>NW_022983864.1:32500-4832500 GCF_011692745.1 Arthroderma uncinatum | reverse complement strand
ATTGTAGATGCCCAAGTCCAATACCGTCTAGGGAATATTGATGCTTTCCAGCTTGCTGATGGTATCCTCTACGCGTTCAACCATGTTGGCCAATTGACTGGAATGTACCGATACAAATACAAGCTCATGCATCAGATTCGGTCGTGCAAGGATTTGAAGCATCTTATTTACTATCGGTTTAACTCTGGTCCAGTCGGCAAGGGCCCTGGCTGTGGTTTCTGGGCTCCCGCCTGGAGAGTATGGCTATTTTTCCTTCGTGGTATAATCCCACTCCTTGAACGATGGTTGGGTAATCTATTGTCGAGGCAGTTTGAAGGTCGTCATAGTAAGGGTGTCGCCAAGACAGTCACCAAACAGCGTGTTGAGTCTCATTTCGATTTGGAACTTCGCGCCTCGGTTATGGCAGACTTGATGGATATGATGCCAGAAGGTATCAAACAGAATAAAGTTAATACTGTTCTCCAACATCTGTCTGAGGCATGGAGATGCTGGAAGAGTAACATCCCATGGAAAGTGCCAGGTCTGCCTGCCCCCATTGAGAATATCATCCTACGATACGTGAAGAGCAAAGCGGACTGGTGGATATCGGTCGCCCACTATAACAGAGAACGTATTCGTCGTGGTGCTACTGTCGATAAGACCGTCGCCAAAAAGAATCTTGGAAGATTAACCCGCTTGTGGCTTAAGTCTGAACAAGAAAGGCAGCACAACTATATGAAGGATGGGCCCTACGTGTCTTCAGAAGAGGCTGTCGCCATCTATACTACAACCGTCCACTGGCTAGAATCACGAAAGTTTTCACCAATTCCTTTCCCAAGTGTGTCATATAAACACGACACAAAGATTCTAATTCTAGCCCTTGAGCGATTGCGTGAGGCTTACTCGGTGAAAGGCCGGTTGAACCAGAGTCAACGTGAGGAACTTGCGCTTATTGAACAGGCATACGACTCCCCTGGCACTACCCTTGCGAGAATTAAACGATTCCTCCTTACTCAGCGAGCTTTCAAGGAAGTTGGTATTGATATGAATGACAACTATAGCCATATCAACCCGGTGTACGATATCGAGCCAATTGAAAAGATCACCGATGCATACCTTGATCAATATCTTTGGTATCAAGCCGATCAGCGACACTTATTCCCCGCGTGGATTAAGCCATCCGATTCTGAAGTACCGCCTCTTTTGACCTATAAGTGGGCCCAAGGCATCAACAATCTATCCAATGTCTGGGAGACTGCTGATGGTGAATGCAATGTTATGATTGAGACACAGCTGTCGAAAGTATACGACAAGATCGATCTTACATTGCTGAATCGCCTTCTTCGTCTCATCATGGACCACAATTTGGCCGACTACATCACCTCGAAGAACAATGTTCAGCTTAATTACAAGGATATGAATCATACTAACAGTTATGGCCTGATTCGTGGCCTTCAGTTCTCTGGATTCGTCTTCCAGTACTACGGCCTAGTTATTGACTTACTCCTTCTTGGTCTACAAAGAGCTAGTGAAATTGCTGGTCCACCACAAAGCCCGAACGATTTCTTGCAATTCAGAGACCGTGCTACCGAAAGCAAGCACCCTATCCGCCTTTATACGAGGTATATCGACAAGATTTGGGTGTTCTTTAGGTTTTCAGCTGATGAATCGCGAGACTTGATCCAGCGCTTCTTGACAGAACAACCAGATCCAAACTTTGAGAATGTTATCGGTTATAAGAATAAGAAGTGTTGGCCGAGGGATTCTAGAATGCGCCTTATGAGACACGATGTTAATCTTGGTCGTGCCGTGTTCTGGGATCTAAAGAACCGACTTCCACGATCTATCACCACTGTTGAATGGGATGATACGTTTGCAAGTGTTTACAGCAAAGATAATCCTAATCTGTTGTTCTCCATGTGCGGTTTCGAGGTTCGCATTCTGCCAAAGATTCGTAACCAGAACGAAGAATTCTCCGTGAAAGACAGCGTCTGGTCTCTGTCTGACAACACGACTAAAGAGCGTACTGCATACGCCTTCCTTCAAGTTACGGAAGAGGATATTCAAAAGTTCAACAACCGTATTCGACAGATCCTGATGTCCTCTGGTTCTACCACCTTCACGAAGATTGCAAATAAGTGGAATACGAGCTTAATCGCCCTTTTCACTTATTACAGAGAAGCTGCAGTCTCAACAGTCAACTTACTAGATACTATTGTGAAGTGCGAGACTAAGATTCAAACGAGAGTTAAGATTGGTCTCAACTCCAAGATGCCGTCACGTTTCCCTCCAGCTGTATTCTACACACCTAAGGAATTGGGAGGCTTAGGCATGATTTCTGGGTCTCACATTCTTATCCCAACAAGTGACAAGCGATGGTCGAAACAAACAGATACTGGTGTTACTCATTACCGGGCTGGTATGTCCCATGACGAAGAGACTTTGATTCCAAATATTTTCAGATATATCATTCCTTGGGAGGCTGAATTCATCGATTCTCAGCGTGTCTGGATGGAATATTCTCAAAAGCGACAAGAGGCAAACCAACAAAACCGAAGATTGACTCTTGAGGACCTGGAAGATAGTTGGGACCGTGGTCTCCCGCGAATCAACACCCTTTTCCAGAAAGACCGCAGCACACTGAGCTTTGACAAAGGCTTCCGTGCCAGGACAGAATTCAAGGTTTACCAGCTTATGAAAAGTAACCCGTTCTGGTGGACAAGTCAGAGGCATGATGGTAAATTGTGGAACCTCAACGCGTACAGAACCGATGTTATTCAAGCCTTGGGTGGTGTTGAAACTATCCTCGAACACACTCTTTTCAAAGCGACTGCGTTCCCCTCTTGGGAAGGTCTCTTCTGGGAACGCGCGTGTCTTGCAAACGGTACGATGTTGCTTCGATATGATCACTCTCAAGTTGCTGTTGAAGATGTTAAGGAGGGTGATCTACTTCTTGGCCCAGATGGAGGACCTCGTCGTGCCTTCAATATAGTCAGCGGCAAAGATCGACTCTATAGGATCAAGATTGAGAGTCAAAAGGAAGACCTTGTTGTTACATCAAACCATATATTAGTCTTCCACAAGGAAAAGAGTAAACTTGGTGGATTAACCGAACCCAGTTCTACTCCTACCGATGTCCAAGAGGTCTCTGCATCCGAACAATACGAAACCGTTGAGATGACTGCCGCTGAGTTTTACACTTTGAAGCATGAAGAGAGGTGCAAGTACAAGGTCTTCAATTCTCCCGGTTTTGATCTTCCTGAACAATCAGTGCCATGTAACCCGTATTTCCTGGGACTCTGGCTTGGGGATGGCAACCACCGCAGTGCAGCTGCCCACAAATCCCATGAGGCAGAAGTCCGAGAATTCGTGGTTAGACACGCTGCTGAACTCGATCTACAATTGGCTTGGCGTGACCAGTTGACAACTGCCGCTGGGTCTGAGGACTGTTCATCCCGGCAGACAATCATTTCACAACGCCTTGCCGCTGGGTGGACGTTGCAGACTGGTGGTAAGCCTGGTGAAGCTTGTATTTTGGAACCCCCTGCTGAGGGTTCCTCTCAAAGCCCTCGCCTGCACGAGCCTAGCCAGCAGCAGCCCAAAGAGGACAATCTGGACAGCGCACATTTAGATATTCTGGACACCATTAGCCAGACTGATGACGGACAATTTAACGACGACGAGCCTCTGCAGACTCAACAAACTGTTCGTCTGCAGGCCGGCCTTAGCGCGTACGGTACTCTCCAGGAGGAGGAGCAAGAACAACTCCTTGAGCAGATCACTGGACAATTTCTGAACAATCCAGGTGTTTATTCACTTCTTCAAACTCTTCGTGGGGTTGATGTGCTAGCGGATCCTAAATCAACTGGATCTGAGACTGATTCTAAACATATCCCCGCTGTGTTCTTGAACAATTCGCGTGCTGTCCGACTAGCCGTCCTTGCAGGTTTGCTTGATAGCGATGGATGGTACGTCGACGCGGAGAACATGTTTGGCTTCAGCCAGAGCGAATGCAATTCAGCGTTGTTCTGGGATACAGTCGCACTGGCTCGCTCTCTTGGCTTCAGTGTATGGACTAAACGAAGATTGATGTGGAGTGCAACTCGTACTGCGCAATATCCCCAGCTATTTGCTCAGATATCCGGCAATTTGAAGGAAATCCCTAGTCTTCTATCTCGCAAGAAGGCTATCGATCGCTATGTTCTTCAGACTCATAGCTTTATGGTCAAGGATATCACACTAGAACCTGAAGCTACTGGATGGGCTGGTTTCCGAGTTGACAAAGACCAGCTGTATCTACGACACGATTACCTTGTGCTTCATAACAGCGGTTTCGAAGAGTCGATGAAATTCAAGAAACTTACCAATGCTCAGAGATCTGGTTTGAACCAGATCCCTAACCGTCGATTCACCTTATGGTGGTCACCGACCATTAACAGAGCAAACGTTTACGTTGGTTTCCAGGTCCAGCTTGATCTTACTGGTATATTCTTGCACGGCAAAATTCCAACATTGAAGATATCCTTGATTCAGATATTCCGAGCGCATTTGTGGCAAAAGATTCACGAATCTGTTGTTATGGATCTATGTCAAGTCTTCGACCAGGAGCTCGAACAACTTGGCATCGAGACTGTCCAGAAGGAGACCATCCATCCCCGAAAATCGTATAAGATGAACAGCTCTTGTGCCGATATTCTCTTGTTCGCAACTCACAAATGGAATGTGACAAGGCCTTCCCTCCTGTTTGACACCAAGGACGTGATTGAGGCGACTACGACTAACAAGTTCTGGCTCGATGTACAGCTAAGATATGGTGATTACGATTCTCACGACATAGAACGTTATGTGCGTGCTAAATACCTTGACTACACGACCGACAGCATGAGTATCTATCCATCGGCCACTGGTCTCATGATTGGCATTGACCTGGCCTACAACCTTTACTCTGCTTATGGACAATATTTCCCCGGCTTGAAAGCTCTCATCCAGCAAGCCATGGCCAAAATCATGAAGGCAAATCCTGCCTTGTATGTCCTACGAGAGCGTATCCGCAAGGGTCTGCAACTGTATGCTTCCGAAAGCAACCAAGAGTTCCTGAACTCTCAAAATTACTCCGAGTTGTTTAGTAACCAGATTCAACTGTTTATTGATGATACTAATGTCTACCGTGTTACTATCCACAAGACATTCGAAGGAAATTTGACCACCAAGCCCATCAACGGTGCGATTTTCATTTTCAATCCGCGAACTGGTCAACTTTTCCTGAAAATCATCCACACCAGCGTGTGGGCTGGACAGAAGCGTTTAGGTCAGTTAGCCAAATGGAAAACGGCCGAAGAAGTTGCTGCTCTCATCCGATCTCTACCCGTTGAAGAACAACCTAAACAGCTCATTGTTACGAGAAAGGGTCTGCTTGATCCCCTTGAAGTTCATCTGCTCGACTTTCCAAATATTTCCATCCGAGCTTCTGAATTGCAGCTCCCCTTCCAAGCTGCCATGAAGATTGAGAAACTTGCCGATATGATTCTTAAGGCTACAGAACCCCAGATGGTGCTCTTCAACCTTTACGACGAATGGCTTAAGACCATATCTTCGTACACTGCCTTCTCTCGACTAGTTTTGATTCTTCGAGCTTTGCATGTCAACATTGAGAAAACTAAGATCCTCTTGCGACCGGACAAAACGGTTATTACCCAGGAACATCATATCTGGCCTACACTCTCAGACGAGGACTGGATCAAACTGGAAGTTCAACTTCGAGATTTGATTTTGAACGACTATGGCAAGAAAAACAATGTCAACGTTCAGAGTCTTACTAGCAGCGAAGTTCGAGATATTATCCTGGGCATGGAAATTAGTGCGCCATCGCTGCAGCGTCAACAAGCTGCTGAAATGGAGAAGCAGCAGCAAGAACAGAAACAATTGACTGCTGTTACTACTAAGACCCAGAACGTCCGTGGCGAGGAGATCATCGTGACGACAACTTCACAGTATGAGCAACAATCGTTTGCATCAAAAACCGAATGGCGAACTCGTGCAATTGCAACATCCAACCTGCGCACACGTGCTAACAATATCTATATCTCCTCCGAGGATATCCAGGAAGATGGACATTACACCTACATCATGCCAAAGAACATACTGAAGCGATTCATTATGATTTCGGATCTCCGTGTCCAAGTGGCTGGCTATCTCTACGGCAGCTCACCCCCAGACAATGATCAGGTCAAGGAGATTCGAACAATAGTGATGATTCCACAGGTTGGTAACACTCGGGATATACAGCTTCCGCAACAGTTGCCGCAACATGAGTACCTAAATGGTCTCGAACCACTCGGAATCATTCATACGCTATCCGGCAACGAGCCCACTTATATGACCGCCATGGATATAACACAGCACGCACGGTTAATGAATGCACACTCGTCTTGGGATAAGAAGACTGTGACAATGACTGTTTCATTTACTCCAGGCTCAGTTTCGCTTTCTGCCTGGGCCCTCACGCCTCAAGGCTATAAGTGGGGTGCGGAGAATAAGGATACCACTTCCGACCAACCTCAAGGATTCTCAACAAGCATGGGTGATAAATGCCAGTTGCTGCTCAGTGACAGAATTCGTGGATATTTCTTGGTCCCTAAAAACAATGTTTGGAACTACAGTTTCATGGGAAGTTCTTTCAGTAGCGTGGAAAAGCGACCGATATATGTCAAGGTCGACACTCCGATGGTAAGCTTTTATCCCCCACCCGTTTCACTGGTTTACCGTTTATATCAGATGACTAATAATATATCTCGTTATATAGCGCTTCTACGATGATCAGCATCGCCCATTGCATTTCCAAAACTTTGCCGAACTAGAAGACATCTGGGTTGACAGGACGGATAACTTTGAGTGATCTCTTGATGGTTCATTTCAAGTTTCGTTTTTCTCTTCTTCTGCGTTACTAGTTTTTCTCTTCTTCTGCGTTACTAGTTTTTTTATCTTATTTTATTTTCTAAGAACTCTACGCGGTTTCATCCAATTTTGAGGACATGTATGCTATGGAGCTGGTGTATGACTTTGGGCGTTTTCGACATTTCATGAGCAAAAAAAAAAGCGATTGTGCAAGGATTCGCGTGGTTGACTTGTAACTGTATTTAATATGATTCACTAAGATTGTTCGGCCAGCGTGGTCTCGCAACTAGAATTGTTGCCCACTTTAAATGGACTTATTCGGCTTTATTTAGTTACTTCCGTCAGATATTTTTTATTATAAAAATGTTCCCTCAGACCGCTAGCCATATATGGCCTCCGACCAGCGGCCAAGACGCCCTTCAGTATCTCTTTTCGACTATCTCCTCTTGCACTACGTGAACACCTCTCATACTTCATATATCGCGGTTGAGAACTGTGTATTACCTAGATCCTTGAGTTAATTCAACTTCCCGAAGCAATAAGCCCATTCTAAATATCTTGCTCCCTAGTTAAAGAGTCATGTCCCTTGACTTTGATTCCTATTTTAGGAAATTAGATCCCCAGAACACTTGGATCGTCAAACGCCTTACTGGTGGGCTAGTCAATGTTACCGTCCGGGCTGTGAGGGACGATGCGAATAAGCAAAACACAGCAGCTGATAAGCCTGGGCCATTTGGAAAACATCAGAGCCTGATATTGAAATATGCCCCGCCTTTCGTAGCAAGTGTGGGCGAAGGCGCGCCATTCGATCAGATTAGACAGGTGAGTCTCTCTTCGTCAATCCGAAACGCTTTCCAATTATGCTCATATGCTATAGATTGTAGAGAAAAACGCCCTCACACTATTCTCTGAACCTGATGGGCCGCTTAAGCTCATGACGTCAAAAGCATCTGTCCGGGTACCGGGCCTTATATCCCATGATGAAGAGCATCATATCCTAGTCCTTGAAGACCTAGGCACTCTGCCGCCATTATCAGACCACCTTTCAGCCTCTTGGCTGCCTTCTCAAAGCTCAACCTGGCCCTCACTAACTGGGACTCTTTTGCTGGAAAATCATAAGCTATGTCTTTGTATTGGTGAAAAGCTAGGCGAATTTTTTGCAGATTTCCACGCTGAGGAGACCTTGAATTCGATCAAGTCATATGGCAATGACCCTACGATGACTTGGTTCGAGAACGGCAGTATGAAGGAGGTAGTGCGAGAAGCAGCGGTGTCAACTATAAGACGGTATCTTTGTCAGTTCAACTGTGTTGAATCAGAGGAACTTAGCAAGATTGTTGAAGAAGACTTTGAGCGCCAGGAAGTGTTTGATGGAGAACAGTGTTTTAATGTCGGTGATCTGTGGCCAGGGGGTATTCTTATTGGCCTTCCATCAAAAACTTCGCAAGACTTGACAGCGGTCGTCGAAGAAAATAACATCGGGGTTATCGACTTTGAATTCTCCGGTCTTGGGAGAGGTGTAAACGGCGACATGGCACAACTTCTTGCTCATCTCCATTTATACTCCATTGCGTGGGGAAATTGTGGTGAGCAGTTTAAGCCCATCCACAAAGGCGTTCTTGCACTGGCTGAGGGACTTTGTTCATCGTATACAAGACACAGCTATTCCGCCAAAGCACCATGGCAGCTTTACTCTGCTAGCTTGCAGCCACCTGCCTCATCCCACGCCGCTGGAATATTTCGGTCAGCTCTTATCTTACATGGACGGGAAGTGATAAATAATGCGGTTGAGAATGACTGGAGTAGCTACTGCATAAAAACGTTCGACGACAGCCAAAGGGCCGACGGGAAGGATACCAATTTGACCAGAAAGATGGTAGATACAGGAGTCAGCTGCCTCCAGATGGCTGGCCGTACCATCGAGGAGTTTGTCCAAGCCGATAACTGGAAGCGAGTCTGCTGTAGCAAGGAGTCGTCAATGATTGCTAGATTGTTCAATGTCGGTTCCTAGCTAGATATTGTCTGCAACCACTCCGTCACTACTCTTACTCATGTATCTTCTATTCATATCTTCCATCCATATGTTCTGTATGTTCTATGTTATATGTTCTATGTTATATGTTCTTGTTATATGTTCTATATGTCGTCGATCTATATGATATCACGTGCCACGATCGATCGCGCTAAGCCTTATTGGGCGCGCCTTTTCGGCAAGCAAAAACCGCAGGCGCCGACGCGACTCGCCGTCCCACTAAAGGCAGAAGTGCGGGCGTCGATTTTTTCTTTCCTTTCCTCTTTTCTTCCTCCCCCCTGGCAGAAGCCAGGAAAGGGACCCCTACATTTATAGTTGAATATAAGTAGTGATTCTGTACCTCTGCTTCGTATTTCTGAGTATCACATATTCTTTTTCTCACTCGCAACCTAACCGTCACGATGAAATACGTTCTTGTTTCTGGAGGTAAGCTGGTATCATTGACTCGTTTTGCTCGTCCATATGAATGGAATTTGGGCCCTCTACAGCTTGTGGAATGTTTAATCCTTTACAAGAAATTTTCTGGTTAATATATCATATTATACAGGTGTGATCAGTGGCATCGGGAAGGGCGTAATTGGTAGGTCACGCCTTTGATATATTGAGATATCAGTCATGGAAGTCCAAGTATGGGAGCTTCAGAAAGATATATGTCCTGATTCTTGTATGTTGTTATACAGCTTCTTCTAGTGGACTTTTGTTGAAGACCGATGGCCTCAAGATAAGTAATATCCATGTTGATAGTGCCATTGGATAACTGGTTCTAATTATCTATGCACGTTACCTCTATCAAGATCGACCCCTACATGAATGTCGATGCCGGGACTATGGCGCCTACGGAGTATGCAATGGACCTTGTCCCAACGCCTCTCCCTTTCGAGATATCGTGTCTAACAATTAATACCTAGACACGGCGAGGTTTTTGTGTTGAATGATGGCGGTGAGGCTGATCTTGATCTGGGGAACTATGAGAGATACCTAAACGTCACTCTCTCTCGGGATAACAACGTGAGTCCATCGTAAATCCTTCAACGTACGCCATATATACTTATTATGAGTAGATCACCACCGGCAAGATGTACAAACACGTTATTGAAAAGGAACGGCGAGGAGACTACCTTGGTCGTACGGTCCAGATTGTTCCTCATCTCACAGATGCCATCCAGGACTGGATAGAGCGTGTAGCCAGAACTCCAGCCGACGACAGCAACGAGGAACCTGACGTCTGCGTTATCGGTATGACCACGTATAATCTACGTTGGAAGGATCGCTTGCTGAATCTAATCTGAATTTAGAACTCGGCGGTACACTCGGTGATATTGAGAGCGCCCCCTTTGTTGAGGCGATGCGCCAGTTACGGCGTCGTGCTGGCAAAAACAATTTCCTCCAAATTCATGTCTCGCTTGTCCCAGCCATTCATGGCGAGTTGAAGACCAAGCCCACCCAGCAGGCGATACGGGATGCGCGCTCAGCCGGTTTGAGCCCCGATCTGGTACGTGGCCCGGAAACCCATATGAAAGGGGGAAAAATGTTTCATCAAGTGCTGACGATATTCATTAGATTGCGTGTCGTTGCGAGAGAGCACTTGACAAGGCTACTATCGATAAAATTGCCATGTTTTGCCAGGTTGAGCCTGAGCAAGTCATTGGTGTTCATGACGTTGCTTCAACGTATCATGTCCCTCTCCTTCTAGAACAGCAAGGCTTCCTTGGCCAGCTTCGCAGTATCCTCAAGATCGACGATTTGACCATCCCTCAAACTTCCATAGACAAGGGCCAGAACACCTGGAAAAAGTGGAAGGCCCTCACAACTTCCCAAGAGCATGTCTATAGCACTGTCAACATTGCCCTTGTCGGCAAATATGTCAGTCTTCACGACTCTTACCTTTCAGTCATTAAGTCTCTAGAACACTCTGCCATGGCTTGCCGCCGAAAACTCATAATCACCTGGATTGATGCCTCGAACCTTGAGAAGACTGCCTCTGAAACCCATCCAGAAGCATTCCACAAGGCCTGGCATGAGATGTGCACAGCTGACGGTATCCTTGTTCCTGGCGGGTTTGGCACCCGTGGTACTGAGGGTATGGTTGCTGCTGCTCACTGGGCTCGAACCAAGGGCAAGCCATACCTCGGTATCTGCCTCGGCATGCAGATAGCAGTCATGGAATATGCCCGTAATGTCTGCAATATCCCTCGTGCTAGCTCTATTGAATTCGACGACCGCACTCCAGATCCTGTTGTCGTCTTCATGCCGGAAATTGACCAGGTCAACCTTGGAGGTACCATGCGTCTTGGATCCCGTCCGACTATCTTCCAGGAGGGCAGCGAATGGTCGAAGCTCCGGTCGCTGTACGGACTGGATCGTGGCTCCATTGATGAGCGCCACCGTCACCGCTATGAGGTCAACCCTGAATATATCGATACTCTCCAGAAGGGCGGACTCCATTTTATTGGCAAAGATGACAAGGGCGAGCGCATGGAAATCGTCGAGCTCAAGGACCATCCTTGGTTTGTCGGTGTCCAGTTCCACCCGGAGTATTTGTCTCGTGTTCTTGCTCCTAGCAAGCCTTTCCTTGGCTTCGTTGCTTCCGCAGCTGGTGTGTTCGACGAGGTCTTAAAGTCACAAGCCCGCGGAAATGATTTGGCTAGTGGTGTTGCTAACATCGCCATCTAAAAATATAATACGCCATCCGGGACTTGTGTACGAATTCCTCGTATCTGCTCTTAACAGGCACACCCATACCTTTCCTTTTTTAGCGAGGATAATTACCGTGTGTCTGACGGTAACCGGATTATTGGATAATAAACACATGGATGGTGGCTGGAATTATTTTCCATCTCTCAGCCTGATGTCACGGATGATGGGAGGACAGCCGTTCAATGTGCTGCAACGAAAAAAAAAAAGAAAGAGCTGGGAATCTACATTCTGTGATGGTATGACGGTTATACTCTGCTGGAGCCTTTAATAGTTGGCGAATATGCATATCGTTCGTCGACCCTTAACGCGTTCGGGCCGATTAAGCTTGAACAAACCCGATTAATTACTACTAACTTAACCCCTGATATTATATGGAGTTCATAGTGATGGCGTCTAAAAACGGGCATTTGTAGATATTGACTTAGATTATATTAAATCAATGCGAGTGATATTTGCGCTCAGCGCCAGTACCACGGCCCCTTCGCTCTTCCTTCGGCATGTCTAGCATTTGTTATCCCAATTTCCTCGTGAAGACTTGACGCTGACCCGGAGATACATAGGCGAAAGAAGGAGCTCGGCATCCTCCGAACACAGGGAGTCAAGGCTGGCGAGAGTTTGGCTAGTTAAAACGGTTCGCCATGTGGCAGAACTCAGCCATCACGTGGGGTCTTGTTGTTCTCACGGGTTATTAATTAAAAGGATTTTCGTTCGCGTACGGATATTCCCACGCCAATAAGAGATGTACAAAAAAGAACTAACCTTAATTTTGGGTTCGAAGGCAAATGAAAACAAAAGTTAAGTGGAAAGGAAGAAAATCACGAAAACGGGATATGTACGGAGGACGGAGGGCGGAGCTGCTCTGGAGAGGAACGAATGTAATAGGCGTACGGAGTTTTGTCCATAATTAGTAATGGATGATAAGATGTTCGGAGACCCTCCATTGATTATCCAAGGTATGAGAGTTTGGAGGGTTAATTAGACATTATGAAATTGACAATAGCTGTGTCAGACCCCTGACCCCTGCAAGTAGGCCTTGGGGGCGGGGGGAAAGGCAGGCCTTTGATCCTATATCTGCATATAAGTATAGTAAACTGGGTGGGGGTAAACTACAACGTAACGAAGGAATGACCGAGGGAGGAGCCGGATCGTGCAAAAGATGGAGACTAAGCAGCAAGCTGTCGTGGAGCTGGATTCACGGTTGGTGTGCGCCGGGCGGGGATGATTGGACCAGCAACAGATCGGTTCAAGGCCGTAAATAAGGTAGTTTCTTCATTTCGATCTTGTTTTATCCCGTCTCCGTTGTTCGAGAGCGGATTAAGTTCCAAGACTTTTGCCATCTGATCTGGACGGAGTAGACATGGGGGGAGCTCTCCTTTCCTCTTTCAAGAAGTGCCTTGCTAGGCACACCAAATCCGGATGCTGGATTGGGGCTCAAAGCTGCTACAAGCCGACAAAGCAGGTTAGTATACGCGGGTATCCGCTTAGACTTGGCTGTCGCAGCTGCTTATGGGCGAGGCTACTTCTGGACGCGCCTTGTTAGTTACTCCGTACTTCCTGGTGATAGGCTGATTTGAAGGAGCTGGGGAGGGCTTGTCTGGCTGGAAAGGTGGAGGTTTCCCATCTTTGTTTGCTTGATAGGTTGCAACCCAACCCAAACCTGGAGTCTCCATAAAAGAAATGTGACCTGGGCAAACAAGCGGCAAAAACCGTTAATCAATACCCTGTCTGTCCAGCCTGGTTGAAGTGGGTACCAGAATAAAGATGCAAAGATCTCTTGGGAATGCTGAGTCCTGGTTGGATTGAGAACAGGCATCCTGGTACCTGCATAACACAGTCTTCCTCGCCATGGTCATGAGGGCTTAGCTAGGAGGTTGTTCCCCCGCTTCGGAAGGCCAGGGAACAAGCAACAAACGCCCAGCTGGCGGCCCTCAACGAAGCTCTGTCCGGTTCCTTCAGCGTTTCCTCCGTACTCATACTTTGGACTATGAGGTCCATAAGCACTCCATAGGTTCGAACTCCTATTAATAGCCAGGGGTTTAGCGACGCAGCCGCTCGGCGTTCAACCGTGGTTGGATCGCATGAAGCTTGACTATGGGCCATGCAGCAGCCGTCAGGGTTGGACGTGAGGTCAGGTCTCTCTCGATGCACGTTAGTCGATCAGTGCCATGGCTCGTTCTCGCATGGTCACAATCCTTGACTCCTTCAGTATATAACGCGTCCGTTATTGTCGAGCTCGAACGAGTATACGAAGGATGTAAACATCAACAATTCGTGGACATCGACTTAGAGTTCGCCGCTTTTGGAACTAGATGACGTAAGCAAGCCTTCGGGCCAAAACAGAAAAAACAAACACTGCGGAAAGTTGGACGTCGCAGAAAGAGAGAGCTCGAATCAGCGTGCCGAATACGGAGTATATCGAATATCAATAATACCTGGATGGCTTCAGCGATGGGCTAGCTGGAAGGCCTCGTCCGTATCCACCGCTGCAATACCTATATCGTGCCGCCACGCAAGCTGCTCGTGCCACAGCTTCCACAGCTTTGCACCGCACACTTGCAGACAGCAGCATCCCTTGGGACCGCGACCTCTGGGGTCTTGCAATCGGGCCATTTCGCTCGACGCAGTCGCTCAGCTGCATCCCAGATCCTCCTGGCAGGGTGCAAACGCCAGAAAAGCGCGGGGGGGGCTTTGTCCATCATGCGCGACATCTCCTAATACATACAGCAAAGCCCGAGTGGAGATATAAAAAGAAACAGTCCCTTGACTCGAGCCAGCATGTTTATTCGGAGATACAGGAAATGCTTATCGACACCGTCGGTTACGATCGTCTGGTAGCTAACCTCGTTGTTTTCTCTTCAAGTGTTCGGAGTATAAAAATAAACGGGAGCCAATGAAAAACACTACCCCACGTCATTCTTGAGTCGCCGATGCCCTTGGGAGCTCCAGAACAAGTTTAGTTGCAGAGCGGTGCGAAATTAGCACTGGGTACGCTCCGTACTCTAGCCTCGCTTGAGATGGCTATGGACGCAGCAAAGGCGATCATCTTTCTTTCGGCTCCTCTGCCCTGGAGTGGGCGCAGCATGTTTTTTGCCGCCGTATGGAGTACGGAGTACGGAGCATCGTTTGCTGACTCCGTCTTATCCCTTCCGATGAGTCAAGGTTCAACGTGGATGGGCCGCCTAAGGTTCCTTGAAAGACCCCTTGCATCTGCTGTTTCTTTCACTGGTGACTGGCTGGGAACTGGTCCATGTTGTCAATCGCTGCAGGGCAAGCCGAAGTGGGAGAAGGTGTACTCTGTATTCCTCGACCTCACCAAATTCCCCAATCCGGTATAGCGTTCCTGATCGGGCAAGGCGTCTCCTATTAGCGCATAATAGTATAGATAGCTCTCCTCGCCACTTTAGCTACCTTATCTAGCTCTAGCCTCGCACTACTATATATTACGCCTTAGCCCTACCTCCTTATCTACTAGTTATATTAGTATACTTTATTATATTCTACTACTAGGCTAGGATTATAAGAAATTAAATACTATATTTACAGCGTTACCCTCCTTTCCCCTCCTTATTTATAAATTATATCTAAGTATAAAAGGTCACGTGCTATATTAAACTAGAAGTAGGAGAAATTTAATACTATATTATAGTATTATCTTCTCTTAGTCTTCACATCTAAATTATACTATATAGGTTTGATACTTTATTATAGCAAGGCTCTCCTATCTTATCTATTTAAAACCCTATTTATTTATAGGACTTCCCCTTAGAGAGGCGTAGGCGGTATAGGCTAAGGGCGCGTTCTATTTTCTATAGGTTAGCTACCCTTATAATGGCCTATAGTAGGTAGTAAGGCAAGTTAGGTACCGCACTTTTAGAAATAGGAAAATCGGTCCCTAGTACTAATAAGAATATATTTAGTAAGTTCTTATCTATATAGTAATATAGAGACTTTTACTATTATATAAAGTAATTATTACTATATATTTTAATATTCTTCTATCCTTCCGCTTATATAACCAAGTATTTAATACTAACCTTAATAGGATCTTTGCTATATAGGACTAATACTAAAGCACCACGTGATTTTTATATTACTATAGGTAGATACCTAGATAGTAGCCTAATACTTTTATAAATTAAAGCTAGTAGGGTAAATACCTAATTTTTCTATATAATTAACTAGACTATCTAAGTTCTAAGTCCTTAAGTAGCGCCTATCTATTAAGATACCTTTCACAATTTAATCTTAATCTACTTCTATGTATAATTTCGCACTTACTTACTATAAAGCCTAACCTAAATATACTAGTTAGGTAAAACTATTCTAGAAAAATATACCCTAGCTTCTTAGCCCCTTTTAGCTCTACTAAGCCAAGCCTTATTAGCTACTAAGATATATTTTATACTTAATATTATATACTATGCCTTAGTTCTCTAAACTTAGCCCGCTCGCTAGTATATTATAATTGCCTATATAAGCCTTCCTTTCTGCTATATATATTATTTAGGGTCTTAAAGAGACCATAGTCGCTCGTGCTCTGTGCTTAAAGACTCACTTAAGTTACTATAGGTTGATATCTCTTTACTAAGTAGATAGGTATTAACTAAAGTTTTATAACTTAGAGGCTCTATTCTCTATCTCTTTATTTAAGACGCTTTATATTATTCTATTTTAGAAAGGCTTATTAGGTGCTCGACCGGTGTCTTACTATAAGCTCTAGTATATACCACTTTAAGCCCTAATCTAGTAGAAATAGCTTTATTATTAGGTCTACCTCTAAATATCTCGCCGTGGACCCTCCTAATATACTATTAAAGTTCTAATTTAGTAAAGTATTTATTATACTAGCTGTATTTAACTAACTAACTATATACTCTATAAATATATTAATCTATCACTATTTTGGTAGAGAGGGTCCTATTATATTAGTTATATTCAAATATCTTCTTATTATAGCTCTATATAATATAATTCTAATACTTTCTTTTAGTAGAGAAGCTCTTCTTATATTAGCTATATCTATATATATTCTAGCTATAGACTAATTTAATATACTACCGAAGCTCTATTCTACTATAATATTTATTATACTAGCTATATTTAACCTTCTCGCCGTAGACCTTATTAATATACTACTAACGCGCCTTTATATTAGAGAAGATCTTATTATATATACTATATTTATATATCTTCCTACTATAAACTATTTTAATATACCTTTTAAGTCCCTCTTTAGGAATGCGTTTATTATATTAGCTATATTTAATTTTCTCGCCGTGGACCCTTTTAAGATACCCTTTAAGCCCCTCTTTAGTAAGATATATATTATACTAGCTATATTTAAACTTCTCGCTATAGATCCTTTTTATATACCCTTTAAGTCTTCTTTTAGTAATATATTTTTTACACTAGCTATATTTAATCTTCTCGCCGTAGTTCTTCTTAATATACTCTATAAGCCCTTCTTTAGTAATATATTAATTCTACTAGCCGTATTTAGCCTTTATACTATAGATACTAGAACCTTCTTTGCTTAGAAAGATATTAATATCTATTAATAAATTTAAAAGATCTAAGATTTGATTCTTTATAATTACTAGAAGCTAAACTAATACTCTAGAGGTTAGACCTTATTTAAAAAGAGGGAGAAAGAAAGACTTAGGTTTAGAGAGCTAGAGAGTAGGGTCTTAATTAATAGAATATTACTTATTATAAAGGGGGAGCTACGCACTATAGCCATGCTTTATTACTACTGTCTATATTATAGCTAGCGGGTTAACTATAAGCTAGTATTAGAATAAAAAACGGATAGCTATAATTAATAGCTATTTAATTACTAACTAATAAAAGGATAATAGAATGTGTATTTGCTGTTTAATTACTATAACCCCTAATATAGCTTATAAGACTATAAGTGAAGGGTTATATTAAGAATATATGGCCTATTTTTATAGCCTCTAATACTTCTCTATTACGCCTTCTTAACTAATACCTAGCCTTTTCTTTCCTTATAAACTATCCTATTCAACCTCTTCTAAACTCGTGAGGTTCCTTAACCCCTATAGGCTTATTTCTTTATTTAGGGGGTATTAAGGCGGTGATTAGATATTTTCTTTTCTATATCCTTAATTATACCCGCGGTAGTATCTCCCTTATCTATATTATAAAGGTATTATAGTAGGCCCTTCCCATACTCCTAGGCTTCACAGATCATCCAACTCCTTAGATCTTATCTCTATAATAAAGTTAAAGACGCCAAGGGTAATCTCAAGAAGATGCTTAATTATATCCTCTTCCACATTTTTATATAATAGTAATGACTAGGTAAGAGATATAATATCTTTAGCGCGTATTTAAGGCCGGAGGCATTTTAATATCTTTAGTACAGCAATATAACACCCCAATCCAGTATAAAGTATTATAAGCTTCTATATTATAGTAAATCTTATGCTCCTTCGGCCTATAATCTATTCTTCTCTAGTTTTTAGAATCCTTTTAATCCTAGTAACTAGCTCTATATATTATTCCTCTATATTAGTAGCACTAAAATAACAGTGCTTAAATAGGAAAAGGTTTTAGTAGTAACTAGATATAAATAAAGTATCTAAGGTCTTATAATCCTTAAGTTCTATAGCCTACTTATCCTTCTTCTAGAGCTATATTTCCTCAAGGTTTTGGCGCTAAGACCTTATGTCTTATCTTATATCCTACATATTCACTATAGTGTAAAGGATAGCGGTGTAAATAAGGTATATATAGCTAGGTTTGGGTTTAAACTAGTATTTAGTAAGTATAATAAATAAAGGTGGGGAGGGTAAGTTCTTACTATAACTAAATCTATAGTACCTAGGGAAATTAGGTTGGTATAGGGATATAGGTCGTTATTAACTACCGTAGACGTCTTAGAGAATTCCTTATTAATAGGTAGAAGATCACCTAATAGGGACTGAATTTACTAGTGTAGTAAATCTTATAGATATTCTAGATTATTATATATAGCTAGCTAATAGACTATATCTTAAGCCTTCCTAAATGACTTTATGATTTTATCTACCTATTTAATCTAAGCGGTGATTAAATTTTGATAAGGGTACTCTAACTAACATAAGACCTCTAGGTTTTTATCATATAGATACTCTATACGGAGCCATAACTTATATAAGTCTACCCTTAAAATATAGATTAATCCTTTAAAGTGCGCGTTAAAATTTACCTTTATATTAATAAGGCCGTCTTTTATTATTTTAAAGAAATCTTTACTTACTCTTTTATATAATTTCTAGTGATTCTAAAGGGCCTTACTTATTATATTTCGCGCCGTAAGCCGTTTATATTTAGTATAGATACTCTATTTATTAGATTTATCTATATTAGTAGTAGTATCTAGAAAGTTGTCTTTATTATTGCGGATAAAGTAGCTATTTATAGGGAGAGAGTTAGGTATATCTGACTTTACTAGGCTTGCCATAAGGTAATATTTATTACCCTAGAATATATAGCAGTCCTTGATTATATAAAGCTCCTTAATAGTAGTAAGGGTTATAAATATATCTGATTTTTATAGGTTAATATAGTAGATCTTGAAATAAGTTGCTATTACTATAGAGAGGTATACTAAATTAGAGCTAGAAAAAATAATAGTATATTTTAGACTATCTCTCTAGGGAGGATAACCTTTTATAACCTATTCTTCTACTAAAAATAACTATAGGATACACACTCCTAAGCCTAACCTTATTAAAGTAAACGCGATATTAATTTACCTTATAGGGTATTTAAATAGGCTTATTAATAATAAGATAGAGGGTAGGGTTATATGGCTCTTATAATATTTTTTAACTTAAAGCGTTTTAGTATCAATTCTAATATAGTAAGGCGATTAGTTTACCTATAATGGTATATTCCTATGACTCCTACGTACCGAAACGATAAATATTATATAAGAAATGGAGCTAGATAGCCACTTTAGCTACGTCATGCACTAATAAAAGACTATTATAATAGTTTAATTACCCCGCTATAAGATATAAAGGAAATAGAGAGGAAAAAAATAGAACCAGAATTAAATCCTTAGGTCTTTAATAATGGCAGAAGCTCTTCTAACTAAATATACCCTTCTAGACTCGGAGGATAAATATAATAAACTAGGAAAATGGCTTTATGAATCTATTATAAAGTTTGAACCTAAGTATAGGATAAATAAGTGCGTTAACGAGAGTCTTAATAATAAAATTAAGCCACTTTTTTGCAAATTGGTCTATTAGTATAGCCCCTTTCTTTATATTTTGGTTTACTAACCTCTTTAGGGCTTTAAAGAGAATCTAGACTATTAGGTATTTTATATAAGTAATAAAATTTATCTATAGCTTCTAGAAGATCGCTACCCTTATGATACTATTACTCTTAATAGATAAAAATTATTAAATATAATAATTTTATATATAGAAACTAGCGCGAAAGTTTAAGTGAAGATTAGAATATTTATTTAAGTAATAAGATACGCCTACTTTATATGAGATTAGTATTGTTTAGTGATCCCAAAATCTGGCCTTAAGAAGTGATTTTGGGCTAAGGATAGTTATATATATGCTTATTAAGCTAAGCGTACTCGACTGTATTAAATATATCCCCCTAGGGATATTCAATTGTAAAAGAGAGGTTTTTATTAAAAAGGTTTATATTCCTATAGTTGTCTTAAAATAGTTAGTAGAAACGCGTTTATATATTTATTTTAGGATATAAACTTACTCTTATTATATTCTGTTACTTTAGGAAACTAATCTAGCCTACTATTAAGAAGTATTGGCCTACTAGGATTATCTTTAGTTATTTCCTCCAATATATTAATCTCGACGATCTGGTCAGAGTACCCTTTAGGGTAAGGTATGAGAATACTACTAGTGGAAGAGGTATCGCCTATATAACACATTAGCCCAATCCCTATACCATGACTAGTAAATTTATTACCTCCCCCCCCTCTATTCAATCTCTTACACTACGAAATTTAGTATCTATTACTATTCTCTACTAGGTAGGGCCGCTTGTTTGTTTCGTTTGCGCGGGGTTACCCTACAGCCATATCGTTAGAGGCACCCAGGTGCTAGGGGTATATAGTAGGGTTACTAGCTACCTAGTTACTCTACAGCGATAGGCTAAAGGAGTCGGCAGGTAGTATATTATCGTATATATATCTTAGAGCTAGCGTTGGCTAGAAACTATAGCCACCTTAGTAATCGAGGTTACCTTTGCCTTTAGTATTACTAACGTTATTAATATAGGAATAAGTTGTTTTGTCTTGCGCATTAAGAGGGTGACCCTATATTAATAGGTCCTAAATGTTTATAGGGGGTATTTTATTAAAGGTTCCGCCGCCTATTATAGTTATTAGATCACACACTAGAATAGGCGAAACTATCTCAGATCCAGTATTCTTAGAACTAGTATCCTCAGGACCAGTGTTCTTAGGACTAGTGTTTTCAGGACTAGCGTTCTTTTTAGGAATAATATCTAATGATTAGCTATTAGGCTATTAGGTCAATTAATTGATTCCTAGACTTATTCTTATCTTAGGCAAAATCACTCCTTAAATCTACAAACTATGGCGATAGAGCTTTAATTCGATTGATTATTAAAGGATCTAGTACAACCTTATCTAGTATAGACTTATTGGGTATATCCTTAATGGGTTCCTTCTTAGAGAGTATTAAATTAATAATATTAGGGTATAGATCAAGGGTTAGTAACCAAAACTTCTTAAAAATAAATATTAGAATAGCGAGCGTTCCTTCAAAGATGTCCTTTTTAGTCTTCCTTTGGAATAGTTTTATAAAGGTCATCTTATATATACCCGCTTTTATCCCCCTACTAACCATATCTTTAAACTCAGGATACTTTATTCTTATATAATGAATTATCTTCCTATTTTTCTTAGGCGCCTTTGAAAGTAGGGAGTAGATAATATCTACCCTAGCAGGAATAATCTTTTCTTCCCTCTCCTAATCGCAGAAACCTAAGGTATATAAGAGCTAAGAGAGTCCTATAAGGACTATCTCTAGCTCGCTAAGAAATCTATTACTATTAACCGCTATTAAGTATTATATAGTTGGGTTAATAGCCGGCTTCCCTTTCTCCTTAAGCAAAATCAAAGCTAGGATTGGGTATTTCTTTAAAAGAAGCTCAAGCTTTATTAAACTGCCTCTTACTAGATTAGGGAACTTATAGTTATCTCTTAGTGGTTATTTTAGGAGTTTTGGGTTCTCTATAATCGTCGAATCCTCTATAGGCGGTAATAAGCTAGGGATAGTGATGGGTAAACTTAAAGGCACTAAGGAGGAATTGTAGGAATGGCCCATAGAGCCGCTATCTAATAATACTAAAGGAAAAGATAGAGACCTATCTATACCTTCTGTTAAGGTTACTGAATTAATATTAGTATTTGGGTTCTCTTTATTATTAATAGAGTTAATAACTACCTTAATAGATTTCTAGGTATCTAAGTCGCGATAGGTATAGAGTATTACGCGAGAAGTATTAGTAATAATTTCTAGAGTACGTTATAGCTTAAGGGGAAGTATAGAGTAAGGTATCACTAGATCTTATTTTTTATTATAAGAGAGAGGAAAGAGGAAAACTAAGCTAGGTATCTAGACCTAATGGATATCTATATACTATATATGATCTTACTAGTGTCCCTAAAGGAGACGGGGAAGGCTTTGGCTAACTAGCGTGCACTTTCTTATCCTTAGGACGAGAAAGTGCACGCTGGTTAGCCAAAGCCTTCCCCAAGTAAGAGCCCGTTAATATTGACTCCCACCGTCTAGCTCCTAGCTTATTAGTGGTCCACGTTATATAACCTTTATACTACTTATAGTTATTTATATACCAAGATACTACTCCTATATTTAATAAAAAATATTAATACGAGTATAAGACCAGAGCTAAAATATTTAATATTAGTAATTATCTATAAGATAGCTCACCACCCTTAGGCATAGACACCTTTCTGCCTTCCCCTTATATACTCTATTTTAGCCTAATAATTTATAATCCTCCGGTAGCCATTTCCACAAGATATTTAAAATTCTCTCCTAGCTGACATAATGTTGAGGCGCGAGGCTAAAGACATCTAAACAGTGTAGCGCCCTTCCGCTACCCAGGTAGGTTATGCCTTCCTTACCTAATATATTCTATATAAGCTAAGGATCACAGATCTAATAGGGATTGCCTCTATGTAAATAATATTAAGTATATTAAGAGAATTTATAAGGTCTATAGTAATAATGCGCTAATTAAGATTTAGATCAAGCTCGGTAAGGAGAAACTTGGGCTCTACTCTCTTAAAGAGCTACGGTGGATACTAGGAGTAAAGATAGCTATTGCAATAGGCGGAATAAATATTCCCCTAGATTTTAAAGCCTTAATCTAGCCCTATAAAACTTATAGGTATACCCTTATGTACTTTAACTTCTACTCTTATAGCCAACTTATTAATTAGTTTTAAGCTAAGAGGCTATTAATGACTCTATAGTGTTACAGACCACCTGCGGCGCAGCCCCAGGATATACACTCATTGGACGGGAGGATCACGGGCCAGACCTTGAGGGCACTAGTCACGTGACTAATAGCGATAGGACCGATAGGATGGGCTTGGCAGCTTCCTATTAATACTATCATAATAACTAATAGGAGTGATAGGAACCCCTTAGCAGAGAACTATTGTACCTATTACTAGATATATACTATATATATAAAGCTACTTATTACCTTAGGATCAAGAGTCTTATACTTATAATCAAACTAGCTACAGTTTTACTATACTACTTAACACAAAGTACCATTCTAGTTATCTTATATTATATTCACCAAATACCCCTTTGCCCATTAATATAGATCAATTTTGTCTTTACTATTTATAAGGACCTTTAGCCTTCATTCAACCCAGGCACTGACTGAAGCCACACTTGGAACTAAGGGATAGTCTCACTATAGTATTCTATCTCGCCCTAGTACCGAGCCGTCTCCTACAACGACTCACTTCTAACCTAAGCTTTTGTTACAGACCACCTGCGGCGCAGCCCCAGGATATACACTCATTGGACGGGAGGATCACGGGCCAGACCTTGAGGGCACTAGTCACGTGACCAATAGCGATAGGACCAATAGGATAGGCTTGGCAGCTTCCTATTAATACTATCATAATAACCGATAGAAGTGATAGGAACCCCTTGGTGGAGAACTATTGTACCTATTACTAGATATATACTATATATATAAAGACGCTTATTACCTTAGGATCAAGAGTTTTATACTTGCGATTAAACTAGTTATAGTTTTACTATACTACTCAATATAAAGCACCATTCTAGTTATCTTATACTATATTTACTAAATACCTCTTTGCCTATTGATGTAGGTCAACTTTGTCTTCACTACTTATAAGAACCTTTAGCCTTTATCTGACCCAGGCACTAACTAAAGCCACACTTAGAACTAAGGGATAGTCTCACTATAGTATTCTATCTTACCCTGGTATCAAGCCGTCTCCTATAATGACTCACTTCTAACCTAAGCTTTCCTTAAGACCTTCATACCTTCTGTCTTACAGCAGGTGTGAACCTCTGATCACCTTTAGGTAATCAAGGAGCGCCGTCAGCTTGTGACAATCCCTTAGTTCTAAGTGTGGCTTTAGTTAGTGCCTGGGTTAGATAAAGGCTAAAGGTCCTTATAAGTAGTAAAGACAAAGTTGACCTATATTAATGGGTAAAGGAGTATTTAGTAAATATAGTATAAGATAACTAGAATAGTACTTTATATTAAGTAGTATAGTAAAACTGTAGCTAGTTTGATTATAAGTATAAGACTCTTGATTCTAAGATAATAAGCATCTTTATATATATAATATATATCTAATAATAGGTACGATAGTTCTCTACTAAGGGGTTCCTATTACTTCTATTAGTTATTATGATAGTATTAATAGAAAGCTGCCAAGCCTATTCTATCAGTCCTATCGCTATTAGTCACGTGACTAATGCCCTCAAGGTCTGGCCCGTGATCCTCCCGTCCAATGAGTGTATATCCTGGGGTTGCGCCGCAGGTGGTCTGTAACATTTATATTATATTTAAGGTTAATAGGGAAGTCTTATTTAAGGGTTAAGTAGTAGTAAATTCTCTAGAATTGGACCTTAATATAGAATCTATCTTAACTTTTTATATTATATATTTTAAGATAGTCTTAGAGAAAGATATTAATAATATTTATAATAAGGTTATAAAGCTAGTAAATAGGGTCTAGCGGATCTAGCTTTTAGATAAATCTATAGAAGTATATAGTAAGTAATATTTATTTCTTATATAGGGCTAAGAGCTTTACTTAATCTAGTTCTTCTTAACTACATTGATAGTTTTCTAGATAGAATTATTAAACTTAGCTTTAATTAGACGTTAGAGACTATTAATTATTACTATTAACGCCTAGGTATCTTTCCTAGCCACTTATTTATACTTAATAACTCCTATAATAAGGCATAATATTAGTATATTAGGGGTAAGATAATAATATAATATTAGATTTAGCTAATCTTAGGAAGAGAAAGAAAAGTATAAAGGTACTAATACCTCTATAAATACCTATCTCGTAGGCGGTTACTATAAAAGGACCCCTATTAGGTAGTTATATTATGATTTTCGAGCGGCAATAAAATAACTATCTGCCCAGACCCTTACTAAGAAGGTCACATAAACTGCGTCCAAAGGCCACCACCTATGTCAGCACATTTGGTGACACCCCCATTTACTCCGTACTCGCTCGGTCCGTCCACTTGCCGGTGACAGGTGAATTTTTTTTTTTTTTTTTACTTTCTTGCGGTGTGCTCTCCGTTCCCTTCTTGCCCTTGCACTGGTCGAGCGTTATGCGTCTCCTGGGGCTGGTCCTTTGATCCCATTTCTTGGTGGAGAAAACGAATGGCTGGCTGGCTGGCCGGGCTTGACTGTATATACATAATTCCCATCCATATACGGAATACGTTTTGCATGTGGTGGCAGCTCATGCTGAATACTTATATCACGCAATAGCGTTCTAGGCCGCCATCCTTGCGTTTAGGGGGTGTGATTCTGTCAAACAAGCGGAGACCTCCGGACATTATCTAAATCTCCTCGCCGTTGCGGTTCTGAACAACTTGCTGTCCTTCGAGTTGGCGATTTTCCAGGTGACGGTTGGCCCACCCATCCATCCAACTCGCTCTCAGGCTTCGGAATCAACCGGTCACCACCCGCCTGGCTCTCTTTTCTTTTCTTTTTCTTTTTATCCCATTTTCGAACGAGTCAGTCGGCTGCAAGTTAATTAAAACAAATATCGACAATCTGCATCTACTCTATCAGGGGTTGGCAAATCCAGCCACAAACATGCACAGGAATGCGCAGTGGAGACGAACAAACAAATACCTTCCCACGATATTGATTCGCTCCTCGATTCCTTCCGACATAAAATTGTGATGCGCGCCAATGCCGATGCCCTTGGGTACCCATCCGCCAGAACTGGCTGGGGATAGCGTTGGGTAGATTCGGTTGGGAGGTAAATTTTCACGAGGACCACTGAACTAGCCTCTGCAGCATCCGAAATCAGCTAGGGCGGTCTCCAGTGGTGAAACTTCATCTGTGCGCAAATACGATAACGACAATTTTTTGGCTGGTGTCTGTAGTTTATTAACGTTGCGGGAAATGATACGGTGCTCTACCACTGCAGGCGATGCTTCCCCTAATGAGCTGCTAGTCAGTCAACGCGCCTTCAGCCGGCAAGCTCATGCTATTTCTATGTTTGGAATTGGTTAAATTAGTCCACGGCACGGAGTACTTACTCCGAATCACCCGCTAAATTGCTCTGGCAAACCGAAATCTACGGAATTTGATGGGTACGGCTAGTGAGAACGATGGATTGTAGTCAATTAACCCGGATAATATGTATATACGTGGTCATTAATATATTGCATGTCGGTCGATCATATTGGAGATTGAACCTCGATCCACCCTAGCCGGGATCCTCTCCTTGTTGTTGATGTTTACCCGACCGGAGACCGAAGCAAACGAGGCATTGCGGGAAATCCACAAGTTGAAGATGATGTCGAAGTCGTAAAAAGGGCGTTCTCTATCAATTGACTAGCACGATGGGATAGTGAACTCGTGGCTGGACATGGCCCATGCCGAAAAGTCACTAAGACGCATGGCCTCCCGCGTAGTCTCGACTAAAAAACAACGGCTTTCTGTAACGAGGATAACCTGAAGGTACACTCTCGTGTTCAGATGCTTTTAACAGGTCCGAGCCTGCGATGTATCCGGTCCCTCATTCGGCGTGATGCCGTATTCTGATAAAACGTGGAAAAGAAATTATCATCCCACATGTTGGTGGCTATCAATGGATATCGTATATGGAGTATATAGTTGTCTGCATGCACGCTTATGTAGAACGCTGTATACCCCGGAGCCAATGCAGGCCAGGATATCGGTGGCCACATCTTCGTTGATCAAGGCAAAGTAAAAAGATGGATAAAATAAACAAACGTCCAGCGGGCATCCCGGATTCTCCCTCCCCTTTTCCACGGTCGTGACACCAGACGCCACGTCTTCAGCTCATCGCATGGGAATGCCCGACGGCCTGTCCAGATAGATAATCCGTATTGAAGAATGTCTGACGAAAGAGAGACTGGCAAGGAAAGCAGGGCGAAAAGTGGCAGGGTTTTTGCTGGTTTCGCATTAGCATCGCACGCGCTTGCACAATGCCGATCTCCCATTTTTATTTTTGAATTATGGTTTCTTTTTCCGCTAACGAATCAGAAAAGTAAGGAGAAAAAAAAGCCAAAGGGCTGATGGGGGAAGAAAAAGGAAGAAAAGAAGCTTGTAAAGAAGAGGGCAAACAAAAACATTAACGGTCGACGTTGGGTGGAGGCACGTTACTTTGTCCTTTTTCCACGTTTCACCGTTTCTAGAAGACACGACAAAAAAAGACGACGTCCATCAACGACGACATCAACAACCATCCTCATCCTCGTCTCTTGTCCCTCGTCCTCATCTCCACCATGCCGCGGCCAGCGTCCCCTGTTCGTGTGCCTGTAGCTAGTGACCTTGTTCGCAGTTAAGCCTTGATGCAGCATCCTGTCGCGTCAAGATACTCCGACTCCTGATAGCGGAGAACAGACACATGCGTCACCGTGAATCCTCTCTCTTCCCCTTTCAATCTTCTTGCTTTGCTCTCGGTAAGTTCCATGTTCAAATTCAAGAAGAGATCGCGCAGCCTGGCAGTGGAAAGTCAAATCCCGTTTGCCGTGGATACGTCGAACGCTCTTCAACGCGGCATCGTTAAGATTAAAGCTAACTAAAATAAAAAAGAAAAAGAAAAAGAAGGCTGAAATGCGACCACACCCCTCTTTTGCAGGAGCAGAGAGATTCTCCCATCACTTAGCTTCGGTGCTAGGTGTTAGGGTTGTCATGGACGATTGCTTCAGCTGCAGCTGAGAGAGAAATCGTCACATCTCGAGCGTCTGATATGACCTCAAGATATTCCAAAAAGGAAAACGAAAGAGAGGAAAAAGAGAGAGAGGAGACATCTCTCAAGCAGCTGTGTTAACTGCCTTGTAACTCTCGGCATGCATCCAGCGTGCTGGGTTGAGACTGGCTGGCTGCTCTCGCCGTGGTGGTATCTCCTGACGGGGATTCTCACACCTTATCCACTGGCACCCCTTGTCATTTTAATGTTCGTCACTGCCAACGACAGAACATTACACGGGGTTTAGCAACGAGCTTCTCGACGTTTTTATTTTTTTATTTTCATTTTTCTGATCAACGTACCTGGACCTGTGGATCTTGTCCTAGCATCCGTCAATTTTTCAAACCTCCAACGGTAGCGCGGTGGGTCTCGTCCTCGAATATCACACGCATCGTACGTACATGCTGTGTACACATACATATACTTACACACACGTTTCATGGGGGGGAACCTGCCTAGCGATATCGGGAATTTCGCTAATTACAGTCTAGGCTTGCGAAGGCTGCCACCCAGCAACTCTTGATCGAATCTCTCAGACAAGCCCCAGTTTATCCCGGTGAAGCTAATTAACGGCAGTGTCTCCGACCAAACGTTGTTTCCTGCTCATGGGCCACAAGTCGGCTTGCAATCCTTGAATAACTCTTTTCTGCCCATCAATGTTTTTTTTAATTTTACACAATGATGCAAAGAGGCACAAGTAGTTTTGCCGGTCCTGACATCGCATTTATTCATTTTAAAATACCTTTTTATACTTTGCCTGCCATCTCTTTTCTGATTTGATCAAGCCCCTCTCTTAATACGCCCTTATTATTATTACCATCCCAGGCCCTGCTTATGCTGCTATTATCATACCTATTATTATTATGATCTGTCGCCAGCGTCCCGATGGCCTCCATGACAATAAATTATAATAATAATACAACCATGCACAGAACTAGTTTTGCCTTCTAAGTGTGAGCTTGTCAGCTTCTTTCGACATCTACACTTCTCCCTTGACGAATATCATATGTTCCTTTGCTGATATAGCATTTTGCCATCTTCGATCACCTTTCTCACCAATATCATACTGCTTATTATATCATTCTGGCACTGCTTAGCTTGCTCGAGAGTGGGGTGGGCGTTCCTTGACCTTCCTTTTGCGCTGTATCGGCGAGCATACCTCACGCGATCCCGATCGTTTATACACGCAGGGTTCATCGAGTAACGTATCAAGTACGTGCAAGAGAGGCTTTGGATCAGAACGCTGGAGAAGAAGAGCGGCGGATAAGGGGAGAGACGGGCATCCCAGGAGCGGACCGATAGAAGACAGAAACTGGAGGGTTTAAGGTTGGAAATTCGGGACGTCCGGTATACATTTCCTTCCACCTATTACGTCCTTCTGGCGCAAAATTAAAGCAGCCTGCTAGAGCTTCAAAGCTCTAGCAGAGCTGGTTCGCAACCGTGACGCTGGCGGATCCATACCGTGACTATCAGATTGATTACTCCGCCCACGAACAGACGAAAGCTCAGGAGCAACAGAGTCAGTTGGTGTACGAGGCAGATCAACAACAGGCGACGGCGCTTCATCATGGGGGACGCCCTGGAGCAGCTTTCATTTCGAGTGGCCATAGTTCGCAATACCAACCGCAGCCGCAACAGCTTCACCGGAGCCCCCATCAGCAGCACCAACAGCACCAGCAACAGCACCAGCATCAGCAGCACCACCAGGCCTCGCAGCAGCAGTCTCAGCATTCGCAGTCTCAGCAGCAGCCGAACCAGCCGCCCCACGGTCCAGGTGCGGTTTTGATGCCCTCCCCCAGCCAACACGGAGTTGTACGTGAGTTGCAACAGCAGCCAGTTATGATTCCAACGCCGATGGTGCCACCGCAGTTGCCTCCTCACTTTAGTTCCGCTTCTCTTCCGCTGCCATACCCCGGCGACCGGCATGGAGTGAAAAGGCGGCGAGCGGATGATGGGCGAAGTGGAGGAAGTGATGATACAACATCTGGGATCGGTCTCTCTATGCTCCCCCAAACATCTCATGCTGACGAGCAACACTCCTCCGAGATGCTTTTGCCTGCTCCGGGCGATCATTCATCTCACCATCAACATTCTATACAACACGACTACCACCAAACATCTCCTATTCATCAACAACACCACCATCACAGACTACCTTCCCAGGCTACGCTGGCTGCAGTTCAGGGCGGCGATGAGCTGACATCCCCTGGTGGAGGCACGGGTTCGCAGAGTGTCGTCGGCCAACCGGGCATGCCTGACCCTGCTCCTCGTCCGAGGGGTCCAAAATTGAAATTCACACCGGAAGACGACAGCCTGCTCGTGGAGCTGAAGGAGAACAGAAACCTGACGTGGAAACAAATCGCTGAGTTCTTCCCTGGTCGGACCAGCGGGACCCTGCAAGTACGATATTGCACCAAACTGCGGGCCAAAGCAACAGTTTGGACGGATGAAGCAGTATGTCCTTTTTCCCTAGTTCTCGCATTCCCGATCCCCGTTATCCCCCTGTCCCCCTTTAACCTTTTCCCCTTTTCGAAACTTTAACCCGTTCGCGCCGTCCCAGCACACGCATAATACTCCTGCTGGTGCCCGTTACGTTGAGTGGTTGATGGTTAACTTACGTGTTTTTGTCTTCTCAGGTGCAACGCCTGCGTAACGCAATTCAAGACTACGAAAACGATCGCTGGCGTATCGTTGCGACAAAGGTCGGCAGTGGATTCTCGCCCGCGGCATGTCGAGAGAAAGCCGGGGAAATTCCTTCCTCGAACCCACCACCGATTTAAGCACAGCTACTCGTTCGGTTTCCACTAAAAATGTTTCTCGAACCCCGTTTCCATCTGTAAGGGCTGAGCAGCCTTCAGCCGCCCACCGATGTGCGACCAGCGTGGTACACTCAAATTTCTACGGGTACCTTTTTGTTCTAAACCACAAAGAACAGCTATACCTCTATTAATATCGATGTCTAATTCTATTTCTCTCATTTCCGACTTATTTCACTTTCACTTCGGGATTTGTTGGATATTTATCTTGGGTGGGCAGATTCAAGATCCGAGATTCGGCGGGTAAATCTTGAGCCTGCATTCTTCTGACATCTGGATGTTAAGAGAAAGCAGTAATTCTGGGCAGTCAAAAGTTCTTAAAACTTTAGAACAGACAAGCAGAAAAGTTTCAAAAGGCACAATTCAAAGCACAGAGGAGCCCAGGGGGGGTTTTTTTTAGGAAAAGAAGAAACAAATGTGTCACAAATCCGCTCAGACATGATTCCCGTCGAGTCATTGTTGTTGACGTGTAATCAACTGCACTGGCATTTTTTGTTCCCCCAGGGCCGGAGAGTGAAGCGGAATGCGGGACGGGGACACCTATCGCGCTTTATCCTATGGTTCCTGCAACCTTCCGCCATCTCGATGGTTCCCGGGATTTCATTTGTCTCGCTAAACATATAAAATGCCGTTGATTGGGCGCAGTTGATTTTGAATCTATTCTCATACCGCTCTTATGATACCCTTGTGTTCGTTCTTTTCCACTTTTCCACTTTGATACTCTCCCTACCAAGACCGAACAAATCCCCGGCATCTCTCCGTTCCTCGTGTGGAATTTCCGTTCTAACTCAAACTAAGGCACGGATGGGGAGATGCCATTTGCAGTTTTATTGATTATAACCCTTTTAATTACGATAAATACCCCCATTTATTCTTCATTTCCTTTGTTTAGATATATCCCGCGGTCGAGGCCTTGTCATTCGCTCCCATAGCCATTTGTTTACTTTTCAGATTGTCTTTTTTATATGTATTCCTCTCGTTACATCGTGTTCATTTTCATTTTTGTCACATTCCGCATAATTGTCGGCGTCAATGCTCCATTTACTCGACCCCTTTCCGTATATTAATGATTAGCTCACTTTCCTGGAATACAACAGGAAATTAACAGTTGGCATACAAGCATACGGAGCACACTCATTATTCATCCACGGCGGTTTTCTCTTCACTTCCTACGTTCAATTTCTTATGTCACGTTGTATTTTTTGTTTTGAACTTTTTTGTCTTGCATCTCGATGTTGGTCGTCAGCTGGAAGAAACGGAGTACAAGTGGGAGCGAACAGGATGCTGTGTTGAGGATGTCGATTTTGGTTTTGTATCTATGCATATATACCCCTTTTTTGTACTCCAACTCCATTTGGCGGATCATGGGTTGCGTCCCCCTGTTTATTAGTCGGTGTGGCTTCATTTTGCTGGTACCTCCTCATCTTCCTTATCTTTTTCTCTTGAAAGGCGGTTCTATCGCTTCACTCGTTTCTGTTATATATCGATCAATTAGCCCTCTTATACGAAATATATCTTGATTACGGTGTCTCCGTTCCATTGGCATGAAGCTAATGCTAATTCCTAGATTCCCGTGCTCAAACAGTTTCACCGAACATGCACCTAGAGCAAACAAGCCATAGTCCTTGCTAAGACACTTCTTGAACGGGTTGCACATTGGAGACACTCAAAGACCAGGCTGTGTGATGCTCGCATGCGGAATATAGATGGGTGTGCCTGACCGGGTACGCGGGTTAAACTCAGGGGAGTTATTTTAAAGAGAAAAGAGGGAATAGCAGTCCGGTTTGTTACTAGTGAACAACGTATAGGCTGTTTGCATTTGCCCACTTACAGTCATAGAAAACTGCACCACACAGAAGGGTAAGCCCTATGGCCGACGAGTAGAGTTAAGCTAGAATAGTGTAAATATTTTATTTTACTTTTCAATACTTGAGTAGGTGAGGTGAGACAGTGCATGAGGTCGCACACTTGTACAGCGCGCAGATACAACTCGACTGAGCCTGCAGGAACACCATTATGGTTTGGGTATCGATGACTTAATTCTATGCAGGGTTCCGTTATATTGACGCAGAGGGGCGCGCACAAGAATAACGCATCACAGTATTAGAAAGTCGGTCAACCTGCACCAATTTCTAGGTTAGCTAGCACTCGGAGATATGGGGATGCCAAATTCGGCAAACAGATTAAAATGAAAATTACCCATGCATGAAGGTGTGCAAGTAGCGTAAAAGCAACAAATCATCTAAGGATTCGGAGAAAGCCACGATCTGCGGTAACTCCCCGGCAAGTACTCACCAAAACCTAATCGAGGTTGCTCTTGTTCCTTTCTTGCATCGAAACTGTGTAGCACAGACTAAATCAGTAGTTTATCTATACCCAGGTCTATAAGAAGCGAGATATAGCTGCAGAGACACCTCTTTGTGTTCAACTAGGAAAGCACTTTGCTGCCCATATAAGGATGGTTACACCTGTTTAGAACAGCATGGATGAGTCGGTGACCCGGCAAGTCCAATCCATAGTTGAAAACAGAAAATGCAGGAATTGTTCCGGGCATTAACTCCTCGCATTAACCGTATCCAATCGAGCCCCTGTCTCCTAGAGCTGCAAATAAATATTATTGATGGGGTCGCTCGTTAGGAGGCTGAAACCGAACTGGGTGATTATCGACTGTATTATCCCATGGAACCCAGCTTGTTTGCTTTAGAAAATATCATTTAACACAGCCCGTGTATCACAAGAATTTGCCAGCAGAATATCCTTCCGCTGCCTTGGGCGCCTTTCAGTGGCACAGATAGAGTTGTCTGGGGGATACAGACCTGCAGCTAGTTTCGATTCATTTTCAAGCTGCAAGAGAGAATCGACGGCCAACAAGATACCAAATTAGGTAGCTGGAGATTTAACTCGCCGATGTAATGCTATTGGTCCAAAGTATTATATCGTAGTGGATCCCCTTGGGCCACACCATTGCAACATGACGGTCAACGGTGGAAATAAGTTTCACAAAGGGGAAACACTATTTCCGAGCCATCAGAGCGCGTGGTTTCTGCCTGCCCGTCGGCGAATTATAAGACTGGGAAACCCTACTGTCCGATTTTCGAGGCAAACCTACCACACCGTCACCAGGGTCCATGTGTACCACGCGGCTTTGAATATCAGGTTTCTGCCAGGATATAAGGGCCGGCCCATCCGTGGTAAATTTGGGAAAGGGTGCATTCTCACAGCTCGTGTTTTGGTAAGTTCAGGGTCAGCTAGCCCGTGTCCAAAATGTTCTGTAACCAACCCCGATCTGTGATCCGCATATTCGGATATTTTGTTTTGGGCCAGGCACTGATTTGCAAAAGAGTCATGGGAGCACACCCGGGTAAAAGCTAGCTGGATGTTGAGTGCACAAGCTTGTTTCCTTCACAAGGGAATTGGAGCCACAATTTTCCCTTGCTCACCCCTGTGGTGTGGAATACGATCGTCATGACCTGGTGATGGTGACAAGGGAACGAAACATTTAAGGACTAGAAGGTGCGTTACCCAAGCAATTCTTTGGAGTTTCTGGAATCGGAATGACCGATATTCGAGAACCAGGGAGCGACATTCTATGCGTGGAGGGTTATACAGGCACAAACGTGAAAACCAACACGCAAAATCGACGCCCAACGTATGTAAGCAGATCTGTCCCTGGGCGGTGCAAAGTTGAGGTTACAGGAGAATTGGGTTGGGACACAAGGATGATGATCTGGCTTCAATTTGACTGCCCATGATTATGTCGTGGAAGGGATGAGCGGCATGGGACACCGTTTTGATACAAAACCCAGCGCATAGGGTGACATTCCCGGGTATTTTTGGGAATATTTTGGTCCAAAGGATAGATATAAGTCTCAAAAGAGTTGAGACCGCCTTCCGCAAAGTGAGAAAAGGCCGGTGAGGTTTTATTATGTTTTGGTATACTCTGCTGTTTCTCCACGGAGGGTCGCCTATTTGTATCGGATATAACAATAAAATCAAAGATCGGAATCATGATCTGTTTTCAATGCCTTTTATGCTCGGGTATCATTGTCCTCATATGTACTCATGTCATTCGGTCGTGAGAGCCGGCAATATACCTGACCTATCAAAGGCATCGGATTCATTGTTGGTTGATCTCGGCTCAAGCTGATGAGGCAGGACATTCTCCAGCACGACGCTCTCGCATGGCTTGTAGACCTGATGAAACAAGAGCGAATGTGTCGAAGAGATGTAGTTACAGCATCAAACGTCGTTGCCTTTCCTCTTTGGGCGATAGGGCAACGTCAACTGATGACATAATCTATATCCACGTGATGGGTTTCTTATTGGTCAGTCGGGACTGTTTGGAATTATGACTAAGCAGTAACAGGCCATCCGGATTCAGCCATTTCCAAGCCAAAGTCCAAATTCACCACTCCACCTCATCTTCAAACCTCTCCCATCTACCACGACATACGACCTCACCACCGCCGTTAAATAAGCCAATTGGTGGTTATATAGGGATTGCGGAAAGATGTTCGTTCAACGAAGCGTTTTCGCCCTCGCGAGACGTGCGCCCATCAGAGCTGTCGCCAAGCGCTCTTTCTCTACGTCGTTCGTTCGATGTATGTATCATCTCTGTTCCTAGGCCTGCGAAAGGGCTTTCTCTTTCTTATTTCGGTCTATTTCTTCCCCAATTAAGCGAATCGAGCTTGATTTGGGGAGGATTGGATGTATTGATCGTGGCTAACCGGTTGCTGAATCATAACAGGCGAAGCCAAGTCAAAATGGGATCCTCAACCTGGTGAATCCGCTGGAAAGATGGTATCCTTTGAAGGTCCGTTAACGCAACCGCCTGCACTTAGTCTACCTGTTTAGACCCTCTTCCCGCGCTCAGCTGGATTTTCGAGCGCATTCGGGCGGTACCGTGTAGCTTTTATGGCTTTTATTCGAAGAGCCCCAGGCCGCGGCTGCAAATCTATCTCGAAATACACGCATGACTACGTCATTTAATGCTGGAGCTATGATCAACAAACTAACTGGAATTGATTCTTCTACAAATTAGATGCCAAAACTCCATCGGACCTCCTGGCCCCCGGTGCTAAGCCCGGTACCGTCCCCACGGATCTTGAGCAATCCACTGGTTTGGAGAGATTGGAACTGTTGGGTAAAATGCAAGGAATCGACATCTTCGACCAGAAACCTCTTGACGCCTCGAGACTTGGTTCGTGAGCTCCTTCCCTCATATTTACTCGGTCTTGCACGGTTATTATACCTCAAGAATAAAGGCATATTCGGTGCATTATGGCGGAGGGGGAAATATGCCTGGAAAGATCGAGATTAAATATACTTGGATTATGCATAAGTGGCCGTGAGATTGCTAATCTTAATGGGGTATCTCCCTTTTTATATATTTATAGGAACTGTCCAAGACCCAATTGTTGTCAAGTCTGCCGGAGAGGAACACTATGTCGGATGCACTGGTTTCCCTGCTGACTCGCATACCGTCATCTGGTTGACTGTGAGTTCATGATACAATTCCATTCAGGCCGCCTCAACCGCCAATTCCTACGGCCGATCTTATACTTTAGTCCACCCGATTATCAGTAGCTAATCATACATCTTCTCACTACCAGGTCTCCAAAGACCGCCCAATTGAGCGCTGCTCGGAGTGCGGAAACACCATCAAGATGGACTATGTCGGTCCAAAGGAGGATCCCCATGCTCACGGTACGGTTTATTCTACATTATTCAATCTAGCGCGCAATACTAACATTTCCTTCTCAATAAGGCCATGACCACCACCATGGACCAGCTGAGCCAAAGACCTTCGCCGACCACGTCAAGCCTGAGTATTGGTATAAATAGATCTGAAAGCACACCGCTTGCCGCAATTCCATTCACAAGGATTTCTTTTTCTCGATATCTTTGTATCTGTACTAAAAAGAACAGCTGGGAAAGACTATGCCTTAAACCTGCACTCATCAGCTATCTAACTCAGCTATTTCCTCCTCTATTTGATATACTCTTGCATACCTACTTGACGTTGGCATCCTCCATCCACAGTCACTCGTGTTATTTTCCTGTAGAATAACTGCTGTTAATAAGATTCTTTTTCAAATAAAAAAGGAATGAACATATTTTTACTTTATCTTGGATCTAGCATGGAAATACTTGGCCACCACGCAAGCCCCTTTGCCCCATATCAAGAATACTCACCGCCATCCCACTTAACAATCCGGCACAAGGCTGAGACGTTATTCCTCGATAAGAATTACATGACCGAAACAATTTGAGGCGGGATTTACATCCATGTTCATGAGTCAATTGCCACGGAATAAGTAATAACCAAACATGCTGATTCGAACTACAAACCCCCTAGATCCTCGCCACACCGATCAGGTAGGTAGAATTAACAAGTCGTAGTCTTGTGCGAGACTCGTTCCACAAGAGCTTATATATCCCACATACTTGGCTTGCAGGAAAGGGCACCAAGCGAACCAAAAGGATGACATGTCCGTGGGGGTAACCCAATGTTATTGTACCCAGGATGCTACCCACATCATTCCATCCATCCGTTCCATGCCACCTTGCTATCTAATGCAATGCAATGCAATGCAATGCGAGCAAATCAAGTTTCCATCGGTATTCGAGAAGTGGGGGAACAAAGGTTAGTGACGGGTTAATCTATTGTTGACACACGTCTATCACACAAGGCCGGGGCGGCCGATGTATTCCTTGGGCCTGAACGGACTGATTGAGGTTTTTGATTGGGTATTGGATGTAGTAAGGACAAGTTTTCCAGGTCTAGGTGTTAAATAAGTTGTGGAGCTATGTTGTACATATATCTGCATGTACGGACGGGAGGATAGGTTGACTTCTTAGATCGATGATGATCTTCCCACCGGGGGTATATGGAGGGTACGAGAAAGGAAAGGATAAGGGGAAGTTCAACTAGAACCCCCACTGCCTGGCACCATATGGAATATTGTGCTTATTCTGTACGCGTTGCCCCCCGTGGGAAGTGTGCGTGGGGTACTCTGCATATGTAGGGTTTTCGTCACCGGAGAAGTTGCGTTCTAGCCCATACTTGTGCAGGAACACTAGTTAAGCATATCCGTACTGCATACTGCGCGGTAGGTGTCAGTGTACTTGGTGCCGGCCAGGTAGTGAAGGTCAGTTTCAGCCTCCAGTGGAGTGCAGCTGTATCGATCGGTCTATATAGCTAAATTTAGTCACGTCAAAATGTATACCAAGGTAGCTGAGATGAAACATTGTCAATCCTGCTATATGTGGAAGTCGGATTAAGTGGTTAGATAGGGTATGAGTGGAGTATAACGTACCATTCCTTCGTAGATCTTGTCTTCCAAGGACCAAAGGAAGGTCAGGTCGTTACGACGGATCTTCATGGAACATCTCATATCATGTTGCGTTGGAGGGAGTGATAGGAGACTATCGAAACCTAGGTAGATTGGTTGAGGGAGTTATGAAGCACGAGGAAAGAAGAAAAGAGTAACGAACATGACCGGGGAGGCATGGCTGGACAGGGTTGCTTGACATAAGGCGCAGTCGTAGGTGACCGCACGGCCGTATCAATCACACCGGGTGACATATATCGTAAAACCCACGAATAGTAGAAAAGGTAAAGCGAGGTTCCCTTCCTTGTTGGGATGGTTCATCCAGTGTCCAGCAATAGGGGTGTATGGTATCCAACCGTGGCCCGATACAATTGGCCAGGTCGACGAGTTCATGTTCAACAATGGCTCAATCGGATACGGATACCCTCAGCCCAAGTCCAGCATACTGGGGTCTCCAAAGTTATCAGAGGAGACGTTGAAAAACCGAGAGACCTATCCGGTCACTAACCCTTGTATAGTCATACAAACATTATGACTTTCAACCCTTCACAGCCTTGTACGTATCACAATCTCAAGGCAAGGAAGGAAAGAAAAGAAAAGAAAAAGGATATACTCCTTAGAAAGCACCGACGATGCACGAATCGAATCGGCAGAAGAACCGGCACGGCACGGCAACCGGACCGCAACTTCATCCCGTAGTACGCTCGCACCGTGTGGGTATTGCATCAAGTCCAAGGGGTCCGCTGCCACTGAACCTTCTGAAGCGATTGGCGAGAGGAAGAAAAGGAAAAAAAAAACGAGAATCCCGAATCCCGACATGAGAGAACGATCCATGTCCGTCAATTTCACCAAGGATTGGGTCGTATTACCTCTACTACCGGGAAACCCAATATGACGTGCATACGGTCTCCCACACCTTGTACAGAAACCTGATCACGCGCACACTTCCTCGTAGTGGCTGGAGTCAAGATTCGTCAACACACACACACACACACACCCAAGGGTCTTTTCGAGAGGAGGTTTGAGAGATTTTGGTTTCTGTGTTTTGCCAAATTCAGGCTGTGCATGTAGACGGTATCTCCTTCTGGCCAGTATTCATTCACATCTCCCATCTCAATTTCCTGCGGTACCATCTGATCTATCCGAAATGTCACATCGTCGTATACAAACAAGGTGGTTGGTGGTTAGATGGTATTGCTTTCTCCCGCTTCTGGTGTCGTCCATACACGAGCCAGAAGCCGCACACACGCTGCATGTAGCGCTGGCACGTAGCGTAGACCGTTCCTTGCAAGCAGGGTAGTTGATACGATTGCAGGGGGATGCGGGCATTGAAATCAATTCGCTAGTATTTGCGCTGTATGTATTGGAGACAGGGAACACAGCCATCGTCCATTGAACTCAACTCTCCTCGGGGAAACAGGATGTGCATATCGGATGGCGTATAGTTTTGTGAGATCTCACCCCCTCGCCCGTCCATGCAGACGTGATTGTGATTCTGGATAGGTAATAGGGGAAATAGAATGGGGGTGAGATGTTCCTGGCATTGCCACCGTGCTGGATTACCGCCACTGCATCTAGATCGACTGCATAGTGCAGGGGACAGGCGGATATCATGAATCGTTCCTTTTGCGCCGTCCCTGGTCCCAAGGTAAGTGCTGAGTGCTACCTTGAGGGTACGGACTGGTGAGATCGATGGACAAACAGTCGATTCGACACCGATACCACCGGCCATGTAGCGATACATGGCTGAGGCTCGTGGTTGATGAAGTAGTAGATCCGCTCTACCGACTTCGACATGATGTAGATGGATGGCCGTATATGTATAACTATGACAGTGATGATGAAGATATGATGATGACGGCAACGGTGACAACGACGACAACGATGACAGGTAAACACTCCAGCATACGTCTACATCAAAGCAGGATACGTGGTCGCCGTCGAGTCTGGAGGTGAGGTGCAAATAAGCCTGGAAGCCACGGTCGCGCCCAAAAGTACTTGGCGGTCACGGTACCTGGTGGAGTTGTGCTGTGTAAGCCAAAACTCAACCTCTAGGGCCACAAGTTCCTGCATCTACCCTCTACAAAGATACGTACTTGACATCATAGTCCCGTAGATCACCCAGGTACGTACCCGTATAAGAGTCCAGATCATTAACATAGTTGTATTCCCTTCCTATCCTAGCCTCCCGAATTTCAAAAAAAAAAAAGAAAAGGTGACAAACGAAAACAAAGCGAAAAGAAAAAGACCGACAAGCGAACCAAGAAAACACGAATTCCATCGCCCTATTGCTATCAATTGCATCATATTGCCTTCCTTGCCCTGACCTGACCTGCCATGTTCCGTCCTTGCTTCATAACATACCCAACAAGAGATAAAAAAAAAATAGAGAAAGAAAAGGCTGAACCAAGGGATACGTCAAGAACAGAAAGACGATCAAAGTGCTCGAGACCAAAAAAAACTGAAAAGGAAAATTATAAAGGAAACCGCACATAAACAATAAGTTCGTAGTCCATAATCCATAGTCGATAGCCAATAGGTTAAAGACGCTCCAAGCAGGGAAAGGGGAAATTTTAAACAGAGAATTAAAAGAACCACACAATGGCAAGAGTCACGTCATATCAAAAAATCCAGTGCACAGGGGGTATTATAACTCTGCAGAACCGCCGCATATAGAGAAGGGGAAGAGAGCGTCGCGTGTGAGCGGGGGCCGGCGGTGGTGATTGTGATGTTGCAGCGGAAAATTGAAGAGAAATGAACGCCCATCCAAGCCCAGACAAAGACCAGACCAGACTCCCTCGAAAATTACAGCGAAAAAAAGGAGTAAAGACAGAAACGGCATGTAAAAAGGCGACAAAAATGGACGAAAAGACGGCCCAGTGATCATAGCCCAGCATGCGTACGTGTTGGTTGCAGTCACGTATATGATATATTAGTTTTCTCTTTTTTTTTCCTTTGGGTTTCGGTATCAAGGTTCCGTGTTTCGCTATCGTGGTCGGGGCAGTTCAATTTGCATCAAGGAAAAGGAAGGAAAAAGTATACCCTCATAGAAAAGAAATGGAAAAAAAAGGGGCACTGGGCGGGGTTGTTTCATTCGGTTTGCTTCCAGGCGAGGAGCTGTGCTGTGAACGGACCAGAAAGATATCCCTAGACGGTTGCGTTTTGGATATCGATATTTATAGGCTCTTGAAATGCTCCTTGGCATATTGTTCGCAGGCCTAAGTGATCATGTTAATACTTATCTTAGTAAAAGGGTAAAAACGGAGTAGATATACCTTTGCTGGTTTCCCGACCTTTTGGCCAATAACTTTCCACTTATTGGCTTCGTACTCCTTGATTGCATCTCGCAGGGCTATAGACTGTAGAGAGTTAGAAAACTGTAAAACGGTGTATTTTTGAAAATAAATACCTCGTCTTCGGCAAATTCCGCATAATGCATATCTTTATACCAATGTTTCTTGACGCTCCCTTCAGTCCGAGTGGGGAATGTCTATGACATAATTAGTTAAAAAGATCAGACGAAAGCAAAGCAAGGACATGCTGACCTTTGCAATCTCGCTCCATGTATTACCTGCATCTCTCATCGTTTTGAGCCGTTGCTCCTCCTCTGCCGTCCAGGGCGTGTTGGTGCGTCCCTTCTTCTTGGCTCCCGTCTCCGGTGCAGCAGCAGCACCGCTACCCGCCGTGGCACCGTCCTGGTCAGCTGCGTTGGATCCCGCCATTGGAGGCCCCATGTTTGTCAGCGATCCTGGCTGCTGGATGGAGGCTCGTCGTTTTCTTGGATTTGCGGGTGACGAAGGCGGATGGACCTGACCCGGCTGTTGCTGCTGTTGCTGGACGTGGGTAGCTTGGAGATGTGACGGGGCCGGAGCGGTAGTCGGGACTGGAGGCGCGGGGACCATTGGCGGGTTGTCGAAGGGGTTTGGAGGAGCAAAGGGGGAGGGAGCACCTGGTTGGGAGAGAGGGAGGGGGTGATGCTGGTGTTGGTGGTGCTGCTGGTGCTGTTGGTGCTGCTGTTGCTGCTGGTGATGCTGCTGCTGCTGGTGCTGTTGATGCTGGTGTGGCAGGGTAGGCGGGTTGGGGCCTACGCCGGTCTTGAGACGGTGTGGGGAGCTATATCAGAGAGGAAGGAAGAAAGAGAGTCAGTCAAGCAATTCGATTCACAGGCCAAGGATTGAACTGTCGATATATATAAGAAAGAGACGAGAGGAAAGGAAGGGACAGGAGGCCTCCAGGTAGGCGGACCCAGCATTTTTATGCTACGGGAGGACGAAAGGAGAGGGAACGAGGAGGCAACCCCCGAGGAACCGAGCGGAGAGGGAGGAAGGGTATAAGGATGAAGGGAACGAGTGCCGGGTAGGGATCTGCTGGGCGAGTCGAGGGAGGTGGAAAGCGACCTGGGAGTGACAAAGGAGGACGAGTAACTCACTTCATGTCCGGAAGGGGAGACCTAGATGGGAAGACCCAATTCATCTGTAGCGATACGAACGGAGGAAGAGAGAGGGAAAAAACGTTAGCCAGGCTGGTCAGAGGCGCTACATAGCCTGTACTCGGCGTGAAGGGACCGCGAGTGCCCTCCTGGGTGTCTCTCGCACAGTGGCAGAGAGGTTACACGGGGGCAGGAAAAGGAGCGTTGGGCCTGATCGCAACGAAGGAGCAACGGTGACTTTCTTGCGGGATACAGGGAAGTAGGAAGCTGGAGAAGTAGAGAGACGGGTGCAGGAGGGAGACGGGGGGATGGTCGAGGTGACAAGTGACGAGGCGAGCAGGGGAGGAAGAAGACGTCCACGGCTTTCGTGATGGGGAGAAGGACGAGGCAGAGGAAGAGTCGGAAGGGGAGAGGGAGACGAACTGTAGCTGGAGGTACAGATACTCGTGCTCAAGCCGGAGGTCGGTCGGGCGCGCTCAAGCTGGCTGTACGGTTGGTCTCGTTGGTGGTGATGCTAGGTCTTGTTAGTGGTGGTGATGCTGCTGATGCTGCGAGTGCTGGCATGCGATGCGCGTCCTTGTTGATGCTCTTGATGCGCTGCGGATGCTGGGATGACGGAGGAGGAAGAGCAAGGAGGACGTTCCAAGGTTGGATGCGGGGAACCATGTACTGGTACTTCTTGCTTTCCTGTTTTTGGCAGGGGAGGAAGTACTGGTACACGGGGTCACTGCTGGTAATACGCCGCCCGTGACAGATAAACAAACATCTATATCTATCTTATATTCTTCTACTATATCTATCTATATCTATTCTATTCATATCTATATGTATATGTATTCTTCTTCTTCTATATATCCTTCTTCTACTCTATCTATCTTCTATACAGTGGTACTATCTAGTTATGATGTAGACCCTACGTGCTACATTTCAATATAGACCGCTCGACTGGCCAGCAAGTACATCTCCGCAAAGTACACCAGTTTGCTGCGCTCGTGCTCAGCCAGGGATCCCTGCCCGGCCAGTCGCCCACAGCTGTCGCGTTTCCGTCGCTCGATCAGCACACAGAGCACCTCCCATGGCTGCGTGGACCGTGAAGCGTCTTGCGCAACACAGGAGGGCGGACGAGCAGGTACTTGGCTGGCAAGTCACTGCTCCTGTGCAAGCGTCTCTCTTGTCCTTGTTGCGTAGGATGTAATGGTCGGGACGGCACATAGACGCCCTGGGTACTCGGTCTTTAGATCTGGTCTGGGTTCGATGCAGGCGGCCAGAATGCGATGATCATGAAACATCTCCCGCGCCTCGATATCTCGTCAGCATCCGTCCACGGTAGACACGGTAGACACGGATGCTGCAGGTTGAACAGTACAGTGATGAAGGATGATGACAGTAATGGTTAATGGAGATGAAGATGAATGGTGAGAGCAGTTGGTCGAGGTAGCCTCACTTCTCCCGTGGTAAATAATTTCCGACCATGCCGTGCCATACACTCCTCGCTTGCAGCCGACCTTTGCTTTTCCTCGGCTTTGTCCGCGGATACACATATTATGGCCAGTATACGGAGTATACACCGCAGTATCGCCGTCATGGTTGTTTTCAGGGCAAAGGCGGTCGTCTATCGTTGCCCAAGCGTCATATTAGCTGTCTTTTCTTGCATAGATATCCCTTAATAGTAGATAGACCCTCGGTTATGCTGAATATCCACCGCGGGCTGGCCAGAGGAAAAAGCAAGCGTGACCTCTCTTCCTTGATTTTGCGGCATGGTGGAAGAATCGTGGCTGTTTTTTTCATCTCTCCTCGCCTATTCTTATGCTTGCGTGCATAACTGACATGCATTCTCTTTCGGTGGCTTCATTTTCAGCAGTGATGACTTCAATATTTGAGCTGTTGAGCCATAGCTTGGAGATATCCAGACGCACGGCGCAGTCTATCCTCATAGTCGCCTATACGGCAGCCATCGGACAAACATGGGTTGAGAGTTCACCGTCTGGCTTGTCGCCGCCGCCGCCGCCGCCGTCGTCGTCCTTTGTTCCGACGATAGAGTGGACGCGTTGCCCGTCTTTATATCCCGCCAGGCTCGAATGTGGTCGACTGCGTGTGCCAATGGACCATGACGAGCCTGGAGACAGCGACAACCTCATCACCCTCGGTGTCGTTAGATCTAGGGCTCGCTCGGCTGGACAACACCTGGGGAACCTGATCGTTAACCCAGGCGGACCAGGAGTATCGGAGGTCAGTAAGTTCGTCACCGAAAGGGAGGAAGAACTGATCAGCCAGAAGCTGATGGAGGTCTACGATATCATCGCGCTGGATCCAAGGGGCGTCGGTGTAAGTAACCCCGTTAAGTGCGATGCGAGCATATACAACGAACGCGTCCCCAGCTATGTAAGGAGCCAGAGCGACGTCGATTACCTTGTTTCTTGGAGTCAGGCCTTGGGCAGGTCTTGCGCCAACCTGACGGGCCCTTTAATTAACTATCTCGATACTGTCTCTGTGGCAAAGGACCTTGATCTTTTACGCCAGGCGAGTGTATGTACATCTACTATACGCAGGAATGATATTAACTCGTCAGTAGGCCCTAGGGGACGACAAGTTGAACTACCTGGGCTTCTCCTATGGCACGCAACTCGGAAGCCAGTATGCAGAGCTTTTCCCAGAGCATGTTGGTCGTATGGTCCTTGATGGTATCACTGATCACTCCCAGAGTGAAGTCGGCAGCTTTATCACTGGAGCCATGTCCTTTGAAGACACGTTCAATTCGGTTGCCAGATGGTGCAACACAACCTCTGAATGTGCCTTGTATCATCAAGATGTTCCGGCCATCTTTGACAGGCTGGTCGATGATGCCAATGAGCAGCCCATTCTGGCTCCTAGCTGCCACAGTCCTTACTCTAAAGCCACCGGTGACCATGCAGTGGGTGTCGAGACTTCTACCTGCCGGTCAGAGGTGACTGGATATGAGATTATAGATAACTCACAAGCCTTCCTACAAAGGAAGTCTCTGTGGATTGCTTGGTCCAAGGCATTATTAGAGGCAATTCACGGAAACGCGACCCTCCTCTCGACCCCCCTTCTCACCTCCAACGTGTTCCCCATCACCAACGACTTGAATGAATTTTCTGACAGAGCAATCGTCTGCCAGGACTGGCTACGTCCGACCGGCCCCCGAGCAGGGAGGGACTTGCTGTCAATGTTCAAAGCAGCCCGCGCACTTGCTCCCCATACGCGCGGCATTAGCCAAGTATCCAATATCCCAACCGGCTGCATCGGCTGGCCTGCACCGGTGAGGAACCCGCAACGACGGCTTTGTAGGGACCAGCTCGAAAAGGCACCGCCGATCATGCTGGTGAGTTCCCTTCACGACCCTTCGACGAGCATTGTTTGGGCAATTCGCCTACGCAAGCAGATGCCGACAGCGGTAAGCATCTTCCGTGATGGATTCGGGCATACGAGTTATCGGGAATATGGCGAAACACAGATGATCATCGATGAATTCCTAATCCAAGGCAGCATGGCAGAAGACCTGACCACGTTGGACTCGTAAGCTACTTTTGAGACAAATTGCCTTGAATAGGCGAGAAGAGGGACTCTACAAACCATGCCATCCAAAGCAGGGATTTCGATGCAAGCACAGGATATGACACTTCTGTAACGGTGTACTCGGCCAACGTTGAACCTGGCAAGACAACATCAAACTCTTAGAAATGGTGGGCTCCGTACACACATGTATGCGTGCTGATGAAGATTGCATGCTCATCTCGATTTGAATGCTGAGAAGATACGGAGTACGCTAGAAATATATTCATATACCCATCCTTGACGGGGAGCTTGACATTCTCCCTTATTACTGCTCCTAACAACGCCACAGGTGCATTTCGCTTCTCGCGGCATTCATCAAACAAGTCCTTGCCTGCCTCCGTCATATGTCAGTTGCCGAGCATGCACTGCAGTGATACTGCTACTTGCTATCTACATACCCTCAAGCATCCGCTCGGAACTTCCCAAGAGTGCGGAGTACCCTGCGAATGATGTTCAAGCCGAGTTTCTGTAAGCCATATCAGAGATTTAGGTCTGGCGGCCTTGAAACATTTCATGAATCCAAAAGGCTTAGCACTTTCGGGTTTTGGTATTATCTCTTTGGCCATATGCCAAGTAAAAGGGAAATTATACCCCTGATTTTCTTCTAGTAGGTTTTGGACGGGTCGACGTTTATGGGCTAATCGTAGCCACCTTTCTCGATCGAGGGCCGGATCGTGCCTTGTTTCTCAAGCTGGTAATCTCAAAACATGGGCCTTTTCAGCTAGCTGCATATATTTCTCACGCAGCTCAGCGTTTCGACACACGTCCTGTCTTCCATGGCTCAATATCGACCCGTTGCTGCGGTTAGTTAGCGTTCGTAGCAATTTCTCCTCGCGTAATGACAGCAGGTCCCTAAGGACATGTGGCAGATGGCTGCGTGCGGCATCTTTGTCACTGCATGACTCGAAGTCAAGCTACGGTACTCCGTGCAGCGTACCCCTTAGCTGTCATGCCTGACGCTGTGTTTGTGTCATTGTCTGACCCATCTCGAGCGATGTTTCCCAAAGCGCGCACAGTATAAAAACATAACATGATGTGTCAGCAAATTAATCAGCTGACCTTGAGCTTGGACTCTTACCCCGTGACCTGATTACCTCATCTTTTGTTGTTGTGGTTCATTTTTTTGCTATTTTTGGGCGTTCGCGCATGTTTCATATAGACAACAAACTCCTACTCCGTCCAGACAGACTGCCCCGAAAGCTGTTTCACGGCTCTCCTGCAACTCCCTATCCTATCCTGCTGGGAGGGACGGAGTGAGACCTGCTTCGATGAACAATCAGGTTACTACGTACCGAGATTCATGCAGACCGCCTTCTCTACAGGCTACTACTGTTGACGCTGTCTCAAATATATGCAAGCAACATCAAAGCCCAACGAACTAACTATAGCTGCCTGCAAATCCTCCGCCGCTAGAGCTTCATCATCCTCCGTTCGAGCGAGCTGGCTATTACGTCAATATGACTGAAACTATCCACTAAATCTGTCTATCTTGGCGGTTCGACGTGCATCTACTACTGTATACTGCTTGCTCAGCCCTGCTCTTTCTTGCTAACCGACGTATCCACGACGTCAGCGGTTCATGCTTGCTCCCTGCAGCTGTTGGTCCCGGTCCTGAAGCACCACGCCGCCATCTGATCTGTACCCGTGGCAATGCAGTGCCATCACTTGGGCAAAGGATGAAACGGGCGTAGATCAGTTGCCAAAAATACCTTTTCGAGTATTTTTCTTCCTTTTTCTCTTTTACTCTCCTCTACTTCTCTCATCAAGTTGGGGGAGCGCCGGTCCGACCTTTCGGTTTAGCGGTCGATGGGGAATCATCACAGTTGCTGCTGTGCGGGTAGCATTTATGTCAGAGTGCATACCTTTGTCATGAGTGGGAGAGGGAAATGAAATGAGGTCGTGCCAAACGTGCTCCTCCTACTCCGCAGCGTGCTACAAACCTGTTACATAACCATGCCTTCTCCGCCGTGGCAAGGCAAGGCAAGGTATGCTAAGGCAAGGCCTGCAAGTCATGCAAGTCATATCGAGGGGGTAGCTGCCTGCTATGCCACCTACAACTATCATATCTCTCCCCAGTCTCGTTGCATTTCTTTTACAACAAATCAAACAGGCTGCAACAAACAAGAGCTAAACTCCAACTTATTTTTATTCATTCACCACAAACAAAATACATTAAACTTGTCCTCTCATCTTCTCTCGGTCGCTGTTGTGTGGCTCAGAGGGTAACCGTTTCTTATCGTCCCTATCTTGAGAGGAGAGATATTGTTTACTCCGCTCTCTCAACGCGTCTGATAAATAAAGGCTTTCACCTGGCCTTTCCCATTCCTCCTTCTCTTTGTTCACAAAGCCAGAGCGCTATTTCTCACCTTACTCTTCTTAACACCTCGAAGTGTTTATTTATTACCGGTCAGACATTCTTAAATCCATTTGGCTCTGTCGGCATCTTTCTTCTGATACGCGAAGAACAAATATATGAACGACATTTCTCAAGTTCAAAATACCGGCCTACTCTTTCTTCAAGGCCATATCCATCTCGCGTTATTTGCCTGTATATTTCTGGCCGATTAACTCGTTATACCCCTTTCAAAGGCCCAAAGATGAGCCATCAACTTTATACGGCGAGCCCTCCATCGCCGCCCTCGTTCCTTGCAGAATATAAACCATCCTGTCTGGGGGCGATGAAATGCGGTATCGAAAAGCAGAGCAAAGCCTTAGCTTCTTGTGGCGGACGAGCGTGGACGGAAGAAGAGGTATGAACCTGAAAATACACCTTTTTCAAAGGATATTAGTCTAATAATTCATGATCAGGATGCCTATCTTTATCGTGCCCGTATGCTTAAAACTCCATACAAGCGCATTGCGGCTCATCTGTGCAAAACAGAGCTAGCTTGTCGTCTGCATTTTCACCAAATGTCATCCGGCAATCTTCGAAGGCGGAGCGGGAAATCCCGGTCCTCGTCCATCAGCGTTGAATCAGCATTTTATCCCGTTGAGGAACTAGGGCGTGAATACTCTACCTCTTCATATACCCGAACCCCATCCCCGCGCTACGAACCAGTAACTAGCTACTTCCCGCCTTCTTCCCCGGCTGTTTCCCATGCATCACGTCAGCAACTGCCTTCGCTTTCGTATCCTTTTGAGCTATCACCAACTATTCCAGACCCCAGCAGACCATCCAGGATCCATTCAGCTACAGCACACGACCGGAACCAATCCCAGCCAAACCGCAGATGCCATGTTGATATCGAAACTTCCAGGTTATCACATATACCACATTCCCACCAGTATTCATTCCCACCCTTCACCACCAACAACAACACCGCGAGAAAATACCCTTTCCACGCCGCAATATTACCCCCCAATATATCTGATCCGGTCCATGATATAACCCTACCACCAATCCGGTCGATCCCCCTGCCCACACCCAGCCCCAGCCCTGGCCCAGGTCCGGCCCCCTTAATTCCCTCAATGGGACTTTACAGAGATGTTTATCGTCGCGGCTCTCACTCCGTAGCGGGGCAATGCAACAACGATCACCGCCATGCAGCCGATGAACCCCGAGAAGCTCGAATCGCAGAACCTAACGTGCAGCAAACTTCTCAAAGCCCGCTGCAAAAATGTGCTGTCGCTTCACTTCTGACTGTTGAGCGAGATGTGTGGGCTCCTAGAGGGATTAAGAGCAGACCTGTGATGTGAAACCTTCCGATTTAACGCATTTTCAATTTCCCTCTATGTATTGATTTATATAAATCCATGGGGTGGTTGGCGGCAGGTGTCTGGATACACCGTACCCTCTCCCTAAATATACCCTTTATGAGCATGGCTTTTTCTTGTTACGCTGACGAACTTAATATTAATATGGGATGCTCCGCCATTCCGCCATTCCCTTTTTGTCAGAACATCATGGTTTATCTGGATCTTCTTGCATATGTTCTATATCTTACACCAGTTTCCCTCAAAAGTTATTTCATCAATATAGACAGCTGAGTTCAACGATTTCCCTAACGAGGCTGCCTATACCGTCGAAGCACGGCTGTTCCTCCTCGTCCTTTACACTGTTTTGAGGATTCTGTCATTATATACCCTTGAAGTTACAGCCTCGCTATATACAAGCCGGATAAACGGCCTGCATAAATTGCCAAAAAAGTAAATAAATTGTTCGCTTGACATAAAATATGTGCATTCTTGTTCTATCGGAAACAAGGCTTCCGCGAGGATTAAAAAGGACGAAAACAAGCCCGCATAGCTTAGTCTCGCACTTCTTTCGTAACGACTAGCCATGCGGTTCCTGATGATCGCTGGGCCAGCCAGGGGTGTTCATTGCCATCACACACACCTTCCAAAGAAAGGATCAGTACGCAGCTCGAAAACCGCCCATTTCCAGAACTACGGATAGCGCCATGTTATCGATTACTATTCTGTTTTAATTTCCCGACACGCGTGCTGGTGCTTGTTGTTAGCCAATCTGCGGAGAGTATATCCATATTTTGGCCCTAGGCATGCGCATGCACATGCAAGGTATCTGATGCATGTTCAAAATCCACCGTGTCGCTAAGGGCAAGGAGAGGATTCTCCCTGGTTCATTACTCAAGCGAATGACACAACACGAGATGGTTCTTCCGCCTCGGGGATCGGGTGGGATGGGAGTGGGTGGCCCCCTGGGTATACTTTACCAAAACGCCGGATAGGTGTCCTGTCGGCGTTGAGCCCTGTATAAAGCTAATATATAATGTCAGTACCAGACATGTATTCCCTGGCGAAAAGCCTGTTGCTGGATACTTACCCGTGGGCGGATTTTCAAGGGAACTGGAAGGATGTACAGTATGGCGACGGGATTCAAAAGACTAACTAGCATCGCCAGGCTAGTGGCTGACGGCAATGGTGATCGACTTTCTGGGTTCCTGGTACCGAAGCCCTAAAATATGTGAGATGTGTGATTTGAATCTGTTAGCCGCCCATTTGTGAAGTACGGGATGGGGCTGAGAATTAACCTGCATTTTTTACCAGACACCCCATGACGGGGGACGGTAGTTATTCACATCTTGACACGTTGGTGCCCAGCATCCATCTACTGCAGGGAGATGACTGCTCACCTTCTCACCGGTATACATGCACATATCGTACGCATGAGGCAGAACCGGCACGCTAGAGAATGAAGCAGACGCCCAAGATCGAGGCTACACGCCATTATTAATATGGCGTACGTGTGTGGTTGCGTGTGTGTACTCCGTATACTCGGTAAGAAGTCACATAATTTCTCCGCCACGACGGACATCCACGATCTTACTTCTTTATCCCCGAAAAATGGCCAGGGATGAACTAGTAAGGCATTAGGTGATAAATATCTCACTTGGCGAGGGCCCAAGAGTCGACTAACTCGCATGCAATGCCCGTTTCAAGCGTTCCTATTTCTCTTTGTTGTCTTTTGGATAGACTCTGCGTCGGACCTGGGAGAATAACAAGGGTCACAATATGATCGATACCATTTAACGTTAACCGAGACTTGGGCTTTCAGTGCGTCACGATGGCGACAAACCGGCAATAAGGCCGGGATAGGGGGCTCGGTATGGTCAAATATCTTGAGAGAGGGAGACAGGACACCGGCCCATAGGCCAGGCGTTAACGTGCATGTTGGGTGTTTAAGTTTTGGGGGTCAGGTAACTCCGAGATGTCTGTCTTGTCTGTTCGTTCGCTGCTTGCTTGTCCATTCCTCGTCTATAGGATCAAGCAAGTAATACTGCTCTGCATGTTAAGCATCAAACCGAGCGGTCGGGTTTGGACCCTAGTTTTCTTTCTTTTTCCCCCTTCCCCCTTCTCCCTACATATGTGATTTACAGAGCTGCCAGCCCCAATATCAATCCAGCTTCCCTCAACATGGGTCGTCTTCGATTTCTATTGCAGCATCGTTCCCGAGGCGGTGGAAATGGACCCCAAACTCGCATAACAAACAACAAAAACGACCCTTTTATTGTGAAATCCGCCATTGTGGAATGGGAACGGGATATACAGGAACATGCGAGCAGGGACGCCCTCTATGGTAGAAAGAGGTTAAATGTCCGTCGTGATGAAAGCGAAACCCGACGTGGACCCCTTAACCGAGCTCTAGTGGGTTTCACTGATGTGCATCCTTTGGGTCATTGTTGTCTATACAGATAAGTACACCTGTCAGACAGACGCACCCCGCTACTCGGGCTTGCAAGGTCAATCAATCGCATGTACCCACGAAATTGAAGCCATGCAGGGTCGTCGCAGTGGTCGCTCCTATTATCACATCAGTACATTAGCGTATCCAGCAATATGTCTAACCAGACCCCCCTAGATAGAGCGATTCGGCACCGAACTTCTCACCCTAGTCAGCACTGCCTATCTGCTTGGCCTGGTTTTCGCAGGTGTATGCATGGCCTCACTCTGCAGTCTTCCTCGTGAGCGATACCGATCAGCAGGTAAAAAAAAAAAGAAGAATGAAGTTACATGCTCACGTAGCAAAGGATAGGCAGAGTGTGCGCGCGAAAGGTATCTAGGAAGGTTATTTTTTTTTGGCTCCAGGGTACAAACGGAGTATTTGACCCTGGATTAGCAACCCGCCTAGCCCAGACGGGTAGGTATAGATCATATATTCGCAGCAAAATGCGTCATTCCATGTCCCGCCATGCCGTCCAGAGCTTAATTTCGAGCAGTACCTCAAGACGGGCCTTGGAACTCTCAATCAGGGCTATCGAAGGCTATAATTAGTAGGGCTTGAGGCTCGCCAGGGCACAGCCCGGTTATCTGCTCTCGCACAAGCACCATACGTTCAACCTATCCCGAGACAGCGGCTCAACTCCAGGTGTTGATGATTAAAGATGTTAGAAACCGAGGTGATGGTTTTCTGTTACAGTATATTGCAGGTAAAGGATTCCGTGCTTAGCAGAAGCCACCGAATCCACTATGCAGAGTAACCTCTGAGATTGTGCGATAGAGGATATGCCATGATACCATCGGTCTGAGGTAGAATATGGTAGCTTAAGTAGCACTGCATATTCATTTCTCTCACAAAGAGCTCTGAGCTTCAGCAAACAACGTCCAAGCTCAGCTGTGCTCAGTGTATGGAGAAGTGGGGTTTCGGAGCATAGATGCGGCTTCCCGGCCTAGTGGCCTATCATGGAGTGGACACTCATGACAGCGGTCGATGGGGCTTATACAGATAAAAATAGGCCATGTGTGCCTTCCAACTGTTCAGCATGAAGCGCAATGCCATTACCCTATTTTGGGACATCAGGCCATCATTTGTGAGTTAAGGCGTAACTGAGCCATCCGAGCAAAGCGGGCTGACGGCAGCTACGGCAATGGCGCGGGGATGCCACGGCGGTAGTCTAAATAAAAATCAGAGTTGACGTCCCATAATGTTGGCGATGTTCATTGTCGCACCGAGCCCACGACGGAAGCATTCTTCACCAGGGCACCAACAGGAAAAGAGCCACTGCGCCGTTGGGAGCAAAATGCTATTTTAATTTGCAGCTTGATGCAGGGACAGTGAAAAGGGCAGGTAGACAGCAGTCTTCTGTCAACTGATGGTAAAAATAGCGGATTCAGAGTAGAACCCATCTGTCACGGGGAACGGGAACAACAGCTAACAATTATCCCGTTGTTTTGGTATATGAATTCACCGCGGGATAATTATATAATTCTTATGAACCGGCCAGGCTTTGTAGCAGCAGCTCGTCTTCGGTCCAGTAAGCCGTCCTGCTGCCTACCTGCTGGCCCATCTCTGCCTGGCAACGTGGAGTATGGCCTAGGATTCTCCCTATATCATTAGCGTAGACGGGGCAAAAAGCGGAAACGGGAGCTGGCTGCCTAGGGCAGGGACTGTGCGGCGCAGCATGGGAAGATCTACCTGAGTCAATCAATAGTCTAGCGGTTCTAGCAGCTTTCGATATCGAAACCTTCTAGAACGCCCGTCGCCCGGTCCAGGAACTGGCGAATATAGCTGGGGACTCGGCCGGGCAACGCAGACGGGGGAGCTCTGATTCGGTATCGTCCTTCTCGACTCTAGCTTCGGGAGTTGGGGTCTCTTTCTCCCCTCCGAGCTGGGGTCGAGATGTCTGCCAGGGGGTATCTAGTGCTGTCGAGTGCTGCCGTCTCCGTTATCAGCGCTGCTAACGACCGGGAAGATGTAACCTGCATCGCGCTATCCGGCATGGTTGAAATGTTGTCTTTTCCTCCTCGGTGGTTCCCAAGTCAGTCACGTGATATAGACCCCGATCCATTCATCTTCGCCTGTTAAGCGCCAGCCCCCTATATCGCGAACCTCATCTGCGAGTCCCGCGGCCACTCAGCGACTTTCGCAGCCCCATACCGCAGTGGCTAGCCTCTTGTGCCTCCTCGGCCTCTCTCCCCAGGCTCGATCTGCTCGCAGCTGCTGTGATTCCAGTCGGTTGTGCACGACGATCGCCCGTCCGTCCGTGGCTGGCCGGGTTTTCTTTTTGGCCCGTAACTCGATATTCCTGATCAATGGCAACGGCCCCCTTCTCGCGAAGCCAATCGACCGCTGCAGACATCGAGGAGTATGTTCGCAGCTGCTACCTCGCATCAATTGCCTAAACAGAGCCTCAGGGTCGACCCGTTGCCGGCGGAGCAAAAATAACATCCAAGACTGAAACTCATAGCTCCAACCCCCACAAACCATTGATACAGGGAAAAGACAACATCCACACGCTATCTATCTCTGTCTCTCTCCTGCCCTGGTCGTCTCCGTCTCGCCGTCTCTCCGACCTCCCATTCTATCACTGCCTGACCCTCGTTCGTTCGCCGTTTAATCTCCACTGCCGCCAAGCTTCTCGGTACAACCACCCTGTCTTCCAAAACTCGCCAATCTCTCGCCCAAGGATCCCAGTCAACGTATGACGGCTACTTCCCCCATTAGCCTCATCCTCATCCCACCTTTACGTAGTGCTACGTACGTATGGAGTACACGTACATGCTAATGTAGTGGTCCATCGCATATACGTGGTCCACGCTCCTTATAGCAACCAGTCTCCAATAGCCGCATCCTGGTTAGGGAGAATGGCCCGGCGGCTAGCCACAAAAACGGCCATGGAGACGTTTCGTTCAAGGGCCTCCAGACCTGGATTTCCTTGTTCAGTTGCTCCATATAGCCTAGAACAAGGCCCTCTACTCGCAAACCGGCACTTCTGCCTGGCTCGCTTGGATCAATCATTCCGCTTCGAGGAGAACTAGTACGGAGTACAGAGTATACTACGGATGATTCTATATTCTCCCTCCGTGGAGAGAACGACAGGAACAGAATAGGCTATCTCCCGCGCTAATTAGAGCCCCCACCTGCAAATGATTCTCGCACACACCACCTCTTTCATCGAACGCTTTTCGATGTTGTGGATACGACGCTCATCAGCGCTCTTTTTTTTTTTTTGCTTTCTTTTGTCCCGGAACTCTTACTGACTCGGCGAAAAAGTAAAACCCATGAGGGGAAAGAGGGTTTTTCCCCCCCTTCTTTTCTTTTTTTCCATTATGGCCCTCACGTTAATAGCTCTGTGAAGAAGATCAGTAAATCATCGGACCGTGTGCTTCTTGCAAAGGCCCCCAAGACACATCGAAGTGGAGTGGCACAGCTCGGAAGAATATCGATGGCCCTTCGTACGAACCCGAATAGACGTGCATATCCAGGTGGGTGCATGCTTGCTTACCATGTACAGCCAGAGGAGAGCCGTGTACACACCCCAGAGTACACGCCTGCTAACCCATCCCAAGAGGGTACTGCCCTACGCCGCAAGGGAGCACCCCCTTTTCTCACCTACCGGTTCTGACTGGCCGTTATTAATATGTTACCCCTGCACAGAGGTAAAAACCGGTATATACCTACGGAGCATCACGGTTTCAAGTATCTCGACCACGACAATAGCTATTATTAATATTATCGTCGTTGCTGCGCATCGCTCTGATATTCGCCCTTAATGCTTGGAAATACACCACGGTTCGGATGGAAGGGCACAAACTTAAACACAAGAAGACAGTGGCTTTTAGTATTTCTTTTTTAGGTACAGGGGCCAGCTATGATTCGGTTCCGTTCTCCTGGGACGAGCGGCTTGCGCGGTGATAGGATAACATTCGATACTCCCTGTCTGTCGCCTGCTTAACGATCGAAGCAAAGCTGGCTCTCCCAGCCCGGCCTGACCTGACAAGCCTTGCCGGCCGGAAATCGCTGCTGCCAGGGGAAAGAGGGAATTTTTTCCCTTTTCTTTTCTACTCTTTTCTTTTCTTTTTCTTTCTCTTTAACGAGTTCCCTTTTAACCTTCTTGCGCTAAAATGTCACCTCCTGCTGAGTCGAGGTTGACTAAGGCCTTGACCCCCCTGGCTGCCTTTATTCCCACCTGTTTTGGCTGGGTACGTTTCTAAGGGGGGGCGCTGCTCTCCGCATCAACGTCAACAACTAAGAACCCCAAGCCCGTTACGGACGGTATAATCAGGCCGCTCACGGTCGCCGGTGCGTGGGTTAGGCGCAGGCTTAGATGTACCTGATCCCCTGTCGGTTGCCTAAAAGCGCATCCTAGAATCTCGAGGTCAAATGGGGGCCATCTTGATTCTACCTCCTCTATGGATCAAACCGACCCCCTTGAGGATTGCCATAAGCCGGCGCTTAGATGCAGCCTTTTTAATTTTCATTCTCCTCTCCATTTCACGTCCTCTTTTTTTTGTATTTTTTTAATTTTCCATTGCGGATCTACCATGTCGCCCTTCTGGCTGAAGTGGCACAGTCATAACAGCATGTGGACCTTTAATTTTCCATTATCTTTTTCCCGCTCTGGAGAAGCAGTAGGTATATGAGAAGGAGAGATTTGAAAAAAAAGAGGATCATGACCTCAGATCATTTGAAAATCTTGGATGCAGGAGCGTTCATTGCATTGTCTGTGCTCCTGATTTGGCTACATTTATCTGGCCCGCTACAGTTGGCTTCCCGCTACTTGTTGACAAGCAAGCTATCCTTCTGTTGTCCGCAATTCTTCAGACGCAGGTCACATTTATATAACTACATGGTCTTCCGCATCGAACTCGGACAATATTCTCCATCGACTACTCAACCTCAAACCAACTACCAACCATCGGAGTGCTTGACTGAAAGCCACCTACCTACGCTTTGCATCTTTCACCTCTCTTGAATGCGCCTTCACTAGAAGCTTGCTTCTTTTAATTCTTCTTTCTTTCTATACCTCCATTTGCGCGGAGGTTGCTGGACTAGTCCTGCCCTTATACAACTACTCCTCACTTGCTCAGAGTGCCCCTCATGGCAACCGACGATCTCGCCAGCTCATGGGAGGAGACGCCTTTCCCAGGCCAAATGTCTAATATGCTTGATCACCAAGAATGGGTCACTCCAGGCACGGTATGAATGCGACCTGCTGCTTACGGCGGCCTGATAACATTGCTTTCACCATCCAGTACTGACCTTGGATGAATAGACATACACCACCACCTCAAATCCTTATGTGTCCACCTCTCACGCCAATCAAGCTATGCTCACTCCTATCAGCCTCTCCGGCAGTGTCCTTCTTGACCCTCGACATAGCCCATCCCAGGGCCACCAGCAACATCAAGACCCCCGATATCCTTCTATGGGTGGTGGGATACAGCACGGCCTTGGAATCACTGGAACTTCTGCGCTAAGCTACGTGCAACCCGGGATGCCTTCATACAATCCATTTCATAGACCTATGATGGGAAATATAGTGGACCATACCGATTCTGCTGGGTATGAGAGGGAGAGATCGCAAATGAGGACCACCAGAGCACCACCACACACCCCAGCGCATACACCAGTACATCTAAGACCCCCAGTTACTATCGCCCCAAACCCTGCCGGCCTCCGACAGCTAGAGCAAGAAAGACAAATTAGTCAGGAAGAGCAAGCTCAGCGCAATCCCAGACGGCGTCGACGGACCCGAAGGCGGTCAACACAATTAGAAGAAGAGACGGACTTTGCCATAAAGCTTAGAAACGAAGGGTACGCCTGGAAGGATGTTGTATCGCGGGTGAATTTTGCTTTCAACGCCAACTATACCGCCTCCCGCCTCCAAATGCGCATCACACGTCGGTGGCAACGTATGATGAAAGGGTGGTCCGAGGATGATGTGAGTATGTGCGCCTATTTCCCAGTTTGATTAGCATTTTCATTTATCCCCAACCCCTTTCCAACCAGCCAACGGTTCGATTAACGTTCATTCTTAGATTCAAGCGCTTCAGAATGCTCATTCGTACTGGGAGACTGAAAAATTCGAGATAATATCACAGAAGGTCCGTGACAAGCCACGGCGACCAAAGAGAGGCTATGTTATCTAACTGGCTATCTTATAGATACAAGACTTTGGGGCTACAAAAAGGTGGACTCCTTCACAATGCGAACAAAAATGGGAATTACTTCAAACACATAGTCGGGCTCTGGAAACCAGCCCAAGAGAAATAGAAGAAGAACCAGGACCAGAACCAGAAGCCGACGATGATGACGAAGAACATCAACCCAAACGTCCCCGGACACAATAATTAATACCTTTCATCCTCAAGTCACCTTTTCCTACGTCGGCGCTTCTGAATGGTTTTTACAAACATCCAGCACTTTATAGCACACGCAGCCCTTGTCCCCTATTTTTCCTTGCTTGAGCTGTGGATCTTCCCCATTCTTGATACCCCAACACGTTTTTGAACCCAAAGTTACCGTTTTTCCTTATGCACTATCACCGGCGGCACACATCTATATACATAAGCACGGAGTACACTCTTGATATTATGATCCATGATTTGGTTTTGCATGTTAATTTTCCTTCTCCTTTTTTTCACTACGTGTTCTGTTTTCTGGTCTCTGGTTGCTTGTTTACATTTTGGGAGAAATTGTTTCATACGTCTTTATCAGTACTTCCTCGGGCATACATTGTTGTTTTCCTATGTGTATACAGGATAATCTCAAGCGAGAATAATGGGAGAGTGTAGAAGACAAAGTCCAAAATTGAATTTATCTTCACAGCACTTGAGTTCATTCATAGACGTGTATCCATTTTCTTACTTGGGTAGCTCTTATCATGCATATTTCCCTTTTCCAATATCCTCATACTATCCTAGTCTCATATCCTGCTCCTGTCTACTTCGACTTTGTTCTCTTCTCCATGATCTGTATACTAATACCGACTGTATGTGGCCAACATTACAGCTATGCAAAGCAGTGCCGGCATTGGCCTCTCACAACATGACTTGATTACTATGAGCACAGCCAGTGTCTTTGACGCCATGCAATGTTCCATTCCTTATTATCTACTAAGCATAATCTGCTTGGCCAAAATACTCATATTTAAGCGACATTAGGGGTGCTTTAACCGCTTACAAATATGCACTCGATTACCGTTCCGCCCATGGGTCAACCTTATCTCAACATCTCAACTTCCAGATGGAAGATTAAAGGGGGAGCCTTGCATTTCTATTACTTATGTCGGTCAGGTTTAGTAATGATGGGTAGGGCAGCGCTTCTGCATTTCATATTTACTAATCGCGAACGGGCGTGATCGTGGATATCATTGAGTGGTAAATTTCTTCCAGTTATATGTTTGTTTCCCTTAGCCATCTTCTTCGTCATGCTCTTCGTCATTGTCCTCAATAGGAAATGTCAAAATTGCAGCAACGCCACCTAGGCCGTCCAACCTTCTCCCACTTTCATGATCAGAACTAAGGACTCTGACCTCTCCGCCTTCGACATCCCTCACCCGGTCCACTAGGGCAACCCACCTCTGTCTCTCACGCACATTTGGCGCCCTGAATAACCTATTCGAGATCAACAAGACTCCTCCGCCTCTACCTACTGCTCCCTGATCGACGGCTGACTCTACCTCGCCAGGGCCATAGGTAGCCTTGTTCGTATCCTTTCGTAGATGTGTGTAGAATGTATCCATCAGTGCCGTCTCGCGCGCATATTTTGTGTTGGCTAATCGTGCTTGGACAGCAGGGGACTGTAGCACTTCATTTAGGGAGTGGATGTGGCCTGATGAAGAATGAACTACTACCAAGCTTTGGAGGAGTGGTTTTAAGGATGGTGTGGTAGTGTTGGCAACGGATTGAATATGTTTTTGGAATCCGGCTGCAGTGAATCCCGGAGAGGCAAGGAGGATAGGCTTTGCGGCCGTATCACTACCTGAACCTGAAGTTGGTGTGGTGACGACAGAAGAGCCTGTGGCGCTGTTGAATTCGATAAGGCGCAAAAGGTTGTCTAGGGTAAGCTGATAGAACTTCGATAGGGACTATTTTAGGGGTCATTACATTAGCTTCATCAAAAATGAGGTAAAAAAAGGGGGGTGAGTAGAAATATATTCGTACCTTGTCATGGTCACTTCCCCCTTGCCTCTTTCTTGGGATTGTAAGCTCGACCTTCTGCTTTAGAACTGTTTGATATTGTCCAATAAAGCATATATTTGCAAGTCCTTCTTGCATAACCACAGCCACGGCCTCCGCCCTCCTTTTACCACCCTCATCAACGGCATCTTTCAACATTTCAATTGCCATACTGTCCCATCCACCAGCGGAGGTACCCGTTGATGGCCCATCCCCTGGCAGGGCTGTGCCTTCTACTTCTTTCTCTAACGTGAAATTCCTCTGTAATTCCAAATCAAGGGTGTGATGCTGGCCAATCTTCGTATATGGTGTTTCTACAACGATCTGACCGGATACATGGAGCTGGCAGCTTTGGATGTCGAAATCAAGACTCTTAACACGGATTTGTAAGTTCATATGGACGCGGGAGGAAGTTGTAGTTCCTGTAGTTGCGGTGGTGGTCACCCGGCGTATTGCGCTGGCTTTTAGAAGGTCATTAGGCCGTATGAGGTTGTACGCATGCCACTGAAGGTAAGGCCAAAAGCAAAAGCAAGATGTAGAATTAGCGTGTGGCCCTTTTCATCACAATATTCCCTGCGAACCGATTCCCATAAGGAAGTCGAGCGCTAAATTGAAGAATTTGCAAAAAAAAAAAAAAAAAAAAAAAAAAAGATAAACGGGGAGGGTAATAGTCATTAACCCCGTACCATGTCTTCTGGTTCCTCTGGGTAGAGCGTAACAGAACCCGAGCCATTCCGCTCGATATTTTGCTTGATGAGGCGCATTATCAAAGCGTCGGTGTCTCCTTTGCAAAAACTGACAATAGCGTACACCGGCAGTCAGAAGAAATCCCCTCTCGGCTTGAGTGCTACAAGTGTGACCTTGCACCATGCACTCGAGCACACAAGGCGGCGCTAAATTGTGGATAGGATCACTTCGGCCCGATCCAGTCTGGGGGCTAGTTTGTCGGGAAACTGGCTGGTATTCCCATTCGGGATATCTGGCATATACTATATTCCGGCGGCGATATAGAGATAGCTGTCCGAGCTCAGAGGATGAAACTGTTTCGTAAATGTGAAGTCAGCGGGGTTCTGACATGCATATGTATGCAGGTTAATAAGCCACATACATCGCTGAAAATCCGAAAAAGGAGGCTAATATGTGTGTGAAACTAATGACGGTATCGAGCAATACAACAGGACCAGCCAGAAAACTCGATCTCTACCTCTTTTATCTTTGATTACATCAAATCTAGGAAGAAGCAAATGCTTTTTTTGATATCCCACCAAGGTCGTGCTTAGTAAGCATTTGAGTTCTATATCATGTGACTAAACTGTCTTACATAAGCTATGCGCGAGAATCAGGAAACTTCGAGGTACAAAGTTGCACATACAAAAGTCGCCCAGCAAGCAAGTACACACGATGCCCACAACGGCGTGGTCAAGAACGTCATAGTCCCTTTGCCCCGAAGAGGTAAACAATCAGGTTGTTGCTTCGGATATCTTAAAGATGCTCGCTGAACTGTGAGTCGACTAGAGACCATACGAAGGCGAAAACACGCCCTTCGTATCTGACCAGGGGAGCCTGCTTATCTCCATCGGACTTTGGTAACCAGCATCTAACTATCTCCGCATTATATTAATGTCGTAGAGATGCCGTATCGTTGCTATTGGCCATCTCTGACTTGGTTTAAACAAACGTCAACGGGGCGTTAGCACCTTGGATAACCTTTCCCGGGTAACTACGTAACTGCGCCGTTATATATAATGGTCATGGTTGCCCACATTCCAATGTTCGCTTCTTTCCTTCTTCCATCTCGTGTGATAATATCCAGTCGAAGCATAAGAGCGTTAAGTAACAACATGGCGGCTAAATCGAATATCCAGTCGACGAAGAAGTTGAATTCTGGCCATGAAATCCCTGTGGTTGGATTCGGTGTAAGTCCTCTAAGTTGAACCCCTCAATGGCGTCGTTGCTAACGCATTGGATAGGTCTATCAGACGTAAGGCTATCCTTTGGGGTGCTGCCTATTTGAGGATCTCGGATCCAAGCTAACCTATACACCAGCCCGCCAGATGTCACCGAGAGATGTGTTTTGAAGGCATTGGAAACTGGCTATAGGCATGTACGTATCGAATCACCGTTCTCAATGCGCTAGTCTGGCGTGTCATCATAGCCATGGCTAATATTGGGCAATAGATCGATTCGGCTAAAGCTTATCACAATGAAGCCGAATGTGGCGAAGCTATCCGGAAGTCCGGGCTTCAACGTTCTGATGTCTTCTTCACAACCAAAGTTCCATGGAGGGCCTTGGGATACGAACCCACCAAGGAAGCCATTGAATCTAGTTTGAAGACCGCAAAGGTAGATTATTTTGACCTGTGAGTCGTCTCTGAATTACCGAATCCTGCCCCTCTAGTTATTATTTGTTATCTCTTTTTGGCTTTGTATTTAGAAGAAATAACTGGCTTATATGACCTTAGGATTCTTCTTCACGCACCATACGGTGGGAAAGAGAAGCGTGAAGGCTCATGGAAAGCCCTCGTTGAGGCCCAAAAAGAAGGAAAAGTTCGATCCATTGGTGTTTCGAACTATGGTATCCACCATCTAAACGAGTTGGAAGAGTACAACAAGTCTATTGGTGGTAAAATTGACGTTGGTCAATACGAGTTACACCCTTGGCTCGCTCGTTCCGACATCGTCGAATGGCTCCAGAAGCGAAACATTGTCATTGAGGCGTATAGCCCACTTGTCCAGGCAAAGAAAATGGATGACCCAAAGCTCCAGGAGATCGCAAAGAAATACAATAAAAGCCCAGCTCAGGTCTTGGTTAGATGGAGTTTACAGAAGGTGAGTGTCATCAACAACAAGCAGTATTTCATCCTATATTTCATAGATGTTTACAATTGCTGACACGTCTGGATTTGTATAGGGCTTTGTTCCTCTCCCCAAGTCAGCAACGGAGAACCGAATTGCGGAGAACTCTAATATATTTGATTTTGAACTCTCTCAGGATGATATGAAATCTCTTCATACTAATGAGTACCATCCTGTCTGCTGGGATCCTACCACCCACAAGGATGGCGACAAGATCCCTTCCTAGAGAACGGATTCTCCCAGGTCCAAGGCGGTGGCTATGGTCGGCCTTGGGTATCGGTCCAATGCATTTTGTCTGAGAATGTATATAATTGGGCCCTTCTTATATATCCGGATTTCTACCACATCTGTGATCTAGTGATCCATCCAAATATAATTTCCTTCGTTTCCTGCATCCTGTACCGTTTAGAGGCCCCTTACTCGCCACGAATATATTCCAAGAGATACCCAGGGGAACAACACCCCCTAAAAGTCATTAGGACAGTGTCCTAGGAGGCAAAAGAGTCATCATCAAGTGTTATACCTTTCACAGGAAAAGAACGCTAAGAGAGGTCTGTTGACATAGAAACCGCGCTAACCCCTATTAGTACCAGAGGGCTCCTTTTACTCGCACAAACATATAAAATTCTTCGCCTTTTACTCATCTTGGAAATCAAAACAAAACTGGAAAAGCAAAGCCTTCTTGTGACTTTATCTTCAGCGAGTTGAATGTTCTTCAGACTCAAGTTTCAAACAGATAACCTTCTTGATCTATCAATCTTGCACCTTTCAACCTTCTGCTCCTGAAAAGGGGCAAGCAACCACAGATTCGTGTCAGACTCTAGCACCCTGTCTGCTAGCTAGCAACTCTTCTAAACAGCTCATTATCTTCCACCTTGTTTTCTTATTCTGAAAGCTTGGCTTTGATCTATCAAAGAGCTTCTTTCAATCACGCGTCAGTTTGATACTAGATACCCACCGCACAAGTCGCGTCATGGACGATATGGAAAGCAGTAGCAGTATGCCTACTAATGGGGACCCTCCCATGGCCGGTGTTTCTGAGTATGGGTCTCCCTGCTTTATGGGCTTTAGTCTGGTATACTAACTTCAGAGCTTAGGAATACTGAACAAGGAAATAAGAATCCTAGAGGAGAAAAACGCAGTGCTGATGGAACTGTCAAAGCTCGAGTCGAGCACCCACACCCTGAAGACCAAGTCATTGATAGGGATATCACAATGGCGTCTTCACCAAATTCCCCTGGACCTCACAACCCTGACGATTCATTGCCCAAAGATTCAGGTGAACTTTCTGGGTCTGGAGGCTATGAACCCGAAGATGAGTTTGGTGCAGATGAGATGGAAGAAGACGATGAAGAGGAAGAAGAGGAAAAAGAGGAAAACGAGGAAAAAGAAGAGGAAGATAAACAGAACAAAGAAAATCCAAATCGGGATTTTGACCCAGGCCATGGCAACGGAGAGAACGGAGGAGGTGGTGATGATGGCTACGATGGCGGTTCTGACGACAGTGGAGCTTACACAGACTTCAACTTCTTCGGTGACTGTGAATCCAATGCGGATCCGGACCCGGATGCGGATAACGAGGTAGGAGGTCGTGATTACGATGATGCCGATTTTTTCGAGGGATTTAATGGTGAGCCATTCATTCCATGCTATCAACCCTGAAGAAAACTTCCTTGGTCAGACTACTGACGTTTAGTTTAACTCGTTTCGTTTGGGAAATATAGATCTCGATGGCCCGCTTTTTAGCAACGGGTACAACCGTGTGTGGGAGCCAGACGAGGCCTCACGAGCACTGTTTGATATTGATGATGACCTTAGCATCTTCCAATCTGACGCATTCATATACCCTGGAGAGGGCAGTAGTGCCTCTGAAGATTTCATTTATTACGACCCGAATGATCTTTATTACGAGGGTTCAGATGTTGAAGCTGTTGAAGAAGCTGGAAACATTGAACGGCCTGAAGAAAGTGGAGAAGCGGAAGTGGTCAAAGAGGGTGAAATTGAAGAAATAATGGCTGATATGCCCGCCAATTATATCCAACTCCAACATGATGTTGAATATCAGGATGATGCAACATACCCACATCCCATTGCCACTGAAGACACGAATATTTGGTATACTGATCCCATCCTTACTGATATCGATAATCAGCTTTCCTCAGAGCAGCCCATCCCAGGACCGAACGGTGATAGTACTGACCAGACGGAGGCAACCCGCGTTCAGTCATCTGCATACAGTGGACAAGAAATCTGGGAAGACTTGTCTGAAGATGAGAAGGAACGTCGCATAACGCCTGTGGTTATGGAAATATTCAATATACCCGCCACTGAACTGGTCCATGAAGAAGCAAACAAGGAAAATAAATACCCACATGCCAATGGTCTCAACATGCAAAGTGATGTTGAGAATGGCATCCTAGAAGAGACCGCTCCTGAATCAGCTTCTAGCAACACACAGCCATGGACAGGCCGTTATAGCCCAGCACAGGACCGAGAATATCGACCCTTATCTTTTGGTGGTGCTCTCCGCCCAGTTCCGTCTTTGACTGGCAGGGTCCCAGTACTGAATGTCAATCCAAATGGCCCAAGAACTCAAGTCCATGATTGGTATAGCCAAGTTGGCTCGCATATCCAGGATATCCCAGAGCAAACGGCTCCTACTGTTGGTGTTGTGCGACGTGTTCATTCACCACCACCAGCCAACTGAAGATATTCCAGTGATATCTTTCATTTTCTTCTCTACTCTCTGTCAGAATTATCTCCTTCAAGTTTGTCTTGTTTTTTTTGGCCTTGATAAGCCATACCTTAATGTGTAATTTTGGTTCTTCTTCAGCCTTAGGGCAAAGGGGAAGCTGCCGGTCTTGTGTTTAAGAATAGTTAAGGAGGGTGGATAGGGGTTTTCGTTAGTTTAAATGTAAAATGTTCTGTCCCTAGTTGTAATGAAATGTTAGTTGTCCATATCATACTCATTTTTAAGGATGCCTCGTCAGATCAGTGTAAGAATAAATGTAAGAGGTACTAAGGTAAGATGAAGAGAAAATCTACGTGACTGATCCCATCTGAAATGATTTTTTTGGAACATTTTTATTCTTTACTTCGCTTCAAGGTAGGTAGGCAAGGCTGCGATGGAAAGCCATAGACAGAGAGCACAAAGGATTAAGAGGCGGGAGTGTCGATTGGGAGCGGAATAGATATTGGAAAGAGGTAAATGTTTTGGCCATATCCGTATGTCATCAGCAAAATGCAAACCTTGAGTCGGAGTGTCGAAATAAAACTCCGCGGCCCATCCATTCATGGTACATTCGCCTCTTCCACTCACTCAAGATCCTGCCAGCTGCATGACATGAAGTGTGAAAAAAAAGTAGAAATTTATTTTACCAAACCGTAATATCGTTTTTGTTTGTGGAAACATTAGAATTCTGGCCTTCTCTCGATTTCCTAATCTGTCTCCCGGCCCTCCGCTCTCCCCTATTTCATCATCGTCTCACAGCACCAACTATCCCCGCACTGATTTACTCGTCATCCTCATCCTCTTCTATGGTCGTCCTGGCGATACGGTCCAAATCTCTTTGGCCGCTCTGGGTGATTCTGCGACCGCCCTTGTCCTCATCGTGCTCAAGGACACCGATCTTCTCGAGGGATTGCATGATTTTTCGGTCAACGGATCCAGAGGCATCGACGTGGTGGGATGGAGCGGAGCCACGGTTCTTGCGGCCACCGTGGATTTTGCGTAGGCTGCCGACACCAACGGTCTTGCGCATGTAGATGTGTCGGGCAACGGCGGCAGCGCGAACGTAGTACCTGTTGCGTGGGGAAATGTAAGTATTAAGGATATTTGATGACTTCTAGCCCCCACTGAGAGTCATAGGCCTGAACGTAAGGTATTGGAGAGTAAATCGTACCAGTCAATCGATTGAGGGGGGAGTTCTTTGGAGTTGGAGGTCTTGACGGTATCAACCCAACCTGTAATGATAAAGTGGTTAATATTCTATAATCTAAGCAGAATATCGATTATAGGGACGTAGATGACGGACCTGGGATTGGGAGCTTTCCCTGTCTCTTCAAGAAAGCGGAGTACGCCTCGACGAACTTCTGAGCCTATATAGAAGTAAAAATTATATATTAGCCATAAGTCCAGCAACATGCAATAATATCAAGCTTGTTCGTTCATCTGCTGCGTAGACCGGACTCCCAGGAGTGGAACAAGCCCGACAGGTTCTCATGAAGCATCTCGTTCCGCCTCTTATAGCATTTCGCCCTTTAGCAACGCGGGACAAATAGACAGTCGATATATCTAGATGTCCCCTCCATGCCATATCTATACCAGCTTCGCATGCATTCACTCGAACTTGATAGAAGTATACCCTCGTATGCTCTCGTCTATCACTCGAACCATCCCGGGAAATTGTCCGCTCGAGAGCAGCTGTCCCATCCCACGCAGCAGACGACAAGCATCGATTCAACGCAGACACTTACATCGACATCGCGAACAGTAACGCCACCCATGATTGCGACTTGGGAACCGGAGGAACGAGCTGTGTCGTTGAAGGAGGATTAGGACTCGGTGTAATGGGGCGAAGGGGAGCGTGAGGTTGTCGTCGTCGTCGCGCACACGGGGCGTTCTTCAATATCTGCGTTCAAGGTTCGAAATTTCAAGGTCGCTCCCTCGCTTTGGCGGTTGTGCGCCAAGACCCGATCGGGCGACAAAAGCGGGTTCGCTTAAGGGTCACGTGTGACACGTGATATCGCCCTGAAGAAGGAAGTAGAGAAGGGAGAAGGAGTATTAAAGCAGATATTAAATATGTTAAAATACTGATATTATGCTGTGGATCTATAGATAGCCATAAGAAGCCATAAGGAATTACACCGCGTGAGCTCCCACCCGCCCCAACATCGTAATACTGCCCATCAAACCCTAGCGAATACAATACAGATATGACATAGGAAATCACCGTCATCATTGTCATCCCCTTCATCAATTTATCACCATCTTCATCACTCACGGGGAAGCCCGACAGAGTAGCGTACATGCAAGGTGTCGATGAAATGCTCATGGCGTATACCCGGTGGCCGTCGTCGCTCGAACTCTGCCAGCGCCTCTTGGATCTTATACCCCATCCGCTCGATGAGATATGAAGCAATGAAGAAGCCAGTCCGGTTATACCCGTAATGGCAATGGACAGCGATATGCGGTCGTGAAGGCAATGGAGCTTCTCCCCCCTTGCGTGCTTCTGAAATCTCATCCTCTAGCCGAGACACCGTATTGATAAATTCTCGTACCTCGTCCGTAGTCGGTGGGATCTTCGAGACGCTCGGGAGCTTGATATATTTGATCCCTCCTAGCTCTAGCTGCGAGTAGTCGTACACGGGACTTTCATGGCTAATGTCAATCACGGCATATATCTTGCCACGCCAATCCTCAACGAACGGCTTTGGAGAGTGATCCAGGTCAACCTCGCGCAATGTCTTCATCGCAACGAATGTTCCGCCAATGGGATCCGACACTGGCTTCACAGCCTGCCATTTCACGAGATTCTTCACGTCCCATTTGCCAGAAGTGGTTAGGTGCTGAAGCTGCCACCCGAGGGCTAGACGTAAGTCAATGTTACCCGCAACGAAGGTCTGGATAAGGCCCGATAAAGTTCGATATGTGTTGCGATCAAACAGGAGGCCATGGGACGCTGGCGCTGGGAACACGTATGAGTCCACGGTCTGCGTGCCATCATGGTTTGCGAGCCACGACGTCTCCTTGTAGTGAGTACGTCGATCGCCGGTAGTCTCGGGAACCTGTACGAAGTTATGAAGTAGCATTCCAATAACAACGTCGTCGCCCGGTAGATCTGGGTTTGGCCGATCACTACTAGGCTTCTCGCTGATGAAATAGTGTAGAAGTTTCAAAACCTCCTTCGGCTTTGTGATATTGTCTGATTCTCCTCCAACGAAAAACAGAGGGAAATGGATCTTCTTCCATATTTCTTTCCCAGGAATCCCCCCGACTGGCTTACCCGAACTGTCATAAGTTGGAAGAGCGCCCCATGCCATCCTCCTCCATACCGGCGTGTGGCTCTGTTGGTTATATCGAAGCTGGAGTGAACGGGTTTCCGGGTCAGCCCCTTCCCCAACAAGCCTGCGTACACTTGCGCTATCAGCTCCCCCCATACGGTCCCACCAGCGCCAGGCATCAAATAAAAAGCCAGGTATATACAGCATCTTCTTGGAAAGAGTAACTACGTCCTTTGCAGGTGGCGCAGCAATAGGACAGACCGCAACTAGACCGACAATATGCTCCCTGACCTTAGCCTTGACGGGGGAGGCTGGTGAGGCGATAAGAGCCGCGATCGAGCAACCCATGCTATGTGCAATGATAATAACGTCTTGGTTACGAGCAGCATCCCTGTGCTGTTCGATGGCTTGACCCACGAGCTCGGCCATAGCCTCAATAGAGTAGGCTGACCAGGCCGTTGGGGCGAATGATGACAGCCCACAGCCGGGGAGGTCAATGCCAAAGCAGGGGCCGATGGTGATCAAGCTGTGTAGAAGATGGTGAAATTGAGACAGGGAGCCACCCAGTCCATGGATAAATACCAGTAGTGGGAGTATCTTTGGTTTCGTGGGGAGTTTCTCGGTGTGAGGATGCGGGTAAAAGAACGTGCGGACTTGGGGATAGGTAGCCACAGAAGTTGTATAGGAACAGTAAGACGAATGCTTCTTCAATATACCAGGGTCCACGTCATGTTCCCCTATATCAAAAAAGGCGTTAGAAATAGATCTTGTATACACATCAGTCTCGAGTTGGAACATACCGTCACGCTTCAGTTTATCTCTAGGGTTTTCCGTACTCGGCTGACTGTTGTTGTCAGTGGTACTGGTATGACTGGTTTCAGACAGTCGGTCTGCGCGGGTGTATCTAGGAACAGGTCCGTTGTTATAGGTACACTGTCCGCCATAGGGACGCAGAAGCCTCCATGAGACAATTCCGCCGCCTACAAGGAGCAGCACAATTGTAACAGACACCTTGTAGTAGCCACCAAACTCGTCGGCGTTGCCTAGGCCAAACCAGCCGCGCAGGCTGAGGATACAATGCACAAGTCGCGATGCATGATAGTAGCACGATAACTGTAGGCTCCTGAACAGCCCATCCGAGCCTGACAGCCCTATACTTGGCATCCGGAGGACCGACATAGTCGTCGTCGCGTCGGTCTCGCAGTTTATATGTCAAAAAAGGCTTCGAGAGGGAGGGTATTATGATGAATTCTCCGTAGAGTAAGACACGGACTGTCTCTGATTTAGGCAAAACACTCCAGACCGAGTCAGATCCTGTGAGAGGCGAAGAGCTATCTCAGCTCTGAAATTGGTGTGTATAGAGCAGGTTCTCATCTGCCAGGCGGCTATCGCGGTTAACGACTCACTTCTCACTAGACCACTTTCTCCTGGGGAACTTCGAGCGTAGAGTGAGAATATACCATGTTGATGGAGGGGAAAAGGGCGATTGTCTGTTTACAAGGAAACGAACGGTCGCGTACAAGCAGCAGCCAGGAGCCAGAAGCCAGAAGCCAGCGCCTTCCACCACAGTTTGACTAAGTAACTAAACTAGTTGGTTATGCAGGCAGGTATCCGCGGGTTGGATATGCCCAAGTACCACAGGCTCGCACGCTGTGCTATAACAGGTTGAACGAGCTGAACGGCGAAGACAAACGGCGGACGAGCCTGAGATGTTGACGATGCAGGTCAAGTGTAACCCTTCAGCCTTGCTCAGTGGTTTTGCTCGTTTGATCAGCCTAGACAGTCAGCAAGTGAACTATGTATAGCTTCGAGACTCTACTTACGCGAGGATACCTGGAGACAGTGAAGACAGACTGAAGAAGATGGTGAAGAAATGAAACTGACTGTGACTCAAGTAGAACATCCAGCCTAAGGCTTCATGCTATATTTATCGACCCTTTCGATGTTGCATCAGCTGCTATTCTTACACCCATGTTTACCGGCATGGTGTAATCTACTCTACGCTTCCCAGCAGCCTCGTTCGAAATGGTTCTTGAGATGGCACTGGACGATACCCGAGGCTGATGCCAGAAGACTACGAGATGCTCTACCAACGGTGGATGGTTCCTAATGCTTGTACATGATGCACTCTTACCCGAGAGCTCCCCCATCCGTCTTCATCCTACCATCGTAGAGATGGCGATCAGAACCCCTTGGGCTGATCGAAGATCGCAGTCATCACATGGCCAAAAGTCGCATGCTACACGCCCCTTTGTCGCCTAATGGCAGATAGACGGTTGAGTAACTTCATATGATTTTCTATATTTCTTCATCATCATCATCATCTTCCCTGACTCCTATATGTATGCCTGCCTTAAAACAAATCGGTCATCGCACCGTGAGATGCATCTCCGACCAATCGAGCATATTTCGCCAAGACACCGCGAGTGACTCGCGGCTTCGGCGGTGTCCAGTTCTTCAGCCTCGCGGCGATTTCTTCATCAGACACGGCCATCGAGAGCTCGTTCGTCTCTGCGTTGATGGTGATGACGTCCCCGTCTTGCACGATGGCCAGCGGACCGCCCACCGCGGCTTCGGGGACGATGTGGCCCACGATAAAGCCGTGGCTGGCACCAGAGTATCGTCCGTCCGTGATGAGGGCGAGGTTCGTCAGTTTGGCGCCCATAAGCGCGGCGCTGGCCTTGAGTTGCTCTGGCATGCCGGGACCTCCCTTGGGGCCCTCGTAGCGGACGATGAGGACCAGGTTTTCGGTCCGTGGGATCTCGCCGCGCGATAGCGCATTGTTGAGCGCCGCCTCACGATCGAACACGCGAGCTTTGCCGGTGAATTTGGTGCCTTCTTTCCCAGTGATTTTGGCCACGGCGCCGCCTGGAGCGAGGTTTCCACGCAGAATCTGCAGGTGGCCGGTGGCCTTGATGGGGTTGTCGAGGGGTCGGATTATGTCTTGCCCTGGAGAGAGGGATGGGAAGGAGGCGATGTTTTCGGCGAGCGTCTTGCCCGTTACCGTGGGGATGCCGCCGTCGAGCAGGCCGGCGGCTACGAGGAGCTTCTGGACAGAGGGCGTGCCTCCGATGTCGTATAGGTCGGCCATGTAATACTTTCCGCTGGGGGAGAGGTTGGCGATGAACGGGACCTTGTTGCTGACACGCTGGAAGTCGTCTATCGTCAATTCGACGCCGGCCGACCTGGCCATGGCGATGAAATGGATCACGCTGTTGGTACTTCCGCCCATGGCCATGGTCATGACGAGGGCGTTTTCAAACGACCGCTTGGTGAGAAGGTCGCGAGGCCTGATATTCCTCTCCATACACAGCTTGATGGCTTCTGCGGCCTTGACGCATTCTCTCATCTTGGCCGGGACGGTTGCCGGAGTGGACGATGAACCGGGAAGCGTGAGCCCCATGGTTTCAATCGCCGTGGCCATGGTGTTGGCCGTGAACATTCCAGCACAGGCGCCGGCACTAGGGCAAGCATGTCTCTCGATATCCTCCATGATTTCATCCTTTGTCTTGCTCTGGTCGCCGCCATCCTCTGGTTGTTTGAGTTGATCGTACGCATAGGCTCCCGCTGCCTCATAACACGTCGATATGTTTATTGGCTGTCGCATGACGTTGGAATAGCCGATCTGGATTGTACCGCCGTAGATCATCAATGATGGTCGGTTATGTCGTCCCATCGCCATTATGGTCCCTGGCATATTCTTGTCACAGCCTGGAATGGCGATGCAGGCATCGTGGTATTGCGCACAGGTGACAGTCTCGATACTGTCAGCAATAATTTCCCTCGACTGAAGGGAAAACCGCATTCCTAGAGATTTGCTAACGTTTAGTTCGTCATAGGTCCCCCAGACGGCAATGCTAGCTACTGGAGCTGTCTTTTGACGAACCTTCGTGGCCCATGGTGATCGCATCAGAGACACCAATTGTATTGTATTGCCAGCCCAGCATTCCCAGGCCCGTGACGGCCTTCTTGACCGTCTTCCCGAGATCCAGCAGATGCATGTTGCAGGCATTGCCTTCCCACCATACGGATGCAATGCCTACCTGTGGACTGTTCTTCATGCTGTCCCTATCAGGCACGCCGGCAGCATACAACATGGCCTAGAGCTCAGTCCCGTCAGCTATGGCTCGGTATTTCGTCTTTATGGACATAACGAAGCCCTACCTGAGCTCCGGGGAAGTCATGGTCCTTGGTGATGAACTGCGAGTACTTGTTCAGCACCGGTTTACCATCCCGAGTCGCATCGTCAGCAACGCACGGGAACTGTACGTATTTCTCCTCGAGCACCGCACCACTCGAGCCATTCACCTCTGTAGAGCTCATGGTGGCTTTACAGTCGAGGTTGCAGTAGGGGCCGGGTCTTTTTTCCCTTTAAAGATAACTGAAGAACAGGGGGGAGAGGGGCGTAAGTGTAAGGGTCTATAGCCGGTAGTGGGATATATATTATATATGTAGCTGTCTCTGCTACCAACGGTCACGGAACACTCTTTCTCACTCGCACGCCAGATAGTCACCAAAGATTTCGAGTGCAAGTTTTAAATTCAGAACTCCCAGAGTGCGAGCCCATGCTTGGTTCTTTTATTCTCGCGCTCGAGACGCACCTCCCACCGGCTCTACCCCGGTCCCGCACAACGCCTGAGGTCGGACAAGTCAGCGAGAATCAGCCAGCGGCCAATTGGCGTGTTTCAGGGGCACTTTTTCGCTTTGTCGGCTTTTACCTAATGGCCGTTGCTGTGCAGGGATTGGCTGTGCGCTGCATGCAAACTGCTGTACGGAGGATATACTTTCGATGCGGGCGGAAGAGAGCGATGCGTGGATCGTGAAGATGGAGCAGGATGAAGAAGAAACCAACCGCAGCACTCGGAGTTTTCCCCACAACAATCTTATACATCTTTTCTACGGACGGACGAGTGATTACACCGTGCGACTCTGCAGACGCCTTCACGGAGCACGGAGTATATTTTCTTATTTATCATTTATTCTTTTTTTATTTTTTGGCAGAGAACCATCACATGACTCCATCGACGTCATAAAGACAGAAAAAGGACAGAAAAAGGAGGGAAGAAACAGGAAGAGAAAAAGGAAGAGAAGGAAGAGAAAAGCAGGCCTGGAGGTCGCACACTGGGGAGCTCCTTGCAGCATAAAAGCCCCCAACGGGCTATATTACCGGGTTGGACCAACGCCGCTATATGCCATGTCTGATATTATAGTTACATGCCATGGAGCCTAGTATAGTGTCGCATAGAGTCCAGAAAGCGTTCCAGCCAGGGGTAGCAGGGCCCTGACAACGTTCAACTCGGCCCATCCCTTCAGCCAATTCAGCACCTCGACGTCTTCCCTGGTCGCCTTCGAGTCGCCGCTAGCCTTGCTGGCAGCCTCCTTTGCCTTGGCCACGCCCGTCATGGCTTCAGCATCTGTCACCTCGGCACGGGCAAGCAGGCTCTTGTTCGTCGGGCTCATCACCATCAGGGTATATGGGATGATCGACATCACCAACCCTGAGGCAAGCAGATACCAGTTCGAGGTCCTCACGTCGGCAGCACGCAGGGTTGTCTCCTGGCGGAACACATATGCCAGGTAGGCATAGGCGGTGCCTGCTCCAATTGCGCACAAGGGCATCGAGCTCTTGCCGATGCTATAGGCGTGGCGCCATTGGGTGGCGATGTGCGAGATGGGAGTGCCAGGCTTGTGGTTGGAGTCGTATGTGGCTGGGCCACTACCGGTGGGGAGAGTGATCGTGGGTATCAGAGTGGTCGAGTAGGTGAGGATCGAGCCTGTTCCCAGCAGTTAGTCAAGTCTTACTAAAAAAAAAAAAAGAGCTCTAGACTGGGAAATGTGGTTGGGAGTGAGCTATTTACCAGCTATCATCCCCGAGGTGGTGAGCCCAATCACCTGTGCTGTTCGAACATAGCTTGAAACGTCCGGCATGGTGGGAAGTTCGAGTCGTTCAGGATAATCCTAGGTATATTCAAGAGTGGGTGTGTGTATATCAACTATCAAAGTATGATGCGGGTGGTGGAAGCAACGACAGTCAGACAATGCGAGTACCGACTCCTCACTTATAAAGACCAGACCCTCGATGAAGTAGGACCGAAGCTTGGTTATGGGCAAGGAATTCGCCTCCAAAACAGAGAAGAAGGATAGCCTTTTTATGACGTCCCAATATGACGTACTTTTTCATCTCCAGAGCTCGACAGGTCGGTGAGACGGCCTGTCTAGATCTCCGTATCCAGCCAACATAATCTTGCAGCCTGGGTTAGATCCTTGGAACCTGCGGATCAAACAGTAGTACAAAACCATGCACATCTGCTAAATAGCTCCCACCAATGACATGGGTAGCTGGTCGCTGATTCGCCGTATAGCTAGACGGCAGGCTACATGGCAGGGGGTGGAATATATGTACACATCGGGCGCCATCTCCCGTATCAGTACTTGACATCGCGCGGCCCTCGGAGTCACGGAGTCAAACGACGGCCGTGGCAAGGCGCGAGAAAAGTCAATTGGACAGGTAGCAGGGTTATCTGGCATGGTATTCGATGCATAGTAAGTACATGAGGTTGAATATTAGAAAAATTTATATATAGGATGAAAGAAGTTGCCGGAAATCCGGGATAGTCCATGGCTTGTGATAGTATATCGACGTCGTGAGGTCGTGGAATGGATATATTATTACTTCCTATAGTCCGGCTCAGAATGGACACTTGTATCATCAGTTTCCTCCACGCCCACGGCAGCCCACGGGCTGGTCTCGTTCATCCCATCGTCAATATCGACATGAGCTACAGAGTCAGTGTCCACAGTATCAGAGTCGATATGGTTATCAGCCACCGCGAACTCAACGTTCTTCCGAACGGTAGGCTGTGGCTGTGGTTGCGTTTCTTCAAGCACATCTCCATTCCACGGCTTACACTGCTTCACGAGCTCGCCGCATCGTAGACAGCTCCATGGCTCTCCATCTTCTCCTTCCAGCTTCTGAGCAATGCATGTGAAGCAGTATAGACACCGGCAGGGAATAGTTTCATACGGATTCGTGATATCTGTCTGTGCTGAGCCGATGATGCCGCCTGATGCCGCTCCTGGGCCCATAACATCGTTTTCCGACGTCGTGGTAGGGTTCTGTACCTGGTAGCATATCGGACACGTCCGCTCTGGTAGGAAGCCCAGTTCACCCTGGTTCTTCTCCGTGCTATCATCCTCCGTCGCCCGGAGTGAGGACATGGTTTTCCTCCAGGCTCGAGATACCCATCGGCGCCAGCGCCCAATTCCAACCAGGGGTAATAGGAAGAGGAGGAATTCCGTAAACGCGTGCCAGACGAGCTGTCTGTTTAGGTATTCGAACGAAACCTCGCGACTAACCTGCATCGACGGCGGGGTTAATCGCATGCACAAGAGTCGGTCAACGAGTGTTCTATATCGACCGTTAACGAGGAAGACGAGGAAGGATGCGAATGCGGCGATTGAGTGGGCGGCCGAAACGAGAGAGGTGAGTTTGGATAGAGCTCGCGTGCTAGAGGTTGGCTACCCGCTTCGATTAGCCGTGGTTTTTGCTAGATGGTATACATGGGACGTACCTCTTCATAACTACTCCCCTGCCTTATCATCCAGTTCTCCCATCTATCCCATGCATAACGTCCACCAACCGTTAGGAGACCGTATAGGGACTTTTGAAATTTGGTTGGATCAGAGTGTACGGGTCCTTTGCTCCTGCTATCTGTATATTTCAAATTCTGAAGGGCTGCGCCGTATGAAGCGTTGTGATCCCATACAGACAATTTAAAGAGAATAGCGCGAAGGACAAGGTCGATTTCCGGATTCCAGTCTTCCCGTACATATCGCTACCCCAAATCAAATGTCAGTTCCTTCAATATAGAAGCTCTAAGTCCATGTACTCACACCAAAGTATTTCAGCCCTTCTCCTACCTGCCCTTTGAGCAAGGTTATAAGTTCTTCATCCAGCAACTCTGCATCGACCTGTCCCACCCGAAACGCAGGTCTAGTCCCTTCTCTGCCTCGTAGGGTATCCCATAGTGCTAATCCGCGTGCAGGAATATTCGAGAGAGGGTACGGGAGGTTGCTGACTGCGGGAGGGAGCCGTGATGCTGTATTTGAGAGCCGATTTCGAGCTTCGAGTTCGCGTTGGCGACGCCGTTCCAACACACGTTCTTGCGCTGCAACGAAGTTTGCGGAAGTCATCGCGGGAACATCTTCAGCTGATGGTTTCCTGAGGGTAGTGAACTGATCCCGGGCCAGGGTCGTGGTAGATATATCGCTCTTCGCGAAGAAGGCCTTCCCCTAGGGACTTTCTCTCATCTTTCCCCCGGGTTTACTGCAGGAACTTTGAGCCGAGGTCCAGCCATCACGTGATATATACGTATCTTGGGTACTTTTTTGGCGCTTCATCCTTTAAAGATGTTTTTCATACTAAAGAAAATGTTGCTAGCAGATGCATCATTTGTCCATGTTGACGTCAATTATGCAGGTATGCCTGGTGGCTGTTGGGGTATATAGGAGCCGTCATTATTGAGCCATCTACCAGGGTACTTTGGTCACTGAGAGTGCTCATTTTAACCCAAACCCTGGGCTATTCGCCTATTTAGATCTCATCCCATGTCGACTTCATGTCTAAATTATAAAATTACCAACGGCCTCCCTTTTGGTTCTGAGGCTCCTTTGTAGCCGTTGTTGTGCTCTAGATGATATTTAGTCCCCTTAGTGAACATTCCCCCAAAGTTTAGTTTTATCGCGTGGTGGGGTTGATATCAAAGCTATCATCATCGAGATTCGCCGTCAACTCAACCATCCAAGAGAGATACCTTGTTATGAGCTCTCTGCTCGCTCCGGGAACTGCACGTATTTCTCTTGTCGCCGGGTGTTTCTTCACTTCGGCAGCAACATGCAGGTAGCGATCGAAGTGCCAGGGGAAGCTAATCCGCTGACCCTCCAAAATGTTATACATGCCTTGACATCGGCGGCCTCTTCTTCACAGCAGCAGGTCCAGAGTGGAACGGCACAGCTTCAGAATTGGGAGAAGCTGCAGGGCTATCATCTGCTATTACAGGTATCTTGTCCCTCCTCTGTCGGTGTTGGGAGCAATTATCGCTGACAGTTCTCGCTTGTCACCCTTTAGGATGTTTTTACCGATTACTCGCTTCCATTTGAAGTTCGATACCTTTCAATTATCCAGCTTAAGAACGGAATAGACAGATATTGGCGTAAAACGGCTCAGAAGTATGCTCGACTTTCCAAGTGATACTCTGTCTGGCAGGAAAGCTGATGTGGGACTCGTACAGTGCGATAAAGGCAGATGATAAAAACAGGATCAAAAGACGGGCCTTGGAAGCTGGAGTTGTTGAACCTGCACCTCAGCTCGCTTTACAGAATGCCTTGGTAGTTGCTAAAACAATAAGGGCCGAGTTCCCACTTGAATGGCTAGTTACTGTTACCTTCTTCCCCCCCAAAAAAATATTTACACGCCCTAACGATCTATTACAGGCCAGAGGCTATCACTGAAATACTCGCAATTCTCCGAGCATCTACCCAGCCCGGATCTTATCCAATTCAACTCCCTCGGACTCTCCTTATCCTCCTACAGGTCATCAAAGCACTCTCCACTGGCCGGTTAGAGAAAACGCGAAGAGGACTGCAGTCAGTGGCTCCAGAATTATTCCACGTCGTTGCAAACATATACGTCGAAAAGGTACAGAAATGGGGAACCTTTCTGGAGTCAGGCGGGGACGATGAAGGTGGTGCCTTGGAAGCCGTTGAGCAAAGCCTAATGGCTCTCAAGGTCATTCGACGACTAATAGTTTCTGGCTTTGAATACCCAAACAGAGAGTCGGATGTTCAAGGATTTTGGGCACTCTCGCTAACCCATCTTAGTAACTTCTACTCTTTACTACAGAGACAGCCATCAACTTTGCCTCCAGCGGTTGAAAAGCTGATTTCAAAGCATGTCCTCCAGCTCTCTAAGCTACATCTGGAAATGGCCAGGTCCCATCCAGCCGCATTTGGACTGTTTCCCCAGTCTGTTGATATGGTCAAATCTTACTGGGGGTTGGTAGTTGAGCTAGGCAAAACGTACGGCTCGACTGATCTATCCAAAATGAAGGCTGGGACGGACGGCGATGCAGATGAAGACGAGCAGCCATTCTTAGAGAAGCTCTGCCTCAAGGCCCTATTGCTTCTCCGTGCCTGTGCAAAGCTTGCATTCTACCCCACAAACACCTTCAAATACCAAAAACAGCAATTCAAAGAAGAGAAGAGCCAATGCGTGAGCATCATAAAGTCCGAGATTTTCAATGAAGAGTTTGTGGTCCAAGTCATGGAACTTCTGGTTACCCGCTTTTTCGTGTTCAGAGCTAGTGATCTCCGAGAGTGGGAGGAAGAGCCCGAGGAATGGGAGAAGCGAGAGGAGGAAGAGATCGAGGCCTGGGAGTTTTCGATCCGTTCATGCGCAGAGAAACTATTCCTTGACCTTGTGATAAATTTTAAAGAGCTGCTTATACCGAAGTTGCTAAATGTCTTCTACTCTTATGCTAGTAAGTGGAATTCGTTAAAAAAAATAACGCGGGAGAGCTAACAGTGCAACAGATCCAGAGAACAAAGATATTTTACTGAAAGACTCGCTGTATTCCGCCGTTGGCCTTGCAGCTGCATGTTTAGAAAAGCGCCTCGATTTCAACTCCTTTTTGACCTCTACCCTTGTACCGGAAATCCAGATTCAGGGCCCCGGATACAACATCCTTCGTCGCAGAATATCTGTTATTCTAGGCCAATGGGTTCCTGTGAAGCCAAGCGAAGTAGATAAAACATCTGTCTACGGTATCTTCCAACATCTCCTGAATAAAGACGACCCGATAAACGATCAAGTTGTTCGCGTGACTGCTGGCCGGCGACTAAGACAGGTTCTTGATCCCTTTGAGTTCTCCGCAGAACAATTCCAGCCCTTCTCAACGCCTATTCTGCAGAGCCTTTTGGAACTGATCCAGGAGGTTACTCTTGTTGAGACCAAGATGGCGCTACTTGAGACGGTTAGGGTTGCAGTAGTTAAGATGGAACATCACGTAGGTTCTTACCAAACATACGGAATTGATACCATGCTTACCCTCGATAGATATCACCTTTTGCAGACCAAATTGTATCCCTACTACCGGGACTGTGGGAGCAATCCGGCGAGGAACACTTGATGAAGCAGGCGATATTAACTCTTCTTTCTTCTCTAATCCACTCAATGAGGGAGGACTCAACAAGATATCATTCTATGATACTACCCCTTATCCAAAAGTCCATCGAACCTGGTTCGGTATGTACACCAGCTCACCCAGGCATTAGAATAACGTTAACATAAATATAGGAAACCCTCATCTATCTCCTCGAAGAATCCCTAGATCTCTGGTCTGCCGTCCTATCAGAAACCCCAAGCCCAGCATCCCCCGAAGTCCTCGCCTTGTTCCCATCGGTATTTCCCATTTTCGCTATCGGCAGTGACGTAGTCCGACAAGCCCTAGAAGTCACAGAATCCTACATCCTGCTCGCACCCCGGGAATTTCTCGACGAGAACATCCGCTTCCGCCTCCTAGATATCTTCAGCAACCTCCTCAACCCTGACGTTAAGCCCCGTATCGGCCTAGTACCCCACCTGGCGGAACTGCTAGTGCGCACGGGTGAGTCTGCCACGGAAGAAAACAGCGATCATATCTACGGCGCCATTGCCAAGTCTCTTCTAGGCAGTGGCTTTATGGAAACGCTTCTATCCGCCCTCTATGGGGCGTACGAGTCACGCGGGTCAACGGGTCCCAACAGGAAGCAAGCCACCATCTACGGCGTGGCGGAAACCGATCACTTCTCTGTCCTTGCACGGCTTGCGCTAGCTTCTCCCCGCAATTGCATATCAGCAGTAACGTCTGCGGTCAAAACCTCGTCCGAGGAACAGACATTCACCTGGATTCTGAACGAATGGTTCGCCCACTTCGATAGTATCGGAGACATCAATAAGAAGAAATTACACACGATGGCACTAACGCATTTACTTACCGTCAACGGCCCTTCCTCCCCCGCTCCAACATATCTTCTTAATAACCTACAATCCTACCTAACCGTCTGGACAGACGTGATCACCGAGTTATCAGATGGCCCGGAAGTGAGTCCTGGCGATGCCAGACATGGGGATTATCTGATTTTCGGCCCCAACGAGGGCGAGGGCGAGAAGTATCAGGATACCGAAACTCCTGAGACAACACGTCGGCGGGCTTGGAGTACCTCGGATGTAATTCATAAGATCAATATCCGAGAATTCGTTGGGCAGCATCTTCATGCTTTGGTTCAGGTTTGTGGAGGGACGGATCGGTTTAGGGATGAATGGTTGGTTAACGTTGACAGGGAGGTTGTTAATGGATTTGGCCAGCTGGGGATTATGTAGTGGCGCCGCTTATTTCTCTTTACGAACATTTTTGCCCTGTTGAAGCTTGCGAATACCCGGGATAAATAAAAATAAATACCTAGCTAGAAAGAAGGAAGAGATACGTGCATGGATATAACATAGCACTGGCGGAATAGAGGTATCATGATATATTCTGACTGTCTTGTCTGTTCATTGCGGTCCATTCGCTTTACGCAAGCGAGAATTAAAGCATTATCCTATCCAAAGTAATAACAATAAAAAAAAGCCCCATGTCTGTCTGTCTACGTGCGCCAACCATAATCTAATGGCACTGTCCAGGGTGCTGCCTTGAATCCAATGGCTGTGGGAAGATGCCGTTCGCCAACAAGTCACCCATGTCCCAACCTGGTGCTCCCTCGGTCTTCCAAGTCCACCAAACCCATCCGCGGCCACGCTCGAATGCATCAAGCTGGGCTTCGATATATCGTCGAGTGTTGACCTTTTCAGCCTCGGAGAACCCAGCAATGGAGCCCTGGTTTTTGCCAGCACAGCCTCCCGGGACAGCCGTGGCGGGGTTTGAACCTTTATGTGTTCCGTCATACCTTGCGCCCTCGTGGCGGCCATTGAGGTACTTGGTACAGTCAGTCATCGCACCGCACCATTCGCCGACGATGGTAGGGTTGGAGGATTGGGCGATTTCATTGGCACCGAAGTCACAGGCTGCTTTGACGTGTTGGTCGACATTCCAGGCTACTACGGCTGGGTCGAAGACTTCGTAATGATGGGTGTCGACGATGGTTTTGGCACCTAGGTTGAAGCCGTTCCACTTTGATGGGCCCATGAAGGCATCGGAGATGACAACGCCGGTGCCAGGTTTGGCTTGGTTGACTATTCCGGCAGCAGCGTGGTAGAATTCCTTTAGTGGTTCGACCTGGATGCCTGCTTGAGGGAAGGGTTCGTTGAGAATGGCGATTTCTTCAACCACGCCTTCGTGACGGGTGTATCGGGGGATGAGGACCTGGAGGGCCTTGATGGTGAGGTCAACAGTGTTTCCCTTTTGCCAGTTGGCCGGACCGAGCCTGCCGCTGTTATCAAATCCGTTTTGGGATCCGGGGGCTATCCAATATCAATGTTAGCATATCAACAGCCATATACGCAAGTATAGATAGATATACGTACCACCGTGGAGGTCAACAATGACTTTCAAGCCAGAGTGTCTTGCCCAGTCAATAGCAGCATCCAACATGTCCATCTGACCCTGGACAAATGGTTCTCCCTGGATGGGGGCTGCGGCCCAGTATCCGATAGGAATGCGAACGTGGGTCAGTCCCGCGGCCTTGATGCGGTCGAAATCGCCCTGGTTCATGAATGAATTCCAGTGCTGCGAGAGACGGGTATGAGCATTGGCGCCCAAGGCCTGACTGAGAGTCCATTCGTCAACGGCCGAGTCACCGGCAGCTTCGAAGATGGATGGAGTGATCCATGGCTCCAGCACGAGCCAGCCGCCCAAGTTCACTCCGCGGATGATGCCGTTACCCTCAGCAGCGCGAGGAGATTTCCTATGTTCGTGTTAGCCAAAAGAACAGGATGAACAACTTTCATCAGGGGAAAGGAGAGCTCACCAAACCGGGGTGGCAATGGGTGAAGCTGCGCCGAGGCTAATCAGGGAGAGCCCGAAGAGAAATCCGAACCTCATCTTGCTTGCCGTATATGTATACTCGTGTATGAATGCCGGGTAAGATGTCTGCAGTCGAGGTTCTTCATCCTGAGAAGCAGAAGCAGAAGCAGACCTCCTTATGTATCTCTCTCCCAGATCTGAGTTCTCATCAAGGTCCACGTTTCACGAGCAAGTGCGATCGGCAAGGGCTCAAAAGAAGGCAAAACAAATACAACCCCCATAGTCTCGAAGATGCCCAGCCAGTCGTGTGTGCGATGCCGGTTCCAGCGTGGGTCGGGGGCAGTCTGGATATCATCATAATTGCTGGGCTATCACATTGCTGTGGGCGTAGATCATCTCGATCTGGGCCGCCCTTATTGGCAGTGTGGAGAGGAAAACCGGGCCATCGACCATACCATCGGACGGGCGAGAGGTGGCACGAGACAGACCGGACATACAGGCGTACATGCGATCGTGAGGTCGTTCCCCGGATTCTCGACGGTGCAGATGCATGGCATAGCATGGCAGCCATTCCATCAGCCATCAGCCATCACGGCCATCACGGCCATCACGGCGCCCCCGTCCATATAGCCATCATATTACCATCATCTCCAGAGTGTAGGACCGACTAACTTGTATCAGCTGTATCAGCATCTTCAGGGGGTTAGAAGGTGGAACAGGAGGTCATCCTGGCCACAGCCAGCTTCCCATGTCCCTGTCCTCCCGTCTGCCATCTTCATCTCCCCATCTTTGAGACTCTCATCTTCAAGACCTTTGCCTTCGCCTTCGCCTTCGTCTTCGTCTTCGTCTTCTCTCCTGATGCACAGCGTCACGCGCTCTCCACGTCCGACCACCTCGGCACAAGAGCATCTCAATCACACCCTGGCATCGCTTCCCGCTGTCGAAGTCCGCGACGTCAACGTCAAAAATCCGACGTCCATGGATCGTCGGCGGGATGACGGTATGTACGAAGCAAGCTGTGCCTCTCGTTGGATCCACGTCTCTCACCATATGCATCATGTGTTATGCTTAACTTAAGTCGACTCGACTTGACTGGTAGATGCGATGTGATGAGTTTCCGGTAGCCGTGCAGCGGTGTGAGCGTCAGTCGGTCCATCGACGTCATGGTCCTCCATGCTGGGCCATCTCACTGCAAATAGTGTCCGTCTTCCCGGCGATGGACCATGTCCCTGGCGTTGTGTCGCGAGATGAAGCCGGCCATAGGTAGCATGCTAAGGACAGGCATCACAGAGGCCAAAACTTCTGCCAGTACTCCGTAGATAACATCAACAAAGGCCCGTTAGACGGCCGCAACGGCCAGAGCAGTCCTCGAGCTCAGCCGGAAACCTGCAAACTGGCAAACTTACGGCCAAGAACGGTCATGGAGAGTTCTGCGACATCGCGAACGCTCACCGAGCACATTACACGCAGACTGTGCCGGTGATGGTGGTCTCGGGCCCAGGAGGACGCAAAGAGAGTCTGAGAGAGAGTAAAAGGTAACTGTCAAGTATTTACGAGGCTTTATTTATTTCTTCCTGTGCGGGTCGCGATAAGAGCTCGATACGGGCTTGCGATTGATCGCACTTTAGCGAGCAGTTCGTCTTTATTGGCGTCAGAAGAGGAAGATATACACGAACCTCTTATCCTTCTTTCTCACATACCTAATAAAATACCATGCCGTTAGCCTATTGGTGATACAGCTGAGATTATACACCGCTGACTTGTCAAATAGACATATTTGACAATTTAGTTATCTCTTGATGAATCCAGAATGTCCCATCTCATCGCCCAGTCCATAGCCCATAGCGTGACTATCTTCTTGTTTTCCAGGGAGCAAACCTGTCCGTCTTCACTTGCTCCATCTTGCTCCATCTTGCTGCAGAAATCACATTCAGAGAGATAACGCATATCCTTCTCCGAGTCGACCGGCTTTGATGCCTGCTGCTGAACTCCTGATCTTCCGGACTTTCCAAGCCTTCCAGGTCTTCCTACAGGCCGTTTCCAAGTCCACTACAAGCATGGATCAAGTCAAGGAATACGGGTTAGATTCTATCAGTAGCAAGATTTTAATGCTGGCAGAGACGAACTCTTACTACAGTGGATGGATAGTTTTACATCGCCATCAGTTGAGGTTCAAAATACTCTTTGAATCATCTATGGTAAAAGGAGTGCGCTGGTTATAATAGATTACATGTGGTTCTAACTGCACTTGAATGATCTATAAGAATCACTGATGTCTACCAAGTAACGGGAAGCTCGGTGATTCCAACATCCTTGGATGGGTCAGAGTACTTTATCTGGTCGAGCGGGACGGCCAGTTTCAGATCCGGAAGACGCTGGAACAAGGTAGCTGTCACGATATCAGTCATGCGCCCATAATAACTTCTACTTTGCCTTTGCGAAGGGAGACTGGAACTTACAGAAGACGATTTCAAGCTCGGCGCGAGCCAACCATTCGGCAACACAGCGATGCTCGCCGTACCCATAGCCAAGGGCTGACTCTGCACCACGCTTGCGGTACATGTCGAAAGTGTCCGGGTTGGGGAAGATGTCGGCGTCACGGTTACCTGACTGCGTGGCGGCGATTATACCCTCACCGGCTTTAATGGTCTGGAACCACATGTCAGTTTCTGTAGAGGGCAGGTAATAAGGCTCAAAGAGACATACCTTGCCACCGAGTTCGATATCAACTTTCGCAACACGGCGAGTTGCCATGGCGGATGCCGTATGGAAGCGGCAAAGTTCTTCCACGAATTGCGGTGCGAGGGACGGGTCTTTCTTGAGGTCCGCCAGCTGGGACGGGTTCTCAAAGAGAGTCACGATGCCCTGTAAACAGATCAGTGACTATTGACTTCACGGGTATAAGGGTCGGGAAGGGAAGTAGTTTGAGCTAGTTACTCACCAGGTTGATCATGTTTACCATCGTGGCGTTTCCAGCCACAAGCATCAAGAACGCCATCTGGATAGCATCATCCCTCTGGATATGGCCTGGATTGAGCTGAATGAAGATGAAGATTTAGCAAGGGCCATTGGCTAGGATGGGGAGGATGCTAACCTGTTCTACAACGAGTTTGCTGATGAGGTCGCTCTTTGGCTCGGCGACTCTCTGGTCAACTAGCTTGCCAATGTAGTTAAGCAGTTCCCTATAATAACCAGTTAGTTACGGTGGCAAAAACTCTCAATGAACGATGTAAGCACTCACTGGTTTGCCATGGAGGCTGCGGTCGCAGTGGCACTGCCATTGCTACGGATAGCTGCTTGTTGAGTTAGATACTCGAGGTCCGCGAATGGAACACCGAGGATGCCATAGATGATCTATGTATTTCGTCGACAGTTAGTTAACAGGTTCATTCAGCTTCAACAACCGAGCACTCACGTATGATGCAGTCGGCAATGCGAGCTTCTCGACAATGTCGACTGCAGTCTTGCCGCCGCCCTTGATCATATCCGCAAGCAAGGTATCGACCGTCTTTTGGATGTGTGGCCGCATGGCATCAATCTGGTCGCGGGTGAACAGGGGCTCAACCATGCTCCTATCCAATATCAGCATTCCATCCTCTAGCATCGTAGTTATACGTATAAATCACCTCTGCTGCATATGCTCTGGCGGATCCATGTCGACAAACGTTGGCTTCCTCTTCGCTGCCTCCTTGCCGCCCGGGTCAAGCTCAGGGAAGCCAGGACGGTTGCGTTGCTTGGAAAGCCGCTGGTCCGTCAAGACGCTGCAGATATCCTTGTGCTTGACCACAAGCCATGCCTGGCTGCCATCCCAGAGCTTGACCTTGGATACCGGGTCGGTTTCTCGCAGTTTGGCGTACTCTGCCGGGGGCTCAGCGCCGCGAGGACGTGAGAAGGGGAAACTGGGAGCTGCCGGAGGTATCGTGTTAGACAATGTTCAAGATTCATGATAGATAGACGGATGAGAAGTACCAGTGGCTATGGACCTGAATGCCGTCCTGGTCAGTCGGATGGAGGCCCTCGAGCCGATGGTAACAGGGCGAGAGACGAACATTTCGTTCTTAATTATCTAGTTGACTAGTTGTTTATATGATGACAAAAAGCTGATGCTCAATTGGAGCTGGCGCCTACATTATATACCTTGTTTACTCCATATCTGATGCTTATCGAACCCCGTGGAGTTGTAGCCGCGGAGAGATCGGTTCTATTTCATCACTTAAAAGTCGAATAAAAAGGTCATTGAAGCGAAGACGCTTAGAGTTCAAACCCCGATGCTTGATGGCCTGATATATGGCCTGATGTCTGTAGGGATCATGGCTTGTTTGCGTAATCGATAAACGTATAGCTGATTGCTGATATCGCCATAAATAGACACGATAAGACCTTCATACGGACATTATTTCAACAGTGTCTGGATTAATATCGAGCTTCCATCCGCGTTGACCGGTATACCTGGTCGATATGTGATATGGCTGACTGTGAGCATCCATCGTGCGAATTGAACTGAGCTAACTCTTTATCCAGGCCGCTTGTTGGTCACTGACTTGCGACGCTATATCTTTCATCCTGGTAAACGGCCCAGGGTCAGTGGCTGAGCGCCTTCGTCCTCTGTCTATCCGTATCTCTTGCGTCTCATCATGATCGAACAAGCTCAAGATGCCAAAAGCTTCAGCAAAAGACAGCAGCGCCCTCGGCATCCGCCTTGAGGGTGACCTCGTCTACGCTCCAGGAGACACAATCATCGGCTGCGTCTGGCGCGGCGAGCATACCGTCTCCGTCGCCAGCTCCGTCGATATCGAGCTCTACGCCCGCACGAAGAGCAAGAAGATCACCAAAAACGGGCAGACCACCAGCGAATACCGCAACCGTTTCACCCTCATCGAAGGCGCGCAGACTCGCCAGCGCCTCTTCTCGGGCCCAATCCATATCCCACCCGGAAATAAACCAGAGGACGAGAAGTCATGGCCCTTTGCCATCACGCTACCCTCGCGGATACCTGAACCTGAGAAGGTTGCGCCAGAAACCTCGCAGGAATATAGCTATCTCCCGCTAGACCGGAGCAGCCTGGCCAACACACCCTTGCCGCCTAATTTTTTTGGCAGCAGCTACGGCCTGAACTACCAGGTCGAAGGCTACGTCGAGTACGTCCTGGAAGCCCACCTCACGACGACTACGGCGGCAGACCGCATAACGAGGACGTTTCGTGCTGCCAGGCCGTTGTTGGTGAGTCCGCGCATTCTAGATTTGCCGCTAGTCGACTTGGGATCGCATCTCGTAAAGACCTATCGGGGCGTGAAAACGTTGCGGCTAATCCCCGGCAACGAGGAAGCCAAATTGACCTTCAAGCAAAAGACGAAGATGTTCTTCGGCACGTCTAGCATCCCTAAGATGTGTTTTGATCTAGAGGTCGTCATGCCGCGCTCCATTCAGCTCGATCACCCTGATACGCTGCCGGTGCGTCTGCGCGTTGTCCCAGACCCGTCTACCAACAACCGTGAGTCGAGCAGCCCTGAGCTACTGCAAGGGCCGCCGCCCAAAGTCAAGCTCACTTCGCTTCGTCTGACAATTAAGACGAACGCGGAAGTTCGCTGTGGAGGCACCTTCCACCCACATCACGGTAATGTCAAGTCGAAGCATGCCTTGGTGGACTATGATACCTTCATAAGGCTACGGCAGGCAGTCTTCATTCCTTGCGCTTGCACAGACAAAGAGTCGTCTCCAACCTATGTAGATGTTAGCAGCATCTTTGGTATACGACCAAAGCAGACCGCTGACCTGTGTCCTGATTTTACCACGTTCAATATTCGCGTCACGCATCTTCTCAAGTGGGATATAGATGCCAGTATTGCAGGCGAAGTGGTCAACGTCAGTGGGGAGCGTCCTATCGTTATCCTACCGGCCAGTGAATTCAGCAGATGAAGGCAAGGAGAAGTTAGTGTTAGAGAATTGATCTACTACCAGTATTTGAAAGTAATATCAAAATAAAACCCGTCTCGCGGCTGCTATTCCCGAGGTATCCCATTTTTGAGGCGCTGTGAGATCCATCCACTTGAGATGGGGATGACGGCTAGTTATTCCAGTTAAACAGCTAGTTAAGGTGCTAAGCGTCATATCTCTATCACACCCTATAAAGTCGAATTGGTTACTAGCTATCTAGTTATAAGATATATTCAAAATCAGCTGGTAATATCAAAATGTATAATTCGTTATGGAACTCGCGCTATCTAAGATAAAGTGTGACTATATCCCTACTCCAGCACTCCAGGATGTCCGTCTTGGTTGAGACCCTAACTATGCGATCTAGACCGGCAGTGAAATCCTTAGAATGGCGCAAGATTCCTGCTTGCCCCAGAGCCGGCAGGTCCAGTCGGCATGGTCGTAGGCTTACTGCTGATAGTTTTGGTTCCCGATGTAGTCGACAGGGTGGTGGTTTGGGTCCTTGATGTGGTGGACGAGGTCTTCGTAGACTCTGGATCCTCGGGGGCTGGGTACTGGAGCTCGAAGACATTGATGCGATCCTTGCCACCACAAATTTCGTCTGCTTTGCCGGTACAGGGCAGATTGCATTCTTTCTTGTCGCTAGCTTTCTTGCCCTTGAAATAGCTGCTACACCAGCACTCATTGCCTGCCTTCACACCTGCCCACTTAACCGCCTTTGTGCCTTCCAGCCGACGGAACACGTAATAGCAATTCTTCTGGCACTTAGCGATAGTCAACTTCTTGTCACCTCCCTCCTCGGTTCCGCGGGCCTCGAGAATTGGCATCTTAGCATCGTCGTCGATATGACAGCCCAAATCGACCCATGCGGTTGGGATGGGGGTGTTTGTTGGGAAGGTTGCCGTCGCTGTCTTGGTTGTATTGTCCAGTCTCTCCTGGCTCAGGATGCAGTAGGAATGGGATTTCTTCCATGGCTTGCAGTCGAGACCGACAGAGGGGTTCCATTTGGTGAATTGCTCAGGCGTAATGGTAAAATAGTTTCGGGTATCCTCACATCCCATACCTTGGTTATTATCATACCAGTCGATGCAGGAGAGAGTTGTTTCTGGGTCCCATTGCAGTCTTGGATAATCGTTTCCAGCACAGAAGCGTAGGCCGGCGACTAGTGCCCCAAGGGAGAGTAAGGTAGACTTCATAGCAGAGTGGTTGATTGAACTGACGATTCGAGATGGGCAGAGGTGGGAAGAAGATAGAGAATGATATGGTAGAAGGCCTCACGGAGAGATAAAACACTATCCACGGGGGAAGAAGAGATAAAGAAACACTATCCACGGGGGAATGAGAGAGAGAGAGAATTTTACTCTCCTGTTAAATTTAATATCAGCTCAGCCAGGGGGTTTATGTTGGTATGCAAGCGCCAGGATATAAGTCCATAGAACTTCCCGCGGTTACATGCTCGTTGCTCCAGTGCCAGGATGGTCTTCTATATCAGCTTCCCCCATGCGCAGACGCATCAGCAAATGGCTAACGAGGGAGTTACCCAGCTACCCCGGAGATCTTGACCCGACGAGCTGGGCCATATCTTCTCCCCGGATAACTCCTTAATGTTTGAAGTCAATTACCCCTGGTAGTTAATGTAATGTTTGACGTCAAGTTTTGTTTTCTACTCCGGACCGCTTGGCGAGCTAAGGAGTCAGGGCCTATTAAATAACTAGTTAACACTGCTGGGTTTATCCGCAGCCGCCTGGGCGTTTCTCTATATAATCCCCATGGCGCCCACTTTCCAGTGACATCGCTGCATGACTCCCTGTCAACGTTGTATTTTCTCTCTTCCAGCACGGCGCTGGCTGCCTTATATGGTGCTAGTATATTGATATCGCTTAATTGCTTGCATGGTTTGTGAAGCCCTCTGCCGCAGCCAGGTTTATCTTGAGCCTAGTTTTACGTATATATACCCCTTGCCAGGGCGAGTTGTACGTACATCGACATTCAATACTCTACTACGCCGCAAAAGTCCACATGGCCGTCTTCCACCTCTTCCCTTGTCTGCCATCTGAGCTTCGCGCTCGTATCTGGGAACTGACAGTCGAACCTCGCACCATCGAGGTTGGCTACAAAAATACCCCGTACAACGAAACCCTGCATGTAATGTCGTCGGCTCCGGTGCCTGCAATCCTCCAAACCTGCTATGAGGCCCGGAACCAAAAGGGGCTGTACCAGCGGGCCTTCGCCTTCGGCATCGAACCACGGTACGTCTGGGTGAACTTCGAGGTAGACATGATATCGATTGGACATCATAGCACTTTTGCTTGGGAATTATTCGAGGCTGAACGGCTTCTAATCCGCCGACTTACCTTTGAGGGCGAAAACGACGAATGGTTCTTCCACTTTCGCTACCATCAACTCGCTGGTTATAGTAACCTTGAGGTAATTCACGTCATCTGCTACAATGGCGTGGACGACTGGCAGACCGCCTGGGAGTCCATCCACTGGCCGTGTGGACCAGATAATGTGAGGTTCATCGACAGGGAGACCGGGGAGGTTGCCTTGGGCAAGGACCTAGATGATATGCTTCCAAGATCCTCGTGCTCTGAATCCGAATGAATGTATCCATATATCCCCTTTCTCCTCGTCTAGAGAGCGGTGCTATTCTTGATGCATGGCTATACAAATATCCGAAAAAACAACCAGAAACCACCATCATTACAACATTCTGACCAACCACAATAAAGCGGTATACAGAGGTCCCTGTCAGAGTCCTTAAGGGTCCCTGTATTTTATATACTTTCCAATGGACAAGTCTAAGGATAAGATAAAGATAGGCCCAGGGGTATATATGGGTAATTTCAAGGGTTATAATGCTAAAATGACGCTATTTGCCGGACGACTAGATACAACCTGCTTCAAGCTGCGCTCCGTGGCTCGAGATACCCACTCAGTTGTTTTTTGGTCAACCGAAAGGCTACCTGTCTAGCGGCATGACCGTGCCGTGTCTGCCATCCGTTTGAATGTCTCCTCGACTACCAAATGTTCCCGGGCGACACGAGTGCCGTAAAACGTACTCTTAAACTTATCGATGAGATCCTCATAATCGGCAACGCCATCCTTCTTGGCCTTTTCTTCGGTGGCTGCCCAGTCAACAGTTTCCCATACTTCCGAGGGCTTGACGGGGTTGCTGCCCAAATGTTCCAGCACAACCTCCATTTTCGATCCTAAGTCCGCTTTAGCGGCTGGGACGAGAAATCGGCCATGGTCACCCGCGCGTGCGGCTTTAATTTTCTCCAGGCTAGAGTCGTATTTCTCCCACAGGTGCTTGTTGGCCTCAGTTTTGTGCATTGCTGCGTCGTTGACCAGTTTGCCGGGGCGCTCGAGGTACCTGTTATAGTCCATATCGGCACCCTTCATGGCCTTGTAGGCTGGGTAGTTGGGCACTATCATATTCTTCACCATTGAGGTATAATGGTGGTAGAGGACCTTTGACGTCTCATCAATATCAGGGGTTGTCGTGAATTGATCTGCTCCAGGAGGGCCAACCAGCTTGTGGTTGGGACGCGCTTTGCCTAGGGACGCCATGAGTTCGTTGAAATTGCATCTACGGCCGCCTTTGCCCTTGCACTCTTTCCATTCATTGTTCTTGCATTCTGGGGAGACGGGCATGAAGTCCCATTTCTTGCAGGCGAAGCCCAGAATTCGGTCCTTGGGGTCGTTGAGTTCGTCGATTTGGTAGGCGTAGAAGAGTAACACGCGTTCAATGCATCCTTGATATCCGCCAGCAATGACGCTCACGGTGAGGTATGCAAGAGTGAAGAGGAATGAAGGCCGCATAGCTCAGGTAACAATGACACGGATAACAAAAAGTGAGGAATAGCAGAAAAAGAGGTGTATGCGGAGCAAATACAAGAGGAACGAACGGAAGATAATAACTTCTTCATTTTTATTTTCCTTTATTTTCTATTTCTTGGTTCTCTTTTCCTTTCTTTCCTATTTCCTATTTTTTCTTTTTTCTTTCTTTTTTTTCAGAATGCAGCAGGCATATACTCCCAGGGGGCGGCTGGCTTAATGCCTGTTGTTACCCATGGAGAACAATCCTTGATACCCTTGCCTTTATCAACTATCGTTCTACTCTGGAACTGCGACTCTGTACCGGGGTCTTCAGCTTGCATCTCATATTTTTGGGGGCGAGAAACTAGCAACTTCTCAGGGGTTGCGGCGTGGATATCGGTTCTCAAATTACCAAATGTTAGGTTACATTCTGGGCATGACTTGGACCTTTTTCCTTACGTCAAACGAGTCCGGCCAAGTGATGAATCTATTTAGTCGTCCCTTTCTGCCTCTGTTGGAAGAGATGAGGGCCTTCTTTCTCGCCCATCGTTCACCATGAAGCTGCTGTGGTGCTTTTTCATACATTCAACTCTCCCAGTGTTGGCCCAATTGGGCCACACACCAACTTCAATAAACGCTCGAGGCGACAGCGGGCTTGACGAATGGCTTGCAGCGAACAACCGAGCGCCTCCCAGTGCGCTCACTGTATGCCCTTTGGCATGTCAAGAATCTGGCAACAGCAGCACTGGGCCTGGGTGGTTCCTATTCCCTGAGGCCGCAAAGCTGGCGGCGTGCAATGAGACCATGGTGCTAGATTTCATCACCCAAAACAAAAAATCGGTCATCAGGGCATGCACGGCGGACTATAGCTCCAGCATGAAGGCCGTCTACGAGGCTGATGATCAGACGGCAGCCCTTTGCCCAACGCCCAATCACGCCCTCGTCGAAGCTTCTATCAAGATCTCTCATACTACGCCAACAATGATGATGGCTTTTCTGTTCAAGATTTACTGTCAGCGGGCCACCAGATTGTCAACCATTTCAAATCAAAAACGCCTTCCTGTGTGGATAACGCCTTAGCATTTGGATACTCTAAATCTGTCGTCATTGGGGTGTTTGGAGGTGCCGAAGTCCACCAGCATGGCGTCACCATTGATGTTCTCAACGGCTTGCTCAAATATGCGGAGGAAAACTCGATTTCAAAAACTACTGTCATCCAGCTATGTGAAGTCGATGGCCGTGGCGCGGATTACGGCATCGGTATCATTGTGGGCAGTGCAAAGAAAATGCCCTTAATCCAAGAAGCCGTCAAGAATTGGGCCGACGGACGATGCGTCCCTGGAGGGGACGGTGATGAGGTCTTGATGACAGTAACTCTGCGTGTCCCTTCCAGTGTCAAGTCAAAATCAAATGGCAACGAAACGATAACCTTTCCAACTGGGGCCGCCCACATAGGGTCAAGGCCCCGGTTGATTGCCAGAGCAGAGTGCAAAACAACTACGGTCGAAGCTGGCGATGGCTGTTGGGCTGTTGCCAACTGGTGCAAGATCAGCCAAGATGACTTGGTAAAGTACAATACTCGTTCAAAATTTTGCGAGACGCTCGTTATTGGCGAGAAGGTCTGCTGCTCCTCCGGCACCTTGCCTGACACTATCCCTCCTGGAAACTCGGACGGCACCTGCAAGACAATAAAGGTCGTAAGTGGCGACGGTTGCAGCTCCCTGGCGTCTAAGTGCGGTTTAAGTCTCCCGGATTTTACCAAGGTTAATGCCGCCGACCTATGTACGTCTCCAAAAGTCGGACAGCATGTTTGCTGCTCTCGTGGCAAGTTGCCTGACTTGCGACCCAAGCCCAACCCGGACGGGTCCTGCGCCACATATACGACTATAACGAGCGATAGCTGTTCTACGATTGCTGCATCTCTTGGGATAACGATTACAGATATTGAAAACTTCAACAAGAAAACATGGGGCTGGACTAGCTGCAAGCTGCTTTGGGTTGGGTTCAAGTTGTGTGTGAGCTCTGGAGTGCCACCTATGCCTGCTTCTGTGGCAGTAAGTCTTTCCCCTGAAATTGGATGCCTTTAAACAGAAGACTATACACTGACTCTGATTCCTAGAACGCTATTTGTGGACCGACCGTAAGGATTCCCAGCCCGCTAAAGACGTTATTATCGAAACTAACACGATTCAAAGGTTCCCGGTACCAAAGTGCCACCCAAAGGCACCGACTTGGCCACCCTCAATCCCTGCCCCTTGAAGGTTTGCTGCAACATATGGGGTCAATGTGGCACAACAGATGAATTTTGTACCATATCCAAGTCAGAAACTGGCGCTCCTGGTACTTCTGCGCCCGGTAAAAATGGATGCAAGTGTCTCCCTCCCAAACTCAATAGTAGAGTTATGGCTGACCTCAAAAATAGGCATTAGCAATTGCGGTAAAGACATTATCAAAGGTCCCGCGCCATCTAAGAAGATTAACGTCGCATATTTTGAAGCCTGGAATAAAAACCGCAAATGCTTGACCATGGATGTCGACCAGATCGACACAAAAAAGTATACGCATATCCACTTTGCTTTCATTGATGTGACGTCTGACTTCAACGTGGATGTAAGCAAGGTTAAGGAGCAGTTTGGCCTCTTTAAAGGCATGTCCGGGATTAAGAAGATTATTTCTTTCAGCGGCTGGGACTTTAGTACTCTGCCTAGTACTTTTCACATTCTTCGCGAAGCAGTCAAACCTGGTAACCGCGATACTTTCCAAAAGAACATTATTGCCTTTATGAATGAGCATAAACTAGATGGAGTCGATCTTGACTGGGAGTATCCTGGGGTAAGTATTTCTTTTAAAAACTATAAATTTGGCCGGGCTGGAAGTTAACTAACGTTGACATAAATGATTTAGGCCCCAGACATTCCTGGTATCCCCGCTGGCGACCCAAAGGCAGGTATGGATTACTATGAGTTCCTCTCCGGTCTCAAATCGAAGGTGGATAGCTCCAAAACAGTTTCCTTTGCTGCCCCAGCTTCCTACCATTATCTAAAGTCGTTCCCTATGGAACAAATGGGTGCCAAACTTGACTATATCGTCTATATGACTTATGATCTACATGGCCAGTGGGACTATTCCAACCCGTGGACTTCGCCCGGCTGTCCTGAAGGCAACTGTTTACGGTCCCATGTCAACGAAACAGAAACGAAAGATGCTTTGTCAATGATCACTAAGGCTGGCGTACCTTCTAACAAAGTGGTCGTGGGTGTTACCAGCTATGGCCGGTCGTTCAAGATGGCTCAGGCTGGTTGCACCGCGCCAACGTGCAAATTTACTGGTACCTCACGCGAATCTAATGCTGCAAAGGGACGTTGCACAGATACAGGCGGCTACATCTCCAACGCCGAGATCGACGAGATTATCACCAACGGTAAAGTCACTAAGCAGTGGAAAGAGGAAGGCTCTAACATTCTGGTCTACAACGATACCGAGTGGGTGGCATATATGGATGATGACATGAAGGCCGTTCGTTCCAAGTTTTATGATTCATACAACTTCGCCGGAACCACAGATTGGGCCGTTGACCTACAGGAGTTTTTGGAGTAAGTTCCTACACCATAAGCATCATATACCAATGATACTAACCGTCCTACAGCGGCAGCGGTGGTGACGATTATCCTGATGATTACGAATATAAAATCAACCACGATTTCTACTCAGCCTGCTCAAAAACGTACACTACTTTCAAACAGCTCGAGGACGACAAGGGTTCAATTCCAGCTCATTGCATGGAGATATACATTATCGATGTTGAAATAGCCGTTATGGAAGCATCCCTGAAAAAGTACAAGGGCCTAATTAACGACGGTTACGATGGCAAGTTCAAAACCTACGAACGTTACATTAGGGAGCAAGTTCCCGGCCAAATTGACGCCTTCATGAAGGAGAAGTCGGACCTGTACTTCAAGTGTACAGAGAGAAAGGATGTTGTATGCTGCAGCGACTGCACCAATGCCTACTGTGGTATCGATTGCGATATTTCTAAAGATTGCAAGGATGGTGTGCACAATGTCGATGTCAAATGTCAGGAGTCTGCCATGGGAAAGCATAACGTCACTTTCTCGTTGAGAGACTCCAAGGGCTTCTATAAGGACATTGGTGACAAGTACGGTATCGAGGAGTCGTGGATCAATATTGACAGGAAGCAATCCTTGATCAGCGATGGCTGCAAGTACGCTGGCAAGGACGTTCTGGATTGTCTAGACAGGCAAAGCAATTGGTTCTGGTACTACCCCGTCCGAGGCAATGTCAAGGTATTCAACCCTAAGGACGTTATCGGCGATTCTTACCCCAAGACCGAGGAGCTCCTCGACCGCATTAAGATCGTTAGGCACAATACAGAACACAGCGATCTAGTGCAGTTGTCCGACGTGCTCGACGCTGCATCCCTACCTGCGCTGACATTAGAAACCGCCGTCGCGAGCATGGAAAAGATTTCCGAAACTGCCAAGGATATCGAGAAGAAAGAGCGTGAAGAGATGATTATCAGCTTTATCACAGGGTTTCTCTTCTTCGTCCCTATTGCAGGACAGGCCGCCGGCGCCGCTGGTTTAACTGCTGTTCGCTCCATACTCCGCCTGCTCGGTACGGCTGGCGATGCAGGCCTGCTGTTGCACGACATCATCACTCACCCCGAAAGTGCCTTCTTGAGCGTCTTTGGCGCCTTGGCCGGGGCTGGTGTTGGGCGAGGCGGGTTTAAGAAGGCCGCCAATTCGAGACGGTCCCTGAAATCTAGCGAGCTTGATGCATTAGGACCGGTAAAGAAAAATCTCGACATGATTGAAAATCTGCGCGGCGCAATTTGTAAGTTGTAACTGGTACTTGAGGTCGATATTAGCCAAGGGAATTGGGGTGTTCCGATAAATAGGATGCATGATACTCTAGTATTAACAACTAGCGTACATCAGTCGATAGAGAAAAGATGGTGTTAATCTACTTAATAAAACTTGTTTCCCAGAACTGCGCGCTGTCTATCATATACCGATAGCAAGAAGTGGTACTTGATGCTCTTCGATAAAGCACGGAATGGACGGAAGGACTCCATACATTTAATCCCAAAGATAAAGGAAAATTCCGTTGCAGACGTATGAGCTCTAAGAAAAAGATGCCGTGAGGTCTTTATTTGGTAGAATTGACGGACGAAATGGCGCGTTTATTGGAAGCATCGTTTAATTTTTAATTCCATAGTTGTGGAGGTTTCCAAACGGGAAGTTAGTTTTTGATAACTATGTTGTCAAGTGCGAAAAGATGTAAAATATTGGCCTCAGGAGGTCCCTAGAGGGTCAACCCCTATCTTTGATTCAAATATTATTTGCAGCCATTCCGACATGTTGTATACTAGACGCCCGTTAATTCTGGTACAGGGCGAGATAAGATGGCATGCACTGCGCGTACAGACGTTGATAGTTATCGCGATTCGTTGGGAAGATACCTGGTAACCAGAAGCGTTACGCTACCCTGAACTGAGCAGTGCTTTATCTCAGAAATGAACTGAGAGTTACGACTGGTTGGAGCGGGAGCTAGATGTGGATGTGCCTGTGTATATTGGATTTATTGCACTAACCACCTCATAGGGAAGCCTAGATATCCTAAGGATCTCTCGATTCATAGTGGATAGAACGTGGCAGTGACAAATATGAATAGAATCATGCTAACCGTTATATTCGACGCTCCAGAGTTAGCATACAGCAATAAATCGTACACTTGGTAACTACAGTGTGTATGCCACAATCTGCAGAATAATTACATGAGGAAACTATATAGGGGTTGAACCGCTATATAAATGTAATGTTGAACCGTCCTATTCGCAACCAAGCCTTTTACCATAATCTCCGACGCGAGTCATTCCCTTTAAACCCATATTGCCTACCCCATCCTACATAGAGCTATCATCCCCTAAATGTCCGTTTGCTTGACAACACTGCTAAGATTCCAAAAGGTAACGCCGCGGTATGTGCCGGAACTAGAAACCTCGTTCCCTGTGGCAACAGATCTCCAATACATGGTGTACGGCACTTCGACTGTGGCTCTAGTGATGCTAGCCGTCGCAGTAACCTTCTTGTGAGGCGGGGCTGCAGCAGAGAATTTGGATGTGAAGGTCTTGCTCTCGGTTTCTGTCTTACCCCATGTCCAGGTATGGGTAGTAGAGGCAGAGACTTTGAGCTCACCTTCGGCGACGAATGGGATCTCAACTTTCCCAGACACCTCCACACCCACTGTGAAGCCATGACTGTGTTCGAAGTTGGTGGAGGTGGACTTTGTATCGGAAAGCTCGAATTCGACGGTTTGGTTGATGTCTGAACCATTGGTGACCGATTCCGTTCCAATGGTCTCGGTATTAGAGGCAATAATCTGTCCTTGGTCCAGCTTATATTCAACTCGGTTAAGAGTCATGTCCTCGAAATGGAAAAACCAGTATTGGTCGTCATATACGCCAGCCGTGCCGCTGTAGTTTCCCAAATATGGGCTTTGGGACTCTCGCGAGAAGAGGACCATGTCTGAAGAATAGTTGCGAACGCGGAACTGGCCCTTGTGTTTGCCGGAGCCTTCTTCAAATTTGAAATAGTTATCCGCATACATCCCGTCTCCACCAATGTGGCCGACCCTGGGGTCAGGGGACGCCCTGGAGAAGATTACTTTGCCGGTGTATTTACTCTTGATCAGGTAGTAGCCGTTGTATGTTCCGGTTCCTGGTACAAGCTGCCACCACTGATCATCAGCAACGCCTCCTCCGTAGTGATAGAACGTAGGGTCATTCTTGTCTCGAGAATACAAGACGTAATTGGTGACCGAGCTCTTGAGACGGAAAGATATTTCCTTGGGGGGGAGATATAATTCAGGCATCGTGATGGGCACTGAAGGATGTTTGATGTAAAGAAGCAGATAAGAGCGAATAGCCGTTGGGTTTTAGTTTGTATGAACAAGTGAATTGTTCTCAGGGTATGAGTGAGGTGCCTTGATAGAAGCTGGATGAGGGAAGGGATTCCCAGGCCTTTTATATCTGCCCGATGAAGCCCTCGTCTTCATCTGGCGTGAACCCAGCATCCGATATCATGCCCTGCCCCTCCCCCTCATGCTGTAAACCCCTCCAGATGAGGGAGAATACGTCGACTGAAAGAGTCACAGGTGCCAATAAAGAGACTTTGGCTCAATCTGGGCATTGGCCGTCGAGGGTATTTCATAGTGAAGCTGTGAAGATTACGCAACAGCCTCGCTAGCCTTTTAAAAGATTAATAAACAGATAGATAGCTCTTTTCTCAACACCCCTCGTACAGCATGGAACCTATCCAGGGTGTTCTTTCGTGTTTCTGCTGCATTACCCCGCGAAAAGCAAACATGGCCGTTTGTTGTATGTGCCTATCATTCAATGCTGTTGGCTAGGAATCATCGGAATAGAATTTACAACCAGTCCAGACCACTTCATGGATAAGGGTAGATTCAAATGAATACACCTGTCCCCGCCACGGATTAGGCGATGAACCCTTCTATCCGGTGGTGACGGAAAGGGAAGTTAGAGCTCAGCCTGATGAGAAACATGCCGCTGAAGAAATGATTTCTAAGTTTCGGATGGATGTTTATGAGGAATAGCAAATCAGGGGCCACACAACGTGCAGGGGCAACGAACTGCTCGGAGACGTTGAATGTTATCGCCGCTGCAGAAGCATGGGCTATGGGAAGTAAGGAGATAGATATCTAGATTTTTCCTAATATATCCTTATCCTTTGCTTCCCTGGTATGATGGAGGAATGCCACTGATTATTAATAGAGAGTATTAAGAACCTGTAGGTTATTGATGTTAATGAAGGATCATTCTCTTTCTAGACCTGTGGAGACGAACCTGAGAGATCCTAGTTTTTAATCAGAGCGTCGAGAGTTGGAGAGCCATCAGCGAGGCACGAGAAGAAAGGTTTCAGGGCAGCTGGTTGGGGGATTTCTTGGAGTTTGGCGACCTGATGCCATGTTTCATGTCAGATAGACTTCTTTGTTCATCATTTAGCTTATCCCGCAGGCTGTCCAGTGTAGTCCGTCCATATAGAGATATACCCTGCTTCGTCTGCCCCCAGTTATATGGGTGCCTAGTCCTGACCAGTCATACGCAAAATATAATTTATATATAGAATGGGGATCATGGATAACCAAAGATGATGGTTTAAAGTAATTTGAACGAATTTGTATAGCTGGTAGCATCATATAGGCGTGATATATACATCTAGGACACAGAGTATTTCTCCATAAGTTGCCAGTGGCAAATTCAGAGATAGTTATGCAACAGGTATGTACAGTGTAAAAAAAAACCATCATATCATGTGAATAAGCCAAGCAACAGTAGCTACCAACAATACTGCCCCTGTCGAAAACTCAGTTGTACGCCGTGCCGAACTCCATGGCTCAACACCAGGCGGGCAGGTCACATTTGGACTGGCACCACCTATACACGCACTGGATTGAATGGCATATGAAATGCTCGATGCCGCCGCAGAATCTATTTTGGCCCCGCAGGGATCCGGAGTTGGCGTTATAGTCGAAAGTAACGGGCATAAGGGTTGGTTGTTATAGTATCTAGTCCCCGAAGGGACATCCAATACCTCCGTGATATTCAGGGTATGCGCTTGTGACTTATCGCAGGTACCATCTTGCGTTGCAGCAACGAGATCTAGCTGCTTAGCTCCGTTCTTGGTGGTAAAGTGGATAATGTTGCGCCTGCCAACACTTCCAAATTCTAAGGGTTCTACTGGATTCTTAGATCTCGAGCAGTTCCCTGCACTCCATTCCCAGATGAACCTCCATGTGGCCTCGGTATTGTTGAGCTTGGGAGTCCAGCCGTATATGAAATAAGGGTCGCTGCTAGAGAAGTTGGCCTTATCCAGATACAGATGGCCACCTGCAGATGGGGCATCGATGTACGGGTCCTGTTCGACACTATAGGAGAAGTGTAGGTAGAGCGGTTTAGAGACGTGGAAGTTCTGGACAGCAAAAACGAAGGGAGTGAGCGGGACAGGCGCGTAGGTCTCGTTTCGCGGAAATATCAAGTCCACTTCCACAGTCTGCGGGTATGTAGGGGTAGGGGCGTTCATAGCCCTGCTGCAGGCAAGTAGAAGCAACCAGCCGAGACAATACACAGGGAATAAGAAGACGGCCATGCTTGATTGTTTGATTAATGATGGTTGTGGGATGAGCTCAAGGATGAAGAGAGAGAGTCAGGAGAAGAGTCTTGCACCCAACATGGGTACTTATATAAGCAGTGGTTGGCTCGACACATCGGGCATAACCACTCCTAGCTATGCGCCCCTGCCCTTGTGCCATAATTGGCGAGTAAGAGATGTCTACTGATGTTGGTTAAAATATGGGTGGTGATAATTATTCACAAACTACAGGGAAAAGAGTTTTCAGTCCCTTGCATTATCCCTGGTAAATTGGCCTGATATCATGCTGGATATCAGCATTAAATTGGCCTGATATCCAGCATGATATCCAACACCCAACGGGCCTAATATCATGTAGGATATCCATCACCCAGGGGGCCCGATATCAGGCTGGATATCAGCATCAAATTGGCCCGATATCCAGCATGATATCCAACACTCAGGGGGCCCGATATCAAGCCTGATATCCAGCACCCACCTGGCCCGATATCAGGCTGGATATTAGCATCAAATTGGCCTGATATCAAGGCTGATATCAACCATCGCTTCGGCCACTATAGAGAGCCAGCTCTCTATGGGAGAAAGCTCTTGCTTTTGACCTCACCTAGTATATTTAGAGGCCTCCTATATAACTATAAGGCCTCTATATAACTTCTAATATTAAGGTTATATATTTAACCCTTTAGATTTCTATATTATCTAGTAAAGTCTAATTTCCCATCTAGAAGTTAGTGATTCGCTTTCTATTAATATATACCACTACGTTCTAGCCATTATATATCTATTATAGTACCTTTAAGCCTCACGGCCTCACAACCACCTGTGTTAGCGAATTTGGTGACACCCCTAGTTACTCTGTACCTAGCGTTAACTAACAACTAGGGCGGCTTAACTTATCTCTGTCGTTGTCCTTGGTCGTATAACTAACTAGGGAAGGGTCTAATAGAGCTTATGCATATATATATATATTCTTATTATCGAAGCAAAGTGAGACTATTCAGCGCAAAAGGGTAGGTCTCCAGCAAGCTCAAACTGGTATGTTTATATGGAGTGGGGTCCTCTCTAAATTACCTAATTCGTTGAGGGGACCCCCCCAATTGTTTGGCGTTATATAGGTTGGCTGAATGATGGCTTTATACATAAGTAGAGCGTTGGCGCCCATATCGAGAGCTGTTTGTCGGCCGGACGGCCCCAATTTAGTGTCAAATTGGCCTCATTAAGTCTGATCAAGCCCGATATCAAACATCAAATTGGCCAATAGAGAGCTTGCTCTCTATGGGAGAAAGCTTTTGCAGACCTCAACCTAGGATAGAAGAGTATATAGTTAATAAATAATAAGGCTGTTTAAGACTTATTTGAATTTTCGGCGCTAGGTGAATCCTGGCACGAAAAACTCTTGTTGCAGTACGTAGGCACACCGCATAGGGCTTGTTTCCTGAAGGATCACCTCGAGGCTCCCGGCGATTCCTGCCTCGTGCCTTACAGGCATAGGGTGAATGGGTCTGGCGGGCAGAAGAAGCTTCATGGTAAGAATTCGTAGAGCGCGATGGACTAGCGAATGCATATACAGTGAATAAAGGTTGACGCGAAGGCATATACAGTGAATAAAGGTTGACGCGAAGGCATATATAGTGAATAAAAGTTGACGGGCGAGCATAGCTGGGTTAAGGGGCGTAAAACGATCCCGAATCAGCTTTTGCTATGGTTGGTGGAACGAAGGAAGTAGGGCATTGGCTCGTGTTTCTTCTCGTCGAACTCCTGTGGCGGTTCTCGCAACTCTAAACATGATCACTGTTTGAAACACCATCGGTTAAGATTCGTATCGCACCAGTCCAGTTCACCTATAAATAAATAAGAGTTATAGCTCGAGAATAAGTTCAAGCTCTAGACCGCCAGAGTGCGCCGTGGGAAAAAGAGACTGATCCAAAACGACCGTTGAGGTAACCTGTCGAAACCGCGATATGATATGATATATATGGGCAGGAATATGTGGCAGTTTCAGCACTGGAATTGAAACAATGCCAATTCTTGTGTTGTTTAGCGATGCTGGGGAGACCATATAACTGCGCTGCAGGGGATATGCTCGTAGGGAATAAGATGTGGTTGTTGACGGTGCAACAGCGAGTCTCACGGAGATTCCGGAAATGAGGATTTTCTTTCTTGACTCTCGCTTGCATTGCAAGAAGATGATTGAGCGAGGACATCCACGCATTGAGGAAGCAGGGCCAGAGCACGCTGATAGCGACGAGTTCGGGCCCTATGCATAGCGACTGCAATTAGCATGATCGAGCTAGTCGCAGCTGTCGCGTTGGCGACGACTACGGGCAGTCGTAACCGCCAACCAGCCTGCGTGGCAAGATGAATGGCCTGGTAGAATAGGGACGCTGAAAGGCAGAGCTGTCTACTCGATGTGGCTGGTGAGAATCAGCCTATCCCCTTTACTCGGGCCTAACAAGATACCCATACCGGTGCTAGAAGTGTGCGATGTCCATGCTTTTTCCATCTCATCGCGCGATAAACAGGCTTCCACCGATCCAGCATGAAAAGGGGGAGTGTCTGCGATGTACCGACATCAGTCCAATCCCAGGACGGTCAAGTGATTGATGTCTCAACATCGCTGCCGGCGATCCCAGCCGACGCAAGACCGACATATACATCTACGGAGTATACAGCTATACATCCATCGAGCTCCTTCGATCCAAGCCAGGATATATGGACGCACTGCAAGCCAAGGCAGACGATGCGATGTAACCGCATGATCTGGAAAATTCCCACCACATCCAAGCGTCGGTGGATGCCCCCTTCTGGTCTCCGATGGCATCGCATGAAGCTGACCTCGCTATTGGGCAGGGAGGCAGACGTTGAGCCTCAAAGCTGTCTGAACTCTTGTTCTATCCGGGCTTCCCGATCGAGTCAATCGAAGGGCGAAGAGCGAAGACCGGTGTGTGCCTGCTTTAGTCCGAGAGATATATATCCATCGCAACCAGTAGTCTATGCTCACCCATGTATGTACGTAAATATAGACATGGCCATGTAATATTCCTGCACCTAATCTGTCTTTACTCCGACGTGGTACCTCACTATACTCACTATACCTCACTAGATATACCTCATCCATACACTAGATAATAATAATGGCATGAACTGATATCTCTCGTCGGACGTTTTCTCGTCCAAGGCTGAAAGCGGCAATGTACCTTACGTAAACCAACGACTTCTCAAGAACCGACGATGAACGATGAACAACCACGCGAAGGACTCGAAGACCGAAGCGAGCAATATCTCCTGTGCTATTCGCAGGGAGTGAATGTCATACTTACTCCCCTGCTGTCATGCCATGTAACTTTATGCATCGGGCCTGAACGAACGAGGGTCTGAACGAGTAACGTCGTCGCATCGCAGCGCCGCATCAACGACCCTCAACGAACGACCAGCTAAGGACAGGGAAAACGGTAAGGTGGTAGCGCGCACAGAGAGAAAACTAAAATGACACCACCTGCTAGCGCAAGAGCAAGCTGTCCACTCGAACCCATCCATGTCTTAACTTGCAAACTAAGTACTAACTGAGATAACCCAGGCGCAGGGAAGGGCGGAAGGGCAAGGAAAAGGAAAATGGCAAAGGACGGCCGGCACGCGGCGAGCGGCTCGGGCAGCTACAGACGAACAGACGAACGAGAGCAGGAAAGGAGCTGCCGTGGTGCGGAAATGAGCAGCTCTGGTTCCGGCGATCGAAATCTCAGACTTCAGCCTGCCAGCCTCGTACCCATATGATATACGAGAGAATGCTCCGTCGAAACAAGCGGTCGCACACAGTCCGCAACACAGCTATACACTAAGTCTCTACCTAGACTGGGAGGAATACGACTGTTGCATGCGACCCTATAAATAACCATGTCAATTGGGTAGCTCCTTAACGCCCGTTCCTGTGCCTTATTATATCTCGATGCTACCTGCGAGTGGGTATGGACGGAGCGCCGGCAGCAAACGAAAGGGGCATGAACTTACCAGCTGCCCAGTCACCTCTTCGCATGTCTAACGCATGTCTAACGCAGGTCTCCTCCATACTCCGTGCTAGGGCAGGCCAACCGGAAGCCGGGCGCGAAGGAAGCAGCAGGCCAATCGCAGCTGCGAGTACGCGATGCCAGGAGCTTCCAATTTCTTCGCCATACTACCACCATACTATATACCATACCATATACCATACCATATACCTCTACCATACTACGGAGTACATACCATACTATCTACCATCATCATCTACCATACATATACCATATATCACCCTCTATAAAGGTATAGGTATAGGTATAGGTAGGTATAGTGCAGGAACTTAGTGAAGGAGTGACTTTGGCAAGGGTCCCTCTGCGTCCTCTGATTGGCTGATGTGGGTGGGTCTGCTCATTTCACGAAGGCCCAGCGCTAGTCCCGATGCGGCAACAGAACAGCCTCGCGGGGTCACTCAGCCTCTTTTCCCCTTTGGAGCCATATAAATATATATCTTTCGCGATATACCCTTGAGTCTTCTTTCTCCAGTCACCCACTCAGTCACTCTTTAGGCTCGTCGTTCTTTACTCTCTTCTTTTCTACTTATTCTCTCAACTTCTCCTCTTCTACTCTATACCCTCTTCTACTTCCAATCTATACCCTCGATACTTCTATACCGACCCTCTAAGATACAATGAAGTTCACTCTCATCGTCGCTGCCTTCGCGGCCGTCGTCTCGGCCGTCACGCCTCCAGACGTGTCCAAGCCAGCCGCCGGCAACATCATCTACACGCCCGGCCTCAACCAGCAGGTCGAAGCCGGCAAGCCCTTCACCATCACCTGGAAGCCAACCACCAAGGGCAAGATCTCCATCCTGCTCCTGCGCGGCCCATCCATCAACGTCAAGCCAATTGCTACTCTCGCCGACTCCATCGAGAACACCGGCACCTTCAACTGGATTCCCTCCACCTCGCTCGAGAACGACGTCACCCACTACGGTATCCAGATCATCGTCGAGGGCACCGGCCAGTACCAGTACAGCACCCAGTTCGGCGTCAAGAACGACACTCCCCTCCAGCCTAAGCCATCTGCTCCCGCTACTCCCACCTGGACCGGCCGCCAGCCAACCGCGCCAGTCACCCACATCGCTGTCCCAGTCGGCACCGGCACCACCGTCCCAACCGGCGTCGTCACCCTGACCACCTCCGTCTGCCCACCATCCAGCACTCAGACTCAGGCTCCAGGCGTCCCTCACCCAACCGGCACCGGCGTCCCAACCGGCGTCCCTCCACCACCACCACCAGGTGCCACCACCACCACTCCTCCCTTCAACAACGGCGCCGGCCGCGTCTCTGGCGGCGTCGGTGCTGCCCTCCTCGCCATCGCCGCTGCTTTCGCCTTGTAAATCAATACCTGATATTTTCATTATGTATTAGAGACAAGAACAGCCTCATGAACCGTGCGATGATATTACCCTTCCCTTTCTCCTCCTTTTTTCTCTTCTTCTTCTACAGTCTAAACTTCACTTCGTGTCCCGTTCCTAGGAGCGTTTTCGTACTTAATACAGCTTGCCTGTTTCCCTTCTTATGATGGACTAAAAGAGCTTTCCTTCCGTCTGCTTGCTTCGATGTCAATATCCCGTATGTACGTGTATATAATATAATACCTACTACCTCTTTCACTCTTTCACTTTACTTCCACTTCTACTTCCCTGCCATATCTCGGCAGCTATAGGTTAATCTCCCGCGACCCGCGTTTCACCTCTCTTCCTCTTGGCTCATCTAACATGTCTTATCCAACCCGTTCGCGTCGTTCACATCCGTCGTCGTCTCACGTCGTACACAAATAAGCTTAACCTGACAACCTTATCCTGCACCTCAATGACATATATGGCGTTCAGCCCCTTTTTCGCAACGACCTGATGTGCATCTTTCTATTCTAACTTGCTTGTCGATCGCAACCTTGGCCCTGCCGATCTCTCAACGAGAGGCTCTAAACTATCCGATCTTCCCCGCAGCTCAGCTCAGGCGCAGACCCTTCGCACAGGCAAGGCACAGCCGCGGCACAGTCGTATGCAGTTGACTTCCTGGTTGGACGTATTGGTCCGCGAACGGGAAAGGAAATGCTCCGTATGATGATCGCGATAGTCAGCTATCGTTTCACTTCTGTTGGCAGTTATGACGATGTGCATGCGTCTGCAAAGTCAGCTGCAAGCGACGTGAAATGGCGTGATGTGAAACTCGCACATATACCCATGTACCTAAGCAGGAAGATGGCTGTTTTGTTTTTGTCCAGCTTACCCCTGGATATGCTCTGTGTTGCCCGTGGAGCGAGGGACGGAGTTGAGCTAGGGTAGCTTGTGCACGCTCCGTAGTTACTCTCTACTTCGTCGCGGATTCTATCATAGCCCGTGATATAGGATACCTCCGTTAGTGACTACCGCAACATCTAGCGACTCATGTCTAACTAGACTAGTTCAAGGATTCACTCTTGAACTACCAGCTAGTTAACAGCTCGCTCGTTCTCCAACTAATACCCAAACAAAACGAGCTAGAAGTGGTCGAAACTTGTCGCCTTACTGAAACTCCTAGAATACCATATTCTCAAACGGAGCGGGGAGCAGACTGAGGGGTAAGATAGATACATCAACAGCGATAACTGGGGAAAGTCTAGAGTCAGACTACGAGAAACACCAGGTAACCAGTCAGTCTGCTACAGTGGGTGCAGCAGGTTGTCGCATTGTCAGGGCAGTTTGTTTATAAACACGGGCATCTATGATGCATCCACCTTCAGTAGAAACATTACCTGCCGAATGATGTTACCGGACGCCAAATCTACTTTAAATTCAGTTGGCTTGGATATGTTGGTTCCAACCAGAGCAAGCCCAACGTGAACGTACTTTGTATATGTTGTGGTCCTGTGAAAGGTCTCTCCTGACTTGCCAAAGTACACCGTAGGCGATATGTCCCATGGTACCTCGTTTGATTTAATTCCTCCAAAGCATCTAGATGTCAGAAGCCACAAATAGCAGTGATCGCTTCGAAAACGAGCAAGGAACCTCCACTGTGTAGTGTAGGAGCTCCTAGCATGATACCCGAAAACATACCAACCAAGGACACATCAACCCAGGCCGTTCCTTGATATTGAGGCGGGCAGCAACTTAAAGCAAGCCAATAGAGGGTTTAACCTCGAGCAAAGGAGCTGGAGAACTTATGATGTGGTCCAAACTTGACGCTATTGAACAAGACGGGTTTTGAACTATTCCTATGGTCTGAGCTACAGTATACCCCATCACAACCATTAAAGGCCATAACATATGTATCTGAAGTGACTGGTACTTCCCCACGGTACACCAGGAGCCATTCAGGATTGGTGTCCCTGAAGAAGCAATATTTATGATGTCCTGCCTATAGGATCAAGTGGATATTGAATAAACTTGAGCCGGAGGTGTTTATGGTAACGCTCGAGAACACTTCCGGGATATCTTCCAGGATTCCTGCGTTGATAGAATCAAAGCTCCCGCTGAATATAGTCTCAACGTTGGGTCTCCTACTCGATATCCATCATCAATGCCAGGGAAGTTCTATAGATGGCTATGCGTATACAGACGGCTATATTTATAGCCTTCTCTTCTAGGGTCCCAAGGCCCACTGGACCATCATCCTGAAGATAATACTAACTGAGAAAAAAAACGGAAAACTTCCTATCTTCCTACCGTAGCATCCATATCTTCTAGAGAAATGTGCCTTTTTCCGGGCCGAAATGCCGTCTTGCAGGAGCTAGGCGGCAAGAGTCAAAGTCCCTTCAACCACCGGGTTCTCCATCGTAGCAGTGTCAGGCATACACATTGGAGTCTAAATAGTTTTACCGAAGGAGCAGTGCTTGAATAGCGGCGCTTATTCAAAGGCCTCTCGCGTTTTCCTTTCCCTGGAAGATCATATACAGAGAGCAGAGCCTATCGACCTATGGATTCACTCTCCTTGTGAGGCGATGAGAGGGTATTCAACAACTGTCCACCTCTAGATCCTTGCCCTTGCATTATCCGCAGCATTGAATGTTCGAACTTCATTTGATTCTTGTCCAGTGAAAGGCGAAGTCAGAGGGCGAAGTAACCGTCTGACGTACCCCTTGACCTTTCTACGGACGTTAAGCAAGACTTGACGTAAGAAAAGAACTACGCGCCGTGATTTGGCCCTAGCATGTGCCTGAGTGATGCGCTATTTTAACCCGTAAAGAAGGGCCAATAATAACCCTGTCATTGTGCTTTTAAACGCTGCGACTCCATCATCCAAGCAAAATGGCTACGGATGCTGTAGCTTCAACTTTGCTAAGTATATCCGACAGCAAAGAGGCACATAACTCTTTTTAACCCTACGTGAAATATATACATCGCAAGAGCTAGGTGTCTACATTTCCCGAAGTATCCTATCTACTCTCTACAGCCACTGTTTAGAGGAGACAGCTTAGAAACCGACTTCATCAATACAAGGGCGAACCATGCATTAACTACTACAGAGAAAGCTCCGAAGTTCGCATAGAATATCTCTCAATGATATGATTCGAAACTAATCACAAGGAATGCCAACCATGGCTAGGGAACCTCACAAAGGGCAGATTGATCAACAAAAAGAGCCCGCGGAAGGGAGATCATAAGAAAAGAAATGAAAACCATGAGAAAGAGTCGTAAGGGTGACCGAAAGCGGACGTATCGTCATGTCGTAGTAGATCAGGCACATTCTGAACATAGAATGGCTGAAGAAACATAATGGTGACATTTCTAGAGCGTAACTACGCTGGGAGGGATATGCTTAGCAACATATGTCACAACAGCAGTCGCAGGACTCCCCACAGAGCCAACAGCAGCAGAGAGTGGCAAGGCTAGAGGAGAGAAATGTTAGATGATGGGATTTGAAGGAGACAAACATATTTTGTGTGCTAAAATTTGGGGTTCTGACCAGGTGTAGAGGCAGCCTCTATCCTTCTTCTCTTGAACAACAACCTGCGGCTGTGGCTGTGGCTGTTGGTATTGCATCTACGTTCGGCAACAAAGACCGCAATATTAGTATGGCCAAATATATGCTGAGTATAAAGAAAGGATTGTGAATATAGCCCTTGTTGTCGCGCAAGGGTCAACGTTCAACATGTATGTAGATATGGCTAGTACATACAGGAGGAGGGCCCTGAGGAGTGCCTTGCTGAGGGTAGCCGCCGTTATACCTATGATATATTCAGTCATTTATTCGGTCACGCAAGGACCGTCGGATATCGGTGTATCACGATCCCACAAGGGACCGGCACGCAACAGTAGAAGACATACCCTTGCTGAGGAGCGTTCTGGTAGTATCCTTGCTGGGACATCTTGATCTTTTATCTGTGTTGATAGTCGACTAGTTATGAGAGAAGACGAGAAAATAGCCTGTTCTGCTTCTTGCTTTTAAACATCCTGCGAGGAGTTCAGCCTTTAATATAATAGCAAGATCACACTCTATGAGGGCTGAACTTACTATGTAAAGCTGCTGACGCCACAGGTTTAACCCGCCAATCAACCTCCCTGAATCTGTGTCGCAACAGCTAGAGTTCCCCAAGCTGACGTGGCTGGTATTTGAATATATATGAGGCTAGCAGGGGTGGGGGCTGGCCATTATCTTTACATCTTCTCTAACAACGGCATTATGCCACTGCACCCAGACAACAGGCCCATGGTCGACCTGTAGGATGCCTACCATATACACCGTGCAGGCTAGCGGTAACTCCCAGCGGGAACCGCAATATGAACCCCTATCAGGCCACGAAAGCTTTCATGGGTCAGAATAACCATTTAACTCTAGAGTGACAGAACGTACTCCGTCTAGCTTAAGTAAATAAGCCATTATACTTCGATCACCAGTCAAGCTCTCGCCCGTCGACCGCCGAGGGGTCTAGTTTAAAGTGCTCTGCGCTGGAGGGCTCATCTCCATCAATTATCACCATGAGTGAGGTAGACCTTTGTCCTAGAAGCTGCGGATTTAACAAAATAGCTGACACCAAACTTGAGGCTCCAAGCATATTGATTGAATACTACTCCCTGCAAGCAGTATAAGACAAAGGGCGGTGTTAGTTATTTCCCGCAACTCTGCTTGCTTAAGTCTTTTGGAAGCACACGACACAGGAGCCAGAGACCATAGAAGAGCCAAGCTGGAAGCCGAGTACTCCGTAGTTATGGACTGGGATTTGTGTAGAGTAACGGAGTTGGATAAATAGAAATCCCATCAGGCAGACATAAGATCACATGACCTACGCGCTTTATGAAATTCATATCATCATTCCGGCCCCTGACAGGATGATATCGTTCACTCCCTTGAGGCTCCATTCTACGTGATATAATCGCAGAAGATGGACACAAAGGGTCACATTCATTCAATATCCGCAGCTATAATGCACCGTCGGGGCATTCTCGGAACAACACTCCTTCTAGCGCTTGTATTACTTTTCTGGTACCAACAGCGCACTTATTCAAGACCAACACCGCCAACTCACAGTCCGCATCATAATACTCAATGGGACTATAAGCGGGATGCGAATACGCTGATACTCAATGCCGCTCGCTGCCAGTCTGCTTTTCCTGGCCTGTTTGCTGAGGTTGACCGCGCAAAGCGGGAGAGGGCGAATCGACATATACGCCTGGACGAAATCGATTCTATAACAATCAAGAATGGCTATGTTCGCGCTATGATATATGATCAACAAGTAAGAGACTTTTAATATATTCGAAGGGTTCCGTTCCTTTCCTTCATAAACAACTAGGTTATATCTAGCACCTATTATTATCCCAAAAAATAAATACCTCGTTAAGCTAAATATATATTCTATTGCTTTAGCTCTATGTCATCAAGAATAATGGAACCATATACTCCCGAGAACTTGCGACCCTGCATGCCCTACATCGCGCCATTGTGACTTCTCCCGAACCTCTACCAAATATCGAATTTGTTTACAATACCGACGATCGGGTTGACCCAATCACTCAATGGGGATATGCGCGACGTGAGGAAGATAAATATATATGGCTTATGCCTGATTTTGGATACTGGTCCTGGCCAGAAACAAAAGTTGGAAGTATGAAAGAAGTTCAGATGAAAGCCGAAGTTGCGGAGCAGGCTTGGCCGTGGACAAAGAAGATTCCCAGACTGTTTTGGCGAGGTGCTACAATGGGCTTGGAAGTACGTGACAAGCTTGTCGAAATCACCAAAGACCAGCCATGGGCAGACGTCAAGCCAATCATATGGCGGAACAACGAGAGTATGAAGAACGACCTAAGGTCGATGCCGGACCACTGCGAGTTCAAATACCTTGCTCAGACTGAAGGAAATACTTATTCTGGACGTTTAAAGTATCTTCAGAGCTGCAGGTCGGTCATCGTTTCTCATAAGCTGGAGTGGATTCAGCACCAGTCCCCTCTTATGAAAAATTCCGGCCCCGAGCAAAACTATGTGGAGGTGCGGAGAGACTGGTCTGACCTACATGAGAAGATCAACTGGCTCGAAGAACATGACGAGGATGCAAGGCGGATTGCTGAGAATAACGTCAGAACGTTTCGCGATCACTACCTGACTCCAGCGGCAGAAGTTTGCTATTGGAGACATCTCATACGGTCCTGGGCAGAGGTGAGCTTCAAGCCTGAGTTCTATACAGAAGTTGATGGGAAACAGGTATGGCGAGGGGTGCCTGTTGAATCGTTTATGTTGGAGCGGCGTCTGAAATGGGAACCTTACTGAATGATATCGCGAAAGATGCCTATATTTTGTCATGTTTGATGTTTGTCAGCAGCTTCACACCCAGAGATAAATCTCTGCGCGTACACAATATCGCCTTTGTGCTCAGAAATGAATGTCCGACATGGGGGCGCTTGGGTCTATTTTTTTTTTTTTTTTTTTTTGGATATAGCTTTAGGAACTGCGATTTTATGTCGAGTTAAATGTATTTATAGCGATATTTCATCCATAATACTGGGTATATATTGGAATATATATTAATTAATGCGCACATCTTATTCAAACTATGTATCGAAGAGCCGAATTGCCTAAATACTTCAGACTAATACCAAATTCTATTGTCCCTGGTGAAAAAAGATAATTAAGTATATTTACAGCACAGTTATATTTTATTAGCTATGATATATAAAAAACGCTAAAAGGCATAAAATAAAGATAAATCGCATGAATCTCTTGTTATCCCCCTATTTTGAGGGATGCCGGGGGGCTCCACCTGCCCGCGGCATCCGCATCTCGAGTCAAAATTTTGATGTCAGTCCCATTAGATTGGTAAAAGAGCCAGAGCTGCTGAATTTTACCCCGGAAGCCAGCAGCCATGCTCATACGGCCATTGGGAACAGAGCTTATGACCCGGTATCCCTCAGGGCCGACCGTGGCATTTGTGTCAGATTTCATTCCCCTATTCCCGTCCGATAAAGTTGAAGAGACGTCTTCTATCCAGGCCTCATCTGGATATTTATAGGTGTTGTTTAATTCGCGGATGATTGCTTTATCATCAAAGTAATAAAGTAGACGTGGTGCTCCAACGTTTGCCACAGCTATACCCCCGTATTTTGAGGCCACTTGTGGTCCATTGATATCTATGAAAAGTAAATATGTGTTAAAGTTGGATATTAGATGGCCGCCGGTTGGGTGAATATCATACCTTGTTCCCATTTTGTATTGGGCTTTGAACAACAGTCTGGACAAATCACCACATTGAGCTGTTGCGTCTTCTTCGAAACATAATAGTATCTCCAAGTACCGTCACTTGCTTGGCCTGATGATCCTGCCGTGGCAGATACATCTTCAATGGTCTCCCCCGCTAGCCATCTGTCCGTTCGCGCGTTCCAATAAAGCACTCGTGCCTCGTTATTCTTGCCAGCATGGTATATAAGCCATGCAGTGTTGACATCACGGCATCCGCCGACATACTGAACAGATATAGCTGACTGTGGATCAACCACTAGGCTTAACTCTCCCAATGTCCCATTAATCCAATCATTACCGGAGTGGCTCCCGCGAATTTCCTGAAGGACCCTGTTTTTGTCGACGTAGACCAGATTGAGCCGGATATCATCTCCTTCTCCTTCCCAATAGGAACTTAAAGGGGTGCCAGGGTGGGCGTCTCTTGTGACGAAACTTGAATCATGCCATTGGGAGTTGTTCCAGGTTGAACGCCGGATCTCCCAATTGGAGTGTTGATAGAATACGACGTAGTTCGTGCCGACGCTATCCTGATCCCTTACGGGCGAGTATGTTAAGGACGAGATGGCCGTTCCATTATACGCCCAGGAGTCGTCTACTGTTTTCGGCTTATTAGGCCCGCCGCCATATCCTGGCCGGTCTGGTGATGATGATGGCGATGAAGAAGATGGAGGCGGAGAGGTAGCTCTGGTGAGTATGTTAGAATGCCATATTCAAGATCGTGGTTTCAAAACCTCACGATGCTCATCAGCTTAGGTCACATACCCTTTGGCGTTTCTAAGCCCTACTACTAGCCCAACTGCAATTGTAACAGCGATGAAGACCGTAGTCAACACTATTGCAGGAATAGCGAACTGTTTTCTTTTCCAGAACGGCCGTGGAGAAGGGGAAAGGGAATCCGACAGCCTTGAAGGTTTATACACAGCAGCCGTCGACACAGTGGCTTTTACTGCTTCCTTGTCTGACCCGCCTGGGACTCCAACCTGGGGTGCACAGTTTGGGTCATATTCTTGGTAGTATACCTCCTAACGCAAACATCAGTTAGCAGTGACGAGGGAGATCTCAACCCTGACATAATTTAATTACTCACCATGATTATAAAATGTAAGGGCTGACAGTAACGAGTGCATGGAAGGCCATCCTTACATCAGGCCTGGCGCTTCTTTATATATCAACATCACCACTCCGCCCCAGGCCTGGGTATGAGGCGTGCTGCATGGGCGATGAACGTCCAAGGAGCTAATGCACGTACGTAAATATATGTTGGTGAATGCACGGCTTGAACCCCTGTACTGGTGAGACCTGTTTCAAGACCTGTTGTTTTCTCCAATTGTTGGCTGTAGTTTGCCGCCGGGCGGGACCAACCACTGCAAATTATTGACGTGGGCTGCTCCGGCTACGAGCGTAGCTAACAATAACATGTTAGATTTCTGTGCTGTGGACGACTCGTTCCTATCGGAAACTAGGCCTTTTATCCCTTGGTCCAGCATAATACTAACTAGCCGCCCATGCCGTGGTCCGACTCGTGGTATATAAACTTACAAGATACAGACCCTTGACCAGCTGCAGCTTCGAAACCCGGAAACTTCCTAAGGTGCACACTATTTATATCATTTTCTAAGGCTCCTAGTAGTAGTTAGATGGTAACCCTCCCTTGTTCATGGCTCTGTCCGGGCTATTCAGCCAATTCCATCTTCATCAGCTTGGTCCACTACAGGGAGCCCAAGGGTCAATGTCGATCAGCTGTAGCCCTGCAATCACCACTGCGGAATATGTCCGAGTCGCTTGATATTCTATTTAGGCCTCTTACCTTTAATTAATCCATTGCTGTGAGTGGAGGACTTCTCTATTTATTAAGCTGGACTGATCTAATCTTAAGGACTAATAGGGGAACTAGGATCGTCATAACCATCAACAAATAAGTAGAAGCAGGTGCTTGTCGAAAGGCAGATTGGGCTAGGGAAATATGGCCGAATTGTACTGTATAAACCCAAGTCTCCCCTTCCTGTCTATACCAAGGTACTTCCTATTAACCTGAGGAACTATGCTTTGACAGGAATACTTCGAAAGCTCCACTGACAATGGTGGACTATGTGGTAGACTTTTAATTAACCCTTAGTATGGCCACAAGAATGAAGCTAAACAAGATGTAGCGGATCTGGCTTATTAATGCCTTTGGAAGGCATCCATTTTATGCTGTAGTACTTGAACAGGAGAAGAACGGGCGCTATAACGTCTCTATATTAAATTGATATCAAACCCTTAAAGTGTTGCTAACCATCGATTTTAAGGCAAGTTTTATCCTTCCTGTCAGTAGGTTCATTCGGGAAAGCCGCCTGGGCTTAGAAATGTCCTGGAGTAATCCTTGCATATATATAAAAAATTGATAAAGGGTATCTCTTGCTTCGTCTAGAATCTGTCCACAAAACTGTGATATGTCGTGTCCTGAACACGGGCTTGGGGGTATCTATCCAAAAAAGGGATAAATGGTATATGTGGCAGATGGCAGATGGCTGCCTCAGCCAGAGGGGCTAGACACCTGCCTCCGCTTCCCGGATTTAACGCCACGAGACCCCGAACCGATCAACGGCCTCTTCCTATCCAGTCGTGCTCGGTCAAAATCAATCAGCATTGTATGGGATAACTCTTCATTCCAGGTGATATTGGACTCGCGAAGGTCCCCATGGGTCACACCGTACCGATGTAGTTCCTTTTGAAACTTTCTTCGCTCTAGGCATAGATCGTAAGGCAGCATATCATCTTGGCTCTCCCCAGCCCAGGAAAGGAGCAGGTAGTGAACGATGTAGTCCAGGCCGTCAGTGATGAATGGCTTCTGGAGATTGACACGCCCCAGGCAGACGGGAATCAAGTTGCCCTGAAGTTTGCTGAGATACTCGTATACTTGAAATTCATGCTGGAGATGGGGTATCATCTTTTCGATGGTTCCCTTCCCCACAAACGTATACCCATAGTCGGCCAAGGTCATCTTGAAGAGGATGCCACGAGCTCCGCCGCGCCTCAGTTCCCAGCATCCATTATCTCGGTCTTTATTCAGCTGAGCATCAAGCAAGGTTGCAACCCTCTCCTTGGAGATCGGATGTTTGCCGTCGTGGCTCATCTGTTGGTGAACCATGATATTGGGACAGGCCAGGTCAAGAGCACTTTTATTGGCCAATCCGACAAGGCATCGTTGTGTACAATACCGACGGTTTGGTTCCCGATCAGGACTACGCTGTCGCTTCGATGGTGGAGGTCGCGGCGGAGACATCACAACCGCGAATCGTTTTCCTGTCGGGTTGGGTTCGTGGTGGTTGCCGGGCTCTTCTTCTTCTTCAGAGTCGTCCGAGGGTGGACGATTGGGAAGATCATCGGAGTCCGCACAAGAGCCTTGCAGCCGTCGTGATCGTCGAGGCTGATTATTCGGGTCTGGGTTGGGGGACGGGCTGGAGAGCGGGCTCGAAGGTATATAGGAGGATACGGACGGCGTTCGCCTTCTTTCCTCCTCCGGAATTTTTGATAGGACATATTCAACGTCCACAGCCCAGGTGCGAAGCGCGGAAAATGCGTTGGATCGCCACTCCTGGCTTCGCCTCTGCGAACTCACTGCCATCAAGCAGAACGAGAGCACCAACGAGATTGCCGTCCGGGAGTGAGCAAAAGAACCATTGCACCAGGCTGCCGCGTCCTGTTCTGGGTTGGTAAGATGCCAGTACAGTGTTGTTGGGTCTTCTTCCTTGATGCGAAGGAAAACAAAGGCATCCCCCGTAGTGAGATACCCGTATTCCAACCCCTCTTTAATCATATAATCAAAGGTCTGTGTGATGGCAGCACCCGTCAGTTGCCTTGCGTTGTGGAGAATTTTTTCTTCCTTCCCCTTCTCCCCCATTTCGGGATCAGGAACGGGGATCTCAAAATTCTGCACGACGTCTTCCCAGAAATTTTTAGGTTCTAGTCCAGCCTTCAAGCTGGAGTATAGAAGCTTATGACTAGCCTTGTATTCAATGATGAGGAGCAGCGTCTCAGTCTCTCCATCCTTTCGATATACACAGAACTGGTCAGGCCGGGGTTTTGAGCCCTGATGTTTCGGTCCCGCTGGTCCCGGCTCCTCCTCATCGTCTAGAGTATTGGCATGATTTTCAAATGAGATGCCTGACCCGGAGATAGGAAGTTGTTCATTGGTATCCAGCTTCAGGAGCTCTTCCACTATGGACGAAACCTGCGTCTCGACAGCAAATCGCTCGTAGCTCATAAGATCAAGCTCGCTAGCCAGCGGTCGGCGACTGACAACATTCCCGAAGGTCTTGAGGCCTTCAACGGATGGGAACGCCCCTATGGCGAGTTTCCCGGGTGGGTAGAACAAACGGGAAACCCTGCCAAAGACTTCGTCAAGCGTATCAAGAAAGTCATCCCACTTGCGAAGATTGGTCGGGCAGTAGCGGCCAGTAGGTTTAGTGATTGAGCCCTTAGTGGACTTGGACTTATTTGGCTGGATGCTAAGCGGTACAGCAAAGAGATCATGGCAGGATCGCAGGTAATCGTCCAAAGTTGTTGGGTTCACTCTACTTTCCAGTGCTTCCAGGGCCTGTCGTGTTCGTTTGCCTGCTGTCTTTTCTTCATGGAGATGTTGTTGTACGGTATGCAAGCGTTGTTCAGCTTCCTCTCGGAGCCTTCTCTCCTCCTCAAAGAGGCGCTGATACTTGTCAGCTTCTCGAGCCATTTGGATTCCACTCCAACAGCCCCCGCTTCGTGGATAGCAACATAAAATATCAGATTCTCTGTGCTGTGGTTTCCATTAGACACTAGGTCTCTTTGTCCCTTGTGGTCCAACAATGAACTAAAGAAACTAAAGAAACTGATCCGCAAGAGGTGTAAACATCTCCACAGTCCCGTGATATCGCCAAGTCTTTCTCCGTTGCTGCCTAGACTAAGCCTAGACTAAGCCTGGGCAAGCTTAGGGGCAAGCTTAGGGGCAAGCCTAAAGGCTAAGGGTAAGCTAGAAGGTAAAACGGAGCGCTAAGGAGGAGGCTTAGGGGCAAGCTTAGGGGTAAGTCTTAACTAAGGGTACTCTCTTAGGGGCCACCTTTGAATAGTTCTCCATGGTGTGGTAGCTAGATATGCTGCTGCTCTTATGGAGCTACTTTGTACGTATCGAGTTCAGAAGACTCTCTAGCAGGAAACAATAAAATAAAGAATTTATTATTTGTTAATCCAAGAAACTGCCTGCTCCAATGCAAGCTGATCTAATCTAACCTATCAACACAATACCAGTTTATCCATACCTATCGATAATTTCGACCAGTAGAAAAGTGCACTGGCTAGGCGGGGATGAGACGATGCTTGTGAGCGATTTGTGTTTGAGTGGATTGTATGGTTTTGTACAGTATGGGCAAGGTAAGCAGGTAGCAAAGGGTCATTTCTCATTAGGGCGTAGCATATGTGCTGCAACAGGGGTTCGGGTTTTCAATCAGGGGAGTCGTCAAAACCATCCCTGGGAAGTAGACTTGGACTCAGGACCGATAGACTGGTACGGATCGATCCGTACTTCCCTGATGGTGGATAATCTTCTGGTTCTGCCATCATGTCTACGTTCGAGGTAGTATCTGCTTCTGGCAATGGGCATGGACACATCAATGTACCGGGCCCGTCACGCACAGCGAGCCCGATAGCCAATACTAACGTGACGGAGAATTTGAGCCATTCTTGCATCGTGGGAGTACAGCCTGATAGAAGTTGCATCGTGTTGTCTGGTCGGTGGTTGACGCTGACTGGTGTTGATATCTCTTCCATCTCTTCTTCTCCGATATAGCCACGGCATCTGGCATTTCGCAATGTGGAGCGTTTAAACCATTGATTACGCGTGTGCGTACCCAACAGTAATCCGAGGAACCACCATGATAAACTACCGAGTCGGCGCCAGTTGGAGTGCCAGGCATTAGTCAGGATACGGTGAGTGAGTGTTCGTGCGTTAGCCAGTAGCTGTGGGATGTAGACGTGTAACTTTTCGAGCCATGAGGGAGGGTTTGGTCTCGCTGATGTTATGCGCTTAACCGGGCCAATGTCATTGCGTAAAATTGATAATTTGCGGCTGCGGTTACGACGGCGCCTAACAGTTCCTCCTTCATAGCTTATCGTATCACTGCTCGGCGAGAGACTTTTGGCCGCAAATGAACTCTCGGCCAGATCATCCATATCGTCCATCGACAAGTCGTGACCAGCCATTGCCTCTTCAAAGGACTGGTAATGCGCTGCATTCCCTTCCAAAGAATCTAATGCGTCTATTCTCGCCGCATCAACATCGACATCATCCCCGTCCATCTCATCGTCATATAATGAATCATCATACCCCGATCCAGCCCTGGAATACCGTAGCGTCGAGAAATATCGCGCCAATCGCTGCTGCTGTATTGAGTTGGGTGACGAGGAAGTGACTGGCGGTGCATACGGTGACAATGCAGCAGATGCGGTAGGTAAGACGAGGGGTTTCAAGGTGCAGCAACCAGATGGGAAGCGGCGCATTTTTCTGTTTCTATACCGCAGCTTTCCTTGTAGTTGAAGTTCGGGTGATAAGGGGAAAGACGTGACTGATCCAGTTCCAGCTCCCGCTCCTGATCCTGCACTGTATAGGGGTTGGGATTGGTTGGAGAGGAGGGAGGTGCGTTGCGAATGCGACGGGCCAGAACATGAGTCAAACCCTGAGTCAACGGATGCCAACTCGAAGGAGCGAGTGTCTTCCTCATTTCCGCTCCGCTTGCATGGATCCACGAAAGAAGCATCCGGTTCAGCAGTGGGTTGGAAAAGAGGCTGTCTGACAGGCGATAGCGGTATTTTTGTAAACATCGACTTGGGCCGAGGTGTACGGCACATGGCTTCTCCATTGCTCACTGAAGAACCATCTACTACTGTAGTAGTAGGAGGCGGTGGCAGTTCTACCCGAGGCGATTGAGCGAGCAGCTCCGTCAAAACATCGACTCTCCGCTCCAGGCTGCGATTCGTAGCATTCACAGCCTCTAGAGTCCGTAGAGTCTGCGAGTCCTTCTCAATCTCCCATTCGAGTTCTCGGATCTTGTTATCCTTCGTTTCGACCTCACGCTCCAACGACCGTATCCGCCCTTTTAGCTGTGCCTCTCTCTCCGCCATCACTGTTTCCTCGTCCTGCACGCGAGCTTCAAACCTTTCTTCCCATTCAGTCACTTGTTGTTTTAATATTCGGTATTCGGCATTCAGTGCTTTGTATCGAGCAGCGTGTGCATTTGCGTCAGCAAGCTCCGCATCTTGGAGGGTTGCTGCAAGCTGATTTTCAAGGTGTTCAATGTACTGAGACGTGTCACGACGGCCATCTCGGTTCCGCCCCTTTGGCCGCTTTATACGATCTAGACTGGTAAATGTGCTACTGTTGTGTGACGACACTGACGTCTTTCGAGTAGACTGCATCTTCTCCTCCCAGTCAAGATCTGGTTCTGGCTCCGGTTCCAGTTCCGGTTCTCCTATAGTAGCTTTTGGGCGGCCAAACGATGCAGACCATGGAGGAGAGTCTGGCTGAGTTTGGAATATAGATGACACCGATACACGAGGGGTATGTCCTCTCCGCCGTTGTGTAGAGTTCCCCAACTCCCTCAATATACTCGACCGCCGAGTATGAGACGTTGATGTGTTGGCAATGGTATGCAATCCTTCATATCCTGTCCCCCTCGTCGACCCAACGTAATCGAACTCGTTCTCTTTGTCTTCGCCTTCGTCGTCAATACCACCCAATGCACTCCTCCATGTCTCGATCTGAGACTGCGGAGGACTCAGTTGTCTCGGGGACGACGCAGGTGCGGAAGCAGACGCAGAAGCAAGCAACGCTCCCCGGAACCTAGCGTTGCGGAGCTGTAGTCGACGGTTCTGGGTATTGAACGGTGGCGAGGGACTTAGAGATGGCGATCTGCTTCGAAAGGGGCTGATGTTGCTTGATGGAGGGAGAGAGTACCTCGACCTCGAAGTGTCTATCTCTGGCCGTCTGTCCATCCTTCGGCGCTGTTATGAATGCGAGTCGACCCTGTCTCCATCCCCTTGGTACTATCCTTATGCAGAGGGTCGCCCGATTGGTCGGAGCGGAGTCAGATGAAAGCTCGTGAGAGCCGAGGGACAGAGAGACGAGATAGGGGCCGAAGGTGAGTCGGGGGAGAGGCAATTGAGGAGGTTTGGGAACCTGTGTCAACTCATGACGGATAGACGGTGGATGGACGATCGAACCCTCTTAGTCACTGGCGGACTGTTGAACTATTAATCGTGGATGCTCCGTCTATTTGTTTTTCCTGTTGCCCCCTTGCTTGGTGTTTGTTTACAGGGCGGATGTTTCATCGTCTTACTCAGCCAGTCATGTGATTATCTAGATGGAGACAAGAAGACGTGGATACACGGATTTGATATTGACGGAGACGACGGTAAGGAGGTTGGATCCATGGTTGGAGAGTAAATATCGTGATAGGGGGGGTTAATTATGGTATGAGGGGCATCGTCGGTCATTAGGATACACAAAACTACATCCACCAGGGCCTGCAGCCGTCGTTACGGCTGGCATGAAAGAAGGCACCTTGCACCCCTTTCCCCCCTGCAGAAGATGCTCAGGCATGTGGGACCGTACATCGGCGTACCCATAACCGGTTTGTCTGCAGGTACACTTGGCCATATACCGGAGTGAAGGGTGGTCGTGTGGCCGAAGTGTGGCCCGAGTATGGGGCAAGTATGGGAATGTGTCCGAAGTAGGGAGTATACGCAGTATGGCGGATGACAAGAGAGACAAGAAATCTCGGCTGCTCGTCCGTTCTGGCTTAAGATTGCGTCTTCTTGTCGCTCTCTGCCTTCTTCTCTGCTTCCTCTTTGGCCTTCTTGGCCTCCTCTTCCTTCCGTGTCCTCTCGCCCTCTTCTTTCGCCTTCTTCTTTTTATCATCCTCTTTCTTCTTCTCGTCGTCTACTTCCTTCTGTTTCCTGCTCGCCTCCTCAGCTGCTTTCTTCAATCTTTCAGCTTCCTCCTCCTCCTGTTTCTGACGGTTCTTTTTCGCCTCGTCAGCGGCACTCTTCCATGTCCCCGCATGGTGGTGCGTCACAAGGACTTCACCCTGGGGCTTCGGGTTGCCGTCATACGAGGCAAATGCGGGGACGGGAAGTATGACCACATCGTCGAGATATTGTGGCTCCTTGCCATTGGTGAGGTCCGTGTCGACAATCTCCTTCTGTAGAGTTTTAGACAGAGACTCGATTATCTTCGCCGTCATCTTTTTCCGTCCGGTCACCTCAACGACGTCACTGATCATTTCAAGCTTGATGCCTTCTGGGCCAACTCCCTTCTTCTTCGCGATATCGTATAGCTCACGCACCACGTCATCCACAACGACCTTTATGTGTTTAGAGCCAGGCTGGGCAGCGAACACCCCGTTGGTAAACACCTTTTTACCGCCATGGTCAGCATCAGGCTCTAGCCCAAGGACTAGGCCGGTCTTGACGGTGCTGTTGGCATTGTAGATTTCAGCGGGCAGCCAGCTGCTCACGGGTTGGTCACAAGTAGTGTCGAGGTCAGCCCATATGCCACCGTCGGCTAGCAGGATGAGATAACGAAGAAGGTCGGCACGTAAAATAGGGATGGTGAGCCCCGTGTAGAGAGTCACGATGTCTTGATGGTCGGCGTAGCGGTTGCGCACGTAATTATCGCTCGCCTGGTCGGTGAGCCGCTCATGGCGGAAGGTCGGGTTCTTCGCGAGCCAAGTATCGGTCATGTTGAGCTCCTCGTTGGTGAGGTCTGTACCTTTGGAGGTCTGCCATATTTTGCCAGGGATGCCGGGAATGGTTCCTACAGCAGGTACTGGAGAGGACGAGGATGTTGGTGATGACGGCGATGTACTCGACGACGGTATCTTAGGCGCTTCTGGAGTCGGTATTCCCAACGGCGGATGCGAGATCAACGGCGGAGCCTCGTCAGGCTTCGACGCAGGCGGGGATTCTGGCTGGGAGGGATCCTGCTGATCACCGTGGCCAGGTATCGTATTGCCCGTAGGTATGGGACCAAATTGTTTAGCTGAGTAGAAGAGGACAACGCTGATGACAGTGGCTATGACGACGGCACGCAGAATCCGCTGCATTGCCAACGACATTTTCCCTTAACCAATGCAGTTTTTTAAAAAAAAAAAAAAAAAATTACCCGAAAGTAGTCAAGTCAAGGGGTGAGAAGGAAAGGGAAGTATTAAACTCAAGTAAGAATTAAGAAGATAAGAGTTAAGCTAGACAGATAAAGGAATGATTGTCTGTCCTAATTCAAACGTCGGGAATCGGAGCGCAGGAGAGAAAGCGCCTGAACAGCCACCTTTGTCCAGGCAGCAGCTGTTGCTTGAGCGTGCCCATGAGGCTCCGGCAGCGGAGAAAACCTAGACCACAGGCCTGGTCTGGAGAAGACCTGGTCCATTCATGGATTTATCCCGGCTGAGCGCATAAGTAAATTATCCATATCCCTGCCCGGGCGCTGGGTCACATCCGCTAGCTGGTCGCAACAGCAGGGGATATGAAATGAGACCTCGCTGGGTCACTCGGAGATATCGTTCATTCGCGCTCCTTAATGTTGTTTTATTTATAGAGTGGCACTGGGAGCCGGGTCTCCTTTACTCCGTATTTAGAGCCGAGCGTTAAAGGGCGAGACGCCGGAGACGGATGTCTATCCTGTTTCTTGCGTGTGGTGGAACGGAGTACTCCGTAGGCCTGCTTCGGTCAATAAGATGAACGTGCCTCCCCTGAAGGAATCCGTACCCTGTCTAGCAATGCATCCTGGTCCTCGTTCCCCTTGATATCCTGTCAGAGGAGATGTAGATGTAGATGTTGGTTCCGTATAGAACATTTGTTAGTTGCGAGCCGCATGGTCTAACTTCCCAAGAAGGTTAGCTTCCGGCTCGGCGAAGTCTGTTGTTCCGGTACTAAATGGTATTCTATATACAATATATTGTGAAAATAATAGGGTTCTATTGGATCACAATTGTATTTATGGTACTAAGATGTACATCGCTGAGTCAGCTAATTAGTCAGCGGTAAATTACCTGATTAACGTAATCCACATGCGAGCCGGCCACCCAAGCGAGCCGGCCACCAAATTCAAACGCGTATACTTTTTAACTAATTAACAACTTCTATATGTAATGATGCCACCAATTCATAACAAAAATAATAGAAACTCTATAAAGATAGAGGGAAAGATTAAACTTATAATTCTTACTTTAAAAAATAAAGAAATTACCTCTATTTATAAAGCTATATATTAATTTAATATACTAAAGTTAACTCTTATAGATTAACTTAAAGACTACTCTTTATATATAAATTTACGCGTAAACTCATATAAATTAATAAATACTAAAAAGGAATTACTTATTTAATAGATTCTAGATCTAGATAAATAAGGACTACTACCCCAGCCTGCCTTTATTAAGAATATAGCTAATTGTCACAAGCTGACGGCGCTCCTTGATTATCTAAAGGTGATCAGAGGTTCACACCTGCTGTAAGACAGAAGGTATGAAGGTCTTAAGGAAAGCTTAGGTTAGAAGTGAGTCATTATAGGAGACGGCTTAATACTAGGGTAAGATAGAATACTATAGTAAGACTATCCCTCAGTTCTAAGTATAGCTTCAGTCAGTGCCTGGGTCAGATGAAGGCTAAAGGTCCTTATAAGTAGTGAAGATAAAGTTGACCTACATTAATGGGCAAAGGGGTATTTGGTGAATATAGTATAAGATAACTAGAATGGTGCTTTGTATTGAGTAGTATGGTAAAACTGTAGCTGGTTTGATCATGAGTATAAGACTCTTGATTCTAAGGTAATAAGCGTCTTTATATACATGGTATATATCTAGTAATAGGTATGATAGTTCTCCACCAAGGGGTTCCTATCACCCCTATTGGTTATTGTGATAGTATCAATAGGAAGCTGCTAAGCCCGTCCTATCGGTCCTATCGCTATTAGTCACGTGACTAGTGCCCTCAAGGTCTGGCCCGTGATCCTCCCGTTCAATGAGTGTATATCCTGGGGCTGCGCCACAGGTGGTCTGTAATATCATCCCCTTCTTTCTCAACAAGTCGTCCCGACGCGCGCATATATAAACCTGGTTAGTTTCCCTCTCCTTGGTTCATTATTGTGTTTTCTTGAGTATGCCTCGCCATGGCTTATTCTAAGGGTGTTGCTGATGTTCCAAAGTCTTCCAAGGATTCTTCCTCCATCTATGCTTATATGCTAAAAGAAAACGTTGCGAAAACTGGTGTCACGATGCCCTCCCGTTATGTTTATTGTTTGGAGAATGGCGACCTCTGTGTTATGTTATCTTATTCCACAAGTGTTTGAAGTGTATCCGTGTGGGTTGTCCTTGTGTTTGCAATTATGCACCTTCTTTATCTAACTAGGCCAAAGTTTGGCGTAAAAAGGAAAAGTTGGAGTTAAAAGAGCGTGAGGCTCACAAGGAATCTTAGCAAATTTATAAAGCCTTTCAAAAAGTATTAAATGATTCTGATGCCTATCTTGATCATCTTACTTATTAGCGTGAGTTCCTTTAGAATCATATTAGTAAGTTTGTTGAATCATCTATTAAGACTGTAGAGGAGTTAGAAAAGCTAGAGGAAGAGGAGAGTCATCTGGCTGAGCTCCAAGAGCATGACTTCTAATAGCTCCTGAGTAAACTGAGTTCTTTATCTAACCTTACTTCGTTCCTAGATCCTGCTCTGCTAATCTCTTCTTCTAACACTAAGTCCACTAGTGAAACTCCTTTATTAGGCGTGGTGAATCCTTTAGGTGTCTAGCTAGCTCGTAAGTGTTTTCTAAGAAGTTATATCCTTTCTATTTAACTAAGTAGTGAGTTTATCCACTAATCACTTTCTTGTTTAGGATCTTTTCAACTTTATATTCTTTTTCTTGATTTTCTGGTTATATTTCTAGTTTATATGGTTTGGCGTTCTAGGGTGCTTTTTTAATTAGTGAGATGTGAAATGTTGGGTATATTTATATATGTTCTAGGAGTTAGAGTTTGTAATTGAGTTGTCCAATTTTTTCCAAAATCTTGAATAGTTCTAGTTTCTTGTGGTCTAATTTGTCGCTTAGTCTCAATATCTTGATATTTTGTTAAAGTAGGAATACTTTTTCCCCCTTCTTAAAGTCTGGCGCTTCTATATGCCGTTAGTCGTAGTAGTATTTCATTCTATAGTTCAAGAATTCAAGATCTAATTATAGGTGTTTATGGAGTTTATATATCTATTCTGCTGAAACCTCTGCTTCTAAGGTATGCGTCTTGCCTTCTTTTGGTGTTTTTATTGTTTCTATTTCTCTTCTATAGTTTGTAAAGAAAGGTGTCATACCTATTAAGGTGTTCTTCACTCTGTTATAGGCGAGCTATACCATTGGTAGTAGTGAAACCCAGTTATCCTATTCATAGTTGATATAGCATCTCAGGTACTGTTCCACTATTTGGTTCATCCTTTTACTTTGTCTGTCTATCTGCGGGTAATATACTATTAAGGTTTTCTATTTAATCCCTATTCTTTCAGTAAGTGTTGTCCAGAATTTATATATAAATCTTATATCTCTATCTAATATAATTTTGTCTAGTAATTCTTTATCTGTGAAGATATGTCATAATAGGATATATGCTGTCTCCAGTAATATAGTCTTTTTGATAAATAGTATAAAATAAGTATACTTTATTAATCTATCCATGACTATAGGTATTAAATCATATTAAATGCCCATTTGTGGCTCTATTAACTTTGATAGCTTGACTATAAAGTCTATCACTATTGATTTCTATGCTATTTCCTTATATAGTATAGGCTATAGGAGTCTATATAGCGCGTGTCGTTCTGATTTATTTCATTGGCAAACTTCACACTCCTGGATATATTATCTGATCTCTCTCCACATTCCTGGCTAATAGTAGTTTTGTGTAATTTGGTCCATAGTTTTTTTAATTCCAAAATGTTCTGCAACTTTTGCGTCGTGGTTGTCTCTTAGTATTTATGGTTATACTTCTCTGGGTATATATATCAATCCTTGATATAGAAGTATTCTATTTTCCTTTTTATATTTTTTGTTATTATTCTTGATTCATTCAAATAAGGGATCTTTTATTATTGCTTTTTATATTTTGTTTATTAGAGTATCTTCCTTGGTCGTGACTATTCAAGTAGCTCTCAATACTTGCTGATCTAAGATCATACCCTTGGTATCTGGATCTAGATATAATATTACTTTGGATTCTCTTTTCTTTATTATTAAATCTGGTCTTCTACTCAACACGTCCGCGAAAGCATTCTCTATTCCTTTATAGTGTTATATTTTAAAGTTGTAGTAGGCTAGCACCTTAGTATACCATCTTGACTATTAATGGGTGAGTTCCTTGATTATTGTAAAGTATATCAGATTCTGGTGGTCGCTAATAACTGTGGTCAGATGCCTTGCTCCTTGGAGCTCTTGTTTCTATCTCTTAAATACTGCAACAATTGCTAGTAATTCTTTGTCATAGATATCATAATTCTATTCTATAGGGGTCATGGTTCTTACGTAGTATATAACCAATCTTAGTTTTCCTGTGTTATCTTTTTGTTATAACTGTGCTCCAATCGCACAGTCTGATATATCTATATTAAGATAACTCTCTTTATTTAGGTCAAAGTGTATCCGCATGTCTCCTTAACTAAACTTTTCTTTAAGTTCTTTAAATGCTTGTTCTTCGTTGGTTCCCCAAATAAACTCCTTTGCCTTCCTAAATAGGTCTATCAGAGGTTTCACTATTACTAAGAATTTGTGTATATATTGTTAATAATAGTTCACTAGTTCGTGGAACTGTTATACTTCTTTGACTATTGTTGGCATAGACTAATCAATAATGGCTCTAATCTTGTCCAGGTCTATCTAGATTCCTTCTATTAACACGATATGTTCTAGGAACTTAACTGATTATTTATAGAATTCACACTTTAATGCTTTAAGGTAAAGCTCATACTCTTTAAGTTTCTTAAGTACTTACCTAACTTTTTCTGTATAGTCTTCTTGGGTTCCTTTAGTAAATATTAGGATGTCGTCCAGGTATACTACCACAAATATGTCCAAATATTCACATAGCACGTTATTAATAAGCGCCTGGAATGTTGCTGGTGCATTAGTTAATCCAAAAGGCATAACTAAGAATTTGTATAATCCGAATTGTGTCCTAAATACTGTTTTCTATTCTTCGCCTTCTTTTATTTATATCCAGTAGTAGGCTTCTTGTATGTCTAATACCGTAAAGTATATTATTCCTCTAAATCTGTCTTGTATTTCATCAATAAGTGGTAATAGGTATCAGTTCTTGATCATTATATTGTTAAGTTGTCGATAATCCACACATAATTATAGACTTCCATCTTTCTTTGGTACAAAGATGATTAGGTATCCTGCTGGTGATTGTGATTATCATATATATCCTTTTACTAAGTTGTCGTTAATATATCTTCGTAATGCTTTGAGTTCTGTCTCAGTTAATCTATATATGGGTTTGTATGCAGGCGTCTTCCCTTCCACTAGAGGTATCTCATGATCCCATGCCTGATGTTCTAGCAAGCTTTCTGATGGTTCTTATTCTCTAAATACCTTGATTAGGTCGTGATACTCCTTTAGTATCTGTTATTGTAGTTTATCTATTTCAGTAGCTTCCTCCGTTTGGTAAACCATTTCCTGCTTCTTTATTAATTAATTATTTGTAGTTCCTGTCATTCCCATTTCGACCTAGGGCGTCTTGCCCAGTATCTGATCTTGATCCCTTCTTTTAGTGCGGGTGGCCGTAAGGGTATCAGTCTTCTGGTCAGAGCAGTGGTTTCCACCATCTAGTCACAATGTGCTGTCTCTCCAGTTAATAGTCGGGTTGTGTTTTGCTAACCAAGGGTGTTGTTACAGACCACCTGCGGCGCAGCCTCAGGATATACACTCATTGGACAACAAGATTCCGGGACGGAATAACTACACATCACGTGACCATAAGGACAGGTCCCAGATGCCAAGACCAGGGACAGGTCCCTATGGGACCGAACATGAAAGGTCCACGAAGGGACCGGGACATCAGGTCCACAACGGGACCTGAGAAGAATCAGGAGGAAGGGACCAGATATACCATATATATAAAGACGCTCATTTCCTTAGGATCAAGAGTTTTATACTCGCGATCAAACCAGCTACAGTTTTACTATACTGCTTAATACAAAGCACCATTCTAGTTGTCTTATACTATATTCACCAAATACCTCTTTGCCCATTGATGTAGGTCAACTTTGTCTTTACTGCTCATAAGGACCTTTAGCCTTTATCCGACCAAGGCACTGACTGAAGCCACACTTGGAACTGAGGAATAGTCTCGCTATAGTATTCTATCTCGCCCTGGTACCAAGCCATCTCCTATAACGACTCACCTCTAACCTAAGCTTTCTCTAAGACCTTCGTACCTTTTGTCTTACGGCAGGTGTGAACCTCTAATCACCTTTAGGTAATCAAGGAGCGCCGTCAGCTTGTGACATTGATCGCCTTGACTTCACGGTTATAAAGAGGCATAATCAATTTCGACTTGATAGAGCCCCGACTTCACGGTTACAAAGAGGCAAAAGTAATTCCAACTTACTAGAGCTACCATACTATTATAGATACTCCGACCCGAGTGACTTACGATTATATATTAAGAAGGACAAAACTAGATACGTATCGCCCTACCCCTGAAAAATATACTAACTACAGGAATATACCCAAAAGCCAGAGCAGAACAAGTCAATATATCATCAGCAAGTGGACCCACCACCAATGTCAACAACCTACTCATGCAAATGAGGGAGAAGATCCTTAAATTAGAAAAAAGAATCGACGACCAACCCAACGACGAACAATTGGACAAAACCAACAAGCAGATGGAAGAACAACGACGACTACTTGAAGATTGCAGAGACACCGTCGAACAAACTATGGTACAGATCGAAGGATACAAAGACGACATCAATGCACTTAAAGTGAGAACTAGAGACAAGAGGTCTACCGTCAAGATTCACGAACCCAATACCTATAAAGGAGATCGTGCCAAACTAGAACACTTCTTAGGAGAATGCGATATCTACTTAGCAACCAAACCAGGAGTCACCAACACCGAGAAAGTCATCTTTGCAGAATCTTATATGCGAGAGGCAGCGGCAACATGGTTCAAACTATATCTCGAGGACTAGACTAACACTAGAGGATAACCCATACTATACGCGGATGTACTCAACAGCTACACACAATTCAAACAAGTACTCAGACAATTCTTCGGAGACACTGACAGAAAGAGAACCCTATAACGCAAACTATAGGGACTCAGATAAACTAGGGACGCAGCACAGTACGCAGCGCAATTACAGCAAATCTGTCAAGAACTAGGAATCCACGACGACGAGCAGAAAATGGCTATATTCGAACAAGAACTAAAACCAGAAACCTAATACGAAACCATCAAGATGGGACCATATAACAGTTTCAAACAAATGGTTGAAATGGCAGTACGCATCGACAATCAACTCTATAACCTACGAAACATACGATAAGGAAAGAACACTTTTTGGAAAGGAAACAGTTACAAAGGATCGAACAAACGCAATGATTACGGCACCACACCCATGGAATTGGATGCTACCGAAAAACGACCTTACAACACTGAGAAAAGCAAAAGATGCAGGAACAAGAAGTTGTGTTTCTACTGCGAGAAACCCGGACATATCGCAAAAGACTGCAGGAAGAAACAAGGGGATACCAAGAAATACCTCAACGCTACCACTACGTCTAAGACTAGTAGCAATGAGAAGGAGCAAGGTAGAGGAGGCTACTAAGACTCACAGAACGTCAGACAATACCTTAGGGCAACCAGTAAGAGACCTACTCTGATACGACAGAACGCAGTTGTAGGGTATGGATCAAGTTCTAACGGACTCACGGAGGAAGAATACCAAAGACTCCTGAGATGCTGAATCAACGGAATCACAATAGAACAGCACAACGATCTATTACGACAAGAATTATAAACACTAGAAAAACACAGACAAACCGTCACGGAAAGATCGAAACTACCAACAGACGTCGAACACGACTTAACGACAGGGCCCAACCAAGGAATTGTGACACCAGGACAAACAGACTTAGAAGGAGAAACTGAATCAAAATACGAGGATACGCAGGAAATGAATAACTGGGAAAACGAAGCACCACGGATAACGTTCAAAGATAGTTATAAACAACTACGGGAACAAAGAGAGAAATGTGATAATCAGATATCTAACGAACACTGGACAGTGTGCAAAGAGAAAGGACTATGCTTCAGACATAATGAGGAAAAATAGACAGAAGTCAGAGACTCTAGGCACCCATGCCACGACGAATATGGGTGGGACTGCTACTGTGAATACCACATCTTTAAAGAAATATGGAAATCAGGATGAAGATTTCACTATGAAAACTACATGAAATGTCTATTGTGCAGAGACAGCAAGGACATCCACTGGAGGTATTATATAGACAAGGAGTGTCTGGTACACATCGATAAATACTTAGGATGGATAGATGGAAAAAGTGTCAATATAACGGACCAAGAAAACATAACGCCACACGAATGACTGGAAGTCTTATACTAGAAAATAGGCAAACAAATCACCGTGCAGTATGAAAGACATACTACACAGTTTGAAGGAAAAGCGGCAACCAGATATTGGTTGAAGACGACACAACATTTACAAAAACAACTATAGCTCCAAGAAAGTCGAAAGGATTGAGCAACACAGACAATGGAGTACCTAAACGAGGACTCGACAGACGAACTCAGTTGGGAAGAACTGAATAAGGAAATTCAGGCTTTAACTAGTGCTAAAGGACCGTACGACGGAACTCATGATCAACAAATCAAGACGATAGGAAACGGACGATTTCAACAGTCTACAGGACTTAAAACAGACAGAAGTCTAGCTGCGACAAGAGGAAAGAATTACTTGGCGATAGTAGTCCAATTGGCAGGGCTAAACGCGCGAGCACTGATCGATTCAGGAGCTACTGGAAACTTCATAGATCTAGAATTTGTGAAGTAGTCAGGGATTCATATCCAAGCAAAGAAGGAACTATACGAACTGGGAGGTCTTAATGAAGACTAGAATCAAATCATCAACAAAGAAGCCAGAGGTATGAAGGTACACGTCAAAGGACGGTACAAGGGAACAGAATGTTTCGACGTGATGAGCCTAGGGAGTTACAACATTGTCTTGAGACACTCTTGGTTAGCAAAACACAACCCAACTATTAACTGGAGAGACGGCACATTGTGACTAGATGGTGGAAACCGCCGCTCTGACCAGAAGACTGATACCCTAGTGGCCACCCACACTGGAAGAAGGGATTGAGGTCAGATACTGGGCAAGACGCCCTAGGTCGAAACGGGAACGACAGGAACTGCAAACGATCAATCAATAAAGAAGCAGGAAACGGTTTACCAAACGGAGGAAGCTACTGAAATAGACAAACTATGACAATAGATATTGAAGGAATATCACGACCTAATCAAGGTATTCAGAGAATGAGAACCATCAGAAAGCTTGCCGGAATATCAGGCATGGGATCATGAGATACCTCTAGTGGAAGGGAAGACGCCTACATATAAACCCATATATAGATTAACCGAGACAGAACTCGAAGAACTATGGAAATACATCGACAGCAACTTGAAAAAAGGATATATACGACAATTGACATCACCAGCAGGATACCCAATCATCTTTGTACCAAAGAAAGATGGAAGCCTACGATTATGTGTGGATTATCAACAACTTAATGATATAACGATCAAGAACCAATACCCATTACCATTCATTGATGAGATATAAGGTAGATTTAGAGGAGCAACATACTTCACGGCATTGGACATACGAGAAGCCTACTACTAGATATAAATGAAAGAAGGCAAAGAATGGAAAACAGTATTCAGGACACAATTCGGATTATATGAATTCTTGGTTATACCTTTTGGATTAACCAACGCACCAGCAATATTCCAGGTGTTTATCAACAATGTGCTACGCGAATATTTGGACATATTTGTGGTAGTATACCTGGACGACGTCCTGATATTTACTAAAGGAACCTAAGAAGATCATATAGAGAAAGTTAGACAAGTACTTAGGAAACTTGAAGAGTACGAGCTTTACCTTAAAGCATCAAAGTGTGAATTCTACAAACAATCAGTCAAGTTCCTAGGACATATCGTGTCAATAGAAGGAATCCAGATGGACCCAGACAAGATCAAAGCCATTATCGATTGGCCTACGCCGACAATAGTCAAAGAAGTACAACAGTTCCACAGACTAGCGAATTATTATCGACAATACATATATAAATTCTTAGTAATAGTAAAACCCCTGACGGACCTATTCAGGAAGGCAAAAGAGTTTATTTGGGGAACTAATAAAGAATAAGCATTCAAAGAACTTAAGGAAAAGTTTAGTTAAGGAAACATGCGAATATACTTTGACCTAAACAAAGAGAGTTATCTTGATACAGACGTATCAGACTGTGCGATTGGAGCACGGTTATAATAAAAAGACGATATGGGAAAACTGAGATTGGTTGTATGCTACGCAAGAACCATGACCCCTGCAGAACAGAATTATGATATCCATGACAAAGAATTACTAGCAATTGTTGCAGTATTTAAGAGATGGAAGCAAGAGCTCCAAGGAGTAAGGCATCTGACCACAGTTATTAGTGACCACTAGAACCTGACATACTTTACGACGACTAAGGAACTCACACATTGATAGTCAAGATGGTATACTGAGGTGCTAGCCTACTACAACTTTAAAATACAATACTGTAAAGGAACAGAGAATGCCTTCGCGGACGCGTTGAGCAGAAGACCAGATTTAATGATAAAGAAAAGAGAATCCAGAGCAATATTATATCTAGATCCAGATACCAAGGGTATGATCTTAGATCAGTAAGTATTGAGAGCTACTCAAACAGTCACGACCGAGGAAGACACTCTAACAAACGAAATACAAAAAGCAATAATAAAAGATCCCTTATTTGAACAAATCAAGGATGACGACGAAAAATATAAAAAGGAAAACGGAATACTTCTATATCAAGGACTGATATACATACCTAGAGAAGTATGACCACAAATACTAAGAGACAACCATAACGCAAAGGTTGTAGGACATTTCGGAATCAAGAAAACTATGGACCGAATAACGCAGAACTATTATTGGCCAGGCATGTGGAGAGAGATCAGATGATACATCCAGGAGTGTGAAGTTTGTTAATGGAACAAATCAGAACGACACGCGCCATATGGACTCTTATAGCCTATACCATATAAAGAAACAGCATGGAAATCAATAGCGATGGACTTTATAGTCAAGCTACCAAAGTTAATGGAGCCACGAATGGGCATTCAATACAATTCGATACTTACAGTCATGGACAGACTGATGAAGTATACTTATTTCATACCATTTATCAAAAAGACCACATCACTGGAGACAGTATACATCCTATTATAACATGTCTTCGCAGATAAAGGATTACCAGACGAAATTATATTAGATAAAGACACAAGATTCATATGTAAATTCTGGACAACACTTACTGAAAGAATGGGGATTGAACAGAAAGCCTCAATGGCATATCACCTACAGACAGACGGACAAAGCGAAAGGATGAACCAAATAGTGGAACAGTACCTGAGATACTATATTAACTATGAATAGGATAACTGGGTTTCACTACTACCAATGGCATAGCTCGCCTATAACAGAGCGAAGAACGCCTTGACAGGCATGATACCTTTCTTTGCAAATTATGGAAGAGAAACAGAAATGATAAAAACACTAAGAGAAGGCAAAACACACGCTTTAGAAGCAGAGGTTTCAGCAGAACAGATGCGCGAACTCTATAAACACCTATAGTTGGATCTTGAATTCTTGAACTACAGAATGAAACACTACTACGACTAATGGCATGTGGAAGCGCCAGACTTTAAGAAGGGGGAAAAAGTATTCTTACTTTGATAAAACATCAAAACATTGAGACCAAGCGACAAATTGGACCACAAGAAACTGGGACTATTCAAGATTTTGGAAAAAATTGGACAACTCAATTACAAACTCTAACTCCCAGACCATATGCAAATATACCCGACGTTTCACGTCTCATTACTCGAAAAAGCACCCCAAAACGCCAAACTATACGAACCAGAGATATAACCAGAAAATCAAGAAAAAGAATACGAAGTTGAAAAGATCCTAGACAAGAAAGTGATCAGCGGAAGAACTCACTACTTGGTTAAATGGAAAGGATATGACTTTTCGGAAAACACTTACGAGCTAGCACAACATCTTAAGAACTCACCAGGACTAGTCAAAGACTTTTACCAGAAGGTTCAGAAGCAGGAGAAGACGCTTTGAGAAGTTGATCAATAGAAACGCCACTGGAGGACGGAGGACCGACGAGGAGTTCACCAGCAGCATTAAAAGAAGCAGCTTTATCAGATAACTCGACCTGACGCCGACGGAGCTCAAGATTGCAAGCCATCACAACTGAAAGCTTGTCTTGAGCCTTAGCGAGCTTTTCCTGGGCCCGACGGACTATTTGGATGTTGCCAGCGACATCCATGTCGGAATTGCCAAAACAGTAAGGAAGCCAGGCCAATTCTTCAGCCCAAGGAGAGTTATCCACAAGACGGCCGACGCAAGGACAATCCTTATGAACGCAAGAGGAACAACGTTTGCTGCGGGAATCTATCACAACATAAGGCTGAAGAGACCAAAAACAGTTATCATAATAAGAACGCGATAAGGAACCAGAACGATTGATGGCTGCTGCTAGAATCATACGCTCGGTAGCCCAGTTGCGGGGAAGATGGGAAGATTTCTTTATGAGGGAATGGGGAGCTATGATAAAGGAAGAAAGGAGACTTACCTAATGAAAAGGAGGGAGATATACTCGCTACTTATATACTCGTTAAGACGACTCAATGAGAAAGGAGGGGATGATGTTATAGACCACCTGCGGCGCAGCCTCAGGATATACACTCATTGGATAACAAGATTCTGGGATGGAATAACTACATATCACGTGACCATAAGGACAGGTCCCAGATGCCAAGACTAGGGACAGGTCCCTATGGGACCGAACATGAAAGGTCCACGAAGGGACCAGGACATCAGGTCCACGACGGGACCTGAGAAGAATCAGGAGGAAGGGACTGGATATACCATGTATATAAAGATGCTTATTTCCTTAGGATCAAGAGTCTTATACTCGCGATCAAACCAGCTACAGTTTTACTATACTGCTTAATACAAAGCACTATTCCAGTTGTCTTATACTATATTCACCGAATACCCCTTTGCCCATTAACGTAGGTCAACTTTGTCTTCACTGCTCATAAGGACCTTCAGCCTTCATCCGACCAAGGCACTGACTGAAGCCACACTTGGAACTGAGGGATAGTCTTACTATAGTATTCTATCTCGCCCCGGTACCAAGCCGTCTCCTATAACAACTCACCTCCAACCCAAGCTTTCCCTAAGACCTTCATACCTTTTGTCTTATGGCAGGTGTGAACCTCTGATCACCTTTAGGTAATCAAGGAGCGCCGTCAGCTTGTGACAGGTGTCCCAAGACCATGTTATAACTCCCTAGGCTTATTATATTGAAACATTCTGTTCCCTTGTACTATCCTTTGATATATACCTTCATACCTTTGGTTTCCTTGTTGATTCTTTGGTTCCAATCTTTGTTAAGCCCTCTCAGTTTGTATGGTTCTTTTTTTATTTGGCTATAAATCCCTAACTACTTTATAAATTCTAGATTTATGAAGTTCCTAGTAGCTCCTAAATTGATTAGTGCTCGCGCGTTTAGCCCTACTAATTAGACTACTATTGCTAAGTGATTCTTTCCTCTTATCGTAGCTAGACTTCTGCCTGTTTTAAGTTCTGTAGACTGTCAAAATCGTCCGTTTCCTATTATCTTGGTTTATTGATTATAAGCTTTATTCTATAGTCCTTTGGTGCTAGTTAAAGTCTGAATTTCCTTATTCAGTTCTTCCCAACTAAGTTTGTCTGTTGAGTCCTCATCCAGGTACTCCATTGTCTGTGTTGCTTGGTCCTTTCAACCCTCTTGGAGCTATAGCTGTCTTCGTAGATATCGTGTAGTCTTTAGCCAATATTGTGCTACTGCTTTTCCTTTGAACTATATGGTGTGTCCTTTATACTACATAGTGATTTGTTTGTCTGTTTTCTAGTATAAGACTTCCAGTTGTTTGTGTGGCGTTATGTTTTCTTGGTCTATTATATTGATACTTTTTCCATCTATCCATCCTTGTTACAGATCACCTGCGGCGCAGCCCCAGAATATACACTCATTGGACAACAAGATTCCGGGACGGAATAACTACACATCACGTGACCATAAGGACAGGTCCCAGATGCCAAGACCAGGGACAGGTCCCTATGGGACCAAACATGAAAGGTCCACAAAGGGACCAGGACATCAGGTCCACAACAGGACCTGAGAAGAATCAGGAGGAAGGGACCAGATATACCATATATATAAAGACACTCATTTCCTTAGGATCAAGAGTCTTATACTCGCGATCAAACTAGCTACAGTTTTACTATACTACTTAATATAAAGCACCATTCTAGTTGTCTTATAATATATTCACTGAATACCCCTTTGCCCATTAATATAGGTCAACGTTGTCTTCACTACTCATAAGGATCTTTAGCCTTCATCCGACCAAGGCACTGACTAAAGCCACACTTGGAACTAAGGGATAGTCTCGCTATAGTATTCTATCTCACCCTAGTACCAAGCTGTCTCCTATAACGACTCACTTCTAACCTAAGCTTTCCCTAAGACCTTTATACCTTCTGTCTTACAGCAGGTGTGAACCTCTAATTACCTTTAGGTAATCAAGGAGTGCTATCAGCTTGTGACATTGATTGCCCCGACTTCACGGTTACAAAGAGGCATAATCAATTTCAACTTGATAGAGCCCTGACTTCACGGTTATAAAGAGGCAAAAGTAATTCTGACTTACTAGAGCCACCATACTATTATAAACACTCCGACCTGAGTGACTTATAATTATATATCAAGAAGGACAAAACTAGGTACGTATTACCCTACCCCTGAGAGCATACTAACTATAGGAATATACCAAAGCAAGATGAGCCAATATGTCATTAGTAAGTGGACTAACCACTAACACCAATGCCTTGTTAGGGCAAATGCGGCAGAAAATCATTGAGTTGGAAAAAAGAGTCAAAGAGCAACCCAACGATGAGCAGCTGGATAAGACCAATAAACAAGTGGAAGAACAACAAAGATTACTTAATAAATACAAAGATATCATTAAACAGACTTTAGAATAAGTTAAAAGTCATAAAGACGCCATCAATATACTCAGAGTTAGAACCAGAGATAAGAGAACTACTATCAAGATCCATGAACCCAATATTTATAAAAAAGACCACGCCAAACTGGAACACTTCTTAAGAGAATACGACATCTACTTAGCAACCAAACCAGAAGTCACTGACACCGAGAAAGTCATCTTTGCAGGATCTTATATACGAGAGGCAGCAGCAATATAGTTCAAACTATATCTCGAGGATTAGACTAATATCAGAGGATGACCCATGTTATACGCAGATGTATTCAATGACTACACACGATTTAAGTAAGTACTCAGACAATTCTTTAGAGACACCAACAGGAAGAGAACCCTATAATGCAAACTACAGGGACTCAGATAAACCAGGGACGCAGCGCAGTACGCAGCGCAACTACAGCAGATCTATCAAGAACTAGGAATCCATGACGACAAACAGAAAATGGCTATATTTGAATAAGGACTCAAACCAGAAACCCAATACAAAACCATTAAGATGGGACTATATAACAGTTTTGAACAAATGGTTGAAATAGTAGTGCGCATTGATAATCAACTCTACAACCTATGAAACATATAATAAGGGAAAAACACTTTTTAGAAAGGAAATAGTTACAAAGGATCAAACAAACGCAATGATTATAGCACCACACCCATGGAATTAGATACTACTGAAAAACGACCTTATAACACTGAGAAAAGTAAAAGATATAGAGACAAGAAGTTGTGTTTCTACTGCGAGAAACTAGGACATATTGCAAAAGACTGTAGGAAGAAATAAGGGGATACCAAGAAGCACCTTAATGCTACCACGACGTCTAAGACTAGTAGTAATAAGAAGGAATAGGGTAGAGGAGGCTACTAAGACTCATAGAATGTTAGATAATACCTTAGGGCAATAAGGAAAGTTATCTATCTATAGCCACCAGAAAATGAACTCGACAACACATACAAATAAATACCTGATATATAGTAACAATAAGGATAGCAGAAATAGAACAAACGGATTGAATAAGGAAAATAACCAACATTGATATGACAGAATGCAACAATAGGATAACAAACATATGATCCAGTAATAGGCCCGAACCAAGGAATTGTGACACTAGAACAAACAGACTCAGAAAGAGAAACTGAATCAGAATATAAAGATACGCAGGAAACGAACAATTAGGAAAACAAAGCACCACAAATAACATTCAAAGACAGTCATGAACTACTACGGGAACAAAGAGGGAAATATAATAACCAGATACCCAACAAACACTAGACAGTATGCAAAGAAAAAGGACTATGTTTCAGACACAATGAGGAAAAACAAATGGAAGTCAGAGACCCCAGGCACCCATACCACGACAAATATGGGTGGGACTACCACTACAAATACCACATCTTTAAAGAAACATGGAAATCAGGACGAAGATTTCATTATGAAAACTATATGAGATGTCTATTATACAGAGACAACAAGAATATCCACTGGAGGTACTGTACCGACAAGGAATATCTAGTACACACCAACAAGTACTCAGGATGAATAGATGGAAAAAGTGTCAATATAACAGACCAAGAAAACATAACGCTATACAAATGACTAGAAGTCTTATACTAGAAAATAGGCAAACAAATCACTATACAGTATGAAGGACACACCACACAGTTCAAAGGAAAAGTAGCAACACGATATTAGCTGAAAACTACACGACACCTATGTCACAAGCTGACGGCGCTCCTTGATTACCTAAAGGTGATCAGAGGTTCACACCTGCCGTAAGACAGAAGGTACGAAGGTCTTAGGGAAAGCTTGGGTTGGAGGTGAGTCGTTGTAGGAGACGGCTCGGTACCGGGGCGAGATAGAATACTATAGCGAGACTATCCCTCAGTTCCAAGTGTGGCTTCAGTCAGTGCCTTGGTCGGATGAAGGCTGAAGGTCCTTGTGAGCAGTGAAGACAAAGTTGACCTGCGTCAATGGGCAAAGGGGTATTCGGTGAATATAGTATAAGACAACTGGAATGGTGCTTTGTATTGAGCAGTATGGTAAAACTGTAGCTGGTTTGATCGCGAGTATAAGACTCTTGATCCTAAGGTAATGAGCGTCTTTATATACATGGTATATATCTAGTGATAGGTGCGATAGTCCTCCGCCAAGGGGTTCCTATCACTCCTATCGGTTGTTGTGATAGTATCGATAGGAAGCTGCCAAGCCCGTCCTATCGGTCCTATCGCTATTGGTCACGTGACTGGTGCCCTCAAGGTCTGGCCCGTGATCCTCCCGTCCAATGAGTGTATATCCTGGGGCTGCGCCGCAGGTGGTCTGTAACATCATCCCCTCCTTTCTCAACAAGTCGTCCCGACGCACGCATATATAAACCTGGTTGGTTTCCCTTCTCCTTGGTTTATTATTGTGTTTTCTTGAGTATGCCTCGCCATGGCTCGTTCTAAGGGTGTTGCTGATGTTCCAAAGTCTTCCAAAGATTCTTCCTCCATCCGTGCTCGTGTGCTAAAAGAAAACGTTGCGAAGACTGGTGTCGCGATGCCTTCCCGTTGTGTTCGTTGTTTGGAGAATGGCGACCTCTGTGTCATGTCGTCTCATTCCACAAAGTGTTTGAAGTGTATCCGTGCGGGTCGTCCTTGTGTTCGCGATCGTGCACCTTCTTCGTCTGACTGGGCCAAAGTTTGGCGTGAAAAGGAAAAGTTGGAGTTAAAAGAGCGTGAGGCTCGCGAGGAATCTCGGCGAATTCGCGAAGCCTTTCAAAAAGCATTAAATGATTCCGATGCCCGTCTCGATCGTCTTGCTCGTCAGCGCGAGTTCCTTCAGAATCGTATCGGCAAGTTTGTTGAATCGTCTGTCGAGACCGTGGAGGAGTTGGAAAAGCTGGAGGAAGAGGAGAGTCGTCTGGCCGAGCTCCAAGAGCATGACTTCCAACGGCTCCTGAGTGAACTGAGTTCTTCGTCCAACCTTACTTCGTTCCTGGATCCTGCTCTGCTGGTCTCTTCTCCTGACGCTGAGTCCGCCGGTGAAACTCCTTCACTAGGCGCGGTGAATCCTTCAGGTGTCTAGCTGGCTCGTAAGTGTTTTCTGAGAAGTCGTATCCTTTCCATTTGACCAAGTAGTGAGTTCGTCCGCTAATCACTCTCTTGTCTAGGATCTTTTCAACTTCATATTCTTTTTCTTGATTTTCTGGTTGTATTTCTGGTTCGTATGGTTTGGCGTTCTGGGGTGCTTTTTCAATTAGTGAGACGTGAAATGTTGGGTATATTTGCATGTGGTCTGGAAGTTGGAGTTTGTAATTGAGTTGTCCAATCCTTTCCAAAATCTTGAATGGTCCCAGTTTCTTGTGGTCCAATTTGTCGCTTGGTCTCAATGTCTTGATGTTTCGTCGAAGTAGGAATACTTTTTCCCCCTTCTTAAAGTCTGGCGCTTCCACGTGCCGTTGGTCGTAGTAGTGTTTCATTCTGTAGTTCAAGAATTCGAGATCCAACTGTAGGTGTCTGTGGAGTTCGCGCATCTGTTCTGCCGAAACCTCTGCTTCTAAGGCGTGTGTTTTGCCTTCTCTTGGTGTTTTTATCGTTTCTGTTTCTCTTCCGTAATTTGCAAAGAAAGGTGTCATGCCTGTCGAGGCGTTCTTCGCTCCGTTGTAGGCGAGCTGTGCCATTGGTAGTAGTGAAACCCAGTCATCCTGTTCATAGTTGATGTAGCATCTCAGGTACTGTTCCACTGTTTGGTTCATCCTTTCGCTTTGTCCGTCTGTCTGTGGGTGATATGCCGTTGAGGCTTTCTGTTCAATCCCCATTCTTTCAGTGAGTGTCGTCCAGAATTTACACATGAATCTTGTGTCTCTGTCTGATATAATTTCGTCCGGTAATCCTTTGTCTGCGAAGACATGTCGTAATAGGATGTATGCTGTCTCCGGTGATGTGGTCTTTTCGATAAATGGTATGAAATAGGTATACTTCGTCAGTCTGTCCGTGACTGTAAGTATCGAATCGTATTGAATGCCCGTTCGTGGCTCTGTTGACTTCGGTAGCTTGACTATAAAGTCCATCGCTATTGATTTCCATGCTGTTTCTTTGTATGGTATAGGCTGTAAGAGTCCATATGGCGCGTGTCGTTCTGATTTGTTCCGTTGACAAACTTCACACTCCTGGATGTATCGTCTGATCTCTCTCCACATGCCTGGCCAATAATAGTTTTGCGTAATCCGGTCCATGGTTTTCTCGATTCCGAAATGTCCTGCAACTTTTGCGTCGTGGTTGTCTCTTAGTATTCGTGGTCGTACTTCTCTGGGTATGTATATCAGTCCTTGATATAGAAGTATTCCGTTTTCCTTTTTGTATTTTTCGTCGTCGTCCTTGATTCGTTCGAATAAGGGATCTTTTATTATTGCTTTTCGTATTTCGTTCGTCAGAGTGTCTTCCTCGGTCGTGACCGTTCGAGTAGCTCTCAATGCTTGCTGATCTAAGATCATACCCTTGGTATCTGGATCTAGATGCAATATTGCTCTGGATTCTCTTTTCTTCGTCATTAAATCTGGTCTTCTGCTCAACGCGTCCGCGAAGGCATTCTCTGTTCCTTTGCAGTGTTGTATTTTGAAGTTGTAGTAGGCTAGCACCTCGGTATACCATCTTGACTGTCGACGTGTGAGTTCCTTAGTCGTCGTAAAGTATGTCAGGTTCTGGTGGTCGCTGATAACTGTGGTCAGATGCCTTGCTCCTTGGAGCTCTTGCTTCCATCTCTTAAATGCTGCAACAATTGCTAGTAATTCTTTGTCATGGATATCATAATTCTGTTCTGCAGGGGTCATGGTTCTTGCGTAGCATGCAACCAATCTTAGTTTTCCTGTGTCGTCTTTTTGTTGTAACCGTGCTCCGATCGCACAGTCTGATGCGTCTGTATCGAGATAACTCTCTTTGTTCGGGTCGAAGTGTATTCGCATGTCTCCTTGACTAAACTTTTCCTTAAGTTCTTTGAATGCTTGTTCTTCATTGGTTCCCCAAATAAACTCTTTTGCCTTCCTGAATAGGTCCGTCAGGGGTTTCGCTGTTGCTGAGAATTTGTGTATGTATTGTCGATAATAATTCGCTAGTCCGTGGAACTGTTGTACTTCTTTGACTGTTGTCGGCGTAGGCCAATCGATAATGGCTTTGATCTTGTCCGGGTCCATCTGGATTCCTTCTGTTGACACGATATGTCCTAGGAACTTGACTGATTGTTTGTAGAATTCACACTTTGATGCTTTGAGGTAAAGCTCGTACTCTTCAAGTTTCTTGAGTACTTGCCTGACTTTTTCTGTGTGGTCTTCTCGGGTTCCTTTAGTAAATATCAGGACGTCGTCCAGGTATACTACCACAAATATGTCCAAATATTCGCGTAGCACGTTGTTGATAAGTGCCTGGAATGTTGCTGGTGCGTTGGTTAATCCAAAAGGCATAACCAAGAATTCGTATAATCCGAATCGTGTCCTGAATGCTGTTTTCCATTCTTCGCCTTCTTTCATTCGTATCCGGTAGTAGGCTTCTCGTATGTCCAATGCCGTGAAGTATGTTGTCCCTCTAAATCTGTCTTGTATCTCATCAATGAGTGGTAATGGGTATCGGTTCTTGATCGTTATATCGTTAAGTTGTCGGTAATCCACGCATAATCGTAGGCTTCCATCTTTCTTTGGTACAAAGATGATTGGGTATCCTGCTGGTGATGTCGATTGTCGTATATATCCTTTTTTCAAGTTGCTGTCGATGTATTTCCGTAGTTCTTCGAGTTCTGTCTCGGTTAATCTGTATGTGGGTTTGTATGCAGGCGTCTTCCCTTCCACTAGGGGTATCTCATGATCCCATGCCTGATGTTCCGGCAAGCTTTCTGATGGTTCTCGTTCTCTGAATACCTCGATTAGGTCGTGATATTCCTTCGGTATCTGTTGTCGTAGTTTGTCCATTTCAGTAGCTTCCTCCGTTCGGTGAACCGTTTCCTGCTTCTTTGTTGATCGATCGTTTGCAGTTCCTGTCGTTCCCGTTTCGACCTGGGGCGTCTTGCCCAGTATCTGACCTCGATCCCTTCTTTCGGTGCGGGTGGCCGCAAGGGTATCAGTCTTCTGGTCAGAGCGGCGGTTTCCACCATCTAGTCACAATGTGCCGTCTCTCCAGTTAATAGTCGGGTTGTGTTTCGCTAACCAAGGGTGTCCCAAGACCATGTCGTAACTCCCTAGGCTTGTCACGTCGAAACATTCTGTTCCCTTGTACCGTCCTTTGACGTGTACCTTCATACCTCTGGTTTCCTTGTCGATTCTTTGGTTCCAATCTTCGTTAAGTCCTCCCAGTTTGTATGGTTCCTTTTTCGTTTGGGTATGAATCCCTGACTGCTTCACAAATTCCAGATCTATGAAGTTCCCAGTAGCTCCTGAATCGATCAGTGCTCGCGCGTTTAGCCCTGCCAATTGGACTACTATCGCCAAGTGATTCTTTCCTCTTGTTGCAGCTAGACTTCTGCCTGTTTTAAGTCCTGTAGACTGTCGAAATCGTCCGTTTCCTATCGTCTTGGTTTGTTGATCATGAGTTCCGTCGTACGGTCCTTCAGCACTAGTTAAAGTCTGAATTTCCTCATTCAGTTCTTCCCAACTGAGTTCGTCTGTCGAGTCCTCGTCTAGGTACTCTGTCGTCTGTGTTGCTCGGTCTTTCCGACTCTCTTGGAGCTGTAGCTGTTTTCGTAAGTGTCGTGTCGTCTTCAACCAATATCTGGTTGCCGCTTTTCCTTCGAACTGTGTGGTATGTCCTTCATACTGCACAGTGATTTGTTTGCCTGTTTTCCAGTATAAGACTTCCAGTCGTTCGTGTGGCGTTATGTTTTCTTGGTCCGTTACATTGACACTTTTTCCATCTATCCATCCTGAGTATTTGTCGATGTGTACCAGACACTCCTTGTCTGTACAATACCTCCAGTGGATGTCCTTGCTATCTCTGCACGATGGACATTTCATGCAGTTTTCGTAGTGAAATCTTCGTCCTGATTTCCATGTTTCTTTGAAGATGTGGTATTCGCAGTGGCAGTCCCACCCGTATTCGTCGTGGCATGGGTGCCTGGGGTCTCTGACTTCTGTCTGTTTTTCCTCGTTGTGTCTGAAGCATAGTCCTTTCTCTTCGCACACTGTCCAGTGTTCGTCGGGTATCTGGTTATCGCATTTCTCTCTTTGTTCCCGTAGTTGTTCATAACTATCTTTGAACGTTATCCGTGGTGCTTCGTTTTCCCAGTTATTCGTTTCCTGCGTATCTTCGTATTCTGATTCGGTTTCTCCTTCCGAGTCTGTTTGTTCTGGTGTCACAATTCCTTGGTTGGGCCCTGTCGTTAAGTCGTGTTCGACGTCTGTTGGTAGTTCCGATCTTTCCGTGACGGTTCGTCTGTGTTTTTCTAGTGTTCGTAATTCTTGTCGTAATAGATCGTTGTGCTGTTCTGTTGTGATTCCGTCGGTTCGGCATCTCAGGAGTCTTCGGTATTCTTCCTCCGTGAGTCCGTTAGAACTTGATCCATACCCTACGACTGCGTTCTGTCGTATCAGAGTAGGTCTCTTGCTGGTTGCCCTAAGGTATTGTTTGTCGTTCTGTGAGTCTTGATAGCCTCCTCTACCCTGCTCCTTCTCGTGGCTACTAGTCTTAGACGTAGTGGTAGCGTTGAGGTGTTTCTTGGTATCCCCTTGTTTCTTCCTGCAGTCTTTTGCGATATGTCCGGGTTTCTCGCAGTAGAAACATAGCTTCTTGTCCCTGCATCTTTTGCTTTTCTCGGTATTATAAGGTCGTTTTTCAGTGGCGTCCAATTCCATGGGTGTGGTGCCGTAGTCGTTGCGTTTGTTTGACCCTTTGTATTGGTTTGCTTTCCAGAAAGTGTTTTTCCCTTGTCGTATGTTTCGTAGGTTGTAGAGTTGATTGTCGATGCGTACTGCCATTTCAACCATTCGTTCGAAACTGTTGTATGGTCCCATCTTGATGGTTTCGTATTGGGTTTCTGGTTTTAGTCCTTGTTCGAATATAGCCATTTTCTGCTCGTCGTCGTGGATTCCTAGTTCTTGACAGATCTGCTGTAATTGCGCTGCGTACTGTGCTGCGTCCCTGGTTTGTCTGAGTCCCTGTAGTTTGCGTTGTAGGGTCCTCTTTCTGTCGGTGTCTCCGAAGAATTGTCTGAGTACTTGTTTGAATCGTGCGTAGCTGTTGAGTACATCCGCGTATAGTATGGGTCGTCCTCCGGTGTTAGTCCAGTCCTCGAGATATGGTTTGAACCATGTTGCCGCTGCCTCTCGCATATAGGATCCTGCGAAGATAACTTTTTCCGTATCAGTGACTCCTGGTTTAGTTGCCAGATAGATGTCGCATTCCCCTAGGAAGTGTTCCAGTTTGGCGCGGTCTCCTTTATAAGTATCGGGTTCGTGAATCTTGACGGTAGACCTCTTGTCTCCAGTTCTCACTTTAAGTGCATTGATGTCGTCTTTGTATCCTTCGATCTGTACCATAGTTTGTTCGACGGTGTCTCTGCAATCTTCAAGTAGTCGTCGTTGTTCTTCCACCTGCTTGTTGGTTTCGTCCAATTGTTCGTCGTTGGGTTGGTCGTCGATTCTTTTTTCTAATTCAAGGATCTTCTCCCTCATTTGCATGAGTAGGTTGTTGACATTGGTGGTGGGTCCACTTGCTGATGACATATTGGCTCGTCTTGCTTTGGTATATTCCTGTAGTTAGTATATTTTTCAGGGGTAGGGCGATACGTACCTAGTTTTGTCCTTCTTGATATATAATCGTAAGTCACTCGGGTCGGAGTGTCTATGACAGTATGGTGGCTCTAGTAAGTCGGAATTACTTTTGCCTCTTCGTAACCGTGAAGTCGGGGCTCTATCAAGTCGAAATTGATTATGCCTCTTCGTAACCGTGAAGTCGGGGCGATCAATGTCACAAGCTGACGGCGCTCCTTGATTACCTAAAGGTGATCAGAGGTTCACACCTGCCGTAAGACAGAAGGTACGAAGGTCTTAGGGAAAGCTTGGGTTGGAGGTGAGTCGTTGTAGGAGACGGCTCGGTACCGGGGCGAGATAGAATACTATAGCGAGACTATCCCTCAGTTCCAAGTGTGGCTTCAGTCAGTGCCTTGGTCGGATGAAGGCTGAAGGTCCTTGTGAGCAGTGAAGACAAAGTTGACCTGCGTCAATGGGCAAAGGGGTATTCGGTGAATATAGTATAAGACAACTGGAATGGTGCTTTGTATTGAGCAGTATGGTAAAACTGTAGCTGGTTTGATCGCGAGTATAAGACTCTTGATCCTAAGGTAATGAGCGTCTTTATATACATGGTATATATCTAGTGATAGGTGCGATAGTCCTCCGCCAAGGGGTTCCTATCACTCCTATCGGTTGTTGTGATAGTATCGATAGGAAGCTGCCAAGCCCGTCCTATCGGTCCTATCGCTATTGGTCACGTGACTGGTGCCCTCAAGGTCTGGCCCGTGATCCTCCCGTCCAATGAGTGTATATCCTGGGGCTGCGCCGCAGGTGGTCTGTAACAACCTACAAAGACAATTACAGCTCCAAGAGAGTCAGAAAGACTAAGCAATATAGACGACAGAGTACCTAGATAAGGACTCGACAGATGAACTCAGTTAGGACAAACTGAATGAGGAAATTCAGGCTTTGACTAGTACTGAAGGACCACAGAACGAAGCTTATGATTAATAAACTAAGATAATAGGAAATAGATAATTTTGACAGTCTACAGAACTTAAAATAGGCAGAAGTCTAGCTATAATAAAAGGAAAGAATCACTTGGCGATAGTAGTTTAATTAGTAGGGCTAAATGCGCGAGTACTGATTGATTTAAAAGCTACTAGGAACTTTATAGATCTAGAATTTATGAAGTAGTCAAGGATTTATACCTAAATGAAAAAGGAACTATACAAACTGGGAGGACTTAACAAAGATTGAAACCAAAGAATCAACAAGGAAACCAGAGGTATAAAGGTACACGTTAAAGAATAGTACAAGGGAATAGAATGTTTTGACATGACAAGCCTAGGGAGTTATAACATGGTCTTAGGACACTCTTGATTAGTAAAACATAACCCAACTATTAACTGGAGAGATGGCATATTATAACTAGATGGTGGAAACCGCCGCTCTGACCAGAAGACTGATACCTTTGCGGCCACCCGCACCAAAAGAAGGGATCAAGGTCAGATACTGGGCAAGACGCCCTAGGTTGAAATAGGAACGACAGGAACTGCAAATGATTAATTAACAAAGAAGTAAAAGACAGTTCACCAAACAGAGGAAGCTATTGAAATAGACAGACTATGATAATAGATACCAAAGGAGTATCACAATCTAATTAAGGTATTTAGAGAACAAGAACTATCAGAAAGCTTGCCGGAACATCAGGCATGGGATCATGAGATACCCCTAGTGGAAGAGAAAACGTCTATATATAAACCCATATACAGGTTGACTGAGACAGAACTCGAAGCATTATAAAGATATATTAACGACAACTTAGTAAAAGGATATATACGACAATCGCAATTACTAGCAGGATACCTAATCATCTTTGTACTAAAGAAAGATGGAAGTCTACGATTATGCGTGGATTACTAATAACTTAACGATATAATGATCAAGAACTAATACCTATTACCACTTATTAATGAGATATAAGACAGATTCAGAGGAATAACATACTTTATAGTATTGAATATATAAGAAGCCTACTACTAGATATAAATGAAAGAAGGCGAAGAATAGAAAACAGTATTTAGGACACGATTTGGATTATACGAATTCTTGGTTATACCTTTTAGATTAACTAACACACTAGCAATATTTTAGGCGCTTATTAACAACGTGCTACGCGAATATTTAGACATATTTGTGGTAGTATACCTGGATAACGTCCTGATATTTACTAAAGGAACCCAAGAAGATTACACGAAAAAAGTCAGATAAGTATTTAAGAAACTTGAAGAGTACAAGCTTTACCTTAAAGCATCAAAGTGTGAATTCTATAAATAATCAGTCAAGTTCCTAGAACATATTGTGTTAATAGAAGGAATCTAGATAGATCTAGACAAGATCAAAGCCATTATCGATTAGCCTACGCCGACAATAGTCAAAGAAGTATAACAGTTCCACTGTCACAAGCTGACGGCGCTCCTTGATTACCTAAAGGTGATCAGAGGTTCACACCTGCCGTAAGACAGAAGGTATGAAGGTCTTAGGGAAAGCTTAGGTTGGAAGTAAGTCATTATAGGAGACAGTTTGGTACTAGGGTGAGATAGAATACTATAGCGAGACTATCCCTCAGTTCCAAGTGTGGCTTCAGTCAGTGCCTTAGTCAGATGAAGGCTGAAGGTCCTTATGAGTAGTAAAGACAAAGTTGACCTATATCAATGGGCAAAGGGGTATTCAGTGAATATATTATAAGACAACTAGAATGGTGCTTTGTATTGAGTAGTATAGTAAAACTGTAGCTGGTTTGATCGCGAGTATAAGACTCTTAATCCTAAGGAAATAAGTATCTTTATATATATGGTATATCTGGTCCCTTCCTCCTGATTCTTCTCAGGTCCTGTTGTGGACCTGATGTCCCAGTCCCTTTGTGGACCTTTGTTACAGACCACCTGCGGCGCAGCCCCAGAGTATACGCTCATTGAACGGACAAGACGGAACGGAACAACCATATCCCACTCGCCCAGTCGCCTAACTCACTAGAGCGACTGAGGGAGCAGGGAGAGCCAGTATAAGTTGCCAGGTCGACGGAGTCGACGGCGCGACCAAGCGACTTGGGAGAATAGGATATACAAGGACTTATATATAAAGATGCTCATTACCTCAGGATCAAGAGTCTTATACTCGCGATCAAACCAGCTACAGTTTTACTATACTGCTTAATACAAAGTACCATTCCAGTTGTCTTATACTATATTTACTAAATACCCCTTTGCCCATTGACGTAGGTCAACTTTGTCTTTACTGCTTATAAGGACCTTCAGCCTTCATCCGACCCAGGCACTGACTAAAGCCACACTTGGAACTAAGGGATAGTCTCGCTATAGTATTCTATCTTACTCTGATACCAAGCCGTCTCCTATAACAACTCACTTCCAACCTAAGCTTTCCCTAAAACCTTCGTACCTTCTGTCTTATAGCAGGTGTGAACCTCTAATCACCTTTAGGTAATCAAGGAGCGCCATCAGCTTGTGACATTGATCGCCCCGACTTCATGATTATGAAGAGGCATAATCAATTTTGACTTGATAGAGCCCTAACTTCACGGTTATAAAGAGGCAAAAGTAATTCCGACTTACTGGAGCTATCATACTGTTATAGACACTCCGACCCAAATGACTTATGATTATATATTAAGAAGGACAAAACTAGGTACGTATCACCCTACCCCTGAGAGCATACTAACCATAGGAATATACCAAAGCAAGACGAGCCAATATGTCATCAGCAAGTGGACCAACCATCAACACCAACGCCTTGTTAGGGCAAATGTGACAGAAAATCATCGAGTTGGAAAAAAGAGTCAAAGAGCAACCCAACGATGAGCAGCTGGATAAGACCAATAAACAAGTGGAAGAATAACGAAGATTACTTAACAAATATAAAGACATTGTTAAACAGACTTTAGAACAAGTTAAAAGTCACAAAGACGCCATTGACGTACTTAGAGTCAGAACCAGAGATAAGAGAACTACTATCAAGATCCACAAACCCAATACTTATAAAGGAGACCGCGCCAAGCTAGAACACTTCCTAGGGGAATGCGACATCTATCTAGCAACTAAACCAGGAGTCACTGATATGGAAAAAGTTATCTTCGCAGGGTCCTATATGTGAGAGGCAGCGGCAACATGGTTCAAACCATATCTTGAGGACTGGACTAACATCAGAGGATGACCCATACTATATATAGATGTACTTAATAGCTATGCACAATTTAAACAAGTACTCAGATAATTCTTCGGAGACACTGACAGAAAGAGGACCCTATAACGCAAACTATAGGGACTCAGATAAACCAGGGACGCAGCACAGTACGCAGTGTAATTACAGTAGATCTGTCAAGAACTAGGAATCCACGACAACGAGCAGAAAATGGCTATATTTGAACAAGGACTAAAACCAGAAACCCAATACAAAACCATCAAGATGGGACCATATAACAGTTTTAAACGAATGGTTGAAATGGCAGTACGCATCGACAATCAACTCTATAATCTACGAAACATACGACAAGGAAAGAACACTTTCTGGAAAGCAAACCAATACAAAGGGTCAAATAAACGCAGCGATTACGGCACCACACCCATGGAATTGGACGCCACCGAAAAACGACCTTATAATATCGAGAAGAGCAAAAGATGCAGGGACAAGAAGCTATGTTTCTACTGTGAGAAACCCGGATATATCACAAAAGACTACAGGAAGAAACAAGGGGATACCAAGAAGCACCTCAACGCTACCACTACGTCTAAGACTAGTAGCAACGAGAAGGAGCAGGATAGAGAAAACTATCAAGACTCAAAGAACGTCAAACAATACCTTAGGGCAACCAGTAAGAGACCTACTCTGATACAACAGAACGCAGTCGTAGGGTATGGATCAAGTTCTAACGGACTCACGGAGGAAGAATACTGAAGACTCCTAAGATATTAAACCAACGGAATCACAATAGAATAGCACAATGATCTATTACAACAAGAATTATAAACACTAGAAAAACACAGATGAACCGTCACGGAAAGATTGGAACTACTAATAGATGTTGAACACGACTTAATAACAGGGCCTAACCAAGGAATTGTGACACCAGGACAAACAGACTTGGAAGGAGAAACTGAATCAGAATACGAGGATACGTAGGAAATGAATAACTGGGAAAATGAAGCACCACGGATAACATTCAAAGATAGTTATAAATAACTATAAGAACAAAGAGAGAAATGTGATAACCAGATACCTAATGAACACTGGACAGTGTGCAAAGAGAAAGGACTATGCTTCAGACATAACGAGGAAAAACAAATGGAAGTCAGAGACCCCAGGCACCCATGCCACGACAAATATGGGTGGGACTGCCACTACAAATACCACATCTTTAAAGAAACATGGAAATCAGGACAAAGATTTCACTATGAAAACTGTATAAAATGCCTATTGTGCAGAGACAGTAAGAATATCCACTAGAGGTATTATATAGACAAGGAGTGTCTGGTACATATTAATAAATACTTAGGATGGATAGATGGAAAAAGTGTCAATATAACGGATCAAGAAAACATAACACTATATGAATGACTGGAAGTCTTATACTAGAAAACAGGCAAACAAATCACTATGTAGTATAAAGGACATACCATATAGTTTAAAGGAAAAGCGGCAACCAGATATTGGTTAAAGACAACACGACACTTATGAAAACAACTACAGCTTTAAGAGAGTTGAAAGGACTGAGCAATATAGACAACGGAGTACCCAAATGAGGACTTAATAGATAAACTTAGTTGGGAAGAACTGAATAAGGAAGTTCAGGCTTTAACTAGTACTAAAGGACTGTACGACGGAACTCATGATTAACAAATCAAGACGATAGGAAATGGATGATTTCGACAGTCTACAGGACTTAAAACAAGCAGAAGTCTAGCTGCGACAAGAGGAAAGAATCACTTGGCGATAGTAGTTTAATTAGTAGGGCTAAACGCGCGAGCACTGATCGATTTAGAAGCTACTGGGAACTTTATAGATCTGGAATTTGTGAAGCAGTCAGGGATTCATACCTAAATGAAAAAGGAACTATACAAACTGGGAGGACTTAACGAAGATTGGAACCAAAGAATCGACAAGGAAACCAGAGGTATGAAGGTATACGTCAAAGGATGGTACAAGGGAACAGAATGTTTCGACATGATAAGCCTAGGGAGTTACAATATGGTCTTAGGACACCCTTGGTTAGTGAAACACAACCTGACTATTAACTAGAGAGACGGCATATTATGACTAGATGGTGGAAACCGCCGCTCTGATCAGAAGACTGATACCCTTGCGGCCACCTGCACTAAAAGAAGGGATTAAGGTCAGATACTGGGCAAGACGCCCTAGGTTGAAACGGGAACGACAGGAACTACAAACAATTGATCAATAAAGAAGCAGGAAATGGTTCACCGAACGGAGGAAGCTACTGAAATAGAGAAACTACGATAATAGATACTAAAGGAGTATCACAACCTAATTGAGGTATTCAGAGAACGAGAACCATTAGAAAGCTTGCTGGAATATCAGGCATGGGATCATGAGATACCCCTAGTGGAAGGGAAGACGCCTATATATAAACCCATATATAGATTGATCAAGACAGAACTTGAAGCATTACGAAGATATATTAACGACAACTTAGCAAAAGGATACATATGACAATCGCAATCACTAGCAGGATACCCAATCATCTTTGTACCAAAGAAGGATGGAAGTCTACAATTATGCGTGGATTATCAACAACTTAATAATATAATAATTAAGAACTGATACCCATTACCACTTATTGATGAGATATAAGACAGATTTAGAGGAACAATATACTTCACGGCATTGGATATACGAGAAGCCTACTACCAAATATGAATGAAAGAAGGCGAAGAATGGAAAACAGTATTCAGGACACGATTTGGATTATATAAATTCTTGGTTATGCCTTTTGGATTAACCAACGCACCAGCAACATTCTAGGTGTTTATCAATAACGTGCTACGCGAATATTTGGACATATTTGTGGTAGTATACCTGGACGACGTCCTGATATTTACTAAAGGAACCCAAGAAGATCACATAGAGAAAGTCAGACAAGTACTTAGGAAACTTGAAGAGTACGAGCTTTACCTCAAAGTATCAAAGTGCGAATTCTACAAACAATCAGTCAAGTTCCTAGGACATATTGTGTTAACGGAAGGAATCCAGATGGACCCAGACAAGATCAGAGCCATTATTGATTGGCCTACGCCGACAACAGTCAAAGAAGTACAACAATTCCACGAACTAGCAAATTATTATTGACAATACATACACAAATTCTTAGTAACAGCGAAACCCCTGATGGACCTATTCAGGAAGGCAAAAGAGTTTATTTGGGGAACTAACGAAGAACAAGTATTTAAAGAACTTAAAGAAAAGTTTAGTTAAGGAGACATGTGAATACACTTCGACCTAAATAAAGAGAGTTATCTTGATACAGATGTATCAGACTGTGCGATCAAAGCATGGTTATAACAAAAAGACGACACAGGAAAACTAAGATTGGTTACATGCTATGCAAGAACCATGACCCCTGTAGAACAGAATTATAATATCCATGATAAAGAGCTATTAGCAATTGTTGCAGTATTTAAGAGATGGAAATAAGAGCTCCAAGGAGCAAGGCATCTGACCACAGTTATCAGCGACCACCAGAATCTGACATACTTTACGACAACCAAGGAACTCACTCATCAACAGTCAAGATGGTACACTGAGGTACTAGCCTACTACAACTTCAAGATATAACATTGCAAAGAAACAGAGAACGCCTTCGCGGACGCGTTGAGTAGGAGACCAGATTTAATAATGAAGAAAGAGAATCTAGAGCAATATTGTATCTAGATCCAGATACCAAGGGTATGATCTTAGATCAGCAAGCATTGAGGGCTACTCGAACGGTCACGACCGAGGAAGACACTCTGACGAACGAAATATGAAAAGTAATAATAAAAGATCCCTTATTCGAACGAATCAAAGACAACGACGAAAAATACAAAAAGGAAAACGGAATACTTCTATATCAAGGATTGATATATATACCTAGAGAAGTACGACCACAAATACTAAGAGACAACCATAACGCAAAAGTTGCAGGACATTTCGGAATTGAAAAAACCATGGACCGAATTACGCAAAACTACTATTGGCCAGGAATATAGAGAGAGATCAGATGATATATCCAGGAGTGTGAAGTTTGCCAATGAAATAAATCAGAATGACACGCGCTATATAGACTCCTATAGCCTATACCATACAAGGAAACAGCATGGAAATCAATAGTAATGGACTTTATAGTCAAGCTATTGAAGTCAACAGAGCCATGAATAGGCATTTAATACAATTTGATACTTACAGTCACGGACAGACTGATGAAGTATACTTATTTCATACTATTTATCAAAAAGACCACATCACTGGAGACAGTATATATTCTATTATGACATGTCTTTGCAGATAAAGGGTTACTGGATGAAATTATATCAGATAGAGACACAAGATTCATATGTAAATTCTAGACGATACTCACTGAAAGAATAGGGATTGAACAGAAAGCCTCGACGGCATATCACCTATAGATAGATAGATAAAGTGAAAGGATGAACCAAATAGTGGAATAGTACCTAAGATGCTATATTAACTATGAATAGGATAACTGGGTTTTACTACTACCAATAGTATAGCTCGTCTATAATGGAGCGAAGAACGCCTCAACAGGCATGATACCTTTCTTTGCAAATTACGGAAGAGAAACAGAAACGATAAAAACACCAAGAGAAGGCAAAACACACGCCTTAGAAGCAGAGGTTTTGGCAGAACAAATGTGCGAACTCCATAGACACCTACAGTTGGATCTCGAATTCTTGAACTACAGAATGAAACACTACTACGACCAACGGCACATAGAAGCGCCAGACTTTAAGAAGGGGGAAAAAGTATTCCTACTTTAACAAAATATCAAGATATTGAGACCAAGCGACAAACTGGACCACAAGAAACTGGGACCATTCAAGATTTTGGAAAAGATTGGACAACTCAATTACAAACTCCAACTTCCAGACCACATGTAAATATACCCAACGTTTCACGTCTCATTACTCGAAAAAGCACCCTAAAACGCCAAACCATACGAACCAGAAATATAACCAGAAAATCAAGAAAAAGAATACAAAGTCGAGAAGATCCTAGACAAGAAAATGATCAGCGGACAAACTCACTACTTAGTTAAATAGAAGGGATATGACTTCTCAGAAAACACTTATGAACCCGCTAGGCACCTGAAGCATTCGCAGCGCCTGGTGAAGAATTTCTACCAACGGGTAAAGAACTAGGAGAAGGAAGGCCCTCAAGAAGTTGATCAATAGAATAATCATCGGAGGAAGGGGCACCGAAAGTCAGGGCGAAGAGATCCTGAGCCTCTTGCTGAAGGAAAGCCTGATCATCGGACAGAGAAGCCTGAGCAGCCAAGGCCTGCTCCCTCTCAGCGTCCAAACACGAAGGGAGGACACTCACGGATATTTATGCACTCGTCGAGACGACTCGATAAGAAAGGAGGGGATGATGTTACAGACCACCTGCGGCGCAGCCCCAGAGTATACGCTCATTGAACGGACAAGACGGAACGGAATAACCACGTCCCACTCGCCCAGTCGCCCGACTCACTAGAGCGACTGAGGGAGCAGGGAGAGCCAGTATAAGTTGCTAGGTCGACAGAGTCGATAGCGCGACCAAGTGACTCAGGAGAATAGGATATACAAGGACTTGTATATAAAGACGTTTATTACCTCAGGATTAAGAGTCTTATACTCGCGATCAAACCAGCTACAGTTTTACCATACTACTCAATACAAAGCACCATTCCAGTTGTCTTATACTATATTCACTAAATACCCCTTTGCCCATTAATGTAGGTTAACTTTGTCTTCACTGCTCATAAGGACCTTTAGCCTTTATCCGACCCAGGCACTGACTGAAGCCACACTTGGAACTGAGGGATAGTCTTACTATAGTATTCTATCTTACCCTGGTACTGAGCCGTCTTCTATAATGACTCACTTCTAACCTAAGCTTTCCCTAAGACCTTCGTACCTTCTGTCTTACGGTAGGTGTGAACCTCTAATCACCTTTAGGTAATCAAGGAGCGCCGTCAGCTTGTGACAACCTTTCATGTTTGGTCCCATAGGGACCTGTCCCTGGTCTTGGCATCTGGGACCTGTCCTTATGGTCATGTGATGTGTAGTTATTCCGTCCCGGAATCTTGTTGTCCAATGAGTGTATATCCTGGGGCTGCGCCGCAGGTGGTCTGTAACATCCATGGACTAGTGAATTATTATTAACAATATATATACAAATTCTCAGTAACAGTAAAACCCCTGACGGACCTATTTAGGAAGGTAAAGGAGTTTATTTAGGGAACCAATAAAGAACAAGCATTCAAAGAACTTAAAGAAAAGTTTAGTCAAGGAGACATACAAATACACTTTGACCTAAATAAAGAGAGTTATCTTAATATAGATGCATCAGACTATGCGATTAGAGCATAGTTATAATAAAAAGACAACATAGGAAAACTAAGATTAGTTATATACTACGCAAGAACCATAACCCCTACAGAACAGAATTATGATATCCATGATAAAGAATTACTAGCAATTATTGCAATATTTAAGAGATGGAAATAAGAGCTCCAAGGAGCAAGGCATCTGACCACAGTTATTAGCAACCACCAGAATCTGATATACTTTATAATAATCAAGGAACTCACATATTGATAGTCAAGATGGTACACTAAGGTACTAGCCTACTACAACTTTAAGATACAATATTATAAAGGAATAAAGAACACCTTCGCGGACGCGTTGAGCAGAAGACCAGATTTAATAATAAAGAAAAAAGAATCTAGAGTAATATTATATCTAGATCCAGATACCAAGGGTATGATCTTAGATCAGTAAGTATTGAGAGCTACTTAAACGGTCACGACCGAGGAAGACACTCTAATAAATAAAATATAAAAAGTAATAATAAAAGATCCCTTATTTAAATAAATTAAGGATAACGATAAAAAATATAAAAAGGAAAATGGAATACTTCTATATCAAGGATTAATATATATACCCAGAGGAGTATAACTATAAATATTAAGAGATAACCACAACGCAAAGGTTGCAGAACATTTTGGAATTAAAAAAACCATAGACCAAATAACGCAGAACTATTATTGGCTAGGTATATAGAGAGAGATTAGATAATATATCCAGAAGTGTGAAGTTTGCCAACAAAATAAATCAGAATAACACGCGCTATATGGACTCCTACAGCCTATACCATACAAGGAAATAGCATGGAAATCAATAGTGATGGACTTTATAGTCAAGCTACTAAAGTCAATAGAGCCACAAATGGGCATTCAATACGACTTAATACTTATAGTCATAGACAGATTAACAAAGTATACTTATTTTATACCATTTATTGAAAAGACCACATCACTGGAGACAGCATATATCCTATTATAACATGTCTTTATAGATAAAGGATTACTAGACAAAATTATATTAGATAGAGATATAAGATTCATGTGTAAATTCTAGATAATACTCACTAAAAGAATGGGGATTAAATAGAAAGCCTTGACGGTATATCACCCACAGACAGACGGACAAAGTGAAAGAATAAACCAAATAGTGGAATAGTACCTGAGATGCTATATTAACTATGAATAGAATGACTGGGTTTCACTACTACTAATGGCACAGCTCGCCTATAATAGAGTGAAGAACATCTTAATAGGCATGATACCTTTCTTTATAAACTACGGGAGAGAAATAGAAATAATAAAAACACTAAAAGAAGGTAAGACGCACGCCTTAAAAGCAGAGGTTTTAGTAGAATAGATGTGTGAACTCTATAAACACCTATAGTTAGATCTTGAATTCTTAAACTATAGAATGAAATACTACTATAACTAATAGCATATGGAAGCGCCAGACTTTAAGAAGGGGGAAAAAGTATTTCTACTCCGATAAAATATTAAAACACTAAGACCAAGCAATAAATTAGACCACAAGAAACTGGGACCATTTAAGATCTTAGAAAGGATTAAACAACTTAATTATAAGCTCTAACTCCTAAAACATATGTAAATATACCCAACATTTCATATTTCATTAATTAAAAAAGCACCTCAGAACGCTAAACTATATAAACCAGAAATATAACCAGAAAATCAAGAAAAAGAATATGAAGTTGAAAAGATCCTAGATAAGAAAGTGATCAGCAGACAAACCTACTACTTAGTTAAATAGAAGGGATATGACTTTTTAGAAAATACTTACAAGCTAGTATAATATCTTAAGAACTCACTAGGACTAGTTAAAGACTTTTACTAGAAGGTTTAGAAGTAGGAGAAGACACTTTAAGAAGTTGATCAATAGAAACGCCACTAGAGGACGGAGGACTAACGAGGAGTTCACTAGTAGTATTAAAAGAAGTAGCTTTATTAGACAACTTAACCTAACGCTGATAGAGCTCAAGATTATAAGCTATTATAACTGAAAGCTTGTCTTGAGCCTTAGCAAGCTTTTCCTGGGCCTAACGAACCATTTGGATGTTGCTAGCAACATCTATGTTGGAATTACTAAGATGGTAAGGAAGCTAGGCTAATTCTTTAGCCCAAGGAGAGTTATCCACAAGACGGCCAATGCAAGGACAATCCTTATGAACGCAAGAGGAATAATATTTACTACAGGAATCTATCACAACACAAGGCTGAAGAGACCAAAAACAGTTATTATAACAAGAATACAATAAGGAACCAGAATGATTGATGGCTGCCGCCAGAATTATACGCTCGGTAGCCCGGTTATAGAGAAGATAGGAAGATTTCTTTATGACGGAATAAAGAGCCATAATAAAGGAAGAAAGAAGACTTATCTAATAAAAAGGAGGGAAATATACTTACTACTTATATACTTATTGAGATGACTTGATAAGAACGGAGGGGATAATATTACAGACTACCTATGGCGCAGCCCTAGGATATACACTTATTGGACAACAAGATTCCGGGACGGAATAACTACACATCATATAACCATAAGGACAGGTCCTAGATGCCAAGACCAGGGACAGGTCCCTATAGGACTAAATATAAAAGGTCCACGAAGGGACCAGGACATCAGGTCTATAATAGGACCTGAGAAGAATCAGGAGGAAGGGACTGGATATACCATATATATAAAGACACTCATTTCCTTAGAATCAAGAGTCTTATACTCGTGATCAAACCAGCTACAGTTTTACTATACTACTTAATATAAAGCACCATTCTAGTTATCTTATACTATATTTACTAAATACCCCTTTGCCTATTAACGTAGGTTAACTTTGTCTTTATTACTTATAAGGACCTTTAGCCTTCATTTGACCTAGGCACTAACTAAAGCCACACTTGGAACTGAGGGATAGTCTTATTATAGTATTCTATCTCGCCCTGGTACTAAGCCGTCTCCTATAATGACTTACTTCTAACCTAAGCTTTCTCTAAGACCTTTGTACCTTCTGTCTTACGGCAGGTGTGAACCTCTGATCACCTTTAGGTAATCAAGGAGCGCCGTCAGCTTGTGACATCTAAACAATTTAAGGAAGGCTTTAATCAAATTATTAAGGCCTATAAGTATAGGATAGTTACTATAACAATAATAAAGAAACAATATCAGGATATATTTACTATAAATAAAAAAGAGAAGCAAAAACGTACAAGATCTAATCACAGAATTTAATAACTTAGGGGATATTATAAGAGAAGAAGCTCAAAGCCTTATTACCCCCCCTAATTTATCTACTAAACATATGATTGATTAGCCTACTAAAGCCAAACCACCAGCCTTATAACTATAATTATAAGCTTAACCACAATATAGTAATTATAATATTCTTAGATATAGAAGAACAAGATATCCTAATCCTAGTATTATTTAATTTTTAATTTAATACTTTTTTTTCAGTATTAATTATCATATAAAAAGTTGACTAATCTATATATAATCAATTTGGTGGCCGGCTCGCTTGGGTGGCCGGCTCGCATGTGGATTACGTTAGTTAGGAAATTAAATAGTTTAGTCAGCCCTCTTAAATCACTGGACCATAATTGCTTTTTATAATCATCACGTGTTATGTTAGTAAGCTACTCTATTATCCTATTGGCTGGAAATTTCAAGACGCCAAAAAAGCTATGGAATTGATCTCCCACCACCACCACCACCATCATAGTAATAACAATTAACACTCCAAGTAACGACATAATCATGGCTCAAGGCGCTCTCAAAAAGGCCAAGCCGGCTTCGGCTAAAAAGTAAGCTATACCACAAGCTCACTGCATGGTGCACTCTCATTAACCTACTTTCTCCAGACCAACAGCCCTCGGCCCAAAACGAGGCGCAAAAACAATCGCGCCCAAGAAATCGAAGCTCGTCAGCCAGCAGAAGATGCTCAAGGTGCGTTATCCTTGGCCATGCAGTTATAGTGGTAATGCCTTTCGCCGGATGGGGTCAAGCTAACACACATGATATAGAAACTTACATCAGGCCTGACTGGAAAGACGGAGCGATTGCTGGCTGAAAAGGCTGGACATTTGGAGCTATTGAAGGGAACGAGGAAAGATAAGAAGAAGGAGAAGGAGGGAGCGAAGGCAGCTAAGAAGTGAAGCGGGTATTGTTAAATGATTGATTGATCGCGTTTGGATACGAAATACAAAGTCGAACCTGCGGAGACGGACACTATAGTGCGGGACTGGGGTTGAGGTAGGCAGCAAACGAGCCGGCAGAAGGATAAGCTAGGAGATGCCCTTAACCTAGCATCACGATGGATAAAAGAAGGGCAGGTGCTGACTTTGTCGTTGACGAAAACGGGTTGGGTCTCCTTTGCGCCTCCGCGATAAGATAGGACTGACTGGTGGCGGGCACTGGTCTACGAAGATTAGCGGCAAGTGAGTGCGGGTTCTGAGGAGTTTGGAGAACCTTTCCAGACGCCCGTACCTGTTAGCTCTATATGGAAAGGCACTACACGTCTGAACGACTATTATCAACCCCGGCCTACAGATGGCAGCGGAAGGAAATGCGATTGATATATACGTTCTTATTGAATTTAGCCCATATAAGCTACTAAGCAAGGAATACAGAATACACATTGTCGTTGTAGGATTAGCATGACGTCAAAATAAAGCAACAAACATAACACTCCCGAAGGGACATAAGTAGGGATGGATATACAATAACAACGCCAAAGGCGGGAAGCAAATGAATGAACCCACAGCCCACGAAAATACCTTCTAAAGCGCCCTAGCAGCCTCTCCTGCTCCACTATCAACAACAGTTGCTTGCTCGGCCTTCATCTTCCCCTTGTTGACACCACCACCACCTACACCCATTCGTCTCGCCACGTATCGTTGTGCAACGATGCCCACGGCCAAAGTAATTGAATCCTCAACCCACTCAGCCACCCATTCACGTGGGTCGACACCTCCACTCTCGATAATCTCTGCAATGGCCTCGGGGACAGTTGATTGCGGAACGTCGCTTGCAGTTTTGTCGGAAGAGGCGTCAGGAGCAGGAGCATCAAGCCAATCTATCCATTTCTGTGGTAGAGACTGAGAGATGGTGTGGAATGCGATGCCGTGGATAGGATCGTGTAGGTAAACGGCGAATGAAACTTCGTCTTCGGGGTCTTCCTTGGCCTCCACGACGCCGCTGGCGGATTTATCGGTGTCTCCGCTAGGTCCGGCCCCGGCCTGGAAAAGGTCCTCTGATACGGGTTGGCTGATGGCTTGGATGGCGAGGAAGATATCGCTGTTCCTGACTGGGTTGGTTTCTGAGAGAGTCTCGGAGGCTTGGCGAGTAGCTTCTTCGATTCCGCCGCGGGCTGCGAAGAAGTCGTTTGAATATGACTCGGCACTTGCTCGGGCGAGTTTGGTAGCCACCATGGTGCCCTTGATGGCGGAGATGGAACGACCTCCTCCCGGAGAGGTGTATCGCCACCAGGGACCGTCATTCCAGCCTGCAGAGTTGTATTGACTGGTGCCAGAGCTCTCTCCGCGCTTGGGGGCGGCTTCTTGCCCGCGTTGGACAACTAGGAGATCGCCTCCTTCGACCTGGGCCATAACACGGGAGAAGACATTGTAGATTAGCGGGTCCAGGGCAGGATATCCTTGGAGATCATGAGTGATATGGATTTGGAGACGTTCGTGAGATGATATCGGAGGTGCTAGAGTGTGGATGAGTGATGTAACTGTTGGGAGCGCGAGAGTTCGTAGTTCTCCTCCTATATTATCCTGTTAGCTATACATGTTATAGATAGCGGTGTATAGAGGTATAGATCTCACCGAGCCCCTTGAGAGCACCGACATTGCCACGAACTTGCTCAGCCCACTTTTGAGCATCCTCGTTATTCCGGATTTCGTGAACTGCCGCCTCAGCCTGCTTGACTGCTGCACTGGCGGTAGCAAATATACCACCCCACCACCCACCTCCGCTGCTCTGTGGTGCTGGACTCGGCGGTGTGTTCTCCGTCTCCGATGCTGGTGTGATGCTCCTATGATATGCTCTCGTGCTATCTCCCGACTTCCGTGTCTGTATCTTCTCCTCACTCGATCTATCAGTAGTGGGTGTAGCTGCCGCCGCCAGTTTAGGAGACCTGGTCGACGTAGACGAGATCTGGGGGGTTGCAGGCCGGCTCGATGGTCTCTGGGAGACTAGGTTCTGAAACTCGTCCAGTACATCATCCTCGACGCCCCCCTGCTGGCCCGGCTGGCCCGGCTGTGCCGGTTTGGCGTTGACGGTGTCGACATTCAGGTCATCGAATTGGGCCAGCAGCTCGTCGGTTGTAGGGGTATGTTTGCCGTCTTTGGTTGTCATGGTGACTTACTCCGCCGACGACAGTGGCAGGTCTTCACTGCATCTATAGAACAGCAGCTGTGTGATCGTATATCAGTGCCAGCTGCCGGAGCTGTCTGGTATGGAGGTTGTTGCTTTTGTTGCTCCTGAGCTCAGGAAGTACTGACTACGTTCGCCATCCTTGGCGTCGATGCACCACACCACATCACGTATAACTGTTAAAATATATTCCAAGGCTGTATTTATTATTTTAAATATATTCTCATGTATCTATAAAGTGCTCTCCAGGTGTAGAGGTAAAAAAAAACAAGGAGGTAAAAAGAGCAAAAAAGCGACACCGCAGGGATTCGAACCCTGGCTCCCGAAGGAATTGCATGGCTATGTATACAGATATATACATATTATATAACAGTAGCAGTGCAACGTATTAACCACTCTACCACAGTGCCTCGGTGTGATGATGGGGCACCCCATCCGCTTTCCATAACCGCCCCTGCACCGCCACATCTAGCTCTACCTATCTTCACGTCTATGCACTTGATAACTGTGCAACGCTTGTATAATTCTACGATGAACGCCAACTGAGGTCACCATGAGTCGCAAAGAGAGCCCGAAACGGCGGAAGATCGACTCGGATCGGTTCACGCCGTCGTCGCCCAAGAGCTTTACCGGTCCTGGCCCCAGACATATATTCAAGCGACGCGATAGACCTGCTGCCAGAGACGAGGACGGCCAGACAGGGTCCAGCAGAGATCGCAATGGCTCATCGACGCCTCGCCAGCATGAATTCGACGGCCCTGAAGCGTTCGTGAACGACGATGATGCTATGGCGCTGGACCGCGATTGGTACATGGGAGACGAGTCCGGCCATACGTTTGGAGACGAGACGCATAATCCCTTTGGCGGACCGGAAGCTGCATGGGCAGATCAGATGCGCGAGGCAGCACTGTCAGAAAAGAAGAACAGTCGGCGTTTCAATGCTCGTGCCGTACAGAAGCAAAAGGACGTGGATGCGTGGGAGACGAATCGCATGCTGACTTCGGGCGTTGCTCAGAGGAGGGACTACGATGCTGATTTTGAAGACGATGACGACTCGACAAGAGTGCATTTACTTGTTCATGACCTTCGTCCTCCCTTCCTGGACGGCCGTACGGTCTTCACGAAACAGCTGGAGCCTGTTCCGGCCGTACGAGATCCTCAGAGTGATATGGCTGTGTTTAGTCGGAAGGGAAGCAAGGTCGTTCAGGAAAGAAGACAGCGGAAAGAGCGTCAGAAACAAGCTCAGGATGCGACGAATGCGGCCGGAACTACGCTGGGAAATATTATGGGTGTCAAGGAAGATGAGGGTGACAGTGCTGCTGCAATTCCTGGAGAGGAAGACCAAAAGGCCGGCAGTGGCAGCAAGTTTGCTTCTCATTTGAAAAAGTCAGAAGGATCCAGTGCGTTTAGCAAAAGCAAGACTCTACGCGAGCAGAGGGAATATCTCCCTGCGTTCGCCGTCAGAGAGGAACTACTCCGAGTGATTAGAGATAACCAGGTTGTCATTGTGGTTGGACAGACTGGTTCCGGAAAGACTACTCAGTTGACCCAGTTTCTCCATGAGGATGGGTACGGCCAGCTTGGCTTGATCGGATGTACGCAGCCCCGTCGTGTGGCGGCAATGAGTGTTGCCAAACGAGTCAGCGAAGAAATGGAGGTCAAACTTGGAGGGCTCGTGGGTTACGCTATCCGTTTCGAGGATTGTACAAGCAGCGAAACGGTGATTAAATGTATGTTCCCATCCTGCTTATTATTTTATGTATGACCATCCACTAACCGCGTCCCTCAGATATGACTGACGGAGTGCTACTCCGAGAGTCCTTGGTACAGCCTGATCTCGATAAGTACTCTTGTATTATCATGGACGAGGCTCACGAGAGAGCACTGAACACAGACGTCTTGATGGGCTTGATCAAGAAAGTCCTTGCCCGGAGAAGAGACCTAAAACTCATTGTGACATCCGCCACCATGAACTCAGACAGATTCTCAAAATTCTACGGGGGAGCGCCCGAGTTTATTATTCCCGGACGTACATTCCCGGTTGACATACAATATTCTCGTTCTCCATGTGAAGATTACGTCGACAGCGCCGTCAAACAGGTGCTTGCTATTCATGTCTCACAAGGTGCAGGAGATATCCTTGTTTTCATGACCGGCCAGGAAGATATCGAGGCTACCTGCGAACTAATTCACGAGAGGCTGGCTCTTCTAAACGATCCTCCAAAGATCAGTGTGCTACCAATATACAGTCAGATGCCGGCGGATCTACAAGCAAAAATCTTCGACAAGGCTGCTCCAGGCGTTAGGAAAGTCATCGTTGCTACTAACATTGCGGAAACCAGTTTAACTGTTGACGGAATCATGTATGTGGTCGACGCTGGGTATTCTAAATTGAAGGTGTATAACCCGCGAATGGGCATGGACACTCTCCAAATCACGCCCATCTCTCAGGCTAATGCATCCCAACGAGCCGGTCGAGCCGGTCGAACTGGGCCCGGAAAGGCTTATCATCTGTATACCGAACTTGCGTTCAAGGACGAGTTCTATATACAAACGATCCCAGAAATTCAACGAACAAACCTTGCCAATACGGTTCTCCTGCTTAAATCTCTAGGAGTTAAAGACCTGCTTGATTTCGATTTTATGGATCCACCACCACAAGACACCATTACAACCTCGCTCTTTGACCTCTGGGCTCTTGGAGCAGTCGATAACTTGGGCGATTTAACCGCCATCGGCCGGAGAATGAGTGCATTCCCCATGGATCCATCCCTCGCAAAGCTTCTAATCACCTCATCGGAACTATACGGCTGTAGTGAAGAAATGCTCACTATAGTGTCCATGCTTTCTGTCCCCAGCGTATTCTACCGTCCCAAGGAACGTCAAGAAGAATCCGACACAGCGCGTGAAAAGTTCTTCGTTCCTGAATCTGACCATCTAACTCTTCTCCACGTCTATACCCAGTGGAAAGCAAATGGATATTCAGATGGATGGTGTGTACGACACTTCCTCCATCCCAAGGCCCTTCGAAGAGCCAAGGAGATTCGCGAACAGTTGAATGATATTATGAAAATGCAAAAGATGCAGTTGGTGAGCTGTGGTACCGATTGGGATATTATCCGAAAGTGCATCTGCTCTGGCTACTATCATCAGGCCGGTCGAGTCAAGGGTATTGGCGAGTACGTTAACTTGCGAACGAGCGTGACAGTTCAACTACATCCTACCAGTTCCTTATACGGTCTTGGCTTTTTGCCCGACTATGTCGTATACCATGAATTGATCTTGACAAGCAAGGAATACATGTCTACAGTCACTGCCGTTGATCCCCATGTAAGTCTTCCATTTTATATCCTTTTCGCGCGCTTTAGTACCCCTATATATTAACACTTATCCTTTCCAGTGGCTTGCCGATCTTGGTGGTGTTTTCTATTCAATCAAGGAAAAAGGCTATTCCGCGCGCGAACGACGCATCACAGAACGCGAATTCAACCGTAAAATGGAAATCGAAACACAAATGGCTGCCGACCGTGACAGGGCCGCCGAACTTGCAGCCCGTGAAGCAGAGAAGGAATCAGTTAAAAGGAGGCAGGAAGTTCAGGCCGCGGTTCGAAAGCCATCTTCTACGTCAGTCGTAAGGAAGACCACAAGTGGTGCGGTCACTAGCGGTAGTGTGGTTAGGAGACCACCGTCAAAGAGGGTTGGAAGAGGATTCTGAACTCCTAGATTTTTTTAGGGCTCTTACATAGAAAGAGAAGTCGTTGGAGGCTTTCTCAATTAATATGGGGGTTTAGAATTAGAGCATTTCGGTCGCCCTTGGAAGTCATTACTGCATGCATCTAGATATGCAATTGATGAATGGTTTTTGCATTCCATATTCAAATGAAATATTGCAATACTATACATATAAGTCATTACAGGTCTTTTAGTCGGCACCTAGGATCATTCTATATTTCAATCACTAGAGGATGACGCTCATATCCGAACGGAAATAAAGTAACGATGTTCCTAACAATTTAATGTTTATTTTCTTCGCTCAATTGATGAAGTTAATGCAGAAAAAGTGCAATATAATGCTTCCAAATATGTAATCCGCGAATGCCCTATATCACTCTCGTCAGTACATATGTTGCAGTGCTATACCAGTCTAAAATAATGCGAGTCGAGGGTATGTAGATACGAACCTCTCACTAGATCCCTCTCCTCGGTCTTGAATCGGTGTTTCTGCCCCACTGATAGTGCCGGATTTCGCGCCTGTTGTGCTCTTCCCTATATCACTGGTTTGCATCCTTAAACTAGCTGTTAGGACGAACTGCCCAACTGCGGCAGAGAATCCGCTTAGGAACGCATTGAACGGCTAGATATGACGGATAAAATAGAGAATTAGCCACGAATTCGGACGAAATTGTCTCTCCTAACAGGAAAGGAGAGAATAATGGTTATAAAGGGTAATCTCACATAGTTGCCCGCCAAAATGCAATATAGAAATTGAATGGCGCCAACAAGAACTAAGAATGCCATGAAGGTATCTAGGAGTAGGGTCCTCTGAGGCGTGGTCGAGGTATAATTCTCCCATATTTTAAGCACTATATCTACCGCAGAGGCATTTGCGGAAGCTGACGTTGTTGATTTGGACACTGGCGAAGAAGCTGTTACTGGCTTCACTGTGCTGGGAGCAGCTGCTGGGCTGGCTACATCGCGGCGTTTTGGTGCCATTGGGACGGATAGGGATGGGGAGAAAGCTGAATTGCAAGTGGTGAGCTGTAAATGCTATGGAAGTAGCTCTAATAGCGTCAATGAAGGGCAAAAGGTATGAGTTCGTCGTTAAGGCCTCTCTATCTCGACATACGTATGATGATATCTCGCCGCGAAGAACAGCTAACTGAAATATCACGTGATTGATTGGTAAGCAATATGGCTTCCGCGTTAGAAGCTTGCCAATATCAGACACTCTACTATATAGCACTTCCTTCTGCTTAGTCTATAAATATAATATATAATAGTATTGATATAGATGCCTTGGATAGTATTTGAAAAAGATATTATACATATTCGGCGTTAGAAGTGGAATGTCATGTCAGTACTGCAACAGCCTTAGGCATCTCAGGGGTTGTCAGGTTCAACAAAGAGGTATAGGGGGTTGCAGGAGCCTGCTGTTGCTTCCACCGGATCTGCTCGTAAGAGGCAGGGTATGCGTGTTGTTTCTGGTCTACGGTGCGATCTTCTGCGCCTGCGCCTGCACCAGGTATTTCTGCTTATGAGGAGGCAGTTGGATTCATGGCTCCGGCTCCTGATATGGCCAGATTTTGGAGAAAAGCTCTCGCTCTTCATCGCTAGTAGCCAAGTCCAAGAATGCCTTTTTGAACTTTTCGCAGTTCTTCGTCGCAACGTCATAGTCTTCGGGGGCAACCATGCCATCTTCAGGGAGCGTTCTCCCATCTCGAAACAATCGAAGCATTTCACCAACTCCAGTCACCTTCTCATCCTCTTCCAGATGTTGTTCCCCTTCTTCTTTTGTAAATTCCAATGGACACTCGACGTTTGTATCCGGCTGGACTCTTTCCCAAAAAGTTGCCACTGTATACAAACTGTGTCGAAGGTAGAAGAGGTTTCGATTTTCCCACATGCCAGTGATAAGCAATGTTGGATTTCGCTTTATTTTTATGTCATCAATCTGCGCCAGAACGGCCCAATGACGAGGCGCTCGTTTGTGAACCATGGCCTCGTAAAACTTGTGCAAGGTTTCGCTTTCGAGATTCGCATCAATAATCTTTTTCTCGTCGTCGGTAAGTGTGTCAAAGTTTTCTGGGCGAGTGGGAACAACCCAGCCGTCTCTAACGGCTCCGTTATGCCGAACCATTCTTGGTACACAAGAGCGATAGAACAGGGGAGAAACAACTGCGCCTTGCCAGTCAACTATGCAGGTGATTTTACATGTTGTGGGGTCAACAAAAATGTTGTCTAGATGCAAGTCAGGATGCCACAAAACGTTCGCCTTTCCTTCATTTTCTTGCGGAATCAGATAAGGCGCAACTTTAATGTACCTCGAAAGTAACGAGATAGCATCATCGGGAAGCTCGGGTTCCTTCATTGACCGACAGTAATTCATTCGAGGATTCGCGTGAGTATGGATCCACTTCGTTTCATTCTTCACCATTGCGTGAGCATATTCAAGAGAATCCAGCCCTTTAGTCACTCAGCTTAGTTATATATTTATAAGTACGGGTGGGAAGAAGGTAAAGCGGAACATACAAGGGCCTCTGTCTAAGTCCATATCGTCACGGCCGTTCTTCCAAAGTTCGGCAGAAGTAACAGGGCCAAGCCCAAACATTTTGTATCATCTTCTGGTGCTTGCAATGGGTTGACCAGGATGCCGTCATCTTTTGAGACATGCGAGGCCCGTAAGTCTTTCTTGAAATAAATGGACCCGTGACCGCGGAATTCAAACTGTGAGAGCACATTATCCATATCTGCAATCTGTTTTATGACATTGACTTTCGATTTTCGCGGCCATTGATGCCAGAGATTCCCGAGGCTCACACCAGGAGCCTTTTCTTCAATTATGTACTCAGCCTCGACTGGATTCTTTGGGTCAGAAGACCATGCAAGCACGCGGGGGACTGGTAATTTGGCCACGTCACGAAGCTGTAAGTTCCATATGAGAGAGTGAACCAAGTATGTAGTTGGGGAGTGGTATAAATGAAACCTACAAACTGTCTGGTTGCAACCTCAGAGGCAGTACTATAATGAGCAGGGCCAGCGTTTGGATTTGGGAGTTTCGCAAAAACCTCGCTCCCGTTATCCATAGTAAGTATTAAGGCTTTATTATGAAGGCCCTCAACGCACTTCACAACCTTGATACCTAGGCTTAACCATGTCAGTATCGCGGATTCAAGATTGGTTTCAAAAGGATATGGTATAACCGTACAGGCCCGAGCTCCGTTCCCTACAGCCCCTAGGGCAGCTTTGGCAAGTTCTTGAACATTGAATCGTAAATATCGGCGTGACAACTCACTCTGCTCATTGAACCTATCAACATGGTGAATACATGACGGTAAACCCAAGCCACAAGGAAAAGCTTCGCCTTACAGCCATCGGTGCCGAGTGTATCTGAACAAATCCTCTTCCGTGATCGGTTCATCTAGAGATTATTAGCAATCATCAGAAATAGGTATATATATGCATGTGGGAGCGCCTACAACTTCCGTTCGAACTTTGCTTGAATAAAGGGATATTCTTTTGAGTGGACAAACACCTTCTAATTTGATTCTTCGCTAAATCCAAATCTGCATAGTATTTCGTATTTCGATTCAGCAGACTTCGAAGCATCTCTAGAATTGTGTCGAGCTGTATAAAAAAAACCCGAAGGTCGGAGGAGCTGGAGACGCCGTCGTTAACCTATCACGTGATATGGATAGTTATATATTAAAAAAGAGAGCAGGACGGACATCAGTTCATCAAAGCAATCTTCAAGAGACGATATAAGACCTGCCGGTAGAAAACCACAGGATTGACAAGTCGCTCAAATTGCAGATACACTTATTCAAGCACTTTCTACATATCCAACGATGGTAAAACCCTAAAGCGCAATATCCGTTGCTTTGTTTACTCTTCTAACATCGCCGTTGTCCAGAGCTCCAATACTAGCTACTCGGCTGCTGCCCTCTCCATCCTGACCTCCTGCGGTGGTATTATCGGATATGCCCGTACAGGATCCATCCCGTCTATTGCAGCTGGACTCACAATCGGTGCGCTCTACGCCGTAAGCTACTTCCGTCTCCAAGGCCACCAGCCCTACGGAGAAGAGATTGGCCTTCTCGCCTCCGCCGTTCTAGGAGGTAGCTCGATTCCAAGGGTCATTAAAACCGGAGGAAAGCCTCTGCCTGTAGGCTTGAGTGTTCTAGCGACTTATGGATTGGTTGCGTTCGGCCTGGCTTACAGAGACAGGAAGACATCCGCTTCGTAAGAGGTGGGGTTTCTAGCAGATAGCTGAAGGATGGCCCGCAGTGGAAGAAGACGATGTTGAAAGCCATGGATGCTTAAACAAGTATAAATAAGACGAACAATATTCACATCACAATACTATAAAGTACAGAACCCCCCGCTAAATGTTATCATTCCAATTCGACCGAATAGCCGCCAGTAACTCCGTATGCTATGAATAAACGTGTAAAAATGGACAAAACATTCTCTCCAATTGATCAACAGAGAGGCTATCTTGCATCAGCGAAATCGATATTCAGGTCTTCATCCTTTACCTCTACCACGTCATCAGGTTGTTCGTTCAGGAGATCGCCGATCTCCATGCTACTTTTGATGATATCTCTGGCTCCCTCATCGTCGACATTCATATCCTCCTTAACTAGCATTGTTGTCAATTCCGGAACAAGCACAGCTTGAATGTAGCCGGAGACGCCGGCCGCCTGTATCAGGGGATCTGATAGAGCTAGTTCTCGCATTTTTGGCGCGAAGCGGGCGATGATAGCTTCCATCCTAGAGAAGTCAGTTAGTACGGGCAGTTATGCCAACTGAAAATCGGAAGGAGATGTTCCATCCTTACATATTTCTTGCGCCCCGCGCTCCATAATAGCCTGTTGAAATCTTCTCCAATTCCGAACTGGTAATAGTAAGCCGGAGATTGCCTTGCTTTTTCCGGTCGCGCGCAGATGACCGCAATGACTTCCTATAGAAGGAGTCATTCCCAGAAGATAGCATATCTTCCAGTCCTGCAAAATGGCTCTCAATTCGTTCCTTGAACGATTCCCAGTCTATCGTCGGATAATGCCTCTCGTGCCACTGTTCTTCTGCAGTTTTCTTTCTATGCAGAAGGCAGAATCGAGATTGCTGGCCCATTTTTTCAATTGATTTGAAAGACTTGAGCAATTCTTTGTCCACAGGTAACTCGCACACAGGGCACAGTGTGACTGTTGTTTTGCGACGGTCCATCTCCTCTTGTACGTGCGCGGGGATGTCTACTGAGAATGTAGATGAGATCGAACTTAATGGGGACGCCGCTTCGAACTCATCGCTGAATTCTACTACATCAGCCTCGTGTTCGCGAGAAGAGGCTGGTATAGAAGTATTTGAGTATGCTTCCATAAATATGGCCGGGTTCTTGAATTGAGGGCCTTTACTGGCGGAAGCTTTGGCGGGACCATCATCGGGTTCACTTGAGGATGTGCGTGCTGTTTCTGTCTTTAGGGGCGCTGAACCGTGGATATTCTTGTAACCGGCTTTGGCACTGCTCCCGTAGCAGGCTTGTTTCCTCCTGGGCTTCGGGCATGCCATTCTAGAGAACAGGTCGGTCTCCTCAGCAGCAGGTTTAGTATTGGGGTGTTCCGTGGGTCGACGGATGGACGGCCCGCGTTTTCCATTCGGTTTTCTGGCTGTATTCCTCGATTGCCTCGTTGACGGCAACGATGTCCTTCGTTCCTTCGGCGAACCGCCCGCTGCCTTATCCGCTTTCTTTAAATCGCCTGCAGCATTATCTGCTTCCTTTAACTCGCCCGCTGCCTTATCCGCTTCCTTTAAAACGTAACTCAGGTCTTTGGATGACCAGGTAGTTCTTCTCATCGGCTCATTAATTGCCGACATCTCACTCTTCGCGCTCGAATCGTCATCGTCGCTAGAACCAAGAGGCGCATCGTCGATGGCCGGTTCAAATTTTCGTTTCGTAGCTCGACCTGTCTCTTTTAACGAATCATCCGACGAGTAAGGGTCCTCCGCAGCTCTCTTGGTGGCCTTTCGAGTTGGTCTGCCCCCGACCTGGCTTAAGGGCGGCCCTCCTTTATGGCCGTTGCGCGTTAACCTGGTCGATGCGAAGCTAGGGTCCGGCTTGGATGGGTAAACCATCTCTCTCTTGGCTACCGATAGGGAGCGAGTGAGATTGGTAAGTTTGGAGTGTTCCGTGGCTCCTCGAAAGCTGTCTGAACGGTGGTTGCTGGGACTTCGCGTCCGGTTGCTGGTGGAGGATAACAAAACTAGCTTGTGGAGCGCGGGAGGAACAACAAGCGCCAAGTCCAACGTCGCCAGTCACTACAAGGATATTATATTGTAATATGGACGATCGAGTGTGAAGAGTAGCACAGGATAGGAGTTTATTCATGTACTTCTAGTTCCTATTTATACATAATGCCGTTCCAGCGTGGAGTCAGAGGTTTTGTTGGCATAGAACATGCATTCATTAATTGGCATTTAATTAGATACAAAAAGTGGTTTATGGATTAGAAAAAAATAGAAACAAGAATGTAAGGTAAGATGAATACGTGAAAGGGAGGCCTATAAAAAGAGGGCCCAGGTTTCATTGAAACGTCGTCTTTATGTTTGGTTCGTTGTAGTCTTCATGTTGGTCGGCCCAGGCATTATGAGAAAGGTTGATATCCGATATTCCACGGTGGCTGTCAGGCGAGGATATTGAAGGGAGGATTGGAGAATCGGTTCCGAAGTTATGAGATGGCGAGGTGATCGGGGAGTGGTAGGAGGTATCAAATGTCATTTCAATTTCCTCTTCTTGAACTGGCCATGAATGAGTGGTGTTCCTTTGTAGGCTATCATCCTTCAAACTAGTTGACGACTCATTGCCACCCTTGGGGGAAGAAATTGGCGTGGTAGGTGACTTTAAATCTTCATCTTTGCCTTTTATGGGTGCCGTTGTCGGCGTAGGGGTCGAGTCTGTTTGCGTGTTCGCAGGGGTAGGCGGCACATTGTTCAGATCAAGGTTAATAGGAGGTAGAGTAGACTCCAACTGCTTAACCTCGATGTGTTCGCCAGCTAGCTCGGCCCTGATTGCATCAATATCGAAGAGCACGGAACCATCAGCGTCACCACTTTTCCCAGATGAGTTAGAATCCTTTGCATTCTTATCAACGTCATAGGTCTCCCAGCGTTTCTTCTGGGCAAGCTTTCCGCTTTTAAAGAAACCAAACCTCTTCTTATCAGGTTTTAACTCAGCTTGTTTGCGAGCTTCATCTATTTCACGCATTAACTCACGTTGTCGCGCCTCATGTTTCTCTGGATCCGGGTCCTCGATTTCTGTAAATTCGTCACTTTCTACATCCCAGCCTACTTCTCGAAGGAGTCTAGGCATGGTAGTACGGTACGCCATATGGCCACCGACTAGGTGTGTGACATTCACATTCTCGATTCCAGGGATGCCCTCGACCGGAGCAAGTCCGGCAACGCGCATAATTCCACCACTGGTTGCTCGGAAAAGGTAGCCAAGAATCCAGTCGTTAGATGAATAGCCGTTCACAAACCTCCCTGAGACAATACTTCGAGCTTTGGTATAGTCATCCTTGGATACGACAACTGGAGAGCCAAATAAGTAAACGTTTTGAACCAGTCCAAATGCACCTTTATTCGCAAGTTCTTTTAGGCATGAAAAAATTAGGCGTGATCCGAGTGAGAATCCAAGCAGTGTGACAGGCCGGTTTCCCAGGTTTCTGTTTATTAAGGAGTCGGCCAAGATGAGCCCAGCAGCATTAGCACGGGCAAGGGAGACATTCCACGGATTATCGATCAGGTACGATAGCTTCGTGAGAACAATAGGAAGTTGCAACGATGCCATCAAGGCAGTAAGAATTGTAGCTCCCAGGACTTGCTGAAGACCTTGTGTCAAAGCCTGTATATATCCGTTAGTAAAAATTGTCCATTATATAAATCAGAGGGAAACTGGCAACATACTTCAGTAGCAAGAATATTGATAGTCTGACCAGTACTTTGCAACATCTCAGGTTCCCACAGAACTGAATAAATGTCTCCCATGATAGGATCCACTGTACTGAACGGCAGTCGAATGTCATCAATTTTGCCATTCATCCACCCAGAAACGGTAACAATGAGGTTAAGGCGCTTATTATTATGTAATGGTCGATACTCGAACGTTTTAACAGCACCTGTCCTTCTCTCGGAGGCTTTGATTCCTATAGTGCTTCCCGCAACGGTTGCTCCAGAAGTTATAAGGGCAGTCCCTCCAACACCACCAAGGAAAGCACTAGTTCCACTGACTCCGATAGTAGTAAAACCAGCAGCAAGACCAGCCCCAATCACAGGCGCAAGGAGGCCAGCCGAGAGGCCTATTACTAGGCCTCCTCCAACTGTTGCTAACCCCATGATCAAATATCGTTGCTTCAAAGCGGCCTTCCTTCTTGATTCCAGATGCTGTGCTTCATCCCATGTCTCCTTGCTAGCTTCTTGCTGCATCTCTAAAGCATCGATAATGCGCTTTTCGAATCGACAGATTTGGTTCCAGGAAATGTTCATAGATTCTCCAACCAGTTCAAGTAGCTTCCGTGACCTGGCGTCATAAGTTGCATCTGCAATAAGAACGAGAAACAGGTCACATAACACAGTCCAGCGAAGATCTATATCAACGTTTTTAGATAGTTGAAGTTCGGAAGGCGATTGTATTTCAGGGACGTCATTACTGTCGTTAGGTTCGTAGGGTGGTGGGGGCGTGGGTGAGCGCGATGGCTCCTCGGGGACCTTAGATGACTTGTCCATATCAGGTTGAGGTTCATCAACAGATACTTTGGAACTAAACACAGAATCTCTGGTGAGAGGGTTCTTGACACGAGCATTTCGCATCAGTGGAGGAACAAGGTCCTCTGGTCGGACCCCATGTTCAGCCAGCTGTTCGATCATGACCTGTTCGTCAGAGTTGATATCCATATGCCCGTAAAGGCGGATCATTATCTGTTGGCCCCATTTGCTCATCGAATCCACCGCAGTGCTTAAAAACTTGCGCGTGGTTTTCGATGGTGACTGATATGATTCCACCTCTTTGACCATTTGGAAAATAGTCAACCTTGTAGCTCCGACGTAGGCAATTCGCTGACCCTCAGTTAAAATGTCTTTCGTCGCTTCTAGCTGAGAAGTTGGATCTCGCATATCATCGTCCTCAACGCCAAGTGCATTACTTTGTGGTTCTTTGAACAGGTAACTTGTGTTTTCGTCCAAACTCGTGGCGGATTGTGCATCTTCATCGATCTGAACCCTGGTATACCCCTTCCCGGCTCCCCCAAGTCCTTGATAGGCCGCGTCGTCGTCCTCATCTTTAGCACCGCGGGCTACTATTCTACCGTAGTCGTCATATACATCAAATTCTCCCAGGGCCGGCATGGCATGCCATGTGTCGTCCTCTTTTTCCTCGTCAGAATCATCTTTTGTTGCTATCGTCTGGTGCGACCACGCTGATACATCTTTAGTATGCGCGTCGTGAGCTACTTTTGAGACATTGCTACTGTCTTCTTCCGCTTTATCGAGTATGGTGGGGAGAGCTCCATCCTTTGTTCCTGGCGAACTAGAACCGGATATGGGCTCCTTGATTGCTCGCTCTTTTGTTCTCTTTTCAAGCACCTCGAGAGGAGCGGATACAGATCGGGTCATGGGCTTTCGCACCTCGGAACTGCAGGGTGTATTCGTCCCATTAGGGCTCTCGGGAGCTACGCCTTGTGTTGGCGCATTTCTTAATGATAGGGTTGACTTTCTGGGTCGGATTGGCAGGCCAAAATCGTCCAACTCTTCGTTGAGGCTCACGGCGTTCGATGGAGCCCTTTCCTGCACCTTCCCGTTGTTCTCCTCCCCACATTTTCCGGTATCCCCAAGGCTAACCTTCCCAGCTTCTGGTCCTCTGTCCTCTATCACTGGTTGGTCCCCATTCCCCTTGGTCTTATCGTTATCGGATGGCAAGGAGGTCATTATAGATTAATATTCCATCCACCACTACGATGAGATGATATCGAAATCCCAACGCAAAATATTTATCCGAGTAACAAGGTACGACATTGACGGTTAACGGAGAGCCGGGGATGAATCCGCAAGGAACACCGACGTACGCTTGCCCGCAGCGTTTATAATAGCGGCGTCACCGGAAGGCACTTCGGGGGGTAAAATCGAGGATCGCCAACACTGAAACCAAATAAGAGAAGAGACGAGCTAGTACGGAGTATATAGCGCCCAATATCGCTAGAGGTGGTTCAGGCGGGATGAGACACGAGCTCCGGCAGGTGATGAGATCATGCAAATCGGCCCCTATATCGTAGTCTTATTAGCTTAATCTGAAAATGAATTAACCATCAGGCACGACGATGCCCACCGCTGGCTACCTCGCTCTTCAGCAAGCTAAATTTCCGCGTTCACAGTGTCCAAGCCGAACAGACGAGGGCGATTCAGGGGGCCTTCGAAGCTTTTCCCCTTGCATCAACGCCGTCCTGGCTCTTTTTGCACAAGCTTCACAAGTTTGACCAGGAACTCAAGCTTTTCACGTGCTTCCGCGGATAATCGATCTTCCGGGCTTCCTTGGGAGGTCCCGTGACCTGCATTCTTCAGCAACTTCGATGGATCGTCCATTCCATTTATTATTATTTATCTAACTGATATATAAGATGGCTATAGGTTTGCTTGTCGTGATATACTTTGCATTCAGCGGCTGGGCGTTAGCAATGGGATTGACATGGTGATAAGGGATAGCTCAACTTGTTCATGAAGATTGATATTCCCAGTTCTTGATATCAGGTTTCACTCTTTATAATCTAGTATATTATAAACCGATATAAAGGCACGGAGTATTCAGGAGAATATCTAATGAAACATGACATACAGAGTACATTATCTCCCTATGGAAGCAGACTTTTCAAAGAAGCCGAGTTCCTAAATGATGACAAGACCTTAACGATAATACTTTGATTGATTACATTGAGCCACTCTGACCAGCGCATCTTATGGGTTGCTGTGAAATTTAAATGGTCCACGGGCCATACAATTCTACATAGATAATAGTTGCCTGGGAGGAAACAAGCCAGCAAATTTTTGGCTATCCAGTATTGCAGCTTATATAGTTTGAGAGTAAGAAATTTTTCAATTACTTGTTAGCCAACCCCATCACCTTAGAATACATTCTTATTCATGAAGCGAGCTTTATCAGATCATATTTATTCCAGGGCATCGACGATAGTATAGTTAAGCTTTAGTGGATCAACCTTATTTGTAGTTGTTAACCCCTGAATTCTTGAAATTTTGAACCTTTCCAACCTCCAGATACACACAACAAGCCGAAAAATGAAGTCTGACCGAGCTAAGCTACCACAAAACCATCCCACGCCTTCAGTGCATCTTGACTTTCCACCTCATATCGCTTAAGCCCTCCGGCATAATTGAGCTGCTCACGTTTCTTACCAGGGATATTGGCACCCATATACCAAGAGTCTGTTTGTGGGAGGAGGGTGATGTTTGACACCGCGTTGACTTTCTCCTTCCATATCTCCTGTGCCTCACTAGTTGGGTGCACGTACTTCCACCCGTTTTTCTGGATTTTCTTGATTACTTCTACAATCCACCGTCCTTGGATTTCGATCGCTGACGGGCCGTTGCTGAACGCAGTTGGGCCGTGGGTGGCGTATAGATAAAACATGTTCGGATAGCCCTTGATGCACATACCGAGGTAGGTGTGTGCCCCGTCCTTCCAGGCTTCTTCGAGAGGCTTGCCGTCAATGTCACGAAGGCCCATGTTTGTCATGCTTCCGCTGACAGCGTCACACCCCGTAGCAAGGGCTATCACGTCCAGTGGGTAGAAAGTGCCGTCACTAACAAGAATTCCGTCTGGTTTAATTTCAACGATAGGGTTCTTCCTGAGGTCGACGACGTTCACATTAGGTTGATTAAACATCTCATAATAGTCCTCCTCGAGGGATGGCCGCTTTGTTCCAAATGCGTGGGGCGGATCCAACGGTGCGACGATGTCTTTCTTTCGGGTATCAGTCATCCTTGCTCGTGTCTTCTTTGCCCAGAAATCATATGCGTAACGGTTTGCCTTGGGGTCGAAAAGAATGTCTTGATAGGTTCCTAACCAGAACTCGAATCCTCCATTTTGCCATAGGGTCTCGAATAGTGCCTCCCGCTCTTCCTCGGATTCACTCACGGCAATTCTATTCGAAAACCCATACCTCATGCCGGAAAAAGTAGTCTCTCGATTCTGAAAGAATTTCTGATACGCTGGTTTTCGAGCTTCTTGCTCTTCACGCGTCAGCTTCCCCTGGCGCATGGGCAGTGCCAGGTTTGGAGTTCTCTGGAATACGGTCAAGCTACTGGATTCCTTTGCCAATGCTTGCGTCAACTGTACTCCCGTAGCGCCAGTTCCAATTATCGCTGTGCGCTTTCCTTTAGTATCGATACCTTCCCGGGGCCAGGACGCGGAGTGACAGATTTTCCCTTGGAAAGTATCTAGTCCCTTAAAGTCTGGGATATATCGTTTAGCCCAGAATCCCGCTGCAACGAGAAAGAATCGGCTATGCGTGGTTCGTCCATCTTCAGTTTTGATATCCCAGTTGTTGTTCTGTACGTTAAACTGGGCGCCGATGACTTTGACACCAAACTCCACGTCCTTTTTGATGTCCCACACCTGATCAACATGGTCGAAATATCTAAGGATCTCCTGTCCGCTAGGGTATCTCTCTGTCCATGTCCAGCCGGACCACAGCTCAGGCGCAGAGTATTCGTAGACGGGGACCTCGGAGTCAACACACAGTCCTATCGTATAGCCGACGTCAGTATACTCTGCACCGAGCGGTGACCTGGATACGGAAGGATAAATTCGCACCTGGATATGTATGCCAATGCCAGGTTCCTCCTAAACCCGTGCCAGCTTCATATATTTTGCATTTCAGGCCGATTTTCCTGAGGTGGTGCAAGAGGAAGATGCCAGAGAACCCAGCCCCCACGATCAGAGCATCATATGAGGGTTCTTCAGAAGACATATTGGTGCAAGTATTTAACCTATCCTTTGCCTGAGACTCTCTTGAGTGGCTCAAGGAAGAAACAAGGGTGAATCAGCTGTATTAATGGCTGAGTTCAGACCGGGTATAGGTTTGGAATAGGATTGTTTGGTATACGCAGTCCCGGGGGTATATATTCGTCTCTCATAGCGTTACACCGGCTTCCCCTCCTCTCGCCTCGCAGTTGCAGTTTGCTTACTCCGTACATGGCTGCAGAATGCATTGCTACCTTCGCTAACTTTACGAATGCTGCATGGAGTGCGAAACAAACGGGGATCGTTGCAGTGCAAAAGCTCTCCGGATCTATCTCACGCCTGAATATTTTTGCATACGGCCTAGTTATCCCCCAATATATCGACTTCCGGTGGGAGGCAGCTCATCGAGAGTTCTTTCAGTCAATTGGGCCCTTTGATTTTAACACCTCACCACATATATTTCTGGCCGGTCACTTTCTTTTTATGACTCCTGACGCTCGATTTTAAACCTGGCTATCTCTTGAATATCAAGCTCTCACGTGAACCATCGGGGAACGGATGTTCCCTTAATCTACCTAGTTAACACGACATTCGGGCAAAGGTCAGACTAGGATACCAAATGAGCACCCAATCACGAAAGGCAGCACTTGAGAGGCATGAATATATGCAGATTCTGCTTGAGACTCTGCATATACGCAAGGCGAAAGTGCATACTACCCAACAAGGCACTGGCGAGAAGATCCAGCCAAATATATTTTCAAACTGGAACCTAGGGCCGTCGATATTAAGATATCATGGTTGCCGCTAGCTACCTCTTCCAAGGTGTCGTATCAAGAAAGCTTCAACCTCTCATGGGACACCACCTTGGCTGGGGCCGGTAGGGAGTACTATATTAAGTGATACCACAGCAGGTACGCATCACTAGAAATTGAATGAACATTCAATTTGGCTAACTAAGCCTTAGTCCCATATTCAATATGTGAACTTCATGATGTTGGATAGAGTGTTCGTTTTGGATGCCCTGGCTCTCCTCCCACTAAATAATTGCCACTAAATAATTGGATTCGTACAGCTGCTCCTTGCCTCAGCCCCCATGATGTGACTTGAAAGCTCCTATATCTTGAACTTTGATATGCACTTCACTGGCTTTATAAGTACCACTTCATCCGCTCTCTGCTTTGCGCGCCATATTCTCCTGACTCTGAGTACCACTCTCTTCTCTATTACCCATGGGAAGTGGGTAAGAGTCTGACTCTATCTTTGACTGCCCTCCATTCAACCCCATATTCTCCTCTGCTACTAGAGTATCTATGCCCACTTTTGGTGGGGCGATGTCGTATGCTGGACGCGGTTTTCGGCTTAGGGTGCATCGCCAGGAGTGTGACGCCTGTCCTGCAGAATTTTGTCCGGAAGACAAGGCCTCATGAAGAATAACTTTAACGAGTGGCCCAAGGGTTGGAATGCATGCCGCGATGATAATTAGATATTGCTCAATACACGCCCAAACGACAAGGTCAATAGTATTCCAGGAGTAGTCGGCACGGGCGGAAAGGCGAGCGAGGAAAATTGTTTTTACAATTGCAGCACCCATTGCACTGAAAAGTTAGCACTTGCAAGATTGCTAATAAGCATGGGTGGACTTACATTATACCAAGCGCGAGGATTGATCCGAGAGCGAGTTTCAATCGTACTGGCATGTGGAGTTTTGAAACTAAGTGCATAGGATACACAGCGAGTGCTAGATCCGAGAACGCGGAGATAGCTGAAGAGTAATGTTAGACTGGTCTATATATTATAGATTGCAGGGTTGGCTGACCTCCTTGGAAGAATGCATAATTCCTCTGGATTCTTGGGTCCCAGCATTTCCCTTTGACACTATGGTCCCAGAGAGACACAACAGGCATGCATTGACCAAATATCGTATATACGCAAACAACGTTGCTAATCGTAAGCAAGATCATACCACTATAAAAGTAAGGTGCCTGATGTTTTGCTTTTTGAATAAGGCGTAGAAGGAAAAACACAATCGAGACTTTAGCCCAATTCGTGGACATTATATGGAAGGACTGGAAAAGCCAGTTAAATTTATCCGCCTGAGTCCTCTCCGCGTCAGTAAGGAAAACATGGTGGCGCCCAGTACCGTACGAGATACTAGCGGTGATCAAGCCTGAGTTGACCGCAGAGCATGCCTTGATAGATGAGGGTCTAAGCGGTTGTTCATCACATATTGTTAGGGGGCAGGGGGGCTTACTAGAGCGAGAACCATGAAGCCATCGTCCCAACCGAGTGCCTTGATAAGCCGTATGCGAGTGTAAATTCTAGCAAACGTGATGAGAGATGAAATAGCGAGGAGTGTCCATGTTAGGACAAGGAGTTTCTGGGCGCTATTGACGTCTTCGTACGGCATTTTAGCATATGGAGGGATGTGTAACTTTCAGTGAGAGCTATAGCTTCTTCCAGATATCGATCGAAGGTCATAACAGTCCGCAAATCAAACGCCAACTGCCATCTCTTTGAAGAGCAAGGTGGGCGTCCAGATATATAACGGTTTACTGGATAGAATTTATCCAGTTCGCCTGAAGTGTCGCATGGCTTAGGTGAACACATGAGACAGCATCCATCAGACCCGAGACTATTGCTTCGTCGGGCCAGAGGACCGAGGCCCTGAGGACCTGAGTGGCCGCATTCAAGATCTTGATATCAGTGATGGCTGAGAAAGCGCTTGGCGGGTGCTAATTCTCCGTATTCCCGTCTTTTGGATAAAGTCTCCCCGGACTCCTTTCCCAAAGTTGATGGCGATCGGCGCTCTTTAATTTGATCGTTCGTAGTAATGGACAACCATCTAGTGGTACGGCCTGGCTACAGTGAAGTTGTGTTCGCAGTTTCTAAAGTAGGACGGCCAGCATTTTATCCCGCCTATAGGTGAGATTTGGTAGATGATTTATCTACTCCGTATACTCCATACAGTAGCTTGCAATGCTGGTATAGACCCGATTATTGACTTATCCATTATTGAACCGAACTGTTATATTAATGAGCGCGTCTCCAATCCTTAGCTAGAAGCCATGTATCATACACCTTAGCAAAGATACTCCACTTCAAAAGACCAATGCTGCTGTAGGCATAGAGAGACAAAACATATCTTAGCACAGAAGCCATCATGGATTAACATGCGGCAAATAATTGCAGCGATAGCTTAAGTTTTTGATTGACTTTGTTTTTGAACTGTAAGCAATCGGCACAAACCGGGGAACTGATGAGTATAACCGCTTCAGATAGGGAGGCCGGTGGTGGTGCTTTGGACATTCTGGCAAGCTTTTCACGATTGGCTTGCTGCTGTTTTAGATCTTTCAATTGACTTTCTAAATTGAGTATTTGTTGGCCTTCCGACCCTCCGCTCAGTCTCTTCAATTGCTTTCCCACAGATTCAATATCTTCTTCAAGTTTGGAATCTGGCTCGCTATCGCGGCTGAGAAAAACGTGACGATCAATAAAGTATGCAATTAACTGCTTTTCGGCATGGCAAGCGTTGTATTGACCCGGACAGTTTTGATCGCGGTCGCTATCACAAGCGGGGGTATGATCAACAAGACAAGAAATGTTGAGAACCTCATCTGTCCACTGTCGGCCGCTAACACTGGCTGGTAGCCATTGACCATGCGACCATCCACTCATAGCTACAATAGATTCAAATTTACCGCCCCTCTCTAGACGCGCGACTGTTTTTGATCTCGATGCCACTGGATAAGTTGTAACAGGGCCATGTAATATGATTGAACCCTCCATTGGTGATTTTTTGAAAAAGTAATCCCTGTATTGCGATAATATTGGAGGGGTGCCAAATATATTCTTGGACTTCCTGTCCTCTCCACCAAGGAGGCGTACAATGCTTCGGCGATCAAAGTCTCTTTTGAAGGTGTCCTCTGGGCGCTGCAGCTCTTTTTTAGAATAAAGCGATGTGTACCCCCCAATTCGTTCATATATATCTCGTCGATTTCTTTGGGTAGGCCGAGCAAGGTCGACCGCAAGCCGGTTTCCATCATCTCGCAAGTTTTTGTCCGCGGCGTTTTCCAGGAGAAGTTTTGCATTGTCGAGTCTACCCCATAGCGCTGCTTCCATGAGCGGACTCCTCCCTCTGTGATTGACCGCATTCACACTAGCACCGTGCTCCAAGAGTAGAGATACCATACTTGAGCTTTTTCTCATCGCCGCATAGGTTAGGGTAGTATTGCCTTCATCGTCACGCCCGTGAAGGAAAAGCTGGGCTTCAGGGGAACACTCGAGATACTCTCGAACCTCTTCGGTATTTCCGTCCTTGCAATCTGCAATGGTAACATGAATGGCTTTTTCTTCATACAACTCCGAGTCATATCCTGTAATGGTTGTCATTTCCTCAGAGTCTCTGTCGAAGCTTAGATCGTTTTCGTCATCGACAGTGACTTTGGCTCTAGAGGCAAACTCATGCGACAGTGAGTCTAGTTCATCTATATCATCCCTACTATAGCATATATTCACATATCGCGCTTGTTTCTTGTCGATTTCATAAGCGACCTGGCCCTCATCGTTGATTGGGAAACAGCATAAGTAGGATTCAGGGTGGCCGCAATGTGGAACTCGTGTCTGGGCCCCATTCCAGTTGACATGATGATGGTCATGAACCCCTTCGCAATGTGGGCATCTTACGCGAAAGGTGTCAACATCCCACCAAATAACGTCGGCTTCCGGTTTGGCATCCATATCTTGAGCGTGAACATATCTGGTGGGAGCTGAGGGGCCATCCGTGAGATTAGGCGCCGTAGTCCACTTAAACGATCAGGATAGAGCCGCTAGTGGGAGCAGCCACAAGGATGGTCGAGTTCGTTTTCGTTAATCAAAAAAGAAGTTTCCTGTAACCGTTCTAGCTCAAGAGTTAAACACCTGTTCACCTTGATTTTCACAAGCCTTCCTGGACGATGTTCTCTGTTGCTGTCGATAATCTTTCCCCCGTACTACTTTTTGGTCCTGCCCATCCCTGCCAGTGGAACCCGGGCTAGTTAAGAAAGATGCCTTTATTGCAAAGAGGTAATCTAAATCTATAAATCCCCCTGTATGGTCTATCTTTTACCGTCTATCCCCACGGAGGAAGAAAGTACACTTTGAACACAACGAAAAAGTCAGAAGAAAATGCGGATGCAAAAGGTCAAAAACAAAAGAAAAGAGGAATACAAAAAGTGAGCTGATTAGTGCTGTCTCTCCTTAGGCGATGTGGAATTCAAGGCCAAAGCAAGGTAGGAAACCAAGTCGCAAGAATGTAAAATGCAGCAGATCCCTCCCAAAGAGACGAAAATTCCCAAGAACGCATCGCAGAAAGTACAAGTGTGAATGGATCAAAATGATCAATATGCGCTCAATCGGGGAGAATCAACCAAGCTGCCAGAGGGAGGAAACAATGGAGAGATCCAGAGAATAAATCCAGATGTTTAGATGGAGGTGGAGTGGTATCGGGGTCTTAGATTTGCACTTCACTTCTTGAAAAAGGGCCAAGGTTGAGGTTGAGGTTGAATTGGAAAATTAATTATCATGATTCGTCAGAAAATTCGAGGAGATACGTTTACTTGCTCAGCACCGGCAAGGTAACGCCCGCCGGGGCCTGCAGGCGACCGAAGTTTGGCTCCAAGTCCAAGATAAGTTTCAACGCATTACGCGATCGAAGGTATGGCATTGGCCCGGAAGCCGACTGCAGACCCGCTCCAGGCTCTACGTAGCCGGTTGGCGTCACCTCTTCATGCTCAGTGCCTGGCATTGGCATCCATTTCTGTAGCACTTCATAAGCAGCGAGGGTGAAACCGAATTGGGGGGAGGAACGGAGAATACGGGCTGGGCCACCCTTGAAGAAGGCTTTAAATCCTTCCTCTTTCATGATGGTGGCGGCACAGTGGCGGAGAGAGGTGTATTTCGTTTCTCCCTTTCGGGCTTCGACTTGGAGACGGGTTTTGATCACGTCACATGGGGTGGTGAGGTAGGCGGCTGGCATACCGGCGATGGCTCCCGCAGTCAAAAGCTGGATAACACCGAGCTTTTTGGTAGGAGATTCACCGAAGAGGCCCGTCTTCAAGTGGGAGTAAGTTGGGAAATAGATAGCCGAGAAGGGGACTATAGATATGGCGTTAGTGGAAAACATGTTATGTAAAAATTCCGAGGTTTGCGATGCCGAACTTACCATCACGGAGTAAACAAGCGCTGGCTCCCTTGTACAAGCCCATAAGACCCAAATTCTTCACGATCCACATTGCAGACCTGCGTGGAGCAGCCTCGTTGACATTCTTTGCGATCTCTCCCTGGATTTGAAGACGGATCTTGACGATCTCCAGGGGGTTGGTAAAGACCTAAACGAGGCAGTTAGTAAAGACACGCGCAACTTAATCCTCAGAGCAATGCTGTACATACAACTTGACAGGCACCTGCAGTACCACCCGCAATGACTTCATGAGGCCACCATATCTTGCCACCCTTGTCCTTATCTGCAAAGTATCCTCGCACCAAGTCATTCACAGTAAGCTTGATAGCTTTCTCAGGTGCAACACCAATCAGTTGTGGTATAACTCCAGAGTATAACCCGAGAACACCCTCGTTTCGAATAACTTTCTTAGCACAGTCAAGTGAGTTCATGTACATCTTCTCACCAACACGCGCGCTTCTCTGGTTCTGCATCCTGGTCTTGACGAGATCAATTGGGTAAACCATAAAGGCACCGAACGCACCAGCAATACTTCCGAGTGCGAAATGATGAGCCGATTCCAAGATGTTGTGAAGTAGTTGATTCGTCTTCACGGCAACCTTTTCACCGGTCTTTGACGCGCCGGCCAATGCCTCTCTACCCAGTACGCTGGCGCTGTGCCATGAGGCGTCGATGACTTTTGCGAAATCGCCTAGCTCAAGCCTACCGGATGGTGCGTCGAGACCAGCGAAATGGAACAGGATATCTGCCTCCATTGGCGTAAAGAGTGAGAAGCGCGTGATGCGGGCTGCCTCGTTCAGGAAATCGGATCGAGTGATTTTTCCATCGTCACTTTTGCGAATGGCGCTGCGAATGATATAATCTATTATATCCATTTCTCTGATAATGTTCTGGAACGCGCGAACGTTGGCGTATGATATCTTACTGCCGGAGGAGATATTGCAGAGAGTAGGCAGGTTTTCCAACAAGTGATCTGAAAGCTTGTGCTGAGACGTTTCCAGGATAATGCGCTGGAAGTCTTCAGGCTCAATGTATCCATCTCCATCCTTATCGAAAAGATGGAACGCCTGTCTTATCCTCTCTCCCTGTAATCCGCGTAGCATCTGTGCAAATTGTGGATATGTCATATCATGTCTCGTCTTTTTCGAACCCGTGTATAGCGCCGCCCAGCCTGAATTCCAGTCAAAAGGAATGTTGTTTTCGCCCTTTGTAGAGCTGAAAAGCTTCTGTAGCGTCTCATGCTTGACTATGCCCGTTCCTTCGGTATCGAATAATCGGAAGGTGATTTCGTACTCTGCGTCCGGTTTGCCGAGAAGGTCTTCAAACATCGACCAGTCCTGCAGGTTGATCTTGCCGGTATGTCTTCGGTCAGCAACATTGAAGAGGATTCCGTATTGTTCGCGTTTTATTTTGTGCTATAGAAGGATCAGATAAGATCGTGTTAGCCCCGGTGTCTTGCTTAATGATGTCGTTGGATTATGCTTAAAGCAAACGACGAATGTGGTAAATCCAACGTCCAATGCATCCAGACAGATGAGAACTTACATAGTCTTCATTCTTAGGAGCAATAGCATCAATAAAGTCCTCCTTTGTCATATACAGGTCGCCAGATTCACTGTCTACCCTCGCGTGCTGCATAAAATGGGCTTTGACATGCGCACTCATTGGTGTCTCTGTGGACTTGCCAACCAGCTGCTCCTTTATATTCTGCGCCATGATGTGAAGTGCCAATCCTGGAGTCTATTTAATATGCAAGCAATTGGACTGAGAGAGTGGGAGGTCAGGAAGAGAAACGAGGAAGAGGTGTTCTTGCGACTGGTGAGACTGCCAAGTAACGGAAGCTGGAAGAAGCTCAGCTCATGCAAAGCAGCCACAAAGCTGAAAGACAAGGGCAATGGAAAAGAAGAATTAAAAGAGAATATGAAAATGACTTCTAAGAGTCACGATAAGGGAGACACGACAAGCTGAGATGAAGAGGAATGTGACGCCGACCCGATCGGGGCAAGATGGCAAGCCTGGGACAAAAAAATTTATTTGTTCTTCTCCTGCTCAGGAACTGGAAAGCTTACCCGATTTTCGGTCGCGTCAAGGCTTGGCTCTTAGCTTATTTAGATTTTCAATATATCGCCTTTGGGACAGAAATTTTTGCCTCACTTCCAGGTTGGCAGATTCTACAGGATACAGGATATATCTCCTACCTTCAAGTACATCACTATTCTGCGATTGATAGCTATCTCCTGTGCCTCGCGGCAGGCCCGGGTGGACTAGTCACGTGTCATGCGGGAATAAAGATCGGTGGGTGAGGCCAATCGCATACCTCGGCAGCGACGCCGGGACGAGCAGCCAGGCCAGACAGGACGAGCCGTATCATGTCAAGCGAAGGGAGCAGGCAAGGTGCAGGCAAGGGACAAGGGTGCAGCAACGTCTGGGACAAAGCTGCGGAGGCCACGCTTCGGGATCCTGCGAGTCCAGTGCCGCTTCGTCTTCGGCGCTTTGCCCACAGCACCTCCACAAACTCCGGAAGCCAGAGGTATATTCCGTATGCAGCTCTCTTCAGATCAACTGACGTGCTATACGCATGACCTTTGATTATGACCCTGGCAAAGTGATTCCGCGGTGCTGACCGTTGGCGTCTTCATCTATCGACCTCAGGTAGAGAATGATACGGTCCTCTGTTCAACTTCTAGGACTCCAGGTCGTCGAAATGACGCTTCAGACTTCCAGAACTGTACCAATGTCCCTTCCAAGCCCTTGACGATCGCCACCTCCCTTTCATACGTTAAGGGCCCTTAAATCTATTCTTTGGACTATCCTTAAGCCTGTCCTACTGCCCTCGATGACGTTTGGACAGGCCTCTGTGCAGTGGATGGCGCCATACTGCTGGCGTGGAGGTGAACATGATGGTGTAAAAGCGGCATCATATATGGAGAAAGTGCGCCCTGTCCATGTCATCTCAACGCCCCTGTTTATGCCTTACCAGGTTACCTTCGCGGCTCCCGGCGGTAGGATCAAACAGAGACACGACAAGACACAGCAAATTGGCGATTCTTCTTCTTTCTTTTAGCCATCCGCCACTCCTTGCGATGGAAGGCCTGTCGCTATTTATACACCACGGTGGCGTCATGTCCAGGTATATATCCCCCTGGTTGTCCTTTGCACAGCACCAGCGACATACTGTCGGGAGATCAATGACGGCCATTCTCGTGCATAAATCTCCGCTGCTGGTACCACAGCAAGAGGAGCGTTTTTAACTCATCCGTGCTGGCGAGAGCCATGCTCACCCCACAAAACGGCCTATGAAACCGCGATGTCGGCGGGACCGGTGGAAAAGCTAAACGCCCATGTCGTCCACGGTCCAAGCGGGACTGTCTTGAGATAGGTTGAAGGGCCTCCGGTTCCTTCCTTGCACACGTGAGGTTATCTGTCTTCGAGCTCTTCATGCGGAGTATACCGGGATACTCACTACGGTCTACTTCAAAGCTCCTTCTATGAAGAGATTCGATATTCGCAATATATATACACCATTAAATCGATGAGGAGTCTCGTCGTCCTTTTACTGAGCCTAAATCCAATCCATAATATCTTTTTGCGTGTGTCACGTGGACGCCTGAACACGTGAATATAAGGTTTGATCGTGTATGGGATTATGTAATACCTTATTTTCAAAAGCTTGGCTCTTTTGAGCTTGTTATTGTTCAATATCAAAAGGATAAACATCGATCTTTGATAGTATGAGATCATCATATCCATGAATCGTAGCTAATAATAGCATTATACAATCACCTTAGCAGGAAATTGGCTGATTACTAAGTAGGGATGAATAGGGCGATTGAGACATTTTTTATCAGGTATAAGTGCGTCCGTAGATGTATTCACGCCTATATCCAAGATTAGACTGACATAATGTGCCCAATATTCTCAGGTCTGGCGTCGACCTTGTGCGGCCTGTATTTGCAGTTTCACAACGGGGTTACGAATCATTCGAGACCCACTAGCGTTCTTCGCCAGTGATAATCAAGAGAAGTGCTAAGCCTTAAGTCAGTCGAGGTCGATTCGCTTGACGGCATTATTTTAATTCCTTCTCGACTTTAGTGAGAGGAATATATCTAATTATATACAGTGCCATATACTATAATAAGGGCAAACTCGTGGCATCATAAGCGCGCAGGTTCCACACAAGATATACCAACGCTGATCCCGCATCGGTAACTAGTTAATTAGTTACGAGTTTAGAGTTCCACTTCAAGAGCTTAATTTTTCCGTGTCTTACCCTCCGTAGATACGATCGCTAACTCCAACTTCTTCCATATCAACTATGTCAAGTACAAGTATTGTGATTCATCGTATAATTTTGCCTTGGATGAGTCCTTGCCACCGCCTGTGATATCGCTGCGCTCAGACGCTTCTCAGACTTGCCATTCTTCATTGAGAACGGCCGCGTTATTGAGATGACTTCGAGCACAGCTGGAAGCGATTCCCTATCTAAACCGCTGGATGAAATGCACGACGGTTTAGCGTCTATCCCATCGACTGCAATGCCAACCCTGCCTGGCATTTTGACTGTAACCCTTCACGAGGTCACCGGCTTCTCTACGGTAGATTGCTACAATGAGATATCCGGCAGCGATCCAACTAACCATAGTATCAAAGCTCGGCCCTCGCAGTACCGAGGGAACGGCTTTGTATATGCGCTCTTGGACTATGAAATGTTACAAGTATCGGTCGAGTCGTTTTTTGGAACGAGTGAAGGTCCTAGATGGCCGGCAGGATACTACGCAGAACGCGAACTCTACATCTCCCACTCTGCAGAGCTGAGGATATACCTCTATATTGGGGGGAAGAATACGATAGACAAGGATATATTTCTAGGCGTGGCACGAGTGAGCCCGTTTGAGGGATTCGAAACATCCAAGTCGCAGTGGCTAGAGGTAGAAGACGGTGTTGGCAGGATTCGCGTTAGTTTTGACTACCGACATGTTGAGAATAACCCGTTAAAATCGGCAGATTTTGAGTATATAGCTAGTATTGGGAGGCCGCATGCATTTTACAACGGGAAGGAGGCTGATCACCAAACATACGCAAAGAAAAACATTCATCTTATTGAGTCTGCATCTCTGCCCAAAGCATTATATACCACTACCCAACAATCTGATATCAACCACCCATTTATCGCACAGCTTTCACTGGCTTTCAATTCACAGGAGACATTACACCTTCTCTCCCCGTTTATTAGTGGTGGACACCTTTTTCACTATATTCAAAAGCAACGGGTTTTTGATATAGAGAAGACTCGACTCTATGCCGCGGAGATTCTCTGCGCATTAGAATATCTCCATGATACCCACAGTATATTCTCCTGGCTAAAGCCTGGAAATGTCCTTCTCGACTCCTTGGGTCATATAGTTTTATGCGGGTTTAGCCTTTTTCTAAGGGATCATGGCACCTATACGATGCCAGAGTATCCGGCCCCAGAATTGTTCATCCAAGGACAATCGGAGACGGCGGACTGGTGGACACTGGGGATATTTCTCTACGAAATGCTAACGGGGCTACCCGCATTCTATGACGAGAATCCTGAGGAGATACGCCGAAGAATCCTTGACCCTGATCAGCCCCTTAAGTTCCCCAAGTCTATCACCCCGACTGCTGAGGATTTCATTATCAGGCTCCTTGACCGCAGGCCAGAGAACCGTCTTGGAGCTAATGGCGGGGTCTCTGAAATCAAAGCTCACCCATTTTTTGTCGACGTTGATTGGAACATGGTCATCCGGCGGGAGTATAAGCCCTCATTTAAACCTAACTATGTAGCGCGGTACTTTCGACATCATGGGTTTCCTATACCAATGCCGGAAGAGTTTCACGGATTTAAATTCAACCAGCCACAGCCCAAAAGAAGTAGTACAACAAAGAATATTGTAACTTTGCAAAGTGACGAAGAAAACTGCCAGGAGGTGGATGACGGCTGGGAGCTAGTTTGGGAATATGCTCAACAGAAATTTCATTTCTACAACCACTTCACAGAGGCAAAACAGCTTGTTACTCAACCTGTGGATCCTCTCCCTGATAATAATGTTAGAAACACCACTGCCCCTAGCCAAACCCAGAAAGAAAGCGTACTCGAGGCTGCGTTACTAGGTGGACACAACCGCGCCATCCCACAGCTATTAGAATATGGCATGGACTTGAATATCAATATCTTCGTTACTAGTGCCACTGGAGGGAAGAGTCCGCTGGGATGGGCTACAGAGCACGAAAACCTCAGTTTAGTAACGCTTTTCCTTGATATGGGGGCTGATGCAACGTTCTCTGCATTAAATACAGCTGTGAAGAGAAGGAACGAAAAACTTATCAAGGTCCTGATGAAAAAAACTGACCGAACAACTTCAACAAAGGCTCTTGGACTTGCGGTGGATCAACAGGATATCACCATAGCCAAACTCCTTTTAGAAAATGGGGCGAAGTGCGATTTTAATGATGAAGACCGACCTCCCCCCGAGCATCACTTTGCTGGCTCTGGTTTTGCCCATAACTGCCCTTTCTATGATATCTCCTCTCTACCAGAGGAGTTTATACCTCCGCTCGTCCGGGCAGTCAAACAAGGTTGTGTCGATCTAACCCGGCTACTACTTGCTCATGGGGCCGATGTCAATACCGGTTACCACGACTTGAGTTGGGACCTAGATGAGAGTCCAGAACGAGATACGATTTCGTTCTCATGCGGCAGAGTTATTCAACTAGCCATGGAGCTAGGAGAACTTGAAATCGTCCAACTCCTACTTCTTGGTGGCGCAGATATTCACCTTATACACCCCACCTGGTGTGTACCGGGACATCAATGTTGGCCGGGATCGAGGGCCGTATATCAGAACGTCACAGACCGGTTGGAAGCCGCTAGAAACAAGGTCGAATAGACGCTACTTAGGGGCGTGGTAAGTGTGTGATTGGTCTCAGGTTTCTATACTCTGTACGCTGGTGCCAGCCACCCACCAGGCGTAGTCTGTCCATATACTCCGTAGCCTTCGAGAGAGACCTTTCTTGGAATATGTGCCGAAGTCTGCCACATAGTTAGGCATTAGAGAAGGTCAATATACTTGGCTGGCAAGTGATAAAAATGTCGAGAAAGTTGATCGACTCGGCTCGACTTGTATCAATCGCAGTTTGCCAGACGGCTCACAGAAGGCTTGATCCCTCTCAGCCTTCCAGCCGGCCAATGGAACAGAAACATTGATCTCGTTAGGTTGGCGTGCAGTGTGCCCATCACATCTTCGAGGTGCTTAGCTGCATATATGCAGGCGCTGGCACAAGTGTCCTGCCGCCGCAATTGGCTGTGCCCTGCCAGGATGGCCCCGAGTCCCCCATATCCTCGCCCGTGTGACTGCATGGAGGTGTCTCTCGTCTGCCATCGAGGACGAATCAACCGTCGGCGAAGACACCGACTGCATACAGGTGCATGGGCGAATCCGGTGCCGGCGCGTCCATAAATAGGACCAGGGTCCCGCTCGTCTTGACCTGTTGTCTCGAGATTACTCGCCCTTTTTGTTGTTGTGCCCTTGCCTTGCGACCGTTTGTGTTTCAGTTCTCACCCCCTTACAAAAAAAAAAGCTGGTCTTTTTTTATTCAGTCCCTTTTTGGTCTTCGGTTGTTTCAACAAACGCTCGTCCATCTTTTACCCCTTGCCCAACCCCCCCTAAAATACTAAATATATACATCAATCGTCCCCCTTTTGGCTGTGCCAACTTATACTCGCCGTTTACGTGAATTCAAACCCATACGCTCCATTGTCCTTGTCTGCTGAACCGTTATTTATATCCAACGAAATCGCTCATCCGTATCTCCTCGACTTGAGCATCAAAATATTCTATTTCTCGGCTCTGCCTTCAACTTTGATCGTCCTCGTTTGATCTTCATAAACCCACTTAAAACCCCGCTAAGAAACGTCCTGTTCGTCATCATGTTCGCAGCACGCGCCGCCAAACCAAAGCTTTCGCTGAGCATCTCTGCTGCTACCACCAACACGGCCTCCCTTGCCCTCAAATCCCCAGCCGCTCTCTCTATCCCCAGAACGCCACTGTCACCACGAAGCCCAGCTGCATATGCCACTCACAACTCGAGGTTAAGCCAAGCATGCTACTCGACGTACAGCAATTCGTGCAGCTCCAAAAGCATCCTCAAGAAGTCACAGTCGTCGTCTAGGGGTCTTGCCGATAAGAGAATCAGATTCAACGCTGAGCCAGAGATCCACCCCATCTCAGCCATAGAGAACCCCGAAGAGTACTACGGCAGCTCTGCCAGCTCTACCAGCATGTCCAAAGAGGATAGACGGGAGAGACGGTGGTCGCGTGCCGCCGCCGGCTACTCGTAAATGACCCAAGTCACCCTGGGCTCACTCTCTATTCCTCCAGATTCATCCCCGACTGGTCTTCCAAAAGTCTCCCCTTCCTACCGTTGCTATCATAGCACTTCAGCACGACATGTGTTGTCCAACCTTCGAACGGTAGCACTATCAGCCCCCTGTGGGCCGTTGGAGACGACATAGCTACCACGCAAAGACTTTCGGGATATTGGGCAATCTCTGGCTTCTTTTTGATCTTCGTATAGCAAGCATGCATAGCATTTGAGATGCTTTTGCCGGTTCGAAAGCGTAACGGCACGGGATGGTTATTTTTATTTGACGGATTCATGCTATTAATGAGGCTATGATTTATTTTCTCTTCTAGTTTTCGTCTTGGGAGGTTATTTTCTCTCGAAACGGAAAACTACTTAATTTTATGATAGGATGTCCTTATTATTCTCTCCTTAATCTACTCCAATAAGGCATATAAAATATCACTTTTGGACTTGACGTTTTACTTCTCATATATACGTAAAACTTTTGAGCATGTTGTAAATAGATCCTGGTAATCACTGGAGATAAAGATTTAAAGGTCTCCTGTTGTCCTTATAGATCGTTTTACTTCTAGTTGGTAGTTGCTATCGATAAGCCACGATCGATGCAGCGCTTGGTTGACGCTAAATTCAACGTCAAGTTCAATAAATATGCGACGACCTGAAGAGAAACATCTGTGAATGACGGGTTAACTGCATTGTCTATCGATGTCACTTTATTCTCGACCAGCAATACGAATATTACTCTACTCACAGAGACGAGCAACATTCGCTCGTCCTTTATGTCGAAGGCAGCTTCTGACATTAGCGATTGAAACATCATGGTAGCATATCCTTCTTAACTGGCCAACATCCAACTCTGGGACTCTGGTATGGGTAGTTGGAATGAATCTGGCTAATACTTTGCTTAAAAATAGCGATGATACATCCGTAGCAATTGTTGAAAAACGTGGCCCCCAAACCAGCGATGTTTCATGCTCCACCACGACTCCAAGAGGCAATGCAACCATTCACTACCTCGAAAATATCACCGCCGACAGTCGGGAATACCGCGGAATCCATCCCCTCATATCACTAGAATCGCATCAAGCGAACTTGTCGAACCTCGTCGATAAAGCACTTCGACACTTACCATCCACTACCGGCTCTATTCCAAAGGAACCAACCGCTTTGCGCCAATATGTCTCTAGAACTATTCAGCTATCACCTGTGCGCGAAGAAGAGGGAGATACAATCACCAAGGTCAAACCGGATTTTATTTCCGTTACCCGTGGACCTGGAATGGGCTCAAATCTTTCCGTAGGATTGGAATTGGCCAAAGGGCTATCTGTAGCATGGCAGATTCCAATTGTCGGCGTGCATCACATGCAGGCTCATTTACTCACACCAAGACTAGCCAGTGCGCTTGATGCGGCGTCTGGTGTTGGGAGTGATACTGCATATAATCCAAAGCCCGAGTTCCCATTCATATCAGCGCTCGTGTCCGGCGGGCATAGCTTTCTTGTGCACTCCAAGTCTCTTACAGACCATGAGACATTGGCTTCTACCGTCGACATGGCAATTGGAAGCGTATTAGATAAATTCGCCCGCATGGCCTTGCCGCAATCATACCTCGACCAGAGCAAGACAACCATGTATGGGAAACAGCTAGAGGCATACGCATTTCCTAACGGGTTTGCCGACTATGCCGACTACAAACCGCCAACGTCGAGAGGACAAGAAACTAAGCCTATCGAGAATGCTAAATATGGCTGGTCACTAACCCTGCCATACCCAGAGTCGAGAACAATGGCACTCACTTTTGCCGGTTTATTATCTGCTGCCACAAGGCAAATCGATATCATGTCAAATGGAAAGGTTAAACAGAGAAAGAAAACCAAGGAGGAGATGGATAATTTGAACCTTGATTTTCTCCCTCATGAAGGCCGGGTTGCATTTTCTAGAGACTTTATGAGGGTTTGCTTTGAGCACCTTGCTTCTCGGATTGTCTTAGCATTGGAAAACGCATCTTCCAACGAAGTTAATCAAGCAGAGAATGGGAGACTGAAGGCAACATCTCCTGTTAAAACCGTTGTGGTTAGCGGTGGTGTTGCGGCGAATCGATACCTACAACATATCCTTCGTTCATTCCTAGATGTGCGTGGATTCTCCCATATCGACATCGTTGCTCCCCCGTTATACCTCTGCACAGATAACGCAGCTATGATTGGTTGGGCAGGTATCGAGATGCTCGAGGCTGGTTGGAAAACTGATAGGAAGTCAATGTTCATAAGGAAGTGGGGTCTTGATCCTGCTGCTGAAGACGGTGGGATATTAGGCCCTGGGGGCTGGGTACGCACGGTACAATGAGGTGAATATGCTAGATGCCATCTTCACTCTACCATTTGGAAACACCTTCTCTAAGCCCGATTCGAACCCTATGGAACACAGGAACGCAGGGAGATGGGATCTTTGGGGCAGTTTTTATTTTATTCCACAGACCAACCCGCTGGATCCTCGACCTTCTTGGAGATATTTTTCATAAATGATTATATTATCGGTGAAGAGTACAAGAAAGAAATATCACAAGAAAACTATGCAAAACAGGGAAAGAAACTATGACAACATTTCGGCCACATGTGCCAATTATGAATAAAAAGGTGGATGAAACAAGAGAAACCAAAGGAGAGGCGGGAATATGCAAAGAAGCACCGCTAGTTTCACATGCTCCGGTTTAAACCCCAATATTCATCCCAGAAAGAAACCATCAGGGCAATGATATGACGCTAAGTTTTAGATGAAATGGAAGAGGGTATTGGCCGTCGACATAAGGAAACCGTTATACCAAAAAATCATAATGCAAGAATTAAACCACCCTTGAAGTTAGGAAAAAATAACAAAACACGCACGATAGGCAGCGGGACGAGGAGCGAAACGCCATGCAGAAATCAGACACCCCCCCCGAGTGAAATGGATAAGAAAAGAGACCGCTAAGGAATGAAAAGGAGAGTATTGCACGAGATAGCAGATTATTGTAGAAGATTGTGTATACTGATCTTTTCATCATCGTGGCTATCATGACTGCCACGACGGCTCGCTGGCTCAGAAGCGCCGTGCGCTAGGTCACGCTGCCCCACTGTTGGAAGGAGGGTTCTTGCACCTCGTTCAAGACACTATTGGACATGTTAGCCTTCCTTCACTTTTACATGTGCGAAGCTTGTGAGAGAGAATGAATTTGAGCGAGCAGGCTGGTGGAGAACTGTGTTCATCTCAGGGGTAGGGGGTTACGTACCAACTTTTCGACGTCTCTCCAATCCTCCCCTACAGCATCGGCCAATGGCTGCCACGTCTTTTCCCGCAACTGCATGTAGTGGCTAGCTACTTTGTCCACTCGCTCATCATTCCAGTCTGAGCCACGACGCTTGGCAACTAGACGCTCATAACGCTTACGGCATGCGTTTGAGGATTTGGTAGGGAAATTGTCGCGCTGAATTTGGTTCCAACCATGGGATTGGGCTCGGGCGGCTAGCAGAATCTCATCATCCTGTGCTGACCACGGGGTTGATGCACTAGGAAGGTGACCGGGGGTCCCAGGGCTGGGAGGTGGGTGGATCGGTAACCTCTCAGGCATCGATAGCCGCTGTGTATACGAGGAGAGGGGAGGGGGCATGGAATATACAGGGGTTGCAGTTCGCTGCCAAGGATTCGCTGCCTGGGGTGCCATGGTAGCGGAGGCACCCGTCGCCATGCGGCTGGTATTCATGGCTGTCGTTGGGCTTACTGGCTCTGGATCAGGCTCTGGGACTGTTGGTGGGCCTGCTGCTGCTGCCGCTGCTGTTTTGGCTTGAGAGGATAACTGCCGTCTTCTCTTTGGAGAAGGATATGGGCCAGATTTCTTCGAAGATCGTGTTGGGGTCTGTTTCGGCATCTCAGTTTTCCGTTTTCCTCAGATAAAAGGAGCTCCTCGGGGAATTGCAAGGAGAGTGGGCTTCTCGCACTTTTGTGAATAGAAATCAAAAATCACCTCTGTGCGCCGTCGGGGATTGGAATATAAGGGACCTGGACAGTTGGGAAGGAATGAACGCCGTGGGCTGGGGAAATTCAGTGATAAACGAGGACTCCGTGCTCCAGTATCGCCGGCAATGGGGGATCACAGGTAGGATTTGGTTGTGTATTAGTGGGGTAACAAATGTGACAATGGGCATAAACAACGTAGCATAGACAGCCGTGAATCATAACAGATATTATATCGAGCGTGGATAGGGTAGTAAAATCAAGTGATGTATTAAAAAATAGAGAGACGGGGAGAATGAAGGGTTCAGTAGGCGTCACGCCGGCCAGCCTTGCGAGAAATGACCTACTATTGCCTGTGTTAGCCTAGGGCGGTCTCGACCAGGTGGTTGCGCCGGCGCAGGAATGTAAATTGAAAAAGGTGAATTCGCGTGAAAGCTGTTAAGACCCCCGAAATGAACGTATCCGACTTCCAGATTCCAACTGAGATCAATCCAAGATGTTTGTACAAACGAGATCAAGTAAAAGAGCGGTTGGAGAAGAAGAAAGTTTGGTTCTTATATGGAGGTGGCGGATCTTTTTTGTACTCCATCACCGCAACGAGCGCATGAGGCTTGTCCACGGCCAAAACGAGGGTCCTCCTGCGGCCTAAGCCTGGGCTAAACACACCAAGCGCTTCGACGACGGAAGGGGGGCAAACTAAAAACAAATAAAGCCAATAGTGCGTTTGACGATGGTTAATTGTGCACTAGGCTGGAGTATATATGTGTCATGGGTTTCCGGAATCGCGCAAATCTGCAATGCTCACTGGCCGGGGTATTTCATATTTTGAGCACAGGTAAGGCGCATTATTGGCACATAAGCGGCTCTATGTTAGGTCCCCATTGTCATACCTGGTAAAAACAACAAAACGAGCGGGTCCGTAGGTCGACCCTGGTCGATTCTGAAGCAGATCTTGGGTTAGACCTCTCCCTATTGCTAACGGATTGCATCACTTGCCACGGTCTTTCCCGCCCGGTTAGTATGACTTGGTTTCCGAATCCATTCTCCGGAGAGCATTTACGCAACATGAATCTGCATAGCTGGCTGGCTGGCTGGGTGATACTAATTTTGGAATAGGGCAGGCGTTTAGGGTTCGTTGTGGTCAGACCGAGTACGAGATATCGTTGCATCAGCCTTTTGAACAGGTACCCCCCCCAGGTCGTCATATTCTCTGCTTGTCCGGGAGCCTAAGCGGATTAGGACGAGGGAATGGTATATAGTTCCGCCTTTCCAAGCCGATGTATTTGTCAATGGCCCGAAGCAGGATCCCACGCCGCAACGGGGGAGAAAGCGAAGCTGGCCGGACCTTTGGCCTCGTTGATATTAAAGTTAACGGACGGCCCGCTCCCTGGAATAACAACCAATTGTACTGGTGGTTAGCCGCCAACCCACTCGGCCCGCATAAGCCAAGGATACGCTCGTACTGTAATTGCCACCAAGCTGGCTGCCGCTGCTCATGAGATCCCGCTAGGAAGCTCATCGTACATCCAGCGTAGTATCGTTGTGCAGCGCAGTCTGTGCTTTCTTTTTCATGGGTGTGGCGAGGGGCCACCAAGGGATCCCATCCATGTCTCCTCTGTTGACGTGGTCGTAGCGTACTGGCATCGGACTCCGGAACCTCCTGGTTATATAGCAAGCATAGCATCTATTAGAAGACGGCGCGTCTATATCTCGAGACGTGAGCCGGTAGGTCCTGATCCAACGTCAATCCGCTATTAATAGACGTGGGCCGTTTGTTATTGGTCTATATGCCCTTGCACCGCGCGCCGTTTATGTGTGATGCTGGGACGGCGATGAGTTCGAGAAACGTCAGCTTGGGACCAGGTTTCCAAGCAGGCCACAGGGGGGTTTGTGCAGCCGTCTCTTTCGATGAAACAGTATATACCCCTTTCCCCCGTTGGTGTCGTGGCACTATAATGTGTCTGGGTTCGTGCAAGGAGGTGCAGGGTTAGCTCTAAGGAGCGACCTCTTGCCGCCCGTCGGGTGCTTAAAATTGAATATATCGTGCATGATAGCCGGTCCAGGATGGCACAACTCGTAAACGGCACGGTATGTTCTGCAAGGAGAGGGTTGTCATGCGGGCTCGATCTGATTTACCAGCGTGATAGAAGGGTCAGCCCATCAGCCATCAGCTTGTCAGCGTCAGCTCCAAACAGCCCACTGCGGCGACAGTGAGAGGCTACCAATCATGGAGAATGAGGAATGCCAAAGGCGAGAGCTAGACGGTCAAGCTAGCAATTAAGCGAGCGTCGTGAAAAAGCGAGATGGTAGGATGGGGGAGAAAGTGCCGAAAAGGGATGGGGGCCAGATTGGGCAATATTTAATGCCCTTTCTCCGTTCCAACCTGGGCTGCATATAGATTGTTTCCATCGTACATGAAAACTCCGGGGGAACTATGAAACTTGCAACGACAGTACGATTCGAAACAGACTACTATTTTCGGCCCTGGCTGAAATGCATCGACCGATATCTAAGAATATACATATGCAGCAGCGTAGCTCGGAAGAGACAAAAAATACTATTTTTCTATCTCTAGGCACTAGAGTAGGCAAAGAATACCACGCTAGTCTCTCAGTAATGCAGCTTACCTACTACTCGAGCAGGCTGCATAGTGGTATTCCTCGGATCCTTCCAGTTCTCTAGCCGCCCTGAACGTTGGATTGCTGGAGTCCGGATATTTGCTTTCGCAGTTCGAGGAAGAAATCCTTGCCGTTAGCCATTGAATTTGCTAGTCCTTGTCAGTTTCAGGTGTTGCTATAAACGTAACGACGCCGGAGAAGGGAAGGGAGCGTACGCTTTGAACCCCAAGGTCCACTGGGTCGAGCTGGGTTCCCATCTTTGCCCGTTGGCCTGTAAATTACTGGTTGAGGTTCTTCAAGCATCCGTCCGCCAAAAATTAGCCATCTCAGCATTTCAATATGCAGACAAGGTATGACATACCGCCCTGTCCGCCTTTCTTGTAATCTGCGGTGAAGCACTATAATTAGCAAGCTGCCACCAGCCCAACCCAAGACAAGAGTATCTCATACCTTTCCTTAGAGCATCCTTTAGCTCGGCGGAATTGAATCCTCGAACGGGGATATGGGGTTCGCGCGAGGGACCACTCGGGGGTCCTGTCCATGCTGCCGTGGCAGTCATGTTGTTGTTCACCTGGTTTCGGTGTCCATGGCGGTCCTGCTGGTGTGTACCGCTCTGACGGTCTCGATATCCTCCGCCCTGGTGTCGCTGGCCCGAAGGACGGCCGTGATCATATCCTCGGCCTCCTCGCCATCTAGTTAATTAAGACAACAGTCAACTTAAATGCAAGAATAAAAAGAAAGGGAAAAAGAAAACCCACGTACATACCTGTCATCACCCGCGCCGCTCATGCTGCACCCGCAAAAGAAAGCTCTGTATTCACCCTTCTTCAGGGATCAAAGCGAGAACCGAGTTCCCTGAGATTCCCTCCTGAGCAAGATGTTTTTATGTTTCCGCATCGGGCAAGTCGCGCTCTCTTTGTAAAGTCTTGGCATATATCTCGCACTTTGCCCCGATGCGGTCTAGCGTGACTCGGTCAGCACCTCAGCCCAAAACGGTGGATGGAAGGAAACCCGCGATGGGCGCAATTCACGACTCGATGACGGCTTGATATCTGATATAACGGGCTTACGCACGCTGCTGCTGGGCCTATGGAGCTGCTTCTTCGTTGACAACACGCTGGGATGATTATATTGCGCGCCAGCGTAGAGTGAATCACCCCCAAGACACGACAGCGAGTGATAAGTTGGCATATAAGCATCCACCATCGCCGGGGGCAGTTCGCCCTTATCTTTCGATCGGATTAACATATCGCGGAGGCGCTACGGGGGGGGAGAACGGATATAGGATGACTTCGTCTACCGCCAGCGTGCAGCGCAAGTCGTCTGCTGTTCGGACACCCAAGCCGCGCCCCAGACCAGCGCCAAAGGGGGCCCGAAATGCGGCTGTACACGTCCCCGGAGAACCGCCGCCAAAGAAGCTGAAGTATGTGCCCGGGGGTCCTGGAGGAGGTGGGCGGTACATCGAGGTGGATGATATAGACCCTCCGGTCCGCGCCTCCTCGCAGATGCGGAATAAGAACAGCACACCCAGGACCAGACCTTCTCGGGACTCCCACGCTGCCTCGCGCTTTCCTCCCGCAACTCCGCCAACATCTTCACGTTCGAATCGCCAGAGGAACCAGAGCCGGAGATATAGCTCTGCTGCGGCGGCGGTACTGGCGGTGGCGCAGGGCGAGGGATACATGCCTCGCGAGGAACGTGGTTGGGAGGAATTTCATCCCGATCTCGATATCGATGCCCAGATTGCCGTGTTTAGCTCGAAGGAGGTTGACGGTTTGGTCAATGACGAGAATTCGTCCTCGAACGGAATAAATGGGAACGGCAGCGGAGAAAATGGAGATGCCAGCAGCACACCGAACGGATGCCGCGGGCCAAGTCTTTCCCCCTCGAAACGTCGACTTGATAGGCCTAGACGGACAGATTCGGGGAATAGTATCAATACACCAGATGAGTCTAAAACAGTGTCGATACCTGGGCCGAATCCGCGGGAAAAACTTACACTTCCAAAACCGTCTTGGGTTATAAAAGACCCGTTTTTACCATTTGAACAAAAGGGCGTCGGACAGCAAAACTACGTTGACCGTACCATGGCGAGTGTGGGCTACCAGGAAAGCGACGTTTTCCTCCGACACGATAGACGAATGATCCGATTGACGGAAGGCACGGCAGACGGTGATGTCGATCTAGAACCCCCGCCATCTGCAGAGGGCGATGCAGGCGTGGCCGCTCCAAATGCTGGCGTGGGTAGAGTAGAGTACGATATGGATGAACAGGACGCTAGGTGGCTGGAAGAATATAATCTGCAACGGAAAGCCGAAGAGTTCGAGCCAATTAAACCTGCTATCTTTGAAATTACAATGACCAAAATAGAGAAGGAATGGCATGCCCTGGAGAGACGGATACCGAAACCAAACCCCAAACCCCCTCAGACACAACGACCACGCTCCAGTTCTGCAGTGGCAGTAAATGGTGAGAATCCAGGCTCGGGAGAGGAGCAAGATAGCAAATGTGCTATATGTGATGACGGTGATTGTGAGAACGCCAACGCCATTGTCTTTTGTGATGGCTGCGATCTGGCTGTCCACCAGGAATGCTATGGAGTGCCCTACATTCCCGAGGGTCAGTGGCTCTGTCGCAAGTGTCAGCTCATTGGCCGAGGATCACCATCTTGTATCTTTTGTCCCAATACCGAAGGCGCCTTCAAACAGACAAATACCTCCAAGTGGTCCCATCTCCTTTGCGCAGTCTGGATCCCAGAAGTATCAATCGGGAACCCATCTCTAATGGAGCCGGTTATTGAAATCGAAAAGGTTCCAAGGAGCCGTTGGAAACTTACATGCTACATCTGCCGCCAGAAGATGGGCGCATGCATACAGTGCAGCAACAAGAACTGCTTTGTAGCATTCCATCCTACGTGTGGAAGACGGGCGCATCTATACTTGAGGATGAAACTGACCCCTGGAGCTCCCGCGGTTAAGGATTCAAACGAACTCAAGGCCTTCTGCGACAAGCACGTTCCTCCAGACTGGCAAACGGACCATAACACTGCCTCTGCCACTGCACAAGCTTTGGAATACTACCGTACTGCCATGCAAGGGAAGAAATGGGGAGATAGTCAAGCTGCCGCGCTTGCAATGGGACCAGAAGCCCAGGAGGGTGCGGACCCCAATGAGACCGACGGTAGGCCTATAACTCCTCGAATTACATTAACTGTCGGCAGCAACAATAAGAGAAAACGCGCCAATACACGAACAATCTGGAAGTTACCCTCTGGAGCGCCTGTCATACCGCGAGTCGTGCTTGACAGCGTCGTCGCTTCATTGGCCCGATTTACTGTTCGTCAAAGGAAGCAATATGCCGAGGACGCCTGTAAATATTGGACACTTAAACGGGAGGCTCGACGAGGTGCTGCGTTGTTGAAACGATTGCAGCTTTCATTGGAAACCTTCTCATCCATGGAAATGACGAGACGGAATTTCTCTGGAATGGGTCGTGCGGGAACCGTCCGTTTGGAACGAAGGATAGACTTCGCGGAACGGTTATACCACGATATCGACAAAGTTCGAATGCTATGCGGCGAAGTTAAAAAGCGTGAAAAGGAGAAACTCAAGGATGCAGAAACTCTTCAGAGTATCATTGATATAGTGTACTTTCCTATACCACCAATGCTCTGGCCTGTTTTCGAGAAAGCACAAGCGTAAGTGTCTACTATACTTCATTATGAAACTTGGAAGCGGTCTTTATAACGTTTGCTAACTGCTCAACAGATTGGACGGAAAGGGAGTTTTCTTTATTGGTTTCCAGTCTATTCGGTCAAAACTAGAAGATCGCTACTATACATCCGTTTCAGAATTTTCTCGAGATCTCGCGCAGGTTTTCACTTCAGGAATCGGAGTCGCTTCTGTTGGAGACACGGCTGAACTACAGATGCAGATCAGTGGCCGTGCTCCCGAACTCAGTCATGAACAGCGAGAGAAGCGAAAACTTGCCAAGAGAATCATCAAGGCCATCCAGCCATTATTGGAGGATGCATTGAAAAGGGAAAGCGAATTAAACGGCAAACCCTATGAGAACGAGCTCAAGGGCCTAGATCTCATCCTTGAGAATAGCGTTGGCTCTCGTAGGGGTTCCATAAATACTTCCTCAGGGGAAACCGTCAACACTGCTCTTCTTGCCGAGATGGCCGCACAGCCGCTGCCTAATGGAATTGAAGTCGACAATGAAAAGAATCTACCGAATTTAACGCCAGAGTCCAAGAGTGAAGTCGCCGAAAACCCAACAGACCTAGCCACCAACGAGAAACCTACTCTACCAACAAATGGGAATCCAGGGCTACGGGTGAGCGATGAAGACGGGGATGTAGAAATGACACTTGATACGCCTGCTTACCGGGAGAATAACGGCGAGGGAGCTACGTTATACAACGAGAACTCAGCTCCTCGAGCAGCTTCAAGTGAAGGTGAAACCGGCCAAACAACTACTGCCAAGACAGGGGACGATCGACCACGGATTCCGGGCGATGAAGCCACGCCGCCTACGCCACCAGCAAGCTTCTCGGGAGGACAGCAACTGCTACCTTTAGCCCAGGGTGGTATCCAGTGGTACATGCAACCGTTCGATCCGATTGGCACCACCATCCACGAGGAACGATGGACCGGGAGGGAGCTGGTCCGAGGCATGAGCGAAGAACTGAGTGATATAGGTGACGAGGAGCTCCGTGACCTGGCTGGAGACGATGACGGCGTTGAAGGAGCAGCAGTGCAAAGTACAGGACAGGACCTGGCGTCCGCAGTCCTAGACGAGGCCTCAGGGCAAAAAACCCACAAAACACGCAAGCGTTGGCGAGGATTTAAATGATCTACTCTACCACAATATTTTTTGTCACCCTTCACGATTGTATTCCACCTCTTTATCATTTTAATTAGAAGACAAACTAATATACGTGTGCCATGATATATTCACTCTTTTGTTTGTAAAACTCCCCTGGCCAAGATAAGGCGCTAGTCCTAATCGGGCGCAGCTAAAGGATCAGCTTACATTTCTCTTTGAAGCAGCTTCACTTTCAGCTTTTCGTCGTCTCTCAGACATCGCCAACTTCCAACCGCCGACCTCGCCCGCCAGACACTCTGTTATTCCTTCACTAGGTGCTGCAACTCGCGTCGTTTTATCTCTTCAGTGATATCTCGCAGCAGCGGACTCTCCAGGACTAAACTCTAGGTGGCAACTTCAAGCCGCTAACTCGAAAAATAATCATGGCCGACATGGAGTATGAGAACGAGAACGATCGGTTCGAAGGTAACGCCCGGCATCAATCTACGTCAATCTACAGCAATGCATGAACCGAGGACTAAACTGTGACTTTTCTTCTTCTTCTCTCTAAAGAACCCCAATACCGCAGACGTAGTGCGTCGCCGCAGGACGCCAATCGCGCTGCTCGAAACCGCAGCGCTTCCCCCAATGGCCGAGCTGAACGGTAAGCAAGCTATGCTACTATCCCACCGTTGATTAATTTTCGAGTAATGGCAACTAACGTCCCGCAGTAACGAAGGAGCCGATACTCGGATGAAAAACACTGAGGAGGAAGAAGGAGCTCAGAACACAGGCACCAACTTGTTTGTAACTGGCATCCATCCTCGTTTGAGTGAAGCAGACGTGATTCGTCTCTTCGAGAAATATGGTGAAGTGGAAAACTGCTCTATCATGCTTGACCCTCACACCAAGGAGTCGCGTGGATTCGGTTTCGTGAACATGGTTACTCCAGACCAAGCAGAGGCGGCCAGAGAGGGTCTACAGGGCGAGGTCATTGACGGACGCACCCTCAGCATCGAGAAGGCTCGCCGTAGCCGTCCCAGGACTCCTACACCCGGCAAATACTTTGGTCCTCCCAAGCGTGGTACGTAATCGCTCCCCAGAAAAAGATAATTTTCTTGAAAGGAATTTGCTAAAACGGATAGAAGAAATCCGTGGACCAAGTCGCGGCGGTCGATTCGATCGCTATGATGACCGTCGCGGTGGGTATGGTGGTGGCCACGGCCGTCGTTATGATGACGGCTACCGCAACCCTCGCTACGATTCCTACAGTGACCGCAGCAGTCGTCGTGATTATCGCGATGATTACGGCCACCGAGGCGTCGATCGCTACGCTACATCAGGCCGTGACGATAGATACGGAGGAGACCGTGGCGACCGTGGAGACCGCGGTGATCGAGGCGACCGAGGTGACAGAGCCGACAGAGGTGACCGTTCAGATCGTGGTGACCGCCGAGGTGACCGAGGTGACCGCCGTGGTGGAGGTGGAGGATATTATGACCGAGATGATGCTCGCGCACAATCTGCTTCGGCTTACGCAGATGCCCCTTCCCATCGTGAGTCTCATGAGCCTTCTGGCAGTCGAGCTTATGATAACCGTTGGGACGATAGATCCGGCCCCCGCTAGGTAGGTAGGTATCCCGCGCTTGCAAGCCCTTCAACGGCAACCAAGGCTCGGCTCAAGCAACGCTTGACCATTCTACGCTTGCTCCCTGGATCGATTCCCCTTTTTATCTTTGCTTATCTTTTCCTTCTCTGGTTGTCATCCTCTGATTCTACTACTGTATTCCACACATGGTTTATTGTCGGCATCTTCAGCTGGGATCGGTACTTAATCGGTAACGGCGGCGCTTCTATGTTTGTTACACATCACCTTTCGCTCCCACACTTATTGCGTGGCTTCGACAAATTTGGAATGGCTCGCAGCTTACGTCTGAGGTCAAACGTCTGTTTGATATGTCACCGTTCGCTCTAGCAGCTGTTTCTTTTCATGTCGCTAAAATCACGAAGCAAGGCGGCGGAAAACAGGTTGTCTAAACGTTGTAATACCTTCGGCTTTTCTTGTGGGCAGCAATATCTTCCGCAGCATTCTCTCCTATGGTCCTTATCGGTAGTCAACTTGTTTCGCCGTATTGCATCTCTTCACACAAATTGAGGTAACGACTCCTGCAAAAATTGGGCCCAAGAGTGGCCTGACGCTTCCAAAAATTATCAAACAATGTCTCAATATCTACACCGCTACAAATCCTGCAACTGGGAACCCGGCGCTATTCATCTATCCCGCTTCTGTCGCTACTCGTAGTCGAAAAATCTTTTGAGAGCCGATTCACCCATCCCCTCGTCTCTCTCTGCATACGCCCCCTGTTATAACGGTTACATGGTGGTAGGGAAAGGATGCCCTATATCCTTGTCCCTCTACTGTTGTGATACATTACTGCTTGGGAAACGGCCTTCCAGCCACCCACTAACGGCATATGCACACCTACTCACCACTGGAATGAGAACCATTCAACTGTAACCGGCATCTGGTAAGTTCTCTTCTACCATACTGACCTTACTGATGGGACTTCCTTAGTGTATCAGCCGTGCAGCTGGCCTTTTGATGATCGCACATGAATATATATTTGCTGGTGTTAGCATTACGTCCCTGGTCAATAACGGTATAGTTTGACCCAAGGCTGTGTGTGTTCATCTGCCTAAAACATCACCACTGCTAGAGCACATCTTAGGAGGGTAGATGGAGTATCATCTCTAATCTAACCCCACAAGATCCTTCTACCTTGGCGACCCAGTGTTTCTCTGGTTTCACCAATCTTGGGGCGAAACAGGTCTCCTAAAGCTCTTCACTTTTGACATAATGCAATACCTATGAAGGTCCTCGGCATATTCCCTATGGGTATACATAGTAATGGTTTTCTCCTCCTAGCAGAACACGTTGCTAGGAGCAATAAGAGTTGTTACAGCCCTGAAGTAATATAACAATTGGAATATAAATTCATTATAATTCGTTGCGCCTAGCTCATATCTCCATGTTACATATATTTGAAGCTGTTCTATCCTCTTTAACTAAAAGCCTAATTAGAACGCCAAAGTTCCAGAAGAAGGACATGCACGCGTTTTGATATTTTGGTAAAGATTCAACTCCTTTTTGGGGTTGCTAGGCTCAATATAGTTGAAGTCAGGGAACCGGTATCCGTCAATGCGTGGCAGAGCATTTTAATTGAGTAGTATCCAGAGAAATTTCAGTGCATCAGGCAGTTGGCTGTTCGCTAGAAGTTTCTCCGACCTCACCACTCTTTTGTATGAGATATTCTCCTAGTACCTGTAGTGGATTCGCGGGTCTAAAAATATTAGTTTGGTGCCATAACACTCTGAGATGATAACAAGATCTCAATGTATCTGTATAGGGCTGAAAATAGACAGTAACTCACTGATCCTTGGCCACCATCTTCATACCCTCGAGAAGATATGGTACTATCTTCTCGTTCATATATATGCGAGCTGGCGCACCAGTAGCCTGAGGCTGCGGGGTTGCATGTGTGCCGCCCAAGCTACCAGCACCAGCGCCATTCCCTCGATAAGTGCCTCTAGTCTCGTAGCCACCACCCATGATGGTATCGCGGTTATCGTGCTGTTTATTGGAAGACTCGTTGTCTACGGACGGAGTGACGCCGCGAGAGGCTGTCGAAGCTGTTGCCGGTGCAGGAGGAGCGCCGGTAGCAAGCTTAGGAGTAGAACTTAAATCTGGAGGCTGATAGATAATGCGAAACCCAAGCGATTTGGCGGTGGTCAAAGTCAGCTTCAGGCCATAAGATAGAGGACGGGGGGTTGGCGGGGCGTGAGTTATTGGGTATAGGTCGTTTGATGAGATTGTCCCAGTCGTGGTTTAAAAGATTCAAAGTGACTCATGATATCTATTACATACATTGTTATTCTGCATGGCAATTGGCCTTTCTTGCAGCGCTTCTCCATTGTTCTGTTTATCGGAAATTGGAAATCCAGTGCCAGAAGGCAGTGTATTGCCTCCTGGCAAGTGTGGTGGAGCATCAGCCATATGGGATAGTAGCACTGTCACGATCCCATAACCTTCAAGGTATATCTGAGGTCAATTCGCTGCCACAATTGGGCAGTTCTCTCCTCAGCTCGTCGTTAGATATCTCGATGATATTGAACTTGAAGCTCGGAGAGCTCATGGAACAAACAGAACAAACAGTGTTTAAGTGGTTTTCTAGATCATGTGACTTCGTGTCGTGTCCAAAATCTCAAACGCGTCCTCGAAGCGCCAAACGTGAAGGATGTCTGGTTGATACCTGATATCTACGGAGAACACCTGAGACTGATTGGCAAGTTGAGGTGATATCGATTTGCTTGTCATGTTTCAGTTTCCATAGTTCGTTTGGTTATATGCTATTGTAATAATGGCAGGACCACGCAACTCACAGGTCAAACGAAGACGAACTTCAACAAGTCCAGGCGACTCGACGTCGAGCAAACGATCAGATTCCGGTGCTGAGAAGGATGCGTTAGCTTCACCTGGGCCAACGGTGACGTATGAGCACCAAGATGACTTTGTTCAGGTTTCTGAGCTTGGCATTGCGCCATTCGATCAAGAGGCTGGCTTGGAGGAGTCTCTCCCATCTGTTAAAGCAGACGAAGATGCTATCGAGGAGTACGAGCAGTGGAAAGCCTCGGTATATGACGAAGGTAAACCGGAGGAGATCCAATATCAACCCGTTGAGAAAAAGCTCGCCAGACGAGAAGGACGCTCTATTTATGTCGATGCTTTTGACTACGCCTTTCGTGTTGTCTGGGAGGATGGATGCCACCTTTTTAATGAAGCAGAGAAAGCACTGTTGAATTATTGGAAAAGCCTGTGCTATGAATCGAGATACCTGTTCGTCTCTTTGCTGCCTCCTTTCCTTCTATATCTAAGACTCAGTATGTTCAGTGAACACCCTATTGATGCGTGGAACTTAGATATATTCGACTATTCCTACGTAAAACGTCCGCATGGCATCGAGTCAATCGTTTGGGCTACTATGATGATATTTTAGACTTACCCGCTGCTGTCGATGATCTACAGAAGGTAAGGCCGCTACCAATGTCAACTTGCAACGCAGTGCCTACTCTCCCAGGGATAGAAACGCCTCCAGTTGCTACCCTAGGAGAAGAATTTCAGTTTGCAGAAGGCATAGAGGAAATAAAGACCATCGAAGAAGCATTGTCATTGCTCCTACTCGACGAATTGAAGGCTTTAGCAAAAGAGGTGAAGGTGCAAGGCAAAAATAAGAAAGATTTAATACAGGGACTGTGTGATGCGAGCAGTACCCAAACCGGCCTAAAATGGCTTTCAACCCCAAATACTGAAAAATGTGAAAGCGATGAAGATACCCCTCTAAATCCCGCCACTCATAATGGCAAAGTCGGGGCTAGGGATACCTTTTTTCGAAAAAAGATTTTTGATATCACTGGCGATTGTATTCGGCTCTCAAGCGGGGCTCTGAAACTCTTTGAGCGCATCCACTTGGTGTTTTACCGTTCTACTCAATGGACGGAAAAGTCGCTCACGGCTATAATATTGGCAAAAATATCCAGAAGAAACTATCCAAATTATATTGTCTGCCGTTCAAATTCCATATTTCCCACCAGGCCCCATTTAATCGAATTCGAAACCGCCCTTCGTATCCAGTATGACTTGGACAAAGAGATGGAGTCGGGCGGTTCATCGACTGATGAGAAGATAATCATCATCAAGCAAATTTCGGAGGCGGTATATCCTAGGTGGAAAACGATACTCCAAGAGGAGCAGTCGAAGGAAGAACGGTTATATGATTACGGGGAAGGCGCATACCTATGGCGGTTTTCTCCTGCCTGGGTGTATACCCGAATCATACATAAAGGCCTGTGGTCTCTTGGACGCCTCAAGGAGTATAAACAAGAACATGAAACAATAACAGAGCTACTCGACCAACGCCTCTTTCATGCTGCAAGACGGGGCGCTTGGTACCAGCGTAAAGCGCTCCTTGAAGAACACTATATGTGGTCACTTATTGCCAGTGATATTCGTCCAGAGGATGCCCGAAAGAGAGAATGGAAGCAGAAAGCTCTTCGTACCTGCGAAGATGGCCTCCGAGACCCAGACTGCCACGTAATTTACCATTATAATCTGCAAAAACGAATAGCAAAGCTGGAGAGATCCCTAAAGATACCTAAACGGGAACAGCATGATTTTTCCCATGTTATGCTAGCAAAGCCGGAAGAACGTACGGTGCAAGGGATCCGGATTGAAAAGGAGCTTCCCGCAAAGCAGTCCAATGCGAAACCAGCTGGAAACAGTAATGTGAAAAGCAAAGGCCGCCCAACCGTCTGGGTTGATGAAAGGGAAGGGGGTGGTGAATGCCGAGTTGAAAGTATGTGCCTTAGCTGGTATAGAGACCAGGGTTGGAAAGGATTTCATTGTGAGAGCGGTATTCTACGAACACTCGTGAGTTGGACCTCATTTTCACCTGATGATGAGATGATGTTGCCTTGTTGCTTGATGTACTGACCCCTTTTCATTAGTTTGGATATCTATTTTACGATGTTATATTCGCCTATGTTCCGAACGTCTTCCAGACTCCATACCAAACCTGTCCCCTAGATTTACATACTGATTCATTCTATCCCTCGCGAATATCTGAGATCAAGTCCAGACTTGCTCAAATATCAAATGGGGAGGCACAGCAGCTCATCCGTGAAGTCCACGAACGTGAGTCGGCAAAGCAAACCTGCGCTATAGGCATAGACTGGTCGTTCGATCTCAGTGATCTCATTGAGATTGTGCAATGTTTCCGCGGTGAAGGTCTAGCAACTATCTGCCAGGTTATGGCACAGGAATATCAACAGCGAGGCGGAGGCATTCCAGACCTATTTCTCTGGCGTATGGATACCAAGGAGGTGATGTTTTCGGAGGTCAAGTCTGAAAGTGATCGTTTAAGTGATACCCAACGGCTTTGGATTCATGTGCTTACAGGAGCAGGAGTGAGGGTCGAGCTCTGCAATGCTGTTGCGCGCGAGATCAGATATGTTTGACTTTTTACTAGATAAATTCCCACCATATATATACCATTTGGACGTTACGCTAGCATCACCTTTGTCCATATTGTGATATTATGATTGATTTCGTTTCATTATTCGTAACTGCTGGTAGCATATATGACGGGAAAAGGTAACCAGGAAGAACTCAATTAATTATGAGGATAATCTAACGCTCAGTTCCTGCGATTTTTTGAAAGAATCGCTCCAGTCCGTACAAACTCCAGGCATTTCTGCCAGGTAGCTCGATTGGAACAGCTATATCCCTGGTGCAGACCCACGCCCATTTGCTTTTTTTTACACCCATACTTGTAACTTGTCCATTGAATTCGTGAATGGTAGGGAAGCCGCTTAAGCGACCATGGTGCTAGCAGTGGCACTCTCGTATCTCCAGGTTGGTGGGAGGACACCAACGGACTTGTAGTAGCGGGAGAGACGGTGGATACGGGACTCGATCAGAATAAGACGGAACTTGCTGTCCTTGTCCTTGCGGTTACGCTCGAGATGCTTGCGGACAGCAACGGCCTAGTTAAAATGAATATGTTAGCTCCAGGTCAATTATAATTATAACATAGTGAAGTGAATTACCTTTCTGATCAACATGTAAAGGTCCTCTGGGATTTCAGGAGCGAGGCCTATACAGTTTACAGAAATCTCTCTGTCAGCCAATCATGACCAAGCAGAGGCAATGTTGAAAGACCATGTCTCCAGAGGAGCTCTGGGAAAGTTCAATCATTATTTACGTGTGAAGCGATCGATGCTTAGATAATGTTCAACGATATCTCACGTTGAAACGCTTCTCTAAACATCGCTCGCCTCACACAGGGATTTTTATATATGGGCTCGTACCGTTGGACTTGAGGATGCGGAGGATCTTGTTTCCTATATTAGAGAAATACGTTAATATTGCATGCGCACAAGGGATTTGATGTCGCAGGAACTCGAGCCCGACAATAAACATACCGGTAACGACCTTGACTTGGGCAATGCCGTGGCTGTCACGGAGGACAACACCGATCTGAGATGGGGTGGCACCCTTCTTGGCCATCTTGCAGATGTGGTCGACAACCTGATCAGGAGTGGTCTTCACCCAGGCGGGGGCGGTGCGAGAGTAAGGGAGGGCGGAGGCAGAGATACCCTTGCCATTGCTGTGAAGACGACCCATGTTGGCGGTGTTGGTGGTGCTGGTGAAGAGCGAAAATTGGCGGTTCGAGATGTGTCGATGTCGAGAAGTTCGTGGAGTCGCGAAAATGTTTTTGATGCGATTTTGGAGTGGGTGTGGATCACGTGATACAAAATCGCTTAGAGTGTAATAAAATACGTAAATTTACAGTATTATTTGTATCCTAATTATTAATGGTATTAAATCACGTGACTGAAATATTGTGCTGAGCAAGTTGTTTGTATATAAAAAAAAGAAGGCATTAAACACCAGCAACACCAGGAGTATAGGTACTCCAAACAAGACAGACCCAACTGCTGCTGAACTACCGCTGAACTATCGCATACCAGCATAGGCCCAGTATACCACCAATGGCAATAGCAATGGCGGGTGGGACTTTAAACCAAGCATTTTCAGCATAGGTTACAGCCGCTACAACCACCCAAAAGGGTTCCATTCCAAGACTCTGGCCATTAGATGCATGGGCACTCAAGTAGCCAATCTCCCACAGCCGATAAACTGCAGTGAATACCAGCCCAACTGCAGCCGAGTTCATCCCTCTGAGGGCACTAGTTGTAAGCTGGTACTTTCGCAGAACACTCCAACAGCTCTGGAACCCCACCGCCAAAGTTAAGCCTGGGACATATATGGCGACGAACGCCATGGAAGCGCCCAAGATTGTGGGCGAGTTCATAGAGGCTACCGCAAGTCCTCCTAGATATATAGCAAAATTGAAATTCGGCCCTGGAAAAGCTTGGATGAGAGCAAGGCCAATGAGGAAGTCTCGTGGTGAAACCCAGCCGGGTCCAACAACATATTCGCGTAGTAAGGGAATAACGACCGGTCCGCCGCCAAATATCACTGTTCCAGCAAGGTATAAGTTGGAGAAAAGGTCGAGGTCAAGTGTTGGTTTCTCCATCATCTGGCGCACTACAAGTATAGCAACGAAACTTGCTAAATTTCCCGTTGGGTTAGAATATTCACGGGGCGAAGGGGGATGTTTAAATACGCACCGAAGAAGAGCACGATGATCAAGATACCCCATTTAATAGGTATAGAGTGTGAATGAGTATCCATACGTTGAATTTCAGGAGTTCCAACGAGGGTACTAGGGCTGTCAGGGACAACGGTCGAGCTACCCGAACGCCGGAGGAAGGTTTCGTCACCGTCAACTTCCTGTCCCCTCCCAGCCATAGCATTGCGCCGCTGGAGCGTTGGATTCAGGCGGGGGTCATTCAACTGGATGCCGACTTGATTAACACCGGCTTCAGCATCAGCCGAGGGACTTGAGCGTCTTTGACGAAGTTTACGCCTCAGCTTCTTGATATTGGGCTGAGCAATCAGATCCCAAAATACGGTTGTGCAACCACCGATTATTATAAGGATCGGAAAGTACCAAATAGCTTGGTAACACAAGCCAGCAGATGCGCCAAAAATGACCAGAATCCTGGTTATTTTATCTTGGATGGACTTATCTGCTAGCTATGAATCAGTTAGCCACTTTCTTACTATCATATATGATAGAAATAAGGAATGACGAGTTACCTGGACTGCTGCGAGGGCGATAATGCCAACAGTTGATGCGTTAAGTCCAGAAAGGAACGCATATACTATGGTAGGGAGGTTCTGGTCTAGCTTGGCGACTCCAAGGGCAAGGCCGAACATTCCGATCGCCCCGGGAAGACTATAGGATATCCATATATGTCAATATCAATACCATGATGGGATTCAGCATCCCTGCAATATCGGAGCTGGGGAAACAAACGTCCACATGAAGAATGTAAGCACTGCCGGGAGAAAGCCTGCATGTATCATCGTTATGCAGAAGAGCATCTTGGTGCTTCCCGGTCCCGGCAGCGCTTGACTGATCGCAAACAGCTCCTGATACTATGCATCGAGCTAAGTTAGTCCAGTTTTCAGTTGAAGAAAATGAGAGGCGACATATCCACACCGTCTGCTCGTCAACCCATGGCACTCGTCCTCTCGTGTCCGATACAAAACGCCGGTGAAGCGTTCTAAAATGTACCGGCGGCCCTCCAAAAGAGGTGAATCCTAGGTCAAACGTTCGCTGAATAACATCGACAATGCGGCTATGCAGTTTGCCCTTGTTAGGTTCGTAAGCCTGGCCAGATTCACCAGGGTCCAGGCCTTGTCTAAACGCTTTAATAAAAGAATTTATCGCCATGTCGGTAGTTCACGCAAGAAATCATTCAGCAGCGGATGACCAGATCGCACTGCTTTTGAAGCTGAAGAAAGAGAAGCTGCCTGCAACATCTTTACGTTCGATCTGGGGGAAGCCATAGCGTTAAGTACAATCTCATACGTGTTTCCTGGCCTGTAGCGCGGCCAGGGCCGGTACATAACCCTGGGGTATCACGGATCACCGGACGCATCGAATTACTCTTCTGGCCGCAATATTAGGAATCCAATCCTACTTGTTCCAAGGTTGAAGATTATTGATGCAACATGGCGATCTTTGAAGGAGGGTCACGTGATGGTTTCGTTGGTCGAACCTCTTTTAGGCGAAGTTTTTTCTCTCTTTCACCGTTTCGTTTCTTCTTTTCCTTCTTTTTCTCTTCAACTATTTCGTGCTCAACCCCAGCAAGCCGTGGCGACGGTACGATGAGCCAGTACAGCTATGCATTTATGATCGTCCTACGTTTAACAACGGCGTCGTAACTAACACTCGTAAACAGGTTGGTCTCCCCGAGAACAATTCCCTTTCCCACACAGCAAATGTTTCCCACATGATGATACCTTTATTTTACTTTTTTCTGGTACCTCTTATGTCAGAGGTTGGGCCTCTTCTGGTTCAGCTTCAATGATCTAAATGGACTTCTGATTCCTTTTATCCAATCGATTCCACTATTACCCCTTGACGCACATATTTCTGAAGCATTGACTAACAAAGCTCTCTGCCCAGGGTTACATATCGATCGTTATATACCACGGCAGCTTACCCCAGGAATAACTGCCGTTGAGCCTCCAGGAAGCAAGCCGGGACCAGTGAATAAACGAATCTCAACAAATAGTTATACCCGTCGGCGTGACTCGAGTGCCTATGGAATACTTGTGAGAATCATATCTTTGTTAAAAGATAGAGATTTATCTCCTTTGGTAGGAATTGGTATACATTGAAGGATAGGATGAAATGCATTTACTGTCGCGTCCTAGTCTTCGAGAATCAAGCCTTTGTTTAATCCATTCCGTCGTACCCTCGCTATTCTTTGTTTCGTATTATCCTTTTGCACAAGAGTTTGGAGTTAGATTGTGCGGATCCATAGGGCAACTTATATAGATTGATATATGAACCCTTGGGTATATCACCACTACTCAACTCTATGAGAGCTCCTGTCAGTCAGCCTTGTGAAATAAGAATACTCTGTATCTTTATCCCATGTATACCCATTCACCTTGTTGGCCCCCAGTAAGATTTACCAAAGACCAAGGTTGACCTCATGTCTTCATGGTCAATTCCCATGCCCAAGCAAAATAATTTCTAAACCTGGACTCTAATGGCACGTCTATATGTCTATCTCCTTCCCGCGCAAACCCCTTCTAAGATGGGAAATTACCCTAGTCCTCGCTGACGATCAAACCGCGATGAATCGACAAGCCATCTAGGAGTCGAGCCTTAATCCAACACCACCTGACCAAAGAAGCCAGAACGCTGAGGAACTCTACTCACCAGGATTCTCTATATCAAATCTTACTAGAAATGAGCTTTGCAGGTCCTCAGTAACTAATTGAAGGAATAACTATTATGTTCATGGATACAACTAAGATTATATTCAGCTTCTCAGTTCTAGATCCAACTTACCACGACGGCAGTCTATGATCTACAATATCTATCTGGACACTCTCATTACACAAGCAACATGCCTTGTTTCACGTCGGAGATTTGCCCGTTGAGTATGCCATCTTTCAGCCTCAGATAGGCAGGCGGCTCAGGTTCAGATATAACCCTGCAAAATGAGAATAGAAGATGTAATATAAGCTCATGCAAGATTCTGGAGCTTTGTCCGCTTCCACTTTTCTTTTTCAGTCTCTTCTTGTATCGAAGAGACGACCGAGTCGGTTATTCCTAACATGTTGTCCCAGTTGGGTTCAGAATTCTGCAAGGGCCTCTCCCATCGGGGTTATCTCGATTCTGTCCTTACAGCCGAGTCCGTGTAAACCTACCATTGCAACGTAGTATACACCTTGCTAGCCAACCTCATATTCGGGAAATATTGACCTGGTTTAACAATCACAATCGGGTGAACCCTCCTCTCGGATCCTCTAGCTCACGCTCGCTCCTCCAGCTTGGACGCATCCCGTCAGCCTTCAATGCAGAGCTGGTTCCTTCGAACTGGATTGTCGAACTGGATTGGATGGGAGTGCAATTGCGTGATTTAACCGAGCCTTACTCCGTCCCTTCCTATAAATAGGAATAGAACATCCGGATGCTGTACAGAAGTATGTAGGTAGCTGGAGGATTGACAAGCAATAACAAGCTCCAACGAATCAAGGATGGACATCCAGCGATACACCGCTTAGTTGTTGTGGCTGGACCGTCACCAACATTATCACCTCCAGGGGTCGGAGATGTGACAGCCAGTCAGCTTGTAGAGACTGCTTCCAGCACTGTGCACCTTGGCAGGGCCAATTCTGTAGGTGCGGGATGTATATTGGTATTCGGGCAAATGATTCGCAGGAGCGAAAAAACAACAGCGGCGTAAGTATCCGTCAGAGGCAAGTCATCAACTCATTCCTCGCATGGCCTGCTAGACCTGCCTGAGTGCATGACAGACAGGACGGGATGGTATATATTAGGTAGGGTTTGGGCTGCGGCAGGGACCAATGGCTCTGCACATCAACAGGATTGATGATGTCGCGTGTTTTATTGGCCTCCAACCTCCAACCCTAGTCATGTTAGGTGATGCTAGACTAATATGCCGGCCATGATGACGCAGGTGGAGAGAAACCGCCAAGGAGAAACGCCGCAGCGCACGATATACGCGTGTACATGGCCTCCAGTTGGGTAAACAACTCGTCCGATAGCCCGCTGCATGAACAGGGGCGAAGGACGGAAAGGCGAGAAGGGGAGGGGCTTTGCGGATTGCCATTGCTCCGCTCGAGATGAGTTAAGGGCGTTCTAGAAGAGCGCTCCGTTGCATGTTGTATATATACGAAGTAGCATTTCCCCAACAGAGTATACGATGTGGATAGACGGCGCACTTACGACCAATACAGAGAATCAGGCCTTCGTTATGATAACTTATATAGTATGTGACGCGGTCGTCCTAGATCGTCGTTATATTGTCAGTGCTACTATGGAGCAAGCAATATACGAACGGCGGGCCCGTTGACTTGTAGCATGTTCCGATTAAATTACCCGTCTCTTGTTAACGGGCAGCCGGAACGAAAATCGATCAAATCTTAGCGCCTGGCGAGTAAGCGAAGTAGGAGGCCGAAACAACGTCGCCCAGAGACCGAGAAGGGCGACATGGCATGGTATGGCCTAATATCGTTGGCTTCGACTTGGGAAGTTATATGTTGTATGTATACGTAACGGCCTTCACCCTCGCCTACCTCATCCCTGCGTGAAAAGGCAATTTTATGTGAGACGTGAGACCTCGGGGCCTCCCTTCTGGTAGGGTAATAATTCATCGTTGGCGAACATCCCATCCCCATCCCATCCCCATCCCATCTGACCGCGGAAATGGTAACTTTGGCTGATGCTGGCTCCTTGCCAGCGTCACATCTAGAGTCCTTATCCATGACCTTAGCTGGGGCGCATATATGTATAGGCGCCGATGCGTACTTCCTTATATAGCAGTACATCCGCTGATGGCGCAGCGTAGCGAGTCCCGATGATGTGCCTTGCCTCATGCACGTACGCATCTTATATGTTTAGCAGAGTTAGCTGTTAGCAGACTAGCAGACTCGGGTCTTTTTATCGGCGCCATGCCGCTGCAGGTTAAATTATCCCGTAAATAACGTATTCGTTATCGGTCGGCGATGCAATCGCGGAATCCCCCATAGCAAGTACATTCCCAGATCTCTGGATTCATGGCAGGGACCTTCGCTTTGTCCCTCGAACCAACCCAACAGTTCTTCCAATCTAGAATCAAGGACAAAGCGCTTGGAAATATAAGTTTTATGAGCTGTAGATGTACTCCAGTACTTGATAAGCATCCCGATAAAAAGTGCAGAGATCTATTGGTTTCTTCTGGCCGGCTGTTTCTTTCCAGCAACGTGGCACTTGCAAACCATGGATCCATTCCCGCTCGCTTGTGCCTTCGACTTCAGCTACTGCCGTTACACAGGCTTTTTGAAATTTTCTGCAGGTGGCGTCGGCCGGGCGCATCATATTTTTCGTCGAGATCTGTCGTGCCGGATATGGCGGCTTTGGTCGAAAAGCAAGACCGACTGCATGGAGGCGCTGCCATGTTTCCATCTCGACTATCTCTATCGTCTACTCAGTGTACTCTGTATTCCCGTATTATAGGGAGACGGCGACGGTTTGAATGTAGATCGCCTCGCTGCGTGCGGGAGTAGATAAGGGTTTCACCCGTATGTACCGGCCAAACAACCACCAGCGACGTTCCATGTGTAGGACAATCGCACACCCAGATCTCGCCAAAATGAAGGGCACATGGCGTCTTTAAGGCGGTTCCATGGATAGGAAGAAGGCCGCCACAGCCGGTTAGCGGACGAACCATTCCATCAGATCTTGCCTCGTCTCAGTAAGAGCGAGTGTCGATGAAATAAAACGGCGATGTGCTCCAGGAGACGAGACTAGCGGCCTTCTAGAAGCCCCAACCCAACACTGCGGCGAGATGGAAAAAACTCAGCAGGCAAGGAGAATATAAGGCAGATCCCTGATCACGGCTATAATAGTGCTATGGAGTGTCGTTTCCGGATGGTAACCCTAAGCGGCCTCCTGTGGGTAGGAGTTGGGCGGTGCGACACACTCATCGGCGCCAATATATAGAAAACCGCCGTCTGTCATGAAGAGTTGGAGACCAGAACAGGGTTCCAAACGACGAACTGTGTACTCCGTAGAGAGTAGTAAGTTGTATATGATATGCCCATTTAGCAGTTTGTAGTGGAAAGTTTCCTCCTGAGTCAGTTGTTAGTTTCTATCTGAGCGACCACGAGGATGCTAGAGTTCTTCGGATGATTGCCAGCAGTTAAAGTGTAGGGCCGGTTTCGAAGGGCGCAACTCTGGTAGAATTCATAATTAATATCGATAGTTGACTCTGCTCGCATGGCCGACCCATGGCGAGATCAGCATTGATCCTGTTCGGACATGCAGCGAGGGCCTGGATTGACCGTTCCTAGCAAATGCCGCCAGGAACAAGGGCGTATCGTGATCTTGCGTCCTTCCTTCGACCTTCGACCTGTCTCTGCCCCTGTCCTGGTCCCAGCTAGCATGGATGCCAGTATAGACTGACTCTGAACGGTAAAGACTGTCCAGCTCGGTAAGGCCATGGACATGTGGTTTCTAGTCGGTTTCAGAGCCTCATCCCTTCTCCCCAGCTCCATCGAAATCCCCATCCCATCCCCATCCTATCCCGATCCTGTCCCTGAGGGGCCCTTACTCCTAGGCCTGCCCCAAACCTGAACATGATACGACGGCCACACGCGGACTTCTGCCGTCACCAACTGCCTCCACCGCGGGAAAGGAGACGGAGTTCGCGAAGGTTGGGACTAGGTCAGATGGAAATTCGACCACAGCTCCAGCATAACCGTTTAGCCAGGCGTAAGGTGGCGAGTTCAGGCCAGCCAATCTTTCGACTCTGTAGCGAGAAGAGAAAGAGGATGAGATGATACGCCGTCACTCGTCACCGGCCATCACCTATCACCAGCTCATCACCGCTCGGCGGCTTGTTCCTGGTGCCATGGATGATCCGCATGGCCTCTTGCATCCTGGACCGTGAGATGGAGGGGTCTTTGTCGTCGTGATAGGTTGGACATGGAGCCGTGAACCCTCGTCTTCGGCCTACCAGAGCACACAAGAGTCGTCTTTTAGCCTTTGGGCGTCGTCTCTCTCTCTCTCTCTCTATTCCTCTATCCCTCGCTCTCCTTCTATCCATCGGCGCGATGCGGGACCTCTTTTTCGCCTTCTGTCCACCCACATCCCCGTCGAGAGCCCCTTCTCCGTCCCCAATCTGCCTCTGGCCGGGCTTTAACTAACTCTATCAGGGGGGGAGTCCCCGGTCGTCCTGGCCCCCTGGCCGCGGTCGTCCCTGGGGGGGCACCTCGAGGTCAACGCTCTGCATCCACAAGTGTTAGCCCATAATTACTTTAATCCTTACCGGCAGCTGTAGGGTTCTCTCCCTCTTTTCTTTTTTTCGCTTTTTTTTTGCTTTTCTTGTCTCTTTTTGCTTTTCTCTTCTTTTTTTTGCTTACCGTGGATCGTCAATTGCATACAGCCTCTGATATTGTCCCACTCGACTAACCCAGCAAGGCATCGCACACTATTTGATGCTGGACGGTACCGATCCGCCGTCTTGACTGGAAGGACTATTCTTAGCGGATGCGTTCGATATTATATCACACTATATCTGCGTCTGCTCTGAGTCGTCGTTAGGGATTTTTGCCTTTTTGTTCATAGTACGGAGAGCGTAATTTTCTTGCCGTGGGCCTACGCTTCCCCAGGTTTTGCTTTTCTTCCCATCCCATACATATTATATGCCTTTTTATATACAAAACATTCCCGCCCACCATCTACCAAATTCTTCCCTCTCTTCTCTCTTTTCCTCTTCGATACCACCACCCCCTCCTCGCCACGTTCAGACTTTAATTCTTTAGCGTGTTTGTACGTGTGTGTGCGGGTTTGACAGCAATTACGGAAATTTAATCCTGAGGAGTTTCGTCTTGGTTGAAGCTCTAGCTATATACCATCACTGCGCCTCGTCATCTCTCTCATCCTTCCTCCCTGCTCTCTCCGTTTCATCCTCCGTCACAGGATATTATACAGGTCTGCGGACCGACCTACACCGCCGTAGGCATATCTGCCACCTGCCTATTGATGAATTGAAGGGTACGATGCTGCCTTGAATCGAGAGGGGATACATATATACGTTCGGCATCAAGAGACTTGTCTCGTCCCGGCGCGGGAAATAGCAAAGATGACATCAACACGTCCCTATCAAGGGTTCTGCCCGCCGCCATTTTTACAAGAAAATATGTTCCCGCCACGGGGAGGCTGTGAGTTAACCATTCGAAGCTGGATGCGCTATACTTCTTATCAGTTTCTAATTGTCATCCGTTAGATTTGGAGGGCCGTCTATGTAACAGCGAGTGGACAGGCATATCTTGCTGTCTACCATGTCCGGTGGCCGCATGGCGATATTCACCAGGTACGAACCGACATACTTATATCCCACTGTTCCTTCTCATGTCATGGCTGCTCACATTGTGTAGGATTCTTGAAAAAGGTAGAAGTGGCCAACTGGCTTGCTGTTGCGGCGTTCATTTCAAATGCGTTGCTGCTGGTTTCATACGCCGTGCTGCCTGTCAAAGTGACGCATCGCCATTATTTGAACGTCTGCCTTATAATAGGAATAATGTCATTCCAGGTAGGTGTTCCACACTGTCAAACCGTAGTGCTGTTCTAACAATGATATAGATGGGTTTTATTGTACCCCTAGGCTCAAAGCCTTCTCTGTGCTATAACGAAATCACGCCCAATGACATGTTTTCAGAACTGTCTTGCGCTTGGTCCGGTGCCTTCGTCCTGTTCGGGGCCTGGACCAGTATAACGTGGAGTACGTCAGGTATTGAATACATCTGGAGATCCCATTGCTAATTGACGCTTCTAGGTTTCTTCCGAACACTATCCCTCCATCTACAGATATGTTGGAATCTCGTACTTGGACAGAAATTTTTTCTAGGCACCCTAGCACTGGGTTGGGCCATACCGCCAATGGGCCTTACGATTGCCCTGGTCTTGACGGGCGTATCTTACAGGTTTGGAAACGTCTGCCATGTCAATCATGATAAGAGTCTTGCAGATTTCTGGGGCCCGATTTTGGCCATTGCCGGCGCATCTTTGGTCATTCATCTCATCACACTACTCTACTGCACACAGGTATACATCCGATCAGTGTTCGAGGAGAAACCGACTACCGACTCGAGCTCCGCGTTTCCTTCCTACTCCGGCAGTGTAACGACTCTCACCGCTCGACAGACCTTCAAGCGTGTGAAACATGTGATGAAAATGCAATGGAGAGGCATCGGGGTCGTCCTTGTCGTCATGGCCTACGCTATATTCTTCACCTGCATCTTCCTCGACCTCGACAACTCGGTGGAGAAAACGCCAGAGAATGTCCATGCTGCCAAATCTTGGCTCCTATGTCTTGCCACCAGTAATGGGAATGTAGGCAAGTGTGTCAGTGAAGGGCCGCAGTTGGGTCCCACCGAAGGCCTCATATTCACCTGTCTGCTCCTCCTGACCTTCTGTGGTTTCTGGTCCGTTTTCCTCCTAGGCCGAGTCTCCATGATTCCCGGTTGGGCACATTTCATCAGAGACAAATTCCGGCCAAAGCAAGAATTCCCCCCACGGGGAGCGACTCCACACGCGGACTTTGCGATGTTCGGCCCCTCCTCGCGATATCAGAACACTAAATCGCCGGATCCTCTACTGTCCATGTCGCGCCAGTCAGATCTATCCATGACCACCTTCAAGGCGTCCGGGGCAAAGGAAAGCGTCGACTACACCAACAATGACGAAGTCAAATATCCAAACCCCGCGATGAGCTTTTCCAGGCCTCGCCCGCCGAGTTCACAGCGCAACGAGCCGACTGTACGGGACTGGGATCCACAGTCGACATTTGCACGCAGCACCTCCATGCGATCCCGAGGCTTATACAACGACAACGGGGGTTTTAACCCAAATGTAATATGAGAACGGCCGCCTACCAAGAAGAGGCCCTTGCATATTAGCAGATCTCGTCCGATCTAATACGATGACGGGCGGCGTCATACCTCCTCCCCATGTGGTGGTTACTCGCTCTGACCTCGAGAGGGTTGCATCCCTTTTACGAGTCAGCATCTCATCCCGCACCTATCCCTGTGTACTGAACCCGATAACATGCATCTATACGACATGCATCTACGCCAAAAACAAGCCCTTAGTCAGAAAGGGCTGGCCTCACACACCCTCATGCATGCTTCGGAAACATTGACGTCCTTGAGCATTGTATACCACATACCGCGCACTCGACTTCTAATTCCATCCCCTCTTTACCTCCTTCGCCTCGGCCATCGGCATCGGGGCCGAGTTACACGCCTTTTTTCCAAGGCAAAATATATATTTTTATCTAATGTTCCATGTCGGCCTTCATGTGCCCAGGAAATTACGCCGTCATGACAACATGTCAACCGGAGGCTTTTCACTTGTTTTCCTTACACACAGCTGGCCTATTGTTAGAGCCATCCACCTATCATTTACACTTTTTCTTTTACTGCGCTTGAAATCTGGTATTTCCTTTTAATAGCCTACCAAAGACGTGTCTACCACTTTCCCTTTCGCTTACCGTTTTCTTATTCTTATGCTGGGTGTTTATCAGGTGCCGGACAGGAGGGGCTGGGTCAACTAGATTTTCTTTACTTTTACCTGCATTATCACTTGATTCGATGTGTACATAGGCGCATATTTATGCCATTGATGTTTATACAAAGTCGCCCTTTCTACTACTACTATAATCAACCGCATCGAAACATCGTCCCTCAAAACTCTTTCCCCAGCGTTCCTCGCCATCCCTGTTCTCTCCGCTTCCGTGCTCTTCTAGCTGCAACTTTCCGGCCGCCCCATACTATATCCATCATCATAATACCCATATTATATAGCTCCGAGGCTGATACAGCAATATGCGGGGCTCGCCTGGGTATCGTATATTTCTCGGCAGAAGATGTTCAGCGCTAGCTTTAACCTATTCAGCTCGAAGTCCGCGATGTGAAACTTCACCGTTTGTTTTACTTGCCGCGGCTGCTAATATGTTTTACTTTACCAGACTTCAGAAGTCGCCTGTGCAAACGTCTCTTCGGTCTGGACAGAGATAGAAACCTCCTCCCCGCTCCTCCACAGTTTCTTGTAACTAATATCTGCGTAACTTCGTCGCCGAACCTAACATCGCTCTGCCAGAACACCAGAACACCGCAGCGAACCCACATACGGAGTACGCGTTACACTTTTTATTGTTACGGCTGCGGTGGGCTTCGTACCAGCGCTCGAGTTCCCGTATCGGTGAGATGGGCCGGATATGCATCTGAAGTCCCATCGTCCCTTGCCGAGGAGCCCAGGGATACTTTCAGATGGAGCTCCCATGTGGATAGCGAGGAAAAAGTCGAACTTGGCCAGGGTATCCTTTCCTCCGGGACAATTGTCCTCTTTCGCGTTATGGTTACGGCTCGGGCTCTCTGCTGTCTATCCACAGAGCGTCGCTCTCTGGCCTCGCGGAATATGCGGGAGTCGAGAGCGCATACTGCATTGGGATACGGAGCGCTCCCTCTACCCGGCGATATACCGACACTGTCTTCCTTACCATAGCGTTTCTAACTCTGTCAGGGCCGGGAGACACAAGCCTCCGGCAAGCAAAGAGGCTGCATAAATATCCGATGTCTATGCTGACGTCTAGAGCCCGAGGCGATGTTTTGACCTCTGGAGAAGCCCAAGCACAGTTCGCACGGAATACTCGGATTCATGGCCTGTGTTGGTTACATATGAATATGCAGCATCTCTGGCAACTCGGTCGACAAGCTCACACAGCGTCGACCTTTACATGCACAATTCAATATCACCATCACGATCTGCTGTCCCCTGCACTGCAGCTACATGAGCTCGAAGGTGTCTTGTAGTTGCCTGCACATGTACGGAGTATTGGACATTGCGTCGTCAAGTCGCACGATTTGAGCTCCTGATCCAACTATCTCATGTGTAGAACATGTTGGATTCGCATCTATCGTCGCAAGAAACAGCGTCTGTTTGTCCTAATTACGTCTATGCTTCGTCTGGAGATCGCTAAACATGCGTTTGGCGAAATTATTGATGGCTTGCATGAAATGATAGCGCCATGGATGCCAAAGGTAAAGTTGAAGCACTACAATATGCAAAACAAAACAGGTACAAATGAATCACAGCTTTCCTATACCCAGAGGACAAGAATACAAGCTTTGGCCATACCTTTCCTGCCATATATACAAGAAAGAGGAAAAGGGCGCACCCTTGCGGTCTGTCTGTCCGTTTGTCATAAATGCGGTAAATTCTGTTAGATATTGCATTTTCAAGGTCTACAAGCTGAGTATCAGGTTCAAGGCTTGGGTATCCTCTCGAGTTCAAAGTCGAATAATCAAAAGAGCAGATTTTCGTGAGAAGGATTAATAAACACACCATCGATATGTTAATATGGTTATGTGATGCTCGTTAGAGATATGCCTATCCGAAAGCTGACCGATTCCGTATTCTGGTATAACGAGCGGCCGACCGAGTACATTGTGTCCTCGGGTTGATCTACTCAACTGCTGTGTAACAGACGCTGGCCTGCTATAGAAAGTGGCCATTCGATCCTGTCGGTGTAGATGGCAAATACATGTCAAATGCAAATAAATGAGCGGTGTCCAGACAGCTATCAGTTTAATGCAGAGTCTGCTCCCCGTGTAACATGCATTATTCAACTCTAAGGATACTCGATATAAGCAAGGATTTATACGGCTTGAGCTGTAGCATTTTGGGCCGTATTCAGCCGCGGATCCTCCCAGCTTAGGGAGGTCAGCATTGTTATGGTATCACTATCCATCGAGGTCACCCGGGTTAGATGACGTGGACAGGGCCATACACTGCAAGGGATATGTTTAAGAAAAAGCAGATTAGATTTTACAGCGCTTCGTTATTGTACACTGGATTTGTCTCGAGCGGGGGGGTCTCCAATCAATATCACGGCAAGGAAGAGTTCAGAGTTGTCAAGGAGATAACGCAAGGTAGATATAAATGGAAAGTATCAGGGTGATGGGACGTGCTACGGCCCACTGGTTCATACCACTTGAAGGTGGCTGTAAATAGCTCTGAGTGATATAGATGGGGAAATAAATGGTGAAGATTACCAGGCGTTAACATCGAAATTTTCCTATGAGAATATTCATTAGTAGATGAAGCATACTGGTTAGATGAGAGGATGTGGGGAAAATGATTTACCTCCGAGAAATATGTAGTCACAACGGTGCGGTCCTGGAATTTTCGGCCGGCAAGGGCCTGTAGGGCTTTTGTGGCCGACTCGGGTGTGTCGAATTTGACATAAATCTTGCCTACGCCGGCTGCCTGTCGGCTGCCGCCAGAAGGACGGGGGATCTTCAGCTCTTCCACAACACCATACTTGGAGCATTCCTCCTGGACATCGTCGCATATTTCTGTTGAAACGACATATGTTAGTAGAGGCAATGATGAGAGAAATTCGGAAATCATACCTTCATAGTCCTCGTTATCTATTAGTTCGTCAGCAGTTACCATGTTTAGCAATTGCAGTACCTTCCCAGTCTCTAGGTCTTGAGATGTCGTCTTTGCGAACATGGACATCGCATTAACTCCCATATCAAGGCCTGCAGCCTGTACAGTGCCGATGCTTGCGCGGCCAACTTTGAGTCTTCTGTCACCGAGCTCCATGCCATTGAGGCCCTCAACTGCAATTCCAGTGGATGATGGATCAAGATATTCGCAGAAGGCGATACCCTAGTGTAATAAATTAGCACATCTCGACTAAGCACTGGGTAGGGGGTAATATGCATACTCTAGACTCTTCAGTTCCCATATCTTTTACCAGCACGAACGATTTCAATTCACCAAACGAGACCAGTAGCATGGTGACTTGGTCTTCCTGGATGAATGGTGGGATATTCGACACGCAAATCTTATTGGGCGAGTCAGGTACGTCACTTGATAGAACACCCTCTTGACGGGGTTCCTCCTCCGTTGGCGAAGGTACAATATAATCCTTTGGTCTCACTATCGACAGCCCCTTTACCTGGCCGTTCGCCTCTCCGTTGCCTTCTTTATTCGCTTCATGTTCCTCCATGGTAATGCCGTCAAAGGCCAGGGCAACAGTTGCATCAGATGCAGTATTGAATTCCAGAAGCGCAAATTTCCCATCCTTGGCGATCTGTACTGACTGACACGGGTCCACACCACTGATGACATTTAAACCGTTCAGTTGCAGGTTGAAAAATTGTTGGAGGGTGTCTTCGGTTACGGATGGTGGAAGGTTGTGGGCGAATAGACGCTTCGCCTGTCGCGAATTGGAAGGCTTGAGAAGCGTGTTGTTGCTTGACCCCGAAGCGGTAGGTGGATTCATAAAGGCTTGCAGGCGACTTGGGTCAACAGCCTGTTGACGTGGCGCACCCGGTAGCGGGAACATCCCTGAAAGCTTTGCTTGCTCAGACGTGACATTTTCGTAGCCTGGGGGTTTGATATCCCACTGAGTCAAGCGGCGTTTCCGTTCCAAGATTGGGACGATATCAGTTAAATCGGGCGTGGGCTCCCTCTTCTTGGGAGGCGGTGTTGCGCTCCGTTTCCTCTCCCTTCCGCGACCACCGCCGCGAGATTTATCTTCAAAGAGGTCTCTGTCGCGTCGAGGCCTTTCCTCGTCGTCACCACGCCTCTCACGCCTCCTATCACTTCCTCTATCCCTATCCCAATCACCTCTATCATCCCGTCGGCTTTGATATCTATCTTCTCGCTCTCTAGCGCGATAGTCACGGCTGGAGGAATAGGAATCCATTTCAGGGTCTCGACGCGACGATCTCGAGCCATGGTGAGGTGATCTTGATCTCCTTCGCTCCCTATCACCCCTCTCGCCTCTCTCTCGTCTATCACCACGATCTCGACGGTCGTCTCTGCCCGATCGGCTTCCCTAAAAACCGGCCACTATCAGAAAATGGATATTGTTTTGCTTGGCAATTAAATTGCCATAACTCACATAATAATCTCTCGAGCGACCGCTCTCTGGTGGTAAAACGTTAGCTATCAACATACACGCAAGGAAAGCCCAGTTGTTACCATAAAAACGAGCTTACCTCTTCCGCTATAACCTTCGCCGTTCATCTTTGATAGCTGATATGATCAATTCGGGAGAGCCGAGTAGGAATTGGGGATTCGTTCGGGTCCGGACACTGTCGAGCTCAAGGACGTGCGCGCTATGAGATCCTGTCCAGACGGAGGTGCAGGGACGAGGCGATAACGCAGCTTGAGCTGATACTCCGTTGGCCGCGAGCGTGGGAGTTTTGTTCCGTGAAGAAGCCTGTCAAAAGCCAGAAGTTCTGGAGGCATGGCTCTTTCCAGCTTAGGCCGCTTTGGGACTAACAAAACCATCTGGTCTTGGCACGTCTGCTTAGGTAATAATCTTATTGCTATCTCAGGAAACTCAACGTCGCAAGAACGAAAGACGCTGGATATACGAAGCACAACTTGCGCCAACATGTCCATTGGTAGATTCTCAGAGTGGCGCAAGCTGCCACTGGCCCTGACGGAGCTGTGCATCAACACCACTCTTCGGTGCGGACAGAGCTTTCGGTAAGAAGAGCCCTGGGACGACCTTGGGTAGCTGGGCTTGCTAACCAATGGACGTAGCTGGCGAAAGCTAGAGGATGAATGGACCTGTTCGCTCTACGGACGCATTCTTTCTCTGCGACAAGACTCGGATTCGCTCTGGTACAGATCATATAAGCCGTCAACTGTCGAACCAACCACACTCCCTACGCCCCCAATCTCTACTCCAGCAACTGAGCGTGCTACACCCGACGACGACGACACCGAGGAGTTGATCCGCCATTATTTCAATCTTGACTATAACTTGTCTGATCTGTATGAGCAATGGGCGGCCTCAGACCCGAATTTCAAAAAGAAAGCTGTACAGTTCGCTGGGATTCGAATCATGCGGCAGGATGCATGGGAGACGCTCGTTTCTTTTATTTGCAGCAGTAACAACAATATATCACGCATATCCCAGATGGTCAGTACGCCTTTATTCACCTAACTTGAAGCTCGCATTTTAACCTTCTACGCCGGAGTAGGTGGAAAAATTATGTGTCAACTATGGCCCCTTTATTGGTCAAATAGGTGACCAGAAATATTACGATTTCCCAGCTCCTTTAGCCCTAACTGGTGCCGGTGTCGAATCGCGTCTTCGGGAACTTGGGTTTGGCTATAGAGCCAAGTATATCTACCAAACTGCATTGATAGTTGCAAACGATCGGGAGGCCGGATGGTTGAATAGCTTACGGAACCCGGAAAAGCCAGCTTTTGATCAGAAACCTACTAGCGCCGTAGTTGCGGCCGAAAGCGAAAAACCAGGGTATAGACACGCCCATGAACAGTTGCTTGCCTTGCAAGGCGTTGGACCAAAAGTCGCGGATTGCGTTTGCTTGATGGGCCTTGGTTGGGGTGAATCTGTCCCTGTTGATACCCACGGTAAGTCATAACCTTAAGCCCGCGTTATGGACATGGAATACTTATTACATTTACTGGGTGGGGGCTAGTCTGGCAAATTGCTCAACGTGACTATAAATTTGGAAAAGGGAAACAAAAGACCTTAAACAAGGCAACGTATGATGCTGTTGGTGATTATTTTAGGGACCTGTGGGGGAAGGAAGCCGGCTGGGCACAGAGTGTCCTGTTTACAGCGAATCTCAAGTCATTTTCTGACCGATTAAATCCCAAAGCAGAAATTAAAGACCAGGCTTCAGAAGCACCGAAAGTGGAAGCTAGAGTGGAGGTGAACATTGTGAAGAAGGAAGAAGTAGGAGAAGAAGAAGAAGAAGAAGAAGAAGAAGAGAAGGGAGGAATTAGAGTGACTACCCGAATCTCTGTCAAAAGGGAGTTGTCGGCGGGAGCAGATACCGGCACTGGAGGCGACCCTAACCCCCTTGAGTCCGTGCCGAAGAAACGAAGGACAAGAGCATCAAGATCCCGAAAATAAAAATCTTCCACCCAGCCACATAAATGAACGAATATGTACATTATTACTTGGACGAGATAAGCTGTCTGACCAGGTCCTTCACAACATAACCTAGATGGTGGCTTTCTTTGAATCCCAGATCCCTGACTTTCAAGTCATACTTCAAACCAGCTGCGAATGTAGCGACTAGCGCCAGGCCCAAACCTGATCCTACCAGAACGGATTTTTGGTACGATTTATCGCCTCGTCCATGGTTTGTACCGACAACCTGTACCTCGCTGGATTTAAACTCGAAATCCGACGAGAAAGGAACAAAGATACTGCGAAGCCAGTATTTCAACTGCCAATCGGGATATAACATTGTGTTTTTCCCTGTCTTCTCATCGACGTACCAGTTGCTGCAGCCGGACGCCCACACAAACCCCTTGAGGGCCGATTGAACCCATGAGTTATCCTCTCGTTCTGCTGCCGGGGTGACTGCAACGGTATCACATGGTTTCCGTCCAAACGGATTGAGATCTAGGAGTGGAGATGGGTAGAGAGATTGCATGACCGGCCGAATGGCGCGGATTGTGAAATTTATTTGGCATTCCGAAGTGTATATCACCGAGAGATGACCTGTTGCGGTATTTGGGCCCATCATGATGAAGAAGTTTGGAAACCCCGACACACATGTACCAAAATAAGCCTGGGGAGTGTTCCCGGCGAAATTTTCCCACTACATTCCTTTGGGTAAGCAGGACGGTTCATGGAGTATATTGAAACAATGACAACTGTGTCGACTTACATGTTCTGTTAAAGAGATACCTTTCTCGCCTTTAATATCTAAAGGGTAAAGGACTTGTTGCGTTTGGAACCCGTTTGCAAGGACGATGGCATCGGCATCGACCGCTTTCCCTGATTTAGTTATTACCCCAGTTTCCGTTATCTCTTCAATCGGATCCGTGGCAACCAGCTCCATATTTTCCCGGTGCAGGCAAGCGAAATAATCGGTATCCATAACCTTACGCTTGCAACCGAACTCGATCTTTGGCGTTAATACATCGTGATACTTGGCTGGTGCTGTCCGTCTCATATAGTCCAGATGTGTGACGGTCTGGTCTTCCCGGAGCTTACGCCCGGACTCGAGATAGAACTCCCGAAAGGAATATTCCAGCCAACTGAAATGCCATGCTCGATATGATCTCATTGCAAGCGGTACATAACGCATTATCCATTTGAAGAGAGGGGAATATTGAGGATTCGGGCGTTCAATCACCCAGTGCGGTTGACGGATAAACTGAGTGAGCTTTCGGACCTTGTTCCCGCCGCCGGTCATTATGGGAACGAACTGAGTTGCACTGCACCCATTCCCTATACCCGAAAAGCACCGTTTTCATTAGCTAGTCACTGATGATGGCATGGGGTCAGCTGGTTGCATACCAACGACAATAACATCCTTATCCGCCCAATTGAATTGATGATCCCATTGTGCAGAGTGGAAAAGCTTCCCACGGAACTTATCTGATCCTTTAATGTCACACTCTTTCGGAATCGACAAGGCGCCAACCGCAGATATCAATATTTTGCATCGTCGATGCCTTAGCAGATTCGTTTTCCGGTCTAAGACTACCACCTGCCAGGTCCCAGATTTTTCGTCAAATACCGCAGTCTGGACCATGGAGTTATACCTGATATGTTGCGTGATATTGTATTTTTCAACAACAGAGCGGAAATAAGCTAATATCTCTGGTTGGAGGGCATACTTCATGCTCCAGTCCGGCTTGAGATCGAATGAGTAGGAATACACATGGGATGGAACCTATAGAGATTTAGATTGAAATCGGAATAAACATGGTATTCTCTGATTAAATTACGAGAAGCACCACTTAGCTATTAAGAGGACTGACATCACATCCACAGCCAGGGTAGGTATTAGCCCACCAAGTCCCCCCAAACCCGTCTGATTTCTCAATTATTTCGTAGCTAGCTTGGGGGAAGTCCGTTTGTAGCTGGATTGCGAACCCGAGGCCGGACATTCCAGCCCCAATAATGAGGACATCGGTGTCAAGAGACATTCTCACACTTTACCGAACAAAGTTGACCTGTTTATATTAAAAAAAAGAGGATCTTATACACCTCGATTCAGGTGTTTAATAGCAGCTCTTTGGATGAGCGATGATGACATTCGTTCCACGACGAGAGAGACAAAGCGAGAGGGCGCACAGGTACATTAAATACCACCATAATAACCATGCAGCCGCTCCAGGCGCCGCCACAAGAAAATATCTGACAAGGGGGCCGGGATATGCACCCTGTGTCCTTCTGCAGCAAGTTGCACCACGCGATCAAGTGCGCATTTCGGCAGCAAGAGTGTCTGGGCCCAGGAGCGGAAGGTGTGCCGGCCACTCGGCTTACTTTCTCCCCTTGGAGCTTTCCCCACGCTCGGCAGACTTTCCGCATCTGCTTCCCCCGCACGTGCCTCCGAGCTTGTTTGGGACGAGCCGGAAGTTTAAACTCGAGCATGGAGAAAACGTTTGCGTATACCGGCGAGTAAAGGGGGTGTGTATGTGGTGCAGACTGGCCGTCTAGCCTGGTAATCTAGACTGGCAGCTATGGCGACTTCGACGGGGTAGAATGCGGGCAGATCAGCCAATAGCAACATACATTGAACATCACTGGCCGAGAGTCAAATAATGCAACGATAACCATCTATCCATCCCAACGAATGACCGTGGCTTGAAGGCCAATGAGCCGAATATTATAGAGTGGAATACAGACCTCGACAGCCTCACGGAAATGCTGTGATGGTAACCCGGACTTCACCACTTTTAAGTTGAAGGTTAGATGGCCACCTCATGTGTGAAATAGAGTCGATATTCCTTTATCAAACCTGCAAAGACACAACGGGAGAAGATACCAGCTAAAGAAGCTGTGATCAGCTCTGTTATCGTCCCTGGCTCCGCGGAGGCTCATGGCCACCATGCTGTATGTGGGACCCTGTGAATATGCCATTGCGGTGCTCCGGATATTGTGCAGCCAAAGCATTCAAAACGAGATGCAGCCCAGCCATTGGAGCAATCAGTGATGTATGGGGTGGCAGATTCGTATGCACAGGTCTGAGATAGGCCGTGTATATCCGTTAGTGTTTCCTCTTCCTCGTGGAAAGCTTATTCTCCCAAGCAACTTCTAGGGTCCTGAAAGATCGTCAATGGCGGCCTCATCCCATTCCCATTCCCTCAAGAGCTGCTGAACGCGATATTTGGTCGCCCATCCTAGATCGGCCTCGATCCCACAAAGAAGCTGTAGGATGACTTTCCGTTCGTGAGATGCAGTTAGACATCGTCCGCATATAAACAATGGCTGCACAGAATGAACGCGAACAGTCGCCCTAGGCCGAGCCATGGATATCCCACAGATTTCATAGCTGTGGTGTTGAATTTCGCTTTCAATTGGCCGATGAGAGTTTGGTTCGTTTGTAACCATGCTTCTGCTTGCGGTCAATTCATGCGGTTTATTGGTAAGTAGCAAGATACGGGCCATGTGGTAGTGTTGCATCGTCGATGCGCACATCGGAATGCTATACCAAACTTCAGGGAACGGGTGGTCGTCTTCTGAGGCTGGTGTACCCTGAATCGATGCTGTTTGTGACGACTCCATCCTTGCACTAGGGTTGAAAGTGTTAGGTAGACCCTTATACCATGCATCAAGCTCAGCCTGAAGCTGGTGCCATCTATCGAGAAGAGGGTGTTGGGATTCGCCGGAATTCATATCATCCCCCGCCGCTAAGGAATCCACAATTTTGGAAAGAATCCATATCAAGGCATTTGATACCATGTCTACCCTCATAGTATCCTTGCCGTCGCGATGTCTGGGCTCAATGTTACCGCTTGGTTGGACATAGCCTGCATCATCTAGAAGGATACCTGCCTCTGTCCATAGCGCTAGATCGCTTGTGTTTAACCTGGTTTGGCCCTCATTGATAACTAAAACCTCATTAGCATATGGCCGACCAGTGACTATTCAAAAAAAAGAGCCATCTTACAAGCCGAAAGGTAATCTTGACGTGCGAAATTCCAAAAAATTGCTTTTCTTGCCTTTGATAATCCAGCTCGCTTTGGAGCTAAAGCAGCCAAATTTCCAGACGGATCCTGGATATCAAGCGATATCATCCCAACATTTGCGATGTCCAGCAGCGATTTCACACCGCTTAAGTGCCGATCCCATGCTGGACCAGTTGCATCTAGAAACTCATATACCGAGAGAATGGCAGTGGCGGCAAGAACCTCATCGGACTGTGCGCCAGCAAGTTGACCGCTTGCACTTGATTGCTTTCGTCCCTTGCTGGTATGTTCGAGCGCATTATCAAGTTCACCTGCCTGCGATTGGACATTAGCTTCCAACGTAGACAACGACGGGGACTGCCCATCATGCTGCAATTCCTCCATCAATAATTGAATTGCCCTTTCGTAGTATTTTGCCCCATAGTAATACCAATCGACTCTATTGGCATCGGGCCAGAGCTCCATTCTTGCTTGCTTCTGGCAGACTCCCCCGACTACGGCCTTATTTCCATTGACGCGGCCGAGTTGCTTTGCGGCATATGCACATGCAGCATATCTTAACAATGAATTAGTAAGGGCTTCCACTGGGACTTGAGAACCAAAGTATTGATCTAGATCAAACAGGTCCATCCTACATTCATCATAGGAGAAATAGATAGTTAGCTTTGGCTTTATATCTCCTTTACTGAGTTATTGAGGGCTCTCACCACTGGCCAGGTCCTTCTGAAAAATGTCGGAGTAAAAACGCAACTTCATGCTCAGTTCCAGCTCTGGACGCAATTCTTGCCTCCTGGTCTAACCCTTGAGATACCAACGAAGGAGACGTACCAGGGAACACCCTTCTATCAGCGGGAGAGTGAAGATTCGGATCTACTGGTGTCAATATAGCATTTGATGACGGGTTTAGAAGGAAATTAATGTTGTTATTTGGTGAGGAAATTGATAGAGATGGAGACCTCGGAGAAGCCGCCGCAGGAGACTGCGCTCTGTTCGGGGTAGAATGCGATGAGCCTGGAGGTTGATGGTGCTCTATATGGTCGAATCTGTTGTTGTGCTCGGCGACATCGTCAATGCTGGGCTGGTGTTGCTGGAGAGGATAGTTCTCCGCTGTTGCGGCAGCAGAGAGTGCGTCCAGACCATGCGTTTGCGCATCCATGGAAGACGCCTGGTATCCTCCATCATGACCCCATGTACATTCTTCATGTGTACCTAGGGGGGTGTCCGCACCAAACTGCGCCACTAGATCGTCGGCGTACGGGTCCGAATTATCGACGAATACCACTGAGCAAAAGGTGAATTTCGAATTAGCCAGCCATCCCCAAAGCTCTATCAGCCATGTCTCAATGCCAAAATACCTCGCTTCGGAATTTCCAGCCAGACGCTATCTGCGCCAAATGTATTTTTGTAGGAGTAGAAGCCCTTCAGGTTTCCACGGCCACTAGGTCCGGCTTCTTCTTCCTCCTGATTCATCGAGGCATTCTGCTGATGTCGAAAGACGACAGCTTCGCTTTGTCGGCATTCTCTACCGGCTTTTCGGCATTGAGAGCATTGTGGTTTCTGTTCGTCGCATTTCAACTTGCGTGTTCGGCATGTAAGACTATCAAGACACAATTCAAGTTAGCAATGGAAATAACAGTAAAGTGAGGGGCAGATAGATGTCTTTTGTCTTTCTTTTAGGAATTAGGCAATAGTTATTAACCCACCAACCAGTTCGTGAGCGCATCCCGTCGCGAAAGCTCTTACCGCGGATTTACCGCAGCGTTATGACCCCCAGGTTCGCGCTCGAGTTGCCTTCCTTTCGTAGCCAGGGTTAAGAGTCGGGCGCGAGTCTAAAGAAAGGCCCATGTTCATTCGAGAATAGAATATAAGTCACCAATTGTGAGTGTTTAGTGGAAGATAACGGTTAACCAGCTATGACTGAATAATGTGGGATACGGAAACTATCAACTAGCTAGCGCCGGAGGTTGGAGAGAGCCAAGGAAGGCAGTTTAGATCTCAACCTAAGTATTATATACTCTAATCCAAGTTCACAGGCCGATATATCAGCTACGTAACTAACAAAGACAAGTTGGGTTCATGATTATTCTCCAATTGGTTTTTTTGTGTAGTGTGGCGGCTATGCTATCTAAAAGGTATGGTATTTGAAGCCAGTGTAAAGAAAAAAGGAGAAGGAATGTAAACGCATAGGAGTACACAGTTACTAGACGGCAGCCCAAAGGCTAGATCCTTAAAACGGGAGTGTTGTCAAAAGAAAAAGCCAAACTCGACAGATATGTAGTCGTCTGTAAGGCCTTGGATAACTTCGAATTGGTCCATATGCGCCGAATTAACGTAGGGGGCGGATATGATCAGGTAAGAAGAGGGGAAGGAAAGAAGAGAAGAGAAAGAAAAGTAGAATGAGAGAGGGTAGCCTTAAAACGCCAAACATTAGTTTTGGAAGAGGGTATTTACTTTCCTAGAGTCCCAACGCCGAATTAAATTTACCGTAAGCAAGCAAGAAAAAAGGGATTTAAAGAGATAGGGAACAAGGGTAGGGTGAGAAGTAGAAGGTACATTAACGCAAGGGGGGCAAGATACATGAAGAAAGTGATGGCCGTTCAGTTGTTGTTTGATTAATTAGATACGTGTACCGGGTGTTCGGTGCCGGAGAGACTCCAGGAGGTATTCGGGAGGAACTCGGCTGAGATCTGGTTTCCGATCTGTGCCCTGTGGAGCAGTGATGTAGCCTTGTTTATGGCGGCGGTAACGGTTGAGGAGAACACCGAAGAGGACGAGGAAGAAGACACAGCCTAGGGCGATGCAGAAGGAGATGAGGACGACAATGCCTCTGGGTTTTTGTCCGCCTGTTATTCAAGGTGAATTAGCATTGTAGTTCCATGGCATAAGGGGGTGTGTATGAAAAATTGAAATACTCACGATGACCAGCGACGTCGATTTTATTTTCCGAGAATATTCCTGATATGCTCCCTGGTCTACCATCGGACATGCTAGAGAGAATGAACGGTTCAAGGGTGGTTCCGTTGAAGAGGGCTCCTGACACAAATCCAAAACTAGGCAGTTGGAGCTTGCCAGTGATTAGGAGAACTTGGTTGTCGTCAAGGAAATCTGACTTCTCGTGGGTTTTTGTCAAGGGAAGGACCTGGAGACCCTCGATTATGGTACTGTCACCGAACAGATGGCCAACAGGTTTGAACTCGGCGCCGTCATAAAGAACAAGGAAGGTTGTGCCAGTGCTAGATTTACCAGCGATCCAGAACCGTGAGCCATCGCTTCTTGCAAGACCAAGCGCCCTGACTTCTCCACTGACGCTTTCGGAGTTTTTGCCGGTAATGGTTGACCATTTCTGTTCCTTTGCATCGTAGCCGGCGAGCATCGTTTCGTTACGCTCAACGGTAAGATTTCCAGCGACAAGTAGCTTGTCGTTAGTTGCCCATTGGAGAACAGAGACGTCACCGCGTAGAGATGTACCGGGACGACTCCACTGGTTGCTGTCAATTCGGAGGGTGCAGACTGATGGACATGGCAAGGAGCCGGCGGATTGGAACATTCCACCAACGTAAATGTCGCTGGTACCTGGTCGAGGAGCGATAGTGCGGACCTCTACATTGTCACCATCTAGCGCGGAAGGCTGACTTGATGAGTACTTGTGGTTATTTCCGAGGTCGTATACGACCAGCCCGTTCACGTTGGAATTCTCAACTCGCCCAGTTACTTTTCCACCAGCCAAGAGGAGGTTTTTGTAGACTGCGAGGGTCATGAAAGTTGATTTTTCATCAATCCCAGGACCAGGGCCAGTCACAACATCATTTTCTGCACCATTTAGGAAAACCAGGTTATTGACGGTTGAGTTATCGGATGTCTTTGCGGTGAAATGGCCAGCTAGCATGGTGAGATTGCGGCCTGATTCCATGTCAAATAGCCCGGTGAGGACGCCACGATTAACCTCGCCTGTTGCGGCGGCACGTTTCGAGTTTCGAGCTGGTGCCTGCGGTTGGCCAAGGTCGATATTGACGGGCAACGCGCGAAGGCCAAGCCTATTGTTGTCGACCAGGTTGACGGCGCCATGTGAAGCAATTCCACCAGAAGCGAGGTTGCCAGCAAGAAGGGTATCTTTGTCTATTTCGACGGAGGTAGTGAGTTGTCCAACATATGCCATGCGGTTGATGTTAAGTTCCTGGAGCCACTTCTTCTTCGATGGAACCCAGACGGCAAACCCGTTGGCCATAATAGCAGGGCGGCCATCGACGGCGTTAATCTCGGTAAATAATCCGTTCACAGCGATCGTTGTTTCGGTTTTTTCTGAAGTGATATTGACAGGGAACCGGACGAGAGAAGTCACAGGTCCGTTAACTCCTGCGCCGAGGGGGATCCAGCTCTTGTCGGATATAGAGTATGCTCCAACGCCTGACAGTTTATTATTTTCACCTTTGGCGGTGTTTGAAAAGTTCCCACCAACGTAGAGTAGACCGTCTAATAGTTGCATCGACTTGACAGCGAAGTCCAGTCCGTCTTGCGCCAAGGGGGAGGCCTTTCCATCCAAGAGCGATACGATGTTGCTGGTAGACGAGTTTGTAAAGTTACCTGCGATGAAGAGAGTATCCTTGTCCCATACCAGGGAGTTCACGACGGCGTCTGGCTCAAGCTCAATTCCGGCCCTGTTGATTGCAGACTGAGTGAAGTTGGTATCGACAGTCTTTGCATTTGGATCGAATTCGTAGAGCCCGTTCAAACCGCCTGTAGATGAGATCAACTGGAACCGAACTCGAGATGCAACAAAATCGATCACGCCCTGATCGCGGTGGGCGGAGATTGTGACGGATGGTCGAAACTTGCCACCACTAGCGTCGACAGGGCCGACGTATATTTGGTCAAACTTGTCGAAATTGTTGGTTTGATATATGGATGCCTGGATAGGTTCGTCTTTGGATGACTTGAAAGTTGCTGTTACATTAGCGACTCCACGGGTGGCACAGGTGCCGTCTTGAACACAGCCTGGAGTGAAGATGGTGACCGAGTAGTTTCCGGATTGCTTAATGTCTGGCTGTATCGTGACGGACGTGGTCGTATCGCTAGCTGTGTCGATTTTAGAGGATAGATAGTCTGACGAGCTTTGCTGTGAGGGTTGAACATTCCAGTTTCCGGTCCGGGTAGCCTTGGATGCATAGGGAATGCTGGCGCAAGTAGGCTCGTTGAGTTCGTCGACAGCATATGCATAAATATCTATAGATAGTTAATTAAAAAAGCAGAGAAAGAAAAAACTAGCAGTACATACCATCTTGGAACAACTCAACACCAGTGAGTCCAGCGCCTTGTCCGTACCATTCTGAAATGTCCAATTGGAACGAACTCATGCCGACATTATTGACGAAATGAAAGTCTCGAGTGGCCATTGCTGGATCGTTTGAGAGAGGACATTTTGCATCACATGGAATCTTCTTGCCGCTTTCCGGATCGATATAAGTCATGTTCAGAATTCCGCCATCTGGCAATGCGGTGAATCTAAATGTTTTTGTTCCTCGTCCGTCCATTAAAGCGTTTCGAATTCGGAGTTTCGTAGGTCTGAATCCAAAGTTCATCTTTGCACGCCAGTAACCCGGTGCGTTGTCGGTGAGCAACCACGTCTTCCCTGCTCCAGATTGGCCTTCAGCGGGACAGATGACGTTTCGGGGGTTGTCGAAGCCGCCAGCAGTCGAACCTGAGCCGGATGTGATTTCTGCAGTGTAGAGGTTGACTATCTGTTGATCCTTCCGGTCAGGGCTTGTCGTGTTTCCCAGGCCATCAAACGAGCCACCAAATACGATTCGGCCGTCCTTTGAGGGGACAATCGACGAGACGGGCCCGTTGAATCCGCTGAATGGGAGGTTCGATAGGCCGGACTTGGGCGACCATGTTACCGCATTGGCAGAGTCTCCTCCCTTCCTGAACTCTCCTCCGACATACACGGTGTTTGATCCGCTGTCACAGTAAAGCGCATTGACTGATCCAGAGATGCCAGGGACGGCAGATATATGTATGTTGTTATAGTCGAGAATTGCGATACCGTTTGACTCGACTCCTCCAAGGCTGGTGAAATTACCACCTACAACGACACTGGTAACGGAGCCATCCTTGCCTAGCAGCGGACACATGGCCAGGATATCGGCGTCGGCGGAAGAAATGGGGAAGAGAGAGCCGTCTGGAAGGGGTGCGATGAGGGACTGGGCGAGCGAGCCATTGAATCCGGCGTGACCTTCATCATTGGCTGGTTTGTAGGAGTAGAGAGAAGCAGCATCGAAGTTGCCCACGAGAGCTATGCGGCCTAGCGGACCGAGATCGAGGTTTGGCGAGGGAGTGGGAGAGAAGAGTGCTGCTTGGGCGAGAGGCAGCGCCAGGAAGAGGCTGAAGATGGACGTCAGGCAGTCACTGGGCACCACCCTCTGTCCAGACCGCGAGCGAGGCCCCATGGCCTGTCTATGTCGTCTTTGATGATCTGTGAACAAGCAGAGTATCTTCTCGCTGTGTGTGAGAAAATAGTGTTGATGAGAGGTCAGGGCGTAAACAGATAGGACATGACGCGATCTACAGGGCACAAAAGGAAAGAAAAGCGTCAAGGCGAAGAAACAAACGAGTGAAAAAGGAGTGTGGGAGAGGGCTGGTCGGCTATCTGTGAGCAGCCTGCTCCAGGGACTCTCGGTGGGCAAAAGAGTGAGCGACAGCAGTGAGGCCGAAGTAGAAGAAGTAGAAGTGAACCAGAAGTTGAGGATGTTCAAGAGGGCGAAGTCAGTGTACAGAAAGGGGAAAGGCGGCCAAGCCCGAAACTCATTTTTCCGGATAAACGTTCATGCGAAGAGAGAGATATAGATATAAAGAGAGATGGATGAAGATATAGATAGATATAGATAAAGAGAAGATGAGATAGATGTAGATATAGATAGATGTCTTATTGTTGTCTATAGATGTGATAGCCCTGATTGTGTGAACAGGGTCTGGGATCCCCGTCACAGGAGAACACTTATAGACTGTTTCATGTCCCTTTGCCCTATGGGAGAGTATAGATGGCGTATACTACTGCTACTTCAAGACTAGAGATGCCTACGCTTAGCTATAACAGAGCTAGACGGAGGTTATATCTTAAAAGAAACATCAAACCGCCGTTGTATCGAGGAAATATCGAAGGTTAAGGTGAAGGCCCGTTTAGGCTTAGTGGCCAACTCTGATAAAGAGCTTTTGGACGCGATAGAAAGAAGCGCGACGAGGAAAAAGCGACCTTGAGAAAGGAGCACATCGCCTGCAACGACCCTGAGCCCGTCAAGGCTGCGACATTGAGTCCTGTGTCTAGCTCGTAACTTCTCTCTAGTAACTACAATCCCCAGTTCTTCCAAGATGTGAGTCTCCTGCCATGGAAATTGCTACCTTCACAAGCTGAACTGACACGGGGACTAGGGAGAGCTTTGAAAACATATACCTCGACCTGTCGAAGCAGCCTGGGAAATGCAAGCTCGCGGAGAGTGGCATGGGCTGGAAGCCGTCTGGCGGCGGCGACACTTTCACCCTGGACAAGAGCAATATCGGTGCTGCCGAATGGAGTCGAGCTGCAAAGGGCTACGAGCTGAAGATATTCTCACGCACATGCGGGGTCATCCAGCTTGACGGCTTCGAGCAAGAGGTATGGCCGTCGTCTACGCGCCCTTGGTATGCGCGAGCTAACATTATATAAAACAAAACAGGACTTCGACCGAGCTGGTAAAGCGTTCAAGATCTGGTATGGCGTCAACCTTACGAACAGAGAACACGCCCTCCGCGGCTGGAACTGGGGAAAGGCCGAATTCGGAAAATCTGAGCTCAGCTTCAATGTTCAGAACCGTCCTGCGTTCGAAGTCCCGTACTCGGAAATCTCAAACACAAATTTGGCTGGCAGGAACGAAGTCGCAGTGGAATTTTTCTTGCCTACGGATGTTGTTGCGAATGGCGTCAAGGAGCAGCCTGCGGGCAGCACGAAGAACAGAGGTCGCAAGGCCGGAGTCGGTAGAGACGAGCTTGTAGAGATGAGGTTCTATATTCCGGGCACAGTGGCGAAGAAGGAAGAAGGCGATGAACCAGCTGAAGGTGACGAGAATAAGAGTGCAGATGGAGAAGAAGAGGTCGAGGAGCAGAATGCTGCCAACTTATTTTATGAGACGCTTATGGATAAGGCTGAGATTGGTGATGTTGCCGGTGACACATTTGCTACGTTCCTTGACGTGTTGCATCTTACTCCCAGGTTCGTGGTATATGGCTTCACCGTCCGTTTGCTGGTACTGACCTATTTCTCTGCAGAGGTCGATTCGACATGGACATGTACGAAAACTCATTCCGACTTCGTGGTAAAACATACGACTATAAGATCCAATATCAATCCATTAAGAAGTTCTTCTTGCTTCCCAAGAATGACGACACTCACACCCTTATTACTCTCGGCTTGGACCCGCCGCTTCGACAGGGTCAGACACGATACCCGTTTCTGGTGATGCAGCTGAAGCTAGATGATGAAATCAGCATTGATTTAAATATGACCGAGTAAGCTTGCTCCTTCTTCCTTGTTACCATGAGCTACGACTAACGCGAGCCAGTGAACTACTACAATCTCGATACAAGGACAAGCTCGAAGCTCACTATGAGGAGCCCATCCACCAAGTCGTCACAAAGGTCTTCCGAGGACTTTCGGGGAAGAAGGTCATCATGCCCTCCAGAGACTTCGCCAGGTAGAACATATATCTTTCCTATTCTGAGATTAGGTACATACTAATACATCTATAGTCACCACGGCCATAGCGGCGTGAAATGTTCTACCAAGGCGAACGAAGGTCTCTTATTCTGCCTGGACAAGAGCTTCATGTTCGTACCAAAGCCAGCCACCTACATTCAAATAGAGAACATATCCGTCATCACGATGTCTCGAGTCGGCGGTACCGTTTCCGCCAGCCGCACCTTTGATATCACGATGACCCTGAAGGGAGGACAGGGAGAACACCAATTCAGCAATATCAACCGGTATGGATTCTTACTGCCGTTACATTGTTGTAAATTTTGAGACGGAAACAAATACTAACATTCCCATAGTGAGGAGCAACAACCCCTAGAAGACTTCTTCAAGGCCAAAAACCTTCGATTCAAGAACGAGATGGTTGAAGAGGTAGGATTTCTATCCATATTCGTAGCGTGCATCATATACTAACACAGCCTACCCCCAGGCTTCTACCCTCATCGCAACTGCTCTTGAGAACGACCAAATGATGGACTCCAGCGACGATGATGCCGAGGTTCAAGAAGACCGTGGCTCCGCGGCGGAAGACTCAGAATCACCAGATGAAGACTTCGTAGGCGACTCTGACTCTGACGTGGCCGAGGAATTCGACTCAGATCACGCCAGCAGTGGCGGAGATAGTGACGCTGAGATGGAAGATGCCGACAAGGAAGAAGTCGAGCGACCAAAGAAGAAGACCAAGATTCAGAAATAAGGCTCACCTAGAATGGCAACACCGCTCTTTTGCCACCTTTTTCAGCAGCTCTCTGCTTCACGAAGCTTCCCTAATTCATGTATCACTATGTTGGGCGCCTCCTATTTGTCTAGCAGCCTGAGTATACTTGGGACTCAAGTCACGGACAGTTTTTTTTTTTTTACACTTTCTAGCATAGCATATTTTCACCCAATAGCCGCTGTTTCTAAGTTTGAAATATGGCACAAAACAAAAAGAAGGTTGGCAGGATATTTTTTGATTTTTTTTTGAGCTGCTTCCAAATACTTTGAACGTTCAACTCACTTTGCTCTCACTTATCCTCGGCCTGAGTCCGTTGATGTCATTGTGCAGATGGACGGACGAAGCGCGACGACCCGATTTCGGCCGCCACAGTTAGATATGTGGCGCAGCGAGCGGCGTGTGCCGTTGAACAACACATCAACGAGGCACTGGAAACACGTATCCAGATATAAGCCAGGATGAGTCCCAACGAGCTGGCGGTAGTGCGAGGCCCAATTCTATTTCTCATAAGGCTGACCGAGCTAAGTACCTATCCTTGAGGTGTATTCCTGGATGTATTCTTGATGTATTCTTGGATGTATCTTTGCTCTGAGATCTTCAAAATGACATAAGCAGCTGAATAAGCGTCACATGACATCCATCCCTTTCCGGTTAGTCTGAAACCAAGAAACGCTTAGCGCGATGTCCCGATTAGGTAAGATGAAAGCTCAACGCGACTTTTGGACATCGCCAGCTTCACCCGGAGGACAAAAACAATAGCGATCAAGAGCGAATTGAATCAATAGCCATCGCCTTCTTTGTATTCATCAAAGACCATGCTCATGTGTTTTTCCTCCTAGCCTCCCTCCGCCCACACTCAACGCCAGCCTCCTTCGCCGTCTCATCCTAACGTCAACCATCACCATTCACAACTCCCCTACGAGACACCGAGACACCTAGTTGCTTTTTCTACCAGCTCGACAAGCTCCGTTTACACTTTAGTTGATTTCTTTTGAATATTCCTCTACACACTTCGTCATGGCAGTCGAATACAGCAAGAAAACCAACGCGGAGTTGGTCGAGATCCTCAAATCGCGTGGTCTCAGCCATACGGGGAAGAAGGCAGATATGGTCGCGCGACTCCAGGAGGCTGATAAATCCGCTGCTGCACCTGCTCAGCCTGCAGCCGCGGCCGAAGACGTTATCGATTGGGATGATGATGCGGCTGACGCTGCTCCTGCGGCTACCAAGGAGGCTCCCGCGAACCCGGCCGTCGCTGTGCCTGAACAGAAAGTCGTTGCTGAACCGACTGCTGCGCAGGATGCGAATGTCGTGAAATCAGATGAGAAGACGGCGCCTGCGGCTGCGACTGCGACTGCTGAGACGGGTGCTGCGGGAGGGGAGGCTGCTGGGAAACAAGCGACAAACGGCGCCGACGACAAAGCTGCTACCGAGGAGAAGGCTGCGAAGAAGCCTGCTGTGGATTATACTAGAGGCCTTGCAACTACGGATCTCGACGCCGAACTTGCGAAACGTAAAGCCCGTGCCGCGAAGTTTGGGATTGCCGATGAACCCGCGGTGACCGAGTCGCAGAAGGCACTTGAGAGAGCCAAGAGGTTCGGAACAGAGGGCACCGATGCGGCTGCCAAAGTGAAAGGGTTGGATGAACCTTTGTCTACGGAGCGACCAAGGAAGCGAGGACGTGCTGATGAAGGAGAGAGTGGACGAGGCAAGCGTAGAAACTTCCCTGGTCGAGGCAGAGGCAGAGGGCCACGCAGAGGCGGAAACAGGAACGCCGGCAACAGCAACAACAACAACAGTGGCGGCAGCAAGATGAGCGACGCGGACCGTGCCGCGATGGAGAAGAGAAAAGAACGCTTTGCCGCCAAATAGCGAGGCGCGACCTATTCACTTACCACCGTCATTCCTTTCCAGCCCGTGCGCTATGAGTTATCAATCGTCAATGCGTCCCTGGGCTATCTTTCCTACCTCGAGTTCACAAAATGTTGTTATACCTGGCTTAGGAGTTATCCGGAACATAGTCTGATCTTTCACATTTCCTTTCAATCTATTCTCTCGCCTTGCCTCGGCATTAATATGTACCAAATATTCATCAATCCATCTCTTCGATCTCAATTTGAGCTGTGGAAGCTGTAACGTCGGACAAACTTGAATTTCAGTCTTCACCATAACACCTGAGGCCATCATCGACAGCCTAGTGTAGATATGCAGCCTCGGTAGGAGCTAGAAGGCCGTCGAATGCGAGTCGAATGCTTTCTTTTTCCTGTCACGCGAGGCTACGTTGGCTATAGACCTGGCATCCAGCATCCTATCCAGGAGATAAGAGTCCATTGGCGCAGGGCCGTCCGGCAGAGCAGAGCTGAGGATTGCATGAGATCCAGGGACCTGGCCGGCGGAAGCACCAGTAAACACGCCCGTTTATGCCTAGGAATATGCAGAGCACTTGGGATATTCGCCTCCTTGCACTTCAAACCTCAGCCACAAAGCAGCCCTATCTCGTGCATCACTAGTACGAGCAAGACGCACGTAATAGTGACACTAACCAGTCGACCAGCCGCCTGGACTGTTGCTCCTGTCCATCTGTGATCGCCCTTGACTTCTACTCCGTATACGAAAGGTCCAGTCCAGCTACCAGTGGCAAAGTCGAGCCGTCAGGGAGAGAGCGAAAGATGCACCATGTGGGAACCCAGCAGGAGGCATAACTTGTCCCACGACAGGGTTGAGAGCTGTCAGTGGGCGAATCAAGCTGCGTATCGGCGCTTTTTCGATGTGACTGGATGTGCCTCTGTCCAGTGAGCCGCGCCGTACGGAGTATCTCGGTCTCGTCTACTTCCAGCTCCATATACTCGCACAGACGCCGGGGTAGACATCCAGGGCCTTGCGGTATTCGACGTCCAGAGGTCCGGCTCTCCATCTCGTCCAGGCCAGTGACATCGACGTGACGAGTTAGTTCATGCAGCATATCACCAAAGATGGATCAAAGATACACGGCCAGGGAGAGTTTCGTCTCAAGCCTCGGCGCTACCCTTAACTATGACAGCACGGAACGGGCATCACGGACAGGACCATGGAACGGATCAGATCTCTACCTCGACTTCAACCTGACCTGACCTACCTCGACCTCTATCTCGACTTGACCGGACCTGGCCTCACCTCGTATCACAGTGTAAGTCGAGTCGTGAAATGCCCGTACCAGCAACGGTTGGCACAGGTTTACGACCGATCCGGCAACTGCATTACCTGCGTACGGAGTAGTGCCTCGTCAAGACCGCGATGCGTCGTCCTGAGTGGCCTCCTGGCGGTGGAGATGGCATGCACCTCCCGTGACCCAGGCCTATATCCATGCGAATCCTGTCTCCTGCTCGCCTGCAAGCGCCTCCATCGCCAACTAATTACATCCCTCTATCGCCCGTCTACTGGCAGGAATAGAAACGTGCGATCGTCAGCGAGTCGCGGGCTAGCTCCTGCTCTCTCCTGCTCACCCCTTGCCGGGACTTTTCTTTCCATAAAATGCGCCGCGTCCTCCATGTCGTTTCTACGACCCTGCACTATAGACAGCCAGTCTCTGCACTACGGAGTACTAGGTCTACCTACCTACGTGGCCGTCGTGACCGCCGCGACCGTTAGCCACAGCTTCACTGTTGGACTTGCTGCGCGCTAAGCGGCCCCGCCGACTCTGTGTGGCGGAGTGGGTGCAGGACGGCCTTATACATCACCAGGCCGTACTGACTACCTTGTCGACGGTCTGACTGTGCCATCGTCTTTAGCTTTTTCGTTGCATAGTTGTGCCCGAAAGCTACCGATGATTAATATTCTTATCCCGCTTCACTTTCACTTTCCAACGGCCGAAGAGTTTTTGTGGTTCTCTCTATTTTATATAATCCACCTTACCCCGGCATCTCGTCCGAACTTTTGAGCATCGGCCATACCATCTAATCGTCGACTATACCATCTGATCATCAGCCATACATTTGAATGGTTATATACACCGTAAGTACGGTTATGGTGGCGACTAATACATGATCACTGACTCGAGACAGAAGACAACTTAAACCGTCACTAAATGTGGCATACGCTATGATTATAAGTTATTCTACAGCGGCTATCGATTTGGAAAGCCGGTCTCTAGGCCTGCCGCCCACGATATCAAGGGCCATTGCACCATGGCGTCACGAGGAGCTGTTCATACACAAACACAGACGCATACGAGAAATCCGGCGGCGGAGATGATGGCCTCTCGGATTCCTATACTGCCCTCCAGCAGCTCGTATGCACAGGGACGGCCTAAACAGAGCATACCGAAGCCGTCGTCGATCCCCCGAAGTAGACGGGATTCATCTGCATCAGAGTCGGAGGACTATAGCAGACTGAGGATGGTGAGGTCGAATTCATCCTCGAGGAAGCCGTCAAAGGAAGCTAGCTTGTCCGTCGGATCGTCGAAACCTTCGTACTCTCTAATGCCGCCCGCTCGCTACTATACGGCACCTCCTAGCCACGCTCCTTCACCCAAGGTACCACCGCCTACGCAAAATCCACCGCCGCCACAGCAGTCGTCATCGTCGACTACTACTTCTTCTTGGAAATTCGGGCGATCGACACAGCCCGAGGTACGGCCGCGGAATGTTCTTCGGAGAAAGGCTCCTTCGATAGAGCAGTATGCGGAGCGGAACAGAGCAAGACTCCAGGCTTCGATGCCGGAGAAACCTGAAGTGGAAATACCCCAGATTGAAGCACCAGAGAAGCTCGCATCAAATGATAACCATAATGCACCAGCTAGGCCCTCGGTTGATCATGTACCGGCCCGACCACTGTACACTACCCCTACCCCATCCTCGCAACCGCCTGCGATGGAGCCCAGACCTACAACAGCAGGATCACAATCTCGCATCCCAAAGGAATTCGCTGGTCTATCAACGTCTATAAACACGCTGAATCTACCGCCTCCCACACCGAACTTCACCGGTGGCAGCAGTCCATCCACCCGATACACTGATTCTCCTGGCATGTGGAGTAGAGGATCGACCCCAACATCACTATCGTCCTATTCTCCTGGAATAATACATCCAACTCATAGCTCACGGCTAAAACAACCCAGTCCGACCATATTCAGAGCCCAAAGGTTCCGTCCAAGCTTGGCAGCCACGCCTTCATTTGATGAAACTAAAAGCACAGCTTCGACTTCCACCCGACTTCCTCGACGATCCCAGACCGAACCTGTTCCACGGCCATCAACTTCTGGTCTTGGAGTGAGAGAAACTAGCCGCCATGACGTCCCCGAAGTCCAGCATGCGCCCATGCACCATGCTAGTCAAGTTGAGTGGCAGTCTGTGGGTACTGACTATCCTGACCCAAGGGATGTTGAGTCTACTGGGATTAACAGGAAAGAAGATGTGGTTACTCCAAGAATAGAAGAGCCATCCCTGCTTCCAAGTTCAGTATCCACACCTCGACTCTCTCCAAGCAGGCCGAGTCGAAAGGGTGCTGAACCACTGAAGCTGGAATCATCACCTGTTATTTGGAGTAACCTCGCCTCGTCTAGGCTCCCTACCCACAAACGACGAGGGTCATCAAGTTCTAATACCCGTTCCAAATCCCCCGCCATCCCTACGTCCTTCGTGAATGCCTCGACAGAATCACTCCAGTCTAGAAGTTCGTCTAGAATACCTGCGCTTTCCCCATCGCCGAACCAACTCGACGGTAGCAGTCGACCACAGCTACGATCCGCAACCCCCAAGGGCATAAAGCTTGTTAGGAAATCCTCTGTTTCTGCCAAAGAATCCAAACCCGAACCCAAGGAACTGAAGGAGCCAAAACAACAGCAACAGCAGGCTACCAGCGCCCCAAAGCGGCTTGGACTGTTCCCAAAGAAGTCAAAGACCATTCCTGAAGTGACACTGCCGGGTCATAGTGATGGACGCTCCCGCAGGTGCCCTTCTGCTGGAACCGGACATGAGGGCTATGGCAAATATTCCCAGCGAGGCAGACGAACGAGTATCGGAAGCAGTGCCTCAAGGGCGAGGTCAACGAGTACAAGTAGGTCACTTGGTAACAACAGCGTTACCAGCAGTCAAATGGGACATGAGATCGATGACTTCCTTTCCGATCGCTTGGAACCCGTCGTCATCAGCGGCGGTGGTATAGATGGGGCCGCTTTGGCTCGCACCGAGAGCGGACAGAGCGAGAGTAGCATGAGTGTCGCTTCAGTCATCGGCGGCTCTATGACTACTCCTCAAGTGACACTTGTTCAAAGCCCAGAGCCAATGAATTCTCCACCTCAGCGTTCTCTTTTGGATCCCGGAAATCCGCAGAGCCAACAGCCGGAGGTGAAACGGCGGCGCTCCTTTCGCAATTCGAACATATTTGGAAGCCAGAAAACATCAAGTCACTATCTGTCGGTGGCTGAACCTCGAACCTCCACTTCCAGACGTCCGTCGGATGCTAGTACCGATAGTCGCCCAGAGATATCTTATCAAGATACCCCCAATCTATCTGCATCGTCAGAATCCAAGACCAAGGGCGAGACTAAGAAGAAGAAATCGGAAAAATCAGGAAGATGGAATTTCTTCCAACGCAGCCACCCAAACCTTCAAGGAGAGAAGAAGCCAAAGGAAGAGCCAGAGCCAGCTCCCGGAATGCCTGCAGCCATATCTCATCTTCCGTCTTCTCGTGCAGTTGCCCATTATGCGATTCTTGACAATGAGCAGATCGACTCTGATCCATTAGAAGATATAATGACCCGAGTGGAAGAATCACCGCCAACAGAGGATGAAATGGAAGCTGCCAACGGGCTTGGGCTGAGAGCGAAACATGGCCAATCAATCTTACTACCAGAGCCACCCGTTTGCATAATCAACAATCGTTCTGAGAGGCGTCCTTCCTCCCCCAAGGTGTTTTTCAACACGGACATTCTTCCCCCAGTCTCAGCGTCAAAGGTTGCTCGGACAGGTCGACCCAGCCGCTTAGCTTCTGTTGGTAGGATACCTCCAGTCGTCCCAAGTGCGAGGAACCAGCACAAGCCATCCCTCCAATCGTTTTCGCGCCCTTTCAGTGTGGGAGAAGGACCTTCTCTAACCGTGACGGCCGCAGCTGGAGTACCTACCCATATGGGTATGGCTGATAACCCACCGAATCGATTCGGCCTACGTCCACCAACCCGAGAGGAGTTTCTTTCCTTTTCTCCAAGAAAAGGCTCCGAGGTTTCAGTCTCATCTGAGAGTGCGGATAGTGGAAGTCTGGCAGCTGTTACTGCAGTCCTCCCCTTCCCCGGCTCAAAGCTTACAGACGATGAAATCTGGCAAGAATACGATGATTTTCTAGACAAGGTGACATCGCCGCAGACCCCAGAAGATGGCCTCTTGCACACTCCTCGATCCTTCAACTTGGCTACCAGAGCTTCCAAAGTTCTGCAAGAAGGCTTGAGCGGAACTAAAGACGTTTCTCCTCAAATCTCCCCATTGCAGTTGCAATACCCGGAAATTTCTACGCCTAAATTACCTGACCACAGCTCGATCCACCTCAGCCGTTCTATGATTCTCTCTGCATTGCACTCATCCATTGCACCCTCTGAACCCATGTCACTCGGTGAACTCCTATCAGCGTACGCTGGGAGCAAGCAAAACTCCGCAGACTTCACCGGTGTCGATAATCCATATGCCGCTCTGGAAGAAGAAACACAACCTGATGCCAATCAAGCGAAGCAGATACAAAAAGAGAATAATCTCCAACCGATTGAAGAAGATCAGGACCATGATGACCCAATGGAGCAGGCGAACGTCCGTTCAGGCTCGCTCATGACAAGCCGTTGGTTATCTTTCGGTCGTGTCCTCTTTAGTCCAGCGAAAAATCATATGCAACCGCAGGATCAAGCTCGCATTCTAGTTATTGATGGCCTAGGCAATGATGACTGGTCATTTTACTGTGCCTTGACTTACCCTTCTGCAGTCGTTTACAACCTCACCTCCAATACTCAACCGCAGTCGGCACCAAGTAATCCAGCGGCATGGGACCCTCCACCGAATCATCGTACCATCCATCGCTCCGGTATAAAGACACCGTTCCCTTTCCCTAAGGGATTCTTTACCGTGGCTGTTATGCGCTTCCCAGCAGCATGCTCTGAAACTGCATATGACACTGCCATCTCAGAGTGCAATCGTGTTCTCCGCCCCGGTGGATACCTAGAGCTCAGCGTCATGGATTTGGATATGGTCAACATGGGTAGCCGTACTCGGAAGGCAGTTCGGATGTTAAAAGAACGAATCTACACAACGGATCCTAACATTTGTCTCAAGCCTGCCAGCGACAACATCCAAAGGCTTCTTGGCAAGCGAGGATTTGCCAATTTGAATCGGTGTATGGTCGTTGTTCCTGTTGCTGGTACCATCGTACAATCGTCAGACACCTCAAGTTCCAGCCAATCTATCGCAAACATTCCACATCAACATTATGGCTCCAATCTCCCCCAGTGGGCAGATAACACGTCGAACAAGAAGCACAAACGAGACCCTTCTGACGATGTGAACATCTCACTCGGTGACCTCCTCTCTGACCCTTCACCTTCACCATCAAACGACGAGTCCATTGCCAAGATGGTCGCAAAAGTTGCTCGATGGTGGCATACACGGTGTTACGAACTAGCCGTCTTCAACGATAGCCATAACAAGGATATCTGGGCTGACAAGAAACTTCTACGAGAATGCAGAAGACGCGGCACTGGGTTTAGGCTACTTATCGCCTATGCACAGAAACCCAGTGAAGTCACAAGAAGAACAGCGAGCGTATAATTATCCACGCCATGAAGTTTGCATATATATACCATACCACCCACTATTTCTATTTACCCTCTTACCGACGATACCCAGGCACCTCTGAATTCTCCAACTCCTTGATGAGTGATTTGCCAACGAATCTAATGACATTTTATGACCCATCTCTATATCAGCATTTATACGTCACATTTTAATATTTGCGATTTCCTTGCATATTTTCATGAATCTTAGCGTATATCATGATAAACAGAATGGGCAACCATACACAGTTTTATTTTTTCGAGGTTCAGAGTGCGATCATGTATGGCCTCACGGCCATTCCTACGATTTTTGTTTTGATGATTTTTTTGCATGCATTCTTAGCGCTTTTTGGTATACCGTTGGCTTTTGTGATACATACCCTTCCCATTCTTGACATGTTATTTGCGGCTGGCCGGAACTAATACTTAATATATTTGCTTGGGCCTTCAACGAGGGACAGTTTTTTTGCAATTATTTTTTTCCCGTGATTACTGTATGTATGTATCTTAGCGGTTGGCGGTACGCATTTGTCATTCGAGCAATATTACATTCTTAGAAACCAACGGAAATTGTTTAGTAGCACATAAAGAGGTGGTCGTAGTTTTAAATTAATGCATACATAAATTGCAATTCGTGTATACGGGCAACAGTATCGTTGTACCCTACCCGTGCTACCTCTTATCGCCGTACCTTTCTAAACGCACGGCTTTCCAGAACATAATGAAGTGTGAAATCAATATAGTGGTGTACTGCGGCGTGGTTGTATAAACTCGCTGCTCAACCGTAAACCCAATATTGCGCCGTATAGCGGACTTGGAAAGCAGGAGCCATCCCTCGGCATGTTTCGGGACTCGTACCCTGAGTAGTTTTGACTCGGAAAACAGCCTACACATTATCATGGAGTCAGTCATTATCACGGCATATAGCTTACTTCCAGGAACCGTACGCATGACCGGTTAAGCCCTGCGGTAGGTGAAGAGGAAGCTTACCTTAATTCCAGACCCTTCTGTTTTGTCCAACCTTAGCCAGGCCACATCGCCATTATTGGGTGCAGGAACATTTGCGACGACAGATACAAATGCCTTATCTGAGCCACCGTGAGTTGAAAGGTCAAAAATTGGTTTGCCTCCAGTGAAGTAGTGATGGCCCAAAACAGTCATCTTTAGGACTTTCTCAAGCATCCAACTCGTCGATTGTTTGGGATAACGTAGAGAAATCGTATTAATAACATTTGCAGTCGTCGGGTTCATAGAGGCTAGACAAGAGGCATCGTAGAGGGTTGCGACGGCGCCAACAGAGACTGGCTTGGTAGCACCATTGCTACAGGTGTAGTTTTGAGTCCCGACGCCCAAAGTGATATATTTGAGTCTAAATCCTGAGTCGGGACCTGGAAGTTCCGGGGCACTCCCTCGTTTCGGAAGTAGTTTATTGGAAATGTCACAGCCAGATATTTGGCCCATTGAAGGAAACATGGGCTCTATAGCGGTCAAACCGTCTGGTTTTTGTGCGGGGTGTATGGCGGCACCCCGAACTGTTGAAAGGAGGGCTAGAAGAGGGACAAAAGGCTCAAGGATATGCATTGTGTTGGTGTAGTTATTAAATTATTATCGACTTGGGAAGATCAGGTAAAAGCCTAGGGGTAGAATGTGTATATGGGCAAGGAATGGGGTAGGAAAGATGAATATAAAATGGACAGGACATGACATTAAATGCATTTAAAAAAGTATAGCATCCACGGGTATATCCAGCAGATAGGCAAAGGAGATTGCTTACAGGTGAAGCCAAGAAAGAGGTGACTTTCTCGAACCGCCCGGCAGCACAAACCTTTTTGATCCGTTTTTAGTCAGAAAGAAATAAGATTTCCATGTGGAAGGAGCCTGAAGGAATGCAGTATCATCCAGGTGGGTATGTACAAGTGTCAGTCGTGCATGTCGTTGAACCAAAATCGGCCAAAGAATGCCTAAAGCGGGATGCCAGAGTCTTATTCCGGAAAGGTGTCGAGGAATGCAGAAACGAATGTACTGGGATGCCATCTACTAGAAAGACTAATAGAGACAGATCATACATTTTTAGGTAAAAAATGCATGGTTGTATCGTGTTATTTCGGGGGCGAGAAGTGTATAAGGTTCCAGACCCTAGGAGAAGGATTATAGGCTCGCTTCCACGTATTGAGGATAGGCCGATGTCCCTCTCAACAGTAAACAAGGCAGCCTTGGTGTTTTGAGAAGAACAAAGGTGCCTCCTAAATAACGCAGATATAAATGGCGCGACACGGCTATAGATATCGACCGGGTCATATTGCAGTACGCGAGACGGAGTAAAGCAGTTGAGCTGTGATACTCAAACGCTTTCATTCATTCGGGCGCAAGAGGTGCGAATCGCCAAAATAGAAGCTGGATGTCTCCGTTTGAATCTTGCGAAACCTCGCTTGATATCGGGTTTGAGCAGCCTTGTCCCATGTTCGATATTCATCCAAAAGCAGAGTTTCCAGAAGAGTCCAACCACATGGAGTAATTAGCGGGACGTTGGGGGCCGACTTAATCGAAAGCATGGCATGGAAGGCCATCTCGGAATGTGAGCTCGCACTTGGTAAGTCCTGCAAGTCATTCATCAAACGTGGATACCAGATATTTGGGGGCGAAAGCTAGCTAGCATCGTCTTCTTCGCCTTTTTGGCCTTGTAAGTTAAGACTTGCCCGTTTGGGCCAGAAGAATGATAGAGTCACGTGAGTATGTTAGTCATATTGCTTAGTTATCACGCTTAGTCAATAAACTTAGTCAGTACTTAGTCATATACAGCGCCAAAACATTTGCAGAAGGCTCAGATTGATGCGTCGAGGAGAGACAGCTCGAAGAATCGTCGCGACAACAGCAACACATCGTCAAGCTGCCGACTCTGGTGCCAGTGGTCTGATTCGACAGGCTCATGACATCTATGGTTACCTCTAACCCCGTTTTCGCAACCTCCTCTCCCCGGATCTGAGATATCTCACACATCGCCACACGATGGCTGACGGTATGCGTTCAAAAAGTTATACACCACCATTGTCACATACATACTCTAACACGTTATCAAATATAGCAGAGATCGAGTCCATCAAACGCCTCCAGGCGGAGCGGAATGGAAAGAAAGGTTCAAAAACCTTTGACCTGTCAAACCAGCGCACTGACGTCTCGACCAAGGCCTCTCTCACCGAAAGCTTCGATACCACCTTGTACGATCGCGAGAACTCCGACAAATATGCAGGTTATAATACGTCCATCGCGGTCGACGGCGAAGATGAGGATATGGCCGACGACGATGATGGCCAAAACGGTCATCGACTAGTTGGACAGTATACCGCAACCTCAGAGCAGATGAAAGAATTTGCTACCGGAAAAGGTGTGGAGGAAGAAGATATACTGCTGGCGCGCGAAAAGACATCTAGGATATCCGAGAGGGAAACCGACTATCAGAAACGGCGCTTCGACCGAGCTCTTTCCCCAACGCGAGCGGACCCCTTTGCTGCGGATGGCCAAGCAAATGGAGATGCAGAAGGTGCAAGCTATCGGGATATCATGGCGCTTCGGGAAATTGAGAAAGAAGAGGAGCGTGTCAAGAGGTTAATAAACGATAAGCAAGCAGGCGAGGAACCGAATGGATCGGTTGAGCACGAGGCGACCCTCAAGCTACAAGAGGGTGACAAAGAGAACCAGGAAGACGATTCGGCCTCTGCTATAGCTAGTAGGAAGAGGAAGAAGAGGTGGGATGTACCCTCGGAAGAGTCCACTAAGCCTACTGAGCCAGAATCTGCTGAAGTAAAGCCGAAAAGGTCGAGATGGGACCAAACCCCAGTACCCGGCGGGCAGGCTGAGGCTCCAAAACGTAGATCCAGATGGGATCAAGCGCCAACGCTCACTGCTGCAACCCCAGTTGGTAACCAAGGCCTCGCAACGCCGGTGCCGCAAGCTTCTGGACCCATGGCTGTGCCAGCGTTCGGTTCCGATATATCTGCTCGCAATGCACCTTTATCAGACGAAGAACTAGACATGATGCTTCCCTCTGAAGGCTATAAAATTTTGGAGCCCCCGCCCGGGTACGCACCAATTCGAACACCTGCTCGAAAGCTTATGTCTACACCTGCTCCAATGCAGAGCGCCAGTGGCATCGGTGGGTTCATGATGCAGGAACCTGAAAACGCCCGCTCCATGGGAAAACAGCTCCCTACCGAAATTCCCGGGGTTGGCGACCTACAATTTTTTAAGGCTGAAGATATGGCATACTTCGGAAAGCTCGTCGATGGCGCAGATGAGAACTCAATGTCTGTTGACGACCTAAAGGAGAGAAAGATAATGAGGCTATTGCTGAAAGTCAAGAACGGAACACCGCCAATGCGAAAAACAGCACTACGTCAGCTTACAGACAACGCCAGGCAGTTTGGAGCTGGCCCGCTTTTCAACCAGATTCTACCCTTGTTAATGGAGAAGTCTCTTGAAGACCAGGAACGACATTTGCTCGTGAAGGTCATCGATCGTATCCTATACAAGCTTGATGACCTTGTTCGACCTTACGTGCATAAGATTTTGGTCGTCATAGAGCCTCTACTTATCGATCAGGACTATTATGCTCGAGTTGAAGGTCGTGAGATTATTTCTAACCTGAGTAAGGCTGCTGGTCTTGCCCATATGATTAGTACCATGCGTCCGGACATTGACCATGTTGATGAATACGTACGAAATACTACCGCCAGGGCATTCGCCGTCGTCGCCTCTGCCCTTGGTATACCTGCCCTTCTTCCGTTCTTGAGAGCTGTCTGTCGAAGTAAGAAATCCTGGCAAGCTAGGCACACTGGTGTCAAAATTGTACAGCAAATCCCAATTCTCATGGGCTGTGCTATTCTACCGCATCTACAAGGCCTTGTGGACTGTATTGGAGACAATCTTAGCGACGAGCAAGCCAAGGTTAGGACGGTAACCAGTTTAGCCATTGCCGCCCTTGCTGAGGCTGCTAACCCCTACGGTATCGAGAGCTTCCAAGATATTCTCGGCCCTCTCTGGATGGGAGCAAGGAAGCAACGAGGCAAAGGCTTGGCAGGTTTCCTCAAGGCTGTCGGTTATATTATTCCGCTGATGGATGAAGAGGGCGCAAATTACTTTACCAGTCAAATCATGGAAATTGTACTCCGGGAATTTTCATCCCCTGACGAAGAAATGAAGAAGGTTGTGTTAAAGGTTGTATCACAGTGCGCAGGGACGGATGGTGTTACCGCAGTTTACTTAAAGGAGCACGTACTTCAGGACTTCTTCAAGAGTTTCTGGGTTCGACGCATGGCGTTGGACAAGAGGAACTACCGCCAAGTTGTGGAGACAACTGTCGACCTAGGCCAGAAAGTTGGTGCCGGTGAAATACTTGAAAGGATCGTGAACAATCTCAAAGATGAGAGCGAGGCATACCGCAAGATGACCATTGAAACGGTTGAGAAGGTTATCGCCTCGCTTGGTGCCGCAGATGTTGGCGAGAGACTCGAAGAGAGGCTAATCGACGGTGTTTTGTTCGCATTCCAAGAGCAGAGCGTTGAAGATATAGTAATACTCAATGGTTTTGGTACAGTTGTCAATGCTCTCGGTTCCCGATGCAAACCATACTTACCCCAGATTGTGAGTACAATTCTCTGGCGTCTCAATAACAAGTCCGCCACTGTACGACAACAAGCGGCAGATCTTATTTCACGAATTGCAATGGTTATGAAGCAATGCGGTGAAGATGCCCTGATGGGCAAACTCGGCACTTTCCTTTACGAATACCTTGGTGAGGAATACCCAGAGGTCCTGGGTTCGATATTAGGCGCATTGCGATCCATTGTCACTGTTGTCGGCATTAATCAAATGCAACCCCCTATCCGCGACCTTCTTCCCCGCCTCACGCCTATCCTCCGAAATCGCCACGAGAAAGTGCAAGAAAATACCATTGACCTAGTCGGTCGTATTGCTGACCGTGGACCTGAGTCCGTCAATGCCAGAGAATGGATGCGAATCTGTTTTGAACTACTCGACATGCTAAAAGCACACAAGAAGGGAATTCGACGAGCTGCTAACAACACCTTTGGCTTTATTGCCAAGGCTATCGGTCCGCAAGATGTTCTCGCTACACTTCTCAATAACCTCCGTGTCCAAGAACGTCAATCCCGAGTCTGTACTGCTGTTGCCATCGGTATTGTTGCAGAAACTTGTGCTCCGTTCACGGTTCTTCCCGCCCTTATGAACGAATATCGAGTACCCGAGCTAAACGTGCAAAACGGTGTCCTAAAAGCCATGTCTTTCCTTTTCGAATACATTGGCGAAATGGCCAAAGATTACGTCTACGCCGTTACTCCCCTACTGGAAGATGCATTGATCGATCGAGATCAGGTCCATCGTCAAACCGCTGCTAGTGTGGTGAAGCATATCGCCTTAGGTGTGGTTGGACTCGGATGTGAAGACGCTATGGTTCATCTTCTTAATCTCCTATACCCTAATCTTTTCGAAACCAGTCCTCACGTCATCGATCGAATCATTGAAGCTATCGAAGCTATTCGCATGGCCGTCGGGACAGGTATCGTCATGAACTATGTCTGGGCTGGTCTATTCCACCCAGCTCGCAAAGTACGAACCCCTTACTGGAGGTTGTACAATGACGCCTATGTTCAAGGTGCGGACTCGATGATTCCATACTATCCTACGATCGAGGAGGATGGTTTAGGTAGAAGTGAATTGGGCATCATTTTGTAATCAAGGTTAAACTGGCGGGGAGTTCGTCATATAGTTCTTTTTGGTATTTTTTTTGCAGCGCAGGTGTTTTCTCATTTGTCTGTGCATTTCGCGGTTCTGTAATTCGAATTGAGCGCAACCCTTTCTTTTCCCGTGTATTTATAAAATATTCTACTGCGTCCAATACATTAAATATTACACTATCTAGGTTCACTATACATATTATTCTTAGTTTAAAAGTCGACAGAGTATTAACTTTTAAATATATCTCTATTAATTTTATTTGGGTTGAGATACAGTCACACCCTTCTGGCAGTCTCTTAAGGGTATTCTTTAACTCTAGTTTTCTGTGACGTTATACTAGGTAATAATAAGGTGTGTGGTTGACCGTCCCATCGGAGTATGTCTGGTCAAGTCTTAAGGGAAAGATATAAGGGATTATCCAATGGACTCCGGCTTTATGTCTAGTTTTTCTTCATAGATAAGAGCTATGTTTGGTAGATCGCGTAGCACAGGGGGAAACTCCGGCCTAGCACCTTCGTATAGTAGCTGGTGGACTAGATACTTCGGAGATTCCGTAAACGCAATAGTCTCTGTATATGTCCTAGGAATCATCTTAGTATATATGCGTACGGGAACAAAGGAAGAGTGCAACGTACGAAGGGAAGTGAGAGAAGAGGTTGGAAGAAATTGCCCTTTCGAGTGCCGCAACCGCGATGCCTTTCGTTGGGATGGCGCCTTCGAACATTCTCGGTGCATATTTGAAGACAAACTCCTCTGTCCAAGGATGAGTAGCCGCAATAAAATGTGTGGGTGATGGTTTGGTTTATCTCGCCGAACATGACGTCGAGGTGATCTCAGGAACCGAGTGACCTAAAAGCGCGTATTCACTGAGTTGTATGGCTCACTTGAGTTTTTTACAGTTAAGTAATCTGGAAACTGCGTTGGGTGATCTAGAAGTTTTGGTATAGAGCGATCTAGACAGCAAGTGCAGAGTGTATGGGTTGTTGACTTTAGTATCTCAGAGGAAAAGGTAGGGCCTAAAGATAGACACACCGTGGAAGCATCTTTATTATCTATATATTCTTGGAGGTCTATCCTGCAGATTTCGCAAAACTTCCTTGCTCCATCCCCGCATCAATCATCCTGTCCCCATTCATAATCGCCGTGGTACAGATCACGATATTCCGACGTCCGGATTCCTTTTGGGCGATGAATCGCAAAGCAGCAATCTCAGTGAATGTAATGCCACCCAGGAAGAAAATGAACACCGTTTTAACTCCTCCAGAGCCAGTCAGGGTCTGCCGAGCTCGCGCTGCCTTTTCGTCACCTTTTGGGACTATGTTGAAAGTCGAGCCACGGGCGTTCTTAACAATATCTTCAAATCCTAGCCAGCCTGGAGTTGTAGATGACGCACCAGCGGCTGCAGCCGCAGCTTGTGGTGAGGGGGTCCCCTTAATGAGCGTTTGAATATATGACTTCTGCAGGACACATTGGACAAGTCGAATACTCAAAGGAGCATACCCACTATAAACATAGGATATATCATTTGGGGTTTGCTCATCAACTTCGTCTACTATCAAACGAAGAGCTTTGCGGAGGTATTTGTAATTTGTCTTCGTGCCCGTAGAGGTGCTTGAACCGCCGGTTGGGAGTATCATCCCTACCGGAGCTCGCAGTTGTAGGAGTTCCATCTTTTCCAGATTATTGAAAGTCAGAAGGTGTTGATATCCGTACGCTTGGAGTATTTGTTTTTTGAAGTTTTCTAAATCCTTTGGCCGGAGGCCGCCATTAATGCAAGACTCTATACACAACAGTCTTAGAACGGTCGTAATCGAAACACCACGGGCGATGAGCTCTTCGATCGCATCATACTGAGATGTGGAATCCGCCCCAGCAGCGATATTTTGCTGTACTCCAAGTGTTCGGCGGAATATATCTGATCGGGTATGACGCATAATTTCCTCGGCAAGATTAGTATGAATCTTCAAACTACTATGTTCTGCTTGGTATGCTGGTAATTTATTAACGAATTCGCGAAGTTCTGAGGTTGATTTGGCACCGTGACGGCTCTCATAGTCGCTTTCTAGCCTTCTCGCAACCTTGTTTAGGATGCCGCCAACAATTGCGAAATTTGCATCACGAAGCTGGGAGAATAGCTGGTCAGAAGAGTCGACCTGAATCTTCCTCTTTAGACTCTGTTTTGAAGTAGCAGCAGCGCTCGAGGCTTGACCCTGCGATGAAGCCTGGGGAGCGGCATATCCAATGATCGAGGAGTCGACTTCGGTATGGTTATGGTTAATCCCAAAGAGTTCATCCACAAGACCCTCGTAAGTTAGCTGTGTCATTAAAACTGTAGCAAAATCTACATCCCTATCAATTATGATAAGGTTCTCGATGGTATTGCTCGCCATGAGCTTTCCTCCAGAACCATCCACGCCGCCGTCAGCATCTAATTCCCTCTTCATCCGAAGCAATTGATCAACAAGTTTTCGAGCATTGTCCCCTTTCCCAACGATCCGTGGGAAAAAGCCATGTCGTAGTTGAATCTGCATCAAGGCTTTGGCCGAGAGATGAATTGGCTGAGGATTGTTGTCCTATAAATTGTGAGCCGCTGATATCATTTGTCAGAGATGTAGGCAAGATATACCAGATACAAATCACTGAACGAGTCTGACAACTCTAAGGAAAGGACATCGTTTTCGAGAGGCAGAAAGTACAAGGGAAATTCAGCGATATTAACGTCGCCTATGATACCCGCTTCTTCCAGGATCTGGTTAGATACCAGAGTGCGCCGCGGCACCCAAAACACCGAAAATTCATGCTCAGTATTAGCATCATTTTTCTGGAGGCGTTTTATTTGATCTAAATCGTGAATAGCGGGTGTGTCAGCTTATATTTATGGCATTCGGCCTACTGTTAGAGAGAGGATGCAATATAAATATTATCCAAAATACAGTGAATTAATTTAGGGAACATGTATGACTACGTAGAGTGTACACTTTCTACGTAGTCTCTGTTTTGGCCCATCACATCTTGATATGTGGAGTAGATGAGAAGAAAGAGGATGCAAAAAAAAAAAGATAAATGGTCCCAAGCACGTACCAGCAGCGGATTGTACATGACTTGGCTTCTCCGCGTGAATTAGAAATACAACGTTCCGTTGAGAGGAATCGACATTCTCATTCTCGAGTAAAAACACCCGATCTACCCCATGCTCTTGGAGTACAGAGAACTTGACGAAGAGGCCTACCGGCCCAGCCAGGTCTTTGCTGACCACAAGATTCTTCTTGCCACGAACCTGAAGACGCAGTGTGAGACAAGTATATCATCAAATTATAGGGCTTGTAGGCTTACCCCTTCGAGAAGATTAAGGAGATCTCTCCTGGCTTTTTCCTTGATATATTCCGCCTCGGATCCCGGATGAGGAGCCATATTTTAGGTTCTGGTTGTTTGGAACGGTATTGGGGGGTGGGCTATAGTGTCCCCGAAAGACTTCAGGTGCATCGCCTCAACGTACAAGCCTCGTTGCCGGTGATGAAGCTGGGTATGTTGAAGCCTGGAGGTCGTAGTTCGCGGTTGAATAATGCCCTTTTGGGTTTAGCCCTTGCGTAGTCCACTCCGCCACATATAAATCACGTGATATACGCATTTGCCTACGTGGATATGGGGGGAGGCTTCTTCCTCCTGAGACACATAATCTCAGCGTCGAAGACAGTCTACAGCCTCCAGGGCTTCATTTTGCATCTCAGGGTTGATTTGAGTACGTCTGCTACCCTATAATTACCACAGAAGTCATACTGAGCGCCAAAAGTTACCTGCCGTTGACGTCGACCCGTGATATACATCCCGCTCCAACATTCTACCAACCCCCCGCCCCTTTTCCAAGCGAGATGAAGAAATTTGGATTTGGCAAACGAAGTGATGATGGAGGGGAGGACAGCAGCAGATCAGCTCTCTTTGGCTCACGATCAAAGAATAAAAGTCCCGCAGCACCGAATAATAACCCTTACGCCCAGCCTCCGCCTTCGACAGACCCTTACTCCCAGCCCGGATCACGCCCTCAGGCCTATGGCGGAATGAGTCAACCAGGAAGTTACCAAAACAACCCATCCAAGCAAGCGTACGGCGGGTCAGAGAAAGGATACGGCTCCTCGAACGGCGGTTTTGCCCCAGGGAAGCAAGGAAATCAAGGGAGCTATGGGCAAGATAGATATGGCGGGGGCCCTCCTTCGAATTCAGGCGGTTACGGTGGTCTCGGAAGGGCTGATCCCAACGACCCAAGCATGAAAGATGGTAACAGGGATGCCCTCTTCGGAAACGCTCCCAGTCGATACCAAGAACGACAGCCTAGCGGTGCGCCTCCTCCATACCAATCTAGCTCCTCCTATGGCGGACAGCAACCCGGAGGAAACCCGGCGCCCGGTGGTCCCAGTGGCCCCAGTTATGGCACATACCAGGATCGTCAACTCACTGCAGAGGAAGAGGAGGAGGAAGACGTCCAGGCTATAAAACAAGACATCCGCTTTATGAAACAACAGGATGTATCTTCAACTCGAAATGCACTTAGGCTAGCTGCTGAAGCCGAGGAGAGTGGACGAGCTACCCTTGCTCGCTTAGGTGCTCAGGGTGAACGAATCCACAACACCGAGAAGAATCTCGACTTGGCCGCTAACCAGAACCGAATTGCCGAGGAAAAGGCCAGGGAATTGAAGAAAGTAAACGGGAGCATGTTTGCTATGCACATTTCAAACCCTTTCACTAGCGAGCAACGTCGTCGTGCTCGTGACCAAGCCATTATCGATCGTCACCAGGATGAGCGTCAGCAGCGTGAGGAGACCAGACTAGCTGCATTCCGCACGGAGCAGCGAATGGATCAGACCTTTAAAGAGATATCGAGGAAAGGTGAAAACGGGCCAAAGAAGACCAATCTTGCAGAGCGGTCAAAATATCAATTTGAACAAGATAGCGAGGATGATGAGATGGAGAACGAGATTGAATCTAACTTGGATGCCATCCATAGCGCTGCCACTCGGTTGAACGCGCTTGCTAAAGCTACTGGAAGGGAGATCGACGAACAGGACCCACACATCAAACGTATCATTGGAAAGGTATTATATCTGCCCTATCTTTTTCATCGTCTCGTCATTGGTGTAGACTTATCTAACCATTTTCCTTCTTCTTCCAGAGCGACTTTGTGGACGATCAAATTCATATGAACAGATCACGGCTGGACCGTATTCGTTAGAAGCCTTTAGACGTTCCTCGAAACTCGTATCCTACCACACAACTTACACATCTTATCGACTTGACATGCTATTTTAGCCAGCCTCTTGCACATACGCACGCTAAGGATATATCCTGTTCATATAATAGTTTGTGCTACGCCTCCAAGCCATTAGCATTTCCCCACCTTTTGATTTTTCATTAGATGCATGACTTATCATTTAATTAATATCCCTTCGCGTGCTACTATTTCTGCTCATATGACCAACAATGAGTGTTTGTCACTTAAACATACTTCAGCATACGTTGTCGGACCTAAGCTAGAAAATTGGTCGGCTGAGAGTAATTCCCTAGAAGCAGTAGCCTGTGTATCAAATAAATAAATGTGTGTGTCTGTGTGAGAACAACCCACACTTGGTAGAATTTAGATAACCGAGCCACTGGTCATTAAAAGGCCACTGAATAAGCGAGGAAGCGTTAAATCAGATAAGTTTGTTGGGTATCATTGACTCGCGGCCCCGGAGTCATAATAGATATGTTCCTCGGAGATATGTCACGTAAGTATTAAAGGTTAAGCACCTTGGAATTATAGATTTTTTCATGCAAACCCGCTTTAGCCGTGTAGTGTACCAGGCAGTTGACGCGTTAAGACATGCGTCGTGGTTTTCGCAGTGACGACGTAAGCCCATGAGCGAAACTCTACCGCAAAGACGCATATTGCAGTGATGTATATTTGCAGCCAATTTTAGAAGGTTGCATTGACTCGGTTCACCGGATATGTGTGCCAGATATTAAAGCCCTAGATCATCCAGGCTAGTCACAGAGTCCTAGCATAAACATCTACCGCCGAACTCTGACTTGAGGGGAAAGCTTGTTTAGTCCTGAGTAAAATAGAATAGCTGGGGCTGAGAGCAAGGTATTGTGCATAATATTCCTGGTTGGGTGGAATATGTCAATATAGATAGCCCTGGAGCTACAAGTATTCCGCATTATCTATGAGAATAGGTTAGGCGAAATGCAAATATAACATTTAGTCTTCCCCCAAGGTGATAGACTTAGTATATAGTATTAGAGGTGTGGTTGCAATTGTTTAAGATGATGCTTCGATGACTCGGCGCGGCCTCAATATATGTAGCCAGCGGCCGAAACAGCCAGTCCTCACCCAGCAAGCGCAAACGGTCAGAAAAACAGCTTGACAGGCTTGACGCCTACGGTATCAATAGCCGGATAGAGGCCTAATAGCGTAACTTAAAAAGAAATTCTTCGGGCGGATGGGCATCACCTAATTCCTCGCCTGGGTCCCGGGTCGTGTTTCCGATATCGGTACTATTTCTGCGCCCCCTTAACGAAATTCCCCTAAGCGACTCCCGTAAGCGATTCCCGTCAGAGACCCCCCCCGAAAGAGATCCCCCTAAAATGATCTCCCTGAATGATCTCCATGGATGATCTCCCTTCAGAGCACGGCCGATGGGGATGCCGTTAACGGGGCGGAGTCCTTCCACGCGGGGGTAAATGAGGTCGCACATGTATCTGTAACCGCAGACGACGACTGTGGGCGAGCACGAGTGAACCGTCCCTTAATATCGCCGGTCTCAGCTCCCCCTGATGCCTCTTGTCTCTGCCGCAAAAGGGAGAAGTCGTGGCCCCTGGACCGAAACTCTTGGCACGTCGGCTCGTCGTGTTTTACCGATTCCTGATGCCACTACTGACTAAGCACTAATATCAACCTCCGGCCTCGAGACGGGCTGGATTGAAACACTTGGGCACGACGCTCTCGCCGTTTATCTGTCAGTGCAGCCCTTGCCTTGGTCGCGATCCAGAAACCATGAACGTGTCATCGTATTACGATCTCTGCCAGGTAACCCTGCGGTGGGAAAGCATAATAGAGTGACATATCCCGCAACATCATCTGGCCCTTTTGACTGTTGGGTTGGCCAGAGCAGCAAGGCACGGCTCGTCCAGGGTCACCGTCTTGTTGGATATATTCATTTTTTTTTTTAAGTATTGCTTGGCCTCTCGCCTTTTCGAACATAGGATTCATACCTCTCTGTAGGTTCGGCGAAACTAGGCGAAACTAGGTCAATGAAACATTGTCTAGAGAATAATAATATTAGCGATGCTATCAACAAGGTCGATGGGGGTCAGGAGTGGTCATGAGTGGACTTGGATAAGAGGAGTCGCGACAAGGACCACAAACTAGAACATTAACGAGTAAGAAGGAGACGGGATTTGGAGATATCTGGTGTATCGCAAAGTTTTCGCTTGGCGTGGTGGGCATAGGTTACTTACCAGAGCGCAAAGCTAGATATGAAGCCTAAAAGAAATCAGCTAACGGACCAAGGGACAAACAGGAGCGAGCATATACAAGTTGGGGAGAAAGTTAACCTACCATCCATCACACCAAGACTAGCAGACGACAGGGATGAGAAGTTAGTAGGAAGGAGGTTTGCATAACATAGTATTCATTAAATGCTAGGTAGCCGAATCTGATAAGATACCCTTTGAAGTATCTTGACTGTAATGCTGATAGACATGAATGAATGCAAATGGCGCTCCCTTCTAGCGTGGGCCAAAACAAGTGTAAAAATGGAGAAGATAAACTCGACGAAGGGCAGGGTATATGAATTCATCGTATAAAATATCGAAAGAAAACCGAATGTCCCAGGGCAACAAAAGCCTGCAAGGAAAAAAAAAAGAGATAACAAATCGTAAAACAAAAAGAGAAAACTCCCTTCTATCGCAAGTCACGAGTAAAAAAGGAAAAAAGGAGAAAAGAGAAATAGATAGGGGAAAAAAAAAAGGAAAACATTAGGGGTTCGGCTCGGAGTGCCGATTTATAACAAATAGCCTGATACCCCGTACCGGTTTGGGGGTCGCGCCCCGATTGCCCCATGTGTATAATTCAGTGCACCGCCGTGAGGTAAACGAGGGAAAAGAAAGACGTGAAAAGAATAAAAAAAGATGCTCCTGTCGAATGGGTATCAGATAAGAGTGTTTCCCGAGGGCAAAAAGTGAGTTTGCAAAATGGGACGTGAAGAAGGGAAATAAAGCTAGACCTAGTATACAAGGTATCAGAAGAGGTATTGCGATGTTGGAATTCGGTCGAGAACGGGGATAAAGGATGTAATGTGTTGTCCGGAAGGAAAATATGCAGTGGGTATATAGATCGATCGTCGTGAAACCGGGAGTATTTCACACTCCCCGGGGGCCAGGCCGAAAATAAAGGTGCCTTGCTGAGTAATCCGGAAACTGGAATGCGGTATTCTGCTTTGAATCCTACTGTAACGTATTTGACTATTCCTCTTCTTCGGGAGAGCCCGAATCCTTCTCGCCCTTGTGAACCTTCTTGTGGCGTCGCAAGTTGGAAACGACAGAGAAATGGCGGCCACAACCCTCGACGTCACATGCATATGCTGGTTCACAGTTAGTAATCGTTTTTTGGCGTTTCACCGTGCGGGAAAGACGGGAAGGAACTTACGCTTTTCACCAGTATGGCTGTACATGTGTGTTTGCAGGGAAGAGGGTCGAGTGAACCGTTTGTCGCAAATCTTGCACTTGTGCTTCTTTTGCGTGTTGGCTGGTACCTTGGAGCTGAACTGGCCCATCATCGACTGTGGTCCTGGTGGCATTGCCCCAATGAGAGCGGATGGTCTTGGGAGTGTCCGCGAAGCCATTCCGTCGTAGGATTCTGAGGTTGTAGAGCTGTAGTCTGTAACAGACGAGTCTACTGAGACAACCGATGCACTGTAGTAAGGGTAGTTGTTCCCTGATGAAATCGAAGACGCTGATGAGTGAGCTGATGGGAAACCGTACGAGTCCGCTGATCCTCTTGATGCGCGAGGTGGGTAAATGCCCCTTGGAGTAAGGTCCTGGCTAAGGGCAACCATTCCGCGACTGGCATCCAGTGCATCGCCGAACGTGCTGGGTGGTGGACCTTGCGAGTGAGGTTGAGATCTATCATATCCGTTAACAAATGTTTTCTCTTTCACTGTTCACTGCTCTCCGTGAAAAGGAGAGCCAACTTACCCTGGGTGCAGAGGCCGACTGTCGGGATGATGATGATGGTGGTGAGGTTGTTGGGGGTGGCCTTGCTGTTGCTGCTGCTGCTGCTGTTGTTGCTGCTGTTGCTGTTACTGGAGAGAATGTGCGTACTCTAGTGATCCATATGATGTTGGAGGGAATGAGTGTATGGGTGACGCGGTGGTCGAGGACTGTTGCTGCTCAAGGGATGTTCGAGGCATATCTTGGGGCATCACTAGGAGTTCCGAGCCACCGTAAGTCACTGCAGGATAGCTCCCGTTTGGAACCATCGACGGTGCTGAAACGGGGACACTTGAGTACGGCATGGACAAGGCTGGCGGTAACGGTCTCTGGATCTCCTCACGCTTTATCGGGTTTGTAGAAGACATGGAGGATGGGTATGCAGGAGGGGGTGGGTGAGATGCTGGTTGCGCCGACCATGCATCATTGAACTGCGGAGGGTTGGACTGGACATGGCTCTGGTATACGCCGCCATCATACCCCATACCGCCATACTGGCGATGCCCATGCTCCAGAACCATAGTCATTGAGAGAGATGTGAGCGCGGGAGCGCGACTGTGATGCAAGCTGGTAGAGGACCGACGTCAATTGAATCTGTATACTGGTCGACGAACAAGTGCGTGCCTTGGTATGTTGGTATGTGAAGCTGTTGCGAGATGGATCGACACTTCTATACACGAGGGAAGATCCGAGGAAGATCCGAAGATGTCTGGCGATTGATCTTTATACACAACGGGAGGAACAAGAAGAGAGCAGAGAGAGTGGAGGGGAGTCTCTGATATTTGTTTGATGGAATCAGAGTTCCCAGTGGGGCCAAACTCAAGGGACCACAGAGTATTGGTGAGAAGTTAGTCGTGTGGCTGCTCACGGGGCGATAGATAGCACCACGATCCCCAGCAAGGGTATTTTTGCAAGGGCGAGTTTAAATTTTGTGCAAGAGAAAAGCACAGCTGGCATGCGGCCTGGGAGATGACGGAGGGACAAGGAGGCTAGCTGGATCGGTAATTGATTGGGGGTTTGGGGAAGGGAAAGGGGCAGAGGGAAGAGGTCAGGGCAAGTTTATATCAACACGAGCGCGGCAATTCAAGGGGTTCTCTGGGTGCTCAGAGGCAGCAGAAAAGGCGTCGTCGTCAAGCTGGAGAGAGTGGAGGACCGAGGAGAGAAAGGTCGGGATAGGATGAAACGAACACACCCCCATCAACTATATCTGGGTTGAAAGATCAAGGTCAGGTCGAACCGGGAGGTGCTGCACTACGATGTTCGACGCAACGAATGGATTTTAAGGAGAGCAGGAGAGGCCACAAGCATGAATCCACAAGGATGATAAGATGTGAGAAAAAACAGCAAAAAAAACAGTGGAGCACGGGAATTCCTGCGAAGAATACTCGATACAATGCGATACTTGTACGGAGTCCTTACAGCATCTTTTATATCTTACGCCTGACTTGATCTCTTTCATGATCCTCCTGCTTGACATTCCGATCTCTTCGCAGGGCTGCATCGGCTGCATCTATCCAGGCTCGGAAGAAGCAAAAAGTTCAACTGAAGCTGCGTTGTTCCTGCCAGGACGACTTTTTCAACCCTGCGATATATACTTGGTACGGGAGCAGACATGTCATAGTTTCGCTCTCGGGTTTGTGGCACACGAATACCGGCCTCTCTTGCACCGACCGGCGTGTTCTGCCAACGAGAGAAGAGGCAACATGGAGAGGAGGGCTGTATCTCTGGTAAACGGGGGTACGAAAAAGCAAACGGGGACCCAGAAAGAATGCATTACAGGCCGAATACAGGCTCGGTAATGACGGGACCGAACAATTACCAGCAAGAAACAGAAGAAACTATTCGCTGTCCGGAAGGGAGAGAGACGGGGGGTGAATGCGAGAGGGATGTGGTGGAGCCGGTGGGTTCATGATGGGCAACGGGACGCTGGCATGGTCAGGCTTGGATTGGCTCAGATATGTGAGGGTTGGGCACGACCCAAAGGGGAGAGAAAGCAAAAGGCAGCAATTGAAGAGATCAAGGTTTTGCTGGCAGTCAAGGGCTGTAGATCAGTTTTGCCTTTGGTGGCTTAGGGGGAGGGGGGAACGGCTACAGTGGGCGAGGAAAGAAGCAAAAGGGCGTGGATAGAGGGTCGGTTTTTCCACTACTTGGAATATACAAATTCCTTTAGCTCGCTGGCGTGAGTATCGAGTTTCTCTGAAGGGAGTGTCTATGTTTTGGCTTTTTCGACAAGGGCTATCCATGTCACTTGGGTTTCGATTAACTCTTAGTTCTCCCTGCAGGGATCAGGGGGGCCCTTTCAAACCTTTTTATTTTTTTTATTTTTTGAAAGGGAAAAAAAGAAATGCGCAAAAAAGAAATATATGGTGACTCTGATGATAGTATGGGAACAATTCTTTCGTCACTCCTCGAACTTTGTTGCTGGCGCTCCGCTTCGCAGGGCTGCAAAGAAGCAAAAAAAGGGGCCAACCGACGGAGATGGGATGGAGATAATTTATCCGATACAAATGAAATCGTGTTGACAAATAATTCCTCGGTTGCTCGAGAAGCTAGCTGCGTTAACCCAAATAGACAAACGGACAGACGTTCTTCGTGATGGGAAACGTCGTCAAAGCGGATTTATGGCTGAGAGTGGATAGGATTACTTGATTGATTGAGAAACCAGCGATCGGGGATGAAATGCTGTGTGACATAGCTTGACTTTACCCTCCTTCACCTGCTTTGCAATTTGAGGGTTGTATATGCAAGGACGCAGGCACCTAACGAAGTAGTAGTATGGGGGTCGACGAAGCCCCAAGCCAAGTTACATCCAAAAACTGGAGTAAACCGCAGCGAGTTCAGGGTTTTGTAGTAAGGTTTTTGTTTCCTCAACTATGTGCTCGGTATATATACTTCCGTAGATGTAACTTGCCTAGTAGTATAGAATTAGTGGTCAGTAGTAGAGCATTCCTAGGCGGAACAAAGGATAGATGTACCGCCTCCCAAGCCAAGGTCCAGTAGTAGACCGTAGACCGTAGAACGATTTGTGGAAGGGGGAACGCCCTTCAACAGTTCCGTGGTTCGACAGTGCCGTCATGCGAGTATAATCCAGGACAACAAGCATGTTTTTTTGGGGTGTCCCGAATAAAATAAAGCGCTAATTAACTTTCTTCCATCAAGCCTCAAAACTTATAGCTTAAATATTGTCGCGTCGCCTTGCCGCAGAAAAGAGGTGTGTAGGACAAAGGAGGGTCGAGGATGGCGGAGGGAGCTGGCCCGGATTCCCCCAGCAGGAATAACTTTCAGCTTACTTCGAAAAATCGGACAAATCAGATCGATACTTCCTTCGAGTCTCGGCAACAAACAGCTGACTGACATGTAACCGGGAAATGTCAGTAGCGGCGGGCAAAGCGGACGAGAACTACCTTTCACATCAGCTTTCCACTACCGGCAAAAGTTTTCCGACTTCCAACAGGTCGCGATGCAGGATGCGATCTGTCCATTGCCAGTAGCGCGCGCGAGGCTACTAGTTTTTTTATTCTTCCACCCCCAATTGGTCGACACGGGCTTATTCTTCAGCGAGAAAAAGAAAAAAGTCCGATCTTGTGTCTTCCCCCAGCCGTCTTGACTCGTGAATAACCCATAAATACGGGGCCTATGGGTATAAATCCAATCAAGCATGGTTTAACTTCCTGTGCTAGTTATGGAGATTTTCCGTTAGTTAGGTTCTTGCATACATGGTGGAAAAGCCTGGAAAAGCCTCACACGGGAGAGCATCGCTTTGACTTGCCGTACACAAAGTTCTTCCGCCATATGCAGTCTATCAGACTCAAGCCCAAAAATCCACCAGTAGGACAACAGCAACGCCTCCAAGTTGAACAGCAAAAGCTAGGACTATATGCATGTATATGCATTGGGCACTGTTGATAAGGGAAGTTAGCGTTTAATGCAGAGGCCAAGGCGGCCAAAACGCCCTGACCTTCTTTGTCGTCTTTTTGGATTCTGAGTAACAGCGTCTGCAGGGATGCGATGGGCTATTATGCAGCGGAATCATTCCTCTGTCATTGATAATTGGCTGTTTTAGGGGCAATAACAGCTGCTGCCAAGGTTGCTTTGAGATGAAGTCAACGGAACCTCCAATCGTAGTGCCCTGTAGTGCTCCAGTTGATAGGTCGGTATATCTACTTTGTACTGCGCTGCCCAATACTGTGTGTGCTTCATATGTGAATTCTCGGAGGAGGCGGAGCCCAGCTGCATCATTCCCCTATCTTTTTACTTTCTTATTTCTGATGCGTTACTCTCCACCGACAGTTGTTTGTTCTTATAGTGATTTTGTACTCCGTGATTCCCCCTTCAAATCGGCATTTTAACCGGCCTGCGGTCGCTGGGATATCTATCAGGAACGGAAAAAGGAGCGGAGAAGACTTAGAGTTGTCAGTCTCACATGATGCCTGGCCCATATGCAACACAGCCGAATTGCCAATATGGTCTCCCATGTTTTTCGATATTCCTTTTTCCTTGCCTTTGTAGGGCAACAAGACGTGGAGCAATCTGATGTAAACAAATCACGATGGGGCCGGGGAAGGTCCTCGTTGAGCGTATATTGTAACAGTTGATAGAGTCGACGTCTGGGATTGTCGATGTGCTGAGGTCGAAATAAGCTACTCCATGGATAAGCTTATGTCGGGTAAGTGATCGTCCTGGGGACAGATCTTCTTCACTGAAGTTGGAGCGGGATTGTCAGGTTGCTGGGACTGGCAAGCCAAGTTCGCCGTTGACATTTTCTCTTTGTTTCGAGGCGCACGTCGGAAGTAGCTGATCTTTGATGTTGTGTTTCTCCTCCGCACTGCGATCGACTTGAAACAAACAACGGTGTGTGTCTGGACGATTCACAGGGCGCCATGCCAGACGCCCTCCCCCCCGAGGCAAGGACTCACGACGAGATGCATCAAACTAGTTCAGCTTTGCTTTTCAGAGACCTCTTTCGACCGCTTTTGTGGCCAAAGGCATGTATTGCATATACATATGTATACGGAGTACATACATACTATGTACGACCAAGTAAATAGTATGTGGCCCATCACGATTGATCGACAGGACTATGTGCTAAATTTTTAGCCAACCTTCTGAGCCGCCACAAAAACAGAGAGACGGCTCGAGATCCAGCACAGAGGGATGGAGGGAGCGCCCCGATTCCGAGTCTCTGGAAGATCGACTGCAAACTCTGAGGTCGGGATTTTCCCACAAGAACAAAGTGATTGATCTTCCAAATGACACACATAGGCTAAATATAAGTTGAAGTGACCAAGATGGAAATATGTGAGCCCATAATACTCCATACTCCACCCTCTCCAACAACTCACACGTCAAGATCGCTTGCTTAACCAAGGCGATGGGTTTCGAGAATCGTCTTTTCATCAAAAGTGCTATTGTTGTATGAAGGGGAAATGAATAGTGCTACTCAAGCGAGGACTGATGTGGAATCTTTTCTACAGAGTATTGGCATGCTGCTTCCTTTGTACTAACTCTAGTGGCGGCTAGTCTTTTAACCCAAACGTTATAGACACCACGGCCTAGTGTCAAATGCTGATGAGAGGCTCAAGCGCACAGTTACGCCCCTAATCACCGGAGATACATACACACACACGCACCTCGCAGCCCGCCTCACCGCACAAAGAACAGGAAGGAGGAATCAATCCGGCAGTGACACGTACAGCATCTATCCGGCGGAGCTGAAATAACCGCCACCGGGCATTCCACTCTCGAGGGTGGCGGGTGGAAGGAGCAAAAACTAGTTATATCTTGACGTTTTGATGCATGACATCGCATGGAATAAATGGCCTTTGGGCAGATAAACTCAGCGATCACCAGCAAGGATTATGTAAGCACCCCTGTCCCCCGATTGGAAAAAAAATACGTTCAAGGGAAGCAGAATTACAATACGGCGTATCCATACGATACGCTCAGGCTGGATGACATAATCTCCTGGCTAAGCGTGGTGAACGGGAGAGCAACGCGGGTAACTTGATGCCGAACCCTCGAACCCAAAACAGCCATAAGAAAGCGCAGTGTCAGACCATTAAGCGGGCAGCATTTTACATAACAGGAATCCCGAAAAAGCGGGCGAGCTTAAAGGAGCTTAGGTGAACGCGTCAGCTTCAGCAAAAGAACCCGGTCCGTGGAGAGTTTCCCCAGGATCACTGCTAGTGTAGTGACAGGGGGCCACAGCACCAGCACAGCACAACACTAGCTTCACTGTGAAGGCGTGGAGCTCAGGCGTTAACGTTCGTGAGGGTGGTCTCATCGCCTTGCATCCCGCGCGGTAGTTTTAGGACTTGCATAGCCAGTGAGTGGGGGGGAGGGATTAGAAAAAGCAATGGGTGGGGGGGGGAGGAGGAGGAGGAGGGAGGTGACCGCCAAGTGGAACCGGGCCACACGAGCACGAATTGAAAAAGAGGCCGGCATCAAACGGAGCATGAGAAGACGCCGACCAAAGGACACTACGGCGTGTTTTTGAGGCAGCTCTGAAGGAGGATATTGGATTCAACACCGATACTCCGTGTAGCACTCCGTACTGTTGGATGCTATGTTTCCGCGACTTGATACGGGAATTATTGAGGCCTTGATCTTGGCTGTTTGATTTTAATTGTTGCAAACTCCTTTCTTTTTTGCAGGAGGCCCAACCCAGCTAGCCTCATGCCTTGTGACGACAGCGACAGCGACAGCGACAGATAGAGACAACGCAGGGAATTCAAGGAATTCAGGGACTTCGCGATATCACAGGCACCGGCGAAAATATGAACATGTCATTGGAGAATATTTTGATAGGCCGTACGGAGTACTCCGTATGGGGTTACGGGTACACAGAGGACATCAAGGACGCCGTTCCAAGGTACATAGCTCCGCGACTCGAGGGCTTGGAAGTAGCGTTGGAAAATGGAGTATATCTGCCGTGTCGAGTTATACGAAGAGCTTATGCGCATGCACTCCGGTGTGCTGTGATGGGGCGCATGCAGTCACGCTAGGAGAGATTCAAAGGAACAAAGCTGATGTCACAAGATGTATATTCCGTATACACACACTGCATCCAGCATTTCTATATTCCTAATGCGAGCCCGTCAATGCCGAGTGGACTCCCAGCCAAGGCATCAATTTGAGGTAAAATGTTCCCAAAGCTTGGAAATGGCGTTATGGTAGCCAAGCCACCATCGACGAGACCCGATCCTTGGCCCGCCACAAGAGTGTGTCCAGTATGGGGATCCTTTGCTTTTTCGTTTCCTATCTACATCGACATGGTCGCCGGCGGACCTATACTCAGCATGTGAGCCCTGTGTGCGGAGAGGCCTTGCAGTCTCCTTATTGTCGGAAAACGCGACTGATATTGAAAAATAACTAGCCTGCGATGGAGTATAGAATATGGATGTTGGGATGGTGTTTGAGATGCATTACGTGTCGTGTCTAATTGATTCCACAAGGTATCCCATCCATACTTGGCGCGCAAAAAATGGCTGACTCAGCTCCACCGCTGGAAATGAACATAGGGCCTTGCCAAGGCTGAGGGCTTTTTATTGGTTCACATCGCTTAAAGCAACATAGAGCGCGGGAGGGCGTCCTCGAAGGAACATGGCTTGTAAACATAGCTGGCATAACCACTTTATGCAAGGACTAGCTACTGCCATGGCTTGACTGGCTCAACAGGCGCGGGATATATAAGTAGTAGCATCTTCGGGGGTTATAGTGAGATCAATAATGTGCTGTATAGTTCATTTAGCGCCATATGACGTTTGGATGCCTCTATTGAACGAAGCTTGTCCGGTGAACCCTCACCCTGGGTGCAACCCAAACATTCCTTCAAACGTGAGATATATCGATGGAGTCGCGCCATAGTACGAACGCTACGTAGAGTTTTGGGACTTGGGGCTCCGAATTTGCCTTTTGAAGACCCAACTAACGCAGGCACAACGGTTAGTCGAGGACACCCCGTATCATTTCCTTCCTTGATATTCAATGCCGAATTATCAAAGACTAAGGATACGGCATGACGACTACTCTCCAGTGCAAGGTTCATTTGTTTGGTGAGTATGGAGTTGATGGATGGTTAATGTACGGAGTAATTGACCAAGCAAGCTTCGTAGCCTATTCACGAGTACCCGAACCTGACCATTAATGTTCGGCAGAGGTGCCTTGCCATTAAGCGTGATATGATTGATAATATACCTCGTGGGTGATCGAACTATAGCAGAGAGCACGGTTGTAATAGTAGAGACGTCCCCTGCTCTCAGCTGGAGCCGAGGTATGAAACTCGCCTCAAACAGTATTAATATCTGAGGCGACCAACACAACATTATCCAGCGAGTTTTATACATCCACCTATGATCTTCACATATATGTGCAGACAAGAAATGTATACATGTATAAAAGGAACACGCAGAGGGATTCTTCACACTGCCGGCAGATCGCCATTGAGCCCTGGCAGAGCTCCGGCGGCTTGACTACACCCTTCGCCTTCCTTCGCCCTTCCATAGCCCACGTTTTGACGACTATCACTCCCCAAATCACTCTTTGGGGGGCTCAGATCACCTCAACCTACACATTCAACCTTGTGGCGATCGTCTGGGTTGTGGTTGCTTTGGCGACAAGAAAAAGCGTTATTAACTAGCATGATGCCCTCAGGAACGGACTGTCAATCATTCTTGGCCCATCTCCAACCCCAGGCCGTGATCTATATCTGAATCGATCTTCTTACGTACGGAGTACATCCACAATGCTTGAACGGTGTCCCTTGGGAGAGGGAGAAAGGGGCCAGCAGGTATAAGTTACGCCCATACTTACGGTATTTAGTACGATACAGAAATACAACGATACCGAAATACACTATACCGCTTTCGTTACTTACCATACCAGAAGGTTATCTGGGTTAAGGTTTGTGTAGTGGAGGTAAAGTTGGATCCGCCAAGCACGAGAAGCTTCGTGGGCGGAGCTTTTCCATCTCGCGAACTACTCCTAGTCCCGGCAGTCAGTGTGAGAGATGATTCAATCAATAGCCCTCCCCGAAGTGATCTTCCAACGTTTATTTCTCTCGCGGAGGATCGCCTTTTCCAAAGACATGGGGCATAATATATTGCAGTATTAAGCTTCGTTAAATGTCCAAATAGTGACGAGCCAAGAGTCAATAGATCCCGACTGGGCGTTTTCCTGCTGGGCCTCATTTATCACCTTTTCTTTTTTTTTTTTCCTTTCTTTGATATCATGGGTCAACTATTTTTTTTGCATCTCGATTATCGTTGTCGTTGACAGGGAGCCGCGCCAGGGCAAAAACGAAGAGCATTGAAAGGAAATTAAACCCATGATACCTCGGGTGCTCCGTATACATATCCACAACCAAGGGACCTCAAAATGGAATACGAAGCTTAGGCGCCATAATAAGGGGAAGGAAGAACGCGCAGGTAAAGGAGATGTCGCTGCAAAAAAAGAGAAGAAGAAGAAGAAGAAGAAGAAGAAGGGCATTGGACCCGAATGCTGACCCGAATGCTGACCCGAGAAAAACAACTATCCTTAATAAATAGAAAAAGAAAACAGCCATCCATATATTAATTTATTGGCCGAATAGCATCACGCGAAAAAAAGACAAAGAATGGAGATCGTTTTTGCGGTAAGCATTTTCTCTATGTGGCTAACCTCCCCACAGCTCCTGTCCAGTCATGTTGGGCGCTGTGAGCAGGTTACCTCCGATATTGAAGGCCGCCAGCGTGAAGGGTGGATGGGACACCATCGTAGCCGTGATGTCACAGCGCATCGTGAGGCAACCTTGGCTGCTCGCAGCATAAACAGAGGATTCATCCGGAGAGTGTCATCTGCTCCTTAACCATGAACCTGCATATACAACGCTCTCGGGAACAAGGGACTCCTTCCCATATTCCTTATCCTAATACAGACTACGGCGTTGAATTTCATGGGATGAACGCCGCTCCTAATGCAGCTCTAACACGGCACAGGCGTCACTAGGTCGACTTCAAAGTAGCTACCCTAAAAACCCGGGAGCCGGACAAATGGAAAACTACCGCCTGAATTCAACGTCCATATACGGAGTTCGTAGGAGCCTCCATATAAAAAATTGAAGGGTCCGTGTACGTGTATACGTGTACAGAGGTACGCCTTGCTCGCTCCCCAGCGGTTGTTGGCCTTGAGAGCATCCGCAGCGCATCGTTTCATCGACTTGGCAGCCTCCTTTCTTGCGCTGATTCGTATAAACCCCATAAGCTAAGCTCGTCTCTACCTGCTTGCCATCCTCCCTTCCCGCCACTGCGCTCCGATATCCCTGCGAATTCTGAAACGCGCCGGACTCCCAGACGCCCCCCCACATCCCGTCCTTGTTCAGCCTCCACTCTTTCATGTCCTTGTTCCCCTGGGGGCTTGGCTCCGGGCATCCCTGTCGGCTATGATGTCAGCCCAGCCTTGCCTCCAACTGAAGGGTGAGCATGTGTGAACAGTTGACCGAACCTCTGGTGCTCCCGGTGAACAGCTTGCGAGAATATGGGCCTTGGATCTACGCGCTTCACCGACTCTCCTTTCCGTGGTTTCTTCCGACAGTAGCCAACCTCCCTCCTTCTCTCTGTGCTACAAAAGTACGTACGCTCTTCCAAATTACCCCATATCAACCAGGTTGTCGCCCCGGACCGAGAATTGGTGGAGAGGATCATCGATGATCAGTAAAACAGATCATCATGTCACGAATCAACCACACTTGTTCCTGAAGCATTCCTCTTTCCTTCTATCAAACGTTTCTTTTTTTTTTTTTTTTTGCATCTGGTTCTTCTAGAGCACGCTGAGCGCTACTGGATAAGGCGCGCTTCTCTGATGATCGACTCCTTCACCATGTGCAGCCAGGTGCCTGGGCCTGAAAACCATACAGTCACCATGAAGATCACAATAATAGTATGATATATATATCTCTTGTGGAACGAAGCAGCCAGACGCCAGCTGTGCAGTAAATGACAGAGGCGAGACATGACAGAAGTACTCAGCCATCATTTTTCGTGTTTTGAGAATTGGCTATATCCTCCAGAGTATTCGCCACATACATACATCCACTATCCGGATGCGTTTGATATCTCCTTCTCATGACGGGGTAATCTTTCTTACTCCGTGAATACTTCACGCACCCCGTCTGATGCTTGTCACATCTTGTGAAACTCGGTTTTTCCAGCTACCCTCCATGGCCAATGTTGGTGACACTACAGTTTAGGGAAGAGAGGTCCCTGCTCAATATTGTTAAATCTAGGCCATCTAACTATATTCCGGTATGGCCGTTGCGGCCATCACTCGCGGTGCACATCATGCAGTTGATATGCAGTGCCACCCAAAGCGGCCACCTTCATACCATTTGCCAGGAGCATTTATATGCACCTCCTCTGGCCTTGAAGTTTGCTTTTTTTGTGTAGCGGCAACAACTGCATACCATGGGAGAAGGCTACGCCTCATCCCGAGTCCCTGTCCATCAATCTGAGGCGCTCTGGATGGACGTTCCGTACCATCTTCCAACTTTTTCTCACCTGGGCACATGCACCTGATACGTTGCGGAGGCTTGGTATCTCTGGTATGGCCCAATACCCCCAAACAGCATCAACCGTCAAAGTACGGAGTTCTTTCCTTTTCTTTTTTTTTTTTTTTTGGGATAATTAAATGAACTCGAAGAAGAAAACACCGATGCACATTACCGTGTCCAATTGTGAAAGAGATGAGATGGCTATACCCTTGCTCGTTTGCTACAATTTGCGTTATTTTAATTGATTGGTCTATTAAAACTCGGTCTGAAAGAATGACCTCTTTCCTATTATGAGAAATTCGATTTACAAGTATCTGGGGTAGAAATTATGCTCTACAGAGTCGCAGCTCTACCGGTCTACTACCTATCGACGGAATTGGCCCGTTGACTCCTATGCTTTTCTTCCTTTTGCCGGAAATCTATGTCCGCGGACGTCCACTTGACAACAGCATGCAATGCAATGCACTCCATACTGACAGACAACCACTATGCTTCTGCTGGTGGCTATATTTCATCACCACTATGGTGGCGTGGACGTAGCAGTTGCCTCCACAGCCTCACTTAGATTCAAATCCCTCTCAGTTAGACGCCACACCATCTAAGCAAGCAAAGTATATTTTCGTACAATTTCTACTCTTAAACGTAGTATGTCCAATGCCCGATGGGTGAGTGTCACTGTGCAACATTAGAAAACCCAACCAACCCCCTTTCCTCCCCACAGGACCGGGGAAAGCACGTTTTGGCAGCACATATCCAAGATAATGCCCGCCCGTTGTATCGGTTTAGAGTTGAGATGTCCAACATAAAAAGAAAAAATACCACAATAACAGAGTGATGGTACTGCTTTGTGGCGACGGTGGAGAGGTGATTAACTAGTTCAGGTATACCTGCGTAGTATCCAAAGAAGCCTATGGGTTACCAGGTTGACATAACGTACGGCTCGTGTGAGATTCTGCTGCGTTAAGAATGGCAATCTACCTTTAGCAAGATGAGATCACTTGCAGCTAAACTAGTTCGACAACTTAGTATGGCGGCATGGGGCAACATATGGGTACATTAATGTCAACTTCTAAAATGCCTCATAGAAATTAGCTACGCTATGAATGCAAACCGTAGAGAAGGATTCAATTATGAGAAGTCCTATTCTCACCAACCTAATACCATGTTGCTAGCAATGACTACCCCTAGCGCTGAAGCCTCGACCTCGTATGAAGCCCGCCTATGAACTAGTGAAAGTGGTGGATAAAGTTGTAGCCAGAGCTCTCGTGGCGGCTGCTGATCCAGCTCTCCTCCCGAAGACAGTGCCAGAGGTCAGCCCGCTCCCTCCCGGGTAATTCCCATAAAACAGGCCACCAAGCATTTCACCTGCGCAGAAGAGGCCAGGGATCTGCTGGTTGGCTACCGAAGAGATAACAGCCGTGGTGTCCGGGTTCACGGCTAGTCCTCCAAAGGTAAACGTAATACCGCAAGTAACCTTCACTGCAAGATATGGACCTTGGTCGAGAGGAAGAGCCCAGTTGGATTTGGGAAGAGATAGCCCGCTAGCTTGAGATTGCGTGGATAAGCCATCTTTGATTGCTGGGTTCCATTTAGCATCAGGAAATTCCCGGCGGTGCTGGTACACCGCAGTGTTGTAGTCAGTAATGGTTTTCACAAACGCCTCTTCATCCTGGAGTCCATGCTGGGAACACTGGTGGGCAAGCTCGGCGACTGAAGGGGCAGTGATGTGCTCGACAATCCCTGAACGGTATTCCTCTTCTCGTAACCATGGAATTGTCTGCTGGTCCCAAACTTGAAAGGCAATATGACCTGGCTGCGCAAGGATAGCTTTGCCGAATTTTGCGTATGTGAAATTTCTCATATCAATGCCCTCATCTACAAACCGTTTCCCTTGCGAATTGATCATCAGACCAAGCGGATAGCCAGACTTTGTAAATTGATTTGAGATTTCGCGGTCACCCGACGCACGGGGGGCATTGGCGTCCCATGCAACTGAGTGGCATCCAGCCCAGTCTCCGATTTTTTTGGCTAATATATCACGCATCGCTATCTCAAGACAGTCACCAACATTGTATGGGGTGCCGCGGACTGAAGCCATGTCCCAGCCCTGGCCCAAATACCGTGTACGCATATGAGGGTTCGCTTCAAAGCCACCAGCGGCTAGTATCACGGATTTTGTTTTCATGATTACTTCATTTCCGTTATGTTCAACGACTGCTCCGGAAATCTCATCCGTCATAGGGTCAGAAATCAACCTCTTTAATGGCGTTGAGTAGAACACGGCGACGCCGTTACGCCGTGCAGCAGCCTGATAATCCTGGACGAGACCTCTCCCGCCATCTTCCGTCTTCAGAGAAATGCCACCCCAGAATTTATGGCGCCCATCGACCTTGTAGGATTGTCGGTTGAATGATAGTTGGAATCTAATTCCAAGGCTAGAAAGCCACTTGACAGCAGAATTGGAATCTTGAACAAGAATATTGGAAAGGTCTGGATCTGATCGTCCATCGGTCATTCTCGACAAGTCGTCTGCGAAGTCCTTGGTTGTGTATGGTTCAATATCTATGATATCCGCTTGCTCCCTGTCGACATTGTTCACCATAGGAAGAATGTCATCTAGGCCATTATGAACTGCCCGGAATGCACCGGCAGTGAAATATGTGTTTCCGCCAGCCCATTCCTCAGAAGCCTTCTCAACTAGGATCACACTCCTGGCACCGCACTGAGCAGCTGAAATTGCAGCTGAGAAGCCTGCGTTTCCACTGCCGACGACAAGAACGTCGCATTGCAATGGGATTGACATGTTATAATGGGGTATTGTCTTCTATAACTCAAGCCCGACATTGATGCCGCAGATAAACGGGCCACGGGATTCCAATACTCCTTTCCCAACTGAGAGAAATAGGAACCGTGAGTCTCAATGTCTAGCGTAGCAAGCTTGAGGATTTAATGACTCAATCGCCATATCGTCTCTCAAGCGGCCTCCTCGCCGCGGTAAGAGTTGACGGAGACTTCGCCTCCGTTTTACGACTCCACGCGAAAACCACTGAAACGCTCCCGTGGGGCCTTAGGCATAGTAGTGCGTAGATCAATATCCGACGGACTCGCCTTTCTTCCCTCTAAATCGTGGGCATGGCTGATAGTCACGAGTCCAATTAGGGTATGTATAAGGTGTCCTTCTGGTCAAGTGACCGTGAATAGTAATCCCCGAAGAAAGCATCTCTCGCACAGTCGATAAGTGCATGCCATATGCAAGATGGGCGCAAGCTGTTCAATATATCTTCCCTTGCCCCTGCTCGGTTCCTAAAACAGCGCGCTAGTCCCTTTTGCTAACAAGTCACGTGCTAACTCGCCCTGAACCCTTTTTTTGTAGCCAATCTTGAAATCGCGAACTCGGTTCTGTCAGCAGCAAGAAAAAAATATATTCATACCGGAGGTCCTTTATATCAGAGCAATGACACGATTGCAGCCATGATAAAGTACCAGATATTGTGTTAGTTAGAGAGAATTATCCCCGCTAGCGAATACGCAGACTTCCGCGATATCAGCCCTGCTTTGAACTGCAATGGTACGCCGCATCAACGAGTTACAACCCACTTGGCTTTCTTAAACGGACGATAGAGGCTGGGTTATCAGGCTCCGTCACTCCGCGTCTATACTCTGCAGATATGACCAAATCTCATGAACACGGTCCGCCAAAGATCCTGGCCCGAGCGTGTCAGTTTTGCAGGGCCCGGAAGATCAAATGTGATACCCAGCGGCCAAGCTGTGGCTCATGTATTAACCAGAAGAGAGAATGCGTGTATATTCTAGAGGTCCCCAAGAGGAGGTAGGTAAAACCCCGAAGTCTATCACCCTATTTCCAGGGGTCACCAATCAAGCTTCTGTTGCTCAAATATGAATAATATTCCTTACTAACTGAGGATAGGCCATCTACGGCAATTGTTAATGCTCTCCAAAATGAAAAGAGGCAATTTGAAGAGGTGATATTGCGTCTAAAGAAAGCTTCGCCAGAAGAGCGAGATAGCATGTTAGATGCCATTCCGATTGAAGATGGGTCCGTGAAGCTTAAGCGTGGTACGCCGCCGCCATTGACTCCCTCGTCACTGGGCGCGAAGAAGCCTGGCCGGGAAGCGAAATCTCACCACTCGGATGACGATGGGATATCCTCCGATGAGGACCTTGATGTCCTTCCTTTCCTTTCTGTCGACGAGGGCGGCAAGGTGGATACTTTCGGCCCTTCATCTGCACTACAAGGGCCAACAAAGCCCATAATTTCGAAAGAGTCGCCAGTCACAGAACATGTTCGAAATCAGCTCATAGCGAACGCAATACTTCAACGTCAGCGAGAGCACGACATAAGATGCTGGCAGGAAATATATGGCGTTCCAGTGGAACTGGCTGTTCATCTCTTGGATCTCCACTGGAGTCGACAGCATCACAGCTTCTTGCTTACATACCGACCTGCCGTTATGAGGGATCTGATACAAAATGGACCCTATTGTTCAGAATTCCTAATGAACGCCATTTTCGCATGTTCTTGCAAATACTCACAGAGGATAGAGGTCCGGGATAACCCGGTTGATCCGGAAACAGCGGGTGGGCGGTTTTTTGCTCGATGTGACCAGATTCTGGCAGACCAGTCACTCCTAAACTCTTCCAGCATTGCAACGCTAGTCGGGCTCCTCCTTCTTGGATCAACTTATAATGCGTTGGGGCAAACCTCCAAGGGCTGGCTTTATACTGGATATGCACTTCGTATGGTTTATGATCTTGGTCTTCATCTTGACTACAAGGCTACGACCGCCAACGCCGAGGATATTGAGATACGTCGTCGCGTGTTTTGGGGTGCATTTATCTGCGATAAACTACAGAGTTTGTACTTGGGACGACCAATGGCTATTCATATAAGGGATACACATGTATCTCGCAATTTTATGGATACCATGGAAGAGAAGGAATTATGGACACCTTACGTGGACCCTAGACTGCCTTCAGATTCCTTGCCATCCATCCCAGGCACACCTACTCCGATCCATTCCGTCACTACATTCCAGCAATTATGTCTGTTGTCCAAGATCATGACCAAAATTATCAATCGATTTTACGTGGTAGGAGCCACCGCAGCCAATGCTAGAGCTAGTCTACAATCTATCGATGATGCTCTGATTTCATGGAAAGAGAACCTCCCGACGGACCTTAACTTTGAGCCCTGGTCGGACAACCCATTGATCGCCCAGGCTCGCCCTGCACCGAATGTCATGATCCTTAGTGCCTTGTACTACTCATTAGTGATCCTTTTGCATCGACCCTTTATATCTGACGGCCATCTCCGCTCTGCTGTTGCACCCGCCAGTTCTTGGAAACGGTGTACCTCCGCTGCTAAAAACATTACAAGCATAGTCTTAGCATACAAGTCAGCGTACACCCTCCGAGGCGCTGCCTATTTACTGAGTTATGCAGTCTATGTTGCATGTACTATACATGTCCGTAATGCTGCAGCAACCGACGGTAATCAGCCAGGCGAAAACTCGTCCATACTCTCCGCAAGTCTTCACAGTCTGGACGAACTCTCGCTACCGAACGCTGGTGTGTCTAAGACTGCTAGCATCATTCGGAAAATTATGGCTGACAATGGCTTAAAACTTGTATCTGGTACATATAACCCCGCCTTCCTACAACCTACAATCCTAGTGACCCTTTACTGACCTACAAGCTAGAACCCGTTCTTGATATTCATTCGCCGTCTTCGTTGGACCTAGATGCCATTTTACGGATGTTCCCGTCGAAGTCACCGCCCCGAGGACAACAGACAAATCAGCCTGAGAATTTTGATCAAAACTATGGGATGAATCCGTATGGGCCAGAAGACTTGCTTTACGGGTTTATGGATGGAGAAACAGCAACATTTTCTGACTTCACGAATGGAGCTTTCAGAATATAGTGGAATGGCTTCTCTTCTCAGATCTTGCTGTCTGAGAGCAGCCCTCTGTGCCGACTGAGTCTCATTGATGTACAGCCTTTGTTCTAAAGTGGCCCCCAATTATCTGACACCCACTGTGGGTCGTCGGAGACTGAGTCTCCGATATGCGGAAATAGGCCCGTCTAAATTTTGAGGCACGGCTATTAAGCTGTGTTGGCTGAGGGCTGTGATTCTATAACCGTATATACACGGTGAACCCTGCTACTATGCCTACACTAAACTTGCTGGTATTAAGTAGGCTGTGGCGGCTCTTGAATTACACAGCACAATATAGCCAGAAGCGCATCAAGGGCTAATTCATAACACGTGGTCGGGAATTTAAAAACTTTCTTTAAATCTTATATACTGGTTTAACAAGGTATGTGAATATGCCAAATCCTAAACTTAAGTTTGAAGTTTTATAACTAACTAGATACTTGATCTAGAAAATGTATCCAACTCATATGCCGACACAAAATGAAAGATTCCAAGTTTGTATTCCAGGGTGATGGATATAGGAACCCAGACAGCGAATGAAAATACCCACAAGTAGTTTACTAGTCATACTTTTCAGGACGGTTGATTTGGTTACCAGATAGAAAATCATAGTTTTAATCTCATATATGCTTTAGAGGCCGACCATGTCATCTCACGTCTCATAATCTACAGCTCAAAACGAAAACTCAGCATTAACTCCAAATAACCTTCCTTGGTACCGATTCATGACTTCACCCAGTTTCACCATAATTCCAGCAGCTAGCATCCTAACCTGGTCATCATCCTTTGGCGTCCGTTCAAATATACCACCAACCCATTCTCGCATCTCCATTACCTGATCTGCAAATTCAGTCACCAAACGCTCTTCTCCAGTACTGCCGGATGCAATATTTATATCCAGGATGGCGAGGAAGAGTGAGAGGATGGCGGACAAAACAGTTGGTTCTGTGGCCACTGGAGAGTTGTGCAGGGACATTAATAGGGTAAGAACATCGAATGTTATGGTTAATTGGTTAGGTGAGCTCGGCCCAATAGTTGATATGACAAGATTTATGGTTTGTATAAATAGTGAAAGGAGATGTGGTGAGAAGAAGGGGTTATTTCCGTTGTAAGACCTAGGAAATCGGGTTAGTATTCAATAATTCAATGTCCAAAAAACGGTCGGCGTTTTAAAACTATTTATACTTACGACGTGGAATACAGCATTAATCCAAATCCACCAGTTAATGGGCGGAAGAATGCTTCAAATAATGTTTTATGAAGATCTTTTGGGATCGATTTAGCCCTTCGTAGTTGCTCTCGTTCATGTTTCTTCTTTTCCACTTCCATCCTTGATGAAAAGGTTCTAACCTTGAGGGCGTTGGGTCCGCTAAGTTTGTCTGCTGCGTTAAGAGCCAAAGGTTCTAGAGACTTCCGGGTAATACCTTTAGAAATGGCTTCAATTTGATCCATTTTGGTGGTTGGATCATATTGGCTTTCAAGCCGAGATGGAAGTCGTTTGGATGGGAAGGATGTATCGGTAGCAGCTGGCGGAAGCCCCATGGCTTCATTATCTTCATCCCTATATCCTGCAAGCTCTCGTGCACATAGACCTAGAGCAACGAGCAATGAAGACCTCTGGGACTGGGATAGATCAATATTAAAAAATGCATTAGCAGTCCACGGACCCAAAGCGGATGGGCGTGCGACTATAAGTGTGACCAGAGCTTGCAGCCGGTATTCCTGAAATTTCGGTGTGGTATATTTGTCTTGCAATCCAACAAGGGTAAGGGCAAGATCTTTGGCGTGTTCATCTAGCTCCGAGCCAAAAGCAGCCTTCCGTCGAATGAGACTAGGCGCTGTTGAGATCCCTAGACTATAGCGATCATAATTGTCAACGTCACGAAGATACATCAAAAGATCCCTGATATATCTATTGGTAGAGAGGGTGTCGTTAGTAACGCCAAAAGAACATAGAAGAAGGAAAAAAATCAACCCAGGGAAAACTTACACAGGCGGATTGGGTTTGGATCTCTGAATGAGTGTCGGATCCTCGTCGGAATCGGACGCATCTGCGTCCGGTTTTTGATATGGAGTAAGGCCATCTTCTTCAGACTCGTCTGACTCTACTTCTATGGGTGATATTTTGGAGGCGACAGGCTTCTGGTCACCTTTTTGTGTTGCCTTCCTTCGTGTGTTCGGGCTGCTCTTTTTAGGCTGAATTATAGACCGTGATGTATGGGATTTCTTGAGTTCTTCTATCGTACCAACTCGGTCTTGGGTCTTTGATAGATTTAGGTACCATAATGCCTCTTCACTTTCCATTTCTGCAAGATCGAATTTCATATGATTTTCTGGTTTGTCAGTCAACTTAGAGAGTGAAGTTCCGACAACCATTCCTAGAAAACGGGACCGAGGAGATGCGGCTCCTAGGCGATTTGAAATTGCGGAAAGGTAAGAACTCGATTGAAGAAGGCTGACGAGGTCAGCCTCATCGAGCCGGGACAGATACCCGGCGGTAAGTAGAATGACCTGTGCATTTGCTAGGTGCCCCAATAAAATTAGAGTATAATTCTCCGCAAGTGGGCTGTAGATAATTTACCTTCCTGAACCTGTATCGGTGAGTGCTTAATAGAGAGCTTATCTCCGAAGAGATCCATGGCCTTCGTAAATATTTGAGAAAGTGATTCTAAATATGATTAGCGAGAGGAAACGAGACGAATATAGAATAACTTGCTTACCAGCGTCGGAACTGAAAGTAGCTAACAGAGCACGGCGCATTTGAATACTGCTTATGCAACCACCTATCCCTGAAATGAGCCAGCTCTTCAGAGACTCTTGTAAAACAGTAATTTTCATGATTATGGACAGCGTTGCTGATACATTGGATATAGCGGACTCTGTACCATTGCCCTCTCCTCCAGCATCCATCAAGAAAGATCTTTCTAGGCAGCGCATAATAGACTCCAGAAGCCGCCTCTGGTCATGCTGCCGCAAATTATTCAGTAGGATGAGGAAATTCTCTGTTCCTGCATCACTCTGTCGAAATAGCAGGTTGTCCAAAGTTTCACCTACTACTTGATCTATGTTTCGGGGAATGACAAGATTAGCGTCGTGGTATTGCCGGTTTTAAATAGGAGTGAACTACCTGTGTGACCAATACTCAACGACCGACCAGTAAAAGCGGCCAAGTATTTCCACCCCACATCATCATCAGGTGGAAGTCGAGAAGCCATTTGGCCTATATTTCTTCCAAGCCAAGATCCATATAGTTTTCCATCAGAAATCCATGCTACTGGAGAAGACTGTGCAGAGAGTTCTGTATGATCAAACGCCTCGGCAGCCGTAGACAGAACTTTGCCAGCCGCAAGAAAAGACGTTACCTCCTGCCAGAGTAGCTGCCTTTGAACTGCACTATCAATGAGCTTGTTCATATCGATATATAGATGAAAAAGCAAATCATCCGGGGCTAGGAGACAGGAAAGTATGGATAGATTGTCATGGATTAGCGGCCCTTTGTCAGAACTAGCATTCCTTCCTAGTGGGGAGTTATGGGTTGGCAGAAGGCTCCGAATATGAGCTAGCAGGGCTCCAATTCCAGACACACTTTTTAAACATCTTAATAACATGGCCAGTAGAGAGTGTTTGGTAGTCACTTGGTATGATGCTTCCGGTTTATGTTCCATTCCTAGGCTGGCCCAATGATCACAAACGGTGGTCGTGATTAAAGCGTGGAGTATTTGAGCTCCCATGGAGCTTGGAGCAGTAATGTTAAATTCCCCATCGCTTAACCTAGCAGGGTCAAGAAATCTTAAAGCTTCTGACACTGCCGATATAGACGCTCTGGATTTCAAAACTTGCAAGACATCTTCCGCTGATGATATTTTAACCTCTGGTGGCTGCTCTTCAATTATCGAGATCCGCGGAGTAGACGACGATACCTGGAGATGAGAACATGAAGTTGATAGATTTTCGTCGCTATCCGTGGACTTGACAACCTTTAAGAGCTCCTCCATGGCTATGTCCTGTCTACCTGACTTGGATTTCTGGTTCGATGAAGTTGATGTAGTAGTAGCTGGATGCTAAATAGTCGGAGCTTTAAGCTTTTATGTCAGCTCTTCTTATCGATAAAGTCACGTGACATATCTGAATCCAGTGGGGTCTTTGAACGTCAGCCTGAATATACATCGTCCAGCAAGCTCTGTAAACTGTTGCTCGGTCAAGTTTAAGCTGACCCCGAGGCAGGTCAAGGAGTGAATCCTACTCTTTACATCACGGGTTTAGCTTGATTTAACAGATACCATTACTTAGTTGAGCTGTTGATACCTTTCAAGGGGAATTCCAGAGTAAACAACGGAACCGTTGGTTGCCAACGTGGGGAATTATCATAAAAATGAGCGGCCCAACGTATTCTGGGCAAATACCCGAACGATGGTTTGTCGTTCTATAGCGCTTATATGATTTATATTCCTGTTGGCAACATACTGACATGTTAACAGGAAGTACTTGCATCGGGTCTTGACACGTTCGGGCCCATTCAGCGATCCAGATTGGGTTCCTGGTCTGGAGACCGTTACAGGCCTAGAGTCATCGAAGATTTTGTAAGTTCTGGATATATGTATATCTCACCCAGATAACATGGGTATTAACAGGTACTAGGGTAATGTAAGATTAAATATAAAGCCCTGTTCCTTGCTGTTACTTATTAACCCCTTTAAGAGGTGCTGGTGGCCTAGGGTGTGAGATTTTGAAAAATCTTGCATTGTCTGGGTTTAAAGATATCCACGTGATAGATATGGGTGAGATTACCTTACCCTACTTGTGATACCCTTTGTTTACCTTTCTTACATGTCGCAGATACAATTGATATCTCGAATCTAAACCGTCAGTTCCTGTTTCGACAGGCCGACGTTGGCAAACCCAAAGCTGAGGTCGCCGCTGCATTCGTCGAAAAGCGCGTAAAGGGAGTTAAAATTACACCCTTTGTCGGCAAAATTCAGGACAAGGATGAGGAATACTACATGCAGTTCAAAATCATTGTTTGCGGCCTGGACAGCATTGAAGCTCGTCGGTGGATCAATTCTCTGGTTGTGGGGATGGTTGATGCGGAGGATCCGGAGAGCTTGAAGCCCCTTATAGATGGCGGCACAGAGGGTATATACCACGTCTACGCGACTCTTCCAGCTTAATGCTAACTCTTTTGTAGGGTTCAAAGGACAGGCTAGGGTAATATTGCCTACGCTAACATCGTGCATTGAATGTCAACTTGATATGCATGCACCTCGCGCTGCCGTACCACTATGCACGATTGCAACTATCCCTCGACAACCCCAACACTGCATTGAATGGGCCCATCAAATCGCATGGGGTGAGCAGAGAAAGAACGAAGAGTTTGATGGCGATGATATGGAACATGTATCATGGATATATCAAGCCGCCCTCGATCGAGCAAAACAATTCTCAATCCCAGGGGTCACATTCTCAATGACCCAGGGTGTGGTGAAAAACATTATTCCCGCCATAGCATCTACAAATGCTGTTGTCTCTGCAGCATGCACTTCTGAAGCCCTCAAGATAGCGACATCCTGTAACCCATACCTGGAAAATTATATGATGTATGCGGGTGAGGAGGGTGTTTACACATACACTTTTGCAGTGGAGCAAAAGGAAGACTGCCCTGTTTGCGGGAATCTCGCCAAAACCATAGAAGTGAGCCCGGAAGCGACGCTGGAACAGTTTATTGAGTCACTTGGAGAGAGGGCAGAGGCACAACTGAAAGCTCCAAGTTTGAGAACCGAACAAACAACACTTTATCAACGATTCCCGCCACAATTAGAAGAACAAACCAGACATAACCTAGAAAGAAAGCTGAAGGATTTACTTGAGAGCGGCGAGGAGGTCGCAGTGAGCGATCCCGCCTTCACCATTGACTTCCGATTTAAGCTAGTTTTTCGATAGATATGGTGTGCCCTCATATGACGAGAAACTATCAGAATGATTGAACTATGAAGAAATGCTCTTTTTAGAAATATAGCCATTTTCCGAGTATACATCAAGATTATGATGAAAACTAGATCGTATAATCATAAGAAAAACAACGCCGCCCAAAAATAACGCCCCAGAGCGATATGGTACGCCTGGATATCCATCCTCTAATTTTTGACGCCAGCAAGTATGCATATAGATTGGAATGAAGTTCCACGGGTGTAACTGAATTAGGCATGCGTGTCTGTCATCTCTGATAAGCTAGCAACATTCCGCTTCAGTCTCTGACACTTAAACTTGAGGACCTTAATACTTTCCAGGAACATAAGGTCGCTGTTGAACTGTCCGGTACTTTCAATGTTAAAGATAAAATGATCTCGTACTCGGCCAAGCTTGACTTTGCCCTTAAACTCGTCGTGCCGCAAACATTCTCTGCTAACCGTATCTTTGAATGGATCAACGACGACCGCTCTTTTCTCCCCTTCCTTTCCCTCATAGCCACTACCAGCCTGGGCGGCTTCTGCTGCAGTGACATTTTCAATTCCGATCACCCCCCTTGGGAAGCAACCTGCAAATTTCAGAGCGTCATTTCCTAGAATCGGGCGGACTATTTGAATATCAGGTAGAAGTCGATATGACGCTGTCGCAACTGGTGAGAATTTTGCGTGGTCCGCTCCTATCCCCTTGATACAATGCATTTCGATATCGATCTTTTGGCCGGGCCTTAATTTTGCCAATAAGATATCTGGATTGGATGACTGAATAGCGCCGTCTCCATGGAAGTATCTCTCCTGTCGACCCTGGGGCTCGAAGACAAGGTCCTTGGCGTAGATATGCGCATTGTTATAAAGTACAGTTGGGTCCTCCTCGCCCGGGCTAGCATTGGGATTTTTCGTGCACTCCTTGACTAGTCGTAGAACGATGGTGTTTGAATCTTCATGCGCACTTCCGCTGTCTGGGTCGCCTTCTTTGGGCACCTTGAACCATCGGAGCCAGTTTATTCCTTCTAGAGAGCCTTTGAGGGGAATTAATCCCAGGCGATGCGCGAGAACTTCGTCTTGTATAACAGAGGTATTATTCTGGATGTAAACGTATTCGATAGCGAGTGCGGGGATTTCGGCAAGAAGAATACGGCGAAAAGCGTTCGCAATGGAGGCGTCTACCCCTATTAACGAAAACGAAGCTTCGAGAGGCTCATTATTGTGGAATTCTATTTTTAAATCCTAAAAGTCGAATAGTTGAGTAGATTGTCGTGGCATCCGAACTTGGCACGACTGACCTGGCTGAACTTGCTGATGGACCACGCATGGTTTTCACCTGGCCAATGGCTTGGGAAATCTGTCGCAGAGGGGTTCGCAACTGTCTCCGGGTTGATACCAATTATCTGCGAAAAATATTAGCCCACCATCCTAGACTTGGGACTGATAACCCGGACATACCTTCCGCTGGTGTATTTCTTCGGGGAGAGCAATTCGAGGCGCCATCTCGACGAGACCAAGGGTATATACTGTTCTTCTGCGCGGAGTTTGGTCTGCCACTGCTTAGTATAAAAGCACTATCAAAACCTGAGAATTCTTGAAGCTGTAAAAAAGCTATAAAAAGAAATTTTGCACTGTTTGGTGAGTAGAGAGCTCCCAGCCAATCAGAGGCCCCACATTTCTATTTCATGTATATCACGTGACACATCAACCGCATCCTCACCCTTCGGCCAGAAAGAGCGAGACAACGGAGGACTTGATCAATTGACAAGCAAAACACCTTCTTTGCTCGCTGCAGGATCCGTCCAGGTCGTATTGGGGTTGCTACTCAGGCCCCCTTTGGTTGGCCATGGCTTCCTCCATCACATTTCTCGCACGCCATGTGCCAAAGCGGCTCTGTCTGAGTCCCTCGTCTCGGGCGGTTTCCGCCAAAACATCCAGAACGACGACCTTCGCGCGATCGATATCAGGCTCTGCGCCATGTCGTTACGCTGAGGCCTACCAGGCAACAAAACTGATCCCAACCGACCCTACCTTCAAGTCGGATACCTCGCATACTGATTCAGCTCCCTCTGGCCTCGAGTCTGAAACTACCTATGGTCGAAAGATCCGCCATTACACGGTCAACTTTGGCCCACAGCATCCTGCTGCTCACGGTGTGCTTCGATTGATTCTAGAGCTCAATGGAGAGGAGATCGTTCGCGCCGATCCCCATGTCGGTCTTTTGCACAGAGGCACTGAGAAGTTGATCGAATACAAAACCTATATGCAGGCTCTGCCTTACTTCGATCGATTAGATTACGTCTCTATGATGACGAACGAGCAATGCTTTTCGTTGGCTGTGGAAAAATTGCTGAACGTTGAGATCCCCGAGAGAGCCAAATGGATTAGAACGTTGTTTGGTGAAATTACCAGGATCCTCAACCATCTCATGTCTGTTCTTTCCCACGCTATGGATGTTGGTGCATTGACTCCATTCTTGTGGGGGTTCGAGGAGCGAGAGAAATTGATGGTATGTCCACAACCATTGGGTCTCGATAAGGTATCAATGCTAAAATATGATATCTACTCTTTCTAGGAATTTTATGAGCGAGTATCTGGCGCCCGTCTTCACGCAGCCTATGTTCGCCCAGGAGGTGTCCACCAGGATATCCCCGTTGGTCTTCTTGACGACATCTACCAATGGGCTACCCAATTCGCCGACCGTATCGACGAGACCGAAGAACTTCTCACGGACAACCGAATCTGGAAAGCCAGAACTGTCGGTGTCGGTGTCGTAACTGCTGCTGAGGCCCTCAACTACGGATTCTCCGGTGTTATGTTGCGCGGCTCCGGTGTTCCATGGGACATCCGTAAGTCTCAACCTTACGATGCCTACGGACAGGTTGAATTCGATGTGCCGGTTGGTGTCAATGGAGATTGTTACGACCGATATCTCTGCCGAATGGAGGAATTCCGCCAATCGCTACGCATCATCCACCAGTGCCTAAATAAGATGCCTGCCGGACCAGTTCGCGTCGAAGATTACAAGATCAGCCCTCCACCACGCATAGCCATGAAGGAGAACATGGAGGCTTTGATCCACCATTTCTTGCTCTTCACCAAGGGTTACACCGTGCCACCAGGCGAAACTTACTCTGCCATCGAGGCTCCAAAGGGTGAAATGGCAGTTTTCGTTGTCAGCGACGGTAGCGAACGACCCTACAGATGTAAAATCCGTGCTCCAGGTTTCGCGCATCTCGCGTGCTTTGACCAACTTTCTCGAGGCCATCTACTAGCTGATGCTGTTGCAATTATTGGTAAGCAGCTACTAAAACCTCTCATATTTTAACTATGAAACGCGACTAACGTATACTTCTTTTTGCGAATAGGTACTATGGATCTCGTGTTCGGTGAGGTCGATAGGTGACATTGTATCATGAGCATATAATATACTTCTTTCCCCATTCCTCTCCTTCTTCCTCTTTCCTTACTCTCTTCCGAAGTAAGATTTTCATTTTGCCCTAGAAGTGGATGCAAGTGTAACGTAAAAGAATGGGTGAGATTGTCCCTTGTTTTTCTTATTCTCAGCACAAGATGGATAGATCTAAACTGGAGCCCAGTCCTGATTTTATTTATCTGCTACTGTATATGCATTCCTGTCTCAATATGGTCTTACTTTTTTTTTGTCCGCTCCTAGTGTTTATCCTAGCTATAACCGAATCCTATCCCATAAAAACACACTCATCTACCCATTGTAAGGCTTTAAAATTAAATATCTTGCTCTGATTCAGTATTGATTATCATTTGTCTCTAAGAATGACTCGCGCGTCGAATATATTATACGCCAAGGTAGGTTGGTTTCCCTGTCCTTCTAATCTTCTTATCAGAATGTCGATGGCATTTCACTAAGTAATATTATGCAAGGAATAAATATACGTCGCCCCTTTTAGAAGTTATAATAACACCTCCGCGAGATGATGTGTGCGGAATGTCCTGTACAACGATCGTGGATAGGTCCGAAACACCGTGCCTCAAGGAGAAATGCCCTATCCCCATCCGAACAGTAAACAAACGCCGTCTAATGGAAATGGCGACGCTAAAAAGTGTAAAAAAAAAAAAGTAAAATAGAACAATTCATCATAAAGCAGAAGCAAATAATATCTTTTTTAAACCGTATGGTCGTCGTAAATAAATCCAATGTCTCGTGGGCGCCGTGTGTTTCTTGTAACAAAATCCTGATCACCAGGAGGTCGTTCGTTTCTGGTATTTCCGGTGAGCATGCTTTGGATGCTCATGCAGACACTCTCCACCGACTGGATAGGCGACCAGCCCGCCGTACCGAGCAGATCTAGGCATATGATGCCATTGCTGTATATATGTGGGTGCATAGGTATCGGGCGGGGTGTTTCTGAAGTCGGAGGCAGGGAGATGAACTGAACTTCTGGAGCTTCTGTAGAGAACATAATATCGGGTAATTATCAACAAGTGATTAAAAGAAAATGCCAGTATGCCGGTCATTTCGTACCTATAGGGTAATTTTTGCTAAATGTGAATCGTAGGCGATATATTTCGTTTTCATAGATGGGGTTTGAGTCTAAGACACGAATGTCCATTTCCCATTGCTCTAGATTATCGGCCTTTGCGACTGTGACCCCGGGAGGGAGGGAGGTTTGCATCTGAGAGGGAAAGAATTAGATATCAAGTCCCTTGCTTGACATACCAAAGACGAGACAGGCTGGATGGTCCGGAAACGAGGGGGATAATACCTTGACGAGCTCCTGAGTGGCCAAGTTAGCTTAAGCATGCTATAAGATTGCATTATCACTATGAAAATACCTTGCTCAACCTCTTGGTTGCAAACATTATCACCAGTTATCAAAGAGTGCAAGTCGCCCAGACTGCGGGGTAGAATCAACAAAAGAAATTCAAGACTGTAGAAGCACGGTATCTCAGTGAGAAAAAGGGTGAGATTATCATGTAAGTTATCTCATTTCACGGTGTCCTTCTGCCCTGCAAGTTAGTAGAAGGAGGACCAAGGTAGATGGTTGGAAATCCGGTTCTGTTCGGTTCAATAACGAGTAACCTTCAACGGCCCACTCCGAGGAGAACTAGCTAGCTAGGGGATTTTCTCTGGTAACTAGCCAGGGGGAAGAAAAGCTTTGTGGCGTGTGAAGGATGCTGATCACAGAGGGAAGCTCGCTGTCCTGGGAGACGGATGTTGCCCTTTTATATGTTGACAGCAAACGTCGAAGTCAGTGAAGATACTGGAAGCATGGAAGATCACATGATGCTTTAAAGGCGATGCCGATGGTGAATGATATCTTGATATTTGCTTCAATTCGACATAACAAGCAGCTTGAGCGTATCTACTCCCGGTGTATCGCTGGATAGGCCTGGTATGTACAGAGTACTCGATGAGAAGTCGATATATCAGCAGGTTTAGGCCTGTTTTCAGGAGTCAGGACTGGTCGCAGCAAGAAACCGCATCCTGACTGAAACTATCAATTAGCCCTGACAATCCAGATGTTATACTCCGTATACTCCGTACTTTCAACCGACTGAGGAGGCATGAGAAGAGCCAGATGATGTTGTTACAACTCCCTCGTAGCTGTGTATTTCTCGACCTCTCACGGACACAACCACCACCAGGCGATATCAGACACAGAACCCGGGATAATCCATGTCCCCTAACTGCTTGTATCTCGACTCTCGTGGCTCTGCTGAGAACATCCTGCTCCATGGGTGCTGTGGCTTGGTGCATGAGCTGTGGTGTGGCGCCTCCTCCCCTCCATCTTGTTCTATCGTGTTGAACCGCGAGATCTGGACGACGGAGGCTGCGAGGGAAGAATTAAATCCTCAGCCCTGACAGAGGCGCTGTCTGACTTCCAGGTAAACCTCAGCGCCAACCCTGTCGCCGCCCAAGGCTGAAGCTCAGATTGGGCTTTTCTTCTGATTGCGGCCGCTAGTTGACTCTCTAACTACTCCCTGCGCCCCTCCTTCGACCTGACCATCTCGACCTCGCTCTCCCCGATCACATAACACCCCAGGACAGCCCGATAACTACAGAAGAATAACTCGCGGAATTCGCTAGTCTGCAAAGATGAGTTGTAAGTCTGATTGTTCTCTCCGACTTCTCGCAATCTCCTGCCTTCCATGTGTTTTTGATGAGGGGTATTTGAGTGCTGCTGGAAGCCAACCTTCAGCTGCAGAGTCGATGGAGCAATTCACGCTTCCTTACTCGCAGCGAGGGAGCTTGAGGCAGCTCAGCTTGTAGCAATTGAAGATGACAGAGCTGACGTTTTGATTTCTCTCGATTCCAGTTGCCAACATGCTCAACAAGCTGCAGGGCCAGCCCGAAAGCTACGACAAGAAGTATGGATAGATGTCTTTCTGTCGGTCATGGAACTTCCGCCGCTTACCCATCTTAGATCACAGTATCGCTTCGGAAGGACACTCGGAGCTGGTACATATGGAATCGTTCGAGAGGCAGATAGTCCAAACGGGAAGGTTGCTATAAAGATCATCCTCAAGAAGAATGTCAAGGGGAACGAGCAGATGGTTTATGATGAGCTGGACATGTTGCAGAGGCTGCACCACCCCAATATCGTCAGATTCCATGACTGGTTTGAATCGAAGGTACAACTCAGTTTACGTTGAAGTTGGTTCATCCATGCTAACTTGGTATAGGATAAATACTACATCGTAACCCAGCTGGCCACCGGTGGTGAACTCTTCGATCGAATCTGTGATTACGGGCGATTTACCGAGAAAGATGCTTCACAAACCATTAGACAAATTCTAGATGCCGTGAACTATCTCCATGAACGTAATGTAGTTCATCGAGGTACGTGTTGGACAGAGCATGCCTATATCCACCTATATCACCATTCATATGGCGGTAACTAACATTCTTCATAGACTTGAAGCCGGAAAATCTTCTATATCTCACTACTGAACAGGACTCTCCCCTTGTCCTTGCAGATTTTGGAATTGCAAAGATGTTGGACAGCGACTCCGAGGTGCTCACATCCATGGCTGGCTCCTTTGGCTACGCCGCTCCGGAAGTGATGCTAAAACAGGGCCACGGGAAGGCCGTCGACATGTGGTCTATGGGTGTCATTACATACACACTCCTCTGCGGATACTCCCCTTTCCGATCAGAGTCTCTCAATGATCTGATTGAAGAATGCCGAACTGGCCGTATCGTCTTCCATGAACGATACTGGAAGGATGTTTCCAAGGACGCTAAGGAATTCATCCTCACCCTCCTTCAGCCAGACCCAACCCTCCGTGCAACTAGTGAAGAAGCTCTACAGCACAGATGGCTCAAGGGTGAAACTGCCACGGACCACAACATTCTTCCTGAACTTAAGACTTATATTACACGGAATCGACTAAAGCGTGGAATTGAAATCATCAAGCTTGCAAACCGCATCGAGGCCCTTAAGATGCAGGACGAGGGCGATGATATTCCTGGCGCTACTGCCGACAGCCTTGATGATAAGGAAGCAAGTGACAAGCCTGCTGCCGATGACAAAGCTGCTACATCCGATGCTCCACCATCTAACAAGGGCCGTCTTAGCAGACTTGCGCGAGGAGCTATATTCAGAGAGGTAGTGTTGGCCAAAGTCCGGGAAATGAAACAGCAAGAGCAGCAGCATCAAGTTGAAAAGGAGGTTCTAGAGAAGGTTGAGAAGAAGGGACACTAATGCCTAAGGTATTACACTGTCTCGTACACAACAAGAGAACATGTTTCAGGATTCAAATAGCTGTGTGATTTGGAGTTCATAATCCCGTATGTTTGCCTATTTCTGGCTTCTTGGTACTACTATATAGCTTTGGTTCTTTTTTTTTTTTTCGAAATTAACGATGGAAAAATATAATCGTTATACCTCAGGGGAGGTGAGGCCAACAATCCTTTGCGTTTTCAATTATCATCTCCACTACTTATTAAAATAAAACAAGGGGTAATTTGATTAAGGAAAGGCCTGGGGCTGTTAGAATTATAAAGTGGGAGTAGTGAAAGGGAGATGTATGCTCATGATAAGTATTCCGCCCCGCCAATTTTGCTTATGCGATGTAGAAGCAGCAAAGCCTCCCAGACGCCACCGTTCACCATGGAGCAAATTCCACCATTAAAATAATCCGGAAGCCAGCAAGTACAAAAAAGAAAACCGCAACCGGAAATGCAAAGAGGTAAATGTGGTAGGGGAGAGGCGCGGAGGATAAGAGTGCAACTCCTTCTCTCCAGTTCCTATCTCAGGGCTCGTATAGCTCAGAAAGAGCCTCACTGCAAACCCTATCATAGTGTAATGTTCCTTTCCATCCACGCTCGACAGACTTGATTCCAACGGTATTCCACCCTTCAGCCTTCAGACGCGCGATTCGCTGCTGTTTACCTTCGTCTGACGAACTCGAGCCCACACCAGTTAAACCATTTGTATATGTATTGCCATATATATCATGTGTCTCGGTAGTTCCGTTTACCGTAGAGGCGCCGTTGGGATAAGTGGGTGTAAAGCTCCAGTAAGAAGCTAGGCGATTCATCTTTCTAGCTTTATGAATGCGCTGAAGTTCTGTCGTCTTGTTGATGAGCGACGACAGTTCCCTGATATTTTCATCTATCTGGGCAGAAAGCGAAGCAATAATGCTCATCATTCGTGGTGTTGGTTCAAGCGAATCCTTCTTAGTTGATTTATCATCATATGTAGGCGTTGACGGTGGCGTAAAGTCGACAGTGCCATTTCTGATGTCGGATGCTGGGCTCACGGAAATAACAACTGGGGGCTCAGGAAGCGGTCTTGCGGGGAGAGGAAGTGGATTCTTGTAGAGTTGGTTTTCTGGCATTTTGTCCTTGCGATTCTTGCGAATTTGAAGAGGTAAAGGAATGAGGTCAGCCTTTAGATCCATATATCGATTCCCTCCGTTGTTCGCACCGGATCTGTTGCTGCTCAAACCCGGCTCATCACAGCGTCGTACCTGGAAAAGGGCGGGTGGGCGTGAATTTTCCCGTGCGCTCTGGTAAAATTGATATTCTCGTTTGCCAATATATGGTCCATCTGCGGGATGTCGATGCGGGTGAAACTCAGGAAATGGTTCAATCTCTTCCATTGACTTAAGTTTTGTAAAGGCATTCTCAAGTGAGGTTTTGCAGGTGATGTAATTGTCCATGGCTATGCGCAGTAGTGGGATCTTGTTGCTGGAGAAGTTATGTGAGGCACGTCCCAGATTTTCATACGATGCTGCAATATAATACTGGAAATATGCCTCGTGAATTTTATGCAGCTATATTGGGTTCTTGATCAGCATTTCTGTATGAAGAGCAGTATGATGAGCTACGAACCTGATCACTGAACTTGCTCAAAATTTCCACAGAACGAGCGGCGCATTGCTTGTATCGGCATCTCAAGTGAAGTAGCTTGACCTCCTGAAGGGAAAGCTTCCATTGTTCACTCGGCTTTGAGAGTAACCTCGTAGCGTTCCGAGTTCTTGTCGGTGAAGGCGGGTTCCAGAATCCCACAGACATGCTTATCACTTTTGTCCAGACCGAAGGGAAAGATATGAGAAAATGGATAAATTAATATCGTCTCAGACAGGACTTCCAAACACTTCGTCTGAGGGGTTTTCTTCATTCATAGCCCTCGATATGAAGGGAGAATGGATCCAAACGTGGTGAGTGAAGGTGGTGAAGTAAGGGTTGAAGTCGCGTCAGTAAGTCGTAGAGTCGCAAAACGCGTTTCTTCCCGTCAACAGAAGCGGATAGCAAACAATGAAATCCGGTGCACGGCAACTGCCGAGGCAAAGAGTAGAACTCATATGCGTTCTCCTCACTCAAACGTACGTTTATTATCTCGTCCCCTATTTATGAGCAATGCAAGCGGGTGTCATACCCTTTCTACCAAAAATACCACAAGGGGGATTCCCTATGAGGCAAAAATTTTATCCACGGAAAACGAGCATGAATGAAGCTATATAACTTCATCCATAGCACGAGTAGTTGACCTCAAACCAAGATAAACAACACATCAATAAGACTTGTCTGGCAATATGAGGCATCGGATATCCCCACCAAACAGCGGACGCGGACTTAATAAGAAAAGAAAAGAAAGAGAAGACGCGGAGAAACGAGAAGTCTCGATTGGATATCTGAGCCCTGAGCCAAGTCCGATATTCAACGAATGTTCACGGCGAGTGGGAAGTCGACGAGCTTCAACCATAATTCGACGCGTCTGACGGACCGAAGAATTAAACGGCAGCGACGATCACTTTCGTAGCTTTATATCCCCATATAGTGTTCCGCTGCCTTAAAAGACTGGTATATACATACCTCGACAGCCCGAGTTGCACAGTCCTCTCACAACTATGCACACGAGGGCACGAACTATTAAGTTGACAAGAAACGGCCCAAACGCGGAGTTGTATGTCCAGGAAGAGAACACGTTGCACCTGTCCGGCTCTTGCATGAGGAGCTGTACTCTGCAGTGCAACTAACGCTTCTCCATGGGCATGATACTGATGATGACGGTGACCTTGATGGATGGACGTTGGGCTGAAACGCGAGGTCAAAGGCCGCTTACATCAGCGCTGCCAACGTCTATCGATTGATATAACAACCTATTAAAATATCAAATATAATAAATAGCATGTCACAGCTTCGCTAACGTAATTTTTTTTTTTTTGGCTGATATTAAACTGTGGCCGTCCAATCGTAGACTCATCACATTATTGCTTACACTCATTAGGTGGCCACTTTTGATTAAATCCCAAGAACCAACTGCAACTCGCCAACACGATACCACGGCCCGGTATTAAAAAGGAAGAACAAGATATTAGCGTGCCGATAGCGTATCCACTCGACATTCTAGTCAAGGGGCAGGAGAAGAAACAGAAAGGGATAAAAGAGATAGACAGCCCCCACACCCGTAAGTATACAACATAATATCCATATTGAAGCCGCGATTGCCATTATAACTCGATATTTTTCTGCCTGCGCACTCCCTTCTCATGGTGACTCCGGTTGCACATCACTTTCTGCAGCTTTTGCGGTGTCAACCGACTGAATCGCCTCCCCAGTTGCTGCTAGTCCGTGCATTAGTTCTCCAAATAAACGATCCAGTTCTGCGGTAACGACTTCATCACTGGCACCTTCCATTAGACTCTCCATGCTTGGAGGTCTAGGCTCTGGAAAACGAGGCGAGGCGGTATTCACTATTGTTGCGGGGGGGCTAAAGGCCTCTGTGCCGTTTTGAGTGTATAACGATGATCTTTCTGAGCGAGCTATAGATGCCCTTGGGACATGGCCATTCCTGAGGACTATACTCTCTGGAAAGCTGCCCACATGGCTCTCCTCATAGCCGTTGGATAAGGTGTTTGGGCCAGGATGGTTGTTACCATAATCAAAATCCCGATGATAATAAGGGTAGTCAGGCTCTTTTATCGGCGGGGCTTTTGCTAGTGGTTGCCTCTGGGTATGGGTTTCAGGCACGGATACCGTTGACTCTCTGTCTAATCGGAATGGGTCATAGTCTGCATCGGAGACAGAAGATTGCATAGAATCTGACGTAGATGGGCGTGATTCAGATTCCATAGTGCGATGGCCTGGTTCGCCGATGCTCCTGTTACGAATGCGTGGCGAATGCTGAAGAGGAAACATAGCCTCAGCAGTAGTGCTTTCATTATCTGAGCTCCAGTCACTTGGAGTCCCGGCGTGGACGGTCTCATCAATTGGCTCATCTCCAGGACCATCATCACCCGGCCCATCATCCCCTGCCGTCATAACTGGGAATGTCCATGCCCTTGTATCTCGCTTGTCTTCGCGCGGTTCGAGGGGCTCAATGTCGTGTGGAGCAATATTGTCATCTGCCGGGTTTGGACTATCATTCTCCTCAATGCTTGAGGCAGTAGTTGGAAATTTCCAGTCCATTGTTGGGGGTCGCGGGCCGCGTATTTGTGGGAATTCTTCTTGCGATTCGCTGCCCGCACTGGAGGAGTTACGATATGATCGACTACTTGACCGGTGGGCACGGATAGTATCAGCATCAGCAAGTTGGAATGGCGGATTGGCCGTTCCTGATGCCGATGCATAGTGAGATGAGTCGTAAACTCCAAGGTTAATATCAATAAATGTGGAAGCAACGGACGATCGATCCGTCTCAGTCCTTAATGGTAGGTCCGTAAATTTGCGTGTCTGCTCGACGGGGACAAAGTCGTTTTTTGTTTCGTACTTGTAGTTTGGCTTTGCCTCGTCGAATATTCCCTCCATAGCAGCTGCACCTCGCTTCACTCTCTCGTCAAAGTTTACCTTCTCTTCCTCTGTGAGTTCTCTTTCTTCGGGCTCCGCGTTAAATTGATCGAATAAATTATAGGTTGGTTCTGGATCTTGCTCGGTTTCCAGGGCAGCGAGAGACGCAGAAAGTTGATCTAAATCAATTATGGAAAACCGCTTTTCGAACCCTTCGGTTGTACTAAAGTTCCATGCTTCATCCTCCTCGGGACCTTTTTCTCCAGGCATTTCTGCAGCCACAGCACCGCCAGGGTTGAACAATGATATTCGCTGGCCTCCACGCTGGGACCACTGGTAGTATATTTTCACAAGCTCCCTTAAACCCTCGGTTGGATGGGTTTGCTCGGAGCCGGCAATGTATGGGTGGTTAAGGATATCGCCCATAGCAGGCCTAGTCCTAGGATCTGCATCCAATGCGTAGGAAACAATTGCGCACAATTCCTCAGAGTAATTCTCACCATCGAGTCTTGGAGTGAAACGATTAAGTTGACGCCCGATCTGCATTCTTTCTCTGAGAGTTGCGTTGGGTGGGTTACCGGTGGCGCATTCAAAAAGTGTGCAGCCATATGCCCAAACATCGATCTAAAACCACACTCAGAAATTAGTAAATTGGCTAATAGAATGGAATTAGAGTCAGTGATACGTACTTCATTGCCATATGGATGGACTTCATCGCCAGGCTTGTTAGGGAATAGCTCTGGAGGCATCCAATGCGGTGTACCAATCCAGGTCGAGCGCTTGTCGCGTTGGCTTTGAAGTACGCCTGCAACACCGAAATCGCAAATTTGAATATTGCCCTCTTCGTGGATTAAAATATTACCAGCTGTGTGCCAGAAACGTTAGTTATAAGCCAAATTTAAGAGCATAGGTATGTGTGTCATCACCTTTGACATCTCTGTGTATAATCCCAGCATCATGGATTGCCTTCAGGCCCTCAGCCACCTCGCGTGCGATAGGAATTATGAATCTCTCTTCCAGTTTATCACCAGTTGCTCGCATCTGTTTGAAGTATGCCGTTAAATTATACATGTTCGCTATTACTTCACAAATTAGAACTTACTAGAGTTTTAATACTTCCACCTGGACAATATTCACTAACAAGCCAAAGCTGGGAGTGTATTGACACTGCCTCAATAAAAATATTAATATTCTTTGCACCAGCATCTTTAACTTGCGACATAACTTTTGTCTCGTGAATAAAATCCTTGATTGACTCATCCTTGAAGTCTCTCGTTGTCTCATAATCAAGGTTATCAATATCCATAACTTTGATGGCGACCACAGACTTTGTGGGAAGATGGTGTCTGGTAGTAGTGTTAACAATATCCAAAAATAAGTAGATAAATAAACAAGATGTACAAACCCTTTGTACACACGACCGTATGAACCTTTTCCAATTAGTTCTTCGAATGTGTATGGTGGAATTTCTGACTTTGCCCTTCGACACATTTCTCTGACAGCAAGGCCTTGCTCTCGAGCAAGACGCATAGCCTCAGATTTTTGCTTAGTGATGGCAAGCATGGCCGATGACGGATCAAGATGCCCCGCGGAAAACATGGTGGGCGTATTTTGTTGTGGTGGGCTAGGTATATCGTCTTCAGGAGGAGGGTCGACAGTTACAGTAATGAACGGCTTCCTTAATTCTTCCTCGAACTGTGCAGCTTGTGCGGAATCAACGCCTCTAAGTTGTTCCTCAAACTGTGCGGCTTGGACAGGATCAGCGTCCCTGAATTGCACTTCAAATCGGGCAGCCGGAGCCGGATTGAGATCCTTTGGCTGCTCCTCGGCCTGCGGAGCTTGTGCAGGATTAGTCTCACCCTGAGTGAAAGAGACGGAAGATGCAGTATTTTCGGGTTCGGATTTAGTTTTACGAAAGAAAAACCTCTTAAGAGATGAAGTAAATCTCCGAGCTCCGCTCTTCTTGCGCTTTCGATTTTTGATTTCAGGTGTGGTAGGTAACTCGAGATGGAAGATAGGTTGAGATGGAGTTGGAAACGGATCAGAATGCGAAGGCCCAACGCTGTTTGGTGTATTTAAAGGAAAACCAACGTCGCTCTGGCCGTGGAAAACGTGTGGTTCGGATGGGACTTTAACGGGTGGGCCTTGATCGGGCTCGGGTCGGTTACAGGGTTGGCGTCCTGGGGCTGGCAGATAAAGATGGCCAGACGAGTTGACTCCACCAGGGACAAAGTTCAAGGGATTGAATTGAGTTTTGGGGTTTAGAGTTGAAAAGTGATGTGGTTGAGGAAATGGGTTAGTCTTAACTTCGCGTTTCTGAAGAGGACGTGGTGGTCTCTTGGGAACAGTCGCAGAACGCTGGCGTGAAGCTGATTCAAAGTCACGCCTCGGCTTCGGTAAGGGGACTGTGAGAGATCGTGGATCCTGGAATGATCGGGCTTGTTTGAGGACAGTCGCTCTTGCGGGTGTACGATTCGAGAAATCGGGATCGAAGTCGTTGAAACCACCGGGCTTGGTGTCGTGTTTCAGGAGCTCCCTAGTCCTCTCTTGAAATTCGCCACGTGTGTAGACCCGTCTAGGACGCGGATATTGTCTATATTTGGAATCTGTGGCGGAATGGTCCTCGTAATTGTAATGGTTTTCGGTAGTGAAGGCACGTCTGAATGGGTGATGACGAAAGTGAGGCTCTAAATTGTTTATCGAAGAAAAAGGCTGATGTTCTTGAAACTTAGGGAATTCCTCATAGACCTTCCCAGTCGCCTTGGAATTAGGTAATGGGTTAAATTGTTGACGAGCGTTTGGTGTGTCTTCACTTGCAAAAACCCTCTTCGAAAATCTATATGTATAGCGTGTTAGGAGAGGTTGAAATAAAAAATAATAACGAGAAGCTACAATAGCGGGGAATATACCTTGCAGTAGGCGAAGGAGGATGGAGATCCGGGTCAAGCTCTTCGCTTGAAGCTAAGGTCGAATGTGACTGGTTTGAGTGATGTGTTTCGAATGAACTAATGCAATGCGCATCACCTGATTGGTTTTGGGTGGAAAAAGATTGGTAGTCCTCTGATTGCAGATACGACGTTAACTCCGGATTACCTTCGTTGAGATCGTCTTCTTTGAACGGTGCAGAATTGGCGTTCCTTGGAGTTGACTCTGATGTTTCTGCCTGATAGTTGATCTGATCGAGGTTTTGCTGTTGGAGTCTTGCTGCGGCGTCACAGAAGAGATATGCGCTAGCAGCTTGGATATCCTCCTTGCTCCCTGTGAACCCACGAGCGCGTAAGGGGCTAGGTGTATCACTATGTAGTATAATATGTTAGATCAACAATTGCTAGAAGGTCATTTTTAAAGAAATAAATACCACCAGGCAGCCTCGCCAGGGCGGACATTTTCATCCAAGGGGGGATCCATGTTAACGCAGGACAACAGATAAGACGGATAATATCAATCGAGGCATCACACACAACGTGAGGGCACGAAAAGAAATTGACGTGAAGTAAAATACAATCCGGGACAGAAAAGATGAAGAGAGGAAAGGGAGCGAGAGAGGGAGCTGAAGAGGATAAGAAGATCATGTTGGAGGAAGGGGGCAAACCTACGTGACTTAAAAGTAAACACCAGATGTATATGAAAAAATGTTGAGGATGTGGAGTACGACAGCAGCTGTCGAGTGTCTATGGTTATCACTTCAAGATGAAGCTCGAAATCCGCTGATATAAACCTCTTACGGGGGGAGTGAAGTTTGGGTATTTTCCAGTTCCCGCCCTAGAAGCGATATGTGGCCATCACAAAAATCTCAGAGCATATATCGGTATATGTCAAGACCAGATATTCAATCGTGAAGGTGCCCTTTCAATAGCTTCTCGACAGGAGATGTCGGATGCCTTATAGATGTTGTTTGGACAGTTCAGGTACCTGTCTAGATTCATGTTAGCGTCTGGCTTAGCGTGAAAAGTCGCGACTGGTAAACAACAACAAACAAAGACAAGCCTCATCGAACAGTCCAGGCTTTAGCAGGTGACCTACCTAGATATCAGATATCAGAGTCCAGACGCCTCTCTGCCTTGTTTGAAGGAGTGTGCCAGATACTGCTATCACTGCTTGGATAAGAAGTAGTGAAAGGTCCCAGTTGGTGTTTGTCCTTGACTCTAAGAGATAGGAGATTAAGAAAGTCGAGCAAGATATATATCCTAGGATTTGCCACCAGATGGGTTTGCGTGACAGTAATATCTGTAGTGAAGACGCCGACGTCAGCGATCATTCAACAAGACGTTCAGATGAAGAACTTCAGCCAGCTCAAGCTCTATAATGCTATCCAGATAATTGCCAAAATCTGCAATAGTTACCAAATATAACTGGGGGGCCTCTCATAACTGTCAAAAAGGAGGTCGGTCTACAACAACTAGGGGCAAGATGGGTATCTAGCACCAGCAAATCTACACTCATTCCAACACTGCAAAAGATAGTGGCCTTGCCTATATGGGATGGATATATAGAAGTCCCTTACCTCTATAAATTGATTAATAAGAAAACATTGAAGAACCAGGGTATCAGGAGAAATAGATTTAAACTTTTTTTCAAAAAGGAACGAAAGAAAAGAAAAGCGTTAGGAATGGAAAAAGGAATATTAAACCTCCGGTCTGAAAACACCAGCAACGCCGTAAAATGCTGGATGTATCAATGGCGTGAAGAAAAATAAATAAGAAAGTAGCTGGAAGGAAGATGGGATAGGCGGAGGGTTGCGATGATGTTGGATCTGCCTGTTTCGGACGTCGGAATGCGGAGAAACTATTTAAGATGACTAAGCACTTGCCAAGACGTGGGTTACTTTCTGCCCCTGTAAAAAGCAACAGAGAGAAACATAGGACAACGCCGAGATATCGCCGCGGTGGTTATATTAAAAGTCTCAGGAAGGTGTATAGGAATAATATATATATTTATATTGATAACTTTATGTTAATCTAAATCATGTACATGTAGAAAGTGCTATAACTGCCTCAAAACTGCTCTCCGAAACCTACCACCATATACGGTCTATGGACATCTCGAGAAACCACTGAACATCTGGACAAACTAGCCACCCTAAAATATGCACAGAGCCTACCGTTCGTCATATCAGCAGTTGACATGGGGGAAATGCATTGGCAAGGTTGCTCATTGGATATTGAACTGAGCATTGAGGACCGAGCCAAATCGCTTAATGGCTTCCCTGATCTGGTCTGCAGGGGCAGCTGCAAATGTCGTTCTGAAGAACATATCCTCTTGTTTAGCTGATTGGTCTGCCAAGAACCAGGTGCCGCGTGAAACAAGGACGCCTGCATCAACGGCTGCGAGGAAGATCATTTCTTCAATTGCGTCGTGGTCTTTTCCTTCCTTGATGGCGGGGTGTTTCTTCCAGTCAATCTGGATCCAGTTCTGCAAGGGTCTGTGGTTAGTAATTGATGATCAACACGAGGGAAAGTCGCGAAAAACTTACAAACATGCCTGCCGTCGGAGGGTTGAAGGTGGCTACGCTCTTTGGTAAGAATTCCTCGCATGCATCCATGATACAGTTTCTGCGCTTGGTGTATTCCACGCGAATATGGATCAACCATTTAATATAGCCCTCATGGCCCCATGCCTCGTCTAGTAGCTTGTAAAGTAAGATCTGTGCCATTCCGCTGGGGGATTGAGTGGATGTCTCCGCCTGTCGGATCATACGCTCTGTGAGCTGGGCAGAAGCAACGACGAACGAGACACGGGAGCCAGGCGAGAGGACCTTTGAGAATGAATCCAGTCTTATAACGCGTCCATCGGTATCCATGCTGAGGAAAGATGGTACCAAAGTCTTCAGGAACTCATCGGTCGACGCTGGTGGTGGGGTCATGGGTGTACCGAGCCCCTTGTACGGCTCCATCTGAAGGAAATAATACGGCTCATCTTCGCAGATTATAAGATCATGCTTCTGGGCAACTTTGTAGATCTCCTTTCGTCGCTCGGCGCTCTGTGTGGCGCCCGTAGGGTTCTGGCCTGATGGTACGGTATACAAGACGAATGGCTTGCGTGCCCCGCCATGAGCAGCGGGGTCCCAGTTGGTGAGTATCTCATCTAGAGAAGATGCGAGTAGGCCCTCGGCGTCAACCTTTACTGGGAATGGAATCACTCCTTGAGCAGCAGCGCCTTCCATTGCGGAACAGAAGGTGTATTCTTCCGTGAGAACGATATCGCCTGGCTTGCATAGCATGCGGAGTACAAAGTCCCATCCTTGAGTACTTCCAGGAGCCAGTGTAAGATCCCAATCACCGTAGGGAGGGTTGTGCACAATCTAGAAAGATTTCTCTTTAGTCCCAACTTCGCCTTAATTATGACTTTCAGTGGGAGGCCATACCTCGACATGTTCTGTCACCCATCTGACAAAGGCAGCATATCCGACTGATTGTCCATAATTGAGCGCAACTTCGAGATCGAACTCGCTTGTGGCGTCAATGATATCGTGCTTCGTAGAGATAACAGAGCATTCGGGGTTTGCGGGGGCAGGGTCGGCGAATTGGCTTGGGCTGGGTGCTTTGGCGCTGATCTCGTGGAATGGGAAGTATTCTTGGGATGGAAGGCCGCCTCCTAGAGAGAGCATGCCTGTATGCAACAATTAATCACCGCTGACAGAACTAAACCGATAGGCCGGGCCAAGTACATACCTGGCTGCAAGTACTGCGCGATCTGCTTCAAAGTAGATGGCTATATGACAAGGGTTAGTGAAAATGCGCAAACTGGTATAAAGTGATATTGCGCCCCTTACCTTTCGCAATTTACTCTCAGCACTAATATAGTCTATACGCGAACGCTAAACGGTCAGTGAGACTTATAACAAGCTACACTCTTGAGTCTAAGACTGTCTATCACTCACGATCCCATCTTTTCGCCTTTGGTTTAGCTGCAGATGCCTATACAGGTTATGGTTAGCAGCAATATCCATGAAACAGGATGCGCGGGGTAGCTCGTACAGCACTCTTGAACATGCTACTGTCGGAGAATGCCGCAACGCCCTTTGGAAGAGGAAACCTGGTTCGATTGGCGGCAACATTCGCAACGGTCAACGTCCCCTCAACAACGGCCGGCTTCTGGGCCACATCGTTCGCAGCTGCGTGGGGTGCCATGCTCGCGTATGTTTGAAGAGACGTGTAAAGTGGTTTTTATAGCTAGATATTTTAATCTATATATCTGGTAGAGATGTAAGTAGTCTGGAAAGGTACCCTGCCATTAGCGGGCCTGGGGAAGGATTTATACCTCTTGAGACTTCCGCCCTATGACATGCTCTAAGTCCAGACTGGCTTCGTGTCTGTTGGTTGAACGCGCCGGAAAAGCTACGTCCGAGTATTATATATGTATGGAGGAGAACACTAGCGCCTTCAAAACGTGGGGCAAAAGGGCTTTTGCTTTTTCTTCCTCCTCCGCCGCTGGCCATGGACGATATGATATACGCCTGTCCGCACGACGATGGCCCACGACGATGGCCACGACGATACAGTGTTCGGCTACTGTTAGCTCACCATCTCATCCTGGCCGTGCAGACGTTGACAGTCTCCTTGAGTCTCGGTGGTTGATCCGGCATTACCTGGGCACTAGCTGTTTAGCCGAAGATGGGCCGACGCTACCGGCACACGGCGATGCGTCCTACGACGACCGACGAGCGATGTAAGACTTTAATAGTATCTGCAACAGGACGCTGAGGACCTGCCAGGCCTCCCTGCCGATGGAGTAACGGAGGACTGACGGAGCATTACATCTGCATGGCGACATGGGATGGCGGAGTGGCATGGCATGGGCAGCATGGCTCCCGGTATAAAGGACTGGCTGCGGTATTATCGGCACTTTGGATCCCTGGCCAGCAGGGATTAATAATCCGGCGGTTTTCCAGAGAGGTACTCGTACATGCAGTCCGCTTGCATAAAAAAGGAGAGAAAAAGAGACGACCTGATCACTTGACGGCATCTGTATAACCAGCATCCACCGCAAGTTGGCCGCAGGTCGAAGGCTAAATACGGTAAGTGGAGAGCCAGCGTTACTACACTCTTAGGCCGTTCCATCACTATTATCCTGCTCTTCTGATGTCCTGCTCTGATGCTATCCTATCGTCCTAGTAAGAGATAGATGGTGACGCCGCGGAGAACGAGATCGTGGACAGGCAGTACCTCGTCGACCAACCGGGGGCTTCAGGCTCTGGACTCGCCCGGATCCAGGGGAGCCCGGCGCCTCGCCCGGACGTCAGGGCATGGGCGGCCCCTGCTAGCGAGATCTCGGCACCCCGTTAGCGGGCACCCTCGCAGCCCTCGCAGCCACTCACAGGCGCCGGGCCTTGACTAGCCTAGGCCAGCCCTTAGCTTGTAAGCACCTAAGCACCTAGCCTAAGCACCTCAGCACCCCTAACGAACCCTTAACTTGGCCGCCATCTGCCTCTAGCCAGCCCCTAGCCCGCCCCTAACCCACGCCTAACCCACGCCTAAAAACTGCCAAAAACTGCCAAAGACTGCCAGAGTGCCTAACGCCCTCCCCCCAGCGACCCCGCTTGGCCCTTGGCCCTTAACCGGAGCTGGTTAGTCAGCCAATACCTATAATCTTATCTGGAACTCACGTGGCGCTGATTGCTCGTTGCAACTTCTCTCCACCCCAGGCTTGCTTGCGCAGACAGTTTTTTTTGCTTGCTTCCCTCAGACCAGCTTGCGACCTGCTGTGGGATGGCTGATGGTCCCTCTAGCTCCGTGGCGTGCATGTTCGACATTACCTGACCGGCCTCAATCCGCCTGCACCATCGCATTCATGGACGTCAAGCCGCCCTCTCCGGCCGACGAGAATGGCCTGAAACGGAAACGTATTTCTCTCTCCCAACATGACTTAAACCTGCACCTCGCCCGTCCCTTCGCCGCTCCTTTATCCTTATGCGTGGGTGTATTGTGCGCACTTGCTGACTGCATTGCTCTAGGTCCGGCTGCCTGTGTTCACTGCCATCAGCGAAAAGTCCGCTGTGACGCGCGCACCGTTGGGGTCCCGTGCTCCAATTGTAGGACGGCGGGGAAACTCGATTGCCGGATACACGAAAAGAAAAAACGAACTGCTTCTCGATCCCTGCGCCATCCCGTACCCATTAGATGCGCCCCGTTCCCCGAAACGGACGAGCCTCATGCACAGGCATCGCTATCCCACCCGGTGTCGGATTCACACCACACCACCATGTCGATACTAGACATACCCGAGCCGAAGGAGGAGATGTGCCCGGCAGCGTCGGTCATGGACTACTCAGAGGCTGCAAACCCCGATATATCGCCTGACGAGGACGATAGCTCGGAGCGGGACAAGCAATTGGCTAAATTGATAGACGAGGAGTCCACACACCGCAAGATTCAAAAGGGCGTGAGAGTCATCTATGTCGGGCAGGACGTATCAAACCTAAATTTCCTTCTACGGCAGCAACACGTAGATCGTGACGACGAAGTATACCACTTCGCGACGAATGAGATATCCAGGAAATATATAGAGTGTGGGTTTGAACAGGTGCCGAGAGATGCGTTCGTTCTCCCCGAGCAGGCTCTTGCTGACGAACTCGTTGACGCATACTTCAAGCATGTCAATCCCGGGTTTCCCATCCTCGCCGAGGATATATTCATGGCTCAGTACAGAGCGCGGGACCCAAACGATGCTCCGTCTCTGCTCATACTCCAGGCGGTGCTCTTGGCCGGCGCTCATGTTTCTCGTCCGAGACCAATGCGAGACACTCTAAAGGCCGCATTCTTTCGCCGAGCCAAAATACTATTCGAAGCACGTGTTGAGCGCAATAGAGACATCATGGTCCAGGCGGCTCTTCTGCTAACCTGGTATTCAGATCCAATTGATGACGATGTAGCCGCAAACGCTCATTACTGGGTGGGTGTCGCAGCTAGGATAGCTACCGGACTAGGAATGCATCGAAACTCAGGCTCTAGCATGATAGTACCGCCTGATAAACGAATGTGGCGAAGAGCTTGGTGGATCTTGGTGCAGTTCGACGTAATGGTTTCCCTGCAGTATGGTCGTCCACAAGCAATGTAAGTCCAGTAGACAATCAACACCACCTTTTGTCATCCCAAACTCTTCTAGCTAACAGACAGCGTCAGAAACTTGGACGACTGTGACGTCGAACCGTTGAGCGCCTCCGACTTTGAAGGGTGCGGCAAAAACATACAAAAGGACTATGTCATACAGTTCACCGAACTCTGCTGTATGATCTCCTTTATAGTTCGAGAAAGGTTTGGCCTACGCATCGCCCCCGAACGACGAAAGGTAATCCTCTCCGAAGCCGACAAGGCTCTCGCGAACTGGTCCATCAAACTGCCCGATACCGTTCGCATGTCCACCGCAGACATGGATGCCTGGCCCGCCTTGCTCCATCTAACCTATAACAACTTCCTCATACTCCTCCATCGTCCTCACCCACGCGCCTCGGCAGATACCTACGCTCACAACGATGCAGAGATTTGCAGCGCCGCCGCCGGCGTTATCGTGTCTATATTTGAAGAGCTCCGAGAAAAGGATAGAATCAAGTACCTCTGGTCGTCATCCGTCAACACGCTGTTCACAGCCATGATCCAAATTAGAGTTGAACTTCGCTTCTCGAATCCTGTGCTAGCAATCAACGCCCTTCGCCGCTTCGACTCGACTCTAGTCTCCCTCCGCTCGCTATCAGATTACTGGCATAACGCAGAAAGCATCTTGCAGCTTTTCGAAAGCTCCAAACGCCTAAAGCATGATATGCAGATGGTCAAGGCCAAACAGTCCGGCACCACCAGGCCTCGGGAAGGCGATAGTGTCTCCAAAGCTACCGAGGGTCCAGCTTTGAACGTCGAAGTGCCGCCGCCACAATCACAGCTACAAGGTTGGTGGCCTAAACCTCAATTTGGCGATAGGCTTAATTACTTCACTCATCCTGATTCCATGGTCCCTGTCAGCGGTCCCCAACCGCAGCAACCGCAGCAACCTCAACCACAACCGTCAGAACATCTTGCAGGCAGGGGGCCAGACTGGAAGCAGCTATTTACTTTTGCGGAGTCTGAACCGTGCGGAGCGGTTGTTCCTGAAAACCTTAATGATATGGAAGATGAATGGCGCGAGCTTTATTTGCATGATCCGGGGTTGACAGACTATTTCCAGGAGAGCACATGGTTGCAAAGCTAGGGGCGGGCCATGCCATGTCTTGCAGGCCACAGGGTGCTGTTGTTCCCTGTCCATCCCTTCCCGCCCGAGAAGTCGGATGGATCTTCTAGCAGACACTTTAACCTCCGCCGCAGCCCTATGGCCAGTAGGTGGAGACACAGCATCCATCACTAAACGCGCCGTCAGATGAAGATCCTTTTAGGCAGGAAGGGGCGTCGCGATATGCATCTATCACTCGCAAAAATCTACCATATCAGGCCCCCCTGGCTTGCCGATCAGCTGGATACCCACTGCTTCCTCAGATGGACTAACAAGGCTACATAATAATACCTTCTATACCCCCCACGAGCCGGCCCTCGGCGGCACCTTTCATATATTTGTCACGTCCAATGTTACCGTATGACCGATGATATTTTCCACTTTATAGTCACATCGGCGCAGGGACCCGGCGTTATTCTTTGGCTTTAACGATTTAGGGAAAGGAAGGGCAGTTTCTGGGATAGGGAGGTTGGGAAAAGTAGTTTTCTCAACATGGAAGCGTAGGATGTATATAGTTTTTTTTTTTTTTTCCTCATTGATAATGTGTATATATATACCATTGTGTTTCGCGCTGTTAGTTTTATATTATTATTAGCATAGATTCTTATAAGATTAGATAAATAAAGCAATTCATATCCCGAACGCTGCTTTCCTGACAATATCTTCCCTTTCCCTTTTCTTTGTGGCCATCCAGAAACTCCGCCAAAATTATTTATCCATGACGCACCAAATTAGGTTCGACGTGCTTCCCCCACAACTTGAACATTGTTCTGACAGCTTGCTTCAACCATACCATCTTACTCGCAAACACACACCATGGCGTCGCAACAGGTTGACCCGAAGAGGCAGCAAGGTACGTCAAAGGCGCCTCTAAACTGAACACTACAGACCGTCCCCTATACCACCATCCTAGCTCTCCCTCATGACACTAACGCAAAATATGAACCCATAGAGCTGCAGATGCAATACTCGAATTTCAAAAATACCCTTCAACAACTAGCACAGAAGATCGGAGATATAGAAACAGAAGCAGAAGAACATAAGTGCGTAGCCCATAGTTTTAACCTACGCTCACGCTCTCGTCGACCCTACGCAACACATCATACCATACCGACCCCTCCACCCCTTGGCCAGCACATCGCATACTGACTTATCCCCGCCCGCAGGCTCGTTATAGAATCACTACAACCCCTACCGCTGGATCGAAAATGTTTCCGCATGATAAACGGTGTCTTGGTCGAGAGGACGGTTAAGGACGTGATACCTTCTCTAAAGACGAACGCGGACGGCCTCAAACAGGTTCTCGACGAGTTAATGAAACAATATAAGAGTAAACAGGACGAGATGGATAATTGGAAGGTATGTTTGCGGGTTATCAGATACCACTTCTATCCGGGGTGTGTGTGTGTCAGGACCTATTTTTGACGGAACTACGTGCTATAGAAGAAAAACCATATCCAGGTTGTTCAGCAATGATTTGACGATGGACATGAGGGGGGGACTTGGTTTAATAAGATGAGCGAGAAATATACGGGGTTACGGGTTAAAATGGGATTGATTCTTGAAAAATATTGCAGGTTCTCCCGTTCCATATTCGTGGGCTGTTTTAACCTCTCGGTGGACTATTGACTTATCTGGGCCTACTCGTTTATTACTGGATGTTGGAAGAATCGTGGTAACAAGAGGCGTCTACAGTTGAGGGGTATGGACAAGTCTAGTATCTCGGCGGCTTGGGCTAGAAGACGTGGAATGCATCATTATATCATAGCCCGGCTTTAGGCATTTGCATTGGCTCATGAGTCTTGAAGAAATACAGCTTCTACTGCGATATGTAGATACTGACGTCATTTAAGATAACACTTGCTACCTGCCTTCATACAGTCTCTACATCTATTCTTCTACTGTTACATCGCCATCCCGCCAAGGGAAGGTCAAAGGCCAGCGAGCTTAAATAGAGGCGCCTGTGACTAACTGACGAGTTCTAGGCTAACTCATTCAGCAGAGAAGTAACAAGATGAACACGGGGTAAGGGAGAGCAAGTGCTTGATATTTACTATGCAGGGATCCAGCCCGTCAGCGCCGAGCTATCGTCACTGTCCAGCGCATAGAGTGTGCGTACTGTTACCCGATGCGAGCTGTTCGAGACATCCAGCCAATGCACATCTACCTAACCGGGCGAAGTCACGGAGTACACGGGGGAGCTAACAAGAGTAGGCGAGGTTGTGTTGCTTTGTGAGCCTTGTCTGAGGCTGATATCTTTAACTCTTCATTGTTATCTCTGCTGCCGTCTTGTTGGGTATCGAAGCCTGCATGCATGAAAATCGGCCGTCATCTCCAGTATCAGTCTGGTCAGGCCAGGTCGTAAGTAGACGGCCGTGAGTGTACAATATTAATGCGGCAAGCTCGAGATTAATAAGAATAGGATTCTGTGACCGCTTGTACAGGATGCAGGCGACAGATCATTTATCAACTATCACGCAGGTAGATCGGTGACCACCTCGACAGCGCCCTTGTTCGACTAGCTCGAGCCAGACGGGATACGTACATGCATCGTGCATATCGAGATAGAGTTGCTATAAGTACAGTACGGCAGCTGTTTTTCTCGCTAAGTCAGGCTGGTTCTGAAGCTCAACCAGGAGCCCGTCTTTCATCTTGTACTGTAGTAAAATGTAGGATGTATATAGTAGTGTAGAGTAGTGTATTGTAATGTAGAGTAGTGTAGTAGATGGTGTGTAGATGGTGTAGATGGTAGATGTAGATGGTGTGGTAGATGGGAGTGTAGATGGCAGATGGGACGGCGCGATAAGGATCCGAGGAACCTAATCTTATCACGACTTCTCCTTCTCCTTCTTCCTCACCTCAACAGTCAACAAGCAACCAGAACGGCGACAAGAACACGAGGAGCACCGCCCACCTACGTCAGTATCTGCAGCAATTGCTCTATCACATTCCCGCCGTATACCCAACTTGCGGTCAGCACCAAAAGAGAGTTGGCTAGCGCGGCCCAGCAAGGTCGACACCCATCCCCATTCCTTCGAAGAACCGAACCGTCACCCCGTTTCCGCCCAACCTGCTCCAACCACTCGACCCAGCACCTCCCCCAGCCCAGTCGCATTGTAGCACCCTCTCCCAGACCCCCAGCGAGTCACAGCGGCCAGCGCGTTTTGCTTTTTTAGCGTTTGCGACTCGGCGATTAGCCCTTGCCTGTCAACCTCCCAGCACGGCCATCTCGCTCCCTCGCTGTTCGTCACCGTCCGTCCCTTGCTTGTTCCACGACCTCCCATTGCCCGCGGAAACGGCGCAAGGTATCCACCCCTCCCAGCTGCCTCTGTTCCCCAAAACCTTCCCAAGTCCAAGGCGATCGTGAAGCAAGAGCCGTGATTATTGGGTGCTGAGACTAATGCGGCCCCTTCCATGCAGGACACCAGCGCGCCCGCCCACGACATTGACATTGGGACCTACAGGACCAAGTCAGACTAAACAGCGTTTAGGTTTTACGGAGGGGAGTGACGTGTCAAGTCCACTCAAGCAGAGGGCGTCCATACGCTCCGTTGCCGCAAGCCGTTTCCCAGCCCGTACATACATAACCAACGAACGTATAAGCCATGTCTTCGGCCTCTCCTCCAAAGGAACCAGAGGTGGAACCAGTTACTCAGTCTGGAGACGAGGCGGAGCCCATGGAAAGAGAACACCACGATTTGCAAGCGCAGGGCCAGGGCGAATTCGAGGTTAAAGAGCAGGACCGATGGCTTCCAATTGCGAACGGTTTGTTACCTTCTTCTCCTTATTTTGATACTGCCTCTCCCCAAAAAATGACGACCGACGGACGACGGACGACCGGCTTACGGGCGTGCGCAAAACACGCGTCTCACCGACTGTGTACATCTGCTTGATATATACTTGCTCTCTCTGTCGATTCAAGTTCTTCGACAAAGGAAACCGTTATACGTCCATGCTCGACCCCACTTCCCAAACAAGCTACATGCGCATACAGTCAATCAGCCTCAATTGATGCGCTGCAACCTTGAATCTGGCTGCAGCACGGTCCAATCCAATCACCGAATATCATCCATGCTCGTTCCTCATGGCTCACCCGGTATATGGATGCTGATATGTTATGTTTCTATGCAGTTGCCCGAATTATGAAAACTGCCCTGCCCGAGAACGCCAAAATCGCAAAGGAAGCCAAAGAATGCATGCAAGAGTGCGTGAGCGAGTTCATATCGTTCATCACCAGCGAAGGTACGTCACACGACCATGGACAGGGATAAGCCTAGATATGGGGAGACTGATATATGATGGGCGAATACAGCTTCAGAGAAGTGCCAGGGAGAGAAGCGCAAGACCGTCAATGGAGAAGACATCTTATTCGCGATGACGTCGCTCGGATTCGAGAACTACGCCGAAGCCTTGAAAATCTACCTTACGAAGTACCGGGAAGTAAGTACACAGTTGTATGCAGATCTTATTCATAGCTCCCTCTCCTCTGCTATCCTTCCCCATGCACAGTTCCCCAGCCCATTCTCCCTTTTTCCTTTATCATCCAGGCACCTTCCACCCAAACCGTCCTGAACAATTTAAATTGATTTCCTGCAGACCCAAACTGCAAGGGGGGAGAACCAGAACCGACCATCCAGCAGCGGATATGGCTCCGGTGGCCCAGTCGGCGGTCCCGCCCCCGTTCCCACCGGCATGGGTGGAGCAGCAGCAGCTCAACCACCGACGGGCTTCACAGTCCCACCACCCCCAGAGACTGCCAACAACCTTCTAAATGCGAGCCTCGATCCGAACGAGCAGGATGGCGCGACATACGGATACCCAGCCATGGTAGGCACGGCGCACAATGGCGCCGGTGGAGAGACTTATTAACCCTATCAAAAACCCTACCGGGGTCAAGAAGACGATGGCAAGTGGTGCGGAATTACAACATGAGTACATGGCATCTGCCCATACCCCGGGCGAGGCAGTGAGCGAGCGATCGAGGCGAGCGAATGTGTGAGTTGGAAGCGTACGCAGTTCGAGCTGGGATATTTTTTTTTTTCATATTTATTCAGGGCGTCAAAGGGAGGGGAGTCTCCACTGGAAAGGTAAGCGCCAATCCGAAACAAATAACAGTGGCTGAAGGGAAAGAAGGCAAGGAAAGGCATGGAAATGACCCTCACCAAGGGAAGAGAGATGTTGGAGTTACTTTTTGTGTCTATTATGTGATTATTATAGATCGAGACGTGCTCAGTGCCTCCATCGACCTAATTACCTCCATTATATATCTTGCATGGCCCCTCGGTCTACACTCCTATGATTATCTGGCTGTTATTCTCCGTGTGCATACGCTTCATCTCTGGGAGAAGATGGTCTCGAGAATTGGATATACCACCGCCACGACGACGACGACACGGCCTGGAGATCTGACAGGGCGCAACGGTTTGATTACAAGAGTAGACTATCTGATCTACTTCATACAAACCACTGTGCGACTACCGCTGCCGCCATTATATCAATCCCAGACGCCATCTATATGATGCCGAAGTGATCCATATCACGTGATGATCTAGATGCCGATTCCGTTGAAGAGAAACATCAACGGCAGACATCGTTAAACTGTTAAACGGACCGATGAAGTGTACAGGTTATGTACAAGTTAACGAGACAATGGGGTAGTTCTATCATAACCGAAGCTGTCTATATCCGACATGACTATATTGAATATAGACGCGATGCCGATTCGGATGTTTACCGATCGGAAGGCGTGGACCGTAGTCTACGGGTCCAGGCCGAGAGTTACTTCTCTTCTACATGGCTTATATATGACTTTATAACTGTTGACAATATAGGAATAGCAACAGCAGCGGTTACTACTCACTTCTTACCTTGTATATCGACGACGATCATGCGTATCCCATATACTCCCAACCCGCCAACTACCTCCAACGACGAGGAAGCCGCCGTTCTCCAGCGCGTGCAGACACGACGAGGCGAAAAGGGCCTTCTCCCCCTCGACCTTGCCCTCCTGCACTCGTTCCCCGTCGCAGATGGCTGGAACTCGTTCCTCGGCGCCATCAGAACCCGCACCTCGATCCCAGCAGATATCCGTGAAATGGCGATCTGTCGAGTTGCCGCCATCAACCACGCCTGGTTCGAGTGGGAACAACACTACCCTCTACTGCAGGCTGCAGGCGTATCCGACGAGGCCCTCGAGCTGATCAAACAGGACCAGTGCGACGAGACGGCGTTGGCATCGTTGCTGACACAGGAGCAGATGGCAGTGTACCTGTATTCGAGCGCCATGACGAGGACGGTGAAGGTTCCTGAGGAAGTGTTCGATCAGCTCAGGTCACTCTTTGACGAGAAGGAAGTGGTAGAGATCACGGCCACGACGGCAGCGTATAACTGCGTGAGCCGGTTCCTGGTCGCGCTGAACGTTGGAGAGATGAATGAATAGGGGGCGGTAGGAGCGGGTGTGCGTGTACTATCTGGTGGCGGTCAGCTGTGTGTATTGAATGCCCTGCGACAGGACAGGGACAAGGAGGCCGATATACATCGAATTTTGTCGATATTAAGATGATGCAGCGTCAAGGATCGAGCAGCCAATCGCTATCTGACATATTATTCGCCAACCTTATCCTATGTTTCTGCTTGTCCTCTTGGTTTTCGATATTTTACATACAAGCGCGCTGACCCTGGGAGAGGGCATACGGCAGCGATAAATTGATATATTGGAGCTTAAGAGGGATCTACGCATAAGGGGGCGGCGATATACTCCGTATACATAGAGTGAACATGTCGAGTAGCCTTTGAGACTATGTATGGAGTATAAATAGTGACCCCTATGTATGATGTCTCCGTACGGGGCCAGACTCGTACGTTCAGCATCGTACGTGGCTCTCTCTCTCTCTCTTTCTCTTCTTCTTCTCTCTTCTCTAATGCCCTCTCTATCCTGCCCTCTCTATCGTCTCTCCGGAGTATCCTCTATCTATTCTCTCCTCTATCTCTATCTCTATCCTCAGCTCTACAGAGTATACGGAGTAGTCGCGTGGATGTATAGGCAAACCCCTGATTGGCCTCAAACCTGCTTAGTAACCGGTGGCCGTATTGAAAAAAACAAAGGGCAAAAAGAGGGAAAAAATCGATTGATGTTTCCCATTCTCTCCATCCACATCTAGATCGGATCGTGAATGCACACTCCCAGCCCGCAGACGACAATACGCATAGTCTTCTCCTGGCGCCGTGTCCTTCGATCCTGCAGGCCGTTTGTCCTTCCGCCAGCCCATTTGACCTCGCTCGCCTCCCGACCACCTGCCAGCCGTCTGTCGCTGCTCCTGATCTAGAGGCGTCGCCGCAGGTTTCCCCCGTCACGTTTTTAGCCCATTCTTCCGTTTTCCTTTCGACATAGACGGAGTACCAGCACCCAACAACAACCACGTCGCTTCGCCACCTCAAACTAGATTTACTTTTTCCTCCTCGTTCCTCTCTAATGGCTGAACAACCTGGGTTCCAAAGCTTTCATCTGTCTGCTCTATAGATTATGGTGTCTCTGGTGTACTAATCCTTCCAGCATCGGACTCTGATCTATCCCCCTTCATCCTATTTACTTTTATCCGCTGGGCGGGTTCTTCTTTTTCCCTTTTCGTAACCATTCTCTCGTCGTTGACCGATTCTACTTCCACGACTACAAATACATTCAATATCGCTCCTTCAGCCTTCAGCTTCGGTCTTCTTCTTCTTTCTTCTTTCTTTTTTTACATTTATTTTAAAGGACCAAGAAGAACTTCCGTCACTGTCTTGCATCAACGACTAATGCTATTATTAATAAAGACGCCTTTAATCTTTTATTGAGGTAAGAGTTTTTACTTGCTCGCGTCTATTTTATTTTTCTTACTGCCATGAAAGGGAAGCAAAAAGAAGAAACGAGACACGACAGTAGGGGATAAAAAAGGCAGTGATCTCGCTCCTGTTTCCCTTTCTTGTTGTTCTCGCTGCTTCGATACGTACTTTCATACATCGATGTCATGTCACATCGCATTTTTTTCATGTTTTTTTTTCTCAACATGTTCTGGGTGCATGTGATGTCGTTGATATAGCCATCACCTTTTGACCGCTCCATACTAACTCTATGCATAGGAGGAGCATCTACACATCTTTTATGCCACGATGTCGTCGACCTCTGCACCCAGAGACGACATCGATATTGGATTGCCCAAGATAAATACCCCAGGCTCTCCAATACCTAGACTGCAGCGAGGGCTGTCTGAACCACGCAGCCTTCCATCAGCCTCTTCCCAGAATACCCCGGCCAATGACTTGCCCCCTGTAAAATGTACGTGGTGCGGACAAGAGTTCCCTCTCGAGAGCACAGAATCGGCACCGCCACTTGAAAGTCTCAAGCAGCACATGCGAGAAGATCATCCAGACATCGCCAAAGACTTGTTCAATAACCTGATTTCCGAAGAGACTCTTACTCCACCTCTGGACTCCGACCAAGGGAGCCGTCGTCCAGCAGCCTCTCAGAGCGAAGGGACTCCAAATGTCGAAGAAAAAATCGAACGCCACTGGACCATGCATGATGTACGAAATTTCACTGAAGACTATGACGGACGGCGAGATGAGCTCCAGTCGCGATGGGAAGGGGCATTTGATGGGTTCGAACGGCCCCAGCCTTACGAATCGGGTTCCACTGCCACCGGTAAATTTTTACCTCTAACGGATCCCAACATATACATCGATATCATGAAGGACCCATCTTCACTCTCCACCAAGGAGCTTTATGCGATCACCGTCAATGCCGCTCATGCGCTGAGAATCTGGCAAGACGAACACATGGCTCTTGAAAAGCTAATCAAACGAGCGACACGCTCATCGCTCAAGAAGACTTCGAACCCCAGAGAACTTGAAGACCCGCAAGTTTACGAAGATAAGAAAGAAGCGATGCTCTACGGCTACAAGCATGATCCGAAAGTAAGCCAGATCGGATGCCAGGATCCGTTCGCTCAGGGTGGCTTCATTCCTACCGCCGACCAAATGAGAAAGATGAAGGCAAGTGGCACGGAGCCATGGAAGATGAACCGCTGGGCTTCCGTCAAGGAGAACGGAGTAGAATGCGTTCCTAAACTTCGTCCGCCGCCCGTCATCAAGCCGAAGAAGAAGGTCGCCAATACTGCCGTAAAAACCGAGCCGGAAACGAAGGGCCTTCTTGCACCGAAACGCATTACACGGTATGGAGGCTCGAAACCTTCCTCTACCAGAGATACCTCGCAGGCTCCCTCGGAGCCCACCAGTCCCGGAGGGCCCTCCCGCCCACAATCCAGAAATGCCACCCCGTCAAGCAATATCACTACTCCACTACGAAAATCCGGACGGCCCTTGGCTCAAGCACTATACGCATTATCTACGGGCGCCCCGCGAAGCACCCCAGTCAAATCCCCCAAATCCCCCAAATCCCCTGCTCCAACATCAGCAGGGACCTCCAAGGCGTCTACACCATTCTACCCCGACCCGCTCCAGGACCCCAAGAATCAGCTCAAGATCAAAAACTCCAAGCACCCCAAGCGCACCGAAGCTATGATTCTACACTGGGCCAAATTCAACCAAGAAGGCCGAACAAGGAATCCCAAGCGAACAAAGGCGCAGATCGAGGCTGCCAGGGTAGCCGAGCGGGAGGCTAGCCTTGACCCATCGGTCGGATCAACGGGCAGGAAGCGGATGACCAGCGAGAGAGCAGATAGTCAGCCGCCATCGATTAAGAAAGTAAAACGAGACGCGAATGGGAAGACAGAGCCAGTTACGCCTGTTTCGGAACATGGAGAAGGGAGTTCTTTCCATTACCATATGCATGCGGCGTCGGATCGTGGGTGACGCCCAAACACAGCGGGCGTACATTTGGTGGAGTTGGGCACGATGTGTGTTTTTTGCTCGTGTCAATTCGGTATTTAGCATGGCGATTCGATTGTAATATTTGTCTTTCTTTCATTTTTTGCTTTAAGTGGGGTGTCCGTCGGGTTTGTACTTTTTCCTCATACACTGGACTTAGGGGGGTTTTCTTGATGTTCATGTTTTTTTACTTGTTGATACCTCCAGCTGCTTTTGAATCGTTACTTACTTGCTTGGTTGGGTACAGCGTGAGGGTAACACTGGATGGGATGCTATTACTCGGCTGCGCATGTACAATACTTGGACAAATGAATTTATTTTGAAAAATAATTGGGCTCCTCATTCCTGGTTTTTTTTTTTTCATCCTTCACCACTTCATCTGCCCAAGAGTGGAAGTTGATCACGTGATAAACATATGTTCAAACTTGGTCAAGGCGAGAGAAACGACAACTTTTTGACATCTCACGACGACAAGACGCCGAAGAAGCAAAACACGGTTCATTGATTCTCGGACAGTTGCATAATCTACTTATCTCTGCGCCCCTGCATTGTATTTATTTTATTTGAAGCGTTATTGTTTATTATATCAATAATAATGGGGAAGAAAAAACGCGGCCATCCCGATCTCGAGGAATTACTGGCCAGACCATGGTGTTATTACTGCGAGCGCGATTTCGATGACCTGAAAATTCTCATCTCTCATCAAAAAGCAAAACACTTCAAGTGTGAGAGATGTGGCAGGAGGTTAAACACAGCTGGAGGTGAGTTATTTCCCGTTAAACCGCTGATAGCCTCGCTCTTTTTTCTCACATTTCTATTCTACGCAGGTTTGTCGGTGCATATGAGTCAGGTCCATAAGGAGTCGTTATCCCAGGTCGACAATGCGCTTCCGAATCGATCGAGTCTCGAGATAGAAATTTTTGGTATGGAAGGTGTACCGGATGATGTCCTACAGACTCATAACCAGCGTGTTCTGCAACAGTATCAGCAGGCCGAAGCCGAGCGACGTGCTGCGACGGGGAATCCTGCGCCAGGCGCCTCGGGAGGTAGTGGACAGTCGAAGAAGCCGAAATTCGAGTCGCCGTCTGAGCTGAAGAAGAGGCTTGCAGAGCATAAGGCGCGGTTGGCGGAGCAGGCAGCAGGTGGAAGTAGTGGCGATGCTACTCCTGTAGGTGCAGGACAAGCGCAGTCGACACCAAGCGGAACCCAATATGTAAGACTTTGTCCCCATTCCCGCTTCGAATTCGAAATGTATGGAACATTAAGGCTAATCAGTTCGTTGATGTAGCCACCCACCGCGCCTCAGTACCCTGCCGCCCAACAGCCAACAAATGGTTCCAACCAGGAGTACCATTATTCGGCTCCCTATGGGCAACCGCCAAATGCCTTCCCACCGCAGCAGCCCGGCTCTGGGGCGTATGTTCCGCCGACTGGCCCTCAGGGCTATCCTTTGCCGCAATTCTCCCCACAAAACATGTCACCGTCCGCATATCCGCAGGCTACACTCCCATCGAACGTTTCGCCGGTTGGAGCCAGCCCTACGCTGCCATATCACCACCAGCAGCAGGCTTTAAGAACTCATACCCCACCTCAAACCATGCCTCCCTCCTACCCTGCCCGAACGCCAAGCCTACCGCCAGCCCCCGGACTCCCTCAAAGACCTAGTTTCGGTGCGCCACAAGTCAATGCCTTTCAAATGCAACAATTACACCATGGACAAGTTTCGGCCCCTCCTTCGACCGTTGCGATCCCGACAGAAGCACAAAGTAATCGCGCCTACCCTTCTACCGATGCCCATGCGGAGTCAGTCTCAGCATCCGCCGATAGATTGATATCAGAGGCTGCTAAACAAGCCAGAGAGTTACCAGCTAAGCCAAGCCCCGCCCCAGGAACCCCTGAAGAAGGAGCTGCTGGTAAATCTACGAAGAAAGAAAAAGCTAAGTCCACTAGACTAGTTTATTCTGACAATGAAATCAGCCCGGAGGAGAAATTGTCTCGTTTGCCTAGGTACGCGTTTGTCCGTGAAAGGAAAGACGAGGCGGTTTTGGAGGAGACAGTTTCGGTACCTGTTGCTAGTTCATAGGAATCTTCAGTCTTCCAGAGTAAGCATCATCTCAACATCTCGAACTCACTGGGGCCTCCAGCCAGCCTTTAACCACTCAAGTAAAAATTCGTCATGTCTTCTTTATTTTGGAGGAGTCTGGGCACCGTACCGTCGGAGGGACGATGAGATTTACGACGTGCAGCTAAGTCTTTTGAACGTGCCACAAATTTTTCACCAAGCAATGTACTCTGTCCTGATTCTTCCGAATTGATGATCAGCAACCTCGTCTTCTTCTGTTGTCTCAGGTGCGTACCTGGTTGCGGAAACCCATGCCTATTTTCCTGCTCCGCTTTCTTTCCTTCGACAAATGGACATTATGGTTGCGCGAACAACTGGTACAGCCAATCATCAAATTTCTTCCATAGGATCAGAGATGTGCAAACTTCGTGGACTTTTAACACTTCGACGCACTGGTGAGTCGGATCATCGAACGTTTCTAGAGGATCACTGATCAATGCATGCCTCTTTGCCCCTTCTCTCTCTACTGCCGAGCCCATAGTTCCAATCACTCTTCCTCACGCAAGACCGTCTTCCCTCCGAACCGAAGCATAAGTCGTCAAAAAAGAGCTACCGGTAACCGACGGAAAGAGGCAAATGCAGAAACAAGAATAAGGTACGATCCAATGCTTTTTTCTGATTCTAGCTAGATATGCAAGAGCAAAGAGGCACATCAATCCCCTCCCCTTGTTTTACTTTGTCTGTAACTATCCAAGAGGTGGCCGAACCCTCTTTCTTAAGAATATAAGCTTCTCCAGTTATCTCTCTGCCATCTATAGTCGATGTCTTCTTTTCAAGACTTCATCCTTCGGCCTCCTTCCACTTCTATACGAGTCACGTGTAGCTGTCAAGGATCAAGGTGCTGAGTAAGCCGTAGTGTGGGACGATGACGCATGGATAAGCCGGATCAAATACGGGGTAACTACAAATCATAGAAATGCGTCTCCAGGTTGCAGGATTCCCAGCTTCTTCCCTCTCCCCAGCCTTCTTTTTTGCTCGTTCCAGCGGCGTTCTCGTCAATTAAGTATTGATGAAACAATGGCCACGGAAAAACAGAGCACGATGCAGTACAGCCACGAGACCACTCCGTTGCTGTATGTCGAAGTAGCACAGCGCCCACCTCGCTATCCGCATAGGAGCGTTCGAAAAACGTGTACGGCATGCCTAGGGACGATTTTAATCCTGTCCGTGATTGTGCTATTCCTGCCATATGCTTTCCTGCCCCGCGGGTACGGTTCTATAGCCGACAATCTTCCGTGGACATCGCAGACCGGACTAGACTATGCCTCTCTTCAGCAGCTGCTGCAAACTGTCCCGAGTGCATCCAAAGCGAGAGAATGGAACGAGCACTATACGTCTGGCCCTCATCTTGCTGGCAAGAACTTGAGCTTGGCTATCTGGACCAAGGTGAAATGGGAAGAATTCGGAGTGCCTGACGTCCAGCTTACAACCTATGACGTCTATTTGAATTACCCAGTTAGCCATCGACTGGCACTGCTAGAGAAGGACAAGAAGAACAATGACTTTAAGGTCACATATGAAGCTTCATTGGAAGAAGATGTGCTCGACAACGACGCAACCAGTGGGCTCAAAGATAGAGTTCCGACTTTCCACGGCTATTCGGCCAGCGGAAACGTCACTGCCCAATACGTCTATGTAAATGCCGGAACCCACGACGATTATGAAGCCCTTCTGAATGCCAACATCACCTTGGAAGGCAAAATTGCACTAGCAAAATATAGCGAAAACATGCGGGGGTTGAAGGTGAAGCGTGCTCAAGAGCTAGGGATGGTTGGCGTTATCATCTATACGGACCCTCAGGAAGATAGAGAGATGACAGAGTTAAATGGACATAAAGCATATCCTGATGGTCCAGCTAGGAACCCGAGTGCAGTGCAGAGAGGCAGTGTTCAATTCCTAAGTAAGTGTTCCCCGCCCTTCTTCCTGGTTGCAACCTAACTTCACAATATTTGGGCTATTCATTCACATTTATTTTTTGTCAAGGCAACGGAGCTGGCGATCCCACAACTCCTGGATACCCTTCCAACCCTGGATGTCCAAGACAAGACCCTAAAGAATACATTCCTTCGATTCCTTCATTGCCGATCTCGTATAGGGATGCCATACCATTACTGAAGGCTCTTAATGGACATGGGCCTAAGGGCTTGGATTTCACTAAGGACTGGCAGGGTGGCCTTGTCCACAAAGGCGTGGAGTACAACGTTGGACCATCACCCGAAAACGTTATGATCAATCTCCACAATGAACAGGAATACGTGACAACTCCTATCTGGAACGTTATCGGGGTTATTCAAGGCTCAATTCCTGACGAGGTTGTTGTTGTCGGTAATCACCGTGATGCTTGGATTGCTGGAGGCGCAGGTGATCCAAACAGCGGCTCCGCTGTGTTAAATGAGGTCATCCGTAGTTTTGGCGAGGCCCTTAAGGGTGGTTGGAAACCAAAGAGAACAATTGTTTTTGCTAGCTGGGATGGTGAAGAGTATGGTTTGATTGGGTCAACTGAATGGGTCGAGGAAAATCTCAAATGGCTCTCGGGGGCTAACGTTGCATATCTCAATGTCGATGTTGCCGTCTCTGGGAAGAAATTCCTAGTTCACGCCAGCCCCTTACTCAACAAAGCTATCTATGAAGCTGCCGGACAGGTCCTCTCTCCAAACCAAACTGTTAAGGGCCAGACTATTCTTGACGTATGGGATCGTAAAATTGGCGTCATGGGAAGTGGAAGTGATTTCACTGCCTTCCAGGATTTTGCTGGCATACCAAGTCTTGACTATGGCTTTACACGTGGAAAGGGCGATGCTGTATACCAATATCACTCTAATTATGACAGTTTTGACTGGATGGACCGATATGGTGACCCTGGCTGGAAGTATCACGTCGCCATGGCAAAAGTTTGGGCCTTGACAGCAGCTCATATATCTGAAACCCCCGTCCTTGCTCTGAATGCCACTGAGTACGCCATCGCATTGAAAGGGTATCTTGATTCCGTGAAGGACAAGGTTCCTGCCGAAACCCTAAGCCGATTCAGCTTCTCCCCTCTCGATGATGCTCTCTCGGCATTCCATGAGAGGGCAGTTCGGTTCGATGCCTACACGGAGGCCCTTGCTGCCAAGCTTAATAAAGGTGGTCATTGGTGGACCAGGCTTATCCTTTACTTCAAGATCCGCTTCGCCAACCAGAAATACAAATACATCGAAAGGAAGTTCTTGTATAACGAAGGGTTAGATAACAGAGGGTGGTTCAAACACGTGGTGTTTGCTCCCGATCGAAGGGACGGGTATGCTGGCGCAGCCTTACCAGGTTTGGTTGAAAGTTTTGAGGATAATGATTTGGAGAATGCTGAGGTTAGTCCATGCTGACTCTGAGTCTCCCTCCCTATATCTCATCCATTGCTAACCATAATTTCCTTAATCTCTTTATAGAAATGGAGAGATATCATCAAGTCTAAAGTTGTCGATGCTACTGAATTTTTGGGGTAGCACGATGACAACTCTTTTCTTCGATATCGGAGCGCAAGGGACCACTTTCCTTAACCCATCAACCCTTCCTTCACTTAGCCTCATTGGTTGGCAGTAAATAAAATGCAATATACGCCAAATTTCTAGCTTTTATCTTCCTTCATGAACTCCAACTAAAATGTTAGCTTCTTAAAGTAACTGAGGGCAGAGTATGGCTTGACTAGTCGCTATGGCAAGACGCGCTTTTTTTTAAACTATTATTTCTATTTCGGCTATCTATATGCAGATAGTATATAAATGGCTATTTAAAAAAATTATATTGAATGGCCAGAAATTGAACCCGAAATGCCCTGTAAATCGGACTTTTAGCAAATTATGGTGAGAAAGAGTTTAAAAAAAAGTAGAAAATAGAAAATAGCGGCTGGGGCATTCCGTTGCTTCGTTAAATTTTCCCCTTAATACCTTGCGCCATATCATGATAAAGTTTCTGAACGGGTATGAAATGAAAAGGTTGGGCTGCGCATCAGACGATCATTTCGGGCTGGCTGTAAGTCCAAAGACCTGTAGTTAAGCGGTTGGAGGCACGGACCTATCGTTTGTAGTCTTACCGTTTGATTCGCTGGCTTCAATTGGGGCCGCTGTGTTCTCTGGTCGTATATTTCCTACCTCAAGAAGAGGCGGGCTGTCCTGCTCAGCGTCACCAACCATCACACCGCCGGCGCTCTCGTTATCTTTGTCTTCGTCGTGGCCAGCGAAACCATCGGTTTCGACAATCCAGAAGGCAGGGAGAGCACTAATAACTGCAATAACTGCCAGTGTCCACCATGGTATGATCATATATCCTGCTCTAACGCCAATGGAGAAAATTCCGCCTAAAGCAGCGGGACCGACAGCCCTACCTATAGCGGAAACGCTAGTTGCGACCCCGTTTAGGGTTCCGAGAACGCGTACACTTGGTGCTGAATTTGTAAGTAAGATGATTGAGGATGGGAACGCAAAGACCACGGCACTGAGTTTGACTGCCATTAGGATTATCGTGGCGAACTGGCGAGACCTATCCGTTGGGAAGAGAGCGAGGAATGGCGTGAGGAAGTATAGAACGGGAAATATGAAAGCAGCCACTTTAAAGCATGGTAGCACGCCAAATCGTTTGGCGGTTGGAGGGAAGATGAAAAATTGAACAATCATCCCTACTATACCATTGAGTGTAAAGAGTATGCCAATTGCTTGTGAATCTGCAGTCAAATAGAAGTTTAGTCATTTCACATAATCCCCTATAACTCAACCAAGCGCGGCAGTGGTATCAGGCAAAATTAAGAATTGGCGATCTTGACGTACCTATGCCAAAACCCGAGGTAAACTTGAAGGGGAGGTTAACATCAGGGTTATTCTCTAAATTTTGCGTAGGATGATTCAAAAACACCGGCAGCACAGAGTCGAAAGCAACGCTGTGAAGTCCCAAAAATGCATATATCATAAGGACAAGGACGGACTGGAACGTTAAAACTTCCGTCCACTTAATAGGAACATTTGACTTTTTCCGTTCCTTATCGGTGGACTCTGCTGGGGTTCGGCTTTCACGAAGGAGAGGAGTTGACTCGTCATCGTCATGTCGAAGATGCTTTATTGGTTTTCTCCCGCATCCGCAACACATGTTCGTCAGCATGTCGCCGAGAATAAGGCCGGAGTCACGCTTATTCTTTTTGGATTCCAGGGTTTCCTAGCCAAAGTATAAGTATGTCTAAACCTTCACTTGTTTAAAAACTAGAAAAATCGTTAATCTTACCCTCAAAAATAAGAATCCGGTGACAATTCCAACAATAAAGAAAATGCCCGAAAGGATATTTGGCAGGGCAAACGGGTATGACTTGAAGAAGCGGCTGTTTCCAAAGAGTTCTGGGTATTTTTCCACTGGATTTACCAGGGCACCACCGAATGCAGGCCCGAAAATGCTTCCAACCGTCCATACCAATGGCATCAAACTGAAGGCTCGAGGCTGAAGTTCGCGTTCGGGTACGAGTTCTGCCACAACTGTTCTAATGATTCCCACGTTTCCGTTGCCCAACCCAAGGCAAGCGCGCGCTAATATAGCCATAGGCAAGGACGTAGAAACCCCAAACATGAGGGTAAACAACATGGTGATGCTGAGACATGTCAATATTACGGGTTTGCGGCCAATTCTGTCAGATAGGTTTCCCCAGGGAACTGCAGTGATACATTGGGAGATGGCGAATATAGCGGAGAGAACGCCGACCCATTTAGCAACATCTTTCTCCAGGACGCCGAATGTCCGGACCATCTCGGGCTATGTATCGGGTTAGCATTGTTCTAAGCATTTAATGTGCAAACCATGGTGTATACATAATTGTGCACATGGAATTGGGATCGGGATACATATTGAAGCGTGGAGGGAAACAGTATCTCTGAGACAGGAAGGAGGTATCATACTAGATATGGAAAGACGGATGTAAAAACAACTATGATAAAGAAATACACCATCAGCTCAATTTATACAGATATACTCGAGAAACGGTAGAGCTTGGAGGGTTTTGGTATACCAGGTTCGGCGAATCGACATATTGCTAGATAATATTGGTTAGCCAAAGCCGACATTCAAGAGTACGCGTAAATGCGGCACAAAAGACACATAACTAATGGGTATTTACCCAATATCACAAACTGCTGGACAGGCAGCTTAGGAGCTGGCTTCGCCATAGCGACGGTATCAGAGGTAAACGGACAGTTGGATCGCGCCCAGATTCAGCGAAAGTTATCTCGGCTATTCATTAAGCGGCCCTCGGCGTTTATTATAATGTTCTAATAATTACCACCGCCCATCTAAAGAAATATAAGAAGTTTGAGAGGCTACAAGCTAGTAATGGCCTGCTCGATGAAGTGATGCAAGGAGCGATTGTGTCACTTCACGGTGAAGACATGACAAAAATAAAAGTCTTCTCAGTCACGTTAAAAGCCATAACAAATTTCAAGCGGCTCGAGTCCCTCCGCTACCGGGATAACCTGAGTCAGCTTTAGCGACATGGGGGGTTCCACAGCGAAGGACGAAGCCATCGTTGAATGGCTTTCAACCCCCACCGTTAAATCCGGAGTGGCTCATCATGCCGTAAAGCCGGTCGCCATCATAAAGCTGAACGAAATGTGACTATAACGAGTCACACCAAGGTAGGAATTGTATAGATTGTTCAATCCTCTGCCAGATTCTTTCGGGCGATTTGGCGGTAGGTAGGAGCTGAATGAGCGATGGGATAGCCTGTCTAGGCCAGGCATGCATACTATATGTATACGCTCTGGCCCGGTCGCTCTTATTGGGCAATAGCTCGGCGCTCGCAAGTTGCTTATGCACATATCTGATCAATGGGAGAGCAGAAATTGGCGAAGAAAGTTTTCTGGAGCGCATGATGCTGCGAGGTCGCGGGAACTGGGGGCGGCCTTTGCCCGGGCAACCCTAGCCCGATGACCGAATCTCCTACCCAGGCTCCCGAAGGGCGTCTGCAAGCCGGGAGGAACATAACACAGCCACCCTGTCGACGGTAGATATCGCGCCGCCATGGTGAAGGTGGTTGGTAAAAATAATCTCTTCAAGTCATGCTGCGACGTCCTCGTATTCCTAATACGGACGTTGTGAGGTTTCTCGGCGTATCTCTCGGCCCGACCGGCAAACCAACATATCACGTGATTCAACTGGATGTAGGATGAAGTAAGCATGCATCGCGAACTTCACCCCCCGCCGCAACAACGCAGCAAAACACGAGATACATAGATCCATGGCTGGGCTGCTTCCCTCGACGCACGCTGGCGGTTGGCTGGATGGTTTCTGCTTGTCGTTTTGCATCTACTAGCATACGAAATTACTCGTCTCTCCCCATCGCCAAAGGCTTCCGCCGGTAATGAGATGCTGGAATGCCATTTCGACTGCAAGCATCTATATATAATGGATACTGCCCGTCCGCAAAACAGAGTCAAGCAGAGACAGTCTGCTGCCTCCGCCTACTTCCGTGAATACCACCACATAACATCATTTATTTGGCCACGTCTTTCACAGGATCTGTTATCTATCTGTTAGCCTTGTGCTCGCTATAACAAAGCTCAGCCTTAGCCGAGTAAGTTATTGGCTTATGCTATGACCAGCCTGTGGCCCAAACCTAAAGGACGATCGTTGATGCCAAACGTTGATATATTCAACGAATGGCGGAGGTGCAATGGCTCCGAACGATATTCGATCAAATGACGGTCGGCGGATACTTGACATTGCCAGCGAATATCTGCGTACCATGGGGTGTTTACTGAAAAAAAAAAAAATGGGCGGCAATTATGCAATTATGTATAATCCCGGTCATCGGATGCAATGGACGGAGTAATGAATATGTATGTGTGCCTATTCAAACTAAAAGCTAGTGCCAACCGCAGTACTGGCTTCAACGCTGTCATGAAATGGACAAAGGAAAAGAAAAAGCAAAATACTCCCGCACAAATGAAACGATGAGGGGTAAGTAAGTATATGTGTTTCCCACTCTCCTCATGATTATAACTGAACAACGATCTTGTCCCCTTGGAAGGCTGATTTAGGGAGATATCTCGGTGAATATTGACTATTATTGTGATTATCTAGTTAGCGAATATCCTCGGGGGTTCATTTGGCTGCAGTTGCATTAATACGTACTGGAAGTATATGCTTCCTGCTGCTTGATCTTTGCATTGCTCGATATAGGTGTCCAGATCTGCCTTCGCTTTACCCTCAAGCTTCGGAAGACGGGTTCCAGCCTCATTAACAATCCTATATGATTCTTCTATCAGACCAACAGTGTAGTCGACAGCGGCTTGGACGCTCAAGCGTTTATGGACCAAGAGGAGTGGGATTATATTATCAAATTGGCAGTCTTTCTAAAAACGCATAACCGAAGAACTCTGGTAAGTTACCGTTTGTGACTCGATTTCATCCTTCTTCGGGATATATATAAATGGAAAGTGATGCTAGGGGCCACTTACAATCTCTTTCTTGACCGAGAATATGTCGTTCATCCTTCAAGTCATATTCTGTCAGCATTATTCTAACGTCGGAAGTAAAGTTATACCCACAAACAAATAATGCGGACCACATGATACCGAATGGTCTGTAATGACTCGTGCTTCAACACTTCATCAGAAACCTCGATGTCGGCGGCGTACCTATTTGGACTGTTAGCTGCGATCGTGACGGGCACCGTACACTGGTGGGCTTACGGGATCAAATCAAGTGTCGGGTAGACACCGATGTTGATGATTCTCCCTTCAATATATTCCTCCAATGATGGAAGATATGTTTCTCGCTGCTTACTGACCTCCATTAGGCAGTCGATGTATTCGATGGTAGTTTTTTGGAACTGTGCCTTGGATGCTGAGTAACACGTCATGGTTAGCTTTATACTTGCAACCCCTGCAGAGACATGCGGTTTACTAACCTTCCGACCAGCCCATGGCAAGCTTGGGGCCAACAGTGCGGTAGATAATACAGCTTGGAAGCACATACGGCTCTGGTCCGCTGCGGTTAGGATCAAGCCAATACTTTACAAAGGCAGCAGGTTCCTGTTTCACGAATTCCTCAGCCGTGAGGAAACTATCCACGTCTGTACCCGGGACATGTTAGCATAGGCGAGTCATATATGAACTTCATTAAATGATCATGCTTACCGTCATCGAAGGCAAAGAACTTATTGAAAGCAGACTCGGTTAGCATGGGCTCCTCGCTCTCTAAAGTTGTGATATGAAAGGGTCCAGAGAAGCAAATCATACCCATGCCATCTTCTCAAACAGTACTTGCAGCTTCTCTTCAGTTGTCCGAGGGAAGAAGCAAGCAATGCATAAAGTCAGGTCAACCTTTATCGCCATCTCTCGCAGGTTGTCTCTCTTGATCCATCTTCATATAGGATGGAATATTAGACACAGATAACACCATAAGATCGGAGGACGACTTACTTCTCGAGGAATTCACCTTCAGTGGCTTTTATATTATCGTACGCAGGGTTGACTCCCATATACCATCCTTTGAGGCATTCCTCAAGGCGGGGAATCGTATATGAGTCCCCCTTGAGAAGATTTATGATTTTCTCCTGCTGTTGGCGATAACTGATCGCTTTAGGATCACTGGGAGGAGTGGGCGAGAGCCAACTGAACAGGCTGGGGAACTCGGAATGTGGTGATGTTATGGTGGATATAAACCAACGAAAGATAGCTGGGAACGACATTGTGATGGAGCTACTATGGTAATGAGAAATGAGGGTTTGTTATGGATGTCTTTCTCCCCTTTTCCTACAAGGTCGGACGTGGAGCTTATGAAGGACTAACAGAACCCCCTCCCCGCCCTACCATTGCTTTGGTTCATTTTTATTATTCAATTTTTAACTTTATGATCCAAAAGTATTTTAGGATACTAGGCCCGGGGGAATCACCAAAAGTGCCCTTCACTTCACCCAGCCGGTAGCCAAAACGCCCAGACAAAGCACCCACTAGAATAGTGAATCCGCCTACGTGGCCCACCGCTCATGGCTCTCTTGGACCCGGAGAAGGCATCTTTCGTCACAATAATGATACTGTTTGTTTGCTCGACACCGTCCCATTGCACTGAAATGGAACCGTGCGACAGGAGTCCATCAGGTCAACAAGAGTGGCCGCCCCGTTCCGCGCAGCTGACAAACACCAAAGTTTACATTTGAACCTTCAATATCCATACCTATTGCGCTTGTTTATACATATGCTCGTCTATGTACGCTCGCGCCCGTATTTTCTACTTTCGAGAATAGCTCCTTCTCTTCCTTACAATTTCCAGGAAAGGACTAGGCTTGGATCCGTTAATATTACCACCGTTCCCAGGAAAGCGAAGATCCCGACAACACATCCCTTCCTAGTCACCATCCCAAAGCTATTCCGCTTTACGAGGCCCCGCAGCTGAAGTTTATACTTTGGGATTCAATTAGCCGGCGGCACCAGGCCCGCGAGCCTGTATCCCTCCCCCTACAGGGCATTTGGGAAGCCATCGCGGGAGGCTCGAGATCCGATCTCCGCTGCGTCATGGCAACTGAAGATTCCTTCCGTTTTTGTGAACGACAACATGCTGTGCCATGGCAGAAGGTTTGGGATACGTATTAACAGATATATACGTGAAAGCAGCCGTTAATTGCCTCGTCTCTTTCAAAAGAAGGCATGTATGAAGTGGCTAAGCGGTGGCCATTTTCCGCTCGCGACATTGGTTACAAGCTTGCCACAATAAAAACTTGTCTTCGAAAGCAGGGATTATTACATAATCTAACGATGACAAGATTCCTGGATGGCCGTATTTCACATGGTGGTGCAATTGTGTGAGAATCTAAAACTAGTTGCGAACCCGCGTCAGCGGATGCTGGAATGGAATCCCGCTCGGACGGATGAGCGTTCACTGACAGGCCCAAACTCTGGGAACGTTGAGAAGCCGGCTGTGGGCCTCTATCCAGAGTTTACGAGAACGTGGTAGCGAAGTTGATTCAAAGTGGGCCAAGTTGGCCTTCCAGAGTTTGATATCAGTCCAATTTATATGTACATGGTGATCCCGCTCTGACAAGTTCCAACGACTTAAAATGCGAAGTATAAAAACCTTCATGCATGGGAGCGTCGTGGTTGGACAGAGACCATGTTTTGTCCCAGGGCCGGAAAGAGGAAGCAACCTTGCTGCAATATTTTACTTGCTCCAACCAGATCGCTTGATGCCCGGCGATAACGCTCGCAAGATAAGTACTCTGGCCCATGGTCCGATAGGTAACCCCGTATTTCGAAGCATCTCCTGCGTGTCTTTACACGCTAACCTTCCTCGGTTTTCGGTAGCCGATCCTGCATGCCGGATGTCGTGCCAGGAGCCATAGGCCATCCTTGCAGAACGCAGGAAGCAAGAACATCGCCTGAAGGCAAAATGAAGGAGCTGTGCTATCTGTACTATGAATCTCACTCCACAACCCAGTAACTAAGGAAAGGAGACATGACAGGCAGAAAGCGATCTCGGCTTTTCCGAACCTTTATTTTTTCTTTTGCTCGTCCTCTCTGTTTTGTTTTGTTTTTGTATTTTTATTTTTATTTTTCGTTTTTCCAAGCGATTAACCCCTCCCATTTCATAATGACACATGAAACCTCCACTCGGTGATCGCACGATTCTGCAACCGGATGACCACCCTGTCTGTACTCTGCGTGAAAGTGGGTTATATATATAATCCCTAGCCGAAAGCAAAACATCCCCGGAGCTACCCCTTTTTTCTGCAGAAGCTGACCGACATTTATATTCAGGGGGAAATGAAGACGGGCCAACATCGCCAGCACACACAGTCTGTAGCAACGTATCGATGTAGTTGGGCCCGACAAGACGGTAGAATATCCACGGCCGTGGGGCCAGTCTCCCTAACCTTCGGGTGGGAACCAGAGACATGGTAGCATTATACTTTGAGGGGGTTTGGACATCAAATCTTTGGATCAGTGGCTTCGCAGGCGTGTGTTGTTCAAGATGGAGCCTGCCTGCAGAAACGACTAACCTGCAGAAACATTCTCATCGACCACCCAACTCCTCCGTACTTATACTTCAACCTATGCAGCCCAGGCCTCTACGAACCAATGTATTTTGCACGGTAGTGGCCATCGTCGGCCCAAGCGGGGCTTACTATGTCGCCTTCGGCCAGGCTCTGGCGTTGTTACGTTAATTGATTCTCGCATCTCATCGTATGTGCACCATATGTAACGTGTGTCCTCGGAGTGGCTTGTTTGCTCCTCACATGCGGGGATATATGGATGAACGGTAAATACCGTTGGAAAATTGTAAAGCATATTCACTTTCTAGCTTTGACGAAGGCCAGCTGCATGGGTTGTGCCTTGACAGAGAGAGTAATCGCATCGATTGCCTTTCCCTGCAGTGAATTGACCACCTTCGCGGCAGTGATATATAATTTTCACGCCTCTCCCGGCGCTGGGATCAGGATAAACACTATTTTCAGACCCAGCAGATAGCTAATCGTTTCCTGATGGCTTTCATCGTCGATTCAACGGCCGTGGCAACGGCTAGCGCACTTATTACACTGGTATGTTGGTGCTTTCAACAGAACAACTCACCCATTATTCCCTCCAGATTTCTCCATCATATTCCCCACATCCAGGTCCTTGAAGCACGTCTAGCATATACTGGTGGCTAACCCAGGCCGCTCTCCCCCTCTTTGGGGGTGGGGAACGAAGTGTAGTATATCCTAGGAACAGCGGTATACAATCTTTTTTTCCACCCACTTCGAAAGTTCCCAGGGCCAAAATATTTAGCCCTCACGCGCATACCGGTGACGTGGGCTACTCTCCGTGGCCGGCGTGCACAGTTCCGATTTCACTTACATAGAAAGTATGGCGATGTCGTGCGCATTGCAACTGACGAGCTTAGCTTTGCTCACGGTCAGGGCTGGAAAGAAATCTACGGCACCAGCGCTAACGCCCGCGGCACGCGAGCGATACGCGGTGTAGAAGAAGAAGGTGGCGCCCGATCCGTCGTGACATCAAATGGCGAGGACCATACACGACAGAAAAGAATGATGACGCAGGTCCTTGCCGAAAAGACACTGAAAGAAAATGAAGAAACCTTTGTCAAATATACGGATCTGCTTGTGCAGCGTCTAGAGGAATCCAAAGGCGAGCCCCTGAATATATCAGACTGGTATAATTTCATGACATTCGACGTTATTGGCGAACTCCTCTTCAGCGAATGCCTGGGTTTGCTAACCCACTCCAAATATATCCCTTGGGTAGAGTCTGTCTCACAGTTTCTGAAAGCATTCGCGATGATAGTAGTACTGAACGAGTACTGGCTTTTCCGCGTGGTTTGGAATCTTATGCCACAGAAACTTCTGAGTAACTTGCGACGGACTTTCCTTGCCTATACTTCAGAGAAGCTGGAACGATACCTGAAACGAACGGAGGCCGACAAGAACAGCAAAGGCATCATCGGGATGTTACTAGATGGAGGGAGCCGGCATGGAATCACAATGCGCGAGCTTCATTCAAATGCTCCAATCCTCGTGTTTGGCGGTAGCGAGACGACGGCTACACAGTTACGTTGTTTGACATTTCTTTTGTTCAAGAACCCGCGCTGCATGGAGAAGCTGGTAAAGGAGATTCGTACTAAGTTCTCCGCCTCCAACGAGATCACATACGATGCTTTGTTGGGAATGAAATATCTCACTGCCTGCATGGAGGAGACTCTACGAGTGTACCCACCGTGTACAAACGGGTTACCCCGTGTTGTGCAAAAGGGAGGAGCGATGATATGCGACGAGTTGGTTCCCGCTGGAACTAACGTATCTGTTGCTGCATTCTCGCTCTTCCGCTCCCCAAAATACTTCCATCTGCCTGATTCTTTTGTTCCAGAGCGATGGCTTGCGGACGTTAAAGGGCTCGATCCACAGTTTGCCAAGGATGATAAGGCTGCGTATCAACCATTCAGCTATGGTGCACACAATTGCCCTGGTAAAAAGTGAGTTGTTTGCCCATTTCATTCAACTAATTTTGATGCTCTGGCTGTGTTGGCTCTGTGAGGTGACTTGGCTAACAAAAACAAATAGGATGGCATATTATGAAGCTCGCCTCATAGTCTCCAAATTGCTTTGGCATTTCGACCTTGAAATTGTTCCAAAGGAGGGTGGTGCATTCGATAACTGGGACCATGTGGAAAACTATCAAACCTACGTCAAACTGCCTCTGTGGGTCAAGGTGACTCCAGTGAAGCGGTGAGAGGCCTAGGTCTTGGTGAAACTTATCGGATATCTCTGCTGTCGGCTGGGAATATGAGAGACAACCTCATGATGCCCTTGATATGATCTAGAGGTGGCGCTGGCGAATGACCTGTGGCAGAGGAGGTGATTTCTTTTGATATGGAAATGAAACTAATTACGAATTGCTAGCCAATAATTTGATATTGCTGATACAACTTATCGTGGATTGGTTAATTAAAAACTGGCGTGAAGTATCAAGGCTGATTTCCCCCGTGGTTGAATATAATGGAGTAGGAAGCTAGAAACTCACTCACTAGGGTGTAGTCAAAGCAGATGGTTAAATTGGCACCAAAAGGGAGGGTATCTGAGGTAGGATCTCGCTAAAATAAATTCTGCCCTACCCGGAAAGGGAAACTTCAATTCGCTACCGTCATCCGCATAAGGTTTAGGAAAGCAGAAATCCATGAGCATGTTGCATGCTTTTTGACTGAAATTTGGAATAGTGTTTTAAAACATGGATCTAAGAAAGCGAAATAGAACAGGAAACTCGTTAAGCAGCGTGTAGGCCTGGGCGGCTCCCATGATTGATGATAGAGTTATTCAAACCAATCGGGGAGAACTACCCCTCCTGGCACAACGGGAGCATTTGCTTGGCGGCTTTGGGCGACATCCAGTTGAAATTCGCGGACTAATTGGTCCCAATCAGACCACGACGGCGAGGCAGATGATAGTATACTAGTATCGAGCTGGGATATACTCAGAGGGATCGCCGTGGGATCCGCCCACTGGCCCGTTGGGGTGGTGCCCAACTGCGGACCGGCCCCAAAATTATAGTTCTGCGTAAGAGGGGCATTATCTATCTGCATGTCCGGGTTTAAATGTGAATAACTGGTTGGCTCGGACAAATACTGCGGTGGTGAGGAGGAGGAGGTCAGATACGTGCTCGATGGGTCTGTTGATGGAGTTGTTGCGCATGAGGCATGGATATCAATGCTCGCTTTTGCGTGTTGGATGGAGAGTTGAAGAAGTTGCTTTTCACGGAATTTTACCGCTCGCGCCATCAGCTTGCGTATAGCCGGCCAAAGCATGTCGTTTTTTTTCTCAGAATGTATGTTCCAGGCCTCATACACAGAATTAATTGCTCTCCACGCACGATCAACCCCTGGGCATAGTGGTCGGACACACAGTTCAGAGAGGAGAAACGCAACAGCATGCCACTGCATATGTGTCTTGAACAGCCAGCTCCACTTAGTGGTGTTGACATTTGTTTCCAATAAACGAGAGAACTCAAGGATCTCTACAGACGTCATCAGAAGCCGATCATGGGTCTCTCTCGCTATGGCATTTTTTGGAGACTGTTGAACCATTGGCTGGTGAATCATAAGCCAAAACTTTGCAATTACCAGGCGGGAAACTGTTGCACAAACCCAATGGATGGGGATGGTCATATCGCAATGTTGAATAAAACGGGTTTCCAGATTCGTGCTGAGCTTATTAATGAGCTCTTCACGATCAGCTATTGAATAGCTAGAAGCCATCATCCTGCACGAAGCATTTGGTGGTGTAAAACTGAGTCGTCTATTAGCAACAGCAATCTCGCATCGAATCAAAAAGAATGACGTCTCAGCGCAGCCCTCCCTCTCCTCGGGAGCTTCACTGGAATCCGGGGCTATGTCCTCGTCGTTGATATTCAATGGTAAGCGGGTATCATATGAAGTTTCGTGAATGAATGGATCGCAGCCGTGATCTTCGGAAGACCGGATATCCAAGATACAAATGTGCCACCACAAGCGGCGTCGCATTTCTGTTTCGAACGGCGGTAGATTAAAGTGGGTTCCGTCACGTTGAAGACCCAGTGCCTGAGCGATGCGATATGCAATAGATATCATTGTCCACACATAACGAGAGTCATCTTGTTGCCTCACACACATCAGGAATAGAACTAGGCCCTGGAGAAGGGAAAAGTTCCTTGAATGTAAAACCTTAGCCCGGCCCAGAGACTGCTCTACCGCGAATCTATAACGACCCAGTGCAACATCCCGGGTTTCGCCCAGACGGGAAAGGCATTCCGAAGCACTCATGGAGGCAATAGACGTGTAGTAAATACTTAGCATCATGACCTCTGTGTTCTTGTCCAACGAATCAAGATTATTGGCGCCATGGTAGAGGATCGGCTTCAAGCTGGGGTTGTGGAAAATTGGGACTATCGGCGCAATGTTTTGGCAGTAAGTTTCCCATAGAATGTCCACTTTGTCCAGCGGTGGGTGGAAATCGCGAAGGCTCTGAGCGAGTGACGAAAAGCCAAATAAGAACCCATCATGATTCACACCATATGCCCCATCGAACACCGATTCGTCGAGAGTGTCGTCTTCATCCTCATCTGAATACAAAGGGTCGAGGATACTTTTCAAATCGTCCACCTTTATGAAAATCAGTATTTGATTCGATTTAGGTAGAGGGGATTATGCAGAAAATGACATGTGGTTCTTACAGTTTTTCCAAAGCTCGTCCAGAATCGATGGCTGACATATTGACTACCTCCTTCTCCGGCCATCAACTTTCCCATGTTCTCCTCAATCTCACTCACGCCCGGGTCTTCGTTCTTGATAGCTGCATTTTGCTGCACAGCGCCAGAGCCGTCTGTCTCTCGCTCTTGCTGCTTATTATTTGGACTCTGGCCAGGGCTGATCTCATTTGACAGAATTGGCCCAGTGCCACTTATGGCTTCCGGCCCACCCAGGTTCCTTACGATGTTTTCTAAGGTCCGGAGACGTGCCAGCAATTCGGTATCACGGGGCTTCTTCGATTTCCTCGGAGCTCTTCCTGGGCTAGGGTATACACACTCAATCTTCGCCTTGACGCAGTTAGAGCAAGGGTGATTCTTGTTGCAGCGGACCTTTCTACGGCGACAGGTTACGCAGCTTCGTGGGTTGGGTGGCGCGCCTAAGGACGTAGACGTTGTGGCCTGGGAAACGGCCGAATGGCCAGCTAAGTCACTAGCCGGTTCATTCCTTGGGAGCTGCGAACCGTTCGCTGCGACCTGCCCCTCGAAAGCGTTTGATGCACTGCCTGGTGAATAGATGTTAGCGGCCTGCTGCTGTGAGACCGGCGAGCCGCCCGCAGAGGCCGTGTCCCATTGTTCTGTATTCCCTGGCTGAGCCATGATGATAGTCCGATGCGCCGGTTTTGCGCCCTTGGACCCCCTAGAGCCTCGGGCGATAAATTTGCATCGGTCTCCCCGGAGTATTGTGACGCTTTGTCGGGACTGCTGTCAGCTTTGGTCTGATGTGGGGTGTGCGCTGAGTTTAGCGTTCGTTTTCCGTTGAGCTGGTTCGGACGTTCGGTGGAGGCGCGCGATGAGAAATAGGCGCTGTGATTCGCGCTTCGCAGCCCGCGGCTGTTCCCGTAACGTCAAATCATAAGCGAAGCTTAATTGATCGTCAGCGCAACCTGCAACCAGTCCACGGCCTGCGCCGTTGTCGCATTTCACGTCCACGAGGAGGATAATATAACTCGTGTACCCTTTCAGCAGAGGTTGGGGAACACTGCATGTAATAGAGCAGCCAGCTCATGCGTTCATGCATGTTCCAACGTCGATCTTGCGTTGAGATGAGAAAAACCAACGGGGCCATGCGCCGGTATGGCTATTTGCACCACGCTCGATCGTGATACGGTCAACCGCTACAGCGAGGCTCTTCACGGCCGTAACCGTTTGGATGACAGGGTCTCGTCAGGTGTGGCCTGCAGCTTCAGCTTGGAGTTGCCTATACCGCCCGTTATTGTCAGAGGCTAAAAGCTTCATAACAATTTGCTTGGCTTTATTCTTTTATTCATTCGGCCCCAAAGCCGCCGATGAAGGATGCATACATAGAATAAGCCGAACCTGTCAAGTTATAGGAGTCCCTACCAAAAGTCATATCCTGGAGACTTATGGGGTTCTGGCAAGGGTCTCCGTACCTTAGCTATACTCTATGGGGAGTAAAGTGCTCCGCCCCCTATTGTGTAGTTTACCTGACAGAACTAGACTATAGAGTGCATATGTTGCTAAGCACAAGGCTAAACAACCTATCCTAAAAAAGGTAGCAACTAGCAAAGGCCCGTACAACTTTAGCGGCTAAAAACAAAACAAAAACCCGTCTGTGATGCCAGTCAGAAGCCCCTTCAGAGCCACTGTGCCGCATACTGGAATACCCAATTGCCATGGCGAACCGCAAAGATTGTCAATGCAGGGCATTTTGTCATCGACTAAGACATGCTAGCTTGGCACTTATACACCCTGTGACTGGCTGTATTTTGCAACAGCGACATCTCTCATTTAATGGCTAGAATCTTTGTTGGAGCACCGATGCCAGCCGACTGGGATAAATGGTTATTTTCAACCGATAGATCCTGAGTCATGTTGAAGGGAGCTTTTTGTGCTTACGTATAACCCGCCTTGAATTGCATATGGAACGATTTAATATACTATGGCTGCCTTTGTCTCGTGGCTGAGCTCCGATAACAAGTTCCCAAAGCACTTACATAAATACTTTATGATATGGGCCACACCCTTGACAAAATATTCACCGCCATTGAAATATTCGGAAGTTGCTGACCTCAAATACGCTTTTGCTCAAGCTGCGTGGCTTTTATCTTGTGAGTGCCAGCCCTAGGCTTTGCTGGCAGTACGGGACAACATGGTAAACACCAAATCACCTTCTATGACAACTAGGAAGCGCAATGCTTGTGATAAATGCCATAGCCTGAAGAGCAAGTGTATGAGGGCGTTAAACGATACCGGATGCAAACGATGCGCACGACTTGGGCTGGACTGTGTATATAGCGCACCGTTGCCTCTAGGCAGACCGAAAGGACGGAAGCGGCTCGATTCTTCCAGCAACACCATACTATCTCAGATTGCTGGACCATTTATAGGCCATTTTGAGCCTACGCCAAACCTAGGTACCAGAGCCCTTCTTCTATAAACACTTAGAAGTTACTGACTGATCTAGTAGGAAATACTTATAACTATTGGAGTACTGGGGGGAATGAGGCTCAGTGTACATATGGTAAGTGAAATTTGCTGATGTTCTTGCTTTAGTGTTGACTCCTCACAGCATCCTCGTTATATAACTCACTGTCTGAACCACCTTCATCGGAGAATGGTTCCAACGATTACACCTTGTCCTTTCATTCAGATCAAACACCGCTTAACATGCAGTCCAACGCGGATTTTGCTTCAATGAACGTGCAGCCAGTTGATACAGCGTACGCACATCGAACTCCAACAGTGAATTCGGCTTCAATTCATATGCTTGATCAGTGTAACAAGATACGACCGTTATCCCCAACAGGCTTTGATTTTCCAGCCACGATACTAAATAGCCATACAAATACGGCCCCTACAGAAAATTCATATAGCACATTATATCGGGTCTACTCTCTTCACGCCAGGATTCAGGATCAAGCCTCGTTCTTCTTTGTCAAATCAGACATGCCTCAGGAGAATGCGCCATCTTCCAACCATGAACCGAGCCTGGCAGATATTCTCGGTGCTGCTGACGAACTAGTCCGACTCATTGATGATATACATTCAGAAGATTCTTTCCCCGGCGAGCTTTCCCAGCTTGCAATGCCGCAACATCCACTGCAACCCCCACTTGGCTCGACATTTGCCTCTGATAACAAATCGAGTACCAGGCCGATGGACTTACCTTCCATACTTTCTTGCTATGCAAACATGCTTCAAATATACGAGTCTGTTATTTCAGAGCTATTCGTTCTAGCCCAAAGCCGAATTAACACGACATTTCCAATGCAGCAGCTTCACAACAGCCAGTCTGAAACCTCACTTATTCCCCCTGCGATGCCTAATATTCGCCTTGGAAGATTGCCTTTATTATCAAATGCAGAACCGAATGTCAGCTCCCTCATATTGTCAAATGCAGAACCGAATATCATATTCCTCATCAACTTGGTATCACAATCCATTGAACGCCTGCGGAATGCAATCTGGTATTATGTGGCAGTCCCACGTACCATGCAACCCGGCCAATTCAATCTATACGCAGCAGGAGGTTCAGGCGCTCCACCAATGGGAACAATACCCCATGATATACGGTCTATGGAACAGAACCTTTTGTCATTACTTTATGCAACTAATGCTATCAATTTATGAAGATGGTGGCTTGAAGTTTCCCGGATTTTTAATCGATCTATTTGTTTATTTGAATGTATCCCCTAATGTTTGTCCGATAATAAAGGAAATCTTGGGTGCAGTGACCCTTTCTCGGCCAGGGAATTTAATATGGTTTGAAATCAGCATGCCATTTTTATGTCAAACGCGAACTCATTGACCAAATAGGCGCTAAACTCGCTTGATGGTTTAGTGTACCACGGAATGATGGTATGGCCGAGCGCGCAACATCTCAAGACAGTTTCGGCCACGCCGACCTCTCATACTATGAAGGTATTCGCAGACCCTAATCCTACCACGCTCGCCAGCATAGTTTCTAGACCACACATCCAGTTAGCTATAAGGTACGCCACTCCTTTTCCGTTGAAATACGAAAGCGAACGAACAGTATCCCGTGCCTGCGGAAACTGCATTAGGTCCTCAAGAAAAAGAATATGTTGCATGATGCGCGATCGGCTATATTCACGTCGCGGACGTTTGAATTGCGTCCGCTGCAGGCCTAGAGCTCAAGGGATCCGGATCCCTGGGTAGCCTGTTATACTGATAGTGGCAAGGCAGAAATGATCGAGGTTGAAGAGGGTGTACTCTTGTAATAGGGCCAGCGATGATCATTGGACGGGCTTAACTACTGATTGTTGCAAAAATCTAACCGCGCAACTCACCAATAAGGCGAGGGTGGTCGAGGATCCACATTTGAATGGCCCCTAGGACTCTTAGCTGCTTTCATGTCTGAGGGAAGAGTAACATAACTATGTGACCTGATCAAATTCTTAAAAAGGCAGGAGGATATTGACACCGGCACACCCTCACCAGGTATTGTGATATAGAGAAATAAGCCAACTATCAGAGAAGATACGCTAAAATTGCTTAAAATAGGGCTCCAAGGCGCATATGCATGGAAGAAAATGGCTGTCACCAAGTCCGATATCAGAGCCGGTATACCTCGCGCCTGCTGGTGGTCTTCTGCTGGATTATAACTCTGAATACGTACTTAGGGGTTTGATAGTAGACCCTGGAAGGACTTGCACCTTGTGATAGGATGAACTCAGCTGGTTTTAACAATGAGAGGAAAAGAAATATGTTACTGCAAGGCATATACCAGGTTATGGTTATCGAGGAGCAACGTCGTCCAAGCTGACAGTTGTTGATCGCACCCGAGGAAATGGAGCTTAGGTCTTCATAACAAGGCGGCCGTTATACTTAATCATCCACCTGATCGGTGATTTCTAGAACAGGGGCCAATCTATGATTTGTTTGCAGGGCCGGTCCCCCAAATGACCGGTATATTTACTAATTCAGCTTCATTGGCTTAACCTGCAACCAGAGACAATTATATGGAGGTATGATATGACAAATCCAAGACATCACCCCGTACGTCTACTCACCCACCGGGGGCTAGAAATGCCTCTGTATTTCTACATCTCCTACTTGAATTCAGTTTGTACCTCCATGCGCCCTTCTGTCAGGTTATCAAACATGAAGCCCCTGAGAATTCGTGTCACTCGCGGCAAATACGAGCCTGCAGATCCACTTCCATATTTAGTTATTTGCTTAGCGTAAATCTCTTTCTGACGCTGGGTGCGAAACACCTCAAATATATTATTCGATATCAATATCGATTTGAATTCTTTGGCTGGTGTGGGTTGTCGTTTACCATTAACCCCATTTGGTTTTTTTTGCTCGCCGGCTACAGTGCGTAGTTACAAAAAGTACACTAACTAGCCACGAACCTCTAATTGAGGATAACCGTTTTGAAACCCCTCTTGGAAATTCAGACATATTATCCCCAGTGTGAAGGTACATCTTTACCTAGATTGATTGATTAATATTGGATTATCATCTGAGATCTTCAAATTCTAACAAAAAAAGACGCCCAGATACCATATGAAAATATTTTGAAGAGCGACTGAGTAATGCGAGGCGGAATGTCTGGATGGTTTCCAACGGATCGATTCGATACCGCAGGATGGCGACTCGAAGGCGTCGGCCTTCTCGCCGTCCTCGGAGAATCATCCGTGGCCGATCAAGCCCAGCCGTTGACTGCATCTAAGCTATCTCTATTACCGCGTTTAATCCCAGCACCGCAGGCACTACTCCGCGCAACACGGCCAGTGAGATTACCAAGTCCTCCAGCAGTTGTTTGCGGAGTGCATTCAGGGACTCTGGTCCACGAATTGAACTACTTTCCGAATATAATTCATCCAATCGCGGATTTGAAACCATACCAAGTTGTTGTATATGAGATCTCATGGACGGAAAAAAGAAGCAAATATGAAAAATCACAGAGCATCAAGCTTGAAAAATTGATAATGCCTGAGGGCCTACGGTCAAAGAGACCCGTATCTGTGCCGCCCCCGCATAAACATGGGAATAAATACGCAATTACTCCCAACAAGTGGTCACCTCTCAGTCTCATCACAATTGCTTCTTTCTTGATGACTGTAAGCGCCTTCGTCTGGGCTCTAGTCTTGAAGGATGGGACTGCGGTTGTTGCCATTTTTTCAATGTCGATGGTGTCGACACTCAACGGAATTGCTTTTTACTGGAAGCCCCATCTCGCTGTCCGGCCATCAGCTGCAGTGGTACCGAAGGGAGATATTATCATACGGACACGCGAGGGAGCGTTTATTGTCGTGCGATGCACAGAGGAACTAGCTCGCGAGCTTTATACCGGTACAGAGGAATGTAACTACACTCTCAACGACCAGTGGTCTAGAGCTCTGGTCGGCATTGGGACGTTTCTGATCATGTTTTCTGTCGTGCTACTCGGCAATTGCGAATGGACCATGCAGGCTGTAGTATCTGCAGTTTACATGCTCCTGAACGCCATGTACTGGGGATCGTCATTGCTGCCAAAGCGTTGGATATGGGACATGTCACGATATGATTGGAAGGATGTCACGCCCAGCAACGTCAAGGCTGCTCACGAGATTGGTAGCGATGGCGCTCAGCCAAGCTTCACACGGACGCTATGGTATGCTATCCATGCCACGGAGGAGATCAACTGGGTGATAGTTAGCGGCGCGGTTCCCCAGACCCAGGCGTGGGAGAACTGGCTTGAGCTTGCATACGAAAATCGTACAGATCCAGACTGGGACGCCGTTGGTGAGAAAGATCGACTGATGGCCGAAGCGCGTCGATCTCAGCTGACCCCAAGTCGAAAGTGTTCTGATGGTTGAAATCAAGTTACATTTTTTGGCTTTAATATCGGCGTTTTTTTTTTTTTTTTTTTCTCGCAGCGGACGTGTTTCTGTCCATATAGTAGTTAACTATCAGGCTCCAACGAATTTTCTTTTTTCCTCTGGCGCCTGATGTTTTGTTGCTAATTGTTATTTGCAAACGTGTCCCCTATCAAAGAAATAGTAACACATACACATACATAACACTGGGGTTTATAAATCTTTCATTAAATCCTCCACCCCCACACTACCCGAGACTTTGAACAAAGGCGAGGGGATATGCATTTGCCGATAGAATGTGGCGCGCGCACGGTTGTAAATTCTCGGGCGAGTTGCGCAGAGCTTGATATCAAACAATTTGATGGATCCAGATAGAAGTGAAACACCCATATTCTATGGCATTAATCATAACAATAATATTAACCATTTATGCTGATATTGATCGATTAAAGATGGACACTTTATCTAATACATCTGGGTCTACTTTGAACTCTTCACTCGCTACTACTGCGTGCGCAAAGGACAAGTCAACTTGAATGATGCCTGGAGCTACCTCGCCCTCACAAACAGGTAGTTCTGGTGCTGTTTCCTGATAGACTCGGGCAAGGAATCGCATCAATGATCCAACAGCACGCAACTTTGAATTTGGATTTGCTGAGCCATTAGCACAATTTCTTAGCCCTTCAGCAATTAGTCCTGGTGCATAGTAAGGCAAGATCGCAGGCTTCGAGCTAAGGCCATCGATGCTCAATCCATCTACTAAAGTTTTCCTCATACCGTCCGGTAATTCTCCAAAGGCTTGAGCAAAGCATTCTGCTAACTGTGCATCAGCAACCCTGCCCATTGTCAATAGTCGTAGCAAAGCACGTTCAGTCGGTATTCGGATTGATAACCCTCTAAACCCGGCATCCTGGAGAATCTTCGCTCTAGAAGATAAAACACGGTTGTACGCCTGCTGCAAAGGGAGATTGCCTCCAATAGTATCGACTAAGGCATCATATACTGCGAGATAACTTCGGAACACGGGTTCCGTCATTTGTCCTGCACAGCGAGATTCTATATGGCCAGCAGCTCCCGCAACGTCCAAGAGAACCTCCATATATTTCAAGAAAAAGGCACGGCGCTTGCCACGCATAGTGTATATGCTTTGGAGACTCGCTGGAACATTCTCAGCTTGAGCCAGTTGCGCCAAATTAAGCTTGGAGCCAATTTCAATGCCCAGCATAAGATCTGCCTTCAAATTTGGCTCGAGTGTGTTGATAGATGGTATAATATGGGCATTGGCAGCCGCTAAAAGGACCTCGTCATGGTTGTCGTATGTCTGGCTCGTGGCCTCTGATATCGATGTTTCGAGGCTGTCATCTTTCCCTAAATCGTTCACCACGATTGCAACAAGAAGAGAGTATATGTCTCCAGCATTCGGGAGACCACCAACTAAAACGGTATGAAGCTTCTCAAAGGATTCCGGTCTTAGCCTTCTCATCGGATTCTGATAGCGAGTAAATGAATCATAGTCCTTTGCCAATAACCACTTTAATGCAAGCATTCCAACAAGTGTCCGGTTGACTTCGACAAAGTCTTCCCCAAATAAGAGCCGCGAGGGGCTGAGGTCACCATGGCCCAAAGCCCCCTGTGCTGGGGTGCCCACGGACTCTACCGTCGGCTTTGCGTGCTTGAGTCGGTCGAGCTCCCAGCGGAATGTGAGGCCAAAGAGCTTGACAACTTGGGTATCGCTAAGAGAAGGAAACGTGCCATCTTCAATGCTAGCTAGTAGCGTCATGTTCCTTGGGTGTATTTGGTGTTCGGGAGGGGGTCGATGTATAAGAGATTTTGTTTTCCGTCGAATCAAATGGGTAATATCACCAAGTAGTTGGCTCAATGTTGGACGTTTGGCCATTTTTTAGGTAGGTGGTAGTGTTAGTTATCGTATCTTCTCAAGGAGGGGATATCGAAGTTATATGGCCCTTGGTTTAGGTCAATTTTCCAGCAAGCACAGATAGGCTACAAGGCGGTTCTCGTCTAGTTATGGCACAGCTGTCTCGCTACTCATGAATCGAGCTCAGCCTCGAGGTCAGGGTGATGTTTAAGCCACGGCGCGTTGGATAGTCAGTTGGTTAGTGATTGGGTGTGGTTTGAGTGGTCGCATCTAGTGATCCAAGCGACACAGCCACAACTAGACATTGCATGGGCGGCTACGACCTCCAGGGGCTAAATAACGGCTATGATGCATTGAAATCCTCTATTTTATATGCACATAGCCTCCAGCGATCAGCCCAACGTTCTCCATGCCTACTCTAACACACAGCTATTGCCCTGTACCCCGCTGTTTAAAGGACAGTTACAAGGATGCCGGTTCTATATCCTACCACTTAGGCCCTTGAAAACACCATATGAGTGAACCAGACTTAAAGCCAATAAATGCACTCTACTAACCATCCTATACTGATACTAAATCTATAGATCTTCTTGGCCCTTTTTGCGATATGTATGTCAATCCGCCCCAATATGCTTGATGCGGCAGGCCATCGGCCGAAAACCACAATAACAACCATCTATCCTGTCTGCCTTACACTAATGTGAAAATCTTGGGGCTAGAGTCGTCCATTTGTATACACGGCTAGGATAGTATCTAAATAATGTAATATCTGGACCTGGTAATAGAGTATGACTCAATTCCGTCACCAAATGTATTAATTTTCTGGATGCTGTATCTAGATAAAAGAATACCTCAAAAGATATGTATGGCGAGTAATAACCCCTAGCATATTAGAAATATGCAAACGAACTTGCTTAGCCATGATGACTGATCGCCGTAAAATGCTGCTGGTTCTTGCCTTTCAGTACTTGATGACTCGAGTGCCCTTTCGTATTGGATGCAATTGATCCTTGAGGCCGGCATGTAGCATGCACACCATTATTCGAGCCTGACAAGCGGATCAACGTCACTCCTGGGATTCTATTCTCTTCACGGAAAGGTCCCATATATCCTAAACCGCGCAATATGCTGGGGGTCCAGGAGAGTAAATGTTAATATGCATCGATATCTGGTTCATCAACATTGGAAATAGATCAGAATTGACAAGATGACGTGTAGTAGACTCATTCGCAGTAAAGGGAGCAGGTACAATAAATTTGAAGTATAGACGAGGCCTTTGATTTCAACATCCACAAACGGAGCACAATGCAGTGTACTGTTGCCCAATTAATCTCATCTCAAGCTTAATCATTTATCCCATGTAAAGCCGAGACCCTGACCACGTGTCAAAATATCGTATTCTCGGCTGATTAGATTAGATCAAGTCTGACTCTCGTATCTGAGATGATGATGCTCGAAAGGGCGTGGATTGATACCGAGGATAATAGGATAGGTATAGCCCCGTTAAAGTACCAGGTGGTCTGCCGTTACAAACATTAGAGTCGCTTCAGAGTCAAGTTCGAGAATGGCTGCCTCAAACCACCGCCATGCCTTAGTTCTCGGGGCATCGGGGATATCTGGTTGGGCGTTCATTAACCAGCTACTACGGGATTATCCGCGATCAAATACTTAGGCGCGGGTCACAGGAGTGACAAGGAAGCCCATGCGTGCAGAGGAGGTTTCATATTGGCCGCAAAATAGCAAAGATATAGCTTTCCAGCTTGCATTTGGTTTCGATATCCATAATAACTCAGGGGAGATGTTGAGAGAGAAACTCAAGAGCGATATTTCGGATATCCACAGCGTGACACATGTTTACTACCTTAGTATGCGAGAGTCTTCTAAAAGGGACAAAACAAGGTCGATATATTAACCGAATTATGGTATGAATTTGCTAACCACCACTGTTTGTACGGGTAGTACAGGATCCACCTTCGAAAGATGATGATGTTGAACCGTTTGCGGCAAGCCTCAACTCGCTTCGAAAAATGGTGACTGTGATAGAGAGTCTTGCCCCAAACCTCGAATTCATCCATCTCCAATACGGCACCTTTATATATCGCGTCTGTTTCACCGATGATTTTTTATCACACTGCCCCTCTTTCGGAAACATTGCCCCCATTGCGCAAGCCATTTGTTGATAAGCTTCACTATCCCATCTGGACAAAGTGGATGAGTGAATATTCAGCAGGAAAGCCGTGGAAATGGTGCGAGACAAGGCCGGATGAAGTTATTGGTATGAACGAATCCTTTCAATCCATCTCTAGGGTCCTGTTGTTCATTTCAAAGCAGTGCAAGGTGGTTAAATGTTTCTCGTCTTAGGATTTGTCCCGCGAATCAACTCGTACAATGTTGTTTATCCAACCGCAATGTTTTTATCGTTGTATGGATTCATCAATGGCCAGGGTGCGGAGTGTCCATTCCCAGGTAGCTTCGGAGTATGGAAGGCCCTATCGAGTGACGCGGGAGCTGATATGATCGCAAAAGCTTCTATCCATTTATCGTTGCAGTCAGATCCTTCTATTAACGGAGAAGGGTTTAATGTAGCCTCTTCGGAACGCCGTGGAGTTGGGAAATGAAGTGGCCAGATTTATGCAAATGGTTTGGTCTCGTCGGAAAACCACCGGTGGATAACGAGAAAAATTGGACTGAGTCACCAGGACCCGACAGATATATTCAGACACATGAAGTGGAATATAGGAATATGGTACAAGAGTATAATCTAAAGGCGTGGAATATTGTTTCTCCATCGATGGATGGGTCAGAGAACTGGGGCCTGACAAAATTGAATTTGAACCGGCAGCTTGACCTTCAGAAGTTAAGGTCCTCAGAAGTTAAGGTCCACAGGATTTGTGGAGGACGGGAGCCCTCGGGATACGTGGATCAATGTTCTAGAACCGATGAGGAAGGCTAGGCTTGTCCCATGAGTTGAAGGAACTGCCTATTAGGAATGGCTCTAGATGTTGAAGATAGCGATTCAAACCCCGATTGGTAGAATTTCAACACTGTCAAGGGCGGATTAGAACGATGTTTAGTAAAATTGTGGAGGACGCTTCTGTGCAACTGGTGTTTTTGCGGGTTGCTTGTGTGGGGAGGCGGCATCAGATTCCTGGGAATTTCCACCAGATTGTATAGAACCAAGTTTTTCCCTCCAGTCTAGCTCTTCTCGTTCAATTTCTCGTAGTACTATTATAAACGTCAGTATCATCATTGCTCGTATATTCCTACACTGCCCAGTAAAAGGTTGGTATGATATTTACCTTCTTCCCATTCATCCTCTGATGCTTTATTTCCCGTACCAAGCACCTTCTTGACATCTACCTCCTCGCCCTTGTTCAGCCTATCGATGACCTCGCCCAGCTGTCTTATCTTCGAGTCCGTGCTGCGCAAAAAATTTTCGTGGGTAGTTCGAAGTTGGAGCAAATGAATTGCTTGGGATCCAATCAATATGAACATGACGATGTAGAATACGGCCGGATTTCGTTCCGTGATCCCCAAAGCTGTCTCGTTCTTTGACTCTTGCCGGCTTCCGTCTCGTAGGAATTTAGGTATTACCGAGTTCCACATCGAGGCGTCTGCAATCTTAGGTGTCATACGCCCAGTTGAGATAAATTGGCATAATTGCAAGGGTGATAGGAATCGGGATCGGGTGGAGCAGAGAGACAGAGTTGGGATTTGTTTCAGTGGGGAGAGTGCCCTCGGGCAATTCCTAGACAATAAACTAGCCATGATGTTATTCTCGCAGTTGCTCCAGATAAATGTGGTCGCGCAATTCACGGTAGTTGGCGATTGATGTCCTGATCTCGAGTCTTCATTTCAGAGTAGAAGAAAAAAAAGGACCTGGCAAACCACGTGTTTATTACATAATCACTCGTTGCCGGGCAACTGCTGTTGGCCAACAACGAAGCTTCATCCTTGCGCCTATCGGTATGACGGAGGGATGCGCATCGAGGATACCGAACCTCTTCGATTCTGAGATATCTATGGAAGAGAATGGGGGGGCTATTACTTGATTCATTGGCTGACTCGGTCAAACAAGGCCTGCAACATCCGTCGAAATGCTCGAACACAACTGTGGCTACGTTGCGCCAGCTGCTTACAAGTGCTACGAACGATGCGAAACCCAAGGAAACGAAGTCCACGAAACGAGTCACAGCGAATCCAACGTCCTCCAAACCCAGTAGGACGGTCAAAATACGGGCTGCCGCAAAAGCTTCCGTTCCTACGCAGTCCACGGGCGAAGCGGACGCGCCGCTACTATCGAAGCATGAGAAGCTAGTCCTCGCGACCGAGGTGTTTAATATCGCGTCGAAATTACTCTCCGAGCATATAAAGAAGGTCCCGGCATCTCGAGCTACCAAGGCGCCTAGAGCAAATGGAAATCACGGAGGGAGAAATGATGGTGGGGCGAAGACACCGTTACAGTTAACGTCGCCAAATCCAAAGATACAACCACTAGATAATGTGAAGGATGGCTCGGATGAGTTGGTCAAGGCCGACGGGAAAACACGAATTAACGTTGTTGCGGAATGCGCTTTGCTGTCCCTGGAAACTTTGCGAGATATACGAGTCTCCGAGGAAAGCTTCGATCCAAATAATCTTCATTTGAGCCAGGGGATAGCGATATTAGTTGGGAAGCTACTAGTTGTTGGATTACAAGATCTAGCGATTAAAGCGCTGTGGATGTTAAAATCAACTCTACTGATCGCTATCGACGCTGAACGGACGAAGAGGACCCAGGGACTTGTGAAAAAGCACATGGCCATTCAAAAGCCGTCACTAGAGTCTCTCCTAGAGTTCCAAGTTCTACCTGAAAGCGGACCACTCCTACAACTTCTCATCTCCTTCCAGTCCTATGCTCTCAAGATTCTAACGTCTGGAGGAAGCCCCGTTACAAGCCGCAAGATCCTTCAACTGCTAACGTTAGAGAACCCCTCAAGCCCTGCCAATGCAATTCTTGCGGCGCATAACATGGGAACCATTACGGACGATAAGGCAGCCCAGCAACTTCAATCCCATTCTCAAAATATCCTGTCACTTTCTATCATACTTTCGCCTGCTGAAGAGAAACAGACCCCATCTGACAGTCGAGTTAACCCGACAGTACCACTACTGCTTCAATTCCTCGCGCTAGAAATACGTTGTATTTGGTGGAAAATATCTGGTCATAACTGTGATCAAGATAAGGAACTTTGGGGGCCCCTTTCTCGATACGTTACTACCTATGCCAGACGGTGTCCGAATTCGCAAAAGCACGAGTTTGATGGTATTCAAGCTGCATTTGGAAAGTTAAAGGCGCGCTTGAAATCGAATGGATATATTGAGCAAAATTCTGAGCACAAATCCAACTTCATGGCAGTAGTTGCAAAGACGCTTGGCCAGATTGCTTACAGCGCTGGCCGCTTAGAAATTGCAACTGAGCTCTGTGAATCCTCTGCTACATCTCTCCCTAATGGGCGGCCGGTACAGCGCGCAATATTTCAGTGTCGAAGAGCTCTTTTGAAAGTCGAATCACTTAAACCGCGATCGACTCCGGATACCCAAGCCTTGAATGCTATTGGTGAAGCCGCAACTGATTTGGCATCTTCCATGAAGGGCAACCAGACTGAACTGGATGAGCTTCTCATGGAGAGCGCGTTACTCAAGAAAGCAGTCATGAAACATATCTCGTCAACAGAGCCGTCTTCGAAAGACGATCTAGGGGATTCGAGCGTCACTAAGATTTATGATTCTACTCTAAGTTATTTAGTGAGCTTTGTTCGGTTCCTTGTACGTTATCTAACGCCGGCTGTTCAAGACGCGCAGCATGACGATGTAGATGCGCTGTCTCTGTGCCTACAAAAGTGCGGGAATATTGCACTGGCTGCGGTAGACTCTGGAGTTGCACTTGGGAAACTTTCGTCTGGGGGAACTTCGCTGCTGTGGTCAAAGGTTGAGCCTGTTTTACCCGCCTGTGTTTCACTCTGCCAGCTCCTTCGAAAAATCGGTTCCCGCTGTGAGCCAGATAATGGTGCGGCCTTGAATTCCTCACTTCGTCTCTTGAGGATTTCAAACCTATACTGGTCTACCTATATGCGATATAAAGATTTGGGCAAAGAACCTCTCGAATTATTACCTCCTGTGGAACAAGCTATAAATGTGCTTAAACACTGCGCCTTACCAGAACAAATTTCCGGACTTATTTCAATTAAATTAGAACGACAAGCGGCCTTATACTCCGAGATTGGGAAGGCTAAAAGGTCTTCCGCAGCTTATATTTCAGCAATACAAGCCCATCTTGAGGCTGGAGTGTTGGAAACCGCTAGTCGCATGGCGTCCGAGGGCCATCCACGTCATATCTGGAAGGACCCTAGGGGGCCAGCATACGCACTGGGTCGGGTCATGGGCTCCTACATCAGGAGCCAAATCAAACATGAACCCCGGTTGAATTCAGTCATATATGATAGTGAGGGCCTCCAGCCATGCCACCGAGCAACTCTACTCGAGCAACAAGCAGCCATTTTAATGGACACACCACAAGTAGCCACTTCGCCTGCAACTATTGCACACCTCTCATCATTGATATCCACCATCCTTTCTTTACTCACGTGGGGGACCTACCCTATCCGTCGCTCAAGGGTTATTCACCAAATCTTGCGGTTTTTGCTAGAGCATAACCCCCCGTTTGAAAAATCATTTTCTGAATCCCTACTTACTGAAGCAGCCAGATGTCTGTCTTCCATTGTTACACCTTCTGAGGACAAAGACTTGATGCTTCTCCGTGATGACCTCGAGGCGTCTCTTATGATCACTATGGGATTTTGTTCAGGAACTCCGTCTACTGAAGTTCTAGAGAATGCTGTCCAGACCTGGGTCGTCATTCTTCAAGGCTGTGGGTCATGGGAGTCTGTTCAAGCTCGGATTGGAGACCCTCTTGCCTTGGTGGCTCAATTGCGTGGCCTCGTTGATTATTTGGAAGTTCGAGGGCTATGGAAATTAAAGATAACTGCGCTCGCGGCCATCAGTCGACTTTTAACGTTGCAAGAGAGAGCCGATTTCTCTACGACGGTTGCATGTTATTCCTCAATGGGCCTTCAATACAGCCGCCTCGGATACTCTGATAAGGCTGGCCACATGCTTACCAAAGCCAAGGCTATATCTGAAGAACATACCATTACTCCGCATGTTCTACTATCGTGGCATCTTGGCTTCGCAGAATATCAATTAGAGATAGGGGATCCCGCAAAGAGGTATGGATAATTATTGCAATAACCCTTTCATAACTCTAGAAAGCTTACCAAAGTATAGTATCGAGAGTATATTGCGAGCTCAGCCAATATTTGACGGCATATCGGCTAGCCTATCGAAGGAAAATTTCCAAACGCGGGCCACAATTGAGCGCCTAGCAGCAGATGCCTCAACCCTTTTGTCCCGATCATTCTTAGCTAAAGGTGAACCGAACGAAGCCGCTTACTATGCGAAGCGTGCGGTCAAGATAAGCAGTCGATTATGGGCCCGACTAGAGAAATACATCGAAACTAAGCTAGAGAAGCATAGCCAAGACAAGAGTTCCATTAGCCCCGATGCTCTTGCGGATGGAATCGCAGCCCTTGAGATATCTGCCAAAAACAGAAAACCTTCAAACTCTCACTTCGAGGGGTCGGTTTACTGGCCACATTTTTCTTCTCACGTGGCCGCATTACTACAATTATCACGGATTTCAGATCATAATGGATTCTTCCAAGAAGCAGTCTACCACGGCGAACAGGCCCTAGCAGCTTGTGATGCAATTGGTGCTCATTCGCTTGCTGCCCTTGTTAAGGCCGAGCTCGGTGATCGTTTTATTCGAGGTGGTCGTACGCACAAAGGAGCTGAACTCCTGGAGAAGCTGCATAACGAGTCTCAAGTGTCGCTTGACTCCATTCTCCCCATTTCACTTAATATGCATTTGGTCTCTCTCTACGTCCTTAGGGAGGAGATGGAGAGTGCCTATCGCATCCTTTCCGAGTCAATACAAGCTCTAATGAGCTTAACGAATACCAATACCGTGGACTTACTTGACCCTTTTTTCGACCCTTTGAAGGAAATTGTGAAACAGACGAAGGACCTAAGTATCACTTCCGCCGAGAAGCCCTGCACCACTACAGCCACACGCGCACTTCGCTCGCGCAGCGTTAAAAAGCCGCGTCAAACAAAACCTCCCCCCGTTCGACCGAAGACCCCTGCCCCTATCGAAGTAGATACTCCCCACAACCGGCCACTGATTGCACGGCTTCATAGCAATCTTCTCAGAAAACAAGCTATGCTTCTACTACCCTCTCAAAAATTTAATGAAGTACTCACACTGCTAAACCAAGCCGACAGAGTCTTGTCGACGGAAACGACAGACTCTACCCATAGCCTCTGCAAGGTACATTATACGCTCGGAGTAGCAGTACAAAAGTTAGCGGGCCATTCAGTCTACTGCGTTCTTCCAGAATCAACAATATCACTTCCTTCTCTCCATTGTGCCGGTCAGGTTTTAAAAGAAACAGCTTCGAGGTCAAAGTCTCGGGCTGGGACAAGACGGTTGAAATCTGCGTCTACAACTGAAACTTCGGCCAAACCCCTCTCTCATGGCGAAGGAGATATTTCGGAAACACTTTCCACAGCGAAACAAGTTCTTGCAGATATTTCATCGTCCGTATCTCTACGTGGTTCGAGTAAAGAGGGTCATGAAATCTCCTACCTTCGAAGCCGGACATCAATGCTGGCATTTGCAACAGGATCTGCACGTAGTTCCGAGGTGGAACCTTTTATTGCCGCACATGCTATAGGTAAGTTAAAAGGAAGGCTCCCGAGTGGGAAATATTCAATGCTAACCTATTTCTAGAGCTGGGTCGGAATTCCGCCTTTTCACGGGATCACCTCGCTATTGTCTCCGATAAGGAGTTATCTGGCCACATGAGCGGTTTAGATTGGCCAGCTTCTCCATCAGCAAACTTAGCCCTACCACCTGTCGAAGAAAGTCACTTTATTGAAAACTACGTTAATAGTCTACCGGCTGAATGGGACATTATATCTATCACTCTCTGTCCTAGTCAGGATGAGTTTATCATATCGAAGCTTCGGTCAGGACAAAGCCCACTCATTCTGCGCCTCCCACTCAAGCGAGGGGGGGAAGACGACATGGATGAGGAAACATTTAGTTTTCAGGAAGGCAAAGCCGAACTGTTGGAAATCATTCGCCTAGCAAACGCGAGCGCTCACAACACCGGGGCTTGTGTTGGCAAAAAGGCAAAGAAAGAGTGGTGGGCAAACAGAGAAAATCTTGATCAGCAACTGAAGGACCTTCTCCAAAATATTGAAACAGTATGGTTTGGGGGATTCCGTGGGATATTTTCTCAAGCTCCAAGGAACGAAGCACTTTTAGCGAAGTTCACAAGTTCCTTTAACAAAATCCTTGACAAACACCTTCCATCAAGAAGGGAGAAACGAGGAAAGGCCAAGGTCAACTATCCTACCTTCGACCCATGGGTGATGGAGCTGTTTGTCAATATTGGCAGCCTTGACGATGAGATGAACCCAGAAGATGCCGTGATGGATTTCTTATATTTCATCGTTGATATTCTTCAATTTCACGGGGAGACGAATGCGTATGATGAAATTGACTTTGACATGATGGTTGTAGAGACACTCGATGCGCTACACTGTTATGCAGAAGAAGATAGGCGGGAGCGAACTTCAACGCACTCCCGCCATACCATACTAATTCTTGACAAATCCCTCCATGCATTCCCATGGGAGTCCATGGGTTGTCTACAAAACTCTTCGGTTTCCCGTATGCCATCACTTCAAAGTGTACGAGAACAAGTGCTGCGATTTCAGGGTCAAGAAATCCCCGAAAACGGCCAATTCGGGTTTTATGCTAATAGAAACAACGGCACATATATCCTCAATCCTGGCGGTGATCTCAAGTCAACGGAAACCGCCTTTGGAGCACCACTATCGGCCTTACAAGGTTGGACAGGTAGAGTGCATACAGCACCAACGGAGGAGGCATTCGAAACCGCGTTAAAAAGCAAGGACATCATGCTGTACTTCGGACACGGCAGCGGAGCCCAATACATCCGCGGTCGGACCGTTAGAAGGCTTGATAGGTGTGCTGTGACTTTCCTGATGGGATGTAGTAGCGGCTCAATGACGGAAGCGGGTGACTTCGAGCCCTACGGAACACCATGGAATTACATGCATGCTGGAGCCCCTGCTTTAGTAGCAACGCTTTGGGACGTCACGGATAAGGACATTGATCGATTTGCTAAAACAGTGTTTGAAAAATGGGGGCTATTATCCGCCTCTGCATCGACGGCGAATTCTTCTACTTCACCATCCCAAGGTGAGAACCAGGCAGATCAAATCGGCTTAGACACGGCGGTGGCTGGCTCTCGGGACTCATGCATCCTCAAATACTTGAATGGCGCAGCGCCCGTCATATATGGAGTTCCGGTGTTTTTAAAATAGAGGTGCATTTTTATTATTATTATTTTTTGATGATAAGTGCTTTATGCCCCATGTCGACTGACACCCGTGAGAGGAGGTTTGTATTGGAATAATGGAAGTCTTATTATTTATGTACATATATAGATGAACCATAATGTATTTCGTTAATATCCAAACTACTCAATTAACAGCTACTAGGTAGTTAAGGATGTTTACCTGCTTTAGTTATCTTTAGCAGAACTTTCGGTGCGGGGGAAGTTGGGCGAGATCCGGAATACCCCGCATCAGCTAAATATCAACTTCAACGCCAACTGCTGTTTTCTTTTGTTGCTTAACAACCCCATATTCACCAAGATTGTATTCAAGGAGTGCTAGACATTTCTGCATTGGGGCCAACTGCATCCTCTTGAGTCATGTCTGTCACAACTAAGGCAACTATTGCCTCGTTTGGAGGGAAACTCCTCAAACTTTCTCACAATGCCACGTCCACCAAGTGCGAGATGGCATTCAACGTATATCTTCCTCCACAAGCAGTGAAGGATTCAAATAACAAGGCTCCGGTGCTGTTTTTTCTATCGGGGCTGACTTGTACTCCGGACAACTGCTCGGAGAAAGGGTTCCTTCAAAGTTCAGCCAGCAAGAAAGGAATTGCTATCGTATACCCTGATACCAGCCCACGTATGCCTCCCTATACAAGTACCCTTCGACCTTACTAGGCTTGATATCTAATGAATTCTATAGGCGGGCTAGGTATCGCTGGCGAAGATGATGCGTATGACTTTGGATCTGGAGCCGGATTCTACATCGACGCAACCGAATCCCCTTACAACAGTGGATATAACATGTATACCTATGTGACAGACGAACTTCCCAAAGTCGTCTTTGGCCAGTTTCCTCAATTAGATTCCAACCGTGTCAGCATTACCGGCCACAGCATGGGAGGGCACGGTGCCTTAACACTGGTATTACTTCCCCCAAGATCTGGGTTGTTCCATATTCCTAGCTCTTGCTCTAATACACCACAATATAGTTCCTAAAAAATCCTGGCAAATATAAATCTGTCTCGGTTTTTGCGCCAATCGCAAACCCAATCAACTGCCCATGGGGCCAAAAGGCCTTTAAGGGTTACTTTGGTGATGACAACAATAAATGGAAGAAGCACGATGCTACTGAATTAGTTAAGCAATGGAAGGGATCATTGGATATTTTGATTGATGTGGTATGTGGTCCCTCGGCGAATATATTATGCATCATAACACGCGTGAAATGAAACGGGATATGAGTGTGAGAGCTAATGCTACCAATAGGGTACCGGTGACGACTTCTATAAACAAGGGCAACTCCTACCAGAAAACTTCCTTAAGGCAGCAAAGGAGGCGGGCGTGGAATCCGGCATCAACGTCCGTTACCAGCCTGATTATGACCACAGTTATTTCACCATAGCTACATTCGCAAACGATCATATTGAGCATGCCGCTAAACATTTATTTGCTTAATGCGTGTTTTATTTTGCCCTCCCCTCGATGCATCTTAGCGCTAGGAAACCGTAGGTGAATCTCTCAACTGGCTTTCTACCAAATTAAATAGCTAATTGCTCATAAATGGGAAACTTATGTATGTATTTAATCGCGAATATATTTACCTGTGTCGCCAGACAGGAGCGAGCATGGAGACAAAATATCCAACTTGACACGTGACTAAGTACCTCGGCACCATCTGGAATCTTTCATCACGTGATATCGCGTTTCTCCTCAGTTTCAACCTCTCTTTCAACTTCTTGACGTTGACAGATATCTATTAATCTCACTTTAATTCACAGTTGATGCTATTTAATGGCCAAAACAAAGAAACAACCAGATGCATAATGTAACATGACGCTAAACTGAGAAACTCTCCGGTGCACTCTTAGGCGCTATTTCCCATGGCCCAATTGGGTTCCCAAGCCAACGAGCGCCATCGGGGACTTGCTCTCCTTGCATGGTCAAAGACAGAGGACCAATTGTTGTACCAGTTCCAACGATTGTTCCTGGCAATGAGATAGCAGCGGGGCCTAGCGTGGCTCCGTTCTTTAACCTCACCCGGCCCAGCCGCATCAGTCGGTCGTGGAATAGATGAGTTTGCAACACGCATTGACGATTGACCGTGACGCTGTCTCCCAGGCTCACCAGTTCGGCCTCCGGCAAACGATGTGTCTCGCACCAAACTCCTCCACCAATTTCAGCTCCCATGGTCCGCAGCCACATATTCAACAGAGGGGTCCCATATAGCAGGCGAAGTATCCATGGCAGTGCCAGCGATTCAACAAAGGTCATAGCCAGCTCGTTTCGCCACACAAATGAGCTCCATAGCGGGTGCTGATGGCCCGCTACAACATTAGGCGTCAACACCCATTTGGCAGCTGTTGCTAACAGGCACGTTGCGGCTCCTGTTGCAAAAAGCAACATCCCTCCTGCAATGATCGCAATGGTCAAGCCGCAATAGTCCAGGATTGTGATCATGCTAGCCACAAGTAACTCTACCAAGAGCGCCGAGATTACTAACGGAACAATCCGCATTGACTCAATTGCGCCCCTCGCGATCCTGAGCCTCAACGGTGGGTCAAAAGCCAGTCTTGGGTCCGGCAAACTATCCATTCTCCGAGGGATTGATATGGCTGGCCGTCCGAGCCAAGATGAGCCAGCAAGCATTTGCGACGGAACTGGAGCACTGCCCAAGACACCGACCAACGACCCATCTGGAGTAGAGTGGCCTGGCCCGACAATGCCAGAGTTGCCGACAAATGCTCGCTGTCCTACTGACGAGACGCCTAGTATAATTTTACCCCCTCGAAGCTCGAATGGCGCAAGCAATGCATCATCTGCCAAGAATGACCCATCATCTGCATGGAGAAGTGATGGTGGTGCAAGTATAGTTGACGCTTCGACTCCTCGACCGATGCGAGCGCCTAACACTCGAAGCCATATTGGTGTCAGGAGGCTAGCGTAAAAGACAAAGAGACCGTTTCGGGCATCATTCATGAGTCGGTGAGTTAACCAAGCAGCCCAGGCATGCACGCCATGGCTGGAATATATACCAGGCGCCATGTACCTTGCCGTAAACCGAATCAGGCCTGTTAACAGAGCTGCATAGGATATGATGCTCATCAAGGTGACTGGTACCGCCAGTATCAATATGGTAGCCATCGAATCTTCCAAGGCTTCACTGTTTCTCAAAACATATGCGCAGAGAGCCACTGCGGGTATGGCGCCGATGGCTGGCAAAACTTCGACTAGCAACAGCGTCAAAGTGTAACGCAACTTTGACCAGGCACCATCTTGCTCGGCGGTGTACATTTTATCGGGGAAGGAGTCACCGCCCGTGACTGTCCCATTTACGCAGACGCCTGGCTGCACTTCTGCAAAAGGCTCGACAATGGCTCCTGGAAGCATTACGGCCCTGGTGCCCACTCGAGCGCCCGTGGATATTTCAATAGTCCCAATTCGCAAAACATCCCCATCCACCCAATACCCGGCAGTATCTACATCAGGTTCGACAACGCATGACGCGCCATAGATTGCAAGTCCTGTGATTGGCGGCAAAGCATGGAGTTGTGCACTCGGGTCCACGCGACAGCCAAGAAGCCAGGCATAGTAGCGACACCACTGCGTGCCGATGATGGGATTGATTCCACTAAAGCTCACAAATCGTTCGGCTGTCCACAAGCGAAGATGCACCCATCCTCCTCGATCATAATTGCCTTGCCTGATGCCAACCATAAGAATTCGTCCTACAGTAGCTGTAGTCAGTACTCTGCCTGGCATAGTTACAAGGAGTATCCAACATAATGAAAGCGCCCAGTTTGGAATTAAAAGTGACTCTACCCAGGGAAGAGGACCCATGAGAAACGTTGCTGATGCTTTGAAAAGGCCCATGACAACAAACCAGCGGAAGCTCTCAAATGTGAGCAAAGCTATGATGATGCCAAATTGGATGTAGCCAGTCCAAGTTGGTGTCGGCTTTACTACTCGCATGCTTTGACGCGTGCTTGTGAGTTGATCCACTCGATGGGTCATTTCTAACAAGGTCGGGTGCTGGTAAATGTCTAAGACCGAAAATCTAGGACATCGCCGGCGAAGCAACGAGGCGAGCTGTGCTGCAGCAAGGCTAGTACCACCAACGTCGAAAAAATTGCTGTTGTCCTGGATGGGTGTCCCAAGCACTTTCCGCCACTGTTCGGCTAACCAGCCAGCGCTGCCTGTGAATGTCGTTTCATTGACTGGTGGAGGTGGCCATGGCAACGCTTTACGATCTACCTTGCCAGAAGTCCGCAAAGGGAACTGCTTCAGGTTAATCAAAAAAGGAACCAAAGCTGCAGGTAAGTGGTTTCGTAATATGTTGCGGTCGGTGTTGCTGGCAGCGACATCTCGAATGATGTAGCCGACGAGGAGTGGTGTGCCCGTCTCGCTTTGACGGATTGCGCTGGCAGCCGCACTAACGCCAGGGAGCATCATCAATCTAGCATCAATTTCACCTAACTCGACACGACGACCTCCTAACTTAATCTGCTCGTCATTTCGTCCAATGAATACCAGCCCCTGTTGTTCTGCACGTACCAGATCGCCAGTTCGGTATGATCGTGGCCAACCGATGGACGGCAATGGTGCAAATTTGACCATATCTTTCTCAATGTCCAGATAGCGAGCCAAACCCGCACCTGCGATGACAAGTTCTCCAGTCTCACCCCACGCGACAGGTTTGCCGTCTGGCCCTATGACAGCGAGTTGCCAGCCGGCCAACGGAAGACCAATGCGAACCGACTGGCCGGCCACCAAGGGCGCCGCGCATGCGACCACCGTTGTTTCCGTTGGGCCATATGTGTTCCATATGCTTCGTCCATGGCTTTCGAGACGGCTTACAAGCTCTGCGGGACACACCTCTCCGCCCAGGATCAATAGCCGTACTTTCTGAAGATTTTCTAACGGCCACATCGCTGCCAATGTCGGGACTGTTGAGACGACGGATATAGATTGTTGGGCCAAAAACGCGCCCAGTTCTACGCCCGCTCTGACCAACGAGCGAGGCGCTGGTACGAGGCATGCTCCATTCCGCCATGCTAGCCACATTTCTTCACATGATGCATCAAAGGCTACTGAAAGTCCAGCCAGAACTCGGTCACCAGGGGCAATGGGTCGTTCGGATAGGAATAGTTGAGCCTCTGCATCGACAAACGCAGCTGCACTGCCATGCGTGACAGCCACCCCCTTTGGTTTGCCTGTCGACCCAGAAGTATGAATGATCCAGGCCGTGTCGTCTATGGTGGGCTTTTCGAATTTGGATTGAGCTAAAGAGGCGGCGTGAGTTGTCAATTTTGGGCCATCGGTCAAGACTGCACAGACGCAAGACTCTGCCCATACTGTATTCGCTCGCTCATCTGGATCATTAACGTCGACCGGAACATAGGCCGCCCCCGCTGTTAAAACGGCCAAGATACTCACGTATAGGTCGACAGTACCAGGGGTCATGCGAATTCCCACCCGATCACCCACGCCTATCCCAGATGCGCGCAGTGTTGCTACGCGAATGGCAAGTTCTTCTTGTAGTTGGCTATAGGTAAGGCATGTCTGTCCATTGTCAATGGCAGGATGCTGAGGATGAACCTTAATGGAATCTTCCAGGATATCAATCAGTGTTCGTGGTGCAGCAGCGGGCTGGGAGCTATAGATGGCCAGTCCCGATTGCTCTGGTTCTTCAGTACTTAATGGCTGATACTGTCCAGTTACACCCATGGCTCGACAAGTGATTGTCCCGGATCCTAGCGTTGATATAAATTCGCTGGGTAATCAACGTTTCTAGATCCTAGAAAATGCCCTTGTTTGTGACAGACGCTACTTAAAAGGGGCTCTCTCGTCAAACAAATGGCGACAAGCCTTGTTTAATCTGTTTGGCCCGTTGACCAGGTTTTTTACGTCTCCTAGTGCATCTTACCAGGCGCTCAACCGCTAGATATATAAGATGGCCACCCCGCCAAACTTCGTTATTTTCTGCTCTATTCGGTAAGGTATCCACTTATTGTTAATAGGTGGAGCTTGGGCACCTAATGAAATATACAACATCTTAAATTTGACAAGAAGTATCACATACCATATTGACCAATCATGACTCCTAGGTGCGGTGATCTCGGACATTTATGAGCTGTTGTTTGAGTTCGGCTAAACCCGTGGTGGATAATGACTTTCCAGCCATCAGCCTCCAGAGCTTATTTAAGGGCCATTTCAGCTCTAGCAAGACAACGGTTTGATAAGGTAATTATTGCAGAACTCCAGCTAACAAGAAGACTCAGATGTCAACCGGTCGGCTTCGTTTATAACCAATTGGTTTATAGATAACATTCTGAACCCTTTTGACGGCCGCTTAAACGTAATATCTATGGCTTCGTCGACTCGGATGCAAGATATGCCTTCATCACGGGCTGTAATAACTGTAGGCAACCTTGCACCCCGGCGTCTACGGCCACTCCTTATATCCCACATCGTCGAGGCTTGCAGCACCTTCGATGCGGTACTGCGTATTCCGAACCCAGTTTATGAGAGACGAGCGCTTGAACGAGATTGGGTGAAGAAGCAGGAACAACGCTTTCAAAAACAGCAGATAAACCCGTCCCGTTGATGTCGGTAGTAATTTCACAACAGCAGCCTATACCCAGAAAAGTAAGAACTGAGTTAGCAGTTGGTGTTCCTCAATGTGTAGGGAGAAATATTACTACTTGCCGTGGACCCTTCCAAAGTCGATTCGACTGGTATTTGCTCAGTTGACCTATGGCACAGATCGACATTATCCCGAGACCTTAGCTGGTTAGTTACCCTGGTCTTGAAATTCCTATTTGCCCTGGCTTTTTTCTTCCATGCTTTCTTTTTCCTTTCCTTTTTCTTTTTTTCAGTTTCTTTTTCTTTTTCTTTACTTCTTTCTTGCCTTCAACCGTCTAACAATACCTTGGTATCTGTCCTTCCCTCTTAACTACCGGCCGTGCCGCGAGGATGATGCTAATTATCATGCTGCAGGCGAAAAATTTAACCAGACTATTATAATACTTTTAGTACGGAGTAGAGCTATTTACCTTAGCCAAGCCACCCGTTAACAAAGAAAATTAATATTATTACTCTGTTAGGTCTTCTCAGCTTCTACTTAGTTGCATTCTCAATACACTTAACCTACAACCCAGGAGGCCTAATGCAATACTCCGTACGACGCTCGTTCTTGCTGGCTCAACAGCCTAATAATAGGAGCACAGAGCACTAATACTGTTCATATTGTTTCTTTATACAAATATGTAGCCAACCCATTGAATCTGAGTGGCCCGCATTGAGCAGCGAGTCGCGAAACAGTGGTATACAGCTCAGCATCTCTGCCGACATGTTGTCCCCCGAAGATGTCGACATATATCCTCTACATGAGTTCGATAGGGCCAAGGATGTGGAAGCCATGCATATGGCATGGGTGTTTGGTGTTAATGACTGTCTAGACCCTGAAATTCTCCGGACATCTCTTTCGCGACTCCTCCAAATAGGAGATTGGAGAAAGTTTGCCGGCCGATTCAAGCGCAACGTAAGCCTTGAATGATATCCCCCTACACAAAGAGTATTATACTTACAGTTCCCAGAAAGATGGAAAACTTGAGCTCCACACGCCGCGCAGCTTCCTGGGAGGCTACTCAATTATCGGCTATAGTCACCGAGACTTGTCAGATCAAAAAGAATCAGATCATGAACTAGTCAGCCAAATGTCGACTGGACAAAATTTAATCTCATTGCATGCGCATCGACCTAGTTATCTAGAATTCCAATGTCACAGCGACACGTTGGCGAACGGCACTATAACAACATGGATCCAAGAACAGCTTCCGCCATTAGCGCTACATATAACGACGTTTAAGGGCACTACCATCGTATCCCTTCTCTGGAGACACATTATTGCTGATGGAGGCGGCATGGCAGACCTAATGCACGCGTGGTCACTTGTCCTTGCTGGCCGGGAAGATGATGTGCCACCCCTCCTGGGTACCACGGAGAATATCGTTTGGCAAATCGGAGAGAAGGCTAATGAGAAAGGCAAAGAAGAGTGGTGTATGAAAGGGAAGAGCCTAGGGCTATGGGCAATGTGTAGGATGTTCTTGAGAGTATTCCTGTGGCGCCGCTTCACTGTCCAGAAGTTTGAAGCGCGATGCATATCTGTACCCGGCAGGTTCGTTGAGCAACTCAAGGAGCGTGCTTCAATGCAATTGGAGGTTAAGGGAATACAAAGTCTGCCCTTCATTCTCAGTAACTCTCTTATACTTCGTGCCTGGTTCCTCCGGAAGGCATTAGAAGCTGAGCCAGGAGTTTCCAACGTGTTGCTAGCCATGCCCGTCAACCCAAGGTTGCGCTTGTCCGAACTGCAGCAAAAGAAGGGCGTCTATGTTCAAAATATGCTCTCCTGGGTATTCATGTCGTTATCTGTTGAAACTATCCGGGGGCCACTCGCAATACTAGCCATGGAGATCCGCCGACAGACCCAGGAGCAGGCAACCCCAGCGCAGATTACCGCTTACTTTGACTTCAAGCATGCTCAGGCGGAGAAGCGAATTCCTACTGAAAAGCTCCACTACTTTACCGAAAACCCCGGGAATGATTTCCTTGTGGCCTACAACGACCTTACGGTCCTCGATGTTCGCGAAAAGGCGGACTTTGGCCCTGCCGTGGCGAGACAGGGCAACTTAGACTCGACGCGCGTAAATGCCCCTTGCACGCCGACCATTTTTATGCAGAAGCGTCTCGGGATATCACACACAATATCAGGTCAGCTGCGTCTTCCTTACATAGTCTGTAGTGGAAGGGACGCTTTTGGGAACTATATTCTCGACGGGGTCTTATCAAGGCATACGTGGGATTTGATAGAGCAAGGCTTTGAGTGCAGTGAAACCATATAGATTATTGAGGATTTGTTAGACCGTAATAGAAGAGCAAGAGTTGGCGATAATGAAACAACAAGCAGGTAGTAGCAGGCCGGGCATGCGTCTATGAAATAGAGATATACGGAAAAGATCCATAGAGATTGTTAAAAATATTATCTTAAATCAAGTTTGTTTATTTGTGATTCGTTGCTTCGTCAAATCTGACCCAGGCTTGGTCAATATAGAGTCCACATGAGCCGCGGGATGTTATGAAGTAGAATCTGTGGCGAATCACTTGTCGTTATATCTTATTGTAGGCGCGAAAACCTTGGTTTAATATTCAGCTACCTTAGTGACGTAGAGCTCTGCAATTTGCAGCTTCAGGCATTAGTTACTCCCTTGGCAGGATCAGAAAATTGCCCACCTTTCCACAATTAAGAGAATCTCACCGTATAAGTTGTATATAATACAAGTAAGAATGTGCAGTCAAAGAAAGAAAAGAACAAATAGAAATTATTGTAGAAAGCCAGTAAAACCACAGAATGGGGTAAGGATTACAACTATGACTTCTTTGCCAGCTCTAGCATCTTGTAGGCCACAGCATCTGCCCCATCCCCCTTCTCCTTGCAGATAGCAGCGAGCTCTTGAGCCTTGCGCTTTATTGACTTAGTTTCTTCACCGTCGAGAACCGTCAAAAGTTCACGCGATAGTTCACTGGCTTCCACTTGAGGCACTTGCTTCCGAGCGCCTATTCGGCCAATGCCGTGGTACTCGACCCTTTGGGCATACTCATAGCAGTCTGTCCACGATGGTAGGACAACATGCGGGACACCATTTCTATAGCGGAGAGAATTAGAAAATACAAAAGAGAGAATAAACGTCGGCTTATCATGTACTCACAGAACAGCTTCATTATAGGAGTTGGCGCCACCATGGTGGATAAAACAAGCGATATTGCCAGTCTGCAATATGGCTAGCGGTTCGGCTGTTAACCAGCTGGTAATACGCATTCGATTAGACTCTATTTTGTCTTTGAGAATGCTGTAAATTCTAGAACCAGATGCGGTTGCGTCGTATTCGCCCGCCTTTTGCAGTTTCCATAAGATCTGCAGAGGACGACTGCTTGGGTGCCGGTCGTCCATGGTATTAAGACTCATGTTCAAGGCAGTCGCAAACTCGGCAGCCTTGGCCTCGGTTAGCTTGGTGTGCGTACCCAGATTTATGAAGATGGTAGGGCTGCCAGAAAGCCAGTCGGCAAGTTCTGGATCTGCTTCTGAAATTGGCTGCACGCGGCGGACGATGGGACCGCTCGCAATGACGTGAGGAGGGCACGGCAGCCATGGGAAATCGAGCTCCGGTAGCGTATTCACAAAGACTGTAGGCGTACCTGGGCCCTTGCTATTTATCACGTCTCTCACCGTCCGTGCCGGCCGACCAAGAGCCTTCGTAACATGCTGTAAAACGCCGCGCAAACCTCGATCTGTTGCTATGGTGCGAAGGGTATAAAAGTAGAAGAATATGTTGAGCGGTACACGATGCCAAGGAATGGGAAAGGATATCCCCGACATGAGGCTATAAATTTCATTAGCATCACTCGAACATAGACGCATCGTACCCTAGATCAATGAATCCCAGTGCAGGGCCAAGGGAGAGAATAGGCGACAGGGGATATGGGCAGTTCCTACGCTGGATATGTCCAAAGCAACCAGGGAAAGGCCCTGCCTAATGCGACGTCCTTGATGGAGTTTGGGCTCAGGGCACACATCGGGCTTTCATGATACCAGGCAGCAGTGACTGCTGGCGCCATCAGGGGGTCGATGACAATCAGGTCTGGCACGACTTCATTGCAAATATCGTTGATGCAGTCATGCACCTTCATAAAGGCAGGCCCGTCCCAACCTATCAGACAGCGAACGATATCACGAATCGCTGCCATTGTGACGGACGTGCTGAGTGGACGTGCTAAATTTGGCGTCTTAAACAGCGTCTTTTCCTCATCTTCCCCGGGGTAAAGCTTAGCTATGGCAGCCGACACGGCCTCGCCGTGAGTCTGACCAGCAATGCTATGCCATGAGATGGGCTTAGTGCTGGCGTTCGTTCGTTTGGCATCGTCAGAAATGCTCTGGATTTCAGCCTCGAGTGCCGGAAATGAGGCAAAGTGCAAGTCGACATTAGGATCAGCGTGCAGTATAGCCCGGGCAGTCGCGAGGAAGACGTTGCATTGGCCACGCTCAACGTTGCTGATGAGTAGAATCCTCGGGCTCGCAGCTGCCATAGTATTCGGGCGATTCAATTATCGTGTCTGCTTTGCTGGTGCAGCTTGCGGAAGCGCGGAGCAACCGCAACGTTAGCAAAACAGATTGAGCCTAGCGATAGGGAGAAGGAAAGCGAGAGTAAAAAAAGAAATCTAAGCTCAAGCAGCAGGTGTCGGCCGTACGGATGTTTTGTCGGGGTCATAGGCGCCTATCAGTTCCTCTAGCCAGTTTCTGAGATAGAAACATCTCACAGCAGCGGCCACAGGGTTACAGCTGCCCGCCTAGCAACTTCACAGCAGACCCGGAATCTGGAGCCGGGTACGACTCCTACTTCTCGTCACAATGCGAATACAAGCATTTCATACATGTGGAAACGCCACCAAACCGCCGGGACCATAATGAGCATTGACAGGCATGCCTCCACTAATCATCTCCAGGCATGTCGGTCAGTGCTGATGCTCAAGGAGCTCAAGTTTGTGGCCGGATAACTAGGCTGTCGTTAACTATTTGGTCTGACGATCGTGTGAATTGCTTTTTCCTGTTTCTCCTAAAAAGCCTTTCCTGAGCTATTTAGTATTATCGCAAAATTCAGCTTGCTCTCTGTTGACTGGAATGTGCATTTCTGGAAGAGGTGGCATTGACTCGTGGCTCTACGCACATCACTATTATGTACTCCGTACGCCTTGGTCCCCCATCAGGCCCCTCGCGCATCGCGACTGAGTGACCACGATTAACTAAGTGCCGAGGGGCATTAGGCTCTTTACCGTGTCAGCAATTTGGACGGGTAGGATAGCGTGGGTGGGATGCACTGCTGTAAACTGACTATTATCTATTTAGACTGGTGGCGCTAATCCACAAACTATCCGTAAATCTAGCCAGTTAGTCACCACTCTGCTCTAGTATAAACCCTCCACAGACGCCGTGGCAGCGCTGAAACCATGCTCAGGAGCCCAAAGCATATAAATTTATTGGGTACGTCTTTAGCTGAGGAGACCTGCATGCTTGAGTGTTGTGTTGATGGAGTCTGATAGCTCGGTGATCGTCCTAGGATCTCGAGGCAGCGTATGGCCCTTGCCGTGATCAAAAAGAGTGGCGGTATCTTCATCACAGACTCGAAATAGCGTCATCGCGCCATAAAGATAAGGGTCACTGCAGCCAACGACATGGCACGTTGGGACATCAATAATGGCATCGTCATCCTCGTCGGGCAGAATAGGCACGAGGCGGTCCCCCTCAAATCTTGTAGGTGGCCAGCCAGCAAAGAAGATGCCAAACTGACCAAAATATCATTAGTAAAGCCGCAAGTGAATGGAAATACACCGTATTGGGCGTGGCCTACCTTGACCCTATGTGGGGTGCCTTCTTCTTGATGTCGGCGTGCCTGTAGTAACAAATACGTTGCGGCGGTTGTGGCGCCTTCAGAGTAGCCGAGAAGTCCCTACAACGGAACTCTTGTCAGTGTATTACTCTCAGAATGATGAGTTGACTGAAAAAGCCCAGCCGACTGGCAGTTTTTCGTTTGGGACTGATATACCTGAATCTCTGGATCCTCAGTTAGGAGCTGCTCAATGTAGTCGAACGTCTTCATATAATTTCCCTTGGATATGACAGTAGCATTGTTTTTAACAAGCTCTTTGATTGTGTCCTCGTAGTTTTCTCCCGGTTTGATCGTGCGCAATTTATGTTGCAAAGTTTCAAGGCCGGCAGTGCCATCGAATTGAGTGTTGAGGTAGTGAGGCCCCGGCCCATAGTAATCTTGAAAGCCTTCTGGAGGCGTGGCAGGGTAAATGCCGTCAATAAATTTAAAATCAATTTCCCCGGGCTTCTCTACCGTAGCGAGAAACGGTTCTAGTTGGGTGCGAAAAGCCTAGACGAAGGTGTCAGGAGGTATTTTATTTCTTCGTTATCTTAACGGCGCGGCACACCATGCCGCGTTCGAGAAGCAGTAAATGTGAACGGAATACTCCGTAGAGAGAAAAGGAAACCACGCTGGCGGTCTCTACTTGACTTACCGATGCGCTGCCATATGAGCCGTGGATACAGAGGATCTTCATGATGGTAGGATGGAGGTGACAAGCAGACCGCTAGTATCTAAATGCGCCAAAAGGTGAGCGAATGATTTATATATATGAATCTGCAGCACGGGTAAAACTGACTTTGACAGTCATAAATGAGTGAGACGAAAGACGCAGCGGCGAGCAAGAGGTTGATCCAGCGTATGTCAATACGGACGCTGATACCATCGCACGAATCTCCCAGCTATACAAAGTATTACTCACGCTTTAATATTGTATTAGTTCCCTAGATGGAGTACTCCGTATGGGGATGAATTAACGTTCTGTATCGATCGTTTGAGTTGACGCTGATCCCCTATCGTCGCAGATCCCCTATCGTCGCAGGGCTGGCGTTTAAGCTAGTGGTTTGTTTATGCATGACCCACCCGGTGGGTCTCAGCCGAGCGATTCAAGTGGGGCGCGGCTAATGGGGCGCATCTGCTGCGTCCACTCCACCAGTCTCACCTCCGCCACATGAACGACCTCAAGGTCGCACACATCGCTAGTACCGGGTTTCGCCAGGGACTCAAGAAATGGCCGCCAATGAGGGCTCGCCCAGTCTGGCCTATTTTTCAGGTTTTCCTTTGCCTATCCAACTAGGGCGTGCTTGTGAGATCACAACTATCTAACCGGAAACTATAGGACTGTTATTCCTTGGTTTAGGATTATTGTCAAAATTTAGCCGGCACATGTATCCTCTTTATCGAGTGTATGGAGTACCCCTTAAGTATTCCGTAGTATCTTCCGCCTTATCTATGACTCCTAGTAACGAGGAGAGCAAAAGTAAATAGTTGCATGTATGTCCACCTAGCAATAAGGTCACAAGGCGGCAGGAAGTGAATTAAACATGGTAAAAATAAAATAATAATTACTCCATAAAGTGCAAGAAAGGGATAAAAAGCAAGGTCTACACTATATTCCTTTTTAAAGCCTGACTTTTTGGCCCTTTAGTAGCTTAACTTATCCACAAACTGTTACATATATGATACCTCTTCCTAGATCGTGACAGCTCCTATCCCCAGCAGCCCCTTCCAGATCCTGTACTCCGTACCTAGTTTATCTGCCAGTGCTGCAGTGTCCCCTGCTCATGATTATTTTCTCATCATCCAACTGAGCACTACACCTCTTATACTCCCAACCCAAAAAGTACATTTTATAGCTCCTGTTTAAACACACACATATTTATGTCTTTTGTCGTTTGCCACCGAGTTTAGATCCTTTGGCTTACCAGCCCTCCAACATGGAGAAACCCATACCCATCGCCATTGTTGGCATGGCGTGTCGCACGTCGGGCGGGGTGGCTTCATTGGAGGACTTCTGGACAATGATATCTCGTTGCAGAGACGGTTCTATCCCAATCCCCAAAGACCGATATTCCTCTGAAGCGTACTACCACCCTAATCCGCAAAAGAGGGGTACCTTTAACCAAATTGGAGGCTATTTTATGGATAAAGATATGTCCTGCTTTGACGCCCCATTCTTCAATATCACAAGACAAGAAGCCGCCGCGATAGGTAAGCTAGAGTCCTCATTATTACATGAGCAAAGTAACTCGCTAATTGTATCAACCCCAAGATCCGCTACAAAGACAGCTTCTCGAAGTCTCGTACGAGGCTCTGGAGTGCGCAGGTCTTCCCAAGGACAAGATATCCGGACAGACCATGGGAGTTTTTGTTGGTAGCAAGAGATCAGACTACCGATATGGTACGCAAGACCTGAAGCGAATAGAGCTGTTTGAGGCCACGAGCCTTCACCCAGCTATCCAGGCCGGGCGGCTTTCCTATTATTTCAATCTCAACGGGCCCTCCTGTAGCGTCGACACAGCTTGCTCTTCCGGTCTGCATGCTCTTCACCTAGGAGTTAATGCCATCCGTAACGGAGAATGCAGCTCTGCGCTGGTGGCGGCTGCGAATTTGTATCTTAACCCCGACGACCTGGTTTCCATGTCTATGCTGGGTCTATTTACTCCCACAGGAAAGACATACGCCTTTGACCACCGCGGAAAATCTGGCTTCGCATGCGGCGAAGGCTCCGCTGCCCTCATAATCAAGCCACTCGATCAAGCCCTGCGCGATAACGACAAGATCTACTCTGTAATCGTCAATACAGGAATTAACCAGGACGGCAAGACCGTTGGTCTGACGACACCGAGCAGTGAAATGCAAGAGAAGCTCATGCGTGACGTATATAGGCGCGCAAACATTAGCCCGGACGACACGGCATTCGTCGAGGCACACGGCACAGGCACAAAAGTAGGAGACCCTCTAGAAGCAGTTGCCATCCAGCGAGTGTTTGGAAACGGCCGTACAAAGCGCAAGCCCCTTTACATTGGCTCTGTGAAGACAAATGTAGGCCATTTGGAAAACGCCAGTGGTCTGATATCTATCATCAAGGCCAGTCTTATGCTGGATCGAGGCTTCATCTTACCCAACACCAACTTTGAGAAGGCCAACCCTGCCATACCTCTGGAAGAGTGGGGTATGAAAGTTCCCATCAATATTCGTCCTTGGCCTAAAGGCAAGCGCTATATTAGCATTAATAACTTCGGTTTTGGGGGTTCCAATGCCCACGCCGTTCTCGAAAAGGCGCCCATAGTGGCTACAATCAAGGCCATGCCCGTTGAATCACCAGGAAATGAAGCCCCTGCACCCAAACTTTTCCCCATATCGGGTCACGACGAGGGTGCTGCCAAAAGAAATGCGAGCCAGATTGGAATCTACGTCGAGCAGCACCCCGAAATCTTTGAGAAGCGCATCTCTCGCGATGTTGCATACACTCTGGGCGAGCGCCGGACTCACCACGCTTTTCGTGTTGCTATCACTGCTAGAAATTTCGACGAGCTGGCAAAAACCTTGAATGATGAAGTCCTGCTCCCACAACGGGCGTCAGATGAACCTCTCAAGCTAGCCTTCGTGTTCACTGGCCAAGGTGCTCAGTGGCCGCAGATGGGCAAGCAGTTACTCAACTCCCACCCCATTTTCGCCAAAACGGTCAAAGAGTCGTCGGACTTTCTCGAGAGTATTGGAGCTGACTTCTCCCTCGTGGAAGAGCTTTTGCGGGATAAGAGTGAGTCCATTGTGAATGAGGTTCATATTGCGCAGCCAATTTGTACGGCGGTCCAGCTTGGTCTTGTTGAGCTTCTCAAGACGTGGAACGTTAACCCTTCCATGGTCAGCGGCCATTCATCTGGTGAAATCGCGGCTGCTTATGTTACAGGCGCTATTACACTCAAATATGCCATGGCTGCTGCTTACTACCGCGGCTATTTTGCTGCTCAGATGAGGCAGCGCAATCCTGATCTGCATGGTGCAATGTTAGCAGTTGGTGCTGGGCCTGCCGAAGTCAAGGGAATCATCATATCCTTGGGTTTGGATGGCATCACCATTGCTTGCAAAAACTCTCCCAATTCAATTACTGCCTCTGGTGATGAGACAGACATTGACTGCCTGGCTTCGGAACTTGAAAGACGCGGCATTTTCAGCCGGAAGCTTCGTGTCAACGTAGGCTATCACTCTGCTCACATGAGACTTGTCGCAGATGACTACATGGCGGCCATCAAAAACATGCACTCCAAAGCCACGGATGGTATCAAGTTTTACTCGTCTCTTCTCGGCAAGAAGCTCGATAACACTGAAGCACTAGGCGCTCAGTACTGGGTTAACAACCTTACCGAGCCTGTTCTCTTTTCGTCCGCCCTTGAGCAGCTATACCATGATGGAAAGCCGGACATTATCATTGAGCTCGGCCCCCATTCTGCCCTCGAGGGCCCAATCAAGCAAATTTTGAAGAGCGTTAGCAAGCAAGCTGCTTCTAGCGTCAGGTATTACTCTGTTTTGCTCCGCAACCAAGATGCTGCGGTTACAGCCGTCAAGCTTGCCGGTAATCTTTGGGCCAACGGTCTTGCTATCAACTTCAGCCAGGTCAATGAGACCTTGGAGGGTCAATCGGACCCCAGTTTGATTTCAAACCTGCCTTCCTATCAGTGGTCAATGCATCAGTACTGGACAGAGTCCCGCGCCAGCAAGTCCCGTCGCCTAAAGCCTTTCGGCCGTCATGACCTGCTTGGACTCCTACAAGATGATTGCAACGAAGATGAGCCTGTTTGGACCAACGTTCTTGACTCCGATGAAGTGCCATGGCTCAAAGATCATAAAATGCAAACTCTTGTCACATTCCCCTGCGCTGGATACCTGACTATGGCGACCGAAGCTGCTTCTCAAAGAGCGAGGATACGTGGCGTATCGTTAGATGAAATTGCCTCTTATTGTATGCGCGACATCCAGGTCACTAAGGCCTTTATCCTTGATGACGGCGCATCTTATGACACACGCTTTACTCTCAAGCGATACGCGGAAGGCCTTGCATCGTACTCTGATGATTGGGATGAGTTCCAATTTTCTTCTTGGGCGCCGTCCCGAGGCTGGGTTGAGCACTGCCGTGGCCTTGTTGGCATCAAGAAACGCAGCGATGCCAATACTGTTCGTGTGAGGAACCAAAAAGCTGCCCTTGATCGCAGGGCCAAAATTCAAGCGCAGCCTGGTACTGAAGTTGACCGTGAAATTTTTTACTCGGAACTTTCTAACAAGGGCGCTGGATACACCAGAGACTTCACATTCAAGGATGGCGCAAACCTGAGAGTCGATGGTGGCTATTCAGCTGGTATAGCTGTTCTCCAAGATTCTGCCGCCAATATGCCTTTCAACTATGAGACACGAAGCATTCTACCCCCTGCATTCACAGACTTGATCTTCCAGACTTGCTTCTTGGTCATCGGCGCAGGTCGCGGAAATATGAAGAACTTGATCATGCCATCGGCCATTGGAAGTGTGGAGATATCTACCAAATGCCCAAATTCTCCCGGAGAAACGCTCGAACTCGTAACCCGCTGCCATAACCACTCTTCAAAGGGGCCCTTTATATATGACCATGATGCATGGCACACAGGCGGGGACGAGCCTGTCGTTATGCTGCGAAACACCGTCTTGACCCCAATTAACGGCGATGCCTTTGATGGCCAAGAGTGCAGATCCGTGTGCTATAAAGTGAACTGGGAGACTTTAGAAGCTCAAGTTGCAGCGAGACTTGAAGACAATCCTACTTCAGATGAGGCAAACGGCCATACAAACAGGCACGCCAACGGCCACACCAATGGACTCACCAACGGGCTCACCAACGGGCTCGCCAACGGGCACGCCAACGGGCACACCAACGGGCACGCCAACGGGCACACCAACGGCCATACCAATGGACTCACGAACGGACACGCCAACGGACACGCCAACGGACACGCCAACGGACACGCCAACGGATACGCCAACGGGCACGCCAACGGGCATATCAATGGACTCACGAACGGACACGCCAACGGACACGCCAACGGACACGCCAACGGACACGCCAACGGATACGCCAACGGGCACGCCAACGGGCATATCAATGGACACATAAATGGACACATAAATGGACACATAAATGGACACACGAATGGGCATATCAGCGGCCATACCAATGGAGGCGCCAATGGGCACATCAGCGGTCACACTAACGGACACACCGATGGGCACATCAATGGTTCTAATAGTGACGCTAATGGCTACGTCCATGGTGCGTTGGCCTCCGGTGTTGACTTGAGTTCCACTCCTATCACCATCATTTGCGATGCTGCCCCCTCAAATACTCTCTCCGCGGCTCTTGCAGATCTAATTGAGATCCGGAGTGGTGGATGCAGACCGACCATCACGTCACTGGAGAACGTGGAAATCTCTTCATCCACTAGATATATCGTCTTGAATGAAGTTGATAGCCCAGTTCTGGATAACATGAGCGCCGATACATTTGCTCGCGTTCAGAAGCTCCTGCTTGATGGCTTGTCTATCCTCTGGGTGGGCTCTGGTGCTTACTTAAATGCAGAGATCCCGCATAACAACATGGCTCAGGGAATGCTCCGAACTATTCGTTCCGAGCTGAGCAAGGTGGCAGCCACCCTCGACCTCGATACCAAATCTAAGTTGATGCCTGTCGACCAGGCGCAGCTGATCCTCACAGCATTGAAAACGTCATTGGAGACGCCCGAAGATGACTCTATTGACTACGAGTTTGCGGAGAAAAATGGTAAACTTTTCGTTCCCCGTGTAGTAGAGGAAAACGAGATGAATCTCGATATCTTCCGCCAAACTCAGTCTTCCCGCCCTTATCTCCAAGACTTCAACCAGCCCGGACGCCGCCTCAAGATCGCGGTTGGCACTTATGGTGCGCTCGACTCCTTGTTCTGGGAAGACGAGAAGGCGTACGAGTTGAGGCCTGATGAGATTGAAATCAAAGTTGCTGCCACTGGCATGAACTTCAAGGACGTTGTCATTGCCATGGGACAGGTGGCTAGCCCATATCTCGGAGTCGAGTGTTCCGGTACCGTCTCACGACTTGGATCTAGCGTTTCCTCGCTCAAGGTTGGAGATCGGGTTTGTGCTATGACACACGGTGCTTATGGTACCTTTGCTCGCTGTCCAGCTACTAGTGCAGCTATTGTACCCGATGATATTCCTTTCTCTGTTGCTGCCTCTATCCCCGTCGTCTTCTGCACTGCCTACTATGGCCTTGTTGAACTTGCACGCCTCGACAGCGGTGAAAAGATCTTGATTCATGCTGCCTCTGGCGGTGTAGGGCAGGCCGCTATTCAACTCTCACGGATGATTGGTGCTGAGATTTTCGCCACTGTTGGCAGTGCCGAGAAGAAGCAGCACCTTATTGATATGTATGGTATCCCTGAGGATCATATCTTCTATAGTAGAGACACTAGCTTCGGGCCTGCCCTCAGAGAAGCTACTGGTGGCAATGGCGTGGACGTTGTGATCAATTCGCTTGCCGGTGACCTATTGAGAGAGACTTGGGCCTGCATTGCTCCATTCGGCCGCTTCATTGAAATTGGAAAACGTGATATCACTTCTAATACCAGACTGGAAATGGCCAAGTTCGAGTACAACTGTACTTTCAGCTCGGTTGACTTGACCAAAGTTGGAGATTGGCGACCCAAGATCATGGGCCGAGTTTTCAACGAAGTCATGGCTCTCATCGCCAAGAAGAATATCCAGCCCATTACCCCTATCACCGAGATTGGCATATCCGAGGTTGAAGCCGCTTTGCGCAAACTTCAGAGCGGCAAGACCACGGGTAAAGTTATTGTCAACCATCTCGTTGATGAGCAGGTCAATATTACTCACCAGCAGCCTACCACTAAGGATCTAGTGAAAGACAATGCCACTTATATCATCATTGGCGGTACAGGTGGCCTTGGCCGTTCTATGACAAAAAAGATAGTGCAACGAGGTAGAAAGCACATTGTCCTTTTGTCCCGCAGCGGCAAGATGACCCCTGAGCTAGAGCAGCTCAGCAAAGACTGCGAAGTTGATGAAGCCAAGATCTACGTAAAGCCCTGCGATGTGGCCGATCAGGCAAAGGTTAACGAGCTCATCTTAGAGCTGCAGTCGTCACTGCCTCCGATCCGTGGTGTCATCCATGCAGCTATGGTTTTGCGTGATACCCTCTTTGAAAAGATGTCATTCGAGGACTGGAATGAGGTTGTCCGCTCAAAGGTTGCGGGCGGCTGGAACTTCCACACTGCGCTGGCTAATGAACCCCTAGACTTCTTCATCGTTATGTCCTCCGTTGCTGGTATTGTCGGTAACCGAGGGCAGGCAGCCTACGCTGCAGCCAACACCTTTTTGGATGCTTTGACAGTCCACCGCCGCAAACTGGGTCTCAATTCGACATCTCTCAACCTGACTGCGGTCGAAGATGCCGGTTACCTGGCAGAGAATGCCAGCAAACAATGCGAGGTTCTTCGTAATTTATCCGGTAACGGCATTAGCGAGGCCGAAGTCCTAGCACTCATCGAGAGCTCTATCAACGGAAAGGTTGGCACCACCTGCGACGACCAATGTGTTACCGGTCTCGATTTCGGCGACTCTATGCCCTACTATGCCACCGATGGCAAATTCTCATATCTGCGCAAGGCGGCTGCCCTCGCGCTTAGCACAGCTGCGGATGATAGCAACAGCGCAAACATTCCTATCGGTAAGAGACTGGCCAAGCTTACGACCGTGGAAGAGGCCGTTGAACTTGTCGTCGATGGCTTGCGCGACAAACTCGGCGCCATTCTGATGCTTCATCCCGACGTCATGCTCGCAAAGCAGGCGACCGTCACCATGACTGCCTTTGGCCTGGACTCGCTCAACGCTATTGAGTTGCGTAATTGGATCGGAAAGGACCTTCAGGCGCACTTACAGATTCTAGAGCTGCTAAGGGCTGGTACACTGGCCGATCTTGCATGTCAGATTCTAAAGAAGACCCGTATCCAAGGTGTATGGTCTGTGGAAGAGGCAGCCAAATGAGGAAGCCCAGTGATGCGCAACCTTGTAAGCCAGAAGAAAAAAAAAAGAACGAGGAAAACGAAGCAGTGCGAGAAGCGACTTTGTATATTGAGAGGCTTGGTGGTTGCTTATTCCTTCTCGTTCCTTTCCGTCTTCTTTCTCTGTCGTTCTTCGGTGAGCGTCTTCCTCCTGGAGCCTAAGTCACTGGAGACAGATTATACCTGTCGTGCTCGAAGAAGCCCAGCAGGTTTCTATATCAAAGAGCGAATTGCAACAACTTAGGCAGGACAAGCGCAGCCATCGATGACTATCCTGGCTTGTTTTAATAGCTACAATGAGCCTATATTGTTGCAACGGGGTTGTACCCATCTGTCACCGAGGCAGCGTTCTCTTTGGACTCGGTATGGGGGGGGGGGGGGGGGGGGGGGGGGGGGGGGGGGGGGTTGTGAATTTGAGGAGCATATTGTCTTTCACCTGTTGGAGCATTTCATTTTAAGATGTATTGACGGTCCTAGGGGAATTGATAGGAGGATGTGCATATGAAAGTCAGCGTGTTGACTGGCACATTCTGCGAGTGTCGGGCTAGCACTGCGCCTCTAATGTTTATTATTTATCCTGGAGCCAACGAGCCAATCAGGACATTTGTTATTTATATTTATTTAACAGCTATGTAGACGCGGATAATCTCCAGCAATTAACTAGTTGCCTATAATTAGGCGCTGACCCTAAACAAAAAGTTAGTGCAAAAGAGCTCCCTCTAAGATGCGAAATCATATCTTCTCGCTTCTACGGAGGATAGATGTTCGTGGAAAACACACACACCGGAATCTACACATCTCTTGTCGAGGTAAGTATGAGTCCAGGGAGCCCGTTTAGCGCTTTCTTTCATGGCTAACTCTGAGATACGAGATATTTGATTGATTTGGTTGGTCAGGTGGGTCTGGAGCAATCTATGAGATTTCAATCTATCAAGCACTGATCATCTAAATACACGATATTGAGCTCCTATTTATGTTCCTCATACGGCCATGTATCTTGCCATCGCGGAGATGCCAGCTACAGCTGAAACAGGCGTTAAAACGCCGGGCGTAGCATTTGTTCGATGATGGAGAGCTGACACTGATATTTAATGAAACGGCGTAGTTGACTAACGTGTTTCGTACGATCAGGCAGTATTACACCGAATCTCCGTTCAACACTAACATTGATCAAGGGAAATTAATCACCGCTGAACAGCTATTTGAGTATACAAATGGAAATTTCCTCGTCAACGAAAAGTTTCAATTTGACCGACGTTATGTAAAATTTAACCTGGACGCTCTTTGCGCTCGCGCTGCTACTGCAGGAGGCGAAGCTTCTCCCATCAATGCGGTCGAAAAGATGGAAGGTGGTTTCAGCAAGGCGTTTTTAATAGTAAAGGAAAATGGAATGGAGGTCATTGCGAAAATTCCCTGTCGCAATTCTGGACCATCAGTGTATACCACTGAATCGGAGGTTGCTGTGTTGAAATATGGTAAGAAAGCCGTCCTACACCTCCACATTGCTCATCAATCGGCTCACTGTGCATCTCATAGTGAAACAGCATACAAGTGTTCCCGTCCCAGAGGTATATGCGTGGTGCTCGGATCCCGCAAACCCTGTAGGTGCGGAATATATCATCATGGAGAAAGCAGCCGGAGTTCCCCTTTTCAGGATATGGGGTGAGATCTCGCAGTCTGATAAACTGGAGCTCATCAAGCGGCTTACGGTGATCGAACGTGAGCTTTCTTCCCTACAGCTCCCTGCCTATGGCAGCCTGTATCTCCGGGCTTCTTGTGGGAATTTACCAGCTTGGAAACCCCTGGATTTAGATGTTGACCCTTCACAATCATACTGCGTGGGTCGCTCAGGTGACAGGTCGTATGTGCCCGAGGACTGTGAGGGAATGGATAAGTCCAAAATCGATCTAGGGCCTTGTGAGTGTATCTGACCATACATTTTGTATCCTTCCTAACATACAGAATTAGGGAATACCTTAGCCGCGTTTGGTACTGCTATTGCAAAACGAGAAATCTCTCGTATTTTACATAGCTCACCAATTCACCCAGGGACATTCTATCAAGGAAGCCCAGCGGAGCGGAAAACTTTGCTCGAAAGCGCTATCTGCCTTATGGGACTACTGGACTCAAACCCTACTCTCACACAGTCTGCAAAGCCTGTCCTCTGGCATACAGACCTTCACATGGGAAACATATACGTTTCCCCTGATAAGCCGTCGCAAATCCTTTCGCTCATTGACTGGCAATCAATATCTGTTCTCCCTTTTTTCCTGCAAGCGCGATGGCCTATCTTCCTAGAGCCACCACAAAACTTCGTCCGAGGGCTTCAGAAGCCGAAACTACCTGACAACTTCAACGAGCTAGATGCAGAAGATCAACAGCTAGCAAGATATGAACAACAGCAAGCTGTGGCTGCAAAGGCATACGAAGTTTCTAACTATCTCGAAAATAGAGCGGCTCATAACGCAATGAACCTTCCTCGTGTTTTCCGGGAACTGTTCAAGCGCTGCGGCGAAACCTCGGAGGTCGGTGTTCTCCCGCTTCGCGCATGTATGATAGAGATTTTCCAAAGCTGGTCTGGCTTAGGCTTTGCTGGTGAATGCCCCTACTCCTTTAGCAAAGAGGAGATAGTAGAGCATGACATTCAGTTCGAAGACTATGAGGATTGGCACAAGGCCCATGAAATAGCGAGAAAGTGTTTGGATACAGATGAGGATGGATGGATATCCCCTGAAATGGATATTGTCAAGAAGCGCCGGCAAAACCAGGAACTACTGGACATGTTCATCGAACAGATGGCGAGCGAGAAATCTTTAGAAGAATCGCGGCGCATGTGGCCGTTCGTCGAGGGGAGTGAAGTTGTTAAGACGGGGTTATAGTCAGGCTAACATTTTCAACTCGATGCATGAACAGAATATATTTTGCTACATTTCATAATTTGCCGTTACCTGAGTGTGCACATGAGCGTTACTCAACCCATATCGTCCATTCGTCTTGAAGATCCTCCACCATAAATACGTAGAGCCTTATATAGACAAGACAGGAAATTTTTGCTATGGTGAATTATGACGGCTCGATTGATATTCTATCTACCCTTCAGGGCGCCACGTAGTTCTTATACATCATATTTCCACTCAATAATTGCTTCGGAGTTATACGTAATCGCATGACCGCGTCGAGTTTCTTTCATTTCATATGCTGCTACCTTTGTCCACCACTCTAACACACCCACCCAGTAGAGCCCCATTTCATTCCTGATTCTCACGCTTCGCAGCCTAATGTAGGCGTAGATTTAATGCAAAAAAACGAATAAAACAATGAAGAGGGGTTGAGCAAGTAACGTAAACGTCCCAGTAATTGGGGAGGGTGGGGGGTAGGAGATCATCAAAGCACAGGCAAAAAGTTCAAATGTGGCGGATATTCAGTATGCTTCACTTACACCGATTGATAGAAATTTCACTATCTTTGTGTCAAAGTGCAGCTAAGAAGGGGGAAGGGAGTTCGGACAGGAGAATGGAGCGTATGGTGGAGAAGATATAGGGATAAATAGGGAGGAAAGGTGAACAAATGTAAATGTGGCCGCAGATAATGACCCCGAGCACCTGAGATGCTAAATTTCTTAAGAAAGAACCCAGGGTAACTTTTTTTCGAAGATTTTTTAAGACCGCTTGTCGCCGATGATTGTTGGATCAAGAAACACGATAAATGGGATGTTAAATGAGGCCGACGAAATATGAAGATATCGCTAGTATCATGCGCTCAACCGTTGTATAAATGCCTATTATGACGAGGGACAACTATTAGCACATGCTGCAAAAATCTTTTGGGATAGCAAGGGTCTTTTCTCATACCTGGAAAAACTGTCGAAAAGCCTTTACATCTAGCTGCTCTAAGGACGTTAAATATTCGTTGATAAGGTCTGAGCCCATGCCCATCCCGGGCAATTCGGAATCTCGAAGCCATTGGAGGTACTCGGGCCCGGTCTTGGAGTATATCACTTTTTGCATGGCTGCCGCTTCACCGAGGACTTGTTTAGCTTGGGCGTCTTTCGAATTAAATGACGAATTCATTGGCAATGCCCAACAGAGAGGGGAGAAACGAGTTATCATGAACTGTGCAAACCCAGGCAATGCCGGTTCTGACTGGGTTACGCCAGCGCCGTTTGAAGGAGGCGCAATATCCGGGCCACCCCAGAGGCTAGACATTCGGGCCAGGACAAGGAATGCCATTTTCGCAGTTGGGAAGTCATCGGCGTCTTTGGCGAAATGCTCAATGGTTGAAATGACCGTTTCGAAAATCGATTGGTTCGCTGTACCCCCATATGTTAGCTGAAGGATAAACAAGGTATAATATTAAAGAACATAAACTTACAACTGCTAATTATCACAGAACCAAGATCATTGTTTAATATCATGAGCAAAAAGTTAAGGTATTCTCTTTTCAGTTCTGCTAATTGGATTTCGTCATCAGTGCCAGAAATTGGCTCTGCGATGCCAGCGAATACACGCTGTAGGAAAGGCGTCCACAAAGTGTCGAGGATCGAATAAATTTCGGACTTGAACCCGAAGATGACTTGATCTAATAACCGAAGGAATAATGCCATCTCGTCCTTCGAGGAAGTTGAGGTAAGCAAGCCGTCAATCCATCTGGGTAGTTGCGGCAGATTTCTTGCTCCTCTAACGCCAATGAGTCTAGAGAATGTGAAACGGGCCGCAGTTCGGATGGTGAACGAAGACTTTAGCGACTCGAGAGCAACTAATGTTGCCTCCGCTACCTGACCAAACGCTTCCGACACTTCTGCAGGTGGTGGTGTCTGAGGAGAGGTGGAACCAGGCATCCAGTCGGAGTAACCCTTGGCAAGAGTACCGAGAGCCATGATATCATGATGAATTTGCAATATAGCGCGCTCATCGTTTGCTCGGGCAGCCTGCAAATTCTTCTCCATATCCATGAAAATCGGGTTCATGATCGACTGTGCAAAGTAGACCTGTTTGTCGACAGATATTGCTGTAGAACAGATAGTTCCAATGGCCTCGAAGAGCCACAGCTGGCTGGTAGAAACAGTATCCGGGGGTCCTCCAATATCTTCTGAGGACATGTCATCTCCATCCGAGTTTTCACCGGGTACTTCCGCGTGGATTGTAAGTAGATCGCCGAGAGCTTCTATAACTGTTTGCGCAACATTCCCGAGGAAAGCTCGAAGATGCTTAACCAGGCGATGGAATAGGTACCATGATCTGGTCCTAACCTTTAACATCTGGTGATGGGCAAGGCGAAGGAACCCTTCCAAAACTCCGAGAAGAAGGTGTGAATGGTGCTCAAAAAATGCATTATACCGCACACAAATTTCCATATACTGTAGTTGTGTTGCAGGATGGTTGAAAGAGCGTACATCTAGATATAATTGTTAGTAACAATGAATCAAAGGTAATATAACAAAAATCTAAACACGTACCGGACTCAACCATTATTAACATCATTTCAATCAATCGCTCAGCTGCCGGGTTATTTGGTTTTTGCTTGTTATATAGTCCCCCAGATTTCATAGCAATCTCTCCAAAGAGGAACATCTCATGAAGAGCTAGATCAAGGTCACGCCAGTCTAGCTGTGCCCCAGGTTGTCTTAGGTTAGAGAATGTAGATCGGACCACATCAGTAACAACTTCTATAAAGAGCTGCTCATTCGTTGATGCGATTATCTGTTGTAGAACATTCAGCCTTCGCCGCAGTTCTTGAAATTCTGCTTCATCGGTCTGGTCATCCTCACTTCCCCAGCTAGATGTTTCATCATATCTCATTTTCTGGATAATAGCCTTGAGAACTGGCAGCAGCATGTGAGTTTGCTGAGCCGCTAGTTCGGGATTCTTCTTTGAAACTTTCCGGAAGTAGGTGAGCATGTCATTTACACATGGTACGATTGTCGAGCATATCTCATCATATTCGTCGGAGAAATATCGCAAGACATGGGGCAAAAAGGCTTGGAGTAGAGCCTCGGCCTTTTCTTTCGTTCCAGCATCAATTCCATCTGTTTCGAGCGCCTTGACGATATCCAGAGCTGTGATGTTTACAAGCTTGGCCACTGTTTCTGCGAGATCTGTATCGTACTTCGAAGTGAATCGGTATTCATGTAGCGGTGGGCTTGTAGAGAGTTGAGAGACGATACTTTCCAGATTCAAGAAAACTATCATGTCGATTTTATCAGATGGCTTCATTTTCTTTCCAATAATCTCCGTGAAGACGTCAATTGCGGCGTCCCTGACCCTCTCCCCTCCACCACTCAGACCCAAGTCCTTGGCTTTCGCAAGCTGGTGGAATAAAAGGTCGAGCATGCCCTGATTCACCACCAGAGAGATATTTATCCAGCTGACCCAGCTTCCGATTGCTTTGAGAACCATTGCAGTGATTACATTGTCCTGATCCTGCCATTGGCCTAAGATCTCCTGCCACGAGGCAACTAGCTTCTGTACATCTCTCTCGCGAATAAGATCTTTCAGCGTGTTTGCCCTATCTTGCTCCGCCCGCGAGCGGGAAAGTAGCACATCCCCGATCTCGTCATGGATGGAGTTGATAACTCGGAGAAAGAAGACTGTCCCCAAGACATTGTCTCGTGCCGGGTTGTCTGGGGATTTGTAGGTTAAACGGAGGATGTCGTCGAAGAAGGTATCCCATCCATTGGCATAGAGGGCGGAGAAGAGGCATGTGATTGTCTGGGCCATTTTGTTCTGGATATTCGCCTGGTCTGGCTCATTTGTAGATCCGGGCCCGTACATCTCCTGCAAATAAGCCATAAGACTATCCTTGATGAATCCAAGGCTCTGTAAATCCATCTGGCCCGATTGTGTGGCACCGTTGACGATCTCCAGGGCTACATGGCGTACAATCTCGGAGTGCCGGGGAGACTTTGTAAAAATCGAGAGACAGGGCTGCCATCCTGACGGGTCTGATCGAAGCTGGCTAATGTAATCGAAAGCTTGCGCCTTAAGCGCCTGGTCTGACGACGGGTTTCCGGCGATTTCTATGGCATTTGCAACCTAGCAAAGATAATACCGGTTCAGTCAGCAATATTGCGCAAAGAAAGACGGCCACCCCGGAGGGACCTATCTATCCACCAGCTGCTAGCAGACATATAGCATCTATCCAGGGTCCTAAAACACGAGACGTAAAAAACGACGCTGGTGGTTTACCTGCTCCTCCATCGTGACCGCTCGCAGCGAGGCCCGAGGCTCTCGTGCTCTGCCCAGACGGCCGGAAAGAGGCTTGAAAGTTGATCTCTAGCTTTCACGCAGTCCAGGGAAGTAGTCACCCAACTGTGCAGAGCTGTGAAGGTCGTAAAGGAGTCTGAGTGTTCATTTCATAAATCTGCTTATATTTCCTGTCAGTCCAGCGTGGGCAAAAGTTAGTGTGCCGTTGCGGGACCAGGACCAAGAGTATGACACAACTCCCACAAAAACAATATAATCTCCTTTGGTGGGGTGGACTAGTCAGCGGCTAGGGGACGCCAGGTCTCTCGGCGATGGGCTGGTAAGAATATATATCTCTGTCGGATGCTGTGTTAACAATGGGAGAGCAGCCAGAGAGGCAGAGGGCACAGCGATGGTGAGAGCGCGGTATAAAAGTCCAACCAGATATGGCCTGAAAGGGAAATTCCCGTGAAAGAGTCGCTGCTTTAAGCTGCCTTATCTAAGCCTTTATTTTCTACTGTAAATATCAACATCCTTGCTGCAGGATGAACATGCAGGCAAGATCGAGACTGAGATCATCAGGGACTAGCTGGGTTGTTTGTGTGCAGTAACTAATCGAAGCTATGGGGAGTAGTCTACTGCTATACAAGCTACCTCCTGTCTGCTTCTGACTTGAGTATCTGCTTCTCCATCTGCTCAAAGCCATGCACGGCTTGACCGTATTTCTCAAACACAGCAGGCTGGTATCCGTCTGCTATCTTCTCCACAAACTCTTCTTCTTTCCATCTCTGCCCAATTAGATCCTCAAAGGTCTGGCCTGGTGACCGCTCCAACGCCCACACGGCCTTGTATGCCGCGCCCAAGGCACACGCGTTTTCACCCACGTCCAGCTTATACACGCCTTCAATGCCGCCGAGGACTTCGCCTGCAACTTTGGCAATGGCTGCGTTACGCGAGCCGCCGCCGACCAGATATATCCGTCTGGGCTGTGGCGGAATCCCCTCGGATGGACTGTGGACTAATTCCTTCGAGCGTAGCCTAAGGGAGAGGAACTGGCTCTCGACAATTGCTCGAGCATCATCCCACGGGTGGTTCCAACCTTCATCGGTCTCTGTAAGGCCTTCTCCATGGCTCGGTGTATAATTGAAATGCCATTCCCCCGCTCGAAGGTTGGGTACTATCTCCGGCCGAGGGAAGAAGAGGCCCATTTTCATCGGATCCGAGTCTGTCTTTTGACCAACTTGGGCCGTTTCCAGTAGCACCCTGTCAAAGTTACTCCAAGGGTTCGATTGATCTTTTGTTTCTGACTTCTGGTTGATCGCATCTCTCACTTTTTCACGGGCGAGGCCGCCGTTCTTGTAGCAGAGCATGAACATATACAACCCCGGCGTCGTCGGGTGGTTGAAAAAGTGCGTTGACGGATCAGGTTTGTACTGTGGAGTCGACATCAAGAATGTAGTCGATGTCCCCAGGGATACCATTGCATCGAGTGGCCTCAATGGGAGAGCAAGGATAGTTGCCGGGTTGTCTCCCGTAGAGGGAGTGATGATACAGTCTAGGTGGAAGGAGTATCGTTCCACGAAATAGTTGCTGATTTTCCCGAGATGATGTCCTCCATCGTGAGGCACGTCTCCCAGTTTCTTTTTGAGCTCTTCCGGTCCAACCTCACCGGCACATAGCTTGAGAAGACGCTCGTTCCACTGGTTGGTCGGAATATCCCACAAGTTCATGCCACATACATCCGATATGTCGAACGGGGCAACCTGCCCTAAGAAGACGGAAGCTAAGAATGAAGAAACCAAGGATATCCTGGAAGTCTTTCTGTAAGCATCGGGGTACTTTCGCTGAAATCTCAGTATCTGGGGCCCAGTAAATCTCTAGATGAAAATGTTAGCTATGCCAGTAAAGCAGTAATTGAACTGGTAGAACTTGCATGATGTGCTTTACTCCCCGTCACCTTCGCCAATTCCTCTTCGCTACCAAGAAAAGCGTCAAACTCATCACACTCTTTCTGCGTGCTAGCATCCTGCCAATTCGGGCTGTGCGGATGAGATAGTGCCAATTGCAGCTGGTCTTCCAACGTCTTCTCCTTATCCAAGCTGCTCAATATCCTCTCTGCAGACCCGTTCCAGTATACGCTCCCATGCTGCTGCCCCGCACCGCTAATACCTCTCACCAAGCTAAAATCAAGCCCCTGTTGCTTCAGGTCTGCAAGCACGGCATCCAAAGCCTGTAGCCACATGGCGACTGGCGCAAAAACCTCCCGCTCAGCTTCATTGGTCAAGACGCCCTTCTCGACATCAAATCCCTTTGAGTCGCTGTCAAAGTCGAATTTAGCGACGTTGACGACCTTCAAGTCTGATGAGACGACGAGGCCTTTTAGTTGTTGCGTCGAAAGGTCGAAGCCGATGTATAGCGGTCCACCACTGGAGCCCATTTTGTGTGCAGTTACCTTCTGAGTATAGATGCCTTATTAAATATACAAATTAGAGACTTAATATTTAATGAAGAACAATGTGTTTATATAAACGGAGGGCTTGATATCTGTTGATGGTGGCCTTTCCCCTCGGCGTCTATTCGTGTGGGGCGGGATGATATCATCGAACAGCTTAAAATGCACGACCAACACAGGTAAAGACAACGAATACAGGGATCGCTACTACAAATCTTTGAGAAGCCATGTATTTTGTTAATAATTGGCGAGACCTGCCTTTGAATAAGTAATTGAGTAAGGTGAACCTATGGTGCTCGTTTATCATTACGTAGTTGCGTAGTTTATGTCGTAGAATGTACTAAGGACAGGTTAAAGGTAACTAGGCATTAAGCTTAAATTGAATAGCAGGTCTACAGACAGGAGAGCAATAATACATATGCAGAAGTCTCCTAAGTATATCCAACACTGGCTCTTTAATGGCCCATTGCATAGAATGGGGATGTCCAGAAGTAGAGTTCTCTACAATACACGCTGGTGTATTAAGAGGGCGTAGGCGATCCGAGAGTCCATGGCTGCGCAAAACACTAGCCATTTCGGCTTGGACACCGGGATATTGTGGACTATATCATGGCTTTTATGAGGCCGCGGTCTATGTCCGAAACCCTGGGCACCGTGATGGGTGCCAACAGCCATCGCCCACAAGGTAGCTCCAGGATGAAATGAAATCAATGCCTCTTCCTATTGCCATTCTCATGGACATGTGCTCCCGATACGGCCGTTCCGTTGGTCTCAGCCTCTGGTTCGGGACTGCTCCGCGGACTCACGTCAGGTGCAATGAACTCTTCAGCGAAGTCTAGCTCCTTCTCTGTATTGAGCGTGAACCGTACTCGCAGCCGTTTAACACCCCGGACACGCGACCCCACGCGTTCTCGGATCACCCGTTCAATCTCCCGAGTGCGCGCAACTGACCATGATCCGGGGACGGCCAAATCGATCTCCATCAGGTAGTTGGGACCAGACTTGACTCCTTGGATGTTCCGGAGTTCAATCTCAGCCCCGTCCGGGATTCCAGCAATTGCTCTGGCAGCATATTTTCGCACCGAGTCTACCATGCTGTCCTCGACGCCCGCGTCGGCTAGTTCTAGCAAGGTAGTTTTCGTATTCCCTAGTCCCGCCCTGATAATCATTATCGAGATAACCAATCCGCCAACTGGGTCCAGCCATGTAGCGTCGGTGAAAACGTGTGCACCACCGATGGTCAACAGCGCAACTATACTTGTAAGGGAGTCGACACGGTGATGAACGGCATTAGATGCGAGTACGGAGGATTTTCGCTCCTTTGCGATTTTCATAGCTAACGGACGGAATTGTTAGCAATTGAGTATCTAGACCTGGCGTTTTAACAGGGTACTTACTCGCATGATATAGCCATTCCTTTACAACAATTGAGCCTGCGGCAAGCCAGGCAGCGTTGAGGTTGGGCCCAAGAGCCTGATCCGTTGGGAAGTGGGCGTGGCTATGCGAGTGTCCATGTCCGAGCAGGCCTAGATGTGAAGCAGCGTGCGCAATGTCCGGGAAGAACTGTGTGAGTATAACTTCGGCGGCATTCAACCCCATCAGCACGCCTCCAACGAGCAGTAGACCGCTCACTCCCAGCGCTCCCAGTGTCTCGACCTTGCCGTATCCTAGCGGGAAACGGGATGAGGGCGGTTTGTTCGACCAAGAGACCGTCCCCAGGGTCATGAAATCCGACACAAGATCTGTTAGGGCATGATATGCATCTGCCACCAACGCCTGCGAGTGAAAGACGTAACCACCCACGCCCTTTCCAATTGCCATGGCCAGGTTCGCCAACAGGCCTATTCGTGTAATCCGCACTCCCGGGTCCTGCTTGTTCTTGGACGTCAAGTATGTGGTATCGTGGTGATGGCCGTGACCGTGGCCATGGCTGTGACCATGCGACCTGGATTGACAGCCCATCGTGAAGGCAGCGGGCGGTCGAAGATCTGAGAGAGCCGGTCGTAGTATCAGGAGGCAGCAGGTCGAAGCAGTGGGGCGATATGATACGGTCGTCCGGTAGGGATATGCGGTGCTCGGCGGAGAGGCTTTGTTCAGGGTAGAAATACAGCGGGAGCAGCGAGACGAGCAGTATTTAAGAGGTGGCTTGAAGCCACGTTGCTGGATGTCGCCGTACTCTCTCTCTGTTGGAGATGATATGCGAGGCCGTGGGTGTAAGAGGGTACAAAGAGATCGAGCTGAGCGAAACCTGGACTTCCACCCGCAACTGGCTGGCGTGCGAATCATGGCCTGGAGCTGGGGGGCTCGTTCGCTAAATATCCAGCCCAGCCTGCGATGCCGGGCTGAAATACCAGTCTGCAAAGCCTCAGAATACTATATATTTAGCACGGCCGCGGGATACTATAGCTCACGGTTCGATAGTTTCAGAATAAGCACTTTTTTAGTTGGGGAGCACTGGGCACCGGAAGATTTTTAGTCTCAAGGGGACGAGGATACGAAGCACCGAAGGCACCCATGGAAAGGCCAAAACTTCCCCTGCCAGGGACCCCGGCGAGTCAGTCGACCTTGCTACAGGCATATATTACGTCTTGACATCAGGTAGACATGGCGTCGGATTCGTCGGATTCGTCGGAGTCGTTGAGCAAGCTTGAGAGACTGCGTACAGTCGGTAAGATCAAGCCAGCTTCCGGTTATTCGACAAGTTCTACCGGCTAATAGACCAGGATGATATAGGCCGGCTGGAGCGTTACTCGACAGCACGTAACTCTCTAAAGTTCTACACAAACGTCGCGGTGACGGTGACATATGTGCTGCCGTCGACTTGCTCTCTGCCTTTAAAGGACTGCATCTATAAAGCCCTAGAGACGCTCATCGGGCAACATCCGGTTCTTTCGGCCATTCCGCTAGAGGAGGACTCAAAGGATCCCTATTTCGCACGGCTACCGGAGGTCAATCTCGACCGGTGCGTTACGTTCCAGGAGCGGAAGAGCAGTTTCCCTGCTGCAGAGAGTGAAGGTGAATCAGAGGTAGAGCCAGAGCGGGATGCAGAGCTGGACGAGCTGCTAAACGTCCAGCATAACGCTTCGTTCGCTGCCCCCTTACCATATTGGCGCCTGTGTGTCCTCACAGATCCCCGGGACAGCCGTCAATTCACTGCTGCATATGTATGGCACCATGCTATTGGAGACGGGTCATCGGGGAAAGCATTCCATAAGACCTTTCTCCAGGCCTTACACAATGCATGCTCGGCTGCATCTGCCGATGTGAAGAGTGTCATTCCGTCACCGAAGACACCGCTGCTACCGAACCTGGAAAAGGTCTATCCCATGCCGCTTTCGTTCTTCTTCATCCTCAGTATCTTATTCTGGACCAAGATCTGGAAGGCCGCACGAGACCCTGGTTTATGGACGGGATCCAAAATCACTACGCCTCTTGAGAACCAGGTCCGCCATCTTGTCATCTCTAAGCGGGATACTGCTGCATTAAGGGACCTCTGTCGCGAGAACAAGACTACAGTAACCGCTGCCCTGCAGACGCTCCTGGCTAACGCACTGTTCACAAATCTTCCCGGGAAGTTTACCAGCCTACGGTGCGAGGGAGCAATCTCGAATAGACGATGGCTTACAGACGATAACATTACAGACGACTCTATTGGCGTCTGGGTCCAGGACTTCCAGGAAATGTACTCTAGAGATAAGCTCAGCAAAAATGGAGAACGTCTCGAGTTCTCCTGGGACGAAGCAAGGAGGTCTAAACAGAATCTTGACCGGATTCTGAGCCTGAGGGGGAAGAACTCTATGGTAGCAATGCTCAAGTTTGTGGACGATTACCAGAACGAACTTTTCCTACCCAAGGTCGGCAAGGAGAGGGAGAAGAGCTTTGAAATCTCAAATGTCGGCGTGTTTAAGTCGAGCCAGGAGGAATTGGAGGCGGGAGAGAAGGGGCCACGATATGGCCGGATGGTCTTCACGCAGAGTGCGAATGTTTTTGGGTCGGCGATATCATGCTCCGTTATTACGGGCGTAGACGGCTGTTTGGTTTTGGGATTCTCCTGGCAAAAGGGCGTTGTTGATGCAGATTTAGTCGCCGCTGTCATCAGAACAGTCAATGAACAGCTGGTTTCACTTGGGGCAAAGTAGATTTATATTCTCTTGTCGAACTAGAAATAGAGGATTCAGTTATTTAATACTCCCGTACATCGTAACTATCTATTAATAGCTAAATATCTGTTCCGGGTATGGGCAGGCGTAGTTTGAGGCGTTAGTAATCGCAGGGATAGCCTCACAGCAAATGACGAAGTCGATTACAGCCGATCATGAAGCAAGACCTGTACCTTCAGATCTGATACTGCTCAATCCCTATAGACAGCCGGCCGGATCGCCAAACATGCTCTTCCCATGAGCCAACGCATGAGGATCCCGTTCACGGCTCCCTTCTCGCCTCCGATTATCCTCCCTTCATCCGCCAACACTCTCTCCGGCGCAATCGATGCCATCGCCTCGTTCCTCTCCGCTGCTCCTCCAGCGCTACTCAGAGGCGTGAACCTGGGCCGGAATGAGCAGACAGTGTTATTGACCGGAGCAGGCATATCTGTGGCATCGGGGCTGGCTGATTACCGTGGAGAGAATGGAACATACCGACGAAATGTTGCCTATCGACCAATCTATTTTCACGAGTACGTGAATCAACATGAAGCAAGGAAACGATACTGGGCTCGGAGCTTCATCGGATGGCCTACAATGGGTCAATCGAAGCCGAACATCACGCATGAATCGATTAGAGAGCTGGGGAAGAAAGGCTACATCAGTTCGGTGATTACGCAGAACGTGGATTCGTTGCACGGCAAGGCTCATCCTCATATACCTGTAGTCGAGCTTCATGGCTACCTACGATCGGTCATCTGTGTTAGCTGCCGCCATAAGATACCCCGTCCAGAGTTCCAGGAGTCGTTGTTTGCCCTCAATCCTCCCTGGGCGGAATTCCTTAATCGAATAACAGAGTCCGGCGCCCTGGATACCGATAGCATCGAGCAGCAACGCCAACGAGGGCTGAAGCTCAACCCGGACGGCGATGTGGATCTTACAAACGCACACTACTCTGACTTTCGGTATCCTGCCTGTCCTCGATGCCTGGAGAATCCGCCGCTACGGCCAGACGGGTCGAGGGGGATAGTTGAAGCAGACCAGGACGGGGCACTGGCTTCTCCCTCGAACGCAGGCATCCTCAAACCGGCGGTTGTCATGTTTGGCGAGTCGGTCAACGAGGGAGTGAAGGTCGCTGCCGAAGAAGCGATAGATGAAGCCGGGAAGCTTCTTGTCCTTGGGACCAGTTTGGCTACCTTCTCGGCATGGAGACTAGTTGAACGAGCAATCGCGCGAGGCATGTCGATTGGAGTCTTGAATGTAGGCGGATTCCGCAACGAAGCTGCATTGTTCGGGGATCTCGCAGTCCGTTCAGGGGAGATGACTCGCGTGAGATGCAGCCAGCCTGCTGAAGCCGTTATCCCTGAAGTCGTTGCCAGACTCCAGGCGCTTGCTTAGCCCTTATACTTCCTGTACTCCGTATATTCGTTCTAAATATATATAGATATATAGCATGTCAGTAGGAGTTGCATCTCGTTTCCATTGGCGCCGACTCGCCCCTGCGTTTCCTATAGATATCGCCCCTTGCCAGTCAGACAGCCAGACGGTCAAAAATGAAATCGCAAGCGCCCTCATGAATAACCGCCTGCAGAGAATGCCTCCATGATTGGTGTTTTCGCAGGCTGGGCGCTTCGAAGGCTAAAAATACACTGCTTACCTGCTGGAAAACCTTGGTAGGTCGGGCGTAGGATGGGCTTGTTTCAAACCTCCCAGCGACAAGGGCGATTATTTAATACCTAGCTATCTCTCCTCGCTCTCTCTCCTCATGGACAGCCACAACTCCGTCAATTCACATAGCCACGACCGGTTCATAAACCACACAACTTCTTATCTCAGTATTGCCTCCTCGCTTGTTTCTCCTGCTACTTTCTTTGGCAGCCAGCGGTACACTCGTCCCGCCGTCTCATCCCGCAAGGCAGCACGTCGCCCCTCAGCCCGCAGCATCATGGACAAGCGACACCAACCTAGCTCGTTCCAGCAGCTGGAGAAGGTGTGTTTCCTTCATATACTCACCGGCTGTGCCTTGTACCAGCTTTCTAACTAATCTTCTTAGCTTGGAGAAGGAACATATGCTACCGTACGCTCTCAACCTCCCCCACCTCCTTATCATTCGAACATAGCGCTAAACAGGATGACTATAGGTATTCAAAGGACGAAACCGCCAGACCGGCGAGATGGTTGCTCTAAAGGAGATACACCTTGACTCTGAAGAGGGTACCCCGTCCACGGCGATAAGGGAGATCTCGCTCATGAAGGAGCTGAAGCATGAGAACATCGTTGGCCTACACGACGTCATTCACACCGAGAACAAACTCATGCTGGTCTTCGAGTACATGGACAAGGATCTGAAGAAGTACATGGACGTCCGTGGGGATCGGGGTCAGCTAGACTACGTTACGATCAAATCATTCATGCACCAGTTGATGCGGGGCATCGCCTTCTGCCACGACAACAGAGTCCTTCACCGTGATCTAAAACCGCAGAACCTCCTCATCAATAACAAGGGACAGCTGAAGCTTGCTGATTTCGGTCTGGCACGCGCGTTCGGTATCCCAGTCAACACTTTCTCCAACGAGGTTGTCACGCTCTGGTACAGAGCTCCAGACGTGCTGCTGGGCAGCAGGACATACAACACCAGCATCGACATCTGGTCCGCTGGCTGCATCATGGCTGAGATGTACACTGGCCGCCCGCTCTTCCCCGGCACAACGAACGAGGATCAGCTGCAAAAGATCTTCCGTTTAATGGGCACTCCCTCCGAGCGATCGTGGCCTGGAATATCCCAATTCCCAGAATACAAGCCAAACTTCCATGTCTACGCAACCCAGGACCTGCGGTTGATTCTACCCCAGATCGACCAGCTGGGTCTGGACCTGTTGAGTAGAATGCTCCAGCTGCGACCAGAGATGCGAATCAGCGCCGCAGAAGCCCTTCGACACCCTTGGTTTAACGACCTGAATCAGCTGCAGGCTCAGCAGGCGCAACACCAAGCTCTTCATAACCATCAGCAGCAGCAACAGCAACAGCAGGCACAGATGGCTGCTGGATACGCTGCCCCCGGGCTCGTTTCGCAGAACTATTGAAGGAACCTGTGTACAGGTAATTTTTTTTTGCAGCGCCGGCGTTCTTTCTACTGGGATAAACAATTTGCTATTCCTTGTTCACGAGTTTATGTGTTATCTTGCTTTTACATTAATCTCTTAACGTTTGCTTTTACATTAATCTCTTAACGTTTGCATAGGGGCCTATTGCGGCCGTAATGAATTATACCTGCGTCTTCCGGTCGAGTTTTTTCCTGATAACCCTCTGGTTATAGTGCTGCTTAATGCAATTGGCTATAAGACAGTCTAAATATCCATATCTCGTAATATAAACAATAAACAGATCAACTATCAAAGTCGAGTCTTCCTGCACCATGACGTCGAGTAAACACGTGACCTCGCGTCTCTTCATGCCTTCAAGAGCATAAACAAACGGAATCAAACGTCGCATCCTCCTCCCAGTCCATAAGGATTGATACAATGGCATCTACACCCGCCTCTGATCCTACGAACACAGCCCGTCGAGACGGAAACCAAGATGACTCGCCTTCCCCGCCACCAGCAGCGCCCGTCCCGCTAACTCCTGGCCCACGCGCATCGCGACTCCAGCAAGTCTTCTCCCAGGCGTTACTACACACGATCCGGACGAACTCCTACGCAAACTTTTCATCCTGTTTCCCGACACCTGCGAAACATGTTCCGCGCAGCTTGGAGTCGGTATGGAGACAGTTGAATGCCAAGCTGGAAGAGAGCGCGAAGGCAGAGTTCGATGATATCCTTCACGAAAGAGGGGTGGTGAGGGGGTTGAACGAGCTTGACAGGCTCGTTGGAGAAGCTAAGCATCGGAGGGAGAATGGCGAGGGAGCTAATAGTGTGCCGTATGTATAAACGCGGTCAATCGAATTTGTATTCTCACAGATAGCGAGTGCTAACACAAATGATAGTGCCCATACTCTCACGGCAAAAGAGCTATACCAGGCGCATCTGACGCCAATTCTTGCAAAAGCGCAATCATCTCTTGATTCGCAGACAGAAGAGGTCCAGAGAAAGAATATTCAGCTTGCGTCAAAGGTTGAATCTCAAAAACAAGAGATCCAGCAGCTACTGGCTAGCCTTGAAGCTGTAGTTGGAGATATTGAGGGTGCAGTTGAGTCAATGCGCGAATTCGATGCCGACGATGTACTACGAAAAGAAGCAGAACAAATGGATGAAGAGATTAGGCCTTCGCGACCTTCGTGAATGTTCGTTTTCATCGCCTCGAAGGGATTCTATGGACAAGGATATAGATTATCAAAATTAGGCGGTGTCACAGACTAGAAGACAATCTCGTCTGGTTCCAACTGTGTCATCAGTTTATGCAAATCCTCATGCGACATTAGGCCATCCTCTGCCATGTCATCGGCTACATGCAACATATACTCCTTGGAGTTAATCGCCAAATCCCCCATCTGGCTCAGGTCACCCGCCAACCCCTTTGCCAGGGCTTCCTTGATGGTTCCTTCACGCTCCTCTTCCGCCCATCCATCTCGCCTAGCAATGGCCGCTCCTCCGCGATAATACGTTTCGGCGTTTTTCAGCAACGTCCCTGAATTATCCTTGGCCGCGCCAAAAAGGAAAGGAGGTTGACCTAGACGCCAGCGATACATTTCCGCGTCACCTCGCGCAATATGTATCTTTGCTAGGTTTTCTGCTCCAGCAATTTTCGACGCAGCGGTTAACCGACTCAGGGCAACGCCCAAGGCCTGCCATCGCAGATCTAAAGTCTTCTCGAACCCATTGACGCCAGCAGAAGGGTAGAAATCTGCAATGGCTGAATTGAATCCCACCAGCGCCTCGGCTTGGTTACAGAGGCCCGCTGGATCTTGCGAGACGTCGACTCCGTTGCTGAACGCCGAGTCAAGCTCATGTTTATAGGTATCGAGGTCGATACGGCCGCTTCGATAGGTGACTTCCAATAAGATGGAGAGAAACTTTGCTCGGGCTATGGCGACCTCGTTTGCTCTATCTGTGCCTTGTACGTATGCGGCAATCTTCTCTCTTAGAAGTTCGGATGAATACTCTTCTACCCAGGCGAGACTGTTTCCAGGATCCGAGGCGAGCAATCCGCAGAGTGTAGCTAGTGCTTCCAGCTGCGCAATGGCAGTATCGATAAGCGTGTTTTTCGTGACTGGCTCAATGACAGCAGCCCATTCCTCACTTTCCGTTGAGCCAGAGCCGGAGCCGGATGCCATCTTAGGCCCGTCACCACTGCCCTGCTGCTGTTCTTGTTGAGGCTGATCTTGTGGCCCACCATTTTTCACCATCTGCAGCTGCTCTTCATATTCTGTGAACTTTAGTTCTTGCAGCACAAGACACCGCTGAAACAGCTCCAGGGCCTCTGTTAAACATTTCAACGCCTCTTCTGTCTGTTCTTCGCTCGCTCGCTTTCCTTCGGTGATGGCTTCCGCTACACTAGTCAACACCTGTGCTGTGTTGAATAATATATCTGCATTATCTTGTTCCTTTTTCAGGGCTTCTCGATGGGATGTGAGCGCGATTCGGAGGATGTCAAGGATGGGTCCCGGTAGCTGCGTGACCAGTTTAGGATGCTGGGTGATTTCGTACTGTACGCGAGCTCTAGATAGGAAGTTAGCTATATATTCAATTGCATCACCTCGATACAAGCACGTACTTGTTATAAGCTAGGTCGAATGAGGCGGGAAACCGATGTAAACCCGTATCATACATCTCGATAGCCCTCATGAAAAAGCGCATTGACTTGACCGGATCTCCGGCCCGCCATTTCTCGCCGGCTTCTTCGAGATCAACTCCTTCTATAGCAATAGGAATATAGTCAGAATTTACCCCACGTTTGGCAAAGTGACGAAACGATCGACGGGGGCGACTCAAGATCCAGACGCGGTTACTGACCTGCTAGAAACTCATCTGCAGATTCTGGAGCCTGGAGACAGATCCACGATGCGATCGCTAGCTGTTAGTCTGAGGTCTTGCGATCTTACACTATGGTGGGGTGATGCCCTGAGACAGAAGCCTCCCCGGTTTCATGTACGTACCACCTGTTTCCGTTTCTTTTTGGCCTTTGTCTCCCTCAGGAGCGCCTTTGGTTTCGGCATGGCTGTTTGTTATTATTTATTTTGACGCTGGACGGTGAAGGAGAAGCTTGAAGCCGGACAAAAGGCCAAAAAGATGTGAGATAGCTGCTTACATCACCGGTTCTCGAATAGGCAAATCGACCACCAAGAATCAACACCTACTCTGTAACATCTAACATCTAACAATTCACGGCCATCGACTACTGGCTACGTATGGAATAGCTCATGGGGAAGATGGTTTCATGGCTTTGTTACTTCAGCGCTCCCCGACCTGGTGCCTGTTTCCACGTGGCAAGGTGACGGCTTGCCGCTTTCTTTAGCCTGGACACGGTATACAGACAGACATGCAGACGCTTCTCGCGGTTGATCCCTCGGTATATAGATGCAGGGTTCGGGCCTCCGGGATGCCTGATTTGTGTGGCCGCAGCTGACTGCAGTGAACTCGTATTGCGGGTTTCAGATTGATATCTGTCGCTTTTATGCTTTTGAAGTTGTAAATACGGATATCTCTCCGTATTCCTGGACCTCACCAACAGCCAATCACCCTCTGTTCCGTCATCTTTATAGGAGAAACTTCCTCCATTAGGATAGGACCGATGGTACATGACGTAAAGCTCCATGCTTGGTATAAAGCCGTTTACAAGAAGATATCACTGCTCAACGCCTTTATGTACAAGTTCAAAATGTCTACCTCAAGTCATCATGGACCAAGATATATCCCAGACGTACAAGGTGGCCGATATACGCTCCCGGAAGTTCCTCTGGTATCGACTACATGTATATGTCTACGACCTCCGCAACTTCAAGACAGACATCGCTGCAAGGGATCGGCTCGATAGTATTGTGGACATCACCTACCTAGGCAAACCGTATTTCAACGAAGAGGAAGTCGAGATCCTTAAAAATACCACCTCTAATAGCAGCGGGAGTGAGACTCTTGCTCAGAAAATTGAATCTACTCTAGACGAACGGTTGAATCGCCGCATTAAAAAGCGCGTGGAGAGTAGCGACTTTAGGGTCTGCGCTGCTCACGACCTAGCACCTATATTTGAAGCTGTTTTTGATATACACCCAAAGAAGCTGGCTAAGAACTTTGTTCTCGTATCGTTGATTAGTTCGAGAGGGCTCAGGCTTCAAGATGAGGATGACATTTCGTGCATTCAGGAACAAACTAAGCTACAAGCTCTTGCGGCGAAACACGGAGGCGGCAAGAAGAAGAGAGGCAGGTAGTTACTCTTGCTACATGCTTCCAAGTCAATAGGTTGAAGCGACCTCAAAAATCTCCTCGCTAAGGAACAGGAACGCGGCCAGTTAGACGATATCTGTGCGTCTCACCATCCGGCGCCGCTAGTTTAAAGGCTTCAGTGAAAGACGAAGAACCTAAAGTCAAGCCTGCGAAATCGAAGTGACCTTGGACCCCACAATATAAGGGCAAGCCTAGGGATAAGCCCAAGGTTAGATCTAAGGATAAATCCAGGACAGACGAGGGTGATGGAATAAGGCATGGAGTACTCCTGTCTATACGAACTAAAATGTGAAGTGGAAGATGTATAGAATCTGATTAGAGAGTGGACTGCTCCCAAATGCTTGAATGATATATATCAAATATAATTAAAAAGGCATGCCAGAATACTATTCTAGTCGAGCGGGCTCAGCATCCTTCGTAGTGTTCCCATCCGTATACCATCCTTCTGTGCATCAGACAGTATGCCAGTTTGGATCGTATCTGTAGAACGGACCACGATACTGTAGACTCCAACTAGAAAGACGAGCGTCCATTGAACTCAGACTCAGCCGCAAAAGACCCGCCGATTCAACGTGGCAGACCGTATAAACGAGTTTGGGTGTTGCTTCTTCCTTTGTGATGCCCGTATTGACCACGACGGACGTAGACGAAGACCGTATGCCCGCTCTATGACGATCCAAGCAGCTGAATCAAGGTCGTCCGCTCGTCCTGGATCAGGGCACCCATGTCGGTGCAGCCTGTACGAGCTGCCGATATACTCCGTATACTCCGTAGATAGGAAGAGATGTCAACCGACCATTATATGGCTATTCGCAAGGCCACTGGATAGTCGTACAGGGCCAGTGATAGATCCTCTCGGTTGCGCCGCGGTCACACTGGATACAGCCTGCGTGATATCGCTGAAGGAACGAGCGGGCGAGCAGATGCAAGACAGGCAAGGGTTCGCATCCGCATCCTCGCCACCTCATGGCATCTGGCTGTCTGTCATGGCTGTTTATCAGTATAAGAGCCGGCCATAATTCCTTTTTCCTCGCAGCCCGGCTTCATCCACGTTTCTGACAAGGGTGACGAGCCAATCTGCAGCAAGTCAAGCCATCTGAGTTTCGAGCAGAGAGCGCGATACGAACGGCGTATGGAGCCTTCTTGACGGGGATTTCACCTTGTCTAGCTCGCGGCCACGCTTCCCACGCTCCATAGCCGTATATCCAGTCTCAGCCATCAGCCAACACATTTAGTCAACTCCGTACCCACGTCAGGTTATCATCTTAGCAGAGTATTTCTTTTTCAAGCTTGTTTCCTCCGTGGACTGTGACGTTTAAAACGTGCAAAGCAAGTTTCATAAAAAAGATCCGCCGGAGAAAACGCTGTTCGTCCTCGTCGCACGATCGACACGCTCTCCTCGCCGGCTCCTTTTCCCTTACATCCTGCTCCCCTCTCATTTGCTGCAGAGGTCAGCGAAGAAGGGCAAAAAAAGAAGGCCAAGTTCCCGGTCTGTTCCCCCCAGCGTAGCGTGGCAGGTATCAAACATCATAAAGGTCGGACGCCTTCCCTTCTCGCCTCCCTTCTTGTCTTCTACCATGATGTCGAGACGGTCTCTCGACTCTCAACGCCCCATCATGGCTCCCTCGGTAAGCATGTCCTTGTTCATCGCTGTTCCACGTCGAAAGAAGAAACCTGACTGTGGCTACTGATAGCTGGCATCGCAGCGCAACTCCAAGCGATATTCCACCATCAGCAACCAGACGACCAGCAGTATGATGACGAGTGACAGCCGCATCGCCGAGATCAGAGAGCTAAGCGCCGGCCTCGCTCGCCTCGAGAACAAACGTCTAAGCCAGCAGCGCTTCGTGCCTACACCTGAAAAGTCCGAGAGCCTGAGCAAGCTTGCTCTCAGCGCGAAGGTCGAACGGGCCCTGGGCAGGAGGATGTCCGGCCAGGACGCCGTGATGCGCAAGCCGGTGATTCTGGACGAGAAGAACATGATCAAGTCCGCCTCTTAAGATACGCCTTATAACTTGTCCTCTTACGACCTACTCTACGCTACGAATCCATCGACCATCTTTCGCCTTAATTTCACCGACTCTACGGGGTGCTATGCAATTCGAATCTCGACGACCGCGACCGCGACACACGACCATAACCATCTCCTATCTAATACTGTCATGAGGACATACTCTACCATACGCCTTTCGGGAGGAAGCTGATCCCTTTTCTTATGAGATGACGATACGATGGGCAGTGATATCTACCATTTACTTTTTTTTCTTTATCATTTTCTTTTCTTCATCTGTTCTTTTCTTCATCATTTTCTTCTTTTATCATTTTCATCTCTACCAGTCTGGTCCATGTGCGTTCTTGTCTACCTTTGGCCCATGTTGTGTTTACTCTAGTCTATCTGTGAAGTCTCTAATATCCATGTTGTAGATGCTGTTTATACCATGTTCACTACTGAATAAATGACTGTTAATACTGCAGCCGTATGTGATAAAGAGTAGGGTAGGACAGATAGAGGTACAGGAACCTATACCTGCAGCTCGACAGTGCACTGCATGTAATAGCAGAAGCATCCATCCATCTCTGTTGACGTAGTTCTTCCTCTCGTATAATGTTATATGGTGGGAAAGTGAAAGATGCAAATCCAGTTAGCGCGGCCAGAAGCGCCACAGACTTTTTTTCTTCCTCCCTTCGCCCTTCTTGTCTGGGCTGCAACTCTCTCTCTGCACCACCAGGAAAAAAGAACATCGACCGCACAACCGCCAGCATCCAGCTTCTCCCTTCTCTTCTTCGCTTCTTCGCTTCTCTTCTCTTCTTCTTGCTGCTTCACTTCTTTATACAAAAGTTGTTTCTTCACCGTCTCTCCAGCCAGCTTCTTTGTTGCTGTCTTTTATTTCTTTCTTCTTGTTTGGACAGCTACCTCTGCCTCTAATTACCTACACTTGACACTCCTGTCTTGACTCTTGACTCTTATCCGAGTTGGATCACTTCTGCTGTATCTTGACGTGAGTTCACTTCTACTCTTCGTTGTGGCAGGCGCTGATATTTTGTGCAGTAGATAAGACAGTTCGACCTTCACCCACAACCACACAACCAAGCCAAACCAAAGACAAACTAAAGACAAGCGTGTTCAGGTTGTTCAGTCGCTAGGCTATACTCTATCGATCCGGACTTCTACCGGGTTCAGTTTTCACTCACTATCTGCTCCGGACTCATCGATATGGCTACCGAAACTGTCCCTGCCACCAACGGCACCTATCACAACCACCACCAGGCCAATCCTTACCCGGTAGACCCTTATGCGGCCTCGCACCAGGCCGCCAATGCCTCGGCTGCACAGTACGCTGCCCAGCCGGCTAATTCCTCCGCACACGCGCCAGCTTCCTCCAACGACTCCAAGAATGACATTCCAAAGGACGAGGTTGGCTGGTTCTTCGTCGAACAGTACTATACTACCTTGAGCCGTACCCCAGAGAAGCTCCACCTCTTCTACTCGCGGAAGTCCCAGTTTGTCTCTGGAATTGAAGCCGAGAAGATCAACGTCGCAGTTGGCCAGCGAGTAAGTCTATCCGTTTATTCACTTGGTAAATTTCACCACTAACATCGTCTAGTCGATCAAAGAGCGCATCGAGGCACTGGACTATAACAACTGCAAAGTCCGTGTTTTGAACGTAGACTCCCAAGCTTCCTTCGATAACATTCTCGTTGTTGTCATCGGTGAGATGTCCAACAACCTGGAGGCTCCTCGTAAATTCGTTCAGACCTTCGTTCTCGCTGAACAGCAGAACGGTTACTACGTCTTGAACGACATCATCCGATATCTGAACGACGAAGACGAGGAGATGATCGCCGAGGACGCTCCAGCCGTTGAGGAGCCCGCAATTGAGCAGGCTGCTACCAACTCTGCCGCTCCAGCTCCTGAAGCTGCCATCGAGCGCCAGGCAGACAGCAAAGCAGCTGCTCACGAGGTCGACGAGATGCTCGAGAAGGAGGCTGTCAATGGTGAAATCAAGCCTGAGCATCTGAAAGAGCAGGAGCCAGAGGCTGCTGCTGAAGAAGAGCAGAAGGAAGAAGTTGCTGAAGAAGAACCAGCCGCCGCCGTTGTTCCCGTCTCCTCTGATGCCATCCAGCCTGAGAAGCCAAAGGGCCCAGACCCTTCCCCAGCAAACGCCACCCCCAAGGCCCCTACTCCCGCTCTAGAGAAGAAGGCCGTTGCCGTTCCACCAGCTAAGCCAATGAGCTGGGCCTCAGTTGCTGGAAACCGTGGCGCCAACACTCCCGCTCCCGCCGTGCCAGTTGTCACCCCCACTGCCCCAGCTGCTGCTTCTGCTGCTACTGCTGCTGCTCCTACTCCTGCAGCCACGGCTCCAGCTCCCGCCTCGGCTGCCGCTCCAACCAAGACTCAGCAATCTACTCCTACTACCTCTGACGCTGGAATTGAGAACCAACCCCCATCCAACTCTGAGTGGCAGACCGCTGGTGCCGAGCACGGTAGGAGACAGCCACGTCAGCAGACTCCAACTCAAGCCGAAGGAGTCCTCGGATATGTCAAGAACGTTAACGAGAAAGTCGACGCCAGCCTCCTCCGCCAGACTCTCGCCCGTTTCGGTAAACTGAAGTACTTCGACGTTAACCGTCAACGCGTATGTCCACACAACCCCCTTACTCTAAATTCTTCCTACTAACATATATCTAGAACTGCGCCTTTGTCGAATTCAACGATCCAGCAGCCTACAAGGCCGCCGTTGCAGCCAACCCCCACACTATCGGCAGCGAGCAAATCACCGTTGAAGAACGTCGACCCCGCGCCAACGCCTACGGTGGTAACGCAGGTTACGCCGGACGCGGAGGCTCTGGCCGTGGCCGTGGTGACCGTACCGGCGGACAGGGCCGAGGCGGTTTCCAGAAGGACTCTGGCCGTTACAACAACCCTTCTACTCGCGGTAGCCGTGGTGGTAGCGCCGCTGGAAGCGGAAACGTCACCCCCAAGGGCCGTGGCCAGCCACAGCCCGTCTAAACAACCCTACTTGAAACGCATACCATAACATGACATGATGCTGACATTGACGTTGATGCTGATGCTGACGCTGACGGGTCACGACTTAAAAAAAAGTTACCATCTCTCTACCCCTTTACCTCATGTATGATTTACTACCCTACCTACCTACCTATACAAGAAAAAGGATGGACGGACACGGGCATCTGAATCATCTCCTTACCCCAGCCCCATCTGGTGTGGTCTGAGGACTCGAAACGCATAATTTCCTGGCTTCCTTGCTCTCTGCCTCGTTCTTCCCTTTTGATGTACGATTTTTATTTACCTCTCTAGTTTTTTTGTCCGTTTTGCAACTGCGGTTTTGCCTTGTCATTTCTCTCCTGTCGGTTGGAAAAGCGTATTCATGTTTTGATCTTTGCTCTCTTCCTTTTTTTTTGATATTTGTATTAACTCCCTTTTTTTTATTTGCTACCATTGAGCCTGCAATTTTCATTTCTTAGCATTTTTCATCCTATCCCATCCCATACCATACCATCCTCACTGTCCTCACTGCATCTCTCGCATCGCATCCCGAATTCTAAACCATCATACTTATTCTATCCTTTTCCTCTTACCTTATTTGGCATCTTAACCATTTCATATCACCCCCTCTCATCTAATCCATGAAAGGCGGCTTCTTTCCTCCTCTTCCTCTCCCTCTTCTATTAGCCTCCGATCACCCCGTTTAGCCAACTAGCTATCCCACAACCATATACTACCTCCCACCCATCCATAGCTTTGCCTCATCGCTTACCTCTAGCATGCATTGCTCTGTTCCTCTCCTCTTTACTTTACCCTACTAGGCCAACCATATTCTTTACATGACGTTGCCCTTCTTCATTTCCCCCCTTCCTCCCTTTCAGCCATTATGTTATAACATTATGCTAGCATTTTATGTGGTTGAGCGCGTATCTGCCACTCGCTTCATTAATTCCCCTTAACCCTTGGTCCTTTTCCTTTTTTTTTCTTTTCCTTTTCCTTGTTATAACACGCGCCTTGCCTATAAGTATCATGATGATGACTGATAGAATGAAAGCTAGGAGGTGGTTAGAGGAGATGGAGACGTGCGGTGATGTGATGTGATATGGTGACGAGGCTGGGATGACATGTGGATGGACGGCAATGACGATTGACGTGTGAATGGACGAGGGATTGGGGGTAAACAATATCTGAAGAAAAAAGTGCTCTGTATAGCGGCTTGTGGCTTATCTTTTGCTATTCCCATTCTTTAACTAGGCTTCATGAGCTGAAAATAAAAATCAATATAAGCACGACTATAAATCATCACCTTACCTATCCTTAACTGCTGTGTGCCTTGATGTCCCAGATTGGCTGTCTACGGCTAACTTGTATATGTGGTTACCTACTCAGAGAAGCTATTGTAGTGACGAGATAATTAACGAATTGTTAAGACTCAAGAAAGTAATGAAGTAAATCGCCTTGGTATTTATTTTTCTCTTGATACACGTTTCTAAAGTCTCCATAACTAGCCACCTGGTACGCAGAGGGTTAAGAAAAATAACAGAAACCGAGGAGATCAACGAGACAATTAAAACATTGAGACGGTATTAACTGAAAACAGCAAAAGAGACAAATGGCAAAGACCGCTAAAGTGTGCTTTTCATAAACCCGTGCCTTTCTTTTGCGTTTCCTTAGTGTGATTGTTGGATGGTGGTATCGAGGTACACAAATGTGTGGAGGGGGACAGGAAGGGGAGAGGACATAGGAAATTCATGACAACATTTCTTCTTTTCCATGATTTTCAACTTTTTTTCGGTTGATTTGGTTGTTGCATTTTTTTGATTTTCATAACGGTGGGCGAGTTTAGTCGACTTCCTCCATGGCGCTGGCAGCAGCGGGCTCAGCAGTGGCGGCCTCCTCCTCGGTCTTCTCCTCAGGGGTCTCCTCCTCCTCGACGTCGAGGCCGAGAGAGATGAGCTTGTGGATACGCTCGGCAAAAGCAGCTGGCTCCTCAATGGTGAATCCAGAGACGAGGAGAGAAGTCTCGTAAAGGAGCTGAGTGATGGACTTGACGTTACGGTCGTTCTCACCGTCAGCCTCAACCTTCTTCTTGAGCTCCTTGATGATGGGGGATTTGGGGGAGATCTCGAAGGTCTTCTTGGAGGCCATGTAAGAGCTCATGGAGGTGTCACGGAGAGCCTGAGCCTTCATGATACGCTCCATGTTGGCAGACCAGCCGAATTGGCCGGTACGGATGGCGCAAGGAGCACCGACAAGCTTGTGGGAGACAACGACCTTCTCAACGGCATCACCGAGGACGTTCTTGAGGGACTTGGCGAGGCCTTCGAATTCCTTCTCCTCGGCTTCGCGGGCAGTCTTCTCCTCGTCGGTCTCCTCGAGCTCGAAGTCCTTGGTGATGTCGACGAGCTTCTTGCCATCGAACTCCTTGAGCTGAGTCATGGCGTACTCGTCAATTGGGTCAACGAGGTAGAGGACCTCGAAGTCCTTCTCCTTGAGAGAGTCAAGGAAGGGAGACTTCTGGACAGCCTTGATGGACTCACCAGTGATGTAGTACATCTGCTTCTGGTGTGGCTGCATGCGGGTGACGTAGTCGGTGAGGGAGGTGATCTCATCACCAGACTTGGTGGAGCTGAAGCGGAGGAGCTTAGCAAGGGTAGCACGGTTCTGAGAGTCTTCGTGGATACCGAGCTTGATGTTCTTGCTGAAGGCAGAGTAGAACTTGTCGAATTGCTCACGGTCCTCGGCGATCTCAGTGAAGAGCTCGAGGGTCTTCTTGACAATGTTCTTCTTGATGACCTTCATGATCTTGTTCTGCTGAAGAGTCTCACGAGACAAGTTGAGTGGCAAGTCCTCAGAGTCGACAACACCCTTGACGAAGCTGAGCCATTCTGGGATGAGGTCGGTGGCATCGTCAGTGATGAAGACACGGCGGACATAGAGCTTGATGTTGTTCTTGGTCTTCTTGCTCTCGAAGAGGTCGAATGGTGGGCGCTTGGGGACGAAGAGGACAGCACGGAACTCGAGCTGACCCTCAACGGAGAAGTGCTTGACAGCGAGGTGGTCCTCCCAGTCGTTGGACAAGGTCTTGTAGAAAGAGGCATACTCTTCCTGGGTGATGTCGGCAGGGTTGCGAGTCCAAATGGGCTTGGTCTTGTTAAGCTCCTCTTCCTCGATGGAGGACTCCTTGACGGTCTTGGTCTTCTTCTCCTTTTTCTTCTCTTCTTCCTCGTCGTCGACTTCCTCGACCTTTGGCTTCTTCTCATCACCCTCCTCGACCTCGGTGACCTCCTCAGCGTCCTCATCTGGGACCTCCTTCTCGGTCTCCTTCAAGACGTGGAGGTAGATGGGGTAAGAGATGAACTCGGAGTGCTTCTTGACAACCTCCTTGATCTTGCTCTCGGTGAGGTACTCGGTCTGCTCATCCTTGAGGTGGAGAATGATCTTGGAACCACGGCCGAGTGGCTCACCCTCGGTATCTTGGGTAAGAGTGAAAGTACCACCGGCAGAGGACTCCCAGATGTACTGCTCGTCATCGTTGTGCTTAGAGACGACGGTGACCTTGTCAGCAACAAGGTAGGCAGAGTAGAAACCGACACCAAACTGTCCAATCATAGAAATATCGGCACCAGCGGTGAGAGCCTCCATAAACTGCTTGGTACCAGAGCGTGCAATGGTACCGAGGTTGTTGACCAAGTCCTGTTCCAATAGTTAGCAAACATGAGGCTCAATGACTCAGGGTAAAATTTGGTGGGAGAGGAGGGGAAAAGCTCAACGTACGGCCTTGGTGAAACCAATACCGGTATCACGGATGGTCAAGGTCTTGTTCTCCTTGTCTGGGATGATATCGATGCGGAGATCCTTGTTGGAGTCGAGTTTGGTGGGGTCAGAGAGAGATTCATAGCGAATCTTGTCCAGGGCATCAGAGGCGTTGGAGATGATCTCTCTGAGGAAAATCTCCTTGTTGGAGTAGACAGTGTTGATAATGAGAGAAAGCAACTGGGAGATCTCAGCCTGGAACTCGAAGGTCTCGGCCATGGCTGCGGTGTTGCTGTGAAGAGAATGGGGGGTCTGATAGCGAGGCTTCATTAGCTAGTGCACGGGAGAAAGCTCTGCAGGCGGCTGAACCAACTTACATAAAGAGATGGAGTGTGGAAGAATTGACGCTGGAGCAGCTGGCGAGGAGTGCAGTGTCAGTCAAAGGACCGCTCGGGGGTTGCAGTGAAGATGTGAAGTGAAGATGGAGAAGTGAAGAAGAAGGAGAAGTGAAGCCGGCGAGGAGGAGAAGATAAAGCTCTGTCTTTTTTCGGGGGCAAGCTTATGGAAGAGTCCAAGCGAACCTTCCATAAATTTCCATGAGGTACGCCGCGCTAGTCCGGATCGGGCAACCCTCTCACCAATATACAGAAGATACAGAAGATACACGAAGATACACGAAGATACAGAAAGATGAAGATAGATGAAGATAGATAATAGTAGAAGAATAAAGTACGGAGAGGTGTAATACAGTGATGATACGATACGAGTGATGGATGGTAGAGGAGCAGATGTTGATGTATGGTAGATAGTATAAGGAGGGTATGATAGATAGTATAAGAGTATAGATAGATAAGAGTATAGATAGCAACACCTATTAACGCCGTGTATCATGCGTAGTCTAGTTGTGCCCACCAAGCCAGCCTACAGAGTAATAAGCAAAGCCGTCCGCAAGACCCCAGGTCTGCGCCATCCATAACGCCAGCCCGCCAACAATTCCCACGCCGCCCAGTACTTGAACCAGCACCCATCCTCGCCGTGTGATGTTGTCGCCGAATCCCAGAATCCCCAGGGGATCGCCCGTGCTCACATTTGCAGCAGCAATTCGATACTCAAAACGCCGACCATCCTGCGTTCGCACACAGAGGTTTCTCTTCCCAATGCCGTTATCTAACTTGTCTCCAAAACCGCGGAAGCCAGGTGTTTGCGACAGCGGCACCAGCGTTCCATCGGCAACACATTCACCTAGCTTCTCTGTCAGCCAGACAGCTCGTTCATTGCGTCCTAGTTTCTCGTAGCGATATCTCTCGTTCTGTAAGCTTTGTTGGAGGTCAGACGCCCATTTTGCGAGTCGTACTTGAGCATACTGTTCTTCACGGCGGGTGTGGTCTGCTACTCTCGCAAGCGTGTAGTCAGACGGACCTACGCTGCCATTACGTGAGACAAGTACGTGAGAGGCTGAAGCCGAGAATAAAGGAGAGGTGAGATGAGAGCCAGTGAGAGACGAAACGCCGTAGTTGTTTGATGTACCTGGTAGAGAGCTTGCTGGGGTACGGATGCGGTGTTGCTGGGCTTCTATCAACTTTTTAGCGGCAGAATGCCGGAACCAAGCAATGTTATCTCGATCCAAGAGTTTCTCAATGAAGAATCCCAGGTCTGAAGGTGCAAGTGGTTGCACATATTCTGGGCTCATGAGAATACTTGCATCCATTGTTTCTTCATCATTAGTATTTGCAGAGGAGACCGCAAACGGAATGGAGGGTGTTGATGTGCTGTCATCGTCCACGAAAGGGTCGCCAAAGGGACCAAAGCAAGAAAATTTTATGTCTGCAGCACGCACACGTTCTGTGAATGATTTCTTTATTGCTTGAGTTTCGTCTGGAGTAAGGGTATCGGACTTTGCTATCAATGGAATAACAGTTGTAAAGTTAGATAGCTTTCGAATGTTCCGAATATCAGCAGTCATGGTTTCTATACACTTATTAGCCCTTAGTTCCAAGCAAGTTTAATTCAATGGTATAAACTCACTTTCGGATATCAAATATAGTATAATGTCTACCTGAGAGCCTCCATTTCCACTAAGAAGCCCCTGGAAATCCGAGGTAACTGACTGTACAGCAGAGGCTGCTCGTGTGAATTGCTTGTTCATATAATGAACTATAACTTCAGTCTGTTGGTCGGCACCTTTTGAACCCGCGAAAGTGTCGACAAAGCATAAATTCCTCTCCAAAACGGCATCTCCCAAGCTTTTCCTCCTCCGCAACACTCTCGAGTCTTCCAGGTCTGACCACCAGGATGGGTACGGCTTTGTACTAGCATATATTTCGGAAATTGGCTCACACTCTCTAGTACGTCGAGGCTTGACAGATGATTTCCTGCGTGATTTTGCCATACTCGGGTAGAGAGCAGTAGAAGAATGCGGCAGAGGGTCGATATGCACAATATCCTCGGCGACTTGAACAATGGATTTAAGCAATGAAGTTTTCCCGCAACCTGTCCGATATTGGTTAGTGATAGAACGCCAACGGGATAGTTAGGATCATTCATGGACTTACCCGGAGCTCCGGCAAGAAGAACTTTTAGCCTCCCAATGGCTTTACCTCTTTCCGTAAATGGGCGTCGGCTGGGCATTTTTATACTAGGCATAACCAACTGCGGAGAGCTGTCCTGCAGCTCAGACGACTCAACCAGACTGTCATCAATTTCAGGTCCACCATTATGATAGCTACCTTCGTCCACAGCAGACATATCCTCCATATGTCTGAATGACCGCATTGAGGAAGACTTCGGGCTGCTTGGTAGAGACACCGGTTCCCCTAAGGAGCCGATAAATGAAGGGACGGTAGAGAGCGGAACGCCTACATCGGACAGAGGATATAGAGACTGCTTTGTTAAGCCTTCGGTCTTCTCTCCATGTTCACTGCGTGTTGTATTTCTTGTCGTGGGCGATAAAAATGGGCTGTCGACATCAGGCTCAACGGTCGCGTGTATGTTATACGACGAGGGTAACGGCCCGCTGATGCCGTCATCGATGGTATCTGCTAAGCTCTGCACTCCATATGTGCTATCGTTCGGTGTCACGGAGATGCTGGGTTCAGACACGTCCATATCATCTCCCCGAGCAAGGAAAAATGCTGCCGGAGCTGCGCCGCGAAGTTCGGTGGATGGTGTCGTGTTCGTTATGTTGGGAGCGGTGGGTTTGCGGGGACGACTGCGAACAGAATCCGAGGCAGCAGGACGCATGTTTGCTGGCGAGCTCTGATGCCGTTAACTGATATTTGCATGGCAGAAGCACCCACAACTATCAAAATAGTAGCAGCACCTTTTGCTTCACCGGTAGCGAGTTGATGTCGTGCTATTCAACGATGTGACCGCTGTTGGTGATGGAGAGGGATGAACGCGCCCGCATCTAGACCAGAAACCCGTGACCTGGGGTTGCTGACGTATTTGTGCATGACGCTAGTCTGAATCAAGTGAAGAGCCCACTTGGCCCACTTGGCCCACTTTATCTCCAAAAATGGAAGCAAAAGCTTGGCATTAAAATATTACATAATCTGTCAAAAGGCTTGGCACAACTTTATCCCATCAACCTCATTTCAACGTAACCTCTTCGATGCACACAAGCCAAAGACGATGTGATGAGAGAAAGAAGATATATTCTGAGCCTGTCACAGAGGCATAGGGTAGCTGACCCTGCCGCATCCTCTTTGCGGCGGCAAGATGGAACAATATGAGATTCGCAATACCCGTTTCAGAAACCCAGGCTTGTTTCAACGATCAACAACCAAAGATCAAGGGATCAACAATAAAAGACCATGAGATCAACAACAAAAGACCAAGGGCTATTTGATGTACTCCGCACAGGTTAATTGGACGTCCTTTGTCTCCTTTCATCTCATACATCAGTAGGTGACTTACTCTTTGAAAAGTCCACCGCCATATCCACGTTATCCTCCACTATCTTGATTGACTACTCGCAGTATCGCTCGACGCATCGACGTGAGCAGCACTCGGGGTCGTCAAAACACAAAGCTATTGCCAGAAAGAAATATTTGTCAGTTCCCTATCCAATGCTTGACAGCTGGAATCAATAACCTACTCCCTCTTCGCCAACATCTGGTATCAGCTGGTGAAGCAGCTGAGACGGCAAAGAGGACGGCAGCGGACAAAATGAGTGATAGCTTCATGGTCGGAACTGGATGATTGGATTTGACGTAGTATTGGAAGTGATGATTTGAAGAGTGTTGATGTAGCTGAGGAGAACCTTCTAGGAGAACGGTGGATATTTATACTTCTTCGTCTCGTTGCCTTGTGTAGCTCCCGAGAAGATTCCCGCATGGTGATCGATCGGAGACTAGCCGCGCCTCCGTGTCATCTTCGCGACGGGATAGAACAGGGTCTAGTAACGTAACTCAGAAGGAATAGGGGTCTTGCTCTATATATGTGGCCTTTTAAGAAAGTCTACCTGCCTGACTATCCTTTCATATTCCCAGGGCTGTTCAACAGCGAGTACATAGGGGTACTTCTGTACTTGATAATAACGATATAAATAACAAATTAACGTAGCGGGGTGCTAATACTTCTTCTTGGCTGTACGGTTTGGGGGAGTATCAGCGTATCAAAAACCCTAACCGGCATCCTAGTTCGGCTGTTAGTGACACCGATTATGGGCGGCCGCATGGGATTAGGCCTACTAGATAGGATGATTCTTAGCGGCGTATTGCAACCTCGACAATAAGGCATTCAATGTTGTGATCAGGAAAAAATCAAACCTGCAATAAACAAAGAAATGACAGTCAACACTACAGGTTGTTCTACATCCAGTAAGCCAAATTGTACTCAAAGTCAACCGTCAACTGACTTCAGCGCTGGTTTCGTTCCAGGGGTGAACGAATATAACTGCTTTAAGTTTATGAACGACTTCTTGTTTATATATGTTTATTTATTTCGCTTTTTACCCAGGTTTATGCTGGCCTTGGCGCCACAAACTAGCCCATACAATTTGTTTGATCTTTCTACGCTCCATAACTACCACCACCTCTATACAATTCTACCCGAGGATGTAACACTATAACTCCTATACCTTTTCTAACCGTTGGGAGGCCCTCTAGCTGTGCTCTACCTAGGTCTCAGCATCGTCTCTCGGCAACGTTATCATAACTAAGACCGCCAGGGGTTGATATAGTTCTCGCTTATGAACATGCAAAATACAACCCAAGACAACGAAGGGGTCCTTGTCACGGCCTAGCCAACGGACATATGTGATATATCGAAAAGAACCCACAAATAAGGAGGAAATAGTGTACATATGCAATGCTTCAGGAGGTATGTGTAGTTCCTGGAGACTATACCAAAGCTCGACCAAGTTGGGTTGCTGATACCCCCTCTTTGCAGATCACTCGTGTCCAAGAGAACTGCTTCCCAGCCGCCAAACTGCTCCCTAATGGAGTCGAGATGAATCGTCCCCCGTTAGCAACCGATCCAGAGAATTAAATCATGCCCAAAGTACTCCCAGGTCGTGTCGCTTCTGTATTAATGGGGTACCACCTGCCAGTTGTAGCCTAGTACCGAGCTGACGTCGTCTATTGCCGTTGACCCTCTAGATGGTGTATTGGACATATTCACCATATTATACCCCCTGTTGAACTCGACGTTCACTGTCTTGTGCCTTGCTGGTGTACCATCTGCCAGCCTGGACACGCACGATGTGGCACAGTCATCAATTCATATCAAGGCTATTATGATCGAATCCAGGTAGCAGGCATAGTTCCCGTTCATAGCGGGGTCATTTCCAATCAGCCAGGCAAGACTCGCTTGCTGTAAATCTTGTGTACGCCAAGCTTCTTCTCCAAAGCATTGCAGCTTTCCTCGAGTCTCTTGCCTCCTCGCTTGGAGTTGAGATTTCGCTGCCATTCAAGTACAGCGACTTTCCCTGGGAAGAGCTGCCAAGGGAATCCTTATCACTAAATACAGCCGAAAGTACATCGTGGGCTGACTTTTCCGGCGTCCGCAATATCCCATTTGGTGAAAGGCAGGTCATGATGGGTGCTAGCAAGGTACCGGCAATTTTGTTTATTACCACCCTCTGCATGAAAGAAGCTCTTCGTAGAATATCCGAGGGCATGCCCCCTGGATCAAGCCCTAAAACTCTTATTTTAGCAAGGCCTGGGTCGCGGTCTAGCCGACACTGTAGCTCATGCCTAGGGTAATAATAGAAGGCGTCAACAACTTTGCAGCATTTTGTTGGTGAGACCAGGGGAGGATTGGCTAACATGATGAGAATTAGGCATAGCTTTGATGCACCGTAACGACGAACACCTGATAAGGCGGAAGGGTCTTCAGCAGGCGTGCTCCAAGTACCGCGAGCCACTGCATCTATACCATCACGAAATATCGGGCGGTACTTTTCAGGGAAGAGCATAGCTCCTGGGCCGACATAGTTCCTCGTGTCATCAGGGCTATCCCCAGAGTTACAGAAATCAGCAGACCATTCGAGACATATGATGGATCAAAACACTGATGAGGTGGACGAAGAGACACTCACTCATGCACCCAGCTGCCGATGTACAGGATCCTCCCTTTCTCCTTGTCCATGCTCCCTAGTAGTAGAAGGGTGAGGAGGAAGTGACTTAGATAGTTCACCTGAAATGTCATATCAAAACCATCCTCTGTACTTGTCTGGGTGAAGTTTTCCTGGAAACCTGCATTGAGTATGAGTGCCCGGATAGGCGGGATTTTCCCTGAGCTGATGCGAGAGTTAATATCTTCTGCAACTGCACGTACGCTAGCCAGCCGAGAGAGGTCTAAAGGAATCACCTCAGAATCATGTTGACTAACATTACAACCGCTTACCCGACTGGCATGCAGCGAGGAAGACGATGAGGAATCTCGTACCGTGTAGAGGCCGTAGTACGATGAGCAGTAGGATGGCGACTTCACGATCTCTCGAACCACAGCTGAACCTAGGACTCCATTGGCACCCGTCACCAGAATAGTGCCACGACTCTCGCCCATGCTGCTATAATTCTATGTGCGTTCAGCTGCAATGGGAGAGATGTTATATGGGAGAAGGCAATGCTAACCAGCAGATAGCTGCTAAGCTAAGACTTGCTAATTCATGGCCACTGGTGTCTTATAGTGACTTCAGGGGTTCGCGGAAACCATACGTCCAGTCCATCCGATGGGCTGTTTATCTATCCGCAGCCTTGCATCATCGACCTAACAGTGAGCCCGCGTCCGGTCCATCCTTGCACACAACCCAGAATGCCGGGTCAAAATCATCCCGTTGGATAAACTGTTTCGTATGTATTGGGAAGCTCGATAAGGAACCTGTAAGGAATGCTTGAGGACCGAGCAGCAAAGTGGGCTACGCAATAATGCTACACATCTATTACGTACTGTTTGTAGCCAGTGCCAAATGATGAAAAAAGAGCAAGAAAACAGTCGGCAAAATCCTAGATCCCCTGCCCAACGTTTAGCCGGTGTTTTCTATTATCACTGAGAACCTGAGCCAACATGTCTTGTTTCCACTGTGTCCAACGACTTATATTGTAAGTACTTACGTACTTATGATCTGATAGGGGTTTCGCCCGTGCCTAATGGCTGAGAGGAAGATTGATCCCTTCCATCTCTATCAACTGTGAAATAGCTCCAGTGCACCAGAGAGCGGAACCGTCTAGGTGCGACCCCGATTCCAATTACTGTATTCTCTAATGAGCTAGAGAATCCCACAGCAACAAGTAATGCCTGTATAGGTTGAACCCTTGCATGGGAGGCACGGTGGGACAAATTTCTTAAATAAATTTCTCCATTTCCTTTCAGACAAGCTGAATAAGAAGGGAAAAGTGATACGTGATAGTAGAAGTACTTTTCTTGGTGTTATCTGAAGCCCTGAACTCAGACGTGACGTAGCAGTCGGCCTAGGTGGCGTGGGTATCGTATCATTGGTGGTATAGATCTAGGGCCCAGGGAATTCATGCCCAAGTCTCCATGTAAAAGAAACAAGCAGCAAAAGTATCCTTGTTTGATATCGTTAATGTGGCGTAGCAAACCTATCTAACATCACCTTTAATATCATTTTCGGTAAACATCCTACGATTAGCCACCCTTGAGCAGCTACCATGCAGTTGATGATATTTTCCTGGCGGTAGTCCGGTTGTCATATGATCTACTATGAACAAGCATGCATAGTAGTGGTTACCGCGCTAATATGATTGCATTCGCCAGAGGAGATGGTGGGTGTGGATGGGAGGCGATATCTAGACTTCAGCATAGCGAATCTGGATCTAACCCGTACCAGGCTAAAGCTCCGACGCTGTTGATATAGAGAGGTATGTATCCACGGTTCGAGGATAGCCTCATAGTATCCGTCCACATACATATGTATGTCGGCGCCCCCGTAGTGGGGAGCTGGCTATATAACGGATATTATATGATATGCGGACGAAAGAATTTTCCTACCAGACTTCGATAGAATTATCAATAGGCTGGAGATTCACATATTGAATCGACAGTAGGCTTAGTTAGACGGTGTTTTCCGCACTCTACGGAACCTGTCACGTAGATTAGGAATAATTCGGCTAGCTGGTACCTGCGCGATGAATGATTGACGTCGCAGACAAAAAGGAAAAATTTTCGTCGCTTAACTGGCTGGTTGGCCGGATATCAACCCAGCTACTGAACTCTGATATTTTAGTCAGTAGATCCACAAATGGAGGCATCAATTATAAGCTCTTGCGGCAGGAGTCCGAAGGCCCAACGGAAATAAATAAACGGATCGATCCACTCGAATTTATGAGGATGTGTCTTCCCGCGGAATAGGAGTGGGAATTTCTCGGGTAGATGGCAAAGAAGTCCGGCCAGAACTATTCATCAAAGCTGCAGTATTGTAGGGAACGGAGAAAGGGAGGCGGAGTGGCAAGTAACGGCGTACTCTGTCGTTCTACTTGATAGAGTGGGATACGAAATAGTATATCTAGAGCTTAAGCGGGCGCAGACTCCGCGGATTACTTATCGAAATAATTACTCTCGCCTCCACTTGCTCATCTCAACGGCGTTATTATTCCCCTTTAAGGGCTAAACGCCATGCAGACTCATATAAAATACAAGGTCCTTATTCTAGGACAATTAAGAAATAAGCATTCTTATCTGTGTCAACGGAAATGCAACATCCCTGATATCAGGCTCGTATAAAATTGCGCGATTACTTATCTAGCCTCCCTTGCCTTGTGTTTCCACTGTGGAGAGTCGGCTAAGCGTCCTTGAACATTTTACTTTGACATGGGGATTTCTTCTATCCGGACATCTTCTGGTGTATGATTGGCTGGCTTCAGGATAAGCGTAGCAACTATGTATATAGCGGATATTACGCTACAGTCAGTGATCTAATAATAACTACGGTACCGGGAAGGAGCACGGATGTTGAGGCTGCGAGAGACGACGTTGAATGTAAGTATGTTGTTGCGAAGCATAGTTTCATAGAAGCGGGAAGAACCGATATGCAGCAGGGAGTGAAATAATGACGTCTTACCTGTAGCTCGTCTGGCGTTCCTTTTTATTATTTAATAGTTAACTATATGTCAAGCCACAGGGATCAGTCGATCCGTCTTAGGCTCGTCACATTTTCGTTAGTTAGTATGGTGCCCGTTTAATTGCTTCTTTGCTATCACCAATTTCAAGATATGGCACTTATCGTCGTCATGTTGATAGATATATGTGTCATATCTACTAACGTTCTACTCCGTATAGAAGGACAAATTAGCTAGTTCTTCAGCCCCGAGTCCCTGACGATCGCTTCTTTTAACCAGGCACCCCAGACTTCTCCAGTAGCGCATAGATCACATTATATATCACTCGTGGAGGCGGCTGAGAGCGTAGAATCGACCAACCAGACGGCGAGTTTAGGAAACTCGCCCTCGTACACTGAGTTGATTTGAAGGCGGCAGCGTCTAACCCCGCGGAGATATCCAATATGTCGGGTTAATTGCTCTCACCATTGCGTCGGGTTCACAATATCAATGTTGCATTTTTTTCTTTTTTTCTGTCCTAGCTCTTGCTTTGGTTTACCCTGGCTGCTATCCACATTCCTCGCATCCATCCGGGAACGTTCTGGACTCCCTTATATAACCTTTCAAGAATCGGAGAAGCAGGGCAACGCGGCTCCATAGCTCTGACATATATGTCATCGGCCATTTAGTTATATGTAGGTTGTTTTAGTGTATATAACTTGGCTCTATAGTATTGTTCTTGCTCCGCATTGGGTACCTTGGTACGACCTGCTGGTAGGACAAGGAGACAAGCAAACTATTTTAGCCGCGAGTATGGTCTGGCGTCTTTCAAGCTTCCATAGTCGAAGTGTTGGTGCAGCAGGTGATCGCAGCGTCAGCTAGTTAACCCCGCTATCCGTGTAGACTATCCAAACGAGGGAGGGGATAATAAGGGTGTCCAATAATGTGTATCAGTCTCCTGTCATGTCTAATCGGCGAGACTAGCTCCAGCTCTTATCTGGCTCAAGTCAAGGAGAATAGAATCTCCCATCCCAGCATCAGTAGTAAAGGCCGTAAATATAGATATACACCCCTTTTGGTGGCGGTTTGAGTCCGGGGACAGCTTTGTAGATCCCGAAGCCAGAGGCGCACGGCAGATTGCGAAGAGATGACGATGCTGTCACTTGGGTAGAAACCAGCCCCGCATAGCAACCCTGCGGCAACGGCGACTCCCCCAGAATGCCGGAATCGTACTGTGGTCGATAATGACAATGTTGCGGTTGCTTTGCCAGTGATGGAATTTCGATCCGGCCCAGCTGGAAGCAGCAAAGTATATTTATTCGATGAAGTACGGAGTAGTTATACGATATCAACCTGTCGCTCGGACGTCTCCTGCATTGATCTATACACCGATTGCGCCATAGCCCGCTCGACAGAAACGCGCCAGGGCCAAAAACAGCTGGAACCGCAAGTGACTTGGGATTGAAGGTCTATCAACCTTGGGATCCGCGGCCGCCGACTCGCGAATGTCGAGATCAGAGTAACTTTGCTTTTCAACGCTCCTGGTGCCTGATCGCAATCTCCTCATCCGAAGATCTCCTCGAGCTTCCCATCGTGCATTGTGGCGCCACACTAGAGGCGCTGGTTTCCATACTTTTGGTTCGCGGGTTTGCGGCAAGGTATCGAGAATACCGCCCCATCCGCTACGCTCGAAACGATCTTTATCACGATAGAAGAAAGGTTGATACCGTCCGAGTCGACATATCATAAAGCATGACCATGTCAAAAAATGAGACTTTGTGGCGAATTTAGCCTGACGTTTTTGTATATCCCTACGTATAGATAGTAATCCAGGCGGACGAGCGGGTCAAAGAAGTAAAGTCTGTCGGTGCTTTTGGAGTATATATATGTTTGGGTTATCGCGCTTCGCTGTCGCTTGGACTCCCGCAGAACGGTGGCCAGAGCTTGGGAGGCAAAAGCAAGAGGCTCGACTGCTAGGATCAAACAAGGCGTTACTTCCCAAGGCACCCTTCACGCTTTGAGACACGCAGCTTTAGCCTTTTAACAATGAAGGTTATGGAGCGGGCTTCTCGGAACAGGGAGACTAGTGACGTGCAGGGCCAGTCAGAAGGTACCTCGATGCAAGGCATAGTGGGTTTCGGAACCTGCAACCTGCATTCCGCCGCCGAGGGGCGGCCTCATGATGGCAAGGGTACAGCCAAGTCCGAGGTAAGCGCCACTGAGAAGCCTTGCGAGTCGTAGGATCAAGGGTTCGACATATTATTCAGATGAACATGGAGCTCCCTGACTGATGAAAATAAAAATAAAAATAAAAAATAAAAAAAAAACGTAAAAACCGTAAAAAATAAGAACAGCGTTTTCTGTCTAGCTCTTCCACGTTTCATGCATATGCTGTGGGGTGCGGTCCTTGTATATATTGTTTCTCGTAGCTGTTATTCGTGCCTGAGACAGGTTGGAAAGCAAACCTTGTCGGACCAGGGGCGAGTGGTACGAACGCACCCTCCTCACGATCTGTACACCCGTCTGTAGAAGCGTCTCTGGCTGTAGATATATTCGAGCCCGGCGAGCAAAGACAAGGCAGACCGTAGACCGTTCATGTCATGTTCGTCTTGTCTGCATCTTCGCGTCTTTTGCAGCAAATCCTTGACATGTCGTTGCTTTTTCCTTTCTGGGCCTACGCCCGATCGGGAAATTGACTGCCCGCTGCCATGTGACTTGCTTAACACAGCTAGCGCCGCAGCCGAGGCATCATGTATCTTAATGTATTCTCTTGCAAAACATATATGCAAGGTACTCAAAGATACATTATACGACCCGCTTAGCTAATTTTGCAGTCCTCGCCTATTGTCGCCCGTTTCTTTCCCTGGTTCCTCTCCATCGCCAGGTCTGCGTCTTGCATATCCATATCTCACCTCCCACCAGTGTCGCATCTGCCCTCGTCCTCTGCTCTGTCGTGTGCTCACTGCTGAGGCCATTGGCAACTCCCGACGACGACCCAATTCCCGCACACAACGACCAGCCAGAAGCTGCTCCCCCGCCGGCGGAAAACGGAATCGGAACAACCCCTCCTAGGCCCTCGACACCCAGACCGTCCTGACGCAACGCAGAGACTGCCTCGCCATATTATCCCCCGCTGAATCGCATGAAGATTGACTCCCTTTTGCGATGAATCAAGACCCGTCTCTTCCATCGTGGCCAGAGCATGTGTCTGACGAGACCGCCGCAGCCATGATTCCCACCACAACGGACGACTACACCAGTCTGCTGGACTTCAATTTTGACCTCGCCGAGTTTGAGAGTAACGGTTCCAGCGAGCGTCAGGCCCAGAATATGGTGACGACCGCACCGCCCGTTATTTCGACTACTGGAATGCAAGATATCGCTGGGTTGACCTCGATGGACCATATCAGCACCAGCCAGCCTCTGCAGGAGCTGCAGCAGCAGTACAGTACCTCCGTTACTATGGGAGGAAGTGAACCGATCACATCAATGGACATGCAGGGTCCCAATTCCATGCAGACACAACACTACTACTTGAAGCAGCATCAGGAGCTGCAACAACAGCATCAGCAGCAACATCAACATCAGCAGCAGCAGCAGCAACAGCCACAGAACGTCTACGGCCAAAACTACGGCCAGCGCCAGTCGTTTGTCCCACCAACTCCAGATAGCGCCGAAATGCATGGCGGATCGCAAAACTACAATCTTCGACTCGAAACCGGCCATCAGCGTGGCTACGAGCCGTATACAAGAGGAATGGAAGACCAGGTAATATAAAAATGCCGCAAATGTTCGATTTCAGCGCTAACCCATCATTCAGAGCTCATTTACTCCCCTCATGTCACCAGCTATGACTCCATTGGAGCATCAACTAAGGTTCCCTGAATATACAACTCCAGGGGAATATCTCAGCCCGCTTACATCTCCGGCCCTCGAGGCGCGGCAATCTAATGGCGCAGGCTTCAACTTCCCCAACAATTCGCATATGGACTACGGCATGCTATCATCACCGACTGACCTAGCGCACCAACACCATGCAACCTCGGGTCCTCTAACAAATTCGCCAAAACTTATCCAGAAACAGCGTCGCAAATCGCAGGCTTCCAGGCTATCACGGCAATCACCCTTGGTCAGGCCACTAAACGGCCGTCCACGACCGCAGACCGAAGCCGAAGCTCGAGCGCGAACGAAAAAGCTCTCTGCTCAAGCAGCTGCCAACAGAACATCAAATTCGCGCAATTCAAGCAGCAATGAAGGGTCAGGTTTAGATTCCGTTTCGCCGGAGCCACTTACGGAGCCATTGATGCCACCACCCGCATTACCACGATCCGGAAAATCGCCGTACATGGGCGCGCAAGATCCCAACCAAAACTCCGCAATGAACGAAGTAGCCACTCCCGCGACCCTAATGAAATTACAAAAACAGCAAATTTCGCCTAGTGTCGAAGGAGAATTCTCTAGGAATGGCACTGTGGTTATTGGATCGGCTCCCGACGAACACATGGAGGATATATCGCTTCCCGAGCCAGCCTCGTTCCACGGCTTGCCAAGCGGTGAGAGCACGCCAACACTACACTCCAAACCGCCCCAGATTTTAAAACCTCGCACCGGATCGATATCCGAATTAAGAGGAACGAGCTCTGTTACACCAAGCCCAATAATAAGAGCGATAGGGTCGCCTAGTGGCCCAGTCGGTCTTAAACGATCAGACTCGAAGCAAAGTTCTAGAGTGACGAAGAAGCGCCAGAGCGCTGCCCAGAGTCCAGCATTGCGACCGAAAATAAGTCCAAGCATACAACCTCTCATTCGCGCTGATGGCAGTACGTTCAACTCTCCTTTCATTTTCCTGCTATATGTACTCTTCTCAATTTATACTAATATTCAAATAGTGGTATCATCCCAAAGCTCAGCTCTACACCTTGCCTCGAAATCAAATTACCAACATATCCTCGAAGGAACCCTCCTACCAGGAGTCACATACCCAGAAGCTCTTGCCGAAAACCTAAGCTCGAAACGAACAAATCATAAGCTTGCCGAACAAGGACGACGAAATCGCATAAATTCCGCCCTCAAGGAGATAGAAAGCCTACTCCCGGCTTCGTTAACACATAGAGCCAAAGAGAAAGAACAGAATAAGGACTCTGGCGAAGGTGGTTCATCTGGAAACTCGAAATCATCGGATAAGCCTCCGGCGAACCAGCCGATCAGCAAAGCAAGCACCGTTGAAATGGCCATCGTCTATATCAAAGCACTACAACAAGAGCTGGCAGAGACACAGAACAAACTCAAGATTGCAGAATCGAATAATTGCAATAAGTCGTCTGTCCAGGCTGCTCCCGCTCCCTCTCCCGCTTCCGGCCCCGAATCAAATCCTACGAAAACGTCTGGGCCTCAAATCTCTAGACAGGACGCAATAAGCAATAATAGCCCGACTCCGAACACAACTGCGGCTTCAACCGAAACCGCCTCAGAATCGAAATAGGCCAAATGCGAGCTATCCAGACAAGATGTTTATTATTCCTTCAATGTTCTCGCTTTTACTTATTGCCATCTTGCAGAACTTTCGCTTCCCCCCCCCCTCTAGTGCCCATTAATGTGACCCCGGACCATTTCTTTAAAACGATAACCCGAGATATGGACATATTCCTATCCATTCATCATGTCCATATCTTATTCTATATCCAACCCTTTGCCCTTCCTTTCTTTCGTTATTTACCCCTTTACGTCCTTACACGTTTAATCTCTCATGTAAATATATACCGGTGTGCCTCGATTCTACGTTTCAACCCGAGGTTTGACCTACCTTATCCAGGTAACAGCCCAGGGGCCAGCGGAGGCGGTGGCCATGAACTTTCTTCTTTATTTCTATTTCGACTCGGTGGTGGAACGGTGCATACTTTGGTTTTTGGAGGAGCTTTGTATATTTTTGACTTTCTCACTGCTTATTTGTTTTTTCCCGTCACTTTTTCTCTCTTTTCTTCTTTTACGCCTTTTCTTTGATTAACTATTATTTACGGCGGGGTTGAGTGGCTCTCTGATAAAAGATTCATATCTATGCGTTGCCTTCGTTTAACCTGATATCTTTTCCACGCTATCTGTCCTTAATACCTTACTATTTATTCGACTACGTCTACCTATTTTTCTTCCTTGATGGTCGGAATAACCTATTGAATCTTTCTCTTGCATCCGCATCGCATATGTCCGGAGCCATTTATGTGTCCTTTTTTCTCCCCATTCAAAATGTAAATAAAGGATCCCTGCCCTGGTCGATGGGTGGCAAACCAATCCTTTATATTCATCCAATTTTCCCGATCGCCATCTCCTTCTCACTCCATAGTATGGTAAGATATTGGATACCATACTTTATCCACCCCGCCCACCGATTGTCTGTACGTAACGACCTGCACCTTAAGTGCGACAGGAAACTCTGCTTTGTTAATGTAAATATATTAACGGGTAGTCAATCGGAGTTGAGCATTATGTGTTGGTAGAAATGTACTCTGACCAAGCTGCCCCTCTGGAGGCTATGCTTGACGTCGTAAGCACTGTCTGCAAGGATTTGAGCCTAGACAGTTCATTGGAAAAAAACTCGTCGAATGGATGGTGTTCACACCTAGTTCATAGCAAAGAGGATCCAACTCTACTGCAGCAGATGTCACCACTAGTTACTATCCTGGAGCATCCGGCGGAACGCGCCGCCTCGGTGGGCTACGGCGCTAGGCGCATTAAATTCAATGGCTCGGCCGACGGCCGTAACTAAGGAGCTTTTCAATATTGGAACAAAGAGTCCCAGAGAAGTGCACGGGGTCCTTAGGCATTATAGTCAAGCGGCTGTTCTGGTCATAATTAAGATTTGTATCGTTTTTACACTCGATTGTACCATTCTACGCTCAAGGAACCTAAATAAATAATGAAAGCATAAGGGGTTGCCGCTCCGCCAGCAAACGGTAAAAGTCATTGATTTAGAGTAGAGCGTACCCGATACTTGATAAATATATAGATAGAGCCTAAGAACCTACAGGTGAGACCCCTGTACGCTGATACATCCTCCTTGCCATGACGCCGCCTCGCTCCATAACGATGCCTTAGCTCTGCTACCCGATGAGTCTCCTATTGTTGAGAACTTCTAACACGAAAGGACATCGGTGCCTTTCAGCCTTTGAGAGAATGTTCTGCACCGCCCCTGAGTCCACATGGTCTAGAACACCCAGTGCGACGAGAAACCTAACAACCAATTCGTTTCTTTTCTTCATTGCCGTTTCAACTGCCGTTATGGCAAGGGAAAATTCGCTACTGCGGCTACCCGTTGGAGTGTGGCCGTCGGTTTCAACATCGCTTGACTTTGGGTAAGAGGAATATTTGCTGAAAGCACCATAACGTGCTAACATCTCCACCATGGGATAGCTATTCTGCTCGAGAGCAGCCATAAGTGCTCTATCGAGACATAATTGCCACCGAGATGACTTGGGTTCCTTCTCCTCCATAACTCTCTGCAGTAAATGTTCCAATGTCGACAGATCATTATTAGCAACTACTAACTCTATCAAGTTGGGGTGATCCGCGGATATATTTGCCCCGTAGCAGTCTAATAGGAAAGTGAACAGGGCCAGGTTATGAGATTCGATAGCTGATCGGAAGGCTGATTTAGGAGAGTCGACAGGTAGTTTCACATTTGCATCCTGGGAAAGCAAATATTCCATGAATTCCACAACGTCCTGGCCATATGGTTGTATAAATTCCCAGGCAGCAGCAACGTTGCCAGCCCTAGCTCCAGCTTTAAGTGTTAGAAGAAGCAGAGCAATTGGAATTTTACCACCGTCCATAACCGGCGTTTTGGTGAGGCAAAGTCGAATAGGCCCGGTAGTGTTTGTGTTTAGAACCAACTTGGCGATTCCAAAATATCTTCGGGAGGCTGTTTCGAGAAAAAAGCTAGGAAAGTGCCGGCTGCTGCAAGTCGCTCCAGCACCTAACAATAGCCTAACCGTTGATTCGTGTCCCCGAATCATGGCAGCATGAAGTGATAGATCACGGTCGAATGGCAGTATACAGTGCCCGATGTCTGCACCATCAAGGAGTAGTCGGGTAACCAATTCATCTTCTCCAGCAGAAGATGCAGCATATAATGCCGCATGGTCATCGTGAACTCCCTTCTGGGAGAGTGTTCTCACAATTCTGCTGTTCCCACTTAAGCCAGCTCCCATAGTAGCAGAAAAAACTGTGTTATGGTTGGCGAGAATGTTGGCTCCGTTGTTTATCAGCTTAAGCACCATGCCTTCATGTCCACCCGCGGCAGCGAAGTAAAGTGCTGAAGCTCCTGTGGTATCGGTAGTATTTGAGTCGAAATTTTTGAGAAATAAATCAAACATTGCCTCCTCTCCCTTCTTAATTGACGCGATTAGTGCGTTTCCATGCCGCTTAGAGACTTGGTGAATATTCGCCCCATATTTAAGCAGTATGTTGACCGTTTCTATGTCACCAGACTCAATTGCACGTATCAACGGAGTATCGGTACCCTTCGGGGCGAAGTTTGGGTCAGCTCCTGCCTGCAGGAGTAGTTCAGCAGCGCCATGATTTCCATATCGGGCCGCTAGTTGAAGTGCTGTCGATGCCGGAGTGTTCTGTGTAGGGTTCGCTCCACCGTCAAGGAGAGACTTTATGATGGGAATAGAATTGTGCTTTGAGCTATCTGATTCTGCGGAACGAACGGCAGCATGCAGTGGAGTCTCGCCCGCATCGTTTATTGCGTTGACGTCAAATCCCGCTCTAAGCAGTTTCCGAACAAGTTCTTGATGTCCATTGGAAGCTGCTTCATGCAGGGGAAAGTATTTGCTGTTGATAGCCTGCACTCCCTCATTCAATAAGAAATCGATGAGTTCAATGTGGCCATTTTTGGCAGCGCAGGTAAAAATGTTACCTCTTCTCAGGCTGTATAAATCATTTGGTCCAAATTCACTCCTGTTCAATAGTAGGGCATACACCTTGACGTCACCGATGAAGAACGCTAAATAGAGTGCCACGGAGTAGAAGTCTTTCCCCTTGCCGACTCTCCCCAAGTCAAGAAGGACTCTTAAAATATCCTCGTCCCCTTTAAAAATAGCCGCCAGCGCCACGAGATCAAAATCATTTAATGTTGTGCCCTGAAATACCACTGACTCAGGCATATCACGGCTTAGAAGGTGGTCTAATGTCACATCTTTGCCTAGGTAGGCAATCGTCCCAGAAATAAATGCTTTCACATAGTCTTCATTTAATTCTGCTTGAGTTTGTCGTTGATTTAGGATACTTTGCAGTTCGTCCAGAGCTAGCTCCTCCAGGGTATGTATGAGCCTCTGCAGGAGAGCCAGTAGGGTATTGTCAACTGGCTCGTGTCGTTTTTGGTAAAGTAGATGAGCAAGTTCATCATTGTTAATGTTGTCTAGTAGAGAGAGACATGGGGTGGCGAGTTCTATTGCCGTCATTTTAGGCAAGCCCCGGATTCAAATTCCTATCGTCAGTGTTAGCTCTCAGAAATGAAAAATTGCCAGACAAATCTGACCTTACCTTGCTTTTATTGGGGTGCCAATATAATTACTCCAAGCCAGAAATATCAACAAAACAGTTGGAGCAGTATGTTCATATGATATGAAATACCGTAGTCAGTTGGTCCTTTGCTCTTCTGATTCATTTGACTGAGGATAAAAATGAACAAAACGAGGGAGGAGATGAAGGAAGCGCCCTAGTGTCTACTATATAAGTATGACATTAACATAGCCTTATGCATGTCTTTAGCCTCGGAGTCGAGCATAACTAATCCTAGTCGCTCAATATTTCCGAAAAAATTGGGAACTCCATATCACAAGCTCATGAAGGATTTCGCGGGGGAGTTCTCACAACGTCGTCAGTTATTTCTCATCGGGGGCCCCGTTGTCTTCAGTATACCTTTCAGATAAACCCTTATCCCTTCATCTATCCAGGGGCCCACCGGACTTTGTTCCAGATGGGGAAGACCGATGGAATAAACCATAGTTTAGGAGGCCTTTGCGATGCATTTTTACCGGCCACACACTGCTTGCTACGAAGCCTCGTAAGATGGCTACGAAGCTACCTTTTGATTTGCAGATGGAATCCATTAGACCCATACTATGATGGGTTTCCCGACAATCAACGTTATCGAGGCGGACGGCAAGGCTGGAGGATCGCCCCCATTTTGTATACGATGCCGCATTATTTAACGTAAAAATTTATAGTATTATCCAGCGCAGCGTCCTTTGGTAGGATCTAGACCTGAGCTTGCAAGAGTCGATGTCCGTGTTTTTTTTTTCTCGCTGGAAACTGTGAAGAGAGGTTGAATGAGGTAGGTTTAGTTGACCGTTTGGACAAGGATTCGGAAGATTCGTTCGCGCTTTGGAATAGGAACATACCAGGACCACCCAACTAAATATGCTACATTAACAATATTCAAAAGGCTAGTGTAAGACCTGATTATTCCGTTAGCCAAGTACTTACTGGCTGTGGAATCCATATAGCCACGATCGAAAATGGCTATTTCACTGGATAAGAAATAGATTATCATTATCTTCCATACACTGTACATAAATTTGAAATTCTTCAAAAAAAGTATTCAAGAAACAACTCATATATATGATTTATCATCAAGCTCGTCCCTTTATATTTCATTTAAGGAAATCCAGGACACATAGAAAAGAAATAACAAAAGGTAATCGACAGGGAAACAGAGAAGAGAGAGTCTATTCATCTTCAGAGAGAAAGTCTATCAGTCTTCAAAGAAGTTCAAGATGGCCCTAATCCCCTTTGTGCCCAAGCCATGACGTGGATAAGCAATATAAACAGGTTCTTCATGGGCACCTAACTTAGCCCTAAACTCAGTCTTTCGAGTCAACTTAAATTGCTTGACGATAGTATCGTATGTGTGCTGCAACATTTTCGCCTTGACGCTGCTTAGGTTGTGACCAGGAATCAAGTGTGGGATTGCGCCGCCTCCGAAAGTGAGAGATTTCACGCCAGAGTTTGCAGCAGACTGGATAGCGTTGCTAATGATATATTCAATCGATCCTGATGGAGAGCCTGGGAAGTCAAGACTGTATTTAACTTGCATGCCGTGTCGAGGAGCGAGCTGGGCGAGTGCGACAAATGAGCAGATTTTTCCCTCACTGTCGGTAGCATAGAAGTATCGACGATGAGCATAGTCGCGCCATGGAGTGATTTCAGAAAGATGAATCTGAGTTCCTTTCCTATTAGCGCGCCAGTCATTAATCCGCGCGTCAATCTTTTCTCGAATATCATCTGGCGGTGCTTCACCAGGGGGGATGGTGTGAATCTTGATGCCTTCATTTTCGGCACGGCGGATTTTACGGGCTATTTCACCATCTGAGGCAGCCCGGTTGCGCTGGGGATCGACTCGTTCTTCGGCAACACAAGAAAGAGTTCGCCATCCAAGATGTTCGCCGAGGATTTCTTCGACATCAAGCGAGCAAAGAATCCAAATTGGTTTGAGATTGGTTTCTTTTTTCAGCCATTGAAGGAACGTTATGACTATGCGGCGGTACTGGGTTGTATCGCATAGTGGATCGCCTGCAATGACAGCATATCCGTGCGATGGAACATAAGAAACCGCGGAGCCTGTGGCATAGTCTCGCCATATCTTGTACCGGTCATCGAACCAGGAAGTGGAGGTTGAATCACCATAATTAGCGACAAGATCTTCGAGTGCCTGCAGTTTTCGGGCAGGGTCGATTACTGCATTGCGTGGTTTGCTTTCATCCTGCCATGGAGGGCTAAGCGTTGATGCCTGAGGATGGCGAAGAGCGATAGGCTGCTCGTGACGAGGGAAGCTCTTTGGATCGCGGTGGAACAGCGATCCTAGTCGAATATTTCCCAGTTTTAAAATCAGCATCAAGAGTCTCTCGAGGCCAATTCCAGCACCAGCATGAGGGGGAGCTCCCCATTTGAAGCCTTCCATGTATTCTTCCATAGTTGAGGGGTCGATGCCAACTTCTTTCATCCGCTTTTCAAGTAGGTCTGGATTATGTATACGTTGACCACCAGAGACAATCTCCTGTCCTCGAACAAATATATCAAATGACAATGTGAATCTATCGTCGTCGGGGTGAGGCATGGCGTAGAATGGCCGGGCAGATGCAGGGAACCGATCCAGAATGTAATAGTCAGTATTATATTTCTCCTTCACCAATTCACCCAGCCTAATCTCATCTCGTGTCCCCAAGTCTTCCATCTCGGAAAGCTTGTTGCCGTGCTCATCCACCCAGCCAGAGTCATTTAGCATCTTGATACCCTCGACAAATGGTATGACGGGGGTTTGGTCGAGCCAGATCAAGTCTTCAGACGGGTAGTGGTGTTTGATAACTTCTATCTCTAATCGGTACTTTTCGTAGATGGTTTTGAATATAGACTTGAGCACGCTATCAAGAACTTCCAAGGCTTCATGGTAATGCTCTTCAATAGCCATCTCAATATCCAATCCAGTATATTCCGTTAGATGCCTATGGGTATTTGAATTCTCCGCCCTGAAGACAGCGCCTATTTCGTAGACTCTCTCAAAGTCCGAGGCAATGGCCATCTGTTTCGCGAGCTGTGGACTCTGGGCCAAGAATGCAGGGCGACTGAAGTAATTCACCCCAAAGACACTGGATCCAGATTCGGTGGCAGATGCCTGAAGCTTGGGGGTATGGATTTCAATAAAGTTCTGGGCATCGAGAGCCGAGCGAAACGTGGTGGAAATCGCAGATTGAATTCTGAAGATTGATTGCGAGGTGTCAGTGCGAAGATCGAGAATTCGATTTGATAATCTCGTTCGATCTGGGATTTTCTGGCGTATACCCTCCAGTCGTTCTTCGTGGGCGCCAGCCAGTTCAGCTTCGTAAACACTAAAAGGCACTGGCTCCTCCCTGCGTACGGACACATGAAGTTCTTCAATCTCGAATTCAAGATGATGAATGGTTGTCCCGATAACAGGTACGTCTGGTCGCTTTAGACGGCCTCTCACTTTCAAGATCGAGCCAACTGGTATGCGCTCAGCCCAATAGATCATGTTCGCCGACCTCAGATTTGGCTCCGTGTGTAGGACACCTTGCAACGTATGGAGTTGCTGTCGAAATACAAGGAAAGCAAACTTTGCACCCATGCGGCGAACAACATGAAGCCGAGCACGGAAGGTAAGTTCCTGACCTTCCATTCCCTCTTCGATTAATTCGAATTTAGCGAGAGGCTGTCGTAGGCGGTCCCTAGATTGCATCATCGGTAAGTCGCCATATCGTGCCTTCATCTCAGCGGTGTCCTCATTATTCTCCGCAGGGCCGTCGTTGACCCTCAAGTTCGACCTCTCAGAGTCGATTGTGCTATCTCTTGTTCCTGAGCTCTCCGCACTCAGTCTAGACCTACTTTGCTCTTTCTGTTGGCGTCGTGCGGCGCGCTTTTGCTCATTCTTGCTAGACGTACCGCTATTGTCGTCACTAAATTCATCACTGGAGTAGACGAATTCCTTCTCCTGAAGGAAGGCAGCTAGGTTCGAGCGGCGGCGGGGTAGCAAATCGGAGTCTGAGGCGGACTGCTTTATTTTGGATATAGCATCCTTGAGCGCCGCCATTATAAATACCAGTGTCGTTAAACTCCTTTTTCGGTGTTCGGGGAGTGGTATATAACAGGAAGTCGCAGCTTTTGATTGCGTCTATGGCGGTTGTAGTGGGACGTCCGGATGGGGCAAGTATGCAAAAAAAGTCGAGGTCTTCCCCTATAACTTTAGACTGATACCTTCAAGTGTAGGAAGCCCGCTTTCTGCAACGTAGAGAATGTAAGATAAAAGAACAAACGTAGCAGGAGACGAAGCAGGAGACGGAGAGGGGAGGGGAGGGGAGGGGAGGGGAGGGGAGTGAGAGGTGGGATGCCCCTATATATAGAGACCACTATCAGAAGCTAGAAAACAGCGTCATCAACGAGCGATCTTCTCCGGCCCCACCAATATGCGTGTAGCTTGTAACTTGCCAGGGCCGCCTAAGAAGCGAGCCTAGGCCGTTATACACGGTTAGGCTTATGGTCTCTTTGCTGGACTGGTCAATATCTGTAGCGCCCGTTCTCGCTACCATAGATATGAAGAGCACGTAGTTATCGTATCTCCTCTTAAGAAACACCTCGTATTGATCAAATAGCCATCTTTCCAGAGAGGCAGCATCTTGCGAGAACAAAATAGCGAGGGTAGCGGCGAAATCCCAGTCCCATCGTACTAACTTTGCTCCTGTTCCGAGGTATTAATCAGGGATTCGGATGCCGGGAATCAATCAAGCTTTGCGAGAGCCACAGACAACGTCATTGCTTGGAGAGACAAACGAGCATCTGGAAGAAGAAAAGAAGAGAAGAGAAGAGAAGAAGAGAAGAGCAGAGAAGACGTCCCTGGAGCGCCACATCGATCGTGGCTGAGGCTGTAACTGCAAGTCCCTGCCCAGGACGGATCATTATCTCCATCGTCAGCTAACGAGGCTGGCGAGATCGAGGCATGAGACATCGCGGAGTATTTAAGTACCCCGTTGTCTCTCTGATGCTCGTCTGATGCTCGCATGATCGATGTCTCAGGTACATGTATGCCCGTAAAAACGGTCGCCAGCCAGCTCAGGCCTATACCAGTCGTCCGCCCGTTCGTGATCTAAGCTCGACGATGAAGGAACCGGCTCCTAACAAGGTCTGGATACGGGTGCAGGTGGTCATCTTGCGATTTCTCATGCGTATAGGCATGGTACTTCACAGGTATCCTCCACCTATACCACCGAGTCCGTCGTTTGTTCGAACGCTCCCACGCCTGGAACCCGAGTCGAAACGAGTGAAGCTCTACTTCTATACACCAAAGACGTACGTCAAGGACAAGTTAGCAGGCAATCGATATCCAGTGGTGGTCAACTTCCACGGCGGAGGATTTTGTATTGGCAAAGCCACGGATGATGCACGCTGGGCTCGCGCGGTGGTTGAAGGCGCAGATACGGTCGTCGTGAGCGTTGGATACCGTCTGGCTCCTGAAGATCCCTTTCCAGCTGCGGTAGATGACGGTGTTCGTGCGCTTCAGTATCTCGAGGATAACGCGGAGGAGTTGGGCCTCGATGTGTCGCGTGTCAGCATATCTGGGTTCTCATCCGGCGGGAATCTCGCATTCACGGTTCCTCTACGCCGCCATCTACTGCTACAAGACACACCACAAATCTCCCCGACACCATCGGTTCTCACCCCATACGAAACCAGGGATGAAAGCTCGATAAATCTACATCTCTCTACACTTTCTCAACATCCACAGGGCAATACCAGCAGGCCAGCTGCATCGCGGTCTCAGTCTGCTCAACACCTCCTTCGACAAACCACTACCACTATGTCTACCAATGGTAATAATGACAGCAATAACAACTCACAACCATCAACACCTACATCATCTCTAAAGATAGTCTCCATCATCTCATGGTACCCCATAGTCGACTACGTTCTCCCTCGTCATGTCCGCCGCGACAGAAGCATCTTCCCTTCCAAAACTCTTCCCAAGTTCATGACCACCATGTTTGACCACAGCTACATGCCCCTTGAAGCGAACCGCCATCTACCCTTTGCCTCGCCCCTGCTAGCACCTCCCTCGCTGCTTGCAGACGCTTTACCAAGAGATATATTCCTATATGTCTGTGAGTGGGATATGTTACTGCATGAAGGACATGAGTTTGTAGAAAAGCTGAAGAACTGTGGAGGAGGAAAATCTGTGCGATCAATGATGATAGAGTCGCAAAAACATGCATGGGATAAGTCCGTGAATCCGCTTAGAGACCAAGAGAGTATTGATATATTTTATCGGACCGCGGCTGGGCAGCTACGAGTTGTTAACGAACGGGTATAAGGACATCCATTTGTATATTAGACGGCATTACCCATCTTTCTTCCATGTACTCTATCTTGCTTCTACCAGTGTATATATACAACACTTCATAACGCCCATCCTGACATGCATCCTGACTAGCGTCCCATTTCTAGGCAACATTATACGAGCTTCCAAACCACATTGTCAACCACCAACGTCAAACAATAGCTATATAAATATGCGTTACCGGAATTTCAGGCCCTGGATTACTATTTTATCGTTATACATACTCATTCTTGCCGCCGAAGATGAATATTACCTCTCTCTCCTCGATCTCGAGACGGCCACGGACAGGGCCATGATGGAAGAGTTTGCGCGTCTTCACAATTCAATCCTCCAAAAGGGTATTGAAAAAATACCCAATGCATCCGATCACATCCAGCGGAATCTAGGACAGCAGGTTCTAGAGAACAAGTACTGGGATTGGTTCGATGTCACTGAACTCCCAACCTACTATTTCCTTACACTGCTAGACTACTACGAGGACCGAAATATCTCATGGCAGCCTTACCCCCTAACACCCTACGTCCTCCAGCCGTCTCCAAGGAACTTTTTCAAATTTGCAGACTGGATAGAAGACGATGAAGATGATTACGACTTTATTATTCTTCTTTATGAGCGTCACTATCTATCCGAATTTATAGAGGATGGCGGCCTATTCTTCAACATGCTCAATGGGACGGCCTATTATTTTGAATTCCCGGGGAGATTTCCTCCGCTAGATGAGTGGCTGCCTTTATCTGATGTGTTGGATGAATGGCTTGCCATGTGGGATATCGGGAAATATTACTGGGACGCTGAAAAGAAGACATGCCTTATTCGGGATTTTGTTGAAGAAGATGTGCTTAATACCGTGGAGGCGTGGGACACCCTGATATACGAAATTGAATCACGACGGCCAGCGAGCCATGTTGATATGTCGCAGGATATGGAATTGGCTCTATTGCCGCCACTTGATATCTCATTATTAGATCGCTACATGATATCGGATTTCGCCAAACAGCTTCTTTCAACAATCCGCCTTCCGAAGAATTTCACCTTCATTGCTCCTGGAACGACATTTCTTACCCCTGACCTGCTCGAGAAGACCTACGGCTCTGAGCCTGTTGACTCCTTTCGCATACAATGGACCAAGAAGGAAAAAGCTGACTGGTTACCTCACCCATTCACTACGTTTCCCACTCTATTATTCCCCACTCAGCCAGTGACCAGTGTAGGCCCCGAGTCCTACTTTGACAGTAGCTTTGGGTTTGGAAAGTTCACTATCCAGCGGTTTGGTGGACTATATGTCTCGTATGAAGCTGAGGGTGTAGAGTTTATCAGTGATTCAGGTGACAACTCCGCCTTTTGGTACAATTCTGCGTGCCCGTGGGAGCCTTATGCGTATACCAAGGTGTTTGAGGTATTGGATAAATGGACTGAGTTGGTCCGTGACGGGACTTGGACAATAGATGATAACGGCGTCAAAGAAGATATTGTATGGTTTGATAGAAATATGCCACTAACCAAACTAGATTGGATGGAACAGGATATATAGTGTGATTTAACAAAGATGGATGTAAATGTAAAATATATGTTTCTTGATTTTTTTTTTGTAACTTTTAAATTAACTACTCTGAAGTTCCGAAAATTTTCGCGGCCATCTATGAATGACTTGTTTCGGCACCCAATGCAAATGAAAGCCCATTTTAATACTCCATCCTAAACCCAGCCCTGAACCAACATGTAAGAAAACAAGTAGAACGAACGAAAACAAAAAACCGAGGCTAGACTGTTCCATTACCTCTCCATAGGGAAACTTTTTTATGTAGTCGAAAGGACGAAATAGATGCGCGACGCTAAATAGAAGAAAACAAAAAGGCAAGGCAAGCAAAGTCGAATGGTCGTAGAATAGCGTTGGCTTGCGTTTGAATTCGAGCAAGTAGTAAGAACTAGGGTATCAAGATTGAAAGGAAATGTTCAAAGGCGCACATGTGTGGGTCTGGTATGTGTATGTGTAGGTGAGTGTGTATGTCGTTTTGTAGATTGTGGGTTTACTCCTCCTCGGTCTCAGTGTATCCATCGAGGTCAGCGTCCTCTTCGTCGTCATCTTCGCTCGCAGTGTCATCATCCTCTTCATCGTCGAGACCACGATCATCCAGACCAGCGATTCTCACGTCTTTATAATCGACGTAATCCCCACGCAACCATCTAGCGCCTCTGGGCATCTTATATGGATCGAACGGGAAATAATCATCAAGTTGGGTGACGAAGTTATCATCAGCGCGGGTTTCACGTTCAATGGTTCCAAACACGGGGTCCATAGCCATGGAAGTAATGCCACGGAAGTTATGGATGCGCATACGCTTGTTCTTCTCGAGTAGAGGGAATAGGTAGAAGAGACTGAAGTATTGGGTGATTTTGGCGAACTCGGCGACAATTCCAGGCGAGCAGATCTTGAGAGGGTTAAGGTTTGAGTAGATGCCGCGGAGGAGCATATCTTTCATCTCCTGGGTGAAAGACACTTCGTCGACGTCTAGGTGGGTTAGCGAGTTGCCGTCAGCTTCGGCCTCGATGGCAGCAATGGTGAGGTCTTTCCAGCGGAAGCAGAAGATGTAGAAGAGGGCCTGGGCAGTGGCATAGAATGGCCCATAACGGCGGAGGTCGGGACCACGGCAGTCCTTGTCGTAAGAATCGAGTAGGTTCAGGAGGTGAGTGCCGAGGAGACTGAAGACATCACGAATCACTTCGCCGGAGACATGAGCGCCACGGGCGACGAAGCTGGCAAGATATGCAGCTGCATACTGGCGAATGATGACCGGCTGAGACTTGCTGAGGATGATCTCGATGCAGGTTGTAGCGAAGCGGTCGATAAAGATGGGAGAAGCCTGGGCGAAATGAAAGAGGATAAATTGGGCGTGGCGGGAGCGGTAGGTCGGGAGGATGATGCTTTGAAAGTGTGCGAGAAGAAAGTCGAGGACTTGCTCCTGGTCCTCGAGGGAGCCAGATGTGAAGGGGTAGTTGTAGTATTCAAAGAGGACGTCGACCATATGATCAACCTTTAGCATGCACGCCTTTACGGCCTTGATGCGCTGGGCGTCCGGGTCGAGGGTTCCATCGTCACTTAATTCCGATTCCTCGTCCGATCCATCCTCATCTTGGTCGAGAATCGAGACGTCTGTGGTATTGAGGGCGTCCATGATATCCTGCTGAGTGTCCTCGTCAAAGTCTTCCATGTTCACCTGGTTTTGAGCGTCAATCTTGACCAGCTTCTCCGTGATGAGGGCGAGGATGTCGGAGCGAAGTTCAGGGAGATATGATACGATCTTTATGAGATTACGCGTGTAGATAAGATGGTTCTTAACAGTATCAGAGTCGTGTGGGAAGGTGGTAGACAAGATTGGAGAGAGAGAGACACTACAGGCGGGGACAACCTGGGCGACGGAGCGGATGGCATAGTGGATTCGATGGTAGATTTCCGAGCTACGAACGGTATCATAATCAGGCAGCTTCCCAGCGCGTAGGTCCACTAGACGGTACTGTCAGCCATTTGTCTTCGAACGAACGCAGGATAGACATGACATACCTTGACACAGACGGCTGACCAGCATCTTCAGCACCGAGTTCAGATATCCACCGCGTGCAGCTGACAGGGTAGCCAGAAACTGGACGAACAGCTTGACATACGACTTGTCTCTGCCAACCCACTCGCTGTTCAAGATGGCGTGTACCAAGCCACTGCAGGAACCATCAAGCGAAGAGACATTACCCAAAAGGCCCATAAGGTGGTTCTTCAGCGAAACAGGAGTAGGCAGGTCGAAAACGGGTGTCCCATCCTCCTCCATAACCTTGGGATCAGCCGAAAACATCTCCTTGATACGATCGTACGCCTCGCTATCACCGATAAGGTGTCTTTGAATTGCACGCCTGACCTCCTCCCTTGCCAGCGCCTTGTTCCTCTCAGCAACAACTTCGTCATTGCGAGCACCACTAGCCTCAGGCTTGCTTCCGGGTGAGTCCATGGCCACGTCGAATTTGACCCGTGCGCGTTTCCTACGCGGGCCAGGGGAACCGCCGGGCGTGGTGGCCGTAGTAGGACTAGCATTTGAGTCCGAGTAGGCAGAGCCCGACGAGATATCGGATGGGATGGAAAGATCGAGCTTCTTGCGTTTCTGGCCAGCTAAAGACGAGAACGGTTTCAGGATCGATTTTGAGGGTTTCGACGTTGACGCCGGGGTCGATGGGAGGTGCGTGACGGAGACCATCTCGTCCGAACTAGCTCCCACAAAAGACAGAATCAAGGAAGGCAGAGTAAACGATAGAGCTGGTCTCTGAGATGTATCATGCTGAGAAGACCACGCCAGAGAGACGAGACCAGCGGTGGCGGGGGAAGTTGTTGGTGGGATGAAGCCGTTGTGGTGTCTGTGTTTCTGCGTTTCTGTGTGTTTGCTTCCAAAAGGCGGTGTTGCTTGGTTCTGCCTGGCAAAATTTCTGCTGTGGAGAACGCCAAGAGGATATGCTGACTCAGCTGTCCTGTGCTCGGTTTCCTCTTTGGGACATCAACTTCACTCGTTGATACAAGTTGATACAGGTTGACATCTTCATGACATCTTGACATAACTTGGTATACCCGAGATGGAGGAAGAGGAGCAAGGTGGACAAGATGGCCGTGATACCAAGCAGGCCTCCCTCATGACGCTTCCAAGTGAACTGATCCTTCTCATCGCCGAGAACCTCCAGATGTACGACGTCAACTCGCTCCTACAGTGCAACAGTCGGCTACACGGTCTACTGAACATACCGCTCTACAGACGAGATGCACAAGACGAGAGCAAGGCCATCGGGACTGCCACGCGCAATTCAGACATCGACCTAACGAGACGCATTCTTGATGCCGGCTTGAACCCCAACAGTGGATGGTCCGAAACATTTCTCCAAGACCATCTCCTATTCAAAGCAGTCAAGCAAAGATGTAATGCTAGAGACGGCACATTTAATGAGACGGAACTAGCCGCCTTCTTCGCGAAGAATTACCTTCTCATCGAATATCTGGTCTCCCAGGGCGCAAACGTCAATAACTTCGATCAACCTCTGTGCTCCCCCTTTCGCTACATCGTGGCTAACGGCGATATAAACCTAGTACGCCTCTTTCTCGAAAATGGCGCTGATGTATCGGCCAAGGACGGCGAAGGTACCGGATTAGCCTATGTCATAATTGACGAAACGCAAATAGACAATCCGAGTAATGCCGCCCTGCTAGAGACTCTTAGGCTATTGTTTGATCATAAACTGGATCCTAATGTGGTTGATTCCTGGGGCCACACGCCGTTACACTACCATATCTATCGCGTGGGGTGTAGTATTGCATGGACTCGGATGTTGAACCGCAGGGACGTCAGCGACGAGATAATAGAGGAAATACTTAAGATACTGCTTGAATATGGAGCCGATATCAACGCCCGAGATGAGCTTGGTGAAACTCCTCTTTCTTTGGCTATGGACTTTGTACAGGATGAGCCGATATGCGCTAAGCTTCTGCTTCTGTATGGGGCCGATACGTCTCTCGTTGCTCTACCGACCGACGCCGCACGGTATAAAGCAGCGCTCGAGGTGCGAGATGAAGTCCGTCAGATTACTGGTCGGGATTTTGTATTTCTCGACACGTAGTCTAGGGGGGATATAAATACACTGGTCAACGTACGCCATGCAACAGTTAAGTCGTACAGAACAAGGCCGAGACATCGTCTTATCTAGCCTGCTTATAAAGGTTACAGCTTCGACGGCGGAAGGCGCCGACTAGATAAGCGTGGATCGTCTCCGCGCACTAACGTATGACACCAAGCGCGGTGGCCCCTTGGCGGGTCTGACATGCGAGATCTCCATCTCAAGCATCTAAACAGTCTCACTGGCCCACTGACAGCATGATAACGATAACACACCAATTGATAGGTGCAGGTATGACATTACCTATCAAGGTAGACCGCTTAAGAGGGCTCGACTGTAGCTGTGTTCGCGGTAGACTGACAAGGAGTGACCGTACTATATGATCGCTAGTTGAAGGATTAGCCGAGAGTGCAAAGAAAAGAAAGGAAGACTAGATGGCGGCTGAAACGGCGAGTGTCTAGATCATGCAGGCATCTGTCTCGACTATTCTTATTCTTCCCAGGCTTGGCCAAATACGTACGGTATACTCCGTAGACAGGTGCAGGCAAGTGTAACTAACTGGCATGGGCTATCATATCTGGCCTAAGCAATAATTGAATAAAAGAGTAGATAGCATTCCACAGAGAAACGTCACACAAGGGAAGGAAGCGAGAGTATGATGTATGACATGTGGTAAACTGCATCAAGCATGCACAACACAAGCCACATCAACGCACGGATAACATGTATAGAGAAGTAAAGTAACATGCATAGAAGAAGTAGATGAAGTTAATAAACGCATCACACATATCAAGTATGGCATCAAGAAGTATAAAGTATGATATCACATGAAATAAGACCCAGAACATGAACAGTAAATCAGAGGAAGAGGAAGGAAAAGAAGGAGAAGAAAAAGAAAAGGAAGAAAAGGGTATCAAATCCACCGCCACGATATCATATCATATCCCACCAGTAAGTGTCACATCAGATCCAGTCTCTGCTAGCGACGTCTGCTCCAAACACAAAGGCGTACACCCCCTGTACCTCTTTAAGATACTCTACCACATCGACCTTGATCAGCCCCTTGTCAGCGAGGATACGCTCATCCTCGTCCCGGAAGAAGTTACCAACAGAGAACTCCTCAGCCACCTCATTGACCTGTTCCAGCTCCTTGCCGAACGGGTGAGCGTGGACGCTGGTGTCCTGCGCATGACCTCGAGACGCAGCAGAGTGAGATGCATGCGTGGCTGAGATGGATGTATTCTTGGGTCCCGAGGAAGTAGACGCGCTCGATCGTTGGCGGGACAGTTCCTGGTGTGATTTCTTGGTATGGCTGAGGGCCCGAGAGGGGATGGAAGGAGTAGTTTCCCTAGGCGAAGAGACGGGGCTGTCTTTCTGGTCAAAGTAGCATGCTAGCGGGTTGGGGTTGGACTGGTCTCGCAGGATGGGCGATGATTCTGCCGACGGTGGCAAGGAGGGAGACGTAAGTGTCGTGCTGGGCGTTCGGAGCGAGTTGCTGGCGTCCGACTCGTCTGCGGATCTGAAGGAGGAAGAGGAAGAAGTAGAGTGTGCGAGGGTCTGGTGCGGGTGTTTGACGGGCGGCCGCGAGACGACTGGTGGGCTCTTTGCTCCGAAGTTGTTGCCGTTGTGCTTCTGTATGTCTGGAGCGGTGTATGCGAGCAGGTTGGTGGTCGAGATGAGTTCTATCGGCGCCGATATCTTGGAGCGCTTGATGGTTCCGGCGGCGAAACGGGGCTGTCCCTCGCGAAAGGGCATCGGAGCCGAGACCTCTGGCCGCTTCTGGCGCTTGGTGAATGCGCGGCCGAGCGAGGAGGTCATTGTGGTCGCCATTCTCGCAGATAGATGTGTAGGTGGTGGTAGTGTGCGGGTGAAGGCGAGTTATATGTGTGCGCCGTTTGTCGTCCTTTGGCTGGCGGAGAGAATGGCGCAACGGGAAGTCGGCGCGACGGAGTAACAGTCGGACAATACGAGTCAATGAGCAAGGAGTGTCAATGTCGAATATCGAGTGAATGAATGTCGTAGTAAGTGAATAGAATAATGAGCGAGAGAGTAGAGAATAGAGAATGGTAAAGATTGTGAGCAGCAGCCAGCGATGCCTTGGGCCTTGCCTTGGTGCCTTACGTGCGTCTAGCGGGTAAGGCGGTCTGACGATCTACGTGACAGAGAGGAGAAGAGCGAGCAGACAGCCAGGACGCTCGTGGGAGAGGGAGAGTAGAAGGGAGAGTATGTGAAGAGTGTAGGTAGAGGTAGAGGAAGAGAGAAGGGAGAGTGTAGAGGGAGAGGAAGGACGAAGGGAGGAGGGCGCTAGAAGGGGAGGGTACAGGCTGACTTTTCCATGATCCGCCCCCTAGCGTCGGGGCTACGGGCTAGCCAGGCACCCCGTCCGCCTCTTCTTGTCCTTCCTGTCACCTTATGCTTAAGGCGCCACGTCTTTTCTTTTGCGTTGTCCTCACCGTCACCGTCACCGTCACCACTACGGAGTACCTCTATTCTCGTTATGGTACTATTATTATCATATTATCATATTCTTATCATATTCTACTGTCATATCCTTCGTACTTGACTATCTGCTGGTGAAACGTCGCGGCGATCAAACGCCCGGCCAGTCACGGGGGCCAACACTAACAGTTACATCCAGCCAGATGACCAGCAGGCCGATACACCATGATACCACCAGAAGGTAGACTTGCACACCGACTATCATGACATGACCAGGCCACTTGACCAGAGAAGTTAAGAGAAGGGTCGAAGTTAAGTAGAAGTGTAGAGTATAAGAGTCGAGGAGAAGAGGTCAGAGCTAACCGCCGAGATGAAACGCCATGGACGACGGTCCGGCTCCATTTATGCGCTATCCTTACATGTTCCTGTTGGTGTTGGTCTCCCCGACATGATACTCTGGCTGACGGAGTAGATGTATATGTGTGAAGGATGAAGGTGAAGTGGTAGATATCTAGGGTATAGTAGGAATATGACATCGAGTATTTAACGACGTCGAGAGTAGATCGACATATCGTATATGCATCCAAGTCCCTTACATGCTGCAGTCAGACGGTGTCTACTCCATCTCGTCGTCATCATCTTCCTCATCATCAGCAACACCAACCATCCCCTGCCCTTCCCCTTCTGCTCCTCCCTCCCTCACCCCCATCTCCTCCGCACTCGCAACCTTCGTAGCAAACGCCCGCCTGACAGCCCCGTTGGTAGAAGTATCCCACACCTTCACCACGCCCTTACTACCCGCCACAGCAAGACGGAAGCCAACCGCCCTATCAGGTCCAAAGGCAGTGGAAAATATCTTCCCTACCTCTTCCACCTTCCTGCTAACGACCATGCTAGGCTTGTTGTCGAGGACATTCCATATCTTGACCGTCTTGTCTGTTGAACCCGTCACGAGAAAGCCGGGTATGAAGGCGTTGACGTCAAAGGATGATACCGAGTCGTCGTGGGCTTGTAGTGTCCATAGTGCGGTGTCGGGAGTTCGCAGGTCATGACAGACTACCAGGCCGCTGTCGGTGGTGATGTAGAGGATGTTGGCATCGTGAGGGTCCCAGCGGACGCACTCGACGTCGCTGGGGACGGTCCAGCGGCCGACTTGCCCTTCTGCAGAGCGCATGTCGCATGCTACCACGCTGCGGTCGTAGGAGCCGCTGAGCAGCACCGTAGACTCTTTGGCGTGCCAGTCGAGAGAACACACCTTGTCTGTGTGGTGGGTGTACGACTTGGCGCAGCGGGTGGTGTTTGCGTCGTTCAGGTCCCATAGTTTGACGGTACAGTCTGCCGACGCGGAGGCGAGGAGGTTTCGATGCTGACGGTTCGCTGCCAGCGCCAGCACGGCATCGACGTGATACTCCTCGTTCTTCTTCAGGCTCTTTTTTGTTTTCTTCTTGCTCTTCTTCTCCCCCTCGACTTCATCGTCTGGTGCCTTGCCTAGTATCGCGCTAGGATACATACAGTCCACCACATCTAGATCCCAAACCTCGATATCCGGCTCCATCGTACCGACAGCTACAAAGTTGCCGTGCGATCGGCCGGATTCTCGCGCATTGTTGCCAACGGGAATATCAAGCCATTCAACACACAGTGGTATAGCAGGTAACATCACATCATGGTGAACGTACAGGTTATCCGCCGCATCCTCGTAGACGTATACCTCCAGATGAGCCACTTCGTCTTCCACCTTGCCTGCCAACAGCAGGTTATCCGACGGTAGGATCTGGAGGTCTTCGCGGTCTTCGTCCGAGTCGTCGCCGGCCCCGTCAGCTCGGTTGGGTAACACCAGGTAAGGGTCCTTTTCATGCGGCTGGTGGTATGCGAGGGACTGCACGTTGCCGAACATGGTGACTTCATCGCCTTCTTCGTCTCGCGGGTCGCTGTCGTAGTGTTCCATGTCATATTCCGCCAGATCGTCATCGTCTTCCGGTTTGCTCTTTTTCTTCTCTTTCTTCTCTACCTCGACCTCGTCGGTGGTCTCCATCACGTCGTCCTCATCTTCATCCTCCTCTTCCTCATCGTTGTCGTCGTCATTGGCATTGGCGTTTCTGGCTGCGTTCAGATCTGTCCGCGCACTCTCAAGCTGCACCTTGGCTAGTTTTGAGATTCGGCTGATTTCTGCTTCATCAATCTCGTACCGTTCGGGGAACTGAGCTGCCACGCCTCGCCGAACCCAGGCCGTGGACGTTATCATCGACATTCTGCTTGTAGCTGGTAATGTGTGGTGGGGTGTTCAATGCCACCCCTCGTAGATATAGCTCTAAGCCAATGCAGTCGCGCACAGTAACTGGACGGGTATATTCCAATATACGTGTCGCTATCCAGTGTCTCAACTGGCTGGCCGGTCAATCGTGTCTTCCGAGTGTAGAAATAAAAGTAGAAATATAGAAGAAATAAAGCTGCTTTTTTCTTATCGGCAGAAATTTTTTGTTTATCGGTGGAGCTTGCCTCGCCGCCTTGTGGCAGAATTTTAACCGCCAAAACTCCGACTTCAACAACAACAGATATAAGATATAACAGAAGATATAACAGGACAATATAAATAGAGGAGATACTATCAGACGCAATGCATTCCCATCTACATACAAAAGATAACATCAGTACGTTTTCCCCTGTCTACGTGTATCATCGCTAACCAGCTAGACTGCGAGGAGATAATGACGATGCTCGACGAATGCCACGCGAAAGGCTTCATGCACAAAGTCTTCGGAAACTGCAACGACATCAAACGAGACGTCAATCGATGCCTTTACGCCGAGAGACTGAAGCGCGCGTCTCGAAACAGGGACAAGGCGAGAGAGAACAGGGCCAGGATCGAGAAGGTCTGGAGCGAGGACGCAGCATCCGCACAGACGAACACGGCCAGTTGAGCGGACAGTCAGTCGGCCGCTCGATGTTAAGATAGCGATAGCTTTGGTGTTTGGAGTTTGAATCGTTGTTTATTGGGTATTCTCTACTTCATGTACGATGTCGGTGTGTCGATAGGTGGAAAGACTGGACGAGAGTTGTATATCACAAGCTATGGATCTATGTTTCTGCCTCCACGATAGGGGTATCTGCGTCATTCTCCTCCCCGCCAGCCTTCTTTTTATGTCTTCGTTTCCTCTTCGATTTCGTATGCTCGCCTGTCTCTTCTTTCTTCTCGGCATCAACATCAACATCGCCGTCGCCGTCTCCCGTTTTTATCCTCTTCTCCGGCTTCCCGGCCGGTCGACTTTCTTTCTTCTTGGGCTTCTTCGCACTCAATGGGTTCACTCCCCTGACCTTCTTCCTCTTAACTTCCACCCACTCGCCCTCCCCATCACCACCCTCGTCAGCACCCGTATCTCCCTCCCCATTTACACCCCTCTTCCTCTTCCCCGTAACCGTAGCTGCCTCTACAAACCCACTACGAAGTTTCCCCCTCTCGAATCCTTCCCGTATACCACTAGACGGCTCACTCATAGGCTCCAGAATCATCACAGATCGCTTGACATATATAATCGGCACGCCAGGTATCTGTCTCGCGTCCCGTCGCAGGTTATATCTCTGCCCCTGAGGCTGTGCGTGTTGCTGCGGTACCTCCTGCGCCTGCATCCAATGCGGCCGTTTGCGCTTCTGCTCCTGCTGCGTAGGCGCCACCGGCTCAGGATCCGCCGTAGCCAATATGTAATGCTCTTTATTCTTCTTCTTTGCGTCCGCGCTAGGTGATAGTAACGAAAGCAGACATTCCGCTTCGTCAATGGGCGTGCTCTCTGCGTTGTGCGAGCAGTATCGTAGCGGTAATATGGTGGGCGGGGGAAGCTGTGGAGGTCGGAATTGGCGTTGAGGATGGTGGGAATGGGTTGTTTCTTGTTTTGCGGTTTGTGAGGCCATGACGGCCATCATGGCTGCTAGAGAGCATTTTGTGACGACTAGACGGCTTGTTAGCTGGGTTCATTCGTGGTCTTCTGCTCGTAGGGTGCTCGTACAGGGCTTTACTTTGCCTTGTACCGTACGTTCTAGCGCAGGCACAAGGTCCATCTTGAAATTATACACTGATTGTAGGAAATGCGAGTCCACTGCAGCGTCGATTCTAGTTAGCTTGTCTCGTCTTCATTATATCTGGTTTGCTCGGAATCCATACCCAGGACCTGATATGGCTCGCGGAACCCGAACGTGAGCTCATACTGGTGCATGAGCTTCCGGTACTTCTTTGATCGCTTCGCCCTCATATCTGCGGTATTCTTCTCTTCTCTCCTGCTACTAAAGACGTAAAGTAGAGGCTGATCTCTGAGTATGTCGAGATTAATTTTTTCCCTTTGAGAAAATGTAAACTAATGCCAAGATTTCGACGGCGTGTGGATACGAATTTCGTGGAAATCGCAAAAGAGCAAAACATTTTGACCACGTCGACGAGAAGACTCGATGAGATTGACAGTTATATATTGAGAAATATTACTATGTGCGGAGTGTACGGCGCATCTGGCTCTACCTTGCGCTCTAACGATTATTATATATATGCTTCCCCGTCCGATAAACGCCAGAAACCAAGCCCAAGACCCGAAAATACTCTCCCTGTCCGCTGTAAAAATGCAACCGTCCAAACGCTCAATTCCCATTCGCGTCCCTGAAATGCATGCTAATTCGAAAGAAAAAGAATAATTGGGTGAACGCCCCGCCTTGATGTATGATTATGGCGCGCTGTTCAGCCTGACCGGACAACACGACCGGCAACGACGCTGATATCGTCCATTTTGCCTAGAGAGGAGGGTCAGATAGGTTGTAACAAAGGCATCAAGGATGAAATACTAACCTCCATTGACCGATAACCCTTCATCCTGCGCCTTCTCCATATACGGAGTCTGCGCAGCCGGATCCATGGCAACCGCCCTGGCAGTAGTCAACAGCTGCTCAGCGACGTATACCATCCTCCCTCCGCGACCTTCGAGATACTCGGCCGTCGCCCGTTTCTGCTTGCATATCTCCCACTTCTCCAGGCTCTTGAGGACGACTTCAAGCACGTCCTGCTCCCACAGGTTATCCGTGACCCCATCGGACATGACTAGCACGATGTCATTTTCCTCGATCTCGAGTACCGACAACGCAGCGTTTTCCCGAGGTCTGTCGACACTATTCGTGCCTAGTTGCATGGGACAGTCGAACCAGTGCCACTGGCCCTCGGTTCTGAACACAACGCGTCTCTCTCTTGGGCGGATAACCAGCGTCTGGCAGTCGCCTAGATTTGTAACGTGCAGGAACGGGGTGGGCGTTTCTCCTATGATCTTGTAACTCAGGAGCGCAGTTGCAGTGGTGGTAGTCCCCAGAAACTCGTTGGGCGATGAGGTTGCCTCGACGGTCTCTTCGTATGCGCGTTGAAGGCACTCGATCAGATCAGGTTTAGGAGACCCAGTGAGACGATTCTCAACCTCCAAGGCCCAGTAGTGGAGTATCAACCTGGACCACAAGCTAAGACGATGACAGATGTTAGTGTTGGCGTTCACTAGATGTTTTATAGCGGTTTTACATACGCAGCATGGCCCTGAGGCTTCGACGCCCAAGCTCCGACACCGTCATTAACGCCCAGGAAGTTCGGAGCACAGAGGATGGCATCGTCTCCGTTTGTGAGTCCACGAAGAGGCTCTCCGTTTACCGACGGCCTCCTATCGCGACCACGATCATGCGTCGTCAACGCATCCGAAAACGACGTTGACGGCGGCGATAGAAATGGCGGTGGGAAGGGCCGCGACGGCCGCTTGGGGATTATGGAGTAGCCGGTGTCGAAATAAAAGGGAGGCCACTTCGATCGCACCGGCTGCACATTTTTCTCAGCGGCTGGCGTCGCGATGCCGGATATAGGGGTAACGGCCGGCGACCACTGGATGAATTTTCGAAGCGTTGGGAGTTTCCAGTTCGATGATATCAGACGAGTGAAGGCAGGGGTAGTAAAGACCATTCCAGCATGAGTTTTATCGCACCTCGAGCGCCGCTCACTGTTTGGTTTTATAGCGGGTGTCTAATCCGCCCCTCGAGAAGTTGTAGAAGGCAGAGAAGAGGCCAGCGGTATTAATATGGTCATCCTCTATTTTGAATCGGACAACTTCCAGCTTTGCCAGTGCGCCTTTTTCTCTCAACACAGCCAGAACAGCGCAGGGTACAGGGATGAGCACGCGCACCTAGATCCTCACTGTTAATTCTCCGTCAAGGGCTCGTATTTTTCTTTTTTTACTGCGATTGTTGAGCCCCGGATAATTATATATTCCGCCAGCTAATATCGTTGTGCAGGTTCCGTTTTGCTACTCCGACGTGCGTCCAAGATCCAGCATATCGCGCTTCATCCAGGCAGGAAGCGAATGAGAAATAGGAGGACACCGCGCAAGTTCCATTCCCGCTGCCCGGGGCAGTGGGGCGTCCTGGTCGAAATTTGCATTCAGAGTGTGATCTCTGGCCTAAAAGTGGCGACGATGCAGTTGTATTCTCGCGGACGTTGGCCGAAGCAGAGTACCACCTTTCGGAAGCCATAGCGAGCCTGCCTAGTGTGATGAATCGCTTCTTGCAACGGCTACGACTACGGCTACGGCTATTTAGTCCACGGCTTTTTTCGCTAATCATCCGCCTTCAGCTTGTTGTCTCCGCGCTGTCCGGTCGTCACCATTATTTGGCTGGAGCGCCGGGGCTCTCCGGCATATATATTCTCAGCTGCATTAACAACCGGGGTAGTCAGCGCCTGATGACTGCTTTGCGCAAAGATGGCCATGTATCTGGTTTTCAAATCCTTCGAGGGAAAAAAAATAGATAGGCCGCCCCTAGGATTGAAAAGTTGTACATCTACCGGGTAAGCTTACCCTGTAATACCAAAATATCGTGAAGTAGTTTATTTCATTCCTGATAGAACGTATAAATTCAACCACCAGCCTGTCAAGGGGCCGGTTATATGACAAGATACCCGGTATGCTCCTTTCCCTACGGATTGTTCGGGTTCTTCTTGCACTGTGTAAAGTACAAGATGAGAAAGGGAGATTTTAAGACAATTTATATACAGTCAGGCCGTCTCTATATTATCCGTGCAAACATATACCCTCCTTACCCTATCGACATATCTATTCGGGATAGAATCAAGCTATACTATCTAGATTCTGCGCCTGAACCAGGTCATAATACATCTGCCTCCTGGCCATCAGCTGGTCATGCGTCCCCTTCTCGACCAGCCTGCCCTGGTCCATGACGCAGATCAGGTCCGCTCGTTTGATCGTGCTCAACCTGTGGGCTACCGAGATGGTGGTGCGACCCTTGGATGCGCGATCCAAGGCATCCTGCACTAACCTCTCGGACTGCGAATCCAGTGACGATGTCGCTTCGTCCAACAGCAGGATTTTGGGGTTGCGGAGAAGTGCTCGCGCGATGGCTACTCGTTGCTTCTGGCCTCCGCTCAACATATTACCCCGGGAACCAACGACCGTAGAGAAACCTTCTCTGTAGAGCGAAAGGAATTTCTGTCAGGACAGAAAGACGAACGGTAGGCAGATGGGGGAAAAGGGCTTGATGGGCAGAGAAAGAGTTGAGAAAATAAGAATATCACTCACGGTAGAGACATGATGAAATCATAAATGTTTGCGTCCTGGCAGACCTTTACAATAGCTTCTTCGGCCATGTTTTCTGGGGATCCCAATACGATATTTTCACGTATAGTGCCGGAATACACGATGGGCTCCTGCCCGACCATGGAGACATGTCCTCGGTACTGAGCAATGTTCAATCCCGTAATATCCTCCCCGTCGACCTGGATGCGGCCTGTTTCTGGATCGAAGAAGCGCTCGAGGAGGGCCAGCACAGTTGACTTCCCGCACCCACTCGGTCCGACCAGGGCGACGAACTGGCCCGGTTTAATCGAGAGGGAAAAATCGGTCAGGACGACTCGCTCAGGCCGTCGCGGGTAACGGAAGCTTACGTCTCGGATCTCAATGCCGCCGCGCAACTTCTCTGCGGGTAGCAACCTTCCCGCGGGGCTGTAGCTGTCGATAGGGGGCACCCGGTCAAAGAGGTTACGGAGGTGTCTCCCGGCCTGTAGCGCCTTGCTCATGTCAGGGGCAAAAGAAAACACGGCACCGGCCGTTTGGGCACCAGTGATGAGCGCCGAGAAGCAGATGAAGAACTGTGTCATTGTGTACTCGCCGCTAGCCAGGAGTTTGCTACCGTACCAAAAGACCAAGGCGCCAGAAGGCATGACCAGGGACTGAGAGAGAGCAAAAAGCACCGAGGCCTGTAAGATGGAGCGGAGTGACGCAGATGCATCGCGTTCTAATATAGTGCGGTAATGGCCTAGGACGTGGTCCTCAAGCCCCAGACTTGCCACGGTCCGAATCGCTGTCACTGCCTCGCTGGCATAGGCCGCAGATGCAGCCTGCGTCTGCCGGACTTTGCGGTCGAAGAGGCTCAGAACAATAAGTCGCACGTAGCCGCTGCCCATGGTAATAGGGATCAGAGCGGTGCATACAAGACCTAGTTTCCAGCCCACCGCGATGGAAAGTACAATTCCCCCGATGATGGTAACGGTGAAGGTAATCATGGAGCCCAGCACTGCACCATCCATCCCGCCCAAGTGGACGGTGTCCTGAGAGAGCATCGTCGTCAGGTCGCCCGTCACACGGTCGTCAAAGAAGCCGATATTCTGGCGCAAGATGGAGCGCAACGTCGTGTCTTTTGCGCGGCGGACCAGGCGTTCCGAAGAGTACGCGAAGCATGCCCCCTGGCCGAACCAGGAGAGGATGGCCACAATGCCCAACATGAGGTACATCAAGGCCCAGAAGCTCGTTCCGGAACGAAGTTCATCGTACCGCGATGGCGGCAGCGATGCCGCCTCTATAAGTTTAGCGAAAAAAGTTCCCTGACTAGATTTATGGGCTTCTTCGTTAGTGGGAAGGAAGATAGAAAAGGAGAGGTGGGAATGTATGAATATACGCACACTGGAGTTCCAAGCCCGGCGAATACACAGCCGATTAGGCCTAGAAGAATCAACATGCGTTCCGGTCGATTCAGCCTATCCATAAGACGGAGAAGGGCCCAGAAGGACAGCCGCTCCTTAGGTTCGTATTGGGCTGAATTCTCGACTAAAGTGGCTGATTGCTCTTTTACATTTGACTTCTCCTTCGCAAACCCCACAGAAGAAGCACTCGCCGTCTCAAAAAGAACAGCTTCTTCTTCATCTTCCGCTTCCTCTTGCGTCAGCTGTTGCGCATTTACCAGGCTAGCATATAGCCCATGCCTTGCCATCAAGTCATGATGGTCTCCCTGCTCCATAATCTCACCCCCTGACAACACCACGATATTATCTGCATTGCGTATCGTTGATAACCGGTGCGCTATGACGATGGTTGTTCTCCCTTTAGCAGCCTCCGTAAGTGCCTTCTGCACCAACTTCTCTGCCCGAGTATCTAGTGCCGAGGTGGCTTCGTCGAGAATCAGCACTGTGGGATCCCGAACCAAGGCTCGTGCAATGGAAATTCGTTGCCGCTGTCCCCCTGATAGCTGCAGCCCCTTTTCGCCAACCATCGTATCGTATCCATTGGGCAGCACCATGATAAAATCATGTGCGTTTGCAGCTTTGGCTGCCTCCACAACGGCATATTTGACATCTTGGGGTGAGAGAGCAGTCCCGGTGGTAGCTTCACGGGGAGCTAGCCCATGGCTAATGTTTTCCAATATAGTGGCGTTGAACAGGATTGGCTCTTGGCCCACGTAGGCCAGTCGACTGCGCAACCATCGTAGGTTCAGATCTTGGATGTTGCGGCCATCGAGAGTGATACGGCCTCCTGTGGATTGGTAAAAGCGTTCGAGCAAGCCCACGATGCTACTTTTTCCGGAACCTGTCGGCCCTACGATGGCCGTCGTTTTTCCAGGGGGTATAGTGAGATTGACATGTTTGAGAACTGCAACATCTTGTCTTGATGGGTAGATTAGACTAACGTCGTCAAATGCAAGCTCCCCCACTACCATTTCGGGCTTTTCACCCTCTGTCGACAAGGGATCCTCCGGGGATGAGCGTTGCATCGAGCGTATTATCATACCAGCACTTGCCGTGCTTGCCATGAAAGACTGCAGATTTGGTGCCACTCTTCCGATCGCAAATCCTCCAATAGTAATGGCCATTGTAGCAGTCACTGTGGCCGCTACGTCCATATAGCCTGCCATTAGATACCTGCCACCTTGCCAGAAGCACAGGGCATACGAAAGAAACGGCAAGCCGTTCATGAAACAAATCATGAAAGCAGTTGACAACCTCGCCCTGATTCCAGGTATTTCCGCCTGCTTCAGGAAGCCAAGATACCTGTCTGCCAAGGCACCCTGGATCCCAAATGCCGTTACATGTCGAATAGACCCGATGCTCTCCTCGGCCAGGTTGGAACCGCTATTGTACAAGTTTAGGCTTAATGTATTGTACTTCACGGCCAGCTTTCCCCCAATTGTTCCCGTGGCCAACATGACAACCACTGTCGATGTCATGATAAGGCCGAGTTTCCAGTACTGGACATATGTAATGATATAAGCGGAGCAGAATGTTGCGATTGCTGTCAAGCCTAATGATATCTTGCTTGTGATACCTTCTTGGATGTGATTCATATCCGAGGTAATGCGTGTTGTGATATCACCTGCACCGAGCGTATCAAAGAACGCTATGTTTTGCCTGAGGATTGTCCGGAAATAGTTATAACGCAGGCGCATTACAACGCGCTCGCCGACATAATAAAACCCAACCGTGGTGAGATAGATGAAGACGAACATCCAATAGCAAGATAAACCCAATAAAGATTGAGCTGTGCCACATCATCAGTGAACTCAGGAATGGATGTGTTGCCGTTGGACTTCTTTGCGAACGAACCAACGGTTAGTCCGTATATGACCTATAACCTTGTTAACAGCTGCCTCACCCACCCTCTGTATTTTCTTTCCATTCTGAATTAAGGACGATCGCGATGACTTACTGTGAGCAGAGGATTCAATGCGCCTGCGATGATGGCGGAGACTACGCTGACGATGATAACGACCTTGTCCCAAGCAGTGGTATACGACCAGAGGTTTTGGATGTCAGGTTCCGCTGGCAGACCATTCAATTGAAGCTCGAGGATTTGTTTCTCAGACTCGCTCAACATCAGGGGTGGCGGTTTCTTCTCCTGGCTCTGTACTTGCTCTTGTCCTTGGACCTCACAAGTAGCAATATTGTCGTTCATCTTGTCAGTTAATCGACGGTTGGCGCGAGATTATTTCGGGCGCGTCCTCACGTCGAGTAGTTGACCAGTGCTCGTTGTTCAATATTGAAGGACTGGAATAATGCTTAACGGGAAACAAAACACCAACGCAACGAGCTCCTATAAACCCGCTGTATACCCCTGTCCCTACTCTAGGGGGAGGCCATCTACCCTAGTTTGCCATGACAAACTCAATGGGCAGGCAATTCCGATGCTCTCAAGAGAATCCATACCCCACGGGCCCAGCGTAGTGGTAACGCATCTGTGGCTGTGGGCATGTATCACCACAGCGGCCAAGTACATCGACGTGCGTGTTTATCAACCCAGTCCATTCTTAAATAAACCGGTATCTGTAGGTGATTTCACGGCAAACCTATTAGCAAGTATCCGGATCTTAATGTGACCAATAGAACAGTTAGTACGTTCCCTCTTGGAGACCGTCCTTTATCCAAAGTCATGGCTTTCAAAAGTTGTCTCAGCTGGACGCGGATGTTGGATTAAGATGTTGGAGTCGCGGTACGAGCTAAGACATAAAACGGGTCCGTCTAGCCGCCCATGATTGGTTCCGGACGCGGTGGACGTCCAATGCAGGGATAGATATTTATATAGATGCATACACAGATGCATACCCCAGGCGAATGCACACAACGCATCACCACGTCTGACACGTCCAGCGCTCGCGCTTTCTCGGGTATATTTAGACCAGAACGCCGAGATGAAAGCCAGTTTCCTGGAGACCCTGGTGTCTCGGGGATGGTCTATTTGTGGTAAATATTGTGGCTTGTCAGTACGAGCTTAGTGCTGTTGCTTGAACGATAGACATACCTGGACCAGTCAACATTAATGTTGGCAATTGTATTGTATGCACTTACTGAACTGCCTTTAGACTCTAGAATAGCCTAAATCTCCTATAAATCCAAGCACCACAACCACAAGTTGTCATAATCTCTCATCGCCCTACACTTCATGAAAATGCCATAGTTTTAAACAGGCTCGACATCTCCACCTGAGCTCTGCTCCAGGACGGAGGTCGAGGCCTTATTCTTATGGTGAACCTGTCAGATGATAAAAACATAGCCATCGACGGTTTTTGGGAGTCTCGCAGTATTTGTTTTCTTGTCGTCCAAATATCCCCTGACGTTGACGTACACGTGACTTGACGGAGCAACCACCACCTGGGCAAGTGGACGTCAAGTTAATTCTCATATTTCAATGTCATATTAAAATATTTCAATCCAGTCATCAATGAGTTAAAGGAATTAACATATACATAATTTGCAAAGCATGATTTCATTTATTTTTGAATAACCTTGAAAGCAGACCAGCCAACTCCGTAACTTCCGTTCATTCCCTCGTTCAAGTCATAAAGTCGTTAAAGGATATCATCGAACATCATCATCAATCCTGTCGCCGGAATGCATCTTCACTGATTCGTTGTCGGTACTGAAACTCACTTGTGAAGTCGAAGAGGCAGTTGTCTTGAGTAGCTGCTTTCCAATAGCTGTCGCGGAAGAGTGTGATCTCTTCGTGAAAGTATTCCAGCCCCCTATTCAAGTAGTGCATCATCTGGAGTACACCGATACCCTGATAGGTGGCAGATAGTGCTTCGAATAGAATGACAGCCATATCTGCGCACCTCTCAATGAATGGCCGTCTAAGGCCAAGATTCTCCTCGTAAAGTAGGTTCATCCTACTGGTGCATGGGCAAATCCTCGATCCCTTAACGGTACATCTGCGAGAACAGGTACAGAGCTCCAGGCAAACACAGAGGTTATGTTGCATATATCCACGCACTTTTTCTTGACCTTCCCGGCGTCGGAATTCGCCGACTGTTATACCATGAAGCATGGCGCATGCTGCATCCCTGTTTGCTTGTATCCGTCGTTCTTCCTTGTGGATTGGATTTGACTTCCATGCTGGTGGAGGGGATCGAACCTTGGGAGAGGAGCTTTTGCCTTGCTTCTTCTCTCGTGCTAGAATATCCAGATACTTTTCATTCACGGTTGCGAATATCATCGCTGGGGCAGCATCATAGACAGGGTTAAGCCCACTCCATTGGATTCGGTATGGCGAGTTTGGATCTGTGATAAGGCTCTGAATATATCGACGGTAGCCTATCGGATCATCTTCGAAGTAACCTGCCGCCTCGCCCATTTGCATGGTCTGATCCATATATTCCTCCTGCTGCTGTCGAATGAGTTCCGTGTTGAGGACCCCACACACTTCTTCTGATAGTAACAGTCGTCTACATGCATCGAATATCAGTTTCAGATGCCAGCGCTCTGGCAGGCCCCTCCTTTCAAGGAACCTAGGGTTGATTTTCTGATGGCGAAAATTGAACTTGAAGCTCTCGTTGATTTCCATCCGTTGTATTTCATTCTTTATTCTTGCAAGTAAGATATAGAACAAGTCTTCCGTTGCTGAGAGTAGTTTGGAAGGTGATGCTTGCGTTAACTCTGTTTCAACTCGAGCAATGTGGAATTTGATATCCGTCGGCGTATTGTCAAGCTATGCTCTGACTGTTAGCCGATGCATGTTGCAGGTAGTTATGTCGCTATTTTCACTCACCTCTGCTCCAAAGGCGCCCAGAATTTCAGCTATCATCTTCGCAACGCCATATATCTTGGAATACGCCACAACGACTCTGTCATGCCTTTCTGCTTTGCGCTCCGAAAGAGGCTTTGGGCCACAATATTCAGCTTTAGTTGACCCAGGAATATACCTCACTGGCTGGAGAAGCTCCATTTTCTTTCAGGGTATATCTTGCCACGGAATAACTTGGAAGGTTGTATGAAGTAGATAGGCGAAACGACGCAGGGGGTGCCTTCGAGTGTCAGAAGTCGATGAAATTCGATAACCGAGAAGAGGAACAGAAACCTCTAGGTTAGAGAGAAGATAGGTGCTCATGATGGAAAGAAGAGAGAGAGAAAGAGAGAGATATTATCCGGGGGCTGGTGGCTGGTTCTTCATCGTGGGAATATGGATTCACCTGGGTTTCCTATTTAGGAATCAAGGTTTAGTGTTATAGAGATCAATGGGAGGATGGGCTAACAAACCCCATTCATCATGCTTGTTATCACACTTGTCAATAGCTTTTTTGATACAATTAAATTCTTAATTAAAGATTTTTTTTAAACTACAAACTCGATTTTGACCCTCCAAAATGTCTGGTCCATTCAGTGAATACTAGTCTTAATTGTTACTTGAACAGGCTTTGCCTATACGTATTGAGCTACATTGCAATTCACATATAAAGCATTGAGCTTAACGTGTTTTCAAATCACCAAGTCAATTCCTTTTTACTATAACGAGCACGTCAACCCAAGTACTGCTAATTGATATCATGTATAATAGGCCCCTTAGTTTCTAACTTACTCGTCAATCAGGCGGCCAAGCTTCCACGGGTGCCCTTTACAGTAAAGGCCAAATCAACTAGCATTGAGGTTATGATACCGCGTCTTGGGAGTCAAGCCGACATAACTGACACACGTAAGGATATAGTTGGCAGATTCAAGACGGAGATAATGTAGCAAGAGGGCCGGGAGCCTTAATGGTTTTATTTGGGGAAGGATACATGGTATTTAACTAGACTTAAGCTGTACTTGCATGGGGTGTAAGTCAACGGGAATGGTCATCATAGCGCTGAAGAACCAGCAGCACATATTGGAGAAAGACATGACATTATCAGGTTATTTCCACTAACCCTGGACACGGAATGTCCTCCCGCTGGCAGTCTTTCGTTCCTTTTCTTCGTTTTCAGGTCTCGCACGGTTGAGAACTAAATCGAGTGTTAGTTTCTGTTCACCTTCAGGATCCTTATATATGACCGTCCTTACCTTGCAAGAAATCTGCTGTGCGTTTCCGCATTCTAGTGTGGATATATGCCTGAATAAAAGAGTCAGTAGCTATTAAACTTAGCCAGAGGCGGCTTCAAACAAACCTTCGAAGCTTTAATATGGTAGTGAAAATAGTCCCGGAAAGTTTGTATGTGGGAGATAGTTTCTGCGCGTTTCTGTGGTAGGAGGTGACGGGGATAGAGAACTATCAATTATTAGCCAAAGTTATACTCAGGCACGTAGCTTAGGGTATTAAGTATACCGAATGTAATATAGCCAACTTCTCCATTTCGAGCATCTTTGAGACCTGGAATACCCTGGAGTTCTAGAGGAGGGTCGTTGCGGAAGAGGACCTGAGGGGCGTTTTGTATAGCCCGCTTTCGGACATCGGCAAATTCCTATCGTGGGGTCAGATGAAAATTAAAAAGATATATGTAGTAAGTAATGGTATTGGAAAAACGTACCTGAAGGAATACCTTTCCGAAGATCCTATCTGTCTCGTCCCTGAAGATTGTGCTGAATATAACGGTGACGCAATCGTATCCCGCCTTGACAAATATGGCCTCCTCATCTCGGTAATGAACAGTCATTACTTCCCCGCCATCTTTCAACTGTTGTGGTAAAGCTTCTAGCGAGTATTTATTGGATTCCTCCTCAAGTTTCTGGAATTCCTCAAATGCTTTCTCAAAGGGCGAGGCCATTGCATTTCGTTTGAGAAGAGAGATGCTCATAACCAGTTCGTCCTTTGCTTCCTGCTCAGCTGGGAGAGCATCGAGGTCTATCAAAATAGAGAAGTCGTATCCAGGCTCCGGGGATACGATATATGGCCCATACTCTCTTTCCAGGACACCCTGTGCCCCATATTGTACCAATTCACGGAAGCATCGTACGGCGATGGAGATGAGGATTCTTGATTTAGTTTCGGGAGTGGAAACGTGGAATGTGACACCGTCGAAATCAGAGACTACCTGGTCTATGGAGGCGGGGGGAGCTCTGCAGTTGCTTGTCAGTCCTATTCCCTATATCAAGGCAGCGAGTATTGAGTGGGGTATTTACCCAGAGAACCGCTCAGTTAGGAGCGAGTGTATGAGGACGTTGTGATAATCCAGCAGAAGCATTTTCAAGGGAGCAGTATCATGAAATCAATTCCTATAATTGCGCCTCGCAGCTGTCATATAAGTAGCGTTTAGATCGTGTTTCAATGCACCGTGATACCTCTCCATGGGCTGTGCCATGCGTTCACTGTCGACCGGATTACGTAATCATAAGACTTGCTACATTGGTCTATCCAGGCGACCGCAGCTAGTTATCCATGTAAATATTTCTTTGCGCATTCGAGATTGAAGCTTGTGGAGCGCAAGTGTCGAATCTTTCTCTACCGTGAGAGAAAATGGTGAAGTCATACTTGTACGTTTATCCCCTTCGTATGCTACATCTAATTGTTGCTAATACCTTTTTTCTTCAGGAAATTCGAGGCTTCAAGGACATTTGGCCTGGTCACTTCCGCTTCGGCAAATGCGGTATGGCTAAAAGATGAGAAAACCTCCAATTCGGCGAGGAAAACTGGTGCTGGACGTGCAGTAGTGGGCGCTGGAGAAAATGTTTTGTGCTGGGATATAAAGAAGGGTGATCTACTCTCGAAATGGAGTGACCCTGATTGCACGGCGCAAGTGACGGCGATTGCGCAGAGCAAGACGGACGAAGATATCTTCGCAGTTGGGTATGGCCTTCCAAGCGAGCTTCTATACTATCTATCTTGCTCCAGTACTGATTGTGTGGTTATAGCTACGAGGACGGTACAATACGAGTATGGGACTCAAAATTCTCAACAGTAATGATATCTTTCAATGGCCACAAATCTGCTATTACACAGTTAGTCTTTGACGGACAAGGCACCCGTGTCGCAAGCGGCTCAAAGGATACGGACATTATACTCTGGGATTTGGTATCCGAGGTCGGGTTGGTGAAATTGCGTGGGCACTCGGATCAAATTACCTCGCTTCATTTTTTGACCACCGATGCCGCCGATGATGCCGAAGTTCTGGCGCTTAGCCAGCATGAAGGCTTCTTGTTAAGTACAGGAAAGGATTCTTTGATCAAAGTTTGGGATCTCTCTTCTCAACACTGTATCGAAACCCATATTGCGCAAGGAAATGGCGAGTGCTGGAGTTTAGGTCTTTCACCAGACCTAAGCGGTTGCATTACAGGAGGGAATGAAGGTGAACTGAGAGTATGGTCAATTGATGCCAATGCGATCAAGGAACTCGCAAGGGGGAAGGCCGAAGTAAACAGCACCAAGGTATTAACTGACAGGGGCAACTTGTACCGTAGTGGAAAGGAGAAAACGATCGGCATACATTTCCACCCACAACTAGATTATGTCGCTCTCCATGGTTCCGAAAAGTCGACAGAGGTTTGGCGAATAAAGAGTGACGAAGAGGTTCAAAAGAGCCTTGCAAGGAAACGCAAACGTAAACGAGAGAAGGCTCGAGAAAAAGCAGGAGAAGGCGGGGCGGAAGCGGATATCGATATGGCTGATTCTACAGCCTCTGCTCCAATAACGGAGGTTTTTGTGCCTCATACTATCGTTCGAACGGGGGGGAAAGTATCTTCAGTTGACTGGATGGGTTCCAAGGGATTGCAACTACTCGTGGCTACAACCAACAATCAGTTGGAAACCTACAGCATTACACCAGCTGAGAAGAAAAAATCAAAGGACAAGGACGAGCCCGATTACAGCCGTGTGCTATCAATTGATATACCAGGCCACAGAACGGATGTTCGTTCACTCGCTCTAAGCTCCGATGATAGAATGGTATCATCTGCGTCAAACGGAAGTCTCAAAATCTGGAATGTGCGAACAGAGACATGTTTACGAACCTTGGACTGCGGCTATGCACTTTGCTCTGCTTTCTTACCAGGTGATAAAATCGTGGTTGTCGGAAACAAGAACGGAGAAATCGAAGTATTTGATATCGCGTCCTCAACGTTGTTGGATACAATCCAAGCACACGACGGCCCCGTCTGGTCACTTCAGGCACACCCAGATGGAAAATCTATGGTCACTGGAAGTGCCGACAAGACTGCCAAATTCTGGAACTTCCAAGTCGTCCAAGAGGAGATTCTCGGAACGAAACGGACTACCCCAAAATTAAAACTCGTCCACACGAGAACTCTGAAGGTTACAGACGACATTCTCAGTCTTCGTTTCAGCCCTGATTCTCGTCTGCTGGCTGTCTCACTTCTGGACAACACTGTTAAAGTCTTCTTCGTCGACTCACTGAAACTCTTCCTTAACCTCTATGGCCATAAATTACCCATCTTGAATATGGATATTTCTCATGATAGCAAGATGATTGTGACTTGCTCAGCTGATAAGACCGTACGACTATGGGGTCTTGATTTCGGTGACTGCCACAAATCTTTCTTTGCCCACCAGGACAGTGTCATGGCTGTTGCGTTTATGCCTCACAACAAGGAAGGCGATGGTCACAATTTTTTCAGCGTAGGCAAGGATCGAGTGGTCAAGTACTGGGACGGCGATAAATTTGAGCAGATTCTAAAACTGAGTGGTCATCATGGTGAGATCTGGGCTTTGGCAATGAGCCACTGCGGAGAATTCATTGTCACCTCGAGTCACGATAAGAGTATCCGACTTTGGGAGCAGACGGATGAGCAAATATTCTTAGAGGAAGAGCGAGAAAAGGAGATGGAAACCTTATACGAAGACAACCTGCTCAAGTCCCTAGATGAAGATGACGATGAAGAGAAGGCGGAGGCTGTGGCAGCCGGCAAACAAACAGCCGAGACTCTTACTGCCGGAGAGAAAATCATTGAAGCGCTTGATCTTGGTATGGACGACCTCGCACTGCTACGAGACGCCGAGGAGAAGAAAATTGCACCCCCTACCCGACACCCACAATATTTGGCTCTTGGAAATATATCCGCCGAGTGTTATCTTCTTAACGTTGTTCGGAAAATACCCGCTGCCTCACTACAGGATGCCCTTCTTGTCCTCCCCTTCACCAAACTGCCAGCCCTTTTCACATTTGTGAACATATGGGCCGGAAAGGGATGGGATATCCCGCTTACCTGCCGTGTACTATTCTTCATTCTCAAGACGCATCATACCCAAATTGTCACCAGCAAAATGATGAAGCCAATGCTCGACTCGATTCGTTCTCACCTTCGCCAAGTTCTAGACAGACAAAAGGATGAAATGGGCTACAACCTCGCGGCTCTGCAGTTTATTGGCGGTCAGGTGCGAGAAAAGAGCAAATCTGATTATGTTGATGAAGATTTGTGGGCGCAGGATGAACAGAAGCAGACCGGAGTCAAGAAGCGGCAGTATATGTCTGTCGCTTGAGAAAGATATCGGCAAGTTGTTGTTGGTTAACCATATCATTATTTTGGTTGCAAGTTAGCATAAAGGCGTGTGTGGAAATTACAATCATTATGCATTGGGGTGGGATACCAAAAAGCTGTTTTTATTCCTGGGCTTCGCGTTTTACGAGATGGCGAATTGGATGGAGTTTGTAAAATATATCTATCAAATTCGATTGAATAGAAATACAATGTTGTACATAAAATAGTATGTTTATCAAGATTCATTAAATACTCTCCGATAACTAAATATATTAGTGCGACTTGAAGAAAATGTCAAGCAATCTCGAAACGGGTTGGACGTAAGTCTCCTCCGCTATCCCATTCCTTCCTGACATCATTATAAGGTCGATATCGACTCATCCAGCTCGCCTATCACTCGTTGACTTCGTTACTAGCAGTCAACTAGCGAACATATCTAAGGCAGAAGGCATATTAGCATCCTGCAAGACCAAACAAAAGGTCGTCGATTGTGGGTGAATGACAGAACAGAGGAAAAAGTCCAAAGCCATTCCAAAACCATACACAAACTTTCTTCAGCAGAACCTTTCTAAGCATCGACGACATAAATAATAAATTAACCCGCTCCTGTGAGGGTAACGGTTGTCATACCTCTTCCGGCTCTTCCTAAAGTAATTGGTTCGTGTGGTATTCATCATATAAAAGATGTGTATGGTTTGGAAAACACAGCATTGGCCTTCATACCGTGGAATGAAGTGCAAAGCGGGAGTGTAGAGCGCGCAGAATTGACTTACATTGCTAATTCATTAGTTCATCAACCAGCTTAACACCGCTGTCCAAGGACTGTGTGAGGAAGCCAGACAAGCGAGGAAGTGAAGACTGTAAAAATGCAAAAAGCTCAAGCGACTTTTATGTGAAGCAAGCCGTCACGTGGAATTACATAATACCCAGGAGGGAAAAAAAGAAAAAGGGAAAAAAAAAGAAAGCCGAACGCGAGGCTCGAACTCGCAGCCTTGTGGTGTCAGACCGTGTATACTGTAAAAGCCACACGCTCTACCGATTGAGCTAGCCCGGCTTGATGGTGGTAGGGAGCACTTGGAGAGTATATACCCCAGTACCAGTACCGCCATGCTTCTGTACCCCCTATTTATCAACACTCTGTACAAGATACAACATACCACTGTCTACAGAGTAAAGAACGTGAGGCCGATATGTCAGAGTGTTAGAGTGAATTTGCTTATTGAATATAGGGGAACAAGAGCTGATAGTACTTGCATAATACTGGGCCTTTTCTTCAGGGTTTCCAGAGAACCACTATCACGCCTTTCTACTTCTACCTCGAAAGTCGTTGGCCGACGATATTGTGCAATGAGTGGATGTAAAATTGGGCCCTCCCAGACCTTGGGAGAGCAAAGTGCCTCTGGTAGGTGATTGGTTGTTAAAGAAGTGTGTACGTATAGATTGTAATTCAAATAAGATAGATCTAGATCCGACAACAATATAGTTCTCTACGGGCCATTCACCCCATTGACAGAGAATTTAGTCCCAGTAGCGCTATTTGAAATTTTCAGTCATGAGTAAAGCTGTTCATAAATTCTTGGCTATATACATATACTAAATCTCGCAACACAACATTCAAATGAGAAGCAACCATTGCCGCTTCTACTCTGCAGTCCGAGGAGATTATAAAGTATTCCCCAACCAACTCTTAGTTAGCCACCTCAGTTAAGAGATAGTTAACATCAGTCTTCCCAGTCCCATGGATCTAGCTGGTGCCGGAGCAGGCAACGAAGCCGCTGCCGCTAGCGCCAGTGTGAGTGATTTGACCAGCCTGCTGACAGCTTCCGGTGATGATGACACGGTCGGCGCCGGGGGAGCCTAATCATACATTGTCAGTAACCCTTGCATCTTGTATATCTACTTAATTGATATCTGTAAAATCGATCACATACCTCCAGTGTAGACGCCAGAAGTGCGGAGGGGGAATTCATAAAAGGGACCGCTGAGGCCCTGGAAGTAGAAACCCTCGTAGTTGTGGTAGACGTGGGGGTAGGTAGAGCCGCCGGCGGTGCCGCCATTTTGGACGTAGCCGCAAGCAGCATTGCTAGCAGCGGTCACTTGGCTGGAAGAGTAGTAGGTGCTGCCACAGGTCGTGGCACCTCTGGCCTGCAGAGTAGCTGGGGCAGCGGTGGCAACGGCCACAAGGGAGAAGAGGTAGAGGAACTTCATTTTGTCTGGTTGGGTCTGAGAGAATACTCGGAAGAATGTATTGAATGGATTGTATGCTGCTTGCTTGTTGGATACCAGCTAACGCCAGCAAGGCCATCGACCCTTATATAGCTATGTAACCAGACGGAATACATATGTCTCGAATCAGCCTGACCATGGGATGAAGTCCGTAAATGGAGGGGAACCGTCGATCAATGGCAACATGCTAGAGCTCTCCAGCAATTCATCCCGCAAAGTTAACGAAGACGAACCACTCAAGCCGCGTTATTATCAACATGTGCGAGTGGTGGGACCAAAGTTGCATTAGGGACCTATCGGTGATAATATACGAAGCTCAAAATATAAACATACGAATATCAGGTGATATCGCTGCTAAAGCTCTGTAGAGGCCTGTGGTAGGCTGGCGGGAGTGTCACCCATATCATAATCGACATCTTAGTGGCTGATCCCCCAGGAGTAGGCACGAATCCCTGGTGCATGAAGAGCGGATCTGAGCTCCATTTCGAAGTTTGGGACGGACGTCGCCGAAGCTTTCTTCTTCGGCTCTCAAGCCCATCGCTTCGAGTATTCCGATGTCAGTTAGTTGAATATGCATCCTACTGCCGGTCGATTAGCATGTATGCAGTGTGAGCTGTCTGGTCTCTGCCTTGCCATCGTTGGAGAGTTTCGTCCTCGTTAGTTACCAAAGATTGAACCACGTTGACACGGCAGCCGTGCTGGACGGACTGAATGTAGGTTCTGCAGAATGTAACGGCCAGCCTTGCACTCCAAACCGAGTGTGAGCGTACATAGGTGCATAGTGATATAGTAGACTATGTATGACTCTGGACTGTCCGACTTGAGCTCTTGACGTGTGGTAGCTTTGGCCTTGGCACCTCGGCCCGCACGCAAGGTCGACCAAGCGGTCCATGCCGAACCCATACCCATGGACACTGGCGGGTCAACAAGAGCTTCTATATACTTATGTTTGGACGCATGTATGTAGGAAGCGTGAGCACGAATAGCTGTCTTGAAGGTTGCTACGGAATATTTAGCAGGACACCATGTGAAGGAAGCTCCGTGCTTCCACATGGTGCCTTGTAGATCTTACAGTAGAGACTATGATCCAGGATGAACAGTCTTAACATAACTATAGGGGGGAGATGCAGAGCTTCCTTGCATGGAAGTGCGATCATGTGGATACACAATATGTAAACAATAATAGTACGGAGTAGATTCTCGGCTAGATACACAGAAAAGGCCCGACATTCGCACATGGATATCTAATTTAGCGTCCCAAAAAGCAAAAGAACCAGCGTAGGAAACTCGTAATATTTCATATCAGGTAGCCTGTAGAAGACGAGCAGGGGATGGTAGCATGAATGGACGTTCAGTCCGATAGCTTCATGGTTCCGCAAGCAGAACATGTCCACCATTGCGATTCCATAAAGGCGCCGCAACAATGACACACCCATCCAAGAGACCGCTTTGACGGCGGTCGTTCGTTCTTCTCTAGGTCAATTATAGCTTTAATAGCGGACTTTCGCGGCTTCATCCTGCTATCCCTTGCAGAGGAGGAGGCCGCTACTGGCCTAGTGAACCCATTGGCGGGGGTTGGCTTGGGGTTCGACTTGGAGGGAGGAGGCGGTGCATTAGTTCGCTGGCCACGTTCGGTCGAGCACACCTCACAAGAAAGGAAGAGAGGTCGGTTAACGAAGGTACACATGGAACATGTCCACGGCTCTTGATCGTTTTTATCCAAGGTCGATGAACCAAAAGTAAGATCTGACGGCGGAGGTCCGGAGGAGAATATTTGTGGTAGGGCCGTTGAGGATGAACTTGTGGGGTATTGTGGTTGAGACCGAGGGCCGGCAGGGTTCGATGAACTAGGAGGCGTATAAGAATTCCCATACTGCTCCTTCTCCTCCTGTTGAATGAGATCAATGTACGCCTCCATAATTGCTCTCTCGTTTGCATCATCCATTTCGGCCTTTGTTCGGAAACCATTGCGAGTAGCTTCGTCTGCAAGCCTGTCACCTTCAGTAGTTCCACTGGCACACCCCTTGGTGACTACTGTTCGTCTCTCAGCTGCATCGGCAAGGACTCTCCGCATATCCGTCCCTGGTAGAACCGGCGCGCCTCCTAGTTTCTTGCCAGAGCCAACAGTCAATACGCGACGTTTTTCCGCAGCTGCTCGTGCAACCCTACGGGCTTCGTCCATCGGTATCCGTGAACCACCTAGCCGCTTGCCATCTGAAAGGAAACCTTCTCCGGTATAGCCCCTGCTAAGTAGCTGCTCGTGTTCATCGCGTAGTTGGTTCCATAACGCATGGAATTTTTGGTCATGCGGGCCATGAACTATATGACATAGTCTAGTTACAATCAGCTCGGCTCAACTCCTGATACGTAGGCTCTAGTATTGGCTGTCCGACTTACTCATGAAGCATGGTATCAACTACCTGTTCTATTGGAAGAAACTGCCTCTCATCATATGGTTGCCTTAACCGAATACATATCTTCTCCCCGTAGTTCACATTCAAGCCTAGTAAATTCGGGGTTGAAGGATAGAATTCGCACAGCGTTCCAACTCTCCACATCCGCTGGCGCATAATAGGCTTAACCATAGAAGCAATCTTCCGCAGCGTCATCAGGGCTTCTGCCTCACGGGGCCGATGCTTTTCATGCTGATATTCTGACACGAGGGGATCCAGCTCCCTCATCTTGTCGTATGGATAACTAAGAATACGCGCCTCGCGCCGTCCGGAGGTAAAATGGTATTAAAATCTTTAGTTTGCGTGATATCAGGCCGGAGAATATGACCACAGCTCATAAAGCTAGCATGAATCAAGTGCAGACGTTGGGTATAAATATCTGGACACGCTGGCGCGTAGAGGAAGCAGCAGGCAGTGAATCTGTAAGCATTGAAACAGAGACAAGCAAAGCGGTTAGTCAGTGCCAAACCTCATCAGAGCATTTGTCATCCCATTATTTATCTGCTCTATAATTAACCGCCGCTGTCGACCCTTCCAGGGCCTTCTTCTCTTCCTCTTTCGCCTTCTCAGGCTCCTATCCAAGCCAACGCGGCCTTCCAAATAGGAGAAAAATCTTATCTTATCGCGCGATCTCGGAGTTTTGTGTTGTTCCGCCCCGATGGCGGAAAAGGACGGCAGAATCTGTTGCATAACATCATAGTCGAGTTTCAGAGCTTTTGGATAATTTCAACTTGTGAGCACGAGGAGAAGAACGGGGGTTGATAGCTGCGATTATATACGGATCAGCGCAAAAGCGACAGCAAGATGACGAGCGATGACCAGTTCTTCTTCAACTACGTGAGTATTCTTTTACCTCGGAGCAGGTAACTGAACGTATGGACATATATATACTGACCTAGCTATTAGCTTGCATGGGTTCCTAATGAAGTAACGAAATACTCATCCCAACTCGCAGACTCGATCGATAGTCATGTTGAACGAGCAGCTTCCTACATTCAGGAAACCCTATCGCAGCAGACATGGATACCGTCGTCCATAAGACCACCGCCCAACCCCAACTTCTTCCCAGATGTTTTTCTTCCTCCGAAATCTACGTTTGAGAGATGTCAGGACTGGGTTTCGGCACATCGAGTACTAGCCGTGTCGGCTCTGGCATTCGTTGGAACAGGTGGTGTTATGTTATACGGACAGCGAAAATTTCACGTCAAGAAGAGAAGAGCTCGGCGAGCGGGCACCGGAGCTCGAAAGGAGATTGTTGGTATGTATCGAGTGCTTCCATAGCTGGCCCATAAATGTTCAGATGAGCTGATGATTGACAGTCATTTCTGGATCGCCGCATGAGCCGATGACGAGATCTATTGCTTGTGACCTTGAACGACGTGGATACATTGTCTTTATTACCGCGACCTCAACGGAGGAAAAACAGATTATCGAGAGTGAAGGACGAGAAGACATACGGACGTTATGGTTCGATTTATCACATGTAGGTGTTAGCTTCTATCATCTCCATCTAGCCTCTATCTAACCAATTTTATAGTCTCCAGCAACCCCATCTGACATACACCCTTCTCTCTACGTCATCCAATCTCTTATCACAAATGCCCAGGCTCCATTGCATGGAATGCCACCTCACACTTGCCAGTTGAGCGCCGTTATCCTCATTCCATCTCTAAACTATCCCACTGGCCCCGTCGCGGCGATACCAGCTTCAAGCTGGGCCGACACCATCAACACCCATATTTTATACCCAATTCTCACAACACAATTCCTCCTACCGCTCCTCACACTAAAATCAAACACCCCTTCTATCGTCTTTATCTCTCCAACGATTCAATCCGCACTTTCTGCGCCATTTGCCAGCCCCGAAGTAGCAGCAACACGAGCAATATCAGGATTCGCTACAAGTCTACGCCAGGAGCTGAATCTTCTAGTTTCATCCAACGGCAAATCTAGTGGTGCTATTGATGTCATCGAGATAAAAATTGGAAACTTGGACTTTGGCCGCCAATATCGAAGCGGCCAAAGACATAATAATAAAGGAACAGAGGTTCTTGCATGGCAGCCTCATCAACGCGCTCTCTACGGATCCACCTATCTCTCGAGTATTGATTATCGCCTAGGATCTTCAGGGAACGTTGCCCCGAATTCAAGCCCGGCAAGGGAGCTACACTATGCTATATTCGATGCAATTGCTCCCACAAAGAAAAACTTGTTCGGATGGCGGAAGAAAAAGCCTCGTACCATTTATGTCGGTCGAGGGTCTATCGCTTACAGTATAATTGCCCAAATAATTCCAGGCGGAGTGGTTGGTTGGATACTTGGTCTGCGACCAGGCTCCCCCGCTGCCCCTAATGACGCATTCGATGAAGACAACGCGAGCAGCAGCGAAACAGGCTGGGAGAGAGTTCTTGGAGCTTGAAAGTCTCTGCTTATCCGCTTCACGACATGAGCCCCCCTCTATGTATTTTTATTTATCATCCCCTCTTCCTGTCACATCTCTCATTTCATGCATTGGCTGGTCTCTCATCTCTTCGCATGTTCACTATCCGAACGAGGCGTTCTGGGGGAAATCGTCTGGATACTACTCCGTATATATAATGTTATGATATTGTTTATAGCTAGTGACTAATATAATCTAAGTGATCTCGTTGGGACCATCGTTTACCATGTGGTGATAGGAAGTACCCTGTAGAGTGGTCCTTTGCACTCTTTGACACTTCGGATAGGTTCGTAATGTCGTATCCGGGCATGTTAGAATTCCATTCTTAAGGATAGGGGTCAGCTATAACCATGCATGACTTCACGTCCAGCATTGTGGCCGAGGGAGCTTCAAGCGGACCAAGACAACGGGCCGCCTCCTCGTTAATTCCAGCTTCCTTGGTCCAAATGTCGACGAATAGGCAAAGTCTGCTTCAGCTCTATCAACAGAAAGGCCCAGGCGACAAGCTAACATCCCGTTGTGGCGTTCTCGCTTCTACGTGGCTTTCAGGAGTTCGCGCAGGGTGAAAGCATGCATGAACAGGCAAGGATATGGGATGCTATCCCTCCGCAATCGGGTTTTCTTAGGAGAAGTGAGAGTATGGTATAATATTAAACATTAAATAGGTGTCCTAGATTAAGTCTGAAGCCACTTAAATAATCATTACCCTGGGGCCGGAATCCCATCAGTATCAACCTGGGGGAACACGGGAGTATGGTATCTCCTATCATCGACCAGCAACAATATTAGAACGCAGAAAACGCTAAGTCGCGGATAAATAGTTATCAAATAGAAGATAGTTGAGGTCAAAGTGAATATTATATCGTATCTTCTCCTTCCCCGAGCGGGTGCAAGATCCTGAAATGGAAAAGTGGTATGGTCACTTCCTTACCCTCATCTCTTCATCTTCAGTGCCTCGAGATGGTGTGGCGAGTATTCTCTTATCGCCCGTTAGACGCCTTCGAAGCCAGATTATAAACCAGCATACGCCAAACAAAACAGTGGCAGCTGCTGCGATCCCGAAGGAGTACGCAGCCACGCGACCTCTATGTTCGGAATGAACTCCCGGATTGAGGAAGGAGTAGGTATAGAACCCTTGCGTCGCGCGGGTGAGGTATGCCAGAGACAGGTATAGCATGAGAAGGAGGTAGAGGAAAGGGAGGTGGATGAGCGGAAGAGGTTGTGTTGCCGTGAAGATTAGTTCAAAAAGCGCAAACCCCGATTGCATCGCATGTTGGGAAACCTATCAAGGAGATTAGTGAAGTCCATCTTCTTTCAAGAGAAGCAGAAGGCATACGTTAGACCAGCCATTAAACATCTCTGGAAACCATGGTGCCTCGAATAGCAACCCCCAATAGACTATTGTCACAATAAACGGAAAGACAACGATGGTCGTATAGAACAGACTGTGCAGCGCACGCAGGAACCGCGGTGTCTTCTCAAAAAACACCGACCGACCCGTTCGCGAGTAGAGGAAGCTGTGAGCTGCTGCGAAAAGGAAGTAGAATGCGATGCCCCAGTAGCTCAGGTTGGTGAAGTAGCTGAACGAGCGCCGACTGTTGACGGTCAGGCCATGTGTGCCCTGCCAGCCGAAGATGACGAATATGGTCGTGAACGAGTAGAGGGATATAAGGGCGCGAATGCATCCGAGGACGAAAGGCGAGAAGAGCCAGGAGGTCTCAAAGGCATGGAGGCAGTCTTGCGACGGGTCTGCGCCCATGAGGCTCATAAACGGGCGCATCTTGGTGTATCTCCCTGTCCAAGTCGTCTGGAGGTGGTTTCTCGAGCTATCGCATAGTCGGTCGACGGGTATTTATGCGACGAAGAATGAGTGAGACGGTAGATAGGGGCGCAAACTAGTGTTTTATATCGCGTTCGCGGTCGAGGAGAGAGAATGTCAGGCTGATGTCACGGCCAAGCGTCGTAGGCGAAGGCTTTTGGACCTTAGCGACCGTCCATGGAAGCTTGTTCTCGAGCCACGGTCAAAGCCGATGTTGTACCAGACGCTCAGCCCTCCCAGCGATCGATCAGGGCGAATCTTGTGATGGCCTTGCATGGAGGCGCATGGATGGAGGCATCGGTGATGCCGCTGTTAAAGCGACTGGACCTCTTATGCCGGGGTATCATTGCGACGTTGTTACCATTACTACGAGAAAACCATCCCTGGCCATGATAACCGTGCTATTGTTGACGCTCGATGAATATATGCAAAGAGTATCTTCCTGGTCAGTCTTCGAACATGAATCTACATATGGATACCGTTGTTGACTAAATGAAGCAACATATCAGCTGCTTGATATCTCGATATCGAAGGAATCGGCCTCTCTGACAGCAACCGCCGACCTGTTCTCAGGCCACTATCCCTGCAGCGGTGATCCCATAATCTGATTCTTCGTCTGCGGATTGAATGCAGACGGCCACAATTGAACCAGCTCAGATCTTACGCGGTACAGCAGTCATCATGCCGAAGAGTTACGGAACTACGTACCCTATCATTATCTAGCGGGCGAGCACGGTCTTCTATACCTTCCTGGCCGTCAGCAAAGATGGCAGTGAGCAGTCGTGAAGGCCAGTCTAGTCTGTCCCATTGCTTCCCACTGCGCAGGCCTACCGATGGCTATGCCAGTAATAACTTTGCCCTTTACGCAATCCCGGTCGAAATAATAGGAATAATCGTCAGCTTCCTTGGATATAAGGACTTGCGTTCCTTGCGACTTACATGCAGGCTCCTGTACGAGAGGACTTTGCACTCCTTCGGCCCTTTCCTAGCTACCTTACGAACAGATTTGTCCTCCCAAGGCCTACGAGAGCTCAAGCTTATAGCTGATCAGCCGCATTTAAGCCGTTATGTCCAGTGCCTCTCCATATCTGACGAGAGTCACGGGAAGCTAGGACTGGATCTACTCTGGGATCGATATCCGTCAGGCTTCCTTGCTTCCCAGTGCCGTGTACAGATGCTTCGCGATATCCTGGCTCTCCTAGTAAACTGTCGGTCTTTTGAGGTCTACTACGGGGCAACGCCAACGGACCAAGATACTCCTGCTTCCTTGGGTGGTAGCAGCGCCGCCAGCACTATCCTGTATGCCATCGCTGAAAGAGGCTTACCGGTCAAGTCTCTGACATTAGGTCAACGAGCCGGTTATGAAACAGAGACGGATATTTGGGCTCACGGCAGCGTCGAGGGGCATTTGTTAAGTATCCACGATTTTGAAACGCCAACATTCATCACTGCGGTATCCTATCTCCAAAGCCTCACACTCAAATATGAGTTAAAATTCCAAGGTGTCTATTGGACCCTAGAGCTACTACGCGCCGCCAACAACCTCGAAAAGTTACATGTCTGCTTTGATGTGCATATATCGACAGCCTACTTCTTTCATCACTTAATCATCAGGGATACACTCCCGTGTCTGCGAGAGCTTACTCTCGAATCCTGTTTATTCGCTTCGTCAGGCACCGTTATTGCCCTTCTTCGCAGTTTTCGCTCAACTCTACGTGTTCTTTCACTCAATCGCGCTAGATTAGCCGCCAACAACTGGATATCAGTTCTTCATGAGCTTCGAGATAATATTCAGTCCTTAACCAAGATCAAATTGTATGATCTAAGGGAGGGCGTGAGAAGCAGCGAATCGGCAGGTATGGTTGTTAATTTCCCAGGGCTACATGAGAACAAACTTTTCTTCAAGAGGCCCAGAGCGGAGACCCCCTGGATAGATGACTGGGAAAAGGAAGTGGATGCTGAATATAGCGGCCAAGATATGAAAGCAGCTTTGCAAGTCATTGCAAGCATAGCGAGGGTTGACTAGTAGGGTTATTAATATTCTGTTATGACCACAGACATGTTTGCTTCCACAGCTACAGTGGTGTGAACTAGATAAGAAGTCCATCATCGTTTCATGCTGAAGACATCATACCTGAATGAAATACGTATAAACAATGTTAAGGAGAATATTCATTAGATTATTGGGACCTATGCTGACAATAGCTTTGATGGGTCATTATCCTTCCCTGCCATGCTTACACTCCATCGCTTCTCACTCTAGTAACCTGCAGGCAGGGACATTTAAAGGCATGTTCCTCCCCTCCATCCTCAGGTCAATCTAAGGAATGGAGGCACACGCAGGATACCTCCAAACACAATATGCCGAGAATCCCACACGAGCTCCAACGATTAAGTATCACTTCAGTAAACATGATCCAAAGAAATGTAGAGGAGAAAAGGAATAGAAATATGTCTTTGGATATAACATCATAAAAGAGGTAGGAGGGTGGCGACCACCCGAGTTTATAGCGGTCGTTTAAACTGCTAAGAAACCTGGTATCAGACCTTGGGCTGATCTTTATAGCTTGGTGGTGGTCCTTCTACCGGGTGGCTCGAGATGCCATCAGGATGTGATCGTGGGAAGTAGTGTTGCTGTTGACCTGATTGATTTGGAGTATATATCTGCTGGGGCGGCGCGGGGCCTTGATTTGGAGCATATCCATACTGTGGCGAGTGCTGTTGAGGAGGCGGTGATTGTGCAGGATAGGGGTATGGCTGCTGTTGCTGCTGGGTATAGGTTTGCTGCTGGTATGGTTGTTGAGAATATGGATCTTGAGGTTGTGGCTGTTGAGGGAATGGCTGTTGAGGGTAAGGCTGCTGTGGATAGGGTTGTCCATTCGGCGGTACAGGTTGAGGAGTCATGTTTTGCAGGGGAACCGGCTGGGGAGGCAGCGGGCTACCTTGACCCATGACGTATACATTGGTTTGGTTCCCTTGTGCTCCAGAAGTCGCGGATGCCGATGCTGCTGCTGATGCTTGAGGTGCAACATATGGGGCGACAACGGTGGTGTTTCTTTTCCTTAATCGGAATAATATAGCAATAAATATTATAAAGAAGATGATGCCGCCAATGACTCCTCCGATCGTAGGTCCATAGCTATAGTAATAATATCGTTTGGCAAGCTGGTGCGGTTCAGCCGACCGTTGGAGGTAAGGTAAAACAGACATCGGTTGAGAGAATATGCAAGATTTTGACAAGGCTGTCAAAGGGCAAAAGAGCTTCACAATATAGAACCTAGAGGTAACAGTCAGTATATTTAGCCCTTAGACTGATGAAAGATGTTTTGCAAAAGGTCATACACACCAAACGGGCCGCTAATCCTCTCCAATCGAGAGTGGTATTCGCTTTTGCAGATGCGGCTATCAATAATTGTTCAATCAATTACCACAAGAAGGCAAAGAGAAGCTGACCCTCGCGGTTCTCGAGCGCCTCTTGGTGATGATGCGCGACAAAATATAAGAAATCAAGCTGAACTACGGCTTCGTCCTGGGGGTATATCGCGTATTAAAGAATGACCTTTTCGCACGCTTGACCCTTTTCGCTTCATCGTCCCGTCCCTTAAATCTGTTTTTCGTGGGTCTAAGCCCTGTGCCTCGTATCTGGGGTGTGAATGGGCTCCGCCCTCAGCAAATTCATGTTAGAGAGTGCAGGAACTAGCGGTCCCGCGTAGAAAGACACCATGCTCCGCACGCTGACTCCTCTAGGGCCATAGTCAAAATTTAGGCAGGAAAAAGCACAGGTCGCACGCTTAATCACTGGCGAAGAATGGGATAATTAGCGAATGGGGGTCGGAACACAGTAATATCCCTCGTTCTATGACCTGTAATAGCATAAACATCCTGAAAAGGGGAAAGAGCACAAGCTCGTATCCCGGTAAGCCTTAGGTTTAATTTTAGAACTTCCAGCTTCTTTTTAGAGATTTTAAGCTTAGCGGGAGCCCGGGGGCAAGTGGAGTAGCGAACCGGCTTCTGATTGGTGCATTGAGCCCATTTAAACGAGTCAGGATGAGTAAGCATAACACGTTGTAGAAAAGCAACAACGCCAACAAGCCATCAAGCATTAAGCCACAAAGCCAACAAGTCAACGAGTCAAAAAACGAGTCAACAACGAGCCAACAAAAGGCGTAGGGAAGCTCTGTGGCTTGGGCGCAGCAAACAAGCTGGAAACGATAAAACGCCGTTATCTCTCTCGGTATGATATGCTCTCCTAGAGTTACGGATATCTGCCGCCTGGAGGTTTGGTTTTAAATCCGTCTTCCAGGGGATAGTCATAGTAGTGCGTCATGTCACGAGGCAAGGGCGTGATTATTTGGATTTAATAACACAATTACCTATAAGGAGGAGCCCCGAATGCCCTGCAACGACCGTCATCGGAGTACATCAGGCTGCGAGCCTGCTACCATATCCTGCCACCCCCTTGATAGAGATATGGAAACACCAGGGTTAGATGTCAACGCTTACTGTTATCCAGGATGAGGCTCCAAGTTACCCTGTTACCAATTAGGGCCGAACAGCCGCGACGGACAGCAGGGTTCTATACGATGTACTCCGTTTGCCCGTCTTTCTTGCTCCCCTGTCACATTTAGGCCTATCCCTTTGATCCTGGAATTTCAAGGCTTGGAGAGGAGTCAACAAACTCAAGACTGACTTTACGGACACCGTTCTCCTCATTTAGCAGGCCCCCACATGAACTGCAGATAATGATTTAAGAGTCATTCCATACATATCCAACACCTTGCCATTGGCTGAGCTTACTTTACTCTTAATCACTAGAGTTGTGGTTCTCCAGCTGCCGAGCAACACTACTGGACCTGAAATACTATGGTTTATACGAACATTTCCCTACCCTAACGGACCTCTACCTTATTGTGCCTCCTATCTGCGCGATACAGGGTAGAGATATATCAAATTTATTCTTTTATTATCCTGAGTCATCCCGCTGTTACGCATTACGCAGCGTGATTACACAGGTTTCTAGAGAAGTGGATGCACATTTCTCAGGCAACCACCTGTGGCGAAACCCCTGGGAGAATGCTCGAACATTGGGAGGTGCATTGGCCGAGGTCAGGGAGGTGATCGATTTTAAGAGGCCAAGGGAAGCTATTTGTGAATTTTCCTCTGCACATCCATTTGAGGATAGTTCTACGGAGCAAAAGTAGATTATCTCTTCGATGGGGATTTCGGTTTTAAAATCTAGATTAATAGATGAGTTTCATAATATATGAGGAGCAAGATGTTAGTGATCGATCATATTTAGGGATTCGCAAATCTTCTTATAAGAATGAAATATGTTCAAGAGTTATACATACTAGGTGTTCACCGAAAAACAGAGCCTGCTATGGAGTAGACTGGAACCAACTCGCCTGGCAATACACATACAGAAATAAATAGAAGGATCGTAATTCCGGGGATTTTCTGAGGTGAATGGGCTGACTATACCACAACTGCCCAGGACTTGGCTTGTTCTTTGTCTGTTACCGACCATTGTATAAGTTTCCGTAAGATCTACTCCCGTCTCAATTGTGATTGGGCTGCCGGGTAGATTGAACATAATTCATTGTTTGACTTGCATGGTAGGACAGAGGACATCCCACATCACAAGTGAGGGATATAGCGACATTTATACGCCCCTCTTCAAGCTCAGGTGCCCAAGGCAGGATTAATATATGGGTATATACTACTACCTTGTTGATCATTGACGGTGGCTCTGAATGCCATATAGCAATCCTGATAGAGACATATGGCCGTATCGTGCTTCATCTCCCTTTACGTCTATGGGGTATCAAGTCTGACTATTCAGAACAGATGTTTATTCCATTAATGCCACATGGCCAGCCAGTTTTGGCTTTCACCTAGTTAAACGAGTGTAACTCTAAGCATCAAGAGGAACAATATATAAACCTCAAAGAGCTGCCGTCAGTGTATTGGAGGAATGGATTATTTCAGCCTTGGTTTCTCAAAGTCAACATCACGAAAGGATCTTTTCTCTATTCACATACCAAGAACCACCATTAGGTTATTTGCTAACAATGGCTGCCTCCGCAGAAAGTGTGTTCGATGCCCTTGGGAAGAGCTATGAAGACGCCTACGCCCATAGCCCGGGGCTGCACAGGATCATCCAGCGTGTGCTCACCACACTTCCACCAGGAACAAAGGTTCTCGATGTTGGTTGTGGAACAGAAAAGCCAGTTTCTCAAACGCTCGCCGCAGCTGGACATGATGTCTCTGGAATCGATATTTCACAGACAATGGTTGATATGGCTCGAAAACAGGTGATAAAAGGCTCCTTCGAAAAAGCAGACATGAGAACATACCAACCCAGAGTTCAGTTTGATGCAATATTTGCGGCCCTATCTTTATTTGCACTCTCTCACAGAGAATTATCTTTAATGATGCTAAAGTTCTGTGAATGGCTCCATCCAGGGGCCATGCTCGTTATTGGAATTATTCCCAACACCGAAACAGGAGAATGTATGGATATGCTTGATATACCTTTCATGGGCCATAGCTTCAAGGGAACGGTGTGTACGATGCGTGAATGGTATGATATGATAGCAAAAGTCGGAATGGAGGTGGAATTTACACAGATGGACCCTTTCCAACCGAGGAGTCCGTTGTGTACCAAGGAGGACCACTGTTATATCATTGCCAAACGAACAACACAACACCCCTTGCTGGGACCGTATCCGATGCCGACGCAGTATAGAGGTCCGCATCCACTGAGCGAACAAGCATTTCAACCTTTCGCTGAAAGGTTTTCTCGCGATGACTTTGACGCTGTCCTGGAAGCGCTTGGGAAGAATGACAAGATTCTAGATGTGGGCAGTGGGCATGATGGTAAGTTCGAGCATTCCTTATGAAGAAACCCACAGCTGATGAAAGGATAGAACTGCCAGTGGCTATTGCCAAACGTCATGGCAAGGCCTATTCTATAGAGCCAAATGCGGATAGGAACGCCATCATTTCAAATAAATCCCAAGTGCATAACGTTGAGATCCTTCCAGGAACTGCAGAGAATATACCGTTCCCAGATAATACATTTGATGCAGTTGTTTCGATGTGGATCTTGCACTACGTGCACGATTTAGAGAAGTCTCTAAGAGAGATGACTCGAGTCGTAGATCCACGATTGCCCCATGCAAAGATCGTTTTAGTTCAAGGGGCACCGGATAATGAGGCAGTCAATCTGGTCAACCAAGCCTGCGCCCATTTGAGTGCTGACAATAAACTGCCTGACCATCAGGGTTTCCTCCTCCACAAAGCCTCGGAAATATTCCGAGAGGCCGGGTTCACAGATATAACCCTTCGCCGAGTCGATGTCTACTGCAAGTTTCCTGAGGAAGATCTCTCCGAGCGTTGTGCAAATGCTGCTGAAATATTGGCCACTGCCTGGTTCGAAACCGATCCGAATCTGGAAAAAATGAAGCAAGAGTTGCTTCCGGCGTTAAAAGCCCATTTCGCACATAGACCCGACTCTATAGGAGACGAAGGCGTCATCTTGATAGCGAGGCCGGGGCGCGGCTAGGGATATCAACATTCATAAAAGAAATACTGGCTGCTCACAGCAATTCTTTCCTAAGCCTAGACTCAGGCCGTAAACGAGCAATATATCCCCGCTCTGAAAACCCCCTTCATGTCAAGATATAACCATTTAGATTGAGGCGTTGTAATATTTCATTTTTCGCTGATACCACCGGAAAACTGTCTGTCGCAGGGTGCTGGCTAATATGAGATAAAATGACAAGAACCAACAGGTCGTTTTATTTGACTTCTAGTCGCACTGTGACTTAAAGGATAAATAAGCCAATAAAACGATCTAGATCCGTTAGTTAAAACGAGAGCCTTTAAAATTAACTAGCAGTTTAGAGATATGCCATTTGGTTGGCTAACTTAGATAATTAATTACTCGCATATAGACTCGGTAGCCCACTTCCCCTTTTTCCGTTAAAGCGCTGGAGGGGTTATATTCCCCTCACACCATAATCATTCAAACTGCCGAGCAAAGTTCTTAACATATTCGATAAGGTTGGCTCTTTGTATTCTAAGGATTTATCGCTACTCCTGGAGGCTTGATGAATATTATCAGCAGTCAGTCCAGCCATCGCGAACATGTGATAACTGTGCCCGATGACCAACCTAGCGACGTATGGACGGATTTACCTCGAAGAAATATTATCGTCTTGTTATTATGGGATAAAAAAAATCTTGTTCCGTGCTTTGGGTGCCTAAGAAAATGCCCAAGAAAATGCCTTGTATCACGCGGCCTCCCAACCAACCCGCGCGGCCAAGTGTATAACTGGCGTGATATATTCCAATACTACGACCTGACCATTCACGAACGGTACGTTCCATTTAACAAGTTCCCAGCTGACGCTTCGGACAACCGGTTAGGAGGCGCTTGCGTCCAATGGGAAAATAAATGCTACTGGCCTTTGTGAAAAGCAACTCCTTTCTACCACGTCTATTAGTCGGATATACACGAGGATTAAGGCTGGTTGGCATTACGACACGCCCTACCTCTTAATAATGTTTGATATGACCGTTCCATCTGCCGGTAGATCGGTTCCTGACCGCCGATCTTGGTGGTAGGGTTGTTTCACGGGAGAGATATTGAATTCTCCGGCGTGGGCCATGGGACAAGCCGAATCACCGGCATAACGATAACTTGTTTGAACCGGGGATTTTGATGTGTGCTATTCCCATGGCTCATTTTTATGGTAGAAAGAAATAAAGATGTGCTTGTGGAAGTGTCGTGTATGACTGACACTTTGCTGTAGACTCAGGTATATGTCCGTGTTCCGAGGTAGGCCGACTGAACTGTATTTTTTTGATATGAATCAAGACATAATTCTTGCCCTTTGCAACGGAATAGGACGAATAGCGGTGTGAACATGGCAAACCCGCGTGCCATTCTTCCCAGGCTTAATCTCCCATGACATACACTCCTTTCACCCGTAGTCAACCTTCATTCCCCCATCCCCGCTCACAAGAGCTACGACGTTATGAACATCCCCCACACATAGTGATCGAATACCCCAGATAAGGCCTATACGGGGTAAAAGATGATATGCTCTGATCCCGTAGTGGTGCCTCTAATGCGGCACCAGCACATGTCATGAGGGAAGATGACATCTGAAAGTGATACCCTCAGGTATGTCTGCAACATCCCCAGTGTGTAACCATTGCTACGGCAGGATGGGTATATAAAGGTCCTCGAACAGTCAAACGGAGTGTCTCACATTTGACCAGATAGACTAACGGTTTTTTATATACCTTCCCGAGACATTTGTGCAAGGACACAGCGGAAAAGGTCATATTTTTTCACTCCTTTACAGCCCTACCAATAGAGCCACAACCCTCCACAATAACGACATCATGAAGTTCCCCTTTACTGCCCTGGCGGCTCTCTCCATCGCCACAACCGGCGTAGTGGCTAGACCATTCGCCCCCAGCTCGACGACAATCAAGAAGCACGCGTTGGTCGGGTACTTGCACTCTAGCTTTGCCAACGGGTCTGGTTACCTGAGGCTCGCTGATGTGCCTGACGATTGGGACATAATTGAGCTGGCCTTTGGCGAACCCACGTCTGTGACGTCCGGGGATATCAGATTTTCCTTGTGTCCAAAGACAGAATGCCCCAACGTCGAGAGCGAGGAGGAGTTCAAGGCCGCGGTAAAAGCCAAGCGGGCCAAGGGGAAGAAGGTCCTCCTTTCAATCGGCGGACAGAACGGCCAGGTCCAGCTCTCCACGACCGAGGCACGGGATAAATTCGTCAGCTCTGTGGGCGGCATCATCGACCGGTATGGCCTTAACGGTCTCGATATTGATTTTGAGGGCCACTCGCTATACCTTGACCAGGGGGATACGGACTTCAAGAACCCCAAGACGCCAGTCGTCGTCAACCTGATCTCAGCACTGAAGACCCTGAAGAAGAAATACGGCGACGCCTTCGTCCTGACCATGGCACCGGAGACCTTCTTCGTGCAGCTGGGCTATTCCTCCTACGGCCCGATGAACGGCAACGACGCCCGCGCTGGATCCTATCTCCCCGTCATCCACGCCATGCGCGACGACCTGGCGGTTCTGCAGGTTCAGAACTACAACTCTGGCCCGATCATCGGCCTAGACGACCAGTACCATAACGTGGGTAACCCGGACTTCCTCGTTGCGATGGCAGACATGTTGAAGACCGGGTTCACCGTGGCCAGGACGAACAACACCTTCCCGCCGCTGAGAGAAGATCAGATTGCCATTGGACTCCCGTCCCAGGTCAGCGCGGGCAACGGGTTCGTCGACGCCAGGGGAGTACAGGAGGCCCTGGACTGCCTGGTGAACGGCGCGGGATGCGGAACGTACAAGCCTCGCGGGGGCAAGTCGCCGAACTTCAGGGGCCTGATGACCTGGTCCATCAACTGGGACGCCTTCTCCGGGTGGGATTTCATGAACGGCCACCGCAACTACCTCGACAGTTTGCCTTGAGGGTATCATCTCGTCGTTGGTCGTCTCATCTCGTATATAGATGACTGCGTATAGAGGAGGAATAGGGGTATAGCTGTGCTCACGTGATATCTGGTTATATCTGGAGCTTTTCAGGCCTGCGATTTGTTATTCTCTCGCGTATTTCTCGGTTCTTTGATGTATATAAATTGGATCCTGATGGTTAATGACAATGCAATGTGTTCTTTACCTTATGACTGTTGATACTCCGTATGCTCGAACGTGGTTGTCTATCTTCTTCCGAGTCGGACCTTCAGGAGCTTCAGTTTCACGTAGACAAGCCGCATAACATCAAACAGCCTGACACCGCTCCTCCTCCTCGACTTCATCATCTTCGTCTTCTTCATCGTCATCATCTTCATCATCATCATCAGCTCTTTGCTGCGTGCGCGATTACCAAGAACGGCCTTAGTAAGCCCTCTGCCGCCTCGTATCGCGTCCCTGAAGCCTTCGAAAGACCTGAAACTGCGACTGCTGGCCCATAGTTCACGGAGATCAACTCGCGCCCGCAAAAGAAATTCCGGCCATGGAGACAGCAACCCTGGTCTCTGTGCCAGCTCGTTGACAGTGAGTGCGTCCCTCTTACATCTATATATTCAGCCTGGTTTTGGCCCCTGCATGGATGGCGATGGGGGTGCCCCTGTATCCCTTAATTTAAGCCCGGCTAGCTCCCTTTTTTATTTTATTTTAATCAACTCGAGGCCTTGGGCTAACCCGTCGACAGTCATCGCTCCCTCTGACCAGACGGACACCTCAGCAGGCATACATACATACATACGGCGGTCCTTATTGATCCTGCAGATGGTATCGCGATGATATGACGGCGAAGACACGGCGTGCTCCCTAGCTTCGACTCGACACATCGGAAGGAGAGGGAAGAACATTGTCAGGCTGATATCCATGTCCAGCACGAGAAGACAGCCACTCCATCTCAAACATATCATCGTCTCCTTGGGGCATCGCAGGTGATTTGCCTGCCAGATACGGCCCCATGGCGGCCCCTAACGAGGCTCCGTCGACGGACTCGCTCTCGACATCTCAACCGTCCTCCAACCGCCTCCAAACACAGCCATATCAACCACAATCTCAAACACCAACCCAACAACATCCGGGACGCCCCTTGCTCTCTCCCCGCCTACAACATGTCGCAGGCGAGATACCGCCTGCGCTCTCACCCCTCGACGCCTTCGCAGCCCAGGGCCGTCTGCTCGCCAAACAATTCGATGAATCCCGCAAGGCAGGACGGAGACTGAGCCGTCTCCCACCGTCGAGCGTCGAACGATCTTTATCCCAGCCCAGAGGAGGGTATAATCGAACACTATCCGAAGAGGACACATGGCGGTCACAAACGCCGATGCGCGCGGGGTTTAATTTCGAGCAGAGAGGACGAGGAAGAGGGGATGCAGAGAGGGCTCCGTATAGCAACGGCATGTCGCTCGAGGAGCCTACTTTCAGGCCCAAGTCGCAGCATCCTCGGATCAGCGGACTTCCTCTCAACACCAGCACGGGCAATACGTTCCCGATAGACGATAGCTGGGATAACAGGCCGCCGGAGACTTCGTTTGGGGCTCCGCGCGCTAATTCGCCAGAGACGTTCTGGACTCGAGACGGTTCACAGGAACGGCGCAAGACACCGTCTCCGGGCCCTGGACCGACCATCGATAACAGGCTGAATGTTGTACGCTCGCGCTCGCCCCAGTCGTCCGGCGACTCACCCACACGGTTCTACGCAAATCAACAGCGGAATCAGCAGCAGCAGCAACCGCCGCCGCATCGCCATAACCATCTCGCACCTCCTCCTCCGCTACCACGAACGCACAGCAGTCCCGGCGGTACGAGCAATGGCTCTACCCAGGAAAGCTCGGACGATGACGGATCTAGTTCCAAGTCGACCTTCTCGCTGCCACGAAAATTATCGTCCAGCAGCGGCATGTCTGCGCCGTATTCCCCGCTACCGTCGCATACGAGCAGACCATATCAGCGGTCACCGTCACCGAACTCGGAAGCAGGCACGGGAGGAAGTACGACGCCCAATCTGACGAAACCGTCGTTCAATTTCTCCCGGCCGATGAGTCGATCGAATACGTCGCGGTCCATGCAAGATTCGCCTACAAATACATCTACAAACACGTCTGCAGGCGCCTCGTTCCTCAACAGGGAGAACAAGCCGGCTCCCATCACCGTGCCAGCGCCCCTGGCCACACCGTCTCCGTCAGCAGACGAATCGACCGAACCGCCCTTATCAGCCGGACAGTCGTACATATATGCGAAGTTCTCCCTTCCGCGCGGCCGGCTGATATCACGCCAGTCCAAGACGTTCAACGGCGGCGAGCCGCAAGCAAACTTTGAACCACCACAGTTTGAGCGATCAATCACCGACCCTGGACCAGCTCCAGCTCCTGCTCCGATACCTACACCAGCACCAGCCGAAAACACAAACATCAAAGCTGTACGGCCACCAATTGACCGCCAACAATCCAGCACCAGCATCACCTCCGCCTCTACACAAAGCCACAGCACCATCCGCCCCTCCACCAACCAACTCACCCAGTCGCAATCCCACCCCTCACCCAACCCCGACGAGAAAGAAAAAGACAGCGAAAACGAACCGCTGACGGCCGAAGACCATGTCACCAGGGGCATCGAATGCCACGAATCCGGCTCCCTGAAAGAATCAACCTACCACCTCCGCCTAGCCGCCATGCAGAACCATCCAACAGGCATGCTCTTGTACGCCCTCGCCTGCCGTCACGGCTGGGGCCGCCGCGCAGACCAAACAGAGGGCGTCCAATGGTTGCGCAAAGCAGTCGACACCGCCGGCCTCGACCTGGCAAGCAGTAACCCGCCCAGCCCCGAAGCGTGCGACGCCGCACTACAGAAACTTCTCTCCAACAACGGCGACGGGAAGATGAGTATCGTGGAACAGAAGGCTCGCCAGGCCCAGCTTGCGCTGTCCATCTATGAGCTTGGAGTGAGCAATTTGAACGGATGGGGCGTTGATCAGGACAAGGCGCTTGCGTTGCGGTGTTTTGAGATTGCTGCGCGATGGGGGGATGTGGATGCGATGGCTGAAGCTGGGTACTGCTATGCGGAAGGGAACGGGTGTAAGAAGGACCTGAAGAAGGCGGCCAAGTATTATCGCATGGCCGAGAAGGGCGGGATGAGCATGGTCGGCAGCAGCTGGTAAGTCAAACTGATACCTAGATAATAGACTTATACTGACCGGCGTAGGATATACAAGGACAAGTACATGGAGGACGAGACGATGAAGAAGGGCGGCAGCGTCAAGTCGACCAGCAGCAAGTCTCGAGCCCGCAGCCGCAGCATCTTCGGCCGCAAAAAGTCCACCGACGGATGACTCTCTTCTATCTCTTCTATCTTCTCAACCTCTCATCTTCATCTCTGTATATACGTTCTGCTTGGCGTGCTGGATACCCTCCTGATTACTAATCACTTATATCACTTTACATATATCACCATAATTGCTAACTCTTCCTTCTTCCTCGGAAATTAACTGGCCAGATACTCTAATTTCCCCATTCCCCATTCCCCAGAGCCGGCTCGTATAATTTAACCTAACCCCAGAGTGCCAACACGGGCAGGAGAGAAGTCAGGGCGTCCCCCTAGCGCGCCGGACCTGGGCCTGAAGCAGACTAACTCGCTACTCGGTGTCATATGCATAGCTTCGCCGTACAAGATAGCTGTCTGCTAACTTGCGGTAACGGCGAGGTGAAACGGCGATCAGAGCCTCTCGTCCGTCTGACGTCCACATGCCTGCCAGTGCCAGCTGTACCGAACCCCTCAAGACCAAGACCAAGATCAAGACCAAGACTCAGACTCAGACTCAGACTCCTGGTCCTGGCCCTGGACCTGGTCGAGAGATGGAGGGCGGGATGAACGCAGGTCGATGCTTTCCCTTAACGGGGCCCGTCCGACGTCTCAACGTCATCCCAGCTCGCCGATCAAACATTTCTTCCATCGTACAACGTCTGTACGTACAACATCTATTCATGTAGGATGTAGAAGTAGGGAGCGCTTAACAAGCGCGTGCATCGATGCTACCTTGTACTCTTCCATGTAGGTGTGTAGCATCGGCCTCACCGCGTCGGCCTCCCCGTTCGCCCAAAGCAGGCAAAGTAGGCAGGCTGAGGTAGAGGCAAAGTAAGTAAAGGTGGTCTGTGGGAGAAGAAACGAAGACTTTAACTGGCGAGTCCCAAGGCTCATCCCGTATTTTGTGGCTTCTTCTTGCTCTTGTTTCTTCTTTTCTTCTTTCTTCTTTCTTCTTTCTGGCTTCTCTTTGGCTGGAGGGTTAGCTGTCACGTGGTATGCACATGGTCACCTCTACCTCTTCACCTTCACCTTGCCTTGACCTTGATCTATCTACAGTGTACTCTATCTTTCCTGCTATATCTTCATCTATCTATCTATCTACATCTATCTATATATATCATCTTGTATATCTTGTATATCTTATATATATATATATTGTCTTGTGTATGTATATATATCTTGTGTGATGCCTCGGCCTTACATAAGCCAGACTGACTTCATGCCCCGGGGCTAACGCCTAAAGCGGATTAGTGCAGATCCACCCTCGGAGCTGGCAGAAAACTTAAACTTAGACAATTTTAAGCAAGACGATATAATATATAATATAATATATAATATATAATAGGAGATATAATAGAAGAGGGTATAGGAGGGTGGTATAAGATGGGATATGGGATATAGGAGGGATAGGATGGGTACATTGATGGCATTGATGACATGCGAGCAGAGTAGAGTACGAGACCGGAGTAGACAGAGACAGACAGGTACAGAGTATGGGGACAGAGATAGAGTTAGGTTCTCACATGTTCGCATCTCGGCATCACGAGCTTCTACATCGAGATGTCTTCTTCTTCTTCTTCTTCCTGCTCTCCGCGTCCCCGCCTCCACGATGCTCTCCACGGTCTCTCCACGATGCCTCCACGATGCATCCCCGGTCTCCAGTCTCGTCTAGTCTCCAGTATCCCCAGCATGGCATGTATGAAAGTGTACTCCGTACGGAGTAAGTGTTCGCATGGTAGATGCGGTGGAGTTTGCCTCCACTGCCCCCCTGCCCTTCTTCCCCGGCCCTATAGCTCGCCCTCCCTACTTATAGCCAACCCCGTCCTCATCTCCCTCCTTCCGGTCTCTCACTCTTCCTCCTCGTAAGTGCTGCTGGCACAGGACTTGCTCTTCTCCTCTTACTCTACTTCTACTTCTACTTTGCTGTTGCTGCTGCTGTGCTGCTGCTGCCCCTAGGTATGTAACAGTAGACGCACCCCCGGTCATCGTGCGACAGCCTTTCTTTTCTGTCTGCCGTACTAACTAGGCTCAGAGCATAAATAGAGCATCAGCCGCCTCTATATCTCCCGTCTCGCACCCACCAGCCATCATGTCAGACAAGAACAACGTCGAGGCCGTCGACAGCGTGCCCAGACGGTCCTTTGGGTCGCGCATAGGGACCATCTGTCGGCGTTTCTGGTGGCTCATCGCCATCATCTTCGTCGTCGTCGCCCTCGTCATCATCCTCCCTGTGTATGTCCTCCTCTATCTATGTATGTATACGTACTGACGAGAGTAGAATATTCGTCGCATACCCCAAGCTGGCGCAGAGAGATGTCTCCGATTCCACTCTCGCCATCACAGACATGCAGACGTCCGATCCCACGCCAGACTCGATGCATGTAAAAATCACTCAGGTCATCGGCTCAAAGTCCAAGTTCCATCCCGTCCTCGACCCCTTTGATGCGCAGGTCTTCCTCTCCGGCGAGAAGGAGTCGTTCATGACGCTGAGCACGCCCGAGGTCAAGTCGCATGATGGCGTCAAGGCCATCGTCGACCAGGACGTGCAGATCAAGAACCACGATGGGTTCGCTGCTTTCTCCAAGGCCGTCATGTTGTCGGAGCACCTTGACTTGCTTGTCATAGGCAAGACGCAGCTCAAGCTCGGTGGACTGCAGAAGACCACCGTCGACTACAACAAGACCGTCTCCTTGAAGGGTGCGTCCCTCCCTTTTATCATATATATATACAGGATACTGATTAGAGCAGGAATGAACCAACTCAAGGGCTTTAACATCACCAACATCAAGATCCAGTCTACCCCCGGCACCATGAACAACATGAAGGGAGACGTCTTCATCCCCAACCCTTCAGTCCTCACTCTCGCCATGGTAAGTCTCCTACATCACTCGCCTATATACAACCACTAACACTTCACAGGGCAACCTCACCCTCGACCTGTCCGTCGACGGCCACCCCATCGGCACCTCCTACCTCAACAACGTCATCATCAAGCCAGGCGACAACACCATCCCCATGGTCGCCAACGCTGACCTAGGCTACGTCCTCAAGCTCACCGGCAAGACAGGCAAATACCCCAAGGGCATCATCCCGCTCTCTATCCTAGGCAACTCCTCCGTCGCCAACGGCAAGGAGCTAACGTACTACTCCAAAGCCCTCGCGTCGAACAAGCTAGAGGTGCCATTGAACGTCCCTGCCATCTTAGCAGGAAAGGCATGATCCAGTCAGTTGCCAGTTTGCATAATTTAAGAGAAGGAAAGATAATGATGCATGTTAATGTATGGAAGGGGGACATATCCGGATGGGCGCATCGCATCGCATCGCATTCGTGCGTTTATATATATTGTACAGACCATTTCTATTTCTATTTATACCTTATTTCCTACCTTTCACTTGCACATTTCACATTCAGCTACAAAATGTTCTTACTCGCGATTGATACCCATCCTAGAGAATGAACGAATCCCATAATTACCATCTGTCTGCCATCTGTCTCGTGTACTGTCTGTCTACCGCGCGCCGTTCCCGTAGTCAAACAAGCTTTCACATCACCGATAGCCAACTTACTATCCCATTCCTTGCATAGCCGATCGACCGACCACGCGCCTAGTAAAAGAAAAAACCCAACGAAAGAAAGGGCTGAAGGCTGAAGGCTGAAGCTGATCTGCCTGTACCAAAAGCAAAGAAATATAAGGAGGCGAACGTCGGTCTAACTTTTTCGTTTTGTTCGATGGGTTGGCTAGCGGTTGTCCGGTGGCTGGTCACGCGTCGACTAGAGTAGTGTGTGGGATGTGTGATTGGTGGAGGGTGGTTTTACTTTGGTTTCTCCACGCGATAGATGGATGGATCGTGGATCGGGGGGAGATGGATAGATCCATACGGAGATGGTGGAAGGGAAGGAGAAAAGGAAGAGTAAGAAGAAGTGGAAAAGGAAGAGGAAAAGGGGCTATATCCATGTTTCCGCCGGGGAAACGGCCGGAGGAAGGCCGGATTAGTAAGCTTAGTAAGACCCTCGAGAACAGGAAGACGAGAAGACTGAGAGTAACGATATAGACAGACGACAGTAACAGGTATAAGGGCCGTTCTGCCCAACGTCTACTATGAATGTGTACCTAGGTATGCATGTTCTACAAGATACCCAGATAGGAAATATCTACGATGCCGTGCAATCTTCCCAAGGCTCTCGTTATAGCCTATCGCTATAACGAGCAATGTTCTCTCGATGCATTCTACCATATACGTTGCAAGTTGCACGTCTATCGCGAAAATTCTCATGCAACGCGATGATCTATACCCTTCAATGGCTGCTCCCGTGGTCCCTGCGACCCGATATGCTCCCTGGTTTCCGCGACCCAACATACTGTTTGCGGTTCCTGATATGCTACCAACAGCTCTACAGCCAGCCTTTGTACAACTCTAGCCTCGTCCAGATCTATACTGTCTTTCATCATGACAGCTGTCAACGATGAGGAGAGAGCCGTTGACGTCGTGCAGGACCAGACCTGTTCGTAATAACTGACTATATAACGGCGCGATGCTGTAGTCAACGGCTATCAGGAGCAGCACGGCAAGACAGAGTCCCAATTATACATTATATTACTCACAATGGTTCTCAAGGCTGTTCTATACCTTGCGGTGTTGGGGTTTGCTACCCTCTCCTCTGCCGCCGGCCGTCCTGTTCCCGGAAATTTGAAGAATCTGTACAACAAGGCGAAGGCAGGTGTTTTCGTTCTCAGACGAGATACTCACCCCTTTAACTTATACTGATATATGATACACGTTTATAGAATAGTCGCTGTGCCTCGCCCCTTAGCAGCACAGGGTTCAAAGACGGTCATGGACGGGGTAAGTCTATTGTACGATATATGGCGTTCGGTCCTAACGGCAACAGGCGGCTTCACTTACTGCGGCGACCATGAAGGGATCATATACATTACCGGCTCTTCCAACGCGATGGGGCTAGCAGACATGGACGTTGACTGTGACGGCGCCAACCGGTCAAAGGGTGACTGCGCCAACGACCCGTCTGGCCAGGGACAGACATCTTTCAAAGATGAAGTTGCCAAATACGGCATTGAAGATCTAGACTCTAACAAGCATTCATACGTCGTTCTTGGGAATGAGGGGAAGAGTCCTCGATACCTACCTTCTGCCTCGGGCGTAGAGTCCCTTAGCGTCGTGGCAGTCGTGTGCAATAACAAATTGGTACGCCACACCCCTTTCCTAAAGCAGAAGACATAGGTTTAGATATACTAACTAACAACCTTCAGTTCTACGGCGTATGGGGCGATACCAACGGCGGCACCGATACGGGCGAAGTCTCCATATCCCTTGCCCAAGCTTGCTTTCCCAACGAACACCTCAACGGTAACAAGGGCCATGAAGGGCATGACGTCCTCTACGTTGCATTTAAAGGCAAACAAGCCAAACCCGGAGCCAAGGGCGCTTTGTGGAAGGCCAGGAATTTCGACGCCTTCGAGCGCTCCTTGGCTAATATCGGTGATAAGCTTGTTGCTCAGATCAAGGCGTAGCTTGCAGGCTGTGGAATTGAGGGCTTTGGGGCTTATGGGTATGGAGTGGGGCTAATGATATTGCCCAGGATGGTCTATTCATTTACTTTGTTCTTTCTATTTCGGTGTTATATTGCTACTTGACGTTCGTTTACTAAGAATTTACTGAGGGTTATGGAGCTAGGAACTATCGTCACCTACCTACTATGGCTTACTTGGGCTTTAATAAATGCCCTAATTTAGTGTCAGATATCAGACACCGTTTGGTCAGTTATTTGAATTAAGGGTGCCGACATGAGTAGAAATAAGCTAGCTGCACCTGTAGATTATTACACTACGGAGCAGGGATCCCCTCTCACAATCGATGACCGCAGAGCCTTGACTTTCTGCCTTCGACCATGACCCATTCTTCCACCTTTATACGACGGTTATACGAGACAGCGGGGTATCAATCTTCAACACTCTATATAGAGAGCCGGGCTAGGCTGTAATGTCAAGTAACATATTGACATTCTTGGGTTGAGGAGAGTATATATAGTACAGAAATTATACCAATGATAGGAATTGCCCTAGTTCATTCATGTATATCCTTGAACCAAGGGTGCTCAAGCGCATCTTTGGCCGTTATCCTCCTTGCAGGATCGAGACTCGTCATTTTGACAATGATGTCCCGAAAGGACTCGTCAACGTCTTCCCAAATAGAAAAGGGGTATCTCGGATCAGCAGGCGTAAACTCGTCGGCGATGGTCACGACAAGGTCGCGCCATTTAGCAGAATTATCTTCCAGGTGATGTAAGAAGCCAACCAGTCCTGGGCCGTCTCCAAAGTGAGAGAGAAGTCGCTTTACAATAATCCGTTCTTTCTCTGCTCTACTTAGACTTCCCTCGTCGATACGAAAGATGATCTTTCGAAGCATGGTAAAAATGCACTAGAGTAAGATGTGGCTATCAGGACATCTGGTTCCGTGGTTAGGGTATAGGTGTGCTTACAACAAGGCCAAACGAGAAAACGTCAGAGGGGATGTTAATTCGGGCTGCAGCATGGGACTCTGGACTACGCCACATTGGATTTCCCAGTAGGGCACCACGAACATTTAGACCTGGTGGAATCATCGAGCCCATTTCAAGGTCGCCGATTTGGGTTCTCTTGACCCTAATAGCACGATCGGACACATCGTAGTTGACAAATATGTTGTTTGGTTTGATGTCTTGTATAAACAGAGAGACGGCTAGATTAAGTCAGATTCATACATCACTTGGGATAGCATTATTACCACCGTGTGATGCCGTGTTTATGCATAGCCGCAAGTCCCGCCAACGTATCTCGCAGAATCATCTTCCTCGCTAGGTGGGGAAGTTCCTTTTTCACAACTAAGTCAAGAAGGTCTTCGGTGGAGTAGTCATAGACAAATAGGAGGTGTTCCGGGATGGTGTCTATCACAACTCGTAGATTGGGACAACCTGCAAGAGGAGCCTGTAGATCCAGTTGGTATTCGAATTCGGTATGAAAGATATTCTTGATAACATGTTTCTTTCCATCTTTAGCACTAGGAATGAAACCGTTAGAAAATAACCCAGTGGCCTTCAAGACACGCGTACGTAGCCAGGTAAACGCATGATAGCGTTGGTTCAGTCTTATGTTGTAGGATCCGATCGATTCGGTAGTGTGTCCCAGATTGGCTGACTAGATCTGTACCCATGCTCAGAGCCTCTGTAGGTTCCTTGGTAGGAAGCACAACTTTAGGTCTGGCCGTATTTCCAATGGTGCTGGCTGATCTGCTCATCATCGATGGTCTGTTTGATAACGCAGATGCGACACGCTGATCAAAGGAAGGTCTTAAAAGCTGAGATGGCCTAAAGTGGTATAAGAGTGGCTGGAACGAGCATCGCCTAGCAATCATGGCGCCCGGGTGTCAAGGCGGAAACGTGGTGCTGTGTCTAAACGATAATCAATGGAAGAACTTTGAGGTGCACGGAACTATTGGTAGAAAATTTAGATCGTTAGTTAGTGATATCAGGGGGCTTTTCATCGGATAGCCACGTTGCCGTGATTGATCGCCAGACCATCATGATCGACGAGAAAACTAGAAGAGGCCTTAGCGTTGCAGAAACAATTGCTAACTAGAACATACTGTCCTATATCTTATCCCTTTATATCCTTGAGGACCAGCTATACTGGCTATACTTATTCTCCAGGTGCATTGTAGAGTGCGCAGAGCTATACTTTAGTGACATCCTATATTCTTTTAAACGTTACTTTAAATTTAAGCTTAAAGTTACTCGGGAGCACTGTATCCAGATAACTATAAGATTTTAACTACATGAAATTGTCATGTATAGCTTTCACTCTCACCGGACTAGTGTGCTGGGTACTGGAATAAAGAAGGGCTGAGCTCTTTGGCGCAAATGAATATCTCTAATTCAGCCCATAAAACTTCCACCATCACTCAACAATCGAAAGCCCAACCAGGAAACAGGCCCGTGCAGCCAGGTCTACCGTCCAGGTACGCACGCGGTTGATTGCTAGCCAGTCTTTGAGATCTTTAGTTGAAGATCCGTGGGATGTGTCCTCGACGACAGCCTGAACCCTGGGCGCAATAGCCGGCACGAAGAGGAGATGGCTGGCCGCGAACAGTGTGCCAGCTGTATACCATTTCAACGACGTCTTATTTATCTGCCCGTCCATGAAGATATTATATCCGCCTGCTGACATTGTCAACGTAAGAAGACTGAGTACGCGTACGACACCGTGGCGGAAAAAGACGCGGAAATAGGATGGTAAGATTTCATTGCTGCGAGTGCGATGGTCAGAGTGGAGGAAGATATCCAAGAAGAAATCCTGGTCAAGAGAGAACCAGAGTGTGCAAGTAGAGGTAATGAGGGGAGCAGTTTGCAGGAGCGAGCGGTAATCGAAAATGAGCCCGGAGGCCATGGTGATGTTGATGGTCAGAATGAGGTGATCGAGGGCTGGATCATAGGAACTTCGGGGAGACACATTGGACTACACTGGACGAAGGATTATCTAAATAAATCTCTCCCGCCAGTTTTTAACGAACAAGGTGGCCAATGAGGAGTCATGTGCATGTTTTGGACAGCATGAGGATCCAGTGCTATATAAACCCCTGCATCCGCCATCCTTCTGCGGTTTTCTCAACATGAAAAGAACGGCCGAGCATCTCCACTCTTTTGATTTTGATATCACATGACAAACGTTTTAATAAAATATCTTGGAACAGCCTGCATGTTCTTGGAAGAAACCTTGGAGGTAGGAACAACTTGACAACATGTAGCCATCTCGGCGTCTTCTTCTCGAAGGAAATATATCCAATATGACATAGTGACATGGCCATTTGTGAAGCGCCTAGGCTGGTGCTGCGTACAATCTGAGACATGCCTGTTTTGATATACCCTGAGTTGACCTTGCATATCTATGGGGAAGACAACGGGGGTCATGGCGAGGATGTCCATGGCCTCTCCACATGAATTATGAGAATCTCTCCCGATCTAGTGGTGCCCCTAGTCGTTTTCTTCTGTCAATATGGAGGCCTTTTGCCGAAGTCACCGACATGTTACTCCCAGGATTGAAAAAAGATATTAACGAAGGTTGTGAGCAGATTTCACCACTTTATACCATAATGCGGGTTAATATAGCAGATATAAATGGAGAAGAGTATTAACGGGTCCATGACGATGGGTTTGTCACCGCTTTCCAGAATCTCGATAACGAAAACGGCGCCATCAAGTGGTGGCCTTGTGGCAGGATCACCACTGGCACTTGGAGAGCTCGCCATGAAGCTCGATTTGCCGAACTTAATGGCGATGGTAGAGCAGTGTATCTTCAAGTTCACCTGGATGGCCTGTAAGTGCATGGCATGATGTCCTTTCCTGAATGAAGGATTCTAAGCATGGAGAAGTTGAGTAGATCGAGCATGATCTATGACTGCCAGTATCTCCGGAAGGACAAAGGCAATTGTCAATTCGCAGATATCAACATGCATGGGAAGCCATGCCACCTTGTTGTTAGCCACCTCGGCAGCGGAGCAGTGCAGCTCTGGAAAAGCCTCAGCGGGTAGTAGGTATGTCTATATTCTCTCTCATGATTACTATGTTCAGAGAATAGCTTCTAGAATGTGACGATGGCTGACACGTAGATCGAAACGCAGGGATAACATACCAATATTGCTAAAGTCAAGTGGTGGGAACCAGGAGAGATTGCGTTGCGGCTACGGCGGTCAGTGTACGCTATCAAAGACGGTCGGAATACTTTGTGTTTGTCGACCTAAATGGAGGTGGCCAGAGTGAATATGCATATATCGGCCTGGATACTTGGGGTATAAGTGCCCCGGAGAACGGTTGATTTTGCGTTAGGTTACTCGTGTTATATATAGGGGGTCGGCGTGTTGCAGGGAGTAGTCGCATGATAATAACAGACGCCCTTACCGACTCTTAGTCTGCTATTGCGCTAGGATTGTGTCGTCTACCGAGAGCATGGTTTACCAACCACTGAAGGAGATGGACGATACGGGCTCGAACCTGCAGGAGAGCGCCGACTCCACCCAGAAGCGGACGTTTGAGAGGATCCGGTGCCATTAGCTAGTTCTAATCGACTAGAGGTATGTAGAACATTAGGGCTCAATACTAATCATGCAACTAGAAGAAGAAAATATTATGCATTTTTATTGTTAAAAAGGCAGAAAGCACCATCCGATGCATGAGTTGACGATAACAATACCCTTGACACCAGCGTGCTAACAAAACAGGAAAAGCAAAAGGAGAACGGACAAAAGATCAAAGGTCATGCATGGTGTTATACCCTGTTGCAATAAGGCTTCTTGCCGCAGTGGTGGAATCTGCAGCGATATGCCAATAAAATAACCCTGCCAGGCCCATTTGCTTTACAAACTGTGCCTTTAGCTTAACGCTCTGCGGCGAGTCATATGATATAAACCCTGCGTTCTGCTCGTTGTCGACGCAGAATGCTGCGTTGCCAACTTCAGTATCGTGCTGTTCTATCGAACCCGATACAGGGAGATCGCAGTAGTCAAATACTACTTCCTTTTCGTTCACACCACCACCGTCGTCGTTAGGTTTAGAAGCGTCCAGGCCCCCTGCTTCATCTGGCTGGAGACATGAATACTGTCCAACGCTATTTGTACCAGGGAACCCACGGCCGTAGACCGGTACGCCCATTAATATCTTATGCGAAGGTACGCCCTGTGCGAGCAGATATGCGATGGCCGAGTTGCATGATAGGTGAGCGGCATCGTTATGTGGTTGTTCGGGTGTGAAGAGCTGAGATTGGTGACCACACTGAGGTACCCAGGGGCCAGAGAAGTCGTATGTCATTATATTTATTACGTCAAGGTAATATTGTGCGAGGGTCAGGTTGATGTGTTGTAAGGCCCACTGGCCGGCTGGAAGTGCGGAAGAGAGGATATATTGGGGCGAGGGTAGTTGGTCTCGAAGTGCAGAGAGCAAAGATATGTAATTTGCCCCCTGTTGAGCGTCGGTTGGGTGTTCCCAATCGACTATAACATTGGTTCATTGATGGTCAGTTCCAATCTAACATTTCAACAGGTGATGTACGCGTGGAAGAATCATACTGTCAAGTCCATCGAGATTGAATTTATCCACCAGGCCCTTTGCAGTCTCCACGAAGTTTGCCGTTAATATTGGGTCAGCTGCAACTCCTGCGAAATTCTCACTCCCCGCCCCTCCTCCTCCGATGGAGAGAATTATCTTGAGCTGCGGATATTGACGTTTCGACTGTGTGAACGCCCTTATACATCCTTTGGCGCCGTCCACCGGCATCTGTTCATCTGCCCACTCATCACTAAGCTGCTGCCGAGTCAGTACCTTTGTCGATATCGTATCCACGAGAGGGGGGGCAAACAGACATATACTGTACCATCTGGCTTGACCCTGCATTAACCCCAACGACATATAAATCTCATGTCAGTTTCTGTCTCGTCTATCAATTACTTCGTCCGCGATACCCGAAATCCCAAGCACAACGTAACAATATCCAGGTACGCGGGGGCCGAGCCGAACGGCCCATAAATGCGGGGGACGGAAGATCTCACCAAGCAAATGCATAAAAAACATGCGACACATAGCCGAGCTTCAGCGAAGAGGGAGGTTTATCCTTATATATCCTCCAATTGGGATAGTAGACGGCGTTTGAATATATCGGAATCTGGCTTAGGGACTGCTCGATACAGCTGATGGGTGCGGCGCCTATCTGGGCCGGGTGCTGGTCCATATTATCTCCCGAGAACCACGACGACGGTCTACATGGAAACATCTTGCTCATAACAGGCACGACAGGCGAGACTAGCAAAACAGTCGAGAGTTGTTCTTGTTTAGAAAGGGGAGAAATAACGACGGAGGAAAACATGCAGGGTTTCCAGCTGGGACGCCCTTTCTGGCAAGTGGACACGAGACCAAAAAAAAAAAAAGAATGCTAGAGATGAAAATAATAGGGCCTCTTATGCGTTAACGAACCTGCAGGGAAGCAGGAGCGGGAGCGGACGGGTTAAATATAATTAACCATCCCTCCAGACCGTAAAAAAATAAAAATGGAACCATGGTATGTATCGAAGAAGAAAGGTTGCATAAAATGAAAAAAGGGGGATGACGCCCTCGAGTTCCCTGTAATTAGCTATTGCGCAATCCTGTTGACATTCTCATCAAGGCCGTCTTGCAAGGCATGTTAATAGACGTCTTTATCCCGGATCATGGGTGACGTCCTATACAGACCGGGTCGGCTGATGTGGTGTAGAGCAAGGTGTATAAACTTGGGGTAACATCAGTGCGAGCGGGCCGTATTATTCGGGAAAAACAAACTATCAAACTGTCATTCCTGCGCTTCGCTCTTCTTTTTTGCAAACTGGCAGCAGAGAGAGAGAGAGACAGCAAGGGTGTTCGGGGCCCCTCGTATTCACGCAAGCCATGCAGGAAAGCCAATCTAGACACAACGATGACGAGCTCCAGGCTGTCCGGCTCGACCAGAACATCGCGTGCGCCATCTCCCTTAACTTTTCGACCTGTTTCCTTGCTTATTTCTCTGCTTCGTTTCTTCTTCTTAGCCCCTTTTCGTCCTTCTTCCACCTTTTGGCGACGTTTTGATAAGATAAAATCACGTGATCACTTACATAATACATACATTTCTTCCCTTAACAACCTTGGAAGAAACTAAAGAGTTCAAGGAGCTCTGCAAGGCACACTGGCGACGGGACAGAGACAGCAGGAAGACAGACAGGAGACAGGAGATCCGGGGCCCAGGCTCCTCGGCGTGCGAGACACACGTTTCATCTATATTTACGCTTCCTAAATTCCGATAAAAGGAGAACACCAAGCCGCGTCAACGCTGTCGTCGTCCTGTCACCATGGCCGAAGTCCAGAGAATCGCAGATCGGATAGTCTCCCCCGATACGCCTCGAGACCCCAATTTCACCAAGTTCGCCTTCTCAGACTTCGTCGCCAAATCCTTCAGCTTCGCGCTCGCTTCCGATGTGCCGGTCTGCAAGGCCTACCGCGAAGGCCACTGCCCGCTTGGCCCGCTATGCGCAGAACGTCACCCGACCCCGTCTCGCATATCAACCTCTTCCTCACCCGCCATCGCACCCTCCTCAACACATGGGAGCTTAGTGTGCAAACATTACCTCAAGGGACTGTGCAAAAAGGGGTTGAAATGTGAATACCTACACGAATATAACCTACGCCGCATGCCGGAATGTCAGTCCTTCTCTCGCAACGGATTCTGTCCTAATGGAGACGACTGTCTATATCAGCATGTTTCCGGAGACGCGAAGCTGCCACAGTGCGAACATTATGACCAAGGGTTCTGTCCGTTGGGTCCTATCTGCGCCAAACGACATGTGAGGAGGAACCTGTGTCGGTTCTACCTGGCCGGGTTCTGTCCTGCAGGAAAGAGTTGTACGGATGGTGCTCATCCACGCTGGGCAGAGAACTTACCTAAACCGACTGTTAGGGTGGAAAAGACGCAGGAGGAGATCGAGAGTGAGAGGGCCAGAATTAGGGAAGAGCAGGAGCGTGAAGAAGAGAGGGAGAGAGAGTGGAGGAGAGAGAACCGTGGTCGGGACGGCAGGTTCCCTCGAGGACGATATCGGGGGAAGAGATGATTGTCTCGTCTGCTTCTTGCGCAACACTCCCAGATTTATCATCATACATACCCCTTGTGGTGGTGTCTGGCCTGTACTCTATTTCCTTTTATATCTTTTGCATGCCTGGCGTTACGGTGCCTTGTATGGCAGGTCATTTTATGGCAGCGATAGGATGGGAAAATCGGTTTCAAATGATATCTAGACATCTGCGTCTATTAGTCTTTCCTTAATTTTTCTACAGAGAAAAAGAATATACTACTTCAATTGCTTCACTCATACCATCTAACTAGCAGCTTAAGCTATTCATAGCGTAAATATCCTGCCCCTCTAATTTCCTCTGGCATAGATTCTCTTAGAACCTGGGCGAGGAGCTATCTATATAGCATGATATGGCTATGGAGAAGGTTGGAAGTTTAAACAGAGTATAGAGGGTAAACTACCAGGCCTAACGACCGTTAGAATGAATATTGATTGTTTATTATAGTGATATCGTGGTGTTTCTCTAAAATATATATAGTACATATATAGATAATATGTACTCGCTTATGAGGAACAACACCTCGAGATTTGCACTAGAGTATTCATGAGCTGGAAATATGTAATGTCCAATTTCATATTGATAGCAATTTCTATACTCTATAACTAGCGAACGATTAATCGAGGGGCTGTAACGGGGTTGTAACGGGTATATCATTAGGTATTTTGGCAAAGATATCATTCCTCAACACGTCAATACAAGAAAAAGAGCAACATATATCACACTCCTCTTCATCCAAGGCTTATCAAGCGGCAATCGCCTATAGCCCTACGTGGTGTGGTGAAGTGTGGTGGGATAAAAAAGGTGCCTAGAAAAAAGTTCGCTCCACGTCATTCAGCTTGTCTTCCTAGCGTCTTCCAGCCTCCTGCCTTGCCAAAGATAACAACATTCGATAGCAAGGGAGTACTTCTTGGTTATACACAGCAACAAAAGCGCCCATAGACCATGTTCTGATATCGCGATACCTATTATTACATTACACCAGTTTAGCCAGCATATCCCGACTCCAAAGATGTCATCGAATCTCCCTTTCCGTGACATCAACCTCCACGCTTCGCCGCGTTGCTATGCATTTAGATCTGCATCTTCCTCTTCGGCTCCTAGCTTGGTTATCGAACGGCCCACGGGCGAGTTGAAGCTTGAAAATGCCTCCGCACATGGCGCGAAACGGATCTCTAGCATTGCTGGAATATTGGGCATTGTCAAATTGAAGCTTGGTGCGGATACCTGTGCTCCCCTTTATTTTTCTGATTTATAGGGGCATTAAGGCTAATTGTTGTAGACAAATATATTATCGTTATCTCGAAGGCGAGGCCCATGGGAAGATTGAGAGGCCATATGGTATACAAAGTCGTTACGACCGAATTCCTCCCTCTCCGCGAGACGCCGCTCCACGACCCAGACGAGGATGCCTACCTGGCCCTACTCAAGCGAATGCTAGCCACTGGGCCGATGTACTTCTCCTACTCGATAGATATTACCAACAGTTTCCAGCGCCAGTCGCAGAGCGATCCTTCGCAACCTCTCTGGAAACGAGCAGACGATCGATTTTTTTGGAACCGATTCATCCAGACGGACCTGATAGATTTCAGCTCGGGGTTGTCGGAAAACACAGGGATTAGAAATGGACAATCATCAGACGTCGATCCGTATATATTACCTGTTATGTTCGGGATGATGCGTATAACGCCTGCCAAAATTAAATCTACGCCGTTTACTTTTGCTCTCATAACTCGCCGCTCGAGGTTCAGGGCAGGAACCAGGTATTTTTCCCGCGGGATTGATGAGCAGGGAAACGTCTCTAATTATAATGAGACGGAGCAGATTGCTATTTTGAATGATGCTGCTGGAGGGGTGTCTGGGTTTGGTATGGGTGACAACAAAACAGGAGAAAAGAGCCATCAAGACCTTCATGTGTTATCATTTGTCCAGACGAGAGGGAGTATTCCTGTCTTCTGGGCCGAAGTTAACAACCTTCATTATACGCCAAAACTCACCGTGCGTGGAGTGGACGCTGCAGCCTCAGCAGCCCGAATGCACTTTTCAGAGCAAATCAAGATCTACGGGGAAAATTACCTGGTGAACTTGATCAACCAAAAAGGCCGTGAGGAGAAGATGAAAAAAGCATATGAGCAGATGATGAGACTGCTAGTATCTTCTCCCACCGAAAGCAGAGAGGCCGACCAACTCACATCGGAAAAAACGCACACCTTAGAATCATCTGTCAAGCAGCAAGAAATGGATCGCCTCCATTACATATACTTTGACTTCCACAACGAGACCAAGGGCTTGCAATGGCACCGTGCAGAGCTTCTCCTGAACCGCCTTATCGACGGTCTACAACGCGGCCAATATTTTAGTGGTACCGAGTCGTTAGGCAATCCATCAGGCTCTCTGGATACCAGAATGATGCAGTCCTCCGTGGTCCGAACTAACTGCATGGATTGTTTGGACCGAACAAACGTTGTCCAGAGCATGCTCGGTCGTTGGGCGTTAACGCGACAATTCATCGATTGCGGAATCCTACAGCAAGGCGAGAAGACTGACGATGACCTGGTATTCCGAGATCTCTTCCGCAATGTGTGGGCTGATAACGCAGATGTTGTCTCCAAGTCGTATTCTGGAACCGGTGCTTTGAAGACCGACTTTACTCGTACCGGCCAACGAACAAAGGCCGGTGTTCTCCAGGATGGAAATAACTCTATAACCAGATATATCTTGAACAATTTCATGGACGGCCCAAGACAAGATGCTTTCGACCTCTTCCTCGGCACATACCTTCCGCCTACTACTGTGGCATATGTATTCGCGGACCGACGGCCACTTATCATCCAGTCTATTCCATATATCCTTGGAGCAGCTATTTTCATGATTTTGGTAGCTATGTTCACTCGACAGCTGCCTGATTCAGCTGCCTGGCCATTAAGGATCTTCCTCATCTTCTGGATCGTTGTCGCTGCCTGGTGTCTACGATTTATTCATTCCCATGGCATGCTATATGTAAGTTCCTCCAACCTGTCATTCTGTATTCGTTCTACCTTTCGCATGTGCTAATGCCGTCTCTAGGTAAATTGGCCGAAGCTCAACACCCCAGCTGCCGGAGCGGAAGGATATGCTGAAGCTCTGCGTCGGGCAGGCAGCGATAAAATCATTGGCGATTTTATACCAACCGCGAGGCATCAGCGTGGCGTGAGCAATGCACGGTTAGGTTTTATGGAGGAAGGAAAGAAGAGGATAGAATAGAAGATATCATAGACGGAGGAGAGGATTTTAGCGAGTGTGCATAGCGCAGCTCTATTTTTGTATTCACTTCTTTGCCTCATTGCTGCCCATTCGTGTCGATAACAAATGCTTCATACAAGTTGTAATATTATTTTGAAACTTGAAACCTCTTCCATCGATGTTATGCATGTATAATGTATACTCTAGTCCCCATTAGATCGGTGCTATGGACGGTCTTGTTTTGTACCTGAAAAACTGCGATAAGCCCCCGAACCTCCGATAAGAAAAGTGTAAATATCGCATTCCGATCACCAAAGGAGGGAGAACAATCGACCATGACTTTAAAAGAAGAACATATCCAGCCAGCCCTTCTCACGAATCTCAATGTTAGTCAGAAGCCATTGGTCTCCTATAGCCTTTAAAGTCTCTACTCGCTGTTTATTCCGGCCCTATCGTAACTTATCTACGATGGACCGAACCTATGGCGTAAGTCTAGCTGCCATCCACCACCCACCGACGGAGGCTGACATGACGATTTAGGGCGCCATCGCGGCATTGAATTCTCTGCAAACCAATTTTTCTATAATAAATGCTATGCGCCAGTCTGGTCGCGTCCTTAACGAACAGTCGATACCGGAAACAATAGAATGGTGCCGGAAGATAGGACACAAGGTAGGTCGCTGAAACTCGTCGCTCCTCCGAAGAATCGCCCGGCGGTCGATTAGAGAGACAAGACTGCGTTTTTTTAACCACTTTACTTACTTTTTATTTAATTGCATAGCCGTCTGACCTCGATCGATTGAATTTAATACACATCGCCGGTACCAAGGGCAAAGGCTCAACATGCGCATTTATATCCTCTATATTATCCCAATACCTTACTCCCGGAGGCGAGGAGGCCAATTCAACGTCAAAATCAACGCCGAAATTTAGGAAAATTGGACTGTACACCTCTCCTCACCTTCGGTTCGTGCGCGAACGGATACAGATTAACAATGCGCCTCTGACGGAGTCACAATTTACACAATACTTTTTCGAAGTCTGGGATCTGCTAGAAGAAGATGCTCGTTCCAAAGGCTTGGACCCGAAGGCGCCCAATATGAAACCAAACTACTTCCGATACTTGACCATTATGGCATTCCATACTTATTTGAAGGAGAATGTAGATGCAGCAATTATAGAGTGCGGTATTGGCGGGGAGTATGATACGACTAACATTCTGGTGAACCCCGTGGTCGAGGGGATAACGAGCCTGGGGATTGATCATGTGGCCATGTTAGGCTCTACGATCGAAGAGATAGCGTGGCATAAGGCAGGGATCATGAAGCCTGGGACCGTGGCCTATACTGCACAGCAGCCTGAACCCGCCATGGGTGTCCTGCAAAAGCGGGCGGAGGAGAAGAAGGCCCAATTATATGTCGCACAGGGCCACCCTGACCTCGTCCCTGGGAAAATTCGATTGGGCCTCTCTGGCGAGTTCCAAAACAAAAACGCAGAGCTGGCTGTAGCTATCTGTAGCTCATTCTTGAGAAAGATTGAGTTTCCTGATGTACCGTCATACGCCGACAAAGCCCCCCTGCCGGAGAAATTCAAAGCTGGCCTTGAGGGGGTTAAATTGGGCGGGAGATGCGAAATCCGGAAAGAGGACGATCTGGTTTGGCACATCGATGGAGGACATACGGCTGACAGCATCGAAGTCGCAGGGAAATGGTTCTCGGGGCTACCATATACACAGACAAGCACTGCAGAAGGACACCGGAAGCCCTGCATCTTGATATTCAACCAACAAACCCGAGATATCACAACATTGGCGAATACCCTCCACAAGGCACTGACTGCTGGAAACTGCACCTTCACGCACGCCATATTTTGCACCAATGTGACTTTTAAAGAGGCGGGATATCGCCCCGACCTCGTGAGCATCAACACCGACGCCTCAGACGTTGAGAAACTAAGCGTTCAGAACAAGCTTGCGGAAGTATGGCGTGGTTTGTCACCGGACACTAAGGTCGAAGTCAAGGCCACGATAGAAGAGGCCGTCGAGTCTGCACGCAGTATAGCTGCATTGGATCGCCAGGAGCACTCTTCCTCGGGCGACTCGGCCGTCAGTGTATTGGCTACCGGCAGTCTACACCTTATTGGCGGCCTACTCGAAGTTCTTGAGACAGCTACCAAGTCTAAATGAGAATGAATTCTTGTTTAACAGCATTTTTTTGGCCACTATAGCGAGTCGCATGTTCTCATTCAACTTGAAGCATGATTCCATTTAATGGGTTTTTCTTCTGCATGGTAAAGGAGGATAACGGGTCTGGAAGCACTTCTATTTAACTAGCAAGCGCCACATTTCATGTCACTAGTCCACCTGCATAGACACTAACATATCATATGGAGTTGGTCTTTAATTGTAATCTAAACGTGTGATGCAGCTTGCCCTGCACATCTTTGGTGTTTATTAATAAACAGGCAGGGATCAGTGTCCATACAATCCCATGCCCTGGAAAGAAGCCTGGGAAAACAAGCAATAACCTCCCACCATTTAGCACTGTTAAATATATGTCCATATCGCTAAGAAATTCACCCTGTATCCTATGACGGCATCCCGTTCGTGAAAACTAGAAACTCCAGGGGTCGCTGCACATGATAAAGAGTTAAGGATTTTTTATAAATAAAGCCCGCCTGCATCTCTTGCCCCTCATCCCCACCAAACGTATCAAGCTATCAAGCAACCTAGACCCTTTGGCAACAGGCTGACAATTGATACACCTGCACCATGGCGGATGAGAAAGTCACGGACTCGGCTTCTGGCCAGACGAGCGACGTCCCGGACACCGACGCGAGCAAGAATGGCAGCCCTTCCTCCAGCGGTGACAAAGGTAAAGGCAAAGCGGTCGATGCAGGAAAAGCACCCTCGAAGTCTCGTCCGACGATAGAGCTCAGTACGAAGGCAGCACAGGCGCTGATGGAGTCTAATCCCGCGTTAAAGGGTGAATTCGCGGGTCTGGATGAAGAGAAGGCAGCAGAGATGATGCGGAAAATGGACATTTCAGAGCTGTTGGCTGGGCTTGCGGTTAACCCGAAAAACCAAAAGGATATGGCTTCGTATAAGTTCTGGCAGACTCAACCGGTTATAAGATTTGACGACAAGGGTGAGATAGTGGATGGGCCGATCAAGGAGATTGATATTGAGACTGTTTCGAAGACACCAGGCCCGTTGATTGATGGGTTTGAATGGGTCACGCTGAACCTGAACGATGACAGGGAGACGCAGGAGCTGTATGAACTACTTACCGATCACTATGTGGAGGATGACAGTGCAATGTTCCGATTTAACTATTCAAAGGACTTTCTAAACTGGTTAGTATTGTGACTTCTGTTGCTACTTTCGATTCCAATCTTGAGTTAAAGCTAACGCCGCATGTAAAGGGCACTTAAGGCTCCCGGGTGGACAAGCGAGTGGCACGTCGGCGTTCGAGCTTCAAAATCCAGAAAGCTAGTCGCAGCTATATGCGGTATCCCTATCGAAATATCCGTGCGTGGGAAGAAGATAAAGTCTGTCGGAATCGATTTCCTCTGTGTACACAAGAAACTACGAGCCAAGCGACTGGCACCCGTCTTGATCAAGGAAATAACGCGACGATGCTATTTGAGGGGAGTCTTCCAAGCAGTTTACACCGTTGGCATCGTTCTACCAACGCCGATCAGCTCATGTCGGTACTACCACCGAGCGCTAGACTGGTTGAAGCTCTATGAAGTTGGATTCTCTGGTCTACCAACAGGTTCCACGAAGGCCCGGCAGGTTGCACGAAACCAATTGCCCTCGGAAACGTCCACGCCTGGCTTACGTCCAATGCAGGTCAAGGATATCAGTGCGGTCTCCAACCTCATGAATCGCTACATGGAGCGCTTTGACCTCTCGCAGACCTTTAGTGAAGAGGAGATTAAACATTTATTCATCAACGGAGAACGGACGTCGGAGACGGTCGTATACTCCTTTGTCGTTGAGGAACAAGACACCCACCAAATCACGGATTTCGTGTCATTCTATTCTCTGGAGTCATCTGTGATCCAGAATGAGAAGCACAGCAACGTCAGGGCTGCATACCTGTATTACTACGCCTCGGAAACAGCGTTTGCCGAGAAAGAAAAGGGATTGAAGGAGCGTCTGCAGCTGCTCATTAATGATGCGTTGATCATCGCGAAGAAGGTAAAATCCCAGCACTGTCAATCACGAGCACCCAGAGGAGTGTCATCTGCTAATCGGTCAATAGGAGAAATTCGACGTGTTCAACGCTCTCACCCTCCATGACAACCCGCTGTTCCTCGAGAAGCTTAAATTCGGTGCCGGAGACGGTCAACTCCATTACTACCTATTCAACTACCGAACTGCACCGATCGCAGGTGGCGTGGATAGCAACAACGAGCCTGACGAGCGCAAGAGATACGGTGTCGGTGTTGTCCTTGTTTAATAGTTTACTAGCATGCGTGATGTCATACAGACTTACTACCCCGCACAAATTAAAAAATGCCTCCTAGAGCGCATCCATAGCTCTTGATGAAACAAAACCAAGCAAAAATACAGTCAAATATCCCAACAACTTCCTCATCATATCCCTTTCTATCCGTGTCATTATAATAGTTTGCCCCTCGATCTTTTTATAGAGTGGCGTCCACGTGACAAAGAGCCTCAGGTCTAGATCGTAGGAACGCTAGTCCTAAACAGGCTAGTGAATACTGTCACGCGGTTATCACGGGACCTGGCCTCTTTCCAAGCCGAATTCCTGGACAAAGCAACAACAAGAAACAAGCGAGGCAACACTCGCGGGAGGCAAGATATCGGCCATACAAATGCCAGGGAAGGACGCCGGACGGTTCGTTTTCTCCGGGTTAAGCGAAATTCGTTATCATACCACTGCTTTGACTATAGCGTGCTGCGGAGAAACCACCTACCGACGTTAATAGCCATAACTATAGAAACGTCGATTTCGGCAGTTTTATGTTAATATTGGATATCAATATCTATTTAACTACCTAGCTTCGACTGTTTATACCACTGTCACCATGGGTGCCGGTCATTCAACCGATTCTCGAGAGCATGGAGCATCTCCCGGTAAGTTCTAGGCTGCAACTTTTGTCTATGATTTGATTTCCCCCTTCATGAACAATTATACCCCCATGAGCCATTATATTGGTTTTGCGTGAAAGACAAATATCTAATAATATTTAGAGGAGATGAGCCAAGTTTTGGCCCGTCGTTTTGCATCGAAATGCTTCACTCCCTTGGAATTAGCCCATCTGAAAGATAACTTCAACTCTCTTGCATTAAAGCAGGGAGATATCCAGTACTGGAACGAAGTAGTCCTATCCAAATTTTTGGGTATACCGGATGGTGACAGCAGGCTCGGGAACAAGGCCCTCGATGCTGGCCCGGTAATCTTTCGAATGGTCTCCTACTTAGGAGCGTTCCCTTTTCAAAACACTCTAGCCCCAAGCGTGCTTACCTTTGATGCCATGGTAAAAGTGATCGTTCTCCTGACTGAACGGTACGGCAAGGTGTTGCGTAGAGGGAGAAAGGATAGGATCAAGCTGCTGTTTGGTAGTATGGCTGATGTAGGGAGGAAAGGCGACGTTGCCAACCTGAACAATCCGCCAACTGACGAGAAACCCGGTAGCTCCCCTAGTGAGTCGAGAATTCAGTCTTACGATCCAGGATTCTCGATCGATAAGCCATCGAATGATGACGAAGGAGAACACGATGACGATGACTTGGTTCTTGCCGCCCTGGAGTCGTTAGATGCGATCGAAGTTTTTAAACATGATCAGCGCATTGATCGAACTGTCTACGAAGCTCATATTTCAGTCGACACATTCCAACGGCTGTTGATGCTGCTAGTTGTGTTATCACCATTACGAGCTGATGAGGAAACGTCGAAATATTTCTCGCAAACTAGTGAAGAATCTTTGGAATCGGCTCGCGACTGCGTGAAGAACATTATCGCTTCGTTCAATATGGGAGACAGCAAAGATGGGATTGACTTTGCGACTTTTTCAAGGGTGATATCAACTTCTCTCCCATACCTATTCGACCCTCTAACTCCGCTCTTTGAACATCTCCTTTTCAGCAAAAATCTCGACTTATCCCGAAGAAAGGATTCGGGTATATCGTCCCCTACCGATGAACAAAAGATGGTGTCGGTGCCACAGCCGGCGCCTTCAGACATCTCCATAACACTACCCGGGTCCTTCGATTCTTGCATCTTGAACTCCCAAGTGATCTCTCACCTCTCCTTCTTCCTCCCTACATCATTCCCGGCTACCAATCTTCTACAAAACGGCACTCGTTTACACGGAGTGTTCTCTTCGGATGCCCACGGCGAATCACTAACGTCCTTTTCGCATAACGTCTTAACGTGGGATGCACCTAGCATTCTGCTGCTAACAGGTGTTAAGAAGGACAACGCTGGCAACGAGGGCGAGTTAATTACTGTGGGTGCATACCTGCCGCATGCATGGAAATCATCATCGACAACATCTCCCTCTCACGCCATGCATGACTTCTCTGATCCGTCACAACTGCCGTACTTATTCCAACTAAGCCCCGAGCATGTCGTCATGCATGGCTCCCCATCTATCAACTCTCTTAAATCTAACATGCCCGTGGTATCGTTTTCAACCAAATACGGCATAGCTATTGGCTGCAAAATGCCTCCACCAAGTCGAAAATCGCTAAGCGGCGATTCAATCCTCCCTACGCCAGCAGGCGGCGGCAGTATCTTGATCGATCCAGCTCTAGAAAATGCTGAATTCGTTATATCCAACGGCTTAAGTCATGGTGAGGGCGTGTTCTTACCTCCTGGAATCACTTCTTCGTCCCCGTCTCGGTCCTTGTCATCGTCAGCTTCTGCCGCGGCAAGTGAAACGATAAATATATCAATTTATAATATCGAGGTATGGGGAATTTTTCACACGATGCCGGCCTCAGGCCCTTCGACTTCAAGGCACAGCCGTACGTCCACTGCGAACGGGGAGATACCTGATGCTATCGCGCGTCAGCAGGCTCATTGGAATTTCGAGGCTCGTGAAGCTGAAAGACGACGAGAGATTCATTTGAATGTTGGCGGCGGTGACTCTGAGGAGCAAACTGGAAGAGCGTTGTTGGAGATGGCGGGAATTATAGGAGATTCATCACGAATGCGATGAGAGTAGGACTCGTAAGCTTGGTGTTTTAATGATATCCAGGGTTTGGGCTAGGGGTAGTTATGTGATCCACGTCGACATGATAATAATGATTAAATGTTCAGAGTGCAATTAATTCTTCATAAGAAATGCTTTCCAACCTCGCATTATGTCTTTCTAAATGATGCTAATTGACCAGATGCCCACGCTTCCCAAGTATCCAAAAAATGCAGAATGCGATGCGACAAGAACCCGATACGGAGAAGAATGAATCACGATCTTAATGGTACAAGGCTGCATGGAGAGTCATAATAGTCCTTCAGCTCTTCTTCAACTACCTCATCGCCACCACCTCCTCTATCCTCATTTTGCGGAGTAGCGGCCCCCGATTCAGTCTCTGTCCCTTTAACTCTAGGAGTGGCCCGAATTGAGCCGCCAGCTTTGCCTGGCTCGTCCCCTGCAATGGCACCACGACCACGTCGCTGTTCTCGCGGGAGTCGTAGAGCCAGATATTCGATATCAGCCCGCTCAATCCTATCCATGACATTGTTCATATAATCTCGAACCTCCCCTGGAGATTTTACGACGCGGCCTAGGGGTTCCAATGTCCTAGGGTTATTAGCATGTAGCCGAAGCGTGACCGGTTGATAATATTCTTTGACTTTAGGCTTAGCCCCTTTGGAAGGCGAGGAAGGCTCAGTGGTATCTTGGGGGTCTGCCGCTTTTGGGTCTTCTGCGGCTGGGACACCTGAGTTATTCATATCCTTATTGGTGTCTGGCTGCGGAACTGGGGTCTGGGAAGGGGTTTCGCCCGGAGTAGGCGTCGCAGGGGCCTGAAGTAATTTGGCTTTTTTACCCTTTACCTTTCCAGCGGGTGCTTTTTTATCTGTTTCTGTAGATGACCCGGGTGGATCAATTCGTTTAATTGCTAAAAAGGATGCAATTACAGTGGTATTCCCAGGGAAGTAGTCCAATATCATATTCTCTGGAAACAGGTACCTGTCCCCAGTAGGGCCATGATTTGCACCAGCAGGCAGAATAAACTCAAATACAACCCCCTTTATGTCCATTCTCGGCGCCTGGGGGACAGGAGGCGGGTACTGTGGGCGAAAGCAACCGTTTTGAGCTGGTGGGAGCTTCTGGGAGTTCTTAGCTTTAATCGGGGCTATACCCTGTGGGGGATGAGGATATGGTGACCCGGACGGGTGTGGATGTTGATTTGGCGGATGATATGTTGTAGGCCCGGGGGTCACCGCTGGACTGCGTGATGCAATCGGCGTATGGACTCGATTCTGTACTCCGCCAGCGGGAACAGGGGTAGCAGCCATCTGCGCTAACGGCTCTGTTTTCACCGGTGGCGGATGTGGCTGTGAATCTTTCGGGTTTCTGCTAGCAATAATTGCATTTATTTCGTCGATATGTGCTTGGAACGCCCGAAGCTGTTCTTGATCGGCCTGACTGTCCGCGACTATCCTCATCAACGCCCTTAAATCAGGGTTTGTGGCCGCCCTATTTGCCAGAAGCTGGATAACTGGGTCGGCACTGGGTTTCCCAGGCGGCGGAGGATTTGGAGGTTTTTGAGGAGTATTGCGGGCTTGAGGATGAACTGGTGGAGGTTGATGAACCGGCGCAGGCGGTGGTACATTGCTGCTAGGAGGTGGGGGTTGTGGTTGCTGCTGTGGTGGTAATTGTTGTTGGCGGGGAGCTTGGGGGTGGAGAGGCGCAATATTAGGCGGTTTACTCGGAGTAGATTGGTTTGGATGCTGCCGAGGGTGATATTCATGAAACGAGCTGGAGCTATTTGGCGGCGTATACTGTACTTGAACCATGGGTTTCTGTTGTGTTTGTTGACTGGGCGGCTGAGAGTGTGGCCGTCGGACTGTATATAGCATTATATCAAAATAGTGAGGTTCAATCACCATCGTACAAGGCCCCAGCTTGGTCATCGAGTCCTTTGGGGGGTTCTGGAATGTGGGTTGAGGTTGATTCTTCTTCTTTGACGGCTTGGTCCAGTATTTCTCGAACAGGCAATCGTGAAGCCATTTTGACCTAGATCGATGAAGTGCAGCTGCAACAGCACCACTAGACACCATAATATATTAGCGCAACACTTTCTTACTGAGATATCTCCTCCAAGATGCCTCTATATCGGGGAGCAAGCTCACCTCTCGGCGTAGGTCTGGTATTCGGACAGAGAGCTTTGTGTCTGCGGTTTGGGGAGGGTTGGGAGCGGTTGACTATCTGATATCTTGGTAGGAAGCGTATCTTCAGCTGGAGGCTCGATCGGAAGTGATGGCGCAGGTGTTTCAGCGGCTTTCTTCGACGGAGTTGCAGATGGCCGCCGCTGCTCATGTCGCTGTAGGCGTTTCGGAGACGGAGTGACGTCTGCTTCTGCGAGCCTCTTCTTGGGCGGGCGCCCGCCGCGATTCCTGCCAGGTAGTTTTCGCTTCTCTACCATGCTGGCGATTGAACAGTCGAAAGCCGACCTTGTTGTAAAGCAGAGAAAAAGCCCTATCGCGAAAGTTGATGCGCGCAAAAAGAAGCCAAGACGCGAAGTTGAACTTATCCAAAATTCCCGATAGCGCGGAACTTCCCTGTGATATTTATACGACTTCAGCCTAGGTAACTATATCTTTCATTATTTCTTCACTTTCAATATTCACTGCCACTTATTCTTTATTTAACAAGTGCTCGAGATAATATCTTGGTATGCTTGACATGTCCATGGTATAACCATAACCTGGAACTTCGCGATACCAATATCAGAAGTAAAGCCTGCCCTCGGTTTCTTCGTTCTTGTTTTCGGGATATATGTGAGTATACTGTTATATTTTAGACATAATGTTGAGGGATATCGACTAATAATCTGTTATAGCCCATCCTGGTCGATGGAGCTTGCTCCCATCTTTAAGAAGGCCTACTGGCTCCTGGCCGCTTGCGGTCTCGTATATGTCCTGGCCGTGTTGTCCTTGACATATCCAACGGTCCAGAGAGGGTAATTATCCCAGTCAAGAGCATCGGAGTATGGCTTTATTAACACTGCCTCTAGGGTGCTATACTCCAATGGGATTAATCCTTCAAAGTGTCATGACCTGAACAACGTCGAATGCTTTGGATTCTTGAGTACGGCTACCGCTATATCCTGAATCTCATTCTACCTGCAATTTATTAACTAGGCCATAGAATCCCAGGTGCAGCCATTCAACCTTGTTACGCCTGATAATGAGACGCTCTATTCATGGCACATTATTCCTCCGCATCTCTACAGGGACTATGAGAATCTTCTCCTGCAGAATCCCCCGTCCGGACTAGCGGAAGACGTTACCAAGACGGCAGCTTTCCAGCTGCTGGCTAAGGACCCAAATGCACGAGTAGTGCTGAACCGTATGTAACCCGTTGGACTGAAGATGGTATGGCTACGGTGCTAACAACTACGCAGTTCACGGCAATGCCGCTGATATTGGAACCGGTTATCGCCCCAAGGTTTACCAAAACTTCCTCTCCACGTCCACTCCAGATCGGCCCGTCCATGTCATTGCATTTGACTATAGAGGATTTGGGAAATCCACAGGCAAGCCCACCGAGGAAGGCCTCATTACAGATGCCCTGACTGCGGTCAACTATCTAACCTCCCCTCCTCTTTCAATTTCAACCGGAAGAATCATCGTTGCAGGCCAAAGTCTTGGTACAGCAGTCGCAAGTGCTTTGGCTGAGCGATACACTTTTGGAAATCCGTCGTCAGGCTTATCTACGGAAACGGCCAAAGAGCCGTTTGCAGGTATCATCCTCATGGCACCATTCACCAACATACCGCAACTCTTACATACTTACTCCATCCTGGGATTCATTCCACCAATTCTTTCCCCATTGCTTCAATACCCCCAGCGGAAGAAGTATATACTTGATAAAATTCTTGACAGATGGGACACGGCAGCTAGACTTGCAGCTCTAACAGGCATTGCTCCAAGAGAGCACAGCAATACTGAACACAGCCATGAGTCACAGTCTTTCGACCTGACAATTATCCACGCTGCAAACGACCGTGACATTCCATGGCGCGAGGGAAAGAGTGTATGGGATGCAGCAACCGGTGGGCCAAATGCCGCTGACTTGGGGGTTCTCACACACAACCATACATCAGAAGATGGAGTCATCCAATCCTATGTTTGGGAGCGAAACGATGGTCCAGGAAAAGCTTTGAAGAGAGTTCGGTGGGAACGGGTTAGATATGGAGGTATGATGCTCTCGATTTTTATTCAAATACATTGCCACCTTTCCAGGATTTGCAACTGATCTAACGACTTTCTTCTACTGAATAGGCCACAATGAAATTGGAACTCTCAATAGCGTTGCGGTTGCGGTTTTGAGGCTCCTCGACAAATAGACATAATCTCAGCATCATATTACTTTATGTCTAGAATGTAATGTCATAGAAAGGACGGGCTTTAGAATTTTATTCTATGATTTAACCATTATAACTTCGGAATCTCAAGTCTAGTCATCGATGTGCGTCATATACTAGAGAGGAGAAAATTTTATTATACATTTGTTCACCCCAAGGCCGTGCCATGCATTCTGCCGTTAAACCAGTCGGATATACCCACACAAAGTAAACAAAATAGCTGCCTCATAACGGAACAGAGAAGGGAAATTATACAGTCTAGGTTACATGGAGAAGGTAGTTCCATGATCAAATGTATAGGAAAGTGGATGTTTAGTAAAACAGCAGAAGCGCGAAGACATTAAAGGGGGAATTCTAATAAACAGGCTCATCCTTTGCTCCTCCCAAAAATCTTTCTAGAATACAATAGTGCGAAAAGAATGAATCCAAGTAGTCGAATGCCAGGGGGAGTGACGTAGATTATATACGACGGAGAATGTGTAGATGGTGAGTATGCTGAGTATACTCGTTCATGGTGAAGCGGATCTTGGCGTAAGTGTTTTGAGTCCGGCGTTAGATAGACGGCATTATGCTAGCGACATGTCATGGGTGGGCAGCATTAGATGATGAATGGTGTTTTACTTGTGTCGTGCGGCCTGTGCCTTTTCATATTCGGCAATGAGCTCTTTCCTATAGTTGTAAAAAGGTGTGGTTAATAAACTGGATCCCTTACTTCGGTGTTGACAGGGGCAAACTTACTGTAGAAGAACAGGGGCCTTCTCGTAGTGGCTGAATTCCATAGTAAATTCACCCTTACCCTGGGTGGCAGCTCGCAAGTTACTGCTGAAGCCAAACATACCGTTCAAACTGCAATCAGCAAACATGGTAAATTCATCCACACCCGTTTCAGTATCGTTGATGACGGCATTGCGTTTATTCAGAAGGCCAATAATATCACCCTGGCATTCAGATGGGGCGGTTATGACAGTCTTCATGACAGGCTCAAGAATGTAGGGCTCAGCCTCCTTGAACGCCTTCCTGAATGCTTGCTGTGTTGCGATCTTGAAAGCCATTTCAGAGGAATCAGTCATATGCGTGGCACCGTCGTTGACTATCATCTCTGTTCCGAGAACTTTGTGGCCGATCAGAGGGCCCTTCTCACAGGACAGATTGAAACCCTTCTCACAAGCAAACAAGAATTTCTCCGAGATACTACCACCAACAACCTGTTGCTCGAAGTGATTGACCTCCAACTTTCCGGACGGTCCTAACCAACCAACCACACGGGCGAAGTCACCAGGACCTCCAGTCTGTTTCTTCAACGTATGGTCAAAATCGACTCGCTTTCCGAGGCATTCACGGTATGCAACTCTAGGTTTACCAGTCGTGCAGTCCACGCGGTATTCACGGCGCATACGCTCCACGTAAATATCGAGATGCAATTCACCCATTCCAGAGATAATAGTTTCTTCACTCTCCTTATCAAAGTGAACACGGAATGTGGGGTCTTCTCGCTGGAAACGATTAATAGCCTTAGAGAAGTTGATGAGGTCTTTCGAGTTCTTAGGTTTGATGGATAAAGAAATGACAGGCTCGGGAACGAACATGGAAGTCATAGTATATCCTAGCTTCCCATCGGTAAAGGTATCGCCAGAGGAGCAATCGACACCGAACACAGCGCAAATTTCACCAGGACCAATCTCCGTGACTTCTTCCATCTCGTTGGAATGCATGCGTACAATTCGTGGGACCTTAATTTTCTTGTTGTTTTTCACATTGAACATGTTCATACTCTTTCGGAGAGTTCCTTGGTAGACTCGAATGTATGTAAGTTGTCCAAAGTTACTCTCTTCAAGTTTGAAAGCGAGACCAACAAACGGAAGGTCAGCATAAGGAACAAGTTTCACGAATGCTTCCTTTCGGTTTTGATCAAGAGCCAGGTTGGGAACTTCAGCAGGATTTGGGAGATAGTCACAGACACCATCAAGCATGGGCTGGACGGATTTATCGGCCAATGCAGATCCCATGAATACTGGCGTGAATTTCAGAGCAATTGTAGCTCGGCGAATAGCAGCCTTGATCTGCTCTTGGGTTGGCTCCTTCTCATCCAAGAATATCTCTGCAATCTCGTCATCAACGTCGGCGAGGGTCTCAATTAGCTTGACTCGTCGTTCCTCGACAAGATCACGAAGGTGTTCTGGGATATCGTCCGATTCGACAATAACTTCACCATTGGAGCCTTCGTTGTAAATAGCCTTCCTCCTGATCAAATCAACAACGCCCTTAAACTCGTTTTCTGATCCAATCGGGACTTGCACCGCAGCAGCGTGGATCTTCAGCTTCTGGTTGATCTGGTCCACGGCTTTGAAAGGGTTTGCTCCCATGCGGTCCATCTTATTAATGAAGGAAATTCTGGGGACATTGTATCGTCTCATTTGTCGATCGACGGTCATGGTCTGGGACTGGACTCCGGATACAGCACACAAAATCAGAACGGCACCGTCGAGGACACGAAGGGCTCTTTCGACCTCAATTGTGAAATCAATGTGGCCAGGAGTGTCAATCAAGTTGATATGGTAGGTTTCCTCTTTCCCGTCTTCTTTCTTGACCCAGTCACAGAATGTCGCGGCAGATTGAATTGTAATACCCTTTTCACGTTCCAGGTCCATAGAGTCCATCTTCGCTCCTACAGAATCGCGGCCGCGCACCTCATGGATAGCTTTAATACGTCCTGTGTAGAATAAAACTCTCTCCGTGGAAGTAGTTTTTCCGCTGTCGATATGGGCCTAAAGGAATAAGTTGAGTGAGCAGCCTGTCTGGTTAAAAGTGGACCGTATACACTAACAGCAATTCCAATATTTCGCATTTTGGACATATGCTTCCACTCATTTGGGTTCATGCTCTCTACAACTGTGGCTTCGGTGAGCTCCTCCGGGTTTGCGGCCTTTTGGAGGCTAAAATTGAAGAGAATATAAGCAATTGACCTCATAAATGCCTAGCTGCGAAGGTAGAGATAGATACTTACATCTCCGCAGCAGTCGATAGAGACCTCCGGGGCTCCCATCGTACGCTCATCGGTAATCGGGGTGCGGCGATGCTGCCGGAGATGGATGGAGCGTTGAAGAGACATCGATGGGCAAAGGGAGTAGTGGACTGCAATCGAATTGACGAACGCGATAGGTTTGTAAATGCGTGGACTGGCCGCCGCATCAAAGTATGTGCCCTCATGGTTATCCACTGTCGATGTTCTTGAACCAATTGCTTTCTGTTCAAGTCTTCAGTCTTTCTCCAAGCTGCGTTCAGATCGAGCTTCAACTAGAACTTTTTTTGCCAAGACCTACAAGAAAGTATGTCCAAATCACGTGGCTTATTGTTCCTGATTATGTAATCGATATCAGATGCGTGGAAGCTCTACGGAGTATATTAACACTGTCCATAGCCTTAAGCTTGCTAGATGGGATAGTCGATTGCCGATATTTGGAGTCTAGTAAGAACGTTTCGGTGGCTGGAGGTGAATCTGGGAAGTGTATGCTGTGGTTTCGTTATCAGGAAAGGATATATGCCTTGCAGAGAGAACGTAAGAAGAACGAGAAGTAAAACGAGTCTGTCGTAGGTGCGTCCCTAGGGAATTCAATCCATATTTGTTTTTGGCTTCAGTATCCATGCTTTCATGAATTTGGTAGGGTAAAATCGTAATATTATACACATGTAAGAAGTGGAAAGCTCTAGGGCGACGGTCTATACCACACCATCAAATTGCAAAACTTCTCATAGAATCCCAAGTATATATGACCGATACAAATACATCCAATACAATGGTAGCGTCGATTATTTTCCTTGTCTCTGCTTGTGCTTCGGGTTCTTCGAGCTAGATTGGTTGTTAGTAAACGGCGGAATGCAACGCTTGAGGTGATATGAGACTTACCAAATAATATACACGCGATTCTTCCGTCGAACGGGCTAGAAGAAATAATCAAGAGCATGTCAGTGTCCGCATTTTTTATAACAGCGTGTCCCGCGGTGAAGTTTGTGGATGGCTATCTCCAAACCGGAGTGCCGAATCACCAACGTACCTTGCAACCGTCACATAATCTCTTAACTGATGACCTAGTCTTCATTCCTCGGCTTTGTCCAATTCCCGACATCGAATTAAAGGCCTTCACACTTCGTGAACACAGGTTCTTCAAGCCAGTCGATAGTGTCTCAGAGGTATTCCATAGCGTCCGGGTTGAAAGGGTTGCTCCGCAGGCCTGCGAAAAGGATCGCGAGAAAACTGTTCGACATATCCTCCGGGGTAAGACTGATGTGAATTGGGAGAGCGGGAGTTTAGAAGGCACAGCGAGGAGAGATCGGAGCCCGGACATGGTGCCTGATTTAGGAGGGCGAGTAGCGCGGTGTGTGCGAGTTATGCCGTCAGGTCACCAGCCTGTAAATAAGGAGACGTTATAGACGCCGATAAAAGAGCGAGAGGGGAGTGTTTGGTTCGTTGGGTGTGTCAATTGATATTGCTTCAAGTTCCTTCAATTGTTAACCGTCTGCATTTCGTGAAGCTGCTCAGATTTCGATGTCTTGGCGATTCGGATATTTGTTTCACCGAGTTCCGTCTTCCCGGCCAAATTTACATGCTCACAACGATAATATTGGCTACTCTCTACGTTAAGACCTTGGGATATCCCCTTGAGAAGATATTGGGGAGCCCCGTTAATACTAAAGGCCGATTAAAAGGCTCATGTTGACATCTTATAGTAGGAATCAGATACGGAAAGGATTAAGGCGGGAACGAGGTCTCCATTACTTACCCTCTAAGACTAAAACACCAGAAACAACGGACACCCAGTGAAGAATAGTATATGACCCAAAGTCCTAACCACCAGCTATGCCCGTCCAGGAATGCAATCAAGAAATTTAAGCACCCAACATAGCCCAATCATCACTCATGATATGTTTTTCAAAAATTTTGTGGAAAATGGTTATCACCCTGATCTATTGTCTGAGAAACATCTTGTACACCGGAGAATCCGTGCACTCCGTGACTGGATAACCCAGGTCGTCTAGGAAGGCTCCTAGCGATTCTCTCTCGTCGGGCGGACATTGGATACCAGCCAGAACCTTCGCCACATCTCCGCCATAATTGCGATAGTGGAAGAGTGTTATGTTTTGATTAGGACGAAGTGTGGTTAGGAATTTTTCCAAGGCGCCTGGGCGTTCAGGGAATTCAAACATGAAGAGCCGCTCATCAGGAGTATTCGTCCGGCCACCAACAAGATACCTAAGATGTGTCTTTGCAAGCTCATCATCACTCAAATCCGATGACTCCATGCCTCCCTTTCGAAGTTGGGCACTCAAAGCCTGTAGATCATGAGCATCTGATGAAGTAGAAAGTGAGATACCCATGAAGATGTCAGCGGAATCTTTCCCAGAGTACCTATAGTTGAACTCCGTTACCGAGTGCGGCATAACGATTTCTATCAGCTTTGCAAAGGCGCCAGGCTTCTCGGGGATCATGACACGTAGAAGGGCCTCTTTCTTTTCTCCTAGACCAGCGCGTTCGGCAACAAATCGAAGTCTGTCAAAGTTCATGTTTGCCCCTGATGCAACGGCGATTAACTCCCTGTTGGGGTTTTTAGACGGGTACTTTGATATGTATTTCTTTAGACCTGCCAGCGCCAAAGCTCCAGCTGGTTCCACAACCGACCTCGTGTCTTCGAATATATCTTTAATTGCGGCACAGGTCTCGTCGGTCGACACCTCAATGACTTCGTCCACGACCTCCCGGCAAAGTCGGAAAGTTTCTTTACCTACTGCTCGCACGGCAGCACCATCGGCAAAAAGGCCAACTTCATTTAATGTGATGCGACTTCCGGATTTTAGCGACTGTGCCATAGCATTGGCGTCACCAGCTTCGACTCCAATCACTTTAACGTGGGGCGCAATGCGCTTGATGTAGGTGCCGACGCCGGCAATCAGACCGCCTCCTCCAACACAGCAAAACACAGCTTCTAGATTTTGTAAGTTTGCTTGCCTCAGTAACTCCATGCCGCATGTGCCCTGTCCGGCAATAACGTAAGGGTCATCGAATGGTGGAATGTTAGTGAGATGATGGAGCTTCTCAAGTCTATGTGCTTCCTCCTTTGAAGCATCAAAATCTTGTCCGTGAAGTATAACGGTTCCACCCAACCTCGAGACATTCTTATGCTTTATCGCCGGTGTGCCTGATGGCATCACAATGGTCGCCGGGATCTTTAATTGGCGAGCTGAGTAGGCAACGCCTTGGGCATGGTTTCCTAGTTGCACCGAATTAGCACTACAGTATGACAGCCATCGGGACACGGAACTTACCGGCGGAGCAGGCAATAACCCCTTTCCACCGCTTCTCTCCCTGGAGATGAGCCATCTTATTGTAAGCTCCCCGAAGCTTGAAGCTAAATACAGGAAGGAGATCCTCCCTCTTCAGCATGATCTTGCATTCTAGCCGATTGCTGAGGTTGACGGCATGTGTGAGAGGTGTTTCTTGAATCACATCGTATACTCGAGAAGTCAGGATAAGACGGATGTACTGCGCCAATTAATTAGCAACGGAAACAGATCAATCAACTAGGACGAGTAAGTAGGTGTCAACAATACATCTGGGTATCCGTTTGGAAGTAGGAATCCCTCAGGGATATCCCATTCTGGAGGGCAGCCATCGGTCTTGGATGGAGGTGAGGGGGTTGCGGTGTACTCGGTCAACGAGAGACTGTTTAGTCGCGGGGGAGTCGTAGCACCGTTTGGAAGTGAGTCGGCCATCGTATCTTGTGCAAGCGACCCTACCATCTAATGTTTATATTAATTGATCAAACGGAAGAAAGAGATGTAAGCTCGTTAACTCTTGTCCCTGGCAAGGATGTGACTCCTGCCAAATCGCCGATCCCATGATGCAATTTTCTAAGTTTTTTTTATTTTCTTTCGCCGGAACCCTCACGCTTAGCCCTAACTACCCGATTGGGCCAGTCGTGACGAACCTCTCGAGATGCCGGTATATAGCATGGCCCTGATATGATACTCGTGCTTCTACGGATTACAACGCTCTTGCTGTCAGGATGCGCCCAGTGTCAGGTTGATCTCTCGCTAGACAAGGGTCCTGAGCTTCACCGATATCGGCTTTCACTCATATTAATAAAGACTGAAATGCTAGAAAGTTATGAATATGAAGTTGGAAGTGTTTTCGTGCAGTAGAGTCAGCGGTGAGCAGTTGTCTTCCTTGACGGCCACGATCAAAAGAGATTGGCTGTCTATCAAGCGTAGGATGGCGAATCAAAGGTCTCAATACACGTTTCAGTCTAACCACCATAAGTGCTGGGGATACAGTAATGTGCGGAGTATATTATAATCTACGAAGTTTGCAGAGTTGATCTGCTTATCTCTCAGGCGGAAGATATATAGGCTGATTATTGGTATAGTTGTTCTCGTCTGCCGTACATATAGCAGACCGTTTTTTCGCAGTCCTTCAATGTTGCTATGTTGCTGGTCGGGTGTAATTATGGCCATTCAAATAGCTAGTCCAAGTTGCTGTTCTCGATAGGCCACAGTCTTCCTTTTTGAGTATTTCCGGCGGAACAAAAGGACATAGCAAGAACAACAACATTTACGGTAGTTATCCATTGAAGAACGTCTGTCGAACTCCGTCTCAAGATGCAATTGTTCCGTAGTTGTAGTTTTGGCGTCTAACTTCGGCCCTACAAAATTCCGATGCATGGGATATGTTCATCATACGATGAAGAGCTCACCCGCTTTATTCTAGGCGTGATTGACTAGGTTATTCTGCACGATGGGTGATAAACCGTTACCATCATCGTTCGATGACGATCCGTGAGTTTTCCCGCTCTCGTTTTCCTGCATAAATTAACCCCATGCTATAGCGACTTCTTCGAGGACAATGCCTGGAAGAAGCTGGGACGGCGACTGAAGGAGGAGCCACTGGTTCCCATAGGTACGTATTCTTCTCTCTGTTCTATCTGTTCTGATTTTGCGCAAATGTTCCTCTTTACTAACTTGTTACCGGCGCGAAATAGGAATCGGTGCCACCTGCTACGCGCTGTTCCGTGCTTATCGATCTATGAAATTGGGTGACTCCGTACAAGTGAATCGAATGTTCCGCGCTCGTATCTATGCACAAGCGTTTACCCTTCTCGCCGTATGCGCCGGCAGTGTATATTATAAGACTGAGCGGGATCAGCGGAAACAGTTGGAAAAGGCAATGGACATAAAGAAACAGCAGGCGAAGCGGGACGCTTGGCTGAAGGAATTAGAAGTCCGAGAACAGGAAGATAAGGACTGGCAGAACAGACATGCTACCATTGAGCAAGTTGCAAAAGGCGCAGAGCTAAAGCCTTCAGCAATGGAGCGGGCCCCGGATGCCGCGGTAAATGAAAAGTCGGAGGAACCGGCAACAAAAGAGTCTGGGGACAGTAAAGGCGGATCAGGCGGTGTTCTTGCGGCCGTTAAGAGTTTGGCATGGGGCTCAAAATAGAACTCTTATACCATGACTATGGCTGCAAGTTTGTATACTATCGATTGGGACTGGCGTTTGTGGCCATTCTGGCACCAGGGTTTGGAAAGGAGCATACACTCAATTAAGCTGAGCTCTACTCCGTACTCTATTACTAGATAATGTACATGTGTATAAAATGGTAAAGATCTTAAATATGTCATGTCCAATGAATTCATGCACCGCAGAAAGAGAGGCGCTAGGTAATTTGTTCATTAATATACCGCCTCATGGTGTCGAATTCCGTCTTGCCAGTCTATAAGAACATGAAGTTAGCAAAACACAGCTTCAATGGAGATGAATAGCCTGGGAACTCGGTATGGCCGCACCGAAAGTAAATATCTTATATGCCCCTATTATGAATTAGCGACCGTCTTGTAGGCAAGGGATGGCTACCAGCATACCACATCCGTAACATATCGATGCCGCTCAAATTCCCCACGAGCGAATGACCGTAATTCGTGTTTGGTCGATGAGTTGGGTATTCCTAAAGATGCCAAAGGAGTCCCATTCATTAATCATCCATAATCATTCAACATTGGGTATATTCCGGTTTGCTTACGCTTGGTTGATCTCAAAATCTCCCGCCAAAGACTTATAACCCGCTGTCGTACAATGAACTTCAATCATCTCGTTAGCATTTCTCTCTGGAATCATAACATTTGATATCGAATGAAGGGTTTACTTGTTCTAAATTTATTGTCGGCTTTTTCAGTTTAGATCCTCGTCTAACAGCGCCGGACAACAGTCGAATGGTTCCATGCATGGCCAATCCTCAGTCAAGTAATTAAAATCATTGATTTTGATCTTCTATCGGCGCAATTTCAGGCAAGAATATCAAAGCATCAAGTGGTTAGTTTTACGCCGTTAGTTTCAACAAGGAGCTTGAGGTTAACTTTCCTTATCGATAACTACCTAGTTGGTACCTTGAAGATGCGACTTCACGCGACTTCAATGCAACTTCATCAACTCCCTACCTTTCATTTCAGGTCTTCAAATCATTTCACAGTAGCAATAAATGCCTATAAAGAAGAGAAAACGAGGCGTGGAGCCAACGGAAGTTCCAGCTCAATCGCCATCTGGAGAGCGCACAATAAACGTACCTAAAACGCGGAGAAAAGGTATCTAAGACGTTCCAAGTTCCATCAATATAAAGCTATCTAATGCTGAGTGGAATCCAGAGCCGCCAGCTTCGAGAGATAATATATCACTAGTTGATGATATCAACTCTCTTCCGTTCAGCGAGTTTGTTGATCGATATATACCACCGTACGCGTTGGACCTTACCATCCGGCCTTCACGCGCCAGTTCGAATGATACCACCAGTGACGCAACTCATGATGCATACTCGGTTAAATTTTATACTGCCGCCTCAATTCCTGCCGAATACATGGATGCGTGTTTCAATCTCATCTATTTCACTAGTTCAGAGGCCTACAATAAGTCAGCGTCCGGCTGGTCCGGGCGTAAAAAGAAGCTGGAAATGAAATTATTAGACATGCGATATATAGTTCTTGTTTCTGAGAATGAAACCACGTCCAAAGACCCTCTCGGCATATCCCCTATTGGAGGCTTTTTGTCATTTATGGTTACCCAGGAGGATGAGCTGCCCGTACTTTACTGTTATGAAATACATCTGGCCCCCGAGGTGCAACATAGAGGGGTTGGGAAACAATTACTCCGGATATTCGAAGATATCGGCAGGAACGTGGGCCTTCGAAAGGGCATGCTTACGGTATTCAAATCTAATCAGAGCGCAGTTCGATTCTATGAACAGATTGGCTTCACAGAAGACGAAAGTTCGCCGAAGCCAACCAGATTACGGAACGGGAAGATGAGGGAGCATGACTATATGATTATGTCTCAACCATATGCTGATGGGAACGAGGACTGCATGGATATCACAGACCAGGACCTTAATTGAGAAAAGATACGGAGCGCCACGTCATATCTGCCTTGCATCTTGGCCCTTTACTTCTGGCCGTTCCTCTTCCCATTCGTCTCTAAGAACGGCGAATAAGGAATCCGCGACGAGGATTGAAAGTCCAAGGCTCCACACAAGTGTGATGGCATAGAAGAAGTTGGCGTTCCCGGAGCCTGCGTATATCCACAAATGATAAAATATCGGACCGAGAAGGCTGGCATAGAGCAGAGCGGAAATGGAGAAGAAGGTATACCGCATCACTAAGTCACGTTAGAGGGACGAGCAGAGAATAAGAAGAGGGGCTGTACATACGAGGGAACACGTGTCGATAAAGAGAGAGGAAGGATAGATATATCGAAACATCGGAGATGCTGGGATACGGCTTGAAGATGGCGAAAATCCCGAGGAGGCAAGTTATCACGAAAAGCGGTTGGCGTCTTAGGCGGATGGTCAGGCCGCCCACATAACTCGCAAGGTGCAGCCAAAATACTCCCAGGAAGAATTCACGGAACGGATCGAATATTTCGATTAGGAAGTACCACCATAGACCAGCGTTGGGCGTCAAGTCAGGAACAAGTATATGTGCGCCATATGTTGCAGAGATGAAATCCCATGAAAAGCCAGTCAGGGCGTAAGATATCATCAACAGGCCCGCGATATCTCCGGCGAAAACAAGAAAGTGTGACGCCGCGTAAGATATGCCATTAACACCCGCTTTGACTTTGCTGATATGACGATCGTAGCAAAGCAGTACCAGAGGCGGGAATAAAAGGGCGGGGTATACGGAGAGGTAAGATGCCAGGCCCAGTGCAAGCATCGAGTTGATACTTCTGCCAGTTATCGCATTGGATATTGCATATATTATGGCAGTGTTTGTAAAAGCAGTCGTTGGTCGCCCCAAGCAGGTCGCAATTGTGAAAGGATTGAATAGATAACTTGAAGCCTAGGTGTTAGATAATAGCTATAAATTCATGTAGAAAGAAAGTGGTAACGTACCCAATGACTATAGCAATGCCATCCCATCTAATCTTCTTCCGCGGGGAGGTGAAGAGCCTCGACACCACGGACTCGCCCGAGTTTGATATTTCGATTAGCGCATTCGCGTTGATAAGATCGAGCAGCGTATACACAACGACTGTCAACAGAGTGTATCCATGGGACTGTGGTATGAGCGAAAATAGCGGTAGGAATATAGGGGCCTATATTCCGAATATCTAGTTAGAGATAGGCAGGCATTATTGGCGGGCGGATCTGATGCACACCTGGTGAAACACCCCGCCGTCATATGGAGAGACATTCCGAAGATAGAGGAACAAGCCTTCCTGCACTGAATTTCGTAAAAAAAAAGGCGTCAGTCAACCTATCCCTAAAATCAATGGCGGGAATTGCGCCGTGTACATACGTCTCTTGAAGCTGCTGACTGGGGTAGACACTTCAACACGGCCGGTAAGCAGATCTGGGAGGCCGGGGAACAGTAAAATCAGGGTGAGCCTCAGGGCGACCGCTGCCCCAAACACGCAGAGCTTCCTCCTGCCAATTGGCATCGTCAATACGTCCTTTGCCGGACGAGCATCGCAGTCGCGCAGTTCAGGCCGCGTTTTGCTTGCGGTCGTTGCTTCTTTAGCGTGGTCAAAGATAAGTGGAGACGCTTGGACCATCGAGCTTTTTTTTTTTGCTGATAAAAGTTTCGACCTGCCGATTATTCTCCAAATCTTCTGCTTTGCGCCGGTTCTTCGTCAACGCACAACTACACATATATCGAGTAGTCGCCAGGTCTGAAACAATGGGTAGACTTAAGAAAAAAGGTATGGCTTGTTTCAATGGCTTTTTTATCTGCAAAACTCGTGAAGTTAATACTTTTTTACAGGAACCTCTGGCCAGGCCAAAAACTACATCACAAGAACCCAGGCTGTTCGAAAATTGCAGATTTCACTCCCTGACTTCAGGCGACTATGTATCTTCAAAGGTAAGCTCATATTTTGGAAGCTGTGGTTGGTGATTGTGCGATGTTAATTCCAACTGCAGGAATTTATCCCCGTGAACCGCGAAACAAGAAGAAGGCTTCAAAGTCGGCAACCGCGAGCACGACATTTTACTACACGCGAGACATACAGTATCTGCTTCATGAGCCTCTCCTGAATAAGTTCCGCGAACAGAAAACCCTTGCAAAGAAGATCGCGAGGGCTCTTGGTCGTGGCCAGGTTGGAGATGCGGCTCGCCTGGAGAAAAATATTGGCCCAAAGCTCACGCTTGACCACCTTGTCAAGGAGCGCTATCCTACGTTTATCGATGCGCTTCGGGATCTGGACGATGCTTTGTCGTTGCTCTTCCTTTTCGCCAATTTGCCCTCTACCGCTACCGTCCCTCCCAAGACCATTTCTCGCTGCCAGAGGCTCTGTCATGAATTCCAACACTACTTGATTGCGACCAACTCGCTTCGCAAGTCTTTCCTTTCAATAAAGGGAATCTACTACCAAGCTACAATTCAGGGACAGGATATCCTATGGCTAGTTCCTTATCGTTTCGTCCAGCAGGTGGCTGGGGATATCGACTTCAGGATCATGGGTACTTTCGTGGAGTTCTATACGACTTTACTTGGCTTTGTTAACTTCCGTCTCTATACCTCCATTGGACTTGTATACCCTCCAAAATTTGACGCTAGAAGTGATGACCAGGGTGCCGAACTTGCAGCTTTCACTTTGGAGGGCAGAAAAATTGATGATGGGAACAAAGCCATTGAGCCATCCGCAGGTGCTGATGATGGCACCATTGAAAATAAAAAGTCCGAGTCTGCGTCAAAGGAGGTGCAGGAGAAGGTTAATACGATCCTCAAGAATGTCAAAATTGATGACGTCGCTGAGGGCCCCACCGAAGATTCGCTAGTTGAACGTGAAGACGCGATTGACACCTTTGAGCCAACTGCCCCTGATGCAGACACTCTCCCACAGCCACAGATTAGCGGAAATGAAGCCGCTGCTTTATTTGCGCCACTTACCGTCTTTATTTCAAGAGAAGCTCCCCGTGCTCCTATAGAATTCTTGCTGCGGTCTTTCGGCTGTAAGCGAGTGGGGTGGGACACGGTGTTGGGAGATGGTGCTTTCACACACGACGAATTGGACCCCAGAATAACACATCAAGTCGTTGATCGACCACCTCTTGCAGAGTCTGCTCTTCCCCCATTGCCACAAAACCCTCAAGAGGGTGAAGAATCGATCCTAAGAGTACGGCCTGGACACAGAATTCCTGGTCGGATATATGTCCAGCCACAGTGGGTATGGGATTGTGTGAATGATGGAAAGCTACTTAGGCCAGACCTCTACGCACCTGGTACAATTCTACCTCCACATCTTAGCCCATGGGTCAAGCCTTCTAACGGTGAGTACGATCCTCGAGTAAGCTTGGCGGATCAAGAAGCAGAGGGTGAAGCTGAGAGAGCTGCCGAAGAAGAGGAAAATGAAGATGAGGACGAGGAAGAGGAAGAAGAAGAGGCTGTAGATGTCGACGAGGAGGAAGATGTTGCCGACGAAGGAGAATCTGACAATGACTCACTAAATGGCGGTATGGACATTGCAAACTCAGATGATGACGAAGAAGACGACAGTGATGCAGAAGTGGATGATTCATTTGGTGGTTTTGACGACGAGGAGCTCAACATTGATGAAGAGTCCGAAGACGAAGAGGATGCCGCTCAAAAACAGCACCAGAAGGAACTCGAGGCGGAAGCCCTAGGCCTTCAACCTGTAAATGAGCCCGAGACCTCTGGGAAATCAAAGAAAAAGAAGCAGGGCGCCAAGTCGAAGAAGTACGCCGCTGAGAAAAAGAAGGAGGAGGAAGAGCTTGAACGTCAGAAGATGATGCTGAGTCGTAAGAAGCGTAAATTGCTTGATAAAATGCTTTACTCGAACAAGAAGAAGGACGAGGAAGCGGAGAAGCTCAGGAGGAAGCGACGGAAGATTGAACAGGGTCTTATGAAATGATAATCCTATAGCTCGTAATGACATGTACTTAGATCAAAAATAAAAATATAAGTGCTTTTCAATCCTTTGCATAACTATTAAATTGTCTCCGCTTCTTAACTGCTGGAGGAGGGTGCCTTTTATAGACACGTGATTGATATATTTTTCAAAACGCTCCTCCAAGTGTAAGCTTAAATTAATTCTTCCATGCTAGCAAATAGAAAATTTTACTACAAGTTATTGTACTTTCTGGGGAGAGCGTTTAAACATGGAATTTTATTCTTGGAAATTTTCATCCGCTTGTTTGAGTTGATTGCCTCGTTAAGCTCCAAGCTTGCAAAATTTCGAACGAGATGGCTTATCCTGGCTTTGAAGCTGCTGCCTCTGGAGAGTCTAGGCAATATACATCTCTTTTCAACCCAGACGAGTTTCAGAGCAACCAGGAAGCTCAATATGCTGCTACTGGGCGGGTTGCGTCGTACTCTGAATTTGGGGACGATGAAAGAACGGAGAATGACGAGGGCATTAGTGAAGGACGAAGCTATAGGGGTGACGACGAAAGAACGCCTTACGTCCGTGATACCGATGCCCTTGATGATACATACGGGCAGTCATCTTCACCTGATGGCATGGGAGAGAGTTCCTCACGCCCAAATAAATTTCAAGGGCCGCCATCTACTTGGAGAGGCTGGACTAAACGAGAGCGGCATGATGTTATTGCCTTGGACACTATCCGATCAAGAGATCTCTCTATTCATCTATACAATGCGTTCATTCTTAAGAAACGCGCGAAAGAAGATAAGGCCAGAACTATTGCAGATATGACGCCGTGCGGAACCCCAGATGAAAAGCCACCAGAATCTTTGTCTTCATTTGCTCCGAATCGAGGTTGGACAGCCTGGCCAATGCCCACGGATGAAGTTCCGAGGGTAGATGAACGCGTTAATAGAGACCCAGACGATGTCTGGACCTTAAGAATGCCTCCTGATGATAGGCCGAGCGCAGAATTGGAGGAATGTCTTATTGCACACATGATGAAGGTGTCTAGGGAAAGGTTCAACGCTAGACCGTGGGATTGGCAGGGTGCTCGACGATTTGAAAGAGAGGAACCTCCATCGGAGAGCGATAACCAAAGCACGGCTCCGAGAGATGAAAGCGAATTTGGTGGTTTGGGGCTATCGAAACCTACCCTCCGGCCGACAGTACAGACTGACGATGACAAGTCCAGGAGGCTCCTTCGCCCAGAGGCACGAAATATTCTGAATAAACTAGATGACCTCCTGCTGAACCTCGAAGGAGCACGGAAAACATGCGCTAGTATGACTCAGGGGTCAATAAATGAACCCAAATCACCCACCGAGATAGCCAGAAGAGGGACTTCTCAGTCAAGTATCGATATCCCGCCAAACTACAAAAACAACCCAGATGTTGAGACGGAGATATGGGATGAAAATGACGCAGAACGCAGCATAGCTTCAAAGCCAATTTCGAGTACTCCCGAAAGTAGTATAGATGACCTTGAGGATACGCTACCCGCAAATCCAAACTCCCAACATAAAGGTAGTGTGCGCCGAGGTCTTCGCGACTGGAGTGTGGTTGTCGGTATGGCATCACTGGCTGGATGGCCGGCCGCCGCAGTTATGCGAGCTTCCCGACGCTGTGCAGACCTTTTTGGTGAAGACCAAGTGTTCAGAACCATGCACGAAGGGACTGTGCAACTAAATAGAGGGGAGGATGGGATGCCTTATTGGAAACACACTGAGCTAGATGAACCGGAAGAGGAGTTCCAAGAGGTAGAAGATCGACCCCTTTCAAGTTGTGCGGAGAATCCGAAAGAAGATGCGAGATACTGTCCAGTGGAAGGATGTTCTCGGCGATTGAAAGGATTTTCCAGAGCATGGAATCTGAATCAGCACTTGAAGAATGCCCATTCAGATCTACTAGCAGAGTCAAAGATCCAGCTTGTTAAGAGAGTATATAATAAATGAGGTCTATATCTTGTATTCCCATAAGCTGTTCTTTGTAATATTTACCCTCAGAATTTCCCTAACTGCTTTAACTACAGTATTACTCTACCCGACCTTCTAGCTACACACTGCGTTGTTCCTATCTATATACTCTGTATTCTTATTATGTGAAGGGAATGCCCCAAGTGGGCATATCAAGGTCATATTTACAGAGATATGAATGCTCTAAATGGGCACTTACTGGTGCGTACATATTATCTGGATGGCTCTACTCTGCGGCCTCAGTACGAGGGTGGTGCTGGAACCGTGTTGGAGGCAGCGGTGCCAACCTAACTATAGCCGCTGGTTATGCTGTGCTCGTAGGCTCTAGGTAACTGTATCATAAAAATGAAGCTAACTAGTAACTGAAGCAATCTTTTTACTTTCATCTACATGACCTTAACTATATATTTGCTAGGTGAGAATAGCCCGACTCTCCTTTGCTTATCTACGCTATTAGTTAATTAGATGTCTACAGGTTCCAGTATTAGATAGCTTAATATCTTGCCTAACCATTATTAGCTGTCTATGAGGTTAACTTATTAGTTGGCTCGTATCAAAGCACTCACATGTCGTAGATTCTTCTTTTTATCTTGCACATCGCATTGCTGGTGCGATGTAACCAACCCCATTCCCAGAGTCAACCGACATCTCAAACTCCTCTCAGCTTGATTAGCGCCTGGTAAAACAGCTGCATCCTCTGTAATAGATATTGAACTGCAAGTAAATCACATTCTTAGGCATGTGGTCCAGAAGGTTAAAATTATTTTTAGTTCTGGACCCACTGAATATGGTTGCGGATGCTAGCCAAATACAGATAACTACTCGGTAAGCAGCACAATCTCCCTATACAATGAGGGTTATCCCTTGCCAAGTCGTAGACAAAGAGAGTAGTTACGGAGTACGGGGTATGTGCGACATAATTTCAGCTTCAATTGGCTAGAAATCATCCTACGATTCCATTACTGGACGATTATATAGCACGTACTCCCTGAGCTACAATAACTGACCAACCACCTAACTTTCAACATCTCAGTAGAGCAGCTATACCTTAATTTCTGACAATCAAATTGAGAATAAGTCGGGCCAGCATGGGGAAAAGAGTTGCTAAAAATGCTCCCTTCCCTCGGTCCTATATGGATGCGGTTATTGATAGAGGCGGAGGCTATAGATATTATTGCAGGCGCGTCGCGTATTCTAAAGCCTGGTGGCCCTATCTGCAGCTACGGAATAATTTTGGCGTCCAAAATGAACTAGTCTATGTAGGAGGGGCTAAAGCATATCGGCCTAAGAGGCTGCAAAATAAGATCGAGATAGGAGTTTAAGGCATTGATGGAATTGGTTAGTAAAAACAAGATTAGACCTACTATTAGCCGGACTAAAGGGATTGGGTAGCCTCAGGGCCATTAATGGGATATTAGAGGATATAAAACCCGGTAAGCAATCTAGGAAGATTGTTATCGAAATAGATCCAATACACCAGGTGGATAAAGCTGCCCTTTGATGTGTAGTTATATCTGCTATGACCTCTTGAGACAGATCACTAGAAATAGAAATAAAGGAAGCTTATTTTTACTTACCTAAGAAAGGCTTCAGAGGACATAACGGTGAGATAGTAAATAAGATCTAGTATACGCTTCTATAAACGAGAGTTATGAAGTTATTTCTGCCCGCTTAGCCTTATATACTTACGAGTAGCCGTACCTTCATTCATCACTATCTTTACCCTATATATTATTCTACCTTGTAAGCCTTCATGCATATACGTTTCCATATAATACCTTCACTATCACTGCTTCTTCAATCCTCAAGTTCTCTTAGGGCCGAAATAAGTTTAACTATCGCCGAGCCGAGGTGCCGCCTTGGCGCCTCGACAGCTCCAAACAGCCGGCGCCGGGAGAAACTCGGCCTCCATCGCTTCACGTCCTGACGAGATAACAATCCCGCTTAAATAGCAATGATAAGTTGATGCGTTACAGGCTCAGCTGCAAATAAACCACATTACTTTATCCAAGAACCTGCAGCCTCAACTTCACTGCTGTATAATACTGGCTCCCCGCACATCCCTGCCACCCCACCTCCGGCACGCCAGCACACTGACCTCCCAGGTCACATTGCCCTCACTCCGTTTTCTTCTCCCACGATGGTAAACGTTCTTCGTCCGATATTGAAGCAATTCTCTCGGCCACGTATTATATACCCTTTCCGCATACCACCGCCATCGTACGGCAGACGACACTACGCCATGCACACGGTTCCGCAGGTAAGCAATCCGGCCTGACGTAACAAACACACAGGTTTATCTGACTTATACCGGTTTAGTTGAAGGATAAATCCCTTTTTATTGGGAAATGCTATGTCAATGGAGAATGGGTTGATGCAAAGTCTGGAGAGACCTTTGAGGTCAACGGTATTTGAACCTACAACTCGTTATTTACGCAGACTACGTCGACTGACTATTACTCTATTAAACGCTATACAGACCCCTCTACAGGCAAGCTCATTGGTACTTGCCCAGAGTTTTCACCTGCAGATACACAAAAAGCGATTGATGCGGCCGTTGCTGCCTCTCCGTCCTTCCGAAAAACCACTGCCCGTGAGCGGGCGCGTATGCTCCGACGATGGTACCAATTGATGATGGATAATGCAGAGGATCTGGCAACGCTTATTACCTGGGAGAATGGCAAACCAATGGCTGATGCAAAGGGGGAGGTCAACTACGCGGCAAGCTTCTTCGAGTGGTTCAGTGAAGAGGCCCCCAGGGTATATGGTGATACTATTCCAGCCACTGTCCCTGGAAACCGAATTATGACAATCAAAGAGCCCGTTGGTGTATGCGGGTTTATTACCCCCTGGAACTTCCCGGCAGCTATGATTACGAGGAAGATCGCCCCAGCGCTAGCTGCAGGATGCACCGTGGTTGCGAAATCTCCAGGAGAGACACCATTCACAGCAAATGCCATTGCTGAACTGGCTACACGTGCGGGAATTCCAAAGGGCGTGGTGAACATAGTCACCGCATTGAAAAATACCCCAGAGATTGGTCTATGCCTTACAACCGCTCCGGAGATCCGTAAAGTGTCTTTCACTGGTTCAACTGGAGTGGGTAAACTGCTTATGCAGCAATCTGCTTCAACTATGAAGAAGCTATCCTTTGAGCTGGGAGGAAATGCTCCATTCATCGTATTCGATGATGTTTCCAGCGTAGACGCCGCAGTGGCAGGTGCCATTGCATCTAAATTCCGCAGTTCCGGTCAAACTTGCGTGTGCGCTAACCGTATATATGTCCAAAAAGGCGTCTACGATGAATTCACTGCTAAATTCTCAGAGAAGGTCAAGGGGTTCAGCCTTGGTCATGGCTTTAACGAAGGAGTTACACATGGACCTGTCATACACTCCCGCGCTGTTGATAAGGTACATGAACATGTCCGTGACGCAGAGGCCAAGGGTGGCAAGGTAGTAATTGGTGGACAAAAAGCTCCTGATCTTGGATCGAACTTCTTCTTTCCTACCGTCATCACTGATATGACGAAGGATATGCGAATGGCATCTGAAGAAACCTTCGGCCCGGTAGCTGGTATCTATCCTTTCGAGACGGAGAAGGAGGTGGTGGAGCTTGCCAATAAGGCCGAAGTTGGCCTTGCTGGTTACTTCTACAGCAAGGATGTACATCGAATTTTCCGTGTTGCTGAGGGGCTGGAAGTCGGTATGGTTGGGGTTAACACTGGTATCATCAGTGATACTGCTGCTCCGTAAGTATTCATGCCCTCGTACTCTTACCTCATTTAGTGGAATACTGTTAACTCTTCTCATTTAGATTCGGTGGCGTAAAGCAGAGTGGATTTGGCCGTGAAGGAAGCAAGTATGGTATCGATGAATTCCTTACTATCAAGACAGTTACATTTGGGGGCATGGGAGAGGATCTCCAGGGTTGAACAAATTTCACGCTAATAAGATAATACTCAATATTTTTATGGTAGTTATATAATACTGCAGGACCAGAAAAGGGAACCCCAACCTTCTGAATTAAACTCCATTCCAGAGTGAAAATCTAGGTTATATATTGCCGAAACTATGTTAATTTGCAATCTAACCGCACGATGGTTACCCTAGGAGTTATTATGTCCTTTACCTATTCTCTTGTCAAGAATTTTCGGGTAGTAGGCATGACTAAACACCTTATCGTGCAGGACGAGATCGTTTTTTATGCCATTGTATGATATGCAAGTATTGTATGTTACTCGTATATAAAAATTATCTACATCATGAGTATCTGAACGGTGACCTCATTACTCCATCCAGAATCCAAACCCATCGTTCTCCATGCTCTCAAAACATCTATGGAAAGAACGCAATTCTGATCATCAACACCCTTCTGTACTGTCTCGACTGGTACAGCTTGGCCATGGAGTAATACCATGAAATTTTTCGTAACCTCTCTTCCCTCCAAATCAGAAATCCACAAACCCAAATTTCCCAGAGCTTTCAGTATAACATTGAATCGAAGACTGTTTCCTGGGACAATTGATATATCTGAGCCAACTATTGCTGCAGCACCTGTCATTTTCCCCAACAGACCTAGTACCGCCATTTTAATATGGGAGGGCCCCTCCTTTTTCGGAACTATGAATGTATAAACAGGGTATACAGAGAGAATCTCCCAGCCCTTTGGTTCGAGAGTTACAGAAACTATTGACTGAACGGTAGGCTGCATCGCCCGAGTGACCTTCCCTGTAGTATGAGCACGGACGACGTACTCTTTATCGTTAGTTGGTAGGATTCCTGGAAAGTCGAGTAAGGTAATCAGCGAGGAGACTTCGCCAGAAGCTATGTTGAATAAACCTAGGATCCCGCTTCCGGTTTTAGCCCAACCAGTGAATGACCCTACTTTTAACATATAACCTTCGTTATAGTTGTTGTACACGTCTCGTGTGTAGCCCACAACACTTGGACGCAAAATTACCGTGTCTCCTCTGGTAGTGGGAGCTGTCATCTGGTCAATAAGGTCCAGATTGTGCTTCCCTGGTTCGTCGGTTATATAAATAACTCCACCAGAGACACATCTGGCAGCGGCATGGAATGATGCATATGGATGAGATGTCTGGAACATGTCCCAATCGGGTATAACGTTGAGATACTTCGTCAACAAGCTGTTATGTGCGTTGCAAAATATATGCCAAGTGTGGGAGGATTCCACGCCTGGAAAGAAGTCATCTGAGTTTCTCAGCAGAAGACGCGGTTTGTTGCTTGGGAGCTGGGAGTGGAAAATTATCCGGGGTACCTGGGACATGCAGGATATGGCTCTTGCCTGGAAATATCGCAATATGGATATGGACCATGAATCTTGGTACGCTGCCGTACAGCGTTTCCGAATATTTGCGTCCTTCAATATGTCCAAGAAGAACTGTGCGTCGGTCTTGACGGAGTCTATGCCTGCAGACGACAAGAAGGAGTAGAAGTCGGTATAAAACCGGGATATGTCATCTGGATCAATAATGACCGTCTTGCTATCTGCCGCTCTGTCGGTTCGCTCAACCTCAATTGTTTTGTACTTTGTGGCAATATCGCCATTTGGCGAGATACCCCCCCAATAACCCATCAAGGCGTGCCATACGGCAATATGCTTAATGTTTGGGTTCTCCTGACGGATTCTAGAAACTGTTTGTCGAAGTCCATGTGGAAATGCTTGTTCATCCGCTTCAAATCTTGTCATACCACGTTTAAACTGTGACTGGTTCTTATTATCCAGAGATTGCCATCCATCATCAATGATAAGATTAGAGATTCCGATGCCATGTTCTTTGAGAGGCTTGAGAGCGTTTAATATTTTCTCCTCGGTCAAGTTTTGACCAAGGGCATTCCATGTGCAATATGATAGCCCGTCATACCACTCTGAAAACCATTGGGCCTTTGGCTCGTCTCCCTGCAATGGTATATCATGTGAAATCGTCGAGTAACTCCGCATCATTTTCCGAGCTTCATATATAACGGAAGCCACCGCAATTTCAAACGAGGACGCAGTAGCGGCAAGTACTTGAGTCTTCGATTCGTGATTGTCGTCATTCTGAGAAAATACGATGATGTCACCCCCAGGGCCAGATCGAAAAACAGTCGAAACATTATCAATACCGCTCACGGCCAGCAGAACAAGAACAACTCCATCTTTATAAACAAAAGATGAAAGTATAGAGTCCTCATTCAGATTAAAGCTGGCAGCTCCGTGCCGTGGAGCAAGCCATGGTGCCCACATTCGAACTAGAGAAAATGTTCGAACAAATTCATTCGGCATCCCGAGTATCATGTTGGTCGTCTTGCTTTCCCTATTAACAGCGGGCCCAATTTGGCCGGTAATAGTCCAAAGCAAAGCACCCGGAGCTTCGCTTCGCTGAGGCTTAATATCGAAATCTGTATTCAGCGAAAGCAAATATTTATCCAGGCTCCGAGGATTCCATTTTGATGGTAGGTCGTATGGTTCAATAATAATCTCCCCATCTTTTGTTCCGAATTGTTCATTCATCCACTGCCATTTGGCGCTTGTGTCTGTTCTATACTTAATAGTAAAAGCCGCATGTTTCCCACTTGGAGGAAAGGGTATCTCGGCAGTAAAGGAATATCGGAAGCATTCTTTCGCTGATTTTTCGCTAACTGCTATGGGAACATCGTTAGGAGGGCCCTTGTGTAGCTCGAGGTCTGTCCATTCGTCCCTGTAAAGGTTGTGCCAAATAGCAACATCCCACGGCCGCTCTGGAAAAGAGCAGCTAGATTCTAGCACGACCATAAATCTAATCTTTTCTATGTTAGTCACTAGCTTAGAAAGCTCCAGCGTATTCCGTATATAGTACAAAAACGGAGGGTTGATGGAATAGATGGATGCCGATAGCATATTACTAAAGTTCGATAGCTTTAAATATCCTTACTTTGTCATCTGCAGCTTCACCTGAAGCACCCCTTCTTCGTTTAAGAAACGTGACCTGCCCAAGCGGTGGCCATGATGTCACCTTTGCGAATAAACTCATCTGGGAATCTCGAATAAAGGAGGTCTGGGAAGAACGCTCCTCCATGCTAGTTGTTCGGGCATCTTGTTAGTTGAAGCCAGCCAGCACACCAAGTAAAACAAAGGATAAAACTGACGATATGAGCTCCATGGCTGATCTGGGTATTGCACTAAGTTAGCCAGGTAGTTATCATGGGCCAGCAAGTTGGATAATTCCATATAGTTATATAGATATATTCCTGTAATGTAAATAATGATATTCCCTTATATATGGAACCAGGTATGTAAGTGAGATCAGGTTTCTGGGGTAGTACTGACTTGTTGGCTTTCGCTATAGTCATGCGAGAAGGTCATATGAAGCTTGCTTGCTATTTTTGGGTTAAGTTTAAGGTTTCTCGCGGCAAACGGGCCCACTTTGATAAATGGCGCTTAACGCGTTAATATTTATCCGCTTTCTCTTAGCAAAAAAAGTTCGTCTGTATTGCGATAGCCATCCTTGTTTCTCCGCATGACCAGTCTGAAGCCATGTTGCGTCCCTCTTTGCGCCAATCCCTTCCCAGGGATATCCGTTCCTTACCTTGCGTAATATCTCGAAACGGGACTGCAACTCAAAGGATATCACCCTCTACCCTCAGAGCAACACCCGGCGCCACGCAAAGGAGATGCATTACCCAAAGATATTTGGCTCGGACAGCCGAAGCAGAGGCGCAATGGGAGAAGTGGGCGAAGGAAATCAAAGATGGCCAAAGGCAGAGCTTTCTTAGCCTGATGGAGGAAAGAGGACTACTTCACTCTGTTATCGGGTGAGTGCGCAACAACCATGCATCGTGATTTCGTTCTACACGCGCAATTGAATTTCTGACTGAATATTTCGTAATTATCTTTTCTAGAGACCGTGCGGTATTGGATAAGATGCTTACGAACAAACGTGTGGGATTCTATGCTGGAATCGACCCGACTGCTCCGTCGATGCACGTCGGACATATGCTTCCATTTATGGTTTTAGGTTGGGCCTATGTTCATGGCATGAAAGCTGTCTGGGTTGTGAGTAGAACTTGTCTCTTCCTCCTGCTTATACAGAATCTCAACTGGCTTCAGTCGGGGAGATTTACTGTACAAGATTCTGTTTAAATTGACTCGAGTCCATAGTTGGGTGGTTCCACCTCCAGAATCGGCGACCCTACAGGGCGAACGACGGCACGTCCAATGCTCAACAACGCCTCCAGAAAAGCGTACATTGCCAACATGCATATGCAACTCAAAAAACTTGGGGCTTCATTCGAAAGATATGGGGGGAAGCACGGGTATTCCTGGGAGTGGGCCTGGAGACGAGCTCTAGAGAATAATAACACTTGGTGGAATAAAGAAACTTTGATTGAAGTTTTGAATACGCTTGGACGTCATGCCAGGATAGGAACTATGCTCGGACGTGAGCCGTAAGTTGCCCCTCACAACTGGATATAATCGTCCTATGCGCAAAGCCTCAGGCGTTAACCTCTTTTTGTTCATGATATAGGGTGAAAACTCGGCTTGAGAGTGGAGGTGGGATGTCATTCACCGAATTTTGCTACCCGATAATGCAGGCATGGGATTGGTGGCATCTTTACCAGAAAGGAGTCACAGTTCAAGTGGGAGGTTCTGATCAATCCGGAAACATCCAATTCGGGATTGATACCATTAAACAAGTATTGAAAAATTCACCAATCGAAGGCAAACAAGATGAAGATCCCGATCTATCGACGCCTATTGGATTTACCGTACCGTTACTTACAACCTCAACGGGTGAAAAGATCGGGAAATCTGCTGGGAATTCGATATGGCTGGATAAGGATATGACATCAACTTATGATCTTTACCAGGTAAGACATATCAAGCTTATCTTATTGCCTTTTTATATACTAACTGAAAGTAGTATTTCATGCGCCAACCTGATCAAGATATGGAGCGACTACTGAAGCTCTTCACCTTCATTCCAATCGCTCAAATCCAAAAAGTTATGGAAGAGCACAACAAAGCACCTTCGCTTAGAGTTGCGCAGCATACTCTTGCTCAAGAATTCGTGGAGCTTATACATGGGCCCAAGGATGCGCAAGAGGCATCGAAGGCCCATAAAGCCATATTCCAGCCCCAGGATTCACCATCACACGCTAAACCAGAAGCAGCTTCGATACCTCTGACGCCCTCTGGAATTCCTGAATTTATCAATTCCGGGGTTAACCCCAAAGCCCCCCAGATGAACGCATTTACCGCCCCAACCCCTCATTTAACTCTCCCCCGCTCGATGGTTGTTGGGCAGTACTTCCACAAGATTCTTTACGCGGCAGGAATGGTGTCTTCAAAGCAAGAAGGATACCGGATTATCGTGAATAACGGAGCATCTGTGGGTTGCATGGCGAGCGGTGCTGAACAGATGGGCGATGCCCTGAGTTTCATCCCTCTTAGAACCTGGCCCGCAGATGTCACCGAGAAGTTTATCATTGATGGTAGTCTGTTGATTTTGCGGATCGGGAAGTGGAGGGTCAAAATTATCAAGATTATCGACGACAAAGAATTCAAGGACCAAGGACTCACCGTTCCCCAAGAAGACGCTGCCGAACCAGAGCCTTCAGCTGAACAACATGAGGATAGGAAGTTAATGGCGGAAAAGCGCAGAATCTCCGGAAGACAGGTCAGGCGGCCGCCCGTTGCTGGGGGTCAGAAACCTAAGATTGTCTCCCTCAATGACTGGACTGCTCAGAAGAGGCGAGAAGAACAAGTTGAAGCGGCAAGGGAACGAGATCAACGACAATCTTGGCCGTGATTTCTCTTTAATATATGTCCTTGCTTGATTGGAGCGTTCCTTACAATATATACATGACGGTGCATTCTTGTCCCTGTACATTACTTTTTCTATTTCTCCCCCGTCGCAGCTTCGTTTTATGTTGGCGATGGACTGGGTGATATGAGTTCCTCAGACGGGTTATCCTAATTTCAGCGCTTTCTGTACCATAGTAAACCATCTCACTTGCACTTTGTCGACATTCTCCCTCCTTTTTCCCTTTTTGGCTTGGATACGCTTACCTAATAATAACATCGGAGTATAGTTGTTCCATATCACGTGTATACTGATCGCGTTGGGACGCGGTTGTTTCGTGTCGCCCGATAAGATAGAGAGCTTTATAGTGGTTTTTTCAGCTTCGTTCGTCCATTCTTCCTCCCGTTCAGCATCCTTTATTGTGCATTGTTCGTTTTTGGCAGCATATACTTCGTATGTTTGTATTATAGACTCTTCTTACTGCTTGCTGTTGACTACCCGTCAGAATGGGTGCCAATACAACGCCGGCACCCTCTCGTGTACTGAAGCGGTCGACACCCAGTACACAGAACATGAACAAAAACCAAAAGTCCATCCTAGGTTTCTTCCAACCCAAATCGTCCCCTTCTGCGCCTTCAGCCTCCCAGCGAAGTTCCAACAATCCAGCCTCCTCTCCCTCGGAGGCCGCATCCATACGTGGCTCATTCAGTACGACAACCACGAGCTCTGTGAGATCGAAACTGTCGAAGCAAGGGTTGGATACCGCCCAGAATATTACTCCAGTGCCTAGCAGCGATGCGATTGAGCCACTGGAAGAAGATACACCGACAGCTGTGAGGAAAGTGTGTACTGGAGAACCAGAGTCTTCCGCTTCTATTACACCTACAAGAAGGGTATGCCATTATAGCCCTTCTCACCCACCAACTGAATAACTTTTGTGAGGGCTGCTCACTGATCCACAATAGGCGAGAACGGCAGTAAAAAGCTATGTAGAATCCGACGACGAGGAGGCCATCAAGCCAAGGCAAAGAAATGCACGGGGCCGGTCTCAAAAGAGAAGGAAGACAGGAGATTATGCTAGTGATTCGGACTGTTTTGAACCCGATGAGGAGGAAGAGAAGTATCTAGACGATGGTGAGCTTAACCTCATACCAAATTACTAATGGATTTTAGCTAACAAGTTATAGATATCGATGATTTTGTAGTCCCAGACGACGATTCGGAGGAGGAAGTCAAGTCGTCCAAGAAACGAAAACGCCCTTCAAACCCTTCATCAAAGAAAATGTCAAGCAGCCCACTCCCAATTCCTAAGGAGGATGTGGACATCGAGATACCCCAGAGAGCGGCTGGTTCCGCTCAAAAGTGGTGTTACGACCCAGAAAATGTGAAGCCATACCAACCACGCAATCCCCTAGTTAAATCGGAATCAAATAACGGCAACAAAAAGAAGAAGGCCCATATGACAGAGCCAGAAAACCGATATCCATGGCTTGCAAACATTATGGATATGGATAAAAACCCCATTGGCCATACAGACTATGACCCTCGCACTCTTTATATCCCGCCTTTGGCTTGGACGAAGTTCTCTCCCTTCGAAAAACAATACTGGGAGATTAAGCAGAAGTTCTGGGATACCATTGTATTCTTCAAGAAGGGGAAATTTTACGAACTATACGAAAATGATGCCACAATTGGGCACCAGCTCTTTGACCTGAAACTTACAGATAGGGTCAATATGCGGATGGTCGGCGTTCCAGAGATGAGTCTCGACCATTGGGCAAACCAATTCGTTGCGAAGGGTTTCAAAATCGCGCGTGTAGATCAGTCGGAGTCTGCGCTAAGCAAGGAAATGAGAGAGCGTGACGACAAGGGGAATAAAGCAGGAAAACCCCAAAAGGAAGACAAGGTCATAAAGCGCGAACTGGCATGTGTCTTGACCACTGGCACCTTGGTGGAAGGATCAATGATTCAAGGCGATATGTCGACATACTGCGTGGCGATCAAGGAAGCTATCGTTGATGGCCTACCCACTTTCGGTATATCGTACGTCGATACAGCCACTGGACAATTCTTTTTGTCCGAGTTTGTTGATGATGTGGATATGACTAGGTTCGAAACATTTGTCGCTCAAACCAGACCGCAGGAGCTGCTGCTTGAAAAATCTGTGATGTCCACCAAAGCCCTTAGAATTCTGAAGAACAACACTGGTCCAACTACGCTCTGGAATCACCTGAAACCTGTAAAGGAATTTTGGGAGGCCAGTGTTACTATCAGGGAGCTTGAAGCTGGTGATTACTTCGTTTCAGAAGATCAGGACAATCTAACCGCCTGGCCCCAAGTACTTCGGGATGCTCGGGACAAAGACCTCGTTATGTCCGCGTTTGGAGCTTTGCTACAGTACCTCCAGATGCTAAAGATCGGGCGGGATCTCATTACCATAGGGAACTTTACGTGGTACGATCCAATTAAGAAGGCCTCCAGCTTGGTCCTTGACGGACAAACTCTGATTAATCTCGAAATCTTTGCAAACACTTACGATGGAAGCCAAGAGGGAACACTGTTTCAACTACTTAACCGCTGCGTTACACCATTTGGGAAACGGTTGTTTAAGCAATGGGTTTGCCATCCCTTGATGGATACCGCAAAGATCAATGCTCGTCTTGATGCCGTCGAATCCCTCAATGCGGATAACACTGTCCGTGAGCAATTTTCGTCCCAACTGACCAAAATGCCCGACCTAGAACGACTCATCTCTCGCGTTCATGCTGGCACCTGTAAAGCTCAAGATTTCGTTCGTGTTCTTGAAGGGTTCGAGCAAATTGAGTATACGATAGGCCTGTTAAAAGGGGCTGGATCCGGCCATGGATTAATTGGGCAATTGATCTCCGCCATGCCGGACCTCACCAGTCTCTTGAAGTTTTGGGAAACAGCATTTGACCGACCCAAAGCTAGAGAAATTGGCATCCTTGTCCCTGAGGAAGGGATTGAAGAAGAATTCGATGCTTCAAGGGAGACCATTGAACAGCTAGAGGAAGACCTCCAGCAGATCTTGAACAGGGTTAGAAAAGAGTTGAAATGCTCTACCATTATCTTCAAAGATAATGGCAAGGAAATTTACCAACTCGAAGTGCCCATCAAGATCAAAAACATTCCAAAATCTTGGGACCAAATGTCGGCTACAAAGCAAGTCAAGAGATATTATTTCCCTGAGTTGCGGGCCTTGATTCGAAAGCTCCAGGAAGCTCGGGAGACACATGCTCAGATTGTCAAGGGGGTTGCAGGCAGGTTCTATGCTCGATTTGACGAAAGTTATTCAAGTTGGCTTGCGGCAGTCAAAATAATTGCCCAACTTGATTGTCTGATCGGCTTGGCCAAGGCATCTACCGCCTTGGGCCATCCAAGCTGTCGCCCAATCTTCGTGGATGATGAGCGGAGCGTGCTCGACTTCCATGAGCTCCGACACCCTTGCATGATGCCCAACGTTGGTGATTTCATTCCAAATGATGTCAAACTCGGAGGGGATACTCCAAACATCAACCTTCTCACTGGTGCCAATGCGGCAGGAAAGTCCACGGTCTTGCGCATGGTAAGTGTATACACGTAACACATTCTCTTTATGTCATTTGCTAACTTATAACAGACCTGTACCGCAGTCATCATGGCCCAGATAGGATGTTACGTTCCTTGCGAATACGCCCGCCTAACTCCTGTAGACCGTATTATGTCCAGGCTAGGGGCCAATGACAATATCTTTGCCGCTCAATCGACATTCTTTGTCGAGCTTTCCGAAACCAAAAAGATTCTCTCCGAAGCCACTCCACGCTCCCTGGTCATCTTGGATGAACTTGGCCGCGGAACCAGCTCCTACGACGGCGTGGCAGTGGCACAGGCAGTACTTCATCATGTCGCTACTCATATCGGTGCCCTAGGTTTCTTTGCCACTCACTATCATTCGCTTGCGGCAGAGTTCGAGGGACATCCTGAGATCGCTGCTCGTAGGATGCGTATTCATGTCGATGACGCAGAAAGACGTGTTACTTTCCTCTACAAGCTAGAAGACGGAGTCGCTGAGGGTAGTTTCGGAATGCACTGTGCCTCCATGTGCGGTATCCCGACCAAGGTAGTGGAAGGTGCAGAGGCCGCCGCGAAGCAGTGGGAACATACCAGCCGTATGGAGGAGAGCCTTGAGAAAAGGAGAGGTGGCGGATTGATCGGTTTAGGCTGGTGGAGTGATGTATCATGGATCCTCAAAGGCAACAAGCAAGGGGGAGATACAACAGCTCAGCAGCAAAATACCGATCGTGGAATCGATATTCTCCTGAAGGCTATCGAAGCCCTCTGAGTCATTATTTGTCCATGCATCCTATCCAGCGTCATTCTTGACCCTTACTCTATTCTTGGGTCTGTTACAACCTTCAGCGCACCCCTATATTCCACTAGATGGCCATATGACGCCCTTCAATCTTCCGCTATTTACTTTGCCATCACGGCAAACTTAGATCTCAGTACTCAGTACTGTTGATATGTACTTGTACTATTCTTAATATATAACTCCTATCAACTCAGACTCATTCTTGTCTATTTCTCCTAGCTATACATCTTCCTGGATTCATGACTTCCAAGCAGCAGCATCATAACCATCCATGCGTGACACATACTCATCCCCAGCCTTTACCCATCCCTTAATACCCCCCTCGAGAATCAGGCTTTGCATATCATTCTCCCCGCGTTCCTGAAGGTAGTCGGCAAACCAACCAGCAGCACGGGGTCCTCGACCGTTGCATGAGCCTGGACACAGCCATTAGACAGTTACCTCGACTCCAAAGAGAAAGAACTTACCACAGTAGAAGACTGCCTTCTTTACACCGGCCTGCTTTAGAAGGCTGTACAGCGTAGGACGCGATGCATAGAAGCTCTGAGCTGGTAGATTAAGGGAGCCAGATATCGTCCCTCCCTAAGCATAAAGAAAATTAGAACGGTCACGATCTCATCTTGACTCCATATACGGGTATTATATTCTCTCAACATGCACTCAACTACGTAAAGAGCAGCGTATACATAGTTCAGGTGTATTAACTAACCTCATGATCCACTCGGCGTACATCTACAAGCACATAATCGAGTGGCTTCTCGTTTTTCGATATCCATTCAAGAACTTCTGAGCGGCTAACAGCCCCAACAGTAGCTTTAGGGGCAGGGAATGCGGAATGCCACGGTGCTTCACTGGTTGCTGGTGTTTGCTGGGCTGCCATGGCTAATGATGGAGATTCACTGATTATGGGTTAATATTCGGATCCGTTGTTTTCTTTGGGATTGATTTTGATGTCGATGTTGATATATATATTCACCTTTCAAAAGTTTTTGAGGGGTTCAAAAGTCAATATTTCCCCGCGGCTCATCTTTGGTTTTATATCGCCTAATAAAATTTGGAGGGCGTTAAAGGCCTTTAGGTAACGAAGAACATATACCCATGTATATTGCTTAGGTTAACACTCAATAAAGATTAAAGAGCCCCTTCATTAAGTCATAATCAATACAGGGTTAAGGTCCCTTGAAAGATCTTTATTGGAAGACGGGACTATACCCTACAACGGACGATAAGTGTATATAAGGATAGACCTGAGGACAAGTCTCGGGGGAAGTACCATGAGTTCATTTGGTCGGATCCCCTCATGGAATCTATAAATTATTCAACTACTGGTCGCCATCCTCTTCTCCCACGAAAGCCTACGACCCCCTCGTCACTCAAGACATCACGGCCCAACCTGCCTGTGAGGATGCTACGTTCATAATCTGGTCCACGGACATAAAATGGCTCGAATCCCAAGGGACTAGCCGCTTCATTCCCAGGGACAGCTACTTCCTTTTTAGCCCAATGTGACGTTCGGGTAGTGCCATCGACATGCTTCTCAAACCCTGAATTGATACGATCTAAAGTCATGTACCATTTTCGTTGATGTATGGAAGAAATTGAATTCGTTGCGCCCGTGTAGGCGTTGGTTTGCCGGATAACCTCATCTTCCTGATCTGAATGTGAGGGTGAGATATTAGGCGAAGAATTTTTGCCGGGAGATGGCTCATCTGCTCTTGCTCGCTCATCTTCCCTTTCCGGCGAGGAGCTTGATGTAGTAGGGTCACCTCTCTTCTGATGTATTAATTGCCTACGCATTCTTCTTGACGGCCTCCTTGGCTGTGTTGATGCATCATTCTCCCTTGGAAGCCGTAGAGTTACAGTATAGTTTGGTGGCAGCCGAGCGCCATGCAGCCTTAGGCGAATTTTCCGCTGTGGGAGGTTAGAATTAAAAAATGCAAAGGTAAGGAAATTTTAACATTACCTGGCGAAATGCTCGTCGAAGTTTTTCGCTTTCTGTGACCCGATCCTCTGTTGAGCAGCTCGCGTCAGATTTATCAGTATGTAACATTGTGTCTCCAGTGTAGTACGAGAGTACAGAATATTCGCCAGTGTCCCAGATAATCATGCTCCCTGACATGGTAGATGCAGATTCAATCAAGTGGTTCTATATTTGACTGTCAATATAACTGACACACAAGGGTATGCTATGGAAACGCCAGGGGACTAAAATCGCAACTTACCCAGACGTTATGCACCCTTGTCTCAGTTGCATTCCTACTCAGCCTTTTGCTGTTTGGGTTTCCAGGCAGTCCGTACATGATGGCGAAACTCAGTGAGCTTGTTCGTGAAAACTGCAGTCTCAGGTCATAGTGCGGCCCGGCAATGGGATGGTCATGTTGATGGACAACAAAATGTCTGCCATCTTCATGCTGGTTCCTCTGATACAGATCCCTCCATGCCCCGTGGCCGAGCCGGGGAACCAGTGGTAGTTCAGGCCGCGTCGAAGCCCGGAGTCGCGCGGAGAATATCTCAAGATGGTCTTTGACAACCTCCTGCCCGGCCTCTATAGCCGCAATATCGATATTTTGTTCGCTAGATGGTGGATCTTCGGGCTTTATACCAGCTTCTTCGCCGACACTATGGGGGCATAGGGCTTCATATCGGCGTTTCCTCCCTCGAGTTGGTGGTGGTGAGACGCTCCGAATCATCGACCGATGCAAAGAAACCGTCCATTCCTGGTTCTCGCGTTTCACGAACGGGTTTCCAATTGACTTACGGGCACGAGAGCTTTCATCATTCGGCATGGTTGCTGGGTGGTGAAGTTATGGTCAATCATCTCGGGCCTTTCTGGGCTGTCCCTGAGAAAACTTTCAATCGGCGAACGTCATATATCTTATAGTTAACGCCGTCTATGTTCAACACCGGGCTCCTGGACCACAACCGTCACTAGACCATATACTAGACGACACGGAGTATATTGATATGCTCTATACTATGCGAGTATGGATGATGCATCTGCATCATCGACAGCGCTAGGGGACCGCTAATACGAACCCCGAGCCCCTGGTGGACCGCCCACCAATGGGATATAGCCTGCGCTTCCATCAACCCCGATCCCCCTGATGGGCTATCGCAAACACCTCATGGATATGATTCGTGATGCGCCTCCCGGCCGCCCCCGCAGCCGTCGTGCATGATGGGCATGACGCTGGTTTTTATATGCCTGTGCCCGCCTCATGCTCGCCCCGGTCTGCCAGCCGACAACTCCTTGATAGACCGTGAAATAGGACTGGGGAATTGAGATCTCTCTTCAATTTGATCGGAGAGAAGAACGGTATAGGATGCCTTTCACGCCTATCAATACTTCGCTGGGAGCATTGCTTCTATACCAGGGTTCCTACGGACTCCTCCAGAACAATGGCCGAGTCTTTGGTATCTCCTCTCTGCTCTCGGGCTGTGTGGGAAATCCAAACAAGCAGAATGTCCCGGTGATCCTGGGAATGGTATCGAGCATTGTTCCGGTATATCTGCTTGCGCCATCACTTCTACCGCCGTATGCTACCCCGCCAGCAACCTTGGAAGCGGTGCTCGCTTTAGCAGGAATTGGCTTCTTGGTTGGCTGGGGAACGAAGGTAAGAGACCAATTCGTCATCTATGTTGCTATACGATCTCTCTTCTAACAAAGAACTGGCTCTATAGAATGACAATGGATGCACATCTGGCCATATGCTCTGTGGTATCTCTCGGATTTCACCACGGTCTTTCATCGCAACCGGAATCTTCTTTATGACCGCACTCATTACAGCCAATCTCGGAATCGGGGCGACCTTATCCCCTTCGCCTGATGGAACCCCGGTCTACATGCCCGTCTACCCTACCACCGACGAGCTGGCGTTTATGTCCTCTGCCGTCGCCATTTCGCAGGCAATCAATTCCTTTATAGTTCCGGCCGTACTACCACGTTACACCAACTCAGGAGTTGTCTACAGTTGCATCGCTGGACTCCAATTCGGCCTTGGTCTACTCATCAGCGGCATGGCCAACCCCGAAAAGGTCCTTGGATTCTTTAGCTGGTTCAATCCTGCCACTTTCGATCCCTCTCTTGCATTAGTTATGGTATTCGGTGTGGGGCCGAATCTTCTATCGTACCTGTACATGAAGACCGAATATGGAAACGAGGAGGGCAAGAAGCCGCCACTTTTGGCTGACAAGTTCAACTTACCAACTGCGACGGTAGCAGATATTGATTGGAGATTCGTTGCTGGGGCTGTTGCGTTTGGTGTTGGATGGGGGCTGAGTGGTGTATGCCCTGGGCCTGGCCTGCTGAGATCTGTTCTTACGCCGCTTTGGGGTGCACCATGGCTGGCTGGCTTCTGGTTGGGTAGCCTTCTAGGCATATAACCCTTACTCTAGAGGGTGTACATGTTGGAATGACCCGTTGAACGATAATAACGCCGGATGCTTACGATTATTGATGTTTGATTAGATGCGGATAACTGAGTATAAGATATGCTTCTTTTCGTATACTTTTAATGTATACAAATTCTCATTATTGCCTCCTTATATGGAAAATAAACCAAACAATCTGGAGCATTCCATATTATCTCGAATTAGTAGAGTAAATTATAAATTATAGATTTCAACGATGCGAAGCCATTTCACTCCAGGGGTATTGAGATGAATGCTCCGCACGCCGTAATAATGTCTAAATCGCCCGAAAAAAAAAAGAAGCCTGGACGAGTTGAGCGCCGTAACACGTCGTGACCATCAATAAAGTTGATGGCTGAGAATTCTGTGTAAAAGACTTGAAACCAAAGCGTACAATGCATGAGACATAAAGATATTCGTCATGGTGCCCTAAATGCTATAAATGTGTTATTAGCCCAACGTGTAGATTATCGCAAGGTGTAAATCAAATTTCGAGCATAATATTTGCAATACCAAAAGGGTATGAGATCATTACATATCAACATAGGCAGATTTGTAGATATCAACATGAAAATAGCTTACAGCTCCGTCTTTTCTTCATCGTCTATTCTAGCCTGTTTCGACTTTTTTGTATCGAAAAACCCTTCAAGGTCCATCCACTCGGCCAAGAAAGCGGTGATGAGTGTGCTCCAGTCTTCAACGGTAGGAGGATCGAGATGTTCCGCGTCATCTTGGATCTTATGCCACAGCTCGTGTGGGAAAGGCCAAGGTATCATGTGGAGGATTTCGACTCCTCTCTGCATAAAAGGCACATGGTCGTCTGAGATGTGTGACTGAAACCTCATCTCCGGCGACCTGTTCCCTTCCGTAAGCCACGCCTTCTCGGCACCCTTTTTGGGGTCTGGGTCTGATTTGAACTGCCCGAGCTTACGAAGTCGTTGCTCGAGTTTGGCCATGTGCTTGTATGCCCAGTGTGTGGTTGCAAAGAAAGAGGGCATAATAGGGTCCTTGCTCCCTAGGAGATCCAAAAGCACAAATAATCTGATGGCAGACAAGGACGTTTTGAATGTGGAGAGGGCTGGATAGTATTCATGTTCCATGTGTTCAGCTAGCGAGCGAGCTCCGTAGAGAGAGTCCGTAGCAGTCCAATCGCCAAATGCTTCTTCCCCGTCCAGCAGGAAAACTTGAACACCCTGTTGAGCATCCATATCTATATCATCTGGCGGATTTGCTTGTATTGTTTTCCATCTCTTCGTTAACGCCACATCGATGCTCCGTACGGAATGCAAGAGCATTGCGCATGGTGCCGCACTGTCTATCGCGCCGATAAACCCTTCCGGAGTAAGTTTACTGTCGTAGTGCGCGACCAGAGTCAGCCTGCTAACATCACCGACGTGCGCGAAGGGAGGATCTCGAATGGCAATTAGGTTAACGAATGGTATCTGCTTGTCACCGGTTACTGGCGTTTTGGAGGTAGAGTTCTGGAACTCAAGTCTCCAATCTGGCAGGGTCGTTTTGAAGAATTTTACGAAGTGTTCGAGAACAGCGGTCGACCCAGGTGTGCCGGGCACTCTTGGCCGCAAAATTGGTGCAAGTATCGCACCATTGTGAATATCGAAATCGGTTCCGGGACGGGATAGAGACCGTAGCGTGTCGTCGGAAACGGGCGTATAGGCATTAACCGACGATAGCAAAAGGACGAGAGAGGAGAGAAAAGATATCATCGTCGAGAGGGCGGAAGTCGAGCTACGCTCAACTATGGTAGTGAACGGGTCGTGCAACGGAGAGCCGTGGCTTCGTGATAGATCATGTCAGGGTGACCTGTTTTTAACAATCAGCACAGGCAGAGCGTGACGGGGCCGTGTGATGTCTGGAGCGTACTCCGTACCAGCTAGGGTCTTCTCTCCCTGGTGCGCGCAGGTTTTGTGCTGGGACTGAGTCTTTGTCCCACCGTCGCTTCAAAAGACCCTATCCCCCAATATATGTCCCAAAGCGGCGAAGTTAGGACCTGCCAAGCTTCCGCGGCTCTCGGTAAATCCGACGCGCTTAGGGCAAAACCTTATGATCACGTGGTAAGTTTTATGGCGCTTGCCGCGAGTTTGAAAGCACGAACTTGAGGAGAGCGATCGATGCTTGCGCCAGTTGCTGCTGCCATTGGGGATATATCTCTATGCGTTTGACATGATATAGCCTCGACAAGCTGGAGATTCGCCCTATTCATCTGTCGAAATATGTTTTGTCTGCGGTCTGGCCACCGGTTGAGCTTCCGGCTGGGTTCCTGGATCCAACGGGACATCACCACCAGAATACCGATACGCCAGAAGGCCACAGAAGCCCTGCCTAACGCATCAGGCCCATATAAGAGATTGCCCACTGGTTCTCAGAATGGCCCGCTGCGTGCGCCGCTTCGATATCCGCAGGCAAAGAGCCAACCAGGTCAAGGACGGGGTCCGTATTCCAGCTCATCCAGAGATAGCAGAGATATCAGAGACACCTATAAGCTGACTCCTTTTTTTTTCGCTATCTTAGTTGTTCGCGCCAAACCGAAACAGATAGTGATATACCATGCGGGGACAGGGAAAATCGCATTTATCGGCATGATGCGAGTCACCACTATTCTCCTCTTCGTCGTTTCATGTTCGGTGGTTGCTCCTGCGTTTTATGCAGCAGACTTCCCGTGGTATATTGCGCCCGCAAGTAAGCATATCTTTCCCCGTGGTATCAGTGGCCTAGTTACTGACCGTCTATCTTATATAGTTGTTATTGGCGGAGCTATTCCTATGCTGTTCGTCTCGTTTACGACCGCACCTTTCGTGAATCAAGTTTACCTTTCGTTACCCGCCTTTACCCAACAATCCAAAGAACATCTGCGAACATACTTGAACAAGATTCCACGCACTGCAACATTGAATATTGAGACTATGAAGTTCAACTTCTATCCAAAGCGAACACTTGTGTCGATAGCTGACTTGGCCCCTCGGAAGTCGAAGCTTCGGCCTGTGAGCCTAATGAACATAAACCCACAACCTAGGCCTTGGTGGAAAGGAAAGGACCAGGTGCTCTTTTTCGCGCCTGAGAAGAGCCGGCCTGCAAAGTCTACTTCGAGGTTTCTCCCTGAGGCGTGGGAGAAGGTCTTTGCCCAAATTAAGAATAACCGGGCTCCGTGACGGAGCAGTTATGGAAACTTTTTGATATCCTTCGAACTATATGACATGACCATTTAGAATCTTCCTTTTTATGTTGCTTCTTATATAATACCATTACACTAGAAAAGGATCCATTTTCTTTTCTTTTCAACTTCTGTCTTCTCGTTTCTCAACTCTCCCCTTATTCTTTTCTTCTACCTTTCATATACTATTGTATTAGAAAAGACCTTCTCTTTAGAATCGAACCAGCCTATGTCACTGCGATTAGCACCCAGACAGCTTGCAGTGCCTCTCCAATACAGCCAGGGAGCTGAAGATAAGTGGCATTGATACTGGTATGTTAAGGGGATAAAACTACTGCCCGGCTAGCCTTGAACCAGGACAAATCTTATAGGTTATTAACAGCCTTAACAAGTCGGGACTTACCTTTACTAAGTCATGTCCTATTCCAGATTCTTCTTGTTCAAAGTGAGGTCTTCCATAAACTCATTTGAGCTAGACATCTCGGCGAGAAAGTGATGTGTTGTCTATAACAACCACCCAGCTTCACAACTATTTATCTCCTGTTTACCCCCCTTTCCTCTATAAAACCTGTTCTCACGGCCTCCCTGCAACCAACTTCTTTTACAGCTTACAGCCTCCTTACCTCTAACATACAACTTGTTTATTATCAACCATAATAGCTCATCAAGTTCTATCACGCTTCATCTATTTCTCCAGCATCATGGAAGGCCTAACTGCTAGCGAGCAGCGCATCTTCACCCTGGGCATGCTTTGTGCCACAGATGGTCTAACAAGCATCAAGGTAAGCTTGACTTTGTGGTTGTTTTCCTCTATTTGGCCTGGTTTTGGTTCATTTAGAGGTGACTGATCATTTGGTTATCTATACATCTTATTAATCTACACTTCTCATGCAATAACTGACATACTTCCCTACGGTTTAATAGGTCGATTACGACAAGTTGGCCATCCAGGCTGGCCTCAAGAACGCCGCCTGTGCATTGGTTCTGTTCAATAAGTCGAAGCGCAAAATCTTGCAGGGCATCGCTGAAAACGCTTCCGGTGCCGCTGGCAACAAGACTCCAAACAAGAAGGTATATAACTTTTGACATCCAGTATACGCATTATCTATCTTCTAACATTCTAAGCAGGCTGCGACTGGTGACAAAGTCACTAAACCCCCTAAATCCCGCGCAAAGGGCAAGGCCACCACCAATGAAGGAGACACTGAAGAATCCAATGTCGATGCCGTCGACACCACACCCGTCAAGGCAGCCAAACCCAAAGGAGCTAGAGCCAACGGACGCGCAAAGGGTGCAGCTAAGGTGAAACGTGATCCTGAGAACGAGTGAGTAATATTTCCCATAGTGGTCACCGCATCAGGTGTGATATAAATCTCCAAGACCCTTTCTAAGAAGAGAATAGGATCATATCCATCAAACACGAGGCAGAAATCAAAACCGAGCCTTTCACCGAGGACTTCGCAAAAGGTATTATTGACGGCACATTCTATCCTTGTACGGGTGAAAAGCTAAACAACCTTTGGGTGGCAGGTACCGGGCCTACCGCTTTTGGAACCCCCTTTGACTCTTCTGAACTAGATGACAGCATCTAGATGGAAATGCATTGAATAGCCTGGAGGTTCAGTGACCGTTTCCCGCTACTGGGAAGAATCTCTATGGCTTAATATGCTGCCATGACATTGGAGAAGGATTTTTGTTTTCCTGGATTAATATTGGCTTGCATGGCTCGGATAAGAATTGAGGATATTGACGAACTGGAATATATCCTGCATCGAGTGTATCTTGTCATGATTTTCTGGAGTCTCGACTTGTTTATCGACCCTTCGGCACGTTACTATACGGCCAGATGTTTTTCTTTATCACCTAAGCTCTGGAGGACTTAGTTACTTTAGTTTCCAAAAGAAAATAGAAGGGGTTTTTTTATCAATATGACCCTCCACATACCCTCAAGCTTATTCTTAGACTTGCCGTCAGCTTAGTACTGCATGCATAAAGACTTTAACCATACAGTTCTTCACAAGTTAAAATGCTATTACTATCTATACCATGATTAAGTTAGCGGTTACTATAAGGTAGATTGCTATATTTGGAGTATCGAGGAGTATCATACACGACCCATTTCTCCGTGCCTTATTATCGAGATCTCCCCACTGAGGGTAGTATCTTGTCTGGCAACTGATTCATTTCGAACGATACACGGACTCTAGGATGTCCAGATACTTTTAACCGTCCCGAGGTTCATAACTCTCAAAGGCTAATATATTTAGTTACTTTCTTCACCCAATCAAGCATCCGCCATTGTAAACAACGTTACGTCCACCACGCTTATTCCACCTGCCGATCTCCAACAAGCCGCGGGCTATTTCTGTTCGGCCAAAGAGCAAAGAGCGTAAATTAATATCTGGAGTCCAGTGGAGTTACGCCAACCCACGTGCAGATACAAGGGAGCGTCATTGAATTTCGTCCTTAAGCGACGTTGAGACGAAGCTTGAATATACGAACTGATGGAGTTGGTCCGGGAGATTTGAGAGAGGCCCTCGAGATGCATTCTGGGGCAGCCTCGTCTTCCCAGCCGATCACCAGTCTGGAATACGGAATACGGAGGATGAAGCCACTCGAGCAGAGACCGCTACCGCTGCTTAGAGTGTTCTGATGCTACTTCACTGCTTCCGAGCAGGGATGAGCTCCCCGTCTGCGGGCCTCCAAGTTAGCCTTACCATTTCACCCTCGCGGAGTTACAATTCCCTGCCAGCCCCGGGGCTCGGTGCTTCCCGCGGCGATGCAAATACCCATGCTACACATGCACAGCTACGGCATCTTCATTCGCCTGCCAGTACGCTGTGGGACATGGTAAGTCTGGACCTTGATGGCGAGGTGGAGAGCTTGACCTCGTGAAATTGAAATGGCGAGATTGCTGGAAATGGCCAAACGAGGGTGTCGTTTCTATAAAGGTACCGCGATGCCCCAGAGGTCGTTCATCTTCTGCCAGTTCAATTCAGCCTGGTAAGTGACGATGTTGTATTCTCTCGCTCTTCTGGCGCTCTCCGCCGCCACGGCTACTGCATCCTATGCGGGCAACCTGAACTACCGCAGTCCTTCCCTGCACCATCCTTCCCTAGGTATCTCTGTGCCCAAGGTTGCGAAGAGAAGCGACCCGTCCGCCGGATTCACCGCAGACGGATTGAACTTCACTCACGGCGTTGCGTCTGGAGATCCCTACGCCAACTCCGTTATCCTGTGGACTAGATGCTCCCCGCATTTCGATGATGTCAATGACAACAGCACCGTCTCCGGTGACGTGCCACTTTACAGCCCTGTCCCAATCCAAAAGGATACCGATGAACATAAGCCTATCTCCAAGGCTCCTGTTTGCCTGACCTACAAGGTTGCCAAAGACAACAAGTTTAAGCAGGTTGTTGAGAAAGGAACTGTCTACACTAGCTCCGATGTCGACTACACTGTCAAGGTATGTATCTTATGCATCTTAATGGGCATAAAGTTGGACAGATACTCAACATGCGAGAAATGATAGGTTGAAGCCACGAAGTTGAAGCCATTCACCACCTACTACTACCAATTCTATGTTTGCAACTCGGACAAGAAGAGTCCAATTGGACGTACCAAAACCGCGCCAGCTGAGCACGACTTGGTCAAGGATATCTCCCTTGCCGTGTACTCTTGCAGCAATTTCCGTATGTTTAATGGTTTTCTCGAAAAGTGAAAGGTCTGACTGCTAACATTATAATAGCATTCGGCTTTTTCAATGCATACGGAAATCCCGTAAGAAAGGACTCGGTCGACTATGTCCTTCATCTAGGGTATGCACCATTTGATATAGCAATGACTTTTCAGAGAAACATGCTTACTTTATTTCCATGAAGTGACTACATTTACGAATATGAGGATGGTCACTAGTAAGCTTATCTTAACCTTACATGGTTAGGTTCCTGTTTACTAAAGGCTTTATTACAGTGGTTCTGGCAAGGACATTGGACGAGTACCCTTGCCCAATCGTGATATCATCACCCTTTATGATTACCGCAAGCGCCATGCTACCTACAGAACCGATTTGGACTTGCTTGCCAGTCATCAGAATTTCCCCTGGATCCCAGTCTGGGATGACCACGGTATGATCCATAAAGAAAAGCCATTTTGCACCCGCTTGACTCTAACAACTCTATAGAGGTCGCTGATAACACCTACCGTGATGGATCATCAAAGCTTAACAACACCGAGCAATCGTTCATTGCCGATGGTGGAATCAGCACCGATCAGAGAAAGATGAACGCTGTTCGCGCTTACTTCGAATGGATGCCAATCAGGTTTGTCATTTGTCCTTGTCCTTGTATTCGTTACCCCTTAATAACATGTGAATATCTAGACAAGTCGAGATGGACGACAACCTTCGTATCTGGCGTAACTTCCAGCTTGGCTCCCTTCTTGACGTCCTCATGCTCGATACCCGTGTCTATGATCGTTCAATCACAGATCTATACTGGAACACCGATTACATTGCCAAGATTCGGGGTGACGCCAGCCGTACTTTGATGGGCTCCCGTCAAGAGAACTGGTTCTACCGAAACCTCATTGAGTCCGCAGAGCGAGGTGCTAAGTGGCGTGTCATCGGAAGTCAGATCGGTACGTATACTATCCGCATATCGTCTGTGGCCCCAACTAATTTCATATAGTGTTCTCTCACATCAACGAATCTGCTGCGTTCGGTGCTCACCGCAACCTTAACAATGACGCTTGGAGCGGTTATCAAGCAAACAGAAACCGCACCTTCAAGACTCTTTATGACCACAATATCCCAAACAACATCATGATTGCCGGTGACAGTCACGCCAACTGGGTCAGCGATCTTGTCTGGCTGGACGAGAAGCCATATGACCCCAAGACCGGCGAGGGTGCTATTGGCGTTGAGTTCGCCGGTTCAGCAATTTCCTCTCCATCCCCCGCTGGTGCCAAAATCAGCATCAAGGATTCCATTGAGAAATCAAAGCTTCTCGCAACCACCAACAAAGTCCTGCAATGGTCTGAGCTGTATTACCGTGGCTACTTCGAGCTCCACTTTAACGAGAAGGAAGTGCAGGCCCGATACTTCGGAACTCCCCATATCCGTAACCGAAATGCGGATGAGATCTCCCTGGCCAACTTCACGGTAAAGGCTGGAGCTAACCGTCTAGACCGAGGAAAGGTTGGTGTCCCTGGTGGCGGTATTGTCGAGAACGGATGGCTCAAGGGTGGAAAGGTGGTGCAAACCAACCTGACCAACAACACTGAGAGTGGAATGTGGCACATCAGCAAGTAATGACACGACGACCCTACATGAATTAAATAATGTATATAGTTTGAGTTCTTTATATAAACAGTATCCCTGAAGGCTAGGATTAAAACTGGATCAAGTTACTTTATTGAGGTTGTCATCATCTGCAACTTTTAATTTAAATAGCCCCCTAAAATGGTAGCAATCGAAATCAAGCGTAGGTGTACTATAACGAAGATAGCCAAGAGAACAGAGGCACAATGAAAAGATATGTTATATTATTTTGTCCAAAATAACGCCGGCATTTGAATAATTCTGAATAACGAGCAAATAGAGATATATCCTAATGTCAGCCCAAACGCTGGCCACGATTTTGTCTTTATAATTATTAATTTAACCCCCGACCTTTTCCATCAAAACCTGGGAAAGGTAAAAGTATTGTCAACCGCACTTTAGTTCAAAATAATATTCTCCAAAGTCTCTCTCTCTCCGCTATTTTCCACCAACCCTTTGAACACACCATTTTCGATACTCATCAATTCCTTCGGTTCGCCGAACTCCACGGCCTTTCCAGCATCCAAAACCAGAATACGATCAAAGTCTGCAATAGTACTTAAGCGATGGGCAATGACGAGTAACGTAGTTGAGTTACGACCAAACTCGGAGCGGATTGATTGCTGGATAAGGGCATCCGTGTCCATATCGACGGCGGAGGTGGCCTCGTCGAGAACCATGATCTTTGGGCGAGACACAATGGCTCGTGCTAGGCATAGTAATTGGCGTTGACCTTGAGAAAGGTTAAGGCCACCTTCCGATATGTTTGAATTTAAACTCTTGAAGATATTGGTGTTTATGCCGCCTTTGCTCGCCATGGTGCTGCTTGCAGAATCGGTTCCAACTGCAGTCGGGGTACTCGAGCCTGATTCCTCTGATACCACAGGTGCATTGGCAACGGAAGAGGATGAAGAGATCTGGTCTGCGGATGGAACTAAATGAACACGTTCTAAGGCATTCTGGAGCTCAGAGTCGGAATATTCGTTGAACGGATCTAAGTTTGAGCGAATGGTTCCTGAAAATAGAACTGGGTCCTGTGGTATAATGGCAAGGCGGCTTCGGAGATGTGCCAATTTGATCTTTGAAACATCAATACCATCTATATGAATAGATCCTGATCGGGCCTCTAAGAAACGAAACAGTGCTAGGGTTAGAGATGACTTGCCCGCCCCAGTCCTACCAACCACGCCAACCCGCTGATTCTTCTCGACGGTAAAAGATAGTCCTTTCAAAACGGGGGGTAGTTCTGGAGCATAGCTAACAACAAGGTCTGATACCTCAAGGTGACCTTCCGTTGGCCATCCAGCAGGTGCATCCAAGCCTTCCTGGTTTTCGATCTCAAGGTTGGAATACTCGAATACTCTCTCCGCTGCATTCATCTCCAACTCGACGTTGGCATATTTGCGTAGCGTCCAGGTTACTGCAGCGGTATACTGCAGAGCAAAGCTAAGAGCAAATCCAGCAAGAGAGGCATCAATTCCTTTAAGGGATACAATGAAGGCTGCGGTAGCAGTGGCAAAAATAGCCCCGATGGCACTCATGCGGAAACCAAGCCATCTGTTAAATAGCCACAGGTTCCAATAAGCCTTCGCGTGGCAGTCAATTTTTCCGTACATGCGTTCGACGTAAGCTTGCCCTTTACCGAAGGCACGGATTGTGCCGAGCCCTATTAGCGCAGACCCGAATTGCTCGAATATTGGACTTTTGGCGTTACTCTCCAGACGTTTGATCTCACGAGCACCCTGAAGGAAGCGATTTGAGTAGTAGAAGCATATCAACAGCAAGGTTGACGCAAAGATTATTAGCATGGGCGAAACGAGGACACCGGCGGCTATAATGCCAAGTATCTGTAAGACGTTGTATAGCAGACTTGAAAAGTCATACGGAAGTCGAGAGTCGATCTGGTTGAAATCTGCAGTAAACCGGTTCAAGATTCTACCAACAGGGACGGTATCGAGCCAGCGTAAAGGAGTTCGAAGGATAGTATACGTGAGCTTTCGGAATAGGTTTCGTGATGCTCGAATTGCAGCCCATAGGAAAGTGGCGTATCTGAGGGTCCCAATCACGCACGATAGAATAGATAAGGCAACATAGATTCCAAGATAATACCATAGTGTATCCGAGGAGGGTGCTTTGGGGGTTGATACGTGGTTGACGACGTGAAACATAATATCTAGTTTTTGCTCAGGGGTATTTTGGGTAGACCTCGTCCAAATACTAATCCACCACGACTATATTAAATTGAACAACGTAAGCATAAGCGTATAAAGAAGAATTGTTGAGAACGTGGGGAAAAACTTACACGGAAGACCGCCAAAGCCGAATAGAGGACAAAAAAGAACATTACCATTGCCCAGTAGGGCAACCCTCCTCCACTTTGGAGATATTTCAAGTAGTTCTCTAGTTTAACAGCACCAACCTCACGGCCCTCTGCCTGCTGAAATTTTTTCGGAGGTTCCTTCTTCTGACCCTGCACACCAGCAGAGTCTACTTGTGTGGTTGGCTTTAGGGGGGCCTTGGGTTGGACCTGATTGGAAGCTTTACTCGTCTCTACTTCATCTGCTTCTTCAGCAAGAATTTCGCTGAGTTTCCCTGTTCGTTGTAGCTCGGCCAAAGACCCAGCGTATTTGATTACACCATGCTCGAGGTGGACAGCGTAATCTGCTTGTGGTAGACAGAGGCCAACATGGTGGGTAACAAGGATTCTAGTCCTCCCTTGACATAGTTCTCCGGTTAGAGCATGGATGTGCAAATGCCGTCCAGTATGCGCATCGAGAGCACTAAATATGTCGTCCATAATCAGAATTCCAGCACGAGAGTATAACGCTCGTGCAAACGATATTCTCCATTTTTGGCCACCGCTTAGGTTGATTCCGTTTGCGCCTATGTCCGTAAGTTCGCCATCAGGAAGCATTTCAAAATCTTTCTCTAGCGCGCAAGCAAATATAACCTTTCCATATCTCTCCTCGTCAAGAGGAAGTCCGAATAATATATTATCTTTGATAGAGGCGTTTTCAATCCATGGTACTTGGGCCACGAACGCAATAGCCGAGTCGATTATCCAGTTCGCCTTTGTAGCCTTATCATCAAATCTCTCTTCAACTGGTGGCGCTACGGGTGCACGAATAGTCCCGTCGATGATGTCAGCTTCACCGAGGATGGCTGCAAGAAGCAGACTCTTTCCAGAGCCTGTCTTACCAGAGATAATGCTTAGTGCTTTGGAAGGAAAATCGAGAGCTAGGTCCTGCAGCATGAACCTTTCGCTACCATCATCTAGCTCTTCGGCAGGCCACGCCACAGTCGCTTTTTCAAAAGAGATATAGTCTCCGGGTATAGTCGTCTGGACCCTTTCTGCAGATTCGAGATATTTCCCAATACGGCCTGTGCTGACGAATGCCTCAATGAAATCGGCGATCAATTCTGGTAAAACTGCCAGGGAAAATTCCATGGATGTGAATACAGAGATTGTTGTGAAGGCCACAGATGCGGAAAGCGCGCCGTATAATAAAGTGTATACTCCTAGGGAGACAGCAGAAAGCATGACAGGCCCGATAATCCAGATAGTTATCAGGAGGATATCGTATATGAAGGCTTGCCACTGTGCCTTTAGCTCGGCTTCCCTGACGTCAAATATCTTTTGTTCCCACTGGTGCTCTATGGCAGAAAATTTGATTTGGCGAATACCTTGAAGTGCCTCCGAAATCACTCCCATTTTCCGGTCACGGTGTTTCATCAGCGCCTTTTGCGAAATGGTATATTTCCCGGCCGTGTATATGTTTAGGGGTGTTATAAGCAACGATACAAGTAGCCCGGAGCATAGAGCTTTCCAGCCTATCAAGTTGCTGAGGAATATAACGGTGATGGTAACTTTGACAATAATGAGGATGACAAAACAATTGTAGGCTGCGAAGTCCGCAACTCGATTAGCGTCCACTGCAACATGGTTGATGGTGGCTTGTCTTGTCTTTTTCGCATCTTCGTCGTCATCTGGCATTGCACTACTTCCCGGCTCAGCTGTCTCGTCAGCCTTTTGTGCACCTTTGACATCCTTCCGTCTCATCGACTTCGCGAAAACCACAGCGGAAAGCTGTTCATAAACTGGAATACCCAGTTGGTATTGAGATAGCCAAAATAACCAAGACTCAATCGTTGACGCAAGAAGGGTAGAGCCACCAAGTGCAAACACCCAGATCCAAGCCTCCACAGGATCCCACAAATTGGTGCCGCGCTGCTCAAGAGAACGTAGAATTTTAAGTAGGCAGTACTGTGGGACAAAGCTCAAGGATGCTGAACAGGTAACCAAGAAGGCCTGGGACATCAGCGGGAAAGCGTAGATTCGAATCAGTGTCCTCCAGAGCTTTTCGCCCTTCTTTCTTGCCTTATCGAAAACCTCCCGCAAGGTACGTGAGCGAGTTGCATGGTCTAGCGCTGGAAGGTCATCAACTTCCAGCCTTCGGTTTTTGATCGCGAATTGAAGTAAAGGGCCGGCCCAAATGAATGAAACACGGCCGAAGAGAGTGCGAGTAAATTGCTGATCCACAAGTTTCCCATCCTTATACACGTCGGGCCGACGAGGGAGCGAGACTGAGGTACAGCAGCTGATAGATGCAGATGCAATTTGAGCCAGAAGAAGGATGCCATGGGATGAACGGAAATACTCCCATCCTTCAATTGATCTGATTGACCATAACTGGCCACAAAGAACGACGAGCAGGAAGCAACAGGACAAGGCTTTACACATGCCCAAGTCATATCTCTTCGTTGAAAACGGCTCTACAGTTAGTGCAGTAGCTTGGGTTAGAAGCATGCCCTAAGATAGGTATCATGTTAGCAATTAAAGCTGATAGTAAAGTGGTGGGATAGGGGCGCTGGGCATGGAAGAATATGATCGAAACATTGCTGTTGTTAGCCTACCCAAATTGCAAAAACAAGCCACTGTGCTAGAACTGGCTGATGGCTGTGGCCGCCGTGGCCATCAGTATCAAGCACTGCAATCACCAAAGATGTCAAAACACCTATCAGTGAAACCAATGCGATCAAGGTCCGCTGGAACCTATCCGAGAATGCTTCGGACGATTCTTCGGTTGCAACACCATCTTGATCATGATATAGTTGGCTTAAAGATTGGTAAAGGTCACTCTTCTTTTTCAGACGGTATCGAGAAATAATGGCCGCAATAGCTGGGAGAGATGCCAGCGCTGTGAGGCAAGTTCCAGCAACTCCAATTGCAAGAGACTTATTTAGCACTACTCTATGTACAGAATAGTATGCCATTGTCGACGAGAAACCTCAGATCTCAATTATCCTGACCTGCTCCCCTTCTCGCTTTTTCTCTCTCGTCTTATTGCTGGGTGTTATATCCCATGTCTCAGACCCCAATTGTTCTCGCAGCGAGGGAAATCCTTGCATCCGGCGTACAGGCGTACACAACCAAAGGTTCTTATATGTCCACGAACGGCCAGAGAGAGGAGAAAGTGAGGAGAAGAAGTTTTTGGAGTCACGAGAACTCCCGGCAAGCGAGCTCATTATAAATCAGGGTCGTATTTACCGTTAGTTGGGAACTGCGTCGAGGTTGGACCAGTGCTTCCAATAGAACGGCCATGCATGGTCCAGCATGGAGCTATTCTCATCCTCCATGAAGTTCAAGGGTCTTGGTTGGCTGGCGCCCCGGATGTGGCTTCGCGAGTCGCAGAATGCCGACTCCTCTCTCCACCTCGTCGCCCAGATATTGACAGTCATAGAGACGGGATATCCCTTCAGCTTCGTCCCTCGACATGGATGTACGGAGTAGATGACTCAGAGACAGGCGCATAATGGCCAACGGGAAGTTGCTTGTCGGAGAGCCGAAGCAGCTAGTGCACGTCTAATCTCGAGGCTGGATATCTGGGCGCCATATAAAAAGCAAATATAGGATATCCATGCTGCAGGATCCAAGGAACTCTTCAGGAGCCTCCATATCTGTCTCCACGGAAGCCTGTACGATATATTTCTCTTATCGAGTGGTTGGCACTCAGCTGAGTATGGATCCCAATGAGGTCAGCCTGTTGCCGGCAGTGCTATTTACCTGTCTACGCCATGGCCTTATATTAGAGGGAGTAAAGCAGTATGGAGTACTGCTTGATTGATCAACTAAAGCTGTGGAAGCGGACTAATTCTAGGATCTTATTCAATCTACCTCGTGAATTTATATCTACTGGTGAAAAAGATCATGATGCAAGCCCAACAATAGCCCAGATAAAGTACCATTGCCTTAAATATCAACTTAACCTCTTAAGGTTGAGTATAGCCTAAATTAACATAACTGATCATCTCCAAGTCATTAATCTACTCGGCTCGCATAGCAGAGTAAGCATCAAGCAGTTTCTTCGACTCCTCTTCAACCGCTCTCATCGCTGCCTTCCACATCCGTGGACCGACGCTGATTCTTGCAATGCCGATATCTGCTAGTTCCTGAACCGTCAGCCCACCAGGGAGCAAGCTAACATTCAACATTCCACCAAATTCCTTTGAAAGCCTCTCAACATCGGCGCGGGACAATCCTCCCCAGACAAACACCGTAGTTGCGCCAGCCTCCAGGAATGCCTTGCCTCTTTTAACGGCGTCTTCAAGGTCTTTGTTTAACAGAACAGCGTCGGTACGAGCATTGATAACAAAGTTGGGAACTCCGGCCTTGGTGGCTGCAGCCTTGGCACGTCGAACGCGCTCGACCGCGACATCGTGTGGGAAGAGGCGTCCAGTCTCGCTGTCCTGGTCTTCCAAGTTACAGCCAGAACCTCCAGCTGCAATGACTGATTCAATGGCTTCTTCAAGGCGCGAGCCGTATCCATCCTGCATATCAACGGAGAGGGGCTTGTTATGTTTAGCTGCGACTGAAGCGATACGACGGACTGCAGCGATGTTTGTTTCGAGGTCAAGATCAGGATCAGCTAGGCCATGGACTTCTGCTACTGCGTAACTGGCTGTTGCTAGAGCAGTGGATGATGGGTTTGATGCCACTATGCGGGCGGTGCATGGATCGTAAACATTGGCGAACACCAGAGGCTTCCCTGGAATATGCAGGTTACGAAGCTGAAGAGCTCTTTCATCTGGAGAAGCCATAGTCGCTGGTATTTGGTGGATAGTTGGTGGATAATTCGTGTTGTGTTGGTAAGAATGTTTTGGAGTGTCTGGATGTAGATTATTGAAGGAGGGCAAGAAGGAGAGGTCAACGGGGTATATATTTATATAGCACGATCAGGCCATATAATCTATCCAACTCCGAAGCGGGGCAATTGACTACCCGTGGGATATTCACCTTTGTATTTGTAAGTGGTTACGAGCACCAAAGAAAGCTATATTGATCGTCGTATTTTAGCATTTAGCGCCCGTGAAGGGCGTTGATCAGTTTGTCCCGAGATGGCCGACCCGAGTAGGCAATTCCTTCCGAAAGAGCCTATTCATCTTGCAAGCGTTGCTGGTGTCGATGTCGGCCTTGTATCCCCGACGTAGGCTATGTCAACGGTCGGTGGGACAGCGGGTATGCAGGCGCAAGTTCTGGAGTAATATTATATGCAAGTGTATGGAGGGGCCGGGTAGTTAGTGAGTCCGAGATGCGCAGATAAGATGGGAAGCAAACAAAAGAGAAGACGTAGTTATTGAGACAAAATGAACTTAGTGTTTATTGTTATCTAGGTCTTTAGTTCTAGAATGTACATCCAAGTAAAAACCCGCTCCAGGCGGGCATTAAATGAACACTGGCACTTGCTGGTGCTAAAAGGTGACTATCATGCCGCAGCACAGACAGGTCTGCCAGATAACCTGAACATCTCTTGTATAGTTGAGATTTCCCCTTTATCTACCTCCTTTCTATCTCCTTTTAAACCCCGCATTCCATACGTTCTATCCCAAGGAACAGGTTATTCATCATCCCCAGCCAAGTTACATGTTATCGACAACTTTGGGGATGCAAGTGAGACCCATAAGCAGGGTTTAAGCTCGCATGAAGTTTCTCTCAACGTATTGTGCTCGGACGGAGGAGGTAATGCCGCAGTGGCTCGATTGGAGGATTTCATGGGTATTAATTGTGGTAATTGCCCTCGGCGATGGCGCTTTCGTGCCGTATCCGTGCGCAAAGCCGCAGCTGCCTTCTCACTCCCGTTGCTGGCTCGTGGGATGGCGTACTTGTGGCGGATACGCCAAATCGATTTTATCGTCTAGACCCTTGAGAGGAGGCAGTTTCGGAACTTCAGGCTTTTCTCGTATACTTTCTTCGTCTTCTTTCCATTCAAGTGGTACAAGTCGCAGTTCCTTTTGCCCTGACGGCTGAGCTTCCATGGGCAAACTGTCTGCAGATGAGGTAAAGATATTGGATCCCCAGTTCGGGAGATATAGCTTTGCCAATGGCCGGAGCACGGGAAAGGATGCACAGATAACAGCCAAATTGACTTCGAGGTCATTCCATATCCAAAGATTGTATCCAACCCCTGTAACAAGAGAGCGAAAATCAATAACGGTCCGGGTTGTGGGTGAAGCGGGTAAAGCGGGGGAACTCGGATGTGAAGAGGGTAGCCTTACAAGTTGAGTCGTATGATACAAAAAGAATCACGTATGTATAAGCAAGCCGCACAATGGACGCAGCACAAGCACTGCTCGGACCCGATATTAGTCAACGTCATCCAAATAGGATATAGTCATCCCTGAACAGGGTGCTGCACACGTACATAAGACCAAAGCTCATAAGAATGATAAGAACCACTTTCTCTCGGCCAGGGAGATGCATTTTACACAATGTTGGAACCGGAAGCATCCAAATGATGATATCTGTAAGAACGTGGGGGACCGAGCCACTGATAATACGGGCGCCATTATTCATACAACTCCGTCGTAATGGATCGGTCCAGTAATCTGATAACGGTCTGAGAGGTGGTGTTAGCGTGTAAGGAAAACGCGAATAATATGAAAGAACACAATTTAAAAAGGAAGCCTTACTTGCAGGCAAAGAGTAAAGGTAATGCAGTTGCTGCAGACATTTTACTGTTAGCTGCTGTTACCGTTCGGAGAATTCTCCAGTAGATGGGTAAAGCTGAAGCATACCGAGTCCCCACGCTACTACTATATGGAGCATAATCCAAGTACCTTGTCTAAGGGCCTTGTCCGTCTCGGAAAAAAACCGCAAGTACGAAATCAGAATCGATGCTTTGACCATCGTGGCGACAATCACGGACATGAACTGAGAGCACCAGCTGGTCTATAGTAGAGGTGAGGCTTGTCAGCGAAGTTCTAGATGTATAGAATCAGCGGAAAGTCACATCATACCAGGCGGGATGTGACGCCCCATTCAGGCTTAACGTCCCAGATGTGGTAACCTGACACAGTTTCAAATGTTAACCGTATTGCACAACAGTAGAATTGGTATAGAAACGACGAGCGTCAGCCTTACCCCAGCCATGGTAAACGCCAATTACGTTCGAGACAGTAATTCCAGCTAAGAGAGGCTTTCCATTAAAGAAAACGATCAGTATCCAAGTACATTGTGCATCTGTAATAAGTCTCGAAAGCTATATCATACCAGTGTAAACAACATGAGCCCGTCATCCCAGCCAGCGTTCTTCTTCAACCGCAGTCGGACGTATGTTCGTAGTCCGACAATGATCGAAGACAATATGAAGCAAGTGACTACAATAATCGTCAAGTGCGGACCCTGGTGCTCAGGATTGACGTAATTGGGCTCTGGCCACGTTGCGACGACCTCCGGCGGTGCGATTAGCATGGCTGCGGACAGTGGACAGAACGCCCTGAGCTCCTCGCGGTCGACTCGTTGGAGATGTGCCATCTAAGACTTCGATATTTCAGGCGCGGAGGAAAAAGAGTACCTTCAGCTAACAATGGCTGTAACAAACAAAATAATGGCATCTTTGAGCAGCCAGCAGCGCACCCCCATGCCATTAGACTTTCGGAGATCTGTGTAACGGCTGAAGGACGAGTGCTGCAGCCATGAAGGCACAAGATAAATCCGAACGATGAAAACATGAAATGGTGGTGGTGGTGTTGGTTCGAGAGCCGCCACATTTATGTCAATCCACGACAGGCAAGCTCCTCCCTCGGTTGTGGGCGCTTCCGGCTAGCCGGAAAACAGTTTTTGCAGTGACATGGGTATAGCAAAGTCTGTGAATAATACGGAGGCAGGACCTTGCAGGGAGAAACCCTCCTCGCTTCTAGATCTCCTATTCGAGTGATGCATTCGTGTCTCTGCCACCTGAACCAATCCGGCAAGCGTGCCCCTTGGTGTCTGATCTCCAGAAGGTCGTGCAGCCATGTGTACGGAGAGGGTACTCTTGTTTAGCGTCATCTCGACGTGCCGCCTTCGCCAAAGGAACAGCTTGCGTGGGGTGACTGTCTGCCAACCCGTCGATCGATCGATAGGCTCGCTGATAGATTACTCTGCAGGGGCTCAGGGACGAACGTAAACATTGGCATATCCGAACATTGCACCATCAATATTGCGCATGTCGACAGAGCTGGATGTCCCTCCCTCTTTCTGTAACACTCAACCCCTGTGGCGGCGTCCCTAACTCGAGGTCGGCGTTCTCACCTCGTTTACCTTTGAACACGAAGTTTTTATATATCGGCGATGTGGAAAGGGGTCTGTGCACGGAGCTTTCTGCGGGCGATCCACCAGGCGCCATCACGTGGAGACGACAGCCCTTTGGCCCTTTTTGTTCGCGAAAACGAGCTGAATAGCTTTTCTGCTAGCTTCGTCAACGGCCCTTGTGCGATTTATGCATTTATTTAAAACAATAGTCAGATTATTCGGAAAGTGGCAACGGGCTAAGCGGGGATGCTGTCAACAATCTCCGAATACAAGGAATATATACATGGGACGTGACGGGAAATTACGCGAGACTGGCTGAAGAGGGCGTGGGATGGAGGAGGCATGTTCGCCAGCAAATAATAAGCCTGCTATGATGACCCCATAGCTGCCGAGCAAATGGGGTTGTCTAGTCGGTGTTTGATTCTATTCCTTGTGGGCCCTCTACCGGTCAAGAAGCAAAAATGCTCTACTATCACTCCGGTTCTTCTGTTTGTTTTTTTTTTTTTAAGAACAGGTTGCCAACACACCATCGGCGCTGCCTTAAAAGTGACTCATCACACATCTGGACCGAGCTCCCACCGTGTCGATACCACCGATCCGGATCCAACGTCATTGGTGTTCTAGCACCCGCAACGTGAGAATCTTCTGGGGATCTGGATAACGCACGCATTGAGCACACCAACCCCACGCTAACAGCAGTTTAGACGAAGAAAAAAACGCCTTCCAAGTAATATTTTGATCAGAGATGCCTTCATCGCGTCCGTGAAGTAACAAGGTGGGTGTGCCGAACGCCGATATCATTCTCCCTCCAACCATCTTCATGGAAGACCACTTGAGCCCGCGAAGGGAGAGTTTTCCATGTCGAAGGGGAGCGAGCAGAAATCATATGTCACACGCTAGGCTTTCATCATCTACAGAGAAGTATAAGGTTAATACACGTGAAAATATATACGTCTCGCGAGAATGACAATGCTGGTTGACTCGAATACTCACTTGAATAAAACTTGGAAGGATGAAGAAAGAAAAGAGAAAAAGGAGTGGAAAATGTTTTTAAAGGTTTTGCTGTTAGTGCATATGATCACGTGATTGAGAGAAACGAGCTCTAACATTTCAGACAATAGATGTCAGCTTTGAAGGAGTATCTTCACGCCGTTCGTTTAATTCTGGATATCAGCGTCCGTCGATTCTCATGAGATGACGATGATGCCAGTGCTGCGCAGTGCAGCTCGCCCGTTACGTCTTGGGAATGCGATTGCGCGCCGGCAGAGCTTTATCGAAATATCAAACTACTTCCGAGGCCGAGCAACAGCATCATCTCCCTTGCACTTGAGATGCGCACTCCAGAGGGGGAGCCGTCTCTATTCGAGTGACAGCTTAGCTGGGGCTGCACCGCTTCTAGAGCAGTACTCGAAGTCAAGTGAGAATCTCCTTCAGTTGGTATGAAGATAACGCTAACAGAACGGCATAGTTCAGTTCCCTCCTGCGTCTACTATATTTGGAGATCTGTATAAAGAAGAAAACAATGGAAAAGTTGTCATAGTCCACGGCTATATTGGCAAACGGAGGAAAATCGGTAAGAACATGACATTCGTTCGACTCACCGACCCTACCCTCTCGCAAAGCGTCCAAATCGTCGTCTCAGAGCCCCAGACTCTCAGCGCATTGAAAGCAATTGAGCCGAATAGCGCCGTCGTCATTCACGGGATCGTTAAATCGAAAGAGAATCAACCTCAGAATCGTGGGCCAGATGGCAAGAACAATCTTGACAGGGTGGAGGTGGAGCTGCAAGATATACAATGTTTGAATGAGTTTCCAAAGGATATCATAGTTACTGCCGACACCGTCTTTCCGCCAAATAAGAGACACTTACAGATCCGCAATGACGACTCGCTTCGCCAGTCATTAGCCTTCAGAGCAAAGGCAAACGCAGCTCTACGACGAGCGTTGGAGGAATGCGAACCGCCATTCTTGGAAGTCGAGACTCCCATATTGTTCAAGTCTACTCCTGAAGGCGCTAGGGAGTTCCTAGTCCCTACGAGGAATCAAGGGTTGGCATATGCGTTGCCTCAAAGTCCTCAGCAATACAAACAAATGCTTATGGCGAGTGGTATCCCCCGATACTACCAGTTTGCACGTTGTTTTAGGGACGAGGACTTACGTGCTGATAGGCAACCTGAGTTTACTCAGGTGAGTACCAATGTCTACATCTTTTTGGGATGACTCGTACTAATAATGGTGGGAAATAGCTTGATATGGAGATGTCTTTTGCAACGGCTGAAGATGTTATGACTACCACCGAGTCTCTCGTCAAGAAACTGTGGGCCTCCGTTATGCCAGAGCCCTTGGGACCGGAACCGTTTCCGCGCATGTCATATCACGAGGCTATGGGCTCATACGGTAGCGACAAGCCAGATACCCGCTTTGATATGAAGCTTCATCGAGTCGATCAACTACTACCTTCAGATTTCATAAGCAAGATCAGTTCTTTGAGCTCTCCAGCTGTTGAAGCTTTCAAGGTAGAAGGGAATGGCTCGCCGCAGGAAACCATGGAAGCTCTAAAAAGTTTCATGGAGTCCCCGGAGGGCAAATATTTCAACGACAACCCCGATGGAGGTCCAGGAACCTTCGTCTTTGACTCTACGAAGCCTGTTTCTGGCTTATTTGCCGTCGGGTTCGAAGGAGCGTGGGAAGTAGAGCAGCTACTCGAGCTGAATCACGGTGACTTGGTCGTCTTCCAGGCCCGGAAGCATGAACCCTTTAGCGGAGGCTCGACCCGAGCCGGCGAGCTACGTCTCGCAATACAAAAACATATGGTTGAACTACAGTTCCACAGCCCGCCAGCGGGGTTTAATTTCCATTGGGTTACCGGATTCCCTCTCTTCTCCCCGTCGGTCGAGTCAGAACCTGGCCAAGGTGGTACCGCTGGGATAGCTTCAACCCATCATCCCTTCACCGCACCCCGAACACCCGAGGATGCTACCCTTCTCTTAACAGATCCCACGAAAGCGATCGCCGATCATTACGATCTGGTCGTAAATGGCGTTGAGCTTGGCGGTGGAAGTCGAAGAATCCACTCAGCTGCAGTCCAAGAATTTGTCCTCCGCGAAATCCTCAAAATTCCGCCTTCACGCCTCGAAAGCTTTTCGCATCTGTTGGAATGCCTCAGGGCTGGCTGTCCCCCCCACGCGGGTATCGCGCTTGGTTTCGATAGGTTGATCGCTATGATGCGAGGCACGCAGAGTGTTCGTAACGTGATCGCATTTCCAAAGGGTAACCGGGGCGAGGACCCGATGGTGAAGACACCTAGTCCTATGACTGAAGAATCGCTGCAGACCTATCATCTGCAGCTGCGCCAAAAAGCTTAGAGTTGACTTGGCTAAGGGAGCGTCCAACTTGTTGGGAGAGGACCTCGCTTTATCCTATTCCCTTGCATCGGACAATCTTCACTGTATTACTATTGTAGAATTAGACATATTAACCATGTATTATAGAGAATTTTAATGACTTAGATATAAAATCTAGATCCTACATACCTGATCAGTTCTGTTTGACTAGTGATATAAACTTCACCATCGGTGTCTTTACTGTTTGTGCTGCCATAATCATTTATACGGACCGCAGTAGGTATCTATTGCGAGTACCTGCCCAAAGGTAAGCGCTCTTCCCATGGCTGGATTCTTCTTCCTGCCTATAAGTAGAGTACGGAGCACAATTCTCATATTACTCCCAAGCAAGGAAGAGAAAATACTCCGTACAGGCTTGTATGTTCTATAGATATTCTCCGTACTCTGCACGATAGGAATATTATCAGAAGATATTTGACGACCGAGGATGTGGTATATCAATGCTGTACTCTCCCAACGAAGCGATGGTCACTCCGTTTACATGTCGACCAGCTGGCGGATATTTAACAGCATGTGGCGTCGTATCTGCTCAAGACGCAGGTCTGACTTCTTTGCCTCAGGGATGGCCGAAATGACCCTGTCCAGGGAGCCCGGCCCAATTGGCCATGCCAGCGCAGTTCACTCCACCCAGGGTCCATCTTCATCAGCGCCTCAACACGCAAGAAGAGCGGCCATGGGGAATTCTCCCGCTTTGACCCAGGGTGTCCTTACCAAAGTTCGTGTTATCTGCTGCGCTGACACCGTGCTTCGGGCGGGAGGACGGTCCATAGACCCCCGCAACTAACTTGATAGGGGAAATTCCAAGGGTCAGATCCCGGATTAAATCTTGACCATCTTGCGGGACGAACTCACCGCACTTCGCCGTCGTCCTGTCTCCTGTCAGCTGGCCGTACGAAGAACCGAGCTCGCTGTATGCAATGGTACCGTGGCCGTCGGGGCTGACGAAGCTGAAGTAGCTGAAGTAGTTAAAAATTCCCAACATAGAATTCCTGCGCGAGAATTAAGGATCGAAAGTATGCGTCGGGCTTCTCGATGCATGGCGATGATGCACTCGTTGACTCGCAGGATGCACTCGCTATCAGGGCCCAATAGGAGAGGTTAGTAGCCTACCCTGGCGCTTGTGAACATAGTAAACGGTAGCTGTATCCCGGCGTATAGTGCCGGATGTAATGATCGAAAAGGGCACTACTCCATCCTGATGCTTTGGGCTACTGCACCTCTGAACCGCACCTCGATGATGGGGCCATGCCCCTCGCAGGGTCCCATGTACTCCATCCTTTATATACGCGTTACCCACAAGGGTCTTCCAGGTGCGTCCTGTTCTTCTCTTCGTCGTGGTTTTCCGGTTGCTGGTTTGCTTTCTATCTATATACTGTGACGACCGTGCATTGATGACTTTCGGTTTTGTTTGATTTCAATTGAGCGTTCTAGAGCGAGACGAGACGGCCCTTCTGTTCAATACCAATTGACGAGCATCTGCCGACGATGGGTTCGGACCTTGAGGCTAATGGGGATGAGCACCCCTTTCTTATGAATGCCACCGTCGACCATTTCTCCTGGAAATCCGTCACTGTGACCGTTAAGGATAGAGAAACGAAACAGCCCAAAGCGATTCTCTCGAACGCCAGCGGTTATGTCAATAAAGGTAAGTCTCCGAAATGGCTCCGGCCAGAAATCCCAATGAACTAATGCATTGATTTTTTTTTCTCCAGGTGAACTTATGGTGCTTATGGGCCCATCCGGAAGTGGGAAAACGACTCTGTTGAATGTCCTTGCGGGTCGAGCTAGCAGTCTAGGCGATGGTGTCAACGGAGACGTCCTTGTTAATGGCAGAACTGCATCGCGAGAGACGTTCCGACATTTGAGCTCATATGTCGAACAGGAGGATGTCCTCATCGGATCACTGACCGTTGAGGAGACGCTCTATTTCGCTGCCCAGTTGTCACTCTCAAGGTTCGTTCATCCGAGGGCTGGCAGGCTTCGTGCGATATTAACTATGGAAACAGATCAATTCCAAAGAAAGATCGAATTCAGCGTATCAAATATCTGCTCAATTCTTTCGGTATCCAAAACCAGGCCAAGACCTTGATTGGCACCCCAATTCGCAAGGGCATCAGTGGTGGACAGAAGCGTCGTGTCAGCGTGGCCGCTCAGTTGATTACCTGCCCTAAAATCATCTTCTTAGATGAGCCCACCAGCGGCTTGGATTCCACCGCCAGTTTTGAGGTTATGTCTTTCGTAAAGGCCCTCGCGAAAAAGAACAACGTAAGTGTATCCATGATATTCCTGGCTTTTGATTCCTCGTTATGAATGCTGAGATCGATGTCCCAATAGCTCATCGTAATCGCAAGCATTCATCAACCTTCCACGTCGATGTTTCAGTCTTTCGACAAGCTTCTCATCCTATCTAGAGGGAAGACCTGCTACTTTGGCCCGGGGGCGCAAATGAAGGCTTACCTTGATAAAATGGGACACCCGATGCCCCTTCAAATCAACCCAGCAGAGTTCGTGCTTGATCTTGTCAGCACAGATTTCGCAAGCAACACCGACGAAGCAGAGGCTGAATTGGCTAAATTGCACCAGGAGTGGGAAGATTCAGAAGAAGCTTCAAATGTGAATCTCGAAATCTCAAGACTCACTACGCTTTCTGAAAAGGAGGGAAATATCACTCTGTCCGCCGACCAGCCTCAGCATGTCAACATATTCTCGACTATAATCACTCTTCTTCATCGGTCCTTTATCAAGGGTTGCCGTGATGTGGTGGCATATGGTATCCGAGTCGCGATGTATCTTGGTTTGGCCATCATGGAGGGAACTGTCTGGTTGCGATTGGGAACTGGCCAGGAGAACATTCAGCCATATATCAATGCTCTGGTGAGTGGCTCGGAATCGCACAATAAGGCGAATAGCTCGATGCTAACATCATTTTTGCATAGTTCTTCTGCTCCGCGTTCATGTCGTTTATGGCCGTCGCCTATGTTCCCTCGTACCTTGAAGATCGCGCAACCTTCATCAAGGAGAGAGCCAACGGCCTATACGGCGCAACGTCGTTCGTAATCTCGAATTTCCTCATTGGAATGCCATTCCTATGTATGCATTCAGCTCCATCTCCGCGATCATTCTATAATATCATCAGCTAACCTCCTTCAGTCATGATCACCATAATATTCGCCGTTGTAGCTTACTGGCTTGTAAACTTCCGCTCAGGCGCAGACACTTTTTTCACTCTAGTGCTCTGGCTCTTCCTCGACCTGCTGGCCGCCGAGTCCCTTGTAGTCATGATTGCATCGCTGTTTCCTAACTTTGTCGTGGCTTTGGCGCTGACTGCATTCACGAATGGTGTATGGATGAGCGTTGGCGGCTTCATGGTTGCACCCGCCATTCTGAACGTATTCTGGAAATATGTCTTCCATTATATCGATTACCAGGTACGTTTTCTGTTGTTCTCTCCCCCTCGTTTGTTTCCTTTTTTCCATGTAGCAAACAAAGAAACAATGGAAGAAGAAAAACCAACAGCTAACCACTTTGGCCAATCAGACATATGTCTTCCAGGGAATGATGGTCAACGAATTCTCAGGCCGTGTTTTCGAATGTGGAAAGTCTTGCCAGTGCATGTATACTAGCGAACTAGTATCCCAGTGCAAAATCTCTGGTAAAGGTGTCCTGGATGCGTTTGGCTACGCGACCGACAAGCAGGGCCAGTGGGCCGGCATTCTCATTGCAATCACCGCAGTCTATCGAATCCTGGGATGGATCGTACTGTATATGAAGAAGACTTGAGTGATGCTACGTGGTAGTATCGCGTCGATGGTCATCGCTGTTATTATTATTGTTGTTGTTATAGTGTAATACGTAATGATATGTGGGAGGAGCTTTTGTGGAAGTATGGGCAAAATGAACCGGTTGCGCTAGGATATCTATGAAGAGATAGATCTAACTTATGACCAGCATATGAATAACATTTAATATTTCTGGATTTCCATGTGTTCGATGTGTCGATTAATTTATTAATTATTAAATAGCATGACTACGGAACAGCCGTTTCTTCCCCTGCCTTGCACAACTTGGTATAAATGATGGATAGATGTGGAAATGGTTGCGCTCCCTCTCAACCTCTCAAACTCCTTCACCGTCGCCTATGATCTGTGAAAACTCAAATAAAACAAATATAATTAAAAAAAAAAAACGAGCGTGCCCAAGCCCCATGCATAGCAGTTTGATAAAAAAAAAAAAAAGGAAATGTTGATTGACGTAGTGGAAAAGTGACCCGAAAGTTTTTACCCGCCAGAACCCCGAAAACTGAAAAAGAAGGCCAACCTGTCCCCACGCCCAGGCGTGGGAAGATTGGACATATCGACATATTTTTGCAACGCAGATGATTCAACCGGGCTTCAGCCGGTGTATAGATGGAGAGACGCAATCGCCGTATCGTTGATCGCCGATGAAGGCCGAAAACCAATAGTAGTAATGTATCAATGTCAGAGCCCGCGGGATATGCAGCATCAACGACAGGCCAGTTACTAATAATATGTTAGGTTCGTCGTATCCCGCCTACATGGACTCGGCGACTGCGAAAACGCGTCCGGAATCGAATCAATGGAAAAAGGAAAAAAATATCCGTGCGCCCCCGCGGACATGTTAAAATAAACGGGAGGGCATATAGTTATATATAAATATATATATATAGGGGAGGGGGGAGGATAGGATGTTGCCCTCTCGCCTTCCCAAAAACCGACTTCTTCTCCAAGTATGAAAAACATGAAAAAGAAGGCTGCTTAGGTTTGATACGATACCGAAAATCATTCAAGAGGAATATCTCCTAGCCATAGATCGCTGTTGACGATGGTGACTATGTCTGGGCCATTATCTTCTATGGCCGAGTAAGCAGGCGGTCGAACGCCAATCTCAAGCACCTCTCTCGCAACCATCTTAATATGCCGCATTACCAGTCTGGATATCGACCAGGTTGGCCCCAAGGATTTGAGTTCTCCGATGAGCAGGGCGATTCGATCACGACGAGGCTCTAGCTTTCCGGACGCACGAACGGAGCATGCACAGAGCTGAACGAGCGCGCTCAGGACCATGCCGCAGATGAAAAACGGCGAATGTTTTATTCCTGGTGATCTCAGGGCTGCGAGGTTTGCAAGGCCGTTGGCGGCTTTGATAGATTTGATGGCGTGGGTTAGGTTTGTGGAGGGGCTTGTTCTTAACAACCGTATCCATCGTCTAGCACAGGGGATGCTCGATATGGCTACAGGGGTGGAGAGAAGGTTGGACTGGGGTGTATGTAAGTATATCGATGCGCAGTGGATTATCATGAACGCGCGGAACATGATCTGATCCACTTCGTCGTCTACTGCAAGAATATCGCGTTTCGAAGGGGGTAGGTGGTGGAACCAGCTGCCAATGTTTGCATCTATGGACTCTATCTGATCATATTCTGGATCTTCTGGAGCATAGGTAAGGTCGAGCGTGCGTTTCAGTATCCTCGACGCCTCGATTGCGTGGCAATACGACGAGTACTCCTTGCTATCTTCCTCATCTTCAAAGATTCTGTCATAGAATTGAGCGGCAGTTGGTGGCTCGGTCAGGTATATGCCAGTTGAATGGCTGATGTCGTCGCATGGGAGGGGAACGTCCATGATGACACTGCTTGAAATCTGGCAGGGCGTTTGGTCGAACCCGGAAAACATCGCATCAATCATATACACCTCCCACCACGTCCGTCTTATATTCTCACACATGACCGGGTCTTCGCCTACGACGCTTGGGGCATAGGACCTCATATTCATGCCCAACTTCATCGCCAGCCTTGCTGCTTCCGTGAACGCCTTGACACCCTCCCCTCTTTCATTGCGTCCATGTAAGGTGATCGAGAGCAGGAGCAGTGCCTGGACTTTATAGCAGGATTCCTCACTCTCCGCAATTGCTGCGGTGACGGCTGATCGGTATGCGTTGGGTGTTATATCGGTGACGAAATGTGCGCCAATGAACTTGATAGTAGCTTCCAAGCAGGCTGGGAGCGGGTACATTCGAGGCAGGAAGTGCACGGGTGGTAGTATGGGGTGAGAGTCGTGAAAGTATGCATAATAGAAGTCGATGAGGTAAGAGTCTCCGCGTAAGTCCGTCGTGGGATACTGGCTCCCCAACGCAGCCGCCGGTCTGCCCGCACCCAAGGACGTCTGGTCATAGGGATTATGATGGTCTGCTGCCTTCCAGATAGGAACAGAGCTACTCTGGTCCGAAGAGAAATCCTCCGTGGCCGCGGTGGTACCTGGAAGGGGTGTGCTAATGAATGAGAACGTAGAGAGCTGCGGCGTCAACTGGATGCCGGTTGGGAGAGTAAATTCGGGCGAGGGCGTCAGTATCGGCGTAGGAGCGTATGTGACTGCGTACTGGCCTCTGGAGTCAGGCTTATATCCTCGACGAGAGGGAGTGTAGTGGCATCCGAGCTGGCCTTTGCGACACCGTCCACAGGCCGGCATAACGCCATCGCATTTGAGATGCTTCCTCCGGCACGCAAGACATGCTAGCGAGGAGGGTTTCTCAACGGACCGATTAGTAGTAGTGAAGGACATGGCGTCTCATCGTGTGTGCAAGGATAAGGAAGATATAAAAAATATAAAGAGAATTTTTTAAAAAGAAATGAGCTGCTGTATGTATACACGGGCTAATATCACAACGCAAGGATGGCAGTCATCGCGACGGGGAAACGGAGAGCTAGTATGATCGCTGCCATGGGCCGAGGGACGCTGTACAAGACGAGCTTCTCCAGCATCACGGAGGTCTAGGTCGTAATCGCTAGTCGGAAGAAGAAAAGACACAAGTTCTCGCTTTGGATCTCGAGTTTGGAGATTCCAGCCCAGGGAGAGCGACGTTTTTGCCCCTTGCTCGCCCGTTATGTAAGCGGCCAACCAGCGCCGGCAGCAGCCCAGCTTCCGCCAGGTTTACTCGGGATAATATACGAAGCAGAGTAGGAGGCGGATGAACGTTGGAGTAGACTGATTTCTGGTGATTGGTCTATACGATGTGTAATCATTTCTGGCTGGCATGCGGCATGGTTGGCGGGATGCTGGGAGGGACGTCATACAGCATCAGGATTCCCGGGTAGATATATTAATAATAATGCAAGTGTAGGAGCTTAAAGCTGCTGGGAACGCGGGGGTGGCCTGATGTTTATAGTTATAAAAGGCCCGTTTATTGTGGTTTGCTTCTCTGTTGTCTTCATTCTTCATCTATCAAATCCGTGCCTGCACAACAAGAGCCGAGAGCAACATAAGATAAAATGTCGGCCGTCCGCGGAAAATGCCACTGTGGTGCAGTTGAATACGCAGTCAAGGTTGAGGACAAGTCTCACATCCTCTGGTAAGCTCCAGCTTCATCGGCATAGATGTATATAGCTGCTGACCCGGGCCAGCCACTGCGATGCCTGCAAAGACATCAACGGCAGCGACTACACCCTCAACCAGATCGTGCCCAAGGCCAACCTCGAGATCAAGAAGGGCCCTCTGACCAAGTACACCTACACCGGTGATTCAGGTGTGCTCTCCAGCTCCTATATCCAGATCCAGATCGATATCAGATCTATATCTAGTTCTTGTAACTGACTAAGAAGGCAACCCTGTCCACTGCTTCTTCTGCCCCACCTGCTCCACCCACATATACCATCATCAAACTGTCATGGGCGACGACAAGTACGTTGTCCGCACGGCGACGCTCGAGGGCAGCAGGGAGTGGCCGGCAGCTGTCGAGATCTACTGCAAGGACAAGGCCAAGTGGCAGCCAGAGGTCGCCGGCAAGGCCTTCCAGGCCGGGCCAGAGTAGAGCAAAGTTGGTAGCAAGGGAAATGTTTGTGACATAACGAGTTGATGTATATGCAATGAAGTCTCTCGCTTGATCTATAAACCCGTCGTAGGAAAAGATAGAAACTGTATCTCAAGCAGGCCTATCCTGAGCTGACAGGCGGAATAATGGCAACCTCATCCCCGCACTCGACCATCCTCGTCTTATCCGTTGCTGTCCCGACATCAAGCTCTTCCCCGTCCACGTACTCCATACGGACGCTGACGGCACAGCTAGAGAGAACCTTGCCTTTGATGCCCGGGTAGTGTGACTCGAGGAGATCAAACAGTCTGCATAGTGGGTAGGGAGCGGGGAAGGACTCGGTGTTCTTCTTCGTGTACGAAGCGGCGCTGGCGAAGTAGTGGATTTGAAACGTCCCTGTGAAGGAGGATGGAATGTCTGGGGAGGTCATGGGTAGGGTAGCGAGTGGCGTTAGTATGTTGGTTATTAGGATCTGTATCTGGTCTCTTCTTGATCGTCCTCTTTGGTTCTTTTCTTCGTTGTTGTCATGGATAAATTGATCTTTCAACTTCCCGAGGCCAACTTGCATCGATGACTAATCATCCTGTGGGGTGAATATGGAGTTTTTAAGACAAGATGAAGGTATTTCATTGACAATTTATAAGTAAAGAATTAAGATACGATGCAGTACAGATCTATGCCTCGACAATGGCCTTCAACCCGGCAACTATATCGGCCTTCAGGTCCTCCCAGTTCTCCAACCCAACACTGACCCTGAGTAGTTCTCTCTCGACCGTAGCATCACTCATCGCACGCCATTCAATGAGCGACTCCACGCCACCAAGACTAGTAGCATGATGGAAGAAGTGCAGCTTCGATGGGAAGTCGCGTGCAAACTTCTCTTCTTTCATCATGATAGAGAAGACCGGCCCAAACCCGTTGGGCATCTGCTTTGATAGCCATTCCATATCGTCCTTCTGTAGACTGGAATGGGTGACGCTAGCCACCGTCCTTTGGACAAGGTTGGCCTCCTCGTCTGTGACTGTGACAGTAGTCTCAGATGCACCTTCCTTGCCCTTGTGCAGAGCAGCATCGAGCCAGGATACGAGGCTGGTGGCATTCTGACTCAGTCGCTGGACACGGATCTCCAGCGTTCTCAGACTTCGAATACCCAGCCAGGACTCTAGGTTGCCCATGACACTGCCGATAAATAGTCTGTCTTCAAAGAGAGATGCGTACCAGTCCTTGCGCTGGGTGACTAGCACACCACACAGCATGTCACTGTGGCCTCCGAGGTACTTGGTACCTGAATGCATGACCATGTCTGCGCCCCATTTGAACGGATCCTGAAGACCAGGTGGCCCGAACGTGCTATCGACGAGAACATATGCTCCTCGTGAGTGGGCCTTCTTCACATAATGCTCTATATTAGAAGCGGTGCCATGGGGGTTGAGAGGTGTCTCGACGAGGATGACATCGCCTTTCTCCAGCTCTTCGGCGGGACAGTCAATATCTAGCTTCTTCAAGCCTGTGAGACGTGAAAGGACACTAATCACACCGTGACTACCATGGTATCCCCCCCTGATGGCGATATGGCGTGGGTTGAAGAACACTAGGGCAGCGTGCAGGGCCGAGAGACCAGATGAATATGCGAGACAGTGTCCGTTCACCAGCGGGGAGAGGATGGTCTCGAAGCGGGTGCTGTTCGGTGCACTGCAGCGGGAGTAGACGAACTTGTTGATCTCTTGCTTCCCATGCTGTAGTAGAAATTAGCATAGAGTAGAGTGATGCGGTAAAGGTCAAGGTACATACATCGATCTCAGACTCGGGAACCAGCTCGTCAGGGTTGTCTGTGTATCTAAAGGTCGTAGACAAGTGAATTGGAGGAGACACGTCCGTGACGTTATTCAGGGGGTCATCGGCGTGTAGAGCAATAGTTGACCTGCCCCTCCCTTCCAAGTCCATCCTGGCGAAGCTATTCTGGATTTCCTCTGCCATGATATATACCTCCAGTCCAGCGGTATAGATGATTGTTGATATATGAGGATATACGACAGCCAGATAACTGGTACTACCTATATACCACAGCGAGCGGTTGAAGGGCGTATAATATAACGGAGGGCGTCCCCGATACCAGATGCAAGCAGGGTAGAGACAGAACAAAGCGGAGGGCGGGGATATTACGGCGTTCCCCCGCCGACGCGCCGAGGCCGAACGCGAAGTCACGTGGCACTTTACGCGCTCCATGGAGATATATGGGAAGGAGACAGGAAGACAGTGAAGACAAACTTGAATGGTATATCCAGCTGCATACATGGTCTAAAGCGCTAGTGGAACGACCTGCCACATCATGAGCAATAACCGACAAAGTAAAGAAGAGAAAGTAAAAGAGAAAAAGGTGAAGTACAAAAGGTGAAGTTGGGGTGAGAAAAACAGTGTCATCTAGTCTCGTGTCGACATGAGCGATGGACGAACGAAAGGGTGATGGTTGAACGCAAGCCCGCTGGATAAGAATGTAGTAAAGGGAGAGGTGAAGAATAAGAAGGATAAGTAGAAGTAGAAGAAGCGAAAAAAGAAGAATAAGAAGTAGAGAAGAGAAGATAAACCCGCTAAACTCCAAAAGCACCGTACATAGTGGTATACGTATGTGAAATGCCACGATCGACTTTATTTCCGCAATGAGCCCATTCTAGATGGTTCCTTCACTGACCCAGGCACTGCCGATTGGAAATTATACCGATCTAAGGATACGTTAGCTAAACCTGTTCTCGTCTGCGTGGTGTAGTGCATCTTACCATTCTCCGAGTCAAAGCCAATAGTGATATCGTCATGCTCGCCAGGATATTCCGGCATATCCAAGCAGACGTAATCGGCCGACTCATCATCGCTGTTCTTGGGCAGCGCAAACTTGGCATCAACAATCTTAATGCCATATTTACCTGAGCGGTTGAAACTTTCAAAGTTATCGGTGCTCTTGAGGACGAAATTCATGCTCCTGCCATGACTGAATCCGGCTAGGAAGGCGACTAGTTGGACGTTCTTCTCTTGTTGGATGATTTGGAGACGGGCTCGGGAGGCTTCCCATTTCTTGTAGATGGGGACTACCATGCGTCGGCGGGCGATGGCGAACATCGATGCATACCTATAGACGATTAGTGATGTACTATACAGCGAGGAAGGGGGTGGATATTACCCGTCAAACAAAACTTTGAATCCGGTGATGCCTTGCTGGAATTGATGCATGTCTTGTAAAAGTTAGCACAGGTTCTTCATCTTCACAGTATATAGGTAGAGACTAACCTTGTAGCGTCGAGAATTTGTACTTCCTAATAATCGGCTTCACTCTCGAAACGGCAAGCATATCTGTCATCTGCGATGGTACCTCCTTTGGAATCATATTCTCCGCTACAGCAACCGCCAAATCTTGCTGCGGCGGCCTAATCACGCTCAACACAGTGGGAACATTAATATCAAGGCTTATTTTCAAATCGCCAGGCCCAATGTTAATCCTATCCGTAACGGAGCCCCAGCTTGAACTGACGAAGACACGCAGTCGCTCTGAGAGGACGGTACATGGCACGCCTTGCTTGTTTACTGGCCTCGTGTTGATGACAGATGCAGTACAATTGTCGAATTTCAGATAGGTTGTTCGGGAACCGGTGCTGCCGCCGGAGTTTCCAAGCGGATCGATGCCTTGTATCATTGAAAACGACTGTAGGGAGAGGTCGGGCGACTTCGCTTCTGACTCCGACGTTGCGATACCGATGAGCAAAGAGTGCATGTTTGCGCGAACTTCGGTGTCCTGAAAAGTAAGTAGCATGGAGTGCTCGACGCCTTTCTCAAAGTGTTTGAGCATCATTGCTGGTGCCCCGTCGTCACCACGTAGGTAGCCGAATGTGATAGGGGCGCCGCCTCCCAGAACATGCGAGACGCTACTGAGAGTTTTCACCTTGGGACTGGTGACGGCGAAGAAGCGGAAACCGCGGTGTGATTCGCGTGTGCCTGTCCCCTCGGTGATTTTGACCGTCTTTTCAAATAGCTGTATCCTGCAGCGTTGGGTAGGTTCGGCAGGGAATGTCTTGTTCGGTGAGCTCTCCGTATATTGGAAGACTTTAAGGATATCAGCGAACACCATCCTTTCTCCAGCGGTGGGTTTCATATCCTCTTGTACTTTGCGCGTATATTCGACGATTTTCCAAAGCATTTTGAAATCCGCTTCCTGGAACTTGATGTCTAGTTCAAATCCGCGGGGGAGGCGAAGGGTGAGAGAGTTAAAGCGAACTTGCCAGTCGATATCGGACCACGTTGGGCCCTGTTTCTTATCAGTCTGTATGGTCAAGTTGACGAGCTCGTTTTGGCTTGTGAGTGTTGCAATGACGTGCCAATCTGACCTGTCGCGGGTTATGGATAGCATGCACGGTATGGCATATTGCTCTTGGTCATCATCGCTGGAACTAAGACAGACTTCGACAAACATTCGGCCATAGCAGAAGTGACGGTTTGTGTCACTTATGGGCATCGTCTCGCCTATATCGGGTTTTTTGGTAGAGTGGTCTACCAGCATGGACCTTGAACCTGAGCCTGAAAGCACGGACGATATACCCGGCGCGAAGAACGGGTATCGGATCCAAATAGAGGTGTCGATGTGCTGTGATAGTCCGACGGACTGATCTGTGGGTGAAGGAATGATCCTGTTCCGTTGCATGGACATGGACAAGGCACGCAGGTGGCTGATGATAGCTTGATGGATGCTGATATGACTGACAAGGGTATCGTTGCTCATCGACTGCGCCATTGCAAGTAGCATATCTGGCTTCATTCTACCAAATTTGGCAAGCTCTGGGTGCTGGGGGATGAGCTGTTGACTGATCCACCATGCCTTGGCCAAGTTGACGATAGCTTGTTGCGACTGTTCCGTTACTGGCGATTGCCTTCCGTTGGCTGGATTGGGAGACGGCCGAGTGCGCATGAAGGCTTCTAGCTCTGCTCTGCCCTTGATGAACCACCATACGCTGGCACGAACCCACTCCGAAAGAGACGTTTCCATCATGGGTTTCACGTTTTCTGCAGCCCGCGAGAAGAGCGGAGTATACTGGTCAACGTATGTTGAGAATTCGGCCAATGCAGCATCTCCAACCATATTAGCCATGTTCCTCAGTTTGGCTGACGAGGTGGAGGAATTCTTGGAATGGTGGCCCATGTCCGCCGGTCTCTCGGGCTGTAGTCTGTCAGGCTGTGGTGTCTCATTGTGAAATCCTTGTTTGGATTCCGTTCGGACATAGGGAGGCGGAGATGGTTGTTTCACGCTTTTAGTACGAGCTAGATTCGGTGGAGGAGAGTATCTATCGGGTGACTTGTTCTTTTCGTCTGGCAATGCAGCCATGACGCTGCTCCAGAAGGATAGACCAGATTTCGCGCTGGCCGGTTCCTGAGGGCTCCCTGATTGGCCACCACTTTTGTCGTAGTCCTTTTCATGGTTATCACGTCGTTCAGGTTCCCTGCCATGGCTCCTGTCAACAACCCTATCGTAGCCACCACCTCTATCGCGGTCTCTACCGTATCCTCGATCGGGATCTCTATCACGGTTCCTATCATAATCCCTGTCACGGTTCCTATCATAGTCTCGATCATGATCCCTTGCACGATTCCTGTCGTAGTCTCGATCGTAATCTCTGTCACGATCCCTCTCACGGTCCCTGCCATAGCTCCCAGGCATAGTCTTCTCAGGGGAGCGTTGGTGTTCCTGTTCCATCGGCTCAGCCGTCTGTGAACCGCCCAGGGCCTTCTTCATCGCCAACCCTTCCTCATCTCTCATCTTGGCCCGTATCCGCTCTGCAAAGGAGGACTCCTCGCTCGTATCCCTCCATGACAGCCGTGACCCTTTAGGCTGCGCACTGATTGATAAGAGAAAATCCGAGTTTTGTGCATTGCGCATGTCTGGCGATGTCTGCTTCTTGGCCCTGAACCCATCTTCGCCTGCATCAGCTCCTGGGCCCGAGACGGCAAATGAAGGCAACGTCGGCTGTCTTGCTGTATCCGGGGAACCAGCGTGGTATCCCGAGTCTGAAGAACCTCCATCAGCCCCGTCTGTGAATTGTGATGTGGACGAATTGGAGCGTGCACGATAAAGCGATATCTCCTGCGTGGGAGCGTCGGCCTCCTCGCCTCCCTCGCCCATGACGGCCGGCGGTTTATCGCAGAAGGTAACCCGTAGACCCTCGCATCGTCGTCGCTTCTTCTTCATGCCGCTTCCATTCCCATTCCCGATGGCAGAACCAGTACCTGCACCGGCACCACCAGGGCTTCCAAAGGCGTGTCCGGCCCCGTTTCCCCGACGATCCACGGGCGAGAAGCTGTTTGTAGGGTTAGAGATTGGCGACGATGCAGCACCAGGCCATCGCTGCGAGACAGAGACGTCTAGTCTGGGCGGATTCCTGGCCGACGCAGGGTGAGATCCAGGTGCTGGTTGTGTCTGTTGCGGTGGCGGCTGTACGTGGTGTACGTCATGGCGGACGGGCGGGCGCGAAGACGCCAGGAAATCGTCAATCTGCTCGTCTCTGGAGGTCAACTTGATGTCTTTGTCGCGGGAGAAGAGCTTCCCTCGCCATTTACGGGCGACCTTGGTCTCAGCGGCCGTCAAGCCGCCGCCGTCTGGAGAGTTGAACATGTCTGGTGGTAGAAATATGCGTAGGGATAGGAGTAGCCAGATCTATGTCTGCCAGCGAGTTCGTCGACAGCGCCCAGCACAGCGAGCGATCAATCTCGTCTCTCTCACTGTTCTTCACTGTTCTTCACTCGTCTTCTCTCACTGTTCTTCACTCTTCTTCTCGTCTTCTCGTCGTCTCTCTTCTCTTCTCCGTAGTTTATGAGCTGGAGAAGAGGAGGAAGTTCGGGCTCACGTGCTGTCGGCCTGCAGATGAAACGAAAAAGCGGCCGCGTTAACCAAGCCAGGGGAAGGGGAAGACAAGGAGCTCTGCGTCTCAGGGGCCTCCTATCTTCTAACCATACTACTACTGCTACTACTACTACGAGGTCTACTACGGCTACTACACTCGCGTGCCACAGCTGCGTGGATCGAGAGACATCCCTGTACAGTTCTTAGTTGGCCGGTACGAGATATCAGGGTGAAGACCGGAGATTGGAGCTTGGGCATGGGAGAATCCTGGAGATCTGAGATCAGTCGCAGGTTTGACCGTGATGCCGACGATATCTCGACATCGTACTCCGTACTAACCATCTCTATTCCTCCGTTGTCCGTAGACTGTAGCCATCGCCAGGTCATCCTTCTTGTCGTTGTAGTATCGTAGTTGTCTCTGATGCTAGCTGGCTGATAGGCTCAACCTAGCCTGCGCCACGATCCGTCTCTGCTGCTCCCATCCACCGGCTCTATCACATTTGCTTTCTTTTCTTCTGCTTCGTCTGTCTCTGCGCGTTGTTCTCTCGTGGTAGAGGGTATCTCTGTGATGTCTTCTTATGCCGGACAGTGAGGGAGGAATCCCGCATCAATCACAATCGACGAAACGCCGTTGCCAACATCGTTACCATCACAACCAACTCCAACAAGCCCCAACTCTCCATAACACGATCGTTACCGTTAAACGTCTGTCAATTGCGTGCCAGGCGAAGATAGCAGCGGACAGAAGGATCCAGCCCCGGAGACCGTGATGGTCGAGCTTCACGACGGCTTCAACTCTCCAGCTCGACATGCTCTGGATACTCGAACACCTCGACCTCGATCGCGTCGTCCCCGGCGGATGCAGATGCAGATGAAGGCATACCCATCTCGCGCCATGTCGCTTCTACCGTCTGCTTGCTCGTCGTGGCTGCTTCTCGTCCTCCTCCTGTTCGCGGGAAACACGCAGGCGGCCCTGGTGCCGTTCAGAAACTGCCTGCCGGACTCGATCCTCAAGTCCAACCCGCTCAAGCTGCAGTTCATCCCTCTCTACGTCGCGGCGCACTTCAACAGCTCGCTGCCGTCCTTGAACCTCAACGTCACCGTGTACGGGAACGTGAGCGGCACCGAGACGAGGGAGCCATATCCGGCTCCAGATGACCCGAGGTGGTCGAATCCGAACGAGACACTGGGCAAGATAGTCAGTGTTGACCCGTCGACAAATACATTCACCACCCTCTTTCCGGAGATCAATGTCGTCAGCTTCTCGGCTGCGAATTCGTCGGTCGTTCCGTTCTGTGATTCCCTCACCCAGGGAAAGTGTCCCTTGGGGCCGGTGTTTAACGTCAATCAGTACGTCCTACACTCGAGATATAACGGATCTATTCTAATGAAGCATACAGGAACTCTCGGTCTGACTTGCGCGCGTTCTCGACGACATATAATGTCACCTCTTCATACGCATTCACTTCCCTACTAGCTACCCTCGAGGTAAAGGCCGGAGATATCAACAAGACTCCATATAGCTGCATTGTAGCCGATATTGCCCCGGACCTGGGCCCTCCGCTTCGATCAGCACTCGGATACGTCCCTCTCTCTATCCTGGTTCTCGTGGGCATTGCTACCGTATACGCTGCCATTTTTAGTCCATGGGGCACCACGGATATCTTCCGATGGACCTGCAATTACGGCCGGGATGAGGATCTCATACGCCTGGTCACACCTGGGTTTGCAGATTGTCTGCAATACATCCAGTTCATCATCCTCACGGGTTCCCTAACGCTAAGCTATCCGGGCTACTATCAGCCCGTCGTCAGCCAGCTGGGCTGGTCGGTGCTCATGTTCAATCAGAGTTTCGTTAGTCAGGGGAATGGCACCGACCCGTTGGTTGACGGCGTATACTCTGTCAACGGTACCTATGGGCTCGACCGGATGAGCCAATTCATCGGCATGACAGATGCAGAAGACATATGGACAGGTATGATCATCTGGCTTCTAGTCATACTCGGCTCCGTCACCGCCGTCATACAGCTAGGCTTCGCCTTCCGATGGATCCATCACAACGTGAGCCATGTAGCAGAGGAAGACCTGCAGTCGAAAAACCTTTCTTTTACCCTGGGAAATGTCGTCCGGATCGTCTTCAACTTCTTCCTCCTCCCTGGAGTCTCGCTGTCCATGTTCCAGCTTGTCGTGGCTTCCTCGTCTCCCATCTTCGTCGTAGCCTTAGCGGTCATACTGCTGGTTATACTTGCTGGGTTCGCGGCGTGGCTCCTCTATCTCATCATCTGCACTCGTCCGCGCTCATACCTTTTCGACGACCTACCTACCGTCCTCCTATACGGACCCTTGTACAACACTTTTAGTGATGGGGCGGCTCCCTTTGCATTAATCTCCGTTCTCCTGACAGCAATGCGAGGCGTAGCCATTGGCGCCGTACAGCCCTCTGGAATAGCGCAGATCGCCATCCTAGCCATCTGTGAGGTTACCATGATACTGACCCTGATTGCGTTCCGGCCTTTTGAATACCCAACATCAATGAACGCATATCATACCGTTTTTGCACTCGTTCGGTGTCTGACAATCCTCTTGTGTGTAGCCTTTGTGCCATCACTGGACGTTCAGGACTCGGCAAAGGGGTGGATCGGCTATGTTATTCTCATGTTGCATGGCATGGTGCTGATCTTTGGCTTCTTCCTTAATGCAATCCAGACCTTGATTGAGGTTGTTGCTAGACAGGCTGGAGCTGGAGGTGATGCTGGCGCTCAAGGGGAGGCTGCCAGGGGAGGGTTGGTAAAGGTATGTCTATTCTACGAGATCCCAATTGTTACTTATGAACATCTGTATATTAACGTTGATAGGTATTTGGCGTCCGCCAATTATCCCGCCGCTCCCCCAGAAAGCGCCGCCCGCGCCAGAGCACTAATTCCGAAGCTACCATGCTCAATGTCGACATGGAGCGTCCATCTACTCAGCTCGATAGCGAACGGCCGCGCAGCTTCTCAGGCAGCTCTGCCGTCCTCCTAAACCGGCCAGGGATAGACAGAGCAAGCACTGGGTTCGAATCAGGCACAGGCAGCCTGTTCAACACCAGCAACCCTCGCGGAACAGGAAGCGGACCATACACTCCCACCACCCCTGGAGCCTTCTCAACTGGGCCGGGACAAGCTTCTGGCGGCGGCGGGTCGCCGCGTAGCGGCATCATGCATATGCACGTTAAACACGAGACAGCAGACCCGTACTACCGGCCACCCCGGCAACGGCGTGCAACCCTAGAAGGGATACGCCACACTTCGTGGACGAGCAGCGACTTGGGTAACGGGCAATCAAGTCGCGCAATTGACACTCCCGACGCGGATGCGGATCCTGACCACCATGCCGAAGTCATTGCGAACCATCCTGTAACCAACGGCGGAACTCCAACGCCTGCATACCTCGGTGCACCTAGGGAAGATCCTGACGGTGACGGTGACCCTGCTCTTCGAACGGATTATGCGGTTCGCGAGGTCGACTTCTACTATCGAGTGCGCGGGCCCGCATTGTCTAACTCTGCTACGAGGAAGTTGAAGACTGGCCCCGCTGATCCTACAGGTCCAGTCTCTTCGGCCAGTGGATGGCTGAAGAGTATGTTTGGCGGCAAGACAAAGGATAAGGGGAAAGGATTCGAGGTTGTTCGAAGTTCTCGTGCTCCTCCACAGGCTGCAATGCGACCTCAGCCCGCGACTGCTGAACAAGACGGATTCGCGGAGCCATATACAGATGATCCAGAGCCGACACAATCATCTTCGGCAGCCGTTCCGAAAGAACCTTCCGCTACAGAAGAGACTGAACCCGAAACCAAGAGGAGCAGCGACGCACCAGTCCTACCACCCATCCTGATCGAAGACGCCATCGAACTCCCCAGCCGAACAAGTACCCGCCATGTCCCGTCAGCTTCCAACTCCCAGTCTCGCCCTCACACTCGCTCTCAATCAAGCTCACATATTGGCCTCCGCATAAGGCCACCGACCATCCCCCGCAAAAGTTCCAAGCGCGGTAGCTCCGTCGACCTCAAGGATGTAAAACTCAACGATGCCGGCAAGCCTTTCCTAGGCCGTTATCATTCACGTACCAGCTCTCGAGATTACGAGACTCCAAACTCCGAAGCTCTTATACCGCAGCGGACGTTCTCTACCCGTGCTATACAACAGTCACGACTGCCGTTTGGTTCCAACTCGTCCTCAACCCACAGTGGGCCTATGTCCATTGACTCGAGTGATTCGATGACACATCGTCGGGGCGACAGTGGGAGCACGACAGGACAGACGCAGGGACAAACGCAGGGACAAACGCAGGGACAAACGCAGGGACAAAGAAACCCATCATCAGCGACTTTCGACACTACTCGACGCGGAAAGTTGAAGGGGATGGGATACGTCCAGCAGCATCGAGCTAGTGATCATATTCATGAAACTACGTTGTCTGGAGGAAGTTCCGCCGAGTTTATAGGGGACCATCATATCCCTTCTCGTCCCCAGAATCCAAATACTGCACCAGCACCAGCTCACCCGAGCCCTACCTCACCTAGATCCCGATCCTAATAAACACTTTCTTCGAATTTTACCATTACACCACCTATACACACCGTCTGGCAACAAGCAGATGTCGGCTTCAATAAGAGCGAGCCGTTGGGATAGCATATCACCCCTGCATTATTAATGAAATCACATCACGAATTTCCTTGGTCTTATCTTCTTGCTCACCTTTTTGCTTTTCTAAAAGTTGGATTCACCGTTTCTCTCTCCCTTTCCCTCTCTTCTTCACTCTATGTCGTTAATACGTGAGGACTTGTTTAATTTACCCTTGATCCAACTATTCGTGCTTTTTGCTGTTTTACCTGAGCGATTCTTCCTATCCTTCCTGTATTCATTCTTCTTCGTCTTCTTTTTTTTACCTCTTTTTTGTCTATCAGGAGTGCATACAGGTGGATTTTGCCTTACATTGTGTAATAGAGACTGAGTGATTGGGCGGAGCGGCTATCTTGGTTCTGCTTGACAACAGCTGTATTAAATAAATAAATACTTTTGGACTGTGAAGACTGTTAATAATTTTGGATTAAAAATACGCAAAGTCTATGATTTCATCCCTTCCCCTGTTTTATTCGCCTTCGGTTTGGGTTTCATCATCCGGTTGGGCCCAAAGAGTTAGAGACCTGAGATACTCATTCGCTGGCGGTTGCATGTCACGGGCAAAGCTGCACCTGAGCCCGCATCGAAACGAACTTCACCTCGCCATCGTCTCGCCCATCGACCATCGCACATATCCTCCCTGATCTCCGCGTTATTCTCTCGACCGCAGCTCTAAACCTCCTATCCGCCCTCCCCGTGCTGGTTCCAGACGTTTGCTCTCGTCTCGCGCGTATCTCGTGGGTGTTTGAGCTATCAGCTACCTGACAGCCCGCTCGCGCCTCCGTCCACGATATAAAAGGTTTAAGGGAATGGAGTACTCGTGATCAACTATAAAAAAAGAAGAGAGTTATATTCGGGCCTTCTAGCTTCTGCCCTATCTTCCATGATTGGGAGAAAACGCCTTGACGCCTCTCACGACTTTGCCTCGATGGTGGAACGCGCCGCATCGCCCCTTACCTCGAACAAAGATACCTCTTTTACACAATAAATTATATATATACATATACAGAGTATATATACGGACTATTCCTGGATACCTTAAAGAAACGAGACAGCACTGACGAGGCTCTGCTTTACCTCACAAGTCAACGTGGAACCTCCCGCGCCTACAGCAAATGCCGGCCCGTCCAAACGGCGGAGGTTGGCGTCATCGAACACCCCTCAGAAAATAAAAGACGTTTTCAGGCTGAACTCTTCGCCATATCGGTTAAGCTCGATGTCATTGCCTTCGGAAACTCCGATTTCGAACGATGCCGCCCGATCTTCATCTATCCACCGCTCTGTATCAGAGAGACACCACGGTAATATGGGGAGAGGAGTGAGCGGTGCAAGCGAGGACCATACAACATGGACACAGTTCCTACGGGAAGATCAGTCGACGGATGGTGGAGAGAATAGTCGTGGTGGGGGGAGGATGACTGACGGACATTCAACGACGAACAGAAAACGACGGCTAGGAAGTGGCAGCAGTGGTACAGGAGCTGATAGGTCTAGAAATGGGCTTGGTTCTCAGGCATCTGCAGCTTCGAGTAGTCGGTCTGTTCCTATCAGGCAACACTCTAGGCCAGACAACTCTGGAGGCCGAACTTCTGGGAACCCCAATGTATCCCAGTCACAGGAACATACGGATGAGGCTCTGCTTACCGGTTCACCTCCGTCTCCTACGATGTCTCGTCAGTTAAACTCCCTGAGACATCGTGAAAGAAGCTTCACCGACCATCGACTTCCCCGATGGCAGCCCGACTCTGAAGTCACAGAATGTCCAATTTGCGGAGTGACATTTACCTTTTGGTTCCGAAAACACCACTGCAGAAAGTGCGGAAGAGTTGTCTGTGCCGCATGCTCGCCTCATAGAATTACCATCCCCCGCCAGTTTATTGTCCGTCCTCCTGAAACCCAACGAGCAATATCTACCATCATCCAACGTCCCACGGAGCCCGAGGTTATCAACCTGATTGATGATGATGATGAGCAGCCGCCGCCTTCATCACAGCCTCAAACTCACACGCGAGTAACTTCAGCTCACCACATCCCTAGGCCATCGTTAGGTGGCGGAGCTGAAGTCCGTCTTTGCAATCCTTGTGTGCCAGATCCAAACCCTGAGCCTCCTCGCCGATATAGGGCGAGTAGTAGTGCATCTCGCCATGATCATAGCGCTAGAAATAGCTCGCTAGGTTGGGAAGGTCATCATAGCCGCCATCAAGCGGATCCACGCTCTTTGTCATCTGGACAACAGAGCACGGATTGGGATATAAGCGCCGAAAGATCTCGTCGCCAATCAGCTTCCATCTCCTCTGGCTCTAGCCGCACCCCTGAAGCCTACATTGAAGGTCGAAGACGACGGGAGCGGGACTTTAACACGGCTGTATGTCTTCCTTAACGCCTGCAAATATCCCTTTCAAGTTCTAACTGTGTTATAGGTCCATAATCATACACGGGAATCCCAGAGGGCACACCGAGCAAGCTTGACAGAAGCCAATCTCCCTTCATACGGGGGTTTTGGCTATGAGGTATCGTCAAGTTTGCGAGGCCTGCCGCCGAGATATTTCCCAGGTCGAGGCGTTGAATCTCATATACATGGTTCTCCTCCCTCATATTCTTCCCCAGAAGCATTACCACAGGTCAGTAACAGATATCCCACTTCTACCCTACAAGCTCAAACAACTAAACTTAATATGAAGGACTCGCAACGACACTACCATCATGCGTCATACCCAAGATCTCATCCTACGATTCGCGCAGCAGATATGAATCGCCCTCTTCCACCACCACCTACTAACCGATCCCATCACCCTGTTAATGAACGAGACCTGTGCCCCGTATGCAACCAAATCCTCCCTCCACAGTCAGCGGGCAGTGATGAAGGTTCCCACGAAGCACACATACGAGTATGCATTGAAAGACACGCTACCAGACGCCCAAGACCTTCGCACCCGTCTTCAGAAGGTTCATTGCGCCCACTATCCGACCGTTTAAGGATGCTAAGCTTCCCTGCAACGGAGAAAGACTGCGTGAGCACAGATGGCGTCCATCCAGAATGTACCATCTGTATGGAAGAGTATGAGGTCGGAGTTGAGCTGGCACGCTTGGAGTGTCTATGCAAATTCCACAAATCCTGTATCCTTGGATGGTTTGACCGTAAGGAGGAGTGTCCCGTTCATAAGGTGGCATAAATCTACCTCCATACGCATTTTAATGTTATATTCCGGCATATCTTTCCCCCCCCATTTGGCTCACATTGTATCTATTGGCAATTGGCTGTTTTAGAATGTTTTGGTGTTCATGGAGTTGACCATCAGAATTTCATTTTGCGGAGTTGGTACTTTTTCTACAATTAATCCGTCCGGTCGGAATAAGGGAACTCTGCTCCCATGGAGGTTTTGGTTATATTTAATTGATATAATGGACTTATACTGCTCATGACGTCTTTCAGCCGTTCGACCGCCACAGCATGCATCGTTTACACTTCGATGCTGGACGGCTGGCTCCCGCCTGGAAGAGAAATCCCGATTATAACAACGAATTGCAAGCCACCCGAGGATAAAAAGTGACTCACAGAGAAGTTCGACGGAGGAAAACGGACCAAGGGCCAGGGTTCTTGTTCAGCTGGCAGATATTCAATTTTCTGATACGAGTACGAGGCAGCAGCTTCCAGGCAACTACTTAGAAGTTAGCCTTAGCCAGAGGGGACCAAGAGGCGACGACCAACACCACAGATTTCCAGACCAGCTTTGGTCTCAATATTCAGCAATCTCGAGATACGACTATCGTCTCGCTACAGAGCGCTCTCCTTCCTCCGAGTTTTCGCCGCTAAGGGAGTAATCGACTGCTATAGGCACACCACGCCCTAGAACCTTGTCGGGCTGTACCTGTGTCGGTCGCCGACATACCGTGCCTCCGTGGATGGCGACGTTAGGCGACCTGGTGGCATGGTCCTGAGCAAACAAATAAAGATCCGTCGATATTCCCGGTAGATGGAGGTGGAATACCCTTCCCGCACATCCGCTGCAGACGCGTCGTCGCCTTCCGCCACTTCGTCCTCTCATAGAGGCTCCCCCTCACTGCCGCGCGACGATGGCGTATCGCACGCCTCCGTTTCACGCAACAACTCCTACGAAACTACCGGCATAGACAACTCGAGAGCCGCATCAGGCAACAACCCTGCCGCCGTTGCAGCTTCGGATACGATATCGAACGACCCCCTCGCCGACCTCAAGCGGCCGCGTGCCTGTGAAGCTTGTCGACAGCTCAAAGTGCGATGTGATCCCGATCCCGATAAACCAGATGGATCTTGCAAACGATGTGCCAAGGCGCAGAGGCGCTGCATTATCACTGTGCCGACTCGAAAGAGACAGAAGAAGGGAGACAGTCGTGTTGCGGAGCTAGAAAAGAAGATTGATGCCCTGACGGCCAGTCTTCAGGCCTCGAGGGCCAAAAGTTATCCTACCGATTCAAACGAACCTGGCGCGCATAATGCTGAAAGAACCTGGCCTGGATCCAATCGCTGGGGGTCGCAACGACGAGTATCTGGTGGAGCAAATCCGTCAGGGCCTCCTGGAATCGCTGGTAACAAGAGAACGTTCAGTGGTGATATGCGGTCAAGGCCAGGGATAGGACCTCCTGCCGTTCTTGCGCCCCTTGCGCGCCCCATGAGCCCTTCCGGACCCAGCTCGTTCGTCCATGCATGGTTGCATGAGAAGAATACGGGTAGGCCTGAGGGCAGTTGGCCCGCATTCGAGCCAGAATCCATGTCAGCACCTCGTCCTGACCACGAGTATGCGGACGTGATAGATCGCGGCGTTGTCGATCAGGAAACTGCGGCAAAATCATTTGATCATTACGTCAAGAATATGGCACCCATAATGCCATGTGTGGTGTTCGCACCAAACACAAAAATGGGGGATGTCCGCCGCGAAACACCCGTACTCTTCCTATCCATCCTTTCGATATCAATTGGGAATTTTTCACCTAGTCTAGAGACGGCGTTGCTCACCGAGATGCATAAAATATTTGCCGACCGCATTGTTATTCGAGGTGAGAAGTCACTAGAACTGGTGCAATCTCTAGTGATAGCGACTATGTGGTATATGCCGCCAGAACATTATGAAGAGCTCAAGTTCTATCTACTTATCCATATGGCGGCTATTATGGGGACAGATTTGGGTATGAACCGCAGATCAAAACCGCAGTCGCAATCGTCAGAGATGATAAGGGAGCTTATGACCAGGAAAGCCCTATTCATCGATCCTCAGTCACTTGACGGGAGGAGGGCTTGGATAGGCTGCTATATTTTAGCTGTCAAGTGCGTTACCCCGTCATTACTTTTGGCCGATCCAAATATGTCTAACATGTCTGCAGTGTTGCTATGGGTCTTAGACGACCACTCCTCACTCGCTGGAATGCCTATATGGATGAATCGGTTCAGATGCTGCTGGATTCTCCTGACGCGTATCCCAGCGATCGGGCCCTCGTTGAATGGGCGAAATTAGCCCATATTGGCGAGGAGATCGGTTTCCAGTTTTCCATGGATGATCCGTTAACAAACGTCTCTATCACTGAGCCAAGAATTCAATATGCCCTGAAGGGATTTGAAGGGCGCCTGGATGAGTGGCGGAGGGAAGTTCCGCCAGAAGTATATACCCGTAAGTGATACAGAACTGTTTCTATATTCGTGTTGGGTCACCCGTACCCGCGTCGTACGACTCGCTACTGACACTTTTTCATAGCTGTAATGGAACATTACGAACAAGTTCTTAGTATATATATGCATGAAATCGGCATGCACATTGACCATAACATTGACGACTTCAAGCCTCCGTTTCTTGCCAACCTTACCCAAGAATCACAGATTGACCTTGGAACTGCGGCGCATGTAAACGCACTTACAGCGTGTTTAACATCGACGCATCGAGTTCTTGATCTATTCTGTGCAATGGACGGGAACTTACTCCCGTGTCTACCTACGATACATTTCGTACGCACGTCGTATGCATGCGTTGCCCTAATAAAGCTATTCTCGGCTGCCTCAGCCCCAGGAAGCAGGCTCGCCAATGTATTCAGCACTGCAGACTTCAAAATTGAACCTTCGCTGAATAAGCTAATTACGCACCTACATTCGTGCACAGAAGGGAATCACAGTCGAGTTGGCCTTAAGTTTTCGCTTATCATTGGCATGTTGAAAGCATGGTATTCTAAACGTAAGGATAAAAATGCTGAAGTGCCTCTTCCTCCATTCCTCCAACCGAGAGTCTCCAAGTCCGAAAAGAGTGAAGCAACGGCATCTCCTGTTGTTGACGATAGGCACAAATCGGTTAGTGAATGTGGCTCACCCTAAAACTTACCACAAAGGGGCATTGCTGCCCCGCATCTTATTTTTCTTTATAGTACCAACATTTACTGACACTGCATTGCACATAGCCCCCATTTACCAATCAAACTCCTCCAGGCGTCCTCAGCAATGCTGCGGTGCAACGCCCTTCAAATGCGGGGGCCCTGAAGCAGGAGTGCCAACGACCTAACATTACGGCTCAAGACAACGTTCAGCCCTGTGGTGGTAATAGAAGTGAAACTTTTACGACGAACTCGGCGCAGGCCAATACTACAGCTACAGCTACAGCTACGGCTACGATTCCGACGTACGGTTCCGGCAGCCATATCGGCGTCACACCTCAGACGTCTAACACGGGCGATTGGCCGCCATTCGTCAGCCAGAACCAAATGAGCGCCAATCCTTACAGCACTACATCAACTTGTGTCCCCCCTATGCAGCAGTACATGAACCCAGCCTTTGACCAAGGTCAAAACTTCGTTTCACAAGCCGGTTTCAATGGATCTACTACGGGAATGGACCATCAGAACCTGACGTGGGAACACGAGACGGTTCCGGGGGCCGATTTATCAGCAGTTATGACATTCCATCCAAACTTGTGGGATGAAGAATTATTCCAGCTCTCCATAGAGGGGTTTGAAGGGATTTTCTAAGCGAAGGAACTTTCTCGCTTCGTATGCGGTATTTTTCCATCCCATCGGAAGGGAAAAATCGGGTTCCTAACCGATATTTTCATTTTTATTTTATGATTTAGCTTGGTGTTCTGACAAGTCACTTCCAGCCCGTTGATTGGTGCTTATCTATCAAGTTGCATGGGATATATGCATGGATCTCTTGACTAAACAACGAGATCGTTACACTGCAATGCAGGGTGCATTGGTGAACAAAGCAGGGCACAATTCATACATACGGAGTACACTCCCTCCTCCAAGGGACTCTCTACTCAATACTGCGATGCCGTGGAGCCGCCACAACTCGACTCTTCAATGTTTTTGGCTGGTGTTTGGGGAATTAATAGGGCGGGATTATGGCGATTTTGCATGTACCAGTACTAGCCGGCCATTAACTATGGGGTAAACCCCTGTCTCCCCCGTATACTACTATTTACGCGATTAATGTGGGATGGAAGTTAAAAAATGCTACTCAAATCAGTAATCCTTCCATTACCCGAATTGATCATTGAAGGTACACAGCAGGCTTTTAGTCATGCGCGAACATCACTTCATTGTTGTTCGGCTCGCGCAGCTGGGAACTAGAGCCGCTTAAAGAAGGGATTGTATAAGTTACAGCGATTCTCCTCCATCCTCAATGATTCATGAATCCAATTCAAATCACATTCTCAACTCCTCTGGTCAAATCATCTAACCCCCAACAACCTTAGAGCCTCCTCACGACATGTTGATAATAGACGAGGAACCGCAAGCCGTGGGCAGAATACAGTCCAAGGGCATTTATCATGGCCTGCCAGTCTTCCCCAAGTCGTTGAAGGGGCTCTCAGCAATTGTAACGGGAGCAAACGGGATATCCGGCAACCATATGTTACGAGTTTTGGCCGAATTGCCAGAAAGATGGACGAATGTTTACTCGATGTCAAGGCGAGCACCGTTAACCAACAAAAGTTGGAAAACCAACGTCCTGCATATGCCGTTGGATTTCTTAAATAGCACGCCTCTTGAGCTAGCCAATGTTATGAAAGAGCAAGGAGTCAAGGCGTAAGTTATTACCAACAAATCATGGAGATTCGAGACCTATATTAACCTTCAATTCTTCGAAGTGATTATGTCTTCTTCTTTTCATATGTCCAACCCGAGCCGAAAGATGGCGGTGGGATATGGTCCGCTGCAGACGAGCTAGTAAGGGTCAACAGTATGTATATGCATGCCCGTTGGCGATTGACATCCCCTGAAACCAAACTTGCTAACAGATGCATCCTTGTCTAGCGGCGATGCTTTCTAACTTCTTAGAGGCACTGAAACTTGCGGAAATTACACCCAAGCGAGTCATGCTGCAAACTGGTGCTAAAAATTACGGCCTCCACCTTGGCCCAACTATGACGCCGCAAAGAGAAAGCGATCCACGAGTCTTGTTAGAACCAAATTTCTACTATACCCAAGAAGATGTCCTCTTCAAATACTGCAAAGAAACTGGTGCTGGCTGGAATGTGGTCATGCCGTCTTTCATTTTGGGCGCTGTCAAAGATGCGGCCATGAACATGATGTACCCGCTGGGTATCTTTGGTGCTGTCCAGGCGTATCTAGGAAGACCCCTTGTATTTCCAGGCGATCTTGCATCATATATGATGCCCCTCGACCTTTCATCTGCAACTCTAAACAGCTACCTTGAGGAATGGGCCGTTTTAACACCGAACGCCGTGAACCAGGCATTCAATGCTTCCGATAACAGCGCTTTCAGTTGGGCGGCATTTTGGCCCATGTTTGCTAGTTGGTATGGTGTATCATATCAAGTACCTGAGGACGAAAATGCAGAGTACATTTCGATTCCCACTCAATACGAGCCGCCGCCAAGAGGGTAAGCATTGGTTCTTCTATTTCCCCTATGTTTCATTGTCTCTAAACAAAGAAAAATTTGATGGCGTATAAGCCTACATACTAACCCTCAATCACCTAGATTCGGGCCAAGGGGCACAATTCGTTTGAAATACGCACTTACTCAGTGGGCGACAGATCCTGAGGTTCAGGAAGCATGGAAGGCACTAACTCAGAGATATGATTTACAGTCTAACCCATTCCAATGTGGGAAGGATATCAATCGAATCTTTAGTTTTGCGGATAATGCGCTGCTTATCGCGTGGCCGCTCCAGTTCAGGTCAGTACTGTGCCCTCGTAACGACCGCTTCCCTTAATTTCCACCACCTCTTGATATGTAGAAGCTAATATTTCCACGCTGTAGTCGGAGCAAGGGTCATAAACTTGGCTGGTTTGGGGCGGTGGACACTCTAGAGTCCATGAGACAGATCCTAGACGAGTTTGTTGAGCTCCAGATGCTTCCACCACTTCCAACCTTGAAAATGTAATCTAAACGAGACATTTCAATTATCCCTGTATCCTTATTGCTTTAGGGCTACTACCATGTACTCTAGAGTAGTTCAAGGAAATTACACTGGAATCCAACATACGTTGTTTCTATAAAACGGAGCTCCCATGGGAGCCTTTATAATAGTATTTGACCGTTAGTTTGTCTAAAAAACCCATGGCTATCTAAAAGGACAGCGTCACTCAATCAAAGCTGGGCTTCTTAATGACTTAATTATATCAGTGTCTCTATCCGGTACCCATGTAGCTAGTTAATAAAGTCTAAGTTAAAATATGACTTTAATGATAGATCTAAGAGTAAACTTAAGAGTGCGCTTAAAGGTGTATATAAAGGTAAATATAAATAAAGGTAAGTCTAAGACGCTACACATAAGTCTAAAGACAGGCGTAAGAATTCATGTAAGGGTTATAATAAGGTCAATTAGAAATAATACTAATAAATCTCCAGACCAAGCCTCTTCCAATATGGTCCTCCTAAAATTTGAGCGAAAGTAACACCTTCATGGCGACTGGTGGCATAGGTATAAGCCGTTAAGACTCGTTTAACCGTGACTTGTATTGTGACAGGGAATATATGGTTTGTAACAAAGGTCTCGAGGGTCCTCTAACACAATGACCTAGTAACGAGACCCTTTTTACAATAAGTTCAGTGTAAAGGTCGATGCTTGATCAAAATTAGCCATAGCTTCAAGTCCTATCACGATCTCCTCTTTCACTTCGCCGTCTGGATGCATGTCATAGTTAAGCAATCCACCCAATGGACACCCGCCATCCCGATGCCAAAGAGCAATTGAACACCGACGTAAGTATTGATTTCCGAATGGGGTAGATATGTATGTCTCTTCTTTTAAAGACTCTGGCTTGCAACTCCTTAGGGAATGTGTGTATAAGACATTCGTCAAGGCGGTATAACCTAGAGAAAGTAGGAACTATTCCCATGTCGTATCTCTTCAGGGCCGATGACAATTCCTTGCATGTAGTTCGCCAAATATTTATACCTAGGCTTCCCTAAACTTGCCCTTGTAACTACCGCAAGTGTCCTTAACTACATAAAGGGGCGGTGTGCTGTAAATTTAAGAAACAATAAGAGCTTAATTGAAAAAAAAAAATATAACTAACAAAAATTAAGGGTTGGATATTCAGTCACAATGAAGTGATTTATATCTTCCTGAAATAATTTAATAAGCACTATTACTCTCGCATCAGGCACCAACTAGCATTTGGACATGCGTTAGTGAGCTGTCGTGGCACGGTTAACAAAAATTTGTTTTCTGGCCGTTCTTACATCGAAGGGCGTATTAGTTGGGCTAGGCAGCGCTTAACGTCCTCCTAAGTCTATCTTGTTCATACCTTTATTTCAAGTTTATCTCCAAAAAGCTCTAAGAAGAACTCAACAAATTCGGCTCTATCAAGGTTTTCAGTGTCAATGATTTGGGGTTTAGGCATGCCAGGCAGGTTAACGAGGATAGGGGGGCGTTGGCATAGGTAGTTTGCTCAATGCGGTTTTGATAGAGGAAAATAATTGAGAGCGAGGACGAGCCTACTAGCCTTGCTGTTTAAGTACTGAGGCATGAATGCCGTTTTCAGATTATAAGAAAGGCCCTGGAAACTGCGAGGGAAGTTTTAAATGAAGATAACTTTGAGACAGCTATAAACCAGTCGCTCTTATCCGAGTCACACTGATGGAAAGGGAAGCTGAGAGAAGGGCAAAACGTTGAAGACTCTTGCTGTGCAGACCGTGACTAAGCTTCGTGGGGAGCACAGATGTCCGTACGCTCAGGATCACGAACCGCTTTGCTCGAATAAAATGGCTTATACGTGTTCGTGGAGTCATAAGGCTGGTGATCTCTAGAAGTATACTTATGACAGTAATCTAGGCGGCAAAGGAGACGTCTTGTTGGGTGGAACTGATCTTGTCCTACCATGCCTAGCGAGCAGTACTGTAGGGTTCCACAAACCACGAAGCGACTGGTGGCTCATATACTATATAAACTCCGCCTACACCCTCATTTCATGATGAGTTTGGAGAGCTGTTCACATTTGCTGCTGAGAATCTTTCTTTTTCTACCGGGATGTGATCGCCCGTGGGGCGCGTGCTCTCTGTCTGATCTAAAGATACGGAGAACTGAAATGATTTTCGAGATAAGGAGATCGACAATCAAATATCCCCGTGAGGTTCTTCAATGCAGGCAGTCATCCCAGCCTTATCAAGTCGAGGACTGAGGTGGACGTACCACTCTGTATGCAATTAAGGCAGAAGTAAGAGGGTAGTTAGGTATCTATTTTTAGGGGCCGGCCCGTCCCTTGCGCCGAGCCTTATCGAACAAGCTAGTGGGGCACCGCTCCCTGGGGCCTAAAAGGCGCGAAAGGACCACCTTCGACTCAGACACCACATACGGTCAACCGACGCCTAATAATAGAGAATTTATACGGGAATACGGAGTTCGCTGCACCGCTGGCGATGGTGTCATCTTGTCAAGCCCGAGTTTCAGAACCGCCGAGAGAAATCGCAGGGCTCGTGCATGCACCATGTGAGCCAGGGGTCCGCGTGCCGGCTGCCTATCAAGTTGGTGGTAAGGCCATCATTGGGGGAAGATGCATGACGCAGCGGGACCCAAGTGGGATGGTGAGTTGTGTCTGCAGCCCTTATCTGACGGTATCTTGATAGCTCTTGGCCCGCTGCAGGTCTCCCGGGATCTTACCTTCCTCTAGAACGACTACAAACATTATATATAACCCGAAATCTACCATGAAACCCCGAGCAAACAGACACATCCTTTGACAATCGTCGTCGCAAGGCATGGCGGGAAACGGCACTATGTTACGCGATCTTTTTTACCTCCTTATTCATTCAGATGCGCCTTTTCTGATGGTGCTCATGTCTCTGTCAGTCGCCATGGCAGAGGCATCGAGGGTACCTATGCTCGAAGCCGCGGTGTGTCGGGAATGGTATCTCACACGCTCACCGCAGCTCGTTAGCCCGGAAGGCCATGTGTCTGAACGCCTCTGCAAGCTGCCTGATATTCAGACGAAGACAATGATGCTCATCGGGGGTGATATGCGATGGGCTGCTACTACGGCCTTGATGATGGCGTTCCCCAGTGCCTGGCTGGCTCGGAGAGTGGACAAGCGAAAGCTGCTTATACTGTGTACGACCGGCTTTAGTGCTAAGACGGCAACTTTCACTCTCCTCTGCCGCTACCTCACGGGCTCGTTGAGGGCTATCTGGCTCATTCATTGCTGGGACATGATTGGGGCAAGTCAGATAGTCATACTCACCCTGTTGTGGTCAATGGTGGCCGAGAGAACCACATCGGCTATCCGGTACCGCCCTTCATACTCCTTCATGGCAAACTACCACCTCTACATTCATTAACAGATATGAGGGATTAGATCTTCCATGTTCCTTTCCATTACCTCAATTCTTTTGGGGATACAATTCCTTGGTACAACTGCGAGCGGGTTTCTGCTTCGATCGTCGCCATGGATTGTGGGCTTATTTGCAGTGTTGGCAAGTGCCATGCAAGTGCCTGTCTTATTACTTGGTTTGAGATACCGATCTGCTAAGTGTTCCACGAGCGATGGAGAGATGGGCGAGGCCGAAATACAAAACATAGCTGAAGACGTCAATACTCCACTTCTACAACCAGTCGCAAACTCAGGCGACTCGGACATCTCCAGCCTGGGAAGCGAAGTGAAAGGTGGCGCTAGTGAAGAGTGTATACCCCAATTCCATGGGCGATTCGAGCGTCTATTCGGGCCCGTATTTTGGGCAACAACGAATTACCTCTCCCGCATACACTTTCATATTCTCCGACATCGGGTATTCCAAGCCGGTTTCGCATTGGAATTTTTTACCGTTCTGGCAATGGGAACCAATATGGTGCTACCCCAGTGGACAAGCCACCAATTCGACTGGCCATTGGCAAGGGTGACAACCATTACGGCCTTCACTATGCTGGTTAGCATTGCCGCACTGATTACAGGGCCGTTCATAAACGCACGGCTGCTTCCATATTTCCGTACCGCCCGTCACATGGACCTGTTCGTGACTCGAAGCTATATCATTATCCGGAGCGTTGGTGCTGTTATGCTGGGGTTCTGCCGCACGCCTGCTACCTTTTTCCCTGCTCTAGTATTATATACTATGGGAGTCGGCCTTGTGGATAGCACTAAAGCGCTTGTGACACACTTCTCAGACCCCACGTACATCACAGAGTTGTACACCACACAGGCTATTGTCAATAACATGGGTGCCTTCACTGGGGGCTGTCTGTGGCCTGCCGTGTTTAACCTCCAACTCAAGCTAGATGGTTTCTGGTCAGGGCTCCCTTTCTGGATCAGTGGAGGGTTATTTTTGGTTGCTCTGCTAGTGACGGGTCCCTTCCAGAGCCAGCTCCGCAAGCAAAGCCACGCAACCTTTGGCGTATAGCCGGACAAGGAAGGTGAAATGCTGCTCCTGCAGAGCCAGCTCAGATAACGAAGTTTCATAATTTCTCAGCGGAGAATCTCATAGAACTCGGAATTTTCATTGATCACTCACTCATGTCTTATTACATTCTACTGGCTTGTAGGGATCCTCTGGAGTGATCCCAAGCCACTTTACGCCCTCGTTCCCCGACGACCTCAAGAGCCGACAGCAGGTACCGAATGATATCAGCACAAGTGAGCGGGGAATTAGAAGATACGATATTTCGGAATCAATTTTTTTTATCGGTGCAGGAACTCAAGTACCTGTGGCCGCTCCCAGCACCAATGAATCGTGTGGGGGTGTGTGAACTTAGTTATAACGTGTAGTTAATCTGACCTATTTGACGTCCAACCGCCGATGCATGCTCTTAATCGACAACTCTAGGATGCAAAGTTCCCTGCAAGCTGCATAGAACACGGCCCGAACTACAATGGTTTCGGTCTAGCGAGCGGCGTTGGCTGGCTGAAATGCACGTAAACCTGTCTGCTGTTCTCACCGCTACACATTTGCGCAGATATTGTGAGAGGTGCTGCTCGCGCATGCAGACATTTTGGGAGCCTTGGGAACGAGGATTGACTGACCAGCTCACAGATGACATCTAACGGATTGGGGTTTTGGCTGCTGGGCTTGCTGGTCGAGCCGATGCCGCTGCATGCAGACAAGGATGGTTCACCCACAGGAGGAATTGACGCCGGTTAACAAGAAATAAATATCCCAGGAGCCTAAACTACATCTAATTGTAGATCTCTTTCCATTCATCACGTCATGGGCATGAGTATATGTCTACGATGAATTCTTGCGAGAAACCGAGGGTTGGCCGCTCTCCTTATAGTTATAGGACAACGCGAGACAATCACTTACTAACTTTAGGCAACCTTGCAGCCAAAAATCTGTGCAAGGCATCCCTATTTCAAGGAGAGTGATGCCTCTATCACTATTGAAGACCCTGCAGTCAGACGGGTTTGTCAAATTGACTTCGAGCCTGGGCCGAGTGAGCCATATGCGGCTTTATGCGAGACTGTACAAGTAGACTCCAAAGCAACCTGGTCAAATGCGTAATCTCTAGGAACGATATGTTCCTTCTCAAGTAACTGCCGACAAAATTCCTTACTATCACCTAAAATCCTGTCTTTGTGTTCCCCCACGAAGCTTCCTTTCGGCTGGATATATACCTGCTAGTATACACTAATTAAGCACCCTATAAGCATGCTATTCGCCAGAGAGCCAGGAAAATAATCACTAGAGGAGCCATACTCCGTACCTTAGGGTATATCCCAGTCTGTCGAGTTCTAAAGAAGCTGAGACACACCAACATCCACAGAGCTCAGCCCAGGCATCTCGGGATATCCCCACGGCCCCAAGCCGGTAGACCCATTACCTTTGGTGCTATAAGCCGTACCAGGGATATTAAAGTCCATCTGCACGGGCGTAGAAAGGTCATCCGAATTGACGTTTAAGGGTCCTGTAGGCTGTATTGTATCAACATTTGGTAATAAATTTGCCGTCATTTGCATAACTTTGATCCTGATATCCGATATGATCCGCGGGGCCACTGGGCACATGTTGTCTTGTCTGGCTATAGACTCGCGCGTCTCCCAGGCCTAAATGACAATCCGAGAGAAAACGATAAACAAGGGCTGGTCATCTTTCTTTAAGTCCATCATTCGCACTTCATAGTTATTACTCATGCCTTCCCACGCCTCGTCTGCGTGCTCCCCAATAGGCCGCTTTTTCAAATCCTGAAGCAGGTGAATATATGTGGGGAATGGGAAATGAAATTGAACAAACCGGAGGTATCTTTTAGTGAGAGGCGAGGTCATGAGATTCGTGTCGCATGGAAATATCAGTTTGCTGCATGGACGCAGTCGAGTATCTGGAGTAGTATTGCAAGAGACGGTTTTTAGCCATATGGCCCCGTATCGTCTAGATAGTCATGTAGTGAAGTGAGTTCTCTGGATTATAGAATGCCAAATATTTCTCCTCCATAGTATTTTCTAGGGCCTTAAGCCGTTCTTCTTCTTCTATGGGGCTAGGCCGAGTGGCAATGGTGTTTAAAGACGGATTGGTAAAGTCGAGGTGGGAGGCGCTGTGACGGATGAAGTTAGGTAGCTCGCTACGCACTATAGTAAAAAGCATCTCTGTGGGCCTATTGATTGTTGCTGATGGTATTTTTATCTCTGGCTGAAGCTCAAAGTCATTAACGTTAAGAGGAACTCTGTAGTCCCAAGCAGGAGCAAACGATGTAGTCTTGTAATTGGATATCTCGCAGATGCGGTTATCAAATATGATAAGTGTTGAACGGAGATTCGGTGTAATACTGCCTGATCGTACGAAACACGTTAGTCAACTACGCCGTTTCATTAAATATCAGTGTCAGCTCTCCATCATCGAACAAATGCTACGCCCGGCGTTTTAACGCCTGTTTCAGCTGTAGCTGGCATCTCCGCGATGGCAAGATACATGGCCGTATGAGGAACATAAATAGGAGCCCAATATCGTGTATTTAGATGATCAGTGCTTGATAGATTGAAATCTCATAGATTGCTCCAGACCCACCTGACCAATCAAATCAATCAAATATCTCGTATCTCAGAATAAGTGACCACCATAATCTTCGACGCATCTCCGCCTCTAGAGCAGAGCATTTTCTATACGTGGATTCATTGTGAATGCCTATCCGTTGAGCAATGCGTATAGCAGTACTAAGCAGGGAGGACAGAGATTCAGGGTCCGTTTTATGTCTGATAGAGACCTATGAGAATTAGTATACGCTGGCAGACCGGTCAGAGAGCCTTACTAGGTAGAGATAGAACGCCGTCAAGCACTCACGACCACTAGATCGCAAAATACAACATCCTCGCAACGCTTGTTGACATAAAAACTGATAGCCTATCAAAAACTCCTTCTTTGGGGCTCCAAATAAGGCACTGCATTGGTCTTCCGTGAGACTCAGAATAGAGATGGAGTAGATACTGAACATCAACGCTTCTAGTGTAGGATTGATATTTGCAATATCGCTAGCAGCATCGATGATACGTATTTGAAGGGTTGGTGTATGCGTGACTTTGAGAAGGGGATTGACGTTGTCTAGGTAGATCTGCCAGAGCCTGAAGATCTGTACCAGGCTTGGATGCGAAGCAGAAAGGTCGACCTTCTCTGTGGGACCAAACGAGAGGTGGTCGTTGATCTGCCCTTGAAACGTGTGATTCCATGCCTTCTTGATCACTGATGGTCAGATATCATCATTGGCATGCAAGAAACCACTATCGTTTTCATCGTCTTCGCCGTCGTTTCCATCATCACCATCCTTGGGATCCCCCTTTTGACCCATGGCACGCCAAATGTCCCTTACAAAATAATAAGTCATCCGAATTTTTACCTATAAAAGTCTTCCCAGCAAAAGCAGGACTCAAGATTATACTCACACGGACCTAGACCCGACACCGGCGTTCTTCTCTGTCGTGTCCGCCTCGGGAATGATTCCCTCTGACTGTACGCCATCCGGTGGCTTCTCGCGGCCATCCCGCGTATGGAGAGGGTCGAACTTGACATTGTGTTGGCGGAGCAAGCCCTCATAGTGTCGCAGGCGCGCCAGAAGCTCTCTCTCAGGAAATCTACGGCGTTGCTGGCGGTTTGCTTGTTCGCATTGTACGCCGCATCTTACACGGCTGGCGCAAGGGAATATACGCTCACACTTGATCTTGCGTTGTTGACACAGCACGCAGGCTAGCGGGCGCCGTGTCCTGGCAGTTGCAGTTTGTTTCGGAGACAGCATGAGACTGTCGATCCTGTTGTAGCAGAAGGGTTAATACACAGTAAACCCGGTTGACGGGAGAAGTTAAGACGCTGCCTTCATTACTACCATCATGGCTGCTCTGATGTGCTTGAAGCCGGGCTTTATAACTCCCACACGCTAAGTCTCGCACTTTCTAACCCCTGACAGCACTAGATCGGATTTCGGTAGCCCCGAAGCAGTTGAGCGTGCAAAATGCGAATTCCCCATTCATATATATATAAAATTACGCATATAGGAACATAATTAATTGCTTCTGATTCTGATATACTTCAGGGCCCATAAAAGCCTTTCGCTTCTGTTCTTTTTCTCCAATATTATGATAAAATATAAATGTAACACACGTAGAGGTGCTGGTGGTATCTTGGTGGGATTATCATACCTGTCCCAGCGAGATCATGAGTCTGGCTGCCGTTGGAGGCCATACTTTGGGTATAGCAACAATCATCCTGACTGCCGAAGGGTGAGAGCTCATCAAACTCCAAATGATTCAAAAAAATCTCTTTCCATTGAGTTATGGAGGCCACAGCCATTGAAACACGACATATAACTGAAAACAGAGAACGGCTCAGACAGGTCCAGCCTCCCACATTGTTTGCTATACGGGACTGTGAATCCGTGAATGGGTGAATTCCCGGTCAGTGGAAACTTGCTCCGGCGAATGCATCGGAGCTGGTCTAGACGGTTCGGATATAAGGATGCCATCTTTACCGCGGGGGCTGAATAGAATGCGCCGCGGACTTGAAGGATGTTGTCAGGCGGTTTATAAATAAAAAGAACCATCACGTGATATAGACCTCAGCCCAGAAATTAGGTTTGTACAGGGATAAAAATAGTTCAAATCTTATCGAGGACAAGCTTCATGTTTCCACAATTCGATAACTACGACGGATGATTATCAAAAGTCCAAGAAAGAATGATTTCTTTAATTGGGCTAACGATTCGGCTTAGAAGCAAGCTGACCCTGATATAAATAACCGCAAACTCAGGCGTATACACTGATTGAATCAGGGATTTAACAAGGATAACTCGTGAAAACAATCGGGTTCGGCAAAGAAAAGAGCGAGTGAGTGACCCGTGTAGACCTTCTGCAAAAGGGTTGAACACATCCCTTGATCCCGAAACTCAGCAGAAGTTTCCAAGATATGCTCTAGTTGCAAGAGCAGCCGAGGTAGTTGTTGGTGCAGCGGCCGTTACGTCCATTGCAGCCATTTTCATTGCATCTTCCGGTGTTGCTGCCACATCCGTATCCACACTCGCATCCAAGGTATGGCCCCTAATGAAGTTTTCCTGTCAGAAACTGACATAGTCTTTGGGGACTTAAGAGTATACTTACGGAGGTGCAGGTGATTCTGTTTGGGCTTAGTTCTCCATGGCAGTTATTGTCGTAGCAGTTGCCATTTGGATAGCCGCAGTTGTTGTTGGCGATTCCGGCCTCGGGGAGAGCAAACGAGGTGGACAAGGAGGCAATGCTGACAATGAGGAGGGTGGTGAAACGCATGTTTTCGGTGGGATTGATTGTCTTGGGGGACTTGGTTTTTGATTTACTGAAGATGGAATGCTTTGTAGGATTGTTGATTCTGGATTTCAACTTCGAAAAGGGGATTCAATCCCAATACTTATACCTTTTTGACGGCCTATAATCTCGGACATCAATCGCCATCCCTGGATGCTACTGGATTGAGTACACGTAACACTTCATCCTTCCAAGCATTCCATTTGTTCCAGGCGAATGTCCTATATTAGGCTTGCTGGTGTCTCTATCACTTTCTGGCATGCAGCGCATAAGGTTTCATCCCATGATCCTCCGGATTGATACATGCATCCTGCTACATACGTGGATAGCTTTACTCACTCCGATGGCTCAATAAAAAGGCCTCCACAAGGCACAGCAGTGATATACTGCTTCAGTAGAGAACGTATAATATACCTTTCAAAGCTATATTTTAAAAGCGTCATCTTTGGATACCTTGCGGTAAAGGACCCCTTGATAGCTATATCAGCGGAAATACTGCTCTCATGTAACAGATTACCACTTTAGCATTTGCGTCCGTAATGAAGGATTTCACCATTTATCCAACTTGTGCAAGGGTTAAGCAGCCGGCCTACAGGTTTACAGTTTGTGGAATTATGGTATCAACCGCACCAGAGTCATTTGGGAGGGAGCAGAAATAATGCATTCAAAGACAGAATTAGAAGCCGTAAGAAATACTACCAAATCTCAAAAACAAACATGAGGTGATCGCTGACCCCATAAACAGAGCAGTAGAGCTCTACGTCAGCCGGAATAACAATATGTCAGATTCTCTATGCTGTGGTACAACTCGTTCCGATGCCCAAGGATTCCCATTGGACACTAGGCCTTTTTGTGCCTTGTGGTCCAACATAATGCTTGACTAGCAACATTCCTCCAGATATGAAGCTTAATTAGATCACTATACACACCATTCATTGGAAGAGCCGTTCCTGAGAAATATGTAGTCTCAGTAGAAATAGGCAACTGAGGCCTATTAATACACTTCTTAAAGAGGAAAGTCGGTATCCCATGCAAGCTCGTGCGCTGTTGGTACATTTATCCGAAGTACGGAGGTCTCTAACAAAAACCTCTAGGGCCTCCGATGTTTGATCTGTAAAAGCGCCCTCTATCAACCTTATTTTGTTACCCTTAAGTTTGCCCTTGGACCTATCCTTTGGAAAGGGGTTAACATATAAGGCTCCTTGATAACTTGTTTGGTGGGATCTCCGTAACGTTAGGCCAACTGTTTGGCGATCTCTTCTTCGTGGTCCAGTAGTTAGTTATGTAATGCTCTGCGGGGAAGCATGCAGCAAGAATGGCCTAGAGCTAAGCGGACCCTAGAAGCTGAATATTTGGAAATGACCAGCGACCTTGCATACGGCCGGTGGATCCTTTAAATCCTTCGGATCCTTCAATCAAAGCATTCGAGGCTTTCATTGTATAGGTAGAATTGACATCCAAACCGGGGAATGTATAGTGACGGGGCTGAGAGCAGGCATATAATCATGCATGTGGCGACATAGTCCAGTACTTTCGACATCATTCAGGTTTAACAAAACTAACCTTTTTCTTTTCCTCTCTTCCAGCAAACCCGAAATTGGCCGGCATGAGCGCTTTGCTTGTTATGTAGTTATTAACCGTTCCCTGTCAAGTTCTGCTCCTCAACTTGACCTCGTGCTCCTTTCGCTACGCATTAATCAATCATCTTATACCAAGATATAATCCTCATTTTGCGCTTTTTAGCAACCTTGGAAGACCTGAAAGTTTGGCTGCATAGTCACGTGTCAGAAACCTCAGCTCATCACGTGATATTGATGCATAAATGATACCCATGGATCTATAGGCCAATGCATGTATGGATTCTTTGTTTCTGTTTATTATCTTTAGAGAAATATTATAAGACCGAAGGCTGTGGAAGGGGAAACCCTCTACTCATCGTTCAAACATCGTTCAAACATGGGGGCTTGTGTCATTCGTGTGCACCACGTATGACGTAACTAATGCTTTTGTTTTGCGTGACTAGTTTTCTCTCACGTGCAACTCCATGTTTACAACCGCCATGTTCAACATCTTCGAGCTCGCAAGCTCACCATGGCTTGATTTCAAGGCTTCAAGGTGCACGCATGGGTCTTTACTCTCTCTAAGCTGTTCTTCGAAGTTATCTCTCATTTTCTGCAACTTAAAACGACACCACGCTATATTCGTGGGCAGATTTTGCCCTTATGGTGTAGAGTTGCCATGAGTTTCTTTCCATACCTACTACATTCTTTGCTTCCTGGAATATCGCAAATACGACCGTTTTGCGTCATAAAATATGTCATATGAAGGTTCTCCGGGTGTTTTAAACAAAAAGAGAAGATTTTGTCAAGCCCACATATGAACCGAGACAGGACCATGGCCAACGACTGCCGCTGGAGGAGACCCAGCGTATTTGGCGCTTATAATGTTAGCAAGACCAGGAGAGTGGGTAAGTCTCGCTATCGAGCATACAGAGCCATTTAATGGCTTTTTTTTATGTTGAACTTCCCAGGGGTTATCATTAGACAAACGGCTACTAATACATTTATGCCATCTGCTAGTACAAGTTGCTATCGCTGTGATATGCTGCTTCCTATCATCTGGCATAGTATTTGGCTATGCTGCACTTAAACCGATTTTGATAGATGAGGGGGTATATAGCCATTTATGCACAGGAGATGAGATTGGTCAAAGCGTAAGGGTATGTTATAAGCAAGAACTAAGGTAAGTCCACGCATACCTCCTTCATTGCGTTATAACAGATTTTTTTAACGGTTATCTTAGGCTTAATTTTATGTTTACTGCATCAGCCATTGCTTCGAATATTTGTGCTTTGCCTATTGGTGCCATTCTCGACAAATATGGCCCTCGTTTTACGAATGGTCTTGGTGCTATTCTCATAGCAATGGGCTCTCTTCTGTTTACCTCCGCCTCACATTTCCCGTATGATAGATATCTATGCGGATATATCCTCCTGGCAATGGGTGGACCAGCCGTGTTCATATCCTCTTTCCATTTATCGAACGCTTTCCCAAAACATTCTGGCCTCATATTATCGATGTTGACCGCCGCCTTCGATGGCTCAAGCACCGTCTTCCTATTCTTTCGTGAGATCCATAGCACGAAAATTACGCTCAAACTCTTGTTCCTGTTCTACCTTGTTGTTCCAGGCCTGATCCTTGGGTCTCAGGTGTTTCTCATGCAATCAAGGCCTTACAGCACAATGGGAGAGCTTATAGGACATGCAGATGATATTCTGGCCGAAGAAATGGAGAATACCCGAATTAATGCTGGTTCTGGTCTCGGTTCAACTCAACAGTCCCCTAGATACCATCATGTTATGTCTAAAATCAACACCCTACTTGATGGCGATAATCACAGAAACACCGCCAGTATCTGGAACTTCATCCCGAGTAGGGGAGCAGGGCAAGTAGGGGAAACCAGAAACAACGGAGCACAACACACCAAAAACCAGTTATGGGGGACCTTGCATGCATTACCAGCCTCCGAGCAGATTAGTTCATTATGGTTTGTCCTCTTGACCGTGTTCGTGATGGGCCAATTTCTCCGAATAAACTATTTCATATCAACCCTGTTTATACAGTACGAATACCTCTTATCCTCTTCTGCTCTGGCCAGGGCATTAAACCACTATTTCGACTACCTACTGCCCATTGGTGGCCTTATTGCTGTCCCGTTCATTGGACTACTTCTCGACTACGCCTCTCTGCCATTCATACTCCTTAGCCTTGTCAGTATGACTACGATAAATGGTATTGCAGGCTGCATCCCACATAGCCTAGCAATGGGATATATCAACGTCACCCTTTTTACATTATATCGACCATACTTTTACACAGCAATATCCGACTATACTGCAAAAATTTTCGGGTTCCAGACTTTTGGAAAAGTCTATGGATTGATAATATTCGCCGCAAGTATGGGGAGTTTCTTCCAGACGCCGTTGGAAATGATAACGCTGAGGGAATTCGACAGAGACCCTATTCCGATGAATATCTTATTGACAGCTGGTACATTTTTAGCTGGAGGGATACTCACCCTGTTTGTATGGCACAAGTCAGCGGCTTATGCCTATTCTATTCTCCCTTCGGAAATAGATATGGAATCAAGATGCGATGTCAGGACGGTGGAGAATTTACAAGCTTCCACTGAAGGTGAGTTTACTGCAGAAGATGAATTTTCTGCTGAGGATGAACGTGATGCATGGCAAACCGACCCGCTTCTTCGTTCCTTTGATAGATTGAATCGATCCTTATCATATGGAGCCATTTCCCATGATGCATAGTGGTGATTCACGCCTGCCTGTATAATACCTGTCACGAATAGAATGTTTCAATCGATTTAATATATACAACTCCATAGATCGGCTTGCTATCCGATGCAGACGTAGATACAAAGATAAGGAAATGATCAAGAAATGATTGACTATAGCACAACGATCGCTAGCTGTTATATGAAAGTAATCGAAGTAATCGGGATAAAGCAATGCATATTGCTTAGTCAATCTGCATAAGCTGGTACTTTCCACCCTCTCCGCCAGGGCCCTTGTACTCTTCCAATGCCTTCTCGACGGCATGCATGCATCCGATGACCTTCTCCTCATGCCATCTTCGTCCAACAACCTGGATAGCAGTGGGTAGGCCGTGCATAGCATCAGCATCGTAGTATTTCCAAGCACCTCGAGAAACAGCACTGTCGACACCCAAGTTCTTCAAGACACGCTTATACACATTCTTACCCTTCTTTCCATCAGGGCCGACAAGAGCATCCTTCTTAGAATCCACGTGGCCCACTGGAATAACACCAGCAGAGTAGTCGAGCATGTTCCAGAAGAAAGTGTAACCGCAAGAGCTGATAGCATCAGTCATAGCACCGTGTGGTAGAGCAGGAGTGGCGTTAACAGGGCAGAGAATGAAGTCGAAGTTTTGTTCCTTGGCGTTCCACCAGTCGTGCCATGTGGCGCGGAATGTTTCACGTTGGGCGACAAGTTTCCATTGTTCGGTGGCGGTCTTGAGGCCAAAATCACGGAGGAGGTAGGCCCAGGTTGCATCACGCTTGATGTAGCGGACGAATAGGTAGTAGGCGTAGCGGAATGGCCAGGAGAACCAGGAGAAGGTGGTTAGGTGAACCGCACCAGGATCAGAGGATTCACCGGTTTGTAGGTGGGAGTTGAAGGTCTCACAACCATCAGCATTGAGTAGAAGAGAAGCAAGGTTGAGACCCATTAGCGAGGTAGCAGTTGGTGGCTCCTTAACTTCGACTAAAGTGTGTCCAGCAGCCGTCAAAGCGGCAATGGCTGTGTTCAGGCCACGGGCAATTGCAGGAGTTGGGGGAACGACGCCTGATGATTACATGTTATTACAATGTAAATTGAAAGTTAAAAAGTGGGAGAAACTAACCGTCAGACCTCATAACACCAATTCGGAGCTTCTTCGTCTTGGCCTCTTCTTCCTCCTTGCTTCTCCAGCTAATGGGGTGGACGGTGGTGTCATACTTCCATGGCTCCATTCCGATGATAGAACGAGCAAAGTAGGTCAGATCGTTGAGTGTTCTTGCCATAGGGCTGAAAACACTGGGAACGCCTTCTTGTCCGGCCATACTGGTGCTGACACCAGCCTTTGGCCATCGTCCCGTACTGCAGCGGATGGAGTAACAGCCACTCCATGCAGCTGGAAGACGGACGGAACCAGCAACATCAGAACCAACACCGATACGGCCACCCATGGCCAAGAGGGAAGCTTCACCTCCAGAGGAGCCTCCGGGGGTGTAGTCTGGGGAGTGGGGGTTACGGCAAACACCCCAGAGGTCATTAGTCGACTCGAAGGAGAGCAATGTAATCGGTAGAGCAGTTTTAGCATATGGAATAGCACCTACACAACAGTTAGATGTCATACATATCATCACATGGAATAAGTGATCATACCTGCGTCCTTCAACAGTCTAACAAGGGCACCGTCCTTTGCGGCCGGCTGGCGAGTATATCTCGTGTATCCTACCGAGGTATCGAAACCACCAACCTGAATGGAATCCTTCAACGAGACGGGGATACCAGCCAAGGGTCCCTGGATATTGATACCCGACTTTGCCCATTCCTCAGCCTGTGGAATCAACAATTCCGTTATGCAATTGCATCGTTCCTGTGCCTTGATGGCGATCTTCCCGTAGGTACGCAGCACGTCAACGGGAGCGAGGGCACCTTTGTGGACATCTTGGACGAGCTCTTCGATCGGCTTATCGATCACCGACTGGTCGAACGCTGAGAACGGAGCATGGTAGACGGATGGTAGAGAAGCAAAGCGTTGGGATCTTTGGTTGCGCTTGAAGTTGCTGTGTACTACTTAGTACGGGAGTATACGAGTATATCTAGGACAGGATTGCAGGGTATAGCTTACCGAGCACTACGATACTCGAAGTAGTCGAACGGGGGAAGCATCTTGGCTGGGTTGTGGCATGCAGTGGTGTGGCTGGATGATGGCTGCAGACGAGGTTGATGTTGATGCAAGGGAGGAGGTGAGGAATGCGGAGAAAGGTGAGCTTCCCGGCTAATTTATGGTGGGCGGGCTCGGCGTCAGGAACCCGCGTAGCCGGACCAGAACGCCGAGATGAAAGGTTTCGGCACAACTCTCTATCTACTACACTTACTCTACTCTACAGTTACTCTACAGTTACGGAGTACTCTACGGAGTACAGGTGGTATAGATGTGTGTATGAGTCTAGGAGCAAATACTGGGGAAGATCATCAAAGACCACGTGAGGCTACGTCATTGAAGATGTTGACATGAAAGCCGAATGCAGAGACGATGCGAGACGATGTAAGATGTAAAGACGATGCAGAGACGCCGCTCGATCAACAGTTGACTGCTAACACTCTAGAAGCGCAGCCTGAGTATCTTCTTCAGCGACAGCCCTCTCTCCTCCATCCTAGCCACCCTCCCCTCCTCCAGCAACTCGTCGCACCAGCCGCAGATCAAATTGCAGATCGCGTCCACTGCTGCATCGGCGGCCCCCTCTTCGCTTGCAAAGACCTTGATGATAGTTTTGCCGTCTTCATCATGCTCAACATCACCTATATTCGATGCACATTATTAGCTCTCGCATTTTGGCTGCCGTACGATTGCTGGAAGAACACCTACAATTAGCAGTCTTGGCCTGGGCGAAGGTCTTTATAAAATCCGCACGTCCGATAATTAGAGCAGATACGACAGCTGCGGAGACATCAACAATGAGGCACTTGATGTCTATTAACTGGGTGTGGGCTCACTCACATGGCATATACTTGAAAGAGATGTCTTTCCAGAAGGCGCACTGATGACCTTGAAGAATGTTAGCCTTATAAACCTTCACTCGCAGATGGAAGAGCATCTTACGCATCGCAAGCTGGACCTTTACCCCCATGACATTTTCATTATCGGTTTCATTCCAGCTTATAAGGAGCTGGCCATATTTCTCCTGGTAGGCCCATTGATGCGCATACACGGAGTGAACATGTCGAAAAGCAGGGTGTATTTGCTCAGGTTGGATCAGTTCAGACATCATATACGGACCGTGGATATTACGAGCAACACCAATAGTGACAACAGGTCTGTTCGTCTCTGTCCCTCCAATGAATACCCAGTTATATAGATGACCAAACATCTTAGTCCGCATGACTGTTCCTGATGTATAGCCACTGAACACAGGCGCGAGAGTGGTCATATCCTTTGTGAACTCATGGCCGTTCCAATACTCATATGCGTCTCGGTTATCTGGTTCCCACTTCTCAACACGGGCCAAATAGGTATCCTCGCCTAGCTTCCCCCAAGTATAGAAATAGTGCTCATCTAGGATTGAGCAGAACGCACCAAATGCTGGCTCGTTCGCTTCGAAGAGCATGGTATCATTCATGATACGCTCGGCCGTCATCTCGCCTGTCTGCCTGTTCCACACTACAGTTGCTATACCCACGCCATGAAGTGTACGTTTGAAGTTGCCTTGTGGAGAGCAAGTTTGAACGTATTTCTGGAACCAGATATACCCCCCAACGGCACCTGACTGAGGTTTCCAGAGGCCTCCAGGCATTTCCAGAATAACCTTACTAGTATGCTCTTTCTCGAGCTTCTCCTCGCTCTCAGTGAGGGGAACAAGAGGCTTCATGCGTTTATTTGCTGGAAAAGCAATGTTCGCGATAGGGTTCACTTTCGGATCTGTGGCTAGTGTGACTGAATTTGCAGCTTCGCCTGCAATCTCGCCTTTTGAATCTCGCCAGACCGTGGTGCCAAACAGGTAGTAGACGTTCCCTTTTATAATGAAGGACCTGCCATTACCCTGTGGGTAGATTGGCTTGAGTTTTTTATTTAGCTCGCCTAAGATGCGTAAATATAGAGCCTTTGGCGGGTAGATGGCGCTATATTTCCCTGTCCCATTGGTGATCGCGAGATTCCCACAAGGGGTTGCCATCAGCTCCGGGTGCTGGTATTCCGGTGCCGGTTCCATTCTATCTGATGAGGCTGAAATGGTATATATATGCGTTCTTTTCACCTGTCGACTTCTAGGACCTTAGATGGAAGGGTCTAACTGAAGAATATTTTGAAGCTTAAGTATTCTTGACTTTTAGGGGGGATCTCAACAAAGGACCTTGTCAATAAGGGAAGTGATGTCAAGAAAAGTCCTTAATCCAAGGCAATTCTCAACAAGAAGAAGAAGGCCTTAATGATAAGAGACACTTCATATAGAAGTGGCCCTGAGCAATATCTATCCAGGATAAAAGCCTTAACACAATGAGGAATCTCAATAAGAAAATCGCCTTACCGATATAAGTTACTTTAGTCGGAAGAAGCGGCTTGATGGTAAGAGAAGAATCAATTGTTAAGCTGGCTTGCTGAGAAAAGGGACGCGTCTAATAAAGGACAGGTTGAGAAGGAGGTTAGAGAAGGTGGTTAAGACTGAAAATTTCCTCGCTTATGTCCTTTTAAATCAGGCATATAATTACTATTTCCTCACCTCCTTCTTACTTTCTTCACTAGATTTGGGGCACAAAGTAAATGTGTTGTTCTAAAGTGATGCTGTAAGTGACTGCCTTGAGGTATACAAAAACTTACACCTTACTTCACTAATACTATATACCGCAAAGGGTAAGCTGGACAGTTATTATGCAGTATTTCTTTCACGCATCTTATAAAGCCTTTAAATCAAGTTAATTGTAAAAGAAAATTATTCAATAACATCCTTATTCACTCTAAACCCCTTTAGTCCTGTCGACTATTCTCATACAAGATAAGATTCCTTATATCGAGAGATAGAATGTACCGTAAGTACCTAATGCAAACAAACCCTCCAATATAACCATCTTATCCTCAAGCCTCCCACTTCCATCAACTCCTATCATCCATATATCATCCATATATAGTGATATCTTCTCTGTATACACAGGTATGTCCGGGAATATGTTATTCCGACATACCACGTGACCCTCTCGCCACTCGACTTTCGACGCTTTCGACACTTTTCGACGCTTCAAGCTCGCGATCTTCCGTCAACCCGAAGACAACTGCTGGTTCCTGAGACCGATCTGTTTCCGAGTTATTGTCAATCTATTCTTCAGCTGCACAAACAATCAAAATGGCCAACTACCTCGCCTCCATCTTCGGGACTGAGCAAGATAAGGTAAGCTCCGCCCCTTCGCGATATCGAGCTTTCTCCAGGCTAACATCTCGTCTTGCACTCAGGTGAACTGCTCGTTCTACTACAAAATCGGTGCCTGTCGCCACGGTGACCGCTGCTCGCGAAAACACGTCAAGCCATCATACTCGCAGACTATCCTATTACCCAACCTCTACCAGAACCCGCAATATGACCCCAAGAATAAAATGAACCCCAGCCAGCTTCAGAACCATTTCGATGCCTTCTACGAGGACTTTTGGTGTGAGATGTGCAAGTATGGCGAGATCGAAGAGGTGGTGGTATGCGAGAATAATAATGATCGTACGTTTTAAAGTCCCATACCTGTTCATCGCGAAGTTATCGCAGCCCTTGACCTGTCAAAAGCAATAAAATCACTAACCATCACTATTACAGATTTAATTGGAAACGTATATGCGAGATTCAAATACGAAGACTCTGCGCAAAAAGCCTGCGATGCGCTGAACTCCCGCTGGTACGCCGCCCGGCCGATTTACTGCGAACTCTCTCCGGTCACCGATTTTAGGGAAGCATGCTGCCGACTTAACAGCGGCGAAGGATGTGTTCGAGGCGGATTCTGCAATTTCATTCACCGCAAGGAACCCAGCGACGAGTTGGATCGGGAATTGGACCTTTCGACGAAGAAGTGGCTGAGACAGAGAGGTCGAGATGAGCGGAGCGTGACGCGCAGTCCAAGCCCAGAGCCAACGCGGAAGAGGTTTTAAGCTTGCATGCTAGCTGCTGAACGCTCTAGTTACTATGTGCTTGACCTTAGAGATACCTCTCCCGGGCTGCCTTGGTGGTAGACCGCCTGAGGCAGCCTGGATGGAGGCAGGGATTACGTGCCAGGGAGGGATATGATTTGCTGATTTAAGCAAGGCGTTGGGTGCTTTATGAAATAATAATCGATCATGTCACAGGAAATCCAGTCCTGTGAAGATAGTGTATATTAGGTATACGCACTTCTAATGCAGTATATTATTGCGTCGCACGGCTTCCATCTCTCGAAACTAGACCATCATCAAAGATTCCACAAGCCGGATAGGCACATAAGGCTGAACGAATCCTGAATCCAGCGGGCTCTACGTCATAGATCGGAGACGAGCACAGCAGAGTTTGGGTACCTGTTGGATTTCCCGTGGATGAAGCCGTCCGCCGCTGGATTCTACGTAAACTTCCGGGGAATATAGGAAGCTACCTCGTCGACGATATAAACATGTATTAATATTTCTTATTCCTCGTCCTCGCGAAGTCTGCCTACGCGATCCTGGCCGCGCACTCGTGACCCGATGTGGGGGAAGGGTGAACATCGTATGCATCGTATGATGAAGCGAGAAGCGACGAGAATGAAGGCCTGACGACATGATACAGCCACGCAAGCGCTGACAGCAGACAGATATCATATAATAGGGCCGTTCCCCTCGTCGATGGCCTTCCACCTGGCTTAATATAGAACATCCAGAAGACGTTATACATGGGCGACTAATAACCGCCGTTCGGGTTTCAGATCTACTCGGATATCTGTCCGTTGGGCAACAACACCACATCACGACATATATCTTCCATATCACTTCCCATCCTCACTTTTTTCATCTTTCACTCTCGACCATCTCATCCGTCTCCTCTCTCTCTCTTCTGCACAGTTCTGCCTCTCGCTTGCTGCCTTGTAGCCTAGGCCACTGCCTAGGCAACCATGCGCCCGCACCCAATCCCTGCATCACAGTTGGATTGCGCCTCACTTTATTGCTTTTAAAGTCCAATCCGCCCCTCGCTTGAAGAGAGTGTCGAGTCGTGGTAAAAATACCCAAGATAAACCAGGACCTGTTGGTTAAAAAAACATCAATGGTTGCCCTTATAGAATACAACAAGATGGGATCACAGCAGCCCGCAAGCGACTTCGAATGGGGCTATCTTATACAAGCAGACAAGAGCCCATCCCCAAGGCTCGAACAGCTATGTCTAGGGCTTGCAGGAGTTATCGTAATTATACCCGTTCTATTTCTGATATACTGACCGTACTTCTTCCTGTTGAAGAAAGTCTGCTAATAGTGCACTAGTCTGATCTTGATCCTTCGTCTTCTACAAAGGAGCTCACGCCCGAGAAATTAGCTGCCTTTTATCGTGCAGTTGGGGGTAACTACGATAGCTTGTTTTTAAATACCCCCAGCCCTTCTCTTTCGTTCATCTATCAATCGCTGGGCTGTTTCCATACCCTTCAGCCGACAAAGAGTGCCTTTGAACCGCCATCTATTCCCGCCCTACTTCCACATGGGTTCATTCGCTGGCAGACAATCCAGCTCTTGCTATGTCCCGAGGAACATGCTACCTTTCTTCAGAGGGCAGTTGAAATGTTTGACATAGTTGACGCCCATGAGGGATACTTGCTCCCCAAGAGTATCCCAGCTTCTGCCTTTCCCGCACACCCAGATCCAGACATGGTGAAGTGGCATGAAACCGTCAGCAATCGTCTAGAATTAGAATCTGCCGAGGCAACGCCTAATGCAAGGTCTTCGCATAGCCCACAGCCGTCTGCATCGACGAACTTCCAGGCACGAAGTCGCCAGTCAAAATCCAAAGACGACGAAGGCGATTACTTTGGTCAAAATCACCACTATTCTTCTACGAATAGAAAGTCACACCCAACGTCTTCATCGAGACCCAATTCTCGAGAGCCGTATGGACGGATTCCTCATCCTCTACGACATGCCGAAGCGGCCACCTATGCCGGTAATACAGGGCCAAAATCCGCAGGCCATGCTCGCCCTGATGGAGGTATTCCTCGCTCGAAATCATCGAATCATTATCGTGGCCATTCGAGCCCACCAACGGCATACAGACGATCGTGGCCCCATCCTGAACCATCAGGCGATGAAGAAGAGGTCATTATTGTCGAACATAATCGTTCCACCCCTCACTCTCGAAGAAGCGAACGACGACGCAGCCAGGAACATCCAAGTCATGAAAACGCTTATCCTTCACGATCTTCCCATGTCAGACATCATTCCCATGAGTCATTGCATCGCCAGCGGCAACATCCATTTCAATCTGCGAGCGAATCACCAAGACGGCGACATAGAGAAGATGAGCCGGAGGTCTACTACTCATATCCTCCGTCAAAGAACATCCCTGAGATCAGGCCGAATTACGAAGATGATGCCTCAGCAGCATTTCCTACGCCTAAACGGAACAGCCATCCTTTCCATCCTAGATATGTCGACATCTTCGACGACGATGGAGTGATACATCTACAACACTCTCCATCAACTCCACGACGAGGATCAAGGGCTAGCGCACACGTAGAGAGATCTCATCTGTCCCCGATAGATGGAGAAAATCCACTCAGTTCTCCCCCCATACCCCCCACAGCAGAGATGTACGGTGAACCAATGATACATCTGGAACCTCGATCTCGCCCACATCGTCACCATTCACTGAAAGAATCAAGGCCAAAGAAAGGAAAGGGGAGTAAGGGTGTAGAAATCCGTCCACGCTCTCACTCTCGAGGCTCCCCGTCCCGCCGCCATCACCACTATTACCAGGACTACCGCCATATAGACGATCAAATCCATCCTGCTCGAGCTTCCAGAGAACGCTCTAGATCTCGCGGACCTCGTCGGGGCGAGGACGAAACATGGAGTGAAAGCGATAGCAGCATCGAAGTGATGTCGGATGACGATTATTCTCCTGCCGTACCCCAACCATATGCTGCACCTCCTGCCCCGATGGCTCCGGATTCCGGGCCCATACCGCCAATGACAACTTCTGGGGTACCGCGTGAAAGTAGCAGACGAGCGAAGTATGCTGCGAAATTGGAGGCTACTTTGAAGAACGGCTTGCGACATGGGAGCAAGGATAAGAGGAGGAGGGATAAGAATAGTGGTAGTGGTGATGGGCAGTACCCTGCTTATGTCGGCACCATGCCACCACGGTCACGCTCCTCCCATCGGAGGTGAAGCCGTGACGGTTATGATTATGAGATATGATATCTAACGGCCTATTCTTCAATATGTATATTCGGGTTAGGGTTTTGTTTTCTTTCCTTGTTTCTTTCATTTACTCCAGCATACAAAATCGCAACTCTTCCGGAGTCTTCAAGCGTTATTCGATCTCCAATGCAAGCAATATTTTATAAAGCGAACCTAACTTCTTCCTATTAAACTCTATGTTGATATGGCAACCAGTAATGAGAGTCAGGAGAAGAAATTATGAACTAAGAGATGTGAATTGCATACTCTCCTTCAGTAGTTCAGTAGGTACAGGCAATTATAAGCATCGGCTCGCGACATGGGGCATTTGGTAGTGAGTGAGAAACGGATCAGCTAAGGATTAAAAGAGCTTGTAATGTGTAATATGATATGTCCAGTCCATGGTTTTTTGGTCCCTCACGTATAGAAAGAGGAGATAATGAAACCGTTCGTTTTAGTCCTGTGAGGAAAGGAAAGACGGGGGGAGGAAAGAAATAGTACGCATGCATTTGGATTAGGGACGCTCAAAACAACGCCAACAGCAACATTTTGTTTTAATAGACTCGCAGATATAGGAAATAGGCAGCCAGGACGGACCATGGTAGCATGGTAGGCTGGAGATGAGTGATGTAAAGCCCACTCTAATGCTCCAGGATGCGAAGACTACCCTGGACAACGACGTTCTCGAGGATGGAGCCTGGAGGGATGTCGATGGTGCTACCTTCGGTGGCAACGATGATGACGGTTCCCTTGAGAGTGACGCCGCGGCCAAGGTTGACTGCTCCACTGATGGTGAGGTGGTCTAGCTCCAAGATGCGAGGGATGCTTGGGATGTGGTTCATGAAGTCGGAGACCTTCTTGAAGTCAGTTCCCAGCTTGATGAGAGGAGCGTCTCCGAAACGGTTAGGGTCGATGACGAGCTGGCCGTGCTTGAGCGTGTACAGGTCAGACTTGACGAGCATCAGGTCAGAGCAAGTCTTGACGGGCAAGAAACGGCGACGAGGAACGTTGACACCGTGAGCGTTCTTGAAGTGGCGGATAGCAGCACCGACAGCGGTTTCAAGCTGGATGATAGAGATGTCTGCCTCGCCCTTCTTGTCGGCAGGGATGGTCTTGTCGTTGGGGATGATCTCCATCTGGAGACCGCCTTCTTCGACAACACGCTTGACGGCACGGAGGTTCATCCAGATGTTGTTGGTGTTGAAGTATTTGAACTTCTTGATGGATTTGAACTCGTTGACGTGCTCCTTGGGCACCTGGGCAATTTCAAGCAGGCGGGCCTTGCCCTCGTAGTCGATGATGGTACCACCCTTGACGTCAGCTTTGGTCTTGTTGGTCAATTCCATGATATACTCGGCGTCCTTCTTGACCATGTGCTCCAAGATGCGCATGTCGACAACGGCACCCAAGTTGTCAGCGTTGGAGAGGAAGATGATCTCGACACCACGCTCGAGAAGCTTGTCGAGGGTTCCGGAGTTCATGAGAGACTCGAAAACGTCACCGTGGCCGGGGGGGTACCAGTCGGTGATGGCAGAGTCGTAGCTCTTGGGGGCAGGGAGGAGGGAGTCCCTGAGGATACGTGGGTATCTGGACTGGTTGAAGGTAATGATGTCGATGTTGTGGCCTTCATACTTCTTGATGATGGACTGGGTGTCGTCGTCGGTGTTGAAGGAGTTCATGAGAACCAGGGGCACGCTGACGTTGTAGGTGCGGTTGAGGTACTCGATCTGTCTCACGGACAAGTCCAAGAAGGACATGCCCTCGCGGACCTCGATGACGGACTTGGGGCCGACACATCCCATAGAGGTACCCAGACCACCGTTGAGCTTGACGACAGCGAGCTTCTTGAGGTATTCCACCGACGCAGAGTTGCCTAGGTCGTCGTATTCGACCACCTGGTTGGGCTGTGGAGGGGCAATGCGGTCCCACGAGAGGACGTTTCCCTTGGCCTTGTCGTTTAGATATCTGCGGAAGAGGGAGAAGAAGTTGTCCATCTCGGCTTCGCATCGTTTCTTCTCGGCGGGGTCCTTTACGGTGTCACTGAGGGCGTTGAGGGCGTTACGCATCTGTGCAGCCGCGACGTTCGTCGAGGCACTCTCGAAAGCCTGTACCAGATGTTAGACATAGAGATATAGCTAGAAATAAATAGATATAGACAGATAGAAGAGATAGGTATAAATGCAGTCTGAGACCGGCCGCTGGAGCTGTGGGTAAACACGCCAGCACCACAACCAGCCATCCCAACGGACCAGAAATCAGCAGAGCAAGAGATCAAGCACTCACCATGTTGGACTGCGACTTGATATGATGTCGACTATGCGGTTCATCGCGCCCTTCCGCCCCTGGGGCCCGGAGATGGGTGGGAAATGCCTTGCCACTGGCCATGGTCGAGGTCGAGGGTTGGTCTGTCGTAGAGCTGAGCCGTCAGACAGTCAATTGCGGGCAAGCAGCCACAGTTATATGCCTAGAGACGAGACGATGACGCTGGTCAGCCGATGCACAACAAAAGGAAGGTCAATGGCAATGCAATGGCAATGGCAATGGCCGTGGTTCAGGGTTCAGGGCAGGTTTGGAAGCTCAGTATGACATAACAACCAAGGCCGGTGCTATCAGGGCAACGCAGAATTACACAACGTAGGTACTCACAGAAGCTCTGAGAGAGTGATGCTGGCAGAGAGAGAGTGTGTTGAGAGAGGTGAAGTGAAGATGTTGTGTTGAAGTGGTCTTATATTACGTAGGTCAGGGGCTGCTCATTTCACCACATGTGGATTTCTCCTTTTCGCGCTGTCTCTCCTATTTATATATCGCCCGTCGACTATCTGGTCTATTAATACGCTCTCCCCTGCTCCAAGACGCATACATCCTGCTGGCCGACCCGCGGTGGCAAGCTGCTCGTCGCTGCATCCCCCACATCATCAGCCAGCAAGACGCCACGGGCAAATCTGCGCCCCTGGACCCAGAACGTGAGGTGGTTGCGCGTTCTATCATGCCCCCTGATCACCGCTGGAGACTCGTCTTACATCAAAGTACGGTGTATACGGAGTAATGGTATAGATAGGATAGGATGGTATAGATGCGAGCAGACGGCTTGGCGCATCTTACTTTTCCAGCGCTTCAGCATCGAACTCCCGCGCAGCCACGAAGGCGAAGACGAACGAGACCAGGTAGGTTGATCCCGACGTTTAAGCAATTTGGATGTGCTAACGGCCCCGTAGCAGCCGCGCTATGGCGCACGTACAGGAAGACAGCGAAGCCGCTCGGCCAGCGCGGCGGTCAGAGAACTCGAACTGGCGGCTGAGGGGACCCTCGTCCGCTGCGGGAGACGCTCCTCCACGGCTCGAGTCGAAGCCCGTCGAGCGGGCGTCAAGATGGAACGGGACTGGGAATGCCTCGCAGGGGAACATCCGGGGGTTTCAGGGCTGGGACTCGCCTCCAACTCGCGGTGCAAAGGCGCCTGGCTCTCGATACCATGAATCACCCCCTACAGCAACTACGACTGCTGCTAGTCCTGTTCACCCGGCTATTGTCGAGGGGAGACGGCTCTACGTTGGAAATATGCCGTACATGGCGAAGAAAAAGGATGTAGCTGAGCTCTTCGAGAGTGCCAGAGACCTGATGCAGGACCCTCAGCAGGAGTCGACCAGCCCGTATAAGATGTACGCCCCCGAATCTTTCTCTCTCCTCTTCATACTCTGTATCAGTTCCTAATTCTAGCACCCCCGCCGTGGTTGACTCTTGTTTTGAAGAGAACGTATTGATATCTCTATTGACCCCTTCACGGGGCGGAACCCGTCTTACTGCTTCGTTGACCTTGAGACAGCGGAGCAGGCACAGCGTGCGATGGCAGAACTAAATAATAAACTCATGCTTGGTCGTCCCGTAAAGATCAACCCGGGCGTGCCTAAATCAGACCCGCATCCTCCGCTTGGTAGACGGGACCCAGACGTAGCTAGTGCTTCTGCACCAGACTCGCAACAACCTCAGAAGTTTGCTTTTGAACGATGGACCAGGAACGATGCTTCGGACCATTGGTACGGCTATGCGGCAGAGGGACGGCGTCTGTTCGTCGGTGGCCTGCCTAGAATGCGCAACCAGCCCACGGTCGACTACGAGATACGCAAGGTCTTCTACGGGTTTAACATGTAAGCATTCCCTTGCATCTATACATGTACTATGCTAATTTCTTCAAGCGAGGCAATAAGTAAAGTCATAATAGCTAATCGGGACAAACTTCCACTCTCGGGAGCCCAGTATTACTACCTCTTCGTCGACCTAGAGTCCGCTGAGGAAGCCAACAGGGCGCTAACCGTGCTCAATGGCGTCAGTGCAATCTATGGCAACCGTCTGCACATGAAGAAGGCGAGAGGTGATTCTCGCAAGCCACCGGAGAGAGATCGATGGCGAGACAAGAACGAGAAAGAGGAAGCGGGTGAGAAGAAAGAAGGCGAGCAGGCACATCTGCTTGATGCCCCTATCGACGCAGAGGGTATTGCCCAGTCGCTTGTTTAAAGTCGCTTGTTTAAAGTCTCTTGGTCATAATTTCTGGATATATATATATGAATCTAGTAAGATATTGGATACGATATTGGATAATGGCTGGATCTGTGCCTACAGTCAACCAACTACCTGGTGATGTACACCTAATACGATATCTCATGCAGTGCTACCAGTTCATGCACACTAAGTATGCACGCAAAACCTGATAAAACGAGGCCACGAAGCAAAAGATTTGTGGCCTACTATCTACGCCTGCATCTTAGTGTAATGGTCTAACGATTACTACGGCCTCTGGATTGTAGAAGTCGGAATATTTGTTATTGATAGACAAATGTCGTGGTAAAGTGGAATAATAAATAATTAAATATTAGTCCAAAGATTTACAGGAGGTTCATGATCCATACATGGACCAACGGCCTTTTCCAAATTATTTCGATCCGAGAAGAGGAAATATGAGGAAACATGGGGAAATCGCTATAGAATTGAATGAAACGAAATCAAATGCAGTCATACTAAGGTTGAAGCGGAAGCGGTACAGGAGGGTAGGTAAGAAGAGTAGTGCAAACAAGAGTTAACAGTGGAGTTAAATCGGGGAGGGGGAATGGCCGAAAAAAAGGTATCATGATGAATAGATACTATACTATGGGTTCCTGTCCATTATGAGCTGCCGACGCCGCTGACGCTTCGTTTGGATAGAAAACTCCTACGAGGCTTTGGGGAGTCAGCGGTACTATCTTCTGTTGGGACAGTGGAGTGGGAAGTACCTGGTCTCAGGGACGAGGTTTCCGAGGACATGAAGACAGTCTTGATAGTGACGTAGCCGTTTCCGACTTTCACGTTGCGTTCTCTTCCGGCGTTGGAGCCTTGGTCGTCAAGGAAGAAGAGGGCTTCTCCTAGAATGTCGTCGGATCCGAACACAGCGTGGTCTTTGACTTGAAGCTGGAACTGGGCGTCGGCAGTGACGGAGTTGATCTTGATGGTTTCGTGGCCGGGGTCGAACTGGACGATGGCCTCGGACTGGCCTTCGGGCGACGATGATCCGGAGGTGTGAGGTGCCTTGTGGGCCTTGGATTTATGGATTTCTTTCATGCCCTTGCTGGTCTGTTGCTTGACCACTACTCGAACATTGGTTGAGCGCGGGTAGCCAGTTGTAGAGACAATGGTGATGGTGGCTGTTCCGGTGTCTCCCTTGATACTGGAGACGCCGAGACCGGCCTGAGATGCGCTGCTTCGCGATCTAGCGTGCGAGATGACGGGGGATCCCGATGGGGAGTCCGCAAGTGCTGAAGAGCGCTGTGGGGTGGCTGGCGCCGCCGAAACTTCGACACTGGGTGTGTGGCCGTGGCCGCCGTTGCTGGCAGCTTCTGGTTCGGCCTCTCCCTCACCATGAGCGCGGCTGGATCGCTTGAAGCCATGTTTCAAGAAAGAGGCTCCCTTGATCACTCCACCTCCAAGCATGGTAACTCCCTTGACTGGGGCGCCTACAATCTTTCCTGGTGTAGCAAAGGTTCCGGAGAATGTGGATGAGCCCTGTCGAGATCGAGTGATGTAGGCTGGCTTGAAGAGAAGCTTCAATCGAATTGCTCCAGACTTGCCGTCAAGAGGAAGGCTGACTTCCTGGGCTTGGAATGGCTGTAGTTGTGTGAGGTCGATGGCAGCTCCGCCCAAGTAGTCTGCTTTGTCACCGAAATCCCAGTCGTAGACGTCGGCCTTGAAGTCGGCAGCAATTCTGGACTTTACAGGAGTTTCAAAGAACTCGTTCCAAGCAGGGTGTAAGGTCTTCTTCTGCACCTTGGTCTTGAAAACGTCCTTGCCACCAAGCTTGAACTTGCAGTATGGATCGCTGTATCCATTTCTGTCCGCTGAAGGCAGGTCTGCAGCATCTAGGACGTCCACTCGAAGGGTACCCATGTTGTTGATACTTTCAGAGGGATCAAGCTTCATCTTTACGGGAAGGTACTTCAAGCTAACGGTAACCTTGCTATTGATTCCATCAGCTCCTCGGAGGATGAGCTCAGTGGGTTTGTACTAGTATATCGTTAGTCAATTGGGTCTCCAGGACTAGAGGAATTTGAATATTCAACATACCAAGCACTGTTGGAGAGTGGCTAGAGTTGGGCCAGAAAGTTTGGCAATCGAGCGATCCTCATTTTCGTCACCTGGACGGTCAGATTTATCAACCAGACGCAAAGTGATCTTGGAGAACTCCATCTCAGGCACGAAGGCATCGCCAACTATACATCTTTATCAGCAATGATCGAAACAAATGGTACAACGCATATTCTATCTTACCGTCACCAAACACCATATGCTTAGATTGCACCTTGGGAGAGGTATATGTTGGGTACAGGTTGTCATCCATCAGAACCTCGAGCTGGGTACCCGTGGTTGAGAAGTCTCCCTCCTCCAGCTTGAAAACAATCAAACCAGATTCTACTAGCTGTTAGCAATTGGTTACTTTTATAGCGTAGAGACAAAAACATACCATAATTGTGCACATCTTGAGGTGTAAGGCGAATCTTTGGTACTTCCTTCTCAGCCTTCTCGCCAGCTTCACCATTGGTTAGATCTCCTGCCTTGTCTGCGTCAAGTCTTGGGCTGCCGTTGGGAGTAGCGTTGGCCTCAGCCTTCTCGGTCTCGGTGGTCTTGTTGCCGTTTTCTTCAGCTGCTGCCATCTCCTTTTGGGCTTCGAGCTCTTCGGCCTCCTCCTCGGGGTCGATGACGTTTAGGGTTGGGTAGAAAGCAACGGTGTAGTGTAGTACACCCTTTTGGTTACTGTGGCCATCTAATTTGAGGGGAGTAGACAAGTCGCTCTTCTCATCGTGGACTTCGTATTCTCCGTTCTCTCCTTCCTTGATCCAATCCGACGCAGCCAATTCGACTAAACCAAGTGGTCTATCCTTGCCAATGGACTCATCATCCATGACTTCAAGAATAAGTTTCTCGCGTGGGGAGTTTACAGGCACGTAGAGAACCTCGTCCCACTCAGGGTTCAAGTTATTCAACCAGGTGACCGTACGTCTAGTCTCCATACCGGCCTTCAGGACGCGGAGGTAAGGATCAGATTTACCCATGGTCTCGACGTTTCGAAGGTCTTTAGCGCTCTTGATGTGAAGTCTCATAACACCGATGGGGTTGATGTAGCCACCGCTTCCAACAATGCCCTTGAGGGCAACGGGCTTCCATTCCACCTTCATCTTAACACGTCCAGTTTTGGCACCGGCAAGATCAAACCATTCTTTGCCGTTCTCCATAAGTTTCAACATATCGTTTAGCTTCATCTGCTGCTTTCCGAGGATTGGGTCGGCTGCAAGATCGCGGTCATCCTTGATCATCATCCCTAGACGGGCGGTCTTACGATCGCTGACCAGGAATTCTTTTGAAGGGTTGGGGAAGATGGGGTTGTTGGTACGCTTAAGTTTCTTGGTTATGTGGATTTCCTTGTTGTTAAGGAGTAGGACGGCGTAAGGGTTGAGTTGTCCGATGAAAGACTTGCTGCCGTCAAGATCCTTTGCCTGTTCAATGGTGAATTTGGCAATACCAGTGTTCAATTCCGGTGGAGGCTCGATGGCTCCGGCAGCGGTCTTAGTAGAGGTTAAGACTGGGAAGAAGCGAACGTCTGCCTGCATAATACCGCGGTTACGGCCGTTTTGCATAATGTCAATGTTCAGGTTTTCATGCACATCTTGAGTCTCAAGAGATTCCAATGGGAATGTAGCAGTACCGAGTTCAACGTCCTTTCGAAATTCGTTCCAGTCATGCAACTGTAGAGTGAGCGCGTCCGTAAAGGAGGTGATGATAATGTAAAGTGTCTCGTTCCACTTGGGGTTAGCAGTATCGTGAGCCGTCTTGGTTCTGGCCAATTCAGTTCGGTTGTTGATCGAGACCATCGTGTAAGGGTCGGGAGTACCAGAGAATTGATCGGCCTTCTTGAGGTTGTTGGCGCCATGGATAGTAACAGCGAGGACACCAATGGCCTGGTCAACGGGGCTACCTGCAAGCATTTTGGCAATCTCAACTGGGAACACGTTGGGATCGTACATCATGGGGGCCAAGTTTCCGTGGATCTGCTCTGTGATGAAGGTCTCCAGGCCAGGAATGAAGTTGATGTCAAAGCCGAGCGTTTCACCACCAAGTGGTTTACAAACATAGTCAATTTCTGGCTTACCCAAGAACGAGATATCAATGCGCTCCACGTGTGGGAAGGGAATTTGCAGTTTCACCTTGACTCTCATCAATCCGGAGAAGGCAAAGTCTTCCACGATTACATCGAGACCCTTGCTGACAATACCTTTACCGACACGGACTTCAAGCACGACTTTGGGGTTAATCTTATCCTTGATCTGGCGAGCGGTCATGTCCATCTTATCGGCTGGAGTGAAACTGAACTTCCAGTCCATCAAGACGATATCAGGCTCAGTCTTGGGGTAGGTTTTGACATGCTCGAGGCGCGGTGGCTTGCTTCCTAGGGTAAAGGTCTTGAGGCGCAGGCTGTCGAGGAAGGCCGGAGTAGAGGTACTGAGCACCTGGTCCACGGAGGTGATGATGGAGTGGGCGAGGTTGGGCGCATAGATGGGCCAGAACTTGGCCAGGAAGCTGTTTATCCATTCGAGGGTCTCGGAGTCGGTCTCGAGCTTGTTCTTGGCCAGCTCTCGGGTAATGTCATCACGGAAGTTTCGTCGAACACGGCGGATAGAGGTACGATAGTATGTACCACAGGTGGCTATGACCAGGAACACCCAGCCCAGGCCTCCACCGAGCAGGGCGATAATCCACGAGGCAAGACAGGCGAATATTATGATTCCAGCGTTGTGGTACCAGTCTATCAACGTTAGCATCGGCTGTTTTATATCAGTTCACGACAGCACCCTGGATACATACCTCCAAAGAACTTGTCATCGACCTTGCTCTCTAGAAGCGTTGGCCGTACCCCAGGCTCTTCGCCAGCATCCTCCGCCGCAGCGGGAGCAGCAAAGCGAGGACCCCAGCCAGTTCGGCCTGGAGCGAATTTCTCTTCTTCGGTAAGCTCTTTAACGTCCATCGCGGGATTCTCTGCTTCAGGCGGTTGTGCCATTTCTTGTTTCTTGGTACCGTTCGTAGCAACCTATAATATAGAAGGCCCACGATCAGTCCATCACTTTCTTATACAAACGCCATCAAAGAGCACTGGACAATGAATAATTCTTTCACTTACGGTACCGGCAGCAGCAGCTGCCTTCGCCCCGTTGGTGCCATTTGTTCCGTTTGTTCCATTCTTCTGGAGGGTGGAGGGTATCGCCTGCGGCTCGTTAGTGTGCTGGTGCTATATATCCTGATTATAGGGAACTTGCGTACCATCTTTGCCTGCTCGGCCTTCTTCTCCGGCGAAGCGTCTGGATCGAATTGAAACGCAGGAACTCCAGCCTTCTCGCTCTCTACCACCAGCTTCTTCTCGACGCTCTCTGGCGAAGGACCGGCGCCCGTCGCTGGCTGTTCCGCTTGTGTAGCCATGACGACGACTCGCTATACAGCACAGGGGGGTAAGAAACTGTACCAATTGACGTCTCCCCGTCGCTTCGAGCACTAGCTTCTACTCGGTTATTACGTGGTGAACAGGCGCAAGATCGAGCGTCATCCGCCGTGCGGAGAGCGGGGGAAGAAGCAAAGGCGACGCAAGCTGGTAGGAGGAAGGGCGTCTTCGTTCGTTTCTGATGTTGGAGGTTTGTCGGTTGGTCCTACACAAACACAGCGACGACGACCGCGCGAGAGAACATTCCACTGCACACGACAAGCAGAACGAGTGCCGAACAGGAAGAAACGGAATGGAGAGAGAGAGAGAAGCAATTAAGTTCTGAGGGGGGTCCTGGGTGAGTTGGCGATGTGAAGATAAATAATTAACTGAAAAAAGAAACGAGCAGAGTTGAACCAAAACTCTTGTCCCAGCGGCGGGCGACGAATCACCAAGCACACCAGCGAATTGGCCGCGAGTGGAACCGGCCTCGAGATAATACAGAAGCTAGCTATGGACGGACGCACAGAGGACGCACAAAGCAATTGAGAAACGCCTTACTCCGTACAAGCTGAGGGGGAGGCAGAAGGGAGGGAGCTACAAGGGTTGATATCTCGATGCGAGGAGTCAACTTGCTACGCATTCCACGGCCGCTCAATTGGCCTGCTGGGAGATCTCACGGCTCAATGGCTTGCCTGGTGGCTTCTGGTGGCAACTCACCAGCATCCTGGGCTCCGTTAATTAACTCCATCTCCATCGAGATCGTGCTTTAGCGGATGCTAGCAGTGCAGGGAAGCAGCTTGGTTCACGGATACGATGACACGCAACAACCTCCACTCTCACCAGCCACTTTTCTTCTCCTCTTCTTTTTTTTTTTAACCTGTGTGCAAGGGAGACGGGAAAAGGGGTCAGCCGCGGCAAGAGCTCTATACGAAGATCAAGATCGTGACGGCAGATATCGTGGCTGATGCAAGATCTCACGCTCCTTCGTGTTGATACTCCTAGCGCCCTCACTGGCCCAAACACTGCGTTTTGCCACATCGCGGGTTTTCACTCAAGTTAGAGGCCAGGATAACTCCACCTGCCAAGTGGTAATGCTCGTTCGCGCATTGAGGTCATCGCCAGGGGCCGTGAGCAGGTTTTTTTCTAGCGGCCTGAGGGTGATGTGGCTGGTGAATGCCCTTGCTGTCATCTTTACTCCGTATCAAACCAACATATGTATATACGGAGTACGGAGGAGAGATTCGAAACTGCGGGAAGGAGATGTACCAGGATGGGGAAATCTGCATGGATAGCCCACGGCCCTGGACCTCTATTACGCAACTGCTGCTCCGTTCCCGTCTGCACGTCGGGCAAGTGAAGATGTTGCGATACGCGAGATGCATCACGGCCAACCCTTGGCTGACTTTCGGAGGTAGAAAAAGCAATGACCAAATCGGGCAAGCTTCATGCAAGTATTAACATGTCAGCCCGTCCATATTTTGATAACCAACGTCTTTCTTACAGCGACAGCTCTTGACAAGGTGCGGTATCTTAAAATGAATTGTGACGGTTCCATGTTTCAGACAGACAGGGCTCTATAGCTGGCGGTACCTGGTAGTCCAATCTATACGCTACGATCTTCCGATCTTCAGATATCAACGTCATTACATTGCGGAATCACAATTTCCGACATCAAATGCCTCCACTCAAAATCAACTTAAATATACGCTTGCTCATTAAGGAGTACGGAGTAATTTTTTGTCTTTTTTTAAAATCGTGGATTCGTGGATTCGTTATCCCGCTCATCCTGTCCTGATCACTCCAGCGGCCATCAGTTTCTGGATCTTCATACGGACATTCGCGTTCTTCATGTGTTCGCGTAGAGCTGCTGGGTCGTTACGGGCTTGCTGGAGGATGGCCTGCATCACAGGATCCTGGACAATGGCCATAATCTACAGACACGGTTAATGCATGCAGCGTGATGGGGGGGAAAGTGGAAACAGGAACATACCTCTGGGTCTCGCTGGATTCGCTCGGCGGTTTCAGCCTCAGTCTCACCGGCACGAGCACTGAATTGAGCCTCGAGAGCTTTCTGCTGCTGCTGCTCGATCTCGCGCTGGTTGGCGCCGGTCTCATCATGATTAGCTGCCTCAGTGCATACATCCAAACATTTGTTGTACTCTTTCATAGCAAACAAGGCCTGCGCCTTTCTCAGGTATGCACGGATGAACTTGGGGTCTCGCTTGATCGCCTCGTCGCAGTCCTGGACAGCCTGGGGGAATGCCATCAGCTTGATCAGAGCTGCTGCACGGTTGCTGAAGCCCCGGTGGTCGTCTGGAGCACGCTTGGTCATTTCAGTGTAAGCCTCGACAGCGGCAGGCCAGTCTGCCTCTTTGAACATCTTGTTACCGAGCTCGCGAGCCTTCTCGGCCTCCTCAGGATCCAGGTAGGCTTCCTTCTCGGCCTTGATCTTTGCTTTCTCCGCGGCGCGGAGTTTGGCGAGGATTTCTGGGGTGCGGTGTTCCGTGAGTGATTTCTGGTAGTTGGTGATAGCTGTGGCCAAGTCTCCTAGCTTCTCATATGAAGATCCGATTCGTCCAAATGCCCTGAATGACGATGGTTAGTATAGCTCGTTCTTTTTAAGTCCCAACCTCCCGACATGTTCGACTTACTTTGCGATAATCTTGAAATCAGCTAGAATCTCACGACCTTCAGTGATGGCCTTCTCGCAAGACTCAATGGCGGCCTTGTAGTCTCCCTTCTCAAACTGGGCAGCGCTGAGGTTTGTCAGGTAAGTGATGTCGTGATGTATTTCCCAAGCCTTGCTATAATGTTCAATAGCCGCATCAAACTGCCTCTTCTTGTAATTCTCTGTACCGAGCTTCTTCTCCTCGTCAGCCTCGGCCTTGGCCTTCCTCTTAGCAATTGTCTCCTCATCCTCTGGCTCAGGCTCTGGCTCGGGTTCCCGCACCTTCTGGGTGGAGGGACGGGCATCGGGCATGTTCACATCCTCTTCCACCTCAGTTGCTCGACCACCGGCGCCAGCGGCCTCTGGAGGGGCACCAAATGACATGTCAACACCAAGCAGGACACCCATTACCTGAAGGAAGCGGGGATCCCTCATCTCTTCGCCGACGGAGTTGGGGTTCTTAGCCAGATGCTGCAGTTTGGCCATGAATTCGGGGTCCGCAAGCAGCGGTGCCGTCTTTGGGTTGTTGGCCAGTTTCTGTATCATCTGAGGGTCCTGGAACATGTTTCCAAGCCCGCCAGAGGGGTCTCCCGAGATGCCATCTGCTCTAGCTTCGGCATCGATCGCACGCTTCACGGATTCAAGCCCAGACTTGGCCTGCGCATTGCTCGAGTCGAGCTTCAGGGCCTCTTCATACGCATCGTGGGCACCCACTATTGAAACGGAAACACAGTTAGAATATAAACCTCTATCTAGCCATATCGTAGCCACTCACGTAGATCTCCTTGTCCGTGCAACGCAGCTCCCTTGCGACCCCAGCCCTTGGGCCAGTCAGCTTTCAGCTCTGTCGTCTTGTTCGCATCCTCAAGTGCTTTGTCGAAGTCCTTCAGCGAGGCATAGGCACCCGAGCGGTTCGAGTACAGGACATGGTTACTTGGGTCGAGTTCGATTGCCGCAGAGAACTTCTCACTGTCTCATAATCGATCAGCTCACGCTCTCTCTGGGGGAAGTTATCATGCACTACTCACACAGCTGTGGTAAAGTCCTTGGCCGCAAACGCCTTGTTCCCCTCGGCTTTCAGAGCGTCGGCCATAGTGAGAGATAGAGCACTAGCTTATACAGTAAACACAGCAAAGCAGCTTCAGAATCAGTTGTCCGGAGGAAGGAGAGACAAGTCCTGAAGAGCAGCGTCTTCTGTTGATATTGACGTGGTGGTGGAAAGCTTCTGGAAATTTCGAGCTTCTTTGTAGAGAGCGTCATGACTGGCTGGGCGAGGGGTACTTCGCTTTTGCTAGTAAATTTGCCCTAAGACACAAGTACCGCCACTACGAAAAGCGACGCTAGGCTCAGATTCTTCTCCAAACCTGCAAAAAAGTCACATATCTAAATAAATATCGAAACCTCCTTCAGGTGGGATAAGTCGCTACTCGCATACTCGATGGCCAGACTCGCTCGATAGTCTTACGAACAGTCTTCACCTAGCGATGAGCTCCTATCCCAGACCTCACCGGTGATACTTGGCCCTCCGAAACGCACTTTGGAGATTGGAGACTGACGAAGCGGGCATACCATGGCTTCGTCTGCTGGCCCCTCGCGGGCCAAAGCATCGAACGATCCGCAGAGCCTGGCGATGAAGCTGTACGATCAGTGTCTCTCCAGCTTCCCGACAGACCATCTCTACTACCAGCAGGATCTGCTCGGGCTGGGAGTCATACCGAACGACGACCTGGCGCTGCTCTTGAGATGCACCCAAATTCTAGTCGACCAGAGCTTGCTCCGGCTTCTACAAGCGAAAGATGATCGTCTTGCTTGGAAGATCATTGCGCAGTCAGATGCTGAAAAGTGAGTGTGCTTCTATCTCTTTATTGCGGCTTGTTCAAGTTAACACTGACTCCTGTCCCATAGACTGCAAAACCTCAACGGCGAGGAACGCCTCGTGTACAATGTAATCCATTCGACCGGCCGGAACGGTATCTGGACCAAGATAATCAAGACTCGAACAAACCTGCACCAGACGATTATGAACCGGTGTCTGAAATCCCTCGAAGCGAAGAGTTATGTCAAATCCGTACGAAACGTCAAGTATCCGTCACGTAAAATATACATGCTATCAGGGCTACAGCCGAGCGAGGAGATTACCGGAGGTGCGTGGTTCACAGATGGCGTGTTGGATGCAGATTTCATTCGTGGCCTGAGTGGCTGGATTGAACACTGGGTGAGCGCACGGAGCTGGAATTCTCCCGGAAGCGAAGACCAGCCAAAGGGGAAGAAGCGGAAGGCTCAGGCCGATGACTCGGAAACGCAATATATACCATACCTCCCATCATACCAGGGCCATCCGACCACGGCTGATATCACAAAAGCTATCAATGGCTCCGGACTTACCCCAGTCACCATGGACGAAGGGAGCATCTCTCAGCTGCTGCAGATGCTTTGCTATGACGGGAGATTGGTTTCTCTTCGAGACGGAGCCGCATACAGGAGTGTCAAGAAGCCGAATCAGATCTCTCTTCAACGCGACCTGGGCCTCCAGGGCCCAGGCGGCGCAACCACTAAAGAAGGACCCTCCCTTGGATCAAACGGAATGACTGAAGTGCCTTGTGGTCAGTGCCCTGTGTTTTCCCTCTGCCGTCCAGGAGGTCCTGTCAGCGCCGAGAACTGCGAGTATTTCGACGAATGGCTGAAAAACTCTGCATTGTCCTTTTAATATCTACGATCATTATCATCTGGACCTCGACCAGAACTTCTGCGGCATATATCCTTCCCCTCTCGATATACCCGTTTTTCCCTATTTTTTACATCTTCATTGCCGTCCCTACCATATCTTCGTTTCAGTCTTCAGGGCCAGCAACACAGTACAAAAAGCGTTTCAATAACCGCATAAAAAAAGCAACTGGTACTCATTTACTTTATACCCTGACAAAGCAGAGAGGGCAAAGGTGCCCTTTTCCGTTGTACCATACCATAGAGAGCATAGCGATGGAGTTAGTTTTTGTTTTTGGTCCTTACATTGTCGAATGAATCTACAAAATGAAAAAAGCGTATCTTCTGTGTTTTTTATTGGGGCAAAATTTATTCATCTGTGTTTATTTCATCGAACCTACATTTCCATTTGCAATATCAAGTGTTGATGCTTTTCCAGCTATAAAAGTACCCATGGGTTAAGAACCCGAGTAAAAGGAGAATATCATGTCAATTCCTAGGTCATATCACATTAATCATTAAAAATGGGTACTGTACAAGAGAATATATAATTCCTACCAAGATGCGGTGCATTAAACCTATTTATTTGCCCAAATTCTTGCGACACTCATCACAGTACCAAGTCCCCAAAGGCTCCCTCGTAAGCCCAACACACTTCCAATGAAACCACTCATACGGACAGTTATCGTTGTCGCAAGCAACCATGTCTCCGTGGCTCACACTACGGCAAGTACAGTACGTCTTTGTGTCTTCGCCGCCCTCTTCATCATCGTCGTCATCCGCATCCTCTTGCGAGGACCGTGCCATCTGCCGGCGAGACACATGGACATTTTCCGAATCAGATATGTCGGCACTGCTGAGCATAGATTCGTCCTCGTCCTCATCAGCGACACCGGCGGCAGGAGATCGAGATTTCTTCCGTGAGCCCCCATTGCCAGATACTGGTTTCAACCGATTGCTGCTTGAAGACCGCTTCGTTGATTTTCCAGGTGCATTATGAGCCTTTATCTTGCGCACTTGTTGGTGTGGCGCAACCTTTTTAGTAGTGGGTTTCTTCACTCCCGTCGTTGAACGGGGGCCAGCGCTACCAGCCCGTGATACCCCCGGTGTTCCAGCCTTGGGGGTTCCTGGGCCAGTAGACGACTGACGTAAATTCGATGGCGCAACAGGCAGCGTATTAATGGACGTATTCAGTCGGCGCCGCTTACTATCTGCTGCTCCTGCCGATGACTCACGTCGTTGCTGGTGCAGAGCTGTGGCTGCCGGTGAGGCGGGAGCCGAGTTTCGAGCAGCAGCCTGGGTAGCAGCTCCAGGTCCCACTGATGCACGGGAGGTAACATTATTTAGCCGTTGGGCAATGTTAAATTGCAAATTCGCGTTTGCCGACGCGGGATTTAGCGGAGAGGAATAAGATCCTTCGTTGGTGGCGGCATCGGGAAATATTGCCTTGGGAGGTTCACGATAAAGATCCCTGTTCTGGAAGAGAGACGGAATCGGCGGGTCGTTTGAAAGGAGGCCGTCATTTTGTAGCTCTCGGATCTTCACGTCCAGTCTCTTAATATGCCGATCGAGGAGGATGCTTGCCTTGTCGCTCAGGATAACCTTCTCATCCTGTAGTATCTGGCACCGGTCCATATTTTGAATGATAGTTTTGCTATAAGCTTCTTCTTTCGGGTTCAAGGCATGGCTCCCGTTTATCTTGATAAATTTTTGTAAGCTCCCATCCCTCGAGTTGATTATGGCGCGACATTCTTGTATTATTTTATCTTTGGCTTGGATCTCCTCCATAAGGTGATTAATTTCTGCAGGCAAGTTCGCCACTATGCAGAGAAGGGTACGTCAGTCATAGTACTTCAAGATAATAAAGATAGAGCATCCAGTAGTCTTACCATTGTGAACAAACTGCTCCAGAACAGAAGAGCAGTCCTCTGCATGCGCCATGGCAAATAACACGTGTTGCTGTGTCCCTGTCTACCTATCGTGCATGCAGAAGTCCAAAGCAGCCGTATCGGCAGGTAAACAAACAAGAAGACTGTCGGTATAACAGCTGCCAACTACCAAGGAGAGAGAGAGAGAGAGTATTCAAGATGTTTGATATGTCGAGAGTTGCCCGATCGAGAAAGAACTTTGATGAATAAGAAAGAAAGTCACCTGACCTTAAGTCTGGGCGTCCCTTGCACAGACCAACTTACTACTTTGGGACTAGCGGGTTATATAACAAAAAGGCTCCACTATTAAGCCGCACTAGTCCAGATCTGGATACCAAATTTTGCGCCCTCTGATTGGCTGTTGGTTTTGATGGCTTTGCCCCCAAAAAGGTGATCCGCAATTCCCCAAGCTTCTTTCCATCGCCAAAAGACCGAAACTCGCGGACAGCCAGAACAGATAACCACCGGCCTTTGGGAATATAACGACCACTCAGGCTGCAGACAGCTGTTTTATGGATAGGAGAGCTACCGGCGCCCGCACTTGACCATGGGCAGATCGGCCATCGTGCAGGAATATGGCCCTCCGCCGCTGCCCAACACCACCATCACTTTCGATCGCAAGACTACCGATGAAGTAGCTCACGATGTTATCAAACGGCCAAAGGGCTACAGGGTATCGTGGCATGCGAATGCTGCCGTCGAGCCTCACCATTTCGGCCAGTCGCATCCCATGAAGCCGTGGCGTCTAACGCTCACCAAACAGCTCGTCATGGCCTACGGGATGCACCATGCCATGGACCTCTACGTCGCCCGCGCAGCGACATACGATGAAATGGCTGAATTCCATAGTACAGACTATCTCGATTTCCTTAGCCAGGTCATCCCACCTGACATGGACAGCGCCAACCAGCAGGATCGGTTGGCTGGATTCAACTTTGGCGACGACTGTCCGATTTTTGACGGCCTGTACGACTACTGTGCCCTCTACTCGGGAGGGACTGTGGACGCCGCTCGAAAACTATGCAACAATCAGTCCGAGATTGCTATTAACTGGTCTGGCGGGCTGCATCATGCCAAAAAGACCGAGGCAAGCGGGTTCTGCTACATCAATGACATCGTGCTGGGCATTCTACAGCTTCTCAGACACCACCCAAGGGTCATGTATATTGACATCGATGTCCACCATGGAGACGGAGTAGAACAAGCATTCTGGTCAACAGATCGAGTTCTCACTGTCTCCTTCCACAAGTACGATAAGGATAATTTCTTCCCTGGTACCGGTCCGCTTGATAGCACTGGCCCAACACACCCACTCAATCCTGGCGCCCACCACTCTCTAAATGTTCCGCTAAACGATGGAGTCGAAGATAACGATTACGTCAACTTATTCAAAGCCATAATAGGACCATGCATCAACACATATCAACCTGGTGCAATAGTCCTTCAGTGCGGTGCCGACAGCCTTGGCTGTGATAGATTAGGCTGTTTCAACCTTAATATCCGTGCGCACGGTGCATGCGTTGCGTTCACAAAATCATTCGGACTACCCACTCTTGTCCTTGGAGGAGGAGGATATACTCCCCGCAACGTCTCTCGACTATGGGCGTACGAGACCGCGATATGTGTTGGAGCCGAAGACCAGCTAGATCCAAAACTACCCGAAACACTGCCCTTCCGCAGTCACTTCCAGCCAGACTGCTCTCTTTTCCCACCGTTATCGGATCTACGAAGGGTTGAAAATAAGAATACAAAGCCCTATCTGGACTCGCTCGTGGAAGGAATATTAGAGCAACTGCGCTACATTAATGGTGCGCCGAGTGTTCAGATGAGCGTTATCCCGCCTGATATACTAGGTATTCGGGAAGAAGTAGAGCGAGAGATAGAAGAAGAGAATCAGATGAATGAAGAGGAGAATGAAGATCGTGGAATGAATGGGACGTCAAGTCGGCGAAGGGACGCGGAGCGAGGAATTGCGGTTGCCGGCGAGCTTTATACTTGATCCACGCAAGCTAATATCAGCTTTCTCGTCTGACCTCTATTTCGATTTGCTTACTACTATATAAAGGGTCGCCTTAGAGTTTGGGTTGTCTATGTTGTGTGTTTCTGGCGAAAGGATTTATTACTATTGGTGCGGCGCCATGTCCATATTCTTTTATGGCAAGTTTGGATACCCCTTTACTTCAACCTGGCATGTATATGGATTGGTAGGGTTACTCAAGAGATTTATTTATTAGATAGCTGCTCAGGGTAGCCACTCCCAGTCTCATCCCTAATATCAACATTAGACATTAATACATAGCTTGTTGATGGCTTCTTCGATCCCATCAGCACTGATGACACGAACTCCATGAGTTGCCATTTCCACCTTTGCGTTCTCCCAGCCCTCGCCAGGATCAACGCACTTCGTAGCCTCATCAATAACGTAGCTCTTGAACCCGCGGTCAGCAGCATCGATAGCAGTGCACCTGACGCAATAGTCGCCCGCAAGCCCGACAACAAACACGTCCGAAACCTCATGCTCATTCAGCATAGCTTCAAGGTCACGATTAGCACCTCCTGTCTCCACGCAATTCTGGTTCCCAAATGCATCCGCGAAAGCCGAATACATTTCTACCCGTTCATCCATTCCCTTTCTAACGATAGCATCCAGCTTATCAGATTCTATTTCGGAGATGAATCCTGCCCCCTTCGTACCCTGAACACAGTGCGCCGGCCAAAGCTGCTGAGGTTTAGTTTCTGCCTCTTTCCCAGGAGCAGGGTTTTTCATATCAATAGTTGAAGTAAATGGTACGTTAGACGGTGCTGGATGGTTCGTGGCGAAGGATATATGGCTGGCCGGATGGAAATCCTGGGTTCCTATCTTGACCACAAAACCTGATAGAGACAAGAGCTTGTTTATCAATGGGGCGATTGACCGGCCGTGTTGGATGGCAAGTGAGCCCTCCTATTCATTTCACGATGGGTGTATATATCTTAGCGGGGAGCGCTTTAAGTATCATGATGTTGAACGGAGGGTCTAGGACACACCGGTGGACAGAAGTCCTCCTGCATATCTACCACAATAAGAGCTGGTCTGAATTCGGCCGTGGATTCCATGTTAATTGATTTCATTATAGCTATTTAGTAGTAGCTGTCAAGGTGGCGAATATAAATGTTACTTTGATATAGATGACGGTCAGCCAAACACAAACAACGCATATACCTGTATTATTTAAGGAGTAACTATACCTTTTATTCCACGAATCAATAGACAGCCAGCGTATCCTATAATGTGAAATCAAGAAGGTCGATGAGCTTGTCTTATCCACCTTAACAAATAAGCCTCAACTTCAGCTACGTAACTAGGGCGTATAAATATTTTATATGAGGTGGCAACTTCAAACCCTCCAAACAACCGCGCCATAGAAGGCCTTCAAACGTTTATCTTCTTTTGCGTTTCATTCATTATAGAAATACAGGTTTTGCCGCAATAGAATAACGTCAGTGATAATGACAAAGAGCACAGAGCTGACACCCACGTACATCGAATCGGAGAAGCTTCCATACTGGCTTGTCAATCTACCCCAGGACCAATGGCCGGCAGAGTGTCCTGACTTTCTCTGCAATCTACCAGCTAAATCAATTAAAGTCCTCTCAACGCCTGATGATGAATACGTTCGGCAGAGCTGGGAGCTGGCCCAACAATTCATAGGTTTGACACCTACTAATACAACTATCTATGCCTACACCAACTGATATTGGACATAGCCTCAAATCGAATTGATCTCTTTCAGCGTGTGCCCTCCGATCTAAGAAAATACCTTGAGTATACATCTCGAATTGTGTCCAAATATGGCTCGGTCATGGATTTCGTCGTCCGGGAACGGCTTCATTGGGAGAATGCTATGACACCTAAAGGATCACGACCATTTGAGAATCCCGGTTCGTACTCTATTTCCTTTTTATTTCTTGTCCCGCCTCCAACCGCTCTCTTTTTTTCGCTATTAGGCTCTATCCCGGCCCTAGGCAATACCACCTCGCTAGTAGTATAAAGGGCCTGAGCCGTCTACATCTAGCCACATGTAGTAGGACGGATGTGTTGGTAGGCGGCGGTCAAACATATGGCTTACACTGACATACATGCTACGGCATGCATATCTAGAGGACCACAAGATTCTGTTTAACGACTGGCCATACGGGATTGAAAAAGATATCGTCCATTTGGTGGTGTGGACGAAGTTTGCGTTCGAGGACGATCCGATAGCAGATGATCTTACCCTTCGCGCGCGAAAAGAAATCGATGACTTTGTTGGATCGGTATTTCGGGCCAGGGTTCCTGCTGAAAGGGTATGTATAAGGATCAAAGAGATAGGGGGAAGCCCAATATCTAAGATTCATTCCCCTTGACCGACGACCGTACTAAACTGACAAACCCTCTCGAAAAGGTGATTTGGTTTCGGAACTGGAAATCCTTAAAGTCTGTTCATGCTGTCGAGCATTTCCATGTTATGCTGTACCAGCCTGATATGGAATTTGTTCGCGAAGTCACAAATGGGGATGTTCCGTTGATTGACAAGGATGCAGTCAGTGCAGTTGCATAAAGGCTGGCTGGCCGGGGGATCTCCACGATCTTCTATCCTTCTTTCTTTCTTAGCTCCTTGTTCGAGGCTTGACATAAGGTATACTTGAAACAGATCGGTTTTGATACCAGATCGTTGGTCTCTTGTAAGCGTCTCCGCATTTGCATGGTTGGAAAAGGATAGAGAACGAAACTGCAATAGATAGAACACAATCTACCCACTTTATTAGAGGACACTGAGTACTGAGTCCACCCATAGAGCGTTCAAGGGATAAAGGAGATATCCAACCCTGCGTCATTGAGCCGTACCCATGCAGAACACCCGCCCTAGTTTCATGCTAGCATGGCGAAAAAGAAAAGCAAATACGAAAAAAAGCCCCGCGATGTTCACTTGTACCATGAATCGATCGAAGCCGTCAGGGAAGAAGCAAAGAAAGGAGGCAGATGGGTGTTATAAAGATGCATTCACTTGAGGCGGTTGCAGGGCGAAGTATTGCATATCTATCGCATGGCCCCTTGGTGATGCCGTATAAAATCCATCCTGGCCCAAGGGACATGGCGTCGATGTACCTTTTATATGGGGATTAGGCACCAAAAAAACCCCTCACCCAAGTACCTTTTTCCAAGCCCGCCGTTGAAGCTTCCAACGTCACCAACTTGCCCGTCGCTCTGTCTTCCCTTCAATCCCATATATTCCGGCTGTCCAGGGTTCATTCACCAGCTCAGGGGACACACGGCCTTGCATATTAGTATTTATAGCTGCTTATCGAGAATATTCTTTTTTTTTGTTACTTCTTCTATCCATCTTCCATCCTGGTTGGAAAGTGACCTGTCTCCACCGTATCCCAGCTTCAAGACCGCCTCTTCCGCATAGTCGTCGAGCGAGTATTAAACCCAGACAACAGCGAATCTGCAGAGACACTAGATAGACACTCGTCCAGAGAGCATCTGAGCTTCGATTCAGCAAATATCCCGGCACCAGCCAGTTTCCCTCCTCATCCGGCCATTTTCCACAGTCACACGCTTTGATGTCTTAAACCGACTCGTCTCCGGAGCGAAACCGTCAAGAGAACCAGAGAGCTAGAGAGCTAGAGAGCTGTCGAGAGAGAGCTTACGCCTATATAACCAGCTGATTCCGCAGAGTCCGGAGAAGTCCACGGCTCGCCGCCAATACGTTTAACGATGTTGCCTAAGCTGCCAATACCGGGGATCAGCTCGCATGGTCATTCACCAGCCAACTCAGTGTCACATCGCCGGACCCCGACGAACAACAGTACGTCATGATATATATTTCAGAAGTTGCACTGCGCTGCTTGCTTCCCCATGTCTTCATACTACTCTACCTAATCCCGCTGTTCCGATTCGAACTGCTTGATTCTTGTTTTATGGCTATATACTGATGATGGATTCTCCTCGTCCCTTCGAAATAGGCAGCCGTTCGTCCATAGATGAATCCAGCCGGCCCCCTACCCCGGGAGGGGAAGACGAAATCGTAGAGCCGGATCAGGGAAACAGTGAGTTTGCTCTAAGCTCTACTCGGAGGTTCCATTGGCAGCCGAGTTATCTAACAACAAACAATACTAATTCGCCATACTCTGGCTGTTGACAGTACTCTATCATATCATCTCCCAGTTACGACCTGGCGCTGACCTGAGCCGAGTTGTCCTACCTACGTTCCTCCTGGAGCCGCGATCGATGCTGGAAAGAATCACAAAGTACGTTTGGTACCTTCTTATACTTGATGTGAGGGGTGGAATAGAAGGGAGGAAATACGAATTACTGACCTTGTTTGCACCACCTATTAGTTTCATGGCCCACCCAGACACGCTGTTACCAATGCCAGAGATTGATGATCCTCTGCAACGATTCGTTTCCGTGGTCAAGTTTTACCTTAGTGGATGGCATATCAAACCACCGTATGTCTTTGAACGGCTTCATCGTTGACCAACTTATGTTCTTACTAACATCTTTGAATATAGAGGCGTTAAAAAACCCCTTAATCCTATCCTGGGTGAAACATTTACAGGCTATTGGGACTACCCAGATGGCACTAAGGGTTATTATATTTCCGAACAGACATCGCATCATCCACCTAAGTCCAGCTACTTCTTCATGGCACCGGAGCATCATATCAGAATAGATGGCACTTTAAAACCTAGAAGTAGGTTTTTGGGCAATTCTGCAGCAAGTATGATGGAAGGAATATCATACATGGAGTTCCTGAATCGAGGAAAGGAGGAGGGACATGGCGAAAGATAGTAGGAATCTCCCACTGCATGAACTCTTTTAAATTATGTGGATACTAACACTGCGGTCTAGCATCATAACACAGCCAAATATGTACGCTCGCGGAATTCTGTTCGGAAAAATGAAGTATGAACTTGGAGACCATAGCTACGTGAAATGCCCAGAAAACCATTTTTCTGCCGACCTCGAGTTCAAAACGAGAGGCTATTTCTCCGGTACATATAACGCCATTGGAGGAACCATTAAGAATGATGAGACCGGGGAGGTTTACTACGAGCTTTCAGGGCTTTGGAACGGTGAAATGTTCATCAGAGACGTTGCGGTAGGTTACAATGGTTCTGACGTACTTTGACCTGCTTATTTTGCTAATACCATAAAATAGACTGGAAAGAAAGAACTACTCTTCAATGCCACGCATGCAAAGCATGCTCCACCTCTCAGCCGGCCGCTCGAAGAGCAGACAAGCCGTGAATCCCAGAAGCTTTGGCACAACACAGTCCAAGCCTTACTGGAACGAAACCAGGAACTAGCTACTGATGAGAAGACAAAAATCGAGGACCGACAACGAGAGGAAGCCGCTGCCAGAGCCCATGAAAATATCGAATGGAGACCCAAACTTTTCCGAGCCATCAATGGAGGCCCTGGTGGGTCAGAGGAAGGACGAGAAAACCTCGACTGGATCATAAATGCCAATATGTAAGTGATACTAATGATGGGCCCTCCATTTGTCTGTCTTTTGCATACCCCCGAGATTAACATGTTTTGCTTTTAGTGATTCGCACAACCCTTCTAAAGCAGTAGAGCAAATTCTCGCATTCACTGCGATCCTTCCAGGGCAAAAAGTAAACCACGATCTTGACATTCCTCCACATGCGCCAAAAGCAGTAAAACCCAACCAGGATAAGGATTGTCTTCTCGATTTTGACAGTAACGGAGCTATGCCGGAAAGTGTACAGCACAAGGCCTCATCTTCAGTGTCCCACCCTACCGCTGATCTTCTCGGCGACTCTAACCATGACCACAATGAGAGTAATAACCGTATCGCTGTAGGTGCTAGCGGGATGCCCGGAATGATGGCCCCCCTCCAACCAACTGTTTCTTCAGGCACGGGCAACATTAACACACAGAAGAAGCCCGTTGAAAGCTACGACCGGCCCCCTGGTATGGGAGGACTGTTTGATGCCGAACCCTGAGCTATATCCCCAAGATTTAACCAAGGCCAATTCGTTAAGAGTAGATAGGGTTCTAACGAGGGAAGCCTTATTTACCAGCCTATGTCCATGCTATCAGCAACGAGGTCATCTTTCCTTCGCAAATGTCGGGCTAGAGTTGAACCAACAATTCTGAATAGCAGATGGCGTGTTTTTGGCTCCCGCAGTAATCTCACTTTTCCTTTTATGGTATACTCAATACCAATACTCTCTCGTTCCTAGGCCCGGATCTGTTTTCGATGGACATTTTTGAGTCGGAGGGCTTGATGGTGAGGATGGTGGAGGGATGGATGACACTACGCATTCTAGCAACAATTCGTTTCTTAGGCTTCAAGAGAGCCGACATCGTCCGGCATGAATCAATCGGGGATACCATATTGGATCATTTTCTGTTCTTTGCTCTTATTTGTCTTCATTTTCTATTACCTGCATTCGGCATTCGAGATCTCTGAGCATGGCTAGGGTATCATAAAAGTATAAGATGGCGATGGGGATTACTTGGAAGTAATCGGGAGTTGTGATGGGTTGAGATTTCCCCTTGATCTAGTGAGTCAAGGGCATAAACATACAAGGATATTACACCATAAAATAGATTATGCATTTTTTGAGGGCTGGCTTTACAAGTATAGTTGATATCTACCGTGTGAAGATATATTGGGCAAGCTCTAGTCATTCTCTTGTTTCTCCATATTTGACCTATTGGATTGAGTGCTATTTGATAAGCTATATATCAACCTCTTATATACAAATTTGCAAAGGTAGTACTATATCCCCTATCTCATAGGCGTAATAATTATAAATGAGCATTTCTCTGTCCATTTAAGCTATCCCCATAGACAATGCGACTATCCCAGTCAGCCTCCACCGTCCATGATCTCTGGGAGACGGCGTCTTTAAGGATCCAACGTTTTGCAAGTTCTCGAGCAAGGTCATTGTCATCTCGAGACGCATCCAAGATAAGCAAACATCCACATACAAGGCGTTCTAGAACCTTCAAACATTTCCTGCCATGCCAGTTTAGCTCCTCTCTGCTCTTTGATTGAACATCAGACAAAAATTCTGCCCATAGCTGCTGAAGAACCCCCGCTTCCGCGCTGAATGAATGTGCCCTGGCTACGCCCAGGGCATGGGATATCCATTTATCCAACGCATTTAGACAGTCTGGACCCTGTCTACCTTTAACGACTCGCATTAGGTCATCGGCCATTACCTCAGTTGTCCCCTCCCAAATACTTAGTACACAAGTATCGCGGAAAATCCTTGCAACGTTAAGGATGGGATCTTCGTTTTCAAGATAGCCGATCCCACCAAGGTTTTCCATGCTTGCTCGTACCCCTTTTATCGCACGGAGGGCAGTTCGTGCTTTGGCCATGGGTGTAAGGAGCCGGAGCAATGCAAGGCTATGCTTTTCGTCCTTTGGAATAATGTTAATATTGGCAGCTTGGGATGATGCGCTGCTGCTGCCTTCAGAAATCCCTAGAAGGGCAACGATAAGGAAAGCGAGGTGCATGCTAGCGGCATATTTGGCGTGGTCTCTTGCTAATGTCCTCACGTATGAGGGAGTGTCTTGGAGGCGTCTGCCGCTAGTGACCCTCACTTTCGAATATGCTCGACAGATAGCTAACGATCTCCCCCAGTAACTGACAGAAGCGATCGAGTTTCCGGCTCTGGTGATGTTGAGAATGGTTGAGATTTCTTTGACGCCTTGTCCTTCTTTTCCAATCAGATATCCTCTCATACCCTTTATTTCCAATTCTGCAGTCGGAAGAGCCTTTGTGCCGAGTTTGTTCTTCAAGCGCTGGATACGCACGCCATTTAGCTCGCTTTCCTCGCCATTTCTGCCGTTGACCTGTCTCCTTAATGGTGCATAAAAGGCACTGATAGAGCCATCGTCTCCAGTCTTTGCAAGCATAATTGCCATATTTGCATCAGTAGCCGAAGAGAACCATTTAAACCCATCAAGCCGCCAAGGGCCTAATGGCAGGCCGATGGAATCAACTCCATCATCCTCGGTCATTTCTTGAACTGTGAGCTTTCGAGCAACCGTTTCGGTACCGCGGACATCACTACCTCCCTTGCGTTCTGTCATCCACTGTCCACTCGTCCAGGCAACAGCTGGGTCACGGCTGACAAGCCTTCTCAGCGCTTCGGCAAAGACCTTGCCGTTTTCACCATCAAGATGTCTGCTAAGCAATCTTGCAGCGCCATCCGTCATGCTTCCTGGACACGTCACCATCGCCGAACTTGGTGTCCAGAGGTGAGTTTTGATGCTCTTGAAGACCCGGGCATTCCACTGAACGTCATCCGTAGGTTGTGCAGGCTCATGTGCAAGCCCGACCAATCCTTCTCTGATATTGACATCTTGGAGTGCGCGCCATCCTTCACTGGTAACGAGCGAATCCTGCTTGTTCTCAGCACCGAACGTGGTCAGTGGCTTGAGATAGGGCTGGTTGCGTTCAGCTTCAGCAGCGTAGTTCAGAATTGGCCGGGATAAAACTAGGTGAGAGAACCGAGTCAAGTCCTGCTCCATACTCCATGGTAACGGGCATGGTAGATGCAAAGACACGATACGCCGAAGTACGACATCCTCCTCTATCTGAGATTGCACTATTGGCCGAGCTTGGAAGAACCCTTCGGTCGAGCTAGATGCCTTCATGGTGCCAGAGGTATAGTCACTGGTAGGCTTGCTCGGTTCTAGCCTGGATATAGGTATGAAGACATTGACAAGACGCAATGGTCGACATCTATCCGGGGTACTATCATGTTAGCTGCGGGGTCCACGCGAGCTAATGCCGCTTTAACAGTTACCCCAGATACGTATAAATGTATACTAGCCGTGGTTAGCTCGTGAATGCTCGTTTAGCCAGTGGAAATAACAATATCAACCCGCCGTCTTGTCAGTTAGCCGGGTGAAGTATCGTATCCAAAGAAAGCACCTTGTTTTTACCTCGGCTGATTTTCATATCACATGACTCGGGTATCGATAATACCACGTGATATTATGTTCATTAGTCATATATTAAGTAATCATATGTACTTCCTTTTTTTTGCTTTTCAATATTTCATAGTGGTCAATTTTACATAGTCTGCCACGCCAGCAGACAAAATTTAGTTCTCAACCGAGTATATGCAAGCCCCTTTGACACTCGGTGCCCACTCCCAGGCCATTGGATCTTCGAAGTTGCGGTGAAATCCTCGTACTTTTGTCTACTTTTTGTGAACTGTAAACAAACGAGTTGCGGTAAGTCACATGCTCTAGCTCTTATTGGCTTATAGAGCGGAGCTCGAAATTTCTTTTGTGTCTATATATTTTTTTTATATGGTCGTCCGCGGTCATGAGCTCGTTGCCCCCTCGCGGCTAATCGCGAGGTTGCACTTTATATAAGTATCCGACTGAGGATTTCGTGGACCATCAAGTACTCCTTTCTTGTTAAACCTTCTTGGTAGCTCCCAACCACTATGGTTCAGCCGCTCTCTCCAACCGCTGGTTCTACAGATCCACCAGTATCACCGCCTCCGCACGTCAATGGGGCCTCTCGAACCTCGTCCGTAGCCCCCTCTGTAGCTCAATCTGTAGCTCCCGATGGCCGTGACTCCGAAAACCAAAGCGAAGCGGTAGGATCGACGAATAGGTCTACCGAGCCCAGCGACGTTTGGGATGGTCGTGTGTCCAGCACTGGGGGGAGCTACGAAGCTAGGGCCGAGGGGGAAACAAATGGAATTGCAGATATAGTCACGGATATGGGCAAGATGCCTGGGATTCATGATATTCTGGAGATGCTGGGTGCTATGCAGCGGAAGATCCAACAGATGGAAACCAAGATGAACCAGCTGGTGCCATCATCTCTAGAACCACCAACACCGTCGCCATCTCCTCCACTGGCCCAGAGCTCCAAGTCTGTGGAACCCAGTATCAGCGACGGAGTGAGTGTCGAGGACACGATTACTGCTTTCAGAGCTCGCGCAAGTTTGGTGGCTCGCGCCAAAATTCTGCATATGGCGAAGAAGTTTCCTGATTGGAAAGATCGGGTCTTCGAACAGGCTAAAGCGGTGACCTGTCTACCAATCCTGGAGAACAGAGAGGAAACTTGCCCGCCCGATTCTCCCACTGACCAGAAGTTGTGGGAGGTTCAGAATGAATGGCTATACGACTATATGATCGAGTCGATCGGCCCACAATTCAAGGAGGAAATCGAAGAGCCGCCAAATCGGTCAGCCTACCTTCTCTGGAGGCAGATAGAATCTTATTGCAGCTTAGTGAATGAAGATGACCGTCGATATCTCATTCAGAAGCTCATGACTATCAACGCCAAGAACGACATTGAGTATATCTCAACGTTCCACAGGTACTACTCCAGAATAAGGAAATTGGGCTTTACTATACCAGATTGGATGGCCCAGGACTTACTTTGCCTACGGGTCTCTGAGCGGGCAAGGGAGATGATCCAAGCTGAAATTGATGCTGGTCGCAATGCAAAAGACGGGCCAGTTACTCTGGAGACCGATAAATTGGTAGCGCGCATTCTGAACCCGTCTTCATCTCAGGATGCTAGCGAGGAGCCTCAGCCTGAGTCAACCCCATCCATAAATTCTTCTATTGCCAAGGGGCCTCATTCTGCCGGCTCAAAACCTAGCAGCAGCCATGCCTCCGGCGCTCAAGTCGACACCGTGGATGAAGACGGTAAAGTCAGTTGCGGATATTGTTCAATGCTCCATCATACACAGGATGGATGCTTTTACAAGTACCCTGAGAGAACCAGCCCCGCATGGCAGAAAGCACACAAGAGTGGCATTGAATTCTTTCAAAAGAAAGCTGAATTCCGCGAGAAGCTGTACCAGAAAAAACAGCAACATGCAGCACAGTCTGCTAAAAAGCTGCTTGTGGCACCAAAGCCGCAGCCTGAACTGAAACCGAAACATGAACCCAAACCTGAGCCCAAACCCGAGCCCAAGTTTGAGCCGAAGCCTGAAGTTAAGCCTGAGGTTAAGCCTGAATCCAAGCTTCAGCCCACACCGGAAGTCAAGCCTGAACCCAGGCCTGAGGTTAAGCCTGAAGTCAAGCCGGAGCCCACGCAACAAGCACAACCTGAAGTGCAACGTCAACCACAGGCAAAGAGCCAAGACGCTTACACGGAGAGGCTTTCATGTAACTATTGTGGTCAGAAGGGCCACGCACCTAGCGGCTGCTTCTTCCAATTTCCCGAGACGGCAACGGCCGACTGGCGCCAAAAGAATAAGCACCTCATCGAGTTCCACGCCAGGAAAGACAAGCTGCGAAGAACTAAGTTGGAGCGTCTCAAGGCAAAGCAGCTACTAGAGCAGAGTAAAGCGGAAGCTCCTGCTGCCGAGAGCCCCCGTCCTACATCTCCCGAAAACCTCTTGATTTTGGATCTGTGAGGGAACTCTATATACCCTTAAAGTATTTCGGTTATGTTTTTAAGCAAAAAGGGGCATATAGTACGCGTTGGTTTTTTGTTTCCGATTTAGCGATGAGGTAGCGTCTGGTTACTGAACGGGAATATATCTATACAAGATATGTATCGCTCATAATGTAGTTCCCCCGAAATAGCCAAAATTCTGGGGGGATCGTGTATTAAAATAAGAGCGTAAAATAGCTATAGACACAGAGGCAGCGGATTACCTAATAAAATAAAATATCACGTGATATACCCGCGTATAAAACTTCGCTAAATGAACGTCGAGGTGTCTTCAACCTTTGAACACTTTGGTTTCAGGTCTTCCACTCAGAGGAACCGGCCAGTCATTATATCTGCTATTGGTGTATGACGAGAATGAACTTTAGACTAGAATATTTATGCTAAGGTATGCTATAAACACCGCCAATTCCTCCGTCTTGCTACCTTCTATCATATGATGAACCTCTTTTTATTGGAGCTGTCCTATTTCCCTTGAGGATAACCTAACATACGCAACTTACTTTCTGAAATGCCGATTCAATTCGTATCTCACGTGCTTGTTCTCAAAATGGAAGTTCGCTGGTAGCTGACCTGTTTTGCGACTAGATCCGGCTGCTCTAGAATTAGACCGTATAGCTTCGACCCTCGTTCAACATGGCTACAGATCCTGCCCTTGCGCAGGGCACCACCCAGGCTCTTACAATAAACCCTCCTCCGCCTCCACCTCCGCCTCCACCACCTGCGGAACAGGCAAATGCATCCTCGTCGACACCAGATGACAACACTGTAGTAAACAATTCTACCCCTCCTCATCCTACATCAGCTTCTTTCAAGCTCAAATTCTGCACGGTTTGTGCCGCAAATCAGAATCGATCCATGGAAGCCCATAATCGTCTATCTGCACCTCCATCTTCATACTCTGTCATATCATTCGGCACGGGCTCCCTAGTTCGTTTGCCGGGACCATCTATCACTCAACCCAACGTTTATAATTTTAATACCGTATCTTATTCGCAAATATATGATGAATTACAAGCGAAAGATCCAAGACTATACCGCAATAACGGAGTTCTTCCCATGCTAGAACGGAATAAGGGCGTAAAATGGGGACCGGAGCGGTTTCAAGACTGGAACCCAGGAATGCCTCGTTTAGATCATGTATCGAGGGGCGATAAGGGTAGTCTTGGAACGGAAGGCGGTGTCGTCGATGTTATTATAACATGCGAGGAACGCTGTTGGGACGCGGTCGTGGAGGATCTCATGAATCGAGGGTCACCTTTGAACAGACCCGTTCACGTCTTTAACGTCGATATCAGGGACAACCATGAGGAAGCCTTGATCGGAAGTAAAGGGATACTTGATCTGGCGAACAGGCTCAATGAGGTGGCTGACGAAGAGCGGCGATTGAATGGACCTAGCGGATGGGACCAAGGAACCGGCAATGCTAGGAAAGGCTTTGATGAGAGAGTTCCTGAAATACTCGCTAAGTGGCAGGAAAAATGGCCTAACCTCCCGGCGCTCTGGACTTTATCCTGGCTTTGAGGTATGGGTTACTATTTGGGAGTTTTTACTGGGAAGCGGCGGCTACAATGCGGGTTTAGTTTGTATACGTTCTCGGAGCGTGGAGTCATATGGACGGGATGGTAATGCCTGTGGGAAGGCGTCTTTAATTGAATATCGTTGGGAGTTTTCCATACTCCCTACTTTCGGAGAACTAATTCTTGACTCCGTGTATTTCTCGTGCTTCATACAGCAGCGTCGAGGTATACGCAACGTAATATAATTTTTGCAATACGTTGCTAATGCTTGGTATCTTCTAATAATAACACAACCTGTGGTGCTCTATGCTTTATAATAATTGCATATCCCCTTGGCTGTCGAGAAACCTATCCGGCCAGTCTTGACACGGTCTCTTTCCTTTTGGATGATCCTAATATAAACCGTCAGGTATATATATTATGGCGGAAAGTCTTGCTTGCACTGTATTAACATTAGCATTCGAGTATAAATAGAAGAGAGTTGCAAATATTATACCGCTCCACGTCACCCAGCAAAGCGTGCAAATGCGTCTGATACGGCGTCTGTACCTCCCTTGAAATTGCGAAATCTTTGTGATGGGGGTACCCGGTCCATTGTTCCGTATGTTTTTTGAGGTGGATGTTACTCTGAACCTCTTGTAGGTCAAGTAATCTCACGAGGCTCCTTGGGCTTTCCATCACCAAGCAATTTCTCCCTTCGTTCCTTATACCAATTCTCCAGCCACATTCTCCGCTGGGCTTGGGTCAAACCCTCGACTGTAAGTGCAAATTCGGTCACGTCCCGGAAACCGTAGCGTGTAGCCATGCTACAGAATTGGCGCTTCATAACGTCATGGGGAGGATGATATTTGAATCGAGCTGACTGTCCATGCTTGCCACGAACAAAAATGCTGGTAGAATTTCCGTCTCTCGATTCTGGTCTGAAGACTTGTTCTTCGCCAACCTCCTCTCCGTCATTAACCATTTCAGCACGACGGCTGAGCTGGGCTTCGACTTTGGAAGGCCCGACAACCTCGGTGTTTTCATGTGTGTATTCCACGCCTGCGCCGGCAAGAATGGCCTGGATGGGGTCGTGCTTGAGCATTGGAGTGGGTTTTTTGTTAGCCTCACCTCCCCAGTTCTTAAGAAAATCGGCTTCACCACGAACTAGAGCGGCAAGTTGGCTTATTGCAACATCGTCGTCCTCGTCCACTAGAGAGGCTGAGGGTTTTTCATCCTCTCCGTCAGGGTTATCAGGAGTCTGTTCTCCCTCCATTTCAAATTCAATGACTTGGACGCCAGCTTTGCTTTCTGCTATGTTCGTTTTATTCACGATGTCCCTCAAAACAATGTTGTTATTCTGATATTCGAAGAGATTTGCCAAACCAAAGATTTCCCCCTTTTGATCTTTCTTTTCCTGAACACCCTTGAAATATCGTCTCTCAGTGCTGGCATTATAGCCGATATTTGCCTGCTGCTGCTTGTATATTTGGCGGGCATAGACGATCTCTTCAATGGTGCCCGCGGACACTAGTCTGAACACTTCCACGTCTCTGAGTTGGCCAATTCGATATGCACGATCCTGCGCCTGAAGGTCATAAGAAGGATTCCAATTTGGATCAACAACAACAACTTTATTCGCCGAGGTGATGTTGAGGCCTACACCACCTGCCCTGGTGGATATTAGAAAGACAAACTGCCGAGGGTCTGAGTTGAAAGAGTTAACGACATTGGACCTGTCCTCATAAGTCATTGCCCCATCTAAGTAGCTCACGTTATAGCTCGTGTGGTTGAAAAGCATTTGTAGCATTTTAAGTAGCCGGACACTATGAGAGAAGACGAGTACTTTGTCTCCATTCGCATGCCACCACTTGAGAAGTTTCTTCAAAATTTTCCACTTCCCACAAAATTCTGGATTCGAGTAGTTCAAAATTGAGCCTCGCGTACGGTATAACTCTCTCCAACGGTCTGGCACAGCGACTTGTAACATTTCCAAATCTTTTGCCTGTTTATCCTTTGGATCCATAGGCTGTGGTATTAGTATTGCAAGATGATTGCTGAGCTTCTGAAGATTTGAAATAGCAGGGAAGACATAGCTCTGCCATTTGCCTCCCTGGGGTAAAATCATCCGACAGCACCACCCAGCCTTCTTGCCTGACCCACAGTGACAGTAGTTAGATGAATTCTTAATATAGTCAATTATATCACTATCCAAGAAATTTTCGTATGCCTCTGACTGTGTTTCTGTGAGAGGACAAAAGACAACCCGATCACTTTTCTTCGGTAATTGATCTGCAATAAGAGACTTCATTCGTCGCAGGAAGAAGGCTGGAAGAAGATTGTTTACCAGTTTCCTTGCAGTCTTCCTTGCTCTGCTGAGTTGGTAAACTGTGGCATCATGAGACTGCCCGACTTTCAGCGGTTCACATATCGTAGATCTCCAGGTGGAGATGGGACCAAATCTTCCAGGGTTCGTCCAATTCAGTAAGGTCCATAGCTCCTCATACTTATTCTGAATGGCGGTTCCCGTAAGACCAATCCTGCATAGCGCGTTTATTTCATTCATCGACTTCGCGGTCTCCGATTTTCGGTCCTTGATAATGTGGCACTCATCCGCGACCACACAGTCCCATTCCACCATATTAATAGCACTTCGATTCAAACGATAGGTAACATATGTGGTGATTAGAATCTCCACCCTCCCGGATGCAGCAGACTTGAGAGCGGCATCCTTTGATTCTCCATGATAAACATCCACATGCCACCAACCCCATCGGTCAAGTTCATCTCTCCAGTTCTGGATAAGCGTCCCAGGGCACACAATCAAGGTTCGTGGGTACCAGGTAGATTCGCCTTTTCTTCTCATCTTGCGCATTCTCTTAGCATCTCTCTCATCGCCGGTTTTACCGTATGCAGCGGTGAGAAAGGCAATAACTTGAACTGTCTTTCCCAGACCCATATCATCACCGAGTATACCGCCCTTTTGGTAAACGAATAACTCATGAAGAAAGCTAACCCCATCAACCTGATAATCACGAAGCCACTGAGCGATTGGCGCGGGTATCAAGCCTAACGAGTACGGCAACTGGATGTCCTCGTACTTGCGTGACGGCTTCACATGGGAAAAGCCCGGTTTCTCCATCAGGGAATCAAGCTGCTCATCATCTGAAAATTCCATATCATCGAAATTGGGCGGTAGCTTTAACCCAGCCTCTAGCAACTGTTCCCTCTTTTTATCAAAGACGCCGCTCCGCCTTTGTAGGTAGTCCGGTAAGGTATGTTCCATCATATCCTCATCAGAAGTGACGTCGCCATATTCCCGCGGTAGACGTACCGGCCTGCGGCTTTCAACTCCACGCGGACGACGACCAACAATAGAGTCCCGTTGAACCTTTTGAACCTTTCGCGTTTTGCGCATCTGTGCAGCTGACTTCCTTCGCTGGACAGTCTTACGGTTCTTAAACTCCTTGTACACTGCTTCGCCATTGTTAAATTCGTGGTCACTCTGTTCGCTTGGAATATTGGACAAGTCGACTGTATCTTCCCTGCTAGGTGTTACCGGAGATACTCGCGAAGCCTTAGTGCGTTTTGAAGGCCTATCGCCTTTAAGAACAGCCTCATCAGCCCTGTAGGAAGATTGATATCGAGAGGGTATAGCATCACATACTAGGAAGCGGCGCGGGACTACGCCGCTTTGCGGCTACTTTGGCGGTCCTCGGGTACCCCAAATCATCATCATCACTATCCTCGGTGGTCGCATCTGCATCCTGCAACTCCCAGTGAGACGTCATGCTGAATAAATGTATTTCACGACCACTGGCTTTCGACGTGGAGGAGCCATGACGTGAACTGACGCGGAACTGTCTCGTGGTCATGTGATATCAATTAAGCACCTCATGCGAGGAAGTTAGAGCAAGTGTGCATCTTTCAACTGCTTAGAAGTCGTAGACTTGAAAGATGATAGATACGTTTAATATATACCAATAGATATTATATATAAGTCTTCGCTTCAATACCGACATCCAGTTTCGCGGCTTATACAAAGTCCCAAAACGGCTTAGCTTATCTAATCGACCTTTGGGCACAATTCTTACCAGAAAAGGCAAATTGCTGAGCTTCAATAAGAAATCACCAACTCCGTCAACAAATTCGACGAGCTCACCAATAACCCAAAAAGGAGCGGGTATCAACACTCTGGCTCATCGCATGACTATACCCGACCCAATTGTCACTATAACCTTCGAACCTGATCAAAATGCCGCTCGATACCTCAACAACATACAGACTCACACGGCTACGGCTGGACGGACGGCGATGGAACGAACTACGACTTCTACAGGCCCAAATATCCACAAACCCAGCTAGTTCTGGCTCATCATATCTATCAATGGGCAACACGGCGGTCCTTTGCACAGTTCATGGCCCCGCGGAGGGGAAACGCTCAGAGACAGCGGGCGCAACGGGAGCTGTGATTAATGTCGTCGTTAATCTGGCTGGATTTGCGAATGTGGACCGGAAGAAGAAGAGTGCTGCTGGCGGTGGTGGAGGAGATAGGTAACTTATTTTCTTCTGGTTTTATTGCTTTACTTAGTGTATTAAATACTGACGGTGAAAAACAAGGCAAGCTACAATCGAACTAGCCAACTCGATCCGAGATGCTTTCCAACCACACATACACGCCCATCTCTACCCACGCAGTACAATATCGATCCACGTATCTGTCCTCTCATCTGATGGCTCACTGTTCGCCGCGTGCGTGAACGCATGTACCCTCGCGCTCGTGGACGCCGGTATTCCCATGCCCGGCCTTCTTTGCGCCTGCACAGTAGGCATGAGCGGTCGTGCGTCCACTCCGGCCGTAACGGCTGAATCAGCACAAGTAGGCGGGACAAACGAAAGCCTCGACCCGCTACTAGACATTTCTGCCCCCGAGGAGGTGGAATTACCATATATGACAGTTGCGAACACGAATCCTATGCCTGATATAAATATTCCAAGAGGAGGTGATGATGAAGATGATGAAGACGAGGACGGGTATGATGCAGAGAACGAGAATCAGATGTTGTCAATTGTGCAGATGGATTCGGGAGTGCATGTGTCGTATCTTGAGACGATGTTTGCGGTAGGGATTGATGGATGTAAGCAGACGCGGGAGATATTAAATGGAGTATTGAAGAGTGCAGGGAGAAGAGTCTTGATGGGGGAAGCCGTCTCCGGTCCTGGGTACGACGATGAATGAGATGGACGGAGGCATGAAGAATGGATTCCACTGAAAGAAGAGAAACAATACGTCCCTCGGAGATGCCTGGGCTGCGTGCAGAGCGGAATTGGTACATGGCGAATAATCTACGGGTGAATGCCGTACCAGCGTTCGTAAGGAGAAACGTGACGCTTTCTTCCCATGGACGATTACGGACGCCTCGATACCAAGTGATGTCTATCTAAAGCACACCATTATTGGTGTGACCAGGGCCGATTTCATGTGCCGGATCTAAATCTAGAATAAATACCGGGAACATGAGAATGCCGCCGAGGCGTTCTAGTCAACGGGCTATCGTTTGGACAAAATATTGCACAAGAAACTGTATATATTTACATATAGAACTTGAGGCCCTCGAGAACATATATCAATGCATCCTAGCCTTTGCTTCAATGATGAGTGTCCAATATCTAGAGTTTGCGACCTGAAGCGTAGCGCAACTGATATAATTCAACCGGCATTCGGATTTTTTTTATCTCCGCTAGATATGAGCTACTGACTCCGCAAACATTCATTAATATCCTGCGTTCTCGACCACAGGCTGTCCATTTCTCATGACATCATTTAGCATTGAGTTCGTTCCGCGATCGTACGAGGAGGAGGAGCTTTACCGTGGTGCCAAAGGCTTTGGGGTTCCGTATTGCTCAGTTCGCGCCATTGCCCGTTCAGGCCATAAGAAATGGCACATCAAGATATCATTTAGGCACAGGATACCCAGCCAAATTATGAAAAAAAAGCTAGAAAGGCGTCTTGAGTTCGAAGCTTTCATTTCCCATATCGATTTTCATTCCCTTCCTCCCCTTATCGACGACACTGTTACGGAGGTCGAGTTGACCTCAATAACACAACCGATCCCCCCAGATTTCCAGTCAGGGCCGCTTCCATTAAAGCAAAAACTTACCCCTTCTCTTACACTGAGAAACAGATTCGATGAGGTTTCCAACAAGCTTAGATATACAATACGGGAAGATGTCTCCCGAGTGATATACCCCCAGGTCGAAGATTTGTCAGTGCCGACGAGATGGCTATCTGATATCAAGCTGAAGGAAGGACTCCCTAGTGCGGTTCCCTGGATTTCTCTGGCTAAACTTGACGAAAACGGGAGATGGTACATCTACAAAGAGATCGAGAGGCCTTTTTACAGCCCGAGGGATAGTGATGTCATGCAGCAAGAGTTACGCAATCTTATGCAGTTCCGGCATGTACCCAACATAGTGCAGTTGGTTGCCGTTGTCGTCTCCAGAAATCCCTACCTGACTACGACTCCAGTTAACGACAAACCTGTCATGCGAGGAATACTACTAGAGTACTATTCGGGTGGAACATTGGAGCTTATACTAAAAGAGTCGGATGGGAAAAATCTTCCCTGGCGCAGATGGGCCCTCCAGATTGCTGATGGCCTCAACCAGTTACATCTGAGAGGTATCACACATATGGATCTTAAGCCCTCCAACATCATGATCGATAATGAAGGTAATGCCGTTCTAATCGATATAAGTGGCATTGGCGGAGTAACCCATGAATGGCTCGCGCCGGAACTTCAAGATATCCTGGATCCCCTCTCTCTGCCGTTTGGAACACGCCAGAGAAACGGCATCTGGGCCTATGGTAAACATATACAGGAAATGGCAGCGCTTAGTGGCAATATAGAAGAGAGAGAGCTGCTAGAAGGTGTTGCATATGCCTCAGCGATAGATAATCCTGCATTACGGCTTAATCTACCTTACATCATTACAAGTCTTAAGCGGCAGTACACGGAACTTTTCTCCAAACCACTAGCCTCTAACAATTGAACTCACCATGAGTGGGAAACACTCTATTTTTAACTGGGCAGTGCTTGCAACATGCATCTAACAAAGATATGGGATAATTTTTGAGAAATACAGGTAAGATATTCCAATACTCACCGGGGATCCAATCAAAATCGCATATAAGCTGCACGATGAAAGTGTGCAGAGGATTTAATTCATGAACCCCAAGCCGACACTTGAGCCCTCATTGTCCATTCGGTCAATACACAGCGTCGACTCTCTACCAATTCACACCACTACTCTATTATGGACTTCTTCCCAGCTTCTACCACTGTCTCTACTCCGTACCCTATACAACATTTCCTGGCCGGAGATATGTACGTAGAGGGGCAGTCGTAGCTTTGGCGGATATTCCTTTTTCTCCATGCATGAGAAGGAGTGGCCAATTAATGCACCCAACTCCACCCCGCCGTCTGGTTTAATTTGGTCAAGTTGATGGATGGATTGAAAAAAAAAAACCAAGGAAGCCTGTACAGGGTAAAAGTAGTACAATTCAGAGCAAGTAATGCCCCTCTTTTTCAGCTATGTAAAGTGATTATGCGTTGTCTTCGTACTGAAACAGCCACCTATGAGAGTTATGTTGCAATCAAGGGCAGATACGATGATTAGCTTTTTATGAGTAAAGATGTGGATTGGCTGTCCTAATCCAGTTTCTTTCCAACATTGCAATTTGCCTCCAATCCCGTTAAGCCATATTATCTGTCTGTGTGTGGCAGAGCGATGATGAAAAGTAGAGAAAAGGACGACAAGAGCGCAAGAAAGGAACAAAGGAAAAAGGAAGGGCCATGGGTGTTTTCGTCAAAATGCAAAGGCTGTGTCTAATCGGGCGAAGAGAGGAGAGCTAGCACATCTTTACATGGCACCGCAGTCGACGATGGCGGGCTTGACGGGGGACTTGATGGTGCCGGAGGCGCTGCCCATGGCCTCGAGGGCCTTGACGATCTCCATGGATCCATCGTCGTCGACCTCGCCGAAAACGACGTGCTTTCCGTCGAGCCAGCTGGTAACGGCGGTGGTGATGAAGAATTGGGAGCCGTTGCTATGGAGATGGAAAGGGTCTGGGTTAGCCAGACGTTGTTTTTACGGACAGGACATCGTGGTGCATTGCTTACGTGTTTGGTCCAGCGTTGGCCATGGAGAGGAGACCAGGGCGGGTGTGCTTTTTGCTGAAGTTCTCGTCGGCGAACTTCTCACCGTAGATGGACTTTCCACCAGTTCCCTAGAGAAGTGATGTTAGCTTGACCCCATGAAAGAAGTAAACCAGAGAGATACGGTAAAACGTACGTTTCCACGGGTGAAGTCACCACCCTGGATCATGAAACCTGGGATGATACGGTGGAAGCCAGATCCCTTGTATCCGAATCCTGGCTTGCCGGAGCAGAGCTCGTGGAAGTTCCTGGTAGTGCGTGGGACAGCATCGTCGTAGAGAGTGAAGTTGATGCGGCCGGTCTTTGCTATAAGAGGCAGAAAACGGCCATGTCAGCGAGCTGTTCCACGAGAGGCTCCATGTACTGCCAATTGACGATGTATCACCACCCAGAAGCGTGTTGTTGTGATGGTAAACAAGAGGAGTGAGGGGCAAAACTCACAGTTGCCGGATGCGTCGGCGTACTGCACTTCGAAGTAGGCTTTGCTGTTGTTAGCCATGATGGGAGACGACTGGTGGAAAGATCTGGAGAGCTTTGGCTGAGATGCGATGGATTGCAGAGTGTGAGGCCGGCGGATGGAGGAGAGGAGAAAGGAAGAAGAGGAAGAGGAAGAGGAAGAGAAGAGAGAGCGAGGAGCAAAAGAAGCCATGGCCGCGGCGGGTTGGAAAAAAGGGCGCTAGGGGCGGGGTAGTTTTGGGAAGCTGGAGGGGTGTTTGCACTGTTTGCAAATAGCTTAGTAAGACCTTAGGTAAATAGATTAGTAAGGGATGAGTAAGATGAGAAGGATGATAAGATTAGTAAGGGATGAGTAAGGAGTTGACAGAAGAAGGTCACGCTCCTTCCTTTCTCGAGGGTTGTTCCTGCCCTTTATACCACTTAGTCACATGACTCAGGGGCTAGGGCTCCACCCGGGCGAGGCCGTCGCGCCCAAACCGGAAATTACCTTAAATAGCGCTGAAAACTTCTGCGGCCTTCCACGCCAACGCTCTACCAGTGATACGATACGAGGTCTCTGGCTCAGTGGTAACATGATATATTTTGTCCGTAGCTGACATTAAAATAGTAGGATATACGAAGTATCTATGGAGAATAAAAGTACATCCATCTCGTCACCATCACCCGTAAAGTTCTCATTGGGGAGAAAGCAAGAAAAAAAAGGGAAAAAGACAGAAGCTCGAAAGGCGTACTCCGAATAGGTGGAAGAACCGAATGTGAATATAAAACGGAAGAAGCGAAGAAGCGAGAAGGAAGACACAAGCAAGGCTATAAAACTGGGCAAGAAGGACAGGTCATTCCGTTCCATAAGTAGAATCAAAGTGGTTAAAAAGGGGCACATGAAATTAGATAAGTGGTAGAGGTAGAATAGAAGATGTGATGGAGGTGTTAACGGAAATCATCTTCCTCGTTGTTCTGGCTGGCATACTCGATCTGGTCGACACGCTGCACAAGCTCTTTCGTCTCTCGAGCTATCTGGAATGCGATGGGTGGCAGCTTGCTATTCAGTTCACGTATCACGGTGGAGTCACTCGTCTTGCCGCCTGCAGCGCCAACGTCGAGAAGGTCATCACGGTGTCGAGCAAGTATTTCTATCACGGGGACTGCACGTTCACGCAGCGCAGGGTTGGCATCGGGTTTCGACATGGCCATTTCCGTCGAGGAGACTACCTTCTCGACAGCGCCTGCAATGGTGTTGATGTGCATCTGGATAGAGGAAATGGGGTCTTCGCCTCGTATGCTGGCCACGAGGGATTGGATGGAATGGACGAGGGCGCTGGTTTGGTCTTCCAGGTGGAGCTATATTGATCGATTAGAGACGAGAGGATGATGGGACGTAGTTAACTTTTGGATGTGAAACTTACCCTGAGCTCTTCTAGCTCCTTATCAGGAGACAGACCGGGATAGCCATGTTTAGCTCCTGACAACCGGTTTCGTGACATGACGTGGGAGTTGGCCCTCGATCGTAATGACGGCGGAGAGCTGATGGCGCTGTAGATAGACTCGTTGCCGCTGAATCGGGTCAGGCTTGGAGCTACGCTGAAGTATCCAGGTGACTGCATGGGTGCGAGCTGGTCTTCGTCTCCTTCATCATCTGCAAGCTCGTCCTCTGGGGTTGGTCTAATCTTCACTTTCCGGACTAGATCGACCACTGCTGCAGTGAGGTGAGAGGCAGCTGCATCCAGAAGAGAGACGGGCGACAGGCCGTTGGAGTTGCCGAAATTCTTTGAAGCAGTGATGAGGTTGTTTGCGGTTGCTGAGACTTGTGCTTTGGCTCGGGTGCGTACTCTGAGCAATTCATCGTCGTCGTCGTGTTTGTTTCTCTTTTGGGCGTTATCGAGATCTTGTGTGATGTATCGGACAGCAAGCACAACACCCTTCATCTGTCCCAATACCATAGACGGCTCGTCGGAGCGTGCAATGCGTAACAATTCATCAATAGCCATTTGGAACTTGGTAATGTGTACATCTTTGACCAGCCCGTCAGGCTGAGTTAGGTCGTTCTCCTTTGCAATGATATTCGTGTCCGGAAGGTGTTCAGGTAATCCGATTGAGGAGGATCGAAGGTGCCGCAGTTGTGTCTTTGATTTTGCGTATCGGTTCTTCCAGTGCTTGACTTCTGCCTCTAGTCGGTCTACATCTCGTGCTAGACGTTCCTCGCGATCCCAATTCGAGTTTTGCCCGTCAGACAACGCTCTCATTTCCTGCAGGAACGCCGAGGCTTGTAACCGCACTTGTTCCGTGACTTCTTGTTGATGCTTGAGTTTGGCTTTGAGAGATTCATGCTCCCGATCAAGGTCCTCGAATCGGGTTCTCCATTCGTTTCCGTCGTCACTAGAAGCAGAAGCGTTGCCACCGACGGATCTTTCTTGACGAAGCTGATCTAGCTCCATCTCAGCACTTCTCTGCCGATCCCGAGCCTCGTCGAGCTGTGAGAGAACCGAATTGTTAAGGTTATGCGTGTTGGATAATTGCTCTTCCAGCTCTCGCTTCATCTCTTCGTATCCAGCTTTCTCCGCCTCCCATCCCTAATACCTCGTCAGTAACCTTCTCACGTAAATATAGGAGAGAACAAATATTAAGACTTACACTTGATCTATCCTTGCTTCCCCGGAGAGAGCTTATTTCCTCCTCCTTCTCCTTGTGCATCAACTCCAGCTCTTCTACCCTTTTTTGAAGCTCAGATACCTGCGCCTCAGCATCAGCAAGTTTTCTATCACGTTCTGCACCACTAGCGCTTGTCATCAGATCTCTCCTGCTATCAAGCACCTTATCTAGCGCAAAGGCATCACTTCGCCGATCATCGTCATCGTCGGCGTCATCGTCTTCCACTAGCGTACTTTTATTAGGCACAACGGTATTATTCTGGAAAGATTTTTGATAGGGTGCGTTTTCCGGAATCGCTTCGCCGTTTATGCCCAATCCTGTAGCAGACATGCCCCCGAGGGAGCCTTGTCGAGGGGGGAATCGGCCACCAGGACCAGGAGGATATCCAGGGCCTCTAGAACCCGGCGGAGGGCCACGAGATCCGTTTGGAGTGCCTGGATACCCGTAGCCTTGTCCGTTAGAGTCCGGTCGTGGGCCGCCATAACGTCCTCCCATACTGGGTGCAGGGCTCCCGCGCCTGCTCATGTCTGGACCAGCAAAGTGTGGAAACCGTCTCTCTAGCTCACAAAACACATCTGTCGCAAGGTCTTTAAACCGCTGATCCTGTAACGAGGATAGCTTCTGGCGCGCCTGATTACGTTTTTTATGATATTCTTGTCGGGGAAGTAGGTGGGGAGGAACCTCCGGCCGTGGACCTGGAGGACCTGGACGAGAAGCAGCCACGACAGCCTGTCGTCTAAGTAGTTCGTCGTAGACGTCTGTACTCAATTCGAGGAACAGGACAGGAGACAGCCGTAAAAGCTTATCTCTAGCCTTATTTGACCGTATATTCGATTCGTCTCTGGACGGACCTTGGAGGTATCTTCTCAGTACGATGTAGTGCTGGGACAGCATATCCTCCATCCTCTGTCTCCTAGCACCACTCTGGTCCGAGAGTGTGCCATTACTTTCTCTCGACCGTGACGCAATCGAGCTCGGTGGTGATGCCTTCTGTGACATTCTAGCTGGTGGGAGTGTGAGGCTGTTAGACGAGATGGAAGTCGAATCTGAAGGACCGCCATGGGATTGCGAGCCAGACGACGGTGGAGTAGGGAATGCGCTGCGGATGGAGTTCGGTGATGGGAGCGAATATTGATTTATTCCTGACCATTCGCTTCCGTCGGTCGAAACGGGAGACATGGTGACTTCGGGACGGGGAGGTACAGAACTGTTCATGAGCAGGTCGCAAGCAGTCTACCGGTCACACATGAACAGTGTAATTATGTGCGGAGAAGCAGGCGACACAGAACACGTTCTTGAACCGTTAATCCGTATCCAGAGGTTTGGCGAGAGGCCGCGAAGGGGCGGAGGAGGGCTATAACTGCGACCACCACGGAACTTGGTGCTTCTTCGATCGCAAACGACGTCGTCAAAAAAAGTTCGTTCAACGGCCGCAACGAGCTTCGAGCAACGAAGAAGAAAAAAGACGAAGAAGAGAAAAAAGAAATGAAGGATACCGCTTTGTCGTGTTTTCTTGGGTTGATCTTCTAACCTGGGCAAGACATCTCCTCTGTTAGCTGGGCTTCCCGGGAGGAGAAAAACGGCGACGGAGTAGGACAAGAGGCAGCTATATACCGTATGAGAAACCGGGAACAAATCAACCTGTACTCCCCTTTGCAGGACGGGGAAACCTGACAACAGGGAAGAAAAGAAAGGCGCACCCCCGAAAGTTGTATGTATCACGAAGCCAGCAGCCAGCCAGAGAGCGCCCAGGACGGACGAGACGCAGACGCAGATCCGGTCCTATGAAGAGCGAGACACGACAATACAGGCGTGGCAGTCAATTGCAGGAGATGCAAGGCACCGCATAGTCCGTCCTCTTGCCGTCGTGCTATCTGCCCGGCCTGTTCTCCTTTTTCGATGGAGGCGAAGGAGAGCATGGAGTTCGGGATCCTGGTTGGTTCTGGACTTTTCGCAGCGCCAATCAGACCAAAAGCTCCATGGCCTGCTTCCAAGAATAGCTGGCTAGTTCAAAAGTAAGCCGGAGCCACGATCGATCGATGATCAGGAATTATCCCTACAGACCATGCATGGATGGGTGGTGGAAACAGGGAAGCGGGAGACAAAGAGCGTGCAAGACAATCGGATATATACATGCATCGTCTGCTGTTGCGTCTGATATCGCTCAAAGCGTCTCCCTACCATTAAGGAGATCTACAAGGCCCTACGAGGCCCTACGAGGTGTACAGGATAATGGACAAGGTAATTATATCGGCTCCGTTTCTATCTAAGGATGCTGGAGAGAAGTAAGAAATATCGAAATGCAGCTAATCCATGCAAAAAGAACGAATCACAACTAACAGCTCACATCGCAAGCGAAATGAAGCTGAAGATCCGAAACCACCTGCAGAAGGGGAGGGAGAAACTCTTAAAGTGCCGAGCGGGAGAAAAGAGAAAAAAAAGGAAACCGGAAAACAAGTCAGCGTTTTATTATCTGCAAAATGCAATTAAAGAAGTGAGATTAAATAGGATTACGATTCTCATCCTCACGCCAGGCCACGGATAAAACTTGTGTGGCCTTTTAAATTCATTTACGATCGCTAACGGCCGTCATGGCAAGGTTGTTCGCAGATCTTGCTGCTCCAACAGCAGCTGAAACAGGAGTTACAGACCGTGTTGGAGGAGCTGTTGGTAGTGATGATGACGCTGGTGCTGCCGCCGCTGCGGAGCCTCTGTTGTGAGCCATGTGTGCTCGGACAAGGTGACCGGCCGCAAGGGCAGCGCAGAGACTGAGCTCGCCGGCGAGGACGGCGGCGCCTACAATTCGTGCAAGACGGCGAGCGTTGTCGCCTGGGTTGGTAGGGTGTGCGCCCCGAACGCCGAGGAGTTCGAGCATGGCTCCTTGTCCTTCAAGGATGGTGCCGCCGCCAATGGTACCGACTTCTATCGATGGCATAGAGACGCTGATGTGTAAGTTACCACCCACGCTGGAAGAGAAGGATAAATGTCAGCGGTTGGAATCAATTTAAAACATGGAGTTAGGGGTGGAAGGGATTAGGGATGAGGGATGAGGCATACTTCTTCATAATTGTGATACAGTTGCTGCTCTCAACGTTTTGGGCAGGATCCTGACCCGTGGCCAGGAACAAGGCTGTGACGATATTGGATGCATGGGCGTTGAATCCGCCGAGAGCGCCAGCCATGGCACTTCCGATAAGATTCTTGGAGATATTAAGCTCGACCAGAGAGTCAACATCACTCTTAAGAACGGACTTGACGACATTAGCTGGGATAACGGCTTCGGCAACGACAGATTTTCCTCGCCCATCAATCCAGTTAACGGCGGCAGCCTTCTTGTCAGTGCAGAAGTTTCCAGAGACGGAGATGGTCTGCATATCCTCGAATCCAGCTTCATTGGCCATAACAGACAGAGCTTTCTCGACACCTTTGGAAATCATATTCATGCCCATAGCGTCACCGGTTGTGGTCTTGAATCGAATGTACAGGTTTGTGCCAGCGAGAGCGGTCTTCATAGACTGAAGTCTTGCAAAACGACTGGTAGAGTTGAACGCGGCTTTCATGGTCGATTGGCCTTCTTCGGAATCGAGCCAGACTTTGGCTTCGCCGGCTCGGGAGACGCTGTCGAAGCTCACACAGGGACCTCGAGTCATACCGTCCGCCGTGAGAACCGTGGTAGCACCGCCACCGGCGTTGATGGCCTTGCATCCTCTGCTGGTACTAGCAACAAGAACACCTTCGGTGGTGGCCATGGGGATAAAATAGCTTTGTCCGTCAATGATCAAGGGACCAGCAACACCCATTGGGAGTGGGAGATATCCAATAACATTCTCGCAGCAGGCACCATGAACAAGAGTATAGTTCATTCCCTCATATGGCAATTTGGAAGTCTCCACGCTCGCACTGGTAGCTGCAGTCACAGGATTCCTAGCAACAATAGACCGTCGGAGCTTGACTGCTCGAGTGAATGCCTCCAGACGAGTGATGCTTTCATGTTCCATGGTTTTCTCAAGTGCGTATCCAGGGATTTTACCACGGAGCGAGAGTTCGACCAATTCTTCATCGTCAAGCGAGGTTACCATCTTATCCTTTAGCATCTGCTCACATTCTTCCAACGTTCGTGGAGTACCATCTTCCTTGATCACGGGTTTGCGCTCAACTCTGGCCGGGGCAGGAGTTGGCGTGGGCGCTTCAGATGGAGTCGATGATTGCTCTTCCTTGATGCTCCAGCGTGCAGCATTGAAAAGGTAGCCGTTAAGAATCAAACTCAAGATAAGAGCAGCAATGATCCATTTGCTAATGATTGGGTCATCGAGGGATCTGAGGATACTTTCAAGCACTCGGCCACCCACGACATCGAGAACAGGGTTGTAGTCGGTATCAAGTAGACGATCAACGTTGGCACTAGCGTAGTGAGCAGAGGGATATTCGAGCTGATATTTGATTGGTGGCAAAACGGTGACTATGGTTTCAACCTGCTGGCTCTTTGCACTGACGTAGATGACATCGAGACCGTTCTCGGCGACCTTGAACGGATCAATTGGCACGGGAGATAGAATGTTAGAGACCTTCGACAAAACTGGCATGAACAAGCCATCTTGGCGATTACGGAACGGAATGGTAGCGAGATTGAGGAGGTTGATCAGGATGAAGCCTCCAACCATAAGGAACTTGAACTTGGGAATGCTGCTAGCTCGGACCTTCTGGCCGAAGATTCCAGCACCGTTGGTCTTTGAGTTACCTCCCTTGCCGTCGAAGCTCATCTGTGGCCAATCACTGGTCGAAGCAACCTTCTCAGCCACACGGTGAGTAATTCCTTCCTCTTCTAGGGTCTTGCGGATATCCACATGGCGCTTGATACGGTTGATTTCAAGCTTTATGCATAGGATCGTGGTGTAGAAGGTGAAGAGGAGAATGCAGTCGAAGAACAGAATCCAGGCAGCCAGGAAGCAGAACTGTCGTAGACCACCCTGGATGCCCGAGGCAGCGCCGGCAACAAGAATGGCAATTTCAATCAGGTAGTCTCGGACGATTTCGAATCCGGTGGCTTCCACGGCTTGTTGAATGGCATCTTGAATAGATCGTACTGGCGTAGCAGGCTTAGTAGAGCCGTTGGCAGTCACAGTGTTGGCTCCTGGTTGTTGGTGGCTACGTTCGAGCACGGCCTTGGTGAGGATGATAGGCTTCTCAAATCCGATAGTAACGACAAGGAACGGCAGACCCTCAGAGAGCAAGACCATGTTAATTGGAACACCGAGGGCGGTGGTCACCAGCAGACCGAAGAGGAAAGCAAAGCCTCCAGAGATGAGGACAGTTGCAGCCAGCCAAGACCTCGATCCGAGACGTCGTAGGGATAGGAACAGTGATACAAAGGTTAGATGCATGGAGATATATCCAAGCACCATGATAATGATGTCGATGGTTTCCGCATGCTATTATCGCGTCAGCTATACCGTGCTACCTATTACAGGCCAAAAAAAGAACGTCGAGATGAAAAATACCTTGATCAAGTCCACAAACGAGTTCCATCCATCAGTGAACCAGTTCTGTATGGCAACGTTAGAACCCGAGACCGAGCTGCGCGCAGCCTTCATTATCCATTTCTTCTGTTCAATTCCCTCTGGATCATTGGTCGAATCCGGCATCTCCTGCACCGATCTGAGGAAATACGGCACTTCATCGTACGGAAGCGAGTAGGCCAGGTGCGTATCTTGTGATATGGGCGTAAGTAGATTGGGCGTGTATGGAATGAGTTTGGCAGAGCTATTGGCAGGCAGTGGCACATTCTCTGCAAGGGGAGGTGACTGCGGCGACCCAGAGGATGAATGCGGGAACACGAAGGTCGCAATGGCAAGATGCTGTGACACCTGCTCAGCGGTGAATCGAATGTTAGCAGTTGAGCTCTCCAACGAGGATGAAGAATTGGTGAAAGTGCGTACCTTTCTGGTATCGGCCTGAACGGAATCGTCCACCTGCCATCTCCATTGCGTGTCCGGTCCAAGATGTAAATTCCTCCCTCCGCCTACCAGTGAAGCTACGTCGACCTGTCCGGCGCCGTCATTCGCCTTGCGCGACTCGACCAGGCTGCCGTCTAAAAGACCAACGTAGGTCGTGCTCGCGAGCAATGCTATGGCCACTATCGTGTGTATGGGATGTCTGCAAGCTCTTAGCGAGAGGGACTGCAGCACACTCGTCACCTGTCGATTGAGCCATCCAGCCTCTGCGGCATCGTCGGAGTTCTCGCGAAACCGGCGAGGAATAAGCGAAGATCCCCTCATGATAATCTATCTTCGATCTCAGTGCATAACCTGTAGTGTGCGTTCTCTGGCCGTCTGATCTCGTCGGGTCTCGCCCTGGTGAAGGATGCTGCTGGAGGATGCTGCTCGTCTATCGAGGAATTCAGGAATTGAGCGGTGGAGCAGGGAGAGATAACGGATTGAATGTCGTAATTAAACCGCCTGCTGACCCCAGCAAAAGTATGAAACCTAGGAGAGCTTGAGGCTGGAGATAGATGAAGCGGTCAGCTTGGCCTCGAGATAGACAGCTTAAGGGGGGGGGGGAAATAGATGGCTGAGCACCCAGATGTACGAGGCAGCCTACTTACAATTTTCCTGCTTCCCACTCAGCAGGGAAGAAGGGATGAAGAGAGGAGGGAGATGCAAGCTGAAGGCTATGCCACCATCTGTGGAGATTTAACGACGGACGAGGATCACTGCAGGGAAGGCCTGAATCCGAATTTCCAGTTTGGCGGTGCGGCCTGATCGAGTTCGTCGGCTTTTAAGGAGTTCCCTATACACTGCTGCGATTGTTCTATATACAGGGAGGTACGGAGCAGCGATAACTAATATATTCCCGACGCGCGACTACTACGACATAGTCTACCAATCCCAAGCCCCTTTCTTTCTCTTCCCTCCTTTTTTTCCTTCTCTCACTCTTTTTTTTTCTCCTCAACCCAAACTTTTTTCTGCCCCAAAATTTAGAGCGCCACGGATAGCACGTGACCTGGGTTTTTCGGCGGATTTTGAGCTGGAAGATACTTACACGAGCATTATTGTATGTATTTAGAGAGTGTATCTTATCGAGAGGGGGTGGGCTGGGGGTTAACGAGGCTGGCTGCATGTACGGCGTTGGGTCGGTGACGATGCCGTGGACGACGCCGTGGATGACGGAGGGTCAGGCTGGCTGTCTGCTGGCCGGTGAACGACTGGCGATAGGACGAGCTCATAGATGGTGATGGCATCTATATCATCATCTTAAGGCGTAGGGATGGAGGTAGAGTTGCGCTTGATGCAAGTCCTTTGTTCCCCGGGGCTCGCTTTCGTACAACGGCCGCATCAGGACCACTCCAGCCTGGTACTATTGTCCTATTGTTCTATATTGTCCTCGTTAGCCCGTCGCCTTATAGACACTGGAGAGTCATGGGAGAATCATTGGAGACTCACTTGTTAGCTTCCTACCCCGCGGTCCGTACACTGGCCTGTACGTGTCTAGTGTGGACTCTGAGATGCAAGCAGCAAACAGTGGGGTTGAAGACAGAAGTATGGGATAAGATCTATCACACGGAAAAGTGAGCCGGCTGCAGAAGCCACCGGAGATGCAAAGTAGCGCTGATAGGGCGTTGACTGGAGGGTCTTTGCCCTTGTAGAGAGATGCTGGACGAGCATGTTTCGACAGAGATAAAACATAACCGGCGGGACATATCCATAATCATGCTAAGAATAAACAGGACATATATCCATAATCATGCTAAGAATAAACATGTAGCCGCCTAACATGCCATGGGTCAGCTTGCTCCCTGTCTTAAGAAATGAAAGGATACACGGCGCTTACTTCTCAAAGTACGACAAGTACATCAAGTATATTCAACAGGAATAATAGAATAACACGGCGATGTGTAGATTCTGAGCAGCGAGACTGACCTTATAAACTCCTCTCTTCTCTTCATCATCTTTATCTCAGTCTCGTAAGTCTTCTCATCTTCTTCTCATCGTCTTCTTCTCATAGTCGTAAGTATCGCCTGGATGCGCATAGAGAAACGTCAGCCAACCAGAGGCCACGCCAAGCCAACATCTGCGACTTTCGACTTTCTCCGGTTTCAACTTCAACTTCACTTTTCGACTTCGACCTCGACTTCACCTTCAACCTGGTCGACCTGGTCGACCTGGTCAACCTGCAAGCGCCGGCCTACCGTTGCAGTGACAGCTGCAGTAGCATCGACAGTCATAGCCTGCTCTTCCGGCACTTGGCCTGGTCAGACGACCATACATGTTCCATTGAACTCTCTATACCCTAGGTCCACGGATCAGAACATCCAGGGCCTCCCCTCCCATGGTAGTCTCTCTCCAGGACGTTCCGGCCGGATGCTCAAATATGCTGGTTACCGGCAAGTTGGGGTTGAAACATGCCGTGGGCGTATGTCAGGAAGAGGCCGCGCTTACCTGCTTCATTGGCCTGTGTTGCTCCTTGGTCCACGGTCTGGTGCAGAGGTAGATGATACCCATCTACTGCCGTCCCGTTGCCGCCGGCATACAGTATATATATAGAGAACACTGTTGTTTTCCTTTTCTTATTCCCGTGAATAGGTTCTTGCATATTTCTCTTCTATTGAATAGTCAGTGGTGTTGCTGGTCAACATTCTTATTCGGCCATTCACCCTCTATCATTGATATCCATGACAAAGTCTATGACTATATAACACTCCTTGGCTCTGCATAACAGACTTCCTTCCCTTCTCAAACTAACGTTTACCTTCCACGGCTCTGTTTTCCGACTCGCTACCAGAGACTCAACCCCTTTCCGCCCGCCTACTTCCGCCCGCCCAACCTCCATCTAAGGAACCACTCTATATAGACGGAGTTTGTCGACCTGAACCACGGACGTCAACTCATTTCTGTTACATTCGACCATAAACCCTTCTTTCTCCCAAAGGCTCCCACGTCTCTCCCACGTCTCCCGCGTCTGTCTCACGTCATAGACCCTTTGTTCCCTAACAGGCCGGTCCGAACGGGCAAAGAATCCTGGATCTGACGCCATCGTCCTCCTCTTGCACCGATTTTACCCAAGGCCGTTTGCCCCCCAAAATCGTACTCGCTGCGGCTATAAGTTGAAGGCCATCGCCCACTTTTCTCCTTCTTTTTTTCTTTTCTTCTTCATCACAAGTTCCATCTGCTCGAGAAACTGCCTACTTACCGTGCACCACAAAGTAAACTTGAACAACTTCTGTTCCATGATCTGTTCCATCTTCTATTCAGGCCAACACCTAATATATTCAAACATCTTCTATCCACTCTCCACTCAGGCTATATACTATTATATCCTTCAAGATGCGGTTCACAATTACTTCCGTCGTGGCTGCAACTTGCTTGGCCGCCTTGGCTGAGTGCCATAGCTGGGTTGAAGAGTTGAACGTCGCTACGAACGGGTCGTTCGTTGGGAAAAAGGGCTACATTCGTGGCCATGTTGCTCGAACGGGATCTGGATTCAATGACATGATGATGACACATCGACTTCCTCCTGAGGACCGCCCTGTCGACGTTGGGATGCAACCCAGCGACTTTATGTGCATGCCGTCTCAGCGCCGTCAACGCCAATCCGGTGGTTTCCCCATGCTCGAGGCAGCGCCCGGCGATATTGTTGCCTTGATGTTACAGGAAAACGGACACGTGACCCTCCCAGATACCCAGCCCGGCAAACCAGAGAATCGTGGAACAGTATACATCTACGGCACTCAAGATCCTCGCCAAGATGAAAAGTTCCTCGACGTCCACGGGGTATGGGGTGCGGGCGGATCCGGAGGTGACGGCCGTGGTCGTCTCCTCGCGAGTCAAGATTTCGATGACGGCCGATGTTACCAAGTTAACGGTGACAAAATCTCCCAGAGTCGGCAACAGCAATACCCCCACGAGCCGGATGAGCTCACGGGAGCCGACCTCGCTTGTCAGCACTACTTCCCGGTACCAAAGGACATCAAGCAAGGCTCGATCTTGACCGGATACTGGGTCTGGATCTGGCCAACCGCGGCTGGGATCGATCCTAACCTCCCCAACGGCAAGGATGAGATTTACACGTCGTGTTTCGATATCAAAATCGTCGCCTCTGGAGGCTACAACGGAACAAACTCAACAAACGGTACCTCCGGAAAGCATTCCTCCGGAGCTCCGCCGTTGAACCGCATGCCAATCGCCTCTCTGCTTGCAAACCTCAAGAATTCGTCAGGCACCGGTCATTCTGACGTCAGTGACGGAACCAAATCTGGTTCCAAGCCTCCCGCCAAAGGTTCCATCGTCCATACGCCAAGAGCTGCAACCACGGCAACATGGGAGACAAAGACAAGGACCTCTCCCTACGAACCGACTCATCACTACCTTGGAGAGTCGTAGTGACGTGATTGAAAAAGTGTTTCCTGTACTTTTTTCTTTTTGCCTTTTTCCTTTTGCCCTTTTCCTTTTGCCCTTTTCCTTTTGCCTTTTTTCTTCTGCCTTTTTCCTTTTCCTTTTCCTTTTCCTTTTCCTTTTCCTTTTCCTTTTCCTTTTCCTTTTCCTTGTTACCTTTTTCCTCTTTTCCTTTTTCCTTTTCTCCCTACAAAATGATAATAAAATGTATACATCACTTTTGACGAAGTGGTGTTCTGGCAAAAATATGGAGTTCTAGGTAGGCGGGCGTTTTGCGGTCTGAAGTTACTGGTTGCTTGCTGCTATTGTTGCTGCTGTTGTTGTTGCTGCTGTTGTTGTTGCTGCTGTTGTTGTTGCTGCTGTTGTTGTTGCTGCTGTTGTTGTTGCTGCTGTTGTTGTTGCTGCTGTTGTTGTTGCTGCTGTTGTTGTTGCTGCTGTTGTTGTTGCTGCTGCTGTTGCTGCTGCTATCGTTGTTGCTGCTGCCGTTATTACTGCCGTTGCTACTGCTATCGTTGCTGCCGTTGCTGCTGCTATCGTTGTTGTTGCTGTTATCGTTGTTGCTGTCGTTTTTGTGTTTCGGCGTTCCTCCAACTTGATACCCTCAGTAGCTGTCTTTGGTGGAAAGAATGTTGCTGGAGGGATATTTGTACGTCAAAAGTAACAGCTACTCCAAAAAAATAGATATTTCCTAGTAAATCAATACATTTTCCTAGTTAAAGCAGTGCTCCCCGCTAGTTGTAGGTTCGAATTTGCAGGTGTAGGCGTATCTCTCCATATGCCGATTTCCCACCTCCCCTTCTCTAAGTCTAAGGCCAGTTCCATTTTTTATCCCAAATGTCAGTCCTAATGTTAATTCCCATATCATCGTCATCGTTATTGCTAAAAACTGCCTTCTATCGCTAACTTGCAGTAAAATCTAATGCATCTATCGCTGTCTCCGGTTCTATTTCTATCTCCGGCTTCATCCCCGTCTATATCTCTTTCCCTCGTTTCCTGCTCTCCTAAACCTTAGCCATCTTCATACCGCCTAAGATGATTCTAGCAAGGACAAAGAATCCAGTGCCGATAGTGCAGTTAACCCCGGCAAACACCATCATGTAGCGCAGAGAACCACCGCTCGCCTCAATAATCTGGCCACCAATTGGTGATCCACTCAGACCAGCCAACGATCCGATGGCAAATGCCAATCCGGTCCGAATACCTATCTCCTTAATGGGGGATACCTGGGCAACGAGAGCTGGAGTAAGCCCGACTCCCGACCCTGATGAGATTCCGAAGAACACTGCAAAAAGAATCATAGCTAGGTTATCCGAGGCAATCATCCAGAGCCCGAGGATAAGAGTTGTCGTCAAAGTACACATCATGATCATGATGTTAAATCGTCCAACCTTGTCGGCGATGATATTGGGTATAGTGCGTCCAAGAATACTATATTAACGACTCCCATTAGAGACTCAAAGTCAACAGCAGAAAATCGAGAGTGCTTACCTAGCAGCATTAAGAATAGGAACCATATAGTTGGCTAAATTCTGAGACATCCCCTCCTTACGAGCTGCAACGACAATGTATGTCACGGGGAGAAACATACCCCCTAAACAAAAGTATTATTGAACTGATCAAAGGCTAGGATCCATCAAGCGAAAACTTACAGTAGTAGAAGAAGATAGCGGCTGATAGCGCCAAGAATGCAGGCTCCTTCATCGGTTGGGTCATATCAGCCAATTTCCAGGGCCGTTTCGACGGCGGCAAGCGCGATTTAAGTGTAAAATTGGTAAAGATAAGCAAACAGAGGATGAGAAAGGCGCAGGCACGCATTGTCCAGCCAAAGCCCCATTTAGGAATTAGACGTATGACCATTATGGGAAAAATAACGCCACCAAGGGAAGACCCTGCGACGACTGGTCCCAGGGCGGCAGCTCGTCGTTGAAAGAACCAAGTTGCAACCTAAGAGTATTTCAAGATTAGAATCGAATGTACCACTCGGGCATGAGATAGACCAATATAACTCACACATGTAACCGATGGGTAGAACACCATTGATGCTCCGAGCCCTGAGCAAACCGCTTGGCTAAGCAAAAGGCCAGCGTATGTATCCATGAAATTTGCAAGCATCAAGCCACCAACGTGGAGAGCGGTTCCAACCATAAGCAGGTATGAATGACCCCAATTATCAAAAATTGTACCAAAGAATGGGCCACAAAACAACATGAAGAAAACTTGGGTCAAGTCAGTGGGAACAGAACAGAAAGATGGCAAAACAGCTCAAAGGGACAGTAGAGAAGGAGAAACAAACCTTGGAGCGAGGAAATCCATGCAACCTCTGACTCGGTGTATGCCTTTAGCTGATGTGTGTGATAATAGCTTTGAAAAATTCCCACACAATTAACCCAGCCGAAAGATACAAACAGGCTGGCAGATGCACCGGCGACAGTTAGCCAGGCGACTGCCCCGCCTTCAGGGTAACTGTCCTCTAAGTCTTTCCATGGGCTTGTTTCGCTTGTAGGGCTCACTTGCTCTATGTCGTCGGTCAAGTAGCCTTTCAGGTCGCCAGCCTTGGATTTATTGTCCATTTTGACCAGGTAAGAAGCAAGCCGAAGGGTAGTTCTAGTATGAGCAGGATGGTTCTCGATATATAGAGGGTGTGGTGCTTCAGCTTGAAACTGAACAACCGAAGGTTACAAGGAGCCTGGGTAGCTAGGTAGGTTGTAGAAAGAGAAATATGAGGCCTGGACCCGAGGCCTATATGTTGAGGTAAGATAAGAAATCCCACTTCACTAAGCTATTATTTAATAGCTAGGCTTATAGTCACTTTGAAAGTGAGTGACTGTAAGGGCAAAGCTGTGGCTTGAGGTGGTAGTTAATGATATTTGAGATCTCACTTGCTATAAGTCCGCAAGGCTATCAACACATATCTAGAACGAAGGAGAGACAAGGACTCTCGAGTACGCTTTCAACAGACTACTTGTAAAGCACAAGTAGCAAAACATGTAAAATGCCATCAGAATGGCGGTTCATTCAGGTGCTCTAGACAAACGAAAGACACCTCTCTATGAAAGGATTTGATATGATCGTCGTAGCCGATGTCATTGATGCCAGTGAGTGGAGACATATGATGTTTATTTATCATTCAGGATTATTGACGCCGGTTGCTGCTGGCATGGAACAAACGAGACGGGGCTTAAATTCAACAAGCCTACCGGCATCCTGTATATGCGGGGAAATACGGCGCAATTTCACGACAAAGAACCCCCACGCGCCACTGGATGGGTACTGGACTGCTAGGGTAGACGGTCCCGAGAAATCACCATTAGAAACAAAAGGAGGAGCCAGAGGTGATTATTCTCCACTATGATCAGGGTTGAGTATATCTCAGGGGGTAGATCGTAGCGATTGGAGTGTTGATGGAGAAAGCTTGACTTTCTACTATATAATTCAAGGGAATGCTGTGATGTCATCGTGGCCATCCTGGGGAAGTAGTGATTCAATTGCGGACCTCGAAGCAATTAAAGCACCCTACACTGGTCCAGCTTGTTGAAGCAGCAACATGTCCGTTTGTAACGCCCGAGGAACTGGAGATTGTCGCAGTTCCTTTGGCACATCTAGCAAACGCGCAGTTCGACGGCTGCCCGCGAAGACAGTCTTTCACATTTTCCCACCAGGACTCGCCTCCCTGCACGCCGTAGAGAAGACAGACAGCATCTCCCCGCCATCCAGCCGTCGTATGTCTGCGATCCTTCATTGTCGAAGCCGTCGAAGTTGTTGATGAAGCGACGTCGCGATTGAGATATTAAGCATAAGGTCATGTGACCATGAGCCTCTTTTCCCTCGTCCGCTTTTGGACATTCCAACTTCATCGTTTGATCGAGATATCTCTGTGTCTGCTCTTCACCCTCGTCCTCATCTCGCGTGGCCGTTTACCTCGTTTCGTCAGGCTCCCCCGGCTGCTATGCCTTGACACAGGTCCTCTCTCGGCCCTGATTACTGAAAAGTCGCCTTGAAACGGTTTCGAGTTGGCGCTATAAATAGAACTACCTATCATTTTGCTTCCCTAGTCGAGTTTTCTTTTTCCCTCCCCAAGCCCCTGGTCCACCACGAAATCCTGTGGGACACCTGTGGAATTTCGGCCTAGCTGTTGTTTGGTCAATTACGACCCTGGTGTGTTTCATCATAAACTCAACCATACCGATTTTGGTACCTTCCCACGTCGATTTTCCATCGCCTGCCAGACACCATTAGCACCGTCAAGCCCGCCCATGACAGCCTCGCTCTCACCCTGAAGACAGATCGAGAGCTTCTTCCATAGCCAGACGTGTCAACTTTGCCCGCATATGCGTCTGTTGGTGGCCACTTTTTCTCTTAGCCTTCTAACTACTGAGCTGAAAGGTCACAATACGCAAACGACTCAGCGGCACATTGGCGGCTAAATCTGTTGCGACCTGCTGCGGGCCCAGTGGCATTTTTATCTGTTCCTGGTCTCATAACCACAGCATGTTTGGTATACTTGAGAGCTGATTTTCTTGCCTTGACTGATTTATTAAACTGTGCCTGAGGAAGACAGCCGCCTCTCGTTTTCCCCCGCCTTATCGAGGTAGACCCCCTCTGACCTCATATCGACGCGATATTAATCTGGCAACGGAGCTGCCTGAACCGCCATTCGAATCTGCTATCCTCAACAGCAACCTCGACCCTGCCGATTCGCAAGTGACAAGGCAAACGCGAACCCGATATAAGCCTGCGCCCGCTTGCGCCTAATTCCTGTCATACCAGATAGAAGTCGTTTGTGGTATCATTGGTTTGAGGGTTCACAACAACGGCATATGATGGCGACTGCGATGGCATCGTCACAGTCGCCGCCTCAGTTTGATACCTCCACTCCGCCTCCGATCTCAGCGCGAGCCTCACTAGCATCCTCCACTACCAAACGATCGAGCCTCCAAAGACCTTCGTCATATGCAAAGAACCGACTATCTGTTCACTCCAACAAGTCGAATTCTCAAAATCGCTCGCGCCCTACCTCTACGATCTCTAATACTTTTTCCGTCTACCAGTCAAGCCTTCCCTACGCCATAGTTCGGGACTTTGCCTATCCACCGAGTCACCCGCTTCACTATGGCGCGCCTCCCAAGGATTCGGGTATTTCCACGCCCGTCCACGAATCTCGGAGGATTTCAGATGCGCCCTTGTCCTCACTGGACGCCACCCGCTCTCACTGGCCCGCCCCGAACTGGGACCCGGGTACGATGTATAGCCAGCAACAACTTCCTCCGATAGCATTTGGGGACGGACCCCCTTATAGCGAAGACGAGGATTTACATAGTCCGGTTGTGACAACTTCGCGGCATCGAAAGAATAAATCCGGTCACTCTAGCGAGAGTAGGCCCGGCTCACGCAGACGCAAAGGCTCCGGCTTCGGGGTTGACGCCGACAACGCTATCGATGCGGAAAGGGGTGTTTTGATTGGGGTGAACGGCGATGGCAGCGAAACATATTATGTGAGGGACGACGACGCGGACGAGGATGGACCAGGAGGGGAATACGTGACCTACCCGGCAGGGGATAGCAGGCGTTCATATCACCCTGGTTTCGGTGACCAGGGTGCAGTGGGAGGTTCGGGACTCGGTAATTCACTTCATAACCACGGATCTTACGATCGAGATTTCGAACTAGCTTCTGATGATGATATATCAGATGATGACGCGTGGCATGACCCCTCGAGGTACTCGCGGGACTACCAGTTTACAATTGTCTCACCGGACGAGGAGATGCACGGAAAAGCTGTAGCACTCTTCGATTTCACTCGTGAGCATGAAAACGAGCTGCCTTTGAAAGAAGGCCAGGTAATTCTAGTTTCTTATCGCCACGGACAAGGGTGGCTTGTTGCCGAAGACCCAAGGACGGGAGAGAGTGGACTAGTTCCAGAGGAATTCGTACGCCTTGTTAGAGATATCGAAGGTGGACTAAATTCCTTGAATGGTGATTTGAACATGGTCGACGCGAACCTCGCCGGAAGCGAAACCGAGCAAACCCCGACTGCAACTACTCTTCCAACCTCACAGCTGAACGATGCCCATATTAGTGGTACAACTGACGAAGGCGAGGCACAAGCAAACACCCATGCTGACATCGAGGTAACAGATAGTGGCACACAGGAAATGGACACTTCAGCCGCCCAAATCAAAGAGACGGAGAAAGACAAAGCCAGGGAAAAGCATCCGCCGATAGTATCTACCTTTTCAACAAGCAGTCGTGACTTAAACCCCTATCCCCCTCACCTACTCAGCGGACATCAGCATAGCAGATCCATGCCTCCTCCTATTGAGCATTCTGAAGCTCAGCTAGCTCGTTCCGCCTCCGGGGCAGCGAAACGGACAAAAAGTGTCTCTAAGCGAGCCTCCGAATCCACTTAGCAATCTACTTTCAAAGAAGTTGATTCTCTCTCTTCGTCATGACTTTTCTTCTCTAAACGAATAAATGAGATACCTGGCGTACATCATGAGAATAAGGGCCAACTAGTTTCATTTATTTACTCTACTCCCTCTTCCCCTACATTTCCAAAAAATTGTGGAAGCTTATCTGGTCGACACGATTCCAAACATGACTCTCACATAATATGTTCTTCTTCAATTCTTCTTCGTGATAACCCCGAATAGGCTGTCTGCGACGGTACTAATGTGGCTGATGTGTGTGGGCCTTGGTTTATTGTTTTCACTCCTGTGCTCGAGTTTTGCTGCTCGTTATTAGCCCACCTCATTTCCCCTTTAGGTTTTTGTCTTCTACTACCTTTTTTCCATCTTAATGTTCTCTTTACTTTTTTTACATGTTGGGTGTATCCTCACGACATGCATAAAATCGTGTGGCTAGGCTAAAGGGAGGGTTTGGACTATAAATGAATGAATACAAATAAGCATATATAAATATATCGTCTATACGTCTAGATTGATTCTCTCAGTATCTTCAAGCCGCCGACGGTGATATTTTTTTCCCAAGTAGTTTATATTATGCGGCTATATCAAGTATAACTATGAGCTGATGCCAAAGGGTGGAGGAAAGATTAGTCAAACCTCAAGAACCCTTTATTTCTGAGCCCGGCTGATCATTTGGTGTATTTTTAAATAAGAGACAGGGGTTGAGCCTTGCATATTTCATCTTTATCATAGCCATAATTACATGAGAACTTAAAGCCAGCTCGAAGGAGTCAAGGGGAATATTTAGCATGAACCAGAAAGGGGCAAAGCAAACAAATCGATACCAAGGCAGACGGAACGGAACAATTTTGTCTGTACGCAATATTCCTGAAGGCATGCAATGGATGAATGCTATCCAAAGCATATTTACTATATCATGGGTTTCGTTAAGCAAAACCGCAATTCCGAAAGCTGTTTAACCCAGGAGATCATCTAGTGCACTCCCCCCGCTAGGCTTATTCTGCTGCTGGGAGCTGGGACTTCCACCAAAGCTTTGAGGGGACCCATTGGAGCTGGGTGCCCCCCATATGCCAGCGCTGGCCTTCTCCTTAGCCATGCTGGCGAGGTTTGGCCCCTTACTCTGAGTTTGAGTTGTTGACTTGATACCAGCACTGGCACTAGCGGAGGACCATAGGCTCCCGAAAGCATCGCCACCCGATTTCGAGGAGCTTGCAGTTGGGGATTTGATGGTGGATTTCGTCGAAGGTTCCGAAGGCTTTGATTGAGGGATGGGGACGGATGTGAAATAGTTTGGCTGTGAGGCTTGGTAGCTAGTTGGCTTAGGCGGCTGGGACTGGGTAGATGGTGAAAGTGGTCCCATGTTTGAGCCCTGAGATATAGTACTTGCAACAGATGGTGTCTGAGGGGTAGATCTGAAGCCAGCCAGTCCGTTAAGACTTGCACCTTGGGCGGCTGAAATGGGCTTTGGAGCAGCGAATTGGGTTTGACCTGGTGCGCCAGGGGGAACAATTGAGCCAAATTTGGATTGTATAGTCGTGCTAGTAGCAGGCGTGGCAGGGCTAGCCGATTGGAAGTCGTCAAAGTCATCATCATCCATGCTTTGGGGTGTAAGCTCCGTCAAGGCACTTGTACCGGCAGGTTTGGTTATAGAGGATGGTGCTTTTGCTGGAGGAGCTGCAGCTGGAGGCGCCGGTGCTGGTTCGTCATCATCACCAAAGGAGACCAAGTCTGGGGTTGGGGCCTTTGGAGGAGCCGCTTTTTTCGATTCTGCTCGGGATGACGATGGTTCAGGTCGGCGGGAGGGTACCGAATATCCACTGCTTTCACCCTCATCATACTCCTCAAATCGGTTGGATCTCCTACCAGCTTCCTGGAATTCGCTAGTATTTCCATTGAACCCGCCTCCATCGCCGTACACTCCTCCGCTGAAACCTCCGTAGTGTGTGTCTTCGCTGCCAAATCCGCCATAGCGAGAGCTACCAGCCGCTCCGCCGGAGAATCCACCAGACGACATCCCTCCTACGCCTATTCCTCCTTCGAATCCACCAAATTTATTCCTATTCGCCTTCGCTTTCTTTCTTTCAGAACGAATCATCTCAACATCACCCAGCAATTTAGCAAGTTCTTGAGAGCGGTTGCGAATGTTTATTCCTTGATCCTTGCCGTTAGGGTCGATGTAATGGAATTGGCGAAGCATGCGCAAAAGGGATATGTGAGATCGTGCGTCATCAACAACTCGTTCTGAGCCGTTTTTAATTAGGAATTCAAGCAGTTGCAAAGCCTAAACAAATAATACAGCCTGTTAGAAAAATATTTGATAAATTTGTCATGATAAACCAAAAGGGCGGAGAAACTCAGTACCTTATATATCTGCCGCCACTCTTCCGCAGTCTTCTCCGTAAAGCGTTTATAGATCATTGGCATTATCTCGTTGAGCAGCTGGCTGAAGAAACCGGATAGTTAGCCAGGGAGTTCATAGGAAGAATACAATAAGTATAGGCAACGAACTAGCTGTGTGTCCCATTTGCAATCTCCTGCATGAGAGTTGAAGATGCTCCCCACGGTTCATTGTTTGTAGCTTCTCGGACCTGTAAAAACAAGAGAAATAGACCATTAGCTGGTGAACACGCCCATACATAAGTTCCGACAATAAACTGCGGATGAGGGGTACCAACCTTTGCTTCCATCTCGGTGTAGTTCATCATAGCTAAATAGATAAGAGAAGCCATATATCAATACCAGAATAACTTATGAATTTGACCCTTCATAGATCCAGACAGAGAGTCAAAGTCTCATCCAGTTTACTCACCATTTTGCACCTTGCGGACGCTCGCCTTGATGTCATACAGACTCAGGTTGCTAACCTGGTCCTTCAACGAATTGAGGTCCATGACGAGCGTGTTTATCCGGGTTTGAGTAGGTTTCGGTCAGGTTGGCCCCAGGGTAAGATGGTTGAAGAGCTGTATCTTAATTGCGTTCGCTGAGCAGTAAGTGATTGCTCTGTCTGACCAGAATGCGGAGTTGGTTAAAGGCAGAGAGGCACTCGATGGATTCGACGGCAGGAAGTCGCAAGAGCCGGTGTATCCCCGCGAACAGTCGCTAATAACGAGGACGAAATCGCCCAAAGGTTCTATGCTGAAGGATATCGGCGACGAAAGGGTTTTCTTCTCGAGGGGCTGATGGGTTGCGGGTGATGCTAAAGAACAGGGAGGTTTTTGGTGTTTTGGTGCTTGTCGATCCCAACTCCCAGCCAACGTGACAAACCTCATAAAAGTGGCCTCTAAGTGGCGCCAGCAAAACAAGGAGGATTTTACAGAGGAGAAACACTTCTTATTAACTAATAGACAAGTATACGGAGCAGAGTATAGATTTCGCCGAAACGAGTATTTATTCGTCCACTAAATAACTACATACGGATAGGAAATAACCTAGCTATCATGCCACCAGGACACATTCCAATCTATCCAGTGCAGAAAATAGGGAGACCAAGTTAATAGCATACAAGAAACGAATGTCCAGTCCATAATACTTGCAATGGAACTAGATATATGCCGATGCAGTAGGGTGATATCTCAAAAACATAAAAAACAAACAAAGGAAAGATAGAAAAATGCAGACAGCGACATCGTTATACCGCCCATCCCGCACCGTCGCCATCGTATAAAAACACCGAAAAGAACCTCATGATGGGTAAGAAAACGTCAAACAGATAAAAAAGGAGTTAAAAATATAATATAAAAAAACAGAAAAAGGGTAATAGGAGAAGAAGATAATTTTCCAATTCCAATTCCAAGTCCACCCCCGATCATAACAATTGTTCATTCATTGTAAAATTTCCTCATAATCAAATGCAGGAACAGATTGACGTTGACGCGTAGCTGGTCCTCGAACAAATCCATAAACTGCGTGTTATTGAATTGGGCTTGCAGCAGGTCATCTAGTGGGATTTGTGCATTTGCTCCTGGAACCATCATGTTGCCGCTGCTTCCATCAATCGTGAAAATACCAACCGCGTTACTTGAGATGGTGAGATCGACGCGGTCCCATTGACGTTCCGTGTAGCCCTTCCAGTGGACAAGAACTCCCTTGTCCGCGAGGTTTCGGGCAGAGTACTTGTAGGAGCCAAATTTGAAAACACGGCCGGATCGTTGAAGCTCTCGTTCATGGTCCCATTGTTTCGTGAATGGCATTAGGAAACGTTTCTTTCCTTTCTTGTTTTGTAGTGTAATCATGGCCTGTTCAATATAGTCGTTATATGTCTTTAGTTGCCCTTCAAGATAGCCGGATTGGTCATTCAGTCGATCTAGGGTTAAGCGAACACCCTCAAGCTCTCGCTGCCGTTGAATTCTGCGACGATGTTTGGTCCTGATGTCGACGGCAATTTCATTTAGAAGGTCTTGATATTGGTTATGTCGACTGATTCTGCCAGCTCTCTCGAGATTGACGATGTTCTCGAGCGCGGTCCGTTTCAACTCTGCATAACCCATAGCACCAATATCAATCAGCGTGTTGGTATCAGAGTAGGCGCCGCGTTTCCGGCCACCAGTCGACAGCTCGTCGCGGACAAGATCTGCCCATCGTCCTTCATCTTCAATACTTGGTGGAGTGACTAGAATCTCCAACAGATTGGCGCCGGATTGGACTCGAATGATATATAAAATGCATCGTTTTGTCTCAACCAGGAGAGCCTTGATTTCCGCATCCGGATCTGCAGCACAAAATTAGTGGACTACTTAATGCATTTCATAGGTGTATATCACTTACCTTCCATGTTATGCAGCTTAGGAGTTAAAGTGAGACTGATTTCGGAAGAAGTGCTAACGGTCAAGAGCTCATTTTCATTGCTCTTCACGCTACCAAGGTCGCGGATGACTTCTCGAAGAGTATCTTCGGGGCTGGTGCAAATATATGGCGCTTCGGCTGCAATAAGTTGATGGATTGAGAAGATATCGGACATCTTGATATACAACGTCGGTTTTGTTTTGGCGTACAAGTCGTTGTACTCGTTGATATCAAAGTATGCCTCCGCATCCTGGACAGTGATGACTGCGAACAGTGTCAGTAAAATTACCAAGTAGCTTGGTAATGGGCACACTTACTATTTCCCCAAATTCCTCCAAGTCGCTGTATCGATTCTCCAATATAAGTATTCAGGGGTTGGAGGTAGACATTTTCGGCACCAAATAGTCTTCCGGAAGCAGCTTGGCCCATAACTTTACCAATTTCTCCCAGGTTTCTCTTCTGCTCCTGAGTCAAGGCACGCTCGACAACGCCCGACCTCTCAGGGTCTAAGAGCGCAGGCTGTAGATAACTCTTCCATACCCACTGTCCTACTAACTGGAGGATATATCCCCTGTCTTCTTCTTCATATTTAGCCAACAAGTGCTCATACATTTGTTGTGCAATGAAGCGGATTCCAAACGGCAAACGATGCAACGACTCTTCTAGCAAGGCTAGCACTTGGTCAACGATGTCACGGAGATCTTGAAGATGGCGGATGAAAGTCTCTCTCGTCTCCGGGTCTCTGATAGCCTCTTCTCGTGGAACGTCTGGCCTGCGCCGGCTTCGTTGACCAGTACGCAGCTCTTCATTATTAATAGCGGAGCGATAAATCTGCATGGGGTCGCTTTCTAGGTCGAGGTCGGCGTTGTCAATAATAGCCTCTTTGACAAGTGGACCAAAGAGATCTTTGGTAAATTTCCGATCCCGAGGTGTCTTGATATAGGCTGCCAGCAATTTGGTCCAGAATGCGTTGCATCGAATATAATCCTGAAGAGAAGCTGAATGATCTATCTCCTCCTTCACCGATCGTACGATAAGCTTGATCAAGTAATATTCCTCGCGTCTCTTCTGAGAGTAACCGAATAAGCCCATGACAAGATGTTTTATTCTATCACAGTCACGTTCGGACACTGCCTGTTCCCTCAGCCGTCGGAATACCCTCGCTAGATACTGTGGCTGGGTTTGCAGAAGGAAGAACAGCTCCTGATAATGTTCTAGTTTCCGGCGGGATGTCTTGTTGAGGGCCTTAAGATCAAACGGATCTTTCGAAGCAATATCGGCATTCGACAAGACCGCACCGACGTGTCCACCAAAATGTTTTTGGTGCTTGATAACTTCATCTAGGGTAATCTTATTCTTGACTAGAAGGGCAATCTTGATATCCAACTGGGTGATATACTGATCCGCCATCTCATTTTGTCGCACCTGTTGAACAACGGTCTTTCGTAGCCTCTCGAATTCAAGTTCTTCGTCAAAGTCGAAATCGCTATCGTTCAGTAAGTGGACGAATCCCTTTATCGTTCCAACAGGAGGATTCTTTCCGCTGGTGAGACTCTTGTATGCCTCTCCTTGTATCTTGCCTCTCACGAAACTTTGGACTTTGATAACTTTCTCCATGTTCTCGCGGTAGAATCGTTGCTTTTCGGCAAAGCGCTGGCGGACCATGCTTGCTCGGGCGAGCGTCTGGAGCTCCATGATCACATCCTCCTCCGCCTCTAGCTCGCCTAGAAGGTTGTCGACATCGGCTCTGACAAGCACTGCTCGTGAGAGGGCTTGGAGCTGAATGATTTCATCCGTGAAAGTATCCAGCTCTGATAAGAGGCTTCCAACGTCTATCCGTAGCAATGCGGCTCGCGCAAGGCCTTGCAAACGACAGATAGTCCCGCTCTCTTTTAGCAATGCTTCGTTCTCCTTGTTTTGGGCTTGTCGCAGTAAGAAACCTCGCACACTGCTCTGAGCAGAGGTTATGCTACTTGTGTTGGCGAAAAGGGCGCTCTTGCAGGCATCAACGTTATCACGAAGTAGTTGTCCCCGGATGAACCCTTGGAGCTCGATAACAGAGGACTCGTGGGTGCTAAATTCTTTTTTGGTCTCCTCAATCTTCCTCCTCACCGCGATGGCTCGTGAAATCGATTGAAGATCCAGCCAGTTGGGGCTAAACTTCGCCAGCATGGCCTTTTCCGCATCTATTCTGCTACGTGACGCATTCGCACGAACAATTGACTGAATATTCAACCACTCCGGGCTGAACTTCGCTAGCATAGCCCTTTGACTCTCTACCTTACTGCGGGTAGCTTTTGCGCGGACGATTGATTGAATCTCCAACCACTCGGGGCTGAACTTCGCTAGCATAGCCCTTTGACTCTCTACCTTGCTGCGAGTAGCCTTTGCGCGGACGATTGATTGAATCTCTAACCACTCGGGGCTAAATCTCGCCAGCATGGCCTTTTCGCCCTCTATCCTGCTCCGGGTAGCATTCGCGCGAAGAGCTGACTGTATATCAATGACAGCAGCGGCTTTCTTCTCGAGATGCCCTTTATCGAGCTGCACAGACCGTCGTAGCAGCATACCTCTGATATTTGACTGGAGGTATTGGACTGCCCCCTCGGCATCTCTTGTCTCTTCATACCGGTCACTCTCCAGTTTCCGCGCAAGAGCACCGCGTATAGCAGCTTGGAAACTCTTGATACCATGTTCTTCTCTACGGGCCAGAGTCTGTATGAGCTGAACTTTTGATTTGGCCTTCCTCGCTCGGACTAGAGATTGGAACTGTAGGATGTGCTTTTCCGCCGCTATGCACCAGGCTTGGTCATTTTCCTGCCTTAGTCGAACTATGAAACCTCGGGCGGCCGACTGTAGGTTGGTAGCGAATTTTTGCATGCCCAATCTGTACTCAGAAATTTGCCTGGCCCAGTCTCCGCGTATTCTAGACTGGAGGTCGATTAACATGTGTTCTTGGTCCCACAGGCCCTGCATCAAGTCGCCTAGTCGTAGTCTAACGAGTGCTCCTCTGGCTTGTGATTGTAAATCTGCTATGGAAGCCTCGTTCTCCTGCAGTTCCCTGGCAACTCTCTCTTCCCCTGTTTCGACGGGTTCCGGTTCCGGTTCCGGTTCAGGTTCGGGTTCAGCTCCAAATTTGGCGCCCATGCCTGAGAAGCTAGGCATTGGAACTCCTGCCTTGTCGAGGCCTCGTTGTGTTTGCTCCAGTTCATGATGTTCGAATTCCAGCTGTCCAACGAGGTTTCCAATTCGAAAGTCAACGACACCATTCTTAAACAGCAGCCAAGAGAGCGCATGTATACAGTGTATAACCTTGGGGATGTTTTTCCTTTCGTAGAGGTCTATTAGTTCGAACCTAAAGACTTCTGGAAGTGCGATTTCGTCTAGAAAACGGAAGAAGAGGGCGATGTTATCAGAATGGCGGTACTGTAATTTGGGGCTGTGGAATATTCGAAGGGTGCGGTGTGGGTATAATGCTTGAACGAGCTCTGCCAGAGTGACTCCATCGCGTAGTGCCTCTTCAAGCTGGACAATGGGGGGGATCGGTTTCTGTATCACGTCCTCGATCCATTCTTTGGCCTCTCCGATATGACACAGGTATTCATAGGCCTGTAAGAATCGACGTTGCTTGTCCATCCAGTTGGTCGCCGTCCAAGCAGACACACCCGTCGGTCTTGCAGCAGCACTTGCTTTTGGACCACCACGGATCGAGTCAGCACGTTTGAGCCGCCGACGGCCTTGCAGACCCACGACTGATGGGGTTGCCGTGGCTATAGCGAATTCATCCCCGTCACTTTGGGCGATCTGTGAGAGAGTTCGAAGATGGCTGGTCGTCGACTTTTGGAAAGTATGTAGTTCTGGCGCTGTAAATGCCGCCTGTAGGGATGGCGCATGAGGAGTCGACTGTGTGCGAGAGTGGTGAGAGCGTCGTACGCTCTGTGTCCGTGGTTCAAGAGGCTCATCCTGTTCCTGAATTATGGGACTTATGTGATCGCGAGAAGGGCTATTTAGCTGTTTTGAAAACGGTGAGGTGAACTCAGGCTGGCTATGTAATGGTTTCGAATACGGTGATGTGAAGTCTGGCTGGGGTACGAAGCCGCTCATCGTCTGGCTTCGAGTATGGCATGAAGAAGCAGACGCCGTCGAGGGTCTTGCCTTCGGCGGCGTGCTGTTGGGCGCCTGTGGCAGTGGGCGCAACGACCGCCGGATGCTTCCATAAGTCTCACCAGCGCTGAGTTGGGCAGCATCAAAACTTCCCAGTCTTCCACGAAGGTCTACCTTGCGCTCTGGCGTTTCTGGAGCGAAATCACTGGGCGTGTGCGAAGAGACGGTGCTCGTCCGACTGGGCATATGAGAACTGGACGACATTGAATAGAGAGAGGAGTTTGTAGAGGCGGTTGAGCCATGTCGCAGAGGGCCGTATGACGCCGGCAGCAGCTCGGACTGGCCTCGTCGTCGTAGCGAGGGAGGGTTTGACGACATCATGAGATGGACTGGTGGTGCGAGATGGATGAAGAAGCGATACTGGAACCAACACCCCTCTCAAGCCTAAGCATAGCGCCTCATGCTCCGTGCAGTCCAGGGGTGATGCGATGAATAAATATTGCAGACAGCCAGGGAGAGCTGTTTAGCGAGTGAAGACAGGCTAGGATTGTTGACGGTGGCCGTGGTATGCGCGATAGGCGGTGTCCCCTTAGCGTTGGCGCTGTCCGATCGGATCTTGCAGCTCGCCTGGTCGCTTGTTTTGCTTGTTTTGCTTGTTCTTCTCGTTGCTCTCTCGTTGCTTTCTCGTTGCTTTCTCGACAGCTTTTTGTCGCTTTGTTGACGTGGGGAGAAAGTGGTAAACAAGATGCCCGAAGGGGACTAGCGTGGGTTCTCACATGTCAAAGTCACGTGTTGTATCCATATGACGTGTTCTATACGGTTTTACTACGTACGATACGTGTATTTATGTTATCGTAATACGCCCCCCCAGGTATAACATGATAATATGATAGATGAAGATGAGATGATATAAGATGAAAAAAGGAAGAAGACAAGATGAAGATGATTAAGATGTTAAGATGATGGTGATAAGAAGATGATAAGATGAAGTAGAAAATAAGGTTGAGACAGAAGAACATGGTAGAGATACATGCTAGACATATATAGCCACCAGTGTTGATAACGAGGATCAAGAAGTCTCCAGTCAAGGTCCTATATTATATATTATGATCATTATTTATATGGTTATATCTGATCTATGGTTGTATATAAGTGCTTGTATAGAGTACTGTGCTAGCTCTGCTTACTCAGCTCCACGCGAGCATTCACAAAACGTCAAATTTTCCTTGTTCGATTTTTCTTCCTTTGGGTTTTCTCTTCCTTCCCTTGGGAAAGAAGTTTTCTCCCCGCCAACAGAACGTTTTCCATAGCAGTCTCTGTTGACGGTTGTCCATCTTCGTCATACCCGCACCCTCTGAGCAGATATATATATATCAGCAATGCCTCTTTCCAATGGAGACGGCCGCAACGGCAACGCGGTGAAGACCCTGGGCGGCAGGACGGAGTTCGTCGACTGCTCCAAGGCCCTGGACCTCCTGAAAACGGAGTACACGTCTGGGGATGGACTGGATATCAAGGATCTGCTTGACTCGAACAAGCGCGGGGCCCTGACCTACAACGACTTCCTGGTGCTTCCTGGATACATCGGTATGAATGCGCCTGCTAGAACGTCAAGAGAAACAGCACAAGGATAGGAGGCTAATCACCAATATCTGTTTTGGCAGGATTCCCCGCATCCGAGGTGACTCTGCAGTCGCCTGTTACCAAGCGCATCTCTTTGAATGTGCCTCTGCTCTCCTCGCCTATGGATACCGTCACGGAGCACTCCATGGCAATCCATATGGCTCTCCTGGGTGGTCTCGGAGTCATTCACCACAATTGCTCTGCTGAAGAGCAGGCTGAGATGGTCAGGAAGGTGAAACGGTATGAGAACGGGTTTATCCTCGACCCAGTCGTTATCTCTCCCAAGACCACAGTCGCAGAGGCCAAGGACTTGAAGCAGAAGTGGGGATTCGGTGGATTTCCCGTAACTGGTGAGTTATACTACTTTTCATTATTCTTCACCCTTGCGTTCCAATGATGTTTTCCATCTTATCATAACTTTCGTTCAACTGTACGCGGCGAGAGCTGCACTGGAGAGCCATAGATTTATATCTGAGATTGTCCGCTTCCCATGATTTGACTATACAATTGATATGTCTCGCATCCTCCACTGACTTAAACGTGGAAAATCAGAAAATGGCGACCTCCGCTCTAAGCTGGTTGGTATTGTCACCAGCAGGGACATCCAATTCCACCCTGAGTTGAATGACCCAGTTACCGCTGTCATGTCCACCGATCTCGTCACAGCTCCATCAGGCACCACCTTGGCGGAAGCCAACGAGGTCCTGCGTGCCTCCAAGAAGGGCAAGCTCCCGATCGTCGACGAGCAAGGAAACATCGTCTCCCTCCTCTCTCGCTCCGATCTTATGAAAAACCTCCACTACCCATTGGCCTCCAAGCTCCCTGACTCAAAGCAGCTTATCTGCGCTGCTTCCATCGGCACTCGCCCCGCGGACAAGGACAGACTCCAAAAGCTAGTCGAGGCCGGTCTTGACCTCGTCGTTCTCGACAGCAGCCAGGGTAACAGCATTTACCAGATCGAAATGATCAAACACGTCAAGGCCACCCACCCCGGAATCGACGTTATCGCCGGTAACGTCGTCACTCGCGAACAGGCCGCATCCCTCATTGCAGCCGGTGCCGATGGCCTGAGAATCGGCATGGGCAGCGGTAGCGCTTGCATCACCCAGGAAGTCATGGCCGTCGGCAGACCACAAGCCGCCGCCGTCCACAGCGTAACTGAATTAGCTTCCCGCTTTGGTGTTCCCTGTATTGCCGATGGTGGTGTCCAGAACGTAGGCCACATCGTCAAGGCCCTTGCCATGGGTGCCTCCACCGTCATGATGGGCGGCCTTCTTGCCGGTACCACCGAGTCTCCAGGCCAGTACTTCGTCAGCCGCGAAGGACAGCTCGTCAAGGCCTACCGTGGTATGGGCAGCATCGACGCCATGGAAGAAAAGAAAGCCGGCGCCGGTTCAGGCGGCAGCAAGAGCACTGCCGGCACAGCGAGATACTTCTCTGAGAAAGACAGTCTGCTCGTTGCCCAGGGTGTGTCTGGCTCCGTCCTCGACCGTGGCTCCATCACCAAGTTCGTTCCATATCTTATTGCCGGTGTCCAGCACTCGTTCCAGGATATGGGCGTCAAGAGCTTGGAGGCCCTCCATGAAGGTGTTGCTAAGGGAACTGTTCGCTTCGAGGTACGAACTACCAGTGCCCAGGCTGAAGGAAACGTCCACGGCCTGCACACCTACGATAAGAAGCTTTACTCTTAAACCTTCCACCCATCTTTTATTTTCCCTACTCTCTCCTTCAGATGTCGTTATTTCAGTTTGGCGAGGCTTCAGGAGTTTAAAGTGGTGTTGTATCTGATGGTAGCAGGTGGTTTGGTATGCAAGTTGACCTAACAGTCGACTACTAAAAGTTTACGCTCCTTATGAGTTCCCTGAATATTATGGATGATAGTTATGCACATTACACATTATGACAGAATGGAAACTAATCCGCACTTTATCCTTACTCATATTTGTAGCGGTACGTGGTATAACACAACATGTAATATCATTGACCAATGTTTCCCATACTTAGACCATAACAGGGCCACCAGAAGTATCGAGAATGAAAGATAGCGTGTTAAGCTACTCTTGTAGATACCCTAGGTGGCTCTTCGTGTCTTTGTCCCATGGCCATCTCGGCTGTCGGGGCTTTGATAGACAACCTCGGGACAATCATCCATGCGCGCTCGTTCCTCCCCACACGCCCATGAGTGCCGCCACAGGGTCAACCAGACGCTTCAACAGGCAACGTCGTCTATAACGATGCCTGCTCTCATAAATAAATGGCATCCGCACGCAATCCATCACCAGACCTCCAAGCTTGCCTTCTCCCCTCTTCCACGGCTGTATAGCATCACAGCTTCACGACAACCAGTCAACTGTCCAGAAAGCTCATTATTGCGCAGCACCGCACCATCGAAAAAGAGGGCTACATTCAATTCTATACAGAGAGTACCGTATTCAAATATTCACATAATACCACAGTATCGAAAACCAATGGCTCCAGATGATAGCAAGAAGCCAGCCATCGATTATAAAATACCACGTCCAAGTTCAAGGCAAGTCTCCTTGATTAATAAAATTGAAACGGAGTAAACTAACACTTCATCAGTGTCATACTTATATCGCCGCAGGATGAAGTTCTGCTTCTCCATCGAGTAAAAACATCCTCCTCGTTCCCATCGGCACACGTATTCCCGGGCGGAAATATATCTTCTCAGGATGGCGATTTCCCTCCAGCAGGTCACCCAGACAGCCACGATGATGGAATTCACTATAGACGGGCTGCGATCCGCGAAACGTTCGAGGAGAGCGGTATTCTACTTGCCAAAAATAAGGCTACTGGGCGCATGGTGAAACTTAGCCCGACGGAGAGAGAGGAAGGTCGACATGCCATACATAGGAACGAAGTTACGTTTGAGAAATGGCTAAAGGGCATAGATGCCAATGCTGAGCCGGATACTGGTGAGATGCTGCCTTGAATTAGACTCCTGAGGTGGAAAAGGTCGTGTTAATGAAAGTACGCGCAGAATCCCTTATACCCTTTTCGCATTGGGTAACGCCTTCCATCAACGCCCGCCGTTTCACGACGCAGATGTATCTATATTTTCTCCCTCCTGCAAATGGCACTAGTGCTGTCGATATTGCGGGCCAGGAAGCGGACAGCGAAGAAGTCCAAGTACCTACCTCGGATGGCGGAGTAGAGGTTACAGAAGCGCAATTCCTGTCAGCTACAGAATGGCTACGACGTACAAAGGCAGACGAAGTAATCATGTTCCCTCCCCAAGTACTACTGCTCAGCTTCGTTGCACAGTTTCTCGAACGGCCGGGTGAAAAGGTGCCGATATCAGCTGAAGAGTCGACGCGCCGACGGGAAGAACTGATCAAGTTCGTTCACTCTGGTAAACCAGCATGGACTCATAAGTTTATCTCGCCGCGGCCACTGGGCAGCATGCCTGATGGCAGGCTGATTATGGATTTGAATTACCCAGGCAAAGAACTGGAGGAGACCGAGAAACGAGGTGATCCTGACAGAGTTATACTCGTGACCTTTAAGAAAGAAGGGCCGAGAGGAGTAGAGGTCCGCTGGATAAGTGAGGTTGAAGCTCATTTAAAGGAGCAAAAGAGCTCGATGTGATCCTGGTATATATCTCGTGGCCGTTATCGAGCCAGTATATTCGACCGTTTCTGCTTCTTGTACATAATTGAAGGCTTAGTTAGGTATACCCTTTATCTAGAGGATAACAATTAGACTACACACGGGCTTGGATAACTTGAACATCGAATATTAACCCGTTGAACGTTCGCTCGTAGTTCTTCCATGTCTATTTGATGCTTTTGATATGTCTGAACCTAAATCTCCCACCAGGTCACATGACGCACAATCGAAAAAGCGATTTTACATCTCGCGCCAACAGCAAAAGGCATCAAAGTCATCGACAAGAGAAGACCATCCGATTCCACCTCCCTCCGTCTCTACCTCCGACCAACCCTTTCTCCCCCAGATACACTCAATCTAATCCGCCAAAATGGAAAACGAGAAGGGCGAAATCGTCGATCTGTACGCAAACTCCCTCCTGTCCACAGAAACCTTATCAACGTCGAGCGAGAAGTGAATTTGTCCCTGCAGCTACTAATGAGATTCTGTGTGAAATAGCTACGTCCCCCGCAAGTGCAGCGCCACCAACCGCATCATCAAGGCCAAGGACCACGCTTCGGTTCAAATCAGCATCGCTAAGGTCGACGAGAACGGCCGATACACCGGTGAAAACCAAGTCTACGCTCTGTCCGGATTCGTACGCGCTATGGGCGAGGGTGATGACAGCTTGAACCGTTTGGCTCAGAGGGATGGATTCTTGAAGAACGTCTGGACCGCAAGCCGATAAGCGGGAGGAGAGAAGTCGTTTTTTATTTTAGATGCCAAATGGTATATAATGCCCTTACCGAAACAGTTCAAAGCACGGCACCGGGAGAAGGATCACGAGAACAACTTTTGTGTGGACGTATGCTGATAATAGTGGTTTACTGTTATAGATCCATTTTCTTGAAACGAGGTCGGAATGGTGAATGGGAATGGATATCAGGAATTTCCGATGTTATGAAAACTCTAGCGCCGTCCCACCTATTCTTTTGAGAGGATGCGATAATACGAATCCACCAGAGAAGTGTGGCGGGAACGAACAGAGCCAAAAAATGAAATAATATAAAAATTCAAAACCATACCTTCTCCTTCCCAACAAGACCTTTTACGGCCAGACAATACCATATAAAAGACATCTCTAGTCAAGAGAATCAAACCAGAAGATAGGCAACAGTGGATAATCTCCCTTTTTCTAATACCACTTACTCTTCTGCCTACAAATCTGCACCCTTGTCGTCATTCCATTTTCTTATTCTACAAATGAACCGGTACTCCAGCTTCCTCGTCCGATCGAGATATGTGAATAACTATCTCGGTCTCCTAAGCATGGGCGAGGAAGTCGATTAGCAGATTCTTGTAATCACTTATGCCGGGAGAATAAAAGCTGCCTTCTGATGAGCTGCGACGGTCAAGATCACACGTCGAAGCACAGATACGGGCAGAACATATCACATGCATCTATATGAATTGTTTTTTTTCCCCACGTCGAAGCTCCCTGTAGGGATGGTGTTGTCATTGACCATTATTCTTAGAACACACGGTTTAAAAAGTTGCCCCCAGATGTGTAACCGAAGCTTAGTTTTAATTTACTTCATTTCTTTCCTCAAAGCTGTTATTCCCGTCTCATGATTAATTCGAGTAAGGTTAACAAAAGTTAAAGCGGAATATAACAATTAAATTGGTTTAAGGTAGGTAGGTAGGTAGCAACGTAATCGAATCGTATGCATAACATAACTCATCTAAGGGAGGGCGTCTCTTTAATCCTTTTCTAGCCGCACGGCAGGGTTCGATTCGACGAAGTTGAGGTTTACTTTGTGTCCTACCAGCTCTCGGATATTATTCAGACCGTATCTATTCGCGGGGTAAGTATGTAAGCATTTATTGTATCTATAACGAGGTGTCATATACCCGCACGGACAGGGGGAAAACTCACTTGATCATAGTTGGTCGCTCCAAACTCAATCCCCAGCCGTAAACCTGCATGTTGCTAGGAATGCCCATTGGTTCCAACATTTCCGGTCTGAACATACCGCTATTTCCAATCTCGACCCATTTCTTCAGGGCGTTATGGTAGGCGAAAATCTCCAAACTGGGTTCAGTGTAAGGGTTGTATGCGGGTTTGAAGCGTAGTCCATGCATGCCCATCTTGCCAAAGAAAACCTCCATGAACCCGATCAACCCCCCGAGAGATAGACCGAAGTCCGCAATCACACCTTCGATATGCTGGAACTCAGCAAGATGGGTTGCATCTAGGGTTTCGTTGCGGAAGACCTTATCGATACTAAAGTATCGGGCAGGACGTGGGTCTTGTGCTAGTTTTTGAAGCATATAAGCGGAGACAGCGGTGGTGTGAGTCCGTAGGACAAGGCGCAAGGATTCCTCCTCGCTCCAAGGATAGCGGTAACCGATGGAACCGCGGAAGCCGGTTTCATGTGCAGCATGAACGTTGTTCCAGTATTCCTCATAGTTTGGGGGTTTGGAGGCAGTACTTGAAGCAGGGGAACTTTTATCCTGGTTAAAAGTTGACAAATGGATATCGTTCTCTGGGTCTGCTCTCGGTTTATCCGCCTTCACGGGGTCAGAGATATAAAAGGTATCCTGAAGATCACGGGCAGGATGTTGTTGAGGGACGTATAGGGCATCGAAATTCCAGAATCCAGATTCAACGTAACGGTTAGTAGGCATTTCTTTGAATCCCATCTCAAAAAAGATCTGTCTAAATTCATGGCGGACTTTATTCAGTGGATGCAGGGCGCCACAGGGTGTTATGGCTCCTTTGGCGTTGAAGTTGTATCCCTTTAATTTTGCCGTCTTCCAGGAACCATCGGCAAGCATGTCCATCGTGAGATCTGTTTCTTCCTTGACAAATTCTCTGGCATACTTGGGTCCCTTCCAAAACTTATATACGAAAACTTTATGGGTATTGATGAGCTTCCGCTTTCGCAGCTCGGCGAGAATTTTGGCGTCTGGGTGTGTCTTCGTCTTCTGGATAATAGCGAGCTGGTCGCGGGACGTGTCTTCTATCGAATCCGTGGCCGCCCTCAATGTGTCTTTGTCCTTCTTAATCCACCCCTTTTTAAACGCGTTTCCAGTTCCGACTTTGGCGATCTCCTTTCCAACGATATCTGGCAAATCGGTGATTTTTAACCCCTCCATCGCGGCACTGACTGCCTCGAAAACCCTAGCTTCATGACTGCCATTGGCAACGATACCTTCGGCTTCAGGCAGTAAATACACTTCCTCAGTTTCTATAGTCTCCTGGAGCACCATGTCTCTCGCGGTGAGACGGTCTAAAGCAGCCTTGACGCTCTGCGCTGGAGCTGATGGGAAGACATGACTCGACAATTGTGGCTCGTCCGTTGAGGCGAGACACTCCAAAACCTGGGGAGTAAGGTCGGATGCCATGGTTGCAGCTTGTGATCCTATCCGCAGCTCTCTAGTCACGAAACAACAACGGTAACTGGAGGCTGCTGCGAGTCGAGCGGCGTGAAACTTGGTGTTCAGTGACTTTGGTGACTCTTTATCGTGTGTGTTGGTTTAGGGTCACGTGATATTTCATGCCACTTTCACCGTGGGGGAAGCATCGTATTAAAACGAGGTTCATGACGATGCAACATCTACTGCGATCGAGAGTTCGCATGAAGCACTGTTGCGTTTCCAGAGAACTATGTTAGTCGTCATGTAGGCGAGATCGTATCTCCCACGGTGACTCCCTGTACCTGATCATATTCGACGGGCTTATACATTCATCTCAGTCCAGATCTATACAAAGGTCCCCTTGCCCCTCCCATCAGCGATTTGATCGCGACAGAGTAAACTTATTAATAAGAATATTCCCTTTGTTGAATCAAAGCTCCTTTGAATAGGCTACTGCAAGATAACGATCCCTCCGACCTAACCAATGACCAACTGGCAGTCGCACCTCCGACCCAATATAGGAGCATCATTCGACCGCCTCACATTTTCAATGGACAGGGCTCTAGACGTTAAACTAAAGCCAGAGACCACGGAATCAAGCGGAAACCCCTGTAGCAAGGTACTATATCTTCTGTCCCAGGGTGATATGTACCTACCCGTTTCCGTTTCCGGGGTCGGAGGGGGGTTGCAAAGAGTATCCAGGAGCTGACCAACCGGCGGTGGTGGAAATATGTTTCTCACCCTCATCAATCTGACACTGAACTAGTCTGATTTGGTATAGTTTCCGCATGTGTTTTTTTCGCCGGTGTGGAGGGCTCACTTGACAGCTCAGTCGGAAACAGTCCAGATTCCAATCTATGCACATGATCGGATGGGAATATCCCAGGTAACCCATGGCTTTCCATCATCTGTTGCCATCCGTTGTGCAATAACGAGTCCAACCTGGCAGGTCAAACCCACCGGGATGGCGTTTGCTATCGGCTCATGGATGAGTAAATATGGAGATGCCGTTGGATGTATCTGCACAACCCGCTACATCCATCTATACTCCCGTATCTCACGTCATCCACTGGACGTATATGTACGTACCTCAAACGGTCAATCGACGGAGAACAATGCTGCGAGCTCACCGTCTCTCGGACTTGGACGGCGGGAGGTGCCCCATTGGCTGCTGATGCCAGTCTAGTGCAACCATCCCATGCGGAGGCGAGACCTGCCCTGCACCCTCCAATCGCGGTGACAGCCAGTCGTCTGATGCTGATGATCAAGGCGACCAACTAGCCCAGATCCAACGCAAGCCTCGCTTGGCGCATTTTTTTTGTTCATAGGCAACACTTGCGTTTCAAGTGACGATGTTGATCTTGCTGTCCTTGCAGTCGAGATAGACCTGGAGTCCGACAGCGCTATCGTGCTGCTAGCCTCCTGAATCCTGCAGTTAGGTTCGGTCTAAGCATGCTAGCCCTTGTCTCGATATAACTAGTCAGTCAAGCGTTCGTAAAAGCCCGCCCGCCCACCAGGTAGCCAACCCTCGTCCTCGCCCAGGAGCCCTTCGCACAAACGGGGGGGAAGAGCCAAAAGCAACGAGCCTCCCCAGTTGTTGGACGCTGCCGGTCGTCGTCATAAGCGGGCAAGTACCGTGCATCCGCCCTGCAGGAAGGTGAATGTTGTTGCAGAGTGACCTTTGTCCTTTTATTTTCTTCTTCTCTGGCCGTTGTTGCAGGTCGAAAGCCGTCGTAGAGGTTGGTGGGCCGAGTCTTAAGTAAGCGCGTAGGCCCTTCACCCCAAAAGAGCTAGCCCCCCTTCATTTCTCGTCCGTTTAGAGTTGGGCCTCAAACTGTGCCTCCCGACGAGCCATCCCAGCGCAAGTTCTCCTCTCTCCCTTCACGAACTGCGACCTGCCTATCTCTATCTCGACTAGCAGCACCGCCTCGGCCTCCTGGGTCGTCGTCTACGCCGTCGTTCTCGTTGCTACCGGATACTCACCGCTACCACCGTCACCGTCACCTGGCGAGCGAGACCGCCGCTTTCGCTTCAAAACGCTACCCCGGATCGACTCTCTCGACCTCAACCCACCACCTCCTTTCTTCACCAGCCGACTGCTTGCCGCCAATGTCGACTTCGCGTTGACTGCGTGGCCCGTACGCATTCTGAGCTCTGCCCTCGAACCTGCTGCCAGCGTGTTTTTTTTGGCTCCTACGTTGCAGTGGTTGGAACGGGCGAACGAACGTGTAAAAAAAGAAAGAAAGAGAAAACCTAAGGGAAAGGAGAACTATTATATTTTTGCTACAGCATGGCTCCCGACGACGAAACGTTGTTAGCAGCTGCTGCTCTTTTACGGGGTCTGGCAAAGGATACACCGCTGCCCGCCTCGTTTCCATTCAACGGCCACAAATATAACCAGCCACCGACAAATGGTTACGATGTCGCCAAAATCAAGCTTCCCGGCTTGGAAAGTGATGGCAAAGCTGCGTTGGAACGTGAGATAGCTGCACTTATCAGCAGAGTTAACACATTACAGTTCTTCGTGGTAAGTAGTAATCGTTGACGCTGATATCAAAGTGTCTGAGTTGAACTTGGCACATATGACGCCCTGTTCGAAGCTAACATGTTACTGTAGCCACCCTCACGACACACCCGTGCTTCAAATCTTAAAAACATCCATAACGAACCCGATAACGACCAAGACACCGATTCAAAGACTGTCTGTGAAGACGACTCTACCTCGGATGAAGACGATGACATTGTTCAAGTTAAGAACCCCTATGAAGAAGACATCACTTATCTCCGTAACCGTGTGCAGCTGCAGGCCGATGAAATCAAACTACAAAAGGAAATAATCACTCGTGTACGTGATGAATTACGGCTACAGGAAGAACACACCAAAAACGCGCTCGTCAAGGTGGAACGTGAAGATGTCGGCCTTTTGGAACGTGAACTCCGCAAACATCAACAAGCCAACGAGGCCTTCCAGAAAGCTCTTAGGGAAATCGGCGGTATCATCACTCAGGTAGCCAACGGTGACCTCTCTATGAAAGTCCAGATCCACCCTCTGGAGATGGACCCAGAAATCACAACATTCAAACGCACTATCAATACTATGATGGACCAACTCCAGGTGTTCGGAAGTGAGGTGTCCAGGGTCGCGAGAGAGGTCGGAACCGAAGGTATTCTGGGTGGTCAGGCCCAAATCACCGGAGTCAACGGCATCTGGAAAGAGTTGACTGAAAACGTCAACATCATGGCTACCAACCTTACCAACCAAGTCCGAGAAATCGCAACCGTCACAACCGCTGTCGCCCATGGTGACCTTAGCCAGAAGATTGAACGTCGAGCCAAGGGTGAGATTCTTGAGCTCCAGCAGACTATCAATACTATGGTTGATCAACTTCGTACATTCGCAACGGAAGTCACTCGAGTCGCCCGTGACGTAGGAACTGAGGGAGTCTTGGGTGGTCAGGCCCAGATTGATGGAGTCAAGGGCATGTGGAACGAACTAACTGTCAACGTCAACGCTATGGCTGAGAATCTCACCACCCAAGTCCGTGATATCGCTACTGTCACTACCGCCGTGGCTAAGGGTGACCTTACCCAAAAGGTCCAGGCCAACTGCAAGGGTGAAATTCTGGCGCTGAAGACCATCATAAATTCTATGGTTGACCAACTCAAACAATTCGCCCAAGAAGTCACGAAAATTGCAAAGGAAGTCGGCACAGACGGTATGCTCGGTGGCCAAGCCACTGTTCATGATGTTGAAGGCACCTGGAAGGATCTCACTGAAAACGTCAACGGCATGGCCATGAATCTTACAACTCAGGTCAGAGAAATTGCCGACGTCACCACTGCCGTAGCAAAGGGAGACCTTACAAAGAAGGTGACTGCAGAGGTCAAGGGAGAAATCCTGGATTTGAAAAATACCATCAACAGTATGGTGGACCGTTTGAACACTTTCGCCTTTGAAGTCAGCAAGGTCGCTCGTGAGGTCGGAACCGATGGAACCCTTGGAGGTCAAGCTAAGGTTGACAACGTTGAAGGAAAATGGAAGGACCTAACCGACAACGTGAACACCATGGCCCAAAATCTTACTGTTCAAGTGCGAGCCATATCCAATGTCACCCAGGCCATTGCCAAAGGAAACATGAACAAGAAGATTGATGTGCATGCACAAGGTGAAATACTCACTTTGAAAGACACCATAAACAACATGGTTGACCGACTTGCCAACTTTGCCCATGAACTGAAGAGGGTTGCCCGCGATGTGGGTGTCGATGGAAAGATGGGAGGTCAAGCAAACGTCGAAGGAATTTCTGGCAGATGGAAAGAAATTACCGAGGACGTTAACACGATGGCAGACAATCTGACGTCTCAAGTGCGAGCCTTTGGAGAAATTACAGATGCAGCTACCGATGGCGATTTCACAAAGCTGATCACTGTCGAAGCCTCTGGCGAGATGGACGAACTGAAGAGGAAGATCAATAAGATGGTGTCAAATCTCCGAGACAGTATCCAGCGAAACACAGCTGCTCGAGAAGCTGCCGAGTTAGCCAATCGTACCAAATCAGAGTTCTTGGCCAATATGAGCCACGAAATCCGTACGCCAATGAATGGTATCATTGGTATGACCCAGCTTACTCTCGATACCGATGACCTCAAGCCATACCCACGTGAAATGTTAAACGTGGTGCACAGTCTGGCAAACAGTCTCTTGACCATTATTGATGATATTTTGGATATCTCAAAGATTGAGGCAAACAGGATGGTCATCGAGAGTATTCCGTTCACGATGAGGGGTACAGTTTTCAACGCCTTGAAAACACTTGCTGTGAAGGCCAATGAAAAATTCCTCAACCTGACTTACCAGGTCGATAGCTCTGTTCCCGACTATGTCATTGGAGACCCCTTCCGCCTTCGACAAATCATCCTGAACTTGGTTGGAAATGCCATTAAATTCACTGAACATGGTGAGGTAACGCTTGAGATCAAGAAGCATGTACCCCCACAACCTGCCAATGGTGAGCCTGCACGAGAGGTGTGCGCTGAGGATGAGTATGCATATGAATTCTCCGTCCAGGATACAGGTATTGGTATTGCAAAGGACAAGCTGGATATGATTTTCGATACATTCCAGCAAGCCGACGGCTCCACTACTCGCAAGTTTGGTGGTACCGGTTTGGGCTTGTCTATCTCCAAACGATTGGTTAACCTGATGGGTGGTGATGTCTGGGTCACTTCAGAATACGGTCGTGGCAGTACCTTCCACTTCACTTGTGTTGTGAAACAGGCGGATCAATCTCTGGATGTCATTGCCTCATCTTTGATGCCATACAAGGGTCACTCAGTTCTGTTCATCGATAAGGGGTTCACTGGTGACTACGCGCAGGATATTATCGGCATGTTGAAAGAGCTTGATCTGATTCCGATCGTCGTTCACAACGAGACCAACGTTCCACCACCCGAAATCAAAGACGACGAAGGTAAAGAGGCTGGACACGCTTATGATGTTATCATCGTCGATATGATCGAAACGGCACGAACCTTGCGAACGTTCGATGAGTTCAAGTACATCCCCATTGTTCTCTTGTGCCCAGTCGTTTCTGTTAGCTTGAAGTCAGCTCTTGACCTTGGAATCACCTCTTACATGACAACTCCATGCCAGCCGATCGATCTTGGCAACGGCATGCTCCCGGCATTGGAAGGTCGCTCAACACCACTCACATCCGATGACTCTCGATCATTCGACATCCTTCTGGCTGAAGATAATGACGTTAACCAGAAGGTTGCCGTTAAAATACTAGAGAAATGCAACCACGGCGTTACCGTTGTCGGCAACGGTCTCCAGGCTCTCGAGTCTATTAAGAAACGCCGATTCGACGTTATCCTCATGGATGTCCAGATGCCAATCATGGGTGGCTTCGAAGCGACCGGTGAAATCCGTGCATACGAGAAGCGTCACGGCCTTTCAAGAACACCCATTATTGCCCTAACGGCACACGCTATGTTGGGTGATCGTGAAAAATGTATCCAAGCCCAGATGGACGAATACCTCTCCAAGCCGCTTAAACAGACACAGATGATGCAGACAATTCTCAAGTGCACCACTCTTGGAGGGCCTTTGCTTGAGAAGAGCAACAATGAGTCGAGGCTTGGCATTAACACGCAGATGCATGGTAGATCCCGTATGCACTCGTCTGATTATCGGGATCGACGCCCGCGTTTAGACCCACGCTTAGAGCCACGAGCTTACGGAGGCGCAGAAGGGCCAACGAGCTCAACGGCTGAAGCCAAGAAAGCCAGTACTACTGAATCGGTGAGTGCTACCCATACCCCCCGCGCAGGCCCATCCAGTTCACCTCCGTTTTCTACCTCCTTTACTAATCCAAGCAGAGGGTAGTCGATATCTCGGACAAACAGTAGCTAGCTATTCCAAAAACGGACCATTTTTAACGAAAAGGACGGCGTACTAGGAAGGTTGATATCCATTGTGACAGAGCAATGAGGCAGTTTTAACTCCAGGAAGCATATCAATATATTCTCACCATGATTGGCAAAGTGGAATCCCTATATTTCCCCAGACACCTACTCAAACAATCTATCGTGACCTGTACTTATTTATTTGGCTGATATTTCCTGGAAATCGCATTTTCCCCTATATCCATTAGCGACATGCATGCTGTCCTCATCCTCCCTCATACTAGCTCAATTTTGCTAAGCTTCACGAATTGGATTTCTGAATTATGTGGGCGTTTCCCGGCGGAGAGAGTTATGGCGAGTCTGACAATGTTTTTTTTGGTTGCTTCCGGCCTCTCTATTATCCCCTGTTTTTCTAAATATCTCTTTGGCTCCCATATTTCTTTACCCTTCTGTCTTCTATTTCCTTTAATGTTTTTACTTGGTTGATTTTGCTCTGTCTGTTGAACATACCCACTTTTTGATCATTTTTCCGTGTTTCTTGTTTTGGTTTTCAGTTTCACAGACAATCTACGGAAGAGAAGATAGTTGAGCGGATGAAGAACAAGACTCTACTCTATAGCTCGTTTACTTCTATTGTTCAATTTATTCTTTACTTTCTAATTCTCGTTGATTGGATTTTTTGAATATTCGGGTCACTTTGCACCCATCTGCATTTTGGAATAGGTTGATACTTAAAATTTAAAGCCCAGTTATGTCGAAACAGTAGCTACCATGGACAGTTATAATACACACTGCTCTTATATCCTACTTAATATAACATTGCCACAGGCTCAAGCTATGTAAGGTGGTTACTGTTCGGCTAGGTCGCCAACTTGTTCATTCGCTGAATTATTGTCTAATATTCATTAATTTCTCACTCAAGTAAATATGACCCGTTAACAATAAGCATTACATACATTTCCGGTATAGTTGGGCAGAAAAAAACAATAGAAAGATAGAGGAAGTAAAAGGAGTGTTATTTCTTTTCTGAAAGAGTCCTCAATCTGGGTTTTCTTGTGGCTATAAGTCTTCATAGATTCATTAAGGAAAGTGGGTATTTTATATACTAAGCATGAGAGATCAACGCCTCGACATGGAAATAAAATGCGCGCTGGAAAAAAACAACAAACGATGACTGCACCAACATTATAAACAGTAGTATAGGGGCTATGATTAGTAGGAGCTGGGTGATGGAGTCAAAAAAAAAGCATTAAACAACGTAAAGATAAAGTCATAGGATGTCCATGGCGGCGTCGTTTCAGATATATCTCTTCATATCCGTCAGACGTCGTTTAAAACCATGAACGGCGCTTGGGGGCGCCAGTTGCGGTGGGCTGCTGGGAAGACAAGGTCGGGGGAGTGTAGGTAGACTCTGGCGCAGGTGGCTGGGGGGCACCGGTACCCGTACCAGTGGGCGGGGTCGATGTTGGCGGGGGAGTCACGGTGGAAATGCTTGTGCTTGGGGGAATGGTGACGGTCTTCGTTCCCTCGTGGATGTCGGTGATGGTAATGGTCTGGCATCTACCGCATGGGCCGGGAGGGAGAAGGGTCACTGGGGGCACAACGATGGTGATTGTTCCCTCGTGGATGTCGGTGATAGTATAAGTCTGGCAGCTAGGGCAGTGGTGTGGTGGAGGAGTAGGACCAGCTGGTGGAGGAGTGACCGTTGGTGCTTCACATCCATCTCCTCGGCACTCAGTGATGGTGACGGTGACAGTTGCCTGTGGTGGGCAGGTGTTTCCGCCGCCGTTGCCATGGCAGTCATCACCCTGGCATGGTGGTGGTGGTGGTGCTGGAGTGGGCTCTTGTGGAGGAGGTGGTGGTGGTGCCGTAGTCTCGGTGACTGGGTAGCAGGTGGTGGTGGTGTAGGTGGAAGCCGTTAGCCAGGTGCTATACCAAGTGTAGCCAGGGATAGTTGCAACTGGGGTAGAGCAAGGGACGAAAGTGGTAAGGGTAATCGTATCGGTTCTGGTGGAGGTGACGGTGTGAGTGGACGGGCCGCCTGGGGGGTTGGTAGGTCCAGGGGGAGGAGTTGGCGGGTTTCCGGTTGTCATAGGAGGATTATAGTTGCCTCCTCGTCCTCTCACTTCAAGGTCTGGGAACCTGTAGCCTGCTCCTGGGAGAGCAAGGGTAGTGCCTGCAAGAGCAGCAACGATAAAGGATGTTAAAGCAACCATCGTGAAAGTACGACCGACAAAAAACAGTTGCGTAACGAAGGGGGTGTCTGTTGGAATTTAACAAGTATCAACGAAGCGAGTGACGACGCTGGAAAAGTCAGAAAAGGAAGAGTATTATATTCTTCTTGAATATGAACGATAGTAGATGATGATAGTAGAAAAACTCAAGGGGAATACCAGTCGGACATGGCATATTTATATATCTTCCCACCGGAGATATACATCAGAGTCAATCCCACGTCACAGCAGAGGTGGCTGGTCTCGACCTATCCAGCTTGGAGGCTTAGATCAAAGCCATGCTTTCTTTTCTTCCCTTTTCACCTGGAAATCCATTTGAGTTCGGAACTCCACCGGCAACATGGCCCTGTCCTGATAGCTAAAAAGTGATGCAAGCCACCGGGTTGCTATGGTATTGGGAGTTCAGAAGGAAGAAACACGTAAACGCCTTAGGCACCTGTACCGGTTCCCAGTGGCTTCCTCGGGTAAACACCATAGGCTCCTGGAAGAATATGCTTGCTACTGTGGTATTATTAGAGCAAGTCTAGTAATTTGTAGTGAGACAAACGAGTGGTATGGTCGTGAGTGAGACCATGCTCATCCGTATGGACGGATGCATCCTCAGGTGAGTCTAGCTGAACTGCTAGACGTTACGGTGGGATCGCATCCTATCGAGAATACACCGTCAGCTCGTCCCAAGAATATGCGAGACATGGTATCTTCCATGAATCCATGAACCGAGAGATCCGTCGGTTGCTGATTGCTCCTCGCCCCTGGTCCCGATTGGTATAAACGGTGCGATCGGTGGACCGTGGAAGGTAACCATGGAGATAGAGATCCGAGATAAGATGCTACTCTCGCAGCGAGAACACAGTCCGCACCACATCGACGGGTCCGTTAATAATTCCTCGATCCAGCGGCCTGTTGGGTGTGAGCTTCTGCTGGATGACGACAAAATGTCTTGCATCGACGATGGGTGGGCGTCTGAAACACGAATCAGATGGCGCGCTTCTCAGCTGGGCGTCTTTAAAGCGTGGACTGGTCAGCTCTCCCGATATAAAAATAGATAGACCTTTCCTCCAGCCATGCTTTTTTCGTTTTTTTGTCTTTGTCAAATTCGACTTCGTTCCGCGCGAGAGTTCCTGTATCAAGCTTTTCGCTGCGCCGACGATGTTTATTATTCTCCGAGATCCTCTCGCCTGTTGTGCTGCGGCTGTGTGACGGGAAAGCCACGGCGGTTTTGCGCGTCTACTACTCGGTTAGCATAGCCGTTTACCTGTAATATCTATAAGATTTACTCAAAAAGAAACGGCCTGTTTGGTGATGTTCATATTGGTAGGTTCGGTGAAAGGTACGGAGTTTCGTAGAATGCTTGAACTTCCTCCGTGGCTGGTGTTTTGTTACCACCAAGACTTGTGCACACCTCACGTTAAAGCTCTTGGTATAACTGGTGGCTATTAATGGAAGATTGTTCGGTCATTCAGGCATCGCTTGCCCGCCGTTGGTCTATTATGGCGTTTCTGCAGCTAAAGTAGCAAGACTATATCCAAATCACGTATTGTGTGATCTATATACGAGAAAGTAGTGCTGTGGGTGAGTTGGCGGGTCGACAAGAACCGGAAGCGAGAGCGTGGCCAATAGCCTCTATTTACATTCCTTGATAGTGAGACTATGAGAGTGCTGTGTATTTGCAGCACTGCAGGCGAGCCCATAACGCTATTAGAGGGCCTCTATAATAATTATAGGCTCGCTTATATACTGTAAATACGCAGCACTCTTGTATAAAACAACTTAAAATACCAAAGAAAGAGAAAAAAAAGCCGTTACAGCTCCATTGTATCATCAAGGGAGTAATGGGGATCAATTTTTCCATCCTCTGCCTGTTTGACCTTGATATCGTAAATCGCGTCCAACTTAGGCTTCTCTTCCTGGCTCAGGTATTGCAGTCGGTCTTCCAGAGACGTGAACTTGCCGTAGTAAGTTTCGTCGATGAACGTCCAGTATATCTCATCAAATATGGAGCTATACCGTGCTGCCAGACACACCCAGAATAATTTGTTATCTAAAGACTTCTCCGTATGTTGCGATAGCCTCTGAGATTCTTGCAACCTGCCGTCAGATATCATATCAGACTCAGCCGCTCGTAGAGCATCCAAGAAAAGATGAAAGCGAGGCGTATAGTGAGTCAGGAATTTGGTGAGGTCTGATTCCCAGTCCTCAGGAGCTTGCAGTAGAAGCCACTACGGAGCCACGTAGCTAAACTCGGCGGGGGCTACATAGGTAGACTCCCAGTCTATGGCTGCTGAAACGCGGATATTTTCAATGTCCACAAGTATATTTGATGGGCGAAAATCGTCACAGTAGAGTCGGAACGCTCCTTCATTAAACCGAATACGTTTGACAACTTTCATAAAAAGGCAGCGAGCAACAACTTTTTTGCGACAGTTAGCTTCATTTTTTGAGTAAGGAAGTGCAACATATGCTGTGTGGGAAGAGACTTAAAGTAGTTAGCCGCTGAATCAAAGATGGCGCCTGGATCTGGAAATTCGTAAGGCGGGACGTTTGCAGAAGTTGATAGCTCATTCATGTTAAATGTAAATGGCCTTCTGGCAACTTTTTCGTTACAGAAGATTGTTCGTCCCAGGGAGCTGAACCGAACGATAACCTCAGGGGTATCATCATGAAACTGTATCCAGCTGGTCCTCTGCGAAATGGTCAAACTGCATGGTGATAGTGTTGCAATATAGGGCAGGCAGCTTACTATATCGACGTGGACCACAGCAAGGAAGAAGAATGCAACAGCGTAGGAAAAGATCCAATAGCCATAGTGAAGTTGCAGTTAACTTGGATGTTGTTGGAGGCTTGGCACCGATAGCTTTTTGTATTGATAGACATATATTATGTATTGCTCTAATCGGGCAAACCTCAAGATATAGCCTAAATAGAATCTATCTACACCTTAATAGGCCCTTATAGGGACCCTAGTGACGTTATAGGTTTATCTATAGTACTGTAAATATATAGTACTCTTATACAACGCATGCCTGTTCACAGAGACCTATTGAGAAAACAAGGACATTGAAACGTTTATGTCTCTACCCGAGAATAACAACGCCGGAAAGGGGACCCGTCACCATAAACCCAGGTTCCGAGGAGAAAGCAATAAAACAACGGCAAGCATAAACGTAGAAGCTATGCCTGGAAGGGCCACTGCATTAGGGCCACGAAGAATTAACTTTTGAGAGTTTCTTTTTCTTTTTGGTATCGTTAGTCTATCTTGAACGGGCTCCAGCCAACTCGAAGCACCCTGGCAGCGATGAAAAACACGAGCCCTGTGAAGTAGCAGCAACTCGTCCAGGTGATGAGACCCCAGTAGTCACCGCCGTTACGGGTGAGGATTGATCCTCCAATGGGTATACCGGTCAAGCATCTATGTCATGTAATTAGAAAAGGAATGTAGGTAAGACAAAGGAGGGTGTACATACCCAAAGCTAACGACCGTGTACGCCGTGGCATAGTACCGTCCGTAATTCTCCGTCTTGCATGTCTGGCCAACACACACTGGCGTTAACCCAATATTGCTCCCACTCGAGAAACCAAAGATGAATGCAAAGGCTATCGTCATCGCCTGGTTGCCATTGGCCGGAAGCCACAGGCAAGAAACGGAGAGCAGACACATCAGGACTGTGACAATCATCGTATTGAAACGCCCTGTATAATCAGATATATACCCTGGTGCCCATCGCCCGAAAAAGGATCCAACATTAAGGATGGCCAGGAGCTGGTAGGATAGTGCCTTTGGCATGCCATGGTGGAGAGCATAGGAGGAAATATAGGTAAGAGGCACGAACAGACCCCATTCTATACAGAAAATGCCAATTGTCGTGCACGCAAATACCGGTTCGAGGAGAATACGAAGGTCTGGCATGATGTTCTCCATGGTTGCACGCTTCCTGGGTAGTCGTGATTTGACCAACAAAAGCCCGGCGCCGAGACTGACAAAACATATCAAAGCCAAAACACGAGTGGCCCAGGCGAATCCAATCTTCGTGAAGAGGGTATCCAACACCAAGGGAAAGACAATACCTCCCACGCTACCACCGGTGGCAGCTAGGCCGGTTGCCCGACCTCGAAGGCGGAAAAAGAAGTGGCCAGGATTGGCCACTGCAGGAGTGAACACCATCGAAGTTCCTGCAGCACATACCACACCAAAGACAACCATGATCTGCCAGTAATTGGTACAGAACCCAAGGGCAATTAGACTCCCGATTACTAGAGTCGAGCCAACCAACACTAACCCTTTGGGGCCCTTTGCGTCAAAAATAGGGCCAATCTGAAGACCTCCAAAGAAGATAAGGAAAGAGAAGACCCCGAAGATCCATGATATAGAGCTCTGATCGTAATCTTTCAGCTGGTTCTCACTCATATAAGCCTGGAAGGTTCCTATCGCGTTAACCAGACCAAAGGAGCCAAAAAGACAGAGGAAACATCCAAACACAACCAGATAGGCCTCCAGTCCGCCTTCGGGGTATATGTTGCCGTCTGGATCTGTTGACATGCGAGAACCTAGCCGGGTAAGGTTCTCCGGGTCTGCTGGCGGAGGTGGCTGCGATGACCGTGAACGAGCTAGGCGGCATTCTGGAGAGTTAGGCTCTTGATCCCTAGTAATAGCCTGGAATAGCAGCCCATCGCCCGCCAACGGTACTGCTTTTTCGTTGTAAATCGGCCCTTCTCTGGTGTCTTTAGTGGCTGATATGTCCGATTCACCTCTGGCGCTGTCACCGTCGTTTTGTGAATTCTTCTCCGTAAGCAGGACAGGCCCCTCTGATTCACTCTCGAACCCTGCACTAGTAGTATTTTCAGGATGTCCATCACTGTGCTGGCCTTCTCGACGGATATGCGCCCCTTCGGCAATTGTGCCGTCCTGAGATTTCATAATCGGAATTAAGCTCTTCCCCGCACCCTGGTTCCGATGGACAAGAAGAGAGTCTAACCCTTGAGAGAATCAGGGAAATAAATATATATTATTTCCTGTCAGGCCTCTTGGGAACATATGATAAGGGAGAAAAGACGAAAAGAGAAATCTGGGGCATGTCGTATGGACATATCCATAGCTTTTGTGGCCATCAACAAGACTGGCCGCTTTAACCGTTAGAAATTTATATCCATAGGCTGTTTCATAAGCACTGATTCTAGTCTTGATTCGCCGGCCTCCCAGGGTGGATTTTTCGGCGAAAGGATATGCTGCCCGGAGCTTGAACCCTGGCCTAGTGGACAGGGCTTAACATGTTGATATCGGCAGCCTCCGCCAATACTCAGCACAGGCTAGAGGAAGCTGGCCAGCCATCAGGTTCCAAGAAATACGAATTGTAGTTACCAGGGGCCGTTATGATGCTGCCGTGATGCTGCCGTGATGCCGTCGTGATTCCGGTGGTGGTTTGGCGAGCAAGAACGCATGGAAGATGCATGGTGGCTTGCGGCAGCCACGCGGAGTTGTCCCTTCGACGTTGCTTTTTCCTTGCTGCTTTAAGAGGGTGTTTTTGGCCGGCGGCACATACTTCGGCTCCTGGACAGGTTGATGCATCCTCTTAACCACTTGATATCGAGAGAATCCAAGGCCGTGCTGACCGTCTATTCTCTTGATACGAACTTACCCGCCAGCCTGAAAATAAATAAACATGGTCAAGAGACTCGGGGCCTTGACTATCAAAAGGAACGACGAGCCACCTCGTTTCAGCCAGCGGCCGCTGGTTCGCACAAGACGCACGCCACGAAATGACTATCGCGGCGAACGGGTGTCTGTGATGAGTTTCCTGGGGCCCGAGCCAGTCGGGTGCACCTTGAGTTGGTGGGGTTGGAAGGTTTGAGCGAGGCTGCCGCGGACCTTACTACTAGATCAAGAGAATGATAACGAATATCGACACGGAACGACATTTTTCTGTGGGACTGTCGGGCAAAAAAGGCTTTATGGGGTCGGGAAGAGTTCGAAGCTCAGACGTAGGTTGAGGCCGTACTTTGCTTGCGGTTGCCGAAGCCCTGAACTACTAAGCATTGAATATGGCTATATATGGACTATGCTGTCCCGTTCTTTTGCAGACATTGACCATCCTGGTAAATATTCGTCCTGCGACTATATTCTATATTATTGTTATTATTTTCAAGAAGTGATCATTAAATTATGATATCAAACGTTTTATCTAGTACACTCCATGCGATGTTTGATAACACACGAGATACAGATCTGATAAGCACCAGCTTCTAGTTTTAACTACCACGAGAACTTCATCAGTGCCTTGGTGTTGCCAGCAACTCTATACTCCACTAGAAGGCATTTAACCCAGTCCATCAGGTTCCTGGAGCCTTTACAGATAGTACTCCGTATATCAATATAGGTTCAATACCCTAGAATGTTGGAGTTTTATCTCGTTAGCTGACCAGTATCTGACCATGGAGATTCAATTCCACCACCTCGTTTTCAGGGTTACTATCAACGAAGACGAGGTAAGTCGATTCTTGATTTCTTTCTACAATGGCGACAGACTATCAGATTAGAGAGGGTGAGTTTCTCGCAACTCTGTGGATCCATGAGAGATACATCCAACAAAACTGGTCTGGCCATCCTCCTACGTCTATATCGATATGGTCAAGATGCCCACAAACCTTGCTCATACCTAATTATAACATGATCTACAGTCCCGGACCTGGGCTTCGGTGCAGTTGATGTTCAATCCTGTTCACAGGTACCCGGTCTTTTGGATGCAATTGACTTCTGGCAGTCCCACGCCGATCAACAGGCTACCCGAGCAGTTATACTCCGTATGTGGCAGACGAATACCTCCGTATACGAAGTTATATTTAGACATGCACATCTTGACTTCTTAAGAACGAATTCACACAAGATATCGAGGAGCTTTGGCGTTTTTAGCGTATTTTTGGTGTTCAATTTGATTGATGGATTTAAAGCAATCGTGTTTCATAGACGTACGAATGACTCCGAATGCAGAAGGTCCTCGTTAGCCGGTAACTGGTAACGATGTCTGGAGGATTACTGCCTGTTCGGCGTTTGGTCGATCTCGTACCAGCCATGGATAGTCCTATCGCAACGCTAAAGGAGGCAGCCTCTTCAGCTGTGCCGTCGTTTCTCCATCACGAGGAAAGGACCGAAAGGGGTAACCCGCAGCGCTTCTCTCCCGCCATCCATGATGTTAACACGGCCACGACATCCTCCATACCCCCCTTTTAAACGGCGTCACGCGAATGCTGTCATACGTATATCTTGCATACATGGCCTGCCATACCACATGGCTGTGCACGACAAAAGGCGCTTCCGTAGAGAATTCCTCGACAACTCTGAAGCCTTGACGTCACAGCTCGGCGAATTAGGTATCTCGACCGAAACCAACTCGGTGTTGCCGCCGCAGAGATTTCTTACTGCTCGTAGACGACGGAGTATGTATCCACCGAGATGCTTGCGGAAGGGATACATCTTCTATATGCGGTGGAACCTCGGCCCATGCTCGGTGGTTTCTCATTGGCTGGAACACGATGCAACGTGACACTGACTAAGGGTGTGCCATATGACGTAATTATGGTAACGGCCCGTGATTGGCTGAATATGGAATAAACTTCTTCCGATCCCGGGATCGCGGTCGCCAAGACCGCCAAGACTAAACACGGACAAGTTACATAAGCAACTCTTCTTTGACCACAAAAGAAGCAAATATCAAGATCTTTTGTCTTTGGATAGTGCCATAGTACATGGTAGAGAAGCAGGTTGACGCAGAGGAGAAGGCCTGAGCAGAGAGACAGACATACATGCAAGAGAAGAACCCCCTGCTGCAGAGAGTGATGATGTGCTGACTTTTATCCAGCGAAGGATCGCCACTTCTTCACACTTGCGCTAGGATGGAGAGATTTCCCGTGACTTGATGGCCTATCCCTGGCTCGCATTCTCCATCTTTGCTACCATCAGGGAAGAACCGAACCTTCATGATGTTGTCTGAGCCTCACGGAGATCTCCTGCTTCCATACATCGCCCATACAGCCCGTCCCCTTTGTTTCCAACGTATAGAACACTCGGGACTATCGAGATACGGTGACGATATCAACAGAGATATCGGCCCTATGACATAATAGCTAAATGGGCGACGAGTGCACTAATATCGTGAGCTCCACCCCCTTGACCATGTCGACTCTCCACAGCCTGATTTCACCAATCATCTTGACCAGATCCGCCAATTTCAGCCCGCTCTCGTGCTCTGTTCATGGCTCCTTCTCCGTTGCTTTTTTTGCCTCTGGGATCTTAATTTAAGCCCGAGTCTGATTCGTGAAACGCATATATATAATAGCTGGCGTGACATCTCTCGGTCATGCCTCGATGATTATAGAAGGTCTCTCTTCCTCCACGCAAACTCAGACCGAACCCCCCTCTCGACCTGTATATACGACCTGTTTCCCTCACCCCGGAGAAGGATACGGCGCATACGCACGCCGACCTCTATACGTGGGCGAGTCTCCGCTGGAAGGAAGCTGGTTGAGCGCAAACACCGGCGGCAGCTACGCATTCTTGAGATAGAGCTAGTTCGATAACTACACCTCAGAAATCTCTATTCCGTTCATTTTCCTTCTCGCCATTTCAATTGGTTCTCGTCCAAGTGCAATCACACGATCACATACTGCGCGCGCCCATTTGCAGCAAACCGTTTCTAGCTATCTCCGAATAGTAGCCCAAAAGCGACCATCCCCTCCTTTGCGCAAACCGTGAAACTCGCCCAGTGCCAGTAAACATACCCTACAGAAGCCCAAGCCCCAACGCAACAGTAGTCGTTCACCATGCCGTTCGTGAATCCTTTCGCCAAGGACGAGAAGTTCTTCCCCGGAGTCCTAATACCACTATCTGGCGGTTCGCCTACGAGTAAACTCCCAACGAAAAAGAAGTCCGTAGGCGGCACTTTTGACGAAGAAGGCACCGCCACTCCACCACCCACCGAGTATGCTGAGCTAACCATCGAGGCTCTGAGAGCTGAGGTTGAGGGTGGTGTTGCCGCATCCGGCCAAGATACTGCATATGACAGTACGTTTTGAGATCTACTTACCCCTTTGCTTTATAGACCGGACGAAGGAAGCGCCGGTTCCTCTATAACTTACCCGAATTGGCGAAATTGGTGGCGCTATATGGTCTTGCTTTCTTAAAAAAATGGTCTAATTGATATCTTCATTTAGGGAAATCTATGGTCATCAACAGGGCAGTCCAGGATATTGGAATGGGTCGATATCAATGGCAATTGTTCGTTTTGTGTGGATTCGGCTGGTTAGCAGACAAGTGAGTTCTCCAACTAAACACAGAAAAAGGTGAAGTATATCATATTGTATGTTCAAAGGCTAATATCTCGGTTTTCAGTTTGTGGCTTCAAGTAAGATAATAGCATGCTTCGAACACCAGGAGCTTGGCAACTTATTAACATATTTTCAATAGGGTGTTGCTCTCACACTACCAAAGCTATCTCTCGAGTTCGGCATTAGTGAATCGCATGTTCGATTTACCACCTGCGCTTTGTTCATTGGTCTTTGCTTAGGATCGATCGTCTGGGGAACCGCATCTGATATCATCGGTCGTCGTCTTGCCTTTAACATGACGCTTTTCCTATGTGGCGTCTTTGGCATAGCTGTTGGCGGTAGCCCATCTTGGATCGGGTATGTATAGCATTGTTGGTTGGGTTGAACAAACCACGGAGAAAATTGAGTTGCTGATATATTCCCTTAGCGTCTGTGCTATGTTCGCGTGTCTCGGTCTAGGTGTTGGTGGGAATCTACCCGTCGATGGTGCATTGTTCCTCGAGTTCCTTCCATTCGCATCTGGAAATCTCCTAACTATGCTCAGTGTCTGGTGGCCCGTTGGTCAACTAATTGCCAGGTTAGTCTCTTTGCTGCACTCTTTTTCTATTTCTAGTCTAATGTCATCTACCTACACAGTCTTATCGCATGGGGTCTTGTGCCCAGATATACCTGTGCAGATGGTCTACCATCCTGCCACCTTGCCCCAGCTCCCTGCTGTGCTAAAGAGGACAACATGGGCTGGAGGTACTTCACCTACGTCCTTGGAGTGTTCACCTTCCTCATGTTCCTGGCCCGTTTCTTCCTCTTCCATCTCTATGAGTCGCCAAAATTCCTGCTGTCTCGTGGTCGTCAAGAAGAAGCCGTTGCTACTGTCCACGGTATCGCACATAAGAACGGTGTCAAGACCTGGCTTACTGTGGAAATTCTCAATGAAATCGGTGGACACCCAGATGAGGTCCAGAGCCAGAAGTTGAGCACCACAGAAATTATTAAGAGGCAGCTAAACAAATTCTCTGGAGAACGTGTCGCCCCGCTATTTGCGACTAAAAGACTTGGATTTACCAGTATGTTACTTGACACTTGGTTGATTGAGAGCTACCTTAGCTAATATTTTATAGCTGTTCTGCTGTGGTTCTGCTGGGCAACTATTGGAATGGGCTATCCTCTTTTCAACGCCTTCTTGCCACAATACCTTGCACAGGGCGGTGGAGACAAATACCCGCCCCCAACTACCAACCAGGGTAAGTCTACTACCGTTACCCCTATCTAACTACTCAGTCAGTTAATATATAAAAACAGTTTATCGTGATTACGCCATTACATCCATCGTTGGTGTCCCCGGTTCCCTCATCGCCTGTTACACCGTCGACATCCCATTTATCGGACGTAAAGGTACCATGGCCATATCTACTATGATAACAGGAATTATCCTCTTCTGCTTCACCATCTCCCCAGACCCGAAAGTCCGTCTCGCCTGTACCTGCCTTGAAGCTTTCTTCCAAAACATCATGTACGGCGTTCTCTACGCTTATACGCCTGAGGTCTTCCCTGCACCAAACCGTGGTACCGGAACAGGCATTGCAAGTTGCCTTAACCGTATCTGTGGCCTGTTGGCGCCGATTGTGGCTATCTATGGCGGTAGCACAAACCCCAAGGCACCAGTATATGCATCTGGTGGTCTCATGTTGGCTGCGTTTGTGGCTATGGTGTTGCTTCCAATCGAGACGAGAGGGAAACAATCCCTATAAACTATTCAGGTAATGGGTGGTTTAGACGCTGTTATCTGGATGGCTATAGTTTACTGTTTTATGTGAACCTTTAGAAAGAGAGAGAAATGCCCGGATACAATGGGGAGGAGGCTGTGGCTGTGGCTGTGGCCATGGGTGAAGCGACTGTCGCTAATGAAACGTCTGTCTTTGTACAGATCATGTTTATGTTGATGTCCATTTCCTAATATACCCAGGTGGAGGTAGCCAGTCTTCTTTTTGTGACGAATAAAAGACCAATTCAATATATTTTCTTACTATATATACACACGAGATCTCTCTATAATATATTCTATAACACATACTGCTACAAGAGGGATCCTTTGATGGATGATGTGGCTGTTGTACGCGTAACTGAACCCCATTAGTTCAGCCTCAGCCATAACTGCAACGACATAGGTTGCGTAATCACCCGCGAACACCCTCAAATCTTTGCGCCTAGATATTCCCTATCCATAAAGCTCATCCTTCAGCCTTCATCCCCCATGGGAAGTTCCGTGCTATCAAGCGTAGCTCAAAACCAAGGAAAGCCCTTTTATTTCTTTTTCGACATATCCCTATCTAATACTACAGCTGCGGGAAAAAAAAACCAATAATGCAAGTAGAGTATAAGCACAAACACAGGCGGTCTTTATAAACACCCATCATCCATTTCTGGTCAGGCCAAGGGGGTATGGCATGACCTTTAAAGAGTCATGTATGTACGGAGCATTCTGTACGTCTAGTGCTGAGAAGGTTCAGAGGGTCAGGGTTGGGGTTGAAATTGAATCCATAGCATAGCATAGCATAGCATAGCATAGCATAGCATGATGTAACGTGACATAAAGAGGATAGGACAAAAAATTAACAAAAAAAGAAGACCAATGCTAAACATGCATGCGTGAATCGGAGAGGGAAAGGGAGGTAGGAAGAGGAGTGCCGGTAAACACCGACCTGGCGGTGGAGAGAGGTAGGTAGTTTGGTAGGTGAGATGCCCCGGTAGGGAAGCGGGAATCACGAAACAGGTTGTCCAGCCATCCTCCTCCCCCTCCTCCCCAGCAACGTAGCGTTATCTAGGCTAAGCTCGAATGGCTGCTGCGCCGACCGAGCGGCGTTCTCCCGTGCTGCAGCTGCCACCGCTGCACTGTGCTGGCCGTAACCACCTTGCTGGTATTGCTGGCGACCTCGCTGCTGTGGCTGTTTTGTAGCAGTAGCTGCGCCAGCTGCGCGACGGGCCTGTGCAGCTGCACTCATCTGCTGTTGTTGCTGGCCTGTGCTGATATTAGTACCTCGTAGTTTGTTTTCAACCGCTGCTACGTCAGGGTTGTATCCTGCGCGTGGTTGTTGTTGTAGCTGTTGTCCTGGTTGAGCTTTGCTATAAGGGAGGGTTGCCGCGGCGTTACTTCCTTGGTCGTAGTAATGCATTTCGCCTTGGAACTCGGCGTCATCGCCACCGTACTCTTGTTGCTGGTCGACATGTTCTACTTCGCTGAGCGGGTCGAGGGCTGCACCTCTGTATCCGACCTTGAAACCAGCCTTGCGGCGTTTGGCTTCCTCTTCTTGTCTATGGACTGCATATCCGACATCGAAGACTTCGCGTAGGTTCATCGCGCCAGGGGAGCGGAAGTCAGCGCGACGAGAATTGGGATCGATGCCAGTGAGTGGGGCCTCGAGGATCTTGTTGACATTGGAAACAAGTGGGGTGGCGAGGGGAGGGGCATCGTCGGCAGCAGTCGTTTCTTCGTCCGTCTGTCTAATCCATGGGTGAGCAAGGAATTCTTTGATGGTATATCGCTTATCGGGGTCAACAGTGAGGAGATGTGAGACCAGGTCCTGGGCGGACTTGGAGATTTCATCCCACCATGGTGAAAGGAAGGTATATTGGCCACGCGCGACCTTTTCGGTCAAAGCCTGGATCGACTCATCGTAAAAGGGCGGAAAGCCACAGAGTAGAGTGTATAGAACACAGCCTAATGCCCACATATCAACTGACTTGGAGTAGCGTTCATCTTTGACGATTTCAGGGGCCGTATAACCGACAGTACCACAGGGAGTCATTGTTTCACTATCCCAGATAACCTTTGAGAGACCAAAGTCTGCAACTTTTATGACACCGATGCCGCCCGCGCCAACACCAGGGGTAAATTCACCTTCATCGACTTTATCTTCATCGCCGGGGGCAACAGGTTTGGGGTTTTTTGTTGGGGTGAAGGGTGCTGGATAGAAGAGCAGGTTCTCTGGTTTGATATCGCTTGTGGAGGCTTAGCAGGTGGATAACAGTAGATAACTGGAGTATACTGACCGATGGACGACTCCAGATTCTTCATGTAGGTATTCTATGGCTTTAGCAACTTGCAAAATAACATGACGGGACAGGTTTTCGCTGAAGTAGGTCAAGCGAACGATCTGATGGAACAGTTCGCCACCAGGGCATAATTCTAGAACGATGTAGTAGAACTGGGGCGATTCAGAGAATTCGATCAATTTTACGATGTTAGGATGGTCAAGTTGGCGCATTATTTGGACTTCTTTGAGAATACTCGCGCGCTAAGGATGTATCAGCATTGGCTGGAACGTTTGATAACAGAGAGTAGGCAGAAGGGGGGGAGGGATGGAGGAGGTCTCACCTCCACCTGCTTCTTCTTGATGCTCGGGTGAAGGTGATTATCGCCCTAGACGTTACCCAGGGCGCACCGGTTGGCAGAGAACAAACAGAGAGAAAAATCGACACATGCGAGTGCAATGGACGGCGAGCGGCAAAGTAGTATTCAACATACCTGCTTGGAGCTCATCTCGAACTTCCTGACGACCTTGATGGCGACGTCTCCCGACTGTCCGGACTTGTACTGGGCGCGATATACGTTACTAAAGGCGCCATCGCCCATCTTCTCGACGAGAGTCCATCGCTCAAGGCCAGGGTAATTGGGCAGTTTGGAACGGCTGAGCTTCTCCTCCGCCACAATCTGCTCGATCTCATGCTCGTGGACGCGGGTCTGGGGTTTTGTAGCGGTCGACGAGGCCTTGTTCGAGCGCTGGTGCTGGTCGATAGCGTCGAGTGTGCCGGTCGCCATACCGGGCTGGTACTGCGGCTGTGGCTTCCGCTGGGGCTCTGCGTGGACGGCTGTGACGTTTGTGGTGGGTTCACCGTGGGCAACAGACATACGCGCCTGTTTCCCATGGCGGATGAAGTTCTTGAGGTTTTGTATTGTACTCATGATGACGGAATCTGTCTCTGGGTGTAGGGAGTGGAAGGGGGGGGGGAGCGATGAAGGAGGGGCGGGTAGGACGGTGCGGCTACAGCAGCAGGGCCTAGTGAATGTTGGTCAGGACTGCTGGAATGCCTGGTCCTTGTGATGGGCTGGTCTCTTATTGTCTGTCTGATGATCTCCTGTGGCTGTTGCTGGCTTGAGATAAGCGAGTGACGGGGTGAAGAGTCTATTGTTATATACGCTGCATGGGAGGAGAAAAACCAGAGGGAGCGATTTCTGGGATGTTGACGTCAGTAGTGGACCTTGCTACTTAGCGCAGGAAGGGGATAGGAGGAGATCAGTGCCTTGAATGTTCTTCTTGCCGGGCTGTCCTGGTCTGAACAGCAACGATAAACAGTGCAGTTCTCTTCTCACATTCTTCTTCTTCTGCTTCTTGTGTTTTCTTCGTGTTTTTCCTACTGAGATTCCTCTTTTTTCGGCCTTGACGTTCTTTATTTCCCTTTTCGGCCATGTGTGTCATGTGACTTTGAGATCGTGCTGACTCAGATAGATGACTAAGTGTGATGACTAAATACTTACTAAGGCATATGATTAATCAGGTACATCCCGATAAGGAAAGAAAGAACTTCCGACCTTTTGGCGACTTCAACTCTACAACTTCAACTCTTCCCCAACGTCAACGTCGACAACGTCCAGAGGGCCAGAGATAGACGAGGATAGAGGGCCGGCAGAGACATACAGAAGCTGGTCCAGGATATATACAAAGACACAGATACAGGAGAAGGGCGGTGACACGACATAACCGGGCAGACGGCAGCCAGGTTAGAAGGGCAGAGATAGCCTCTCGTTGCTTTTTCTCTCTACCCAAGGTCCAGACAGGATGCGCGTTCAGCGGAACTATTGATGGGCAGAACCTGGAATACTTTGACAGTACGGAGTACGTGAGACTGGTAGTCTCTAGCAACGGACTATTGGCCCGCGTTCAAGACCTGTTCTTGCTTGCGTAGCCTTTGTTCGTGGGCACGCGTGGGTGCTTAACTTGAGACGATACATCGCCTGATGCATATAAATGCCAGGGTCCTTTCTTCAAGCACGCATCTCCGTCCCGTTTCAAGCCAACCTGCACCTCCTGACTCTCTCCGGAGTACAATTTAATACATAATTTCGCTGGTACAGCCCTTCGTTACTCATACCTGTCACTCCTTCGGTGCTCACCATCCACTCGCTCGGTCAACCTGCGCCATATCTTCGCCACACCCCGTCTCTACCACTGTAGCGGGAAACGTATTCCCTTCAGCATCGTCGAAATCGCCGCTCATTGGCCCACACTCCTATCAAACTCTCCGTCTTCACAAGCACAGCATACCACAGCACATCGGTGTGTTGGTGTGCTCGTCCAGAACATCGTGGCTCCGTGATGAAACGGAACCTCTACACTCATTGCTCAACCTCGACAGAATACCGTGGTATGTCGACGGGGAGTCCTGATTTATAAATGAGGCATCGCTCCTGGAAGATGGCGACCGTGGCGGACCCCATCCAGAGGCGCGAGAGCAGTGACAGACCCCATATGAGAGCCCATAAGGCCCTACGGCGATGGGATCTTGTCAACACGGACTGCCCGCAACGCTCTGCGGGCGCTGATACTACCGGTAATATGAACAACGGCTTCGTCTACTCGCCTGCGCGCGCGCTTCCTCTCACTCCACCGGCCATCACAGTCGAAGACCAGAAACCCCCTCCGAGTTCGCAGAACCACGGCACTGATAACCCCCACGTCGACCCGCAAGGCACCCTGACACCCACAAACAGGATAAACCTGCTAACACCAGATATCACGCCTCCCCGCGTCGTCTCGCGCTCCAAGAAACAAGATGGACAGGGCCAGCACCTATCCTCCGTGTCCTCGAGAACGACCTCCTATGCGACGGCTAGAGAAACACCATCGTCCGACGAAGAGACCGAGAGAGTCAAGTCTATCCCCCTACTACCCTGCAAGCACAAACTGCCGCATCCCTTGCGCAATACAACCGTTAGCTATGCGAACACAGGCGAGATGAGCCCTGATATACCTGCACAAGTGACCAAGCAGGGGCGCCCGCTCTTCGATACAAATGAGCTACAAGTCCATAAACGCAGCGAAAAGAAGCCCTCCCCTAGTTCTCGCCGCACCCAATCTCTTCAAGAGCACTTGCTCTCGCATGCTCGCCAAGGGAGTCTCCGTGAACGAGTCTGGAGCGAGCAGGATACCACACCCACTGCCTCGGTTGAAGCCTTTGCAGCGAGCATCGGCTGGCCCAGTGAAAGCGGTATGGACATCATGGACTCGGCGCAAGCACGCCGCATCTCAACTGCATCCACCACCACCATCGAAGCCGTTGTAATAGACACTCCACCACAGAAGAAGAGGACACTGCGGCATATCGAGAAGAACGGTTCTCTCCGATCCGTCAGCACACCAACGCCCAGTCCACCCTCTATGTCTAGACCAGTACAAACGCAGGCACAAGCGCAGCCACGCCTTGCGCATAAGCGTACCCGGATCACAAACGAAGATCGACGGAGCATCGCGTCCGACATGTCCATAGCGACTGCGAGCACCAACCTGACTTTTACTCAACCGAAGCAGGTTGAGGATGTCATTCGCGTGGTGGTCATTCCGCAGCGTCGGTCATCACTAAGGTCTTCCATGCCGCCCAAGCCAACATTACGCTCAGTACATCCAGGCTACCACAGACCAGCCACAGCCCCTGATTCGGGCGTAGGATCGTTCCACAGTTCGCGCAGGCACAAACGACGCACGATGTCGGAGTCTTTAACCTCTTCATCTAGTGGTCCTAGCGCTTTCAAACCAAAGATACCTGCACGACGGTCGTCTCTATCTGCTCCCACAAGTAGGAATACCTCCCGCGCTGGCTCTATATCTGGCGATAGCAATCGGACACCCATCACTGGCACTGCAATGAAGGAGCTTCTCAATTCCAAACCTCTGCCAAGGCTCCCGTCTGAACCAGTCAACCAACCTACACCAAAAATACAACCAGAGACCGAACGTTTCCTGTCAGAACTCCTACCGAAGCCACTCCGACTGTCTTCAACCTCCATCCCCACCCCGCAAATTATCTTAACCAAGGAGCCGTTCGACCACGCTCAGGATGGATCCGTCCGCCCACTAACCCCACCAGGCGGTCCATCAACGCCATTCCAACACTCCATCGAGTCCTTATCTCTTTCCCCTGGCCCTGTAGAAATCAGTCAGGCTACGGCTGTCCCTTTCTTCGCTCATAATAACAAATCCCTCTTGGTTGTTGAGCATCCGCTATCGGAGGCCCGCCCTTATACAAGCGAAATGAAACCACCACCACTCCCTCTCGAATATGTCGAATCACCACTCCGACATCCTCGTGCTGCGCCTAAACCCCCAGATTCGGCTGCACAAACCACACCGGCTACACCATTAAGGCGTGCAAATACATTGCCTTCGCGACCTCGACCCCCACTCCCAATGCAGACGGATAGTAGTAGTAACGGAAGTGGTCTTGTGCGCCGCCTGAGCTCCGTCCGCCGAAGGCTTAGTGCTCGTCGTACCTCCACCATAGACTCCATCCCCGCCACGACTGCAGCCAAGGATATTACAAGTAGGACGCATCACGTCCGCAATAGAATGGCAGGGAGGAAGCTGGATGGTAAAGAGCATCCGTTTTGGCGCCCACACGGTTTCTGGGAAGATTATGACAACGAATGTGCCATTAGCGATGGTAACGGAAATGCTACCAACAACGTTCCCAAGACCACGACTACGATCACTGCTGGAAAGGACCTCGCGTCTGGCGGATACGAGAGCGGACAATATGTCAGCAACACACTTGGGATCCCGCAGAACCGCAAACCATTCCAGGGCCCGATTGCATTGATCCGGCGTGTCTCGCAGCGATCCCGCTCTAGACCTAACCGCCTAACTAAATCCTCCAGTAAGACCAACATCACCTCATTCTCTCCTGATTCCCGACGGGAGAAACGTGTCCGTTACCGGCCCCTACACGAGGTACAAGATTGGATCACCCGCACTCGTCAGCGTCGCGAACAAGAGAAACTCGAAGCACGCCGGGAGAAGCTCCGCAGAGCCATTGGCGGGAATGTTATCGTTGACTATCACAGCGTAGCCTCGACTATGGACCCGGAAAGCGTCTTCTTTTCGCCTCGAAGAGAGGTGAACTAGACATCACTACTACCCGTTATGAGCGAAACCACGACTCACCCACGAAATATGTTATGCCAATTGAACGCGTTATGATGTCATGATGATTGTAAAGAGTAAGAATACGAGTACCTATACCATTTATACCAATGTCCGTTTCTGTTGTTATTCCACTTTTTGACGATGATGACGATGATGATGTTCTCCCCCCTACGTTTGTTCCTATGGACGATCAGCTTGGATTCTACACTAGATCCAGACCTGGCCTTCCAACGATTATGACGATGATGATTGATGAAACATGATTTGATTTTGATTTCGATTTAATTTGCTTTTATTCATGTTGATATCTCCCCTTTGCTTTGACCATTACAGTTGCTTCTTTGCTTTTTTTGTTTAATTGATTATGAGAACCGTATGTTGATTCCAGGCCTTTGCATCATTGCCTCATAAAGAAAGACAGTATCTAAATAGTCCATTCGCTTAATAGAGTCGTAATTAGCCGTTCGTGCTCGTTTGCCGTGCCTATCTGTTATCTATCTGTTTTGTGGCGTTGATTCTGAGCCGCGCAGTTTCAGCATCCGCTCTAGCAGGCCCGGGTCGAGGAATGGCTGCGGGATAAGCGACGAATCGAACTCTGTCGCCAATACGTCCTGTCTCCCCTCTTGCTGTGGCGTCTCCTGTGATGTTGTAGAGGGAGGGAGGATCTGGATATCTGCTGGGTGCCGTGATGGGTGTAGACAGCGGGCAGTCGAGGGCTTCCTGACGGCGACGGGCTTCCCTTTACCCTGCGCCGGCGTCATCTCGCTTCTCTTCTCTCTTCTCGTCTTCTTTTCTCTTCTCGTCTTCTCGTCTTCTCTTCTTCTTGTCTTCTCGTTGTCTTGTCTATCTTGTCTGTCTGTCTGTCTTGCTGTCGATGTCGTGGCAGGCGTCCACGTGACCACCGGTATCGCTTCTCCGCAAAACGTCGACAAAGACAAAGATTGGACAAGCGACATATCACAACCAAGAGATATCCCAGCGAGCCCTCAGCAGCGCCTATTCGCGAGCCACCGAGCCTGTGTTGCCAGTCGCGCTGCGATTGCCCGCCCACACGCCGTCGTCCCACACGGTCTCACCCTGTCCACACGCCGTACACGCCCATACACGCCGGGCGCCCGCACTGCGCACCCGTAGCCGAAAAGCCTATCTCCAACTCCGACACTCGCAGATCAACCGGCGGGGCTGGGGGTTTGGACTGGGGTTAAGGACATGGTGATAGCGGTTTCGGAGGCAGCCAGCACCGCATCCACTGCAACGATACAAGCATCTGGGCTGGGACTGGCGTGGAGTGGGGGTGATGTCACCAGTCGATATACTGCGTTCCCGCGCAGCAGAGAGGGAGCAACAGAGTCCCAGCGGAGATGAAGGGGACAGCGATGGTGGGAGGGCCAGGAGGCCCTCAATAAAGGGGTTGGGGGCCGGTGGGAGACAGAAGAGATCGGTTGCCGGCGGTGGTGCGCAGAGTAGCTCTCCCCAGAGCGCGACAGGGGATGCAGACGAGGATGAGAGGAGGAGACATCCTGTAAAGCGAGCATGCAACGAATGTCGTCAGCAGAAGGTGAGTCTATATACTCTCTCCGTTTGTAGTGGCTCGACGCTGATAGAAATTATGTAGCTTCGCTGCGATGTCGTTCAAGACCCGTTCACAACGTGCACACGTTGTCAACGCCTAAAACTGCCATGCAAGATTGAACCGAACTTCAGACGGGTGGGGAAACGCAGCCGTAATGCAGAGATGGAGCGTGAGATAATCGAACTGCGAAGACAGGTCGTTAATGCCAACGCCAATGCGCAATTCTTAGCCCAACAGCAACAGCAGCAACAACAGCAGCAGCAGCAGCAGCATCAGCACCAACATCTAAATATGGCTACCGGGCATCTTGCTATGCCAATGTCCATGTCCTATAACGCTTCGCCGTCTACGATGCGCACGCAACAATCGGGGCAGGCAGGCGCAGAATATATGAGGCCACACGAGGCAGTTGCCTCGTTGTTGGACCTCAAGTCTGGAGGAGACTTTCTACGAAGCCCTCCTGACCATATGATAGATGTGAAACGGCTAGAAGATGTCACCGTTCATACAGATCGAGTCGCGGAGCTTTTCAACAGGTTAGTTTACCCCCTTAAAATGTGACTTATATTTTCACTAATGACGTTACATTCTCAGGTTCTTCACATACTATCACCCTTTCCTACCCTTGCTTGAGACCCAGAAATCCTCAGACGAGTACTACGATACCTCTCCACTCCTCTTCTGGACCATTCTTGCCGTTGGCTCTCGTCGATATCAAACAGATCCCTCTCTCCTCAACGCCTTGTCCGGCCCGGTGTTGCGATTAGTATGGAGCACACTCGCTGACGTCCCACAAAGCTATCATGTTGTCAAAGCTTTAGCTTTGCTTTGCACCTGGCCTTTCCCAACTAGCAGTACATCCACAGACCCTACTTTCATGCTCTGTGGTATGATGCAGCAAATAGCAATGCAAATTGGCCTCCATAGGCCTTCCCATGCGCAAGATTTCTCAAAATATAGAGTCGAGTTGAGAGAGGGGGAGTTAAAGGATAGGGTTAGAACGTGGGCGTTTTGCAACATCGTTGCTCAGCGGTAAACACTACCATTCCATCATATTCTCTCAAACCATGCTAATATCCCTTATAGAGTCGCAACTGGATATGGCCAGCCGTCATCGACATTATTCGATTGCACACTGTCTTCTACAGAGGCAGATCTCAGGCTACCGCCTGAAGTCAAAGTGCGGCTACAGATCGAAAAATTCTGTGCGAAGATATCGCAGACGTTATATAGTAACCGTCGGGACCCTGTGGGCGTATTAAGTGACGAGGAACGGTATATCATGGCAGCAGTACTGTCCAGAGACTTTGACGACCTAGAGGCTCAGGTTAAAACAGAGACAAACTGTGCGTTCCTTTCTATGCAACATATAATATCTACCCACTAACTGAGTATAGCCATCACAAACGTCTACCTCCGTGCTGCCGGACTCCATCTCCATCTTTCTATTTTCTTCGACAATCCAACCACAAAGGACTACCGTCAAGGCCTATCAGCCCTATTCCTCGCAACAACTGGGTTCCTTGAGGCTGCCTTGGGTCTTGAAACGCCCACCGGCCCCGTCTTATCCTACTGTTCCAACTACGTCTATCAAATGACCCTCGCCGCAGGCTTCAGCCTTTTCAAGCTATGCAATAGCTTTTTTGCCGTCCACATCGACATGAACTACACCAAATCGTTGTTTACTCGTACTATATATGCACTCCGCAACATGTCTGTCACTAACAATGACCTACCACAGCGGCTGGCAGAGGTTCTAGCGCAAATGTGGCGGATGAATGGCATTGGCAGTCGAAATCATCAAATCCAGCGGCAGCAAGGGAATATTGGCCCATCGGAAACTGGAGACTCGTTGATGCTAAAAGTGCGTTGCCGCATGAGCATGTCACTTGTTTTCGACTCCGTTTGGCGATGGCGAGAGGATTTCCAGGCTAGAGGGAAGAATTTTGAAGGTAAGCCGAAGAAAATTAGCGCTATACCTTTCCCGTGGTGTATAAATTCTAACTAGTTGCAACAGCATACCTCAAAAACCCAACAAACCCAGACTCCGGTGCTGACTCCTCAGCGTCCTGCTCCTCTACCGCTCCCATACGCACCTCCACATCTACTCCAGCGCCCGGACTGGAGGGCCTCAGCACAGGGCCGGCCGCTGATCCCACTCTCACCACGCCCGCCATAACAGCTGGACCTATAACAGCCAACCTTGGCTCTTCGACAGCTACCACGATAAGTGGTTTCAACTCGTCGTCTCTTCCCAGCGGCTTCCTGGAACAAAACTACGAGGTATTCGACCCGCTAAATTGGATGCTTGACGGGCTTGTGGAGTTTCCCTACGCCATTCAGGGGTTAGAAGTGTAACGAGAAAACCGGAGTTTGAAAGGTGAATAGGTAAAATGATGATACTTTTTATTTTTATAGCGAGGGATGTTCATATATACCATTCCCCTCGTCTGGGACGTGTTCGGTTCGGGTTTTCTTTGGTTCCCACTTGGAGTTTGCATGGGAATGGAAAAGTGATGTAGTCAGGTTGACCTTATTAGGATAAAGGGGAGTTACTTATTTTCCTTTGAGACGCCGTTAACGCGTATATTATTATAACTAATCATGGTGAAACATATTACTACCAACGCTTTCTCGATTACCTCAAAGTACATATAAATTAGATACCTCTCCAGCTGGGAGTCACAGCACGGTTTCCCTTCACTGGTTACTCTGTATCCTTCCTGACACCAAAATGACCAGCCAATATCAACACCCTCCTCCACCACATCCCCCTCCGCCTCCGCCTCCGCCACCACCACAGCCGCCGCCTCCTCCACCTCCGCATCCTCCACCACCAGAACACCCCGCTCCGCCTCCTCCCTCCGCTGAACATACACCAGCAAATACATTCCCGTGACAGGTACCTGCAACACAACCTCCGGCTATACCTTCAGGCGTAGCCAGGCATGCAGGGTTAGAGGCGTACATATCGCAATTAATTCCTGGATCCATAGCAAACGGTAGAAAGAATACCCCTGCAACGAGAGGGACCCCCCAGTAATACATCGGTATACCTTCCTGATTTTTATTATTATTATCACCCCTTTTCCCCGCCCGTTTCAACATTTTGTAATGTCGATTTCTAAGCTCGAGGAATTTGAGATTGGCCTTCGCGCGGCTAGCTGGTGTTTCGGGCTCCCGGACCGAGTTGTGCGCTGAGATATGTGGATTCTTGTCTGGGTCGGGACTTATATCATCCCTAATGCGGAGCTGTGCTGCATTTTTTCGTGCTGTCGGTGCAGAAGTAGAGAATAGTGCATGTACATGTGGTTCTCGGACAGCTTCGCAGTACCAGCATGTACACTCGCTATATATTCCGCCCCCAGTTATTTTCTGGTATTGCTTAGACGTCCATTCAAACCCATCTGTGAGCTGTGTCTCTACCACTTTATCGTCATGGTTGACGAAAGTTTGCGTCAATTGCATGGAGTAAGCGTAGTATCTTTGTGGCTTCAATTGGTGGGTGTGCCAGGCTAGATCAACATCCAGGGTAGGCACAACGAGTTTGCCTTTGTTTTGGGCTATGATGCGGAAAAAGATGACGTATTTATCAATCAGTCTAGCCATCGTCGATTCTAGTGCGGGAGAATGCAGCCAGTCGATTTTATCCATCTTATCGATGAACACGCCCTGGCGGACGACGGCACCAACAAGGTCGAGTGCGAATGGGGAAGAGTTCTCCCAGTATCTAGACATCATCCTACGAACTGCTATTCGCTCATTAGGACGTGTCCTTCCCCCGTTCTGTATGGCTTGTCCGAGGATATCGCGGGCTTTGAACATAGTTCCACTCGTGTCCTTTTGAAGGTCTGTATCGTTAAATAGTGTTGAGTATAAGTAATCTGCGATTAGCTTATTTGGAAATGTTACCGAATTGGCCGTTGTCAGGGGGTTATCTACCACTCCGTCAGTACTTAGGAGGGTTCCCGGTAGCAATATTCCCTGTTCAGCCAGGAGGCGTATATCATTTCGAAATTTCCCCAGTCTAAGTTTTTCATGGGTGATGAACAAGTGGCACCTCTGGCACTGGACTTTGAATTCTTTGTCTGCATATCCCCGACAATGCATGAAGGGATCATCTATCCTCCCAAGCTGGGGAGCATCGTCTGCCCAAAAAGCGGTCACATTCCCATAGCACCCAGGGCATTGAATTGTTTTGAACGGAGGGTCATCCAGGTTATTCCATAGCAGCCCCGTCCTCTGTTCGAAATTCGATCTAGCTGTAATACCTGGGGTGTATTCGAAGGTGGTGTTGTCGATACATTCGTTTATGACGTCCAGTGGCAGTCCGGATGTCCAAAAGCTCATCTTTCCAAGCCGTAGGCAATCCTCAAGAACATCCCGAGGATTGAGCATGTATGCATGCCAAACCATCACAACATCTGTCTCATCGTATATTAACAATAATATCTTTGATACGTAGTTCCTCAAGAATACGATGAAATAACTAACCTAACGGCGGCATCAAGGCGGTACTCCACAGTGTCCGGAATTCCCATTTAGGGAAATTTTTATATTCGGGATTCTCCTCCACATCATACAGCATGACGCAGCTGCTATTCGAGCCCGGTCCGCCTGTAGGAGTACAAGATCTGACCCAGATTTCAAACCTGTGTGCGGCGCGTGTGACATATATCTCCCATCTCTTCTCCCGTATAAGCGCCAGAGCCTTTCGAGATTCTTCTTCATTTTCGAAGACGTCCGCTTGAATATCATGGATGCCGAATAGGCCATCAGATTTGGATATAAGGTCTCTTAGGTCCGCGAGTGAACGCAGAAGCTTTAGGTGTGCTATACACTCGTCAACTAGGACCGTCGTGGTCAGCCTGGCTTCTGCGGCTGCCTTGAAATCAAAGTTGAGCGGTCGCTGGAGAACCGGCGACACTGGAGGGATATCGCCATTGGGAGCTGGCGTATAAGCTGGAGGAGGTTCCGCCGTCGTCTTCTCTTCAACGGGCGGTGCTTTTTCCTTGGATGACGCCATGAGGCTGACGATGATAACGTTAACTAACAGGTATAGACGGGCCTGGTTACCCCAAGATACTAGCTGGTCAGAACGGTGAAGGTCCAAGGATGCCCAGCAAGAGGTCACATAGCATAAGTCAACGTCTTATGCTTCATGAGGCTGGAAGTAGGATCAGCGGTCTTATATAGAGCGGATGTTTACTATGCAGGGAGGTGTGACGTCTGCGGCAGATGGGGGCGATGCAGCTTAGCCGCAGCTGCAGCTTTCCCCGCCTATAACGAAGCGATGGTAGTTATTAATTAACAACAACCGTGTCATGTTGGCTTAGAAATAACACTAGTTAGATGTGCAGTGAAGCATGGGTACGACCGGGAATCTGCTGGGTTTTAGACCCTAATCGTCATAAGCTTATTTGACGTTGGTTGAGAGGGCTTTCGTTGATATTCAAATCGAAGCATAGAGACGAGAGAGCTAGTCTAGTATATGTCAAATAATGAAGCCAGCAAGGTGTAGATACGGGCCATACATCCTTTAGCAACAAGCGACGACAAGAAAAATAAGCGAAGGCAAAAGGAGACACGAGGTAACATATTTAACCAGCCAAGATACCCAAATACAACCATACTAAAGAAAAATATACGATAGAGAATATTACATTACTACACATTTCGAATCCTTGTTCTTCTTTCGTTCGCCCTTGAGCTTGTTCCATTGTTCCTTCCAGTCCTCTGATCGCGTTGTAGTATTTATTCGAATGTCAGACTGGGATGTCAAGATATTACGGCCAGTACGTTTGTCGAAAAGGCCACCGCCTGCGTTTGGTAGTATGCGGCGACGAGGTACGTCTTGAGAACGAGAACGGGATCTTTCAACGCCAACATTTGTATTAACAGTGGGTCGATAATTCGTTGAGAGGCAGCGGCTACCGCGCGGCAGAGTGTTCCGGTGTGCAGCTTCAGGGAGCGAGTTGGTTCCGGATATTTGGCGTTCAATAGGTAGTGTAGGGACGCCCGGTAGAGGACCTTGAAAGTCGGCAGCCTGGGAGTTAGATGCTACTGGCGAAGGGATGTAGGAAGGCCGTTGGAAGGGATCGGGCTGCATGGTCTGACTTCCTGGCCCACTTGGTTGTAGCTGATTTGGCATTGACGTGCTCATATTCATATTGTGGGAATGAGCTTGGTTCATTGGATCGTGAGTGGTATGGTGGGAGGGGACATTATGGCCAGCCATGGGCGTTGAATTAGCATGTGTTGAGTTCATAGGAGGTTGCATGGGAGGGACCTGAGGAGGAAAGTGAGGGATCGGGGTAATATTGGTGGTGGCTGGAGTGTGAGGGGGTAGAAAAGAGCCAGAATTAGCGGTATTGAATCCAATTTGGCTACTTGATAACTGCCGCCTTCCATTAGCAATCGGGTTGGAAGGTGACATGGCTGTGGTCTGGGTGTTATTAGGATGGTTGACCGGGCTGTTCGTTGCACTGCTTGTTGCAACAGGACGCCTTGGGATTGAGATACTTGGCCGGCTTATGGTTGTCTGGGAACGGTACAGTGACGAGCTCCCTGTTGAATCAATAGTAGAAGTCCTCGATCGACGAAGCACCCTATTGTCTTCGTCCCTAGGTGGACTACTAGGCAGAGGTTCTGTCGCTCTTGGTACAATGCCCACTCTAAAGTGATCAGGCAAAGAATCATCCGCATCTGCAGTATATGGAGGAGGTGGTGGCACCCAGTTATCTGCGTCACTTTCATGGGGAACAACAAACTGCCGGCGGCGAGGTCCTGAGTGGAGAGCAGGGCGAGCGTTCTCAAAGCGGCTGGCTGCAAGACTACGAGAGGCTGCAGTGGCTGCTCGTCTTAATGTCTCAGTAGAGCGAGGTGAAGTATTGCTGTAAGGGCTATCTAAGAATGGTAGAGCACTTCTAGTTTCTCCTCCCGGAGTAGATGGAATAGGCGGAGACGGCGAATCCTCGTTCTGCTGGGAAACTGCAGGCGGTATGCTATTTCTCCTGGTTGCTCTGGGCGGTGCGTGTCTAGCAGCCATGGTTCTCTGACGGCTGATTTGGGTTCTTCTCTTCTGGAGTTCAACTTCAGTGTCGAGGTTTGCATATTGCTCAGGCAACTCCGTTGGAGTAGCCTCGCCGGCTTCAATTATGAGCTCTTCATGTGCACCATTCTTTGTCGAGAGTTCAAAGTCAAACAGGATAATCCGGCCGCCATCGATAGGCATAGTATCCCCAGTAATCATTCCGAAGGAGGAATCAACTCCTCCCGGTGCTACAGTGACAAGTCTGCAGAGCTTTTTAGGGCTACTATCCTCTCCATTTATATTGCGCATCCATCGCATATCCGTGATATCATTGACAGCTTCGAGAGGATGCCCAGAGATGAAGCTTTTGGGGCCTTCAATATGTTTGTTAAGACGTTGGAAGTTTGTGGCCTCAGACGATAAAGAGCCATTTTTATCAGCTCGAGGAATGGTGGGCTGTGGATACGTCTGACATGTTTTCTTCGGATTCTCAGGTTTAGTCCTTGAAGTTGGAACACCGTATATCCATATACCAGAGCCGTTAAAGCTGGCTGCTATATATTCACCCTTCTCACTAGCAACAGGAAGTAGATTCGGCCCAGGCTCATCTCTGTCTGTATCTGCTCCAGGGCCGACAAGGTAAAGCGTACCGCCTGCCAAATCATCGACCTGAGCTATCCTGAATGCCTTCATTTGAGTATCGTATCCCACGAAGAAGATGGATTGGTCTCCACCTTCAGCTGGTGGGATCAGGTTAGCACAGCTGTATCCTTCACCAATTTCCGGGAATAAAATTTGCGTTGTCCACATTCGACTATGAAGCTCTGGTAGGCTAAGGTCGAAACCTGGGTCGGGGAGGAGTGGAGGTGAAATCGTTATCAAGCTGCAGGCGCGGATATCGGTGGAAGAGCCAAAGAGCAACGATCCATCAGAAGAAAACGCTAGGGTCGACACTCCATCGCATCTTACAGCTCTATGGGAAGTAGATAATATATTATCCCCTAGCGCGTAGACTTCAATCCCCCCATCAAATGCCACCGTCAGTACAGAGGCATAGGGTGAAAATTCCAGCGTTAACGGAACCTCGTGAAGTTCAACTGTTTGAAGAAGGCTCGCATGCTGATCGTCAAGTCGATACACCCGTACCCGGTGTTCAGAGGATGCAACAGCCAACAAGGTCCCATCATCAAGGATTGCAGCAGCCGTGGGACGGCGAAGGATCTTTAGCTCATGGCGTACTGAAATAGGATCCGTAGCTAGATCTATCACAAATATCCTCGACGAGCTTAGCGCAAGGAGCAGTCGACCTTGTGCAGAGAACGTAAACCGCAGGGCTTCACCCTGTGGAGAAGCAGATGACGAGCTGACGGACGCTGAAATGAGCTTTACCACGGTCTGCTTTGGCCGAAGAAATGCAGCAAAAACGTGTTGCCTGGCTACCTGGGCGAACTTGCATTTTAGATCTTCGATGCTATCTGACTCATGCGTGGAGGCTTGACTATCAGAAATGGAAGAACAATAGTCTGCCAAGTGGTGACGATAAAGCTGTGAGCAGTTGGAAACCCTTCGCCATTCTCGGTTAAGTAGTGTTAGAGAAGCAAAGCAGTTTGCGTCTGCTGAATATAATATCCTGATCAACGTAAGTTAACATATCGTCCATAAAAGTAATTTTTGATATTTTTATGCTCAGACGTACCTCTCAATGATGGCTTCTGGAAGCCGAGAAAACGCAGCCGTGGACTCCTCTTTCGCTGAGCCACCTCCGTGGGTATTCAACACCTTGGCGGGCTCCCCTGAATCCGAACAGGAGGAGAGACTGTCGTCTTTGGCGTTGCGCTGGTCCAAAGCCATATGTTCACTGCTCTGCATACCATCTACATCTCTGGCCGGAACAGAGACGTGGTTCCCTTCCATGGTTCTAAAACTCAGTTCCCGCTGTAAGCCATGGCTGTATCCAAATAAGCGTGTAAGCCTCCCGTAGCTGTGTCCTCTTATGAAGGATCCATGGAAGGCCGCGACCGTGAAAAGTGAAAGGATCCTGAGCCTGTGGTTGCGTGGCGATGCCTCTCCGACTTTCTCGTTTAATATCTAGTTGGGACGATCTCTGCATGGGAGCGAGCACCAACTTATTTGAACAGCAACCATGCACGCTCAAACGGCTGGGCTTTTTTTTGAAACGAACGGAGCTTTCAAGGATGTCTGGTACTCCACGAACTCCCACGAGTTAAACACTGCAAAAGTCAGCCACGGCGAGCTTAAAATAGCAAGCTTGATGGCGCATGTTTTTTTTTTTACGACGCTTCCAATCAATCAACGGACAACATCCATATCACGTGATATAACATTGATCCCCTGTGTCAGAGCTGAAAACCAACAGTTGCCCACATGTAGGTTCGCTGTACTACCCGGGGGCCGCCTTACACCAGAGCTGCATGCATCTGTCAACGCAACACGCTGTGCTCCGTACATCTCTATATATATATTTGTTTTGACCCCTTTTTTCAGGTGGTTGATATATGATGAGTCAGCATAAAGGGCAAGCTCTGACCAATCAGAGATTGCGAGCTAGTCCCGATATGAACAAACCTTATATGTGTTTCAGCCAATGAGAGCGCGCCTATCCTGGCGGGCCGTCTTACTAAGCGTGCAGGCGCCACGTTGTTCCGTTCCGGGGCCGATTGTCCAATTAGGCGGGGAACACGGCAAAAGCCCTTGCATATCGAAAGAGGCAAGGAAAAGGGAAGAAATCCTGATACATGATACAACTTCGAGATGCCAGAGATCGCCGCCCACGATATATCTCCGAGAAGCGAGGGCTCTGCGTGATGGATGCGTGCGCCGGCCGTATGTTTCACGATCGACTGGGAACTCTAGATCTCGGGACTTGACGTGCATTGTTCAACACACATTTTCTCATTTACCGGATAATGTCACGGCCTCTACCAACGCCGATTTAAAGAGTCAATTATACATAAAACACTCTGATTCGTTGGTGGAGGGCCTTCGCCTTTATATTCTTGCCTATTCTACTTTCTCCGAGATGGCTGCTTCGTCGTCTACACCACTCCCGACCACCGTTGCCCCAAGGGACACGCAGCAATATGCCCTTAGCACCGGCTCTCGCCCGTACCGGTCACACAAAGTCCGGGCCTGTGATCTGTGTCGAAAGCGCAAATCACGCTGCACGGTCGACCTGCCTGGCCAGTCATGCTTGCTGTGCAGAGTTCAAGGCGCCGATTGCCACTATGGCGAAGACAAGTCCAGCCTGATGGACGCGCCGTCATCGGCTATCAGCAGCGACACCAAACCCTGGAGCATGCCTCCCGATACCAAGGGGCTAAAAAGGACGCACGATGATATGAGTACGGCGTCCCCGGCTCGAAATCTTATGGAAATCCCGCGCATGCTCTCCAAGGAAAACCATTCCTCGACCAACCATAAATCAGAGCACGAGCAAGGCTATCGACATGGACCAGGGGAATCAGTACATATTGTTGGTCCTGTTGCGGCTGCCGATGCTCAAGTTATCGAGCGTTATACAGAACGATCGAATAATCACAGCCCGGATAGAAAGACGCCATATAACGTTTATTCCAACGATCCAAGGAAACCAATCCTTTACACAACCGTATCAAGACGACGGCAGGGACTTAGAACGGCGGGGGTTCCGGGAGAAACCCAAAAGGAAATCATCGAACAGATCATTGGCCCTTTTAAACACGATCTAATCAAGATGTATGTCTAGAGCCCTTGCGTTTCTCTAACCAATAATGATCCTTATCACTAATTCGTGGTGACACAGATTCCTGGATAAAATTAATGCTTCCTTTCCGATATTCGACGAAGAAGCATTTTTGAGCGGATATGAGGCTCAAGATGACAGCGTTCCACCACCGTTGCTTTGCCAGGTGTATGCAACGTCACTCATCTATTGGAACCAATCTCCAGTCCTCGCTCCACATCCAAAGCCTGACGTCAGATATGCCGTCAATATGGCCGTAGTTGCACTTCACGAAGAGTTTTCTGCTCCGGGACTGTCGACATTGAGTGCTGCTTTGATCGACCTAACGGGCAGACCTATCTTCTCCACTACAGGAAATGCCATAAACAGCGGCCGTACTGTAGCTCTCTCTCACTGTCTGGGCCTCAACAGGGACCCAAGTAACTGGAAACTGTCCCGTGCAGAGAAGAATCAACGTATCCGGCTCTGGTGGGGCGTTGTCATCCATGATAAATGGTGAGTCCTCAGGTTGTTTCGCATATATCCTGAGGATAAGTTGTTAACCTCAATTAACAGGGCGAGTTATGGACATGGAGTTCCTCCACAGATCTCCCGGAATCAATATGATGTTCCCCTCCCCACAATTAGTGTTCTTGTACCACAAGCAAACCCCACGCAGCAAAGAGTCAGGGCTGCACATTGTTATATCGCCTTGTGCCAGTTGACTGAGATTCTCGGAGACCTCCTCCCACTAGTATATGGCCTTCAACCGAAACCTTCCAAGGAGACATCAAAAATCCTTAGAAGAATGAGGTCGGATTTGGACAGGTGGGAGGATTCTCTTCCGGACTGGCTAAGGGTGCCACAAGATCAAGACGCCCCATCAACATCGGGTTCCAGCAGCATGCAGCTAGCATTTCTGGCGCTAAAAATGCTGGTTTGCAGGGTTGAACTCCAAGTAAGGCCCCATCTTCCATTTGCCAGCGTATAAATTCACACTGGCACACGAAATTCCATGGCGCTAATCAGTTGGAGGAGGAATGGCTACAGGAAGTAAGTCCATCTGACAACCCGAACGCAGAGGCTCGCCGATACTTCCAGACGGAATGTAGGAAGGCAGCGGAGGAAATCGTTCAGTTCATGATATCGTTGAGGAAACCGCAATATCAAGAGTTCTGGATGTCTTGTGAGTAGTAGAGAAATATCTGCCTTTCCCTAGCCTCTTTTATGAAACAAGGCTGATACTGACTATCAACCACAGACAGTTCATACCATCTGACGTCGACAGCGACCCTCCTTGTTCGGTCTGCATTGGAGACATCAGACCCAGAGATTGCTCGATCCTGTCTCAACAACGTCAGCATTCTCCGTGGTGTCCTAGAAAAGGCGCGATCTGAAAATGACTGGGATGTCGGTGACATGTGTCTCGACCACTGCGAGAAGATACTCAGCAAACATACCACTGAAGAAGTAGTGCAAGCTTCAGAGCTTAATAGAAATAACGCCATAAACCATCACAGTACCGACGCCCCTGAAGCAGCGGCGATGACGCCGTATGATCGAACGACACACAACGACATAGTTGACGACATGATGTCGATATCTGGCACGTTCGGAACGATGGATGGTTTCCCGTTTGATATGACTGGAATTTGGGACGTATCGGGCATACAGGATCAGGATGCGAGCTTCATGAATATGACTGCTCTGCAGTGAGAAAAACGGAAAGAGAAAGAAAAAAAATCTGGAATTTTCTTTGCTTCGATGTATATATTTCTTTAATGGGCGGCCTCTTTTTTTTTAGCCTGTATGTATGTTGCAGTTGTATATAGTAGAGTTGAAGTGCCTTATTTCGAACTATGTATTATCTTTCCAGTCGCCTAGAGATGGGTGGTTGCTTGTTGTTTCTCTGATGGGGTTGAATAGCATAGCTGAACCTCCCCGAAACTCTGCAGGAGCAGCATTCTCCCCACGCCCTATTCAAATATATCACGATGACTTTCCCATGACAAGACGGAGTTGCTTCAGCTCCCCTCTCCGACAAGGCTTAAAAGTTTCCCGCAACGAACATCGCTCTAGCTTTCCCGACACACTTTTCCGTTCCAGGGCAGGTTTATATTGGTCATTGTTTGAGAACTCGGTCCGGGGCTGCACCATCAAAGCACCAACCGCAAACCTACCTCCGGGGCTCGTATAAATAACGTGGGGGATACTAGCATTCAAGCTAACGCCGGCTTAGCCGCTGATGAAATGCTCTAAACGAAGGCGAGGTTCCATGCATACCATGGGTTGCATGTCCTGGTGCAGCCAGGGGCCCTGAAGCAGACCCGAGGTAGAGGAAACTGTTTGACCCCGCAGATAGATATAATGCCCAGGCTCTTTGCTGGCAGCATTATACGAATTATACTCATGTAGAAGCCTTATTGGTGGCTAAGTCTGCTTGAGAGCTGCTATATCTGTGCCGGAGTTCCGAGTTGATAGTGAATCGTCACCTATCTCCAATATCTGGTCTCTGTTCTCGATAAGCAAATAACCATTGAAGCAGCATTCTTACAGACGATGACTACCTCCTTAGCATGCACTGCTGTTCAGCAGTCAAATGGTCAAACTAATGAGAACGGAAATGCACATAAATACAAAGCAACGCCAAATCTGACGGCTGCACTTCGAAAGGCCGAGAATGACTTCCGATCAGACGTTGTTACTGTGCCTACGGAGGAGATGATGCAGGTGAGCACATATACCAATATTCATCCACTGTATACATTTGTAATAGAGAAATTGGTGTATATGCAACTAAAAATAACCATAGGCTATCCTTGATGCAACATTTGACGATGACATATATGATGCAGATGTTGGAGAGCCATCTGTTGTTGCCTTGGAGCAAAGGCTCGTCGAGTTAACTGGGATGGAGGCTGGATTATGGGCCCTGTCTGGTACCATGGGGAACCAGATATGCGTGCGCACCCACTTGACTCAACCTCCTCATACCGTGTTGTTAGATCACCGGGCACATATCCACCGGGCGGAATCTGGTGCCTTGCCCGCTCTATCACAGGCCTCAGTTACGGCTGTTCATCCTGCGAATGGCGTTCATTTGACATTGGAAGATGTCAAGAAGAATATGACGCCTGATGGCAATTGTATGTTTACTATGACATTCACTACCTGTCCATTTGGCTTTATATACCTCTATTCAACAATATTAATCAAGGTTAATAGGGCATTACCCACCAACCCGTGTCGTGGCCCTTGAAAATACATTGAGTGGAACCATCCTTCCCCTGAAGGATGCTAAGGAGATATCTAATTTTGTTCGCAATTATCCTGTCCCAGAGGGCCAAAAGCCCATCGCCATGCATTGTGATGCGGCGAGGCTGTTTGATGGAGTTTCTGGAGAAGGGGTTGATTTGAAAGAATACTGCGCCTGTTTTGACTCCATCAGTGTGTGTCTTGCAAAAGGACTCGGTGCTCCAATGGGTAGTATAATATTAGGATCACGACCCTTCATCGAACGAGCCAAGTATTTCAGGAAGATGTTTGGAGGTGGTACAAGACAGGTATGTTCTTGAAAGCAATTGTTCAAATTTTATACGTAACTAACTTTGTGTAGCCTGGTATGATGGCTGCCAGCGCCCTTGCGGCTTTTAACAATTCATTCCCTCAGTTCCCTCGTGTTCATGCCATGACCAAAGCTGCTGCCGCAAAACTAGAGGCAGTAGGATATAAATTTTCCCTACCTGTCCAAACCAATATGATTGTTTTGGATTTAGTAGCGGTGGATATACCAGATGCGGCATTTGTTAAATATTGTAAGGATGCAGGGATTACTGTGTTTCCTGGCGGAAGGCTGGTATTCCATTATCAAACCTCAGTGGATGCATCAAACAGGCTGGTGAAAGCATTGACACTGTTAATGCAGGATAAGAAGGCTGGTAAGGTTTTAGATGATGCTGATGGGAGGAAGTTGAACGGGGGATGTTAATGAGTATAATTTAGGGGTCTAGATCTGGGGATATGAATTTGAGTAATTCTTTCAAGAGAAACGTCAATTTTGATACCTCTTCATCTACTAGAGCTATTTGAATAGGATATTGTATACAAGAAGCAAATATATTTGAGTAGGCCTAAAGTAACTACACCTGCATCCATGAAATTAGAGTACATAGCATCGAAGAGTTGAATGGGTCATAATGGCCTCGGGAGACCTGGGAAGAGCAAACGCCAAAGCAGTGGAATAGTATTATTGTGCACCTGCCAACATCCAACATCCATCGACATGCAAGAGAGTCTAGAGGGAAAGATTAATGCAGAACAAAAATGGTAGAGGTCGGTAAAATGTAGGTGGGAGTAGAGGGAAGAGGCAGAAAGTAACAGCTGGGATCCTCCATCCTCACGCCCAGATGAAAGCAAAGATATGTATAAAGACAATTGTAGAAGAATAATTAAAACAAAAAAGAGGAATAGAAGGAATAGACAACGCTCCGGATAGATCCATAGGTTGAGTAGGCTGGCTGTACAGTAAAGCATAATCCCAAGTTCGCCTACCATTCATCAACATACCCCTTTCATGCTTTCCTTCCTCCCACTTCAGGGTCACGTTAAGTCAGGTTCAAATGCGGTTAAAGGTGCCTTATTTACCACCACCTCCGAAGAAGCCAGTAAAGCTACTCTTCATTCCTTTCATCTGTTCTTCTCTCGCCTTCTCCTCCTCAGCTGCCATTTCTGCCAGCCATTTCTCTCCGTTCTCTCGGATCTCCTTCTCGATCAGCTCATATTGTTTCTGGCCTCTCTCGCGGATTTGATCCCACAGCATCTTTCCCTCCTCTATTCCGCCGGATTGACCATCTTCAAGACCAGCTATCGACGACCCGGCGGGCTTTATACCGAAGAGCGAACTGATGCTACCAATGCTATGTTTCGGTCTCTTCGCCTTTTCTTCGGCCAACTGCTTCTCAAATTTGTCTCGCATGGCCTTTTCTCGCTTGGCGAATTCGGCTGGGATGAAAGTGCCGTCGAAAGACTTGAGGACTGGTCTGACATCGTCGATACCCATTCCAGCAACGTATTCTAGGAATGGAATCAGGGCAACGAGTGATTTATCCTTTGCATCGCCTTTCCATTTTGGTAGTATGATGGCGTTCTCGGGTTGGCGTTTAGCGTGAGGAGCATGGGTATCGACCAAAATAACCTTTGAAAGGTCGCGGTTCAGGTAAGAAAGATCCTAACGAATGAGCAACATGTAAGTAAAAATCAGGTCGTGGTAAACGACTAGAATTATGAAGGAAATTACCTTGACATATTCACCGTCCTCGTACTTGGTGGCTTCCCTGAATAGCGGCCACCTGATGATTCGGTATGGGTCAAGCTTTCGAAGAACTTGATCAGCCATCATACTTGGAACGGTTGTGAAAAGAACCAATTCGTAGTATTGATTGAGATATCGGAGGAAATAATCCACTCCCGGCCTCTTTGCTACTCGCCATCCATGCTCACGGCTCCATTCGCTGTGAACCAGGAGATCCTCGAGACTGATGACAAGGGTGTAGGGTTGTCTGAATTGAGGGTCTTCTTCAGGTAGAAGTTTCTCAAAAGCAGGGTCCTTGTAGTAGCTGGTGATATCAGACATACGAGCACGTATACGGCCGAAAAGTAGTCCAAAGCCCCATCCCGAGGGAGAATCTGGATGCGCCGCTTCCTCCTCCGCTGTATCCCAATTTCGGCCAAGATACGCTGTTCCAGCAATAGAGAGGGCCAGGAACGCGGCAAAGGTCAAGTTGGTCATTCGGTTTCTGCGTCTTTCAAGGGACGAGACGTATGCGTTCTTTGGAATATCGCCACGACCTCCATCGTCTTCAGAGGCCTTTTCCGGGTCTTCGGTCAAATTAAGTGCTCCGCTTCGACGTCTCGACTGTGATTCCACTTCTTCTCCCAAAGTAGATGGGATACCTTGAGTCAGGTCAGGAAGGGGTTGTTGGTTGACATATTCTGGCTCTCCCTTTTCGTTTAGAGCATCAGCCTGGCTCTCAGAGGACTCTTGCTTTGATTCCGCGCCGGCGCCTGCTGACTGAGAAGCTGTATTCTTTTGCGATTCGGCAGATGTTTCAAACTCCACTTGTTCCTCCGAGAATTTGTCTGTTTCTGGTGTCTTCGGTTGAGGGACCACTCGAGGCTTCTGGCTGTCTGATAGGGGGCCGGAAGAGGGAGCGGAGGACGGGATCGTGTAGCCGCTGGGCTTCGATGGCTTTTTCGAATCGCGAGCGTAGAATCTGGCCTGTGAGGTAGCGAGTGACAGTCGGGTGCCAACGGGTATCGCCCTCTGCCTCACAAGTGGCAGTATCGAGCGTGCAAGCATGTTGGCTGTTTGTGATGTAGTTCTTTTTATTCAAGACAGATTAGAAAAGGAGCCTTCCCATTGGCTTATATCATGGTATTAAAAAGTGAGATTAAAGGCTGGTTCAATGCCTCTGTCTATGATAAAAAGTGTCTACAAAATCTGAAGCTTCACCTTTCACCAAGACTAAAAAAAGACCCTTGTATGCACTCGGGGCGCGCAGAGAGACCAACTGCGCAGTCATGTGATAAGTGCTTATATAACCATAGACCTTACATAAGCCTTCAGCCTTTTCATCTTTCGCTCTTCCATCTTCGTCTCCATCTTCTCTCTTCTCTTCTCTTCTCCAGAAAGTTATTAATCGACCCCAGTGAACGAAATTTGACACAGTGCTTGTTCATTATCAGTGCTCATTGTGTTGTAATAGCTGGGTAGATCAAGGCTATCTCGTTTATAGCCGTCGCGCCACCAAGAGAAACGGCTAGGTCTTCTATGAGCCGCTTGGTCTCCGTCGGCGTCGACATATCGGTTACGCTCGTTCTCCCGTCCTGAGCTCTCGCAGTAGCTCGGCCTCGCAAGAGGATGGTAAAAGCCCTGCGTGCGTGGCCAGGATCCCAGAAGCCTTGAGAGAACCGTATGCTACGTCTGTTCAGTCAAGCCATGACCATCATGATACCGCCGCCGTCTGCTAAAGGTACGAACGCTCACCTGGGAAAACCGGAGCATGGGAACGAGTGTAAAATCTTCGATCTTCCCTGGGAGTTACGGATGAAGGTGTACTCGTACATCTTCTCGGGCCCACCTCGAATGGTGAGACCTATAAGACAGAGCCGTAAACGAAGTGACAAAGAGCCGGCCTCACCAACGTTCGGCCGATACCGACGTACGAGTATATTGCTAGTCTGTCGCCGATTCCACGACGACGTAACGCAATACCTTTACTCGTCGAATTCGTTCCGTATATTCCCTATACAGCACCAGCCGTCTATCGTGCCGAACATCTGTGACCTTGCGCCGCGATACAAAAGCGCAGTGAGGGTGCTGCGTCTCGTCCTGGGCTCGAGCTGGACCGATCCGCCAGCATCATGGGTTGTGAATGAGAAACTTGGGCTCCAGTACATGGAGGGGGTTCATACATTGGAAATACTGGTGCTGTGTGACCCGTCACACCCGATGTTCGAGCCGTTCCGTGTTTCCAAGGATTTTTATACCCAATTTTCATGCCGACTACTGAACGGAATACTGCGTGGCCTACCAAGGTTAACACACGTCGTGATTGACGGGTATTCGTCCATTGAGAGAAACGGTGGCCTAGTGAGCGGCCTGGTTCAAGAAGTCCAGGCCACGAAGAAGAAGATTCGATGGGCTGGCCCCTTCAAATCTTTGAATGCATCCCCCCTTTGTTGATTTGTTATTATTGTTTGCATATATGATGAATTCCCTTTATGTATAGATAGCGTTGGAAGATTTACTGTTTTTATATATACCAATAGAATATTTCTCTTTATCTTGAATTGAATTGCCGGATATCTATACATAGAATGCTGGCGCCCATTATCCTTGACCCTGAGATAACGGAATTAAGTTTCGAAACAGAGAAGATAATGCTACACATCCGAAATCATATTTCTTCGTCAGTTTCCATCATCTCGTGTTGACGTGCATTGGACCTGCTATCCCGAGCCAGCGATGCCTCCTTATCGATCATCTGTCGGGACACGGCAACAATATTGTCCTCTATAAGCTGCTGGCCAACATCCTCGATATCTGTACCAGAAAAAAGGGATTAGTGGAAGACATATAACGACCGGATCTGCAGCGTGAACTTACGTTTCTTGGGGTCAAGCTTTCCAACATAGCGTGTCTTAAGTTGTTCTGGTGTGAGCTCTGACTCTTCCTTAACCCTCTTCTCGTATCCTTCAGCAAGTCCGACAAGCTTCTGCAGCCGCTCCATGTTTTCTTTGCGTTCCTCTCTGAAGTCGTTCATCTGAAGGGCCTCAGTCCATACATGTTTGTGAAGATTCATCAGCATATTCTCCTCCAGCCCCGTCTTTCGGTAGTTGATGGCAATGCTGTAGTAATGACGGTTTAGACCGTGGATCAAGGCCTGGATAGATGGTTTGTTGAGATGTCCAAGGTTAGATGTGGTTTGGCGTGGTTCTTGGCCCATAACGAGGGTCTGAGGTGATATTAACCGGAAGGCATCAATAACAACCTTTCCTTTAACGGATTGTATAGGATCGACAACGACAGCCACGGCGCGAGGAGTAAGCTGTTCGAAGGACTGTTGGGTGTTGATATCGACGGAAGAGAGCCAGCATCCGAAACCTGGATGAGAATGGTACCATCCTACGACAGTTTCTGGTCTGTGAAATGTATGAGTAAAGACCACTCATTTAATATAATAGTAAACCCGGAAGCTGGACACTGTACCTTCCTGTCTGTCGGAGCATCTCCATCATCTTTGTCTGGAATACGGGATCAACAGCTTCGACACTGACACCGGTACCGCTCTGTGGCATAGCGAATACATCCACTACTCTGACTGTGTATTCATCCACAAACTCTCCAAGCATTAAACCCATGACTTCCATAGGAACACCCGCACGACCGTGCCGTAGCATCTTCAGTAGAGCTAAAGACGATATGTGAACGGTTTCGGAGTTATCAATAAGGTTGGGGGTGTCCTACATAGGCTCAACATTAGATATACTGAACGATCAGAGGCATAATATTGCAAAAGAGAAACAGGACGGATATATTTACCCCCTGAGGAGCGTTGCTCATGCCCATGCCTTGTGCGGCCTGCAACATTCGATTAAACCGCTCCATGACGAATGCTGGTTGTCAGTGGTTTGAGACGAAGCTTAAGCGAGATGAAAACACAGGAAGATGCCGGACGCGGAGAACAGGTATCTTTCCGCCGATGCCTCAGCGAGAACAAGGCGATATCAAAGAGCGCGAGAGTAGGAAGAAGAAAGGTGAAAGTCGAGCTCGTTGTCGTTGTTGATGTGCTTGCTTGCATCCTCAAGGGCAAGAGAGCTCTTTGACCAGGCGCGCGTTCCGACGAGATAATCCGAATCCCGAGCACCGGTGAAGCTGGTACTGCTTAGTCAGTCATCAAAGTTGTCAATTGCATCCCCTTCGCCCAGGAACATTTCATCATTCGCATATCCCCCAGAGTTATCCCGAGAAACACGGGTTTTACGCTGCTATTTGCTCTTGTCTTGCTTGGGCTATGGGATTCATAGCTGCTCTTTGACTACTCGACTTCCTGTCTCTCGCCTTCTCTCTTTCTGTGAACGCCTTCACCTGCCCCATCTCTCTGCTTCCGCAGGGCCAGTCTATAGAAAACCCGTCCTTCAAGCTTGCTGATTCCAGCCTTTGCCCGCAATGACCGGGTTCGCGCCCCTCGATGCTCCCGTCACCAATGGGTCGACGGACAAGAAGCGCATCGCCTACTTTTACGACTCAGATGTGGGCAATTATGCTTATGTTGCTGGACATCCAATGAAGCCTCATCGCATTCGAATGACCCACAGCTTGGTGATGAACTATGGCCTCTACAAGAAGATGGAGATATATGTAAGTCTACATAGGTTGTTACTTTCAGCCTGGACTCGTTTTGCTGCAAGATACTGACGCGATTACAGCGCGCGAAACCCGCAAGCAAATTTGAGATGACACAGTTCCACACCGACGAGTACATAGACTTCCTTGCGAAAGTCACGCCCGATAATATGGACCAGTATGCAAAAGAGCAAAGTCGTTATAACGTGGGTGATGACTGCCCAGTGTTTGATGGACTCTTTGAGTTCTGTGGTATTAGCGCAGGAGGTTCGATGGAGGGTGCTGCGCGCCTGAACAGGAACAAATGCGACATTGCGGTCAACTGGGCTGGTGGTCTCCATCACGCAAAGAAAAGTGAAGCAAGTGGCTTCTGCTATGTTAATGGTGGGTTTCCCTTGCCCCGCTGGACAATGAGAACTATGAGCTTACATGCTTTATTAAAGACATCGTTCTCGGAATTCTCGAGCTGTTACGCTTTAAACAGCGCGTTCTTTATATCGATATTGATGTCCATCACGGCGATGGCGTTGAAGAAGCATTTTATACTACTGATCGTGTTATGACAGTGTCCTTCCATAAATACGGAGAGTATTTCCCTGGAACAGGTGAACTTCGCGATATCGGAGTCGGATCAGGAAAGTATTATTCCGTCAACTTCCCTCTCCGAGATGGTATCGATGATGTATCCTATAAAGGCATCTTTGAGCCTGTCATCAAGCATGTCATGGAATGGTACCGTCCCGAGGCTGTCGTCCTTCAGTGTGGTGGCGATAGTTTATCTGGTGATCGCCTGGGTTGTTTCAACTTGAGCATGCGGGGCCATGCAAACTGCGTTAAATATGTGAAGAGCTTTAACCTGCCAACACTAATTCTGGGAGGTGGCGGTTACACGATGAGGAACGTTGCTCGTACCTGGGCATATGAGACTGGTGTTCTGGTCGGTAACCAGCTTCCAGCAGAGCTCCCCTACAACGATTATTATGAAGTAAGTTCTGAAGAGAGTTGCTTTGGCTTATTGCGGATATGCGCTTACAAAACGTTAGTACTTTTCTCCTGATTATGAATTGGATGTCCGTCCATCGAACATGGATAACGCCAACTCCAAGGAATACCTGGAAAAGATTCGAATTCAGGTTGTTGAGAACCTCAGACGCACTACTTTCGCACCATCAGTTCAGATGACCGATGTCCCAAGAGACGTTTTAGTTGACGGCATGGATGATGAAGCTGATGCCATCCTAGACGATCTCGACGAAGACGAAAATAAAGATAAGCGATATACAAAACGTCGCTTCGACAACTACGTTGAAAAGGATGGTGAGCTAAGTGAAAGTGAAGACGAGGAGTCAGCAGCTGCCAATGGAGTTCGCCGCCAGCCAAACCGCGAGAGAAGACGAGGCAACATCAACTACCGTCACATAGATGGCGACTCAATCATAGACAGCGGCATTGTGACCCCTCGGGACGAGTCATCCATGCCTGAGGAGGACGTTGACCAGGCAGACAAGATGGATGAAGCAGAAGACACCGAAGTGCCAGTCAAGCCTTCGCCTTCTGCTGTCGAACCCTCCATCAACCCTGATTCACAGATGGAAGATGATGAAGTTCCTGCCATTGAGACCAATGGTATTCCCGCTCCAGAGACTGACGAGAAGGAACCTGCCATCTCTACGCCAGCTTCAAATTTAGAAGTCCCACAGGAAAATGTTGACGGAGACACTACCATGGAGGATGCCGATGTTACTATGGACGAAACCCTAGAGCTTGAAACTCCAGCCGAGGAACAGGAAGAGGCAGCCACAGCCACAGCTCCCCCACGGGCATCAACACCGCCAAAATCCCCAGCAACAGACGAAACGAAGTCCAATGCGCCAGAAACTGCCAGCGTAGCTACAGAGCCGACACAGCCAGCCGATGCTGCAGAGGGCAAAGAACCAATACCCGACGCTGCCAAGGCTTCGGAAACTCCAAAGGAAGCGGAGTGAGACGTTGGTTTTTGTTTTCTGGTTGTCCAAATTGAATACACTGTTCTCTGTACCTGTATTGGCGCTTGGGGGGAAATAATCCATCTAGGAGTTTTGCTTTGGGGTCCAGCATGGCGAGGAATGACATATGGAAAGGAGGCGTCGGCTATCTATGAATGACGCATGTTCCGTGAATGCGTCCAATCTTTTTTTTTTCCTTATTCTTTTGCATTTTACCACATGAAATGTCTTTGCAGATACTCCATAGCCTCATCTATCCTATCATCTGTCGTCGCAATGTAATGCTATTTAATCACATGACTTCCGGATTCGGTGTCTTTTTAGGTCTAGGGTAAGTCATGTGAATATAACGACGCTAGCCGCTTTGGGCCAACCAGAAAACACCGCCAAGATTTCTTCTGCCCACACTAAGCGAAATCCATCTTGCGGAAACGTCGAATGCTGAATTTGAAGATCGCAAGTTGTCAATACTCGGATTCCACGACCACCCAGTCTTTTTACGTCCTTTCCCCGAGTCGGTAGAAATCTGTCATCATGTCGAAGAGAGGGTAAGTAATGTTCTTTTTATGCGTTTACTGGACCGCATTCTCTTGTGTGGTACCTCCAGGTCGAGTCGACGGCGAGGAGCATTCGAGCAGCGTCGCGAAAGAAGGAACTATGGCTAACCTGGCTTGTGTGATTATAGTCGTGGCGGTGCGTCCGGCAACAAGCTGAAGATGACCCTTGGTCTTCCAGTGTACGTATAACGAATCCCAAACCCGAATGTCCAACACATGGAACCATATGAACCACACATTTCCCCAGCGCTGTCCGTTGAGAGAAAGAGGGAGAGTTATGAGCATATAGAACGCTAGATGGGAGGAAGAGGAGGAGACAGAGTGGTCGACCAGTCGAATTGAGCGCGGAAATCCACGAATTATCTGCCTTGGAGTGTATATGTTCGAACAACTTTACTGATATCTATGTCAACACAGTGGAGCAGTCATGAACTGCTGTGACAACTCCGGTGCCCGAAATCTTTACATCATCTCCGTCAAGGCCACCGGTGCTCGTCTTAACCGTCTTCCCGCTGCCGGTGTTGGTGACATGGTTATGGCCACTGTCAAGAAGGGAAAGCCAGAATTGAGGAAGAAGGTCATGCCTGCTGTTGTTGTCCGACAAAGCAAGCCATGGAAGCGACCCGACGGCATTTTCCTCTACTTCGAGGATAACGCTGGTGTTGTAAGTGCCATCAACTGAATATCAGGCCGTTTCAAATTGCAATTGAATAAACGCTAACCACTATGTTCAGATCGTCAACGCCAAGGGTGAAATGAAGGGATCCGCCATCACAGGACCAGTTGGAAAGGAAGCTGCAGAGCTATGGCCTGTAAGTCACTTCTTAGAATTCAATGAGCATATCACCAAGTCATAGCCATAACTAACTGCTCACTCCCCCGTTTAGCGTATTGCCAGTAACTCTGGTGTTGTGATGTAAGAGGTTGGTGACGGGTTACCCAGGGGCGTTGATTCTTAATTTTTATGTGATACGCAAAAATACAACCATATCTTCTCGCCTTTTCCCAAATCCGTGTTTGGTTTCTGGCGGTTCATCCCTGTTGTATGAGAGCATAGAACCATCCCATACGGGCCTCGCTTCCGAGCCTCGATGGAGATATAGCCAGCTTTGCTGAGATTAATACAGTCTAGTCTCGAATGCAACACGAAATAAATCATTCTCCATCAGTGTCAGGATACCGTAGTTATTCCTAGTCGTCACGAACTAGCCGGCAGGAGTAAATTTGCTCTATGCACTTCCCATTGATTCGTAACATCCGTTCAAGCGTTTGTATATATCCTTGTTACAATTTTCACTGCTAGATCCAGTGAATAGGAACCTATTGGGTTCACCAAGGTATTTACTCAAGGTGGTAAATCTAGTCGTTCAGTTGTCATCATACGACTATATACCTGGTTAATGATAAAAAAAGATCTAATTGCCATGAATGGTATTATGGATGAAATGCTAAGTATCAACAAAACGCCCCCAATGCATATTATATCGTAATGTGAAAGTCCAACATGCTTGGGATGAATAGATGCATGGATTATATATATACTCATCATACTTCATTGCCTCTTAGGCGTCGAACTCCTGGGTGTGCCCTTTCCCGAACGTAATTTACTCCTTGATTTTCTCTTCCTCGGTGACATTTCATTTGGTGGTTTCAGCATCGAGGCCTTATGCTCTTGGACAACGGACTTTCCGCAAACCACCAACATAGCTATCCACACCGAAGCAACTATGAATGTTATTAGTGCAACGATGTGAACCGCCCACCAGATATGCTGAACCCCTAGCTGGCAGGTGGTGATTTCATATTTCCATTCTTGGACGGAGGGGTCGGCATCGAACCAGACAGATAGAAGTCCAGCATTGCCTCCAAATTCTCCCATCATGGAGCGTAGAGTAACCTCTCGGATAGATGGAGAGGATGAAGGTGCAGTAGCTGGATCAGAGGCACTGGCTGATTCTGATACTTTTGAAGATGATTCCCGGGAATATTTCTTTGCGTTCCATGACCAAGTAGCGGCTGGCGTGCTTCCCTCAGCGTCAGTTCTACTACCATCACTAGCCGTCTCTCTGTCCACGTAATGAACAACATCGCATCCGGTGTGGTCATGACCAGTTAGAATTAAACCGTTCCGTCCCTTTCCACCGATAGGAGAAGCGGTGTCCCCTGACATCCCAAATATGCCTTGTAGGATACCTGTATGACTAACGTAGTCGCTTAGGTGATTTTGCTCCTTCAGACCTCCAGCCTTAAATCGCGGCTCGCCACCGTCTAGACGCTCATCATCTCTCTCATGGAAAGAGAAATATGGGGGGTCAGTGCAGGTGCCCTCCTTTTTATGGAGTGGGAGGTGAGTCAACAATAGAGTAAACGTCGTGCGGTCCTCGACCGGGCGTGATCTATCGATAACACCATTGAGGTATTGATATGTCTGGCCTTGGATTGAAGAGTCAAGCGCGGGAGTGTCGAAGGTGAGAGTGTTAAGGACAACCAGATGTATAGAAGGGACTGATCTCGGCATGTTATCAGTATTGTTGGCTTCGAGGCCCAACTCTGCAGCTGGCAAATTAAATCGAACGTCCCAATTTGCACGACCGAATTCTCTATCAAATCGATCCATTCGCTGCTGAGAGATATCACCAGCATAACCAATATCGTGATTTCCAACAATATTAATAATTCGATTAGACCAAGTATCGGGCTCAATGTCAAGTATAACTTCTCCAGACACACCCTTTTGCACTTTTTGGGTATATCCAGCCTCCCCCGTAGCCATAATATCATCAGGAACCCTCACGCCTCCACGAAAAGTCCGATTCCAATATCGCGACGAGCGTATCCCAAACTCTTCATCTGATACCCACTGGCTCCCGATTAGATCCCCCAGAACAGTAACATGTGTAGGACGACTCCACCACCGTAACGTTCTGTATATATGCGCCAGATAATAGTCGTTCCCTATAAGATCGAGCTGCTTGCGGAGCGTATTCGCTAGTCGCGGGATATCCATATAGACCACATCTCGAAAACTGTCCCCAACCGCATGGAAGAACGCCACACCCGTACCCGCAGATATCACATCCTTCCAATGCTTTCTAAGCTGTGGTATGAACCCTTCACCGGCTTTTGGTAGGGAAGTGTCGCCTTCAAGTTGTGGATCGGCAAGAACTAGCAAACGGAATGGTGCTAGTATGGGCGTTTCTTGTGCTCGGTTGCGTAGCCCGATGTGATCTCGAACGGTATTTAGAAATGCATCGCTGGTATAAGGAGGGTAGATGCCGGTGCGGACGTTTGTAGTAGCTGGAAGAGGAAAGGCGCATCCGTGGAATAAGGGGTAAAGATAGAGGTAGCAAAGCGACGTTAGGGATAGGGGCAGAAGAACAGCGAGAACCCGCTGAAGAATCGCGGGGAGACACAGATGCATGGGCATCTAGTGTCTTAAAAACGAGTGGCAGAGAGAAAAGAAGGGAGGGTTGTTCATGTTATAGACAAAGAGAGAGAGTAAGAATGAAAATGATGGAAGGCGAATCTTATCTTTAAATTTATGTCAGCACCCGCCTCCCGCTTGGCGCTGATGGATGCTGGGATAGCCATCGTACGGAGTAAATATAGCAGCGTATACTCCCGTTAACGCGGGTGCCCGTAGACGGGGTTGCAGGAGGTATGAAATGATTTATCTTGCTCTGGATTCACTGATCATAGGGAGTTCTACTCTGTACTCCGTACCACTAATTTGTTGTTACTCAAGGTTAACGTATAATTCCACCCCAAGTATAAAAGCTATCGTACAAATAATACACACAAGGTAAACAAAAAGAATAAGAGAAAAATCATATATTAAAGATCGTATTAGATAGATAGTACCAGTAAATTTGAGTAAGCGTTTGACTTCTTTTTCGTCGACATAGGTAAAATTTGCAGCGTGGGTGAGTTAGCTCACTAATAACATTAACAGACCATTAGTAGTAAAGTAGATTCCAAAATATTGGGGGCAGGAGGTAATTAAGCGAGAGAGAGAGAGAGAGACACAGAGAGTAAAATATATAGGGAGAAGATAAAAAAGAAAGGGTATATCCGTGGGGACGCCAATCGTAATGCTCGAACATTCTACTTGTTAAACCAATCAAGTGGGTGAAAAGGAGACGGAAAAAAAAGAGAGATATTGCTGTAGGCAGTGGTGGAAGCAGACACGCCCGGAGGAAATAGGAAAATTAGATGCAGTGGAAATAAGAATTCTGTCGCCGGGGATGACGACAAGAAGGTAATACAATACGCAAGTCATAGACCTGATAGGCGGCCACTTAGGTCGCCGGCTGGGGGGCATGTGCAGCAGCCGACTCAGGGAACAAAGCGGACGACCCGGTATCCAAATCTCCTAGTTTTTGAAACTCATCAGTACTAGTTTCACCAGTTGGCGCGAGAGTCGCGCTGTTTGATGCCGAGGTGTTACGAGAACTCTCATCCTCTGGTTTAGGTGGTCTTGACGTAGAATCCAGAGGAGGCGTAGGAGATGTTTGGGTAAGCATGCGGGCCTGTTTTAAGGTTATTGTCTTTTGCTTGTTTGTCGTCCTGACTGGCAGGTTCAGATCTCGTTCAATGGTAGCTTTCATTATCGCTGCCATCCAGAGACGGCCCTGTTGGATGTTATCGACTTGGAAGAAGTGGATAGCTGGTTTGGTGAATTGGACAGCGCGAGAAAGACCAGCCTTGGGCGGAACTAATTTAAAAATGAACGGCGGTTCGGATGAACTGCTTCGTTTAGATGTGTCGGGCTTTTCCTCCCCTTCGGCTGCTGTTTCAGGGGGGCTATCATCGTTGGATGGGGTAGGTGGCAGGGCCTTAGTTCGGGTTAGGGTGGCGTGTAGAGATGTAATCGCATCCTGGTCGGCACGGAAGACGCGGTGGGAAGAAATGTCGATAAGGCCACGCTCTTCAGTGTCGTCTTCAGAGTAGTAATACGACAGCCGACGGCCTTTGAGAATAAACAATCGTGGCTTCCATGTTGTCATTAGGTTGGAGGACTTCTTCTTCATCCAACCGTAATAATCGGCGTCCTTCATCTGCTCCTTGGGGCTCTTCTTTTCTAGCCCACGGCGGTAAGCGCTAGTATCTTTCTTCGACTTGGTTCGCTGTGTTCCATTCTTCGTTGCGGCTAGGCCCTCTAGCTTTGAGCTTTCCGCGCTGTCCATTTCCAAGCTTCTACTCGTTCCAGTACCTGACGGTGTACTGGAGTCTGTTCGAGTGGGGGATTGCGGCATGTCCTTACTCACAGAAGAGGAGACAGGCGAGCTGATACGGATCTTCTCGCTGCCTGTAACAGCATCTGAAATAGCCCGGAGCCCAATCGTTCGCCTGACTTTTGGTGTAATGGCTTTCAAACTAGAAGTGGGACCAGGAGACGAACGGCCAGAGTTATCATGGTGTGATCTACCATAGCCGACGAGGGTGGATAAAAATCCAGTTGGGGACTCAGGAGTTGGCTCCAGGTTCGTAACGGTAGGTGAGTGAGATTCGTCTTCGAACAGTTCAAGAGCGCTGTTCGTGACATCCTGGGAGCGTGTCTTCGGATACAGCGGTTTCACGGGAGTCAGATCTCGCATGGAACCCGTGCTACCAAATCTAGAGTGCCTCTTTTTCTTGTCATCTGCCAACGCGGCTAAGCTCGAGTGTCTAGAGTGGCTGTAGCTTATCTTGCTAGAGTTCCTCTTTCGCAGCACTCTGCGTTGTTTCCGGCCTTCAACGTCACCGCCGGAGAAATACCCCCTATCGACATCAACGGAGTCTAGCGCGTTGTTTGACTCTGTTCGGTTGCTCTCGGTTTTATAGAACTGCTTAGTGGCTGCCAGAGAGCTGCTTGGCCGCTGGTTGTTGCTGTTGGCCGTTGATGGAGGGCTCATTATCCAACCACGGTCAAAGGATGGCTTCTTCTCGTGTGGCGGAGCGGGCGCTTTCCTCGAGGCAGAAAATGCATTAGAATCGGCCAAGGGGAAGACAGACGCGTTTTCTATAGATGAGTATCGGTGGTGGTTGCTCTGGCGTATGGAATCCGGAGATGGTTTGACGATCTCGTTCTCCTGTGACTGGCCCAGTGGTGAAGGTGGGACCTGTGTACCATAGGAGGTGTCACGATATTTTACACTCCGGTCTCTGGAGCCTCGCGGGGTATGGTGATGTCGTTCGCTCAGGCTAGGGATACGAGGAAGGTATGAGCCAGACATTACCGACTTGGTCTGCGACCGGTCGTAGTCTTCAGATGGATGGGAGCTCGATTTCCTCAAGTGCCTTGGCCCCTGGATCTCTTCCTGAAACGCTCTTATCTTATGCCAGGTCTTGAGTCGCTTACCCATAACTCCAAAGTCAAACTCTCTCATGTAAATGAATTCCTGGTCCATGTCGAGAAGGACATCACCGGAGATCTCCTGTGATTCAAATATTTCGCAGTGTTTTGGGTCGACTCCGACTTCTCTTAGGTGCCGGGCCATCTGTCGATGATCCCATTTTCGAACCTCGGCTTCACTCGGAGTCCTTTCTTCCTCTTCATCGGTTTCCTCTCCACGAATATAGGATAGGCGGTGGTCTGGGTAGCTGCTGTAGTCGCTACTAGAATCATTCAAACTGTGATTTTCCTGGGTTGCGATGCTATGACGTGGCGTGCTGAAGTTGGTGATGTGCTCGTCAATCACGCTCAAGGTTTCGTTCAGAACCGGGCTGTCTTCTCCTCCATTCATGCTCATATTCCCCAGCGTCTCACTGATGGTCCGTTGGATGGTTGATGGAGGCTGCATAGAATTCGCAGAGACGGGACGCTGCGTAGCGGGGCCAGCTGTGACACCACCTTCAGATTCACCATCCGCGTTAGACAAAGGTTTCATGTCAATGGCACTAACGTGCCTTGACGGCTGGGGTGTCGTCTCGTCATTTGACACTGGAGAGACAGGGTCGCGACCCGTCTGTAGGGACGGTGAGTCGGGGTCATGGACGGACGTATCCCAGGCGGAAGCAGTAGTAGATGGCGAGCCATCCTTTGTTTTCCTGACGCCGATCTTGGGAGCGATCACCGTATAAACTGCGCCACATGGAGTTAGCCAACTAAACATGACGGCTACAATGCAAGTCATGAGGACAACGAACCTCCAGGAAACAAGCCAGTTCGATTTTCCGAGACGTGTCGGCCAAGGTACCAGCCGTCACCAAACCCTTCATCAAGCTCGAGGAGTTCAACCTTGTCGCCTCGTCGTAAGGTCAGCTCGTCTGCGCCTCGGGCATCGAAGTCGTCTATTTCAGTCCATAAGAATGTCAGCAACGATTATCTTCAAAGAGCCTGTGGAGAGAGCACTGACGGTTAACTAAGAGCACGTCACCGGGATGGGCATCGCGCGAGCTTGTTGCACGTTGTGGCATGTTCGAGTATATGTGTCTATCCTAACGAGAGCCCTCAGGAGTGTAAGGCAAAAAAGGAGGCACCGCAGATTTCGAGATTTAAGAAGCTAGCTCTAGCATCGACCGCAAGAAGAGCAGCCGGGATGGGTCCTGCAGGGGCGAGGGGAGCTTGCAGGTCGAGCTGTTATGTTTCGGAGGGCGTTCCGATTCCAGTAGTCGTACCCGGGGCAAGCTTGTGACAGGAGTTCGAGGGGTGGGATACTCCAATCCGCAGAGTACGACCGATCGATAGAAGATAAACCACGGATCGAGAGCGTAGGACCGTAATATATCGCAAAAGCTGGTAAACTCAATCCCCTAGAGGATGCTTTTGGCTCTGGTAGAAGCTGCCCAACGTCCCGGGGGGGGTGGCTGGCCTGGTTCGATAGTTTGACGTTGCTTCTAACTAACCGAGCAGAAGGCGACGCGAGCGCAACGGACAGACGACGGCTAGAGGGGCGAGAGCAGGCAGTAGGGACTCAACATGCGCAGGCGGCGGGCATGCGATGAACATCGTTGCAGCAGCAACAGCAGCAGGAGGTGAAAGAAGAAGAAGAAGAAGAGGAAGAAGAGAGCGAGATGGCAACAAGATGGCCCGACGTGGGACGAAGCAAGGAAAGAAGCGAGTGAGTTGGCCATGGTTACGTAAGTCGAAGATTACATAAGATCTTACTTAAGCTGATTATTAAGACGGAAGATAGTTAGTCCGCGTAACTTACAAGGGTAATAGGAATACCTTCCCGCCGACCCCACTTAGGGCAAAAGTGACTGTTGATAGCGGTAACTGACGGTATCGACATTCAATACGAGCCGAAACTCTAAATCGCGATGCTTTCTTCGACTTCACTTTTTCCCTTGTCGGTGAGTATATAAATATAAATGTTTCCTCCTTCTCTCTCCCTGCGGATATCCTTCTCTGTTCCTCTCCCTTTGTCCAGTTGACTTCTAGCCCTTTATCCTTAGGCAGTTGGCCTGGCTCACGCGTCCTTTAGTGTTTATTGTCTAGATACCAACCCAGAGGGGCACCATAAAGCTTGCTCCACCTTCGCCAAAACACAATTATTTTCTTCTGTTTATAAAGAGGCCATCTCGCAGCAGTTGTCGGGCCAGCTGTTCAATAACACATAAGCTGCCGCTTGCATGATGTAACTGGCTCATATTGCTTTTGGGATATGACGCAAAATGATATCCCCTAATGCTAGAAGACGGTCTTCATCGACAACAAGACAGGCTGGTGATACTGAGCTGGTCGCGTCAAATTCTACGGCCAGCAAATTCTTAGGAAGCCGGCCAAAGGCATGGATGCAGAAGATAAATACGACAAACAGCCTGCCAAACCTCCGCCGGCCCTCACAGCCTGCTATCACGCCTGTCCTCAGCCATGGGGGACGGGTGGAGCGCCCTTCTCATACCCAGTCTCCCACGGATATAGGTGCACAGCAAGCTGGAGATATAGGACGGCCTACGCCTGTTTCTGAGGAGCCCGGGGATGCTCGATCTCCCCCGCAATGCCACTCTCCAGTGTCTCCAAATAATGTGCTTCCCACTGCTATACCTACTACGCCAGATCCTGCTCAGCAGCCAGTGCAGCGGCCAGTGCAGCCACTCCCTTCACCAAATCTGAGTCACAAATCTGATCCAACAGTGACTACGCCGCGTGTTGGGCCAGTGGTGGCTGAGGTTCCTCAACTGCAGTCACTTCCTCCTGAGGGACGCCAAACCGCTTCTCCCCGGCAGCCTGTAAACTTTTTACCCCAGAACATCTCAACTTCTCTAGGCAGCCCTCTAGTCAGCCCTACGACAAATTCCCCAGTGGACCATGTTATGACCGCCCAGGCCAATGTGCAGAATACAGGCAGTCGGGATGAACATCGAGATAAACGCCCACGCCTGGCGGCATGCAATCAGCCAGCAACTAACCAAGCAACCACCACGCAACAGCCCATGCAACAGCCCATGCAACAGCCCGCTGCGTTGCCCATCAGTGGAGGGCCCAGTGAAAATCCAGCCGGTAACCTTCCACCCCTCATGAACCCGCCCATTGACCTCTCACCGCAGGCTCTAAGCTCTTGTATACCCTTCTTAACCAGCATCATGCCATTCTTCAAACCACATGAGTCCATCCATATCTGTCTGCTTCGAGATGCTTGTATGGTGCAAGACCTCCAATTTTTAGCACTTCATCAGCTGTTCTGCATGTCCACCGTCCTTCCCAAACCACTCCCAGGTCTGGGAGATCTGGCAAAACATGGAATTAAAGTAACGGTCGATATGATGAGGCTGAATTCACCCCTTTCCAACATGTTCTTACATTACTTCAGCGCATTCCCATCCAGCTTTGAGCCCCTAGTTGCTCAAAATAAAAATTACGCAGAAGCAGTGCAATTCATTATATCCTGGGCACCGTCCGTTATCCGTACCTGGCCCATGCTGGCTACCAAAGTGGTGTTACGGAATTACCCCCCTCTGATTGACGAGATTGCCGGCGAGCTCGGAGTATACTCAAAGGTTATGCAGTTCATGTTCTACACGGCCAGCGCTAAGACTCTTACCGAGCATCGACCTGGACTGGATGCGGCGTGGAAAGCAGTTTTCGACAAAAACTACATGTATTTTCACAATCGTGAGGCCAGGCTGGGTATCCCCAGCCCCATTTACATAAAGCAGATTCAGGAGGAAAATAAAACAGTGGTAACTTTGTATGAGCGGGCAGCTACAGCCTATGCTCAGGCTGCCGCCGCCAATGCTACTACTCAGCCCATAAACCCACAGCAAACAACCATTCATATACCACGGGCGCCTTCTAGATACCATACCCCTGCTTCTCATCAAGTGCGCATTCCACCGATAACCCAACAGACTAGGCGTGCACCAGCAGCTACCCAGGCACGGCCGCGGACACTGCCGCCCCCGTTCCAACGCCGGGCGAACTTACAGCCACGAATGTCCACCGCTTCCCCGAGTATGGCGCCTACGGCGGCCAATTCTACCCCCGCGCAGCCATACCAATCAACCACTCGCGCACCAGTTACCGTTTCAACGGCTACGTTCAACAACAATACCTCTCACATGGTTCCTCAGCAGGTGTATGCTCATCCTCCTGCCCAACAGTATACGCAACTCGTATCACAGCCTCAGCAGGCCCGGCTACTTCCTCCCCCAAACTCGCCTGCTCTAATATTGGCCAATCCAACCCCCTACAGCAGTCTCCATCAGCTTCACCTAAAGGTTGTCAATGTATCCTTAGCCAAAAGCGGTTCCAACGAGCCAGGTGAAACCTTGTTTCACTATGTGGAGTCCTTTGCCATTTCCCCTACTCTGCTAAACTGGCACCAACAATTACATACATGGCCCCTAACTCTACCACCCGAAGAATTTGCAAAGCTTCCAATACAGTTCAAGTCACGCAATTCACTGCATGTTACCCAAGGCATTATCGATGGATCAAAGATATACCAACTCCGATGTGTACGGCTCACCGATGCCAAACCCTTGACGGAGGAGAGATGGGTAGTGGCAGACTCTTTCTGGCCAAAAGCCATCTACATCCATGTCAACGGACAGGAACATCATATCCGTCGACGGTTCCACTTCGCGAAAGATCTACCAGTGAACATCACCCGGTCTTTAAAACGGGGTGAGAATGAGATAAAGATAACCATCCTTGGTGGAGAAGAGGAGCGCAAAATTTCCATATTTGCCATGGCAGTGGAGATAATCGATACGGCATCACGTCAACGAGTACGTCAAGCTATACAACCTATATCACAATCCACATCCCTTGATCGCATCGTCAAACGATTAACAAACAACACAATCGACGACGATGAACTCTGCTTCATCGACGACTTCATCACCGTTCCTCTCATCGACCCCTTCATGGCGCGAGTATTCGTAACCCCGGTCCGCACAGTCTCCTGCAAACACAGCGAATGCTTCGACCTTGATACTTTCCTTAATACAAGACAATCCCGAACGTTGAAGGGCCCACATGGGATGGCAGAGGACTGGAAATGTCCGATTTGCAACGAAGACGCGCGCCCAAAATGTTTGATTATCGATCAATTCCTAGCTTACGTTCGAGATGAGTTAATACAGCGAAAGCAGCTGGATGATGCCACTGCTATTAAAGTTCGAGCCGATCGGTCTTGGGATATCAACATGCGTCAAACCAGTACGAAGAACGCCCAAGATTCGTCTGTAAAAGCTGGAGGATCTAGCACGGCTATGGATAACGATGCATCTTCGAGTCCTACGCCAACACAAGCGCCACCAAACGTCATCGAACTCGATTAACACATCAAGTCTGATCTTTCATTCTGTCTTGATTAAATGGTTCCTAGTACCCATTTTTTGTCACCATTTCGCCGCAATAATCACTGATATCATTATCTTTTTGTTTTCTTTTCGCCTTCTTGTACCAGGGGTCTTTCTTGTTTTGCTATTATCATTATACCCCTCCGGAGCTATTTGCCATTTCCTTTCCCACCAACATAGAATATGTTTGTCGGTGTTTTCTTCTAAAATTGTTACATTTGTTCATTTTCTTCTTCTTTTCAATGTGACAAATTGGGGTGATTGTTTAAGGGGTAGGGGATCAATTCTTCTTCTTGTAATGGCTTTTCGCCCTTTCTTCTATTTGATACCCTCTTTGTGAAAGCGATTATTTGACAACATATTCTTATTATGATGCATATCTTTATTTCTACTGCTCTTGATTTGTTTCGTGCATTTTCTTGTCATTTACTTACATGCTATGACTGACGATATCGATATTCCTATATGTTTATGACTAGCAACCATTTCGTTCCAAGCGAGTTTAATACCATATTGTTTTTCACCATAAGTATGGAGTATTGGTGGTTGTAGTTTGAATAGCATAATATCGGAAGCAAGTCTCCAGATAAGACAAGTATTGGGGGGGTATACTTATAATGGGGTTATCAATAAAAATATAAATATAAAATACTATCACAGTTGATGCAATAAGGTATAAGGTATAAAAAAAGAATACCGATTGAATCCAGCTCCATTCCTCTTTTTATGTCCTGGGTAATGACAAACTTGAACTCGCTTGCTCCAAGCATCCATCCATGCTAACTCATGAAATTCCAAGATGAAGCATAACTTTTTTCAATCATTACACTTTCTTTCCATTGCTACTTATGCATCCCTTGACACTATACAAGGGATGTGGATGATAATCGCTCATTTAATAATGTTCATTTCCTCACCTGCCTTGCATGCTTAACAAGGTTCTCTATAACTCCCTCAAAAGCCTCCTTTTCTCCAAGCTGACCATCTCGCTTCTTCAACCAGTATTCCAACACTTCACTGGCTCGAACAGTCATCTTCTCTAGTTTCTGGATATGTTCTTTCACCTCTTTGTCGGTGAAGCCGTCGAGTGCTGCATCTGTAGTGCCGCAGAGACGGCGAGTGGCAAAGAGATCCAGTTCTGGGGGCGGGGTGTTACCCTTCCGTCGAGGGGTTGAGGGGACAGGTCGCGATGGTGAGCGGTTAGAGTCAAGGGATGTCGATGAGCGTGGCTGTCCGTCCAAATGCTTCCGTTTGCTTCGGGAACGAAGTAATGTACCGCCGTGACCTGATGGCTCTTCTCCTGAAACACGGGCAGTGTCACGGTTCATAGAAGGTAGGACAAGCTTCTTCTGTTTTGAGGCGGGGAGAATTTCATCCAAGTCAACAGGGACACCAAGGGAAATGAGAAACAGGCGACGAATACGGGATTTGGTCCAGTTGGGAGGTTGTAGTGGAGGAGGGGCGACTAATTGGGACCAAAGGGATAAGGAGCGTTCGGTAGTAAATATTGCAGAGGAGTCAGGAAAAGATTCAACGGGCGGTAATGAAGATATATTTGCAGAATTGGGGAATAGGGTATCAAGGTGATCAGAAGTGCTAGAAAGAAGATCTGGAAGTGATTTAAGGGACGAGAAATCTAGAAGAGGCGGCTGACATGGGGTTAGCGATGTTTCTATATGCATAAAATTTTGAGACGAGTGTAATGAGACTATATGGTAGCTCACTAATATAGGTTGACTGGAGGGCTGGGGTAAAGGGATAGTTTGTTCTGGTATTGCGGCGTCTGATGTCTCTTCCGGCTCTTGAAAGCCATCATCAAAGTCTCCAAACTCGTCGTGGTCATCATCCCCATCCCCGCCCTTAAAGTCATCAAAATCGTCGCCAAATTCAGCATCATCGTTATCGTTATCAGCCCCACCTCCAGTCCCCTGATCTGGAGTAGTATCGCCGTCTTTTAGTTGCGTTGATTCGTCGCTGCTGTGGGATTGGGTTTCAGGGCTATTTGTAGCAGGAATTGGTTGTCCTGGTTTGGTCAATCGTTCCTCTAGAATATAGTATAGGGAATTAAAAAGAGACGGTAATTACCTGGAACTTCAAGTACTATTTCCTCGGCATCTGGGGCTGCATCACTTGGTTTCCTACGGTGCGCAGTAAATCGTCGTTTCACACCTTCTTTGGGTAAAGATTCGACCCGAGAGAGCAGCGTTTCTGGAAGATCGCTATCACTGATAGCATCTTCGGGTCCATTTTCAGGCATGACGAGCTGGGGGCTTGCTCTCGGGTCTCCTAGCTTGAAAATCCGGTCAGGAGGGAAGTCCGCCTTCCGTGATTCGTAGGCCGGTGTCCCTGGCTCTTCGCCATATGCTGGCGAACTGGGGTCGACTTTCTCTACGATGGTAATGGGTATAGGCGTCCCTCCGGGGGTCAGAGGACGTTCTGGGTTGGGTGGAGAGAGCTGAGTATTGTCTTTCTCCCCAATGATATCAATCTCATCTGGCACAGCATCTGCTAGCCGCTGCTGGTATGCTGGTGACCCAGGCATCTCCCCGTGTCTAGGGGAGGAATCGATCTTCTCTACTCGGGTTCGTGGCACTGGCGATTGGGACCGGGATGGCCGGCGAGAGGTAGAAGCTTGGCCCTCTGTGGCATCAGAAAAATGCTCATCGTCACTCTCTGGATCTAAAACGGGTTAGCTAAACAGATACATCCTTGAATTACTTCCATCAAAAGGGGGGGTGCAGGCATACTATGATCTGACGCTCCAGGGTCCTCTAGCTCGACTCCCTTTGGCGGAGGTTCCAGTAGTACGCTGGAAGGGCGAGAGCGCTGTTCAGCCATCGGTATATACAGGTTCAAAGACGCAGTATACGAGCAACTACTGCGACCATGACCCAGTTCTCTATGATTCAAACCTGTGGATGTAGATGTCGTTTTATGCAACTTTGGGGGTTTCTGGCCCAAATTCTGCCCAAAGGCGGCGTGTTTTGGTATCTTACCGATCTATAGAATACACACTAAGAAGGACGTATCATGTCACATACCCATACGGCTTATATAAGCTAGACTTCGAGCTTCAACTTTTGTATCTTTCTACAGCTTCAAGAAAACATCCAGGAGAGAGAGCAGAAAGAAGCCCGCGTCTCCAGCCTGCATCTCGGCGCCTGCCTTTCTATCACGCAGATTGGACTTCGAGTCATTGTACAGCGCGCTCTAGCGACCTCGTTCTACTCCTCGCACCAGCGGTATTGGCCGTGTCGTCGTGCGAGCCTGCACTCTATTTCAGTCCTCTATTGCATCGCGAGAAATCAACAAACCGGCAGATATTTCCCTCCTTCAATATGAATTTTGGAAGCGCATCCACGAGCGGAGGCTCGTCCCCTTTTGGTCAGCCAACCTCAGGCTCATCCGGCGGCCTCTTTGGCAACGTTGGTGCAAGCGGTCAGACTTCGACCTCATCGCCCTCACTATTCGGAGCAACCCCAGCCGCAACCTCAAGCAATCTCTTTGGCGCGCAGAAGCCTTCTACTGGCGGTACTTTCAGCTTTAATAACCCAAATCAACCATCGAGCCAGCAAACCAATTCACCCATCTTTGGTTCAGGCGCGGCGACCCCAAATAAAGCACCAGATTCCGCAACCCAAGGACAGCAGAAGCCATCGGGCCTATTTGGGGGTGGAAATACTACAACAGGGAGTTCCGGTCTATTTGGAAGCACAACTCCAGCTACCACGAAGTCAGGACTGTTCAGCACTACGTCAACAACACCCGCCGGCCCACCTCCCCAAGCTCAATCAAATGCTCCAAAAATGCCATCTTTTGGACAACAATCCAGTGCTCCATCAACCCTCTTTGGGAATGCACGCACTTCGAGCCCGTTATCTACATCGTCCCCGGCCGTTTCAGCTCCAACTTTCGGTTCAGGCATCGGAGCAGGCCAACAGCAACAAACGAAGCCTTCCAGCGGCTTGTTTGGCGGCGCCAGTGGAGCAGGCAATACTTCTAATACTACCTCTGGAAGCCTATTCACTAACTTGGGCCAGTCAAAGCCAGGTGCGGAGACTCCGAAACCAGGCGCAAGCACAGGTTTATTTGGAGCAGCCGGAAGTACCCCTGCGACCACCCAATCGTCAGGTTCATTGTTCGCACCTTCGTCCGGAGCCTCTAGTCAGCCAGCTTTCTCTCTGACACCCGCAGCTTCAACCCAACCATCTACATCTCTCACTACCACCTCCACAGCAGGCGGCAACACCCAGAAACCTCTATTTTCCCTTGGTACTCCAGCATCCACAACTACACCGGCTACGACCACAGCTACGCCATCTGGTGGACTATTTGGCACTCCAAAGCCCACAGCTTCTACTGGATCCACAACACCAGCTACTACCGCTGCTGCTGCACCAGCGGCCAGCAACATGTTTGCAAACATGGGCAACCCAGCTGCCACAACGACAGCCACTTCTGGGGCTACAACCGCGGCATCTACTGGTGCTCCAAAGTTTGGTGCCTCTGCTGCGACTCCCGCGTCCTCTGCGCCCGCAGCCACCACCACAACCACTGCACCAGCCACTGCGGCAGCTGGAACTACTGGAACTAACCTAGGAGCATCGACCGTAGGACCGGCTCCACCAGCTCAATCACGCCTAAAAAACAAGACTATGGATGAGATCATCACTCGCTGGGCGACAGACCTTACAAAATACCAAAAGGAGTTCCAAGAACAAGCAGAACAAGTGGCTGAATGGGACAGGATGCTGGTTGAAAATGGCACAAAGGTGCAGAAGCTGTACGGAAATACTGTTGACGCTGAAAGAGCCACGCAGGAGGTCGAGCGGCAACTCGCCTCCGTTGAGAGCCAGCAGGATGAGCTAAGCTCGTGGCTTGATCGGTATGAACAGGAGGTTGAGACTTTGCTATCTAAACAGGTTGGAATGGGGGATAACCTTCCTGGGCCCGATCAGGAACGAGCAAGAACGTAAGTGATTCTGATTCCGCATGCACAGGCGTGTGGTGGTACAGTTAACTAACAATGGAACCTTTATAGCTATAAACTTGCCGAACGTCTTTCAGAGCGCCTGAATGAAATGGGCCAGGATTTAACTAGTATGATTGAGGAAGTTAACACCGCTTCTGCAACTCTTAGCAAGACCAGCAAGGCTGATGAACCGGTTTGTGCTCCTATATTTTACCATAACAAGCGTCGCATCCAGCTAATATAATATAACGCAGATCTCCCAAATTGTTCGCATCCTAAACTCGCACCTCTCCCAGCTCCAACTCATCGACCAAGGAACGGCAGCTCTGCGAGCAAAGATCACCGCATCTCAAAAACTCGGCAATTCTATTAGCGGGTTCAAGAATGGTGCTCCACGCGGTGTTGGTGGTGGCAGTGGAGGAGCTGCAGAAGACTTTTACCGCTCTTACATGGGACGAAGGTAGAGATATGCTAAAGCCAGCTTCTTTTTCCACTTTATTTTTTGAACCCAGGAGCTTGAAATTCAATGACTTGTACAACTGGTAATGGGGGATTCGTTTGAGAACAAATAAATACACTTCTTTAACTTGGGCGTTTTACGGAAGAAAATAGTGAGGGGAGAGGAATGATGATTGGTTGTTTTTATGAGGCTAATGTCTCGCCTTTGGCCGTATAAACACGTCAACTTGTAAGTGCCTGCAACATGACTATTCATAAGCAATGAAATGTATGTACAGCATACATCTATTATCTACTCTCTCCTCGCTGCAACCGGGGCATTAATTTTCGCTATGATACAACATGTTTTCATTTTCGAGGCTAAACTATCTCAAGCAATATGGGTACCAGGTTGTGGTGAAGATGCAAATACAAATGCTGAGAGTGGAGAATAGAAAACACAGACTATGTACTAGAGTAAATGGCAGATAGGATTCATTTCAAAGCAGGAAGCTGATTGTATATCAACCCTCGTTCATATTGACTATGTATTTAGTTCTGTTCACCACCCTGGTTCTTGGTGAGCTCGTCACTATAGTTGCCAACGTTAGTTAAAGACCTCTAGCCTTCCTGGTGGTACATGGGGGATCCTACATGTGGGCATCAAGCTCATCAAGGTGGGCACGCTGCTGCTTCAGCTTCTCCTTGAGTGCGAGGAGCCTAGTGTAACCGGTTAGCGATCAACTCAATGGCATGCCCCAATTGAGCTACAGGGATAGAGTAAAGGTGTTTGTACTTTTCGGTCTCCTTCCTCTTCACGTAGAGGTTCTCTTCGGCGGATTCCTTCTTGGTCCAGGCGTCACTGTATCAAAGATGGTTAGCCAACGGATGGCGTGGATGCGGGCTGACGGGGCAGATGTCCGGCCGAAGACCCGGAGTAGGCGGTTTCTACTAACCCGGACTGTACACCTCCGGCGCGAGGAGCACCGGTAGAGCCCTCTGTCATTCTGACGGCGGCAACGGAGAAAGAGCGGGTAACTGGCAGCCTGCTGGCGCGGAGAGCTGGTCTGGCGAGTTGGAACATGGCGAATTGGACGAGACGGCTGCTGGAAGATGATGGCGGTTGAGCTGGAGTCGATATATACTGATATAGAAGCAAGATAGATGGAGGGGGGATGCTTACTGCTGTGTGTTTGTCTATGAAGTTGAAGCTCGAACGTTCTTGTTTCTTCTTTCGTTCTTGTTTGGCGGGAAGGTGGAGCTCGACTAAAGGGGTTTAGCTTGTCACGTGACTATAACACTACACGTGATATATTTTGCACGTGATCATACCTTTCCACGTGACTTCGTTATCTTTCGGCTCGGCTTATCTTTACTCCGACATCACCTGACTATTATCACCTGATTCAAGTCACGAGTCAGCCTACACCACCACCACCGCATACTAGTATGGAGTAAGAAGTCATTGTATATATTTACTTTTATTACTTATATTATTCATACTACTATACTACTATACTACTACTATATATATCTATTCTTATATATATTAATTAATGGTACAGAGTATATGTGTAGTGTTGATGTGTATGTATGACTAAGCAGCTAGCCCCTTTTGGCAAACACTCCACCTCCCCTTGCGCCTTCAGCGTCCAACAAAACCTCACTTGTTTCCATCCACTTCCATCCCCTCTGTTCCCCCAGCACATCGCCTGCCTCTGAACAGCTACCACCACCTCGTCTCCCAACTGCTGCCTCCCCGTCCGCCTCGAGTCTCTGCCGTATATCCCCCTCGACTCTGTTATTCTTTCAAAGGTGAGTCGCCTCTCCCTGGATCTCCCCATCTTCGAGTGTCCTTGCGTTTGTTTCACTTTGGGGGGCTACCCTCTTAAATGGCCTGCCGCGCGCCAATCCTCAACGCCAGCGCCATCACTCCTGTCTGTGTGGTGTGCAAACTGCCTCTATCCATGTCGCATGCCTCTGCTGCTCTCAAACGGGTCTTGGTCTGTTCGGCCTCGAGTCTGTAACGCGCCCGGGGCCGTGCTGTTGGGGGGTTTTGTGATCTCTCGGCTGGTTGAGGCCTGGTAGAGGTGGCATGCCGGACAACAGCACCAGCATCATACACAGGACTATTACTTTCTTCTATCTGTTACTGTGGGCTCAGTGCTTCATAGAGAGGCTTATAACATTCCTGTACACCGCTGTTCTGTGACGAGCACAGTCCCTACCCCTGTCTATGAAGTCATGTTCCCATTTTTGGCCATCGGATATCGGATACGAGATATTGATATCAATATCCACGACATCAACACCGGATACATGGCATCATGATACTAACGTCAACAGTATTCTAGTTAAATCAGCCACCATGGGTCACGAAGATGCCGTCTACCTTGCCAAATTGGCCGAGCAAGCCGAGCGTTATGAAGGTAAACGCATCTACATAGCCCCTCTCCCAGCGGAACGTCATGTTGACTCTTAGGTCTAGAAATGGTCCAGAACATGAAGATTGTCGCTTCCTCGAATCGGGAACTAACAGTAGAGGAGCGCAACCTGCTCTCTGTTGCCTACAAGAACGTCATCGGTGCCAGACGTGCCTCCTGGAGAATCGTTACTTCCATCGAGCAAAAGGAAGAATCGAAAGGAAACGAGGCTCAGGTTACCCTCATCAAGGAATACCGTCAGAAGATCGAGGCCGAGCTGGCCGATATCTGTGAGGATATCCTCAAGGTTCTCGACGAGCACCTCATTGCCTCTGCTGAGACCGGAGAGTCCAAGGTCTTCTATCACAAGATGTATGTATACCCCGTCGCAAAGGCTGCTTCCCGTCACATCACAGATCTTAATAAATTCCCGCTTCTAGGAAGGGAGACTACCACCGTTACCTCGCCGAGTTCGCTCTCGGTGACAAGCGCAAGGCCTCCGCCGACAACTCTTTGACTGCCTACAAGAACGCCACCGAGGTCGCCCAGACTGACCTTGCCCCAACTCACCCCATCCGCTTGGGTCTTGCCCTCAACTTCTCCGTCTTCTATTATGAGATCCTCAACTCTCCTGACCAGGCTTGCCACCTCGCCAAGCAGGCCTTTGACGACGCTATTGCTGGTGCGTTTGATACATCCGAATTTCCTTCTAGTCTCTCCTAGTCATACGACGTGATACTAACCTCGTGACCTATAGAACTCGACACCTTGAGCGAGGAGAGCTACAAGGACTCCACTCTCATCATGCAGCTTCTCAGGGACAACTTGGTAAGGCACATGTATTAAGCCTCGTGTGTGACACATCGATACTAACGACACACACTATAGACTTTGTGGACTTCCTCCGAAGCCGACCCCACCACCGAGCCTCAGGCTCAACCCCAGGCCGCCCAGGCCCCAGCTGAGGTCAAGGAAGAAGCCCCAGCTGCCACCGAGGAAGCCGCCAAGGAGTAAATGGGTTAGGATGAGCATTTAGTTCTAGATCGGAGGAGTTCATGATGCTATTGCCATTTCCCCCCTTTTTTCATCTTCTTCCCTCTCTCAACCAAACCAAATTCACCCACCACGCGCCCACCCATCCCCCGTTTTTTTAATTGATAATGTCACTTAGGTTTCTTTCCAAAACTCCCTTCTACTTCCAAGTTCTTCTGCTTTCGATCCTGGGGGGGACTTTAGTGATGTATTTTTTCTCCCTCTCCCTCTTTCTCTCTCTCTCTCCCCGCATGCCCATGGGAAAAATATTTTCTTTAAACCACCCACCCCCAAGGGACCAGAAGAGATAACCAGCCCAACGTCTGGAAGAGGAGAAGGGACACCCAAAAAAAAGACAGAAAAGAAAAAGGCCTAACAAAAACATGAAAAAAAAAACACCAAAGGGAGAAAAAAGTACCACTACCTTTTACCTTTACCTTCTACATTCTTACCTACTACTACCTTTTATCGCCCCCCCTTCCAAGTCCCCCCTTCGAACAAGTGTTTTTCCTCTACCAAAAATAGGTTTGATAGTATTAGATTTTGCGCGTACGTACACACAAACGGAACCAACGCGGCAGTTTCACATTCTACTTCTTGCGTCTGGCATTTCTATATCTTCAAGGCAGCCAGCTGCGGCTATGATAAAAATACAAGTACTTCTACTGGTTGACTAGTTTATACTGGTAGCTCTAGGTTGTGGTTTCTAGTCTGTAGACGTAGACGTCTAAGCAACCATTGACCTTGCCCCATACATCACCGTGATCTCAGACCGTAAATCATAGGATGCACCGTATCCAATCTCCTTTCTAGTGGTTAACGCGCTTCCCTCCCCTATTCCAAGACACCAAGACACCAACGGAGCCGTTTCAGACAGCAAGTCTAGCTGTTCTTCAGCATAGTCTCTCCAACGCTACTACATACGTACTCTCCACCCAGCTACCCCTAATACTAATCCAACCCAACCATCGACAAAACTATTTTTAATAGCAAAATAGTATAAACGGCAGGCCTTGGATCTTCACCGCTATCTATTCACTGACCAGTCGCTATCAAGCTGATCTAACGCCTCTACCTACTAGCTTAGCCGTGACGTCTCAATATCAAGCCCAAAGCCCAACCGCAATACCAATACTCCTACCTACCATCTACAAGCTGAACGCACGTCTTCGTCTTTCTATCATGCCCATACCCTACATCTCGACTGTGGATGGCCCGCTTCGTGAAATTTCGAGTACATGTTATATACTGAAAGGGTGTTCGTAAAGTATTGTAACCACCCTGGCCGATCCCAGGTCACATATGTATTGCTGCTTGCGGGGATGTACTTCCACCAGTCTCCGCCTGTGCTGGCCCAACGGGTCTGAAGCCTGCGTGTCCTTGGTATCGCACATGAGGGTGCATTCCTCTGCTGCTTGCATGATACATAACCTATAGATCGCGCGAAAAAAGGAAACGGTAAAAAAAGCAAAGGTGACGACGGTGGGATGGATGCAAGGGAATGGGATGTGATGTGATGGGATGTGGGATGAGGACGAGGGATGGGATAGGCTTCGGCCGTGGGAAGGATATATGTGAGAGGGGGCACGGTCTGGAGTTTCGAGAAAACAAAGGAGAAAACAAAGGGTGGGCAAAGTGAGGCTTGCAGCAGGTTGAGGGTTGGTATATATGACGTCTCACGAGCAGGAGGGAGGTTGAAGCAGGTTTTGGACCACCAAGTATAGAGTACAAAGTACAAGTTATGAGATAAAGGGGGATGGGATGAGATGCTATTACACCGGGTATATGTTTTACGTTTCCTGCACTGCATTCTGCACGAGTACCAGACTCATCTATATGCGGATATCAGGTTATTCAAGGCCCATACCTTCATCCCCGTATATGCACGGTGTAATCTACATATAATAATCGTATGATTTAAACCAGCTTTTGCGTTTTCATTTATTCTAAGACCAAGAAATATCATAAGACAACAGTCCATAGAGGGATCAAACAGAGGTAATAGTAAATTCCAGCGACGTGATTAGAATTCCCTGCAGTTTCTTTGTTTTAGTTTTTCCTTTTTTTTTTGATAGGAGCACGAATGAAGGGAAGAAAACCAGTTACTTGCCCCGGATCCAGATCACAAATGAAAGTCATTATAGATACAGAACAGAACAAGGTAGTCGAGTCGGGTCGAGCTGGAGTAATGTAGGAAGAAACGCGTGTTCGGGTCTGTATCTTGTGTCCACGAAAGAGAAAGAAAAGAAATAACTTTTTTTGTTTGTTTGGGCTGACGAGTATTTTGGCTCAGCCTGACTCAATTTGGGAAGTCAAAGGGAAACGAAGAAAGCAAACGCAAGGCGGCTACAGTGGGGGGAACCGAGCATGCATCCCCCTGCCAACCCGTAACCTACCATTAGCCCAAAAAAGATAGTGTAGAGGTTAGTTGAGGGAAGTCGAGAGAAAGAAGAAAAAAGGGCAGCGGCATCAGAAACGGCCAAACGCGTCGTCGTGCTTGCAAACGGTGCCCTGCCGCAGGTAACTACCCGATGACATCACACGTACACAAGTACACGCGCAGGCGCAGACGCAGACGCAGGCGCATGCATGGATGCATGCATGCCACCAAGCCAGGAAAGGCATACCAGGAATAAAGCGGAAAAAGAAAAGAAAGGGGAAAACGAGAAGGGGAAAGACGGAAGGGGGGAGGAAAGCCGTTGGATCCAAGTCAGTCGGACCTTTCAAGCCATCGGAGGAGTTCGTGCCTTTGTGGCGTCCTGGTCTGACAGCGCCGTGTGTGTGGCCGTCGTTGATCCGCGGCAGGGCCTATATTCGTGACATCGTGATCCATGATCCGTGATACGCCGGCTACCAGCGATGGTTTGGCTGCTGCTATGGCCCGTTTTCGTGTTTCGTTGGGCATCCAATCCACCGACCGGCTAACGAGGCAGCCAAGCGATGTGCGTCAGCTGCGCGTCCGCTCCCCAGCCTGTCGGAATCCGGGGTCGCCTCTTTGTCTTCTCTCCTCGCCCTCCGTTTGGTGTCAAGAGGTAAGGGGGAAAGATGGAGACGCAAGGGCAAGGGGTTCAAGAAGGCGCAGAAAGGGAAAAAGGTGGCGGCGGGTCGACGGTCACATGGTCGGTCACGGGGGCGCGTGCTCCCAAACCGTCTTTTTCGACCCCTGGACAGTTTTCACCAGAGAGAAAGCAGAGACAAGAGACAGGACAGGAAGAGAATTAAGAGTAAAATTAAGGTCATAAGAGTAATGTCTAAAAGGCCAAGATGTAGTCCAAGAAAAAAGGAGGTTAAAAAGGACACGAAGAAGGGACAAGACGAACGGGGTATCTTATATCGCGGCCGATCATTGTTAATAAAAATCAAACCCCATCGATAGTCAGACCACAGCCAGAAGTACAAGCGTCGAGGTAAAAAAAACCAGAGACGGGAAATGGAAAACGCGGGAAAGTAGCTTCTAGCGCCCTGTTCTGTTTGTCGAAATGTAGCATCAACGTATCGCATCACATAGCATAGCATCGCAGGACAAGCAGAGGCGGTGAGAGGGAGAAATAGCCCATGATGATGATTCCATATTAAATATTTGGTTCAAATGAATAGGCAGAGGTGGATAGGGAGAGAGAGGTGTCGGCTTATGCTAAGGGTGCTGTTGTTCGAAAGTCATAAAAGCGTAACCGGGTCATCAATTAAGTAATAGGACAGGGATGAGGAGTGGTGCAGGGGTGAGCCATGCTCTCCCCGGTGACATCGTCCCTTGTTCGGCGTGCCATGTGTGGTCGGGTTCGGGGTTGGGGAAGGAAAGTGTGTGGAGGTTAGAGCGGTGTAGGTGGCTGGGTAAAAAAGCTATCGGTTCGAGTGTTTGAGGCGACCCTTTCACATCGGCTTCCGTGTGCGGTGCGTGCATGATGACGTCCACGAGTCTACTTCTGAGACTTCTTCCCCTTACCCGCGCCGCTGGTAGAGGTAAGTTCGGTCTTGGTGGACATGGTCCTGGTCAGGCCGCCAATGTAGTCCTGCAGGAAACGGTTTTCGTTCTCCAGTTTGTCGTGATCGGACTTGACCTCGTCAATCCGCTCGGCCAACGCCTGTAACGACGACTGCAGCGTCTTTGCTTGTCTGTTTGCGCGCGGTCAGCAAAAGCCCTCTCGATAGCAGGGATAGAAGTACTCACTCCTGAAGCGTATGTCTCGCCTGGGTACCCAGCTTCTCGACATCGGCCGAGTTCCTTCGCGGGCTCATAGCACGAGCATCGTCTGGCGGGAACTCTTCCTTTTGGATCTCGATCTCGGGATGGTCGCGGGGCACGAGTATGGAGGCACTTGGTTTCCGGCTGGCGATGCGGGGACGGTCTGCCCTGGATTTCCGCTCTGACTCCGTATCTGAGGTAGACGAAGAGGAGGAGGAGGACGCCGGGGAGACCTGCGAGTTGTCGTTGTCGTGGTTCGCGGTGGAATGGTGTCCATTGCTGGTGTTGTTGGAGCTCGAGTTCTCGTTCGACGCGGGGGAGGGCATTGTACGGACGGGGTCTGAGGAGTTGTACAAACCGGCACCAGCAGCCATGTTGCCGCAGCTAGAGGCCGCCTTGGATTTAAGTAGGTAGGAGGTGGTATATCTTGGATATCTCGTTGAGCTGGAAGGACAGGACAAAGTACCCGTATGCGCTATCAGGAGGCGGAACGCGGAATGCTGAGCAGGAGGTGGACGATTGACAAATCAAGAGACAGTGCCTGACGACGTCTACCTGAGCATGCCGTGAATAGCTCGAGGGAAGGCAAAGATGAAGTGATAGTACTCCTCTACCTCTGCCGTGGTGACAAGATAAGTAGATGAAGAGAGAGAAACGAGCCAGCCGCTTGACAGAGAGCGGGCAGCAGCTAGGTATTAATTGAAATCGAGGCCGGCACGGAGGAGAGGGACAAGGTGAGAGAGGAGAGAAGTAGAAGAGAAGGAGAGGTGAAGAGGAAGTGGAAGAAGAAGAAGAGAAGAAGAAGAGAAAGCGAGGGAGAAGCCGCTCTCTGATGCTGAAAGGGCCAAAGGTTGCTCCTGGCCAATCAGAGAATGGCAGTAGTGGGGCCCTGTGTACGACTTCGTAAGCGGCGGTACAGGCCGTATTTAAAGATGTAAGGCTCTTTCACGACATCTACACACATCTACACTACAACATCTACGAGGATGGCAGGATGACAGAGACGGGACAGACGGGTACAGACAGACGGACATACAGATGGGACAAATGGGAGAGGCGACGGAACGCGGAACTGCGGAGACGGGGATGTGACCTCGCTTCAGCGCATAGGAAGCAGTGGAAGGATAGGGGCAGAAGAGGAAGCACAGAGACAGACAAAGACAGAGGACAGGAAGACGGCCAATGAAGCTGTCGAGCAGTTAACCGTCCGGCGCCGCATCCGGTGGGCAGCGGGTTCCTCGTACTTCCATCCACTCAGCGTCTACTCTACTCACTTGCACTCGACTTCAACTGCGCTCTGCCTACACGTCACAGCCATCGTGATGCAGGCTGGTCCCAGCTGGATGGATCATGGATCATGCATGGGGGGAAGCAGCGCTTCATGTCCGTTTCGTCCGTTGTCGTCTCTCGTCTCTCTCTAGTCCTCCGCCTTGCAGCCGCCCGTTGGCCGACAGGAGGACCAGGTATAGCTTCACCGTTAAGCCAATATCTAATTTATACTATCCTTATTTTACGTATCTCCGTGGTAATATCGACCTTCCCTGCTCTTAGCCATATACTTTCGGGATGCACGGGGCTTTGGCATGTTATGTATACCGACGCTACTCAACGGTTCGATCAAAAAAGGATGTCGAACTCTGTCCTTATTCCCTCGATGATTCCTGCGTTCCCGGCTGGAATCAGAAGAGCGTCAAGCCGGAGCCGCGATGGTTGACGATGGCATGTATCGCCCTCGATACTATGTACAGTGAAATACGGGCAATCGTCATCGTTCCATCCCACGACCGACACCTTCTTGACCCCCTGTTGATCTACAAACTCTCCACCACTCGGAGACAGCAGAGTCCACAGCAACTCCAACTATGCAAAGTGATGATTAACAGGAGTCATCACACACACTCTTCTTTTCATCGTTTCATCCTTTCGTCTTTCGTCATTGCTCTTCGGCTGGCTGATCTTTCCGCCAAGTCTCTCCTAGCCAGTTATATATAGCATCGTCGACTCTGCCCACGGCTCTGACGTACCACGGCATAGGATATTAGGGTTAACTGAAAGTAGGTATCGGCCTTCTTAACCTTCGTTGCTGCCCTGCTGCAGAACATGCACGGTTATCTCTTCTTCTGGAAACTTTCTACGCCCTCTTGCTGGCGTTTGGCGTTGGGTCTGTGGCCAAATTAATAGGCAGGCAGCCACATCCCACTCGCACAGCACACCACCCCCCCGATAACTATACATGCAAAGTATAAAACGAGCGGAGGGATTTGGCAGAGGGTGGGGGATCCCTGACAAATAACCGGCTATAGAAAAGAGAGTTATTTTATTTTTTTACCCTGTGTCCCATGCAAGCGTTAGCTGGAATCAGACTTATCCTTCATCCCAGATGGATGAAATTGCCGCACATATTCATTTCTTTGCTTCTTTCTCTCTTTACGTTTCAAGTTTGCCTATTTTATTCCTTCCAGCATGGTTCTGGAAGACGATCGGGGATGCGATCTCCAGCAATATCAAGAAACAGGTGTGCTGTGTCCCACCCCCTTTCTTGTTTCTCCACGGTTAGCTTTTCGCCTACTCGTGCTCTCTCTGAGCTGTCCTGTCCCGGCGTCAGTGAACCGGCCTTTTCGGCCTCTCTTCTCCTTGGACAGAGAAGGGAAAACGACCAGAACTGGAGGTGAGAGCCAACCTTATTCGAGCAATTAGCTTTCCCTGTCGCCTGACAGCACGCCATCTTTTGTCGGTAAAGCGTATTCCCGTCCCTCGTAGGCGTATCTGAGCGATAAAATAGTGCGTTCTCCGGTGAAAAAGGACAGATTTTGGGTTGGAGAGGGATGGATGGACCCCTTTTTAGTGTCTGAATGGTGGATAGGAGATGGAGCCTATTTTAGAGCGGGTTTTTGCCCTTCTTAGCGTAGATTCGCCCCCATTATCCTAAATTGCCATGAGGGCGAGATATCATTGATAACCTGTGCGAGAAGGTTGCTGCTACCGCAGACTTTAGATCGAGAGACAAGTATAGAGATTTGAGGCGTTCGTTGGCGTGGGGTTCAACTCCAGGTATATCGAAGTGGCCTGGCAACTGTTATAAGCTCGCCGATCGACGACGTATGCTGATCAATGCTCGCAGGAATTCGTGGAGTACATATATACTTGCTCCCACACACGGAATCTTAACGGCAGTTGGATTTTTCCCGCCTAGATAACTGTGTTTTTTTTCACCCCCCTTTCGCTCTCTCCCATCGGTGTGTCACGTCGGTCCCCTTGTACGGAGTACTCCATCTGCCAGCGGCAAACTGGCTAGTGGCAGCTGATGATGCCCACCCTTCGGCGTCGCTCGTCGAATCGCTGATTGACGGTCGACGGTGCTGGCGAACAGACGTCAAGGGCGGCGAATATTACGGGATACATCCACCCCCCTTATACTATGTATTTACTATTACTGCACAGTAAAGTAATTTCACAGCAAGAAGGGTAAATGCATTAAATAACGACTTTCAGCGATCAACAGTATCTGACGCAGTTGTGTTTCGCTGGGCAGAGGATAAGCGCCAATCCAACCTGGTCACTGGATTGTTTTGCCTACCCATATACGACGTGCTATTATACCATCCATATCTTCTCCGCTCTCGTGCAGGCACGATGGAGCGAGAGAGAGTTTGCCCATATATTCACGCTGGCCCTGCCAAGCGGCCGACCTACCGTCAGGTCGAAGGTTAGGTAGGAAGAAAAGTCAAGTAGACGATGCCGAGTAGTTGAACCCGAGCTGCGCTGGCTATGGGGGTGAGGAAGGTCGACGAGAGAGCCGCAAGAAAGCCATCCTGTATATCCTTTCCGGCCACATCCCGATCATCGTGGTTCGAGTACCGTCATACGGTGATATACGTCATAAAAAAATTGGAGCCCATCTGACGATCGTTTGTAGGTACTCCGTAGTGTAGGTGTTGAGGGAAGTTGGAGGAAGCCGTGTACCGATACAGCGTCCGCTAGCAACGGTGTATGGAGTATGGAGTATGGAGTACTTTGCTCAGAGATGAGACGAGAGAGAGAGAGAGAGAGAAGACGTCACTCTGCCTCCACCAGGATAGATTCTCCAGTCCTCCGTCCACGCCTGCGAGGCTCGCGTAGCGAAGTAGCGGTAAGCTTGCCGTCCTTTACCTTCACCCCGACGCCGACGCCCGCCCTGCCCTGCCCTGCGAGCCCGCGTAGAGTCGAAGTCAGCCTTAGATGAGGGCCGGGGTGAGGGAGGGATCCAAGGCTGGCGGTTCAGCTTTCTCTTCTCGAGGCCGGATTTATATTTCCCCTATCACGTGATAGGACGGATATCTCGATACTTTGAAGACACTTTGATGTAGATGCGATGTTGATGCTATGTTGATGTGATGCGATGGCCGGCCTGGTTGGGTAGCTCGTCTTGCATGAACGAAAGCAATGGGAGGTCGATGTATCGCTGCCTTACAACCTCCGCTGATGCGGATGTTCTCGCTGAAACGAAAGCACTAACTCTTGCTAACTACGTGCATAAACAGCCTGCATCTCATCCTTGACGGCCAGGCGACACATCCGCATATACGCAAAGCACAAACACTCGCCAGTTGACCGGGAGATGGACCTAATGGAGTTCTGGCAATGCACTTGCCGTTCCAATCTCCCACTGAGCATGGATGGGACAGACCGTTGAAGTTGCATATCTCAAAGGGACAGGGATGATTTGACGCTGGCAGCGGTATATGTCCAGGGAGCTACCGCTATCTAGATATATATAGTACGGAAGTACTCCTGCGGATGCAGCTGTCGACACGCGGATGGCTTACTGCGTCGCCTCGGCCAGCTGCATCTATATCCTGACATATGTACACTTGCATCGCAGCGAACGCTCTTCCGGCAATCCCCGGGTCGATATTGGGTCGTTTAAGTTCCCATGCATCCCATCGCTGGGCACTAACCACGTTGCATGTCGGCAAGGGGAGAGAGAGCTAGCCGGAGTGTCATCTCCTTGTGCAGCACATCAATTGCCCTGGTTGGCTCGTCGGCTACTGGGAATACGAACGGTTATTGACTCCTGTATGTCGTTGAACCTACTTTTGGCAAGACGTTCGTCCTCCATGGCATGGGTGCCGGGGTGTGTTCCAGTGACGACGACCTCGCTGGTTGGGATGCCAGTTAGCGCGATGTGGTTCAGGTTCTATATGCAAGCAGCAGTTGCTGTGTTTGGATAAGTTATTCGAACAGGCCGCGTCAAGAGGTGCTATACGTGAGGCATATTCATTTGGAATAAACCCTGCGAAACCACGGTCGATAATCGAATATTCTGTTTCATCGGTTCCCGTTTTCTTTTTTACCAACAAGGCCACGGAAGGAAAGTAGAGAAGCAGTCTATGAGCTATTTAGCCGCAGAAATCTCTTTTTTTTGTGCGTTTGCACTTGTCTTTCTGCGTCCGACCGCTTTCCATACCTGCGGATGCATCGGTTATGCGCGATATCACACAAACTAGATACCACTTCCGCCAGATGCCGTCAGCCGCATTTGGAAGACCGTTGCACCGCTTGACTTTGAAGATGTATATGGCGGCTTCGAGGGGCGAGATACCATCGGAAATAGTAGGAAGCGAGTCCTCGAAAGTGCTCAGATTTATATCAAGGCAATGGGGTATACGGATCATCCTATTCACATGGAAACCGTGTAGACCAGGCGACGTAGTTTCCAGTGCCTAGTTCTATCCCCTTCTGAGCACCCAATGTTGAAAAAGGGATTTAATGGTAGCTGCGTTATGATAATAATATCGAAAAAAAACCCTTAAATTTCACTCCAGAAGAAAAGAAATCTACTATACAATCAATGCTATGATTACATCAAAAATGATAATGGCTTTAGGTGCCTCCATTATTATATTTTGCCTCCGGTAAGCTCCTCGGCAAGTCTCTTGGTTCGTCGCTGCACGGTTTCCCATTTGGTCAGCTCATCCTTCGTTTGGTAGGCCAGCGAACTCATAGTAGGTGGGGGACCCAAGTTCCAAATGCTGTCTCCAGCACGACGTCCATTAGCCCAGTCAGGGTTATTCTTATCAGGGAAGACACGTTCGAGCTCGGCTTTGAGTTGCTCTTCGTTGACGATAAACTTCTGCGCATTCACGTAAAGTTCGTGGAGTGAATTCATCATATCCTCACGTTTGGCGGCCTGAGCCTCCTGGACTTTTACAATTGACTGCGCCAATCGTTCTTCTGCACCCGGGTTCGGTAGTACCTTGCATTTGGTGGGTTTCATAGCCGAAACCGTTGTAGGTGCTGTGAGAAGTTCATCTTTTCGCGGTGGCTGATTCATGATTTGAGTTCGAAGATTCTCTCTGGTATTGCTCCTGGCGACCATTCTTCGGTGAGAATTTTTCTTGCGTTCATGTAGCTCCAAGAGACCTTCACGCAGGTTCTTCCTCCTGTTCTCTGCCATTTTCTGTTTCCATTGGAGACGTTCATATTGAGGGTGGTCTGGTGAGACCTTTAGGGTTGTGTTTGACGGCAACGGTGCAGCGTCTGAAATGTATGATTCGGTAGGTTTGTCGGGTCGATTGGCCGGGAATAGCTCTCTGGGGACAGGAAGAGTACCCTTGAGCTGCGGACGACGAGGGAGATCGGGTTGGATCGATTGTGGTACTTCGATATAGCTGGGGGCTTCGGGGCCAACCATCATGCGAGCAGTCGAGGAGAACAAACGGGACTGAACCCCGGGGTTTGTGCAGGTCCGACATAGTGCTATGGACGACTTCGCACTGCATTCTCGCAGTAAGGACGCCATGGTGAATCAATTGCGGCGGTCGCTCGCCTGGTATAACTGTGATGCTGGAGAGAAAAAGGTCTTCGTCGACACGAGAGAGAAAGAATTGAGAGAAGTTTGATTTTACAGCGTGGTCCGTGCATGGAAAATCTTGGCAAAACTGCACAAAATCGAAAATCTTTTTTTCTTCGTTCGCAGACCAACAACTCGGGGTTTTCACAAAACTTCACACAAGACACACGACCTTGCTCACTAGTAGCAGAGTGTATCATTGAACCTCTGCGAAGATGGGAACAGCTAAGAAGGAGGCCTCTCGACGAGAGCGCCAGGGGAAGAGTAACGATGGGATGGGCAATGTGCGAACCAAGGGAGAAAATTTTTACAGGTATGAATTATATCCATATATTATGACAAAATAGTATGGACTTGGATACTAACTGTCAGGTGCCCTTGATAGAGATGCGAAGAAGGTGAAGACCCTTAACATGTTTAAGGATGGCAAAGCTCAACGAAATGCCAGTGGAGAAATCACAAAGGCTGCGTCGTATCAGTCTCGAGAAAAACCAAGTGCTCGGATAGAACCGAACAGAAAGTGGTTCGGGAACACTCGAGTCATCTCCCAAGAGGCCCTGAGCTCGTTCCGGGAGGCTGTGGCTGAAAAGGCGGCTGATCCGTATCAAGTCTTGTTGAAAACGAACAAGCTCCCAATGAGTCTCATCCAGGACGGCCATGCTCCCAATGGACTAAAACAACACAAGGCTAAGATTGCTGTTGAAAATGCTCCATTTAGCGACACGTTTGGACCCAAGGCCCAGAGAAAGCGGGTTAAGCTGAGTGTTGATACTCTCGAGGGTCTTGCCGGAGAGACAGTTAAGATGCATGACAGCTACGTGGATCGTCTTGAACAGGCAAAACTCCTCAGCGGCACTTCAGGAGATGCTCAGGATGATGGAGCCGATGGCGTTAGTGGAGAGCTTACCGCTGCCAGAGAACCAATTTTCACAAAGGGTCAGAGTAAACGAATCTGGAACGAACTTTACAAAGTTATTGATTCGTCTGACGTCGTTATCCATGCTCTTGACGCCAGAGATCCTGAGGGAACCCGATGCAGAAGTGTTGAGAAATACATACAAGATGAGGCACCACACAAACATCTGATCTTCGTTCTCAATAAGTGTGACTTGGTCCCAACTAGTGTTGCTGTAAGTCTATACCATCCCCCCCCCCAATTTCTTCTTCTCCCATCATATAAAAGGTGCCATCGCGTTTGTCAAGGCTGCTTCCTGCGCATTTCTTTTTGCCGTTTTTTCCATGGAAGCCGGCCTGTTACCGCTATGGCAGATCAATCCCCCCCGTAACCTTGGCTTCTTTCTGAAGTCGAGGTTGACCTGCTCTCGTTTTGAGGGCATTGTCGCAAAGGGCATGGTGTGTTTTGTTTTGAGTTGAGTCCCGCTCCCACTTTATTGTGGCACGATAGCTGTTCTCTTAGTAACATCTCATATATCCTCCTCTATATAATGTCTGTTATTATATCTTGGCACATTTGACTAATATCTGGTCATAGGCTGCTTGGGTTCGTACTTTATCAAAGGAGTACCCAACACTCGCATTCCATGCAAACATCAACAACTCATTTGGGAAGGGTTCCTTAATCCAACTTTTGCGTCAATTTTCGATTCTCCATTCCGATCGCAAGCAAATATCAGTGGGATTTATTGGCTACCCAAACACAGGAAAGTCATCTATCATTAACACCCTTAGGAAAAAGAAGGTGTGCACTGTTGCTCCAATCCCTGGTGAGACAAAAGTATGGCAATACATCACCTTGATGAAGCGAATCTACCTTATTGATTGCCCTGGAGTTGTACCTCCAAGCAATACTGCCACCGAGGAGGATATCCTTCTACGTGGCGTTGTCAGAGTTGAGAATGTTGAGAACCCAGAACAGTACATTCCCGCTATTCTCAAAAAGACACAGCAACGCCACATTGAGCGAACATATGAGATCAAGGGGTTCACAGATGCCACGGAATTCCTGAGCATATTAGCTCGGAAGGGCGGTCGGTTACTGAAGGGTGGTGAGCCTGATTGTAATGGTGTTGCAAAGATGGTCATCAACGATTTCCTCCGCGGGAAATTGCCTTGGTTTACTCCACCGCCTAAAGCGGAAGAGACTGGGGATGAGAAAATCAATGGCCGTGATGGCCGCTTAGGGGAAATGGGACTGAAGAGGAAAGCAAATGATGCCAAAGCTGATGCCAAGGTTGCTGTTGAAGATAATGCTGAAGACGATGCTGATGCCGCCGATATTGTTGCTGAATCAGAAGAGCCAGAGGACGGTTCGGACGGCAGTGAAAATAGTGAAAGCGACTTTGAAGGGTTCGGGGACTTGGACAACGAGGACGGCGGTGCTCCGATAGCCACGGATCCCAGCAACTGAAGCGCATACACATGGCATTACTGCCTTCTCCTTTTAATCATTGGCGTTTTTGAGCTTACAGTTCGCGATCTTCGCGTTTCCTTGATTTGTGATATATCTTGATTCGCAAAAAGATCCAAGCCATATACATCCGCCACCGGACGTGTACCGGACCGGTTACCAGAGCCAACTAGTTAGAACTTGCGAGTCATGGAATCAAGCTAAGACGGCTACCGGGACGACATATTAACAGCTCCACAACAGCTGGTCGATGGCCCCCGCGGTGGACCGCAAATACACTCGACCGAGGCTCGGTGTCTCCTTGATTATAGATCCTGGAGGATTTGTATCTCAACCTGGGGGAGTTCCAGGGTCAGAGTCACAGAAGGAACCAGTTTCTCCACTGAGCACGAAAGACGATAGCTGAGACAGCTATCAGTTGAGATGGCACTCCCCTTGTCGCGCGAGTCAGTAACTACAGGGGGCTAAAACACCCTCTAAATGAAGTTCATAACGAATAATTACGTACATCTATCTCCACAAAAGATCTGTTCCTACATATTTTAGCCTTTCCAGGTACAAGTTAGTGCTGGAAATCCGCATCTTGATAATGCCGTTTCCCCAAGCCGACGTTTGGTTCGTGGATCCAGCTCCCGAGGCCAACAGGAACAGTTCAAAGCTTAGCTGATCAAGCATTTGACAAGTCTCCACCCCCTAAGCAAACCACGATGCTTGTCCTTATCAGAAAAAGGGGAATTTGATGGAGGCGATACACACAGATTGGCGCCTGTCCGTGGTTCATGTCCATAAGTCACCAAACCGCGCTAGATAATGCTCTCTGTGCTTCAGTTATAGCAAAAGCTTAATATAGTAAGAGCTGCAGGAGCTGTTAAGGCCTCGCCAACCAGCCAAGCAAGCCGAGTTGGAAGGACAAGAAGAAAAAAATTTGACCCTGGACATCCCACCAAAAGCCCCTCAAAACTCCTGAGATAGATATATTCCTGTGCATTCCTCAAGAATCTCCCTGTTTTTGACTCACGATCCTCCATTGCCTGCGAAATCTTTGAATTAAACCTCCCCGCCGGAAGTAAGGCAAGATCATAGCTCTAGTTCGACGAAGCCAAATAATCGAACTAGACGACCAATCAACATGTCCCAACCTCTCGTGCAGTCGAGCGCAAAGGTGTCTCAGACGGAGTGTTCATCACTCTATGAACTCCAGGAACATAAAGTGCCCATCGTCTCCCATGCATCCTCGCCGCCCTTCAACAAGCTTGCCAATCCGAGCCCCCTAGGCCTCTTCGGGTTCGCTGTCACAGCCTTCGTGGCAGGAATGTATAATTGCGGCGCAGGGTAAGTGTACACCACGGCCCCTACTCCCTCTGGGGGTCTTCATCCTGCATGCTGAAGCCCGTCTTCACCATTGGCGAGCTTCGGCTAACATGAAGAATCATTTCCATAGGCTCCCTGATTCCAATCCACGGGGCGGCCATGGGCCGGATCAAGCTGCATTTGGCCTTGCTCTGTTCATGGGAGGCATGGTCCAAGTTATTGTTGGGATCATGGAATTCCGAGTCGGAAACACATTGGGCACCACCATCCATTCCTCATATGGCGCATACTGGTTGGCATATGCAATGCTCAAAATCCCAGGGCTGAAAATACGCGAAGCGTACGGAGATGAGCGGTCGTACACTTTCGCTCTGGGCATATTCCTCATCATATGGGCACTCTTGACCATTGTCTTCATGATGGCGTCGATACATTCCAACATTGTTCCTTTGCTTGTTTTTGTCTTCCTTGCATTCACATATCTGTTTCTGGCCATTGCCAATTTTCTTGCAACTTCGCACCCCAAGCAAAGTGTCCAAATGAACAAGGCAGGCGGCGCAAGCGGGGTTATCTGCTCGATGCTTGCCTTCTACTGTGCTGCTTCTGGCCTAATGTCGCCGGATATGACTCCAGTCCGGCTTCCCCTCGGTCCTGTTCCATGGACGAAACAGCATATCGTGTGATGGAGAGACCATTATACGGCTTCGAAGAGCCTTCCCTGATAAGCGACGAGCCTCCATCTCATCATTTGGCTTTCTAGTTTGATTTAGCGAGCATCTTTGTGCGTTTAAGCAGTTTTTGGCATCAAAAGTGCCTGTCAATCCTATTACACTTCACGTTGTATCAGTGTTAGGTGTTTCTGCCTAAAGGGCCCATAATGTGTCAAGTCATTTAAAAATAAAGAAGGGGGCATAATAGATTGCCCTATTTGTTGATAATCAGTAGACGATGTATTAGAACCTCTATTGCTTGTTTCAGCAAATTTGGTTGCGGGTCATTTTTGAAATGGCAATCCTTAGGCACTACTCTGTATCTTCACCGATCAAAATGCAGCCTGACTGCGGGAAGGCCAGAGTTAACATACGAACTTGAGAACACACAGCCATAAAAATGCGGGGTCGGCAGCCATCGGCTTTTTTTGGATCGTATAGTAGTCAACCCTGTATGTAGATGTAAATGTTATTCTAATTAACAGTTTAAACATGAAGGTTGAACGCAGGGGGTTGCACTGCCCGTAAGTAGCCATGTAATGGATGCCGTATATGCGTCGGATGTCATAAATAAATAGCAGCATTGCAATGATTATCCTAGGCAATAGAACACATGGTAAGATACAACCAGAACCACGGCCGCTGCCGCTGGAAAGCCGTTCTTGATACCGCAAACAGGCTTCACTGGCACGGAGAACAGCGAAAAAGGTGTAGTTAAAGAGGTGGCGTTTCATTCTCGGAGTTGCTGCGATCGCATCCCAGACGCCCCAGGCCGACGACTGCGCCCATGCTCCAAGAGTACGGCAGTGACAACAGCCCGTCGTTCAGCCTACATCCATGGATGCAATAATGTCTTACGAACGAGAAACTTGCGATGGAACAAGCAAAAGTGGCATTTCACGTGACTTCTCCTAAGAAACCGCAGCCAGAAATTCAACATCCTCCCTCCGTAACTAGTGGAATATCGATATCTATTTCCAACGATCGGGCATTTTTGTCGTCCGAACACCTCGTACTCGTTTACTTCATCTAATTAAGATTTTTTCATGCATAAAGTAGCGGCCATCGACAAATAGGCGTGTTGCAAGATGAAGGCCATGCAAAAGCCACGAACAACTGCAGCTGGAAGACACTTGAAACCGCCCACACGAACCTTGCACCGCGTGTTGACTGCATAACGGCGCTTTGGTGGAGAAACACAATCGTCATGGAGCAGGTCGACTTGATCGACAGGGAGTACGATTTATTTCAAAGGGGGCAACTATAGGCGCTCAGTAACCCTGTCTACCTAAAACGGAATTCCTTTTTGCGCTTCAGGGCGACATTGTTATATACAAGGCGCGACGGGTGTGTCGAAAGGCTCTGGTCGTGCTTGGATACCGGACATGGCGATCGCGAGACATAGTTTCACGTTCGCGATTCGTTGCACATACTGCTTTTTGAACCCGAGTGACATGGCAAGAACATGAATCCATCTATATTCATCAAGGGGGCATGTCGAATGATGCAGGCTAAAAAGAAGAAAAAGAAAACTCCCCCCTTGCTTGCGAGTCATGGCGGACATGTATATCTATTACAAATAAATAATAAAGACAGGCCGGGAGAGGAAGGGAAAAGAAAAGCGTACGGAGTACACACGAAAGAAAAAGAAAGCACGCTCACGGGAAGGAAGGAATCAAGGGAGTAACAATTAGTTTATCAGCCTAGTATCAGCCTAGCTGACGAGGTATAGATTTCCCAGCCTTATCGGATTCCTCGGGGGCGAGAGGTTTCTGTCCGTACACAGTATGCCTAAAAATATGTCCATGTTAGGCGAGATGTCCAAGGAGCAAGAGGGTAGTTTAAACGAGGGGGGAAGAAGGAATAACTTACACCACTGAGTACATATGGTAGTTCAAGTTCCGTAGGTCCTCTCTGACACCCGCTAGGAGTGTTTGTATCTTAGCATTATCCCACTGTAAAACCCTTGTAAAAAGTGCCAGAGAATATGGTTCGATGGATTCCATCATCTGTATGTTCATGTATTGCCCGAGAGCTTTCATCCGCTTATCCTTTGCCCACGGTGACAGAGGCGTCTTTCGTTTCTCCTCTGTAACTAAGGTGAAGCCCGCCTTCTTCACGAATTCCTCGAATCGCGGTGATATATTCATCACCTTGCCGAACTTCTCAGCTGCCAAGTTGAGTTGCACTTGATATTCATGATACGCCGATGTTTCCGGGAGACTTTGATCATCGGTCGTGGCCCATGTCTCAAAATCGGTTATTTCGATCCAGCCGCCCGGGTTCAGATTGTCGTAGGCTTGCTTAAGGAATCGATCCCAGTTCCCTATACTGCCTCCCATGCTCCTGGCATGTATATAGTCGAATTTATGGCTGAAGTCCCATTCTTGCTCCGCGTCATCAATCCGAAACTGAACGTTAGGTGGGATCCACGAGGGCTGTATCGCCGAAAGGTCGGTCGCAATCACATTGCATTCAGGATATAGATCTGCAAAATCCATAGCCCACTGTACCTTGCAGTTAGTTCCTACTCATCCTTCAGAAGTCCCTTTAGAATGCGGAGAGTTGGCCACTTACTATCCCTGTTCCAGTACCTATATCGAGGACGTTTCCGACAGGTCGTGGTATAGGTGCACGATGGATCTCTCCGCGGAGGAGGAGTAGGTAGATATGATGTTGCATGTCCATGCGCTCTTGTTCCTTTTCGTCGTTGGGAAGCGGGTATGCGCCAGCGCAATAAGCATGGTACCGTCTTCCATTCTCGTATCTAGACAATCCATCTGATTAGTACAAACGGTGTTTGATCATGTTGGGAAGTACAATAACTCACTCATAATTTAATATACTAGATGCCAGCGACTGTGTAGAGCTCTCCCTATCCGAAGAGAAGAGCGATCTTTAGCCTTATTCCAAATAGAAGCTATAAGTGAGGAAGTACCCCGTACCCATCACTGCCGAACGCAGAATCGGCATCTGAATTATCGTAAGGATTCTCATCCGGCTCCAGCGCTCCTGGAGTACCTAGGGGTTCCTGGGTTGCAGGGGCTGGCTGCCCGTCTATCTTCGACCGGTCCGCCATTGGTGAAAATCCCGGGCTATGCAGCAGCGATTTCGCAGGGGATTCAGGACCGTCTTGCGCAAACAAAGCTGGATTTGACAACGATGCAGAGAATGAAGTGCACCGGACTGATGTCAAATGGCTAGATTCTTCTATGTCTGCAGTTGAGATCTAACGCCGGGATGTCGAGCCAGATTTTCTGGGGGTGACCGCCGGGTATATATAATCGTCGTATAGGCCTCCTCCGCCCAGAACTTGATAACGAGCTAGCAAACACTAGGCGAGTGACTTAGTTCGTATTCTGATTGCATGGGATTCTTTTTTACCTTCGCTGATCCCTGTTTCTGTGAAAAAAGAAAGCTGCAAGGCTTGACAAAATGTCAGAAAGACGTGGTGAATATCCGCGGTGCAGGAAGGGAGACCTATTTTTGGCCATACCTTGAACTTATCGTGGAACATCCATCCCGTACGGAGTCTCATATGGTCAGACACGCGACACAGCTCACTCTGAAGATGAATACATCCGCCAGCCCGTCTCCAGCGAAGGCGAAAAAAGTAACGAACCGGCACGGAATATGGCCGCAACCAAGACGCTTTCAAAACGAGTCCAGTTTCTTCGCAGACCTCGGCGTCGAAGTCGTTACTCTCTAGAAGGGACCAGCTTATACCATATATCTCGTGGCCTGAACTGTATCCTGCGCCAGCGAACAGCGTATGCTGGTCGTATTGGACAGTTTTTCTATGAAGTACGGATACTTTCTCGGCTTTGATGTTTTGGCTTTTTCCTTTTCTTTTTCGCTGTCAATCAGGAAGTCCGGTCCATATCTTCCACGCCATCTTGGACGTTTCTGGAGCAGGATGGCGAAAGGTAGCCAAATTCAAAACGACTCGTGTCTAACGGGTTCCCGGATAACGATTCCCGTCTATGGGGGTTGAGTGTGCCGATGCCATATGGAGTACCTAGGCTATCATTTTCTTACACCTTTAACCGCAAGGCGCGCTTTTTGCCAACACGATTATCTACGGGGTAGTTTTGTTTAATCAATGACTGCGAGACAGATGTCGATAGATGATGCTAAGGCATCCAGAAGAGAGAGACTTGATGATACCCTTGGTAAAGAGGCTGAGTGGCTAAACAAGTGAACGCGCTCAGCCAAAACTCGACATTTTCATCCTAGAAGGGGTCAATCAACTGTTAGTTAGTGATGAAGGTCAACAATCCTATGATCGCTGTGAGCTATATCCTACGACTGGCCCAAGTAGGGCGACGGCCGTCTGTATTAAAAGGATGAGGTCATGGATATAGGTCGTGGCGTGGCCGCGGCGTCGTAATTAAGGGGTCGAAGGCGCTTTGAGTGGCTTTGATGCGTCAATGGATCGCCGGGATCGGCCTCAGGAGATCCTCCTGTCAAACACTGAAGATTTTTGGCAAAATCATCAAGGACACTCAAAGCTTGTTTTAACTGTGCGTTTTGGCTGCCTTGGGACGTCCATTGGATACGAATCGCAGTACTCGGTCATAAGAGTGCTGCTATCACTTTCGTCTATGGAGTACCTTCCAGCCAAGAGAGTTCGAAGGTAGGGGATATATCGCTGCGGCTTCTAGACTGGACAAGACTGCTGTACTAATAATAGTGAGTGGTTCGCCTTGGGGGATCAGATCTTTGGCAAGATTATTCAATCTACAGCATATTCTCCGAGTAAGGAAGGCAAGTATCAACACATCCGGACACATCATGGAACTTGGGATCAAAGGCTCTGAAATACAGGCGTTTATCAATTCATCTCATTATGTGCAAATAATGGATGCTCTGCGGTATGGAACAGTCAAGCCACTCCACGCTTGCAAAGGTAGATGTATTCCTGATATCTCGCACATGTACGGAGTACTATCCCATGGAGAATATGAACTAATTGCGGGAGCTAGAAGCGATGAACTGAGTATCTAGAGGTCTCACATATGCTGTCCGCCGAGTAGCTAAGTGTCTGTTATATTTATACCCCAATCTGACCGCTATTCAAGGCTGGAGTTGACATTTGGAATTATGCAGCCACAGTGATACCCTAGACACAACTGCAAAGATATTGCAAGCAAGCATGGTGGACACTTCATTGGGAAGGGATGCTTTTCCATTATGCTCTCTCTGCGTGAATACCAGAGACGATTCGAGCCCACACCTGTGTCACATTATCATCTCGTTGATACGGATTGCTGCCGCCCAATATATTGTCTAGAACCACTATCTTGGTCTACTGAGCAGTATCCCATGGCACCCTATGAGTGGTTGATCCTTGGTCACACGGCGTACATATACGGTGAAATCTTAGGCAGCGGGATGCTTGAGTTCATCAATAAGCCTAAACAGAGCAACTGCGGAAATCATCTTGAAAGTGATATGACATTCCTGTTCAGGCCAAGAGGTTACATCGGACGAACCTTTGCAAGATCAGAGGCGAGGTGCTCAATCGCCGCTTTCATGGAGCGATAATTTGAAATACTGCATCTAGATAAAGAACTCGTTATTCGGCGAAGCGGTGGGCCCAATTTCCACTGATAGACACTTCTTTCTGACTATTTTTACATATTTTGCTCTTGATCATATGTGGAGGCCATCTCAATGACACAGGTTAGAAAGTTCCCGAAACGTATATCCTCTCGTTCCACTAAGCACGCAATTATTGAATGAAGGTTACTCCCATTATATATGAACAACGCAACATTTTCATCTTTAGGAAATCCGTGTAGGCCTGGACAAGCTACTTCATGCCTGTGGGTTTTTATTGCTGTTAACATAGCCTATTAACCACACGTAATACTCCGATATCATCCCTGCATCGGATTATGCAAGGCCGATGGCTGCAGAAAATGGGAATACTGGGAGTACCTGTCCCTGTAAAAGCGATGGCTAGGTACACCTGAATGCGATCCGCAAACGTGCTTTTTCGTACACAATGGACAGGGGCAGGGATCAAATCAGGACTGCCAAGTCTGGCCCTGTTGATGATTGATAACAAGTGTGGTAATCCTTGCAGTCAGATGCATTATCGTTTACAGTTTCATTGTACGATGAGAAGCTAGTAAATAGGAGAAGGCCGGAAATGGTTGGAAAGTGTTTTCGCCTTGTAGAGGGACATCCACCGAAAACGGCTATGTTGGACAGACTCTTGTAGAGAATATGCCCGTCCCATTCTGCTGGATAGCACGAATACGTCCGATACCACTTAATGTCGATAATATAAAGATGATTCAGTGTACGTTCTTACGGAGTTCTCCAGGCGTCGTAGCACAAAGAGATACGTATACAACAGCGAGATAGAATCTTTCAGCTCTTACTCCGTGAAGAGAATATAAGTAGAACGCCTTGGAGATGGACATGATGCCGATCTGTGATAATCCAGGGTGTATGGGGCAAACTAGGCCTGCCAACCCCTAGCCCTCGCCCCCGTAGGCGGGATCCCAATTCAACGCAGCCACTTGCGCCCGCTCACGCATGCCAGCAACCAGGTTCCCGGGACACACAAATGCAGCAGCCCATGGATACCAACGCCCCAGCGCTGTCGCTCGCACCGCTGCTCCTCTGCGCCGTCGGCCTCTATGTGACGATCGTGGTCGTCTACCAGCTCTGGCTCAGCCCGTTGGCGGGAGTCCCTGGGCCCCGGGTCGCTGCCGTAACGCGATGGTACGAGTTTTACTGGGAGTGCATCAAGCTGGGCCGCTACACCTTCAGGATCGAGGATATGCACAAGAGATATGGTACCTGAAGCGTCCTTTGTTTTATATTCCCGAGTGTCTATCTAACGTGAGCGTTTTACCTAGGACCTGTCGTGCGAATAAGCCCTCGGGAGGTCCACATCGACGACCCAGCTTTCTGGGACGTACTCTATACAAACAGCAAACTCGACAAGGACGCATGGTACTATCGGCCGTTTGAAGACAACTACGCTACCGTTGGCACGGTCTCATGGCGACTGCACCGACAACGCCGTGGCGCGATGGCCAAGTTCTTCTCGAAGGCCAACGTCTCTGCATTGGAACCTCAAGTGATGGCGGTCGTGAAACGTCTATGCGGCCGGATAGAGGAGCACCGCATATCGAACAAAGTCGTTGACATCTCTAATGCATATCGGTGCTTTGCTACAGACGTCATAACGAACTATGCGGCTCCCCAGACGATCGACTTCATAAGTACGCCGGATTTCGCGGCCGCGTATAATCGGGTGCTGAGGGACTTTTCGTACATAATGCTCTGGCATCGACAGTTTCCCTTTGTGTTCCCGCTCCTCGCAACTATCCCTCGATGGGTGATCTCCATGATTGACAGTAGCGGCGCCACTTTGGCCGTTATTGACAACCAGGCTGTGAGTTAAATCTTTCTTCTTCTCTCCCGATATATCAGGCAAAGGTATGCTCTAACACTGGCCGTGTGAACTGCAGAGGATTGAAAAACAAGCAAAGGCGGTTATTGAAACAAAAGGTATGCGGGTTAACTCTACACCAACTGTTCTGGATGCTGTGTATACCTGTCCTGTGCTTGGACCGGAACAAAAGTCTCTGAGACGGTTAACAGCCGAAGCTGCGACGCTTATCGGAGCCGGAACAGAGACGACTGGAAACACACTGTCTGTATTCACTTTCCATGTCCTCTCAAACCCTTATGTTTTGAAACAGGTCACGATGGAGCTTGCAGAAGCTGCGAAGGAATGTCAAGAGTCAGAGTTTCTAGATTACAGAACGCTCAAGGGCCTACCTTACTTCCAGGCCTGTATCAAGGAAGCTCTCCGCATAGGGACCGGCGTCTCAGGCCGCCTTCCAAGGGTAAATCCGTCAGCACCCACAAGTTACACCACTCCAGCTGGCAAAACTTACATATTCCCAGCCAATACTGCCATCTCGATGTCAATCCGCGACATCCATGCCAATGAAGAGATATTTCCCCAACCGCACTGCTTCATGCCCGAGAGATGGCTGGATAGCAGTCAACAGGATCTATGGCGGATGGAAAAGGCATTTGTCCCCTTTTCGGGTGGACATAGAGGCTGCCTGGGACTCGAATTAGCAAAGTTGGAGCTCAACCTCCTGGCGGGGAACTTATTGCATAAATTCAGACTGGAGCTGTTTGAAACAACGGAGTGGGACATCAGTGTCCAGCATGACTTCTTTGCGCCCTTCGGGCCTACGGATAGCAAGGGAGTGAGACTTATCGTGAAGGAATAGAGAATGCTGCCTGCCCTGCCCTGCCCCCTGAATATTGTTTCTCCCATGGCCGACGTCATGTGACTTGCTGTATATACGAAAATCCACCAAACTGCGAACATAAACAAATAAATTACATCGCTTGACCTTCTTAGCCAGCTTTAAAATGTCGCGAGAAAAGCTGTGTTGCGCATGACTATGGATAGCTGACCCAGTCCAACTGCCTGACGAAGAGGAAGAAGACAATAAGACAAAATATCGAGAGTCGGCCTGGAAGGCAACTTATTACTGTCCGATCTATGAAAAAATGCCCTGACGTAATAGGCTCAACCGCAGCTGCATAAGAATGGCCGACCACGATTCGCGAAGCATGTCGATAGTCCCTTATAGCGCTGCAGGGGACATAGTACTGTGAGTGCTGGAGGAAGAACTTTTCGCGCTGCACATAGGCAAGGAACCGGAACTAACCTCTTCCCTTTTGTAGTCGCCATGACGACGCGATCGTGGTGTTTGACCACTCGTCTCAACAGCTCGTTCTTCAACCCGCGAATCAAGGCGTCGATAACATCGGTGCGGAACGGACGGATTGCCCCTACTGCCATCGACCGATGCGTGATGGTAATCCCGAGAATCCCCAAGAGCCTCATCGCGGATCTACTCCAGTCGCACCAGCGCCGCCGAGATTCGTGAACCCGGAATACTTTCGACTGCTCGAGAATAGTAGCCTTCCCCCGCCTTCGAATCGATCAGCTCCTTCATCTCCACGGCGCCAGCTGGTACAGCCTGCTGAGGAGGGAGGTACACCGGCTCCGACAGCCGATCAGGGTGGTGACTCGCCTTCTAATACCCATGGGATTTCGTCAGCCGCATTCAGTCATGACTATTTCAAGAGGTTCTTCGTAGAAGAACGGGAGCTCGGAAGAGGAGGGAAGGGTGTTGTGCTTTTGGTGAAGCATATACTTGATGGTGTGCCTCTGGGCCACTACGCATGCAAGCGGGTTCCTGTTGGAGATGACCATGAGTGGCTCAAGAAGGTGTTAATTGAAGTTCAATTGCTGCAGCACCTTTCACACCAAAATCTGGTGTCATATCGACATGTGTGGCTTGAAAACGCAAGGCTCAGCAACTTTGGCCCAAGAGTGCCATGTGCGTTTATCTTACAGCAATATTGCAATGCAGGTGATCTACAAAAATACATGTGCGGTTCAATTCAGACTGCAGCAGATACACCGCAGCAGTTAAAAGATCGGCTACGGCGGAGATCTCGAGGCCAGCCAGAACTCCCAACTGCTGCTAGCGGACCGAGGCGGCTTCAGCTTGAAGAGATCTATTCATTCTTCAAAGATATTACTTCTGGGCTCCGTTTTTTACATGCGAGTGGCTACATACACCGTGACCTAAAGCCAAGTAACTGTCTTCTACATGAAACTGGCCGCGAGTTACGGGTCTTGGTCAGTGACTTTGGTGAAGTCCAGTTTGAGAACACTGTTCGCAATTCCACTGGAACGACGGGTACTATCTCCTTCTGTGCCCCTGAAGTGCTACGGCGGGTCTCGCCCGATGGCCCATTTGGCAACTTTAGCTTCAAATCAGACGTTTTTTCACTTGGAATGATTCTCTATTTCCTTTGCTTCGGCCAACTTCCATATCGTAATGCCGATGTCGTCGACGAAGATAAAGAGGATCTTGACCTTCTCCGGGCTGAAATTAGCCGATGGGCAGGGTTTGATGATGCAAGGCGAATGCGACCTGACCTCCCTGATAAACTCTACTCTTTCTTAACACGTCTTTTGGACGTGGATCCTGATATGAGGCCAACTGCAGAGGACGTCCTGAATGGCATCCAGGCTGGTGGCTCCAATGAAGGGCGCCGTTTTCACAGGGGCCCATCTTCCACCGACCTCCAAGCTAATGCCCGTGTGCTTCCTGTAGATAGCCCTGCTACCAGGTCGCCATCACGACGGCCACGAAGTCCCGTGAAGAGGGCACCTCCAGCATTGGATCTTCCCCCTTCAATCATTCGTTCTACCATGCTGGGGAAAAACGGCTCTAACCATGCGACTTCCAGCGACCCAGATCCGACCTCCGAAGTCCAAAATAATGAAAATGTCAACACAGAGACTACTAACCTCCTTATCCGGTCTACTGCCACATCTCCTCGCATTGTGCGCAACCATCCTGAAGACCATAATCGGCGATTATATACTGTTACAAATCGCCTCCTTTTACCTCCTCCTGACAGGGTTCCAATAATCGGTCACATTCTAAGGAGCAGGACTATTTTCCCCGCTTTAATCAACTTCGCCCTACTTACTTTAAAATTCCTTTCCCTCACCCAGCCCTGCGCTCCACTTACTGCCAGGCCGTGGATACTATACCCGCTTCTTTTCCTCGCTGTGCTAGATTTGAGTATTCCGAAAAAACTGTTTCATGTGGCCTCCCTCTTGTTCCACGTACTTGTCTTAGTTTTTGCTTTTAAAACCGAGTCTCTCTGTTCGCATGGGTTTCGTGACACGTACGCTGGTTGAGGCCATTTTTCGGAACGATGAAACGAGTAATGATAAATGTACTATGATTTTCCGGGGTTTGAGGGACGAGGCTTCATGCATTTTATATCCGGGTCAATGGGCTGGTGCACACCTACCGTACTGTTACATTACATCTGTGGTAGTGTTTATGGGGCCAATAAAGATTTAAATCTCTAACGTTTATTGATAATTCTAAATAATCTGAAAGTTTGGAGTGTAGAGGGAGTAACGCAACGACAATCCCATTTGAATCCCGTAGCGACTCCATAAGAAGCCACCCGTATAGGGACGAGAAAGAAGCCAGAGATCCCACTTGTCTTGATATTGGAATTATTTCATCGTAGTCAGACGGTGGCCGATAAAAAGAAGATTATCATCGTCTGCCTAGGTAGAGAAGAAGTGCATCTAAGTCTATTACAGACCGATGACTCGTGGCCTCTTGAAAATTCCGGGCGTATAGGCCAGCAACAATGATGTGATTACAAGTAGAAGGTGAATGAAAGGTGGATATATTGATTAGGAAGTGACCAGTATATCGCAGGAGAAAATATTTTGTATATTGTGTTGCTAGTCGGGCTACTTAGCCCTTGCAGCTTTAAACCGGCTCACCTTCTTCGGCTTATCCTGTCCATTTTGTGACTGTTCGTCAGCATCCACAAGAACAAGTGGCTCAACCTCATCTTCCTGCAAGAACCCTCCGCTCTGCTGAACCTTGAGATTCCGTAACTTGTAGAATTCGGCTGCAACTTCTCTTCTGTGGATAGATTCGTCTAATTCATCTGGGTCAGGAGGGATAGCTGAATCGTTATGTACAGTCCGCTCCACGAGGACATCAGCTATTGGTTTATTATTAACCTTTGTGTTGGTTTTGTTATCGCTAGAAATGGAGAGTCTGTCCAAATCAGGTATAGGCTGCGAGAATGGCTTTGGAGTCGAAGGCGTAGCAGGGAAAAGCGGTGGTGGGATTACTGGAGCCCTTGAATTGAGCGAAGAGCCAATATTTGAGGGTATTTGGGTAGACTGCGTAGTGACTCCCGAAGAGATGGGTTCTTCTGTTTTTCGAGCACGTTTAAAGCGAGAGGCCTTTCGTGTTGATCCTGAATCCTGTACTTTTGCCCTATCTATGCTTCCTGACCTTTCAACCACTGCCTCCTGGATAGGTGGCGGTAGATATTCTTTGGCCTTGGGAACAGAAGGGGCAGGCTTAGGAGATGGCTCCGGGGCAATATCAAGTTCTTCAGCAAATGCAACCTTCTTTTTCTTTGCTGGGCCTTTCTTGATGGCAGATGGCCCTTGTTCCACCTGAGTCCGAACATCCGAAGGCAATGAGCTAGTGTCAGGGCCAATATTTTGCAAACTCTTTGCGTTCAGCTTCTTCTCGAGTTCACGCATTTGTTTGATATAATCGTCATCCAAGACTCTCTTTGTAGATCGCCCATATTCATCCTCACAATCGCTATCTTCGTCGTCTAGGTCATAATCTTCATCGTCGATTGAGAATTCGCTCCCATCTTCATCTAGTTCAAGCTCTGCAACAATGGCGCCTACTTCTTCAAGTCCATACTGAATCATCTCTCTGCGTAATGCAGCATCTTCTGGGGAGTCATCCTCAACTTCTACCATCGTCGACACGCCCTTCTCTACGGTATCCGTTGTTGATGTCGCTGATTCCGTAGATGTTTTTACGGAGTCCACTATCGGAATATTGGATTTCAATGGTACTCCATTCTCTCTAATGGGAGTTTTAACCTGCTGGCGGCCAGTCTCCTGTTGGATTTGTGGCTTAGTGTTAAGCCCCAGCGTTTCCGTGGGTTTACTCGTAGTAACATCCCGTGCCGAGCTTCGTTCAGCATCAGTGCTTGTAGAGGCAGGTGTTGCAGGCGTCGCTCCAGCGGTCTTCGACCCGCTTGTAGTCGGTTCGCTCTTAGCTTTTCCTCCCGGAACATCCAGTCCAGCTTTCTTCAAAACATCAAGTAGCTGATTGGTCTCCTTCCCAGGCATGGTAGTAGATCCTGAAATGACATTTCCATCTTCATCCAGCTCTTCGACAATATCGGTAATTGGTAGGCCTTCCTCGTTTAATCCCGTATCTGGTTGTCCCGCCACAAGAAATGCCTTCAGTTTATCGTCCAAGGCTGCGGCACGCTTTTCCAAGGCCTTTATATTGTCTAGCACATAGTCAATCCTCCGGTCAATCGCACGTATTATTTGTTGAGGTGATCTTGATATCGTTGGTCCAGGGGATCCGTCTCCCAGTAAAACGCGTACTTCTTTTTCAGTCACTTGGGACCCTCCAAAATTTATTCCTATTTGAAGTATATCCTCGCGCGTGCTGTCCTCAGGCAGAGACGAGAGCTCCTCTTTCAAGCCATCGTATTCTGCGTTCCAGAGTCTCCAGTGGTAGATGGAAGATTGTAGATCTGTTATTTGTTTCTCTAGTTGAAGGCGTTTCTGCTCAAGACCCGTGAGGGCCTCACCTGTGTCTGCCATGTTGAAAAATGAGTGAGAGAGTTAAAGAACTCGCAGTGTAAATGCGATGATTTTACGGGTAAAAAAAAGTTGAAGCTCCCACTCCTGAAAGCCTGAACACGTGATATCTGATCTACTTTAATATGACATAAGCCATGATTTAGATTACTAAGCTGATTCATTAACCTAAAAGACTAATATTGTCATGTGACCGTTTGTAGAATGACCTAGATAGCTACAAGATAGAGAGACGGAGGTATAAATCGAAGACTGTGAATTGTTCCCCTTTGAACCATCCCCCTTACACATTAGCATTAGTGGCAACATCTTCAAAATACAGAGTCGTATAACAATATCCATAAATCAAGCCCATTTACCCAGTACTCCCATCAAGACCATTCCAGCAACGAGTGACAAAAGTCCGGTCACCGTTCGGGCAAAACTAGCATCCTTCAGATCACCATGGATCCAGTCGTGGCACCACATGTCAACAATGGCAGCCCATGCAAGTATACCAGCGGACAATGCATCGAGGGTACCTATAGCTATGATAGTACTTCGATCATTGCCGTTAAACGTATGAAGGACGCCGAGCCCGATAGCCATACCGAGGGGCGTGATGATAGAAAAGATAGCGGCCATGATGAATTTAGTCGAAATTCCTGTCTTTGGCAACTCGGCAATTCGGGAACCAAGAGCTAGACCTTCGAACATTTGATGGAAGATTATCACAATGAATAACGGGGTGTAGCCGGAGTCTCCTGAGACCACTAGAGTAACACCGAGGACTGGGGGAGTGTTAATGTAACGTAAAAATTTTGTGGGTAGGATGAGAATTAACTTACTAACTGAGTGGAATACGATGCCGGCCTCCATGAGAGCGACGCTCAGTTTGTCATCTGGTACATCTGTGCAGCTGTGGTTGTGGCCTAAGTTCGCGATGGCCGAATCTACCACGGGTTTTGGGCCCAACTCCGTACCATGCTGGCTAGAGGCCGCTGACGGTTCAACATCGTCAGCTTCTAGCTGTCTTTTTCCCCGTGATAAAATAGCCCTGTTTCCAAGGTATTCAATCATGAATGTTAAAAATAGACCGGCCATAAATATCGAAGTGGCTGTAGCTTCATATTGTAGAACACCAAGGCATTCGTTCCCGAACATCAGCTCCGCATGTGTCAGGAGCTAGAGGCCCGTTAGCTACAGTTGAGTCATTAGGTTTGGAGGATAAGATACTAACATGTATGAAGGCAGTTGCAATCATGATGCCTGTGCCAAGCTGTTTAATTACCGTGAATGCAAATATATTCATTTTCGAAGCAAAGAACCGTGACAATAAGATAGGACCAAAGGCAGCGATCCCACTAGTAACGAGAATGACGAATAGAGATCCGACACGGTACGGTATGTTGTAGTCTCGATCAACACGGTCGCATGACTTGGGGGGAGCCTCGCCTCCGTTTGTAGGAACGCAATGTCTAGTTATAATAGGTAAGTAACTCATTCGTGGGTAGTAGGGCAAGAAGACGTACTCTACGCCTGCGTGGAAATGGCAATTCAGCCCTTCGTGCCCACTTTCTCCGTGTCCATCTTCTTCGTGGCCGTGCTCTTCGTGGCCATGCTCTTCACCGGGTGTGGCATTGTCAGAGAGGACTTCATACTCATCCTCATTTGGGCCTAAACAAAATCTGTGTGCGGTATTAGCACCAATATGATTGTCTTTGCAGGAAAAACAATACTGGAAGTGTTAGATATCACTTAGCTGAACTTACGTATTCTTGCCGTGGCTATGACAACCCGTAAACTGGGATGGCGGAGGACCAGTTGCAGTAGCCGTGCCAGTCACCACCACTTCGTTGCCGTTTCCAGCAATACAAAATCTGCACTAGCTGTCAACTAAACCCAGAAATACATTCGCGGGAGGGTTTGAATACGTTTGTGAGCCGTGAAGGTGACATCCCGTCACAGCGGTGGTTTGAGCAGCTGCAGTCGTACTTGCAGGAGTAGTCATCGGCCCTGAGGTTATTGAAGCATGCGTTGAGACCGGTGTTTCTTCTCCGTTCGGTCCATAGCAATACCTACGAGACATCGGTTAGCAGGTGAGATACAGTATTGTAGCGTAAAGGAACTAAAAAGCGTTCTCGCAAGACATCTTACTCGACACTTCCATGCTGGTGGCAGCCAGAGTAGCTCTGTCCAAAGACGAAGACAGAGCACTGGGCAAGGCAAAGGCACAACAGAGCAGCGCGAACCATCTTCTCAGGAGAATGTAATTTCTTAGAGTGATAATTAAGAAACTGAGGGTCAAAACAAAAGAAATAGTGGCCCCTTATATGCAACTTCCTGCGAGGCGCACATGAAAGGCGCGAAGAACTGCTTAGCCACCAAGGTTACTCCATCTAGTTCCATCCAAAAGTTGCCTCCAAAGAGGCTATATACCAGTGATATCTGGTATATATATGTAAAGGACACCAGGAGTAGGAACCGTGTGTACTCTGTATAGCGTTCCACATCTGCATCAAGGTGTCTAGGAAGCCGTCCTGGAAGCAAAAAGGCATATCCGTCTAATGCCATCAGGCTAAACAAGTGTAAAAGAATAAAATATACGGCCATTGAGAAGGTCAAGCTCTGCTCTTTCGCCTTTGTCACTGGCCAAGGACACCTTGTGGGAAACTCGGCTCCATGGCTTCAGCTTGGCGGGTGGGTGGAAAAATCCGCATGCAGTAGGGTGTCTCAGGCCGCTATATCTCCGGAGCTTGGGGAACATGGATAGCTGTCTCGTCCGCCCATCCTGGCATCGCGACATGGAAGACGAAGAAGACGAAGTAGAAGTAGAAGAAGAAGAAACCAAAAACATACAAGGAGGGGGAGCTTGGGCCAGGGACAAGAAGGCATGTCACGTGACTAGATATATCTCCGAGGTGAAAGTTATATAGAGAAAGACAGAAGAGACAGACGAAGAAGATAAAGCTGCTTCCTCAAGAGATCGGCCTATGGCGCTAGTTTCATGCTGCTAGGATGCTATAAGACGATGTCTCGATGTAGTCCTAGCCTTTCTACCACTCTCACCTGTTTCCTGAGAGCCTAGTATCGGTGCTTGCCCAGCACTACAACGACGAGATGTCTTCCCGGGCAAATGGGTCACGTCAAAATGGCGATGATGACGGTGAGTATACAGATACAACTCTTTCCTTCTTGATCCGCAGCTCGGGTTACTGACATTTCGCAAATTGTACAGAAGTATGCCCCGTCTGCAAGTCCTCTAGGTACCTCAACCCGGATATGCGCTTCCTCATAAACCCCGAATGCTACCATAAAATGTGCGAATCCTGCGTGGACCGCATTTTCTCCTCTGGTCCTGCCCCCTGTCCAGTCGCTGGCTGCCGCAAGACGCTCCGAAAAAACAAATTCCGCAAACAGACCTTTGGGGACCTTGCGGTTGAGAGGGAAGTCGATATCAGAAAACGTGTGATGGGAATGTACGTTTCTTCACACAGTCTTTGTGAAAGGAAAAGGAATGATCTTAGGAAATGCTGACGATGGACACAGTTTGAACCGGCGAGAAGATGAGTTTGACAATAAACGAGCTTGGGATGACTTTCTAGAACAGCGAGAGGAAATCATAGCCAACCTCGTATACGAAACAGATGTGGCTAAAACGGAAGCCCAACTAGCCCAGTACTCAGCTGCAAACTCCGCTTCAATTCGCCATAATAAGGACCTGGCCAGACAGGAATACGCATCCTTCGAACAACACCAGTCCGAGGAACAGGAGGAACTCCGTCGACGCCGCGAGGCTGCCAGGCAAGACTACGAGAATGAAAGGAAAGCCAAACTTGCTAGCCGGGAGGATATAATCTCCCGTCTAGTAACTGGTGACGCAGCAGATGCTGCAGCGGTAGCTCGAGAGTCAGAAAAGGCTCATCAGCTTAAGAAGTCCTCTGCCAGACGCAGCGAGGAGGAACGGATCAAACGAAAACAAGCTGCTTTACGAGCTGCAGAGACGGCAGGCAAGGGCCCATTGGCTACTGGGGCTGCCGGGTCGGTACCCGGCAATGCTGCTGCTGGTGGTGCGGGTCTGATCAAGGGATTGAGGAAGATTAAAACCCCCGAGCCCGAGAAGCCGTATGATCCGTTTGCTGGTGCAGCCACACTTAATAGTCGTGACTATTATAAACTCCAGGAGCAATATCCGTCTTCATATCTCGACCCCTTACGAGAGGATGCGAGGGTTCTTGCTGGTGGGTATGACCTACGAGAATATTATGAAAGGACCTTACTTGAAGCTTTTGCGGGCCTTGGTTGTTTTGTTGGAGAAGAAGTTACTGCAAGAGAAAAGTTGGGCTCAGCCTCTTCGTCTTCTATGGCTACGCCATCAGCTCAGAGGATGTCTGCAAAGCCATCTCCTACGTCTTCTTTGCCTGCCAAACGAAGAGCGCATGGCACTGAAAGCAAAGCACAGGACAGTGATGATTTGTTTTAGCTTATGATAACTTATTATTGATCTATCCTTGAGGTATCTTTAATAGAAATGATGTAATGATTTGCCATGGTTTGGAAACACCAGAGATCCTATTTGACCAAATATATTACTTCAAGGTATAAAAGTAGTCTCCCATCGCATCATATTCCATAATAGTTGATGCTAGCCGTGGGACCTTATCTAAATATGAATGGCGCTGCAGGCTACCATTATAGCTTCTGAAGAACACCACATCCCTTAACAAGCCTTCGTAGATAGCTCATGTTTAGGTCAAAAACGCATGTCTTGCAAGGTCATCTTATTGCCATCGTACCCATTGTTTCTGTATATATAGAAATGTTTGCATCCCTCATCGTGCGTTCCTCGCTCCACCCAACGCCCCAAAAAACGAAAAAAACGAAAAAAATGAAAAAGGAATAAACGATGATGAGATAAAAAAAAGAAACGCCCAAGGCTGCTATGCGAAACGTAAGCACACACGGATTATATACAGGGCCTTCTACGCCGACGGGATGGGCGGTTCCCCTAGTCCCGTATTAGAGGGTGACTCCCACGAAAAGACCAAAACACCACCATCTTCTAAGCTCCCCTGACCATCTGAGCTTACGGCCCACGCCGTATCCATTTCCTGACTGGAGGCAGCGGGCACAAATCCTCGTCTTCCCGCTGGGGAGAACCCGGCTCTGTTATCTCCACCCCGACACCAATACTAGCAAGAACTGGTGACAGTGGCTGTAAGGAGACACCGCGGCAGGGTTTTCCAGCTCTGTGAGCTACCCGGGTAGCCTCGAGCTTCCTCCGGAGGTCCTCCACTTCGTCCGGCTATTAAAAGATCCGTCAGCAAGGCCCTGTGTAATTTGGTAGGGAAGGAAAAGATGAAGGCTGTACTTACACTAACCAGGCTCAATAGGGTGTCCTCCAGCGGGGTTTCACGCGATTCTGTTGCGCCTGCAACCTCATCCATACCCACTCTATCATTCATGACACTTTCAGCTTCCTCCAGCACGCCAGTTCGGTCTTCTAGCACAGTGCCCTCCTCTGCGAGGGTCTTAAAATTGTCGTCAGCTACGGAGCATACCTGCTCCAGGGCGACTTCCTTGGCCTGTGAGGCGCAGTTATTCCTGGCGAGCGTTTCAATGTGCTCGTCAGTGATTATCGCTCCACTCTCGAGTACTTGGAGTCGTGTATTCAAGCCAATATTCTCACTCCTCAACTCCCCAATCCTCTCTGCGGCGGTGCAATTGGCTATCTCTAGAGCTTGCACCCTGTCGAATAGTACAACGTTTTGATTGCTCAACCGCTGGACATCGACATCCAGAGCCTTCTTTTCCTTCTCCAAACACTGTAGACGGGTTTGTAGACCAGAGACCGGTTCAAACGTGTTGGCAACATCCCCCTGGAGGCGGTTGTCAGCCCTAGGGATGTGCACCATGGTAGATGTTCGGTCGGTTATAATAGACAGAGATCCCACTGAGACGGTTGGTGGGGGTGCCGCATCTACAGCCCGAAAGCTGATTGATGGGGAAGAACATACGGACTTGGGAGCAAATCGGGTGTTCCTTGGGGAGTGGTGAGATCTATCACGGGATTGAAAGACAACAGTTGAATTTTCAGACGCATTGGATGATGGTAATAATCGCTTGTTACTAGCCGGACTGTGTTGAGAAAACCGGGTGGACCGTTTCTTGACAGAAATTGGTAGGCTGATATCGCTACTAGAGCAGGAGTCCGCTAGGGCACCAGTCCCCATCTTCTCTGTGACGCCAAACAATTCTACGGAGTTGTCAGATCGATTGCGAGGGATGTTCTCCCTTCCACTGGGAGAGCCGTGCTCGTGGTAGTCAAATAGTTCCCGTGGGCCGAAATTTTCCTTCTGAGAACTCGAAATGCTAGCACTGCGGACTTGGGCATCCCTACGAATGGCGTCTCGGGTCCTCAATCCATTGCTAGAGAGATCACGTAAAGGAGGCCGTTGGTATGGGACAAATTCGGGAAAATTATGACGGGTGGAACATGTAGCACTATCGACGGTCCTCGATATATCTCTAGAAAGCCCAACGCCATGGGAACTGAATCTGGTGCCGTAATTGTCGCGGAATGGAGCCGTGGAGTTCGAGTTCATTCTCGATTTATTGCTAAATGGGTATCGTGACGGAGCTGAAGAGTTCGAAGTAGTTCTCGGTTTAACGCCGGAGAGCTCAACCTCCTGGGAACCGAGTACCAGAGACATATCGCGGTTCAAAGTTGGAGAACCAGCGCAGCTTATTTCATCGCTATGGGGATCACCTGAAATGGCTGGAGATGGAGGGAGGCTTGGGCTGGATCTCAACGATCTTTTCGATTCATAGGGGATATTAGGAAATACCACCGTAGTATTTATAATGGAGCTCATTCCATCGTTGTAAAATTCGTCTGAGAGGATGGGCGAAAGTGGAAGGCTCGGATACGATCTCAATCTCCTGCCAGAGGCATCGCGTGAGTGGCCTAGGCGATTTGACCCTGTTCTCGATCTATCGGGTACATTGCGCAACGTGGATGTGGACTGTGAATAGGGCTTTGGTCCATTACGGGTGCCACTAAATCCAGCCATATTGTCGAGGCTAGAAGTCCTTCTATAGTAGGCTCTTGTAGGAGGAGCCTGATTTACCCCCTGTCCAATAAAAGGCTTTTGCATCTCAGAGGTATTTTGTGATAGAGTCGGGGGATCTGGGTTGATTCTCGACTTCAAAGCCGCTTTGGGTGGTCCCGACTTTGATCCTTTGCTGCCTTTCGGGAGAACTTTGGGCCTAAGGCGAGGGATCGTGACAGATAAATCTTCAGCTCCCGCACTAGTAGCTGAGGCGGACAATCCTTTGGCCTTTGTGCGAGAGGCTGGGATATGGCCATTTAACGGATAACGGATGGTCTTTGGAGCATCGGGCGTGAGCAATGAAGAAATATCGACGGCATAATCCTTTTCAAAGCCATTGGCAAGCTTCTGCCCTGTGGACTGGATGCTATTATCGTCGCCACTGACAGGTTCGCCAAAATATAGTCTGGTGCCATTGTCACCCGCGTCATATCCCGTCAACCCACCCTCCACGGAGCGCCAGTCAGAGCTGCCCCCAGTAGAGACAGTGCGCTCATTTCGTTGGGTTGTGCGGAGCTTATAGGCCATCTGAATTTGCTCAGCCTCTAATTTGGACTTCTTAGACCCTGTCTCTGGAGTGTTGACCTGGGATATCAAATATGTTGTTTGTTGATTCCCAAGCTGAGAAAGTTGGACGCGTTCTTGGACGAGGCGCGCGTCTAAGAGAAGGAGCTCCACTTTAAGCGCGCTGCTATTGGCTAATTTGCGCGATGTATATTACATAAGCACTGTCATGTGATATCACCGATCTCCATCATAGCCGCGGCTCATTTAGGAAATCTTAAGCTTGCGAGATCGTGATATTAACAACTGGACTTACACCAGTCAACTATCAAGCTTCGAGTTAGATGGTGATCAGGGTGGCTATATTATGGGCGCCAAATTATACTCTCGCGCCTTCCCCTCAAGCTAAATAACACACTGGATGGATACCAGGCCAGAAGGTGGGCGCAATGAGAAACAATATACCAATCGCAACCAAGCCACTTTACTCCCATGGATCTAAGTTCAAAAAAGGGGCACGCTATTTAATCTGACCCAAGAGCTTCCCTCGACCTCTCCCCCACACAACCAGACCTCTGTGGGAAGAGAAATTTTCTAAATAAACAAAAGCGCCTGGAAGTTAGGACATCATGATATGGGAAAAGTTCTTTGCGGCGATAGGAATCGCGACTGTGTTCTTTATTCTGCTGGGCTTACTGTCAACCGCATACACATTCCTCCACCCTTCTAGGCTACCCAAATACCTGCACGATGGTAAAGAATCGTATGCCTTCATCACAGGGGCTACAGATGGAGTCGGTCGCTCCATGGCCTATGAATTAGCGAAGAGCGGCTTCAATCTTGTCCTTCATGGTCGAAACAGCGAAAAACTATATGCCATTACTGAGGACCTAAATAATCAATACCCGGCCATCAAAACTCGCCATTTTGTTTTTGACGCATCGAAGGACTTGCTGGAAGATTCTGTATTACAGGACTTATACAAGGTGTTGCAGGGTATCCATCTCACCATCTTAGTGAATAATGTCGGCGGCATGGGCTGTCTACCACCTGTCAACCTGTTCAAGGCCTACGAGTCATATGAAGGAGACCAAATCGACACGGTACTCAACGTGAACATCCGCTTCATGACGCAACTCACCCGCATCCTTCTACCGCTACTTGACCACGGACCCATCTCCATTAATTCCAAGAAGGCCAAACGACAGCCCTCACTGATTCTAAATATGGGTTCCGTCGCTGCGCATGGCTCGCCGTACGTCAGCGTATACACAGGCACAAAAGCCTTCGTCGCTTCATTCTCAAACTCCTTAAGCATGGAGATGCAGATGGAAGGCAAAGACATCAATGTCCAGGTTCTGATACTAGGCGAGGCCAGAAGTGGGTCACATATTGTCAAAGAAGGGTTTTTGATCCCTAATGCCGACACGTATGCACGGTCTGCGTTGAAGAGGGTTGGGTCTGACAGGGAAGCGATTATATCAGGTTATTTTCCTCATTGGATTGCGAAGACAATGGTGCACATTTTGCCAGAGAGGGTTTCGCGGCAAATCTTTATCAATGCTGTCAAGGAGAAGAAGGAAGCCCATGAGAAACGAATGGCTTCTCTCGTGGAATAGGCGGTGTTTCTCGCTTATTTAGTGTAAACAGACCTCACGCGGCTTCAATTTGCAAATGTGGTGTGGAGGTAACCTTATAAGGACTTGGGTATGTTTAGTGAATAATATATGTGGTGATATATAGCTGATTAGGTAAAATGAATAAGGAATATAATATTCTAGTATGATTATTTACACAAACTCCAATAATAAAAATAAAACAAAGAACAAGCAGGCGGATATTCTCTAATGCAAATTCCAATATGGGTATGAACTTAGAAACAAAATCAGGAACGCCAAAAGAACCATACCAACACAAGGTCGCTGCCATATACATGACCTTAACTACCACCAGCAGCAGCACCACCCATAACCATCATTTGAATAGCCCTCCTGCGATCAACCTCCCTCTTCAACACCAAAAGGCAGGTACCCACAATAACAGCTTCGTCGAGCTCGAGATGAGCATCTTGATCCAAGGTCAACTCCCCGCCACAGCCAGCTCTATGCTTAGAGCTTCCCTCTGGGATGGTCTCCTTGGTGCGAAGAAGTTGTGCAACCCTCTTGCGGGATCCCTCACCCTCTCCTTCTACTTTCTCGAGAATAAGAAGCTTCGATCTGCCGCCTCCATCATAGCCTAGCCGAATATATCGCCATTCAAATTTGGCACCATCAGGCATTTCGAACCATGCATTTCGTGAAATGAATTTCCCAGCCACGCTAATGTCGTTGTTGCTGTTATCACCATTGGCATTAAATGCGGTTGGATAAAGCTGGCGAATGATAGGGTTGCGACCGGGCCCAAAGAAGTATGAAGTGCTTAGCAAATTGCCTAGCTTTGGTGACGATAGGATTGAATCTCCTGAACAGCGTTTCTCTCTCGTCGAGACGTACGCCAGAGTTCCGTCTGGGTGGTGGACGCCGATCTCCAACTCTGATGATGGGAGCGGGAAACGGATCAAGCCGATTCCACGAGAGTTGATGAAGAGTGAGCGTCCGGGTGTGAAATCCTGTGTCCCATCGCGAGGAATAGTAGCGGCGGTGGAATCTGAGTATGCAGGTGGGGGCGCCTCCTCCTCGTTGTCTGTGTCTGATGCCGCGGAAGATCTGAGGATTTCCATTTCCTTTTCTGATAGTTGGTTGACCTCTGCCTGGAAGTCGGCTGGATTCTTCGAGTCCATAGTGTAGGCAGTCATATTGGAAATATCACTAATATGTTTGTGTATGGTATGGGTAGATTATAGCGATATAAAGTAACTTGGATCAGTTATCTTTGTGATGAAATGAGAAATGAGATGGAAACTACGGAAGAATAACAAGACCAATCGTGTTATCTTTATACCTCAAGTCAAGATGCCTTGAGATGGGCCTTATGGAGAATGCGGACATGTGTCGTGTTCAAGGTGAAGCCGTGTGAGGCTGTGATGGAGGCTCAGATAGCCCAGATACGAGCTGACTTCCCGATTAGGCGCTAGTCGGGCACGGAAGCTTTTTAGATCTACCGGAAATATATAACGCCGAAGCCCATGATTATGTCATCGTTAACCGCGGAAGCTGCCAAAAGCTGTATAAAAAGACAGTACTATCTCTGTTACCTGACTGTGGCTTCTCCGACATATATACTCTGGATTGGTCTGTTGAAGAAATGTCGAACGACCAAGAACCGAATATGAGCCTCTACGCTGCTTGTATGAGCTAATCATAGAAGAAAGCATGAAAAGTCGTGTTTCTACCAGAATAGGCAATTCTCTCGTATCGAACATGGAGACTCTCGGGTTGGTTTGCGACGTTGGTTCGACGAGATACACGCCAGTTTTATTGAGTTAGTGTGGCGGGTTCGGCTCTTTGAGGCGAAGCAACCTTCCATGCGCTAGAACAACCAGAGAGTCAAAAAATACGGGGTCTTACTCCTTTGCGTGACCAATCCAAAGCGTGGAAATCAATCTATGAATCTATCAATCTATCAATCTATATATTTTACCCTTTTCCGGCATGAATGCTGCTTGACACCTGATCTATAAACTTTTTATCCAACAATCCATATGTTGTTTACCCATCTACCCCTTGAGGCGCTCTTGAGCCTTTATCCACCTATCTCGTCCAACGAGAAGAGTACTCACAACCGCTGCGATGCCCATCGTCAACTTGGAAACTGGCATCCAGCCAATACCGTATCCTGGAATTAGGATATCGCAGCTGGTGATAACGAGGTCCTTCATCAACGTCCGAGTAGCCATTGTGACGTCATCATTATTGGTATCGTTTTTCTCGGGCGTAGATTGTTTCTCCGACAAACTCGTGCTGCTCTTCGAGTCGGAGTTCTCTGCTGTCTGCGGGGCCGTCGGTGTGTTGACTCCCCGATATAGCTGGAATAGCTGCCATAGAGTGCTCAAGAAGGAGAAAACCAGCGCATATAGCCAGAATTTATTGCTCTCGAGCAAAGCCCTCTCCCCCCAGGCCGTTTTCTGGACGCCCAACGCATCAAACTATTGACGGGAGCGGGATCGTCAGTTACCGGTCCCGAATATAATAAAACCCTAATGGTGTAAAGTGCCCTCGGATATGGCGAGGAGCTACGTAGCATGAACCCCGTGCGGACTGAGAATAACCTACAATGGTAGCGCCCTCGAGCAATAGATAGATTCCGAGCATGCTCCATTTGCAGAATTCAAGCGTTGATGCCGTGAATCCACGTTTTTGAGATGCAGTGTTTTCAGGCAAGGAATACGCCGCCCATGCATTTTCAAAGTAATCGATGAATTTGAAATACCGAAAGTAGCGGCGACCTGCACCGAGCAAAAAGGTTAAAAAGGAATATGTCGACGATAAAATAAAGTAGATAGTTATGACTAAAGGAGACGCCACCAGGGAGCACCATCCAGGCCTTTTTCATACTGTAAGTACATACCCAACGCAAATTGGCTGCCTGCTCTGGCCCACGGCGAGGACGAGACCCCTGAAAGAGACCCAACTACAATGCATGAGAACTGGAGGAGACGTAACGTGTTCTCTATACCAGGAGCAGAGTTGATATACCGGGAGAACTGGGTCATCCAGGGCTCGGAGGCCGCCATTGTAAATCAAGACTCGGCACCAGTCCTGATATTATTTGTATCCGTATCTTCAAGTTCTGAGCACGCACTTCGAACAGGAAAATATTGTTTATACCAACCCCTTTTCGGCCTGCGGATGTTTCAGACCCGCGCCAAGTATAGAGTCACATGACTGCGGAAGTTGATGACCAAAAAGGTTGGTCATGATTATTCAGTCAAAAGTTGATGCTTTAAACACAAGCAAATATGGGACAGGGGAGGCTAAACTAGCACATTAGTATCGGGAGCGGAGTTCGTTGCATAAGCCCGAGAGGGGCAAGCATTAATGTCCTCAAGCTGATTTCCAATGGTGAGTAAGGCACAAGTAAGATGTGCATAAAGTGATTTTGCACTCTTATTTAACCATTTGTAAGGTTCGCGTAAGCTGTTCTGGCCAACTGCTACCCAGTGTAAGTGGCTCTCTCCAGATACGTCATTGTGGTGACTTGCCATTTGCACATAACCTTAAGCCCTCAGCAACGGATATTGACAGCAATATAAAAGCTACCCCTCTCCCGCCGTAGTTGTAACCTGCAACAAATCCATTCCAAGCTTCCGCATAGTCTTCTAGAGCCATCGAGTCTCACTCTCAACTATCACCAGCTCTTCCAATTCCACCCTTTGAACTTACCTAGTCAACTCTGCTCATCATGGCGGCCCCAAAGATCGCAATTGTTTTCGTATGTCTCCCGGGACTTCCGCGACAGCGTTCCACAAGCTCTTCCCCACCTACGCATTGGCTGCTAACAATATTATCTCCTACAGTACTCGATGTACGGCCACATCAAGGCATTGGCCGAAGCTGAAAAGAAGGGAATTGAGGCAGCAGGCGGTACCGCTCAGATCTTCCAGTAAATTCCTACCAAGACCCCTCATCTTGTTTTCTGCTCTCTCAAGCGGTTGCGCATGGACTGACACAATGAATTCAGGATTGCTGAGACTCTTCCCGAAGAGGTACTTGCCAAGATGCATGCTCCAGCCAAGTCAAACTATCCCGTAATCGAGCCTCAAGAATTGACCCAGTTTGATGCTATTCTGTTCGGTATCCCTACCCGTTACGGCAACTTCCCTGCGCAGTGGAAAGCCTTCTGGGACAAGACCGGCGGCATCTGGGCCAAGGGCGATTTCTTTGGAAAATACGTGGGAACATTCGTCTCAACCGGCACCCCAGGAGGTGGCCAGGAATCCACCGTCATTGCCAGCATGAGCACGTTCGTCCACCATGGCATGATCTTCGTTCCACTTGGTTATAAGAACACCTTCCCAATCTTGGCCAACCTTTCGGAAGTTCGTGGAGGTAGCCCATGGGGTGCTGGAACATTTGCTGTAAGTGATTAAATTCTCATTCATGTCTTGGCTCGTGCAGTTTCCGAGTCGTAGTCCTTGGAATTCCCTCAGAGCCCCAAGCATTATACCACGGGATTGAACCGATGCACACCCCTTTCTATAAGGCATATTGAGGGTGGTAACTATCGGGTGCTTTCGTCAGCTCGCCTGGTATTATCCTGGAGGGGTTTAACGGCCTCCATCAGGGACATATGGAAGCTCCACGTTTGCAGCACCCAACACTTGACTAGACGGCTGCTAATATTGGTCATATTATAGGGCGCTGATGGCTCTCGCCAGCCCACTGCACTCGAGCTCGAGCTCGCCGCCGCCCAAGGTAAAGGCTTTTATGAGGCAGTTTCCAAAGTCAACTTTGCGTAACCACCACGAATGATTAGGACTGGGTGAATCTGTCTTTGGCACGTCCCTCAGAGTGCAGCCTTCTTTGAAAGATAAGGCAGGATAGGACTTAGTTTATTAGTTTTCCCACCGCTATAAATGAGATCACGTTTCGTATTCGCTAGTTGCTTGTCCATGGAGAGTCATTCATAACGAACGGGTAGAGCTCTATAATAAGCCCATAAGGAACCCCTATTTTGAGTAAGCTGATAAGTAGACAAGGATACGTCTAAAGGCAAGTATGAACGGGTATCAATGAAAAGTAGTTGAGGCGTCATCTTTGGTAGGCTCCCCTGAGAGGCCTATGGTGAGGAATAGTGAAAACGCGGGATACATGAGAACATCGCCGCCGCAACCGCCAGATTCAGCTGTATTCATGTCGGATACACCTCTTAAGCGAGAAATCGAGGATGAACGTAACCTGGAAGGGCGAAGAGTCCTCGTATATGTTTTATAATAGACTGGCCTTTGCATTTTGGCAGGAAGAGGATCGTCTTAAAGCGGCGTCGTATGATAACACCAAAGCGGCGACAGACCCTCGCCGCTTTAAGGGCTCTTATGTACCTGTGGAATTTACTATGACGATTTGGAGCTTCTGCTGCCTTCCAGCAACAACACCATCAACGTACATAAAGCAGGCCGCAACGAAGACCTCCCAACAGCTCCATTTCTACCATTTAACCCTGCGGTTCTGTCTCCGTTACGAATCCGGCCATTTCTCTCTGGTCTAGCACAGCAAATGATACAGGTTACACTCGGTTTACTTCACCATGGCTTCCCCGCGGCCAATAATTCTACGGTTTGAAAGCCGCAACGGCCAGTTCAGATTGACGGTTAGCCCAGCAGAGCAATTTACATCTCTGCTACCAAAGGTACTTCTTGACTGAAACTGCGTCCTATTTTCACTCTGTCTACCAAGTGGTCTTTTGACAACGGCACACTAACTACTGAGTACTTTACTAGATACTCGAGAACCTACCCAAGGATACCGATCCATCATCTGTCTCTCTCTCAAATAAACCGATATGTACTGGTGGCCAGGAGAGGAACCTTACAACTCTAAAAGGCGTTTCAATACAGAGAGTCGGGCTATCGTAAGTTGTGGCCAGACATTGAAGCACACGGCGTTAGCCACTGACGTGATGGGTACAGTCATGGAGATAAACTATATATCGGCTACGATACACAGGAAGCATCGAGTAATGGTTTCCCGAATGGAAACTCGGGAGCCACTCAAAAGCCGGAGGCAGCTCATCGTTTGGATGGCGGCGTTGTATCCAAACGAGAAGAACCTGCGCCAGCACCACAACCAACCTCCCCGACAGCCATAATAAAGAACCCTTGGGAGGTTGTGAGGCAGTCAGCTCTGGATAACCGACTAGACCAGAAGGACGGAAAGATCCCACGTCCCCTTGACCAAAAGATGTGTCGACATGGGCCCAAGGGAATGTGTGATTACTGCATGCCCCTAGAGCCGTATGCACCGGAATACCTTGCCGAAAAGAAGATAAAGCACCTTTCATTCAACTCATACCTTCGAAAAATTAACTCTTCTACCAATAAACCTGAACTGAAGAGCTCTTATATGCCTCCTCTATCGGAACCTTTTTATAGAGTTAAGAAGGATTGCCCGTCTGGACATCCAGCCTGGCCAGAAGGCATATGTACCAAGTGTCAGCCAAGTGCCATTACATTGCAGCCGCAACAGTTCCGAATGGTCGATCACGTTGAGTTCTCTTCTCCCGACCTCATCAATTCGCTGCTGGATTTCTGGCGGAAATCAGGCTCCCAGAGGATTGGGTTCCTCTACGGGACATATGAAGAGTATACAGAGGTGCCGCTTGGTATAAAAGCTGTGGTACAGGCAATATATGAGCCACCGCAGGTGGATGAAGTGGATGGCGTAACCCTCCACGAATGGGCAAACGAAAAGGACGTGGACCAAGTGGCCAGGCTTTGTGGAATGGAAAAAATAGGTGTCATTTTCACCGACCTTATTGACTCAGGTGCCGGGGACGGAACTGTTGTTTGCAAAAGACATATCGACTCTTACTATCTCTCGTCCCTAGAGGTAGTTTTTGCCTCCCAGCTCCAAGCACGGAACCCAAAACCATGCAAATGGAGCGAAACAGGCCAGTTTGGTTCGAATTTCGTGACCTGTGTCTTGAGCGGCGATGAAAATGGTGCCATATCCATCAGCGCCTACCAAGCCTCAAATTCATCTGTAGAGATGGTGCGAGCAGATATCATTGAGCCATCCGCTGACCCTTCCGTAATGCTGGTGCAGCAAGAGAACGAACTGGACAACGCAAACATCACACGCTATATTCCAGAGGTGTTCTACCGAAAAATAAACGAATACAAGGTCAGCGTTCAGGAGAACGCTAAACCAAGTTTCCCTGTTGAATACCTCTTCGTCACGCTCACGCACGGCTTCCCAACTACACCAACAACAGTATTTACTGACTCCTCTTTCCCTATTGAGAATCGAGAGATCATTGGCGAAAGCCAGGACCTAAGACGTGTTGCGAGTAAGTTAACGGCTAGTAGCGATCCCAACGAAGCGATTAAGGCGGTTTCCAACTTCCATCTCCTAACTTTCCTACATGGAATGGGTATCCTAAGTGAAGTAAGTCAAATATCTATTCTATATATCTCTAAACTTGGCCTGACTAAGACGCTCTTCTTCCTCGCTTGATAGGACGAGGAATCTCTTCTTTGCACCGTGGCTACGAAGCATGATCCTGCCGAAGGCGTACAATTGATCAACACGGCTGGCTGGGCCACGCTTGTGACAATACTTCAGGAGAGCGGTGAGACGCCCCCAAAACGATCTTGGCCCTTTAAGCGTCAATCCCCAACTTATTCCTCACCTCACCCTTCTCAAAACTCACTATCGGATGGTGAACAACTTGCTAAAAGGTTCCGAGGGGCTAGCCTAGAATGACCGATGTCATCCTCCCACGTTAGACCGTCCCGTATACCTTCCTTCGAGCTCGAAATCAATCGCCCCCTGCTATATCATTGGTGAAAAATTTAATACCCTACCTCTTCTTAAATCACTCGGGAGAACATAGCAGCCCGTTTTTCTTATTGATTGATATCAATCTCTTATCATACCTTAAAAATGTTGCTTGGAAATCCTGATACTTAGTCCCGTCTACGTATCCACGGCTTATCAACGCGCTGAATATCGAAACGGATACCTCCTAACGTTCACTCCGGCCTTGGAAGATTTGATAAATTGGGTGAGAAATAGTGTATTGGCATCTAATGATGGATGTGGTTAGCATAAGTTTTTACTACTTGTATCATTCTCTCGTCATTGATTGAGGGGTTATGTCGGCACTCTGGATGTTGTCATGAAATTTGGGGCGGGAACATGCCATGTTGATGGCAACAGACAAGGGTTTAGTAAATCATTCAGTGGAGCTGAGTTGACCAAGTTAACTCAACCAGGCTTATTTACTAAGAATATGATCTATGTATTCCAGTGCTACTGGATCTTTATTAATAGAGAGTATTTAAGTGTGTTCATTAGAAGGAGAAAGGAGAGTCATGAGCCAAGTACATTCTGTCAAAGAAAAGGAGAAAGAAGTAATACAAAAGAGAATTGAAACCAGAAGGCATGCTAATTTTCCACACAACGCCTACCACATTACACCCCCTCGCGCGGAAATTATTTGGTATAATACTATGTAAAAATTGGATGAAGGGATAAACAAAGGAGAAATGATAAATCAACGGCATGCGCTAGGCCCGGAACCCTGAAGGTTTGGCCGAGGTTGACCAGCTGAAGGAATCGCTGTAGTGCTAAACCTCACACCGTCTCTGCTCGAGTTGCTCACGTCTCTCATTTTCAGGTCCACGGAAGTAACTCTTCGTTGACTGCCAGGTTTCGTGACAGGGAACGTCCTCGGGCTTAAGACACCGTATCGCCCTTCCTGGTCCTTTTCGCTTTTCACCATCCTTCGGGCTTGAGATGCTGTGAACATGGTGTTTTCATTTGGCGGACTGTTAGATGCAACGCTGGGGCTTCGGTGACGTGGTCGATTGGTAGGTCCACCAGGTCCAGGTCCCGAACCGGAAATACGTCGCATGGCGGAGCTGATTCTAGCGGCATCTAGCTTGTCGATTTTCAGAGGATCTTCACCGTCAGACGAATGGGTGTTGCTTTCACGATCAAGGGACCGCCTGTTTAGGGTACTGCTGTTGCTAATTTGACGAAGTGGGGAGGCTTGTTCCGTGTCCGATAAGGAGAGTCTGGTTAAACTAGGAGGCGCTGGTGCGGGACCGGGTGAACCCTCATTGGTTTTCTTAGACAAAAAACCAGTCTGGAATCTCGAATTTTTGGAATACGTACTAGGCATAGGTGGTAGGGTAGGCATTGGAGAAGTTTCCCTCGATCCTGACCGTAACGGAATGGACGACGCCATGGTTGGAACCGGAAGAGAAGAAGGCGATCCTGAGAATGGCTGCGGCGATAACTGTGGTTTCTGGGGCGTCTTTTCGAACTCTGCTAGGGGTCCATCTTCAGCGTCATCTTTCCATCTGACGCTCCTCTTATTAGGCTTTCCCAATTTCTTTGGAGTGAAATATACCCCCTTTTTCAGCCCTGGCCCTCTTCTTCTCCGCGGAGAACCTTTCATTGGTGTCTGGTTGACCGGCGGAGTTATGGTAACTGGAGGTACCAAGGGTTTTGAGAGCGATACGCGGCTGATTAGGCTGATTCTCTTTCGTCTCTTTGGGGTTCCATTGCGGGGGAGAGGGAATGCTTCCGTTTTAGCAGGGCTGCTTCCATTGGGTTTAACGACGTTAGTTGTATTGGCACAGCAAGTTTCCAAGAGCTTTCCAAGGATTTTTTTGCCTGTGTCAATGGCCTCCTCTTCACTAAGCTGCATTATATGTTCAATCGCTGATATTGTCTCAAAGTTAGCCTCGAGAAGTCGCTGAGTGGTCTCGAACTCGCCAGTTTTATCCTGTTCTGATACGGCACTCAATGCTTCGTACTCAGCGTTAGACTTCAACAATTCGGCTTCCCGTTTGAGATTTTCAATATCGGTATTATCGCTTGTTTCCAACTCGCGGAGCTGCCTGATGCCCACTTCCAGAGCAGAATCTATAGACCTCTCCCAAGAAGACTTTCCAATTTTCTGATGATAATGCTGACGGCTGCCTTCCAATTCAAAGAGAATCCCTTGAGCCGATTTTCGAATTGCGTGGAGCCCCTGCATTGTATCATCCTGCCCGCGAGCAGCACATACATTATCAAATGCAGCAATCCAGGCGGATAGCATAGACACCCGTCGACTAACTTGCTTAAGCCGTACCATGCAGTTGGTTTTCTCCTGCCTCTCGGGTGCGGCGTGTTCGTATGCGCTGCGAAGACGTGCAATCGATTCACGCAACACGGCCTCTTTCTTTTCGTTCTGCTTTTTGAATTTTGCAAAGGCGATCGTCTCGTATTCCTTTTGCTGTTGTTTTAGTTCATTGATCAAGGCGATCTGCTCATCAATCTTAACAAGGAAATCTTTGATATGGCGGTTAACATTGTAGACGTTTCTCGTAACTTTCGTTTGGATATTTTTGGCCCGGTTGGCGTAGCGCAAGGTATTCTGCGTCTCATCGAAATGATGACTTGCAGGACTAACACAGACAATCATGACAGTTTTGCAGTTGCCTCCAAGAGAGAATTTGAGTAGTCTGGTAAGCTTTGAGTTGCGGTATGGAACATGGTTGCGTTTTCGTGGGTCACAGAGGGCATTGATGCAGCTACCCAAGGCAAGGAGCGATTTGTTAATGTTGGCCCCCTCCACAAGTCTTTCACCACGGTTCTTCGTTGCGCTCGCTCGCTCACTTCCCGCCAAATCGATTATGCTCAACGTGGCCATCGTATGCGGTTCGTTGAGGTCGGAATTACGGTCCTTCTGCGCCACATTTATCTGAAGTACTGCGTGGGATCGAGAAGAGGTTTCATTCGCTTCGGTGGGAGACATTGTTCGGTATTCGTTGCCCCTCATAATCATATCCATAACTTCCTGAACATTCTGAGGGCGGTGAGTCGACAGTCCAGGAACCGATACAGTCTGATTGGCGTCCTCTCGAAGCATAAGACCTTGTTTGCTTCCGCCGGGAAGAAGCAAGTCACGGATGGTCTCGTTATATATCTCAAGATAGGACAGAGACAGCTCCGTTACTCTCTCCTCCGACCTCTCCGCAATTTTTTCAAATAGCTCCTGCATTGTCAAGAATATTATACCGGGTTGCTGGGGTGTTCCTGTAATCGTATGCGTCTTCCCGCAGCCTGTGGCACCGTAAGCGAAAACGGTGGCATTATATCCTTCTAAGACACTGTCTAGGAGGTGTTTGGTAGAAGCTTCGTATACATCTCCCTGAGTTGTGTTCTCGTCGAATACTCGATCGAACATGAATGTTTGGTCCTTTCCACGTTTTGCTCTGTTGGGAATAACGGATCTGGAAAATCGCTGCAAGGGGTTGTCTTCAGGGGGGTCGAATACTCTGCAGATTGCAAAGCGTCAGTTTGCGATTCATCAAGTAAACAGTTGGTAATTCAAAAAAATATTTCCTTACAGGCATTTGCCATCCACCACCTTGATAATTGAGCGGAGACCTTTTTGCTGCAGCTTGGGAGCAGTGCCAGCCAGGGAGCCGTCGCCCATGAAGAGCATTCCCTCGTCACATTTCGCGAGCTGTGCAGCTTCTTTAATTGTAAATGGCCGTACTCGAACCGTCACCTGGATTGAAGACGCGCCGCCCGAGGCCGCCATTTCGTATCGTTTTCGCGGATGGTAAGGGTGGAAGCAATTTAATCAGGGGAATAAACAGTAAAATCCGCGCCGAGGTCTGCGATACAGAAGTAAGAAGATAGACTGCTGTGAATAGCACAAGGGGAGAAGCAGTAGCAGGTGAACAAAATACGCGGTTAGTTAATAGACACTAGAAGGACGTGAAGACTGCTGCTTGTTAGCTTCCCCCAGTCTGGAGATTTGTCGAACTCGACCTGATAGGGCAATGTTGACGCTGCCAACGTTTATGTTTATCCGCGCCGGTTGCCATAGTGATAGGATGACTAAGCGGCGGTTAAGGTGACTAATACAGACCCTCCAGCGACGACGTTTTAAAGGCGTTTACGAGGTGAAGAAGATAGTAGGATTATACAGGGAGACTCTTCTTTCCAGGGTAAAACTTCTCTCCAGGTGAGACTTCTTCTAGGTGAGACTTCTTCCAGGTGAGACTTCTTCCAGGTGAGACTTCTTCCGGGGTATAGACTGTCTATACGTCTCTTGAAGAGGCGGCCATGTCTCGTCTATCTCGCGCCGACTGATCTAGTAAACGAGGAGCCATCCTATTCTGTAGCTTGGTTATATGGCAGTGAATGTAGTGATGGCAGGTAAATTATGAAACCCAGAACCGTCGTGCCTATTATGCCGTGCCGCCCAAATACCAAACGCCGTGCTCATGTCAATGGAAAGATTTGAAGCAAGATCAATAGAAAGCTTCAATAATCACTGCTCCTCGTCATCCTCGTCATCGTATGTGGGAACCAGGACGTCCCAACCTGGTTCATCCAGGTCCATATCGAGATCTCCATCCTTGGACGCATCCCTCTCTGACGGTTTTCGGAACCTGAACGCTACGGCCTGAGAATCTCTAAGATCAGCTCCTTGAGGGCTGGAGTTGAAAACGGTGCTCTTCCCCTTCCCCGCTGCCTTGCCGGCTCCCTCACTGCGTATTGCTAGTGGTTGCCAACCCTTCTCTAGGTTGTTCCGGTCAAGCGGGACGCCGAACTCGATATCTGCAGCGTCATCTGGTACAACTTTGCCATTTATTTCTTTTATCCCACGGCTATTTAATGCCTCTAAAAGAGAGGTCTTGATGGAGTCGAATGGTTCCACGGGAGATATGAGGAGTAGCACTGTAACGTTGTGGTTTTTGAACCGGAGTGTCCAGGTTGGTTCTGCCTGTAAAGACTGTGTCAGCTTGACGTCTCGACTACACTCCATCCTGGCATATACTGACCATAATTAAAATGCGAGAAATGATTAACCAACTGAGATATGCTATGCTGTTAGTGGGGGAGATCAATTTATATGTGTTGGTGCGGGTTGCAAGAGAGCTGCCTGGTGCCGCCTTGGCGTCGCCAAGCCTGTTCCTAAATAGCTACAACACTTCAAGCTTCACGGGAAAAAAAGTACTCTCAAGACTCCATACCAGCTAAATATCCCCCAATATTCCTGCGTGGTCAGGCGCCGTTGTTTAAGTTGAAGAAAGACGAAGACATTCACACCATGGAGCCTTCACAAGGGCAACTTTCACCCCAGGAAGATGACGGAGCCCTCTCGTCTGTTTTCGACAACAAAAGCCCTCCACGGCTTGGAATAGACGTTGGCGTACGTCTCCCCTTAAGTGCAATGGCTGCATTTGCTTCAGGGATGGCATTAGGAGCTTCACATGGCAGTACTAAAGCTGCGTTTCGATTTCGTGCGGAGAATGCGCACCGTTTTCCTTCCAGCTCTACCGGGTGGTACCAGTACCACAAGAGCAAGAATTATACATCTATGATCGGAGGGCTGAAAGAGGGCGTAAAGCTAGGGACGAGGGTCGGAGTTGGGGCAATGGCATTCTGCATATTTGAAGAGACCGTAGACCATGCCCGAGGAAATCGAGATTTTCTATCCACCGTCACTGCTGGGCTATCCTTTTCTGGAGTTTACAGCTTACTAGGTGAGCCCTTTTCCTTTTTATTAACTTCCATAAATCTAGGATATGATAATTTCTTGGTTGGAAAGTTTGCTAATTCAACTCACTGTTTGATTGTGTAGCTCGTCATGACGTTTATACAGCAGCTCGAACAGCGAAAGTAGGACTAAAGTTGAGCTTGGCTTATGGACTGCTCCAAGATTTGTTCGCATCATTTCGCGGATATCGACCACAATATATTCAGTTTATGTACAACATGGTTCGCAAGCCGGGATCTCCCCAATTGGGGCAGTGATAGTCCGATCCAACACACCTTGACGAACAGCCCGAGATGCGATCGCAGAACACTCTTCACTCTACCCACGACAACAAGACAACAATTGTGAAAGGAGGGCGATGATGAATTGGAAATTCCATGGTTACGGCAAATCGGGGCCTTTTTCATGGTCATAGGAGTCATTGCTATCCAGGTGGCCCGGCTGCCTGGGTATATAAACTACTCGATAGACGCTTGGTTCCCATATTTTCCAAACCACTAATTTCTCCCCATCCGCCTCCAGCCTACCCTGCACGGAGAAATACGCTCAGAGATACTAGACCAACAACTTATAAGCAACTCTCCAACTCAGAATCGCCGCCATGACTGATAGGGGGAAGGGCAGAGTGCGTCCCGAACCGCCAGCGCCAGATTTCATTACCGACGACGAGGATGAAGGCGAGCAACCGCCAGGGTACACAGAGCGCGATACTCGCGGTTCTAGAACCTCCTCACGCTCACAACGACAGTATTACGATTATGGAGCGTCTATGCGTTCATACTCGGCACGATCATCCCGGCCGCCACCCTCATCGCTTGACTCAGCCCTAGGAGCATATGATAGTTCTCTACCACGAAGATCTACCGAGAGAGTGCGAAGCTCACGGCGTGAATCAAGCTACGGGGGAACGGAATACACGGGAAGACTGTCAGAACGCCATAGTCATCCCCGACACAACATACCTATGGCACCCATAATTCAAGTACCACCAGGTTGTCGCGCGGCCTGTAACCAATTGCTCTATGAGCTCCACGTGTATTCGGGTGTTTGCATGCTCCAGCTTCAAACCTTAAGCAATCAAGGGTTGATAGTGGAAAGCCCCGCTGGCGAATTGATAGTTGCTGTCCACTTGATAGGCGGGTCGATTGGCGCGGCCATTTCCCAGGGGTTGTGCACACTCCGTCATACCTTGGCTATACAGCAAGTGCTGAGCCAGTATTATGCTTATCAATACTACTAGCATGTCGAGCGTTCAGCAAGCGTTTTGAAAGATCTTCTTGATGTCGCTATGTGATGTTATCTAACCATGGTCCCTCGCCAATTTGTTGCCTCATTCAGCTTACTCCATCGTTTAATATAAATGAAATTGTCATTTAACATCCCAGAGGGAATTTCCCCCTCGTAACATATCTTTCCTTCTAATAACGTAAATACGAGAATCTATGTTATTTACTAACCTTTAAAGGGTCTCTGCCGTTACACCCTGCCAATCTGCAGGAATTTTCCTGTAAAGAGACCCCATAACGGATTACTTGTGACTACGTACTTGTAAACAAAGCAGCTATGTAGGAATGGCATGCCAAAGAACCGAGGTATTTCCCAATTATTTCTATCAGTGCGAGTATTTGTTAGTCATCACTCGTCAGTTACAACCAGGGTCTATAGAACTACTTCATCCGCAGCCTAGTTCTAGACCCGGAGGCCAGTACTTAGTCTTTAAATAGGTGTATATTCCTTGCAAGGATCTCTTCATTGGTAGGCAGCAGCCGACGCCGTTGCAGCTGCCGTTGTAAGGGTGTTTTGAGTGAACCTACGCCATTAGCTTGTCCACTAGATCCGGTATCCGCCATACGTCAATGCTTGGAGTCACTGAGGACACTGACGAATGTTAAATCGAGGATAACGAGGAAAGGAATAGTAGCAAATAGTAAGCTATGGACGGACTATATATACTAGGGCATAGATTGAATCCTCCCCTTTGAGATATTCGTCTCCAATCAGCTTTCCTGACAGCTTGTTCGGTAGTTGACAAGTATATCAAGCTGTGTTATTACCCGCCTCGCTAGTAATATCTTCTGAGCACTGGGAGTCACAACCAATCAACACTAGAGTCAGAGTTGAAGGCTTAAGATGAGCCGGGGAGACGCTCCCGTGCGGAGAAGACGGCGGATCTACCAGAATGAAGATGTATAGCCGTTCATGGTGGCCTGATGGCTGGTGGCAACACCAAGGCAGCTGAGGACAAGCGAGAGATTTGCCTCTCTAGTCCAAGCGCTGGGTATATCATTATTCTTCCTCCATCTCATCGAGAATTCTCCATCTCATCAGAATGATATGCAATCGGCTGTACCACGTGATGTACCTAGCTTGGAGGTCGATACTCCATACGGGGTAGAGGAGTAATCTCTACCTCTCGCTTGTACTACACGCCTCAGCGTCTTTATAAGCTCAGATCTTCGCTTTACCGAGGGCCTAGCAGGCAAGCAGCACACGTATAAAACGCTATGGAATCAGCTGCACGGTGGATCCTCGCCGCCGCGGCCACCCTATGGATAGCGCGCGATCAAGGCGAGGCAGGGGTGCGTCCAATAGCTGCAGGGGCACCGACCTCGCCAACGCATCAGGTGGGTTTTGGAGTTGGTAAATGTGCAGGGATGCGGACGGTGATATTGCGCAAGGAGCACGAAGCCGAGCTTCTAGAAAAGCGGGCGGCCGGGTTTAGGGAAGGCGATGACAAACCACGGATGAAGAACGCGAGCTGTTGAAACAGGGGCGACCTACCGTCGTCTTGCAACGTGTTGGAGCTCGAGTGCGCACTTAGCCATATCATAGATGTAGATGTAGATGCAGTAGACGTAATAGATAGATATAGAAGTAGTAGATAGATATAGTAGATATGTAGATGTGATATAGGTAGATGTAGTAGAAGTAGTGTAGTGTCCACGTGACCAGCTCTGGGGAAGCCCCGCGGACGCGCCAAGGGATCGTGGGCGGGCCCTTGCTTGCTTGCTTTTTGACCACAGGCCGCTCCGTCATCGTCTCTTCTTTGTCCACATCGTCAACTTCACCTCCAGCACCGCAATCTCTGCTGCAGCCTCGCCTTGCCTCCCGACCAACGCCCGGCGGTGTCTCGCCGTCGCTCTCCTGCTCTGGCTCTGCCTCTCACGCACCGTCAATTTCTCGTTTCGCCTGCCCGTGCTGCTCCCTACTCGCTTCCGCTAGGGCCTTGCGCTGGAAGCTCCAAGCCTTCGGCCTGCGACCTGGAATCTCCTGTCCGCGGCCCCAGTCGACGTCGAAGGCGAGCAGGGGATAGCTTTGCACAATCTTCCGGCCTCAAAAAGAGCTGTCTAAACTCTATTGTGGTCGTTCGTGGTCGTTGTGGGAGACAGACTTCTCCTTTGTCACGCGGGTTAGCATCTCTCCCTACAGCGCTCGTTGCGCCTCAGTTGATGTCGCCTCCTCTGCTCTACTCATGCTGATATATAATGTAGCAGCTCGGGACCCGTATTTACTCCTTTTCAGAGCTCCGGCGGCAGGGATTCCAGCTCTTAGTCAATGATTGTTCTGACCATCGCATCCGAGCTTTTGTTTTTTTCTGGACCCAGCGAGCTGGCCGTCATGAATCGTTGTTGGACACGGGCTATATCGAAGTGAACTCCTGGCCCTGCTCCTGCGGCATTATCCCAGCTTGCCAGATCGCAATAAATAAAAATAACCATAATCGTATATCTTTTGGAGACATAGTTTTTGATAACACCGAAGATGAGGCGACATGGCCGCGGGAGCGCATCGCCGTTATCAGCGAAACCAGCAACAGCTGTTCCGGACCCAATGTCCCCCATCCGTACCTTCAACACCGAAACGAACCCTTCCCGGCCCGTCAGGCCGTCGCCCTTGGCCGCGTCACAGATTCGTGGAATGCCTCTTGATATAATCGATCGGATACGCTCCTTTCCACTGTTTCAATCTACACCGGAATCCTTTTTAGCTGAGATAGGGCTCCATCTACGGCCGCAAATAAATTCTGCAAACGATTATATCCTAACAGAGGGGGACGATGCAAAGGCCATGTATTGGCTTGTGCGTGGGGCCGTGGCCGTCACGTCTCGAGATGGCGAGAGTACATATGCGGAGCTGAAGCCTGGTGCTTTTTTTGGAGAAATAGGCGTCCTGATGGATCGCCCTCGCACCGCCACTATCATCGCACGAACACGTTGTTTGCTGCTCATCCTTACAAAGGAAGATTTCAGGAACATTCTTCCAAGATTCCCCGAGGTGGAGCAAGCTATCAGAGATGAAGCGGAGGAGCGACTTCAGATTCTAGAACGCAAGAAACAGAAGGATTCTCCGCCTGCAGCGCTAGAAACGACAGCCCCGGGGCAAAGGCGTGTTACCAAGAGAGTACGGGATACTTTCTCAGACGCCCTAGATTTCAGTGGAGATGACCATCGCGATGCCAACAATTTCAGTAAGAAGCGCAAATCGCCTAGTCCTAGCTGCCAGGATGTTCCGACCTCCAGTGCCTTGGCCAACGGGCTTGTTAGCGTGCGAATGCTCCTGAGAGAGCTCCCGCTGTTCGCCAATTTACCGCCAGATATTCTTCATTTTCTAGGCCTAAATGCGCAGCCACGAACCTTCCCTCCATTCACTGACATCATTCGACAAAATTCACAGGGAAGGGAGGTATATTTCATTGTACGCGGTGAAGTCGAGGTTCTCAACGAGCGATGTGACCCCGTCAGCCCTCGGCGTGTAGCCGATGCGGAAGATTCAAGCAACGTGCAGGTTAAAGCGAGGCTAAAACAGGGACAATACTTTGGCGAAGTCGTCAGTCTATCGCTTGCTCCGAGAAGAACAGCCACAGTACGCTCTGTGTCTGCGGTTGAGTGCTTGATGTTAAGTGGTGAGGTACTTTCAGAATTTTGGGCCCGTTGTCCAAGCGATATTAGAGACCAGGTCGAACGTACCGCCAGGACAAGGCTTGATGATGCCGGCGACGGCGACGTGGTGATGGAAGACGCTCCCAGCTCGGACCAGCTGTTTACACCAGGAAGTCAAGCACTGTTTTCCGCTCGGAGGCAGTCAATGCCTCTTCTCACCTTCTCGGAAACAGAACTGGAGACTCTACACAAACCCAGCAGAATGGAAGAGGAGTCTGTAGTGAAACCCTCTGACCCAGACCCTTTCCTAAGCGTCGGGTTGGATAACGTTCGATCTCGCTCACGACGAGGCTCTCTTGCTCCAATAATACCTGAAGACACCGCGCAAGACCAACAGTCTCAATCTCAATCAACGAGCATTAACTCTCGCTCCCGGACACCATCGCCTAACAAACACGCGCAGCTCTTCCCTTTCGCAAACTCGACTTTCTCCTTATCTCAGACCAAGCCTTCTCGTCATCGAAACAGTATCCGTCATCGTGGTATACTATCCAACGACCTCCTAGTTTCTATATTCCAGTATCTCGAGCTGCATACCCTGTTACGTCTCCGCGGCGTCTCACGCCAATGGTGCGAGCTATTAACTAGGTCTCCTCGTCTACTTCACTTCTTAGACCTAAGCCGTTATAACCGCAGAGTCACTGATGATATCCTCACTGGTATCATATGTCCGTTTGCCGGAGATAGACCGCGTGTCATCGATGCGAACAACTGCTTCCATGTTACCGACGAAGGGTTCTCGGCTCTCGCTAACACTTGCGGTACTAACTTGCAAGTCCTGAAGATGAAGAGTGTCTGGGATGTTACCGCGCCAACGATACTAGATATGACGAACCATGCCAAATCACTACAGGAGATTGACCTGAGTAATTGTCGGAAAGTGAGTGATACGCTATTGGCAAGAATTGTTGGGTGGGTGGTACCAGCGCAACAGCCAAACCAGAACCACGTCAATGGCAGAGCTTTGCAGAATTCAAAGTATGGGCAAAGGGGCGCAGTACAGCCGAATCAGCCTGCTGCTGGAACAGTTTATGGCTGCCCTTACCTCAAGAAAATAACTTTGTCGTACTGCAAGCATGTCACGGATCGTTCAATGCACCATATCGCTTCCCATGCAGCACCCCGGCTTGAAGAAGTTGACCTCACACGCTGTACAACCATTACCGACCAGGGTTTCCAATACTGGGGTAACGCACAGTTCCTACGGTTGAGGAAACTGTGTCTAGCAGATTGCACGTATCTCACCGATAATGCCATCGTCTACCTGACCAATAGCGCAAAATGTCTTCAGGAGCTTGACCTGGTAAGTCTCAACTATCAGCACCACACAGCCTTCGTTTATGATACTGACCATCCACAGTCGTTCTGCTGCGCTCTATCCGACACTGCTACTGAGGTCCTTGCCCTCGGCTGCCCTCAACTAACGCACCTAAACCTCTCCTTCTGCGGCTCTGCCGTCTCCGACCCCTCACTACGCTCCATCGGTCTCCACCTACTCAACCTCCGCGAATTATCTGTCCGCGGCTGTGTCCGCGTTACTGGAACTGGAGTCGAAGCTGTGGCTGACGGGTGCTCAATGCTGAACCTACTCGACGTCAGTCAATGTAAGAATCTAGCCCCATGGCTAGAATATGGCTTCCAGCACCGATACCAGGACAGAATTCAGTTCGTTACGGTTGCACACAATGGAAGGAGAACCCGATGACACGCCCATACTCAACTTTCGATCAAGGGTATCTCGGCCGACTCCTCGCAACACATCTATCGCCACTGATCCTTTGTTATACTCGCGAACCCTTTATTATGTGATGTACTGTGCTGTACGATGTACTGTCCATTTGGATTCTTCCTTCGTTTATACTTTGTCTTCATTTCGCCCATTTTTGCCGGGAACTAGAAATACGGCTGGATCACATAACCCTTTTGGCTTCCCCCCTTCAAATACCCCCATTGTACCATGTACCATGCTACTCTTTCTTTCTTGATTTACCTACCACACATTTTCTCCTCCTTCCATTCTTCCTATCCTTTTTTTTTTCTTACCCCCTTTTCCCCCATTTCTCCTGCTTATTTATGTCTCACATCTAACATATGATATAATGACCCTGATACGATATGATTGAATATTCTATCTCGACAAAAATCTAACATGCATATTATCCCAGTTACACACCTTACCTTCTCTCCTATGTTTTGTTTATTTATTTCTCCCTTCTCTTGCCTAGCATCAAGGAGCCCTTTCTGGGTTGGCGTTCAGATTAGACGAGAACGGACGTGGTGATTAAAGACGTGATGTGAGGTGATGCATTGGCTAAGGGTATGAGAGAAGAGGCCTAGAAAAAATGGGATGGGAGGGGATACCAGAGATTCATCAGCGAGCCTCTTATCTATTGCTTTGGGCAGGGAGCATATTGAAGTATCGTACATTGATTTTAAGCATTGGCATAGTTAGGCAAATAGAAGTTTTCTTGTAAAGTGCATATGATCAGATTTTTACGATGGGGGTGCTTAAGATGGCTACAGAAGGGTGCAAGAAGCGGTTCATACATTGGACTTGTTGACTACCTAGGTATTGCCTTACTGACTGCTCTGAGATATAGAAGAAGGATTATTTTGAGTTTGTGGTAGCTTCGCGTTAACGTATTCCACCAGTCAACGATCATCACCACTTAATGAACACACCCCAAAAACTCTGCATCCACCAAAACAACCACCTTCCAACAGCCACAAAATGGTCAATGAGGCAGCAATTGCTGCTGCGATTGAAGATTTAAAATCGCAAAAGACTCCTAATTACTCACAAACCGCTAAAAAGTTCAAAATTAACCAAATAACGCTGGCGCGGCGGTATCAAGGTGCTGCAGTCTCAAGAGCTGAAGCAACATCTATCCATCGCAAAAAGTTGACAAATGCACAAGAAGAAGTACTCCTACAGCATATAAATCGATTATCAGAGAGAGGCCTATCACCTACGCCCCAGGTACTGCGAAATCTCGTATACGAGCTCACTAAACAGGCTATTGGCATCAACTAGGTGGCTCGGTTCTATAGCCGGCACAAGGATCGCATTAAGAGTCTCTATCTCCGCACCATTAATCAATCCAGGCATATTGCTGATAATTCCAAGCATTTTGAACACTTTTATGAGCTTGCAAGTACTTGTTTATTAGTAGTTAGCTATTAAATATTAATATTAACCTCTTCTTTAGCTTAGGGAAGCAATAAATAAGTATAATATTACTCCAGATAATATTTACAACTTTGATAAGAAAGGCTTCCTTATTGGCCTAGGACATGCTATTAAACGGGTGGTTCCTATTCATGCGCTTAAAAATAGAAGGATAACAGCTATACAAGATGGAAGTCGCGAGTTTATCTCTCTACTCGCTGCTGTCTCTGCAGATAGAGAATAGATTCCTCCTACACTTATTTATAAGGGAGAAGGTGATCTACAAGACACCTGGGTGGACAAATTTGACCCTCAGAGAGAAATATCATATTTTGCAGCATCTCCGAATGGCTGGAGCAATGATAACTTTGGCAAGGAATGGCTTCAAATATTCGATAAGCATACAAAGGCAAAGGCTGGCCGGGGAAGAAGGCTTCTTATTCTAGATGGCCACTCATCTCATATCAATATAGGATTCATCGAATATGCAGATAAAAACCATATCTTGCTAGTTATCTTACCTCCACATTCAACACACCGTCTACAGCCATTGGATGTTAGGATATTTGGGCCATTAGCCAGTGCATATTCCCAGGAAGTTAATAATCTCTTACGCAGCGGATATGGGTATCTATCAATATCAAAGCGAGACTTTTGGAGACTCTTCTACGCTGCATGGAAAAGAGCTCTTACACCAGCAAATATTAAGTCTGGATTTGCAAGTACAGGGATATATCCTATTATGCCTCAACGTCAAATGAAATACTTCGATAAGAGACCTCTAACACCTCCGAATATCGATATCGAGCCTCCTACCCCTATTACTGTACGGGGTCTCCGCCGCGCGGTTAAGAAAGTGCAGCTCCGGCAGTCATTAACCAGCCTTCATATATCAAAGATCATCCGCGCTAGTGAGAGGCTGGTCTTCGATAAAGAGATCTTACTATATGAAAATAAGTCTCTTATAGCTGCACTTATACAAGAGAAGAAGAAAAGGAAGCGAGGCAAGGGTTTAGGCCTATTTGAAAAGGATAAAGCAGGCCAAGCGCAGATATTCTCTCCATCTAAGGTTAAAACAGCAAGGCAGCGAGCTATCGAGGTAGAGACTAAAAAACAAGATAAGATAGCTCAGGCAGAGGAAATAAAGCTTCAGCGATCGATTTACCGCAATAATAAGACTTAAGAGGCTACAGAGAAGAAGGCTCAAAGGCTTGCAGATCAACAGTAACGTAAGGAGGCTCTTAAGAAGGCCCGCGAGGAGACTGCAGCACGGCGCGCAGAGGCAGCGATTGAACGGAAGCGTAAAGCTAGTGAATTAGAAGCTGAGCGAATAGCTAAGAAGGCCAAAAAGGCTCAAAACAACGTCTCAAGCCCTATCTCACCTTCCCGATTAGGAAAGAAGAAGACTTCACCTTCTAAGGTTGCTCCTATCGATCCTATTACTCTAATACCCAATTTCCTATCCCAACCGCGGGGAACCCGTTCCGGGCGAGTTATCAAGCCCAACACTCGTTTCTTTTCTTAATCTATCTAATTTGTATGTAAACTAGAACCCTACTATCGTTATTTAATAGTCAATTTTATTTGTTATTTACGTTGTGTTGAGATATCTCGATATTTACACGCATGTTTGGACGTAAGGAGCATTTGGAGGTGGTGATCGTTGACTGGTGGTGATCGTTGACTGGTGAGATACGTTATGTAAGCAGAATTTACAACGTCCTCATCTCGACGTCAAAGTATGAAGCATGCGACCATTTCCTCGATTTATATCAGTAACGTGTCTATTTTATATCTAGCTGCTTTATTCTCGCTATATACCCTCTTATATAGCATATATACCCACTTTCCAGCTCACCGCTGTCGTTGGTAGGATGATACACAACATATATACCCCTCGAACCTATTTGCTTGACAGCTTGTAGCTGGTCCCTTTAATACCCCCACGGCTCCGTTGTATGGCTACGGCTCGAATCCCGAACATGAAAGATTGTGGCAATAGACGAAGAGTCCGATATGAGATCGAGTTCGAAACCCTGGCTAGAAAACACCTGGTTCTTTGTCATATCTCGTTTGTCGTGGACTCGCGGGCCTTGATCGTGTCGTTTCCACCACCAGACCCGACCCATCTATGCCGTTCTTTTTTTCATATTCATGACTCTATTTCGCTCTTATTGCGAGAAATATCTCGAACTAGAGTGGTGCAGGCATGACCCCATTATACCCTCGCAGAGCTATAACCCAGAATGAAAATGGGTGAACGGAAAGGGACAAAGCCTCGGGCAGAGCCTTATTCCAGGCTTTTGCCCACTTTCTTGCAAGAATTTGAAATGAACCTGGCCCAAGTCATCTATTACGTGCTCATTGTAACGGGCCATTTGTTTAAAATATTCTTTTTCTTCCCTCGAAAAGGTGGGGGTAAGTTAGCCGAGTCTTTGATTTGATATGGCTATGCTGAAAATCAAAGGCGACTTTAACATTGATGAAAGGATCTTGCTATCAAGAATGACTTTTGTCTTGATAGTTTAGATGTTCAGCCCATTCTCTCGTCAACAGTCCTGGCACAGTCGAGTCGCAGTTGTGACCAGCAGTTGAGCAAAAAAGAACAGGAACCCTTCAATCCTGTATTGATACAAAAGAATCCTTTCTCAAAATACCTTTCATGAAAGAGATTTATAACCTATTAGTTCATAACCATTATCCATCATGGGTAGTTCCGTCATCTTTGGCGCTGAAGGATGTGTTATTCGTACACAGAGTGTGGAAAGAGCCGAAGAAGGCTTTTTTTTCACCCTTGCACAATAACATGGAGACAGAAATCAAGAGAAAAAGAAGACCATCTAGTACATATATCTTGATCTTGCACATGCTGACAACAGTTCTACTATTCAAATCCACACAATACGAGACACCTATCCAGCTCTTTACCAGCCACTATCAATCCCCAGACCTACTGATTATACACTTCCTCATTTGTTGGCCTTCTTCATCCTATCATTTTTTAGCCTTCAATAATTCCCTAAGACATTCCAAAGAGACCTACCTTTGAATTCATCCTTTGGCTAGCATCAAGCTCCTATTCAGATCTACAACTTTCTAAGAATATCTTAGAAACCAACATCTTTGCTCGCCAACTACATATAAGTAGCTATGTCTGCACCACTCAAACGACCTTCAGAGGACGATGATTTCCAGGAAGAATCTTGGGAAGACAATCAACCCTTAGCCGAGGAAGACGAAAGTCAGGAAAGCAACCAGCTTCAAGACCCAGAGAATACCAGCGCTACCGGTGAAGATATGATGGAGGCCCCAGTAACAGAATCGGCATCATCAACGACGGGGGCTACTGCTTCAGCTCGCCGCCCAAAGAAACCGAGACGAGGCAAGAATAGCCCTGAGCCAAACTATTCCGAGATGGTTCAAGACCAGATGTCTGCGACCAACCGTACTGGTCAGGCATGCGATCGCTGCAAGGTGAGTTGTCTTCCATATTTTTATCATCAAACATTGTCCTTGTCCTAGTAGATAAGGACCAGGTACTGGCACGGTGCCGAATTCCCCTTTACACCTCTTTAGTCCTGTTTTCTTTGAAGGCCCATATCTGTTTGTTTTTGCCGGAATACATAAAGGCGACAGTTGTCTTTGTATTTTGTCAGATTTTAAGCCCCGTTGTTGCATCCTTTATATCGGGGCAGGTGTTATCAAATGCTTGTTGCCGCTCCATATCCTAACCCCAGTATGCTTCTACCCGGAAAATGCCGTTTCATTTGATCTGGATACTGCAGTTAGCGATCTTCCAATTCCCGGATCATTTTTTACCCCTTTCCCGCTCCCGTCTTGCATTCATTATCACTATAACTCTCACCTTAACTTTATAATGCTTCTAATCAGTCACCAACTTCCACACCTCTTCAATCACGACTCCTATGAGATTTTCCATAATATATCCCAAATTACATATTTATTCAAGATATACTAAGACTCCATTGATACAGGGACGAAAAATGAAGTGCGACTCAAATTCTACTGGTTGCGCCAACTGCATCGCTGGCAATCTGCCCTGTACGCAGACTGACCCAATAACGCGGGTATCATATACCCGTGGTGAGCTGGAACGGCTGCGAGCCGATAATCAAACCCTCGTTGCAGAGAACCAGCTTCTACGTGCCGAAAACGCGAGCTTGCGGGATTATATCCATAACGTCTTGAATGGCATTCAGAGTGGCCCTCCTCTCATAGGTGGCAGTTCACAGCCTACTGGTATGGGGATGGTAAGTAACTACACCGATGTCTTGTCATTACATCAATGTATATCTATTTGTTAATACTTTTATCCAGGGAACACAACATCAATATTCTACGTCGTATGAGGATCTACAGGCCTCTCAAGCCCAGGCCCAGGCACGGGCTCAGGCGATACGGCAAGCGGTGCAGCAAGCGGGACCGTCTTTCCCAATTATATACCCGCAAAGCAGACGTATGGGCATAGATCCTCAGCCAATCAATGTTCAATTAACTAACATGTATGGAATAGGCCACTCTGCAGTACCAGGGCTGCCTACGATGCCAGACCAGGCCCAATTTGGGCCTGTACCCGGGGCTCCCCAGTACCCCGGATATCATCCATCAATGGGCCAGAGCCAGTACGCTGGTCACAGCCAGGTGCCGACGCCTCATCAGCAGATCAACCAAGGGGGCTATCGACATGAGCCCCAGCAGCAACAAGGGGGGCAGCAAGGCGGCCAGCAGGGGCATAGCCAAAACCAGGGACAAGAACAGGGAGAATCACAGCAGCCTACGGGCATGCATGGAAGCGACAATGCACCTTCCCAAGACCCTACCAATGATTTCAAATATTTCCCTGATATTTGAATGTTGCAGGAAGTGGATTTACTACCTATGATCTCTTGGTTTATTTAGGCCAGGTAGGGAGGTGTTTACAGAAGCTCCTACATAGAAATGGCGTCATAACAGATGGCATTCAAGCCAAGGTTAGAAAGATTTTGGTTCATATTATGCATTAGCGTAGGTTAAAGGTTTACAAGGTCATCAGGATAGAATGTTGTATCTAGAGCAGTTATTTAGAGCGCCACCTCTCTGTAATCATTAGACCAACGCCATGCCATTCCGTACATATGCTCCAATTGACAGTCCTATGAATATCCTACAATCCTCAAAAGATAATGAAACAATAAATTGGGTATAGTACATATCTCGTTACCTCTTATTCCTAAAGCAGCAACAAATTCCCTTGCTTTCGCACCATTCTCTCACCAGCGATAGGTAGACCTCTCGGTCTTCACCAATTCGTTTGAAGCCATCAACATTTAGCCATAACGTCAAGTCATCAAGCCAAATAGGATCATACATGACAATCTTTTCATGCCAGGTCGGCTGTTTCACGCCATGGACACTACGCATACGCGGCTGTGCCTTGACAGCATTGGTAATTTGTAAAAATATGTTAGGGAGATCTGCCGGTTCTTTTGCATTAGTGTCTCCGCTGGGTTTGGTCCTAATAGGAACTGTTTGCGGAGGTGGCGAGGACGTATGGGGTATATTATGAGATGATATGGGACGATAACCCGAAGAACTAGCACTTGACCGGTTTATTGGTCGTTTTGGTGACCCCAACAGGCTCTCATCTGTGGAATCTTCTATTTCTATCATATCAGGTTGAGTAGCCTTGGGCTTAGATGAAGCCTTCGCGTTGGCAGGTGCAGGCTGGTTGGCTGGCGTAGAGTCCGCTATCTCCTTAGTAGTAGCTTTGAGAGATTTTGGCTTTGATGTCCGCTTGGTAGGGGCTCTACTACTTTTCTTCGCGGAAACTGATACCAAAGATTTGGCGTCGGCACATGATGGTGCCGGTAATATAGAGGATTTAGATATATCAGGCCCAGCTGGTTCGGCTGCAGTTTCGTCAATGGTTTTGTGTTGACTTCCCCAACACTTCTCCAAAAGCTCTATCATCTTTTCACGCTTCTTGAGCGGCTTGAATCCAAAAGACGCCAATTTCTGTGCAAGATTGGCTGTCGAGAGCTTGGAATAATCTGGCATAGCATTCATAGCAGGTGTAGCCTCTTTAGCGACCTTAGAAATGCTCGAACTATCAGGGACTTTTTGCGGAATATCAGATGTTTTGGTCACATCAGTTACACTAGCCTGGGTTTCGACCGTTCCAGCACAGCCGACTTCATTTAAAGACGAATTTTCTCCCGCTGTTCGCTCAATTGTGCAAACATCTAAACCGTTATTCACTGGTTTGTGTATTATCTTCGGAGAGGCGGGATCAACAAGGTCAATCACTTCAACGTCCATTAGAGAACCGTCCAAGTTACGTGAGCTTGCTCCCCACATGTTTTTAGACTTGGAAAACCTGGAGGCCCTCAAGCCTGTAGAAGGTTCCCTCGATACGCTCCGGCTTTGATCATTGCTAGCTTGACGTAGGGATTCAGGTTCGTTTTCGTGCTCTAGGCCATATACACTAGGGCTAGATTCTCTCTCTAGCTGACTAGACGTCCCAAAGAGCAGTGCCTGGCTGTCGATAGCTTTCAGAGCTTCTATTGTCGGCGCAGGTTTGAACTGTGCCAGATAATCTGCCTTGACACGGGCAGCCCCTTTGGGTTTCGCTTTCGTGGTTTTACGTTTCGAAGGGGCCTTCCCTAGCTGCTGGATTGATTCCACATTTGAATCCGTGTGTAAGTCAACATTGGGGTCTTCTGAAACAACGGGAGACTCGTATCGCCCAGTGGTTAAAGATGTAATCGTTGTAATTTTTGGTTTAGTAGGTCGTTTCGCCTTCCTGGCTGGTTTACGCTTGGCTTTTCCCTCGGAAGTACTAGATGTCCCTGCTTCAAGGTTCTCCGTCTCTTGGTCTTTGTATGTCCCACAGCTCTGTGGCATAAACTATAGATGGCTAGTTAGTAAGGCGCCATCAGCATAACCTCGCTGCAAAAACGTACTTCTAGGAGCTTCTTCGTCGTTGGCCCTTCAAGGTTAAGCTGGCTTTCAGCCGCCCGTTCGTGGGAAGGTTCGCCAGCAAAATTGAAGCCAGATATTAATGAACTGAAGTTTTTGCCTTTGATATGAGGGTCACGGTCTTGCGGAGAATATGGAGAACCTGTTAAATCAATAGAGACTGGATTTGCATCCTTTATAGGTGTCCAATCAGTTCTTCTTTTAGTAGCGTCTTCAAGCTGTAAGTCCTCGGATTCCCTTTCAAGGCTCTTCCCCGGATTATCATGCGAGTCAACCTTGCCGTCGAGTTCTTGGGCTGTTTTACCAGCTGATGCTAAGGCCGTGGTGCCAGACGCCTTTGTTACCCTCCCATTCAGCCTTGAATTGACCATACCGTCGGCCTTTTGGCTCTTTTGACTTGGCTTTCTCGGTTTTCTAGCTCGGGGTTTTGGAGCTGTAGCCTCAGCTTGCGCCGGCGCTGGGATGCCTGGTAGTTCCTCAACCGAATCATCCATGTTTCCAACTATACTATCAGACTGGTCTCCGAGTTTTTGTCGTTTTGTCCTGCGAACTGGTATATTCTCCGCACCTGTGCTTCGTTCCAGGGCAACCCTCGTCCTTCTCGTCTCTCCCAAACTGTTTGTGTTAACGTTCGGTTGCGGCCGGCCGCTGGCATCGTCATGACTCGCTGGACCGGATGTCAGGCCTTGAGATAGATTCAATCTAAGGTCTGGCGAGAAATCGACTGGTGCTAATATCTCCTGGATAAACGATGGAGCGTCCGGGGAGACGATGATCGGGTCTGCTGGTCCTACTTGCGGCGGCAAGAAGGCATCAAGGGTGCCAGGACCTTGATCGGGCATTTGCATATATACGTAGAGGTGAAAAGGACCTCTTCTCCCTTCATCGGTTCATATCCATCGCATGAGCTTTTGCTGTTATCGCGACTTGAAGCTTTCATCCTGCCTGGTCTTGGCGTGCTTTATTTAAAAGTCACTTGGACAAGGTTCGTCTCCACGGCAACCGTAAACTATTTAAACCAACCTTCTCCCAACCTTCTCGACCTTGACAAAGACGACGGACACACGACCAAGCGCATCTTGACAGGAGGACACGAAGAAGGCACGGAGCAATGCTAGCGGAGAATTATGCGAAACAAGCCTGTGGCCTGACTTATGATTCGTTTGTTAGCTGTCAATGCCCTATTCGGGACGTTTCTCGATAATGATACACACAAAGGAGCCTGGACCGCTTGTGTCCTCTGATGATTGGTATTATATGCAGTCCGGACGTTGTGAAAGGTGTCTATTGGAGCCACAATGCTCAACGAGAGGAAGCTCCTATTTAATATTGTGGCTGCCTTGCAGGACGATATCACTGCTGATCATAAAGTGGTCATTGGAGGGCTTAAGCGATTCCGGTAGATCACCCGCCTCAAAATTGAGATAGTTTTGGAACTATCGGATTCCAGGCACCGAATCTGAGGCCGTTTAGTGAGGGGGTGCCCACGGACTCTCCCCTCAAGCTACCTCAAATGGTGGTGGATATATAACTTGGTTGAACTTCCCCGAGGTTGATCCTCGATACTCCCCAAACGAAAACTACTAGAGCTCACCACAGAACTATCGCTCCCTCCTAAGCTTCCCCTGTTAGAAATAAAACGCATTTTACTCTCGAACATCTGCTCTCCATTCAGCACTAGTTACCAATAATGAAGTTCTTCTCCGTCCTTCTTCTCACCGTCGTTACGGCGGTGGCTGCTGCTCCTGCATCCAGCCCTATCCAGAGACGAGATGTCAGTGGAGTGGTAGGGGAGATTTGCAATGGAAGTGTCGGGTCTTGCGCCAGTGATATTTCGGGATCCAGCGCCCCATTTGTAAGACGACCCAGCCCAATACCAGTATAATATACTAACTCTGCCTAGAAACGTGCCCCTCAGGATGATAGGGATACTCTTGCTGTAGCGCCGGCAAAAACACGGGGGAGCGGGGGCAAGGTGAAGGGAGGAAATGCTACGGTAACTGATGGCCGAACTCATGCGTCCTTCTTTGCTAGTACGATATGCTAACTCTATTCAGAAGCGCTCCCCGCAGGAGGAGGACGAAGAAGAGGAAGATGAGGGGCAAGGGAAGTCGAAGGGGAAAGGAAAGGGAAAGGGGAAAGGAAAGGGCGGGAAGGGGAAGGGTGGGAAGGGAAAACCAAAGGGTAGCGAGGACTGAGAGGCTAGTGTTTGAATCGGTATAATGACCCAGTGCACCCTTTTATACCAGTAAAACAGGCTAACACTTACCTAGGAGCATGGTCCCTAAGATAATTCACATTAAAGGAGGGTTAATGATATTAAATAATGCTTGTATTTTGCTGCCGCGGATAAAATGGGTACTCTGATATAATAGAGTTCAAAGGCAAAGGCTCAGAATGAAAGATTTTTGGGATAGGCTTCTCCTGTTATGTTATATGGTTGTTAAAACGTTATCCACCGGACCAAAAAATACACTACTTTACTATATACCCATTTAATGCAGATAGTGCATATTTTTGCTATATTATAGAACACCCTGCTAATTCCACAATGTCCTATGGCTATCGATGAACAGGCAATTTGAGTAGCGCCCAGCATATCACTCGTAAGTCAGCGTCCCCATTTATAGCCGCTCCGGCGACACGGCGGGGAGGTGTTGGGAGACGAATGAAGGACACCACATAATTGGAGCGTTCAGCGACATCACTTTCGTCGGTTTGAGCGTTTCGGTTACATATATTGTGGCCGTCAGCAGAGCCATCGGGCGGACAGATAGAAAGTAGCATTCATGCGAGATGTTGAAGAATAGGATTGTATCCATATATTGGGTACTAGGCATTGCACTTAGATCCCAGGTCTATGTTGATAAACCATGCGGTATCCCCCCACAGAACCGCTAAACGCTATAAGCAATGGCATATAAATCATTATTATTAAAAGATGCGGCGGCCTATCAGTTAGGAACCCCTCAAAGCAATAGCTCCGAGTATAGATATCTCCAGCCGTTTTCTGTAGGTCTTCTCGGCGTCTTCCTTGCTTTGAGCTTGTAGGGAATCTGCACCCTTCTTTGGCTGTTTCTGTTCCACCAGTCCTGATAGTTTATACACCTTTTGAATCCTCGCAACATCTGTAATTTGTTTTAATGTTGCATCATCAAATGTTATGGGAGTACCTTCAACTGCCTCCCCTAGATGCTGTGATACGCTCTCATGTGTGATCTCCGGAGACGTGCTAACTTTTATCACAAGAAGATCTTTTGTCGAATCAGCTATCCCAAAGCGGCGGAAGGCATCTGCAATCTATATCAAAAGGGATATCGGTCAATTGGTATTCTTTGGACTCCCGCGTTGGGAGAAGGGCCTGGAATGGCGCTAACATTATTGTTCGGGCTTAAAGCAAACACTATCTCCGAGTGAACGTTTCTTGATTTTAATCGGTTATTTTCGTAGTCATTTATCGCTCTAAATGCGGCCGAAAGGATATGGGTAGTGGACAGTATCTACTTGGGCGGATGATGCAAAGAGTCAACCTTTTTGAGCCGCAAATATATGGACAGCACGAGGCCATATTGGTTCGAGGGCGGCAGATCGCAAGGACATTCAAAAGTCGTACCATGCTAGCATCAATAAAGGCATACTCATATGCTGAATTTGCAGAAATAAGCTGCTCCCTCAGAAACTGGGAATTCTTCACATCGCGATAGAGGGCAACGTGGATTACTAAGGAGGGAGGAAGGTGGGCGAGATGGATTGTCTGCAGCAGCGACATCGTAGCGAATAGGAAAGCAAGACAGGCAAAAAAAAGCCCCGGGAGATATTGTCACTCTGTTATGGCCTCTAAAGTCCGCGCGACTTTCCTCTCTGTTCCTTTGCAAGTGGCTGATAAAGTTGTCTTTTGTTCGCCTTTTTTTTGTTTATGTCAGAATCTTCGTGTGTACGGCGTCTTGGCAGTATCAGGCCAACGCCACTCCCCCCCTGCAGATCTGTTTGATTACGGCTCGTACGTACGCTACGCCTTCCCCCATATATAGAGGCCAGATATGGCCTGTTTCCCTAGTTATTATCATCATTCATCGATATTAGGCCTATTTTTCGCTCTTTGCTATTGTATCTTGGGCTTATAGGCATTGATTTGCCGTTCCGCTGTGTCCCGTAGAGACGCCATAATCGTACCGATCATTAGCGCGCTCCGATAGTTTATCTCCGAGGTTGATTTTCGACGATGAAGTCATCAGGTCACGTGAAGAAGGGTGACTAACCCGGCCCATTCTGGAATATTCGGGTTTCGATGCTTCAAATGAAGAGCAAAGGGAGTTTCGATATATAAACGCCAACAGCCAGCTTCCATACCGGCCATCGCCCGTCACCGGAGTTATCGTTATTTAAACCAGCTCGATATCTTCATTACGCATTAGCGGCACACGCCATGGCGTTTGTCCTCCGCCGCCCGTTTGCCGTGTCGGCTGCGGTCAAACAGATTCCCAAGCCAACAACAGCTTCCACGGCCATCCGATTCATCCACAATGGACCCATGAAGCCATCGTCATCGCCAGTTCACAGAGTATCCTCTCAACTGCCTTCTACGTCACCTATTAACAGAGCCCGCAGGACTTTCCAGGATGCCTTCCGCCGAGCAACCTATATGCAGAAAGCATACCAGCCTGCTGCGGGCGATCGCAGCAACATGACGCAGAAACTGATGTATGGAGCTGCCATCATCGGTGGAACTATCGTGGCTACCAACTTCATATTTAACCGCGAGACAAGAGAAGATGGCGGAATGGCTCCATATGAACGAAGCTTCCTGAACGAGACGTTCATGCACACTGGTCTGGGTATCGGAATTATCGGAGTCGCTGCTCGAGCCCTCCACACCAGCGGATGGTCTTATAGACTCATGGCTACCAACCCATGGGCTGTCATCGGTCTCAGCTTAGCTGCCAGTATTGGAACTATGTATGGAACCTTTTACACATCACCAGACAAGTAAGTACACGATCTCCTTGCCATACAATGAAGGGATAGTATGCTAACGTATTCATAGTTACATCCAAAAATACGCTCTATGGACTGGGTTCAACCTTGCCCAGGCAGCCGTCCTCTCTCCTCTATTCTTCATGTCTCCAGCCATCCTTGCCCGTGCTGGTCTCTACACCGTGGGCATGATGGGTTCCATCGCCTTTGTCGGTGCTACTGCCAAGCAGGAGAAATACCTCTATCTTGGTGGGCCCCTCCTGGCTGGTGTTGCCGTTGTAGCCCTCTCTGGATTTGCTCCACTGGTTCTCCCAGCTACTGCTACACGAACTCTCATGTGGTCTGAACGTTTGTGGCTATACGGTGGTCTTGCTGTCTTCGGTGGATTCACGCTTTATGATATCCAGAAGATTCTCTACCACGCTCGTTTGGCTGAACGAGGTGTCGTTAGACGTGACGTTGTCAACGAGAGCGTCAGTCTTGAACTCGACTTCATCAACATCTTCATCCGAATGGTGCAGATTCTGTCAATGAGAGGCAACAACAGATAAACGATTGGCTGATACTTCTAAAAAACATAAAGAAAAAAAAAATAGCCTTCCGCTATTGAAAGTTATGGATGCAAATGGCGTGGGAGCGAGGGTTTGATTGTATAAATAGCTTGATATTCCCCTTACGGTTGTGGAACGAGATTGTCACACGTCGTTGAGGCCCTACTCATCTCTTTGGATTCTTTTTTTTACACCTTTCTATCTCGCCCTGGCATCATTGCTGGTACCTCTCCCCTACCGAATTGTCATTAGAGGCTCGAATGGGTTCATTAATATCGAATTAGAATAGCATAAATCTAACTCCACTCGGATAGGAAAGCTCTACATACAAATTTGTTTTTGATTCTCTCAGCCTCCATCTTGGAAATAAATACCATCAACCCTCTAACGTAGTGTTCAGTCCAAGATTGCACTGTCAGTTACCCGTTGATGATGTAACTCTGAGTTCAGGCCTGGTAGAAGGGCATTTATTTAGTACAAAAGTAATGGCAGTGAGAAAGTTGGCCAATCATCAGCATATGCACATCCCGTAGTAGCCTCGTTCAAATCATACGTCCCCTAATGTCCAGAGGCAAACAAGAAGCCGAGTGAATGGAAAGTACTGAAAGAACAACGAAAACATGACGGCTCGAACAAAAATACGCCAGGTCTAATTATCCAGCTCCACTCTCTCGAAGACGGCTTCCTGTTCCTTTGCTAACCTCTCCGACTCCTTTAACCACATTGTTCGTTTCTTAGCAATACCGATATCGTCAATCAATCGCTCATAATGCTCTATCCACGCAATTCTAGTCTTTGGAGTCATAAATCCGATGTGTTTGCGCATTATCTCCTCCTCATCAAGCAATTCCTTCAGCGAGCCAGCGCGCGCTGGTCGCTGGCTAATATCGAGGAGTTCGTTCTGACATTGTTCCACTGCCTTGTATAGTTCTTCCACCTCCTTCAGTTCCCTGCTGTTGACCCCTTTGAACGTCATAAGGGTGAGAACCGCAGTCCAGTTACGAGGATGCTTCGCAAGGGGAAGGAGAACCTTGATGTAATTGACTGGCCACGTTGCTTTAACAGTCTGTCTAAGCAAACTTGGTAGGTGTGCGCTTTCAAATCCAGATTGACGATATTCCATCCATGGACGCTTCCCATCCGCAACTGCGAATGCTATGAGGAGGGTAGTGTCGGAGAACTTTTTGATATCCAATAACTCTGCGTTCCTGCGGTTGAGATGGGCGACCACTTCAAGGTAATAGTCTGGCTCCTCTGGATCCTGAACCCGTTCTGTTATGGTGAAATTTCCGTCGGTTGGATCGAAGGAGACTTCTATGTCCGCGTTTTCTTTGCAAAGTCGAGTGTACTGATCCGGTTTTCCACCACGAAGGATGATCTCGATATCCTGCCTTTCACGATAGGGGAACTGTTTAGGCCGTGATGGCTCTGGAACCAGAGGCAGCTTAAAGACCTTGTTGTCGACAGTGGGAGGGGCATATTCGTATTGAAGCCACTGCTCAACCATATTCATTGGGACTGGTTCCATCTCTATGAGATATGGCAGAGAAAAGGATGATAGAACAGTTTGGTGATATCACTGATGACTGGGATGTGAGGTTGACAAAATGTTTTAATGTCAATATCAACAAAGGTTTAGAAAAGAAGGCAAGCACCATTTAAGACGCCGAGACAGGACATCATCCATTCACTTAAGCTGGCTGGCGAGCTCACCTAGAACCATGATGAAGTGAAGGAGACCACAAAGCAAACAACAAGGGTAAATCCTCTAAGTCACAGTCATTATTTCTTTGACTAACTACTCTACCATTGGACTGGTGGTAGGATGAATACATAGTATTCTCAGCAAATATTTGGACATTATGGAGGTATAGGAGGCAGCATTGTTACTGTCCAGCTCCTTTGACCATATTCAACATATGTGTTTTTAGTCCATAAGGAGTCCAGCAGAGAGAGCAAAGGGCACCATAATAGCTTTCCTCTCTATAATGAATGATTATCCATTGAAGACTCGCTATAATTTCAAGCCGAATCGATATCTGAGCATTCTGTACTGGAATTCCAGTACCTGCAGGTTTGAGAACCCTATTCCCAAAATAAAAGAAAGCCGTATCATATTAAACACTCACCGTTCGTGTAGGATAAGTAAAGATAAGTAAAGATACGACATCATCAGCATCTTGCTTGCCTTTACTCCGTACTCGATCGGCTCTCAACCCTCCTTGAGTTAGATGCAACAAGCATCCCCTAGCAAATGCAGGAGCTGGGCCGTCAGAATAACCATATCATCAATAAAAGCGCCCAGGTGACGCGTCACACAGCCATAATTTCCATACGGGCTCGAAAAAGGTCACATATTTTGACCAAGCCTTGATCGTCATTTGACGTGTCTAAGGTTCGACAGACTCGGAACCGCGGAAATAATTGTTTTTATGCAATATTAGGCAGCTCTTTTTCGCCTCCTGGTTGCCGCCCTGGAAAGACACCGTTCGTATTGCTGGCATGTCCAACCTTCGACAGTCCAGGTTCCAAAAAGGGCCCTGAATGTCTGTTCCTGTTGGACAAAGTCAAGGGTCGACGGTGGTCAGAAGTAAGAGAAGCCGTACCTCATCTGCAGACTTACAACCAGGACGGCAGGTCAACGTCATATGATAGCCTGGATAGTTAGGCAAGTCACTAAGGCGAATACTCACCACCCTCTAGTCCCTCCAGGATCACGAATGCCTCGATGGCGATAAAACTGGATGCCTGGCTGGCGTTGAGGACATAGTCATGGCTAAGATTTCTGGGCCGACCAGAACACGATGGTCGTTGCACGAGCCAGAGAAACACCCCTGTACCCGGTAGCTAATCCACACACAACCTGGAACATCGGTAATATGTGATCGAATATTCCCAGGTTTCACACAGCTGAAGACAAGCACCGATTAACTACGGAGTGCCATGTGAGCCACTCAGAGGCGTATCCTGAGGCTCCAGTTTCCTTATGCACTGTCCAAGCACTGACCAATCCATCGATCGATCCAACAAATTGGATTGTCGATCCGATCGGGTAGCCTGTAATACAAATAACCCAGTGTCCAACCAAACGTGAGATCAGAGCTTGAACTGGGGTCTGTTGGTGCATCAATTACTATTTCATTTACTACCCGCTCCTTCAAGGTCGTATATCGGCCTTTCACTGGTTATTTGCGCCCATGCTGGATGGGTCTCATACATAACCTTGATCTCGAGAGCTGCAGGGCAGGTAATGTGCAGAGAGCCTAGCTGACTCTCCGTCCACACGATGGTGTCAACGTACTGTACTGGCAGGATGAGGATGGGTCCTGAGGTTGCATTTCACATGCCCCAACCACGTTAATGCATAATGCTCTCGTGTTCTATTTTGAGGGGGACTGCACCCTCAAAGTGGAATATTTTCAACTATTTTTGCGTATCATCCCTGGCCTAAGAGTCTGTTATGGATCCTTTAAAGTCCTTCTTTCATTCCTCGGTATTGATGGACCATCTCACAGCATTCCAAGGTTCTCTGCTACCTCCAGATCGATTCTAGACCAGCCTACTGGTTAGAGGGTTCCAGCTCGCCGTACAGAGTACAGGAATTGCTTCGCTGTTTTGGATCTCCCCACGTCTGTCTTTTGCCAATTCTAACTGTCCTTTTCGTACAAAGACGGCCCTCGTTTAGTACCACTCCATGCCGATCTGCACCCGGACCATTAACTCCGCCTTGAAGTGTTCGAAGATCTGGAATCAGGATGAAGATCGAGTTAGCATTGCTTCTTGCCAACATTGCGGCGTACGCCATAGCTGCGCCTAACCGGGCCATAGGAACGACCTCTACAGTCACTATCAGATCGGTCCCTACTCTGCCTGAGCGCCGAGAACGGCAGTGGTGGGAATATGAGGGCGAAGACGTAACCACACAGTCCGTCACTAGTTCGTTGTTTCAAGCCATCGACAATCTAAACAAAGTTGCGAGGTATCAGCAAGAGAAAGACTTCGGAGTCGAGTCCACGGATGATGAAGGCACGGTAGAAAATGGGATTCTGGAACATGCGCCATGCCAGCCCTTGACGATGATTTTTGCCCGCGGAACCAATGAGGCAGGAAATATGGGTAGAATCATTGGCAGACCACTTGCAGCGGCACTTCGGAAACAGACAGGGAATAAGATCATTATTCAGGGTGTGAACTATGATGCCACCCCCGAGGTATAGTCCCATTTCTTAACGCTGAATGGAGATCGTCATAAAAGTCATCCACTTGTACGTGAATTATATTGTCATCTCGTTAACCACCCTGCTTAAAGGGAAATTTGCTCCTAGGTCTCAATGGCGGCCCGAAAATGGCAGAACTCTTGGAGCAGTCGCTTGCCCAGTGCCCCGACAGCAAAGTCGTTCTCGTTGGGTACTCCCAGGGCGCAATGGTCACCCATTCCGGAGCATTATTGTCGGAGCACGGTATTTCAGCCATTGCAGCTTTCGGTGATCCAGGTCGATTCGTCCCATTCCTTCACGTTTCCGCCGATAAAGTCAAGAAATACTGTCTCCCAGGAGACCCAGTTTGCCTAAACGGGTTCGACCTCGATGCCCACTTCCGTTACGGTGTGTTCGCTGATGACGCCGCACAATTCCTTATTCAAGCTTCCGGCGCCAAATAAGGATTGGTTATCAGAGTATATATCGTGTGACAATATATATATATATTCGCCATCTTATTAGGCACGGCCTGGGAATTCACTGGTAGCTGCAGCACGAGGCCGAAGTTTGGGAAGGCCACGTTATCATATCCCTGGTTGATATTTTCTTTGGACATCGCGGCATATTTATTAATATCCATGTATATATTTGATTCTTTAATACATAAGCTCATCCGAACTGCCTCAAGATATACAGGAGAAGATCGGAACTCGGTCAACAGAACGTTAAAATAAACCTGATTATGTAATATCCTAGCTACCAAAACCTTTGACCAAGCTTCACACCCCTCAACATCACAACTGCAGAAAATACTACAGCGGACGGCCAAATTCGACATCGACAGACATTCCGGTGAAAGGGCAGGTACAGAGCAAAAGACGAGAGAAAGGATTAATCAACATGTCTACGGAAATGGAAGTCGACCCTCCGCTCTCTCCAGAAGCTGAACAGGCTACTGGTACAGGGCCTGAGCCACGCACCCGCGCTTCAGCTGCGGCAGTGCGCAGTATTGAAGGATGGATCATCATGGCAACAAATATACATGAAGAAGCATCAGAGGAAGATGTCACAGATCTATTTGCCGAGTATGGTGAAATAAAGAACTTCAATTTGAACCTCGATCGAAGGACCGGTTACGTTAAGGTATATCAAGCCAGTCGAACTCGTTCCCCCGCTAGTCTTACTCTGCAATCATCATGCTCATATAATTGGAACTTCTCTTATAGGGCTACGCATTAATTGAATATCCCACTCTGCCAGAAGCGGAGGCAGCTATAAAAGCCCTACATGGCGCCAAATTGCTTGATCAGACTATCGAAGTCGACTTCGCTTTCGTGAGGCCCCCGCCTTCAAACAAGGGAAAATCTAGCGGAGCTGGCCAGAACTCCAACCGAGGACGCGGAAACAGGGCGCGAAGCCGAAGCCGTGAACGAAGTCGCAGTCCTGAGGGAAACAATGATCGATCTTAGCAACCCTCGAGCATAATTCGATAGCGTGTATGGGCAAATAACGAAATTTCCGATGGATATTTGATCGAATACCACTCTATTCGAATACGTGGTTGGTTTTAGTACTGCTGCTTCCGACACATAAGCAATCCGAGTTGACAAAATGAACCCTTTGAAGGCTGGGATATGGAACGCGGACTTCGTACCGTTGAAAAATTGCCGACTATTATTCTGCCACCCTGATGTCTGTTTGATTGGTCTACTTTGTTGGATAACAGTCCTCTCACTCGGTGGCTGAGGGTATGTCGGCCCTTTATGATCTGAATAGAATAGGTACGCTTGATTTCCATTGATTCCGTGCGCTTTGCATGGGGCCAATTATGACTAACAGCTATCTTAGCTACTTACCAAATTGATATTACCTCGTTTTCTCTAATCATATACGTGCCTAAAGTTGCATAGTGAATATCTTATCGGAATCACCGCGTTGGCGCTCATGTGTCACACCCAATATCTCTATATCTTCTACATCGCCTCCGAAGTATACGCAGGGGTACTATTTCTTATTCGTAGAATCCTTTACTTTTCCGTCGTATTCCCTGATATCCGCCTTAATTCGCTAGCAACAGGTTCTTTCGGGCACTCGTCGACTACTTTCAGTGTTAAAATACAAGGTAGAGGTTCCAGAGCACAAAGAGGACACCATACCATCCTCTATTCGTCTTTGTTTCGTAGTCGTAAATCTGATATCCAAGGAGCTTACGTAATATATGTAGGTACTTCTTCCCCCGCAACTTTCCCGAAGCCGTTTCTATAAAAAGGAACAAGAAAGTACGTACGCGGTTGTCCGCGATGTTCATTCTCAAGAACAAGCCCATCTTATATCGATTGACGAGAGGTCGCGCATCTGAACAGGGCTTGGTGAACAGCCACGGATGCGCTGGCTAAGACTTCAATCCTACATTTATCCGATAACTCATCGTCACGAGCATTCCTTTTTATACCTTCAGAGCGGTCACACGAGCAGCGAAACTGCCCATGCGAGACTAGAAGTCACTCCTCCAGACGGCTATAATAGCCCAGGATTCCTTTCGTTTTTTTTCGGTACTTCTTTCTCTTGAGGTCGGCGAAGCAAAGCAAATCATATTTCACGCATCGGAAGCAGAGCTAGGATGCGTTTGACTCGGTCGTGGCCCCTGGGGGGCCGCCACTCATTCCTTACACTCGCTCTTTTTGCATCCGTATATGTACCAGCAATCCCTCTGCTGTGTGGTAGTACCTCGGCGGTACCAGTCAACCCGACTAGAAATGATGCCTCGCAGCAGATTTTCATGATCGGTGACGATCAGCAGATACCTCTGACCGGTACGGAACCGATGGTCAGTTTGGAGCCTTCGGAGAACGAGCAGGAACCTCTCCCAGAAGACCAAGCTCCGTTTCCTCCGCCCTATCCAAGCCCGTCTAGTGGGACACTAAAAGCAATGATTGACGCCCTCGATGTGATGCAGTCGGAGTACTTCAGCCTATGGCAGGCAACCTGGCCCAGCGGTATTGACTGGACCAAGGCAGTTGTGAACACTCACATTCCCTCAGTACTATCACTCATGTCCTCTACCCTTGATACGGTTGTGATCAACGACTCCGCCAAGGCTCGTTGCGATAATGAAGCACTGTCCCATGAGAATCTCATCAGCTATTACTTTCAGCAGACTACAACCTTTTGGCATGGGGAAAACTTCTTTGGTATACGGTTACAGGCATATGATGACATGTTGTGGGTTGTTTTGGAATGGCTCGAGAGCATCAAACTCCAGAATTTACACTCCGAATTGCATTTTGGTCGTCACCCCAACAGCGAATTAGGCCCTCACCACTCATGGCATGGAACACAGTACAGGATTCCGGCTGCACACCGAGCCCGGGTATTCTATGACTTGGCCGCGCGCGGATGGGATACGTTGCTTTGCGGTGGTGGTATGATTTGGAGCCCTTGGTTGACTCCCTACAAGAATGCCATTACCAACGAATTATTCATATCGGCCAGCGTTGCCATGTATCTCTACTTCCCTGGAGACACCATCGACTCACCAATTGTGGAGAATCAGTCTCAAAACGGGTTTATTAGTCCACGCCATAATCCAGTTCACCGGGACGCAGCTATAACCGCCTACAAGTGGCTAAAAAATTCGAATATGACTGGAGCCAATGGTCTTTACGGAGATGGATTTCATATTCGTGGATGGGGCCCCAAAGACCCAGGAACCGGCAATTGCGATGTTCTAAACACAATGGTGTATACGTATAACCAAGGCGTTATCCTGAGCGGGCTCAGGGGGCTTTGGCTTGCAACTGGGCTCAAATACTACCTTGAAGACGGTCATGAGCTTGTCAGGAATGTGATAAAAGCCACCGGCTGGCCGGAGAAGTCGAATCACACTTGGCATGGACTAGGACGAGCGGGAGTCTTAGAAGAGGCATGTGACAGTACTGGAATATGCTCGCAAGACGGCCAAACATTCAAAGGCATCTTTTTCCATCATTTCGCGGAGTTTTGTCGACAGCTCAGCCCTCAGGAAAAGAGGATGCTTTCTGATCCAAAACTATATGACTCTATGCAAGGCGATAAAACCAGTGAGGAGGGTCGAAGGGAGGCCTTTAGATGGCATCAACGAACCTGTGCCTCATATCTGAACTGGTTGGAACACAATGCTCACGCCGCATCTGTCACCAAAAACGAGAATGGCCTATATGGAATGTGGTGGGGTCGTAAATACGCAGACATGGAGCCCAACTCAAACGATACCGTTGTGCTGCCTCATGGTGCAGTTGATTACAGTAACGCGGTTCCTCCTATGAACCGTGCCAGCCCTGACCTTGCCTCTCTACAGGCCAAAGGTAACCGAACGAATCTTGCCAAGGATGAGGGCGGCGATATTACTGAGGGTCAGCTGCTACCGGTCACTAATGCAGACCAAGATTCTACAACTTCTCAGTTTGAGGGAGGGGTTGTTGGTACGGACGCTCAGACCGCTAAGGTATTGAAGGATGTAAATGATCGGGGGAGAGGTCGCACCTTAGAGACGCAGTCTGGAGCCCTCTCAGTGTTCAAAGCCTTATACCAGTGGGAAACAACGCCGTCATTGATGCGCTGACTTTAGGGACATTCACGGTGAATTATTATGATGTTTGTACATGAAGTGCTCATGAGCAATTGTGCCCTATTCTTTTTTTGTTCGGTATCATTTCCACGGTTGGGACCCAAGGCGCATTAAAGAGGGCAAAGGGCGTAAGCGATTCTGATTATTCTTTCCATATTATTAGCCTCATCCAATAAAACCTTTTGATATCACAATATTCACAGTCCACTTAGGAAATAACACCTTTAAAATTTGGCTATATCCTTCAATATATGTATGTTTGTACATTATAAGAGACTAAGCTAGAAACTATTATAATTGAGCGAGGAGCGAAGATGATAATATTCAGAAATTACTGCAGGGTATTACTGCTCTTAAGCCAACAACTCTCCAACCGGGCAGTTATATACTAACATTTCCCAATATATAAAATCAATATATAACCGTAGTATGTATAAACATTCCTCACAGGTATATATATATAAAAGCAAACGAATGTGCAGTAAGAAGAGGCCAAATCACCTACCATTATGTCCTAGCTCTTTAACCATCACCACAGCATCACGCAAGATACGAACGATTATTCATCCAAATGGGCAACCCGTTGTATGATTCTTGTTCAGTTTCTCTCTGGCAAGTCGAACATCACTTTCGATACTTTTCTTCCTTAGGATCCATGACGGACCCAATTCTTCCAAACGATATCCACGGGGACAATACTCGTTGCCACTATCACCTGGTAATGGTAGGCCAAGAAGCCTTCTGATAACGGCAGCAGGAGCAAGCCAGCGTGACGCTAATGTTGGCTTGATATAGAATGGTTTTGAATCGTAGGTCTGCAGGTAATATCTCCCGTCCTTATCTGGCGTTGCACTCAGGGGCTGGAAACGCAAGTATGAAGGGCGTGGTGGAAAGAAGTAGCGGACTATATAACGTCGGGCGTCAAGGATGGTATTGACGGCTATTCTATAAAACTTGGAAGGTTTTGGGAGCCTATTTTAAGAGTTGAGTTTGTTAGAATGGAGAATGGCCTCTCTTTAGGGGGGATTTGTAGGGTACGGTACATTAAGGCCGTTATCATCCTATCTTCCAAGAGGGCATAGAGCATCTTCGTTGCAAATGGCCTCAGGAACTTGGGGATGGTATAGAGTATGATATCAATGGCTGATAGCGCCACACGACGGTTGCTCTCACAAGGAACCATGTTCTTTTGTTCATAGCGATCGCCCCATTCGGCAACTTCCTCCAGCCAGTGGAGGCCATCCTTCCAGCCAGACTTGGACGATGGGAGATCAGAGTAATCGATCTCCATGCAATCGCCGATATCCTTCCAGAACGTGCCCAGAGCACACTTTTCCATGTCGGTCAGTCCACGCCAATCGTATTTACCAACCCATCGGACTGGAAGATAGGCAAAAAGGCCAAGGGTGTACAGCAGATCATCATTTAGGATTTGACCGGCCCGCTGGTAGGTTTGGTGAATATTGTTCATTCGGCATATTGCCTGTAGGGCTCTTTCATCGTCAGGGGGGAAGGCAAGGAATTCAGCAATCATGACCGAGGTCATAGAATACCGAAGATGAACACGCTCCGAGGGGAGCTTATTTGTCTTGACCAGCAAGCTAGAGATGGAAGGTATGCCGTTGACCTATATGTATATAGGTTAGCACATATAATGCCAGGGATATGTATACGAGGGCTCAGCATGGGGAAATCGATCGCCTCCCAACATACCGAGAAAATAGCAAACTTAAGCGCAAGCATAAAGATAGACGAGGTCTCGGTATCCATAAGATTGAGCTGGATAGCCCATGCATCACGAACGGTCATCTTAGCAAAGGACTCCCTGGTAGGAAAATTGAAGCGTCTTTTCCGTTGTTTTTCTCGATAATATCGTAGACCGGCCACGATAACCGGCCATACCAGTATAAGTAAAATGGCTACTTGAGACCAGCTTAACGGTATCCATGATCGGGGGTTGGCGATGTCCTTTGCAGCAAGAATCGACGTAGAAGGCCAAATTCCATGAACGTCAGAGTCATATCCGCGGGGGATTAAGACGAAATCCAGGGTGAAATGGTCAGAGGAATTCATTCTGATAGATGGACGTATTTCATTTCTATAAGCCATAGATAACTCTGATCCTCAGGAATGAGCCCGTAAAGGATGCTGTTGCCTTTATCTACTCTAATGTCATTCCACGGTTATGAAAATACATGGCTGAAATGTCATGTAAAGGAGACATGATTCAAGGTCCCAATGTCCCCGTATTGATCTAGTTGGCCGGTAGGCACCTTGGAAAAAAGTTTCGTTCCTTTCTTCCAACCCCCTTCACGTAAGGTATGCATCCAAGCGAGAGGCAGAAAAAAAGCCACTGGAACGATGACCTGGAACCTGGGCCGTGTTCCCGGTTCCAGTAGATATCCACAAATTTCGACTTCGGCGGGGATATTCATGGCATGGTAAAAGCAAGACGAACCAGTGGGAAAGCCACAGGGAAAGATGGATGTTAGATTGGTCGACCTAGAAGGCTATGGCAACGTCCTAAAAAAAGCAATGCTAGGCCGAATTGCTGTCGGAACGTCCGGCGGCTGGTGAAATGCAGTCATGAATTGCCCACGGGATGTTATCTACTCCGTAAATGCATACGGCGAATGAATTCCAGGATTGGTGAGCCTGGATATCCCAAATGCGCGGCTGTCCGTAGATCCAGAACTAGCGTGGCAGACAACCTCGTAAGAGACGTTCATGACCACGGTGATTTTTGATATATCTCCGGTGGATGACTGGGTTGAATCGTGGGATATACGTCGGCTGGTCTGGAGGATACCCATACCATCCATCCCGCTCAAACGACTCAGCCCAAGTAAAATGGGAAGGAAGGAGATTGTAATTTTGAATCAGGAGCAGGAAGAGCCGAGTATAGAACCGGATATCATGGCGTAAACACCAAATATCAAATGCCAACTGGTGATTGGCATGGGGGCAATGTCCGAAGAAAAAGAAAAGGAGAGGCAAACCCACTCGCGGTGAGCCTTGTGACGTTATCGAGATACCTCAAAGAAAGGTACTCCGTATACAAGACATCAGACAGCGTGGTCACGATCCAAATAACCCAGGAACGAGTTCAGCGTTACGTCAAAAAAAAAAAAAAAAACAAACACAAGGAGGCCTGATACACGGAAAAGCAGCCAATAACCACCAGTTATCAGGGAAGGGATATGTATATATTTTTCAGACATCATTCTCTTAGTCATATTGGGCGTCTGATGCCCGCAGGCTAGCTCAGATGCCCTCCGTATGGATCAGAGACTTGACCGGAAGGCGGCGCCTGCGTTTGCGGTGAGTATACATAGTATACGCCCGTCTCCACCGCGCGCCCTCAACAACGGCGAGGTCAAAGGGTGTGGCTTCAAATAAGGAAAAGCAGGACATAGTATCCGCAAATACTATGCACGCCTTCTTCGTATTTCCGCCAGACACGCAGGTTGCGTCTTGGGTGGCTCACTATCAGATCCCAAGGCGGTTCAGCCATGCGAGCGAGAGAGCCGAGGCTAAACCGGATGAAGTATCGGACGCCAAGAATGTGGACATGGGACCAAAAGGGGCGCATACCAGCTTAGTTCTTGGGCCGCAAAAGAAAACAACAGGAAAAAATAAAAATTAAAAAAATACAAAAATAATTAATTAAACGAAGTAAGCTGATGGGCTGGAGGACGGGGGACCTTTTCTCACCATTAAACCAGAAAATTGCGGTGCAGGCCGAGTAATCGTGCATGCATGGTCAGGATCTCACCCGTGGGCATGGATCTTGAGTATGGATCAATCAAGCGCTGACTTTCCATGGGTTTATTTAGATATCAACGGCCCACACCCTATGTAGCGTAGCGGAAGGAGGTAGGTGGTGTATACGTCCATGTTAGTCATGCATCGTATCCTATATCTCCGAACACCTCGCTAACCCTCCTATATCTTGCAGGATATATAGACGGAGTGGATACGTAAGAAAAATAAAACGGCTTCGTTTGAATGTCCGTTCGCTTAGAGACTCGCTATCCCTCTCCCCGCTTATGCTCTAATAGTTCTGACCATGGCGTGGGGTGTATACTTCTTAGCCGCACCATGTGCTCCCCACGGGAGTTAACTTGCATAGACCGGCGTTGGCAAGGCTGTGAATCTGATATGGTTGGCTCGATTTATCGCAGGGGGTGTACATCTCATGGTACTTAGATCCAGCGTACCACGTACTCGACAGGCCTGCACATAGCTTCTGGCCAGGCGGTCGCCGTGGCGTGCATTGCCAATCTTCCTGCGAGCTCCTGGAGGAGGTGGGAGGTGGGAGGTGGGAGATGAGAGCCGGAGTAAAACCGCTGCATCAGGAACGTCACCCCTGCGTGGGCGTATACCTGAGCTGAGACACGGCGAACAGGACGGTCATGGCGAAGCTGAAGCCCAGCATCATTTCCGTGCCTCTCCCGCCCATCTCGCTGTCAATCTCCCAGATTTCAGTCGTTCTCTCTCCCATGAGGGGTTATGACCCTGACACTCGCAAGCGGGAAGTATGGGTCTGTCCAACAATGCACAACAGCTAAATTAGCTAGCATATCCGTGATCGTCGAGGGTTTGCTGGCAATGCACCGGTTGCTTCTTCATAGTAAACGGAGCCGCTTCACTTGCGGGTGGAACATAGCTTTGAGCAACCCTTCCGCAGCCCGGGATATCAAGCGAGAATACGTTCTCCGCACCTCGTCATACATGAGAGCAGTCGCAGAACGAGATCTGGCATATATAGCTAGCCCGTGGATACCCCTGGAAGGGTGAGAAAGGTATCGCGACTCAACTCGAGCTGGGCGCCCACGGCTGCTCATCGTCCAATGGAGACCGAAAAGGTCGCCTAAGTCTTCCTATCTGACAGCAGCAGCGGCATTCTGCTCGTGAAGAACGTCTTGTTGTACAGAAACCAGCTGGGTTACAATGAACAGCCCGGATGGCTATGTCACATAGGACAGGGAAATGGCAGATGATTTTCAATTTCCAGACATCTGGCAAGACAAGACTCTCCCTCGAGAGACATTTCAGCGGCCTAGGCAGCTTTCTTGGGACGAATCTAGCAAACGATTTAGGTCGTCCAACAGATGCAACGATGTTAACGTTGATAGTTATAGTTAGCCACCATTGATAAAATAGAGCCCCAATATACCTGATATAGGAAGTGAAGGGAGTATAGAGCGCACTTGATTCGGGTATGACCACATAAAAGTGTACGAAGCTGTGCCTTTCGGCCTGTCAACATGGTACACCCCGCTGGGTACAACCTGGATAGTATCAGCCACCAGCAACCTCTTTGTATCTTTCCAGTACAAAACGGAGCTCCCAGGGAAATGCCCTCCAGTTTTGAGAATCTTAATTTGGCCGTCAAGGAGGTTCAGCTCACTCCCTTCCCACAGAATCTGTTTGGGCCCCGAGTGGTTTAGGGGTTCTGAGCCTGCAACCACCCTTTCGGGGCCGTGGTCGAAAAAGCGCTGAATCCATTCTTCGTCTTCTGCAGAGTAGTACACAGGACATTGAAAAGCTTCGGCCCAATGGATAGCTGTTGAGTAGAAATGGGGATGGGAAATGGCAATCGCCCGTATTCCACCGAGCTCATTGACACGGCGGACCGTCTTCTCGTCAAGATACGTTATACAGTCCCAAAGGATATTGCCTTTGGGCGTGCAGCAGAGAAATGCTCGCTGTCCGATAGCCACCTCAGGGACAGTGAAAATGCTCACAAGCCCTGGGTGCTTCTCGTTCGTCTTGAACCCGTTGCGATACTTCCTTGACTCCAGCAGAGAACGTAGCGTTGTCCACCGTTGCCTGGTGATAAATGTCAGCTGCTGAGAATGTAAATCATGATAGTTCAGAGCGTATACCCATGAGTAGGAACATATTGTCGAGGATCATCACATATTTTGCAAGACTTCACAGATGTGGTATCGTACTGCACCCCGCATGTTCCGCAGATTGACAAGTCCATAGTTGATACGATAGAACCGAGGAGAAATCAAGTATAAATATGTGGTTTCAGATGGAGATATTTATAGACTCTCTTGCTGGGCTTGAAACTCCAGCAGGGGATGTAGTGACTTATTTATATGCAGCAATCATGCTTACGGGTATACTCCTGTGATGCCTTATGTCTGGTCATCCTCGTCTAGATGTTGGATATATGTCATCTTTGTACTCTGGGCAGAGTTGAGATAGCTGGTGAGATTACTAATTGTTGATCTCGCCTTGTCTGCTCGTTTATGATTTCAAAGACACCCATCGTTCTACATTCGAGATTATTCCTCCTCAGTCAAAATCTGGTCTTCTAGGATTAATCTAGATCTATAGACACGCCCTACTACATCAGCGAATGACATAGATACCCCAAGTCTAACTAGAAGTAACGAAACACGAAAGAAAAAGCGCTCCCCTCTATTCGAGCGCCATATCCCACCCTTTAATGCACCCGATTTCCCCCTCCGTCAATTTAATACCAAAGTAATCCCAGAGGGCCTTCAGTCTTCCCTCTTCGCTATTAAACGAGTGAATAACACTCGTCTTCCCGCCCATATTGAGTTTTACCACGTCGTTGACCATCATGACCTTTCCAGCCACTTTGAAGCCTGGCTCTGACGGCGTCATGTCTTTCCTCCCATCAAATTTGACCGGTTCGCCGTCTCGCAAAAATCGCACTACAAGGACAGTCCACCGATGAAGGGTCTTCGCACTTGTCCACCAATTCTGTACCTCAAAGTCCTCCTGGAAGAACTCGATCTCAGCAAAGCTATAGAACGAATCCCACTCTTTATCGGGCCCGTTTCGGTACTGGTATATCCAGAGTTTAGGCTCCGTGAGCCGCTGTTTAGGTATGTGGTCGTTTACTAGCCGAACTTCTTGAGGTCCGAGGTTTTGTATGGCATAACCAGATACCATTCGCATAGGACTTGTTGGGCCATCTCCGCCAAACGCAACGTCGACGGAGAACTTCTCGCCAGATGGTAGATGTACGATGTTGTTGATGTGTGTCCTATTGTAGGTTAGCATTACTCTTCGTTCTAGCATGAATTCAGGTTGGGGTCCTTCAGCTATAGCCCGGGAGGAACAGTATAAGAACCGAACCCCCAATATTAAAGGGTAGAAATGGGATGTGCAGACTTGCCATCCCTGGTACTCTCCACTAGGAACACCCTCCGTTCTAGTTCTGTTCCTGATCCCAGTCATAAAGACATTAAACCCTACCCCCCGGAGCATATGGTGGAAGAGTATACTGAGCTCCATGCAATATCCACCTCTGCCTTCCCTTCCACCCTCGTGTGGCCCCAGCATCTTGGTGTACAGGACATCAGGACGGATATTGACCAGGTGCGTAGGGGAGTAATGGACGGAGAGGTTCTCATATGGAAATGTGGTGATCTGGCATCTGAATAGAGTGCGTAGGGACTCGAATGTTTTAGGAACCGACGTCGGATCATCCAAGTACTGGTGGTATGATTTTGGAAGAGATATATACTTGAGCCATGCGACCACCTGCTCTGAGGAATATGCACATGGTAGAGAATCCCTAAAGGGGGCCATCACTAGAATTGATTGATGCCCCACGAAATTGAGAAAGAGTGTATGATGGGATGCAAAATGGGCGATGGATGAGGTGTCAGAAAGGATGGGCGGCAAATGATACCGAGCGCACACTTGTATATGTTGGGTACGGTGCAATGGTCACCTGGCTGCAGATTATTACTACGTTCTAGACGTATATAAAAAGGCAGATAAGGAGATTTTTTGCGTTTTAACTACGCCTCTTGTTGGCTTTTTACCACTTCATGTATGGTTAGTTGACTTGAATGTGCCTGAAACCTCCGAATTCAGCCGATGAGGCCTTGGATGAGATCGCGATACGACCATGCAGCAACAACCAGACCAGTAGTGCAGACGGCGATGAGAAGACCCTTAACAGCCAGCCCCTTGACAATTTTTATATCTCTAGTTCGACATCCCTTCCAGAAAACGTCCCGACCATTGCTTCGTGGGAACTCATCGAGGGGAATCTCTTTCTCCAGGAACTTACACAGTGGTTCCCATCCTTGCTCTACGCTGAATTCGAGCAGGAGTTCTGGAGGCACTTTCTGGTGAATATACTCACGGTGCTCGTGGAATGCTGTTTTGCCATAATTCGGGAAGTCGTCTTTGTACAATATCTGCTGTAGGTTACGCAGTAAGGTCGCATATATGTTCGAGCCCGAATGGAAGATGGCGAGAAATCGAAGTACAGGGTCAATGGAACGCTGGTACACAGTTTGCATACATGACCTTTTGGTTCATGGTTAGCCTTCGCCTTTGAAAGAGAGAGGATATGTGCAATTCTTACACATGCCACCCATCAACGTTGCGAGTAGGCAATATGACCTTGCTTGAAGGGTAGTGCCTAATCAACTCGGTAGCGAAGGCTGCAGAAGGGACATTGCGGACTCCCTAGCTCATGATTCCGTTAGAAGGCTGTGAATAGCAAACGAGAATATACAAGGGATAACAGAAGCACTGACATCATATCCATCTAGTATGTGGTTCACCTCCTCTAAGCTGAAGCTGCTTTCCCCAGATAATTTTCTCTGTGCAGCATTTAGCCAGAAGTCTGCGTGCTCGGGGCCTCCGCATGCAATGTCGTCGAGGTCATAGAGATTTTCATACCCAAGAACTGCCAATGCTCGAGAGAGGGCTGTGGCAAGAATTAAAATATGTGCATAGAGTGTCATTCAAATTAAAGGGGATGGAGCCTACATGTACCGCCTGTTCTACTCAGACCAAGAACAAGCAATGGGGTATGGTCCTTCGATTCTGTATGCTCATGCTTTCCGGGTGGCATTGTGACATCAGTTCTGGTCTCGGATCAGTCAACTCAGCTTTCAACCTACATCTCCCGATTTTGAAGATGTTTTGTGTCAGTGGTACGGGAGTCGATACTCAGACGATGATCAAGAAGCCATACAGACATGTTCGCTCACCATGAACTCCGTAGATACATGTCACCTTGCTTTATCTCTGTATGGCATAAAGCTGAGACATAGAGTTGGGACTTGCGCAAACCCCATTAGTATCAAACATATTAGCTTGACCGATTTTGGATGGTCAAATGTTCGATGAATTGAGCTTTAAATTGACCGAGGCTTTGATCATATATTCAGATTTTATGTAGGCAACTGCGAGGGAGGGGTGGGTATGTAGTTAAGTTATCTTTGAATAAATATAGCTCTTCGTGGGAGAGAGGGGTTGGAAATAGAGGATATGATCATTGACGGCGTTGATTGACATCAAATAGGGTCCCTCATAGTTCCCCTGTTGTGATGCACAGAGATGCGGTTTGGGCTATTTTTCAATTACCTCACCAGATGAGTTAGACAATATTCACCGGGTCACCCAACATGCAGCCGGAGAATTAGATTCCGCAGTGGAACATAACAAACACGCAAAAACATGCACGATGTATCCGGTGAGATTGAATGTGGGCATTCGGCCAGCCACATAGTTTAAGAATACTATGACAGTATATGTCTAGAGTATCGCCACAGCATACAGTAGCTGGTAATGGCCAGCAGCTGTTTAGACTCTCAAACTTAAAGAAATAGAACTTTCAAGTATTTCCCCGGTTCCCATTTTGCGTTGTTGGCTGATCTTCGGGGTAGCCCATAATATCTGACTGGCGCCATTCCTCGTTACCTTCATATATCTCGCGAATTGGTTTCAACACTTGGTTAAGCCCGGATACAACAGATTCTCTGAGAGCATCAGGGTCAATCTTCAGGCTAACATAGTCCTGCTCGAGGTCCTCATAGTTTTTGTAATGCCTGTATGAGTTGCATGCGTAGTCTGCATCCGGGACCCGGACGCTAAAAAGTGTCCCGTCTGGAGCCCCCTTGGCAGACAGCGGAAGGTGTATATCCTCTTGACGATCACCCAGCCCATTCGACCCATCATGTACGACATAATTGGCGTTTTCAATGTTAAATAACCGAAGTTCACTGATTGGCATGAGGATATGCTGCACAATTGGCAGAATGCCATTTCCTTGGACATCGCCAGCCGTGCAACAGGCACCAGCAATCTTCTCTCTGACCGTTTTAGGGTCGTCCAAAAACATGATTTTGGTGTATGCTGGGTGTGAGGATGACATTTTCCCACCAGTGAGGCTTGGGAGCATCTCATTCAAGAGGTGAACGCGCTTTGAATACCCCAGCTCGGGGAGGAATTGCTCTCCGAGATTGAAGATACCCCTCTACACACGTCAGTTAGCTAACTCAAATACAATTATAGTTTAGAAAGAACGGGATTTACCTGGTCCTTGCCACCGAATTGAACATCAGCACTAACATACTCCTCACCCAGCTCTTGAAGCAGCGGAGTGAGCATCGGGCTTAACATTGTCGAAGCTCCAACTTCGGCCCCGGTATCACGAGCATCTTGCTGAGAGCAGAGTGCACAGAGCTTCCAAAAATCCACGCTGAACTTGTGGGTGCCTTGATACGATGAAGATTGCACCATTGATACTTTTGAAGCCGGAACTCCCACAGCTTCAAGGGCTGCAGTGATGATTGACCGATAGTATGTTGTGCGGTGCTGTACCTGTTCCCATGGAAACTTGTAATTGACCAAGAATGCATACACATCGATGTATTCAACGATAACCTATAGACTGCCGTTAGATAAAGACGGTTTGCTATAGAATCCCAAATAGAGGCAGGTACCTCGCCCCCCGCACGAATAAAATCCGCAAATTTGATCAAAGGAATGAAGTAACCAATGTGTGCTAGGATAGATTAGTAAAAATATTGATATCAGGATGAAAGAAAGGGTGAATAACTCACGTTTTCCGGTGGGAGCGGTAACTGACCGAGCATGCAAAAAACAGTTAGCAGAAGAAATAAAAACTATACGGGTTCCCAAGGGATGTTAGAACAGTTTACTCACCCCACTGGTATTTTATAGTCTTGCCTTGGATTAGAAGTGATTGCAACTCCTGGGCAGACTGGCCATTCTGAAGCTCTAAGCGACGGGAGATCAAGGAGTATTTTTCCTCAGCTTTGAGAGAGCTCGCCATGCTGAGAGAGTAGATTGGGTGAAAGAAAAATGAAATGTAGAGGTTTGTTGATGTCCAAATAGTACGAGAAAACAGTACTATATAAATTTAACTCAGTAACCTCAGTTCTATGGGACCCATATCTTTAGGTTCCTAACCCCGGAATAGCACTGACGAACTGATAACTTGACATTTTAGTGTCTACTGACGTCGTTGTCGATCTGACAGCTCCGGAAGGCGGCTGGGAATTTTATGTGGATTCCGAGCTAGATGCATACTTATCTGCATGACCGATCCTCAAGGCTAGCCTTCATTATGGGCGGAAAGATTGCCACATCTTATTTCAGGAGACCCATCCAATTGCTGCCCATATCAAAAGAGTGGATGGGGTACATGAAGGGGCAGCCATGTGCTGGTATCGCCTAGATGAGTTTGGCTTCGCCGTGCGTGTTCGAAGTCTGTTCCAAGAATAGATAGCCGCAGCGAACATGGGGAGCTCTCGACATATTTTCTGTTCCGGACATTCAGGGTATCTATCTCCAACCTAGGACCTATAGCTAGAATGTCGGATTCACTCGCGGCCGTAATCCATAGCTTTCGGCCAGTTCTCGTAGAGCGGGATGATTATAACAGTCGTTGAATGTCTGACCAGTTGAGAGTGCAGGCTTAGTGCCACCATTATTAATAAAAATGAGAATCAGCCTTGGGTAAGTTTCGATATATGTTTCAAGACCTATACTTTGTTGAGGATAGAATGTATTGGTGGGTATTTTGGAACATATCATTGACTGAACCTACTACTCTGCAAACCTGTTCCCTGCCGCCCTTTGCCTAAATTCGAGGAGAGAACAGTTGAAGTGGGAGGTGCTTCAATCGGCAGCGCACTGAAAAAACCAATCTGTTGATGCTGCATAGGCTGACCGGTCATTTGTTTATTTCAACTTCAATTTAAAACATTTCCCATCTGACCATTTATTGCGATATGGAAGCCGTTGTTGGCTTAAATATACCATTTCTTTGCCTAGCTTTGGGTATTCTCGCCGTTACTTGGTGGTGGGTCTCGAAAAACCGTCAAGCAGCAAGGAGCAGCCGGGAAACTCCGCTTCCTTATCAAAATGAGGGCAAGACAGGCGCTGGTTCTAGAGCTGAGGAAGTAGAAGTGACTAATAGCCAGCCAGCGCCTGTAGATTTGGAAGAGCGCTGCCAACTGTACAAGGAGCTGTACTTCAGGCTGCAACACCTTGAAAATCATCCTGATATCATTCCCAAGGCGAAAACTCTCCTTCTCTCCTTTCTCTCAGGGGCAATTGAGTCAGCGCAAACCCAGAAAAGCACCATTCTCTCAGTTGAAGAGTTTTCGCATGATGCACTCGATATATTCGCGAAGCGAGAACTTGACCAAGTTACTTTGAGATGGCAACGGTATCTCGAAAGGAGAAGAGGAGGCCAGCCTAGGGAACTCTTTCATGGGTTGGAAGACGCAAAACGCTGGCTTGTGCGGATGGCTCCGACCAAATTCGTCGACGGCGCCTGGCTTGGACACATCCATAAGATAAAAACGCCCTTCGCTTATCGGTCTATCACGAAAGATGCTTGGCAGGTCCTATCAGAAGAACTCGGCGACGGCGACTTGGATAAAAATCATGTCGAAGTCTATAAACAGCTATTGCACAAAGTAGGGGCACAGTTGCCAGCGGGGAATTCGTCTGAGTTCATAAGGCATCCAGATATGAAGGATATTCAGATCTGGCAATCCGCCGTCATTCAACTTCTCATCTCCCTCTTCCCTCACGAGTTCTTGCCCGAGATATTAGGTTTTAACATGCACTTCGAGATGTTAACTTTCGAGACCATCGTGGCTGCCAAGGAGCTTCGCGAACTGAATATTGACCCTTACTATTTCACCCTTCATATCACCATCGATAATGCGGATACCGGTCATGCAAAAATGGCAAAGGAGGCCGTGGTAAGATACTTGCACCTAGTAAGGACTTCGGAGGGAGGTAGTGCTGCTCAGCAAGCGTGGAAACGTGTCCAGGCCGGATTCGTCCTATCCAAATGTTGTCCGTTAGACTTGGATGCTTCGATTGGCGTGTCACTCCAACCCTCCCCCCAAACCAGATATATGAAGGAGATCCTCGGAATATTCGAATCGAAGACCATTGCATCCAGTAGAATCCATGACAATTGCCGTGCGAGATTTGGTGGTCGAAAGCTTGCAGCCTGGCTAGAACCCGATGCATTTAAGCAGAAAGATTGGCAGATGGAATTTTTGCACTGGTTGAGCAACACAAAGCCATGGGTATATAAAGGCGATAGTGGTCGGAGCCGGCTTGTGCAATTGATATCATGGGGAGGACCGATGTTTGGAGCTTTTACCCATAATGAAGTGGCTACTATTCGAGCCTGGATTGACAGTCTTGCACCACAAAACTCGAGGGCATACTGGACATTTACTGGACGAACGAAAAATCTGCCAGAGAAAGACACGAAACCACATATAACCGTTGACTATCCAGTATTCCTTCCATATACGTTCGATGACAGGGCGTCGGAACCTCAACTGAGGGAGCGATCCTCATCAAAGTTCAGGTCTTTTCGCCTTAGTCTTCCCCCTAACCCACGGCTAGGCAAAATTCTTCCACTTTGGTTCGTTCATCCCTGCATTTTGGAATCCTTCATCTCTGTTCCATGGCAGACAACGAACAAGGCTGGTTGCGCTGCTGTTCGGTTTCTCCGTGCTCAATATGGCTACGGACCTGAAACCTCGGATATCGCTGGAACAGATGAAACGCGGAGGGAAGATAGCATCGACCTGATAGATATCGGAATGAACATAATCGCCACCCTGGGGTATCCGTCACCAAAATCACTCGCAGAGGTGCTGGAACAGTGGCCGTCTCCCTTTGCAGAGAAAATGCTTTCTCTATCTATGCGGCCGCAGAAATATCGCTGGCATTTGTTAGGACTTGCACAGGCATTTGTGCAACTACACGAGGCCCTCGCTTTCTCCGCCCTACTATCACATAAAAGCAGAAACGCTCTCCTTCACATCGCAGAGAGAGAACAGAAGAGTTTGAGCATATTGATCGAGGGCCTAAAAGATGGCGAGGCAGACTATTTGGAATTTGGAAAGGGGTATGAGCTGGGTCGACAGGAGATCGAGTGTGTTTTGAGCAACCATTAATATGTGAGCACTTAGAAAAGTTTCGGAATAGTGTCAAGTGTCCACCTACAAGATGGCGACACCTCTCAATTTCTTAACTTTCTAAATGTATCAACATGCAAATAATAAAATAATATAAGCTTATAGATACCATAGCTTTGTTATTTTAATAAACAGAGTGAAGTCACTTGGTTAAGGTGCAAGATGGTTCTTATTTCCCTTTTGAGGTGTCATCGGCTTTTAGTAAATCCGGGCCGTCACAATGATCACGTTATCGAGGTTTTCCCGCGATATAAAACCCCTTTATTTAGCACCCGAAGACAAGGCCTCTGCAGAATGCAACTCACTTTGTTAATCCGTCCGTTCTAGCGGGGATATACGAATTCTCACCGCAAAGCTGCAACCCGGATAGTAGATTGGGAGTCAATTTGCTGAAGGCGGTTGGAATCTCCGATACCTGCCAAAGGCTCAACATCGAGATGCACGACAGGGTCATACTTGAAGCCCTTCATTTTTACAAAAGAGGAATCACCAGGAGGTTTCACTTGTCTTGTTTACTTGCTGAACAAACGGCCATTCGGCAGCAAGGCTCGGATGAGTCTCTTTACTCATTCTCCTACGGACTACGCTTGACGATACCCTAATACCAAAGTTGTTTTACCATGGACGACCAACTTGAAGTACTAGATAAGGTCATTTTTATCATTGGGAAATACTGCATATTCGTTAATTATGCAACCTACGGGACCTTAGAATTGCTTATCATCGAAGGCGAGGAGCAGGGTGTTGTGGTTCAGGCTGGGGGGAATAATGACAAAACTTTGATTGTTAAGGGGCGATGTACTTGTATAAGCAATTGTTATATTGCATTTCGCCCACTTCCCAGTGCAACGAAAGGCCCTGTTGATGTAACGTCATACATAAGAGAGGCAATGATGGCGGTTACCCACCTATGGGCGTTCTTGCACTTACTCTTTTTGGAAGGCAATAAGCGCAGCATCTTTACCTACGGTGGCAAATGGCCAGGAGAACATAAGAGAACATCGACTCCGATGCATAAAAGCAAATCGATGCTTATGTACTTGTACGGTATATAAATCGACCTATCTACCCTTCGAAATCTCCTTAGTAATTAAAAGGAGGAGACTGAAAATGAACTTTTAGGGACTTTTTATAACCTTGAGTCCACGGGGATCTATCTGGTTTCTACACAACGGCCCACCCCCATTTTACCTATGAATGTCCAGATATAATCCAACCCATATATAGGCTGCGTCGACTCCAGACAGTATTGGGGATCTTTAGTCGAAATGGTGTACCGGACTACCTTTAGTGGTCGATCTACGCTTCATAACCCGGACATGAATGCAGCTGCAATGGGAGCGGTTATATGCCCCGGCTTCACCAGATCATTGCGCAAACGGAACTTGTGAGAAACCCAAGTGTGATTGTGACAAGAGCGGCTGTACCTCCTCGATTATACCCGCGTGCTGTGCCAACGAAACCTGCAATAAATACAGGCCAGAACGATAGGAGCACCGCATGTAGCCAACGCACCTTTGTTATCAGAAGGAAAGGTTGGGCTGCATATAGTGTAAGTACTACTTCGGCCCACGCAGTGTATACATGGAAAGATGCATAGAACAATTGGATATATAATTTCATTCAATTATGAAGGAATATTCAACCTGCTCCCCTTTCATGAATCCTTAATAGTATCTTTTACCATCGGCGTAACTAGGCTAATATATAGAGACGTAGCTTAAATGATATAGCTGTAAACAGCATCGAAGTGTTCCTTAGCACTAAGCCATCGCTTCACTCACCTTTAATAGTACTCTTCTACATGGCGTAACAGGGGGTAATTTGTTGGACTCTACGGGTGTATTACATCATCATCTCGGCCCTATCCAGCTTCTCTCCCAATAACTTGCTTCCATATCACCTACATCATACGACATTTGGTGTCTGTCTCATATCTCAACATGTCCCTATTATTAATGTTCGATTTTCTCTAATTCTCTTATCGGCGGAGTGGTCCTCGGTGAGTCCACTGTGGCGGCGAGATGCATGAGTGAGCGTTCATCCATGGTTTAATATCCCGGGAGATCCAGGCGACCTGTGCAACAAGTATCAGCATCCCATCGACACTGGCTCCTCAATAGTCACGCCTTTCGGACCAAGTGCACTGCCATTATGATGCCCTACCAATGGACTTACCCATGAGGTCATGATGGCATGACTTATATCGTCCCCTGGACTGTTACTGCATGAGGGTACTCGGTGAAGCCTAATCCAAGGATAAAAGCAAACCCTCGGTGTTTGTTTTCCTGAACGTCTAGCCAACAGTTGATGTACAGGGTAACCACAGGGTAGGTGGATGCTACTTTGATATAACCAGGAGTACTTATCCGCGTTGATAGAAGCATAGAGGGGTCATCTCACTGCAAGCATCCCACCTTGCGCAACAAAAGCAACAGCAACAGCGCAATAGAGAACCCACCATGCGGAAGCATTCCCATCTAGAAGCGAGGCTGCGGCTTCAAGGATTCTAATCCCGACTGTTGTCCACTATCTGGTCGGGAGATGTGCATCGGCGAGTGATACTATCGCAACGTCACATGGCGTTGGCTGCAGATGAAGCTCTGAGACATCCAACGCAGATCCGCCATCCACTCCCTGCAGCTTTTACAAGAAAGCTCCTTGAGTTTGCTCCTTTGCAGCGGCTGATCCGTGTTCTTAATCGTTGGTTTCTCCATTTTTAGCACATCTCGCCGCTGAAGTGTTTATAGATGTCCACTCCGTGCCATCGAGTGTAACTTGACGATGGAACAATCCATGGGAGACAGCATGGACATGCCTTGACCGTGACTTTTTTGGTTCAAGACATGCTTCTAGCCTTCGGTAATAGAACGGAAAATAGCAGCTATGGACTGAGCACGAATGGCTATAAATACGGGCTGCTCTTCCAAGTATGAATGTCCCTCAGCTCAGTCAGAACTTGAACCCCAGGCACGCAGACAAGAAACAGCACATCATATATCAATTCCTAAGTCAAAGTCTCCAGAATCAACATGAAGTGGCTATCTGTGGCAGCATGCCTTGCCATGGGCACCCATGCCCTTTCAATCCCCTCCCGACCTACCGAGGAGCGAACGGCCAAGAACTGTCCAACCGACCTCTCCGGGCCATTCGAGTTCCCCCATCTAATCATCCCCGTCGACTCTTCAGCCCCTACTGTTGCGCGGGGAACCTCATACTTCGGCGAGGTCTCATCAACAGTCTCCTCCATCTTCAACTTTGATATCCCCCCTCAAGGCCCCAACCTTTGCTCGCTGGTGTTCTTATTCCCCAACCAGGAGCAACGTCCTCCATGGACCTACACCTTTGAAGGAGACGGCAAAGTAGGCGTATCTAGATTGCAAGGCCCAGCGAGCAATGGCACCACCTTCGCGAATGCGCCAAAGGTAGCTGCAAAGCTAGGAACACCAAAACTCGCCGCTGGTACATCCAACGTCATCTCCACCTTCGACTGTCCATTTGGACAGAGAATTGCTTTCAAGATGTCCAATGCAGGGTCGACCAATCTCAGGTACTTCCAGGATTATGGTAACCCACCGTACGTATACCCCTGGTTAATGATTTTATAAATAAGGGATCAGCGCAAAGGCTAATATTTGCTTCTAGAATCGGACTATACATCACTCGCTGCGCCAAGTAATGGGTGGAATTCATGAGCCGGCATAGCAATGACTTTCAACTTTGACGTTTTTAATGAACCTTTTTAAAGGAAAACAATAATGTTTCGACTTAATGTGCCCAAAGTGGTGGAATTTGAAACGAGAGTGATATTAATGAGAACGCCTGTCTTTAAAATCATAGCAAGGAATATCTAGCTCATCCTGGAGGATTTTAATTGATCCCTGCATGGGTTTTTTCTGGAAACTGCTTCTCTAGACGTAAGTCTCTGCCACGAGCCCTTAAGATCCACTCTATATCTCGAATAAACAACGCGCCTCGATAAACGTATGCAGAAGCCATCGTCAAACGTTTATTTTATAGCAGCGCCTTTCCTCGTGCACATAGTAGAACGACTGTCACCAAGCGGACCATTAATGACAAAGAAAGTCACAATGGTCACCTCTACGATAAATTTCCCGATTTGGGCTCAATGCGAAGAACGTGAGCGCTCGGTACTCGCTACAACTGAGTTGGCTATCGGCTAAGCCATGAGGAGGCGTCAGTCTATCGAGGTCACTGGCGGTGGAAATACGAGGGATCTATCCAGCCTCGCGAACACTGCTCAGCCCTTGTGGATACAGAGGAAGCGAGTAGTTAGCGATAGGCAAGATAAATACTCGCATCCTCCTCGATCGAAGAGGGCCCATTTCGTTCTCCTTTTGTCTTGTTTCTGTAAAAAAATAACAATTTGCTTGCTATCGACGCAGGAGCGAAGGCGTCTATTGACCGGTACTTCTTTACGTATATATAGAGGGGAAACCACGTTAATACACACGATTGAAGATGGAACGAAAGTGCGCGCCCAACCCAGAATATGACGAACATGACATAAATATCCCCAGTCTTGAGAAGAGCATGAAAGCGATCGAGCTAGATGCGAATAACGACGACGATAGAGCGGCTATGGCGCCAGAATGGAGTCCTCCGCCGTCAGTAACAACCAACATACCATATCATCATACGGGTGCATCAACGACGCCATCGGTCATATCTTCACCGGTTTCGCATGATACATATCATCGCCCAGCTCCAATACAGACCCAGTCCTTGTCAGGGATATCGTCATCCACCGCTGCTACAAGGTCAGCACCTCCAGGCGCAGAAGTTCGGACCCCGTTCGCCTGTCTATCCATGCATATGACCGACCGAATCCGGCTGTTGAGGTTTCCTGAAGCTATAGTCCCGGAGATAATAGAGATGGTACGCACAGGGTGGCCGAAGGGCATCCATCCGCCGCGTGAATACGGCCAATCACTCGAAATTAAAATGAAGGGAAACCCGTGGTCGCCGCACTCTTGGGGAGATGGCAGGGTAGAAGTTCGTCGGTTGATGTCGAGGATCCTCAACGGACTATACCTGCGAGGCTGGATTATAAAGGCTTCGGTAGATATCGGACATGTTGGTGAGTTTTGTCATTTCAATGCATGAAATAGCTGATTATACCGCATGTTGTCTCCGTACTGACACGCAAAATCTCCGATAGACAGCATCTTCTTCCGCTATCAGCAGCCAGCTCCGCCGCCGTGTATCTGGATGAGCATTTCCTTCCACCACGCCGACAAGCTGCGCGTTGTCGATGCCCCAAGTGACTTTGGCCTGATATTAGCCGACGCTCTGGGTCCAGATGTCGAGAACTGCCAGGTCAAAGGTAATGTGTTCGAGCTCAAGCTTCGCGGGAGTCCCTGGCGAGCTACCGGCACGAAAACGGTGCAGACCCGTGTGATTCTCTTGACCATCATGGATGTCCTGGAGCAGCAAGGGTTCGGCCTGTATGCGCCCATCAACCATAATAGTAGACGCTCAAAAGATTCGACCAACGCAGAGGCCGATACGTGGTACTGCAACCGGCCTCTCGACTGGAAGGCCGGCCAGTTCGTCTATCACGGGTAGTAGCATGTTGATCAAGCGTTTTCTGTTCGGGTACTCCGTAGTTGTTCAACTTGATTTCACCCCTTTTGCCGGTGTCCTGTCAACGGCCCTGTCCTCCTAGTGATACCATATGTTTTCTTTGGATCTTCTATTCAAGCTTTTCATATCAGCCTCCCCGGTCGTGCAAGCATTACGTGTTCTCACATCCCTCCCGGCCTAGAACGTAGATATCTCGCCCCGTCCGATGCCTCCATGGCGCTGCTTCTTCATGACGCGGCCACGGCGGCAACAAGGCGACCGGGCGTGTCAAGCGCATGCTGCGCCTCGCGGCCTGAAGGGAGACCACCGAGATACAGCTGGACGGCGTATCAGCGAGGGATTACCAAGGGGAGACACAGCGTACGACGTGAGCATAATCAGCTCGCAGCACACTCACAGCGTAAAATGATTCCCTGTCCTTTTGCTTCTTTGTAATTAATATTTAATGCAGCAAGTCGATCTGTCGCCCTTGGACAAAAGGCTAAAAGGTAGCGTTTCATCTCGCAGTCAAGAGAATATCTGGAAACTGTCGAATAGCATCATCGCCAGCGCTTTCGCCGGGGCCGTATTTGTTTTTTTCGTTGCTTCTTCCTTGCTCTCGTTTTAGCTCAGATATTTTGCATACGTACGCTCGCCGCGGTCAAGAATAGACGATTTATCACACGATTCACCGACTCCAGGAGCCGGCCATGCTCGCGAGATCCTGCTGTAAAAGCTGATCTATTCCACCCGTTTCTTGTCTGCTACCATTTTGCGCCCGCCGTTCAGTTCGAGATAGAAAGCGCCTGGCTCGATACACCCAGCCATGGACGCTCAACTCCCTACCAAGCTCCCCTTCTCCAAGAAGAGACTGCGCGCGAGGATAATCATATCGTGAGTGGGATACAGCGTACAGCGTCGGTGGCAGACAGCAGAAGGCTAACCGAACACTCGCAGATACATCTTAGACTATGTGATCTTATTGTAAGCCGCTTCAAGATGGCGCGAAGACATGCGACAGTTTTCCCGATCGAGACTGACCCTTTTTCCTTACCGCCAGCGCGCTCATTGCGGGATTCTTCATCCTCGACCGTGTTGAGCCCTTCCACCAGCCCTTCGCTCTCCAGAACTACACCCTACACTACCCATACGCCGTCAAGGAACGGGTTTCCATCCCTCTCGCCCTCGCGATCTCCGGCGGGTTCCCTATCCTCGTCATCATCGTCTATACGATCGTTCTCGACGGACTGTTCTCGCATAGCAAACCTCTGAACCTGACGACTGGGAAGAGGAGGCTGACAGGCAAATACCGGTTCAAGGACAGGCTGTGGGAGCTGAACTGCGGCGTGCTTGGATTGGTGTTGGCTCAGGCAGCGGCATTCGTTATCACAGGCGCATTGAAGAATGCTTGCGGGAAACCTCGACCGGATCTGATTGATCGATGCAAGCCGTCGAGCTTTGAGATTCCACCGTTCGGGCTGTCGAATTCCTCGATATGCACCCAGACTAACCATGAGATTTTAAAGGATGGATTCCGATCATTCCCATCAGGTATGTAGAGATCCGTAATTTCGCTAGTTTGGTCCGTTCACATATGCTGACCTTCTCACTATTCAGGACATAGTAGCTGTACGTATTGATATCGAGGATGCACTACCTTCATATAGCTTCTTGGAATACTAACTTCTACCTAGCTTCCTTTGCTGGTCTCTTCTACCTATCTCTCTACCTTGCCGGAAAGCTACATGTCATGGACAGCCGTGGAGAAGTCTGGAAGGCCTTCATCGTCATGGTACCTACTCTCTCTGCTGGACTAGTTGCCGTATCACGCATTATGGATGCACGACATCATCCCTTCGACGTCATCTCCGGCTCACTGCTCGGAGTCGGCTGTGGCTGGGTTGCATACCGCCAGTACTTCCCATCCCTCGCGGAACCCTGGAAGAAGGGCAGAGCCTACCCCATCCGTACCTGGGGATCGATCCCAGAACCTCCCGTATACAGCGGTCGTCGACTGCTCGAGTACGAACATGACCAGGTGAAATTAGTCCCCCGCACGGATGAAGAGTATCAGGCTGGGGCTGGGGCTCAAGATCGACCGGTAGCCGTGCCCGAAACGACGTCTGCTCTTATGAATCCCTTTGAACATCAGCGTCAGGATGGTCAACGACGGAGACGACTTGCGGACGCCGATTATGGTGCGTCGAGTAGCGAGTCAGACGGGTATGAAATGCAGCAGACGGCATATGAACCTAGACACCACCAAGGAGCCAACACTAGCTCAGAAGATGGCCCCAGATACCCGATAAATACCGCTGCTTATCAGCCTCCTGACCAGAGGACACCATCACACAGTCCAGCTCTCGAGCGTCACCCAGCATCCATGGTCAAGTCATAAGAAGGCCCATGTTTTAGAATGATACCTACAGCATCCTCGCCTCTTCTCTACCCATCTCCATGCCAATTCCCTCATGTTACTCTAATACCTTACATGTCGTTACTCATGTCGTTACTATTTTCCTTGTTTAGCGTTTCTTTCATGAAAGAATATGTGGTTCTTCCTAAATCTGCGCTTTGGGAGGATGGTTCTTGGTTGACCATTGAAACTCAGCAAATTGAAATAATACCCCCCCAACTCTTCAACCGTCTTTCTGCTACGCTGTCACGACATCATTGCTCATGGTCCCCTTCCTGTATAAAAGTGGCATAAGAAATTTGCCATTTCCCTTTGATTCCCCTTCTTGCCTTAGCTAATTCTAATCCGGATCAGGCAAGATCTGTATTCTCCAGCCCTTACTTTGGGGATGTTAATCAAGATATCAATGACTGTCATGTTCCTAATGTGTTACTTAGTAATTGTATGATCAAGACGATCCAGGAAATGCCTGGAACGGTATCCCCGGAGCTTTCCCCGTGGTGTTATGATGGCTGGTTGGGTAGCCGGGCAACTGTGTTATTTAAATGTGTTATCATTGCCAACCAGCCTCTGTATATTGTCATATAAAGTAAACAGATATCATACCCTCTACTCCGTTTACATCCTTCTGCCATATCAAGTTCTCCTGCTTGTCCTTGCTTCCCTCGAGATTCTACCGAGAAACAGCCATTTGACAATATATCAACCTTCAAACAACAAACCTCATCTCAGATACCACATCTACCTTTCAAGGCTACCAATCATGTCTGTCGTGTGGGACGAGAAGGCTGATGCCCTGGTATGTTCTTTCTCAGACGGACTCCATTCCATACACAGTACCAGATCTTATATATCATACTAACCGACTGTATTTCCTACAATTAGCTGCTACTCTCAATTTTAGCAACCTCCCCAAAGGTCGACATTACAGCTATTTCTCAGATGATGGGCGGTGGTAAGTCATTCCAGGGTTATAAAATAATATACCAGCACTTCTCCGAGTCAGTCACAAATAAGGTCTCTAACGCTGCACGTAGAATTTAACCGTCTGGCCGTCAAGAATCGCATCGACCGAATCAAGGCAAAGGCTAAGGCAGTGGCTGGCGACATCCCAACGCCTCCAAACACTCCAGCAAAGCAGGCTGCGGGTAAGAAGCGCAAGGATGAATCGACTGAGGAAGCTGGCGTCGAGGAGAAGCCAGCTACTCGTAAGAAAGCGAGGAAGAGAGCTGTCAAGGTTGAGAAGAAGGAGGAAGACGAGTCTTAACTTGTCTGTTGGACTAATAATACTGAATCGACTACGGATACTCTGAGATACGAGATATTTGATTGATTTGATTGGTCAGGTGGGTCTGGAGCAATCTATGAGATTTCAATCTATCAAGCACTGATCATCTAAATACACGATATTGAGCTCCTATTTATGTTCCTCATACGGCCATGTATCTTGCCATCGCGGAGATGCCAGCTACAGCTGAAACAGGCGTTAAAACGCCGGGCGTAGCATTTGTTCGATGATGGAGAGCTGACACTGATATTTAATGAAACGGCGTAGTTGACTAACGTGTTTCGTACGATCAGGCAGTATTACACCGAATCTCCGTTCAACAGATACCAATAGCATGGGATGTTAGATATTGTGTTTGTTTCTGGTGTGCAGTCTATGTCTATGGTAAAGGAGCTGGAGACAGAGATAGTTAGCTGATGAGCATCTGCTCTTATACATCGAATAGAGCTTTTCCAATGGTCTCTTCCTCGAACCATGGCTGGCAAACGGCTGTAACTTGTGCCTGGCGCTGTGGACAAACGGCCACGGAACAGTAACGCCATAACCACGTCCCATCATCGTCATCGCCATCGTCATCCCTGCATCGCGGAAATAATACGAAGAAACAACGGTGCTGATTGGTGCCGGAGCTCGTTACCATGACAGCCGGCGCAATTAGAAGCGATCGCCCCGCCATCTTATTTTTCTTGTTGGTTGTTCCCAGCCTCACGCAGGGCGAGGGGGGGCCAGCCATGCGATGCGAGTCAAGGCAAGGGTTGGCCGGGCGATAAATAGGTACTTCGCTCGCAGGGCTGGGAGTTCGATTCTTGATTCTTCCGGATACACACACTGCCTGCAGTCGCCTTGCCGATCGCGTTTGTTCAACATCCCAGACAGGATCGCTTTGTTGACTCCGGTTACTTGCAGCTTCACTCCTATCCAGCTTGCATATATATCTACGCGCAACCTGGGTTCCCGCCCGTTGCGAGGATAGCTCCGTTGACCGCCCACGATGTTTTCCAGCTTCTTCTTCATCTGCTGGCGAATCGGCCAATTGGTCACTCTGATTCCGCCAATTGGCATGCTCGTACGTCGAACTCTCCTTTCCAACCACCCCGTTTGATAGATGCTAACGTACCCTCAGTCGTGGTTTATCGATGGCTTCGTCAAAGCAAACATCATCACACCAACATACATCCTCGTTCTCTTCATCGTCAGCGTCTTAGGCGGTGTATGGGTCCTCGAAACCCTCTTCCGCTATAAAAACACAAAACGCTCAGCCATCTTCGTCTCGTTCGTCGACCTCTGCTTCTTCGGCGCTTTGATAGCTGGTGTCTACCTGCTTCGCGGTATCGCCGGGGAAAACTGCAATGATTTCTCGCGCAGCAACTTCCTGCTTACCCTGGGACCGTTTGGGTACTATGGCCAGCAACAACATAACCCACTAAGCAATGATCCGACCAAAGTCTGTTCAATGCTGAAGGCTTCGTTCGCCTTTGGAATTATGAACATCATCTCCTTCTTCTGGACCGCCGTGTTTGCCTATTTCATTTCCCACCACGAGGAACACCATGAGAAGCGATCGCGTCGGGGAAGCCACTCTAGCCGCCGAAGCAGCAGCCACAGACATCGAAGCAGCTCTGGAAGACGGAACTCATACCATGTTTAATCGTGGCTCTTTCTTGTTTTCATCCCTTTTTTCTTTTTAGGCACAATCGTTGTCTTAACGACTGATACGACGGGCTTGGCGGATAGAATTGGTTTATCTTGTGTAAATATAGGTGGATAGTGAGTGGAAAATGACGGCTCACGGCCGGCTTGTCAGTGCTACTTTGACGATACCAGGCTGATATGACATGTTTCCCGAAATATCTTGTTTATGTCTTGCGTGATGTATGTTTTTTTTTTTTTTTCTGATGGTTCGTCTGTTCCTCGGATGCGGAATGATTGATGAATATGTTCTTTTCCATTTAACTTGCCTGTCTCGCAGCAAAATCATGTATATAGCTGTTTAATCGTCCGATGGAAATAGAGGCCCATACCCATACTATCAATTAGTTCTCTCCTTTTGCTGAAGGTCCCTGCCAAAAGTCTCGGAAAGGCCTCTCTATTCATTCAATTTTGTGGCCCAGAGTTGCCGCCAGTAGGCCTGTTTACTGTTTGTACACAACCATTGCCAACGGTGAGGACCAGATGACCTTTGATGATATGATAAAAAGAAGATGAAAATAAAAAGATACGACAGTATTAGTATGGCGGTAGTCACTTACCTGTGTCCCATAGAGAGACATTAAGTCACGTGTTACCGCCCTATATGCTGACTCAGAGATGACTAATACAATGCCAATTAAGTGACTAATAAATTATTAATTAACTTCGGACTATAAATGGACTCGCCTTTAGGTACCTAGATTCTTTACGTCAACTCTCCGCTACTTATGTATGTATACAGCGCCCTAGATGTTACTTAGATATCCAGGGATCGCGCGGGGAAGACGATACCCGCTTCCGCAGCGGTGCTTAGACCGGCGTTAAGCTCCGGGTCCGAAGCCATGCTAACTCCGGATCAAATAATCAAAGGCACGGATGAACTACATCGTATCTAACTAACTGTTGGAAGCGTCTTATAAATACAGCATGACCTCCAACATCATTCCCTACGGTTCTTAAGGAGATAACAAGATCAGAGCCTTTTCATCTTCAGCATCAACCATGTCTTCACAGCCACGAACTTGGCTCATCACGGGCACTTCCTCTGGGTTCGGCCTCGAGCTGGCCCGCATCACCATCAAGCGTGGAGACCGAGTCATTGCGACATCCCGCAACCCGGAGAAAATTCCAACCATTGACTCGGATCGGTTTCATACTGCCCAGCTAGACCAGAATCAGCCACTGGAGGAAGTCAAAGCTCGCATTGACAATATATTGGCTACTTTTGGCAGCCAGATAGATGTTGTTGTTAATAATGCTGCTTACGTCCAGAAGGGTACTGTTGAAGAATCCACGCCGGAGGAAACACTTCGACAATTCCAGGCCAATACTCTGGGCCCCATGAATGTTTACCGTGCTATTCTTCCCCATATGCGCGAGAAACGATCTGGGACGCTAGTTACCATTGGATCCATGGCAGCCTGGTATCCTATGCCGAGCTGTAACCTGTATAATGCCTCGAAAGCTGCCACCAGGTGGCTTGCCCTCGGTTTGGCCGGCGAGGTTGAGCAATTTGGTATTCGCCATTGCCTTGTTGAGCCAGGATTTTCCGTACTGGACTTCTTGAGCCCTCCGCCAATGTTACGGACTCGACCTCCCGTATTCCTGACTATAAAGAAATGAACGCCACCGCGGATCGCAACTTCATTGCCTTTAATGGTGCTCAGCTCGGTAATCCAGTGAAAGGGGCGGAGGTTATCTATGATGTGATAACTTCTTCAGGATGTGCTCAAGGACGGGAGGTCCCCAGCTGGCTGCCTTTGGGCAGTGATGCATCTGTCGAGATTGCTAAGAGTGCCAACCAAGTACTTGCAGATATTGAGACTTGGAAGGAAATCAGTGCTCTGAGTGACTTTCCCGTGGGCCAGTAACTTGTGAACAGAGTAGTCTGTGGGAAACGAAAGCACGGCCAGAAATACCTGAGTCTGTTAACTACTTATTAGATAGTTACTACATTGGTTAATTGCTTTAATACCCAATATTCATTCACAATTTATATTCCTAAATATGTCGAACATATACACCACACCACCCTGCTCCAACTCTGAAAGACGTTAACCGTTACATAGTTATCATCTTAGAGTTGTGAGCTATCTTGGCAAGGCATTTAAGTAAATATTTTCAGAAAGTAGGTATATCAAGGCTCAGGTCAAGAATAAATTGCTATACTAACTAACATGTAACGTGAAAATCTTAAGAGCTTGGATATGAAATACGCGACCTCGGTAAACCCAGCACCAGTAAGAGGCTCGTTAGTCTAGATTGCTTTGAATTGCATTCCCATAACAGATCCAATAATAAGGGCCAATCAACACCGACCGTAACTGTTGGTGATGTGAGGTGTATGAATTTGAGAATCTAGCTGCAGCTTCCCTGACTTTGATTCATGTACATTCAGAGGAGCATAAGGTGAGGGGAACGACATCTTTCTAGAGGAAAAAAAAGAGTCAAAAACATACGACAGTCGGGATTCGCTGGTGGTCACCCACCCAACTACTAACCGACCGGCAAGTGGCTTAAGTACAGCTGAGCGGACGGGAAGCTCTGTTTTCCACTTCCTGTGGTCGTATGTGCTTGTTTATATCGTGCACACTATTTATTCCATGTTATGTCACGTGATGCCTTGGACCTCGGGAGCGGATAAATGTTTATACGTATTATATCATTAAATATCTCTATCTTCACGTGATTATGGTTATCAGTTCCTTCTCTCCGCGCTTTTCGGAGAGCTCCGCAACGCAGCTTAAAGACTCAACGATATCATATCTTTAGGGCTCATTATTGAGCCGTTTGTCTGCTGCTGATTGCCTCGGTCTATATTAAATATCTTTTAACATATTTATTTTTATGTTTACAGAGTCAATACGTGAATAATGCTGCATTATTCGAGCAATAGATATAGTGATGGCTACCAACGAAGACAGTCCGTCTTATTACAGGGTGCCTGTTGAGGAGATACGAGCTAGTGAATACCCGTTACTCAAAGGTAGGCAATCCCTCTTCATTCTGTATTAATCCTTTCTCATCCTACGCTATTACGAGCGTTGCCACCTGCTATATGCTTAAGATCATGAGCTAATACATTTACTTTCAGATACAACCTATCTAGACCATGCAGGGACAACACTCTATGCAAAATCTCTCATAGAGACCTTCTCGCAGGAATTAACAAGTAACCTCTTTGGAAACCCCCATTCAGCATCCTCATCTTCCCAGCTATCCACTAGCCGGATCGATGATGCAAGGGTACGAGTCCTTCGCTTTTTCAACGCAAGACCAGAAGACTTTGACGTTGTATTTGTCGCCAACGCCACAGCCGGAATTAAACTGGTTGCAGAAAGTCTACGGGACTATGATTCAAAGGGATTTTGGTATGGATACCATGTTGATTCCCACACTAGCTTGGTTGGGGTTCGAGATATGGCTAAACGGGGGAAGAAGTGTTTCATTAATGACGAAGAGGTAACTGAGTGGATTGGGATGTTGAAAGATCGATGCGATACTCCCGAGTTGGCTGGTCCGACCCTGTTCGCATACCCGGGTCAATCTAATATGACTGGTCGTCGGCTGCCTTTGAACTGGTGCAGGGACATTAATGCATGTGTAAGCACTGACGGGAAACGAAAGGCCTTCACATTGCTTGATGCCGCTTCTCTTGCCTCCACGTCTCCAATAGACCTGAGCGTCGCAACCTCTGCTCCAGATTTCACTGTTGTCAGCTTCTATAAGATCTTCGGCTATCCTGATCTTGGAGCCCTCATTGTTCGCAAAGATGCTGGTCATCTTTTTCAGAACAGGAAGTACTTCGGTGGGGGCACAGTTGGAATGGTCTTGACCGTTGGAGAACAGTGGCATGCCAAAAAGGACGCCGCTCTTCATGAACAGCTTGAAGATGGTACCTTGCCTTTTCATAGCATTATTGCCTTGCATTCGGCCTTTGACGTGCATGAACGGCTTTACAGCGATATGAACAATATATCCCGCCACACTGGAGATATGGCAGAAATATTATACGATATAATGTCTTCTTTAGAACATGGCAATGGCACGAAAGTTTGTGAGATTTACAAAGGGCCAGGGCAATATATTGAGCGCGATCTCCAGGGTCCTATCATATCGTTCAATTTAAAAGATAGTGCTGGCGGTTGGGTTCGAAAGTCAGAGGTGGAGAAGTTGGCTGCTGTGAAAAATATCCAGATACGCTCAGGGACACTATGCAATCCTGGCGGGATGGCGTATTACCTTGGGCTACAGGCTGATGATATGAGACGGAACTATAATGCAGGCCAACGCTGCGGAGACGACAACGATGTTATTTCTGGAAAGCCGACTGGTGGCCTGCGTGTTAGTCTGGGTGCTATGACGTCGAGAAGAGATATTGATACATTTGTCGACTTCATCCGAGATTTTTACGTTGAAGAGTGTATAGTTGGTGAGGTCATCCCTGACCCTAATTCGTTCACCCCTTCTGTCCAACAGCCTCCTTCGAGGTTTTATATCGAGAAACTCTGCGTCTATCCGATAAAGAGCTGCGGAGCATTCGTTGTCCCTGAATCAATGGATTGGGAAGTAAAACCAGAGGGTCTAGCCTGGGATAGAGAGTGGTGTTTAATACATCAAGGCACTGGTGTGGTTCTGAATCAAAAGCGATACCCAAGGATGGCGTTAATACGGCCAGTTATCGACCTCTGTCGTGGCACCTTGCAAATCACACTACCTGGCCTAGAGCCATGCCTGGACACTATTCAGATACCATTATCTGACGACTCTGCGGACCTGAGCATAGGGCAACTGTGTCAAAGCTCTACAAACCAACGATCTACTGTATGTGGAGATAAAATCTCGGTACAAGTCTATAAATCCGCTCGATTCTCTTCGTTCTTCTCCAATTTCCTTAACGTCCCTTGCACGCTTGCAAGATTTCCACCGCAACGGGACCAGATATCCGCGCGGTTTTCAAAGCCATATCAGCGTCCGACTGGAGGACATGTACATACTTCCATTCCCATGAATCCTGTACCCAATATACCAGGCTCGTTTCCAGAGTCCGCTGCGTCCGGATCAAAACATCCGATCCTCCTATCCAATGAAGGTCCGATACTACTCATATCCCGCTCAAGCGTCAATAAAGTCAACGAAACTATAAAATCTTCTGGAAAGCCCAATTCAATTTCCAAAACAGTTGCGGCGGATGTGTTCCGGGCCAATATTATTGTCTCTGAAAATATATCTACTACAAAACCCAACTTGCCGGCCGGATATCGTCCTTCAACATCTTTTGAACAGCCATATATAGAAGAACTATGGGCTGGATTTCAAGTTGGAAATGCCACCTTTGATATCCTAGGTTCTTGTCAGAGATGCCAAATGATTTGCATTGACCAGTTTACTGCTATGCGCAGTGAGGAGCCATTTTCTACCTTGGCAAAGACAAGAAAAGTTGATGGGAAGGTATATTTTGGTAAACATGTTTCTTTATCTAGGGCGTTGGAGCATGAATGTATAACGGTCAGGGTGGGCGAGCCATTGACACCAATTTATGATTGATATTGATATTTTCTAGGATATTTTTTACCAGGGAGGTACTGTGTCTTTTGGAGTTAATTAAGAGCGGCCACTTAGTTTGTATGTACCATTTATGAATATCATGAAATTCTATGTATAGATACGACACAATTCGGAGAGCCGATACTATGGTTCATATTTCTTTGAAAAAGAGGTGCAATGACCCCTTGACCACCAAAACTCCAAAATATAGTACATTGAGTTACATTGAGGTTACAATTCGTTCCTCTGAACATATTAGAGACAAAATTATCCTCGAGGATATTTCTTCCAGCCACGACCATGACCACGCTATTAAAAAAAAGGATACCGGTTAGTTCGAGTGTGCCGTGTAAGAATCGAGGATATCGTCTCTAGAAAAAAGAGAACAAAAGAATGGAGGAAGCTTACCTGTTTCCACAATCTGATCATTGACGGCATTCCTAACATAGCCTTCTTCCTCTCTTCCAACTTTCCTTTCATCAATCTCTCCCACTTGTGACCCTTGACCTTCTGTCCAACACCAGTACCCTTGATTCTCAAACCCTTCTCAATGAGTCGTGCCTGTTTATATTCTGTCGATTTGCGGCCCGGAGGCAATAGCTCCTCTACGCCATATTTAATGCCCAATTTAACCAGTTCAGCCTGTCGACGCAGTGATACAACAGCCCCTCGCCATCGGCCGGTTTCTGGGTTTTTATATGGAAGGAAGGGGTTAGGGTATAGCTCGTTGGGGTTCGAGCGGAGTAACGAGTCGGTGTATGAAAGGGAGCCGGCGACTTTGGTCTTCGAGAGCTTGACCTTCGTGCTTCGTGAGGCGAAAGGACTTGGAGCAGGCTTTATGACGGCTGAGGATTCAGAGTCCTCGGTTGACGATGATTGAGACTCTTGCTTGGGTAGGGACTTCGGTATAGCTTGCGATGAGTAGTATTGTGGTGGGTAGCGAGCGAAAAAGTTTCTGAGCCGGACAGGCAGGGTCTCTACAAGGCCCACTGTTGTCTGTGTCGCCATTGTGTGTTTGTAGAGGGCGCAAGTCCGCCGTGTTCGCCTTCTTGGATTGCTGAAGCTCGATAATCTCTTCGATCTTCAACTTTCTCACGCGGTCAAAGATTTGAGGTCACATGACATACTCTGACTGATTATATAATCCGGCCGCATATTTGCCTTGCCCGCCCTGCGGTAGCCTTCTCACTTCTGACATCTATCTCACTTCACGCTGAACGCGCCCCGGCTACCGTTCAAGAACACGGGATTCCACAGCACCATCTTGACCTGTTCTCTGCCTACCATTGAAACCCTTTTACTCTTTACTATTGTGAAATATGGCAGATCTGCTTTTTGGCGGGACCGACGAGGAGAATGAGGAGTTGAAGAAGCTTCATGCGGAAGTGGTAAATCTCCCTTGGCTCCTTGAAAGCCTCTCATGGAAAGCCGGATAGCCTTCAGCCGCATTATTGTCTGTCGTATTGCTGCTAACCTACTTCTGCTTCTTTACTATAGCTCGAAGACACCGACAGCTTCGAAGCATGGGAGAAACTCGTGCGTGCGGCGGAAGGCCAGGAAGGTGGAATCAATCGCAACTCGAGCCCACAGGCTATTACAGCTACTAGAACAGTCTACGACCGGTTCCTGGCTAAATTCCCCTTGCTGTTCGGATACTGGAAGAAATATGCAGACCTAGAGTTCTCCATCGCGGGCACCGAAGCTGCAGAGATGGTTAGTCAACGCCCTGTTTAGTGGTATACGTCCGAGTTGAGCTTGCTGGCTAATGTTGTTATTTGATTAATAGGTATATGAGCGCGGAGTGGCTAGCATCACAAACTCGGTCGACCTGTGGACGAATTACTGCACTTTCAAAGTTGAAACCTCGCACGACACCGACATCATTCGAGAGTAAGTATGATATGTTGGTACCCTTCCCCATAACCATACCGACATAGCGCGTGGGTCGTTCGCAATCTTGAGGGCATATGGTGCAGATCGATATTATCAAGGTTCCTTAAATGGGTGAGATAGTCATCTGCCACCTTGGTTTCGTTGAAACTACTTCTCACCCATAAGATTCAGGCTGCCTTTGTTCTTCGCACACTACCTCTTGGGAACTTGTTCGGGAATCCTTCTCCTATGTTACGCACGGATGATATAGCTAAACCTACATCTATCAATCGTTGACCTGACTCGGCACCCCACTTGAAGATTTAAATGCATATGCCATGTTTGCCATCCTCCACTCCCCTCCCATCCTTCCTTTTGTCTTCCCCTCCCCCACCCCTCCTTCCTTTTGCTTCCTCGAACCTAATCTTTACTAACATCCTCACTTCTAGGCTCTTCGAGAGAGGTGTCAGCTGCGTCGGTCTTGATTTCTTATCTCATTTGTTCTGGGACAAATATCTCGAATTCGAGGAGCGCGTGGAGTGCCACGATAAGATTTTCGCTGTGCTTGGTACAATCATCCAGATACCTATGCACCAATATGCAAGATATTTTGAACGATATCGGCAGCTCGCTCAAACCAGGCCATTAAGTGAACTTGTTCCTCCTGAGACTCTAGCTCAGTTCCGAGTGGAGATCGAAAATGCGGCGGGTAGTGTTCCTCCCGGCTCAAGGAGTGAAGCCGAGGTCGAGAGAGATATCCGACTCCGAGCCGACGCCCATTACTTGGAGACATTTTCACGCACTCAAACCGAGACCACAAAGCGATGGACCTATGAATCCGAAATCAAGAGGCCCTACTTCCATGTTACCGAGCTTGACGAGGGTCAGTTAACGAACTGGAGGAAATATTTAGATTTCGAAGAAGCAGAGGGCTCTTTTGCTCGCGCCCAGTTCTTGTACGAGAGATGTCTTGTGACGTGTGCGCACTACGATGAATTCTGGATGCGTTACGCGGCATGGATGTCTGGCCAAGAAGGAAAGGAGGAAGAAGTTAGAATTATTTACCAAAAGGCGAGTTCTCTCTATGTCCCCATATCGAGGCCAGCTATCCGCCTCCACTACGCCTACTTCGAAGAAATGGCATCACGAGTCGATATCGCCAAAGATATCCATAATGCAGTTTTGCTTTCGATGCCAGGACACGTTGAAACGATAATTTCTTTTGCGAATCTATCACGTCGTCATGGTGGTTTAGATGCCGCGATTGAGATTTACAAATCTCAACTTGATTCAGCTGAATGTGATATTCAGACAAAAGCTGCCCTTGTGGCGGAGTGGGCGAAGCTTCTATGGAGAGTCAAGGGGACCTCCGAAGAAGCCCGCCAAGTGTTCCACAAGAACCAACACTGGTACCCTGATAGCCGCCCTTTCTGGACTAGCTATCTTATGTTCGAACTAGAGCAGCCAACCAGTGCCGAAACTGAACCCGCACAATACAAGCGCATTAAGCAAGTTATCGACGATATTCGCAACAAAAGTACCCTCCCAATCGAGGCAGCCAAGGAGCTTCTTCATCTCTACATGACCTACTTGCTAGAGAGGGGTTCAAGCGAAGCAGCCAAGGAATACATGACCTTAAATCGTGAAGTCAACGGGCCACCGTCGGTTCAATCAATCATGAAGACGCCAGTTTCAAAGGAGGCACAGGATAAACCTACGGCTGGTCAAGATACCCCTAACTCTACGTTCAGACCAGACGTTTCTGCGCCAGCTCTTACGGCACTCTGATACTGCACCCTTCATCCGCAGGCCTGCGCAATGTTAGCCTTTGTAATCATACGAGAATCCAGTTGGTTGGGCGGTTGTTTTTAAATTAGGAGTTAGTGAATAATAAAAATATTACTACAAACTTCCCTGATGTAGCAATTCGTTTGATATTCCTTCACAGTTTCTTTAACCCTTTCACTTGTGTTTGCTTTACTTCGTTGTCTAACAGCTATGTCGGATATCTACACCGTCTAGATGAAGTAATTAGAACACACTGATACCATTCCTTTATGCCCCAGTTCTAGAAGCCTCTATCTTGCTTAATTCCTTTCCTTAGCTGCAGACTTTTCCTCACAAAGGCCCTCTAACCACATTATTTATATCGCTCTTCCAGATATGCTTCCTCACTTCCATCTACACCTTTCTTCAATCCTATATACTTCTTATATCGTTTAAACCCATGGATGAGCAATTCTAAAGGTTACCGTTTTATATATTTACTTGCGCTTTTCTGGATAACCCCAACCAGCGTTATATCATTCCAGAGTAGACGACAGCAGGCTAGATATTCTTGAAGCCAACATCCATAATTTGACATATTAAATATTCTGCACGAGGCCAACATAAAATAGCATCTACTATATAGCCACGGTTATCAATTAGGAAAATGCCACCGCTACAATAAGCAACACTGCAATCTCATACTCTATCAATGGCCAGCGATCGGGATATATGGACAGGAAAAGAGCGAATTTCCTCTTTAAATGACATTTCGCACCCTGAGGTTTTACTTTGAGCCAGGCAACTGAGGAGGAAACTCGCTGTCGGCGTCTCTACGCATCGTGAGCTTCCTTGACCCATATACGTAGATTTTGATTGACCCATGTACTAATGACCGTAGAAGACATTAAGTATGCTATGCTCGCTCTCCCAGCCATGTCGAAGCCACGGATTTCGACGCATGCACATATACTTAACCACCCATCTCGCGGCTCGAGCTAAAGTAGGGGGCCCACTTGCCATGTTACCACAAGATTGATAGTTGACACCGATTTTTCGTAATGTCGCCCAGCGTCGCTCTCTTCCCTTGTATCTTCTCCCAGTTCACATTATGGCATAGAGAAAAGCATATTTCTTCACTTTGCTCAATTGTTACTTCGAAGATGTAGAATAAGAGCAGGAAAACGGGCCTTAATAGTTATTTATTAGTCAGCCGGCCTTTCTTAGGCTCCATTTGACCATCCAACTTTGCTCTCTTTTTTTAGGTTATAGATTGGCAGTTGTTATATTGGTCTCCCTTAAAGGGATAAACGTGTAGTTAGTTATGGGTCTCCGGCGGAATTACTACAAATATCCAACGATTATCTTAAACCATGCGAGACGGATGCAGTTTGAGTACAGCTTTCATATTCATGAAAGCAAAGCTATTTATACATGATAGAAGTTCGTTATACCACTGAGATCCAACGATATTTGAGACCCGATAGAAGGAAATTGCCATGCAAGCCGTTCCTGCCAGGTATCTGGTCCAAAATGAGCAGTCTCTCCCATCCAGGGCCTTGGGTATTTCCTTCCCATATAAAGAGATCGAGCACTGTTGATGGTATGAAACTTGGATGATTCCAATATGACGAAGTCCCTCTTTGTGATATCCAAGTATTACCATTATCGTGTATTCCTATACCATTAGTTATAGGGTATATTTATGTTTCTTGCTTGTCTTGCCTTTCGGTATTTTGGTTTTGCAGTGGCCCCGGCCTCCGCCTTAAACACCGTCATTATTCTCTTCCGTCATGGCGGATTCGAACGATACTACCTCTGAAGGAACTTCCACCAAAACTCTGGGTAATTCTATCATGGAACTACCATCGAATAAACCCTCAGAAGATATTGGAAGGTTATCCTTTGGTGACATCAGCCTTCCACCAATGGATTTGACTATACACTCTTGTAGGGTTGGCTCATTCCATTTATTGTCTTATGTATCATCTGCTAAATGGGTTGTGATGCTGATGTGGACATATAATAGTTGGCAAAAGTACCTGTTCCGACTTCAGTGGCGGTGATGGTGAATACAATTATCATGTCGAACATCCTACCAGTGGTAGCAGCAGTGGACGACAGATCGGTGTTTTCAGTGCTACCTTTTTAATCTTTAACCGGATCATTGGAACCGGAATATTTGCTACACCAAGTGCCATTTTAGCCCAGACTGGCAGCGTCGGCATGTCCCTTGTGGTTTGGATAATTGGAATGCTGATTGCGATGGCTGGTACGGCGGTGTATCTCGAGTTTGGGACGGCAATTCCAAGGTTAGACGGCTGATATATTTGCCCATCCAGTCATTGTCATAGAAGATATTCCGTTTGCTGACCTATTATAGGAATGGCGGGGAGAAGAACTACCTGGAATTCGTTTACAGAAAACCAAGGTTCCTCGCAACGGCGATATACGCTTCATATGCACTACTACTCGGATGGGCAGCTGGAAATAGTGTCGTGTTTGGAGAGTATGTTCTGCATGCTGCAGGCGTGGAAGTTAGCCGGTGGAATCAACGAGGGATTGGCTTTGCCTGCATTACGGTAGCATTTTTCGTCCATGCCATCGAAATGAAATGGGGACTTCGGCTGCAGAACGCACTTGGAATGTTGAAGCTGGTTGTGATTATGGTCATCATAATCTGTGGAGCGGTGGCACTGGGGGGAGGTACCAAGGGCAACATTTCCAACAATTTTTCGAATACGTGGGGAGACCGTCGCCCAAGCATATACGGAATGGTCACCGCATTGTATAGCGTGATATGGTCATATGTCGGTTATTCGAATGCCAACTATGTGAGTCTGATTGTTGACCTGCGCCGACTGTCCCTGCGGATCTGACAAGATTATACATATAGTCCCTCAGTGAAACGCGAAACCCGATCCGAACGTTGAAAATCGCAGCTCCTATAGGGGTCACCTTGGTTGGCATCCTCTATCTTCTGGTCAACATCGCATACTTTGCTGTTGTACCAAAGGAGGAAATTTTGGGTTCTGGGCGTATACTCGCAGCCTCCTTTTTCCGCCATGTTTTTGGCCCAAAGGCAGAGCGAGTGTTGTCCATATTTATTGCACTATCAGCTTTTGGAAATGTCCTGGCGGTGCTTTTCTCTCAGGGCCGAAGTAAGCTTAACCCTTGGCTCCTGTATCTATACTCCTTTCTAACCAGGTGTATAGTTGTCCAAGCGCTCGGTGAAGAAGGAGTACTCCCGTTGTCGAAGTTCTGGGCCAGTAAGCGTCCGTTCAACTCTCCAGCTGCCGGGCTACTGGAACATTATGTTCTTTCGGCGATAGTGATGCTTGCACCGCCGCCAGGGGATGCATATATCTTCCTACTCAAGTGAGTACTCCTTGTATTATTTGCCATATCACACATGGCGTGATGGTGTTGTGCTGGCTAATAAATGAGCCTCTCGGACAGCATGATTTCATACCCTCTATCGGTGGTGAATGTCCTGGTCGCCGCAGGACTCATGCATATCTACTTACGCTCGTCGAAATACCCAGGATGGGCACCAGGCATCCGCGCAACGCTGCCAGTCACGATTTTCTTCCTCGTTTCCAATATCTACCTCACCGTTGCCCCGTTCCTCCCACCCCCTACCCCGAAAGACAATGTATACGCGTACTTACCATACTACTCGCATTGTGTGGCCGGACTGAGCGTGTTTGTTGTCGGTGCGATCTACTGGGTAGTATGGGCAAAGTTACTGCCATGGATGAACCTTTATAACATTGTTGAGCATCCGCTGGAAGAGGATAACGGCGCTGTGAGGAGTGTAGCAGTCAGAGTCCCGTCAGTGAAGCGCACTCAGAAAGAGGGCCTAAGACAGGCAAATCCCCTCAGCTGGATGAACCCGTTCTCCGGTGGAAGGTCTAGGGGTTGAATTCCTTCCCTGAAGCTGTAGGACATGTAAATTGCTGAGAGGTTGGTGATTGATATGAGAAATGGGGTCGTAACAGATTGTATTATTCTCTCAACACGTATCGTGTATACTATCTCTGTACAAAGATTCACTCACTTGGCCGAATCATCAACGGAAGAACCGAACATGTAGTTTTGTGGTGTGTCTTGATAATCCCCATGGTGATGGATGTGCCGACTATTCTATGGAGAAACAGTTCACTTAGCAGCTCTGATGAACCGAACCGATCTCCTCAAACTAGCGGAATAGAAGTAATCTAGCATGAAAGGGGTGAGAAACAGCTCTGAATGTCTCGTTACAAGATCGAAGCTGTCTATTATCAAATCCTTCCTGCGTTGATGAGAAGAAGAAAAAAGAAAAACGCGAGGAAAGAAAATTTGGTGTAGGAAAAAAAAGAAGCGCTAAGCTATGTGCCAAGCCATAGGAAGTACTTATTTTTTCTAACAAATCTGGTGTATTAGCAGGTACCTTTTATGATTGGCCCATCGGCCTTAAGACGCGCCTTTTTCGCCGGAGAAAAAAAAGACGCCAGAAAAAGATCGAGAATTCGATTGTCGAATTGATATTTTGAGCAGGAGACGACGAAGCAGGGAGAACCTGCTGGTATTCTGGCTATATACCGTTCGTTTGGATTTAATCCGTCACTCCTTTATCCAATTGCCTTGTCCAATTGTCTATCAAATTGTCTATATCACATCGACCTGGAAGCCATATATATAGGAACCGACAGAGAGCGTCTACCGGCTCGGAGTCTGTTTTTCTCTGTATAAACCTCCAATTAGCGTTTTCTGCGTCTGCTACTTGGTCTTTTCCTCTTTCCCATCTCCAGGATGATGCTGTCGCAGGCGGCCGGTATGCGGAGGGCCGGTGCCTTCGCGCGACCTCCAACACACGCTGCATCGCGGTCCCTCTCGGCGTATACAGCTTCTTCTTCTTCTTCCCCTTCATCCTCATCTTCTTCTCCTTTCTCTTCATCTTCGTCTTCACTGTCTTTATATCGACTGGGCCCACTCCGCCTGAACATTAATCCCTCCCGCAGAGGTTACATCCGCCCTCCAATCACGCCCGGCCTCACTCCCCGCCCAGCATCGCCTTTCACCCCGCCATCGTCGCTCTTCTCTTCTGCTTCCTCGATCACTGCCACCCAGGCTTCCCTCTCTTCCTCTGCTCGTCTATCCCGCCAGTTCAAGAGATTCTGCTCGTATAGGAGAATGTGTCGCGCACGACGAGGCGAAGACGGCGCCGCGGGTTCCATGCCCGTGGCCGCTGCAGGTCGCGAGATCCTCCCCGCCAACGTGAAGCCGCTTCACTACGACCTGACCCTGGAGCCCAACTTCGAGGACTTTTCTTTCAAGGGATCAGTTCAGGTTGAGTATGGAAGCCCGCGTGTCCTTGTGCTTTGGTTTTTGAGCTGGTGCTGACCGTTGAATTGTAGCCTCGATGTTGTCGAAGAGACTACATCCATCACCTTGAACGCACTCGACCTTACCATCGATTCTGCTGCCGTCGACGCCAATGGAACTGAAGTGCCCGCCTCTACACCCATCAGCTACAACAAGGATGACCAGTCTGCCACGATCACCCTTGGAGAGAAGCTCGCGGCTGGCTCAAAGGCCAAGTTGAACCTCAAGTTCACCGGTACCCTAAACGATAACATGGCCGGATTCTATCGATGTGCCTACAAGGACGCCAATGGCAACCAAAAGTACATGGCTTCCTCCCAGATGGAGCCTACCGACTGCAGGAGGGCGTTCCCTTGCTTCGACGAGCCTGCATTGAAGGCTCAGTACACGGTTACACTCATTGCGGACAAAGACATGACCTGTCTGAGCAACATGGACGTGGAATCCGAGACCGAAGTGAAGTCCACTATGGTCAGCCACCCCAGAAAGGCAGTTAAATTCGCCAAATCCCCACTCATGTCCACCTACCTTGTGGCTTTCATTGTTGGCCACCTTAACTATATCGAGACAAAGGCCTTCAGAGTGCCAATCAGAGTCTACGCTACCCCAGACCAAGACATCGAGCACGGAAGATTCTCCTTGGACCTTGCTGCCAAGACTCTTGCCTTTTATGAAAAGGCATTCGATAACGACTATCCATTGCCCAAGATGGACATGGTTGCTGTGCCCGACTTTGCGGCCGGTGCCATGGAGAACTGGGGATTGGTCACCTACCGAATCGTCGACGTTTTGTACGACGAAAAAACCACCGGCGCCGCTACAAAGGAACGTATTGCCGAGACTGTGCAACACGAACTTGCTCATCAGTGGTTCGGTAACCTGGTCACCATGGATTTCTGGGATGGCCTCTGGCTCAACGAGGGCTTCGCCACGTGGATGTCGTGGTACTCGTGCAATGTCTTCTACCCAGAGTGGAACGTATGGCAGACTTATGTTATCGACAACCTTCAACAGGCGTTGTCTCTTGACTCCTTGAGAAGCAGTCACCCCATCGAGGTTCCAGTCAAACGCGCCGATGAGATTACCCAGATCTTCGATGCTATCTCTTACTCCAAGGGTTCCGCCGTGCTCCGAATGATCTCAAAGTACATGGGCGAGGAGAAGTTCCTCCAAGGTGTCAAGGCCTACATCAAGAAACACGCCTATGGAAACACTACCACTAGTGATCTCTGGGCCGCCCTTAGCGAAGCTAGCGGTAAACCCATCGATAAGGTCATGGACGTGTGGACCAAGGAGGTCGGATTCCCCGTTCTCACCGTAAAGGAGAACAAGGAGAACCAGACCATCAACGTCCAGCAAAACCGTTTCCTCCGCACCGGAGATGTCAAGACGGAAGATGACAAGACCATCTACCCTGTCGTCCTCGGACTAAAGGGCCGTGACAGCATCGACCAAGCCGCTGTCCTCTCGGAACGAAGCCAAGACATCAAAGTAGACCTCGACTTCTATAAACTCAACGCCGACCACTCCTCCCTCTTCAGAACCTGCTACAGCCCAGAACGTCTTGAGAAGCTAGGACAGGATGCTAAGGCAGGCCGTTTGACTGTTGAGGACAAGGCCGGTATGATTGCCGATGCCGGTGTTCTCGCCGCCTCTGGCTACCAAAAGACTTCTGGAAGTTTGTCACTTCTGAAAGGATTTGACCAAGAGAATGACTTCGTTGTCTGGAACGAAATTCTCACTCGTCTCGGATCTATCCGTGGAGCCTGGATCTTCGAAGATGAGAAGACCAAGGATGCCTTGAAGACATTCCAGCGTAATCTCGTCAGCCAAAAATCCCATGAACTCGGCTGGGAATTCACCGAGAACGACGGCCATGTCCTCCAGCAGTACAAGGCCCTCATGTTCAGCGCCGCCGGCTCCGCCGGTGACGAGAAGGTCGTTGCCGCAGCCACCGATATGTTCAAGCGCTTCGCAGCTGGTGACCACAGCGCCATCCACCCCAACATTCGCGGCAGTGTATTCGACATTGTCCTTAAAAATGGCGGCGAAAAGGAATGGGAGATCATCTTCGACAGATACAAGAATGCTCCCACCTCTGCTGAAAAGAACACTGCTCTCCGCTGCCTGGGTGCCTGCGAGGACCCAGCCATCATGCAGAAGACCCTTGCCCTCACTCTTTCCGAGGAAGTTAGAATTCAGGATATCTACATGCCCATGTCCGGCCTTCGGTCTCACTCTGCAGGTATACTAGCCCGCTGGAAGTGGCTGCAGGAGAACTGGGTGGGATTGACCAAGAGGCTCCCTCCTGCTTTCTCCATGTTGGGCTCTGTTATCCAGATATCTTGCGCTAGCCTGTGCACTGCTGAGCAGATGAAGGAAGTTGAGCAGTTTTTTAAGGACAAGGATCACAAGGTAAATTTTCCTCTTTTTTTGTATTTAAATATGGGTGACATATGCTAATCTTCGATACACAGGGCTACGACCGATCTCTCGAGCAGAGTCTCGATGCTATTCGTGCTAAGACTGGTTGGCTCTCACGCGATCGTGAAGATGTAGAGTCTTGGCTCAAGTCAAACGGATACAAGTCCTAGATCAAACTCGATTGAATACTTTATCCCTAGGATACAAAGGTTTCTCCATAGACTAGCTAGATAACTGACCAGCCTGTCTTTTAATGGACTAACGACCTTATCTTCGCTTAGGACGCTACCCTTACTTTCGGGATGGTAAAGCTCTTATAGCCACCCCTATCATGCCGTAAGGTTAGGGTGTATAGACCTACTATAACTCCCACCTAAAAAGCGTCGTAACGTTACATCTCAATGAAAGTCTTCGCTTATTCAGATCATATATATCGTATCGTACAGCCACCAAGCTTTGCTTTCTCGAGGCTGGATATTATTTTCTTTACCATCCATTGCCGCCGCCCTTGCCTGCAAACCCAGTACTTTCTTCGATCTTTTTCTGACCAGCTGCGCCCATTCCCCTGACTGGCTTGGACTGGGCGGCTTCGTGTTTGCGTAACTCCTCTGGTACTCGAGATATAGAGGATTTCATCAACATTTGCTTAAGGTCGTATCTGGAGAAATGGGTTAGTGAAATGTTCCATAATAGGAGTAAGAGGGCGTAAACATACAGAACGTCGTTATCCTCGCTGCCCAGGAAGGTAATAGCAACACCACTCTTCCCGGCACGACCAGTTCTTCCAACACGATGGGTATAACTCTCAATATTGGTCGCCATATTGAAGTTAACCACCAAACTAACGTCGGGTACATCGATACCACGACCAGCAAGATCTGTGGCAACCAACACATCCGTCGACCCGTTACGGACAGATGCAAGGGCTGCTTCTCTTTGTTCCTGAGTCTTAGAACCATGCAATGTGACCGCCGAGAAGCCCATGTGTTTAATATCCCTTGCAACAGCATCACAGTTTCGCTTGATATTGACAAATACGATGATTGGTGGACGATAGTCGCGGGACGTAAGAATTTCGGCAAGCCGTTTCTTACGTTTATCTTCTCCTGAGACGAACTCGACGCATTGCTCTACGGTATCAACTGCTTCGCCGATATTACCTATGGTAACAATTGCAGGGCGCCGCAGGTACTTTCTCGCTATCCTTTCAACGGCTGAAGGCATAGTGGCTGTGTACATCATTGTCTGTCTGTATCGGTCCTTGCCGCTAATATGTTGGCTCATTGCTTGTGCGTTCTCTGCCTCTTCAGTATCCGGCTTCTCGTTTGTCATTGGGAGAGCATCAAGGATTTTGTTGACAGGCTCTTCGAACCCTAGATCTATCATCCTATCTGCTTCGTCCATGATGACATAGCAGCATTGACTGAGGACAAGCATTCGCCTCTCAATACAGTCGACCAGTCGACCCGGAGTGGCAATAATGATTTCAGCTCCGTTACGTAGGTTGTATGCCTGTTCTTCAAGCGAGTGACCACCAACGATACTGACGACGTTAAAATTGAGTGGCGCTGCAAATTTCATTGCTTCGATTTCGATTTGCTGCGCAAGTTCACGGGTTGGCGCTAGGATGATGGCGTAGGGCCCGTCATTTCGTCGCCATTCAAACTCGTCTAGTCGAGGGAGAGCAGAAATATAGACAAGGAGTGGTAGGAGGAATGCTGCAGTTTTACCGGAACCGGTGACGGCAACACCGATGAGATCTCGATTCTGTAGTGCAATTGGTATAGCGACTCGTTGGATGGGTGAGGGATCTTTATATCCAACTGAGTCAATGATATCAAGTAGACGCTTGGGAAGATTTGATTCAGACCATGCACGCATGGGGTTTGGCATGCTGCCGCCTTTTGTGCTTATGTTGAAATCTTCCTTGAAAATTCGCCAATCTCGTTCTCGCATGTGTTCCAATTTCTTCTCACTCCAGTGAGCATCAATGGCATTCCTCCCGCTCTCTTCCTTCCGTCGTCTTTCCATCTCCAATATCTCTCTTGCTCGAACGCTACCAGCCTCAGAATCTCTATCTTCCAATGCCTTTGCATATCTTTTCACGGTGTCGTCCGCAACTTCATCGGCAAAGCCGGCTAATCGACCACGGCCAAAAAAGTTCGCCTCTGAGCGATTTTGATATAGTGGGTTGTAGTCCGGACTAGTATCCTCTTCTGCATTCCATTCAAAATTAAACTTCCTCTCCGTGGTCCGCCGTCGCTTTTTCTTCGCTGAGAAGCTGGATCTCTGGTCTGCACCCATATACCTTTGTCTGATCAATTGCGCCTGAGCTTCTTCTGGTAGAGCTCGCTTCTCGCCCTTGTTCGCTAAATTGGATGCGGCAGAGCTTTGTGTTGTATCGTTCCCTTTTTGTTGATTTGACGATCGCATGGACGCTGGTCCGGTAGGTGCTTCGTGTTGTCTCAACGCGCGAGGTCCTGTAGGAATTTGCCTTGAGCTGCCGCCCCTAGCAGCTTCACTAGGCCTGGGAGTAGAAGATGAAGAGTATCCATTTGATTCTTGGTTTGGAGTCCTCGACTCTGGTTTTGAATTGCCATTTATGGATAGTTTTGCGCGACGACTACTTTCGACTTCTTTCATTCGTTTCTCCAACGCAATCTTCTCTCTTTGCGCTTTACTAAGGAATTTAGGCTGGATAATAGAATTATAGGTTAGCAGAACGTAAGTAAGGCTTATCCTGATGCATAGACAGTATAGGAGAGGGTAGGTTCGGTAAAGGGCATCCAAAGGATTGAGATATGCATACCTTCGAAGCAGCCTCGTCTGCTTCTTTTTTCTTCCGAAGCAATTCCTCAACACTCAGAGGGGTCGTAGCTTTCTGCGCACCCCATCCTTTCTTTTTCTTTGGCTCTGGAGGGGGCGGAGGCGGCGGTGCGAGGGACTCTGGGGGCGGAGGAGGAGCCGGAACTTCTGGCGGCGGCGGAGGAGGCAAGGCATGGTCAGCAGGCGGAGGTGGAGGAGGAGTGGGTGGCCGTTCGATGGGCTCCGGAGGAGGTTGCGGAGGGGCTATAGACCCGTAACTATTCTCTGCTCTCCCGTCCATCTTGGTAGAAGCTTTTTTGTCTATCTCGTTAAATCTTTAAAAACGGCTTGGAGCTTGATAGCAATGAAGTTGTAGATGTAAGCAGCCAGACTAAACCCGAATAGGCTTGGCCCCAGAGACATCAAAATATCAGAAATATCGAGCTTGAAGATGTTTTGTCATTTTTTAACAGAAAAGAAAATATATACATTGCATTCATTAATTCTCATTCTACTATGTACAAACACGCCCATCTAAGCATGATTCATTGACTCTGTTCTGGCTTCCATGTTGTTGGAGCCGGAGCCTGGGGAAATCCATTGTTCATCTTGAAGCTCTGTCGGGCTTCTTCAGACCTGGTTAAGCTGTTCTCCTCGTCACTCTTCATCGGATAGCCCCATTGTTTGAAAGCCATATCTTTCCTGTTGAGGAGCTCCTCGTGGCCAGATCGCTTGAATCGGCCGTGGATGCTTGAAATGGTGGGAGTGAAAGATGGTCTTGAGTTCTTGGAGAGGATGCCAGTGCGAGAAGAAAAGAACTGTCGGACAGCAGGCATACTGGAAGCAGTGATTCCAGCAAACATCTCAATCATTCTGCACGGTTTCAGTTAGCACCGTAAGGTAAATGACTAGGCAACAGGTTTACTTACGACCAGAGCAAGACGTATCCGACTTTCCAAGATGCATCAGTGATATCATTTTGCAGCAGGGTGCGGTAGTAGAGATTCACGGCTGATGCGGCCACAGCACTGAACGGATATACAAGTCAGTTTTCATGGCAAACCCTTTTATGTGGCTGATTAGCAGGAGAGGTGCGAACTTACAGGCCACCAGTCATGAACACGAGTATGATACCGAGTTTCTTTGCTGTAGACAACTGTAGTTGCCAAACAGCCGGTATTGGAAGGATGAAAAGAACCAAGTCAACCAGCATACCGATTATACCGGTAGGGATGGAGAAATCGGCAAATTTCAGATAGTGCCATGACAGGATACAGTCGAGGATGGACTCTCCGGGCCACGGGCTGCTCATCACAAACGAGGTGATCGAAGTCGACACGTAAAAAAGGCCTGATAGCGTGGCTCCGACGTACACACTAATCCTCACATATCGCCTAACTTTGAATAGCAGAAAATACTGGATGAAGAGGCTAAGTTTGATGAGTCCTAATGCCGGTGTCGCCATGATGACGGTGAGGTAGCTTTGCTATTTTATTCGTTAGCAGAGTTCTCTCTGGATCAAGCCTTCACACATACGTATAGGTTGGCATTTCCGATGAGCCCGTCAAGATGGACATCCCACTGATGCCTGCCCGCGATACCATTGACGCACCCTTTTGAATAGTTAGCTATGCTGAAAGAAGGCAAGGCAGGGGCCGTCTCGCTTACCATTGACAGCTGCTCCAAAATACACAAGACTGAATAGCTATATATCATCGCTGTTAGACCGCCAACTTTTAGTATATGGTAAGACTGTGGCTGCTCACAAATCCCAAAGTTATCGTCACTAGTTAAAGCAGTCAGCCTCGAATAATGTTCGCCGTATCCAATCTGCACCGGGTGTCTACTTACGATCATCCCATTTCCATGTCTTTGATATGGCGAGTCTTGTGTAGATACGAATGAAGAAGCAGAAACAAGCTAGGACGAGAAATGCCGACCCAACTCCTATGATGACTGGGACTTGAGTTGTAGGATTTTCATAGTTTGGTATGACGCCCGGCGGCGGTGCTCCAGCTGGTAATGTCGCCAGTACCTGTGGAGGAATGCTCTTCAAGGCCTTGGGATCTGGACGTGGGTGGTTCATGGCTGCGAGTTCACAGTGTTGGTATAGATCATGACAAAGTATCGCTGCAGAGACCTTGACACTTTGTAAAAAAGAAGACGCTACAACCAGTACCCTCTATGTTATCCGTCGTTGATACTGAATGTTTTTTCAACACTGGCAAGGCTGTCGAGCCCTTATATTGGGACAACCAAGCCCGACGAGGCTGTGATAACCCACCGCCAACCACCATGCACCACCAGGGTTCTTTTTTTTGAGTGTGCCACATGTGCAGGAAAGGGGGCCAGGATGTTTTCCTGAAGATTGCTGGGAATGTGCCCGCTGGTCCGCCCAGGGCTATTCGTGGAAATGGTGATGGTTCCATGCGGAGTGATCAAAATGCAACCAAAACCCCTGCCACAGCGGCTGATCTGTACAATGGATACATATATGCGCCGGGGCTGAGACATGGAATATACTTAGTTTACACCAAAAACTACTCCCCGATGTCCCACATGTACATGCGTGAAGGATTTTAAATTCGCGGGCTTGCATTAGTCCACGAAAGTCGGCCTCGTAATGGCTAGTGCTGGATGGGACGAAGCTCTGTCCAGGCTGTTGAGCCCTGTTAATAGGGTGGACAGAGTCCGTTTAGCTCTGCGTTTAGGTAGGCCGGGCCGAACTCCCTGGTGGTTTAATATCATGTTCCCTGTCGAATACGCATCACTAAGAATGGAACAGGAACAGACAACATTGCTTTTCCAGCCCCCAACTTCCCCGAGATGCAAAAAATGATCGACGTGGCGGAGGCTGAACGCTTGTACTGTATCTGCCTTGTTCTGCATATCGTTCTCGAAACCTCAGCGGTTCAACATGCGAAGACAGGCAGCTCGCGAGGAGGCAGCCAGCAGCTAGCTTTACCCGCCTGCCCCCAAATGCAACGCTACTCAAGACATTTTCCCGAACAAAATGCGGGTTAGCCAAGGGTGTCTAGTGTCGAGTCTGTTGGCGGTTCAAGGGGGGTCCACCAATGTCCGCTCGTTAACAGCTATACTTAAGAGTTACGGTGTCCGTATGAAGGGGATGAGTCGAACAGAGAATTAAGGGGTCACAAAAAAAAATCTTGCCCATCATGCATCCAGAGCCCACGAGCAAGCACTTTGTTACTATGGCGATTCCAGTACTTCCGTCGTTCTCGAAGCTGGCTTCTGCCCTTGACTCCCGTGGTTGGAACTGGCACTGGTACTATATAATATACCTCCTTTTGGCATGGCAGACGACTCAGATACTGTGGAAATATTGGTGGAAGGCGCCGGTATGCATATACGGAACATGGTACCATTAATGGCCATGCTAACTTTGACGCTGGTTTTTAGTCCAAAGTCATTATTGCAGCATACCCTACGCCGTTTGGAAGGTGGTTGACGGCGTTGCATATGGTTTTTGATTCGGGGACGCTCCTTGAGCAGGCGTATGAATCGGTGAGTATAATCAGAAATATACCACTTCTTTGCAGTACGATGGCTGATATGATTTAGAGCAATGGCAAACCGTTTGCTATTCCGATGCTAGATCGCTGGATAGTTTTCGTATCAGAGCAGGACACGCTCAAGCAGCTGGACCGTGAACCAGAGCATGTTTTATCACTACAACAAGCTCTGCACGAGGTAAGGCTGCTAAATCTCATTCATTTGCTTATATCAAGAGTAGAACATCGCTAAACTGCAATAGCTTGCGTCCACCGGCCCAATCTTGGGACCACATCAAGTCAAGATAGAGAACAAGGGGACCCAAAGCGAGGTGTCTCGCGTCGTGGTTGGAGTATTGAAGAACAAGCTCCGATCGAACATTCCTTTAATGAGCGACTCCCTTCGAGAACGTGTGAAGAAAGCAATGGCTTCGGAGATGGCTCCTGCTTTGGACGGTATGTGTCAGCGCAAAGCTGGATGATTCGACACAGATCCTAACATTATCTCTCCAATTAGGCGCATGCGAGGGAAATGAGTGGAAGCCAGTTAGACTCATGCCTGTGCTTCTTCGGATTTTTACCAGCGTGAATCTTTTGCCGTTGGTCGGAGAGGAACAGGGTATGTACCACAGTCACAACCTCCGGTATGTTGTACCGAGCTAACTGCATCATGCACGACAGCCGACCGCCCTGAGGTTTACGACGATATCATGAACTTTTTCTGGAGCTGTGCACGGGCTTTTCCCATTGTGGATATGATGCCAGCCTTCCTTACACCGTAAGTTAATCACTCTAAGTTTGACGAAACATGGAGCTTACAAGTCTATAGATTCATCGGCCCCATTGCAATGGGCTGGGGTATAACCAGAACCAAAGTCTATAATCTTCTGCTATGGCATACTTCTCGAGCTCTCAATGATAGAGATGCGGGCAAAGAAAAGCAGGTATGTTGGGTCCTCTCTTTTCAAACGGCAGTAGAACTAAAGAACTATATCATCAGCATGCGGGAGGACATGTTGCTCAATGGGCATCCGAGATAACCAAGCTACGAGATGCCACCGAGGTAGCCAAGATATCACTTGGACTTTTATTCGCAAGTGCATTTCAGGTACCCATGGTACGTACTTTATTTTTGCAGCGTAATACAACCGCCATGGTGAATCACCCATACTGAAGCTCGAGTCCAGGTTGTGCAATTCTGCATTCACAGACTGTGCAAGCACCAAGAATATTCACAGAAGCTCAGGGAAGAAGCCCTGGAGTGTGAAAACTTGTCATTCGGCTCCATGAACCGAGAGATGCCCTATCTAGATAGCTTCATGAAGGAGACTTCTCGCCTGAGCCCAGGCCCAATTGGTAATTTTGCCCCTCTCCCGCATGATAGTTGAAGGAACATGCACCTAACACAAATTCCCCGAAAAAGTCAGTGCTCCTCGTACGGTTATGGTTCCGTACACTATGGAGGATGGCTGTCACATCCCAGCTGGCAACTGGCTTGCCATCCCTCAGCTCGCCCTCATGCGTGATGAGAACATCTGGCCAAACGGCAAAGAGTTTGAAGGGTTCCGCTTTGTCGATGAAAAGGGTGACGCATCTGAGACTCGATTCACCCATCCGAGTCATGAGTTTCCATTTTGGGGATCCATCAAGCATGCCTGGTAAGCCTATTCACCCCCACCAAGACCCTTTTATTGTACTTATAATGACTGGTGTTATAGCCCCGCACGCTTCTACGTGTCCGTCGTTATCAAGATGGTTCTCTCGCATCTCCTTCTTCAATATGAATTCAAACTAGAAAACCCCACGGCACCGCCATTCCTGACCTTTGGTAAGGTGAGAGTGCCAAGTCCCTTCATGAGACTCCTTGTGAGAAAGCGTGATAGCAGCCGGGTATAATGGGAGCAGGGGTTCGCCGCGGGGATCTGATTACACAAGTGACAAGATTCTGAAGGATTCTGCGGCCAGGGCTAGGAAGCTCGGATGCTTGGCCGTGTGTAGATATCATAGGCCAGTTTTTGTACTCCGTATGTATGGAATTAATTACGAAGGATGAAGGTTTAGAATTGTGGGTCTTAGAGTTTAGTCCACCCGAAACCTAAAGACACATGCTTAAAACCTTATTACTTAGCCTAATGACGCATTTGGTACGGGAGCAACAGAAACAAAGAACAACCAACAAGCAAGGGTGGCTGGAGCTTTGAGTGACACAATAGGGCGGCCTTGGGGAGGGGGGCCAGTTCGATCGTCAAGACTCAGCCGGATGTCTGCGGGTGGACGTCCTTAGACGAGCTTCTTCATAGCGTGCCTGTCCGGTGATATCAGGTTTCTATACGATAGTCACGTTTCCAGGTCATCATGGTCTCTCCAGCCGTTGCAGCTACCCTCCTCGTCATTATCGTCCCCCTCGTTATATTCGCTATGCGCGGCCGTTTACGCGGCGGTGACAAGGAGCCCAAAATACCAGAGCTCACGGCCCCTTCGTCGGAAGCTGCTATACGTCTCAACAAGCTACTTCGGTCGGCGCTGCCTGAAAATGTCGTCGTCTTGCCTCAAGATGCAGTCACCTTTAAGAAGTCGATGGACACCTACTGGGCCCAGCAAGAGTGCGAGGTAGTGCCAGCATGTGTTGTCAGGCCCCAAAACGTCGACCAGCTCTGCACAGCCGTCACTATCCTCAAACGCGAGTATGACCAACGAAGAAGTCAGGATGGGGGCGTTAAAGCTGGGGGGTTGTTTGCTGTTCGTAGCGGTGGCCATTCCGCAGTCTCGCATGCAGCAAGTATAGAGGACGGTGTAATGATTGATATGAGCCTCTTTTGCGAGGTGACGCCGTCTGAGGATGGATTGAGCGTGGTCATTGGAGCAGGAGCGAGATGGGGGCCGGTTTTCGAAGCGCTAGCTGCGAAGGGCCTTGTTGTTGCTGGCGGGAGGAACTCCCATGTTGGAGTCGGCGGCTTGACATTGGGAGGTATAACTTTTTGAAGCTGTCCCATTCCATTTTTTAATCTCTATCTCTCGTTTAGAGTGCTCGTAACCCAAAGCTGACACGGAAACAAATAGGCGGCATTTCCTTCTTCTCTCAGCGGGTCGGCTCCGTTTGCAACAACGTCCTCAGCTACGAAGTCGTGCTGGCCTCTGGCTCCGTAGCTATAGCCTCTCCCTCCACCAACCCTGATCTCTGGCGTGCTCTCAAGGGCGGCGGCAATAACTTCGGTATTCTCACGCGTATTACAGTTCGTAGCTTTCCATCCTCCGACATCTGGAGTGGTTTTCTCTATATGCCCTCAAGCAACGCCACAAAGGTCCTTTCCGCATTCCATGAATTCGTCAACAGAGCCCACCCAGACCAACCAGGCCCTGGATACGACAGTCATGCATCTGGTCCTATTGCTTGTTTTACCTATCTTCAGCAACTCGGCATACAGGCTATTTCTGTTAATCTTGTTTACACCAAGCTCCCCGAGAAGAAGAAGAAATGGCCTGAGTGCTGGAGCAGCTCTTCTTTTAAGTCACTCTGGCGCTTCTGGAGCACCTGCAAAGTTCGCTCTCTCGCAGATGCATGCGATGAGATGAACTCGCTCAACCCTCCAGGAAGACGCCAGGTACTTGCCACCACGACCATCAAAAATGATCCGGCCACCCTAAATGCCGTGCATGCTGCATATAGCGATGCCATTGTACCCATCAAGCGTGCTAATATCAAGGGTATGTCTTGGACGCTTGTCCTACAGCCCATGCTACCAAACTGGGCAGGCGAAGGTGGCGACGGGAATCCCTTTGGGTTATCTGATACCACTGAACCTCTTGTCATCATCTCGTTTACTGTTAACTGGGTTGAACACCGTGACGACGAACTTGCTGAGAAGTTGACGCGTGAAGCAATCGAGAAGATCGATGCTGCCGCGGCCGCCAATGGAACGAGCCATCGATACCGATACATGAATTATTGCGGGGACTGGCAGAGGCCATTTGACGGATATGGAGAGGAAAACGTAAAGTCCTTGCAGGAAGCAAGTAGGAAGTACGATCCGGATGGCTTATTTCAAAGGGGTTGTGTAGGCGGATTCAAGCTTGATATGAAAGAAAATGAGGTTTCAGAAGCCTAACGTAATAAACATGTACAATCTCTCATCTACAGTCGTTTAACTACCTGGCGTGGTTAAATCGAATATCGACACTGGCGCTTATCAGCTTCTAGGGACCAAATATTTTAAGCTCCTTTACCATTTTTGTGACTGAGTTAAATTTCATACCCTCTACTCAAGTGAAATATTTAGATAATAACTTTGGCTTAGGTAGTTCGAGGTGGAAGTGGAGGTGGAATAAGTTCTATATAGAAAAAAGCTCAACAACACTGGTGCTCGACTTCTAGAAATGGCCGTCTTGGTAGCTACCAATGTACGAGCATCCCCACCTGTACCAAATGGTCCATCGTTGTTCACAGCTGCTCACTCCTTGGAAACCGTTTCTTCTGGCGAATCTTTACAGGTGGTATAGCTTATAAGTCCGTAGATAAGCTCAGACTGGAAGTTAGTACTCCGCTCGGATATGGTGACTTTAAGGTCCGCTAGAGGAACGCATGGCGTAGCTAATTGATAAATGCACTGCTGGAGCCTAGCGTAGTTTGTCCCGATGACTCCAACACGATTTAGTGGATATCAGGTAGGGCCAAGTCGAGCTGATGGCCCCTGTAGCTCAGAAGAGTATATCCTGAACGTTGCTATTAGCGAGACTGTACACATTCCTTTCTCGTAATGTGGTCTGGATTAGATAGAGCGGCGTTATGACAAGTCAGGTCACATTGTTTTACTGGCTCTTCTTAGTTTGAGAGTTCAATGAACATCCATAACTGATTGTCCATGATTCGATACCACCACCCTCTGGGGTTGCTAAGGAGTAGTCTAGTAAGTCCTTAAGGTCAAATAGAAGAATATATTGGTATCACCCCATAGGTATGCTCTCGAGGCTTGTTCTCCGTGCTGGTGTCAGGTAAAGACCTATTTCCAGCTTCATCCCATGCTCTATAGTCACCCTTTACGGCGGTCTATATAACAAGCATGGGGACAACAAAATTCTAGCGGCGCCCTGCCACAAAATCCTATGATGGCAAAATGCCAATATCATTTTTTATATTAACCTATGGACCTCCATAGTAAGTTAAATGCATATCAAAATTAGATCGCAAACCTTTAAAGATAGGAGATAGAGTAAGATAGCAAAAAAAATAATCAAAAAATCACAAAAGCTGAAACCAGGCCCCGATCTTAAACTCCACTCCAGACGCGGCTCCCAATGGAATGATGAACAAAACAAAGAAACGAACAATAGGAAATAAAAATCAACCGCCGTCGAGAAACCGTATACACCAAAAATGAAGGCGAAAGGGTATAATAAAGAACCCTTAATGGTGCCTGGTGAAAGAAAAGGAGACCGCGCCAGTTATAAGACAGGTAAAGAGGGGGGGGGGAAGAAGCATATTAATGTTTGACAGCCATTCTGGTCAAACGATGGAATGCAAGGTGGAAAGAATAACTTCGAGGAAGTAAAAGTATCAGGATAATGATAATAGGTAATAGGACAAGAGGCCATAGGTAGGACCAGTTAGCCAGAAGGGATGACTAGAATAGAACATGATAGGTAAAAATTGAGAGACTGTGTTCAATTGCCGCCAGTGCATTAATATATTTTTTTTTTTTAGCACAACGGAAGTTAGGGCGGGTTTTGTGAAAATTGGTGTACGTAGTGCGTTGGAATTTTAGCCAATGGCGACTACGAGTAGCATGTTCTCGTTTATCTGGATGGAGAGTGGGCCATGACTGGTGATGCCGGTGGAAGTTTTGGCGAGAGGACAGCTGGAGGCGCTGAGGTCCGTTTTGCCATCATCGACATCTTCTTTCGGAGAGCTCTCAGACGAGCACGAATACTTTCTACCACTAAGGAAAATAGTTAGCACGTCTGCTTAGGACAGGTATAATGAATGAAATCCTTACGTTTGGCCACAACTTCACAATCCTCTCCTTGGATATGGCTGTCTTCCATACGGTGTTCAGTCGAACTACTCCCGTCTGCTGCTCCTCGCTCTTTAGATGATCGTGAAGCATCTTCGCTCTCTAGCACGGCCTCGAGCATTCTGATTGCCGTAACATACGCTATTTCGCAGCTAGATAGATCTTCGCCGGTCAACTCATTGATAGCGGCCGTTCGACTCATTTCTAGTGCTCTGTCGTACATGAGTTTTTCTGCAGTGATGCCGGAGCTGATCACAACCTGGTCGGCGGACTGGTCAAAGCTCGAGAGGCTCTCAGACTCGCCTAGCTCGTGAGACATGCGATATGGGTGGTCGGGGGGTAATTGTTTCTGGGCTTCCAGCAGTCGTCGACGGGAATATTCGGCTTTCTGCAGTACTTCGTTGAAACGGGTTCGAACCCACTGGACAACGTTATTAATTCGGCTACTGATAGCGATGTCCCTCTCTGTTTTGGTGGTAAAGCCGTTACCTGGGCTCTCTTCACGGTTCTTACGAGCCCACCATGCACCTGCAATATCCATAGCCTTTGCTAGAATGGATAGAGACTTGACATATAGAACAAGAGCTTCTTCAGAGAGGATAAGTACTGCATCGATCGTGAGGCCGTCGTCAGGATGCTCTTGAAAATCAGCTTGCTTGATAGTAGATTCCGATCGTGTCGATGGAGCAGCTGGGATCAATTGCTTATATTTAACTTCAGCAAATCCATAAACTACGTCACTCCGCGTAGCACACTCCTCGATAATATGCACAGTCTTGGAGTCATGGCTCAAATGCTGGGGTTTCTCGTCACCAACAACTATCAAGCTGCTCTGCGCAATGGGGTATGATGGAAACGGATTATATCCCAGTGGTGGAGACCGACCACCTTTCGTCAGCGCCGCAGGTGGAGAAAAGCTAACGCCAAAAAGTCTTCCGCTAGCCATGTTGAGAGCTTTGGAGATGGCAGATGTGGCAGAGCTTGGGTTGGGGCCATATCTCCTATCATATGAATAGCGTCGGTTGTGCGTAGAATCGGCTCGCGGTTTAGTTTGTTTGTCTTGGGGATCTCGCGGGGCAATTTGTTTGGTCTTGAGAGAATGAGGAGTAGCTGTTGTTGTAGCACGACGAACGATAGCGCCAGCCTGACGTGAGCTTAGTTGTTGCTGTTGGAGCCGTGGGCTTGCTGCAAGCTCGTCGGCAAAAGCATTTACTTCGACGGCGCGTTTTTCCACTACAACGTAGTCTCGTTCAAAGGCAATGTCTTGGGCAGCACGTTCTTTTTCTATGTCTGACAGTTGCTTGTGCTTTGGACGAGGGCTCTGTGAGGGGCCAGAGATCTGTTCTGTGAGCGAAGATCTGGAAGAATGTGGGTTATTGCTCCGCTGCTGTTGCACTGCAGGTTCACTGACAACAGGCCGGTCATATTTGGTTGACGTCGGTACAGGAGTGCCTTCACTATGATGGTTTACTGCATTGTCGTGTTTCTCCCGGCCTTCTGCTCGACTTATACCAGAGCTTGTCCGCAAACCTCGTTCTACTATCGGCTGAGGACCCGGCCGGGTTTTGATAGGCCCCATATCGGGAGCTGGCGCGTTCTCGGTGGATGGAGCAGCAACCTCTTCGTCCATATCCTGGACATCTAGCTGTTCCGGAACCTCCTGTTCAAGGCCCTCAGGGTCCAAAGCTTCACTTTCAAATCGCTCTCTCTCGCGTGCAGCGTTCCGCATCATCTGTTCCTCCAAATCTTCTCCTACCAGGCCAGGAATGTCACACTCGATAACCGGACTTTCGAAAAACTCTGGAAACGAGATTCTGTCGACGGGGCTGCATTTTAGCAAGCTGCGAATCAACCGTTTCATGTCGCTAGCTACTTCCAGGTCCCGTGGAAACCGTATCCGGTCCTTTGCCATCTGGATCTTTTGTAGCAACTCGATGTGATTAGCAGCTCTGAAAGGTGGTTTTCCAACAACCATCTCGTAAAGGACCGCGCCCACAGACCATAGATCGGCTTTGGCGTCATATTTCTCGTACCGCAATATCTCCGGGGCCATGTATAGTGGCGATCCGCAGAGGGTATCGGCGAGTGATGTTGATGGCAAGGAACGCGCAAATCCAAAGTCTGCTATTTTAAGCATGGGAAATGATGAAACTCCGGCAATAGGAGTAAACGAGTCCTCGCTTCCCTTGTAGGAGACGGATTGCAGCAGGGTCTTTGAGCAGATGATGGGAGAAGGGTGAAGGAGTAGGTTCTGAGGCTTGACATCACGATGTATCAGGTCCTTGGCTCTGAGGAACTGGAGAGCACTGGCAAGCTGTTTTAGGAAATGACGAACAACAACGTCGTGAAGGCCGTCTCCGGGAGGGTTTGGATATTTGGCCATCATATCTCGGAGCAGCTCGTGTTTGGCCATGGAGTTTCGTTTCTTGATGAAGCGCGAGAGGTCGCCTAGCATGCAGAACTCCATGACGATATGCATGTGTGATGCTGTCTCATAGCAATCTATAAGAGCAACGATATGTGGGTGGTGCAGGCTCTTAAGGATATCAATCTCTAGCTTCAGGTTGTCTCTCAGTTTCCTGGTAAGGCGAACCAGTGTGACAGACTTGACGGCAACAAAAGTGTTATATTCCTAGAGGAAGTCTCAGTCAGCCTATTCTCCGCTACTCTGGCAGATTTGCGCATGCCCCAGAGCTTGTCAAATGGGGTTATACGATCCAAAGGAAGCTGGTTCTTACATTGTGAGTACCCCGGTAGACTGTTGCAAAGCTTCCACGGCCAATCTCATTTAGCCGGGTGTACTGTCCTATCCTCAAATTCAACGGTTCATCCTCCACAACCGTGTTTGCCCGCTTCGAGCTTTCTGCCGATGGTGTAGCCATGATTTATGGAGTTCCCAGGGATGGTAGCACATCGGTTTGGGTGGCACAGAAGCTGTCACGCCAAAATGTACGTTCAAATTTCTTCTTCAGTCAAGGTATCAGTTCTGGTATGATGCACTCTACACTCATCTGAGGCAGTTTCTCGACCTGAGCGAGCTATGTCTGGTGGAATGGGCGTCCGGGAAGCTATTGAAAAAGGGAAGAGGACGAGCAGGAAGGCGTAGGAGTATATTGGTGTTGATGTTGAGGGTGCAGGGCCGGGGATGGAGGAATTTTATGCAGAAGGGAGGCAGCCTGTGTTCCAGTGAAGGAAGCCTGTGAAGACCGGACGAAACGTGAATTCACAAAGCAGTATGAAACAATCTATTGCAGGCGGCAACAAAGGCAAAAGAAATGATATCTGTGGAGCAAGGGAAGAAGTCAGCAGTCTGCAAGGTACTTTGTGAATCATTGTGGTAGTCAGGCACCTAACATGCAACCCATGACTAGGGCAGATCCAAGGAGGCAAAGACAAGGTAAAGGCAGAGAGAAGAGAGGACAGAGCAGAGCAGAGGATGAGACGCAGGTGTCCTTACTAGGGTCGATTCCAAGCCAGCTGGTAATCGGAGCTATCCAAGACACTCCTCCGTATATATGGCAGCTAGGTGAGAGGCGACAACGGGGTGGCAGAAGGATATAGCAGCAGCTGCACAGTACACGGGGAAGGCAAGCGTATATATAAGAGCAGCGACGAGGCAGCCAGGGCCAGGGATGTTCCACAGGAGAGACGATCAGAGCAGCTCCAGCGCCGGTGTGTGACCCTCGCGGCTTGATGGCGGTCGTCCGGGTCGGTATGGAGGTCGTCGGGGGGATGACGAGGATGCGTTTCGAGGAAGAAGAAGAAAGCGGAAGATGACTTCGAAGCCCTTATCTCTTATCGCGCCACGGGACCGGGGCCACTCGGGGGTACTTCGTCGTCTGCGGTAAATCACACGGCGCGATCATGTACCCAATGACGCCAGAGCCGTTGGAGGTATCTATACTTCGTTTCTCCCCAGAACTACACCAGACCACAAGTATAGGTACGTGTGGGCTCCATGACGAGTATAAGTATGAGTATCAAGTACGAGATTCAGGGGCGCGACTGCGGCCTGGCAGAGGTCGAAGAGACTTGCCTCCACGATATGGGATATATCTGCACGGCGAACGTGGAGGCCTCGCTGGCGCCGACTGATCCAGTCCAGGTGCAGGCTGCAGGGTTCCCCCAGACCTCCCATGCGCGGCAGGTCGTCGCGGCCGACATGAAGACTTCTTATGTGGAATCCTGGTATAGGTTGATAGAGGCATCCCTGGCCAGTAATGCCCGTCTATTCTTCCGCCGGCCTGCTACTGGCTGCCTGCCCTTTGGCGTACTGGCTATTGGGCTGTCCACAGTTACCAACTTACCAGCGATCTCGACGGCTATCTAATTGACTTCAACCTGCCTATATCCTTATTGGTCTACCTTACAAAGAGTAGAATATGGCCGTATCTATTATAGTCGTAAAGGCATTATTTTAGCAGATATCCTCAGATCCCTTTTATATTGTACAAAGTAGATGTTATAGCCGCAAACCACGCACCAGCAACCATAGAACCAGGGGGACAACCACATTATCATTACCTCCCGTCAAGACGGCCTCCATGAAGCTCGATGCCACTGCCGCAAAGGCAGACTTTGCTATCGTCAACAGCCAGTGTACATCAGTCTCCCACCCCCCGACCACCAGCCAGATACGCGCCGTCACCAGACCGACGAACACAGCCGCAGCAAACGCAAGACTCCCTTCGATGCTCTTGTCGCCACCCCAGAACCACCGACGTTGGCCATATCGTCGGCCAACTAGGGAGGCTGCGGCATCACCCATTCCAACGCAGACTATCCCGCTAACCATGCTAATATCTCGACTTTCAACCTCCCATCCTTCCCACGGGGCTGTGCCAACATGGGGTGTTCCAGCAAGGCTAAGCAGGAGGGGCAGAGCACAGCCCAGCATGAGGAAGATATGAGAGACAATCACGGGTCCACGATGGTCACGGCCATCGACGTACGGTGCGAGGAAGGACGACAGCTCTCGAGCCAGCGGCGGCACTTGGGACGCACGGAAGAGCTCGAGGAGGAGGAAGATCGCAAGGACGAGCGAACACGACAGAGCCACAAAGGCCGGGTCGATGAAGACCGTCGGGAAAAACATGGCAACCATCATGCCGTGGAAGATCTTTCGGCGTGTGTCAACCTCGACGACGCGGGAGAGCCGGGACACCAACGACAGCCCGAAAACTAGCATAAGTATGCAATAGCCGCACAGGAATAGTCGGGTGTTCGCTTCACCAACGGTGTCGCGGCGGAGATGCTCTACCCAGCCCAGATGACAGGATGCCGAACTGTCGTATGTCCGTGGCGGGATGCAGGCCCAAACCTCCATACCCCACAGAAGCAGCGTGAATCTGAGGGACGGGATGTTCCCGAACAGGTACCCTACCGCCCAGCCGAACGGCTCCCGCCCACCAAGGGCATAGTTGCCCACATACCACCGTACCGGGACCATGATTATCAGGATAACCATAACATAAGAATACGCCGCATACGCCCATTTTCGAATGGTGGCTTGCTCCGTCGTGAGGGAGAGAAACGCTCGCATGCTTGGTGGGATCATTCGTTTGCGTCGGCCACCTTTCGTAGTCGTTCTTCGGATGGGCGTCGTCCCTCCTGCTTTGCTAGAAAACTGAATGTGTTGACTGCTCGTCCTAGAAAGCTGTGTTCGGTCGTCCACGCTATCCATACTCCCTTCGTTTTTGGTGTCGTTTTCCACCATCGAAACGGACTGTTGAGTCGAACCAGATCGCTTAAAGATTCTCTTGTCGAGATCTACCTCCGCCGTCATAAGTTTCGTAAAGTTATTATATAGAACGCTAGCTCGACGGCCTCTCGTTCTAGCCACATCCACTTGAGATTCGCTCTCAGATGCCTGGTCTGCGGAAAAGGGATGGCTTAGGGTATGGCAAACCTGACGATCTATGGCACTCAATATATGTTCGTCGTCAGTCGTTTGAATTGATGCTCGACGGAATTTCCATGACGGGATCCTTGCCAAAGTCACCTCCCACAGCAACATGTGCTTGCATGTAACGAAGATGCAAAGTCCGCCTAGCCAGACCAGGGCCTTGAGGATCTGCGCCTGTGGGGACTGGGAAACAAGTAGCACGTTGATCAATGCAGTCCCCAGCAGCTGTACTTCTGTCGGCAATAAACTTGAAGTAACAAGGTATTCGACAATCGAGATTGTTGATTTTTGAAGGGGGAAGATCAGTATCAGAAGCTCTGGTTCAAGCCCAAGCTCCAACATGGATTGTTTAAGGCTATGGCATGGTAGGCTCTCTGAGATGAGGAGTGGGGTGGCGGTGATCAGCCAGTGCATCGCACTGTAGCTTCCAAAGTCGTAGAGAGGGATAGTTGCTGCAGGTAACGAGGAGAGACTCAAAATAATATTCAGTAAGACAAGACCACCACAGGACGGCCCTAGCGAAAGAGCTGTCAAAACAGGTATCAATATCGGGTATATCAAAGGTGCCGGATCGATATCCCTCGAGAACGGGAAGGCTATAATCTTTTTCAATTTCGTACGATAGCTGCCATATGGACACCTCCGGAGCGGGAATATGGCATAGAGCCCCAATATCAGGAGCGAAAAGACAGACAATTCTAGACAAAACACCAATCAATCAGTCCCAGTACCAAACGACAGCCTATCGTCCTCTAAAAATTCGCATTTCCTTACCTATTAACCAGGCTTTTACCACCGAGCGGACACCACGCCGTAACATCACCGTAAATGCAACACCAAGTATAAGTCCAGTTTCGCAAATACGTCGCAACACTTCAATCCTAAGTCTTGCCCCAATCGATATATGAAATTCCAGCTCCTCTGTATCCGGAGTCCCAGCTCTGCGTTTCTTAGAACGCCGGGAGACGGCTAGATTTCCATGTCCCTTTCGCTCCGTGATAACCTCCTCGCCATCGCCTCGTTTGAACCGATATTCTATCCTCCGGCTCACCGGCGGCGCAGGCAGTCGCTTCAAAACGCCATTTGCCTCATCGTCCGCCTCCGTCCCACTGTCACTTGGTGTCTTGAACGGCTTCCTCCACGCATAAAGGCTCTCCCCCGAATCGGTCGTCGACGTGGTCGCGTTATCCTGGTTCCATCGGTGATACGGATGCGGCGATCGTTGAGGGAGGCGATGAGACCGGGCTTCCTGCGCAATTTCTATAGCTGATGGGCATTCTGGCTCGCCCTCGTTCGTGAGCTCATGGGTTGCCATCCCATCATAGAGGAGCTGTAGATTTTGCTCAAAACGGTTCCGAAGTAGGCCGGATGGGGACGGCTTGCTTCCATTCTTCACCCATACACCGATAAGCAGGTATTTTCGCTCCTAGCCCTCGGGTGCAGGGTTCGACAATTAATTTGAAGACGGACGTAAACTTGAATAGATCAAACGTTCAACACCATTTTTTGTATGCTGGCCGAATAGTTTATTCCTTGGCTGCATGCGACAACTCACACCAAATTTAGTCCACTCGGATGACTAGTCCAATGTTTAATCTACAGTGACGAAATATTACATGTACCAGGGACTCTTAACGGCTGTTCTTCTATATATTTTTTCAGTTAATTAATATCTGGCTGCTGTGCAACACAAATTATATCCAAGGGGTCGCGGTGGGTGAATATTCATTAAATATTTATCACCATTCGGGCTTGGAAGGTGAAACCGCCCCTTACGCATGTCAAGTCTGCTGGAAGAGACATCTCTGCCCAATTATTCGACGAACCAGGGGAGGCCACCCCGTCTCTTATTTTCATATGCTATATCTAAAGGGCTAGGATGCTTGGAAAACAAGTCCACCCGCAAGATTTTCAGCTCTAGGCCCATACACAGCTTTGCACGGTATCACCTGCCCGTCCCAGACATCAAGCTCCGCGGCGTACGGTGTATAAATAGCCATATGGGAAAAGGTACTTCCTTGGGACAGCTTATCCGCGGCAATCCGCCGTGCTTTTTGCATGGAGGCTCTGAAATCGATGTCGGGTTTCGCCGTGATAGCTATAGATGTATAGCTTCCAAAGTCGGGGCCGGATGCGTGCATGATCTGTAGCTCGTCGACCTGATCGTAAACTAAAGCAATGCTGCTTGCCTTTAGTCCAAGACCTTGCCATTCGATGCTACTTCCTCGAGGTAGCTCATCAACCTCGACAGCGAAGAAGGACGGTATAGTCAGCTTCCCCTTGACGATATTAAAATCGGGCAGTGGGCGTGTGGTGACCTCTGTCTTTGGTTGGCCATATTGTCGTCCGTATTTCATATTCCAGACATCAAAGTTGGAGGAATCATCGTCATCTTCCAGATCTTCAGTGCTGCGGTCCTCATTCATCTGTTCCCATATAGTCCAGGCAGCAGCAGCCTTGGACCGTACCTCGTCCCCGGTGGAAAGGAATACCACGGCCCCCATCCACCATTTTACTTCCATAGCCTTCCCTATTCGCCATAAATGCTGTAGAGATAGAACAGCCTGAGAAGAGAAGGTTGTTAGGGGGCCTTCCGTCTCTTCAGACGGGGGGAATATTTGCATCGAGCTAGGCATCAGCGGTATTTGGCCGGCAATATAAACAAATCCTCCCGTTTGCATAGCCCCAGAATTAGACTGCACCGGAGCATATACAGCCTGGGAATAAGGCCCTATATTTGCCGGAGCCCAGTAGGACCGAGATTGGACGTGAAGTGCCTGTCGGAGGGACCTTTCACCTAAATATAAAGTAAAGGATACCATGATATCAACTCCAATAGGTAAACTGTCGCCGCATGCCACAGTCGCCCTTGCCGGAGGGTTTGGCAAGGTGAATAACTTTGAATATATTGTGTTAACCGGCGCAAAATCACCCATTGATCGGAGCAAAATCGTGGCATAAATAGCATCATCGGCAGTCAGTGCTTGCCCATCCACCTTCTTTTGAGAACTCAGGAGGGTTGCCAGTTTGTCTTTGATTCCTTCCATTTGCTTGGAAGCTCCATTCCCTGCTTCGGGTGCAGTGATGTTATAGACATTCAAGCATACCCCAGTCCCCTTGGAGTATACGGCAGCTCCCTCATACTTTTTTGTTATCTGTCTCTGAAATGGCGATGGATCCTGCTTCACACAATGCACTTTCGTGGCATCGAGAACCCGTTTAAACTCGTCATCGAAAATCCGAGGTACTCTCACATCATCCAAGGTTGGTTTATCTCCATTCTCCGGAACAGCCTCCTTCTCGACACACCTAGCACCCCGAATAGTTAAAAAGGCCACACCTGCTTCTCCCACCTTGCTCTCCACAGAATCGACTTGGATCTTCCTCTTCCATAAAACCTGTGGGCCATCCAGGGCAAGGCTCTCGTATTCCCCTCCTTCACCCAACACAGCAGCTTCGACTCCTTCTTCCAAGAATCGTCCCAATTTCTTTACCATAGATCTCCTCACTGCTCCATCCTTACTTGCAAGGTCTCCCCATAGATTATCTTCATCCAGTCCTCCGCTTGCTACTTTTATTATCCTCGCTTCACATCCACATGCAGCCATATCATCCAGCAGTCCTGTAACAGGTACTCTAGAAGCTGTAGCGCAGGGGCCAGCATCATAATTCCCACGCTGTACTGGTGGGGGAAGATACGGATACATCCACAGCCATGCAAGCGGAATGAGGTTTAACCGTAATGCGACGTTTTCGATCCTTGTTCTCTGATACGTAGACAAGACGGCACCTGCACAGACAGAATTTGCCTCCGGATGGGCATCCATAACTCGTCGAAGCAGCCGGTAGATAGATTCCGTTTCATCTTGTCCCTTTTCGTTGTTCTGGGCCTGATCAGTTCCGTCCCCTATGTTTGGGTCGGGTCGATAATAATAGTCTCGCGAGGTATCAATGGCACTCCCGCGTATCTCTTCTCGAAATAAAGGGATATCCAGAGCTGATTCGTAAAGAGGAATCATACTATAGCCGACGGTTTGGTACATGTAGCTGTCTAGGTCTTCATCTTCCTCAGCTTCGTCACCTTTTGCTCCGGGTCTTCCTGGGCGTGGTGGGGGGTATAAATTTGCAAGCGCAACGACTTTGTGTCCATTCTTCAGGCAGTGGAGGGTAGTGTAGAGTGAATCCTTTCCGCCTGATATTAAAGCTATGACATTCAGCTTTTCTGGCATGGCGTTGGTTGATCTGGTCTATTAACTAGAAAATTTGGTCGGCTGGCGACAAGCTGCTTTTGGGAGGATGCTGGGCTTATTTTGTATGTATTCGGAGTTCAGAGACCGGGTTAAGCTGTATGGGTATTAAATTCCTCCAGACAGAATATGAGACTATTGTCAGTGGTCCTAATATTATAAGAGAAATTCAGGCTCTCGATATTTTCTAGTGGTGGGTTGTACTTGCAGTCAAAATTGAGTACACGCCTTTTGCCCCACAGAAAGCCTTCTACAAAATCTACTAAGAACAAGTTTAGATACTATGTACTGGACAATATCAATGAGAAAAATTCTTTTTTTTTTAATATTTAGTTTTTACATTGAAGTACAAAAGAAAAAGTATGTAACGGTCGCTCTCGAAGAAGGAAGTATCGCGGAACAACAGAGATGTCAAGAAAACTGAACGAGTCAGGAGGAAGTGCAAGGCTAAATATAGTACCGTAGCGACGGGATAAGAAGATATAAAAAGATATAGTGATACGATGCAGAGGTATAATTAAGTATCACGCGGAGCTCGCGTGTGCACGAGGCAGCAAGCAGTGTGGCATAAAAGTCATAAATCAAGAAGAAAGCTAAATAGGAGCAAAAACAATGGCCATGAATTAAAAAAAAATGAATGAAACAGGCGATTACAATAATATTATCACACAAGTACAAAGCTATGCATAAGAAGCGGAAGGTAGGAGTTTGAGAGTGGTGAGAGGAGGGAATGATAATATGCTAGAACCAGCAAGCATTTGCGAACATAAGGTAATGGTTGGGTAAACTGTGTCCAAGACACCGTAGAATGCAGATGATTCCACGTATGGTTAACGGTTGTTCGAGTGTGAGAAGGTATTAAAAAGGTTGTAAGTAGTCAAGAAGGGTAGAAGCAATGCAAAGTATCTAAAAGAATTAAGAGGAAAGGCCCGTGCAATGTACGCAGCGTTCCTAAATGCGACGAGATGCAACCATGGTTGAATGAGATGATTGTCTGTCGAAAAAAATAGCCCAAAGCGATCCTTTGGGGAAGAAGTGCACCTTCTAAGAACGCCAGTCCCGAAACACCATCCCCTTTATGAGTTGTACGCCAGATATATGAGTGAGAAGTTTATTGAATGCCCATGGATTTATATATGTCCGATGTCTTTTGCGACTCGGAAGGAATAACTTTGTTGTAAAAGAAAATCATTATCCATTAACGCGAAGTGCGAGAGCTAAGCGAGTTTTTTACTCAGATGCTTCACGCTTGCGTTTCTTGAGTGGGCGTTTTCGGTTTGTGAATGGCGTAGGGGATTGGGTTTCGCGGGCGGAGAGGCCGCTATCTGACGATTCACTGGTCGTCGACTTGTTGGCAGCAGCCTGGGCAACCTCATAGAGAACGGCACCTAAGGCACCAGCGTCCTGGTCATCGAACGGAGATGATTCAGGGTGGTGATCTGACATTGTCATGGGCATACCAGAGCCGCCGTGGGTACGGGTGTGCTGGGCTAGGTTGTCACTGCGAGAGAATTTCTTTCCACAATCCTGGCACTCAAATGGCTTGTCTTCGGTGTGGAGGGAGCGGTAGTGGCGTTTGAGGTGTTCCTGGCGACGGAAGCGGCGAGAGCAAAGAGTGCAGACAAATGTCTTGGAGGGGTCCTCGGTCAAGGACTGCTTGCGGCCACGACGACCAACGGGAAGCATGGGAGTAGGAGCGGGAGTCTCCGAAGAGGCGGTGCTCTGTGGGTTGGTCTCTGAGCTTTCATGGCTTGGTGCACCAGACTGCTGTTGAGCCTGTGTGGAAGAAGAGTCAGTGTGGGCGGTGCGGCCGTTAACGTTGTTCTGGGCAGCTTGTATTATGGAGCCCAGGTTATCAGCGTCACTGTCTTCGGGAGTGGAGGGCAGTTGCTTGTTAACACGTCTGCCGGTAGCAGAAACTCGCTTCTTCGTCCTCATATCTCCAGCAACCATGCACTGGTCAAGGGTGTCGAACTCTGGAAGTGGAATGCAAGAACGGGCGAACAGGTCACCGTCTTCCAGATCTTCCAAGCTCTGTTCACTTATGAGGTCGTCTTCATGAGAGTTGCTGTTGCTAGTGATGCGTCGGCGTTTGTCACCCAAGAAAAAGGCGTTCTCGGTGGGGGTGAAATTGACTATGCCGTTGACGAATTCGTCTTCAGAGTCGAGATCTGAGATGGCGTCGAAGGTAGATAGGCTTTCAAGCGTGTCATCCGTGTGGTCGAGGCCAGGAACGGTGAGGCTATGTTCTAGTTTACAGTTCAACGAAGAGGTGCCGAGCAAGCCGTCAAACCGAGACCTTTCCTCGTCAACGGTCGAGAGCGGCGGGAGCGGCGGGAAGTCGGGAACGGGCAGCGAGAGAACTGGGCATTCGACAGTGAGCTGCCGTGGGTCACAGAAGTCGGTGCTGGAGGGCTGCGAGGAGAACGAAGGCGTGGGCGTCTCGTGTAGAAGGGAAGAAGTGAGGATGGGAGAACGAGAAGGTGAGCGCGAGGATGATGAGGTAAGCGAAGACCCGCCCTCGGTGCCGCTATTAGCACTTTGGTGGCTGGTCTCGGCGGGCTGTAAACTGGCGTTGGATTGTACCGAAAAGGGACGGACGTACACTTTTGCCAAGCGTTAGTATACATCAGACGAAAACACACTCCCCATCAAACACAAGGAGCGATAAGGAGGGATTAACTTACGAGGCGTCATCTCGGGCGAGGCAGAGCGATTCCAGTGAGAGTCGGACAGGAGTTCGAGTTCCACGTCCGTCTCACAGCCTTCCTTGACACCCTCGATGCCTTCCAAACGGAAAGTCTCGCCGCCAACTGGGGTGTGCAACATACCACAACTTGATGGAGGGCTGCTGATGCTGCTGCCGGAAGTTGACAATGGAGGCGTTGATGGGAATCCGTTCGCGTCAGCCCAGCCACAGTTAGTGTCCAGGGACAAGAGTCCAGGTGAGCCGTGCAGGAAAACGCTAGGCTTAATGTGCATTGGCTGTGGAGATGGAGATGGGCTGTTTGTCGTGGTGGGCGTCGATAGGTAGCCCTTTGCGCTGAGTGGTCGGAATTGCGCACCGTTCTGCTGTTCGGATGGGTGTAGGTGTAGTTGTGGCTGCATGTGGTGGTGCTGAGCGTACTGCTGTGGGATCTGGGGTTGGACCATCATCATCTGGTTCTGGGCGTGCTGGTACTCGTTTGGGTGAGGAGTGAAGAATGCGTGCTGGCCATGACGCGACTCAGGCTCAGGGTTGTAGTAGTAGAACGAAGGCTGAACTGTTCCGGCTGCCTGTTGGGCAACACAGGATGGGTCCATTGCGAAGGAGTTGACAAAATAATCTGCCAATCCGTTCAAATATCAGCTACCTGCAAGGGATTCCCAAAGCAACTCTTCAGATCATAAACTGCTGCTTCCTTTTTGTTCAACCACGTACCAATTAAAGATATATATGGTCAATCGAAGGAAGAAGAAAAAGGTATTAGAACACTGTTGTATAGTCCTCCCTTGACGAGATAAGTCCGGATAGCGTGCGTATCAAAGGAATGTATAGAATTCGAGATTCGATAAGGAGTGACAGGATGTGCACTTGGGAGGATGCGATTATTATTCAGAAGCAGAGGCACAAATGCTGCTTTCGTCGGGTTTCAGTAGTAGTAGTCGAGGGCCGTTTGTCCACCACACATAACAAAGCACTGGTATATCTTCTAGGCTGTAACGAACGGCTTGCTGGATTCGAAGGTATTCCTCGGTGATAGAAGAGAGACACCAACGTCTGGAGGGGGAGGGGAGTAAATAAGAATTAAGGAATGACTGAGGAAGCCTGTGTTGGGAAAAGAGGCAGGCGAACAGCGTAAAGTAATATAAAACAAACGAAGCAAAGAAAATATTAAAAAAAGAATATGGATAAGATGATATAAGTAAAGGCAGTGACGGGCAAGGCGAAGAAGAGGAAAAAAGAATTAGTGAACTAAAAGTGAGTGACTGGGCGAAAGTTTTTGTCCAAATCAGAGGGTGGAAACGAACGACGGGGAGGGAAGAACTGGTAAATTAACGCAGAATGGAGGTGTGGCTCAGAAAAAGAAAGGAAAGGGCAAAGACTGTATGGGAGTGGGAGAGGTGAGAAAAGGGAAAGGGTAAGATGAGAAGAAAAAAAGAAAGCATGGGAAGAGGAAGAGAGAGGCAGAAGAAGAGAGTGTGTGGTGTGTCAATCACTCTCTCTTTCCAGGGTAGGTTGCCAATCCGGCGAGTAGCATGAACCGTTAAGACACGCTGGCGGCCACCCAGTGAGCGGTCGAGCGGACGCGGGCGAGGTCCAGTGGCCCAGTGGGCTTGCTAGCCCAGACGACGCTACGACGGCCCAGTAACCATGCCGATTGTAATTGCACAATAATGGATATGCTTGCCTTGGGGTGGATGTAACTAACAAACCTCGTTAGTTGGTCTGGGGCCGCTGGTCGGAGGATGGCGCAGCCTGGGACTCCACCGGAAGACAACGCTAGGAAGGCTAACCATCGCACTGCTGATCCCAGGCGACTCCAGCACTGCTCCCAGCACACGCCTGCGGTCCTCCCTTGGTCCCTCCTTGGGCGTGGCCCTGGCCTGCGTGCCCTGCTGGCATCGCCGGTGGGTTGCAGCGGTCAACGAGGCACACCATGTCCCTCGACCCCCCCAGCAGCCAGTGAGCCAACGAGATTGCCTGGCAGGGGCTGTGGCCCTTCCTGGCCAACCCTGTGCTCCGAGTGCAAGGGAGAAGAAAAAAAAGAACAGGAACGGGACATACGTAATATCATGCATCTGGCGCGGTACATATTAAGCATTAATTATTTTTCCTGCGTATGCTGTGTATGTATAATGCATTATCTTGTACGGAGTACATGGGAAAAAAACGTACGGAGGTACGGAGTTGTCCATACGCGTTGGCTGGTGGCAGTCAAGAGGGTTGAGGGTGTGCTCGGCCATTAACCTTCAGGAACGCCAGATTGGCGCTGCTATTGGATCGCCGCTGACCGAGCGAGCAGCCAGCATCCGTGAAATCGTGATGGTGATAGTGATGGCGGTGTGTGTGGGCCGGCGAACCCAGCACTGGGGGTTAAAGCCCATCGACGCCGGGCGACGATGACAGGACGCAGGACGGAGGACGCCATCTCATTCCTGCAGCCAGATTGGGCGATGAGTTGTGAAGGAGCCGATGCGCTCTCCATCCCCATTTCAGCACGCCCGTGTGAAATCAACCTTTTGCTATAATTCCATATAAGTATCTGGTACCGGGGTCCACCGGCCTAAAGCCACTTTGTGGACATGAAACTCGACGGGAAAAATGCGGAGGTTAGAGTCGAGCGCCAGGATGCTCACTGCGGCAGATGCGATTCGTGGACTCTCGGTCGTCCGTTTCTTACATGTCTGCTTCGTCTCTGCGTCTTGCTGGCACGGGCAGAGACAGAGCACACGCGCTCAACCCTCAAAAAGTGACCACTCCAAACGCTAGCATCTAAGACTTTTTTAGAACAAAAGCCCATTCATGTCAACCCGTTCCGGCGGGAGAGACTTGCGTGCTGTCAGATGGAGTATACGGCGAGAGTGTGCCTTGTGTTTGGTCGAGCTGTCCAACTAGAGCCATTCATGCTGCCATGCGATCTCGATGGCAATATTACAGAAGCGCCGTTGAAGGAAAAGCCGCCCGAAAAGCAATCTCAATTCCTGCGCTGTCTCTTGACTGTCGTTTAAGGGACGATTTCTGTTTGGCGTACATCGAATTTTTGTTTTTTTTTCCCTTTCCGTGTGCCGCCTCGTCGGTGATGACGGCCCACTGCTTCACTAAAAAAAGAACGAGTAAGGTATGAATGATTGCCCACGAAGGATCCATATTTGCACAGTTTCTTGTGCCGTATACTTTCTGACACAGCTTGCAGAGAAAAAATCGAAAGACAAAAAAAAGAAAAGATAAGAAAGATTTCATAAGTATCAGAAACCTATTTTTTTGTCATCTTCCCTTCAACGGTAGAATATGAACATCAAAACTCTGTTGAAAAAGCAACGTCTGGTCGATGAACACTCCATGAGGTTAAACGAACCGTTCTGAGCTCTGCAATGGAAAAGCTTCTTCGCTTCCCCAATTGGCGTTCACCTGTAATTGACTTGATTCACTTACCCGTTATGTTTAACCATATCAATCGAATTATCTTTTCTGGATGATCGTCGAGCAAGAGAGCAGCAAGAACCAGGGCACCTCTCCGAGTCGAATTGACAAACAAGGTACTCCCTTACTAGGCCAAAACTCAGGAAGAAGCGAGGGGCTCCCGATCACCCATCTGTCGGGTACCAGCCGCAGTGTCAAAGCATGCATCATGCCTTCTTTGTTTGCCCCGGCGCGCTGTCATAACTAGCCGTGATAGCTGTGATAGCACCACTATTAGTTAGTAGCCGTGCATCAAATCCTTGATGAGTTGACACTATTGTTATCTTGTGCTGCAATGACCTAAACTCTATCCTCCAAATGGGCCGGGGAAGCAGATACGCTCGCTCCGTCCACAATTTGTGTCCAGACTGATTAGATGCTTTGTTCGACCTCCCACCTCTATCCCAAGGTAACCCCCGGTTTCGTTGCGTCGAATCTGCTCTTAGACGCAGCAACTACCGGCGTCTGCTCATGCATTGACCTTCGATAGTCATTTTGCTGTTTTCATCCAGAGGCCCGTACTCTAACTGGTGGATTCCCCTGCAGCTATGCGAATGGCAGTACCACACAGCAAGCACGCAGACGTGCACATATTTCACGATGCAGAATGTGATGTGACTGTGCGTGCCTTGCGTATTGCTCCGATTTGTGCGATATCTCCTCTATCTGCATGCACGTATCCAACCGACGGACGGTGATAACAACATGAAATCTCTGATAGTCACCGCCCGGAAAGCTGCTGCTGCACGTACCTTTCGAGGCAAGCTTTCTCGCGTAGATAAAAGACCCCGTCGGAGTAACGCCGATCGTGTTTCGATTTGTGTTTTTTTTTTTTTGGCTTGTATCTTCAACGGATCCAGCTAGGTCCGTGAGACACGACCGATTGTTCATCCAACCTTCTTTGGCCGCCTCGTTTCCCTGGGCCGAACCGTTGACGTTTGCCCGATGATGAGGTCGCCTCTCTGGAAGTCTTCCGACTCTGCCCATCGTTCTCGGCTGGTGGAAGTGCTTCCCCCTCCAGGCACAGGCGGCGGGGGATCAGGAACAGGAACAGTCCAGCAAACCTTCCAAGATACTTTCAACCCCAGTGTTACAGGCGAAAATAGAACCCCCACACAGACACTCTATCTAATCTCGTTCGTGATAGCGCAAGCCGGAAGCTTGGTATAACGCGCAACGCTCGTGAATCGAGTCACGAAAACGAGAGTCGCGGCAGTTGAGGCAACGGCTGTACGGAACACACAACGACATCTCACCTCTCTATCTCACCATCTCAAGTGCCACGGGTCAAGAGAATGCCGAACGAGTAGCCGCTTCGTGCCTTGCAGCTTCATGCGCCGTTGTTTTGCGCATGGAGTACAGGTTCAATTCAGAGGAGGTAGTCATAAACCTGAACTACCGACTACAGACTGGGGATGGTTATACGGCTTATGTAACCTGCCCTGCCTGGACGTTGCATCACCATCACAAAAGAATTGGACCAAGATATCACGATCTGCTGTGACACCTCGATGAGCCCGGTACCCATTGACTCCGCCGACGAGATGGCGACAGATCGGTAGATCGAGACAAATGCGTTACGATATTCGATCACTAGAGGACAGCACAGTCTCCACCGGCGGAGTATAGGTCGATCTCAACATGGCGGCAAATCCTCATGGCAAATTATGGATGGCATCCCACGGCATTACTTATGGCAACGAAAGAAGCATGTGAAGGACAGGCTTGCAGGGTGCGAAGAGGTTTACGAGCCTCTAAGATCCGGGGTAAAAGTAAAATATCTGGCCAGTCTGTTCCTCTTCGCCGGCTTATTTTGACCACCAGATCTTAGGTGTTGATCGAATCCTTCTCGCTGTACTCCGTATGGAGTACGGCGAGTGCATAAGCACACTCTCAAGCACACGACCGCTCTGATCCCCGCCAATGAATCGCCTTGGAGGCGTTGGACAATATTACGAAATCAATATAGGCACATTATGGCCTGGATCCAGAGAAAATTAGCGTCCACAATCCTAGTGCCGCTAATCATGGAAGTGGAAATAGAACGACCAGAAGGAAACCTTGCTACCGCCCCTAGCAAGTCGTAGTAAAGTCTGTTCCTGACCCAGACAATGTGATGTTACTCCACCTGCGCATATCAGCTAACTTCGACTAGTCCCTCGATCCAAGGATATTGTGAAACACGCCAGAAGCCCATCCAGCGTTCTCCAGGGCCGGCCACGGCCAGGATAGTTCGGAGTAACTATGCGCAGGCAGGGAAAGGCAACAACAGGACGTCGAGGAGCAGCGGCAATTGGTCCGTCGTGCATGGAGGGTGTGTGGCTAGGTTGGGAACATAGCCTTACCAGGTTGATATATACGCACAAGTCTTCCGATCTCTGGCGGCAAATAAAATATTTTCGTGCATGGAGTCGCTTTATCGTGCGTATATTTAATTTCCCTAGGAGTCACCATTGGCATCAGCACAGCATTCAAGGCCGCTCCCAAGGCCAGTTCGGAACCAAAGGAAGGGCCGTCGACGCAAACACCTTCCTCCCGGGTAGTCCGTCCTAGTCTGGCCTGACTGGGACAGACAGGCTCTTTCGGAGTTGTAGAAGTCCCTGGCCGGCGAACTGAAACAGTTTCTATAAATGACAATCTACGTAGTATCGTTTCGTCACCTTCACGCACCACATATATTAAAGATCCCATGAACCATACTATCGTCCATCTCCGAACGTCCAAGGGTTTCCTTATCGATTGAAACGACAGAAATTTCTATCCTTGCAAGGTGAATTCCTGCGCTCGTTCTCGTTACTAACAACTTGCTGTGGTGGTCCTCGCTCTGAAACATCTGTGTCGCCTAATCACGCCGTGAACTAAACAAGTGCTGGATTCTAGATTGAACCAGGCCGTTTTTCTCGCCACATAGCGCGTCCACAAGAGGACGACAGAATCAAAAGTCAAGTGCGATGTAAAACATCAGTCTAACACTTAACTAACAGCCGTCCACCGCTAACTAAAGGATTAACTCGCCTCTCTCGCCTGTGTGCGCCTGTGGTCGAACTCAGCGGTGTATGGAGTTAAGTTGGCCGGTATACGGAGTATATATAGGTGCATTTATGCATTACTCTGTGCTTCGAAACAACTTCCGAGCCGGTGACGAGAAGCTACTTTCTGCATAGTGCGATAGTGAGCACGCTGTCAATAGGCCGAGGGGGCTGGCCATAATAGTCCCCCCAATATACGCATGGGCTAGTAATGACCCGACTGCGCTTGGCGGCTGCAGTTTAGAATCTTACACGCAGCACGACTCAGCAGACTTCGTTGAGTTATACGATTCCACCACAGGGAAGGGAGCTGAAGGGTCATGTCTCTCTTTACGGCCCTCCCCCGTATAACAACATGACTTATGAAAGAAACTAAGATGGTGAATTGGACTGGAAGTCGTGAAAATTTCTAGTTCATGCATTGGCCACTGTCGAAAAGGCGCCTACAAATCTGCCGTGCTGTGGATGCACGTCCTAGCAAGAACGCCAGGCGGAAATCTCCGTCCAATAGCAAATTGGGCCACAAAGCGGTTCCTACGCTCTATACGAGCTGTGCCGGGGCCCGTCCCCATCCATCCCCGTGCAACTGGCCTCGCGCCCTTGATGGAATATGAAAGCCCAACTGCTGGCACTTGTCTCGGATGTATTTTTGGGCGAAATTCGTCTCTTGGCCGTTCACGTTACTTGCATCAAGCTATTCGGCTTAACGACATGTGACTGAATAGGAAGACTCCCGCGAGGTCCACCGCGATTAGATCGTCCTAAGGTACGGAGTATAGAGAAGAGGCATGTTCCTTGATCATATCCTTAGTATTCCGGAGTTATCAGGGTTCCGGCAGCAAGGTACATGGGAAGAACACACGAGATGGGCGCACCGGCAAATAAACCTACGGTTCCGGTTACAATTCTCCTTTCAAGTTGCTTATTTTCTACTACAACCAGATAAAAGAAGATACCGAGTTACGACAACTCCATGCATGGCTGAACTCCGACCGCTCTTCCTGTGGCGACCAACGGGGAAGGAATACGAGATAAGCACACAGGCTTCCCGTCGGTTATTCTATTCGGACTTGCGCCTCCACCTACCACCTTTCTCACTCTCCGCGTACAACTCAACCCTAAATCCATCCAAACCACAATCTGCTGGAGTTTATTGCCTCGTCAAGGTTCTTCCTAGTGAATATAGGCGCTAACAGAGCCAGAACCGCAGAATTGCAGAATATCCCCCACAAAGGTCGAGCACACGGTCTCTCCTCGCTATTAGACATTGGACTATTGATTCACGCCAGTGATTTGCATTCAAAAGTATGAAGTCGTCGATCTTGAACATTGTTCTCCATGTTCGTCTTCCTTCATCTGAACTTCGGTAGACCCCACTGATCGCTTATATTTGCGGTTGTACCACATATCGCTGAAACTACTGATTGAGGCAAATATTATTACTCTGCAGAACTGTGAATTTGCCATCGATTTATCATGGAATCGACGCCCTCTGTTTGGTCGATGGTAAAGTTCCGGTTCAACCCATCGGCTATCTTTAGTCTATTTGTCTTCTATGAACCTTCTCGATCTTCTCCATCCTTCTAAAACGAATACATCTGTACTTCCAAAGCAAATAACTTGGTGGAGGCGACAAACTGCCACGCAGATGGTTTGAAGTGACCCCATTCCAACTATGGCATGCATATCAATCGTGCAACATCGATTATCATGAAACATCAAACGCTGGAATCTTTATCGAATACCTTTTGCCTTCTAGAAGCCCTAGCGCTCCTCTAGCATACGAGGTTATTGCCAATATACCCAATATTCATCCTTCGGACAAGGACTCGTATGGAATTTGCCTCCAAAGTGCCACATGGAACGGAAGAACACTCGTGGGCAAGAGAATACACATGGTACTCCGTAGATCAGGCGATCGTACCTTGCCATCGAACTCGACAGCACGTTCTTAAACTAGTAATTCCCTCAAACCGAGGACAGATCGATGGCATCGCATTTATGGACCGTTATCTCATGGAAAAAGGGAGCCATTTTTCATCCTTTCCTGGTGTCCGTAGATATGTCTGCGGAGTCCTCGACATACCTCCGATACCCATCACCCAAGGCCCACGGCAAAAAGTGGAATGATCATCTGTGACGTCACGATATTCCAGTCGCTTATCATTAAAGATCGAATCGATTTATCCCACAGTGAGAAAGGAAGAAAAATAAGGACATCGAGCAATCCCTATCTCGAAAAGTGAAAATGAAACGTGCAAGAAAATATGGCCTCAGAGAAATTTGTCAAATGAGATCATTGGGCTATATAAGCCACTCAGTCTCTTCCTATTATATTTTCTAAGATACCGAGAGTTATCCTCCCGTATACCCCATCATTGGCCATGAAGGAAGAAAAAGAAGAGAGAAACAAGAGCGCGAGTCGAGGAAAAATCTGAACAGTATGTCTTGCTGACTCAGCATTACGCGAGGGCCGGAGAGTTTGCGCTGTTTGCTCGCGACATTCTTGCCTGATACGGACTAGCGCGCCTTCTGCAGACTTCGCAATAAAAAGAATTTTTCTTCGCTTTCTTCTTGCTTTCTTCTCTCTTTCTCTCTCTCGTGCGGCGAACGCAGCATATAATGATTCTATCATTACCCGTGTTACCTATGCGTCAGGAGTTGTCTGTACAGACGGTTTCCTCAATGATGTTATCCATTTAGGTGTCAGCTGCGTCCCAGAGAGATGAATTGCACGTTGATTCGTACTTTATTGGTCGTTCTATAACTATCAACTGGAATGGCCATTTGGTTTGGGATCAAACAATCCTTTTTTATATATACCGTTTTTGCTGTGTATATTTAGCTAGAACGTCTCGAGAATGAAAATTTATATGTGAAAATTACGTATCTGCGTGTCTAAAAATGCTCTCATTGTCAGGTGTTAACGCTACTGGTATATATGAATGGTTGAGCTGGTTTCTGTATAGTAGACTGCTCTACTCCGCGTCGCCAACCTTCTCTAGAGTGCCTTCTCGCTTCTCGCCCTTCTCGCCCATCAGTCTTAATCGGTCTACTCTTATCTTCTCGCCGTCTCCATCGCCATCAACGAAATATACAACCAAGGAAGATACTCGCTGGAACTTGACATAGCGGAGCTCAACCTTTGCTGTGCCAGTCTTTGGGTCCCAGTCCTTGGGCGATATCTCGCAAGTTTGAACTGGAGTTATATCGTCCGCGTCCTCGAAACCGATGATATGTGAGTGGTTCGTGAAGAGTTTTATCGTCTTTGGTCGCATAGGTGCCTCGTCGTCATCACTATAAGGCGGGAGCGAGGTGATATGTAGGGAATGGATCTTGATGGAGGATTGGAAGGGCATGAACACAATCAACTGCTCGTCCGTGTCACTCTCAACCCAGTCTGGTTTTATCTCTTCCTTTCCTTTTCCTTTATCCCCAGCTTTGGTTGTTTCGGCTGTCCTTGGTGCTTGAGTATCGAATAGACACTTTCCAAGTCCTGCTTCGTCGTCGCGGTTGAGCATATCTATGCCCTTCACTTCCACTTCATCCGTAATATCCTGGTAACCTCTCGGAACTGGGGCACCTAACCAGGCTGTGCCATCACCCTCCGCTGGGCCAGCGGAAGTATCTTCACCTTTAGAAGCCCGTACACCTAACATAACGATGTTGGTGAGGGCGTCCTTTCCTGCTCCCTTCACTTCCCGCAAAACCTCGCCGTCTTTGAAGATCATGAATGTAGGCATGCTATCCCAAAAAAGAAGTAAATGTTAATCATTGCCTCTTCATCTGCCTTCTCACTCTACTCGGCCATGAGATTATCATGAGCTCGGTATAGGGTATCTGCCAAATACGTACGCCGTGACATTGAAGAGGCCCGCGACCTCTTGCTGGTTGTCGACATTGACCTTCACGAATTTCACCTTTGCACCAGAATGTTGTGCCGAGAGACTCTCGAATACCGGAGCTATCGCTTTACATGGTCCACACCAGTCCGCGTAGACTATTATAGAGTAAACATATTAGTTAGAGAGTAGAATGAAGAAGAGGCGAAGGAAACGCAGCTGCTCGAGATGCTCTTGGACGTGGTGGTGGGGTGGCGAGGGGCAGGCTAAGGGAGCTTCTGTAGTTAAGATGGATGGCTTACAGTCCGCTATTAGGACGGGAGTCGATGAGAGCAGTGTTAGAAACTGCTCTGTAGATGTTATTTCAACTGTTTTCGACATCTTGGGCTTGGTAGTAGTTTGGTTTCGGGAGAAGAGGGTGACTTGTTCTGATTTCCAAGCACATTTGAGGAACGCGCCTGTAAATATTTAACTTCCATCTTTATTAACTAAACAACAACAATTACAAGCAGCCGCCAGTTTGAGCCGCAATTCTACCACCTTTACTGTTGAACAAGTACGTTTACTAACTCATATTAACTGTATTCATGGATTAACTGTAACTAGAATACGAATTTGACATATCATGGTTAATCCCTTCTATTCACTTTATATATATATATATATATATGAAAAACCACATAGAAAGATACATGTATTTTAACTACAACAATCTATGTTTAGTATATGATCTAACAGGATAATCCTAATGTAAATTTAATAGACTAAGTAGCAAGTAGTTACTGGAATGAATTATCAATTGGTAAAATTAATGATATTATTCCATTATTTCTAGTATATAACAGCATTGCCACTTAAACACACACTACACCGTTATAATATTACTTTACACTCTAACCAAAGGGTAAGAGTGAAGGTTGATAACCGAACCGTTGGCATATGTATGTTCGAAATTCCTGGCGTGCCTTATCTTAGTGATTGCTCACACTGTCTCTATATTAATGATCGAAGGGTTGTGCCTATCTGTTAATGAGATATTTAGCCCAAGGCTTAACAGTAGGTATCCCCCAGTAATGGAATAAACCCCATCGCCAGTACCACACTAGAGAGTAACTTAGCTCAAGAATATATGGATCATCGGAATAAATAGGCCTTTGAAAGCCATGTTGGCCCATCTCAAACGGGATATCATGCCTTCACCCGCATGGTATGTAGTCGGGAGTATGACACTTTATAACCAGATGAAGTCGATATTTTCTTCCCATGACTCGTATGCCTGCATCTGGGCCTGATCACCTTTCCAAGTGAGCCCTCCCTAGCAGGAAGTAGTAGGTAAAGCCTGTCGGAGGTGTGCTTCGGGGCGGATTGCGCGCTTTGGATGAAGTAACCCAACTGACGTGCGGATGGCATTCTCTCCATGAATCTTTCGTCCGATATTGACAACCTAGATTCACCCATCCACATCTTCATGGACTGCAAACACCACTTTTGCCCACAAGCTACATCCTCGACATCCAATTATAACCTCTCCCTTCTCGACCTCTTTCTCCAGATCTTCCTCGGTCACCATGAACCCTTTCTCGTCACCACATCGACACCCTTGATACCACGTCTCTGTCGTATTCTGTTCCCCCTCCCCACCCGACTGCGAGATAACGGTTTCCATCGCCATGTCATCAAGGTCAAGAACCTCTAGGCCAGTGCGGAATACTAGATCATCATCCTCATTTCCGCCAGCAGTCGCACTGGGCTTCCGGAACCCTGATAGCAGTAGCAGTTTATCGTACTCTGCTTTTGCTGCGGGGTTGGAGAGGACCTTATAGGCCGTTGTAATTTGGTCAACGGTGCGAAATGCCGCGAGTTTAGGGGTATGTAGATCGCCACTCAAGGTTTGTGGTTTGCCTGCCTTCTCCCCGGGAGACGACGGTGTCGACGAGCCAGATTTATCAGGGTGATATTGGAGTAACGCGCGGTGATATGCGGCTCTGATGTCCTGTTTCCTCAGAGAAACTGGGGGGTGCGGGAGATGAAGGATTTCATAATGCGAAACACCATCAGATCCAGGATCTATAGGGGCCATTCGAGAAGACAAAACTATCTCTCCAGGTGATTTATACCTGGGGCCGTCGACAAGCTTGAGCGAACAAAAGTTATGATTGATATTGAATAATTAAATGTGCCTCCATCGGCTTAGTCAGCTTTTTTTTTGCTGCAAAAGAATACTCAGGAGACTCTGGAGTTTCTATCAAGTATCTAAGGGTAATCTAAAGGACAAAATTAAGAATAGAAGCTTTAGATTCTTAAGATATTTTGACAGTGCAGCTTCTAATGGCATCAAAGTGGCAAGCCGACGCTTTTATCAAGCAGTATTCAACGCAATCTCGCATCAGCCCATGGAATTCAGCTCTTTCCGGGGCCGAAACTAGAGGAACATGCTGATCCCGAGCATCCAGCTCCATTATTTACGCGCTACTTTAAATATTGCTGCTTCCCCAGCATTATTTGAATGTGCATCGTATCCTTCTTTTCATTTTTTTCACTAAAAGACGTCCTGACTATAGCTGTTCGGTTGGTTGTTCATTCGTGCACTATACACCAGGCTCCCCCATAATGCGCGCCGGCACTCTGATCGGGACATTGTCCCTTCTTACGGTTCTCTTTTACTGGTTGGACTCGAATCTCAGTAACTTCTACATCTTCAAGCCTGCAAGGCTTCAGGAGCTGGCGAAGGCGTCGATCAGCCGACACCCAAATAACGTTACTGCGTTAATGGTGGATTTGAACGATGCTCTTCGGGAAGAATATGGCAGCCAGCATGTTGCGCCTTTTACTACTGATACCGATAAGTGGATATGGAGGTATACTTCCCTTACATGTTTCGTTCTCTCTGCCCTAGATTCTCATATTCCCAATAATTATACTTTTGGAATGAGACGAGTACATGATTTAGACTAACTATTTAATAGCAACCACGGAAGTGCAATGGGAGCATTCGTTATCCTCCACGCATCAGTCACAGAATATCTGATCTTCTACGGCACTCCTATCTACTCCAATGGACACTCCGGCCTTCACTTGGCAGATGACTACTTTGTCATTCTCAATGGCACTGAAAAGGCGTATAGGCCAGGACAGCTTGAGGCGACAACATATTACCCTGGAGATGTGAATCATTTGCCGAGAGGGCAGTCGATTCATTATGCCATGGATGGATGGGCTTTGGAGCTGGCGCAAGGTGAGTAAATCCTTTGTTTTCGGGGATGAGCAAAGAGTGAGATGCTAACATGGTCATATTGGTGATTTATAGGCTGGATTCCAAGTATGCTTCCGTTCGGACTGGTGGAGTCGTTTACTAGTAACCTTGACTTTGTCAACCTTTGGAAGACTTGTGCCTTGACTGCAGACCTGATGGCCAAAGAGCTGGTGCTTGGGAAGTTTTGAAAGGGCGGGCTGTACAGGCGCATTGAGACGGGGAAGCAACCTACGCGGGAGGTCTATATTTCTAAGGACGGGTAATATATGTAATATAGGATTTGTCACGGATAGAAAAGACAGTGGTATTTTTATATACGCATACTGGCTTCTCCATATTTTTTTAAGGACCTATTTCATTGTTTCATTAGAGTTGATCCAACAAATAGCAACAGGAGTGGAGATTGGTCCGTCATATACGATGACGTGTATCCTACTAGAGTAAATAGCAGAAGTAATAGTATAAAAAACAAGACGTGTTGAAACTCCTTGTAGGTCATGATATGAGTGAGGGCATTTGAAGAATCCTGAATTGATGAAAGACGCTAAGTTAAATGGATCTAGGCAAATGAATCTAGGTAGTGTGGATATTTAACCGGTACAAGCAAACGAGGTATTTGCGTAAGAAAGGGGAAGTAGATAGAAGTGATACATGAAGGGTGGAGTGGAAGCTGTCGTAACGTTAACTCATACAAAAGAGCCAAAGTCTTCTTCCATTTTCGTTTTAGTCACCTTTTCAGGCTCGTGTTGTTTCAAGGACCTTGCGGGTTGACTAATTTACTCGGAGGTCTTGAAGACGAATCGATCCTCTGGCTTAGACTCGAATGGGACACCAAGTTCAAGGAGCTTGACGAAAACTTCAGAGAACTCCTTGAAGAAAACGTCAGAGTCCTTGGCGTAGCGCTCGACGTGCTTCTTGAATTCACGGTCCTTGACCAGGGCCATGTCGGTGGGAAGCATCATCAGGGTCTTGGTCTTGTTGTCGGTGAGTTGTGCGGGGCCGGACCACTGTGATTTAAGTTAGATCATGTCGGCATATGGAGGGGAAGTGTGACTATAACATACCTTCTTGTTAACCCACTTCTCAGAGAGCAAGAGCTTGAAGAACTCGTTGGTCATGACGGTAGGGCTGAAGTCCCATGGGCCGTCGTAGCCGGATCGATCGGCGTGGGCACGGCCAAGGGCGTGAGCACCAGAGAGAGCAACAATTTCACGGTCATCAAAGCCCATGCGGCCGAAGATGTCTCGAATGTGCTTCTGGTCCTTGGAAGCATCGGGGAGACGACCGTCTGGGGTACAGGCGGCAGCCTCACCGTCCTTGCGGCCGGGTCTCCATGGGATGGTGGGACCTTGCAGCTCCTGGATGGCACAGGCACCAGCAAGAGTCCAGAGATCAGAGTACGAGATCCATGGGAATTTGGCTAGATCGGAATGAAGGAAGTTAGTGATGTTCTTATTATCGTATTATCGGAGTTGAGACTCACCCTTGACAGGCTCCAAGAAGTCACGGGCATGCTTGAGACCAGCGTTGGCTCCGTGGCCAGCTTCGGGGTCGAATCTCATGGTGGCACCGTTGCTTCCTCCGGTCTTGGAGTCTTTGCAGTAGGTACCAGACGCGTGCCAGGCCAAACGGACGAGAACCTATTAAAGAAGTTTTATGTCAGTTACCGTTTTGTCTTTAATGCTGGATAAGCGGTAATTCTTACAGGTCCGTAGCTGCCATCGTCATAGTCATCCTTCTCTACGAGAAGATGCGCAATCTCATCGTACACCTTCTGGTAGTCTTCCTTGGTTGGGACGAAAGGCTTCTGAGCAGCAGCGAAGCTCTCGTTGTTCATGTAGTAGTAGGTACCACCAGCGGCGAGGACGACAGCTCCGAGAGCCCAGTACATTCCAGACGAAGACTTTTGAGGCTCGGCAGCGGAGGAGTAACCTCTTCGCGAAGAAGCTCTGTAGGTCTGTGCAGGAAGGGCGAATCGGGCAGCATTGCGGGTTGCCGAGGATCTGACGGAGGAGGTAACGGGCGTAGCGCCGCGAGCAAAAGCTCTGGAGAGGTTACGGGCGACAGAAGCCATTGTTTAAGACAGCCTAAGCGAGTGGCAGTTGACTGGTGTGCGAAGCGAACGATGGTGCTAGGGGACAGCAAGGTGAGGGAGGATAAAGGAGAGGCGGAGGAGGAGGAGGAGGAGGAGGAGAAAGTAGAAGAGGAAGAAGAGGAAGAAAGTGCCAGAGCTGCTTTGGGCCGAGCTTAGTCATCCTCCTGCCGAGTGGTCATGCAGAGTGACGCTCGTTTTGATTGGTCAGGGGCAAGACCCACTCGTGACAACCAATAAGAAGGCAGTATTTACATAGCAACAGATCACGTGAGAAGGCGGATATTTGTAATCAGGGACAGGCACAGTATATATAAAGAGAAAAATAAAAAAATAAAAAAAGATAATATAAGTACTAGATCGAGATCAAAAGCAAGAGCTTTCTCCTATAGAGGGCTAGCTCTTTATAGTGGCTAAAGCGATGGTTGATACTAGGCTCGATATCAGCCAGGTGGGTGCTGGATCTTCCCCGCGCAGTTGGCATGCGAAATCATACATTAGTTTGGGCAAAACGGCAGTTCCAGAGAGATCAGGGTACGTGGCTATAAAGCTCTCACAGGTCTTCCGAGCTTGCTCAGATGCCGTATTGGTTATCACTACCGCTGCTGTGAGGTTGATGTACCCCGATTTGTACTTTGACTAGATACCATGAACCTTTATTATGGTTTCCTGCAAACCCTCGAATAAACAAAAGGCCGCAAGAATATTATTCTCTAGGAAAAACGCCCCTGGAATGATATCTCGCTGGGTCTGTGAGCTGTTGGTGTCGGAGATATCTTCGGGTTCTTGCTCTGCAATCTTCCTGCCAGGACTATAGCTGGCGTGGGAATACTCAAGAGACATCTTTGAGGGTATGTGTAGTAATGTGGTCCTTGTTGTAATAAGGCTGCTGGCCTGATCATGGAGGTGGTGATTAGTACTAGGTATAACAAATGTAGTACCGTAGTATAACTCCGTCTGATACTGGGTGATGAGTGTCTTTTCCGTCGGTTGTCCTGGCATCTTTGACCCTTCCCAGCCATGTAACTGTAGCCCAAAGAGAAAGTTCGTAGCCCAACGCTATTATGTGGATCTGGCGGGCCGTTGAGTGCATAATGTGTGGGACTGATGCAAGCTTTCTGCTTTCCATCGGAATATTTTCCTTTTCCCAGCATTTCATATCTCATATCTCCATCATTTCAGCATGTCTCACTACATGAAAACATAGTATGACTCTCAACATCTTTCGCCATGCAGTTTTCAATATTGATGCACTCTGACAGCTTGCAAGCTCCTTGCGTTTTGGGAAGTGCTGCTCTTGTGATGTTACTCAAGTACCAGTAGGCGGCAGCTTGTACTGGGCGGTGATGGAGTAGAATGGGTATTTCGATCTCCACGGTATGATGGCACAATCCGGTCTCCAGAGACGATCCAAAAATTAGTAGCGAGCGAGGCGGCTACGTTAAAATATATCAATTCACATTCAGCCATACCTGTCCCAGAAGTGTACGCGTATAGGTATGATTGAATATGGAGGGAGGCTGTCCTGGTATCCCGCTAATCGCCAAAAAGTTGCTCGAAAAACAATAGTATTAGAGCTCCCTATATTTTAATGAGCAAAGCCAGGGGTTTCCCCCTCAGCGCAAAGTGGAAGCCACAGGGATCACAAAAACCGGCTTTATCGTTAAAAGAAAAGACTAAGGTATTATCTCAACTGGGCACCATAACGTGGCAGCTTTCACAACTCCAGTTCGAACAGATCGGCTCACTTTTTGAGGAAGACGATGGTCATTTTCAGGTGGGGAGCTGTTTATCACGGGGACTGGTGGACTTTGACAGAGGTAGCTTGGATGAATTACCCCGAGGCCCATTCTCCTGTGAGAAGGAATACGTTGATGCGCTGGTATTAGGATTTGTGCAGCATGCCGAGTGTCTCTAACTTCATCACCACTGCTTTTTTGGCGCCCCTGCCGACCCGCGAGAGATATAATGACGATCACGAATACCGCAGAGCGTGCGATCAGTGGAATAAATTTGTTACTCTTGGTTCTAAAATCGACGGCTCTGACAATCGCACTGACTATATATTAGTCGGACATTCTTTACGTGCAATAGCATCAAAATGGATGATGAAATGAGCGATAACGGGCCCCCTTAATACCAACCCTGAATTTGCCTTGCATCATCCTGATCTCAATGTGAACAATATATTTGTGGATGACGATTGCAGAATTACGTGCATTATTGATTGGGCATTCTGCTCATCCGTCCCTCTATCAGCTCTTCTCATGGCGCCTGGTCTTCCGCAATCCCGAGACGAACTGGAGGCCCCTTTGGTTGCTGCGTTTGAAGACGGACTAAGCAAGTCGATATCTGCGGGAGGTACAATACCTGCCGAACCGCGAGCCTTTCCAAGTCACAGATTCTTTTGGTTATTCTATCGGCTAGTGAGTTTTGATTCTTCGGGGGGCTACTACCACTTTGAAGAGATCTGGCGATTAAGCAACCAAAATAACCTGGACTTCTCGGCATTTTTTTGGTCACAACAGCTATCCAATTGCTACGTACAAAAGCATGAGGAAATAAAACAAGACGATAAACCTTTAGACCGTGTAATGCGGCGTGAGGCAGCCTACTTTCAGAGAGACATGGTTGGTCTAGCAGTATCAAGGAAATTGACACTAGTTTCCGAATGGACATCTCGTTACCACAAAGTTGACAATAGAGGTATACGACGCAATGGGAGTATATTTGTCGCTGATGACAGACTTTGGAAATGGATTCTGAGGTCGCTAGAGCAGGTGGCGGGTCTAGAGTAGAGTGGAGCTTTTCGTGTTATATCTGTTCTCGAATGTATTCGGCATTGATGGTTTCGGTTTGCTCGGTGGTGTCATCTCTGACCTAACATTGCTGTTAACTCCATATTTATCTAAGCGTCGAGATAAACATATATACTACGTGTAGTTGAGTACTAGACGTCTCATTATCAATAGTACCAGTTCGCCACTCGCACTCTGTTGTTAAATCAGCTAAGTTGCATATTGACACATAAGTAATCATACCGCCCTGGCGACGAAAATATACTGCATCCCCTGCTGGATAATATGCCTTTTTCCCAATCGAGTATTTAATTAAAAATTCTTTAACTAATAGATTTTTATATAAATTAGTATAGTTAACTATTGGCTGGGATTCCTGACTCAGCTACACTATATATGATACACTAATTTCATCTGTTTCACCAGATGAGGGATAGAGAGAGAGAGGGAGTATATATTGCCTAAACGGTCAAAGGCCGATCCGCTTACTTATGTAACCAACTCCTTAAAAAATACTTTATTGAGACGGCTTTGAACTCTCCGTTGCTGTTGAACTTCTCGATCTCCGTCTGATAATATGTGAAAATCTTCTTCAAACAAAGAACTGGCTGATCACGATGCACAGTGAGTCTCAGATATATATTGCATCTGAGTTTCTAGAACTGCAGAATTGCTGGTACAGAAGGGCGATCCCTTTCACTATTGAACATCAATGCAGGCTGGCGGAACGGCGCATTCTCTCTCCAATAGCAGCTGCAAGCCACTCCTCCATTTGGAAGCTGACACGTTTGGTACGACTAGGCCTCTAGCGACCCCCGTCAACGCGTTAAATGAGTCACCGAGACTCTTAGGGAACTCATATATGAACGACCTTGAAGACTGCAGTCAGATCAACGACATCTGCGTGGGGTCATGGAAGCGACTCGCGCCTGTGTCCGTCTCCATTTTATTAGCAAGGTATATATCCGGCCCTTCCGTGTTGCCTGCTATATCCTGCAACGGCCAACTTCAACATGGTCTTGCATTGTGGTATTATCCTTGAAAATTACGAATATCTCCAGCAGAGACCTTGCTATCGGAGATATGGGCTGGGGATTTCAGGGAGCGAAAAAAAATCCACTCATTCTAGAAGGAGTGAGATATCAGAAAGCTATTCTTCCTAGCAGCCAATTGGTCGACGGCTAGTTAACTAGTCTGGTCTTGTTTTTGTTTATTTTCGCTTCACACAGGCAAATTTCTGCCATCTTCTTGCAACTTCACGAAAGAGGAATACTGCAACCATGGACTATCCAGAAGATACTCGTGATGAAACCTCGACTAACCATGAGCACGGGCAGCGCTTACAGAATATATCTACGCCTTGTGCGGAGAACTCGAATTTACTGAGGGGTCCTTGGCATTTGCAAGGATGACGCTCCTTCAACTACGATCAGATCGCTTAGTATTCGGTATCGGTAAAGAGAAGCTCGTCTTATAGAGGAGCATTGTTATGCACTCTACCTATTTTCGAACTCAATTTTCAATGACAATTGACCAGGAGTATATTGGTATACTTCGGGAACCCTAACACGATGGGTTGACGTGTATAGCATCTCCCGGCCTAGTCAGGCAGTTGCTATATGTTATCGAGAAAAGAGCGCGAGAAATCTACCTAACCACGGATTTCCTTTCTCCGAGGGAACGATGACGCAGCCGCCAGAATCAGTTTTCCCGCGTGATACCCAAAACGAGTACTTTGCTAGGCCTTAGCCTTCGATATTTGGAAGTGGGAGTTGTATGTTCGCGAATTGTCGGATCTACAGCTAGTAACCCTGACGACTTCCCACTCGAGGATGAACGGTTTTCCGTGTGTGTCTTCTCGTGAGTACGCATTGAGTAAGCCTCCAGCGAGGGCGACGACAGTGGCTGCAAGGCCGCTTACTGCCCTCCGAGCCCATGCCCAATCCCCTTAGGTCGCGCTGATGCATGCTTATGTACTCCGGATTAGCGCAATAATTGGACGATGGCCATGTCATCAGCGGTCGCAACTTCGCTGGAGAAAATATATCTATGGTTAAAATAATCCAAGAGGAATGAGGTCTTCCTCTCGAAGACACCTCGCAAGCCTGTGTAAACGGCACCAGGCCTTGTGTCTCATCAGGGGTATATATCTCAGCGTGGCCAATCTCTTGCCAATCGACCTTATCTCTTTCCCCTCACGCATACCTAGGTCGTGACGGAGCTTGCCTGCTTCGTAAATGGACTATTTCTTTGATCTTGATGCATCGCATCACTCATGGGGTTCTACAGACCGCAACGAGCATATTGAGCAGAATGTCGACGACGATATTCTAACTAGCACTCCCGGCCTGGTGGAATTTGGTGGAACTACTCCACAGCTTACCAACGATAGAGAACTCACTGGGCTGTACCACGACGTAGACACGCAAAACGAGCCTACCAATGACCCTTTTGCCGACCTGGAGGGACATATCAACCCATGCCCTACCTTCTTTAGCGAGGCGCTGTCGGTAACCGAAGGAAATTATCGTCCCGATGGCACACCCTCTCTAACCAGTGGTTCAACCGGGGGAACCGGCACGGACATGCTGCCGTGGCCATCTCACGCACACGATGCGACTGATCTCAGAGTCTCAACTGACGGACACGAGTCAATGGGCGACACTTCGTGTCTACATGGCGATGTGTTGACCTCCCTGACAATGAAAAGTGGTATGGGTACCTTGATTGTTAATATTTAGAAACAACAACTAATATAGTCTGTTGCCATAGTAGAATCTCGCACTACGGATCGTACCGTGGATGTAGAAGTTATCCGTTTATTCACACGGGAACGCAGCGATTTTCGGCCAGACGAACCATGGGCCTGCGTAATGCCTACATTGACCGATCCACGGTTTACACGGCAAGGTGACGATATAGCAACTGATGCTCCTATACCGCCTGGCACCAATCAAATACCTCCAGGGAGTGGCATTTCGCCTGCCCCAGATACGCCACAGCCTACACAGCAGAATGACGGTAGAGCAATTAACCTACCAGGCCCTTCTAGTGATGTTCCTATATCGCCTGACACTCATCGAATGCCTTCCAGTAGTGGCCCCTCGCCTGCCCTGGTTGCTCCAGGGCCAATACAACACAGTGGAGGTAGAGCATTTGGGCTATTTGGTCGCTCTGGTAACACCCCTATACCACATGGGACCCATCGAATGCCTCCCAGGAGCGGCCATTTGCCTGTTCCGATTGCTCGACGGCCTACAAAACCTAGTGAAGGTATAGCAATTGGCTTATCGGGCTCTTATGGTAACGTTTCTATGCCATTTGGCCCACAAGACGTAAGTCCAGAGGGCAATGATAATAGAGGAATACATGGTCGCCATAGCGTCGGCGATGAGGTCCACCCTGAGCCAGAAGATGCTCAGACACGCGAACATGGGGTCCCACGGAGGCAGCGTTGCTGGAGGTGTAAAACTTATAAGAAAAAGGTAGGCAAGTTCCAGCTGATATCTAGTCTGCGGTGGCTAACACTTATAGTGCACCGGCGGCCCGATATGCGAACAATGCAAAGAAGTGAAAAGCTCTAGGTTTTTCCATCTGCCGTGCTCTACCCCTCGGTTATCGGAGTTATTGAAGATCATCTTTCCGGGTATGTATAACTATGCCTTTGTACTTATACCCATAAATGCTAACTATCTTTTACAGGAAAGCTTATAAACTGGATTGAACGAAGAAAGAGGAATCGAGCCGAGGAAGCCCAAGCAGGAGAACAAGAACAAGGGGCTAACGGAGAAGGAGAAGCCGGTGATGGGCAGCAGCTAGAGAACTGTCTCATCCAGCTAAAAGCGGGAACTGGACCATCTTTCACCCTCCAGGCTGTACGGGTTAAATCTAAACCTGCATATCCTCACATGCTGCAGCGCTCAGGAGAACTACAACAATACCCATCTGCCCACACCCCTCAAACCTCCGCGATATACCTACGGGATGGCCCTGAGGAGTTAACGGCAAAGTGGAACGAGTGGCTCGACATTGTCACAACCAAGGATCTTAGACAGTCGTGCAAGCAAGCATTTTGCCGTGCTGATGACTGGGTTTTGGAGGCCCTGGACATTGTGTGTGATTTCTGCGTTGCGGTTTCTGCAGGTGCTGTGTCACGTACGCCCGCTGCTACGATGATGAAAGATCAAGAAAACAAGTCCAATATGATGCTTAATTGCTCAGTAAAGCTATTTTTCGCGATATATTTGATGTGTACCCCGCTGGAGGTGAACGGCGAAGGGCTTGACAAGGACGAACGGCACGAGATTTCGAAGCAGTTCAGATCGGTTGCACAAAAGATTGTGGAGCGACTTATCCGCCACATATCCGAGCAGCTACATGATCTGATATGCGCGAGAAACGATACTTTTGTCGGACATGTCATGAGCACGCTGCTCTTCTTGAGTCTTTCCAACCACCTCAACCAGTTCATACGCTTCTGTCTCAGCGATGCCACCGCCAACGACCTTTCCGCGAGAGCGGAGATAGATGATATGAATAAAGATGTTTACTATGTTAGCGAGTTGGTATACGCTACGTTTGGGACGGCCATTAAAGATATGATCAGAATGAGAGCAGATGCTCAGCAGCAGCCGAACCGCCGTCAGTCGAACCAGCAGCAGTCAACTGCCGGCCAGGTAGACGCTTGGAGAATGGGACTTCAGCAAGATACCTCGAAGCTGATATGTGGGTTGTCAGATCTTATAGAGGGCGTCAGTAAGTACCATGCACGATCGTGTCAGGATCCATTCAACGTGTCTCTTGCTGACTCTTTTTGTTTTCAGTCAAAAAAAGCTATGGAAAGGAGCTTTGCCTGGCCACATCGTTTTACGATATCAGCAACGAAAACTTCAGTCCCAACGCCTCGAGGGCCATATTTAACGTCTTGGTCCCGCTTGCTGATAGAGGCCTAAATCCTTTATGTAAGAGGAACGAGAGCATTCGTTTCTGAGCCGAGGGAGTAACCTCTTGCACTGCCAGTTTCTTCATCTTCCTTTTTTAACTCTTATCAAGACTTAGAGTAGGGAGCGTTAATGGTTTGGGCGTACTGAAGGGGGAAAACTATACAATCCGCCATCACTTATACCCAAGGGTTAGTGACTTATAGGGGCGCCACTGTCGGTTTGGTTCATGACTTTAGTGACTTTATGCTTTTCCTTTGTCCTTGCCAGTTTGTTTCTGCGTTGGCTTTTGCGTATTTTCTATGAAAAACCCAATAATATCTCCTGCTTAACGAGCGTTGCATCCAGGGCGTCGTAGTACTGTATGTACCCCGTAGATCAGGCTGCTGACGACAGGGCCGTGTCCACCATTCTAAATATATTCCGCCCAATACCCTTTCAGGCTCGCGTTGAAGCATGGATGGAGGGGTCCCTGGCCGTTTCACCGTTTCAGCCGTCGGATGAGCCTGCATGCATGATATGTTCTCCGTAGTTACTTTCGTGGCTGAGAGATGTTTGGCGTCGTGTCGTGTGCTGGAGATCAACATGCGACTTTCAGCCAACCATAGTCAGATCTCGGACGGTGCCATCGCGTCCTCTTCCCGCAGTGTTTCTTCCATATCATCGCAGTGTTTCTTCCATGTCATCGCAGAGTCGCATCTCCGTCTTCCTTCGCTGATGTAACCTAGCTTAGGTCAGCATGTTTATATAAACGCGCCAAGTAATAAGTGGGGCCCGCCGATACAGCCGTGGTACAATAGTGGTACGAGCGGTAACGATAGTGGACGGGCCAGGCACGGACCAGGAACCAATCAGGGCGCCCCTTGCAAGACAGCGGATACGCATCTGATACGCCCCGATACGCTCAGGTACTGCTTACATAAGAGTACCGTGACCCATCCTTCTGCCCTGTCTCACTTTTTCCTCTTTCGGCCTTTTTCATCCCCCTGACCTTTTTTCTTCGACTTGCGCGAAGAGAACGACGAAGTTCGTTGCTTTTAGTTACATCGAAGCCCGCAGTTCCTTGGACTCTCTCCAAGCCGTCACTCGTTCATCTGACTCGACTCTCGCTTACGGGCGTCTTTCTTCTACTTTAATACTAATACTTCGTCTCTCTCTTTCTTGAACTCGCTTCCGCTGCCGCTAGTCGCCCTCATCGACCGCCGGGGAAGGACTTCTACGCCGTTTTGCGCGGAACGAGCGGATTGCTCTACCATCAGGATATAAGGCTACTCAGGCACGACACAATGCGGTGGTCATCACGGTTCTCCTTCGTCCTTCTCTGCGTTGCTCTCCTGGCCGTCGTTGTCATCGGCCAGCAGCCGATCCCCAACCGTCACCATGGCCGCCATCGTCGCCAGATACTAAGCGGAGATACTCCTCTCACGGACAGCAATAACAAACTGCCTACGCCCACAGACCCGTCAAAGTCGGGCAACAACAGCGGGGACAAGAACACGACGCCACCATCTACGCCGCCTACTTCTTCTCCCACCGATGAGCCGACCACCAGCGACCACACCACATCGGACAAGGTAACCACGCCTCCAACCTCTGACAAGCCGACCTCTACTCCGCCAACCTCGCCGCCGGACACTCCCACAACTCCTCCAACGAGTGATCCAACCCCGACGGACACTCCCACGAGGCCAACCGATAAGACATCAAACAGCCCAACTCCCACGAACAACCAGCCAACAAACCAGCCTTCTCAAAAGCCCAAAACCACCCCGAAGCCGACTGCTACTCCCACGACCATCATCATCATCCAGACATACACCAACAGTGATGGAGCCGTCACCCAGTCGACTATATCGTCTGTCTCTACCCCACCGGCACCCGAACCCACCGTTGGCAGTGGTGGTAACGGCGGCAACGGCAGTGGCATGAGCCCTCAAACCCGCAACACCATCATCGGTGTCGTCGTCGGTGTTGGCGGTGCCATCATCCTCGGCGGTCTAGCCATCGTCTTCTTCAGACTACGACGCAAGAGAAATGCTCGTGCTGACAACGATGACGATGATCTGATCCAGACCGGTGCCGCCGTGGGCTCTCAGACTCATGAAGCTCCTGGAAACAGCCCGTTCAAGTCGACTCTCGACCAGTATCATAAGCCAGGACCAGTCAACCCGGCCTCCAATTTCTAGACTGATCCGTCTTGATGATGCGATGTGTTACGTGGATCTTGCGGCGGTCACTTGCACGATTTATCAACACTCACAACGCTCATGCGGGTACCCTTTTTTTTTCCCTTACGAGTTATCTCCTAGCTGTATTTTTGATGTTTATTACTGGCGTGCGGGATCTGGACCTGGACCTGGAATCATTACAATTTTTTTTTCATATTTAAACACACATTCCCTTTTATGACTATGTTATATGCCATTTGCGCATCCCCGATCATTTTTTATCTGATCAAGCCCTGCAGCTTCTCCATCGCATCCCATACATTGCATTCCTCCCCATGCCCAATTCGAAAGTGCAAAAAATGGGTGGTTTAATAATCCTATTCCACTCTCATTTTACAAATCAATTATTCAACCCACAAGCACACTTCTGCTACATCCCATTACTGCCCTTACAAAAAGCTTTTTTTGTTATTGCCTCTTACACACTCCTTTCGGGCAAACGGTTATTTTCCCCCTCCGCTTTTAAAGCATATTGATTGCACTGCTTCTGCTGTTCCAGTCATATCCCTTCAACGCAAGCAAGCGATACAGCATCATTCTCAAGGCTTTCTGAACAACTCCCACATTTAGTATTCTTGATTTGTTGTGCGTTAGACTTTTCTGTCCTGTTTGTTGCTTTGCTCTTGGTTGATGTCGAGTTGTATTTTACAATCTTGAAATATCGTAACATGGCTAGAAATTTGATTAGACATGACATACGTGTAACTTCATGGCCTCGATATAATGTATAGATTCTACCTCTCTGCGTGGCTCACTTAATATTCGTGGGTTGCCAAAGTAGACAAGATATCTCTGGCTGAAAACCGTCCAGACTGATTAATATCATGGCTCACGATCGCTAGGACGTACCGGGCAAACAGGTAAATCAAAGAAGCTGTGAACCTCCTTGAGTACATTGTTAACATGGAGAAAATATATCTGGCTAAATATTATCTAGACTCGTCAGCGTCATAGTAAGCCTATGAGATAAATAGAAAAATCTAAATCAGCAATATAACTACTCGAGTATGTTATTGAAGCGAAAGAATCAATACTAAGTATAATATAGATTGACTTATATCATAGCACCGTAGCTCTATCAATTTTAAGTACATAGCTACCTAACAGTGTGTCCTTGGAGTTTCGTTCTCCAGTGTTGTTTTATACTAGGTATTCTGACCAAATCTCGAGAGTGAGCAATGTATATATGCGCAGACTTACCAAATGAAATCTTCTCTCATGGGCGGGCAGTAGATGTGGTTTCCTCCCTCTGGCCATTGTTAGAAGGCTGAATTGATTCCATGCAATTAAGCTCCTCATCGATCTTGTCGTAATTCCGGAACAACAGCCAGAACCATGGGGCACTAACCAACATCGTCGCTGCTATACCCGTATATAGGTATAATATCTTTGGGTCTACCGCAAGGGGTGAGATGGCGATTCCAAGAGCAGATCCAATGCCTGCAGTTACCTGACGCAACGCTTGCACTAAACTGCGCATGTCCTGGGGTGCCTTAGAGTAGCTATACTCTGATAAAGTTGCAAACCCCAGAATCTCCCCACCTGCCAGCAGGAAATATACGGGTGTTTGTGCCCAGACGCTGATGTCGTTGGGTATACTACCGTTCTTCGAATCAGGGCATGCAAGAGGGTGGTCATAACATGGTCCCCTCGAGTATATCAACTTTTGCAATCCTGCGGAGAATGCCATCGAGGTGCTCATCAGCATAAATGCTGTGGTCATTCTAGCAATGGGCCCAAATGAAAATCCATGCTTTTGAAGTGTAGGATAGAGAAGCTTTTGGATGACCGGGCCTAGAATAATGCAAGCAATAGCATTGAGCGCCTGAACCGTGTCATTTGGGATCCCACCTAGCCGCATCTGACCAGCTTGAGAAACCAAATTGTTTGTGATTTGGCTGGTACACAGATAGAACGGTACAAAGCAGGCCCTGGCTAAAAATGTGAGCAAGTGACGAACAATATAGGGCTTGCGAACTGACGTACATAACTTTACAGGCCATCAGGCCCTTTTTCATCTCCAAAACAAATCGCTCGTCCCATGGAACCTCTCTCCCATGCCTCTGTGCTTGGTATTCTGGGTTTGCTGCATCTAATCGAAAGCCCCCTCGGACTGAACATGCAATGACCTTTGCTGCCCATGGTAGAACATTCCCCTGTGGTGCTAGCTTGACTTTTCGACATCAATATAATATTTAGGTAGAGACTAGATTCTAACAACCTACCGAATTTTTTCTGCCAAAACAGCATCAAAGGGATCAAAATCCAAACCGAACACAATGGCAAGAGGTAAGCGGCCCAGAAGCCAACAGTTTTCTCCAAATATGTTGAAGCAATCAGAGACATGCCTGCAATATTGGTGAACCTTATAATCATATTAGCCAAGTACAACGTTCTGTAATCTAGGGCTTTACTCACCAGTAGAAAACATTATATATATATTGAAGAGTCAACGTTCGATCTGTCACAAATCTTTTACCCTTTTTATTGACTATCAGCCGTGGAGCCGAGACTGCATACTGCTCGCCTGTAGTAGGAGATGATTAGTTTGATAAGCTCCAAAAGGTTGATTTGAATTACCTATAAACGGAGAGACAGTGGCCCTGACGCCGCCTGTTCCAAGTCCCAGGAATACCATAGAAATGGCCAACCCAATGATTTTGATAGAATCTTTTGTCACATATGGAAGTGAGGTAACGAAGAGCGCTAAACACCCACAAACATTAAGGCTATCAATGAGTTAGTTTCATACTAAATTATAAGATGAAAGAGGAACCCACGAAAAACTGATGCATGATGTTTTGTAACGTCCTAGCCATGCATCTGAGAGAATAGCAAATGGCAGAGGGGACAAAAATGAGAAGAAAGCGAAGGCATTGGATATATTTGTAGCGGTTGCTTGACCAAGCCCTAGAGCGCCGGGAACTGCAATGCTGTCCCGACCATTTTGTATATAATTCTCTACGGGAGATTAGTATCTAGTTGGTATCGCGGCTAAATAACTTAGTACTTACGCCATGGAGTTGTTATAGCATAGAATGTAAACCGTTCTGCTGCACCAGCTAAGAGAGCTACCCAAACAACACTCGGCACGGAGTCAACAACATGTTGAAGGTTCTTAACTTCATCTTCAGTTGCTTCACGTTTTTCGTATTGCGTTGACTGAGTACCCATAGTCTTAAAACTTAAATATAAACAATTTGTGTCCGTTATATAAATGGTTAAAGCTATTATAGATTGTAGAATAAAAAAAAATGGGGGACGCCTAGGTAATATATTTGTCACGATATAAGCATTGCATACTAAGGTTACTTTTTATAAGTATACTAGGACTATTAGATGAATTCCTGTTAGATGAACTCTTAATCAGATAAATCCTTAACGAGCCAGAATCTAGGCTATTGTCGGCCGATACATATATATCTACATGAATAGATATATATCATATGAGCTGACTGGCTTCTTTGTAGGTATTGGTAAGTACTAGTATTAGAGCTATATATAGAGGTTCCTGTTTAATGATCCCTAGATGCAAAGTTGTAGCTAGATGCATTTAACAGGGGAGCCATGAAAGCCCACGTAGCCAAACCTCCAAGATCTACTAGTGGGGGTGACCAACAGCTAGCAAACATGGCTATAGCGATCGCCAGGATTGCCAACGGTTCCTTTATTACTAGCTTTAAACTCCTGCTTATCATCATGGAACCGAGCACCATCACAGGGGCAATTGCTGGATGGAGCTCACCCCAAGCACCAGGGAAGAAACGGATAAGGAGGAGATTCTCCGAGGCCCAACCCATCTATGCAGAGACAGTTGCCATTGTAGATAAAGTCATGGCTGCGAGTGGAATAGAAAGCCCTTCAATATAAAGTCCCTTTCCATTCGCATTCATCTTGCCACTACCCTGTCATAGCGGTCAAAACCATAGTCAAAGAATACAAGCACATAAGTGGCTAGATAAACGCCTCGAACATCGAGCGTATAAGTTGAAGTAGTGTGCCGTTTGCCCGAATCTCTCCCGATGACTGTTCCAATCCACCTTGGAAACTTCCAAGTTCAGAAGCTCCTCGCGTGACACTCTCAACTGTTAACTCTGTGGCCAATCATCTCTAATGCTTGAAGCTGGGTAAATGCAAAGTAATAGAACGGGTAGAGCGGCCCATGGGTTACGTATGACACCTGGGGGTTCATCATGCAGTAATGGGTAAAGGATTTATTGCGTATTTGGTCTTTTACTACACTGGGTTACTAGAGTAGGGACCTCATCCGCTGGCTGCATTTGGAATATCCGTGCCTGGTGCAGATGTCTCCGCCAAAAGGACTTACTAATGGCTCCCTTGTCGTTGGACTTTTATGCTCGTGTGACGCTTTAACTAACCTCCCTGGTCGTGTTATGGCCAATCGTTCTCAAAATTTAAAGTTGGCTAAAAGTCAACCAGCTAGGCGGGTCGCTTAAAATTAAGCGGACGGGTGCGGGAAACAACCCCACAAATCATATACGTACGACATGGCCGGGGTTTAACTTAGTGAAACATTCTCAGGATGAAAATGATTTACTCTGGGTTTCTGGGGGGTTTAAACCATGCGATATGTCACGTAAACGGCATCTACTATATGTGGACTCTTGGATATGTATTCACCACAAGGTTGTTACGACAAGGTGCATATCGACGTTACATTTTATATGTAGCCAACATGCTAGTTAGGTGCTTGCCAACATATACTTACGTATACCATGTTCTGCCTGTTTCCCCTCGAGTAGTAATGCTAGGTCTACATGCAGCAAGGCCAGTCCCTGTTCAATGACCGCTAAAAAATGCATAGATTTTTTGGGTACTTGGCGAAAGTGACGAAGGCATCTGATAAGGGAGTCGTGGCAAGACCCTCTTTCCATATCTCACAACCCCGTATCCACGCCGGAAAGGCGTGATCGCAGAAGATGACAAGTATACCGATAGCTGACGGCTCTACTGTGATTCGTTTGGACCTCGAGACGATTGTCTAGGTAGGCAACCCCCCTTTAGATAGGGAGCCTATATATGGGGACAGAGTGATACGTCGCTCGTCAAAGTTGCCAGCAGCAATTTCTCAGACTCTAGCCATACAATTTCTTTCTATCACATAAGAACATCACATTTCAGGGACACCTCAATTGAACAATCTTACCTCAAACATATCATTCTCAGTTGATTCCCAGTGGAATTTATATTGAGATTCAACGTCTGACAATTTATTTGCCATCCACGGTACTCATTGCGATCATCAACAATGAAACTAGAAAATATGGAAAAGAATAATTTTGGGGATAAAGCTTTGGCGGCTGAAACTTTCTTGGTTAAAATTCCCGGCAGTAAAGGTAGCTCATTTACTCCCACGAAGCCTCCTAATTAAACTAATTTTGATTCTTTGGGCAGCCCTGGCAAAAGTTTCATGTCGTTGGAGGCTTTCCACGCCAACGACGGGTGCGGATGCGGATGCGCCTCAATATTTTCAGTCACTTGATCTGCTGATGGAAATCGTTCCTATCTCGTGTATCAATGAGCCATGTGAGGACAGGAAAAACGGAGGCCTTATTCCATATGCCACTGGCACCACCCTTGAGACACTTGTCCGTGCGTGCTGCACGATTCAAGCGTCAGTCAATCAAGTCAAAGCGGCAGCAAAGGTGATACTTGTTCCCCGCAACGGGTACCTATGTAGGAGTGATATTCTCGAACTGAGAATGCGGCATTCTCAATTTGTCGGCTCAGTCATTCGGTTCCCAGGTTCCAATGGGTATTTTTCGCCGATCACAGACCAAGCTGAAGGGAATCTTCTTGTTCTATTGTCTTCTTCTCCTGGAGCTTTGATTGTGAAGCCGTCTCCAGCATCAGATTACGAAACACTAGATTTGATCGAGGGAGAGCTGAGAGTTCGCCTGTCTTTCGATTGGGTGCTTCCTACTGAACCGGCAGTACGCAAATTAGCCTTGGTAGGAGGGCGCCCTCAGTTCAACGAGAAGAACAAATCGTTTGGTCACGAAGGAACATTTGAAGCAGCCCTGGGCCTGGGTATATCGATAACTGTCGTCGATCGACCGGGGCATTGGCTCGAAGGGAAAAAGTATTCTTATCTAAGAGATGACTTTATACCTGTTGATGTGATTAACGATGCAAATCTACCGTCAAGGATTGCTGAAGTATTGAAAGAAAGGAAGATTGATGGAATTGTTACGTTTTCAGATGAATTCGTGATCGCGACTGCGAAAGCTGCGGGAATATTGGGTCTTCGAACCGAGCCTATACAAGCAATCGTGCATGCCCACCACAAGTATGAGATGCGCAAATTACTGGACTCCAATACCCAAACGCTGCGACTGGATAATGCGGCGCAACTGGATGACCCTTCCGTGGCCCAAAGGGTTAGAGATATGCAATTTCCTTTAGTTGTTAAACCGTGTCGGGATGGCGCCTCCCGCGGCGTCAAGAAAGTTGGCAACTATTCGAGTATGTGCCAGGCAGTACAGCAGCTAGAAGAATGCGGCTTTTCGAAGTACGGGATTCTCCTCGAGACGTATATTAATGGCCCAGAGGTAGATGCCAACTTTGTTCTTTGGGATGGGGAGGTCCTTTCTTCGAAATATCAGATGATTTCCCATGCCAGGCGGATGCAAATGATGCGACAATTGCAGATAATTTCGCTGAAACTATGATAGTACTACCAAGTCAACTGGATCCGGCAGAAATACAGCTTATTAAGTCGTCCCTACACCAGAACCTTCTCCAATTGGGATTCCGCTCTGGTGTTTACCATGTCGAAGCCAGGGTGCAAAATTCTTCCATGCACTATAAAGAAACCGATGGAATCATAGACCTTGTTGACGCCGATTCAATAACGGAAAGTAAGCCGAGTGTGTTTCTGGTTGAAGTCAATGCCCGACCACCCGGCCTGCAATCTGTGTTTTCGACCGCCTATACGTACGGTGTGGACTTCTATGGGCTTCAGCTTCTTCAGGCACTTGGTGATCGCGAGCGTTTTATAGCTCTATCAAAACCATTCTCCTTCCAGACTCTATCAAAACCATTTTCCTTCAATGCCCAGTACTGGTGCGTGCGTGTTATGATTCCCATACATCGCGAAAAAATTGTGGTACCGGATGACTTTTGCGAGAAAGTGATGAAACGACTTCCAGAAATTATTTCGCACGTGTCTCGGGCAGAAACTATTACATCTGCAAAGGCTGTATCGCCGGTAGGGGGTACCGGGTTCATTGGATATTTCCTGTTATATTCAAGGACCAGTAGAAGCCATTTGTTGGAAATGGGTGGCCGTATAAGAGAGATTTCTCAAGACATTTTGGATGGTGTTTGACCATCTAAATCCATGGCGAGGGATTAACTAGTCATAAATTCACCCTACTCATTATTAATCCTAGATTGGCTCAATGTCATAGAGTTGGCTCATCTTCAAACGGAGATGCTCCCAAGTCCTTCCATTAGTGATCCCCTCGGAATACATATTTAAATACCGCATACTCACCTCAAATGTATATTGGCCAGTACATACTAGCTGGAAATAGCGACGGTGCTCGGTATTATAAGTATTGATTTCACATTCTGCCTAAAGGACCAAACATAATGGAAATTGGACTAGAAAGGGCTGAAAGTAAGTACGGAGTACACCACCTCCCTGCCAAACTTGCCATGAGTTAACTGTTGAGAAAGGATAAACGGGACATGTTCAACTTCTCAGATAATCCTTGACCGCCTGTCCCCATACCGGGACTCGTTTATATTTCCCCATGTGAGGAATGTTTCCTGTCTCAATACCATCAATTGCTGCAGCAAGATCCTCGCCGGAACCCTCTTCCTTGATTTGCTGAATTGGGTATCTGTAGGTATGGATTGAAAACACGATGGCTCCAGACTTGGGCAGACGATAGAGGGTTTGGCGTTCAACGCGTAAGAATGTCTGCACAATGTAACAAGCGTTAGCCATATCCCATAACTGACCATCATAGGTCGTCGGACGAGGGAAGGGAACATGAATTTTTGAGAAACAACATACATCATCAAGATCAAGTTCCTCGGATTTCAATGGTCTCAGGTCTTCATTTTTTGATGAATGGATATCGCCAAAGGCCGAGAAGAGCTCAGCTCCTGCAGTGACGGTCCAATTCATTCGTTTCATGTATTTCCCAACTTCCAACCTTTCAAAATAGCGATCCATACTCTTTTCAAGTTTCTCTTTATACCCTGGCACCGGGTCATGTATAGCGGCCAGCTGTTTGCCTAGTTTCTCCCGAGTATTGAAGCCAGAAGGAAAGCATGTCGCGTATGCTTGCAGGACATATTTGGTGTTTCCCTTATCACTAACGGAGGTTTTTAATGATTCTTTCTTCTCCCCTTTTCTTCTATCTCTTAGCCCGTCATCACCCTCTTTTATGAGCTTCTCCCCATTCTCAGATGGCAATAGAATAAGCATATCCTCATCAATCGTCTTGGCTAACGTTTCTAACGCCTTAATCAACGAACCACCTGGGGAAACGCTTGCCGGTAGGACTTCCCCAGTCACCTTGTTTTGCAACATGAATACCTTTCCGGTTTCAAATTTTGCATCCATCAATGTGAACATCGTCGGATATCTGTTCGGGAGATATATTCCCATAACATATTCATATAACTCGCAGATGGCATCGTGAACCAGTGGGGCTTCTTCACCATCGCGGTGTACAGTTCCTTTGTCTGAATGTATACCCAAGGCAATATCATAATTTTCTTTAAGAACTTTTCGGCGCTCATAGATTCTATCTTTATATTCCTTATCTATGGGTATCAGTTCGCTTGGCTCAAGGTTTTCAAGGGCTGTTAAGAGGAGTAAATTAGCCAACTCGGTCCACAGGGTTACGATGAGACTTAGCGAGAATTAAGGAGGACATCTTACCCATTGTAAGATTATATTTCGGCTTGTACGGTCGCAGCTGGAGCGGCTCTGTGGTCTCCCAACCAAACTTGTCAAGAGGTTCAATGGGAGGGAAATCATCTTCGGACACGACGGTGAGCTTGCGAGTCACCTTGGGAGGTTTCTAAAATATCATCAGTCAAACGAGCACCAAATGTAGTCTCAGAATAACGTACCGCACCACCAGCCCAAGCTCTATACAACATCATGCCTAACATCGATAGCATCAAAATGGCGTTTGTCGTTGACAATTGGGATTTCGCCTGGAGCAAGACACCCCACGTCGAATCCAAGTAGGACATGATGATGGATATCGCTTTCTCCATAATTTTTTTCGTCTCTTTTTGTCAGGGGAATAGAAAGGCGCAGCAATATTCAACCGAAGAATTACCGATTTGCAATCCGTTGCATCAGGCTAGCATCGATAGCAATGGGTATCATGAACGAACAATACCAGATCACGAAATCGGAATCAGGACTTCGGAAGCTCGATTTTCCACTGGGGTCGTAATATACAAGCTCGAGAAATAAAAAGAGCAAAGGAAATATCTAGTAGGGCGGAAGAAGATAAGTGGAACATAGAACCGAGGTGGAATTGTTCTTTGATGCGGAGAACATCGAGGGATGGGCTAGTAAATGAACCGGCGCCCTCCACAACGCCCTAGTTCTCTCCACATATTTGGCCAGTTAAACATTTAATTCTTTGTCACCAGGTAAATTTGAGTTTCTTAAGCCCAGCTAAATAGAACTAGAGGGATTTAATGCAGCGGTTCTATATTAAACAAAATTTAAATGGTTATACAATTGTAGGCTTGTATTAAGCTATCATTCACCATGTCTGTTTCACAAGAAATGCATAAGTAGAGTAAACAAAAGACAACAGGAGAGAAAAGGAGTAGATATGCGATGAACTCCGGTTCTAAGGAAGGACAGCCACCCGTAGATAGAAAAGCATTGGTGTATAGGCTGACAAGGTGTTCATCATATATAGTATCACAGTCTTAGAAAAGCATACTCCTAGACTCCAGCAGCCATAATTATTGTAAGAATATCTTTAATAACGAAGAGAGAGTGCATTGAAAAATATCAAGAATGGAGAGGAGAGCGTTTAACTATAACTTCCCCGAACATATATGCTTACCAAGGAACGATGTGTGAGACAAGGAAGGGTTAGGATACAACGCAAAGGTCAACATCGCTTTTGTCTCTCTTGTTCAACAATTCTGCTGGCCCCTAAATGTTCGAATAAGATCTGTAGCTTTGCCAGCCGCAAGCGGGAGGAACTGGTTGAATCTCTGCCCATTATTGAGCGAGTATCGTATGGCAGCTTGTATTCCTGTAAAATCCGATCTAGTTGAGTGACTTCACTCGCTATCGTTAGCATGGACGACCAGTGAAGAACAGGACCTAACAATGAAGTCAAAAGCTCACCATCCAGAAGTTTGACCGACTCAACAGTCATCGGGCTGCGGAAATCCGTAGGAAACCTCCCATCAAAACACATCATGGGATGTACTTGCGTGAACTGGCTCCTTGGGTTGATATTATGATTCGCCAGCGATACTGCGAGGTTCGTTCGGCGTACAAGCTCAGGCAAGTTCGTGTCGTGTGCACCAATATTGGCACTTTGGCCCTGTCCGTATCCAAGGTGATGAGGGATTCCAGGCTGGCTCGTTCCATAGTTTGTTTGTTCTTCCTGTCGTGGAGGGTAGGAATAGGATGCAGCCGAGTTAAGAGGGGGGCGCATAGTGGGATGTTCTCTGAAGTAATCATAACCCTGCGCCCCTTGCTGGGCCTGTTGTAAAGCAATCTCGATATCATTTGGAGTCATTGTACGGGGATCTAGTCCGTAAGAGCCGCCAGGCAACGGGGAAGATCTGTATCTATCGCCACGGGGAAGCATGGTTATTTTTTTTAATATTGTTGGTTAGATTCCCAGATAATAGCTCGTCGGAGACAATTGGTAAGGGTCGCTGCCTATCTCTCGTTCTGCCGTGCCGTAACTGGAAGAGAATTAACCTAGGGATATAAACATTCCAAAGCAAGGCGTAAATGGATAGAATCGCATTCAAATAAAAAGATATTTAAGATCCGGATGCTAATAGAGAAGAGGGTGCGGGGGGTTTAGTGCGGTAAAATATTCGGCTCCAGGGATATATTCCGGAAACGGCCTTCAATATATTTTCTTATAAAAGGATAGCAAAACGGGGCCGAGGATGAACTGAACACACAATACGAATATAGGGCGACCAGACGGTTGCACCACGTTATGTTGCCACACTGCCTTATCCTGCCCTCTGTGTTGGTTCATGGGAGGCGGGACGTTGCAGGATGCATGGTTGGGTATGGGGTTGGAGTAAATCGTGGCCATGAACGACTGTCAGTACAATTGTGGAATATGGACTCTTATCCTTGCTCTCTAGGAGTTCCCTGTAAACCCATAGGCCCATAGGACACACAAATGGAAACGGCATAACGAGGCCACAGACAGATCATACTGGGCTGTCATGCGGAGCACTTCAATGTTGTACAAAGACATCTAATAGCCAATGTCTAAGGATAGCTCCGTCCGGAGATATGGGAAGCCGCGCAGACATATACCAAAGCAGGTCATGGAAGCCATCTCGTTCATCAACGACAAACAACTATAGGGTAGATATCGCTTCCTCGGCGAGTAAGCTTCAAGCATCAGGCCAATTGATCAGTTGCACACAACGATGACAACTCATAGCAATATAAAGTTTCGACTCTGACAAACATCCATATGCTGAATCGGTTAGAGAGGTAACGTAGCAGATCAAACAGGGCAAGCCAGGAAGAGATCAGCTGAAGAGGCGCCGGTTGGTGTCCGTCGTATTTGCACCGCAGCCAGAGTGATTTATCAGGGCCGTTTGGAGGCTATGACTTAGGCTCCCTTTGCCCAACGAGTGCCCTTGTCCCACATCAGTAGCAACCGGCAGTAAACATCGCTGAGTCGAATGGGTATGGGGGGCGTGGGGGGCAGCTCCTTAAGTCATTATTTTTAACTCCGATAATCGGGCAACAGCCTGCCATAAGTAGTACTTCTAGAAACATTCGGTTGCAGCATGCAGTCTTCCTATGCCCTAGCAGTAGCTGTAATACGCGGTAACCTCTTACGAGATTATACACATGGTGAGGCTGATAAGTGCCATTCCAGCTGTGATATAATAGTGTATGACAAGGTGGCCATAATAGACAAGGCCTGGAGATACACACATCCTGTGAGTAATAGTGGCCTCGAGAAGAATATCGGCACGAATTTTCTATTTCGTAGAGCATCGGAATGGTATACCGTCACTTGAGCGCGCTCCGGCCTCGGATACCTGCAACTGTGCTCAATTCATTTTGGCATCGACAGCTGAAGTAAGTGGTATTCTTCGAGAAAGTGTTGCATCGGGCGCTGTTCCCTGCGGAGGAACGTTCTCATCATGTCTGGCACTCCTTACACCTTCAGTTCTAGAACCGTAGAATTCCAGCCCAGTCATGCTAAAGGCCCTTCTCCGTCCGCTTGGTCTCTCAGAAAAACTTGGGGCAACAGGTCTCCGTCTACCCCTCGCGCGCCCTCCGATCACCGGTATTTCGTATGTTGCCGCCCGCCATATATAGAGAATGAGATCGTATGCGATGAAAAATAGAAAAGGACCCATAATCAGGGTGCCGAGAATAAACTAAGGGTCACACATGCTCCGAGACAGCAACGAAATTAGCCATTTTCCTCATTCGGTCATAGCATAGCTGGTGTATCCGGGGAAATACATACGAAGAACCGGATCAACCATCCCTCGAACGCGGTAAGCTCTTCCGGAAGAAGAGAGTACCAGGTCATCTTCACTTTCCCCCTCTCGCGCGTAGCTTTCAGAGTACAGTAGTCGGGTAGCAACACCGGGTTAGCTGTATAGTACTTCAGTGTAATTGCACAAGGCTGACGGCAACTTCTGTCGTATTCTTGTGTCAAGGAACCCGTTGCAGGTTGGGGGTCGTCAGAAGCAGAGGCATAGTTTTTTCGAGGGCCTGAAGCGACTCCGGTGATCTATTATATGTTTACCTGTCTATGTTATTTACGTCGCAACGGTAGGGGAGAGTTAAGCTTACCAGGCCAGGGGTGGACTTTCCAGCGGAGATAAGCTGTCGCCACGTCACGTGGAAAAGCCACAAGCTGGCTGAGCAAGGGCGAGAGTGAGCAGGAAGCAACCCCAAGGTACAAGGATGCAACGCGGAGTGGCACAGCGAGCCCTGTGTACCGTGGTCGGGAGTAACGTCCTCTTAGACGTAACCTGAGGGGAGGGACTGAGGAAGGCTGAATTTCATTTCATTCCTTCTGCTTAGAGTATATTGAAGAAGTATGAGAAAGAAATATTCAAGACCAGATCCTAAAGCAGCAATTCGTCATATATTGTCATTATAGAGAAAAAAAAGTCAAGAAACCCAAAATCTAGAGACCGCGCTGTACAAAAAATTAACCACCCTGTATATACTGTTGACAGATTTCACACACTCCGATTTCACAGCACCAAAGAAACAACCAGCCAGTAGTATAGTAATTACCCCCAAGATAACACAAAAACTCGGATATGCGGATATGCCAACATGGGATGATTCAATATGTTTCAAGGTGAAAAGAGAACCCAAGGCAGGCATATGTAAAATAGATTGACGAATCAAAAATCAACGGTGGCCCCTATATGGCTCAAAGTGAGATGCTGGACTCTCATCTCGGAACTCCGATGAATGCGAGTGCCATCGATCCATCGACCCAATATCGCCGTCATGTCTTAGTGGAGTGGTTTGGGCATGGCTCAATAGCCCTCGCTCACTTTCATTAGGAGCCGTGTAGAACGTAGGTTCGTCAGTGTCATTAGGCTGAAATGCAGGGTGATCAGCAAGCTGCGGGAATCTGCCGTGAGGCCCTTGGAAAGTTACACCACGCGCTTGCTGTTGACTGTAAGTGGATGGGGTAGGAGATGATGCCCGTGAGGAGCTAGGTGAGCCCCCTGCACCAATAAGGAAACTCTTAGGGGTATGGGATCTCTCGGTAAACACATCGTCTGGTCGTCCGTAGATACCACCACCAAATTCATCGCGGAAGTCCGGCCGGTCTTTGAAGTAGGAGAAGTCAAGCTGGTTTTCAGCAACAACTTCGAACGGCGCGTCCCGGGCGACGTCCGATTTTCCAGGTCGCGTGGCTGACATTCTATGCATGGCGATATCGGAATATTCTCCGGTCTCTGCGCCCATGCCTTGACGAGACTGGAAGATCTTCTCCAGTGCTCCTGCAGCCTTCGCATGGACCATTGGGGTGGTAAGCGGTTTGTAGAGGGCAGGGTGTCCGAAGCGGGAGCTCAGGCGCTCCGCCATCTTCTTGGAAGACTTACTACTAGTCATAGCCTCCGGATCAGTAACCAAAGCGCGGTTATAGTATTGCATTTCGTTGTCGAAGGTGGCTCGACAGTACCATTTGAAGCCTAACATGAGAAGTGGAAGCGGAACCAAGCAAAAGACCATAGTCCATGTCCCCCGGGCCGTAACCATAAGTCCAGTGACGAAATTGGAGAGGATGACAGCAAAGACCACGCGGTTGAAGATAAGTCTCCAGTAGCAACCTCCAGATTCCGTTTTGGTGACGAAAATATATAGAAGAAGGTACTTCTTGAGCCATGTATCAACACCAAAGAACAACGCTGTCACCGGGAGGACAATAGGCTGCAAGGTAGAGAAGCAGAGTGCGGTGGTGACGTAGAATAGGAAGTAGTTGTAATAGCTTGCATAGTCAAATGGAGGAGGAGCAGTCCATTCGATCGACCTGCGAGGTGTTGGGCTAAGGAATTTTCTTGCAAAGAAGATCCAAACCATGTTGATCATCTGGATTAGGTCGATGGCGGCACCCAGATTCCTTTGTAACAGCCAATTGACCCAGAACGGAGCGACCTGGATAAGAGCAACGACAAAATTTTGAAAGTAGCCCCCCACTTGAAGCACCTTCCAGGCGTCCTTGCCATCCTCCTTTGCTTTGATGATTACAGCCACCAATTGCCAAACGGTAGAGAACAAAGAGAAGACCACCAAGTTGTTGAATACGAAAAAGGCATAGAGACTATGAATAACATGTCTCTCGCGAGCCGTCTTGGTCTTCTTTCCAGCTTGAGTTGCGAGTCGTCGGAATATAATTGGAAGTACAACATACACCAACGACAATATAGCTGGTGAGGCGATACCTTGGACAGCGGCCCAGGTCTTGGGGTTTCCGTTTAATGATGTCTGAAATGCGGGCCATACCTTTCCGAGGTTGGTTAAATTGGTCAAAAAGATAGCGATCATAGCATTAGGCGCGATCCAAATAACTGTTAGGATGGTGGACCAAACGACATTGATAAACCGTTTCCACCTTAGGTTGGCCTTTGTTAACGCGAGGTTATCCCAGATAATGTCGTTGGGCCGTGGCGCTTGTCTGATAGTAGTACCATGCGGATGCTTGTTCCGAGCCGCAAAAGCTACGGCGTGGGCATCCTCGATGGTATCCCAGCTAGCAAACCCATAGGGCATGGCGTTTCGTTTATCGATGGATTCCCGAACGTGTCTGATTTCCAATTCCAGTTCCCGAACTCTATCGGTAAGATAATCAATTGCATCTACCCGCTCAGATGGAGATCGTCCACTCCGATCCTTCTTCGAGGGCTTGCAAAGCGGGCGGTCTGGCGGGAGATGATCGGGGTCTTTGAAATATTTTGCCAGAACCTTCTCCAGCTCCCTGACCACAGTATCGTGCTCCTTGATCAGTTCCGGCAGCTCCCTCATGTTTCGGCCGATGGAAGCCCTGGGTATACTGGCGGTAGGGTTGACCTCATCAGTCAGACGCAGCAAGCCTTCATCGGTTCGATAAGATGTTGGAATGTGGGTGATCATCACAGTCCTCGCGTGCAAGCTCCTCTGATATTCCTGGCTCAGGAAATAACGTTTCCTTAGCCTGTGAATGGCACGATAATTATGCCAAAGAAAGTATATGATGATGGCGTTAAACGCCCAGGCACAAGCAACGTTTGCCCAGAGCGGTTTCCCCCAAATCCATCTTGGCGTCATAAGGTCAAATAGCGACTGACCTTTGGTGGACTTTTTGTCGTTGAGAGCGACGTTTACCGGGATCATGATGAGACATCCTACCACGCTCAATGTTAAGAAAATGTTCCTACACATTCTTGTGAAGCGCAGAAACACAGTCGCATCCATGCCTATGCGATCAACAAGTTCATCTTCCTTGAGTTTGATTATGGGCGTTATCCAGGCGAAGATTCCTTTGCCCAGCGGCGGTGGTGCATGAGCTTTGTCTGCATGTTTCAACTTGGGAGCGTATACCACGGAGTTTCGAGGGCGGACCAAAGAGAAGAGAAGAGCCAGGCCGACCGTTATACCAATAGACGTGCCCAGTGAGGCCCAAAAAGCGTCATATCTGATCTAATCGTCATATTCTCGTTAGCCATTGCGTCTAATCGAAAGGTAAGGTGTAGGTATAACGAACTCCGGAAGAAAATGGGTCTGAGATGAGTTTCAAAAACTCGTCGGCACCCGAGGGAGGCCCGTCACGCTCTGTGATTCCCCCCATTATTAAGAAATGAATATGTATATCCGCTGCCTTCTAATCGATACAAGGGCCGGATCTATGCGGAACGACAGACAAAGGTGATAGGCATCAGATACGATCAACGTCTGTAGTCCCGGAGCGAGTGTCGAGTGCGGCGTGTGAACCGATGTCCCTAGACCAGCCAGAACATTGGTCAAACGTCGCAGGAAGTCCTATATCGGTGTCAAGAGGGTGGTATCTCGGGTCGGGTTGGCGGTTCAAAGAGGTTCAAAGAGAACAAGGGCCAGCTATCGCAACCCGAGTGAAGAAGCTGAAAAAAAAAAGATAAGACAGATGAAACGAGGGGACAAGCAATACAGGCAGTGCTATATCACCGGGTCTAGACGCCAGCTATTGGCGGGACGATAGACAGCTGTTCAAAGTTGAAGAAAAAAAGAAAAGAAAGACAACCGATCTCCTAGACCTTTGAGATGCTCCGGTGATGGACGTCGTTTTTCGCTTCGGTGGTACGGCGAACCCCGTGACTTCGTCAGTTGCCTCGCTTGCCTTTTCCGGCCTTTTCTCTATTAAAAAAAAAAGACCTCTCGCGGTGTTCGCTTCAACACTTTCATCAATCCACCTGCAGGAACAAGGAAACACGGTGGAAACAGGATTGCAAGGGCGAGGTGGAGAGAGTCCTGTTGAGGCCCAGCAGCCGGACTCGCAGCCTTACGTAGGCCCATCCACTGGACGCTGTGTTCTGGCCCTTCTGCGCCTCTGTATGGTCCTTTAGCCGTTGGCCCACCGGCCTAGGGTCGGGCCTAGTGAGCGCTATCATTTAGGGATTCGGATGCAAGAGATGGGGATGTGGTTTGCAGGGCCTGGGGTCCAGTGGTTGCGTTCCACCAGCGTCCTTGGTTATCCTGAGGCAAAAGCTCCAATGTCGGAACCCCTTAACCTGATCCTGCAACCAAGGGTCCAAGGATATCGATATCTTACCAGGCCCGAAGATACTCTTGACTCTTCGCTCGCTCAGTAATCGACCTGCAGCGTGGAAGGGAGTGTGGCTTGGTCCACCGCCAGCCCCATCGCATCGCTATCTCCATCGACTCCATCCGAAAAAAATAAAACAAAAAAACAAAAAAAAAATCACTTGGCGGTTGAGCGCCGATCTGCTACATGCCCATCATATACATCCTTGGCCGTAGGGCTGGTCGACGGCTATCCCGTTAAACAAACACTGGGCTGGCGGATTTTGCATTGCCCATGAATTATCAACGTGTTACCCTCCCAAACTTACTAATTACGTGGTGCTATTTACGGAGTAGAAACTTGTCTCAGATGTAGGCTGCTTGCTCAGCCAATCGTCTAACGGGACATAATGCGACACTGGACTAATCAAGTACGATTTCGGTTGTTTTTTTTTCCGCGGAGTCATGCACGATTCAAGGACTGTATTTGTTAAATTATTCAGCTTTATGCCTCGAATATCAACGCATGGTGAAACTAGCTAAGTATGTACTTGGTATAAGAGTTTTGACACATCACCGGTTTTGATTTACGCCTGGTTGGTGGTGTTGAAGTCATCGAATGCAACGTGGAGACGCTTGGACATGGCCTTCTCACCCTCACGTACCCAGACACGGGGGTCAAAGTACTTCTTGTTGGGCTTGTCGTCGCCATCTGGGTTGCCGACGGCAGTCATGAGGTAGTCCTTCTTGTTTAGGATGAAGTCACGGACACCGCTGAGGTAGGCGTACTGCAGGTCCGTGTCCAAGTTCACCTTGACGACACCGTAGCTGATGGCCTCCTTGTACTCCTCCTTGGAGGATCCAGAGCCACCGTGGAAGACGAGGAAGACGGGCTTGTCGCTGGAAGAGCCGGTCTTCTCCTTGACGTGAGCCTGGTGCTTGGAGAGGAGCTCAGGGTGCAGTCTGACGTTGCCAGGCTTGTAGACACCGTGAACGTTTCCGAAACCGGCAGCAATGGAGAAGTAAGGGCTGATGGGAGCCAGGGTGTTGTAGATGTTGAGGATATCCTCTGGCTGGGTGTAGAGAGAGTTGTTGTCAACATCCTCGTTGTTGACACCGTCCTCTTCGCCACCGGTGATACCAATTTCCTAATCGACCGTTAACATAAAACATAGAACAGGTTAAAGAATATATAAAGGAATACACACCATCTCAAGCCATTGCTTCATTGGGGCGGCACGCTTGAGGTACTTGGCGGTGGTGTCAATGTTCCACTGAACTTCTTCCTCGGAGAGATCGATCATGTGGCTGGAGAAGAGAGGCTCGCCGTGCTCCTTGTAGTAAGCCTCATCTGCGTCCATCATGCCATCGAGCCATGGGAGAAGCTTCTTAGCACAGTGGTCGGTGTGGAGGACAACTGGGACGCCATAAGATGGAGCAATTGAACGGATGTAGTGGGCTCCAGCGATAGCACCGGCAATGGAGGCCTCCTGGGCGCCGTTGGCAACTCCCTGAACAGATACATGTCAGATATTTCCATTCAGTCTAGTCGACCAGCACTGCGTATCAGGCTCACCTTTCCAGCGAAGTAGGCAGCACCGCCCTGGGACATCTGGAGGATAAGGGGAGACTTCTTGTCACGGGCAGCCTCAAGAGCAGCCACAACAGTGGACGAAGAAGTCACATTCTACCTCAGGGAGCAGTACATGTCAGTATATCTTCCATCCAGTATTGAATTATATGGCCTTCACTTACGACGGCGGGAATGGCGAAGGTGTTCTTCTGAGCGTACTCGAAGAGCTTGAGGCAGTCATCGCCAACGATGACGCCGGTCTTGCGGGAGAGAACTTCCTGGACACCCATTTTTGCTAAACTGCGACTGATTAGACAATTGCTGGAAACAATTGAAGTGATGTGAGGGAGAAGACAGGTGAAGTTTTCTCTTCGAACAAAGGGAAGAAAAGGGATGCGGGAAATATAATATACCCCGCCACGGCAATTGCACTGTATGGCGGGGCAACATGAGAAACTCAGGAGGCGCGGGCAGGGACAGCACAACGTACCTGGAGAGCTGCTGGTGGTGGAATCAAACGTGAAGATGGCAGAGATTTCGAGCGACGAGCTTGATATAACAACAAAACAAGAGTTGCGGTCGTTGTTTTTTTTTTCCCTGTTGTTCTCGCCAGCCGGTTTCGTCATCCTCGCTCAAAACAGCCGATGTTTTTCGTCCCCTCGCCGCAATTCCGAATTCCCCCGCGACTCTCTCCTTTACTTATACAGCTTGTTCTACTCAGGGCGGTTTAACAGAAGGCCATCCTCCCTTACTGTAGCGTCGTTGGTCGTTTATCGATCTCGAGCTCTACCGCATAGCCTACAATCCGTTAACCAGAATGCGAGAGCAATCTCTCGTTCATGGACATCCGGACTCAGACTCTCCGGCTCAATATCCAGGCTCTTCGATCCCTTTCGCCGCGCTCCTTGTCCTCTCCACCGTTCCCGCGCTTCAAGGGTGACGGCCCTTTGAATCCACCGAAGATAAGCGGGGGCAGTTGCTGCTGATATCGCTGAGTTGACTTGGCTTTCGATATTCGAACTTGTCGACGATGAGAGAGACAGGATAGAGACACCCATTGCTCCCATGTCCTAGCTTTATAGGGCATATAACTCCATTGGCATGGCTCCCTAGAACTATAAGGGAGGGTCTAACAGTACTCACTCATACGATATGCTCCACCAGCCGGCACTAGCCAATTGTTCAACTGGCCTTTTGACACCAGGAGAATGGCAAGGCTATATTGAATGCAGGCGGCCTTCTTTTATTCCTTGTACTGGAGGATTAAATGAACTAGTGGCATTCCAGCTTTCAATATACTGTTCTTGGTTGGGCCGCGACATTGGGCAAGGTATAATAACAAAGACTAGATAGATACCAGCTGCTTCCAGCGCCTCAGGGACAAGTCTAAAGTTGCTTGAGTGAGCTGTAGTTCTGTCTCTTTGCCGGGGGCTGATCTAGTATCCCTAGCAGAATGATGGCGGCTGCTGGATAAGTTTATGGTGTTTAACACTTTACATATCCCCCAGCATGGCTTTCTCAAACCACGAGGGACTGACATGCATTCTCCAAAGGATATGCATAGACGAGACTTTCTGGTTGCCATCATTTTGCACGTTACGGGAGATGGTATAAAATTCAGATGAGTAGTCAACCAAAAGCACACCAACCACGGTATCTAAAATGGTTAACCACGTTATATCCAAGCCTTCCCACCCCCCATGTAACTGTCCGTATCCTTGCCCGTGTATATATCTCCTCTTCGATAGCTCATAGCTATCGATCCTACACTTCACATCTTACCCTTTGCGTTTATTAGTCTTTTCTTAACACTGCTCTACCGTTTGCCATGCTGGTTGCCTACTGGTTGCCATACTGGTTGTCTTTGCCCTTGAGCCCTGGGTTATGTAACTCTATCCTCTCCCGTTCTCTCTCCATCCACGGTACTTCCTAATTTGTGACATCATGGACTACTTACTGCGGAATACTCACTACAGCCATAGTAGTAGGGTATAAAGGGGATACTCCGGCCCAGAAATTTGTGCTTCCACAAATTGAAGAATCTCCGTTATTACCTCAGTGCTATCTCCAACCCATTTACTATTATAAAAACAGTAATACTGTCATCTATTTCCTGATATACTACGATGGAGCTCTGCAAGTTAAGCCGCCGTGAAAGGCTACCGGTTCATAATCATCATAGACAGTTACCAGTCCCTACTCGCCGTGGAAGGCTGCCAACTTTGACAAATTTACCAAAAGAGATCATAGACAGGATCATAGAGGACATGGATCCTGAAGATGTGGGCTGTTTATCTCTCTGTAACCACTCGCTATTGGAAACCCTCGGTCGTGATGTGTGGAGGCCATTATGTCCTGAGTCGACATATACCCAAAAGCAGTTTTTAACAAGACTTGAAAGAGACATTCCGACACATTTCTTCTGCCATACCTGCTCAGCTCTCCATTTGGGTGAGCAAGTTAACCCGCCAGGGCCGAAGTACTTTGTTCACAAAAAGATTCCTTGCGATGATCAGTATTTGGTGGACAACCTTTCCGTGATCACTGATGCGCACCCAAGAGAATCTGCGTATCGATTCATATACTTCCATGTGAAGCTCGCTATGAAACGTCATTACTATGGGCCAGAGCACGGCATCTCGACGGAATCGCTCTTTTTCACCGAAGTTCATGACAATATCAGTAACACGACGCTACTATCTGCGGAAGCTCGAATTTGTGAAGGGCCACGTCTGTGCATGCGGTTTCAAACCTGGGCGGTAGCCTATGCCCCAGATGCTGAAGCATTTGTTGCCGAGCCGAAATTTCTAAGCGTATGCGAGCATATTAATATGAAAGGCGACGTTCTTCCTCAGATGGTCAAACTTGCATTTGGGAAACTCAAGTCAGGGACTCCTGTGGCGCCGAAGACTTTGACGTGTGAGAGTTGCTATGTTGACTACCAACTGGAGATGAAGCAAGTTGGTAGTCCTGATAATTTTTCCCTGGTTATCACGAAATGGCTTGATCTTGGAGCTGGCCTCACCGCAATGGACAAGAAATGGCTCAGATATACATTTAGGACCACCTTTTATGGTACACAGCAGCCTGGAATTGCGATGGCGTTATTTGAGAGCGCACCTGGGCCATCATTGGACTCCATAACTCAGACAAACAACTCGTATCTAGTTGGAGACCGGTATAAGGTACTCATGGAGCGGTGGGCATGGTGTTATATCAAACAGTATGGAAAGTGGTCCACGGCGATGAAGCGGCGCACTGCGGTGCATTACTTCCTCAGGTCTGGAATCATTCTTGGCTTTATCGTTGGGATGATTTGTGTTATCGTCATTACGGTCATTGATAATAAACGCAAGAGAGATTCTTAGTTGTTTACTATCATTGCACTTGTTAGCTGAGTCTTACCGAAAAGCTCACAATTGATCTTATTTCCTAATTATTAATTTTGCCCTTATGCTTAGTTTTAATAAAATATAAGTCCCCAGAAGAAGTTGTGGCAGACGTGCCGTATAGACGAGAAAAAGAGGCAACTAGTTAACATATGATGAGAATATACAGGATGTCGCCCTTAAGCCTTCTTGGGGAACCGTGGATAATAAGTTGGATCACGTGATTTGATTAGTTAAACCGACGTCATGGACTTCCACGACAAGTTAAGCTGTGTAAAACATCCAACTTGACGCTTCGGGTTGCCCATATACATTCCAGCTACCGCCGCTCTACTTTAACATTACAATGGAAGACGATAAGAATAACAGCCATGAAGCGACCTTGACAGAATTACCACCAGAAATTATATCTATGATCACGGAATCCATCTCGCCGGTGGATGTAGCCTGTTTGGCACTCTGTAACCATATCTATATCAATATGGGTCTGGTCCTTAGATCCAAATGTACCCAATTAAGATACCCCCTTCCGCGGCCCACAATATAGGCGTGGTATTTATCTATGCATCTACTGCTGCTGCCTCCTGCTTATTATCAAAAATAACTTGGGGAGCACTGGACTGTGGATATTAGCATGTCTAGCCAAGATGTAATAAGAGCCTTTGTAGGCCGGCGCGGCTTGGTTACAGGCATTTTGATAATACTGATGTCTAACCCTAGTTCAAGAACATTGCGAAACCTCCTTCCCTGAACTAGTTAAAAGTATTTACTCGCAGTGGTTATGTCCATCCGTATCATCTGAATTAAGGCATATTACCATTAACTCTACGAAAGTGAAGCGAGGCACGGCGTAGCAAAATGTATTTTTAACGTATATGGTCAGAATCTAACCTCTCTATATACCGAAGGAAAGCCATCCCTTGCGCAAAATATACACCCTAAACGAGAGACTCTTCTAACATGCAAACCTTATATGCAATGATAACAGTCATCCAAGATAAGAAAAGAGATAAAGGCGAGGTAAACCTTCATCCGAAATGACGAGCCAGCGGGAGTATATCATATCATATATCATGTTTCCTCATCGTGGGGTCGCTCTAACTCGTAAAATAGCAGATAAACCTCCTTCTGCATACCCAAGACATCACTAGTCTTACACTCCCTGATTCGTTCGTCGCTGATACGCCACCAGCGCTCATTGGATTTCTTCTTCCATCGGAATCGTGACGACGACGATGGTGGGTCGGGTGTGGGTGTGGTAGGTTTACTTCGTTTGACGCTCGAGTCACGACGCGGAGAGAGGAAGTCGCCTGATAGGGTTGCATCGAGGTGTCGTCTCATAGATGAGGAAGTGGATGGGGCTCTATCGGGGGTGCCGGACTGTAGCTCTGGGGTGGGCTGTAGTTGGGGTGTTTGGGTAGATAAGTGAGGTGTTTGATGGTGCGATGTTTGGCCCGACGCTGGCCGGGAAGAGGGTGATGATGTTGTGTCTGTGGTTGTACCTGCGGCAGTTGGGAAGGAGACGGTTGATTCGGTGGTGGAAGGAGAGCGAGATACGGGCGATATATTTAAAGGCGTCATATCGCCTGCATTCTGTTTCGGCGGGGAATTTATTTGCGGACTGGGGAAGGTGGAAGGATTCTGGCTCTGCGCGCGGCTTTGGGCGTATGATCGAAAGACATCCGGTGTTGAGAAAGGAGCGTATACGTGATTCCGTCGGAATGATTCGTAGTGGCCACTATTATGGCTTCCCTTATGACATACTATGGCGAGCAACTTGTACCATTTCTTGTCCAGAATGCCTCCCAACGCGAGGCGTTCGGGGAACGAAACCTTTGCTGCATTTTTGGTGGAGAATGTATGATCGAATATCGACCTGGAGAGATGGATAGCAATGATCTTTGGAAATACCGTGATGCGCATGTGTTTTGCGATTTTGCGGCGGGGGACTTCCGACGGGTTGGGCATTGTGACGCCTTCAGGGGTCATTTCGGGGTCAGTTTCAATAGCATTCTTGAGAAGTGCTATTTCATTATCTAGGGACTGTTCTATTTTCTTCGACGAGGCGCGAGATCGAGCTTTAGATTTCTGCTCCAGGGTATAGACAAGCTGACATCTTTCACACCGGAAATCGTCGATATATTCTGTTTTTAACAGTCCGTCAAAACAGGAGCTCAAGGTCGCTGAGCTCTTCTGCGGTACCTGCAAGGTAAGATTGACGAAGGAGGTAGGCTTGGGTTTATATTTGTATTTGCAATGCTCGCATTCGATCTGGGATTCGAGCATCCCTTCCAGCGGGAAGCCAGCTTCGGCCTCAGGCTCGGTTTCGGGCTCGGGGTTCTCATCCTGCACGTTCAATTCTATCATCGGCGTGGAATTCGAATCTTCGCTTACTATCCCTTCTGGCTGCAGGTCTAGGCCGCCGTTCGCGGTCGATACACCACCCGTTGCTGTTGCTAGGTATTTCGCCGCCCGTTTTCTTGCCTTCTCCCCGGCATGATATTCATCACACAGCCGCTCGACAACGACCTGTAAAAACTCCTGCGCATCCTGCTGGTTCCTGCTTATTCTCGTCCGAAACGCAAGTTCTAGAGCATGCACGAAACCCCTGGCGGATATTGTCTTCTTATATATCGGCCGTTCATTCAATGCATCAAGCATATCCTTCAATGCCCTTGTCACCGGCGCAAGCTGCAACTTCCTCACTTTCTCCGCTACCTCGCCGGACCTCAAATCATCTCTGTGTGGCAAGGTATCGTATATTTCGGGCCCTTCCAGCTCTCGCTTATGCAGTTCGCGGATAAGATATACTCGCAGCTCGCCGAGGCCGGCCAGGGCCTGGAGAACGGAGTTGATAAAGCAGTCATTGGCCGGGTTGGACAGGCCAACGACGCCCTTCTTTCGCCCGCTAATGTTGGAATCGTCGCCGTCAATTGTGAAATTAGGACCGAAGACGTAGAAGAGGGTAATGGCAGCTAACGAAGCCCCCGCAGCGTAGGCTGCAATGGTTGCCGGTTTCTCGGGCATAAAGAGCTATGATTCGGGAACAGGACGATAGGATAACCGGCATTAATCCATTATTCGATCGAGAGGGGGGGGAGACGATCTGTGAGCCAGAGCCTTTCTTTTCTTCTTCTTCGCTTTTTTTTTTCGAGTTTTTCCTTCTCCCGGCGTCAGGCCGACTGAGGAGTTTCGGTCGATTCAGTCTCTGGCTGCTCGGTTGCTGGGTTCTTCGTCCGGGGCTCGGATTCTAGCGGAGACCAGGGCCCATACGAGACGCTAGAAGGGAGAGATCAACGGCGGTCGCATGAGCGAGTGTCGCAGGGTGAAGCAGCCGAAGAGAAAAGAAGATTACCCTGCAGCGATCTGGCGGATTTGGGGCTGCAAGATATATATTTGATGCTGGGATGGACGGGACATCCTCTGGTGCTTAAGAAATAGCTAGTTGGCGGCTTCGGCGGTGTTTCTCTGGGCGATGCAGCATCACCACGGCGCAGCCTGAGCAGCAGCCTGCCGAAGTTCGCGCCAACGCAGTCGCAGATGAAAGCATCCTCGATGGAGTCAGCGGAGAGGCCGTAGCAGTTCGCTGTCGAGGGCAGACAAAGTGAACATGACGACTCCTCGTATTCCGCTGTCGAGTACGTATACCCGCGCAGGGGAGGACTACGGAGTAGAAAACGGAACATGGACGAGAAAGTGAAGACGTAATGAGGCTGTTCCTGCGACCTGCGTCACCTTGGTCTACACGGCTGTCTCTCTTCTAGATCCTGGTGACGAAGTAGCACCATTTAGCTTGTAGAGGCGTAACAACTATTTAAGATACGCAGCTGAAAAAAGACACATCTCCATATTTACTGCATAACGGGGTCGTTTCATACATTTTTTTGGCGAGTATTTAACAAGATATTGTACACCTGAAATGTGTGTTGCGTTCACGATGAAAAATACCGCCTCCTGTCCGTCCATAATTCCCCCCGTTAGATCCTGTCCAAGCCTCTCCGTCCTGTGGCTGCGCCGAGATGGTTAACATGGCATCAAAGTAGTAAAAGCTGGAAAGACGGCGGTTCCATAGCACATAAACGTAACATAACATAGAGCATATAACGAAATAAACAGGCTCATATCAATCAAGCGGATAGAAGGGACCAATACATGCTGTAAGTCGCCTACCGCTGCCACATAATATTTTTGTTTTCTCAAAATCAAAATCGATTCACGCCTCGGGCTGGGATCGACGGCTTCTGGTCCTGCTCCCGATTCCATCGGAACTACGTGGAGTTGGGGCTTTCTTCTTTTGCGGCGCTGCTGCTGCCCCGGACTTCTTGGGCCTGCCGGGTCCTCTCTTCGCTGCTCCGTTGCCGTTACCATTGGCGTTGCCGTTCTCAGTAGCAGTCGTGGCCACAGGCTCGTTTGCCTGCTTGACCTTCTGTTTTTTCTCTGCTGGCTCCTTGGATTCAGCCTTTGCGTCTTCTTTTTCGGCATCCTTTTTATCCGTGGTGGTAGCTGCAGCCGTCTCGGCCGCAGACATGGTAGCATGGTCACGCTTGTCACCAGCTTCCTTTCCGTCCTTGGACTGTTCCTCGGGGTTTTCTTTGGGTTCTTCCTTGGACTCTTGGGTGTCCTTCTTCTCTTCAGTCGGCGCGTCTGCTTTCGTCTCTACGGCCGGCTTCTCGGTACTATCAGCAGGCGCCGGCTCGCCGCTGCCATTCGCCGTGGTCGACGGCCTTTCCACGTCCGCACTGGTTGAATTTACCGTGACGACTGGAGCAGGAACTGCAAAGATGTGTTTGTTAGTTGACTAGCATGATATATATATATATATATATAGGTAGTGGTGGTACATCTATAGACCACGACAGCGGACCAAACGTAACCAGCAGATGGAGGAAAGGACTTATGAGACGGGAAACACGTACTGGTGTCATCTTGCTTCGTCCGACCATTCGCAGTCGCATTGGCTCCTTCACTCGACATCGTCAAGAATGCGCAAGACTGCGCGGCTGTGATATGTATATGTAGATGGGATGCGCCGACACGCGAGAAGGGAGCACGGCAATTGGGGGCCCGGTACGGTGCTGACGATTTGCTACACGCAGAGAGAAGAAGAAAAGAAAAAAAGTAGAAGATGAAGCAGGAAGAGAGAAGGGGACGAGGAAAGGAGATGTTATGCGTGGCAGGCTTGCCCGAAGTTGGTCGTTGACCCCGGATCCATGTTCGGCTTAAGCTTCATGCGCTCCATCGCCATCGCCATCGCCTTTCCCCCAGCTTTAACGATTACTTGCTTACGGGCCTGGCCAACGAGCCGGCGAGGAATACGAGGTGCTTACTACCTGCGTCTACGGACTGGTTCTGCACTGCACGGCGCGAGGTTCTCTCTCGATGCTGCCGGGACTGAATATGTATATAGAGTACTCGATGACGATTCGGGCTGTGGCTTGTGTAAGGTAAACAAGTTGGAAGGAGAAAAAATCAGTCAGTGTACGGAGTATGCAGGCAGAGTTCATATTTCTTTTCATCTGATCCCTTTGGCACCGGCGTTACTAGATGGTTCTTACGATCTCGGGGTATCTGTACTTCTGATATACCCGACACCCTTGAGATAGGACCGGGATAGGTACACTCGAGGTCCCTTAGAGCTGCTAGAAATCAAGTCTACGTAGTAAAGAAGTAGAAAGTCATCGATATTTGATCTGATGCTGTGATATAAGAAGATACTAGAGAGGTTCGAGATGGCCATCCATGGTGATAGCAATAAGGCTCTAGATATCTAGACTCTACTTAACATAGAATTTATTAAGATACTGAGCGCTGGGCTTCTCTGAGAGACAGTGAGTGCGTATTTCCTCGCCCCGGCTTATAGAGGACGTTTTTGGCCTGGCATAAGACTCCTCCGATCCCCTAGGCTGCTTCGAAGCGTGTGGAGGAGGCTGTTTAGACGATAACTTGGGCGAAGGAGCTTGCATCCATGGCCCGAACGATTTCGCTGCATTCGAAAGCCCGGAGACAACTCCCATCAACTATAGACATAGTCAGTACTGGTACGATGGCGAATATAACCCAGTCGACTTACACCCCCATACGGAGAATCGTAGCGTAAAGAGGAATATAGCGCTGCTCCAAGTTCTTTATCTCCCAGCATATCTTGCACTTCCTTTTCCGATAGGGAGTATAGCGTCGTACCTGTTCCTTTAAAGCAAAACGAAGCACTCTGCCCTCGAGCTGCTAGCCATGCCCGTAAAAAGACGTATATTTCTGCCTGGCTGGCTGTTGGAGGAGGGAATTTTGGATACCTGGACGACTGTGCCATGACTAAATATAAGGTTATTGCTTGATCGAGGTGTGGTGCTGTGGTTCTATCAGTAGAGGACACATGAGGATATGCAGGAGGAGGATGAGGATGGAATGTGGTGGTCGTGGTGGTGGCCATGATATGATGGTGAAGAGAAAGCAACAAAGGAAAGAGATGGCGAGGAAGGATGACTATATATCTTCTGGTTCAACGAGTGAAATGGTAAAATGGCCGTTGACGCTGACGTCTACGACTCGAGCGATGACATAATGTTTGCCTAGAGAACCAGGGACAAGGACGACTGGATTTCCTGGTTATACCCAAAAGTCTGGGATCTTGGCTGAAGCTGGCCGGGCTCGACGTGAATGGACGATAGAGTAGTGTATAGTTCTGTGGTGTGAGATGAGAGAAGATATATTTCATAAGAGCCGTGTCTTGGATACCGAGTATAGACCATATAGACACTAGAGACTATATACAACGCCTGAACACGTCCTGTACATAAAAAAATGGCCACTGGAACAGATGGTAAATAAGTAGTTGCTGTTTAGTAATAGCCTGTCAACGGCTTGCCACTGTGGTTGGCGGCCATCGAATTCGCGTCTGCGTGGTGATGGCAGGAGGGAATATACCGTCAAACGCATGGTATTCGACGAAATTCGACAAAAGAAAACCACAAGTAATTGTGTGATATGACCCATTAACGACGGGAGATGGGGAAGAGGGCGATCCACCAGCCCTGTCCCTGGGGCGCCCGATAAAGCAATAGAGTGACTTCGAACAACGATAGCCCGTGAGCCGTTCACGCAAGAATCAAACCATCGAGGAGATCACTGGTCGGGGAAGCCGGTTCCTTTTGCTCCTTCTTCGCAGCAGTGCTGACTGTTGTGCTAGCCGTTGTGCTAGCCGTCGTGCTGGCTGTCGTACTGTTATCCGGTAGCATCCTCTTCGATATACGAATAAATTCAGAAGCAGGACCGTACTGTCTCTGTTTAAGACACAGGGATGCCGCCTCGAGCGAAAGACGGAGCAGTCGATCTGGATTGCTATACACAGTACCAGATACATTCAGGTATCTTATGTACTTGATTGGGGATGTAGGGTCGGGTTTAGTAGGATGATATATGGGTAAAAAGGCCGCCCAAATTTGGTTAGGCAGTGACACACAGACAGTGTGGAAGCTGTCAAATATTTGCGGGTCGATCTTTTTGACCGCCGACGCATTCTCTGGATTTAAAATCCACTGCGCAAGAAAATACGTTGCTGGGCGGAATGAGGGCGGGGGACGGCCCACCTTCTGGCTGCGCGCAAGTTTCTGCCCTTCCGACCAGGCAGAAAAGGCCTCTAGGAAGAATGATAGCGCCCCCTCGATTCCCTTGCCGTAATTTACTTCGGCAGCCACGTATTCATATAGGATGTTGAGCTCGCCGAAACTGAGATCACGAGCGGGTTCGGACTGATGAGCCGCATGGTGCGTCCTAGTGAGCTCTAGCCACTTTAGCACCTCGGGCGATAGGTCCTGGACGGCGAGGTACGGCATTACTAGAGCCATGGTGTGTCTGTTTCCAAAGAATTGGTCCCTCGCCTGCTGATCAGCGCCTAGGAACCAGGAGATGATACGTCCGCCACCTTGGGACTCCTTGATGGCCTGAATGGCATCTGCACCTGAGTGCTTGCGTAGTAACAGTCTATGGGCCCTGAGACATCCGTGCAAGAGGTCGGGGGTTGCTCTGCCTGACGCCATGGCATCCTCCAATGCACCGAAGGGGCCATGGTGCTTCCTCCCACGCTTCTGTACATGCTTATCCTGCTTAGCTAGCGTTGACGGGACCTTGTTGAACAGCGGATGCTCCAGTATCAACTTCATATGCTGCTCCGTTGCTCTAGGCCCGGATGCACTGATGGCGTTGGCCTTGTGATTGCCGGAATCCTGGGAGCCGGTTGGGGGGTGCTCGTTGTCGAGATGGCGGCGGAACGTCGAGGTGATCATGTTGAAAAGCTGCTGGTTCTCGCGCGCAGACTTGGGCAGCGGCGGATGAACCTGCTTCGCCAGCAAATTGAGCAGTTTCGGCTTCATCTCTGTCTGTCTGTCTTCTGTCCGTCCGTCTCTCTCTGTCTCTCTCTGTCCGTCTGTCTGAGTCTGTCTGTCCGTCTGTCCGTCCGTCTGTGTCTGTGTCTGTCTCTCGCTGTCCCTGTCTATCGTATATCAAGCAGAACCGTCATCCAGCCGTCAAGTCTCTGCTAGATCTTGTGTCTGCTATCTGTAGTAGGTGTAGGTGTAGGTAGAGGTGTTTGTCGTAGGTAGAGAGACTAGCGGCTCGCGTAATCAGCCGGAAAAAGCCTTTCCCTTGGCCATCGCGAAACTTGCCTCACGCAAACGACCAACCCAGCTTCATCTTCGACTTCATCTTCAGCTTCAACCTCGCCTTCATCCTCTTCTTCCCTACATCTCTGTTCGTCTGCTTACACCGTCCTGCATTATCTCGCTGCTCTGCCCGCCGCTAGAGCGAGAGGCTGTGCTCGTCTAAAGCTGTTTTTGGCAGCCGAAAATTCTCCCTGGAACTCGCCCTGCCCTCACACGACCTGCTGCATCTCAGCAGTCCTCGACCCTCACGCCCTTTCGTAACGTCTGTTTCTTCTACAACAATTCCCAGCCATGTCTGAGGTGCAATCAAGGCCGGCTGCCTCGCGTGGGCGCGGCTCAGCGCGCGGTGGACGGGGTGGCCACATCTCCAGAGGCGGACGGGGAGGCGCCAGGTCGACGACGACAGCAAAGCCTGCCAGCCAGGAGATGGACGACCAGACGAACACCACCTCATACGAAGACGAAGGAGAGATTGGCCAGCTGAAGAAGAAGCACGCTGGCAGCCTGTCGACCATAAAGGAGCTCTTCGCTGACTGGACAGACGAAGACCTGGTTTTCGCTCTTGAGGATGCTAACGGAGACCTAGAGGTCGCCATTGAGCGCATCACAGAAGGTTTGTCGTCTATCTGTCTATCTACCTACTACTACCCGGTGGACTGCTTATTGAACTGTCTGGTCTAGGAAACGTCTCTCAGTGGGGTGAAGTAAAGAAGAAAAATACTGATCGCACCCGGCAAAAGATCACCACCAAGGACGCTCAGCCTGCCTCAGGAGAGCAGAACGCCCCTCCGCCACGGGCAGGACGTGGACGCGGAGGGTTTGACGTGCGTGGCCGTGGCCGTGGTGACCGTGGACGTGCTGGTCGTGGCGGGCGAGCTGGTTCCCATGCTGTTCAGCCTACTCAGGCCAACGGCACCGTCCCTCAACAGTCGACCCCCCAACCCACCACAGATGCTTGGGACTCTACTACGCCTGCCGTGGAGCCATCTGCGCCTGTAGAGGCCCCTGCTGTCGAGACAAAACCTCAGCCAGAATGGAATTCTCAGGAGGCTCCCAAGGCGTCGACGGACCAATCCCAGAAGAGCAGCTTGATCCCTGAAGGTTCGAAGAGAGGATGGGCCAGTCTATTCGCGAAGCCGGCTCCGGAGCCTGTAAAGGAGCCCCCATTGCCTGTTGCCCCAAGTGCTCCGGAGAAGCCAGTTGAAGCTCCTGTTGAATCGCATATTCCTGAACCCGCCGTCGCCGTCCCAGAACCGGAACCTCAACCCGCCGAAGAACAGCAGCAACCACAGCAACAACCACAACCACAACCACCACAGCCACAGCCACAGCCAGTATCTAAACCCATCGAACAACCAAAGCCCGTCATTCCAGTACCCCAACAGCAACCACCGCCTCCATCTGTACCTGTCCCCGCCGAACCTGAAACCCCTGCTCAACCTGACACCGAAACAGCTACTGACATCGAAAAGGAATCTGCTCCACAGCAACAAAAGCCACAGCCTCAAGCTCGAACTCCAGCTACCTCTTATGCCTATCCCAAGGGCCCTGCCACCGGCTCTACGCGCGGACCTAACTTCCAGCGCCGTGTTATGGAACAGCAAGAAGCCGTCGTGATGCCTGAAAACCACGCTGTCGACCGTGCAGCTGTCCAATTCGGTAGCATGGGATTGAACGGATCTATTGACGATGTTAACATTGATGAAGAAAGAGAAGAACCAGAAACCCGCCCTCAGCCTCCTCAGCACTCTCCTGTTGCCCCCCGCGCCTCTCTCCCTCCCTCCACGAGACCTATGGGTGCGCCTGAACCCGCCGCTACCGCTCCACGACCCGCTCCCGGCCTCCCCCCAGCCCCTGTCGCCTCTGCGGACACCCCATTCAATGACTTCTCTCGATATGGCGATGCCCAGAAGCAATATGATATCTTCAACCAGCAAGCCGATCAACAAGCTCAACCTCAGAACCAAGAGACTTTCTCCAACCAGGGCATGCCATCTCAACCTACCGCAGTCACAACCGCTGCCGATTACTCCGCCTTCTACGGTGCAGACCAATCCCGCAACCCATACTACTATAGCGCATATGGCCAGCCTCAGGACCCCACCGCAAGCCAGCGCGCCGGAGCTGGATTCTCGACCACCGGAGCGGAGTCACAACCCCAAGTTCCTGCCTCTCAACCTCCAGGCCGTTATGCGCATGCTGAAGCACCAAACAGTGGCCAAAACACCCCCCAGCCTGCCGTTCCAGGTCAAGTGCAATCCGCCCAACAGCCATCGCACCACATGCCTCAAACCCAGGGAGCACACGCAGGATTCAACTACGGATATCCCTACTACTCTAACCCTCACTACCCGAACGCATACATGACCCAGATGACCCAGCATCAGCAACACCAGTATGGTCGAAACCGTCCCATGTACGACGATGCCCGACGATACGAGGAACAGCAGCAGCAGCAGCAACAGCAGCAGCAACAACACTACCTTCCTCACGGATCCCAGTTTGCTTACGGCAACCAGTACGCCCCATATGGCAAAGGCGGAATGTATAACCAACAACCCCAGCAGCACGGATTTGGCTACGAATCCTCTCCCGCCAACACTGCCGCATTCAACCAGACTGCCGCTCCACAGCGTGACTCTGCTACCTACGGACGCGCTGGCTCCGCGCAACCTTCCGATGCTCAACAGCAGCAGTCAACCGGCGCCACCGCATTTGGCGGCATCCCAGATGTCTTTGGTCGTACCCAATCTGGATTTGGCCAAAACCAGCCCATCCCCTCGCAACAGCCCACCAGCGCTGACGAGACTGGCAGCGCCAAAGCCTACGACTCCTCGAAAACTGGCGGCCCCTCTCCATCCGTTTCGCACGTCAACCGTCCCGGTTCGGCAGCTAACAACGCACCCCACCAGCCCACCACCACTGGACAGTCTGGCCTTCCTCCAGTTCCCGCCGCGCAGCAAGCCAACCAACAAGCCTTTGGCGGCTATCCTCACCTCAACCAGCAGTATAGTGGTCTAGGAAGTCTGGGTGCCCACCAAGCCGGTACCACTCAATCTCACCACCAGGCAACGGCATACAACAACTACGGCGCCGGATTCGGCAGCAACTACTACGGTAACAACGGCCGTGGTGGCGGCTGGGGCGGAAACTACGGCCATTAAGCGTGACGCTTAGAAGAAAAACTGGCCATGCCACCTGGGGAAATGTCTGAGGAATCCTAAAGAAAAACAACTACGAAAAATGAAAGGGACATGAAAAGAACGAAAACGAATTAAATGGAAAAGAAATATGGGAATTGGTGGAACTTTTTTTTTACTATTACTTCTCCTCTTTTTTCTCCTCTCTATCTCTCTTACTCTCTTGCTCCGCTCTACTCTACTCTGCGCTGACTTGACCTGAACCATCACTTATCTCTTTTTGCGATTGGGGAATGGGGAAATGGGAATGTTGCTGTACCTTTTTTTGTTTTTACTATTTTTTTTTTCTCTCTCCATTATGCGATGCGTTTAACTTTTACCTTTTTTACTTATTTCCTCTTTACATTTTCCTGGGAGCCTGGCTATGAACAACTTTTCTTTCTCTCTCTCTCTCTCTGTGTGTGTGTGTGTGTTTCTGTTTTGCCTGTTTTACAGGCTTTCATCCAAATCAATATTCACTTTTTTTTAGTTGTTTGCTAACTGCGCATCCGCCTATTAGCAAACACATCATTCAGATTGGCTTCTTCATGATTTGATACGCTGAAATTATTATGTGCCTTAATCTCTTCTATCTCTCTACCCCTCTTTATCTCTTCCCTCCGATCGCCTGGGATAGTGATTTTTAATCTAATCAATGGAGGAGAAAAAGCCACTCCTGCAGAAAGAAACGAAAGCAAGGCTTCATGAAAAGAAAAGAAATTGTTTTTTTTTTTTAGTTTGTTGGTCTTTTTTTTTTCTCTTTGTCGCCTTCTTTGATGTCCCGTTACAACCTATCATATCGTTGTATTCGCTTTGGTCGTTTGTTCCGCCTACCTGCTACGCCTCAACTCCTCATTTCCAGTCCATGATCAGTGGTCAAAAACTGGTTTTCATGTATTATCAGTTCTTTGCTCTAGGCTGTTGTCCTCGCCGTTTTATTTTATATCCCTTCCACCCCCTTTTTTTCTTTCTACCTTTGTATTCTGAAATAACATGCATTCATCCGCAACAGACTGCTGCATCTTAGGATAAAATGAGAACAAGGTTGACTCATGCATAATTTCTAGCCCTTGCATACTTGATGTAGTACGAGTAGGTTCTTAGATTGTGGACGGGGACTGTATAGCAGGTTGTTCTAAGTTCAGATTTCCACGAGGGCAATGGGATATATAAGGGTATATATAACCTCCGCTGGACCTGGTACTCCCTCATCTAATAGTAGCTAAGGACTAAGTGTTCTGAGAATATTCGACATAACTTACGGCCTGCCAAAGTTGAAGCCTGTTACATCGTGCAAGTAAAGGAGGTTGGTTTAAAAATAACGAGCCCTTCTCTTGATTTCAATGTAGGGCGTGTGGTAGTGACAATGGTACACCTGTATGATATACTCAAAGCCGTAGGTCAGAATAATAATTTATGGGAGAACTAGAGCTAGGAAGCGGAACGTCAAGATTTGGAGGCAGAAGTGAATATAATTTGCTGGGTGATCTGGATGAATCTTTTCTCTTAACGAATTACGGATTCAACTATCTCCTCGCACGTCGACTCTGGCCAATGAACGCCAAATTCTCCATGTTCGCTCTCCCCCGCAGTAAGATTATTAACGATAGCTTGAATCTTGATATGAAGGTAACAGACACCTCAAGTCAGGCCAATTACCAGGTTATAGAGGACTCCAAAGACAGTCAAATTATATCAGCTAATGATGACTATGGCCAGCGCTCGGCCGATTACCTTGACCGTTTCGAAGCAGAAAAGCTTTCTGCTTACTTCCAAGGTTACTATCGGCGTCTATAGGGTTGTTAAATACCTAGGTAGGTATCTCATTTGGCGGAGGGAAAGAGGGAGCTAGCCACGGAGTATTTTCTAAAGGAGAATTTTTAATGGCCAAACTTAGTAACTTAATAGCTAGCTAGGAGGTCCTAGGTATAAAGAGGAAATTTATAGGAAGAGAAAGAAAGGAAGAGCAAGACCAGCGTCTTTCAGCTCGATATCAGCCCGTTTGTTGTTTGATATCAGGCCTGTTGATACTGGATATTTAGGGTAGGGTTAGGTGGTTGACTTTCTGACCAATAAAAGACCCCGAAAATACCACCAAGACTGTATTATATAATATGAAATTTGTCCAATAAAATTGCGGAATTCTAGCCAATCATATAATTTAGAGAAAACTTATAAATATAGCAACTTGAGCTTGATGTTATCCGCACCAATTCCCCTATGGAAGAACCAGACTCCAAACCTCTATCCAGGTGAGGGAACGTCAGCAACTGTGTCGCGGTACATGAATAGCCTCCAAGCCTCGATTCAAGTGGGCCATCGATGCTGTTGTGCACTCTAATCCTTGCTGCATGTCTGGTGGAGCTAAACGAGTAATGCGAACGAACTGCGCTGGGGCTCAGCGGCCACATCGACTTGCTGGGAGGTGACGACAGCAACATGCGTGTACTCTCTCATCCTTCAGAAAGACTCGAGCAAGGGTTACGTCTTAGTGCTCCGTCAGAGCGAAGAATCTCACCGCGCCTTTCAGTTAGTCCTTCGTATTGGCTCGCATTCGTCGCAATTGATTTTGACCATAGCTTGAGGCTTGCCGCAAGCTCAGTGAGGTTTCAGTCTCGAAATAGAATCCGTCTAGGGTTCTGGACGGCCGTGGGATCTGATACCCGCTCTCCTATAGATTGAGGGACGCGTTATCTACAGCCGTTTCGAGATGAATATGTATATATTCATCTTTATTCCTCGGGATGTTTCTTCTGATTCTGTTTCTATCATCAAAGCAATAGAACCTTCAGTCTCTCTTTCATTTATTCCCTCGGTGTTGATTTATATCAGATTCAGCATACCGGTTTGAGCATTGAGAGCTTCGTTTGTTTTAAACAATGAGTTCGTGTGATGGAATTGACTTCATCAATAATGAAGATGTGCCATGGCAATATTGTCCGACATTCGCACCCGCAGTTGTCTTTGCTGTATTCTTTTCCTGACCACTATAACCCATATCATACAGGCCATCACGTTTAAAAAGGTACTGAACGAAACCATCCCATCTTTTATGATAGAATTGGCAACCTTCTAACTCAAGTTGCTCCACAGTTTTTCTCCTGGGTCATCATTATGGGTGGTGCTTGGGAAGCTACTGCTTATGCCCTCCGAGCCGCGGGTTCAATGAACTTATATCAGAAGGGATTCGGATATCCCCATCATATCCTAATTGCCCTTGCCCCTCTCTGGATAAACGCATACGTCTACATGGTTCTCGGACGCATGGTGCACTTCTTCCTCCCCGACCAGAGATGTTTCGGCATCTCGGCGCGGAAGCTGACAGTTATCTTCGTCTGTCTGGATATCGTTGCCTTTCTCACTCAGGGGGCGTCGAGCAGCCTTCTGAATTCCGATAGTGCAAACAGTATCAAAATCGGAATTAACCTTTGTAAGTTTTATCTTTTACCTTGAAATAGACTATGAGTGTTGCCTTTCTAACTTTGACATATAGATATGGGCGGTATTGGGCTCCAGGAACTATTCATTCTAATTTTCGTGGGCCTCGCAATTCGGTTCCAAAAGAAAATGACCATCGTCGAAAAAACGGATTGCCCACAGTACGCCTGGCGGCCACTTCTTTACACCGTCTACACATCTTTACTCCTAATCACCATCCGAATCATTTACCGACTCATTGAATTCTCAGGTGGTCTTCATTCAGCCATCGCCACAAACGAAGCGGCGTTTTACGCTCTAGATGCAGCTCCCATGTTCCTTGCTCTTGTCGCATTCAATATCTTCCATCCAGGAAGATTCCTCGTTGGCCCCGGGAGCGAGTTTGAGAAGAAACCGAAGCAGGATAAGAAACGCAAAAACAAGAAGAGAAATAAGTCAGCTAGCGGCAAGTGGATTTTGGATAGTGATGGCCAGGGTCAATTTGAGGAGCTACCTCTTCATGAATCTCAGAGGGGTCATGATTCACATGAGCATCAGTCCTTCGCTCCCCCAGAGAGGAGACAGACCTTTTCTAGGATGAGCTGATTTCATGTTTTCATAAATTATCCCCTCTTTATAAAAAACTTCATGTTTCCTTTATGTCTGTTTTTAGCGCATATTAGATATTTCCTATTTGCATATATGCATGATTTTGAGCAGATTGTACGAAGGGGAACGTTGGAAGAATATGCTATTTGTTTATTATACTATACTATCTCTTCTCTATATAATGTAAATAGATAATAATAGACCGAAAAATACCCATCATTATGATAAACCCTACCGCTGTTCTAGCGGCTATGTGACGCAATGATAGCAGGTGCAAAAAATTGATGTGTAACGCATAAGACAAGCTTTAATATGCAGAGAAGTAAGACGGGAAGCGTAGGGTGAATGTTTTAAAATGAGGCCGTCATAAATTATTGCGTTGGCTTTGTATTAACGGCAAGGCCAACGCCATGCACGGAGTCAGCGTGGTACGGTGACTTGGCGCCTTCAGCTCGAGAGGCATCAAATCTCCAGACACCGCCAGTTTTATCAGAATCGATTAAACTAGACGGCGACGATGATGCGCCATCAGCATCGAGGCCGGCCATTTTCAAAAGCTTTTTAAAAGTTTCGTTCTCTTTGTTGTTCCCGTCATTACCATCCAGGTTAATGCGCTGGAAGAACCGTCTCTCCCATTCTCGTCCTTCTTCAGCCTCAACCTTTCGCAGCTCTCTTTGCGCATTTTCTATCTTCGACTTGGCCGCTGAGAGCGCATCCATGTCTCCCTTTTCGACCGCGGCTGCAACGTCTTTCCACGCTCGTCTAGATTCGTATATATCCTGCTCTTCAATTGGAGAAATCGTGAAAGCGGAGGTCTTGGACTTCTTAACATCAAATCTATCAACCTCTTTCTTGCTTGAAGCATCTTTTATAACAAATGATTCAGACCATTGGCCATCAACAGTGTATAGTGGGCGTTTTTCTCCCTCACTGTGCTTGTATAGAATGGCATTGAAACTGTTTTTCTTGCCGCTAACCCAGCCACGGCCGGAGTAGTCGATCTTCGCCATATATCCTGTTGAGCTGGCAATATAAGTGGATTTGTTGAGTTCGACAAATGGGGTGCCGTAAATCAAAGATTCGATGTGTAAAGATGGGAGGGAAATAAGGTACGTTTCCTTTTCGGAGGAGCCGGGTGTTGGGAACGACAAGAGGGCGTGACCGATCTGCTTCACGTTGATCGTATTTGAAAAGGACGCTTTCTGTGCATTATATCCTTGTAGCTACCCATTCTATGTTAGTTGTATAAGGTTAAAAAAAAAAACTCTTGATGAGAACTAACCTGGACACCATGTTTTTTATTTTCAACTGTGTAAGCAGTGACTGGAGGGTGGTGGCTATAACATACGACATTAGCAATGTAGCTTTGGGTGTGAAAGATTCCAAGGCAACCGGTGTATTCCATACTTCACTTGTTCACTATACAACAGAGTATCACCAATGTCTCCGTCATCTGCCCACTTTCCTAAATATAGTTCACCCAGGAACGGATTCAACGGCTTTTTCTCGCTCCCTAGCTTCTCGCTTCTGCTACAATACTGTTGATGCAAAGTACTGAGGAACCATTTCAAAACCAGCAAGGCGCGTTTTTGCGGGTCCTGCTCGCGTGACGGTGCGACCAACAGGCTGGGGTGCTCGGCCCAGTACGCAGAGAACTCGACCAGGGAGGTAGACGAGATAATAAAAGGGGGAGCCGTCAGGGATGATAGATCACCGTTAAAAGATGCAATAGACTGTGGTTTATATCAGAATGAATTCCCCAGCATTCCGTGTAATGCCCTCACAGGCCGGGGGAACTTACCTTGAGGAAAGTAGCCCAAGATCCCTTGCTAGAGGCAGGAACGCCAGAGCCAACATCCTTTGACGACGACATCGTTTCCGCACTGTTGGATTAACTGGTTTATAGAAGTATGAAAATTGTGTAAAGGGGTGGTGTGGTGGCTTTGCGGTGGACGGCCTGGCTTTATGCTTATGTGCCTTTTTCGCTGTGGGGAAAGTCACGACGTCACTTTCCTTGGCGTTGAGTCCCCGATATGGACTAGTCCCGCGATCGGGTTCCTGATGACATAATACACTTCTCACTGCGCATTTCGGGAGCATATCCCGTATTTATATATCTGCTGGTAGGATACTGGGGATGTAGATTTTAAGGAGAGTGAATGGTTAATGATAGGATGGTCTCCTAGCTTGAAGAGCCGTCTTGTCGTCTCTCGTGCTGGCAACCTATTACATAAGTCTAGATAACATTACATGTGATTTAGTGAATGGCTGGGAATGGGTTCGCTGAAGGGACACGACCAGACTACTTCAGTTTGGGTAGTCAAGGCGGTCGTGGTGTGTGTGGATTTGGGCAGTCTCCTAGGCCGGGGGGAGTATCCGGATGGATATGCACACTGATGGTATAAGTCCTCCAATTGTCGGGGGCTCATGTTCCGGGTGACTGTATTCCGCAAGAGGAAGAGCTCTCGTTCACGGGCTTCCTCAATGTCTAGCTTCCTAACCGCGTCTACTGCCCTATGAGCGTCCCTAGTAACATTCAACAGGTTCTTCAAGCTGGTGGTGCCATCCACTGAGGACTTCACAGCCTTCCTTCTAACTTCGCTGTCCTGGAGACCCTTAGCCCAGGTCTCTAAGATAGTGTTCAGGAGAATACGGTCACCTCCGGTTAGCTGAGCGGACTCGGGGGCGTCTTTGGGTGGTGCATCCTCAATACCCGCGAGGGAGATTAGGGCCTGACCCCGCTCGTAGTATTGGGTGAGAGATTCGTCCTCCTTCTGTTTTAGCAAGGACAGTTCTTCGCTAAAGGATAACGGGATGGCGTCTGCCTCAGGCCCCGGGAATCTCGAACATAGGCGGTCTTTGATCGTGTCTAGGGCTACTTGAGTACCTAAGGCCCACAGTCTCCTGACTTCAGCGTCCCTTACCATCCACTCCTGGGCTTTGCCGATGAGGAGTACCCTCAGTGCTTTTAGGTAAATCTTGGGGGGGACAGCTGGGGGACTCAAGCTGTTGTCCACCATTGACTGCATCTCCTAGTCAAGACGGTCCAGCCATAATTCTGCTCCCCCATACTCCGCTCCGGAGAACTGGCCGCTCAGGCGGAAGTCTGGGAGATGGACGAAGACGTTCTCTCTCAACATAATAGGATCTAAAGGGGGGTGACTGTGGTACGAGAGGTCCTAAAGGAGGGGTTCCGGGGACAATGGCTCTTCCGACGGGGATTAGGATTCCTCTGACGAGTTATCAAGGAGTAGGCTACTAATAGCTATGACTCTATACGCCCTTAACTACTCCTGCGGCTCCTGCGGGCTCGTCCGCTGGCTTCGGAGGCTTGCAATTTCCTATAAGGAGGCCAAGCACGACTCTTTTGGAGGGGTTGCCGCTATCCACTACGACGGTGTTTCTAAAAGAAATGAACTGTCTAGGGACAACGGGTATTGGCAACAGAAGGGTATTGTCTTCGTCTCTTCTCAAGTAAACTGAGGATCTTGTAGTGGAAGGTTTGGGGAGGGCTAGGGTCCCCTGTAGTTAGGGAACTGCTGAGAATCCCTGACGGTTGTCCCGGAGAGGAGATGGTCAACTGCTGGCGGTAATGGTGGCTTATCTTAATGGTCTGTTTAGTGCTGAGTTCCTTGAGGAGCTTTGGGCAGGCCTAATAATTAGATATTGACCGTTATGGGGGACTCTGAAGCTTGCAGAATGTAATTATGGATGAAAGTGGTTTTTTTGGATCGATTGGTGATGATGAGGCCTGAGTTCCCCGGGTTTTTGAGGAATTTCATGATGACGTCACATGTTGAATCACGTGATGCTAATACAGGGTTATTTATCACGTGTAGTCACGAGACCACACTTTATGCGCTTATGTAAGGTGTAAGTCACGTGTATGTCTTATTGCCGCCTTAAGATAAAGATAAGAACGCGAGAACGCGTCTGCGGAACTTCGTGGTTAAAAGACCGACACGAGTATCTATATGCTCGACCAATCTATGATATCTCCCCAGACATACCAATATATCATCCGATAAGATACCAGCTGCGTATACTTACGATAGTGTGAACTGCCATTGAATTGCAACATGTTCGCCTTTGCTCCGGCCTTTCCACAGCCAACGTTCTCCCCGCGGCTCGCCTCTCATCACCAGTTCGCCGTAACTGCCACATGCCCTATGTCGGACCAGAATACCCCCATAACCCCAAAGAATAGATCAAGCCGAGATACAAACCATACAAACCAATTCAGTCCGACACCCTTCACCTTCTCGCTTTCTTCCCCGGCAGCCCCGGCAAGCCCAGCAGCCATACACCCGGCTTCCTCGCCATCACATTTCGCCCAGCGATATGCAGCAACCATAAGCCGACCTGCCGCACGAGTGACAGAGCGACAATCCAGAGAAACGCGACGAGATGCTTTTTTGAACAGAGTCAAACGCGGTCGTCGTGCGAACCAGTTTGACGCGCGAAGTGATCAGATCCAGAGAAATGATTTCTTAGAGCAGCAGAAGCGATTTGAGGAGGAGATGGCGAAGTCAGGTCCTCAAATTGAGTATTTGGAGGATGGCGATGAGGATGAAGCGGAGGAGTATCTTGCTGAGCAGGATGAAGGTGAGATCAAGACTCGGTCTTAGTTCTTGCTATCGTTCTTTAATTGAGCAGCTCTAACTAAAGATATAGATTTTGACGAAGCGTTATTGGAAGACTTTATTGCCGAGGAGGAAAACGAGTATATGGCTTTAGTTGAGGATGCGCCGGGGAATGGAGCCGGCGGAGAGTCACTTGATAGTGACATGTTCGACGATGATATGCTAGTTGAGCTTCTCGATCGAATTGAGTCCAAATCCCACCATCAGATGGATACATCGGGATCCTAACACGGTTTCTTGCATTCTCTTTGCAGCCTACATTTCGGCCGGATGGCACGGCGTTAATGTGCTTGGTACTGCTCATTACTATTACGCCAAAGAAACCAGAACACCCAAGGGTACAGTTGGGGGTTGATCTCAAAATCTGGACATATACAAATGGGCTGCTTACATATCGACGGATATTGTCCAGGCGTATCCTAAGGCGATATCTGTGGTTTGAACTTCAGTTTCGACTTGATTTTGGCGCTAGGCCGGTTTATTCAAGAGCACTTTGAAGTCATGGCTCTCTACGGCAGCTTTCTACCTGCCACATTCAAACGGCGTTGGTTTTGGCTGGTAACTGGTTTTGCTTTTCCATGTCCTACGCTCTCTGGGAATGGGAAGTAAATAAAGACGACCACTAATACGGGGTATCCCATTTTATGTACAATACATTGGCAGGCTTGAATATATTAAAACCGGTGCGCACCGGACTGGTTATCCTATTGTTATTGCGGGGCGCAGCCATCTTGACCTAATGCCTGGAGTTTGGCTTCGTCCATGAAAGGAGCCGATATAAGGTCATCTGGAGGGCTGCCAGCGGCTTGCATCTAATTGACAAGTCAGCACAGATCCAACGATACAATATAATGTTGATTGTTCACATACCTTCTGCATTCTCTCCCATATATAAGCTCTATCCTCAGGCTTGTCATCTGAGAAGCTCTTCTCTTCGAACTTCTTGATGATATCAGACACCAGCGAAGCCTGCAACTCGTATCTTTCTAGGTCTTCCTTCCCTACCTTCTCCTTATTCTCTTTCAACCAAGGCCCGAATTTATCGTCCAGTTCCTTCAGAGGCTCGTACAGCATTTCCTTGTTAGATAACTGTTCCATGATGCCCATGAAAAGCTTGTCGAGGTTTCCGTCATCCCCTTCGCCGGCACCAGCTAGACCTCCGCCTTCCATTGCCTTGAGTATCTGCATAAGCACATCTTCGTTTCCACCCTCGTTAACCTCGGCAGCGGCCTTGTTGCCTGATTCCTGCATCCGCTCCATCGTCTTTTGAATGGTCTCTTGGAAGTTTTCTTCTCCCTTCTTCGAGGATGAGGGTTGAGTACTCGTAGCTTTTGCCGTAGTTTTCGGGCCATCCACGCTGGGAATAGTGTCTCCTCCGGTCATTAGTTCTTCACCCATCATCAGCTTCATCACATCTTCCATTGTAAATCCCTTCTTCTCGAGCTCTTCGGTCAGCGCATTCCAATCTTCGTTCCCTGGAAATGGTGGCAACCCTGGTATCTCTGCAGATTTCCCCTTCGGAGTGTCTCCCACCGCAGCTGGTCCACTGGCGTCAGCGGAGGCAGAGGCGCCCATCAACTCAGCCATGCCAGCTTCTAGTTGTTTTAGTAGCGCTTCTTGGTCTGCGCTCGATAGTTCCGTATTCGCCTCTACTTGTTTTTCTATAGATTCTGTTTTTATTCCGTCTGCCTGTGTATGTTGCGAAGCATTCTTCGACGCAGAGAAATCATCGAGTACATCTGCAGAATGATCAGCGAAACCGGCCATTTTTCCAAAGTGAATCCAGCTCATTCGTTTTATAAATAGATGTGCTTACCGTCTAGCTCTTCCCAGTCTGAGTCCTCCTCATCTCCTTGTGTAGGCGCCTTACTGCTGACCTCTACTGGCTTTGGAGGTTGAGTTTCAACTGGCGCTCTGCTCTCTTCTTTATCCGCCGGCGCGGGCGCGGTCGTATCGGCCATTTTGCGTATGAATGCTCCAGGACGGGAATGCAATAAAACCAAGTAATAGGAGTGTCCTCTAGCTTTCGATCTCCTGCTGGCTTGCGTGGAAGAATAATGTGTAGATGCAAGCGAGTTGCATGTAGCTTTGCATGGATGTTCGAGGGTTAATTATTTTAAGGTGGCGGCCCCTCCTTGGTGCCTCGGCTCGAGCCTCTTGACCTCCGTGAATCAGGAGAACCCTTCAGGTCACTCGCGATGCTTACTTCGCTGTCTCTTGTTTGGGATAGAGGAAGAAAAGGAGGATGGCATCTTCAGGCTTGGGATCGTACCTTGGACGGACCAGATAGATCCAGCAAGCCGCCTACGCTGCTATGGGTGGCATGGATATTGAAAAACGAAGAACCTCTACAAACACAGATCAGCGGACATTGTTTAGCAGTTGCACTGTTGAAAATATTCATGGAATTTATAATAGCCTGGGATATAACAGAATATAGTATATGTTGCAACTAAACAGACGCCAGTTAAATCATAAAATGTGCATGCATTCGTAACCAACACGATGGTTCCCCGCCAAATGATGGTATCACTCTCTTGCCAAATTTTATTCAATGGACCATAACTTCAGACTGCTGCTGAGGCTGGGCGGTGGCCTTGGGATCAGAAGGATTGTTGTCTGCCGGGTCTCCATCACCCATCTCCACGTCTTCGTCGCCCTCTTCCTCGTCGTTATCTTCCTCGCTCTCACTACTCTCCGCTTCCAGGTCTTCACTGCCAGCATCGTCTTCGTCATCGTCGGCATTGCCCTCCTCGGCATTAGCGGGACCTTCTTCAATTTCCATGCCGTCGGGGTTCACTTCCTCTTTGTCGAGCTCCTCGAGCTCCTTTTCGAGGGCTGCCTGAAGCTCAACCTCTTCAGCGCCATATGCCGCACCATCGTCATCCAATGCATCCACATCGGGCTGGTCTGGTGGATATTCCGCAGGTGCGGAATCCTCTGAGTCCCTGTTTTCGAGTACTCTAGTTAGTAACTGGTAGAGAATATTAGAAAAAGCAGGCACATCATAAACTGACCATTTGATCGCGAATCGCGTTACTCGGGGCTTCTTCGCCAGGACATTACGGACAACTCTCTCGATAATTGGTTTCGTAGGTGGCTCCGCGTTCAGCTCTTCCGAGTCATATTCATTATTCACGTAGTATCCAACACGGACGAACTCTCTCCCATCGTAGCTACACGTGAGGAGGATGACAGTGACTCCCAGGATCTCAGAGGTGGGAATTCTCTTCAAGTCTGGAGGGTCAGCCTCGAATATGAATTTGTTGACGCCGACTGGAATTGGCCCAACTAATAACGAATCCAGTTCTTGGTCGTACTCGGATCTAATCAGTCAGCCTTCCCACCTTCTTTTCGAAGACCACAAACGCGAGGAACAGCACTGAGACTTACGAGGTCGCAGATCCAACATAGGTGAGTTTCCACTCCAGATCTAGAGGTAAGACGTCAGTCTAGGATCAAGATTTTGCATCTTCCCGCCAGCCATCCAACGTACCCTTCTGTAGCTGCTCGAGGCACTCGAATGTGATCTCAAACTCGTACGGAGCGGTGAACGGTGCAGGATTGTTCACCACCCGTACACCAAGCAGAGAAACGACAGACATGGTGGAAATATATATTAATCAGGGCTGGATGAGACGGTAAATTGGTCTACCGCTGCCTTTATCGAGAGATTGCGTGTGCAGGCGAGAGGGCGAGTGCTGTGTTGTCGAGGTGGGGGTTCGTCGAACTGAAGATGCGTTAAAAAGGCGATTTTCGACGTGACGCGGAAACAATTAAGGAAGTTTCGCGTTTCCAGGCAGCATCACGTGATATCACCATTGAACAGCCTGCGCAGGTGAATAGATATGTTCAAAGAGTCAAGTCAGGATGTATGAAGTGGTATGTATTTCGGGAGTGTTGGTCGAATAATGTTCTTTGTACTGATACACTCGCTTCCTCGCCCCCTCGCTGTCTCACTGCGCCAACTCACTGCAGCTCTGCGAACTGCGACCTTTGTCCTTCACCTTTCTCACGTGACCACCAGCGAGATCAAGCTTTAACAACACAAAAAGACGCTGGGAAGCTTGCTGAAGTTTTCACAAACCAGCCTCACTGACGGCGGGCAGATTCTCTTGCTTTTACACCCAGCCAGACCCTTGTATTTATTGGCAAAGGCGCCTTTTTTTAATTCATTTCTCGAAGGTTGGTGAAGAGCACTGCGTTTATCCCGTCATTCGACTCTGCTAACTGACTTGCTTCTCACTTCTAGATAGACGACCCGGGATACCACATTTCCTTTCTAAATAGACAATATGGCGGAGGAGGGAGCTGAATATGGGGTTTTGCAGTCGCAGGCTTTGAATGCAGATGCTGAAGCTGCAGGCGACTCGGACTCGGACGATTATGATCCCTCTGAAACAATTCAAGAGCAGTTTTCTGCAAATATAGCAGCCTCAAATCACAATACGATTCCTCATATGTCTCCTTTTGTCAGCTCTTCAACCCCAACTCCTGCTCCGGGGCCTAATTTGCCTGAAAAATTGCCCCAGGATGCCCATAGCAATGATTCTGCCTTTCTGCTTCCCCCATCAGGAGGCGAGTCCAAAGCCTCTACCGCAATATCCCAGATTGGTGTCTTTGAGGAGGGATCAACTGGTGAAGAAGATGGAGGGGACGCTGAGTACGAGCCGCCAGCTGCGGCTTTATCAGCTCAAGTTCAGAATTCAATATCTACTTCTGCAGACATGTCTCAGCGCTCTGTTTCTGAAAATATAAATGAACCTGTTTCACAATTCCATGTACAGCAGCAAAATATTGCCTCAGATCAAAACACTCCACATGTTTCCATTAATTTTCCTGCTTCTGATTCTCATGTTGATCATTCAGTGCACAACGATGGCACACTTAAACCCACGCAAGGGGAATCGAAGCTACCGGGTCGATCCGCCGCTCAGTCAGCCAACAGCTCTCTTCCTTCGACGCCTCCAGTTGCGGCTACTTCAAGAACTCGCCTCCCCCATGACCGCTTGGGCATCCTAGAGGACAGAATACAAGCCGATCCCCGTGGCGATACGGATGCATGGCTAGAATTAATTAGCGAACACCGCAGCAGAAACAAGCTCGACAGTGCCAGGCAGGTGTACGAGAGGGTTTTCAAGGTCTTCCCCTCGGCGGTGCGTTTCTATTACCATTGAATCAAAAAAAAACTGATGCAATATATAAAAAGAGAATTCTAATGTTTTTACTCTAGGCCGAGCAATGGGTTGAATACGCCACCATGGAATCTGAAAACAACGAACTATACAAGTTGGAACAGATATTTACAAAATGCCTACTATCCATTCCTAATGTTCAGTTGTGGTCGTTGTATTTGGATTATGTGCGTCGGCGTAATAATTTAACCACTGATTCTAGCGGGGACGCAAGACGTACTATTTCATCAGCATATGACCTTGCACTCCAGCATATTGGCATCGACAAAGATTCCGGAAACATCTGGGTCGATTACATCCAATTTCTTCGTTCCGGGCCTGGAAACATCGGAGGTTCCGGCTGGCAAGATCAACAGAAAATGGATCTGCTGAGGAAGGCGTACCAACGGGCAATTTGCATTCCCACTCAAGCTGTGAATACGCTTTGGAAAGAATATGATCAATTTGAGATGGGCTTAAACAAGTTGACGGTAAGTGGAACATCTGGCATTATAATTGTTCACGTTTCACTGACTCTCCTCCTCTTGATGGGTTTAGGGACGCAAATTTATACAAGATAAATCCCCGTCATATATGACGGCTAGGAGCTCTTATACGGAACTTCAAAACATTACCAGAGATCTTGTCAGGTTATCTCTCCCCCGACTTCCCCCAGCCCCTGGCTACGAGGGAGACTATTCTTTCTCGAAGCAGGTTGAAATATGGAAACGCTGGATACAGTGGGAAAAGGATGATCCTCTGGTTCTCAAGGAAGAAGACCCGGCCAGCTACAAGCAGCGGACTCTATACGTCTATAAACAGTCCTTAATGGCCTTGAGATTTGTGCCTGAAATGTTTTTTGATACTGCGGATTTTTGCTTCCAAAACGGCATGGAAACTGAAGGAAACGACTTTTTGAAACAGGGAATAGAAGCGAACCCGGAAAGCTGTCTTCTCGCCTTTAAGCGCGCCGACCGACTGGAACTATCTAGCGCCTCGGAGCAGGATCCCAAGAAGCGTGGCGCTCGAGTCAGAGAGCCTTATGATAAGTTACTTGATGCACTCTATGAGTTGATTGGACAGGTTAGGGCGCAAGAAGCGACAGATCTTGCGAGGGTCGAAGAACAGGCTGCGCAAGGTGATCAGGAGCTACCGGTACTACATGAAAACGATGATGACGAAGATGAAACGGACAACCCCCGGACACACGAAAGCGCTAAAGCGAAGGAGATTGAGTCAGTGAAGAAAGAATATGCTGGGAAAATCGGCGTCCTCTCTAAAGCGGTTTCGTTTGTCTGGATTGCATTGATGCGAGCAATGCGTCGTATTCAAGGTAAAGGCAAACCTGGCGAAATCGCAGGATCCCGCCAGATATTTGCCGATGCGCGTAAACGTGGACGGATTACGAGTGACGTTTACATTGCCAGTGCCTTGTTGGAATATCATTGTTATAAGGACCCAGCAGCAACCAAAATCTTTGAGAGGGGAGCAAAGCTTTTCCCAGAGGATGAGGTTTTTGCGTTGGAGTATCTGAAACATCTTATCGATATTAACGATATTACAAGTATGGCATTCCTACCCCATGATTGTTTATATACATTCTTTACTAACTGTTCTCTAGATGCACGAGCTGTGTTCGAAACCACCGTTCGAAGACTCACTTCAAATCCAGAAAACGTTGCCAAGGCAAAACCAATCTTCGCCTTTTTACATGAATATGAATCTCGATATGGAGACCTCGTACAGATAAACAATCTCGAGTCCCGGATGAGAGAGCTATTCCCGGAGGATCCAACTCTTAAACAGTTTGCCCATCGATTCTCAGCCCCCTCCTTTGACCCAACCACCTTCCAGCCAGTCCTATCACCAAGCCAGTTAAAGCCTAGAACTATGATATCTCTTGAAGAGCCTAGTTCCCGCCATAGCTCGCCTGCTATCCGTCACCCTACTACCACTACACACTCCCCTAAACGATCATTCCCTCTTGACGAATATGGCGATGAACCAAGCCGACCCAGAAAATTCATCCGTGCCGAATCTCCCCTAAAAGGTGCCGCTGGAAGACGTGACCAGCAAAAACGACTCCAGTCCAATGGTTCTAGTGGAGGGCCAGCTCCTTCTAGGGTAAAGCAACAACAGCCACCACAGCAGCCTTCGGCAGGGCCTCTACCAAGAGATGTTGTGTATCTTTTGAGCATTATCCCGCCCGCGTCTACGTATGATGCAACTAGATTCTCGCCAGAGATGATGGTCAACCTCCTCCGACAAGTTGAACTGCCTTCCAGTGTATCGCAGCTTCGACTTCCCCCGCAGCAAACTGGTGGTGCGCATCAGCGCCACCAATACGGTATGTACCTACCTTTGAGTAATGCACTTCAAACCCAACTTACTAACTGAGTACTGCAGGTGGCTATCGTCCGAACGCATAGAACCTGGTCTGTTGCTGTAACATATTGGAGGCTACCGTGCGACAACAGACCAATGACTGGAATTTTCCTCGCATTTAAAGCATGATGGTATCACTTGTAACATAGCCTTTATTTCCTTTGGGGTCTTGCATGGTAGGGTTTGCGCATTCATTAGAGCTTGAATACTGGGGCGACCTGGGCAGCTATGTATCAGAATTGCTGGGAAAGTTGAAAAGGCTACGAGTTTTTAGCCTCCTACTGTTCCTAAACGCACTATTATCGGCTGTAAAATATATCTATTTCCTAATTAATATGAACACGCCTATTTAATTGACCTATCTCTTTGCGCTGTCCGGAGACAATGCGAACCTGGCAGGAGTTCTTCAACATTCCTGCATCCACCACTGAACACGCATAAACATACTGCCGACTTACACATGTTTACCCTCTGCTCGAAAGTGGTGGACAATAGATTCCGGGTATCCGAGAAATTGAGCTATTCTATGGGGCTGTACAATTAGATGTCGTCAAATATTAAATAGTAGTACTCCGTAGAATTACACCTAATCCTATGTGTCTTCGTGGAAAACGGTAGTGACCTTTTGGTTAGGATAGCCAAACGATCCGTGGACCTTCCAAGGAACTGTTCAAGGCGTCCTGTCCGCGACTTTTGCTCCAGCCATGCGCTATGTCGAGAGTATTGTAAATGGTCACATCCATACATGTTGCCAATAACCCCCCATTTGCTCATTCCACCCTAAGGATACGTGTTTGTTGTAGATATATAAATCACGCCGACCATCGCCAGTGCTCGGATAATTCAGTGGCAAGCAGAGTGGGTATTGGGCGATCCAACGGCATGAAAACGCGCACATGATGATAATAATGGCTTCTTCCCCAGGTTGGGCAGCTTTAGTCATCGATATTTTCGTTTGAAGTCGTCTGTGGCCATGCTCGAGGGTTATTCGTATTCACTTAGATCCAACAATCACCGGTATCAAGCAATGATACGCCTAAAACCGAGATACAGCGCGCATAACTTCAAATACGCACACGCCGTAAGTCTTTAATATAGAGCTCTAGATTTATCTTCGGGGTCAGATATCATCTAATGCATCATCATCGAGAACCAGATTCTCAAGCTTCTCATCGCTTGCCCAGTCAACTCCACTAGCAGCGATAGAAGCACTAACTATACGCTTTACCCGAGTCCAGTCTGCTTTTTTCTGCCTGTTCTCTGTTTTCAGGCTGTCAAGTTCCTCTTTGAGCTGAGGATCAGATATCTCGTCCTCTGGCGACTTCTCGCTGTTGGTAAGCTCAAGTAGAGACTGGACTAGCTCCTGATTCTGCTTGATGCTTTGCATATTAGAGGCCTCAGCATTGGATAGCTCTCGAATACATGAGGTATGTGAAGTGACAAGGTTTTCATAGGCGAGAGAAAGAACATCACGCCGGTTAATTAGCGGAAGTAGCGCCCTAGTAAATTGTGAGCTAACTGTGAAGGATGGTTGATGCGAGGTTATGCATACTTCTCGAGCGGCGACGAAGGCACCGAATGAACAGCTTGTATGCTGGGTTCAGTCATGAGTACGCTTTCAACCACCTTTCTCTGGACCGAGAGCTTTGCCCTGACCTGGAGGAGTTCGCGCTCAGCTTCTTCCAGCTTCGCGTCAACGTCATCCACATCTCTATCCTCAGAAAGTCCTATATTAAGTATATCTAGTTAGCATTATCCGTGCAGTCATATTCCGAGACATATTTCAACACATAAACCGATGTTTTAAGGGGGCAACCGCACGCTGATTCAACAGTGCTTCCTCCAGCTGCTGTTCAAATACACGGTCGTAGAGCTCCAGTATTTCTGCTTCTTTCTGCGAGAACGAGAACCCGTCCGCGGCTTCGTCTCGGGTCGCGAGGTCAATAAGAGCCCTTGCCGGCGCCTCCAGGCTGGCCATCGTGTCTCTGCCTCTTCCCTGAGCCATGGATAGGAATATTCCTACTTCTTTAACCTGGAACTGGAATATAGTATCCGGGGGCCTATCTCATCACGTGAAAAAAATGACGGAGCTTCAAAACCAACTTCGTTCCATTTCTCTGCTCTGCTCTCTGCGTCCCTAGACTGCAAAAAGTGCTGCGTACCGCGTGAAGAGGATTCAGATAGCGAGTTTCGTGCCAGGGGCTTGTGGTTGTTCAGTGGGTCAACTGACGTGCACTAGACGGGCGATCGTGATTCCACCCCAGGCACCTGAAGAAGTGCATGCGAGCCCAGTCAACAAACACCCGAGCAGCAAATACCTACGAGCACAACCGCCGGCCGTTCATGAGACATCACACGGCACCAGACGGAGGTCGATGGCGCGTGTCGCGGACGATGCGAGCTTCTATTAAACTACTTTAGCAATCTCTCGCCGCAAAGGACATCTCCCCATCGCGCTGCGGAGAACCCGGCTATGTCGCTACACATATATATAGCTCACACTGGTGAGCAGATGCTGGCAGATCCAGTTTCGTTTGCTTCGTAGGTTTACTATATATGCATATACATATCTGTCTGTCTGTCGCTAACCCGTCATACAACCAGGCCGGATGCTTTGCGAACATGGATATCCCGAAACACGCAGATTCCCGTCCAGCGGCAGATATTAATGACCGCGAGAGGGAAGAGCATCAAAACCCAGAGCCTTGCGACGGAGGTGAGTCTTCACTTCCCTTTGTTATCCGACTTCACCGGTTTCCGTGCTAAGTGTAGTAGAACGAGATTTTTGTGTACGACAGACAAAACGTGAGCGATCAAACCAGCAACGGAGCTCCCGAAACCCCTTCACCTCCTCTATTCACACCGCAGGACCCTCCCGATATACTTGCGGACCGGAACAACCTACAATCATGGAAGGATCTCTACATGGCGCGTCGGTCGTGGGCACTCAACCTTGCCGCGCAGTGCAATTCCATGGCCAAGTCTGTAGACGAGCATCATGCACGGATAGCAGTTATTCGCCGTGGTGTGGCCGTCGCTCTAGAGAACTTAAAGTCCCATGTCGGGAGCCTGGAGCATAAGTTTCAGGATACTCAAAACTGGGCCAACGGACTCGTCAAAGACCAGCAGTCAGCTCTCAAGGATTGGCAACGCGCATTTGGCAGCCTCGGTACCATCCCCACTAAGAGAGATTTCACCTTCTTACGACGCCCAGTACCGAAGAAGCCAAAGGAACAGCGTACGGGAACTTTACAGGATTATATCGACACCGAGGAAATGCAGAATGCGGTGTCACAGGTATCCACACAGTCGCAAAGCTTTGCCCAGCGTCTAGATGACCTTGAGAAGACAGTCCGTAGTGTTTCTGCCCAGGCAGGGTCATTGGAAAACGCCACATCCCAGAACTATTCTTCAGAAATCGAACTGTCTTTCCTGGGAGATATAGAAAAGTACGCCAGGAAGATCGCCACTGATTATACGTCCATCTTAGCTTTACCAAATGATCCTGGGTCAATATCCAATGTATCGAAGATAGCGTTGGTACATACGAAAAAGATCCTGCCAAAGATGGTGGATGCAAGCCTTGATTTACGGAATACGCTGAACTCTGTCATAAAAGATCGAAACGTGGCCATGAAGGATGCTGCTGTGCATATGCAAATGATTTCATCGATAGAATTACGGCTGGCCAAGGCGCAGACCGATATTGCGGAATTGGATGTTGACACTGATGCTTTCGACGTACTTTGCCTTGTTTACCACCTACCGTCTATCTACGGATCGATTCTAATCGAGTCCGCGCGTCGTCATGAATGGACTGACAAAATGAAAACCGACTCGAGGGATATTGCTGAGGAGCTTGCTATTTTCCGCGATGAAGAACAACGTAGAAGGAGGAAATGGGTTAAACGCATGGGCGACTTTCTTACGCTGACTGACGATAACGCTCCTTCTGTTGAAGTCAATATGCAGTCGGGAAAAGCTACGGTGTGGCCTGAAGTCTCTAGAGCTGACGTTGAGGAATACATCGAACTGGTCAGAACGAAAGATGATATGGATGACACCGTCCAGGAGTTGACACAGCTACTCAAAGAACTAGATACCCCTAGCAGACAGCAGCGGCGGAGAACCAAAGCGTTCAAACAAGGTAGTCTGTTTGAAATGGGCCGTAGTTCGTTCCTACTACGTGACAATGATGTCGTTCGCAGCCTTCAAGAGGAAAAGTCAAAGGTGGAGGATAGGCTGAAAGGTTCTGAAAGTCGTGTGAGGAGGTTGGAGGATCTCCTTCATCGCCAAAGCCACATATCTCGCCCAGTCAGTGGGCATTTTGGGCCAGACATACCCACCTCTCCGGCCTCTCCACGATTAGAAAATGCACGGCTCGATAATGCATCTCGAAGATCCTCTTTTTCATCGCGGCGCATGTCATCAAATCAACCACAGGATGACAGGGCACTCATACAACGCATTGTTGCGCTGGAGGCTGAGCTTACTGTAGAACGTGATGCGATAACCAAAATGCAGCGTGAGACAAGCCTCGAACGTCAGGCCAATGTCGACAAGATTGAAGAAGCAGAACTTACCAAAAAGGACTTAATGAGGAATCTTGAAGCTAAACAGCGTGAATTCGAAGAGGAACGGAGGTTTCTTGAATCAGAAGGGGCTAAGTTCAAGTCCAGGGTCGAGGAGCTTGAAGATGAATTAGACAGGGCCATGGATTCACATGATCATGAGAGACATGAGACCGACGAAAAGATCAAGTTACTGTACAAGGAGATCGAAGCCGCCCGAGGCAAGAGCCAAGAGGATGCTGCTAAAGTTGATTCCGCAACACAGGCCCGTTGTTCTGAATTGACGGATCGGAACAATGAATTGGAGGAGGAGATCCAGTCTCTTCACAAGAAGCAGAAGGATTTAATCCAAGGACTACAGTCCGCATATCATAATATTTCCAACTCCTCACCTCCGGGTGACATAGTGGACCTCGTCGATGCCCTTTGTGTTGTTGTGGAAGGCCTGGTTATACATTCGAAGGGATCAGATGAAACTGTAGCACAACTGGGCGAGGAAAATGACAATTTAACCCAAAAAATCGCACAAATAGAGAAGGATGCAGAAATCACCAAGGCGCTGCTAGAGTCGAAACAAGCACAGACCTCCGAGCTCGAGGAACGACTCAAGGACTTCAAATTCCAGCTTGAGGACGCAAAGTCAAGCCTGGAGAAGGAGCAAAAAGAGACATCATCCTTGAGGTCTACCCTTAACGCCGAGAAAGCTGAAAGAGAGGTATCAGACAACCGCGCCATGGAGGGAGATCAGACGATCACTGAGCTAAAGGAACGTCTACAACATATGGAAGAGGCTAAAAGCTCTGTTACAGCTGAGCTTCTGACATGGAAGAGGAAAGTTGAAACCACTGAAGATGGCGGCAAGTCTACTAGCTCATGGTTTGACGCTCGAGGTGCTCGTGCTAGTGATATGTCATTGAAAGTTCATACCCTTGTTGAACAGCTATCGCGGATTCTAGAGGAACTAGGATTCACAATTGTCTCTCAGGACAATTCTATGACAATCCAACGAACTTCCAGGGTAATGAATGGGCTTTCCGTCGGTGACAGCATGGCATCCTCGACGCTTATACGCACAATTCCAACACCTGAACATGTGCATTGGGCCAAAGCAGGAAACGAGGCAGACGAATCGTCTCAATTTTCTTCATTTATGGCTGCTGTTGATCGCATGGATATAGCGGCTTGCGGGGACGCAGTAATCAAGAGAGTTAAAGACATTGAAACTTTGGCTAGGAAATGGCAAAAGGAAGCCCGAGGATACCGAGACAAGTACCATCGTGCTCAAAGCGAAGCCCACGACAAAATTGCCTATCGATCATTCAAGGAGGGCGATCTCGCACTCTTCCTGCCTACGCGCAATCAAGAAATTCGATCATGGGCGGCATTCAATGTCGGAGCACCCCACTACTTCCTGCGAGAGCAGGATGTTCATAAACTGCATACGCGGGATTGGCTCCTCGCCCGAATCACCAAGGCAGAGGAAAGAGTGGTTGACCTTTCGAAATCTATGAACGGGACAAACCAAGACCGCCTTTCGACGGGTGTTAATGACGGCGCATCAATCGACGACGATAATCCCTTCGAGCTATCAGATGGTCTGAGATGGTATCTTTTGGATGCATCGGAGGAAAAACCACGAGCTCCCAGTACCCCAGGGCTTGGTAAGAGTACCGTTGCTTCTGCACATGTTGACGCAAAGGGGAGTATTCGGCTAAAGCGGACAACATACGGCGGGGGGGCAACAAAGACTTTATCGAAGAGCTTAGATAGCAGACGGAACAGCTCGGCATCGAGAAACGGTGTACCCGTACCTACACTTCAGCCCGCATCAACAGGTGAAACCGTATTGCCGTCGGAAGGGGATCAAAGTGCGGAGGGCCGCAGAGAGGAGGCACAAATATTTAACGAGGTTCGCAGAGATCTGTTATCGGGTCCCTCAAATGAATCGAATAAATGAAAATAACCGCCACTTCGATATGGAGATGTTGGTTCGTTTCGATTAGAAACTGATTGCTTTCTTTCTTTCTCCAACATAGGACAACAACGGCCAAAGCTCAGTGGTTGGCTCTCCTTCGACCCCGGTCAGAAACAAGCCTAGCTTTCTTTCAGGGGCGAGCTCGTCACCATCTAGATCCTCCCTCAACAGCCATGCTTCTAAACCACGGCCATGGGAAAGATTATTTTCTCTAGACTATCGATCAGACGCTTTCTCCTAAATCTACAACCCAACTCCTAGGATGCTTTGGTACATATTTTGACTATTTATGTACTTTGTGGTTGTTAGTCTCAGCCACCCGTCTATTCCCCTTTCCTCGGTATATACACAAGCTGACTATCATTCCCAGCTCTGGAGTATATACACAGCACATTACTCGGTGTACAGTCCTATTTGTTACGAGGCACGAGTTACACATTTCAACTTGTCCCTATAGACCTTTCACTATGCATTTGCCTGTCTTACCTCCCGGCGTTGGAGTCTGTTTCAATGATACCCACTCTCTTTTGACGCTTAAGCATCTGCCTCATACCATGCATAAGTGCTTATACGAGGCTATGAAAATATGTTAAATTTATCTACTGATCTCTTCCACCTCTACTTGTCCTTATCAGACTTTGTATATTCCGTATATTGGTTCTATTTGCATCTAGAGCTCTCCACAGTCATCATTCTCAACATTTATTAAAAATAATTGAAAATGTATTTTGTGTCAAAAGCCCTGTCCGTGTATTCGGTCTTAGTGGTCAATGCAAGATGGTATAAGTGAAAAGCTCTAAAGGTTGTGTAAGAGGGAGGAGATATCAAATGCCAAGCTCCGGGTGACACCACGGTTGATGTTGCACGATAATTCCATTGAGATGCAGTGCTACGAAAGGGACAAGTCCGAACAGCAAGAAGCAGCGTGGGTTACATGTAGCAAATAAGAGTCTATACAGGATCCGATATACAATCGCCCTGTATACGACTTTTATTATTTAGCTTGCTTCAAGGCATGGTCACTCCTGTCCTTACAGCCCAATATTTAAGACCCTTTCAAACATAATATATCTATGATTGCCCGCTGGAGCGGTTCTTAGTTTATAAACATATGTCTGTCCAGCGGTTAGCCCACAGCCTGCCGTTATTAGTGATCGTAGCTTAGCTATCGATATCAGCAGGTTAATTAGGGCAAGGAGCGAGGGTATCTCGAGTGATGTAATATATAAAGAGGAAAAAGGAGAGAGGGAGGGTTAAAATTAAAATTATTGTATGTCTTGGGTATCATAAATCATCAATGCACATCTAAATCGTATTATCTTAATTGGCTTTATTTCCTTCTGCTTCTTCAGGGCCTGTTTCCGGAGGTATCAAAAGCGTCTCCAGCCCACCTAAAAATTGCTCCGCCCTCTTCTTAGACCGGAGCTCCTCAATCTTCTTTCTTCTTTCTTGCTTTGCTTTGTCCCTAGCTTCTTTTTTCGTAGTAGCTCGATCTCGCTCAACGGTCGTTTCTCCTCTAGCAGCCATAAAATCCTCCATTTCCTTCTTTCGGATCTCTTCGTCATTAGAGAATGCGTAGAATCCAGTTCCGCGAGTGCGAATTTCAGCTTCAGCGTTATAATGTGTTTCAGGCGGCGGTGTAGGACTTCGATCCCGCTTTTTGGAAAGTTTAGACATCTGGGCCGCAATATTTTCATCTGGGTTGAATGCTGCGGCTTGTATAGTTGAACCGTATATAACGTTTGAGGGTCGAGAAGGGCGAGCTACTGACGGGACAAGGCTTGGTCTCATATCCTGTTCAACTTCCTCTCTGTTTGCAGCAGATGCGGTTTGCTGGCGCTGCCGATTTTGTAGAGCTTCTGCAGCCTCTGCTTTGGTGCCTGATCTTGTTCGACCAAACTCATCCTCATATTCAACCAGGGTATGATCTTCGTCTGGCCTCTCCTCAAGATCTTTTCCAGATTCTCTATCCTCGGCCCATTTTCTATCGAAATTAACCAGGCTATTCTTATCTGCCCGGCGTATAGTCGAGAAATGACCCTCATGTTGTCCACCCTCGTCACTATCACTGTCTCCCTCTGCTAAGTACTCTCCTTTCCTTAGTTCATCATATAGCTTCGTCTTTTCCAGCATTTTCCGCCTGGACCTATTAAGGACAGCGTCATCTACTTCACCGATGTCTATACCCCGTTTGTGTATTTGAAGTGCGGCGTTATCGTTGGATATATCGGCTGCTGCTCGTTTCTGCGCACCTTTGTTGTGAACGGAGAAGATGTCCGGTTTTCGAGATTTTCTCGCACGACCATGAGAGGTTGTTGACGCTGGTACGCTCTCAACATCGGAGCTATGTGAGGAGGGTGCCTTGGACTCTTTAGCTATCAGCGACGAGAGATGGGTTGTGAAGGCAAGCGTGGAGGACGACGCGAGGTCTTTCTTGGACGCCTCAGATTTGGGCCGTCGAATGCCGTATAATGACTGGGACGAGGACATAATTGCTTCCTTGTATGTTCTAAAGAAAAAAAAAAAAAGAAAGGAAGATATATGTCGATGCCGATGTTGAAGTCGTCGAGAAAGGAAACTGTGCCAAGCCATGCCATGCCAAGACATCTTATCTTATCTTGATCACATCACCGGAGATCGGAGCACGAGCCCCCCACCACGAAGAAACAAACTCGGAAAGCAGCAACAAACTGTCATATTCACCTTCGCTTACTTGTCATTTCTGATAGATATCAACATACAGGGAAATCATCTCTGACTGGTCAATCATGTCGAACAAAGCAATCTACCTCGGTGTCATTGGTGAGTTGTGCTAGAGTCACAAAGTACCCCTCAATTAACAGGCATCCAATATTCTAAGCACCAACAATGGCTGATCGGTGTGCATTACTTGTGTATAGGAGTCGGTGGTGTTGGAGGTCACTTCCTTTCACAGCTGTCTAAGCTTCCAAACGCACCATCTCTTGTCCTCCTTGCCCGATCCTCGCAGACACTGACCTCTCCCGCTCCCTCATACCCCGCCATCCCTCCGGCTGACTGGCAGTCTGCCTTTTCATCCTCTACCGGCCCATTCACCAAATCTGAGGCCTGGTCCCCGGAGAAGATAGCTTCATACCTTTCTCAGGTCCCAGGCCGAGCTATCTTGGTGGACAATACCTCTGATCCTACCATAGCCAATGCCTACCCGCTCTTTACCAGTAAGGGAATCAGCATCGTCACTCCCAACAAAAAGGCATTCTCTTCGTCCTTGAAGTTATGGAAGGATATTTTCTCTACGGCAGCTAGTAGCAATGCATTGGTTTACCACGAGAGCACCGTTGGCGCCGGTTTGCCCGTTCTTTCAACCCTTCGTGACCTAGTTAACACCGGCGACAAAGTAACCCGAATTGAGGGTGTCTTCTCCGGGACTTTGTCGTTCCTCTTCAATCAGTTTGCACCACCTTCACCGCCAGCTTCTGGCGAGAAGAAGCAATGGAGCGAGGTCGTTGCCCAAGCAAAGGAACTGGGCTACACTGAACCAGATCCCCGTGACGATTTGAACGGTATGGATGTTGCCCGGAAGTTGACCATACTCGCCCGCATTGCTGGCTTGGAGGTCGAGAGCCCCGATACCCTCCCCATCGAGAGCTTGATACCCGAAGAACTTTCAAACTTGGAGGCTGGAAGTAAAGGAGCTGAAGAGTTCATGCGCCGCTTGCCTGAGTTTGATGGAAAGATGGAAGAACTCAAGAAGGCGGCAGAGGCAGAGGGGAAAGTTGTGCGATATGTCGGTAGTATTGACGCCCCTGGCAAGAGCGTGAAGGTGGGCTTGCAGAAGTTTGACAAGGATAGCGCTATAGCCGGCCTTAAGGGTAGTGATAACATCATTAGCTTCTACACCGAGCGATATGGAGACCTTCCGCTCACGGTCCAGGGCGGTGGAGCTGGTGGCCCAGTTACCGCCATGGGAGTTATGGCTGATTTGATCAAGGTATTGGAGCGGTTGTCATAAATCCGCAGCTGTATTTTTCAAAACCCTTGAGTCTCCAATAAAATGTCTGCGCCTTTAGCATTCACCAATGTACCCCTTACATAGACAAACTAGTTTGGAATTTCTAACCGAGACCAGCTATGTGTTCTACCTCTATATTTGTGATCGATCCTCGCGATAGCCTTCTATTGCACCATGCACCATGACTCAAGATGAGTGATAGAGCATCATAGTCACGTGATGTGTATAAAATGACGGGTTATATAGAGGCTGTAGGTCTGGGTTAGAGGGAAGTCTCAAGAGATACAGAAACAAACAATCCACAAAGAGGCTCCTTTAATATGGTAGCTGAGAAAAGCGACGGTTATGCCGTGATATCCATAGCCATCATTACAGCGCTTGTCGCTATAGTGCTTGGGTGGCTCTGGACCAGGGATCCAGATGAGATCCCAACTATCAATTCATACCCTGGGGACTTTTCACTGAAAAGAGCACACAAGGAATATCTTTTGAATTCCAGGAACTTGATTAAGGACGGCGTTAAGAGGGTACGATAAAATACCGGCCTTTGATTTTTCAAAGGAAGCAATGAACCTAATCTACAACATCCAGTTCGACGGCCCTTTTCGAGTGATAACAGCTCTAGGATCTCGTGTGATACTTCCAGCATCGTATACGGAGTGGGTGAAGGGCTGCTTGGATTTAGACCATCAGGCCCTTGTCCACCATGTACGTCAATTCCATTATATTTGACAGATAAGTGGTGACGTGCTGAATCTTACTGGATTTGCTAAATAGGAGTATTTCGGCGGATACCCAGGGATGGAAGGTATTGGTATGGTTACTGATCCAAGGAAAATTACTATTGATGTTGCCAAAAAGAAGCTGAACCAAAGTAGCCGTAAGTTCCATCTTTGAGGCCAGAGTTGGTCTATGCTAACGTTGGAGTAGAGTGTAAGGTGATGCAGGAGCACATCAAAGAGTCACTTAAAGAAGCCTGGGATGACAGTAAAGGTACATTATTCATCTAGAAACTCTTCGGAATATTCAAATTGCTAATCCTGGCTCTAGATTGGCATGTTGTCGACTGGCCGCAGAATGCTGTCAGTTTTATTGCACGAATGTCGTCTGCGGTATTTGTCGGTCCTGAGCTATCTCGGAACCCTGAATGGCAGAATCTTATAATCACTTATACCATTAATACATTCATGGGAGTGCGAGCACTCCGCTCATATCCAGCATTTCTCCATCCAGTTGCAAAGTGGCTGCTCCCCGAATGCAGAAAGTGTCAAGCACAAGTACGGCTAGCTCGCCAAATGCTAGACCCAATATTTCAAGCCAGGGTAAAAGCCGAGAGGCTTTCAGGAAAAGGAGACAAACCAAAAATATATGATGACACGTTTCAGTGGCTTAGAGATGCAGCTGCGGGTCGATCGCTTGATCACACTGCTGCACAGTTGGCGTTTGCTGTGAGTGCATTGCATACGACCACCGAATTACTCAAACAGACTTTATTGGATATTTGTACCCATCCAAAACTCATTCAACCAATACGGGATGAAGTGAGCGAAGCATTGAAGGAGGATGGCTGGACGACTGCGGGCCTTTTCAAGATGCAGCTCCTTGATAGCGTGATTAAGGAGAGCCAACGGTTGAAGCCCGGATTGCTAGGTAATTTACCGCTCATGCCTGATAACCATTAACAAAGACTAATATTATTTCTCCCCATTAAAGTAAACCTTGAGCGCAAGGCCCTTTGCGATGTTACTCTTGCCAACGGGATGAAGTTACCAAAAGGAACCAACCTTGCCGTTGATTCTTCCATGATGTGGGACCCGACGATTTATCCAAATCCGACTGTTTACGATGGATACCGGTTTCTCCGTCTACGGCAGTCCGGAAATGGGACTGCGGCGCTAGTATCTACGAGCCGAGAGCACATCGCTTTCGGGATTGGAAAGCCTATCTGCCCCGGCAGATTTTTTGCAGCGAACGAACTTAAGGTTGCATTAGCGAATATTCTCATGAACTACGATGTCAAAATCGCAGGAGACCGTGAGCCAAAGATCATCGAGATTGGCTTTGAAATGTTAAGCAATCCAGAAGCGAGCTTAATGGTTAAAAGGAGGTAAAATTAGTATACGGGCTCTCTTTCAACGGCGAGGGGCCACAGTTGGCCACTTGATATAGCAACAGGGTATTTTCGTGGCCATTGGATCTAAGAGTCGACCACCATCTCCTCAAAGAAAAATGCCATGTTACTTCTTTAAATATTGCCTAATAACGCTCCCTTTAATCAGCTAGATGTACTTAAGCTATGGTTGCTACTACAGTAGCATACCTGGACAGAAAATGCGATCGGTTCTTTGCCTGTTTACCTGGCTTTGTTGCTATCTGTATAATTTTATGCACCATCCCCTTTACCGTCATCCTTTCTCGAAAGCAGCGAAGTCATATTAAATTTCATTGCCGTTTCGTGGTGTTTTACTGCTTTGCTATTGATATGAATGTTACATTGCAGAAGTAAAGTTCAATGATACCATCCCTTGGTTACAGTATATTGACTGCAAGGTACATGCAAAAAATTAATAATGAATTATTGCATCTAGGTACAGTCAGAAGAGGGTAGATATATCGCACCCTACATTCTTGATTTCTAAAACCGGTAAGGAAAATCCCCGAGAAGTGTCACACCAAAGGAAATACAACATGCACGAAGATGATGGCAAATTATACATCAAGATAAGAGGAACATATGCAAGCATACCGACCTAGATAGACGTGTATGGAGAATATGAGGCATAATCCAATGTCTTCGATGCAAGCCCACAAAACCCAAGAGACAGTAAACGGGAGGCTGCTGGAATAGCAAAACGTCACCTTCCACAGGAAACATCCGCAACGGTGGTCCGTATAATAAAGCCCGCAGAATCATGCACAGCATTGACCAACTCAACGGGGTGATCGACGACCTGATCAAGCGACAGAGGGCGGTTAAATCCAAGACTCGACATCTGGTTCGCGATCTTCGCGACAGCGAACTTGTCCGACCGCCTCCCTAAATATCCCCATGTGGGATGGTCTGACCTGCATTTGGCTCGCTCATAGGTGCAATCGTCCACAGGGAGGAAGTTGTAAATGATGTAGATGCCATCTGCAAGCCCATTTCGGCCGAATTTCACCACCACTCCAAACCCAGTTGGAAACCAAGGGCCCTGCGAAATATTCTCCTTGCTCTTTGGAATACCGCTATCGCCCACCCACTCCTCGAGTATGCCTATCTGGTGGAAAACGAAGCCTGTATCGGAAGTATCATCGGACTCGTTTGACATATTGCTCTCTTCAGCGTAATGGCCCCTTCGGCGACAGGGGGGATTTCGGGGTTGGACGTTAAGGTTAACCCCCAGGACACTGGTTGGGAGGGGTTCATTGCCGCCTGGAGGGGAGAACTCTTTATCTGGATAGAGGGTATCGGATTGTGGAGAGATGCGGTAGTGGCTACCATATTTGTCTTTTCCGACATGAATCCAAGGGACAACGGGACTGTCGATGATTCGGAGAAGCTCACAGCGCTCTTCATGGGAATTGTAGCTCATATTGTCGATCAGTTCTATAAGTTGCTCACTGGTGGCGCCAGGAGTATCAAATACTTTCTGTAGCTCATTTCCCCTTTGTAGTTGCCAGCGCAGGAATGCCATCTGGTCAACCGGGTTGGGCCATCTATGCGCGAGGGAGGTCGGAAACGCAGACGTATCAGGATGGGAGGCTATAGTTTTCACCACCTTTTCAAAAGCTTCAAACTCCTGGATTGTTGGCATGGTGGCTGGCTTGTAGCTGATAAGGCTTGCTGAAAAAAGTAGATGAGGGTTGATGTAGAGATAGATGTAGAGAGAGAAGTAGAGAGATAGACGTAGAGAGAGAGCCGTAGATAGATGGTGGAAGTGAAGGGTAAAGATGAGGTATTTCAAATGGAAGTGAAGGTAGAAGTGACGGAAATATGCAACAAACGAGGGACAAAGAGAGAAGTGAGTCAAGCGGAGTTTTCCTTTCAGGTTGTCATACCTTGTGGTAGGAAGATGTCACGATGATGTCACGGAGATTTACTGTGATAAGCTAAGAATCTAAGACGGCAGATCCGTGGGTCCCTGCAGGTGGCTTGTGGATCGGCGGGTCGGAATAATTATTAACCCCACCCTCTAAAACAACGACCAAGAGTTGATCAGATAGTTTGGTTATTGGAGATATATAATGAGCCAGGCCGAAATCTGCAATGATATTCCTTGCGGCGGGTAGCGGCAGTAATGATCTCGTTTACTTTACCCTACTCCTGATACCAGGAGGAATGACACTCTCTTAACTCTTCTCTTTCAAGCCAAGTTTTGACAAGGGATTTCAACTAGTCGAAGGCATACATGCAGGTAGATCAAATATGCTGCGGTATTCCTTGCGACGGGTAACAATAGAAGTCTTCTTGCTTGCTTTTGCTTGATGGTAACCATCATTCCTATAGTTAGCTCCAATGTTTATAGAACTAACAACAACTATACCCACAACGCCACTATTATACCTATCGGTGCAGCCTTACCGTAACGTACATATTGGCGATATGCAGATGTGTCATTACTGCCTAATTACTATGTAATAGAGCAAGGTTCTTAAGGGTCCCTATAATCAAGGACAAGTCTAAGGATAAACTTAAAGGCTACTGGGCGGGGTTAACCAGAGGCTGCCTTCAATTTTCCTTAGGGCATCAAAGGGTTTTGATGAAGACTGCCGTATGTAACGGTCATATCATCTAAGCCTGCGCCCAAACGAGCATCAATGAACTAAAATACAAAGCTGAAGAAGAGAAGAAGGAAACGGGTAATTAGAGCCCGCACGGGGACCTAATATCCTCATCGGGTGAGTCATCTCCTCCATCAGCTTTTGCCCTGTTCTTTGATGTCCCCGTTTGCTGCTGTTACTTGTCGGTGGCGAGTATCACAAAGTTCCGATATTGATATGCCAGAGGCCGTTGGTGGCGTATCGGTCGTTTGTTGATGGCATTGTTCCGATCCAGCGTACACCGCTTATGTATTACCTTTTTGCAGATGGTTATGGTTTTTTTATGCATTTCCCTCATTATGTAAAGGGTAAGAATTGATGATGGGGAGTGGTGTGGAATGATAACTTGTTTCACATATGTAGCTTCTTCTTTCTTGCCGATAATCATCGCAGGCTAAGGGGACAGGTGGCGTTTTGTGTTATTATATCTATGATATCTGATACCATATTCGTCCTACACTACTACTGTGGTGCAGCTACCATTCCCGTCCTCTTTTGTCCTCTGCCCACTTCTCGAGCTGTGTTATTCTTTCACGCACGAGGAACTTTTTAAGCGATTAAGCACACCAATATTCAAACACGTCCATTTCCTCCTTCAAGTACACCTTTCTTTGGATTTAAACCATCTACGGATCTTACTTACTACCTAATCACGCAAATAACGAACACACGATGGATCCCAGAGAAACTACCGTTGCGGTTTCTCCACGAGTTGCCCTACAGAATGACCTCAGCCCAGGTCAAGCCTGTAAAAGGTTTTCTACACCACTCGTCGTGATCGCATGTGCCGCAGCGCGTACACGATCAGACCTTTGGCTTTTCAGGCGAAAATGTCGAGAGTATCCAGAAATACTCAGTGATGGTACGTAGGCTACTACGTTTTTCTCCAAGCTTATACATAATGCTGATACAGGCACAGGTTTAGTGAGAAGATTCTCAGAGAGCATCTGCCACAAGATTTTTATGCTCAGAGGGGTATACATTGGTTATAAAGCCACCGTCGAGCAGTACCGGAACGAGATCGCAGTAGCAAAGCTTTTCCGTGGAGCCGCTCCGAGCCTTGGTGACCTCCTGGATACCGCAGAGGCTTCCGTGTCAAACCTCGAGGCCGAATGGCATTATTCAAGGCTGGAACTTGGCTCTCCTTTTTTGCTGGTTTCCTTCGTGGCGGAAGGGCACATGGTACCCACGCGATCTTCCAGGGAGATCCTTCTCCAGCTTATTCTTGGGAGAAAGACATTCAGAGACAGGCTATCTAGCACAAATCCAGCAAACTTTCTTGGTTAGTACTACTCGATTTCCTATGTTTTCTGGTTAACTCTACGAAACCCAACCTAACATTCCAAATAGGGAACATTGGAGACCGTGTCGATCTACCATTCGAGCCTTTACAGCAGGCTGACATCGTTAAGTTGGCTCTCAAGAAACCCGTCGCCGATGGCTCGATAAAAATGTTGTTCGTTTGCTACCACGATATCCCAAGCAATCAATCGCGACGAATGGTTGTTGGTGCCAACCAAGAGAATTGGGAGGGCCTGAAGGAAATCGGCGATATCCGTCGAAGAGACCGAGATTATCGCCTGGAACCCTATATCCCTCGGGCGTGGGCTGCCTATAAGGCACTTCGAGACCACGAGATCCAAGAGGCAGGAGCTATTAACCACAAAGATTATAGCACCTTGCAGCTTGGTGCTTTGAGGGTCCGGTTAGCCGAAGATATGAGGGGACACCCTTCATTCCTTGGCCGCAGGAACGAGCACGGCCAGGCTTTCACCACCGGAGGTGAATCCCATCCATGCTGCTACGTTTGTAGTGGTATGATGGGTTACCGAGTTCATATGGCGTGGGATCGACAACGAGAGAGGCTATACTTTGGCAGCTTCGACTTCAAGCGCAGGGGTGATTACCCGCATTCCTGTGCTGAGGTCGCCGCTAGCCAACAGTGCGCTATGTACCTAGTGAAGAATGGGCTTCACGAAAAATATTAATCATCCTAAAGCCCCATTGGTTTACTTGAGCGAAAGTTGGCGTTTCTTTCATATTTGTGTTTTCCAGACACTCCTAGATACAGGTACTCTTAAAATTATGTCTATATCCTATCTATGGATGGCTTCCGCTTTATGCAGTCCCCCAGACAGGTCAAAGGACAGATGGCGTAAGGGGTTCAAAATGGGGTTAAACAAAGACTATCTTTTCTTAGGCCCATCAATGACTAGATGCAGGCTGCAATATGCCGCTTAACAAACATTTTTCTGTGTTACTAGTAGCTAGGATGTGTTATACTCTAGCAATCTTGAGCTAGCCAGATCGACTATATAAAAGCCATGTTTTACTTCCTCTCATCTGGTACACTCCTAAACATCTCACCCCTACAAACTCTCACAGCCACAACTGCAGCATACAAACACGATGAGCTTGGAGGCAAAGAGGACCACTACTGCCGTGTTCTCAGGCGTAACGATACCCGGGAATATGAACCTATTGTACCCTACCGATACTTGTGACCGCGTCTGCTGCGGTGAGAGTGAGAAAAGACCTTCGGTTATTTCATGCAAGAGTATCATGATACTCAATGATGGTACGTTGATTGCTCATGATTCCCTCTTAACCCTTTCTATGATACTAATACGGAGTAGGGTACTAGATATATCCATGGCCCTTTGTGACAGCATCTGTTATAAGATGGTTTTTCTAGGAGCTGTAGAGGGATATAAAGCTGCAATAATACCGTACCGCCTAATGAACTGTCTGGAGAGATTATTCCAAGTCGCAACGCCGACTCTCGGCACTCTTATGACAATAATATTGGAAGGACGGAGAATAAATAGATGCACACCCAAATGCGAATCAACACCACTCTTTCTTACGATGCTAGTTTGGGGGCGGGGGCTACGGTACTGTTGAACGGAGATTCGGTGTAATACTGCCTGATCGTACGAAACACGTTAGTCAACTACGCCGTTTCATTAAATATCAGTGTCAGCTCTCCATCATCGAACAAATGCTACGCCCGGCGTTTTAACGCCTGTTTCAGCTGTAGCTGGCATCTCCGCGATGGCAAGATACATGGCCGTATGAGGAACATAAATAGGAGCTCAATATCGTGTATTTAGATGATTAGTGCTTGATAGATTGAAATCTCATAGATTGCTCCAGACCCACCTGACCAATCAAATCAATCAAATATCTCGTATCTCAGAGGTACCAACGCGGTCTCCACGTGAGATCCTTATCCAATTGGTACTTAATCAGAAAGATTTCGTGGACGGGCTACCAACAGAGCCAGTCCCCCCCAGTGCGATAGCCAATTATACCTTGGGCAAAGAATTCGAAGATGGCACGCCAAAAATGTTCTTCATCTGTCACCACAAGGTGCTAAACCAACAAGCAAGGTTTATCGTTGGTGCTAACCAGGACAACTGGGGCAGTTTACATGAGATTCAGAAAATCCGCCGGAATGATAGGGACTTCCGCCTGCAGGCTTATGCCTTTGACGCCTGGAAAGCATACACAGTCCTCAGAGACAGAGAGACTCATGCCCGGCGTAATCTCCCACCTGATGGGTTACCGCACCTATGCGGCGTACAATAATATTGATTTGGATAAATATATCACCAGCTTCAACTTTAAGCACCGAGGTGATTACGCCCATTCCTGTGCGGAAGCACTCATGTGTCGCCTCGTATTGTCGTTTAGATTCGCCAATGCCATGGAGCTCGACTGTCGCAATCGAATACCGAGGAATGCTGTCAGAATCTTCGTGTGTACGGCGTCTTGGCAGTATCAGGCCAACGCCACTCCCCCCCTGCAGATCTGTTTGATTACGGCTCGTACGTACGCTACGCCTTCCCCCATATATAGAGGCCAGATATGGCCTGTTTCCCTAGTTATTATCATCATTCATCGATATTAGGCCTATTTTTCGCTCTTTGCTATTGTATCTTGGGCTTATAGGCATTGATTTGCCGTTCCGCTGTGTCCCGTAGAGACGCCATAATCGTACCGATCATTAGCGCGCTCCGATAGGTTATGAGCCCTCGCTCTTAGCCCGGATACCAATAAGATGCCTGATACGGGCATGCCGCTGCAGGACGCTGCAGCTGCAGATGTTGATCACCAAACTCAGCCAATAGAATGGCACCGAATCCCGGACGTCGCCAAATTCAACCCGATCGCGGGTATAACCATGCTCGCAAATGCGAGAGACGTCGACATGTGGGTAACGAATGTCGAAAGAAGGCTGAGAACGCAGCAATTACGCTGCATGATCGACGGATCGATACCAAACGGACCCCCAGACGGACACGAAGACCATGCCAGATGGGAGGCCGCAGACGCCCTAGTCGTGGATTGGCTGACATCTCAGATCTCGTTCGATTTATATCGTCAAGCACAAAACTCATGCCTTCCAATTGACACGGCGTATCAATTGTTTACCGTCATCAAGCAGGTCTTCACCCACACACGGCCTGCAGACGCACGATCTTACTGGGCCAAATGGAAGTCCATCAAACGATCAGACTATGCCACGATGCATCAGTTCGTTGAAAATCTTTCCAAATTGTACGTGGATGCCACCAGAGCTGGATACCCATTCCCACCGGCTGATGCACTGGACAACCTGGTGCATGGCATCAACGACGAGATGACCGTATGGTCGAATCTCATAATGAACGAACTCGAACAAATCAAGCCCGCGGACGTCACCCGCGAGCAATTCCTCGGCTACTGCTCACGAACGCTGGCCAAAGTTGATAATATGAAGATAACAGCCGCCGCACCGAGACCTCAAGCACGTACGGCGAGCAACACCCGGAAGGGACAAAAAGGTGCACCTCCGGAAGGAACGTCCCACGAAGAACACGTCAAACATCTCATGGCCTCATTGCCAGAAGAGGTGGACGGCAAATGCGGATATTGCAATATCCCTGGGCACAAAATCAGTAGATGTCATTTCTTAGTCCCAAGCGCCCGTCCACCAGGCTGGCGTTCAAGGGGATGGATATGGGCATACTTACCGAAGAGGACACCAACTCAACCAAACGCCGCAACAGCCGCGCGAGATACGGCCGTTGGTGGTTCAAACGTTGCTACAAATATCGTTACAAATAACGAATTTGTTACTAACTTTGCTGGTGCAGCAACACACGTGACGCCTAACATTTCGGATATCAACATAATAACAACAGCGAACTCAGCGCCAAATTCGAGCTCTCGCACAACGTGGATAGCAGATACAGGCAGCGCGTACACTATCTGCAATGATATAGCCTCATTCGTCAATTTCACACCAACAAACAGCACCCCGGTGCGCGGGTGGCAGGGCTCAGTCTCCGAGATGACTGGTAAGGGAGATGTGGTGATCCCATTCCTAATGGATAACGGCACCATCAACAAATTAGTGGTTACTGCATATTATTCGGAACATGCAGTACACAACCTCCTATCCGGCCAGGACCTGAAGACAAAACACGGTGCCTATATATCAGAAAGGGATAATACCATACGTTCGCTGCGGGACGATTCATTGATAGGCTACACTTACTGTGGTGGCGGCGTTACGATGCTAAGAATACACCCCGATCCTATCCATGCAAATGCAGCGACGAAGGCCCCTACCACCAACATCTCACCAGAGACCTGGCACCGAAGGCTTGCACACTGCGGATATCCAGCACATCTCCAAGCCGCAAGGGCAAATAACATTGACGCCCCTACAAAATTACACTGCGAGCCATGCGCACTAACAAAAGCACGAAGGATAGTCTCGAGAGACCCCCAAGAACGTGCCTCACAATTTGGTGCGAAGCTCCACATGGACCTTGTGCCAATCAAGCCACCAGGCCTACAAGCCTATCACCAAATGCTCGTCGTAATTGACGATGCCACCAGGCTCAAATGGGTATTCCCCCTAACCGGCAAAGATAAGGCCAGCGAGGTGTTACAAGGCCTCTGTGAATACCTGAATACAGAGACTACCTCTTACCCGCGCAAAATACGCTGTGATAACGGCACTGAATTCAAACAGTTCATTACGTGGATACGGCTCAAAGGCGCCAGCATCGAACTGTCACCACCTCGCTCACCTGAGTTGAACGGTATCTCCGAGCGCCATGCCGCGTACATCGAACAAACCAGTAGGGTAATGCTCAACGATGCGAGCCTCCCCCTGGAACTTTGGCCTTGGGCAACGGAGACCGCATGCTACGTGTTAAACCGCCTACCAGAGGGCACAAATGGTCGCAAGTCCCCATACGAACAAGCGTACGGGACCAAGCCCACACTTGAACATCTCCGCGTGTTCGGCTGCGTGGCGTATGTATACATCCACAAGGAAGACCGTGTTCAATCACAAAAGATGCATCCCCGAGCCCTGATTGGACGGCTCGTGGGCTATATTGGCAACGGCCACATTTACAAAATATGGATCCCTGAGACCGGCAAGATAATACACACAAAAGACGTCAAGTTCCTAGAGGAAACAAGACCTCCACCCCTGCCGGCAAGGGAACAAGATCCGATACCATGTGTAGGACCAACAGTAGCGCCGCCACGAGTCCCAACGGCACCCCAAGCCGTACACCAATCGATTGAACAGGCACCCGATGAAGCCGTGCCAGTCCCATCACGTCAACGTCTCGCGATAGAGAACAACGAACAAGTGCCTTGGCAGCTACAATTTGAACTTGAGCAGGCCATTAGTCAGCCAACCACGCGCATACACACCCTATCACCATCGCCGATATCCGCTCCCGCACACGTGCCTACAAGGTCAACCAATCAGGAGCTATCTGAGCCAGAGCCGCAGCGCCAAACAGCCGCTAAAAGTGCAAATGACCAAATATCTGCCCAAAATATTGAACAAATATCGAACGCCAAGACCTCTACCGCTCCACCGGAGCCACCAAAGCCTCTCCGGCGCAGTGCCCGTATATCACCAGCACCAACACCGTACTTACCAGGCGCCTTCGAACCGCCACCCGAAGACCCAACGCCGCGCCCTATCCGAGTATCTGCTCGCAGCAACAAGGGCAAAACACCAGAGCGCTACGAAGGGGGATCCTATGCCCTCACAGAAAAGATATTAGCACACAAAATACCAGTGCCAACCACCTACAAAGAGGCAATGAGATCCGAACGGGCAGCCGAATGGTGGACCGCGATGGAGCAGCAGATCGCCAAATTGAATACGCTCAAAGCATGGTCCCTTACTAAGCCCCCGGAGGATGCCAAAATGTTACCTGGCAAATGGGTATACGACATGAAAAAGGATGCAGACGGGTACGCGACAGATTTCAGAGCCAGATGGGTTGTTTGCGGCAATTGGCAGCGGCCAGGGCTTGATTTTGATGAAACGGCGTCCTCCGTTGTCCATGAGATTTACATCAAACTATCTCTTACGAAGATAGCCATAGAAGACCTCGAGTGCGAACAGGCGGATATCATAACTGCGTACTTGCATGTAGCATTGAAGAAACACAAGATATACGCGCGAATGCCCACCGGTTTTCAAGCCTACGACCCATCAGGCGGAGAACTCGCCTGTTTACTTCTCCAGGCGCTATATGGCCTCAAACAGTCAGGTATGCTTTGGCAGGAGGAGTTCACCAAGCAGTTGAACGAATTGGGCTTGATACCGTTAACAAACGATCCATGCGTGTTCACGAGGCCCGATGGCCTCCTCGTACTAATTTACGTGGATGACGCATTGATCGCTGCACCAACAAAGGATATCATAGCTGAGTTCAAATGCCGTTTAGGCAGGGTGTTCCCTATTAAGGATATGGGGGAGCCTGCGTACTTTCTTGGCTGCAAAATACAGCGTATCCGCGACAAAAGGGTCATATTACTCTCACAAGATGCCTATACAGAAAAACTGCTGGCGAAGTTCGGTATGGAGCATGCACACGGTATCAAAACGCCAATGGAAATAAAAATGGTCATCACACAGAACACGCCTCTGGACCCATCTCAGAAAAACGTTTACCAGCAAATATTGGGTGGTCTCAATTGGCTCGCTATAAAAACAAGACCTGATATATGTCAAGCACTTGGCCAACTCCAACGCTCGATCGGCGATGTCACCCTATCTCACCTACACTGGGCCAAGCGTATATTACAATATCTCGCCGGCCAACGCACCGCGGCACTGATGCTTGGTGAACACCCTGAACAGGCTTTACAAGCCTTTGTTGATGCCGGAGACCAACAAGACGGCCGTTACACGGAGTTTTATATATTTTTTTACGCCGGCTGCGCAGTATCTTGGGCATCACGGAAACAATCATTGATCGCACCGTCATCCACCATCGCGGAGTTCCTGGCATTTGATCCAGCCGTAAAGGACATCCTCTGGCTGCACAAGATCCTTAAATCACTAAGTCTACCTTTTAATACGCCTACAACGCTGCAAACTGATAGTATCAACGGTATGGCCGTGATCAATGGCTCCCCTTACAGACGCACTACTCGCTGGATTGACAACCGTTATTTCTTCACTAAGAAATATATTGACGAAGGCGTATTGCACCTACGATACGTTAATACCGCAGACAATGTTGCCGACGGCCTCAGCAAGACGCTGGACCGTATCAAATTTGCAAGATTCGTTGCGCTGCTCAACTTCAAACACGTCCGACACATTTGACGGATAACCACACTCATTACCATTTCCTACTATGTTATATTTGATATATTTGTGCGTATAACGGCTTCAACAGCCATTTTCTTCGATGGTTCACCCAGACGTGTTCCAAATCGTACGTCCCGTACGAGCCTAGGGGGGTATGTCAGAATCTTCGTGTGTACGGCGTCTTGGCAGTATCAGGCCAACGCCACTCCCCCCCTGCAGATCTGTTTGATTACGGCTCGTACGTACGCTACGCCTTCCCCCATATATAGAGGCCAGATATGGCCTGTTTCCCTAGTTATTATCATCATTCATCGATATTAGGCCTATTTTTCGCTCTTTGCTATTGTATCTTGGGCTTATAGGCATTGATTTGCCGTTCCGCTGTGTCCCGTAGAGACGCCATAATCGTACCGATCATTAGCGCGCTTCGATAAATGCTGTCTCCATTGCGACGTACAGTCAGCGCTCCATCCTTGACAAACACGGATGGCGATCATTGCCATGATCTTGGCAACGTGCCTGCAGCCAGCAGTGTGCTACTAACTGGGTGAATCATGGCCATAAAAGCAAATCTGTATTTCCTTTCTTTGACCTCCGAACATATGAGATAATATATGCCAGATGAGCTTTCAAAGCAGTCTACGTCCCCTATTCGTGTGCAGCCTAAAAAGTAGCGCTTACCACTGTAGCTTGGGGTACATAGTGTATCAGCCTATGCCTAAGGATAGGTGCAAGGCTAGGGCCAAGGGGAAGATGAAGGACAAGATAAAAGATAAGAGTAAGGATAAGCCTAAGGAAAGACGAAGGGTGAGGGTGAGTATCAAGGATAGGGATATGTCGTTGATTTGAGAGTAGATGGGAAGCAACGAACACGATGGATAGTCACGTGCCTAACCATCCATGACATAATACAGCTTACTAAGCACAGAGACGGAGAATAGTCGGTCCAGGTCCACGTGATATATTATATAAGGAGCCCAGAGTAATCTATACCTCGTTCGATGTTTTACTGGGTACGTACTCCCGTATATGTATGTACCTGCTTACTCCGTACGGGGGAGGAGTGTGATTTGTAGGGGGGCGAGGCTAGCAAGGTGGTGTGGTGCCGGAAAGTGGTGCAGCAGCAGCAGCAAGACAGCGGTGGTCCTGCGGTGAGTTACAGACCAGCGATCGGAGGGCCTGCTGCGGGCGATCGGGCTGCCCGGTGTTTCGAACCAGGAAGGCCGCGGCCGTGACGAGACGGCGATCTATCCTCACATCGTATCCTCCATCACCTGCACCTACACATACACATACATCCTATATCTATATCTATCTCTGGCATATGTATGAGTATTCACGTATCGAGGTATACTCCGTACGCAGGTATGTAACGTAACAGGGTCGTAAGTGACAGGCCCGTACAGTATTTTCACGTGCGTCTTGGCGGCACTGACCGTGTATCTTACCATACCATACCATACCCCCTCTTTTTTAGGGCCCTTTTTTTTTTTTTTTTTCGCCTGGCTTGCGTAGCCCAAGCAGGGCAGGGCAAGGGCAGCGAGGCCAGAGAGAGGGCGCCCTCGCACTTTTCCCCCTTCCCACCCTTTCTTCCTACTCTCCCCCTTCTGCCTCTCGCTCTCCAACCTCCACCACCCAAAATCCTCTCCCATACAAATTCACCCTCTTCTGCCTACACTGAAGTTCGCCCATACTAACTACTCGTTGCCCCCCATACAAAAAACATCAAGTACTACACTTCACACCAGGTAAGACTGCCACCCTCGACACCTCACTGGCGCTCTTGCGACTGCTCACGTTCACTCTCTCTGCCTTCATCCTGTCCTTTTTGTTATTATTATTTTCATTTCCTCCTTTGCTGGCCGTTGTTGTCGCTGCCATGATCTATAGATCTATCACTATCACTATGCACAACTTCTACTTGACAGCGTCGCAATCGCGTGCACAACGTCTGCCTCTCGTGTTTACCTGTTTCAATCGATCGTGCTTTTGATGTTTTTGTTCCCTCTGAGTGTGTTTTTGTTCTTGCTCTGTCTCTTTCTGCTGCCACCTCTGCTGTGCTTCACTGCATGGTCAGACAGCGCGTCTAACAGTGTAAAACGCGTCGCATGGTCTTCCTCACTGCCGTTATACTCTGGTTTATCTCATCTGGGCTTCTTTTCTGACGTGGTTCCACGCGACTTTTGCCCTTGTTCTTCTTACCTGCACTTTCCCTCACCTTAACCATCACCACCACCACCAACCTGATACCTCTTCACTTCGACGCAACACCCTCTCCACCACTCTAGACTAACACTGAACACAGGCGCATTAAATAAAACTCGCCAAAATGCCAAAGGAAAAGACCACTGCCCGCAAGACCAAGGGCCGCGGTGCCGAGAAGAAGAAGAAGGGTAAGCATACCACCTTTTCTCACTGCTGGATCGCGATATAGCTAACAGCGCGATATAGACCCCAATGCGCCAAAGCGTGGTCTCTCCGCCTACATGTTCTTCGCCAACGAGCAGCGTGAGTCGGTTCGTGAAGAGAACCCCAACATCACATTCGGTAAGTCCATGTTTTCAAGTCACCATCATATCGTTCTCCTCGCGTCAAGGCTAACTCCGCCCAGGCCAAGTTGGCAAGGTTCTCGGAGAGCGATGGAAGGCTCTGAATGATAAGCAGCGTGTTCCCTATGAGGAGAAGGCCGCTACCGACAAGCAGAGATACGAAGACGAGAAGGCCGCATACAACGTAAGCGTCCCTGCATCCCCACCGCGTCAATCGGCTCGCAGGCGCGCAGTTGCAACAGCAGACTAACGCAATATAAACAACTGCAGTCTCGCCAGGAAGAAGAGGAATCCTCTTAAAGCAGATGACAGACGACTGGACGGGCGCGATTGACCTTTTGCTGCCTTTCGACCTTCACGGCGTTAACATGTGTTCTCCTGTACTGCTTGTGCTTGCTGGTTATGTCCTTTGTATTCGCTATACCGTTTAATCGCTCTCTCTCTCTCTCTCCCCATCTCAAGGTTTTCTTTTTCCTCATTTCTCTCACTTCAACGGCTTTTCTTCTGGGACGGACGGTATCGATGGGGGTTTCATGGTTCCATACTATTATGTATTTTCATCCACAAGTGTTCCCCGTTCTGCCCTACCATACTTATCAACCTTTCATCTCTCTATATCTCTCTCTCTCTCTCTCCGTGTCTGTCTGGCATCGCCTCGCCGTCGATGCACTAGCTCTTATCTTTCATCTTTTAGTCAAGAGGTGGAGGGGGTTTCTTCTGTAAGTCATCATGAATTGTATCACGTATTCTCGAGGGTTTCTATCTCTTTTTCCTTCATCGTATTCATCTTTTTTCTTCGTCGCTGGCTGTCGAGAGGGGAATGCAAAGACTATTCAAACGCTCGATACAGGGGCTCTCGTCTTCGTAAAGGAACGACCGTATCTAGTAAAAGCAAGACTTCTCTCCCACCCTCTCCCCTCTCTCCCATCTTCAACCGGTGAAGCATGAATGGGAGAGTGTGGAAGGGAAAAAGGGGCGGGCCGGAGATTTAACCACGTCGTTTACCACGTGATGAGTATGACTAAGCTGAACAACTCACGCATGCAGGCAGGTGATCGCCGTTTTGGGCAGTTAAGCGACTTCATCTCGACTTTCTGCGGCTCAAGGACGGAGTTTCAGCTGGTTGACGATGCTGATGACGCGAGCATGACGAGAGCGATGACGATAATGAGACGGTTACGGTGGTGATGTAGCTTGATATAAAGCCGTGGCTGTCCATGGCGATCGTCGTGTTTGCGAATTAACTATTCTCAGAATCCCGGCCTCTTTTCCCTCCCTCCCCCCCAGTGCATGTATCTCGACGACGTACACACGGTCGTGCCAGCAGAAGGATCCCCCATCTCACGCAACCAGTCAATCTCGATCTCCAGTAAAATTGTCCCAAAGCGATAAAGAAACGGCTCAGGGACTCGAGATATAGGCTCGGCTCGTTCGCGTCTATAGAGCATGTCTAAGTAACCCCCTCACCAACACCGATACCGATACCCACCATGTTAAACCTCCTCGACGTCGCCCAGACATGCGAGGACATCGCACGGGGAATCTTCAACTTCCTCGCCCATGTACCCACCGCCTCGGTCGATATCACTGCCGTCGTCGCGGAGCTGTACGCCCTCGGTGCCATGCTGCGAGGTCTAGATGGCATTTACAAGATCCCCGCCCATCGACATAATTTCACCCGCATAACAAGTGATCTCGAGCTCATCGTGCGCGCCAGCTTGCGTCAGTCACTTCGCGACATCTTTGAAATGCTAAATCGTATGAACCAAGCTATACATATTACTAGTATACATAATGCGGCTGCTACTGCGGCGGGCACGCCGATAGCCGATACTACTTCCGCATTGCATAAGAGGACATGGGACGGGATGTGGCTGTTTTTCTATCAGCAGGCAGGGTATACATTGCATCTACGGCTAAGGTATTATAAGCAGATGCTGGAGGAGATGTCGGCAATCGTACAGGGGTGAGTTCAAGCTGAGTAGAGGGGCTGTTTTGATTCTTCCTGCATACATTCTAACTGTTGGTATAGTGATGTTGCAGACGAGGTTATGCTTGCAAGCTGCCGTGCGGCAATCACTACGCTGCGTGTAGCCCAGGATCGACACGTTGCACTTCAAGCTCAACAGCAGGCTCAGGCCCAACAGCAACAGCAGCATCACCAGCATCACCAGCATCACCAGCATCACCAGCATCACCAGCATCACCAACATCAACAACAGCATCAAATGCCAGGACAATTCCCGCAGACTCCATTCCATCATATGGGTGCTGTGCCTCCTGCACCACCTCCACCACCACCACCTCCCGCCCCTCATATCCCGACCATGCCGCCGCTCGATATTCCCCGCATTCTAACCCCCGAAATTTCACTGGAACACATTCTCGATCCACCAGTAGCTCCCGAACCACCAAAGCGGAAGTCCTCGATGAAGCGGCGTGGTTCGTTCGAGAGACCAAGACCAAGCAGGAAACAAGAACATCGGGATTCAATACATTGGTCGAACCCGACGAGCCCAAGGTCTCCGGTTGATTCTACCAGTAGCGATACTATGTCGCTAGTTTCCAATACCATTAGACATTGGGCGTCAAAAGTTTATAACTCCGTGATTACTTCGACCCCCTTACAGTCTACTGGAGATATGTGAGTTGACATGCCGGGAGTGCCATGTACTTTCGACCGGTCTTCTAACTAATACGCCCTTGGCTAGGACAAAGTGTTACGGCGACAATATGCCTGATGTAAGAGCGCATCTGGACAAGGGCTACATCGAATTACTTCAATTGTAAGCTGTCTCTTTTCCGTTATTGAAAGTAGCCTTATTTTCAGGGGTCAGCGTACTAATGGGTCATATAGAAAATTTCCTGGCAGACCGCAACTTACGTGTTCCTTCTTCCTACGGGATAGGGACCATCGAGTGAGGGTCCTGTGTAAAATCAAGTCAGACAAACGTACAGTGTACAGCAGTACCATCATCACATCACTCCTTATCCATCGAGAAGGATCGTGTCTCATGCTATGCCACCCTTCCGGTGGGAAGGACGATCGTGTCGCATGGGCGAATCTACAATTCAGTACTCTCGAATGTATGTCATAACCCTTCCTACCCTCACAATGTAATAATATGTTGCTCATCACTAATATATACACATTACAGACATGGTATTCTTCTTCTGTACCTTTATTGCTTTACGCGGACAGGACTCTTCGAATCCCGTTTCCCGCATCAAAGATTACGAGCTAGCGGGCGAAGAACTGGTTTTTTCAGGGTATGTCATAATACAACCTGTCCATCCCCCCTGTTTTCTAGAGCTAACATTAATAACTTGACAGAGAGACAGTAGATAATCACTATATCCATGCTCTCCATCTATACGTTGACCGTGAGACCAGAGCAGTGCGACTACACTCGACGGTCCTACACGGTGAACTGAAACAGTAAATACCCACCAACTCACCATATATATGTTACGCATACTAATTCACCACTAGCGTCCCCGTCTGGACCGCATTCATTCATCAATACCTGAAGAAACCTCGTTCATGGATGCGTCACGTCGAGCAAGAAGTAATCTACCTTACCGAACTACACCCTACCGTCTTCATCAACTCAGACGAGTACAAGCCATCAGTAACATCGCGAGGAGAACACATTATCACATTCACTTCTTCTGACGGTTAGATTTCATCCCTCGACCATTTTCATTCCTTTTCACCTTTTGAATACTTCTGACTAACGATTTCTTATAGATGCCATAATGTTTATGGAAGCCATTAGCGAAGTTGCGCAGGTAATCCGAAAGAGGAAGTAAAAATGAACAATTTACGACATCATGTGAAACGGTCTTACCATCGCTGCATAAGCAAGCGAAAACCAAAACGATTTCACGATCTACGAATCATTGATTAATCTGACTCTCTTCTCTATCTTTTTCCATTATACGATTTCTATATATCTCCACTTTCCCATGTCAGCACCTTTTGGCACCTTCGACATATTACCACGCCACGCGATTTCCGATCCTTGGAGTCCTCCCCTCCTCCAGACCTGAAATTATGACCCTAACCATTCTAACGTTTTTAATAGCCGATCGAGCATGTTTGAGCGGGCGCCTAAATTTTTTCTAGGAGTCATTGGTTCGGCTATGATTGATTTTCCAGCGGCCTTGTGTTATTTCTTTCCTTCTTGCCCTTGCACTACTGCTGAGATTTAGCTGTTGGTTTACATGTTGGCTTCTTGCACATTTGCGTTATTGGATTGGCATATTCTGAAATATATATATAAAATACCCTACTCTTATGATACGAACGTTGATTTTTTCAATAATAAGGTTAGCCTTGGATCAAGCTTTAATAAGGCCTTGTTAATGTTATCTTAAATGCTTAATGTCTCTATCCTTCGAGGTAGGATATTCAAGTCCGCTAAGCATTAACCGGCGTTAAGATTTTCCGCTGCCAAGAGCAGAAAACCACCCATAGTCTTGGCAGATGGCCGAGTGGTTAAGGCGCCAGGCTTTGGGGCGTTTTCCAACAGGGCACTTTCTTGCTCTTGGCATTATATACACGTGATCACCATTTCAGCTTCCACCTTGAGTATAAATATGATACCACTAAATGAACAAGATATATACCAGTACTGGTTGTTCTAGCTTTGGCTGTGTTATAATCTACTAGTTTTGGCATTATGACTGCCCATCGATTACATCAACGTATGTATGGAGTAACTAGGACTACTCTTGCATATCCCACTAATTCCCAACCTCTGATATGAGAGCCATAGGCAGCCAAATTCCCACATCACTCTCAACGTTCAGCCTGCCTCTTTTAACAAAGGTTTCAAACTTGAATTTCTCAATATGGCCCGTGATATCCTCCTCATAGTTTACAACCGATCTCTGTTCAAAGCCCACTGGGCCATCTACATCCCCAGCCTCGCTGATCCAGGCATTGGCAAAAAGATACATGTTCAAGGAGACGTCTTGAACGGATTCACTTTACAATTTATGCGGAACTATTGCCTAAATTCGGAACCACTCACCCACCAAGAAGTGCCTATTGGTCGGGTTGCGGATGAATTTGTTGTGGACGGTCCTGGAGGAGACGAAGTGCCGGATGTAACGCCAACAGATCGTATCGAAGAAGTTGCGTTATCCGTGGCAGCACCAGGTCCAAGCATGAACTCAGCTAGTAATGGTGTAAGTTGGCTCTCTGAATGAACCAGTTGATCCCACAGGCTGATTGTTACGTTTATTATGTAGCCGCCTACAGGCAAGGCGCAGCTTCGGGATTGCCAGAGCTGGGTCATCGATATGGTGGCAGCTCTTGTTTGCCAGGGTATTGTGGCCGAAGAGGCCAAGGAAGTGGTTCAGAATGCTCCAAAGCATTAATTGGTAGGCCGTGTCAGTATTGTTGCTAGCTGGTAAGAGCAACAGTATGGGGAAGCTTTCTATCATGATGCAGTTTTTACAGCGAGGAAAGGACCTTCTATTCATAAGATTCAGGAGAAGAGATAAAAATACTGAGTAGGACCTATATGCGGTCGCAACTTTCTATTAATGTTAACCGCAATGCTAGAATTTCATGGCTCATTAGTCTATATATTCGGGGCCTTTGTACCCCTTTATTTTACCGCCTCACAATGAAACTCCTTCCATGCCACCAATGTCTTTCCAGAACTGATCAAAATCCACACCTTCTTTTTCAAACAGTTCCCTTACTTCTAGCATTGCGCTCCTCTGTCTCTCCGGAGTGAACCCGCCAGGATGGGTACTCTCGTATTGAATAATTTCTACCCAGCGGTAGAATAGGTCCTCCTTCCCCAAGTCTGTAAGCTTATCCTTGAAAGCGACAATTCTGTCACGCGCAGCAGACGGTAAGCCTTCACCTGAAGCGACAGTTGCTTCATCATCGACTCTCCACATAAGCCAGCCCTTCGATGGGCCGCCATGCACAAGAACGCTGGTCTGGAAATCTTCGATCTTCAGCTTCTCGGATTTGACGAGTTGATGGGCTTTAACAATAGCATCCCAATCGACATCCCAATCAGCGTCAATAAGTAAATATCCGGTATTCTGTAGGCGGAGTGGAAGTATTGCGGGAATCACGCGTTCTTTCATCGCTGCTTCGTCATCTCTAATCCATGTACCAGGCTGTAGGGATTCGCTCCATTCTCGGCTGTAACGCACGATTATTTCCGCGGACTGGAATCCAACTGCTAGTCGGCACCGGGCGGGACCAAGGAGATATCGTACCGGCCAGGGCAGGAAGAGCGTCGCTAGGAAGTAGTCTAGGAGAAAGTTGAACGTTCTCCAAGCTATGGTGCTGGATAAAAAGCCCCAGCTAGATGCTGATGTGTCTATTTTCGCCGGGCTGTCCCCGCCTACTAACGCTGTGAATATATCCGGATATGTGTACAGGCCGGTATATATCCTGTATAAGATAAATGCGACTATGACAATGTTTATTGCCAGGTGGGCGAGGAATATTTGTAGCTTGAAGCTGGGAGGATGGTTATCGATATGGAGAAGATAGATGCGTTTGGGAGATAGCGGTTCGAGGAAGCTTTTCAGAGAGGATGGAGCCTGCGTGAATGCTGCTGGGACGTCAAATGAGTCCGATTTAGAGGCCTCTTTTGCCTTGGGCTCTGCTGTCGCAAAGGCCTTTGCCTTGGGTGCCTGTTTGGCATTCTTCACCATCGTGGACGGTAAGATTGAGTGCTCCTTAAACACCTATTGACCGGTCACGCTGAATAGCTATGCGTCTAGGCTTTTCCTAAGCCTCAATTTCGATATACTCCGTCGTCACCAGCAGTGCAACGAGTCGACAGTAAAAGAATGGCAGCTGGTTATTCAACTGCACAAGTTGTTTGTATCTCGATCTTTTTGCACTTGAACCTCGAAAGCTGGATAAGGCGCGCTAGTCCGTTTTCGGGATTTGGCGTGTAGAACGCGATTTGGCCGGACAACAAAACTACAACATTCCGTCTTCTTGGACCGCGGATTCTTTTTTTATTTTCTGGATTGTTTATGTATTCCTTGTTGGCGCGGTAATGGGATACTGACACGGGCGGACTTGCTACAATGCGGACGATTGCTAAGAACCGCCTTCCCTAGCTGCGCAAATAGCGATGTCTACTACTCGTGGCCATCGCGTCGGTGGCCATGAACCTATCCCGTCATGGTATAGAAATCGAAATAACCGGCCATTTGAGACGACTGCCTCATCGCGAAGAACTGCTGAAGATATACGGAACGGAAGAGAATCCAGAATCACGTTTAGTAAGACTAGAACCTTGACAGGCGCATTCGAGGCCACTGAACCTCCCCGCAGCACACCAAGAGCTAATAGCGGAAAAGAGGACGATGAAGCACAAAGATATACAATAGGAAGAGAGAGAAAGGGCTCCACCGCGTTGCCCAAGTTTACCCAGCAAAATCCACCCTCACGAGAGCTGTTGGATTCGTATAGGATGATTAGTGACGCAGATAATTTCGCGGAGTTAGCTGTGCAGGAAGAGCAGGTCCGGAGAGACCAAGGATCACCAAGTCCCGGAGCGAGGAACCGTCGGACACTTGATCGTAAAACGGAAAATATCTACGGCATGGACCTGGATTTTCTAGACGATGTGAGTGACGACGATCTCAGGATGAAGCTAGCACAACACGCGCTGGATGAGCGCCGGTTGAAGCGCGTTACCAACAGCAGCAACGGACCGATATTCAGCAGGGCAAAAGATACCGATCTGAGGACCGCTTTATCAATGGAAAATCTCCAGCGTCATCATGAAGCGGAAGCGCAAGGTAGAGAGCAGGAGGTTCAGGAGCCCGATAACCACGTGGAGCCCGCATTGAATGTTCCAAAGACTTGGGGGACTCGCGGAAGGCGGTCGAGGGAATGGCTAGACGGAGTAGTCCCTACTACAAATGACGATAATAACAATCAGGCCGAGGACCCGATACGACTGCCAGTTAACGAGTGGGACAATGACTTCGATTTTACCGCTAGATCACTACAGGTCTCTGATAGTCCTCCGGTAAAGGTTTCTTCAGGAAAGGAGGATGCTGGCTCGATGACGCAGTTTCCAAAAACTGCGGCTCAGGAGGATTACGTTGAAAATATTGCTCAGCGTGATGCGGCCAGGCCTGATCTCAGGCCAGATACCGCTTCATCTGCCTTCTCTTACAGGCCGAGCGAGAAGGCGAGGCCTACGAGTCGGGGGAACTCTACGCAACTGCTTCGGAAATTAACGAGAAGGAGCTCTAGCCCTGTCAACACACCAGAGCAACAGAGAACGGCGATGAAGACCCCCCTCACAGCCAAAACACCAGTTGTCACAGGAGCTTGGATTGACACACCTCTTACGGAGCGGACAAAGGCTCCTCATATAGAAACCATCAAAAAGGAACAACAGTCGCCAGCGGCCAAACTCAAACCAACAGAATCCATATCGAAAGCTGGCAAGGCCAGCGAGCCTGTTACCCGTGATTTGTCGAAGCGGCAAAGTCCGCCTCAACGAAAACCTTCCACTCGATTGGTACAATTGAAAGAACCGAAACTTCCCAAGAGTGCCTTGGAATCAGTTCTAGAAAAAGGGAAATCCGGAGACTACAGTCTTATCCTTGGTGAAAATACCCTTGATTCCCTTAAAGATCTCCTCGAAGACAAATCGACAAGTGCAGAAACTGAGGAAGGACAGACCAAGTCGGAGCCAGGGCTAAGCAGCCTTCACGTCGATACAGACGAGGAGACTATTGACCGAGTTAATTCAAAGCTAAAATCACTTCTTCATAACATCAATGAGGCCAGGGCTGGCTTGTCGAGTCTCGAGCACCAGGCAGAAGAGACGATATCTCGACCCCACGCTGAAGGGTCAAAGAACAAAAGACCGAAGATACAAAAGCATCAACACTCTTCATCCTCTTGTGAAGCATGCGGCCTCTACGGAGATGGCCGTCTATACTTGGCGCTCCCTAGCCGCCGTTTTTGGAAACGAGTAGGCTGGGCCCTCTTGATATTTTTTACCTGGTGGATTGCCGAATTCCTCATGTGCGACTACTACTGTCACCCCCTATACGCCGTGAAGTGCGAGCGCAATTGTCTGAATCCTAATGCGCCACGTTACCCATTTGTTATACCTACTATGCTATGGCGTTGGTCTCATCTTTCTACCGTCTTGTCACCCATATGGACTATTTTTGTTGCATTGTTTCGTTTTATGGCACAGCTGTTTGGCTTTTGGGATGGCTTTGTTGATGGCCCTTCTTCGATATACGATCAGCATCCGTACTACCAGCCACCAGTGTCCACCGTCTATCAGCAAAGTGCTGGTCTATACTCCCAAAGTGATAGCATGCAGGGTGATGAATATTTATAAGTTAGCGTTTGTCATGGATATGGCGTATTTTTTGTATCATTTCCAGGCTGGTTTGTTCTGGGATGTCTGGAGTTTGGAAGATATGAAAATATGGATTACTATATATATATTGCTTTTCTCTTGCTGTCCGATAGTGACATTATCGGACCTCGAAAGGGTTTTCGATATATAATTCATTATTCGTTTATAGATACGAGTAGTTTACTTCTACTGTGACAACATTGCGTGAAGATGAAAAAGTGCTGACTATAATTAAATAACCAAAACCAATTGCTAAACAGAATAATAGCACCATGGCTCAAATATCCAACGCAAGAAGTTAAAGAACCCAGTGCCAGCACCGCTGGTGTGTGCAACCACGACTTGGCTATGAATTGCAATATATATTCAGGAATCCAGTCCCTTCTCCTTCCACGCCCTCTGAAGCTCCTGCTCTCCAACAACACGCCAATCCCTACCATCCTTGATCAGTTTCTGGACTTCCTCGTCAGTCAGAGTTCCGATATCATTGATGCTGCGAATCTCAGCCTTCGTTGCCGCATGGTTGAGGTACTGTGCTTCTCCGTATCCCTTCACACGATCGTGGACTACATCGCCACAGAAATTCGCCCAGCCTCGAAGACAGCGCTGAGATTGGGGCAAGGTAGGCGCTAACAAAGCGAAGCAATGTGGCAGTCCCTCGTATCGTTCGAGGACGACTTTCACACCGTCTCGATGTATCTTCCTTGCAAAATAGACGCCGTCATCGTGTAGGAGCTCTTCACCAACTGCGATGAACATCGGGGGAGCACCTTTCCATATTCCCGTTGGGCCAGCGCCCGGCGACGTGAAAGGATGTGCCAACATGTTCGCATTTGCGTACAGGTCAACTCGCGGTGGCGACGTAGGCCACAGGTGGTCTGCGGGAAATGGTAGAGGGGTATAGAGCGTACCAGGCTTCTGAGGTGGCGGTGGGACATAGTCGTACTTTGCATTCTCAAAAGAAGATGGCAGTGAACGAGTCAAGTCGCACCAGGGACTGGTCATGGCAACGCCGGCAGGGAGTTCAATAGGGACATCCTTTCCATGGAAGCGAATTGTCTTGGAAGGGATGATTTCTCGAAGTGTTAGAAGGGCCTGGGTTAGTCCAAGACATAAACCACCGCCAGCGGAATCCCCAGCGAAGACTATCTTGTTAGCTGGAACGGGCTCATGGAGGGAACCCTCAGCTGGAGACAGAAGCGATAGATATGCAACCAGTGCATCGAGAAGGCCGGCTGGGAAGGGATGTTGGGGGCACAGTCTGTATCGTAGGGATAGACAGCGAGAACGGCTGAGTTGCGCCAGAGCAGCCGTCGTAGAGCGATGAGTGGCCGGGTCCATCATACTGTATGCCCGTTAGGACACCATATACCAATTGTAGAGAAGAAAAAGCAATTGTAGATTGTAGATGGGAAGAAGAATGGAACAACATACTGGTATGCACCGCCGTGGACGTAGAAAATTGTCATATCCTCGTCCACGTCCTCCATCAAGCGCGAAAACTTGGCCTCCTCCGATATGTCTGGAATCGGCGTATCTTCCTTTGCGCCCTTCCTGTAGCCCGTCCACTCTGCTTCCACAGCTTGCACATCGGGCACGTCGAACGTCTCGGTCCCTTCGTTACGATATCCTATCGCCTTGACCAGCGCCTCCAGCACATCGTCCTCTGCCGGCTTTGGCATGGTGACGTTCGATATCCACATGTAGCCCTTGATTGTAGAGTCCGTCAACCTGACTTCAGCCATCTTCGAGACAGAGTCCTCGAAGGTGAGGAACGAGCGCACAAAGGCGACCAGCAGCTCCATGCTCATGCTCACTCTGTCCTGGACGGGCGATAGCTGGAGCAGTCTTCGGATGGCGGTACCCAGCACGAGGGGGATTCGCACCAGGTACTGCTGGATCAACTCCAAGTTCAAGTTCGCCATGACGGCGGTTGGTTGGATGGACGATTATATCTTCGGTCGTGTGCGCGATAACTAGATAGAGATGGAGGATCAAGAAAAGTCCAACCGGCGGGCAAGGAAAAAGGATAGAGAAAAGATGATCTCTGCATTAAAGCATGAAATATTTTACCAGGAAGTCCTACAAGGGTGAAAGCTATTAATTATTTAGTTAAAACCGTAGGGGGCAAAGCTCCGGTTCACTCTCCACCAAAGGCGTCCCTCTCTTCCGCGTTTACGCCACATTTTTACGCTGAGACCGCTCCTTTGCTTTTAGCCTGGGAGAACGTGGAAGCCTGGCTGTTGAATGGGCTTTGCTATGATGCAATGATGTAACTAATTCGCGGGCAGTTGGGCGAATACAGTTTGGCGCTACATCTCGTATCTGCCGGGGGGTCGCAGAAGAAGCAAAGTAAAAGAAAAAGCGAGAGCAGACCTGGACTGCTTGGGAGTAACGCTTGTCTGATATTCGGTGTAACTCGCAAAGCCTAGTCTCATCTCCGAGTGGGTAGGATAGTAGAGAAGTTGATGTCGTTGTCCTCAAAAATATGTAACCGCCATAACGCCAATGTCGCCCAAATACGTAACCTTCAAATGCATAATGGAGAGATGTATAGAGTGCTGTACAAGTGTGGAAAATGGGAAACCGGGCTTCCCCCTTTTTCCAGAATATTACCGTTTCTCGCCATGTTCACGCGAGTCGAGATGACCAATATCACCGTTATCCGGGCTTCCTAGAAGTTTTCGATATGTTTCTTCTTCCTCCTCGTTCAGCCCATAGCCAGATGGATCTCGTCTTCTCAAGAAACTCTGGACCCTTTCGTCCACTGAGTCCATCTGCGAGACGGTCTGGTGCCGTCGTCCTTCCAGGAACCGTCCGCATTGAGCGTTGACCTGCTTGACGCGATCCTCGACGAAGCCAGAATACTTCCCAATGCTTACGGCCTGAGCAACCCCGCCAAAGATGGCTAAGAGGACAAATAACGACGCAAAAGTTTCGTGAGATGCGCCGGAGGACTGCGTCTGCTGCTTGCCGCCGCTTCGGCCATGGTACTGCTCCCAGTCCTCCCAGCTGGCATTTCGAAAGATGGTGGGGTCCACTTGTCTTCGTCTAGAGTAGTATGCATCCATTGCACTTCGCGCGGCCGGCCCATGAGTTCCAAAGAGTTCTGCCCGCTGAAACCATCCCCGGCCGAATCTGTCATATTCGCTTCGCTTCGTTGGGTTGGAGAGTAGTTCGTGGGCAGCCACTAGCAGTCGATAACGCTGCAACCTAACTGACTCCGGTAAATCCTTGCAGTGCGGGTGGCCATTGCAGTGTCCGTCTGGGTGATAGATCTTGACGAGTTGATAGTACCGTTTCTTCGAATAGGGCGCATTCCGTTCCAGCCGGAAAAGGTCGTAGGGAGTGAACGAGGGAGAACTTGGCCAAGATAAGTCCTCCTCCGGCCTCAGACCGTCAGCGTTATGCACATGAGCGAAGCGCTTCGCTTGCCCAAACGCTGTCGGCCGCTGGTGGCGTGCGAGGGGGAGGCGAGGCGAGGCACAGGGATGCGGAAGACCACCGCATGAGCAGAGAAGCGTCGATTTCTTGAGCATGGTTACATGTCTCTCATTGGTACGGACACGCTGAACATATCCGAAGGACGATGATGGCCCCCGAGACCTCGTCCAGAGTGAAAAGAGAAAAGAAGATGGTTTGATATCGTGTTCGATCCTCGAGTTTGTCCGTATTTACGATCTAGAGGTCGGCCCGAAGTAACTCCGGGCTTCCCTCTCACGCCGACAATTGCTTCTTTGAGTCCGAAAAACAGGAGTATGAGGAGACTCACCAGCTTCCATCCAGCGCGTTATCAGGTCTATAGGCACACGCAATGCCTAGACACGAGGACGGGCATCGATCCCGTCGGCATAGATCTCGGTCGACGTCTTCCCATTCCCGCGAGGTTCGAGGGCGTCCCAAGGCACGCAGCTCCAGGTCGGAACAACATAGATCGTTAAGTCCAGACGGTCGAAAGCGCTCCAGGAGCCCTCGTGGACGGAAATCGCGCCGGTATAGAAGTCGATCAGTGAGTTCTAGTGAGGCATCACGTAGTCACAGACATCGCTCCGGAGAACCGCGTCGAAGGAGCCGTGAGCGTGGCCGGAGAGAGAGGGACTCCCATAAATCGCATAGACGGCATGAAGACAAGGGACCGTCAACCTCGCCATTTCGAAAATCCCATCGTCGCAGCCCTTCCCCTCAGGTGTCCAGAAGATCAGCCAAACCACTTCCTTCGCAACAGGACGCATTTTCAAAGACTCCGAGAGACGCCTCCGATCAGTCAACTCCAGTGCCCGAGAAGGAAAAAGAGAAAGCCAACTATGGAAGCACGGGCCGCCTAGCCGCAGATACGAATACTGTAAGGTCTAACGATGGAACGACGGCAATCGTTCTGAAATATAATGAACCTCCGGAGGCTAGAAAACCGCCTGCCAAAGATGCATGGCGGCTCTATGTCTTCAAAGACGACAACTTGCTTGAAACGGTGGAACTAGGGGACCGGAGTTGCTGGCTAGTTGGAAAAGAAAAACTCGTCGCAGATTTACCTATCGAACATCCGAGCTGTTCCAAGCAGCATGCCGCCGTACAATTCAGATACGTTGAAAAACGAAACGAATTTGGAGACCGAAACGGCAAAGTAAGACCATACTTGATTGATTTAGAAAGCGCAAATGGGACAACTGTCAACGGTGATCCAGCTCCAGCCAGACGGTACATGGAACTGATGGATAAGGATGTTATAAAATTTGGATTAAGTACAAGAGAATATGTGCTTCTCCTTCCACCACCCAGTTGAGACGGGTTATAAAGAGTCGATCGAACCCAAGCTCAATCTTAAAAAATATGCATCCTCAATATCCGGAAGAGAATAACCTCGGGAACCAGAAGATAGGATTGATATATATTGATCCATAATACAGCTTGTCCCTACCAGACGGCTTGCCTAACAATTTGCTACCACATTATCCAATAAAAATCAACTTTTTTTTTTTGGACATAGGGAAGCAAGGTTGAATCACGCCTTCCCTGAATATTCCTCGGCCTTCTCAGCTGCCTCGTCGGCTACATCTGATGCCTTTCTGCTCGTCTTCTTCGCAACATCTTCGGTTTCCCGCTCTGCTTTCTTGGCCGCGGAGCCCACGGTGTGCTTTAGTTTATTGGTTGCAGCTTCTGTGAAGGGTTAGCTTGAGTGCTCGCTCATCAGACGGGATACGTGAACAGCTCCCGGAACGCACCTCCTTTCTCGATGCCCTTGACAGCCGCATCAGACACAAGCCTATCTGCCGCCTTTAGTGTGTCCTTGGTTGCCTCGATAGGACCCTTTTGGTGGTGTGGCGTGGTCGAGAACAAGGCTCGGCTCAACTGTGTCCTCCCGGTAAGGAGTGTGGGAGCCGCAATACCCCTCGAGTTGGCGACAACAGCTCTTGTGATGAAAGACATGTTGCTTTGGGTTGTTTCTCGTGTGTTATTGGTGTTTGTTCAGTTTCTATTGGGGAGAGGAAGTTAGCAACAATCGAACGCAGGGCCATCTCAGCTCCCTGAAGAGGATACAGGTTGTCTGAGAATTTACCTACCTGGTGTTCAAACACAAAGTTGGAGTGTATATTTATGAAATGTAATGATAAGACGAAAGATAGATCTATTTGCGAAGAGAGTTGTGCTCCATTTATACTCTTCCGCCCCCTCCTCCAACTCTCCAATCTTCGCCATCCCTCCTTGAGTTTCTTCCTTGCTTCAAGCTTCTAGTCCATCAACGTCATATCCCCAGCTTATGTACAACCGATGACTAAGGTTACGTTTTAACAGGTTCCAAGCTCTGATTTTATGCGCAGTCCCGTCAATCAAATGCCAGGGTCGTCAAATAAGGAACAATCAAATGGTCGTCCGTTAAAGTACCTCCATGGTCCTCTAAACATGGTGCAAAAATTACATAGTAAAGACGGAATTGGTTTCATTACGAAGCTTCTTGCTTAGGAACCGAACCACACTTTCGAATTGTTGCGAAACGCTGACTTTGAACACCACTGTTGCAGAGGGCATGGGAAGAATTCGGGCAGTAACCTTTCCTTCATCTAGCGCTTCCTCCAGGGCACGATGTCTATCTCCTTTGGTAGCCGCGTTATTACTGCAGATGCAGATTCTGTCAGTGGAATACCTGCAAGACCCCCGGTATCTTGTATCTAAGCAGTGGAGCCTCTTCTCGCGTTATCATACCGAGGTTTGTTCATAAAAGCTATAATAAAAGACTTTAGGTAGCGATGCGCGGTGAGACTAGCAGAGAAGAAGCTAGGTTAGAAATAGATGACGAAATGAAGGATATCTTCATTTTTTAACATTGATTCTAATGTGGATGTTTTCTAGAATATAGGAGTTGATTCGACCTAGGAGGACAACTTGACAAGGAATCGCGGCCAAGGTGGCCCGTAGTAATAGCCCGATAGCTGATTGATCACCGCACAAGGAGTCCGTCGGCTAATTGGTTGTTATAGCTTGGAGACGAGAAGTCAAGTACTCAACCCTGCTGAAAAACAACTTTGGCCAGGTTCGGAGATATGTTTGTTATTGCTTGCCTATTACGTCATTTGATGGAGCTCTCCATATATGAAGTGAGATCTTCACATTAACGCTAATTGAATTATTGTTGAAATACTCCACAGCTATATAAAACAGGATAATTAATAAGGAAAGGACGAAAAGAAAAAGAAGAAAGAAAGAAAAGAAAAGAAAGAAACACCCCTCTCCCACGACACTTGACAACCCCAATGCACCGTTATATACTTGAATCTCAATACACAGCCTATCGGCCGTTGTTAATCCTTCAAATGGACGCTGCGCCGATGAAATGCAACATTTAATCGAAACAATAAACAAGCGATGATGCAATGCAGCAAGATGACAAAAAAAAAACATAATGATCAAACTGGGAGCAAATAACGAAGCAGCGATGTCCCGTAACGCCTTCTCCAATCTGTGGTTCCTAAAGCACATCTTTATTTTCAGTGATTTTACTCGTTTTTGTTCCCAGGAATGGGACCATATATTAAACAATGTTCGTGGCCCTTATAGAAGGGAGAAAAGATAAAAAACAAAACGGACAAAAACAATTGGAAGGCAAACCCCGAAATATGCGAATCAGGGTACATCGTTATAGGGAATATAATGGGGGCAATCTCCAGAGAGGGGCGAAAGTATAGTATTCAAGAAAGTCAAGGGAATCGCTGATTGATACCTAAGCCACTCCAGTTGGGTTCTTGAGGCGTGCTACCGCTCCTCGCTCTTGGTCTGGCATTGCCCTCTTGACGGCGAACTTGTTCGACTCGTGGCACCGGCGGAGATGGGATTCTGGGCTGCACTATAGCTGCCAATTGTTGCGGATCACTAGCTGTCGGCATGAGGTTGCGGTCTGGATATGGCGCTGCGCGTGGTTGGCGTCTCATCTGCTCCTGTCTAAGTGCTAGCTCGGTTCGTTGTCTCGCAGCATCAACGCTGACAGGGTCAAGTTCTCCGAATCGGATTTGAGGGGTATAACGAACGGTGCTGAATTCGATAACGCTCTTGCTAATACCATCACCTGAGTCGACCATGAAACCGGGGCCGGGGCCAGAATGTGTCCTTGATAGCGGCTGGCCGTCGATGGAAGTAGGTGTGGTTGCACTTGAGTCGATCGCAGATTCATTGGCTGGGAATCTCACTCTTGTGTCCAGGGTAGGCACACCCGTCCAGTTGGCATGGGAGAATGAGGCGGCTCGGGCACCTGATGATGAATGGGTCGAATATCTGCCAGAATCTGCCTGCAGCGATTGATGCGATAGTTGGGAATGATCCCGAGACATTGGTTGAGATGAGTAGCCGGGCGGGAGGCTGCTTCGAGAACCCACAGGGCGGAGAGCTGGGAAATTTGGGTTCTCACGGTTGAACCCTGGAGTTCGCCGCGGCATCTGCGTGATTTGAACATCCGAATCGTACGGTAAGGGTAGTGGGTTGGCCCCAGAGTACTGGGTGCTAACGCTGGGATCGCTGAAATGCTGCTGATGCACTGCCGTAGGCCTTTGAAATTGATTCTGCCCATGTTGGAAGGGGGAGCCTGGTGTTGTTGGTGAGCCTCGATCAGACGCGGAAGCCCGGTGTGGCGGATATGGTAAGCCAGGGTCACTGTGAGTTGACAACGATAAGTTCATCTGGGTACCCTCCATCATTGAAGCCGAAAGGCGCTTGATCTCATCTACATTAGGCAACGGGGGACTGTCGTGTACTGGCCGCTGGAGAGGGTTCTCGCGCGGCCTGGTGGTGGTGCCAGTTCCAGACTGTGGTTTTCCCGATACTGCAGCTGCATAAGAGAGAGGGCGGGCGGGCTTTCCACTGGACTCAGGCCGAGCTGCGTTGACACCAGAGCTCTTTGAAGACGGAGGCCGAGTGGGTTGTACTGTTGCTATTGTTACTTTGCCGACAGATCCAGCATCAGAGGGTTTCCTTTGACTGGTACTTCCTTGGACTAGAATGGAGCTATTCCGCCGAGAGCTTCCAGAAAGAGAGACGGTGGGAGTTATTGGTCTGAACTCCCCGAGATTCTTGCGCTCTCTAAACCGCCTAAGGGGTTCCTTGAACGCGGAGAGGAAGCTACCTCGCTTCTTAGTAGGGGGAGTAGGCTGCTCTTCTTGCCTTATTGGCGGCGTTGGAACTTCCGTGTTGGTGGATAGAGATGGAGACATTTCAGTTGCTGTCTTGTTTTCCTCACCCTCATCCTCAGCAATATTCTCCACTCCAGTACCTTGGTTGCCATAGAAAATAGAGTGAGGGCGCATTGAATCCTGAGGGGAGCTTATTTCCAGAGGCGAATCGGTGCATTCATTACCCATATCCTGCTCCCAGGACTTGGTAGATCCACTAGCCATGGATTCAGAGAAGGACGACATGCTGCTTGTATGGTCAAAAATTGATCTCTGGTGACGGAATGATTCCTGGGATGACCGTGGAGATCGATGTCTGATCTCTTCCTCGATGTCGAGCAGCATAGTTTTCAAATACTCGTGATGACGCTCCAAGTTGACCTCCGATTTGTCTAGCTTGGCCCGGTAATGGTGCATCAACCGTTTTGCATGGGTTTGGTATTCGCGGTAATCTCTAACAAGCCCTGCGCCCCTGATGGCGTTGATTTGGGTAGTAGCATTTTTATAGGAGAGACAGAACAAGCTTGTCGCGATCCCCAGCCAGTGCCAGAAGTGTTTTGCGCCCTCAACGATAAGTTCGTCCCTGCAGAAACCTTGGACGACGGAATGGATCTTTAACACGTCGATGGCGGTGCGTGGTCGACCTGAGAACACATCTTGGCTCGAACTACTCTGGGAGTGTGTAGGGTCCGTGGAACGGCGTTCAATTCCCATCCTGTCGATTTCGCTTGTAGGAGTAGCAGTCACGTCGTTCCATGTATACGGGTCGAAGGAGCGTTCTATTAGCCCGTATTTAATGAGGATGGCAAATGTATTATCGATGTGCCTCTCTGAACTTCCGCATCGCTCTAGTGTTCGAATCTCGACGTTATATTCTGCAAGAGCCTTGCGGCCGAGATGGATCATTCCAACGGGCACGTCATGTCCGAAGAAGGATAGGATATAGATTAGCTGGAGTGCTTCGGTGTACTCGTTTGCGTTCAAGTCTGACATGATACCCCTGTACGGTTCTGCTAAGTGAAGATCAGTCAAATGAGAGCCGACGTGATAGGTTTCGAGTGGTCTCCCGCTGGCGCTGAGCCGGTGGCCCATGGCGTGAATGGCGAGCGGTAAGCATTCATAATGCATAACCAGTTCTCTGGCTTTCTTCCTCTGCTTAGAGTTGGCGTTTGTGATACCTAGATCCCTGAATAGAAGCTTGCATGCCTCGTCAACGGCAAGCGGTTTAACGGCCAGGCCATATGGTTCGTAAAGCCGCTGCTTCTGCCGTAGGGTGCGATCTATGGATGTATAGATGATGCTGGTATGTGGTCTGAAGGGGAGAAAATTTCTAAACTCGTCTAGGTCTTCCTCATGCTCAAAGCCAAGGCCGTCGAAGACGAGAAGCCAATTATCTCTGCTCTCTAACCACCGTTTGACATTTGCTGTATATTTATCGGCCATGAGCCATCTTGGGTCTCGATCTTCTTGGCCCTCTGATAGAATGGACGCGGCTACAGCGATTTCCCAGATTCCGTTGAGACGAGACTCCTTCGTCTTGCCGTCGATCCAGAAAATACCACCAGGGTAGGAAGCCTCATTGTCGTACATGTATTGTCTGGCCAAATGAGATTTTCCGGTACCTGGGCCGCCATGGATTAAAACAGCCACCGGCCCCTGAGCCCGTTTCCGTTCGTCGGCCAGCACACTCACCAGCTGGGCCATTTCCTCTTGCATTCCAAAGAAGACGGCGTTGGGATGGAAGCCAGGAGGGCTAACGGTGACAAGTGTTTCTTCCTTATGGCCTATCTGTAGGGGTGTAGGTTGCTCAATATTGCCGAGAGCTTCTGGGTTGGTGTATATTGTGGACTCTGGTGGCCCTGAAATAGTAGATACAGAATGTTCTAATGTTCAAACCGTTAGTCGCATGGCCAGATAAGAGTCAGTGAGACTAGAACATACCTAGTGGATCATCGGATGGAAGATCAAGAGCGCTGCTTCCTCTAGAGGTGAGTTGTTGGACCTGTAGCCCATCCTGCATTGCAAGGTAATACTCCCGCTTTGCCTGCCGCCATCGAGCTGCAACAAGAGGCGCGGCATCAGCGCAGTAACGGCGCACCGCTTCGGTCACTGTATCGTAACCAGGAGAATTTTCATCAAGATAGCGACACATGCTTCCGTGGTCAGCTTCGATGCCCATACGCTCAACGCCGTCCATCACCGGCGCAGCTGACGACTCTTCGACGATAAAGGCCCGGGTCCCGCCTAGATCCATCGGTTTCGATTCGTGGAAGAAGTAGATGTGAAATCTGTCCATAATCTGGACGAACTCGCGGTTGATGACTTGTAGATGTTCATTGTCGCTCTGTAGGACCTGTATGAGTTGCGGAGAGGTGGAGAGGAGTCTCTTTGGTATGACGGTGTTTATGATGGACTGCAAGCTGCTGGCCACCTTTGCGATGTTGGATCCGTTATGCGGTGTCCCCAGGAATAGGATCCCGTAAGTTGATACATAGACGGATCGGAGATGCTGTGTGTGTTGGTGACTGACTCTGGTGTAGCAGCAGAGGGCCTTCTTCACCACCAACCCACCGAGGGAATGGCAGATGAAGACGATAGGTCTCTCGCTCGAGCGGGTTTCCTATACAGATGTTAGCATATATCATCACCGTAGGCTGACTCCTATGTAAACTCACACTGCGCAGCACACACAGCTTCGCAACCAGGTGTTCGGCATGGTTATGTAGTTTATCCTTTGACGTCCCACCGGCAAACGCTGTAACGTTCGCATCGTAGCCGTAGGTAAGGATTCGGACTTCGAGGCCCTGGAGAGCTTTGGGGAGGAGGTCGGAGGGCCAGAATACTTCTGGTTTCTTGGTGGCCCATGTATGATAAGAGGTTCCGTTCAGGCCGTGGACAAAGACGATGCTATCACAAGTCAGTACAAAGCCATAAAGGAAGAGGATAGGGTGAAAGACTCACTCAACGGCAGGATTAGCTGTCTGGTATAGCACTGTGAGGCCAAACTCCTTGACCAAAACACCGCGCTTTGTGACTATGGTGCCCATCTCTGCGACCAACTGACTTCTAGTGCAAGACAGACAACAACGAAGCGACAAGGGCCAGAATATATAGGCCCATCAAGCAGCTTCAGAGTCCAGATGAGGTAGAATAAGAGAAAGAGAAGAAGAAGAAGAAGTTGAGCATCAGGCTGTTCCAGTGCGCACAGTTTACCGCTGAGTCGCCCCGGCGCCCTTGCAGCTGCCTGACACACACACACAGCACTCTCACCCACACCTTCGATGATGCGGTTCTCAGTCTTGTGAGCAGCTGGTACTTTGACGGTTTCTCGGAGCTCGCACTCGCAGGCGCAGGCGCAGGATGCTCAGCCAGGTGGAGATGCGAGGGTCAGGTGCGGGATACGGCAGCGTCCATCGTTCGTCCTGATATCTCGATGCCAGCCGAACCGATAGGGCAATGCGCTGCGACGGTTGCTTGTCTACGCCCTCGACGCTCTCCCGACGATACTGACGATACCTCAGGCTCTCGTCTCTCGAAGCTCTCCGTTCGCGAAGCCTTCGCGGCCCATGGGCCCTAGGGCAGGGGGTGGGGGGTTGCTCCAGCCTTGTTCTGCTTGGTATCTGCAGAGAAGAACATCCTCGTTACGCCATTGGGGATTGATAAAAATAGTCTCCGGCAGGATTGGGGCCCTTTGGAGGGCGTTACAACTTGCGACTGGTTGGAGGATACGGGCGATGCAGCCCTATTCCCGGCACCAACACCAGGGGAAGGCTTGCTGCTGGCCAGCGGTTTTCCATTTTGACTTCTTTACGATGCAGCGTTGATGGAGGGCACTGCCCTTCGTCAGAGAGCCGCCTGGGATATAGATCTCGTTACGTGGAAGGGGGAGAAGAGAGACAACATTGATAGAATCCTGGATCCTGGATCGACCCGGCCCTTCTTCCCCGGGCCCGAGAACCTTTTGGACCCTAAGGGATACGTCGATATACATCCTACACGCCGACATGGAGTGCATGGTACATATGCAGTGCACCGCAGAATGCAGATATGCCGTTTCAATAAGCAACTCACCACTATACTGTGTCATTATGACCCATTAAACCTCGGCAGCGAGCATTTGTGTGAAACAGGGAGTGAACATATCATGCTGACTTGGCCTGCTCGTGATGGCAGAGGCGGCAAATATGGAACGGTCATGTACATCGACTACTTACGGTTTGCATCAGGGCATAAAGCCATCCACAGACTACTATCGAGTGGCAAGCAAACAGTTGATAGAGTCAGAGTTGACGCCCGGCTCTCAGCAGTGCGTCATCCGAGTGTCGACCTCGCCCTATCCAAGGCAAACTTAAGATATTCTTCCATATACACGGGATGGAGAGGCTGAGTCGGACTCCTATCTAAGGATGCGGGATGCGAGGTGTAGAGAAGAGGTTTCAAGCACGCGACAGTTCGCCTAACTAGCTGGATGGCAGGATAAAGCAAACATACGCCCTAATTATAATCTCGACGGTAGGGAAATACGAGTCAAATCGCTAAGACTGGCTTGGAAATATAGATGTCTGCCTGTATGTTTATGTTTTATGTATAGTTCTACTTTTATATATGCGATCTGTCTATTTCATCGAGCCACGTCTACTCTTACATGCGCTCCTCACTCAATGCCGAATGCAACTGCCTTGGAAATATCCAAAACCCGGTGAGAATCACAGGTAGTAATCAGCATTCATCTCACTTCACCAGCATGTGCCGTTGTTTTTAGCACATCACATGGCCCAAATGGGAATAAATGGAATCTTCGTGATAAAACACCCAGGCATCCTCATAAAAAAACAGATTTATAATCACCGTCTTTAATCATCGTCGTCATCTCCCCTTGAACGAAGGTTTCCTCTTTTCCGCAAACGCCTTTAGAGCCTCGAACCGATCTTCCGTCTCCACGACCCCAAGATACGCCTCGTTCTCTGCTTCTGCGCCCCTTTCGAAGCCGTCAACCGCCTTGAGAGCTTGGCCCAACGCAATGGGCCCTCCTTCGCATATGCCCTGCGCAAGCTTGATGCTTTCCTGTAGAACCTTCTCTCTCGCTTCTCCGGGCTTACCTTGTTCTTCGGGCGTCACCTCGACTAGTCGGTTGCAGAGGCCGAGGAAGTAGGCTTCCGGACCGCTGACCCGTCGTCCGGTCAGTATCATGTCCAGGGCGCGGTTCTTGCCGATGAGTCGTGGGAGTCGGTAGGTGCCTCCTGCGCCGGGGATGATGGCAAGGCGGGTCTCGGGCAGACCGACAATGCTCGTAGATCCAAAGACACGCAGTTGCGTGCACAGTGCTAGTTCCAGTCCGCCGCCCAGCGCCATGGACGAGATGGCTGAGATGGTTGGAATCTGTAGACTGGCCAGGTTGGCGAATGTCTGGCGGAGTTCAGCCAGGAATGCTTCCGTGCTTAACGGCCATCAGTCAGTAAAGGCTTGCAACAATGGCACCATGGATATCACGACTCACTCCTGTTTCGTAAAAGTAGCTCGCTCCTTCAAGTCTGCTCCCGCGCAGAACGAGGCATCGACATTGCTCGCAAGCACCAGGGCCCGAGTTGGACCTTTCCCTTGCTCCGCCTTGATCTCGTCAATGTGTTTCCCCAAGCTGCTCAGCAATTGCCGTGAGATCGCATTGCGAGCCTGCGGTCGATTCAGCAGCAGCACTCGGATGTGTCCTGCGCCTGGTGCGGGAATCTGCTGGACATTGATCACGGCTCCGTGGGCGCTGGTGCCGAGCGTAGCGTTGCGGCGGACCTGGACGACGGGGAACTGGCGAAGGGTTAGGGTCGCCGGGCGGAATACTCGTGCAGCCATGGTATACGCTGTGTCGAATTCGACCTATATACAGTGGACGTTGTGTCGAGATCTGTTGTAGAGGGAGAATAGCCGGTGTTTTTCTTTTTATGACGCCCTTGGCTATCCGCGGGTCCACTCAAAACATAGCCACTTACATAGTAGAAACATATATGTGTGTAGTACGGAAATTCGATGTTATGTCTAGTATTGAAACAGGTATAATGTTACATAGAGGGTTAAATGTTACAAAGATCTCGAGGTCTGGGTCTGCACTCTTCCGTCGTCGCCATCGATCTCTATAGTTCCGTTCTCGTGCATGTCTCGCTGAACGTATGCTTCCATCTCATCATCAGACGGCCAGGGAGCCATGATCTGGGTTGCTTCCACGATTTTACGGGCCCCCTGTGCAAGGGAACCAGGATGTATGCGTGGCACTTTTACGTCCCTTCCAACACATCCCAAGTTATTCTCTAGGAAGGCCCTGGACGCGACGATTGCTCGACGAAGCATCCTCCGACCCCCGTGCCTCAGCTCAGTCACTCGTCTGAGTTCGTCGGCCTCTAGCTGAAGTACACGCAGAGTCGCCACGATGGACTGCGGCTCTCCCCCAAGACCGAATGTGCGAATGAGGGAATGGAGGACGGCTGGGGGTGGTATCGTCGTCAGAACTGAGAGACCGTCGACTAGCGGAGTAGAAGGATCGATAGCGTTGACTTTCCTGATAGGTAGGAATCGGTTGACATGGGCGATTATCTCCTTGAGCCCATTCTCAATCATAGCCTGGGGGAACTTTCCTCTCACGAATAGGTTTTGCTGTCTAGCCCCTTCAAACCGGTGCATAACATCCAATCCAGCTTTAGCAGCTTCCGGATGCAGGCGGAGTGCTTGCATCAGGCTCATCAGTCCATTGCAAAGAAGGTGAATACACCGTATGTCCAACTTTATAGAAGCCAGCTCCATGAACTTCACTATCATCAACGTCTCTTCCCAAGCAAGAACTCGGTCCACACCAGGCGGGAGATCAAGGCTGTCAAAATTGAGATATGGCCGGTTTCCCAGAGCTACGCCCTTGAGGATGTTATGCCAAGCAGGCATATACTGCGGTTTGCGTTCTCTCATAAGAAAAATGGCATGACCCAAAGCGCGGGCTTGATTCGGCATCGAATCGGAGGATTGTGCAAAGATGAGAGGGAACGCCGTGTCCAGAGATTCGGTCAAGCGCCAGCGTGGTATACGGTCCACAGAACTATGGGCAGCGGACCTGCACAGGAACCGTATGACTGCAGAAAAGATCATGTCCCCGATCAGACTAAGCCCGTCAACTCTCGCTCTATCATTTCGAGCGGTGGGGGCTAACAGGGAATAGATCTGGTCTTCGGTAAGGGTGCTATGCTCGATATACTTGATGCCTTGCTCGAAAGACGTAGTACTGTTGAGGAGTAAGACCAGCACCTTATCGGGTAGCCTGGCACCGTTCGAGAATATTTCCTGCAAAAACTCGGGCAGCGTTGGCGGATCACAGGGAACATAAATAGCGTCGCGAGGTGAGGACGGTTCAGGGTATACTTCCTTACCACCGGCAAGAGGCGTAGAATATGGTGTTTCCGATCCTTCTTCCCTCCCCAGTTCCAACCGTTTCTGCAGCCTCTTATAGTAGATAAGCTTCTCGACCATTTCACAGAGAATGTATTCGTTGAGCGGAACGCCCTGTTGCTGGGAGGATAGATAACACGCCCACGCCTCCCGAAGCGTTCGAGTCGCACGAATTCGAGCAGCCCATACCATCGGCTCAGGCCCTGGACGGTGGTGCTGTGATGCTAGGTATTGCCTTGGATTTGGAAGAAGGGTCCTCTTCTGAATGGTCGGTGTTCCATCCGTATCCCAACCCGCAACCACAGAGGCCGCCCTATCCCATTCTGTAGAGCCGTAACCTGCCTGCGTCATCTGGAGAATAGATTGCATTGCGTTGCTCTTGCTCCCCTCAGTCCTCTCTGCATCAATGCCAAGTTTATCTTCTTTCCACGGCGGCCAAGATACAGCTTTGAAACTATCCCACCGTCTTTCTGCCTTCGTCATCCTAGAAGCGACTAGGATACGCGTTATTGTCTGGTAGCTCAATCTGTTGACGGGTAAAGGAGGGTTGAACGTTTCCATCTGTCGTAATATATGGAACACTGCTTTCTGTTGTATCTTAGCGGAGTTGTAAGGTTCTATGCTACACCTGTTCGCTAGACATGCGATCATTTTGTTATATAGCTCAGTTAATCGGCGTGCTTTGCCCGGGCCAAGCTGGTCAAGGTCCTTGGTCGCCGTAAGATTGCCGAACGTGTCCGTGAAAGTCTCGGCTATCCTTAACAAGGCCTTCGGTGCCACTCTGCGCGCTATAGCGGTCAAGCGGACGAGAATGGCCATAACACTGTAATCGTCCGAATACCGGGGCGCTCCTGGCATGCGATGGGAGCTGGGCTGAGAGTTCGTATGTAGAGAACGTTGCCTGTCGTGGACTAAGGAGCTCAATAAATCTTGAGCTTTCTCCAAGAGTATATAGAACGAAGGCTCATCGGTATCGACCCGCCGAAGGAGAGATATAAGAACAAACTTTGGTATTGGAGCTATCCGTAGTGGATGAGCTGGGGCTTCCGTCAGTTTCTTATAGCGTATGGCAGCCGTATATGGGTCAGGCGTGGCCAGCACCCACGCCCACGCCATCACATCGCCGGCGGAGTATCCGTTCCTGGATATATAGTCCAGGCTTTTGTCATCAAACACGTTGAGGATAGCACGGTCGAGGGTTTCCTTTCCCACAGAATTCGACTGTAGCAGTGGGTGTAGTTCATGCAGATACCTGGCAGTGACAGTCGAATAGCTAGGGTGGCCCCGGCGAGTCAAATTCGACCTGTATTCCACCGCTGCAGTTGTAGCCTCTTTCTCTTCCCCTGTAGCTTCCTCTGTAGCTTCCGTAGGCGGCTTCCAAGGACGACGTTTCTGAGCAATTGACGTATAGGCTCCCGCCGTTATCTGTTGTAGAGCCAGAAGAAGCGCATCCGGCGCGCGAGGTCGCGGAGGGCCCTCGGATTTCCCCTCTTGAGGAATTGCATGAAACCGGCGCGTGAAAATAGGTTGGGCTAGACATGTTGGCTATAGCAAGAGTTTATAAGAAACTGATTCCAGATATCTGCCGAGCTATACCAAGAGGGTCTTACCTTGATGAATTGCACAGTTTTTCGAAAAGGACACGGGGATATCAGCAATACCACGAGTCTAGGGCGAGCATGCTGGCGAAGAGGTGACATAAACCTCTACCGAATAACCCTTATCGACGTATAGATACAGGGTTAGCAGCCTATCTAGGGCAGGCACATATTGAATTGAAAGCACCAGGCACGACAGTAGCAGCAGTAGCAGCGGAATCGAAGCGATGGGGGGTTAAATTGAAGTAGATTGAAGTAGCTATCTCAACTGTCCATCCTCAAATCTTGAAGTCGCGAAATTCGAGAGAGAGGAAGCTTAGTCAGCTATAAAAGAAGCGTGATGTCACGTGCTTCCAACCCAAAGAGGATTTCGAGCCATCGCGAAGTTCAAGACCAGCCTCTTTGCTGCTGCAGTTTCGCCATCGCCCGTTGATTCCGAGTGTCTGGAGCTGGAATAAAAGAGAGCTGCATGGCTGTTGCTATAGCACTGTGAACCCAATTTAAGACGCGCTTCCGTCTTTGGTGGTGGGCTGTGCGGTTTGCTGGGTAGGCGTCCTTTCACATTTCCCTGCTCCTGACTAGTTATCACTAACTGCGCGTAGAACAAGAGAGTTACTGCTCCCTTACTGTCCAGCGGACCTATATCACTGCGCTCCTCCAGCAAGCTTCCATCCTGTGATGCTTAGGGATCTCTGTGGCATACTCTTTTTGAGAAAACCTGTCTACCGCTCAGCACCGTTGATTCATGCAGAAAGCGCCCCCAATTGGATAAATCCAACGACTGCGCGCGATTTGACCATTCTCTCGCCTTCAGTTTACAAAGTGGAAATATCTGGGTGGAATGAAAAGAAAGGCTTGTGATACAGCAGTCAATATGAATGGGAACTCAGTCCAAGCTGCTGAGGCGCCAGTCACCCCGACACCCGCAAAGCGAAAACGCGAAGCCTCCGCAGAGGAAGGTGAAGGAGATGGGACGGTTTCCAAGCCTGAGGATACTGAGGATACATTTACCGATATCCTCAAAGACCTATCTTTGGTTTTATCGAAGTAAGGCCGTCACTCTTTTTCTTTTTTGGTTCTACCCTACAAGGCGCATTCTAACCGTCTAATTAAGGCATGACTCCGATCTTGGAATTTTAAGACGCCCACTTACTCATGTGTCCGCCGGAGAGCCTGATAATAAGCGTGTGAAGCGATCCAAACCGGCCGCCGAACCGCAAACCATCCAGTCTCGAGTTGATAAGGCCAACTACCAATCACTCCAAGCCTTCCTACACGACGTCGAGCAATCCATCAGCTCATTCATCGCCGAGTCCCCACGGCATGAGAGCAAGACTCATCAGTCCATAGGACCAGCTTCGCCGTCTAGCCGTGTGAACAACTTCAGAAAGGAATTAAACCGCCTAGTTCTTAAACTCCCTCCCCAGGAACCATCCGCCATTTCGTCCAAGCCAACCAAGACTGAAGATGCATCTGAAACTCTGGACACAAGCGCTCGCAATGACCGATTGGCACTGGCTCTTGTGGACAATACTCCACATGGAAGACAAATATTTTCGAGCCTGCAGCTCTCCGACTCATCCATTAACGAAACCGCGCTTCCAAAGGGTATAGTGGTCACCAAGGTTGTACCTTTTAACCCCTTACACCTGGAAGAGTCAGGAAGCCGAACGAGGACTATCGGGGAAGTATTTTCGCCGCGGTCGAATGTCCCTCTTCTGGAGCGTCCTCCAAAACGACCCGCAGAAAGCAGTCCGTCTGTTGTCAAGTGGCTAGACCCCCTCGACATTGCAAGTTCTGTATCTAGCTCCCTTCCAGGGAGAAAAGGCTACAGTTCCATATCCCTTCCATCCGGCTCCTGGTTGAATTATGGCTATGAAAATCCATCGGCATCGGGCCACCACCCACGATTATCGAAACAGGAAAACAGTGCGAAGGAAGCGTCTTCGAAAGAAGATAATTCCCTGTTCCAGGCACTTTATTCCTCGTTTGCGCCCTCCTTTGACAGCTCTGGCGCAATCGCTCCTCGGGCTGCCAAATATCAAGCATGGTGGGAGAAATCGGGGGCCAATCGCGTGAATGTCCTGTTTAGCTCAGAGCAGGATGAGCCACAGACTTCCTCAATGGATCATCCAATCTTGAATCAAGCAGTGGACCCCCAGCTGTTAGACGAGGAAACTCTATCTGAGGCAGTTGAATCGTTCAAGCCGGATACGTATGTTGACAAGGCGACGGAATCCGAGGACCCTGAAAGCGAAAAGAAGAAATCTGAGGGCGACATGACGGAACTACTTAACGATATATCGGATCTGTTACAAACATTAAATTCTTACCGTCAACTCCGAAACCTCTCGCAAGCTTCGCCTGATAAAGCTGCCGATCAAAGCAATGGGGCAACAGCAAACCGTGAGCCTACGACCACACCATCTGACGCCGAGTATGGCATATACGAGACGTTAAAGACGAGTCTATCGACGCTAGTGGCTTCCCTACCTCCATACGCAGTGTCAAAACTGACAGGAGCGCAGCTTGCCGAGCTGAACTTGAGCAAGAAGATTCTGTTAGATAGCGCCGATTACCCTGGCACCATGGAGGACGATGATTTCACGAAGCAACGAAAACAGGCCGCTCAGGCGCAGCAAAATATGGCAAATTCTCGTGGCCCCGTACCAGCCGCTCCTCAAGCTCGACCGCAAACTTACCAAACCCCAGTTGCAACAACGCCTTACCAACGACAGCCTAGCACGCGCGCAAAACATATTCCAACGAACTATCAATCCCCTCAAGGATACGCGGGAAGACCACCACCAGCAGCTCACTACCAACCCACTAATTCCCCTCAGCCATTCCCGCAACATCCCCAGCCAGGCCAACGGCCAGGTTATATGCAACCGCAATACCAACAGCCTGCCGGAGCGTCGCCACCATATAGCAGAAGCGGAATGTTGCAACAGTTCCAGAGATCTGCGTCCAACGGAGTCCCACCTTATCCCCAGAGGCGACCTTCCCCTGCACAAACCCCAACCCAACCATATCCTCACCGTACACCCCAAGCTGCATACCAACCTATTCACGGCCAGCAACAACCCCCCTTAAATCACGCAGCTTCACCACAGAGACCGCCTAATTATAATCAATCGCCACAACGAACTCCCTACCTAAAGTCACCCTCAGCCAACCCTGCTCAACCACGATACTTCCAGCAACAAACGCCACAACCGCTTCCATACGCGAATTACCCTCCAGGCCAGGCGAACCAGGTGTCTACCCCATATTCCAAGCCTTCGCCCGGCATGGCATATTCCAGATCAGCCGCTGAACAGGCCGCAATCATGGATCGGAATAAGTTGCAGCTGTTGGATAATCGCGGACAAGCCGTTGCTTCGCCCCAGCCAATGCAGCCGAATGGACAGGGTCAAGCTCGGGACGTCGAAATGCACAATGGTCAGCCAAACGGGCTACCTATGGCTGGTCCAGGGCCCTCGAAATAGATTCTATATTCCATCGTTAAGGGTATAAGTAGTTATCTCCGGATTTCTTCCTGATCCAGCATCATCGCTCTGACTCGGGATCAAAAACATACCCCATACAATCTACGAGAACTTTACAAATCCACGTTCGAAAAGCAATGCGAAACAATCTACACCCTTAATTATCCTATCCTCGCTCCATGTATTAACAACGTACTTGTTCACTTTCCCCCGTGTTTCTCATTACCTCTACTACTTGCTTCCCAGGCGCACGAGTAGACCGCACATTGTTTTGTATCCTTCCGTACACCTTTTGTTTTTTACTATTCGTTTTGCACTGGTGCATGGGGTAAAAGGATGGTTGGTCCAGTCCACTGGTTTTTTACACACAAAAAGAGGATGAAGATAAGGGCTTACTTAAACGGGCTATGGTGGAATTATTACCGAGGGCAGTTTTTTACCTGGTTCCCTTTATTAATGTTTTTTTATCTGCCCTTGAATTGAACGTTGTTATCCTATCCATCTTTGAAGAGAATAAATAATATCGTGTTTGACGTTAGTATTGCCTATCATGCAGGTAGACGTCAACTTCGCTTCGCAGTGAGGATGCATAGAGTAGAGCCGTTCATTCATCTTCGCGCATGCCCTACGGCGTACATGACATGGCATACGCATCAAATCAGTTTCAAATATAAATGTCATCCATGCAAGGTAATGTATTCCTAACCACTAGTATGCCCTAACTTCTGCACAGTAAACAGAAACACAAATAGGAAGAGCGGATATTTACAGAGGTACATTCAGGTGGAAAACATATTGGTAATACAAAGTAATAAACCTAGCAGGGACAAAAAAATAAGGCCTGCATGCAAGCAGGGGGCTGAAACCGCCAGCCATACACTCAAACGATGGGAGGGGGAAGCCCAGGGAGGAAGTGATCCCTCAACGGTTAAAGCTCATTATCAATTATTGCACATGGGAAGAAGAAATCCGTTTTTTCCCCCTTAAATCATAAAATCATAAACGTGAGATAGACCGAAATAAACCCTTTTTTTAAATGTGGGAAAATAGAATGAGGACAAAATCGTAACATGAGCGCGTAAGGTAATTTTTACTCCAACATAACAACTTGGGAATCGACCTGCGAAAGCGAAAACTGATGCTGAAGGGTATATGGCGTAAACGGTTGCAGTTGTGAGTGCAGAAGAAGAGGTAAGAAGGAATCTCACAACGATCAGAGCAAGAGTGCCGCGACAGTCATGAAACCAAAGTAACTATTCACACATTAGTATAAAGAGCAAGCATGAAGAATGAGGCAGAAGGAATTGTAACTTACATGACGGCACATTTCCAGCCATCCTGTGGCTCGACCAGGTAGTCGTGTCCAGGGGGTCCGTTGGACGCCCACCAGGCAAAAGTACCCGCAACAAAGGAGACGACGACGATGCGTCCGAAGAATTCAGAGATAGCTCCAAATGCCAGTAAGGGAAAGAGGATAGCGGCAAATATCGCTGCCATGGTGGAGTAGAGGGGGTTAGAGTGTAGTGCGCTTGCGGGACGGGGGGACATGGTGACTAGATCGGTTCTGTTATCTAGTAGCCTTCGCTCGCTCTTCGAGGAGGCGCCGGCAGGAGTCCTTAGAAAGGCACGGTATGCGTCGACGTCATCTTCAGACGCGGCAGGTAGGTTCTTTACGACTTTCGAAAAAGAGCTTAATGCTCGATCTACATTCGTTAGTATATGCGGGGACGTAGAAGAGGAGGCTATCTTACTGTACTGGTCCGTCTTTAGTATTACTTTATCCAGTAGGTCGCTCCGTTTGTTCTGAAGTACAGAATAGTCCTGTATCTGGTCTCGGTATTTTGCAGCTAGCTGTTTCTGCCTTGGGGATGTACGGGTGGTCGATGACCCAGCGCGAGCGGCATCAATGTCATCAAGCGTGAGAAGATCGTCTTCCAGCTGCGCTATCTCTTCCTGAAGATGGCGTAGAACACGATGGTTCAGCTTTTCAAACTTCCGATATACATGCTGCGGCGTCTCAGCGGGTGCCGTCCACTCGAACGGCTCCGACGTCTGCGAACGACGCCGTGAGCCTTCGAGGGGACCAGCTTGGGCGTCGTGCCGTACTCGGTCTGCCTGCTTGGACGAGACAGGCGGCGGTCCCATGGTATAGGAGAGCATGTTCTTGGGCATATAAAAGGCCTCTGGGTGGGAGAAGTTCATGAACGCGGGAGCAGCAGCAGTAGGACCCTCCAGTATGCTTTCTGAGTCTGTCATGTATGAGCCGGCCATCTGCGACTTGGAGAGCCCCTTGCTGCTTCCGAGGTGCATGTTGATGGGATCGAAGAGCATATCTGGCGGAGTTGCAGGCTGGTATTCGGACTCCTTTGACACGGAAGACGAACGACTCGGACTGAGATCTCGAGTGGAAGACGAATTGCCCCCGGACACTGTCCTGAGCAGCTGGGACAAGCTCGCCTTCCGGGTATGGTCTTTGGGTCTATGTGCCTTTGAGATGACCGGTTCTGAGGCCTTTCTGGAGTGTGACGGCCTCATCTGCTCTTCATGCTGGTCTAGATAGGAGAAGACGGCAGCATGGGGGTCAATAGCGATGGGGGCAGCAGTCGTAGCAGCAGCAGCAGCAGCAGAAGTGTTGACGGTGACAGGCGGCTCGCTTGCTCTGCTGGCCGCTCTGCGTCGAGAGGTCTCTTTCTCCTCCTCGAAGGGCAAGTCTACCGGGTCATGGACGATGCTGTATCCGTGGTCTGGAGGCAGCTCAGCTTCGGGGATGGAGTAAGGCACATCCAGCGGCAGCGCATAGTCAAGCGACGAAGCCGTCATGGGGTTCATCAAGTTGGCCGGCGGCGGCGGCGGAGGAGGAGGAGGAGGAACAGCAGCAGACTTCTTCGACTTCTTGCTCTTTGCCGGCGCCATCTTCTCGTCTCTCGTCGTTATGGTATATGCTATGCGGTCACTTGCTGCCCCAGCTGGACGTATCACGGGTTGTTCGACCAGGAATACGATGAAGATAGAGCAAGGACAGACTAAAGATACGCCTGTCACCTGTGCGACGAGACTTCTACTGAGGGGATATATATATACAACGAAATCGATAGTGGACTATGCAACCGGGGAAGACGATGAAACACCCCTGGCCTCGATCGACAGGATTAGTCGAAGGGCATGTGTCTCATCAGTGTGTGGACGATACTTATAAAGATGCTAACGAAGAAGAAAAAGAAAAGGTAACAAGGATATCGAACACGAAGCGCCAATGACCTGGGGCGGGACAACATATACATATATCAACAGTATAAAGTACAGTATATATCGTGGATGACTTGTCACAAAGGCCCAGACTAGGAATAATACAGACTTCCCCAGGATCCAAGGCCAGAGAAGTGCCCTTCAAGATGCGGCGGTCTTTTGATTCGCCAGTATCAATACATCTTACCAAGTATCTGCATCTTGACGGACATCTTACATACATATATACATCTAGAAGGACATCTCAGTACTCCGTATCGTGGTAGACATCTCATATCGGTAGACGCAGCATCGACAAAGAAGAAGTGAAACGGCCTGTCGGTTAAGATGTTACACTGTATGCGTATATTTAACCAGGATGAGCAGGCCGCGAATGGCAGTGTGATATCATCCGTATCCCCAGAAGAGGCGCCCAAGTAGCTTTTCATCAACATACACTACCGAGTTACAAGGATAAGCAAGTAATCCGTTAGTGCTGGACTGACTTTCCTAGCATCATCAACAAACAGAGCAGAGATAGAGACGAGCAACGGTCGAAGAATTGAGCTAGCATCTAGCATCAGGCACAGGCTCAGCTCAGGCTCAGCTCAGGCTCTACTTATCGTGCCAGCCCAACATTACAGCCCGACCTCCATGCATATGGTCCGTCTCTGCGGCCTTCGTCTTCGTCTTGCTCTCGCGCCCCTGGTTTCGGCCCCCGTGACTGGACGGGCATGGAGTAGGACGGCACCTCTGCGCTTCCTCAGCACACAGACACAGTCATCCAGCATAAGACCAGAGTACGTGCCTCTTCGGAAACAGCTCAAGGACGAGGCCAGGGCGAAACGGAGGGACAAAGGGAGGGACAAGGGGAGGGACAAGTCGCAGGTCGAGGGATGGGAGTTGACGGTGGGCATCGAGGTGCATGCTCAGTTGGATACGGACGTGAAGCTGTTTTCCAGTAAGAAAGAAAGAAGAGAGAAGAGAGAAGAAAGAAAAGAGAGACTGACTGCTGTAGGAGCCTCTGCTGGCCATGAAGATGCGCCGAATGCGAATGTTGCGCTGTTCGACCTCGCGTTTCCCGGGAGTCAGCCAGTCAGTATTCCTCTTACGATATCTATATACCTCTTACGATCTTTACATACTCACGACGATAGTGGTTCCAAGCTGCGACGCTGATACCGGCGCTGAGGGCTGCCATAGCCTTTGGCTGCGAGATACAGAGCGTCAGCCATTTCGACCGGAAGCACTACTTCTACCAGGACCAGCCTGCCGGCTACCAGATCACGCAGTATTATGGTAACTACACCTATATCTACGGATAAAGAGAGATGCTTACTCTGCTAGAACCGTACGCGAGATCGGGCGCCCTCTACCTGTACCCCCACGACGGCATAGCGGCCGAAGACGGCGAGTCGGTGCGAGTCGGCATCAAGCAGATACAGATGGAACAGGACACGGCCAAGTCGCAGGAACTCCCCTCGCACGCCGTCCTGCTCGACTTCAACCGCGTATCCCGCCCGCTCATCGAAATCATCACCCTGCCCGAGATCCACTCGCCCGCCACGGCAGCAGCCTGCGTGAGGAAGATACAGTCCATCCTGCAGTCATGCGGCGCCGTCAACACCGGCATGGAGATGGGCGGTCTACGTGCTGACGTTAACGTATCTGTGCGACGAACGGGTGATGTAGCTGGTGCACACGGGTACGAGGGCATATCCGGCCTGGGCCAGCGGACAGAGATCAAGAACCTGAGCAGTTTCAAGGCGGTCGAGGATGCGATCATCGCCGAACGGGACCGGCAGATAGCTGTGCTTGACGCTGGCGGGAAGATCGAGGGTGAGACTCGTGGCTGGACGATAGGGAGCACGGAGACCAGGAAACTGCGTGAGAAAGAAGGGTCGGTTGATTATAGATATATGCCGGACCCTGATATCGCGCCGGTGATAGTCGGTCGGGACCTGGTCGAGGCGCTGCGTGCAAGCATGCCGCCGGCCCCAGACGAGATGCTGAAGACACTGATGCAGGAGTATTCGCTGACGATGGAAGACTCGAAGCCGCTGGTCGAGCTCGACGACTGCGCGCGGCTAGAATATTACCAGGACGCCGTCGACGCTCTCATATCGATGCAAGACACAAGTACCGGCACAAGTGAACCAGGCAGGTCGATAGGCAACTGGGTCCTGCACGAACTCGGCGGCCTCTTCAGCAAGTCCGACTCGCCCTGGGACGCCCAGCGAGTGCCGGCCGCGAGCCTGGCAGCGATCGTACACCTACTCACCACCGGCAAGATCACCGGCAGCACGGCCAAGTCGCTGCTGGCCACGATCTTCGACGGCGACGACCAGGGCCGGACGGTGCAGGAGATCGTGGAGCAAGAAGGCCTGACGCTGCGGCCGCTGTCGAGGGAAGAGTACGTCGCGATGGCGCAGGAGGTGATGGCCAAACACCCGCAGATGGTCGCTCAGATCCAGCAGGGGCAGCAGGGCAAGATCGGTTTCTTCGTCGGCCAGATCAAGCGCATGGGGGAGAAGGGCAGAGTCGAAGCCCAGCGCGCCGAGCAGGCCATCCGCTCTCTCTTATCCCTATAACAATATATCTATCTCTACAATATACATGTCTGTAATATCCGACGAATACCCGTGAAGAGCGGGCCCTCTCCAAAAGCTGTACTTAGGGGAAGTCGTCGCCCCTAAGAGCATTTGGAGCCGGAATCCCACAGGGACCAACCAGCAAGCGCGCCCTTCGATGACTTTTCTCTCCCTATATAAAGCGTCTGTAGTCGTAGTCTTCTCTCGTTCGTATTTTCTATCTTAGACTATTATCAAGTATCAAAATGACGTCCCCCACCACCAGCATCACCCAAAAGTTCCTCTCGCGGCCGGCCGACCTTGGTGTCGTCGCCGTGGGCTTCTCCGATGGCCAGGTATGTCTCCCTCTATATATCGGCCTCTCTATATATTAACGATGTTAGCCCAAAGCCGGCGTGGACGCAGGCCCAACGGCCCTCCTCGAAGCCGGCCTGCTCGACCAGGTCCGCGACGAGCTCGGCTACAAGGTCGACTTCGACAGCAAAGTGCACGACTACGCCGACGTCAAGCCCGCTGAGGCCGACGACCCCAGATACCGCAACATGATCAAGCCTCGCACCGTCAGCGCCGTCACCCGCAAGATCAGCAGCCAGGTCTACGAGCACGCAAAGGAGGGCAAGATGGTCCTCACCCTCGGCGGCGACCACTCCATCGCCATCGGCACCGTCTCGGGCACGGCAAAGGCCATACGCGAGCGTCTCGGGCGTGAGATGGCCGTCATCTGGGTCGATGCGCACGCTGACCTCAACCGCCCGGAGGAGAGTGATAGCGGCAACGTCCACGGCATGCCTCTATCCTTCCTGACGGGGCTGGCGAAGGAGGAGAAGGAGGACGTCTTCGGCTGGCTGAAGGAGGACAACCTGATCTCTACCAGCAAGCTGGTCTATATCGGTTTGAGAGACGTCGACCGCGCCGAGAAGAAGACGCTGCGAGAGAACGGCATCAAGGCCTTTAGCATGCACGACGTCGACCGGTATGTCTTCACTTCTCTTCACTTCTCTTCCTATACTAATGATGTAGATACGGAATCGGCCGCGTCGTCGAGATGGCGCTCGCTCACATCGGCACCGACACGCCCATCCATCTCTCCTTCGACGTCGACGCCCTCGACCCCCAGTGGGCTCCCAGCACCGGTACGCCCGTCCGCGGCGGCCTCACCCTGCGCGAGGGCGACTACATCGCCGAGTGTGTCCACGCAACCGGCAACCTGATCGCCATGGACCTGGTCGAGGTCAACCCCAGCCTTGCCTCCATGGGCGCCAGCGAGACCGTCCGCGCCGGCTGCTCTCTCGTCCGCTGTGCCCTCGGTGACACCCTTTTGTAGACATCGGCTTTAGCGACACGAATCATGATACCTAGAATAGACGATGTATATATAGCAGCAGTCAGCCATATTACCCTTTACTGTCCTTTAACCCTTTCTATCGTAACCCGTAACTTCTGCTGTATCTTCTATGTGGTGTAAGGTGAAACGCGTTGACGTGGTGATCCTGCCACCACTTTTTAGCTACTCGCCCAGCCACCCGCTTGCCCACCTTAAATATTTACTTGCCCGAGCCACAGCTCCCATCCATTTTCTAGCTATAGCTTACCCGCCTATTGTGCCTACAGAGACCCGTCGATAGTGAGTCGATAGTCGAGTCGATAGTGAAAGTCGACAGCTGTGAGTGAGAGAGAGTGAGAGAGAGAGTGAGACGGTAAACACCCCAGCAACGAAAGACAACGAAAGACGAAGACGAGAACAACGAGAACAACTCGTGGCCAACGCAGATTGGAACAGCGCTGCATCTACCCGAGCCTCGTCTCATGGGAGAGAGCGGACGCTTCACTGTGTAAAGTCGCACACGAGAGCGACTCGATCAGACTGCTGTGCAGGTCTATATCTCCCGTCGACGGAGTAAACAAAGCTCTACAAGCTCACATACGCACATCTCTACGACTACATACGACTACACACGACTGATATTGATACCATGACGTCCTCATCAGGATATACAGTCATTCAGCGGTTCCGATGGCCAGAGATCCGTCTACACGTCTGGCTGCTCGTCAACCTTGCCTCATCTACTACCTGCCTGGGCATATTCAGCTGGTTTCTCTTCGTCCAGACACAGCTATCCGTCTCGACGCCATGGTGAGCTATCCTTCATTCTTCATACAATTGACCTTTCTAACAGTGTATGATATAGGGTATTCCCGTTCATGGTCGCTACCGCCGGACTAGGCCTGCTATTCGTCTTCTTCATGCTCTTCCTCATACAGCGAGGCATGCTGCTGCCCGATATCATAATACTGGGATGTTTCGTGCTCTTCGTGCTCTGGCTGACGGGTCTCATCGGCACCTCCATCGAGCTCTACGGCACGGCTGCAAACGTCAACTCAAACTGCCAGAGTTACGTCGTCAATATGCCCTCCAAGGGTCCCAGCATCAACACCCTCGCATGGCTGACACAGATAACCATATGTACGTCGATCTTCTTCTTCTTGTTGCGCGTTTCTTCATTGACATGTCTAGGTAATTGCTGGAAAACGGCATTCGCATTCGAACTCGTCAGCACCGTCTTCTACATCTGGATGTTGATCATTTCCTTCCAGGTCCGCAGAGGGTTCTTCCTGAAATAAGGACCCCCTTGCGTCTTCATTTCCCATTCTATCACTTTCCATTTTTTACAAGATACCCAACTTTAAACAGGGTTGCATTTTCACCGGCGCTAGCATCTGGGATATCTTATGAGCGTAATGCGTGACGTGAACTGTTAACGGGTATTAGAATCTTACGATGGCGTTGTTTTTTCTTCTTGCGATTTAGGGACGGACGGTGTTATAGGGAGTGCTTTAAGAGTGCTTCATTGTGGGATACTGTATATACTATGCGATAGATTTAACCAACGACCGATTCATCAATTCACCGAGCTATCATAATTCAACGAATACATATTGAAAGACACCACTAATTGGAAAACTTCTTGGGCACTTTCTTCCTACACGGCAACATCCATTAGTCTGCCATCTACCGTATGTCCACCACCATCGCATCACTCACCCAGTCATCTTTTCAAACGTCGTTCTCGCAAAATCCGTAATCTTCTCATTTATCCCCCTCGACTTGTTGGGATCGATCTTCCCCTTGCCGAATTTCTTCTCGGCCGCGTCAAGAGCTACATCCACCCGGCCCGAGGCGTCAGCTAATCTTCCGCGAACCTGGAATCATCACTTCCAAGCTTTCCGGAATCAGGGCCTCTCATACCTTTATCAAGATAATCTTTGCCTTCTCCACTAGGCTGGCCTCCACCGGGCTGGTTGTTCATGATTTCAGCTTATTTGACTTGATGCTGTATAGCTGGTGTGCAGTTTATGCGATGGAATAGCTTCTAGTGATTGCTGGGAGATAGATGCTTTCTATATATTCTGTTCTACGGTCTTAGAGGAGGGGAAGCAAACTGCTCGCCACAGCTTCCAATCATCTAGCTAGCTTGTTCGTGACGTCACGGAAGGCTTAAAAGGTGGAATTAAGTAAAGGACTATTTGCACTGGTTGGACTTTCGCGTATTGTACAAGATCCCGCCAACTATGGACGCAGGGTACATGGTGAGTAATATGGTCTCGAACTGTATCTAGAAGGCGAAGAGGTATATATCCTATCATGCAGCCATCCGGAGACAAAGGGACAAAGAAGACGGAGTATAGATCGGAAAAGTAGACGCCAGTAGAGAGGCTAGACTGCCAGGGCGAAAGAAAGGCTCAATGTAAATTCACAGGCTAGAAACATTTTACAACGCCTCGCTATGCTTAGAAGATCAGCTGACAGATGGATTTGGGACAAGTATGCCAATATAGAATAGATGGCGTTGGAACTTGGAAGAGTAGATGGGCGAGATTGTGCTAGTTGGCATCTTCTTCGTCCTGGGAAGCCTCCTCATCCCAATCCTGATCATCGTCAAATGCAGCCAACATCTCCCGTTCAAGCGCATCCTCGTCGTCTTCAGGATCGTCCACGTCGGGATCTAGATCTTTATATCTCGGTTCGACCTCAGGTTTGTCTCCTGTCAGTACCTCCTTTCCTATCTCCATTTCCACATCGGTGGTCAGGTCGGGTTGTGGCTCTGTAATAGAAATGGCTGGCGACGCTGTAGAAACCTCTTTTAGGCCCGTGGTTCGTTCGTGAGATCGCTTGATTTTCTGAGATAGACGCGAGCCGCTACCTTCGGTGCCTGTGTCTTCTTCGGTAGCTCCCTGTTCACTACCGCCCTCTGGCTCTTCTGTCGTTTCCCTCTTCCGCTTCTTGTCGGGGAATAGCATGGAAAAGTCGCTGTCACTTTCGCTGTCTTCGTTGTCACTGCCGAGAAATTCTTTAAGCTCATCATGCACGGTTGCTTGCTCTTGTTCATCGTAGCCGAGTTGTGAATGATCGGTGAGGCCGGTTGATATACGGATCTCTTCGTCAGAGTTTCTTCGCTTTCTAGCTGCCTTTGATCGTGAATCATCGCCCTCTTCGTCAGTCGCCGGAGTAGAATCGTCTTCTGAGGACGAGGGAAAGGAGTCGTCTGCATTTTCCTTCCCGTCTGGCGAATCCTCAGCTGAGCCAATGGGTTCACCTCTATCGTCTGGGTGTACGGGGACAAGATACGGTTCTTCGTCCAGCCGCTTCCACTGAGTCATACATTCAACGAGCCATTGGACAGTGACTATCTTGAGTTTTGGATATCGAGTCGCTTCCCGCACTTTGGCAGTTCGATTCCTTCCAGCGACGAGATGTGTTGTGCGCGAGTTAATCTTCGAGGTGATCGTGGCGCCGAAACTTTTAGCCCATAATGAGATATCAGCGTTCTGTGTGTCTGTCCCGAGCGGCAAGACACCTGAAAATACCAAGACGACAGAGTCAAGTGCTGCCCGCTTAATCTGTGGCATTAGAATCTTGACGTCCGGGACTATCTGTAGGTCGATTGCCTTGTCTTTGGCGGGCGCACGCTGGCCCTTCAGAGCCGTTACCCTACCACCGAGAGCCTGAGTGCGTTTTCGGTCATACTCGTCGAAGAAACGTTGGTGTATTAGCCGAAGTCGTTCTTGGAGGAGTGGAAGTTCGCCATCGTTGTCTTCAAGTAGATGGTGGCGATGATGTTTTATTGACTCTTGAGACTCGTCACTGGATGAGTCGCCATTTTCTGTACTTTGTTGTGTTTCGGCCGCTTCATCCTCGGCATCTAAGAGCTTCTGTTTTTGGAGCAAAGGACGTTCCTCCACCTGGTGTGCAATCTCCTCTTCCTGCTGGTTTGCTTGTTCCTGGAGCAAGACGGGGTTGTCCCCTCCCATCGTTACTAGCTGCTCGAGAGTAGATACCTCGGAGTCTTTTGAATCAGGGTCGGCGGACTCGGCGGTTTCGGGTTTTGATCCATTGGCTTCTGGTTTCGCGGTTCCTTCAGCGGCTGCGGGTATCAGTTTTTTGGCCTTTGCTCCAGGCTTTGGCTTCGCTTTGAGCTCTTGTTTCTTCGGCAGGAAGCTCGAGTTGATATCACCAATACCAACGAAGAAATCGTAAGGTGTAACTTTTATCAAGTTCTCGCTCCACTTCCACACATCTCCTCTATCATCGATGATGACAACCATCTTGGTGTCGACGGGGAATAATCGATGGAGGTTCTTCGCTGTAAGACTCCCACTCTCGTCACGACTGAGGATTCTATCTCCAAAGATCTTCCGGTCCGGATCGACGATGTTAGCGACGTTCAGGGCGTACGCTCGCGTTCCCATAGTGTAGATGTGAAGCTCGTAGAGGCTGGAGATGATTTTCAGAAACTCCTCTAGTCCGGGGCGTAGTTTGATATAGTACCAGCAGCCTCTCATGCCAGGCCCATCGTCGACTAGCTGGAAACACCGCACATCCTTAACAGCATCGTGGTTGGGGTTATCCTTATCTTGCTGCCATTCAGCTACTGTCGGGTCCACGGTGGCGTGGATGATGGTCTGATCCAAGTCCACGACCAGCGAGAGCCGCCTTGACGAGAGAAGCCTCCGTTTGGCGTCCTCTTCTACCCGTGTAGCTTCGCTCTCGCTGACAGTCAAGGCAGAGTTGTCGTGTACCATGCGAATAGGCGCTCGCTGCGAGTCGGGGACATCGGTGTTATAGCTTGCACTATGATGTAGAATCGAACGGTAAGCATTGAGCGTATCAATATCACCATATCAAGGGCATGGAATAGCTTACTGAGTCATATCCTTGCCGCAATTGGCACACATCCCTCCAAACTGTACTTCGTGAGCACAGGGTTCATCTATCTCAGCAATAGTAATCCTACACAACGAGATCGTCGTCAGCAGCCAGATAACGGTCATCTATCGGTCATAGAGCTCAACTTGAAGCTCAAGAAGGAGTAAAGAGAACAACTTACGGCGCCTCAATAACCTGTCCCTTCCGAACCTTCCATTCCATCAAGGTCCCATCCACCGTACTCTCGAACCTCGTGGGAAACGTCCTCACCACGTCCACCTTATTACCCAGCCCATCACCCTCCGTCACAGTCGTGCGATAAAAATACGCGAACAATCCATCTCCTTGGTTCACTTCATCGCCAGTCTTCTTCAGCAGTTCTGTGACGGTGATGGGGTAGTAGAGGCTGGTAGATAGTTTCAGTTGCATGCCTAGGCTTGCGGAGGAGTAGATCGGGAATATAGTAGAGAAAGAGTTCGGTAGCAAAGACGGAGATGTAGCAATGCGCTAGATTGCGTATGTCGCGACAGTTCGGTGGGTTGTTCGACGGATGAATAGGTAGGCTTCGCGGTATTTAGGCGGCCATAATCCAGAACGACGGCCGCGTCAGAGTGAATGGAAGGAATATGTATCCTCGCCGGCTGATTGTCTGGATGCTCGGATCGAGTCACTGTAGCTTGGATGTATAAGTTTAGTGAATGGGAGCAGCGAGCCTTGGGGTGCTGTTGGGCCGTTGCATCGATTGGTATGGTCGGCAATGGAGTCGCGAGGAGCACGGCGACGTCATGCGCAGTAGAGCTGTCGAAGGGCCGGTGCCTGGTACGGGAGGATCGTGGAGTCGATATTGCTTCTTCTGGCGTGTAGCTGAGGGTTCGTAGTTAGTCCTTGTTGTTTTTTGGGGTGTGTAGGAGCAAGTGTTGCGTTTGCGGGCGTTCGGGATGGCGAGCCAGACAGCGCTATTTAAGGTTGGCGCGATCAGATCAACCGCAAGATGCGGTTTTGCGTCACAGTCTCCTGTCACAGAGATACTTATGCCTTGTACGGAGTACATGGATGCAGGATGGCAGGATGACAGGACGACATGGATGGCTACATAGTACTCCCGTTTAAAACAGCTCTGGATTATTGCTAGGCGACAGCAGGCAGTAATAATAATAGTAGTAATAACAATAGCAGGCGCTCTAAGAGCTGGTTCTGGGTGTAAAAACATGCCCGTGGCAAGGATAAACGTTAACCGAACATAATATCTCAACCTAGCTACTTCCTCCGGGCATTCATTATGCTAAGTCCACATCCGCCTTGAATCTGTAGAGATGTCTGGAAGAGATGCTTCAGGGAGGGGAAAAAATCAGATCGATCCATAATATAGCACTGAACAGCATTAGGTACGACGCCAGCCACGAGAGGTCATACCCCGTATTCTAAAAAGCCAGAAATCAGGGGGGTGGCTGGCATTTACTTGGCCTTTGCGAGGCCAACGGTGTTCTTGCCCATGTCATAGACGGTGTAATAGCGTCTCAAGAAAGAGTCACCAAGGATGGCAAGTGGTCCAACGGGAGCGGGGAAGTCCATGCCCATGAAGCTGCTGATACAGGTGCCGGAAATTTCCAAGATGTAGTCGTTGGCGCTGATGGTGAACTCATGGCCAGAGAGAGTGAAGGTGACCTCGGGAAGAGAAGCCTTCTTGGAACAGTCGAGGGTGTATTGACCGTTCCAGGACTTTTTGGCACCAATTTGAGTGTTGCTATATCATTTGAGTTAGAGAAGTTCAACTTGGAAAAATCGAAGGGAAAGAAACTTACATCATCTCAGCAAGCTCAGAAGGCAGGGCAATGAGGGAAGTGCCGGTGTCGAGGATGACTCCGGTGTTATCCAACTCGGCCTTGTCCTTGCCGAGGGCGATGGAGTTGAGCTCAACTTCCCAGTAGGCCTTACGGCGGAGTGGGATGGTGGTCATCTCGCCAGTGTAGTGGCTCTTGTCCACACCTCCAAAGGTGACGACGGACTGGCCGTTTTCGTCGGCCAGGTAGAAGCTGAAGACGGGTTCATCAACCAGCTTCTGCTCGACCATCTTGTAGAATGGAGGAGTGATGCCGTTGACGGCGATGGTGTTATAACCGAGACCAAGAATGCCATCGAAACGACCGAAGGCGAAAGCAAGGCCGGGCTCGCTGGTAGCCTCGGCAAAGAGCTGGTCCTTGATCTTCAAGTCACCGATCTGGACATTGTCCTGAGAGACGAAGCCCTCTAGACTGCCGGAGCCATAGCGAATGGCGAAGCTGGTGCCGTTCTTCGTGAAGGTGGACGAAGCAGAGGAATCGTACTTGGTGTGAAGGAAACAAGCGATGGACGTGCAGTCCGCGCCTGGAACCCAGAGATTGGAGCTTCCGGTGTCAAGGACAACCTTGAAGGTCTGTGGGGGAGTTCCGATGGATATCTCGGAGAAGTCTAGTTCGGGGTCAGCAACATGTTTTGGTCAAAGACGAGGAAAAGAACATACACTGAGCGTTCATGAAGTTGTCGATGAGGACGTTGTGGCCTGCTTCAGCTTGGATGGGGTTCTGCTTGAACATCTGCTGCTCATGCTGTCCTGGTCGGATTCCCATGTACTTCTGGCCGAGAGCCTTGACCTGGACGTCGATGTCGGCGTGTTCCTGCAGATACACAGGTCAATACCACGGCGCAAGACAGAGCTATCTGTGAACATGAATATACGTACAAGCTGCTCCTTGAGGGGTATCTTCTTGAGCTTCAAGCTGTGCACCTTACTGGCAGAGGTACAGCCCAGCAGGGCAGCACCTGCGAGCAAGAGTGAGCCCTTCATAGTGGCTCAAGAGGTCAGTAGCGCTAGACGGTGATGAGGCTGTTCTTGATGGAGCTATCGATGGTAACGAGATGGACGAGATGACGGTGAGATGGAAGGGAGATGGAGGAGAAGGGAGGGAGAAGAAGGATGAGAAGCAAGACGAGGTTGGAGGTTGGCGCTTGCTGGGGGACCTGGCGGGCCGATGACGCTGCTCACGTGAGCACCCCAGGCAGCCAGCCTCCGTCTATGACGTGGACGCGCATCAGGAACGGATGCTCTACAGGCCCAGATAGCTACGTATTACTTTACTGTGGTTGCTAGGATACGGAGAACTCCTTGGATTAACTCTCTAATGGTACAGCATCGGCAAGGCTATGGTCTAGATGTCGCATACCCAAGTTTAGCGGTAGAAGTCGAACCTATGCAATGAATTAGCTCGGTAGACGAAAATAAGATGAATAATGGATACGTACTTGTCTGCGTCTTGCCCGCCCTTGACCTGGCTGGAGTATGCGTCCTCGAGATCGGACTGGATGATGTTGTATCTGTTCTTGCGCACGGCACGTAGACCGGCCTCCTGCATGATGGCCGCGATAACAGCTCCAGAAAGCGGATCGTTACGGACGATGAGCGAGTCCAGGTCAACCTCCGGTGACAACGACATCTTACCCGCGATAGTCGAGAAAATCAGACGTCGTTCTCGTCGATCTCGCAGCGATGGGAACTCGATCTTACGGTCAAGTCGGCCGGGACGCAAGAGAGCCGGGTCAAGGGTGTCCGCTCGGTTGGTGGCCATGATGACCTTGACGTTGCTGGTCTGGTCGAATCCGTCCATCTGGTTGAGCAGCTCGAGGAGGATACGCTGAACTTCTCTGTCTGCACCGGTCTGGGCGTCGAATCGCTTCGTGGCGATGGCGTCGATCTCGTCGATGAAGATAATCGCCGGCGAGTTCTCGCGGGCCATTCGGAATACGTCACGGACCATTCGGGGTCCCTCGCCGAGATATTTCTGCACGAACTCGGATCCCACTACTCGGATGAAGTTGGCGGTTGTGCTGTTGGCGACGGCCTTGACCAGCATGGTCTTGCCGGTACCTGGGGGTCCGTATAGCAGTACACCGCGTGGCGGGTCGATACCTAGAGGAAACATGATATTAGAATGAACTCAATAGGTTATATAGACACAGTGTAAATACCGATTTGCTTGTAAAGATCAAAATGGGTGAGCGGAAGCTCGACGGCCTCTCTGATCTCCTGTTTCTGCATGTCCAGTCCACCAACATCGGCATATGTGACGTCTGGTTTCTCATTCGCTCCGAGCATGGCAATGGATGAGTCGGCCTCTGGAGGAAGAATGTCGACGAGGGAGTTGGAGTGGCGGTGGAGAGCAACGGAGGAGGAAGGCTTCAGCTTCTCTCGATCGAGGGTAGAGAGGATACGAACGACATAATTTGAGCCTGTCGAAGACTGTACGATACCGGTACTGCGAAGCAGGAGAGAGGTCAATAAGCACTGGCTTTCAAGCAGTGAGGAATGCAGGCATGAAAGGGGCATACTTCTGATCGATGGCCTCCATAAACTGCCCAATTACCAAGGGTACACTCTGGATACGCTTGATCTCCTCCTGTGCCCGGACGAGCTCTCGTTTAAGACTCCTAACCATACCATCAGCATCAAGAACACCTGTACTCGCCTCGGTCATCTCGCTGCTCACCTCTGTTCATCCTTGATGTATTCTTCCTGTAGCTGTATATACCTGCCCAACCCGTCAGCATCGCCATCCACGACGACCAAATAAGGTATCAAACATACTCTAGGTGTCTCTGGTATCTTTTCAAGATAGAATACCCATCCTCATCGTCGTTCGTCGAGCCCTCGAGGGGGTCGATGTCTGGAATCGCATCGTTCAGGGCAGCCTTTGGCAGTGTTGAGGGAATGCCCAGCGGCATATCGACGAGGACGCCTGCCATGCTTGCTGGTCCAGATGTGCAAGAGAGGTATCTAGGTTGGCGGTTAGGTGGGTGGTGCAAGCTTCGGCGGCCAGGAAGAAGCTGTACAGGTCCAGGTTGCGTTGAAGCTCGTCGTCCTTTTGCCTTGTTCTTCTCTCGTTCATGTCTTGCTGGCGCGCTTCAAGCTCTACTCGCGCCAAGGGTCACGTGGCTGACCTTCCAGCCCTTTCTCCTTCACATCTACATCTACATCTACATCTACATCTTAGCCACGGTCAGGGATATATCCTGCTTATGATAGGTATGATGGAAATTGTATATCGGGACGGACATGCTCAGGCCTCTGCTGGTGAATGGTCTAGAGCTGGTTGCCACGCTCTCCTCGTCTAATGATGGCGACCTCAGGCTGGTTCGTGGCAACTCCTCTTCCATCTCTTCCACGAAATGATTAATCGAAGAATATGGCTATACGAAATATTAATCGAAAGAGTGTCACCATCTCCTTGTATTCTATAGGAAAAGAAACCTGATGCTGTGTTAGATGGCCCTGACATTGCCCTGGCATTCTTGGTATATGTATCCATGGTCCAGGTAAAGCCTCGCATCTCGCGTGCAAGCCCAGAAAGTCAGAAAAAGGCGTTGCACCAACCAACTCACGCTTCGGTCCAAATATGTTTAAAAATATTTTTTGACGGCCAGTCAGAATCAGAATCAGTCAACAACTAACAACTTCATATCATTCGGACTACACAATACGTCCAGACCATATCAGCCAACATCGTCCACGAGAACTGCGAACGTCAAGTGGACCATTTTATCCTCCTAGAACTGCCCGCATGACCGAGATGGGAAGTTAGTTGCATGCATCATCTCCGGATCGCCTTGTCAACAACCCTCGAGGATGATGACTTGCCTCCACATCGACAACGGCTCGCCGACCAGGCGGCACCCACCGAAGCCTAGTCCGCCGCCTCTGCCACTTTGCTGACAATATGGGGAACGTCCATCTCGCCTTCAGGAATATTCCAGCCTGCATTGCCGAAGCTCCCGGCACTTCGGCGCAGTGAGTGTGGAGTTTCTCTAGCACTCTTAGCCGGGACGCCCTTTGGCGGACAGGGAGACAGACAAACGCCATATCCACGCTTACCACCCCCGCCTGCATCCTTCGCATGTACGGAGTAACAAATTGAAGGAAAACGTTATGTGCCACCCTCCTCTGCCTGCATATTGGCTGCACCGAGGGCTATATACGGTTCCAGTACTTGCTGAGCCGCGGTTTTTCGTGTGGAGCACCGAATTCGGATCACACTAGCTTTGTTCTTGCGTGATCACCCGGTCAACCTTCACCCCCAGGGCAAGCAGAGAGATGGATTCTGATCAGGCTTTACCGCTGTTGCATTCGGCCAACTGGCTCCAATCAATTTGGACAGGGGGTAGGATGAAGGCTATTGTATAGTACTGGAAATATTATTAATTCGGGAAGCTCTGCAAGGTTTTCCGCTTAACGTATATAATATATATCCCGGGGGATGTCCCTCCCTCCCCCGCAGCCCAGGTGATGTTCTTCCTCTTTTGCTTGCTAGGGAATACTCTTCAGTAAATTCTTCAAGATGGCACCCGCAGCAATGACTCTGCTCTGTACGGGACTCTACCTGCTCTCTTCCTTTGCACAGGTATCAGAGGCAGCTCCATGGCTGTTCTCCCGGAGTGTCCCGCCAAGTGCTAAGCATGACGGCCGATTGGGAGCTGTCGCGAGTGAGAATGGCATGTGCAGTCAGTACGGTGCCGATATGTTGAAGCTGGGAGGCAATGCTGCAGACGCCGTAAGTTGGCCGTTTCTTATGTTGTGGGAAGTATTTCTGTTCCTGAAGCTAATCGATATTCTCTAATAGATGGTTGCTACTGTGTTCTGCGTCGGTGTTACCTGTAAGTAACCAAATCAACCGCGAGTATTAATATAAAATCCATGGCTGATAGGCGTGCGTTTATGCAGCCATGTATCACAGTGGCATTGGTGGTGGAGGCTTCATGCTGATCCGCGCGCCTAATGGAACCCACGAGTTCATCGACTTCAGAGAGACCGCGCCTGCTGCAGCATTCCAGGACATGTTCAAGAACAGCTCTGACAGCTCTACCAGAGGCGGACTAGCAAGGTACGAACCATTCTTGAACATTTAAATGACGTTCGGTCGTTAACACCAATTCCCCATGCAGTGGTGTTCCTGGAGAAGTTCGTGGACTAGAGTACCTCCATAAGAACTATGGCAAACTGCCCTGGAGCGTCGTTATGCAACCCGCCATTCGCACTGCTCGAGATGGATTCCGTGTCACCAAGGACCTCGCACGCATCATGGCAACGGCCACGAGGAACGGAGACTTCCTCTCTGATAACCCTACATGGGCTGTCGACTTTGCGCCACAAGGAACCCTTCTCCAGGTTGGCGACTTGATTACTCGCAGACGATATGGAGACACCTTGGACAAGATCGCGAGATACGGTGCCGACGCCTTTTACACCGGGCCCATGGCGAAAGCCATGATCAATGCACTGAGTGCGGCTAACGGCACGATGACGCTTGCGGATCTTAAGAACTATACCGTGGCTAGGAGGCCGACTGCCGAAATCGAATACCGCGGCATGAAAGTCACCAGCACTACTGCTCCCTCCAGCGGAGTGGTGCTCCTGAGTATTCTGAAACTCGTCAATGGATACAAGAACTTTTTCAGTCGCGGGTCTCTCCCGCTTAGTACCCATAGGTTGGACGAGGCCATCCGGTTTGGATATGGACAGGTATGATACACCCGTACTAAGATATCTGTTTGACTTATGTAGCTGACACCAGCATCAGAGAACCGAGCTGGGCGATCCACTCTTCGTTACGAACTTGACTGAGTACCAGAGGAAGATGATCTCCGAGGAGGTCGCAGATAAGAATCGTCGAAATATCTCCGATGCTTATACGCAGAGCATAGCAGTATATGACCCCAAGGGTCTTGAGAGCTTGAACACGTATGATACCTTGCCTATTTTCTCAACTATCATTCTAGACAACTAACACGCCCATTCTAGACCCGGAACATCCCACATTTCTACAGCAGATAACACTGGCATGGCTGTCAGTCTAACAACCACCATCAACCTCTACTTCGGTAGCCGTGTTATCGTCCCTGAGACCGGTATAATCATGAACAACGAGATGGACGACTTCTCCATCCCTGGACGCCGTAACGCATTCGGCTACATCCCTTCGCCTTCTAACTTCATCCGCCCCGGCAAGCGACCACTCTCCTCCATCTGCCCTACCATTATCACCGACAAGGAAGGAAATCTCTACTTCATCAGTGGTGCTGCAGGTGGTTCCCAGATCATCACTGGCACCCTGCAGAGCATTGTGAACGTCATGGACAGGAAGATGAATGTTCGACAGGCTCTAGCAGCTCCACGACTACACGACCAGCTTGTTCCTAACGAAGTTCTCATGGAAGCTTCGTTTGACCAGGAAACGGTCAACTTCATGAAATCGCGAAAACATAACGTCACCATAGAGAAGTCCGGAAGTACGGTGGAGTCCATTATGAGGCTGAAGAATGGAACCTTCGTAGCCTCTGGAGAGCCACGACTGGCTAACTCGGGAGGAATTGCAGTTTAAACCTTGAGATATAGAATTCGCCTTGGATTTGGGTAACCCCGCTAAGATTTGGGGATTTTATGACCTTCTTACCTTTCGGTTTATGATTTAGGCCTTAGGGCTGGTATGATAAAGAATTTATGCTACATACTAAGAGATATTTACAATCAAGATGGTTCAGGCTAGCTAACTTGTTAAGATAAGAAGCATTTAGAAGTTAGTTAAATTTAGATCTGAACTCGTTCTAGATTGAATATTTATGTTCCATTTATTTCTTATTTTCTTAGTACTTCGCGCTTTTGGTCTGCATATCTCCACGAGCAAGAAGGTTCCGGGCCGAGGCGTGGTGGTGATCTAGTTTGGATTTGGATATGTTATGCTCGCGTGCTTTGATGAAGCTTTAACAAGGCTTCATCGTCTAGATCTTGCATGCTTTAGAGCAGTGCTACACCAGTAACGCAACATAAACTGCCAGGCATTTGTCATACCATGAACCGTTGAGACTTATCACAGGCTTGTTGATAGAAAAAACGAAAAGGTGTCCTATTTTGATCTTGCTTCTCGTTTCTGCTTTGCGTACCCATAGCGTTCTGCATGTGGTTGAATGCACTAAATGATGAGCTTGGTATCTTATTTTGACCCATCCACAACCTAACTGTGGCCGTATAGGGGGTTTCTATTGTCAAGTGGTATCCGACCGACTTGTGGTATATTGAGATTGAATGAGCGTCGCCTCTCACGCCATACCTCCACGGGCACCATGCAACTAGAATAGGCTATCCGGCAATGCAACGGCTGGGTCCTAAAAATATTTAACATTCCTGTACTCCGTAGATCATCTGTCTATGCCTAAAACGAATCCTTGATGCCATATCGTATGTGTGTACGTAGATTGAAGGAGAGGATGTAAAAGCCAGGAGCGACTAAAGGAGTTGGACCTCGGCAAGATACAGGTCAGCTGACTTATGCATTAACTGCCCAATTAGTCATCCATTGTAATACAATCAATCACGTGAAATATGACATATTACGTAATTAAACTATATTTTGAGAATGATCACATGATATCACCTGGTATAAACCAACGGCCACTCAGAACTTCACGATATCGTGTTTAATCATATTTCAACCCATGGATTCAAAAATCATTTCCAAGCAGCTTTGGAAAGCCTAAGCCACCTACTATGTAGAGGTATAATGGCTGGCATATTTGTGGATAGGATATAGATGACTCTTATCCCAAAGCCAACGTGTCTTTCTATCTTGTCAATGTCAACAAGGTCATATCTACTCTCTCGCCGAAGTGGTCCTCTGGCGATTTTATGTTGATATCGGAAGCCAACACATGGTTAGTGCGGCCGTTGCCATAAAGTACAGCTGTTAAGCTGACTAAACTTTTCGGGCTGCGCTACCCGGCATATTGCACTGGATGATCTGAAGCATTCTCTTGGATCAACCTTACGGTTATGCCTGTACCACTAGCGAGATGTCAGTTTTGTGTAAATTGAATCATCTAGAATGTTTCGCCTAAGGCGCCAAAGTTCACCTATCCTCTGGTTATCAAAACTTCTTTTCCCCTACATGACTGATGCGATGTCGTCATACCTCCCGCCTCTATGTGATGTAGAAGGCGTCCTGCTGATATCATAAGAAGCCAGCCACCCAGAGCCACAGCTATATTCAAACGTATAGAGATCAATCCTCTTCTCAAACTTGCAGCACATACGGTTGACGCTGTATCTCTTCGAATATCCCATTATCTTTGAAAATGCTAGTAAAATACATTCTTGTAGCCTTTTGGGCTACCATGGCCTGGGCCAAAAGCTTTTCAGAGGATATTTCGGGAATCCCGGAGTTGTCAGATATGTCTGCGTATCTTAACCGGACACCCGAGGCCAAGGATAAACTGGATTCGCTACAGGATGTTACCATTTTGGGACTTGATAATAATGCCTTCCGTGAATTTGTGGGATCAGGGCAAGAAAATAGCTCCGAGCAATCGGGAAACTCGGACCTCGTGAACGGTATTTTTACTTATCAGATCGTGAAAGGTTCGCATAATTCGGAAGACATCACCACTACACCGCAGTTCCCAGCCACAGAATTAAACGAGAGTGGCTTCACCAATGTCAGCTCCGGTCAAGTTGTTCAGCTCGTTGAGTTCGAAGGAAAGGATTACGCCATCAGTGGTTTGAACCAAAACTCGACCATCATCAAGCCTGTAAGTCAACCTCGCAAACAAGTGTTTGTTGTATTCGGAACCTCCCTAACAGTTAGTTATAGGGTCAAAGATCTGATAATGGAGTGATTCATGTCATCGATCACCCCTTGACACTTCCCCAGAGTACGACAGCTACCCTTGAGGCCGCTAACCTCACCAGCTTCCTGGGTGCCGTGCAGGGGGGTGATGCTGTCTCCAACGCCAATGATCAGAAGGATATTACTGTTTTCGCTCCAAGAAATCTCGGATTCCGGAGAATTGGATCTGCTTTTGAAAATATTTCCGATGAAGACCTAGGCAAAATTGCAAACTACCATATTGTTAAGGGTAAGATACTATACTCTGCGGACTTTAAAGACGAGAGCCACGCCACCTATGGTGATAAAGATTTGCACCTCTCTGTCGTCAACGGGCGGGCTTTTGTAAACTCCGCTCGAGTTGAATCCACCAATCTTCTAGTTAACAATGGAGTTTTGCATGTGATATCTGAGTATGTATCCTTTTCTTTGGGGCGTCTCCCTCGCCCTTGCGAGAAACAATGATGTTAACATTCAATCATAGTGTTCTTAACCCGAACAACGACACTGCCAAGCCAGTTCCAGATGCTGATCCACCACCGCCAGCTTTTGAAAATGAATCAGCAGTTAGCACAGACCCATTGACAGACGGAATTTCTGCTCCAACTTCTGTGGTTCCCCTGCCACCTGCAACAACTGTCGATGGGGGCGGTGAGTCGAGTACCTCTCCTAGTCCTACGGCTACAGCTACGGTGACAGAGACTGGAGGCGGCGGCGGTGGAGGTGGTGTGGGCGGTGGTGGAGGTGGCGGAACGTCTGCAACGAGCTCACCTACGAAAGGCGCCGCTGCAACCGAGCCAGCGAAAGCTGGTCTAGCTGCTGCAGTGGGCTTGGGTGTTGTCTTGTTTAACGCTTAAAGATGTCAGAATGGTTTCCGACTTTTTTTGAACATGAACATGGATAATATTTAATAGTGTTGTACTTGCCCATGACGGAAAGCTATTATTGGAAGTTGTGGCAAGTTTTTGTTTTAATCTTGCCCTAGTTACTGCTACCCTGCAAGTCTAAATGGATAGCATGGTTCTAGTTAAAAAGTGATAATCTATGCATATAATAATCTAATGAATATCTTTCAATGTTATTTACAAGTATTAAATTTGAACCACAAGATGTTGCTAGAACAATGGAGATATGGCTTATCAAGGCGCATGAATGGCAGGAAAATTGCTTACAGGCTTTATCCTGTCTTCACCTTATGTATCTCTGAAGGGTCAATAAAAAGAGCAATTAGGTGGGAGAAAGGCATTTTAATGTTGACACTTTTAATTTCAAATTTCTGGTTTTTTGCCAACCATCAGGTACATGGGTGTAAATATCCCTTCCTTCCCACCACGGACCAAGTTATCTGCACCATAGGAGAACTCGCGCGCCATTTCTGCAATTCCTGATGGCGCCAATCTAAACGTTTCCAAGACACTGAGCAGTATGTTCACAGTCACTCGGCCAAGCTTCGTTGTTCGGAGGGCACCGAAATCCAAAAGGCGCCCAGTTGGGAATTCACCTGCGAGCGGCGCGTACCATGGGATCTGGTCTCCCATTTCTGCTTGATCCTCAGCGTGCTCTAACACGAAACCGGCCGCCTTGATCGCCTCTATAGCATGCTTGCGAGTCATCATTGCTGGGATCCCATTACCTCGTTCAATTCCTAGTCGGATCGCAGAATGGGCTGGATTGTACTCGTCGTATGTATCTGTCATTACCCATTCATATACAGCAAAGGTCCCTCCCGGTTTTAGGACGCGATATGCCTGCTCATACACTTTCTGGAGAGAAGGGGCATGGACTGTGGATTCAATTGCATATACAGCATCAAAGGAGTTATCTGGGAACTCCATGGCCTTTTGATGGTATGTTAGAAACAGGCAAAAGCAGCATAATTGTTGTTCTCGAGCACATGTCACATAGTGATGCCAAACTCACCATGAAATCGTTCTTTACAAAGGAAACGTGCCCATCAAGGCCTGCCTTCTCGGTATAAGCAACGGCTCGTTGAATTTGGTAGCCATTGTTATTCACACCAACAACCTTGCACTTAGTGAAAGCTGCAATCTCCCTAGCGGGTCCACCTATACCACAACCCATGTCTAGAACTGTCATATCTTTCTTTATATTCATCATATATGCCAAGTAGTGTTCGTGCCGGGCGAGGGCTTGCAGTAGCGGTTCATTGATAGCAAAGCGACTGAAATGAAATGACTGAGCCCATCCTTGTTCGTACATGTCGGTAGCAAGGTCATAGAAGCTATACCATTGGTTATCATTGCAGTTGTCCATTCAAGGGCAGAATAAGCTTCGGTACCTGTTTGCTACGGACATGTAGTTCTGTTTCCTCCCATCACGTTCGTCCTCTTGCCAAAAGCCTACATACTTCTTTGTGACTTCTCGATGGCTATCATTGTCCTTCTTCAGCATTGCAAGGAAAGGGCTCTGCTCCTCAGCTGTTTTGGCATGCATGGGTTCGGCAGCCGGGGGGAAGCGTTCAGTCATGTTTCCACTCGCCATAGCAAATATTAGTAGTGTCTAGTAATAACCAGAGTGCAGGGAAACAGGCAAAAGAACCAAACCGGGCAGTTCGGTTGGGGTATCATATATAAATATATAAGATCTTAAGGGAGCACCAGCCACCAAGAGGGGAACCTAGAGCCCAGAAAACTTGACTGGTCCAACTGCTACATTGTAGGGGTATGTATACAGGGTTGTCGTCTTTGCTTTTCTCTTGGTAAAGAGCCTGTCGCGCATCATTGAGGCTTTATACTCTGTACCGACTCTGACAATATTAAGGATGCATGAATCCACTTTTTGGATCCATAGCAGCATAATTCACTCTTAAAATATTTTAGCCAGTGCCTTATCAAGGGTTCTGCGAGGTGCATCGTGGAGTTCGGACGATATAAAAAACATGAGGTCACTTTAACCCATGTGCCACGTGACCACTTTGCTAACTAAATGTGCGCTTTGACCAAAGTCGGTGATCTCTCGTACAACTTCAACCAGGTATTCCTATGGCAAAGGATCAAAAGACATCGCCATATTTCACACGGAAACGTCCCGATATAACATCGTGTCTTCCCTTTCCCCCGACTTCGGCCGTCTCGTTTGGGTTGATCCAAGAGAAACTAGCCCACGAGCCCTTTCGTCTTCTCATTGCTACTATATTCTTGAACCGAACCAAGGGAGAAGTTGCGATTCCTGTGCTATACAGCGTTTTTGAACAATATCCAACCATTGAATCTTTGGCCGAAGCGGACTTTGATGAACTGGTCTCCTTGATCCGCCGCCTGGGGTTTCAGAACTCACGAGCTAAAAAATGCATTGCGATTGCTAAGTCATGGGTAGCAAATGCCCCTAAACGCGGGGAACGATATCGAAAACTACACTATCCAAATAAATCTGATGGTTTAGGCGTTGGGTGTAATGAGGTCGTGGTAGACGACGACAGTCGTGTTGCTTGGGAGATTGCTCACCTCCCTGGTGTTGGGCCGTACGCAATAGACAGCTGGAGGATCTTTTGTCGGGACGAATTACGCGGCTTGGCTTCGGATTGGAATGGAGCAGACGCACCAGAAGGGTTTTCACCGGAATGGAAATCAGTCCGTCCAAAGGATAAAGAGCTATGTGCCTTTTTGACATGGATGTGGCTCAAAGACGGCTGGATTTGGGACCCACAGACAGGCGAAAAAGTTGCAGCCACTAGGCGAATCTACCGAGCGGTTCAAGACGGTGGTTTAGTTCTCCAAAAATCCAATGGGAAGTGGTGTTTAGACCTAACCGCTATTGGGGAGACCTCACTCTCTATTGAGGTCGGGGCCGCGAAGTTCGTCAATACTATTTAACACAAATCTCAAGGTAAATCTAAGCGTTGGAGCTTTGTTACTATCTTGCAAAGTTTCTTGACTTTTGGGATTCTTAAATTTGGGCCTGATTTCAATGTTCACTTTGATGGATATATTATTGGTGACTTAAATTCCCTACAGGATTTAATAAATAATGTGAGATTGATAAAAGTAATATAGTAAAATAAAAGGATGTGACTAATTTAAGCGAAGTTTCAGCTATGACCCAGATAATGGGTAATGGTCTGCTTATATCCGATATTTCACTCCTCGGTTAACGGTTGCCAGAAATAAAACAATTGTGAGCAGTGTTTAAATTGCCCACCAATACACGCGAAAAGTCATCAATCCTAGCGAAAAAGCTCGGCATATGTGCCATGATGCTGAGTCGTGGTTGCATAGCATGGCATTTGATGGTGCTCTCGTCCCTGTTATTTGTAGCCTTGCTAACATCAAGGGAATGAAGACTTGGGGGTGTTGGAAATGAATTGGCTATGCGGAAACTCTCCTGTGGTAAGGGGTACAGGCCATGTGTTCCTTTATTTCCCATGATGATGGTCATCATCGTCATCATCGTGGTCATCATCGTGGTCATGGTCGCGGTCGTGGTCTCCGTGGCCCCTAGCTTTAACAACCTTCCTGTGATGATGGTCATCGTCATCGTCATCTCCATCATCGTCAAGGTGGTCTCCGTGCCCTCTGGCCCTGATGTTCTTCTTGTGGTGGTGGTCATCATCGTCGTCATCACCATGGTCATCATCATGGTGGTCATCGTCATCATGGTGGTGATCATCATCATCATCCTCATCATCATCATGATCTCCGTGGCCTCTAGCCTTGATGCTCTTCTTGTGATTACGGTCATCATCGTCATCGTCGTCATCATCATCATCGTGGCCTCCATGGCCCCTAACCTTGATGCTCTTCTTGTGATGACGGTCATCATCATCGTCATCATCATGGTGGTGGTCATCATCGCCATCATCATCGTCATCATGATCTCCGTGGCCTCTAGCCTTGATGCTCTTCTTGTGATGACGGTCATCATCATGGTCATCATCATCATGGTCATGGTCATCATCGTGGTCACCGCCATGGCCGGCCACTGATGGCATTCCACGAGGAACCATAAGGTCTAATTCTGCAATAATTCTTTTGCCCAACAGGTCCCAGTAAGTGGCTTTTTCAACCGCCGTTTTGGGCGAACGTTTGTCAACAGAAAGTCTGTCACAGTAAGTATGGCTAATTAAGCCAAGTATCCTTCCCTCATGAACCGGATAGAGCTTACTGGTCAACAGGGACAGCAGCAGCGGAAGCAACCAGTAAGGCTACCGCTACAGTCCCGGCGTTCAAGAGATGCATGATTGCGATTCGAGTAGAGGCTTCGAAAATGCTAAGTAAGTAAAATGTCTGAATGTATTACCTAGACAATATGAGGTGGTTTCTGGATAGGGGATAAAACAAAGAGAGCGAAGCGGTTCTATCGGCACTTTATATCCCAATTAAACGCGACTTAACCGCCCCTCCCTTCAGATAGGAATATTGAAAATCAATAGCAACGACATGATAAGTTACACGCAGAAACCAGGTCATTTAGAGCCATGGGTGAGGAGGTCTGCCACCCGGGATATCATGATGCGATGTTGGATCGTCATTTACACCCGCGATGCAGACTCTTGGGTGGTCTAAAGCGGTTGTAACTCCATGTTTGGACAAGGGAAACGAGATAATCTACTCGTTGAGTTGGACAGCTTGTGACGCGCCGGCTCTTCCCTTCGCCCATTAGGTCGAAGGTGTTGCTCAAGTGTCAACGCCTGTGAGATGCAACTCAGTCCGGCCATAGGCATCAACGGTTAAGGTAGAGCCCGGCAAGTCGTTACAGTGGCGATTTGTGAGCCACTATACAACATCGAAATTCTGTATAGTCAGGGGTATATGTTACTTTGGACCTGAGTGAAGGTTAAGTATTTCATATATCAAATGATGTGGGCATTTGTATTGCTCCAAAACTTGCTTTTGAGATGATAGGCAAACAAGAATGAAACAAATCCCCTGATCAAAAGTGGGAGACATTGTTTGCTGGATAGGAGATAGTAGATCAAATTATCACCGCGCATAGCGTGCTATCCCGTGATAGCATCCATTTCTTCACGGGTATATCCGATTCTTCAATGAGAGCCTTTGACAGAATCGAAGCCATCGAAGATGTCGTGGTAGGGTAAAGGTGTCAATTCATCTTACCGCCACTAGCATAGCTGAGCCTTAGATCGTGGATGACGACGCTCGATGTGTTCCGACGCGGCAGCATGCATCTCTGGGCGCGCAGGAAGGGGATATATGTTGGAGTGTTGATATCAAGCAGGTTCAACATGCCAGGGTTAGTTCAGCCCTTACGGCTATGCTGACTCATCAATCACGGGAATTATGGCGGAAAAGGTAATTATCCGCTCTGATCAGGCTAGCTGACTAAGCAGTATTTTGAATAGGCGCCTCGAGCAACATACGAAGTTGGTTTTTACACTCCACACTGAGGAGGCTGCGTCTGATTTGATATATTGCTAATATCCGCTCTGCACAAATGTCTGGGGCGTCGTGACTGTCTATCGGAGACAGGCTGGAATACAAAATGTCGCCCTCACTTATATCATCGTTGGTTCCTCAACTTCTGTCGTAATCTAAGTGCACGAGCTGCCTGGCCTGGTGCCACGGACCTGGAGAGCCATCGGACTATCTATCTTGCATTGAAATTATGCATGTCTACGGAGGCTGGCTGATATCTTAATGACTAACAGTTTCCGTTTATAAAGTTGCCTTGCACCCCAAACTTGCTCGCAAAGACATGGGTGACTACCTAGTGAACGAGGCTCTGGAAGCTTGTTCGGCCTTCAGCTCCGTGACCCCAGCCATGGACGTCTTGAACACCTGCAGTTCAAAGTACGATAACATGTGCATCTTACGCCCATTCGGGTTGCTTTCTATCATGTAGAATCTGAACTCTGTCTATTGGAGGCTGACATTACTTACTGGTATATTTACACTCGTTGACATATTGCATCGAGTCGATACGGTCTCATGCCTTGCTCGAAGGATCAGAGCTGCATATCCCTGCATGATTTGCATGTCCCGGACCGCATGCCGCTGTACTTCCTAGATTAATCCCCAGAGAAGCATTTGAGAACTGCCCGATCACTGGAGGAAGAGGGCAGGGTATATATTCCTGCATCAACAATAAAGTCGATGGCCACATGGTAGTATTATCTCAGTGGGGCTATATAGGGATATATAGTGCGCCCCCAACCGATATTTAGTCCATGGTGATCTCATAAACTAGCCACCTGCCCCCCTCTTTTACAAACGAATGAGGCTGCACCAAGTGATACCCAGATATTCTTTCTCATGAGAAACTGGCGAAGGACCATGGTCTGAGTCAATATCGTTGATAGAACGCAACCCTTGCTGGCCAAGATGGACGCGGGTAACACAGGTCGACTACACAAGCGGGATTTCATAGTGAGTGCCGCCGTTTTATTCTTTCAAAGAAGAAACAAGTCTGTTAGATACAGATGCTCATATTAGATCAAGATTTCTACCAGCGTTTTATTTGTTGTCTGCTGGATCGCCGCTATCGCCCGAGCATACATTAGGATTCGGATTCAAAGGAAGGTTTCATGGGACGACCTGTTTCTAGCCTTTGGGCTATGTTGCCTAACTATAGCTCTGGCGATCTGCTATGCGCTCACAATCGACAAGATGTACTTCACCTTAGCAGTCCAGTTCAACGAGACTTCTGAGTTCACAATACCTCCAGATATAATACAGATATCGTTCGACTATCAAAAATGGGTTCAAGTGACGACGGTCCTGCTTTGGATAGCCATCATGGCAGTGAAGTTTAGCTTCCTCGCCCTCTTCAAAAACCTAGTTAGTGGGATTCGGTCGTTGAATATTTACTGGTGGGTGGCGACTATGATAAATATCGTCATCTTGGGGTACGGGTCGATCGTTACCCATATTTCCTGTCCGTATTACTATACCCTCGAAAATAGTAAGTGAATTTTTATCATCAAAGTCAAACTCTTTGACCTAACTGACCTTCCGGCTAGCTCGATGTTTGACTTCATCCGGACAAAAACGTATCTCGGCCTTTCTATTCATACACCTAGCGTTAGATCTTTTGGGGGATGCACTGAGTAAGACAGTCCTAAATTCAATATTCCCCTATCAACACAGTGGCAGACTAACGATGCGTTTAGTTCTATATATACCCGTCCGTTTGATCTGGACGGTGCAGGTGAGGTGGACCCAGAAGCTGGGCCTCACCCTGTCACTCTGCCTCACAATACTCATGAGCATCGTGACGATCATCCGTGGAGCTGGCGTATACTACAAGGGACTCGTGGACACCAACTGGGAGACGTACTGGGTGGTAATATGCGCCGAGGTGGGCGTTTGTCTAGCTGCAGCAACCGCTTTCCGCTCCTTCTTCATCTCGCGGAAGGAGTATAAATCTGTGTCTCCGCCGACGGGGTTCAAATATCGCTGGAGATACAGCCGCAGTGCCAGGTTCAAACAGCCGATCGGTCCAAGAGAGATGCCAAAACAGATGGAACTAGAGGCGTCCTGGACTACAAAACCACAGCCCACGCGAATAACCGCCCTGCCACGCCTCCCTAGCCCGGGTGTTTCTATCAACTCGGCGCGCGCGGAGTCTCCGCAGAGCAGTGTCTTCATTCTGGACTAACCCAAGCTGTACATAGTCGCTTATTCGGCGTTTAGAAGAACATAGTCACTCTATTTGACGTTATAAAAAAAGAGTAAAAAAGAAAAAAAGAAGGTCGTGCCAGGATTCGAACCAGGGTTATCGGAACTTCAGATTACTAATCAGAATCCGATGTGATGACCGCTACACTACACAACCTCTTTGATGGTAGCACTTGGCCATGTGACTTTACTTGGGCAGACAGGAAAAAAAGCAGGGCAAGGCGGGTCACGGGGTCAGGGCGCTTACGTTGCGCTGGAACCACGGATCGGGAAGTTCTTGACTTCATCTGACCCTTGATATAGATCCCTGAGGGTAAACAAGCGGACGAAGTGACGAGCAGGCGACCAGACGCTGAGACGCAGCCTACGAGAGCACAGGCATCTGCTGGAGCGCGCTCCCTGTCCTTAGTGATGTTACACTAAGCCACGATCCGTCGACGGAGGATCTTTTTTGCTGATGCTTAAAGTACGACAAAGTTCAACCGCCCCAGAGCCCAGAGGTCACTGACTGTACACGCGGAGTCCCAGCTTCGACGTCGAGTCGATTCATTGTTCCTTGCCTGTTCTCACGTTGCGCTATTCGCCTGTTGGTGCCCAACTGGCTGACACATCAGACTGCATTCACATCTCGACCACACGCACGACGAGACCCGGCCAGCCCTTGCTTTTCATGTTGCGATCCATGAGTTGCGCTATCACCAAAGAGCACCTCAATAGAGCCCCCTGATGCCTTGCGGGATCGCTTCCGATCGGTCGTCTGTGACTAAGATCCACGCATTTCGACCGTTTAGTAGTGGCGCATTATTCACCAGCCTGCTGGGCAAGATTTCTCTCCCTGGTACCACCACCATATTGCCGCTGCCGGCAGAGTTACCTCTTTCTCGTTAGCCGCTATGCCCTCCAAGTCGCGAGAACACCATCGACCGCGAGAACGGGCTTCAGACGACCAGAGCAGTGAAGCAACCGAAGGACCCAAACCGTCGCACTCCTCCTCGCGGGTTCGAGAAAAAGAACGCCACAGCCGGACCACCCATGGTTCTACACACAGTACAAGCAAGAGAACTAGGCCCCGGTCAGATAAAGATAGGTTGAAGGACGGAGCTGGCCGCTCGCCGAACTCATCCACTTCGAGCTTGAGGATAAAAAAACACCCTTCTGTCATCCTCATGTCTGAGACCAACGAGTCAAAAGTGTCCGTGCCCTACCCGAGCTTCTCAAAGGCACATAGCAAGGAGGCCGTGGGGAGTCGGGAGAACCTGGGCATACGGCTTAACATATTGACTCCCGAACCTACAGACATAACAACCACAGAAGCGAAAAAAGACGACCATAAGCCGAGCTCGACGAGCGAAGACAAAACCCAGACCAAGAGACATAGCCAAAGTACCCGACCACCAAGTCCGCCTCTCACGAATGACGATACAGAGCTACCCCGGCGTAAAAGCACGCCTCTCAGTGATGGTCACCGATCAGAGGAGAGGGAAACCTCGAGCAAGACTGCGGGAGAACCGAAGAAACATAAATCATCAAGGAGCCATTCGACCAGGTCCTCCACGGTCATGTACAAGAAGCTAAGTGACCAGACGCTGAAAACCAGTACGCGGGCCCGATCTAGCACCCCAACCAAATTGAAATTATTTGAGGCTCTTCAGTTTTCTCACAGATCCTCTACCACTTCAGCGCACCGAAAATCAGGGAAATCGTCCCAAAATCGAAAATCGTCATCACCAATCGAAATTCTATCCGACAACGAAACAGTAGCGGTAGACTCAGATGCCACCTCAATCGCTCCCGTACAAGTGAAAACAACCGAACAGCTACCTAAACTCCGAAACCGTCCTCGTGCATCTAGACCTCCCTCAAATGCCTCCCCATCACCGTGTCCAGAGGTATCAGCATTCAATCCATTAAGAGACCCATCCGCTGCTTCCCCCCCTCCACCACCTCCGCCGCCACCTCCGCCGCCAGATATCCCGCTTTCGAGACCCAGGGTCGATTACCTGCTGCAGAATGGCGGCCTGGGTTACCATGTACCCCGTAATTTCCTTGGAGCGGGAGAATCTGCTAATATGCCGCAACACCTCTTCGAACCCGCCAATACTGGGATGAAGCTATTTGAACCATTTTCCAGGCTACTGAGTGATTATGCCCGGGTGATAGAAAAGAATGGATCACTGGCCGTGGCTACAGGATACAGATCCGTTGCAAGGCGACTATTGGACAGACTCGAATCTGTATTTGCTCGAGATATCTCATCGGAAGCCTGCGAGTGCCCAATGTGCTGTGGCAAAGAGCAACTGGAGGAACAAACAGGGGTCAGCTGGGGTGAGGTTCTGGAGCTCGTTTCGGGCCGAAGCGATTTACCAACCTGGCCACCGTTCCGTATGCAGCCTGAGCTTGATCATGCTACCATGGGAAACTCTCAGGAACACATACCTATGCAGAAGCTTGATATCGATGTACCTGAAGAATATCGAGACCACTATATTCGACAGTCACGCAAAACAAAACAAGCCGTAGACAAATGGCTATCTCGTCAACCCGACCAGCCCGCAGAACCTCCAGGGGAAGTTGACGATGAAACTCTGACATTTGCTATCCTAACCTATTTGGACCCAGATCAACGAGCCTCCTTTGCCGCACTCCTTGAGTTCCCGTTGAGCCCACCAGTCCCAAGAAAAGAGACGCCGAAACCGCCAGATAGGCCTCCTTGCTTGGTTGTTGGGGGTGCTGCGATCTACCGCTTGTATAGATTGCAGAGCCTACCTCGTGACCCGGAGACGGCGTTATATATGGTAAACCATCCTGAAATGCATAACGTTCTAGCGACATTGGCGGCAATTAGTGATGACGAATGGGATATACTCATCTCTGGCCGCTTCGATGGGTTCCTCCGAAGTGGAGCAGAAGATAATTCCGTCCCAACCTCCGCAACAGAGCCTCCGTACGACCCCCAAACAAGCCTTCCTAGAAATGGCAGTCAAACTATGCGCTCAATTAGTCAGCCCCGTGCAGGCGCCCCCATCACAGCCGCGACAGGATCCCATGGAGCCCCTATTTCGATCGATGAAGAGACGGAAATCGCCGCATTGGCGGAAGTGGAAAGGGACATATTCCTTGGCATGGAAGCACTTGAAGACGCCTTCGAACTCCTCCACGGCAAGGCGGAAATGGTACGCCAGGCACTACGTGAGCGCGGCGCTGGGCTTACCGCTGCAAGTCAAGCTAGGAGAGGCAGCAGATCGAATATTCAGATACTAGCGGGCACCCCGGTGCCGATGAGTTGCACGCCGGGCGAATTTGAGAGCGGAACTGATGAGGATGTTGATGACGGAGCGTCCATCGCCCCCTCAGAGTCTGCTAGCAACATTAGCTCTAACAGGAGACGAAGGCCAAAACGCCGTACTGAACGGAGAACACCTGCTCCTGTTGAAGAAGAGTCCGAGGAATATAATGAATATGTGGTTCCCATACGGCAAGGGAAGTGATATTCATACGCTACCACGGACTTCCCACTTTTTGAGAGCGGCTTTATGCCATTACCTATACTTACCCTACTACCCACCTCGCATTCCATCAATGGCGCAAAACTACTCAACCTTCGTCTAACGGAGACGGAGCACTGATTTACGACTTCCCTTCCGCGTTTTCATGTGACATGCCCTGACATAGTTAATCGGTTTCTTTTTGTTTTTCGTTCTTTGCCCTGTTGCTTTTTGTTCCTGGTAGGCTATACATGCCATATGACCTTCTTCCTCGTTCGTCTACTATTACCTATTTTACGCATTAGCTTCAGCTCTTCGGCTTGGTTTTGCATCTTCATTTTTCATTTTTCATTTTTTTTTTTTTTTTTTTTTTTTTTGGTTTTGAAAAATATACAATGTACTTCCTGTCTTTGTTAGATTTGTTTTCTCTCCGTGATGTTGCCTCGTCCTTTCAATGGCACATCATAGTTCACACATGTACTCCGTAGTTTCCTGCATGTAAGCGTTACGCCCCTTTAACTAATCACTTGCTTAATAGCACGGTCACAATGTTAGTTTCGATCAAAGTTAACCTAAAAACACACCAGATTTCAGTTCGTCTTAGGGTCTGCTTATACTCTCGCAGGCCGTTTCTATGGCTTTTTTATTGATCTTGGTCAGTGTACTTTGTATGGAGTACTTGCTTTTATAACCCTATGCGGGCGTCGATGCGCTAAATATACACATGACAACCTTCACAGCCTGGCTGACTGTAGATACATCTAATATATTCGAAACTGTGCTTATTCCCCGACTCGAAGGTTGCGCCCTCGGCGACCTGGACCTGGAGGCGGAGGAGGCGGAGTTGGGACTTTGGGGGTGTGAGATATGGCCCCTGACCGCAGGTTCGTGCTTCTATGGAGCACATTCCAACGACGAGCAGCCGTCCATGTCCATCACCATCATCACAGCCAACTAACGGCCAACGGGATGAATTGCAAGCTTGCCTGCAATAGCTCTATTGGGCTCTGATAGTGCAGATTCGCCAGGGGTTGAGCTACGGTCAGGGACTGGTGGCAAGGATCCGGCCTGCTCTGCGGTGACTATCCATTTTCCAGTGAACAAATGAAAGGACTGTCTGGAAGGCGAACACACACGACCAGACTAGTTGAAGACTATCATTCGGAGATGAGTAGAGAGACACACACACTCGCAGGCCGTTGACTTCTCTGCTAACCATGGCTCAGGCGCGATGGTTGCCATTCAGGCGAATATATGCCACCACCAACAGACTCTAACGTCGCCCTCTCTCCTACTGGACGACAGGATGCCCTCCCGCGCCAATAGCCGTTTCCGGGTAACGACAAGTATCTCAGACCTGGCCTGCTCAATTAAGTACGGGCGGTGTTAGCGTAATGCGCCACTAGCATCGGTGCTTGCGCAGGCAAAAGTTGGCTGGCGGTCCAGTCGAATATCCAGAAGCCCGTATTTCGCCAGTAGGATCGACACATATAGTACGGAGTCCTCGCCCTCTGCCGCGTCTGGTGGAGACGACTTAATGCGTTCCTCCCGTCCGCCAAAAAAGCAAATGGATGGATGGAGGGTGATCTGGCAATTCTTGTTGCTTCTCGTCGTCCTTGAAGCTTCATGCTCTGGGCATCTGCTGCTCAACAGCTAGTCCACCGCCATCTTCCTCGGCGACAAACATGGCTGGTAGCGTGGAACCAGTCGCGCTTCGTCTTTGTCTGTGCCAGACGCAGGCACATCGATGTGGCGGTAACGCGGGACGATGTCAGCACGCCCTAACGGCCCTGAGAAAAGCACAGCATTCGCCAACGACACCAACCCGATGTGACAATTTCGTTAGTTTAGTGTTTGATTTTAGGGGCTTCTGGAAACCCAAGAACCGGGGTATTTTCCACTTTTCTTTTTGGCAGGACAGATTGTGATGGCCGTCACATCGAGACCGCCATCTCAAAATGGCTTTCAGTCTCTCTATACGTACAGGAGCGACATCCATTATTGTGCGCCCTTGTATGACACCACACAGACCGGTGTCACATACCTTGTTGAGGCAAATTCCTTAGTATCGGAGTAGACGTGATAGTCCCTGAGTTTAACCGTTTAAGCATCAATACGACGTACCAGTGGAGTGTTCATCCATCGATTGCCCCGGCCGGAGTGTCTGGGATCGTGTGCCTGGGACCAATCTCCGAAGCATGAAATACGCACTGTTGCAGAGACTTATATCGCCAGATATCCACTTGATATATGGGGGAGATCCCCAGGTTTTTCTTCGTCCTGATATCCTTCGTATCGAGTGATATTGTCTTTCCTTGTGACATATCCCAACATTGAAGCAATCTTACACTTGCTCGATGGACCACCAAGCCCCTCATTAATATACCTCACAAGCCCTTGATACGATCTGGTCCCTTGTCTTCCTGTCCATCTAGCTAGTCTCGCCAACGGCTAAGCCCTTGATCGATCATATATACGGCGTGCATCCCACTGGATATAGCGTACGGCCGGCATCATGGCTTTGGGCGTAGCTATTTTACGGCACGTCATCGCCCTTCAATACGATGCAGCACGACAAGCCTCGAGCCTTGAACCTCGAGCGAAAACCACACTAGATATATCACCGTTGCCTACTGTTTATCGAAATGGAACCATCATGGTGGTGGCCGCGTCGTTGGTGTCTGCCGTTGCAATTCTAGGATTACTTGGTTTTCTCACCTACCGGCTTATTTTCTGGCAGAAACGCGAGGGAACATATCTGGGACATAACCAGTTTGTGGTTCTCATCTACAATCTTCTGTTGGCAGATCTTCAAGTCGCGTTGGGTTTTATCATGTCAATTCATTGGATGGCCATCGACGGTCTACACGCCAGCTCCCGTTTCTGTTCTGTACAAGGATGGCTACTACAAATAGGAGACCCGTCGAGTGGGTTATTCGTTCTTGCCATTGCAGTTCATACCTTTGCGACTGTCGTCATTGGGAGGAAACTATCCTACAGGTTGACCGTGAGCTGTATCATTGGACTTTGGGGTTTCTGTCTGCTCCTCGTCATGGTCCCAACAATTAGGCACGGAAAACATACATATGTCCCCTCTGGCGCTTGGGTAAGGCATACTCTCTCCCTCTCATCCTTGTCATGAAGTGCTAACAACCCTTTCTAGTGCTGGATCGATCAAAAATTCGAAGCAGAAAGGTTTTGGGCCCATTACTTCTGGATATTTGTTTCCGAGTTCGGTTCCCTCATGCTCTATGCCATCCTTTTCTTTTACCTTCGACGCAAATTGCAAGCATCGGCCGTTCTAGCGCGCGGACAAAGGGAATATCTGAGGAGGCTTCGTCGGGTCACGGGCTACATGGTTCTCTATCCATTAGCATACCTTCTCCTCTCCCTTCCTATCGCCGCCGCCCGCATGTCGAGCGTTCGAGGCCATCCTCCTTCCCTAACCTACTTATGCGCAGCGGCCGCCATCATCGCTAGCTCTGGCACCGTTGACGTCGTGATGTATACCCTAACACGCAAAGCGCTCCTCCTTGACTCTGAGCTTAGTCGAGTATCTGATAAAGGAGACTCCAATGCAAACAGCCGCCGTAGCCATATGGCATCCGTCACGGCAGACCGTCGGAAATCAAAGGGTTACGAGATGAAGAAGATGTCGAGGCTCACGGCAAATGACAACACCTTCTCAGCCGATCGATCGACAGATGATATGATCGATGATCTCGAGAAGGGCGGTTTCGGCAAGGTGTATCAAGAAACCACGATTGAAATCACCCATGAACCCGCCGTGTCGGAGCACAATCCTCCTTCTTCCGCAGGCTCCGTCGAGAATGCCGTGGCTTGTGGAGGGCCGGCTGATCCAAAGCCAGGACAACCGTGGACAGCCAAGTGGAAGTGATTTCATAAAGAGCACACAGCGTTAATAGACGTCTTGTGGTTGTAGGAATATACATTTTTGGGCCAGGCGTTTCGAGCAGCGGCTACGGTGACTCACGGGCGAGTCTTTTTCATGTTTTCTTCGGTCAACCGGTCTTTTTTTCGTTTCTTTCATGGTCGATTCTATTCTGCTAACTGATACACTCACTCCCCCCTTTTCTTTTCGCCTCATTCATTCATTTTTACTTCAAATTTTTACTAATGTTCAATTATGTCATGTACCCCTTTTTTTCATGCAAGCCGAGATACCCACTTCAAATGGCGGTGATGTTTAGAAAGCAGCTACCTATTCTTTAATACCTACTATATTAACCATGTTTTATATATCAACCATGTACTTATATTAATGATCCTGGATCGGAATAATTCAAAACACAGCCGCTTTAAGCTCCACTGCCCCTCACTCCCACCCGGCTTTCCCCTGCCTTCACCGCTCCGCGAACGTTGCGTGTAACAAATGCATGTCTATGTACGGAGTACTCCGTATGCATGAAGCGACTCACGTATCCGCAGGGCCCGCAGATTAAGCAGGTGGTTATGGTGACGCATTTCTGCTCATGGCATGATGATATGCGGTGTAGTAGAAGGTCGAGGTATGATTAACAGTCAAATCTGAATAGAATGTGCCATTGTAGTACCTGAGATAACTAGACCTGTAACTCCGATGACCGGTTGACACAGACCGACAGATGAAAACCCACTAACAACCCACAGAAACGACAGATAAGGATAGTTAGATAAAGGAATCGAGTAGTAGTACTCTTTTGATAGAGAATGAATGAAAAAAAAAAAAAAAAAAAAAAAAAAAAGCCCATTGCAACCATCTTGGAAACGGTAAAAGATTACTCATCGTAATCCTCGCCATCGGCATCATCACCCTTGATAACCATTGGCGGGCCACCGCCTCTGCCACCCTTGATACCATCTTTGCGAATAGGAATCTTGATACCCTGGAGCGCAAAACACTTGCTTAATGGTGTGCTCTCGATGACACCGGGGAATTTCTTGGCCGAGAAGACCTGCAGCACGTCTGAGTAGACGGATGCAAGAACTGGGGCAGAACCGTGGTTCAGCACTGGCGGTGATCCTGAGCCGTTGGCGGACTGCTGGCTGATGGATTGCTGGCTGGTTCCGACATTGACGAAATTCATTTTTAACCTGATATAGAAGCGTCAGCGGATATAGGAGGAATGATATTTGTTTGGGAGGAGGGTAAATACCTGAACATGCCCTCCGTACGAACGCTCAAGTCCTGAAGGATGAACCAGATGCCAAGCTTTCCAGGAGTGTCAGTAAGCTTGAAAGCACTCGCGCTCAGACTTCCGATCAAATTGCGCGTGAACATGCCAACAGGAGCTGGAGGAAGATGGTGCACGACAGGCTGTGCCTGCTGTTGGTAGTATCCCTGATTCACGTTGGGATAGTAGCTCTGCGGTGGTCCTGTAGGGGCGCCGTATGGCATTCCCTGCTGACCGGGGTAGTGTTGGGTGGGATAGTAAGGGTATGGGGGCTGTTGCTGCTGGTACATGCCCTGGGCCTGGTAAGGCGGGTAAGATGGGGCGGCTGGGGCTACACTTTGGGTTGGTGGTGGGAAAGAAGAAGATGTAGCAGTTGAGATGGAAGGTGAAGTAGCCGAGTGTCTAACAAGGTTGACTTCACGATCGCCTTCAGCATTCCAAAGGTCCACAGTGAGAACGAAGAACGTCGTATCAATTACACTGTCATCACCTATTAGCTATTGCAGGGGAAAAAAAAGTAGCCAGGCGAAGACATACGCTGGATCCACCTCCTGGTGCGTGTCAGCGTCCCTAACGATGAGACGGACACATGGTGGTGGAGTGATTGGTCGACGGTCCTGAGGTAATTAGTATTGCTACGATATTAATAGAGCAGCCAGGGGGGAGGACTTATATACCTTGTCACCAAAACCACACATCCGCGCGCGTACAGGTTGCTGCACGACCTCGAGCGTATACTCGTAGCCATCATATATGGTAGAGGTACCGCTCGGGCCTTGGCTATGTCGCACAGGAGGTAAGGATATAGTCTGCTGGGACTGGATCTGGGGCTGGATCTGTGGCTGGACCTGCATCTGGGAGTGAGAATGAGACTGGGGATGTTGGTGCTGATGTTGGTGCTGTTGCTGCTGATGTTGTTGTTGCTGGTGCTGCTGCTGATGCTGCTGCTGGTGTTGCGGATGGGGAAGAGGATGGCCCTGACCTGGGGTTGAGGGTGCAGCTCCAGAGCCGGGGGGGATATAAGGCGACTGGGTCAGAAGGTTGTCCATCAAAGCCATGGCGTGCACGAATGAAGTCAAAAACAAGCAGTAATTGAGGGGCAAACAAGGCGTGAGCGTGCGAATTGAGCAGACAGAGGGTGAAGTCTAGTCGACCTGTAGCCCGTAGCAGCGAACACGTCGAGTCTGAAGGTCTGGTGCGAGTATTAAAGTACAGAGGAAGCGGTGCGGCTGGCGAGTTGTCTGACGGGCGAGGGAAGAGAGAAAAAGAAGGCCCGTCCAGGTTGCCGGTGGTGATAAGAGTTGGGGCCAAGCTTTTCTGATGTCATCATGGGACCCGCTGTTTAGGGTAAGTGGGGTCATCTGACGGGTCCACTGTCTGTGCGCGGATATATGGCACGTGATCCAAATATAGGCAAACTGGATGCTGATAACTAAGCAGTGAAGTTCGAAGAGAGGACCCTGGTTTACATGCGAAAAAGATTTCGGGACGAGGGCTCCTACGACGTCATGCGCGGTTGAACGGTGCAGGAAGGGTCAGTACCACGGTTTGGGTGCCAGGCAACCGCAGAAATACCAGAGAGAAAATTTTGCAAAGATGACGTTGTTGTGATATATGGTAGATGTCAGCAGCCAGGTAAATGGGCTGAAGTGATAGTGTAGCCCTTGACCGTATTACTACATCAAACGATATTGGCTATCTTAGTCCAAAGCTTAAGGCAGCTTCCCCGCAGGTGAAGCATGATGCAGGTACTCCATATCGACCAACAGCATATCAGCCACTAGTCTAGCGGTAGTGCTATCTCCACCGTGACTAGACCACGACAGAGCAGAAGAATAGACGATTAACCGCTAGTTCTCCGTTCTACCGTCTGATATTATTGATAGTGGCCTCCAGTTTTATATAGGGGCTAAGGAAACTCGTAGTCGCCAAGCGTGCTAAATTTAGTCATGGTCTCATCCCAGTTCCACTGTTATACAGGCTCGATTGGGAAGTATGATAACATCATCCATATCCATATTTGGTCACTTCACATAGTATGGTTAATGGAACGCCGTACCCTGGTAGAACTGGCCTATACAGTCAATGTCGTCAGTGAAAAGTCATTATTCGAGTCATAGAGGCAAGACGAGGGGCTATAAATTTCTCCCTTCCCCCCAACCTCTCTCGTCCTTTTTTCTTCTTCTCTCAACTCCAACATCTCTCAACCTCAACCTTCAACTTCAACTTCAACTTCAAACTTTAAACATCGGCTTCGAATCTGATCTTCAAACGCGTCTGATTAAGCACTCGATTTACGCATTCGACTTACGCATCTTTCTTCGACGTACCGTTAATCGATTTCGACAAAACCCGCCTACCTGAGACTGCCTCCACGAAGTCTCAGCCGCCAGGCTCACCAACCACACACACACACGGAGCTCGCGACTGACGGAAACAAGTCACAGCCCAACAACAAGAACAACAAACCGATTGTCAAGGCTGACCTAAACAAGCCGAAGACACAACCAAAAAAAACAAAAAACACTACAAAGAAGAATAAAAAAAACCAACAAAAAAAAAGAACAAACAAACAAACAAAAAAAGAACAAGGTCGATCCACAAACGCGCGCGTTCATCATGGATCACACTGGACAAGTGACCCTGACCCTCAACTTCAACAACGCCAAGGGTGTCAAAACATGGCTGGAAACGGTACCGACGAACCCCAACCATGCTGCCAAGGACGACATGCCGGATCTCCAGGACTTCACCGGACCTACCACCATGGACCAATACCACCATCCGGACTGTGACTTCCAGGTTCGGCTCATACCTAACCATCCCCACTCGGAGGACGGACAACCCTCGGCCCTGGACCTCTACCCGACACACTGGACCGTGGAATACGAAAGGAGCGAAGCCTGTGAGACGGAAGACACCTTTCGGACTGCGAAATCCCACGTGGAAAGTGATAGCATCGATTGGATGGCGGAGGAAGACTTCTCCGCTAGCGACAACTCGGTGGATATCAGTGTCTCGGAGGAGTCAGAGTACACGAGCGACACTGACTTCACGTTAAAGGAAACACGGGTTGAGCTATTTTGGAAAATACTTGCGGCAGCCGCCCAGGACAAGGAGGAGGAGAAACGAAAGGACGAGGAGGAATGGAAGGAGGAGGAATGGAAGGACGAGGAGGAATCAAGGGAGACATCACAACCGAACGCACTAGTAGGTATTCCTACTAGCCACCTGTCTGCACTGCCAAAGAGGTGAATATAATAATAACATTCGAAAAATAGCACACCCCCTTCGACATTAACCTGCAACAAGCCTCATGGTTTCATAAACTCGACCTATCCGACGAGGCCGGCTCCATCAACGAGGAGGACCGCGAATTCCTCAACAACAACCCATTCGAAGCATCGTCACGACAACAAATTGCACGACAACTCCGAAAGTTGAAACCTTCCTGGTCGCAGCGCCAAACCAAGTCAGAATTCATTGTCCCAAAACTCAGACAATGGAAGCGAGCACTGGCAGCGCGACTGGGGTGAATGATCCCGGGGTATTAAGGGAGACTGGATGAGAAAGAGGGGTGGTTGGAATGGAATTGTGTTTGATCTGGTATTGATATATGGGGTATTGGAATAAATTGAAATATTTGTCAATCATGTTTTATCAAGTCCTGTACCTGGAGATGGCATGTTAAATTAAAGAAAGAAAAGCTGATGGATCAGTACGCATGTAAAGTCCTTCAGAGGGTGGGAGGGTGGGAATAGTGCGCTTAAAAGCCACTATTACTCTGTTGGACTTGGGGATGACTTGTGTCTTGAAAGAGAATGTGAAGAGGCATGTCGATATCAACCAAGAACAAAAAGGGTTGATGGGTCATTAGTTAATTTGCATGTAAGGTCCATCAAAGGGCGGGCTGGTGGGAATAGTGACATCTCAATCACTATTACTTTGATGGAGTTGGAGTTGTCTGTATCTAAAAATGAAATGACGTCCAAGATTTTCGCCACTTCATTGGTTATGAGTCATCAATATCGATTAACTAACGTAATCCACAGGCGAGCGAGCCACCCAAGCAAGCGAGCCACAATTTTTATTATATATAGATTAGTAAGTTCTTAATATAATTATTAATTCTAAAAAAAAATTATTAAATTAAAAATTAAATAATATTAGGATTAGGACATCTTGTTCTTCTATATCTAAGAATATTATAATTACTATATCGTGGTTAAGCTCGTAATTGTGGTTATAAGACTGGTGGTTTGGTTTCTTGTTACAGACCACCTGCGGCGCAGCCCCAGGATATACACTCATTGGACAGGAGGATCACGGGCCAGACCTTGAGGGCACTAGTCACGTGACTAATAGTGATAGGACCGATAGGACGGGCTTGGCAGCTTCCTATTAATACTATCACAACAACTAATAGAAGTAATAGGAACCCCTTAGTAGAGAACTATTGTACCTATTACTAGATATATACTATATATATAAAGACACTTATTACCTCAGGATCAAGAGTCTTATACTTGCGATCAAACCAGCTATAGTTTTACCATACTACTTAATATAAAGCACCATTCTAGTTATCTTATACTATATTCACTGAATACCCCTTTGCCCATTAACGTAGGTCAACTTTGTCTTTACTACTTATAAGGACCTTTAGCCTTTATCTGATCAAGGCACTAACTGAAGCCACACTTGGAACTGAAGAATAGTCTTACTATAGTATTCTATCTTACCCTAGTACCAAGCTATCTCCTATAATAACTTACTTCTAACTTAAGCTTTCTTTAAGACCTTCATACCTTCTGTCTTACGGCAGGTGTGAATCTCTGATCACCTTTAGGTAATCAAGGAGCGCCGTCAGCTTGTGACATTTCTATAGGCTAGTTGATTATACGTTTAGTAGGTAAATCAGGGGGAGTAATAAGGCTTTGAGCTTCTTCTCTTGTAAGACCCTCTAGTTGTTGAATTCTGTGGCTGGATCTTGTACGTTTTTGCTTCTCCTTTTTGTTTATAGCAAATATATCCTGATATTACTTCTTTATTATTATTATAGTAACTATCCCGTACTCATATGTTACAGACCATCTGCGGCGCAGCCCCAGAGTATACGCTCATTGGATGGACAAGATGGAACAGAACAACCACGTCCCACTCGCCTAGTTGCCCAACTCACTAGAGTGACTAAGAGAGCAGGGAGAGCTAGTATAAGTCACCAGGTTAACAGAGTCGACGGCGCGACCAAGCGACTCAGGAGAATAGAATATACAAGGACTTGTATATAAAGACGCTTATTACCTTAGAATCAAGAGTCTTATACTCGCGATCAAACCAGCTACAGTTTTACTATACTGCTTAATACAAAGTACCATTCTAGTTATCTTATACTATATTCACTGAATACCCCTTTGCCCATTAACGCAGGTCAACTTTGTCTTCACTACTTATAAGGACCTTTAGCCTTTATCTGACCCAGGCACTGACTGAAGCCACACTTAGAATTAAGGGATAGTCTCACTATAGTATTCTATCTCATCTTGGTACCAAGCCGTCTCCTATAATGACTCACTTCCAACCCAAGCTTTCCCTAAGACCTTCATACCTTCTGTCTTACGGCAGGTATAAACCTCTAATCACCTTTAGGTAATCAAGGAGCGCCATTAGCTTGTGACATTGATTGCCCCAACTTCATGGTTATAAAGAGGCATAATCAATTTCGACTTGATAGAGCCCTGACTTTATGGTTATAAAGAGGCAAAAGTAATTCCAACTTACTAGAGCTACCATACTGTTATAGACACTCTAACCCAAGTGACTTATGATTATATATCAAGAAGGACAAAACTAGGTACGTATCACCCTACCCCTGAGAGCATACTAACTACAGGAATATACCAAAGCAAGACGAGCCAATATGTCATCAGCAAGTGGACCAACCACCAACACCAACGCCTTGTTAGGGCAAATGCGACAGAAAATCATTGAGTTGGAAAAAAGAGTCAAAGAGTAACCTAACGATGAGTAGCTAGATAAGACTAATAAATAAGTAAAAGAATAATAAAGATTACTTGATGAATACAAAGATATTGTTAAACAGACTTTAGAACAAGTTAAAAGTCACAAAGACGCTATCAATATACTCAGAGTCAGAACTAGAGATAAGAGAACTACTATTAAGATCCATAAATCTGATACTTATAAAGGAGACCGCGCTAAACTGGAACACTTCCTAGAGGAATGCGATATCTATCTGGCAACTAAACCAGGAGTCACTAATATGGAAAAAGTTATCTTTGTAGGATCCTATATGCGAGAGTGTCACAAGCTGACGGCGCTCCTTGATTACCTAAAGGTGATCAGAGGTTCACACCTGCCATAAGACAGAAGGTATGAAGGTCTTAGGGAAAGCTTAAGTTAAAAGTAAGTCATTATAGGAGACGGCTTAGTACCAGGGCAAGATAGAATACTATAGCGAGACTATCCCTTAGTTCTAAGTGTGGTTTTAGTCAGTGCCTGGGTCAGATAAAGGCTAAAGGTCCTTATAAGTAGTGAAGACAAAGTTGACCTACGTTAATAGACAAAGAGGTATTCAGTGAATATAGTATAAGACAACTGGAATGGTGCTTTACATTGAGCAGTATAGTAAAACTGTAGCTGGTTTGATCGCGAGTATAAGACTCTTAATCCTGTGGAAATGAGTATCCTTATATATATAGTATATCCAGTCCCTTCCTCCTGATTCTTCTCAGGTCCCATCGTGGACCTGATGTCCCAGTCCCTTCGTGGACCTTTCATGTTCGGTCCTATAGGGACCTGTCCCTGGTCTTGGCATCTGGGACCTGTCCTTATGGTCACGTGATATGTAGTTATTCCGTCCCGGAATCTTGTTGTCCAATGAGTATATATCCTAGGGCTGCGCCACAGGTGGTCTATAATATTATCCCCTCCTTTCTCATCAAGTCGTCTCGACGAGTATATAAGTAGTGAGTGTGTTTCCCTCCTTCTCATTAGGTAAGTCTCTTTTCTTCCTTTATCATGGCTCCCCATTCTATCATAAAGAAATCTTCCCATCTTCTCTATAACCGGGCTACTGAGCGTATGATTCTAGCAGTAGCCATCGATTATTCCGGTTCCTTATCGCATTCTTATTGTGATAACTGTTTTTGGTCTCTTCAGCCTTGTGTTGTGATGGATTCCCGTAGCAAACGTTGTTCCTCTTGTGTTTGTAAGGATTGTCCTTGCGTTGGCCGTCTTGTGGATAACTCTCCTTGGGCTGAAGAATTGGCCTGGCTTCCTTACCGTCTTGGCAATTCCGACATAGATGTCGCTGGTAACATCTAAATGGTCCATTAGGCCCAGGAAAAGCTCGCTAAGGCTTAAAACAAGCTTTTAGTTGCGATGGCTTGTAATCTTGAGCTCTGTTGGCGTTAGGTCAAGTTATCTAACAAAGCCGCTTCTTTTAATGCTACTAGTGAACTCCTTGTTGGTCCTCCGTCCTCTAGTGGCGTTTCTATTGATCAACTTCTCAAAGTATCTTCTCCTACTTCCAAACCTTCTAGTAAAAGTCTTTAACTAGTCCTAGCGAGTTCTTAAGATGTCGTGCTAGCTTATAAGTGTTTTCCAAAAAGTCATATCCTTTCTATTTAACTAAGTAGTGAGTTCTTCCGCTGATCACTTTCTTATCTAGAATCTTTTCAACTTTATATTCTTTTTCTTGATTTTCTGGTTATATTTCTAATTCATATGGTTTAGCGTTTTAGGGTGCTTTTTCGAGTAATAAGACGTGAAACGTTGGGTATATTTGCATGTGGTCTAGAAGTTAGAGTTTGTAATTAAGTTGTCCAATTTTTTCCAAAATCTTGAATAGTCCCAGTTTCTTGTGATCCAATTTGTCACTTGGTCTCAATATCTTGATGTTTTGTCGAAGTAGAAATACTTTTTCCCCCTTCTTAAAGTCTGGCACTTCCACGTGCCGTTGGTCATAGTAGTGTTTCATTCTATAGTTCAAGAATTTGAGATCCAACTATAGGTGTCTATAGAGTTCGCACATTTGTTCTGCTGAAACCTCTGCTTCTAAGGTGTGTATTTTGCCTTCTTTTAGTGTTTTTATTGTTTCCATTTCTCTTCCGTAGTTTACAAAGAAAGGTGTCATGCCTGTCAAGGCGTTCTTCGCTCCGTTATAGGCGAGCTGTGCCATTGGTAGTAGTGAAACCTAGTCATCCTGTTTATAGTTGATGTAGTATCTCAGGTACTGTTCCACTATTTGGTTCATTCTTTCGCTTTGTCCATCTATCTATAGGTGATATGCCGTCGAGGCTTTTTGTTCAATCCCTATTCTTTCAGTGAGTGTCATCCAGAATTTACACATAAATCTTGTCTCTCTATCTGATATAATTTTGTCCAATAATCCTTTGTCTGCGAAGACATGTCATAATAGGATATATGCTGTCTCTGATGATATAGTCTTTTTAATAAATAGTATAAAATAAGTATACTTCGTCAATCTGTCTATGACTGTAAGTATCAAATCATATTAAATGCCCGTTCGTGGCTCTGTTGACTTCAGTAGCTTGACTATAAAGTCCATCACTATTGATTTCCATGCTGTTTCCTTGTATGGTATAGGCTATAGGAGTCCATATAGCGCGTGTCGTTCTGATTTGTTTCATTGGCAAACTTCACACTCCTGGATGTATCGTCTGATCTCTCTCCACATTCCTGGCCAATAGTAGTTTTGTGTAATTCAGTCCATGGTTTTTTCAATTCCGAAATGTCCTACAACTTTTGCATCATGGTTGTCTCTTAGTATTCATGGTCATACTTCTCTGGGTATATATATCAAGCCTTGATATAGAAGTATTCCGTTTTCCTTCTTGTATTTTTCATCATTGTCCTTGATTTGTTTGAATAAGGGATCTTTTATTATTGCTTTTTATATTTCGTTTGTTAGAGTGTCTTCCTCGGTCGTGACTGTTTGAGTAGCTCTTAATGCTTACTGATTTAAGATCATACCCTTGGTATCTGAATCTAGATGTAATATTACTCTGGATTCTCTTTTCTTCGTCATTAAATCTAGTCTTCTACTCAACGCGTCCGCGAAGGCGTTCTCTATTCCTTTACAATATTGTATTTTAAAGTTGTAGTAGGCTAGTACCTTAGTGTACCATCTTGACTGTTGATGAGTGAGTTCCTTGGTCGTCGTAAAGTATATCAGATTCTGGTGGTTGCTGATAACTGTGGTCAGATGCCTTGCTCCTTAGAGCTCTTGTTTCCATCTCTTAAATACTACAACAATTGCTAGTAATTCTTTGTTATGGATATCATAATTCTGTTCTGCAGGGGTCATGGTTCTTGCGTAGCATGTAACCAATCTTAGTTTTCCTGTGTCGTCTTTTTGTTATAACCATGCTCCGATCGCACAGTCTGATGCATCTATATTGAGGTAACTCTCTTTGTTTAGGTCGAAGTATATTCATATGTCTCCTTAACTAAACTTTTCCTTAAGTTCTTTAAATGCTTATTCTTTGTTGGTTCCTCAAATAAACTCTTTTGCTTTCCTAAATAGGTCCGTCAGGGGTTTCGCTATTGCTGAGAATTTGTATATATATTGTCGATAATAATTCGCTAGTCCGTGGAACTGTTGTACTTCTTTGACTGTTGTCGGCGTAGGCCAATCGATAATAGCTTTGATCTTGTCTGGGTCCATCTGGATTCCTTCTGTTAACACAATATGTCCTAGGAACTTGACTGATTATTTATAGAATTCACACTTTAATACTTTGAGGTAAAGCTTGTACTCTTCAAGTTTCTTGAGTACTTGCCTAACTTTTTCTGTGTAGTCTCCTCGGGTTCCTTTAGTAAATATCAGGACGTCGTCCAGATATACTACTATAAATATGTCCAAATATTCGCGTAGCACGTTGTTGATAAGCGCCTAGAATGTTGCTGGTGCGTTGGTTAATCTAAAAGGTATAACCAAGAATTTATATAATCTAAATCGTGTCCTGAATACTGTTTTCTATTCTTCGCCTTCTTTCATTTATATCCAGTAGTAGGCTTCTCGTATGTCCAATGCCGTGAAGTATATTGTTCCTCTAAATCTGTCTTGTATCTCATCAATGAGTGGTAATGGGTATCAGTTCTTGATTGTTATATCATTAAGTTGTCAGTAATCCACACATAATTGTAGACTTCCATCTTTCTTTAGTATAAAGATGATTGGGTATCCTACTGGTGATTGCAATTATCGTATGTATCCTTTTGCTAAGTTGTCGTTAATATATTTTCATAATGCTTTGAGTTCTGTCTTAGTTAATCTATATGTGGGTTTGTATGTAGGCGTCTTCCCTTCCACTAAGGGTATCTCATGATCCCATGCCTGATGTTCCGGCAAGCTTTCTGATGGTTCTCATTCTCTGAATACCTCGATTAGGTCATGATACTCCTTTAGTATCTGTTGTCGTAGTTTGTCTATTTCAGTAGCTTCCTCCGTTTGGTGAATTATTTCCTGCTTCTTTATTAATTGATCGTTTGTAGTTCCTGTCATTCCCGTTTCGACCTAGGGCGTCTTGCCCAGTATCTGACCTCGATCCCTTCTTCCAGTGCGAGTGGCCGCTAGAGTATCAGTCTTCTAGTCAGAGTGGCGGTTTCCACTATCTAGTCACAATGTGCTGTCTCTCCAGTTAATAGTCGGGTTGTGTTTTGCTAACCAAAAGTGTCCCAAGACCATATCATAATTCCCTAGGCTTATCATATCAAAACACTCTGTTCCCTTGTACTATCCTTTGACGTATACTTTCATACCTCTGGTTTCCTTATCGATTCTTTGGTTCCAATCTTTGTTAAGTCCTCCCAGTTTGTATAGTTCCTTTTTTGTTTGGGTATGAATCCCTGACTGCTTTACAAATTCCAAATCTATGAAGTTCTTAGTAGCTCCTAAATTGATCAGTGCTCGCGCGTTTAGCCCTGCCAATTGGACTACTATCGCTAAGTGATTCTTTCCTCTTGTCGCAGCTAGACTTCTGCCTGTTTTAAGTCCTATAGACTGTCGAAATCATCCGTTTCCTATCGTCTTAGTTTATTAATCATGAGTTCCATCGTATAGTCCTTTAGCACTAGTTAAAGCCTAAATTTCCTTATTCAGTCCTTCCCAACTAAGTTTGTCTATTGAGTCCTCGTCCAGGTACTCTATTATCTATATTGCTCAGTCCTTTCGACTCTCTTAGAGCTGTAGTTGTTTTCGTAAGTGTCATATCATCTTCAACCAGTATCTGGTTGCCGCTTTTCCTTCGAACTATATAGTATGTCCTTCATACTACATAGTGATTTGTTTGCCTATTTTCTAGTATAAGACTTCCAGTCGTTCGTGTGGCGTTATGTTTTCTTGGTCCGTTATATTGACACTTTTTCCATCTATCCATCCTGAGTACTTGTTGGTGTGTACTAGACATTCCTTATCAGTACAGTACCTCCAGTGGATATTCTTGCTGTCTCTGCACGATAGATATTTCATATAGTTTTCATAATGAAATCTTTATCCTGATTTCCATGTTTCCTTAAAGATGTGGTATTCATAGTGGCAGTCCCATCCATATTCGTCGTAGCATGGGTGCCTGGGGTCTCTGACTTCCATTTGTTTTTCCTCATTATGTCTAAAACATAGTCCTTTTTCTTCGCACACTGTCCAGTGTTCATTAGATATCTGGTTATCACATTTCTCTCTTTGTTCCCATAGTCGTTTATAACTATCTTTGAACGTTATCTGTGGTGCTTCGTTTTCCCAATTGTTCGTTTCCTGCGTATCTTCGTATTCTGATTTGGTTTCTCCTTCCGAGTCCGTTTGTTCTGGTGTCACAATTCCTTGGTTGGGCCCTGTTGTTAAGTCGTGTTTGACGTCTGTTGGTAGTTCCAATCTTTCTATGACGGTTTATCTGTGTTTTTCTAGTGTTTATAATTCTTGTCGTAATAAATCGTTGTGCTGTTCTATTATGATTCTGTCAGTTTAGCATCTCAAGAGTCTTTGGTATTCTTCCTCCGTGAGTCCATTAGAACTTGATCCATACCCTACAACTGCGTTCTGTCATATTAGAGTAGGTCTCTTGCTGGTTGCCCTAAGGTATTATTTGACGTTCTGTGAGTCTTGATAGCCTCCTCTACCCTGTTCTTTCTTATTGCTACTAGTCTTAGACGTAGTGGTAGCGTTGAGGTGTTTCTTGGTATCCCCTTATTTCTTCCTGTAGTCTTTTGCGATATGTCCGGGTTTCTCACAGTAGAAACATAGCTTCTTGTCCCTGCATCTTTTGCTTTTCTCAGTACTATAAGGTCGTTTTTTAGTGGCGTCTAATTCCATGGGTGTGGTGCCATAATCGTTGCGTTTGTTTGACCCTTTGTATTGATTTGCTTTCCAGAAAGTGTTCTTTCCTTGTCGTACGTTCTGTAGGTTATAAAGCTGATTGTCAATACATACTGCCATTTCAACCATTTGTTCGAAACTGTTGTATGGTCCCATCTTGATGGTTTTGTATTGGGTTTCTGGTTTTAGTCCTTGTTCAAATATAGCTATTTTCTGCTCGTCGTCGTGGATTCCTAGTTCTTAACAGATCTGCTATAGTTGCGCTGCGTACTGCGCTGCGTCCCTGATTTATCTAAGTCCCTATAGTTTGTGTTGTAGGGTCCTCTTTCTGTCAGTGTCTCCGAAGAATTGTTTGAGTACTTGTTTGAATCGTGCGTAGCTGTTAAGTACATCCACATATAATATAGGTTATCCTCTAATATTAGTCTAGTCCTCAAGATATGGTTTGAACCATGTTGCCACTACCTCTCATATATAGGATCCTGCAAAGATAACTTTTTCCATATCAGTAACTCCTGGTTTAGTTGCCAGATAGATGTCGCATTCCCCTAGGAAGTGTTCCAGTTTGGCGCAGTCTCCTTTATAAGTATTAGGTTTATGAATCTTAATAGTGGTTCTTTTATCTCTAGTTCTGACTCTGAGTACATCAATGGCGTCTTTATGACTTTTAGCTTGTTCTAAAGTCTGTTCGACAATGTCTTTATATTCATTAAGTAATCTTTATTATTCTTCCACTTGTTTATTGGTTTCATCTAGCTGCTCATCGTTGGGTTGCTCTTCAACTCTTTTTTCCAACTTAATGATTTTCTGCCGCATTTGCCCTAACAAGGCGTTGGTGTTAGTGGTTGGTCTACTTGCTAATGACATATTGGCTCGTCTTGCTTTGGTATATTCCTATAGTTAGTATGCTCTCAGGGGTAGGGTAATACGTACCTAGTTTTATCCTTCTTAATATATAATCATAAGTTACTTAGGTCGGAGTGTCTATAACAGTATAGTAGCTCTAGTAAGTTGGAATTACTTCTACCTCTTTATAACCATGAAGTCAGAGCTCTATTAAGTCAAAATTAATTATGCCTCTTTGTAACCGTGAAGTCGGGGCGATCAATGTCACAAGCTGACGGCGCTCCTTAATTACCTAAAGGTAATTAGAGGTTTATACCTGCTATAAAACAGAAGGTACAAAGGTCTTAGGGAAAGCTTAGGTTAGAAGTGAGTCATTATAGGAGACAGCTTGGTACCAGGGCGAGATAGAATACTATAGCAAGACTATCCCTTAGTTCTAAGTGTGGCTTTAGTCAGTGCCTGGGTCAGATAAAGGCTGAAGGTCCTTATGAGCAGTAAAGACAAAGTTGACCTGCGTCAATGGGCAAAGGGGTATTCAGTGAATATAGTATAAGTCTGAGATACGAGATATTTGATTGATTTGATTGGTCAGGTGGGTCTGGAGCAATCTATGAGATTTCAATCTATCAAGCACTGATCATCTAAATACACGATATTGAGCTCCTATTTATGTTCCTCATACGGCCATGTATCTTGCCATCGCGGAGATGCCAGCTACAGCTGAAACAGGCGTTAAAACGCCGGGCGTAGCATTTGTTCGATGATGGAGAGCTGACACTGATATTTAATGAAACGGCGTAGTTGACTAACGTGTTTCGTACGATCAGGCAGTATTACACCGAATCTCCGTTCAACAATAAGACAACTGGAATGGTGCTTTGCATTAAGCAGTATGGTAAAACTATAGCTGGTTTGATCACGAGTATAAGACTCTTGATCCTGTGGAAATGAGCGTCCTTATATATATGGTATATCCGGTCCCTTCCTCCTGATTCTTCTCAGGTCCCATCGTGGACCTGATGTCCTGGTCCCTTCGTGGACCTTTCATGTTCAGTCCCATAGGGACCTGTCCCTGGTCTTGGCATCTGGGACCTGTCCTTATGGTCACGTGATGTGTAGTTATTCCGTCCCGGAATCTTGTTGTCCAATGAGTGTATATCCTGGGGCTGCGCCGCAGGTGGTCTGTAACAGAGAGGTAGTGGTAACATGGTTCAAACTATATCTTAAGGACTGGACTAATACCAGAGGATGACCCATACTATATGTGGATGTACTCAACAGCTACGCATGATTTAAACAAGTACTTAGATAATTCTTTAGAGACACCGACAGAAAGAGGACTCTATAATGTAAACTACAGGGACTTAGATAAACTAGGGACGCAGCGTAGTACACAGTGTAACTATAGCAAATCTATCAAGAACTAGGAATTCACAACAATGAGCAGAAAATGGCTATATTTAAATAAGGACTAAAACCAGAAACCCAATACGAAACTGTCAAGATGGAACCATATAACAGTTTTGAATGAATGGTTGAAATGGCAGTATATATTAATAATCAGCTTTACAACCTACGGAATGTACAACAAGGAAAAAACACTTTCTGGAAAGCAAACCAATGCAAAGGATCCAACAAACGCAACGATTATGGCATCACACCCATGGAATTAGACGCTACCAAAAGACGACTTTATAACACTGAAAAAAGCAAAAGATGTAAGGACAAGAAGCTATGTTTCTACTGCGAGAAACCCGGACATATTATAAAAGACTATAGAAAGAAATAAGGGGATACTAAGAAACACCTCAACGCTACCACTATATCTAAGACTAGTAGCTATAAGAAGGAACAGGGTAGAGAAGGCTATTAAGACTCACAGAATGTCAGATAATACCTTAGGGCAATAAGGAAAGTTATCTATTTATAGCCACCAGAAAACAAACTTGACGACACATACAAATAAGTACCTGATATATAGCAATAATAAGGATAGCAGAAACAGGATGAATAGATTAAACAAGGAAAACAACCAGTGTTGATATGACAGAACGCGACAATAGAACAACAAACATATGATTCAGCGACAAGCCTGAACCAAGGAATTGTGACACCAGAATAAACAGACTCAGAAGGAGAAACTGAATCAGAATATGAGGATACGCAGGAAACAAATAACTGGGAAAACAAAGCATCATGGATAATGTTCAAAGATAGTTATAAATAACTATAGGAACAAAGAGAGAAATGTGATAACCAGATACCTAATGAACACTGGATAGTGTGCAAAGAGAAAGGACTATGCTTCAGATATAACGAGGAAAAACAGACAGAAGTCAGAGACCCCAGGCACCCATGCCATAATAAATATGGATAGAACTGCTGCTACAAATACCACACCTTTAAGGAGACATGGAAATCAGGACAAAGATTTCACTACAAGAGTTACATAAAATGCCCATCATATAGAGACAGCAAGGACATCCACTAGAGGTACTGTACCGACAAGGAATGCCTGGTATATATCAATAAGTACTTAGGATGGATAGACAGAAAAAGTGTCAACATAATAGATCAAGAAAACATAACGCCACACGAATGGCTAGAAGTCCTATACTAGAGAGCAAACAAATAGATCACTATACAGTATGGGGGATATACCACACAGTTTGAAGGAAAAGTGGCAACCAGATATTGGTTAAAGACAACACGACACTTATAAAAACAACTACAGCTCTAAGAGAGTTAAAAGAACCAAGCAATATAGATAACGGAGTACCTAAATAAGGACTTAACAGACGAACTTAGTTGGGAAGAACTAAATAAGGAAATTCAGACTTTAACTAGTGCTGAAGGACCGTATGACGGAACTTATGATTAATAAACTAAGATGATAGGAAATAGATGATTTTGATAGTCTATAGGACTTAAAATAGGCAGAAGTCTAGCTGTGATAAGAGGAAAGAATCACTTGGTGATAGTAGTCCAATTGGCAGGGTTAAACGCGCGAGCACTGATTGATTCAGAAGCTACTGGGAACTTCATAGATCTGGAATTTGTAAAGCAGTCAAGGATTCATACCCAAACGAAAAAGGAACTATACAAACTGGGAGGACTTAACAAAGATTAGAACCAAAGAATCGACAAGAAAACCAGAGGTATGAAGGTACACGTCAAAGGATGGTACAAGGGAACAGAGTGTTTTAACATGATAAGCCTAGGGAGTTACGACATGGTCTTAGGACACCCTTAGTTAGCGAAACACAACCTAACTATTAACTGGAGAGATGGCATATTGTGACTAGATGGTAGAAACCGCCACTCTGATCAGAAGACTGATACCCTTGCGGCCACCTATACTAAAAGAAGGGATTAAAGTTAGATATTGGGCAAGACGCCTTAGGTTAAAACGGGAACGACAGGAACTACAAATGATTAATTAATAAAGAAGCAGGAAATGATTCACTAAATGGAGAAAGCTACTGAAATAGATAAACTACGATAATAGATACTGAAGGAGTATTATAACCTAATTAAGGTATTTAGAGAACGAGAACCATCAGAAAGCTTGCTGGAACATCAGGCATGAAATCATAAGATACCTCTAGTAGAAGGGAAGACGCCTACATATAAACCCATATATAGATTGACTAAGACAGAACTCGAAGCATTATGAAGATATATTAACGACAACTTAGTAAAAGGATACATATAACAATCACAATCACCAGCAGGATACCCAATCATCTTTATACCAAAGAAAGATAGAAGTCTATGATTATGTGTGGATTACTGATAACTTAATGATATAATAATTAAGAACCAATACCCATTACCACTTATTAATGAGATATAAGATAGATTTAGAGGAACAACATACTTCACGGCATTAGATATATAAGAAGCCTACTACTAAATATAAATGAAAGAAGGCGAAGAATAGAAAACAGTATTTAGGACATGATTCGGATTATACAAATTCTTGATTATGCCTTTTGGATTAACTAACGCACTAGCAATATTCCAGGCGCTTATTAACAACGTGCTACGTGAATATTTGGATATATTTGTGGTAGTATACCTGGACAACGTCCTGATATTTATTAAAGGAACCCAAGAAGACTATATAGAAAAAGTCAGGTAAGTATTTAAGAAACTTGAAGAGTATAAGCTTTACCTCAAAGTATTAAAGTATGAATTCTACAAATAATCAGTTAAGTTCCTAGGACATATTGTGTTAATAGAAGGAATCCAGATAGATCCAGACAAGATCAAAGCCATTATCGATTGGCCTACGCTGATAATAGTCAAGGAAGTATAATAGTTTCACAGACTAGTGAATTATTATTAATAATATATATACAAATTCTTAGTAACAGCAAAACCCCTGACGGACCTATTTAGGAAGGCAAAAGAGTTTATTTGGGGAACTAATGAAGAATAAGCATTTAAAGAACTTAAAGAAAAATTTAGTTAAGGAGATATATGAATACACTTCGACCTAAATAAAGAGAGTTATCTTAATACAGATACATCAGACTGTGTGATCGAAGCACAGTTATAACAAAAAGATGACACAGGAAAACTAAGATTGGTTACATGCTACGCAAGAACCATAACCCCTGCAGAACAGAATTATGATATCTATGATAAAGAATTACTAGCAATTATTGCAGTATTTAAGAGATGGAAATAAGAGCTCCAAGGAGCGAGGCATCTGACCATAGTTATTAGTGACCATCAGAATCTAATATACTTTACAACAACTAAAGAACTCACTTGTTGATAGTCAAGATGGTATACTAAGGTACTAGCCTACTACAACTTTAAAATACAATACTACAAAGGAATAGAGAACGCCTTTGTGGACGTATTGAGCAGAAGACCAGATTTAATAATGAAGAAAAGAGAATCTAGAGCAATATTATATCTAGATCCAGATACTAAGGGTATGATCTTAGATTAGTAAGTATTGAGAGCTACTTGAATGGTCATAATTGAGGAAGATACTCTAATGAATGAAATATGAAAAGTAATAATAAAAGATCCCTTATTTGAATAAATTAAGGACAACGATGAAAAATACAAAAAGGAAAACAGAATACTTCTATATCAAGGATTGATATATATACTCAGAGAAGTATAATCACAAATACTAAGAGATAACCACGATGCAAAAGTTGCAGGACATTTCGGAATTAAAAAAACCATGGACTAAATTATACAAAACTACTATTGGCTAGGTATATAGAGAGAGATCAGATAATACATCTAGGAGTGTGAAGTTTGTTAATAGAACAAATCAGAATGACACGCGCTATATGGACTCTTACAGCCTATACCATATAGAGAAACACCATGGAAGTTAATAGTAATGGACTTTATAGTCAAGCTACCAAAGTTAATAGAGCCACGAACGGGCATTTAATACAATTTGATACTTATAGTCATGGATAGACTAATAAAGTATACTTATTTTATACTATTTATTAAAAAGACTATATCACTAAAGACAGTATATATTCTATTATAATATGTCTTCACAGATAAAGAATTACTAGACAAAATTATATCAGACAGAGATATAAGATTCATATATAAATTCTAGATAATACTTACTAAAAGAATAGGGATTGAATAGAAAGTCTCGACGGCATATTACTCACAGATAGATAGACAAAGTGAAAGGATAAACTAAATAGTGGAATAGTACCTGAGATACTATATCAACTATAAATAAGATGACTGGGTTTTACTACTACTAATAGTATAGCTCGCCTATAATAGAGTGAAGAACGCCTTAACAGGCATGACACCTTTCTTTGTAAACTATAGAGGAGAAATAGAAATGATAAAAATACTAAAAGAAGGTAAGACGCACGCCTTAGAAGTAGAGGTTTTAGCAGAACAAATACACGAACTCCACACATACCTATAGTTAGATCTTAAATTTTTAAACTATAGAATGAAACATTACTACAACTAACGGCATGTGGAAGCACCAGACTTTAAGAAGGGGGAAAAAGTATTTCTACTCTAATAAAATATTAAAACACTGAGACCAAGTGATAAGTTGGACCACAAGAAACTAGGACCATTTAAGATCTTGGAAAAGATTGGACAACTCAATTATAAGCTCTAACTCCTAGAACATATGCAAATATACCTAACATTTCATATCTTATTAATTGAAAAAGCACCCTAGAGCGCCAAACCATACGAACCAGAAATATAACCAGAAAATTAAGAAAAAGAATATAAAGTTGAAAAGATCCTAAACAAGAAAGTGATTAATAGATAAACCTACTACTTGGTTAAATAGAAGGGATATAACTTTTCAGAAAATACTTATAAGCCAGCATGATATCTTAAGAACTTGCCAGGACTAGTTAAAGACTTTTACTAGAAGGTTTAGAAGTAGGAGAAGACGCTTCGAGGAGTTAATCAATAGAAACGCTACTAGAGGACGGAGGACTGATAAGGAGTTCACTAGTAGTATTAAAAGAAGCGGCTTTATTAGACAACTCAACCTAATGCCGACGGAGCTTAAGATTATGAGCTATTATAACTAAAAGCTTGTCTTAAGCCTTAGTGAGCTTTTCCTGAGCCTAATGGACTATTTGGATATTGCTAGTAACATCTATATTAGAATTACTAAGACGGTAAGGAAGCCAGGCCAATTCTTTAGCCCAAGGAGAGTTATCCATAAGATGGCCGACGTAAGGACAATCCTTATAAACACAAGAGGAACAACGTTTGTTGTGGGAATCTATCACAATACAAGGCTAAAGAGACCAAAAATAGTTATTATAATAAGAACGTGATAAGGAACTAGAATAATTAATAGCTACTGCCAGAATCATACGCTTAGTAGCCCAGTTATAGGGAAGACAGGAAGATTTCTTTATAATAGAATAGGAAGCCATGATAAAGGAAGAAAGGAGACTTACCTAATAAAAAGGAGGGAAATATACTCACTACTTATACACTCGTTGAGACGACTTAATGAGAAAGGAGGGGATAATATTATAGACCATCTGCGGCGCAGCCCCAGGATATACACTCATTGGACAACAAGATTCTGGGACGGAATAACTACACATCACGTGACCATAAGGACAGGTCCCAGATGCCAAGACCAGGGACAGGTCCCTATGGGACCAAACATGAAAGGTCCACGAAGGGACCGGGATATCAGATCCACAACAGGACCTGAGGAGAATCAGGAGGAAGGGACTGGATATACTATATATATAAAGACGCTCATTTCCTCAGGATTAAGAGTCTTATACTCGCGATTAAACCAACTATAGTTTTACTATACTGCTTAATACAAAGCACCATTCTAGTTATCTTATACTATATTCACTGAATACCCCTTTGCCCATTAACGTAGGTCAACTTTGTCTTTACTACTTATAAGGACCTTTAGCCTTCATCTGACCTAGGCACTGACTGAAGCTACACTTAGAACTAAGGGATAGTCTTACTATAGTATTCTATCTCGCCTTGGTACTAAGCTATCTCCTATAACAACTCACTTCCAACCTAAGCTTTCCCTAAGACCTTTGTACCTTCTGTCTTACAGCAGGTGTGAACCTCTGATCACTTTTAGATAATCAAGGAGCGCCGTCAGCTTGTGACAGTTCACTAATTCAATAACTATAACTTATTCTTAATTTCTAGGCTATAGGAGCTTTATACAGCCATATTTCTTAGAACTAGAAATAACTTTTATAGTTATATAGAGTCCTATTATAAATCTAGTCTTATTAAAATTATAGATATCTTCTTGTTAAATTCCGTATATAGTAAAGGTAGTATTTAGTTAATTAAACTACTCTTAAATAACCTTAATATCTTTATATTTGGCCTATTTATGGTTATAATGCCTTAAGTATTGACTTTGGAGCTCTGTACGGCGGTTTACTAGGTTTAAGACCTAGTTCTTGCTAACTTATGGAGGTAAAGATACAGGATTTTATACGGTAAGAAGATGGTTAGCCATATTCTTAATAAAGGTAGGCTGGGGTGGTAATCCTCGTTTATCTAGATCTAGAATCCATTAAATAAGCATTTCCTCTTTAGTATTTGTTAATTTATATGAATTTACGCGTAAATCTGTATAGGAAGAGTAGCCATTGATTTAATAAGTGAGTATAGATCTTGGTATACTAAATTAACGTGTAGCTTTACAAATAGAGGTAATTTCCTTATTTTTTAAAGCAGAAATTGCAAGTTTAATCTTTCCCTCTATTTCTATAGAGTTTCTATTATTTTTATTGCGAATTGGTGGCATTATCGTGTGTAGAAGTTGTTAATTAGTTAAAAAGAGTACGCGTTTGAATTTGGTGGCTCGCTCGCTTGGGTGGCTCGCTCGCCTGTGGATTACGTTAACGTGGTTCACCACCGAATGACCGCCACCACCTAATGACCGGCGCTTTGGCCACCCCATCCAAATCGCTGCATATATTAAATATCAACCTATTTCAACACAACGTAAATAACGAATTAAATTAGCTATTAAATAACGATAGTAGGGTTCCAAATTACATATAAATTAGTAAGGTTAAGAAAATAAACGAGTGTTGGGCTTGATAACTCGCCCGGAACGGCTTGCCCGGGGTTGGGATAGGAAGGGTGGTATTGAAGGAATAGGATCGATTGGAGCCACCTTCGTAGGTGAAGTCTTCTTCTTTCCTAATCGGGAAGGTGAGATAGGGCTTAAGGCGTTCTTTTCAGCCTTCCTGGCCTTCTTGGCCATCCGTTCCGCTGCTTGTTCACCCGCTTTACGCTTCCGTTCAATCGCAGCCTCTGCGCGCTGCGCTGCAGCCTCTTTACGAGCCTCCTCATGGGCTTCCTTTCGCTGCTGTTGCTCTATCAACCTTTGAGCTCTCTTTTCTGCTGCTTCCTGGGCTTTAACATCCTTCTGAATTGTACGCTGAAGCTTTGATTGTTCAGCCTGCGCTATCTTATCTTGTTTTTCATGCTCTATATTAAGAGCCCGTTGCCTGGCTGCTTCAACTTTAGACGGAGAGAAGAACTGCGCCTGGCCAGCCCGTTCCTTATCAAACAAGCCCATTGCTTTACCTCTCTTCCTTTGCTTCTTCTCCATTTGTATTACTGCATGAAGAGACCTGTTTTCATGGGCTAATATCTCATTCTGGAAGACCAGTCTTTCACTAGCATGAATGACCTTTTGAATATTGATTGAGAGGCGCGATTGCCTGCGGTAAACCTTCTTAATTTGACGGCGGAGGCCTCGAACAGTAGTAGGGGTAGGAGGAGCAACCAGGTCTGGAGGGGTAATTGGTCTTCGTTTGAAATATTTTAATATCTGTTCAGGCATGAAGGGGTAGATACCCGTTGTTTGAAATGCAGCCTTAACGTTCTCAGGTGTTACTGCTTTACACCATGCTGTATAAAAGAGCCTCCAGAAATCTCTCTTCCTCATTGATGAATACCCATAGCTGCAACGGAGAAGGGTATCGATCTCTTGGGAGTATGCCTTAGCCAGTGGCCCAAAAACTCCAACATCTAATGGTTGTAATCGATGAGTTGAATGCGGAGGAAGGATTGCAAGAAGGATACGGTTTTTATCTGCGTAGTCGATAAAGCGCATATTGATATGAGAGGAGTGGCCATCAACAATAAGAAGCCTTCTTCCTCTATCAGCCTTTGCCTTCGTATGCTTATTAAATATCTCCAGCCAGCTAAGCCCGTAGTCATCACTGCTCCAGCCGTTGGGTGAGGCTGCAAAATAGGCTGTTTGCTCATGAGGGTTGAAATCATCAAGCCATGTATCTTGTAGATCTCCTTCTCCCTTATAAATCAGTGTAGGAGGAATCCTTTCACCATCTGCAGAGATGGCAGCAAGAAGAGAAATAAACTCGCGATTTCCATCATGAATAGCACCTATCTGCTTTCGTTTAAGCTGCTCAATAGGGACGATACGTTTGACTGCCTGACCTAGGCCAATAAGGAACCCTTTTTCATCGAAATTATAGGTGTTTTCTGGAGTAATATTATATTTTGAAATCATCAATTCAAGCTAGGAAGAGGTCAGTATTTAAAGATATTGATATCGATTTGATCACTAACATGCTCAAAGTAATGCGCAAAATAAGAGGAGTTATCAGCAACCTTGCGTTTTTGATCGATAGTCTTTAAATAAAGGCTCTTTATCTGGTTATGATATCTCTCGCAGAACCGCGCCACCCAGTTCAACCCAACAGGCTCTTTTGTTATCTCATATACCAAATTCCGGAGTATTTGAGGTGTAGGAGATAGGCCACGTAGAGATAGGCGATTTATATGCTTTAAAAGCTCTTTTTCTTGAGCAGTTGTAAGCTTCTTGTGATGTTGGGATATTGCTTCACTTCTTGAGGTAGTGACTCCTTGAAACCGCCGTGTGAGCGTTTTTCGATCGATTCCGTATCTTTTTGCAGTCTGGGTATAATTAGGGGCTTCTTGGGCCTTTAAATCTGCAATTGCTAAAGCAATTGCAGCTTCATTAACCATATTACGGCTGTTGCGAGTGGTTGTTGTTGATACGCATGAATCTTTGTTGGGGCGGTCATTGGGTGGTAGCGGTCATTCGGTGGTGGCTTACGTTACCTAGTTAATCGATATTGATGACTAAGATCTTGAACAACTGGCCGGGAGGACGCGAGAGACCATCTATGGATAGGTAGAAGGAGTAAAAAGAGCGATATGCAATAATTTTAATTGCCGAGTCATTATATATATCGAGAAAGGGTCATATTTTTGTATTTTCCTCCCTCCGCGAATGTAAAGTGTGATAGCCAAAGTCATTCTTTTTAGTAAGGTCCAGAAATTCTACTCTCCTCAGGCACAGCATAGGGAGAACAAAACAACGCAAAGTAGACAAAAGGGAAACAAACAAATGGGAAGAGGTATATTCGGGACTATGTGCATAAATGAGATAAAATCAAGGAGTTGGGTGTAAGAAAATGGTCTATAGACAGGGTATTAATGCTGGGAAAGGGAAATCGACACAGTGCAGATAGCCTATTTCTGGTTCAGTAGCTTGGGGTGGCCAATGTTTAGGCAGATGACGGCAATGGCAATCATTCTATGCGATATATTGTTAGTTGACGAGCTAGTGATAGTTAAATAGGGTTATGCGGAGAAAAAAACTTACACTCCCTCGAGGATAACGAAGGTGACCTCGTCGTGGATGAGATCTCCTTCCCAACCTTCACTAAGCTCAGCAACACGGTAGACGCATCGGGTGAAGATGGTGATGATGGCCAAAGCGAATGGGATGGCGAATGTGGCCAGTCGCTCACGGCTAATTGGGAGCTTTGGTGGGGCACCCATCTCCTTCTCCTGAATAGATCGGGCCTTCATAGTGCGGAAGATAAAGCCACCGGTGAGGGTCATGAAGACAACGAGGGTGATGACCTGGAAAGCTAACCCGGCAATCATAGTGTTGGTTCCGGGAGCCTGGTCGGTGTTCTTATCAGCGGCGACAGAGGCCAAACCACCACCAGTACCCTGGAGAATCAAGCTGACGAGATCGCAAGGGATGAAGATCCAGGCATAGTGCTTGGCCTTTACCCAGGAAGCTTCCTCGCCGAAGAGACGGACGATATCGGCGAGACAGAAGTAGATCGAGGCGGAGAAGAAAGCAGGAGCGAGCGTGAGACAGCAGATCTGGATGAGGAAACCGATTTGGCTGAATGGGTCATCGGCGAGCAAAACACGGCCGACGTAACCGATAACTTCTGTCAAGCATCCCAGGATCATGGGGATGGAGAATGATGCATTTCGCCAGAAGAAGTACTGCAGCGAGTGAACGATGCCAGAGGCAGCGAAGATGGCGAGGAGTGCAGCATTGCCAGCAAGCGATGGTTTGTATTGGTAGATGCTCTCCGATACGGGGCAGGTTGCTAATGTGCAGTCCATTGCGATTTGTATATAGATGTGGCCGAAAGAAAACTATTCAATATGGACCCCTGATCGATTGAGAAAGGGTTGCTTGAAGGATATTTCGAGGAGAGTGGGAGGCTATTAGTATAGCTGGACTTTGGTAATCCTGATTCTTGTTCCTTGATGTAGGAGTATGACTGACGAGGAGCCGCCATCCTTATATATGAGATGGTTCCGCTCAGCCTTGGAGACAAAGGCCATGGCACGAGAATAGAACCTCCAGGTCCAGACGGAGGCCACCCACGCCATACCCACCTCCACTCACTCTCTCAATCCTTATCTCCATTTGCGACTAAAGTTTAGAAACCCCGGCGAAATATGACTAGGGTCGACCAGGATGTACCGTGCATCCGCAAAGCCAAACCAGGCGTCAGCCACGAGGAGGATCGTCCTTTGGTGCAAAGGCTAGGAAGATGTTTATCTTACGTCCGAACTGGCTGGAATGGAGCACCTATTCTTATCTGCCCGGCACCCCCTAAGAGAGGCAGTAAGAGTGGCTGATCCAGAGCCAGCCAGCGTTTAAGAATTTAACTCTTCGCGTGGCCCAATAGACCATGCATAACCTCGTGGCAGGTTACCTGTCAGAGCTTCAGGCAGTGCAACACACAATAGATATCACAATAGACATACGTATTCCATATCTTGGCCACACGGAGTCCGGGCCAATAATTCAAGGAGAGTTGCGATTGCCCAGAGTGGTATAATTCGCATATCCCCCTGAGATCTGCCTGCAATTGATGGCAGTTTTGCCGGTGCCACGACGGAAAATCTGATAAACGGTAACGGCGAGGGCAACTTCGTCCTCCTCATTTGCTGTTTCTCACTGTAAAGCACCGTCTCGCTATCTTCTTTTCGCTGACGATCATCTGCATGGAAGCTCCTTCAGCCTGAGCCGGCCAGATGCTTCAGGCTGCAGGGCTGTTTGGCGTAGCAGACTCTGCCAAGTCCCATATTGCTTCTTCTTAAGTGCGTAAACTAAACGGCAAGATGCTTCTCTCCGTCCGACGGCGCAGCATTCCAGTTACGATGCACACATTCGCGGATTTTAGCCAGAGCTGATTTTAGCGAGACGGAGATAAGTTCGTGTTGACATAAAATTCTATCTGGTTTAGCCGACTACTCTGTAACCGTTTCAGGCTCTCTCTGCGAACCAAAGATGCAGCGAGTTACGCGGCATTCTGGGATGAAATCCTTCGTTTCATCTTGGCTTTGAGATGCCTTCTCGATGCCCAAGACTGTGTGATTGAGTAAATGTTGCCTACTGGGAACTGAATGGAGGATGAGACTTTGGCGAATCACCAGCCTATCTAGGTCAAACTCTTGAGTCATCACCAGCAGCAGCCCTTTTCGGCTTTCTCACGCAAACGCGCCAAGTTGGATAGACGATCGCGTGAGTGGGCAGACTTGGTCCTTTATATATGTGCTTCGATGTCAGCAAGTCCAGGCGATTGTACTCAACTGAAGGTAAAGCTCCTTCAGGATATGGAGCATAGTATAACGGGAGTAGATGCGTCTAGCCCCATGGATCCTAACCACATCTATTGTATCGATAAGTCGGCTTGATGACTGTAGTAATCCATCTGCCCTTAAGTAAGGAAGTATGCAGCCTGCTATCGAGATGGTTAGCCCTCTATCAGTCTCGCACTCCCGTCACGACGTTGGAAAGTCTTTGTTAGTGCCATCTAACTTTTGCCTCAACCCACAACTCTGTCCAACCCACGAGCAAACCATCATCACGAAGGACACCGAGTAGACATGAACATGAAGTTGAAGTTGAGGGTGAAGTTGAACATCCAGAGATCGCTTTCCTGGTGTTTTCGTGATGCTGGTAATGGATGGACGCTGATTGGCCGGTGGGCGCTGACATAACCGGCTTTCCCCGTAGCTCATCCCGAGGTTGCAAGAAGACATCAAGTTCGACATCGACATCGACATCGACGACAGCGACGACGAGATAACAAGACAGCGCGAGCTTCACGGTCTGTCCTGTGTCAATTGCTAAGCTCTAGGGTAACTAGAGGCCAGCTACCCTATTCCCAGGCTCTGGTTCGCCTGTACACGCACAATCGTCGTTGAAACAAACGAAACTTCACTCCGTCCACCATGGCATCTCTCCGCTCAACCTCTCGTCTCCTCCGGGGTTCCAGCGCTTTCATGCGCCCTGTCATGGCCTCTCGATCGTATGCCACTGTCGAGACCCCCGCAAAGCCCACCGAGGCGCCAGCCGCGACCACCAGCGCGCCAGCTCCAAAGATGAAGACCTTCAAGATCTATCGATGGAACCCCGATGAGCCTACCGCCAAACCTCGCATGCAGACATATACCATCGACCTTAACAAGACGGGACCTATGGTTTTGGATGCTTTGATCAGGATCAAGAACGAGGATGACCCAACCTTGACGTTTAGGAGGAGTTGCAGAGAGGGTATCTGTGGTAGCTGTGCGATGAACATTGATGGCGTGAACACTCTTGCTTGCCTTTGTAAGTTCGATTCCGTCAATTCGAGCAGGATGGTATGCAGTGTGGTGCGCGGTGGAAACTTACACAGGTTAATTAGGCCGTACTCCTACCGATACCACCAAAGAGACTCGCATCTATCCTCTGCCACACACATATGTTGTCAAGGATCTCGTTCCTGACATGACTCAATTCTACAAACAATACAAGTCCATCCAGCCTTATCTGCAACGCGACACTCCATCCCCTGATGTAAGTTACGAGTTCTGCTCTATATCCTTCTCTGGACGATCTTAACATGTCTGGTATAGGGCCGCGAGAACCGCCAATCCCCCGCTGACAGAAAGAAACTTGACGGACTGTACGAATGTATCCTGTGCGCGTGCTGCTCGACATCGTGTCCTTCCTACTGGTGGAACAGCGAGGAATACCTTGGCCCGGCCCTTCTGCTCCAATCTTACCGATGGCTCATCGACTCGCGAGACGAGCGAACTGAACAGCGTAAGGCTGCTCTCGACAACAGCATGAGCGTGTACAGATGCCATACCATCCTCAACTGCTCGAGAACCTGCCCCAAGGGATTGAACCCTGGAAAGGCCATTGCTGAAATCAAGAAGATGATGTCCTTCAACTAGACGTTGATCTCATTTGGCTACCACCTGGTTATTGCACCTCCTTACCTGGCCCTGCTGTCCTGATTTCACTTACCACTGTATCTCATAGCTTTCTACTTGACATTGTCTTCCATCTAGCATTACCAATATTATTTCCTCTGTTCACAGTTTTCTCCGTTACAAATTTCATCGTCGTCCTCTCTTGCCTTGTTGATGTGAACGCAACGAGGAGGAAATGCTGGCCACTCCCCTGTACATATATAAAATCGAACGAAGATCAGATATCAAGTCTATTTTATATATAGTTCACTACTTTCACTCAAGCAGCCTTCCCCGTCGAGCCCAGGAGATCCATCGAGTTCTCCACGGCCTTTTGCATTGCATCCGTCGCCATCTCATGCAGTTTCGTAATAGGGACCCGACCCGCGTTCTCCCTCTGCACCTTCATATACTCATTATTCATGACCTTATTGATATTCACCTTCGACACACCACACTCGATGCACTTATCAAAGATTTCCTTCGTCATCGGGTCCGCGCCATGAAGGACCAATTTCGTCTGCTTCCCTACCGCCTCATTAATCCTCTGCAACCGATCGTACTCCAACCGTATACCTCTAGGCCCATACTCTCCATGCACATTTCCAAATGCAGGAGCTAACCAATCAATTCCCGTATCAACGAACTCTTGACTCTCCTCCGGCGTAGTCAACATCCCTTCTAGGTCAGCCGTATCAGCCACACCGTCCTCTCCACCTTCGATACGGCCTGGTTCTGCCTCCGTAGCGATGCCGCGAGCATTACAGTATTCCACCAGCTCGCGCGTGAGGGCAAGGTTCTCGGCCTTTTCAAAATGAGACATGTCGAGCATGATGCTGTCGAAGGTAGGAGACATGTCGGCCGCTCGCTTGATGATTTCGGGACTCTGAGCGTGGTCCATGTGTAGGGTCACTGGCACCGAGGCGTTACGGCATGCTGTCGCGGCGGCTTGTACGAGGAGGCCGTCAGCGTACTCGATGGCCCACGGGAAGAGGAGAACCATGGCCGGTGACCGTTTGGCTTCTGCAGCGCGAACAGTAGCTAGAACGCCCTCGAGGTTGTAGCAGCACATTCCTGGTACAGCATATTTGCCGGCCACAGCTTCATCGAGGAGGGGCAGCGCCCGGTTGTTTTTTAGAGATGCGTGGGGCATGATGTAGATTTTATGAGAGGGAGATAGATGTAGAATGAAGGCCGAGAAGCTGTAGGATATCGAACTGATGGGTTTATTATAAGGATCACATTGTTAGCTGGGGGAGAAGAGTGGTTAATGTATGATTCTGGTCCTGGCCGAGCTGCATAGAAGCGTGGGATTTGGTCCGGGAGGTCATCGGGATAGCTCCGGTGCGTAGAATCTCCAAGATCTACACTCGGAGAAGGCGTGGAATATATGGTCGGACGGCCGAGTGCGAGTAGCATTTGCCTCCCGCTCCTTTCTCCGTCGATGTTGTTCACAGCATACCTTAGAGTACGGCGGAATTAGAGCTTTGCCTATATATTTGAGATGGGTTATATAAAACTAGACGGCTACGGACCATATACAACGTATAACGAAATTACGAATCTAATGCTAATAATGATAATCATAATAATGAGGATTTAAACAACAAAATATTCAAAAATCATTCATCGTATGCAGTGACGCTACCTAACAATATTCTATGCATGCTCTACTTCTCCCATACCTTGATGACACTCGCATCCGAACACTTGCCCCATCCGCTCTGTTTTGCCTGGTGCAATATCCCTAGAGCCGCAGCTCCTAGATACATGGGACAATTCAAATCCCTGGCCTCCTGTACGACGGCTGAGAGTTCGCTGATAGCTTCGCTTAAAGACCTATCTACCTGTACGCCGGCCTGCTTGACACCACCTATCATCTCTGCACCCTTGGATTTGAACATCGAGCTACCACCTGCAGCCGCATTGACTAGTTCATAGAATTGATCCATGTCAACTTTAAGGTAACGTGCAAAAGCAACTGCTTCAGCGGCCGCGCAGAGGTGAATGTTTCGAAGGAGGGAGACGACGAGATTTGTGGCCTTGGCCTTGGATATGGGGGTCATGGTGGTGGGAGTGACTACTTTGCCAATAGGGTCAGGGTAGTACATGCGGACCATGCCTGCGTCGTCGTGGGCCCCGTAGCCATGAGATAGGCCGGAGACATAAACCTGCTCAGCGGTAGAGGAGAGTGGGACTGGGAATTGATACTGGCGAGCGGAGTTGGTGATGATGCTCTAGATGTAATTAGATAAGAAACAAGCACTAGGATAGAACGTAGTAGGGTGACTTACGACATCCTTGAGAATAATAGTCAGGGCACTGACGCCAGGAAAATAATCTTCCTGCAACATTCTTGGTGAACGATTCTCATGCATCCAACTCCATGCATTGGATGAGATGACTGTAGCGCGAACTTCCTCCGCATTCAACCCTAATCGAGCTGCAAACCCCATCGCCTCACTGGCAGCAAGTATGTGTATGCCAGCCAGCACCTGGTGCACCATCTTCATATTGCTTCCGGCTCCGACGCCACCAGGGACCAGATATAGCTTGGCTTCATCTGACATTTCAGCAAGCAAGAATTTACCTCTTTCCAACGCCGCATCTGACCCTCCAGCCATAATCGATAGAGTGCCATTGGCAGCACGTATGGCGCCACCAGAGACCGGTGCATCGATGAAGGAAATGTCATCCCTGCCGCGAGACGTTAACTGGTCACGTACAGACTGGGCATATGCGGCTGGTACGGTTGAGCATAGAATAAGTACTGCTCCTTGCGGGAGTGCTATATACCGGGATTAACGATAGTCCTCTATAGGGAAGTTGGTAACTATCCCGCGAACCTACCGTTGAGAATGGGTTTGGCGTCATCGAATAAAGCAGATTGAACCTGCGGTGCTGAAGCTACCATGCATACATAATACATGCATCCTCTGGCCGAGTCCTCCAAGCATGATGCCACTATACCACCAGCTTCCTTGAACCGCTCCAACGTCGGGGCCCAGGCATCGAACCCCTTGACAGAGAAGCCTCGCTTGATGAGATGGGTTGCCATGCCGAAGCCCATGGCTCCAAGGCCAACGAACCCGATGGTAGGCTTTGGGGTGATGGCCATTGTAGATATAGGGGTATTATTTGAGATGGTATAGCAAAAATGTCGATGTTGTAACTAATGGGTATCGTGGGTGAAGGACAAACCAAGACTCAAGGCGGCTTGAAAGGAAGAGGAACACGATAACTGAGAAAATACTCCATCATCGCTGATTGAAGTATCTGAATCGGCCTTGCTGAATCGGCCTTTTGGCCGCGATGTCTATCGTGTGAGCTTGCGCTGGCTCCATCGGAGTAAGAAGGGTGGGTACAAGGTGACCGGCGCCATCCCGACGGGAAGTGCCGGTGGAGGAAAGGCCGATGCAAGATGTCTGCGCGTGATCCAGGTATATCCGACATGAGCCAGGAACTCTTCCGTCTACCGTTGACCTTCTTAAGAGACTGAAGGTGACGATGTTTTTTCATGTATGTATGAAGCCTCGCATCTTGGTATCTTTCTTTACTATTTCCTAATTTGGAACTCTCAATGGGACCTCGGCATTTCACCGAGTCACGTGGTGCCCTTATCGGATTATATTTATTCCATAAACGTGATTACCTTATTTACTATCACGTGAAAAATGATCTACTTACATAAGCAATAGCTGCTTATATAAGCTGATACCTTCCGAACCTTGGACAAGTGAAGGAGAAAAAGACAAGGAGTAAACTCGGAGTTTTCTTCTTCGACTTCAGCTTCGTCGCCATGGGCTGACGTGGGCTTGCAGGTGTTTCTGGTTGCGAGGGCTTGATGATCGGCCGTTATTGAGCAGATCTGTCCGCCTACATCCATGCCGGTGTGCAAGATGTTGCTGTGCTTGCCTATCGACTCGAGACGCCAGTGGACAGAGTAGAGCTGGTGGCGTCAACTAGAGTGCAAGCTAAGCTTTTCGATGCTCCGCAGGCTTTTGCTTGTGTTTCCCCAGCTTCTTGTCTGCTTTCCTGGATGCTTGTATTGCGTTCCTGTTGGGAGCACAAGAGCTAGGTCAGCAAGGTCGGTACCCCAAGTACTCTCTACCTCTCTCTACATCTACACCTACCTCTCTCTATACCTTCTGCCTTCACATCTATATCTATTCTACATATATGTATATACTGTATATACAGTATCTATATCGATGCTGGCGAGTTCACGTGAGCATGTGGCCTGACGCCAGCCAAGGCTTGTCCGAAAAGGGAAAGTGCGGCGGTAAATCCGGGTTGAAAGTACACAAAAGTACACTTACATAGTCACTTTCTCCTCTTCTTCTCTCCTTCTCTCCTTCTCTTCTTCCTTCTTCCTCTTCATGCTCGTCTTCTTGTCTCTCACCTCCCTTGCTCTCGTCTGAAGCTATCGTCTGCCTGCTTGGTCTGCGTCGAGGTAGCTAGTGGAAGTAGGTAACCTGCCCGCTCCTGTACTTCAACCAACAAGCCGCCAGGTCCCGCGGGAGAGAAACCTCCATCTTTCGTCTTGCGATTAAATTACTCTTGCCCATTTCACTCCTTCAGATACACACAGATGATCTGACGCTTGACACAGACATTCTTATAATTTATATAGGCAGTATAGAGCCACTCGTGGACCAGTCGTCTCCCAATCGCAAGCCCAGCCCGGTAAGTACCGGCCTGACATCCCCCGCGCAAGTTGGCCTAGATTCGTGCATAATCACTGACATGGCAGTCTTATCAGTCTCTAGAGCATTAGATATAGCAAACATACATCCACAATGGCCGCCATCATCTCTCTAAGGGACGTCAACGCCGCAGGCCACCAGCTGGTCAAGCGCAAGAACTGGGCCGCTAGAGAATCAGGCGTCGTTCTGGTCTTCTGCATCATCTTCGTCATCGCAGTCGGCGTGACGTCTCTGATGCTCTACCGCAGATACCAACGACGCAAAGCCGCCGCTCCAGCCAAGTAGATGCATGATCAAGTCCGATACCCGAGCCCAACTCCAGTTAGAACAGCAGCAGTGGCTATAAACAAGTCCATGGATGTCCGGAAACCGGGCCAAGGCGGCTGTCTAGTTTTCCGTTCTCGTTTTTCTCTGATGACTATGCGATGATTTTTCTAGATTGTGTTTATGCTTGGATACGCAGTTGGTTTTGTCTTGAATGGGGGGTATGAAGTTATGGTTATACCGGAGGACAGGATGTACCGGCGCAGAAGCCTGTAGATAACGAGAGCAGCAAGCCCAGAGGAGAATTGATGGCTTCTTACTCCCCCGATCTTCTACTCCGTATATATATGCTGTGCAGTAGCCGCGAGCTACCCCGGACTTTCTGGTGGAGTGAGCCGCCTTGGCAGATAAAAGGGGCAAAGGCCAGGATGCTCACCCGCGATGTTTGTTTCAGCTTCATCCTCGCTCAGTCTTTCTTTACTGGCAGTGTATTCATTCATTCATTCACTCGTTCACTCATTCGCTCATTACTTTCTCACCGAATACGCTCTTTACGCCTTCACGCGCCTTAACGAAGGCTGCAAGTAAGATAGAACAATATGGACCCATCATACATCCCTTCCCACCCGGTCTCGCCTATCTCGCCTATCTCCCAATCCTCTTCGCCGCCATCCCCCTCCAGCCTCAAGCGCTACGAGCTAGACAGCCTACCAGACCTGTCCGATAAAACCATTGAGTCGAATGTCCTCCCCAAAGCCCCCGGCACGCGCCTCTCCATCGTCGAAGTGCCAAGGCGCAAACCTGTTCCGCCGCCAAAGGATGCGATCGTCGATCTGCCAGAGCCGCATGTCGAAGCTCCACAAGCGCCTCGTGGTGGGATAAAGGAGAAATTGAAATATTTCTGGATATACAGGAGGAAGAGAGTGATTATCATTGCTGCTGTAGTAGCAGTTCTGCTACTGGGGTTGATTATTGGGCTGGCGGTTGGGTTATCGACACACAGGTTCGTTGGGCGCGTATAATTCTGTTTGAAGGTAATAGTTCTAATATCTTCTTCAAAGGACGGCCAACCTCCCACTACCGACGAACAATGGCGGTCCCTACAAGGGTGACCTTACATTCTATGGAACGGGGTTGGGTGCGTGCGGTATAACCAGCTCTGACTCGCAGGCTGTTTGCGCCGTATCCGAGAAACTGTATGATGCGGCCAGTGTTGGGCCCAACCCGAACGCCAACCCGCTGTGCGGCCTGAAGCTTCGTCTAAGACGGAATAACAAGTCTGTGGATGTGACGGTTGTCGATAGATGTGAGTCTAATAATCTCATCCGCATAAACTAGAACGGCGGAATTGCTGACGAACTACCCGTAGGTACTGCATGCAAACCAACAGACATCGACGTGTCAATCTCTGTATTCGAACAGCTTGCGCTCAGTGCCGAGGGCAGAGTCGATGTCGAGTGGGCCTGGCTTAATAAAGCGCCGGTGAACCCATAGTATAATGACTATCGCCGTTTTGATCGTCGATTCGAGCTGGTTCGATTTCTCTTTGCTAATAATCAGGAAATTGCGGATCAACGTCTCTCCTCCACGCGTCCAAGCCGCCCTTTATATCGCCGATAAAGCGTTTACCGCCCTGGTCTAGCCCAAGCTGCTTTAGTTTCTTCACCACAACCTGAGAATCGTTACCTTGACGACAAATAACGTGGATAGGCGTTGTCGAACTGAGGTCAATAATATTCATCGGAAGCCATTCTGGACTCTTCTCAATCGTCACCTCAGAGGAGCCAGAAGATGACCTCAGTACCTCTGATATGGGAACGCTAATGCTATCTGGCAATGCGCAAATGTCATACTGAACTCGTTCACGCACGTCAAGGAGTACACCCTTGTCGTCACTGCTAGGAGTATCAAGTTTCGACTTGTAATCCGCCGCACTTAGTCGTTCGTCCGGTGTCAAGTCAGAGACAGGGTTGAGCGAGCCACAGAACTGCACATAATCCATCGACCCATTTCTGAGGGTTTCAATGGATATCGATGGCTCCGTGCCGCATGCGCTACAGTTTTGTCGTCGTGGCCGTAACCGAATAGAACGGAACGGAGGCATGGAATAAGCCGAGAACAGATGCAGAGACGGAACAATCCTGCTATTCCCAGACTTATTCACTGACGCAACCCCTTCTTCGATAACCATCGTTATAACCCGTATAGTCTCCAACGTCTGCATCACACCCATCATGCCCACCACAGGACCTATTATTCCACCATCCGCACAGCTCGTGACGCTATCTGCTGGAGGTGGCTTGGGGAAGACGCACCGGTAACACGGGCCTCCTGATTTATCGCCTGGTGGCCGTGGCGGGTAGTTGAGGATCATCAGTTGTCCTTCTGTCCTCAGTGCGGAGGCAGACACGATCGGTTTTCCGAGTATAACTGCAGTATCTGAAATAAGGTATCTCGTTGCAGGGTTATCGGTGCAGTCTAGTATTATATCAAAGTCGGCGAATATCTCGGGAGCGTTTTGCGACGAGAGTTGTGTTCTGAAAGGGATGTAGGTGGGATGAGGGTTCAGCCTAGATCGAGCAAAGAAAAGAGCAGAATACGTCAGATATGGTCCTGCAAGGAAAGCTGGTTTATTGATTCCCTTACTCTTGTAGATACTGGATTGCACTATCCACCTTGTATTTGCCCGTGTTCTTCGTACGATGCAGGACTTGCCTATGCAGGTTTGAGCTCTCGACCTCATCGCCGTCGACGATTCCTAGCCTGCCGACTCCAGCACCGGCGAGATATAATGCTGCCGGACATCCTAACCCGCCAGCCCCAACGATAAGCACTGCTGAATTCCGTAGCTTAAGCTGGCCTATATATATCAGTGTTAGAGCCAGTCTATTTAGCAACACTACGCAAGGATCTTGAATATACCTGCCAGTCCGATCTGTTCAACGATCATCTGTCTTCCGTATCTTCTATATTCATCTTGAAGCAGTGGCCATTCAGTTGACCCAATGGCCGACTCGGTGTTGGTATGTGAAGTGGGCTGCTGCGCGTCGAGGTCTGCAAGTTCCTGCTTCAGCTGGCCGAGCCGTAGCTCTGTGGCAGCTATCTGGTCTTCCAGCTGCTTGCGCAACTGCTCCTTATCCCCCATCGCTAGAATATAGCAAATCTAACTAGACATACAGAGGTAATGTGAATAATGATCCGTCCATTCGCATATAAAAAACGGCCAAAAGAACATCCCACATCGAGATGCAAACAGAGCAAACATTCACACTATATTGATGAAAAAAAAAAGATAGCGAAAGCAGCTCTGAATTTAACAAATATTATAGCACATCATGGTACGAATCCTAGACGTTGCTCCTACTTATACAAGTGTCTACTAACATGTTAACATCTGCCAGGCTCCGTTACGCCCCAATTCCAAGGCCGGAAGGGCCGTCAAGGCCAAATCCCATCCAGCTATCGCAAAGGCAAAACCGACGGCGGACAAGTCCAACTCTCTAAGCTCTGAATTTCACAACTCCAAAAAGGACAAACGGCTAATAAAACACTCCTCATTCATCTCGAAGATCGAAAAGTCTCGCAAGAAACCGCTGAAGCGACGACGACCTTCTAAGAAATTAATCGCCAACCTTGACTCGCTCGCGAATGCCCTGCCTGACGCCGGAGATGGTGATGACGATGGCGTCTCGACGCACAATATCGACGGCAACACACAGGTTAATGTGATTAAGCATAAGAGCTTGAAGCATAGGCCCGGTGCTATGAAGAGGAAGGAGAAGCTGGATCGGATAGAGCGAGACCGGTTTGCGAAGAATATGGGACAGCTGGCTGCGGGAATCAAGGCGGACATGGATACTACTGCAGATACATCGACAGGTATGCAGGCTGTAAATGGTGTTAATGCTTCTACTGGTGGAGAGTCAACTTCCGCTCGCTGGGCCGCGCTGCGAAGCTTTATCTCCCAGACGATGGACCAGAACCCAGAGTTCAAGGGCGTCAAATCATAGTGACCGACGCGAATGCTGTTACCTGGGCTTGCAGAACATACACGACGACGGGTTTACGGTGAAAAACCATGATTGTCCGTGAAAGACGAGACTGATCCGGCTGGCAGGGGAAGTCAAAATCAGTAAAACAGGCCGGAAGCGGCAGCCGAGATGAAATGCTGCGAGAAGTGTTAGCGAATACCTGAGGGATCACTGTCTTGCCGAGTGACTGGCAAAGATCATACCCTATCTACGACGATTACGACCATACCGAGGATGCGGCTGCATCGGTTCACATTGAATAAGACAGGCTGTGTAGATCTGCCATACCCCGGTGTACTCCGTGCTATATATATATGAATACCGATAACTGCAAAATCTGCACTTCATAACACCGTAAACTGACCGAGCTACATCGATAAAATCATGTGGCCGTTCGAGCCTCGATCCTTCGAATCCCTGCGTAGAGGCCGCCACAAATGACGTTCGACAGGGAAGATTTCAGGTACTTCGTGCCTATCTTGTGCCTATCTTGTGCCTGGCCTAACCCTTGCTACCTAAACTTCCAAGAGAGGTACATTTTTTTTAGCGGCCCCTAAGCCCCGGCTCCAGCGAGAAGCCAGGCCCTGGAGCGCAGGGAGAGGCCGAGGTCGCTGCAGCAGTAATTCTCTATCTTGCCTCTGCCCGATGACGTGCATCTTGCGGTGCATCGTCACTAACGGGAGGTTCTTAAGCCCCCACCACCGCCCCCGAGTCGCTCTTCCAGCAAACACATTCAAGCCCGCGATACCAGCATCATTCACACGCAGATACACCATGGCAGGACTCTCTCCATACTCGAAGAAGCACAAGGTGACCGTCATCGGGTCGGGGAATTGGTGCGTGTCTACCGTGTTCTTAATTGTGCGTGTGTGCCCTGAACTGACCGTGTCGTTTCTAGGGGTTCCTCGATCTCGAAGATGGTCGCCGAAAACACGGCCGCGAACCCTGATATCTTTGAAAAGGAGGTGAACATGTGGGTGTACGAGGAGAAGATCGAGATTCCAAAGTCCTCGAAGCACTACAAGGAATCCTCGCCGCTGTGCAAAGGCGAGCAGAACTTGACGGATATCATCAACCAAGTCCACGAGAACATCAAGTACCTGCCAGATATCGCTCTACCAGAAAACCTGCACGCAAACCCTTCCCTGGTCGATGCGGTCAAGGATTCGTCGATATTAGTCTTCAATGTGCCCCATCAGTTCATCGGCGGCATCTGCAAGAGCCTGAAGGGCCACATTCTTCCCTACGCCCGTGGAATATCCTGCATAAAGGGTGTCCATGTCGACGAGGAGGGAGTCAGTCTATTTTCCGAGACCATTGGCAAGGAACTGGGTATCTACTGCGGTGCCCTGTCCGGCGCCAACATCGCTTCAGAGGTCGCGAAGGAGCTCTACTCCGAGACCACAGTCGCCTATCACCCTCCCCATATGGACTCCAAGGCACCCACGCCGCAGAACGGGTCCCCATCATCATCCAATGTCAATCTCTCAGAGTTCAAGCACACCGATAGCTCAGGGAACCTCTCCAAAGTGAAACTACGACCCATACCCGCCGAATTCCCCCCCGTCGACCACGCTTTTCTTAAGACACTCTTCCACCGTCCTTACTTCCATGTTCGTGTCGTTGATGATGTTGCCGGTGTCTCCCTTGGTGGTGCATTGAAGAACATAGTCGCCCTCGCAGCTGGATACGTCGACGGTCTAGGCTGGGGAGACAATGCTAAAGCTGCAGTGATGAGAGTTGGCCTCTTAGAGATGGTGAAATTCGGCACTGCTTTCTTCGGCGGTTCCGTCAACGCGGAGACCTTCACCGTTGAATCTGCCGGTGTTGCGGATCTGATCACCTCTTGCAGCGGAGGACGTAACTACCGATGTGCCAAGTATAGCGTTGAACGCAAACTGCCTATTGAAGAGGTAGAGAAGCAGGAGTTGAACGGACAGAAGCTACAGGGTACCTTGACTGCCGTGGAAGTCAACAACTTCCTCAGGAAACAGGGGCTTGAGCATGAATACCCTCTCTTTACTGCCGTTGATCGTAAGTACCGTCAACTTACCTTTTAAAAAGATTTAGTTACTGACTCATGGAATAGGTATTCTCAAGGGAGAGGCCAAGGTGGAAGATATCCCCAGTCTCATCGAGCCAAAGTAGATACACGGCATGCTCCTTCATCCACGAAGCGCGGTTTTGACTTAGCATTTTAACCTCTACTGCCTTTTTAACTCCACTCCAAGAACATGACCCTTTCTTTCTCTTTTATCGCGGATGCAAGGAATGCGTTTGAAGCACGCTCTATATAACTATCATACCCCATTTTGCATGCTGGTGGGAGCCTGGGCCCTGGAGTGGCGTGGCGTGGCGTGGCGGCGTGGCATGGCGTGCAGTTATTATCTCGTTACTATCTGGTTAAAGAAATGACATCGTCGGTAAAATAATACTACCTAATATATATATCATCCTCCCAACCTTGATCCTGGATAGAGATATCAGCTGCGATCTTGGCTACCGCCCCACCCAGATAAGGCAAAAGAAAAGTAATGACATCAGCGTGCATGGCAGGGTCGGGACCAACATCTACGTTCTCCGCGCAGGCTTCTTGTCCAACCGGCGTGGAATACCGCGTATATAAAACACTCTGCGGCCGTGTCACCGGTCAAGGCCTGATATCTTCAGCATGCAGCTCGCATAGACGGCCGCACCCAGCACGATGCCCACCATGGATCCGAATGCCCAGGAACTGGTGTATGCCGTCCGTCTGAACGACAATGGGGCTCCAGATGCCCACCACGACTATATCAACCTGCCACCGCCGACGAAGCCTCCGTACGTCCTCCGGTTTCAGTTTGAAGGGAGCAGCCGGGTATGTCGACATGGAAGCCTGTGTGTGAACATCCCCTGTGCCGGTGAGAAGTTTCGGAGAGACAAGTACTGTGAGCACAAGTAAGTTACGGGAGAAGCCCTGGAGGGGATTGTATACTGCTGATGAGACGGGGATTCTAGACTGGAGCCAGACTTCAACCGAGACATCCATGTTGATATTCCTATTACCGTTTCGGGCGCTTTCAGCTTCTACTTCACATACCGCCAGCTTCCAGAACTGTCTGGCTCAGAGTCAGGTCCCAAGTCCGGAAAGGAGACTCGGTCTGATACGTACTATGTCAATGTCCGCCCGGCCATTACATTGAAGGGCGAAACCCTACCACTCGAGTCTCTATCTATCTTTTCCCTCGTATCGAAGTTTATGGGCGAATATCCCAAGGACTGGAATAAACATTTACGCGGGATTGGAGAACGAGGATACAATGTGGTCCATTTCACCCCTCTTATGAAGCGGGGTGCGTCGAATTCGCCGTATAGTATCTACGACCAAATGGAGTTTGATGAATGTTTTGCCAACGGAGAGAAGGATGTGGTCGAGATGACGTCAACTATGGAGAACGAGTACGGACTTCTGGCCCTGACGGACGTCGTTTGGAACCATATCGCTCATAACAGCAAGCTTCTGGAAGAACACCCTGAAATAGGATATAATATCAAGAACGCCCCCTGGCTGGAGGCCGCCCTGGAATTAGATACCGCCTTATTACAATATGGTCACGACCTCGAAAGTTTGGGGCTGCCCACTGAGTTCAAGACAGAAGATGATATTTCTGCTGTCATGGACAAAATGAGGGTCCATGTTATTGATAAGATCAAACTCTGGGAGTTCTACGTTATTGATAAAGAGAGGGATGTTGCGGCTGCAATCGAGGCCTGGAAATCAAACGATTTTACCTTTCCAAAAGGTGGGTTTGGAGGTTCCGGGATTGGCAGTCTATCGGAAATCCGCGAGTGGCCCATGGAGACGAAAGTCAAGTTCCTCCTAGAGAAAGGGATAATAAATATCAACCGGATTCTAGGAAGGTATTGCCGGAAAGTTGATCCTAAGATAGGGGCTGCCCTTCTCATTGCTGTATATGGAAGACATGACGAGGCTAAGGAGGATATTTCGAAGGTTACGGCGGAATTTCGAAAGCTTCTTGACGCCATCAACTTACCTCTATTCAAAGAGTTTGATAAAGACGTTGCCTCTATCCTTGATCAGCTATTTGGTCGTATAAAGTATCTCCGAATTGATGATCATGGGCCGCAGATGGGGCCCGTTACAAAGGACAGTCCCTTGATCGAGACATATTTTACCCGCCTTGAATCCAATGGAACAACGGACAAGCACGATTCAAAGTCACTTGCTTTGGCAAACAATGGGTGGGTATGGAATGCAGATGCTATGAGAGACAATGCTGGCCCTGACTCGCGCGCCTACTTACTACGAGAAGTCATCGTCTGGGGAGACTGTGTCAAGCTGAATTATGGAGGATCCCGCGACGATAATCCTTTCCTATGGGACCACATGGCAGATTATTCCAAGCTTATGGCTAAATACTTTGTGGGATTCCGCATAGATAACTGCCACTCAACGCCCATTCCTGTGGCTGAATATCTACTCGACGAAGCCCGAATGGTACGGCCTGATTTGGTCGTTTTTGCAGAGCTATTTACAGGTTCCGAGCAAACAGACTACGCCTTTGCGAAAAGGCTCGGCTTGACAGGATTGATTCGCGAAGCCATGCAATCGTGGAGTGCCGGCGAGCTCAGTCGTCTTGTCCATCGCCATGGAGGTCGTCCTATCGGCAGTTTCGAGATGGATCTCCTGTCCCATGGTGATCATCTAGAGTCCAACCAGATTGTCCGGCAGTTGCAATATACCCCTTTCCATGCACTTTTCATGGACTGCACACATGACAATGAAACCCCTGCTCAAAAGCGTGAAGCCAGAGATACACTTCCAAATGCTGCTCTAGTTGCCATGTGCTCTTCTGCCATTGGCAGTGTCATGGGATATGATGAGATCTACCCCGAACAAGTTAACTTGGTCAACGAGACGCGCCTGTATTCCTCCCCATCATCTGAGGATGGGGTCAAATCCAAGACAGGGGAAGGGGGTATTGGTGGGATTAAAAAACTACTTAACGAACTTCACACCAGCATGGCTGTTGGATGCTTTGATGAAACTCATATCCATCACGAAGGCCAATACATAACTGTTCATCGGGTACAACCAAACTCGAGAAAGGGCGTGTTGCTAATTGCACACACTGCTTTCTCTGGTTCCAAAGACACCCATGAATTAGACCCGATAATCCTCTCAGGAACAAAAGCGAAAATGATTGGCGCTTGGAAGTTGGAGGTGGATGGTACGAAGGGTGATGCAAACTCCCAGGAAGGGTATCTTACGGGCCTTCGTAGCAAGGTCTCTGATGTTGAAGGGGTCAACATCGACGACGAGGGTAATGGCACTGTTGTCCGTGTGCAAGCAGAGTTCCCTCCTGGGTCTATTGCTCTTTTGGACACCTGGATACCAGAAACGAATCTACTCCAGGATTTAAGCACCTTCATTACATCGGATGCAGAAGACGCGTTCAAGTCCCTAGATCCAGTCGACCTTAACTTTGTTCTTTACAAATGTAATGCCGAAGAACATGACATTAGCGGTGGCTCAAACGGAGTATACGATGTTCCAAACTTTGGCCCATTGGTTTATGCCGGGCTACAGGGATGGTGGAGTGTTCTTGAGGAGATTATCAAGAACAATGACGTGGGCCATCCTATTTGTGACCACCTTCGGAACGGACAATGGGCTCTCGATTATATAGTTGGGAGAATGAGGAAAGCCGCTTCCGATGAAGGGTATAAGCGATTGAGTGTGCCAGCTGAATGGTTCCAGGGACGATTTGACGCTATTCGAAAGCTTCCTCCGTTTTTGTTACCGCGTTATTTCGCCATAGTCATAAAAACCGCATATCAAGCAGCGTTGGCGCGTGGGATCCAACTCCTTGGTGTGACCATCGAGCACGGGAAGGACATTGTCCATGAACTTGCGATGGTGAGCATACAGCAAGTCGGATTTGTCAGCTCAGCGTCCCTTTACCCAACTAAGAGAATACCTTGCCTTGCGGCTGGACTGCCACATTTTTCAACAGGCTGGGCGCGGTGTTGGGGACGAGACGTTTTTATCTCCTTGCGTGGCCTACTGCTATGCACTAGGAGGTTCGACGAAGCTAAAGAGCATATTCTTGCATTTGGGAGTGTTTTGAAACACGGTCTCATGCCCAACTTGCTCTCTGATGGGAAGTCTCCGCGATACAACGCTCGGGACGCAGTATGGTTCTTCCTACAAGCTGTTCAGGACTATACCAAGATTGTGCCTGACGGGATCACGATATTAAGTGAGAAGGTTCCTCGTCGATTCTTGCCGTACGATGACACATGGTTTCCCTTCGACGATGAACGCGCATACCGTGAGACATCCACGATAGCCGAAATCATCCAAGAAATATTACAGCGACACGCGTCTGGCATTTCATTCCGTGAACATAATGCGGGGCCTGACCTCGATATGCAGATGAAGGATGAAGGATTCCAGGTCGATGTGCACGTCGACTGGGAAACGGGCCTAGTATTTGGGGGTAACCAATGGAACTGTGGTACGTGGATGGATAAGATGGGTGAGAGTACCAAGAGCGGAAATAAGGGGCATCCTGGAACTCCAAGGGACGGTGCTGCAATCGAAATCACTGGACTGCTTTATAGCTCCTTCGCCTGGATTTCAACACTGGCGGATCAGGGGAAATTCCCCTTCAAGAAGGTGAACATTGGCTCCGAAAGTTCAATCACCTATGCGGACTGGGCTGCAAAAATCAAGTCCAACTTTGAGAGGTGCTATTATATCCCCCAGAATCCAGCAGATGATGGTAAATACGACATTGATAGCAAGATAGTCCATCGACGTGGCATCTATAAGGACCTATATCGATCAGGCAAACCATACGAGGACTATCAGTTCCGGCCAAACTTCGCTGTTGCCATGACCGTCGCACCTGAACTATTTGCCCTGGAAAAGGCGCTTCATACCCTCGAACTCGCTGATACGATCCTCCGTGGACCGATGGGTATGGCGACTTTGGACCCTAAGGATCACAATTACCACCCTTATTACGTGAACTCCGAGGATTCCACCAATTTTGCAACGTCGAAAGGGAGGAACTACCACCAAGGACCAGAGTGGCTGTGGCCAACGGGGTATTTCCTGCGAGCCTTGATGAAATTTGTGCTCATGCGAAGTGATAGCCCGCAAGACCGGACAGACATATTCCAGCAGCTCACAAACCGACTTGGACAGTGTAAACGGGCTCTCCGTACAAGCCCATGGAGAGGTCTAACCGAGCTGACAAATAAGAATGGGGAAATATGTGCAGACTCTGTAAGTTGCAATCTAACCCCGTAGCGTCAGCCCGTAGCGTCCCTCGACTAGATGTAAACTAACGGCATTATAGTCCCCATCCCAAGCGTGGTCGGCATCCTGCTTAATTGACCTGTATTATGATGCATCTAAACTCAGGGAGCTGGAGACATAAGTAGGGGGTATCACGGAGTTATTTAGCATAACAATGATAGCGAACTTGACGGTCGAAGGCGTGAAAAAGTTGTCATCAAGAAAAAAACAAGCAAGCAAGCTGCAAATCTCTACGTCATCGTGGAGATCAAGGAGCGGATCACATGACCATCCTCTCCCTTTACACAAATATTCGGGCAGGAAAACATATCATATTTAAGCACGTAGGCAGCCGCATTGAGGTGGAAGACAATAACGCGTTCTCTTGGTGGCTAGCAAGGACGTGTACCTACGTTTTCCTTGCTGCGGACATCCCCCGCGATGACGTCCCAGGCTCTGTATTCGCTCGCAGCCACAGCAGCCACCGCAACAAGCGGCTTGGTGCACTCGTTCGCGACAGCTGCGCCTGGGGAGCCGGATGAGCCTAGATATCAGGACCAGGCGCGAGGTCAGCGTGATTTAGTCACTCAGATTGTGATCAGCGTCACATTCGGATTCAGTGCCTTCATCACCTTCTGTGTATGTATATCCTTTTAGCTCCTACTGAACGCGCTGATCAGCATGGCTCACAGCTCTTTATTTACGCAGATTCTACGGCCCAAATGGAGTGCTCTTTATGCAGCGCGGCGGAAGATGAGGAGTGCTGCGTCGAGGCTGCCTGACCTCCCGGATTCAATGTTTGGATGGATTCCGGTGTTATACAAGATCAGTGATGAGGAAGTTCTAGCTTCAGGAGGACTAGATGCATATGTGGTATGCCCCCTTTTTCGCATGACCGATATTTGGAGCGGATTTTTGGAGCTGACATTGGTTTATTATACTATGGAATGATAGTTTCTGCTATTTTACAAATACTCCATCCACTTCCTTTCGATCGTCTTTTTCTTTTCCGTCGTCGTTATTCTCCCAGTGCGTTATTCGTACACCGGAGAGACAGGATATCCATGGGATGGTGACAAAGGAGAAGATCCCGATGATTCAGACAAGAAGCCAAAAACCGACCCAACGTTTCTCTGGCTGTATGTTGTGTTTTCTTACGTATTTACCGCAGTGGCGGCCCACCTCCTTATCCGCTACACGAATCGAATCATACAAATACGACAAAAGTATCTGGGAGGACAAACCTCTATGGCAGATAGAACAATTCGGCTTTCTGGGATTCCCGTTGAAATGCAGTCCGAGGAGAAAATTCAAGCTTTCATCGAGGGATTGGAAATTGGAAAGGTCGAAAGTGTTATGCTATGCCGTGACTGGAGGGAGCTGGATAGATTGATGGAAGAACGGAAACGCACCCTTCAGCGTCTTGAAAAGGCATGGGCGAAATACCTTCGGTACCGAGGAGGTAAACTAGGTGTGCAGACTAACAGAGCTGCTCGGATACCGTCAGCAGTTGACGCGGATGACGCAGCAGAGGATGCTCGGCTGCTATCCGATAGCCATAATATAGAGGCAGCCCATGTCTCGGAATGCTCACAAGCTCGACCCAAGACTAGGTTATGGTTTGGTCCTCTGAAGCTCCGGTTTAAATCCATCGATGCTATCGACTACTACGAAGAAAAACTGCGTCGGCTGGACGAAAATATCGAGGTCGCTCGTCAAAAGGAATGCCCACCCGGGGCTTTGGCATTTGTCACAATGGAATCTATTGCTGCCTGTCAAATGGCGGTTCAAGCTATCCTCGACCCTTGGCCGATGCAACTTGTCGCCAATTTAGCACCCGCCCCAGCAGACGTAGTCTGGCAACACACCTATCTATCCCGGGCTGAAAGAATGATACGAGGCTGGACTATTTCTACTATCATTTGTGTCCTTACCGTTTTCTGGTCTCTTTTTTTGATTCCACTGGCCTACCTGCTTAATTTGGAGACCCTTGAGAAGGTAATTCCACGGCTCGCCGAGACGTTGGCTGAACACCCGTTGCTCAGGTCCCTGATGCAAACTGGTCTTCCAACTTTGACACTCTCTTTGCTCGCATTGGCAGTTCCATATATATACGACTGTAAGCACTCCATCCTCGATACCCAGCATGTGCATCAAGAAACGGTAAACTAACCATTGGATTCGTTTTAGGGTTGGCCAACGTGCAAGGCATGACCTCCCAGGGAGATGTGGAGCTATCTGTCATCTCAAAGAATTTCTTCTTTACATTCTTTAATCTTTTCCTTGTCTTTACAGTCTTTGCGACAGCCTCGAATTTCTATCGTCTTTGGGAAAATCTCCGTGATGTCTTCAAAGATACAACAACCATAGCCTTCGCGCTAGCTCGCTCCCTTGAGAAGCTTGCGCCCTTCTATACTAACCTAATAGTTCTACAAGGTCTAGGTTTATTTCCTTTCCGCCTGTTGGAATTTGGAAGTGTGTTCTTATATCCTTTCCAACGGATGTGCGCAGTCACTCCTCGCGATTATGCTGATCTAAGAAAGCCTCCGATCTTTTGCTACGGTTTCGCACTGCCACCTACCATTTTTATTTTCATTGTCTGCCTTGTGTACAGCGTTTTCCCAAGCTCATGGCTCGTTTGCCTCTTTGGACTGATATACTTCAACATTGGCCAATTCATATACAAATACCAACTTCTATACGCCATGGATCATCAGCAGCACTCCACTGGCCGAGCATGGCCAATGATCTGTAGCCGAATCATACTTGGCTTGGTGGTGTTCCAGTTGACAATGATCGGGAGTCTTGCTCTTCGATCGGCCATCACACGGTCCATCATGATAATCCCATTGCTGTGTGCAACAGTCTGGTTTTCATACTTTTTCTCTCGCACATATGACCCGCTGATGAATTTCATCGCTCTCCGAAGCATCGATCGTGGCCGTACGACTGACAGCGACGAATCGCCAACGCCCACTTCAACCTTTTCTCCCCCTTCACAGTGGGATAGGGACTCCATACCTCTTCGACTACGAGGCCGTGACGTGGCTCCTAGACTGAAGAAATATGTTAACCCAAATCTAGTCATTCCTCTCGACCCGGCATGGATTCCGGGGCAGCCAGGGGATCACAACAACGAATACAGCCTCTTTCCACACAATGGGATTTCAGCAGCTGAGTGGGGGTCGGTTTAAGGCAATTAATTCTTAATTAGTGTCTAAATTTACTTGATACCCTTACGATACTTTTAATACTTTCGAAGCGACACAACCACTGCTCAATGACCAATTAATCTTAGGCTTTTTTTCATATCCTATGGAACCTTCTTGAATTATTCTTTTCAGCGGATCTGCTCACTCTGTAGAGCCCAAAGACATGGAGTTGATTACAATCTATAATCCTATATGCCTCCCTGGCATCCGGGCACAAAAAGCGCTTATCGCGCAGATTATAAACAACACCGCTGATACAAAAAAAGGCAATCCCAGACCAGCACCACCAATTTTCAAACCCCATCTAAATGTTGTGGCGATAAGAGGCGAAGCAGCCAGTGCTCCTATGATGGTAATAACGGCGAACGATGAATAAAGTGTTGCCACGTCCCTTGGTAGGACAAGGGAGTTCCCGTATGACTTGATAGCAGGGTAAAATCCGAAGGAGAAGGTAAATAAGAGAAGAGCTAAACAGATTTGATGTTAGCTAGGTATTGCACGTCATATTGAATTGGACGTGGGTGAAAACCAACACAAGATCATCAATCCAGGCGAAGGAGAAAGACCCATCATCAAGGGCCCTATAATGCCGAATATCGAACTTCCTCGAGCAATCCATAAGTCCGTTTGTGCTGGCGCCATACGCTGATAATGGCTCAGAAACCTGGTCAGGGCTGGGAGTACGATAAGGAAGAGAACGAGGTTGACGGCCGCTCTGAATGATATGAGATAGTTTGCCTATCCATTCAATCAGTAAACTCTCTCCGTGTTGTGACTGAAAGGGCTTGCCATATTTACATACCTCTGCAAGGCTCCAACTGAATCGTTTAGAAGTATACTGGATCAAAAATTCTAGGATTTCGCGCCCGAGAGTTGCCACAAGGAATGAAATGGTCACGAAGAAGATATCGAGGCTTCCACTGACTATAGTCCAGACAAGAACAAATGGAGCGAGAGCATGCTTGATTCCCGTCTTTATGCTTGCCAATATGCTATACTTCTCAGGTTTGAGGTCACCATGTTCACGGATCGTTTCGTCATCGTCTGATATATCTCCCTCCTGGGTGGCCAGTTTCGAAGTATCAGGAATCATGGAAAGAACCACAAACCCAACTAGCTCGAATACCAATCCAGCTACCAGAGGTGCATACACGCTCCAGGCTTGCATAAGAACAGATCCAAGAACAGGAGCAATGACTTCGGTGATGAGCTGAACCGACGCCATATAGAAGAATGCCTGTGCCCTCCGGTCGGACGGAAGAACGTCAGAGAGAATGGTATATCCAATGGCCGATAGCACCATCCCTCCACCGCCGGCTGATTTCAATATCGATGAAAGGTATATCGAATTAAAAGGAAGCCAGCCACCCCCCATCAAACTCACTATCAAAATCCATATCTCGGAAAGAATCTGGCCAATGGTCCCCAGTACGAGAACAAAAACTCGACCTCTTTTATTCGCTAGGTTCCCAAATGGGATTGCAAGCATCAATGCTGAGATTGAAACTTAGCATTTTATATTACGATATTGGGGGGAGATGGGGTTAGGAGGGTTCCTACCAAATATGTTCTCAATGACCTTCAAGCGTGCCTTTATAGCGACGAGATCTCCCTGCACCTCACTACTCTTGCACGGATCTTCTGATATGTCCAAGCTTGTACTATTCAGGCCGTGTGGAGGGCAGTATCCGTAGCATATAATCGTTTCGAATAGCTGCGTCTTTGGAGTTACTCGCACTGTGTCCGCAATGTCCACGAGTAACGCAAACGCATAGACGAGGATGGGAACTTTCCATACACTATACACCTCTGCTAGCCAGTTGGTATCGTGGAACTTGAGGTACCATGCTTGGCCTGATCTTCTGGCATCATCGTTATCGTTTCCAGTAGATGCATTGGCAGATGTAGGCCCGCTGTTCCCTGAGGCTTGGAGTAGCCTGGTATGTTCGTCCATGCCGAAGGGGCCGTCGTGATGTGAGACTATACGGAGTACTTAATAACTAGCTATATAACTCTAGTCCTCTCCGGTTTATCCCTGATGATTATTGAGCAGTCTTGAGGCTCAACAGTGCCTTGACCTATTTATTGGCGGATTGCTCACTGTTTATGTTGGTGCATTGGAAGTGCTGAAATGGATCGAGCCGCCTAACCGTGCATTAATAGTTAAGTTAGTCCTTCGGAAGGGTTCATAGTTAATCAAGTAACTGCAGGGTTCTTCGTTGAACTAGCTAGATGTTAACTAGTTAGTTAGAAGACCAAAATCCTCCAGAGGCGGGTTCGGTTAAAGGCGCACCATGAGTAATCGTACCCATGGAGGAGTGGGAGTCGTAGGCATTCATTTCAAGGCTAGGATATGGTAAGTGGGATAGAGAAGAATTGACATGCCCCTAATATAAATAGTCCGCTGAGCCGCCCAAACCTAGCTTTAAAAAAAAAGTAAAAAAAGAAAAGTAAAAAGAAAGATTTAACTAGCCTCCCTTGAAACCTCAATTCTGAAAACACAAACAATCGATCCTCATAAAGACAGTTCAATGGACTGCTAATTTCAACTGGTTATAGCTCGTCAAACATAAACACTCATGGTGTTATGGATTATCAGCGACAGGCAAAGAAATGAAACGCCCCTACATAGACCACCAGGCAGGCAATAGCAATAGCGAAACGCCTCAAATATACTACTACACTCAAAACATTTATCTCGCCCCAATTGGCACCTTCAAATGTTGATGTCAATTGACTGAATTTTTTTGCGGTGATTCCTTCTTTAAAAACCGTGGACAGGTCGTCCTGTTGAGCAGACAACAGGTCGTCGATTATCCCAGTCGCCAGGTCTTCGATAACTTGCCGAGTCTGCGGTCCAGGTGGCCTCCAAAAGGGCAATGCACGAACCGAGGCGAGCATATTGAATGTCTTCAAAGCCTCTGGAGGAAATTTTAATAGTCCCTTGGAAGCCTCGTCAAAGGAAATTCCGTATAGTCCAAAGAAATCCTTTTTGTGTTCGGAGATACCCGGCCACCCCGATTCTTCGATGTATTTTATGCACTCAAGGTCGCCTATGATGCCATTGATATCTTTGGACTTATAGTCGTCTTGTATGTATTCTCCGTTTCTCACTTGGCTGGCAATTTGACAGCACTTGTTGAACAGAGCCTGAAGATACAGGTAACCATTTGTTACGAAGCTTGGTGTTGACATCTGCTTCACGGGCTGGTTGACTTAGTTCAACTGGTTTTCATGGATATAGTGTCAGGATGTTTACCTGGTTTTTAATGGGTTTAATTTCGATATCCGCATATCCAATTCCCTCCAACCCAATCTTTATAGCCTCGAGTAACGTTTCTGTAGATAACAATGTAGCCTCATTGTCCTCGAGTATACCCTGAGCTCTTTCCAATAAAACATTGAATTCCCTTAATCTAGTCTGAGCCTCCTCAGTCAGTGTTTCAGAGTTCACCGACTTAGCTGTATATTCCCCTATTGTTGAATTCAGCTCTGCTATGACCGCCCTGGCTTTGGTAGCGTTTTCTTTTATGCCAGAGTTGACCTTTTTTAATACAACTTCGGAACGTCGTAGCTCAGCTTCGATTTCGTTGAACTCAGTTTTGCAGCCCTTTAATGCAGAGGTGTACGATTCCCATTTAGGTTCGTTCTCCTTCGAAATAACAGTGTTCCCCTCTTCATTTAGTAGGCGGCCGTTTGGTGCCATACCGAGCTCCTCGTGGACGAGCTTCATTACATGACGAATGTCTGGGATATCCTGCTTCAACCTAACGTTCGTCCAAGTGGCAGCTCTGAGCGTCCTCCTGTAAACCGCCATTTTGAAGGGGGTTATATGAAATTTAGCACTTGTCGTTACTATGTGTCCTGGTTGATGAGTCTGGTTGTTTTGTGTTAATCTATCTCAGAGTATTCAGTGTTGCGAGAATTTTGCAAGGAGGTGGCTGCCCTATGGTCAAGGATGGGAACCGAAACAAGAATCTAGGGAGAATAAACACAGATATAAACAGGTGGTACGGTACGTCTCTGAGCTGACATGCGTTGCTCAGACTTGTGTTGATGTGCGGGTGAAATGTAGAAGTAATAGTTGCTCTACTACTCAGTCTCTTATGAAAAGCTTCACCAGTGAGAATTACTGAGTGTGGGAAAAGGGGAAGGAGGGAGGCATTGTTCGTGGCTACCAATATATTAGATATCTGACCTTGGTATATGTAGTAACCGACGAGAGTAACAACATTGATCGAAGAGAAATATCTAATTATATTTTTTTTATTCAATAGCTGCGGGATTCACTAAATATGACCTCACCCGTCACTCCGCCCGTATTCCAAACCATCTACTCCTATCCACCGGCCATTCATAGGCTTGTAGGAATCGCGACTAGATAATTATCAACAAAGCGTAGCACCTTTTCTTGACCCTTTTTCTAGCACAATGTAACCAGAAGTCAATTTCTTTTGTTATGCCGAAACGTCAAACGCATAAGAGCAAAGAGGGAATCATATCGACGAGGTTGACAGGAGGCAGCAAGATATCCAATTTATTCAGCGCCGTTGGCTTGAAGTCGCGCCTGTCTCTGTTTAACGGCATTTGCAAGCATTTCGAGAACTGATTCAGAGTCCTCCCAGTTAATGCATGCATCGGTAATGCTGACTCCGTATTTGAGACCGGCCTTCCCTTCAGGGGGCACCTTCTGGTTTCCTAGATAGAGAGAGGGGAAGATTAGTGAAACACATCTTTGAAGAGGGAATATGAGACAGATATTTGCATCTTCACAACGTACCTTCATTGATATTACTCTCAATCATAACGCCCATAATTCCTTCTTCACCAGCAGCTATCTGTTCGGCAAGAACAGCAGCAACCTTGGGTTGGTTCTTGTGGTTCTTCTCCGAATTTCCGTGGCTGCAGTCAACCATTAAACGTTGAGATAAGCCCTTCGCCGACAGCTTTTCTTTAGCTTCTGCTATGCTCTTTGCGTCGAAGTTGGTTCCCTTCTTGCCTCCACGGAGAATAACAAAGCAGTCCTCGTTGCCCACGGTTCCGACGATCGAGACTACGCCCGGTTTTGTCACAGAAAGAAAGTGATGGGGGTGCTTAACGGCGCCAATTGCATCAACAGCAACGTCAAGAGAGCCATCAGTGCCATTCTTGAATCCAACAGGGAACGAGAGACCACTGGCCAATTCGCGGTGGAGTTGCGATTCAGTAGTTCTAGCACCAATGGCACCCACTGATAGCAAGTCTGCCAGGAACTGAGGCGAGATAGTGTCTAGCATCTCACTAGCAAGCGGCATGCCTTTCTCGGTCAAATCGACGAACAAACGACGTGCAGTCCTGAGGCCCTTGTTGATCTGGAAAGAGTTATCAATATCTGGGTCATTGATCAACCCTTTCCAACCGACGGTAGTTCGTGGTTTCTCAAGATAGGAGCGCATAACAATCATGAGCTGGTCATTATATTTCTCTCTCATTCTAACAAGGCGATCGCAGTAATCGAGTGCAGCTTGGGGGTCATGGATAGAGCATGGCCCGATGATGACGAGGAGACGACCCTTCGCATCTTCGCCCCTAACAATGGCTGCTGCTTCTTCTCTAGAAGTAACAACGGTGTTCTTCGATTCGTTGGTTTGGGAGATTTCATGTTGTAGGAGGTTTGGAGGTGTGAGAGGATTATATCCAAGAACTTTATAGCCGAGATGGCAGTGAGCTTCAATATCTAGCAACCGAGAAAAAGACAAGCTGCTTCTCGTTTTACTGACCTCTCCAGTCCTCGACTTGGTTCTTCTTCCCAACGTTTGGGTTTTCTATGTACCACTGGGACTGTATACGGTCAGCTCATATAAATCTCGACAATTGGCGAAGTTGCCCGCCATAGTGGGATGACTCACCGACATCGCAGGTATCTCGATGAGATATTCAGGGGATGAAGTGGACGAGAAGGTGAGAAGGCAGGAATGTTCTCTGCACGAGGATTTAAAGACCTGAGCAGCTAGTGACAAAAAAACTCTCAGTTATAACTAAAGGCACACCGAGGTTGTCCGCTGTATATGAAGCTTTGGTGTCAAGAGAAAAGCGGAAGCCGAGTTTCTCGAGCTAAATAAATATTTAAATACTTTGAACGTCATAATGCCACCCACCACATGAGTTCACAGTTCCTTCTTCACAGTAAGAATATTCACCCAATAACTATATAAATTATCAGTGTTCCCATCACCCTTCTGAGCTCATTCAATTGGTTCTTTGTGTTGAAACATCGCGACCTTCACAACGATACACCCCTTTGTGGTCTTTCACGAGGTGAACTTTATTTCAGGGATCTTCTCCATCGAACAACTGGCCCCCGATCATCGGCCCGCTAAATCGAGCTGAATCTCTGTACGACGACGAGCTAACAATAATCGGCAACTCTATTCTTCCTTCCCATCGTGAACTTCGATTTATGAGACCGCACAATGCCCCTTGCGAAGAGAGATAAGCGACTCAAGCTGTATTTGACATCTCGGACAATTTCGCGCCATATTCCTCAATTGCTGTGTCGATCTTACTGGTGATTCTCCTTTGGTCCTTAGATATGCTAGGGAAATTCGCAGATGCCGCCTTGATAGACTCAAGGTCATTGTCCAGCCTCTTGGAGAAATTCTCGAACATCCCAAGGAACCTTTTCTTGATTGGTCTGAGGGTATGTTCACACTGGTCGAATTTTTCGGAATGGATTCCTTCAAGTTGATCGATCATCCTGTCACACCCTGCTCGGTAAACGTCTACGGAACGGAACATCCTATCCTCGCTTGCCCAGAGCTCCCGAGTAAGGCGCTGTCTGCTGGTTAGCATATAATTCTATCTGGTCTCGAAGGATTGGGTAACTTGGATGAAATTCAATGCTTACGTTGCCTGTATCAAACAGCATGTCCCTGCTCCCTCTATAGCTCTCCGGGAAGCGACTTTCCCATTCTGGCTGGTTGTATCTCACGGGCTCCGGGCATTCCCGTAGTGAAACCTCATTGTCTGTATCCACTTCGGTGTCCGCACCGTCTCCACCATGGTCTATGCTTTCGAACTGTCGTGAACTCTTAACATCTATCATGGGGCGTTTCTTGACCGCACGACGTGGAATTGGGTTGGTTTGATGAGCTTTTAGCCGTGGCATTAACTTGAAAGATTTATTTTGAGTCAACGTCGCTGGGTTAGATGATTCCGTTTCATGGAATGTTCCTTGGGGGCGAACGATGTCAGTTGTCTTGATAGGCCTATTATGCTGCCAGCTGCGCTCTTGTCTCGCGTTCAGGTTGCTTAGGATATTATCGTCATCCTTGGTTACTTCACTGCCATTGAGGTCCTTCGTCGAACGATTGCTGGCCAGAAAACTGCGTGTGCCAGCCTCCCGCCCTTTAAGCTGCTGCGAGAACAAAACCGAGGGGCGTGGGTTCATATATATATGCTCTCTTTGTGTCTTTGGCTCTCCTGGAGCTTCAAGATAGCGTTTGTCGTGAATATTACGATTGACCTGCAGTCGTGGTTTTGGGCTCCCATTTTCGTCAACTGTTTGGGATAGCCAACCAATCGGCATTGACCGTACTGGACTATCTTTTGCCGATTCACGAACAAAACTAGATGACGGTTCTTCATTCTCATCCTCGCTACTTTCTGAGTCAAAAGATTCCGCATGATTATACTCTCCTGACAGCGAAGAACTGTCTGCATCTTCCATAGCTGGATATGCCGCTCCCTTATCAGCTTCAGTGTTAGTATCCTGGGCCGGGGAAGTGCTGTCATCGGCTGAGCTGTTGTCAGGCGAGTGGCTCGTTGAAGTGTGGATGTAGTCCTCAGCTATGTCAAATTTGACTGACCTCGTTGGCTTCTGCTGTTCGCCTCCATCCGTGACGCTACGAGGTATTTCTTCAACTGCAGCCTCAGTTGGCCTTTCCCCAACCAGTATCGCGCAGTTATCAGAGTCGTCCTTTGATGGCCTTCGATTGGGCCCGTTTCGATTGCTTGCCTGGCCTGTACCAAGGGTAGGCTCTGCATTGAGGTCGTATGGCACAGGCACTGGCTTTTCAGCCGACGCTAGCTTTCGAGACATAAACTGGGAGACATTTTTAGAGACCTGAGAGGCATTTTCAGCCATCCGTTTTTTCTCGCCTATGGGGTTCGAGACTCTCTTTTGATTACCCATAATCTCTGTGATGTTTGTTTCTTGTCTGGCATCCTGTCTGGCAGATGCAATCCCCATGCTCTCCAAAGCGGTTGCAAGCTTCTTCGCTATCGTCTGTGGCTTGTTTGAGGCTGTTATTTTTGAGGGGCAGCTCATTGTTTGCCTTGATGCCGCTGCTATCGGTATATGGCTGACCACGTTCTGCTTCTTTTCGTGGCTATCTTCTCCTATGAAGCTATCGCTGCACAAATTTATCACAGTATCTTCATCGCTGACGGGCTTAGCAGCTTCTAGCTGGCGTGTTGATGCGTTCTGTGTTGTCTCAGGCTGCAAAGAGACATTTAGACCGCATTTTTCAACCGCTGTCACCTGTTCACGATCAATAGCCAATTCACTTGAGACTTCACCTAGATCTTTACTAGATACCATATCTTCGGTGTTTGCACATTTCTTCGGTAGCACCTCGCCAGCAGCAGCCTTTGCATCCTCCTCGTTAAACTGAATATGGGTGGCAAGATCTTCTAGGCTTGTCGAACCTGGGTAACTTGACTCGATGGGGTCATCAAGGTCATACGTCGCATTCTCCCGCTCTACCGCTAGGGCCATTTTTTTATTAGCTGCCTCGGCAGCACCTCGAGGTTGGCGGCCTGAAGTCAAGGTTTTCGTAACCTGGCGGGCTATCTGTTTCTTTTGCTTCGCTGAATTGTCGCCAGACTGTGGTGCCAATTTCAGTGTTTTGGTGTTTTTCTTTGCCGTCGAATTGGGCTTCTTTTTTCCCTTAGGTACGCTGGCTAGCTCACTGGCTTTTGGGGTCTGTCTGGGAATCTTTGAAATCGCTAGGGCCTGGGCCTGTGTCTGGGTCTTTTCAGCGTTCACACGAAGGTCTTCATCCCAGTCAAAGTCTGCTTTCTTCGTGGAAGAACCACATAGTTTATGCATAGGACGTTTTAACCGGGAGTTATTGAGGGAGCTGGGTTCTGGTATCCCGCTGCTAGTCCCAGCAGTTTTACTAGCTTCCTGAGGTGACTTGTAAGAACTAGAGCCTATCATGATAGATGTTGGATCTCCTGCAGATTGCGAGTCAGGGACAAGCGCCACAGTCTCATCAGCAACTGACATTGCTTTGGGACATTCTGGTTCTTTGATACCCGTCGTTTTGGGTGTTGTTGGCGAGTTCGAGTTTGAGAGCTGAGGTTGAAGTAAAAGTGCCTGTTTTGCCAAATTAGGCAAGTCTCCCAACTCCCCCGCCGCACGGTCCATCCATCCCACCTCGGTCTTTGGACTTGGTGAAATTGCGGCTTCATCTTCCTTCACAGGGGATTCTACACGCGGAGATGCTTGGATCAAGGGGATTGCTGGTGAGTCGGGCTCCGCTGAGGATGAATGCTGATGGTTTATAGTGTCTACATCGTCAGCTGCAGGCTTGTCCTTTGGATGTGGCTCTTGATTCAACATATGTTGCTCAAGTACTTGCTCCGTTCCACCTAGCAAATGCTGTTGCGAGATTGCTGGATTACTGGAACTTATGAATAGCTGTGACTCGTATTGAACCTCCTCACTAGGTGGAAGTTCTATTATTGCGGACGATGGCGGTCTATGACTACTCCTCCACAACGCTGTGTCATCGTCGTTGCTAGAATTGCCCGGTTCTGGGAGGACTAATGCCCCGTGCAGTTCACTGACCCCACAGTCCTCGAAGGGAATGATCGCGAAAGCTCCATTTTTTGGTCCTTTAAATGGATTTGTCGTATCCATATCTTTGGGAGTCAAGCCCGTGTCTACTATTTTGTTAGCACATAGCTATATATACCACAACATGCATATACATACGCACCTTTGAGATATCTGGTTGCCTTTAACACTATTTCTACTTTATCTGGCCCTTCCATTTCCAAAGAAATATCGCCCATGTGCCGTTTGGTCCCATTTGTGGTGTAGTTACTGTCGTGTTTGAAGCAGATATCTATGCGATTGCCTTCAGCTTTCACACTGTCTATCAAGTCCAAAGATATATCGACCCATTGGAACCGACTGTCATGTATCCCCAAGAGGGTGAGCCTATCATGAGCAAACACTGCGGCCAAGCCGCCTGAAGCATCGATCAATTCCTCCACACCATACACTGAATTTATTGTGCAGCAAAAAGCGCATTGGTACTGGTAAACGGCAGGGGATATCATAGAGATGAATTTCTTGACCCACTGGCTGGTAGATGCTCGCAAAGAGAAGCCTACGTGATTGTTAAACTTCTCAATTCGTGCGTCAATCGTGCGTAGTGCTGGCAGCTTAGATTGGCTTGTAGTTAACTCCATTATTATAGCAGCAGCTATAATTCTAAGACATGGATCGCGATCTTTGAATAGTACATCAAGAATATTCCTAGTTCAAGTGTTAGTACTTCTGGAAATGAGTAGTCATTGCTGGTTAGTAGATGTATATTACCGAACCCCGTCTCGAACAGAAACAAGGAGCTTCTTATTCCCGTGAGACCCACGGATCAATTCTAAAATAAATTGGCCACTCTATATTCCATTAGAATTATCTTTTTTTTTTTATAATCGCTTAGGTAATATATATACCCATCTTCGGGGGGCGCTAGTATCTGCGGACGCAAAGCACTGTACTAGGCGAGCGCAACTCTTTTGGCCCAAAATAGCCTTGCGCTGGTTTGCGGCAGAAGTAACCTCTTGGCTCAAGGCCTGCTGTAAAATTTCCGACAACTCCTTCATAGAATCCTACGAGAGTGATTAGAAACTGCCTTGGCCTCTGAATAACTTGGGTGGATCGTATGACTGGGTATTTACCAGGAGTAGATAAAGGCCCTTCTCCCGCTCTAAGCATGCTTGGGCGTTCAGAAAGAGAAAGAGTACGCATTGGAAGGATACGACATCAAGGCTAGAGCAGTGTCTCCCGTTTGGATGCTCGTTGAGTAACTGAATGAGAGTGGACTGGCCATGATCGTTTAGAGAAGGGGTGAACTGGAGGATATCATTCACGATATCGAGAGGAATTCTACAGACGTCGTTAGTCTTTTTCAAGTAGCACACCTTGCAAGAAACACTCGTATGAACTGACATCAAGAGATCTCTCTTAGTTGCACGCTTGACTGCAGGTTGAAGATACGTTATCAGCCTCTGGATAACTGGCGGCTGCTTTGACAAGCGCGTGTCTATCATGTTGCAATGGTTATATCACGGCACTCAAAGCGAAATGGAACAAAATATGGCCATAGATTGAAAATATAATCTATTTGATGGGTAAAGAGACATATGTTTACGCTCCGTGGCATGTCGCAGTGCAAAACTCGCTGGGCAGAATACCATCACAGGGTTCCCAAAGCGTAAGGCGGTGTCCAGTCCACCTCATGTTCATATATCAGGAGAAATGGCTGGACTTGCAACATCATCTCGCAATGCTTCATCAGGAATAATCATACGTCCTTTCCTTGACACAGATAGCAACGTATGCCAATATGGCAATGAGAAAGTCTGCCTATTTCACCTGTCTCTTTATTTGTAGGAGTGATATCGAGGGCAAGAATGAAGAGAAAGACAAGAACTCGTGTATAGCCCAAGCCCCAGGCTAAGCTATACAATCCTCCCCAATCCCATGTTTTGCTATTCAAGGCTATCGGACTGACTCTTTCAGTTAGTCGAAATTAGCCGAATAACGCGCCTTTCAAGCTTCCCAATCTGTGGACCGCTTCAGCCAGCCGACAGATCTGTGCCACTGTGGGTGTAACAGGCCTGCATGGTACAACAGCTGCTAATTAGTTAACCAGTTATGCATGACACTATGCATGAGATTCTGTGGTTGAACAATAACAATACATGTGGAAGATTCCCATTCCTCAGATGTTATTACGGAGTACCTTAGCCCAACTTTTGGCAATATCGCCTCCACGGTCGGGCGGACCAAATAATAACGCTGACAACACTGTGGTCACTTCAAGCTGGGATTCGGGCCTGGATAGCTAGCTACATCGCCAAGACGCTAACCTAGTTACCGTATTCAAGAGTTAACCCGAAGCCGGTGGCCAACCTTCATCCCGGAGGAATCGGGGAGGATTTCGGACGAATATTGGCTTATAAATAAATCTACACTTGGGGCTGACGAGTTTAAAAGATGCCTTGCCTCTTAATACGTCGCCCTAGATGCGAGAGCGGCGGAAATATATATATATATATATATATATATATAACTAATTCGCCAGCACTGCAGTTAACTATACCTATATGACAACTTTCTCGTTTCAGCAAAAGGACCGCCAACACCATGACAATGAAGGAAGCCCCAGAGGGCATGCGCGCCGAGCTTGAAACCCAAGCTTCAATTGATGCAGCATGGGATTCGTCTGCTATCAAACGGCGGCTGTCGTTCAGCCAGCCTGAACCCTCACTTCCAATTCCTCATACGTCGTCGGATAGACAGCATGCAGCAGCTCACGACGAAGCCATTAGCATCGCTGCCCTAGAGGCAGAGAGAAAGGTTATTGCTGAAGAGCCGGAGAAGGAGGCCTTGTTGGAAGAAGAGGAAGAGAAGAAAACAATCCTTTACCTAGCCTACGGCTCGAACATGTGTGCCCAAACATTCCGCAAGACTCGCAAAGTCACACCTCTTTCACAAGCGAACGTCTACGTACCTAATCTTTGCCTCACCTTCGACCTGCCTGGAGTTGCATACCTCGAGCCATGTTTTGCGGGAACACAATATCGCGACCAGAAAACGGGGATGCCGATTTACCCAGGCAAGCCTGCGCAACAAGTCCCAATCGGAAAGGAAGGCCGATGGCTTAAACCCCTCGTTGGAGTTGTATATGAGGTTACAATGAAAGATTACGCACGCATAATAGCTACAGAGGGTGGTGGCTCTTCATACGTGGATGTTGTCGTCGACTGCCATCCGTTTCCTGAAAACTATGACCCAGATGGGCCAGTACCTGATATGCCAGATACGGAACCGTTCATGGCGCATACCCTTCTCTCGCCAGCCACGGCAGGACAGAGCCCCGGCCATTGTCATGAACCAGAAGATGTCAAGAAACCTGCCCAATTGAACCCTGGTTTTAACAGAAGTCGTCCGCACCCCGACTACGCACGACCTTCACCACGATATATGAACCTTCTTATCACAGGCGCGCAGGAGCATGACCTCCCCTCCGAATATCGCAAATACCTCTCTTCTGTCGAGCCTTATCGGCCCACATCCATCATGCAGCGAATCGGCCAAGCTACATTCGGCGTAATGTGGATTCCACCTCTTCTGCTTAGCCTTAGGTTAAATGCATTGTTTGCTAATAAGGACGGTAAAACGCCAGGATGGCTGGCCGCATTCCAGCGTACTTTGTTTGCAGCATCGTGGATGTCATATGACTCTTTTTTCAAGTACATATTCGGAGATGGCGAACGCACCATCCATACTCGCGCTTCCATGGCCAAGTTGGAGTGATTGATGATGTGGTTATTTTTGAGGGACTGTCAATAGATTAGAGATAGGCGTTTTTAGTGGTGCTACGTGTCACTGCTATGTATATATATTAAATAATAATGCTTCTTGAGGTGAGGTGAGACCTAAATAGAGAATTACCATATATATTTCCCAACGTCTACCGAAGGGTTGTAGATGGAGCATAATATCTCCCGAGTTCCCGTAGTTGGGAGGTTGGGATACATTGATAGGGGACGGGTAGCAATTGTCGGCAATACTATATATATTTGAATGAACACTTCTAGTGCCGAGGACTGAGAGGAGCATTGAGAATGACAAAGGGAAAAGTTGTGGTTCTAGACGTGGAAAAAAAAGGAAGAGCACAGTTTATAAATACATAAGATAGGTAATTTCACAAAACTTAGCCCTGATTTTTATGGTCACTCCCCTGTCCTCCCACTCTCTAAAAAACGACGAAGCAGAAAATTGAGAAATGTATCAGGCATGTGTGGCACGAGGAGTTAGGGTACAATCACAAAAAGACTCAGAGGTGGGCGGCTTCGGTGATGGAGATAGCTCTGGATTGTGGGGGTTTCTTCATTCATCGCTTGCCGCCAACTGGTGGGTGGTAGACAATCTTTCTCGTTTTTATGGTGGCCCACTTGTATCGCTTGACCCAGACACTGACGGCAAATAGGGCACTGAGAATCACAACAGCCTTCATACCCATCTTCTTTCGCTCGTCCATCTCGGGTTCGGCGGTCCAGTTGAGGAATTCAGTAACATCCTTGGCCATTTGGGAGGTAGTAGCGGGAGTGCCGTCCTCGTATTCGACAATACCGTCGAACAGAACACGAGCCATAGCAATACCTGTGTGGTTTCCATGTAAGTATATTGAGACCAATGTTGGCGTTCAATTGATGTACGTACCTGTACCGGGGAAGTAGGGATTGAAGTTCAATCCATCTTGGACAGCGGCACCCGCTGGGGGCTCATCAGGATAACCAGTCAAGAGACTGAAGATGTAGTCGCAGCCTCCATGTCTAGCCTTGACAATAAGACTGAGATCTGGGGGCAAGGCACCGTTGTTGGCGGCTCTGGCAGCCTCATCGTTCTTGTATGGAGCTGGAATGTAGTCGGACAGCTTTCCTGGGCGCTTCTCAATTTCACCCTGGTCGTTAGGTTCGGTATCGTACTCATGCTCCTCAGCCATCGCCTTCATCTCATCGACGGTATGCATGACACCAACGAACGATCGCCATGGGACACGGGTGAGAGAATGGCACTGGGCACAGACTTCACGGTAAACGAGGAAACCACGACGAAGGCTATTCAATTAAAATAATCACATTAACTGAGTCCAAATGACACGACAGAGGGATATAAGTATTGAATAAACTTACGCGGCATGATCAAAGGTCTTGAGGAACTTGGTGTGTTCCCAAGGATACTGGGTAGCATGGAGACTTTGATATCACACTGTTAGCAATTGCAGCCCAAAATTATACCATTGCGATGGCAATTGACGAGATATTGTAACCTACCCTTCCTCAGCTGGAGTCATGGCGAATGCTTCATCTCCATAGAGGTGATAGTACCAGGCCATGGAGCCAATGGCGGTGGCCGTGGCAGCCGATGCGGTTAAGGTGAGGTAGAACGGAGATTGTGTTTGCGAGCCAGAAGCTGTGGACGAGGATCTCTGGAACGAAGCGTCAGCAGCAGTCCATTCATTGCCGAGTGTAAACCATCATAGATAGGGCTGCATGCTCGCAACGGCCCGCGCAATGGCTCGCTGGAGGAACGGAGGTGGTGTACCTTTGCAACCTGTCGGAAGCATTGTTTAGAGATGGCCTTCGACGGCACACTCCGCAAGACAGATCGGGCCAACATCCTGAGGGAAGGAGATGTACCCCGATGGACGAAACGGTGAGAGTAGATGGGGTGAGGAGTTGCGATGAATCCGATATATGGGAGTGCGGTTCGCTCTTGAAGGCAGGTCAGACTTTCTTCCTGGTCTTTCGAAACAACTTTGGTGAGCGGTCCCGTGATTGGCTCGCGGCGTCGGGTCGAATCAGCCGCGTCCTCATTGGTCCATCGTGGTCATGTGATGCTGTCCTTTCCTCGTTGTTCCGACGGGCACATGGAGAATTTGATATAAAATTCATTTACTACTCTTTTCCTAGGCCAGATGCTCTTGTCTTCTCCTGTCTTGTCTCCTGTCTTGTCTCCTGTTTTGTCTCCTGTCCTGTCTCCTGTCTTGTCTCCCGCCCGGCCTCATGTTTTGCTCTCAGTTCCTCCTCCACTCCACGCCTTAACGCTGCCAGTGCCTGGTCAGCGGTGCAGACATCATGATTAGTGTGGAGGACGAGCGACAATGCTGGAATCCGCCGAAGTGATCGGCCGCTCAAGCCCTGGAAGCGATTAGCTTACGCCTGGCGATGCCAAAAGTAACATATGGTGTAACTTACAGTGCTCATATGCGCGATATCGGCAAGCTGCTTCGGAACGGATTCTGGAAACATTTGATACCATAACTGCATCCCGCCATAGCTGGGCAGTATAAGAGAGTCAGCTGGCTCGGTAATGTATTTGAGCGGTGTTGTTGGGTCGTTTGGATCAACCGGGACGACATCAAATGTTGATCCCTCGATCAGGCCACAGATACTCAGGCTCTCAAGGCAACTCCTGAATATTTCATATATCCCACTTGCAGATGGTCGTGGGACAAATTGCTTGATATCAACCCGATCAAGGAATGCCGAGTCCTGGCATGATATATGATAACATGTTAGATGGGAGCTTCGTTGCATTATACATGGGGGGGGGGGGGGGGGGGGGGGGGGGGGGGCTTGCCTACCAGCGCAGTGAGAAGGTTGCTTGTGCAAAGTACAACTACATTAGAGTGGTGTCTCAGCCGATCTAATGCCGTAAGAAGCGAATTGACGGCCCTCATCGCATCTAGCGGGTCATTCCCACTCAACGTTTGCTCTCTTCTGGCAGTCATAGTCTCCACCTCGTCAATGAAGACACAGACGAGTGTATCGGGCTCGTCCTCTAGCATGCTTTCGATATTGCTAAACATTTTGGCCACTAGCTTTCCACTTTCACTAAAAAATTTACTTCCCAGGGAATGAGCGTTGATTTCGACCAATTTGCTTTGCGGAAACTGCCTCCCCAGGCGGATTGCCAGTTTTTGGGCCAGTGAGCGGCTAAATATGGTTAACGATAATTCATCCCTCCTTGATAAGTCGTGATTAGAACATACCAGAGACTTGTCTTTCCTGTCCCCGGAGGCCCATAGAGGAGAATAAGGCGGTTCCAGCTGATGGTCCAAGGGCCAAGCTTACGCCACGAAAACCCAACTTGTAGCTGGCTGTTAGTTTACATCAACTATTAATACAGCTGGGCGGGGTACTAACGCATACGACTAATTGCATGGAGCAAGTTTGACGGGATCGGCTGGTCAAATAGAAGTCTAGAGAGTTAATACAGGAATACAACCGAGCCTCTGGTGTATCTTACGATTCCCAAATACCATCTAACTCCTTGTTTGGCAGCGATATTATGCGTGCTTGGGGTGAATCTTCTTCTTGTTTCTCACTGCCTTGATCCTGTAACGGGTTTGTATCAGGTTCGTTTGAACGAAGCTGGTATGCTTGGACGTCAAGATTAACACAGTCTAATTGAAAGGCTTCGCTTTCGCCTTGTTGGCCAGAACACTCTATCACCTTGATCGAATCAAGGTACGTGGAGTGAGCACCACTGAAGCCATCTGTAGGTAGGTCATACATTAGCTTCTCCAGAATACGGCTTAAGAGGTAGTGAGGAGGGATATCCTCACCGAAGGTCTTTATTTCCTGCCCCAGGCTCAGCACGGCAAAGTTGTCACTAAGCCACTTCGTTACTTCGTCTCGAACCTATGGCCGCACGGGTGTCTGGGTTAGCAAGCGAGGCCCTGGTATATCAAGCTGAAAGCTGCATACAATATCAGTTCTCAAGATGATTCCGCCGTCCACGCTACTCATCCTTGCTTCAACGTGGAGCACCGGTGTGTTGACTGTCTTTACTTGTACTGAACGTCCCATTTTACTGCCTGGTCAAACGTCTGTGGGCAACGGCCCATAGAACAAGAGAAAACTGTATTACGGTATGCGTGTTGAGGGTGAATATGATGTACAGCCTCAATTAATACACGATGTAAAGGAAGAATCACGACTTTTTGATACATTCCAAAGGTTCAGGCAGAATACCGTTTTGGTCACCGCTTTCAGTATGTCGATTGTACTACTACATATACAAATATACCAGAGGAATACGTCTATATAATTCGAGAACAAAATAATAAAATTCTCATTAGCTATAACTATAAGATTCACTCTAGATATCCTACCTGTTTCCCTTGCATATAGGACGCTCCTGGAAACAAACTCATCACGTGAGCTAACTCGGATAAAAGGATCGCGATAACGATTTGTATCAGCGAGCACTCCGTATCATATGAACGCCTATTCGAGCGACAAGGGACCAACACCACTACCAACATCGAGTGGATTGGGGGAGTTTGAGCGTTGTTCAGAAGCTGTGGGAGCCTCGCATCATCCGGATAACATGGCTGCCTGAGCCTCTAGCCTCCAACTGATCCTCTTAACACGATTGCTCGTTTAACCGGGGGTTTGCTGCCGACAGCCTCTAAACGACGCCTGCTTCTTATGCTCGCTATTTCAACAAATGGGGTGCAACTGAATGAGATAACTTTATCCGTATCTTTTCCGCCAACGAATCTACATGATCATATTATCCGAGGACCAGCATGGCAAGCTCGATCAAGCAGAGGCCGTCTTCCAAGGCGCCGCCTCGCGCACCCCGCAAGGATGTTCTCGCACCGTTAAAGCTGGCGCAGATTGAAGTGCTGAAACCTGTGCTTCCTGCTGGTAGGCAATGCCAACTACCCGCATATCTTCCTCTGGTATCTCTGATACTAACGTAGAATAGAAATTATGGCCTCAATCCTTGACTACCTCCCTCCTCTAGACCTTATAAGTGTGGCGAAGACGTCAAAACGTATGCATGAGATGGTATACGATGACACAAGATGGGTCAGGCTCCTGAGACAAATAGGCTGCTGGAATGAGGTGGAAGCAAGAAGTTCCGCGGAAGGCTCAGAGAAGGACGCTGATCGCCCGCCTAGTAGAAGACCACAGTCCAGGCCTTCAACGGCTAAAGAGGAGATCCATAAATCTAACGGACATATAACGGATTCTAGTGGATTTGATGTCGTTGAGTTTAATGCGGAGGTGGAAGCTGAAATCACCGGTCCACTTGCAGCTCTCCGAGACGCTCGCTCTATTCGAGGAAGAGCAAGAGAAGAATACGGTAAAATCCATGAGTCCCTAAACCCTTTCTATCAAGACATTGTCAAAACCGAAGGTTCCACCGATTCTTTAGTTTTCAAGTCTTATGATAAACCTGAACAGCAAGCTCTATTGCTATCACAGCTACAACATTTCTCAAATGCTGATATAGGCCTCGGATCCGGGATACGCAGGCAAAAGTTGGCTGATATTGTATCTGTCTTTGAAAAGGCTGCTTTACGCGAGTTTAAGCAGGGATATGAAAACGGAGACGTTGATAATTTAATGCAGCGATATGCCCATGTCTTGACGACTCTCAACGGTGGCGGAGCTGCCGTTGAATTACTCATCCATCAAAATCATATAATCACACGGAAATCGGATTTTGGGAGTCCAATGGATGGTTTTGATGCAGATTCAGGCACTGTGTCTCTTGATCACACTCATGCTTTCTTAACCAGGCTCAGTGTGGCATTCAATGAAGAGGCCTCCTGTATAAATCGATGTTTTGCAAACGGTCCAAACGTATCATCCCTTTTCCTGGAGCGGATGTGTAAAGATATATTATCGCCATATTTTATTCCGCTGCTCGACCTCCTCCAGTCTACGAATAAGGCAGCCTATATCCAGACATTACCGGGGACTTTTGCCCAATCGCTCAACTTCATTCGCGAGCTGAACCCAATCCAAGTCTCCAAGGATCAATTCGAGGAGCTAGCTCGACAAGCTATTGAGCGGACCTTCGAACCACATGTCGACTTGTATCTCGCTGAAGAATTGGATCAGTTCCGATCACATTCTGACTCCATTGTAGGAGATTGGGATAGACAGTTATCCGAGCAAGCTGCCACCACGGAGTCACTATACATGTCTAACATTCACAATAGGCAGGCTGATAAGAGGGACTTTCTAAGCTCATTTACGAAAGTGATCATGGCCCCAGTGAATATGATTCCAAGCTTTTATAAAGCACCGGAAGCTAAGAAGGACGGAACAGAAAAATTATCAGCTAAGAGCACACAACCTTCGAATCGTTCATCCACTCTCCTTTCGCCTCCCACTCCCGTCACACCAACAGAACTTCCTACCACAGAATTTGCAGCTAAGGCTGCAATTATGAATTCCAAATTCGAGGGAATCCGCAGTCTATTTAGCATCGAAGTCGCACTTAACCTGGTTCATGCTGCTAAGTCAAGCCTGGAGAGGACGGCACAATTTGTGGGCCTAAAGGGGGAACTAGGAAAATCTGCACAGGCACAATGTGAAGCCATTTTTGTCTCCTTGCTAGACAGTCTTGGTCATCGCCATGTCATTGCTGGCTTTGACCGAGCAGTCAACCACCTTTCTGAGTATCGCCCTCGTCAGCAAGCCGAACAGGAGAAGTCGGGTGTTGAGCCCCTCGTTACGTTCCTCGAGCTAGTTAATGTGGGCGACTTAATTCTACAGATGGTGGATGTGTTCTACGAACAGGAACTGATTGCAGCTGGCTTAACGGATCGAAGCGACTTCCTTGACCCTGCCGTCAAGGAGAAAAGGAAATTCGAACAGAAGCTTGATGAACGGGTTGCCGCAGGACTTAATAAAGGAATCGGCGTACTAATGGACGAGGTGGAATATCTATTAGCTACCAAACAATCGGTGGGGGATTTCCACCCTGAATTAGTCGATCCAGCCCAGAGAACTTCAGATATCGGCCCCAGTGATGCAGCTAAAGCAGTTGTTCAAGTTATCTCCTCCCACACGAGAATGTTGGTTGGTGGAACAGATAAGAGCACATTGGATGTGTTCAACCAGGAGATTGGCCTCCGCCTTTTTACCGCGCTTTGTAAACATATCAAGCGCCATCGAATTAGTATAGAAGGCTCCATCAAGCTCATAAGGTATGACATGATCCCTGATCCCATCTAGTACCAAAGAACGTAACACTAACACCGGTGAATAGTGATATGAATCACTATTTTGGGCTTATACAGTCGATGAGAAACGCGGAACTCCCACTTTATTTTAAAGCCTTGAGAGAGCTATCCCAAGTTTACCTGATTGACACTGCAGACTCAAAGGAGATGGCCTCTATTATCTCCGATGCTAGTCGTTTCCATGGGATCTTCCGCGCTGAGGAGGCTTACGAATTTGCTGAACGACGAGCCGATTGGTATCAAGTCAAAAACAGCGTCGAGAAGGCCATGTATGGCGTAGGATGCACCGTGATGTAACTCAGTTGTTAGTCTTTCATCAAATCATCGATTATTGTGCCTCTATTTGGGGTTTTGGAAGATGGTCATACCCAAGCCCCCAGTGCAACCAAAGTCCGGGACAATGATAACCATATCATTGGCGATACTAACTATATATCGCACTCTTTCTATCTATGTGACAACACACTCAGAGTTTACATAATAACGACTCCTACCCGTGAGCAGGCTTGCCGCCTAGCTCAAACCTTCCCACACTTAAAACGAATGAATCGTTTCAACTGCCGCCCGCATGGTATCATATAGGTGATTAAAGACCGCATTGTTTGGATATCCCTCTCTGACACCCACCATAAAGTGGCCAAAAAAAAAAATGCCTAAGAAGCTAAGCCGCCCCGTCTGTGCAAAGCCAGCAAGGCGAGTTTTCCTCGGCTTTTTTGCATTGAAGATAATTATAGAACGTATATATTTGAATAGAGCTATACTGAAGATATTTAAATCTATCAACGTTAGATTTCCCCTTCATCCCACGCGACATAACGGTGATATCATCAATAACACCCTGAGCTATTCCTACTACAATGGTAGCTAAATACATGGGTTTACTACTATTTTTGCAAACAATTTCTGCCATAAGCCCTACTGTTATCACAATCTATGTAAAGCCCTCGTCGCCACCGATACCCCCGTCAGATGTCTCGGATATCCAATTTCGAGAAAACGTACTAAAGACTTCTAATCGGTATCGATCGGAGCACAATGCTATTGATTTGCGATGGAACAATACCCTGGCACAAACCGCATCAGACTGGGCAAAGAAATGTCGATGGAAACATTCCGTATGCATTACCCTTTCCATACTTCATATCTAAGACGACACGGGGCTTATCATATTATAGGGATCAGGTCTAGGCGAAAACTTAGCATATGGGTATGCGAATGCCTCATCTGCTGTAAAAGCATGGGGCGATGAACGAGACATCTACAACTTCAGAAAGCCGACTGGATTTTCGAAGAAGACTGGTCATTTTACGCAGCTCGTATGGAAAGGTACCATAAGTGTGGGATGTGGAAGAGTCAAATGCAATCCTAGAGTCGGTAATAAGAGGAAAGACGAGGAGGTTAATGGCTGGTATATTGTCTGTGAATACTGGCCTCCTGGGAATGTGGTGTCAACGGATGGTGATTTCTTTCGAGCGAATGTTCAGCCTACCATTCATGTAAGTAAAGCGAGACATATTCGGAGATCCGAGGTTTTATATTTGGTTATAATGTTATTTGCAACGCTTATTGGACTAAATATAACGTTATGATTATGTATGATCAGAACCATTGTCGTTACATTCATAAACTGAAGGGGATATTCTATTCTGTATAAACTGAGTAACCAAAGAATTGAAACATTTAAACCTACGCTGGAGTAATTGTAAACAACCAACGGACATGAAAGGTATAGGTGATCGTGAAAAATATTAATGTCGCCAGATACGGACCACCTTATCCCTTCCCCCACTTCCCACCTTTTCACCATCAGGGCTCCAGTCGACTGCATATACCTCATCTTGATGGCCGGGTAAATCCATTTTCATTTTCCCGGTTCGAATATCCCATATTTTCAGAGTTGTGTCCTTGGAAGACGAAACAAGAAGTCTAGAGTCTGCAGAAAAGCAACATTGGTATACGGGGCCAACATGGCCACGAAGGGAAAATATAAATCTTGAGGGTAGAGCGTTAGAACAGTATCATACATAGGGTAATATAGATATAGAGAGGGAATACGTACTTTCCATCTCGAGCATTCCACAGTTTAACATGATTATCAAAACTAGCAGAAGCGATATATGCACCGTCCGGAGAGAAGGTGACGTGGTTGACTTCTTTTTGATGTCCAAGCATTCGGGCCACAGGCTTATTTGAGGAAGCTGGATCCCATAGAAACATTGTGAAATCGTCACTAGCAGAGACTAACCTTTCAGATACCTTGTTATTGACGGTGGCAGCTTTTTCGAATCTCTCCTTTGCTAACTTCACTTTGTCTTCTTCCTTCTCGGGTGCTTTTTGATTGTGCTCGTTGTATGAGGTACGGAGAACGAAATCGGTGGATAGAGCCAGATGGTTGATCCGGTGAGTATGAGAGGATAGCGTTTGTATCAAACTTCCATCCTCTGGGTGCCATATTTTGATGGTCTTATCGTGGGAGGAGGTATAAATCTTACCAAGGCCACCCCATCGAACGCAGGATACGGAACCCTTATGTCCGGTTAATACGCTCTCAATTCGTCTAGACACCGTATCCCATATTCTAACAGTCGAATCTTTTGATGCTGATGCTAGTCTGGGTTTCCCAGGGCTCTGTAGGTGATACGGTTCCCATGCAAGGCTCATGATCCATTTTGAATGTCCTTTCATGGGGCCTCCTAACGCTTGGCCAGTTTGAGGATCCCATAGTCTGACGGTATTATCCATACTTCCAGTGGCTATTATCTTATCGTTGGGTGACCAACTCACAGCCAGAACCCAGCTGGAATGTCCTTTAAGAGTGTGCAACGGTGTCCCAGTATCACAGTCCCATATACGTGCTGTTGAATCGCCACTTCCCGATACCATTCGTGAAGATGAGGATGAAGCAAAAGATGTCGCTAATATAGCTTCTCCATGTCCTACTATTGATGCCGAGCATCGGGATGCAGCCTTGACACGGAACACAGCCTGCGGTGTATATTGTAGGTGTATAATGTCTTCAGTGGTCTTTATACCAGGTTGGAGTAGAGAATGGTACAAGTCAGATGAGATATCAACTAGATTGCCATCCTTATCGTCTTCCTTATACGCAAATCGATAAGGGATCCTTTCATCGTCATCCTGTCATAGCGTCAGTTGCGAAGCATAATCAAAACGCCCATAAGATGTACCTACATTGCCCTGAAGGGTATTCAGCAGTATTTCCAAATTCCTCACTGTGGCATCACCTAACGGAACAGCTACAGCCGGCCCAGAGGCACTTCCAGTAGACTGGTCAAAAAATTGAACTCGGACGCTTCCCAGGTTCTCTGGGATTGAATCAACCTCCTGCTGTTCCCGGGCTTTCTCGTCAATCTCGCGTCGCTGGCGTTTGCTAGGTGGGGGTAGTACTGTCGCCATTTTTTTTTTTCGGGTGCTGCTAACCCTTCTCTCTGATAGCAATCCGATCAAAGAGCTCTATAAACAAGGCCTCTGAATAACTTTACAGAAAAAATGCTCCCACTAAAACTATTTTGAGTTTATCTTATCTACATAAATCACGTGGAGATAAGATGTGGTTATATAAGCCGGTCCCAATACGGCGAAAGCGACGTTCACGGCATCAACGACAACGACAAGAGACCAGCATTGCTCGCGAGTTGGAGTTTGTGTCAGTAGATGAAACGGATGGAAATTGCGGCTTGCAGATGAACTTCGCGATACAATCATTTCTCTCTGCTGAAAATGTCATACCGCACCCCATCTACTTCCCTTTACCCCGATACCTCGGAAACCAGGTCAACACGTCCAACCACAGGCAGAACTGTCGCTGGGGGGCATCGAGGAACTCGGCCAGTAACGGCAGCTACAAGTGTGCCATCCCAGGAAATCATTTGTGCAATAAGTGAATCTAGGGGTATCTCTCCGGCTGTTGGGTTAGCCTTTGTCAACCTCTCTACTTCAGAAGCCGTTCTTTCTCAAATCTGTGACAGCCAGACCTATGCCAGGACGGTGCATAAACTGGCTGTATTTGAGCCCACTGAAGTGCTGTTTATGAAAACGGCAAAGGAATCCCTCTCAAAACTATATGCAATTGTGGAGGAAAATCTTCCACATATCCGGATCACTGCCATCGAGAGGAAGTACTGGTCTGAGCAAAACGGCCATGATTATGTTGAGCGGCTGGCCTTTAAAGAAGACATAGAATCCATCAAAATGGCTTTAGAAGGCAGTTACTTTTCCGCCTGTTGCTTTGCAGCTGTAGGCCAAGCTAATACACCTCTCCCTACAAGCAGTTTTAACTAACCTATCTTCAAGGCCCTGACTTACATCGAGCTTGAACTCTCGATGACTTTCACTTCCCATTCTCTTCGTCTAAGATACGAGCCGTCAGAAGGATCTATGATGATAGACTTAGCTACTATTGTCTCGCTAGAACTTATTCAAAATCTACAAAACTCAAAGTCCAGGGATTGCCTATTTGGGCTCCTCAACGAAACGCACACCCCAATGGGCTCTAGATTGCTGCGAAGCAATGTGTTACAGCCTTCTACGGAGCGCGCTAAACTGATCACTAGATATGATGCCGTCGAAGAGTTATCAACTAATGAGGGGATGTTCTTTGCTATCAGACAAGGTTTGTCTTGCCACCAAGCCAACCTCTTGATTTAGGAAGCTAAGGGATAATTTTCAGCCCTTAAATCCTTTGTTGATTCAGACAGAGTACTTACGGCTGTGGGTAACGTCTTTGAAACCCCAATATAGATTATTGCTAACCTGAATTTAGTTGACTGTTGTACCAACCAAGCCAAGCTTCTCGTTTGCCGAGCAATCCATCAACAATGTGATAATGTTGAAGACATTTGTGTCTTCGATAAGACCTGTATATGATGCTTTGGCTGGTGCGAGAAGCAGTCTTCTGGAGACAATACGTAATGCAAGTGGACTAGCTCTATTGAACTATATAACTCGATTCCTCATGGATTAACCGATTAGAAACCAGCTATGCTCACCAAGCTGCTATGAGCCCGTTGAATTACTTCTCAAAGAAACTCTCAATGACGATGTGAGGTATCAGTCCAGTGCTCTGGATCTACGTAACCACAGAACCTATGCAGTCAAGGTATGTATTTGCATTTTTTCGAATTCGTCTTATGATTCTGATCACTTAGGCCGGAGTAAACAACCTCCTCGACGTTGCGAGACAAACCTACAAAGAAGCCAATGATGATGTAGCAGAACTATCCGCACGCCTTACTGGTAAGTTCTTCTTACCCTTTAATTAATCCGGACACTAAGATGTACAGAGGAGCATGATATCCCATTAGATTTGAGATTCGAATCTGCTCGCCATTATTACTTTCGTGTGCGATCTTCCAGTCTCCAGGATACCCCATTACCTGACGTCTTCATCAATGTGTATCGAAGGAAGGCATACGTGGAATTCCAAACACTTGACCTTCTTAAGATGAATCAAAAGATAACCGACTCCCATAATGAAGTTATCAGCATGAGCGATCGAAGCATCCAAGAGCTAATAGATGACGTTCGATCGCAAATTTCCAGCTTGTTTCGTATTAGCGAAGCGATTGCTATGCTTGATATGATGGCAGCTTTCGCTTACCTCCAAAACATGCAAGATTATGTACGCCCTGAACTAACTGACACGGTAGCCATCAAGGCTGGGAGGCATCCTATCCGAGAGAAAATCCATTCAACAAAATATATCCCCAATGATGTTTATGCTTCCCAACAGTCCCGGTTTCAGATTATAACTGGCTGTAATATGAGCGGGAAAAGCACGTATATTCGATCGCTCGCTCTGATGACGGTAATGGCACAAATTGGGAGTTCAGTCCCTGCTCAGTATGCCTCATTTCCTATTGTGCATCAACTATTCGCTCGCGTCTCAACGGACGATAACCAAGTTACCAATGTGTCGACTTTCTCAACCGAGATGAGAGAAATGGCGTTTATTTTGCGGAATATCGATGCAAAAAGTATGGTTATTATAGACGAACTAGGTCGCGGGACTGCTTCTGCTGATGGACTTGCTATTTCTATTGCCATAGCTGAAGCTCTCGTGGAAACTCATGCCCTAGTCTGGTTTACTACTCACTTTCACGATTTGCCGCGTATCATGGAGCACCGCACCGGAGTTATCAATCTGCATCTTGCTGTCGATATGTCTGATCCAAGGTCCAAAATAACGATGCTCTACAAGATTGTTGATGGCTACGTACAAGAACAACATTATGGTCTGGCGCTCGCCAGGATCTTTTGTCTACCTCCTTACCTTATAGCGGTTGCTGAGAAAGTATCGACTCAACTTACTCTTGTTGCCCGGGACCGAATCATATCCTCTGCAGCTATTTCACTAGCTAAGCGACGTCGACTTCTGCTAACTTTGCGAGAACAGCTGCTACAAGCCCGCGATGGGGTCATGGAAAGCGAAGAGCTCAGACAATGGCTCCTTCGACTCCAGGGGGAATTTACTTTACGAATGATGGATATTGAAGCAGAAGCGGAAGCGCAAGCCGCTACTGCGGGAGGTAAAGACGCCACGCCCCAATGTGAACAAATTGAAGTTTCAGGAGAGTTCGATCCAATAATGGAGGGTATATCGCCTCATGGCACCAGCCCATCTCTCCCTACAAATCCGACTATTAACCGTAGACGTCTTGGATCTGCGTGTGTCGGACAATCCTCGGGGAATAGTGACTTGCTTTTTTATAGCGAAGTTGAACGTCGATCAGATGTTATGTCTACATGTTCTTCAGACGAGTAGTCTATGTTTCTGTGTGATTATGGGTTGAAATCACAACCTCGTCTATTCACTAAACTGAAAAGTGACCCTTTACGGTTAACTAGTTCAAGAGGCAAGCACTTCGAAGAGATTTGCTATATGGTGCTGTTCGGGTTTGCATTCGATAGGGGTTATTTTTAACCGTCGCAAACGTTTTATAATTCCCGAGGGAATATAATTTACACCTTTTCTTTTAATTGAAACGTTTAACCAGACGGTACGGAGGTTTTTAATGAAGGTCTAATATAGTACTTATCACAAAGGTAATTCATATTACATGCTTAAAAGGTCACAAAACACCCCCTTTTCCCCTATTCGCTACGCTGAATAACAATATCATCGGGAGCAAGAATACAATTCACGGGCTTGTAAGGAATATTATCCAATTGGATTACTTATCCAAAGTGGTACAAAACCTGTTTTCCTTTTTTTCCTTTGCCTTTCTTGTCCGAAGCGGCGGGATCTGATTCAGCCGGGGTTGGGTCATTCGATGAACCCCAGGCGGAGGGTCTTGCGCTCGCCGCACCCGAGCCAGGCCGGTCCTCCCACCTCACGGTCCCGCGAGTAAGCCCAGCCATAAGTGTATTCGGCTTAGGAGCGGCGGGGAGAGCGGGGAAGGCAGTAGTGTCTTTGGTAACCTTTGGCCTTGAGGCAGGCGCTGGGGCTCGGGATCCAGAGTGAGTTGGTGCAGCTGGCGCAGCCGGAGTAGTACCCCATACATTTCCTCCCTGTTTTGCTTTCCGGGTGGTGTTAGTACTAGCAAGTGGAGGAAATGGGTTAGAGGAGTAGTTGGATGGTAGAATCCCGGACAGTCTGTTATTGTGACCTGTGGCCGATCGCGATGATTGGGTCGTAGATGATTTCAGGCGCAGTACTCTTTTACCGGAACCAAATCCACTTCCTGTCCCCGTATATGGTGTCGTTCCGCTGGGCCCTGGGAGAGCGGGATAGTCTTCATTAATTGCACGCCAGTCGTTCCATGCCTTCAGGAGCGCGGTACGTTTGTTTTCATCTTCGTAGATATGGGCGAGTTCTTTTATTAATTTACCCAATTCAGTCGACGAGGTGTCAAAAAGGGAAAAAAATGCCTCGATGAGTTCGTTTGCCCCGATAGCGGTGCTTCGATATTGTGAAACCTTCCCTCGGAAGTCACTAATTTTCCTTTGGTCATTTCGGAGAAGGGAGCATGCGCGATCCATGACTGTAGAGTGTGCTAGCTGCCTAGCTTGTTCCTGCTGACTGGTCGGGGTGGTTGACTGTCCAAGATCAAGAGCTTCTATAGCGAGTAAGCCAGTGTTTGGTGCGGCCCTTGCTGCGGGTGTAGCTGCGGGTGTCGACCTCTGGGTGGCTGGGGCCGATGAAGTTGCTGCTGGCCGTGTTGAGGTAAGTTGTCCGCCAAACGTTCTGGTGGAGACCGACTGAGCACTCTGGATCGCCATCTGTCGTTGGTAGGCAAGTTCATCCCTCCTCAAGGGTTGAGCACTAGACTGTGGAATCGGTTCTGAATTTGGGTCACGACCTCTGCCAGCTCCTCGACCATCCCGACCCTCTCGGCCATCTCGACGCGAGCGAGTTTGTTGATAAGGGGACCTAAAGTCGAAAGTTGACATATCCACAAGTCTGGCATCCCTCCTTGCGTCCTTTGACAGGCCAGCAGGATGAGTTTCAAGCTGGTGGGCCTTGAGGTCCATTTGAGAATCGAAAACAACGAACTTCTTCTCCAGACATTCCTTGTCTAGACACAAAAAGTGATCTTTGCTAAAGTGGCTCTCGAGTGCATCATAGTTGATATAATATTGTGGTTTGTTACCACCAGATCTGCGATCGCAAATATGGCATCTTTCGTGCTTATCTCTGCAATGTGCGTAAAGCTCATCATCTCCGTAGAAACGTTGACGACAGAATCCACATTCCGGATGTCCCTTGAAGCCGCTTTGGTCAATGGCGCCAGGGTTATCATCGCCGTATCTCTCGTGTTTCCGTAAAAGCGCAACAGTGAATAATTCATGTTCGTGCGTAAAGACCTTTTTATTACGCGTACAGAGATCACTATCGGGGGCTGTCAGTGCATCCATTTTCATATATTGTTTACATGGATGGATGAAGCAACATACCACATAACCTTTGCGTGCTTGCTTTTGACATGGCGATGCAAATCTGGCCATCCGAGACATGCAACATCGCAATCGCCATCCGGGCAATTATATCGAAGCAACAACACGGTATCTTCAAATATGTCGAAGTTCTCATATTTTATCCCCAGGTTATCGTCGGAGCGATCGAAGTCAGAATTAGTAAACTCTTCATATCTCTTGGTGCGATCGTTGGTAAAGATAACAAAATCGGACTCGGTCTAATTAAGAGCCGTTGTTAATACTCCGTATCTATATCAAAACCGGATGGCCAGACTTACTCGACAATGGGCACAGGCCTTGGTTTTGTACAACGCCCTCAATCGGAGGGCACAGATATGACAAGTCCTGTGGTTGCAAGGCGCGATAGAAACGTGGTCGACCTTCGAAGCACAGATGAAGCAGATATCATTCTCATCGACTTCTTCTTCTTCTCCTTCGGCAACAGACGTTTCTGCTTTCAGCACCGGTCCCTCCTCGCCCTGGGGACGTTTGGCATCTCCGGTCAGGCGAACACCGGAGGTGCCAGCGCCCTCAGCGCCAGCTCCCGGTGGTTCTCCGCCCCCGTCATGTCTGCTATCTCCATCTAGTGGTCGATTACCTGACCGTCTCGCATTCCTCCCGCCGCGTCCCTCATTGTGTGTGCCACCCCCTCTACCTTGTCGACCTCTGCCACCACCTCCCTGGTTATGCCGACGCGACTGCTGGTTCGTGTCTGTTGAAGAAGGATCACCTCCGCCGGTACCACCACCTCCTCCTCGTCGGTTGCCTCTGCTGCCCCGTCCTCTACCTCTGGCGGAGTCTCTAGATTGAGGGGCGTTTTGCTGATTTGCTGGGGCTTGTTCTGCCATGGTTATGAAGGATATGGTATGAGGTCGGAAACAGGGGAGTTAATTCTATCAATAGGCACTTTAATTAAAATCAACGAGAGAAGCGCGATGTTTTCTTTTAAGTATTGTACAATTTATTTATTTCTTGTCCAGAAGACGTCGTTGTTTGCAGGGGACTTGCCGCTGACTCATCATCTCGTAACTGGTTAACTCCGACATAAAAAGAAAAAAGCGATGATTCACTGTGACTCTTTGCAGTTTTTAGAGTCAGGGGAAGGGAGAGATATAGGGCTAAAAAGGAATAGTGAGAGTATGAGTAAAAATAAGGTGATTCGTTGTCTTGTTGTTGCCTGCTACTGGTGACTGGCATCTAAGTACAGCACGAAACCGTAGAAAATAGAAAGACATTCTACCTTGCATCGAGCAAGGGTGAAATGCTGGCCGAAACCCGAATACATCAAGGGTGGTGGGTTCATGAGTTTCGTTAATGAGGAAAAAGCCAGGTAAACGGGCAACGTTGGCTGAATATACAAACAAGACGCTTCTTGCAATAAATGATAATATGTAAAAGTAAAATGTTCGCGGAGGAAGAAGCCTCTCTCCGTGAATTTTTGGGTCCGTCTAGTAAAATACCTTTTCTTCCCATATCGGCGGTTTCATCCCGACCTTGTCCCATACCACCTTGTTCTTCTCATCAAGATGGGCTTGGTCATCCGTCATCGGTATAATCGGGTTTGTAAGCTCAACCTCTTGCCGGCTCACGCCTCCAGCATCTCGCGGGATCCAAAGAAGAGGCGGCTGGCTGTAGACGCAAGTAGGGAAATACGCATTATCAGAAACGTGTTCGTCGTATGGAATCGATGGGTCTTGCCGTATTTTCTCGCGCAATGCTGCATAGTTGGCATATATGCTGGGGTGAAACAGCCACCAGCGAATCTTTTTGAGCTTGTCCCAGAAGGAATCCGGCGCGGTGGTAATCTCCGCTAGAGTCAATGTGCTCTGGCGACGAGGTAGAAATTCCTTGCCGCTCGTCATAGTTCTGGATAGGAATGCTGGTTTGTCCAGGTCAACAGGGGTTGTACACGTCCAATCGTCTTCGTTGTTCAATGTATGCGGTAAAGCTGAAAGCAATGGCGACAACGCTTCATTCAGAGAGATATGAGAGAGTGCTGTGAAAGCAGTAAAAAGTCCCATTAAAACCATGGGGCCCGCTGCTCCGCGGATTGCGAAGAGCCCGAACATGCATACTTCTGCTAGGTAAACACCGGTCAAAACTTGCTGAAGTGCTCGGGGATATACTAGGCCCTTCGTGTCGACAACAGGTTCATAGACGAACAAAAGATTGTATCGATACGCCTGGTATACCAAATATAGGCCAAGAGCCGAAAAGCCTAGGACAAGGGGAGCGATGCAGCTATACGTAATTGCTATTTTCGACGTTAACTTTTGTTAAATGTGTAATTGGAAGGATGCTTCACGTACCGATAACGGTCATATTCGTAAAAACGGGGAAGACAGTCCCCCACCATACACCCGTAAGCGCAGCCCATCGTGAGTATAGCTTTCGCGGAGTAGTATCAAAGAAGGCTCGGAGGAACTTAAAAACAAGAAAGGCAATCACCTGCACCACAGCTCCAGAACTCAGCATGAGGCCTTGGAAAAGGAAATATGAGATGTAGAAATTTGTCGCCTTGGGAAGGTTTTTTGCTAAAAGGTCTTTGGTCGAGAGCGGGTCTTTGATAATTTGGCTTGTTGCTGCTGAAGCTGCCGATGTTAAGGTAGTTACAAGGAACACCTGCACTACCTGAAAGCAAAAGTGCGCGTTCTGCGTAAACAATTCTGCTTTTGCTGCTGATGGGACACCCGACTGTCTCCCACACCCTGTCATGCCACTCATGTTAGGATGGAGGTTTTTGTAAAGGGCTAGAAAGATGGACTTACATCTCATAATCCAGGGAACGGCAGACATCAATATCGCTAAACCGGCTGCTGGGAGCAATCCACTTATTACTCCCTTAAGGAAAGGAGGTAGTTCATTCACGAAGCTTAAAAATTTAAGGAGGTTGGTGAGGTAGGCGATATTGGAGATTGATCCGATAAAAGCTGATGGCACAGACCAAAAAATGATTAAGACGGCGATGAAGCCCTGAACGGCAAATTTTCTGACGATTCTTTGGTACCAGGAATACCGCAACGCAGGCCACAGCACCTGGTGAGGTGGTATTCCAATAAATCGCGGTGTCATCTGAGATGGATGATGGTGTGAGAGGGTTTGATATGCAATCTGGGCCTCACGTTGGGTGGTGAATTCAACAAATACACCGCCAACAGCTCTCGGTTCGCAGGCTCGGTGTTTTTCCTGTAGAGTCTCGACCTTTGGGATTAGCGTGGCGAGGCGACTGCGAAGGCAGTCAATGGTATCAATTTTCTTCCCAAAAAGATAATGGGATAGGCGGAAAGGGCGCTTGGCGTTTAATAGCCAAGTAGCCTGCTTGAGGTCGGTATCATTACTTTGAGTGACAGCGGCCGCCTCTAGTGAAATTTCGGGTTCCCGGCCTTGTGCTTTCAATGCCTTCAAGCGGGCTGCATGTGCGTTTTTGACAAACGTTGTTTCAGCCCCTTCCAGACGATACGCAAGATTGTCACGTTCCTTGACGAGTCTATCCAACTTTGAGGCATCCTCGCTCACCCAAACCCGTTTAACCGACTCGCCGAAAATTTTCGAGAGCTTTGTCTTATTTTGATAAGACGTCGGGACAGACATGAAGAGAACGGTTCGGGATGAGATCCGATCGGCATACAGCGGGGAAAGTAGATATGCCTGGCGAAGAGCCGCATAGAAGATACTTTCTCGACATACCATGAGGAATATGAATGCTAGTATGCGTTAGCAATAATATTCGCAACAGTGATATCATCGAGGCATGGTTAACTTGCCGAAGAATATCCAAGATACAAAGGTATGTGCGTAGTACCGATTCGGGTTGACCACATTGCTGAAAGTCAGGAGGTCTAGTTGAGAATTGCCCGCGCCTCCCGTAATATGGATTGGCATCAAGATAGGCCAGGTAATACAGCATCCGACAACACTTAGCAGGGACATCTTCTTGAGGAACCGAAGGAAGAAATATCCATCCAAGGACGAGTGACGGAGCACATGGCTGTCCGGGAGACGGACGAACTCCCCTATCCAGTTGATAAACCCTTGGGGAAGTTCTGGGCTTCGCTCACTGCGCAATTTTTGCGTTAAATGTGCACGCCTAGGAATATATTAGGGAAGGAGAACATACTGGTCATGCAGATGGCCCAGAAATGATCTCGGAGCGTAAAACCGGCGCTGTGTGCGACGACAAACAAGAAAGATCAGGAAACAAACGATGGCCAAGATAAACGCGGGAAGGAAAGTAGAAAGCAATGCCATTCCAGATGTTGATGCTGACACTCCCAGGGCGCTAAGTGCGTCTGAAGTTGAGGATTTGTTATCCCCCCGCGCCGACCCAATATTCGGATCGTTTGAGGAGTCCTTGATAATCGATTAGCTTGAGCTTTGGCGGCGAGGTCAGGAATACATACCAGCACACCCCGAGCTATTAGCTGGGTCATTGCGACCAGGTCTTCTGGCATCATCTCCATTTTCAATTGCGGATGTGAAGCTGCAAAATGTTCAAAATACTGCGCATTCTCTGGTCCACGCCCCCAGGCTCATATCTGTCTGATTAGACTTCTTACTGTCATCAAGTAAAGAAAAGTATCCGTGGGATGTTCGATACGGGTAAAGAGGGACGGCTATCGCCCTGTGTCGTGACTTTTGGAGGATACTTAGGGGTCATTCAACGATGTTTGAGATAAGGAAGTTTGACCCCGGGCTATGAGGTGTCATAAATAATTAGCTCGCTTTGACTGTCAAGCTATTTTATCGATAGAAGAGCACGACGAGGGAAAATTGCCAGGGTGAAGGGGCTCCTTATTGGGTGATAGGCAATGCTCAAGCCTCAGTCGATGAGCGGGAACGAATGAAAACGCATTCGACTTCTCCATGGCGTTGCGTCGGGAAAAAGAAACGAGAAAGCCAAATAATAAGCACTGTGGGACAGAAGTTCCGATGTCCACACGATTGGTCTCCCTTACACCAGCAGCGTTCGGCGGACATGCTTCGACCAGCGGCCTCCGGTGGCAAACAGCAGCTAGTTTAAGGGGAGAACTGGTGGAGCGGAAGTCCGTTCGATGAAAACCAGGGAAGCAGAAGCCTCGACCAAAATGGTAGTGGATGCATCGATGTGAGCCTTAAGTTGACCGTGGGGGTTGAAACCTGATATCCGAGCGAATCGCGAGCACCGGCCGTTCTGCAGCCCGTCTTGTGTGTAGGGATCTCAAATCATATAATATAGTTATGTTTTTTTCGCCCAGGGTCTTTGGCCTGGTTGATATTATATTACGGCGTCTATACGGAGTACATGCCCGGATAGACTCTCTCGGTTCTCACACCCACCTCTCATAGCGGATGTGACGACGCGACGACGAGGTATATCGACCTTGCTACCTCTCACATTCATTGCCGGCGAACTCTCGGATGGATAGACAGCAGAGCCCGGTCTCTGGTTCATGCGGGAGGAAGCGAATGGTTGAACCACAAAACAACGCTGGAGAAACCGCGTACGCAGCTCGTTGCACAGCAGTAGTCCTGAATATCTGGATCTTCAGCTCATGCAAGCATCCATATCGACATGATTAATCGACAAAATGCGCTGGTAGATGTTGAAAGATCATCTTCGTAGATGTAAGAAAGGTCGTCTCTGGAAACGCTGGCCGGATCGCAATGACGTAAGATAAAGAGCTCCCTTTATAGACGCTGAAGCCGTCGATGCGATGATGCTAGGCTCGCTGCCGTCGCTTGAAGCCCATATCAACTTTCTCTCTCCAGCTGCATCGAGAATGAAGCGATGTTTTTTTTTCGCGTACCCCGCTGCGGCAAGAGGTGGAAAAAAAGCTAGCGAAACGCCGTGTTTTCATCGTTTCTCGTCGCAGAGCTTGGCCAGCATTTTATCAACCTCGCTATCGCAGCCCTGGCAGAGCGACATCTCATCTCGTATTCGATGGCTTGGGCGGCTGAACGATGTCTGGAGATAGCTGACCCTGGTTCCTTTTGTCCGCCCAAAAGATGGAGCAGCAGCGACCACAACAGCAAAAGCAACAGAATCAAGAGCAGAAGGGAGCCAAATTCCATTGCCAGTTCGCAGGCTGCAACCGCTCGTATCTGAGAAGCGAGCATCTGAATCGCCATGCATTGATTCGTGTGTGAGCCCATTTCGTGGAAGTTGTTCGTTCGTTCGCGACCTCAGATGTCTAACGGATGAAAACAGATAAAAAGGGAGCTTTTCTCTGCTATTTATGCCAGAGGAGGTTCACTCGAAAGTAAGGCAATGTCTGACCTGCAACAGAATGAAACGAGATCCGGACCTGAACCTGAATCTGAACCTGAATCTGAATCTTGAAGCTGAAGCTGAAGCTGATATGTCGACAATTGTCAATTGTGCAGTGATCTCCTAAATGCCCATCTGCGGCGCCACGAGAAGCGCAAATCTACGGCAGAGGGCGTAGAGCAACCGCCTGGTGCTTCGGATGCTACTCCTTCTGTTCAGACGCCTGTTCTCACGTCTCCGTCTCCGTCTCCGTCAGCAAGCCTTGCAATCGCGAGTAGCTCTCCGTCAGAGTCGAAGTCTTCGTCTGCAACAGCGGAATGGCATCTCGACCAGAACCGCTTCGATGGGCCTGTAGGCCAGCCTCCTACGACCTACAACGATCTTGCCCGTCCAGCCGTAACCCATTTTCCAGCAATGGCGCCTCTCACGCTTCCTACGCCTCGAACGGATCCTATTAGCCATATATTCAATCATACGTCGACAAACGCACAGCCAACGTCAACCGTTCATACTCCCCATGGCTCAATGCCTCCGGTCAACCATTTACCCCAGCTTATAAGCCAGCAGCAGTCCCAGCCTTTCCTCGCGATCCCGGCACCGTTCGACGACTATCCATGGCTCTTCCACAGCACTAGTCTCTTCGATCTGCCTTCAGACGATTATCTCAACCTCCATTTTGGCGACACGACAGATCATACGTCACCACCAGTATGTTGTCCTACGAATAGTCATACTGGTATGAAGAGACTTCGTTACTAAACATTCATTCAATGGGCCAGGACATATACCTTCCGTCCGTCGATTCGCAATCTCCCCGATATGAGGCTCCCCAGATTACCTCCTTCGACCATGAGAGGCTCCTAAACCATTGCTCTGTATGTAGAGAAGAAGAATGCTAGGGTTACTCGATCAATCTCAGCTGCTGGCGGACCACTTCTAATATCACATTAGGACCTTGTGAACTCGCCGTTAAAGGACCCTATAAAGACGAACCATATTCTCCGTTTAGCGCTAGATTACTGCGACATATACATGCCCTTCTTCCACCGACCGACACTCAATGTCTCGCGGCTACCTTCTGTGTTACTCCTCGCTTTATGCAGTCTAGGTGCCTTTCTAAGCAAAACCCATGAATTTTACGAGTTGGGGAAATTGCTCCATAAACAGATATGGGCTTTGACGGTCGAGGTAGGGTATTCTCGCTAGAAGTGTTATTATATTCAATCTAAGCTCATAAACCGGCTACGAATAGAAACCTCTCATGAGTGCAAGGGTCGAAATGCCTTTCCTTCAAACACTGTTGGTTTTCACCCTTTCATCCCTTTGGAACGATATCTAGCCTAGAATGTTAACCTGTCATTTAGGGTTGTCCTTGAGCATATATGTACATACGCCATGGCCCGCCACGAACACGAGATGTCAGAGATCGTGCACGGGATTATTGTCACGGTAGGCTCAATCTAGCAACTGGTCCCGCGCTATCACCATATGCTTGAAACTAACCTAATTATAAGCTTGCACGGCGTAACAACCTCATGACGGAGAGCCCTAGTCGAGAAGGCGGCGCGAGGCAGGCCCTAGATGTAAAGTGGAGGGAATGGGCACAGCGGGAATCAGTTATCAGGTATGAATGCGACATAACTTGATGCAAACCCGCATACTTACACTGCGTAGGATAGCGCACACTATATTCGTCAATGACGTGCAGTACATGGTTTATTTTTCGCATCATGCCTTACTCTCAGTGGGCATGATGAAGATACCCCTTCCAAGTCGGCAGCCACTCTGGGATGCACCCACCGCTACGAAATGGGAAGAGGAAATGCGTCAGCTAAAGAAAACAAACCGATCACGGTACTTTAGCTTGGACTCTGTTGTCCAGTCGATCTTGTCAATCAAAGACGCAGAGCATATGCGCGAAATCGTGCATTGGCACAGCTCCCCTAGCCCCCTGTCTTTACAACTTCTCATCCACGGGATCGCTTCAGCGATAGGCGATGCGAAGTACCGATCCGTATCGTCCTCCAGCAGCCTGGTAATTCGAGAACTACAAAGACTGGAGTTCGATAGTGCCCTGGCCTATTGGCGAGACCAATTCGACCAGCTCCCTGGTCCGGATCAGCGGCGTCAGTTATCGTGGTGTGCCCTGGTCATGTACGACTTCGCCGCCGTGTTACTACGTAACAATTTGTCCGACATTCAGATGGCAGCGGGAAGTGCATTTTCCTCAGGGCGGACAGTTACGCCGCAGGTAGCACAAGCGGCATACACGCGTCTAGTCTCCACGAATCCTGTCTGTCACGATTCCTATCTACACGCCCTTGAAGTGGTCGGCTTATGCCTTGAAGATACAAGTGGCAACGGCGGACTCGGGACGCCCTTATCACAACCCCGGCCGCTATGGCAGACATACTGTGCCTTCCTCGGGCTGCTCGTCCTATGGGCGCGTGCCCTAGGGTTAGAAAATAAAGAACAATCCCGTGTTGCCTCTAAGGTTGGACTTCGGCAGTTTTCTCCCCGGCTGGTCCCGCCAACTGCTGCAACCATTCTGGCCAATATGCACCACCGGGAACAGGCACAGTTTTCTGCTGCCTCGGTCGAAGTGCAAGTGTTGAAGAGTGAGCTAAGGGAGTTGATAAGTACTGTTAGTGATCGACTATCGGCCAGCTCATGGGAGATATGTAAGTTCATTTCACCAGTACTCAGCTCGTCATTATATATGTGGCTAACTTAGTATTGATATAGCACATGAGGCAGCGAGAATCTTGACCTCTTTAGTTGAGAGAGAAGGACTAAACTATAGAAGAGGAAGCGTTCTTCTACAGAATCCCAGGGAATGACACCTTGATAAAGGTGTATATGAGACCTAGGAGACTAACATCAGCCCTCGAGTATTCCGCATTATATTACGGCTCATGTCATTGCCAGAGAAATGTACTATTAGATACGCTATATATATGATACCCAAGAAGGGGACTCCTTTCTTGTCTATGTCAAGATGATGACAGTATAACATTTTATATTGTGTTATTGCTATTTATACCTATTTATTTATATCCATTTATGTCAGCATGATTATGTCTATACTCTGGAGTCACCTTGGAGTTGTGTTGCTAGCTTAAATATCTACTTATGAGCCAATATTTATTGCAAGGACTTTAGTCTTTTACCTATTTCCTAACCTTTACACCCTCATTTGCACACAAATGAACAAACTACCCACATCCAAAAAATACATTCCTCTCTATCACGCATCAAGCTGCCAGCCTTGTGACGACAGTGCTTTGAGCCTATTAGACAGGTGAGATATCTCCCCCTTCTATTTATACTAGTTTAACGCGGTACTAACTCCATAAGCTCTTGAGAAGAATATATTTAGGTCTCACAACAAGTTATTAAATAAATAATACCATACTTCAATGCACTCAGAATGTGTAGAAACACCAGTCTGATATATGTCTGTGGACATCATGGGGTTTCCAATCTTCTTCCATGCCATAAACCGAAATGCAACGAAGTCACAAAAATCATTCTTCCCTGCCACTTAAAGTGTGCATCATGCTGCGAGATACGGGGCCTAAAGGAGAAACAGGAGACAATGAATGTGCATAGGAATGGGGATAAATAGGGCAGGGAGCTGGAAATGGACTATTACTGTCAACATGTTGCTTTGTTGTTTGAAGTCATGTCCTAAATAAAGATACTGCCCCCAACTGCCAACAAGGGCAACCATCTATTGTCACAAAAAAAATACAAGATGTCTTCTTTAATTTTGGCCACACTCCATCTTAAGACTGCGTGTCAGCTATTCTTTGCATAAAGCTAGCGAGTTAAGCATAAAGACCCTCGAGTTAAAAAAGAAGGTTGCTGGTTGACAGGAGCTTAATCTCACTACTTGCGCCTCTTAGTATGCATCCGGGCATATAAACTGCTTTCTTTTTCAAGCTGTCTCGTTGGATTACCACTTTCAAGGGGTGAACACTCTCAATAAATGGCTGCTTATTTATGTAAATACCCTTGACTGGCCGTCGAACCCCTGCTCTGAATACGAGTGCGGGGGCGGGGAAGTCGCATCTTTCGGCTGTTTGAGTCGTGAAATACTTCCACTGCTTCTCGACCTGCTACGAGGATTGTACCATAATACCGTCAATTAGCCCATACTCTGCGACGAAAGACTCGAATAATCATCAGTTCGTATCCAAATAGCATCCTGCAACATGAGCTCGCAAGACCTCCACCCCGGATACTCCCACCAGGACGCCTTTGACGAAGGCTTCCTCGCAGTGGGATCTATCCATAAGATCCATTACGAGCAATATGGCAAGAAAGATGGCAAACCAGGTGAGTGAGCGAGCCAATCTTATGCCTACGGTTTTATGTTCCTCGCTCATGTTATACCATCAGTTATCTTCCTCCACGGCGGGCCTGGCGGAAACTGTACTAAGGGAAATACGACCTTCTTCAACCCGGATGTTTACCGCGTCGTCCTTTTCGACCAGCGCGGTGCCGGAAAGTCTCTTCCCAACTCGGAGATGCGCGAAAACACGACCCATCATCTCGTCGAAGATATCGAAGCTATCCGTAAACACCTAGGAATCGAAAAATGGCACATGGTATTTGGCGGATCCTGGGGATCAACACTATCATTGGTATACGCGCAAGCCCATCCGGAAGCTGTCGGTTCCCTTGTCCTTCGTGGTATCTTTACCTTCCGAAAGGAAGAGCTTGAATGGTCTCGACACATTGTGGCTGGCCGCTTGTACCCCGATGCGTACGAAGAATTTATCAACTTCTTACCAGAGAAGGACAGAGAAGATCTCGTAGCAGCATACTACAAGCTTATACAGTCTGACGACAGACAGACGCGGTTTACCGCCTCAAGAGCATGGAACAAATGGGAATTGTCCATCAGCGAACTTCGACAAAACCCACAGAGCTTGGGAAAGCTGGATGATGAAGATTGGACACTGGCGCATGCCACGATGGAACTTCACTACGCTGTACACGACGCTTGGATTGAACCTGGATCAATGTTGAAAAAAGAGAAGATCGACCTGATCCGACATATCCCCAGTAAGTCCCATTTCGGTGTCTCGGAGCAGTTATTTCTTCTCGGAAACTGACCCTCTTCCAGCGACTATCGTTCAAGGGCGCTACGACATTGTATGCCCACCTCAGACTGCCTACGAACTTCACAAGGCATTCCCTGAATCTCGGCTGTTCTGGATTGCAGATGCCGGACACAGTGCTATGGTAAGTAACCGAAATTGACTGAGAGGGCTATAGAATGCTAACATATAGATCTCAGGAACCCGGAACCCGCAGCAAACTGACTGAGGCATGTGATGATTATACTACTCTCTGATCTTGATTAGAAGAGCCATGCTATTGCTCGGAATGTACTTACAAGACGTATAACTGTTAACATAGCGCAAATATGATAAACCTGTATTCTGCATGTCAATTCGAGGTCATACACATTATTTGGTGGTTAAATATTATAGGGATGACATAATCCCTGCTACTATTTAACTACGACAACAACATCATCCTCTACTTATTCTTGCCATTATCTTCCAGAAGCCCCAAAAATGACACCGGATAACATTATGCTGCGCACATGCATGATTCAGTGATGCTGTACTAGGCAACTATGGCGCAATTAGCTCTGTTGTAGTTATAAGATCGTTGTTAAGACCTGCATGACGGGCCCAAATCCAATACAACGGTCGCTCCATCAGATCGCCGGCACTCGCTACTGCTCGTACGGGATCCAGGGATAAAGTCCGGCGAGCAATAACTACCTAGGTAGTTATGTCCGACGTCTGGTGCGTGACTGAACATCGCCTTTACACCAAGCTTGACGGGAAGTTTCCTTAGACGACGCTACGTTACAAACCCGTATCATCGTGAGAGAAGCCTCCGTTTATGCGGACCACCACAAACTAACTCTGACTCTAGACTATTTTGTGGAAAAACAAAGTCACATCAAGCTCGCGGTTGTGGGCCGAGGATGATCGAAGCTTTTCGGCTACCGCAAAGCATCGTTTTAGCGCCCTTGGTGACGCCTTGGTGAGACCGCGCCATTCCAACCTGACGCTCTTAACGGGGTTTGCTTTCAAAGTTGTGGAAGAGAGTGTAGGAGTCTCCGAATACTCCGTAACGCCATACTCCATACTCCGTTTGGATCCTCTATCAACCCTGTTTGGCAGGAGTTTCCGTCGGATGCTACTACGGGGCCCATGGTGGCCTATCAGCAATGTCATCGTCCATGGATGCCATCAGACGACCATATTTTATACACGGAACTAGTCTCGTATTTTGCTTCGGGGGAGATCATGGCCACGCACGTCACCTTTCCCAATCTCCTCTTCGGTTAAAGGGATTCGTCCGAATTACACTCAGATCGACAGGACTACCTCCACTTCGTACGGACCTCTCAGCTGTGGATATGGCTGTTGGGGTGGGCTCAGAAGGTACTCCATACGCTGTACAGACAGACTGGCAGGCCTCCCCTCAGGGTACAAGAACGGCCCGTCCCCTCTAGACAAAGTCTTGTTTTCTCTTGGAATCCAGAAGTTCATTGTGTAGTTTACACAATTACTTATTCATTTCTTTTCTCCTCCTCGGCCTATCTGCATCGATAATCATGAAGAGTCTTCTCTCCATGCTCGTTGTTGGAGCTGCCAACGTTCTGGCGGCTCCCCATGACCCTGGCTTTTTCAGCGAGGATATGCTTGATAGCAATGGCAAAGAGCTTTGGGGGAATATCAAGTCTGCCATGCCAGAGGCCAAGATGACTCAATTCTCTAACCCACCAAAGCCAGCCAGTCGCCGACCGGACCACCACTGGGATCATATTGTTTCTGGAAAGAGTACCGGGGGATCCTGGGTTCAGAACAAGGGCGAGGATCCTTCGGATATCAGCGAATACGGCATGAGAATCAAGACTGTCGACCCAAGCAAGTTGGGTGTCGACAAGGTAAAACAGTACAGCGGATATCTTGACAACAGTGCCGAAGATAAGCATCTGTTCTTCTGTATGTGTCGATGAATATCCATCATTACTCCTATATCTCTATAAATCCTTGTGCTAAGACATATATTTTCCAGGGTTCTTCGAGTCGCGGAATGACCCAAAGAACGACCCGGTTGTCCTATGGCTCAGCGGTGGCCCAGGATGTTCTTCCATGACCGGACTCTTCATGGAAATGGGTCCTGCCAGAATAGACGAAAACATCAAGATCGTCCACAACCCCCATTCGTGGATCAACAATGCTTCCATGGTCTTCTTGGATCAGCCTGTTAACGTTGGATTCTCCTACGGTGCCAGTGGCGTGTACAACACGGCCGCCGCCTCAAAGGACGTCTATGCATTCCTGACCATGTTCTTCAAGCAATTCCCTCAATATGCTAAGCAGGATTTCCACATTGCTGGAGAATCCTATGCTGGGCACTACATTCCAGTCTACGCGGCAGATATTCTTGCTCAAGAATCCAACATCAACCTGAAGTCGATCCTTATCGGAAACGGTCTCACCGATCCATTTACCCAAGACGCCTACTATGAACCCATGGGCTGCGGCAAGGGCGGCTATGAAGCTGTTTTGGACGAGTCTTCCTGTAGCGCTATGAAAGTCGCTATTCCAGATTGTCAGAAACGTGTGAAGGCTTGTTACGACAACCCCAAGGACATTAAGGCATGTGTGGACGGCGCTCAAGCCTGCGACGAAGCTTTCCTCTCTCCCTACCAGCAAACGGGCCGCAATGTCTACGATGTCCGCTCCCCCTGTGAAGATCCTGCGAACCTCTGTTACCCTATCATCGGATGGATTACCAAATATCTAAACAAGCCCGAGGTCATCAGCGCTGTTGGTACCGAAACCCACACCTTTGCTTCCTGCAACAACGACGTCAACCGTGGCTTCTTCAACCAGGGAGACTGGAACCAACCCTACCACCGCAAGGTGCCAGAAGTCCTAGCCAAGATTCCTGCTGTCATCTACGCTGGCGACGCTGACTTTATCTGCAACTGGCTCGGTAACCATGCTTGGTCCGACGCTCTCGAGTGGCCCGGTCAAGCTCAGTTCCAACCCAAGAATCTCACTGAGGTTAAGAGTAGTGTAAACGGAAAAGCTATCGGTCAAGTCAAGAACCATGGAGGTTTCGCTTTCTTCCGTCTATACGGTGCTGGCCACTTGGTCCCATACGATCAGCCTGAAAGCTCCTTGGACTTCTTCAACCGCTGGATCGGTGGAGAGTGGACCAAATAGAGCTATGCACGCAATATTGGGTCTGCTATTTTAAATTTTCAAACTTGGCACCTTATGCTTCATGGATGCATAATACGGCCTTGATCTCTTCCTGTATATAGTATAACATTAAATAAGATATAGTTTGCATATATACTTATGTTTACCGTGTGATATTTTAGGGATCGAGTATTTAAATAACTTAGATTGACAAGTTAGAAATGTAGTCTTCAGAGTATCAAAATCAAATAGTCGAGAAGCCCCCTGTCTGGTTTAGCTATAATTTTGATGCCATGTATAGCCCCCTTTATCTGCCCCTTCTTTCACCAGCTCCTTCACATACTCTATAGCATCTCGCGGTTCCCTCCCCAGCAACTCTCCCATCAGGGGGTCTACCATTGCGGCATCTCCTTTTTCCATTGACTCTACTAAACTCTGCCAGCTCGCAAAGAAGGCTTCTGACTTTCCTCCTCGGCCCTCCAGTGCATCTTCCACGGACATAATACGAGGGAACTCCTCCTTTGGTACCCTCTTGATCTCAAGTTTCTTGCCTGTGGCGTCAGATACAGCATTCACCACGTCCGTTAGCGTGTAAGTACGGGAACCCGTAAGCAGGGCAATGTGGTTTTTTAGCCTCAAGCTTGCTGGGTCACGGAGCATGAGTTTCGCGGTAGCTTCGCCCAATTCGTCGCGGGATGCGAATGCGACAGGGCCATCACCGGAAAGGTAAATGGTTGTTGTGTTTGGGTACCAGAAAAGAAAGACGGGGAAGGCATCGGTGTATACACCCTCACGAACGGAGGTGTAAGATAACCCAGAACTACAGGATAGTTAAAAAATGGTTTCATTAATAGGAAATGAAGAATGTCACATACTTCTCCAAGAGCTTCTCGGTCACAAGATGAGCTTGCTGAACGGAAGCTGTTGACTCTGACCCGTATCCCCCGAAGGCAAGGCTGGAGTAATACACCTATACACCATTTAGTTAATCGATAGGCATAGAATTTCCTTTCTAAAACTGAGCACCTACATGGCCGACTCCTGCCTCTACAGCAGCGATTACCACTTGCTCATGCTGTTTGTTCCGTTTCTCGGTGTCCACCAGGGGGCTAGAGACGAAGAACAAACGCTCAACCCTTTGCAACGCTTCTACAAGCGAGCTCGGATCGTTGTAGTCTAGCTTCCGGAATTGGATTCCAGGATAGCTTTGCTGCAGCTGAAAGCCAACTTCAGGTCTTGAGGAGGCCGCAGCGATTTGTGAATGATCCGAGACGTTGTTGTATAATGTTGCAAGGACAGATCCGCCCAGGCCGCTGGATGCACCTGTCACAAGATATTTGATCGGGTTTCCCATGCTTCACGATACCGATGAGGTTAGAATGGTGATGTTAACTGTAGTGATGGTTAAAAATGTGATCAATGCTGGATGATAGCTTCCTCTCGATGGACATGGCATCATTTATATCCATTGCCACCATATTGACCAGAGCAGGTTATAGGCCACCATGGGATCGTGATTATGCAAACTATGCAGAATGTCGCCGTAGCAGGCTTAACAGTTCATCCATGACTGGAGACATGTATATCAAGTTCGGAGACATTAAGCAATATTCGAGGATCTGGACGAGCCGCGGGGCGCTAACTAGTTAACTATCCTGGATAGGTGGATGCCAAAAGTTGCCGAGTCGGAGGAACTAAAGATGGAGTATACGATCAACCACGGCCCCTTGTCCCTAAAGTCGAGGATGATGCATCCTCTGCATTTCCATCGTATTCCATGACGGCTAACTGTGCCGTTGACCTTACGCGCAACCATGGTCGCCTAAACCTGTGCCGCGGGGTCTATATAAGCCGAGGCTGCGAAATATATATCCATACAATATCTCTTTGATATCTAGCAATCCCTACGAACTATAGATCAACTCATTGAAAAATGGCTTCCAATCCACCAGCAGAATGTTGTGTTAGGGGCTTCATCCACGAAGGCACCGCTAAGGGCGAAACCAAGAAGATAGGGGGCAGTGAGTATACCATCAACCACCCACTATGACATGGAACATGGCTGACCAGGCCGTAGCCAACATCTACTTCTCGTACCCCAAGGAGTCTAACAAGAAGGCTGGCAAGGCGGTTCTCATCCTCTCAGATGTGATGGGTATCCGCATCAACTCGCAGTTAATTGCGGACTACCTTGCAGCCTGTGGCTATCTCACGGTGATGCCGGACTTGTTCCACGGCGACGGTCTGACGCCCGACAGTTTCAAACCTGGCTCCGGATTCAACCTCCAAGAATGGCTGGCGAAGCATCCGACCGACGTGGTTGATCCTGTCATTGAGTCGACTGTGAAGTTGCTCCGCGAGGAATACAAAATTGATAAAATCGGAGGCGTGGGATACTGTTTCGGCGGCAAGGTATGGGCTTATTCCTAACCATGAATTTCTAGGACGGCATCGTTCCTGACCATTTCTTTAGTATGTATGTCGTTTCTTGAAAGATGGCAAGATAAATGTTGGCTACACGGCACACCCATCGTTCATCTCACGCGAGGAGCTATCTACTATCCAGGGGCCCCTATCTATTTCTGCTGCTGGTATGTCATTTCCTCGCATGTCTACATGAGGACTCTAGTTAACCAGCTCCTGTTTGGCCGAGTAGAGGTTGACGAGATCTTAACCACGGCCCTACGCCACGAGTCCGAAGAGATTCTGGCAAAGGTCGGCCTGCCCTACCAATTGACCCTGTATGGGGGAGTATCACACGGGTTCGCTGTTCGTGGTGACTTGTCTAACCCAGATATTATGTTCGCAAAAGAACAGGCATTGGCTCAGGCGTTGGCCTGGTTCGGTCAATATCTGTGAGAATTCTTGCTTGGGATAGTCGATTAACATCGCGTGTAGATGTTTTGTGGCTTCCATGTCTCATACCTCTTTCTTCGTTTGAGGGTCCTTATATGGTCATATAGGGAGTCTCGCCACGTAGTTAACTAGTTATGAACGGGTTAGTCGGAAATCCCGCTGACAGGGGGAAATGTTAATCGTTTTTGATAGACTCTCGTCACCAAATCGACCAATAATAGATCCTCGAAAAAATCCTTGGTTAAATTCACCTAGGGGTCTTTGACATCATGCGGTTCTCTACTTCCATACTGAAACGAATATCTAATTTCGCAACCAGACCAAACGCCCGAGATTGGCATGGCTTTGAAAAGTAATTGATCTGCTTAGGTTGCTATACTTATAGGTCGATTATCAATTACATGGTTAACTGGACTCTAGATTCCAAGCAATCTTATTGCTTGGAGTGCCGCCTTGTCCATCCTTATATCTAATTCCGACCGACAAGAGAGCGAAAATGAAACCTCTATGATAATTCATTGCAACCATGGGTTTATTTGGATGAATAAAAAAAAATATCAGAAACCTTCGGAGGTATTCCGCCCTTTTCTGTCCTTCCTGCGCCTCTCATTTCGACGTAACCATACAAAAAGACATAACATGACATGATATGATAGAAAAGGATTAGGGTCGAAATGAGAACAGAAAAAAAAATTAAAAAATAAAATGCAATTAAGTAATGATTTCTTCGGTCTCCTCGATGATCTCCTCCACAATTTCTTCCACCACTGTATCACCCTCGGCGGATGAATCAGCAGGTTTCCCTATGATATCGTCTTCTGGATCTGGAGATAGACCCAAATCTTCCCTCTCCTCAAGAATCATTTGCTTCTCCTTTCTGAGCCAGGCAGTCCATTCGCTGAGGGCTCTCTTTCTCATCTCGACGATGGCAGTGTTGGCAATGTCGACGGCGTATTTATCTTCTTCGTCAAATTCGCGAGAGTACTCGCGGAGGTTCTTGCGGACTTGTTTCTGCTCTTCCTTGGTGAGGAGAGTTGGAGGTCGTGGGCGCCAGAGAAGCTGCTTGAATTTTTCAGTGGGGTGTTCGGATAGGGTAGTGCCAGAGAATGTGTGAATGTTATAGCCGTTTTCCATCTACATATAGGTTAGTTATCACTCCAAGGTAAAACGGAAAAGTTGAAGGATATACGTACCGAGTGAGTCCAGGCGCTGGCACTGGAAACAACATACCGACCAGTGGGATCCCAGTCGACATCAGTTACGCCGAAGTGGTCGGCGGTCTTCATAAGCTGAAGATTGGCTGACAGATCCTTTTCACTCTCTGGCTTCTCACCTTCGAAGTCCAAGTCCCAGAAATCAAGGTCGAAATTCTGCTGCGAATGGACGGTGGCCACGACAACAAATCGGCCCTTGGGGGACCAGTAGATTCCGTTACTTGTTTTCTTCTCGATGGTGCGGATGAGCTTGAAGTTACCAATACCACCACCCTTGACTTTCTCGGGGCAGAAGAACGAAACGGCGGTCTTAGGGGCAACCGCTGAGCCGGTGGGAACTTCACCGGTGGTAATAAGGACGAATCGATCACCCTTAGGCTCCCAGGCGAAATTTATGACAGTGTCCTTCAGCGAGTCGACAACTTCGACTGGGACACCCTTTTCTTTTACTCTGAAAATTTCAAGATTGGTGGCCATGGATTTCTTGGACTTGGAGTGCCTGTCAACCTTGACGCAGACATAGGCACCCTGAGACTGCCAGTGTAATTTAACATCGGAGACGTTGAAAAGGTTTCGTGTACGAACAATCTCCTTTGAAGGTATGCTCATCAGGCCGACCTTGGCTGGGTTACTTCCGATTTCAGGAGTCCAGAAACTGAGTAGCTGTTCGTAATTTTTAATTCCCTCTCGCTGGACGGTTGCTGGTGCCCATTCGAAATCCATAACGCCTTCGACCTTGACCACTGTCTTGTCTAGGAGGTTCATGCGGGGTAGCTCGTAGATGGAGATGGACTGATGTTGTAGCATTCGGGCGACGTACTTCTCGTCTGCCGACCATTTAAACGCGGGCCACTGGACTTTCTTCTTTGGTGCAGCGGCATCACCATCAGCGGCAGCGGGAGTGGGAACAGATAGGTCGTGGCTGACGAAGGATCGGAGAGGCTTTCCAGTGGTAATATCCCAAATGATTATATTCTTGCCGTCCTCATCATATGTTAAAACGCCCGGCGCACCCTCTATCTGTATCGGACGGCTGGACCAGGTGGTGATGTAGTTTTCTCCGGGTGAGAATTCGACAAGCTGAACGAAAGGATGAGGGAATTGTTTTTGTTTGCTGAATTGAGGGCCGCCCCAGAGCTGGATACCCTGTGGGTGGACAGAGGCGAGATATGTACCCATTGGAGACCATTGTACGAATAATTGCGTCCAGTGATCTCGATCAACGATATTCTCTGCAGGGTCCTTCTTCATATTCCAAAATACACCAACTTTGTCGCCGCGGAACATGGCAAACTGGTCGCGGGCGTTGGGGTCGCCCAGCCATGATCGAAGATGTTCTTTTTCTTGAAATGGTTCAATTTTTGGGGGTTTATAGTCATCGTCTATTCGGCCTTCGCGTCCGTAGCGGTCTATATCGGTGAGCTTATTCACAGCCAGGGTGTGCTTCTTATCCAAAGGTGTTCCGTGGAGACTCTTTATGGCGGCAAAGGCCTCTTCGGGGGTGTCATATTCAACGAACGCGAAACTGCGAATAGGATTAGTATACACACTACTTGTATCAACCGTAGGCATCACACCAGTCTTACCCTTCAGACATTCCATTTTCGTTCATTGGCAAAAAGATCTGGCGGTTCGGGTCGACGTTTCCTGAGGCGGGGCCATCCCCTCCCTTCTTAATCTTCTTTAACAAGAATTTAATCAACTTGGCCTTATTCTCTTCGGAGACGATTGGGAGTCCATCGAAAACGACAAATGTATCGAGCCCTTCCTCCAGTCGGACTTCGAATTCGGCTTTTAAATCTATACGTAGCAGGGCTGTTAGCTGGCGGGCCATTTCAACGCTGAGTTCCAGGGTGGCATGCCAGAGAAATCGATCTCGACCTCATCCTGCTGCAGGTCCTGCTCGGTCAGAGTATCAAACGTCGACATCGTGGCAGGCAGAGGTCTCTGAGGAGCAACTCTGGCGTGGAAGCGAGCGACGGCGGGACAAGTTACGGGCAAATCTGTAAATGTGGTGGAGGAGAGAAATCAAATTTTGTATGTGGAAAAAAGTGCAAGGCGTTGTGTGGGCCATTCCGCATCGGGCTAGCGCGGAACCTCGATATAAAAACAACGAGAGAAAACATCGAGACATGAAAGATGAAGTGTTAGGATAAAGATTGATGATAGATTTAGAGCTAATATCGCAGTTAAGATAGCTAGAAGATCGTACAGCAGGCTGAGGTACGCCAATTGATTTCAGCCTACAGCAAACTCCAGGCTAGATAAGAAAGGATCCCCAATGAATGCACCAGTGACGCCCAAGTTAAGACGGCAACGAATATAAAAGACAAGAGACGCCGTTTCGCAAATTGAATGAGCCATCGCTAGTCTTGTAATGCGAAGAAGGAAGAAACAACCCCAAGAGAAATGACATGGTCATGATCGTAAGAGGGAATCACATAGGAGGAAATAGGCCTGTCAACCTAACCGATACGTCCCCGAGAGTTGAAGGTCACTCCTCCGGGTCGTAGAGGTTCTGATTGAGAATCTTGGTCATTGTAAACATGTGTATACGGTCCTGCTTGAAAACAGGACGCATGAGCCCGTCGCAGCGGATCTGACGCCGATCGGCTGGGTCCTGGAGCTCGTTTTCACGGATGTATTCCCAGACTTTCTTCACTGTCTGAGGTCGCGAAAGCTATAACTAGGTTAGTAATAGGTAAGGATCCGCGCGCGCGTAACATATAACTCACAGTCACTTGACCGCCTAATAGCGTAGAGAGTGCAGGTGACAGCGCCATCGGTTTCTGGAAAATGTCAATATTTCTGCTTTGGCCAAAAAAGATAGCATAGCGATGATAGGAGACTGCCATACGTGGAATCCGCCTGTGCGGTTTACTTCCTTCTTATTCTCCACACCCGATCCATCGACGTCTGAATCGTCGGATGCCTTCACTCTCTTCGCAGTCTTTGACGTGCTCTTCCGCTTTTTCTTGGTTACTCCGGTCTTCCTCGAGTTGGCGCCGCGTGTTGTCCGGGCCCGTAGATTCTCCTCCGCTTGTAGCTTCGCGGCAAAAGCAGCATCTGAATCCACGACGTCATCTTTCCGTTTCTTCACAGGAGGCGGAGAGGAGTCCGTTATCTCCGGCACGCCTTCTGGGTCCGCGCTGCGTTTCTGTGGTGGGGATGGTGATGAGCAACCATGGCCGTTCGCGACCGGTTTTGATGGTTCCGGCTCGGCTGTCGCGACGTTTGACTGTTCGGCAAACATATCGAAGCGCTCCATGATCAATTCCTTGACCGCAGACTATGTAATCAACGATATTAGCACAGATCTCACAGTAGTAAGCGTAGGGGGTAATAAGGCTGGGTGCCAACCTTGTACGGAGCTAGGTCATCACCGGTGGTTTCCTGTAGACCTCTGCGAATTCGCTTTTCGGAAATAGTTGTGAGATCGCTACTGGCCAGGATGGAATCAATTATGGCCGTATATGAAGCTCTAGCATCTGGCGACACTGTATGGGGGCGATAGGCAAAGCGTCAGTTCATAGGGCCTTTCAACCGGGAGCAGAGGGTGAGAGAAAGAGCTCTCACATTCCATCATGACGGCGCTCATTGAGAGACCGGTCCTGTAGCAAATAAGAAAAGGCAAGCAAGGTATCTATGGGAATGCAGACAAAGCAAAATGAGGCGGGTAAGCGCTGTGCGGAGAAACGGTGAAGAGAGAGTACGGAGGTATGGAGAGGGAAGTATGGATGGCGGCCGGAGAAGCCTTTATTTAGCGCGGCTGGCGGGGCGAAAGACGCGAGATGCGCTGCAGCATCAGCCGCCGGATCTAATAATAGCCCGATCGTACATCAACTGGCTGCACCACAGGCGGCGGCTAAATGCAGGTGCTCTATGACGGCTTATGGCGGTCATATGTATGTGTATGTAGTGTATGTGTATATATGTATGTATGTATAATTTACAGGTCACCCTAGAAACTCGCCGTCAGCAAGCACATTCCACGGCAGTCCTTCCTGCCAGGACCGCTGCATGAGCTTTCTTGCCCTTCGTATCTACACAAAAGTTAGGAAAAGTAATGAGTACACGGCGCGAGGAGGAGTACTGACCTGCTTCATGCCGACGCTCTCGAAGCCCTGCACCCTCTTGCTGGCCTGCTGTCGCTGGCTCGCATTCTGGCTCTCACATCCCGCGGTGAACAGCGGGAATAAAACACATACCTCCTCCTGCCCGCCACGAGAGACCTGGTTAAGCGCATCAACTAGAGCATCCACTAGATCTCTGACAACCGGATCCGAGGTCTCGCGTCCAAACACCCTTCTATGAAGGTGGATCATGCCAGCAAGTCGATACGCCTCGTCCACTGCAGCCATATTCGGCTCTACCGGTTTCTGATGGTGGGTTCTGCGTCCCGGTGTGCGGTCAGGACTTGCTTCCTGCATGTCATGCAGTAGCTGCTCTGCTCTGCCGATGACGGTTGCGGGCGGGTTCCAGCTTGTAAACAGTCGTCCCGCCGGGTCTACGCGTACATTATCGCACTGATGTGTCAACTCACCTAGTCGTGCCAGAAACGAGCAGCACCGGGGGGTAAAGCCCGTGAAGCAGTCGATTTCGAACTCCTTGTCGACAACCGAGCTTTGGCCTTCTTCCCCGGAATTTTCGAGAGACCAATACGCACCATCGAATAAAGGCGGTTCCGTTCGTCTGGACGAAAGGCTACCGAAGATATCCAGGTAACCAAGCCAACGGTGGAGAAAGGAGTTGACAGGCCCGGTGAAATTATCAAGATCTGCCTTTTGGCGCGCAAGAAATATCTCGCGTGCCGTCATTAGATGGCTTTCCCATCGGATAGGAACCTCAAACGTGGTCGGCGATATTACTTTAAGGGATACTAACATAATTGCTGTCGCAAGAGTTGCCGCAGATGTCTTCTTGCTTGGGTCGCTTAGAGCATGGCGAAGCGACGGGAACACGCCACTAGTCCAGTGAGCGATACGTGTGTAAGGCTCTGCATGGCCTAAGAGCCGCGCCCGGTGGCTTGCAGAATACGCTAGCAGTAGGTTTAAAATATTCTCGTCCTCGATGGCCACTGCGTGCATGTTAGCGCTATCCTCAGTTAAAATGATTGGGATTCTTATGGGTGGTCCAACTCACTCGCGGGAAGCACCGTCGCAAAAGGGTTTTTAGAGCAATCATGTGGCACTAAGATTCTCGCCGTATGGTTTATGAAATGGTGAAAATATAACAAATTTATTGGGCTATCAAGCAATGCAGGTGGTAATGGGGATAGAAAGCGTGATATATATATCGGAACGGGTTTGGCGTAGTAACCTCCCTTTGAGAAGACAGTGGTCACACTCCGGCGAGTATCAATCGTGATATCCTCTGGCGAAGAGGATGGAGTACCAGTATCGCTAGCACGCGCGGAGTAAGGTGCGATACGGCTGCTATAGGCGTTCCCCAGAGATGATGTATCGTGTAGGCTGGCTAGAAATTCGACATCTCTATGCATATCTAAATCGGGTTGGCCGCAGTCTAGTCCGTAGTTCCTTACATCGTCCGGACCAGGGCCAGGTGGGATGGAGTGAGATAGGAGAGATTTCACAGAAACACGGTGCAGGTCAGAAGGCGTATTGACGCCATCTGTCGTGGAGACTGGCGAAAACTGCTGAAATATTTCTTCTGATGTAGAGGAGGACTCTGGTGACTCCCTAGCGGCAGCTCCTGGAGGAAGAAATATAGGTGTGTTGGATATAGATCGGCGATTAGCTGTGCTTGTAATTCCCGATAGTGTTTGAAGGTCGCCATGCTCGGTGCGATTAGCAGACCTGGGCTGGGTGGATTGATCGTTATCTCTCTGCGCAGAGTTTTGATGGTTTGGCAAGGGGTTCGCATGCCCCTGGGCGACATGTGTGCTAGAATTCACCGTATAAGGAAGCCACTTTTGGTCTACCCCCGTTGCCGCCGCGCGATCTCTAGTCTGATGAGGGGGGGAACGTGGACTCCGGCTAGTTGTAGTCATTGGACCTACAAATGGCTCTGCCAGCGCATGTTGTTGATCTTGGCTTTGTCTACGGCCTTGATTATGGCCTTGGTACTGCTGTATAGGCATGAATACATGCTGCATAGCGGATATAGGGGAACCCCCTCCCCCCTCCCTCAAAGAATTGGGAGTTGATGGTGATAAGGGAGTGGAAATCGAGTCTCTATCAAAGTGGACTTGCTCGGTCGCGACTCGCTTTCTCGACCGGCCCTCCCAGTTCAGCCTGATGCTGTAATCACACTTCTCACCCTGGCGTTGGCAGTTGAGGCAGGATGGTTTCTCTTCCCCGCTATGTTATACAGTCAGCATTCTGTATATCCTGTATACGGTATCACTTCACATTGCAGATAAATGAGGTGACAGAACTAATATTGAGGGTCGCACTTCGAAATAGGTGACCGTGGGGCGTGAACGTACCATTTCACTTTCCGAGCCTTGCATGGCCTATCTCTAAGCTGATTAGATGCTATCTTTACTATATCCCAGAATTAGAACCATGGAATCACTCCCAAGGCACAACATACCAGCAGCCGTTCCTGCTTCTCTTCTTTGGCTCCGGAGCACCTGGCCGTTTTGGTCGAGGCATTTTCTTTTAGTTCCCGTACCCCTCACTAAAGTAAAACACTCAACACCCGTGTGTCCGTATGTATAGGTGTATCTCTCTTTGTCTCTTATGATTGTGTAGCTATGCCATTGACTTCTCACGGAATCGCGTCTCTCCGCCCAGTGTGAGCAAACGGATGCGATCTGAGGCGCTTCATTGCCTGTCCTGGCGGGGATTGATTGACTTGAGTGAGGCAGGTATATGCTTAGCGAACAATCCAACACAATGCAAGCTCCTTGCAGCGGCGCGCAAGTTGATTTGTTCCCTTCTGGCCGGCTGACTAGGCCCAGTATACGTAGGGGTCCTAGTCCAGGTACGAGGTTGGAGGGGCCTGGCGCAGTACACCAGCGGCTATGGCAGTGAGCTGATTTAGCATCAGCGCTCGGTTTGAGCCTGGCGAGTGATTAGACAATGAATTTGTCAGATATGAGTTGAGATATCCTCAACTACAGCTGGACACAGGTCCGGGTTGATGGATTGCTGTTTGTCTCTTTAATTCTCCAACTGCGCGAAGTTATTCTCGGGCCAATGTTGATATCATGTGACGTGGATTTGTCATTGCTCCCCCTGTTTGTACTGTTTGCAAATATTAGTAATAAGCACCCGGAATTATATTAGCTTACTTCCGTTACTAGTGTGTATTATAAATTACAGTATTATTGGTCTAAACATGATATATTTCAATTGGTCTCGTAATTGGCTAGGTCATCTGTAAGTTAGCTCTAAATTACCTGATCAGGAAATAGATTTGCTTAGTCACTAAGTTCTAGTCATTGGACTTATATTCTTTTTGCTCTGTGCCATGTGACCAATAATATGGGCTATAACTCTCTACTTACCTAAGCGAAATCTTGGCAAGGTCGAAATGCGCTTTTGGGCAAAGAAAGCAGAAAGATATCAAGAACGCCGTGAGCACCACATCACCGCAATACACAATGAACCATCTCACGGCCATGAATACTCCAATCCGCACCGCTGTTCTCAGCGGCAGGTTCACCTGTGCCTGGTCACCGCTGGCCAGTGGTACTAGCACCTCGATCCCAAGTCGTCACCACCAACCATGCCATCGTTCAGGCTTGACGACATCGCCGTTCAAGCAGGAACCTAGACGAGCTGCCAGCAGTGCTACAACATGCAAATCGCCAATGCGCCCTCTTGCTCCGTCTTCTGCGACATGTAGAGCAGCTTCCAGCTCACCATCTGTCTCCGTCTCCACCCTCCTCTCAATTATCCGATACTCACACTCCACTGGTTCGCACCGCAGTGCATCAACCTCTGCTCAATCTGCCTCACCCAGCAGCCATGGTACCAATGCCACCACTAGCTCCGGCGATACCCCCGTCAAGCTGGATTGGAACTCCTTTTTCCAGCTCCGTGCTTCTCGCCGGAAATACTCTCTTGTTTCTTCTATTCTTGCCGCTGTCTCGACCACCGCCGCCGGAGGTCAGATCCTAGCCACGCAGAACCTGGAGAACCTTGGTGCACAGATCATGGGCTTCGACCCGCTGATCGTTCTCGGGTTGGCCACTGCGGCCTCGGGTGCATTGGGCTGGTTGGCCGGTCCATTCTTGGGCAACGGGCTCTGGGGCCTAGTGTATAGGAAGTATAGAGCTGCGGTTGCTATTGTAAGTGGCTAATCTATAACACTTCTTCTATTGTGTTACTAATGATGCATTTGCTAATGTGAAAAATAGAAAGAGAAAGAATTTTATAACAGAATAAAACGCTTCCGAGTTGACCCTTCAGCCAATTCATTCGCCAATCCGGTACCAGACTACTATGGCGAGAAGATTGGGAGTGTCAAGGGATACCGACAATGGCTGAAGGACCAGCGGGCGTATAACCGTAAAAAGCGGAGTTTTGTCTAGACAGCCTCGATGGCTATAATTGGCCTGCGCGGTCTTTCCTTACGATCTCACTTGATACCTTAGTGGTGTTTCTCTTTTGTCTTTATTTTGTATTTGGGATTCAGTGTTTGTTCATTGTCGACCTGCGCCAGTGAGGGCGGACAGAACCTGTATAATCTTTGCGTGTCGGCGAATTCCCTGCTCTACACTATTCCATGAGAATAACTCCATTCTTTTTCACCTTGAGTGGTCCCATCACGTCATATTTTCAAAGGAATCAACCGTAGTAAACACGCCGTATCTAATTATCATAAAAACCTATCTCACCTAATATTAAAATAGCTTTGGGATGGCCCATCCATTAACCTTCGAAGAAATTAAACGTTTTCCTGCCATCCTTCGCTGCCTCACATCCAAGGACCACTGCAGGCCAATTCTATAGTAGGCACAAACTCCTTTGCCTTCTTCTCTCCTTCAACGCTCGGAAGAGGCTGGGCACAAGGATCCAGAGCAAACCTATTGGTACAGTCCCTCAGCAGTCCACGAAGAATCTCATACGCACAATCGGCCGCCCTGATTGAGCTAAAGCGGATATTAATTTCCGTTTCCGCATTGTTCTCAGTCATCCTATCCCCCATTCCAAAATCAGTTGGCATCTTGGCCTTTAGGTGCCATGCAATATATGTGTAGCGTCTTGGGTCCCGGTCCCCGCAAATAACCAGGCAACGAGTGTAGAGCTGGTCGAAAATGTTCTGCTGCATCATTTTGGATATTGGGTACGTTGGCGTCTTAGAAAGGCTGACATTGACCCTGTCGTCATTGAAGTATACGCCGTGCATGGCGGCAAAGTTGACGTAGGCTGCGGCATCCTGGCCTCGAACAAAGGTAACAACTCCCATGTGATACCCTGCAGCCTCTTCCATGTTCATGATATGGGCTGAGTACACTATCCCTCCTCGGATGGCAGACAGAAGAGTTTTCATATCCACGTCAAGAGGGAGATGGGTGAGATAAACAGTTCGGTATGCATCCCTATCATCAATTCGCGGAACGTATACGAGCCCATGTGTCAGGAAGTCCGAACTGTGGCCAGGCCGGGATAAGAATGGGCTCCCTTCACATTTACCATTGCTTTTTTTCATTGACGTGTGTTTCCAAGAGATACACCCATCCCATGGCTGAGCTTTTAACGGCGTTCTCGAAGGCGAAGAGCTTGAGGTGAAATACTGCAGCCACTATTAGCCTCAAGTCCCATTGTCGATGCTTAGGAGACATCACATACTTCATCATCATCAGTATCAGTGAGGTTCGAGCTGTTCCCTCCCCCACGATGATGGATGAGATCTCCAATCGAGCCTACGCCATCAACCAGGGTTTCATTGACGTCGAATGACGACTTGACAGTAACAGGAGTGAGAGGCGTAACGGGATTCCCTTTTCCGCTGTCTATGCTGCTCATGCTGCTCAGGCATGATTCAAAGACGTCCAGGTCATCAAGGAGGTAAGGCGAGGACTCGTCGCTGCACACTGGAGTGACTTCGCCGTCCGAGTCGTCAAACAAGCTCGGCTTCCACATCATCATGCCGATTTGGTATCTGATCTGAATTCACCAAGCTGCTGAACGGCCACTGGGAAAAGAAAAGCTAGCTGATATCTGAGCGAGAGCTGAGATTTGTGTGAGATGAAAGAGATCAAGGAAGGAGGGGAGGCAAGGAGAAAGGTGAAGCCCAGGTCAGCAAGGAAAAAAAGGAGGCGGGAACACACTGTTGAAAGGAACGTAACCCAGCCCCCTCAGCCTATTCAACTTCCAGCCAATGTTGCGCTAAATATCTTCTCAATTGCATATGATCTAGGCGCAAGATATAAGAAGAAGAGGGAAACTCCAGGTCCGGTTGATATCTACCCACGCCTAGTAGTTATGCCGATATAGATATAAAAATGCATAAATCAAGCGAGGTTCCACCGACCGAGCCTCTTTTATATGCATCACACCAAGATATAATCTTTTCTAGTTTTTACGAGTGTAAATGGGTATATCAACGGCCAGGATGTCGGCTCACTTTCAGGCTTGGGTTGTCCTGGTATACAGATTCACGATTCGCTGATTCTTCTTCGGGCCTTGCACCAAATGGCTACTGGTCCAGCTATGAACTCGGTTGGTGCCATGCTCCGTAATTCGAAAGGCATACGTAGTCTCGTAGTTATCGTTGATGCAAAGATGACTTCCACTGGCGAAAAGCACCGTCGTCTCTTCGCCTGAAGCTGCTGGCGGCGGAACGAGATCTGATATCGCAGAGCTATCTTCGCTCAGCGCCTCACCCTCACCCTCACTCGTAAACCGTAGCTGATGGAAAAGATAGTCTGGCAAGTCCTCAGTCTGGCCATTTTGCGTCTCCTTCTCGGCCTTCGTGTTGACCTTAACGAACCAAACACTCAGATTGGAATCTGATAAACGCCACAGATATTTGCGTGACCAGCTCATCACAGCCATATTACGGCCAGACGGATCAGGCATCTCGCCTCGCTCCTCATATACAAGGTCACTCGCATCATCGGATGTTCCATAGTGTGCTGGTTTAAATGTAGCGATCCCCTTCAACTCTCCCTGCATGTCGAGGTGGTTGTCGCTCCTGAGCTTTCGGGTAAGGTGCCATGGTCGAGAGTCCGTAGCGAGCGCTTTGAAGACGGTTGATGCAATGGAGCGACGAGAGTTCATCGAGGGCATGTATGGCCTTGCTCTTTACTGCTCGTTATGACTGAGGGATGAGTTCATCGTTGATATATTAGAGTAGCAAGGCTAGTTAGTGAATGGTTTGTGGAATGAAATTGTGCGCTACTGAGACATGGTTTAACATCACTTCGGTATGCACTTGTTGAGTTAGCTATGTAGTGTTAATCTGTTCATCTAAGAACTCTTCTATTTTAATATTTCTGATGCTTTCTAGGAATATGCAATTATTTACCCCTGAGAGTAGAGGTTCAAGTGTTGAGTGCTGTGGTGCAATGCTACTATAAACTACTCGCCTTGAAGCTTGATCGTATTAAATATTTGCATTAGTTTTCAATTGCTAATACTTTAATCGCTGCCTATGTATTCCAGGCCAATCATCTGTATTCTATGGAACGACGATTTTTCATTGCATTGGAGTCAAAAAATTGCTTTTCTTAAATCATAGCCACCTAAGCTCGGTCTCTCCTTCGTGGGGCGCTGCGAATAATGTTGTCAACTCGTAGAAGTAGCTAAAAATAATGCAAGGTCAGAAATAAGTAATTTATATATGAGAGAAAGAAGGTGGACTCACCTCAGCAGCCTCCGAAGCCGATGAGACAACGGCGTGCTTGAGCTTGTAACTTTCCACAACGCCAATCTCGCGCATGTTAGCGATACCTCCACCGGGGGTGAGTAGGTCTAGACCTGAGCTGGTCAAACCCTTGTTGATGGCTTGTCTAAGTCTGGTGACAAGATCGCTGGAGTCAAGACCTGCGTTGTCAGCAAGGATGGTGGGGAGCTGTTTCAATGCTTGAGCAAATGCGTCGACAGCAAGCTGTTTCTTTCCAGTGGTGTTCTGTGCGGTATGCTCAACGGCCTTAGCCATAACCATTTCCGCACATCCGCCGCCAAGGGTGACCTTGGGTTCTCGAACAGTCTGGGATAAGACAGCCAGGGCATCGTGTAGAGATCTGTCGGCTTCGTCGAGGAGTTGTCCGGTAGCGCCCCGGAGAACGATGGTGCAAGCTTGGCCAGCAGCGACGCCGGAGAACTTGATCAGGGTATCCTCTCCAATAATCACCTCTTCGATCAAATCGCAATGGCCAAGTTTAACCTGGTCAGGGTGGTCGAAGGTGGACGCGATCTCGCCGCCAGTCACCAAGGCAAGACGCTCGATACCATCGAAATCGGCATGCTCAATTGAAACTATGCCAGCATCTGTGAAAAGCTGTTCGGGCCAGTTGTAGATAAGCTGGCGGTTGACGAAGCAGTTAATTCCGTGAGCCTTGATTCTTTCGACCTTTGCCCGCATCTTCTCCTTCTCCGCCTTCTCGAGCTCAGCCAACTTTCCGGTGGAGTCGACTTTGACTCTGGCACCAAAGATCTTGACCTTATCAGTGTCCATACCGGTGTTGGCGACTAGAATCTTCGCATTCTCAAGTCTCTTAGGTTGGTTGACTCCGATGCTCTTATCCAAAATGAACCCCTCATCGAGATAAGAATCAGAGAGTTTTCCACCAGCTTTCTTAATGATCTGTATATGACTGAGATCGGTAGATCCCTTTAATCTTAGCACTGCATCGCAGGCAAGGCTGGCAAACTGGTCTCGGTCCTGGCTTAAAACTTTGGAGCTAAGGGTCGTTCGTGCGATGGCTTGTAGGTCTTTTCGGAAGGCAACAGGGTCGGCGCTATTGTCTACTGCAGATGCTTCCAAGGCTGCCAGGGCAGCACGGCTAGCTATCCGGTATCCGTCGATGATGACCTGAGGGTGAATCTTCTTCTCAACAAGTTTCTCGGCTTCACGTAGAAGCTCCGCGGCCAACACTGTAACTGATGTAGTTCCATCCCCCACCACGTCGTCTTGAACCTTCGAAATATTGACTAAAACTTTGGCAGCGGCATTATCAAGCGCAATAGCCTTAAGGATCGTAGCTCCGTCGTTTGTAACCATGATCTCTCCTGTCGAGCTATTTGTATAGTTAGCCCCTTGTTTCTCCCCTAGAGCTCTGCCTAAATTTCAACTCACGCAGATTGCATAATCTTGTCCATTCCCTTTGGCCCTAAGGTACTCTTAACCAGGTCGCCAACGGCAATGGCGCCAACAAAGGCTGACAATCGCGCGTTTTCACCCTTTTCTTCAGTAACATCCTCACCGAAGATCTGCGTCGGGTTGTTGAAAGAATTCGCCTGGTGGGGTTAGCATACGCAGTGGCATAAGGGGTAGATATTAGGGGCCATACCATGGTGACTGATAGATGACAAAATTCCGGAGTAATACAAGGATGAGTAGGATTTCCAGCAGCGGCGCGGGATGTAATGGAGCTGGTTGGTTTTATAGAAAGCACTTGTGCCTCCAAAATATATATATTAGTTTATCAGGCGATAAGCCCTCGTTGTTGTGGATATCACGTGATATGAAGCTTTCGAAGCTTGGGAGGTTGAAGTCGCGAGCAATTCTTTTTTTTTTTCCTTTTTAAATGGTGACGAGAGCATATCAATCAGGTTCAATCGATTTACGAAGTATATAGGCGCCGTCTGCAGCTGGAGACCATGACTGGAACAGCAGTATCTTCGGAAAAGTCGGCGAATGTGAGACTGCACTCACAGGTGGAGGAGGATGAACGAGCGGATGGTTAGTATACATGACCCTGAATTGGATGCCATACTCTGAGCTGACTGTTACTAGGTGGGAGTTCTTCGTCAGAAGATGACTACGGTCCCGCCCTCCCCTCTGGACCCCTGAAGAAGAAGAAAAGAAGGGAGTTACCATACGAGAAGCTCTATGTCAAGGCCTTACCAGCATCTCCGCGATACTCTAAATCCTTGATGCACCGCGACCAGCTCGCCTATGTGACTGTAACCCCACATACGGACTTTGTCATAACTAGCTCGATAGATGGCGTGGTCAAATTCTGGAAGAAAATGGCCGTTGGAATGGAGTTCGTGAAGGAGTTCCGCGCCCACATCGGGGAGGTCAAGGGAGTCAGTGTGACTTCAGACGGGCGAAGTTTTGCAACTGTTGGGGCGGACAAGACTATAAAAGTGTTCGATGTGATAACTTTTGGTAAGGCGCCGCTTTTTGCATCCCTGATTCGTAAGGACTTGACTAACGTTGCGATGCAGACCTCCTCGCAGTCCTTAACCTCGAGTTTATCCCTAGCTGCGTGTGCTGGGTGCATCAGCGAGGCGCATCTTTACCCCTGTTGGCAGTATCGAGCGAAGGAGACAGTACTATTTTGATATTCGACGGACGCTGCGAAAAGACGACACCTCTTCACAAATTAAGTTCGATACACAGGGCACCAGTGACTTCCATGGCCTTTAACGATGCATATAATTGTGTAATATCAGTTGACAGTAAAGGCATGGTTGAATACTGGCGCCCGGATGACCCATTCGATAAACCGGAAGGCGTTTTCGACTTGAAATCCTCCACAGACCTCTTCATATTCAAAAAGTCCAAGTCATTACCATCATCAATCTCGATCTCGCCGTCTGGCCACCAATTCGCTACATTTTCTTTTCCCGACAGACAAGTCCGGGTCTTCGATTTCGCCTCTGGGAAACTATATCGTTCGTACGATGAATCCCTTCAAACCGTGACAGAGATGCAGCAGGCTGGTACTGCCCTGCAGAAACTAGAAGAAGTCGAATTTGGCCGTCGATTAGCTACAGAGCGCGAACTTGGGAGCCCTGCCACCGCCCCGAAAGTTAATGTTATATTCGATGAGTCTGGTCATTTTATATTATATGGGTCTATACTAGGTGTCAAATGTATAAACACATTTACAAACCGAGTTGTAAAGGTCTTTGGAAAGGATGAGCCATTCAGAGCTCTGAACCTTGCGATATATCAAGGCCAACCGCAGAAGAAGGGGGTCGTGACGTTGTCCATGGCTGCTAGTTCTAATCCACTTCTACAGGAGGCTGAGGAACGTGACCCGATCTTGATAAGCACTGGATTCGCAAAAGTCCGATTCTATCTCTTTACTAACGAAACAGATATATCAAAATCAACCCGAGACGTTCAAAATGAGAAACCGGTCCACGACCGGGACGCCGTGGACGCAGCAGCCGCCGCAAAGCCTGCGGAAACCGGGACGTCGGCAGTCCTACACACAACGCTTGGGGATATTCACCTCCGGCTTTTCCCTTCTGTTGCACCCAAGACGGTCGAGAACTTTGTAACTCACTCGAGAAATGGGTATTACAATAACACTATCTTCCACCGTGTTATCCGCAAATTTATGATTCAAGCCGGTGATCCTCTGGGCGATGGCACCGGAGGAGAATCTATCTGGGGAGGTGAATTCGAGGATGAGTTCTCATCTCTTAAACACGACAAGCCATATACCTTGTCTATGGCCAATGCGGGCCCAAATACAAATGCAAGTCAGTTCTTTATAACCACAGAAAAGGCAGGATGGTTAGATGGACATCATACTATCTTTGGCCGAGCGGTGAAGGGCCTGGATGTGGTGCATAAGATTGAGAATGTCAAGACACACAAGGAAAAACCGGAAGAAGATGTAAAGATTGTTAGCATCAGCATTAGCTAGGCACTATCTCTACAATTTTATGCATGTACACACCCTTGAAAATTATGCAACTTGACATAGCTTGGAAGATATTTATAAAACCGAAAACACGCTTCATAAGGGTCGTTACTAAGTAAATAAAATAGGGATTTTATATCACATTCATTCAATCAAAAGTCCACAAGCCAACTACAAATACATCCTGGTTTCAGCCCATGAATCAATATCTGGTAATGAAAAAAACATCCAGCCACGGCATCTATGGTGGAGTGAAGTATCGCTTGAACCTCTCCAAATCTACCAAGCCAAGTCTCCTAACAACCCAATGGCAGTTAATCAACAAGCTTGGAAAGCGGACCGTCCAAAAATTCAGGTATCCGTCCGGAAGTCCGCCAATATGGGCCTTGAGGTGCTCAGACATGTCATTGTAATGGTTGCGCTTATTTCGCAGAGCGCGCAGCAAGTCGAGCATTTTCGAGCCAGTGTATTTGCGTTGCTTCCCAAGGCTGTCTTTGAAGTCCTTGGGGAGTAGCTTGAGGAAATCCATGTCAGGATACATGACGCTGGGGCCAACGGATTCTAAGCATTGCAAGGCTGGCGAAGGCGGGTCCCGGGGCTCGAACTCGAAATGGTCAGATACATCACAGAGGAAGCTGAGGCGTTCGGCCGGGGACCAGAAGAATGGATGGATCATTACGGATGTTGCGTCGGGTCTAGATGTTGTTAAGCGTGTGTTTTGTATAGTTCTAGGAATGGGTAACTTACCTCAGGCGTGGTTCTACGGATAACATGCGGCTGATTAGGTCTTCAGCCTCGAAAGCATAATTACCAAGTCGTTGGAGTTCGTCGAGGTTGTAGTGGCCCTTCACGATATTGGCTTCGCGCATAAATTTACCGTCCTTGTCAAAGGGATGGCTTCCATGCGTCAAGACATAGTAAAACACGCAACCGAGGGAGAAGATATCAATAGCTCTTGTTGCTCTGCGGTTGGTCTGTGGATCAACCACGGCTGGTTCGGACGAGTCAAGGGTGCCGTTATTAGCCCACGACGCTGAGTTGACAGTGGTCTGGTCATCGTCGACAAGAAGCTCAGGGGCACGCCACCCAGACGTCCCGGCAGCATGCGCTGTTGTTGCTCTGAAAGAGCTTTGGTTGTCTTCCAACTTCTTACACAGACCAAAGTCAGATATGAGGAGACGTAGGTTATTCACCCCCCTTGCAGATTTCTGCGCAGCAACGAGTATATTCTGTGGCTTCAGATCTCGATGGACGATCTTAAGGGAGTGGAGATAGCGGACACCCGCTGTAATCTGGCGTAGAATGTCAGGTAGAACCAAGCCATTACGGAGAAGGTCGGGATAGTTGTGTGGCCGTTCGACTATATCCTGTAACGAAGCTGGGCACAGTTCCAAAGCAATATAAAGAAATCCTGCCGTTTGTTCCCTGCAGAAATATCGGATAACGTTATTGTGATCGTCACTCTCCTGAAGTAGGCCGACTTCATGGGCCGCGATATCGTAAAATTCGACCAACAGACGTTTCACTGCGACATGTCTTCCATCAAAACTGCCTTTATAAACAACTGTACCATGGCTGCCATGCCCGAGAACCTTATCGGTATACACTTTAAGCTGGCCAATGCGAATTGCGCCGTCGGCGTCAATTACTTCAGTATTTGATATGGTTCTCGCGAGCTGTAAATCGGACTGCGAAGTGAGTCTAGCGCGAGCACCATTGGATCCTCCTGATTGACTAGGGGTGTTGTCTAGCTCGGTATTTTCTTGGGTGTTTTTCTTGCCACGCTTATGTGCCTGGCCACCTCTTCTCCCGCGGCGGGCTTTCTTGCGCGGAGATTTCACAGCGGGGTCTTCAACATCGGCGGCTTCCTCTCCAGTTATGGTTTCCGTGTCCTTGGAGGGCGATTCATTGTTTTGGTCGGAAGGGAGTAAGCTCGCTGTTGCATCTACTGTCGCTGCGTCATCCTTGGATTCAACGACGGTATCGTTTGACTCCTTTGGCTCTTGTTCTGGGGGCGGCGGGTGAATGACAAGTGCAGGATAGTCTGTTTGTTCGCCAGTGCTCCTCTGCTCAATTGATTTCGAAGTTGTGACTGAGCTGTCGGGGATAGAAATGATATTCTTCAGGTCCAGTCGATGCTTGATCAACTCCTGAATGTTCTGTGTGTTGTAGTAAATGAATGTACCAATAAATAATAAAACGAGGGTAACGAATATATCTAATAAATTGTCCCAGCCCTTGCGTATGATAACGCTGTTTCGACCTGGGCCGGCTGGAGCGGGTAACTTCTCCGGGTCTCTAGAAACGTCTTTCGGAGTGTCATTCGATGACTCTGCAGGTGGGCCAGAGATGCTGGGAAGGTTGTGATGGAAGTTTGCGGACGGCTCAGCAAGAGAATGAACACCGACCAGGGCAGCTCTTTGTTGTGGAAGGTCGAGGGACATGAGTGGCCTTTCCTGTGACATGAATTCTCTATCGTAACAATCTGCTATGCGCGCTCGACCGGTGACAAGCGGGTAAGTTAGCTCCGACATGGCATACCAGCCACCGGCATCTGTACAGTTGATGAACACACGGGACTCTCTGTTGTCGAGGCCAGCGGAGCCGTAATCACTTGTAGACGGCGGCTGGGCGAGTATTGCAAGTGGTGTGTCGGGCTCGTCGGCATATAGGGGACGGGCAACATCGAAAACACGGGCAACCGGCGAAGAAAACCGTTGAGTATAACGACGTCCGTCTATTTTAGAGTGGTCGAAACCGAATATGACCCCATCGTGCATGCTGTAAATGTGACGTTCATCCATGGTTTTGAAATACTGACCTTGGAGGTCTACATCACGATTGTTTGGAGTCCATTCGGCATATTTTATTGTGCAGATGGGCTGACCGGTGTTTGTGTTTTGGATGGAGACGGTGTACTCAATGCGTCCGAGGGTCAACTTACCGCCGGACTTGCATTCATCCCCCGCGGGTTCGAAGTCATTGAGTCGTCGGCAGGTTTGCTCTGGGTCCACAAGCCCGCGAGAACTGAACATGCGAAGAATTGAGCCTGTCCTGGCGTCAACGGTGTATAGAGTAGTCTCTTTTCTAGCGGTATATGTAACCGGGGGGTCCATGCCGGAATATGGAGTCTCGTCGACTAACATCTTAACAGTCAGTCCCAGCCGCTGCAGACCACCGTTCTGGCCCTTATTGTAGATGTACAAGTTGCCATCACGGCTAGGCTCGACTATCCAGAGAAAGTCGTCCTCGATCTGGGCGTCCTTGGACGGGTCTGAGCGGTTTGCTCTATGGTAGACGGTCTCGACCATGGGGCTGCTGGGCACTTCCAGTGCCCATCGAGGAGCACCAGTTTTCCGGTCTCTTGCGTGTATCGTTCCATCGACGGTCGCCAAGAGGACAAAGTCCTCCACTTCCCAGTCCTGTAGAGATCGCGCTTGAAGCTGCGGAGTCGGATCGTTCCGACTGCTTATCTGGACAGGAGGTGCTCGAACGGCGGAGCCAGAGGCCGCCAGAGCCAGTGTTTCGAGGGCGCTCTCATCAGACCTCACGGACGGATGGACGGGATCGGCTATGTGGTTTGGTAATGGGAGGCGGGCATCGGCAGCGCCGCGCGGAGAGGAGGCTGCGACAGGCACATTGCCAGCCTGGGAGAGAAGCAACTGCTGCTGAGCTGCTAGGAGCGGGAGGAGAATGGTGAGGCTCGCGGGGATCGATGCGCGAGATCCTCGTAGCCGCCAAATCATTGCGGAGAGGCCCTTCTATCCCGGCGACGATAAGGCCTTTATGGAGTGCTCCAACAAAGATTGGAATCGAAGGGTCAGGATGCCAGCATCAGACGGTCTTCACGGCCAGTGGTGACTCTGACGGCGGACGGGCTCGAGAGGCGCGGACGGAGACACAGGGAGTAGACGACACATATACGACAGCATCCAGCGGCGCTCTGGGGGCCATCAGGGAGCGCAAACGGGCGGAGGAAACGGGTGGTATGCAGTCCTCCCGTCGTGCAGCTGCGAGGATATCGAGACGGTGAGGGCGAGAGGGCGAAGTCGAGAGAAAGCGAGGGAAACACACAGAGGAACGGTCGAGGGTTTGTTCCTAGTTGAAGCGTTAGTTCAGGTTATTTAGTTGGCCTGGCCATGGGGGCCGCAGTTTCAGTTTCAGCGTTGGACCGCGGACCGGGATACATCCTTACTTTTTCTTGGCCCGTTGAGACAGATCACAGCGGCAACACAGCGAGCAACACCGTGATTAAGTGAGCTGGAGGAGGAGTCGTTGTTGCTGTTGATTTGTGTTGTCTTTGCGCCTTGGAGTGTTGCTTCGTGTGTAGTGACCGAGGTGAAGGTGAATAAATTTCCCTTTTTGGGGTATCTTGAGGTCGACGTCGACAACCACGACATTTCGGGCCATGAGATAAACTACCCCCAACAAGCTATCAGAGATCGAGGATTTATAGGACTACAGAGTGCAGACGCCTTCTTGATAGGATGGTGCTGCTCCGTCTGACCGTCAAGGTCGCCCCCCGCACGCTCGAAGGCGAGGAGAAGGGCGATGACTTGCCCAAATGCACCAGCTTCCTCATGGTGATACACCGGCCGGAGATGATGAGCCTGGGAGAATTGGGCTGGAAGGTCACAGAGCAGTGGAAGAAGCTACGGCCAGAGGCTGAGTATTTCTCTCCTGCTTCCCTGACGTGACAAAACTAGCTCGCTGACGCGAATCTTTTGGCAGACCACTTAAGATCAAGAAGCTCCTAGACGATAACCACGATAGCGACGAATTGGACGCGGATTTGAGCGTGGCAGACGTGTTTATCGACAATGGCAAGGCATACGCAGACGGACTGGACCAACGCGGCGTCCTACGAGTCCTCCAGGTCCCTACAAGCACACGGTCAACTCGCTACGGCTCCGTTGTCCAGGACTGGGATACTATTACAGACCACTACTCTCGTACGGCCGCGCGAGCCTCGAAACGGCGATTTCCACCATTCTCAGCAGCGAACGGACTCGATCAAGCTTCACCTGCGAAATCTCACGCTCCAGGTGTCAACGGGGATCCATTTGAGGTTGCCGAATCGATCCACCCACTATGCTCTATCGAAGAAGAACCATCCAATACAGACACAAATCGACGGATAGAACCATCTCCAGCTCTAGGGGAATGGGAACCCACCCAAGATACTGCAGATACCACCGTTTCGAAACCACGATCCTCGCCTTTGGACGCCTTACCGGGCTCAGCACGAATCTCCAGGTACAACCTATCGAAACAATCTCAGAAAGATGACAATGCTCTCGATGGCACCCTTGCTGCCGAAATTCGCACTTCCCTGAATTCTCGTGAGTACCTATTTATGACATACACCAGCGCAATCAGCTTTACTGACCTCTACGGCTTGACAGAGCAAGCTGCTATTCTGAACCCGGTTGAGACCAAAACTTCCACGTCGGCTGTCGAAAGCCGTCCCTCTGGACATCTTACTCGCTCCGGGGAACACTATGCGAAGAGGCCACGAGCTACCGATAGTGACGAACCATCAGATCAACCTGCAGCATCTACAACTAAGCAGACTCGTTCGAAACGTGCTAAACGACAAAAGGTTGCCGAGACGTCAGTTCCAGAGCCAGAGGACGACAAGATGGCTGACGTCCAGCCTACCGACACTAACATAGAGAAACAAGTTCAAGCTGACCGACATGTTGAAAAAGAAAATGCGAGTGAAAATAAAGCAGTGAAGGGCAACGCACGAATGAGCATAATAGATATGGTTAGGCCAAGTTCAACGGCAATGCCAGCAGTTATTGATTTAACAGGTACACAATCTACAGCAGGGGAAACGAATAGTAAGCCGAAATCAAATCAGATAGGCTTAGGCATCACCGCCAGCCCCCCTAAGAAGCGCACAGTTGACAAATTAGATATCCGAAAAGACAACACCGATACCTCTCTGACCCCCAAGACCCCACGCCGTCTTAACCGTCCGCGTATAGCAGCTATCCATCGACAATCGATGGATAGCCCCATGAGTCGAGCAAGCACCGAAGGCTTCCGTGACATACCCTTTGCGCCGCCCTCTGCGAAGCTAGATAGGAAGATAAAACCGAACAGAAAGTCTGATTCAAAGAAAGCAGCTAAACCACCTAGAGGAACCGAACGCGAGGCAGGAAGGAAGAGTATCAACGAGAACCAGGGCGAGACGTGGGCCGATCAATTTGACGCTTTACAGCCTGGTTGCGATTTTGATCGAATGATCCCTGAGTTGGAAAACACCATTTATGCAGCAAAACGCGCCGATGCAACTCAACATCAGATACCGAAAATGGAAAAGCTCCTTAGTGAAATCGTCCTGCTCCAAGATTCTTACAATAAAGGCGGACCCTCCCAGGAAAGGTCAGCGATACGCAAACGAGCGAGGCGGGCAAAGGATAGCCTTGCTACCCTCGAAGAACCTACGCTTGATTGGGAAACGCCCATAGATGGTGACGAAGATGAAGATTCAGATATGGTTTATGGCCCACCCGAATCATCTTCAGCAGATGAAGAATCCGGTGACGAAGTTGACGGGGAAATCGAAGCCAAAGCACCATATTTGCCCTCTGAGAGCAACCACGAAGCGGTGGATGACGAGCCAACGATAGAGCTAGAAGACGAGAAAGAGAGCGAAGACGAGAATGAAGAAGAAGAGGAGGAGGAAGAGGATGATGAACGTGAAGAAGTGGAAGTAGAAGAGGAAGAGGCTACAGACGAGGATGACGACGTTGAAATGCGAGAACGCGCATCTCCTTCACTCTCAGATGTCACCAGTGAAACATCAGCTAGGAGGCCTCGGGGATCCTCTAAAAAATTAACCCGTGCTAAGTCGTCATCAGTCTATTCAGTGTCGTTATCTGGATCTGAGGCCCCTGAACTTGAACCTGAGCCTGAGCCTGAAAACGCTGGCAGTGATAGCGAGAGTGACGGTGAGAGTGTAAGCGAAGATGAACAGGCCACCCCTCGTGCAACGGCCGGCCTCCGGGACGCATCTCGTCAGTCCTCATCCACCCCGTCACGATCGAATAAATCAGAGTCTGTCGAAAAGCCAGGCGAGAAATCAGAGTTACAAGCCGCACCGGCATCTGAGGGAATCACGGATGTTAGACCTGCGGGAACGCAGGAAGAAGAATCCAGTACGTCGTCTGAAGGGGATGGAGGCGAGGATAACGACAAAATCGCTAAGGTTGATAGTATATCACAGGAATCAGAGTCTAGTTCCAGCGAAGAGTCCAACTCAGAAGAGGAAAGCAACAATGTGGCAAAGGTTGTCAAGCCATTGGAAAGGCCTCCTTTGAAGAATGGACAAGTCACTGTCTTCGAAGACAACTCCGATTCCGACTCTTCCGTTACATCGGAGGGATCAGACATTCCTAGTAAGAAAATCGAATCTGACAACGACTCCCCCTTACGAGCTTCAATCTCAAGCCAACCCAAAAGATCAGGCGTTGCACCGCCAAAGAAGGCGCATATTTTAAAGAGGTCACAGACGCCTCTACATAAACCCATTCGCACGTCGATAGGGTCAGGCCCGGCTTCCAGGAAGAAAAACAACCCCGCGAGCTCTCCCCTCGCCGAGGATAAATTTGGAAAATCCGAGTTCACCACATTCTCTCAGCCTGCGCCTATGTCCATGTGGGCTTCACCTAGAATAAGCAACGGCTCCAACGCGCAACCAACGCCAAATAGGTCGGCAAGACGCAACCTTAAGTCACTCCAAGGGCAATCTGGGAATAATATGTTTAGACGTTAAACTTATCCTAATGATAGGAGCATCAGATAATCTGAATAAACGGGGCCATGGGAACACAGCATTTACTTGGGTCGTTGAAAGCAACATCAAGCCAGGGGGACTGAAGAGATTACATGAGAAGGGCGAGTTTGGCAGGTGAATTGTATGTCGAAGTGTATGTTAGTGTACAGTTGATGGTCTACCTATGTTTCCTTCCACCTACCAAGTAAAAGTAGTAAACTTCTAGTTTAGATACTGATTCGTTCGTACAATTCAAGAGGTGCGAAATCACCGTCTACATACACCGACCACTACAGCGAAGTCTTACTTTCCATGAGATCCAGCGAAAATGAAGATCAAACGTAGACGTGGATCGCTAGAAGTACAAAAACCAGACATCAAAAACATATCCTAGAGATACAAAGATCCAGATATAAGAAGCCGCAGCTTCGTGAGGATGTGGGGCCTATATTAGAATGCTAAATAAGCGGAAGAAACACTCCGTAAAACATCCCCGACCTTTTACTTCGCCACTCAGTTAACCGGTGCAGGCAGATATTATTCATTTAACCCCGTCTGTCTGGTTATTTATACCAGGATGGATCTAGATCTATGCTTCACTTTGGTTCAGCCAGCACCCGAGGGCTTCGAGGCGGCCGCTCCGCTGGTCCTGATTCACGACGGTGGTGGGACAAGTGTCAGCTACTACTACCTATATTCCCTTGACCGCGCGGTCTACGCTATTCAGAACCCCAACTTCTACTCCGGCGAGAAATGGGAGGATGGCATGCCTGAAATGGGCGTAACCTATGCGCGAATGATACGCGCCCATATCCCATCAGGGCCGATCTTGCTCGGAGGTGAGATTTCGCCCATGATGTGCGAACAGCGGCCGTCGCGAATACTGATTCATGGCTTTGGGACCGAGCAGGATGGTCTCTAGGAGGCATGCTCTCGCTAGAAATTGCTAGTATATTTTCTAGGAAGTCTTCGAGTCTGCAGGTCATGGGCATCGTGATGATCGATAGCGTCTATCCGTTTGTCCCAAAACCGCCGTCTCGGACGATTGTTCCGCATAAGCTACAGTTCGGGAAATATACAAAGGAAGAGACACAGCGGCTCTCTGGCAACTGCATGGCCGAGGCACTTGCTATGGTGCATAACTGGACTTTACCGGCCTGGAAAGGCTGCACTGACGAAGAAATGTATACTCGTCGGGTTGCCATTGAAAAGGAGCTGTCAGAGAAGATGAAAGCAAAACATCCAGATGATCAGACGGAGGAGTACGATACAACGCCGATTGGAGAGCTCCCCCTGTTGCCACAGACGGTTCTTCTCCGTTGCAACGAGAGCGTTCCGGTTTCGACGCCAGAAGATACAACTGCAATATGTCGAGTGGACGTGGCTCGCGACATACAAAAGCTAGGCTGGGATCAGTATGGATACGACTTTATAACGGCAGTTCTCGAGATCCCTGGTCATCACTTCAATATCTTTTCTGACGAATATGTAAGCTCAAAATCCCCATTCCAGTCGGCCTGAAACATATTGTTAACAAGTTACACCTCAACGCCTCCAGCTCGATGACCTTACCTCTCGAATAAAAGTGGCATGCAAAATGCTAGAACGCACTAATCTTTAAAGCCGGATGTTTTTCATTGAATAATATCCGACTCTACCTTTAGCAGGACCACTCTTTTGACATAGCAAAACCTAAAGATATAGAATACAAGTGGCAAATTAGCAAAAGCTATTTCCTTTCATCTCGAACAATAATCCCGATCCTACGGGGACTGGAAGGCGGCGCCAAAACAGCGCGCAAAGTGAAACAACACCGAGATATCACCTCAATCGTGGAGTAGCAATAGCTGATCAGAAACGGATCTGGATACGATCTTTGTAGTTAGTTGATAAGGCTTGGAACAAGGGGAAATAGTTCGAAGGTTAAAGTGGCATTGACAAGTGTACGTCTGCTTCCGCTGCCATAAATTTGCCTTTTTCATATTAAAATATACTATTCTCAGAACAAAGAAGTTTTCCGAAGAGCCACGCGAAGAGAGAAGGACCTACCTCCTTTCCCGTCTCTGGGAAGCTAGAAATGCCAAACTTCCAACTATCGGCTATGCTATCCAATGCAATGCCGACCGACGCCTACACGCCCCCCCACGCCCTCATATTCCCGTTTATGCAAGAAAAAAGAAAACAAAACGATAAAAAGCCACGAGGAAACAAACAAAGGAAAAAGGTGAAACGATAAGGCTGAGTTTACCATTTCTCGAGTCATGTTGATGAATTCAATAGTCGTTATGGCTCCTACTATTCTTTAGTGTGGCCTGGACGCCGATTGTTCTTAGGTTCTTTGGTCGTGGAATAAAGAGGTCGTGATGGACCTGGATATCGTCTAACGTGGTGTTGCATAGTTCGAAGTCAAACCGCCGGAATATTGTGCTGACTGCGATAAAAATCTCTGCTTTTGCCAAACTAACCAAGGACAAGGAGATTAGCTCTGATCGACATTCTTTGTCTAGTATACATATGCCGACTGGATGGCTATGTCCCGATCCCTTGAGGGGGGGGAGAATCGACTCACTTCATTCCGATACATCTCCTGGAGCCGGAACTAAAGGAGACCATGTACTTTTCAAGATGCTTTCGTTCTTCGAGATCCAGCCACCGTTCGGGAACGAAATTATGTGAATCAGGGAATACGTCCTCATCATGGTGGACTATGACTGATGACATTCCCACAGGTGTCTATTTTGTGTCGATTAGATTGTCAGCTATCTAGACCGGATATATCGAGTTGTCACTTATACTCACGCCTGGTGGAATAGCAAGTCCCTTATACTCGATGGCCTGGTCGGGGGATTTCCGTTGCAACCGCGTGCTGACGCCGTATGAAAGCCTATTGCCGATAACTGTGTTTTAGCAACACATTGTTCTGGAAGCTTGGACGGACGGGTGACCACGTTTTTCTTACCGTAAACCTTCAAGGATAACCGACGACTGATGGTTTTAATTAGCTTTGGTCCTGACATCGGTCTATCAAGGGGGACAACCCAACTCACAAGGTACGGGAGTTGTTCGAGAAGGCAGAGTTTCACCTCTGCAGTTGGATCCGACTCGAGGTTCTGGAGCTCATCCCTAAGTCGCTGGAGTTTCTCTGGATTTGTGAGAAGGTGATACGATATCACGGAGAGACAGTTTGAGGTCGTTTCCGTTCCCGCACCGATGATGGAGCGGACCTCCTGGGTCAGCCTGTCGGGCCGCTTCTCTTCATTGCTGAGCCTGGAGTCGTATATTTGGTCAAACAGCGTCTTCTTGCGTCCGACCATCTCCTCGGCACATTTGTTTGCTCTCAAACGCTCGTATTGGACCTCATCTATGCGTTCACGGCATCGTCCGGCCAAGGTATAGAACAATTTGAGACCTGGATTTAGGGACATGGTGATAGATTTGGGAAGTAGTTTCAGCAGTGACAGTACCCACGTCACCTGTCTGGACACCATAGACATCTCTGAAGCGTCTCTAAGGACTTGACCCCAGTTAGGATACCAATCCGGAGCGTCGAGGTAGCCGTAGCATCGATCCATGGTGAAAGTCGTGATCAGGTCTGTGGTAAGGCATGTATAGCCCAGGGACAGAGGGACGATGCTTTCCATGGCGCCGAACTGCACGATCCGGCTGCAGAGCTTTTGAACAAGGCCCTGGATCAGGCTCTCCTGCTGGAGGACTTTGCCTCTCGAGAAGAACGGATTCATAGCGCCACGCCTCAGCCGATGGACGTGATGGCTGACTGTCCCAAACGCAGAAAGGGGGAAGTCGAAGGGCTTCAAATAATAATAATTCTTATCTCGGGGGTTGCTATGTGAGTATAGAACGCCGTAGAAGTGAGGATCATTAATATGTAACTCTTGAGGACTGATGCGAATAATAGGACCTAGCGGGGCGAATGTTCAGCATCGCCTTTGTCTCATTAATATATTTTTTGGATGTATGGATATATGCATACCATATTTTTTATGCAGCTCCTTGACCTTGAAGATATATCGGCCCTTGAGAATCGCATCATAGTAAAATTCATACAAATAAGTTATTGCGGCGATCTTGGGGCCTGGGAATCTCGACAGCGGAGAGAACCACACTTGATATGCCGCATCGACGACAACGCACGCAAGCGATGTAATGGCGATGACCGCAAGGAGGGGAAGAAGCAAAGGCGAGTGGAAGTCCATCTTGATATCTTTTCAGTATTGCTAACTGGTGCGGAGGCCAGGCATTTGAAAGAGACTTGGGTTTCGTTGACAACGAGGCCAGGGTCGAGTCCTCTTTATAAACCACCACGATCCCACGACCGTTCACTCCAAGCCAGCGCAGCCAACTGCGGAGTCAATGGAGGCGGCAAGTCCCTGGAAACATGAGGTACGGCAGGTAAAAGCCGGGTCTCGCTCCGCCGTGAAGGCAAGAGGCGCGTCTAAATGCTGCATGAGACCCATGGCTTCACTCCGAGGGGGGGCTTTCTTTTTCCTCTTTCTTCTCTGCCTTACTTTCTTTTTGCAATAAAGAGCGATGTCTACATTGAATTTCGACCACGAGAGGGAGGGAGGGACTATGACGTCTCGGGCCATGGCCGCATGTGATTTTTTTGCAGCGGCCAGACATCTGTGGATGTTTCTAAAATAGACGATCCTTCGTCTATCCCAGAGCTCGATACGCTGCTGGTGCACCCGGCCCCCTGTGTGTTCTTTGACGCTGGCCGCTCCGATCCATGGCTTATAAATAACCATTCATCTCAAACGGACCCGGGGTTGATATACATTAGTCTACAACAAACAAAGTGGAAGCTACGCATGGACGGCTATTAACATCTCCACTAACGCCCGAACAGCCATTATCCTTGCTTCCGTATGGAGAAATTTGAGTTGCGGGAGGTCAAGGCTATAAAGCCCTGCATGCCTATGGAGCCCGGAGCTAAGACGGTACTAGGGATGGTGGTAAATATCCTGAGAGCAGATGACGGTATCCGGGGATCTACGCCCCCCCGAGAAATTGACCAGGCAAAGCGCCGAGATATCAGGATACGTTGCCCTCCCTCCCTCCCCCTCCTCCTCCTCCTCCTCCCCCCCCTCCCCCCCCCCTCTCCCGTTCTCCTCTCTTTGGTGCAGGACTGGGCCGGGGTGGTTTGGCATCAAGGTAAGCTTAGCCTAGACGCCAAAGGATCGTCGCGGTGACTGGATTGGCCGCTCAGAAATCTCACCGGCTTATTTTATAATGCCTACTGGTTCTGGTGGCGTTTATCAAAAATTGGCTGGTAATATGTCCATATTGCTGGGATCTACGTGGTGGGATTGGAAGGAATATCCTCGGGGATCATTGTTACCTGCATCCGCCCTCGTAGGTGAGCCGGAGTGCTGGGAAGGAAAAACCAATGGCATGTACGGCTATCCCTGCGCCTGGAGTAAATGGCTGCATGGCGCGTGTATATGAACCAGATTTTGATTCGGACAGGAAAATAAGCGGTGCTGGTAGGACAGGAAAAGCAATATTCGTTGAGCCGGTTCCAATGAAGGGCTATCATGTACAGATACCCAGCCTTCTGTAAAGCTGACATTGCATGTTCATGCATGCTGCAAACCCCGAGACATGGGGATCTTCTGGTTCGTCATTATTCACGACCGGCCAATCAACCTCATTTGACATCCTACCGAATACACTGATAGGCCACGTAAACACACTCTGGCTCACCCTACCCGGCAATCGGGCGCCAATGATAGCACGCCTACCCCGGACGAAAGAAGCCGGCCGATGGCCAGCCCTTTTACAGATATGTACTCCGAATCTTGCCTCCTCTAGTTTGGGCAGTGGTCAAGCGATATCAGCCTTCTTTCTTCTGGTCTAACAGGACGTTATACGATACGCTCGCTTGTCGAGACGAAGCAAATCCAATCGTTGCATGTGAGTATCGATTGTCACTACTTGTCCCTTGTCTGAACAGAGTGAAACACACACGGTAACCCGCGTGCAGTATTATAGCGCCGAGCTAGATGACGGAGGTGATATCCGACAGGCTACTGGGGGTTGTTCCTCCGGGGAGGTCAGGGTCGGAGATCAACTATCGATCTTTGCGCAAGAAGCGCTGTTGTGGCATGCAACCCTCTCAAAAGGGTGCATAAGGCGTCCCCGGCACGTCGTATCGAACGTTCGTTACGCGCACGTTGGTAGACTGACCAGGAGACAAGTCAGATAGACTGGTTCATACTAGTGATACCCCGTCAGCAGATGCGAAGGATGCATATCCGGTGACATACGGTGCAATACAGAGCTGAGGTTCAAATCTCAGCTCTGGGTAGGGGACGGTCATAGCGGAGGCCATGGGCAAAAACATGTACTCCGTAGTAACGTTTAGTTCTAGATCGTTCCAGGATTGAGTCGTTTAGCAGCCTTGTAGGGTTGTCACATCACAGCGGATGGATTCCGCCTTGCTTGGACACCGTAGACGGGGCCGGCCGATAAGGATGATGTCCAATGTACGAACTCTGCAACGGTTGCCAGCCAGGATCAGACGCCGTTCATCCGTGTGTAGCAGGTAGATATTGTCATGCCGAGAAGACACCGAGATAACTTCCCTGCATATGCAGAGCCGCGGTTTGTACTCTTGTACTCCGTACGCCTGAGTCATCTGAAAATAGCAAGGAAACACAAGGTCGTCCCGGCCCTGTATCGAAAAAAAAAAAAAAAAAAAACAAAGGAATATTGCAAGGAAAGGCCATCCATCGTCCTGTGAATTCGGATACGAGAGCACAAGAGATGAAGCCGAAGGGGGCAAAACTCCCCGGCCCTGTTTTCAACCAAACATGGAAGTGGAAGCCTGCGCCATAGCACAGAATCCACACAAGAAGCGAAGTCCGAGTTATTGACGAAATCCACCCTATCTTTTATGTGGTGGAACAAAGAGAGAGGGCTCCGTTATGGCGAGGTCCTTCACACCCAGTTTCGATTTATCTTTATCTGCACAGACTGGTTAGCACGCTCAAACCTCTCGAACTATGGGAGTAGAGGGGACGATCACTGTTTATGCTTCTCCCTCCTGCAGGAGACTGCTGAAGAGTCCTTTGTTCGTTGTACATGGCCGATATGCAGTATTTCTTCTTCCTGGGCCGTCCACCGGCGAAGTGAAGTCGTATAATGTTCAACACCGTTGGAGTAAAGATAAAAACTCCACCGGCAATTAGGCTTTCGAGTCGGGAAATATAATTCACCGAGTGGCCCTTGCCTTGTTCCGGAGAAGTAATAACTACATCAGCGTCTGTACAATCCCACGCAGAGGTACAGCGAAGTGACGGCGACATCGACGAAGGTTAAGGCTGCTGCATTCTCAACGGCCGGCTGGACTGATCGCCCGTTTGACATGAAAAGAAAAATACGAGCAACCACGTCAACCTGCAGACAAGCCGACTCACTCCGACTCCCTCGGCAATGCCGCTAGACACAGCTATATGTATCATGCACAGCAGGAGATGCATTATTCTCCCTGCTGTTGTGTATGTGTAAACGGTGATGGCGTCTAACCAGCCCTCTGGGACTCCTATCCCACTCCGCAGCCGTGAGCCCAGAGACCAGAGATACGGGCCTGATACTGACAACCTGGCGCCTCCGGGAGCTGCCAGTCAACAGGAGTTTGCCCCTACCACTCGGAAGCGTCAGGTTGCAGTGTTGATATGCAGCTTCTTGGCTGTTGCAATGACTATTGGGCCAAACTTCTCGTACGGCGTCTTCCAGGACTACTACGTTGCAGGCAGCGATAGCATCCTGCCCCCGGCTGAAGCGAAGAACAGAGCTGCCGTGGCCCTGGTCGGTACTCTAGGCGCCGGACTGACCTGGAGCGGTTCTATTGTGATCAACCCTCTTATGGGCAGGGTTAAGGGGAACGCAAACCGGAAAATTGCAACCGTGGGTTGTTGTCTAATGAGTGCTGCCTTTGCACTTGCTGGCTCATCCCAGAGGGTGAGTGAACCTCCTTACTATTTCTATATCAGCTATGTGCCCCCGTCGAAATGAACCTACTGTAAGAACAACGATTGACTCTAAATATGCAGCTATGGCATCTCCTGTTGACCCAGGGTCTATTATACGGAATTGGCAGTTCCATGGTGTATTTCCCAATCCTTAGCGTTGCACCAGAGTATTTCGATCGTCACCGGGGAGCGGCCATGGGGTTCATCTTGAGCGGTGCGAGCATCGGCGGCTTAATACTGTCACCACTTGTCCGGGCACTTCTCGACATCATTGGCGCTCGCTGGACACTAAGAGCGATGGCCCTTGCAAACCTCGCCATAACCCTGCCCGTTGCTCTATCTGCGCCTCCAAGCCGCAGCATGACCAAGAGGCCGACGCTGGTCAATGTCAGACTTGCAAAAAAACCGGCATTTATCCTACAGTCGCTTGCAGCCTTACTGCAGGCAAGCGGGAATTTTGTGCCAATGACGTTTCTCCCGGAATTTTCAGCTGTTTGGATACTCCGTTTCCTTCGGTGCAACATTACTTGCTGTCAATAATGGCATTAATGCTGTATCACGAGTTCTGATGGGTTTCACCGCAGATAGGTTAGGGAGACAAAATACTCTGGTCCTAGGCGTGGTCGGAAGCGCTGTAAGCGTGTGGAGTCTCTGGCTCGCTGCTGCTGCCAGCGGGGGAAAAGCGCCGTGGCTATCATTTGTCATTGTGTATGGAATACTGGCAGGTGAGTGGTGCCGTAATCCCTTGATGATGTTTCCCTATGGCCCATATGGCTGCTAACGGATATGATAGGTGGTAAGAGCAGATTATCCCCCCGTTGATTACTATGTTCTACTCTTAGTATGCCTTGTGCTAACGTAGAAACGTGTCGTCGTGGTTTGGAACTTAGCATTCAATGCACTCTTCCCAACAACTATCACAGAAATCTTTGGCGTACACGCCTACGCCTCTGTGAATGGCTTTCTCTACTTCGTCAGGGGACTTGGAGCGCTTTTCGGCTCCCCCGTTGCTGGCCTGATTCTGGGAGATTCCCGGGTCCCCTCTCCAGGCCAGGACACGTCCGCTTTGCTACGCGACTACCGAAACCTCATCTGGTATGATGGGGCCCTCCTCTTGGCTTCATCATTTTGTGTAGTCGGCGTGCGAGGTTTTGACGCCCTGGAGAAGCGCAAGTGGGCATGGAGAGCGTAGCTCGCTCACTTTGTATGGCATGAGAGGCATAAAGTTTGATCTCTCTATCGATCCACGGAACATGGATCGTATTATTACCTTGTGAGAAGTGTTTTAATGCTCAGCTTTCAGTAGCCGGGTAGCTTGTTCATACTCGTCACGTCAAAGTTAATCTATATCTGCCTGCCATGGTATTCGATCAGTCAGTGCTCGACCATGGATCCATGGATAGGATTTACTACACATTCATGGTTCTATCCAGTCGTCGCATATCGTCATGGACGTGCTTTCTATTTTTTTTTTCTCCTCTTCCTATCCCAAAACGTTATTGCATCATAGACTATGAGAAATATCACATATATAACCGTCTATGAGCCTGCTTTCCTCACGCTTCCCCGTGTCATCTCTTCTCTAGAATATCTGTCACTTGTCCGCATAGACTGTATACCTTACTTTGTAAAACGAGCTCAAACGTTTATTCATATCGAAAAATGTCTTCAACTATGGCCTCTTCCCCAGAAGAAGGCTGTTGCCCTTGGCGGTCTACATCCTCTGATACAGATGCTATGCCTGATCCTTGGTGCACTACACTTCCTGATTACGAAGACCTTGTCTCTTCTTGGTTTTCTATTGCCTCCGATCCAGGCGTAAAAGCTGGGTGCTGGTGCTGCACAGCCCCTGATCCTGGAGATATACCTGATATCCCGTACTCTACGGACTCTCTCCCAGACGAAGCATACAGTGACCAGTACTTCACAAACTTTGATCCGGAAGAAACATCCGAGGCTCAGCCTACGGTCTCTACTATAGAAAACTCGGGCGATGATGAGATCTCGATCTTTCCCTTCGAATATTCCGACCTAGGTTAGTTATAGGCAGTTATTGACATTGAATCGTGTTACACACTCTCTCTAACGGCTGGCTAACAAGTTACATAGAGTTGATGTACCTCAAGTACCCTAAGCCCACAGCTAGCCCGGACAAGGTGTATGAGTTCTTACACATATGGGTATTGAATACTGTCCAGGACGACAAGATCTCGAAGAGGATCCATAAGGAACTAGAATACTCTACCATAACAGGTGAAACATTGTACGCAGCCTCTGCCGAACAGTTGGAATGGTTACTGGGAGGATATAAATCTCTTGCGAAGACATTACATTTAGTACTCCTCGATTCCCGATATAATGGTGTAAGTTATTCACCCTTCTCAAGGCTAATCGAACTAAGCATGGTCGTCTCTTGGTTGAGCAGGGCTATAATAATCCATTTTGAGGCTAATTAACCTATAGGGCGAATTGAAATACGTGCCTCTTTCATTCTTTGGCTTGAAAAACTAGGTGAATACTCTTGCTACAGTCAAGTTGTTACCAGCCATCAAATACACCATATTTTCATATACGATTCTATACGTTGATGTTATTTTCAGGGAGGGCGGTGCAAGCTTTGCGTTGATTAATTAATTAAAGGGGAGGAGAGAAAAATGACAGTTAAATAAAACCATAGTTAATATCGAATCATTAATCTTAGCTATACACCTAGTTAGCATCTGATCACCACCCAGATATATATGTATGCCAGACATGGAGGTACATTCTTTAGTTCAGGTAGAATAACCCCTTAAATCACATTTATGCCTAGAAGAGGAAATACACAACTCTCATAAAAGCCGACGCCCTTTTTCTTTCCTCCATAACACGATTATGTTCCTCCCAGTCAATCTCTCGGCGTCCAGCGTCGACATCAATATCGCGAAGTTTCAACCACCCATTTCCTTTCCAAAAATATGCGCACGCCCAGAACAGGAGAACAACAGGCACAGCCAGATAAGTTTTGAAGAATCCTTTGGCATCGTTAGTGCCATTGGCATTCACACCTCCACCAAGTGGCCAGACGGCGGTGTAAAACTGTGTCATATCCTGTTAGCCACTGCAGCTACATGTCCACGGCTAATGTAAAAGGGTCGAAAGATCAAAGTGCATACCTGAGCGATGAAAACAAGACCAACGAAGATAAGGCCGAACCACGATCCCCAGACGCCGAATGCAGCCTTGAAGGGTATTTCATCCAAAGAATGACCATGGTATTTCCATGCAGCGCGAAATCGAATATGTGCCAGGCAGATCTAGACGTCACATTAGAATCAAAGATGGAGACTTATGAGTGAACGAGCGCAATGCTACAAGAAAGGGCAACACATACACTTCCCCAGGTGAAAAGGGAGGCAAGTCCCGAGAGAGCAAGCAGCCAGGCGAATATCTCTTCACCGCTTGCAGATATGTTGATGTATGCAAGGAAGCTCACAAGTATCATGGCTACGGTGGAAACGAGAGGGCGGCCAGCTCGATCAACATAGTTGAAGATTCTAGGGGCGTAGCCCTGCTCAGCCAGCGCAGTCAACGTCCTAGAGCCACCGTATACGCCTGAATTCCCGATAGAGAGCACGGAGACCAAGATCACAACGTTCAGGAAGCTATCAAAGCCTACCAGACCGGCATCTTTGGCAACAATGACAAAGGGGGAGGCAGTAACGTCAATAAGGCTGCCACTGCCGAGAAGGCGTTTATCGGTGTAAGGCACCAGCAAGCCGATGAAGGCAAGAGCAAGGATATAAAACAGAGTGATACGCCAAAACACCTGCTTTATTGCTGATGGGAGAGACTTAAGGGGGGTTTTCGACTCTGCTGCCGCCAATCCAACCAGTTCGGTGCCAGAGAAAGCAAAGGCTGCAGTGACGAACACGGCGCAAACACCTAGCAGGTGTTAGCATAGAGATACCTCCTCCTCCTCGAGATACAGCATAAGGAGCCTTAATTCACCTTTGAAGCCATTGGCAAACGATCCTGGATCGTGCCACAACCTAGCACCCCAATACTCGGTATATTTGCCATGCGACGGGCCACCACCAAGGACACATACCAGGGCCATGATCATGAATATTACAATAGCCACGAGTTTCAGACTGCTGGCCCAAAACTCTTCCTCTCCATAACCCAAGACCCCAAAGATATTTATCAAGATGATTGCGATAATGAACATAGTGATCCATACCGCTACGCTGACATTAACTTGCCAGTATCCTATCGTCAAGGCGGCAACTGTGAGCTCAAGCGGTAGGATGATCGCCCATTGGAATATATAGTTCCAGCCCATCGCAAAGCCCCAGGAGGGGTCGATAAAACGAGTCGAATAGGTATAAAACCCGCCGGAGATGGGGAATAAGACAGCAAGTTCGCCTAGGGCGTAAACCACATTGAACATCATCTATATGAACAGGTTGGTGGTTAGTGCCTGTCATGACGAGTTTGGCCTTTGAAGCTGGGGAGTAACTAGTTACTGACCATTCCAGCAATGGCGAAGTCGATTAGGAGAGCCCCTGGGCCACCTGCTCTCAACGCCGAACCCGAACCAACGAACAAACCGGCACCTATGCTGCCTCCAATGGCAATCATATGCAGATGTCGAGACTTCAATGTCTGGTTAAGTTGGTTGTGTTTATCGGCAAGCGTGCGTCGCTTGAAGGACTCTGGGGTGCAGCCCATGCGAGTCCAAAATCCCAGCGGCGGCGAGGACTCCAACGAACTGTCTGATATGATATCATCTTCGGTTTTTCCATAGCCGGCCTTTTCACTACTACCACCACCATTGCCTATCGCGAGCTCTGGCTCCTTCTCGGACTTTTTCATACCGGCGGCGTGTGGTGATGAACTGCCAGACACGGAGAATGTATTTTGTGCCAGATGACGACCCCAAGAAATTGCTCAGATGGTGGATGGCAATGGAGAATATAAATACAGCCGCATCAAGGGACGGTCCATGGGTTAAATGGTCAGGAGCTGGGGCATCCAGAGCATGCAGGGTCCTAAAAGCGGGATGATATTGGAGATCCTAGCTATAACTATATCAAAGTCAGATCGAGTCCCCAGATAGCTTTTTTTTTTCAGGAGATCCTGGCTGGGAAGACGTCCTCCTTTGCCTCTTTCCCCAAGATAAGTCGAGTGTGCAAAGGAAAGGTTTCAATTCGTCAATCCTACCTAAAGATGCCTACGGTGGAATAATGCAGTCAACTTTTGCTCCAGCTCCAACGGCGCCAACGATTTGGCAACACCAGCCCAGAGGCAGAAGAAATTTGCAGTGACTCCAAATCATGATTCTTATTAAAGATACGATCATAAGCGAAAGATTCCTGATCCCGAAATGTGGGTATCAATGTTTGGCATCTTGGGAGACGAGCCCACAGGGTCCTGAGTTCCTCTAGCAAAAAGATTCCGTTATTAGAACCCAATTTTGCGCTGGGGTCCAGTTGTCCACCTAGACTCTGAGGCATCCATAGGCTGCATCTTGTTCAGTCCTATGGGAGAGCCTGCGTGGTGACATTCTCGAAGGCCATTTTTCTAGAAGGCTTCAGGTGGCCAGGGATAATCCCGGCTTGCTCACGGCATTGAGGAAACTCGGCTGGGCACGATGGTGAATTTGCGGAAGAAAAGTCTAAACCGAACCAAAAGTCGCAAACCCTGCCCTGTAAATCGGAAGTTATCGACCGTCATCACTCCCACCTATACAAACTATGACCATAACTACAACATGATCAAAGAAAAGATGGTGTGATTAGTCCGAGTTCTGAAGCACGACGGTTATCATGGATTGATGCTTTCCTAACACGCCGTTGTTACAGCAAGGAACCCTTGGGTTTTGGCATCGCAGATCTGGAGATCGGGTGCATGGAAGAGATGCTATACATCGAAAATTTTCAGGCTTGGTCTAAATATTTCTCATGGAATATAGTAAGCTAATTACGGCCAAGAACTCGGCCAGTCACAGATTCCCTTTAACGGCCCTCTCTACGGAAATATAAGGCTACGCCCTGCAACACGACTGGACGAGCGAAGCATGGTCCTTGACGGCGCGATCAAGCTTAAGGGCAAACAAATTGACAACCGCCAGCTAGCAGAACCCAGACACAACCAATTGGGTGTGAGTTGCGCCGCATGGCCCAGTTCTAACCTACCTGTTTAGTTTGGCCATCTGGGCGGAAAGGTGTCTATATACATCTATACACTCCGTGCATGTCGTATCAAAAACTCGATTCGTCGTATAGAAGGTGTTCTAGAATGATCTTGCCTTCGAGAATGCCGCCTGTCTCCTGTCCCTTGTTACCATCTGACCTCTTTCGCCATCATACATCTCGGCATACCAAGGAATTCTCAGGGAGTGATACTAATCGTGGCTTACAGGGACACGGAAGCCACGAACCTTCTGCGTGGCAAGTAGCCAAAGGGAGGCGCCACGCGGTAGATCGACTTGCATTTTTGCTCCAGCTGGTGGTTAATCCCGTCAGCCCAGCCGTCTAGCCCTTTGGATAATACGACCATAGCGTCCGAAGAGAAAGCTAGCTAAGGACCAAGGCCAGCAATGCCAGCATGTTGATACAATCACGAGGTAGATGTTCCCGTCCTCGAACAATATCGCTTCAAGAACCCCTCTGCCAAGTGGAATATATTCTTATTCCAGAATACATGCCGACCCCCCTGTAAAGCCTCTGTTTCAGATGAATCAAGAAGTTGAACTTCTTTGATTGCCCTTTAGCTAATCATTGAATGTTCTACATATTCTCTTTTACGAGGGTAGTTTTTCAAGATCCCTCACTGTGGGACACGCGGCGGTAGGACTCTACCGAAAATACGACAAGAAGCTAGGAAGCTGGTGCTAATCTGGGCTGATATTGCAAGCGCATCCGCAGCGACGACCCGCATCGTATTTTTACGTCGCTAGTGCCGATATGAGCTGAGAAGGTAGTGGAAGCTTGAGGAGAAGAACTTGACGATTTTTTAATTAATGATACGTTAAAGAATAAACGTGGGAGGTTTCATATTCAACTTCCAGGGGCAAAGCGAGAGTCGTTGCCCTGAACGGTTTACCGTTTATAAAATATGCCGACATGAAGAGAACAGTTATAGATGGAGATAAGATCATTGGTCGATACTTTAGGCACTCTAATCATATCGTACTTGGAGTACTAGAGGCCACCCGCTGGAGTGTCTATCTATGTAGAGATGAAAAAAAAATGTGCTTGCTCAGGCCGAGATATATGGATGTGAGGTCATATGTTTACATAAGCAGTGACAAAAACTGGGACGTCAAGATAGCTTCAAGCAAAAGAATAGAGAAAAGACAGACAAGCATCCAGGCAGCATGGTCCTACGGCGGCCAGCTGTACTTCCACAACACCATGGAGCTGTACGGTTTCTTCATTCGAGACAGACCTGTCAGCCACACCACTATAGTTCTAGCCGTATAGCTCCATTCCTACGGTCCGACAGACCCACGACCAAGAATGTATACAGAACCGCCCCCTACGCCCGCAACCTCTCGCTCCTCTCAGCTCTTCCACCTATTCTCGTCCCTCCTGTTGTCCTTGTCGGTCTAACAGTCACACTCTGGGTATATAAATGCGCAATGATGATAATCTTTCAGAACAAGATAATCTACATGCCGTCCATGCCACCGTTCTCGCGACGAGAGAAGATAGTTGACTACGAGCAAGCTTGTCAACCAATACTTTGGAAGGAAGGGAGGATACGGTCCCTGGATGGGGTGGAGATTGCGATATGTGTTGGACGTAATGTAGTACGGACGGTGGATGATAAAGAGACGAGAAGGAAGAAAGGGGAAGTGGTGATATTGTATTTCCAGGGGTTAGTTAGCTTGATCTCTAGCTTAATTGACGAACGAGTTAATAATAGATTGTATAGAAATGGGTCTTCGATTCCACCCCGTTTGCCCCAGTTATCAGCCGTGTTGAAGTCGTTGGAAGATAGATCATATACCATCGTTGCGGTCTCGTATAGGGGATACTGGACTTCTCGCGGCCGAGCATCCCAGCGTGGGATTGAACGTGATGCTATCGCTGCCTTGGACTGGGCCCGGCAAACACATACCGATCCAAACACTCACATCGTCCTCTGGGGCCAAAGTATAGGCGCAGGGGTAGCTACCTTTCTAGCAGCCGCAGACCACCAGCGACAGTCCTCTTCTGTGCGGCCAAGGTCAGAGTGTCAGCCGCCGTCCTTGATTCTAGAGACGCCGTTCGTAAGCATACAGTCCATGCTACTGACTCTCTACCCACAGCGGTGGTTGCCATATCGATATCTGGGCCCTTTCCTTCGAAACTGGTGGGATTCAGAGGCTGCTATTCGTTCTATATCAGCTTCACAGGCGAAGGGCGTGGAGAAAAGAAAAGCCTTGGTCATATCAGCAGATAAGGACGAGCTGGTCCCTCTCGAACAAGCTAATGTTATAGAAGAATTATGTGTTGGTTGTGGGATGGATGTATGTCGTACAAGGGTTCGAGGCGCCCTGCACACAGAAGCCACCTTTCGAGGAGATGGGAGGAACGCGGTGGTGACATTTTTGAAACACGTATAGGATATTCGAAGGTGGTTATATATTAGTTATATTAACAGTAATAGGCATCAAGCTAAATATTTAATTCGTAATAGACATGCAAACATATGATTTGAACAGAACGCAAAAGACAGCCACCAGTTTTTGGATTCCAAATAAGCACTGTTGAAGCTTCCAACCAACTCAGAGACTAATTAATTAATTCGCCAAAAATCATAGCATAGTAGAGCATTAAAAAAGCAAAACAAGGTAGGGTAAGACCGTAATTCATACAAGAGGGGAAATAAACATGTCCAAACAGGTTAGACGGGTATATCGTATAATAACGTGAGCCAAAAAGGTTGAGCATCCTTGGCGATAAAAAATATATATAGAAAAACATATTGAAACATGCAATCATTAAGCAGGAAAATGGGAATGAGTATGTTTTTTTTTTGTAAGGACGTGCTCAGCACGCAGACCTCACGACTGTTCTGTTCGACAGCTGTCGGCCAAAGGGTGCATGAGAGTACTCTGGTGGAGGCCGCACTGTTGTGGCCGTCATCGTACTTCCTATCGACTCCAATGTCCCAGAACGTTGTCTACTGCCTGCTCCGAGCGATGCACGGCCCATATATTCGACAGGGGGCGGTGAGATGTTTCTGGGTGTAAAGAAGGCATCTGTACTCTGCACATTGTCACCGCGAAGGGATACAGCCTGAGCCAAGCTTTCAGCGGCTGCGACTTGTACTGGTACACGGATAGAGAGCTGTGGCACCGTCAAGCTCGTGTTGGGCGTGAGGACGGAGATGCTCATATCTAGCGCGTATGTACGGGAGGTCAAACAGGAGTGGAAGGTTGGTATAAAGGCCTTGGTTTTCGGCAAGGTGATGGGCGCTAGGATGGTACAGGTGTAATATGTGCTACCAGCGTAGGCAGCTGTAGGGCCGGTGCGGGAGGTATCGATGGAGGAAGTGGACTGAACAGAGCCACGACGGGAAGTGGGGGCAGAAGACATGGGGGTGTTGATAGAGAGGTTGGTTGTCGATGATGCGGGAGAGCAGAAGGTAGAGTTGGCATCTCCGGAGTGTTTTGTCCACGGCACGGAAGCGATACAGCGGGTTGCAAGAGGGACAGTTTCGGGGTATGCGCCATGGTTGAGAGACCAATTGGGCATGCTTTCGCGGGCTGCAAAGTCCTTCCATGGCTCTGAAGCAAAGTACGTGAATACCTTGAGCTTTGTCCAAAGGGTGTTGAGACGAGGTGGTTTCTGATTTTCATCAGCAGGATCGAAGCGAACGTGGACTTTCACCATTGTACTCGGGGTCTCTTGCTCCTCAGATGTCGCGGTTCCTTCGCTACCTGGGCGCTGGATAGGGGGGAGATGGAATGGCTTTGGCTGCTCAGCAGCCATTGCGATGCGACCCAACTTCCCGCGTAGTGCACCTCTCCTGACGGATTTTTCGGTTCGAAGGCAGTAGTCGACACTGTCTTCAGAAACGTCGAGCGGTGGTTCGACATCGGTAGCCGGGATGATACGGACTTTTTTACCTTGATCAACGACGGTGCGAAGGGTATCTGAGCTGGGGTTATGTTTCATCAACTTAGCCCTGATGGTATACTGAATCTGAACCATCTGTGGTATCAAGTCATCGAGTAGCGTGTTCCCGTCCCCGGCTAACATAGGGTCTCCAGCAGACGGAGGCAGGTTGGTGTGTGCATGTTGCACTTGCGGATGGTTGGTCCGATGTGTACATGACTGCGGAAGGAGTCTCTCTGGCACGACAAATGTGAAGGGGAACGTATATTTGCGACCAGCCTCCAGGATGCGGGGCTGCGGATAGTCCGACTCATCGATAGGCTGAACCAGCCTGAGGAATGTGTGGAATGCAGAAGAACGACCAACAGCCGGGCCAGCGGCCCCAGGTCTCTCAATAAGAGTCCTCGATGTGCCTATATCGGAGCGTAATCAGTTGGCTGCTTTTTATTATATAAACTTTGTTGATATACACACCTAAAAAAGTGATGGAGATCTGCTCGAAACGGGTATCAACGTCGGAAACAAAGGTTGCTTCGCCCTCGATAGTATCAAGGGTAGTGTAAGAGCAGATTCCAGACGCCGGCTGGTCTTTCAGATTGATTTCAACCCGTGGCGCTGAGCGTTTCCCCCACGTCTCAAAGGCGGCGCTCCGTGACGCCAGAGACGCCGACATCCTGATATGTTCTCTTGCTCAGCTATCCTAGACTAGTATTGCGATGCAGCCAGAGGGTAAATAAAACGCCGAGAAAGCAGACAAGAAGGATAGGATAGAGTGCGGGGGGCCACAAAGGTTGCGCAGGCAGTGTCGTCCTGGTGGTTATCAACAGGCAAGTTGTATCTGGGTGAGCTGCGAGAGGTCCTCCTGCACGGTGAACAAGGCGATGAATAAGGCGATGTGTTATGAGTTTTAGCGCAGCTGGCAGGGGGACGCGGGGGGTTATATAGTTATTCAGTTTTGAAAAAGGGTGAGAAGAGGCCGAGTTGACGCAACCATAATTCCCGTTCCACTGGCCGGGCTCACGAGATAGCTGTTTGTATATATACTTCGGCGACAGGGGAGTGGCGGTCCAGCAGCACGGTACCGTATACCTGCCATTATTTCAAAGTCCGCGGGCCACCAAGGTGACTTGACTTCCCGCCCTGCGATGACCGAAAACCGCCCTTGAGTCACCCCTGCCAGCGTTAATCCAGCAAGCCAGGCTTTGGGATAGTGACCCCGTCTCCGGCCCATCGACAGCGCAGGCACGAAGTACCGACTCGTCGCGCTGCTTTAGCGGGCCAGGTCCGCCAACCCAGCGCGGTTCTGGCCGGTGCTATCAAAAACCTAGTCGTTCCCTCTGCGATCTCCACCAGCAGAGTTTTTTTTTTCTTCTTCTTTCTTTCGTTCTCTTCCTTCGAGCCACCGGCACCGTTCGCCGTCAGCCTGGCCGGCACAAGGTGGAGCTGTAAACAAGCAGTTTTTTGCCGTCAGGTTGCATGGAAGAGATTTTTTTCTCGTTGGATCTTGTAGCATCTCGCCTCGTGGTGGGTCGTCACATCATGTTCTCGAGCTGTAAATCCGGTGGAAATGGAGTGATCTGATTTCCCGCGCTCCAATCGCGAGCTGGCACAGGGCCACCGTACGATATCAGCATGAAACAGAGTGCCGGGCAAGGCTTTCTAGCCATCTCCGGCGCGACACAGAGCTCTCAATTGAAGGGCGTGCATGAGGATCCAACATCGATTTTCACAGCAGTTGCGCATTCCAAGTGGCGGGCACCGAGAGCTGCTAGCTTCAAACATCGAGAGGCCCGTTCTACCACGGCCATCTGATGTCTCTGCTGCATGCCCAGCCGGGTAGTCGGCCGACGCTCTGTACGTACACTTCGGTAACTATGACGCAGCAAGATCTATAAAAAAATAAAAATAAAAAAAAAAGGAAAAAGGGCGTGGGAAGCTTGGACCACTGGCTTGGACTTTCCTTCTTTGGGACGGCCTTGACGCTGTTTTTAGGACATGCTTTGCTGAGTAATACACTGCTTATCTGATCAACATTACTAATCAACACTTTCTTTCCTTTCCAGAGGTTTGAAGGTTGAGTTGATCTTGCTTGCTCTGAAACTGTTGACTTTGGAGACAAAAGAGGGTATCAATGACTCTGCTTGGTATAGTGTACGGGAGTATACGAGGTATGAAAGCGGAAACACGCCCTCTTGCTGCCAAATCAACAACCGCCAACACGAAATGACTCTTCTCAAGCCGTATCTTCCCCACAGTCAAACCGTTTCTCTCTTCTCCGCCCTGCCGCCCGAGGCATATATATCTCCGGACTGCAGAAAGCTCGTGTTGTTTCTTAACTGCCCTCAAACCGCATTGGTAATGTGAAGGCTGCCAAGGACCGGTCGGGGAAATGACCATCGGTGCTGGCTGTTGATTCGGCGATTCGGGATGTAGTGTTTGGTACCGAAGAGATAGAGATAGGCGCCGTCTAGACCAACCCCGGACCACGATCTCCGCCCTCGCTAACGTGGCTTCAATGAGGAAGTTGGGGTTATGTTTGGATTTCAAATACAGAGAGTGTATATTCATGCAGAGGTCGCAGAAGACCACAGCTGAGGCACACGACCTCCCATGTGATGACGCCCATTGGCCTTGGACGATGTCTTCAGACCGGCTAGTAGGTTTATTCAAGCGACCGTCATCGGAAGAGCTGCACGGATCTCTTGTTAAACCCCCGGGTCGTGATATGCTGATGCCGGTAATGATCTAGGCTCAGGACCCGCGGTTCTGTGTCACAACCCTATCGTAATGTCTCGTGCGAAACGTGTACAACCTCACTGCAAGCTCTACGGCTACGCGGCTATGATCAACATGTCATGGATAAACTTGGACTGAAATACGGGTGACAGCGTTGTGGATGATACAATATTTAGGGATATACGTTTAACCCCACCACTATATCAAATGATACACGTCACTAAAAAAATATTTAGGGACAACGGTAGGACGTCTTCGATTGTGACTGTCTTGCTCTATAACTCTGCCAAGCCATCCATATCGAAAGCAAAGCAATGCAAAAACGCCCCGTATTTCCTAGTTCGACCATTCGACGAAATCATAGAGGGGATAAAGTTATGCCAAGCTTCTGCCACGTGGGATATCTGGTGATGTCACGTGATACTTTGTCTTGACCGCATCCTAAATAATAGACAAGGAGGATACATTATCCCATCTCCAACTCCCAGCAAAGAAAACGATGCAGCATCTGTCTTTGTTTGCTCCAGTGGATCTTATCCAAGGGCCGTTGGTCATCTGTTATATCTTTATGCCTTTCATATTGATATAGCACGGACGGTGACTGTGATATCTTATCATCTAACCTTCTATATATACCCTACCTATGCCCAGTTCACTTCTTTTCCTCCCTTTCCTTTACTCTCCTCAAACTCCATATACCTTCATACTTACTTAAACTTGATCCCATCCAGGGACTATCTATTTAATGCTATGCCCTCATGACCAGTTCATGACCCTTAAATGGCCAGCCCTTTCGCCATGCCGTGCTGGAACGGTGACATATCTTGCTTCCATAACTCGGCAGAGCTTCACTGCTATTAGGCTTGCCTCTATTTTAAATAGAGCTGTCTTGGGCTACCCCTGGAGGAGTTGGGAGCGAAGGTAATGGGGAACACGTCATTACATCATGTTAGATCGTGGTTCTAAGCCCGACCAGCGATATCTATAGTGGTCTTCTGTGCATCAAATTTTAGCAACTTTGACAACATTGTCAACATCTCGAATGCTGCCACTTGTTGAGCCACTTATCCTCTTTGTGACGTACGCACTGATACCTAAGTTACTGGTGATATAACATATCAGTGTCTGGGTCTTCTTGTGTCTCGTTATCCTTATCGAACCTGCGTTCTTCTCATGCCGATACTATGTCTCAAGCCGAGTAAAACAGGGCTCGCGAGGCTAAGGTCAATGGTAGAGGTTGAGTCCCAAACGGTAAAGGGACACCTCTTGTCGTTGTGTTAGATTGGGGGAGGTCAACTAAATCCGACCTGAAACACACTCACTTATCCATCAATACCATATTGGATGACACAGTTAATGATAATCAAGAAGTGGCTCGCGCAAACGGCCCGTTTTATGCGTCTCACTCGCCATCAGTTATAACCTACAACAGTTGACCTCGCGGCTTCTCGCACGGGCACATTGCCCCGATAGTAGATGATCTCATAGACACGAGGTTGGAATCACGCATCATTCGCATTAGCAATGACCCACTTAAGACGAGGACAGCCCAGGCGAGTCTCTAAATATCAACTCCTACTCCGTCGCCATTATGGCTATGGCCATAACCACCAATACTAAGCAGCTTAAAGATTTTTATTACTCTGACATTTCTCCTGCTCTCGAGAGCAAAATTCGACAACGATGACGACAACGACGACGGAAAAGTGCGACTCTGTGTCTTGATTTATGATCGATCACCGTTAAATCACTTCATCCGGAGATTTTAGTTTGATTTCTTCAGAATGGCTGGGCTAGACCTAATTACCACCATCCTACGGCAGTCAGCCGATTTCAAAAGTCGCTACCAATGTTTAGCAGATATATGCATTATCAGCTTCTTGAGTGTATGGGGTTTCGTGATGCCATCGTACATTATTCAGCCCAGCACCTGACCATCAGCTGCAACGACGGGCGTGGCACCCGCATAGTTATTATACCTTGTGTCGTTTATATCTACAACACATATAGCTATATAATTTACCGTACAACCATGAGCACCATATAACTATTACAGGTTGATCTGGATAGCCCACATGTCATCCACTATTAATAGAATCATAGTTTCCCTAAACTTCCTGTCATGATCCCCGCACGTCCAGATTTATAATCATATTGCGTATATATAACTATACAACCCAACTCCATCTATCAAGCTATTCAATACGCCCATCGGCATAGATATCGGACAGCCAAGAGCTCCCAACATGGTTGTACTCGGCGTTCCACAGTGCCTCGCAGAGCATAACCTCGCCACCTTCGAAGTCTGCGATGATTCTGGCTCTGGCTCGACGATCCGGGGTCTCTCGAGAGGCATTGCTACTGGTGCAGGTGCGGATGCAGAGAAGCCGGTACTGGTGCTAATACATGGATATCCGCAGACGTAAGTCTGACACCTGCCTACTCTTGGCCCCATTCGCAGTGCTGACTCTAGATTCGTGACAGACACTTTATGTGAGTAAACGGCGTGCATTAAATGACGTAAATGCCATGCATGGGATACTAATGGACCGACATATCAACGGTGTAGGTGGCGCCATGTAAGTCTACGCAGATTTCTGTCCTCGTCCAGCATTTACTAAAGCATCGTAATACTAGGTTGTCAAGTTGCTTCCAAGCGACACGCGGCTGTTCATCCCCGATATCCCAGGGTATGGCACTAGCTCGCCAGCGCGGGCCAACGACAAATCTACTACCGGAACGGCCATACTGGAGGCCCTCTCGACGCTTCTGACGGTCTCAAACAAGACGTCCGACGGTCCACCGTGCCGCATCGTCCTGGTCGGCCATGATCGGGGTGCACGCATCTGCCACCGCCTCACGGTCGACGCAGCCAAATATGCATCTACGTTTACCATTCTAGCCACGGCATTGATTGATATCGTGCCCACGACCGTGCAGTGGGCCGCCCTGGCTGACCCAGCCGAGGCCAGCAGGTCATTCCATTGGCCGTTCCTAGCGAACGTCGAGCTCGCCAGCACGATGATACGCGCCATGGGAGCCGACACCTTCGTGCGGCAGATGATGAAGCGTTGGCGCGGGACTAGCGAGGCGGGGAACGCACGGTTCGAAGCTGACGACGCCATGGAGATATATTCGCGGCCGTTCAGGCAGATGGAGAGCGTCGTGCAGAGTTCGTGTGCAGACTACGAGGCTGGGAGCGGACAGGACGTGCAGGAGCAGAAACGCGACCAGGACGAGGGCAGGAAGATGGCAGTGCCAGTGCTCGTACTGCATTCACAGGGAATGGGAGCGCGGTTTGATGTACAGGCCGCATGGAAGGACTGGGTCGAAAGGGAGCAGCTTCTCACCGTGGTGCAGACAGGCGAGGGAATCGGCCATTTCGTGCCGGAGGAAGACCCCGAGGCCACGGTGGGTGCGATGCGGCGCTGGCTAGAGAGCATAAGCTTAAAGATAGCCTGACCGTCCGCTGTTCATCCTCCATGATAGTTGTTACTGGCTGATGTTTTGTGTATATAAAAAGGAGGATGAGGCTGAGGGCTGACATAAGCCACGCATTCACTCCGCCACTAGAAGACATCGCATATCGCATTATATATACGAAGGGGAAGGGAAGCAGATGTTCAGGCTGCGAGGAGAGGAATGATAGCTTCACTCTGAACAGTAACATAGGCGATACGAGCCTCTTCTGCTGGCTGACTGTTCTTACTCGCCGTACCGAGGAAAAGTTTGTCCCTCGGCCCTTTTGAGAAAAAGTTCAACTTCAACTTCGATTCTTAACTTCACCTTCACCTCAACTTCGACTTCACCATTGTCTTGGATACTCATATATACGTCAACTAGTCGCTCTTTGCTTCTTCCACGTACTCTTGTTGTTTTCTCTTGGCTTATCCGTCATCGTCACAGCCTTTTGCCCCCTGTGCTGTGGCTGTGACCTCCTCCATCGTCATCTCGCATATCGGCCACCCTTCTTCGTGCATAGCTCGTTACAGGTATCGTAGCCCTGCTCGGTCATCGTCCTTGTCCCCGTTGCGTCTCCCTCCAGCACTCAATCTCCTCTGCTTGCCATGTATGTTCGTCGTTTCTGCTAGTCGAGTTGGCGATTCCATGTGGCTGATCCGCTAACGATACGAGCCAGGGGCCCTATCCTTGCGCCTTTCCGTTCCTTAAAATCATAATTATAGCACTAATCTGCATCCCGGGCCTTTTATTGAACGATTGCGAAATTTCAAGGGGGTTTCTCAACAACTTCATATTCTGCTACTGCTCTCTCTGCTCGTCTCGTCTGGATGCGAGCATCGATTGCCCTGGATATCGCTGAACTACCGCCGTTATCTCAGCCTGAATGGTCTCTTCACTGATCGAGGTAGCGCTTCGTCCCCTGATCACCGCCGATAACGAGTACCAGCCAGTAAAACACGCACAAACGGCGGCCAACTCACCACCGCCATCACTATGCGGCGCGGCCTCTTCATCTTCCTCCTCATAAACACACTCATCATCCTCTTCCTCGTCCGGAGCGTCTTTACCCTCCTCACCCTCCTCGTCGAGGATGCCACCGACGATGCTATCCAAAACGTCGAGCTACCCGGCGTCAACTCCAGCACCATCAGCTACCGCCCGCAATTGATCCCAAAGATCATCCACCAGACCTACAAGAACGAAAGCATACCTCAGATATGGGTCGGCCCTCGAAATGGCTGCATAGAAATGCACCCTGACTACGAGTATATGGTGAGATTTCCTTGACCCGTCTGTCGACTTTGGTGGGCTTGTTCTCTCGGTGGGAATACTAGCTGACACACGCCCTAGCTATGGACGGACGACAAGTCCAGGGACTTCATCTCCGAACACTACCCTTGGTTTCTCACGACTTTCGACGGCTACCCATTTCCCATCCAACGAGCCGATGCGATTCGTTACTTCATCCTCGCCCATTATGGTGGCACATATATCGACCTTGATGATGTTCGTACCCCTCCTCCTCTACCTACCTAGCTTTAGCAGAAAGCACTAACGCTGTATACAGGGTTGTAATCGACGCCTTGACCCGCTGCTCTCTTATCCAGCCTGGGTACGCCGTACCGCCCCTACAGGCATCTCCAACGACGCCATGGGCTCTGTACCCAACCACCCATTCTTCTTGCGTGTCATTAAATCGCTGCAGGCATATGACCGCGCCTGGGTCCTCCCTTACATCACGGTCATGTACTCGACTGGACCGCTCTTCCTCTCCGTCATTTGGAAGGAATACAAGAACACCGACCCCGATGGTGTAAACCGCGTGCGTGTCCTGCTCCAGGATGCATATAATCGTCACTCCTGGAGTTTCTTCACCCATCACCCGGGCAGCAGCTGGCATGGCGAGGATGCACAGTTGATTTTCTGGGTATGTCCCGCGTCCTTAGCTTGCACAAAAACGATAATGTCTCTAACAAATTCTAGATGGGCGGACACTGGATGCTTATTACCTTCTCCGGTTTCTTGGCCGCAGGTATCATCGGTCTAGCCCTTTGGCGAATATATCGCCGCGCGCTATCCATAGGCTCCAAGCACGTCCGCTATACACCTCTTGCATCAGGCACCTCATCACCTCGCCGATCCATCTCGCCCTCCCGCCGAAAGATGCGCATTCTCCCACTCTTCTTCCAACGGTCGCATGTTAAGAAGGAAGACGAAGAGATTGCGCCAGACTCTCTGTACGAATTGAGTAATCGACAGTCATAGCTGCACAACCCGGCTGCCACCTGACTCTCTGAAAAGGGAGAAACCCCCTTATTCTGTGAAAATATTGCGCCCATTTGTTTTGATATATACGGACCATATACGCTGTTTTAATACCCTTCCACACCACGTCTAGGACTCGATCACAGGACCAGGATAATGTTAATATTTCCAATTTGTTCGAACACGTTAGAGTCACCCTCCCTACCCCGCCTATTATTATGGCCCATTCGACGCCTCACATACCGGCAGACAGCCGCAACGCATTGGATGTATTGCACCTGTTGATACGTCTACCCTTTCCCCCATCATTTTTTTGGTTTCAGCTCACAGTTGGTTATCCAAGTTGGCTTGGCCTGAGTTGATAGCACTGCAGCGTTCTGTTGGCATCACATCTGTATTCTTTATTCATTTTTTTCACTACCCCCCGGCAGAGTCGGAGGGCTCTTTAATATTATTAATAATAGAGCAGTGAAAATATTGTTACATATCACATCAAGACTTATGGTAAGTTCCGTAAATGTATATACAAGAGAAGACTAGAGTAGAGATACAATCCAACCAAACGCCTAATATGCAATCCAACCAATAACCCATGATGCCGTGCCTGGCCTGACACAACTTAGCCTGCCAAAGAAGCAGAAAGCAAAAGGAGGCCAAAGCTACTCCCCTCTAGCTCTTCTCTCGGCTCTTTTCACCTTCCTTACATGGTCAAGATATTCACCCACTCTCTTCTCGGCCCATATACACCCACCAAGCGTCATAATGCTCATTTGTATAAACAGTTTAAACTGCGGTGTCAAACCACGGTAAACCTGCGACATGGGTGCTATCGAGTTCGAAAACGATATTAGAGGCCTATATATGCGTGGCGCCTTCGGTCGTGTCGATGATGGTGGTGGTTGACGGCCGTTTGGCGCGTTCGCTGATGTCGGCGGCGACGATGTGGAGGTCGATGTGAAGTGCATTGGATGCGGAAGGGAGAGGATCAAATGGGCTAGGATCGAGAGGGAGCCGAACTGTGTTGTTATATATTTCATTAACTATACTGGATCCTTCAAGGGTTTATATAAAGTTTTTGTTCTACGCATGTATATCGAGGCGTGCGGTCTGCCGGAGCTTCGGGAACGAGTCACGATGAAGCTGGCTAGAAACAAGGTCCCGGTAGGGACAGTTGAATAGAAGGAAAAGGATAACGTACACGAATAGCGCCTGTAATGAAGCCCATGGTCGCTTCTTTCGAGACTTGCGGAGGCGGCTCGATGTCCGCTCGCTGGTTGGATGGAGGTGGCATTCTTGTGACGTTCCGGGTGTTTAGGTTGGCATTGACTGGTCTGGTGAGTTGCTCTTTTTGGAATTGTCCAGTTAATCGGTTAATTGCAATTGATAAAGCAATGGTTCAGTGATGTGTTTGGAGAAGGAGTTTTGGTGAAATTGAAATGGCGTGTGGTTGGATTTACGTTTGGCCGTCTTATTTTGACGTCACTTGACCACTTACTATACGGGGACTTTATTTACAATTACGATTTTATGATAAGGATACGTTGATAGTGAGAAGTTGGACAGAGATTATATTCTTGACGCATTAAGCGATGTGTATTCGAACATAATTATTAGCTCTTATAGAGCAAGTGCAAAAAACGAAAATATCCTCCCAAGGCAAAGTAAAAGCCGACCAAGAACACCAAACAAGCCATTTAAAAAAAAAACGGTACGAAGATACATAATGGAAAAGCAGAGAGGAAAAAGAAGAGGAAGAAGAAAAGAATTAGGTAGTGTAGTGGTGCTCATTCCCGATGAAACTGTACGTGAATGGGAAATGTGGTATGTAGCATATGCAAGTGTGTAAGGGTAAGGATGGGTAGGGGTATGTACTGGAGGTCATGTTCATATCATTCCGTCGATCCAGGACAGGCTTTGTAGGCTTTCTTAAAGCACATGAGTTCATGAAGAAAATAAAAAAAATATGGGTATCGAGTTGAAAGAAAATAGGTTTGGTGATAAGTCATGAAGTTTCGGGGGTAAAAAGGCTCTTTAGGCACAATGTAAAATAGATAGCCAAGCCACGGCTGTAGAGAATCAAGGCGAATGTGAAGGGCGATGAGGATGAAGTGGAGTATGTAGTGTCGATAGGCAGTAGTGGTGGGTTTTATTAAAGAAGATTTAGCTCAGGAAGATTCCAATCGAGCTGCGGAGGCGCGTTAGAAGAACCAAGAAGGTCGGCATCATTTTGCATTTTTCTTTTGCTTGCTGCTGCCGCAGCTCGAGCAGTTAGCAAGCCACGCAGCGAAGGTGTCCTCGTCGTACCAAATTTTCGGCCGCTGATAGGAGGTCTATCCATGGTCGTGCTGGTATTTGTGCTGACGCTGACAGTGCTAGTAGACTTACTACTGCGTACACTGCTGGTTGCTCGAACGAGCGCTGGTCGAGGCTGGGAGGAGATAGGTGAGGCGAGCTCGTCCGTTTGAGAATTTATGGGTGACATAAACGACGAGCCTGGGAGGACACGATCAATAAGGGCACTCTGCTTCGAACATGATTGTGAGAATGACCAGTCGAGGTTGAAATCGACAGCGCCAGTTTCGTCTAAAGCTGCATCTTCTTCAGGAAAGTTGTTCGCGGTTCTAAAACTCGTAGATCGGCTGAGTCCCGAAGCATCACTAGACGGTGTTTCGATTACAGAGCTACCATCCCGTTGGCTCATGTCTTCAATCGGTGTGAGGGAGAGCTGGTTGAGGAATGTTGCCAAACTAGCTGCTGTAGCTGGTCGCCCTTCACTGATCGTATCGTCACCGACTTTCTCACTCTCATAGCCATGTAGGACACTGAAGTTGCGGTAAAGATAGCGTTGTAGACGAGCTTCTTGGCTATTCCACTTAGTTTGAAGCGCTTCAATAGCGAATTTGATCTCCGGCCGGGTGAACTGCGGCAGGGTCGCAGATACCGTCATACTAGGCTGTGTGCCATTTGGTGCTGCGAGTACCGCGGAGGACGCGCGACGAACGCCTGGTGAAGCACCAACTTGTGCAACGGGGGGATGCGATTTCACCAACTTATTACTGCTGCTGTAAGAGCCCGTAAATGCAGCACGAACAGAGCGACGAATTGAAGATGCGGTAGACAAAGTGGACCGAATTCCGGTGTCCTTTGCATCGGCTTCCATCTCCCGCTGAACTCGGGCTAGGGACCGTTTGCAATCGTTCCTCATCGCTGGGATGTGTAACACGGTCTGATTTCTTTGTAATGCATTGACTAAGATGGTGAACGCCTGCAGATTGATTTCGTTATTCTCACAGTATATTTCAACTAATGAGTTGTTTTCCTCAATTACGGACGCAAGGGTGTTTGCGCCCTGAACCCCCAGCTTCTGATGCTCAATCTTCAGTACTTTGAGTGTAGTATTTCTTTTCAACCCAGTCAGGGCAAGATTCAACCCAATTCCAAACCTACTCACATCAAGATGGGCTTGTTCACTGCTGATATCCAATTCTTCGATGGTGGTGTTTTGTTCAAACATTCTCTGCAATGCTTTCGATGTCTCAGCACTAGCGTCGTGCGGGAGTGATAGCCTGGAGATGTCAAGGTATCGCAAGGTGGTGTTCTGAATTAGCGCTTCTACCAGGCTCCTGAAGTCTTCGTCGCGTTGAAACTCAATGTTTCTCATCGTGAGATGGGTAGGCGTTCGATTTTGTGCGATAGAGGCGAACAAAACATCGCAGTCGATAGCCAGCCGGTTGTCGTTTACGTGCAAGTGAATGTCTCGAGCTTTCAGATCCTCATCAACCATGAAATATAGCAGGGTTGCAACGTCTCCGCCAGTGATACCGCACTGGTTGAGGCGCATCTCGCGGAGGTTCTTCGATTGCGGGCTCGCAAGATACATGGCGATGGATTCTACCGTCTGCTCATTAACCGTTGTATTGTTCAGACAGAGTTCTTCCAGTTCCCAGTTCAGCAGTGTTTCAGCTGAAATGAGAGGCTCGTTCCTGGAAGTCCGCAGAACTTGAGAAAGCTCAAGCTTTCGAATGTTGCGGAAGCATCCGGCTTGCTGCTGGAACTGGTCCGGGCTTAATCGGCCAACAATATTGGAGATTCGCAAACATTGAAGGGTGTCTCTCTGAACTCGGAGGGTCGACAGAATCAGGTCCAAATCGTGGATCTGCATACTGCAGTTACTCACCTCGAGAGCGCGGAGTCCCGAAGTCTTCTGGGAGGCTGCATCGACCAGGTAATCCAGGTCCGAATCACCCAGCTCTATGCCGTTGAGTGCAAGCCAATCCACCCCTGTCAAGCTCCGTCGACAGAGCGGGAAAACAGCTTCTGGAATGCCACATCCAGGATCACGTTCGCTCCCAGTCGCCTTTGCAGAGCGGGTCAGACAGTATGAAAATTCCATCCTTCGGAGTGTCCTACTTTTCAGAGCGAGTGCCCGCACCTCTTGGGTTAAGGCGGCTACCTCATCCTGCCCGGGAATATTGACCGCTACATTTGACCTGGTTCGCATTGCATCAAAATCTGGTCCATACGAGTCGCGGAATTGCTGCAGGATGTCCAAGTTAATGCGCGCAAACGAGATCGAGTTAAATGATTCGTTATACCGTAATGCGCGGAAGACTGCTAGAAGCTCCAGGAGGAGATATCCTCCACCATCTGGGCAGCCTTCGCGTGGGAGGAGTTGAAAGGCCGGTGCGTCGTCGCAATGATAGTCCACCATATAACGGATCTTCGAGGTATCGACATCGTAAGCGGCGCAATAAGCGATAAGCGTCCGGTCAAAGCAGCCGTGGTCCTCTTCGAACGTCACCGGAGGCATAACCTGAGCCTGAACATGTTTAGGAACGTTGAACGAGAAAGGTTGGTGAATCCATTCGGGACGTAGGTATTCTGCGCGTTGCCGAAGGAGTAGTGCGATTTCACCGGAAGAGCTCGAGGAGAGGTTAACGATCGATGGGCTTTTGAACGGTATTCTAAGAGGGTTCGGCATTAGCTTGAGCTGCAAGAATGTGCTATTGGCGCATAGCTGTAAATTTAGGTGTTGAAATTTGAGGATATATTTACCGGAAGATCAACTGAAAGGTATCGTCACTAGGTTGCACCAAGATAGACGACAAGGCCATGATTCCCAGACAGGCGTCCAAGTCCAGCTCTACCAAGGATGCCATGGAAGCCCTATTGGAAGACTTTGTATGGGCGGGCAAAATATGTATCTTATGGACACCAATGGCTAGGAAACAGGCATTGGATGCAAGCTTAGTGATATCATCAGTAGATGAACGATTACCTTGCTTGGTAGACATGCGATGCACGATTCTATATAGCCCAAAGCAATCTGGATCATAATCACGCTCCTGTTCCAAGATATTGGTTACATAATTAACAGTGTCGGCGTCAAAGACGGGAGGTTCAATGGAGATTGCACCCTCCGCAGCCGCGCGAATGCCCATCAGCCATAGTTGCGCTTCTTGCGGGTCGCTGAGTTGAATGTGTATAGCCGAGCCCCGGTAGTTCTTCTCGTCTGCGTAGCACACTTCAATTGAGAAGTAGGGTTTCCCGTCGTCTAACCGATGGACCGCGATTATGGTATTCAGGGCGATTCCTATTCCTCCCTCGCCGCTCACTCCGACTCCCGTTCCTCCTGCGAGCTGGTTTTCGTGTAGAGATGCGAGAGATACCATAGAGAGTCGATTCGATGCCGCTGCGCCGGCATTTCGGCCCCAGGATGCAGGTATGGATGGGAAAACCTCTGCTGCTTTGTTTTGGCTCTTGAAACGAACGATATGAGACTCGGTCAGGACGAGATAATGGCTCCTCTTCCTCCACATAGCCCCCGCCGTCTGCACTTCGCCGTGATGCAACACCTTTGTGCCAAAATTCCAATGCAGCGGCTGTTGGTGATGGCTCTGCTGCTGCTGCTGGAACTTGTGGACGCGAGAATTGGCCGACTCCCGCATGATAGGCAGGTCATCTTCGTTGCTCGACGTCGACCTAGAGCGCGATCTCGTCGAGTGCTGGTCTTCGTCCATAGATTTGAAGGATCTCAGGGACCCAAATACCGAGCTTCTGGCCAAGGGACGGTTCACGGATTTCGATCGGGAGCGAATGTTCGGCTCGGTGGCAGAGTGCGAGAGAGAGAAGTTCGGCAGGTAGAGGTCGTCATCATGGAAGGGCAGCTGTGGTGAGTATGATAACGGCCTGGGAGACTGTTTGTGCTGCTGCTGCTGTTTGCCATCCACCGCCCGTTTCTGCGTCTTCACCTCGCCGACGCTGGGCGGACGAGACCTGACAAACGCCATGCTCAGCAGAGAAGATTTGCTTCCCGAACGTTGTTTCCTGGTGCGTGGCTTCAGTTCCTCCTTACTGCTGTGCCATGCTGGTGGTGGTTGTTGTATATCGTCGTCGTCGACCACTGCAGAGCCAAACGCATCGACTTGTCCGTTACGCCCGCTGTAATATCTCGCCAGGGTCAACGCATCGCACGAATATCGATCGCCGGCGCGAGATCGAGATACGACGACGGGTGAGGCGGAATCCAGAGACAATAGCCCAGTGGACCCGAAGACGCCAAAACTTTTTCTTCTTTGCTTCTTCGAACGTTCAGCCATGGCTCGCGTTATGTTTTTATGCAGGTTTTTTTTTGCTTCGCGGTCGTCAGGGCGGAGTTTAAAAAAGGAAGAAAAGCAACTAAAAAAAGGAAAAAGGAAAAAGAAGAAGAAAAAGAAGAAAAGGCAGTCTGGTTCGGATCGATCTTCGCCAGCGGAGATTTAGGAGCTCATCACCATCACAGTGAAGATACGAGCGAGAGGACGATGGCAGCGCGTCGAAGGGGCGTCTGTCTGAGAGCGAGCGAGCTCCTCCAACCCGTTCAAACGTCTTTCCCTACCGGCCTCCTTTTGCTTCGAGCTGGAGACGGGAAAGCAGGATCAACAGATCAACAGGTCTACAGAACGTACAAGCATGGCGGTGAAAACAGCCACGCCATCCGCTACTAATTCGACAGGGTACAGAGAGTACGTTCGGATGTTTTGTTGCTGGAGAGATGGCTCTGATAGGAGATATACGAGGCCCCTGCAGACGGAACAGGAAAAAGAACAAGCATACGAGGACGCAAGAGCAAGTGAGAGAAGAACTCGACAAACGCAGGTAGAATGAAAAGGGACGAGGAAAAGGGAAAACATGAAGCCTACGGGGGCATGTCTCAAAGCTCCATCCACGCACTGATTCAGCCACGCCAGCTCCAGAGTAAAAAAATAAAAAAGACAACAGAGTTAGCGACTTCTCCACCTGACATGGCTGGTGCCGGTAGCAAGCAGCAGGCAAGCAGCAGGCATTCAGACCAACAAGCAGCAGCGAGATCCAGCCGAGAACAGAGACCACGGCCAATCCCAGCGGCGAGGAGCTTCAGATGCGAGATCCGGAACTCGCGGCCAAGGCCCAATTTCATGCATGCGATCCCAAGTACGGGACATACGGGACAACAATCCGCGATCTCACTCCGATCCAGCTAGTATCTCCCGCTAGGAAGGGCAATTGAGTTTGATCTCCTCGTCCGTGGGCGCTCTGGGTATCGGGGAAGTATCGATATCAGTGCCGTGATATAGCCCTTCGACGCTATTGCTCCTACGGAACAGTCTTCTCATGCTGCCAGGCCAATATCAACCGTGAGAAACTGCGAGAGTGCTGCGCATCTACAGCTAGGCGGGATCGGAATTCGATCGCTGCTTGAACTGGTAGGAGCGTGTCATCATACCAGGATGGCGTTTCTTCCCCCTCCCCCGTGAACTACTGCGTCGTTTTATGTCAAAGCTACTCCAGGCCACTTCGCCGAACACACATGGTTGGTTCCATTCCAAAGACCCCAAATGCTTAGCCCATCGTACCATGGCTACAGATGTCGTTCAGTCGTCTTCCCTAGAGTACTCCATAGTAATTTCAGGGGGGGTCACATAAAGAGTTATGGTTTGGTAGTAAGTTAGAGGTTGACCTTTTACCTAGTCAGGTGAGCCGTAACCTGGGAGCACTGGGAGGAGAGAAAGGAAAGAAACAATTGATTTAAATTCAAGTACGGAGTAATTATCTTAGAGTATTGTGACATGGTAAAATGGTAAAGCCACAACCCCCGTCTTCTTCTCAATGGCTGGCCCCCGCGCAAGAAAGACCCCAATGGCCTGGTTGTACTCATGGACTCGATTGGCGTAATACGAGTCATGTCGCTGCATAGCTAAGAAGTACATATCGGTCTTATCCTTGCTCGAGAAGTATGTCCCTTGTTTTCCAGGCACTATCTTAGCCTTTTCATTTAAGAACTGAAAGGCCACCAAGTCTAGGCCATCGTTCATAATAGCCCGAATAAATACTGGCGCACCGCGCTTTTGTCTGCGATCCAGGGAGTCCTTGATTATATGTATTTACCCGATCCGCCTTATAAATAAAATGACAAGTTCGTTGATCGCAAGCAGTCGCTTACCCCACGCAATGTTAAGCGCCCTTCCGACCTTAGTTGACCCGACGAAGTGACGTAGGTGAGTATCATCTTCAAATCCTGCAATTCATCATTGTAAGTTATCTTGAGCCCATCCACTTCGACTATATGGCACCCTTTGTTACCATAGAGTTAACCCCACCGAGTGCTAGCAAAAAGACGATGTCGTCCTTTAAATACGTAACAAGCGACCATGCCATGGGAATATTTAAGCGGAAACTGCAGGTTGACCAGCTAGACGAGAAAAGAGTACGACTGCGACAAAGGGCGAATATGTGCATAGGTAACATGCCAATTGAAATTGTGCGGAAAATCACCCAGAAGGACTCGCCTGCAACTTATAAGGAGACACCCCCAGTGCCTATGGGTGTCTATAGCATCCCCAGATGACAGGCTCGTCGTACCTATGGAGGATAAGGTTTACCCATTTTATGGAGTGATCAATACGATGTTAGCGACTTAACCCAGGCAACATTTTCTCTCTTGGCCGTTGTCGTGGCAAATTGGAATTCGTCCTTCCCCCTTTAATATATATATTAAGGAACCCCTTGCTTCCTGAAACAAGATGTCCACGGGTTCGGAACTAAAACTGCCTACAAGCCATCATCAGACTGAACCGGCATGGCGCCGTTTGTTTTGTTCTCGGTCAAAACTCGTCCGGTGGAGAAAGGTATGATTGAGGTGTTAAACAATTTTAATGGCCGTACCCTCGAGGAATTTCTTTTTCTTTATCGATCAAAACTGGCGACATGGGAATGTTAAAGGGAGGCAGATTCATCGTCGTCCTTCAGAAACCGCCCTTTGTTGTCGCCGTGAAGCCCTTAGGTTCTCCTTGGGTAGGTTCCTTCGGTGTATAGGGCTGAAATCGGCCACGTCCCCGGACCCTTAGGTTTGCCGCTGGGGGCTGTATATCGCACCAGCTTGGATCTCCGGCTAATTACCCTTCTCGTGCCTGCGGATAGCCGATATTATAGTGGGCGATTTGTGGAGTTAAATGGATTGTGGGGTTGCTCCCTGTTCCCCTGGCAAATATCAGTAATCCTTGAGTGATATTACCAAATCTCTTTGGAGGGGAAAAGCTTGTTGTCGCCAGTTCACGGAGTAGATATCGCTCGACAGAGTACGGAGTGCTTCCCGGAGTAGCGACGGAAAGAGACGCGAGCGATCCCTTGCCACGGTTTAATTACCAAGGCGGCTGTTTCCCACACGAAGTTATTGTCTCTGCTTTTCTCCGCTTGTGGAAATGAGGAGGAAAAGATACTGGTTTGTCTGGGACTTAGCATAGGCACTTATAGACAGGGAAGCAGGTTCCAACTAGCATCTGGGGCCTTCACATTAGCTTTTGGCGTTATTTTTTGGCCAAAGCAGAACGAATACTCCGAGCATGCTTCTTGGTCGTCCTCAAAAACTGCTCAATAAGGGGCTGGAGTCTGTCCAATTCAGGAAGACTGTGTCATCTATAAATGTGATGATATGATCAAGTATGTCAGCGCCTCGCTTGATACCGTCCTAACAATGAAAATCTCTCTCCAAGGGGATATCGGGGAAAAAAAAAAAAAGAAACGAAACGAAATTGAGTCCCTAGCATTGCACTAACACTAATGGTTGAGGGGTGCAATCTCAGAGTGCACAGGGAAGAAGCGAGATCGCTGAAGTCATCCACGATACCCTTGATACCAAAATATATCGGCGTTTTTCACGGTTTAATGAGCTATCCTAGCTTAGCATTGCCATGAATTGGACATCGACTCGCGGGTATCAATTAACGCGAACGCGTCCTGGGGATCTGATACAGTGCACTCGTTGCTGCAATGCAAACCTCACCTAACGCAACGTTGAGTTGTTGGCGATGAGAGTACGAATTGTGACACAGAATGCAACATATTCAGCAACGCCAGGCGGGCATATACATCGCCTGACTTGGCTAGATAGCTGCGGAATACCTGACCAAAGCTCGTCGTCCCGGCGTATAATTCCCAGTGCATTCATGGAGGCTGCGGTCACGAACATATTGCTTCACCCGACTGTCGCCCGACGATGTCTTCGCTTGAGTAGAATTCAATAAACCCTTACTCGTCGCCCGACAGCGACAGGAGCTTAGAGGCAGATACAGATGATCACCTATTGTTTGATCAGATGTACATACACTTGTTGGCACACTACACTATCCATTGGCTTCATGTTGCGATGCTGTTGATCTAGCTATGGAGCAGATTTATACGAAGCTGGGAGAGGATATATAAAGAGCACTCTCATCACCAGCATTCTACATATATTTCTTCAAGGTATTCATTCAACAGCTTCCAAACTACTACAACAAGCTCAGACCATTTACCTTGTGTATGCATATTCTCTGTGGGACTGTACGCATATAGCTAACACTTATACTCAGATATCAATACAAACCTCTGTCACCATGAAGTTCCTATACTTCCTCTCAACCGCACTCCTGGCAGCAGTCTTGCCGGTCACCATTGCAGAACCAGTGCCTGCATATGACACCGCCGACATCGAGCAATCGCCAAACGGCCGTTTTCTTGCTGCTCGACGTCTCGTCCCCCGCCCGGAGTGCAACGGTCCATGCGGAGCAAATGGTGACTGTCCAAAGGATTGTTCCTGCCACAGAGTCCGTGGAAGCTGCGTTGGCTGGAAAAATGTTTAGTTCTTTTCTTCTAGGTAAGTTAGGCTTGTCCTTGGCCAGTATTACTATTCTGTAGCTGATAGCTAATCTAGGAAGTAGGAACAAACGGCACCCTAGATAGAGCGTGCTTCGACTACGCTCCCCAATCCCGAGCAAATGTAGGAAGATGAGTGGGTGGCAAATTGAGATTTACGTTGAGATGTTGAGAAATAGTTGATAGAATAGCACCTTTAATAAAATAATGTTCTATCAACATTTCAACCATCCACGAACCGTAGCTAGGGGCATATGGGAAACTGTATAAACTATCCTTCCTCCATACGGCATGCAACCTGATACATGGTGGATAGTCAACGGATACACACTGTGCATATTGTTATGGGTCTTCCGGGCCGAGGCCATAGCTTCGAACTTATGCCCGTCCTTTTGTTATTACACGTCATATCACTTATACGGATGGACTGGCCAACTTGGTGGTCATGGCTTTTGTTACTGGATATTGTAACTTGCACCACAGTCAGTCTGCATTGAAATAACCTGCAGTTCCAGCATTCCTTGCCACTCCTACTGGATGCCTAGCTAGCATGTTTTTTTGGTAGTTACTTGAGGTTGGGTTCACTAACCGTAGCAACAGCTATATCTGCAGTCTGGCAACAAAGAACAGCCGGCACAGAAGTCTCAACTGTCGAGGGTTAGTGATATCTTCGCAGCTTCGCGCATGAGGGTTCGCGATGAGTAATGGCAAGTAGTTAATGGAGTATATATATCAAGCTGATCCGTAATGAATAAAGCAGTAAACAAAACATTGTCTATTCTGCAAGAAATTCCTATAGGTGACCAAGTAGTAGATACTCTCTGAACCGAATCATAACGTATGGGGCCGTCCTGTTCACCTTCCATCGTCCTGTGCCCTCTCTCAGACAAAGAATTTAACATACCCTTATTGCAATAGATTCCTGCTCAGCACCATGAAGCTTCAGTTCATCGCCGTAGCCGCCTTCCTGGCACCAATCTTGCCGACTGTCATCGCTGGGCCACTGCCACTTTCTGAAGACGCCCTTGATGCGGAAAAATCCCCTAATAAACGTTCCAATGAGCTTTTCCATAAAAACCAACAAGGTTGTGCTGGCAGCTGCAAGACAGGCTGCACCAGCCCATGTTTCTGTGGTAATCTGGTAGGAAGATGTATTTCAGATCGCTCTGGGATCTGGTAGGCCAGTTCAGAGCGGCCCAATGCCTGCTATAGGCACCGTTGTTCTTGGGACAACAGGAAGAAGGCAGAGAGGATGGATGCAATGAAAAATATCTCGGATATATCTTTTTTTTCATTGAAATTTCCTTAGTTTGTGATATCAATGTGTGATACAGGCTCGGTTCAAGGACAAAAACATGCATAAAGATATGATATCGAATTCCTGAATGGGCTCATTGCTGCGGTCTAATATAATACAAATATTTTCGTGTCACTTCAAATGATCTAAAACAGCTCCCTAAACGCCATGGGTGCAAGGGTTAGGGAAGAAAGGGATGAAGAGGCACTAGCCCCCAAGGAACAAGAGGCAAAGGACAAAAAGACAAGATTAGCCGGATATAGGAGCGGGTGTAAATTACAGAAGGGCGGCTATTGCTCATCGCTGAAGATAGAAGAAGAAAAAATGGCAAGGTACATATTGATACAGAGTTGAACTTGGAGGGTATAGATATTCAGATGTGGGCGAAGGTTAAGGATAGAATATAACCCTAGTATCGGATGATACCGTTCTTTTTCTCGATTTTATCCATCCTGTCTCTCCACTTCTGTCCGTTTTTGCTGATCGCTTTCAATTGCTCAAGGAAACGGCTGTTGGGAGCATCGTCATCCTCGGTATTTGAAAGGGCCCGGGACCTTCGTTGCTTGCATGCTTCATATAGAGCCCATCCTCGTTCCTCAGTAAAACTGCTAATCTGATATTTGACAGTCCACTCATCCCGGGAGGTGAACTCGGTGGGTCGCTCGACTTCTTTGCCATTGACAAAATTCCGGATCGATAGGGCCATTGCCAGTAAGAGCCGACGGGGAGCCAGCTCGGTAGTTTCGGCGTTCACTTTATCACCTAGTTCATCCTCTGATGCACAGTCGGAGCTGTGTTCCGTTGACTCTGATGCTTGCACGGCCGAGTTGCCCTCTTCACTACTGGCGGCCTTCGGTTCGGTAGTTTCGAGCAACTCAGGGTAGAAGACCCTCTTTTCATAAGCTTGGATCTCGTCAATGTTCCGCTCTTGAATCTTCGTTATCTCTTCATCAGTTACGGGCTCGGCGAAGATGTACATGAATGGATTCTGCGATTCACGGGTCTCGAAGTGGAATCTTAACGATTGTTTTGGGTACTTCTCGGTGGCCATGTCAAGGACCCTGTTCCAAAGGTTAATGCTGAGTTTGAATTCAGCGTCGCCGAGAGCGGTATTCTCTTGACCGTGAATGCATTTATCCATCTCGGGTAAGCTGATGTACTGGAAGCCGAAGATTCGTTTGATGTTATGGAATGCAACAAAGATACCGTCCATTCGACCAACACGAACTTGAAGGTGATATTTCAGGAAAGCTGAGCGCATCATATCATAATACTCGCGCTCAAACGATTCAAACTCCCCAAGGCGCGACTTTATCTGGTAACCCATGGCATCCCATGGTTCTCTAGCGTCCATACGAATAGACACTACTGCACGGGTTTTCAAATCAAACATGCCTGTTCCTGGAAGGCGAGGGTCGTACGCATCAAGCTGAGATCTCATCAAGAAATCTCCACATGTCGAGTAGTGGTAGACTTCAGGAGGGGAATCTTCCTTCAATATCTTGTCGGGGTTGCTCCTTCGGTAGCGTTCAAATTGGTCCGTCGGCATGGTTAGTAACTTCTCCATTGATTTTCCTAGCCCCATTAATATGTTGGAGTTATCCCATTCTTTATCAGCGTCAATAGCATATACGCCATCGTTATATCTCAGAAAGACGACCGCTGGGAGTCGCGATAGCTTGGTGAATGATTTCAATGTAGGCGGGAATCCTTGGGTTAAATGCGACGTATCGATCTCTCGCCATTCTGACAGGAGAAAGTGGAAGTGTGAAAGTACACCAGTCATACTAGATGACGATCCGATATATTTTTTGCCAGCTTCTATCGCTTTGTTCTTGAGAACCTCGTCTTTAGAGGAGGTGATGTAGTCGTTCAACGCTTTAAAATCAAATTGCGAGACAGGCATGATGTCGGCTAAGTAAGGATCAAAGTTATAGACCATCGTCCTATTGTCTTGCAATTGATAAACACCCGGGCTACTTCTGGTTAGCTGGTGTATTTTATGGTTTAATAGGGCATAACGTACTTGAAGAGTACCCTATCCAATCCGTATGATAGACCAGGAACCTCGTCGGACTCAGTGTTTAACGCTAAAAAGATATAGTAGAGTTAGAAATCCGTGATATAGACTGGGTGTGCTCGACAGCGTAGTCAACGTACGCAGTATTTCAATGTCCTTTAGTGTAGCCTCGTCCTGTAATTTTGTAGTTGCTAACCTTACAGGCGCGAAGCCGCCTGACCCCGCCTTAAGTTTACTTGGTTTTGGTGTCTCTGCTGTCGGTACTTCCGCTGTCGGCTTTCGCGCTGTTTTTTTCAGCACTTGTGGCGCCAGGCTCAGGGCGGCTATGACTTTGCTCGGTCGAATCTAAAGTGGTAGACATATAATCAGATACAGCCTATCGAAACGCACGACCGCAGAGTACATACCTTTTTCAAACCCAGGCTCGATTCCTTCTGGATGAACGCTATGTTCCTTATGGTCTCTTCCGTATTATGAGTAGGAATGCTTTTCAAGTCCGTCGCTACCTTCCCGGGTTTCGATTTCTGGCTGGGGGCCACAGAAGCAGTAAGTTTTGCGGCTAGTCGTCTATTAGCACGTCCTCTCCGTACCTTTACCGTCTTGTCTTGTGTTCCTTTGACTTTTCTTATCTAAAATTGTAAAAGAGAGGTCAATTAGATCGGTTCAGTCCGGGAGGGATATCTGCGGGGTGCGACAGGTCGTCATGTACCTTGGTCGTAGCGGCTGTGTCCGTCTCCCCCTTATGTTTGACATCAGCAGGCTGCGCATCCTTCTGATGAGCTGTATGCTTTTTATTCTTGGTAGGCTTTGTATTAACACTGCTGAGGTGAGAGGGCGATGGTGAAGCAGAGTCGGACTGCGCCGAGGAAAAGGTATGGTTGCGGCGGCGGGCCACGATATACGACGGGGCAATGCCATTGGACATGCATGACTGGCAAACGTATGCGCAAATCGGCCTCGTTATCGACTTGGAAAGCATTTCAAGCGAAAGGGAGTGTCGTATATGGGACGCGGATAGTATATGAAAAGAGGACGGAGCAGGATAAAACAAGAGGATATAACCCAAAAACAAGGCGCCGTGAAAGAGGAAACATTAACGACAACGAAAGAAAACCCCACAACTATAACCTATTAAAACAAATAGAAGAGAATTGGGCCCGTCGAACGGTGAAAGATGTTGGAAGCTGTTATTGTTGCGGCTTTCAAAAGTTCCCAAGAGAAAACTTCGAGCTGGAAAACTTTTGTTTGCACTGTTTGCACTGACTTGTCCCCTTGCACCAAAAAAAGTCGAACGCAAAAAAGAAAACATGCGAAGTTGATCAGCCTGAGACGAGACGGCGATGGGAGTCTTCTGCTGGCTTGGTTATCGTCGTGTATCCTCCAGCTACCCGGGTAGAAGTTGTATGAAGAAGCGAGATGGCAGCTGGAATATACGGGACCAGCCAATATCAATATTCAACGTCGAATGAGACCTATTGAGCAACAGCCCCCTTAGAAAGGAGGTCCAAAGGGACATCTGCGAGCCCACCATAGAATCACATACTCTATTCGAAGTTATAGTGTCTGAACTTCTCATTGTATATACATCGCTGTTCACTCTATAGTAAGCCCCGGTTGAATATATCAACTGTAGCTACAAACCTTAACTGAAAAAGGCGCGAAAACTTTGCAACTCCAAAAGTCGAAAACGGGCGGGACATCGCACATATTCACATCCAGCATCTGCCGCCAGCAAGAGGTCAACTTGCGAGGGAGACCCTTTTATTTAGAACGAATTGTAAGTGGCTGTCTTATTATCTATCGAATTGCTGCTCTGCCTGCGTTTTCTGCGGTGCTTCATCCCGCATCATACCCCTCCATGCCCCGCGGTTCTCGATATAATGATATAATTGTCGGAGCCATTGGACGCGCCAAAAAGCACGATGTAATGCAAGTTTGGGTATTGATCCATTCTCGCACTTACATTCTCGCACTTTATTGTATAATCGAGTGCTCGATATGGATGTGATGCCTCGAAGTTTACTAATTCTGGCATGGCCATGCCCGGAATACCACCAATATGCCCTACATAATATTTAGCCACAGTTTGTGTTCGATTTTAGTTATGATTCTATTTACTGACGCCGTATAGCTTCCCTGAATTCGAAAGAGCCTAAGATGCTCCAGGAAAGACTCCGTGTCCTTGTTGTTGGGAGTGGCGGTCGCGAGCATGCGTATGCATGGAAACTGAGCCACTCTCCCCTGGTAGAGAAGGTCTACTGTGCACCTGGAAACGGCGGCACGGATGGGGGTGACCACTCTAAAATATCAAACATCTCAGTCAAGGGAGATGATTATCCTGGTCTGGTAGCCTTCTCCAAGGAAAATGGAGTCAACCTTGTTGTCCCAGGGCCCGAGGCTCCTCTCGTCGATGGTATTCAAGGATACTTCCAGGCAGGTAAGGACATATCTACGGGCAGTTCTTGGGCTATGGCAGGAGCTGATGTTTTCACTTTTCAGTCGGCATCAGATGTTTTGGACCTACTAAAGCTGCCGCCCGCATGGAGGGCTCTAAAGCTTTTTCCAAAGATTTCATGAAGCGCCACAGCATTCCAACAGCTCGGTATGGAAATTTCACTGATTATAAGAGCGCCTGCCAGTATCTTGACTCTGCAGACCACGGAGTTGTTATCAAAGCGAGCGGGCTCGCTGCTGGTAAAGGGGTGATCATCCCTCAGAGTAGAGAAGAAGCACACAAGGCCCTAAAGGAAATCATGGTGGACCACCAGTTCGGGGAGGCGGGTGACGAGGTCGTGATCGAGGAATTCCTCGAGGGCGATGAATTAAGCATCCTGACCTTCTCGGATGGTTACACCATCAGGTCTCTTCCTCCTGCACAAGACCACAAGAGGATCTTCGAAGGTGATCAGGGCCCAAACACCGGGGGGATGGGCTGCTATGCGCCAACCCGAATCGCTTCCAAGTCTGTGATCGACGCTATTGATAGAACCATTGTTCAGCCCACCATCGATGGAATGAGGAAAGAAGGTACAGCCACCCCTACGCTTCCGCTAATCTATATCAATAGCTAAAGGCTTCTAGGTACCCCGTTTGTTGGAATACTATTCACGGGGCTAATGATGACCAAAAACGGACCCAAAGTACTTGAATACAACGTTAGGGGTGGAGATCCAGAGACCCAAACATTACTACCGCTTCTCAGCGACGATACTGATCTAGCCGAAATCATGGTTGCTTGCACAGAGCATTGGCTTGACGGAGTAACTCTCAAGGTCGAGCCAAAATCTGCTGCCACTGTGATTGTAGTAGCCGAAGGTTATCCAGGATCTTACGCCAAAGGTAGAGAAATTACACTTGAGAAGACTCCCGATGACATCTTGATCTTCCACGCAGGGACCGCGCTTGCCGATGGTAAGCTCAAGACGTCTGGTGGTCGTGTGATCGCTTCCACTGCCACAGCAAGCACTCTAGAAGAAGCCGTGAAGGCCTCATATTCTGGCATTTCCACAATTCACTTTGATGGTATGCACTACCGAAAGGATATTGCTCACCGCGCGTTCAATGCCTCGAAGCCATCTACGACTCAGGAATCTCTCACATATGCATCGGCAGGTGTCTCTATAGACGCTGGCAACGAACTTGTGAACCAAATCAAAGCCAACGTTGCACGAACCCGCCGCCCCGGATCCGATGCAATCATCGGTGGATTTGGAGGTGCTTTCTCGCTGTCAACATGCGAGTCTGGCTTTCACTCTTCCTCTCCAACTCTGATTGGAGCTATCGATGGAGTCGGTACCAAGCTCAAGATCGCGCATGAAATGGGAATTCATAACACCGTGGGCATCGATCTTGTTGCTATGAACGTCAACGATCTGGTCGTTCAAGGTGCAGAACCCCTGATGTTCCTTGATTGCTATAGCTGTGGTAAACTCGACGTTGAAGTCGCGGCTGCTTTTGTTGCCGGTGTGGCCGACGGTTGCGTGGAATCAGCCTGTGCTTTGGTTGGTGGAGAAACGGCCGAAATGCCTGGACTCTTCATTGACAACAGCTATGACGCCGCCGGAGCGGCCATTGGAGCTATTGACACGTCCACAAGATGTATACTCCCGGATACAGATGGAATGAAAGCCGGCGATGTGTTGCTTGGTATTGCTAGTAGCGGACCACATTCAAACGGCTTCTCGCTCATTAGAAAGATCGTCGAACGATCTGGACTGTCATACCATGACCCAGCACCGTTCAAGATGAACAAATCGAATCCTAACCTGGGCACAGCTCTCCTCACCCCAACCCGCATTTACGTCAAATCCCTGCTTGCCGCCCTCGCCAAGTTCCCACAGGGCGCGATCAAGGGCATGGCACACATTACGGGCGGTGGTCTGGTTGAGAACGTACCTCGAGTTCTCCCCAAGCACCTCCGTGCCGATGTCGATGCCTCTTCTTGGCCGCTTCCTGATGTATTTAAATGGTTGAAAAGGACTGGAAATGTGACCGGCGCGGAGATGGCGAGGGCATTCAACAATGGAATCGGAATGCTCGTGGTTGTTGACGAGGCTGAATCTGCGAGCATCAAGAAATATCTTGAAGAGCTGAACGAGACCGTCTTCGTCGTTGGAAGTTTGGCTGCAAAGGCAGATGAGAAAGAGGAGGGATGTGTGATCAAAAATTTGCAGACCTGGGATGAGTAAAAGCGTTTCTGTTACTAGTTTATTGTGGTGATCATTATACCTGGGCCATGGCGATTGGATTCTTCCTCGATTAAAGGGCTAAAAGAAATTCATACATACGTTTAACCACAGGACGGGAGTAGGCAGACGCCTGCCTCGATGAACCATCCCACACTTCCTTCTCTTGATACTATATCTGGAGGCCTAATAAGACATTTTCAAGGAGACAACTGTGATGTGACAACCCTTTAACCTCGCAAGAATAAATATGATGCAAAATGTCTCTCTTTATTCTCTTTATAATCATCGATCAGATGACTGATCTTCATCACAGCCAGTGAAATGAGATTCTCAGCTCAGCCTTCTCTACGGACTAAGCATATGCACTGTTTGTCATACCAAATAAGACCACTGTGCTTACTATCAACACTAACTCGACATCCAGGCACTTGAACGTGTAACTCGTGATGGAAAGACCATTACTGGTTATCTTGTTGGAGTTATCTCAACATGAGTAGAATGCTCATGAAGCATCGTCTCTGCGACATCCTCTAACACGAGCCAATGCCACAGGGGGCTTTAATCTCGATTTCCGGTATCTCACAGACCATCGTGGGGTATACTATTTCTGCTAGATTACCCCGGGATGCCTGGCGTTAGCGGGCCTGGCATATAATTAAATGCCATATCAAGAGAGGAAGGCCGAGGAACGAAACGTATCAACTTCTTGATCCTGCTGATCGAAATCCCTCAAATATCCTCGGCGAAACAAGGATGCTGTTCCTTTTGATCTGCGATACAACGTTATCCAGCCTATCACGAATATTGCTGATACGAACGAGCCAACCAGCAACGGCTTTCAAATGGCTTGGTACCTGCAGTACGAGTTGATATGCAAAGACGGAGTATAACGACGTTCTTGACTGCCTACCACACAGCTCCCATCTGGCCAGAGCGAGGGCGGGACGGATCTCTCCCTCGGGCGAAAGGTGAAACGCGGAATATCGGTCCTATACTGTGCAATTCGTGAAGCCGTCCCTCAATTTAATATACATATCTAGTGGGTGAAATGGAAAATGGGACGAGCCAAAAAAAGGCAAATAAACGAGGACGAGCAGCACGTCGACTCTTCCCCCATGGCGGCATTTCGACATCCCAAGCCCGCGGCGGGCTCTGAACAGCTCTAGCGCTGCAGCGTGAAGGTCACTAAGTAAAGCAGCTTAGCGATGTTGCATCTCCAAAAGGGCCGCTGATGGCGAAGCCCAAGTCGGTGTGCAGTGCAGCCTGCAGGGTTTCTAGGGCCTCGGTCGCTATGTATAGTGCTTGGCCCCCTGGCCCTTTAATTGCGCCTTGCCCGGACAGAGTAGTTCGGGCCAGTGACGTCCTCCAGTCCGGGGGCGGCCCTGGGGCTTACTCCTCTCGCTACAGGGCTTCATCAACCCTATTGTTTAACTATCCCAACACCGTCAGCCGGCGTCGTGGCCCCCCCGCCAGAGAGAGAGAAGAGTACTCGGTGCCAAGGGCAAATTCCACCAGGATTCTGGAAGGTCGAAGCTTATGCGCCCAAACCCTCAGGGCCAGGAACGTATACATCATGGTTAGCCGATATCGATATCCTGGGGACGTGACGTACGACTCTTCGGGGCGGATATGCTCGAGGCTCTCGTCCCATTTTTATCCGCCTTGCAGCAATTGGAGTGAAGGAATCAGACTAGCCAACCTGTCTTCGCTCGATTTCGTGATAGGATAACGCCCAACGTCGCTCTCGCGACATATGGCGTTGGAGTCAAATTTGCTCTGTGCCCTTCGCTTGAAACCGAGGGGCATGCTAGGCCCCTGGCTCGTAAGCATTCATATACTTATTACCTAGATGCTGGGTCCGCGGCGAATTAAACTTGTCAATCCTTGTCATCTAACTATACCCACAACTGCGGCGCAAAAATGTGCCCTGTATACTAATCAATGCCACCCGCAAACCACACCCCCCCAGGTTGGAGGGCGCAGAGGAAGGTCCACTGTCATCCGCGTGCATATACGCATGGATATAAGCAGACAACGGCTTAACTTAACGAGGAAATACTACCAAAAATGCACGCGGCATCTTCGGTGTGAGCCGAGGGTTTCATTACCTTCTACCCGGTCGATCTATACCATGTCCGCTGTGCCGTCCTGCTGAATATAAATAATTGTGCCGGCAGCCCTCTGGATCGACCAAATCAACCTCCTCTCCAGATCATTCTCGTCTAACAAGCAGGTCTTGGTTTCCTTTCTACATTCCTTTTTTTTGTTATTCAACATGCGCTTCTCATCTGCTCTAGCTCTAGGCCTGGCTTGCCTCACCAATGTTGGCGTTTTCGGTAGACCTACTCCCAATGGAGGAACTGACAGCGCTCCTCCAAATGGTGGCTATAAGTCAGTTGGATATTATGTCAATTGGGTATGTCTGAACATTGGATATCAGTTTCAGTGCCTGCCTCTATAGAAACCGTATAAAGAAACTCCTACTAAGTGATATGCAAGGCCACCTATGATCGCAAGTTCGACCCAACGGATTTGGATGCAAGCCAGTACACGCACATACTTTACTCGTTCGCCGACATTGCCCCTTCTGGAGAAGTCAAATTTGTCGACACCTATTCGAACCTGGAGAAATCCTTCGCCGGTGACTCGCCAAGTGCACAAGGCAACAACCTCCGTGGCGCTCTCAAGCAAATGTACATGATGAAGAAAAAGAACCGCCACCTGAAGACCCTTCTCTCCATCGGAGGCTGGAGCTACAAGGATAACTTCCGAGGCCCAGCCAGCACTGATGCTGGAAGGCAGATGTTTGCCAAGTCGTCCGTTAAGATGCTGAAGGATTATGGGTTTGATGGAATTGACATTGACTGGGAGGTAAGTGTTATCAGGCTAGTACAAATCAGACTGGCCGTGGAAGCTAATTGAGAGGAATAGTACCCCCAGAATGAACAGGAGGCTGGAGACATGGTCTTACTACTGGCTGAAATCAAGAAAGTAAGTATAGAGGCACTTGGAAATGGGGGGTTTTTTTAATGGCTAGCTAACGATTATCAAAGGCACTGAAGGAGTACTCCGATTCCATTGGAGATGGCTACAAGTACCTCCTCACCGTAGCATCTCCCGCTGGTATGTTCTAACGTTCCTCATCTCAGTGTATGAGAAGTTACTAACCAATTAATAGGCGAGCAGCACTATGGCAAGATGAAACTCGGTGAAATGGACCAACACCTCGACTTCTGGAACTTGATGGCCTACGACTACTCTGGCAGCTGGGACGGCAAATCAGGACACAGCGCCAACATCTTCCGCTCCACCTCAGACCCTGAGTCAACCAAATTCAACACCCAGGACGCCCTCATTGCCTACGGAAAAGCCGGCATCAAACCTGAGAAAATCGTCATGGGCATGCCCCTTTACGGCCGTGCATTCGCCCAGACCGAAGGAAAGCCAGGATCACAATTCAACGGCGTCGGTGAAGGAACCTGGGAGAAGGGAGTGTACGACTACAAGACTCTACCTCAGGAGGGCGCCCAGGTGGTCGAGTGCGAAAAGGAAGTTGCCAGTTACAGCTACGACCCCGTCAAGAAGCTTTTCATCAGCTTTGACACTCCTAAAATCGCAGGAATGAAGGCCAACTATATCAAGCAGATGGGACTAGGCGGAACTATGTGGTGGGAAACCAGCAGCGACAAGCCAGTAGGTCAAGGAAGTCTCGTCGAAACCGTAAGTAATCCCCTTTCCTCCCCCTTTTTATGGCAAGACATTTATGAACGGCCATACTAACGTATTGGTAAACAGGCCATCAATCACCTTGGAGGCAAAGAGAAGATGGACAAGAGCCAGAACCAATTGAATTACCCACAATCGCAATATGATAACATCAAAACCAACCAAGTATAGACTGCGAGTCCGGTCTAAGCTCCTCTTGAGTTGAGCTGAGGAGGCAGGTCCCTAACACGCGATAACATCGCTCACCATTCTTTCTACACACATATACCCATGATGATGATCTCTCACTTTTTCACTCTTCTTCCAACTCTTCTTTTTCTTCTTCTCTTCCTTTTCTTCTTTTTTTTACCCTGCTTCTTTTCCGTTTCTTTCTACTTTTCAGTCCTCTACCTTTCTTCGTCTGCCGCACAAGTGTGCGCGCATCCTCTTACAATATACCCTCGTTATTAGGTGCTGGATTCACCTTTATAACCATTCGCTTGGGCGCTTCGGGTTGGACCTTTCTTTAGCCTGCTTGCCATTACATGTATAAACTAGACCCTCGTTTGATTTATGAGACGAACACATACATGACCCTACTTCTTCTTCCGTAATTGTGGTTGTAGATAAGATAAGCTAAGTGCTGACTAACAAGAGTAATGCTTATATAAGACAAACATGACTAAGAACGATTACCTAATTCATACCCATGACTAAGCTGATGATGTGTTCACCCCAGAAAACAAGGAGCAAAGAGGGGATACTGGATACTGGTTCAGCAATTACTTTAAGAGTATCCATTCTGGGGTATTTTGGCTACCGTCATCGCGGCATATAGTATCGCAAGTAGAGTGATCAATGGATAATTAGGCGTAGACAGTGAAGGCAAGAGAAGGGAGTTTTTTTTTTTTGGCGCTCGTTGAAGGTCACGGGACGCGGAGGGATCGAAGGGAGGGGCAGGAAGCGGGGGGCAGATATACAGCACGTTGGGCAAAAAGAAAAGAAAAGCAAAAAAAAAAAATTTAATTGAATTTGATACTATGGACGACGAACGGAGTTTGGAAAAGAAAAAAAGATAGATAAAAAGGTTTGTTGATTGCGAGTACGATACGGAGTTAAGGGGCGTGACAACAAAGGCAGCACCGAGTATGAATTTTTGGTTCTCTCTTTTCTTTTTGTGTTGTGTTCGCTCTCTCTATCTATCAATTATTCCGACGTCAGGCTAAAATCAACGTAGTCCGTATTAACATAACATGGTTCAATTCCAAGTAGCTATCGTTGCTATCACACCGGCAAGACAAGGTAGGAGTTGAAACAAACAAGTGAGTAAAGAAGGTAGAGTGCTACCCACCTTAGAAGCACTTTCGGTGGACGATGGATGGGCCGGACTCGTCGTATTCTTGCTTGGAGATCCACATCTGCTGGAAGGTGGAAAGGGAGGCGAGAATAGAACCACCAATCCAGACAGAGTATTTACGCTCTGGGGGAGCGATGATCTTGACCTTCATCGATGAGGGGGCGAGGGCAGTGATCTCCTTCTGCATACGGTCAGAGATACCGGGGTACATGGTGGTACCACCAGACTAAGAGACACAGTCAGCAATTGTCGAAGGAGAGGTAGAGAGATTACGAATTTTTGAGAGCTTACCATGACAATGTTGCCGTAGAGATCCTTTCGCACGTCGACGTCACACTTCATGATGGCGTTGTAGGTGGTGACGTGGATACCGCCTGGCTCAAGACCGAGGACGCTGGGCTGGAAGAGAGCCTCAGGAGCACGGAATCGCTCGTTTCCAATAGTGATGACCTGGCCATCAGGAAGCTCGTAGGACTTCTCGAGGCTGGAGCTCTGCGAAGCAGTCTGGATCTCCTGCTGGAAGTCCAAGGCAACGTAGCAGAGTTTCTCCTTGATGTCGCGGACGATTTCACGTTCGGCGGTGGTGGAGAAGCTGTAACCACGCTCGGCCAAGATCTTCATCAGGTAGTCGGTCAAGTCACGGCCAGCCATGTCAATTCGGGAGATGGCGTGTGGCAGAGCGAAACCTTCATAAATTGGGACAACGTGAGTGACACCGTCTCCGGAGTCAAGGACGATACCAGTGGTGCGACCAGAGGCGTAGAGGGAGAGCACAGCTTGAATGGAGACGTAGAAGGCTGGGGCGTTGAAAGTCTCGAAAACGATCTGGGTCATCTTTTCACGGTTGGACTTGGGGTTGATGGGGGCCTCAGTCAAGAGAACGGGGTGCTCCTCGGGAGCGACACGCAGTTCGTTGTAGAAGGTGTGATGCCATATCTTCTCCATGTCATCCCAGTTTGTGACGACACCGTGCTCGATGGGGTATCGCAGAGTTAGGATACCACGTTTCGACTGTGCTTCATCACCAACATAAGAGTCCTTTTGACCCATACCGATCATGATACTAGTTTGCAGAGTCAGTTGGGAGGCCCCGCCCCTAGAAAGCGTACGTGACAATGATAGGACCTACCCATGATGGCGAGGACGACCGACAATGGATGCTAAAAAGATGAGTTAGCCCGTCAAGCTCGAAACTGATGATGGACTCGGGGCGAGCTTTGGCGTGGAGGAGTATAAGAACTTACGGAAAACGGCTCGTGGGGCATCATCACCGGCGAAACCGGCTTTGCACATTCCAGAGCTATAAACAAAATCAAAAAGTCAGCACACGTCCAGACATGTCGAGACAGTCGAATCCATGATCCCCCAGTCCTCGTAAGTCCTCGTTATGTTGACTGAAATGCGACGTGGGGTACTGGTTTGCTGTTTGTTGTGTGCGTTGCGTGCGTGGCGAAGACAACAGCGAAGACAACACCACCAACTAAACAGGCATCGCAAGAAACAGGAGACGGCGGGATCGCCGAGAGACAGGACTTACCCATTGTCAATGACGAGGGCAGCGACTTCCTCTGTACGTACGAAAGAACAGACAACGAGTTAGCCAGCATCACGGTAGCAGGACGGGGATGATGGGATGGCGATGTTGCGGTAGGGGGCCTGAGCTTTGGGGGGTTCGCAACGTACCCTCCATGGTGACAGCGATACAAGGAAGACGGGAAGCGAAAGGGTGGTGGGCAGAGGTGAGAGACGAAGGACCTGCGCGCGATGCAGGTGGTGGGAGTAGACGGTTGAGTGAGAAGAAGAAGAAGAAGAGGAAGAGGGAGAGGAAGAAGGGTGAGAGGTTGGAGGTTGCAGGATGGAAGGTCGGTCGGTGGTGGAGGGCGAAGCGGGCTTAGTGTGGGAAACAAGACCACACCTGGTTGGCTCGTTGGGGGAAACGCAGCCTCCTTCACTGCGATCTCTCTCGACGATGGCAGGCAGTTCTCGATGGCGATGGACGGTGGTGGACGGTGATGGACGGTGATAGATGGCTCTTCCATACTCTTTTAACTGTGCTTTCACAAGTTGCTGCCTGCCGCCGTCGTCGTCATGCTATACCGAAGAATATGGCTGCCTCCGTTACGCTGCCACTTCACACAGCCAGCCAACAGTCAACTAGGGTAGATGAATTTACATGGCGTATATCGCCTGTGTCAGTATGGAAGGAGAATCTTGCTGCCTACTGCCTACTGCCTACGAAGTACTGCCTACGGAGTACTGTCTGCTGGATGCTGCCCCTTTTCTCCTTGCATTCAGGGCCTTCCTTGACGGCGCTTGTCTGCAATCTCCCTGGCGCCCAGCATCACCGGTACCATCCTGCCTATACGCGTAGGGCACTACGTAATTACTTGACCGGAAGGGCCCCTAGATGGCAAAAGCTGATATCTCCCCGTTCACCCTCGTCTTTCAGCTATATAGGTCACGTGAAGGTACAGCTGGGAGCCAGGAGACAAGAATGCAGCATTTTACTCCTCGTAATTTGCTGTCTGACATGCCGAGACCAAGTAAATGGGGAGGCCAAGGGTCAAGGTAGATGAACTGTATTCAAAAGATGCCCGAAAAAAAAAATATGCTCCTAGGTACACCGTGCTGTTGCGTAGTATGCAGAACTCATAACACCCATGTTGACATATCCTCAAAATCACCTCCCCGCCGTATTGCAAGATTCCACCGAACATATTCCATGTTATGCCAGCTATCGCGTCGTTTCCTTTTCGACTTTGTGTCCATCCTCGCTTTTCTCCACACCTCAAAGTCTAGAATGTAACTATGGATAAAGCGGTCAGTATCCTGTAGGCACAAAAGAAAAGGGGAACTGACCATTTCTTCCCGTCTCTGTCCCAGAGAAGATTCCGAATAGCACTATCTTCATTGATGATGCCACATTTAGTAACCTCTCTAGAATTCACGTAAGCTTTAGATTAATATTAAGTGGAATTAAGAATGTTGGGAGAACATACAACCACGATTCTTTAAACTTCTCTCGAATTTCATCACGCTGAGACCGATCTAGGCGGTAGAAGTTGACCTCGATATCGACCCCCGGAAGCTTCTCCATCAAAATATGGTAAATGAACCCTCCGGGAACAGATGCCCGATCCCCTTGCTGCTGAGTGACTTTCCAAGATATCAGGGCTGGAGTACATGAGCATTCCTTATCTGTTAGATGTCGAAGAGCCATGACCTCTCTAACTGCAGCGCCATCTTCATCTTCAGATTTCGCCTGTTTTGCCCTCTCTGATGGCGGATCATGATATGTATTGATTTCAGGTATCCTATCTCGAAAGTAAGCTATAGTGTACTCTAAATGGGATGTCGCGAAGGAAAGAGGAGAAGGAAAGGGGAAGGACCAACTGTTTTCTGATCTTCAATATGGCTTCCCTGAACTTGCTACCTTCAAGGTTACTACAGACAAAAACCGCTCGAGCTGTAGGCGAATATTCGCAGTACTCATGCTCGCAGATCTTCTCTTCAATCCTCCAGCGAGAAGGCGGATCTTGGAATTCAACTTCGGTGCCTATGTAGTCTCGTTTTCTGAACCACTTTATACCTGACTCGTAGCGACCCATCGCGCCTTTTAAGTAAGTATAAGTATCGATTTGTGACAGCAAGAAGCAAAATATAATATTTAGTTATGTTGGCGATGGTCATCTAGAAGGAATTCCAGCTCTTCTTACCTTGGGCTCTAGTTATGCAGTCATAGGGGATCCTGATGGTCACGTGATTAACTAACAACTCCCGACTAGCAAAAAACTTTTCTTGCACATCCAGCCCTGCATCCTATCTGAATGGATACCCAAGTCTGAATGAACAGAGATGTCGGTGTGTATACTCCGTACAGACGCTGCTCCTACCCGATATATTGAATTTCTAGTTTCCAATAAATGATGGGATCTCTGCTTTCATAGGGAACCAACAAAGATGGAGGATAGTATGCTAAATATTAGTGTGTGTAATGAGCTCAAAGCCCACTACCGGGCCATTATAATGCCTAGTTCCAAGACATCAGCTCTTGCATGCACTAATAATGTATTCATCCGATATATTGCTTTGCTAGTATCTGATGTCAAGAATAGGATCCCCTATTATTACAGTGATCAAGCAAAGCAGCTAGGGATAGTGTGCTAGAAGCCGACCTCCACAATGGCCAGAGACCTCTCTAGTCACTATACTGGCCGCAACATTATCATGAGAGTTGATAATATCCCCTTCCTTATATCTGATAGTTACCAACCCTTGATTTCGTCCTCAAATCAAAGCTTATAACAGTATTATACCTGCCTAGGCCTACTCCTATAAAGGGCAGAGTATCTCTTGTCTAGCCCCTTAATAAAACATGGGGCCTATCCGATACCTGGGTAGAAATTTTTATCCTTTTTGTCTTCCTTTTAGAATATCATTGCAGGTCAATTTAAAACTGTCCCCTTACCTCAAAGGTAAACTATGGAGTAATTGGTGAGACTTGCATTAAGGACCCGAGATGATACACACAAGATATCACAGCATATGCCTTCTGGCGCTTTGGATAGCTACAGCCTAATTGCTGGTGTGTTATTCCGAAGGACGTGGCTCTTTTGTTTGTTGTCTTGCATGAAAAGGAAACCAAGTAACAGAACACACCGCTTACCCAAAGCATATAAACATCTCGCTTCCCCTCCTGCTTTCCCTCCCACTTTCCCTCCCACTTTCCCTCTAAATTCACAGCTCATCTTCCTCTTTGACCCTTTCTTACCCGATTCAACGTTTGTGTTCCCCTTGAACTTCGCCCTTAGTTCTCCCTCGAAATTTGTCCTTAGTTCACCCTCATTCTTTGCCCTTGGCCCCTCTGATAGCTCACATCGCCCAACACGTTTTCAATGGCCCAAATTCAACTGGATATGGACACGCAGCCCTACGGGGTGACTGGTAAAGGTCTTATTGAGGCCAGAATGCCGGATTTAGTCTACGGACCCGGATGTACGAAACATAAATCCACACATGCTACGTACTTTGTGTCCAGACTCGGGGAGTGGACCGGCTTTGAAAAGGAGGTGAAGGACACCTTCGAGTCCCTACCATGGACCCAGGAAACTCTTGACTTTTCGGCAAAAAAACTCCCAAAACATAACATGTCGCAGGAGCGACTACGGTGCGGGGACGAACACTCCGTTTTGGCCCGATTTGGGCAAAACGCTGGTGCGGTAGTCAGTTGTGTATTGGCTAGCTTGGGTAAAGATATCTGCTTTGCAGATGCCAAGGCATGCATCGATTCAACGCTGGGAACAGCCGTTCCAGATATTGTTATGATGACCGAACCGGGGGAGCTGTTAGTTGTCGGAGAAGCCAAAACCCCCTGGAGGCATGACTTTGAAGATACATTGCTCAGTGGAAGTCGACGACAGGTTCACAACATGTTTGGTGGGTTAATAAACCATAAACTTATGCGAGAAGCTCTATCTAACCAGATCTAAATATAGGACAAATAGCAAAATATATGTACCACGCAAAAGTAAAGTACGGTTTCTTTACTAATTACGAAGAGACTATCTTTTTGAAACAAGAGAAACATCCGGACCCCAAAAAAAGAACTAAATGGGTATTGAAGAGATCCCCGGTTATAAAGCATAGTACTGAATGGAAAGATGGGATCACCCTGAGAGCATGTCTCTTACATCTTGCCACAACGGTAGCATCCGGGGATAGCAGAGCAGATAACCCTATGATTGAGGGGGATTGGTGCAACGCGAAGTATAACGAAAGCGATGAGGAAAGTGATGACCTCCCTGAATCGACTACCCCTTCAGATGACGTTTCTATGGAGGATGCCGAGTCGCCGGAGCAACAAGTGCCACAGGAACGTGGCACTGGCAGTAAGAAAAGGGGGGGGGGAAGAGAGGAAAACGCGGAGGCAAGGGCAAGGGCAAGGGCAGGGGCAGAGGCAAGGTGGGAAAATGAAGAAAGCTGAAGAGAAGATTGGAAGGCAAGGAGAGTAATTGGAAGAAAGGAGGCGTCAGTTAACTACTTTCATGTTTCGGGTTTTTGTCTCTGTTTCTCCAGGTTAATTTTCGAGGTTTTGTCTCTTTTTCTCCAGGTTTTCGGGGAATTATTTCTCATGTCAGGTTATCATGCTATAGAGGTTTCTACGAAAATTCTAAAGGAGTCTATATTTTAATTTATGAATACCCAGACATCATATCACAATACTTAAGCCTATCCTTGTTATCAGGGGGAACGATAAGCCTAAGGTTAACTCTAAGCGCAAGTCAAAGGGTTAGGTAAGGGGCAAGCCTAAGGACAGCCTAGATAATAGGCTTAACGGTGAACACTTCGAGTCCCTGAGGACTTTTGGTAGGAACCCTGCGTCAACGTCGGGTAGATAGAAGATATGATTATGTAATAAAGTAGAGCCCCGAAGCTTATCGAACATCGCGGGCGCTTCGAGAACTTGCCCACATCCCGCATATCAAACCAATTTTTTGCCTTGAAAAGATAACATCCCTCGTCAATTTCGCAAACTGTCAACTTCATAACCCTTGATCTGAACGCGTGAACATCTTCTCGGACTCAAGTTCAAACCTCAAAGCCAAAGGTACCACCGCCATGGACCCCTCAATGAACAGCCTCCTGAAATGGGGCATCGAGAATACCATTCCCAGCGGTCAGACAAACGGAAACGAAACCCCAGCCGCCAGCCGCTCTATTGACGCAGAAGCATTGCAGCGTCTGCTAGCAAATACCCCTTCAGACGCAGAGCTCATGAAAACCGCAATGGAAGTTGTCCGCTCTTCGGAAGCGACATTAGAGAACAAACTCATCGCATTCGACAATTTTGAGCAGTTGGTTGAGAACCTAGATAACGCGAATAATATGGATCCGTTGGGCCTCTGGGCTCCGTTGGTTGAAACCCTAAAACATGAAGAGGCGGAAATACGAAAAATGGCTGCTTGGTGTGTCGGTACAGCGGTACAGAATAACGAAAAGTCTCAGGAGAAGGTATGCGGCCCTCACGTTTTTGTCCGGACCCCGCGCTTGTCGTTTTAATTAACTAATGACCCTTCTATAGGCATTGGAAGCCAAAGCTATTCCCGAATTAATTCGAGTCGCCAAGGAAGATACTGATGCTACCGTACGTCGGAAAGCTGTCTACGCCGTATCTTCGTGCGTACGGAACTATCAACCTGCTCTCGACCAGTTGGTGGGGCACCTACCCGCCGAGGTTGTCGGTGCTGACGAGAAAATCGATGCCGGTGATATGGATAAGATAGATGTGATTATCGCCCATCTTAGGCAAGCATGAAGGCGCAGATATTTCGGACCAACTTTGCCGTGACCTGTCAACAGACGACGAGTTAGGCGTGAAAAGTATACTTTGGAACAGGTGGCACTCTGTTTTAGAAGTTAGGGGAGAGGAGGACCGAGGATGGCTTCCCTTGGCCGGGTCGCATGCGGAAATAGCATTAATCGACGATGTTGATGGACAACTATTCCCCGCAAATCAGAGGCTCGTGTCAGTCTAGCTCAAAGAGCGAGATGAGCTCCTTTGGTACTAACTAAAAGACAATCGGAGCCTTTAGGCATTCCACGAATAGCTAAACGCCAATTCGAATCCCCGCGCCCAGGGAGATGCTGCCAACCAAATCTATAGCTAGTATACATATAGTGAGAAGCCTGAGAGACAACACTCAATCTGTTTGAATATTTTTAATTATCAAAGATACCATAAGTCGAAGTAGCAAGTACCGTTCGTCACAATGCGTGTCATATATAATAATAGCAAAACTTCAAATTCTGGGTAGAGCATAGAAACAAAGAACTTTGCTCGGGGTATGTAGAGAAGAAATATTCAAGAGCACTTGGGTGAACAACAGGTTATAACTATACTATTGCTGAAACTATTCTACAGAGGACTGACAAGAAACGAAACAGAGGTAAACATGGATAACGTGAGCTTAGAGAAAACCGAGCGAAGGGGCTTAGACGATGGATTATGCGATCATAGAGCAAGTGTATAGGTATAGTCATCTTCCATGTTCTGCGAAATCCATAGGACGGCGGAACTACATCATCATTCGATTAGCGGTACGAAATAAGAGTTTACCAAATACCGTTAAGTGGAAACTCACCTCATCATCACCATTGCATTCGCGATCACATTCGCAATACCAAAGTAGAGTGTTTGAAGAGGGTATCCGTGGATAATATACTTCAAAACCATGACCGTCTAAGTAGAAAAATAGGCGTTAGCGTATCACTCTGTAAATCACCACATCCTTCATATCTTCAATACGGTCTAGGCTGAAATAACCAATTGACCGCGCCAGATAATAAACGAAAAGGGCCGACATACGACACTCCCAGCCAATCCACCGGCCAACAGCGCAAAGCCCAAGAACAAAACGAATCTCGCTTTCCACGCCACGCTATCTCCAGAATAGCTAAAGCTATCCGCGCTCAGCCGCGACTTCTCGATGGAGTTGATGACCAGCATCCCTAGCGCAGAGCAGATGCCGGGGATCCAGTCGACGAACTTGATGTGGACTGTTGAGCCATTTTTGGAGCTATGGGAGAACGAAGCTGCATCGATGAGAAAGAATAGGCCGATGGCGAACTAGGTCGAGAGATACGCATGGTTAGCCTGGTGCCGTGCCCGAAAGCTTTTTAGGGTAGGAGTGCCGAAATAGACTGCCTCTGCACAAAAGGGAAGATGCAGCACGGAAGTGAGGGTGTATAGAGGGCAAAACAGCTTCATACCAGAGCACCAGAGGAATATATGCCAGACGTTCGGGCGTTGGCGCTATTAAACCACTTCGTAAACCGGAATAGACGATTGTCTGATTCGTCCATGATGGGGTATTATTGTCGTGAACCGTGGAGAGTCAAACTTCCAAACCTTGATTTGAATATCTGCCGGCTTTCAAATCACTTCTAGATGTTGTGCCGTCCGGAATAGCTACTCAACGTCGATGTTGGTGGCTGTATATCCTGCTCGTCGACCTCGCGCAAGCACATCTCGGGCGCCTGAAGCCAAAAACGTCACCGGGCTTATATAATACATTCACGTGACTGTATATGTGGTCCAAGCTTCTAGGAACTAGATTTCAACCTTCACATTTGCGCTGTAAGGGAGCATCAATTGTTTTTTTGAGGACGGATATCTGTAGTTGTTGAATAAACTGATACTGTGATACTAAAACGAGGATGTATGATTTTGGAGTGTGATCATATCTCACTGCCCTATATCCCGGATTACATGACTGTATATTCAGCATCTCATGTTTCCCCTCTTGATACCAAGCTGAGATTCATATGAAAACTGAAGGAGTCTGGCTCTCCTGGCTGCCTACATATCGAAGAGCGGAAATTCATTCTAGAATTACCCCCAGTTCTAGTATCTCTAGATGATATGTCGGTTGATCAGGAGTCCTCGTGCCAAGCCCTTCGAGATAGCCCACGCTTCTTGGATTCGTGATAGTTAGATGCTGCTAACGGGCTTCGATCATAATCTATACTCACTTGGTGATCATCCATGTATGAATATCCTTGTGTCTTTGCCGGGTCTGTCCAGAAATACCATTCAGCATGGAGTTCCCAAAATTCCTCTTGACCTGGACCTACTCTGTCTGATACATAGCTCTTAGGAATCAAATATCTTTTATATTACTAGATACAGCTTTTACATGTGAATAGTGATCTGGCTTCCTTCACTATGCATTAACAAGGCCATGTTTCTAAGTTCTAAGTACAAAGAAGGGTGATAGTGTACTTAATACTGTCACACACTGCTACATGTGTAGCAACTAACACTGGCCGCCCCTCTATACAAGGCTATATTCACTATTCCCTAACGTGTTTATGGAGGGTGGCTAGATTCAATATAGTATCTCATGCGAATTCTCGCTTAGCTCTAGTGCCTTAGTTAGCGCGAGGACACCAGTATAAATATCTCTTGAGCTCAGCCTGTTTCTGATTCTCTCTCTCTCTCTTTCCCTTCCCTTTCCTTCCCTTCCTCACACCAGATGACTTCCCCATGGTATACCAGGGCACTAAACTATTCTCTATGCTTGTTGTTGGCTGGCTCTCATGTCAACTTGATTTGCTCCCTTTATAAAGGCAATCATAAAGAGCCAGTCTCTATACTCTATAGAAACCTTTAGATGTTCCTGGGGTTCCTTAGGAACTGGTCAAATACACAGACTCGACTCCAGTCATACTGGCTGGAGTCTCTGGGCTTCAAAAAAGATAGTGTGCCATTTTTTGGCACACTAAGAAGCCCAGAGAGTTGTCTCAAATTTTTGAGCCCCCATCATGTGGCTATCATGCTACAAGATTCTGTGACGCTTTTAAAGCTTCACAGGCTTGCATTTCCAGTCCCTGGAACAGATGCACTCTCCGCCCGCATCCGTCTAGAGTAGAGACGGCACCAAAGTGGGAGGTGATATGTAAGACTGACCTTTCCCTTTGGTTTTGATTATTACAGATATATTCTTGTTCTCTTACTAACATTGTAATTTCCTTATACCCTAGGCTCACCTCTCACTTGGTATATATTGTTTTTTGAGGTAGACCCTCTAATACAGGGGGTCTACCTCAAGTCGCGAACATCATGTGTGTGTGCGCGTCTGGTTAGAAATTAACTGGTATTTACACCCTAGTTTTCCAACTTGTTTAGTACATAGAAGTCTAACTAATCTAACAGGGTCATAGAAATTACCCACTTGGCCTCATATTCTATCACGCCATGGGATGGTGCATTTGGTTTTATATTCCATTACAGCATGGAATGGCTCACCTGGTGTCATACTCTATCAGACCAGAGCGTGGCTCGCCTTCAAACCACCTTAAGCAATACTACCATAGTTGGTTGATTATTAGTGAGTACCAATTGTGCTAAGTCCTAGAATCCAGTTGTTCTATTACTAATTATTAAAATAACATTATAGAAAGAATAACAATTTAATCCTAATGGACCTCACCATAGTCCTATTTAGGATAGGTAAAGATTGGAATAATAAGATTATTGCCCAAGGATATCAAGCAAGAAGACATTGAGAAGTATATATAATATATTAGTTACTAGTTCTATATGGGACTTACATACACACACATAGATATATATATATATATATAATCATGAAATTAATCATTATTCATTACTATGTCATTATTCATATCTAACATTCCAATTATTCTGCGTCTGACAATTCGCAGAACAGCTTCAATACAGAATCCACAGTATCCATCGCCTTGTCTTTTTTTAATGTTGGTAAATGATAAGTATGAGATGCAGATGCATCCCCTGGTACCCTGATAGCCGGAGTTGAGGGTTTGAAGAATCGCCTCAGCGCAAATGCTGAAGCACGATATGTAGCATGGTACATGTCTTTAAACCCCGTATCATCCTCCCCCTCCGCTTCTGCTTTGGTAAGTTCTCTCCCATCAAAGACATCGCCTGCAATAGGCGCATCTCTTTTTCTCAGGCCACCAGGCTGACGAAGAGTTGTATACTCAGAGTTATCATGGCTGCGGCCTTCGTTGGGTTCGTCTGCATCGTGTTTAGAGAGCGTATCATCGGAGATTGGTAGTGATGACTGATCGCGCATAGCAGGCATGGAGGATGGTAGGCACGAAGTGGTTCGTGTATTTGTCCGACGAAATCCATAAAGGCGCATACATGTAAGGATTGTACGGGTCAACAATGCCTTATTAGCAGCAGTGATATCTTCCAGGGAAATAAGATCTGGGCTCCCAGGCTTCTGATGTCGCTCTGGTGGGTGATTTAGGTCGCCAGCTCTAGAGCTTGGTAGGTCTTTATGACTTGATGTACTTAAAGCCTGAGACATCGAGGAGCTAGGCCGAGATAGCGACGGTCTCCTCGAACCTGCTCTGGCGTCTCTTGCGATCGAAGTAGCGCGCCTTCGAGCTAGACTTATATCACCAAAACTGCCGCTCAACGTTGCATTATTCTCATTTTCCCGTTTGATTTTAATGCAGGATGGAAGCTGCGGAAACTGTGGTGTGACCGATTTGTCCCTCGTGATAAAATCAGACATTGCGGCCGCTCCCTTCCTTCTAACTTTCTTATGATATTCAGCTGCAGCTTCAAACAGAGTTGCAACCCTTTTCCTCTTCGGGCTCGGGGAGCGGAAAAAATCCGGAAGAAATTCGCCTGACGGTTCATTCTCTGATGCTCCAGCTGGGTTGTATTGAGGGCTAAACGGCGGAGTAGCGAGTGCCCTGGCCTTAGTGATTATATCCGAGCAGAGGGGAATTGCATACACTCTTAGCTCGTGTGTAGCCCCCCCATCTTCGCATAGTCTATCCCCAGCAGCAGCTGAGGATGGTTGTGGGGTTGGCGGACGGATATGTTGTGAACCAGACGCTGATAAGGCACCGAATATAAGGATATCTGATATAGCATATTGTGACGAGCTGATATTTACCTCGTTGGAGGATGGTTGCTGTTCGACGCGAATGAGAATCCCCACAGGGCATTGCTGGACAGAAGTGAACGCTTCGTAATCTGTTTCTTCCGTCTGATATGTCCGTAGTAGTTTATGTTTAATCCAGCCTATCGTCCTGTGCTCGGAGCTATGAACCTCAAGGCAAGGACCAGTGAAGCAGAATATTGGGATTCGATTTGGGTTGACATAGGCGCGAAATGATAGTTTTGCATTCTTAGATAGGCCGCTCTGGCTGGTGGAATTAGGGTCGATTAGACGTATACCTGCAGCAGAGTCAGTGGAATTCACGGTGCTGCTTGAACGTTTAAGCCATTTGCCTACCTGTGAGCGGCGTGGTCGAGCCAGAGTCGATGGGACCAGACCATACCTCCATTTAAACTATACGGAGCTATAATATGCAGGAGCATGAGGTTACAGCATAACGATAGTGTATCAATTTAAATAAACCCGTGAGAAGGGCTTTTCGAGTTTAAGTGGCTTGCTGCTTATCATAAATGCCGAGCATGGATGGGAGATTATCGCGACTTCGAAAGCGCGTGTAGGCACGTGATCACCTGATATGAAAATGGATGTCCAGGCCGACATGCAGGAGAAAGTGAAGTGAAAGGAGATGTAGGAGGGAGATGTTAGAAGTGCTCAATAGGACATATCAAAATTAGTTATCATACAGCCAAAATCAAAACGTAAAAACGCCCAGGGAAATCATAAACGCGGGAGGTAAAAGCAAAAGGTGGTTTATATCTCCGCCCCGAGACCGTATAAAGGCGTATAAGGCATATAAAGGCGACTTCCAGACCCAAGCTCCGCAAGGATTCGCCGAGAACATAAAGGGCAGCGGCCAAATGCTAGCAATGACCCACGGATATACAGCCACGGACAGAGACGACAATCTACGTAGGCTTGATTGCAGGATGCTCAACGAAGAAAGCGGCTCATAAGCGAAACAGGGTATCACCATCTCATCTCATTCTAGCATGCTAAAACTCTTCTGTTTCTTGGAAGAACATCGAAAAGCTGATGATGGTTCCGTATATTAACAAGCCGCCCAAGATTGACATGATCATTGCTGGAACCTGGATTGCGCCGCTATGGGCTAATACCGCTGGGAGGGCTATTACCACAAGAAATATAATTAGTATATAAAGAGATGTTGCAATAGAATTTGGAACAGGTGCGTTGTAAGTAGTCTGGGCATTAGAAGCGTACCGATTCCCATCACCACCAAGAAGCCAGTGAACCATCGCCCAAAGTCCACCACCCCACTGCTGGAGCTTTCCATAAAGTCATCTGAGCTTGCACACCGGCTACATATCCAGTTCGGTATTGGCGCAATGACGTATGTCGCAACCACGAGGAGCGGTAGGTAGTTGTGCCATAGCGCTGCGGAGAGAATGACAAGCAGGAAGCCGATAGCGAGAACCTGGACGGCGGGTTAGCAAGAGAAGTTCATTCATAACGGAGTACCAAATGTAAATTTCGAGAAGGCCTTACAAAGGAGAGGGCGATGATGGTCTTGAGGCCAGGCATCATGGCTAGGCAGAGAGTGATAGAGAGGATGAGGGGGTTGGCTCCGGGTGCGGCGGCAGGGCACAAGCTTGGGATAGAAAACAGGCCGTCGTATCACCGTCGCATCAGCTAGACGTCGGCAGCGTAGACCTCGACGGGGAGAAGTTGAATGTCTGGCGGAATTGTCCTCTGCGTCTGCGTCTTCATCTTCGTCCTCTTCCCAGCTCCAAAATGACGATGCAGGCGCTTACATAATCCAGCCAACCCCAAGCTCTGGCGCTAACCCGAAAGGGGCTGCGAGCTACCGCGTCCTTTCATGTTGCCTTGGAGCAAAGACGAACAAGAGAAGCATCATACATACAGCATCTTCTAGACACGCTGACGGTACTGCACTCCCGCGCTGCTTCTTCGGCATACGTCTCCTCGCTGCCCGTGAACTCCGCCAGCAGCCATGTTTAGAAATAACTACGACAACGACTCCGTGACCTTGTGAGTTTGACACCGCTTGGCTGATCTAAGAGATGTGTTTGCTGACGGTGCTGGACCAGCTCGCCCCAAGGCCGGATATTTCAGGTGGAATATGCACAGGAGGCTGTAAAGCAGGGTTCGGTGGTAGTGGGCATAGTCAGCAAGACACACGCCGTCCTCGCTGCCCTCAAGGTGGGATATACCGTTTCTCCTTCTCACACGGGCATCATCTAACATGCAAGTGATATAGCGAAATGCGGAGGAGCTATCTTCATACCAAAAGAAGGTCATTGCTATTGACTCCCATATGGGAATTGCCATTGCCGGTCTTGCCTCTGATGCCCGTGTCCTGTCCAACTTTATGAAACAACAATCCCTAGCTTCTAAGATGACGTACGGCCGCCCGCTCCAAGTAGAGCGTATCGTCAGCCGAATCGGAGAACGTGCACAGACGAACACACAGCAGTACGGAAAGAGACCTTACGGTGTCGGTTTACTGGTTGCCGGTGTCGACGAGGCAGGACCCCATCTCTTCGAATTTCAGCCCTCCGGCATGACACAGGAGATGGTTGCGTGTGCAATTGGAGCCAGGAGCCAGATGGCCAGGACATATTTAGAAAGGAACTTGGATTCGTTTGCTGACTGTGGACGTGAGGCCTTGATCAACCATGCATTGAAGGCATTGAAGGAGAGCTTGTCGCAAGACCGGGAATTGACCATTGATAATACGACCGTGGGCATTGCTGGCGTGCCGAGTGCGGCTACCAATGGAAAGATTGATACCTTTAAATTATACGACGGGCCTGATGTCACGGCGTTCCTGGAGAGTGCTCATGAAGAGGCGAGCGCTGCACCGGCAGAAACCCAACCATCAGCAGAGGCAATGGAGGTAGACTCGTGATGCTAATGGACCCTCAATAGACATGGTGACTTTTGCCCTTGGGGGTAATTCCCTTTTGCTCTTTTATTTGAAGCGCTTATCCATCTTACAATGAACTCTACTACAATGAACTCTTCTACGTTAAAGCACTGCTTTTGCTAGATGGCGAACTCCCGTGTAATTCTATTCTATGATCGAAGATTTTAGTAACTGAATCACAGCCATAAATACACCAGTCTAAGCCCGTCTATTACTTGCCATTTCCTAGCTCGACCTCCCAACTTAGCCCAAACCGTCCCTGACTTAGTTTATAGCTTCTCAGCGCCTCGAGAGCATGCTCTACATCCTTACACTCAACCAAAATATCTTTGTTCATAGTGCTCACAAATCCTTGCTCGACACTCTTCTCAACCCACGAGAGAACCCCATCCCAGTACCCTTCGATGTTCAACAGGACGATGCCTCGATGGTGAATGCCCAGCTGGTTCCACGTAACCATCTCCATAGCTTCCTCAATTGTGCCAAACCCACCAGGGAGCACGAGGAATCCGCTACCAGGTCCGCCGGAAATAACTTCTCCAGCCATCATGCGCTTGCGGGTATGCATATCTGGAACGATGGTAGTAACACCATATTCCGCATTCACAAAGCTCTTCTTGTCTGCGGGCCCAACCCCGTTTGCCTCTGTAGTTTCAGTCCGCTCAGGTAGTTTACCCGCCACTTCTTCATCTGCAGCCACCCCGGGTTGTCCGGGCAATGGTTGAGCGAGAGGATTCGTTGATGCAGCAGTCAGCGTGGAGCGGTGGCCATTCTCGATCTTCACGAGAGCTGAGGGGATAATGCCGTGAACTGAATCGGGGCCTGAGAGCGAGACAAGCGTTCGAGCAATCTCGCCCATAAGGCCACTGGTGCCTCCTCCATAGACGAGCTTGACGCCTTCTTTATGGAAAAGGTGGGCGAGGGCGCGAGCAGCTTCGGTATGGGCGGGGGATTTCCCAGCGGCTGAACCGCAGCTATTACACCAGTAAGTACGAGCTTGTCATTATACCGTAGAAGGATAAATATAGACAGCATTCTAGAGAGAGGGGGAAGCCATCTAGTATACGTACAAGACGCAGACAACTGGTCGTGTTTCCTTTGAAGCTTCAGACATATTGATGGTGGCGGGGTGTAGTTAACTTGTTTAAATACGTTGACAAGGCCACAGCTTAGAATGGCCGAAGATGAAGTATATTTCTAAGGTTCCCTCTACCCAACAAGACACTGATCATGGCTAAAATAACAAAGAGAGACTCTTCAAGGAGGTTGTATCGAACTTGGTGACTAATATATTGAGTCATCCCTTTCTACGATGCAGCGAGCGCATCGTATTCGTGGCGATCGCAGGGCCTGTCATCGTGCTTGCGGCCTTCCGGTAGACTAGAATCTTACAAGGGGGTGATGCCTCAGTGGTATTCAGAAGATTCATGCTCAACTCTCTATGGAGCCGGAGTATATCATCAATCGTCGAGAGCTGCCGTAGCAGCAAGAATCCGGACGGCCGCAGGTTGTATCCCCGCCCCCAAAGCGATAGATTGCTGCGTGGAAGCGCGGTGATGGTTCACAGAATATTGGTGATAACCCTTTTCCTGCCCTTCCCTGCTCCAGCCTGGTTAGAGTCAGAAGCGCCTCCCAGAGCAGGTGAAGCCCCAGGCGTATCTGGCCCTCCTGGTCTTGGACCTGGAGTCCCTGACGGCGATCGTCCAGCGGATTTGGCTGTCGTGCCACCGCCTACAGAGTGTTCGGCGGCCGGAACCGTCAGGGAGTTATTGCTAGCATTTCCAGCGTTCTTTGAGATGATAAAGGAGCCTGGTTCACCAACAAGCGGCATCTCGTCCATATATTCATCGCCATATCGGGAAAGAAGATTAAGCGCGTCTGAAAGGTTCCTCATATCATGCGTTGCACCTGAGCCTAGTTTGGAAGGCGATGCTGAAGTCGATGTGTTCTGGGTCCCCGGCACAGGGGTAGTTTCTTTTCCAGATTGTGCAGATTGGGGAACACCAGCTTGACTTGCTTCGGTGTGTTTTGGGATAGGCGGAGTGTATGTGTGGCCATGGGATGGCGTGAAGAGTAACTGTCGTGATGCAACAGGTAGCAATTTTGTGAGAGATGTAACCGTCGAGAGCTAGTTAGAGCTGTCAGCAAGGAATTGAAACTTCTGCCAGGAGACTTCTCTCTTGGAAAGCTGGATAGAGTGCGAAAGATACCATTCTCCGTCCCACTACGCTTATCAAGGACGGCGCCATGTAAACGAAATCCCCCACAACAAAGTACGTAGCCAATATTTGGACTTCCTCCTGCATTCCTGGTAGCCTACGTCTATTCTGCTTCCTAATTACCCATATGTTCGACGGTTCTTGGGGCGCATTTCCCGCCGCTACTGCCGCCGCGGCTTCTTGTATCGGATCGTGAGCTACTATAAACTCCAACCCTTGCATAGACTTGAGTCTCCCTTCAAATGCTTCGCGAGTCTCGATAAATTGCCGAAAGTTCTCATTATGCATTGCTTGCAACGTGAGTGTAGCATTATTCGAGGTGGAGTCGAAGAAGGGAGATTCGGCAAAGTAAAACAAAACTACAAGCATCAAGGGCATATTGTTAGTTAGGCTTGATCTAGGCCACTGGTATATGTATAAATAGCGCCTGTATAGAGACTAATTCTTACTGTTATTGGAGTGGATGAAACCGCCCATCAACTGGACGTGCTGAGGAGACCGCCATGTTATTTCCTCCAAAACAACATCGGATGAGCTATCCATTGTGATGACTTGGAAGGGAGCCAAGCGTCATGCATCATCCACCAACCCCTTCACACGGAGGCCGAGAGAGTAAGCTGACGTGCTGAGCAAGAGGACACAGGTTTGTTATCATGAAGCTTGGAGATGGCTAATTAACATTACTTTGGCTAAAGTTGCCCTTTGTTTGCACTGTTTGCATCATGATGTCACTTTTCTTGACTGCCATTTTGAGCCTCAAGCAAAAATCCTTAAGCTCGTCTACTTATGAGAAAAGTCTTGAAAGAAGAAAATAGTGTTTAAATACACCCATGATTCGCATTCACCGCCGTATTGTAGTCGCCGGAACTTGTCCTTTTTCCCAGCCGTGTTCCCATATTAATATTACGACCTGTATTCCAATTTGCCCTGTCCCAGCTAAGTCGTTAATCATACAAGAGATAAGAAATGTGTCGTAGAGAAGTGGAGGGAAAAAGGAAATATTAAAAGAAAATATTTGACACATAGCCTGTGAGAGTTTAAAATGGAGTAGATCTTTGGAACTTGTCAACCTCGTTCAGGCACGCCATGGCAGCTATCCACGGAAAACTGAGCAGCTTATCTTGGTTTGAGGTCTGGATTCCTGGCTTCTGCGATAAGCTGTTTTCATTTATGGATACCCAAAAACATGCAATCGAGCGCTCGAGAGCCTCTGTCCCGCCAGATTCCGTATCTCGGATCCTGGACAGAGTGAAATCGACGAGACGATTGTATGCTGATAAGGAAGAAAGAGTTAGCATTTATGTTATTTTCAGCGTTCGGGGGGTACCAACTGTCTCGCATCTCCTTTGAAATTTCCTTATCTCTCCGGCGCTGCTTGTGTCCGTGGCCAAGAATTGTGCCAACAAAGATTTCATACTCCGTGATAGAGCTCTTCCATGGAGTCGCTGAGTATTGCCGCATTAGCTCTCTAAGTTGATCCTCGTAACTACCGGGACAGTTACAACAGGTCAGCAGTGGTTAACCATGAATATAATAATGAGAGAGAGAAAGGACGGGGCAATTCGTACATTTCTTTTATGTCCTTGCAGATTCCTGTGAGATGGCTCCAGAAAAACCCATCCATTTCCTTCTGTACGTATTTCCAAACCATCTGCAGTGCGCTCTTACGATTGCTATTGTCGACAGTCCCTACATCTCGTAGCTTTCGGAGGAAGCTCTGCTCATCAATAGAACGATAGAGTTGGCCAAGAATATTATGGCTCTTGTAGTATAGGGTTCTTGGGCGGTCGTTGTCATCGTCGTCCTCGAGAATTTTCTCTGAAGCGGTTATGATATCTTCAATGCTGTCAGATATATGAAACCGTGGGCTGGGAGCCATAAAATCTGGACGATATCTTGGGGCCCTGGGAATGCTCTGGACATTGACCTGTGTACTATATGAGCGGATATGATAGAGAGAAATGTAGGGGTTTATGTAGACGTACTGGTATTCCACTCTTAGAGTAATCAACCGCAACAGAATGCAATTCAGAGAGCTTTAAGCAATCTTTGTCTCTAGTCCCGAGTTGTGACTGATCCGCAATAGCTTGGTGGGCAGTTGCAATGCGGCCTAATTGATCCTGCTGCATAAAAGTCACAAAGAAATCGATGATATCATTGCTTTCGACCTTTCTATCCAATTCTCTGGCTTTGACTAGCGGATAGTCGGCCGGTGAGCAAGTTCCCCGAGGGATCAAGCTGCTATCATAAATAATGTTGTAAAGGTCACCGTCGAGATCTCCACCGCTTAACATACTGGGAAGATCACGAGCTCCATGCTGGCTAAATGCAACACAGTTATGCAACTTGCGAAGTGGCGAATTGGCTGGAACGTCGACAGCATTCACAAGCTGGATATCGCCGGGGTGCAGTGCTGGTGATCGCGTAATAACTATATTATTACGAACAAGAATCTCCCGGCGGCCATTTTCTGCTAGATATGCACAATAGATCTCATTTTTCCCTAGATATCCTGTTTCATCCATGATTCCGTAAAGCGTGATAGCATTGGGAACACGAATTCTAGCGCGATACTTCAGGTCACGAAGTTTTAGTAGAGTTGTCAATTCCATTACCCGATGCAAAAAAGGGTCATGAGTATAGCGTATTCCCAGCCCCTTTAAAATGGCCAGTAGCCATGGCAACCGAAGTGATTTTGGCACAGGTGACTCTTCAAGGAATTGTGCTGCTTTTTCTGTAGATTCGAATGTCGAATAGAGTGAGTCTATTTCGTCCTTCTGCAGTTGGCGGAAAGCAGCAAACGGGACCCCTAGGTCCTCTAAGATTTTGATAATCTGGCTGTTGAGGTAAAATGGCAGTGCCCTAATACCAGCTCCACAGATTTCAATGTTATATGAATCGTCTGTGGGAAATTTTACCATAGATTCTCTCAGCATCAGGAATTCTCCTTGCTTTGTGGTGTCGAGTGAAACCATCCCTTTAGCCCCTGAAGAAAAAGTCAGTAAGTCTACCACTGTAACAACGGTGCTACATTTAATTTTTATAGATCGCGATGTACAAGAATACCGTATTAATATAAGGGGAGGTTGGGGACTAACCGGCAATTCTTATCTGGAAAACTGTCGGCTTCACCTTTTCTCGAAGAGCATATTCATCCCAAATCTTGTACATCAGCTCACGGGAGATCACTCCAACCCCGTCGCTAAAAACGCGTCCATTCCTTGTCACATCTGGCGCTCTCATCCATACGGCATCCTTAGAGACTGAAATGGAGGTAAGAGTATCAGAGAATGCTTGTCCAATTCTAGCCGCCTGTTTTGAAGGAGAACGTATATGATCAAAGTGGCCCAGGTTGCTGATTATAGTAGTAGCATCGAGATACTCTCCTTCCGCTGTAGTAAATGGTGCAGCAAACCAGCATGTCTGTGACCGCAAAGAAGAGTGCGAGAATCCGAGGAATTTGAAATTACGGCCAGCAATCTCAATTCCACGTTTCATAACGCCAGCAAATCTGTTATGGAAGATCGACTCGAGATTCGCATTTGGATCAAAAAACACAGGATCACCGGTTTCATCCAGGAATTCAACACGTAGGAAGTGATCAATGTTGTCAGCGTATTTGCGCAAGATTCTGTTCTTCGCTTCTGCATACGGTCCAAAGAGATAAACTCCGCAGGGAGTAACCATTGCTCGATGTACTGAAACATTATTTCGGTGTATGAGATTAAAATCCGAATCACTTCCGTTGTGTAAAATGGAGTCGATAGTGTCTTCCAATGCTTCAGTAATTGCTTCAATCCCAACTTCACTCGGCAGTACACCGGGAGCAGGGAACGGCAAGTCTCGGCTCAGGCGCGTAAGTGCTTGAACGATGGTATTAGGATCATGTTGTAGGTGAAGTCGATGGACTACGGGGAACAGGAGTGATGCCCGGTCTAGCGAAAGCACTCCGTTCCATACTAGCCTCTGTAATTGAAATTTGACACGATACCCGAAGGGCATCCTCCCTAGGTATCTCTCGAGTTCCTTTTCTAGAACAGCGTAAGATGTTCGGGGAGAGACACATAAATCAGACCACGTATTCATCTTGGGCATACTCCGATCATTTCCTAGGTTGCGCACCACACCGGTATCCCGAGGGTCTTGAAGGACGAATCGATAGGTAAAAAACCTAGCAGAAACTCTCTCGTGTCCGTCTAAAAGAAACCCGACTCTTCTTTTAGCAGGTGGTGGTCGCCCATTTCTCTTGAATAGCATCGCCATTTGCACTTTCATTTGCTCTATAGGATCGGAAATGTAGAATCTAGGAGCCACGTAGGTCGTAATTGTAACAGACGGTGTCCCAAATGCTCCCACATAAATAGAGTCAACAATATTCCTATATGGGATCTCAACGGAGAAATGCGTTGAAGTCTGAATATCTGTAAAAGTGGCATCGAACATCGTCTTCCCAAGGGTGATGGACCCGCGGTATGGCAGCCGAAAATATTCAACAAAGACTGGCCGATTTTGGCGGTAGTCCCACGACCCGCACGACATCATAGTGACAAGGAATCGTCTAACCCTATGAACTTCCCCTGTAATCGATCTTGGAGCGGCCGTGAACCGTGCCGCACGATTCGATTCCTCTTCTTCCAACAGAGACTGTACAAGCAACTGGTGGGGTGTATTATAACTTTTCGACACTTGGATAGGGAAACCGAACAACTTGAGAGTGACGTTAGGATAAAATGGCTTGGATGCACCATGCGTAGCCTTTCCCCGGTATTCGTATGCATCGAGTACGCGCTGGCCCTTTTGCACGTCTGCGACTGTAATTCTGGCATTCTTCCTGCCCACTTTTTGGCAATCGTAGACAGATATCTGAAAGCGCTCTAGGATAGGTTTGAGCTCTTTCCTCAAGTGTTTCTCCGAAACCTGCTCGGGGATGCCGCGGCAGAAGATCTCCATCATTAACTAGCTGTGGATTAAGCGGCTAGTGCGTATAAGCCGTGTTGAATAAATCGGGCTTGGTTGTATGAAATGTCAAGGGTGAGGCGGGGTGCTGCAGCCTTGGAGAATTGTCAAGGAACGGCTGAGTGGAATGAAATCTCACTTGTAGCAGGGACAAACTGGATGCTTGATAGTCCCTGGCGATGTAGACTGTTAATCAGAGACCAGTGGGCTCGAGAATTCCCCTTCACTGCCTCCAGCACATCGTGTTATCAACTTATCTCCAGACCAGCACGCATTGTCGACCAGCTAATGACTGGGATAGGTTGGTATTGCCAAAGATATCGCAGCTCCCTAGATATTGGTAGATGTATCAGATAGAATGCAAGCTAAGAAGTGGGATGTAAGAAAAAGGAAAAAGAAGATCAGTGAATGTGCATGGTGTTCTTTCTTTGTGCCTGTAGATGGAGGAGTGTGGTCGTAGGATGGAATTTCCCGTTTCCAGCGCGGCAGTGAGACTATAAAGGCAACTCTAACTTCGAACTGCTCTTGGGAACATTCCACCTACACCAAATTTCTTACTACATAGAACAGGATGCTGTTATCAGCCAATATTCATAGCCGGCTGAAGTAGAGATATTCAGGTGATCTTAAGCAGTCTCTTATTCTATTCATCGACGGGTTATTATTCTGGAGCCTGGATCTCCCGTCCAGCCAGCACTCATGGACCCCGTGGAAGCCTCCCTAAGACCACAATTGTAACTTCACTCTGCGGTATGCCTCAGGTACTATTTTTGTAGCATTCTGATTCTAACTCATGGTTATGGTAGAAATTGCAGAGATCAGGGTTTCTACCTCCTTTTGTCAGCTTCTTTCTTTCACCACGTTGCAGAGCAGCCACGGCCGACAGAACGTCCATAAGAAAAGCTCTAGGATAGTCACCCCCTTCCGGTTTGATAAAGGTGCCACGTAAGACACGCGATGCGTATAGGTCGACTATGAGAAGCTTGAGCTTAGAATGTCTCGGCTCAGGTTGGTAGAGATAAAGAATTGCTTTCGCGCCTGGCAGGCAATCACCGTCGAGTGCCCCCTTTGTAACACTCGGTCAACGATGGCGTCCTGAAAGTCACGATCGTCGAATATATCTCCTGTATACGCTCTCACCAACAGCCTTGATTCGTGGCCGTTGGCTTGTTCTTCGTCGGTGCAGGGGGATATAGCCCGTTTATAGACCCAATTCAAGTAAAGCTGAACAACCTCGTTATCCTCCTCTGCGAATTTAAAGGCAGCAATCTCCCGACCCTTATCGGTATCAAGCATCGAACGAAAAAATCGTGAAGACTTCTTGATTAAGTCTTGGTGGACAACGAATGAATCCTCTCCAACGTCAATCTCAATCGTCTTTCCATTAAAGCTAGCCACCTTTTTTTTTTAGCAATTATCATAAACGCATGTCAAAAAGCCTGATATCAGTACCTGGTCATTCGTTCCTTTTCGACGCGATTATTCCCAGACGCCATAGGGTAAAAATTGACGTCTAGTAACGCGTTGAGTTGCAATGAAGCGGGCTTGTAACCTTTACGCCCTCTGGATTTATGGGTGAGTCCCGCGTGGGATACATATGGTAGCGGAGTGAGAGACCTGATCGAATCCAACCATGCATAACACTGATAGTAACACATGTTGAAGAAGTGTGTATCTTTCACTGGTTATGGCGGTTTTGTCACTTCAATACTGAAGACAAGGCAGATAATGCCGCCTTTGCCTCTGTCTTACATTATATCAGTGTGGTCACTCCTCAAACATGATAGATTCAAACATGTCTAGTCAGACCTACAAGATAACAGTATCATCTTGGTAAAATAGCAAAATAGATCCTCAAGACTTTGGTCAAAAGATCACCTTTGGCTAAGGGGAATCCGTAAAATCAGACTTGATCTACTCTTGGTGACCCGTGGTCAGTACAACCCGTCTCTGGCCTCACGCTGGCCAAAAAAAGAATTTGGTACTCTCTTCCGGACTATCCAGGCCGTCTCTGAATTCGCTCAAACAAGTGATGGCCTAGATTTTCCCATACCCAAGTGAGGTGTCCAGGTATAGCAATCAAATTTTTCTACTATCTCATCAATTCCCTCGGTTTTAAGGAGTGGAGGTCCGAAATACTATAGGTTCAGGCTGGTATTTCCCATCCAGGCATAGTAAAGGCCAAGCCAGCGCGTTAAGCCACATCTATACATAGTAGCATCGTACTAATATGAATTTCTCCGTATGAAGTCAGCCGGTGCAAGCCATGTTCATCATGCACATATCTCCTCGGACAGGGCTGCGAGCTATCTGTTGCACCATTACGGACCTGTATAGGGCGTCATGGCAGGAATGTGTGCAGCCTCCACAGTCGACGTGACGCTTCTGCGAATTGCGTGATTCTTTAAACGAAGAGTGGAATAAACCGTAATAGATTGAGCGTTGAAGAGTATCCAGAGCGTTTCTTCAACTCTAAATCTCCGCTTCTCCGCATGATTCTAGCGCAGAAAAAAAGAACTCGCTCCGCCCATGGAAGGTGAAGGAACTTTTCGGACTGCTGAGGAGACCTGGGTCGACGCTGACCGTAGAGTGCCTAGCTAATGAGACTAAGCAAACCTTACGCCTTCGTCGACAAGGGCAAGATAAATTATAATCCCGTCGAGCTATCGACCCTGGACCTTGTTTGAGCAGTCGAGCTGGGGCCTCTCCGGTGAACAGAAAGACAGAAAACTCTCGGAAAAAAAATATTGCCATGCATCCGGAAGACAAATGGCATGCCAACTGAGGGGTGGCCTGGCCTATATATGAGGGCGGTTAATGGAGACCGTAAGATATCCAACGGGGCATGCAACCAGAGCAGGGTATATTCTCCGCACCAGCCATCAACATAAGTACATACAGCGTACCCGGGGTGTTCTCGCCCTCGAGCCGGTGGGTTGCTCGATCCTGGTAACTATATGGCATGTCCATTCGTCGTCCACAAGGTGCAGATGGATCCTGCAGATGCTCGCAGCGAAATGACAGGCATCAAGCAAGCGAAAGCACCCCGGAGAATGAGTTTGATTAACCCCACGATCGGTCTTCTAGCAAGCGTTATTATTATTGAGTTCGTGATGGTGGAGAAATGCCCGTCATCTCGCAGGGATATGGGATATCTCGACGCAGTATAACTCTCTGCTGGTTGATTCTCCGGATATTGCGTTTGGTTGGCCCTCCTCGGCTCCAGAAACACCGCTGTTCACGTGCCAGGAACCGGCTGAGGTTAATTCGACGCCCGCGATAAAACTTCCACTCGGTCCTGTCTTCTCTCTATATCCGGGCTCTGCTCGAGTTACATTGCGGTTGAGACATCTTGGATATGGGTGGAGAACACGAGCTTGTAATTGCTTGTTAGCACCAAGCTATTTGGCAGCAATGCTTGACCAATCTCGCTATCTCGCGACGGGGATGCAACCGTGACAGGGGGCTTGGTCCGTATACTTATCTCCATCCCGGGCTCGCTCCCATGGTCCATGCAATTATACGTCGCTCACATACGGCACAGCTCACGACTCCGTAAACCCTCGAGAGCTTTGCCACCGACCCCAGCGTCGGTCTCCATGGCGACCAGGTTGGAGCCAGCACACCAGATGTGTCTTTCACGTCATCGGTTGAGGTGCCCATGTCACCGCGCGATCTACCAATCATGCACGATACAACAACTGCTGGCAGATCGCCGCTACTCCAAGCTACTCCAAGCTATTCCAATGGAGGCGTCTCTCCCAAAATTTCCGCCGTGTCGATCATCCCTAGCCCCTGAATCTTGCCTGTTCTCCCTCGGCAACAAGATGAGGCCAATTGTCGATTGGTTCTGCGCGCCAGGACCTGTTCTGCGGGCCCTGCTACGATCCTGGTCATCTGTTCCTTCGAATGAGGGACTTTGCTCCGGAAAGTACATATATCTTGCCAGGGTCAGCCCGTTGTCAACTTACGATACGCTTCTCCAGGACCCGCAACACCCGGGGAAATACTTATATGTGCAAGGATTTGACCCCATGCACATCGTGTTGCTCTCCTCCACTTTCACAATTAGTTCTAGAACAGAAGCTACCTGCTAAACGAGCTTCCCTTCTCGTCACGCAGCGGGCAGCACCGGGAAATTATTGAGCTACGCCGTACATCGAGCATATATATATATTTACTGGTGCAGTATCCCTCGCAAACCTGAGAGTGACAGTCGCAGCTGCAGAAGACATCGGCAACGGGAACAGCTCTCCTTTGCCTTTCCCAATCATGGTTTCTTTCACTCTACGGGCCATTGGTGCCTGCCTGGTTGGTCTTCCAGCTTTGATCACCGCTGCTCCGACCTCACACGTCGCCGGCAGCTTCCAGGTCGTTGAACAGCTCCATGAAGTTCCTCAGGGATGGGTTCAGGGTGTCGCTCCAGCTCCCACCACCCCCCTGAAGTTCAAGCTTGCCCTCCAGCAGGATAAGGCTTCCGACTTCGAACAGCATGTCATGGACATCTCCAACCCCAAGCATGCTCGTTACGGCAAACACATGACTCGCGCTGAGGTCGACGCTTTCCTCCAGCCCCCAGCCCATATGACTGACGCCGTTTACAGCTGGTTGGCTGCTGAGGGTATCTCCAAGCCCTCCGTCAAGGTCAACACCGACTGGTTCACCTTCACCACCACCGTCGAGAAAGCCGAGAAGATGTTGAATACCCGCTTCTACAAATTCAAGAACACCGTCGATGGCAGCCAAGTGATCCGTACTCTGCAGTATTCCGTCTCCGACTCCGTCGCTCCATACATCCACATGATCCAGCCAACCACCAAGTTCAGTGCTCCTCGCCCAGAGTTGAGCAGCGTTTTCACCTCTGAGCTCAAAATCACCTCCGCTCAAGATGTCGACTGCAATGTCACCATTACCCCAGACTGTATCCGAGACCTTTACAAGATGGGCAAGACTTTTGCTAAGCCAGACCCACGAAACAGACTTGGTATTTCTGGATACCTCGAGCAGTACGGCAGACTCGAGGACTTCAGCACCTTCATTGATATGTTCGTTCCTTCCTTGAAGGGAACTACCTTCGACTTCAAGTCCATCAATGGCGGACAAAACCCACAAAACTCTTCCCTTGACAGCGTTGAGGCGAGTTTGGATGTCGACTACGCTATCGGTTTGTCCGGTGCTCTCTCCACCTACTATGGCACCGCCGGACGAGGACAGCTGATCCCAGATCTCGACCAACCCAATGCCACCGACAACAACAACGAGCCCTACCTCGACCAGCTCCACTACCTGCTCGAACTCTCTGATGAGGATCTCCCAGCCGTTCTGTCCACCTCCTACGGCGAGAACGAGCAGAGTGTTCCCAAGAAATACACCGATTCTGCCTGCCACTTGTTTGCCCGTCTCGGTGCCCGAGGTGTCTCCGTTATCTTCAGCAGTGGTGACACTGGTGTCGGCAGCGCTTGCCAGAGCAACGATGGCAAGAAGACCACCAAGTTCAACCCCATTTTCCCCGCTGCTTGCCCATGGGTGACCTCCGTAGGTGGTACCCACCAGATCAACCCTGAAGTCGCCATTCACTTCTCATCTGGTGGCTTCTCTGAACGTTTTGCTCGCCCTTGGTACCAGGAGTACGATGTTAGAAACTATCTCCACAAGGAGCTCGCCCCTGGAAAGTGGCAGGGCATGTACAACCCCCAGGGACGTGGTTTCCCTGATGTCTCTGCTCAGTCATACAAGTTCGCTACCCGCGACCACGGAAGGACTATTGGTGTCTCTGGAACTAGGTAAGCTTCTACCCAACTCGTAATTTATAGCGAAACAACGCACCTTTCCGTTCCATAACTAACTTTAACTTGCAGTGCCTCCGCTCCTCTCTTTGCTGGTGTCGTCTCTATCCTCAACTCCGTCCGTCTCGCCCACAACAAGCCAAAACTCGGCTTCTTGAACCCATGGCTTTACACTGTCGGCCGTGGCGGATTCACCGACATTGTCCACGGTGGATCCGACGGCTGCACTGGAACTGACCAGTACAGCCATCTTCCTACCCCATTCGTCCCAGGCGCTAGCTGGAATGCCACCCGCGGTTGGGATCCAGTTACTGGGCTGGGAACTCCAAACTTTGAGAAACTCTCCAAGTTGGCCCTCCTATTTTAAGGCACCAGCAGGAGCCTCGTTTATCTATATATGAATGATATCTATCGAGAAATTTTGATGTATTACGGAATATAGATAAAACTTTGTAGACATGTTATATGAACCATCTTTTTTTTCTGTCCTAGTGATACTGCGCTTTTTAGCTGGTCCTTTCTAAAAGGAAAAAACCATGTCTGGATGTAAACATAAACCTATGCAAAGAGGCGTTTGTTTATAATAAATGAAGGGGATTGTATTTTGGTACACATACAGCAAAACGTCATCTAATAATCTAGTGTCTCATATGCAATAATCAATAGATCGGGTCGAGAGCCCTTCTATCCAACCAACGCCATTAGCTACCTCAATGCACTTGGGTGGTAGGTATGCCACCTCCACTAAATCAGAGAAAACTAGACGAGTAGGGTCTTCCTAATACAAGGGTGGATGTAGTAAAATTAGCACCTGGAGCAAAATTGATATCAACCTATAAAGATGCGCATAACCTCATCTAGTTAGGCGGTATGTAATCTCGTTATCTCGTCGCTAGACTAGAGCTTGAATGCATTTGCCAAAATATTGGGTAACGAGGCTTTCGCTAAATCAAGGCCGTTGCTCCGTCAGTATGTCGTTTCAAATAGGGCCTAGAAGGGTAACAACTTACGTATAAAAACCATGTTCTGGCCCATGATCGGCCACAATATTATGGGCAAGTTCATGGCAGAGAATCACAAACCAATACACCAGTCCTTCTTTCCGGTCACCCCGAGCCACTTTCTCGAGGTGGAGGCGCTCGAAATATGCATAGTTGCAGAACAAGCTGCCGCTTGAGTTGAAAGCAATGGTCTTACCGCTATTCTCATAAAATATGCTGAGAGTCTCGAGACGAAGATTGAATATCTTAGCACAGTCTATGAGTATTGCCGTAAATATCACCATATTAGCGTGATTAGCGCGAAGAAAGCTGTCTGGGTCATTGAACTCCTTTCCAATGAATGCCTTCACTCCTCCTACGACACAGAGGAATTTCAAATCATGAGCAGGGCGTTCATCACAATATGTTTTCTTTTCTTCAATCTCTTTTTGCTGACCCTGGCTACGCATTTCATTCGATGTGAATGGCCGTGAAGCATTGATGGCGGATAGCAATTGTGACTGTAATGCTTCTGGGGAGGTAGTGACAAGCTGATTAGGATCCTTGGTACCTTCATCACTGGGAGTAAATTTGTCAGACAGGCGCTTTTTTAGGTTCTGCGCGGTCTCAAGTGGCTTCTTCTGGATATAGTCATTCAGACCAAATCGCTTCGCGAAATCTGAAAAGAGACCTGGTGGCGGATGGTTTTCGCCTGAAGCTGCAGGCACAGGCGGAGGTTGACGTCTGGTTAGAGAATTTGTTGGGGAGCCCGGGAAAAATCCAGGCATAGCTGCTTCGTGTTGTTGTTGAACAGCTTGCCGCTGCGATTCCTCAAGTTCTTGCATTCTCTTTTGTTCCATTTCTTGCATCTGCTGCATTTGTTGCCTCTCCTTTTCATGCTGGTCCTGTCGCTGCTGCTCAGCAATTCTTGCCTCTGCTGCCTTCTGCCGAAGAATTCTTTCAACATTATACCCCCTTGCGCGGAGCTCGAGGAGATCTGTCTTCAACAGCATCTCCAGGGTGAGAGTAGAGTGCAGTTTAGGCCTCAATAGTATCGTACTTACAAGGGCCTGGCTGACCTGATATAAATCGGGTCGTCCCTCCGAAATTGAAAGGACAATACTATTGGGTTTCTGTATCATCACCGCACTACGGTCTTCCACATGCGACATCCCCCAACCTCGTAGAGAGCGCCGCAGCTTTATTCCCTGTACCATTTGCACGCTTAGGTTTTTTTCTAACCATCGGGTGTCATGTCGTATCGTATCGCGTGGAAGATCATGCAAGAAAAGCCTCGACCGTTCGTAGATGTGCCTTTGTAGCTTCCATGCGCTGCGCTGATCTGAACTGAGTCGGCCGCATTGGGCCTGTTCGTCGACCAAGCTACTCAAATTTGGAGAGCCCAGAGTGGAATACATATCTTCGAGTAACTCTTCTTGTGGAGCCGCAAGCAGCTTCTCTTTGAACAGACTAAAGCTGGAGTAATCATCCACAATAACAGCATCAGCTGCCTTCGTCAAATGCCACTCTTTGATGGCTTGATCTTCATCCTCCTCATCGCTGAATTCTCCGGTATCTAAGAGTGACTTCTTTGCCGTTGGCGTGCGAGGAATTTCTTTACTAGCGAATAGAAACGGTGCTTTTTTCATTTCCGCAAAAAGGCTTTTATCTTTCTTGATGGTGGAAAGGTTCTCCGCAATCCCTCGTAGCAGTCTTAGGTATTTCTCAGAGCTTTGAAGTTTAGAAGATATCCTCGTAGGTTCTTTGACCAAAATAGACGCCAATTCGCAGTGTGTTGGCTGTCGCTTGGAGCCACACGAAAGGAGAAACAAGTTTCCTTCAGAACCGAAGTCCACAAATTCAAAAATATCGCCGTAGTCCTCAGAGTCACCAAGATAGCAGTCACGGGGCGCGACATAATGTATCGTTGTAGTGCCCTTTTCGGTTAGGGATTTCCGATATATGGGAACGATTGGAGCTTGCCCAAGGCGGGCGGCGGATGCTGGATTTATCTCCGCAACACGGCTTGCCATATATTTAAACAAGGCTTTCGCTTGAGGTTTTGATTCTGGACGTTTTCGGATAAGAATGGTTATACATTCGTTAATGGAAGGGTGTTGATTAACACCAAATTTTAAAGCATGGGGGTGCAAATCCCTTCGAAGAATATCGAACCCAAATAACGCAGCCCCTTCAGCAGTAAAGCAATTGGAAGGATTGCTTAGACCTCCGCCCTCAATAGGAAGAAAGGGGGCAGTTGATTGACTATAGTCGAAGCTGGCATAATTGTTGGATACGTGATGGGTAATAAAATAACCCATAGCTTTGTCTCGTAGTTTCATGTCATTTGCAGCTGCAGCATCCGCCATGACCTTGATCATTTCTGGGGCAGTTGGTACGCTCTTTAGACCTAGGGATAATAAGAATCTGCCTTCAGGGCTTAATGGAACGTATTTCCCTGGCCAATACAAGAGTGGGAAGCCCAAGTCCCTTAGAGCATCATTCGGCTCGAATAGTTGCGAGACTTGGTAACGCTGACGGGAAGGTTTCTCTTCCCCTCTCACCTCAGCAGAACATATTCTAGCCTTGCGGAGTTTTATCGTATCTTCCGGGGGTATGTCCTGACGGACAGACGCCAAGTACTTGATTAATTCGACATGACTCCATTTCCCCTGGCTTCCTTCACTTGCGTCTGTCCCGTTTTCAGGGCCGCTTAAGAGACGCTCAAAGATAATGCTGATGTCTACAGTTTTCCGCACACCCAGAGAAACGAGAAATTTCTCCTTGACGCTGTTTAAGCCCGTGACAATTGGAAGGTCGTCGAAAATTCGGACGGATGGGAAATATGCTTCCTGGGGTTTTCGCATCCCTCCCTTTGTAGGAATAATTGTATGTTGCCGCAGAACATCAATAAGTCCCATTTTCGAGGTAGGTGACAGGATGTCCCATTGTTTCGAGATGACCGGAAGAACACGGGCAGAGAAGCTTTGTGAGCGTGTGATATCCTGCTCCGCTGATAGAAGAGCGCGGTTAGAAGCGTTATGTACCAACCATTGCACCCAGGCATCAACTTGCAATTCCTGCCAGCCAATTGAAGTTAAGCCATTTGGTGACAGGGTTTTGGAGTATTTGGGCGGTAAAACAAATGGAGGCAATGGCATTTCCAAGGGTATCCGACTTAAGTTAGCAAAGCAGCTAATGTCTCTTAACACAAGCAGCGCCGGGCCGCTGTCGCCTTCGTCATTGTTGGCCACGGCAACTCCAAGAAGAGCTTTGACGGTAGATTGATTAATTTCTCCACTAACGGATTTTCGGCTGATCCAAGAGATAAATTCATGAAGCTGCGATGAGGTCAAGGCCTTATTTTCTAGCTCAGTCTTCATATCAGATATTGTAACTTCAGTGATTAACCCAAATTCGATTAATCTCCCGATGAACCCTTTAGCTTCAAGCACCAGCCTCTCGGGGAGGACAGGGATTCCGTCCATAAAACTAAGGTCCTTTGGCGCAGTCCGGACCTGGTGGCTTGGAAGAATACCACGAGTGGATAGTATCTCCAGGTAAGCATTTTGGCTACATGTCCAAAACGAATCTTCAACCGCCTGCCCTACCTGGGAAGTGGGAGTTGACTCCCGAAAGACAAACTGATTAGATATATGAATGGCCTCCGAAAGGACTGCATTAATATCTTCAATCTGAAGAGTAGCTTTTCCAGCCTGCTTAAGCCTGAACAGAAGTTGATCCTTCAAGGATGACATCTCAGCAGACCAAGCAATTCTGCATACGATTCCAACAGCCTTTAAAAGCTCAAGATTCCATGTGCGAACCCATCGAGCATTCAAGTCAATGCTCTCACGCTCCACAGTTGGAATCAAGGAAGGCGCAGAAACGTGAGCGTTTAAACCTGTTGTCTGATGGGTCGGGAAACCAATATAAATTCTTCCGGAACGTGATGGGATGACACTGCTAAAGATATCCTGACCCTCCGGCGCTTCTGAGGAGGGAGATGCCGTGTATGACGAGGTAAGTATCGCAAGCTTCGTGGTTTTTGGAGGAGGTTTCTTCGTTGCACGTTCCAGCTCACGGCTAAACGACGAGGTAACTGAAGTTTTTATATGGCCAGTGGTAATTTGCAGAAATACTGACGATGTATTGTAAGAAACGAGGGCTTCCTCAGCGCCGTTTCGGCCGGATCTCTCAGATTTAGTCAGTTTGTCATCGCCTGTAGATGAGCCAGTAAGTCGAGAGAAAAAGCTCCTTAGTGATGCCGTGGTGTCATGCACCCGGTTTCCCTCGTATCTGGACGAGTTGGACGGAGATTTCCAGCCAACGGCTTTCATGCAAGCCGCATCTAGCTGCGCGACCTCTCGCGTAATATCGGCTATCCTCATTATTCCATCTGGAGTCTTAGTTGCTATGTCTCTGGGTATCGTTACCAGAACACTCGGGGCAAGCTTCTTTGACAATTTTAACAAGTTCCAATTATCGAGCCAAAGTTCTATAGCTTCTAGTCCAACAAACGTGAGACTACTTGCAAGGAACTGGCAGAGTGACATGAGCCCAGGTACCGGCGAGCTGGTATTTCTATAGTCAAGCACAAAGACCGTATCTGGGCTGCAGTCTCTCTCGTCTAGCTTTAAGCGACGGGTGAAGAGCGCGTTCTCTTTCCAGTAAAATGCGATCGCCTCCTTGCCCGAGGAAACAAAGGGTTCTTCACAATCAGAGAATACACTGTAAAATCCAACGCCAAAAGCTCCTATCTTTGTCTCGTCTGGGTTTCCCTCCGCGATCCGCTTCAGCCGAGCCCAGTCATTAGCGTTGAATGGAGTTCCATTATTTCGTAGCGTGAGCCGTTTTATGGTGTGATGTGATATGACATGTTTTATAAGAGTGTTATCATCTGTGGAAATCGGCGCAGGCACTGTCGTAGACGGCGTAGTTTCCAGCTTAATGACCACGCGAGTGGCAGAGGCATCGGCAGCATTCTGAAGCAGTTCTCGTAGCACAGTCCTATTGTAAAAAGTCAGAACGGAGTCCGGACATCCGGGAGGCATGAAGCAGGATAAATAATCACCATTCTCCAGAGTATCGAGCCAGCACTTTATCAATCAGAGCTCGAGTGTTAACCGTAACAGCCTCTTCGTCAAGACCAGAACCGATAGCCCTAGCCTTCAGGGAGCTGAAATCAATATTGTTTGCCATCATAAGCCGAGTCTATAGCATTATCTGTCTATCCAGACTGGTAAATGGTCTATTAAAGGTCTTCCGGCGGCCTTGTCCATCCCCTTTTCGCAGGCAGTAACTGGACACCAGGCTCCAGAAGGTATGACGTATCGGGTTCTGCTTCGCCCTGGGCGCCTGTTCGAATATGCCAAATGAAAACTATCAAATACGACTGATCACCCCTAAGCCTCCCACCGTATTCGGGCGACCAACCGCAAGAGAGAACCTGCTGGTTAATGGGGGCTGTTGTCGTAGAAGTTATCGTGTCGATGGAGATGGAGATGGCAGCTCAACGGACGAAGCTCATGTGATGTCCCCAAACCGTACCAACTTTTGGTGAATGTCAACACGAACAACCTGCCCTGCTGGTTGACGGAACACTCACCTTTAGGGGTAGCAGACTCATGCGATGAAACGGCCTCTTTAACGAACATTTCATATCTCTACTTCTTCACGATCCAGCGTGCGCTGCTCTTCTTCAAGCAGCTAGCCTGAGGTTACCCCTGCAATGCTCAAACGCAACTCCGCGCGCAACTTAGAACAGCTGTGAATATTTATCACCACCTCTAATACCGATGTTACGATGACAGTTGACCCCCTTTCACCTATCGCGCCGGCGCGCTTACGGGTCCTATTGCTTCCCGTTGGTAGAATCCGGCGGTCCAGGTTTCTAAGCTTCGCTGAACGTCTCCGAGCGCACAATGTAGTTCGCCTGGGGGATGTGAGCCCTGAGGGGCGCACGAGCAAGAGTATGCAGGATCATTTACATATTCTTATACGGTTTGCGCCGATATATTGTTCAATTGATCGATAGCTAACTCCATCGATTGTAGATACGTTCTCCCCGCTCGCATACCCGTTGGGAATGATCATATACGATTTATCTATATCCGTACCTCCTCTTTCTCATCTTGAAGTATTCCCGTTTGAGCTCTTCCGAGAGCCACTTGTTATTTTAGCAATTGCCGATGGCGCGGAAATCTCAGTGAACGGAGGCCCAGGCCAAGGCGGCCATGTCAAGGAGAGATCCAACGGAGCAGATTCCGCGAAGCATCCCAACCTAGAAGGCCTCGATTTACTTGTTCAAGAGCTGGATGGAATAAATACAGACTACCCAAAGTCCGTAGTCCAACAGCTGTTAATTTTTGATTTCGATGGACTAGATAACATAGTCTCTGGGCCTGAGCAAGTGATTTGGATTCCCAGCCAGGAGGCATCACGTCCGACAACTATGAAGACGGTGATGTGCGACATATCAGCTCGAGTTCTTGGAGGGCTACAAATGTTTTCGGAATCGGTGCTACATTGGCAAAGTATCGAATCCCCCAAAGTCTCCTCATGGGGCCCACGTCGGACCCTTGATTCTCGGCCATCCGAAAAACTTGCCCACCGGATGACAATGCCTGCACAACTACCGTCACGACCAAACGAGCTTTCCTTAGAAGGACACGAATCGTCCTCAAGTGTGGGGCATGAATCACCTACCACGTTTGATGAAATCACTCGCTCAATCCAGATCGCAAACAAAGCAACGTCAGCACTCAATTCTAGTTCGAAGCCTAGGTCAAAAGAGCATAACCAAGATCGGTCATCAGCGACAGGCATTGCTGGCATTGCTTCAAATGAACGGGCAAAGGCTCGTTTTCAAGGCCGTCTACACGTTCTCGCTGGTATGCTATATCTTCAGGGAGGTATATGGCCGGAAGCCCTTAAAGACCTTGTAGAAGGTGCCGCCATTGCCAGGTCAGGGAGCGACTATATATGGCATGCGAAGGCATTGGAAGGGATACTTATCTGTTTGCTTATGTTTGGGTGGGTGGGTGCAAATTTCCAGGTACGCAGCCCCTATTTTTTTTTTTTTTGCTAGTCCCTAGCTATGACGGCACTAAAGCTAAGATAATACCTTTCTAGATTCCGCTCATATGCTTCCCCAACAGTGATAGAACCGCGACAAAGGCTATGCCACCGCTTGGTAATGAGTCACATGGAAAGTCGGACCCTGAAGCCAGGGTTTTGGCTCTCCAAAATCTAGCGAATATCCTTCCTGACATCTCGAACTACATATTAAGCCTCTATAACAGGGCGATCAATATCACAGATGAACCACTTCCCCAGTTGGTGTTTTCGGAAACAGTGATACGGCTTGCAAAGCTATTAACAACTGTGCAAATACGTGACGGCTCTCTTGATACTGAAGGTTTGCAGCACATAGTCTTGAATAAGCCGTTAGAGCGTGCTCCTCGGCTCGACCAGCCTAGGAGATCAGCCACACTACGCAAAACAGAGATATCCTCTTTCTTATTCCGCGCCCTCCCTCCCTCATTATCTTCAGATGTTCCAGTAACAGATGCTGTGCAAATATTTATTGGTGTAGCTGCTGTTTTATCACCATTAGGACTGGAAAGAAAGCGAGCATTTGTCCTAAAAGAGCTCTTCTCAATTCTTATCCCTGGCCTAGTACAAGCTAGGAAGATTGGCGCCGCGGAAATTGGCATTCACCCGGCGGCAGGATTGTCAGCCCTCAACAACGCCTCTTTTGATATTAATGCTTTGGATATTGGGCCCGCAAATATGGAAGCCGGCCTGAGATCCGTTCTAGCTCTAGTTGGGGGGGTTTATGGTGCAAAACTCACTTATGGTCAATTAAACTATTCAAGTGAACGACATGATGACGACTATGATTTTGAATATGATTCGGTTGAGGCGACCATCGAGCGTACATTTCGAAACTCTGCACTCGACACATACGGAGATCTGGGTTTGAACATCGAAATCCTCAAATCTTGCATTAATTTCTGTGAGGCCTTACCCGATTTTCAGGGCGTTTTGAACTTTACCGTTGCACTTCTCCAGGCAGTTAAAGGCACATATATGGTTACAACTGACTCCCAAAAAGGAAGGCCAATTTTGAGCCATGACGAACAAATACGCTTATACAATACCGTCAAACGGACGGTTAGTGTTGCATACAAGCTCGGGGTACCGACGTTAGAAGCAGAATATTGGGACGACTTTTTGGTTCGAGATATTGTGATTCAATCCTCTAGTGCAGAGCGCCCTGTCCGGCGATCGAAGCAGGAGTTTGGGGTCACTGTTGTCTCTGAGAAACATGGAGAAGCAGGGCCGTTTATTTATAATGCATTTTCTAAACCTTCACAGCCAACGTCGGAATCACCACTTATTGCAGGCGAGCCTGCAACTGCGACGGTTGTGTTACAGAATCCATTCGACTTCGAAGTTGAGATTGATCATTTAAGGCTAGAGGGCGAAGGTAGTGCATTCAAAGCTAGTGCTTCAAATTTACTCCTTACTCCGTTTTCTCTCCAGGAAATAAGAGTTACTTTGTTGGCTACTGAGGAAGGAGTGCTTAAAATTACAGGATGCACTGTTAAAGTGAAATTCTGCCGAGAAAGGCGCTTCCCCATATTCAAGAAGCTATGGAAGACAGTTGCAGAGCCTAAACTCAAACGAACCGGACTGGCCGCGAAGGAATCGTTGTTATCGCGCCCTATATCATGGGGTTCCAACACTTCCCAAAGATCTTTACCCTCAAAGACACCGCCTGAGGCTGTATCGTTATCAGCCAATGTCATCAAAGCGCAGCCAATGATTGAAGTGCAAAGTTCATCGCTTTTACAGTCTGCAATTATGATGTTAGAGGGAGAGACTAGCTCATTCGACATAACACTGTACAATTCCTCTCATTGTTCAGCTGACCTCCTTCTCTTTACCTTCCAAGATTCGACAACAACCCACTTACAGGCCGCACTGAATAATAAAGACAACCTGCCAACTGAGATATACGAATTGGAGTTTCAAATGTTGAAAAGGCCCCCGTTACGATTACGACCTGCTGGTTCAGGGAAAGATATACCATCACTCGGGCCAGGCGAATCAAAGACCTTTACGATCGAGATATTAGGCAAACCGGGCCTTCGAACTGCGACAGTATTAGTTGACTATGCATGCATTGGAGCATCCCCGTCCGAACTCCCGGATTCCTTTTATACAAGGCAGATCAGCATACCCCTGACTGTCACTGTCAATGCAAGCTTAAATATTGCAAGATGCGAGATTCTGCCATTCAACGGCCACCTTGGATGGGTCAGTGATGCGCCTTCCAACAACGAATCTAGAGGGCAGTCTAGACCGAACAAACCCACATTGGACTCCTCGTCGATTTCTTCCCGGGTCCAAAGAGACCCCCAGATATCGCCTGTCATCTCTCAACTCGGTTCAAAATACACAGGGTCTGACTACTGCCTCCTTCTCATAGACTTGCGGAATTCATGGCCAAATCCAATATCTGCGTCGCTTAAAGCAATTGAATCCATCGAGGAAACAATTGATAACTCGGAGTCTAGCAACCTTATTCCACATCTACAAGAAGTGTCCGATATACTGCAACCCGGTCACCTTTCTCGCTTCGCTCTAGCCATCCCACGGATATACCTCGACGATCCCCACCAGAAAATTCCTGCTCTCAATGCTGCAAACCGGCGACAATTCGTGGTTAGTGCCAACAAGCTCAGTTATGAGGCGGAAACTGCAAAAAGAGAGGCATTCTGGCTTCGTGAGAAGATGTTTGAGCATCTCCAGGGGACTTGGAAGGACGAAACGACTGGCCGGGAAGGACTGATTGACTTTCGTGCGATTATTTTGAATAGTCGTATGATAAATGCGCTTCGGGTGGATGACCTTGAGTCGAGTTTCAAATTGATTCCACTGGGTGCAACCGATGATAGCGTTGTCTATGACTCCCAGCATCCATTCATCATACAAACAGGCCAGTCGAGATTCTCCGCCTTAACAAATACATTCTTCAACCTCCAAACTACCATCTATAACCGTTCGCCAAAACCAATTCACCCTCTTATTCGGATACAACCGACTCTACGCAACCAGCCATATACCGTTGCCTTAGAGCTATCAAGGCGTCTCTCCTGCACAGGCATGCTCCAGAGAGCCCTCCCTGTTCTAGAGCCGAAGGAACACAGGAAGATAAACCTTGGCATCACAATTCATTGTGCTGGCGAGTATGAGGTTAGAGCTACTGTGGAGGAAGTCAGAGCAGCAAACACGCTCGCAACCAGCTCCGAAGAGAGAACTGCAACATCGTCCGACAAATATACCTACCATCATGACAGCTACCAACAATCGTTCGATACTGGTGCTCCGCGACAGAGGCGCAGATGGCATTCTCGGTTACCTTGTATAATATCAGCGCGAGAGAGCCTTATCTAATGTTTTCAGCTATCTTTGTTAGATATGATGCCCCATTCCACCATTCCCCTTTCCCCTTTCCCCTTTTCCCCCTTCTATATGAGCCCCCATTTGTTACGTTTTTGTCGTTTTTTCCTTTTGTTCATTTCACGAGATACAGGACTACACGAGGACCGTAGATCACGATTATGACAGTCTTTCGACATACTCCCCCATATTCTCTTCTAGCGCAGAAATAAACAAGTTCTTCCGCCAATGGTAACCCCGTCGGATGTGACCGAGGAAACAGGGAAAAAAAGCCCAAAAGGAAAGTTGCATAACAGGTATACAACTTTGTTTAGGGTTTATGTATATTTAGGCACAAAATAATGAGCCTCGGCACAAAAAGAGCTTTGATGCGATAAGATAAGCCGGGGTTCCTTATATATATTGCAGAGTCTGGTGGACACTACTTTTGCTTCCTCCGGCTCTTCTCGTATTTTGAATACCTCTTGCTGCTGGCGAGTAGTTCCAAAAGCAAGGCCGGACCATTTCCCAGTTCATTAACTAGTTAGTTGCTTCCTGCTTTAGCGTGGCTTAGGAAGCTTGAGCTCGACAAAGAACGTCAAATAGGTTGAAGAATCCCATAAATACCCCTCCCAGTCCAAGGCAACAAACGGACAGCAAAGGATAACAGAATTATTATTAAAGGCAGGGAGATATTATACCTACGAAACAGCAAATGGGTCTTCTCTCCTGGCTTCTCCCGAACGGGAGAATATCTTTCCACCATGCGCAGAAATCGATCTTGTTAAAGCGGAAGCTACCGAACAAGAGCTCCGGAGCTGACGAGTCAAAATACATTTCTCTGGCCGACCTTTGCAAATCTGCTACTCCCGCAGACTGCCAGTTGAATCCATTCTTGTTTAATGGACATCTACAAACAGCGTGGACGCTTATGAGAACAGACGATGTTCCTGTCTACTACAAACGATGGCGGTTCGAGGGAGATAGCCCTGATTATCGCGGAAGCTTCGAAGTGGACTTTGTTGTCGACCCATACGATGTCAAAAAGGCCGGCAACGGTGGCAAGGCTACAGAGTTAGAGAACGGTACATTCGAGTCTTCCACTCCGTCCGCAGACCCAGAACATCCGTCCCCTCGCACCAGCTTTTTCACAGAGGAGGAGTTCTCGGCGCTCCCCTCGGATGATAAGAAGCCTATGCTTGTCGTTTTACACGGTCTATCTGGCGGATCACATGAGCCTTATCTGCGAAATATAGTCGATCCGCTACATAAGCAGGGCTGGGAAGTATGTGTCGTCAATTTCCGTGGTTGTGCAAACTCCAAGGTGACAAGCTCTATATTGTACAATGCACGCGCAACATGGGATGTTCGACAGATGGTACGCTGGTTACGCAAGAATTTTCCGTCTCGCCCTCTTTTCGGAATTGGGTTCTCCTTGGGTGCAAATATCATGACCAACGTTAGTACCTTACTACATACCGTTAATACTTCTATATCCAATCTGGCAGTTACTAATGTATGTCCTCGGGCCAGTACGTTGGAGAAGAAGGTGATGACTGCCAACTAAAAGCTGCAGTCATCTGTTCCAATCCCTGGAATCTCGAAGTTAGCTCTCTGGCCCTACAGCGAACCTGGGTCGGGACACAGGTTTATTCAAGGACTATGGGCGCAAGCATGAAGAGGCTCTTTGAACAGTACGTATTACCTGAGATAACAGGAGAGGCTACACATAACATCCACCTAACTATTAACCTTAAAAAAAGGCATGTCGACAAGCTACAGGAGCATCCACGCGTCAATGTCGAAAGAGTTCGAAATACCACTTACCTCCACGAGTTCGATAGGTAAAACCACTCATTCAACATGTACACTTACAAGGGAGCCCCTATTAACGTTTGCTTAGAGAGTTGCAAGCTCCTGTTTGGGGTTACCCCACAGAGACCGCTTACTATCGTGATGCTTCATCTATAGATTCCCTCTTCGGTGTCAAGATTCCCCTATTTGCTGTCCAAGCAGAAGATGACGCCGTAAGCCCGAACCCCACCCTGAAAGGCTTGAAAAATACTAACATTGTGCATTAGATATCCTCAAAGGAAGCATTACCATATCTCGAGATGACAAAAACCCCATACGCAGTTATGTGCACTACTTCCTGGGGCGGTCATCTCAGTTGGTTTGAGTACGGAGGAGGCAGGTGGTTCACTAAACCTGTAAGTTTTGAAAGCAATGTCTTCCATTCGTAGACTTTATTCACTCCAAAGCTCTTCATTATCAACACTTCCACAAATGCCTCTTGGCATGCAAAGAGACCTTTTATTAACCCATGGATTGATACATAGGTTGTTAACTTCCTCAATAAAATGGTGTCTGATATCGACCTTGATGCCCCTGTCACGGTTGTGGAAGATCCACTAGAAAGTGATCCAGTCCTTATCCCAGCTTCAGGAAAGGCCGACGGGCCGCACCCAGACTTTAAGCCCATGAGGCGGAAATTGCATATGCCAATCGCTAACGGCGAGGAATAGCGGTATGCTATATTCTGAACCCGACGTCTGCCTCCTCCCTGCTGGGTTCCGGGGTTCCATCGTGGTAAAAGTCCTGGCCCACCCGCAGGACAAAAGGTTCCCCTATGATTCACGACCGTCCTTTCTTGTATCTTTTCAGCTAGATAAATCGCGCATCATATAGAAGTTGGTCATAAATTCATTTCTCTGGGTATATATCATAACGAGAGACCATCCTTTTTTGTTCGAAATTTTTAGAATCTCCCTAAGCAAACGCAACTCGTTTAGATTTTCCTGATTTCTTCGATTCGGTGTCATTCTTTTGTTCGCTGGCCTTGCTATCTTTCTTGTCTTTCGACTTGCGCGACTTTCGAAGTGAATCCTTGGTTTCCTCCTGTAAATGTGTTAGTAGGCAGGCCATGGAGGGTTCGGGCAGCTATAACAAAATTACTTACTAGTTTTGCATTCTTATGCTCCTTCCTTACTTCCGCCTCTGCCCTTCTAGCTTCACGTATCTCCTCCATATGACGGGCCTTGATCATTCTAGATTCTATTTGGCCTTCTTTTTCCGCATTAACCATCGCAAGGATAGTCATCATGCTCTCCTGTAAAAGACACAGTTAGTATATATATTCCGAAACATACCAGCTAAGACTAAGATCTTAAAGGTACACGCCGGCCATTACGTCTTCGTGTTTCCAGCAATTAGCCAAAATACCTGGTCATCGACAAACACCTTGCCCTTCTTCTTGCCTCGTGGTTTTTGAACACCAACAGGCGTGATCTTATTCAACGTAGGTAGGTTCAATTCCTTCTCCGTATATACTCTCTTTTTCTTCTTTTTCAGTACTTCCGGAGCCGCACGAGACTTTGCTTTGACTTCTGTTGGTTTGGGCTTTGCGCCCGACTTTCCGCCTGACTTTGGCTTTGAAACTCGACGTGTGGAGGACTTGCCGCCGGAAGTTGGCTTCGATTTCGAGGATTTGCTATTCGACGACTTCGACGCGCCGCTTGGTCTGGTAGGCGCCATTGTGACTTATCGTGGCGTGTATCGTGCGTGAAATGCGATCGCTACTGCAATTATCTCGATGCTGGAGACTCGAAAAAAAAAATATACTGGGCGATTAAAGTTTCCTTAGCTCACAGCAGATGCCAAGACCTGGCGGAGGTTGAAGTAGAAGCGCGCCCATTTTGAGCTTTCAAAGTTGATATTAGCAGTATTGTATGAAGAAACATTATAGGAAGCAAGGTGAGAAGGAGAGTCAGATTGATATCCAGACGACTGAAAGTATTCTACTATTATTGCAGTCATATACCAGCATGACCGCAGAACTTGGCTCATACACCTTATTTCTGTCCATTTTTAGAATAACTGTGGTAACTTATGTATGTCTCTCTACCTACTCGTTATAGTACTAATACGCACCAAGAAAACATATATCAGGACATTCTGGTACTGTATAAGGCGTATACTCAGCCAGCAGTTCTGTATATCGCTTAGTCATCAACGCCAAGCTCTTCGCAGGTGATCGTGAAAGCGAGCAAAGACAACAGCATCTCAAGCCGACTTCCAGCTCCTCCTCGCAGCTGTGTGTATAGCAAGATACTACATAACCGCAGCCCATCATGGTCTTGAATCCGACCTACCTGGCCCAGCGGACGCGGTCCTGTGAGTTTAGCTCTGTGCCCGTTCGCCAATTCCCTCGCTTTGTGGACTGGATTCTAACGCCGTCGGGGGACTGGTAGCCGTCAATTGGAAGGATGCGCAGAGACGAGTGACAAAGTCATACCGGGAATGGCTTCGTGCGGTTGGTCTCTCCCACTGTCTTTAGTCTCGATACCGAATACCCCGTGATGCGCCGCTTCCACGATGTCTCTGGAAGTGCGGCCTCAGCATCACTCGAGTAACGGACGACGAATAGCCTGCACATGAAAGAGGTCGAAATGCTAATCACATATATATAGTCTCCTGAGATCCAAACTATGTACGCCCTCCAGCTCCCAGTCTCCGCCATCCGAACCAAAATTAGACAAGAATTCGAGCGTCATCGATACGTAAACCAATTGCCGGTCGTCGATGTTCTATTGTTTCAAAGCCATAGCGAGTTCCAGGTACGACCTTGATTTTGGAATGTCTAGTGTTTTCTTTCAAGGCGGCTTGATTTGCATATAGCCGCCGCCAAAATGATATGCCGGGCAAGGCGGCTATGCACCGCTTGTTTCGGCATCGATATGTACTCCCACCTTCGGAAATGCTGATTCGACTTTTCTTGCAGGAAACCATGAACTTCTGGAAACAATTATCGCAATTGATGAAATACTTCAGAGCAGAGGAAGACCCATCGGCTAAGCTGCCCAAGAACTTCATGTCCGGTTTCATGGAGGTAGGTCGAGCTAGCCGCTTCAACCACCATTTTAACACCATTGCAATTGACTAATCGTATTCTAGGGTCGGAACTAAGCTTCTTAATATGTACTATTGTGGGGGTAGGGAGTTCCAATAAAGGCAGTAAAATGTATATATGCTAGCCTCAATCCTTTTATATTTCTTTGCCAGCCGTTCCCAACTAGAAGACCATATCAATATTCCAATTTTTATGAGAAAAAAAAATTCTTTGAACAAACCATCTAATACTATATACAACCTTTGCACCTATACCGGCACCGTAATAAAGAGATGCATGTCGTCATCATAATCAACCCCGCTCCATTTTTATATTCCGCTTCATTATTGCATCTTGCTAGCTTCAAAGTTATCCCTTGATATCGTAAACTTCTCGGTAACAACATCACACAGATCCATCAAATCATCGAGCCCTTTCTCTAATACTGTAAAGACGTTGGTCGAGTCTTGACATGGTAGAAAAATTAGTCATTGTTTCCCATGAATCTTCAATATATATATAGGCTCATTGTAGCGCTACACAACGAGGACTCACCGTATGTCTGGATTCTTAAATTCATCTTGGGTTCCGAAGGGTGAGGCATGGTGTATCCGCAGAATTCCACATCGGGACTGTCATAAAAATATCAGCAGGCGTTCTCAAAATGCACAAAGCCTCGCATTCCCCTTGCAAGGGAAATTGTAAAAGACGGCCCACCATACTTTTTCATTATAACATATCGCAGCGCATTCCCAAGTGTGTGATCCTCTCCTTCAAACTGGAATGAAGCAGCTGTTTCGACGGCACCGGGAAGCTATATAGAAAGCATACGTTAGTGATTCGGTTCATACTAGGTGAATTCAGCGCAGATTCGATGATACGGCAAAACTCACAATAGTTATCCTCTGGTGGTCATTTGCAATAAATTCTGCCTCCTCATCTTCTTCTTCCTCTTCTTCCATTTCCTCCTGTTGTTCTGGATCGGCTTCTTGATCGGCTAGCGGTTGGGCATCGAGCATCGACTCATCCTCAGGAATCTTGCCAGGCATTTTGGGATAGTTTAAGAAGAGATAAGTTTGCGCTCGTAAAGGGTATATAGCCTGGGCGGCCAGAAAAGAAAAATATTACTTACTTTGGTGGATTGCGCTGCTAGCTATCGCTATCTTGATTTTTTGATATCCAGAGGGAGCTCAACTTTTATCTAACATCACGTGATAACTCTATGGAGAGGAGGAATATGGAAGCTTGCTACATCCCATCAACAGCTATCTATACCATCTCCCTTAATCACTCTTTGTATGTGGAGGATACCAATCGAAGGTCGCAGCAGGGTGCGGCCCATTTTCTTAGTATGGAGCCGTATTCGCCCTCAGAACTGTTTTGATCGAGCTCCGCCCTTTATTCAACATACCCCCAAACTACCTTTGAGGTCCATTCCTCAGAGGAGATGGGCGTCATTTCTCCAGGATGAGAGACCGACGACAATATATGCGCTTTCAACAGCTCCTGGTAGAGCTGCAATCGCCATAATTAGGATTTCGGGGCCTGACTGTGTCGCAGTGCGTGAATATCTTCTCATCAGGGCAACCCATTGAATGGAAGTCGAATGAAAAGCTAACGATAGGGAAATCTAGATATATAAAGCTCTCTGTCCCAATCGGAAGCTTCCAAAACCTCGGTTTGCCGCCCTACGTACGTTATACGAACCCGGTAAACCAACATTGGGTGACAACATTTTGGATTCTGGCGCACTCGTTTTCCATTTCCCAGGGCCAAACACGGTTACAGGAGAGGATGTCCTTGAATTACACGTCCACGGCAGTCCTGCGGTGATACGATCTATTCTTAACGCGATTCCGAAATGCACAATAACCGGAGACCCCCCGTCAACGTCAATTCGATACGCCGAACCTGGAGAATTTACCCGCAGAGCGTTCCTTAACGATCGCCTAGATTTGCCCCAGATTGAAGCGCTTGGTAATACACTGGCAGCGGATACAGAACAACAACGCCGACTTGCCATTAGAGGTACAAATGATGCTCTATCTACGCGCTACGAACAATGGAGACAGCAGCTTCTGTATGCCAGGGGAGAGCTTGAAGCTCTAATAGACTTTTCTGAAGACCAGCACTTTGACGAATCCGTGGAAGATTTTATATCCTCTGTTACCGAGCAGGTTCACAAATTGCTGCGCCAGATTGACCTGCATATCGAAAATGCGTCAAAGGGAGAACTTCTACGAAGTGGTATTAAGATTGCTCTTCTCGGCGCGCCAAATGCCGGGAAGAGTTCACTTCTGAATCAGGTCGTTGGACGAGAAGCTGCTATCGTGAGTAGTGAGGAAGGGACCACTAGAGATATCGTCGACGTTGGAGTTGATCTCGGAGGGTGGCTATGTAAATTTGGAGACATGGCAGGGCTGCGATCCGACCTATCAAAAAGTCAGTTCGCGATGCAGGGACAGGATATTCCAACGATCGGTAAGGTGGAGAAGGAGGGTATTCGACGGGCTAAAGCTCGGGCTCTCGAGTCAGACGTTGTGGTAGTAGTTCTCTCGGTCGAAGGATCGAGAGAACAGGAATTGAGTTTAGAGCCGGAGGTTGTTAGCGCGGTTAACAACTGTCTTGAGCTGGACAAAAAGGTCATAGTGACGATCAACAAGACAGATAAGCTAACTACGGGCCGAGAAGACTATATCATGTCCAAGTATAAGGCCCAGATGGCTACGGTTTTCAAGGGCGTCGATCCCAATCTGATATTCCCGATCTCGTGCCAGGAGGCACAAAACACGACTACGAGCGATCCAGGCGGCATCCAAGCATTGCTGGGTGGCCTGATCCGTACGTTCGAAGCTATCTCTACACCTGCCGGTCTACACTCGGAAACGGAAAATGGAGAGAAAATGAATCAACAATTTGATAAATCATATTGGGAAGACTCATTGGGAGTAACGCATCGACAAAGCTCTAATCTACAGATATGTGCGCAGCACCTAAACGACTTTCTATCCCAAACCAATAATGGCCCGATAACGCCCGATAATGCCAACGACAATATTAATAAAATGATAGTAGAACAAGCGGAGAAAGAAATCGACATCGTGACGGCCGCCGAACACTTGCGGTTTGCAGCCGAATCCCTTGCAACGATCACCGGCCGTGGTGAAGGGGGTGATGTTGAGAGTGTGTTGGGAGTGGTGTTTGAAAAGTTGGTACCCGTCTCGTCGTCCCGTGTCGTTCCAGATTAAAATTCCCATACTAATGCAGGTCCCGGATGCAGATTCTGTGTTGGTAAATGAGCTCAAAGGCCAAATCTGCCAGGTCGGTTTCCGATCCGGACGAAGAAGAAGACGAAGAAGACGGTCGAAGAGAAAGAGAAGAGCGCAGAAGAAAGCAGAAGAAAGTGGTCGCCCAGTATCGTTACAGCCCATCCCCTCGCTAGATTCATGGCCGGCATCAATCAATCCTGGTTTGGATGAGGAAGGGGGAATATCAAAACATCCCGTTTAGGATTCATCGTCGCCGTCTCCGTCGTGAGGGCTGTTATAGCCGCCTCTCCCTTGCTGGTTGACCGGCTGTCTGCTGGGACCGTTGTAACCGCCTCGACCCATCTTTGCTTGTGTGGTGGTGTATAGAGTTGGTGTGTTTTGTGAAATGGTTCTGCCTTGGGGTATCAGGCTGTCGGTTGAAGGATGCGTGGTTGTATGAATGCTCTCTCGACAGAAATGGGTATAAACCAGCAGCGAGATGAAGAGGATAGATATAATCTGGATCTCCTTGAAGGCGTAGCAGTGATGCCGAAAGCGAAAAAGGTGGTTCAGTTGAATTCGTGTTGAAAGAAGCAGGGAGATAGATGCGTCGCTAGAAAAGAGGCTTTATGAAACGCCGGAGTATGCTGGAAAGATATTATAAATATATGTAGAATGCTTGCTGATAAACAATGGAAGGGAGTAGAAAAGAAAGAAAGCGAAGGGCGGGCGTTTTATATATCCATCTACCCTTTGTATCTATCTGACAACCAGAATCCATCAGCCTCTGTCTCGTTTTCAGTTTCGGAAGCATGATGAATCACTGCTCCCTTCTTTTTTTGCAACCTTCTGCATGTCCGAGTTTAAAATTAACAGGCCATGCTAACGGCCGCCGTGTCTTTGGGCCTGAAAGGAGGCAGAGGACAGGCCGTTGGCAGGCAGAGGGAGAGACATCGCATCGATAGCTGAGTAAGAGTTGAGAAGGGCGAGCAAGGCTTAGACCTGAAAGTCTAAGCAAACACCTTCTTCTGGCCTCTAATTCGTTCTGTTTCTTTTTTATCCTTTCTCTCTCCTCTCTTCTGCTTCATCGTCTGTTCCTTCGAGCCCCATCTGCGGTGCCAGGGGGGGTCGGCGTAACGTGGGCTTTTGCGCGTGGGATGGCGGCCCTTTGGCATGGAAACAGCATCGGACAGGCATCAGGAGGCTTCAAGGGAACCCCTGGCAGGCCTCGCAGGCCTCGTCGGGGCCATATAACGTCAAACCTCGTACTCTACTGGCCATCCAGCAGCCTCGATCAGCCTCGACCTGACTCACCAGCACTGCTACTCTACGGCGGCTGTGTCGGGAGCCGGTGATGAGATGGCGATGGCATGGGCAACGACGATGCCGGACGTGAGATGTACGAGCTGAGAAAAGAGACGAGACCGGCGAGATCGATGACTTATCAGCGTATCGCAAAGATGACTTGCAGGACGGACACTGCGTCGGGATAGATAAATTTAGATTTCTCATCCACCCCCAAGTATAAACGGAAGCCCCCCTGCAAGTGATCGCTAATCTGATGCATTGGTATACTGACAAGCGTCGGGCACAGCGACTTGTCGAATCGCCAGACAGCCTGTAGCGTCGCCGTTAGCGAAGAGGCTTGCCTGGACACGGAGCAGTTACAGAAGTACAAGACGTTATTATTGATCCTGGATGGGTTGCACGCAGTCTCTCTATCTCGCTGGCCTCCTGCATGATCGCCCGGATGGCTGGTCAAAAAAAACCAATTACTGAATTTGGCCTATTCTCCGACCGTTGCGCTCTTCCAGTCGGCCTGAACAGTCGCACGGAGGAGGCAGAGCAGAGAGCGTCACGGTTCTAGACGACACAGGGATCGCTTCCATCAGATTGCATGCATGGGTTCGGGTTCGTGGGCTCGTTTATGACGCTATCAGATTCAGAATTTCAGATTGTCTGACCCGACGTTCCGGCCAGTACGTATGTATATTCGCGTGCCCCAGGCCAGACACCCTAAAAATAAAGAATGAAAAAAAAGAAAGAAGAAAAAGGAAAGGAAGGAAGATCACGTTCAAAGACCGTTACACTGGAACATCCCACCGGCAGATCCCTCTACTTCATGTTTGTCTCTCTACCTCTCGAGAGGGAACCGCTCCTTTGTTCCTGCAAGGACGGGAGGGATGGAAACCTGCTCCGGTTTGCTTTCTTCAATGGACGTACGGAGTTCCTGGCTTGCATGTCTGAAAGGGAAATTGCAGCGAACGGAACTACAGGACGACGCTGCGTCTGCGTAGAGACAGAGAGGGCTCGGAAATTTCTCAACTTGTCCGACAAACGTTTGCAGTTACATCGCAGGCTCGCAGACTTACAGCATAAACGACGTCAATTTGAGTAAGGAATTAATATTGACTCGGCAAATATTCCGTACAGGCTACTACAGCTCCTAAATTTAGCTACCTTGTCCACTTCGCCGTGGCTCTTTCTCGGCTTGTGCAGACACAGCATTCATTTGCAGCGAAACCCAGTATGGAGAGAACAAGGAGACGGCAGAGTATTGGACGGATTCATTCTGCAATCTTTGTGTTCGCCCGTTGATTCATGCATGGCATGGCCCGCGGGGTCGTGAAAGCGTCTATACTACGCTGCGTCCAGGACTTACACCATTTGTCACCCACACGTCAATATTAATAATATATCTTGAAACATGCGATCATCGACGGAGTACGTTCCCCCTCGATCCCTCGCATTCGCCGCAGCCAGCGAGTAGGAGCTGATAAATCGGATTTCTCTTCCGTCTCCCCCCTTGCCTTGGCCCTTCGATCATCCTTGTCATCCTAGCCATGCCACGAGGAATAGCGTGGATCAGTGAGTTTGGGGGCTAGCCACGAGCTTTGAGCGTTTGAATTTTTTGGGATTCGAGGGTCCCATTCTAGCCTTGTGCTGGCCCGGCCGTGTGTGGCTGGTTCATATTATGGCTGGGAAAGAGGGTCCCTCAGGCCTCCCCCAGGCCAATATCTGGCGCCTGTTTCCAGCTCTCTCACTAACTACGATTTAGGGCTGAAGGGTGATGGAGCCGGTAGGGCTTAGGTAGGAGTTTATCATCCACCAGGCAGCCCGCCTTGCGCCATGATGTAACCTTGCTCAGCTCCTTCAGGTGTCGCGAGGCATAAATCAGTCGTACAGGCTGCATATACGCTGAGAGAGATAGACAGTGACTCAGGTGTCCATCTCCATGTGCATGTATCCATCTCCGAACTCCGACGAGTTGACTACCATGCAGCTGGTCTCTGCTAGGAAACCAACGTTCAGCCCTACGCAGTAATTATGACGATGTATGATGGACGGAGAGAGGTCTAGAAGATCCTTAGCCATATTATCTATCATACAGTTATTCAGCTCCTATTACGAGAGGGAGAATAGAAGGAGAACGAAGAAGAAAACCATCTACTAATCAAAATCCACAATATAGATGTTTCTACATGCTTCGAGTGGTTATTGTTCCTACTACCGCGAAATTACCACTCCGTTGCTATTCTGAGGGATCGGCTTGGCTAGTCCAGTAGACCAGTCGTTCCTGTCGAGATACATTGCTTCAAGATCGTTAGTTGAGCAAGGTGCTCTGCGTTGGGCGCGGGGCTTCTCACCTGTAACGTATCTCACCACTCGATGACCGCCACCACTCGATGACCACCCCAACAAAAATGTTCATCTCGACAACCACCTATCTTTAACCACCCACAACATGCCTAATGAAGAAGCAATTGCTTGTGCGATTGAAGATTTGAGATTGCAGGACGTCCCTAATTACGCACAAACAGCCAGAAAGTGGAAAATCGATCGGAGGACTCTTGCGCGTCGATATTCAGGCAAAACAGTGTCCAATAAGGAAGCCACCTCAACTCATCGCAAAAAGTTAACAGATACTCAAGAGGAAGTCCTTTTGCAGTATATCGAACGTTTATCGAATAGAGGCCTATCTCCTACACCTCAAATCATTGCAAATCTCGTTCTAGAGCTCACCAAACAGCCAGTTGGCATCAATTGGGTATCTCGATTTTGCAAGAGGCATCAGGCCCGGATAACATCAAGATATCTTCGAACGATCGATCAATATAGGCATATTGCGGATAACTCTACCCATTTTGAGCATTTCTACGATCTTGCAAGTGCTTAAATATTTATTATTTATTAGATATCTCGTTACTAATACCCTCTTCTTTAGCTAGGGAAGGTGGTTGATAAATATAATATTACTCCTAGTAATATCTATAACTTTGATGAGAAAGGCTTCCTAATTGGGCTTGGACATGCAGTAAAACGCGTAGTCCCTATCTATTCGCTAAAGAATAAGAGGATAACTACCGTTCATGATAGAAATAGGGAATTTATCTCTCTACTTGCTGCTATCTCTGCAGATGGGGAAAGGATTCCTCCTACACTTATTTATAAGGGAGAAGGAGATCTACAAGACACCTGGTTAGATAACTACTCCCCGGAGGAACAAACTGCATATTTTGCAGCATCACCAAACGGTTAGAGCTCTGATAATTATGGCCTAGAGTGGTTAGAGAAAGTCTTCGATAAACATACAAAGATAAAGGCCAGCAGGGCAAGGAGGCTCCTCATCCTTGATGGGCACTCTTCTCATATTAATATGCGATTTATTGACTACGCTGATCGAAACCGTATCTTTCTTGCCATCCTTCCTCCCCATTCAACTCACCGTCTCCAGCCGTTAGATGTTGGGATATTTGGGCCACTAGCCAGTGCATATTCCCAAGAAGTCAACAACCTAATACGGGGAGGCCTCGGATATCTCTCAATTAGGAAGAGAGACTTTTGGAAGCTCTTTTATACTGCATGGTGTAAAGCTCTTACAGAGGAGAATATCAAGTCTAGCTTTAGAGCAACGGGTATCTATCCTCTTGAGCCACAGAGACAGCTGCAATATTTCCAGCAAGAACGGCCAATTACTCCAGTAAATGCAGCTGCAGAGCCTTCTACTCCTATTACGATACGAGGCCTCCGCCGGATAAGCAAAAAGGTGTATCTCCGCCAGTCTCTTGCAGAAAGAGACTATATCCAAAAGATAATTCGAGCCAGTGAGCAACTTGTCTTTAATAATGATATTTTGCGGCATGAAAATCAAGCTCTTAGCGGTGCTTTGATTATTGAGAAGCAACGAAGGAAGAGAGGCAAAGGATTGGGCCTTTTTGATAAAGAGAAAGCCGGCCAGGCCCAGTTCTTTTCTCCTTCCAAAGTTGATGCAGCAAGGAAGAGAGCTCTGGATATCGAGCAAGAAAAACAGGCCCAGATAGCTCAGGCCGAAGAGTTAAAGCTTCAGCGATTGATAAATCGCGATACAAAGGCTCAAGAGGCTGCAGAGAAGAAGGCCCAAAGGCTTAAAGAGCAGCAGGAACGGAAGGAGGCCCGTGAGAAGGCCCAAATAGAGGCAGCTGCTCAGCGCGAGCAAGCAGCGCTGGAAAGGAAGCGTAAGGCCGGTGAACAGGAAGCCCAGCGAATGGCTAAGAAGGCCAAAAAGGCCCAAATCAACGCCCCGAGCCCTATCTCACCTTCCAAATTAGGAAAGAAGAAGAAGTCACCCACAAAGGTGGCTCCAATCGATCCTGTCCCTTCATTACTCAATTTCTTATCCCATGGCAGAGAAACACGTTCTGGCCGAACTATCAAGCCCAACACTCGTTTGTTTTCCTAATCTAACTAATTAATATGTAAACTAGAGCTCTACTATCGTTATTTAATATCTAATTTAATTTGTTATTCGCGTTGTTGTGGATATATTAATACATGTAGGGGGGGGTGGTGATATCGGTGTTTATTTTGATGGGTGGTCATCGAGTGGTGGCGGTCACCGAGTGGTGAGATACGTTAACGAAGAACATAAAGCTATCTAATTGTTGTAAAAACATGATAAGCAACTATAACGAGACCAAGTCCACGACATGATGTATAAACGTACCTGCGTTCTCCCAGCCCATCCGTGATCCCTTGAGAGCAACAACATTTTTCCAGCCATACGCATAATCGTCTATCGTTCCAGTTGGTCGCGTTAGTCGGACTGTTACTGTTCATGGCAGGCGACCATACATACCTGTTCCCTTGTGCTCAAGGCTCGTGGTAGGATGAACGTAGAGTGAGTGGGAGAATTCATGAAGCAAGAGCGCGCCGATAGACCACGGTACCGAGTCTAGTTTTATCGCATCTTTGTCGTTGTCATATGGACGAGTCAACTGGCGGAGTTCTGATAGGGGGCGATTGAAATCCCCCCCCCCTTGTTCCACCAGTTCGTTCAATGCATCTGGGCAGAGCATAACCATAATCAATCTTCGGTCCCAGCCGTGTAAATAATCTAGCTCGTACGCCGCCGTGTCTTTATCATGGTCGCAATAAACGGCATCAACTAACACTTGCCCACCTCTGAATTCAGGCCGCGAATCCCACCGTATCCTAGGGTTATTTCCTAAGGAAACAAACAAAAAAGTAGCCATGTTAAAAGAGTTCAACCGCAGCTATTCTGGATATCATCGTGAAACGTACGGTCTTCGTCCGATGAGCCCTCTGGCAGCTGTTTGAGATAAAACGCATCACCGCACCATATTTCAAGGTCAATGTCAGAGCCCAGAAATTTCACCCTCATTGATCGAAGTATCTCTAAAAGAAACGATATTAGCATCATAAAAGCGAGAATGGAATATGATGTAGCTTGAATGTCCTCTAACCGAGATACTTTTTAACATAGTCTAGCCCTTGATCGTTATATATCTTCATACCCGCCGGCCCCCAGTATACTTTTCCGTAGATGGCTTCAAAAGTCCATAAAGTGACTCGGTCGTATCCCAGGATCACGGTTTTTTCGTCGGGCTTATTTTCGAGAATCGATACTAGCCTTACCAGTCGGCCGATTGCATGACCAGTCTACTCGATGGGTATTAAGATCACTGGTACGAGTTATTGGGGCTTAAGAAAGGAGGTCAAACTGACTGCTTCATTAACGTCATTTAACGCAGCGTTTATCATGGTTACTCTTCGGCATCGCATCCATATATTCCTGCGTTAAATCTCGCTTTTGGAGGAGGTATTCCTCCTGCGTCACTCACGCCGAGTTGGAGAGAGATGGAAAGCCAGAGTAGGCCAAGGATATCAAGTCGCATTTCACAAGCAGGTTAGGAGATATTTCTTATCCTTTTCTTTTCGTTATTTTTTAAGAAAGAGTGTATATGGTAAATTTAAGGGTACAATAAAAAGGAGATGGACGGAGATATAAACAAGATAACGGGCTTGTTTACGCCCCAGTTCTACTTTGAATCGCGCAACGACGGAAAGTGTTGGCTATAGCTAAGATCTTCATGCAGGTAATGAATCCAAAATATGGTTATTGCTTCTTTTGCTCAGCATAGATGAGATGTTGTTTAGTCGCTCCTCGGCCGGGATCGCAATATCTGAGACCGATACTTTGTTTATGCCATCCTATCGCAAGACGAACCATAATTCATCAGTTGGTTGTGAGATTTTGGGTATAATAAAATCAGGGTGTGCCTGGCAAAAGTAGCCCGATGATTGGAAATTGCTGAAAATGCTGAGAATAGTATTAGAAGCCATGTAGGAGTTCCGACCACTCGATATTTAGTTAACACCAATCATCCCGGGAGAAAATTAGGATGGAAGAGATAGATATTCTTTGGAGAAGTAGAGAAGGAAAACGAGTTGTAGTATAAAAATGATCCGGCGTGGGTCCAAAGAAGTAACCAGAGAAAAAAAATCCTGTAACGCGAGTACTGATGCATGCAAGAAATGAAAAATGATACACTAGAAATCTCATACACTGGATCGTAGTAGCAGGAACTGGATGGACGGGGAAACAAGCTCTAACAAAGGAAGAAAATTGCGTATATAGAAAAATGGGTGTAGAAATAAGAGATGATGCTGTGGCAAGGAATGCAGATTAAGAGTGAATATTGATAGTAAAGGGGAACAGAGCGCTAAATTCAACAGAATGACGTTAAACAATAGTAAAAGGAGGTGAGTGTATGGAGGCTTTCTAAAGAATGTATTAATCGGATATCGTGATAGGGTTAGAATCTGTCCCAGCAGGGGTGGCTGGTAAAGGTCGTGGTGATGTTTCGGGTTCCTCGGGAGTGTCTGCGATCACGACGGAAGCATTGCTCCCCAAGGATTCTCTGTTCCCTCCATCTTCGGGCACTGGAAGAGCGGGAAGTGGGGTCGTGCTATCGCTTGATTCTTTAGTGTTGGACGTAGTCGCAGGTGTACGCCGTCGCATTCGCCTGCTTCGCCGGGCTTCCTCTGCGCTATCGCGTCGCCTAGCGCGACTACCTTCAGAATCTTTATCGCCTCTAAGACCTTGAAGTATGCTGGCAGCGCGATCCGCGACGTCGCTCTCAGACAGCTTGGAATTTTGTGGGGCATCCTCCTTGGGGGTGTTGGTTGGCTCGACATTCGCAGCGTCTTCCTTTTGGGCCCCATCTACCGTTATGCCTGGTACGTGTTGCCCAGAGGCCAGTCTTACTTGATGTTTCTCCTTTAGTCGTGCACGACGCCGTCTATCGCGTTGGTCCCTAGCCTGAGGAGCGGCGGCCCGCAATTTCTCTAATAATGAATCCATAGCACCATTGGATGTGGGCGATGATGGTGATCCGCCATCGATTCCATTCGTAAGTGCTGGCTTGGCCCGTTTTCGGGCGAGCGAAGCTTCTGTACGACGTCTGCTCTCCTCCCAGGAGATGTTCTTTTCCTTTGATTTCTAGCGAAGAAAGTTAGCGTGACATCCTGAATCAAACATAGATAATAAAATGATCGAAACAATTGAAAAGGCAGAGAATGGTGGAAACGTACGCGCCACTCTTGCAAGAAGGTTGCAAGTTTAGAAAAGAAGTCCCTCCTAGCATTTTCATCGGTATTGTCTTCACCATAGAATACCATGATATCGTCGTATGTCTGGCTTGTCTCGTCTAGGTAAAGCTGCAATTGCTCTGCTTTCCTCCTAGCGTCTTTCATGCACCTCTGGACGACCGAGTTTACCCTATCTTGAGGATGGAATTTCTTGGGGTCGCTCAAGTTACCAGAATCCAAACTTGACTGGACGTTTTTGATGTTGTCAATATATTTCTTTGCGTCCTGCTGTAGTTGATCGACGTTTACTTTCTGGATTTGAACAACTCCATCAATGTCGTCGATGAATCCTTCCCATTCTGGGTATTGGTTTCGAACAATACGTTCGACAAGGTCTGCAAATGTCGACTCATTCTTGTCGTCCTTAACCATGCCAAGTCGAGCTAGGGAACTGAGCTTGAAACCGGCTGCTTGCTTATTAGAGTCGTTCATGAAGTTACCAATGTCAAGAATGAGACCGAGGACGTTCATCAAGGAGACGGAATCGCGTAACGACTCGCAAACATGCCCGACTTCTCGAAGGCGCGAAGAAATATGATCGTATTCCTGCTCGAACGAAAGGGTCAATTGAAGAGCTCTCATTCTTGACTTCCAATAATGATTGAGTTCGAAGGCCGTCTGTAAATAAATTTGATCTTGGCGTGTGAGCTCAGTTGGATCTTGTTCTCTCTCCGTTGTGGCAGCTCCAGGCCCGGTCCAATCCTTACTGTATGGAGCCATTAGTTTGGAAGTATTCTCGGGAATGTGGCATAGTTCATCTCTTTGTAGGAATTCCATCACCACTGTATTGTTTAAGATATCAGCGTTACAATGGATGATTTTGCGAACAAGCTCGTCGGCAGACACTTGTGAAAATTTGGCGAATGAGATCTCGAATTTGCGCATCAACTCGCTGCTAATGATTTGTTTCTTATCGGTTTTCTTCGCAGAACGTCCTATCACCTTCGTTTCTTTTGCCATGAACAGCCTTTCAACCTCATCGAGGACTCCCTTCTTTGCAAGATCTGTGTATTTCTGCTCCTTAGCCTCGTGCGTTGGAGCGTGGGCAGCCCAAACGGTCACTTGAGGAGTATCAACTTTGTCCCAATGTAGCGCCTTGAGCTTTTTCTTAGGGCGAATAAACGGTAAGCTGACAGTAGGCACCTGTGAAACTTGTCCAGCTGGAAGGTAGCTCTTTTGCCAACCGCCGGGCATTGGAGGTGGAGGTGGTGGTGGCATTCCTGAACCAGGCATAGGCGGAGGAGGCGGAGGTGGTGCACCACTTCCGAAGCCAGGCATCGGAGGGGGTGGTGGAGGAGGAGCACCGCCAGCAAACCCAGGGAGCGGAGGGGGAGGAGGCGGCGGTGCACCACCTGCGAATCCTGGGAGAGGAGGCGGGGGAGGAGGCGGAGGTCCGTTGAAGTCGCTTAGACCTCCAGTCGATTTGGCATCCTCTGCTTCCCCGTTTTCAGCGGGTTCGGGTGTTGGTGACTCTTCCTTACGTGCCTTTTCTCCGGCCTTGGAAGCAATCTCGCCCAGGAGCGCAGTGGCACGTTCAGGATCCAGCTTCGGTCTTCTGATCTCGACCAATCGCCCTCTCTCAAATACTGCCTCCTCTTCACCATCTTCATCTAGATCTTCGAGGTCACCATCCGTGGTATCGTGATCAGTGGAAGTGTTATTGGGCTTAAGTGCCTGGCTACGTTTCCGTGAAACGGTACCAAACGTACTATGGGTGAAGTTGCGCTTGGTTTCTTCATCGACCTCAGAATCATGGGAGAAGTCGCCTTCCATTTGCTCCCGTAGTTCCCTGAGCCTATCCGATGGGCTGTTTTGAGGCCAAACTTTCCCTTCAAGTTTAAATTGGGTCTTTGCCCGATCCAGCTGGCGCTCCAGACGTCCCATGAGTTTCTCTCGGTCAAGGATACCATTCATCTGGGCAGGGTCCATTGTACCCAAATCATCGGTGCCGCCGGCCATTTTAGATTTGGACGCTGCAACGTCCTGCGCGTCTCGGAGCATCAGGTACAGTTCTCGAGTCTCAAGCTCGTTTCGCTGCAATTCCTGTCCCCGTATCCTTTGGACTTCGGCTAAATCACTTTTTAGCGATTCATTTTGGCGAGCCTGGAGATTGATTACCCCTTCTTGTTCTTCAATCTGTTTCTGGAGTTTCTTGACTAGACCATCTGCGCCAAGTTCGATCTGCGCTTTCATTTCATCTCTCTCTGCAATTGCCGCCTCTGCAATTTGCCGAGCCTCCAGAGATTCATCGAATGCACTCCTGGCTTCGGCATCGGTGTGCAATTTATCGAGGAGACTTTGGACGGTGAAGTTTAGACTCTGCTTCAGGTCCATGTCTGGCAGCCTCCGGTCCATGGCAACATAGCTAAGCATTGCATCCACCAGCTGGAACATTCTGTGGCTATCTTCACCGGAGTTCTCTCTAATGAGAAGCATATGTTGCATGGCGGAGACGAAGAAGTCTTGGGAACGGTCCCCTCGCAGTCTACTTATGATAGCATTGGTGATTTGAACAGGGTCGTTCATGTCGCTGACTTCCCCTTCAATACTATCCTTCATGCTGCTATTTTCCCGTTGAAGTAGATCTTCGTAGTCAATCCCCTCATTTTCCCTATACCGATCAACCTGTCTATCGATGGCTTCATACTGGAAACCTTCCATTTTGACCAGTAACCGTTTGATCCCACAAGCAGTGAATTGGGCCCTGATGTGGCATCGGAGCTGCAAGTCATCTTCCGCGGCGTCGACAAACATGTTGATCAAAAACATAGTAGCCAGGGCGTATTCCATGAGAAGATTCTCCATTCCTATCCCACCGCTTCGGAACTCTTCGCTGGCACCGACGAGACTGCCCATCTTGCCTCGCCCGTCAATGCTCACTTCCACCACACGCATCCAAGCATCAAATCTGCCGGTTTCTCCTTGCATATTCTTGACATGGTCCATCGCCTGCAATACCTTTTGATGCCCTTGACCATGTGCCCAGTCACACAAGAAGGTGAGAATTTCGCTGACGAGCTTCCTAGTCGTCAATCTAGGTGATATAAGAGAACTGGATAGGGCCACGATAATCTGCTGGTGAGCGAGGGCATCGTCGGCGCCATATTTGTTGTTCATCAGGGCCTTTAAACATTTTGCTATATCGTATTCCCGATCTAAGTCCTTATCCCCTCCAGAATTGGTTACGGGAACGGGTCCGGAAGCCTTCCTTCTGTTTATTTTGAGAAGAACACTCGTCAAGGCAATCTGTCCTTGCGCTTCAACAAACGACTTGACCCAGCTATAAAAAAAATACCATGATTAGTATAGTGTAGTTTGTATAGTATAGAGCTACCACTTACCTTATAGGTTGTGTTCGTAAGCTTACGCTTAGACTCCCAAGTTCCTTTGCTGTTATTGAATCGTCCATAACCTTTTTGACATACCACTCCGGGCTCCCTTCTTCGTCGGCCCGTCCAAGTACACCCCTACCACCATCTGCGGAGCCATAAGTTTGCCTATTTTGTTGTCGACGCTTTTGCTCCCCCTGCCATTGAGTTAAGCGATCCTGATGGACCAACGTCCATTTCTTTGATGTCGGGTAGGCCAACATCTGTCTCTTGGCCTGCTCTGGTAGATTCTGCCATCCTCGTTTTATCATGAGTTCGTAGAACATCTGGTCGACGACTGCGTCGTCTTTCGGTCTTTGTATTGTTCCATCTGGCGAGATTGGCAGGGTTGGGCCAAATACGATAGGTAACTGTTGGGGATGCCAGTCAGATCGCGACGATGTGGAAGGGCGGCTTCCGGAAGAGCTGGCGGCTTGAACACGGGGGTCGTGAGGGTGGCTGCTGGGGTAATGATATCGGGGGTTGCTATCCGCGTTGGTTTGTGTTGAAGCTCGAGGGGCAGAGGATACGGCAGAATAAATGCTGTTTTGGTCTAGCGAAGTTCGAGAGTTAGATGACTCTGGGGTAAAGTATGTGGGAATATTCGAGTTATGGCCGTTCCATGCTTGGTATTTAGCTCCTTTGTCGTTTTGAGAGTTATAGGAAGCGGTAGTGCCAGAGGATCCTGGTGGGGGTCTGGGCCCCGAAGGATGCATTGAACCGTTTGCGGGCTGGGGAGCCTGAAACTGGGGATACTGGTGGTAATCGCTCGGTTTCCCCATTTTTGAAGGGGTTGGTTCCTTTCGCGCAGGTATACTGTCATACGGAACTGACGTTATGACCCCGGACAGGTACTCGTTGTCGCCAGTCAAATCCACCGACACTGCCGACTCTCGCTTCGAGTATCTCGACGACCGCGACCCTGACCCGCTGCTGGCTGTTCCAGACGGCTCTGGAGTCTCTGCGCGCAGGTCGGTAGGGCGTTCCTTGTGCAGTTTTCTCCCGAAAAACGACTTTGTTGACGATTTATCCGACGATGTCATGACGGCGTTTCCGGGGAAGCATTAAGCTGGCCTAGCCTACCGGCTTGCCAGAGTAGCTGTGCTTCTGCTATGCGAACTGCACCTGTGCGTATGCGAAATGGTCAAGCGTGTGGGATTGATCGTGTGAGTTGGCTTTGTGTGAGGGAGAGGGGCCCGTGGGTGCCGTCCGTGTAGTATATATCTTCAAAAGTGACTTGACTGTATCCTTCAAGATGTAAGCTCCTGCCGCCGTTTCACGCCCGCGGCGCATGAAGCGAGCTGTCTCTCACAGCGATATCGACGAATAGTTAGGCGGTCACTGTGTCCTCCTCCAGACGCGGCCGGTCATCCTCCTTCATGTGATATGTAAATAGTCGGCTGTAGTGTTTGTGATGGCGATGCAGGCCTCTAAAATCTGCAGTTATGGCGGGCGTCTCGGGGTTAGATGCGCAGACAGGCAGTTCGGCAGGCTCCAGGTCCTATATCCAGGGTCTGATATTCCAGGTCCATCGGGCACTTCTGTATGTCTCAATCCACAAGAACAAGCGACCTTCCAAGCGCCTTCAGGGGGGTGGCAGGCGCATCCAGAAGCGGCTAGGAGATCACGTGGTTGACACACGCAAGCCTCAGCCCAACAGCTGGAGATAGGAAGACAAGAAGAAGAAAAGAAAGAAGAGAAGAAGAAACGACGAGGAGAAGACGACGAGAAGAAAGACGAAGAACGAGAAGATAGAAGGAAGTGGGATAAGCCTGTCGAGCTAGCTGCGGTCGAGTCAACGCCGCACCAGGATGTTCTGATACAAGGCCACTACAATGGGAGGAGCTTCCGGTGTCATAAAGGTCTATATCTCTGCCTAAATACCAATATCCTGTGCTAACGTACCTGGTCTAGACACTCTTCATTCCTGCGCTGATATCTCTGGTCATCTATCTGGCACTCTCTTTCGTTATTGTTCCATTTGTCCGACAACACCGGCAGCGGTATTCACAGTATCTCCCACTACACACAATATCAGCCCACACCACGTCCCTGAGGGAGCGAGCATTCGATGCTATCATGAACCTCACCCTTCCCTCATCATGGAGACACAGGTCGCTAGCTCATGAGCAGGACGAAGACAGCTTGTTTGACGATGATGGGGAAGACGGCTATGAGCTCAACGAGTCTAGGAGAGAGGCACTCGAGCAGGAGAGGAGAGAGGCAAGACTCACCCGGGAGCTGGAGGATGGCTTCATACCTGATAGCGATGAGGAAGACACACCAGGCACTAGGAGGATATGACCAACCTACTTTCTTGAAGTATCCATATAGACATGTGCATCATGACGTTTGAAGGTCTTTCTAACTGTGCTAATGCACGCGCTTTTTTGCTCCCGATAGAGATTATTTCCAGTTTGGATTTCTTTCTTATACCCTTTTTAAGTTTATTGTATACTATTATGAGCATTATTGCATATATTTCTCTGATACCTCTCTTGGGTATAATGCTGTTCTCACTTGGAGCACTAAACATGCCTCACTCTAGCTTCTATACCCTAGGACTTTTGATACCTCAGCTCTCAGTGCAGCAACACAATAGCAACACAAGTCACCCAGCTTAATTTCACCTGCTCCCTGCCTTCTATACAAGCACATAAAAAGGTAACAACGCTCGCCTGACAGCGTCACTATCTCCCATCCACATCTCCTACACAGCCCGGAAGAGCCTGTCAGAATCAATCTGCCCATTTTCACCTCCAACAACCCTACCACCCAACCTTTATAATGGCCATTATCGACGGGATTGAAGTTTTTGTCAAGCTCTCTAGCCCCCAGCGGATCCTGCTAGAGTACCTCCTCCCAAACCCTATTTACCCACCACTCCCCTGGGCTGTTGACAGCCAGACAATATGCCAGTACATAAATGGGGTTGAAGGACAGCTCTTTGAGATCTTTATCCGCATGATTGAGGAGGAGACCAAGGCTGGAGGCGCTGATGGAATTCACATTTCACTCAAGGTCGGTGAAGGAGACATTATCAACCATTACTACTCTATCAAGTTCACAGAATTTGAGAGAGATGATCAGAACCGTCTCTGTGTCACTATCCGCAGTGCCATCCAGCGCACCGAGAGCGGCCATAAGAATGTGCTCTTTGCGTTTGGCACGACCGATAGTACGTTTTGCCCTGGCTGTTTAACTTATTATTTCAGGTATAGATCAACTAACCTATAGCTGAGAGAAAAGGACCAACACCTCTGACTGCACTCGACCTCGACCTTGCTGATATCACGCAACCCTTAGACGGGCTTATCGATGTTACTCTCGTCAAAGTCACTCATCACCGCACACCCCGCCGTTATGCTACTGTGACTTCAGATCCGGCTACTTTTCAGTCACAATATTTGATCTCCGGACTTGCTCCCTTCGCCATGGTGTAAGGCTATATCCTCCATGAAAAAGAGAACGAGGTTCCCGTTTTACACTATACCGACTAACGATGATCCTGTAGCCCTATTGCTGTCGAGCTCGTTGCAGCCCCCGTGGTAGAAGAACAAGTTATCCCTGCCCCTCGCCCCTTTGGAGATGGACACCGTTTCGCTTTCCTTTACCGAACATTGAGTGAGTGATTCTCAAAGCTGAACGATAGAATATCTGCTAATGGTTGTACCAGAGTCACCGGATCTAGAATGCATCTGTCGATGAACGGGGTTTTCGATCACCACCACGACAAGCTTGTGGGAAGGGATGATATATCGAGCGTAATTTTGGGCGTCCTTGGTTGATATACTTGGGATATCTGGTTCACTCGCTTCTCATGGCGTTAGTTTTTCACTCTGACCGCACCAGCTTATGTTATTAGCACCATCTCAAGAGCCATAGAAGTAGCAGTACGGTATTTCTTCCCTCCCTCAGCGTCTAAACGCATGTCTGTAGATAATGGTGCCTGGTTCCTGGATCCTTGGTGCGGACACTAAGTGGATCTCAGCGGGCAGCTTGTCCCTGACCCCTGGCGATAGAGAACTGATCTGGAAGCCGTCAACAGGTTAACAAGAGCTCTACCTACACAGTGTACTGGCAAGATACCGACCAAACTGCGTATACTCAACAAGCGCATCCTCGGCCAACTTCTTTTTCTGTTTGTCTTTTTGGCCTTGGAGAAACTTTTGGGGTAAAACCACGACTACCCCGCATTACATCATCTTCCCCTCACGCGAGCATGCGGGGTCCCCATCGTCTATGTAAAACATCCGCAGGGATGAAGATATGAAGATGGTGGGATGAAAGGGGAGAGATACTTCGTGTTGAAGAGGTGCAAAGGCATGCGGGTCAAGGGATCAAAACCTGTTCGGACTGTGGGAAAACCCTCGCTCATGCATCTCTCCTGCACACCCCGCACAAACTACGCCTGCTCCTTGCCGTGCTACGCTGGAAACTTCGGCTTCTTGTCCTCGAGCCATAGACAGTGAGCCAGTGACGGGCAAGACGGGCAAGACGGGCAAGACGGCGGCGTAAGTGAGCATCTGGACCGATGTTACTCCAAGGGATAGCCAAAGACTAGGAAGAGTAGATAGAAATGGTGCTTCCTGCACTATATAGCTGGGCTCCCTCCCGCCTCGTAGTCGTATCGTCCCCTTTTTCTTCTTCCTTCCCCATAAACCGTGCTTCCCCTTGATACAGAGTAAACATCATAGGTAAGTGATATACACACAATATAACCCCGTTGCATCTCTCTGGCACCAGCAATGCATATCCTTTGCTGCTCATCATAGGACAACTTGATTAACACCTCGACTCTGAAGAAACTGCTGTCAACTGCTCAATAAGAACTAGAAAGATATATATAATACCTCAACCACAATGGTAATTTCTCCATTCCGTTCCTCAATTCATCCACATATCCCTCTTGGATGAAACTATCTCCAGCCTGCATTGCAATGTCCCCTCTCCCATCGATATGTAGATGCTGACTGCGCTGTCGAAATATAGGTCAAGGTTCTCCTTGTGTTATACGACGTAAGTTATCCCCGGATAACATTTCCATTGATGGTCATGGCTAACTGTTCATAAGGGTGGTAAACATGCCGTAGACCAACCTGGTCTGCTCGGAACGACAGAAAACGAGCTGGGCCTCAGAAAGTACCTCGAAGACAAGGGCCATACCTTGATCACCACCTCTGATAAGGAGGGCGAGAATTCCGTTTTCGAGCGTGAGCTAGTCGACTCAGAAATCATCATCACTACCCCGTATGTGCCCAGAGATCGTCTTCCCAGGTCCTAGCTAACCCAGCTTATCCTAGCTTCCACCCTGGATACCTCACCAAGGAGCGTCTCGACAAGGCAAAGAAGCTCAAGCTGGCCATCACCGCCGGCGTAGGATCCGACCACGTTGACCTGGATGCCGCCAACAAGACCAACGGCGGTATCACCGTCGCGGAGGTAACTGGATGCAATGTTGTATCTGTTGCAGAACATGTTGTCATGACTATCCTCATCCTTGTCCGTAACTTCGTCCCCGCATACCAGCAGGTCTCCGGCGGTGAGTGGGACGTTGCTGCTGTCGCTAAAAACTCGTATGACCTTGAGAACAAGGTTGTTGGAACCGTTGCTGTCGGCCGTATTGGAGAGCGTGTCCTCCGTCGACTGAAGCCATTCGACTGCAAGGAGCTGCTTTACTATGACTACCAGCCACTGAAGCCAGAGGTTGAGAAAGAGATCGGCTGCCGTCGAGTTGAATCTCTCGAGGAGATGCTTGGCCAGTGTGACGTCGTCACCATCAACTGCCCACTGCATGAGAAGACGCGAGGCCTCTTCAACAAGGAATTGATCTCCAAGATGAAGAAGGGTACGTCTGTTAACGCTATACATCTTCAAGCCTGGCTTGTTTTGAGCTATCCATACTAACTCACCCTAGGTTCATGGCTCATCAACACTGCCCGTGGCGCAATTGTTGTCAAAGAAGACGTGGCCGAGGCTGTGAAATCGGGCCACCTCCGCGGATATGGAGGCGACGTTTGGTTCCCCCAGCCTGCTCCAAAGGATCACCCTCTCCGATATGTTCAGGGCCCATGGGGCGGTGGTAACGCCATGGTCCCGCATATGTCTGGATCGACAATTAATGCTCAAATCCGATATGCCGAAGGCACCAAGTCTATACTCGAGTCGTACTTCTCGGGCAAATTCGACTATAAGCCCGAAGACCTCATCGTCCACGCGGGCGACTATGCCACCAAGGCATATGGCGAGAGAAAGTAAATCTTCTCCTAATAGGCAGGTCGTGCAAGACGTGTGTCTGTGGCCTGGGGCTTTCCCTTCGTTCCCGGCATCAGCTGGCTCTTGATGTTGGATCTTGATTTTCCACCATGGCCTACGAAATTGAAACCGTCATAACCTCATAGTTCTAGTAGTAGTAATTAAAAATTTTTGCTTTTAGTATCCCAATTTAACGTTAGTTGACATGATTGCAACGGCCGTTGGTAAAAAAAAAATTCATACCAGAAGCAACGTTATACCTCGATCCAAATACCACGTTCTCGCGCACCCCTGATAAAACCCAAGGCCGCGTCCGCCTCTCTCTAGACCACTGCCAGCGTAGAAATACATTCACCGTGCCGCGTGGTTCTCCAACTTACCAACATGCCTCGCTCCTGAAAGGAACCGGTCAACTTGTATCTGATTCAAGAAATTTCACTGGGTATAATTATAGAAAAACGCTCATTAGTAATAGAGTGATCCTATGACCTTGCAGAGACGCGCCATCAAGAATATGCACGTAGAGAAATTCAATGCATGCAATGCACCCTCCCTTTCATATATTCCAGTTATCTCCGGGGGGCAGATTCCAGGCCCACGATCCTCTATGCATTCCTAAGTGGTGGGTTTTAAGGAACCTTTAGCGATCGGGCTTAGTGCAAGTCCGTACGAGGGCATAGCTACCGTTTGTCGGGAAGCCAACCAATCATTCTCGGGGGTTATCGAGGTTGGTATAATGCTCCTGTCTGAGAGACTTATTGTCATTGTGACTCTATCAGATTCTAACGAGGCATATGGAAACTCCCTATGCTGACTGTCGTTGTGGGAATGGAATAGACCAATTAAGTCATATCCGTTGGCTCACCACAATCACAAAGGTCCGCACATGCAGTTGTGAAAGTAGGAGAGGTAGCTGTAGTGTTTGACACCAGCGTAACGGACATAGCTTGACACCTAGAATGTACTCTGTACACAGGTGGTCACGAAATCCCCAAGGCAAACTGGGTAAGTGATACAAATACCTGCACGGTCCAGAGTCTGGGTAATATCTTGCTATCCGAGACAGCCCGGAGAGAAAAAAAAAACAAGATAGCTTATCAAGGAGACGCATATATAGAGTTGAAACAACGCTGCACGCAATTCCCAACGGCAGCCGGATGTTATACAGCCAAATTTTCAATCCCATGCGCTTGTTGGCCACAGTGGCGGTTCCTGACAACGTAAATGCTACGTTACACTATATGTATATCCGCTTCGTCAACATCAGCTGCGACATATCAAAGTAGGGGGTACCCGGCGTTTTGGGGCCAGGAAGGCTTAGCAGGTTGGATCGTTAAGGAGCCATGATCCTTCTTCCGCAGGTCATTTCGCGGTGGTTGAATGGGTCGATGAATATCACGCGACCGAACAGCCAAGTTGCTCACTGCATGAACTAGGGACCGTTTTCTGCAGGCTCTGGACATGGAGGGTGGTGAAGCTCGAGATCTCAGCGGCCAGAATAGCGAAAGATGCTCGGGTTGAAGGGCGTGGTTGTTAGCCGTGGAGGGCTGAAGTTTAGGTAGGGGTGGAGATGACTAAGGCCTGCTTACTTAGGGCCCTGCATATACGCACATCACATCGCATCTCGTCCTCGTCCTCGTCCTCCCCACGTCAACGAAGAAGCAGCCGGCAGAGGATGTTGTCTACCCTCTCTGTGACATGTTGAGTTCTCATGGGGCGGCTGTCACTCTCGTGGCGGGGTGTCGACTTCGGTTTCTTTTCTTTTGCCTGGGAAACCATTCAGATATGGCCGACTATGTGTCAACCGGCTGTCCGTCAGAGGCGATTTAAAACGCAGCTAGATTCATAATATGGACCCAAACCATCTCTGATTATGAATATGCAGGCCACTAAATTGCCTCGACGCCGGACAAATATGCATATCAAGCGCCTAGTGTATGCATGCTCATGGCACATTACACTGCAGCCGCTGCGGGAGCTCCGGCCTTGGGGTTGTCGTATCCATGCTTGATAAACGACGTGCAAGCTTACTATGTATGCAAGCATCTAGGGCAGGAGATCGTGGCCTGTCAGCTTTTTTCCTACGCGGACAGCGTGGAGGCAGTGTTATTTTGACCTATCATCGGGACATCCAGCAACGGCTGACTCTGCAACTGCATAGTTCATGGTGCATATTGCATGGTGATGCATCATCTACGGCCTACGTTTATCTCAAGCTTATTCAACGAGACCCAAAACTTTATATCCGGCTGGAACTCTCAAGTCTTCGCTTCGAAGACCATCGGCCCTGATATTTCTTGCCAGCATTGTCCTCTTCCTTCCTTGATAAACACTTTTTCAGACTCTTTTTCTTTTCGCTTCCCAAAAAAATCCCTCGCCGTCTCTCCCTGCACAGCCGTTCTGCCAGTAGGCCGTACAGAAAGAGCAAGGCCCATCTCTCGATGTCGAGTCCGAGACTCGCTCTATCTTGATCTTCCGGAGGTCTATGCATAGTTCATTTTATGAACGCTCGAAACTTGCAAGCACGGAATATGAATAACTATACTCGCATGGTGAACAGCGAGTATAATATTTCCAATGTCGAGGATTTCGAGCGTCGAATGTTTATCATTGCTACCGCATCATTCAGCCTCATTGCATCGTTTATCAGTTTCGCCGTGGTATTATTTGATAACTGGAAGATAAAACGAAAATCTATTCCTCTAGATAGGTATACCTCCCTCTTTCCATTACCATCATCATCACCATCACCACCGCCAATAACTATTTTGTTACTCACTGCTTCCACATATAGAACTCCTCTTGCGATACTACTTCATATACCAAACACTTATGTTGTCCCTTACGCGCTTTCAATAACCTCGGTCATCCAAGAAGCGGTATTTATCACCTCCCAATCGAGTGGGTATCGACCAATCGGCGGCGTTACATGCAAGACCTCAGCTCAGGTTGTCTGGACTAGTAAGTGCGCTCGAGCTAAAAAAAAAAAAGATGTCCATCAACGCTAATCATCACCAATCGTCTCAGCCTCGTGGATTAATGCATATATGCTTCTCGCTCTATGTCTGACTTTCATTCTGCGAGGCGTCATATCGTCCAAAAGATTTCCGAAGGGGATATGGCTCGCATTGAGTTGTGGGATTGCTATATTCCTCCTACTTATACTAACATGGATACCATCCGCGATTAAACCGAATACGAGTAATAAATGCGCTGCAGAGTCGTCTCAGTGGTTGAAAGGATGGGCTGATGTTGCTACTGGATTGAACATACTGTTGATGGCAGTCTATATTGCAACAATTTTAATTCTGATATTCCGCCTCCGGAAGTCAAGGCGCCTAAGCCGAGATCGAAGAACTGTCATGAGACATATTATCTCTCATCTAGTGCTTGGTACCGTATTATATGTTAGCATTCTCCCAGTCTTCCTTATTTGAGCCCCTCGAGTGCTAATCATTAAACAGTTCTCTACGCTACCATTTTTCATATCGGCACAACTTCGCCGTGGATCTCAATCTACCGGGCTTGTGGCTTCGATCGCAATCCATATTTTTGGCTTCGCCAACTCCATCTTGTTCTTGATTCTACGCGGCTTAAGGGAAGTCCCCTTGACTTCAGCGGAGAGCCCGTTATGGGATAAACGAAGCACATGGAGTAGCTTTGGCGCTGCAGATTCTGGTATAGTTGAAGTATACCGGCCAGATCGGTTAGAAAAATCGATTAGCAGTATTCCACTTCAGAAAACTATCCCGAAAGAGAATCTTGCGCCTCCTCCCACGCCCAACATAGGCGTATCTGGAACCCCGCAACCGAATAAGGGGGAGTTCTCACCTAGAAAGAATTCAAAAATCAGTTCTGTTGGCCCTCGAACGCCTCAAGCGCCCGCGTCAGACATGAGATCTAGCTATATGAAGGAGGCATTAATGTCTAGCAATGCTTCTTACCAGAGTAACGACCTCGCACATAATGCATACGGCCCGGAAACACCAATACCACCAACACCGCGGCTATTTAACCCATCGCTTCACTATTCTCCGAAATTTAGCCCGGCTGCTATGCCAATTGAGTTGCACCCAGATAGTTACGGAGTGTACCCAATTAATCCTCGGTTAAATCTGTCAACTCCGGCTCTAGTCGGCTTCAATCCTTCCCAAAAAATCCCAACTATGCCATCAACGCCAACACTTAATAGACCAGGCAGCCTTCGGAGATCTTTAGACTCTGCTTTATTGAAGCCCCTATACCCGAGGCGTAACCCTTATTGTCATTTCAATGACGGATATAGGTTCGAAGCCATCCCAGCGTACCCTGCACCACCTGGACAGGTCTACCTGCACCCATATGCCGCTTCTCCAAAGCCTTCTACTACTTCATTTGCGCCGAGCACGCCTCGGCCAATGGTTGATAAAATGCTTCCTCCAATTCCGCCACAAGACCCTCAACAGGCACTTATCGAAGCGGCGATGCGGCTAAGAGATAGCAAAGCTAGCGCTACTTCAGCAGCATGGCAACACAAGGATCATCTATCTCCACTTCCCAACACATATCAATCCTCACCTTGGATATGAGGCTCGAACTCGAAAAGTAGTGATCGGGGCTTCACTCACTAAAATTTTATATGCAGGTCTCATACAAAACATCTCATAAATTTTCCAATTCATGGGACTGAGTTCTTCGTCTAGTCCGATTGACATAATATCTCCTTTGGTTCGGGGTCACGGGCACGGTCACCTACGTCTATTCCATTGTTGGCGCTGGCTGCTATTCTGTTCATTTTCACTATTTTATCAACTGCATTTGACATGTTGGCCACTCATTTTGTATTGCCTGGGGCATTCGGACAGATAGATCTGTTTTTCATTCGTTTATGCCATTTAATTTACCCTGTTGGCTGGCTCACCTTCATTCTATTCTTTCAAGTTTACTTTGGCGTTGTCTCAATTGTATCAGGACGCTCCTCGCGCGAGCGATATGAAATGACACGGTCTTTATTACGAAATAGGAATATCACATAAAATGAAAGCTATTACGATAAAATATCAAACTGGTATTCTACGTCTTCCGGGAATATTTCAGAATATTATGAGAATCGAGTGTATTTTTCCTTTACTAACTCCAAGACGTCAATAATGAAACTAATCCAAATATTATACATAATATACAAGCTTGCTTTGTAAATTGTGCGCTAGAATACAACATTAACCACCTTGCCGCCACCCACAACCACAACCCGTTTCCGATTTTCCCAATCGTTCTTTTCTTGAAGCCAGACCTTTCCTTCGTCTGTCTTGAGAATGTGGGATAGTATCCACTCCTGCTCTAGTTCCTTATGATTTGACTCTGTAGCACTCACTGCGGAAAAGTGTGGTATAGATGCCTTAAAACGGAGCTTCCCATTGACTTGGACAGCCACTGTCTTGGCTCCGCGAGAGCGTATTTGTTTGATCTCAGCCTCTGACAACAGCTCGGTAGGCCACGGAGAAGAGAAAATCGACGGGACGGCTGAAGGTGCCTGCAGGTCAACGCCTTCAAGAATAGGCCTGTGTAGAACCTCCCAACATTCCGAAGCGAATGCGGGGGCAATTGGCGCCAGCAGTCGGAGGAGAGTGTTGAGTGCTATATACATTGTTACGTGCGAGGGTGTAACGGATTGTGTTGATGATACATCTGAAGCCCCAGCAGGCAAAGGAGCCGTTGCAAGCGCATTGGTAAGTTTTATCAGGTCGGAAATAACTGTGTTGAGGCCGTATTGGTTTTTCTCCAGACAGTACGATATTGATGATATAGTGTTGTGTGCGCTAAGAAGGAGGTTGCTCTCGGTTTCCGAGAGTTTGTCTAGAGACGGCAATGCCATGCCATTCAAGTTTGCTAAGCTCTCCGTAGTAGATGCGAAATTCGCTCCCTTGAGGGAGCCACTTGTATCCTCGACGATTTTCCAAACACGACTAAACCAGCGCTGAATTCCCACGATCTTGGTTTCATCCCATTCTAGGATTTCACTGACTGGTGCGGAGAAGAGAACATGCGCGCGAGTAGCATCCGCGCCGTATTTTTCAATACAAGTATTCGGATCTACTCCATTGTACTTGCTCTTTGACATTTTCTCAAAGGAAACATTGGCTTGGGTTTGGGTTCCGGTGAGCATGGGCGAACCTCGGATAGAAAGGTCGACCTCACCCGGGCGTAAGAATCGGCCGGTTTCAGGGTCTGAGTAAGTCTTACCATGAACCATACCTTGAGATAAGAGTGTTAGGAATGGTTCTGGTGGGTTCCGTGCATTTTCAATCACGCCTTCGTTGGCAAGAAACTTGAAAATGAAACGAGAATAAAGTAGATGGAGAATAGCATGTTCGATTCCACCGATGTATATGTCAACAGGACGAGATTTCCCAGGCGAGAACGGTAGCTCTTTATTTTTTGGGTCCAGAAATCGCAAGAAATACCACGATGAATCCACGAAAGTGTCCATAGTATCAGTGTCTCTTATTGCTGGTTTCCCACAGCTTGGACATTCTGTGTGTAACCACTCTTTCGCAGCCTCAAGAGGGTTTCCAGTTTTATCTTTCATCTGGGAACCTGGAATATCGGGTAGTTCAACTGGCAGCTGGTCTACAGGAACTGGCACAGCCCCACAGCTGTCGCAATGAATGATTGGGATAGGAGCGCCCCAATATCGTTGTCGGCTTATTAACCAGTCGCGGAGCCTCCAACTCTCAGCAAATCTTGCATGGTTTCCTTTTTCTTTCAAGTCGTTTATTATCTTTTCCCCGGCAGCTTTAGAAGGCATTCCACTATAAGATCCACATATGTTGGCTGTCTTCCCATGGCCTGAGAATGGCGCATTAGCACCAGATTTATCCTCGGCATCCAAGCCTCCCTTGGTTGGAATAACCACAGAAACAATGGGCTTGGACGGGGCATTCTCTCTCCAAAACCCAAAGTCCCGAGAATCATGGCCAGGAACACCCATGACGGCTCCTTCTCCGTAATCCGCTAGAACGTAAGGGGCAACATAAACTGGAATAGAAGATGGTAAATGTGGGTTGTCTTCTAGGCTGTAAATTGGGTTGGTGGCATTGACACCAGGTAGCCGGAACCCTGCTTTTGTCTCTGGTAGCAATGATCCTGAAGAGTCGATGAATTGTCGAAGTTCAGGCGTGGTTGCTGCTAGCTTCTTTACTATCGGATGGCTGGTAGACAAGGCAATATACTGGACGCCGTGAAGCGTGTCAGGACGGGTGGTAAACACTTCAATATCAAGAGATTCTTCCAGGGCAGATATCTTAAACGGAACAAGAGCACCTCGCGACTTTCCAAGCCAGTGCCTTTGCATTGTGAGGATCCTGTCTGGCCAGTTCCCGGATAAAGAATCCAGGTCTTTAAGCAATTCTTCTTTGAAAGCAGTAATCCGGAAAAACCACTGTTTTAATTCTCTCTTCTCGACTTTTGCACCAGACCTCCACGAGCATCCATTGGCATCTACCTGTTCGTTCGCCAAAACGGTTTTGTCAACAGGATCATAATTCACCAATGCCTCTGCCTGGTATGCGAGACCCCTTTTCTGGAGCATTAGGAATAATTGCTGTGTGTGTTTGTAGAATTCGGGAGCGCAAGTCATGATTTCCTGCAGACAAACAAGAGATCTCGATCAGCTTCAATTTCAGAAAAATGTCATACCAAGGCGAGGGTGCATTATAAAAGGGACTTTATACGCATCCATACCGTATCCCAGTCAAATCTTATCCCCAAGTCTTTCAATTGATCCTTCATGTTAGCTATATTCTGCTTTGTCCAACCTTCTGGATGAATCCCACGCTCCATCGCCGCATTCTCCGCAGGAAGCCCGAATGCATCCCATCCCATTGGGTGCAAAACATCGTAGCCCTTCATCTCCTTGAACCGAGCTAGAACGTCGGATATGGTGTATACTCGGACATGTCCCATATGCAAGGTCCCCGATGGATAAGGGAACATGGGCAGCACGTAGGCCTTTTCCTTGCCATTGCCGGGCGGTTGAGTTGAGGAGCCGCTTTCCCTCCATCTCTCTTTCCACCTCTTGTCAATAGCTAAAAGGTCTAGCTTCTTAACCGCATGATTGGCATCGGCATGGGTGCTAGCGCTGCGAAATCGAAGGTACCGAAAGCTATGCAGCAATTGGCGCGAGACCATAGGCGGTCCGCCGGGTCGGACATGTCCTCGATAAACACAGGATACCCACATCGCACTCCTTGCTCATTGTCCTTTGAGCTCCCCCCGGTTTATCTTCAGTTAAGGGAACAAGGGAGCAAAGATGCGAGATGGAAAGTCCTGAGGTTTTGGCTCGCTGCTACACCATTCCTATTATGTGCTAGATCAAGATCTTATCAGATTGATAACAACTTTGATACGAGGATGAAATCTGCATCTTGTTCACAGATCCCATATATAAAAAGAAGAATCTGCACTCCATTCTATCTATCCACTACTTACACGGCCGTAAATATCTTACATATAAACCCAACCTAGAAGTCTAACGATTATCTACAGCCGTAACTGCCTACCATTTATATCTATGCCTCCACGGAAATGATCCTTGATAACGCGACCGTTCAATATCGTCTCCCGTACAATCCCTTGCACATGTTTTGGTTCTACCCGGCCATACCAAATAGATTTTCCGGCTAATTCGTTGGTATCCCCTGACTTGGATTTTATCGATGGAGGTAAACATATAATAACGTTACCCGCGAATTTATGGCTGCCGATATGACTTACCAAGCCAAGATTTGCATGATTCGCCATTTCTTTCGGGGTGTTGCCTACGGTATATCCTTCCTCCTTGAGAACTTTGCTGAATTCAGATTCAAGCAGTGGCCCCATAACTCCGCATCGTATGTCTCGACTTCCGTGACCGCATATTAGGATTGTAGGCGATTGCTTGAGTCTCGTCACAGGGCTGAAGTTTGCTTGTAGATCCGGTATTCTTATCATGGCGTCCCGTTCAGGCGCCGATAGGTGGTTATGCGCACTATGTAGCCTTGACGGGAGCAGGAACCCACGAATAAATAGCTCTAGATATTCCGGATCGTAGGATGGGATTTTAGGGATGTATCGGAAGCTTGGGAATAGCAAAGCAGACGCGAAATGTTTATTTGACGGATCGGTTGGAGGCATAAATGAGGAGTACGTAATAAGAACATTATGGTACGGCTTCGCATTCCGAAAATGTAGATTAGAATCAATGGCCCAGGGTGTAGACGTGTTTGAGAAAGGGAGAGACAAACTCACATCGCGAAATTTCCCCTTTTTCATCATCGCGTCCCTCAGTTTCCCACCAAATATCCCCCAGCTCTGATCTGACCAATGTTGGTGAATCCGACTTGGCCAATCCCGCTGTCCCGTACAAATGAGGACATGTTCAGAGTAGCGCCCTATGCTACCATTAAGGGTAGCATCGTGGTCGATATCAAGACCGGTGGGCGTTGCGGCACAGGAACATGTTGGCTCAGGGCAGGACTGGACGACAGGGAACGGGGGAGGGATAGGGATAGCAAGCCGTCTAGACGTTGAATACTGCTTGCAACCAATTTGCCGGATTCTGAAAACATGGTTGTGTGTCCGCCACATTGGTATTGTAGCCTTTTCGTCGTTGGTAAGGACTGGATAAGAATTGATATTCACGTATATATCATTAAATGAAGAATTGACTTGGAAACAAAGGCTGGCGTCCAGAGCGCAAATACTAATAAAAGCTCGATCGCCGCGATGAAATCTCAAGGAGCTTATGAAAGCTAGCTCCGGACCAATCGGAGCTATCGGAGTTTTCGGCCTTGAAAACAAGAGAACTGGAAGCTGGATTATATGGAGATGTTTGAAGGATGGAATGGCAGGTGGGATAAATATATTACAAGCTAATAACACGCATCCCTATAGACTAACGCTCAAAATGCCCCAGTCGCAGTCGCTTTTTTTTCCTCTAGATAACTCGCTTAATGTTTTTTGGTTGAGAATAACGCCAGTGCCTTTGAAGACTCCGTCAATGGCCAAAATTGAGAATGGAATAGTACCACTCCTGCAAGCAAAATGATATAATACGCCACAGTCCAACCAATTCCAGTGGCCTCGTTAGTTCCGTCATATAGGTCCCCGTCCTCGTCGCCTTTAGCAGCTCTTAGCAGAGTGCTCTCAATGGGCAGGGACGTCTCGACACGCCCCCAGAGACGAGGCAGGCCACAGTAATTGCAGAATGCATGCACCAGAATGACTGCGGGGAGGGACCCGGTTCTCAGGTAGATAAAGGTAGCATACCACCCAAATATTGTGGTATAAGTGAACTGGAATAGAGAGCGAACAAGAACTGGTGCCAGAGCGATGGTTGGCTGGGCGAGTTTGGTTTCGTAAAAATGGTTAACATGGGCAATGCCGAAATATAGAGGTGTCAGAAACACAATTCGGCTCGGGGACATCCCTGCCATCAGATTGATAGTAATGATGATTGATCGAAAGATTATTTCCTCCGTTATTGGGCCCTAGGACACTGTTAGATCATACGACGCAAAACACCAAATGATGCCGCTCTCATAAATATAAAAGGAGGGCTAACTGACAGCGACAAAGTTCCTCCATCCTACCCAGGTTCGAAGAGATTCGATAAGACCTTTACCTCTTACCCAGTTCCTCCATCTTCCTTCTGCAATCCCCATTTCAAACAGTGGACCCAGGAACAACAGGGCTGTAAGTAGTAGACTCTTTCCGATTTCCGGAAACCCGATCGGCCACCATCCCAGGAGCTGGAGCGCTTCCACAGGTTTACTCCTTCCACTGTAAACAATTAGAGAGAACGTGGCCAAGCTACAGCAAAAGCATGACACCATAACGGCGCGAATGCGAGCTTTGATGAGTGACGGTGCATCACGACTCAATGTCGGGGCGGGCCTGGTCGCCTTAGAGGTATACAATGGCACAACATATAGGACAGTGCATAATATCTGGCCCTTGGAGTCAGCACCAGTCTTCCCCTGTCGCAAACATGGAAGTTGCGCAACTCCGTATTATCAAAGTACTGAGATTGCTGAAGATACAGCTCACAATGACTATATTTGGGATATTTGGCGTACATACCGAGCACCAGACTGCAGTAGTCACTGAAATAAGGGGTTGAGGTTCTTGAATTCTACAATCAGAAACGTTGCCAAACGTATCGAGCCGAACATCTGCTGTCAGACATACCTTTGTCTGCATGGTAAAAATGCTTCAGTCGCTCAAAGATTCCGGAAGCCATGGATCCTACTTTCACCAAGTAAGACAACACGAGATTTCTAGTATAGCCAGGCCCAGGAACCAGCAAGGCGCACTTGAGAAACAAATGTGCAGCCACAAGGGGTTGATGCCTGAAGATCGAGGATGTTTTGCGGTGGATTTGAGGTTGAAGTGCTGGTCATGTGCCCCTGGTCTGGGCCATCCGCCAAAGCCAGCGTCAGAGACAAAGACAAGCCACGAACAAAGCAACGTTCATATCAGCCTAGCAGCTCCTCGGGGGGTCAAGTACGGAGCTCCTCAAAAATATGGGTTTCATGATAGCTCCAACTCTGGGAAAAAAAGTAATAAGAAGTTGATGATAAATATTGATAAACGATGGAAGGCTGGAAAGTAACATCCCCATACGCAAGCCATGCGCCAGCTTGCCTCACTTTCAAGAAGATACGTACTCCGTACTCGCGGACTCCTTAGCATGTTCGGTGGAAATTGGAGCTTCACTGACGGAGTACCATGGACCTACCTAATGGCTGAGTCGAAGAAGGGACAGTGATATCGGCGATACCATAACGCCATTATGGAAGACCTACCTAAAGACAAAGGTAGAGTTATAGACAGAGGACTCCGTCACCATACTCTTAATTAACCATTCTGAGCCGAGATCCGTTAGCTCCATGGTACTAAACCGATCGCTTCTAAGGCTCATCCTCGGCGGCTCCGAATTAGAAGAATTCCCGTTAAATTAAAGGCGGCTATGCAGGCATTCCCGACTACAAGTTTGACCCCATCATCTCCACCGATGGCTACCTAAGCAAAATGTGGACGGGATAACGGCGCGGAACTCGATGAGGACGGAGGACCGTACCGGAGTACACACCTATCTAGCAGGAGTAGTTCGGACAAGAAAGCAAATCATTAGCCGAGCCTTCAAACTCCACGCGAGAAAATATGAACGTTCCAAGGTTCTTCTGCTTCTGTGCAGGTACGGAGTCCTCCGTATGGACGACGGACTACATCCATCCTCGAGGCCCTGCTTGAAGTATGCAAGAAAGGCGTTCGTGTAACTAATTAGTGTAGCAAGGTGCCTGGGAAATAGGCGTATGGAGCACTCCTCGCTCGGGGAAAGAAGTCAGATAGCTTTAAGCATTTGCATGCGCTTTCCTGCAGCCTCCGATAACGCTTCCGGACGCCCCGTTGAAATCCTTTCCCCTACTGCAGGTCCTGGAGCACCGCCAGGAGCCGGATTCGTCCCTTGAGGTGACGAGTTTCTCCTGCATACATGGCACTGCATTGAATTTTTGTTATTGGTTATTCCAAGAAAACTCAGAAAATGATTGGCAACCAGGCACTCCACCACTTATCACGGCGAGACCTTGTAGACGAGTTTCCGGCCCAGGGAGTAAGTTACGCTGAGAAAACATCGTCTCGGCAGACTTTTCATTCGCCGGATCACCACTTATACATGCTGCCAGTGCCACAGCGCATGCAAGATGGAGCTGTCGCGTTTTGAAATCCGCGGATACCGCCTTAGCAGTTGGCCAGCAGTTGCTGGCTGAAGGCTGAAACGAGGTTTTTTTGGTTAAAGGGTCCACCTTGCGCCGATAAACCTAAGCCCCCCTTAGTTAAACACCCGCCCACTCCACCACGACTTGGTTAACCGAGTATGGAGTATTCGTTGGCGATGCAGGAGTAAATCGTTTGGTTTGGAGTCACTGTTGAGCACTGAAGCAGCGGATAACAATGGGGAGTGCGTGTACGGAGTGTTCTGCACGGGGTAAGAGTTAGCAGCGGTTCTTTATGGTTATGGTTCTGGGACAGACCAGGTTGTGTTGTCCTTGCATTACAGCATCCAGGACTCCCTGCCGACATCCAGCATGTAGCGCCGTGAAATCCTATATATAACTAGGCCTGGGGAAACACGATACGCCAGGTATGGAGCACATCAGGGCCGTTCTATGGGCTCCGTACGACGCGCACCAGTAACTTAGCCGGGCGGCCTCTCGACCTCTGTGTATCTCGACTCCTATCCTGTACTCCGTATATTCTCGCCATCAGTAGTATCTCCCTTCTCTGATTGTCATCTTCTACCGCCTCTTCTATCCTCTATCACCTCCTCTTATTGTCGTAATTGTCACTATTAATTGATCTTATCTCGATCTTATCAATTCTGCCAAGCGGGTCCCGAAGAGGCGGCCCGCTCACCGCCCTCCAGGTACCGTTGCTGACTAAGATCCCGTGACTGCCTTGCTCCTTTTCCTTTCCGCAGTCAAAATCAACCTGCAACTCCTCCGACTTCATCTCCAACCCTCCTCTCGTTCAATTCTATCGTGTCTTTTGCAATTGTTTTTGCGCGCCTTTCCTTTCCTCAGTCACTCTTTTAGATATATAATTCACCCATAATTACTACCCATTTAATAAGCTTTTTTGTGCCACCCAGTTAGCACACCACACTCGCTCTAAATTTAACCGCTTTTGAAACACTTCCAGCATCAGTCGCTCACAGCAGCCCCCGGTCCAGTTCCTTACGAGCTTATGCCATAGACGCCTTGCAAATCGTTCATTCATTCATCGACGCTCTCTACGAGACCATTTCTACATCGGTTTTTCGGACTTATTTTCGGATCCCTCACCTTTCGATTCCACTACCAACTCTTCCTCTCATTCTTCCTTTCTTCAAATCAATTATTACATTCATATTTTTTTCTGCGCTTATATACATATTCTATTTACTTACGGAGTACATATTGCACCGTCGAAATCCGTTTGGAAGAAGGAACATAATATCCCGGCCCGCCGAACAATGCGATGAGAAGTTTGCGGATTCCGTGCCTACGATAATACATAATGTCTTTGTCTCCTTCGCCCTCGCCTTCGTCCCGAAGGTCCACACCGAAGCGCCATCCGCTCCATGAACGAACGAAATCCCAAAATAACGTCATCCGTCCAGTCTCCCCGACCCTTCGACTAGTATCAAACCGATGCCACGATGACTCTGAGGACGATAATTTCAGCATTCCAGACGATGTTGATGTGTACTCCGCCAATCCATATCCTACCAAGCCATCCCATGTGCTATTACCGCCGGGTTCTGCTGCCAGAGGTCGCATATCTAGAAGTGGCAGCCCTTCAACCATGGTTTCGGACAACTGGTGTTCCAGAACCAGTCTTTCTCCACAATTAGAGCCTCCCAGTCCCAGGGGACAGCCCTCTGCCAGCGCCTCAGACCTCTCTACTTATATGGGAAACACCTCGAGCGCGATATGGGGCCAGGATCCGAAGTCAAGCAACACCACGATCGCTCGCTCGGTTACCCCACATGCGTTTGACAGCGGTGATAGCGGGAACGATGACGACCAGGACAAATCCTCCGACCGAAGCAGCGTAACTGCTCTTCCAAAACCTGCAGCCACCATCAAGCTGGTTAACCAAGGAGAACCATCGCGCCTCAGAACCCCTCCTTCCGATGGCTCGCTCATAATTGGATGTTCCATCACCAGGGGTCATTCATCCTCTTCCAATGGGTCCTCAAATGTAGCCCGAATCGGATACACATCTAGTCCAAACCTAGTCCCATTGAATAGCTCGTCGCCTAATGTGCTCCCTATTGGTACCTCTCCGAACGTTATAAGGACCAGGGTTTCGGAATCCTCCTTGTTCTCGGCAAACTCATTTGGCACAGCTATAAGGTATATCCGCAACCGAAGAGAGCCAAACAGTGCTTCGGAATCAGCCTCCGTGAATCGATACGACTCCAAGACACCATCTATATCATCGAGCCCCCCAGTGCCTGTGCTAAGATCTTACCAGTCGACATCTACCCTTGAACTTGCCCCTCGGTCAGACAACGGTAGCCAAGGAAATGTGTCATTGCCCAGCATGCCATCCGACTCTGATATCCGGGCAGTCATGAACAGTGGAACGCCTGTACAATACCCAACTCTACGGCCACCCTCATCGTCTAGTTCATTTGCAGAGACTTCTATGGTGTCTATCCCTGAACCCTTGGTCCTAAACCGACCTCCAACCAGACGCTGGAACCCACATTTGTCAACCGTATCATCCGAATTATCAATGTCAATGGAGGAACGACACAACCTTCCCTCTCTATCCCTCGATGGCAACCCGGCAGATAGGTCTCAGCAGGGAGGCGGATCCGATCACTCCTGGAGCTCGGCGAATCAATCAACCGATATGGTAGATCACTCAGTGATGGATGCATCCGAAATGGATGAAGTCAGTGACCGCATTACGCATCTTCATGCACTACGTGTTCTGAAACACAAAACATCCGCCACGTTGAGCTATCGATCATCAATCTCGAGGCACGGTTCTCTTAGCCGATCTGGTTCAACCGCAAGTGGGATCCTTACCAACATCCCCCAATGGGCAAAGATCTACTACCAGGGCGGAAGTCTTGCCTTCCTATCTGCAATCTCTCTTGTGGATGTCAGCCGGCCAAATACCCCTCGCGAAATGCACACTGTGACTCATGTTTCCTACTCTGAACCTCTGTCCTATTCCGAGCCCTTGGATGAACACTCAAATCAAGCCGTGGTTCGGGTGCCGCCGACAAATATCTCCCGTCCACGAACACGGCCTCGCCGAGAGAGCCAACCTATGCAACGACAGACTCAGCCTCAGCCGCAGCCGCGACCGCAGCCACAGCCAGAGCATGAGCCAGAGCCTGAGCTAGAACCTGAGGCTCAGGCCCAGGCACAACCACAGGCTAAGCCCAGGGACACCCGTCGAGACTCCCGCGATCCAAGGACACACTGGGCTGGTATCGTTGGTGAAGATGAGGTCACGCCTCAAAATTCACGCGAGGAGACTCCAAGAACCGTCTGGTCACCGCACTTATACACCGATAAACGCTTTCGTGCGACCGATAGGACAATCTGGAGAGCCCCTCCATACGACGAATCTGGTGAATATATATGGAGTAGACGAAATATGCAAGTCATTAGTTTTTGTATAGGTTTTATCTTTCCATTAGGTTAGTCTATCCTCTCCGACCCCCTTGATAGAGTTTTGCTCATACTGACGTTACACCTATAGCCTGGTTGATCGCTTCATTTCTCCCATTGCCGATTAAACCACCGTGTTTTGATGACAAAACGTCAGGCAAGCAACCGGATGTTGAGAAAGCAACTGCCCACCGAGCAGCGCTGGTTGATAATTTACGTTTTGAAAATGCCCGATGGTGGCGGAATTTGAACCGCTGCATGACGCCAGTTGGCTTGTCAATCATTGTAATAGTTGTATGTCCATCCCTGATACAGCGCTGGTATATTTTTTTGGCGTCCCCTAACATTTTAACTAGATCACACTATCCGTTCTCGGATCACGAAACGCACTATGATACATGACCTCGTTTTTGATTTCATGTTGTAAAACAACATTAATTATTACTTACGCCCTTACGCTTCTAACACGACAACCGATATATCTATATATATCCCGTCGTTTATGGTCCCACGTTTTCTATGATGGTTTGGCTTTTTATATTCACTTTGCGCCCAGCTTCTCCCATGATTTAACGAAAGCGTGAAATTTCAGCTTCCACTTATTTTCCTTCCTTTCGGATCTTTTCGGCTGCGTTACGACAATGCAAACACCAACTTAACTTGAGCCCCTACTTTACTATTTATACCTTATTTACACCTATTTATCCACATCTCTCACCAACTTACCATGCTCCTACCCTTTTCATTCGTCGAAACACACGTTTCTGGTTCTTCAACCTAATTTGATCTTCTTCGTCTTTATACCATCATTACTTTTCTTCTCTATTCTGCACTCAAATTGCAACCTGCTTTTTTCTATATGCGCTATGCTTATAAAATTGCGACCTTATTTTTCCCCCACAATATTTCCAGAGGATTTGACACGACTTTTGCTGAAGATACATGTAAAAAAGGTTAATATTTGACAATATTGTTAACAACACTTTCAGCACCATGTTTTACCATTTGTTCTTTATCACAACCTTTGCTTTTGACATCACCCCACAAACGATACTTAGCTTAAAATAAATTGATTATTTGAGTGAGCTGTTGATTATTTTTGAATGAGTGATGTATATATGACGAAGGCTTGTAAATCTGCGGAATTATATCTTAGTATCTATCATATCCTTCCAATCATAACGAAGAACTTATGGTATATCTGTAGAAGATTTGGTTTGTATTGTAAATATAGAATTAAAGTTGAAACCTGTCGAGAAATCTCCAATTTTTTTAATCATGTGTCATAGACCACTAACTATATATGTATATATATTATTTTGCTGGAATCTAGGAAAGGAAAATTAGGAATCAACCTCCACCTGCTTGCTGATTATAAGTATAGAGTAGGCCTGGTATCATTAAAGTCAAGGTCATTTGCTAGCTCCAAATACCATTACCATGACAATGATAATATATACCCCGTTCTGAATACCCGTACTTCGAAATTCGTTCCACCTCTTTCGTATCTCATTATTGCATGTCTGAAAGTGCCTTCCCAAGCTTCTGCTCAAGCGCAATCCTTAGCTCTGCACCCGTAGGCATGGTAACCAGACTTCCTCGTCGTCTCCTTGTTTCAATCTCCTTCTTCATCTCATGCACGGCATCTTCAACATCCTGTGCCAAATCATTAGGTAAACCGAGAGGCTGTTCCGTGTATGGAGTTTCTCCAGCGCGTAATTCCTTAGCATCGGCCTGAGCTTTGGCTCTCGCTTTAGCGGCAGCAGCCTCATTTGCTGCTTCTCTTTCAGAGGGTTTCCCAGTCACCGCTGTTCCTGATGCTTTCTTGTTGCGTTGGTTCAGCATTCTGGTTAGTTGAGCTTTAGCTGGGCTGTTGAAGAAGACAAGGGTGGCAATTATGCCTATAATTGTATAGAAATAGAGGCGGCCCCAGAGGGTGATACAGTCGGCGAAGTCGAGGAGAATGAATGGTGCGACGACAAAGCTCATGGTGAGTTGTGTAGCGAGCCAGCTCACGACGTCGTAGTATTTCTTATAAGGGGTTGGAGTTGTGCCGTCAGCGGATAGGAAAAAGGGGCGGACGTGGCGGCGGAAATCTAGAAGCAATATTAGCATTCAAACATAGAATGGTTTAAGTCAAAGGGTTCATTGGTGTACATACGTTTGGCGCTTGTTTGAACAAAAGAGCCGAGTATAAATGTTAGGTAATAACCAGGGTAAAAGCCGTGCCAAACAGCGCTTGTTGCAAACGTTGCCAGACTCGCTCGGAATCCCGGCTTCTTTCCCTTTGGAGTGACTCGAAGGTAAACGTAGTTTCGCAGCCAGTGGTTCGTGTTCTTATTCCAGTTCGCAAGGAACGCATGAGGGTTCTGGGCGGTTTCCAGTCCCCACGAGTTGACGTTCTCTAGCTTATTCCAGTACACTTGGCCAGTGTTCCGGTCGACGCCATTGTATCCCATTCCAGAAAGGATACAGGCGCCTTCAGCCAAAGCCCAGACACCGTAGTACTTCAACCGAGCGGCAAACCCAAACACATACAAAACCCAAACTCTTCTCAAGAACCCATATCCGGCGTACTCATCGCTCAACAATAGATTAGTGGTATATATAGGTGCAAAGACGACGAAGGCTCCAACGAAAGCTAGTCCCATGGCTGCTTTCCACATAGCAGGGCGTCCACTCCTTGGGATTTTGCGCTTCTTGCGGGTTGGAGGCGCCTTTGATGGGTCTACTCCTGGTGGCAGATCAAACATGGTGGTCTCGATCCATCGTCTATATTCAACATAGTCAAACGCCGGACCAGCGAGTAGGGACGGAAAGAAAAGAACATATCCGGCAAAATCGAGGAGACCAGGCATTTTCTTGATGGCTGCATGTTTCTGGGCATCAGACAGTTGGCTTTCGGGTAGACGGCCGTCGTGTACGTTCCAGCAGAATGCGCTCAGCTTCATAACCAACACCATTTGAGCACCAGTAACATCGATAGTGGATGGATCGTTGATTATCTGTCGTATTATATGGCTGACTGACATGTAGCCAATTAGGTATGCGAATCCAATCCAGGGCATTATGGAACCATCCACGTAGTATGCGATCGCATAGGCCCCAGCGGAACAGTATAGCAGCGTCCGCACTCCATCCCAGAGGTCGAATAAGCCTACTAGGTAGAATAACGAAACGGCGATTATGAAAGCATTCTTCTTCCAGGGTTGAGAGTCCGGAATCCTTTTTAGTATACCGGCGAGTGGGTACGAAAGGAGGAAGGAGGTTATAAGTTTCACTGTACGCTGCAATTAGCTAGCTATCCGAGAGCAACGAAGCAATAATACCGGAATGGAAGTTTTGGGATTAAACATGAGTAGCTGTAAAACGTACATTCGTCAGCGGAAGCACCGATGAGCTGTCCGGCTGCGGCGAAAGCTGTGGTAGAATTGTCAATAACCTGTGCCAGTGAATAAAATATGGCGGGGATACGAACGAGTATTAATATAGGGCAGCATCTTGCACCAAGGCCAACCAGCTATCCTTGGCAACCTGCGGCAGCTTGGAGGATCAAAGGTAGCTAAAAATAAAGCTACTCATCGCACAAATAAGAAAGGGAGGATGGAGGATGGATAGGAAGATGTCGAAAGTAGATCTACATCAGGATAATTTGTCCCCAAATGTTGAGCTTCAACATTTCTGGCGGACAAACGTTGATCCTTTCCAGGGTTCCAACCTATACCACTTTTTACTTATTATTCTGACGCCGTTCTCAAGTTGGGCTATCGAAGAGAGAATATTTTTCTTAAGCTGTATTTAATATCCGCCGACCGGCCCTTGTCCCTTGTTCCTTGCCCTGTCCAGCAAACACCGCTTTACAAAGGCCCGTCGACTTCATGCATACATACCCTATGAAAGCGTGTCGTTCTACCATTGACAAAGTGCACAATATCAGTGAAACTCGGACATGGAATTCTTCTATCTACCCGTCGATTGCGGCTCATTGACCGTGTAAACCGAGTGAACCGTGTGCTTAGCGCAGTTGTTAAATTCTAACTGGCCACCGTTTTTTATAACCGTTAACATTGCACTTTGACGTCATAAGGTCTTGATATCTTGCATCCGGCGTTTCCAGGAATCGTTATCATAATTCAGTCAACTCCCGGCATATCATCTATCATTTTGGTGCCGTTTAGTTTAATGGATTGTAAATGGAGCTGGGAATATCTCGGCCGCCAGCCACTTACTATTCTCGTATCACTTAGGCGGTATGCCGACAAGCCCTGCAAGCTTTGGGCTAATTCTCTCCATCAAAGATTCACCGTGGAGTTTATCTAAACCTCTTTGTGCTAAATTTGCAGGAGAACTTTGTAGATAATAAGGCCATCTAGGACATGTGTTTAACTCAACTATATAGAGTATATCCATAGTACACTTGAGCCTCATCAACTCTATGAACGGTTCATTAACTGAACAGTTTAAAGCCAATATGTTAATTCAAATTAGACTGGCTTTGTATTAATCTCTTAGCAATTACTTTAAATACAATCTTGCTATGATTTTGTTTTTTATTGATTTAAACTTAGCATTATTTAGACGTGATAAACCTCTCTAGATAGAACGCCAACCGCTCACTCATAGGCTTTGTTTGGCTTAGAACCGATTATCCGAACTTTCCGGCAACGGTAACGTTATTATAGTGCAGCTATCGCAAATCCAAAATTGGTTATTTCTACTTCCGCTGGCCGCTACTACATTCGCGGAAGTCTACAAGCACTTCTCAGGCACAAGGTGTACACGCCGGAACTCCCATATAAAGCCGATCATTTACAGAGTACACAATAACTAATTATTTCGCGAGCAAATCTTTAGAGGACACTTAACTATAGGAAAGCCGTGAACTTGAAGCTATTGGCTAGTCTATGATACATTTACAGGCATATCACGATCCAGAGATATGTAATCCAAGGAGAAAGATGTAGAAAAAGAACAGTAGAACGATACATTGAAAATGCCACGCTTCCAACGACGAATATAATACACACACGCCTTCTAGTTTCCCTTTGAGTCCCCGTCCTTGCCCTTGTTATCGTGCAGGATTCGAACAACGTCTTTGTTAAAGATGTACTGCAGACCAGACCATGAGGTGGTTAAAGCGACCAAGTACCTGTTGTGGCATCGTTAGCTTGAAGAACGCCAAGAAACATATCCAACGCGCCAACAGGGGTGTAAAAACGAAGCAACACGCCTAACGTCGATGGAAAAGGTAGAAAATGGTAGCGAAAAGGAGAGCGGGAAGCAGAGGGGAAAAAAAAAAGAGTCAAAAACATACGACAGTCGGGATTCGCTGGTGGTCACCCACCCAACTACTAACCGACCGGCAAGTGGCTTAAGTACAGCTGAGCGGACGGGAAGCTCTGTTTTCCACTTCCTGTGGTCGTATGTACTGGACTCTAGGGGGGAGTGGGTATATAGCGGGGACACATGTTGCATCGGCCCCCAAAGCAAAAATCAAGGAGGGGAAGGGCAAGGGTAAAAGGAGAAGCAGACTTACTGTAATCCAATCATCCCTTCCTGAAGATACCAGGCCGTCATCATCGCCTCCGGTAGCACGGGCATAGCCATAGCTGATCCAAGAAGAGCCAATTGTAGCGCGGTATTGACCTTCGACACCTCCGTAGGCTTCACTTCAGCCGAAGGTAGAGAAAAGTCCCAGTACCGCGTCATCGTCTTTGGTGGAGGGAGGGATATCCACCGATAGTATATGGCTGAGAAAGCCAGCCCGACGTCACGAGCGAGTATGAGGCCGGCCAACCACACTATCGGGCATTAATTACGTTTCTTATAAAGGGGTGGATGTGGATGGTTGGGCTGTGCTTACTTGGTATAGCGGCCTTCATGGCCAAACAGACGACGCCGATGGTCATTAGGAACTTGTCTGCCATGGGATCTATGACTGTGCCGACGACTGTTTGCTGGTTCCATTTTCGCGCGATGTAGCCGTCCACCAGGTCGGTGACTGCGGCGTAGGTGAAGAGGGATAAGGCTAGGGTGTGGTCACCGTTTAGAATGCAGTAGCCGATTATAGGAGCTACGACGAATCGAGAGGCGGTGAGGATGTTGGGTATGGTGTAGATGTTTTCATGTGAGATGACTGCCTTCTTGGCCGATGGTTGGCTGTTGCCTGTTAGCTGGTACTGGTACTTGGGGCTTGGACATCCTACACGGCTATATCTTCGTAATTCACTCACCTTGCAATAGCCTTCTCCTGGTCCCTTGGTATCTGTCCACCGATAAACCTCCGCTGACCAGTTAAGAAAACACTATCAACCCGTCAACAGACGTATCACAGACGTAGAAACAAGCATGAACAATCCTACCTCCTCGCCCGACACGACAGGCCCGGCCCCCAGAAGAGGTGACCCGACCAGACGTTCCGCGTCACACCCTTCGTCACGGCACCCACACACCCCGATGCCGATGCCGATGCAGACACACATGCCCCTCCCACCGACAGCCTGGAATAAAACCTCTGTCCCCCCTGTACCGAGACGACAGCTCGCCGAACAAAAGCAGCGTGACCATGAGCATGACCATGACAGGTTCCCGCACGAGCCTGTAACATGCTACATCTTGACATCCACGAGCCCTGAAACGAGCCTAGGTTCGGGTATCTCGCCATAATAAGCAAATAAAAAACAGACAGATAACCAGGCAATGAAAATGCAAGGTAAGGCCAGGCCAGACAAGGCAAATAGGGAGTAAAGGAAGGGTTAAAAGCGAAGTAACCTAGTTCTGGTTCGGGCTTCGGTTTCCAAGTTTTCTCGCTTGGAGGAGAGTATGTTTGCCTGGTTGAAGGGGGGGGAAACGGTCAAAGCATATCAGGATGTGAGAGGTACGGAGAACTCCGTCGGGTATGTGCGAGGGTCAATTGTAGTCGAAGAAGGTAGTAGATGTACGGGTGTAGGGGGCTTCTTTTGATGCTTGGAGTTGCAGAAGGAGAGAAAAATCATCTCTTGCTTGCGATTGGTCAGAACAAGCGCCGGAAGCACGCGACTATCTGATTATGTAATACGTACTTAGTAAGTGGGTTATGCTGAGTAAGCGTGATGATCGCCCCACTTCCCCTCTTCCTATACAATACACTATACAGTAACTACTCTCTTCTCTACTACAGATAACTACAGTATACAATATCAGACTCTACTATACTCTACATAAGATAGAACAGCATAGACGTATATGTTCATTGACCAAACTATTTCCAACAGAAAAACTAAATACAGGGACAAAGTCAAACTCAATAATCAACGAAACGAGAGATAAACTCAATTCGAAATCAAAGGTAAAAGCAAAAGCAACAAATCAAAATCACAGCAAAAGGGAAAAAAGGAAAAAAAAAAAGAAAACACTCATGCCGTGCATCATGCCTACCTACCAGCAGATCGATCAACAGAGCAAAAGAGCAAATCAAACCGCCCAGATCAAAACCGAACCGCTCAGATCAAACCATTCCACTGCGGCTGCCGCATACATCGCGGAGAGTGTAGTTGCGTGCGCCACCCCCCACGGACCGGGCGATCTCCAACGGACCCTGAGGGCGCGTGCATAGTATCATTGAGTTGGAAGTTGAGGGAGGTTGGTTTCAGGTTGAGGTTGTGGGTGGTGGTTGGAGGCTGTGGTTGGTATGCATGCACAAGCGAGCGGAAGGTAGAAGAGAAGAGAGGAGAGAGAGAGGCGAAGGCGGGATGAAAAGGGGAGAAGCCAAAGGAAAGAATGCCACGCCATTGCCACGCCACCGCCACCTACGTAGAAAGAAAGTAGGAAAGAAGGGGAAGAGATTCAAGTCAGGTCAGTGTCAAATATTGATAGGAAGTAAGTACGTCGAGTAGTAATGTGCACTGCAGAGGAAAGCAAAGAGATCCACTCAAGTCACCGGGGGAAAAAAACATCGAGGACAAGGAAAGGAAGTAAAACAAAACTCGTTCATCATTTGTGTGTGCGTGTGCTGGATATGTGCAGGTAAAAGCAGGCGTGCGAACAAACGTGCGTACGTGCGTGTGCGTATATTATGCCCATTTTCATTCTTTTTTTCAAGTATTTCATTCTTTTTTCATTCTTTTTCAGGTCGGCGTTTTCCGTTTTCCTTTCGGCATCTGCTTTTTCGGGTCGTCTCCTTCGTTTTTTTTTTTTATTACATCCATCCCTCGAGCCTATATGGCCTGACCATGGGTGGTACCCCAGGTTGACATCGGCGGGGCACCCTGATACGAGCTCTGGCCGGTGGCAGCGGTGTTTGAGTAGTAGGACTGCTGGGTGGGCTGGGGCTGCTGCTGGGGAGGCTGCTGCTGGATGGATGCGCGACGCTGGTGAGCGGCCTGAGCCTGGGCCTGGGCCTGAGCTTGGTCGTAGTAGGATGACTCGCGTCTGGCAGGAGCGGGACCGGGATAAGTCGTGCGCTGGTCCATCTGCTGCTGCTGCTTGTTGGAGTCTAAGCTGAAGCTTGCTCTGGAGTAGGCACTGGCACTTGGCGAGGCTGCGGGGTCCATGGAGGTGGGGATATCAGAGGCCGAGGGCCTGGTCGGTATGCTGGGAGTCCTATAGAGATGCGAGTGGGAAGGAGGAGCCGGGTGGGTAGGGTGTGAAGAGGATGGCTGGAAGGCCGTGGCGTAGCCGGACGGCCCACGGTAGGAAGTGTATTCCTCTGTCTTTGTGGGGACGTCTGAGGTCGCAGCGGCCGGGCTCTGGAGATAAGGGTTCTGCTGCGGTGGCGCGACGCCGTAGCCGGGCACGGACGGGGGCGGGGGTTGCTGTTGCGCCTGTTGTTGGTGCTGCTGCTGTTGCTGTTGCTGCTGCTGCTGCTGCTGGGACGAGTGTGTCGCGTAGGAAGGCTGTGGAGGCAGAGCGTAGTAGTTTGTGCTCTGCGGGGGCATGCCATACTGGGGTACCATGGCTGCGGCGGCGGGATTGGGACGGTAGCCGTAGAGAGACTGGGAAGGGTCACCGTCGTCGAGTCCTGGCTGGTCGGGGTCCTCGATGGGAGCGCGGAAGCTCTGTTTTGTGGTGAGTTCCTGGCGAGGGCGGATGTAGCGTAGAGACTCGACCATGCTGGGCGGGCTGAGGGCGCCGCGCATGACATCGTCGACGCTATAGTAGGAGACGAGGTGGTGGGTGACGCCGGAGACGGTGACGCTCATGGTCTTCTTGACCAGTCCCGAGTCCTTGAAGCCGTACGAGTCGACGAGGGAGCCGACGAGGGCGCGTTCGAGCTCCGACTGCTGGCCTCGCTCGGGGAAGCCAGGCCCAACAGCGGCGGGCGAGGGCGCGGTGGGCGAGTAACCGCCAGCTGGATTGCCGTTGCCATTGTCCTGGAGTCGCGGATAGGGCTCGCCGGCTCTGGCGGACTGGGTCGGCCGTCTGCTGCCCTTCTTGACGGCGCGCTTCTTCTCGCCTGGCGGGAAGGGCTTGTCGAGCTCGCGGTAGACGAGAAAGTTGCCCAGGATGCGACTGGGACTCCAAGTGACGCCGTCGGTCCAGCGCTTGATGCCCGAGGCGTTCTCCTCGTAGATGAAGACGCTGCCGGAGCGGACGAGCTGGGAGCGCTCACGGTCGTGCGGGCGGCGGGGGACGTGGTGGAGGACTCCGGTGAGACATGCTTCGAAGAGGATGAGGGCGTCGTGGGTGGAAGCCACGTAGCCGTTGTACGTGGGCTCCAGCACGGCCGCGGTGCCGTTGCCCATGCCGACGAGGTGAGGGTGATGGGATTGAAGAGGTGAGGAAGAAGATGAGGAAGAGAAGAGGTATAAGGTTAGAGTGTATACGAGGGAGAGTTAGGGTGAAGGTGAAGGTTGGGGAGGGCAAGGTTGAAGTAGAAGTTTAGAACCCTGCACGATCGACAGACACAGACACAGAGAGGACACAGGAGGAAGAGAGAAGAAGGGGAGAGAGAAGAAGGGAAGAGAGGAAGAGAAGACACAGGAAGAGAGAGAGAGAGAGAGGGAGACGGGCGGAAGGAGATGACGGAGTGGCGGCACAGTAAGCAGCCGACCAACCAGGAGAGACGAGGAGAAGTTGAGAGAGAGGAAGAAGAGGAAGAAGAGGAAGAGCAAGAAGAGAAGAGAGAGAGAGAGAGAGAGAGAGAGAGAGAGAGAGAGAGAGACTCGTAAAGAGGACTAGGATCTCGCTTGTACGCTAGCCGTCGTCTTCCTGTCTTCCTCCTGTCTGTCTCGTGGCGGTGGCGTCTCCAACCTCGTCGTCTATCCTCAAGCTGTCTCTATCTTCTATCCTGTCGTCCAAGATCAAGTCCAGTCAAGTTCAGTAAGTCAAGATGCCCTCAGTTCCAGTGTATCAAGGTAGATCAGCAGCGGCTCCAAGAAACGTAAAATTAAGCATGAATATACACTTTCACCTGTCCGGTTTGACTTCAGTCCCATTGATTGGGGATGCGGTGGGAGGATTGCGAAGTTAAGAGGATCCGGCAGCCTGGACACCTACTTATTCTCTTACACTACTTTTCACTACTACGACTAACTACGACGGACGGGCAGGGAGCGACCTTGGGCAGAGACCGCTTATGCAGCGCCGTGATAGGCCCTTCGCGTGCGATATTAATTGTCTGAACCCCCACACCCGGCCATTACGCATCACAGGCAAAAGAAACGAGCCAGCCATGAGTTCCCCTCGCCCTCGCCCCTTTCAGGGATCTGGCCGCCTGTACCCGTGCTGAGAAGACGACATGAGAGATGAGAGATGAGAGAGAATATAGCGAAGAAGAAGGATAAGATGAGAGAGAGAGAGATGAGAGAGATGACAGAGATGATATGAGAGAGAGAGAAGGAAGATGAGAGAGAGAGAGAGAGAGAGAGAGAGAGAGAGAGAGAGAGAGAGAGAGAGAGAGAGAGAGAGAGAGAGAGAGAGAGAAGGGAGAGACAGTTGACGAGGAGGTCGAGGTCGAGGAGGAAGAGGTCGAGTGGAACCGGAATACGAGGATGGGCTTGAACCTGGCCTTTCTTTTTCCTCTTCCCTGCTTGCTTTTTCGGCCAAGATGGATGGACGACAGAGGCGGTCGGACGTGCATCTACTCTACGTACTCTACGTATGAGATACGACAAGAGACGGACAAGAGACGGACAAGAGATGCTAGAGACAGACAGACAGACAGACAGATAGTGTAGTGTAGAGTAGGAGAGAGACGTTCCTGGCGGACAGGCATATACGACGCAGTATACATGGCGTGCATACATGGCTCGTAGTAGTCTGGACGATCAGCAGGCAAGGCGCTTGGAATATCATGTGAAATAACCGTGGAAAAGCGTTTTACTGACGATGCGGTGTAGGCTGCATGGCTAGCGTCGAGATACGGAGTATAGTACAGAGGATGAGTATCAGTGTAGGGGATCAGTGTAGAACCACGGCTCTCCGTAGGCATCGTGAGACGGCTTCATCGGCACAGGGACGGTGTCGCCAAAGACGGCGGCCAGGTCGCCGTCGTCGCCCTCACTGTCACCATCCACAGGCACCAGCACACCACACTCCCAGTTCCGGCAATTGAGCTTGGCCTGCTTGCTCCTGCGATCCATCACCAGGCGGCCCCTATCCAGTTAGCATACCCGTACAGCAAGATACAGCAAGATACAAGAGAGAGACATACCAGGCGCTCTCTGACAGATTCGCACTCCCGACATAGGCCCACCCGCGACATCCAGTCCCGTCTGCTCGCTTGATCGTGCCGACTTCGGGCCGGACGAAGAGTACCTAGTCGTTGTCAGTAGTCATCGTAGCAGTAGCAGTAGTAGAGCAGTAGTAGTGTACCTTAGTATGCATCAAGACGCCCTCTCGCACACTGCGATTATCTCGCATGACATGTCTCGGGAACGTGGCAGCGTTATACCACTTCGCCATAAAGCAGAGCGTACCGGCGCCCGACTCTCCCCCTCGAGAATGCCGAACAGTCTCTCTCGTCGGAAAGTACACCTTCATGCGCTCTCGCCACTCCTCACTGTCCGTGCCTCCGTCAACGTCGACGTCAGCTCTGCCTTTCGACGCCTTCCCCACACGCGTAGACAGTTGCTTTGAGCCATCGTCGCCTAGAACCCGACCCGTTCGTTAGTGTCTGCAGAATCGTCAGGCAGGTCGGGAGGGTTACCTTGGGCCGCGAAGTATAAGCTTCGCATGAAATTAGAGGATAGAGAGCCGATGGACGAAGTCTGTTTAGATAAGGTGTGAGTGGGTGGATGCGACTAGACGCGGTAACGGTGCAACGTACCACGTAGTCCAGCTTCAAGGGCTGCGAGGCCTGGAGGCCGAGAGATGTGACTGCTCTCCCGAGGCCGCAGTGGCCGGTACGTTCGCGGGAGGTTATATGTGAGCCGCCACTATAGACATAATGTCAGTTAACAGTAAGTTAGGGTAAGTTAACAGTAAGGATAAGGAGTAATTTAAGTTAATAGTAAATGGAGACGCACATTGTATGGACAAAGGCGTATTTTGCCGTCTTGCTGAAATCAAACTGGCACATCTTGTCGATGATCTTCTCGTTCATGTTCGACGCCTTGAGAAAGTACACCAGCTCGTCTCTGAAGTGAGTCTGGCCATCTGACTCGCCGTCGGCTTTGCGAGGGAGGTCGATAAGGAAGAGCATCTATGTCGCCGTCAGCATCACATCCACCACAATACAGAGTAGAAGGCACACATTTTCCAGCAGCCCGCCCCTCTCTCCCCAGTCATACGGGTCCAGGTTCGCAGTCGGGACGACGATGCGGAGATACGTCGGATGGAAGAGTAGCATCAGCTTCGAGTGCATGCAGTTGATCTCCCCTTCCATCGACGGGAAACACAACCGTATCCTAGGCATCAACGCCGTCTCTTCCAGCAGCTGTGCTTTCTACCAGACCGTCAGCACGTCGACACCCAACGGTAGAAGTTTCGCCCTACCTTCTCCTCTCCCTTTGCGCCCATGATGAAGAGAAACCTCGTCTTGGGGTTGCTGAACTTCATCAGAAGCCAGTCCATGTCCCACATAAAGGAGCTGAGAACAGCCAGCTCCACGTCCGATGGCTGAAAGACTTCTTCGATCTTGATGTCGTTGGACCGTTCGCAGCCTGATGCCCATGTTTTCTTCACTGCGCCTTCAGGGAACTGAAGACCTGGCACAGAGCTTCCCGACGTACCCGTTGGCGCGGTCTGCGATGACTGCTCCTGTTTCGAATGTTTGAAGGGCCTTGCCGTTGACGCAGGACTGTCGTCTCCGGCCTTTCTCTTCTTTGCCAGTCTTGCAAGTCGTTCCTCTTCCTGCTTCTTACGGTCAATGCCTAATATCCCGAACCCTGACTCTGTAGCTTTCGCTTCCGCCTTCGACTTCGACTTCGACTCTGCGGCCATGTCGTTTCCTGCCAGAGGTTCATCACACCCTCTCACATGGCTTGGAAGACATTCCTGACTCTGCAGGGACAGCTGGATGGCTCGCTCCAGCTCAGCGTCCGAATCATCATCCAAAACATGCTGCACATTCTTCATCTGGGGTGACGCGCTTCCATCAGAATCCTCCGTAAGGTCGACAACAGAAGAGTTGCCCTTCTGTAGACTTGACTGCGATCTTTCAGCCTCCTTCAGTGACGCAGCTATCACCGCGCGCAGGTCATCGTCCATAGCTGGACCCTGGAACCAGGTTGCTGGATAAGCCGCACGCGACACTAACGCCCCGAGATTGTATCCGTATCCAGATCGAGGTATCAGTGCCACTGTCTGTGGAACTCTAGACTCCCAGTAACTAGCTTTCTCGATCCTAGCATTCAATAGACTGGGGCGATATTGACTGGAGCGGGTGGATATTGCTCGAGCCCTCAGAATATTCGGCACACTCTCAGCAAAAGCACCGCGCAGTAACGGCGACATCCACTGAGGCTTTCGGCAGGAAAACAGACAGTCTCAAGATCCAGATGCTTGTCCTTTGATATGCTTCGTCTTCTTCTCCTTGTCAGACAGAGAAAAAGCATCAAAGGGCAAGGGACTGTATCACGTGATGTTAAAATTACAGGAACTGATACGTCGCATACATATATTACGCTATCAAGAACTGGGAAGTTACAGCCGCTTTGCTCGGTGATATACTTCCCTATGCGAGATCTACAGGATGGACAGGACGGACAGGACGGACTGGTTGGACTGGTTGGAGGAGAGGGCCATGGGTTAGGCTTCGAGCCAGCTTATCTGTACGAGCTCTCAGGTAGAACGTGACATGTTATCATTTAACTCGTAGCCCCGGGGACATTCACCCGAATTCAATGACAGACGCCATCTGCCACCAGTTCATGACACCTGAACTGGCTCCCACTCCGTGAACAAGTCACTCACCATGGCCTCGAAAGCCTCCTCGAAGGAGGATCGCCGGATAAAGGTGCTGGTGATAGGCGCTGGCGCCGCTGGAATGGTACGCCCCTCTGCTTTTTGTTTCCCTTCCACCTTTTTCTTCTACTGTTGACAGTGGTTTTGGTCGCCTGCCCGCTCTACGGGAGTGGCGGCTACATCCACTGTAAGTAGGAGAAGATGTAAGAACATGTGAATAACAAGGGCTATATAGTCGTGCGCCGCAACCCTAGCGAAAGAACCGGACAAGTTCGAAGTGACATTACTCGAGAGGGACCACGTACCCGGCGGACAGGCAAAGTCGATCGCCATCGACAAGGAGAAATTCGGAGCAGACTGGGTAAACATCGGGGCTCAGGGCGGTCCAGGAATATGCAGACACACGTACAGCTTCTTCCGCGAATATGGGCATGAGCCGCAAGAAACGACCCTCCAGTTCGCGTTTGGCAAGGGAAAAGAGAACTTCTGGACAAGCGCGTTTCCAACATCGCTCGTGGACGACCATGCAGCTGAGATTCGGAGGTTTGGAGAACTGCTCAGCACGATTCGAAAGTATCCTCTGCTCTGGCATCTTCCGTTGAAGGCATTCCTCCGTCTTTACGGCTTCTCCACGGAGTTCGGCAACAAGATCGTCTACCCGGCGACTTCTATATTCTTTGGCATGGGGAATCAGGGTCGTGATGTGCCATGTGGTCTATTTCAGGGACTGTTCGAGGATCCGGACATAAAATTTTGCCCCTATGATATGAAATCACTTGTGCCGTACGATCATCGCGTATATGCATACCCGAACATGAGCCAGTTTTATCTGGACTGGACAGAAGGACTCCGCGCCAAGGGGGTGGAGATCTATTTCAACACCCAGGTAATGAAGGTTGTCCAGAGGAATAAACGAGGCATCGTGGTAGAAACTCGTCGGATTGACGCAGATCAAAGAATTGGAGACGGCGCCCATTTCAGAACTCTGTCAAAACCATACGACAAAATCGTTTTCTGTATACCAGGCGACCAGGCAAAGCAACTTCTGGGGAAATTGGCTTCGTGGCGGGAGAGCTTTGTGCTAGGGACGACAAAGTGGCATAAGGATTTAACTGTGACGCATTCCGATCATGCCTACTTTCAGAGAAAGTTCGAGGTGCGTTATAGAGATGAGATCTGCAGTGATCCCAAAACCGATGAGGATAGACAGCATATTGAAGTTGCCAAGGGAGAGGCAGGTGTCGAGTCCGGATTTCAACCGTCATATTGCACTTTTTCCTACCATACGCGGCCAGAGAAGATGGAGGTGGGTTATGACTGTACGCGCTTCCAATACCAATTCCGGAACCCGCCTGGAAGTTCTGCGCGTTTGCCGCCGTTCGAAAACCATATATTTCAAAGTCACTTCATAGACGAGAACTTGAAAGATGTGTGGACGGTCGACCTCATCGATAATGACAAAGTCATTGAGCAGAAGTGGTGGCACCAGCTATCTCATAGGTGGCAGCATTTTGCGAGGTTGGTGCCGACCATGAAGTTTATAAACGGGAATAATAACACCATCTATGCCGGTTCCTGGACATATACGGTAAGTCTATAACTTTCTTAACAAGCTTAGTGTTTTCGAGGCGACCGCTAATGAGGGTATCATTCGCAGAATCTGCACGAGGTCGCTGTTATTTCCGGTACGGCAGCTGCATATCGCCTGGGGGCCAGGTATGACAAAATTGACGACGTTGCTGATAGAGTGTTCGCCTACTTTCTCAACTTGTCTCACGGAATACGGTTTAGGAGAAAGTGAAAATCCATGTTTCGGTGGCAGACACCCAATAATGATAAATTAAAGAATAGACGCGGAGGGCAAGTGTGGGATAAACAGGGAATTAGATTTCACGGCGCGGTAAATCGGACGCTTTATGGCTGATGGGGTGGCATTGTATATATTTTTAATCGTTTGGCCACGGTTAGGGTGGTGTTGGAAGGAGTATGGCGGGTACCGCATATGTCCATGGGGGCAGCACGACTCTTATTATTATTAATCCGGATAAATGTCGTCTCTGTAGGCGACTGAACAATGCAAAGGAAAGGCGTTCTGTATTTAATCCGTTACTTGTATATCATTGGTGGCCAATTGATCCTCTGCTTCGTTTCGCCCGGAGTCACCTTCTGTCTTGATGGAGGCACCAGCCTGTGGCGGTTGATCGCTCGATGGAAAGTTCAGATGTTTCCAGTCTTCTATTTCCTCAGTGACGCATTTTAGCCTGTCTCTGATGCTCTCCACTGCATAGGTACCAAGTAGTAGCCTCAATGGTGGATAGGAACAGTGGCCTAGCTGCCACACGAGCTCGGCAGACTTCACAGCGCTTGTGGGAGGCTTATCGCCTAGCCATTGTAAAATGCGTCTCGCATGCGCCGCCGGTGCTGTGACTCCGCTGTACGGTTCGCTGGCTGGCTTTATCAGGAAATGTCCAAAAGCCGGCAATGGCGAGGTAAGATAGTCTTCGTGGTCTGGCATGCCTGGTATCGTGTCATAATCATCACGGCGGATATGGCCCGGTAAAACGAGCGTGCATTTGATGTTAAAGCAATCGACTTCGTAAAGCATGCTTTCAATCAGCCCTTCAACCGCATATTTAGATGCGCAGTATGGTCCCAACCCCGGAACTCCAAGTGCGCCAGAGGTGGAACTGAAAATGATATATCTCCCAGCACCACGCTCACGGAAATGCGGAAGAGCAAGTTGCACGATATTCAGCGTGCCCATGAAATTGGTTTCGAACTGATTCCGAATATCGTATTCTTCTTGGTCCTCGCACGCCCCGATCACTCCGTAGCCCGAACAGTTGGCGACAATGTCTATTCGCCCCCAGTGGGCAATCGTACGGTCAATAGCCGCTTTCACAGTCTCTCTTGTACGAACATCGCATAATAAACCGAGACAATTCTTATTTTCTTCCTGAAGACGATCCATGCTCTCAGGGGTCGTTTCGAATGTGCGCCCAACTGCGGCAACGAGATCGTTGTGGCCCAGGGCTGATTTCACAAGCGATCGGCCAATATGGCCTGTCGACCCAAAGACCTAGACACCAGATGTTATTGAAAAGTAAGAAATATACAGGGAGGCATCAACCTAGCTAACTAGAGCTACGCAAGGATGTATACTGGATATTCCGGGGGGTTACATACCAGCCATACGAGTTGCTTTGCAGGATTCTGGGGTCCTGGGGGGTTCGTGGTGGCTGGGAGCCGCAGTCCTGTGTCCCGCGTTGTCACGCCAGGCGATGTATGGGTTTGCGTATCCATTTGATAGAAAGGTAAGCAGTATGGTGCTCGATATTTGGAGGCTAGGATCAGGTGTACAGAGTAACGTCAGACATGGACGGTTTGCTGGCTTCACAACTGCATGATGATGTGATAGTCTGTTCCGGTCAAGCTTTTAGGACTTCTTGGCATCACTTCTGGGGCAAAAGGAGATATCTAGGCCTCAAAGCAAGCAATTATGGATAAATGGATATATTTTGCCTATATAAAGTACGCCATAAACCGTTGGGCCACACCCGTCATAAAAGCAGTTAAGAATCATCAAATAAAGTAAAGCAAGCTATCGATTAATTTCTGATCGCAATCGCCCAGCCGCAGTCGTTGCGGGGGGCTCCGGCCAATTCCCTACAGCATCTTCCACTTCGTCTAAGAAAGTACTGCTATTGTGAACGCAGGTCCCGCCTAGGACAACACGGATGCCAGGAGAGCTAGCATTGACCTGCGCTACCATCTTTGCTTCCTCATACGTTACTCCTCCGACCATGAAGATGATGATATCCTGCGGCTTGTCTCGAGTGTGTCCACCGCCCTCCAAGAACGGATATTGGAGCTCCTTTAGTCTGCCTTTTATCAGGTTTTGAAGAGTAGCTTCTAGACGAGGAGAGTGCTGGGTGTAGACGTTTTCTACACCCTTGAGACCCTTGAACCGATCACGCGCTCCAGTTAGAAAGGAGGCTGATTCGAAGAGATCTGAAAACCCGCCGGCAACTGGGGGTGCCTGTAGAGAATGATGGTACGCCAGAAGTTTCGGGATTATACTTATTTTATGTGGTGGAACATTGCCAGCTGCTGTGAGGAGGTCGATGAGGACAGGGAGCGTGTTTGAAGGTTGTTTTTCGTAACGGATGGCATAAAGGGCAACGAGACGCAGTTTGTTTTCCACCGTCACAGTAGGGGATTGGATGAATCTTTGGAGAGACTGGTATAAGGGAGTAAGCAGCCGTAGACATTATGTAATGGGACAAGAGAACGAGCTCGACTACTAACCTTGAGGTCATTCGCATGATTATCGTTGCAGGCTAAGCTTTGTTCCAGCTCGCTCACGTTCAACAGGTCATGCTCTCCAACATTTCTACTGAGCTCCCCCACGAGGGCAACATGCTTGCTAACATTTCCAGAAAGCTTTCGAAACTCAGGATAATCCTCGACGAATCGTTTCATGTCGGAGATAGATTCGATGCTCATGTTAGTTTTCGTCCTGGACTGGTATTGTTCAACGTATTCCTTGATATTCCCACCAAGGTCGCCGAAATTCTGATACATGTTCTTCTTGAAGAATGGATCTTGGTCTTGGGCGATAACGATTTCTCTAAGTTCAGGTCGGATATCTGGGACCTCACTTAGGTCAACCCGGCCATTTGTAATTCCTAGCACCTCATGCACCATCGCCTGGTATGTCCATTGGGTTAACAAAGGAGTTATAGGATCGTCGCGTCGGTCAAGGATAAGTAGAATCGGAGGTGTGTCGGGTTTTCTGAAATTGAACAGTTGTTCCTCCTGGGTGAGCTGGTACCTGACCTCGGTAGCAAGCTTCTTAGCCATTAAACTGTTTTTCTCATATCGTATCAACGGATTCTTTTTCAAGGATAGTAATAGCGCAATTACACCTTCTGTGGTCCGCTGTAACGCATCCGTATTCCAAAGATCTGGCGAGTGGCTCCAGATCCGCTGTCTGGGGAAACCAATGTTGAAATGGCAAAAGTCCGGGTTTATTACCAGGAAATCGGCGAAATGCTCTTGCAAGGATTTAACAACTTCGTGGTCATCCGCTTCGGCCAGCCTTTCGAGTGACGACTTGCGAACAACGTTGCTAAAATAAACATAGTATTCGCCGTATTTCGGCGCTCGTAGCTCGTCGATGAGGAATTGTATCGAGTCCGGAGAAGGGCGGACAAAGCATAGACACCTGAGATGCCTCATGCGCTCGCGGGACTGGTTATCGAGACGATCGATGAGGTATACTTCGTGGTTAAGGAGAGCGGACTGGGTCATTGCAGTTGACACGATGGGTAACTATGGAGTCGGTTAGACTAGAGCTTGAGAGAAAAGAAGGTCGCGTCTCCCACGGTCTCACTATCAAGCAGCAATATCTTCATTTTGGACGAGGAGCTCGCGGTGGCTGTATCTCCCGTGGTCACCATCTTGGAGATGTAACCCGAGACCGCAGAGAAGACATCCATGGCGATAGGTAAATGTTTAAAATAGCTGGGAGAAAGGCTCAGGTTATCGCTTTCATGGGAGATGCTGGCTCCAAGCTGCTGTTGAGCTATGGCTAAGCAACCGCATGGCCAGATCTAAACGCGTAGGCGACTTTTGATGATGCCTGGTGTCTAGATAGCTTCAACCCTCGACTTTGTCATGTGATTTCAATATCAACCACCTGGCAGGCGAGCTCGATCTTTATCATCCTCTTCGGAAATGGTTTATGAACATGGCCGCTTTCCCTCCTGCTGATTCACTTGAATTTCTTCTACTTCCGACGCCTTTACAAGAATTCGCACGGTTTCAATATCGCCTTCGCCATGAACCACCACACCCGACGGCCTATCTCGACCGATATAGTATTCGGAACGGTCACATTTGACTTATGGTCGGTGCGTTGAAGACCCATCTCACGACCCAGCAATAGCCCTGTGGAAATTAAGGAACGATATCGCAGCGAGACGCCTTCGAGATTGCAGAGTAGGAAAGATAGAATAATAATCCCCTGGATGGTCTCCTGCGCAATAGGCGGACCGTTACTTCCGCCATTGAGTATATCATACGTCTCCTTGATCCAGAAAGCAGTTTGCGCATTAGCCTGGGCCGAAGACGAGAAGAGAAAATCCTCATAGCCGATATCATCATGTGGCCCCCATACATGCGTTACGCTGGCAACAATGCTGAAAAGCAGGACGACGTGACCAAGTTTAACGGGCTCTTGACGGGCGATCTGCCGGTACAGCTCGTCGATTACTCCAGGCAGCGAAGGGTGATGGACAACATGATGGATGTAGCTCGCGCTGTTGATAAATTTGTCAACAAGCACTCTGGCCTCGTCATGTTGCGGCAGCAATACACATCCACTGGATCTGCCAGGCTGCATCATAAGGCTGCGTTCCAGGGGAATAGCCCGGATGTGATCGACCCTGAACACCAAGTCGTCGACATCGACGGGCTCCTGTCCGGCAGAGTGAGCAAGAGGATTGCAACAGAACGGGATGGGTGAAACACACATAGGAGCCCTGGCCTATGGATATGCATTTGAGACGAGCGACCAACTCCTCGCTCACCGGGCCAAACCCAGACGATACAGGCGCGCCTGTATCCACCCGCAGCGAGGCGAAGCTAGAAGGTGACTCCGGCAAGGAGAAATTGGAGCCATTTCTATGCTGCTGGAGGGAAGCGGTGGTGGTCTGGTCCGTAACTCGCTTTTCCAGGTCCTCTGCCAGCTTTCGAAGGTTCTGTATCTGAGCCAGCAAATCTCCTTGGCCCGTGGTAGCCACAGCGGGCTGTGGAAGTGATACTGGTAGTGGTGAGGGTATGGCGACAGAGGTTGCTTGCCGTCGATTCTCAAGCTGGTTCTGTTCTAAGTCTTCGCCAGCGGTGGACCCAAAAAGACACCTTATGCCCCGAGACTTGCAGTTAGTGCAAGGCAACGGTCTATCACAGCGGATCTTACGCGAGCGGCAGAAGTTGCATGAGTAGTAAACCTTACGATGGGGACGCATCCTATCGTCTGATGCTGGCATCGTGTGTTTAGGGAATGCTTCGGGTATAATATAGTGTGGTAAGCGTTGTACGGGAATTGGTTATATAGATACTGCTCCTTTTCTCTACTGCTCTATAGTACAAACCAACTATAAGTTCATCACAACGGAAGAAACTATTGGAGAGCAGACCTGAACACGTGAACAGGTAGTTTTCAGCCTTGATAGAAGGGCGCGACTAGTAGGGGTGGAAAGGCTGAACTTTCTACCATCAACTATCAATATCTAGTTATTCTATTATTTTCCCTTTTTTCCCCCTTTAATAAGTATATTTATAACAATCCTAGCTCTTGCTATACAAAAAGTAGCTATACCTAGATAGTTCAACTTTATTATCGTTCGTTTTAATGAAAATGATCTCAAATTGATATGTTGTAAACTAATTATGTAGCTTCCCATATCTTAGCAGGGCGCTGGGAGAAGGGTTGTCATTGTTCTTCTTGCTACATATGTGGACATGATTTCAATTTAATCAAGGCGACTCAGTAGTTAGGTTCTTATACACTGCCTAAGAATGAGACTAGTTTTCTATATAGCGTCTAGGCTGTTACGTCTAATGGTGGGTGGTTGTAATTTGGGGTTGTATTACTAGGACAATTTGAGATAAAAGTGCTCATGTGTGAAGGACCAAGTTGCAGCCAAACTTTTATAAAGTTCAGAAATCAATCCTAAAGTGCTTCAACTCACGCAATCGCTGGCCATAAATATAAAAGATGAAAGGAAGTGGAATAAATGCAACAGCAATGAATCCAAGGATCGAAGTTCCCCAACCAATCCCCAGCTTGCCATACATAGCAGGGCCTGCTAGGCGCAGAAATGTTGCAAAAAGACAGTGGAAAATGGTGCTCGAAGCTGTCACTGAGGCAACATAGACGGTGTATGCGTCGACAAGATACAAGGTGCTGGTCATCTGATTTGGTGTTAGAGATGCAGAAATATTGACGACGAGAGGTAGACCTACGTATGTAATAACCATACCGCCACTGATGAAGCCGGTTCCGATGATGGGAACGATCCAGTACAGCTTGCCCTCAGCCGTCCAGGCGTACCAGAACAGCCCGATGGGCACGAAAATTCCTCCAATGTCGCCAGGCCCGACGCGCCGCTGCCGAAGCCATACTGATTACCGAAGGCTCGTGGAAAGGTGGTAAAGCATAAGTACAGATAGCTGTAAACAATGGCGGCGTACAGTGACAAAGAGAGGACGATGGGTAAGAGAAGCATCCTCGGGGGACGCAAAATGGAGAAGGCAAAGAGCTGGGGTGACGTTTTGCCCGTGTCGAGGGCCGAGCGAATATTCATATTGCCTGTTTCTCTGCGCAAGCGCTCCGTCTTACGCTTGATCAACACAAAGGGATATGACTCCTGCATGAAGAACACCACCACTATAGCAAGAACTGCAGTGGCAATCGCCATTACCCAGAAGGCCCAGCGCTATCCCACCGCGGGCGTCAGGTAGCCGCCGACGATGGGCCCCACGGACGGTCCAAGAACAGCACCGATCACATAGGCTGCCATGGCTCCCGCACGTTTCTCCCGCGGCACCATATCGGCTATAGAGCCCGTTCTGAGTGTGACGGGGCATGAGCCCGCAACACCGGCAAAGAGTCAAAACACAGTTAGTGACGAGAGGTTATTAGCCACGGCGCAAGCCACGTTGAAGATGAGGAACAGGACGATGCAAATCTTGTACAGACTTGCGCGTCCGTACATCTCAGATAGGGGGGCAATCATGATGGGACCGAACGCGTAACCTAACAGATATATTGTGGTCGCAAATGCCAGGAGTGTCTCGTTGGTAGTGTTGAAATACACCATGATATCGCCCGCAGCAGAGGAGCTAATTGTTGAACCGATGGGTCTGCATAAGAGGGTGATAAGCCAGTGCTCTGTACAAATCGGCCGGAGACGAAGGATAGCATATGGAAACATACGAGAGCAGCGTCACCATTGTCACCATTGTAATGGCGGCTGCCTTCTTGCCTGAAGACCAGTTCATGGGGTTTTTCGGGTCATTGGGTCCATCAAAGTCGACCACGTCGGGATCCAGGACTGCGTCATCTAACTTTTCTTCTACTGATAAGCGCTTGAAATCGGTGGTTTCGGGACCGGAGTGAGTGACCAATTTGTTGTCACAGGTTTTTGATGGCTTCCCCTCGTCAGTCATAGTAATAGAGGCAAAATTGGAGGGGCACGTCTCAAACGGGGGCTAAGCTGCCAAAGAGGGGAGCACAGTGAGATAAGTGGGAGTGAAGCGATTGCATTCCGTACGATCTGGCGGCTGGCAGGCTATACATGGTGAGGTTACGTGGTAGATATAATGAGCAAAATCCCTAACAAGAACACCCATAACTAAGTAATGGCGATATAGTTCTCAGATCTGGCTTTTTAACAGTGGGTCCCGTAGTTAACTCTAACCTTATACCGCGGAAAACCCGCGGCGACGCGCATAACTTAGCCTTTGCAGATACTCAGGTGTATAGGAGAGACGCAGTAGCCTCTGCGGACGGCGGACGGTGTCGCGGAAATTCCTTAACTGACTAACGGTTATATTAAGATATAAACGGCAGCCTTTTGCTTACAAGAGGTCCAAACATTCGTTTTCTTACCATGACGCCATATTTGCACGTCCCCAATCAGCTTTGAGATTTTACCTTGCTGATTAATACTAGATTTTCATGGCCTGTTCATGTGGCCTTCGAGGTTTCGGGGGATGGAGGGATAGGATATTAGTAACAGCCCTAAATGATTAGCAAGAAAAGTCGCATTATATCTCCGTACTTCGTAGAATCAGTCTTGCTATAAGAGCTCGCATATACATACTTGGATCTAAATTTGGCATCTCGCTGATCCACTAGTTATGCGCCCCTGCAGGCCCTGCCGATCTCTCAAAGTTTAGATGGAGACAGAGAAAAGACTAAATGTTATAAATATCCCTTAACCATAGTATAGGAAAATCAATATCATAGCGTACAGTAGACACAGTAAGAATGTGAGGGTGAAAGGGGAAAGAATGAGAAATGACTGCGATTGCAACTTGCCTTGCCAGGTCATAGGACACGTAGCCATTTTAGCAGACCATCATCCTGCAAACACCCAGGAGCATTGATCGGATGCTATATACAGGGAAAAAGGATTGAAAGTCCGGGGCGAATATACATTGTAGAGTAAATATCAAACAAACGTATTAAAATACAAAGAACAACTAGAGACTAGTGAGGTTTTAAGAACAGACCATTTTTAACTTGGCCATATAATCAGGATTCCAGGTAATAACCGCCGCTTTAAACTCGTGGGCCCTACATATCTCCTCAATGGAACAGGTCCGTCTCTTGTCCGAGGTTTTAAATATGAAAGTTGCTTTGTATAAGCTAGGTGGAAAAGGGCGATAACACTCTACAACCACCGGAGTCATTTCTGGCTCCACCGGCTGAAGTGTATATAGGCTAAGAATACCTATATCTCATTAGTCTCCTGAGATAAACATCAGCTGGGCATGACGTACGCACCTCTGATAACGCTAAGAGGATAAATATGCCGCTCCCTTATATGTTGAGGTTTCCTTATTTGGCTGGGTCGATCGGAATTCTGCGTACATCGACTCGGCGGTGGCGCTGGTGGACATTGCGAATGCTCGAAATAAGTATGGGATGTGTCTTTAGCCTGCTTGCCATTCTTTTCCTGAAAGTAGTGATCCCAGTACATTGTCGACCTCTCAGGTGTATATGGTTTTGTAATCAAACCCTTTTCCGAGGCAACGGCCGGGATCTCCTTTGGTATTGGCTTTTGGAAGGTAGGAAAACAGCATAGAGATTGAGGCGGCATATCTTCAAGATTCCTTAGACGATCGCGAACTATCAGACTTAATTCAAAGGCATCAAGGTATGGTTTGTAAATGGCAGAGAGGCGTCCAAGCTCCAAGAAGCCGGGAGCTCTCTTATAGGCATTATTTCTAAAACTATGGAGCACTTTGTGGCCAGCATGAGCATCGCTATTTGTCAAATGAAAAACCATTGAGCCAAAAAGCGACGCCGCTTGTTGGGCAGCAGAGAAGCTTTTCTTTTAACACACACTCCCAGCCTGATAGGGCACTAGGGTGTGGAGGCAGGCTGAAATATGGGTGTAGAGTTGATTGTTGATTTGGCCGATGAGTTGGTCAGGGTGAGCACTCTATTGGTGGCTTGTCCTATGAATAATGGTGGTGCCCCTTATTGGCCTCGGGGCCTCATGGCCTATTGAAAAATGGGCTGTATAGAGCTAGATTCGAACCAAGGGTCCTGAGGTAGTAAATATGCGCCAAGGGGGCTCATAACTGTCAAATGAAACCCATTGAGGCAAAAAGCCACGGCGCTTGTTGGGCAGCAGAGAATCTTTTGACATTATCCTAAGATATGTCTGAAACTTGTGGAGCTAACTTTCCGGTGGACTTTCCGGTGGATCCGCCATCACGGCCCGCGTTCCTAACCTTGAGCATAAAAAGTATGGTGATCCAGTTAAGCATCAGTTCACTAACTCTAGTTGACGCCTCTTGGCAATTCCGGTATTTCGAATCTTTGAATCTATTTTAGACAACCGCTCGTAAGAAAATTGAGCTCAAGGGCTAACAAAATGAAGAACTATGAGGTGAGTCTCGTTAACAACGGTGGATCCATATGCTAAAGAGAAATAGGAAGCCGTACGCTGCTTAAATAGTCGACGGGCACGCGCGAAGACTAATATAAACGACATGCGGGGTTCAGATGATATGGCGAAATGGCTACAGCTTCTCGGACACTCAGTACGTGTATATATCTTTTGTCACGCAACTTTGTTGAACGGAAAGATAGGTCGAAGATCTGAATCGCCTGAATATCATTCATGTTGCAGGAACAAAGGGGAAAGGGAGTACCTGCGCATTTGTCGCATCGTTCCTTAAAGCGCATAGAAACAATACCGGGTACCCACGAAAGGTTGGGCTATACACATCACCGCATATATACAACATACGCGAGAGGGTTTGTATCAACGGCGAGCCAATATCACGGAATCTTTTCGCCGTCAGATTCTTCGAGATCTGGGATAAGCTGCCCGGCGAGGCAACAGACACTCTAGATATACCCCGGTATCTCCAGCTTTTAGCACTTCTCTCTTTCCACGTCTTCATACAAGAGAAGGTTGATGTGGCGGTCTATGAGACCCATCTCGGCGGGGAATTTGATGCCACAAACGTCATTAGTGCGCCAATTGTAACAGCTCTTACATCGATTTCAATGGATCATGTTAACTTACTTGGACCAACGATCGAGAATATTGCGTGGCATAAGGCGGGGATATTTAAATCGGGATGTCCAGCATTTTCTACTCTTCAAGAACCAATGGTTGCAACAGTCCTTCAGCAGCGAGCTGCTGAACAGAAAGTATCACTCAAATTTATTGGCCTTGATAGTGGCCTTCCGACCAGCGCAGTGGCTCTGAAACCAAAAATACAAAAGCTCAATTGCTCTTTGGCTCTTGCAGTGTTCCGTGCTTGGTTGTCTGCAAAAATACCTACAGAGCGGAGCAACATTGACAATGACATCATTCGTGGAATTGAGGAATTTAGTTGGCCAGGACGATACCAGCAAATCAATGATCAAAATTATCAGTGGTTTCTTGACGAAGCACACACTGAGTTAAGCCTATATTACGCGGTCGAGTGGTTTGCAGAGAGAGCTAGGGAGAGTCAGAAGTGAGTCTGCCTAATCCGAAGCCTAGGGCTATGCATTGACTCATTAGTATTCCTACTCCCACGCGGATTCTAATTTCTAGTCACTTTTCAAATCGAGATGGAATAGCTCTTCTGCGTAATATTGCGAACTCTTTACTCGATAATAACATTCAGGTGCAGCACGTTATTATAAGCTCATATGATGAAATACCGGATGGCCGAACCCGGATTGGTATGTGCATGTCTACCAGCAACGTATTATAAAAGCTAACCTAGTCTTCAGACCGGAATCTCACCAACCGCTTCTCTCGAGAGGTACAAGAAAGTTATGCAGAGTTTTGGAGAACATTTGATCCAACTGCAAGAGTATCATGCGAACGAACAATTGAGGAGACGTTATGTCGAGCCAAAGAAATAGGAGATTTGAGCAGCGGCATGCAAGCCTTGGTAACAGGAAGTCTACATCTGGTCAGTGGCGCGCTCTATCTTTTAGAGGCCGGCCATTCAAACTCGCAGCTACCCCAATGACCGGCAGTGGCAGGCAGAAGATGGCTCGCGGAGCGGGTGATCAGGGATAATGCAAAAGATAATAACAGCCCCAGCGAGGTCCCACGCGTGGAGAAGCGTCGGGTGGCCCTGTTGTTACTTTATTTGATTTATAGCCCCAACGCCTAATAACCAACGTCAGCTATATATAAGGGGGTTGACTTCCTCCTTCTTTACTATATAATGATTCTCTATCCAGTCTGTCCCTACCCAATTGAAATGTCTAGATCATTAACTAGTCACGGAAGGTCGATCAGATTATATATAATCTCTGTATAGGAAACGGCTCTGGTCTCCCTCAGGTACGCTGCGGTGTGGTTGGATAATTCCCACGGACTCTGGGGTCTGGTATCTTCATTTTTACTCCAGACAAGTGTTGTGTACACTAATTTTTAGATGAGTATTTTTTCTCATGTCATTCCTGCTCCCGTGGATCACAAAATATCCACATCCGCTTGACATATTGGCAATGCACCTAAAATAGAGTCACATTTCAGGATCAGTTTCTGCCTCCGATTCGTCGTGGTCTAGAGAAGACAGTTCAAAGCTACGCCTCCTTTTCCGCCCGCGGAACTCCTCATCTTCCGGTTGGGGTTGTATCCTATCCCGCTGTCGCTTTCGTGGGCTTTGGCTGCCGGATTTAATCCCAGCGATCAACTGCCTGCATTTTTCACGAGAGTATTCAACAACCTTTACCTCATTATCGATATAAAGCGATAGTATCCGTGTTCTACCTTCCATAAGGAATGGTGTAGAATAAGAGAATATGGACCAAGCGAACCGAGCAAAGAGGTACTCAGTTACAACCCCAGTTAGAGGTTGCAAAGTAACATTGTGATAGCAGTTAACGAGTTCGAGAGAGGAACCCGAAGCTAAGACATGGATGACGAAAGTATCGGCTTTTGGGACTATTACAAACCGCTTTTGATCAAAGAGAGCATGAATGTCAGAGCGGAGCAGAATAGTATTAGATGTATCGTGTATACACTCAGCATCGGGACGTATATTGGCGTACTGGGACATGCTGTTTTGATTATACCACTGTTGCTCGCTCTGGGGTATGAGATAGGCAGGTTCGGTGCCTTCAGTATAGTTTGTTACTCGACAAGAGATATCACGGGTGACGGGAGCTGGAACCAAGCTGCTTTGACGCGGTAATCGACGTTCTGGCAGATCAGGAAGAGCCTGGTCTCGCCATGAGGAGGGCAAAATTTTTGGGAATCTATAGTGCGAGAAAGAGGGAGTAACGGGAAATTTTTCTATATTATCTGTTATTAGCCAAAATATATTTTAGGGATAGTCACATACCATCTGGGGACATATCTGGCAGTCGAAAGTAGTATTTACTCTTCTGAAGAATAGAGTTACTACCCTCCTTAATGCATTCTCCAGTTCTCGTCTCTGCTAAGAACCCGTCCCATCTATTCCCAGCGAGGATTGCGCACGCAATCCGAGCAGTTTCATGATGGATGCCGCCAGTCGAATGGTCGAGCCCGAGGAAAGCGATAAGAGTGTATGAATCATCTTTATAAGCAGGGTGTTGGATAAAGATCTTTCGACGAGGGAGTTCGACCTGGCAAATACTACGATCTGGATGTGAGGGAGTTCGGTATGGCGAGCGTGGTCGAAAAGAAATATCCGACATTTTTATATATATAGAATGCGGTGTTCGAGAGGTTCAACACGAGCTCGAGGCCTGGAGAAGATGGCTTGTTATGGTGTTCCAAAGATGTTTCAAAGGGAAAGAATACACGAGGGCTGTGTGGAGCACGTGCTAAGCCCTGTATCGTACCTGTATTCGTGTAAAACGTCAAGAATTTAAGTAAATTACGCATAGTCCAGATGAGTAAGCAAGGCAGAAAAGCAGCCATATTCAGATACCGGATCCGGAATATCATAATACTTACCATCAAGCATTGCTGGGTGGCTGAATTGGTTAGGCACCCCGGTTTCGAATCCTATGTTGGCAATCAAAAATTTACAACCATGCGGCGCAGGCCTGACACAGACGACTGGGGTCCTTTTATCCCTCCGGTCCTTATCTTTGCTCCAGCTGATCCTAGCCAGACAATCAATATCGATATCGATACGAGAGATTATTCAACCCGTTTTGAACATAAAGGGTTAGTTATCCCGCAGGGAGACCGTTCTATACCCGCTGGCTTATATAGCGAGGCAGTGTACCGGGAAGATGAAGGTACCTATGAGGACGGTACCTGGTTGCTACTCCCCTTTCAGCTACGGGTAGATGGCCAGCCCGAGCAAGGAGCTCGGAAGAGCGATGGTAGTATGGTTTCCCCTGGAACTATATTCCAGTTATTTCAGCCAGGCTTTCTACCTTTTGGAGGTAACCATCCACAAAGCTTAGAGAGACTACTCGACCGATGGCGAGAACTGGTTGACACTGGGGTTTGGACCGTGGGAGATTCTGGTGTAGAAGGGGACATTGATACCTTTCGAGATGCTGATACTGGTGCATGGCGAGATTATTGGATTCCAACTGAGCGGTGATATACTAGAACTACTGGCTATATAATACTGCCCAATTTTGGAGTGGCCGAAATCGTCAATCTAGACGGAAACAATCCGATTTGTTAAACGAAGAATATATGCAGTGTTGGGTGGTGATTTAAACCTAGACTACCTATTGATCATTCAGCACTGCAGACGGGTAATCTAAGAATGACACTCGAAGTGCTATCAGTAAGCTCAGCACACAGGAGCTCGTGTCAAATGCTCTGACTATCTAGTAGGCTAGCAATTATAGTAATTTGGCTGCATTTGAATCCTCTCTTCCCAGGAGGGTCAAATAGATAGCAGATATAGGCCTATAGGTGAATATAGAGAAAGAAGAGAAAAGAGAAAAAGGGAAAGTGAGAAAAATAGGAATTTAAGAGAGGGGAAGGACTTCTTATCTATAGGGTAAGGGGTATACTAGATAACTGTCCCATCGCGTAGACTTGATAGTAGTTAAAGCGCTTATATGGGTTTAGATGAAGTGGAATACGCGTGAAGTCCTATAAAGGCGTGGGGGTTAGAAGGGAAGTCGGGTGAATAAGCAGGAATAAAAAGCGGCCATATTATCATGATAGATCTAGGTTTCAATATCGACCAGGGCTGTTGGTTTAGTGGTATAATACCCCCTTAGCATGGGGGTGGTCCAGGGTTCGATTCCCTGACAGTCCATTTTTTTTGCTCTTCCTATATCTTGACTTTCACGAAAGTAGGCGCACTTTAGTTCGGCTAGCTTATCTAAATATCCTTACTTTTTAGTAGAATTAAGTATATATATGTGAGGCTACGATGGGGATCAATAGCTAGTAACGCTGTGATAGCGGGAATTGGTAATGAATATGTCGAACTAGTAGGTAGGATTGATAATGAGCTAACCACTGACCTCCTAAAGGGGTCAGTGTCTTTGAGTTATTTATGTGTTGCTCATCACGTGATTAGGGTAACCAGGATCACGTGATAGGGCATGGGTTCTGGTCACATGGTCTGGCATGACAATATATAATATATTAATATCACAATTTATATTTTAATATAGAGAATAAAGTCTAATATTTTATCTATTAGCGTCTTTTATTACCTAGTAAGGCTCAGTCAAAAGTAGTATAATCTATATACAGAGTAGAGACATCGAATATTGAGCAGTAGAGTTCATTAACCTGACTGTTCAGATTTATATATAGATTTTTTAGTATAATACCCCCTTAGCATGGGGGTGGTCTAGGGTTCGATTCCCTGACAGTCCATTTTTTTTGCATCTTTAATTTTTGCTGGCCTCACCTAAATACTTCCTTCTCCGACTCTGTAGATACCTTCATTCCCTTACATACCCTGTGGAAGCGCTTTACGGAGTAAGTATTTCTATTTTTGTCGGGTCTACGCGATGGCATGGTCACCTAGCGAAGGGAGGCGCTTTTGCCCCTTTAAATCCCAATTTCCCGCGCTTCCTTTCACCTACAAGGCCGTATCTACCGCCTATTTGAATCTCCCTAAAATTGGGCCACCTTCTACATAGCTTGACGGTTTAGAAAGAGAATAGAATAAGTTCGATAAGACTGAATGGAAAAGACGACGTTGAGAAGCATAGCTACGGGGTACCACTCGTTCTTTAACCGAGCTTGCCTCCTCAGCTCCGAGGCCCCAGGCGCCTACAGTGTCTGCTATCTTCCAATGAGAAGTTCTATATACATTATGATATTAGAGTAGAGTAGAGGATATATTTAAACAGAGTCCAGCAGTGATCTGGGGGGGGGGGGGGGGGGGGGGGGGTGGTTTTCCTTCGACATAAACAGACACAGGCTGGGTGGTGAGACGATACACTCGGGAGCTGAGCAAGCTCGTCGAATCGAGCGGTTGCCCTCCCATAGGCTGAGTCGCCGATATGGAAAATGTTTCGATGTGATCCAGAGGGATTTCCATATTGGTTGTGAAAATTATTTCTGTGTCTTCTAAAAGCATGGAAGGCCACAATCCAATTGCCACAGTCGTCATAACAATATTCAAGTTTAAGATTCTTGCAAATGTATTACATATGTGACAGACGAGCCTCCCATTGCGCTTGGTGTTTATGTGCCATTGGAGATATTGGAGATTGGTATATACACTGCTGCCGCCGTAGCGGCGGCAGGAGTAATTCTTTGGCATATCTCTTGGGTATAGGGGAGCTAGTTGCCTGTAGGAATATTCGTTCATGCAAGCACTTCGGCAGGCTATAGTTTTTCCGTAACATTAATATCCTCAGGCCCCTTAGCCAAAAAACATCCCCCCAGGCAAGTTCTTGTGAATATGCCTCCAGGGCTGATGTCATGCGGGACAGTTTGTATGCGTACTTGACTGTTTAGGTAGTATATGTGGGTTCATGCTCCTATTCTCGTAGATTCTGTTCCAAAACAGCTTCACCTTTCTCGGGTTCTAGCAACCTTAACTTGCGAACATGCATGAGCAGTTTCAGGGCACCCACAGGGGTCACACCTTCAACACGGCGCGCCATACCAATGCTTACTGGGCGCACTTTCTCCAAAGCATGACGCTCCTCGGTGCTCAAACCAAGCATTTTGCTATAGTCTATGTCGGAAGGGAGTAAAAGGCTCTCATCTCGTTCAAAGGATAGAGCCGTCGCCTCCTGTCGTTTGGTGTATGGAGCATAGCGGCCTTCAATGGCTACTCGAGATTTAATTTCGGGGGGAAACGAAGAAAGAGTGTGGAGGACACCAGGTGAGGAGTCGATGTGTGGAATAATGTCATCAAGTAAAACTCCGTTATGTGAGAGGAGTTCAAAAGCAGACCGGACGGTGGAGTCTGTACGAACAGGGAATCCCTTTCGTGACCAGGACGGGGATGGATACTTGGTGTTTTCGAGGAGTGTCTGTAGGTAGGATAGTTGCTCCTTGGTCTCGTTGAAATGGCTCCAACGCTTGTCGAATACAACGCCAGCAGCACGTCCCTTCGCCGTTAGCCGTAAGTCTGCGTTATCTGAGCGTGTTGAAATACGATATTCACTTCGAGTCGTGAACATGCGATAGGGCTCGGAGACTCCCTTGGTAATAAGGTCATCCACCATGATTCCAATGAATCCATCCGCGCGCGAGAGGGTCATTGGTGGTTTGGACTGGGAAGCGAGTCCTGCATTAATACCTGCAAGTATACCTTGCGCCGCAGCTTCTTCATACCCAGTTGTGCCGTTTATTTGGCCGGCAAGGTACAACCCACTAATCAGTTTCGTTTCGAGTGTAGGGCGTAATGATCGTGGGTCAACATAGTCATACTCCACCCCGTAACCAGGTTGAAGCATAGTTACGTTCTCCAATCCGCGAACGGTTCGTAACATCTTTTCCTGAGCGTCGGCGGGAATGGTCATTGAGATTCCGTTCGGGTAAATCACATCGTTTGGCGCGAGCCCTTCAGGTTCTAACCAAATCATATGCCTGGGTTTATCCTTGAACTTGATGATTTTCGACTCCAGAGAAGGACAATAACGTGGGCCGTTGACACTTTCGCGGATATGAATAGACCTGTCTAGATTCTCTCGTACAACGTCATGAGACGCTTCGTTCGTGTAGGCTGACCAGCAGCTTAGTTGGCCCTCATTCCCAATCTGCACTGAGTCGTTGAGATACGAAAAGGGACTTGGAGGTGAATCGCCTGGCTGGACTTCGAGTGTGCTGAAATCGATGGTCTTCCGGTCTAATCTTGGGGGTGTACCTGTCTTGAGACGGCCGAGCTTGAAACCTGCTTCACGAAGCGACTTGCTCAGCCCAAAAGTCGCTGCTTCTCCCATACGACCGGATGGGAAGACGTCCAATCCGATATGGATTTCGCCTCCTAGAAACGTGCCGGTCGTGATTATCACTTTCCCAGTGGGTATCACCTCGCCGGATTCCAGCCTGACCCCTACAATCTCGCCCTGAGATCCATTGAGATTTTCCACATTATCCTTCGATATGACGATATCTGCCACCTTTCCTTCCACGATGCTAAGGCCAGGTGTATTGGATAATTCCTCCAGCATATACTTCTTGTAGAGTGCGCGGTCAATCTGTGCTCGTGGACCCCAGACAGCCGGGCCTTTCGATTTGTTGAGTACCCGGAATTGGATGCCAGCTTTATCGACCGTCCTGCCAGCTACTCCATCAAGAGCGTCAATTTCACGGATCATTGTCCCTTTTCCTATCCCGCCGAAGCTTGGATTGCACGAGCAAACGCCAATGTCCGATCGAGAAGGAGTTATGAGGGCGGTTCTCGCGCCGGAACGAGCAGCTGCGGTACATGCTTCTGATCCAGCATGGCCGCCACCAATAACAATAACATCGTATGGCCTAATAAGAGATGACATTAGTCCTTAGAGCTGCCTAATATAGAGGGTGTGTATAACAAACCGAGTGCTGTCGCCAACAGTCGCGAATCCCCGTTGGAAGGGTCTGTGAACTGGATAAATCCTGTGTAGGCGAGAAAACGCCCTGGGCACCTGCGCCCTGATCATTGCAGCTCCCACAACTCTGTATATTAAGCTATCGCTGGGTTGACAGCAAGGCTGTACAAAAATCCTGGCATTGGACCTTTGGTCTTCATATGAATTTTGCTCCGAAGAAAAGAAAGTCAAAATGCCAAACATCACGGTGGAGAAAACCTTAAATAGCAACCAATCACGGGATCACTCTATCTTGTCAGCTTTTTGGCGGGAGAAAGCCGAGCTGCGGAAGTAGATATCCTGAGGATAACACTCTGCCAGCCCATCAAATAATCTATTGGTTTAATATCCTAAGAGCTGCCAGAGATCGTTGCTAGACTCAAAATGAGGGCTTACTGGTTTGATAATGTCGAGGTAGGGTAACGTTCTCCAGCTGTCGATTCGATCTCTTAATAAAACCCCGCCATCGGGATATATTAATTCACGGCATAGCTAACACCCTTTTTCGCAACAGGGCGACCAGCGCGCACCTCATGACTCCGGCCGCGCCGTTGATACAGATTATCTTTCGAAGATAGGCGTTCTATACCGACGATGCCCTTCTGTTGACGATGTGAACGCCCTAGCTTCAGAACGGGGTTATAAGAACCGCGATGAGATCATCGTCTCGCCGGAGAAGATGGGTGCCGTGTACGAAGAGAAAGTAAAGACTTTTTTTCATGAGCACCTTCATGAAGATGAAGAAATTAGATACATCTTGGATGGCGAGGGGTATTTTGACGTTCGCAGCGCAGGGGATGACTGGATACGCATTCTGGTCGAGAAGGAAGACCTCCTTATCCTACCTGCTGGGATATACCATCGATTTACGACAGGAGAGAGCAATGTAGGTTGTCCCAAGCTTCATTAAGACTATTGCTATTTCAACAATATTAACTCAGTCGCTCCATGTAGTATATCAAAGCGATGCGACTGTTCCAAGACGAACCGAAGTGGACGCCCTTAAACCGTGAACCGAACCTTGACAAGAATTCATTCCGACTGACATATGTTGAAGCTTTGGCCGCGCCCTAAAGTACTTTCATCTTGCTCTAATGTTAGCACTTGAGTAATGTGGTACGATAGCGAGTGATGGTAGCCAAATGCCCCAGTTCCAACTGCGTTGCTGAGAATGAGATGGTATATCGTATTTTAAGATTCATCATCATGATATATATTTAAGATTCTGCATTTTAAAATCTAGCAGCTGGTATATGCACCGATAGCCCTCCAAAGCAATGTTTTGAATAATTATGCCACAGCCGGTGCACCTGGCAATGACCCAGGAATCCTAAACTGTTCCTCAGCGGATGCCCCTATTTGGCCACTGCTTTGAGTTCGACGATCATATCCTTCTGCTGTGGCTTCGCTTGTAGGATGATTGCCTCGTCGATACCGCAGCCCGTCCATATTGAGGTCTCGTGAAGCCTGTGTCTCATTAATATTGGTATTAACAGGAGTAAATCTGCTACGTGTAGCGTTTGCCTCAGAGTCATCTGAATCAATGGAGACAGCATCAGGGTCTTCCTGTGCTCGAACACCAGTTCGTCCCATCCGTGGCCATATGCCTGGCAGAGCAACCAGCTGGACTCGGGGCTCCACGACACGGTCCTCAAACCACGATTGGACTCGTGCTTCGACGAGTTGCGCAACTTTGGGAACATCCTGCAATCTGCTCCGTGATCCGATGAGGGACCGAACGGAAATATCTAGACGATAGTCTGGTAGGAACGAAAACGCGAGGCTTGTTTTCGGTATTCCTGATCTAACACCATCTTTGCTGGAAGGCCTGCCTGTATCCTGTTGCCCAGGCTGGGGTTCATTCTGGCCTTCTGGGGGCCCTTGGTGGGGTGGGTGAGGAGTGGCGTCTGAGGTTGTGCCTGGACTAGGGACAAATGATATGCATAATGTGCCTGAGAACCGCACAACAGATACGGAAAGAGCAACTGGTAGGACTGCAGAAGCTGGTTTTGGATAATTTAAAAGTAGATTGGTTTCGATCGCAAGTGATAAGTTGTCATCGCTTAGATCAACGTCCATCAATGCCTGAAGCCGGCCGCCATCGGAATTCGGATCGTCGACAGCGATGACACGACAGTTGCTGAATATAGGGAATTCTTCACCAATCGATATGTCTGTAACATTAATCCTATCAATCCATGATGGCTTCTTTTCCACATTATTAAGGGTTTCAGTAAGGGAATCGAGAATCGATGATGTCGGCGAATCTTTGAGTATGTATGCGGTCTCTCTGTACTGCGCGATTAATTGGGCGATCAACACGTTGAACCAATCCAAGGATTCAGGCTGATGAGTTGAGTGATGAAGACGATGTCGTCCACCTTTCTGGAAGTTGGTAGGGATGGCATTGTAGTATGTTTTCCGGAGTATGGATTTCGTATTTGTAGAAGATGAAGGAACGGGCCGTAGGATATTTGACGACGCTGACTCCTTTAATGATCGGGAGGCAGCATCCCTAAATAGGGTGCTGTTCACAGAGTATGATCGTTTGCGGGGTGCTGTGCGTTGTGGTATACCGCGGGAGGACGATGAGGGGGCTTCTCCGAAAATGAAGAATTTGATGAAGGCGCCGATCAGGAGGACAACGGAGAGTTGGCCCAGCAACAGGCCCTGCGTAAATGACAGCCTGCTAAATACAATTAGTGCATGAACTCTACCACGCAAGGGAGGGCAAACTCACGACTGCTGTTGGGGCGGGCAGAGGGTGGCATCTAGAACAATTGCGGGTGATATTTAGCTAGGGTGAAAATGACTGACAAGGGGCCTTCAGGGCTCACAGACTTTGAGGGCTGGACATTGTAACTACGAGTCCCAGCTCACCTCATCCATTTTTCTTCCGTATTGCACCGTCCAAGGGGGCTGGAGAGTCCCGGTGTTGCGACAGTCGTTTGTGTACACTTAAAAAGTGCCGTGTTGGAAGTTCCAAGTTGGAGGGTTTCGAACCCGTCCGTGCCCTTTATCAGATCAATCTTATCTCTTGGCGCGTGGCCTTCCTCATTCGTCATCCTTTTGGCGAGTTTGTTTCTGCCTAAAGGGAAGGCCACCTGTCCTGACAGAGGATATATATATACCTATATATATATCTACCTGGCTATTGCGTTCTCAGATGAAGTAGTCCTTAAACCCGGTCAAATGCCAAAGACATCATATGCTTGAACCTTCTCATAGCTAACGACGTGGACAGCAATGTTTGCGCTAGCTACTTGTCTCTTCGCGATATCAGCCCTCCTCCAACCTGTGGCTTCCTACAGTACGACCAAGTCTCCCTCGCGGAATGCGGTTCTTTTGTCAGATGTCCAAACCCTCACTCTTCACTCCAACCGCAAAACATCCCACCGTCGAGTCTCGGCAATTCCACAGCTAAACTGCGTTGGACCATCCAAAGAAATCTGCTCCCTCTACCAGCCAGATGTCCTCCGTTGCACCAATGAAGGGTATGACTATGATGAAAATGACGTGCAATGGACGTGCACTGCGCAACTGCCTCCTGAATTTAAGCTCGGGAGTACAGATGTGATTTGTGAAGGGTATCGAAGCTCCGAGGATCCGTGGATTCTAAAAGGCAGCTGCGGCGTGGAGTATAGAATGTTACTTACAGATATGGGAGAGAAGCGGTATGGCCACATTCCACACGATAGTGGCAACTACGATGAATCGATATGGACTACTCTTACACGAATGGCTGTGTGGTTCGGCCTGTTTATGATCGTCGTGAAGCTCCTCCAGTATTGCACCGGCACCCACGGCCAGGGGAGGAATGGCCGCGGCGGAGGAGGCGGAGGAGGTGGATGGTGGCCTCCAGGCCCACCACCTCCATACGACTATCAGCAACCCAGGTTCGCAAAAGAGAATGAATCCTGGAGGCCCGGTTTTTGGACTGGTGCCTTAGGTGGGACTGCTGCAGGATATGCCATGGGGCGAGGCACGTCACGGAGAGGGAATGACTCCTTTAGGTCAGGCAGCAATAATGCCGCTGCGGGACCATCCTACTCGGCCTCGACTAGGGAGAGCACCGGATTTGGTGGTACAAGGCGTCGCTGACCCATTGTTGGCCTTTAGTTCACGAAGCATTGTATTCATGGCTGGTTAGAGATTGAACGTATGTGAAAGATGGGTTTCGTTCCATTATACGGAATAAAAATTAGATTAATATCGTACTAGGCAGGAATATATCGAAAATCTCATATCATGTTACAGAATCGCAGCGAGCCGCTAGAAGTAGTTCAAAGGATCACGAAACCAACCCCGAAATGCGCCCAAACAAGGTGCTCCACCCCAGTAATATAATATCATATCAATCATCAATAGAACCGAGAATCTCCTCTGTTCCTCCTCCGAATTTCGCCTTGTCCGCTTTCTTCTTCTCCCGCCGCCGCCGAGCATCGTGAGACTCATTCTCGATACTGGGTAGCACATTATCACCAGACTTCCCACCAGGATTTCGAAGCTGTTCCTCACGCGCCATCTGCTCCTCGGCATGCTCGTTCTCAATCCTCCTCCTCTCCTCGTCTAGCTCTTGTTGTATAGCTCTGGGATCGTCATAGACTGTATTCGTCATCTCAGAATAAGCCTCCAAGTCAACTGGCTCTCTTGGGCCAAGCAAAGTCCGTTTAATCCGCTCCGGCTCTTTTCGTTCTTCATTGGAGAATTTCAGCTTTATATGCCGCCTTGTCCGACCAGGGAACATCTTGCTAATCATCATGAAATCCGTGCCGAACATGCGTAACCCCTTATAGAATAGATCCGTCATCGCCTCGTCCCACGTTTCGAGCTTTGTCCGTTTCCCGAACGACGCTGCATTTATGCGTCGCGTGAGCGGGTTTTCCTCGACTTCCTCCATATCGTCTGCATTTCTGTCGGCGTCTGCGTGACGATCAATCTGTAATGACGAGGCATCCAGCACAATTTCGCCGTTGACAATCCTCATCTGTGGACCGGTGACTTCGGCCGACTGACGCATCGAGGTCTTCGCGACGGGTTTCGGCGTGTCTGTAGAATCCCTCTTCGCCGATTGATCTCCATCACCACCTTTTCTCCTCTCCTCCCTTTCTTTCTTCTTCCTAGCGATCTCTGCCCAGTCCATTGTTCGAAGCTCCATTTCGCGTTTCGACGTTTTCCCGGTGCGCAGGTCACGGCAGAGATCTGACATCGTCACCACTGCAGATACTATTTCTATCGACTCTGAGTTTTCGGGGGTGGACGCCTTCTTCCTGGCCGTTCGAGGCTTCTTCTCGCGCACTGCATCTTCGACCACCTCAGAGGCTACTTCTTCAACGGTCCGTTTTCGCTTCATCGCTCTTGTCGGCACCTTCGCAGCGCTTGCCTTGGCCTTTGGTGGTTCTGCCATTGTATTGAATGCCGTCCGTGGTGTTTAATAGCAGCTTATAGATGGGCTTTCCTGTACGTGTGCGTGTATGGTCGAGTCGAAGTTGGTGGGATGTCTGGCCCAAATAAATTAGCTGACAGTCATGATTACCTAAGCACGCGATAAGCTTTTTTATCTGGGCTAAATGCTAATTCTTTTTTTACTTATCTTCAAACCCCACAAACACAGCAAGTAAAAGCCGTTTGACCAGCGCCGGTTTCATGCAAACCCCTCAATGGCCGACCTCCCTGGGTGTTCCAGGGCTGCCAGCTCAAGGCTTCGAGGCGTCCGGGGCGTTTTACAGGGCAAACAAGGCTCGCACGAACGGGCAGACGAACTACTATCGGGGTCGCCATCCCAGACTCGCCCAGTCCGATACCATCTCCGCGGGGAGGAATGGCAGTGGTCACCTTAAGCGCAACATCTCCCTACTTAAATCTACTTTGCCATAGACCACTCGCTTTCTCTACCTTATATTCGCTCTCCTCCGCTCCGCGTGTAAAACTCTTTTCTTTTTTTATACACCAAAATCGCGATGACATCACGTGATTAAACGCCAAGACGAGCACTAACCTGGGACGGGGAAAATCCTCCTTTACTGGATCTTCAACCTCGCAATCTGTCCCAGCGTCTTTCATTGTCTCCTCTCAGCATTCCCGCCTTGTCGTGGTCTTCTGGCTAGATTTTCCTTCTCTGTAGAATTCTGCTGGACTGCTCGGTTGACTCACGCTCATTACTCCTCTCGCTGCTGTTGGTGGCCACATATTCCCAGCCCCGTCCAACCTCATGACGGCTCTCGAATCCCCTACGGTGTCCTTACCCAAGTCCGGTCTTGTCGTCAAAATGGAGGACCGCAAGCGACTTGCCACTCAGGATCCTGGTGACTCGGCCCCTCCGCTGAAGAAACAGGCTACCACAGTGAATGGTGGAGCGAAGTCGCACCCTGACACTGATATGCCATGGCGCGATGATCTTGAGGTATGAACAACCCTATTTGGTGATTTCCAACGATATATTTGTGTGGAGATGGCTGTGTTCCCTTCAGTTCGAGCGAAATTTGCATGCTTTTGACCAACATGTGCTGATAATTTCACTCTTCAATAGCGCTACCAAAAGGACGCCATCTGGAGACAGATGCAAGAATATAAACGCGAGAAAACAACACTCGAATCCCGGATAAAGGATCTATCTAAGAAGATGGCGTACAATGAAGAGCATGTCAGCGTTCTCGATGCATGGCTTAAACAGGTATTTCCGACCCACCTAATTCCAGAGTTGAATGTGCAACGGCTAAGTATGTTCGATAGTTAATTGACGAAGTCAAAGTTATATCGTCTTCAGTAGACGAAACGTCTGAAGGTACATCTCTACAGAAAGGTATCATACACGTCAATTCATTGTCGACTAATTCATCCCCGATAGACAACCCCACATTCCAGACATCCTTGCTTTTCACAGGCCACGAACTGTTCGAGAAGCATCTGCAAGACCGTGCATCCGAAATTAAAGATTCGATATCTCGTCTATATTCGCAAACGGTGAAGGTGACTCCAGATATTACAAACCTGCAATCCAAACTGGCGAAGAAACTCGCAGATGAAAAGACTATCAATGTCGCCATCGAGAAAGCGATCGCGGAAAAACAACAACTTGAGGAACGACTGGAGGCTGCATCACTGAGATATATGGTGGCTGAGAAGAAGATAGATCGAGCCAAGAGTCTAACTGTTGCAAGACTTGAGAAACAACACATCCTCGGTCCCCATAAATCAGGCGATACATCTACAAAACGAGAGGAAGGGTCAAGCACTAATGGGACGACCGATAACCCGGAAAAGGCGACTGAAATGGAAATGCTGTATAACACCACACTTGCAGTATCCAACAAGCAAAAAGAACAGCTTGAAAAGCTAGAAACGGACAATTCCAAGCTACTGTCGCAGATAACCGAGCTCCATGTTAAGGTATGCATTTGCCCCACTTTTACCCTTGCAACCAGCTGTTACTGACGATGTTAGCTTTCAAAACTTTCTGATGAAGATTATGCCCATTGCGATTTGTTTAAACAATTAAAATCCCAACACGAAGACGTCATTCAACGAATCAACCATTTAGAAGCCACCAATATCCAGTTGCGCGAGGAAGCTGAGAAATTACAAGCCGAACGGACAGCATATCGGGTTCAAATTGAGAACGAGGCCCAGACTGCGATTAGCGAAAAGGAAGCTCAACTGGCGAAAACAGAAACAAATCTAGCCCGAATCCGAAATGCGCGAGACGAGTTACTGGCAGACCAACAGATTCGCAAGGCCACAGAAGATCAGGAACGAATCTCTGTAACCCAATTAAAGGAGTTGTTGGAAGCCAGGGAAAGCCGGATTACGTCTTTGGAACAGGAAGTGCAAAGAGTACAGTTGCAAATCGACGGAGTCAAGAACACCCAACCAAGCACAAGCGAATTGTCCTCCGATGAACTCCGGTCCAAGTTCGATACCCTTGAAAAACAATATGAAATGCTCAATATGGAATTGTCGTCCATGCAGATGGCTTTCCGAAAGACGTCAAAACTAGCCTCGCAGAAGATTGCTGATACGGTTGCTGCTGAAGAAAAGGTCCAACGCCTGATGGCTGAAAAATCCAAGGCAGATCAGAAGTATTTTGCAGCCATGCAAAGCAAAGAAACTCGAGATGCAGAGCTAAGGTCTCTTCGCCTGCAGAACATGAAGAGTTCGGATATCATTTCCCAACTTAAGGAGGCTGAGGCGGCGACTAGGTCTCTAGTTTCAAATGTTGAGAAACAATTGAGCGAAACCAAGGAAGCTTTGAATACTTTGACGAATCAGTACCGCACATCCCAACACCAAGTCAACGAAGCCACCATTGTTATCCAGGGGTTGAAATCACAAGTCGCTGAGTTAAAGAACCAGCTAGCCACCAAGGATGCATCACTCACGACAGCCATGAATTCCTGCCGAAAAGCAGAGAGTGAAACTGAAGGCCTCAAGGTCACCCTTTCTGATACCAAGAAGAGCCTGGAGTCATGGAAGAGCCGTGGCTTGGGAAATAACACTTCCGAATATGAGATGCTCAGGGTGAGACTCCAACTCTTCATAAAATATAACGCATTTACGCTAACCAGAATCAATTTTAGTCTCTTGCACTTTGCACAGTTTGTCGACGAAATTTCAAGAACACGGTCATCAAGACCTGTGGCCACGTCTTCTGTAAAGAATGCGTCGAAGAGCGGTTGACCTCCAGGTCTCGCAAGTGCCCTAACTGCAGCAAATCTTTCGGAAGCAATGACCACATGCACATCACCCTTTAAAATCATTCTATCCCCTTTCTATTTCTTGTACAGTATGCCTTTATTTTATCCTTCCTCGTCTATGGCTGCTAACCGCCCTTTATCCACTTTTGCCCCTGGCATTCTCTTTTTGGTACCAAAAGAAAGGCTTGTTGTGTCTCTTGTGAGAGGTATTTGGGGAGCTATTCGGCGCTTAAAGGGAAGACTACTTGTCTTTTAATGTTTTTTCTCTTTTTTTTGGTCTGGTCGGATGTGGAGTTCATGTGCCCTTCGTTCTTCTTTTAGCTCACCGGGGTGTTCAAATTTGGTCCCTGGGTTCTGCTGGACAGCAGGCTATTTTTAGTTTCGCGCTACGCTTACATGTATGATGTACTATGATGTACTAATTTTGAGGTCACCATGCATTCGCATCAGTGGTTCTCTTTTTACGGATGAAATGAGCAGTAGCATTAACGCATGTTTCCTGCTGATCGTTGCTTCGTTATTATATACATCAATTGCACTACAATCACATGCACAAACCCATCACGAGTTGAATATTCTACTATATAACAGCTCATGCCTTCCCATCCATAAATCGAGAATCGGGACAACCTGCCCTGCATCCTCAGGCTCAGTTAACCACTCTTTCTGCAAAAGTTGAGCAATGGTCTTTTGGAGTGCGTTGCCAGCAAGCATTCCCTGCGATTGATAGGGTCCCATAACCGACGCTCTCACAGCAGCGCTGAGAACTGCCTTGGCGTGGTTCAACATAAACACATACGCCGCTTGTTCGAGGTCGACATCCAGTGCTAAACACACCACCCCCCATACTGGAGCAAAATGCCCGTTCACGATGCCATTAACCTCGTCGTGCTCTTCATCAAGGCCAGCACATTTTAATGATTCTGAGAACCGGTCCAACGCCGCCATGGCACGAATGGTGTGATGTTGGCTATCTCTCTGGTCATCACGACTTCGCTGCATAGCTGACGGCTTTAGTGCACGCTCCCACACCTGCAACAGGGCAAGTCCTTGTGCAACACTTGCTCTCCTAGCAACCGTACATGGTGTAGATGCATCGAGGTCATTATCTAACCTTTCCAGCTCCTCGGGGTATCTGTGCGCCCGGCGGAGGTATGGTATGGTAGTACTTGCGATGGATGCAAGCGAAAGCGAGAGAAACCAGTTGAAAGACGTAATTGGGGTTACATGTGAAGGTAGAGGCTTGTTATGAGCGATGTAAGACTCCAACCCGCTTGAGTAGGCGAACGAACCCAAGGGGAGCGCGGAGTCTGAAAGCAGGAGAAGCGAATGGGATATTGGAATCGAATCAAAGCTGGGAGCTAGATGACAACAATAGCAATAGTTAGCTGGTCCAATTCGTCCATACACAAGTTATAATGCTTCACGTAAGACAAAATTACCCTGGGTTCTATTCACTATTGAACCTCTCATCATTTCAGCACTGGTCGTGCGGGACGCAATTGAGGAGTTGAAAGTTGGCCGTGAAACCCCCGTGGGCGCATCCTGGCGCTTATCTTTGGATATTTTGACCGTCATTGGACAGTTACCAGCGAAGACTAGTAAACAAGAGGAGGGAATTGTATATCGTCAATGCCATGATGGTGAAGGTGGTCGAGGAGGTCGAGGAGGGCGGAGGTTCCTTATCTCGACTCTTATCGTCACGTTTCCGGGAAGCTTGTCTTGGCTAAAATTATATATGCAAGGTACTTCAATCAAGCTCACAACAAGAAAACGCTCTCCAGCTGGTTTTGGTTTAAGATGCGATTGGGAGTGACCTATCACTACTTTCTGTTTCTGCTATGTCCGGGCGCCGTCTCCTCGACGCCATCACATTCCTCAATGCGTCCCGCAATGTCGCGAAAAAGCACATAGTGCTCCAGAGACATGCCCTTGATCACCATGCTCGAACGTCGTCGTTGACCAAGGCTGCGAAGAACCAGGTCCAGCAGATTAGTCTTGCGGTACAAGCAGCTTCTGACCTAGCGAGGAAGCTTGACGATGACCCTACACCCAGCCCTGGGCCGACGAATCGCGATCATGACGGCGGAAGGGACACAAACGGTTCAAGAGAAGATACAAAGCTGAACGATAGCTTCACGAAGAGTGATATCACTATAGAACCTACGAGATCTCAGGCTACCGTTGGTGTGGAGGAAAAAGCCAAGTCTGCACGTAATGAAGCCCCAAGCTCAGAAACTACCGGGGACGACGCTGTCACCGACCATAACGAGGTTCCGGAGGAAATGATGCAACAGCTGTTCAGAAGCCGGAAAGTGACAAGAACCCTTTTTCGAGACCAGGCCTACAAGCCAGGACAGAATGGCCTGGGATCGGCCTCTACTACGGGGCCACCATCTCTGGCCGTACACTCTGAGAAAGTCACAGAGAGTAATACGCGGATTGATGATGTTAAAATAAAGAGCCAGGAAAATATAGAAAGCTCTGAGCACGTGGTGGAGGATAAAGTCGTTGCACCGCAAGATACATACCAAATGGTTCAGTCTCGAGTCCCGTCATCTCGGATTGGGCGGCTATGGGAGTATGGGGGACTAGCAACTTCTATGGCCATGGGTGTTGTTGGAGAAGGCTTCCGCCGTGCCACAGGGAGCGATGATTCTGGATCCTTGCTACTTAGCCCTGCCAATATAGAAAGGCTTGTTGCCAAATTATCTAAGATGAGAGGAGCGGCTCTGAAGCTAGGTCAGATGCTAAGTCTCCAAGGTGAGCAGTTCCGTTTGTTATTGGCTTCGGCCTAGGGTAGTGCTGACCATATCCGTAGATTCTAAAATGCTGCCAGAGTCAATCCAACGAGTACTACAACGTGTACAAGACCGGGCAAATTACATGCCGCAGTTTCAAAGGGATCAGGTTCTCACAGATAACCTGGGCCCGAATTGGAGAGATTTATTCGAGTCATTTGATGATATTCCAATGGCTGCCGCATCAATTGGTCAAGTGCATGGAGCTATTCTAAAAGAAACGGGGCAGCGTGTTGCTGTGAAGGTTCAATACCCTGGGGTTGCGGACTCAATAGATTCGGACTTGAATAACTTATCTATCCTTCTCACCGCTTCCCGGCTGCTACCCAAAGGGCTATACCTCGATAAAACAATTGCGAACGCTCGGACCGAGCTTGCGTGGGAATGTGATTATATTCGTGAAGCAGAATGTGGCCGTAAATTCAAGGAGCTGCTTAGGAATGATACTGACACGTTTACGATACCTGAAATTATACCAAACGCTTCAGGGAAGCAGGTTCTCACAATGGAGCGTCTGGACGGCATTGCTGTAACCAGGATCCAATCATTTACTCAACCCCAGCGCGATTGGATCGGTACTCAAATCATGCGGCTTTGCCTTCGGGAAATTGGCGAGTTCAGATACATGCAAACTGACCCTAACTGGACCAACTTCCTCTATAACGCCACTACCAACCGTCTCGAGCTTCTTGACTTTGGGGCATCCCGCGCTTACCCGGCTGCTTTCATCTCTTCGTATGTCGGCCTACTTGCTGCTGCTTCTCGGAATGACCGCGAGGCATGTCGCGAGCTCTCTCAGAAACTGGGATATCTCACAGGCTTCGAGTCCAAGGCCATGGTCAACGCCCACGTGTCTTCTATTACCACCATTGCTGAGCCATTTATGAAATCTTCCCCTGAGGTATATGACTTCAGTGATCAAACCATCACCGATAGGGTTCGGGAGTTTATCCCGCTTATGTTGCGTGAGCGCTTATCTCCACCCCCTGAAGAGACGTACAGTCTGCATCGAAAGTTGAGCGGTGCCTTCTTGCTTTGTGCTCGACTAGGCAGCAAAGTGAAATGCCGAGAGATGTTCGAAACGATGCTGGAGAAGGTAGAGTGGGTGGATGAGAAGCATGAACGCAGAGATGATACACCTGTGATTTAATTGTACCATAAACAATAGAATTTGTATATCAGTATTAGGATAATCGTGACTTGAAAGGTTTAAAAAAAAAAAAGAAGAGATTCCCCAGCATTGAAGGAAATTTGGCTATATACAAAAGGTCATTGAATGCATCACATCCCAATCCGAATATACAGGTATCAGTCATGCCACCAAATCATTGTGGACAAAGTCAAAGCTGGCTTGCTCAAGTTCTTGTAAGAAAAATAAATAAAAAGTAAATAAAACATACAGAAAATTCATTTTCACCTATTGCTTTGGCTTCTTCTCAAAGATCTCATTCCAATAATTCGTCAATTTCTCGCAAACATGCTCAAGTTTTTCCCAAGATTTGAATTTCTTCTCGAGCTCGCAGGCAACCCACTTCATTTCTGTCCAGAATTGCCTCTCAACGCCTTCTCCGATCAGTTTGATAGTTTCTTCCGGTACAGTCCATGGTCGAATAAATTTGCCTTCGTGGTTTCGAACGGGGTCGATGGGGTGCTTGTCGAAAATTGTAGCAGGGTTGAACTTTGGAACATTCACGTGGATAAAGAATGGCCTGGGAGGTGGAGCGACGGACTCATTCATAACGCGCCAAAGTCCCTTTTGGGTCAGTTTATAATCTTCCGTGGGATCGAACTGAACCATGGCCGAGCCAGCCATACCACCGGGTGAATTATGCCCAATTGCACGCAGGCGCTCGCTAACCTGATAGAAAGAGTCACCGACAGCCGTGGCTGCAGTGAGGAAGGTTTCTTTATCCCCTTCTCCCGCTGCACCTTGGGAGAGAAGCGGATAGTAATAATTCGGGCCGTAAACATTGTAGTATGCTGAAAGTAGCAGGGTCTTTGCGTGATGCTTTTTGGAGAGCAGGATTTCCCCAGATTCAGTTGAAGCCCGCGCATTCATTTTCGGGATTTGCGAGGAAGCGATGGTATAGTATTGGTGTGATGCACTTGAGGCCCAAAAGTCAGGGAATAGAACCATCTTTCCGGAGGAGAACGGTTCATTATGGAACAATTCGTTGGGGTCGTGGAGGGGAAAGGCGTCAGCGTCGAGGAAGAGGAGTTCCTCAAATGACGAGAAGAGCATGGCAAATATCTTATACTGATAATGAGAGATTGTAACGTTCTTAGGCGCTGCTTTCAGCATATTCTCGAGGACGACGCATTTAGCCTGTAGGGCCGGGAACACTTGGTTGCAAATATATGGTTCAAACTCGTCGTTTGATGCCAGGAAGACTTCCATTGGTAAGGAGCAGCCTCTGTTGCGAAGCATACGAAGGGAGACAGTCAGGACTGGGAGATATTTACCTCCGGCCGTAGATACCAAACCACGGGTCCCCGGGGCGTAGTAAGGTTGATGGCGGCCACTGTTAACCTCGCCGACGAACTCAGTATGTAACTTCTTCATTAACTCAACGTCCTTGACATCCATTCTCATATGATCCGGCCGTTTTTGGTCATCTTTGTTGGGAAGAAAGCCAATGTCCTTCATCTCAGCTTTACCATCTCGTTTCGGTGGTGCACAGGTAGGAGCATATTGATCTAAAACGGGCTGGAATGCGCTCCAGAAGGAAGCATGAAGCTCTGGGCTGTTCTCGACGGGTTTTGCTGGCGCATGAACCGGGCTTTTATTATACCCCAGTGTTGGGACGCTCCATCGATTACTCGTCAAGTATAGTAGCGCTATCACGATCAAACCGGTAGCCACGGCCAACCGTAGCCTCGTGCGAAGTGACATGGTCGATATATTGTAGGTTAACGACAGGAAATAGACTGCTATGAAGTTCAACTAGCTGTCAGTACCGCGTACAATAAATACGGAAGCCTAGCAGGTACAAAGGCATAATGTCATGCCCGGTCAGGGACAGAGGGAGCAAAGACCTACTGTTCTATTCAGCCCGGCTAAGGGATCGTCACCTCCCACGTCTCAATGATAAGCGAGTGTCGATATCATTCACATTTCGCGAACAAAGAGAGAATGGCGGGAGTTTGAGCCCTTCGTCCTACGTGCTGGATGCCAGGAGACTTGTCTTAAGTCCAACGGCTGAGCTGGGATGCTAAGAATAGCCAAGCCAAACATCTGGGCAGGAAAAATAGTTATATGGTCACGTGGATAAATATCGAGGGTTTCCATGTCCGCGCAGGCCCTGTTCATCATCGCGACGGGATATGGTGATATATATTCACCAGACGAGGAGACAAGTGTCGAGGAGTTTGGCCTGTTGGACTCCCTGCCTCGGCCGCTATTGTTATAGGATCCGCTGTTTCTCCTTGCTAAGCTTTAGTTCCGGCCCAAGCTTTTGGTCCCTATTAATCGTAACGTACAGTTTCATCCCTGCATATAGGGGTCTTTATTGATATTATTGCAGTTAAGAGCCACCGCCCTCCCCGTTGGATGCCCGAGTTTGTGTTGCCCGCTGTTTTCTAATACCCTTGCTTCCTTCCTCTAAGCTCATTCTCCACTTTCCATTGAAATCTGGATCTATACATGTTCGATATAGAATTCTTGAACATGAGCACTGCGCCTAGTTTCAACTCCTTCAATCCGAACGCTCCGGGCCTACTATAAGGGCACTATGAAGCCATTTTGGTAGATTTTAGCCGACGAACCCTAAGGCCTGACGGTCCCGGTTGATCACTGATAGTAGAGCCCCGTTTGGGCTTCCACGATGAACCGGCTTCGCTATCGTGACTATTGACAAACTGCGTAGCCCAGTCTGGCTTGATGGAGGACCCTCCTTCCCAGCTCGACTTGCGCATTTGCCAGTGCTTCGAACAGGCCCCAGTGCTTGGGCGAAGATTGAGTAAATGGAAAATGTAGGTACTGGTCAGATGAAGAACCCAGCCAGTAACTATGCCAATCACTGTAGCCACGCCAAAGAACTTGAATAAAGGCTATTGGGGGGTTAGGGTTAGCTCAGGACCGAATCCAGCTCGCAAAGGATGTTTTCAGGAGCGGTCAAGAGGAAAGAGTCAATGGATCATCAATATAAACTCGTGTCAGGCGCCTAATGTAAGTAAGTATACGCACCTCAAATTTGGTCGAAATGCGCCATGGCAAGAGGCTGATGTACAGCAAGTGAGATGAAAGGTCGATTAACGGAGCTGCAAAGAGTTCCAGTATAGAGATGAATATGGTCGTGAAGAAGACGACTGGGTAGACAGCGTAGCTCGGGGTCCTAATAATCGCCATCCATCCCATTGTATGGATTTGACGCAGGTCGGATATGCCAAGTTGGTATATAGGTAAGCCCAGAGCTAGAATCGCGCAGATGGCAACACCCAGATGGGTTGCCATCTGCCACCGGTCGTACATTATAAGTACCAGACACAGACCCAAATAAGTTATTGGCCCCTTTTCGAGGTTTAACAGGGGTCTATTGCACTAGGGCATTTCATCGGACGGTTTGGTTGTAGTTTGGTTGTAGTTTGGTAGTATTTTGACTGTAGTTGGTTCTAGCAGCTGTCAACAATGTGATCTGAGCAGCACTCACATATTCAACGTATCGACACTGTAGTGACAAGGCAGCAGCGTGAATATCTCCTGGTGGCCGGCTGTGATGTATGAAGGAACCCCCTGTTTATATCCCAAGGAAGGGCCGAAGTTGGCCCGGAAGCGGAAGAACGATCTTCCTGCCTACTCTGGGACTTCGGCCCTAAGCCCTAGCATGGGCCTGCTCTTGGACGACATCGTGATGTAGATAGGGGATGCGCATACCCTCCGTCATAGACTCCGAGGTGCAATGAACTGAACCGATGCGCCCTCGAGCTGAACCAGCTAGCCTGATCAAACCGTTTTATGAGTGACTGAGGGCGAGATACCATGGGGAACGCCCCGTCTAAAACCCCCGGCGCAACAGCCGGCGGCGACAAGAAGGTGAACCGCCGGACTTCCATACAGGCGCTGTCGGGGTCGAAAGCACCAGCAGCCGACCCATCACACTCGAGAGAGAGCGCTACCGGGCATCCTGCTACTCAGAAACAACCTCCTCCCTTCCACCAGCGGCTTCAGTCACGAACCGTCGAAACACCCGTGAGCAGTGGCGGTGGTGGGGATAGGCTGGAACGTCGTAATTCACGGAAGCATCGTGAAGGCGACCATTATGATCTCCCAGTTCACCCCAAGGAATCACAGGCTATCCAGCCATCCCCGGCCGTACAGGTCCCTGACCATGCAGCCGCATATCGTGATCAGAATGAGGCATCAACTCCGAGGCCGGTCAACACATACTACGCAGCCCCCTCCCACCTCACACGGCCGCCCCGACTGCCGCTACCTATCGGCGATGCCATGACTGCACCGGGATCTCCAATCACTGCAAGCGGCTCGCTAGGTGCTGCCATAGCATTCGATAAGGCAGGCCAGGAAGCATTGGCAGAGAAGTCAGAGTTGGATCCTGCAATTGACGAAGACGACGTTGTCCAGGATGAACTAGACTCCATTGTCCCGACGGGGTTTAACAAGTCGGTTCCAACGACCATCGACTGGAGAGGTGGTGGAGAGAAGGTTTATGTGACTGGGACATTCGTGAACTGGGCGAGGAAATTCAAATTACACAAAAGGTTGTTTACCATCCATCTATCCTGAGAGAAAATAAATGAAATATTTCATTAACCGATTGATTTACAGCGATACTGAAAGTGGAGTTTTCACAACTGTGCTTCAGCTACGACCTGGCACGCATCATCTGAAGTTTATAGTAGACAGCACGATGAGAACGTCCGATCAACTGCCCACGGCAGTGGACTTCACTAACCATCTAGTGAACTATGTTGAGATAAGCGCGGATGAAATTGAGCGGCCACGGAGAGAAAGCGATAAGCCGCCAAAAGTCATAATACCACCGGGAATATATCCCCCGCAAGTCCTTCCAGAATCCTTACCGATTGATACGACTGATTCACAAGAAGGATCAGACAAGGAAGAGCCGGAGGAAGAAATCCCAATGGGAGACTTCCGTCATATTATTCCTCAGTTCCTGGTTGATATCGATCACGATGAAGATAGTCATGGGTATCATCAAGCAGCTAATGTCATTCGGGATTCACCAGCGCCGCCCATGTTACCCTTGTTCCTAGCTCGGTCGATATTAAATAGCACAACGCCCATGAAGGATGATAACAGTGTGCTTAACTATCCCAATCACACCGTTTTAAACCATCTAGCAACCAGCAGCATCAAGAACGGGGTCTTAGCAACCAGTGTTACAACCAGATACAAGCGAAAAGTGCGACCTTCCTTTTTACACCCATGCTCTTACACGTTGATTTTCTGTGCTACGAGGATTTATACTGACATTATATAGTATGTAACGACAATCTTGTACAAACCGACAGGGCCAACGTGATATCGCCCTTGACTTATTTTTAGAACGCCTTCCTACTTTGAGCCTAGATTGGATAAAAAAAAACATACAGGTCCAAGGCTAGGTTTGATCCACCTTTGCACCTACTCAGTACCTGATGGAGGAGAAGGTTTGCTTTGGCGGGAAGAAAGCGACCTATGATGATTTTTTTGGCATGAATATTTAACGACACAAGTATATGCATATTTTCTTAATTCACCGGCAGATACCAGGCATTGGATGCACAACATGGAAATACCCAAAGGGAGGATGGGCGAAGGTTGGACGGATAATGCATACCACGGTAGCCTCGGGACAGGGAAGGGACCTTAATCAACGAACAGAAATGAAGATATTGGTGTTTTCTCTACGCTCGTTGTTTTTTTTGTCTTTGGCAACCTGCTTTTCCCTTGTGGAGTGGCGTTCTTGGGTTATTGTGCTCGAGTTTCTCGTAGTAACTATGGGCCGAAGCATCCATCCTGCGAAAAAGAAAGAAAGAATACGAAGGGTTGGTGAGCCAAAAATAATGTAGGTGTGTATCGTTGCCCCAGGAAGCTTCATACGGACTTGACTGATATTGGTCAGAATAAGCCAGCTGTTGCACAGAAACCCCTCATCCATATCATAGTCAGCACGGAGTAGTCATTGTGGTTTCACTTGCTCTTCAGCTCAATTTCCATGAATCTCCCATTAAACCTAGCTGGTTCATATCTCCGGCAGCCGCTGTACTGAGGGCACATTATCTCTTTTATCTACGGATAATTGGGCATGAAATGAAATATACGAGGTTGTTCAGTCTGTTTGATGTTCTGATCGACAGTGGCTTAGCACCTTGGGTACGTCCACGACTACACTGGCTCTGGGCTTTTTATACCAAGAGGTACACTGTGTTAAACTCGCACTTCCAGCCAGCGTGACAACTAATATGGCGGTAGGTTCTTTTATCCCAGTGGTCCAACATATCGTGTTCTTCCCTTGGCTGCTTACTTGCAGAAGAGAGCATTTGACTGACGAATACATCACATTCAGTCGATACTATACCGCCTAAAATAGATTTATCAAGATATACCCCGTTCCTTTCGACGCTGTCTGTTTAAGGGCAATAACGACCGATCGACTGCGGTAACCGTTTCCCGAGTTCCCATCAGCTGCGACCTACCTGTCGTACTGGCATGTATAATGGCACCCTCTCCAAGTTTCCTTGCATTGTTTCCAACAGAGTGCCAGCGCCGACTACCCAATAGTCACTGCAGCCGGGCCCGCTACTGAGTATGCACAATCTAAAGATGAGGCTGCAGTCTGTCTGTCTTACCACCTTACCCCTACTCTTGTCCGTCGACGCCGGCTGGTCACCAAGGCAATACCATACGGAGGAACTATACTGATATATCCCGCTAATAATATCTATATCCTCTATTATCGTCTAGCCTCCTATCGTAGGACGGACGTTCTGTACTACCCTTACTTCACATCATATCTTCCTATTGCCTGACGGTTAAGTTACGATATAACGTGGTCTGTTATTTCGTTGAGCCGCATTGTCCACAACTCCGCTCTGCTCTTTAAGCACTCAGCTGATACCATGGATCTTCATGGGGTAATACGAAGGTAGCTTGGGCCAATCAAGTTTTGTTTTGGCTCTAAGACAGCGGAAGACGGATTCGAGAACGGGCTGCCACGCTGGGTGGTATCTTTGTTGTACAATATACTATCTGTTGCTGTCCGGGGCGCATCGTATTTTCCATCTATATTGCTAGATAATACGAACGACCGGTCAACCAATAAAGACGAAAGCCTATCAGTTCCTATTCACATCCATGGAGCTTACATGGTCGATGTTGGCAATGATTTACACCTACTCAGCCGTCGGCAGAGAAAACTACACCGTGACACGAAATTGATTGGGACAGCTGCATGGTCAAGATATCCTACAGGGATAAGTTCAGGGATTTGTTTGTGAGGGCTCCCTCTTTGGAAATATCTGTGAGACTGATGGAATGATGAGAGCCTGGTCCCACGGCTATATAAAGTGCCTTCATCTCCTATATCAAGTCTGAAATCCAGGCCTCAATAAACCAAGAACCAAGAACCAAGAAGACCATCACAAAAGAAACAAGTGAGCACCACCTCGACCACTACTCCACCACTATCCTAGAAAACCCCCTCTAACAAGCTCTGACATAAAGGATTATTTGCGAAAATGAAGTTCACTGCTCTCATTGTCCTGACCTCCCTCCTTGGAGGAGCTATTGCCGTCCCCGAACCTGCCGCTGAAGAGTTGAAGGAGCTTCCAATGCTCCAAACCTCTGACGCCGAGGGTGCCCTCAATATGCTGGCCAACCAGGCCCGATGCCCACCCAACTATCCCCTATACTGCGCTAGATATAATTTCTGCTGTGCTAGGGGAGCCGTCGGTTGCTGCCCAAGAGCCTGCTGCGCTCCTGGCACCCAATTCTGTGGAAGCGATGGCCACTGCTACCGCCGCGGATAGTAAACGACGTCGATCCTTATGGTTTGAGTGAGCATGTCCAGATCAAAACGCACACTTTAACCCGCCAGACGCTAATTGGTGTTTAGAACGTTTCGACCAGCCAGGACTCTAGTACAAGCCATATCTGCAAGGACTATTTTTGTGATTTAACTGAGTTTTCCGACTTACTGCAAATCGACGGATGAAGGGAGGATATCTTGGTTGTGGTGAATGATCTACTTGTTCTCACTCATTTGGCACCGTCTCCTTTTGCCGCGAGGCTGATCAACAGTGAACCCCACGCATGCTTATTTTGTCCCCGCCAAATGAAACTTAGTTTATTTATATATTTCGGGCTGCAATGCAAAACGTACTATGGATTATAACCGAAGATCTCTCCGCGTAAAAGTGATATATAAAGTTGCGCGGTGGAAGATGCTTTCCCCCTGATATATTTCACGTGATATCTCGATGTCGATGCGCTCGTTCGCGTTCTATGACCATGTCCATGTCTAGTAGCTCGCTAAGGTGCGGAAGATTACTAGCTGGGGCTGGGGCTGGTCAAGTAATAGTGCATAGTATACACGATCGTAAGGAGAAAGGAGAAAGGAGTACGGAGTAGAGATACGGGAGTTGAGATGAGTGTGAATTATGGAAGAAACCCTAGTACTTCCCTCCATGAACCCCTTGTCTCCATGCGAAGCATCCAGCCGCCCCTGAGGCTGTTCCTAGGCCATACCGCCCATGATCGAATCTAGAGGCCTGACGACGATGGCAGGCGTCTTGTTAACTGCAGAAGCAGTGGCGGTGGCAGCAGCAGCTCTGCCCTTGCCTAGCATCGCCATGCTCAAGCCTCCAATCAACCCTCCACCCGCAATCCACGTATCAGCTTCACACTGTCCTTTGTTCTCTAGCAATCTCCAAGACCTGTCTTGCCACTCGATATCTTCCTTCCCCCACATTCTTGCTGTAAGCATTACTCCCGAGACGACAAACCCAGCTACACCGCCGTGGCTAGCGTGGACGAGGAGCCGTTTGCCATGTTGCGACGATAGGAGCGCGGACGGTTCTTTGTAAAGTGTAGTCAGTGTCGCAGATAGGACGGAGAGGACAGAGCCTGCTGTCAGGCCGGCGCGAAGGACGTGAAGAGTTAATATCGTTTTGTATCGCGGCTGGTCCTCGGCGTATTCTGGATGCGGGAAGAGCTTGTCCATTTTTCAAAACGACTCTTGATATAACCAAATTAGAGAAGGGTTAGGCTTCCTTCGTCCGAGCAGCGGGCTCGAGTGTGAGCGTTTGAGGCACTATCTGAACGATGGGGGGAGAGTCTATATTCGGGGCTTTCAAGGCTTCGTTTCAACTTTCAATGGATCAACGTTTGAGGCTGGCTCCGCTACTGCTTTATGGAGTTTGGCAGGTAACGACGATTATATCCACGTATTTTCTCCCACCGCCGGCTCCGACTACAGAGATTGTGGAGCTTTGCGAAAACAATGGCTAACGCCTTAGATCGTGCTCTGCTGAGATATATACCCCCCCCAGCCGCGATATACTCCGTAGCTATTGGACGTGAAATCGACAACTGACGAACCGAGGAATGGTCCGTGGATTAGGTTTCGACAATTTAGGTTGACTGGCTGAGAGGAAGATGCACAAGCAGTGGATGAAATCGCAGCTTGTGGCTCGATCTAGCCCCCGGAGCAGGCCAGCAGAGCAGCGGGCACAGGCTGCGTCTCAAAGGGACTCAAGGGCTGGGACCATGATGTCTCCAATCACAGCATCCGTAGAAGAGACACGGCGGGTGAAAGGCCATGAAGGACGCCATGCGCGGCGGCCAATGGGCAGCGGCACAGTAAGCCGTTTTTCTTTTTTTTCCCACCGAGCGAGACAGCGAGATGCGGACAAGGGCAACTCGATTCGCTCGCGCGGCTGGCGGGATTGATATCGAGAGGCAATCAAAGGTGGATTTGGCCCCTCTGCAACAAGGAAGTCATCAATTCTGGAATCCAATAGTTCGGCGGGGATAGTATGCGCATACCCTGCACGGAGGACGTCGAAGTCTCAGATTCCTTGTTCCCACGGAGCATATTGATATCTCGTTCTCGTGTCTCCTCGTCTCCTCGTCTCCCTCTCTCCGTCTCTGCGTGTGTCCCTCTGGGTTGTCCGTATCTATCTCTGACATACTCCGTACGGATATACGGAGATGGATGTCATCTATCAGATGCCATCGAGCTGCCTTTCGCGGATAGCGTCCAACGATGCAGCCAGGGGCCGTGGAGAAACACTGGTGAAACAGCATCGCGGTTTTGAGGCCTGGCCTGTCCCGAGTACGACGGCCTCCCTGTCTCTAGCCTGTCCTTAGCACGCCGCAGTATGCATGAGGGCAATGTAAGTAGCCGTACATATCGGCCAGGACGGCCAGGCTCCGTTAAATAGTGCAATAGTGTATATCGACGGGCTCCATGCGAGTAAGTAGGAGATGCGCATCACGGAGTCGGTCTTGGAGGCGAGATCTGCTCCTGTTTCAGCTTTCGACAAAGGCCCGGCGACCCCATTGTCTCGCTCTTTATATTGTAGCCCCGTAGAGGTACATATATGTACCTGTATAGGCGGTCCTTGCTGTGATTCGTGAGGCTGTTGCAGCTAGCCGCCGTGGCCTCGTCTCATCTTCATTTCATCTATTCAGCTTCATCTTCCACCTCGTCGACTCCCCTCGTCCTCGCCTCGCCCTCTCTAGCCTTCGTCTTCTCCTTCGCTGGGACGCCATGTCGCTGGATGTGGCTCTGTGATCTGTGTCGTGGTGAATATCGTCCAGCGCATCTGCGATCTTGATATCCGTATATCTGGTGAGTCCCGAGAACCGCTTCGTCTATCCCACTCCCTAGCCGCTGTACCGGAGTAAAGGCTGGTCTTGTCTCTTGAATCGTTGTCAGAGTCTCAGATAGAGGCCCCTGATACCGAGTTTTTTCTTTGCTTTTATTGCTTTTGCAACCCCCTCGTCCTTGCATCGCTTCTTCTCTCCCGCCCGCCACGGCTACGGACCTCGTATGCCAGGGGATTAAGGGATCAAGAGTGGGCTTTCGCCGATGTGCTTCTTGTTGCTCTCTGTGGCTTGACTTTTTTCATCCTCCATCTGTCGCTGTCTTCTGTCGTCTCACAGCGTCTGCTCCTCGTTCGGCGGCTAATAATGTGATCGCGCATGAAGATAGGGAGAAACATCCTACACAAACGACCTCTACTTCGCTCGCTGCATTCTTTCTTTTCCCAGAGGGATCCGAAGCGTCTGACAGAAGCTCTCGCATGAGCATAGCTCGACTCTCACTGCTTTCCGTTGATATAATACAGATAATCACTGTTACTCGAGACCGGGTGTGCGCGGTGCTCGTCTTACCACTCTCCAACTACTCCTGTCGTTGAACTACGTTCTACCCTTCGTGAATATGTCCACAGCTGTTGCACCCCCAACAGCAGCACCGTTGCCTCCAATGGTCGACCGAGACCGAGATCTCAGCCCCAAGTCATATCCCACACTGGCGCCGCTATCGACGTCGCTCTCGTCTGCCTCGACGCCGTCGCGGGGCGGCCCTGCTACACATGATTATGCTGCGGGAGAGAAGACGACGCCGGACGACAAGCGGTCACCCAATTCGTGAGTCTACATATTTACTTGTTGATGCGCATTATCATATATCTCATTCAGGTGATGCTAATCCTTCATACCAGGTCGCGGAGCGGGGGCCCAGCTCCGAAAATATCTATCAAAAAGGAATCCCCGTCGTCTCCTAGCATGCAAGCTGGAACAGCTCGACACCGTCCACGGAAACTAGATCTTTCATCAGTCGCAACCGGTCAAGGCCCTGCGACCGCACGGGGACCGCTAACAGCTCGAGACGGACTGGTGATGCATGACGTCGGCCTTGCATGTCTATCTCCTGGATTCCAGACCCAGGACCCTACCATGAGAGAACAGCTTCAGCGAAGCATCTCTGTCAGAGATCAGCAACGATCGATAATTGAATCACGTCTACAGAAATCCGCAAAGGGGGACGGACCGGATGCCGTAAAGCCCTCTGAATCAAATCTCTTCGGCTCCTCAGGACCCAAAACATCTACCAAAAAACGGCCGCCCCCTGGCCTCTCCATCGTCGCTCCGTCTGCTGCCACTTTCGCCAACGAACGAGTAATCCAGTCTGCACCACTTAATCAAACATTCACTGGCCGCCGCCAACCACAGCCCCTAACTCGCCATTTCGTCAATCCGCCATCAGATTTTGCTTCTTCTCCACATATCCATCACACACCCGCGAATCAAACAAATAACCGCCTGCCACCAATCTCAGACGTATTCGGCGCTGACGCACTAGCTCCACGAGACAGAGATAGAGACAGGGATGGAAACAGCCGAAACGGATTTGGCCAACACTCGCAATCCAACAACCATGGTCCGCTTCCTTCTCCCGGCCACACGGGAAACCCACCCAGCAGCGCAATATCAGCTAAACGACCACGAGAATACCGCTCTGCAGAGGAAGCTGTCCACGAACTTGCGGGTGGTCGAGAAGAACTTCTTCCACGAATCGTACATTACAGCGGAAACAGGCCTAACAGCCCCCGATCGCCGCTAGGAATCCACAGCAGCAGTAACGGCGACGGACCCCATGCAGGGCACTCGTCCCACCACCAACAACAACAACAACCACAACATGCCAGCGGTGGCCCATCCAGCAGCCAATACCCCAACCAGCCATCTCTTGGATTTCCTGCATCGGGCGCTCGTCGACGTACCCGAAACGAGTATGAGCAAGATCACGGTAGCCCACCTCTTGGAAGCGGCCCTGATTCTCGATACAGGCCTCCTCCCACCTCACACGGGCCGTTCGGTGCAGGACGAGATTCGCCCGATACGCAACGAAGGAAAAAGGAAGAGTTCTTAGGCCTGTGTGCTAGAGCATGGGACCTGTTCCATTCATAGCATCCTTGCCCTATACGCTCTTTATGTGATTATACTTTATCTGGTATCACTACCGATTTCCCATTCTTTAAACAGAGTACCTTGCTCTATTTCTTTCCATCCCATCTTTTCCTCTCCTTACCCGCTCACGTCGTCTCTCTGGATTTTTTTTATCAACTTTTACATCTCTTACGCCTTCATCGCCCATTCACGGGCTGGTTACTGTGGATGCGCCTGACGGCATTCGTTTCATACCTTCCTTCTTCTATACGTCCAACCGTTTCCTCCCACCACATCTCTTAACTCCATTTTCTTTCCTACAAAACCATCTTGGCGCTTACATCTAAGATCCCTTTCCTTCATTACCTCACTTTCCTGACGCAGCTCATCTCTAAACATTTTGTGTGGCATAGTATTGGATATTCATGGTTGAGATGGATGCTGGCTTGGATTAATGCTGTCATATATATCATCTCTCACTTTTCCCTGACTCCCTGACTCTGACTCTCCTTTACCTGTTATTCCTCACCTCTCATATGAATTATATCATGCATCTGCTCTGATTTACGATGAAGGAGCCAACAACATATTCAAATATTTTCGAAGAATCTTTCACCAATATTGTGTTTGCATAGATAAACCTTACAAAGGAGATAAACTACAATGTTGCTTGGGTTGAACTTTAACTTTGATCTTAATTCTTTGATATCATCGATACTGGACCAGGGCATGTCCCTTGGTATAAAAATGGGTATCATAAAAAGACACTCGAGCACCACGTTATCAACTTCATTCCTCCACCACCCTTCTACTCCTCGGCATTTCCTTCTTCTCCTTAGAAGCCACCTTCTTCCTCCGCCTTTCAATACCCTTCTGTCTCTCCCTGGCTCCCATACCTTCATACTTCTCTTTGAGCACCTCCTTCTTCAGATCCGCTTTCTTCAAGAACCATGCCTTCTCCTTCTTTCCCTCCTTAATTAACTCCCTCTCCTTCCTACGATGCTTCGCTAGCACCTCCCTCTCTCTATCTCGGTGCTCATATGTCCTCTTCCTATCTTGCATGGAAGTAATAACCTTTTTCAGCCGGTAGTTTTCATCCTCGTTCTTAGTTCGACGTAGCTGCTCATTAAGCTCTTTCAACTCGGCCTCCCGGTAATCGTTTAGGAATGCGTAGTTCTTAGCCACGGTCGGATCTGGATGAGAAGCCGATGAGGGTGCGGCCCTGTGATTATGGCTATAGCTTTGTACTGCGCTGTCGAACCGTGGATCACGCGCTTTCACTTGGGCGACATTCTCTCCATCAACAACAACTCGTCGACGGGTAACAGCGTATTTACTCGATTGGACTGCCGGCGCGTGTTTTGAGGACCGGGACTCTCTCGGTTTCTTAATTGGAGCTTTCTCATCCTTCGACGATTCTGCTTTGGAAGCCTTCTCCTCCTTTGCTTTTCGGATTCGTTCACGGAGTTCATTCAGGGCGTCCGACTTGGATTTTTTAAACCTAATATTTAGGTCCTCTTCTCCCCCTTCATTATCCTCCCCATGTTTCCTCTTTGGTCCTCTTTTCACAGACCCTAGGGATTGCTGGGCTTTCGCAAGAGCTCCGAATGAAATTTGCGACAAGGTGGATTTGATATCATTATTTCCGTTGTGCTCAGAAGGTGGGGTGTCATCAGACTAAACGAGCACCACGTTAGTTATCAATATCAATTATCATCACTGTAAACCGACCGAGGAGCATACCATATCCGAATCTTCGGACTCATCCTCGTCTTCGTCGGTAAGCCCGTCACCATCGCCGCTGATGGAGCCCGAGTCTTCTGACCCCGAGAGCTCATCTTCCAGTATATCCTCGTCTTCACGATGCGCCGTGACCCTTTTACTGAGTGCGGCTGGAAGCGACATGGCTTGCTGGCTGCTAAAAATCACCAAGCAGCGGGTCAAGGTGCTCTATAGCTTATTATTTATTTTTCGATATCCTCGTCTTTTTGTCTTTTTTAATCTTGAATTATATCAAAGGCGGTGAGAAGTCGCAGGCAAAGAAAAGTTTCTGCCGCTTTTTCTGCCGCTTGAAACTCAAGGCGGTGAAAGCGCATATAAAAGAAGTTGCAAATAATAAAAAGAATAAAAAAATAAACCCAATAAAAAGGAAAAATTAACAGGATATAGAGAATATGAATAAAACGAAAGAATAAATAAGAGACGAGGAATAGTGTTAGTTTACTACCGTGCAGTAAGAATATGTATACCAAACACGTGATCTTATCTGATTATCGTATGCAGGAAAGTTATCCATTTCATCATTTCATGCAGACTTGGAATCTTCGTCCTTCAACACACGCTCTTTGTTGCTGCAGGACCACGGCCATGCTCAAGGGCCGCTCTGTTTGTCTCTCTTCGTCAGCTACTCGTCGTTTGTTCTGGCGTAGTATACCCGACCACCTCTCATTCGACTCAAGCTCTTCTCCTGGCTTAAAATACCATGTAAGAGAACTACTCTTCCGTGGCAAGAGCCGCGCAACCATTTATAGTTGCCATGGGCGCTAATAGAGCCTTACAGATAGTCTCTCGTTCCTGGTCGAATAGCGCGAGGAAGTACTATATCCCAACAGTACGCATCATGTCGCAACGACGCCGGTCGACCCGTTTAAGAAATAGATATGCGCAATCAGGGTCAGACAACGTTCCTGGGTGGGGGAGACCAGATACAAATACGAACTCGGGCGGGCCTAGAGACGGGTTCTATAGTGGCTCGCCTCTAGATCTTCAATATCTAAATCCGTCGCAAGGGTTCAATTACAATCCACATGCTCATACTCCGCATCATGAACATCCGTTACCGCGCCAGGATGGTACGTTTATGAACAATGGTACTCCGTGAGTTAGACTCCTCTATTGTTTAGACGTTTTGCAATTGGTTAACGTTTGTTATGTTAGGTACTTTCCTCAGCCATCCTACCTCCCTTCGTCGTATCACAACTCGCCATATCATCCTCCATCCTCATCTATATTTAACCACCCATCGTTTGCGCCGGTAAACCCACTCCCTATCAGGCCCACGCCTGTCAATAACAATATGCCCACACTCCCTCGGCCGTACTCAACTCAGGCCCAGCGTTCACCTTCCCCAGTTAGGCAACCAGTCGCACCGATTCCAGTGGAAGGATACCTTGCGCAGGCTAGCCTCCAACCCGAACCCTCTCAAGTGCAACAGCCACTCCTTGTTATCCTCGACATGAATGGAACCTTGATATACCGTAAACGCCGTACATTCCCTCCTAGGTTCACGAAACGCCCCGGCCTAGACCCATTCCTCCGCTACCTGTTTGATAACTTCAAGGTTATGATCTGGACAAGTTCACAACCGCAGACAGTCACTGATGTCCTTGATAAACTTCTACCTCCAGAAATGAAGAAACAGTTGGTGGGAGTGTGGTCACGTAAGGACCTCGATTTAACCCCCAAACAGTACAAGGAGAAAGTTCAGGTATATAAGCGCCTTGATAAGGTATGGAGGGACGAAAACATCCAGTCTCAGTATCCTCGATTACCGGCAAATGATAATACCCAGTACATAATCCCAAGGAAGAAAAAGAAGAGCATAAAACTTCCGCGGATCCTTGGCGAAGGAGGTCAAGTCTGGGACCAAACAAATACCATTCTTGTTGATGATAGCAGACTAAAAGCTGCTGGACAGCCGCATAATATCATCGAGATACCAGAATTCACCAACGACCCTAACGTGGACGAGATCAAGAATCTAACCACAGTCATGCGCCAGCTAGACATATTATCCCGCCAGAAAGATGTTAGTCGGAAGCTGAGAGAATGGAATCAACGAAGGCCGGATGCGTCTAACGACAGCTCCAGGATTGATACTTTTTGGGAGAAAGAGCTGGTACTCTCTTCCTTTGATATACACGCACTTGAATCTACCACTCCTCCAGAAGAGACAGATACACCCGCAACGAAGGCTCCCGAAGCTACCGATTACCCGTTCCTTAACGTTGAACAATTGGTCAGCGCGGCGAGAAAATCACTCAATAAAGATTTGCATATATCAAAAAATGGACAGAGTGATGAACATAGGGCTACTGCGGACTCGAGGCCAAGGAAACCATCTACTCAGGAACCCAAAGAGTCTGGAGATGCTAAACCAAAACTGACTAAAGGCCAGAAACGAGCTGCAAAAAGAGCTGCAGCTCGGCTCAGGGCCGAGGGTGCTACTGGAATCAACATTACAACGGACTTATCCCAGTCTACTCGAACAGGTCACCGATCCGCTGGTTTCTTGGACGACTTTGGCTGCAGCGCTACGGCAACGGGCATATCCTCAGGGTCAGATATATCTACAAGCGGCGGCGTTGCGTTGCCGGTGAGCAAGAATGAAACACTGTGAAGCCGGCTCCAGTATATTAGAATAACTAGACTACGAAGAACATCAACATAACTTATGAGTCAATTGGATATTTTGATTCATGAACGACTTAGTAAATTCATTTCACATTAGGGTAGACAGATAAACTATCAACAGCCAGACATATGAACATTAATATTTGGCAGCGTTCAAGGTCATAGGCATGAAATCATGAATATGCACCTAATAATTTTTTCTTTACCTGGTATCATTTCGTTTCTCATTTTTTTGTTTCTTAATATGTCGTGGAAGGTTCCAAAAAGGCCGATTTACTTGCAAACCTTACCCTCGGTCCATTCGTACTCCTTACCGTCAACGGTAATGGACTTGTCCTGGGCCCACTGGTCCTCGACGAATGCCTTATCCTCAGGCTTGCTAGCATCAAGCTTGGTGAAGTTGTAGCTCTCCATGTCGGGGGCGACATCGAAGGCAGGAGCATACTCTTGGCCACGGATGACGAAAGCTCCCTGGATGACGGAGTCGTTGGTCTTGCCGTAGACGGAGGCGGCACCGAAGATATACTTGCGGGAACCTTCAAGACGGGCGAAGAAACCACCTATATCATCATACTATTAGAATTTTGGCGGTCCAGAAAGCTAAAGAAGGAATATAATAGCACTCACCAATCAAGTTGTTAGACATGAAGGTCATCTTCAGCTCATCGTTGTACTTGTAGTCAACCTTCCACAGAGAGTAATCCTCGGCACTGTAGTTCTCCCAGAACCATGGCATGGCGACCTCACGGGTCTCCTCGTTGGAGTACTTTCGCTTCCAGTCATCGAGGATCATGGATGGCTTTGGAAGGGATTCAAGGGGGTGCTTGGCCTTGGGAGCTGGCTTATCCTCCTCCTCAGCGGGGGCGGGGGCAGCGGCAGCAGCAGCCTTTGGAGCAGGAGCAGGCTTAGCAGCCTCCTCCTTCTTTGGGGCAACATTCTTCAATGCCTCCTCAACGAAAGGTGTGTCTGGCACAATAGCCTTGTAAACGGGCTGGTTGACAATGGTCTCGTACCATCTGGTGGTGGCAGGGTTAGACAGACGCCATTCCTTGCCGAGAACGTACTGGAAGCCACGGTAGCAGAGACTGGCAGTGAAGAGATCGGCAAGAGTGATACGCTCGCCAACGAGGAAGGTGTTGGCAGTGAGGTGCTTCTCGAGGACCTCAAATGCCTTCAAGGCGCGGACGGAGACGTCCTCAACGGCCTTCTTGTTGTAAGGCTCCTTGCCGAGGATAGGACGGAACCAAGCACCGACATTTGGGACAATCTCAGAGTTGGCGAAACACATCCAGCGAAGGATAGAGGCATAGTCCTGCTTGGTCTTTCCGAGAAGGGTGGTCTTCTCGTTCTGAGAGGCAACTATGAAACTGTCAGTGGATCGGTGGACCAAAGATTGATGATTTCATGACTCAATTGGGAATGAAGGTTAAAGATCAGAGTAAAGGTAGTCAACACAGTATGTATTATGCCAGGGATAACTGAAATAGTATTGAAAATCTCATCATAGTAGCAGGGAAGCAGATAAAAGCAGCAAGGTCTGAGTGGAAGGAGGGGGAACTTACGGAAGACAGCAATGGCAGTGGACTCGGTTAAGAGGAAGCCATTGGCGCCGATGAAGACAGGGACCTTGGCGAGAGGGTTGATCTTCTGGAACTCAGCAGTAGTAGCACCAGGGACGGCCTCGACGAGCTCAAGGTCAAGGTCGTTGGCCTTTGCTACGATACGGCACGCAGAAACGCGTGGGTTGTCCTGGATGCGGTCTTTGGGTCAGCAGCAAGTTAAAAGGGCTTTGCAATAAAAACACACGGGAGGCAACTGTGAAGCTCAAGCAGGAATTGAGCTTACAATGACACCGTAAATCTTTCCGAACGACATGATGACCGGCTGCAAGAGAATGCGTGCTGGGTTCAATGGGTTGTTGGAGGATGGACGAAGAAGTGAAGAAGATGAGGCGGGGTGAGAAAAGAAAAATCAGTTTCCCTTTTGTTTGCTCTTCCCCCTTTTGTGGAAAGTTTCTCCGAGATGGAATATCATTTCAGCCGATGGGTCATGTGATCTGTTTTTTTCACTCGCCGGAGACCTCAACTTTTTGTTGCTTCGAAGACGTCGAGAGATCGCTGGAAGAGACCATTCTGCACGCCTCTTCGCCAATTGAACCGACCGACATCTCGCCCCCCCCATCATGGCCTGGCAGAGACCAGCTCTGGCGGTCCGCGCTCTGCGAATCCCCCAGTGTCTGCGGCAGCTGGAGGCTCGACACCAACCCTTCTCGACTAACGCTACTTCCGCAAACGACACACACAATGCGGCTCCTCCCATCGATTTAAGCCAACTACTTTTGAGGCCTGCTCGCATAGTGCCCGCCTCGCCGTCCTATTTCACCGGATCTCCCAAATTTACAGACTACGAGTTGAAACTAGAGCATCTGCTGGACAAATATAAAGATTTACCCAAATTTGGACCCAGGGAGTCGCCGCGTGTAGCATGGCTCGTCAAGCCGCAGTTTTTGGAGAAAATCAATGAAGATATAGCCGTGTCGCGGTATGTGAGGATGATGAAAGGCTTGAAAATGCTGAACAAGATTCGAACGGAAGTGGTACCACAAGAAGTCACAGACTTTATAGGCGAATTCTCCATGCCGAGGAATCTTTACAACTGGGAGTTTGCTCAGAGGACACCGGACGAGCATGGCCGAGCTAGGGGTATGGGGAGACGAAAGACGGCCCATGCCACGGCCTATCTTGTTGAGGGAGATGGCCAAATTATAATCAACGGGAAAAATATCTCGGAGGTATTCCCCAGGATTCACGACAGAGAGAGTGCTATGTGGGCCTTGAAGGCTACAAACCGACTACATAAGTACAATGTATTTGCGGTTGTTCGTGGAGGTGGCGTCACTGGTCAAGCTGAAGCAGTTACCCTGGCTGTCGCAAAGGCGGCTCTTATTCATGAGCCTGGCCTGAAGTCTGCTCTGAGAAGAGGTGAGCTCCATTCCCTCATTATTGGTCGTTTATCAAGGATCTCGTTCCTTTATCGGTTGTTGTCTTATCTTGCATATGCTAATCTCGTTCTTCCATATAGCCGGTGTTATCAGAACCGATCCTCGTCAAGTCGAGAGGAAGAAACCCGGCAAAATCAAGGCAAGAAAGATGCCCGCCTGGGTCAAACGATGATCTCACCACCTGTCTCCGTTTTGTCCTACTTCTCGCTCCAATTGTGTGGCTATTCACAGGTTTATCCATCTAGCCATTTGCAACTGTACTTTATATATGTATATTTTAAAGGCGACTTGGGTAATAGGATTCTTTACTGTTCACAATTATTGTTCTTCGTCCCTCATCCTACCACCTCTGGCTTGGTGAGGAAGTACTTACCATGCTAACTCACGGTGCTCATATGACGACTTATGTATTACTTGCGTAAAACGCTCGACCCCTCATATGGCCCAAATAATCATTCCCCTTTCCTTGCTATAAGTCATCCACCCTCCGGCGGTGCGTTTGTTGAGTTATTGGTAGTAATATCTTAAATATTCCTCAGGTTGAGTATTATACCTCGTGTTCATCCTTTCGGACTCTTGACTCTTCACAAGGATAGGTGATATTGCAGCAGAATATACCAAGCCAAGCGTAGGCTTGCTTGCTAACTATGTATCAAAATATAAGGACACCGAGGAGTCCGAGAACCAGAATACCGTAGCAACAAGGTATAGATGCAGATATTTAATATCACCTGCCACGGCGCTGAGGATATCAACTAATTTCGGCCGTTTAACGGCCACATTCTTAGAACAAGTTTAGTCCCCTGACAAAATCCATGTACCATCTCGGCATTCTAAGCCAATACTAAACTTGGGATATGCAGAAGGATCGTGTTGGACCAGTAATGAATACCCCGAGAAAATCCTCTATGTAATATAGATAGCCCGTAATACGGGAATCGGTTACCACCAATAATATGGTCCGGCATAGACACTGGGGGAAAAGGTATCGTATTCACGTTAATGGACAGCAAGCGCCTCGTAGGTGTAATTGCCAACGTCTTTCCTATAATGTAGATATAATGGTATGCAGTCAACCAAAAATATTCACCACCAGGGCAATGCAGAATCTGGAATTTCCACATATAGCAATGAATCCACATAAGGTTACGGAGTAATCCTGGCAAGGTTGTAAAATCAACCATGAGTCGACAACGGTTTAGAAGCTAAGTCCAATGGCCGAATTCTCGGGATGGATTTGGGCATCGTATATGCATGAGGACTCGTCAGAACCGAAATAACGGCGGAAGCAGGGCCAGTCAGTAATTCACCCGAAAGGAGAAAGCCAGGGGGAGGATACTGGCTTAGCATCGACAGGAAGCTACCAATTGCTCAATGGATCGCTAATTAAATTCTTGGGCGTTTTTTTTGCACCTCCCATTCACCGTAGGGTCGGTTTGTCGGTTCGGGGTACGAGGAGCTTCTGAACAAGAGACCATTCATTTCGGCACATGGACTTTGAGTCAAGGCTACTTCAAAAATGTCTGGTTCATTTGTAATTTCATTTCCCTCTAATTTCGCTTGGTGAGGCTCTCGCCATCGTCGTAATACTATTTAGTATATGCGAATGCGACGGCTGCTCTTCTGCGACCTGAGTGTCCGATTAGGTATATATACTCTGGAGTATACCGAGTACTCCGTGCAGAGTATCAATTTTGATATCAAGGTTGCTGCGTTTAATATTCCTGACAGACAGCGGCCGTCGATTTCGATCAACGACGCAGATGGACGATCTCAGCCAAAGGTGTCACCTCCAACGTAACACTATCGTATCGACCTAGAATGTGGCGTAAATCCCATGTCGAGTCCTAATCGAACCAGTTGTATTGAGGCTAGAAAACTGAAAAAGAAGCCAGAAGCGCGGAAAAAGCAAATTGTACAATGACCCTTTCTTGATAACACTTTCGACCGCGGAGCATACTTCCGGTTCAGGAATCCTGGCTCTGAAACCTCCACCCCATTGGTATCACTCTTGTGAAGGGCGCGTGCCATAATGCCCTTGTTCACGCCGCTCCAGTGAGCTTTCACTCAGATGTAATCGCCGCCTTACCCCATATGTATCATCAGCAAGCCGCAGAGAGACGACATCTAAATTTCATCTTATCTAAAGGGGACCCCACTTAGAGTTGCAGGTTGGCTTGAAAATTATCCCGTAGCATCGCCTAATGCGTGATACTGATAGTTGTTACGGCGAGGCAAGCAGGGACCATTTCCAACCACAAGATTTCATCTCACCCGAGTACGGAGTACTCAGTATTGCTTTTCTCCATTCTTTGATATCAGTGGGTGGTAGTCGGCACATAGCAGCGGTTATATTTTATTCTTTTAAGATGCACGAAAAACAATTGCGTCTTCAGCTTAACGTATGAAGTACGGGGTACCTCGCACGTCAGATGCCAACAGTCATCACGCTGGGCCACTTCACATCTTCAGGTCTTCATGTTTTTAGGAGGCGATCAGTGCAATTTTAAACACTCTTAAGATTCACTAGGAGAAGGCTTGGACAAAACAGTTGAGGGGCAGGGGGGAATATCAAAACTGGTGTGCGGAGTTAGTATGAGACTAGATTTTCATTTGAGATTCGAAAGTAAGTACTCCGTTTGTACTCCGTTTGATGCAGCCGTTAGACAAAGCGTGGCTGGATTTCTGTGTGTTGCATCGTTAATGGGGGGTGTAACGATTCAATAGTTAACAATACTTAGTTGCTGTCACGGTTCCAAGTCTCAAATCTAGTGCCCATTTGATTAGCAAATTCTTATACATGTATATCCAACAAGGGGTTTGATCCATGCACTAAAATAGGCATAGGCTTTCAGGCAAGAAGCACATAAGTGGAGGAAATAAAGCGACGCTCCACACGGATATACGGAGTTCAGCTTAGCTCTTTTTTCCCATCATCATAACTAACTTCAAAGGAGAGTTCGTTATCGAGAGAGGAATAGTAATCAAGAAGTTAATCGAGGGTAACGGGGAAATGAGATCTCCAAATAGAGGAAATCAATCTTACAAAGACTTCTTTCTTCTTGGGCAAAAGCCGATGCATGTTAGAGTTCGTGGCTTGGTGCAACCGTCTCGACCAGTAGGACGTCAGGAGCTCAGCTCCATGCAGGTACGAAGAAGCTACATCCCGAAATGTACGTAAGAATATTCGGGGTAGCCGAACATCACCATTGGCCCCGCAGAGCGAGGCTAAGTATAGACATTGTTCGTGTATGCACCAGCCATCGCCCGAAAGCAAGTTAGCAACGTTCAAAATATCCTGATATCAAAAAGATCAGGCAGCTGGGTTGGATACCGATTGCCGAAGCATTGAGCCACGTTCACTTCAAATGCAAAGGGGCTGTAGTCGATAAGTCTTCGTATAGTACGGAGTAGTACTCCGGTACCGATTTCTGTGGAATACATACTAGAATGGCCCAATAAAAGCGGGCAGGGTTTGGCCATGGGTTCTGGAGCTAACATTAGCGACGTTATGTAATTTTATATAGCCTTGGTATATTGAGATGTTCTGCTGGGAAAATTGTTATTAATATCAACGGGCTTTGCATCCAAGTTTGCCGGTTGGATGGGTACGTTATTAAGGCCGTTGATGTACGTTTGTGAGGCAGCTTCCGACTGCGCTAGTATTCGCCATTGAGGCTTCTAGAAGTATTCTCGATATTCTAGGTTGAAGTCAGCTGCCATCCTAAAAGTGATCTGCAACGATAGCGAGGCCCTGATCCTCGGCTCTAAATAAAGACCTGAATGCCAATGTGTTCGCCACTCAGTATGGCATATATACATAGATTGGTCGACTTCAAGGTTCCCGGGGTGTTAGGTATCGATAAACAGAGCCAAATAGATTTGGCCAGTGTATGGCAGCTTGATGAATTGAGTAAACCCCGTACTTCGTCGACGATGAGCCTTTGGTTCAAAGTGTGGAATACTCCGCAGAAGAGGGTTCTTTCTTGTAGCCGCGGTTATGGTTTAATTTGAGATGCCAGGGAGCACCAGATGGATGATGCTATGTATGGACTCTCCGTACCCTGCTCTGCGAAAGAAGAGTGATTCGTTTTTCAGGCCATATCAGTAATGCCGGGATATTTAGCCTTTTGGGGCGCCGTTTTACCGACCACAGCGAGAGGAGACTTCGGAGTTACTCCTGCCCCAGACTTCTTGACGATGTTCGCTTCCGTTAAGGTTGTCATAATGACGTGCTCACGAGTTCGCTAAACTCCTGTGGGTCCTTGACCGGTTGTAATGGGGTTTGGGATGTGGTAAGAGTTTCCTCACAAGGTTATGAGTAGAGTGAATCGTACTCCGTCGATACGGGTGAGTAGGGGAAATATGCAGATCAAGAGAGGGAGAGGGTGGGAAACTGGTTGCTTGTTGCTGAAGATGTCGGCAATTCAGTTTATTTCCTTTTTCTTTTGAAAATACGAGGCAGCTACTGGCATTTTTGAAATAAATACGGGCCGGCACGAAAATCGAATGGCTACCCGCGAACCGGCTGGGTGGGCAAAAGTCCATAGATGAAACCTTGCGCTGCCAACTGCCTCGTTCGGCCTGCTTGGTAGTCTATCTCTACCTGAGAGCTGAAGCTGCGACCGCTATCTCGAAACTAGGCATTGCACCAGATTAAAGGTGCCCGTAGAAACGCTCCGTAGATCGTGGACGTGGCGCCTAAAATGCCATGGACCACGGAAACGTCTGTTCCGCAAGAGGGAGCGAGGATGTCTTAGTATGATGCTTCTGCTAAGACTTGATAGCCATGAACCATGTTTCATCTACACTCCCAGGTTCTCAGACCAGGCCGCTCGGGGGACGCCGTGTATGGGCCCATCGAGATCGCTTCCGGGAGGAGCTCCCTCAAGTCTAAGGGGTGGATTCCACGGCATCTGTCTAAGCTTGCTAGGCGCTGTCCCTTTCCTGGTGCTGCTGGTGCTGGAGGGTCTGGAGACCGGCGTGGGTTGTCGGGCGTGGTTGCGGGTTGTTTGCTGGAGAAGCAGGAAAAGAAACAGTTGACGTTGGAATAAAAGACAATCGCGGGTGGAGCTTCGAAGCGTCGCATTTCCCAACTGGGAAAACGACCCAAGAGCCTCATCCACCTCCGCAGCTTTTGCTCAACTCCAACATCCTCAGCTCCAGCAGGCACTCAAAAGGGCCTCAGACCTCGGCAAGAGACATCATGTTTCGCAGGGCTCAGCAGGTCGACTGGCCAAGCTGGCTCTCGAGCACTCGCAGCATGCACGTTATCGCAGGGGAGCCGGTAGCTCGTCACGGCCCCATGTCGCGTATCAATTGGTAGCTGAATCGCCGGTGTTTCTCCTCAAAAGGACAACGGATTCTGACACTTCGATCGACTGGGTCATATTTACGGTGAGTGTTAAAAGAACAGAGTATTGAAATTACCCACGTGTCCTCTGCTTGCATTGATCTAACAAACGCTATCAGGAAGCAAATTGTCTCGATCCGAGATTGACGTGACAAATCTCGCACACTGTGGATATCACATCGCTCTCAACAAAAGAGCTATACAGCTAAAGCAATGGGCCCTTGGCGGGAGCTACACGCTGTCCTTCGGGAAGAAGAAAATACAAGACCTGCCACTTGCTACGAAGAAGCAACGCTGCATATAAGCAGAGGATGATGATGACGACGACGACGACGAGAAAAAGGAGAGAAGGAGAGAGAGCATGACCTGCATCGGAGAATCTCGTATCGACCAGAGCTCTCGCGTTTCCTGTAGCGTGGGAGATCCTCCTAACTAGAAGATGGCTGGGAAAGATTCATTGAGCTTGCCAGCGAACGAATTAAGGTGCCTTCCGCGAAATGGTACCTGAAACTGGTTGACCGTTTCTTCATAGGACATGGAGATGAAAACACTCCACTCAGCTTCATCTGCTGGATGCTCCACTAATTAGGTAACCCAATCCTCCGTACGGAGGTACAGCGCCTGTTTCGCTTGGTGGAATTTCTTGCTTTGACTTTTGCCTTTCTTTTTTTTTTTCATTCTTCGTTCCTTTTGCTCCTGAAACCCCCAACCCGCGATGCACTAACGTCAGGCGATCAGACCAGATTCGTTTCTCCACTATGACATGTTCCTGATTTCTGCTTTTGATGCCTGCTCCGATCACCTCCAGCGTGCAAAAGAAAAATAAATCCGTATTTTTTTCTTGCTTGCCCAGGCCGGATCCCACGACATGTTGTGGCCCCAAATTCAAATTAAGAAGAGCAAGAGAGGCGCCAATTCGCTCTCTACTATGCCGGTATCCCGATATCTACGCTACTGTCTCAGTTCCTGATCGGCTGATCTCCCATCCTCTCACATTCCAGAAGGCGTCTTTAAATTAGACTGCAAATTGCACAGAAAGCAAAAATTGGCTGCTCACTAGCAAGGGTTGAATCGAGGAATGATCGCCGTTAAGCCATCGGCATTGGCCAATCATCGTCCTGGTCATACCTGCAAAATGGTGAATGATATCTTCTCATTCATACCCTGCCAAATCGGAACCTTTTGTTCTTTTTTTTTTGTGGCGTTGATACCGCTTCGATACTGGATCGAATGTTGACCGCTAAACTCCTGGGCGAACCCTCCCTCGCATCCGTCCTATCTTTCAGCATATTTTATGTTAGACCGATATGCAGGCCGAAAGTCTGGGTCAGAGCAGATCCATTGCCCAAAAAGTAAATGATCAGAATAGGTCTGGAAGTGAACTGATTAATCCAGGCCACCCAGCCGCACCATAGACGGAGTACGGAGTATACAAACAAAAGTCGAGCGAGCCACGGGGCTTACATCCGGTTGCATACTACGTGCCTGGAACTTTTTTGTTTGCCCATAAGTTTGGGTTTAGGCTACCGTGAGTTGCGTTCTAAGCGCTCAATGAACCGCCAGCTTGCGTCTTCACCTCCTTATACTTCCGCTCGTCTCGCATTATTCTTTCCACGCAACGAGTATGCGAAATAGGGGCATCCGGCTGGTTGAAACTAAGTTTCATAAGGCTCAGTGTTTCTCCACATCGACAGTCCACCAGTTCCGAAGTTGGGTAAAAAGCAATCCTAGGCGGTTCATATATTATTACGCCACCTCCAGACTTTTGAAAATAATATCTCAACCGATGTATATACCCCGCCTCTACTGAATCTCTTTTGAAGGAGACTTCTAGCTTCACCAGCCGCTGTCAGTTGACGCCTTCCCACGACAATCGCCTTCACCCTGACTCCTACTTCATCGGTATCTCGGTTCACTACACCTGAACATTGCTTGGTGATTTACACCGAGCCCACGCTCGTTATATCCGCTATCAGACAGCCACTCACCCATTTATCACCTGAACTGTGTTTTTTATATAATTCATATCTGATATAATTGTCTATTGGGAATTCTAACATTTATGACGAGAGAGCATATCACGATTTATCCTTCCCCGACCTCAAAAACGCCGATTACTTAATACGCTCGCCATTCCTTTGACACCTGCATTGCAAAGTCTTCCACGTCTATCTTGTTCTCGCACTGATCCTCTCGTTGATTGTTGCGTTTTAGCGGCCCTCACTCAGTTTGGAATGCAGCGCTATTTCTCCTAATCCCTTCCTTCGGCCGATTCAATCCCATTTGAATCTTCTGGGCTTCAGAATACAGTCCATTGAGCCAGACCGAGATATAGCTAGATCAATTCTACGTTCATTCTACGCCGCAGCATCGAGGTTCTTCCCTCACAGCCCAGTCACGAACAGTCCTACAGAGGGATAGTCGAGCTGGCTACGCGAACGAGAAACGTGGAATACTACGCCAGCCCCCCAATCTCGCCTCCGACGCGTCGACCCTCACATCTCGAGCCGTCGTGGGGTGGGAGCGCTATAGATCAATTTAGGGGGATGGATGGCGGCGACAGTCATCCGCAGAAGAAGTATGACCCTTCCTACCTAGGAGGTCGGGTAATCCGAGACACACCTGGAACCTCCGCAGACCGATTTAGACAACCTCAACAATCGACATCTGCTAGAAGAGGGCCGCTAGAAACTGCCGTGGCTCCTCAGGATGGAAGTGCGCCTCTTCCCCCTTACGGCGGGTTTGAATACTCCGAATCAACCCCATACAATGCTTCACAACTACAAGGCGGCTCGTTGCAATATCAACAAGGATTTTCCAATTCAAGAAACCCTCCGCAGTCAGCACAACCGCAGTCAACACCACAAGAACAACAACAACAACAACAACAACAACAACAGCGGCTACAGCAATATGACCACAATATGGTTTATAACATCAACCCCCATGATCAACAACAATCTTCGTACTACCAGCCGCGGCATTCTGCAGCCATCGAGGTCTTAGCAACTCAATTTGGAGTTCCACAATATTTCCCTCCTGACGAATCTACAGCAGGCGCAGGTGCTTCAGCACAGTACTTAAGTCCACAAGACCAGTCACCTGGTTTTCCTCAACTTCCCCCAGTGAGTCGGCCTGGTGTGGCGACATCGTTTGCTGAGAGCATGTCGGGATTCAATTCTACTTCTGGACCCGAGTCCCATGGAAGGCAAGATGCAGCTCAACCACGATCCTCTGGTCTTGACGAAGCGTACAATCGGTATCAGCAAACTATAAGACAAGCATTCTATGATGTTCGAGCGGGTCGGCTTGCTAGCGCTAGTGATTCGATGCTTGAGATGTCAGAATGGTTACTTGGAAATGCGGTGGAACTGGGTAAGCATATGACTTCTCATCGATGGTGCACTCTGGGTTTTCTGCGGGACCTTGAGTGCACAATATATTTTCGAGCTAATAGCTGATTCTAGGACTGATTCGTGATCAAGAAGACCTTCACGCTGACCGAATTGACATGTGGAATAACTTTAATACGTGCTGGCTTGCTATTTGCCAAAAGCAAAAGGATACCACACAGGAGATGTTCGATACGGGTGTTCGCTCTGCAGAACTTCTAAGTGAAGACACCTTGCAAAAATTGGGAAGGGAATTGGTCCGACTCTGTGACAAAATGGAGCAGTACGGCTTAGTTGACTATCAAATGGGGGTGTGGGAGGAAGAGATTTTATGTGGTGAGTGCCTACGTTTTCGCAAATCATAACTAAGGTGCCATAATCTGATTCAATCAAAATATAGTGCTAGGACAATGCTTGGATCTTCTTGAAGGACACGACGATCCCGGCGCATCGAGCAGCAGGAACCGACCTCCAGCGACTGATCATTAACTTGATTTATCATTTAGCCCGCATCGACCATTGTCTCGTCGCGATTGGACCACGTAATGTGAGAGATGGAGCAATGTGATTTTCAGGATTGCACGTCAGCGCAGCTTGTTTCACCAAACTCGTTAGCTAAGGCAGCCCGGAAACGTCCCGACTTGAGTTCCACCCGGTTATGCATCCTGCATGAATTCATACCCGTCATCCCCTGGCTAGATTTGCAATGCTCCACGTCTCCAGTGGTTGATTCTGACGGAAGGATGACTTTGCGTTTCATTCAATTATTTCGATATCGCACACATTTATAATCCTACGCTTGCTACGTGTGACGGCCGTCCTCTCCTATTTAATTTTTCCTTGGTTTTGGCATTCTAGTCCTCACAAACGAAGCATCAGCCATTCAACGTTCTAGATTTAGAGGGAAATAGAGCGGTGGACCGATCGGTGCATTTTGGATTTTGGATTTTTTGGTTCGACACACGTTTACATGCACGCCCTCCGCCCTTCGCTATGTGACCTGTCTCGCCAAATTCGCTGAATTCTCCCACAGGGCACCAGAACTTTCTAGGATCAATTTTGGGGCAAAAAGTGGTGGGGGTCACATTTTTTTATAGATGGTGGAGCAGCAGCCTCGAAAGCAGCCTCCATCCAATTCTCTTTACCGCTCTTCCCGCCCCCCTACCTCCTTTTCTCCCGTCTCTGCGCGTTTATCAGTTTCCATGGAGTTTTTTGCTGCGTTTCTATGCATTTTATGCATTGTTTCTACAGTTGGTCTTTCCCCTTCTCTCTTTCAATCGACCGTGACACCTCAATCCTCTTTCAATTTTACGACTTTGTCTTCTCGACCTGGGGTATGTTTTGGTTTACTTGCAGTGATAAAAGATACCCATTTTGCTTTTCTTTCAAATTATTAGATTGGGGTTACATTCTATTCTTCCTTGCATTATACTTACTCTATATCGGGAAAGTGGGATTATTGGATGATGGGAGTGGGACGGAGTCTGAAGCCTTTTTATATATGTGGACGGGTTAGGGAGCGCAAGGAATGGGTCGGAATCACCAGATGGTTATCCATATTTAAGAGGGAGAGAAAAGAAAACCCACGCAGAGAAACAGTGTACGCTTATACCCGGACTGTGTATACGTACAAAGCAACTCGTTCTCCCTGCTATTTTGTTGCACAACAGGGCCTTGTTTCTCTTATCCATTCCTCCGTTTCTTCTTGTTGTCATCGTCGAGTTGGTTTCTTTTTCTTCCGGATGGCTGCATAACGAAATTAAGAATTTAGCTATATGGCCCGTTATTTTGGTTACTCGGCTTCCCTTCTTGTATCTCCGGTTCCTCCTACTTAATGTATTATTTATAATTTCTTTTGTGTGTGGCTCCTGTTTCTTCCCTCCCTACTTTGAAACGTCGGCCTTGTTTCCAACATCTCTTAGCCTATATTTAATAAGCCTGCTTGTTCTCAAATCCGTCTCATTAATCCCCGCTGCCAACTGTCAAGTTTATGCATGTTTTTCTTTCTTTTATTTAATTTTATATCTGATCTTGATTTTTTATACTTTTTCTTTCGTATTCAGCAGTACAAACAGATATCTACCTGCCAATGCTAATAAAGCAAGTGAGACAACAAGCTAAGAATAAGCTGGCAGAATGCCCTGAAAGCACATCTCCACCTTGTATTCCGTTTAATTTCAAGCCCGGGGCAGATATCGTGCTTCGATCGATGGTTAGTGGTATACGGAGGAAAACCCCGGATCTTCATGCCTCTTGATGGTACCGAACGGAAGAGCTTCCGAGACAATTCCTACACATATTAATCACTCTGAGGCATTTTCGAGATGGACGCGATGCTTGGCCTCCAGGACAAGTTGTGTTAAACCCCTAGGATCGCACATGGTTCTGGGGTTGACAACGTCCCTTAGGTGTTTCAGGAACAGAGTCTATCCAGCAGATGAGCTTGATGAGCTTGAAGACAACCCTGGAACGTCGCTCCTCGAAGGCATGAATGGCCGGCCGTCTGTGCCTTCTCACTCCAAGCTTTGAAAATTCGTATCTCACGGGAGTGTATGGAGTAGGGCGCGGCCTATCTGGGCCGCCGATAAGGGCTCATCATAGTAGACCCCTCTTTGCCACCCTGGCTGGTTGAGTTGATCGATGTTACCAACCATGTCCATGTCTTTTCGTCGAGGTACATCCTAGCTCGAAGCTTTGATAGGCTGATGTAGAAGCTGTTGGAAATTGGACACCTAGTGTGCAAACCCTGACGGCGATTCAGGCACGGCCTTTGCCCTTAAACTTTGCCAAACGGCCTGACGTTGGAAAGAAAAAGGTTCTTGAAGCATGTCCGAGGAATTGACGGCCTCACGCTAGACGCTAGTCGTCGGTGTGTACTCCGTACGCCGTACATACTTAGTATGGCCCCCAAGGGTACGTAAGTTCCTTGAGCCTCTGCGACTCCACCGCAATGCAAGTAAGTATATTGACCTGCATATTATCATGGAAAGAGAAAGCATAATATCTTGCGCGGGAGTGGAACATATGCCGTTTGGCTGATGGGCATGGTGCGTGCCCATTTTGCATGTCAACACTGTATGCTAAAAGTGTTCTGGGTATCCAAATTTCATCGACCCACCTAGAACGGTGAAGAGCAAGATGGCATCCTCGGGTAGCAGGCGAGCTTTTATCCCTTGTCATTAAAGAAGAGCGGCTTGAGCCAGGGAGGTTATCTGTCCCGTCGTGTTATATATATGCAACCAGTTTCCGGTTCGAGCTGTGCAGGCTTCGGGCATTCAGGTCGTACTAAACCACGGCAATGGGCCAGTCGAACCCCGAAAACTGACATGAGGGCTGCTTCCCACTTTGTTTGTCCGACTTCAATATATTTTTTTGTGTGTCTCATGGTAGCCGTGTATGACATTGCATTGTCGTTGGTGGCATCTGCATCCTGTATAAGGGGGACGCGATAAGATGCCAAGCGGGCCGAGTCATGATTGCTGTCGTCTTGGACTCGAAGCTTCATGCTGGCCCTAGTGCTACTATTCATATTGTTCAGTGATGGGTGGTGGTGGAAAGTCCCTGTGGATGGAGATACATCTCAAGATAAGGTTGTGGGGGACAGACCTTAACCGAACAAATGGTAAATGAAAATGTCTCAAGAATAGAACCACTCCTTATCTTATGTTAACTAGAAAAGGATACTTACTACAATATATATAAGCCGGGAATGTTCACATATTAATGGTCGATCCCCGTTGAAAAAAAGATGGTGGATGTCTATCCATCTCATCGGACAATATCAGGGATATCAGATGTTCGTCATTCAGGCTACATATTTTATCCACATTTGCTATCTCCAAATGGGGCACCACGAGGAAATATAGGTCGCATAGTCCAGTTCTGATATTGAAACTCTTAAGTACAAGTCCGTGGAGTGGGTTTACCTGGGTGTTGGTTGTCGGATCAATTTGGTCTCAGCTGCTTTCCAGGATTCTATAGAGCCGTAATAAACATCTATATTTTGGTTGGGTGGTATCGTAGGTAATCGTCGTCGCATGTTGTAGCAGAGAGCGGGATCATATCAAAACATCGTTTTAAGCGGAGCGAAGTAGAAGTCGCCTGAGGAGTAGTCGTAAATCAACGCCAAAAAAACAAAATAAACACAAGTCGTATCATTAAAATTGATCTGCCAAGAGGTTAGAAGATGACAATATCAATTTCACCGCATAAGATATCACAATGTGAGATATGAAAGACATAAAACGTACCCAAAGTCATACTCATACTGATGTCCGTATTCTCGACCATCCTGGTAAATTCTTCAAAGCTTATTTTCCCGTCTCCGTCTTGATCAGCTTCCATGATCGTTTTATCCACAATTTGTTGTAGTTGGTTATCCTTCAAATTGCTGCCAACCATCATCTTCAGCACGATAAACAATTCGCCGTTTGATATGTATCCATCGCGATCGATGTCGTACACTTTGAACGCAAATCGGAGCTTTTCTTCTTTGTTCCCCTTGGAGCTGAACGCCGACAATCCGGACACAAATTCTTGGAAGTCCACATCACCCCCACCATCTTCGTCAAAGATTGCGATCATTCTAATCCACGTTTGCAATTATTAGCTCATAAGTCCGAACTTTTAAGAGTATGCGAGCGCGATTGAATATTTCTGAGAGCTGCGCGCCAGCTGACTTGGGGGGGGTTCGTACCGAGTAGCCAATGGGTTGGACGAAACTTGTGGTAGAGAAAGGAATTCATCGCGCTCGATCGTGCCAGAATTATCCTATTTGACAAAAGAGCCAGTGAAGAGAGATTTAGCGAGCTGTGACCACACATAGGCCATCATTTCAACCGGTCGGTCTCCTATCGACTGCTTCCCACGTGAAGTGTTCGCCGAGCACTCACTTTGTCTAGCTTCATAAAACGCTTCCGTAGCCTATCAACCTCATCCCGATCAACTTCACAAGGAGCAGTTAGTGACCGAAGTTGTGAAGTGACTGGCAGGAAGAGCAAGCAGAACATACAGTTTGACGCTGACACAATCTTGTCTAGGACCTGGGTGCTAGAGGGGTCTGCTCCAGGCTCCCCAGCGGCGCTCTCTGAAGCCATAACGCACCGAGTAAATAGAGGGTGGGGTGACTGCAAGAAAGAAAGTTGACCGTGCGAAAGTTGCTATATTCTTTGAAAGTAGTGAAGCTAAAGACAATGACCCTTTTCGCTGCCAGCTAGAGCGCCGACGAGCGCTGGAGTGCGTACAGAAGTGCGTATGGAAGTGTGTATAGAAGCGTGAAGTGAAGGTGGTGTAAGGAGGAGCAAAGTGGTGGTGACGTCCTATTCGGGCGATTCAGGGCAGGCGGTCGCGCTAACCCGATCGGGCAAGCCAGCGTCACTGGCGATTTTGATATTGGAGCAGGCCGCGCTAGCCGCATCTGGAAGCCCTAGCGGCCCATGCGCTGGCCCAGACTACCAAACTGCGCCCAAACAGCCCGATTTGTAGCGTCATGGACAACGTCAACTCATCAAAACACCGCCTTGCCACCACATTCCCGACAGCATTATCTCCCCCCCACGACGCTCGATCTACACGAAACCACGCTCATTTTACTGTCCATGACCAGACCTACCGTTTGAGACCTGTCTTGGGGTTCCTTCCGCTCATGAGAGGTCCCATTTTCGCCATCCGAGAGTCATGTCACGGCTTGGGGGGATGATGAGGGCTACGCGTCCGAAAAAACTCACCCCCAAGCAGCCGATACCGATATTTCGAGAGGACCAGATTGATCTTACCGAAGATGATCCGCAAACTACACTACAATCTATCGAAACGGGCGTGGAAAAGGCCGAAGAAACCGTAAGTGTCTCCAAAGTCGAAATTTTCAAGGGGTTGCCTGGGAAATATCACGTGATATAAGGAACAAACAGGACCAACCTATATCGACGAATCAGGAAGGTGAAGATGGAGGGCTAACGTTGGTCGCGTTCAATAGGAATTCCATCTGCAAGCTGCGATAAATGCCACCGCGTTTGGGAATACCGCGCAGACGCATATCCCGACGCCGGAAACTGTCCAAAGTTCGGTCCAGTATGACACGCTCTACCAGCCTATATTTTCGCAACCCGCGACGTATATCCGGTTCTCGTCGACGGTTGAAGACTGTAGCGGGTGCGGGTATAACCTTGTGGAACAAGATGATGTCGCCTTGAAGATAATGAACCAGAAGCGGGACGCATCGACACAATGCACGGAGGACCAATTCGAAGAGGTGATGAGCTTCTTCGAGGAGACAGCACAGGCGAAACAACCGTTTGCTTCTGTCGATAACCCCCCTGTAGTATCGTATCCAGAGATGGAGGAGTGCTTTGACGGTATGATACACGAAAAGCTAAGACCTTTCGTGAGAGAGATCTATGAGAGTTGGAAATCGAGGAGGACAGCGTCCGGGAACCGGCCGCTACAGCCGACTCTAAAGGTGAGTAAACCAATTGAGCCGTGTCGCCAGCATATGCTTATATCTCTGCAGTTTGAAACCGGGCAAGACACCGACGATGGTGACCCATATGTTTGTTTCCGCCGTAGGGAGGTCCGACTGGCTCGAAAGACCCGAGGTCGAGACGCACAGAGTGCTGAGAAACTCAGGCGCCTTAGAAAAGAGCTAGAAGATGCCCGACAGTTGATAGCTATGGTCCAGCAACGTGAACTTGGGCGAAAGGAAGCGTTGGCCACAGAAAGGCAGCTGTTCATGCAACGCTCCGAGGTCAAGCAGATGAAACGGAAACTTGGCATCAAGGATGATGATGAGGATCTCATCAACCAAAAGGTAAAGTCGAGTTCCGATGCCATAGATCCCCGTTTCATCATCGCTGACCCTTATGCACAGCCAAAGAAGAAGCCCACAGAGGTTCCCGTTATCCAGCGACCAAGTGTTCCACAGCTGCGTGTGCCTTCACGCGCTGGTGGCCAGCTTGGCGAAGACCTGCAACTGCTTGAAGATGTTCAGGCAGATAAGGAGAATGATATCCTGCGAGAAATTAAGCAGAATGTCGCAAAGCATGCCAAATGGAACGAGGGTTATGTAGATATAACTCGGGCTCCACTTACTCCAACCACACCGCAAGGATTCGATGCTGAATTCCGACCAGCAATCACCCACGAGTACTTGCCTACACCTCCAACTTCAGAGAGCTCTGAACGCATGCGGGACGTGCACGGCATTCTACCGTTAGAGACCCAATGGTCAGCACTCAGGCAGCAGAGCCCGTCGGAGGACGATTCGAATAGACCGACTCCATCTTTCCGTCGGCGTGTGGGCCGTGGGGGTCGTGTTCTCATTGATCGCAGAAATCTTGCCTTTCGTAATAAGGACGGTATCGATCCGATGAAATTCGATAGGTTCAAGTATGATCGCGATGATGATGAAATGGACATCGTGTATGAGAAGGACGAGTTTGATATCCAAATCATGCAGCATCGCGCGTATCTGTCGGCGAAGGCCAGGGACCAAGCCATAAGTCAAGCTCAATTGCAAGCTCAGGCGCAGTCCCACGGCCAACAACCCTTGAACGGCAGACGGTTGCAGGGTGCATCTCCTGCTCCTGGCCACAATAACGTTAATCTCAACTCATCAAATATAGCAACGCAGAAAAGTCCGCACACTGTGTCTTAATCACTCACCTTTATTTCAAGCCGTCACATATACCTCCTGTTGTCATGTTCCCGCTTTGCGGTCTCCCCATACCCCACCCCTTCTCTGTTCTGTGATCCGTACGCAGACACCTACCTCTCACCATATCATGCCTTGATTTTGATGCTTCGCGCTAGGCTTAGCTGAACTGAGCATCGTGCTCATTGTTCGTTTGTGTACATATTAGAAACGTCTGGGGACGAGCTATTTTATCAGCAAATCAATGCAAAAAAATTCGAAAGATTCAGCCATCCCGGGGCCTTCCACATTTATATTCGAATATTGTGTGTGTGTGACATGCGTTTGTGTGTGTGTGTGTGTGGGGGGGGGGGGGGGGGGGGGGGGGGGGTGTTGTATGGTAGGGTCGGTCGACTCAGAATTGTCTTTGTCTCTTGGAGCTGTTCTCAACATTCGTCGTTCCACGCTTCGTAGATCCCTGTTGGCCTTGTTGCATCAAGTAAGTATCCAATAAGCTCAAAACCTGAGCAAGAATTTCCTTTTCTCCCTTTCTAACCTGCACTGCCATCTTCTTACGGCACAGATTTGCATCGTTAAAATGGCCACCTTGCTCTTCAAGATATCGAAGTATCTGTTCATCTTCCTGGATTGTCGTAGGGTATTCAGTCTGTCTATGGGTAACTAACGTCCGGAGAAGGGATGCTTCTGAGCCCGAAAACACGGGCTTCGGGGCTTTATTTTTTGTCTTAAGCTGGTCTAGATCTTCCGCCGGTAGGCTCAAGGTCCGAAGAAGAATTAGGAAATCTTCTGGAATTGCGTCCTTTAATGGTTCGCCGTCCGAAATTCGAGGGATACTGTATCCGTCCTCGAGCATATCAAGGTTGTCTAGGAACTCAAGCTGCAATACAGTTAGCAAATTATCACTATATAATTTCCAATTCTGACTGCATACTCGAGGATTAGATGCGCTAGGGCGGCTGTCTGGCAATCCAACAACTTTGCAGATGCCGTCCAAGGAAAACTCGACGACATCGTATTGGGCATAATTATCCGTAACATAACCGTATCGTCGAAGGAGGTCTGCTCTTGGGAGTTCACCATAGTCGTTGAAAATTTCTTCACCAGCGTGTATATTTTTGATAGCCTTCATCACGAACGACCCTTCTTCTTGAAACAAGCGGGCCTATTGTTGCAAAATTAGCGCTATACAGAAGGAGCTAAGTGAGGTCAAATTCTTTTACTTACGTTGTTCCTCTGTGCGTCTGCGTTGAAGATATCGGCTAGAGGCACCATACCCTTCGCTGGCTCGTCTTCATCATCTGTCATGTAGCCGTCTTCAGCCGAGCCCTCATCTGCATCCTCAGTCTTCTCTATGTCAAATGCATATGCCATTATCAGACTGCCCATACGATGAGCAAGACACAGTAAAGCATGCTTGCTATCAGGAGAGTCGAACGGAGGCATGTCCGACCTGGGTGGAAAGTGATGGGGGTTGGCCAGGATTAACGGGACGACCTTCTGAAGGATCGTCTCGTCAGCAGCAGCCTTGCCAATTTTATTGACCACTGCACTGCCTTGAAGCTCGTGCAGTTGCTCATCTGTCCAGAACATCAACGTATCAAAGCTGGTGGGGAGGATAAGAAAGTATGGTGCCCATCTCGACTGCCGGCCCTGGTAGTACTCGTAGATCATGGCGATGATTAGCGACAGCCAGGGTCCAAGTTCTTTATCATTTAGACCTAGAACCTCCCTCGCCTTGGAATTTTGCACGCTGAGTATCAAATCTTCGGGAATGACAAAGAGCTCTTCATCTTCGGCGATGTCTTGCACGGCGCCTAGTCTAAGAGGTCAGCAATCCGATGACTTTTTTGACGTTTGCTGGTAGGCATCACTTGAGAATCCTGCAAGCGAGTTTACTTACAGACACCTCTACCGGCTCCAGTAGACCTCAGATCAGCGATACGGATGTTGGGGTGCACCTTGAAGTGAGGGCTGCTTTGCTGCAGCCAGAGCATGAAGTCATCTGACAGCTGGTTGAACTCGTCATGGTCTTCTAAGTCCATCGACATGGACATGTTGCGAGGAGGGGCCAGGCCGCTGCAAACAGACAGATACAAGACAATGACTTGGCCACCCTTCCCTTCAGGCCGGAGAAGCAAACAATGTCTGAACAGGAGATGAATTACCAGCTGGTTCGTAGAGCAAAAGATGGTGGGTGTGTGAACAATATGTCTGTGCTGTCGGATAAACTTACGGATAAACTTCCCCCCATCGGAAGCTGTAAAAAAAGAGAGTAGATCACGTGGTGCCCCACTGGTATCGATAAGTTTCCTGCTCGCCAAAAAGGCAACTTCCATCGACTAACATTTATATAGTTCTTCGATGCCTTGCTAGCCAGCGAGGATAGGATAAAAGGGAGCCACGATGATTGCTATTGGTCTCGAGGGTTCCGCAAACAAACTGGGGGTTGGGGCTATACTCCATCCTAACGATGGCGGCCCTCCCCAGGTCCTCTCTAATGTTCGACATACATATGTATCCCCGCCAGGTGAAGGGTTCCTACCAAAGGACACAGCCAGGCATCATCGCAAGTGGGTTGTAAGCCTGGTGAAGCAGGCCTTGAAAGATGCCAAAATTGGCGTCGCCGATGTGGATTGCATATGTTATACCAAAGGCCCAGGGATGGGTGCTCCCCTCCAGAGCGTGGCATTGGCCGCGAGAATGCTGAGTTTATTATGGGGGAAAGAGCTTGTCGGTGTCAATCACTGTGTTGGCCGTACGTATTATACATTTCTCCCCCTTTTTTATTTGGTTTTTGGTTGATTCCGGATGGTTTATATCCTATACATATGCGGCTCCGTGTAAACTCTGGACTAACGTGGTAACTATAGATATTGAAATGGGCCGATATATAACCGGCGCAACAAATCCTATTGTCCTTTACGTCTCTGGAGGCAACACTCAGGTAATTGCTTATAGTTCGCAACGGTACAGAATATTTGGTGAAACGCTAGACATCGCCGTGGGAAACTGTCTTGATCGATTCGCTCGAACGTTACACATATCCAACGACCCCGCACCGGGATATAATATTGAACAGTTAGCCAAGAAAGGCAAAAGACTAGTTGAGATTCCTTATGCTGTGAAAGGGATGGATTGCTCTTTCTCAGGAATATTAGCTACGGTTGATGCATTGGCGACATCGTACGGGCTGGGTGGCGAAGAACAGGCCAAAAAAGATGCCGCTGACGAAGTGGCTCGAAGTGCAAAAGTTGAAGCAGTTGGTCCACTCGAGAACGACGACGGAGTTGTCACACGCGCAGATCTTTGTTTTTCGCTCCAGGAAACTGTGTATGCCATGCTTGTGGAAATCACAGAGCGTGCGATGGCACATGTAGGCTCGAAGGAAGTTTTGATCGTCGGCGGAGTGGGATGCAACGAGCGTCTCCAGGAGATGATGGGAATTATGGCCCGCGATAGAGGTGGAAGTGTATATGCAACTGATGAGCGGTTCTGCATTGATAACGGTATAATGATTGCCCAGGCTGGGCTGCTGGCTTATCAGACGGGATTCCGCACGAAGCTAGAAGAGTCTACATGCACCCAGAGATTTAGAACGGATGAAGTCTTTGTGAAATGGAGGGACTGACTGTGTTAGTTAGCTCTAACCTTTCACATACCACGGAGTTATGGCATGGCGTTGCGGAGATTAATCGGAATTACAGGAGGATAGGATATCATGTTACTAGAGCCACACATCCAGTGTATATATCTTTGTACAACCGTCTTAGATGATATTCATTATGATATTCTTTTGCCATATTTCGTACCTCTGCTTGCCCTGGTGGAAGTTACTCTGTGTATATATACAGGGGTGCAGGTCCGCTATGCCAGATCCAGGCTAGCTCTGCGGCTAGGGCTTAAGTGGCGCAAGTTGGTGTCCCACTCCATTAACAAGCATGTTGGCGCAGCGGAAGCGCGCCGGGCTCATAACCCGGAGGACCTTGGATCGAAACCAAGACATGCTAGAAGATTTATTTTTTTTTTCGATACTTTCAATTTCGCACCTTTCTATTAATTGATGACCTGAGAACATGGAGAAACATTTTTTTAAAGCTAAGAAGTGGGTATATACTCTAAATGGGCAAATTAAATAGTTTAAGGGTTGGCTATCTAGGATCATAAACTGGGGAATAACAACAGCACTGGTATTACAAAAAATGAACAAGCGCCAATGTAAGTGCTCACGTCCTTTTGTATATCCAAAAACATGACAAACCGCATCGTAGTATACAGAGGAAGGAAAACAAGGGAACGGTACGGTCTAAGAAGAGGTGGAGATGGAGTTCTTCACCCATTTCTCGAGTCCTCCAAGAGCTATGATCTCCTGCACATTTGGAGGCAGCTCTCCCACCTTCTGCGTCCACTTCGGTCCATCTGGTCCTTCTTGAACCTCAATCTGGCTTCGTCGTACATCCCACGTTAATTTCCAGCCAGTTCGTCTGGTTGGCTGTTTACCCTGTCCGCCAAATGTCTCTCGTAGCCTGCTGACCAGACGCGGGACTTCCAACCCCATAAGCGCATTGTTGATACTGTTCCTGGAGAAAATGTTGCCGAAACTGCCCGAAACGACGAGCGGGATTTTTCTGGCCAGGATAGCGGTAGCTGCTTGCTCGCGAGAACTTCCACAGCCGAAGTTATATCCTGTCACGAGGATATCTCCTTCTTTAGAGATCTTGGAGAATTCAGTATCATAGTTGGACATGCAGTATTCGCCCATTTGCTCGACAGAGACGTTATCCTGGTATGTGTATTTTCCAGGGTAAATGCCGTCTGTGTTGATGTTGTCGCTGTCGCAGAAGATGATTTCTCCTGAAACGCGTTCGGGGAAACCGGGGTATACCTCCGTCAGTGCAGTGGTTTCTTCTGGCTGTACTTGTGGTTCCTCAGCACCAAACATCTTCTCAGCATCGAAGAGTAGGCCATCAAGCTGCCCGATGACCTTTTCTAGGGCCTGCTCGGCAGTCAATAGGTCGTCATCCTTGATTCCCTCTCCTTCTCCGCGAACGACGCCAGTCCAGCCTTCGGGTTTCTCATACCAGCCGGGACCACTTAACTTTCCACTCAAGGCACTGGCTGCAACAATTTCAGGACTGCCGAGGTAGGCTTTCGCTTCCGTGCTGCCCATTCGTCCCTTGAAGTTGCGGTTTGATGCACTAATACCAACTTCACCCGGTTCTAACAAGCCAGTTCCAAGACCAATGCATGGCCCACAGCCAGCTGGTAGGGCCTCAGCACCAGCATCAAGAAGGACCTGCCAGTCACCAGCCTCTTCCGCGGCGCGTTGCTCTGGTATCGATGCAGCGGCAATATAAAACTTAACACCGTTGGCGATCTTTGGAACTCTGCCATCATTCTTCTCAGCAGCTTCCTTGAACACCTTCGCCGCAGCCGCGAGATCGGAAGCTCTCGAGTTGGTACAGGACACCAGGTATGCTTTATCAACCTTGATATCCTGTGCTTCAAGCTCATTCAGGGGCGTCGCTATCTTGACTGAGTTGGGCCCGGCGACGTAGGGGGTAAGGGTAGATAGGTCAAGGTGGAGCTTTTTAGCATACTGAGCTCCCTTGTCGGCAACCAAAGGCTTCTCAAACATTTCCTCTAGTATTTCATGGTTGAATCGAGTAGCTGCTGTGCTTGGGAGTTCGCCAACTGTTGAACCCCACATGGCTGCCGTGGTTGCCTTTGCTCGTAGCCATCCCTTCAACATAGAGTCCACAGGGAATAAGCCTAATGGCGTAAAAGTCAGTAAGCTCTCTATCAAACATAAATTTCAGAGGAGTACAAACCTGAGAGGCATCCCCATTCAGTGGTCATGTTGGCTATCGTCAATCGGTCGTCAATCTCCAAGCTGCGCATGGTCTCTTCCGATCCAGTAAACTCAATAGCATGGTTGAGCACGTCGTCCTTGTCAAACAACCCACAAAGAGCAACGATGACATCCTTTCCGGTCACACCTTTGGGTAGGACCCCGGTAAAATTCACTCTGGCAACCGGGGGAATCTGCCACCAGGTCTTTCCTGTGGCCCAAATGCTGGCCGCATCAGTCCTCACAACAGGTGTTCCCAAGCATCCCACGCCTCCATACATGTTGGAATGGCTGTCTGAAGCTACCACCAAGGTCCCTGGCCAAGCATATCCTTCCTCAACCATGATTTGATGTCCAATACCCCTTCCGGCAGGGTAAAAGTCAACACCGTGACTCTTTGCAAACCGCTCAATTTGCTCGTACTTTTGTAAATTCTTCTCTGACTTGTTCTGCACGTCATGGTCAAGGGTCATGACGATCTGGTTGGAATCGTTCAGCTTGGACGCCCCGATGGACATAAACTTCAGCGCAACGGGCCAGCTGTTGTCATGGGTCATAATTCGATGTGGAGAGATGGTAACGTAGTCGCCTGATCGGACATATTTGCCCTCTGGCAAACCAACGGAATATTTCTGGACGATTTTCTCGGTGAGGGTTTGAGGGACGAGGGTATTGGATTGGATCGCGGAGTGGATTGCGGCAGCTGAAGGGTCTTGAAGCTGTGTGTGGAATACATCGGCCGCTGAGAGTCTGCTAGCTACAGAGAATTGTCTGTATGCGATCGGTCTGTAGCATTGTAGTGGCAGTCTTCGACTCTGTGCTCTGGCAATTGGAAATGCAATCGCCCTGCTGGCGCTTGCCATGGCTCTCCTCGATATGACGCCAGCCATCGTGGAGAATGAGAGCTCTTCAAGGGAGCTCTTCAAGGAACCTCTTCGCTGACAGACTGCTTGATTCGATGTCTGCTGGTTTTCGATTCATCTCAACTTCCTCTTCTTTTTCCTGTCGAATGAAAGAGCATCAATTAAAATCCCGAGGCTCAAAGTGTGCAAACATGACAAACAAACTTAATTCGGTAGTTTCTCCCCGATCGCGGACTTATGTAAGCAGGTGCCTTTTCTATCTAGATTGGAAGAAATTAAAGGGAAGTAAAGTAAAGAAAGAAGATGTTTGGATACTGAGTACGGAGTATGCAGGTACATTTTATAATTAAAGGCCGAATATAAGGCAAAAAACTAACATGGTATCAGAGTTTAAAAACAAACGTCAGGGTATTTACATATGCATAGAGGAATAGGAATAACAAGGGCGCTATAAATGAAGAGAGATGCTCTCAACCCCAAAAAACAGAACAAAAATGCAGAACAAACAGGTATATGATTAAAGGCAATGCTCCTCCCAAAACAAATCAATCTAAGTTGGTTGCCACCCTAGCGGGTTCTAGTCCTCCAGGCTCCACATCCTCTCCTTGTCTAGATATTGTAGCAGCGGTATGGCAACCGTCAAAATTCTCGGTTCCAAGGTCGATTTCCTCGCCTTGTCTAGATATGGTAGTAGCGGTTTGGCAGCTGTCGAAAATTCCAGCTCCAGGCTTGTTTTCGCCCATGGGGCGGCGTCCGCTGCGTCGTAATACGTAAGAGTTTAAGAATGAGTAGGAGGAGGGTCCGCTCCGCTGGGAGCCGAGGATGCTGGGGAAGTAGCGCGCGACAAACGGTTTGAGAGATGCCAGCGAGGCAGCGATCTAGTATATGTTAGACTGGGCCAGTCAATGAGGGCGGGGGGCCATGAACTTACGACACCAAGATACATCTCAATCGTTCCGGCAATCCAGAGGGGATAGCCAGCCCACGTTTTATCATACGACGTATTCAGCTTGTGAAGGAAATATGATCTAAAGCAGCCAGCAATGCAGACTATAAAGCCGGCGCCGAAGAGGAAAGCGAGCATGACACGTTGTTGGGTAGGTAACCTAAGTGTCATGATAGTGGGAAGTGGCAGCATAACGACGCAGAAATCGGTGACGGTATTCAGTATACTGGCACCTAAGAGATGTGCAGTTTCGTTTATGCACTCTTGAGGTTTAGTCGAGAGTGTCCAGTAGGCGGAGACGGGGCTATAACCAGATGTTAATAGAGCGACTTTTTTTTATATTAAGATAGACGACATACCGGCATGTAAAAACAGCTACTATACAAAAGACTATCATTTCTGTCGTGACTATGGCCATATTGGCTACGATAAGCCACCACAGGGTGAGCGAATTTATGCCCGCTGTGATCTTTCGAGTAAAACATAGTAGCGAGAGCTTGGTGAATGAGCAGCCGACAGCGAAAAGGCACTCTATTGCCATAGTAAACTTTAGCCCTATGACGAGGTGGTTGAATGGCACATCGTAGACATGTCGACTCCAACCAAACTTGACCGAGGCCAGATCAGCAATGACACCGCAGCCAAGTGCAGGTATCACGGCGATGATTATAAATATATCGTCCCAGCCAAAGCTCTTCGATACATGGATGCGACTGAATATGCGGAGGATAACAACTGCAAGCGTCAAGGGTGCGAATATCGAGTTCATAATAATTATGAGGGCCCGGCGGACGTCTGTCGGATTCACATAGTTCGGCTTGGGCCAGGAGAGTATCACAGAGGTTGGAGGGAGCTGCATGGCGCTAGATGCCACGTCGAGGGTGCCAGTAGGGCCGCTATTGTCATTGCCGGGACGCCGCAAAGAGGGAAAGAGACGAATTCATTCTTTCAGGGCGCCAGCGACATAAAGAACTGCGGCGGGATGCACTTGGACTGCGGAGTTGTTATATACAAGCGGATCGGAAGGCTTGCCGTCTCTGTCGGTGTCCACGTCCCGCGACAACCCCATGTATGAAATTACGTATTAGCGCACCCTTCAAGCCTATGAGTATATGTATCTCAAACTCTCCTGGATCGCGAGAATCGACACGAAGGTTTAAACAACCCTGTGACTCCACGCACTATTTCTCCTGATCCAAGTTCGCGAGCCGCTTAGGAATTCGCTGTACCGACGATCGTTCCTAGCGCTGCACTAACACCTTGGAATCGCCTCCATGGGCTCGGGGTAGTATATTTCAACGGATGTCGATTTTCAGGACAGAGTTGTCCCTGGGCTGATCAGTCAATAATCAATCAACCATCCGCAGGCGCAGAATCATTCACACGGGCCATGGCCCGTGACAGCTAGACTTTTTCAATATAATTCCGCCTTTTGACAATCCAATCATTGGCAGCATCGGAGAGGTTTGCCATGGTATTGGGATATATGTAGTATCTGATGGCCTTACCACCGGCACGGCTGGCAAAAGCACATCGACACGTAGGGCGGACATCGCAATTTCCGCAGACATGTCGATATACTCCGTATTGAAAGGGTTGAACATAGCCTACTAAACGGGGCAGGACTCGTTAAAGGCGGTTAAAGGCTCTGGCAGAGACAGATGTGTACCGATACTCCATAGCCATAGGCCTCCCCGGATTGCAAGTCGAGCCCGGAATACGGAGTGTGGACTGTTCCGCTCCTTCAGCCTGGGTATTCATTGCTTTTTCTCTCTCCTCGTCTCGGGCCCGCAAGGGACAATGTCGTAGTGGACCCAGTCAGTCGTAGCTGAGAAGAGAGAATGAGTCGCCATAAGCGTTTCCCTGTGGCGCGGCGGCTTGTTTGAACCGTTCGAAAAAGAAAGGTGTGGCCAGAGCAATTTTGCTTCCAGAACATTGGTTAAAGATCAAGAAGAAGCTTTAAATAGTAACCACTTTTCATTTGAATGGCGATCGATGTTGATCACATTGCTCCTATTGAGTCGTCTTGAGTGGGTTTTTAATACTGGGCAAAGCCGGTCGGACCTCTCAACTATCACGACGTCGAGAAGAGATTCTCTTCTTCGTAAGAATGGTGCAGATCGGGATGCCACTCCGGTTTCAGATTCGCTGCGACTGATCGTTGGATATCGAGCTTAGCAAAAGCGCTAGGGTTGGAGGTTTGGCAACGAGACTAAGTAAACCCGGCCTGCAGGGTAAGCCCTAACAAGATGAAAAGAAACAGTTTCTTGGCCGCTACGCGATTGACGTCGTCCATTTCCACCAATACAATGCCTCGCTAGTATAGCTTACTGACAACCCCCTGCCGGGTGGCTTGCAAGGCGGCTGACTTGTTGGACGAGGACCAGTAGGTTCGCACGAATGCTCCTTAGCGCTAGGTGAGCCTTCTGAAGGACTCGTTAGCATAGCAGAGGAGCGGACTAGTCAATCCTTTCAGTCGCTAACTAGTCAAACGAAATAGGGATGATGAAACTGGGAGAACTATTCCCAATCTACAAATCTATAGCTGCTTATGCCTTTCCAGCTTAGGAAATTCGTGGCGACCCCAGTGGCCAGGAAATGGTCTTACGTTCAGCTTGACTGGGCATGTCAGGAAAATCATACAACAAATTTCACTACTGGTACAAGGTAAGAGATATGCTGTTTCGAACCAGGGGCGAATTCCAGACTGTCGCAGTAGGAGGCAACTCCTCGATCGAATTTGCTTAGAATCTGTTGGGGGTCTGCACGATTATAGTACTGGCATCGAGGTCAACAAAATGAATGGTTTATATTCGCAAAGGTGAAATCTTACGAATTTAACCCGTTCTTTCTAAAGCGGAGTATCCTTACTTCAGTACCAAAATATCGCCAGAACTAGAAAATAAAAAGAAAACTCCAGGACCAGATCACCCGGTACACTGGCATGCTTTGAGGATGTTGCTGATATCCTAGCAGTGCGCGACCTATACAGGGTATCCGAGAGAATACGCCGCGTGCTGACGAATAGGGAGATGACACCAGGACCTGACCACTTTCTCACAGCCGATAGCGGTCCCAGGCTAGATGCCCTCTTACATAACCTAGCAAAGACGACATCGGTGTGCTATAAACAATATCTAAACACTTGATCGGAGTAGCCTACAATGCCGCCTTCCGACCCCCTTTAAAGAATTTTGCGAAATCACTATTCCCAGATAACTACAAGAGATAAATATCCACAAGATGAATGTAGATTTTAACGAATCTAAATTATCGAGTATAAATCATATCTACTGCCACAAATGTATATTTTCATACGCAAAGTGGTCTAGGCTCCTGTTACCTCCTCCACTGTGCTATACATGCGACTTTCAAACCCACCAGCTGCTGCTACCTCCAAGCTTGTTAGAAACCGAGCAAAGTAGTCCGAGACACCCGCGTCCGTCAAACCCTTATAACGCTCATCTCCAGATAGCTTGACATGCCCGATACGTCGGCCTAGGTGAGCTGACAGCTTCTCAGCCACCTCATCGTAGGTAAGGAGCTCTGGTCCTAATACGCGGTAGTCGCAGTTATGCGATTTAGGATCTGTAAGAGCTCGGAACGCAACGGCCGCAATATCAATAGCGCTCACGAAGGGAATTTTCCCATCACCACAGGCCGTGTATATCTTGCTATGCTCGCGGATAAGAGGGCGGGGAGCCTCATCAGTTAGGTTCTCTATATATCTAATTAGCTGGGGCATTAAAATATAAGGTTGTGAGATGTAGTTACCCATGAATCAACTAGGCCGAAGCACACAATGGTCGACACCAGTGTCCAGAAAATGCTTCGATACTGCCCCCATACCAGGCCGTGATAAGTCGGTAGAGGTACCTGCTACCAGGACAAAGCGAGTAACGCCATGCACGTTGCGCGTATAGTTGGTAAACTCGATCATAGGCTTCCAGGGCTCTGCAACTAGCGGTTCCATAAGATAGATAGCGGAGATGGGTTTACCGCCGAAGGATGCTTTCCATGTTTCCTTGTCGAGCCAGTCGAATTTAGCGGCTGGCATGCCTGCTGGGGCTGCGGACGAACCACGGCGGGAGGCGAGGAGGAATGATATATTTGCATTTTGGAGGAAGCGAGCTAGGCGGATGGAAGTCTTGCCTGTTCCGCCGGTAAAAAGGATGGCCATTGTAGCGTGTAAATGTCTAGTAGATAAAAATTGTTCAACTGTGAGTGGGGATACACTCTTGTAAGCGTTTGGCCGGGCTGCGGGAGCGCTCTTTATGTTGGTAGTTAAGGCGGGCTTAAGCCAAGTCCGAGCCTCACGCTGGGTTGACAACAACAACATCCTACAGCCAACAGTATTGTGACTAAAGATTAACATCATTGATGACCACATAGTGCATGGTTGTTCGTCGCCCAAAAACCGAGCCTGGAGGAGCCTGCGGAAGCTGCCCGAACCCGAACATGCATCATCTCCTGGGTATCTACTTCAACATGTTGTCCAGTCCAATGTCAAAATAGAGAGTAGAATGGCCTTCAAAACAAAGCGACGAGCTTCAGTCTTTGTCTCCTGATACTCGAATACCGCAACAATGTATGGCGGACTACATATCCACCACCCAGCGGGCCCGATATCATGCTGGATATCAGCATCAAATTGGCCTGATATCGAGCCTGAAATCGAGCATTGAGCTAAGCGCGGGCCAGAGACAATCACGTGTTATATGGATAAAAGTTAATCCATCTCCTCTCTGCATTTCTAGCCAATCATAATGAACAAATCTATTACTAATATAGTCACCTGACTACCGTGGTGCCAATATGGATTTTTGTAAAAATACGAGTTTTGGCAGCATGTAAGCTATATAATCCGCCGGTAGGACGAGGAGATAGGACAGAAAAAATTAATGCCGAGGCTAGCTTAAGTAGGATGAGGGAATCTGATATGTATGGATGTTATATTGGGGCTAACAGCAACAGATGGTAACTTCCGCTGCCACTTTAAGCCAACACTTATCTACGTCGGGCATCTTACTGGCTAACTACCGCTTTGCAAACATTTGGTGTCGGTGGTAGTATATAATACAACCCCGTCTCCTATGGCAAAATGAAATATACATGCAAGATGACCCCATTCAATCTAAACATCCCTTACACTAGGTAGTTATATATTATACGGGGCCAATTGTGTCTAATGACCTGTATCTATACATTGGGATATGTATAGAAACTAACGGTGGGATATCTAGAAATCGGAGAAATAGCAAGACCCCTGTCATCCGTCCCTGGTAAATGCACGTAGCAACAAGGTAGAATGCACAGAACCGGGTATGCTCATCAGGAACCCTGCGAGGACGAATGATTCTAAATACCCTGGGAAAGATATTTTTTTCCGATGGTTGGGCTGAAAAGTGTAAAATATCGCAATAGAGAAAAAAGTATCCTCCAAGACTAAAGCCTGAATCACTTACACATGAAAGGGACCTTGGGGGGATTGTAGTATAAATATTCGTCCATCCAGCCTGATCACACAAGTCTAACTATACAACGGAGAAACAAGAACCCAGCCGACGTGCAGTTCCTGCATGGCATAGTTAACAGGAAACTCCCATCCCACCATTGCATCATCCCACCTTGCGTACCTCTGTACTGAACCTGAACTTGGCCATCTACTCCCACCACCCTGCTGAACCATAGTAACGACAGCCCCAATGCCTTCGCGATCAGAGATTGCTTACTTCGGCGCTGGTCCTGCCCCTCTTCCAACTGCTGTTGTTGAGGCCGGCGCCAAAGCCTTCGTCAACTACAATGAGAGTGGCCTGGGACTAGGGGAAATCTCCCACCGATCTCCAGCCGCCAACCAGATCCTCGCCGATACCAAGGCAGCCCTAATTACCCTGCTCGACATACCGGAGAACTACGAGATACTGTTCCTTCAAGGCGGTGGAACAGGCGAGTTCAGCGCGGTCGTACAAAACCTGGTCAGCGTCTGGGTTGAACGGAGAAGGCGCAAAGTCGCAGCTCAATTCGGCGACGATGAGGCTAAAGTCGTCGCAGAATTGAAGAGACAGGTTGACGAGGAGTTAAAGCTGGATTATATCGTCACTGGATCCTGGTCCTCGAAGGCATCTCAGGAAGCAAAGAGATTGGTTGGAGAGAAGTTTGTTAACGTTGCTGTTGATCCGAGAGCAGCGAATGGCGGGAAATTTGGGACGATTCCGGCTGAGGAGGAATGGAAGCTTACCAAGACGAAGAGTGAAGGAGGCAAAAGTGCACCGGCATTCGTGTACTTTTGTGACAACGAAACTGTGGATGGTGTCGAGTTTCCTGCCTTCCCAAAGGTATTGGAGAATGCGCAGGATATAAACGAGGAAGATGAACGGCTAGTGGTGGCTGATATGAGCTCCAACTTCCTCAGCAGGAAGATAGACGTGAAGAAGTACGCTGTGATATTCGTAAGTGAAGAATATGTGCCAATTCTTGGAATTTCTTTCAAATAATCGCTAATGTACAATGGGTCTATAGGGAGGAGCTCAGAAAAATATTGGTGTTACAGGGGTCACTCTGATCATCGTCCGCAAGGACCTTCTACCTCCTCATACCGCCACGCCATGCCCGTCTCTACTCCGCCAGCTTAATATTGGCGGGCTTCCAGGGCCCATCGTCATGGACTATGCGATCACCGCCAAGAACAACTCCCTATACAACACGCTTCCAATCTTCACCCTCTGGATTGCCGGTCAAGTTATTGCTGCCTTGGTCAAAACTCACGGCGAGGCTAAAGTCGCGGGTCAGGAAGACATTGTGGAGAAGAAAACCGCTCTTCTCTATGGCGCACTCGACAAGTATCCCAAGGTGTATCAGGTGGTTCCCCACAAAAGCGTACGCAGCAGGATGAACGTCTGCTTCCGTGTATCCGGAGGAGACGCCGAGAAAGAGAAGGAATTTATTGCTGGCGCAGAGAAACGCCTCCTTCAGGGGCTGAAGGGTCATCGAAGCGTTGGCGGCATCCGAGCCAGCAATTACAACGCCGTTTCACTAGAAAATGTGGAAAAGCTGGTGCAGTACCTGAATGACTTTGCCAGTGCATATTTTTCTGGGTATGGCAGGCCATAATGGCTCCGCAGGAGGCCGCTAAACCTTGGCCCAAGATTCACGTCCGGAAAGAGTTGGATGTATATATATCGTTCTCATAGCTTCCAAACTGACCAACCAGAGATATTCAACTCTCTCAAGATCCCTCGAAGTGGTCCTTGGGCCTCTCGTCCGTTTTGCCACATTTTGGGGCCAGCTAAGTAGCTAATAAACCCATCTGGCCCCGATATAAGAATTAACTTCTTCTTTCTTGGTCCCACAAGGGGGTGCTGTGCTCTCGAGTTTATGAATTTCATAATAGAATCCTTCTGGATAAGCGTGTTCTCTTCATCCACAAAGTAATCGACCGTGAATTTCTTGGGGTAGAGTCTCTTGAGTTCCTCCAACTGTTCCACGACGTAATTTCTCTCTTCTAGGTCTGTAGTCTCTTTGGGTGCCTCTGTAGTACTAGCCATAGAAAATAGGTTTGACCACCAGCTCCGTTGAGAGCTAGTAGAATCACTGCGTCCGCCTAAACAATCCTCTCTCCGTCTATTGGCCCATAGTATATGCATTCTGGTCTCTTCCCTCGGCCGCATGCATTTGAGGATCGTGTGCGCCGCTTGCAGGGCCGGAGCTATCCCAGTCCCGCCCACGATAAATAGAACCTCTTGGACATCCGGAGTTAATTCAAGTCCAACCTGGGGCCCGCGCATTTCCACAACACTTCCGGGTTCGAGGCCGTGTATATAGCTAGAAACCTCGCCATCTTTTCGGATAAGGAATTGGAGCGAGGTGTCATTCTCTTCAACGGTGTTGGTGCCCTGCGCAGATTGCGCCGATGGCGGTAATGGCGTGTAGTCTCGACCAACCTGCAGCTGGGGTTGCTTGAACTCTACACTCCAAATTCCGGTCTCAAATGCATCCTGGTAGACCTCTGCGTTTATTCCTCCCTCCCTTTTTGGCCGCAGGCTGAAGATACTGCACGTCGACGACACGGGAGTCTTGGAGATAAGCTGATAATTCGTGAACGTGACGGGGTCTAGGGTAGTGCTAGACGGATCTCCACGAAATCTGGCGTAAGCACCAACCCCGCCGGCTGCAATAGTCACTATGGCAAGAGTTAGCCATAGCTTGCTTGCAGGGCGCTTGGGCTGCTGGGCTGCTGTAGACGAGTTGCGAGCCCATAGGAGGCGCTGGCGTTGCAATTGAGAAGTAAGGTTACATCGTCGGGGAGTAGACGGAAGCCGACATAAACGAAGGGGCCGAGGAAACATGAAAAGCAGCAATTGCAGCCAAAAAATGAACCGATTCTTTAGATATCTTTCTTCAACTTCTCTTGCTTCTTCAAGCTTTCTCGCCCTGAAAGAAGGCGGATCACGTGCATCTGTAGATCGATCTGCTTAATCAGCCATGAGACGGTCACCTGATTGGCCGTGTCTGCGATAAGCAATATATCATGGCTGGAAGAGGAAATATGCTTGATCTTCACCTTCAACCTCGTTTGTCGACCTCTGCCTTCTTACACCCTTGATTTCTGGAGGAGATAGCATACCGGGCGACTGCAGTTGATGAGTTAACGCAATTGTCCATCAAACAGATCCGTCTACCTCGCCGTCCCCCACCACAGCTCGTTACTCCTCACTATGGCTGGCAGCTCTCCACACCCCCTTTACTCCTGAAATACCGCGAACGTTCATTGCGGTCTTCCTCGTCGACGAAGCCAAAGTCACATAAATCCTATTCCCTCGCTGTATGCGCTGTTAAATAAGCGCAATGAGAGACTCCCTCGAGCTAGCATCTCTCGCCTCGTCAGAGAATGAGCTAGCACAATCCTCATCGGAATCCGGCGTCGGTTCGTCCCGCAGAGAGTCCCTAGAGAATGAGGACCCTATATCAGGCGAGATATACGAACCTACGCGACCAGGTCATGGCCGATCATATTCGGTCTCCTCTGCCTTCGACTTCGGAAGCAATCTTTTCCCACTATCGCAGACAGTGGGCGGCTATGCGCCGTTGGGTGCTCCTTCAGCGGTATCCCTTGAACACAATGCCAATATAACGGATGGCTCGCTGGAGAGGCACAAGACGTTGACATACTTAAACGGACTGTCGTTAATCATTGGGTTAATAATTGGTTCCGGGATCTTTTCTTCACCTGGCCAGGTAAACCACAATGCGGGCTCGCCTGGCGCCTCACTCATTGTATGGGTTGTTGCTGGTCTGCTAGCATGGACAGGTGCTTCTAGTTATGCAGAGTTGGGTGGAGCCATCCCTCTCAATGGTGGCGCACAGGTCTACTTATCGAAGATATTCGGTGAACTGGCCGGTTTTCTCTTTACATGGACTGCAGTTTTTGTGCTTAAGCCAGGCTCCAACGCTATAATATCCATTATATTTGGGGAATATGTCGTTGAAGCTATCGTTGGCACGAAGGTAGACTCCGTTAATCCCTGGATTGCCAAGGGAGTGGCCGTGGCTGGTATTATAACCGTTACAATGCTAAACTGCATATCGACAAAGCTGGGTACGCGCGTTGGAAACATATTCATGTTTTTCAAGTTTATTGCACTTCTCGCCGTCACCATTATCGGTATTGTGGTTGCAGTTACTGGGCTCTCCTATGATGGCAACCCTAACAAGGAATGGAAAACGAAAAACTGGTTTGAAGGAACAAGTACAAGTGTCTCCAGCTGGGCTGTAGCATTGTACTCAGGTCTATGGGCCTTCGATGGATGGGAGAATGTACGTTCAGGTTCCGACCTTGTTGCTACTCTTGATATGATTATACTAACATCAAGCTAGACAAACTATGTGACGGGGGAATTTAAAAACGCGGGCCGCGATCTGCCTCGTGTAATCCACACCGCTATGCCGCTAGTGATTATATGCTACATTCTGGCAAATATCTCCTACGTTTTAGTCCTGCCGGCTTCTACCATATCCGGCACAAATACAGTCGCGGTGCATTTTGGGGCCAAAGTGTTCGGCCCTATTGGAGCTGCTGTTCTTGCACTTGTCGTGTCCGGAAGCTGCATCGGCGCTATAAACGCCTCCGTTTTTACGAGCGGTAGACTAGTCTATGCCGCTGGCAAAGAAGGCTACCTGCCAGCGATATTTTGCAGGCTGGGGATCAATGAATCAGCAAATCCCATGGGAGGTCGCCTTCAACGACGTTCCTTTATCAAAAAGGCTATCATTCGAGTGTTTGGTGACGATATCGGGATCGGATATACCCCCATATATGCCATGGCTTTGAACATGGCGTTTTGCATATGCTACATCCTGGTGGGCGAATTCAAAACCCTAGTCACTTTCTACGGGGTGGCTGGGTATTCTTTATATTTCTTGACTGTCTTGGGCCTTATCGTGCTACGAATCCGTGAACCACGATTAGAACGACCTTACAAGACGTGGATAGTGACTCCGATCATTTTCTGCTGCGTCAGCTTATTCCTCCTCAGCCGAGCGGTATTTGCTGAACCATTACAGGCCCTTACTGTGGTTGGCTTTTGGGTTATTGGAGTTCCAGTGTATTTCTGGCGAATAAATCAGCGGGATGGGAAATTTAACCTTGGGGGTGGATGGTGGAAGTTCTGGAGAAAATCGCGGCAATGATTCTGATCGGGGAGGGCCTTTAACGTGGGACGATTATTCAGGGAAATTCTTACCGCTTACGTCTACTTTTTGATGACGGTGATCTATTTATATACGTTTTTTTTTTCTAAAGCCGTGAGTTCCGCATACGGATCATGCTTTGGGGTACGGTCGACACTACTGGACTCTTCTTGATATGGTTTATAGGGCTATTATAATGATAATAACATAAATTTAATTGAGCGTACCCGCTATACTCTATTTGTCTACGTCACTCGGCCTACGGCTAGTACCTTAGCAGTTATATCCAGTCTGGTTAACAGTTACCTACTGTTTCTAGGGGTATCGCCAGCCCACATGACTGAATATACTTGTCGACTCGGAGTTTGAAAGCAGTCATCCTTTACCTTTTATCCCTTTGTCGGAATAAAACAGCGAGGACATTGACAAACGCAGGTCAATGATGAGAGCAAGAATTCAGTAACCCAAGTGCAATACGTTCTCTTCAATCTCCTAAACTCGCACATGTAATCGCAAAAGTTCCGCACTGTAGTCGATAGGTGCCCCGGTAGCCATCACCCCCTATGTTGAACTTATTTTCCATAACACATCTCGCACTCTACGGTCGATATTTCTGCATAAATTTTCCGCGTACTTTAGCAGTTTACCACATTCCTTTGCCCTATGGACTTCAAGCGGATCGCCTACCGTAAGCAACTGTCTATAGAAAAGGCGTAAATCCATCATTGTCCTTATATCTAGTTGCTGCGTGAAGCCATACTCTTGGGCAGCTACCTCAATTTTTGGAAAGGCCTTTAATGGTGTATTGTCCTCCAGAGCTAGGAAGTGTTTCAGCCTCCATACTGAAGGGCGTAACCCGTGTTTCTCCACTGGGTATGACAAAAATTCTCTCAATTCAGAACTCCCAGCACAGCTGTATCTGTCGAATAGCTGCGCTAAAGTGCTGTTTTCCCATGCCTGCCAGAACTCATCGAAGGAGCAGGTAGGTGAAGCGGGTGGCCTGGCATTGGGATGAGATACGAACCCAGGGCTTTTATCGTAGTCATCAGCATATTTATTACCACCGAAAAGCTCGCTATAGAGAACCCCCAGGGCTCCCTCGTGATACTCATCGTTGCACAGGACAAAGCCAAAGTCGTACCATAAATCAAACTCCACCCAGTGTGGGTTAGGGGTTGAGCAATCTAGAGCGAGAGCATAGAATATAAAGCAATATTTTTTTGCCAGGGGTTCGAGCTCCTGGAAGTTTTTGCCACGATCATCTGGCCTAAGGTAAGGTCTTGCGGCACCAATAGCCCGTTCAATTGCATTGGTTTGGATGCCAACCTGAAGTGTTGGCGCTGAGTTGTCGAGAACCTGTTGATTTCGAAGAAACCATGGGAAGTAACCCCCTCGTCTTTTTTCGGGGATTGCAGAAAATTTCTCGATGATTTTTTGGGCAAGCAAGCCTTGTTGTTGCCATTCGTTCACTTTGACTGGGCTAATTTCTGGGTCTTGGAGAAAGAGAAAGCCCCCGTAAAGGCCTAAGAGGTGAGATTCCTCTCTCCAGTGGGAACATCGGCTAAATCCAAAAGCTTCACGGGTTTCTTCATCCTTTGGGAACTGATCTTTTATAATGTCGTCAAAGAGTATGTCTGCCGTTGTTATCGGGCGAGCAGAACACTTTGCAAGATGATTTAGGGACATTTGATCCTGACACCTTTGGCTGCAAAACCAACCCTGGTTACAGTGTCCACAATGGCGACGGGTTTCTAGTCCGCAGATTTGGCATTCGTCTCGTGTTATTATAGACATCGACATTATGGATGGCGGCATCAATTCTGGAGATTGACCCTGCCCTTGCTCTGGGAGAAATTGCCCACTGGAAGTATCGTGGCTATCCTTGCTGAAGACATGGGCACTCCCCCGTCAGTAGAGCTAACATAAATTGGCAGTAATATAGCTCACCTCAGATCTCCATAATTGTCTTCCTTTTTAATACCACGAAACATATCTCCGCGTTGGGCCTGAAGATGTTGCGATACGAGCGACATCATATAAGGATTGTCAAAACTCTGTCTTATGGATGCAAGCGACGAGCCTCCAACGGTAGATTCTTGGGCATGGGGGATTTTTTTGGCCTCTTTATTCAGGATAGAATTCTTCATATCCTTCTCGACACCTCCAAGAACCCGAACAAGGCGCAAGCGTTCTCCCTTGTCAAGCCATGGAAACTCGGGTAAGGTCCAGAGATCGTAGACCTTACCATGACACCCCCTTGTCATGAATTGCCCGTACCTATGGATGAACCTGGAGCATAGAAGACAGCTTCTCCTGCTACATCCTACATATTTGAATATGGATGCTCCCGTACAGTCATGCTGGGTTGCAGCCAGGACAACTTGTACCTCCGCGTGTACTTCAGCAACTGGCGATTTCAGCTCGCCAAATTTTGAGAGTAATTTGCGCTTTGTCCAGGATCCCCTTTTGTTCCCAGCTGCAAAGACAGATTTCACGGTTTGGTCGTCTAGGCTGAGGCCTAGCGATGAGAAAGTATTCGCTACCGACCAGTTACCGTCTGGGTTTCCCTTTTTTGACATTGCTCCATTTGTGGGTGGAGGTGCCACTGGAATAATCCGGAGATCCCGGAAGTTTGAAAGCCTTTCTGCACCTCGGATCAAAGTTTTAAAACACGTCTTTAGCCTGCCTAAAAAGCCAAGAGCGTCTCTCAGTGACCTCGCTTTGGAAACATGGTTGGCAATACTCTCAAATTGTTGCTTATTGTAAAGGCAGCAAATATCATAGGCGCTTTGGACTGCTTCCTCAAGGCCATCTTGCGTCGATAAGCGCGGTATATCATTTACTAGAACCCGGAAATTCTCAAGGGTCTATTGTTACTTCTTTATTCCGTAAAAGAAAAGAGATAGGTAGGACATACCTTGGCTATTAAGCTGGGAAATGTCCCGCAGGCTTGACGCTATGGTCTCAAGTATTTGAACTCTCGGGTCCTTTTCCTTGAACCCGTTATTCCTCGCCACAAGAATATCGACCCTATCTGGCCACTCGATCATTAAAGATGATGAGACATAGTAGCCTCCTTTCTGGTGGGCAATAAGTTCGGACAGCCTGTCAAGAAAAGCTCTATTTAGTTTGTCCTCGTTGAACCGTGACAGTATGTCCACATTAACAGAGCTGGTGCTCTCTAGGTCCGGAATCTCTGCCTGCTCATCGGCTAACTCGGTGAAATCCACGGCTTCTTCAATCTGCCCGCCATTCTTTAGCCGTAAAATCTTGGCGTAAGCCTCGAATTTATGTTTACCCCATCCATCCGGCCCTGATAGAAACGAAGCACTCATTATTTGATGGAGATCAGGGGATTGAAATAAGCTGTGGAGTTGAGGGGATAAGGTTGGCGCCGACTAGCAAACTCTCTAGCCGCCATGATCCACTTATTCACGTGACACTATGCTTTATATTGTGGCATCTGAAGATATCTTAAAGTGCTAGTGGAAACTATTGTAGCTCACTCTGTTGGGGCCGCGGGGCTCAGGGGAAAACTTTACCATCGTTGAATCCTGGATCTGCTGGTTGGTGTCTAATGAGGAGGCTTATAAGGAAGTGTATGCAGAATAGATAGACAACGAGGGAAATTGGGGAAACATAAGGGATGAGGGCGAGAAGGTTAATAGATTATGGCCTTTGATGCCCACTGAAAGAAATCTAGGTGCGGCATCTATGATTGCTGATATACAACTCTACATAATACACGGATACCACCCATCAGCTAAACCTGCATAAGTATATAGTACCCCTTAACTCGACGATATGGCACGGCGTAGAAACTCGACGGCGACTGTGTAGTATTGTTAGCATTTATCGTTGATAGTAATAGAAAAAATAACCTACCGTGTCTAAACTCATGCGGCTTCTCGGTAATGACCCAATGCCCACAGTCAAAATCCACCATCGTCAGGCTCGGAAAGAAGTCATGCATCAACGGCTTTGACTCGTCAGGTAGATAATGGCTCTTTGTAGCTCTAATTATCAGCACAGGTTTCTCAAACCGCGTTTCCTGCGGGTTAGTATACGGAAAGTCGCCTAGTGCATCCAAGGAGGAAGACAGTGTATCCAGCGGTACACGGAAATGTAGATGGTTGTGCCCAGGTACCTTGGCTAGGTTGGTGAGTAGGAACAGACGGATGGATGGATCTGACTCGTATTGTGAGAGGAGCGAGTCTGCCTGGGCTAGGGATGTGACGGGTGCGGGCTGGGACTGGACGTGTCTCATGCCCTTAATGTAGCGTGGGAAATCGTCGGTCAAGGGCAGACGGATGGGCCCGTTGTCTATTGCGATGACGCTGGATATCAAGGACGGAGAGCGTAGGGCGAGGGTTAAGGCTGTTTTGGCGCCCCTATACATGCGTCAGTTACCTACCTGTCTGGGGATGGGAGGGATAGAGGTAATAGTAGTGTACATAGAGTGGCCGATGAGGATGACATTGCGTAGGCCGTGGTCATGGATGAACTTTTCTACGTCCAGGGCGAGCTCGGTATAGTCGTGCTTGGGATGATGGGGAGAGTCTCCGTGGTTGCGAAGGTCCTACACATGGTCAGCGAGGTTTGGAGAACTTTCGACGTTATCGTTGGTAGGCATACCACAGCGTATACTGATGCCCCCAGGTCAGAAGCCAGCACTCTACAGAACATTAGCAGTGATATGGGTGTGTGTGTAGAAGTGTTGACGGAGACCAACTTGCTCATGCTCCTGTTGTTCTTCCTACAGCCGAAGAGGCCATGCATGAAGACGATGGGAGGACATTTGGCATGGTGGTGGCCTCGAGGCTTGTGTAGGCTGTAGGCCAGCGGCACTCTAGAGGCTGTAACAGCAGAGTAGTGCCGCACAAAGGATAGAGGTTGAAGGCGATACATTAACATGGTGATGATATATTCATGGGCAGCGCAAATTTCCATCCATCAACCCGTGCATTTTACATAGACCAGACAAGCAGGACAAGATCTCTTCTTTGCAACAGCGCATGAAGCGCAGAGACAATGAAAAGAGGTAGGACTCAGAGTCCAGAGAGGTGCCAAAGAATATGCCTGTCAAAACCCCGAAGGATGTTGAGTGGCAAGGCTCTCCACGCTGTGCAATGTAGGAGCCTTTCCACGGCGAAGCGCCTTTTTGATCGCGCCAGCCCAAACAAGGTAAGTATGAAGAAAGAAAAGAAGAAGAAAAAAAGATTAAGAAAAGGAGCGAGGGGAAGAAGTTTTTATAGGGCCAGGCAGCACGTGATGGATGACTAAGGATAAGCGAGGTTTCATCTTGACGGTTTCATTGGCTGAGAGATAAAGTTGATCCGGGCCGATATACTTGCTGAGTAAGACGGAGTATAGTTATCCCAGAAGACTCCACGTGATAATAATTCACGTGATATTACTCCACGTGACTGAAAAAGTAGATTTGGGAAAGTTCAAGATGGAAAGATGGAAGAGAGTGACGAAGAAGAAGAGGAAAGGAGAAGACAACGCAGACAGAGAAAGTAGTAGTAGTAGAAGAAGAAGCAGAGCCATCGCGATGAGGAACAAGGCGACCAACTACCTTCGCAGGCCGGTCCGTCTTTACTCTCCCCCTTTCCCCTGCTGTCAATGGCTTGGTCTAATGCTGATATTGGATATAGAAATTCCGCCAGTCCTGGAGCAAATACAACCTGTTCAACCTGACCCGAATCACAAACCCGTTCACGGCAGCACGAACCGCCTTCCAGCAGAAATGGAAAGCCAAATCCATTACCCGCGCATACCACGGCGAACAGGTCCGGGAGAGTCAATGGGAGCGCATGTTCTCTCGCCGTCCCCGTGCCGTTGTGTCCCTGAACGCCCGCTATCTCGCTCGCAACGACGGCTCTAGTGAGTCTGCCGGCCGTGGTTCGGGGCTCCAGCGGCCTCCGGTCACGGGCCCGAAGCGTGCAGCATTCGAAATCAAGGCTACGCCATACACGCAGATGACCTATGCACCGTTGGAGAGGAGGTTGGATGTGGCTATCTTCCGGGCACTGTTTGCTAGCAGTACCAGGCAAGCGAGGCAGTTTGTCATCCACGGGGCAGTTAAAGTGAACGGAAAGAAGGTAGACCTCTCTTAAAGCTCGAAGAGAAAGGGAAAAAAAAACAATAAAAAAGCTGACAAGATTTAGATGCAACATGCGGGATACTTGTTGAATCCGGGAGACATGTTCCAGGTCGAGCCTGAACGAGTAATGTACGCTACGGGGGCACCCAAAGATGGCTCCCTGCGTCGATCAGGCCGTATACGACGACGTCTGGGTCCTAAGAAGGAAGGAGAGGAAGGAGAGGAAGGCGAGGGTGCAAAGAGTGCAAAGAGCGCGGAGAAGAAGGAAGACGGCAAGAAGACAGAAGAGCCAGAGGACCCACGAAGGTCACTGAAGGATATGCTCTCCGCGGCCAAGGAGCTCATGGCGACGGGCAAGAAGGTGCTCCCTGCTAAGCGGAGACAGGAGTTTCGTGCTTTCCAGCGCTCTGTCAAACAAGTGCTCTCACGGTCCAGCACCACCACGACCATGACCGACAACCTCGAGGCCCAGTTCCTTGCACTGAAGAACATGATGGAGGAGCAGAACAAGGCCGCCGAGAAGGCAGCAGCAGAAGCAGCCCAAAAGGCCGCAGCCAGCGAGGCGAGCAAGTCAGAGGCCGCCGCACCATCGATCCCAAGCACCGAATCCCACACCATCCAAGAACAGCCACCCATGGCCGCCACTCCCTTTAAAAATAATAATGCTTTCGCCGACTTCACCGACTCCCTCGCCCAGACCGACCTCGACGACTCCTCTGCGGCAGACCTGCGGGCCCTCAAGCGCGCCCTCGAGGAGCTGCACGACAACCCCATCGACAGCACGAAGCCGTATGCCACGCCCTGGCGGCCTCGCGACTACATGAGCCCCTTCGCCTTCGTGCCGCGGTACCTCGAGGTCAACCACAACATCTGCGCGGCCGTCTACCTGCGCCATCCCGTAGCGCGTCCAGGGATGGCAGAGGTGCCGACTCCCTATGGCGAGATTGTCGGCAGTGCTGCCTTTGCGTGGTATCTGCGCCGGCGTTAGATCTAGACACTGTATCATAGTATCATAGCATTGTACTTTTACTTCTTCTACTCTCTACTGTTCTGCTGTTCTGCTATATCTATATCAAGTACTGGTACATGGCTGCCACAGTAAATCTGCAGCGAAGCATGTACTATTACCGACCCGCCCTGCCGCTTACTATCGCCCGGGCTGAGCCAAAGATTACGCCATGGAACTTCTCCTTCCAACAACATCGCGCCCGAACACGACACGAACGAACGATAACAAGAAACACGCACGACCAGCACGACCAGACGGCGACCGCACTGCTTGCTCGACCTCGACTCTCCAGGCCCAGCAGGGGGCTCGCAGAAGCAAAGAACCCACCGTCGCGCAAAAAAGCAAAGAGGGAAAAAAAAAGAAAAGGAACACCGCTAAGGGCGAGCGAGGGCCTTTATTTTTTCATTATTATTGCTATTATTCATGCTGAACATCCTTATTTTTTCCCTTTTACCTTATTTTTCGATCGTTGTCTGAGCCAAAACCCAAAATCATCCAAGTTCTGAAAAAAAAAAAAAATAAGGGAAAGACTCCATAAGCTTAGTTGACCTTTTGCCGCCAGACCATCGCGAAGTCTCAGCATCGAAGGAAAAAAAAACATCGGACGGCGAACAGCGACAGCGACAGACAAGACGCCGTGCGTCCTCCTCTAATCCTCGTCTTCCTCCAGTCCGTCTGCCGCTGGCTCCTCGTCGCTCTCGCTCGTCTCGTACACGCCCATATACATGTTCAATTGGGCTGTCGACCCTACCGCCCCGCCAGGTCCGACTCTCTCGTCCCGTCAACAACAACAGCATCACCAGCAGCAACAGCAGCAGCAGCAGCAGCAGCAGCAGCAGGGTCACAGTCAATGGCTGAACGCGGCGCCAGGGAGGCCGCTGACCAGCGCGCTGCCGCTGCCGCCTATCTCGACCCTCCGCCAGCCTGCCACTGTTAACTATCCCATACCTACACCGCACCATGAGCCGGTGCCTACGCCGCAGCAGCAACAGCACCATCAGCAGCAGCATCACCAGGGCCATCAGCAGCACGCGGGGGGGAACGAGGTGGCCACGTCGGAGAGCCCGAGTTTACGAGAGAACCCGTTTACGGACCAGGACGCGGAGGGCAAGGTAGTGCTGCACGGGCAGGAGGTTCATATATCGAGTGTTCGGGGGCCGCATGATGGTCATGGACAACAGCATCAGGCTGCTGCTAGACGGCGGCAGCAGCAGCAGCAACAGCAGCAACAACAACAACAGCATCATCTCCCGCAGGCCCAACAGCAACATCACCATCAACAACAGGCCATCCCTCGCCAGCATTCACATCAGTTAACCCATTCACTCTCGCAGCAGCAGCATCAGCAACCGCAGGCTCAGCAGCACCCTCAACATCCTTCGCTACCGCAGCAACACCTCCAACATCAGCACCTCCAGAACCAACATCAACGCCAGAGACATCAGCAGCAGCAGGTTCAACAGGCTCAACAGGTTCAGCAGCAGCAACACCACCAACCGCCACAGGGTCAACCCACTCCCCAGCAACAACATCAAGACCAGCAGCAGCAGGCACAACACACCCTCCAGCAACATGCACATGCGCAGGCGCAGCATCAAAACCAAAAACGAAAACACCAGCAGCAGCAGCAACAGCAGCAGGCACAGGCACAGGCACAGCAACAGGCACAACAACAGGCACAGGCACAGGCACAGGCACAACAACACACCCAAACGGCCGCTCCTCAACCTCAGCCTACACCCCAACAGCCAGCGCAACAACCTCAACCGCAGCCACAGCAACCTTCAACCTCCCAGCCGGCTTGGGAGCGCCCCGTAGCAGTCCCTGTGCCCGCAGCTGTCCCGCAAGAGGACAATGATGCCGAAGTCTCGGTCGTTGAAGGCGCCGCGCCTCGAAAACACGGCAAACGCCTTACCACTCGTGAAGAAACCGCGTTATTCGAAATATGCAATCGCCATTCCGACTCCTTTGGTGAGCGTAACAAGCTCTGCGAATGGTGGATGGCCATCACACTGGAATTCAACCGGATAGAAGGCCATCCGTACTCATGGCACAGCGTCCGTCGAAAAGTCGAATTCGTCACGCAGCAACGTATCAAGTTTCTAAACGGGATGGGTGGGAAACGCGGAGATGACCAGGCAGACGCCGCCTGGAGTGCGGCCGTAGATGCCTGGGTTCCGGTCTGGAGGCGGTTTCAACAGCAGGAAACAGAGCGGATAAGCGCGAAGCAAGGGAAGAGAGGACGAAAGAGGAAATCAATAGCTGTCGACGCTCCAAACCTCGATGCTCCAAATCACCAAACTCCCGCTCCTCAGCCCGCTACGGCACAGCAGCAGCAACAAGCTCAGCCGTCACAGCAACATACCCCCCAGCAACAGCAAGCCGAAATACAGCTGCCCATGGGCTTCGGCACCATGTTCAACAATACAGCTACCAACAACGGTGCAGAACATGCTCACAGCCATCCCGTCAACACTGGAACTCCCGACCTCCTCGCGCCCGCAACCACCAACCCATCCTCCTCCTCGCCCCAAACAGACCCCAACAACGTCTCCGCAGCCACCCTCAAAGCCCTCTCACGCCTAAACAATACCCCCAAAACAGCCATATCACGAAACCCAAACCTCTCCCCTTCCACCGCCATGCTCATGTCTGCTGCCGAAAACTCCTCTTCCCGTCGCCCGTTCAATTCTCCCTCTATCCCGGTCTCCGTCTCCCTAACAGACACCCTCCAGCAACACCATCCTCACCCGGGCCCTGGCCCTCGCGGCTCCAACGCAGCTAACCCCGGTGTACCCGTCAGCGGCGTTAGCGGAGGCCCCACTGTCAACGGGCACCTGTCAGATGCATATATCACGGCATCAGCAGTCGCGAAGTCCGTCTCTGTTTCGACATTCGATCAACTCCGCGCCGAGCTGAGGGCTGAGTTCCGCGAGCAGCTAGAGAAAGACCGCATGCAGCTTGAAGAGAAGATTGATTCAGTGCAACGGACTCAGGAGGTGATTCTCGGCTTGCTCAATGAGCAGCGGTTCATGAAGTGATAGGATTGGCTTGTTCTTTGGATCTTCTCTTAGCATGCGGAGCGCGGACGTCTTATTTTTTTTTTTCTTTCTATACCTGAAAACCCCGTCTTTCCAATCATTCATATTGGGCGTTTCCTTTCCCCATCCGTGCCCTCCCCATCTTTGCGTTTTTTTTTTTTTTTTTTTTTTTTTTGATATACATCCATGTCGTATCTCTTTTGATCATCGGGACGTTCTACTACTATACATTAAAGGGGCCTTTGCTTTCTTTTTCAAGGATCTGGTTCACTTTCTACTCCACGGTTAACTTTGCCAAATTTTTCATCTTTGTTTCCTTTCAATTCTCCTGCCTTTCTCTACCCCAGCCTGCTTTCCTTGCCTGATTCGTTTTTTCATTTCCGTATGAAAATCATGATGAACAACTGTACCTATAAATACACCACTGCTTCCATGATCGTGATCCGAGATAAGGGAGAGAGATTAGAGCCATTTCTTACAGCCTTTGTGTTTTTTTTTACTTGTTTCCTTCACTGTTGGGATTAGGAATTGGATTGGGCTCAGATGGAGTAGATTGGACTTGAGAATTAGTGCCATGGCCAAATTCTACTATATCTTTTGTCATGTTGTCGGTTTTGGCCTCCCTTTAAGCATGTAATAGTTGATTGATTGGGTGGATGGGAGCGGATGGGATGAGTACGGTTTAATATAGATCAAGAAAGATCGAGAAGGATCTGTTTCAGCATTTGCCCTGTCTAGTCCTGTTATCGAGTATGTGGTGGTCAAGTACAGCGTACAGCGTGCAGAGATAGATGTATATATCACGGAGACGAAAAAAAAGAGCCAGGGGGGAAAAGGTGAGGAGGAACAAACAGAGGGCCACTAAGCCAACAAGGTAAGAAGGATAAGGGAAAAGAATCGTAGGACGCTATTTTCGATCTAAATTACACACATAAAGAAAGGAATCAGTGATATAACACAAGGGAGTCACGATAGACGCATTTGTACTCTTGCATGCATATATGTACGCGCGTTCAGCATAGACATCAAGTCACATACATATGTACGCTACGGAGTTTGGGGGCTGGCACGGTAAAATCAGTCAGTTCATAATAGCAGGCATTGTACATATAATAACCAATGAGGGTCTAACTATAGCAAGGGTATATAGCGAGGGTACATAACAAAATCCAACATACAGAAATCAGCAGAAACCAGAATGCCAACGGACAAATAACCAAATGTGAAAACAGAGAGAACACCATTTCACCCAACAAGTAATTAGTAAAATATGAATATATATACGTCAAGTTATTTATTTATTTCCTTCATAACGGTGTGTTCCAAGAAGCTCCGGGCCCATATATCTTGCTTGTCAAAACCAACATTAAACATCCCTGGTAAAAATCGCTTCGAATGTGCGTGGTCGTCGGCGAATATTGGACCATCCAGGGTCCGCAGTCGACAATTAGCGATAGCCTCCTCCAACAGTCTGGTGCCCACTCCACTCGACCTGGCGGATTGCTTGACCGTCCATGCACGGATTATGCCCGTCCACCTGGCTGAGCTCTTGCGTCTGGCTGATCGTGGTCGTACGCCCGGCGTACTAGCATCGGTAACTGTTTTGCATATTCTCATAACCAGGACACCAACAATGTCTCCACCGCCTTCACCGTTGTTCACGGTAGGGTCTCGGGCGACAAATACTTCGTCACGTCTATGTGATAGGCCATGAACGGAGTTTTCCGAAAGCCAGCTTATATCCCTCGATTGCTGGATCGAATCCTGATAGCCCCTGACCATGAAACGGACCACTAGAACGGAAATCGAGATACTCAGCGTCCAGACGCTGAGAATGAGGATAAAGTCGACTGGTGAACCCGAGTAAATTGTCTTGCTGCTTGAAAGGAAAAAGAGGATGCCAGCTGCAAGCACTGCAGGGTGGGAGATGATAGCTCTGACAGCCATGTGTCGTTGCTGTGCGATACTGTCTGACACCAGGCCGAGAGCAGTTGCGATTTCTTCATCGGATTGCGTGGGGAATACGGAGAGGCGAGCACCAGCGGGCTTAGCTGCGCCATGGGGGCAAAAATCGAGATCTAAAGCTTCTGCGGGCTGGAAGCTTGGTTGTGGAAGCGCCGGCGAGGGTAGATGAAATGTTTCCCGTCCGTAGGTCGATGTATGGAGAGGGGTGCATGGGATATCGGGAGTGTTTGCCATGGACAAACCATAGGGCGAGTATGGATTATAGAGTGCATCCTCAGGGAAGGTGGATATTTGCAGATTAGCCCTTAGCGAGGAAAGGAAAGCTATATTCACGTTAGCTCTCACAGTTCGGAGGATTAGAATAGGAAAAAAAAATTAAACGAGGGATGTTTATTCATACCAATTGGAATAAGCAGCCCCGGGACATGATCGCCCATTGTCAAAGCCTGCAGCGATTCTTCAACCGCAGAAACGCCATGCAGTAGCGGGACACGAGAAAACATGGAAGAGAGGTTATCCCTCGAGGCGACAGACGGCCAACGAAGCTCTCGGGCCCTTGGATGGCGCTTCATTTTGACGTGCTCAGGACGAGACGAGCGGTTCTCTACCGGCTGCAGCTATGTTTAGACGGGCGAAAAATGGTCGTGTAAGGTGGGATAGCCGGCTGATATTTTCATCCAGACAAGATCGGATGAAACCAGGTTGAAAAGCGTTTATTCATTAAAGATATGTATATAAATGGTACAAGGCAAGATTCCCTCAAGGAATAGAAGAAAGAAATCAGAAAGCAGACGGCTTCCACATTTTTCATCTACCAAATGGTCAGTGAAGAAAAGCGATTGAAGAGAGAGAGAAGAGAGAAAGAAAAAAGAAAAGAAAGCGACTGATGAGGTAGAGTGCAACTGACGGTTGGTATATACGTCTTTCAGCCTCTGCTCGCCCTTGACCCCTCCACCAGACTAGCAAGTTAGCTCACTTAGCCGGGATCCCGCAGGTCGAAGCCATATTATGATAACGCCCTTCTCCATCTTTAGCGGGATAGATAGGCGAGTGAGGAGGCCGGGCGGGCGAGTTGTCAAACGATGACGGTTGGAGAGCTGTTGGCGTACTCCGTAACTCCATCCCTGAACACAGAAAAAGAAACGAAAGCAGGAAAAGGACAGGGAAGAGAAAATGCCCGTCCATGTCACAGAGCCTGAAACACGATCTTGGCTTTCTCCTCTCTTGGGCCTGAACAGTCGATCAGGAGCTGTTCGTGTTTGAAACTCGCTTGTGATGTGCTTGTTCTTGAGATGATGACGAAAGGCTCGCCCACGGCGGGGGATCAACGCTGGTCGCAGGCCGGGATGCTGGTCGATATGATATGTTATCAATCTGCAGTGGGCAAGGCGTTTTGTCCAGGGATATGCGATTAGCAACGCTTCCGCCCCAGCGTAGGATGAGGCAGCTCTGATCGGCTGTCCTAAGGCTTCTCTACCATCGCCCCTACACCATCGCGTAATCGGGGCCACAAGTCGACATACGGTGCGTTTACGCCCCTCAAAAGCTCCGGGAAGAAGGTTAGCCAGAGTCCATAGCTTGATGCTAGTGCGCTGGTTTCAACTCAAAGTGCCCGGCGTAGTCGAAGCTTGGTTGCGCAATCACTCGAGGCTGGTCGTTTGGGATGCGGATGTCAAACACGGCGTGTCAGGCTTCGTTTCGCTGGTTCCGTCAAGATCTAGAATGTGAATGTGAATGTGGATGTTATCAAGTATGGAAGATAAGTGGATAGGACTAGCTGCCATTTGGGCGGCCTCGGTCTACCGGTTAACAGGAAGGTAATTCAATAATAATTATAACGATGTGTATTATCTAAAGTGTAGGGAATGTTCTTGTAATACATGTGTTGAAAGGGAAGCAATTAAAAACATGATATGTATCGAGCAATTAGTACGTCAAGGAAAAGGCTGACGGGACCGAATAATTCCCATCACAAATACCCCCGCCAGACCAGACCGCTGATAGAAAGGTAACGCAACAGTAAGCCGAGAGCCAGCCGACGAGGGAATCACAAAGGCAAAGAATAGACAAAGACCACAACGCCTAGAACACGGGAAATTGGGGAATAAACGCAGAGATCCAGACCCGTAAAACTCCCATAGTGGATATAGAAGATGTGGGGTATGGCATCGGATGTAAGAAAAAAAAAATGAAAAAGGATCGGGGCAGATATGTACGTCTAAATGGTTGCCGTTTCAACCATCAGTTGCTCACCCTCATCAAGGAGCGTGGTGACCTTTGATAGGTTTGAGATCATGCATTTGCCGTGACCGACTAGCAGCAGCTTTTCGGCGTTCGCAGGCAGACCTAGATATGTAGGCGGCTCTCGCTCTGGCAGTCGGTTCACCCATGCAAGGAAGTCCTGGATGCCGGTAGAGGTTGGTAGAATAAGAGCTTCGTCGTTTTCTACATCTGGGATCAGCCTGTGATCGTCTTCGAAGGCAGCAGGGGTGAGGAAAGTGTCGACGAGTTTGGCAAGGAGTGCGAAATCCCCGGCATCATCGATCTTGCCGCCGTAAGTTTCTGTGATCAACGTGCGGATTAGGTCCCAGGGGATCTTCTGTGGGGCGACGTTCGAGCGGCCTTGGGCGATGGAGGCAACCCAGGTATCGATGATGAATGCAGAACATTCGTACTAAGTCAAAGTCAGACATGTTCCTTTAAATGGTTATAGTTATGGAAAGGGGTTGGAACTCACGTCACTATCATTGAACTCCCAGAAGCCCTTCCATCCAAGGCTGGGCGCATACCGAAGCCTTTCTTGAATAACTGCATGCAGGAACGACAGCAGAAGGTAGAGACGAGCCTTTTCGACAGGTGGGCTCGTTGCCCTTAGGCTCAGAGACGACAGGGAATCCTTCACGTTCGCGCGAACACCAGCTGGTTGTTCATACATCAAAACTCTTGATGCTCTAATTAGGTTCACCGGTATCTTGGGACTTGACTCCATGGACAAAAACAGTCTGAAGTCATTATGGGGCTTGAGTGATTCGAGACGCTTTTCAAGGCTTTGAAGCCAAGATGGGGCAAGATGGACATTCTTGACAAGTACCCAGTTTCCAGTTGCTGCTGCATTGCTAATCGCCTTGTCTGCGCTCTCGAGACCTTCGTTTGAACCCATCGCAATATTGGCGCAGCTCCTGTGCGTTCTCTCGACAAGGCCGTCCACCTTGTAACTTGCATCAAACCCTGGACTAGAACTAAGGGCGATTGGTGTGGTTGACGTTACTTGATCAACAACCTCTTTTAGGTCACCGCCGTGGTCGAGCAAATCTTTGCCGAATACTGTAACGACGAAGCGTTCAGCTGCAGGAACGAAGCGGTCAAGTCGAAGAAGTTTGACAAGGAGTAACGAGCGTAGCTGTTGATCAAAAGCGCTTGTGCCTTCTTCCCAAACATGAGGGATAAAGTTCTCAGCAAATTCTTCGGAAAGGAATGAATCCCATTGTTCTGCCGAGATGTTTGGTAAAGTCGACTTGAAAACTGACATCTGGGCGACCTTTGCCATTGCTGTTTCTCTGAGACTGTTATCGGTAGATATATCAAAGCCTTCGACGGTAGTATCTAGTATCATGTCTATTAAGCCCTTATCCATAGGGTATGGCGAAGCCTGGGCGAGGAGAACAGCCAACGTGACACGGTCCTTCTGGAGTAATCCGAGCGAAGTACGTTGGAAAGCTGCAATAAAGAGGTCTCGCAAGATAATGTTAACTCGTGCGGCATAGTCACGCTCCTGGGCAAGTCTCTTGTTGTTGTGGAGGACATCGTTGAAAATATCCACGAAATATTGAAGAGAGAATTGATAGAAGTGATTAAGGTGGTGAAGCTGCTCGAGGACAGCGAAGACAGCGCTGCAGGATCTTGCGATGATGTCGTATTGCAGCGTGATATTGTCGACTTCTGTCATCACACCTTCAGTCTCGACCATCTTGTTGGAAATTTCCCATGCTTCCTTCTTTAGAGTCTCCAGAGTTTCAATGACATTGTCATCATCAAGGATATTTCCGCGGGATTCGTTCAATGCCTGGAGCAGCTTCTTCTCTAATTGACGAAGATGGATCTTGAATTCACCTTGCACCTTTATAAGGTTTGTTCGGCGCTCATCAACATCTGGACGTTCAGACTTCAGCACCTCATTAAGAGACTGCGTTTGCAAACTGCTTTGTGTGACAGTAAAGTTGACAAAAGTTGTTCGACTGCAAATATCTGGTGGGAATGAAGCCGAGGGATCTCGAGTAGAAAGGAAGAGCTTGAAGGCTGGCGAGAAATCAATTTCCTGTTTGCCGAGTTGGATGAGCACACGACCACCGGTTTTCTGGTATTCTTTGTTGAGAACATGGTTGAGAATCGGATCCAAATGTTCGGCGTCTTGAATAAGTATAGGGTTTCCGAAGCGGAGAGCACTTTCAAGCTGTTTGACAAACGAGTCGTCTAGGAAACTAGTAACAGTGAGTTTCCGGTCTCTATTCTCTTTCTCTAAGAATTCCGTGACACGACCAGAAGGATCAATGATAAGGGGGTATCTGTTGAAGCGTTTGAGAATTATGGCATTTTCTGTGCACAGATCGTCGACGGGGAGAGAATTTCCTTGCCACGACAGCCTCTCGTCTGCATTTGAAAGGTACTCTGTCACCGGGTTATGTGGTTTTAGATCAATATTTGACTGAGACAAGTGATGCATCCAGTCGTCAACCATTGCTTTTCTGAATTGTTGATCATAGAGACCACCATAGGCAAGGAACGCAGCCGCAATAAGAACATCACCAACAAGAGTTGATATCTGTGTTTCGAATGTTTTGCTTCCTTCTTCCCATCGGGACCTTTCTGAGGAGAGACTGTCGAGGAGACGGACGCTTCTGTCAACCTTGAATTCAACCCTAGACATTTCGGTCTTGATGGCCTGGGTTTCGCTAATGAGGGCTGCGTATTCCACCTTGTATGACGCAATACTAGCTTCCAGATCGTTGATGGTATTCTCAATGGCCTGTGCTTCTGCCTTCGTTTGCAATGCTTGCTCCTCCAGCTGGCCCACTTCCTCCCTAAGAGGTCCAACACGGTCTAGGATCGCAGAGTAATTAACCTGCGCCTGCACCCACTGCACCAATGGTCCACAAGCCTTGCTAGCATGGTAAACTCGTTCGTATGTGAATTCGTCCTTAGAAAGAAACTCGTTCAGCATCTTGGTCCGGAGGTGACGGGTCATTTGTCTCTCATTATCATAGTTGACAATGCTGGCAATGAAATCATCCTTGCGAACAATACCCTGAATTGTTTTCCAGGTCTCAACCTTGTGTCCAAGAAGGGTGCAGACTGATTCTAACGCAAGTCTGACACCTGCTGGAGGGTTGCTCATTGACCTAACTTCAGTAAGATGCTGTTTCTTGATGTTGCTGACACTCTTTTGTGCCTCAAGAACCGCGGGTTCGGCATTTGCAAGGTCGTGTAGCACAATTTCTTTCCGGCTGGCAACTTCCTTCTCCTGTTTCTCCAATGCTGTCTGGATCTCGAGAGATGCCGATTTGCGCTGTTCAGCTTCACGTTGGTCGGCAACCATTCGCTGAAGTTTTTCGTTCGCTTCAGCATCCTTCTTTTCAAGTTGGTTCTTTTTCTGAGCCAAGCTAGCCCTTAAATCTCGTACTTTGTCAACAGTGTCTCGAAGTTTCTCAAGACCCACGTTAAGATGTCTTTGCTGCTCTTCTAAGTCTTCACGCTTTTCATTAAATAGCTTAACGTAGTGTGCCACGAAGTCAAGGTAGTGACGTGGAGTAAGGAAGGTGGACCTGTCTTGCTGCTTTTGTAGGCGTTGGTTGAACCTGTGTAGGGAGTAATGAACGTAGACCATAGCGTTGACCACAGTATCACGGTGAGAGGCGGGTAGGGAGAGAGCACGGTATGCGACGGGTATGCTATCCGGGGCAACGAAGCTGGGTTTGTCAAGGTCGACTGATTGCGTAAGTTCATAGCCTACTTGGTACAGAGCTTGGTCAGACCAGTCTCCCATCCAGTTGAGAACACATCGGTTGAAGAGCGCAGGACTTGTAGCAGCCTTGGATGATAAGCCATCTTCAGGGGGGTTCATCGTAAAGACGACATGGAGGTTGTTGACAATTTGTTGAGTGAACCATTTATAAAGCTCTTCTTGTGAATCCAGGAGGAGTCCTTGTCGCTGTGCGCCCTCTTTACATGCGGTCATTAGGGAAGCAAATTCGTCACCCTCGAACAAACCAGGGACCTCAGCATTGGCAAGCAGCGTATTCATTCGTTCCAAGAATCCGGAGTCCAATACGTTCGCTTCGTCCATGATGAAGCAAATCTTTTCGCCCTTGCAACCGGCTCTGCGAAGGACACTTCTAAGGTCTTCGTCAAAGTCCTCGCCCGAATATTTTCCATGCACTTTAATTTGGAAGACCTTAAGACCGTTCATCCAAGCAACGAACCTAGACAAGGTAGTCTTGCCACTACCGCTTACTCCAATCAATATAAGATGACCTTGGGGTTGGCGGAATACTCTGTCAATGCGGAGAGCGTGCTCCAGAACATCGTTGAAAAGCACGAGCGGAACATCGACCTCCTCTTCGCAGAAAGTTCGTAGTCGTGCCTTGACAAAGTCTCGTAATTGCTCTTGTTCCACTGGAACATAATTCTTTGAAAGCCAGTTAGAGAAGAGAATTGGCGAGCTCAATGCAGCATTATCGTCGATATTAGGGAAATGTTCCAGAGCAATCCGTTTGACAGACTCAGCAGTCCACTGTTGTTCACTTTCGTCCACCAATCGATCCTGGAATAGTCGGAGTGCTTCGTGAGCCCAAATTCGGACAAGACCTTCAATAGACAAGGTTTCGAGTGGCTTTATAGCCTCGTACACACCACGAACCCATCGAGTAAGTTCTCTGGGGGAGTAAACATAATGCGGCTGAATCTTTGTAGTGAATCTAGCTTGAGACTCCAGATAAAATTGCACCATAGCCTTTGTGAGAGCCTCAGAGTATCCTCGGAGCATGGGGATAATCTTGAGCACTGCAGAGTTGAATGTGCCATAGATCTGTAATAAGGAAATCTCTCCAGGATAGTCAACCATAACTAATGGCGCGTGTCGAAGGAATCGTTCGCCTAATGGCGTTCGTCCTGCATCCGTTGGAGGGTTACAAGCACCCACAAATTGGATTCTATCAAGAGTGATCCAGGTCTTATCCGAGGTACGCCAAAAGCCGTTCTGCTCAACAAGCTGTCTTAAGAACGAAATTGCACGCTGAGTTCCATATTGATCGCGTGCAGGAAGATTGATTTCGTCACAGAAGACAACCAGCCAACGACCGATTTGGCTAGGAGACATTACCACACCATTCAACGTCTTCTTATATTCACAGTACTGCTCGAAGGTTTTGACCAGCAAGTCTGGTGTAGTAGCACTTGAAAAGTTGAGCCCGACAACCTCCATGTTCGGTAGCTTTCTCAGAGCAGAGAACAATGTCATGGTCTTTCCTGAACCTGGTGGGCCGCAGAGAAGCAGTGGTTTATGTTCGGCAAGCCAAGAATACAGAACATCCTCGTGGCGAACTGTATCCAGCGTTGGAATTATAACATCTGTCTGTGTAACTGAATGAGTATTGATCTCGATTGAGGGAACCTGAGACTGCCAAGGGGTCCATTCCGCCTTAGGTAGGGACACATCATAATCTATAAGCGATGCCGAATCACCCAACATTGGGGTATCTGAGGTAGAGAAAGCAACAACATATTCTCCAAAAGTCTTTCGCTCGCCAAGAGGGCAGTCGCCAGTTAGTGACCATACAAGCGCAAGGAGGAGCTTCTTCGACATATAGGATTCCGCCTGTTCGGGGTCCAAGGGAAAATCGACATGTTGGATGTTGTACTCAAGGATGTTTCGACAAGCTTTGTTTAACAGGCTAAACAAGGTACCGAGAGCCCGGATATCGCTGTACTGCATTATGTGGGTGTATTTCCTGGCTTCTTGCAGGGCGTTGAGTATGACATCGTCTCTAAGTAGGAGTTCCCCAAGGAAAGTTGCCACTGCTCCTTGAGTTGCCAGAGTTTTTGCGGACGACTGCCCGGCTGGTACGCTATCATCATCCAAATCCTCAAAAGTCTTCGTCTTAAGGGACTCAACATAGTTTGTAATCATCATGGTTGAGGTAACAGTATCATCATTAAACCATACCATACCACAACGACTGACAGTAGCAAGAGTGGCATACTTGAGATTCTCGACCTCGAACATGACCCTGACATTTTGAGGTAGATTGAGTCGTTCTCCATTGGGTAGGGTAAGGAGCTTGTTGTCGTCTAAGACACTGTTGAGATTCTCGACCCATTCGGGATCAACATCACCATCGAACACGATCCAATGGCGTTTGGAGTCTTCACCACGAAGATTATCTACAACCTTTCTGAGTATACCAGTGAAGAGACCGTCTGTCCATTCACGTGTGGTGTTATCAAGATTTCCGTACAGAACTTCCTTGGACATGACCTTGGAGTCGATGATGTGAGAAATGCCTTCGATGCCTTCGACGCGCTGCAGAGCTTGCAGGAGAACCTTCCATGCCGCACTCTTTCCAGCTCCTGAGCTTCCTACCATCATCACACCATGATGAATGCTCTGGATCTGGTACAGTTGTAAAATTTTCGCGATCCAGATGTCTGAAGCGACAAAATGATTTTCGGCGGCAATATCCCGAATTGCTTGGGTGAGTTTCTCGAAATTAGCGGGGACATATTCAACGCCAGGGAAATCGTTAGCTTGGATTTCCATCAGAGTCTCAACGTCTTCTCGAATGAGTTTTGGTGCAATCGTCTCCCGAATACTCTGAACAATAATTTGAGGCTCAATGTGCTCGTCCGGCCCAATATTTCCATTCGAATTTGCAAGACGTAGACGTTTCAACCCGCCGGAGCTTACAAGAACGCTCTTCAGGGCACGAAGCCCGAAATCGTAATGAGCCTGTTTTGTGAGACGGCTCGCGCAGTGATCGAAAAATGGTACGGTCTGTCTAGAAAGTGGCTTTGCTTGCTTGAAACCTTGAGAAAAGAGCATAACTTCTGCAATGAGCTCTTTATCGGGTTTGGACATGGCGACACTTCGGAAGAGTTTCTTCAAGTTATCCGGCAGATTTGAACGGCCTGCGTATCCAGGATTCATGGTAATGAAAATTCCAGTGTTCATGTTAACTCGGAGTTGACGCCCTACAAGATCAATCTGGGCTTTGGTTTCGTCTTCACTATTTTTGAGGCCAATCTGGATATTTTGGATTTGCTGTGATACTGCAGATAGGATTCGTTCCTCCAGACGATTAAACTCGTCGAAACATCCCCAGGCGCCTACCTGGCAGATACCCAGGAAGATCCTACCCATTGCTTGGAAGTCAAATGTATCATCACAACAGAACACAAGAGTAAATCGACCAAGCTGCAAACCAAGAGCCTTCACAGACTCTGTTTTACCAGTTCCAGCAGGCCCATACGGCGAACCACCCAACCTTTGGCATAATGCTTGTGTAAGGGTCAAGAAGCATCGATCCGTCAGTGGGGTTCGGACGAGGCGTTCAGGAACACCTAGGTATTCAAATCCGTAGCTCAACTTCGCATTCGCCATGTGAACGTGGAGACGTTGCAAGAAATCGCCAGTCGGCTGGTAGACGTATCGCATTTGCAGCAGCCATAGGTAATGAGTTGGAGAAGAAGCGTTAAGTTTCATTAGGTTTGCGATTGCATCTCTTTGGTGAACAAATTCGGTAATCAAATGCTCGCATTTCTTGCGTGTGATGGGATCTAAATCACCAAGGACAGTAAGGGCAAGAAGATCAAGGACTCTCACTTCAGCATCATATAATGCCGATAGTCCATCGCCGCCAGCTTCAAGGACTTTCTGGACAGCGTTAGTCCAGACTACCTGGCTACCCAACACTACTATTTGAGCTGGGTAATTGGCGATGTAGTGTTGGAAAGCAGTAGGATCAACTTCTGGGCCGCTATAGATGGGCTCAAACTGTTCAATTGCCTCCGTTAGTAGTTCGGCCAATGTCGATTTCATGTTGTTGTCCAAGGCTGTAAGCCAGTCGTTTATTCTTGGCGTCTTCACCAGCGAGACCTCACGTTTGAGCATGACTTCCTCTCCCTCTTTCGAACTGACTCCGATGATGTTTCCATCATCGTCAATTAGAAGGCCAGAAAGCCCAGCAAACATCTTCTTGAAATGCTTCGCAACTCGGAGAGTGTCGTTGCTATTACCAATTATTTCAAGAAGATCCTCATCTCCGACGAAGTAGAAACGTGGGAATGATACACGTTCCTTTTCTAAATATTCACCCAGCGCCTTTTGAATCTTATGGAGTAGCTCGGCTAACCTTTCAAGCGACTTCTGAACACCCGTGATGGCGAGAACATCTAGAATGAGAGGTGATTTATAGACCTTTTTCATAACTGCGAAGAACTCAGAGTTGATGTTTTGAAACCTTCCAGATTCAAGGGGCAAGAGATGCTTGATGTCTGCGTTCCCAGTAAAGACACCTTCCAGGTATACCCATTGTCTCTGGACGTCAATCCACACATCGAAGAGGACGTGTACCCTGGTGAGTTTGTCTTCCCACGTTGTGGCTTCTTCTTCAAATTCCTTGAAGTAGGGAGAGTGTCTCATAGCCTGAAGAGAGTTCAAATTTTCACTGCACTTAGCAAACAAATCGTCAAACCCACGTATCAGGCGACATTTATTTTGATAGTTGACAAGGTCCAAAGTGTAGCTCTGCCAGGTTTCACGAACACTTCGCAAGAACTCTTCCAATGCCATCTCTCCTTGGGCCTGTGTAATGATTTCTCGAATTACGGTTTCGCTAGGCCCAAGTTGTAGATCCCAAACATCCCCAAGGGTCATCGATATCTGTGAGAAACGCTTGCCGGGTTTGAGGGCCTTGAAAATCTTTTGCCAATGGCGCTCACGAACGGCCTCAGATTTCATGTCGGACAGCAACGGGTTAACTTTTAGGAAGCCGCGGAGCACATTCTGGATATGTTCGAAAGCAGCGTATTGGCGCATTCGGCTGGGCATTTCCTTGGTCATCTTGATCAGCCCATCGAGAGACTGACGAAGTTTACGCGGTTGGATGCTATTCCACAACGTATCCCGTAGTTCGTTTAAGCTCTTCCAGATTGTAGATAGAGCAGCCCATACAGCCATGAAATCTTGCACTTCCTCAAGTATAGCAGCAAGTGCAGTTTCGGGGCTGCTAGGAAGGTCAAGGGCTTCCTTTGCTTTGGACACCATCTCTGATTCCGATTGCAGCTTCTCGAGGCGGGACTGGAAATAACTGAGTGTAGCAGATGCATCCTCTGGAGGCGTCGATCCGGAGACAGGCTTCTCTTCGTTCCACTGGTTGACAGCTTCGGCAATCTTCTCATTGATAACCCTATCTTCCGCAGATATCTTTGCTCTTAGAGCATCAGTCTGGTCCTGCACGGTTTTACTTCGGCGTTCTAATATTTCGTTTAGAGCATCCCATTCCCCAGAGACCCGATCGGCGGGTAGCCAGTCGTTAGGAGCCTGGTAACGTTGACGAATGAGGGTAGCTTGGCCTTGCAAGAATAGGTCGATCTCAGGTTCCCAAAGCTTCGCTTTTCGCTTGCATTGTTGAACAATAGTGATAAATGAAACGGCTTGGGCGGTAGAAGAGGCTTCTAGCGATTGGCCCTCAAGGTCTCGACGTGCAGCCTCAAGTTCAGCATGCACATCCCGCATACGGGTTCCAAGCTTTCCTGCAAACTTAAGCAGAATCTCTTTTTGCCATTGGTCGTATTTTGCGTTGACTTTGGTCTGGACTTGCTCGTAATCTATGCGAACATTTCCAAACGATCGGCGGACCTCAGAGGTATCGAATGTTCCACGGCTTTTGCGAATCTCATGCAGAAGTTGCAACCACTGAGATAGGTCCTCGCCAAGAATGTCATAGACATGGGATGATTGAAGATCCCATAGCGACTGGAACTGGAGCCATTTATCTACGTACTCTGAGATTTCCTCCAATCGTGTTTCCACAAGCGAGTACACTTCACTCAATTCCTCAGAGCAATATTGAGGGATGGCAGAGAAATGGGTCTCTGAATAAGAGCCATTGTCAGCATGAATTGACATCTTATACCGAGAGGACTTGATTTTTTCCAAGTTACAGAGAACGCCAACCCATTCATCGAATTGCGCGAACCACGAAGCTCTAGCATATTCTAGCGGTGGGTCCAGATGCATGACTTGGTTTTTCATTGAAATCTCGTGGAGTGATTTCGGGAACTGGATATACGAGGTATCCAGCTCCTCTCCAGTGCCATCAGTCTCTGTGGTGGGGGAAGCGGTGGGTTGCTCATCCCCGGCGTGTTGGAAGGATGCAATCCAGCGTCTAAGTGCACGTCGTAGCCGGTCTTGGAGAATCGTTTCAATTTTGTTGTTTAGGTGCGCAACCCAGTATCCGAGATTCGCATAGTTCTCGAGATTGAGTTTATCAATGGCGATTTGAATCTTATCAATGCGTTCGCGGAAGACAGCCACGTCATAAGGACAGGTCTTGAGGGTGAGGATAGCTTTCTGAATCTCATCATCCATAGTCGTCAGCGTAGCAGTCTTCGATTGCAATACGGAAGTAGAGATTGCGAATTCGCGAACAAATTGAACATGCTTGCTTTCGCCACGACCAGATCCAACAGAGGGGTCCGCTGATCCATTCGCAAGGCCTTGCTTGACGTGTATCTCATATGAATGGATGAATGATTCCCAACGGAGGGGAAGGCCCTTTACTATCAGCGCCTGGACGTCGTTTTTATAACCGTTGAGCAGAATTGCAGACTGTGACATAGACGCGATAGTTCTGATCGTCTGATGGAGAGTTCGCACACTCTCCATCAAACTAATCGCAAACGGATAGACACGTTTGGCCTCCTTCGATACGCTAGTGATGGCATGTGGGATTTGAAAGTTAAGCCAAACGAGATTCCGGACCTCCTTGAACAGAGCAATGATTTGTGCATCGAAGTTAACTGCTAATTCGAGCGAGTTTCCAGCCGCTCGATTGCGAGAGATAATGAACAATCGGCCAGATATAGCAATGTTTCGTCGTTTAACGTCCTGTACCCAGGCTTGGAATACCGGTCGAGTGTCCAATTTTTTGCGAAACATGTTACTTTCAGCTTGCAATTTCTGTCCATCTGCATGGAGATCCCAGTCTTCACCAAGGACGTCTTCGACTTTTCGCATGTAGCCATCCAGTTGTCGTTCGATCTGCCGGGCCCAGATAATGGCTCCTGAAACAGGTGGCAGATCTCGAAGCTGTGCCATTGCGTGGGCTTCTGAGTGGCCATACTGCTGCTTGAATCGTTCGTGCAATGCCGCGATATCCTGCTTTACGTTGTCGATGAGCTTGGTCTGATACTCACCAATTGCGCTTCTAATCTTCGGCCGTACGAGCAATGCATTAAATTTAGAAAAGACTCGGAATTTTTCGTTTGCATTCTGAGCTGTAGCAAGTTTGTCACGGAGCCGGGCAATCATCAAATTTTCGACGCGGGAAGTGCGCTCGTTGTAAGCAGATTCCGCCTGGATCCATGCCTGGGTTCCTTCTGGGCTGACGTCGAGAACGTCCACATCCTTCAGCGCATTATACGCTTGAGTAACTTGTTCCACGGCATCCACATCACCAAACTCTTCCAGGGCTGTCGAATTATCAGCTCCAGCAGAAAGCGACGCAGCTCCTTGGTTCGATTTAGAGCCGAGAACATTTATAATAGTTCGCTGGAGCTGTTCGTGGTTTGTGCGGAATGTGTTGATAAACTTCAGTCGGTCCTGGGTTTCTGCATGTTTTGGTTTAACCTTAATGGGAATAAACTTCTCATTGCGTCTTCTCATAGCATCACGGGCAACGTTGGTAAACTCTTTGATATTCTCGTCCCAGGTTCGCCAGACGATCTGGGCGGCGCGCATGAGCGAGTGGAATTCCGTATAATCATAGTGCATTATGCTTCGCCCAGGAATCAGTTTATGGATTGTCCGGTCCAGGTCTCCAGAAATCGCCGCAACGAGAGATAGGGCACGTTTGATCGGATATGGACAGATGCGAAGCTTCTTGTTCAAGTGAGAGAATATGAGGTTCAGAGCTTCCTGTACTTTCTGGATTGATGTTGCTGACTCTAGTTCATCGAGAGGGAAATCACGGAGAAGCTGGTTGTATTTCTGCACCGTTTCCATGGCTTCCTTCAAACCAGTGTCTGCCGAAAAACTGAGCGTAGTTGAATATCGCTTCGCGTGCCGAAGAACTTCCATAGTAAGCAGTACTCCGTCGTCACGCAGGGCGGTCTCGATACCCTCGAGGGCAGACTCCATGGATAGCCAGAAATTTATCTCCTGAACTGCAGAACCGCTATCAGGGTCTCGGGACATTTTCGTGATACCTTGAATCGATTTTATCCACCCATTCACGTTGTTTTGTATACTGTTGATAACAACATGGTTGTCTAGGACGGTCGGGGGAACCAGTTCGACTGAAGGTTCAAGGCCCCGGGCTTGGGCTTCGTCTAAGGCGGCCTGGACGATCTCGTGCAATGGCAGGCTCAGCGCAGGTATTTCGATGTTCTGTTGAAGATGTGACAAAGCAAGCTCCAGCTCTGCAAACTTCTGTTTTGCGCGAACCTCTCCAGTCTTAGAGTCGGTGTCATTTCTACCTTTTGTACCTTGAGTGCCGTCATGCCCACGAGTACATGCTTCGTAGTACGGCGACAGCCCATGGTGGACGAAAGAGTATATAATCTCGTACGGTGAAACCGGTGGCCCCTGTGAGTTTGTCGAATTGTTTAATGAGGAGAATCCTGGAAGTGTAAGGACCTGGATCTGAGAGTAGAGAGGGATGGCTGGATCGATGGGCTGCCCTGGCTTGAAGAATGCCATGGCCGCCGTTGTGGTCGGCGATATGGACAACTCCGAGCTGAGAGTGTAGACATATTGAGGATGATGTACCGCTAAAGCTATGCACCACCGTCCAAGTTAGCCAACTGCCAGGTATCCATCTTCTCTTCCTGTGATTCCGGCACTTACAGTCATCCTCTGTTCCGTTCGTCTGTTCCGTTCCAATAGCATCTTTATGTGCATAAAGAGCTATCTGTGCCTCAGAGGCGAAGCGTCCGCATCTCTGGAGAGTCTCGGAGTACTTTGCTTGTGATAGTAGACCTCCTGTACTTTCAAGGTCCCTTCTCAAAGCCCCGAGTGTTCCTTGAATGACGTCCGCTAGGTAGTGAAGCACAACCTCTGGGTCAACAGTCATCGAGGCCGTCGGCGAGGGGAGGCCATTCGACGCTCCTGGAGAGGCGACCTCCATGCTCGTAAACTTATAGTACGTGACCTGGCGCTGTCATCGAGATTTATGGTAGGAGTAGGAAGGTTGGATTCGTAGGAATCATCGACCTAATATGCGGTGGTCGTGACGTGTCGTCGTCTTGCGGGGGAGGAGAATATGAGCTTAACAGCTTGGGTTCCAGGTCTTGCTGGATATCATCTATCTTGGGCTCCAAAGCAAGCGTCCAGCTTCACTTTTTTGCTCGACGCGGCGTGTTTACTGGGTCATGTGATTCCGGGGGTCAGGGGTAAATTACAGGCTAACTTTACTGATGACTAAGCCAGGGCAGGCCGCGAAACATGGTAATTTCCAATCTTAATTTCAACCTTGGAAGCTCCGACTTTTTGCTGCCAACTCAGGGGCAAAGTGAGCACTTGGCGACGGACGTCCTCGAACCTGGCCTTAACAAGAGTGATAAGAAGAGACATGATTTAGACGTCTAAGGGTCTGCCTTCTACCTCCTCAAGGATCTCATCTGCTTCCTGTTCCTGTTTCTCACGGCAGTCACATTTGTACTGTGCTCGGAACTCCGTCGCGGTCAGCTCGGACAACACCTTGAGGGCATTCTGGCTCGCCTTCAGTTTGGCGTAGCGGGGAGACGATGCCAGTCCTTCAGCAACAATATCATTGTGTACAAAGACTGCGGCCAGGGCGCGTGTGGTGAACTCGTCAATAGAGGGAATTTCATCTGCTTTCAATGCATAGAACGTGCACCCAAAATCTACTGCGAGTCTCGTGTGCAGGAATGTCTATTAAAAAAGGTCAGCCAAACTCAGATAAACTACCCTTATATCCTCCTGGTAGAGGCCATGTCAGAGGTACAAGAAAGCAGGGGTCACGCACAATCGGATGTTTGTTGGCGAACGTGTCGTATACAGTCATGTCTTCAAAGTAATGTTGAATAAATCGCTTGAAAAAGTCCTCAACGACATCAAAGTTGAAATTTGAATCCACGAATATTGCCCCAAGGTATGCTTCGACGATATCCGGCAAACACTATCCAGGTACGTAATATTAGGGCCTTTGCTATTAAAACCTAGGGGACATATAGATAGCTTACCTTGGGTGGTTCATTCGTATACGTCCAGGCCTCGAGGTTGCCCCCCATTCGTATCTTCATGGCCTCCAGTTCTTCGGCGTACGCGGTAATTTGGCCTTGGATCGGGCTATCGTAGTAGATAAGGTGCACATGAAGATTAAGGCTTACTGCGACTGAACCAAGGAACTTGTTGGATACCATCGCCATCTAATTACCATATCAGTACCGCATAACAGCAGTCGAGGAAGGGGAGATGGAATCACCTTATGCTCCGTGAGCCACTGGGGATCCTTATCTGGGTATCGTGAAAATAGGTGGTTTACGCAGACCATATCAAGCAACGAGTCGCCCAGAAACTCCAAGCGTTGGTAACAAGGCACGTTCGCCCATTGAGACGGATACGAAGAGTGCATGAATGCGGACCGCAAGAGTTTTGGGTATTTGAAATGATAGCCCAGCTTTGTCTCGATCTGATTCGCAACGTCAATCTCAGAAGCACTTGCAATAGCCGTTTGATAAGCCGGCAAAGCGTAAAGCGCCGAGTAGCCAGCCCAACTCTCCACGCAATGATTATCGCTGTGAACAAAGATCGTAACAGCTTTCGTGGCCATATCGAATTTGTGAACTGGACCACCGGCCAAAAGCGATGCTCCGATTAGAGCTTCACAAACATCAGCAATGGTTTTATCGGCAAGTGCATGCATTGGTCCGGAGGGTTCCTCTTTTGGAGCTTTGCCTTTAAGGAGTGTTAGGCCCTCTGGGTACCATGCTCTTCTATAGAGGTTGTCAGCATACCAAAAAACAAAAGGTTGTAAGAGGAGATGTATCATTTTACCGTGAAAACGATCTGCTGCGGATAAATTTGAAAATTTCCAAGGGTATTGCATTGTTGAATAGGTTCTGGTTACAGATCAGAAGCATTCGTTTGACGTGAAAGTCATATTCATTATTGTCTGGATTCATAGCGAAGAGCGAAATCGACGTTGCCATCTTTAAAAAGCAATCTCCTAGGAACTCAAGCCGTTCATAATTCTTTCCCATTCCTCGTTGGAATTGAATTTGTTCCAGGCGATGCTCTTCCATGTTGTCCGAGTCCTTGGTCAACGCCTCAAGGGCGAGTTCAGGGTTTATTTGCAGTTGCAGCTTTTCACACGCTTCCAGTGCAATGAGGAATGATTCTATTCGGCTAATCATCGCTGGGAATACAAAAGCAAAGGCAGCGACAGGTGCAGGAATCTATAAAAAGTCAGCAAAGCTCTATGTCCAGTATATCATTCATTGCCCATACCGAAGAAATTTTTAATGGCTCTGGGCAGACATAATAGTCCACAGGGGGTTCTTGTTTATTTTCATCCCTATCCAGGAAGTTTCGGCGGAGCTTAACGAGTTCTGCATGCAGGACAGGCTGGTCCCAGTTGCACTTTTCTAAAAATTTAACACTCGTTTTCTTATACAAACTAAGACAGTAGTTCATGAGATTGTCTTTATGTCTGCGGTAAGCCATGGTTTCTGGAATTGGATCTGTGGGTCGTCGGGTTGGGTCTACTTCGAACGAAAAGTAGCGATACCTCCCGTCCCATTTATCCACCAGGAACCGATTTGCTAGAAAGTCGTCCGGCATCCCAGGTGACCATTTAAGCTCTTCAGTGTCCCGGATATATTGTAGCATTTGCCAGTCAATTATGTCGGCAGGGTTAGGGTTTGGGAGCTGTGCTCTAAAATCCCGTTTTGCAGGGGCAAGCCAGTAAGATACCAAAGATGAGTCCTCTTCATAAATTTTATGAAAGACATCCTGGAAAATCCGAAATGTGAACTTAGTAAGAAGATCTAGCTCCTCGGGTGAGGCGTTGAGCCCCGGTTCGAGTCTCATGCTGCTGCCTGCGCACACCTTATTTTGTTCTAGGTATAGAGGAAAGGAGGGGAAATTTGGCATAGGCACTCTCGTTAAGAGCACAAGCGGATGGTAATCTTTCTGTAGGTTCTCAGAATTTGAGAGTGAGAGGACCGTACCAAACAAGATGCTTGGAGTGACACCACGATCTGTCTCCCATGCCGCGGGCTTCGATTTCATTCTATACTGGTTGCTTTTCTTTGACGTGATAGCCAGGCGCGCATTTCTCATTGCTGGTAATCGTTTATGGTATGTCGAAATGAAATACTCATCAAGCAACCCGTTTTTCCGAAGGACAAGACATGTTTCGAAGGCGGCTGACTGTTTCGCAAGAATCTTCTGTGAGGCAGACTTACCAGTACATCCGCGTACTGGTGACTTTTCAGGGAGGATGGCCTCGCAGATGAACGCACCATCTTTAGGGTGAATCACGTAACTGACCTGGGCAGAGAGCTCCTTTTCATATTGCTGTCTCCTATTAGCTTTATCGGCGAAATCTCGAGGTTTTGGCTTCTTACCAGCGTGCTAGCATAGTGTGCAAGTACGGCGAGTGACGAAGGGTAGGTTAACTTGGCGCCTGTACTTTTGATCGTGTAAGTCTTCCGCTGCCGCTCTTTGTCCATAATCGAAACGTCTCCGAGTCCTTTTAGCAGTCTATCCTCTGGTAGGGACCTGCAAAATCGGGCCATGACTTCCTATGAGTAGAACCTCAGAGTTAGCTTTCTGTAACTTATCTAGGAGCGCGTCAGTTACAAACCTCTGCACGGCGGACTTCTTCGACCGCAGATTCATGGATTAAATTATTACGCTCCACCATGTGCACAAACTGATATCAAGTTAGCGTAGGCTATGATAATAACAGGAGCAGTATTCTCACTGTCGAGTCTGTATGTCTCGCTCTACCTCTGCTTTGAATATACTGAATGAGAGTAGAGTAAAGATCGAACCTGATATTGTGGTTAGCACTGAGATTAGCTATTTGTACTAGTAAGTACTCTCATTCACTCTTACCGAACAATGAGATTGCAATCTTGAATATCAAGCCCCTCCTCGGCAACAGATGTAGCAAACTAGTGATGTTAGAGTCATTGACGTTGAACATCAATAGCAGGGTAGACACATACCAGTAGATTAATCTCTCCCTTTCTAAATGCTATCACATTTAAAAATTGTTCACGGAAGGAGATATCCAACCCACATCTGTCACCCCCAGACCGAACACCAACCAATAGATTTGGTCGAATGTACTGTGATCCAATTTTCTTAAATAAATCTCTTAGAACCCTTGCTGTATGGCGCTGTGCTGTAAACACAATGCATCTGGTATCTGGATTTTCTTTGAACCGCCGCAGCAACTCCTCTTGCAGTACCCGAACCTTATGGCTTAGAAGTTCTGGATTGGCAACTGGGTCGCCAAACTTATGGTCGCGAATCAAAGCTCCAGCAGCACGTATTCTCTCAGGTATAGTCTCGCTAGAGGGATCACTAGGCAAATTTCGCAATATTGGCCGGCGTGATCGGGCTTCTAGCTTTGGCAATGTTTCTTCACTTAAACAGTAGCTCCATACCCAGTCAGAGCACCAGCTTCCTAAAGTAGAGGATGTCTCATATGAGAATTTAAATATTTTCTCCAGCGCTTTAATATCACCAAACTGTTGACGAAGCTGACTATGCAGCGGTGTCTTAAAAGGCGACTCAAGCCAATCGTACTCCCAAGTCTCTTCATTTGGTCTCGCCACAGAATGTCGCAGGAGTGAAAGGTTTGAGGCAGTGGCAATCTGGCTATCAAGCATAGTCTCGAGGGTTCTGGATTTATCCATTAGTTCGGTCCTATGGTTGCAGATAATCGTAACGACCTACTTTGCGGCGTTCACAACGTCAACTTTTGCATCCACTGGAGATGCTGTCATTCCAAATATCTTTGGCCTCTTCCCCGACCCTCTCATATAAAAATCCTTTATAATCCTATACAGATCATTTAGTTTCATGGGCCTAAGCATGAGAATGTTAAACCCTCGTACCTCGCATAAGGGTGTTCTTTTTTGGCATGATGAGCCTCGTCAAAGATCAACAGGTTGATTTGGTCCATTCGGATGAAAGAATGCAACAGGCATTGATGAAGCACTTCGGCAGTGCATACAATTACCATATTTCTCTCGAAATGGCCCTCCCAAGTCTCCTTGTTCCATAGATCAGTCTGCATTGCACCACAAAATTTGTCTATTTTATGGGGTATATTATTTTGCAGCACTGCCGCCTGTTGATAAACGAGTGTAACACTATCGACCTGCCCTAGAGTTAGCGTACAAAGTTTTGGGATTTATTCAAGGAAACAAACCAGGAAAAACGAGATGCGATGCGGTCTTCCAATGCTGCGATCTGTCAATTCCTGCTCTAGTACATGCTTGAGAAGAAGAACCGCTATCAGCGTTTTGCCAGACCCTGTCCAATAGTCAGTATGAATCGATACATTTAATATCTAGAGCCATACCAGTCTCGAGGACAGCAATCGTATTTCTCTCCTTTGCCTTCTCGAAGAGCTCCAGCTGGTATTCACGGGGATCATGAATGATGGAGGCGTAGTCCTGTTTGGCAATTAGATTTGTCATTGATAGTTGTGTATCATCTGTGGCCTTTATCACAGCCTTAATATCATCTGCTGTAACAGCTTCAGCGCGTTTTGATAACCTAAATTGAACAATTAGAAACATATCAGGGACTTTTAAGTAAAGGATTGCGTACAAGGCCTTGAATTTGCAATCGAGGACTCGCCGTTTACGGCTTGAGGAAGCTTTACTCCGCTCCTCGACTTCATCTTCAATCTCAGAGCTAGCTGAATCGCCAGATCCATTTTCAACAACAGGTTCAGGGGTGCGTATATTTTCAGGAACCTTGACGCTATCCCCATTCAAAATGTTGACATTATCTGCCATGCCCGCATTATTATCTGTATAGCACACCATTGCGTCAGTGTCTTCAGGGATTTTAAAGCATGAGAGTAGGTGAGCTGTAAAAGCTAGTTGTGATCAATAAATTGTTGGTGGTGAGGGTATCTCCTATAGCGAAAACAACAAGTAGTAAAGGTGTGTTAGTTCAATTCACTAAAGTTCACAGGAAGTGAGAGAAACAGCCGTGTTCTACGGCAACTCCCGTGTTTGCTGGAACATGCCGTCTCATTCAAGTCCTGGTAGTGAAGAGTATACTGAAGTTTGCTAAATTTAAGACAACGTTCACAGAGAGCAAAGAGCAAGCATATACAAAGAAGTTGGGTGGTACTTTTCTTTCATTGTATCATCAGCTCTATAAAGCATATCATGTTGCATCAAAAATGAGTAGATATCAAGGGGGAAACATATAATATGGCCGTTGCTCAAAGATCCATGTTGTAGAGAAGTTGACGTGGGGGAGTATTGAGGTTTAGATAAACATATCAAAAAAGATATCCCATCCCATTTTGCCCATACACACTGGTATTTCTTAGTTATTTCGGAACAAAGCTATCAGCCTCAACCGTCAGTAAATACAGCTTATAGGATATGAGGATAGTAAAGTAAATAGAACAGGATTGGATCCGAACATTCGTTTAAATCAAAAACTTCTGAGGTTATCCCCCATTTAGAGTTTGTGCCCAAGAACCAGGTCATGTGATATAAATAGTTAGTGGAAGGTTTCTTGCATTAAATCGCGATATTATTTTGGTCTCATTAGCAATTACTTCAGAGGAGCCATAATCTTTAAACAACCTTGGAACTGTCAAGTGTAACAATGAGCAGCTCCCCCCAAAACCTCCAGTCCTGCCTTGCCTCCGCAAAGGCGCAAAAAAAGGCCCTGGAAACGGTCGCTGAGACAAATAGCCCCGCGTTCCGGGAACAGCTCAATAATGCTATATCTGCCTTTGAGCAATGCCAGAAGCTCATCCAGCAGCTCTCATTGTTTAGCCCCAATGAATCATTAGAAGACGTGACTACCGGAGATTTACAGTATGGAATTTAATTCGACGTGTTTTGGAGCGTAAGCTGATGCCGTTGTCCAATCCAGGTTTCTGACAGTGCCGTATCTTCTCGCCGAATTACTCCAACGATCTTATGGTGCGGACAGGATTAAAACCCTTCAGCAGACGCGCGAGGAATATGAGAAATATTTGGAGTCTCTTGACCAATATGGCCTACTTTCGCCTTCGGACAAAAAGCTCTACGAGCAGTACCTTGAGCAGCCAGACTCGTTCAGTCTTACTCCCACTAACGACGTATCAGCTCGCAGACAGGTGAAAATAACCAGGTTTAGGGAGGAGAAAGAGTTAAAGCAAAAATTAGAGGTTTGTTTAGCTATATAGATATTAATTACTCGGAGGCTGTGGGTCGCTAATGGAGAAACTATAGTACCTTTCACAAAACAAAGATTCCCAGCATAACGATGAAGACATAGTACGGCAAGTATACCTCGCGGAAATTAACTTCTATACACACCAAACTTTTCAGTCATTGGATATGTTGTCGCAGGAGCTATCAATGCTTAAAGCGGCTCAGTCGCTACCTCCGGTCCAGAGAACAGATGAACGCAAACCAGGGCTGTCGGATGGGAAAGAGTCTGGTTATTCTGACCGTCTTGATATGATTGGTTCGCAGCCGGGTCGCGGTCAATATAGCGGAGTGCTGTTAAGCAGAGACGGGAAGCCGCTTCAACCGTTTACCCTGACTAGTCGAAGAACAGACGTTCAAAGGGGCGTGTTCCGGTCGGGCCACAACCTTCCCACGATGAGCATCGATGAATACCTGGAAGAGGAAAGGAGAAGAGGCGGAATTATAGAAGGTGGCGGCGAACAGTCGGGGATTCCAAAGGAAGTTGACGAGGATGATTTTGAAAAAGCTGATGAGGAGACTATTAAGGCGAGGGCCTGGGATGAGTTTACAGAGGCAAATCCCAAGGGTTCTGGCAATACTCTGAATCGAGGCTAGGCCATTCCATATTACACTTTTTCGTTGGAGTGCTTATCTCAGTCCTGGCGGTTCCAAGGGGCACGAAATATTAGCCCTACTCCTCACAGAACACAATATAAAAACGGATACATACCCGACGGGGAAAGTTTTCCTTTTTCAACTCTGGCCATTTTGTCAAGGCTAGATCGAGCAACTCGCGGCCAAGAATGTTATATGCCTTGAGTATCGAGTTAGTCTTCGTTGAAGAAGGACTTTTTTCACCTTTCAGGCTGTACTGACCTTGTCTCCAAAATGGAGTCCGTCCGTGAAGTACCCCTTTTCAAAAGACTTTGCACCAGGCATTCCTGACCCCGGAAGCATATTGTCAATGTCCAGATGATAGAATGCGTCGTCCTGAGATGCGCCTTCTATCCTACAGACGGATTTTGTGATTGAGGACCAAAAATCCAAGACGGCTACCCGGTCCGTTTTGGCTTCAAACTCTTTACCGATCTCGACTATTTTCTTTGCAAACGTTCGCTTTGATTCCCACGTTCGATGTCCGCGGCCCTGCAGTGCAACGATGCGCAGGATATTGGCCGCATCAGGGTTATCCAGCAGAGGTTCTCCGACTGGAACTGGGACATTGACAGGAGGCGGAGAAATGAGGATCACCCTGGTGCTCTGGGTGGCAGGGTCGTCTAGGATGGTGTTTACATAATAGCGGATATGCTCTTCGTACTCTGGAAGCGGGACTATGGTGCTGCCCATGGACAGGCAGGCGTCGTTGGCTCCCAGGAAGATGGTGATGAACAGAGGTGCCGGCTGTCCTCTGGTCTTTATAGCACCCATAAGGGAGTCGCTAAACGGTCTCCGGAGTGTCCTCGTCGTTTGTCTGTTTACGTGAGATGACTATCCTCTTGATACATTCTTGCATTCATTAGAATCTCCTCAAAACGTACCCTGAGTACCCTATTCTCAAGTCAACTCGATGTCACCCATGTATACTGTGACTATATCCGTTGGAATCTAGTATTTTAGATGCAAATGTAGGATGAACGCTTACCTTCGTTGACAACCTCCACCCTCTCATCGTAATATTTCTGTAGCTGCCACCCGAACCCGGTGTCTTGTGCATAGAAGCCTCTTTCGGTTAGGGAGTCGCCAAACAAGTAGATGCGCGGATAGTCACTAGGCGTGACCTTCTCAGGCCTGCCGTCTCTCCGCCAGTACGACCGAAACGACATCGTCAGCTGTAGAGCTCGCAAGTATGGTTGATCGCAGCAAGACCTTCAGCGGCGCTGGCTCTCTTTAATATGGCGGGGCAGGGGAGGAGGAGGAGGAGGACGGATCCCGCTACGGGAAGACGGACGCGATGCGGGTGTGCATCCGGGGTTGGGATGTCTCGTTCTAGGCCAGGCCCTATGCCTGCGGGTGCAGCGCCTGCATCGTCCGTCTACGGTCCGTCGCTGTGTGGCACGGCGTGTTCTACGCTCTTTTGTTATTCGGGCGCAAATTACGAGGCTAATCGTGTCTAGATCGGGAACGAGACAGAAGCAGTGCTACTCGGACTTGATAGATCCCCCCCACGCCCCTGGCGGCGGCGAGTATCTAGGCTCAAATCTCAAATTAAAAATCGTACACATAGAATATCACCAGGCCTTCTTCTGCTTAATAACCTCTAGGATCTTCCCGGCGCCCTTTTCGACCATCTCGTCTGCAACAGCCCTGCCAAAGGCTTCAGCCTGCTCGGGAGACTGGACGTCGCCGTCCTTTTCAGTTTCCACCGCGTCCTTGCCATCCACGCTGGTGACTATGCATCTGAGCCTTAGCATCTCCTTCCCGCTGGCATCCTGTACCCATTCTGTCTCTACGCCAAGGGGAGCGCTGCATCCACCCTCGAGCGTCCTGAGCAGGTTCCTCTCGGCCAGACAGGCAAACGTCGCCTTCTGGTCTCCTATCTCACGAAGCATGTCGGCCATCTTGTCGTCGTCGGCCCGGATTTCAACTCCAAGCGCCCCCTGGCCCACCGCATGAAGCATCTGGCCGCTTTTGGAGTCTAGGTACTGCGAAATGCGATCTCCGTGCCCCGTCCTGAGTAGACCTGCAGCTGCGAGTATGATGCACGTAAACGGGCCGTCTTCCGCATCTAATTTAGCCAAACGGGTTTCGATGTTGCCTCGCACATCAATGACTTTGAGGTGTGGGTAATGGCGGCCTAGCTGAGCTGTACGACGGACAGAGGAAGTTCCAACCACCGAGCCTGCAGGCAGCTCCGCAAGTGTCGTCTTTGGCTGGCCTTTCTTGACGACCAGGGCGTCCCTCGGATCCTCACGCTTCATGATCGCGCTCAGGACGCAGCTCTCTGGAATCTGCGTGGGGACATCTTTTCCGCATTGAGAGAGACGGGTGTAAGCCATGTCAGATTCTCATGTAGACTGGGCCACTGCTAGAATGGAAGGGATCGTTACGTACCTTTTAGAGAATGCACTACGAGATCTAGCTGTTTCGCTAGTAGCATCTCCTCGAGCTCTTCCGTCCAGAGATTCTTCGACGTGAACTCGCGAAGCGGGGTAATCTTGTTCAAATCGCCAGCAGCATCGCGAGTATGGACATTAAACTCGCAGTCCGGCCATCTCGCGACCAATGCTGTCCGGACGAGCTCTGTCTGCACCACAGCCAAGTTTGACTTGCGCGTCCCGATAGTGAACGTCTTGCGCGCGGAGTCCATATTGTATCGAGCGTCAAAGCGGGGGATGAAAAGTAAAAGAGAGTAATGAGGCGGACACCAGACGGGAAGCTCTTCTATCTATATAAAAAGCTGCTAATATAAGGAGTGATGCTGCTAGATATACTCCGTACTAGATACTGCTATCCGGTCAAGAGCTGTTTAAAGAGATAGATATACAAAAGGCGAAAGATCGATAAGTTTCTGCCAACCGTTGCCGCCTCAAGGTTTGGGAACATACTTCGAAGTATATAAAAACCACCAGCCCCTGTCCCTGTCGCCCACCTCGACTCTCACAAACGGCCCAGCTGGCCGTCCAGCCTGCTCTGAGCTCACAAACCTCCAAGCCACGTAACTAAATAGCTCGACCGTTAGCTGAATAATGAATTTCATGGCTTGCTCGATGTTTCTTCTGCTCCTCCCGTGACATGTGACGTGCTTACTCAGCAGCTCATCACGTGAATATCTTCAACGCCGAAAAGGGAAGCTCGGCTTGGCAGGTAACCTCGGCATCTTTTTTCTGGCCCTCAAAAACCCCCAAGGAAGGGAAGAAGAACTTGGCCCATAAGACGAACAGGACGCCCTTGACGCCGGTATACTTGAGAAAGAGTGGCATCTCCCGGTTGCGTACCGGCCTTTAGTTGATCCTATTCGATATTAGTTTTCTCTTGTTATCGTTTATATCTTGATATTAGGGCGGCGGAATAGAACAACTTGCTGGGACTTGATCAAAACAACAACCCCCTTCGTGCCGTAGCTTGTTAGTACCGGTGGACCGAAGGGATGGCCTCCAGCAGCGGTAGACGGACGATGAAGGTGCCCTTGATACCTCTGGGTAGAGACTCGGTCCTTCTGCCCAATGTCAACCTGCGAATCCCGCTCTCCGATCGCCCAGATATCCCGACCCTTCTGACGGCCTTGTTCAGCAGACATGCAAAGCAGCGACAGAACACTACCCCGATCCTCGTGGGCTGTATCCCCATGAGCTCGCCCTTCCTATCGAAAGACGGACAACTTCTGTTGAGCGATGGGGACAAGGAGAGAGCACGGTCGATAGACGACGAGCCACTCAACCCTGCAGCGGCCGGGGTAAACGACCTGTTCCGATATGGCACGATTGCAAAGGTGGTTGGAGTTCAAGGCAGGGCGAATGCTGAACCCTTCTTGCTCGTTGAGGGAGCAAAGCGGTTTTCCGTGCAGAAGATCCTGAAGGAGAAGCCGTTCTTCGAAGCGGAGGTGTTGGTATACGACGAGCCTGGTATGTAAACCCCCCCTGTTATACCAAAAATATCCATGGTAGTCATTTCTAATGAGGGTATTCTTAAATAGTTCCACATGCCATTGACCCGGAAATTCCTGAACTGTTCCAGCAGCTTAAACAGCTCTCTCGCGAACTCCTAACTGTCCTGAGGCTCGCCTCCGTTTTCTCTGCCTCGTCGAACATGTCACCCCTGATTGCTCGACGATTTGAACTCTTCATTGCTAAACGGGATATATCACAAGCTGGAGCACTGGCTGACGTTATTGCTGACCTGATCGATGCTGGCTTCGAGGAGAAACTTCGGGTTCTCGCCTCGGTCGAGTTGAAAGAGAGGTTGGAGCGTGTTATCGAACTACTAACAAAGGAGGTCCAGGGGATGAGGAACAACATCAAGGTGACGACATTCACAACCACCACTTTGCCTGCAAATATGGGAGTTGATATCAAACAGCTCGATCCTCGCCAGCGAGAACTCTTTATTAAACGGGGTATGCAAATGAATATGCCTGGTGCTCGAGGCAACGGTGGTGGAGAGGACGGAGAAGAGAAAGAACCCAACGAGATAGACGAACTCCAGCAAAAGCTTCAGGAAGCTCAGTTGAGTCCAGAGGCTCAGAAGGTTGCAGACCGAGAGATCAAAAGACTTCGCAAGATGAACCCAGCAAACGCCGAGTACGGAGTTTGCCGCAGCTATCTAGAAAATATTGCGGAGATTCCCTGGTCTAAGGCCACCGAAGACCAACTAGGCCCGGAAACCCTCACTCGGGCCAGAAAGCAGTTGGACAATGACCATTACGGATTGGAAAAGATAAAGAAACGCCTTTTAGAATATCTTGCTGTTCTAAAGCTGAAGCAATCTTTGAATAACGATGTCGAGTCACAGATCACTGAACTGTCAAACGATCTCACTGCAAAGGATAACGCTACCGAAGATGACGACGACTCCTCTTCGATTGCCGAACGCGATGCTATTGAAACCAAGCTACAGTTCCTCAAGTCCAAGCGTATGGTTGATAAATCGCCGATCTTACTTTTGGTTGGCCCTCCTGGGACTGGTAAAACTAGTTTAGCAAAGTCCATCGCTACATCCCTTGGCCGCAAATTCCATCGCATCTCCCTAGGTGGTGTCAGAGATGAGGCTGAAATCCGCGGTCACCGCAGGACTTACGTTGCAGCCATGCCTGGACTCATTGTCAGCGGCCTCAAAAAGGTCGGGGTTTCTAACCCAGTCATCTTGCTTGACGAAATTGACAAGGTTGGAGGTGCAAACTTCCATGGAGACCCATCGGCTGCCATGCTGGAAGTCCTTGACCCTGAACAAAATCACACATTCTCTGACCATTATATCAATATCCCTATTGACTTGAGCAAGGTGTTGTTTATAGCCACGGCGAACTCATTGGAAACTATTCCTCCACCATTGCTTGACCGTATGGAAACAATATACCTGTCAGGCTATACTACCGTCGAGAAGAGACATATTGCAAAGCAGCACCTGCTTCCAAAACAAGTTCGAACGAACGGTCTCTCTGATGGCCAGGTCAAGGTTACGGATGAGGTCATGGACAAGATCATCACTTCCTATACTCGTGAATCGGGAGTACGCAATCTTGAGCGCGAAATAGGCGCCGTGTGCCGCTTCAAAGCTGTCCAGTTTGCGGATGCCAAGGACTCTTCTCAGCTTGATTCATATAACCCTAATGTGTCTGTCGACGATCTTGATGAGATATTGGGCGTTGAACGTTTCGATGAAGAAATCGCCGAGAAATTGGCCAGACCAGGCATAGTTACTGGCCTCGTTGCATACTCTTCAGGTGGCCAGGGCAGTATCCTATTCATTGAAGTGGCCGACATGCCCGGAAGCGGAAGTGTTCAACTCACCGGAACACTAGGTGATGTTCTTAAAGAATCAGTTGAAGTGGCCCTTACATGGGTCAAGGCTCACTCATATGAACTTGGGCTGACTCAAGATCCGAATGAGGATATCATGAAACATCGCAGCTTGCACGTCCACTGCCCATCGGGCGCTATCCCCAAGGATGGACCGTCTGCCGGCCTTGCCCACACCATTGCCTTGATTTCGCTTTTTGCTGGCAAGCCTGTTCCGCCGGAGATTGCTATGACTGGTGAAGTTTCTCTCCGCGGGCGTGTAATGCCCGTTGGAGGAATCAAGGAGAAGTTGATCGGTGCTCATCGAGCGGGAGTCAAGACTGTGCTATTGCCGCAGCAGAACGTTAAGGATGTGAGGGATGTTCCCAAAGAGGTTCAAGACGGCCTCAACATTGTCTACGTTATGTATGTTTTATACCACCCCCATTTCCATCTTTCAGTGGTATTTGTTACTAACATGATTCCAACTTCTAGGCATATCTGGGATGCCATCAAACAGATTTGGCCAGACGGTCATTGGCCTGGCGAACAGCGTCATCCAGTATTCGAGAGTCGGTTGTAGATTTATACTTGGCGGCTCGGTGTTGGTGGTCTACTGCCGCTTCAAGCTTTGTGGTATGAGTATATGGAGTAAGCAAGTGGCGATATACGGACGGAGTTGGCACATTCGCCCAGGGGTTCATCATGATCAGATGAAGATTGCATGGCATATTTCGGTCCTCTATTCTTTTTTTTCGCCCGTTTCAGCGATTAATCCGTTTTATCTTTTTCCCATTTGTATATTTAGCAATGCATTTTGAACATTAATTGCATAAATTATCAATTTACACTCAAATCATACTTTTGCGTACTTTTGAACCCCTACGTTTCTTGATTCTGATATATATTTTTTTGGGAAAGGAATTTAAGAAAATGCAGACAATGAGAATATGACCTGGTAATACATGGCAGTAGAAAAAGTGTCTAAATGTACAGATATTCCATCTTCCAACCCATTTATGCTTCATAGCTGGTTGAATAGCGGAAACGTGTCCCTCTAATATATTAAACAAAAGGAAGGCGCCGAGAATACACGCGTGTCCCAAATATTCACGCTTGTGGAGTTTTCACGTCCTTGACCACTGGTAATTTGTTAAACGCCCATAGCTTCACTCCTGTGATCGTATCGATATACGCTGTTTCATCTCTCCGATGTCTGTGAAGTTTCCGATGCCTGCGGTGGCTGGTTCGCCTTGGACTCTACTTTCTTGAGTTGGGGTCTCTGGAGGTTGAGGCCAAGTGCCTGCCATGTTGGTTGCCACTGTTCTTTACCGTCCAGCATCTGCTTCGCCTGTTCAGCTAATAACTCTCGCTTGTGTTCTGGAGCTTTCATCGGCGCGTCATGCGCATGTGATTCCTGGAACTCTTCCTGCAACTTCTTGGCTTCGAAAAACGTGTCTCTCTCCCATCTATGGACCATGTTAGAAAATTATTCGCACAATTTGGTTTTTTATTCAACCCGCAAGGTATCCACGTGGATATATCATGAACTTACGGCGCATAGTCCTCTGGCTCCTTGGGCCAAACGAATGGCTCCGTCATTTCGATGGTCATCTTCTTCTTTGCCATTTGTCGTCGCATGGGGCCGAAGCCTTGTCTCCCTCGGGGAAGGTCACGCGTAACCTTCTGCTGTTCGACATAACTTCGTACTTTGAGGACATCAACGTTGTATACTCGTTTCATGTAGTCTTTCATATCAAGCTTGTTGAACGTGAGGGGAACCCAGAAGGAGGCATATCGAGGTGGTAGGAATGGAGTGCGTATTAAGGTAAGGACGAAGTCGGGTCTGTGTTAGGAATTGAATGTAGGTTAGCAATTTCGCAGTATAAATTGTTTCAAATTAACATATCCAAGAAGCTATGAATGCTTTGGATGGTAGGCTGGGCTGTGGTTCATGGACTGACAGGTATATTTGCTTCCGCTGCTCAACCGGAAGTGGTTTGTACAGGTTTTTAGGGATCGCCTTGGGTATTTTTGACGCCATCGTGGAGTGTATTCCTTCAATGCAGTTTAGAGAATACTAGAAAAGAACAGGTAAAGGCGTGGATGATAGTAAAACGCCCAATTCGAAGACGTGGTTAATGGCTTGGTGCTCGATGCACTTTTTGCTGGTTGAAGTTGAAAAGTCGCAGTTGGTCGCTCCCGCGCACCGTAAATTTTTTAGAGAAAGCTTAAAAGTTTATATCGGGATGAGATCAAGGATACAAAATAGATAGCTTCGTTCTATCATGTATGAATGAATTACATATGGGAATTGAGATAGCCATGATATCATATATCGTTAGTTGATCTAATTACACAAAGAATTTTGTTTTCGTGGAGGTCACGAAGGTTCAGATATGGTGAGCTTTTCCAGCCCGATCTTTGCATCTGCTTGCGATGCTTCAGGTTTCTCTTCTAGGGCTCCGTCTGCTGGTTTTGGATCGTCCTGGTCATGCTCTTCTCTTCGCTCTAGCTCATCATCGTCATTGTCTTGGTCTTCGTCGTCATCTTGATCGTCATCACCATCCTCACCCTCATCATCTTCAACGCCCCTAGCATCACCATCAACGCCAACTTCTTTCATATACGCTTCCAGCTCCTTTGCCATCTTCTTGGAAAAGCCGGAAGCCTCGACTGCCACATCCAGCCTGGCAGCCCCTTCTGTACCCACCAGTTTTCGTGCATCTGAGAAGAAAGGCCCAGGTTCATCACTAACGAATCCAAATCGCCGTTGGAAGTAGCGCTTGATGCAGTTGACATCTCTGTCAAAGTACATTTCAGCGTTTGTGTGATCTACCGATACCATCTGGGGAAAGTCAATCACAACGGGTGTGAGTTTGACATTATCCTCTTTTTTCTCTTTATTTTCATCGTCTTTCGCTTCGGCCGGTATTTCCTCCTCCTTTATTAAGATGTTAAATTCGTTATAATCACCGTGTATCAAGCCGAATTTCGCCAATTCTAGAATCGTGGTAATTAACTCAGCGTATAATCCCGCTGGATTAGGGACGGAGGATATTTGCCGGAGAGGGAAAGCGTCGATCATGCTCATGACAATGGTGTGTCGATTTTGCGAAATCGGTTCAGGAACAGAAAATCCATGGTCCTTTAGAGCCTTCATGAATGCGAATTCCTTTATCGCGGCCAATCGAGACATGTACATCCATGATGCGGAGCTTCGATGTCGCAAATAATCCCTGTTATTTTTAATCGAGCGGAAAGAAATTCGGCCTAATCGGTGTATCTTCAATATCCGTTGTGTCCCCGAAGCTTCTGCCACAGCTATGATGTCTGATTCTTTTCCAACTCCAATTTGGTTTCCTACGGAGTACACGACTTGTTGTTTCTGGTACGTATGAAGGGCGAGATAGTCGAGGCCTCCGTACGTAAGTCGGTAACCATCATCTAGTAGAATCTCGTTATCAGTATATTTCGCACGAGTTGCCTATGGTCGCCACTTGTGGTTGCATACATTTCGCATTTTTCACTCGAGCAATCAAATTTAATTTCGCAAGATTTGATATCGACTTATGGACCGCACTGCCTCCGCGGAGCCCAGAAAGTCGAATAATTAGCGGGGTTGGAACGACCTCATGGTTTCTGCTTCCAGTCTCGACCTGTGGACTTGTTAATGGATGTATATAGATGGAGTAGGTGGCAGTTTCTTACTCCAGTGAGTACTCTGAAGTCTTCTCCGGTGAGATATCTCAAGGCCTTTGCATCCAACTTCATGATGTATTAAATGCCTACTCCTTTCTTAACCTGTGTAAAATATTGGTTCACAATTGGCCGCTTGGTGGACGATAAAATAAAAAAGTTCGTTATCATCACGTGATTCTATCTTTTTGCGTTATCGGCGCATGGAAAGTTACAGGCACCATGAAAGATATAGAAATGGATTGATTATCCTGGTAGCATATCCTATGTTCCGGTAAACAAGAGGCCGCTACAGTTGCATAAAAAAACCGCACAAGTAATTCTCCATAGCAATTTAGCACATAGCCGCCATCACATATTCCGCGTTGTTCAAGTCGGCAGTATGCTCTAATCTCTTAGCGATGCCGATTCAAGTCACGATCATCGCCGTATCCTCTCCATTAATGTGATAATAGGCCGGGTATGAGCCGTATAATGATTTGCCATCATTGATGCATACAACTTTCAACACACGGCCTGGAGATGAAACTTGTTCTACAACTTTGAGTTCTTGTAGCAAGATCAAAAGTTGAAGTTGCCATGGTTGCGTGTATTACATAAGAGCCGGTCACACGCTAGTCCTATAATAGGATAAAGTAAACGCCAACCTCACTTTTCCGCTTTGGGACAGGCCATCCCAGCCAGAGGTCTCACGTCAATATCAACTCTCGATTTTTTATATCCCCTGCTCCCCCAGCGCTCGCTAATAATATACATGGCCCTTTGACCTATCCGCTCGTTTTTGGTTTAGACGGCCTTATAGCATCCAGACAGCTTCTGTCTTGCGCTCTATCCGTGTTCTCTCCGCCGATTAGGGGCTCCTACCTCATCTTGAACAACCACTGCCCCGCGCGCGTTTTGCTCGTTCGATAACCACTCACCCAACGGGTGTACAGCATTTGGGCGCCATGGGGTTCGGAGACTTTGACGCAATATGCCGGAAGGCGGCGCTGCCGCTATGCGCCCTCGTTGGGCCGAAGACGGGCTTCGCAGGCACGAGAGGGATACTGCCAGACTGTTATGCAAGGAACATTGAAGTTGCCAACACGATCATTTTCCAGGGTGCAGCAGGAATAATACACATCATGGCCCTTGGGATGGCAGTAGTCATGATTATCCATATCAGGTCAAAGTTTACTGCAGTCGGTAAGCACAATCAATCCCCAGGGTACTCTTACCGGAGTAATAGCTAATTATTGCAAATCTGTTTGATAGGCCGGAAGGAAATCATAACATTTTTCTACCTCTATATGGCTCTTACCGTCTGCTCGCTCGTCCTTGATACCGGAGTAACCCCACCAGGAAGCGCGGTCATGCCATACTTTGCCGCTGTTCAGAATGGCCTGACGTCCGCGATGTGTACCAGTTTATTAATCAACGGTTTCGTGGGATTCCAACTATATGAAGACGGGACTACATTGTCTGTTTGGCTTTTGCGATTCTCCTCGTTGGGAATGGGCTTGGTATCTGGAGCAATTTCCCTCTTGACCTTCCAAGGGTGGGCAGGCCTCTCGCCCACGAATACTGTCGCCATGTTTGTCGTTCTTTACATCCTGAACGCCTTATCCCTGGCCGTCTATGTGGTTATGCAGATCATCCTTGTTGTCAACACTCTCCAGGATCGTTGGCCATTGGGGCATATCTCATTCGGCGTTTTCTTCTTCGTTGCTGGCCAGGTTGTGCTCTACGTCTTCAGCGATGTAGTTTGCGAGGGCATTCAACATTACCTGGATGGTCTGTTTTTCGTTACCTTCTGTAACCTGCTCTCGGTTATGATGATATATAAGGTAAGACGATTATTCTATTGTTATTATGCCGAATTATCTTGATACTAACTACTATATCTACAATAGTACTGGGACTCCATCACCAAAGAGGATCTAGAGTTCTCGGTCGGCCTGAAGCAAAATAACTGGGAAGTCAAAGAGCTTCTACCAGAAGAAGAACGCAGGGCCACTGTTTACCTTGATACCAATTCCGAATATGCTGGTAGCATGTATCACCACCGAAACTCGACACACGGTGGACAGTCCTCCTATTAAGCGGAGTTTCGATTATTTCTATCTTCATTTATCCCATAATCTTTTTCGTTATCTTCCTTTTATTCTGGAGTTCTATATACCATATAATTGATGATTGCCGCCCCCTTGTCCCAGCCCACCCCATATTACATTTTTTTTGCGGCGATTAATTATGTTTTACTGACGAACTCGAGTCTTTGTTTGGCGTTTTTGACCCATGCGCTGTAGCATAGTTATGCATATTTTACCCCCAATGTACCATTTTGCACAATTCATAGTCACCCGCCTTAGTAGACGGATTATATACCAATCAATATCTTTATCCACTATCTCTTCCCTAAAGTCCTGCATACGGAAAATGCTTAGCCGGAACGTTGAATTATTACAGAATCCTGTCTATAGTAAATACCCCAGGTGTCCTAAGGTGATAATTAGTCGTGCCGACTATCCTATTTTCATTGTAACCCCTCACTCCCGTACACAAAAGATTCCCGGCCGACAAGTACCTATCTTACACAGGTTGACGTACTCCAGGAACCATGATTCGATAATACGAGGAGGAACCCGTTGGCCCTGTCGTCACTGAGGGGAAATCATGTATATCAGGACCACTGAATACGGAATAATCCTTTACAAACATGTCACAAAGGGGAAATTCAAGATCCTTGTAGTCAACACTGACTCTCTTGATATGCAGCCGGTGAGGAGGAGGAGGAGGATGTGCCGTATGCAGGTGTGGTGTGTTGGAGGGATGCTGATAAGCATCTTAAACACCGTGTCTGCGCGCCAACCGGGTTCCATGAATATCCTGCGGGGAATACGGATGCAGACCCGATTTATATTAATTTGTCGGTCGTGTACATGTTTGTATCACTCTAGTCTTCGGGGATGATCAAGCGGTGCTCGCGATACGAAGTCGTTCCTGGTAGGGACTTAGGGACATAGGGAGTAGGGACAAGTGGTTGGGCAAAGAGATGTTATATCACGTGACCAATATCAACGACCTCAGTAGCAGAATCTTCAAAGATTTTCAGGCGTAGCTGTACAAGTTGGTCGACAACGAATAACCACCACAATGCCTCCAAGACTGCCGATGCGACTGCTGTCGCAATCGGTTTCATCGATTTCGACCTCCCTACACTCACATGCCTCGCCTTCATTCCTCTTCCTCCTACCGTCCATCCAAACCCAGACCCGTGCAGCATCCATTCTAGCCTCCCTCTCCGACAATCCAGCAGCATATAGCAAGAGGATTCGACGCGGTCTCGGTCCTGCATCCGGCAAGGGAAAGACAGCCGGTCGTGGTCACAAAGGTCAGGGACAGCGAGGAACGAAGAAGGCGTTCTTTGAAGGCGGCAAGATACCCTTCAATGGAGGACAGACACCAAACGAGGTAGTTCACGGAGAGGGCGGGTTTGACAATATGTGAGTGGATCAGAGGTTCCAATTGATGCTATACATGTGCTCCGGGCTAATTGATGATGATGATAGATTCTCCCTGAAAATATCTCCTGTCAACCTTGACCGTATTCAGGATTGGATCGACCAAGGGCGTATCGATCCCTCGCAGCCCATCACACTTCGAGAACTAGTGAAGACCAGGTGTATTCACGGGATAAAGGATGGAGTCAAACTACTCTCACGTGGAGGAGAGGGTGCTCTCAAACAGCCCATCACCATCATTGTTTCGCGCGCCTCGGCCAGGGCCATCCAAGCCGTCGAGGCGGCTGGTGGTTCCATCACCACCCGATACTACACCAAATACGCCATAAAGAGAATCATGAGTGGGAAGACCGACCCATACGTCTCTCTTGCGTGGAAGGATACTTCGGAAAAACTTGCCGCTGCCGCTGCGAAGGGCGAGGACATCTCCAACGTCGACACCGAACTCATGAAGAAGATCGGAATGGGAGTCGATCGGCCGCTTTCCAAAGGCAGTGGGTTCCAGTACCGTCTGCCTGACCCGTCTAGCCGAAAGGATATCGAGTATTACCGTGATCCAGCCCATCGAGGATACCTGAGCTACTTGGTCAAGCAGGGAGACACCCCCAGTTTGTTCTTCACACCGCCATCAGAAATGAAGAAGGCGAAGAAGGCTATTAAGAAGTCTGCCGAGAATAGGGTCTGGTAGAGTTCTTATCATTTCACCGTTTAATACTTTTACCTTACCCCTTGACTCTCACTCTTCTTGTTCTTGCTATCCTCTTTTTCTGAAATGGAATGTATACTCGGATTGGGGTTCGTTCATGTAAGATGTACCGATTGTATATTATAGATACTATTTCCATATAGGAAACGAGTTGTGTCCTTTGATGCTTGACTTTAACCCTTCACGTGTCTACCCCGGGCAAAAGTAATCAAAAGAAGTAAAAGGCCGAACCTGATTCGACGAGCGTTTAGCCATGACTAAATATCATTCCTAACAGAAAAACTTGCTATCAGTTCCCAACGCGCCGAGCAGTATTTGCTTATTTTCAGCCCCTGCCTAGGCCTGCATGCACATCAGACGAAAGGACGGCGGGCGACCTGGACAGCGAACCACCTCGTCCCAGCCGTCGACGCACTCGGGATACACGAAGTCTAACATGCAGGCTCAGGCAAGTAAGAAGATAACACATGCTTGCAGTGCAGGATAATCGATAATCTCGAGAGTGTCAGCAAAAGGAGGATTATACTCCGCATTACGGGGAAGATAACAGATCCCCCAATGACAGGCGTGAAAAGATGCTTGAGTTCGCAAGAGTCCTTGTTGCCGAACGTACTCCGTATGCAGGGCAACCAACTCCCCACGTATAGTCGAGTATCTCCATCTCTATTGGAAGTCAGTTCTCCCGCGACCGAAGGGGGTGAGGGGCGGACAGATATACGCCTCTGGTACTCTTTAACGATCGCCAGTTGGATATCAGGATTTCGTTGCATCTTCTACCTCTGTTGCCTTTGCCACACACGCCATCCGTGGTAGGGATTATTTAGCGGAGTACAGCACTCTCGAAGGTAGGGATTGTACTAAGCGACAGGTAGGGACAGGATAGCTTGCCTGCTATGAATTAATACGTACATGGGTAGGATGCAGGATGCAGAAGTATAATAATGGCACAGACGCTACCATAGTACAGACCAATGACATGCGATTTCCACCCACTGAAGTTAAGAAGCAATAAGATGGAGATAAGGGACAAGGTCGCATATTGAGGATACAGATTATATGGAGAAGAGAACAAGGGCAAATTTAGAGGGCCCGAAATCGCTTGTGATGGATGAAGGGAGGGGACCGGACATGCAAGTGATAAGTACACACCATACCAAGCCACGCCATGCCATATCATGCCCATGCCCATGCCCATGCCACCACACCATCAGCCGCCATAAGAAAGACATAAAGAAACCATAACGCCATTAGCTGAGTAGAAACGCACCACGTTATGACATCCGAGAAATGAGCCAGCCCACATCAGTGTCCCCGCCAACGAACAACAATAGGCAAAAAAGGTAGCCGAGAATGCGAAAGACGGAGAGGGTACAGGGTATCAGTCATGAGAGCGTAAATAAGACAGGAACAAAAAAGACATAAGCATAAGCCAACCCATCAACAAGCGTAAACAAGAAAAAAAAAAAAGAACAAGTAGAGATTATCAATGTACCAGACGAAAGCAAAATGGACAGAAGCGGAGACGGAAGTAGAGAAGCTAAAAAACGCTAACGTTCAGAACGTAAATCAAGTAAGAAAGGCAGTCCATAGAGTGGGACGCTTTTGTTTAGGTAGAAGAGAAACCCCATCGATTGAGACGGGTGGCAAGTTCAGAGGTGTCTGTGCAGCTCTGAAACCATCTGCAAGCAAGGACCTCGGAGATCGTCCATCGTTTGATTGGGTCCATTTCAAGGCAGCCCTCGATCATCTCGAGAGCGTCCATGCGGTCGTCCTTTTCAGATTCGTCCAAGGAGGCCAAGACAGCGTTGCGGTCCCATTTTCCAGCTAAGATGTTGGTTTGGATGCGAGGCTGGAAGGAGCTCTGAAATGGCCGGGAGCCGACGATGAGAGAGTAGGCAACGACACCAAACGCCCAGATATCAACGACGGGGTCAAGCACTCCGACGTTGGCCATTAGAAGTTCGGGGGAGGCGTATTCTAGACTGCCGGCCACGCTGGTACTTGTGTCTGAGGGGCCGATAGTTCTGGGTGGAGGCCGATCGGCGGCGTTGTCGTAAGGGTCTGGAGAGCTGCATGTGTCGGTTGTCATCCATTCCGCCATGCCAAAATCACAGAGGATCAGACTCGGGAGTTCGTCTGAGCCCTTTGGCTCCAAAAGACAGTTCTCCAACTTGATGTCCCTGTGAACAACCCGGGCATCCTCGTGTAGATATCTAAGAGCGCATGCCAGCTGGTAGGCGTAATGTTTTGCATGAGAAAGGGGAATATCCTGGCGTTTTTTCTTCACCAGGTCGAATAGAGACCCTCCTTCGGTCAGTTTTGTGAAGCAGAATGTAGCGTAGTCGGTTTCGTAGACCGCGTCTAGCGGCAGTACGTGTGGGTGGTTTAGGTATCGCCAGATGCGGACTTCATGGTCAAATTCAGCCTGGGCCTGGTCGTTTTCCCTTTCGCTTTTGCCTGAAAGGTATTTCTTGACAATCTTGACCGCGTGCCGTATCGTCTGGCCTTCGTCGGTGACTTTGAATGCCTCCTTAACGGTGCTGAAGCCTCCAAATCCAATCTGCTTGCCAATAACGTAGTCCTGTCCAACCACCTGCCCTTCATCGTCGGGCTTTGGAGCGGGAGCATCTTCACGATTCATGGTCGAGAGAAAAGCGCTGGCTGGTGACTTGCCGCTCATGTTGGGAGACTTGCGAGGGTAAGGTCGCATAGATTGTCGTAGGCTGCTGGCCCGTCGACCAAAGGAGTAGCTCTCGGTGAGGCTCCCGTAGAGGTGACGGCTCAGGCTTGGCCAGGAGTCACCTTCGCTATCGATCGAACCATGACGACGAAGGTTCGGGGAGGAGAGAAAGGGGGAAGTAAGGCTTCCCTGACGTGAGTCTGGGGGCGTTCGTAGCTCATCCGAGATAGGGGATGCCGTCGAGAGGGAGGTCAACGATGTCGGGCGTGGAAGGTCAGAGTCAGCGGAGAAGACCTCTGAGAGCGGGGAGGCTCGAGGAGAATGGCTGTCCTGGGAAAATTCGTCACCAGAGCTGTCATTACGACGGCGGCCCTGGTGATGGTGACGATGGCGATGACTCTGATTGTGGTAGTCATCCTCTTCATTGCTGGACTCTGGCTGGATTCCTCGCTCAGGGGCAGGACCAGGGGCAGCTTTGGCGTAGAGCTGTTGGAGCTCTGACGAGCCAGGACCAGAGGCAGACCTGGCTCCCAGCTGGCTCTTCCTTCCGAGGTTCCTGATGGGTTCTTCCAGGCCAACCTGGTCACCGGTTTCCAATGTTACCTGGGGGTTGAAGCTGATGGAGGGCCTTCGCTTCCGGCCAAAGTGACGGCCCAGGGGCGAGGGGTTCTCATATCGAGGATCGTGAGAATACTCGATATCCTCGTCGATGGCAGAGGGGTCATGGTGTTTGTCCTCTGGGTAAGGGACGCTGATGGGTGGGGTTGGAACGTGTGGCGTCCATGACTGTTCCAGTTCTTCCTTCCTGGCCGCAGCAGCAGCAGCAGCAACAGTAGCAGCAGAGAGGCCGCTGGGGGAATGTCGACGGGCTAATCCGTTGCTGCCAGCCAGGGGATACATCGGTCCATGCTCTTCGTGGTCCAAGACGGGCGATGACGAGGTGAAATCAGCGTCGATGTTCAGTTCTGTAATTGCGAGTGCCTTTGCATGGGCCATGCCCTCCGCTTGGGAGAGATAGACGAGGGTATGAAGGTGTTGACGACGAGCTGTCTCTACAAACGTGTCTGTTGAGTCTTTCCTGTGAGCAATATCGAGTGTTGCAGTGTGATTGATGTCCAGTCGAGCAGCCGGCCGGGCATATATGGCGAGACGAGCAGCAGGGATATGCGCAAGAAGTACTCTCTTGGGAGGTAAAGTTGAGCAAGTTGAGCAAGTCGAGCAAGCTGTATGATCGAGAGAAGTAAAAGAAGTGGGTATGAGGGAGGCGAGGTGGTATAAAAAGGAAGCAGAGTGAAGGAAGAGAAGAAGAGAAGAAGAAGAAGAAGAAGAAGCGAAGAAACGGAGACGAAGGAGATAGGCCCAGTTAGGCAAGTCTGTCGCGCCGGCCGGGGTTGCGAGGGCGAAAAAGAAGGTCCCGGAAGAACCCGGGAGGTCGGACCAGCCACGATAATACCCCTTTGGGTCTAGGGTAGGGCAGAGATAACGCGAGCTTGCGCTTATCAGTTGCCAAGCCTTGGTTTTCTCACCAGGTTATGACTAACGCCGAGCGTCTTCATTACTCAATTCGGGCAGGGATGCCAAGCCACTGACGTCAGAGTCATGTGATGGCATGTGACGTCAACTTAGTCATATATTAGTCATGTGATGAGTCAGGTATTACCTAAGTCAGGGGTACCTTACTTAAGCAGCAACCCTGCCAAGCCTCTTGCCGCGGCTCCTTTTTTGGAGGCAAAAAGAAGACGAAAAAAAGGCAAAAGTCTCCTGAAATAACGAGTAAAAGAGTTCTCGGCTGACTTCATTGGACGGCGGCTCTACGACAAGGACATGGAATGTTAACACCCTCGATCCCCATTATTGCGATGCGTTGACCTGCTCCTGGCGTGAAAGGGGGTTTTTTGTTGCGGCGCGGTCTTTCCTTGGTTCTTGCTGCTACCATACCTATTTGGCCACGGTATAACGAGAGTGCTCCGCCTAAGCCCGTCCTGTTCGCGATCACCCTTCAAACGCTCGCTGGAAGGCCTGTTTTCATTCAATCGGCTGTTGCGTCAGACTCTTTCATATATTTGGGACGGATGTTTCAAGTTGCTGGCACATTTTACGTCGCATTCCTGATCCAACTACTCCGTTCACTCCGGATCCTACAGCTATACATAGACTCTATCTGCCCATCTTGAACGGTTGAATCTTGCGCTCCTTGACTACGACAAAATCACCATGACTCGACCCCAGATGATCCGAGCAGGTGAGACATACATAGCGCGTTACTGCATTGATGGCGTTTGCTGCGCTTTTTCCTTGTTATCGCTGACGGATGTGTCTCTCTAGATACCCATGACCTGCAGAACCATCAGTCGCCCTCCGCCCAAGACCACTCGAGGAAAGCAACCCTCTCGCCCGTGACTGATGGCCATCATGGCTCACACCAAGGCCAGTCCCTACGCAAGGTTGAGCAGGAGGCACACGATGAGATGGCAAAGGGCCCGCTAGGTTCCGACGGGAACCCTCAAATATATTCCCACCGCGACGGTCTTGAGGTATACAGGGAGCACGATGAGGCAGATGGAGGCAAGTCCAATGGTCTGGCGAACGGCGACATGTCCCATGAGACAAGGAACGGAAGCTCGACCGAAGATGAGATGGATGGGGAAGATGACGATCAGGACCTGGACGATGACATGATGGATAAGATATCGAGCTCTCCATCAATTGACGATGGTGCGTATGACGACTTCCTACCATTACTGCAGTGCTGGATAAGGAGCGCGGGAATACTGATACTTTCTCTGAATAGAGGACATTGACTTCGAATTCGTCTATGCTTTGCATACATTCATCGCAACCGTCGAAGGCCAGGCCAATGCCACAAAGGGCGACACCATGGTTCTTCTTGACGACAGCAACAGCTACTGGTGGCTGGTGCGAGTTGTCAAAGACGGGAGCATAGGTAATTTTGGCAAATAACCCCAGCTATACTTATAACGTCAATTCTGACCCGAATACAGGATATCTACCCGCTGAACACATTGAGACGCCGACAGAGAGGCTGGCGCGTCTCAACAAACATCGTAACATTGATGTATGTGGATCATCTATAGAGTTGTTGGGTTATATGATGCTGACTTGAATGCCTACAGCTATCTGCCACCATGTTAGGTGACAACGCTGAGAAGTCGAAAAACCCCCTGAGAATAGCCATGCGCCGTAGACACGGCAAAACGGTCACCTTCAATGACCCACTTTGCTTTGAGGCCGAAGAAGTTCCGATTGACTATTCAACTGGCTCGGAGGAAGAAGAAGATCGATTCCTGGAAGACGATGATGAGGAAGAGGAAGAGGAAGAGGAGGAAGAAGAGGACGACGAGGTACATGAGAAGTCCGCGCGTGCAAACAAACAGCAACAAGAAGCCTCAAGGAAAGATGATGACATGGCGGTCGAACCTCTACGACCGAAACAACACCAGAAGGAGCTGGCCACACTGCACGAAGATCAGCCTGAACCAAGGGAAAGCATGGAGGACCAGTATAATGATGATCTCGGTAAAGGTGAATCCTATCCCCCGTTATTCTCTACAGTCTTAAGCTAACACCTCATATAGATGTTCCGCACGGCCGATCTAGGAATGGGGTGGTCCGGAATACAGATTCATTCTTCAAGGACGATACCCTTGAAACAAAGAAAATCTCTCTCACTCCGAACCTCCTACGTGACGATTCACTCAGCACCCAACAATCAGCCGAACAGAAAGAGGCAAGAGTCCGTGGAAGTTTTGAATCATACGACAAGGCATCGCTCTCTGACAAGGGCAAAGATGACAAGAAGCGCAAGGACAAGAAACCCGGGATGCTTAGCGGTTTATTCAAGAGGAGAGACCGCAAGACCAAGGCCACGGACGATGATGAAGACCAAGAGAAGGTTTCTGAAGAGTCTATCAGATCGATAACTCCAACCAGTACCACGAGTGACTTTGGCAAGGAAGGATCTAAACCTCAGACTACTCTACAAAGGACCCCAAGCAAGTTTCAGAAACCTCCTCCTGGCGAAGTACAGGCCACTACCACAAAGAACGAACATGCGCAAGCGGTGGCGAGGCAGGAGACTGCAGCAACCCAATCGCCAACGGGAGCTAAGCAACACTCTCCAGCTCATGTTCAGCAGCAGCAGCAGCAGCAGCAATCCCAGCGGACACAGCCGCGATCTACTTCCGCACAGGAGACACGAGTACGGTCTCCAGAAGTACTCAAGCCACTTACCAATATGCAAGATCGATCACCGCAAGACCGATCGCTACAAGATCGACAAATCCAAGACCGACAAATCCAAGATCGATCAATCCAAGAGAAACCCGAACCCAATGCCACCCCTATCAAAGAGCCTCGTACTTCTTCGGAATCTCCTGCCGACATTGCCATCCACCCACCAACAACAGGATCCCAGCACCAATACGCATCCACACAGGCATCTAACTACTCTGCACCTCCAAACAAACAACAAGCTAACGTACCCCAGCATACGGACCCAACCCACCAAGACCGTGATTTCAGTTACGACGATAGCTTCGAGGATCACAACACTTCCTCCGGCAAAGACCGCTATGCAACCAAACCCACCGTTTCCCCGTCTCCCACAGTTTCCCCAGCTTTCTCACAAGATCCCACACTCGAAGATGATAGAAGCCAAGCACATTCTGTATCACCATCGGCAAGCATCCTCCCTGCATGGAACGACAGCGGACTACGCGCATACATGGATGATGGCAGTGATATCCGTGATCTCCTAACCATCGTACACGACAAGTCCAATGTGCCTGCTGCCGGCCCAGATCACCCACTGGTTGGGAGCCTCTTCAGGGAGGAGAGCAAGGCCTTGAACGACATGTCCAGCCGCTTGGACGACATGTTGAATGCATGGTTGGCGAAGAGCACCCTCGCCGCATAGGGAGCACGCCAGTCAGATTTCCATCTATCATCCCCGTCCCCAATGCACCCTCAACTTTACCCCGTCTCCTATACACCAATTCCTATTCCTATTCCTATTCTAAGACCATGAGCAAGAAATCCACGACCTTACGACCGCACATACCCCTTCTCTACATACAATGCATAGTCTGCCTTGGATATTGACTATCCTTTCATACATCGGACGTTAACATCGAACTTTATTCGAGCTCAGTTTCTCCTTTATTGCTTCAATCTTCCCGGTTCAGATTAGCCTTGTACTTATTACTTCACATTTAAATCCACATGATACCTACCGTTGTTTTGATTAGCTTTTATTTATTTCGTTTTCTTTTTTTTGCGTTGGCTGGCTTTATTACGATCTATCACGCATATGAGGCGGGGACTTTGCCAGACTCAAACTATTTTTCTCTGGACAACTATGTTAAATCCATGGTATGGTGGCTGCATATCAGCGTTCCAGTGAGCGGCATTTTATTCCATTACCATATTCTTGGGCTTTCCATCTTACGCTAGCTTTCATATTTCGGGATTCCGCATATTCACGTCCGAGACTTTGTTCTTGGATATTTTCCGGCATCAAGCTATTGTGTTTTCCCCGGACTGGTGCCATTTTCTTGACCAGTTTCATCGTTTTTTTATAAACTTCGTATACAACATCTACAGTGTTTGTGGTCATCCTATCTATCAGTTATTCAGATAGGAATAATTATCTTTGCCAAACATGGCTACCGTATTTCCTATTAATTGCATTGATGAATTCAAACCAGCTACCAAATACATGAATCATTAAACCCGAATTGTCAAGACCTAAAATATCAAAACCACGCATAACATAGCCTCCAACGACAAACAACTAGGACTAGTAAAGAACATAAACCTCATTAAACTGATTGATTCGTAGGTGGTGGGTCCTCGCTATCATTCCCAACTGGGGGGTAGTCCATAAACCCAGGTATCAAAGTCGTACAGACTAAAATCAATTTTCCCATTGGGTTTTGTTGGTAAGGGGGGGTACGTTTGAAGTTCCCATTTGAATACAGGGGATGTAGGAGGGTTTTGTGAGTTTGCTAAAGGTAGAATATTGTTAATTCCCTTACCCCACAGTGACGTGACTCGCATAGGTATGGGGCTGTGGATGCTCAAGTTTGGACTTACCATAAAAATTACCGTTCTGTTCGGGATCGATGAGATGCTTGCGTCGAACAGCTCCAGCTAGCTCGTCATTCACAAGGACGAGAGCAGCGGTTTGCCATCCCGCAGATGCGACGCTGAGTGCAAAATAAGCTCCCAGACCATCCGGGTCCCTGGCTTTGATATCTGGAAAGTTGCCCCAGTTGTCCCCGGCCCTTTCTATGCAGGTACTGTATTTCTTCATGATGCCCTGGCGATTCTCCCTCAGAGGCATAATCCAATCTGAACTGCCATCCCGGGGTACGGCTACATCGGATAAGTGGACGAGCCATTCCTGCTTCTCGGGCTCAAACCAGACATTATGTCTTTTATCTCTGGCGTACGGGAAAAAGTATGCATCGCTATAGCGACGGTCCTCATCGTCCATTGTGAGGCCCCTGAAAGGGATACCCCCCATGACACTTCCTAGGCCAAGTGCGCCGCAGCCTCTAGGCTCTCTCCCATAAGAAGAAATTTTGCCGTCGGAGTGGAGAGCAGTGTAGTGATAGTCGCCAAACGAAACCGATATTACACCGCTATGTTGTAGTCCTGCAGGGAATTCTGGGGACGGTGCATTATCTGGATTTTTGGCGTTGGCAAACCAAGCACTGAGAAGGTTGCTATTTCCCACCATCACGTCCCCTGCAGAGGTAAAGACTGCAAAATTGCGGAAAGCCCCCTGGATATCCTGCAGGATTCTGCCCGGTGCGCTAAACTTGGGCAACTTAATCACCTGCTCCTCCTTTATGTTCATTGCGTACACATTATTCAGGCCTGTAATGAAAACAATGTGGTGCTCAAGAACTATATGGTTAGTAACTTCCCCTGGCCCAACATCTGCATCGTCCAGTTGTTTCCTGTCAGATTTTGACCGGTTGAAACCGGTACCTGGGACAATTTTACCAGCGACCATATTCCCGTCAACGCCTTCGTGAGCGGATTGGTGGGCTGGGAGTTTCCAATAAACGATTCCAGTCCCTGCAATGAATACGGAATTCACATCCCAACCAGCAACGACCCTTGTGACTGTTCCTGGCGTGGAGGGATCTTGCGAGTTTAAGATCGTTCTGGCGCAAGAAAACTCGATAGGTTTAGCTTCCTTGTCCCGATGGAACCAGCTCCATATAATACCTTCATCTGACAATGCAAGAACATGACGTCTGCCAGCTGAAAACTGCTTGATAGCCGTTGCTTTTTGATATGAATCTGCTGTAGTGGCCGGGTATTCGGGGTTAAAGGAGAGACGTTTGTAGCCAAGGATACTTTCATAATCAAATTCCAACCCATCTATCCGACCAGAAACGTGCAGTGCACCGTCAGATGTTAAGCAAGTAGTTGACCAGCCACTTTAAATGATAGTCAGCGTGGATAGTTTTATAAGAAGCTGGTACGTGGTGGGACAATGGTATCAAACTGACCCGCACTGTAAATCGACAATATTCCCAATCCCGACGGTTGCCAGGGACTTAGCTGGCCACGCCCTAGCGGATGAGCTGTGCAACGCCCGACCAGATCCTCCCCATTCATAAACCCTGGTCTTGCGAAGATTCTTATACAGCCAGTACCATCGCGGTCCATTGGCGCGTAGAATTGGTTGAACAGGTATTCGAAACGACTTGGTGGTCTTCTCGCGCCAGAACTCGGGGTTCTTCAAGAATACTTCGTGGAAATACTTGTTGACAGTGCAAAGTGAGAGGAAGTCTGGGACACTGAGGAAAGGGAAGATGAGGACCAGGATATCCTCTGGGAGGTCCTCTAGCTTTGCCACGCTCATCTTTGCAAGATACGCGTATCCGAGCTGCCGTTCCTGTCAACCGGCTCCTCTGAGGTAGAAGAGGAGAGTGACAAAGGGAAGTAAACAACTTCAGGCTGCCACCTTGAGAGATATCAACATGGATGATGTCATCACCAACAGGGAAACTTGATTATGTAACCATAATACAGATAACTTTCCAACATTCAACCAAAGTCATATACGACAAGACAGCAACTTCAACGCATTGTTATTATGCTAAGGGCTACCGATGGTTCAGCAACAGTGATATCATGAGCTAGAGGGCGACAGTTTGATTTATTCAGGAAATTTCATTGCTCATAGAAATTGAAAATCATTCATCCCCAAAGACAAGCTCTCTCCATCTCATTTCGGCCATATCGATTCAATGCCTCGTTCAACTTCATCCCGATAACAAACCGGATCAAGAAATATGGATATAACGGCCAGCTAAGACAGGTTAGCATGAATAACCAAACACACGGCCATGCCGGTTGAGATGGATGCTTGTTGACACTTACAAGAATTACTCGCACACATTCCCGGCATCGTCTCTGCAATGGTTACTGCAGCACTGCCAGTGGGTCAAGCAGTGTACGCCAGGCTCTATTATGGGTTAATAAGAAATCATCAACATCAACATATTCGAGACATACGGTAACATGAAGCCGCTGCATGTTCTGCGCGGAGCCCTAGCGCGCCAGCTGCTGCCGTTGAAGCAAGGAGCGCTGAAATAGCAATGGCGACGATCTTGAATTGCATGATTGAATGGATGTGTGGAGAAGAGGATATTTGGGTATGTTTGGTGCTGGCTAGGCTGGTATGGAGTATGTGATTTGGGAGTGATGGGAATAGGTAGCTATTGAAGTAGGTTTATCATCTACGGGGAGGATTGCTCTGTTATAAAGGGACGGGATCGATAGATCGATTCCACCGGTCCATGCACCTGTTGGATATCCTTCGCCGTCGTATTACAGCCTTGTCTTCTCAAGACGCACAGAGACTGGAGTAATGTCGCGGGTGTGGTACCAGAGCTCTGGGAATTGTACAACAGGTAATGCTTCGCCGCGGAAATAATACGAATCCGCATTAATCCAACATGACGGCTTCGTGTTCATTCATTGCTGCTTTCCGTGGATAACATGGCGACATGCAACTGTCAACGTCCTAACTGTTGCGATCAACCCAAGCTACGCGAGGATCGGCGGAACTATCTAATGTAAAGGTACCAGCCCTGGTGGCGTTCAGTCACCAACCACGCAACAAAGAAGGCGACGGAAAAAGGGGCGCTGTCATCTTCTGCAGGGGCCTCGGGGATTGAGACCTGTCACATAAAAACAAAGGCTGGGGTAACTTATCTTGAAACAGCAGAGGTAGACGAAGAACCTGTTACGCAGTGATGGCGAGTTGATAGCTTGTAACTTGGCAAGGAACGCATGCAGTCTACTATGTACCATCACGCAAGTACTCTGTAGGTCATGATGGGCTATCAGAAACTAACATCGGTCTACTGAATCTAACCGTCAACGCCAGCGTGAGAATATCTCGACGTGCAAACTGCCATCCCTAAGCCACTTACTGGTAATACATTTTTATATTCCGGAGCCGAGTTCCGGGGTATAAAACAGGTTATAGAGAGTACCCGAGAATTCCGGGCACCAATGAGACCCATGTATCCCAACCTGCATCGATGTTTTCGCTCATCCACGTTGCCAACCCAACTCCAACTTGCCGTTAGCAGTAGTTCTCCATAGCCTACAGCTCATCCCAGCCGGCGAGGCGAGATGTGACACTTCAACATATTTCTGTTTGCGGTGTTGCTGTGAACTGACCCAGCAGTAACAGGTTATATTCATGGCTGCTGGTTACCGGGCCGCGGCGGTTCCATAGAGGTTATCATGACCCTTGGTTCGGGTTCAGCGCTGTACCATGGACACATATCTCCAAATACCCACAGCGAGAGTCGAGGGTTATATCGAAGCGAACATACTGAACGTAATGGAATGGTGGTGATCCAGGATATGCATGTCGATGCTGCCAACGCTAGCATGGGGTCTGTCGGAAGACTGAAGCCGTCATGATGCGTACACGTTGGCATACATGTTATGGGCTGGTCCTTGACGGCTGCCTTCGCCATGTTGGCTATCCAGTCATAGTGATAGGCAGATATCGCCGGTGACGGATACAGCCCTTTGATGGCCCTGCAGGCAGACTGTATCTATCCGAAGTCGGTATCCCACCCTAACGTTTGCGGACGAAAACCCTGCCGAATGTCGCATGCATATTGGAACCGTTATCATATCGAAACCGTTATCTCGCCCGACACTGTCTCCCATCCTTTATCCTCTTAGACAGGGAATAAGTCTAAGTGTTAAGTCTTAAGTCAAAGTGTCTTGTCCCGTTTAGGGCATCATGTGACCTCAAGTGATATCTTATCTCTTATCTTCACGTGATCATATCTCTTATCTTACATAAGGTTCTTATATAAGCTTCCCGCGCCTGACTCCTTTCCCTTCTCGGGTTTGTGACGGCGTTTCGGGCGTGACCTTGTCATTCCCTCCATCCTCACCTCCAACCATCTCTCTTCCTCCTCCCTCTCTCTTCCTCTCCCTCTTCCTCTTCATCCTCGTCATCACACCCTCAGGCTCGTCTCCTACCCAATCTCGGACCGCAGCCGCTGCTTCTCAGATCCTCCCCGCATAGAGAGACACGTGTGACTCTCCGGATCCACCCCATACGACCCCGGATATAAGGCGACTGACACCGCACCTTTGGAGGCAACGGTGGTCTCTCATCGACTTTTTTGGACACCTCAAATCGGGCTGGGAACGCCAAAGTTTGGGCTGTGTCACCTCAGTCGGGTCTATAAGTTGAACAAGTCTCGCCGCTTGCCACACAAGAACGGCCTTCTTTATCTCCCTGTTCTACCGGCTCAACGGTTCTTTGATCTCTGCACTGGGAATGGGAACATCTGGCTTCTTTTAGCCTAGAAAACACACACACCATGCACTCCGTATGGCTCGCATATCAACCTGCTCTTCCTGAGCACTGCCGGCCGGTATCTCCTTTCTTGGAGCAGCTCTCATCCCTTCTGCATACATGTCTACCGACACCGCTTGCTCTTATTTCTTCCACTCTGGGGATGCTGAGTATCGTTGCTTGGCTCTTCGCTCAGCTCCCGCAGATATACAAGAATTACAGGATAAAATCGACCGCGGGCCTGTCAGTGTTCTTCATCGTCGAATGGCTTCTAGCGGACACTGCCAATTTTACCGGCGCCGTTCTCACAAAACAGGCTGGCTGGCAGGTCACGATTGCCGCATACTATGTGGTTGTTGATGTTATCATGGTATACCAGCACTACTGGTACACCCACATCAAGAAATGGAAGTCAAACCGCCTTCGATGCGTGAAATCCGGTGATGACGATGACAGCGATATGTGGAGTAACTTCCCAGCTTCAGACTGTGATTCTTGTCAGCAACTGCCTGCAAGCCAGTATACGTCCTCTGTTCGCCCAACGGATGAGTTGAAGATGGCAGGCAAACGGGCCTCAGACGAAAAGGCTCAGCCGGCCAGCGGCAAGCGTTACGTCAAGGCAGGAACAAGCGGAAGCTCGCTTACTTCCCCAAAGGCTGTTCTATTCGTTTCAATGCTGTGTGCAGTTCTCGCCAACGCCACCTCGGTTCCAACACCTGACATGTCACAGTCACAGCCACTCAGGATGCCACAATTAAATTCAGCTGAGGCTGTGGGACGAGTATTCTCTTGGATTTCGGCTCTTCTTTACCTTGGATCACGACTACCACAACTATACAAAAACTACACGCGCAAGAGTACTGCGGGTCTGTCTCCCTTGCTCTTTATTGCCGCCTTTAGTGGAAACACATTCTACTCCACCTCGATGCTCACCAACCCGAACGGTTGGTCAGATTTCCCGCCCTATGGTGGAGGCGGATGGGCCGGCCCAGATGGCAATGATCGACTGAACTGGATACTGCTCGCCATTCCATTCTGGCTCGGGGCGACTGGCGTCCTTCTACTTGATGTGTGCATGGGTATCCAATTTCTGATATACGGCGAACATGGTAGGCAGATTATTGCCCGTATACCCAGTGAGGAGAGAGGCCGACGCAGATGGACCAAGGTTACTGGCTTTATGAAGGGCTGGATCCCTTCGATGTCCCCAGAGCGGAAAGCACAAGCCGGTGAGACACAGTCTCTCATTGCCTGCGAAGGCGACAGATACGGCAGTGTTTGAGCGTGACGCTACATTCGTATAAGTATATACTTCTTTCCCTACCTGTCCTTTTTTTTCCCCTTTATTGTGTTGTTCTATTGGCGCCGTTTACCCATTAGATGGTTTGGCATGTTTGGTACACGGTTTATTAGCGATGGTTCTTTTTGACGTTTTGCTTTTCCAGACTTTTGTCCTGGTGATTGATGACTAGCCAATACCCCCTCGCCCTTTTTTTCGCATCGAACTCAGTTTATATTTCTTTGCTTTCTGTCAGGTAGCACATGAACTCTACCTGCTTACATGCACATTCCCCTTCGTATATACCTTGGATCTTTTTCATTTCCTTCCTAGACGACGAGATTCTCCAGTATACATCACACAATATCCCCCATCTATGCGTTCAATTTATACCATTCGTACTTATTTGCTGTATTTTATTTGCTATCTTTCGGGATCTTTTGGTACAGGCATGGAGATGCGGGGGAAGGGTGGTCTATTTGGTTACGAAGTACCTTATAGAAGTGGTATACCATACAGGGTCGGCTCTATTTTTACAGTTTACCATGTACATGGCAAGTTGATATCTCTTTTGAATACGAGTTTGAATATGATCCATCAATCTAGCTTCCCTTAAGCCTCGCCTGCAGAGGCAAAAACAGAGCTTATGGGGTACGGGGGTTCACCCCCTAACGTCATGACATTATCGGATCTTGTCCTACGCGTCAACCTATTCGCCTAAGCCCAGAACAGTTGAGGAGAAATCTTATCCCAAGACAGACCTGACGCCTATGCCCTATACCTCTCTCTTTCCCGTCCATACGCCCATCCCCCGAGCAAAAATATCTGAAAAACAAATGAAACTCCACCGGTATTGTTTGGGGAAAGGGTAGCACGAATCTAACGCCCCCTACAGCTGCGGCATGGTCCCCAGTTGGTAGGAATTCTAGTGACTCGCTTGCATGGGAAGACTGGGTGCCCACGACGAGCACAGGAGTGGAATCCGCCCACTTCGGTATGTCCACAAGAGCACTGGCGTATGGTTTGATGACACATGTTGGCCGTGAAGGTTGACCTTGGGTTTAGTGCGGTGCGGAGATAGAGTAGACGGCAAGTCTATGGTTGCAGGGCATGAGCAAGAATTATCCTCAGTATCTCGGGCCAGGAATATCCTCACCTTGAACGCTTTGGGGGCAGAAAAGGGTATTTTTTTATCAATATCAAGTGGTATCTCTTATGGATCAAGAAGATGCTCGACAGAGGTTTATGCTATGGGAGATAGAAAGCTCCTGCAGCATAAGAAATGACCACGATATATATACCCCTTCAGATCCAGCTTGAGTGATGCACCAGCTTGGTTTAACCGACGGTGAAGCGTTGAGTTCTCCAAAGGTCACCGCTGGTAGAATGTGTGATCAACACTACTTTATTAACCTATGAACAAACTGCAGTGAAAGCAATCCAGTTCCCTTGGTCAATATTTAAGTAGAGCCTAGTGATCTTCAAACTGATGGTAGCCCCTTTCTCACAGGCATGACAATCTCTATATTTTAAAGAAGCACTGTCTTGCCAGTTTGTTAGTTTAGAATAAGACAGTGATAGTATATAGCAAAGAACGCCTACCTCAAACCTTTCAAGGGAAGTTCCTGTCCATGATTTGGAAGCGTCGAGTGTGAATAAATGAGATACCATATATCTAACTCTACCATGAGCAAGGAGTTAATAGGCATATACCACGAACATAAAACATTAACCAAGTGAGACATCACACATATAGACTGAATACTCACTATAAAACCTTTGAGATAAGAATAATATCTTCACTTCCAGCATGTTGAGGGTTGACCTCGCATCTCTCCGTACATATATGTACAAAGCGGAAAAGACAGCCAAAGTCTCATTGTCTCTAAATAGGCAGTGGATATATCTGCAACCTGGGATATCAACGGTAGTACTCGGTAGATCAACTGGAACCATTAAAAGCATTATCTGCAGAATCTCTCGAGGCCCTGGCTACGTCGGCAAGCCCGACGTAGCATAAACAGAAGAGATATTACCCCCATAAGTCCTGCCATGTCATGCGTGTGCGATATGTGCAACATGCAGATACCCAAGGTGTCAAAGGGCAAACAATTAATATAATTCCATCTGCCTTGTGGTGTTCAATTGGTGAAGGAGAGTTGGTATAAGGGAGACATGTCAACATATCCTGATGCTTCCGGGGATGTGTTCCGGGGATGCACGAAGATCTATGCAGGTGAAGAATGGAAGCTGATATGGTTGGCTTGGGATGTATGACAGCCTCTTATGGTGATCTGCAACGTCAAGATGCCGTCCCGTCGAGTTTCTTGCTGTAGAATGAACGGCATTGTGTGACGTCGTATGAAGATAAGACTTTGGATTAGTTGTTAATGTAATTGTTTGCTTTTGGTTAGGCTATAGATATTGAACAACTTGAAAGTACCAGGGAGTTTGCACCTAGATAACCTCCTCGGTTTTACTATCTTGTATAACGAGCTATGATAGGTAGATAGTTAAAGTTAGGAGTAGTAATTGGGCGCAGTTATTTTATCTACAAGGAAACATTGATAGAGGCGAGAAGCCCAATAGGCGTAAGCCAGGCAAAGATAAACGACAGCATGGATAACGGGGGATTACGTATCTTTGTCCATGGGTTTACTTAATGCGAAAACGTAATAGAGCCGACTGATAGGAGGTTAAAGCTCACATATAGGCCACATATATTCTAAAATAGGAGTGGGATTGGAAAGTAAATCTACCACACGAAACAGATTAGGGGAAGCAAAGATAGCATCCCCTCCCTGGTATTCAAGAATGAGATTTATGCTTCATCAGGGCAGGCTTCCTCGCGGCGTAAAAGGCGGGAAGGCAAGTTACCTCAGTGATCTCGACCGAGAATATGCCCTTCATGTTACAGCATCAAAGTACTCGGGTGCAGGAATGCAGGCTTGATCAATATTCATCAGCTGCAGCTCCAGACATAATCTCGAGTCAGTTTTCGTAATAACATCCCATTCAAGCCCTTCAGACCTTATTATTCGTCCGCCTGGATATGGCATATTTGTCGACCATGAAAATAAGGCTGGGTATAAGGCATCCAATGAAGCTATGCAACCCTCTCAATAGTCAACTAGCAGTTGGTAAGTAGGTAGTTGACACTTCACATTTCGACGATGGATAACTATTTGTAACTGGCCTGCTCCGTATGCAAATGGCCGAAGACGATGCATGGATGATAGCGCCGGCTCCATCCCGCCAGATCAGGCTATCTGAATGGTCCATTGTTTGCTTTGGGCGGGTTGGCCTGCAGAAATCGGTTTCCAGCTGGATCGACGGGAGAAAGGGAGCCTGGTTGGTGGGATCAGTCGTCGAGTGTGCTGCTGTGTGCCTGGTGAAATTCAATTAAGGGCTGCCTGTGCTCGGCGGGTGGGTAGATGCATGCATTTATATGTCTGTATGTTGTCGCTCTTCGGGGGATAGAGAGTGCATGCAAGACGCCAAAAAGCAACCAAGCGAGGTAAAGGAGATAACAAGATGGATCATTAAAATATGAGTCTATTAATACTATTATATGCCTCCACCATGCGCCCACGCGCCCACTCAACTCATAGACACATTCCAAGTAGCAGATCACAAATCACACATCACACATACAAGCACCGTACATACCACAGGATTAAAAGCAGCCAGACCAGTCTAGGTCAGGCCAGGTTGATAGACAGAGACGGGTATGCCTGGGTTTTGTATCTCCCTCCTTCCTACTGCTTTTGTGGGATATTAACAAGGTATAGGGGAAGCTGATAAGGAAGCAAGTAGGTAAGGGGTCAAATGTACATAGGGAGGATAATTCAAGGCATCCTTTTTCACACGCGAATGGAAAGCGGGAAGCCATCCTGGGAAAAAGAAGGAAGAAAAAGGGGGGATAAGGAATCGATGAGGTAAAGTGAGGTAAAAAACAAAAACCAGAAAGCCGTGATATGGTGCAGAATATGCCAAACCAAAATGAACGCAGATAACGCCATCGAAAACAGAATCTCGCTTTGGACAGATGCACATGCAATGCAATGCAATGCAGGACTAACTGTCCCAGCGCGACTGCCGCCCTCATGAGAGAAGAGCTAGAAGCTGTGCACCTATCGCAATGGGCGCTTGGAATCCTGGACACCTCTGGCGATGACATCCTCGTATCTCCATCGTGGAGGAGAAGACGGGCCCTTCAAAGAAGCAGCTTGTTGGCGGTACCATTCGGTTTCCATTTCGGGTGTCATGCCATCTGGTGCTGGGAGGGCGCCACCAGCAACACCGCTGGAAAATTTGAGCTGCAGAACGTTTCCAATCTCATCACAGGCGGCGAGTAATCGGTCGAGATCGTCCTTGGTGTGGGCAGCGGAAACACAGAATCTGGCTCGCGAAGAAACAAGGGGTGTGGCAGGGTATCCGACGATGACGACGGAGATCTTTCGCCTCAACATCTCATGTGAGAAGGCAGGCATTTTCGCGGGGTTGAAGAGGAGGAGCGGAATTACAGGGGAATCGTCATTTCCGTATACGATGAAACCAAGTCGTTTCAAACCCAGGCGGAGATAACGTGAGTTGAAAGCCAATCGCTGAAGGCGTTCTTCACCTTGACCAGGAATAAGTTCTCCGGTGATGATCTTGAGAGAGGAGGCGATCTGGGCAAGGACTGGCGGTGTTGGGGTCTCGCCATAGAATACGGCAGGGTTTGTGGCTCGGAGTTTGTCGATTATTACCTTGTCGGCGGCAATGTATCCTCCATTGGCACCGAACGATTTGGTCAGAGTACCCATAAGTATGTCAACGTGCTTGGTATCAATGCCAAAGAAATCGCAAATACCGCGGCCGCGGGGACCAATGGCGCCGATCGAGTGTGCTTCGTCGATGAAAAGATTGAACTTGTACTTTTTCTTGAGGGCAAGTACGCCAGGCAAGTTGCATAGGGAGCCTTCCATCGAGTAGAGACCCTCGACTACGACCAGAATCTTCTTCCATGGGCGGTGTGTGCGAGGCTGACCCTGAGAGATGGCCTCTCGAAGCCTCTTCTCCAGAGCCTTGACATCGTTGTGCTTGAACATGGTGATGGAGGCGCCAGACAACCTGGTACCAAATCGGATTGAGGCGTGGTTCAACTCGTCAGAGATGATCAAACATCCCTTTGACACGAGAGCCGAGAAGATGCTGGCATTGGTGCCGAAGCCCATTGAGAAAACCATGGTTGACTCCTTGCCGACGAACTTGGCGACGAGGTCCTCAACTTCAAGGTGAAGGTCCTGGGTACCAACCTCGCTTCTGGTGCTGACGGAGCTGATACCGTACTTCTTAATGGTCTCTTCCACAGCATCCGCACAGGGGCCCTCAGATTGCGCAAAACCAAGGTAATTGTACGAGCTCATATTCAAAGTATCGGTATAGGTACCGGTGAACCGGAAATGGCGATTCTGGTCATCGCTGACACGGTCGATCAGAGTGATAAACCGTCCCGGCACACCTGTGACAGGTCGTTCAAAGCAGTCGTTAATTCGCAGCTTCAGACGACGCACGTAAAAGTTATCAAAATCACTGTTCAGCGCAGCGTAGCCGTTCTGTGGCTTCAGATGTCGGTAATTCTCGCTCTGGAACCGCTTGCCGAAAAAATCACGCACGTGTCCGAAAGCTATTAAGATTAAGTAACTGATGTATGTTGTGAGGAGGTAGTAGTAGGGCGGTTCGTCCATGACGGGTTCAGGGAATGAGCCTCCGTAATGTTTGGAGACGTATCGGTGGCTGGGATGGCCGAGGGGCCCGAATTGGGCATGCTGTCTAGCTATGCGGCGCGCATCCTCGGAGGAAGGGGGCTGAAAGATCGTCTTAGGAGAGGAGTCCATGGCGGCGCCGTCAGGAGTGGCACCGGATACGGAAATCATAGGTAGGGACTGTGATATAGGCTGGTCCGTCGTGGATGTCTTGTTTGACTTGGGAGAGGTAGAAAAGAGCTGACTGAATCTGCTCGGCTTCGAGGGTATAGGTCGTGCAGTGGCGGAACCGTCCCTCCCGGCAGTGGAAGGAAACGGCGGTAGGTCGGATAAATTAGCTGAAGGTGAGTCTGTAGGTTGACGCGGCATCTCAAGAGTGCGTATGTATCGAGGCTGAAGAGCTTAGGGTCCCAGGTTATGAGGCTGTTTATAAAGAGAGAAAAAAAAAACGGCGGCTGGAGGTATCCCCTTTTATGTACGGAGCCAGCAAGAAAAAGACAGGCAGGAGCGATGAGCAAGAGGAACTCTTATATTATCCCTAGAAAGAACAGCTGCAGGTCAGTTTACTGTGCCCTTCAAAAACATAATAGAGATAGAGCTGGCGAAAGCATGGAAAAGGAGTTTGCTATCAGGGGGGAAGACGCACCCTTGGGGCTCCGAGCGGGCCGGGATTAACTGGTACGAAGCTAGTCAGGTCGTCTGTGGCCCGTGGGCTGAGTTCAATGCTGTCAACCAGCTACACGCGAGCTGCAGAAGTGCCCATGGCAGCCAGCAGAGGAGACGCAGAGGAGTCGTGAGGCCGTCGAGCTGTGCTGTGTGGGAAGTGAGGTTGGTGTTATATAGACGAAAGGGGCCAGCGGTCCGAGAGGAGGAAGAATAGCAGCAAATAGATTACCAGTGTTTTCTGCCAGTGGGCGAGCGTATCGGGGTTATTGAAATTTCACGCCATCTCAGCTGGTACCGTTACCGAAATTAAGATGTTCACCGCCCGCCATGACGGTACATGACCATGACTAAGCGTATTGGCCACCCGAAAGACGAAGGAAGATCGGCAAATGAGCGTATCAAATGCGTATTTAGGGCTGTACCAACCTGGTATAGGTTACCGCTTAGTCAGAAAAGATGGTGCCTGAACCGAAAGCGGAAGTTTGCTCGTTTTGCCTCCCGATCACTTACCTCTTTGGGCCATGTCCCTCGGCGCTTTAGGCCGACGGGCGTGCTTACCTAACCACATACCCGGGAAACGGCCCCTGGGACGCGGAAAACCTTCCAGGCGGCCATGGATCTTTTTTCAGTTGATCCCATCGGATATTAGGCCAGGGGGGTAAAAAACTACTTAATCCTGGAACTGTTGGGACAATTGAAGACTTAATATACGGAGCACCTATCCCCAGCTTGCCTCTTCTCTGCAGTGCTTCTGCAAGTGCAAGTACAAGTTCCGGCCTGCTGGGCGACTGATCATTATCATACAATCGCTATCTCCGTCGTTATCGTTATCGTGATGCCGTTCATGGATCAGCCCGAGACCAATGGCAATGGCAATGGCAACGGCCACTTGATGGAACCCAGGGAGCTCTGGTGTCCTTCGAACCCTGAGCTGACCCAGATCTATCAATTTAAAAACCGCATAATCCAGAAACACGGCCTCTCGCTCCAGAACTACGACGATTTATGGGAATGGAGCATCCGCAGCCCCGCCCTCTTCTGGGAGGAGATATGGCATTATACCGGCGTCAAGGCGCATAAATCTTATAACAGCGTACGTATCCCTGTCTGGACTGCCCTTATCTAAGCGATTGTCTTGTTTGGAGCGCATCTGAAGCGGGATTTTCACATCCTCAACGCATTGCCCCGCCAAAAAAAGGAGTAACAAGGAGAGGGAAAAAAAGAAAAGAAAGATGTAGAACGGAGAAAGCTGACTTGTATCAAGGTATTCGATGAGAGCGCGCCTTTGTTCCCACGGCCGTCGTTCTTCCCAGGCTCGTTGCTGAACTTTGCAGAGAATCTGCTCTTCCCGACTTGCAACCCCAACGAGGACGATATCGCAGTGATATCTGCCACAGAGTCCACCCGTGAGAGTATCTCATGGAAGGACCTTCGTGAGCGAGTGCGTGTTTGCGCTCTTGCTTTAGAAGCAGCCGGTGTCGTTGAAGGGGACCGTGTCGCGGGTTTCGTGGGAAATCATGCCAACACCTTGATTGCCATGTTGGCTGCGACCTCGTTGGGTGCGCTGTGGAGCGGTGTGTCGACTGATACGGGCGTGCATGCAGTTCTGGAACGGCTGCGACAGATCGAGCCCAAGGTGCTTTTCGTGGATAATGGAGCAGCGTATAACGGAAAAGTCCACCCAACTCACTCCAAGGTTGCGGAGGTGGCCGCTAATCTGGATTGTCTGGACCTGGTTGTCGTTATCGATGCCGTCAAGGACTATCCATTTGATATTACAACAACCAAGTCTCCAAAGGGGAAGTGTGTGACGCTGCAGGACTTTGTATCTTCCGCAAAGGACCTATCGAAGCCACTGGAGTTCAAATATCTCGCTCCCGACCACCCAGTTTACATTCTCTACTCTTCAGGCACAACCGGAGCGCCGAAACCCATTGTCCACGGAGCCCTCGGTACTCTGATACAGCATAAGAAAGAACATGTTCTTCACTGCGACATGCGCCCGGGTGACCGCATGTTTTACTTCACAACCACGACGTGGATGATGTGGCACTGGCTTGTCTCCGCCCTCGCCAGCGGCACAAGTATAGTGCTATACGACGGATCTCCATTCCGTCCTCTTGACCCTGAAAACGGCAAGGGAGACATGGCCATGCCCCGTCTGATTGACGAACTCCAGATCACACACTTTGGAACCTCGGCGAAATACCTCTCCGTGCTGGAGCAGAACTCCTTGAACCCCAAGGAACACCCATTCAGACCTGTAACTCTCAAGACCCTGAGAGCTATCTTCAGCACTGGGTCGTCCCTTGCCCCTTCAACATTTGACTATGTCTACTCCTCCATCCACTCAGACATAATGCTAGGTTCTATCACCGGAGGAACAGACATCATCTCCCTCTTCGGTGCCAGCTGCCCCATCCTCCCCGTTCACCGCGGTGAAATCCAATGCCGTGGCCTCGGAATGTCGGTTTCCGTCTACGATTATGCCGGAAACGACATCGGTGCCTCCGACGACGCCGGTGATCTTGTCTGTCTCAAGGCCTTCCCTTCACAGCCAGTCATGTTCTGGCCTCCAGGCCCCGTCGGCGCAGAGAAGTACCGATCCAGCTACTTCGAGACCTTTGGGCCCAAGATCTGGCATCACGGAGACTTCCTCCGCATAAACCCCCAGTCCGGCGGGCTGGCCATGCTGGGACGCAGCGACGGCGTGTTGAAGCCAGCTGGTGTCCGTTTCGGGAGCGCGGAGATCTATAACGTTATCCTCAAGCATTTCGCCGACGAGATCGAAGATTCGCTCTGCATCGGTAGAAGACGCGAAGGAATCGAAACAGACGAAACGGTAGTATTGTTCGTGAAATTAATGGGTTCAACCCCGGCTTCCTCTGGAACCTCAACGCCAATCGTCATCGAGGAGCCAAAGAGCCTCCCACAAGAACTCATCACTCGCATCCAAGCTGCCATCCGCAAGGAGTTGAGCGCCAGACACGTTCCGGCGATAGTCGACTCCTGCCCTGAGATTCCTGTCACATCTAACGGCAAGAAGGTTGAGAATGCAGTGAAGCAGATTCTCTGTGGGCTGAATATCAAGACCGGTGCCAGTGTTGCAAATGCTGCATGTTTGGACTGGTACCGCAAATGGTCTGCTGAGCATTAGACTTATTTACTTCAACGTAGATTAGCTGGTTTATATACCACCTTTAGGTTTTAAATAATATTATAACGATCCGTCATGCCCTTTGCAGCTTTTCTACTCATTGCATTGTACTCCGTATAGTAGAATGATTCTATCGCGTGAGGTTTTGTTCGTTGGGGAATGGTGACGCTAGTTCGCAACCTTGGAGTTGGCCTGCCAAGTCTTAGATTTTATCTGACCCGCAGCATCAGAAATACTTTTTCAACTCCTTATATTCAAGGGATCACCACCTGAATACTTATAACGCAGCTCATCCGTCCGTTATGCATCGATTGGCATTGAGAGCAAGCAGGTTTAAGAAGCCTTGCATACCGCGTCTTACCCCTAGAAGTTTTGCAACCGCTGCAGACTCAAAGACTAAGGTATAGCTGCTCCGACTCTACTCGCATCTCCAAAAGCTGAATGCATTCTAATGCCTGCTTTTACGATAGGATCCCGTTGAACTAGACCAGATAACGACTCTTAGCAATGGCCTGCGCGTCGCCACGGAGTCTCTTCCAGGCCCCTTCGCTGGCGTCGGGGTCTACATCGACGCTGGATCGAGATACGAAAACAACGAGCTCCGTGGCGTAAGCCATATTGTCGACAGGCTAGCATTCAAATCAACGTCGAAACGGAATGCGGACCAGATGCTCGAATCCCTAGAGAGCCTGGGCGGAAATATACAGTGCGCTTCGTCACGAGAGTCTCTCATGTACCAGTCTGCCAGCTTCAACTCGACCGTACCCACGACCCTTGGTCTATTAGCAGAGACTATCCGAGACCCCCTAATTACGGACGAAGAGGTTGCTCAACAATTGGCTGTTGCCGAGTATGAAATTACGGAACTTTGGGCGAAGCCGGAGATGATATTGCCGGAGCTGGTGAATATGGCTGCTTACAAGGATAATACTCTGGGAAACCCATTGCTCTGTCCTCGGGAGAGGCTGGATCAGATTAACAAGTCGACTGTGGAAAAATATAGGGGTGCATTTTTTAACCCGAACAAAATGGTGGTTGCATTTGCCGGAGTTCCTCATCTCGACGCCGTGAGGATGACAGAGCAATACTTTGGCGATATGAAGAACCAGAACTCTCCTCTTTTGGCCCAAGTCGGATCAGAAACGTCGTCCATAATAAGCGAAGAGGAAGTCCCGACAGTCCCAGCCTTCTCGCCGTCCTCTACCACTCCTACCGAGTCGCCCGACTCCTCAGCACCGCATACTCCTTCATCAACTCCACCTTCGTCTCCCTCCTCTCCCGGCCTCCTCTCCAAGATTCCCTTCTTTAAAAACCTCTCTACTTCCGCCTCAAACCAAGCGACCGTTTCCCCGCTTAACTCTTCTCTCCTCCAGTCGGACAAAATCGACATCTACCAACCAGCCCATTATACCGGTGGCTTCATGTCTCTCCCACGCATACCTCCTCCAGCAAACCCCGCCATGCCTCGCCTCAGCCATATCCATCTAGCCTTTGAGGCTCTCCCCATCTCTTCTCCAGATATATATGCTCTCGCAACACTCCAGACCCTGCTAGGTGGCGGTGGATCATTCTCTGCTGGTGGTCCTGGCAAAGGAATGTATTCACGATTATACACCAATGTCCTAAACCAACATGGCTGGGTAGAAAGTTGCATGGCCTTTAACCTCAGCTATACCGATAGCGGTCTATTTGGCATCTCAGCCTCCTGCGCCCCTAACAGCATAGCTAACATGCTTGAAGTGATGTGCCGCGAACTCCAGGCCTTGACGCTCGATTCAGGCTACTCCGGCCTGCAGATACAAGAGGTCAACCGTGCCAAAAACCAGCTTCGATCATCCCTACTCATGAACCTGGAATCGCGTATGGTTGAGCTCGAAGATCTAGGCCGACAGGTCCAAGTCCACGGCCGCAAGATCGGTGTCCAGGAAATGTGTAAACAGATCGAAAGCCTCACGGTTGATGACCTGCGACGCGTTGCTAAGATGGTATTCGGGGGCAAGGTCGAAAACCGTGGCCAAGGAACCGGCAGACCTACTGTCGTTATACAAGAAGGCGAGATGGAAGGCGCTAAACTTGGGCCACTACAATGGGCTGAGATTCAGCAACGAATTGCTAAATGGGGGTTGGGTCGTCTGTGATTGTGATGGATATTTTTTTCTTCTTGAAAGTGGCTAGATGATCGATATTGGACCGATTGCCTTACACTTTGGATTTTGTTTAAAGAATTGTAACATTAAGACTGGTTGGTTGGTGTAATACTAGCATTATGATAAATATATACTTGTGACATTGGTACAAAGACAAAGAGAACTTCAAAAAACACTCTTCAATTTCATCATTACTTGTATTTCCTATCATTCATAACTTCGTAGCCGATACTGATGTTACTAGTCCGCCTCTGGTATGTCTGCTCTCGTACTCAAAAAGATAGCCATGTCTTCCAACTCGAACGGAGCAAACCAATGTTCGAGTTCCTCATAAAGCATCCATGTCACGTCCCATCCGAGACGTTCAAATGTATTCGATGCGGCTTCTCCTAGTCCCGGCTTGACTGTGCTGTCCATGTCCCCATGGGCTAGCCAAATCGGAGTTGATAGAGCAGCTTCAGCAGCTTCTTCTGTAACCGGAGGCAAATCCAAAACTGATACGCGAACAAAATTCATAGCTTTCAGGGCTACAGAACGCCGCGATTCCTTATCCAACTTGCCATCCTCTTTCCCACCCTCATGTTGCTGTTCTGTTTGGCTGCCAGGTATGAGTTTGGCTATTTCTTCCTTAAAGGGCAGCCATCCACTCATACCCACCAGTCCACCCAAGGCGCGGTGCTCGTCGTTCGCATAGCTAAGTAAAACATGAAACATCTGCGCACAACCTTGGCTCAGTCCTCCAATAACCACATTACTCGCGCCAACGAGTTCAACTTCGGCGTCAATTAGTGACGTTAGATACCTTGTCGATTCTCGTAGCCCTGCGTATAGTAAATCATTATGCTTCTGGGCCGCTGAACCAATTGGGCCTCGGTCAAACCATTGCGGGAGATATATCTCCCACTGAGATGAATAGGTCGTCTTTGCAGATGGGAATATGAATTTTAGTCCTGGAAAGCGTTTGGGAAGAGTGTTATCAGGGCTTGGAGCAGATAGTTCTGTAGTTATAATCTCAGCGCCGAACTCACGACCAGCACCGCCTCGGCCATGGAGAAGGATGAGGGTGTGCGTATGTTTGCTTCGCGGGGGAATAATTGTTGGTTCAGGAAAGGGGACAACATGTTCAGTCGATTCGGGTCCTGCTGGTGTAGCCATGATCCCCTGGTGTATTCCGTATTGTCTTCTCGCGGCACAGTTTTCGAGGACGAGAGGGAGTTTGGCCGATGTAGCGAGCGAGCCTCAGTTCATGGAAGGCCATGAACAGGTGGCATACAAGGGTCGAAGCCAAACGTCTTCCCAGTTTGTCGCGAACTTGAAGCTGAACTTGTTGATTCCATCATAGCTGCGGACTTGCTCGGGCTTATCTAAGCATTTCAAAAAGTCAACGGGAGAAAAAGTTTGGATGGACTTCTTGCTCTTCATCAATCATCAATACCAGCCAACACTTCCGAACCGACCGACTATCCCGCTATTTAAAACATTTAAAGTCGAAATCCCCTTCGCCTTCTTCCTTTAGTTTATATCTGCGACCCTCCTTACTCCGTCACAATGGTCAAGCTCACTGAAGTCGAAGATGAACATTTCAAGGAAAAGCCTACATCATCAAAGACCGAGGCCCTGTTATTGAGCGAGGACGAGGACGAGGACTACACTGATACCGGTATGTACAGCTCCTCTTCGATGTCTATCCCTTTATCGGTATATTTCTACGTCCACGCGTAGGCATCACGCTTGGAAAAAAAATCGCCTCCTTCACGTTCCATCTTCATATTGCAAGCCACAACTTCAATGCGTTGGATATAGCATTATCTTTACTAACTAGTAATTTCCTATTATTAGAGTCCGAAATTTCTACAGACTCCTTCGACAACAACCTCGAAGACGAGACACTGTACGAGCGAATCTGCGCTCTTCAAGACATAATCCCTGCCCAATCCCGGCACAAGATTTCTAGCACCTTCTCTTCACTCACTTCTTTCGCGAAATCAACTGTTTCTTTCGGCGGATCCGCTCTATGGGTTGTAAGCACAAGTGCGTTCTTGCTTGGTGTCCCATGGGCATTGGCCCTGGCAGAGGAACAACAATACGTTCAGATGGAAAGGGAGCAAGGGATGATTAAGGGAGCTAACGAGGTTTGTGCCACCAAAGGACCCTTTGAATGTTTTATTCCGTGACTTTGTTAGCTAACATGGTTTATTTAACCTCATAGATGTTGACCCCTGGTGCTACAAGCGCTCTTACTGCATCTGATCCTACCGCTGTGGAGGGTAAGCCAGCCTTGTAAATTGACACATGAAACTTGAGATGAGCTATGTGGGCGTGCGAATACGATATGTTAAAAGTTCCTGGTGCCATGGTGAACATAATACACCATTGAAATGTCTTTCGACCTATTAGTTGTTGAGCATTTACACGCGAGCCATGCAATATTGATATCTATCGGCGGATTTCTACCCACCAGAAACGGAGCATAGGTTGGGTTCGGTTGGTTGGTGGCCGCTATGGATGAATCTAAGGAGACGGCACACTCTGTCATTTTGCCTGGTTTTTTTGGGTTTTTTGGTCTACTACGCACTCGGTTATACATTGCGTGTTTTCCCAACGGACCTCCTATCACTGTCTACATATACTTCTCCCGCTTGTCGTTTTTCTCTTCTCCTTTAATTTTTAACATGTACTTTATATTGCTAACGGACATCTATTTTCCTTTTCTCGTGTGTACTTTATAACCATTTTCAAGCTATCCGTGTTAATGGCTAATTGACGTTGTTGTCTTCTGCATATATGTAAAAACGGAAAGGATCCTGGGCGTCAAGAGGTACAAGCTGTAAAGACCAATATGCCTGGACCAATACTCCGTATGTCTGGACCAATATGTCCGACCAATATTCCAGGGGTATCATCATATCATGGGTAAGTGGAAGAAGTAGGTATGTTGAGAGACGATGTTCAGTAATATCCGGGTAAATAAGCAACGCGCCACTACTGGACACAATGATATCTTCGGTCGTTACCATCGAGACGTCGTCTATATAACAATTAGTATGTTGAACAGGGCACGACAGTCCTAATTTAAGGTTGAGACAAAAATGGATAGTCACGTACCGTTGAGGCTCGCGCGGTCTTGAGATTAAGGTTGAAGTCCCTCCACAAACGATCTATCTCTCCGACCTCCCCCATGTTGTCAACAACTTCATTGGTATATTTTGTGCGTTTTTTGTGGCTCCAATGTTCTCGTTTTAGAATCTCAGAATCCTCAAAGATACCCTTATGTTCCAGGTAGCTAACTACCCACTCATTAAGGTGGTAACGCCAATGGAATAAAGTATGAGCCATGGATGCTTTTGACTGGCAGTGCCTAATAGAAAGATGATTAGGATCGTTGAGATATGGCATTAAGGGCGGCCGATAGTACCCAGGACATGATGTAACATACCTTCCTAGATAAAAGTGCGTGTCCTCGTTTGGTATCACGTTCCCTTCACTATCAACGTTGCCCCGGTCTTCCTCCTGGGATTCGTCTTCTTCACTATTGTCATCTGGAGATACCGGTTCTAGCGTCTCAAGAATATATGGGGGCCCGTCAAATCGGACATCATACGATGCCGGGTGCTTTGATCTGTTGCACGCATCACATGGATGTCCCTCTGTGATTGGATAGGGGAGCACTACTATCCGTGGCCTGGCTTTGAGAGCGCTTAGGAAGTCGTTATTCCAGACGGAAGACACGAACTGAGACCCAGCCAGCCCTGTAACCTCGTCTTTAACTTTCCTGAATGCCATTTCGTAGACAGCATCACCCCGATGGAATGCCGGGTTTAGTTTGTTGTGAACCATCCATTCAATGACATCCTTAAAATGGTCCTTGAGTCTCTTGTACCGGTGTCTGGTAAATTCAAACGGAACCTCAACTTCATCTGCCGGCACACCCAACTCATCATCATCATCTTCGATGATAAAGTCGTCTTCATATTTATCTAGATCTTCTAATACAGGTGGTCCAATGTCGCTATCCGCGTCTAGTTGTGGGTTCTCCGACGATGAAGAGTTTTCAGAATCGTCGGTGTTATCCGATCCGTCTGAGCTCTTAGCCTTGTCCTCTAAGGCGGAACTATTTTCTTCTTTGTCGCCGTTTTCGGCCGAAGCATCTACCGGCTCGTGATGCTTCCCCCCAGCACGCCGACGTTTGAGGAGATCTAGCTGCTGTTGCCTCCTTGCTTTTGCAGCTGACACAGTGGGTGTTCCCCTTGTCCGGCCCGCAATAACATCTAGAAACTTGTTAGGCTATAGCCAAAGGGTGTAGGTAGATCCATACCACATTCAAAGTTATATGGCAAGACCTTCATACATGAATGTGCAAAATTAGAAGTGGGTGGGTTTTCTCACCAGAATCACGAAGCTCGTCAAGGTCCTCTTGCAGATCAATTTTATGTTGCCTTGACCTGCTTTTCCCCTTCCCTGCAAATTCGTCACTCTCGGACCTTTCCTTATCATCTTTCCTTGTAGGGCGACACTTTAGGGTCTTCCTCCGTTTTCGTAGCGGAGATGAACGAACGATATCAGACTCCGAGTCTTGACTTATTGTTGGCTTACCAACAAAATTCGAGACCTGGGGAATGACAACCTGCACATTTGTCCTCCTGCGCTTCACAGGTGAAGAGGGAATAACAGCATCGCTCTCTTCAGTGCTAGATTTACTAACATCTGAGATGCGCCGCTTCGTCATTTTTGACTTGGCGCTAGAAGGGAGACGAATAGGTTCTTCATCAGATGAAAGGAGAAAGGATGGCTGTGATGGCTTCGCCTGAGGCGTGGGAGTAGATTTTTTCGCGGTAAGTGATGGCGCTTTAGGTAGCGGAGAACTAAACGCACTCTGATATTTCACCCGGGCAGGGCTTCGTTCTCCAGTAGGCGATGAAGATGAGGCGATAGGCGCAAATGCTAGGGTAGTCTGCCGTTTCCGGGACCAAGTAGCCCTATTAGAGCTGCCCATCGTGTCCTGGCGTAGGTGTTAGCCGAGATATCTAATATATCAGGTCGTTTATATCAGGTCGTTATATCCGACTTCCTCTCACTACGCGCGCGTTTCTCAACCCGCGAAAACACGTGATGAAAGTAGATCGATCTATATTACGTAATAATAGATCGGGCTTATATCAGCATGCATCACGATCTGTTTTTCCTTACCTAAGCAAAGTCCGATCTGACTTCAACCTCGTCTTTTTTTAACTACAACGCAGCATTTGCATGAGACAGAGCTGTGTTTACGACACGGATGAGAACGTTGATCCCTGAGACGCCCAAGCCGAGAGGTGCTCTCCGCTCGCTAGGGGATGGCTGAACTCTACGGAGTACCACCTCTCAATGCGTCTACTCAGCCGTGCGTGTTTGAGAGTTATGACGTAACGAACAGCTGCTTTCACAATCAAGGCCAGCAATCCCGCATCATAGTGGAGAACTATCGACAGCTTACTACGATATGCATACGGGGGGGAAACCAAGTTCCACAGGGATATTTTCCCGTGCCATTCATGATAATTGGCCACCGAGCAGGATTGTTATGGTGATCCCCTCGTGAAACGTTACGCTCTGTGGCTAGACGCCAATCCGAAGGCGAAAATGCATCCGAGATTGGTGGGAGAATGGAACGGCAAGGCCATGACGTCAAAGCTTAACCAAGATTCAGGGATATATCCTCCTCCCTGCTAATCCGCTTCTTGCTCGTTTTATCTTTTCATACTTACAACGTCTGCTATTGGGAAGAGTGGATTTAGTTTGCTCCTCAAGGTGCGTGGATTCCCCTTTATATAGCGGTGGCACCGTCTCCTCAGATCATCCGTTTCGATTGTTCCAGGATTTGAATGCATCAATTGAAGAAATCGTTACTTGTCCATATATTTAATCTATCCATCAACACGCCAGAATTCTCCAATTGCTCATCTGCAGACACCTCCATCTAAATGTCATCGTTCTAAACCGTCACCATGCCTAGTAACAAAGCAATGGTCAACACTCCGGTGAACCCGGAGCAAAGGGAGAGAGTACGTTGATGGATATTCTCGCGAAACGACTTGAGGTACTAACCAGCTGCAATAGGACATCAACGAAAAGCTCCAGTATTACGGCATTTTCTCAGGTTTGAGCCCACCAGAATTCCAGTTGAGGGTATTCGGGGCGATTCTTTTTGCTAACTAATACTCCAACCTAATCAGCTTTCTCTAATGGCAAAGCTCCTTCGGTAGGTTCATATGGCTATTATATCTTCATTTCTTCAGCCGTGTTGCTGACCACATTGGCTACAGAACAAACAAATCGACGTTGCTTTAAATAGCGTTCTCGCCTCGAAGTCACTGTCTAGTCCATCATCCGAGCTCTCAGCTGAAACTCGACGGATCATTGAAGATATTCGCCATGTGATAATCAGCGCGAGGAACCTCGTTTTAGTCAAGAACGAGGGCAATTTGATCCAAGAATTTATATGGGATGCTGAGCACTTCAAAGGCCCAGGAGATGTTCAAGCCCCAGATACTTCCGGTGAAAAGACGGCGGCCAAACAGAATGCTCAACAGACAGCAGCTGGCCTCAAGACCCTTGGCACTCTATTGATCACCAATGGTCAATTTAGGAAGCTTCGTAAGTGCCAGCAACTTTCATTGACGCTATTCGAAACACCTTTACTCATATCATACAATTATAGTGCAAGATGCAACTCTCCTGATACGCGATATGGCCAGCGACACCGCCCAAAAAGCAGCCGGCGCCATCAGGCCATCAGAGGAGCATATGGCCCAGATTGATCAGCCAGCCGATGACAATGTATGGCATGAATCCCCCGATATGTCCAAGGATTCCTTCATGTCACGTTTCAAAAACAAAACAAAGATGGACAAGACTCAGGGTAACGGAGTCGTTGATGGGGTCAATGGATCGCACGCTACTAACGGTGTTAATGGTGTCAATGGTGTCAACGGAGTGGACGGTGTTCCCACCGGTCAGCAAACTGGCACTTCTGGCACTACCGATGATGTCGCGGAAATTCAAGACCAAGCTGCCTCCAAAGCTAAGCAACGTTCGAAGGAAGCAACAGAGCGCACCAAAAAGTTCCTTGCCGAAAAGATGCCACCGGAACGTCGAGAGCAGACAATTTGGCGCATTAAGAAAATGATTGTTGAAATCCAAGGTCACGCCGATTGTGAGTATATCCTTAACTCCACCTCACTTCGTATGTGGTAATCTAATGTGTATATGATATAGACCAGCAAGCTATCGAGACACTTCTATCTATCGCAGAGGGATACAGTGAACGCACAAGGTCCCTGTCCAAGCAAGGGGCAGGAACTTTAAAAGGTGCAAGAGATCATTCGGATACTGAGAAATTGGAATCTAACCTTCGAGTATGTTAATAGGATCCCTGAACGAGCATCAAGATTCACTGACTCGTCTTAAGACTGTAATCGAACGATTTGCGAACTCCACCTCGACCGATGATTTATTTGATTCCATCAAGAAATTCTACAGAAACGCCGACAAAGACCCTCGACTGAGAGATTGGTTCCGGAACCTAGACACCTTCATTCGGTATACTACTCCCCTCTTAACCAGAACTGGCTGGTAAGTGCGGCCTTCTGAGGACTCGTTTGCTGACATGATTATAGGAAATGTCTCAAAGAACAAGGGTTTGTTTTGCGTGATGAATCAACTGCGGAGTGGAATAGACTGTACGATGAAGGTCGATTCTTGCTCACCAAACGCTACAAGCAAGACACGGATGAAGTCGTGGAGGAGGGTAAATTTTTGGCAAACCAATTCGATCAAGACCCACTAAACAGGGAGTTCGGTCAATCATTGAAGAAATTCTTTAATCACCTTGGCCATGATACTAGCGGAAATGTCGTTTTCCAGAAGTCCCTTCTGAAAGATTTCATGAGTACTGTTCTCCCAGGAATATTTACCAACCTCCGATATATCCCAGTACCCCGAATTGAAGTGTCTGATCCAATGGTAGACGTGGTATGTAAACAAATACTGAAGGTTAATAATGATTACCCTATGCTAATGACTGATTCGTTGTATAGGTTATCGAGAACTTGGCTATCCAATGCGACAACCTCATGCCTAATATCATGGAATTCAGCAGTGACAACTACTGGAGATGGGGCAGAAAGAACATTGGTAACCACAATGACAACAAAGTGAGTGCCTTACTTATTACCTCAAGTTTACTGTTTAGCTGCTAATTCATATTTCTAGGCCATGATCTCTGCCACGGGCATCCAAACTGACTGGAGAGGTAATATCTATCATTTTATTCCTTTATCGACCCTGAATAACTAGCTAACATGGACCCTTCTTAGACGTGAGTTACTACATCAAGAAAAAGCAAGGATTCCCACACGTTTCAGATACGGGTGTTATGGATATCTTCATGGGAGGCGATGGATTCAGCTTCAAAATCATGGGTTCATCGGCACATAGCAAGGATAAACAACACTTCATTAAGGCTGACAAGGTCGTTGTCAATATCAAAAACTTGGATATCAGGCTGAAGAAATCCAAGCACAAGATGCTCTTTACTCTCTTCAAACCTTTGCTCTTGTCGGTGGTTCGACCCGCTATCCAAAAGGTCCTAGAGCTGCAAATCCGACAGTACTTTACAAAGGCGGATAAATTCGCCTATCAAGTCCACCAAGAGGCGAACCGCACCATGGAGCTGTCGAAGAATGACCCTGACGACAAGCGAAACGCATACTCCCATTACAGTGCTGCTCTGAAGTCGCAAATGGACGCACGCAAGCAAAGGCTTGAGGCGGCTAAGAAGGACAAGGCTCCTAGAGACACCAAGGTCAACGTCGCTTTCAACCAATACGACACCATGTTCAAAAACATCGTCCTCCCTAGCGGTATTTCTGCCAAAGCAACCGAGTATAAAGATCTTGCTGCTAAGGGCGAGAGATGGGAGTCTCCTGTGTTTGGCGTTGGTACTGCAGCTCCAACAACCGGTCTTCCGCGACTAAACCCCATCAAGCGAAAGTACCGAAACCGCGGAGGCGCAGGCGGCATGGGTGGTGTGGGCGGTATGGGCGGCGTTCAGCAGCAGACCCAACCCATGGCCCAATCTCACGCCAGACTAGAGGCGGTGCCAGAACCCACCCATGTCATGCCTACAAAGATGACAGGCCTTGCTGACGGGCTGATGACCATTCCTGGAACTAGCGCACCGGTCTAAACTTGGGGCCCCCAATACTAGTGTCCGTCTAGGTGTTGCAGCCTGTTCTTTGCGATTTGCTTAAGGAGTTTCCCTAGTAATACTCTCTCCCCTCCATGTTCTCTGTGGGTGCTATATATTTTCTTTTGTTAGTTTGACTGTTTTGAATGATACCAAGGTTACTTTCGGTTGAAATTAGGCTTTAGGAAAGCAGTTGGTTTCGGTCGTCTGGAGATGTCAAAGATTTGGCTTTTGATATCCTTAGACGCAGAGATTGGCTTGGGCTTTCAAGGTGGCTTCAATGAGATTGAAAAGCTACGAGTGGTAATTTAGTGGTAATCAAGGCTCTTGCTTTATTGTATGTTTGTCACGTTTCAAGTCTTTTATATCGGTTCCCCTTGCCTCGCGATTTAAGTGCAGAATGATAGCTGGAATGCCATATTACAAGCTATATTTCCTCGACTCTTGAATATGCTGTTGAGGATGTATGGCTTTGTCGCTTGGCTTATGTTCCTTGTGGCATGTGAGATACGAACAAAGCTACTAATAATACTTAATGAATTTTTACTTAACACTAATATATGAATTGTGAAAAAACTCCATGGACCAACTGGCGTGCATCTGTAGAGGCAGTAGTGACGTTATTCGTCGACCCGAATAGCCTCAAAATATTTCCAGGAAAAGCAAGGCACGCCTTTAATTCCCGACGCGTCTCAAGGCAACGCTTGGATATTGTTTAGTCGAAGAGGAAAAAGTAACTTAGAAACATAGAAAACTTAATTGTACTATAAACTATGTGTCTTTTAAGAGAGCGAATCTATATACATGAAGCGAAGGGCAGCAGACAAGTGGTAAAGGAGACCGGGAAACCGGCCGTCTCACTCAACAATTTGAAGGAATAAAGGACAGAACAAGGAAAACAATACAGTGATCCTCTATTAGAGCTTGGATAAGCTGTGATTTTTCAGAGATGAACCATCGTTTAGCAGCCGGCGTAGATAGCTATTAAATATACCAGTTATTTAAGGAAGCAAGATCATTTTAAGGGAAGAGAAACATACCGTTGGCGAAGAGAGCGTAGTTGTCAGCGTTCTGGAGGGCCTTGGAGGTTGGGAGGCCAGTGGCGAGTTTGTACCCGTATCCGTTGTCCTTGCAGAAGGGGCTGACAACAGCTGGGTTGTGGGTCAATTCGTGGAGGGTGGTGGTGGCTTGGTCCTGGGCGTGGCAGCGTTTGGTGAGGACTGGCTCACGGTAGTAGCTTGGGCAGTTGTAGACGGTGTTCTTGGATGGGAGAGTATAGGCGAGGACACCAGACTTGCAGCTGCCACGGTTGTCGGTGCAGTGATAAGTGGTTTGGCCGCCGGTAGAAGAGCCAGATTCACGGGCAACAGACATGAAGCGGGAGGCAACCTTCTGCATAACGCTGGGGTCGGAGGTACCGAAGTATTCCCTGACCTTGCTGGGGTTGGACCGAGCAGCATTGGCAGCGCCGAGGGCAAGCATTCTGGAGTTAGCGAGGGCATTCTTCACGATACGGAGTTGAGAGGCACTGCAAGAGGAGGAAACGATTCCGCTGCGCTTGTCGACGGTTCCAACAACGTGGGCATCAAGCTCATCCTCAAAGGCTCTGGCGACCATAGCAGCCTGAGCAGCGTCAATTTCCATTTCGAGTTCGTTAGATTCATAGAAGGCCTGTCCAGTGATGGTGGTTCCGTGCTCTTCAGCAGTTGGGATGACTCCGTGAGCGGAGATGGTGTACTTTCCACCCTCCTTGAGGTCGTGGGTGGCAGCAATGTCGAAGGAGTGCTCGACGCTGCCCTTGGGGGCAAGGGTGGTAAAGTACTCGGAGGCGAGAGAGTTCATGTCGTAGCGGGGGAGCATGCCGGTGAAGTCAACCTCAACGCCTGCGGAACAAGTTAAGATAAGAATATTGTATGAAGCTTGGAGTTTGACCTACCATCTTTGTTGAAGACCATGACCTTGGCAGTTGGGTTCTCATCCATGATGGTGTTGAACTTCAACAGGTTCAAGGCACGGGCACCCTTGTTGGTGATGACAGCCTTGATCATGGAGTTGCCAGTAGCACTGAGTTTAACGTCAATGAGAGACTCGTTCATTGGCATTTGGGTTGGGAAAGCAAGGGCGGGGGCCACAAGGGCGCCAACCGCAGCGAGGGCGGTAATGAATTGCATAGTGTTGATGTTTGAAGGAATGAATAGATTTATAAATGAATGAATTAATCAATAAGTGAATGAGTGAATGAATGAATAAAGGAAATAAAGGAATGGAACAGTTCACTAGGAACTAAATGGTTTGAGATGGTCTGCTGTTGCTGTCAAAAAGCCTTCATCTTCTCGGTTCGAAGACCGATTTATATATCTCTTCTAGAGATACCCCTGCTTAGAAAAATATCGGTATCAAGCCACTCCTTGGAGCAAACATGATGGGGCCATATCCATTCCTTCCATGGGAACACTGTTGGGGCTGTACTCCATACCGGCTTGCCTATAATAACGGAGTGTTATTATAATAGGAGAGAGTACCCCTTTTGGGGAAGGAATAGAGAGCTCCAAGCTCCATAGAGATTTTTCATGTCAGTATAGACAAGGGTCCAATGCATAACGGGCTCGGGATTAGCGGCCGGAGAAGACAAGCATTTTCTCGTGGCTGGCCATGAGTAAATAAGACATATGATATACGGGTATCCACCTACAGTAAAGATATGGGCTGATATCTGCTTGCCAAGTGACCTTGCCAAGCTGGAATAAAGCACACATTCAGGTGAAATCTTTGACATATCATGGCAGCACATGAAGAGAGACAGGATAAGACTCTTGGAGCCTGGGCCGGGGTGCTGCAGCGAGTTAAACGGAGTTTGTTCGTAAACATCGACAGGGTACGCTGGTTCCGACGGGAGAACCTAAAAGTGGGTTCTAGGCTGATCTTCTAGGGCGACAGGGCGGAGTTTGACGGTTTATCGAGACGTTGGTTGCCAACGCATGAGTGATCCTTGTCAGGAGTCGTAGTGCTAGCAGAGATAAGAAAACGGCGGACATATACCGAGGCACGGAGTATACGCCCTATCAAAGGCTCGTCTCTCAGACTAACATAGATTGGGATGGATGCGGGATGTTGGAGAGGTCCACGGCCTGTTTTCCCGAAATAAACAGCGGTTTCGGTCGAATCTTTCTTTAAGCGTAAATGACGAAGAATCATTCTGGCGATCAGAGGGGCCTTGGGCGATCTCTCTGTACATCCTATATCCCAGCAGCAACGATCATCACCATGCCCAGCGGCACACACCAAATGGGAACCGCAACATGCACTCAGGCGGTAAAACAGAAGTCTTGACCGGAGTCTCCAGATATCATGTTCCTGAGACGCCGGCGCATCCCCTAGCTTGGCCGGACGCCGGAAAAATGTCGTCCGTTGGGAGTCGGTATGAGAAAGGATGAAGTTTTTTCGCGCAAACTCGTATCCTGCCTGTTAGGTCGATTAAGTGGCCTTGCTCTTTAGCGCGGCTCTCCTGTCCCCGCGTCAGATTGTATATCTGGATTACGTGCATTGACACTGTAATAGCGCGTGCGTTCTGTCCCTGACTCCGGAATAGGACCTTATGTTCTGTCTGTATGTCCCTTCAGTCGAAGTTGAAAGTGACCAATAAGAACTCCGTGGCGCAAACCACCGATAGAGCTCTTCATTTTTCCAGGCGAGTTCGCCAAGGTAGAATAGATCCACCAAAACCAGCATACCCTTTGTAGCTGGCATAGCCTCCATGGGGCTTCTCCCCCGGCTGGGGCACTCGCCAGTCCTTCATCACGCCGGCCTGTGGGAACATCTCAAAAGGATGAACGCAGTAAATCCGAGAAGCAAGCTCTGATGATGTTGAGAAGAAGTACGGTACCACGTTCTGGTTCCTGCAGGCACGCTGTAGCCAAGCCTTAAGGCCGGTAGATCATGTATACCATGGTCGTCATATATATTTCCTATCACGGCAGCTGCCAAATGAATTGGCTGATCCGGCCTCATTACGCCGGCGTATGCTTGACCAGTGAATGCCTCTCGCACGGAAGATCTGCTGCTGGGAACGATTCTTCCTTGTCTGGTGACAAATCTATCAATCCACCGATTGGTGAAACAGGCGAAATATTTTCCGACTGCAGAGTTCGTATAGGCATAGGAAAATTGTTTATGCTCCGAGAAAGCTCCAGCCCGCCCATACAACATCGAATATCCTATAACTCCGATATCAAGAGCTCGTAGTAACTCGATACCCCGAAGACGTCCACGCCATCTATGGGGTACATCCCTCCGTAATATCATGTCTTCCTATAGCATCACAGCATAGCCCCGTCATTGCTAGACGAGCCCACCGTCGACCCCATCGCCATGGGCCGGAAAAGGATGGAGAGAGCAATGATAAGATATAAATATTTTTTCCCTAAGGCTTGGTGCATGGCATGGCTAGGTCGACTTGACGTTTCGTACCCCTGGCGTCGACCCGCACATATGTGGGCTATCTGAAGCAGCGAGAGAGGGAGAGAGCAGTCCTGCGGTTCAGAGGTCCACCGGGGAATCCAAGATGCCAGCTCTGCGGCCTGTCATTCGGCTCGATCGCGATCCTGGCTGAAGTCCGTCGTTTGAAGAATCTCCCTGCAGCAGGGCTACGCCTGGGTATGCAGACTCCCGCCGCCCAGCGCTGTGGCTCCAAGAGGTACACAGTTAATAGCATGGTAGCTATACTCGGATGCGGGAACTGACTCGCCGTTGTTAGGCTACCTCCTTTAGTGGGTTCTTGGTCGTGGTGTGTCTTTTGATGTCTTTTGATGACGCAGTTGGAGGTTGAAGGTTGAAGTCTTCCCTGTTGGTTGGAGCGAGTTTGACACATCAGCATCAACGTCATCAACCACTCGCCAACTTATCCTAACTGACCATACGGAGTAACTCACTGAGACCTAAGTGACCTGATTGACCTAAGACCTAATGATAGGCCTCAACCTCGCATCTCGAGCAAGTATCTTTGGCATCTGTGCCTTTGCTCTGATCCTCTATCTCGCCAGTGACACTCTGTCGACCTCTCTCCAACATCTTACCAGTCGCGCTGCTTCGTCTTCCAACAAAATGGCAACCTCCCTCCCCCAGATCTCCATCCGTCCAGCACACGATGCTGTGTCCAAGGACCAGAAGCCCGAAGTCAAGGTGACCGTTGAGAACCCGTCCGACTCGCCAGTTACCCTTCTCAAATGGAACACCGTCCTCGACACTCTGGCGCCCTCTCTCGGTGTCTTCCAGCTGCGAGACCTCACTGCCAACGAAGACGTGGAGCTGAACATCATGATGGTCCGTCGACAGCTCCCCGCGAAGGAGAGCGACCTCGTCGAGATCGAGGCCAACGGGACCATCGAGACCACCGTCACCTTCCAGTCCCTCGAGCTCAAGTGCGGCCACAAGTACTCGGTGCAGGCAACAGGTTTCTGGCAGGCCGTCTGGAACATGTCCAAGGCGGACGTTGTGTCCGGCCATCTTGACCAACTTTCTGGCGGCGCGAACGGAGACTTTGCCTCCAACACCGTAGAATTCTCACAGGTATTTACTATCCTACCCGTCATAACTATCCTAATCGTTGAGTTTGTACTGTCGAGCTGTGGCTAACCTGCATAGGAATGAGCTGGTCTACGAGATACTGGCATGTTAGGCGATGATCGCGTTGTACATATGATACATGCACAGTTGTTATTTATTGATATTTATTGATATATATATGTTACTGCTCTTAAATATACCACGTCTATGAAGATGTATTGCGGCTCTCATGCTGAATTAGTGCCTTGGCCTATGTAAATAGTAAATATGCAAAAGTTGGCGGGGATCCTTTGCTCCGCCCCGGAACTTCATCTTCATCTTCAGCTTCAGCTTCAACTTCAACTTTCACCTTCACCTTCCAACTCTTCCGTCACTCCTGACATCTCCACTGTATCCTCTTCACTTCCGTCTTCCTCTGTCTAACTACAGATATGGGTGTAAGTTTCTCTTCAGCCCCAATCCGCGCGTTGCTCTATACAAACCCCGCCATTAAAAGAGCCCCTCCAAGGCTCCAGCTTCAAACCACCACCATCAACCATCCTCTTCTTCTACGCTTCCAGACTGACAGTAGGACTTAATTTTGTCCCTTTATCTTATAGCTCGCTTCGAAAATGGCTGCTGCCAACCAAGGCGCACCCTCGTCCTATCCAGGAGGCCCCCCGGCGCCTGGTGGTGCACCTTCATACGTATGTGATATGCCGCCTCGATACCGCTCCTATATCTTGAATAAAGGTGTTCCGGTTGATAGAAATGGATTCCACTGACCTCTCTCGCTGCTCAACAGCCTGGACAACAACAGTACCAAGCTTATCCTGGATCCGGAGGCCCTCCACCTCAAGTAAGCGCCCCCCGAAATCTACTGAATCCCCTGACTGCGGCACCGCCTGTCCTTCCACGGGGGATGCTTGTCTATACCTCTTCCACTGTGACTTGTTTCTTGCTTCTGCGATGCCTACGCGTTCTCACGACCTGTTTTACTTTTTTTTCTCTTTGCTTGTGACGTCATGGGACCTGTTCCTCGGATCAATTATATACTATTGCTTTGATCGCGAGCCAACTGAAAAAAGCCTTGTCTGGCCTGGTTCATGACCATACAAACAAAATCCGAACTCCCATAAATGTACCTAACGCGAAGATGCTCTCAGGCCAGTCCTCAGCCTCAAGCTCCTCCTTGGAGCGCCTCGCCTCCCCCGCAGAGTGGAACACCAAATCCTTACTATAGGAACCAACAACAACCACCACCACCACAGCAACAACAGACTCCTTATGGCCAACAGCCGGCCTATGGTCAACAACAAGCACCTTATGGTCAACAGCAAGCATATGGTCAACCCCAGCCTGCCTATGGACAGCAGCAACAACCCTATGGAGCGCCACCACAGCAACCAGCTTACGGGCAGCAATACCCCTCTAACCAGGCTCATTACGTTCGTTTCTTTTCTCTTTCACCGTACTTGACTGTTTTCATATATATATATTTTTTTTCACAGTACTTGGTTGATTTCGCATTTGCTTTATATTCCGAGTGTTCTTTACCTTAACCATTCTTTCTTCCTCTAGGGACAAGGCCCACCCGGCCAATTCCGTCCAGGCCAACAGCCTGGATACCCTCCACAGGGACAAGGCTATCCTCCCCAAGGTGGTGCTCCAGGCTACCCACAGGGTCAACCCGGCCAACAGCAATTCGGTGGCCCTCCAAACCCCCAGATGCAGGCTGCTTACAAGCAGGTTCTCCAGAGCTGTATCAACGAGAAGCAGCTACAGGGCATGTACCCACCAGGCTCCCCAGCTCTTGACCAGATGGTGAGCAGAATTAGCGGCCAGGTTGATCAACTCTGCGCTACTTGGCGTGTCCCTCGCGAGGTTGGCCAGGATATCGTCAAGCTCTCGCTTTTCGATGTTGTCCTGTACATCGACGACAGTGGCTCTATGCAGTTTGAAGAGAATGGCGAGCGTATCAAAGATCTCAAGCTCATCCTCTCCCGCGTGACATTCGCCACCTCCTTGTTCGATGACGATGGTATTCAAGTCCGATTTATGAACTCCAATGAGCAAGGTAACAACATCCGAAATGAGGGACAGGTCGAAGCTCTTATGCAGCGCATGCAGTTCAAGGGTCTCACCCCCATGGGAACCAGCTTGAAAAACAAGGTCTTGGAACCATTGGTCCTCGCTCCCGCCAGAGCTGGTCAGCTCAGGAAACCAGTCTTGGTCATTACCATCACAGATGGTCAGCCTGCCGGAGAAGCCCAGGGCGCCGTATTCGACGCTATCCGCAGTGCGGTCCAAGAGTTGCAGTCCAACCCAAGATACGGCCGTGGAGCCGTCTCCTTCCAGTTTGCCCAGGTTGGAAATGACTTGAAGGCCAGAGAGTTCCTCTCCAAGCTTGATGAGGAGCCTGGTATTGGAGAGCTTGTCGATTGTACTTCCAGTACGTCTACCCCCATTCCATACCCCAGTGTTGAAGTCACGTACTAATTCTTGTAGACTTTGAGGTCGAACAAGACGAGATGTCTCGTGCCAACCCACCAGTTGACTTGACTCCCGAGCTCTGGGTAAGCTAACTAAAAGAATACACCTAAGTTTGAAGCCCAGGCGCTAACCATCAAACTACAGCTTGCAAAAATGATGCTCGGCGCCATTGACTCCTCCTACGACACCAAGGACGAGAAGACCCAGCGGGCTCCTGGCGGAGCACCACCACCTGGTCAATATGGCGCACCACCACCTCAAGGCCAATACGGCGGTGGCTACGGCCAACAGCCTCCTCAGCAAGGCGGCTACCCCGGTGGCGGCTACGGCCAGCAACCTCAGCAAGGCGGCTACGGACAACCACCACCACAGCAGCAGCAAGGTGGCTATGGACGTCCTCCACAGGGCCCTCCTCAGGGAGGACCAGGCGGCTACCCGCAACAAGGTGGCTATGGCGGCCCACCACCACCAGGCCGTTATTAGATAGACCCTGGCTTTCTCTTTTCGTTCAGGTCCTTCAGTCACTGATTCGATCTTTAATATGGCATGTGGCTTATTGATCTCTTGTCCGTATCTGTAATTCGACTTGCCCTTTCAATTCTATCTACCAAAAACCTGCGTCCAAGGAGAATGTATATAAGTCTACGTATGCAGAATAAACCCTGCCTTCTCAACGTATCTTAATTGTCTTCTGTCTTACTGTATCTTACTTATCGTCTGTCTTACGTATCGTCCAGGATCTGTCAAGCGCGCTCACCCAGTCAAATGCGCATGTGGCGGCAAGCTTCCGGCGTCACGCGCTAACCCTGCACCCTTTCGGAACGGCGCGCTCTCATTGGCCCCGAGACAGCGGAAGCCCCACTTGGCGTCTCTGTCATGTGCCAGGTCATGCTGACTCAGCCGGGGTTACGTCAGACGCTTTCGTTGGCTTCCTTCTGGCCCTTTTGTCTCAGGCGAGGGAGCAGCGGGCGGAATGCCAGGAGGTTGTCTGGGGAGTGCAGCAGCGTCCACATCCCATATATCGAGGCTCAGACGTGCAGGCGCCGACAGACCTGGCAATTGGGACAGGTCACACCCGATTAACTCGCGACCTTTGACAAGAAACGCCTCTCACGGATGGAGGGGTGTGTTACCGTTCCATAGGACAAGCCTCCGGGATATAACGTTTTTACCAGGTGATTCAACTTTTTCTCCCTGCGCCTCGTTCCGCGTCCTTTTCCTAGCCTCGTTCGGCGGTAATTTCTCCTGCTGTTCAGGATCAGTACGAAGCGCAGGATCGCTTTCGTTGACAGCATAGCGATCGTTTTCGATAACTCCCGGAATGAGGGTCGGGCAGTGGCTTCCGTGAACCGCTCGGCATATCAGTACCACCCAACAACCACTATCGGATCGCGAACTACAGAGTTGCTTAGTTTGAGAGGAGGGGGAATTCACATTTTGGGGGTTGTTCGAGATAAGAGGAGAGCGATAACATGGTCGGTGGAAGCGGACTGGGGCCGAGGACTCCATCCAATTCTTCGCTCCGTCGGACATCCCAGTCCCCGTTGAGACAGCTGAGCGTCGAAGAGGAGCGCGGAAATGGGGCCGGAGGAAATGAAAATATGGTTGAATATGAAAGGATAGCTTTGCAGGATACCAGTGGAAGAGAGCAGTCGCCGCAGGATGCGCCTGATGTTGACACACGAAGACATTCTCACCATCGAGTGCGGTTCTCAACCGACGTTGACCGAGCTGAGCAGGCTGTGTCAGCTGCGAGTTCCACGGCGTCAGGTTCAGATACCTTTCCGACGACATCTACTCCGGCCGTGCCAAAGGCGTCTCCTTCGACTGGACGTAACCGAGGGTACTCGCTTCGTCGATCTCTCTTTAACAGGAACCTGATATCCAAACCACCGAGCGAATCCGACTTGGAACACAATGAAGCCTCTGGAACGGGGCAGACGGATGAACGGACACTCGGCGGTGACCTGTCTAAAGAGCACATCGTGGAGAAGGATGAATATTCTCTCCTACCACATCCAACGGAGACATTCAAGTCGGCAGTCACACTCATAACCACGAAACCGACAAAGAACTTGCCCGTCACCCGGACCATAAACAGCTGGCTTTTCCTTCTTCTTTCCTTATTCAAAACACACGTTCTACGTATAAAAGAGATTCCACCAAGTGTTGACGGACGCCATGTCGACCTCGATGCTCATAGCACTAAACCTCGGACGGACGACCGTACTGGGAAACACTATATCACAAATACCATTCGCTCAAGTCGATATAGTATATGGAGTTTCTTTCCCCGTCAACTTATTGCGCAGTTCTCGAAACTTGCGAATTTCTACTTCCTCTGCGTTGCCACCTTGCAAATGATACCTGGCCTGAGTACCACGGGCACCTTTACTACCTTTGTACCGCTGATTATTTTTGTGGGGATCTCTATTGGGAAAGAGGGATACGATGACTTCCGCAGATATAGGCTTGACAAGGAAGAGAATAATCGCATAGCTTCCGTGTTGCGTCCGTCTCAAGGAATGCAGGATGAGTGTTACGAATCCTTGCCAAAAGGGGCGAGTGATGTGCAATCGAATACCGCGGATAGCTCACAACGGCTGTGGACGGACGTCAAATGGGTCAACATACAGGTCGGAGATATTATAAGGCTCGAACGTGACCAGGCCGTGCCTGCGGACATTGTACTTCTACATGCCGACGAGCCCAACGGAATAGCATATATCGAAACCATGGCATTGGATGGCGAGACAAATCTCAAGAGCAAGAAACCATGTCCCATTGTTGCTAGGGCATTCAGGACCCTAGACGATATTGTCACCAACCGCTCTACACACTTTGTCCTTGAGGACCCAAACATCGACCTTTACAAGTTTGAAGGGAACGTCAAGGTAGGAGACGAGACCGCGCCCCTGACGAACACTGAGGTCGTCTACCGTGGTAGTATCCTCCGAAACACTCACGAAACTATCGGGATGGTAATATACACTGGAGAAGAATGCAAGATCCGCATGAATGCCACGAAGAACCCACGCATCAAAGCCCCAGCTCTCCAAACAATGGTCAACCGCGTCGTGGCTGTCATCGTTGTATTCGTCGTCGCTCTAGCTGGTGCATGTACGATCGCATATAAATACTGGTCCCGTAGCACAGAGCGTACGTCATGGTATCTCGAACGAGCAAATGTTTCTTACGGACCGATATTCACATCCTTCTTAATCATGCTTAACACAATGATCCCCATCTCACTTTATGTGAGTTTGGAAATTGTCAAGGTTGCACAGATGTTTTTACTCAATGATGTCGACATGTATGACGAGGCATCGAATACGCCACTGGAGGCTAGGACGTCAACTATCAATGAAGAACTTGGGCAGATTAGGTATGTCGTTTGGTTTTTAAAATGTCTCTGTATGGAGTCATATCTAATAAGTCTTAGTTACGTATTTTCCGATAAAACCGGCACATTAACCGACAACTCAATGCGTTTTCGCAAAATGAGTGTTGCTGGAACTGCTTGGCTGCACGACCCGGATCTGGTTCAGGAGGCTGCCGACGAGGCAACCAAGAAATCACTCCTCCGCAGACAGAGCAAGGGCAAGAAAAGTGCACGCAGGAAGTCAATAGAGACCGGCATGGGTCGACCATCAGGAATATCCAGACCGTCCGGCGTCTCCCTGGCGACTACTAACCGTGACTCGGGGACGTGGAAACCCAGTAAAAAGGGCCGCTCGTACCATGGCGGCAAGACGACAGAGATGTTGCGCTACGTTATGGAGAAACCACACACGCTGTTCGCGAAGAGAGTCCGGTTTTTTATCATTGCCATGGCCCTGTGTCATACCTGTTTGCCAGAACAAGGGCAGGACGGCGAGTATTCATTCCAGGCCGCGTCCCCAGATGAGGTTGCTCTTGTCACTGCCGCAAAGGAGTTGGGATTTCTAGTTTCTGACAGGCAGCCGAACAGTATCACCCTTCGACGGTTAGAGGGTGACGACAACGGGATCATTGAAGAAACCTACGAAATTCTAGATATCATTGAATTTACTAGCTCGCGGAAACGCATGTCAGTTGTTGTGCGCCTGCCAGACGGAAGAATCTGCGTGTTCACCAAGGGAGCGGATTCGACTATCACACGTCTGCTAAAACAGGCCTCTCTGGCAAGCGAAAAGGTGCAGGAAATTGAGCGCCGTGCAAGTAAGCGCAAGGCAATGGAGTCGATGGAAATCATTCGTCGAAATAGTGAACATATATCTCGCGGCGGGAAGAGGAGTCTCAGCATCCATCGACCCAGCTTCGCAGCAGGCCGACGGTCAAGTGTTTCGGGCAAACAGGGCCCGTCCATTCGTCAGAGTATTGACATGTGGCTACGTGACCGCGAGACGGACGGAGGCATAGACATTAGGCCTGATGAAAATGAGCAGCACAATTACAGTCCGCGGCCGTCGATGCAAATTGGTGGCCATAGGGGAAGCATGCGGATGTCATTCCAGACCGACGACGGTGGCGCAGATGAAGACCTAGTCGATGAATCTCTGGTTACCAATGAGCCGTTGGTCTTTGAACGTTGTTTCCAGCACCTCAACGACTTTGCAACTGAAGGCCTACGTACCCTTCTATACGCGTACAGGTTTGTCGGGGAGTCAGAGTATGCTGAGTGGAAACAGCTCTACAAAGAAGCGACAGTTAGTTTGGTCAACCGACAAGAAAAGATTGACGATGCAGGCGAACAGCTTGAGACGGAGCTCGAATTGATCGGCGCCACAGCCATAGAAGATAAACTGCAAAAGGGGGTGCCGGAAACGATTGATAAATTGCGACGAGCAAATATCAAGCTCTGGATGCTGACGGGTGACAAGCGCGAGACTGCGATTAACATCGGACATTCATGCCGACTACTTAAAGATTATTCGGCAGTTATTATCCTGGATCATGAGACGGGAACGGTAGGACAGACTATCGCCTCTACCATAGAGGATATCAGAACTGGCAGCGTGGCACATTCTGTCATTGTGGTGGATGGGCAGACGCTATCTGTCATCGAAGATGATGAAGCCTTGAGAGAGCGATTCTTCGAGCTAGCCATCCGCGCGGATTCGGTCATTTGTTGCCGCGCGAGTCCCAAGCAAAAGGCATTCCTAGTCCGCTCGATTCGCAAACGAGTCAACGGCGCAATCACCCTCGCCATAGGCGATGGAGCGAACGACATTGCCATGATACAGGAAGCACACGTTGGTATCGGTATCACTGGTAAAGAAGGTCTCCAAGCAGCCAGAATATCAGACTATTCGATCGCGCAATTCCGATTCCTACTCAAGCTGCTGCTGGTCCACGGGCGATGGAACTATGTGCGTGTGTGCAAGTATACGTTGGGTACGTTCTGGAAGGAAACGCTCTTCTATCTCACACAGGCGCTCTTCCAACGTTGGAACGGATACACAGGCACCAGTTTGTACGAGCCCTGGAGTCTAAGCATGTTCAACACACTCTTCACTTCATTGCCGGTGATATTCCTAGGCACTTTCGAAAAAGACCTTGCAGCAAGTACACTTCTAGCCGTTCCTGAACTATACACCAAAGGCCAGCGTAACGAAGGATTCAACATTCGCGTCTATCTTGGCTGGGCGACGATGGCAGCCTGCGAGTCAATGATGGCATATTTTGTCATGCTGCGCCTATTCGGCGACGCAATATTCACAGCAGACAACGGCATCTTTGCAATGGGCCTACTTACCTACTCTGTCTGCGTGATCGTGATCAACCTAAAGCTGCAGTTCCTCGAGATCCACAATCACACGGTCCTAACACTGATTCCCCTCGTGCTATCTATCGGCGGCTGGTGGCTATGGAACCTCATCCTGTCTGAGCAGTACAAGTACTCCGAGATCTATAACGTGCGCAACAACTTTATTCACGTGACTGGGAAGAATGCACTTTGGTGGACGACGATGGTGGTCATCGTGGTCATCGTGCTGCTGTTTGAAGTGACAATTGCCACAGTGCGCGCAACGCTGTGGCCGACAGACGTGGATCTGTTCCAGGAATACGAGAAAGATCATGAGGTTAAGAGACGGTTTGAAGAGGCGGCTGCGTCGGAGTTGGCACAGGGGTGGGCAAGCAACAGCCCTGAAGAGATGGAAGACGGGGTGGAGGAGGTGGAAGAGGAGATGCAGGTCCAGGAGCTGATTGAGCGGCGAACCAAGGATGAGCAACAACCGCAACAACACCAGCAGGACGAGTACCGTGAGGAGGGAGCCGAGATTGTGGTGGCCAAGGCTCGACGATCGTTGGATGTGCATGAGCTGTTCTCAAAGGGCTTTGGGTCGATCCGCCGTGGCCAGGACATCAAATGATCATCTGCACTTTCCACCTTTTATTTTCTTTTACCAGCTTTCATCAACACGCGATGTTTACGATTTCATCTTGTTTCTGGGCTGAAATGTTTCGGCGTTGGCGCGGGTTAAGGTTTGTCGGTGCTACTTAGTTGATACCAGGTTAAAATATAGCAGGGGCAGGATAGGATCCATCCGTCACCCTTCCCAGCTCTTTCTACCACCTTTCGATTCTTCGTCTCTCGTCTCTTGTCAGTCAAGTCTCTTGTCTCTTGAGTCTTGTCTGTTTTTTTGATCCTTTTTATGCTGTTATCTCGGGTTTACTCTTTTTTTTTTTTCGGCCGTTTCAGGATATCCTGTATATACCATGCTTTCCATAGACGGGGAGTTACGGAGTTCGAACGTGAATTGACAATGACGAAGAGACTTTACCGATATACTTCGCGAAGCCGAATTGGCTTTCCCGGGGATGGATAGGTAGATCAGGTGCGTTCGTGCAGTTGGATGCAGGACCGACGCCGCGATGCACGCCCAAAGACAAGGCAGCGGGTGATCCGGACTAATAGCTATAATTAAATTAATGTCTTATGTACTTGCGCAGGACTTAAGCGGCGGAGCTTGCGCTAGCACCAAGTATCCGTAAACTGGACTGGCACGATCGGGAGCCGATGAAGATCAAGATCGGGGGGGGGGGGGGGGGGGGGGAGGAGGATCAGGTTCCATTTCCATCGAGTCGTTGATGTATAGACGTTGATATAGTCCGAAAGTCAGCATGCTATAGCCGTGCGAGCTATAGCAGGATGATACCAGGCGTCATATATAGGGCATCCTGGTGCGATGCTGGCGTGTTTTAGTGCGATGCTGGCGCTGGTGCAGCGTGTGTTGTGTGATGGATGGTGTAGTGCTTATGCGGTGTCACTACTAGGGACATCCTGGCCACGCCGGAGGAGGACAGGGGCGACGGGTCAGGAGCAGTGTCTGAAACAGACCCCTCCCATGCCTTGCATTTCCTGAGCATCGCATTGCAGCGTCAACAAGGCGACGGCCGGATCGATCTAGGATCATGGTTACCAGAAGCAGGAGCCGGGATACATGCCATCGGAGTAGACCTACGACAGTATCTATCGTCTTCTCGTCTCGTCCTCGTCTCATCGTCTCGTCAGCGCCTCCTCGACTCCTCGACTCCTCGTCGTCAGTATCATCGTCGTCATCGTCATCGTCGTCTCGAGACAAGTATCTTATATCTATATCTATATTTACATATTTCTTCGTGTTTTCTCCGTGTTTCCTCTTCCGGAGACTCGACCGCTGACTCAGCTCCACGTGACGGGTACCTGAGCTGGTACCTCAAGATACTTCTATTTTTACCTTGTTTTGGCGGTCGAGGAGGTACTGCCGAGTACCCCAGCTGAAACCGTGCCTGTAACCCTCCTTCGCTTCTTCTTTTGGCTCTTTTCGACTTCACTTCTTCGACTTCATCTTCATCTTTCTTCCTCTTCTCTTCTCTCTCTCCTTCTCATCCTCCATCGCCCTTCTTCCTCCTCCTCTTCTTCTTCGTCCTTTTTGTTCGCGTTCTAACGCCGTCCGCTCTTTTACGGCTCATCCTTTCTTTTCTTCTTCCCGCCCAACTTCACCGTTCGTTCAGTCGCAGACTCACGGCACAGCTAGCCTTTCGCCTTGATCGCTGCCTTGGTCCAGCATCCGCTCCTTTTTTCTTCCATCAACCAGCTTGACTACATTCATTACTGCTTTTCTTATCGTCCTTCTTCGCTTCTTCCACCATATCTGTCTCGACTTGACGTGTCTGAGACATCTTCCATCGCGCTTCGCTCTACATTCATTCACTGCCCAATCTTCGGCTTCACCAACTTGCCCCCATCTTCGTCCCTCTCTCCTCATCGATGTCTGGATACTTCACACAGGAAAGAGGACTATCTACTACGCGCCACTGGTAACTTGGCGCTACTTCCGCTCATTTACATACCAGCTAGCTACTTGCCTGCTGCTGGCCTTCACTTCTACTACCGTCCTTACTGCCCTTTCGAAACTCCCCTCGAGCTTGACGTTTCGAGTTTATACGACTTGACGATCATCGCATCATCATCACCATCATCTCTATCATCATCATCACCTAGTCGACTGGCTCGCGACGATCGTTCACACGTCCTTTGTCTTATCTGAATACCTCTTATCTTCGCTCCACCTTTTTTTTCTCCCTCTCTTGCTTGACGCATGATTTGACGGCATGGAAACATCGCACGTTAGTACCACAACCGCAACTACGACAGCCATGTCGACCACCTCCACCCCCAACAGCGCCTCAATGATGTCTGATGCGCCCTTCGCGCCCTCCGGAGGCATCTCCACGCCCACGGATACCATGTCGATGGCTACACCTCCCCCAACAGCCACCTCCCAGGTTTCATCCTCCTCCTCATCGACTACCACCACCACTGCCGCCGCTATGACCGGTATGAACGCCACTGCCAGCGATAGTCCGTCTACTCGCCCCGCCTCGCGCCGTCCCCCGCGAAAAAGCACACTTACACAGCAACAAAAGAACCACAAACGCCAACGCGCGACTCAGGACCAGCTAGTCACCCTCGAGATGGAATTCAAAAAGAATCCCACTCCAACAGCCGCCGTCCGGGAGCAGATCGCCGAAAACATCAACATGACCGAGCGTTCAGTGCAGATCTGGTTCCAGAACAGGTACGCTAAACTTAAAATTTATATAGATTTCAAGATGGACGTTTGCCAATGTACTAATGTTATTCATAGGCGCGCTAAAATCAAAATGATTGCGAAACGGGGCATCGAAACGGGAGAAGATTGCGATGCGGTCCCCGAGTCAATGCGCAGGTACCTTGCACTGCAGTTGGATCCTGCTGGCTCGAACGCGCGAAATATGCTAGGCCGTGCGGGGGGATATCCCTCGAACGAGCCCATGATGCATTCCGCCACCTCGTCCAAAGTCGGTACGTAATCATTTTTCCCGTTATAACAAATACTGTTGGTGGTGTGTAAATTTCAAATGCTAACAGACTGCAGTGATCCAGCATTTTGCGTGCCGCTCCCTTCGCATTGGCACTTGGCGTCGTGTTGGCCAAAACACGATGGACCTGGTCATCTTCTACTCTCCAGACCAGGCTTGCATGACGTATTACATCAACAACGACTCGGCCGGCTACAAGATCGAGTACCCTTTCTCGCATATTAAAAACATCATCCTCGAGCCGGGCGATCCCGTGCCACCTCTGGATGGCGCCCTTCCTCGATCCGGTGGTCTAGTTATCGAACTAAACCGCCCTCCAAACTTCTACATGGATTCCTCCAACTCTGGCGGCTTCTATCAGTGCGGCGACTTCACAGAGGAGCAGCAGGCTACCAAATCGCTTATCCACCACCTAGGCGGTCATCCAAAGGTTCTAAGTGTCCAGCTCGCAAAGCTTGTCTCCCTCGAGACCTTCCAGAACCGCCATGCACAGTCCTACCCGTTCACACCAAACACCCCATTTATAGACGGCTCTCCTCAATTTGTTCAGATACATCGTCCTGCATCGCAGCCCAACCACCTCTCGCGAGCCCAAAACCGCCTCTCAGTCGACAATCACCTTTCCGTCGGCCTGCACCCAAATAGAGGCCATAAACGGCAACGTAGCAGATCTGTTCCTGGCCCTGTCGACTTTGCAGCCTTACACGCCATGCCGGCGTTCCATTTCCAGCCTACAAGCCATTTCCAACCAAGCGCTACACACCATCATGAGCACCAGCAACAGGATATTTACGCTCCAGTGCCTCTTGCGCACTCCCAATTCCATCTGCCATTGAACATGACGGAGTCTGACCTCCACGTCGACACATCCGCAACGCAGCCACCACCGTCGTTCAGTATGTATCCCGCCTCAGCAACCACTTCTGCGGCCACACCTGCAACGGAGTTTGCATCCACCCCGCTGTTCAGCAGTGCATCGGATCAACCCCAGTCGATGGGTACGCCGTACAGCCTACCCTTCCTCTCGCCCTCGCCTGCTGTCGATATTGACATCGACATCGACCCTCTGACCATTCCCCAGCAACATCACAACCAGTCAAACACGCACGCTCACTCACCACCGTTAACTTCCACTCAACGTTCATCGCCTGCTAACATGTTTGGTTCCTCCACTGTTACAACAGCGGGCGTTGACGACGGTATATTACTAAGCGACCTCTACGCTAAACAAAACCTAGGGTGTAGCGGATCCATCTCCTCTCCAGGCATGGAAATGGATGAGTCTTTTTCAATGACGTTCCAGGGTATGCGTGGCCATGGACACGGGCACGGCATGATAGGCATGGGGTTTGACAGCGGTACAGTGGACCCAAGTAGCCTTGCTGCCGAGTCTTAGACTGAATCATTGATCGTCTTCCCTTTACTGGGCAGGCTAGACGGTAGGATGCAAAGAATAGATCCATAGGACGGGTGAAACCGTCTTTTCTATTTTGTCTTACCTGTCCAAATTGACCAATCCTTCTTAGTTCACTACTCATTTTGATACCTTTTGCAATTGAACTGATTTCTTCATATTTACCTGCCTTATTTTGGCTGAGTTAGTTGTTTATCTTTTCTTCTACCTTTTTCTATTTCACTTTTTACCTCCAACTCTATTGGCTTTATATGCTACTTTTTTTTCGATTCATTTGACTTATATTTCCCTTCTTGAGACTACGGCCGGGCCTGTAGATGACCCCCCTTGCTCTCATATTATTTCTTCTTTACATTGCAGTGCATTTGTTCTTGCAGTTGCAATTTTCACTTATCTTCTTAACCTTTTTACTTCTCTTTCTATTCTTACCTTTGTTTTACTTTACTGACTTTTATGAGCACCCTTTCTTCACGAGCTATCCATATCGTATAGCCCCTTCTTACCTTAGTTTTTTCTCCCTTCTACTTCCTCTTCTTCTTATCCTTCCCCTTCTTCTCCTTTTTCTTCTTCTTTTTCTTCTTCTTTCTTCTCCTTCTTCTCCTTCTTCTTCTTATCCTTCTTATCCTTCTTATCCTTACCCTTCTTCTCCTCCTTCTTCTTCTCTTTTTTTATATCTTTGGGAGTTAATGATGCCCAACCCACACTAACTTACTTACCTACATTATTCACTACGAGTCTATCTTACATTAACTTTTGCTTTCTAATTACCGTGAGCACGGGCAAGGAACCGTCTGCAAATGGTACGGGGAGGAAACCGAAAAAAAGCTATCATTTTTACCCTTGAACCCCTCCTCTCGATCCAATCCTTGACTTTATGTATCCCGTCTCATGACCCATCTGACCTACCCCTGCCGTTATCCTGCTTTCTTTCTCTTCTCAGTGTTATCCCTATGTGTGTGGCAGGAGATGTGATGTGGCAGGCAGGTAGGCTCCAACCCTTTCCCTTTTCTTCCTAGGTTCTCAGAGTGTTTTCAATATGAATTATAGCTTTTATTGTTACATTACTAAAACTTACTGTCAATCTCCTATCCATCGTAGACGCCAGACTCCAAACTTGCCCATATTTTAATGAAATAGTAATGTCAAACGTGACGCCACGGCTCTGGCATCGTAGGCTTCACCCCACTCCGCTGTAACTTCTTCACCATATACCTCTCACAATTCGCCAAAAACCCCCGATAATTCTTCCCTTTATTCCCATTCAGGTCCTCCGTCACCCCGTCTCTCGTCCATACACTCCATGCTCCCATCATCGAAGCCATAATCACATCCGTCCCCACCCGGTCACCCACAACAGCCACTTCTTCCGCACTCTCAACCACCCCTCGATCCTTCAGATATCCCAGCACTCCATTATACGAAAACGGCTTCTTCATCGGTGCTGCACCCAGCTTTCTCTCAGGTGCTCGATACACTTTAATTCTCAGATCGTGTAGCTCTTCTTCTATCTTCTGGGCATCCTCCTCGTAGCGTTTAGACCGCGGATCCGACCCTGCCGTGTTCGATACAATGAGTATCCCGTCCGGATTGATCTTCATATTAAACGGTGACGTCTCGCTGGTGCGTAATGCACGGAGTTTGTCCTTGTATGCTTGCGGAAACGTAGTTTGGTGAGGAGGTGTTAGGGTATTATCTTTATCGATGACGAGGGCGCGAATGGCCGGCACTCGGGTTCCATCTGGGGTAGAAGGGTCAAGGAGATGGTGAGATAGATCTTCAGGGAGCTGTAGGAAGGTTGAGATGGTGAGATGCGGTACGAGGTGGGATGGGTTGCGTAGAAGTGTAGAGACCGTGAGGTTGAAGGCCGCGAGGTTGGTGTTTGGCAGCATTGTAGCTTGTCTTTAGTCTCGTCCCTTGCAGTTTAGTAGTTCTGGTCAATTATTGTAACAGTCAAGGGGTTATATAGTAGTCATCACCACCTGTATCTGCAGCTATACTTGACGTATGTTCTATCTTTGTTTTTTTTTTGTATATGAAGTTGGATATACTGAAGATGGTCCGTGCATGGAAGCTCCCAAGCCAAACTTTCTTCCTTCTGCGATCTTAAATATCGAAATCACCACCCACCAAAAGCCACAGATTACCCTCGCGCGCGCTCTCACTATAGCCTTAAGGTCGTGATCTTTTCGGTACCGCTGCCTTGCTTATCTACTATACCTATCACCTCCTCACGCTTCTATCTATTCGGCAGTGCCCACCATGGGCAAATTAACCAGTACCATCGGCATTCCTATCAAACTTCTTAATGAAGCGCAGGTCGGCATTCCCCTCGAGAAAGCGGACTGACGGCTGGCGAGACCATTGCTGTCCTTTTTTAGCTGTGACATTTGGTTCTTTGCGGGGGGTTCATTTGGCTAACGTTCCTCTATCTGTAGGGCCATGTCATTACCCTCGAGATCACATCTGGACATGTCTACAGAGGGAAACTCCTCGAAGGTGCGCGCGATTCAATTCACATTCCCTCCGTGTCGCCTTTTCTATTGCCGTAGATTACTCTTTCCGTGAAGAACGGCATTGCTCACTTTACCCTTCTACTATAGCCGAGGACAACATGAACGTACAACTCAAAGATATCACCGTTACAGCACGAGACGGTCGTGTGTCGCATTTAGACCAAGTATACATTCGCGGAAGTCATGTCAAATTCTTTATTGTTCCTGATATGTTGAGGTATGCGCCATTTCCACCGCCAGCAGCAGCAATCGCAGCTGCGCCATTTGTCCTTTATTATACGTGATGAGTTGAACTTATTACTGACATATCTTTCTCCTATAGAAATGCTCCCATGTTCCGATCCAGAGGCCAGCGCGGAAGGGGTGTTGGTTTGGCCAGAGGCAGAGCAACGGTCAACAGGGCGAGGGGTCAGCGAAGAGGGTAAAAAAGCCGAGAAGAAGGCCGACGATAGAGATGAAGTTACTGGGCTGGCGTTTTTATATTTGGTCTTTTTTATTCTGCTTGTGAACGCTATTTACTGAACTACACTTCATGCAACGGCCGCCTATTATCTATCCAGCCACGCAGCACAATCAGTCAGTGTGGGCGCGGCTCTGGGACTGATTTCAACCAGAAATTCAAAAATGATAAATTAAGCAGTTGGAAAACGGAAATGCCGATCCGTATGATTATTATAGTATATTTATTCATGGTGGTCAAATTTGTAAGAGTGGCCTATTTCGTCATCTCTCCAGGCTTGTAAATACTTCCTCAGTCGCGATAAGCTACATTTTTCAACCTCGTCCGCATGAAACTAACCCACCATGTCTTTTCTATCTACACCTCCGGCGAGGGGAAAGGAAAAAGGGAAACACATCGCAAACCCCCGCCGGCTCTTGATACTAGCTCCGAGCACAGAATCTCAAACTATCATCCCGCCTTTTCTCCTCCGCTTGACAGGCCATTCCGCCATCCCTCCCACGCCACAAACGCACTCGAAACAGCCAAGTTAGCAATCCCCTGTTGAGAACCGAGAAACCGTCGGATCGAGTATGAATATTGATTCTAGCTCCTATTCTAGACAGTGATGCGACAATTGATACCTCCTGCGTTACATCTACTACCCCACCTCCGGCATCGTTTGCAGGATATACAACACACGCCCCGTTACAAATAAATACAAAATACTATAGCACAGAGATACCCATATGGGTCGATGAAGTTCCATCTATTTCGATAGCCGAATCGTCAACGAAGCCGGCTTTACCTGCCGGGCATGAAGATAATGCTGGCAGCCCTGACATATGGAGGAACGAGTTCCTTAGTGCCGAAGCTCGTGAGGTTAGAGATGCCATCGGGGCGATAATCGTGTGTGTCCAGAGGCCAAAGCCGCCTGACCCGGCGTTGCGTGAGGATAAAGTAGTTGATGGAAGCGAGAATAAATACAGCACTGTTTTTCAGAATGCGGTAGACAGGGTTAAAGAAATTACTCGTGCAGTGGGAGAGGTGAAGGCATTGGCAGAGGAAGAGAGAGGAGAGATAGGCGATGTTCCCGGATTGATCATGTTGATTGGAGAGGATGGTGAACGAAAACCCTCTACTGCAAGTGAAGATGAGGATAGCCATACTTGTGCTATAGAGTATGGGGCTATGTGGTGGGATGAAGAACTCAGTGATCTGGGGACTGGCTCTGGAATTGAAGTAGTATGCTGGGATCCAAAGGAAGGCAAGGAAGCATCCTCGGCTAAGAATGAATATGGAGGTAATGTACTTGTCTGTTACCCCTGGAACGATGACTAGCTAACTCGTCCCTGTAGAGCTTATGGGTATGGCAAGAGTGCTGGAAGTACTAGAGACCCATCAATGGTCATCTTCAACCACTGATGATCTAGATGATGAGTTGGAGTCGATGAACCTTCAGGAGAATGAGGAAGGCCTGCCTGGATTTTCACTAGAGGCACATGAGCTCGAAAAGGAGATGGCTAGTCTTCGGCTTGCTATCAACAGCAACGCTAATGACGAGGACGCGGATGAAGAATTTGAAAACATGGGCGATGATGACCTCGAAGTTGAACAACTCGAAGGGCTCATGCTGAGAGTGCAGGCCATAAAAGACATGGGCACAGATTTATCTGAGCAGGAAAGAAAGAAATTTGCTGCAAAGGCTATCAGGGACCTTATGAAGGATATATGATATTATGATTAATTAATATAAACGCTTTAGAGTAGCCTCCTCTTCTAATGGCTATGCCGCATAAATTTATGGGGAAGGTTGACTTTGAAAGGCCAATGAAAGTAGTCTATCATTGTTGTGTAGGAGGTGCTTCTCAGTTGGCCTTTTTCTTGCCCTCGGCCTTCATGACCTTTCTTCTCTGTGCCATCATATGTGTGAACAAAATGTAGGATCCTAGAGTACCAAGTTAGCAGAGTTTTCGATGCCATGATCCTGAAGAGAGCCATACCAGGGATATAAATGAGTAGAATAGCGACGAACGCCAAACGGAGTATCGAGGTTAATCCCGTTGCATTAACCACCGTGAGATAGATCAGGAAACACTCGCTAGAAATTCCCACAGGATATAGAATGAAGAACGTATTATACCTTTATTTTTCAAAATATTAGTATTCCAATCATTTATAAACGGACGGGTTAATGCGTACCTCAGCCAAAGCATAAACTTGGGTATACCCTGTCCCATAATCTGGAAGACAAAGAAGCCATATCTAATACACTCGGTAACCCCCCAAGCAAACAGACACCCAAGGAACCCCCAATCGCTCAGTTGCGCGGATCTCATGCCATGCCCAAGGAGAAAATATTTATTCACTGCCGTGCCCTGAGACTCGAAGATGGGCAGGATTGGGCTAAATGGAGAAAAGGCATACATCACTCCCCAGACTAGCAGCAGTCGGCTAGCTACCTGCATGGCTGTAGTCACCACGGAAGCTCGAACAAGTCCGAACAGAGAGTGGAATATTTCCAGAAGAGCGAGAGATTGAGTGGTCTGTAAGAGTGGGAAGAGATTCATAAAGATCCCTGGCACTGCCTCACTTTGGCCATCGGGGCTACCCTGGTATATTTGGAAGAGGGAAGAAAATAGACGGAATGTGAGGGTGCCCCATAGTCCGAGAGATACTAGGTTGTAGAGAAATAGATATGCTTGTGTGAGAGACGACGCAGGTGTTGAGGATTTGGATGGTGCCATCTTGAATTCTCTTTGGTATTGTCCGCCTTGAGAATATCTGTGATATCAATTGGCGAATATCTAGTATGAACAACGCGATTTATGGATGTTGTCTAAAATGCCGAATCGGGGAATTTTTTTTTTCAGGTACAGGAACTGATCACGTGATATACTCCTCCTCCTTTATCGCTGATATGAAGCTACATAGCATTTATATAAAGGTCTGATAGATATTTGTTGCTTACATAGTGGGGGCAATAAAAATGTGCCTTCCTATTCATTAAGTAGCATGTATTTCTCGTAGATGCAGTTGACGATCTATAATGATATTTTCCAAATCACCGGTGACCAAGCAGCCAATAGCAGAGAATGAAGAAACGTAAAGAAGTACATAGTATCTACTTCTTCCCTTTTCCCTTTTTCTTCCTCGCGCCACTGCCACCTCCGATAACTTGACTGCCGCCTTTTGCAGGCGTAGACGAGCCGTTGCCGTCTTCGGTCTTCTCATTGACAACACCACCTTGGGTTCGATCAGCAGCCTTTTGCTTGCCCTTCTTCCCTCTCGGTCGATAACTGGAGCGATCTCTCAGTGGCAGCCATCTTTCAGGGTCCACTTTCTCGTTTGGATCCATGTTCTTTGCCTTCCGGACTCGTTTGCTTCGCTTCGTCTCCGCATCCGGCGCGCGTCGTTTTTGACCTTGGTTCAAAGAAGCAATGGTCGTGCTGGTAGGCAATTGAACACCAGCTTCTTCCAAAGCGGTGACATTTACATCAGCGATTAACTGTTGGACAGGTGAAAGTGTTTTTACGCTGGACTCAACGAGGGCTGGGGAGGTTATCGCGTGTGAAGCCACGAAGCCCGCGGTTGCTATGCGATCAGTATCGTCAATAGAATGGAGATGGGCGAAGATTTCAGCAGCGGTAGATATATCTGATGAATCATGAGAGTTAAATAGGGAGATTGCAGCCGCACGGAGAAGTTGGATTGGCTGGCTTGATGGATCCTTCTTCTGCCAGTATTTGGCAGCCTTTGATAGTTCAGAATTTATGTGATGCTTGCGACCCTGGGTTTTATAGAGCGTGACTAAGATGTTGACCAAGCCGGGGCTGAATCGAACCCTCAGGCTAGAGTCATCGCTAGTGCTTTCCACTCTTTTCGAGAATTCCTCTAGAGTCGATATTGCGGCATTGATGTTTCCATTTGCAACATGAAGCTGAACAAGGACAAAGATAAGGCCGAGATCGTGAGGGCGCGTCTCGACAAGAGACGATATCTTCTTTATCGCACTCTTGCCTTCTGCTCCTTGGGTGTGCGCGGCGGCATTAAACACAGCCAGTGAATTGGTGTCTGAGGACAGGGTAGTGGAGGGGTGCTGTGAGAGAGTTTTCGATGTCGACCTTGAAACTCCGTCAAATTTCTGGACAAGAAGGTCGATCACATAAGCGTTTCTAGTCAAGATATCATTCTGGTAAAAGAATAATTTATCATTATCATTTGGCCGGGAGGTGCTGCTGAAGCTCTTGTATTTCAAGTAAGGATTCAAGTTTCGATGGGTTGTTAGAAGAGCGTGGTTTTCAGCAACGATCTTGGTGGAAGATTCAGTGATGCTGCATATATATATCAGTCATATAGAACCAGGAACCACCCCAAAGCGGGACTTACTCGGCAGGGTTGATTGGTCCAATGAGGGCATCTGCCTCTTCAAGCTTCCCTTGTCGCAGATAAACATATATTTCTTGGATTATAATGGGTAGCAATTCTGCCTCCTTGTCTTCTGGCGAGAGTTCATCGGATGCTTGACATAGTGCTATATTTTTGGTGTTAGTATATATTTAGAACGCTCCGCAGCACGCGACTCTTCATATCTAACCTTTTGACCTCTTGAGAAGCATCCGAGCTTTCTCATAGTGGCCCCTGGCTATATGTTCACATGCCACGTTGTAGGCAGTTTCAAAAACGTCTAAATTCTCCCTCTTCGGCACCAAGTCTCCTATAGAACTGCTTTGGCCTGCCCAAATCCTCTGTGCTTCAGTTGCGGTTATATTTATTTGCAAATCGGTGAGTTCCTCTGTCGAAGCCGTCTCGTCCCTGAGTAGATCTTGATATATCTTGCCGGTTCGGTCAAAGGATTCTGCCCGATAGGACTAGATATAAGGTATTAAACGTCAGTCCTTCTTATAGTGGCTTGCCACGGCGCAATAAAGGAAATTATAGATGCTGGAGCATATATAAAGGGGAATAATTGGTTACGAACCGCCTGAGCTTCAACATGCTTTGCACCTCTCCCGGAACCGATAGACGTCGCAATGGCCGTTGCCTCGTCTAGTTTCCCAGATTTATATAACGCATAAGACCGTTCAAGTGGTAACCTTTTCTTCAATGTGTCACCTCCTTCCTCAATTACACGAATCGCATCATCGAATCGGTCTAGCTTTATCAGCGCAATGGTTTTAATATGCTGTGCTTCGACATCGTTCCGAGACTTCTTTAATATCACGTTGCATGCTTTGATAATTTCCTCGTGGTCGTTGATCGTGCTCCGCTGCAGGAGGGCGCTCAGACTCTGTAATGTCGTCCCCATGGGAGCTGAGGGTATTGGGTGGAGTTTGGTGATTGTATTCTAACAGAACACGAAGGCGGGCGAGGGACGGAAGTTCGACGAGGCACACGTATTTGGTATTGCCCACCGTCAGCAGGGTTCGTTAGATAATTTGCAAGCCCCGACTTTTGCGTCGCGATGTGATAGACGCTTCGCCCGCTATCATCTACTCTGCCCTGCCTTCGATATAAAAGTCGACATGATGTCAAAGCCCATGATGGAGGAAAAGCCCTAAGCCCTAATAATGTGCTACTTTTGGACAAGCTGAGTAAGCAGAAATTGACATAAGTATCATGATTACATAATCTATGAGACTAGACCTAAAATGGAATAATCTTAGTATATCAAAACTCTAATGCAACTTCGCGACCTCGCAAGTTGCAAAGAGACAAGAAATATCAAGTTTCTTCATGAGCACCGGTTTGTTCGCTGCCAGGGCCGTTGACTCCCTGTGAGTTCTTGTGGTTTCCTGTCACTCGAGCGTATGGGGAATGCCTTACGTGGGGTGGCCTCTGCTGCCAAAGCCACCGGTGCCCCTAACGCCATACACCCGCGATCCAAGCACATGCCACATTGGGGCCGCGTCCCTCCCACACGAGATATATACCATACGGGTGGAGCATTAATTATGTGCTCGGATCGCGGTGGCCATTCTGATTCTATCTAGGGCCGAGAACCCTTGCGTTTATTGAGCACATTACGAAGTACATACCGACAGAAATACAAGCACTAAGTCCTACGGTTGTCGAATGAGGGTCTTCAGCGTCGATATGGGAGCGTCCAGATTAGGAGGGCTACAGGGACGCCACACAACCATGATTGATCCCTCCGTAGATCCAACCGCTAATCTCAATCACTGAATTGCTTTTTCTATATATATATATATCTCGAGGAGTACTCGTGATCTCGAAGCCTTAGAAAGCTGGCAGAGCCGCGAACGAGGAAAACGGATTGGTGATATACGATCTACGTGAGATAATTCAATGACCATATTCTGCTAATGTAGTACTCCGTAGGGAGATTGGTACAAGACAGTAGAAGGTTAGAGTGCAACATTATAACACTCTGCTTTTGAACTCTACCTATGGGTAAATCGTCCCACTCAGATACCGGTAACTGAGTCCCTGGGTCAAATAACTCCGCGGCACGCATTGACCCGCTAACGGCTGGGGTTGGGCTGTCAAGATGACAGCATTGCTTGAAGAGGAAACCTACGAGAGAGTGTGGCGATGGACTGCGCCAGCTTGTTCAATACGGCCCTCATTGCTCCATACTTACCCCAGTTTACTTTATGAGTGGGTTTATTTTGGAGCTTATGTTTCGTAAGTCAGATAGGCTTCTAACCAGCCACTATGCACCAGATGGACGGCTCAGGCTGTGGCCTGTAACTAACATATTTGGGCTGAGCCCGTCGTGCAAGGGACTTGCCCGCTAACTACTGCCTGTATTATACTGAGTACGGATGGAAAAGAGATAAAAATAGGGGTACGACAAATAGACGTCGTTGTTGTTCATTAAGAAATTACATAGAATTTCGAGATTAGAATCTCCCAAGGAGAATACGCTAGGGCGAAAGAAAAGAAAAATGGTGGTTGAAGGAAAGGAAAAAGGGTTATTATGAAAGATCGTTAAGGAAGGCTTGAGTGCTTCTCAGATGGGGTCGGCAGATAATCTGACTCGTCATCGCTCTGGCGGGGACTGCTATTGCGTCGACTGCTGTTGCTATCAGACTCTGAGTTGTTGCGTGCCTTGACTTGACTGCGCAACGAAGCTACCTGCCGCCTTCGTGCATTAATGAACCAGTTACTGATCTAAGATCATGTTAGCTATCGAAGAACCGAACGAGGGTTAAAAGAGGAGCTTACCTGGTTGATAGTCAATCCTGTCCGGCTCATAAATATCTGCTTGTCTTCCTCGGTGGGGTATGGGTGATCCAGATGTTCCCATAGCCATGCACGAAGCATGTCTGTTACCGGCTTCGGCAAGTTCCCCCTTCTTTTTTTTTCTCTCATGTCACCGAGGTCACATTCTGAGAGACAAAATGCTGAAGCTGGCCTGTAATGGCCGAATGACGATTGCGGATAGCCTCTGTCGCAGGCATGGGCATGCTCATATGGGGAATACGATAGCGGATCCCGGCAGTCGCAGGGAGGCATCATGTTGACTGGAGAAGACGAATGTGAAAGACTGGAAGAATCAAAGGAAAACTGGCTCCGGGGAGAGGATATCGAATAATTTGATAGTTCTCCGTCAGCTCTTCCCCTGCTGTTCAGGGGGGCATAGATGGTGGTGCTGTTGGCGTTTGGCGAAACCTTGACGAAATACTCCCTTGATGGAGATGGGATAGGAGGAGGTAGCGACCGGTTGATCTCGGTGAGAGTCAGTTTAGGGCGGGAGTGGGAAGCAGGCGTGGTAGATTTGGATTCCGATATATGAGATTGCTGGTTTTCGAGAGATTTGGCACTGTTGCCCGAGAACCTATCTGGACGCAGAGAGACATCATCAAACCGACTATCTCTCGCAAAGAGTCTGGAGGGAAGCCTCTCGGCCTGCTGAGTCGGCGGTGGCATAGCATCATGCAGCGAACCGCCTCTCCAGTGCTGGTTGGACTGCGCATAGAACACACCGCCCTCTATTTCATCATGGAGATGATCAGGTAGAAGCTGTGGAAAGTTAGAAAAGAAGGCGTCACACCAGGCCGTCTAGCGGATTTCCATACCTCTCTGAACGACGGAAGCTTCTCAGGGCGATGCTCTGCTAGCACTGTTGAATATGCGACAGTCATGTTTTTCTGACTGTTCTAGTTATCCAGGTTGTGGGAGATCCGGATTGTTGCTATCCTCCTATGCAAGGTCTACTCCAGGCGTGATGTGTAATGTGTTAAGAGTATATCCAACAGCTTGAAGACGTTAAGCCGTGAAGATGGGGCAGGCCGGTAGAACGGTTGAGCGAGAGTATGGTATCCAACGCCGGGCAGCTTGAATCTTCAACTAGATATGTCTGGTATCTGTAGGACTGGGGAAAGTCTTGGATGCTCTGGTCTTAACTGATCAACTAAAGAGCAGACGCAGACGGGTATTATATGTATCGAGAAAGGCACCGCCGCGTCTGATATGGAGCATCGTCCAGCGGCCGCCGTCCTGAACCCATGGCGATCGGTCTCTGTGGATCCAAGGAAATCCTACCCACCCTTCGAAGCCCGCGAGATCGAGTGAAAAGAAAAGAAGGAATGACAGGGGCAAGACGCTTGAAAGGGCCTATCCTGATCTGGTCCGATGTGTGGAGGGTTGGAGGAGGGTATGGCAAAAAAGCAAACTCGAGTCGGACAGAAAAACTCCCATCAGACTGATTTGCCTGGCCGGACGAAAAAGAAACCATGGGCCTGCTGCTTGTTCCCAAGCAAGCACCAGCACCGGCACCTTCGAACGCCGCCTGCTGGCTGGTTGATGCTGGTCGATACTGGCTGGATACTCTGGATGCTCGGCCCTTTTCACTAGGACAGCCAATAACTAGTGGTCAGGGGCCGAAGCTAACGAGCTGGAGGACTATCGCCGTCGATATAATTCATGCTGTGCTAGGAAGCAAGTACCAGACCCCCCGAACGCTCTCTGACATGTCCTAAACAGTGCTGACAATCGAGGCTGGTGGACCCAGAAGCCTGCATCTCGAGCATCATCGAGTACGATCCCCGAGGGTGAGGCGTTTTAGCATTTCCTAGAGCGCCCGCCACACATTGGGCTTGCCTCTACTTCGTACTCAGGACGAGTTAACGCCCTCTTCAGGCTTGTCCATGAGTACATATCGCCAAAACCCCAGTCCGTCTAGTCCTGATAGGGGGTATATGCCCTCCCTCCCCCATCCTGAGGCGTGCATGTTTGTTTTTTGCTTCTTTCCGGTGACAGGCTTTGCGGCCCTCGCTGAGGCTAGAAAGGAATAACAAAAACACCACATCACTCATCCTCTATGGGCCTCTTCCGTGTCCACATGGCAGCGATTACAATGTGCACCACCATGGGCACCACCCATGGGCAGGGTGGGCTTGGGCAGGGTGGGGAAATAGCAGCATATCCCGGGACCTCTCTCAGGTTTAGGGATGCGCGTTCTTTTTTTACGGATATCCCATAGTCTGACATCGATAGAAGGAGAAGCGGCTGTGGGAAAATGCTCTACGTTGCGGAGGCAAGAAACCTTGAACTGGGATCGAATCTTCGTTCTAAAGCCACTATCGACTTGCAACTTCAGGTTTTTTGCTCGCTGGATAAAATCGCCAGAGCAAAAAAGAAAAAGAAAAGAAAAAAGAAACGAAAACGATATCCATGCGCCCGGGCTTTGAGGCGCTCAGCAGGTCATCTTGCAACCGTCCCTACGGGAAAGGGAAGACGAAATGCCAGGTTCAAGGACGTGACAAGCGCGAACCGAAAACACCTTCTTTTTCGCAAAAATAAAAAAGACTTTCCAATAATCTGGCCTTATCGTACTCTGTACTTCAGCGCTAAGCAGCCGATTCCTTGGACCTCGAGCTCTGTGGGATGTTTTTTAAGGTTGAAAAACGCATATCAACTGGTTCTACCAAACATCAGCCCGTCACACAACATCCGAGAGGAAACGATGGTTGTACTCGCTGCAGTATAATAAGAGAAATAGGTTTTTTTTTTTTTGGCATGATTCAGCCTATCCACAAATCCCTAGTACATCGCCTTCTGCTAAGGTTTTTGGTTAAATCGAAACATGGCTTGCTTACGATCGAACGATCGGCCAACCACACGACTCGAAACCTGGATTGTGGGAATATTGACTTCAACTTACTCGATATATACCTGGTCCTTTCAATCACGACTGAATCTGACAGCAACGGGCATATCCTTAAGGCTCTGATCTACCGAAATTACTGGGAAATCTTTCTCCCCCATACCAATATACTCCATACGGTGGTGATTTCTTTCTTCAAAGTTTCTCCCCCCACCCCCCGCGCGCAGACAAGGATATGTAGGCCCTAGTCTGGTTGTTTATGAAATCGATCGTTGCCACGTCGGGCTGTCGTCAGATCTGCTAGTTGCTCTCTAGCAAAAAAACTGGAAAGCTTGCGGGAGAGAAAAGAGATATCGACGACCCCGTCTCAGCAATAATCAGAGGGCTAAGAAGCGAGTGAGATGGTTACTGGGTTATATCCATGATTTCCTGTTACGGCCGGGCGGAGGAAGGTGTAACACAGCGGAAATGGGTTGTCTGGCAAGTAAAGTCAATGACGGGTTAGAAGCAAACACTCCCAAAGTGCAAATAGTTGACAGCTCATCTAATTTAGGAAGATAGATAAAAAAAAGAAAGCAAACCCAAGAAGCAAAGGAACGAATAAACTCGGTTTGCTATACTTCGACACTCAACCTCCTCGCTCGACGCCTTATCCCTACTTTATGCCATGCTACCAACTTGCGGTAAACATTACTGGCTAACTCGCTGGCTTCCCGCATATACTGATGGTTTACAACGTATGCTGTGATGCAATGCACATAATCTCAGGCAGCGCATAACAAGCACCTCATACATGCAGTGGCATATAATGACAGGTGACCCTTATCTCTTGCCAATGACACTCCATGCAGTTTCGCTTGCTGCTCCTACTTTTCGCAACTGACTCACGGTATCTCTTCTGCAAAAGTAGGGGGGGGGGATGATTACCGGCCATGGGATAATGTGCATAACGCAATGATCGTTTCACCCAAAAGAGTAAAAATAACATTAACTCTAATATCTTTTGGACCCTGCTCATGAACGACAGGAGAGTTATTGCTGAGCATCGATACAGGCCCGTTCGCTTGCCGGATGGCAGCCCGAACTAGTCGTATGCACACTTCCCACTTGAGGTCGACCGGATGGTTGTACAATAGCTCAACCTGTTACCCTCCTCTATTAATCTTCAGGGAATCGTCCCCCGCCGGCAAACCAGGAAACGTTGCCCTGTGTGACAAACCGGTTGCTCTCACAGATGTGCAGTTACGTTTGACCAACAGGATCAACAGGACTTACCGGACTTTCATGACCTACAGGAATTAACCTCTTCCCCGGAGAGAAAGGAAAGACAGAAAGCAACTGCACTGATATCTATGCGGAGAAAAAGGACGAGATCAAAAAAGGCGCCCAACGCACCTAGAATCGTGTATTGGCAAAGTGACAAATCATAAATCGACCAAGAAAAAGCAAGCACATCCCTGATTTTGGTCTCTGTCTCCTTTTATGCAGCGCACGGAGTCCGTCTGTATATTCCGGCACAGACGAGCAACTCTCGGGATTCCAGGGGGCGCCGCCACAGGTCCCGATGGCCGATGCGTGTATGCGCGGTTGTCATACATTTGATCCCCCTCCCCACGCACTATTTTCGATGCTTTTGTCATCTTCCACCAGCTGTTTGTGTGAGGACGATGCGCTGTACAAAATATACATTGACCCGGGGCGATATCTCAGCCTGTTAAAGGTGTCACCCCACCCTGTGACTGCTGGGTGTAAGACTCGAGCACGTCGCATAATATCGACCCTGTCTGCGTGAGATGCCTAAAACGTCTATCGAGGACGTCGACGTCGTATATGCATGCGCCTTTCCGTCATGCGACCCCGATCGAGCTATCCACATCCATGGCAAACAAATCAGCCGAAAAGACGCTACCCACACATCATATAGTGTGATGTCCATGTACTATGCTAAACAAACTTCATTACCCCATCCGGCCACAATCACTCTGTCACTCAAGCTTCTGTATGGCCTAGCCCCCAAAGTCTCTTCTCCATAGACGGGCCGCACGTAAGACAGACACAGATCGGAGGCCTGATCGACGGGGATATAATCAATGCTACGTTGTCAAGGTTTTGCTGTGTGCTTGACCAGAATAGGCCGCTTGACTCTTGACGGAAAATGAAATATAGTCTCTGTCGAAAGCTGGAACCGCCTTCTGGGACGATTCACACTTGGACCAATGCTTAGCCAGCAGAACAAAGGTCTCGAGGCCAGCCACTCCGTACTTTTGGCCCTTATGGTATGCTATTCGGGGTGGACAGCCGATAAACGTCCATTTCTTACTGATATCAGCAGCCCTCGTCATCCAGCGTTCTCTTACTAGCACCGTTTGATGGGATGCAAGACCCCAATAGAGCTGATTGGCAGTCAGCGTTCTTTGTTATCCAACTTCCAGGGAGATACGAGGTGCTCGTACTCCATGCACAGTGTAGGGACTACGGGCGCAAACCAAAGACCGTGATCGTCTTTTGATATTACCACGAGTTCCTGGTTCAACTCCCAGGAATTATGGAATATGTCATTTCCTCCTTTCTCGACCCTGCCACAATGGCTTTCGTATACCCAGATTCCCCTTTGGTTCTCTGTTTGATGGCGTATTCGTCTTGGATGATGGACGTGGCCGGCTGGTGTACATGCCCGCGTCTATCAAAACCCAGGCTAGATTTCTCGAGAGCCAGCATCCTGTACAACCCCGCTGTAGATCACTCTGTGGCGTCTATGGGCACGACATTCCCTGGTTCAAAAGTGATAGTAAATGGTTCCAGAACCCCCAGCATCCTTCGGTCCAGACGGAGGTCCCGTACGTTGGATTTCCATATCAACGGGATCAACTTGGCAGGAAAGGGGTCAATCCAACCAACATCGTCATTGTCATGCATGCTCTTACTTGTATAACCCGTCCTCCTTCGTTTTTATCAATAAGCCATTCATCTCCTGGTTCCTGGATCCTGGCAAGGCGCGGTTGAACAAGGTTAAATACAGTTTCCTGTTTTCCCTGGTCAATCAGAAATAAACGGGACAGCCGCTGCTGCCAGTCCCAAGCATTGCTGAAATTGGACAGAATACCTGCCGTCAATATTTGTTTGCTAGATGACATGTATTATTCTCCCTCGAGAAAACAACAAGTGTACCACTCAAAATCGAGTTTCTCCCTCCCTCGATTCGCGCCTTATTACGAGTGGCTTCATTATTAGAACGGAAAAAGCTTCCTAGGGGGAACTTAGTATCCATGAAGGCCTGGACAGAGGAGATTATGACAATGGTAATATTGCAAGCTGGAAGGTGGCGGCTCTCGCCAGTTCGAAGCGCCATGGAAATATATAAATGAGTGAATTGTGGAAGGGTACATGCGATGAAATGGATTGCTCCTAATGCTAATGATATATTCTATGCTAAAAGTAACGTTGGAAAATGGCGGAATCAATAATGTGGATTCGAACAGGCCAGACGCTGACGCCGTGATAGAGAAACGGAATTGCAGTAGTGAGAAATGGGTTTTTGAGCTACCAATTCGAGAATAGTTATAGGCGGTAGCTGATTAATGAGAAGGTACTGCATTCGAAAAGTTCAAAGACGGTCCGTTCACCATGTCTCCTATTATGAGTTGTCAGTGCAAATTCATACGTGGAAGATAGAAGAAAAAGAACTCTAAGACATACCGCAATGTATTGACCAGCTTCCTTCTTCTCATCCCAGAATATCCTAGCCTGGTCAGGGTTCAAGTTCCCTTTGGCAATTGCGACGTCGATTAAGGCAGCCTCAACACCTTCACCCATCCCTTTGCTGCTTCCACAGACAAACACACGGCCATCAAGGGAGTTGATCACGAACCAGACAAGGTCAGCTTGATGCCGCACTTCCTCTTGAACATATCTGCCTTCGCCTCGTCTGCTCTGAACCACCTTCTTGACCTCGTCCTCATGAACTCCCCATTCCCCAGAGTACAGTTCATCAAGCAACGAGTCGCGAACTCCTTGGAGTACCCAGACTTTGTTTGCACAGTTGGCTGATCTGAGACGACTCTGAACGAAGCCGCGGAATGGAGCAACACCGACACCAGCCCCGATCAGGAGCATGGGACCGTCTGATACAAACTTCCTTGCGAGTGGGTTGGACATCAACCCACGGAACATAGGGACGTGCAAGTCCAGGCTGGCTGGATCAATTCCTTCTTTCTCGGCTGCTAAGAGCTTTCGAGCTATGCGTTCTAAGAAGCCAGATCCAGTGCCAGTGCGGTGGCCCCCTTGCCAGTCAGGGCACTCGTGAACGGTGACGGCAATCTCGATGACACGCCGTGATTCCGTTCCGTCAACGGTACGCTGGATCATAGGGTCCTGGGAAAGGGAGTAAAAGCGTGGCATAAGTGTGTTCAAGGTAGAGAGAAGATGGTCTAGGGGAGGATAGGAGGAAGGGAATGCATCGAGGAGCTGCAAGACGGTGGTGTAAGGGCCAGTGCGGAGATCACAGAATGCGCCCTGGCCCTGGGCAGAACAGAGATACATTAATATCTTCTTTTCGTTCTCGTCTGAAGCGTATTCGGCCAGTAGTCGCAGGAGCGGTTTTGTTGGAGGGTAACTTTGTAGGTCTGAGCACCAAGAGAGTAGTTCTCGTCTGGTAGTCAAAAGGTCTCGAGGCTTTTCGTCTCCCCATATTGTCGGCCATCGTCCATGGGTTGTGTGAAGTGTTATCTTTTTGTCTCGTACGAACTTGGGGACACCGAGACGGTTAAACACGCCGTCGACGACGCTCTCAGGGTTGCTTGGGCAAACACCAATTGCGCCCCCAACAACGAAGTCGACATTCCCACCTTCAACTGGGTAGTCTGTAACGTCAATATCGAAATGGTACGTTCGCTTTTCAGCCCCGGGTCTGGTCAGCTCTCGTGCGTGATGAAGCGGCGCACGATACACTTCGTAGGGCGCGTGTGGTTGGAGGAATTGCGGAGGATGGTCTGATGGCCCGAGTTTTTTGCCTACAGACTCAATTGATACGGAAGAGAAGGAAACAGTATTTTCCGGAAGGGGAGCCACTTTGGTAAGCTTGCTATCGAGAGACAGTTCGCCCAAGTAGAGTCGAAGGCTCTCAAAGGCAGCGTTCTTGGGCCTAAGAACAGGGTTGACTGCTAGGGAGGGTATCAAATGTTTCAGTGGTTCGAGCTTGCAGCATCCTCCTCCGCAACATATCTTCCCTAAGAGATTGGTCCCACTCGGGATGTCGCCGAGTATCCTCTGAACGTCTTCTGAATTCTGGGATATTAAGACGGTCGATGCCCGCCTTCGACGCTGTGGCGCTGCTCCGAGTTCTTTGCCATCACCGAACGCTTCGTCTAGCGCAGTGTCACTGGAAGGCTCTGTTATGGGTGTGAGAGGGGCATCTGAGTCCACAGAGGTCTCAGATGCAGCGGTTACGGACGTTGCCGAGGATTGAGAGTCTGATGCGCCGGTTATCGAGCGTCGTAGAATCGTCAAATGAGGAATTGATGTAGGTTCTTCCGGGATAGGGTCGTCCGGATGTGATGTAGAAGTAAGTGGGATAGAGACCGGTTCTTCACGGGGAAGAGATGTTATGGTGGTGGACATTGTGAGTGAGAACGAGCCCGGGATGAGTTTGGGGCCCCTGGAGAAGGAAAATCAGTATCAAGTCAAGTCCAAGTAGCACATTATAGAGTGTAGATTGAAAAGAGATGGTGTTTATAGGGAATTCCTGGTTCGCGGGTGCCATGGCAAGGGGGAACCATACCGGCTGTGGATTTGATGACAAGTTTTGATCTGATAAGTGGGGGAAGGTTTTGTCTGCACTTTTAGGGGTTCACTGAGGGAATCCGCTACGTATGCGTGCGTGATTGCGACGACCAGCTGTGCAAGAGAGTGAATGGGTAAGAATACCTGGTATGGCGGAGTCTGGGGATGAAGGAGGCCGAGGAGGTTGATATTTATCGTCGGGCGCCGTCCTGGCTTGGGAGGCGAATTCCCCCGAGCGAAAATCCCTATCAGATCTTGCCGAGCGAAAAATACACGGGTACAGTAATTACCAGAACCAAAAACTGCCCTGCCCGACCCCCGTCCATCGGATAGTAGGCGGACAGCTGCAGGTCTTGTCCGATCTGTGGTGTTTCTACGAGGGCCCGCCGTTTGCAGAGCAGCCCACCAGCGCGTTCGATCCTGGTTCTTCCTCTCCCCTTAGGCTGTTTGACGTGGCCCACGGGATGCACTGTCGATGCGCTTCATATGCCAGATTTCACCCTTCCGCTAATCGGGTAACGGGCGTGTAAATGACAATACCGCCCGTTCCGCATGTTTCATATCAGATCGAGCTCTGATTGGCTGGAGGACCGAGAAAGTCACGCCATTATCAATCAGCGGATCAGATTAGATCAGATTACCTAAGCCTCAGATAGAACGTGAGAAAAAGGGACATAAACCATAAAAGAAAGAGTAGACGGGACTATACTAGTACGGAGTAGTTTGATTCTGGTAGGATCCAGTGGTTAAAGACATGTTTCGGCTGGGGAGCGTTGTCAGGGGGTCTGCGTGACTACCCTGTAACCACACGAGCGACCAAGTCTGGGCTGACACAAGTACGAAACGAGACCGTGGCTTATGCTCTTTGTAGCAAGACGTTACTCCGTACGGATGCATTATTTGGCCAGACACAATGGATAATCTACTTCCATATTCCCCAGTCGGCGGAACCCATCCAATAATCCCTGGATGGATCTATCGCCGTCGGGCGCCGAGCCGATGGATTGACGGTTTTTAATATAAAAGCATAGTAGTTGAACAAAGTATCTTCTCTCATCAGCCTGTAGTGGTAGCTGACGCTTGGAAATAGAGAGCTGCTTCTCGTTGAGTGTTCTTAGTAGCACTATCCCCAGACATGTTCCCCGCACTGGAAGGATCAGCTCCAAGGTTAGCAGCGAATGACTTTATACAACGAATTTGGCTGTCATCCATGGCTGTCGTCCATGTTTCTTTCTTCGTTGGAACCACCCGTTGAAAATGAACGATGAAAAATACAGTGGTGCACTATGTAAAGGCGTAATATATAAGCATCCTAGCTAGACTATCAGATATAGTAGCTGCCGATGATGCATGCACTCAAGTGGATCGACAAGGGCATCGAGCAGCCAGTTGCGGCATTTTTAGCCCCATGCATATGGCAGCAGTGTTTGAATTGCTTTTCCTTGCGTTCGTCTCGGTAAATGGCCGTCGTCCTGATGCTGCTCGCCGAGTGAAGTCAGGGAGTCGTTTCGCTGGACGGCCTGGCTCGTGCAAGTTCGCCGTTCCATCAAACGAAGGTACAGCCCTGTCCTTGGCCAAGTCTCCCTCTCGGCAAGATCTTCGGCGATATTCAAATCGAATTTTTGATATTGGTCTCGGCGCCCAGCTGGAGCAAATCGTTGTGCAGCCTTCTGCGAGGTTGATCACAGGCCGGATAGCTGGAACTGTATATGCGTGACAGGAGGAAACGCCGATACAGTTCTCTGTACGGAGTAAATCCATGATTGTTCTCGACTCACTCGACTCGGCTTGTTAACATTACTTCCAGAGCCGGGAATCCGCGGTTGGGAGAATATGTGACCTGGATGATACATAGATCTGCTAGCTTCATTCTCTGGCACTGTGGTTGGGGGTAAATGCATCAAGTAGCAGACAAACCTAGCGATGAAGATTTGCAGAGTAGAGGAATATTTTCATGAAATGTATGCTCCGACATCTCTCAATTTATATACTACAGCTGTTTTGTTCTTCATATTTGGTAGCACTGGAGCGGTCGTAGTTATATCACGTGATCCAACGCTTTCCAGAGTTACCACCTTCCCGTCCTCGCAAATATCAAGAATCGCAATATATACTATAGGACCGATACCACAAGCCGTTGAAATCCATAGAGTCTATAATCTACCTTTATATCTATTTGTTTTTTTGGACTACTGCGGTATCTTGTGTATATTTTGGTCGGCTTCAAGTCTCTGTTTTGGGAAAGTCAAGTTTGATATATATAGGTACCTCGAGAAGGTAGCCATATTTATTCCATCGTGTTCTCAAATCCTTATTGGAAATCCTATCCATAGGCTGTTTTCTACTTTTTTGCATTGGGAAAAATACCACTGGGTGGTTCAGCCAACCCAGAATCTTCGGCTAGTCCTATCCAACTCCATCACTCTACGGAGTATTCACAATTGATAATCTTCAAATAACTGAAGCGGATAACATCTTCAAATATACCAGCCGGCTCGCAAAAAGCCAAATACAGCCATCCCCGTACACCCAAACCCGGAGATAGTTTGCTATATTTTATACATATTGGAAACGGGCTAAGATTCAAAAAAGTTATCATGTCGGTGACTGGGTAAGCAAAACATCCACCTATGATGAATGAAACCGAAGCTCACAGTTTATCTAGGGTATACTATATTCCCAGTAACCCAGAGTTACCAACAACAGCGACAAGGACTGTCCTTGATCGCTTCAAAGCTATTCATCAACCCGCCAGAGCCGGACGCTGGGCACTAGAGTACAAACTCATGAGAGACACAGCATCATGTTTGCCAGCAGCGAATTTTCCCAACAGTAAAGTACCAACTCCACGTTACATGCACTTTCTTTCTCTTAGCCATTACCAAACCCATGGATTTATACGAATATCACCTCGTCCCGAGATCGACCCGCTAGACCCCTCCGCCTCAGGAAATCAAGGGAGCCCGGCAGCATCCCTTCCAACACAAGTGCAAGGCATCTCCTCTTCACCTACGCCTTCCACGCAGCTACAGCATCCGGCGGATCCAAAGAATCTGGCCTCATCCCAAGACGAAGCCCATACAATAAAGATGATTACACTTGAGCCACAAGCATACCTATCATTTTTCTCCATGACTACAAAATTCTGCCAACCACTCTGGAACCACCGACATACTGTAGTTGTCACCTCGGGAGAAGCCTACGAAGTAGCTGATTTCCGAGTCCGGATAGGTGAAGTGCGTCAGACAACGCCTCGGCCTCGTCTCCGTGGAGCAATCGTGGAAATCGAATACCGTGGTCCGGGAGAAAGGCAACCAGGACAATCAGATCTAGCTCAAGATCCCGACGAGAACGGGGTCATGATGCCGCCCCTCCCACACCAAGTGAATCGGGAGGTGGACCTCCCTACGGATGAAGATTGGGAGTTGGGAGTGATGCTGATTCGGGAGTTGTGGGAGAACTTCTCTATTCCCGGTGCTACGGAGTCAATCCAGGTCCCTGGGGTAGGGATGGAGAGGCGGAGGTATTTTGAGAAGGGAGGCGCTACGGCACACTCCGCACGGGAGAAGGCTAGTATTGTTGGAGTTGACCTTGCGAGGCAGTATATGGAGGTTTTCAAATTTTATCGGTAGAATTTATTTGGATATAAGGCGTTTGGTATATATTTGGTTTAGGTATGAGTGAAATCTACATGATGTTTTCAGACTTGCTGGCTAGAATGTACCTAACGAACGAGTATGTACTACCAGCTAACCTAATCTTACACTGGCATATACCGAAGCATGTCCTCGTGGCGTCCACGTTTATTCAAAAGGGGTAACGATTGGGTGGCACGGGAGTTGGATGGCATATATCTCAAGAACGTTCAACACGTTCAGCCAGCCCCTATTTGTAGACATAGTGAATGTCATAGGAAGTTGATTTTTTACCAATCATTTCTCATTGAGAATAGAGTAATACAGGCGAGGATGAACATCGCAAGACGGCCAAGAGGATAACTAATTGCTTACTATAATTAAGGCCATACAACAATGCTGTTGCCAGCATCCACCGATGGGGAAGTCGAGAAGACAAAATCATAGACACAAAAAATGGGGGAATGTAAGAATATTAACATGGCCCGCCGATATCTTTACGGAATAGAGATTAGATTGCTATTTGAATTTGAAACCTATTTCTGCATCATGAGTTGAACGAATTCGTTATCTGTGGGGGCGGCAGTGGTTAGTATATTGTTCTCGAAGTAGTGTAGCAGATATGAGCACGCCTTACAATCGATTCTGCCATCACCATCCTGGTCAGCTTCACGAATCATCTCATCAACTTCGTCATCGGTCAATCTCTCGCCGATCGAGGTCATGACGTGACGTAGTTCCGCAGCAGAGATGAAACCGTTGTTGTCACGATCGAACACCTTGAAGGCTTCTCGAATTTCCTCCTCGGAGTCGGTATCCTTCATTTTCCGGGCCATCATAGTCAAGAATTCTGTATTGTTAAGTAAACCGATTAGCTGATTCTATCACCAGTATATATCGATGCGCTCATTGGGTACGAGGTGAGCGGCAAAAAAGACCTCCTCCCTAGATGAAAAACCGTACCTGGGAAGTCGATGGTTCCGTTGTTATCGGCGTCAACCTCGTTAATCATGTCTTGTAGCTCGGATTCAGAAGGGTTCTGGCCCAATGATCGCATCACGGTTCCCAATTCCTTGGTTGTAATTTGGCCTATGGAGGTGGTATGTCAGCGAGCGAGGCTCTACCAACGGTGCTAGGCCAACTGTCTCGACGGCCAAAGCAGCCTCTGAGAGCCATTACTCACCATCACCGTCTTTGTCCTATTAGGCAGTTGAATACTCGGTCAGCTAAACCGTACACACTGCGAGGGCGGGGCACCCTTGACGAAGCAACTCCGGGCACAACAAGGGGTAGAAATGACTTACGAACAAGGAAAAGGCTTCCTTGTATTCGGACACCTGCTCTTCAGTCAAAGAATCGGCCTGTATGCGTTACGACGAAGGGATTAGCTGAGGAAGCCCCGGGGTGGTTGGGCTAGGGAGAATAGGAGAGAGCTGGAAGAAGGGGTCGCCGATGCAGTGGCCCACGCACCATGCTTGCTGAGCGGGTATCACAAGTAGAACTGTCTGAGGGAGAGGAGCTGGGTAAGTATATCGACGGAGTTGACGCTGGATCGGAGGAGCGCAGGGAGAGGGCGAGAGCGTTGTATATAAAGGGAGCGAAGTTGCGTAGTTAATGTTTGGTGGTGGAAGTTGACCCCTCGACAGGATCACGTTTGCCAAGCCTACGGTAATACAGCCTTACCAAGTAACACTATCAATATCAATATCAACATCAGTAAGGAGTATCAGTATCAACAACCCTACTCTAGAGCCAGTACGGTCTAGCAAGGGTCTGCAAGTACGGAACAGTAACGGGATATGATGTCTGAGATGCGCCTTGGGAGCCTTGGAGGCGCAGTTCGTCTGCACAAGGACGGCTCAGCTGTAATAAACAATGAGAGCATCCCAACAATAAGAGCATCTCAACAGTACGAGCGTCTACAGTAACATCTTCGACTAAGGACATCCTCACCGCCAGGTATACGTGTATATGTAGTCTAACAGCAGATAGGAATAGAACAGCAGCTTGTAGGCCCCTGATATTTAGATATCACGTGACATCGAGAGACAGCCTTATGTCATTCGCGATTGCTTGTTCATACAACAATTGAACAACAGAGACCAGACAAACCGACGGCCCGCCAGCAACGGAGAGCAGATATCTCAGCCTGCCATCGTCAGCACTGTGGCTGCGGCGAATCCCCTGTTCCCGGGGTTATGATCACTGGGAGCGTCTCTTCTCAATGATCATGCGCAGGCGTACCCCAGATCGCTGATCTATAGTTTGCTGCCTTGACAGTCTCCGCTCCATTGCACCCATAACACCCCTAACCATGTGGCGGGATCGAACAAACCTGTAAGCTGACATGTCCGTGGAAGACTGCGCATAGCCCCCATAGCTAACCTCGCCTTTGCTTTTTTCCAGTTACATCTCCTATCGCCAGTCCTTCGCTCACCACCCGGCCAAAAAACCACGTCACATTGGAGGAGCCTGGAGTGACCATGCAGACAGCACGGGGCTCTCAGAAGAGCGCCGCGGGCTCATGTCCGGCGGTGGATTCGAGGACGACGGAGATGCTGTCATAGAGATGGACCTGCTGCCTCCTCGGTGGATGGACGTACAGGATGAAGTTACCGAGTACCTGCGAGACATTTCCCGAAAGTCCGCCCAGCTGGATAAGCTGCACCAGAAGCATGTACTGCCAGGGTTCGGGGACGAGGCCGCCAGGAGAGAAGAGGAGGATATGATTGAACAACTGACCCAAGATATCACGAGGGGATTCCATGATTGCCAGAGATCAATACAGAAAGTCGAAGCAATGGCTCGAGATGCCCGAGAGCAAGGATCCGGTGTGAATAAGGGTGAGGATACGATGGCGAGGAACCTGCAGATTTCTCTTGCGGCACGGGTGCAGGAAGCTAGTGCTGGATTTAGAAAGAAGCAGAGCACATACTTGAAAAGTGAGTTGAGGAATGGAGTATTCAGTAGTTACGATTACGAGCTAACGATGGTTTTTTTTCCCTTGTCAAACAGAGCTACGAGGCATAGACGGAATGGTCTCACCACTCGAACGATCTGCTTCCCCAATACAAAACCCATACACAGACCCGTCTCTAGTAGAATCTGACGCCGACAAGTCATACTCTCAATCCACCCTCCTACAAGCGGCACAGCAACAGCAACAGCTGGGCAGTAACGATGCAGCAATTGCACAACGAGAGCGAGAAATTAACGACATTGCAAAGGGCATTATTGAGCTCTCGGATATTTTCCGTGATTTGCAGACCATGATTATCGACCAAGGAACGTTACTAGATCGCATCGACTTCAATGTTGAACGAATGACGGTTGACGTTAAAGGTGCCGAGAAAGAATTGAAAGTGGTATGTAGCGTTCAATTGCAATGCCACCATAAACCTTGAAACTAACAACGATCCCAGGCCACAAACTACCAAAGACGCACAACAAAACGGAAAATACTCCTCCTTCTAGCCCTCCTCGTCGTCGCCATGTTCATCATACTCCTCGTCAAACCAAAGAAACACGCTGCTCCTGAACCAGCTCCTCAACCTCCTCCCCAAGCACCACCACAAAACCCACCACCCGAAGGACAAAACCAACCCCCTCGGAGATCCCTCCCGCACAACTACGTGTCGTTTAAAAGGGGTCCGAGGCGGACTACCTCCCGCAACAGTCTCCTGATTGATATATGGGATGAACCAGGGATCCCACTACCGTCGTAATATAATTCTTTTGATTAATACTAATTCTTTTGTCACGATTCCTGAACCTCTTTTCCAGCCAGTCCATATCCCTTTTCCCCACTGACTTAGAATATGGAGGAAATGTTTCTGCTGTCTGGTTCGTTTCCTAGCGTTTTGTACGAAGTTCCACTGTATATATATGTGATGACGTTCATATCTAGAATAACCAATCAACTTCGGAGGTTGGCCTGACTGCTCTTCTGTTTTCTCAGTATCCTACCGTACGTGAGAGCAGTCTCTATACGACTTGAAAGGCTAACTAAACCCGTCCCTTGCTGACCAGAATCTTGAAGAAAAGAAATCGTAGAAACCTACATATACAGCGTAGAGTACAGAAAGAAAGAAAGGAAAGATGCAAAGAACCAAAACAAAATACAGCCCCCTTAACTTTGCAGAATTTTTCAAAGAGTTGACAAATGGCAAAACGGTTAAACCCCCCATGCAATACCGTACATAAATCTCCCAAGGGTTAAGACTAGCTTCCCTTAGTGCTTGCTGCTTTCTTGTCTCAATAGCTCAGCTACATCAGCATCTAAATCAGCCATTGCATCGCCCCCTTCAAACTCGGGATAGATGTCTTGAGTGTGAACGACTTTCCGCTTCTTGCTAGATAGTTCATTGATATCATTAGATGGGTTGGCGGCAGCTTGAAGGGTTGACAGGGTGGCATTCAAGTCAATTGATGGCATTTGGGTTGGGGCTTCGAATTCAGCCACTGCGGCTGGCTTCGTGTGGCTGGGTATGGTTGATGGCTGTTGGTTATCCTGACCGGAGCTTGGGTTTAACTTAGGGGATTGAACTGGAGTCAATGCCTCGACGGGCGGAGGTGTTAAAGCTTCGACGGCTGGAGCTTCTAACCCTTCGCTCCCAAAAGAGTGGTGGTCATGTCCACTCCAGGCCGAATCACCGTTCCCCTGTGGTGCTGATGAATCATCTGCAGACAGTCCACGCATTATTGCATCCTCAACATCGCGTTTCTTACTCTCGGTTTCCGTCCTGCGGGACGCTAACTGTTCGATTTGAGATTTCTCCTTTGCTAGGGCGGCTCGGTTGGTGTCCAGGACCTTTTCTAATCCCTCAATAAGCGATTGGCGACATTTCATGACCTCAGACACTGAGCTTTCGGCATTGGCAAGTGTCTTTAAGAGCGTGCTTAGCCGAGCAGCGTAGACTGGAGGTGTGGGAATTTCAGCAGACGGGCCGTTTAACTTATCATATTCTACATTCGCGGTCGTGATAGTAGCGTTGGATGAAACGGAGGCCTTCGAGGCTGCAACTTGCAATGGGGCAAGAGGCTGGAGTTCCTGGGGGAGCGAGCCTGGGGAACCCGAGAAAAGGGACCCTCCAAGGAGAGGTTTCTTGCCGGCAGATTTGGATTTATCGAGCTCTATGGTTCATATTATTAGTTCACCTGTATATTCCACACCGGTCTTGCGCTCCAAGAGTCGGACAAACCTTCAACTCGCGCTTCAACAGCTTCTTGGATTGGTTTCTCAAATATCGATCGCTGTCTCCATACTTCTACCACGCGCCTAAGCTTCTGTTGAATATCGTTAGACGCACCCTTGAAGGCCGTCGCAGTCGCATCTGCGATAATCTAAGGTATTGTCCATTAGTTGACCATTCGATATACAAAAATGTGATGACTGGGCCGAGCAATAAACCAACCGGAGAAAATGCGATCAGAAAGTCCTCCTTCCGTCTTCCTTTTGACTGCTGGGCGACCTCTGTGAAGGGAGTGTGTTAGCTTCTGACAAGTCCTCGAGCTGTAGATAGGCTGCAAGTGTGTACCATTAGCTAGATAGATAAGGTTGAGTCTCTTTGGCGGATTGGCATCGCGTAGTCTCTCTAGCCAGAGCTGAGCGGTGCGGTCTGCATGTCGTCTATTCCAAGGTCGCATATCTGTTAGCCTCGACAGCTAGTAGCATATTTGAAGCATGTAGGAGGGAATTTACCTATGGAACATAATCCATTGGGCGACAGTGACAATGGATTCCTGCGTCTCATTGAGGGCCGACAGCTTCGCCTTCACTGCATCATCGGTATACGCCATTGCTATGGATTTCACGCCGCAAATCTACTGACTGAGCTTCGACTGGACGATCAGGCGCACGGAGAGTACAAAGCCTGCTTCGTACAAGAGCAGAGTGAAGCAGAGATCGAGGTCCTTTCGCGAGTTGTTTCGTGGGCGAGTTGCGAAGAGTTGAAGCTTTGTTTGTTTTGTGATATATTGGCAGATTAACTGCGGCCTGTCACCGCCTGCCCGATACGGCCGCCCATTGGCCCCCTAAGTGAACAACTAATTGCGGCGAGCTCATCACTGCGGCTATACAAACAAGTAAATCCAGCACCACAGACGAAGAGAGCGGACAAGCACAACCAAGGGGCAGCATATCTCGAGAGTTTAGAATGAGAATTGTCTGCTGAAGCCGCTGTTTTCTGCTTTATTTTACGATTTACACGGATCTCTTACGCCCCAGCATCGCTCTTCGCTCTATCTAATTAATACACACACCTCACATCTCGCAATGGCAGACAGATTTCCCGCCCTTGACGATATCACCGGGGGTAAGAGGGTATTCTACCTGCTAGACGTGATATATAGCTGACAGCACTGGACATTCCAGATGAACCGGTCCCATCGCCAGGCCCAGGCAACAACGCCGGCGAGGACGACAGTGATTTCCTTGCTCGTGAGCGTGCGGCATTAGGAGATGATGCCGATCAGTTTATTTCAGCTGGCGATAATAACAGGCCTTCCGTCACAGTTGAAGATGATGACGACCTGCTTGGAGGAGGAGGAGATGATATGATGACCCATGATAACAACTCCGGATTCGAGTCGAGCTACCCAGCTATTGAATCGCAAAACGAGGTAGGCATCACACACTATATGCCACTTATTCGGGATCCTAAACTGATATCGCTGGTTCTATGATAGAATATGGCTCCAGGCGGCACAATCACCGGGGTGGACACACCATTCCAATCATCATATTCCCCCAATAACCAGGAGCCCGAGGAGGAATCCGAGGCTGTCCGGTAAATTCTCCTTTTATTCTTTTTGCAAATTTAACTTAAGGAGAAATGCAAGAAACTGATTTTCCCGATCTAGTGAATGGCGACAAAAGCGAGACGCCGAACTATCCCGTCGAGCAGAAGCCTCGTCTGAGAAGAAGGCGGCGACCGTCTCCAAAGCTCAGCAAGATATAGATGACTATTACGAATCCTACAACAAACGTACCGACAAGGCCCGGGAGCGCACCCGCACCGAAGCTGAAGAGTTCCTCGCAAACCGAGAAGACACAGCTGCTGGAGGTACAAGCTGGGAACGTATTGCCAAACTTGTCGATGTTAGCGGAAAGGGAGTCAAGGGCGGAGCGAGCGGGTCTGGCAAAGAACGGTTCAGAGAAATGCTGCTGGAACTTAAGAAGGACGAGAAAGCTCCTGGCGCATCTGGAGTTTAGATTAGATATTCTATCTCACCGCCGACCAACCAAACTTCATTTATGAGCAATGAGGACACGATTTCCTCCCATCTGTTTCCGCTCTGAGCCCACATATTCTTTTTTTATATGACACCTTCCAGCTGGCGCTGAAAGGAAGGGCTGACAACAAAAACGCGGAAACCGGCTATTGCTTACATCCTACCCTATTCCATCTGATGTCTTAATAGCTTTTTTTTTTTCATAATCTAGAAGATTTTCTAGTTGTCAAGGGACTGCATGTCATGCTGGAGAAAATGAGTAAAAGTAGGTCGTTGATATGTGACTATGCGGCTAAGGAAGGCAGACGTATATATATACCCCCAAAATATCCAACAAGGCACTTCATCCCCCGTGTACAATTGCCGAAGTAAACCAAAACCTGTCATCATATATGCAAGCAAAACCGGTTCAGTATACATTTTTATGTCTTAATTGAATGCTGTCCACAGCAATCGGTGACACCCATTTCATGAGTTCTATAGCAAAAAAAAAAAAAAAACACACACAAATAAGGAAAACCAATGGATAAAAAGATATTGGTGGTAAAAAGGGAGAAAATGATAAAGGAAATGGTTAGTAGACATAGTACAAAGAATGTATGCAGTTTGGGTATATAATATAACTCAGCCTCCAAGCCGATGGAGACTTCCAAATGGTATCCAGAAGAGAAAAAGATAGGGCACAGATATTAGCTCGTCGTTGAACCGCCGTTTGGTAATGGGAGGAGCTTTTCTTGTGATTCTGGTTGCTCCTTGAACATTTTGTCCCTCATCCAGTTCACCACATGGCCGCACTGGGGGTCAACATACGTACCCCACATATGCGCAACTACATAGAGCACTGCGTAAAAGACGGGCAATATGAAGATGAAGGCCATCGGACTGGCTCTGCCTAATTGGAGGAGCTCGCCCTTTGCGTTTCTCACGGGGGTTCTGGCCGCACTTTGGCCATACACCATCCAGGACAAGATAGTTCGAATAAGGATGTTATGCAGTAGGTAAACTGGGAAAGAAACGCGTCCGAGGAAGTTAAAGAGTGGTAGAGTCAAGACACGTCTTGCGTTCCTTGAGAAGAATATTCCTAGCATCAAAATGCATGTTCCAAGGGATGAAGCATAGCGACTGTGATCTGCACCCTCGGGAGTGATTCCAACAATGAACGCACGCATTGCTGCGGACCACCACGCCCAATTTTGGTTGTTTTGGGGGAAGCCCCATAGCAACAGTCCAATTGTGATAAGAATGCTGGGGATAGCTCTGGGGAGCATCGAAGTGGCACGAGATCCATAGTCGACCTGTAGTTGGGCTAAAAGGATACCTGGGAAGATATTGATGCCAACGAGATCTATAGTTGTGAAATGGTTAAAACAGAGCTTTGAATGTATAGCATAAAAAATTAAAGTATGGAGGAGGTACGAGAAGCAAGTACTCACGATCGTTGACAAGCCAGGCATAAGCCCACAAGAGCCCAGTTATCATGTACCAATAGCGTCGCTTAACCAAGGTCAAGGCCAGAAGCGTAAGGTACGTTCTAAACGAGCCACTGAGGAAGAATTTAAGAGTCCAGTGTGTTCCATCGTATACGGATGATCCAGTATGCCAGAAGAGTACCAAGGTCTTGAGTAAATTCGCAAATGCTTCGGCAAAGTTCGCACTTGGAGCAGGAGTTGTAGCACGGATCCAACTAGCATCGGCTCGCTGCGAGATGCTAAATGCACCCATATGGCATAGCGCCCACGCAATTGTTGTAGCAATAGCTGTAGGAACCATCAAACGGCCCGATCGGGTAAATGTGCTTTTGGCGAGATTGGTGAGTCCGACATAGGTGTTATCGGCACGGGCGTTCTTGACGGGATTAATTGAATTGACGAAGCCGGTAATGATGAAGAAGATGGCGACAGAGCCTCGACCACCGACGCATAATCGGAGAAAGGGTAGCTGGAAGATGCTGGACGGTCCACCATCTGATAGTGCTGGGTCATGGAGATAAGGAACGAAGGCGGTGCATAAATGACCGGTGACGACGATGAAGGAGGCGACACCACGCAGACCCTAAGATAGAGATGTCAATGAAAGTGGAATCAAATTGCCGTATCTAGGAAACACCTACATCAACCCAGTTATCGTCTCTCTTTCTGGCGGGAGCCATGGCTCTTTTCGAGGAGTAACGAACGACTCAAAAAAAAACGATTGTCCGAACACGGTAAGAATTAAATGTCGACCTAACCAAGCCTCATCCTATCCTCCCAGAGGAAACGGATCCAATACCAACGATAGATTGCTATCCACAGGCGCTGGATAAGTTATATTAAAAAGCAGACGAGAACGAGCACCAAGACGCCGAATGCCGAAAGAGCAATGATATAAATATAATGCTGAGTATATAAAATGCAAAATGACGGTACTGTCCAAACAAGGACCAACAAGAAAAGGCGAATTAGCGAAAGAAGCCAGGTAGAAGGCAGCTGAGCGAAAGACTCGCGTTGACCAGATTAAATCGAGATGGGTGCTGCGATTTCAAGTTGCTCCCAAACAGCCCTATCACATGACTGGGAAACGCTACTAAAAGGTACCAGGCATAAGAGAGGTTCGGGACAATATTGCTTTTTTGCGTTCGCCTCCTCCTTTATGTATCCGTCTGAGCCCAGCATCAACCAGGCAAGGTACGTACGTGGCTGGTATCGAGTTCTCAGCGTGCCTTGTCCGTTATCCAATATCTGAACTGGCAGTGCGTGATCATCTGGGATTATCACTCTTGGTATGGAGCTCGCCATATTTTGCCGTTACATATCGTATCCTATCCTTGCCTCGATTTCCTGATAAAGACCTGTTGATCGCCAATCCCGCTTTCCCCTCGCAGACGCCGGCCATAACCTTGCGAGCACTGGACAATTTCTGTACGCCATCCGTCCTGTGTAAAATTGTTGTACTCCTTGTCCCTGGTACCTCCTGAGAAGTACTCCATACACGGTACTCGGCAGTCGATATTCCGTCCTCCGGCCCAGGAGAGCGAGGTCGAAGCGCAAACCGTCCTTCCATTGGCAAAGAGTTGGCCTTGGTCTCCGGCTCCTCCATCTCCACAAGCCATACATCCATCCTCAGGGATCTCATCTTGGCGGTGGCTCCGCTGGCCTTGGCATATCTCCTGACGCGATGTTTCATCCTGTTCTTGTCCAACCGCCGTTCCGTCCTGACTCCTGTTATACGGCATACCCGCTGCCTCAGTAGCCAATAGAGCATGTAAAGGGGGCCAGGGTCGACCGAACGGCAAGGGGTGAAGAGCGCCTGTCGAAGGGAGAGGTGGGTGCGTTTTATCTCTTGCGATATCGTTAACGGAGCCCCTTCGTCATTTGTACCCCATAGTATCCGCACCCCGTACATCATAAGTTGTCCGTAACCAGCTATGAAGCAGATGCTACGTTCCTCCGGGGAGGGGTGGTTTGTGTGATGGCACCGAAATTAATAGTACTGGAGATCTTGCCACTCTCCGGTTTGCCTTTGGATATTGCATCGTTCGGCGATAGGTCCCCGGGTTAGATCGTTTTGTCTGAGCAAGGCATTCTAATACCACATCGCTTTTGACTAGCTCGTTGGATGTCATATATAGCTTCCGAATATCCGTATCCGTGTATATACTAATGTCGCCAGGTTGCCGGACTTGGCCGCGATATCAGAAACGAGATGGTGTCGAAGTGGTGTCGAAATGGTGTCGAGAGTACGGAGTGTCTCTTGTACCCCGTATTCTCACCCTATCCAGTGCACTATTTGCTGGCCCTCCATGCTGGCGATATTCACAGTCGTGGTCGATGTCGAATCAGGCTCTGGCATTGTCGCTGAGAGCAAGGACAAAATGGCCATGAATTTCTGGGATCCATGGATGCTCTTACTTCCCGATCAGGCCGACACGTGATATCAAACGTCCATTCCATGGATGATGATGCAAATGTTGGTTTCCTCGAGAAATCAACTGAAAAGATACGGATGCCTTGGCCGATTCATATACTGTCTTAGGAGTCTCTACCTTAGCTATCCCGTGGTCCCATCTGCGTCTCCAAAGCATGGCTACAGGCCGCAGCTCGTTCCGGAGGAGCCTTGTGTTGATTCTTATTCTGTCTCTGATTCTGCTGGTATCTCACAAGAGTGTCAGCAGCTACTCGACCCGGCCAGGACCTGCACCATCGATCGATGACCAGAGACGGTTCTGGCATGTCTTCCACGCGATAATAAAGGCTACTGCACCAGGCTGCAAAGGACCCATGAAGCTCGAGGAACGCCCGGAACCGCTTGAATTCCATCCGGATGTCATTGGAAATATCACTTTGCCGCAGAATCTCATGCTAGAGGAAGAGGATAAGAGAAAACTGAAGCTTGCTCATGCTCGGTTCCTCAGGTTACTCGCTCCGCCGGACGGGCCAGTACTACCCTTTCAACAAAGGACTCGAGGCATTGTCTCAACCGCCAGTAAATCGATGCTTCCGACACTAGTTACATCCATATATATGCTACGGGTTACCGGATTAAAACTTCCTGTTGAGATATTTATTGCAGACAGGCGTGAGTATGATGCTTTCACTTGCGGTCTGTTGTTCCGGTCCCTGAATGCCCGCTGCATAATTCTGGATGATATACTTTCCTTCTCACCCTTGAAAGAAGGGCTGAGAAAGTATCAATTCAAAATATTTTCTCTTCTCTTTTCTTCATTTGAAGAAGTTCTCTTTCTTGATGCGGATGCGTTTCCGATACGTGATCCTAGCCGTCTATTTACCTCGAAGCCGTTCACCTCAACTGGAATGGTGACTTGGCCGGACTTTTGGCAAATTACGTATCATCCTTGGTTTTTTGAGATAACTTCTCAACGGCCACCTACAAGCTTCCCGATCCCGTCCACCGAATCCGGCCAGTTGCTGCTCTCCAAACGGTCTCATTCCAAGCTACTCCTGCTCTCGGCGTACTACAACTTCTACGGCCCGTCATACTACTACCCTTTGCTTTCCCAGGGCCATCCAGGGGAAGGTGATAAAGAAACATTCATCGCACCCTCGATGATCCTAGACCTTCCATTTTATGCTGTTTCTACTCGCCCAGAGGTGTTTGGATACACAAATAAGGGTGGGCACTGGGAGGGAGGTGTTATAATCCAGGCCGATCCAACGTGGGAAGCCGTATCAAGACCAGATCGAAATTATGGATGGAAAGGGAAACCTGCCGCGCCTTCTAACGCATTCCTAACCTTCCATGCGAATTTACCTAAACTAGATCCGGTCCGGGTTTTTGGAGAAGGCGGGCTTGCATGGACTGCTGATGGGCAGCCTCGACGCATGTGGGGGGCAGCTAAGGACTCGGTTCACCGCGTTGGTTCTGATATTGAAAAACGGCTATGGAAAGCTTTGGAGGAGACTTCATGTCAGCTGGAAATGAACTTCACCCCTTGGGATGAGCAGCCAAAGCTCTGTCAAAAAATCCGGAAGTTTATTCACGACATGGCCTAAGCCGACATCGTTTACTGTAGCTAATCATATATATATTCTAGTTTCTATGAAGCCCTTCTATCTCTAATGACTACCTCTATACTGTGCCTTCATTTTTCATTGTTACGTTAGGCGAGGCCGCTCTATCAGAAGGTCGATGTTGGATGTCCAAGATTTCATATAGCAAAACCAAGTGCATAACTACTAAGTTTGGAGCGAATATAGAACGGTTTGATAGCGTCCTCTATACGGAGTACATACGTAACACCCATAGCTACGTAACTGCTTTCCAAAGTCAAACGTCCAGCATCCCACCTCTCAGATATCGAGATAGCACCTCAGCCACGATGAATCGTCGTCCAGAGACTCAAAACAAACTATCTACTAACCGAAGCTCTGGCCTTTCGCCTATATCTTAAGCGCCACATGTCTTACCCTCCTGCGTCTGCTCCCTCGCGCCAACGGTCAGAAACCTGGGGCCGCGCCATATGCATACGAGTTAGTGTGGTAAGACACGTACAACCTTTTATCGAAGTCGGCTATGGTTGCAGGATAAATATAGCATGGCTGCATCCGTCTATTAGATGTTTGTACGCCGCGATACCTGCATGTTCTATACCTCTAGTCGGGCCCCCGAGGGGGGTACAACGGAGGGAGGTAGTTGATACATGCGTTCGCTAGGCGAGATGGCCTACGTCTGGATGAGGGCTGAGCTTTCTGGAGAAAGTATGTAGACGGGAAGTATGTAGATGGCTTGAATTTATTTCAATACGCTAAGGCAGTGGTTGAAGGCTAGACTGTCCTTGACCTTCTTTTCCTCCGATATACTGGTTTTTCTTTCTCCGTGGTAGGGAAGAAATACGGATGAGAATATGACTATTTTTGGGCGAAGTATTTCGAATAGAAGCACTTTCGAGTGTGATAAAGGAATACCGGCGATGATCTTGCTCGCTTGACACTTACCTCTTTGTTCACTCAGGGTCGCCGATTTCTTCTTTCTTTTCCGGCTCAGCGGCCTTTCCTGCTGCTTTACCCTCTGCCTCTAGCTCCTCCAACCACTGTTTGCCCTCTTCAGTAGTTGCATCGACGATTCCTTGTTCGACTGTCAAAATACCACTTTCCCCAAGCTTTTCAACAACATCCTCTGCCTCTTCTACACTCATCTTGCCCAGCACCTTGTTCACCTCATCCAGGCTTTCAGACTCCAAAGCTTTCTGAAGGCCTGGTGGGAAGCGGTCGAAGATTTCACGAGCAGCAATATGGGCTGCATCCTGGCTGTCGGCAGGGGGGATGGAGATGTTGAGCTGAGTCGACGGGTCAACCGCGTGAAGTTGGATTTGTTCAACCTCTGACGGGCCCTCGTTGGACGATTTGGCAAGCTCCTTTGCACGGATCTTGATACGATTATACGTATCATTAACATCGTCACGGAACATGACACCAGCACGGTGATCCTTCGTAGTGATACTATTATAAAGTAAATGTCAGTCAAGTTGAAAGCCCCTTTACAGTCGTTCAAAAATTGGGAGTAACCAACCGTTTGAAAAAGAGAGCAACGCCGTCTTTGCCTAGAGAACGGCAGTATTGCAAGAGGAGCCCGTGATGAACACACTGGCGAGCATATGCTTCATCACCGGCTATCTGGGCATTAAAGGCTTCCATCAACAGCTCATCCGTCTTCTTCTCAGTCATTATATCAGGATGATCGGTGATGAAGGCGAACAATTCACGGTAGTCGCCAGTTTTAAGCTTCGCAAATCGTTTCGTCATAGGTTTGACCGTTATATTCTCTTCATCCCCTTCGCCATCTTCAATATCAGCTTCCGCACCCGAGGACACGGCCTCCATGTTATCTGCACTTCCAGGGTTCAGAAGCTCAACTGACGACTCCTTGGTCTTCTTGGGCTCGGGCTTGGCCTTGGATGCTGACACAAAGGAGCTGTCAAAACCAGTGTGTATACTGTCACTGGTGATCTTTCGTCCTTCTTCCTTCTCCAGCTCGGCGAGCTTCTCGAGGAGCTCCTGTTGCAAGCTAAGCACCTTGTTCTTATGGCCCTCCACTCCGGTGATAAACGCTTGGTATCGATCTTCCGGCTTCGACCCATCTATCTCCTTCTTGACCTGATCCACTAGCGATCCCATCATCTGAGAATATTTGGGCTGAGCCTCGCGCGTATGGACATTCTCGGGCGGGGCTGGTGGCTGGTCCTCCTTTGGGTCACCAGCGGACTCGATCAGAGCCTGGAAAACCAGCTCTTCGGGGTTCCTGGAGTCGCTGCCATGCTTCTTAAGAACGTTCAGGAGGCCATCGATTCGCTTCAATAATCCGTCGTTTATAATTCTCTCGTATCCTAGAGTCGCGATTTCGTGGCGGCGTTGCTGTCGTTGCTGGTGGATTTGGTTCTGCTTTGCACGGATAAAGGACTGCTTGTCAACATTGGGATGGACCTCTATATCTGAATCGTCCGAAAGCTCGAGAGCATCCCATTTGCTATAGTCCAGGACCATCTTTTCAGAGAATATATCTATATTGTTGTTTCGTTAGAGCAAGCTACCCCACCAAGGCCTATGTAGAGCAGCAAAAGGACGTACCAACAGTTCTTCGAGCTATCGTAAGGCGACCGTCGATATAGAGCTCTGGCTCCGATTCCACCAACTGGGACGGTGCAAGTTGTACTGGTGTAGATATCAAGTTCTTCACTCTCCCTGTTTGGCCCTTTTTATAAGTCGGTGTTGTATAGAATCTCTAAGAACCTTAGAATCTCCGGAGGCGGATCGGAGTTGAATGACTAAAATTTGTTCCGGCCGCCTGTATCTCCGGCCTGCCTGTCCATCTTCCTCCCTCAACAAAACCAACCTGCCTACGCAAAGATCATGGTCTAATGCAGCTTCAGTACTGATCTCACTATGCCATTCGTGCCTTGAATGCCATTTTCCTTTTCCTGGGGTGCTCAGTAGTGGTGAGCGGGGCGCAACTTCGCCAAAACAACTCGCGATGCGCGGATCAAGGGTCCTTCTCCAGACGGCGGCTGGCTCTCGAGATCCCTTACGCCGCATTCCTCTGGGACTCAGTCTGTCGTCGCGATGCTTCTCTACCGACAGCCGGACGCCGTTGATAAACGCCGGAGCCTTCGTCAAACAGAATCATGCGGTTTCTCAGCCAGTGCTCGGTGGAAGCAGACTCCAAAATTGTGGCATTTTCACCTCTACAACCCGTCCAAATATCCTCGGTAACCTCCCACGAACCGGCGCTCTTTCTCAATTTTCGAATCCTATATTTCAGCAGCTCCGTTTTGCGACCGGGAAGAGCTCGCCCGACACGAACGAACCCGCGAAGCCTCAGGATGGTGCGATACCGGCCGTGAAAGAGGTCGTTGAGGAAGAAATAAGTCAAGCGTTTGAACGGTCAGAGAAGGCGTCTCAAGCTGCTCAGATAAACCTGAGTGCGAGATTGGCAAAGGATGGCCTGGCCCATGGGAAGAAGTCTGGCGCCCGAGAGATATGGAGATTGGTCAAAATCGCGCGTCCAGAGGCCAAAGTGTTGTCCGTTGCATTTGTGCTTCTACTCGTCTCCTCAGCAGTATCCATGTCTATTCCCTTCTCCATTGGAAAAATCCTCGACTTTGCCACCAGTTCGAACCCCGATGCTCTGAACGATTTCCTCGGGATCAGTCTTCCCGTATTTTACACGGCGCTCGGTGGAATTATTTTAGTAGGAGCTGCGGCAAACTACTCAAGGATTATCATACTGCGAATTGTTGGCGAACGGATTGTTGCTAGACTACGATCGAAGCTCTTCAGAAACACCTTTGTTCAAGATGCTGAATTTTTCGATGCAAACCGTGTTGGTGACCTGATCTCCCGGCTTAGTTCCGATACCATCATTGTGGGAAAGAGTATTACACAGAATCTTTCAGATGGATTACGAGCAGCCGTCAGCGGTGCAGCCGGGTTTGGCATGATGGCATACGTCAGCTTGAAACTGTCGAGTGTTTTGGCGATATTATTCCCGCCGATTGCTATTGCGGCTTTCTTCTATGGGCGTGCAATCCGGAACCTTAGCCGAAAGATACAAAAGAATGTCGGCACATTGACCAAAATTGCGGAAGAACGACTTGGTAACGTGAAAACGAGTCAGTCTTTTGCTGGAGAGATCTTGGAGGTCCACCGATATAATCGACAGGTCAAGCGGATTTTCGAACTTGGGAAGAAAGAGTCATTTATCAGCGCGACATTCTTCAGCGGTACAAGCCTGATGGGTAATATGACGATCCTGGCTCTCCTTTATGTTGGCGGCGGAATGGTTCAATCATCGGCTATTTCGATCGGAGAACTCACTTCGTTTTTGATGTATACCGCCTACGCTGGATCCAGTCTTTTTGGACTCTCAAGTTTCTACTCCGAGCTCATGAAGGGTGCGGGTGCGGCTAGTCGTCTGTTCGAGCTCCAAGACCGCAGACCTAAAATTTCCCCTACTGTGGGTGATAAGGTCGTGTCCGCTCGCGGCCCAATTAGGTTCAAAAATGTTGAATTCAGCTACCCTACTCGACCTGCCGTTACAATTTTTAAGGACCTGGACTTCGAAATTCCCCAGGGCAGTAACGTGGCAATTGTCGGACCCTCGGGAGGCGGGAAGTCTACCATTGCGTCTTTGTTGCTTCGATTCTACAGCCCAACCCAGGGCCAGGTTTTCATTAACGGAAAAGACGTTTCAACCATGAATGCAAAGTCTCTCCGTAGGAAGATTGGAATTGTTGCACAAGAGCCAGTATTATTCTCTGGCTCTATTGCGGAAAACATTAGTTACGGGAGACCTGATGCCACAAGATCTGAGATTATTGCTGCAGCACGCAAGGCGAACTGCCAATTTATCGGTGACTTCGTAAGTTCAATCCATATATCCTATCTATCAACTGGCCCGGTATTTATTTTATTATGGTACTAACCTTGCATTTTTCTTAGCCCGATGGGTTGGACACTTCCGTAGGCCCCAAGGGAGCACAGTTATCCGGTGGCCAAAAGCAGAGAATCGCTATTGCTCGTGCTCTTATTAAGAACCCGGATATTCTCATTCTTGACGAAGCCACGTCTGCGCTTGATGCTGAGTCCGAAACCCTCGTCAACAGTGCTCTCGCTGCCCTACTTCGCGAAAACAATACTACCATCAGCATCGCTCATCGCTTATCAACAATTAAACGGTCCGATACTATCATTGTGCTAGACTCGGAGGGCCGAGTTGCAGAAATGGGATCTTACAATGACCTCAATTCAAGGCCAGATGGCGCTTTCACGAAGCTGATGGCATGGCAGCTCAGTGGTGGCGAAGGCGTTGCGGTCCCTGTCAATGGCAAACTAACAATCCGAGGGCCACCGTCGGAAACAGAACACCTGCAACAGTTGCTACACGAGGGTGAAGACGAAGAATACGATGAAGTCGATGAAGTCGAAACTGAGGATGAGCCTTCATCCACTAGCGCTGCTGCTGGTGCGGCCGTTAAAGTTGAAACAAACATCAAGAAATAGGCGTTGTCTTTCATCGACTTTACATGCTCCCTCCGATCAACAACCCGAGCCGCTATCATGACCTAACTATCCATTTTCCCCTTATAATCTTTACCGCCCTGAAATATCCCCTGTTGATTGCTCGCGTTATCATATTCAACAGCGCATCCCCCCACTCTAGACCTCCCCGTTTCAATTAATACATATGAAATGAATACTCAACGATATATATATATATTTCGCCCTCTTTTGTCAACGCCTATATTTTCGGTGTATAGGCTATATGGTACCCTGTACTGTTCCTACTATAGATTTTCTTTGGTTACATTCCTCTCCTTTCTATCATCTCTCAGCTTGTATCATATCAGCATTACCTGGTCTTTATGTCTTATTAATATCTAGAACCTGCTACCATGCGTATGGTTAAATGTACGCAATGGTTCTTTAAAAAGGATGCAAATACACATATATTGGTTTACATGTCATTTTCAAGATGTATACTAATTGTCTAAAGGCAAAGCAGGCTAACATGGAAGGAAATATATGTCTCAGAAGACATGCATCAAACATTAGGACACCAAGGCATCAAATAGCACCAATGAAAAAACTCAACACGCTCCCAGCCGCCAAACCAGCAACCAGTAACATACCCATAAACGCACCAGCTGGTTCTCTCTCATCCTCATCGACCAATTCTGTAGCACCAACCATAGTGGAAACACAAAGATAACCGTTTGTAACTCCAAACAAACCCTGAATAAGGACAAGATACACAAAGTCACTATTGATGCTCGCGCCTCTCCCCCGTACATTGCACATTAGGAACAACGGGATGAAGACAATGCGGGATAGTGTGAGTATAAACAGCATGAATGGAGACGGTTTGAAGCCCCCTGGTAACGGTAGCAAGACCAGCATACGACCAAGCAAGTCCCCGGAATTCCAGAATAGAAGAGCGAGTGCAATGAATACACCCGGTTGCGTATAGCGAGGAGGAGGTTGTTCCTTATTCACACTCTGGACCTGGGATGCGAAAACGGGGAAAGCCATGGTGATGCAAAAGCAGAAAAAGATTGCAAGAGATAGCCATCGGGTTTTCCGGAATAACGTTAATAAAGGAACTGCCTTTTTAACTGGTGGTGAGCTCGAAGTACTGTTATCCTCATCCTGAGGGTAGCGTGCGCCTTGCCGCTTGTCCTGAAATCGATAGAGATAGAGGAAGGCAAGCAACGCGGCCCCGCTGACGGCTACCGCAGTAGCAAAAAACCCAAATGCTGATTTGGCTGCATTCAATACCTTATCAGCCTCATGTTCACCACCATCAGCCACTGCTAGGACCGAGATAAGCTGTACGATACACGGCAAAACTCCGGAGAGAGCCTGTCCAGTCAGGATCCCCTGCGTATAGGCAGGTTGAGCAAAGCCAGACACATATGCGAATAGTCCATTCTGATTCATCGAGCCGGATAGCGAAGATACGAATACCATAAGAAGTACGAAGGAGAAGAGGGCACCCGCAGAGAGCCCACGGGCAGCAACCGTTGATATAGTGAGCATGGTAAATACCGATGCTATGAGCATAAGCGATACCATAACTCTTCGTGGGTAGGACGCATTCTTCTGGAGCTTGAGCAGAATAAAGTGCGCAACCAGACCAGTGACGCAGAATACGGATGTTATCGACGACTGGGAGTTGTCTCGGACCCAGTCATTGTCTGCAAAGCGAAGTTGAAAGTAAGGTGCCGCGGCAAGGAATGAATTCCTATGAGGGAATAATACTCTCAGGTTAGCTAGCTGGAGATATATAGTGGTCTCGCGGGCTTTGGGGGGTTATTTACCATCCCCAGAGCATGGCCATCCCCATCCACACGAAGATACAATAAACCGTCCATGAGAATTCCTGAGTCGGCGAGACATCATATGCGGATGTCTCCGTATCTTCTTCGCTAGTGTCTCTCTCATCTTCATCCACCCGTTTGTACGCCTGCTGTCGCCCGTCTCTCGGAGCAAAGAAGCGATTGAGCTGGTCCCGAAGCATGGTTGCGAAGATCCAGCAGGCCCTTCTAGAGATTCAAGAAGCTGGCAAACGCAAGAGATATGAGATAAGTATATTATCTGCACGGTCACATCATACTTGCAAGTATATCAAAAGGCCGAGGGCCCATCTCTTCGCGGTCTCTTAGATATAGAAGGTCGTTCGTCGGGCCGCGGACGAGCTGGGGAGCTCCGAGGATGCTTGGCGCGGATGACGCTGACCAAGTCATGGGGACGAAAACATCAGCATCAACATCAGCTCAACATCAGCATCAGCATCAGCATCAGAAATATTATATGCATACAATTCTTATCCTCCTTGACGCTACTGCCAATAACCTGATGCTCGCAATAATACATCCACGTCCTCCAACAGTCATGGGTCGACTCATTCAACTATGGCAGCAAACATCTCCAAGGACCTACCAATAAGGCCAACAATGCCCGGGGCTTCGGCTCTCTTGAATAGTTTTGCCCATAGACGTATGACGCCTACATTCATCCGACGAAGCTGCACAACGTTTCCTATAACGCTGTTTGCTTCAATGGCAAATTCAGTATCCTTCAGCGTCTGCTTTATCAGGGTGTGAACCTCTATTTCTTCGACACACACCGGAAAGCCAGCTGGAGCTACTGATAGTGCGTCGATCCATTTGGTCAAGAGAAATGCGCTCTCGAGTGAAAACAGAGCTAAATATATGGACCGTATGAATGGCTGTGCCTTTTGAATGCCCATCATAGCCGGGATTTTCAAGCCCGCTGCACAAATTTTCAAGACTCCAGAATTTTTGAGTGTGCGTTGCATGGGCGGTACTGCAAGCAATGCGGCCCCAACCTGAACAGGATCGTTAGTAGCCAGTGCCTGGCCAAGCCTGAAATTACTATTTAGCCGGGTATATGCCATAAGGAATAGTGTTGCTGAAACAAATGGAATGGGCCCTGTGGGTGCTAGAGGGTCAATTGATGATTCTGGGGACCTCCTCCAACCCGCGTACCAATTATTCAGCGCAACTTCCGATGGAGCCATGACTTCAGCCGACACTTTCCTAGTTCCGTCATGTTGAGACCTGGAAGCCTGACGAAGGAAATAGATGTGTTCAATCATTGCGTGGCTGAGGACATAATCCCCTAGTGAAGTATTAACCCAGTCCGCGTCACCGGCCTGCAGAACAAACAAGCGATCTAAACCGCCTCGGAAGCTAGATTCTGGAGGAGAAATGCTATGTGCTTCCGCCCACTTGGCGCGTGTATTTGCGTTGAATTCATCAGCTGTGCTCGGCAAGGACATGTTGATATCCGAGCTAGGAATGATTGGCAGGCTATTATACACGATGCAACGAAGATTGAGAAAACAATAAGCCATCAGCTTGGTTCTCTTTGCCGTCTCTAACTGGATCCATTGTTCCCAGGACACATCAGGCTTCATAGGCTCTTGCTCAAGTCCATATTCTTGGATTAGAGCTGCTAGTCTCCTTTCTATGGAGAACCCTTCATGGTGTATTTCATGGTCCTTGCGCAAGGCGGCCAAGTTAATTAGGATCAACAAACACTGTGCAAGCTGTATCGGGTCCTTTGAGCCATCAGCAGTCTGCAAGGCTGAGTACGATAACTGTGATCCAGGGTCAACGAAGTTTAACGAAGATGGGAATGGAGATGGGCTTACAGGGTCGGAATCATTTTCAAGGCTCGTGGCTGACGAAGGAAAGGGATGCCCATCAAGCTGAGGAAAAATAAACTTCTCTGTATCCCTTCGTTTGAACCGCTCCGCCACGATCGCTAGGCTTGCATGGAATAACATTTCCCCTGTCTCGTGCTTGAGACGGTAATGTGAACCAGCAGCCGCTATAGCTAAGATGAGTTCGGCGGCAGAGGTGCGAACAGCCATAGTAGGCATATGAAGAAACGGTAAATGTGGGTGGAACGCGTTGAAATACCCGGTAATGTATTCTGAAAGGTCATGATGCGAGGGTAGCTCAAAATCTAGAGCCAGAACCGACATGAAGCTGGATAGCTTGTTGGAAATTTCATCTTTATCTTCGACAGATAGCTGAGTGAGTGGTGGAGGCGGAACAAAAAAATTCTGCGCTTGATCTGGCAGGAGATATGGCAACCCTGGCTCAAGCCCCAACCCTGTGTTTGGCGGATGTAAGTGAGAGCTGGCACTAGAAGTTGCTAGAGCTGGATTCTCTTGGTTGCCCGTATGAAGAACAGCAGGGGCTACTATTACAGGATTGCCTGGCGGTGAATCTTCCAGTACACTGTTGATCATACTCGGGGACATATCCTGGTGTGACTGTGTATTAATATCTATGCTTTGTGTCAGTTGGAAGCTCTCATATAAGATCAAGATCTTATTACAAACTCACGGACTGCCTGATGCTGTTGAACGGGTAGCGCGCTCCCAAGAATTATTTGGCCTATGCTACCCTGCGTGTTTTCCTCCATTTCTGGTGGGTTTTCTCGCCGGGGGGGTGGCATCTCTATAGACTTGAGTGGTAGTCGGATCTAGTTATAGAAGTCAAGGTATGTAAGGGGGCGCTCGTAGGACAACAGTTGACAGTACTGGATGAACCAAGATGCGTCAACTCCAAATATCGAGTACACAAGACACGATAAACCCTCCATGGCCACTACCAGAAACACATTCACTCTTAAGATGAAAATAGCTACTAAGGAAATCGCATCCATGGATCACATATATCATCACGTGTTTAATTGTAGTAAATAATTTGTAGGACCAAAGAGCCAAAAAGGCCGATTTTTATATAGAGATATCATGGACAGCGAAAGGCCCCTTTTAATTATGGGCGTTGCTAATTGCAGCAAACAACTGTAACTGTTGTGTTGATGATTGAGATATTTCATCAGTTGTTGTTTTCTAGTCTGGCGCGGTTGCCGCGGCTTTGCAAGTTGTTCATTGGTCCGCCCAGACAGCCGGAGACGGTGATAGGGTAATTACACGCGTGAATGGCTGACTAATGGCGTCTCTACAAAAGAGTAACAAGATGGAGTAAAACCCAGATACTACAGGAAAGGGTAACAAATGGGCATAAATGATGAATGACTAAATGCAGCTTCTCCCTCCCCCCCCCTCTATATATATATATATATAAACATATATGGGAGGGCCAACCCTATACCGGGGGTTATAAGAAAGGTCACGTGTGTAGCATTTATACATATGCTTATATAAGAAGGCAAAAGAGCCTCAAGTTGGTTATTCGCCTTTCTCTCCTTTCGGATTCAAGAATCGATATATATAATGCATCAAGCGGATGTTGTCTATACCTATACATATATCGCTGAGGTTTCCGTCTTATGCACAAGACGCTTCCATGTTTGGGCCGTTGGAGCCTCGATTTATTAGGGTAGGCATTATTACGTCAGAATGGCTTCCCCCAGGCAGCTATCCAAACCCATCAACAAGCCAGCTCTCCCAGCACTTCATCATCTCTCATCTTGGCAGGGAAGTAGCTCGCTCCCCAGTGCTGTGATGGAAACCCGATTCCTTATACTCTCAGATACCCATGCCACGGCATATACAGCACCGCAACAATATGCGGATGTGGCTCTACATTGCGGCGACCTAACTGAAAAATCCACGCTCGACGAATTCCGGTCTGCCATACAGCTTCTCGAGGGGGTGAGTGCACCAATCAAACTTGCTATTGGTGGAAATCACGATTTCACCCTCGACACACCATTATATAAACAGAGATTTGACCAGGCATCGCCAGCACAACAGAAGTATTTTAAAAAGGAGTACGGTGACGTTGGCGAAGCAAGGCGTCTTTTGGAAACTGCTGGAATTACATTACTAGACGAGGGAACCCACCACTTTAGACTGCAGAACGGTGCCTCTCTATCCGTGTATGCCAGTCCACACACACCTATATTTGGGTACTGGGGGTTTCAGTATCCTCGGGAACAAGGACATGAGTTCGATATTACGGGAGCAGACGTCGTCATGACCCATGGCCCACCAAGGGGGATTCTGGACGAAACTTATCGGGGCAATGAAGCGGGATGTACGAACCTCTTTGGAGCTATTGCCCAAGCACGGCCCAAGATACATTGTTTTGGCCATATACATGAGGCATGGGGTGCAAAACTTGTTGCATGGCAGGACACTAACGTGGAATCTTCTTATTCCACATCTGTTGACGAGAAAAAATCAGTTATAATAAACAGCCTGAAGGGGTCACAGGGCTCGGAGGAGCTGATGGATGAGTTAAAAGCCCACCAGCACGAAGGTTACTACGCCACGAGCCATTGTACCGGTGACCCAAACCCAATTCAACAAGGGAAGCAGACGCTGGCTATAAATGCTTCCATAAAAGGTCGTGGGCGGCATCGGTTTCAGTTACCGTGGTTGGTGGATATAGAATTACCAAAGACCGACTAATAGTTGGAATTTCATATTTCCACACTTAACAACTTATCATGCCTATCCATTGTAATTAAAGCATAAATTTCGACGCAACCCCAAATGCCATAGTCATAACGCTATCATCGATATGCAATAGAAACAAAATATGGGTATATATAACATGTGGCCTAAAAAAGAGCGATGGCAGCCGTGAGTAGATATATATATGCAGCGTGAACGGAACAAAAAGTCAGTACCGTTAATCATTTAACATAAGAAATCTGATTCCGCTAACCACTGGGACCCAATGGCAATAGCTACCAAGTCTCCAGCGCAAGACAGATTCTCATATTCATCTTCTAGCTCAAGTAGGTCCTGCACAGTCTCAAGCCGTTCAAATAATACCTGCTGCATTTCATCGCTTAGTTTCGACTCTTCAACATCTTGCTTTCCCTTGATATTTTTTGCTTGTTTCGCCTTGGTATTCGAACTTTTGGGCTGAAGGTTACTGTTTGCTGACCGCTGCCCGAGGGGTTGCCGATGTGTCGGGACCAGCTTTTCGGAGTGACATTTATTTACGAGGGTCGTGAGGATAAAGGAGAGCCAGATTAGGTTTGTCCTTGGCCTGTAACTTTTCCATTGTTCAGTATTGGAACTGGGGCTAGAAAAGACCTCAGAACGCATCCTGCAGTATTTAATATTAGCAATTGAACCATCCCACCCATCATTTGCAATTATACTTACATCCTGTATGTGTCGCGAAGGAACTTCTCCTCTTCATCTCTACCCACGGCATCGAATATATCTTTTTTCTCAAGGTCTGACCAGGCCACCGTTTCACAAGTGGGAGCGGCCTCTGGAGTTTCATATAATGGAAGCTCAGCACGGGATAAGGAGTAGTCAATAATGGTCGTTTCTAGACCACTTGTGCCCAGACATGCTGAAAACTCGACAACTGCATCGTCGTCTGAGGATTTCCGTCTCCGTACTACCTTCTGTGGAGGTTGTTTTTGCTTCACACACACGTTTCCAAGGTGCAAATCACGATGCTATGTGAGTGTTAGCCGCATATAGATAAGGATTATACAGAGGGCTGAATGGTACCTCAAAAGAAGCATACTGCTCTGCCCTTGCCAGCGCCAACGCGACACCCCAAAATATGTCATACACCTGGAAGACAGAGGAGAACTTGAATTTTTCGAGCTCAAACCCTGCGTTTTCCATTTCCAGGATCGCCCATAGCTGATTGTCTGGGTATGATTTCTTCTTACTTGGGTCGGGGTTAAAGCAGTCATCCTTTGTCTGGCTATACAGATTCCACGCATCCTGGTAGGATGGAGGAAATCTACCTTGAACAACATGTATCTCCCGAAATCGTGCAAACCCAGGTATCGGATCAAGAAGTTTCAGTAGCTGGACTTCGGCAACGATTTCCTGAACGGTGGTGAATTTCTTCGAACCAGGTCCCCGTTGTGCACATAGAGGGACTATTTTGAAAACGCCGTCCATATATGCTTGTAGTTTCGATGATCGACTGCTTGACAGGCTTGCTTTTGATACCCCGTCTTTTGCACATAATTCATAGACCTCTCCATATGACCCTTCTGCAATTTTCCTCACATCGAAAAACCCCACGGCCCTATTCGCCCATTTATCAAAGTGTTGGATTCCTCGAGACGACCTAGTTGACATCCCTTCGTTGAGAATAGGTTGCACGTATGATGTTCTCGTCTGGTCATTGACATATGTTTGCTGTGATTTTGTGTCTCCCTTTTGTCTTGTGGCCGCCCGAGGCTTGGACGGCTTTGCAGGTTCTCTTTTCTCTTCTATGTCTTTTAGTTGTTCATCTAGTTGCTGTGTTATGGGCTGGGTAGGTGTCGGGTCGTTATCTGTAACTTCGTAGGCGGTCTTGTCCGGTAATAGGCTGATAGAGGCGCAGCTGTTTCCTTCTTCCGTCGACTCGTGTCTTTCATTCTTGTTCGACTTGTGCGAGGAACTTCCTTGGATGGCTATTTGGGACAGCTGTTCTCGAACCGCATCAATCAAGGACTCTGCATCTTCCGGAGTAGACGCTGATGTAGTAGATATTAATTTTGTTTTGATATCCTTTTCGTCAGCTTCTAAAACTGTTCCCGTTGTGCTGGCATTTTTCTTCTTGTAAACGTTCTTCAAGGCGTTCTTCTTCGGTTTCGCGGACGAGGTTCTAGTTCTCAATGAGTGTGACGGCTGCTGGTCGGTAGTGGTCTGTTGCCCAGCGGCAGGATCTTCAATTAACGTAACCATTTCCCAAGAAGTTGAGGGCTGGGCTGTGTATAATTGTTCTGTTTGATTTTGGCTGTCCGTTGTAGGGAGTAAAACGTCCAGAAATAAACCTTTATTTATATATTGCCCAAAGCGGACTAGCTCCCGCCGTTACCACGGCAAGCGCACGTGCCAGCTTAGATAAGAATAATGACTAAGCACGGAGAAAATCGATAACGAGATCATGTGACTCCACTCCTATTCCTGCCGCGGACCCATAAGGAAATATTTTTATAATTTCCAGGTTTCAGCAGCAAACGGCATCACCAGGACGCCGGATTTCATCAAGGGACGTTGATGAGGAGGTTCCCGGAGAACGAGGCTTCACACCCAGCGCCCCGATCGCTGCTCTCGTGTCGTCCGAGGTCGATATCCGCCGGACCCCGCGGAGCATCACACAGGTACCATCACATGGCACGCGACCCGACGTCAAACCACGGGTTGTGATCAAACTCTTCCACCGAATTTCGCCGGATATAAACACACAGATTCGCCAGAGGCCGCCAACATATCGATTTTGGCTCACTTTCCCCTAGGCGCTCGCGCCGCCCGACACCAGAGATGGCGTTCAACTTCAACTGGTCGCCCCTGATGGCGGATGCTGGATTCTATACTCGCGCCCAGGATTTGCTCACAGCCGCGCTGAACAAGTCGCCAAAGCCTCCGATCATCGTGGGCGACATCACGGTTACAGAGCTGAATTTGGGATCAATACCACCAGAGCTTGAAATTTTGGAGATAGGGGATCTGGCAGATGACCGGTTCCGTGGAATATTCAAGATGTCTTACTCTGGAGACGCATATCTCACCCTAAAAACCCGCGTACAGGCGAATTCGCTGAATACGTATATGGTGACTCGTCCTTCGTTCACTTCCCCATGTCCACTTGCCGCGGAGTAAGTCATGGCCCCTCTCTCTTTCCCATTCGTTTTTATGGTGCGGGTGATGAGTTGCTAACGGGGAGTCCTGATAGTCATGGCCTGACCATTCCACTGCAAATAACTCTATCAGATATTAAACTTTCTGGCTTTGTAGTCCTGGTTTTTTCTAAACAAAAAGGAATTACCCTGGTCTTCCGGAATGACCCTCTGGAGTCATTAAAGGTCTCATCAACCTTTGATTCCATCCCATTCGTTCGCGATTATTTACAGAAGACAATCGAGGGCCAACTGCGTTTACTATTCATGGACGAACTTCCTGCTATTATCCATAGGCTGTCCCTTCGGCTATGGGTACCAGAGCATCGAGGACATGATATTGAGGTTGAGGCTGATGAAGAGGCAGGTCCAGGCCAAGATCCTCTACTTAGTCCTCCCCAAGATCCTGTGGATGCGTCTGGAAACGTTCTGAGCGTCTCCCAGATCGCGTCTCTATCACTTGACTCTGGGGTTGAAATGCACTCTTTATTCTCGCAGCGGAATTTACTACGACTGGCCACTTTGACCGACTCTCAACGAACTCTCTCATTGTTTACCCCCACAATCCACGACGTTGTCTTTAGGGCGTTAACTGGAGCCATGGAGCAATCGGAGTACCATGGAGGCTTAATTTCACCTGCCAGTCCTCCTCTTTCCAGAACTCACTCCCACGTTGCGTCTCTGCACTCCTTACAAGAGTCATCTATGAATAAACCTGCTCTAGGTTCTCCACTGGTTGGATGCGGTCTTTCCATGGGCGCTGGTCGCCATCCAAGAACACGCCCGTCCAGGAAACATAAACGACGCGTTGTGGACTTGCGAAAGCCCAAAAAATCAGACGACACCTCAAGCACTTGCACAGATAGCGAATATACGGTCTCTACCGATGCATCAACGGTCTTCTCGTCATCTGTCCGAGCCGAGGAGAAAACGGATGACCCTATTACTCCGCCAATCTCCCCAGATGCCACCATCAAGGTTAAAGATCACTCGCGAGTTCCAGTATTGCAAAGCCTCGGCCCATCCATAACGGCCAAAGCTGGTCAGACAACTCCTACAGTTGAAGCTGAGAAACAGGCTCTTAGAGCCGGAGAGCCCTCGACCATCCCACGTCAAAACACCCCTATCTTTGCGGCCCATGAAAAGGCTGACGATAACATTACGTCCTTCAATGGAGTTCCACCCAGCATGTTGTCATTCGTGGCCGCGAACCCGGATCGAAGCATCCTAGAACAGGCCTGGATGATGAAGCTAGCGAACGAAATCAGTCGCAGAATCCAAGAGGGCAAAGGTCCAGGAAGTGTTGGCACCAGCAACTACTGCGGCCGTCAAACCCGAGATCCCTCGCCACCCCCAGCTTATGGACAGTGATGTCACTAAACGTTGCTTTCTAGCAACAACCCTTGCCATATTATAATCGCCACTCCCAATCTTGCTTGACTTTGTGCGTTTGCAAGGCGTCAGTCGGTTGGAATTGTACCTATATTCCCTATGTCACTTCCCTATGTTCCCGTTTTCTCCCTTTACCTCTGTAAGTTTTGTGTGTTATTATTGCTCTTCCTTGTTCTGACGACGACTGTTTTGGATACCACTTCTTTTCTACCAGTACTATATTTTTTTGGAGTCGGCTTGGGTCAAAAATGCGGGTTGAGGTTTTTCAATAGGAGGCGCATGAGGGTTGTGCGGAACAGCCTTTATGGCCGCCTGGTTGAATTGTGTTTTTATGGTATCTACATGTATAAACAAGGATAATCGGGCTCATCAATTTCAATTTACATTCCGATTTATTTATATTGCCCTCTGCGTAACAATTTATACATTCTGCTACGTCCTCGTTACAGGCCCAACAGCAGCGTGGGTCTGTAGGTAGACTATGTAATATCAATCCATGTACCATTACGGTTAACTTATGAACGGGTTGATTCTATAATATAGAACTCCCGTCGTGTTGTGTATGGAGAGGAAACGAAATATTGGACTAGGATTTAACTTTTGGATCCGTCCACAACAGAACTCTTGGCCTTTCTGGCGCAAGTTGCTAACACCAAACACAAGCTCGCTGTCGACTATTTCATCAACTGCAACAACAGCAGCAAATAATACGCGATTTACCCGGCCGATTGGGCCAATCCGGATTTCTCCTTATCGAAGATGGACGGACTCCTTAAAGGTCTTTTTGGCGGAAATACCGCGGGAGCTCCGAAAAAGGCGGATGGAGGTTTGTGACAACCAGGCTACCTACGTTGCGTTGATGTCGCAATGGAATTCGAACGATTCAGTTATCATGAGGGCTAACATTTACTTATCTCTCTATTAACTAGACTTTCCCGACTTCTCGCCTCCATCTGGTGCAGGATCTGGGCCTCAAGTTGGGGCTGTGAGCGACGTCCCATATACAAAATGGTACCGGGTATGGGAGCGTACTTCGCCAAAGGATTTCGCCCAGGAAGCATTCATCATTCCGTTTATCATTATAATTGCCGTATTGCACATGTGGGGAGCTGGCAAAAACAGACGCAAGGCGAAGACATGGGCTCAAGCAAATATCCCGGTGCTCTGCGACGAATTCGCTGTTGTTGGATATAGTGGCGTGCCACGGAGTCCCAGCTCTAATGAGGACATCAAGATCGATGGCAAGATATTCAAGGAAAAGGCCATCAATGAGTTCACCACCTACGCTACGGGCCGTCAGAATATCGCCTTCGTCGACGTCACGATCACGATGTTGAAGCGTTACAACCCGCTGCTACTTTTTGGCGAAATGCTTCTTGGGCTATTTTTCGACGCCATGGCTCCGTCTACTGAAAACGTAGAGGTTATTGCATACCCATTCGATGGCAAGGAGAAGGACCTTGTTCCCCCCACTCCGTTGGATTTGGAAGTGGATAAGAAATCAAAGTCAGCACCTTCAACATATGATGGTTTCGTATTCGCTGTGGTACACAAGAATGCTATGCGCCGCCTAAGAGAAAATCGCTATGATGTTTCATTGACATTCACCAAGGAAAACGCTAAGCTTCCCAGCTGGCTGACCGTCATGAGCGAAAGTGCTGAGATCACGGATTTGATGCTCGCCCCCGAGCTCATCAAAGCTATCGAGGAAGCTGGCGACTTGTTTGACTATCTGGTCGTGACTGACCAGCCTATGGAGAAACCCACAACGTATGTACTTTACATGAGATCACCTCTTTCCCATGAATATCATCCATATAGCTGCCTGCTTACACTCATACGAAATCTAGTATTGAAGAGGCTACTCCTCGGAAACGGACAATTCTCTCTCTCCGTGTTCCATCTTCCTCGGACGCTGCTGATTATGTATCTTCGTCTAACATGTTGAAAGCTTTCATCCGCCTCTCTGATCGTCTAGTGTCTGTCGCTCACTTCAGGCCAGAAGTGACCCGCAAGCTCCGCAACACTCGTGAGGAAGAGACTAAGAGAATGAAGCGTGCTGACCTGGAAGAAAAGGCCGAGGAAAGGAAAACGAATGCTGAGAAGATCAAGAAGGAAGAACGCGATCGTCTCCTACGCAATATGTCAGCTGACGAGCAAAAGAAATTCCTCGCGAAGGAGAAAGAAAGAGAGCAAAAGCGGGAGATGAAGAGACAGACACGAAAAGGATAAGTGTATTCTGACCATTGACGTCACAGCAACGCTCTCATATCAGCGAGTACGCGCTCTCCGCAGCAAGTATTTATGTGACCTCTTTGCTCTTACATCCGAATTCAACTTTCACTGTTATATGATCTATTCAGAGATGAATATAATCTCTTAATTGCCAAAAGAACCATGTTTCCTAACCTCTATTTAAAATTCATGTATACTACCTATTTGGCAATGCAAATAATTATGAACGTCAGCCCGGTTAATGCTGTGTGGGACAGTAAAATGTCACTTTATACTCTGTATAATGATAATTTGCAATGTTAAATGTACAACGGAATGTAATTGGCTTTAGTAGTCCGAGCCGGTTCAAAGCGTGTTGTAGTTTGAAGCTCCATTATGACTATTTACACAATATCAGTTCATCTAAAGCCACGTACAATCCCCATCAACCCAGTTTACCGTGTGCAACTGGAGGTTGGCCGCGAATCTAGAACCAGTCCTTGTGTCCCTATTTATGAGTGTTAGCATTTGCGTCCTTCGCAATGGTTGAACCCATTGTAGCCCATTTGTGGGAAAGGGTCATTAAATTGGAAATGGATAAATAAGTAATTGGTGTTGCTTACGAGAACGATTCTGCCCATGGCGTACATGGTGGCTATAAGTAATATCATGGATTAGCAACAGTCCCACCTCAGGAAAATTGTCATATAGCAGGTCGAGTAGCTGGGTATGTCATACCAATGGTGGTGCCATAGAGGGATACGTAGAATGGATATAGAAGGTATGGGCTTCGGCTGGTCTGTTTCGCGAATAACCATTTGTTAGAGTTTCTTCCGACTGGACTTCAATGCGTTCGCAAGCGGCTATGATGGGAATAGTTCAACGGACCTTCTTCCACTGGCGAACGCCGTCATTGTTCTGGAACAGACGCTGGTAGTAAGGAACGCGGTTCTCTCGGAAGACGAACCTAAGGATAGAGAAGCGTTGAGGTTAGCGAGCTTGAATGACTCTGGGAGGAAGAGGGCGATGTTCTCTGGCCGGAACACGTCGATTGTCAGGGAAATTCGGAATAAACATACCCGGCCATTCGGGGAAGCGTGCGGGAAACCATGGCTGCGCAAATCAAGGGTAATTGAGACGCAAGGCGAGGTCAATTGTTCTGTGGATGGAATATTGGGTTGGACTTGATGTCGGAAGTGGTGAGATGTTTTGCCTGTTTCCTTTAATCACGTGATATAAAGCTCTGTCACTTCTACCAATGGAAATCTTGGGTGGTATAATATTTCTCTTCAACAGCATTCTGGACGGGATCGCGAGGGAGTCGTCTCGATATTCGGATATGTGATGAGTTCATGGTTATAAATGCCCGTCGTCCTGCCGCCTGGGCTTTTTCGCCGTCCAACTAATGCTGTTTATGCTCGCAAGACAGCTCAGGTTGTTGCAGGTACGCATCCAAAGGCCTGTTGCGCCGACCTATATCGGCGCCGTTAACACTCCATTCCACCGCAAACCCGTCTGCGGACCTGCACCCTTTTCGTCGACCAGTGCCCAGGCAGCCTGCATCCCGGAGCGATCTGTCGAGCACGAGGTGGACGAATACGATGAGACGTCCGGCAGAGAAACGACCGAGATTGGCTTGGATTATAATTTGCGATTGATTGGGGAGCCCCAGAACCTGTTGTCTAACTACTTCTCATCGCCACGAGAGACACAGGAACAGTCGATAAGTACAGATCAGGCTACACCTACGCAAAAGCCAGGACCTTTAGATCCCTCGGGGCGTCGTCCGCAGACGTGGCAGCTAAACCCACAGCAGCTTGAGCTGGAGTCGGATGTTGGACACAACAAAAATATAGGAAGCAAATTGGTGGACGACGCACGGTATTCTCGAGATTTTACCCTTTGGAAGGAGCTTCTCTTATACCGCCAGCGACACTATGGGGACGACGGAGTTATCCATGTTTGGAAAGGCTTGACCAGGAGATGCTCAGGCGTTGTTCTTCCTACGGAGGGGAAGGTTGCCGACTTCTTATGGGAAGCTTTCGTTGCTGTGGCGCTGAAAGAAGACTGGATGTTACGAGAGCTACAAGCCCATGCGGAAACCATATGGAATGATAAGGGAACCAGATGGGGGTTCTTCTACGAGCGCGTTATAGGCGCGTTTGTGAGGATGGGAAATCAGTCGCAGGCGTTGGTATGGCATCAGGCACTCAAGGATCCTCACCTGGATGGCCCGAAGGCCATACTGTGTGTCTTCGAGAATGCGATGGCCACTAGGGAGGGCCTTGAGATTTTCCAAGAGCTTTGCCAATTGACCGATGACCATAGAATATATGCATCTGTGATACCACTTCTTTGGAAACAAAATAACATTCAGTCAGCGCTTGTGATGCATGATTTTTTGATGCGGAGGGGAGACGTTCCGTCCCTCAAGGACGTCCAGCCTCTAATGCTACATGTCGAGAAATATAGCACGAGTCAACAGCAGTCTCACTTCATAAGCGGGCTTATCAAAGCTGGGACTTTACCTCCAGGTGCCACATTAGATGACCCCCGTTGGTACTTATCGCAGAATAAGGCAAACACCGCTGACATTATCGACGCGGAAACACCGACGGTGAAAGATGACTTCGGAGCCCGCCTATTTGCCACAAAGACCTTTACATTCGACTTAATTCTTGGAGGCCTTAAGGTGTTTGGGGTTCGGGCTATTGGCCCCTTGACTTTACGGGAGATGGCACTGAGAGCAGCCGACATCACCGAAATACAGCATCACCTATCTGCAATGAGAGAGGCCGGCATATCGACTGGGAATTCGGTTTTTGCCAAAGTTTTTGATCACTTAATATCGCGCAAAGATCAACGATCGCTCCAGGACCTCATTCATAGCGACCAACATCCGGATGTGCTGGAGAGCCTAGAGACACAGGAATCGCTTCTTCACCATTATTCTCTATCTCATGACTGGCGTCGAGCAAACTTAACTCTCACAGTGCTTTCTTTCTTGTCCCGTGAAGATCCCCATTCCTATAATGTACAGTTACGCAATGCACTGAAGCTCGATGATAAGAGGCTGATTACTGAGACACTCGACAAAATGAAGAACAAACGCATTTCTCCCTCAACCAAAACCATAAAGTGGATGATTTGGAATATGCTACCGTCCCATCGCATCGGAACTCGGCCCATCTTAGATAAAGCTTCCCGGGAAGCCGTCCTACGTCTCTTCGGAATTTTTCAGTATGTCATTAAATACGGAGGGCATATTCCTCCTGAATCCTGGAAAGCTGGGCTGAAACAGCTCATTACCAGTCATCGATGGTCTGAAGTTGAAAGGCTGTGCCTTTGGCTTGCTGAAGCATATTCTCCCAAAAACAACCTCCCAGACTCAGATATCAAAAACACCCAGCTACCCGCATCCCACCCACAATGTCCTTTGCGCATCATATTTAGCGCGGAGTTTCAAAGAGCAATTATTGCTTGCGGGTTCTTACGAAAGCCAGAATTCAACTTTTCAGGAGCGCCGACCATGAACCCATATAGCCCAACACCCGAACCTGTAGTTCTATGGATTTGTGGCCTCATTTTGCTGAGAAGATTGAAGGAGAAGGGTGTCCACGTTCAAACAGCCACGGTTCAAAGAGAATGCCGAGTACGTCTTGCGACGCTTTTTGGTGACGGCCATCCATCAAATCGGAAGAGTAACCTCTTACTTCGGAAGGCCAATCCATGGACTTTAGAGAAGATCATAACGGATGCTGAAAGTGTATGGGGAATGCCATTATTTTCTGAATTCGGGTCAAACATGGATAAACTTGTCAACCCACGCCGTCGCCCTTTCAAAGCCATGGATTTTGGCCACAAATGGCAAGGAAAAGGGCGGAATAATACAGTCTTGGGCCAACCAAAAGGTTGAAAGCTCTACAGATGGTCTCCATGCTCAAAGATTTTATTATGCAGAGTGCTATGGTGCAAATTTAACCTGCTATATCTCCACGGGTATCCCTAGGCTAGGATATAGTCTACCGTGCATCTCTAAGTCACATCTCATAAATACCCGTGACACAATGCAGAATTGGATTAACTCTGTATATATAATCAAGCCCGGCATACCATGTCGCTATCCAGGTCACAGGATAAGCCGCTTAATACTGCCGCCATCTTAACACGATAGCCACAGAATCCGATGCTGCGGTTAGCACCCCGTTTTATGCCACAAATCGCGAAAAATGAGGGTATACTCTTCTCCATCCTATATAGAGTATGGGTCATGATTTACCACATATATTGTACATATATTTTAATAAGGATAAAAATACAAAAAATCTAGAATAATTTTAATTCGTACAACCTTCCACAGCCTGCACTGCAGCCAGCTTCCATTGATAATTCGCATTCATATACCAAGGGGGGTGACGGATTTGGTTATTAGAGCAGGTAAATCAAGCAGTGGCTTCCGTTTCCCGACGTCGTGTGAGGCCCGTTATCTCCTTAGCAACAAGGTGCTCCATATCGAGGGAATCAATGAACTGTCAATTCAAGATACAATATCATATCAGGTAATTATGATATTATATCACTGCCAGAGTCAACGTCAACCCAGTAAGACTGCTCGTGATTAAGGGCCCCTATATTGTCACGCTGGGACAACACAAGTGTCTCGGATGCGTCGAGTGTAACGTTTCCGAATATATATGGGAGCTCTGGCGGCGGTGCCGGCTTCACCAGCCCAGGATTAATTACGCCGCTGCCTTCCCCAGCCCATAGTATGACCAGCTCCCCACTCTGCCTGTCCAAGGCAACTATATGCCCTGTGTTTCTCCACCTCTCTGTAGGCTCCTCTGAGATGTCACTATCATTGCAGGACCGCGAGGCACGAACTCCAATATACCCCAACTGCATCAATCGAACATCCCCAAGGCTTCTGACAGGTATCCCATTCCCATCAACACGTACACTAATCAAACCGAGTGATGCCGTGGAGAGCGGTTGATACATGTCACGCCCCGTTGAGGGGAGATTACCAGCGAATTCAAGCGGTGAACAACAGGGGAACCACGCATAATCCAAAAGCTCCGAGTTGTCCAGCGTTTTTATTCTGAGTGGAATTTCAATTCCTTCGTGCTCGTTCAAAAGGTCAGAAATCATTGTTAGGCCCATCCGGGATCTAGAACAGCCATCTACCTGGGTTGCTGCCTGTATTTGTCGAGCCAAGCTGACGCCAGATGTGAATTTTGAAGATTCGGAGTTGGATTCGTAGGCACTGTCGGGCTTATTAGTGCCCAAGCTATGCCCTATACCATACGGATGAAGGTGGTGACCGTCCCCCTCCTTAATCCAAGTAGCGCCCAATACTAATTCAAGGGAACGAAGATCGTGTTGAAGCATGGATATAGTCGTCTTTGGATCCACTAGGGTCCGAAGAAGCCCTTGTGAATCGTATTCCAATAGTGCCTTCCACGTTTTCACCGAAAGATGTTCATTTAGGTCGATATGCTTTGAACACTGCTGAGCAACAGTGAGAGCACGCTCTGGATTATCTAGCTTTAAGAAAGCCTCGATGGAAGCAATAGCAGCTCCCGTCACCACCGTATTCGGTCCAGCCTCAAGTTCAGCTTGGATCTTAGGCCAGAGTTCGGAAACCGCTTGTTCGCCTTTTAATTCACTTAGTAACAGCAAATATTTGGGGACTAGCTCGTTCTCCCGAATGTTCGAGATATCTAGGAGTGAACGCAAGGTTTCTGCACCAGACCGTTCATCGTCAGAGCCCGCAACCACACTTAGCATCTTGGACTTGTCAGTGGTGGGGTCTTCCCAAGAGCGGCGCTCTAAACCATTCGAAAGCGATTTCACCAGGGCGACACCGACGGGCTGCGGTAGTAGGCCATACCCTTCCCTGGAGTACTGCCGTACGTAATGGGCTAACGAATCTGACGAAAAGTTCTCTGCCGCATAGCTCATACCCAAAATGAGTAACTGGTGTGTATCTTTAACTCCCAATCGCCGTAATCTTGCCAGAAGACCGTTGACTGTCGCTATTAAATCCTCCCTCTCCACCTTGGTTTGGCACTGACTGAACGCATTTTGGAGTGGTTGGATCTGACTTAGCAGCTTGATTCCAGCCTTTTCCGAATTAACAAAGGTTTCGATGTCCGCCCGTAATCTTGATAATCCATCTCCTTTCGTGAACTTGGGAAGGGCAAGGTTATTCGGCAAGGATTGTGAAGCCGTATCAATGGCTTTTGATCTTCTCGGTAGCCAGTTCTTCTGAAATTGTAATGTTAAGCGTTCATCAAGCCTCGTATCGAGATTGTCGCCGTTTCCGCTGCATGTGGTGCCAGTGAGGGCAAAGCGAAGAAGTTGTGCCGGAGATGGTTGCAGTTGGTGCTTTGCCGATGAGTTTCGAGGATACCTCCGTAATGTGCTAAATTGCGTAGCCGTTAGAGGGCTGCAGCGCTCTTTCACAAGCCAGCAGCCATCAAGCGTCAAAGAGCGCATTGAGACAACAGTCAGTTCACTCCATGCGTTGCTTGGAGTGTGTATTTGACTGCTTTTAAAGTCCTTCGTGAAGCTAAAGCAGCGAAAGAGAACATAGATTACGTAATCAGCGATAAATGGTTGCATGGAGCCGATAATCTTCGCGACCTCCATCTTTCCATCATCAATCAACACAACCATCCTGCCACCAGTTCAAAAGGGACGTACTGTCTTATTTATAAACGAAGATACCCTGCGCATAGTAGCTAGTGATGCTTGCCGAAGTCGCCGATATGGCGAAACCTGCTGGCGACGACACATCTTCGCCTCTGGACGATAGAACCGAAGAACCGCGACAGGACCCTGAGCACGAGTCTGATTCGAAGAAAGAAAGCCCCGAATCGGAATCCGATAAACAGGCGGAAGATAATAAACAGGACCCTGCATCCAAAAACCAGGACAGACTTCAGAGATTCAAGGCCCTCCAGGCAAGAGCAGTAAGTTAATCCTCCTTGCTTCCTACATCGCCTTGTCTTGATGACAGCTAACTAAGTAAATAGAAAACTGCTACCAAAAGTAACTTGAAAGAAACCGCAGCAGAAGCACACCGTCTATCCGTCGATCCTAACGCCCTATCCTCCATTTCACGAAAACACGCATTTGCGTCTCACAGCCTACTTAAAGCTGATATAGAAGCCGCGGGCGAAGATTTCGAGCGAAAACGAGCATGGGACTGGACAGTAGAGGAGTCGGAGAAGTGGGATAGACGAATGGACAAGAAGCAAAAACACCGGGAGAATGTTGCTTTCCAGGACTATCGTCAAGATGCGCACAAGAACTACAAGAGACAGCTACGACGGATGCAACCAGACTTGGAGGCCTATGAAAACGAGAAAGCGGCCGCTGTCCAGCGTGCAGCTGCGAATGGTGGACTTGAGATAGTCGAGGACGAAAATGGGGATATTGTTGCGATCGATAAAAACGGGACCTTTTACTCAACTGCTGATTCCACGGATTTTGTGGAGAACCGACCAGAGCGAGCAGCCGTCGACAGGCTAGTTGCTGATATGCAGAAGGCCGAGGAGACACGTCTAAAGAAACGGAGAGAGCGCGGCCAAGGAGATGACGAGGCAGATGTTACGTACATCAATGACAAAAACAAACGCTTTAACCAGAAACTGGCAAGGTTTTACAACAAGGTATGCACGTCCGTATAATATGGTTGAATCAAGGAACCAGCTAACAAGTCATCTCAATAGTATACTGCGGAGATTCGTGACAGCTTTGAGCGAGGGACGATGATATAACCAAGCGGAATGAGAGATGAAATTTATATTTTACAGGTGTTCAACGCTAATTATCAAAGCGATAATAATGTACAGTGGGAAAATACACTGGTAACCAGGTCATAAGAGCTGCTGCCTGTGATCATTCGCACATGGGGATAGGGATAAATCTTTTTAGAGCATCGTCTTTCTCCAGCCTTTGGTTGCCAGATCCTCAATCTTCCTTGGACTGACGACACCATTCACTTCACCATCATCAATGGACTCCACCACCGCCTCTCCAACAACGCTAACTTTAAGGGGCTTTTCAGCCATCGACCCCAGAACCGAGAGCTTCCCTCCCGTCAACAAATTAATTTCTGAAGCTATCATACCGCCCAGCGCAATAGGGAGAGATAACTTCCGAGACGAGTCGTACATAAACGTTGGTCTCACAAATATACTCCGCAGCTCTGGAAACATTGATAGTATGGAAGATTCGGCTTCCCTTTTTGAGGCGATATAGCCTTGTGGTATTACTGGAGCTCCAGAGGAGGCGGATATATAGACGAATGTTGAAATATTTTCTTCGGACGTCTTCTTAGCTAGGGAGATAGCTATTGGGTCATGACTTATGTATTAGCAAACACCATTGCCACATCCAGGCACACTCTCTTACCTGATTCCGTATTCATCATTCGATATGTCATCTGGCCCTTATTTGACCCAGTCACACCCGCGAAGGACCCAACAACTTTCTGTAGTCCCGTGATAGGAGATTCCTTGCCCTGCAAGATGCCCTTGTAATCGGCTTCGAGGAGAATGCCCATCGAATGGACGACAGCAGAGGCATTCTTGAGATGTTGACCGTATGAACTGGGGTCTAGGAGGTCTGCTTTTGCCCATTCAACTTTCTGCGCCCATCGTGGCGCCTGGCCGGAAGGGCTAACTGTATCCCATGCTGGTTCACCATGTCGACTGTGTTGTTGCACGTCAGTTAGGCCGTTATGTCGAAAACATAGAGCTGGATGACGGGTTTGCGGAGAGAGGCGCACCTTAAAGACACGACTTCCCATCCTCTAGCTACCGCTGATTGGCATATTCTGGCCCCTAAAGACGCAATATTAGCTTACAAGAGCCTCAATTCCCCCTTATTAAAGCTTTAAGGCGACTTTGTATAGATTGGCAGTATTCTCACCAAGAAATCCACTTCCTCCCGCGACAACAATTCTAGTAGCAGCAGTTGCCGTTGCCATGGCATACAATCAGGCCGTTAGTTTGAATGTAACGAATATCCAAGCAGAAATTATGTGATCACACGATGAAGAGCTGTTCCGCGCCCGCTGATATTCTTTTCCCGAGCTTCCATGGCCAAAAACAATCAGGGAAGCTTATCGTGTCACGTGATAGATGACTATCACCGGATTATGTAAACAATCTCTTTTTATGTCGGGAGCTTCAAGATGTCCAGAACATAACATAACATACTTGCGAACAGTCAGAGCAAACTCGTTCAAGGCATACGGATTAAACATGCCAGCTCCAGCAGGCACAAAGCGCGTTCGGGTAAGGTTATTTGCTGATCTATATACGCTGGTTCAAAAGCTAACGACCACAACTATAGGGAACTCAAATATATCGGCCTTTTGGTGCGCAGCTAGACTATCCATCGATGCGCGCAAGAATGAGTGGTGCACGGCTTGCTAACTTGAAGTATTGCACTGTTTAGTGTTTGGCAGCGAAGCCTACCCTTTTGACCCTAACAAACGGCCCGAGGGCGCAGCGGAAGACCACACTCACCAATGGCGTGTATTCGTCAGAGGCATAAATGGCGAAGACATATCCTACTGGCTTAAAAAAGTCCAATTTAAACTGCATGAAACCTACGCGCAGTGTGTCCGAACAATAGAAGCCCCACCCTTTGAAGTCACAGAAACGGGATGGGGAGAATTCGAAATTCAGATTAAATTGTACTTTGTCCCGGAGTCGATGGAGAAGCCACAAACGTTATGGCACAGCCTGAAATTACATCCGTATGGCGCAGATATTGAAGGGAAGAAGGCCAGGAGGGACCCCGTTATCAGTCAAAACTATGAGGAGGTGCTGTTTAACGAGCCAGTTGAACAATTCTACGACTTGCTTACAGGGGGGACGGGCTTTGCGCAACAACAGGCAAAGGGGAAGTCTACTAAAGGGAAGCAGGCCCTGCAACACTCGGCTGCAGCGGGCGGTCGAACGGCCGAGATACCTCACTCCGATAGCCCCAAGAACCCGTATAGTCAAAAGACCGAATCAAAAGAACTTGACAGAATAACGGAGGCAACCAAAGTGGTTGAAAGAATTCTAAAGGAGGAAAAGGCAAAGCTGCTGGAGAGGGAACGCGTACTTGCAGGCCTGAAGGAAACTGAAGGTACCAGCCTTCTTCAAAAGAAGAGATAGGGGGAAACCATCTGCAAATGGTTCATATATCTTATTCCTCCGACTGACGAACAAGATCCCTATGTTTATTAACTGCCCCGGGCGACTCTTCTCCCGGCGGTAGGCAACCCAGCTCGGCAATGGGGTCAGCTTGAAAATCGTGTCAAGTTTTATACACGGCGGAACAAGTGTTGAACGGTCTAGCTGACACGGGCCATCATTAACGACTTGACCGGGCATCGTTAGGAGGACCAACATGATAGTATTATTCGTTTAACGTGCCCAAACGCAGGCTTTCTGCCGGTTGTCACTTGCCAGGGGGCTAATCCTAGATATATTTACCTGTAATCAAATGTCACCAAGAGCTAGGGCTACATTTACGGCGAGGTACCAACCGAAGCGTTACTCGTTATTTGACGGCACATCAAGATTGAGTCTGGTGGAGGGCTAGGCAACGATCAAACAATGGGTAACCACCAAGTTATCCTTATTATGACGTGGACGCATATCGGGCGTTAATCAGCTCTTCGAATCAGGGGATTTCCAAGCTATCCTCAAAAAGCGAGGATATCTGCTCCCTCGCGAACGAACATGGTAATAAATAATACTCCTTATGACTAAGGCCACGCCCTATTATATTTATTGTAGATTTAACTAAGCCTCTGATAGAAGTGCGCGGTCAGTTGGCCTTAGAAACCGGGATAGGCATGCACTAGTGGCTTACAACGCATTCACTGCCTCCCTGTCCCTTGTGGACTCCCAAGTACCACCCTTCTTCAATCAACCTAGTTTCAGTGTCCTGCCAATACTGAAGCTTGCCCCCGTCTTCGCTCTTAAAATCAAGATCACCTAGCCTAAGCTCAAAAGGTTCGTTTGGTTTATGTGGTACCTGCAAGTGTTTGGTTTGTCAGACAAAAATTGATAGCTTTGGTTTGAGGTTTCGAGTAGGGAGTGACATCCGGTAACTCATAGATTTGCAAAGGGCCGAATATATTCTTACCTTAACAAACATTGTGCAATCTCTTAAGGTCATCGAAATTGCTCTTTCCTCGCTCGTTGCATGAATCCCCGCCAACCCAACAGCATCCATCTGGCGTTGTCTATCGCGAAGTCTCAGCAAGGTAGGGTTATGATGCATGAAGGCGGCAACTCGGTGAGCATCTGGGGTGTCACCAAGGAACATTATTGCGGACAGTACATCCATGAGGTCATTCGAGACCAAGTTAAAAGGACAGAATGATCTTTTCGTATGATGATCCTTGCCTTCCTTCGTAGCCTTTTGGTTTGCCTCATAATTTCTCATCTCCCGTAGAGCACATGTGCGGCATCGTTTAGCATCTGGGGGCGCGGAGGGTGACTGGGTTAGCCATTTGGGCTTCAGTTCCCATAGCGTAGCATCAGAGCCAGGCGCGGTAGTCATGTCCATGATAAGTAACCCAAACGGCTCCTCGGTGCATAGATACACCCCATGTCGTCGCTTTGGTCGTTTGCCGCACGCTTCCTCTCTCTTTAATATTTCATTGCATGAAGCTGTAAGTTCCTTTGGTAGCTTGACGAGGTCCTGGGCCACCAACTCGTCATCTCGAAATAAGGTCCTTATCTCGGTGTTGAATTTCCGAGCGATTTCAGCATAAGTTGTTCCTGAAGTAATATCCTTCCTAAGGCGGAGAAGCTTTCCAGCATAAGCAGATTTTGATAACTCCCCTGCTTTGGTATTTGAGATATTTGGCCTCGGACAATTGATTTTGTAGACAATATTCGCAGCTCCTTCAGCCAGATAAGTCAACTTGACGTCTGCGGGAAGTTCCAGCATGGGAGTTGACGATGGGACGGCTCCCAGGATGCCCTGCTGTGCCTGCATGTATGTAATAACCCGGGCTCCACCAACTGTTTGCGCCGATATAAAAGGAACGACCTTGCAGTTAGCAGCGATTGGCGCGCCAAGTAGTCACAGAAACCCTTGATCTTAATCGATAGCTATATAACGACGAGCCGCAGGGGAGCGTGTAGATGAAGTGCACGAGAACCTCCTTCCATCGTATATCTCCCATAGACAGGTCGATATTCTGGGATGAACTTGTCAAGGACAAGATGGAGATGCCCGAAAATAATTTCAGCCCAGTTTCTGTGGTCAGGTGACCGCATATTTCTTGCTCTGGCATCGAATACCTCAAAGGCACTCAAGTTCTATTTAGTATTAACTGCCTAGTAATACGGTATTCATCCTGGGCGTAGTATATTCTTTAAGAGCGAAGTAATGAGACACCGAGCGGTCATAAATCATCGTAACAGTTTAGAAGAAATCTCACATATCGGATGAAATACTAGACACAGGCAAACCGTTTGAGTAGGGCTCATGCGCGTAACGCTATCAATTAACTGTAAGAAAGAGGCATATATATATCACGACTTTTGCGGCTTATACAGCTCTGGTTTCATGTTGATTTTGCATAATTTGGCGATACACCCGCTGAGCTGGACTAGGGTCTGCAGCCCCTCCAGGATCCTCATGTGAGTAAACCCGATCTCCTTGATAAACTCTAGTTTTGAATGTTCAGAGAGGTTAGGAATAGTCTTGGTTACGCGGAACATGGTCGATATGATATCGTGGGCAGAGTACCCCAGGTCCCTAGAAAATGGGTAAGTAGGCGAGTCCGTATAAATGAAAGGAAACGAACATACCATAATTCATTCAAAGTATCCAACGCGATATCAACTTTCCCTTCCCAACATGCCTTGATCATCGCCTGCACCTTCACCGGATGTGGGCTATCTACAACTCGGAAGACGTTGTCACCACTCACAAATCCGAATCCAGCCCATGTACTCTGCAGGTTGTTGATTGCCTGACGCATGTCACCTTCGGCACTAAATACGAGAGCTGCAATGCCATCTTCAGAGTGTTTAACATTCTCCGCTTCGCAGATTTGCATCAATCGCTTGACGACCTGTGCATCGGTTAAACGCGAATACCGGAGAATTGCGCAACGAGATTGCAAGGGCTCAATGATCTTATTAGATTGATTGCATGCAAAGGCAAAGCGGGTGGTGGTAGAGAAGATCTCCATGGTACGTCGAAGAGCTTGTTGAGCACCAGATGTCATACTGGTCAAAGGTTAGATGGAAGGGACATGCGACTTTCCAGGTTAAAAGCCTGACGCACCTATCTGCTTCATCGAGGATGACAAGCTTATGTCTACCAGGGGGCAGTGTGACTTTCTTTTGCGCAAACCCTTTTATCCTATTTCGGACAACGTCGATACCTAGATTAACAGGTTAGCACTGTAAATTCGACTCCCAACGAATCGAATGTTATACCTCGCTCGTCACTGGCATTAAGCTCCAATACGGCCTCCTTATATGTATCTCCTAGCATTTGTCTTGCTAGACAGAGAATCGAGGTCGTCTTCCCTATTCCTGGCATGCCAGATATGATAACATGGGGCATGTTTCCATCACGGGCGATGATCTTTAACCGCTCTATGGTTTCGGTATTTCCAACAACGTCGTCTAGAAATACAGGTCGATATTTCTCCACCCTATAGAAACAATTAAATCGCAGTCAGCCACTTTGCTGATTTATCTCCATCACACGGTTCCCCTCCTTGAATTCTGCTTTTTTTTTTGGTACGGCACGTCGTTTGTTTACTTACCACGGCAATTCATAATTGACAGGCGCCCCTGAAACGTTGGCGCGCAAACTATCCTTGGAAGCCGCCGTTGACGACTCTGCTTGTGCCATTTTTGAGGTGTAGCGAGTATCAACGCTGTAAATACTTCTTTGGCTTGAGGTTTGAGATCAATTAACATTCAACGACGCGATCGCGTTTTGTCTTATCTCTTATCAACACGTGATTTAAGTTTAGGTAAGCATTTATCCCACCTGCATTTCACTCTTCCCACGATACTCGGTACAACTTCAGCATCGGATTCTACACCAGTACAAGTATTTTACTCTCGCCCATCAGACACCGGACACCGGACTATCCATGCAAGAGTTAACTCGTATACTCGTATATATGTTAGCCGTCGGACATGAGAACAAAGATTACCCTTTTGGGTCGGAATAAACGCGGTCCTGGGAAGCGCGCACGTGGCGGCCCGTGGCTCCAGCGCTAGGCCCAAAGAGGACTCTTCTCTATTCTCTTGCCTATTGCAGCTAACCTCCGGCTAATATACACGCTCAATTTAGAGACTAATTAGAGGCTACTCGGGCTTGGGGATCTCTCTATATATACATATATATATAGCCGATGCTCTCCTCTCGGTGGTGGCTGTCTCTCTGTTGCTTTATCTTCCTAGTACCAACTGCCACACTCATTTACATCCAACTCGGAGGGTCTACAGGGATCTATACAGCCACGTCGACGACCGATACAATGCCCGGTATCAAGTCTCCTCTGGCGCTCCTCGCTCTGCTTGGAGCACAGCAAGTGTTGTCGGCTGATGTTTCATGGCATGCTCCTAATGCTACTGCAATCAATAACCTCGACAAGGTCTTGAGCAGCGATGGCGTTTATGGCTTCATCTTTGACTCCTCTCAGACGCCAGACAAGGATTATGGCAAGTACAACTGGTGTAATATGCCACACGTACGCCCTAGGGAATATCCAAAAGCTCCAAAGGGCTATAAACTGCAATATGTGGAAGTAGTATGTATCCCCCATACGTTCCATACACAGAAAAATGATTCGTACTGCTGCTGAACAATTCGTCAGATACATCGACACCACAAACGTACGCCTTACCAGTCCAACACCTTTCCACAGGAATCATATCCATGGAACTGTGACGACGAAGGCCTCTTTTATTATGGAGAACCAAAGCCTGGCCGAGACAGCGCCAAAACCTACTGGAAGGGCTATCAAAACCCGATAAACCCATTCCAGCCCTCAGGTTTCAAAGGCACTTGTAGCTTTCCCCAAATCTCAAAGGAAGGTCTTGACGACTCGTGGCAGCATGGCCGTGATCTTTATGCTGTTTATCATAAACTTCTGCATTTCCTTCCATTATGGCTGGACCAGGAAAGAGTTTCATTCAGGGTGACCAACAATGTGATCACGAGCCAGGTTGCTGGAATGCTCATCAATGGGATGTATGGTGTTAGCGGAGACGCCCCTCTTAATGTTGAGGTATGCATGGGCACAAAAGACTACCCCTATAAATTGTGTTGTTCTCTCCAATTAACCAATTTGCAACAGTCTCCGCAAACTGACTCGCTTGAGCCTAAATATTCATGCCCAAAATCCAGTGCTCTCTTCTCAAGCGCAAAGGATGAACCAAATACGCCTTGGGCTGATCATTTGACCCGCACAAAGGAATTTGTAGCAGAACTAGATGCCATCTCCGGTGTATCTCCATCTGATTCGGGCTGGCACTCGAATTTCGACCACTATTTCGATAATCTTTCGGCTCGTCTTTGTCACGCAAAACCTCTCCCATGCAACATCAAGGATCCATCCAAATGTATCACCCGAGCACAAGCGGACAAGGTCTTCCGACTAGGTCAATTCGAGTACTCATACATGTATCGCGATGCCAAAAGCTCTCTTCCAGCTAGCACGGCCAGCTTGGGTGTCTGGATTGCGGAACTAGCCCAGCACCTCCGCGATCAAATAGCTGGCAAGGACGGGAAGATGTTGTATAGACATAACGTCGCCCATGACGGAAGCGTCTCCAGGCTACTATCAATTCTGCAATTGGATGTTATGGTTTGGCCTGGTATGGGCTCCGAGGTCGTGTTTGAGCTCTACTCCAAGAATAAAGATGCATCAAACCGCGAGAAGGAGTACTACGTGCGTGTTTTGTTCAGTGGGCAGATCATGCGCAGCTCTAACCCAGCCCTTGGCCTATTGGATATGGTTCCCGCCTCAACCTTGTTGGCTTACTTTGATGGCCTTGTGGGTGAGAAGGCGAAACTAGTGCCCGGGCTATGCGAGAATTAGACTAATATTCCTTACGCCCTTGCGGAAGGGTTGGTGATGATCTTTTTGCAGCATTGATTCCTTTCAATATTTATCGGGATATATACGTCCATCGATACAATAATATACTTTTAATCCAATAGCCATCATATATAGAGCTATCTCTACTTTTTTGAGAATGCTCATATCGTGGATGATGTTATAGTCAATTACTTCCCCGCAGAGTTTGGAGAAAAATCGTTGGGCCGGCAAAATCTCCCGTCGGCAATCGGCAAAACGCCGACTTGAACTAGCCCTTCGGCATTAACATTCCATAGGCCAGAATGCTCCCTACAGATTGCCAATTTGTTATTGGGCTTTATAAATGATAACACCTCGTTATATACCTAGTCATTTGGTGCACACTATGCCTCCAGGCGTGAAAGTCAGGTTATTATCGCCGTTGCTTCAGATCCAAAGGAAGATGAGCGTGAAGTCCGAATACGAGCAGCATCCACACTGTGGAGTAACGGGTGATGCTGATACTTGCTTCTATCAAGATAGTATATTCTCGCGACTACTTAGGTACCTATAATGGCCCTATCTCCTCTCTTTAAAAGCATATTGAAGATGTTAACTATGAGAAATTAGTCCCACCAACCTCCTAAGTAGTAGCTAGGTTAGGGCGACTTCCGTGTCGAAATGATTCGCTCAGCGAACCTAACAGATGCAATAGGGCGTCGAAGAGGTTAGATAACCGACTTGTTTCGCCCATTTTACCAAGGGTGGAGATAGCTCCAGCTCTAACGCTTCGCGCCGGGTAATACGGAATCTCGGTCAGCTGGACCTTCTAGTCAGAGCTATGGTTTATATATGATACCCCTATGGCTTCAGCTGGGTATCAGATGAGTGAGACCAAAGCCATAAGCCATGACCACCACAACTATGGTAACAACATTTTGCGACCGAGATGCCTTGCGCACGAAGTTTTCAACAGCCATGTCAGACATGTACAAGCAGGAAGTGCCTTCTTATGCGGAGTTAATCGATATTGTGACAGAAATCAACTCCGCAGTTGTGTCTCAAACCTCTCCAAGCACAGGATCGAGAAATGGCTTGTCTGATATCCATAATATCCATAGGTTGACGCTTGAGCGGCATGGGGCAATCCGACTTGGAACTCCTTTCGAACTTTCAATAATTCGACGTTTGTTCTCGCAGTTCGGTATGTATCCTGTGGGGTATTACGATCTCAGCGTGGCCGGATTACCATTACATGCCACTGCATTCCGGCCCACTGATGCTGAAACATTGGAGAGGAACCCCTTCCGGGTGTTCACAACGTTATTTAGACCGGATCTATTAAGGAAGGAAGCTCGAGACCTCGCGAAGGATATATTGAGCAAACGTAATATCTTCCCTGATCGACTGCTAGCACTCCTCGAGGAGGCTGAAAGGAAGGGCGGTGTTGAGCTTAAACTTGCAGACGAATTTGTTAAGGAGACACTGGAAGTATTTCGGTGGCATGATATCACCGCAACAAGCCACGAGGACTACCAACGACTGAACGAGGAGCACCCTCTTTTAGCGGATATTGCATCGTTTCGGAGCGCCCATATCAATCACCTCACACCCCGAACACTTGATATTGATCAAGCACAGATTGTCATGGGATTACGTGGATTGGAAGCAAAGGAACGGATTGAAGGGCCGCCATCTAGAAAACACGCAATCCTCCTCCGACAGACTAGCTTTAAAGCCATCCATGAGAAAGTTCGGTTCAAATCTCCCAAGAACGGGATGGTACAGGGTATACACGCAGCCCGATTCGGGGAGATCGAGCAAAGGGGCGCTGCATTGACCCATAAAGGCCGGGAGTTGTATGATAAGCTTCTTACGAAGGTCAATCTCGAAGTAGGCAGTGTGAAGGCAGACGCAAAGGCTTATGACCGCACCTTAAAGGAAGTCTTTGCTGCGTTTCCAGATGACAGAGAAACTCTCCGTGAACAAGGGCTTGTATTCTGCTCTTATCAGCCAACTCATAGAGCCCTCGAAACAGCACCAAATAAAACGACAGCGTTTTCAACCTCAATGAGCGAGCTTCTTGATCAAGGCTTTATAGATTTTGAGCCATTGACCTATGAAGATTTTCTCCCGTTCTCTGCAGCCGGTATATTCAGATCGAATCTCGGAAAAGGGGGTGGTGAAAATCCGAGTGTGAGGATTAAGGAGGTTAAGAAGGGATTTGAAGAGTGCTTGGGTAGCAAAACACTTGACAGCATGGCATTGTACGCAGAAGCCCAACAGAAGAGTTTGGACTATTGTTCCCGTGTTTTGAAACTTGAGAATATCAGCTCGTAAATAAGATGGTGAATATATACATAATACATACCTAGAATTTCACTCATTATCATTACCGGTTATCCTCCATGCTTCATAAACTCCTTGTCTTCTTTTAACCTCGTTGCGAGCTACAATCCTGTTTTTGCATGCTCATCGGAAATTTGGCGCGTGAAGGAGCATACATTATTGAAATGCAACTTATGCTGTAAGTTCCAGGCGGTCGTCTTGGTTTATAACAGCTAATGCATCCATACTGGCAACTCTTCATGAGATACGACAATACATGTCATTCACTTCGACTCGCATGTAAATCTCAAGAATGTCAATAGCATCACTTTATGGAGTAGAAATGAGTCGTAAATATTCAAACCAGTTGCTGAGGTCATATAAGCAGTATATCCAAATTCAAGTCTGCCATAACTTCTCTCCAGTCCACGGCTACCAGTCCAGGCTCAATTCCAAGTTGCTTCGATAGCTCGTGCCGCCTGTTCCAAACCGATTCCACAATGGGTTTCACAGAATTCCTATTTCCGAGACCAAACCGTAGCGTTTTCTCTAACCAGCGCCTTGCCGATGCCATGTCTTCATCTGTGTATGCTTCAACAGCCGCGATGAAGGCGGGCCATATAGAAAAGCTACCCTCACACTGGGTATAGAAGGCCAAAACATTAAACAAGACTGGCGAGACATAGTGAGCAACCTCCCTTGGTGGGACGTTAAACAACATCCTGAAATAATATATATATGTTGCAAATATAAATGCGTTATGTTGGTATTGCTCATAGATATGAAGACGACAGTCCGAGCTGACATCCTGATCGACGCCGGATTGGTCGACAATACTGGATTGGGCCTCGTAGCTCTGAATATCAGATATTATTTTAGATATTCTCTCTCGGTCCTCAGGATCCCACTGCGAGCCTTGCTTCGTTTCTTTACTCAAGCTGGTGATGGTAGATATGCATTCTAGGATTCCTCTTTTCGCTCCGATTGTGAAACCAAAATTAGCCGTCGAAGAGATGGAAGCGGCCACGCTTACTTCTCCGCTCACTCCTGAAGGTTGTGAATCAGGCTTGGTTGGGAAGATGGCCCTGAGCATTCGGAATCGCGAACCCCTTCCGACACTTTGTCAGGTAGTTGGTTTGGAAATTTCAGCTCGTTAAATCCCCTTAGGGAGGTGTCGCTTATTATCCTGATGATATACAGGCTCTGTGCGGAGAAACAAGCAAAGTTTGAAGCTCTCCAAGGCTCTCCATGTTCATAATCAAGTAGTAGTGCCCATGCGCCAGTAAAATGATATCTCCAATTTTTGGGCTTTCCGCTGTAGATCTATATAATTTCAGCTCTAGTGGCGGACATAACAGGAGCAAAAAAAGGTAGGGAGCACTCACTTCGGCCATCATAAGGGTCAAAATAGCAGCAAATGTTTGACCGAAATTCTTGGTTGGGCTGCGTAAACAATATTTGAGTTGCCTAATGGCTAGATTATAATATTTTATACCAAGTGCTATCATCTTCTCTTTCTGCACTCCAAGGTCTGCCATATTAAAAGCAGAATGGGCAAGAAGGCCATTATAAAGAGCTTTTTCTTCACAAGAGCTATATTGCATGGCCACTGCTGGGTAGTAAAGCCGCCATGGATTGGATGGATGTTCAAACGGCATCATCACGAAGGAAACATAATTGGCGTAATGGCTGAAGAGTCCCTTATCGTCCATATGAGAGCCCGGTAACGCATCGTTTAGTAGTTTCTGTGAAGAAGAGAGCGGGTATGGAGTCTGAAACTGCCTCGTTTGAAATACCGTGAATGGGTTATAGGGAGTGCTTTCTCCAGTTATATGCTGAAAGGTACCAGCATCAGCATCCTGTTGGTCGCATTGGAATATCAAGCAATCAACAATATCCGAGGGTAGAACTGGGATATCACCCCATGTCTTCTCTAATCAGTTAAGTTAATTGAAGTCCGTTTCATGCCCGAGGATAGAATGAATGCATAGGTAGCAAACGAACCACAAGCGAGGTACCGTCTGCCTTCGGACTTGTACGTCTTCCAATCTCCATCAACCCAGACCAATCTCGGGCTGTCGCTATCGCAGGGCAGCCCAAGCTTCTGGCAAGCTGAGCATTGCGGTTTCTTCTCGTCACACTAAACAAGTTTCAGACCGATTGCTCGTCTCATAATTATGGTCATATTATTGGCATATTGACGCTGTACCTTAACCTTGCGAGCACGGCACTTCCAGCAACCCTAGTTCAAATCAGACTTACAATGTACTCTAAGCTGGGGGTTAGAAAACATACCGTAAATGATCTCTCGCGGGTCTTCCGGCTTCGGCGTACGATTGCCATGTTGTGGTTTCAAGATTCCCTCATTATTCGACTCAAACAGGGAAGTCCGCCGGTATCTTATTCCCATGCTATAAATATAAGAGCAACGGCAAAGAGTCTTTCCCATGCTGAGGGGGATGAGTAATTGATAGTTGTTTCTCTAGAACCACGGGATCTTTTAACTTCCCTAACGGCAAAGCTATATATCTCCGTCCTGTGCAATTGGTGGATCGAAAAAGCCGAAAGCTCGCTATCAGTTGCTCTAAACTCCAGATTTATACTAGCCCCTTGGTTTGTTACCAGGATGACAGCTAAATGATATAATCGCCCTCCCTCTTTCTCTTCTTCTATTCCTGGAAAAACGGGTAGGTTCTTATTTGTATCCTGTGGTTCGCATCTCCTTTGAACCGGGGAACAGATGAATTAACTATTTTATGAATGATTAATTGTCCGACTTATTGCGATGGTGGTATTTAAGATGAGATTTCTAATACCCAAGGAATAAGTTATTATCGCTTGAAGCACTGCTTAAACACAATCTACTCCCTATCTTATGAAGAATGAGACGAGGCGTTAGAATATCTCATTACTATATTGTATTATGATTAAAAATTATAGGCCGGGAAGATAGATAACCTAGCACTCTACTTCCTCTGCCAACTTGACCAAAACGATATCGTTCTGTGATAAGTTGAATCCTCTTGCTCTCCCTCGACGCTCGACCTCTAAACAATCATTGAAGGTATGTACTGCGACCAGTTACTAGTGTTTGTAAGCTCATGTTAATATGGTCTATAGGATCAGACACGGCGGTAAAGAGGCGCAATTGGCTCTTAACTCCATCTCACCACCACGGATGACTTGTGGTATAATCTTGATCGTCATAGGGTGGCCAGCACAAAAATACTGGACCCTTACCAAGCACTTCTTCTCTTTGTAGTTGATGACGCAGTTCCGTTCGCAGTGGCTTTGGCCACACCATCTGCACTGCCATTAATACTTCTATTACTCTGTAGGGAGAGTGATTTTTGGGCGCTTTTTTCTGCCCCCTCCTTTTGTTCCTCAACTTCCGACTCCTCTGCTTCAGATCGATCATCTTTCGCGACCTTATACACAAGGTATCCGTATACCACGCGCAAAAGGCAGAACAACCAGGATATGTTGAGAGCTTGGAGAGTTGACAATAAACCGAGCGTGATGATGTTAGAGATCCAGCATTTATATTGCTGCGTCTCCAAGTTGAGTTCGTAGGGGCCTACGGTCCGAAACTCGGTCAGAAGTGACAAGATAATACGCAGATTCAGATAGTGACGCATGTAAACCCACACCCCTATGCAACCTGCGAGGGATAGTGGTGCTAGGGGACTATCGACGTAATTCAGTGATTTCGATATCTACTTGGAATAATCTTGCGTTAATAGCCTGTCTAGATAGCCCCTGAAGAAGGCGAGAGATATCGTCAAAGAACTTAGTTCTAACTTACTGCTAGGAACAAGTCACTGATATCATGGGTTATATATACGGCGATGCCGATATAGGTGAAGTGGAACCGGTAGCTTAGACCAATCAAGGCTAGAGTAATAATATGATGTGCTACAAGTTCCTTATAGTCTTTGCGCGGCTTCTCTAAGCCTAGAATCATGACAAGAGCCTGCTGTGCCCAATATGCAGCCTGAAACAGGTAGTAAAATTTGAAGTAGGTATTATGAGTCCGATGGGGGAAGAGTTCGTACATGCCCCGAGTGTTGAAGTACCAGACTGGCGATTGCCGCATCACATACAAGCCCGCAGGCCCTATGATCATGAAGTAGACCGCTGTGTACATCTGCTCCATGAACCGTAGCTGTTTCCCACGCGACTTGATGCCACCCAGACGTGCCAGAGGCCGCAACATTTCTTGCATGATTAACTCGCGCGTAAAGGAAAGGACAATGACGTAGAATAACACAAAAGCGACGTCCCATATGCCTTTGCCATATTGCGGAGGCAAGCCCGCTTCCAGAGCCGGCTGTTTGTAAGAGAGGAAGATGAATCGGGAAATGATATTTGACTCAGTCGGATTGATGAGGTAGAGAGAGAGGAAGGCAAACAAAGGCACCAGGGGAATCGTCCATGTGTGCTTCATCGCGAAGACTTTGCAACGACGTGCAATGGAGCGGCGTTTTTTGAGCCTGGGCTTCTTCTGCTCATTTACTGACGAACTGCCGTGGATGCTCGTGAGACCAGTCCCCAGGTCTCCAGGAAAAATCTCCCGGCGTAGCCCGCTGGGTTTATGCGGCACCCCAGTCTTCACGGATGAGGACCATCGATGAGCTAGATGGTTCGGTAGTGCGGAAGCTTCGGGGATGGCCATTCTTGTTGCTCGCTGACGACCCGGTGGTGAACAGTAAAGATAGAATTAGCATTAGGATGGCTGAAGTCAGCTTTGCTCTCAGTGCAGAGAAGCCTGACTGGCACCGATTGCTCAAGGGTGCAGCCACTTTGTTTTAAGAGAGAAAAGGAAGCGAAGAAGTGTAGATGCACTATTTTCCTTTAGCGACTAGTTAGTTATACGCCTCGTCTTATGCCTCGTTTCCCGCTATAATAGTATAGGCATCGCCCGCACAACAATCAAGCATCATCTTTCCTCTTCTATCTACACTCATACGTACGCTGTAGCTGCGGCTGCAGCTCATACAGATACTGGCAGGCCGGCCTGAGAGGCATTGGAGCCTCACACTTACTCAGCGTTGCTCGCCAGTGCATCTTAAAAGCTGACTGGCTATATCCATTGAGATATGGCTACACCTAGTAAGTCACCTTATATTACTTACTCACATTCCCTCTTCTTACTTGCTAATCAGTAGGCGAAAACACACTCCCTTTGGACTCTATCAAACTGCCATCACGTCATTTCATATCTATATAAATCCCGTCGACCTCCATCGCACACGAACTTCCTCTTCCCTCTCCTCCTCTACATATACTCATATTTTCCCTATCTGCCGTCCTGTCTCGTCTTGTCTCGCCTTGCCTCGCCTGCACTCTCTGCGTCGTCTTGTTCTCGTACACCCTCCCCCTTATCGGCCGGCACGATTGGACAGTTAGCAGAGTCCAGGTTCTGTGGGAACGCACTTCCCATCCGGTCCGCAAACCGACTCGTAACCACCATGTACAACATCTTTATTTTGTGACTGGCTCGTCACTTCTCTGAGTCCATGAAGCTCGAACAGCAAAATGAGCCGGCTGACCAAAGTGCCCATCAGAAACCGGGCTATGACCGGAACTGCGTCGCCCATGCCGATGAAGATTTGGCCTGACATAGCCACGGTGCTGAAAATAAATACAACAGTTACCGCTATGTCTGCGAGCCACTGAACGGCAATAGACAGAGGCCCTTTATCTACCTTTGTTAGGAACATTGGATTGCCCAAAGCGCAAGGCACAAACTCGCTTTTAATAACCTGGAGCCATGACTTGCGTTCTGTGAGCTTCTCGTGGTCCCCAGCCTCTTTAGATACCCTATACCGTACCTTAAAGCGCCAAAAGCCAAGAATATGAAGGGGGGCAAGGAGGATAAGCCAGAGAAAGAGCGTATACGTCTCTGATAATGGCCCACTATCCACCGCAATTGCTGAGACGGAAATGGTCCAGTAGGCCAGCTGGTATATCTGATATAACACATTGGCAGCGGCGGCGGCGCCGATTAGATATTCAGCTGCGGATATCAACAGCCAGAGCCATCTTGCTTTAGGGGGAATGAGAGAGCAAATACGGAAGTCGCTCGCGCGCCGCAAGGACTCTGCAGGATTGGCTAGTGGTCCGCCCGTGCTGACCGATGGCATGGCAATACCAAGCAGGAGGGAGAGCAGTGGGCGGCGGCTGGCGAGGATGCTCACCTCTGCGACTGTCGGGCCAAAAATCTGCTGCATGGTAGGAAGAAGGCCGAAAATCACAGCAGTTATACCCATCTCGGTTTTGCTATATTCCTCCATACCACCGAGTAGACAATTGGCCAAGTTAGCGGATAGCCCTTTTTTGTTATTGGAGAGATCGAAGTATTCGTCGCGTTCCTTCTGGCAGTGATTGTTGATGATGTTAAGCAAGTAGTCGTTCCATGCTGGAAAGAACCTTCGATATTGGTTTGCTGATCGAGCTGCGGTTGGCACTGCGACTAACAGTAGATCTGAGATACGAGATATTTGATTGATTTGATTGGTCAGGTGGGTCTGGAGCAATCTATGAGATTTCAATCTATCAAGCACTGATCATCTAAATACACGATATTGAGCTCCTATTTATGTTCCTCATACGGCCATGTATCTTGCCATCGCGGAGATGCCAGCTACAGCTGAAACAGGCGTTAAAACGCCGGGCGTAGCATTTGTTCGATGATGGAGAGCTGACACTGATATTTAATGAAACGGCGTAGTTGACTAACGTGTTTCGTACGATCAGGCAGTATTACACCGAATCTCCGTTCAACAGTAGAAGTAGCACAGTCATTATCGAGACCTTAGGTCGTATTGTCAATACCGACATCTTTGCGAAATGTCAAGGGCAGAGCTTCTGGCTCAGTTCCGTGAGTTGGGTTTCAGGAGCTTCAAACTCACGAAGCTCTGGTGGGCTCGGTTGATTTAATAAACAAGTTGATAGATATATTTATTTGTGCAGGCAAAGAAGGGCAGGGGTATTTATTACTACTTCTTTTAGCCGCGGAAGAATACGATATTACTAGCAATATGTAAGGAGCAGAGTATATGCAGTTGCGGCCCATTTCTCGTATTAGAGCCCAAATGTATGTAGCCAAGATGCATGATACTGAATATTTATACTCCGTACATAGGTTAAGAAAGTTATATGACTCGACCCTTGCAAAAATCTTTGCTCCAGGGTTTTGTTATGCGCTTTCGTAGGATCAAGTACGGCGTATAAGTACTTACTTACACCGCCGGGGTGATCAGACAAGGCTGAAGTGGAGCATGAAGGATTCTCGCCAAGTATTGATAACCTAATAATGAAATACTGTCAGATTCTTTCAATACATAGTGTCTTCGTATATCGCGGAATCTCTATAGGTTTATCACTTACGGCTTGTACAGCCAGAAAGTATCGGTACATTTACCACGTGAGTGCTACAAGCTTGCGGTCCTCCTTGATCCCAAAAGGCATTCAGAGGTTCAGACCTGACGTAAGTCTTCCAGGAGGATCTTATAGGAAGCTTGGCTGATGGTGAAGCGTTGCAGAAGACGAATCGATACCAAGGCTAGATAGAATACTACAGCGAGGTTATCTCCCAGTTTCAAGCATGGCTCGAGTTTCGTTGATCTGATCAAGGCCCAAGGGCAAAGGGTATTCAATATATACAGTCATATAACAAAAGTTTCTTTATTGTTCGCGTTTCTCGCGATTCCTCGTAAGAGTAGGATCTACCCTATATATATATATAGTAAAGTCTGCTCTATAGGCTAAAAAAGGGGTTAACTCTAAACTATAATATTCTCGAGTTCATGTAGAAGATATCATCACGTGATTCAACGTTATCACAGCCAAAAACTACGACGTTGGAAGAGCGTTTTGATATCAAACATCTAGATATATTCCTAGCCCGAGACCCTGTTATCCCTCCATTCCTTTAATTCGGCTCCTAAATATTACTACGACGATCTACCTTAGTACGCCCTAATATTCCTAATGTTACACAAATCTTGAAGCCACATTCCTAGATCGCGGCGCCTAGTGACTTACGAAAACATGCGCCCACCATGACATCGCGACACCGACACAGACGCATTCCGTCTTCTGGTAGCGCTACCACGACACAAACCACCGCGTCAACGGCGTCTACAACAGTACAGGCACTGAATGCCCACAGGATGGCTCCCTCACAGCCCTCCTCTGCCCTCCCTTCAGTACGAAGGACACTTTTCAACTCCGGAAGCACTCATACAAGCCGGCGGCCAGCGTCGACTACCTCTTCCTCTACCGCGACGGATAACCACTCTTCCATGCCAACGGATACAGCCACAAGCTCGAATGGAAGCTCAAACGCTCTTGGAGGAAACAGGCCATCCAAATCGATATCTAAACTTGGCACATCTTTATCCGCATCTTCTTTAGATAGTGGTGATATTGTTGCGCGTGACAAGAATGGGTGTTACAAAGTGGATATCCCGATCTTACCGCCCGGCGTGTTTGGAGAAGAAGGTGAGGGTGGTGATTCAATGGAAGGGATAGAACATTCAGGGGGTGCAGAGATGCCAATTGAAGAGGGAGGCGAGCTTGCGGGAAGGGATAAAGAAAGTACGGATATACCCCTACATGCATATGCCACTCTACCGGTTTGAAACGCCGAGCTATTTGACTATAGAATCTAAGTCTGACGGAAGATGCAGAAATCGATGCCAGCTTTGTTGAAATGATGCGTCACAACAGGAGCCGACATGTCAATGGTGAACCCTCTGGTAAGTGCTATCTTCTGTGATACTACCTCCCCTAATCAACATCCCTGCTAGCCACGACGCGAGTGGTTTCTATAAGGGCAGCTTCACGAAAAGCTGAGGAGGTAAACCGCGCATAACATAAACTGACGGTCACTCTAGAGGTTTTTCTATTAGTTCAGCAAAACCTAAGGGACAGAGTACTAGGACTTGATGAGGACAAATGGATGTTCGAGGTCGATGAGGAAATCAAACTCTAGCACCCTGATGCCAATTTCTGTCTGGAAAAATCAGCCTACAAGGGGTGGGTCACTAATTGGCGCAATTTTGCACAAACAGGAAACTAATAATATCTATCATTTGTCTCCAAGGGCTTAATCTAAGTCTAATGATGGCGGGGCCTCCACCCTTTTTGGCGCTTTGGACTGCTCGCCGGACTTGGGCTGGTTGGATTGGCCAGGTGGTCCGCCGAAAAACATCCCCATCATATCCATCAAAGGGTTCGACTGTTTCGGTATCTTTATGCCGAAATATAGCTCTCCAATATGGGCCAATGCATGGTCCCATCCACCAGCCTCCTTAATATGTGGCTCATACTGCTTGAGAAGCTGCCTGAATAAATCAGGAGTACCCCGTTGGATAGCAAGAAGGAGTAGGTTTGTGAAGTTAAGCAGTGGCAGAGACGGGTACATACGAACATCATTCTGCTTACTGCTTACTTCCTGTACGCTGAGGGCGCTTCCGGACTCTGATGTGGATAGTCGTCGTGTAAATACCAAAAATGCCTTGTTCGCATTGAGAATATTACCCGTAAGTAGATATGGGAATACTGCGCGACAACAGTATATCCCGGCAGTGTGCATTGCATCGTAGGTATACCAATTATACTCCAGACATGCAAGAGCCTCGGCAGATTCGACAGTCCCGAAAGCAAAGTGCCGTTCCGCATCATATGGCTCATTTTCTAGGAAAACACCCTCCGTCAGATCCTCGACCTTGTAACCAGAACTCGAAGAATATACGACAAAATGGCCTACCTTGGGCGTGGATTGACCCGATCGCGTGGTGCAACTCCGGATCACCCCTCTCAAGATCGCCAAACTTTGAACTCCACGAAATAATTTCGTTTATATATCTCTTCCTGGTTGGTTCCTCTGGCGGAAACTCTTGGAGCAATTCAATGAGTCGTTCTAAACAACACAGGTCAGCTAGAGCTTCTAAACACATCCCGTACGAGAGACCAAGGGGCCGCACGTTTTCTCTCCTTTCCAGTCTCGTCATCGGCCACCTCCCACTCTGCCTTGTTGTAAACTTCAAGTACCAGCATGATTGCTAGATCACCCCCACTGGCAGAAGCTCCCTGCTGGGCTCCGGCCTGTAGCAGGGCCTTCGCTCCACCAGATAGTATATTTGCAGCGGCATCGTAATTCGACTGTTTTATGTACCGTGCTGCGATCACACGGAGCTGTTGGTGGGATTCATAGTAAGCTCCGGCGGCGATCCTATTTGAAACAGAGCAGTCAGCAATGGCCGATACAGGTCCTATTTGAAGATAGGATTAAACCAATAGCAATTCAAAGAGTTAACCATACTTTTCTTGCTGCCGGGCAATGGTCTTGTCAATTCGAGAGGTCATGGTGGCCTCCCTCTGTCCTGTCGCCTTCGGATGTGGGGTAGCTCAGGGCGCCTCAGAAGAGCTAGAAGGGCGTCTTAGGGATACAAAAGCAAGAAAAAGTTATTGAATCCAATGTTTTCAAAATAATTAAATATTAAACAGGGGATAAAGGATGCCTGGAGGAGAAGATGCGGGTTTCTCTCGTCATATTTATACAAGATGTTAAAGAAGCATCCAAAAAAGTGTCGTCAGCACAGCCAATCAGCACGTGTTTTGCACCTTTTGGAGCTCTTTCAACGCCGGCGATATTTGAACAGCTAAGTAAACAATAACTTCAAGGTATTATTCTATACAGAGTATACCTTTATTTACGGGCATGCCGGATGCGTTATCGTGATCTGGGTAACAAACACAGCTTACTATAGCTATTTCCAGCCGATGGTTCATGCCTCATCCGGAAGCCAAATATTAAATAGAAGATATCCCTTAGATGGAACAGCCCAAGATAAGTGTCAGTCGAATAGTCATATTAGGCTGTTTATTATCGTTGTGTCAGTTCTAACATCCTTGCAACAGTTCCAACATGGCTGCAGTTTTTGAGATCCAACCCATCGAAAGATTCAATGGGATATCAGAACCCTTGAAACGACCAAGAGTACGATAATGCGTATTATTTTGTTCCCTATGCCTTGCATTGGGCTAACTAGATATCTCGTTTACATTACGCCTAGGAGATTGCGTGTTTCTCCTATGATGAATGGCACCGTTTTCGTCTCGATGATTCGGCCCTTCGTTACTATTACCCCCCGAAACTGCCGGTAGATCTCAAGGCAGGGTTCGATACTTTTATTCAACGTGATGAGTCTGATGATAAACATCTTAATGCCCTTCTTGACACAATCATCGCAACGGAGAAGGAGAAAGAGAGAAAGTATGATATGGATTTTGTTACCTGGAGAGGAATGATGACCAAGGTAAGTCGATCTGCATTATCATCATACAAACGAAATACTAATAAACTTGTTTAAAGATATTCATCGCTCCTTATGATACCATGGATGGGTAATATAACACCTCTTGGATATTGCTGAACTGAAGAACTAATCAACTATTCTATTTTTACATTAGATTCGAAATGAATGCTACCTGTTTTCAAGTGGGCCAACATAAACCCCCTCTCGTTGTAGTTGGGCAGCTTACAGTAGAACTCGGCTGATGTTCTTGTATTTTTGAAGGGCCAAATGTAAGATCCCACTAACTAAATTATCCATATCAAAGTTACTAATTAAACTCTTTTCGAGGTGATAGTTTTATTGAAGAGTCTCACTCTTACCACCTTGAACGACTTAAAGAACAGGGGAATAGAAGAGTGCGTCCTGGAGCACATTCGTCTGATATGATGTCTTACTGGGGTATGTGTTGCCGGTTAACCCCTATAATAACCATTATCGTTCGGGCTACTCAAGATTTGACAATTAGGGTACAAGTTCGAAACTGTTTCCGTACTTTCTGAGCCCTGGGATGCAGCTTCACGAGAAACCATTGAGGCTCGGGAAAGTGAGGTTGTCAATAACAATCCTCAATACTGTTCCCTTGCCCGCACTGGTATCGGAAACATCAGAATGCTCCTTGCCGGGGAGGTTGATGCAGGTATGAACACAACCCGGACCCTTGTTTCCCTTCCTATACGATGCAATATGTTCACATAGATATGATTACGTCGCAGTGTGGGACTGCAAGCCAGACAAAAAGGACGATCCAATCAACTGGGTAGAGCTCAAGACATCTGCAACAATCCGCCATGCAAATGATGCTATGAACTTTGAGCGCAAGCTTCTCAAGTTCTGGGTCCAGTCGTTCCTCCTTGGAGTTCCAAAAATAATAGTTGGGCGCCGGGACCAGGATGGATTTCTTCTAGCGCTGGAGGAGTACGCCACGGACGAAATCCCAAATATCCCTAAGAGAGGGGCACGTACCTGGGATGCAAACATATGTATCAATTTTGCATCCCAGTTTCTAGCTTGTATGTGGTATATCCAATAATTCCCCCCCTTTTGAGGCATGCTAGCTAATGCAAATAATGCATAATGCAGGGTTGAAGACCATCGTGAACTCGGATGGAGTATGGACTATTCGAAAGGCAGCAAAGTCTAACCATATTGAGGTTTGTAAAGTTCAAGAAACTGGCCACGGAAATATTCTTACTCCAGAATTTATCGAGTGGAGGTCGCAGAATTAAGAGTTTATTGATGATCTTTTTCAATCTTGGGAGATACTGAGCCTTGTGACATTATAAAGGCAAACTGGTATCGCTAGATTCCGGATCCATAACCCCGGAAGACAGTTGGTTTTTTACGGTCAGAGAAGACGTGTCATTAGACTCATCCCGGAGCCTCTTAAGATATTCATCTCGGTGCTTTCTCTTTTTAACCGATTTTAACGCCCTCTTGTGTCTCCTCCCTGTAAGATGGGCAGACCAAGCATCCCCCCCGGCGATAGTAGTGTTGCATGTCTCGCATTGCATCCGCTGGGGGATATCATCAACCTCAAAGCGATTTGTGACATCTGTCGACGCGAAGAACTCCTTTGCAGCGATCGAAGTCTCACTTTGATTAGGGAGCGTGTTCCCAGAAAGAAATTTCGAGGCAATATCTTCAGCAGGCTGGCGAACAATAGTATCCCAATCCTTCACTTCTGTTGAATCGACGATATATAGACGATCGGTTATACCGGCAGTTCCCAGAGCTTTCCAAAGTTTGTTCCTTATATATCTCAGCTGTTCTTTAGCATATAGTTTTGTGGCAGACTGGATTGATTCGATGCATTCGTCCTTCAATGCGTCAAGTTCAGGATTTGATTCCTCCTTGGCTGAAAGCAAGCCCTTGATATAAGGCTCTAATTCCTTGAAGCCGATAGACATCCAAATTCCACGCGTTCGATCAACCTCCACCCCTTCCGATGCCCTATCCTGTAAATATTTAAACATATGCCGAGCTTCTTCGAGTAGACCTTGGTCTATCATTCCGTAGACACGCCCATCCAACCGTTTTCGTAATTCCTCCTTTTCGGTATGCACCCAGAAGACAAGAATGGGAAACCTGGCTTGTCCAAGCTGAGAGTCTGGATCTGAGTCTGATTCTTCGGCTCTCAGGCCGAGATCATCTTCCTGTGGCGCGACCTGTCTAATTCTCCTTTTCTGTTCCTCGTATATCTTTGAAGCGGGTCGCCCGGTTTGTAGGTAAATTTCCAAGGATCGACGAATCTTTCTCTTTTCGTTACGATGCCAACGATTTGCCATTACAGGGTCAACCTCCCGTAATTTCTCGTAAATTTCCTCCGGAGTAGCATCTAGAATTGAAAACTCGGCCTTACTTGCAGGATCTATTACCGAAGTATCATCGATTTGCGATCGCTCCAATTTTTTCGAAATCTCATCGTCCGAGTCACCTTCGTCGAGTAATGGTTCGTGGAACAGGACAGACTGGGTATAATAATGAGTCCCACCAACGAGTATTGGTAGCTTCCCCCTTGACCGAATCTCATCGATAATTTTCAGACTTTCTTTCTTAAATCGGCCAACTCTCCAAGGGCTCTGGTCCAGGTTTACACATGCGATCAAGTGATGTGGAATCCCATGTCTTTCTTCAACGGGTATTTGATTAGTGGTGATTGGGAGGCCGTTGTACATTTGCATTGCATCTGCATTGATTATCTCTCCATTAAATCGGACTGCAAGTTCAACTGCTAACTATTCAGAGTTCAGTAAACTCTTGCTATACACTATAGCAGTTGAATGGGCAACTCATCGTTACTTACCTTGGATTTTCCTGTGCCGGTAGCACCAACAACGGCAATTAGAGGCCTCACTGGCGGTTTTGGAGACGCCATGAATGATCGAAGGAGGGCTAGCATAACGGTATTAACAACTTGCCCGTCCCCTAAAGGCTACAAAAAAAAATGCAAATTGATGATAATTTACCTTGATATGCAAAACATTTTTAGGTGAAAAAAGCCTGGCCTGTATTTTTTAAACTAACGTATTGAGGCTGTAAAATAAATTACATATTCGACTTTTAGAGTAGTAACAATGGTAATACGCCTGGTTAACGGCATATAAATGTCTTTTCAAGTCTTCTCGAGAGTTCTGCAACCAGAGACGCTCTGCTTAGCAAGCTCAAGTTTCTATATCATTATATTTATACTGTAGACGATGTTTAAAGAGCGTCTTGGACTTCCAGGATATATTATATGCTCGTTCAACTCTCGGCAGCTCAATATATTTCTATGTTGAAATCGGTTCTTTTTCTGTCGATGCCCTTACTACCCCTAGCTGTCTCACTATCAAAAACACGAAGACAAGTTCGCTCTCGGTCGAGGATGAAAGTTGCAAGTTGAAACAACAGCCCCTCGACGGTGATTATAAATCTCCTCACGTGTCTCTCAATCTCGCCCTTGAAGGTGGAAGCAATTAATCAAAACGTCGAAGAGGGAGAAGAGGTATAAATACAGTCATTCCCAGATATCTGCTCTCAAGTTTGGAAGAGAAATTCCCGATTGTCGTTGTAGATTCTTTATTAGGACTATACACACGCAGACCCAGCGTCCTCTTCATACAATGTCTCCTTCCGCCGCTCCGGACACCACTATCAAGGTCAGCGACCTCAATTACCTATTCCCCGATGGCTCGACAGGACTTTCACACCTCTCTCTTGACCTCCCTCAGAGTAGTCGAACCCTCTTGATTGGCGGTAAAGCAGATTCCCTTTCCCGTTCCCTCTCAATCCCCTAGCATGTCCAACCTTGTTTTTGTCGCCTTCTTCCCTCAATAAACCGTTTATCGAGACAAGTACTTCATAACCATTTCTAAACGATCTTTGCTCTGTTCTTGCTTCTCTTTATCTAGCCAATGGCGCAGGTAAAAGTACGCTCCTCAGGCTCCTTTCAGGCAAACGGCTCGCGCCAAACGGTTCCATCGTCATCGGGGGTGTCGACCCGTTCAAAGAGGGTCTCGAAGGTGTTACATATCTCGGTACCGAATGGGTCCTTAACCCTATCGTTCGAAGTGATATCGATGTGCCGACTTTACTCGCATCCGTCGGAGGAGATTACTACACAGAACGGAGGGATGAACTGATTGACATACTCGATATCGATATGTCATGGCACATGCATGCAGTGTCAGATGGAGAAAGGCGGCGTGTCCAGCTTGCCATGGGCCTATTGAGACCATGGAATCTACTCTTGCTAGACGAAATCACGGTTGATCTGGATCTGTTGAGTCGAAGCAACTTCCTGGATTTTCTAAAACGGGAGACGGAAAGGAGGCCTTGTACTATCGTCTACGCTACGCATATCCTAGACAACCTTGCCCAGTGGCCTACTCATTTGGTCCATATGCACATGGGCAAGGTAAGAGACTGGGGCTCCATGGAGAAGTTCTATAACAACCGCCCTCGCATGTCGGAGAACAGTCAGCTGGGTGAACTGGTCATCGAATGGCTGAGGAAGGATATGAGCGAGCGTGGACCTCGCCCTGGTAGACCAGCAGAGGCTAAAACAATAACGAGGAACGAATGAGCAGGTATATGCCCGCACATTGGGGGGATGGTTGCGATTCGAGGAAGATAAATACCTCAACCCTTAACGGTGAGACGAATTTTCTTATTTTCTGCTATTAATGCCTTTGGGTGGTTGCATTCGAGCATAGGCGCGGCCTCAACGCCATAGATATCAGGGTCTTTTTTCTCCTTCCTTTCTTTTGATTCTCTCTAGAACATTGTCTTTCTTTTCACGATTGTAGATAATCACCCTCTTTTGTACAAAGATGCCAGATAACCTACGTTGGAAGGCTATCAACATTATATATACGAACCGAAGCATCTTCACTTGCAACTGCAAGTTGGCATCCAGGTTTCCTGCCGGCAGCTGCAACATCCTCTCCATGCACGTCTAATAGTCCTTTCACTGGCCTCCATGCCACCCGGGTAATGGACTTGGATGGACATTCTTCTTCCGGGATCACGATCGTTGCTCCTGCCTCTAGGCTTTCTAACTCGATCCTACGAATGCTTATCCGGCCAGAATCTTCTCCGATGGCGAGATAAAGAGCGTCATGCGCCGTGATAGGCAGGAAATCGATAGCAGTAACGGGGTGAGTAACAGGGATCGTAGTTTTCGCGACGAACGAGGTTCCTTCCTGAGACCATATCTTGACTGACTTGTCACGGCCACCAGTAGCAAATACCGTAGCTGTTGGATGCGGTGCCCAGCTTGCACTTAGTACCATCCTCGAATGACCCTTGGGGTTAGAAGTTAATAATTTGAATAATAATTTGTCGACCGGATCTCGTTCAAACACTGCCCATTGTCGATCACGCCCGACGCTCAGGAGATACTTATCATCAGCAGAGAATCGTAAAGATGTTATCGTCAGCGAGTGTGCGGTTAGGGGAGGCCGTATTTCATTCCACGTCGAGGTGTCATACAGACGAATGACTGCATGGTCGATAGAGCTGGCTTTACAGGCAGTTGCGACGATTGATCGATCGTGGCTCGCAGCAACGGCCGAAATTTCGTATCCATGGCCGTACAGTTTCTCATGTTCAGGCCAAAGGGTATGTCTAGCTAGATGGTCCTCCAACGGTGGATGGTCGATCTCCAGATTGTACACCTCTGATTGTGCTGGTTGTTGTTCCCCTTGCCCTCCTGCTTCATTCATTTCTTCGTCTCCAGCAACTTCCTCATCCATAGCTTTATTAGACAAGCCCAAGACTGGAATACTGGCAGCTTCCGGCATGTCCTCATTATCAGAAGGTTGGGCTAACCCGCTCAGCCGTGTAAGTAAGTTAGCAATTGCTTTCGTTTCATTAAAGACTCGTAGAAGTTTTTCGTCTGCACCGGAGACAAATCTAGATGGACCTAGTGGTGCAAGGCAGTTTAGGTCATAACCATGTATTTGGGGTCGTGAAAACTCATGCCACGAGTGATGGCTGCCCTTCTTCCACTCAGCATAGAGCCTCGTCGTTTGGTCGCCGCTGGTAGATAGAAGATATCCCCCACTAGGCTCCCATGCAATGTCCCCAACTGCCCTAACATGCCCAGTAATCCCTGGTATGGGTAGCCATGCATCTGCCGCAGCATCATGTCGCCATGACCTCCAACTCCCTGTCCGGCCTAGGCAGACAACAACATCTCCAGATGGAGACCAAAGACCAATCCAAAACCCACCAGCACTACCAGTTGCGGTAGTAGACCCCTTTAAGGAGCTAATTTCTCCCATTCTCGACAATGAAAACCAGACACCTGCAATTGGATCCCGCTCCCAGATAACTAGAGAATTATCAGCGGAAGCGGATAGGAGCTGTGGGTGGAGAGGATCCGGGTTCCAGGCTACGGTATAAACCCAATCTTCATGGCCAAAAAGGAGAGCTTCAAATGTGATTGAGTATTTGGCACCGTTCATATCAAATCGATGTGCCTTCGGGGTCAACGTTGCCCCTTCTGCACCGGCCAAGAGCTGATCTTCCACGTTCCTTGGTACAGCTGGAGCTGCACCTTCTCCAGGGCTCACTCTCCATAAACGAATATATTTATCCTGACTGCATGACGCAAGTAAGAAATCTCGTGACTTTGTGGGCTCTCCCTCAGCGCCCACGCTACCACTTCCAGGCGAAAATGCAAGGGAACGGATCCAGCTTTCGTGACCAGTTAGAGTAGCGTTCAGCTCGAATTTGAGATCATTGGTATCCTGCGCAGAGTAGATTTGAACAGAAGCCCTGGTCCCTCCAACCGCCAATACCATTCCATCTGATTTTTCAACGGAACCCTGGCTGGATAGTAGCTTCAGTGCCATAGCCAATGGGAAATATCGAGGTTTCAATGAAATGCTCTGTAATAGCTTGCATTGTACGTTGTTTCCCTCCTCAACCATCTTCCATACCTTGACTGTCCCATCTGCGGCGCCAGAAACAAAGATATCCGATCCAGTTGCAACCTCGATACAGTTGAGAGAGCCTTTATGTTGACCTTCCACGACCGCCACTTGTGAGAAGTTAGGCGGAGTCGAAGTGTCCGGTTTCCATACTCGTATAGTGTGATCACTACCGCCTGTAATGAGTAGGATCGATCCATTGGTGGGAGATGTATAAAATTTGACAGCGTTTACTTTGTCCGTGTGGCCCACAAGCAGTGTATATACACCTCTGTCATGTTGGTCCTAAAGTGCCAGTCATGAGTTAGCTTTCCGGTCATTTATCTCTTAAAGAAACAGTAACCATATACTTACTGAAGGATTCCAAATAGCAACATTATTGTTCGCACCGAAGGCTAGTAACCCAGACTGATGGTGCCAGTCTGCTGCCTCTGGGTTCCTGTTGCCTCCGGCGCTGATGAAATCCGTTGTAATGGATACCATGAATGGCGAATTGGCCCTAAAACCCTTTCTAAAATATCAGATAAATGGTTTCACTCTGGTATCCCCCAGGGTAGGTGGTTGTTATCCTGAAATTATTGCGATCACGAAAGTAACTAAAGTTTATCAACGACCCAAGCTAAACTAATCCCACCTTATCGATAAGAGATTTTCTATCTCCCCGCCATGGCATCGCATCAACCAGTTGCAACCCATCTCAAGAGCGTATATATTCGCGGATAGCACTTTTTCATCTTAGTCAATAATCATGGGTTCGATTCCAGCTGATGATGTCAACCATGTCGAGAGCAAAACTTCTCTCGATATCACAGTAGAGTTCACGTTCGTCCTTCCCAAGTGAATCGCATGTCTCTACCAATGAAGTATGAACTGACTCGCTTTTACGAAACTACTATAGCGGTGGCCTCGAGATGTTGTTTTCGAATGAACGCACTCATAAAATTGCGTTACCGCCCCAGGATTTCAATGGTGCACCTGCAAACATTAGCTACCTGGTGAAATACTTAATCGAGAATGTGATGAAAGACCAGAGAAAGGAGCTTTTCGTGGTCGATGACGCAGTGTTAGTACTCGGCACTCCTTGTGATGGCTAAAACTTCTAGCATGATCATTTTACTGACATTCTTTCTCAAATCATGGTTTAGACGACCCGGCATCTTGGTGTTGATAAACGACGCCGATTGGGAATTGGAAGGAGAGGACGCATATGAGATTCAAAAGGGAGATAACATTCTATTCGTATCTACTCTTCATGGAGGGTAATTGTTGGTATGGAGATATCAACTTCATAGAAAGGCCATGTGTGCAGTTTCATTGAAAGAAAGGTATAACAATAAGATGGAAAGGATGAAATTTGTCTAACCCATACATGGTCTGATGTATAAACGGAGGGCGATCGACATTACTCTCAGACAACATCTTCAGCATGATGCTGGGAAATCTTTTCTGGGTCCTTGAGCGTCCTAAAGCCGGCTTGCGGAGTTGCTCCTCTTTCGAAAGAGCCATCCAGATTGCCACCAGGCATCGGTGAGACGACACCGCTCGGTGGGACGGGGATTTTAATGTCCTCTGGTGATCCTGGAATGATCTCTGGCGGAAGGTCGGGAATATGTATACGCTTCGCCTGGTTATTATAACTGGCGGGAATTATCTATATAGAGTCGTTGGTGAGATGCTTTATGAATGAATCAACGGGTTGAAATGCATGTCCCTTACCTCTATAATCTGGTCTCGTGGGAAAGACAGGAACGGGATATCGGTGGAGTTGCACGCCATCAAATAACCGTAAAGCACCCTTAAAACACTCTCGTGTGCAATAATAAGGAGATCGTTCTGCTCACGTTCCAGTTCAAGAATTACAGGCTCAAGCCTCACTGCCAAATCGTGATATGACTATATCTGTGTCAGTATATATAATCGACGCCGTATAGCTCTATAAACCACTTACCTCGGCTCTAGGATATCTATGATGATACGGGTCCAAGTCATGCATCTCAACTTCGTCTGGATATTCCCGTCGGATCCGTGCCTCAGACATCTTCTCGCATACTCCAGGGTTTAACTGGCTCATTTGCGACCGATGGCGGACTTTATAACCCTGCAGACGAAGGAATTGGGCCGTCTGTACGGTTCTGCGCCGAGTCGAGGACCAAATGATGAGGGGTCGGAGTTGCGGGTCGGGTTCGCCTTGCTCTAACAACACTTTTCTCTCCTCCTCACGATGTCGAAGGAGGGTGTCGGTCATCTTGCGGGCATAGTCTTCCCCTATCGACGAGAGTGGTGAATCTGCTTTGTAAGAGTCTGCCTCCATAGAAGTCCCCGCCTATTGAATAAGTAAGTAGGTGACTAAGGATAGCAAGAGGCTAAAAAAACCATACCCTGACAAAGTACGTGCGGCGATTTTTGATATGTAGGTTCAAAAGGTAGAAAACGATCCGATGGTGGAGGTAACCGAATCCACGGTTGTTTATCATCATCCTCTCACCAGCATTGAACATCTATCAAACTGTCAGTTTCAGTTCAGATATGGGCATTGGATGATGAAGTACCTTAATGTAGTTTAATTCTATTTCTTGCATTGTTTCAAAGAGGGGGATCCTCGCAGAAATTCGAGCTAGATAATCCTTTACAGCATCCTGAGAGTTCCATCCCACATACTAGAATTTAAAAGTAAGTCAAGTGACCTTAGAGAGAGAATCCGGTGGATTGCCCATACATCAGGAGATGAAATTTTCACTCTTCGTACGTTCTCTTCAATGATACGCTCGTCACTGCATGACGATTCAATAAATAATGTCTACATAATTAGCTTTCCTTTTCCAAAACTCATGGATGTCATCATACCTCTATATCTTGCTTTGCGAACTCTCTTGAGAGAGATATTCTACCTGCAGCAAGCGGATTAACGGCGTCGTATATAGCAATCTGGCCGTTCTCGTGGTTCAAAAACCTGTATATATCTTCACGGCATCTCTTGACGATCTTCTGTCGGAGGAGTACAGACGAAGCAGATGCTGCGTGAGTCGTTAGAATGATCTTTCTCAGAGCCCGAGGACAAACTACGCTCACCATTTGCAAAGAAATAGTCCTCAGGTAGTTCGCCACCCGGGCCAACCGTCGCCCGTCTGTAGTCTCCAAGATGAAATATGCGAGTTTTAACTCCTAGCCTATATTCAGGAGTAAGCCAGAAGCAGTTATCACGTTTTCAAGCTACTAGGCTTCGATATACATACCATCGAAGATATCTAGCAAGAGCCACTGATATATGACTAGAAGATGAACGTCTTAGCATGAGTTGTCACTAGAAGGAGTATCGAGGGTATCTGACGTTTTGCCCCGAGCTGGCAGTCCAACCGTAATGATCACAATCCGCCCAGAATGAAAGAGACGGCCGGACTCCGTGCTGTATAGTTGCGCCGGTGCAAGTGCTGGCTTCTCTGGCATATCATGGATAGCATCAACGAAAGTTGACGACTTCCGCCGAAAACGAGGTGCGCTCGCAACGACATCGGCGGTTCTATGCATCGTTAGACATGCAGCGGTCAAAGCCAATATGTCATTCCAGTGGTAGATATCATCCCCAGCATATGCATCTGAGACCGAGACCGGGAGACGTACAGTAGGGTATCCATGGCGATGCCACACAGCTATGCTCTATAGTTTATGCGCTTGAATAGTTCAACGCGAGAAAAATCTATCCTCGAAGGCAACTGCTGCAAGATTAATATCAGAGGGAAGTCGGACTTGATAGCAGGTCAACTAGGAAACATGCGGGGGTCCAGGGTAGCAAGTAACGAGGAACAGCAACCCCAGCGCACTCGGCACGCAAACAACAGCAGTTCTGTAAGCCGACGATCCAGCTAGAAGCCTGCCAGCGTCCTATCTCTCGACAGAGTCCTCAGTTGGTTGTCGTGAAGTTCGCAAGGTGGAAGTAAAGAGCAGAACGTCAGGATGCCCAAAGAAGCTAGTGCGCATCGAGTCTTGGCAGGCCTTGGATACGCAGAAAAAGAAGTTTCAACAAAACCTCATTTTTCATCTTCAACACCGACGAGCTTGCAACGAAGCAGACCCGGAGCCCGATCGCCAATTGCCATCCGACAGTCCGACAGGCCGTGACGAACATCTCTCGTTCAGGACTGCGTCTTTCTTTATTAATTTGCACTCAGCGACTTTTCTGTCTTTAAACACCGTGCCAGTTCCTGTTCCCTTGTCGTCTTCAAGCCGTCAACATGGCCGACTTCGCTTCTTCCCTCTCATTTCTGATCGATAACCCTGCCGTGGCAGCCATACAAGATTCATACGATGCCTTTTCCCGGCGGAGAGAGGACCTTGGGCTATCGAATCCCGGCACTGTCGAGATGGTTGCTCGTGAAGTCCAGAAGGAAGTCCTACTTTCCAATTTCATGTTCACAGGCCTCCGCGCCGATTTGACCAAGGTCTTTGGAGTTTCGCCTCTTTTCCGAGTCTCCCATGCGTTTACCATGGGCTCTCAGGGCAATCTGCCCCCATATGCCTTCTCCACGATGTTTGGCACCTCCGATGTAAGTCGTCCTTTGAAGTGCATTCCCCAAGCAGCGCCGCGGAACTCGAGTTAACCTCTATATGTCTGTAGGTCCTTATGCAGGGAAACATTGGCAGCGACGGAGCTCTCGCCGCAGTTGCCAATTACCGTTGGACCCCGTCCTTGATCAGTAAAGCCAACGTCCAGATAATGCCCGGTGCCGCACAGGGACTCATGCAGCTTGATAATGAATACGCCGGAGCTGACTTCTCGGCATCGCTCAAGGCCTTCAACCCATCGATTCTGGAGGGTGGCCTCACGGGTATCTACATTGGAAGCTACTTGCAGTCCATCACCCCTGGTTTGGCTTTGGGAGTTGAGGCCATGTGGCAGCGTGCCGGGCTCGGTGCCCGACCAGAAACCGCCCTATCATACTGTGCACGATACAAGGGAATGGATTGGATTGCCAGTGCCCAGCTACAGGCCCAAGGCACCCTCAACGCCTCGTTCTGGAAGAAGCTGTCCGATAAAGTCGAGGCCGGTGTGGACATGAACCTTCAATTCACCCCAAGCGGCAACCCAATGATGGGCGGTGGTGTGCAGAGAGAGGGAACCACGGCCGTCGGAGCCAAGTATGAGTTCAGAGCATCTACCTTCAGGGCCCAGATTGACAGCGCTGGAAAGCTGAGCTGTCTACTGGAGAAGAGGGTTGCCATGCCAATTTCTCTCACCTTTGCTGGTGAAATAGACCAAGTCAAGGTAAGGAGTCTATCTAAACAATAATAATCGCTTTGTGTTGCGGGTCACTAACCTCTTATTTGTATAGCAAACTGCCAAGATTGGTCTTGCTGTCTCCTTCGAGATGGCTTCAGAGCAGTTGATGGAACAGCAAGAGAGCGGCGAGCTATCTAGCGTCTCACCACCTTTCTAAATATAAGTCAGGGAACTCCATCCAACCTCGCCTCTCCTAACCTCGCTCCAGCTCCTGAGTCCTTCCTAAACGCCCAACAAGACCGCATTCAACCATCAGCCATTCATGACGACCATATACCGCACATACCCATTCTAATATCTCTACCATGACAGCCTCTTTTTCCCCCGTGGTATTCGCTCCATGAGAACATATCCAGGCCCTCTGGTTTACCCATCTCCATGAACCCTCGAAGATCCCTTTCTCTCATTCCCATGCATAAATGTCCAGGCAGTTATATTCAGGTGTATGGAACTTCATCTTGTATAGAGCTCTTCCCTTGTTTTCGTTTTCTCTTCTCTTTTTACTCTCCTGTCTTAACAAAACCACTTTTACCACGTTACTCTTTAATGGTAACTATTATTTTTATTCCTGACGTACGATATCGTGTTTTTCCTGCGCTGGCCTATCTACCGCCTGTGTTGTGTGCGGATAGGGGATGGGATATGAGGTTCAAATCAGATGGGAACGGATTGTGGTGTGCTGAGGCTGTTTTTCTTTTCCTCTTGTCTCTCTCCCTTTTGTCTTTGTCTTTCCTCCGGGGTTGTTCTTGTCTCGAAAACTTAGAAGGAAGGAATGTAAAATAACATGACTTGATTTTTGTTTGTTTGTATGCGTTGATTCTTCCACTTGAAGCGCTGCGTGAATGGAGGTTTCAGATAAATCGATTACCAGCTAATATATCATATATATATATATATCTCTGTGAATCCCCGGGTCAACGATTGTAGCTCCCTATCACCATGCACACGACCCCGTCCAACAAGATACAGACGATCCGCTACCATTTTCAATCAACTGTTAACATCAACCCCGCAACCCTGGCCTGCCCTGAGGCCTCAAGTAACTCGAATACCTCGGGCCGTATACCCCTTTCCAAAGCCAACCCGAAGCGCAAGACGGCCCCGTCCCTGTCCCTGGCATCCAATGCGTCGTGGGATGCACTCTAATTAACATTCCTGCTCCCAATTCGGATAATGGAATCTACCCAATGCTGCTGGGCAGTTAGCAAAAAGGTCTCCATCTCCATACTAGACAATATATACGTGGCTATGCAATGTACTTGGCTTCCAGAGAGAGGAACAAGCGCACTGCATGTCCCACTATCGACATTGCATATAGACCGGTCATGTCATGGATATACGGGTTTATGCTATACGCCCTTCCCCCTTCCTGCTGAGATAACGAAAGGCAATGGACACGGAACAGCATATACACGGCGATTTCGATAAATCAGCTCACCCCTAGCCCCGATCGTGCATGAATGTACCTATATTATGTACCACGTTATTGCATAGAGACGACAGGGACAGGGGAGTGGCCTGACAGCTCGATGCCATCATCTGACACATCTAGCTTCCCTTGAGCAATTAATTGTTGATTTACATTGCATCATCACCACTTGGCGGCATACGGGCCGAAAGGGACAATTCGAACAGTACTTTGTCGTTCATCGTATACATGAGGTTACTTTATACGGGGGAGGATTTCTGTACCAGATACTTTTGCTGTGGTCGTTGTCTAGAGACGATGATGCATCGTTATGGCCCCAACTATTGCCTATAACTTAACATTATAGTAAGACGATTAGTTTGGGGCGGCAGACTTGGACTCGACTGGGGGGGGAACCACCTGCGGGTATTGAAGCCCACCCTTATCAACATCTATTTGCCCTTTTACTGCCTACATTTCTTTTTTTAATGCTTCTTTAATTCTCCCCTCCGTGACACGGCTGGGTTATAAATATAGGCCTTGCGTGGTCCAGTTCCTGACCATCTCAGCTTCTTCAAGCTGACCCATGGAACCTAGCTCGTGGTAAGCTATGGATGTAAAAAGCAAAGCGGTCTTGCCCTCCCATCCTACCGCGCCCCCATCGATCACCAGCAAGAACGAGGAGAGCCAGGCCAGGAGAAACGAAAAGGAAAAAAAAAAGGAATAGCAGCGCACGAGCCGAACAAAGGAATTGAGTTTTCGTCTCGCTTCTTTCCTGTGGTTTGGAAGTAGGGCGAGGCTGGTTAGTATGCTGCGAGATGGTCGTCGGATGAGAAAGCGCAAAAGAAATACGACATGAAGCTGCAGATGCATTACATAGATGGCCGTTTGGTGTTAGGTGCATTATGCAGATAAACCGGCGTCTCGAAAGGCCCGTTTCGTATCTGTCCACCTGCCATGCTTGTTCTTTCGTTTCTCCTCCTGGTCTTCGTCCTCGTCTCCTGCTGGTCCGTTCGTCCGTTTCATCGGCGTAACAAGGGCTTGAACCCGGTCGGTACCTCTGCTCTGACTCTGGCACAAGGTCAAGGTACGGATGGAGCACAAGGTTAAGTGGGAAAATATAAGAAGGGGGGTCCCATTTCTTAAGCTGTCTGTGTGCATGGCTCTGCGCTAGCTCTGTCGTTCTCTCGGGCCTAAAGCGATCACCTGAGCAGTGAGAAACCGAAGTTGAAGCGTAAAGGAAGAGAGGTCAACGTCAGTGTGTCCCTCGTTTGAAGCAAGACGAGGCAAGACAAGGCGAGACCGAGACCGAGACCGCAGAGCTATTAATAATCCGTGCAATCGTTTGGAAAGGAAAAATGGCTCGCTTGTGCTCCACCTTGTACCTGTATCCTGTATCCTGTACCTGTGCAGTGCAGTAGCTCAGGTCGGCAAGGGCAGGTCATGTCAGGCCATGTCAGGTCAGTGTCAGGTCAGGCTGGATGGCCACGCCATGACGCAGGCGTGATGCATGTATATACGATATCGTGGCGTGAAGTTGGCAGGATGGAACTAGAGCTCAAGCTCGAGCTTATGAATAGATCGTATTTGACCCGACAGGCGGGCTCGGAGCTTCCATAGTTATCACGCCGGGGATGGCGGATGGTCGTCGAGAAGGCAACGTATCAGGCCAATGAGCAGGGTTTCTGCGGGAGTAGGATCGTGCGGTGTTTCATAAGGCTGTGATAATTGTCATCTGGACGTCTCGTCGGCTGTAGATTTCCTGGATAAGAGGCGAGAAGATGTCATTCTATCTCGTAAACGTTGAGAAGCTGGCTGAGTGCGTGCATGTGGCGTGTCGAGGGATGGGCAATATCGATAGCTCCTCTGATTTGGTTTGTGGCTGGACTGTGCTATGCGCGGAGGATATCCCACGCTCTCGCCATCGTCTTTGTTTACACCTGTGCTGGTACGGAGTATACTCCTGTAGTATATGACGGCGTAGACGGTGCAAGGGATGGGCTGCTTTAACTTGCACACAGGCAGTGTATGTAGCACTGCCTCGGGGACGATCTACGTTACAAAAATCCAAGAGAAATATAGGCGTAGGAGATCATAGTCAACGGATTTATAGCCCCGTTGTTATATGCACGATGATGTTAAGATTGATGCGGCAGCTGAAGCTATCGGTTGCCCTTGATTTGCTGTGTTCCTGAAACCGAGACCGGCCACTCACTCGACAACTTAGCCTGCAGAGAGCTTAGCTAGCCTACCCAGTAACCCAAGCATCAGGCGTCAAGCGTTGTTGGACCTGTCTGTGAGTAGGTGATGGTGGTGTGGTGGTGTGGTGATCGGGAAAGGGGCGAGGGGGAAGGGAGTTACACGGCCCGGGCAACGTAACGGCCCTCGAAGGGAACGGACATGCATGGCCAGGTTACACGTCCTTGGCCTCATACTTATTGCACTCTCTCTCTCCCCCCCGTCCTGACTCCCGAGTCATGAGAGAGGTATGGTATAGGATGGCACAGACATGTATGCAGGGTTATCGGAGACGGAAGGGAGACGACGGTCCGCCCGTCAGTTTTGGAGAAGGCCATGAGCCGTTGGCCTGGCCATTTTGTACATGCGAGAAGGCCATGGCTGCTGATAGTGTATGTATGATATAGATGTTATGCATGTCATCTCATCTGGCGACATGAGTTTTCCGCTTCCCGTTTCCCGTTTCCCGCATAGGACATATATATGTGCAGGGAGGTAAGACGGCCGGCATTATAGACCAGGCTGGCAAGGACCTCCGTCTCTCCTGGCTTGGTCCTCTCCGGGAAGTAGATGTATATGTTGGCGCGTGTAGACGCAGTGTCTTACAATGCTCTTCCCGCAACGAAGGGATGACAAGGGTTGATCTAGGCCGATCGGACGCCACTACCACTAGGTGTATACTAGAGACATGATATATGGAGTCCGAAGCTGCTGCCGTTGCTGCTCCTGCTGCTCCTCCTGCTGCTGCTGATGATGGGTAACCTAGATGATGTGACGGCGTCCCGTCCATCTGACGCGCTGTGCAATGGTGGAGGGAAGTCAATTGCAGCACACACGCACACAGGCACGCAGGCACGCACGGCGGGACGGACAGAGGAGTCCAAAGAGGGACGAGAGAGAGAGAGGTACTCCCATGCTGATGACTTCATCTTGTCGTCCGCCAAGCGGGCCGCTAAATCGGCTTTCTGTGGACATTCGGTATTTTATCAATACGCCCATTCACTAGACGCCGCCGTTATTCGGTCCAAGTGCAGTCTTTATTTTTTTTTTTCGATATATTGACGGGCTCCGTACAGAGTGTCTGCTGCTGCTTGTGCCTCGAGCGCTGATAGTGGCGAGAGGATGGCAGCGAGCACAGAGCTACGGCGTATACGGGCTGGTACAAGAACAAGCCCGGTGGATACGCGATCCTGTGACTTCCGACAGCTTATCCTGGCTCCAGGTGAAAATTGCAATTGGTCACCCGACAATGCAGCCCAGCACACGATATATTCCATACTTGGGGGTGGTAGGAGAGAGTATCGTGGTCGTGGCTTGGTCGGCGACGGCGATGGCGATGACGATGGCGATGACGATGGCGGATGGTTCGTCAATTGACCAAGACCATGCCACCGGCCGCATGTAGGTACGGGGCCCTTTTGGTCTTGTCTCGTCTCTCGTAGCTCTCCCATGCCGCAACCTAAGTGCAGGATCATCCCGTTAGCAAGGAGAAACATCCCAAGCATCAACCGGTCTCGATACTCCCCTTCTTCGCAGCGCTATTTCCACTACACCCACGCCGGATCTCCATCCTTGAGCTTCTCTCGTGACTGCTTTTTTTTTTCTGTACGGAGACGGAGTAGATGGATGGGACTCCTGACGTCGGAGGAGGAGGAGTCGTAGCAAGTCAAGCCGGTGAAGCTGTCCCTGAGAGGAGGACGAAAGGAGGGAGGCAAGTATCCCGTACCATGCAGTCACCGTATCGATAGCTTGTAGCTTGTACTTTGTAGCTTGTCGTAGTTATCTTAGTGGCAGCTGTCTGGCGGTTTGCTTTTTGCGTAGAGGGAGTTAGAGAGTGAAGGTCGAGAGAAGGACTTCCACTACCACTTCCTCTCCTCCTCCTCCTCCCTCCCTCCCTTCTTCCTCGCTCCCTTCTTCCCTTCTTCCCTTCCCCCACCCATCCCACGCCTGCCAGCATAGCATAGCAGTTAGCATACGGAGTACGCAGTCAGCAGGCAGTAGCTGCTTATCCATCGACATCGACATCACATCGACCTCATACATCGTATATTCACAGCATCAACGTCAACCAGATACGGCAACAGCTATACGGTGCTCACAGTAAGTACTGGCCCTAGCTGTCCTTCCACCGTATCTCCCATCTCTCTTTCTCTTCTTCTCTCTCTTTCTCTTCTTCTCTCTCTTTCTCTTCTTCTCTCTCTTTCTCTTCTTCTTGTCTCTATCTCCATCTCTTTCTTCATCTTCTCTTCTTCCCTTCATCTGTCTTCTTGCTTGTCTTCTTGTCCTCCGTATCTGAGTGTGAGTGGTGGAGCCCAGAAACTCTCGCTCTCCTACCAACCACCAACCTCCCCCGCGGCGTCCTCCCTTCTTCACCTTCACGCCGCATGCCGTTCTGTGTTCCTCTCTGCACCTCACTTGACTTCCTCCTTCACTTCCTCCCTCTGGTCTCCTTCTTCTACCCTTCGTCTTCTCTGCAGCCTCCCTCAGCTTTCCCTCTCTCCGTTCGTAGAAGGCTCGAAAAACGAAGAAGCGAGATTGAAGAAACCCGGACCGCGAACAGGTCGTTTTCAATACGTGAGCTCTCGAGCCGCTGTCAACTGGCACTCGCCCTGCTTCATCTCACTTTTGACTCATCGGGACAGTCTCGCTAACCTGTTGTGTGCGGTTTTCTTGCTCAGACCTCGAAATCCTCTCCCAATTCGCAGGAAACACGCGATACTTTCCCCTCCAAAACACTCCAGACCAAGTCGATTCGTCGAGGAATCTTCCCTCTAACCGCTTGAATACCACCAGCTCCGTGTGTTGGCCACAAGCAAGATGTCACAGAATAGGACTGGGATGTTTTCCAGCCTGCGTATGGGCGGTAAGTCTCTCTCTCTCTTGCTGTGTCTCGTGCTGCTCGTGGCTGCCTAGCTTCACGTTCACTTTCACTTTCGTACTGACTGGCGGCAGAGGTGATTCGTGAAAAGGTCCAGGATGGCATCACTGGAGAGACTCGTGATATGCAATACACCCAGTGCAAGATCGTGGGCAATGGCTCTTTCGGTATCGTCTTTCAGACCAAACTGTCTCCCGGAGGCGAAGACGCCGCCATCAAACGCGTTCTCCAAGATAAACGCTTCAAGGTGAGCTCACTTGAGAATCTTGTCCAGAGTGTACAACTGACCTTTGAGCTAGAACCGTGAACTCCAAATCATGCGCATAGTCCGCCATCCCAATATCGTCGAGCTGAAAGCTTTCTACTACTCGAACGGTGATAGGGTAAGTCCTTTCTCACCTTGAGCCGAACCAGAGCTGGTGCGGTTCTGTTGGTGCTGCTGGTGGTGTTGTGGGTTGCTGAGAGGGTGGGTGGTTGTTGACGACCCCTCGCTAACTGAACGACGACTTTCCAGAAGGACGAGGTCTACCTCAACTTGGTGCTTGAATATGTCCCAGAGACCGTCTACCGTGCCTCGCGGTACTTCAACAAGCTGAAGACTACCATGCCTCTCCTCGAGGTCAAGCTGTACACCTACCAGCTCTTCCGCTCCCTCGCATACATCCACTCACAGGGCATCTGCCACCGAGACATCAAACCTCAGAACCTCCTCCTCGACCCCAGCACTGGAATCCTTAAGCTCTGCGACTTCGGCAGCGCCAAAATCCTTGTCGAGAATGAGCCAAACGTCTCTTACATCTGCTCGCGTTATTACCGTGCTCCAGAGCTGATATTCGGTGCTACCAACTACACCACCAAGATTGGTACGTCATTCTTTACTATACCTACTTTACTTCTACCTGTACTAACATATATAGATGTCTGGTCCACTGGATGCGTGATGGGCGAGTTGATGCTCGGCCAACCCCTTTTCCAGGGAGAGTCTGGCATCGACCAGTTGGTTGAGATTATCAAGATCCTGGGAACTCCCACCCGCGAGCAGATTCGCACCATGAACCCAAACTACATGGAGCACAAGTTCCCCCAGATCAAACCACACCCATTCAACAAGGTATGTATCGTGCTGCCGGTTTGCTGAATGGCCATACTGACTCGTCTCCGCGCAGGTCTTCCGCAAGGCTTCCCACGAGGCTATCGACTTGATCACTGCGCTCTTGGAGTACACCCCTACCCAGCGTCTCTCCTCCATCGAGGCTCTCTGCCACCCATTCTTCGACGAGCTCCGTGATCCAAACACCCGTCTCCCAGACTCCCGTCATCCAAACGCTCCTCACCGTGACATGCCCAAGCTGTTCAACTTCACTCGTCACGGTAAGCCAGTCTTTCTATGTATATATATAAGAGCATGCTAACCTATCACAGAGTTGTCGATCGCTCCCTCGATGAACCACCGTTTGGTCCCACCACACGCCAAGGTTGAGCTCCAAGCCCAAGGCCTCGACATCGACAACTTCACTCCTCTTAAAAAAGAGGAGATGATGGCTCGTCTTGATTGATCAGGCACTCATGTCCAAGGTTAACGTATTTACGATGATACATGTCCTTACTTGAAGTGGTTTTCATTGCACGGCTCGCGACCCTCCCTTCCCGTCCGTCCGTCCATCAATCCGCCCATCCGTCCATCAGTCTATTTCCACTCCCGTCCGACTTCGCGATATGCCTCCCCAAGTTTCCAAAATTCCAAAGTTTTCACGTCGATCCGCCTGCCTTGTTACCTTTTTCTTTCCCGAGGATTCGTTAAGCATAACATAACATAGCAACAACATATCTTAGATCTGGTCTGGTCTGGTCTGGTCTGGCCTTTGTGTCTTGGCCTGGGGTACGACGACGCGATGCATCTATACAACAAAACCACAAAATACCCAAAAAAAAATAACCACTTCCACCTCGATACCACCATATGACCGGACGGGAGCCCAAGCAACCACGTACCACCACACTTGATGAATCATGACTCCATTGAACAAATGAAAAAGGCGAAAAGGGGAGAAAAAGTAAAAAAAAAAAGACAAGGGGGAATTAGGGAAATGGTTTCTGTGAATAACCTCGAGAGTTTACAGGTGAAAAGAAAGACATACATACTTCACACATGCCCATGCACACATAATATCAAACCACTGTAACCTATTATAGGGAGAGGGTTTACTATGCTGTGCTGTGCTGTGTGTGCTGTGTGCTTGCTCTTTGGGGGGGATTTGCTTGCATGATACCACTTTACTTTACCTTCTTTACCTCCTTTACCTCCTTTTTTCTTCCTCTTTCCGGTAGTTGAGTTTCCCACTCTTTTCCCCTTCTTTTTTTTTCTTTCTCTTTTTATTTTACTCATGAGGACGGATGCGGGTTTGCCTTTTACATGTTTTTTTCTTCTTCTCTTTTTTTAACTTTCAGCTTTCATGTCTCATTTTCACTTTTTTATTTTAACGGATTCGATTCGATGGAACCATGACATGACAATTGATTGAATGAACTATTCACCCGGTTCGGTTCGGTTCGGTTCGGATTCCGATTCCAAGTGGGAGTGGGAGCGGGAATAGGATAGGAATAGGATTAGGATTAGGGATAGGGATAGCTAGAGAGAGATACACACACTCACACCCTCGCATGGCAAAGCAAAGCAGCACAAAGCGAGATAGGCGAGGCTTTTCTTCTACTACTACTTCTACTTCTGATTCCACTTCCGACTTTCTTTTCCTCGTTTTCCTCTTTTCTTACCTTCTTTTTATCCTCCCTTTTATACTCTCCTCCTCCTCCGCCTTCGACTTGATCCTTTTTTACTTCTATGTTATCATGGGGGTTGGCTCGCACTCGCCTTGAGGGAAGGACGGAAAAGAAGACAAGGCAAGACCCGAATGAATAGGCGCGCACACGCACAAATGGCATGGCATGGCATCCATCATATCTATAGGGTGTGGTGGTCGTATACATGCCATGCAACGGGGATGATATGGCATGGCGTGGTGGGTGGCACATAGAGTGATGATGCATGGATATGGATGGAATTCAGCCTGCAGACGGATACGGCGTGGGGAGAGGTTGGGAATAGAGAAGAGTGCTTGAGACTGAGAATGAGAGTGAGAATGGGGAGTTTATATGATATGATACGATGCCTGTTCGTCTGGTTGATGGTTCTGCTTCTCCTGTTGATTCTGCTGGTTGATTTGATGGTGATGACGGCGTTGTCGTTGTCGAGGATTGTATTCGATACCAATGAAGCCTACTTGCCCAATATACATATATACACCTTCATCTCATCTCTTCTCTTCGTCATCATTATCATCTTCATCTTCTTCTCATCATTATCATCTTCATCTTCTTCTTCATCATCTTCTTCATCATCTTCTTCTTCTTCATCTTTCTGGTCAGATGTCTACCACGTGACATGGATATCGGAAAAAAGAAAAAGCGAGAGACCTTGAACTTCTGCGTAAACAATTCATTCAGCAGCTCTTTGACACCTTCACTGTCCTCCAGCTGCTGGTAATAGCAGATTCACTGCAGAAGACGCGACAAATAAGCTTGTAACTCATCATTCGGCTTGTCTACTCTTACCTGACAGCTGTTGAATCGCCTGGCTTGCTGGGCGGTTGTCTTGCAGCGTGTCGAGGATATAGCTTATTGCTAGCTTCTCTCCCCATTGAGGTCGCGCGCATACCGAAGACAGGATAAGACATATTGGACGTCTTGCTATATTGCCTGGCGCATCGGTGATCTAGCTCCTTACTGAGAAGAATTGGAATAACGAAGGCCCCGCGCAAAGCAAACCCGACGTCAAAGCTTCGAGAGCTACATTGGAGATAATGGTGGAACACGAACAGCGCAGACAGGGGTATGGAGGGGGCTTCAATAGGAAGAGAAGATATAGAGGTTTGTCCGCTTGATCATGAGCCGTTGCTAGGAATTGGTGCTAACGCTCTTTGCCGGTTAGATGACGAGGGAGGTGATCGTTATCGACAGCAGCGCAGGAGATATGAGGAGCCACTTGCTGCAGTTGTCAGGAGGCAGCTGTTAAATATTGCAGAACCGGTAAGTCAGACCACAAGAGTCCATTCATCTCGAGGATCTTGAGTGTTCTTGTCAGTTTATCTAACGAGTTTTATTTTCTATGTGGAACTAGACTGCGAAAAGACCCGAGGATGACGTTGCCCAAATTGCAAAGACGGTCGCAGATAATTACTCGGACGAGGCAATGAAGGCAGCCTTCGAAGAGCTGGTTTTACAGCTGTAGGTGGCCTCCTACCCCCAAACCTTTCCGTTCACGATTAATAGCTAACGGTGCATGATAGGATCGTCGAACAGCCAATGAAAATTCCCTTCGTCGCTGCCGTTGTCCTAGCACTCAACTCCCTTAAGCCAGAAGCTGCAGCCCCGATTATCGCAAAGGGTGGAGAACAAGCTGCTTCGTTTATCGCGGAAGGGCATTGGCGAAATGTCAAACTTATGCTACGATTCCTCGGATGTTTACAAGGCATGTTCGAAGGCGAGGGTATATTTCCTGTGCTTGAGGAGCTATTCTCGCGTGCCGTTGTCCTTCAAACCGGCTCGTCAGAGGACTCTCTCGGTTTAGAGCTCGTCAAGATTATTCTCTACACGATTCCCTACGTTATGGCCTCGTCCGCCACGGGGTTCGAGTCTCACGCTGCTGCGCTATTGGAAAAGACGGACGTCATTGCTTCGACTCCGCATACCCTAGAGGCGATCGTTGATCCGTTCCCATCGACCAAGGGAGAAGAGGAAGGAACTAGATTAAGTGCACTGGGTCTGATTCAGAAACAGCTACAGGATGAATCTGCCCAGGCGTGGAAGCTCTCGTGCGTTCCACGACCATGGAAAGAAATTGCCGCTCCAAAAGAACCAAAAGAAAGCAATGGAGAGGAGGAGAAAAATGAGGCCGAGGAGGCATCTAAAGCTCCTACCAAACATGCTTTCCCAGAGGTTACGGTGCCGAATCCAGTCAAAAATGGTCCGAGGGCTATTTTCCCTGAGATTTATTTCTCCGTCTATTCCGACCAGGAAATCGATACAGTTCCCCCAACGTCTGATATTGCATCTTCATTGGTCCGTGATGCATTGATTGATACAATCAATGTTTTAGACTTTAACCGAAACGCAACGGCCAAATTCCTTATTGATGTGGACTGCTACTTCACGCCGGAAACGTTTGTCAAACGCGCTATCCCCCTCGACAAGCTCCGCGATACCCCATCCCACGAGGGGTCAACTTGGAAACCAGAAGATATCGCTGTCGATGCTGCCTTCTCGCAGCTCCTGCAATTGCCCGTTCCAGAACATAAGCTGGTGTATTATCATTCCGTTCTGACAGAGGCCTGTAAAATTGCCCCCGCGGCGATTGCGCCTAGCTTGGGCCGTGCAATTCGATTTGTGTATCGAAACATTGACAAGTTGGATCTTTCGCTTGCATACAGGTTCTTGGATTGGTTTACCCATCATTTGAGTAATTTTGGATTTACGTGGAAGTGGACTGAGTGGTAAGTCTAGCGCAGTTGACGGCATAGTCTCACATGCTAACCACTTATAGGATTCCTGACCTTGAGCTGCCAGATGTGCATCCCAAGAAGGCATTCATTATCGGCGCCATAGACAAGGAGATTCGACTGAGCTTCGCGCAGCGAATTAGGGGAACACTCCCTGACCCTTACCATGAGCTGATCACCGAAGGCAAGGAGAAGGATACACCAGATTTCAAATTTTCACTAGAGAGTATGTTTGTACCCATTATGTGGCCACTTAATTAAATACTAACATCTCGATCAGCGACTCCATATTCAAAGGAAGGACAAGAGCTTATGAAACTCATCCGCCAAAAATCACCAGACGAAGAAATTGAAGCTGTCATCACCTCCATCGAGGAACAGGCCAAAACCCATGGATTGAATGACCCACTCATCGCGTCTACAGACGTTTACATGACCTCCATTTGTTACGTGGGATCTAAATCTCTCTCCCATTTCCTCTCCTGCATTGAACGCTGCAAGGACCGACTCCTCGCCATCGGCCCACAATCGGCCGCTGCACGCCGTCAAATCATCAACTCTGTCATGGAATACTGGACCGACCAGCCCGGAATCGGCATCAACATCATCGACAAGCTACTAAACTATACGATTCTCACCCCTCTCTCCGTCCTCGAATGGGCACTTGTCGATAACCTTGCTGCAGGCTCAACGTTAGCAAAACCACATATCTTCGAAATGATATCCGCAACCATGCGCAAGGTGACAAACCGTATGCGCCAGATCGTAGCGGCTAGAATACAACCAACTCTCTATGAGCCACAGCTTAGCATATTGGAGGAAACACTCGCCAAGGAAAAAGCCGAGATGCTGTCAATGTTTCAGCTTATTGAGGATTCGCTGGTTCCCGTGGCAGGCGGATACAGTGACGCCATGATGGAGCGGACAGAGGATGATACACTACAGCCTGAGAATGCGATTATTCAGCAGTGGGGAAGTAGGTGGTTGAATGTCTTTAGACGCAAGGCCGCGGTTGAAAGGGCGTTTATTGATGAGGCAATGAGCTCGGCGCCGGCCGTTGGGACGATGGCTCCTCCAGCACCGCCTCTGGGTGTGGATGAAAAGGTGGAGGAGACGAAGACGCTTGAGGAGCCAGCTATGGATGTCGAGGAGATGCATGACTATGCTGAAATTGATTAGGTTGTGTCATATTTGTTCCTTTCTACCTACCTTATCTTTCTGACGGTCTGTACCTCTACGTGTACTTTATGGTTCTATTTTGTCGTTTTATCTCTGGAAAGTTACAATCTTTTGTGTGAGTTCAAATCTATGTGTTATTAGTTTTTGTTCAACTTCAATACAAATCAAGTAGGGTCAGAGTATTTACGACTTATTTCGTTTACGTCAAGTAGATGAAGAGAAAGTCGCGAGAATGAATTTTGTTTAATCCAGTGTAAACAATTAACGGGGGAAGGGTAGAAGAGCAGTATGTACAGCAAGTATCAGAAGAAAAATAAGGGGTAAGAGAGCAGAAATACAGGAGGACATGCGAGAGGAGTCTGCCACTGTCCTCGTCCTCCATCTAGATCTAGAATCGAACGGGAAAGCCAAGAGAAAGAAAATATTAATATTATTATTATGTTTAACATCTCCTATCCATCTTTCTTTTCTGGGCTCTTTCGGTAGTGTGTGGGTGTGTATGTGTATCATGGAAAACGTACGATAGGGGCATAGGGCATAAGAAGAAATGGGAGGGCGTGTGTGCACGGTAAAATAAATAAAAAAGAAGGCAGAATGTCAAGATGGGTCATCAATCGGTCAATTGATAGGATAAAGTGTGGAAGTGGGTGGGTGATTAAAAGGCGACTAAGGATAAGACAAAAGTTGTAATAACATCGCATAGGGCATCCAAGTTGCTGCTTGTCGGCAGGGTGTGCTCGTGTATATCCAATATATGCAGAAATATGACTATTTTATCTGACCGGCAGATGCAGTCAGTTTGGCGAAGATGTAGATGTAGACGTAGGCGTAGATGGGATGACTAGAGATCCTTCTTGGTCTCTCCGCTATCATAGGTTCGATCATCGCTACCCTCGACCTGCTTGACCATCTCCTCCATCTCCTTGGCCTGTCGGTTCCACTCGTCCTGTCCCATCTTGGTCTCGCGACGGAACAGCTCGTCATTTGGTTTACGGTAGCTGTTACCCAGTCTATCCCAGAGGGTGGTGAATTGGCCATAGTTGTAGTTGAAGTATAGATGGTGCATGGTATGGCATGCAGCGCCGTTCAGGATGGGGCTGTTGGCAACATATTCACCGTCGTGGATCATGACGGTCCAGACATTGATTGCGACAAAGAGAAGAACGTAGGCGAATTTCTGCAGCGGGAAGATGAATGGGAAGATGTGGTACGGGAGACCCTGGCTCCAGCCGTCGAGAGGGTGGAAGGCGTGGCTGGCGTAGGGAGTCGGCATGATCCATTTGTGGTGTGGTTTGTGCACCTTCTTGTAGACGAGCGGGTGATGCAGGCCACGGTGAATCCAGTAGATGCAGAAGTCGGTAAATAGGAGGAAGAGCGGGAACTGGAGGTAATTGTACATTGGGAAGGGAGCCTCCTCGAGGGTATCATATATCTTGGAGTAGCCCTTTATTTCGATGAGGAAGATGGGAGCAGTCAGGACAGCCATGAGCGGCATGGAGTGCATGGCCTGTCCGATCTCCTGGGAGATTTGGTTCTTGAGGTACTTTGGATGGTTGAATGCGGTTTTATCGAAGACGAAGACATAGGAGAGCGATGCAACGGTGAAGTACAGCACGAGACCGAAGACCCTATTGTAACGTTAGATAAATTCGATGCGCATTGATGCATGGGATGTGTGTTTGGGTGACTATACCATGTGATCAAGAAGAGACTGAAGACCTGACGAAAGCCGTTATCTCGAGGCAGGGAAGACTGGTACGCCGACTGGAAGGGCTCTAGAGAGAAATACTCCGTCGACGGGGTATAGACGAATCCATTGCCCTTGCCATTGACCTGCGCGATGGCCGATGCAGCGGTCGAGTTGACACCGTTGAAGACATTGGACACGACGTCACTGGATGCCGCGGAGAGCGGGAGAGCGGTCGCGTATAGGAAGTCAAAGACAAAGGTATCGAAGACCTCGAGAACGACGTCCATGGCGGCTGTCTCTAAGAATTTGTATTTATATGCTTATGCAGGTACGGCCAAGGAGGCGGATAAAAAGTTTCCAAAGCTTTAAGCTCGACGTGTCTGGGCTGGCGCGTAATGCGAACGACGCGCTGGAGAGGCGGACTGCGAGATGCGATGGAAGGGTCAACGAGCGTGGGTCCTCGACTATGTGCGCAGGAAAGGGATGAAGATGAAGGAGAGGAGGAGGACGAAAGGACGCAGGGGGAGGAGAAAAAGGGAAGAGAGATCGGATCAGATAACGGAATATCATGGAAGCTTAGTAAGCCGAAGATACCCGGAGACGGAATAATAAACATCCCGATCATGTGACCATATTAATAAGTAGCTGAGTCATCTCTTAGTAAGTACTGGTCTGTGCACCTTGACTAAGCCGGGGTGGCTGCTTACATAATCTAACCTATGCATGTCGAAGTCTTGGCGTCCGGAAGAAGAAAGCAGGGAGGAAAAATAGAAGAAAGAAGTTAGATGGAACGACAACATCAACGACATCATCAACATCGTCTATACAGAAGACGCCGGGACGACCATCCAGGGACATCTGTCAGCGAGAGAACAGAGGGCGAAGCGAGGTAAGCTGAAACCCCCAGAAGCAGCGCTGCATCCACTCTGCCGGCGTCGTCAAACTTTCTTTTCCTCTCCCCTTCAACACCTCGCCATTCCTCCTTGCTTGCCTCTTCCTTCCTAGCCTCATCTCCGAGCAGCCAAAGCATCTCCGGCATCAACAGCCAGCTCCCACGCATCAGCATCACGTCTCTGCTGCCAGATAGAGGTCGCCTCTTGCCGTTCTCTTTCTTTTCTTCCTTTTCTTCCTTTTTTCCCGCTCCGTCTCGCGGTGGCCGGCTCTCTCGATTAGCGCATCGCGATCCTAACCCACGACCTAGCTCGTCCATCCCGCAGATATTGATCTCGCGACCATCGCCAGGTATATCAGGAACCAACCAAACCCCCCATCGTCTATCCGTCTACCGTCTACCGTTTCTGCTTCTTTCTTTCTTTTTCTATTGCGCCAATTTCAGCCTCATTTCCCCCATTTTGCTAGTCCGTGCCCCATAGCAGACCGCCAGCGTGTGTTCCTTATTGACTTTTATATCTTTTTTAAACCACAATTGATAAACCCTCACTAACACCTCCCTCAAAGATACAAATCGCCTCTCTCTTCTTAATACAAAACCAACGTCACGAGATACACGAAATACCGCCGCCATGTATGGGTCTCATCGAGCCATGGTCACCGCGCCGCCCAACACGCGCCTGACAGAGCTGCTCGACCAGCTACGACAGGAGTTCGATAACCAGTCGCGCAGCACCGGCGAGTTCGAACATCAGTGTATGCTCCCCTGATTCGTTGCGGCGAGACCGTTGTATAGACTGACAATGAGACGATCTCTTTAGTGACTGGCCAGCTCCAGGAGATGGAGATGATCCGGCAGAAGGTCTACCAGCTGGAGCAGTCCCAGCTCAAGATGAAGCAAGAGTACGTCGACTCTTCTTCACCGCCATGTCTAGAACCAGTTCATAGCTAACCGTCAGTCTAGCTACGAAGCTGAAATCCGCACACTGCGCATGGAACTCGAATCTCGCGGCATCCACGTCCCTCCATCACACGTTGGCGGACCACCACCACACGGAGGCCCCTCCCAGGCTCCTCCTCCAGCCCTCGGACATGGTCCTAGTAACCTCTTTGGAGGCATCATGGCCAACCAGGGAGGCGGTGCGCCTGCTCTCGCCCCCCCACCTCCACCACAGGACCAGCAACAGGGCGCCCAACACTCACTGCAGAACCCTCCTAATGCGCAGGGCCCACCACAGCCTCCCCAGGGCGCCTTTGCCGGCTACCAGCAGGGCTCTGGCGTGAATGGCTCCGGTATGCACTTCACAAATTCCTTATATAACCCCAATTATAGCCACATATTAATATCTGTGTAGCATTCGGGCCACCTGCTCCCACAGCATCTCCTGGTCCTGGAAAAGGTCGCAACGCTCGCGCTCCCGCCGGTCCTGCAACCCCTCAACAAAACCAGCAAATGGCATTCTCAGAAGCCCGCCCATCGCCCCAGATGCCTCTCCAGACTGCCGTCAGCCAACAGGCTGTGGCTCCTTACCGTACCGTGGGAAACACCCTTGCCGAACTCGACCCAGATAAGCTCCCACCTAGCCAAAAGAAAGAAAGCAGCGATTGGTACGCTGTCTTCAACCCAGAGATCCCGCGTGTCCTTGACGTCGACCTCGTTCACAACCTCGTCCACGACAGTGTTGTCTGCTGCGTTCGATTCAGCGCGGATGGTAAACACGTGGCTACGGGATGTAACCGTTCCGCTCAGATTTTCGAAGTCAGCACCGGTTTGCTTGTGAGCACGCTACAGGATGACTCGGTCGACAAGGACGGCGACTTGTACATTCGCAGTGTCTGCTTCAGTCCTGATGGAAGGTACCTCGCTACCGGTGCGGAGGATAAGCAGATTAGGGTACGTCTATACTCACCATATTGAGATTTTATATTGAGCCAACTAACCCCCTCAATAGGTCTGGGACATTGCCAGCCGCACAATCAAAAACATTTTCTCCGGCCACGAACAAGACATCTACTCTCTCGACTTTGCCCGCAACGGACGTTACATCGCCTCTGGAAGTGGTGATAAGACTGTCCGTCTCTGGGACATTGTTGACGGTAAACAGGAACTCATCCTCAGCATTGAAGACGGCGTTACCACCGTTGCCATCTCTCCGGACGGCCGCTATGTGGCTGCTGGATCTCTCGATAAGAGCGTTCGTGTCTGGGATACTACCACTGGATACTTGGTGGAGCGACTCGAGAGCCCAGACGGCCATAGGGACAGCGTTTACAGTGTTGCTTTTGCGCCAAATGGAAGGGATCTTGTTAGCGGCAGTTTGGATAAGACTATCAAGATGTGGGAACTTACACCCCCACGAGGAATGGTCCCCGGTACAGGACCAAAGGGAGGGAAATGTGTGCGCACCTTTGAGGGACACAAGGTAAGTCACTCACCGATACTTCATGCATTCTTTCTTTCGTTTATATGCCGTTCATACTAATTTATTTTTTGTAGGACTTCGTGCTTAGTGTCTGTCTAACACCTGACGGACACTGGGTCATGAGTGGTTCGAAGGATAGAGGAGTTCAGTTCTGGGATCCTGCAACTGGTAATGCCCAAATGATGTTGCAAGGCCATAAAAATTCAGGTATTTTCTCCTTTTTCTCTCTTGTCGACTATTTTCTGGATGTTGGCTAATCATATCTTACTAGTTATCTCCGTTGCTCCAAGCCCGACTGGCCAGCTCTTTGCGACTGGAAGTGGAGACATGCGTGCTAGAATCTGGAGGTTAGTGCCACCCTACTTCATTAAACCATTACGTTGCCTGGTTGCTAACAGATAATTCACATAGCTACTCATCATGGAATAACCGCCGATAGATTACTTCAATCTCCCATATCACCCTTTCTCTCCAGCAACCAAACTCACTCATCCCTAACAGCTTACACCTTTAGAATAATGGCGCCATTCTCGTCCCCATCCGTTATCTTTCCCAACCTGTTTATCTACCTTGTTTCTGTTCTAGTTTTGTCCCTGTGCTTGTTGGCCTCCTTTTTACCTGTCTGCCTATCTGTCTATGCCCCTTCGCGGCAATGGAAATGAAAAAAATGAAAAACGATTCTTATCTTTCATCTTGTCTTATCTCGACTTGATCTCATGGAGTCTTACTTCTTTGCGTCAATCTACTTATCTGTCTATGTCTACTCGTATCATACCCACTGCCTCTCGGTTTCTCTTATTGGAGGAAAATATCCACATTGCGTTCGTTTTCTAAACAAAAAAAACAGCTGGGATTTATCGAAGACTGGCCATCTCTCCATCTTCCCTCTCCTGCTGCTATTTCTATCAAAGTTACGGCTGTCCAAAGTTACGGCTGTCTTGTGCCTTGGCTTGATTCTATTTTATTTGTTTGATACCTTCAGCCACATATCTTTCCTTGCCCTTGTGTCTACTTTTATCAACTCGACCCTGGATCAGAGTGGCCGGGAGGCAGATAATGAGGCGGAGAGCAGCCAAGTCGAAGGCAGGACAGGGAGTAAATGGGATTCAAAATCATGGCATGCTATGGTATAGTGTCTATGGCAGGAATGCGGGTGGTGTTGTTTATTTTGTTTATTTCATCTATTCCGTTTTATCCCTTTCTCATCTTTTAATTGTTCTTTTGGGTTGTAGTTTCTTATACCTTTCTGGTTTGCATTCATTCTCGTATGTCATTTAGGGCAAAATTAATGGTTTCATTTCTATATTTGTCATTTAAGGGGGTAATGAGTGTGTTGGTTGAGATATCATCAGGAGGTGAAGTGATATAAAACCATCTTTGCCAATAAATAATGGATGGACATCCATTTGAGAAATGATTCCACGTGATTGATTATATATGTGGATCAGGATCATGCCGTTTTATTCCCTTTCTCATTTAAACCAATATCTGTTCTAGACTGGTGATTCTTTCGGGATCAATTTAATTCGGCTATCTACCTGCTATGCGGGCCAAAGGTATCCGTGTCTTCTATCAACCATTACTGCAAACTTAATGAGAACGAATAAACTAAAGCATTGTTGGAAAACGAGCACTTTACTAGATACCCTGTTTAATTCTCAAGCTTTGATATCTCGTATCTGATTATGTGTTGGTCTACCAGGATTTGCTATAGAGGGCCAATACCATAGTCCTTAAGCCCGCCCATTTCTCTTACTTTTCTACCACGAGAACGGTATGGCTATTATGGTTTTGGCATCACGGGAGTTCACTAGAGCTATGCTCGACTACTCCCTCCCTTGCCTAGCTGATCGAGGTTGTTTCCAGGAGCCTCCGAGCCCAAATTGATGTATTATATGCAATCAACGCAAGCAGCCACTGAAGGCAGCCTAGGCCGTGTATTGAAAAAGGGAATAACGCTTCTGTACGGAACGAAGGAGAGAAGATCTGTTTCCTAGAATATCAAATCGTGTTGGTATTCTGGCATGCCTGCAACCCGATAAAAGCCTTATCACCTATGCTACAACATTCCAACTTTTGCTAGCTGGACAGGAACAGGAAAGCTGCCTGCCGTATAGCTGTTCGTGCCTCGAACCCTCGAGTTATACGAGTCCTTGAAGGGACCTAGGCTGCATTAGCTAGCCTTTGAATGTGTGTGGATATATCCTGCCATATCATACGGAGTAGATCTAGCGGCATATCCCTGCTCCCTGAGGACACCAGTTCTACCTTGAAACAACGTTACATTACTTCCCAAGTGTTCCTAGGTCCAGATTCCGAGACAATGCAGCAGGAGTGAATATTTGTTATAATTTCAGAAATATTTCAAGCCTACTATCATGTATACGGCTGTCCACAGACACGAAAATATGGGATTGGGAGGTGCAACCTCATATTCACCCTTGGGTTCTATTTTCCATTATTCTGGATTACATCCGTGACTGGAGATGAAAGAGCATAGGACGCCCTGATAATCGAGACCAGGCCGCGTACATACGACCTCTCGATGCCTAGCTGGGTCAGCTCTAGTGATACATAGATTTCGAACCGGCCTCTCTTTCCATGGTGCAACTTGATGATTGGATACGTATTTTCATATCTCAGCTCTTTAACTATAAAAATTTCGCAGGTAGTCTGTTTTGGGGTGAGCATGCATATACGTATATTCGTCCGCATTCTTGCGGATAGAATACTATACTCTCACGGGATTGTCTACGATCACAAGAGAGGGCTCTCTTTCCCGCTGTCATGTAGATAGAGACACCCATCATTCTCCGTTGATGTTGCTATCTAGTCCACCATACCGGCTGTCTAGACCATCATACGGGACCAGGTCTTCAAAATACCTGCCAACAAAGGCGAGTAGCGCGACATGAGCGGGAGGAACCAGTGGTCAGTCGTAGGCTGTATGTGTCTCGGTGTCCATCTCCCGTCTCCAAATGACTACTTGGTGATATCCCATCCGGTTCCTACGTGGGACGAAGCTGCCGCAGATGCATACCCAGCTGAGGGTTAGATGTGACGGCCTCTAGGGCCGATAGAATATATCAAATACTACCGGAATGTAGGAAGAGTCTTGTAATCAAATGCAACTTGGTATTTAAAAGGACAAAGCTGGGATTTCAGTGGAAGTGTTGGACGGAGATAACATCAAAGGGCCCCCCGGCCTATCACGCTGTATGGGGAGGCGGCACAACAGGTATCACAGCATGATATCACCCACGACTGCTCCCCCTTTTTGTTTTGGCATACCTGTAGACCATTTGAAGATTCTTGTGATGAGGTGAATGCAGTCTCTCCAAAAATGTACGGTTTAATTCGTGGATTGTAACACCAGAGAGGTTCCACCAAGATAATGACAAGATAGAGGAGGCCAGGCAATTGCTAGTCCCCCTCGCTTGCGGGAGTCAGTGCCGAACGGACAGTATCCATTCTCCGCACGAAGTGACGGCTATTACAGTATATAGCATGCCGTGAGCTAGACTAAGTGACTGACTGCATGTCAAGCGTTGAGGGGTTTCTTCGACGTGGCAGAGGAGGAGGGTTAGCTAGCTTGCTCCTTCACCAAATAGCCGAAGTATGCAGCAGCGGAAGTCCATTTATGGTTTCTTATTATTTGGGGGAAGTTAACAGGTAAACCAGGAGCCTGGATGGCAGGAGGACATGCAATATGCAATATGCATGCAGCCGGTGCATATATCCCGTTCCTCTCCTTCGTATCTCTAAAGGGAATCCCGCGCAGATGAAATGAAAAAAAAGGAGTATCATGATCACGGTCATCCACCGGGTGTACAGCCTTCGTATTCAGTCTCATTTGTGAGAACATGATGGCAATACTGAGGAACATAACTCCGTACTCGACACGGGATATCAGCGCCTAATGCAAAGCCTTGCAGTAGATGTCTTTTGCCTTGGTCTTCTGGTGAAGATCATCGATCTCGGTACCCCGATCTGGAGGCGAATTGATGGATAGATATCCAAGCGACGCCACCTTGTACGTCTTCCTCAATTCATTGATTGGGTGAGCCAGCCAAAATGCCGGCGTTTCCTTCCCAAAGCCTCACTTTTCTTTTTTTACGCCCCCTCTCCCCCAATGGCTAGAAAGAAATACAGAAGGCAAAAAGATGAGGCCAGGTAGGAACGAAGAGTGAGGGCGAGTCCCACGGTTCGTTCCTGTTTCAAGCTTGCTTGCGTTGGTCTTTACTTTAGCGTTCAAGACAGACATGAGTTCTTTCCGCGTAATTCCTTTTTTAACCCGAGTTCTATCCTATCCGCGCTCAGGACGCTTTTTTTCCTGTGTGACGTGGGCGGAGAATATACGCCATCAAATATCATGTATTGTGATGTACTGAGAAAGTCAACTCCAAACTGTGCATGTAATTCTGCACAGCGTGCTTCGTGGACGCAGCCAGAATTACTCACAGCCTCTCAAGGTTCGAGATAGTGTGGCCTAGCGTCGGGTATGGTATGAAGCAAGGGAATCATCGTGTATCGCTTCTGTTCCTCCGGTGGTTCAACACGGGTAGCGGGATTTGGCCACCACGGCTGTGCCTTGCTCCTGCGTCTCTCCTTTTTGCTAGGCCTGGAAACGGAAACGCAATGGGAATAGACTGATCGATTATATTTAATCGATAGACGATCGATAGGCGATCGATAGGCAATCGATAGTAGTTCGTGAATACTCCGTATGCCTGCAATAGAATAATCCCTGGGGAAATTGGACAATCCAGGTGAGGTTTTACCCCTTTATTTCGTTTGACATGTACTCCGTACGGATACATGCTAATAATATGCATCATGATTCCATAGCTAGCCTTGACCAATTATAAAATCGTTTGTGCTCATCAAAGGAGTCCGAATCGATTACACTCTAGGCCCTGGTGGCCACGGCGGCCTGCGTTGATTTGATGTCTCCGAAGGGGCAAGAGACGGCGAGCTAGATCGCGTCGTCTTTCCACGACCCCCGAGGCGAAGTGGCTGATCATCTCCCTTTTGCTTCCGCGGTTATGATAACTCGATTTTGTGTCGAAGGTAAAGGAGCGTTGTCGGCAAGGTACGCCTACCCGTAACAGAAGATAGTCTGCGGGAAAAAGACGACTAGTAAATCTTAAAGGGGCTCCTGTATCAGATTAAGCAGCGACCCTCTATACCGTAATTGGGAAGCTGGAAGCGCCGCTGGGCACCCAGGGAAGATCAGTCACGCGGAGACACCTCCCTCTGCCCTGGGTACGGAGTAGTGTGGCGCCCTTTTTTTGTTTTTTAGATTCATCGTTGAACCCGCGTCCTGCGATCCATCGACATTCCACCCGTACGGTGTTGGGGGAGCAAGTGTGCGTATTTTCCATGGGTAACGCGCACGGGGCAAGCAAGAAAGTTACCTTCGAACGTGCCAGACTGAGGATTATTGCTTTTTGTGCGATTTAAAGATGGAAAAAGTAATATGGGGGGCACATCGTTGACCTCTGTATCCCGAGGAGTTGGGTAAGGGTAGATTTCTGTGTGTCGTTGCTTTCACCCCCTGGTCCAATATTGCAGGGTCCGGGGAGCCCACCCTATCCATTTACTCCATATTTTGCGTTGTCATCAATAATTTCTATGTATAGCCTGCAAGGATGATTGTTTGCATAAGACATGATAAATAAGTTGGCTCGGCGAAAGGAAAATGGTATTATTAATCGATTACTCGACAGTCGGGCAGACCTCTGCCGGATAGCGAAGGATGGAGCGGCAGAGCGACGGACGTTAGATGCCGTTAGCAGAGGGACCCGGCTAGAACGGACGAGTAGGAAGAGAGCTCGTCAAAGAGAATTCTTCCAAGTTGTCGAGATAGCGACAGCCGCGAGTGCGCCTTGTTCCGCACTAGCCTCGACGTGAGTAAGTGCAGCAGCCTGGAGAAAAATGGGAATTATGAAAAAGCAAAAGAGAAGGGAAAAAGCAAACCCTTCCCGTCCGCGAAGCACGGGCCTAAACGAGAGGCCAGGCAAGGGTCTGCCTTGAAACGCAAGGATGGGCCTATTTTAGTGTGTCCGTTTTTCCCTTTGGCGCGTGTGCAGCCGAAGTATGTCGACGCTGTTGTTGAGTTGTGTGGAGGAGGAGAATGCCAGCAAACTGAAGGCTATTTTTAATAATGATCCTGGTGCACCCAAAAGGGACTTGGAGCTGAGAGAGCGCGTCTCGGATGTCCGTTCCTGGCGATTGTCGTGTGGATGCCTTCATTTTCTCGTAGCTTTGATTTATTGGATAGCTGATCGTGAATACGTGCTCTTCTGACAGCCTGTCCCAGCAGGTCTTCGGGAGGCGAGATGACGATTTAGCCTTGCATATTCCGTCGTTACTTTTGCGGAATGCATTTCTTTTTTCTCCCTCTCCTTTTCCTTTTTCATTTAGTCGTTGATGGGGGTCCTTTTCTTTTTTGCTGCCACGTTCCATCTGATCAAGGTTAGCCGGGAGCTAAATAGGGGTCCGAGAAGTACTTCTTTCTTTTCCTCGGACGGTGATGATATACAGACATTCATATTTACTCCAACTAAGCCGTATGGGCCATCTGACTTGGGCGACACACCACCTGGAAAGGCAAAAAACGTTTCTGCTTGTAACGCATGCTGCATGAGATGAGCACTGACTTCGGCCCTTATACGGATATCATTTATGTAACGGTTTCAAAGATCCTCACCCCCAAGGCTGAGAGCGTGGTAGAAAGTCACGGCGGAGAGTTTGGACGATTCTAAATCTGGGACACAACACGAGTCGCTCTTCGTGTTAGAGCTATTCTTGTGGGACTGATTGATATTGCTATATTCTCCGTATGTAATGTATGTAGCCATGGAATGAACACTTCGTGTTGCACGCCGCATGGCATGCAGGCTTTAGGAGAGTCCTATATGTATGTCAATATGCAGATCAACAAAGTGGCATGGCGGACCAGGGAATACTACAGCTATTTTATTCCCAAGAGCCGGAGCACAAGAGACTTTTTGCTTTTCCCCCCTTTGCTGCGAGCGAAGCATGAGGAGGATGAACATTCAGGAAACGCCCCGAGTTTCAGATCGACTTTTACCTTTCCTCAGCTTTTCTTTTCTGGATATGCATACATATTTCGCCGCTCCACATGGGATCCCAAGAAGCAGGGAGCCGAGACGGCAGCAGCAACAAGCAGCACGCCGTCAAAAGCAACGCCTTCGAGCTTTGTCGAGTCCCGACTGGATGTCAACACCGTTTTTTCGCCGATAGCTGACGTCTGATATTGGCTTTCCGGTCCCATGAGGAAGGTTTTGTCCCAACAAGCCACCGATCAGCTTTCCCTCTTGCCGGGACAACTATGATGTAAATATGCCGATATAGGCCCAAGTATGTCATCCCCCTGTGCATATAACATGTCATTATATATTAAAATAGCATCGCAGTGGTGGAGATCGCGATGGTTGAAGAAGCAAAGATGAAGCCAAAATATAAAAATATAAAAAAAGTGTCCCAGCTTTTGTTTGGGGGTCGTTTCCTGGTCGGTACCTGGCCCCGCTCTCCGTACTGAAAGACGGCCGTCCATTGGCTGGAACCGCGTAAGTTTGCAGGTCCCAGCCAATCAGCGGTGTTTCTCCAGGTTTGTTACCGGTCACAGCTTATCTAAGCAACCCAAGAAGGGCCGACCCAAAAGAGGAATCAGGAACGACCTTCTTTCGCGACTCCAACTTTGCGTCCTATCCAACATACATTTCGAGCATACTTTGAGCATCTTTTGTCGACGGTTAATACGCCGGTGAGATATATCAGATTTGGCGGCCGCAAAGAGACTTTTTTTGCCTTTCAGCTGGCTGAGCCACACTAGTCTAGTCGGCGATGACATGACACCCCCATCAGCCTCGATCCGGACGCCCCAGTTCGATATCCATCCCATCCGCAACCCAGGGATTCGACGACCCACTGAAATTCCCGTCATTTGGGACCGTACACCACCCTTGCAGCGCTTAGCGGAGCCAGGAAAAATGCCTCTGACCCTCTGCTGTCCTCCTGTCCTCGCCCGGATGTGCTTGAAATCTTCCGCGATTGGCGGCAGGTCTCGTGCCTCTTCCGGATCTATACGGACGTCTGGCCAATCATGCTGGCGGCAACATGGGGGGCAAGAGACAGCTGGAGCAGAGGTGGACGGGCATCGTCGCCAATCAAATGGCAGACATCCTGGTCCAACAATCAGCAGCTAGCAAACAATAGTCTGAGAGCTCGCCACTAAGAACAATCAAAATCTCCATAGCCCGGAGTTACGGTACATAACCCTAAATGGGGACAGGAGGGTGCCATCCATCAAATACACACTAAGAAACGTACTGCGCTCCATACGGAGTGTGGGTAGGGTGTTGGAACCAGGCCGGGGCCTCCAGAAGTCGTTTGATTTGACTGATTGCCGTGGGCTAAAACTCCCTAGGTTAAACCCCATCGAGGATTTTGCTTACGCTCTGGCGGGAACCAAGGTTGGGTGTCCATCCATCACTCGAAGGAGCTAGACTTGGGGGAGGTTTCAAAGGGCCAAGGCAGTCTTGGCTTGGTTGTCGGCTGACCGTGTTTTGATGGAGAGTTCTCAGCGTGCCGTATTTCTCGGCGTGCAACTATACGCCTGGCTCCGCTCTGCAGCGAACAAGGCGACCCTCCTGGACGATCGCCTGTCACTACCAATGCTCCCTTCCCAGGGTTACGTTAGCTGGCCATGGCAAAAGCGCAGTGATAGGGGAACCCTTTCTGCCATTTCAGTGCAGAGGAGACCAACAGACATGGGGGGAGGGAGGTCCCTTGATCAACACTGTTCCAGGACCCCGGCGATTGCATACGCTAAAAGCTCCGTGCCCTCCGTGTATTCAACTCTGATGTTTGGGCATTCCGAATTGAGTGTCAATGGTCTACCAATTTTGGGCGACTAGTGTACTCCACCATCCTTGCCCGTCCTACTCCAGACCCAACCTCGAATGGGCCACCCTCGACCAGTGGGATCTGCCCTTTGTTTTGTCGGCCACACACAATGCTCTGCCTCTTTCAGCTTAGCCTAACCAAGCCTTAGGCTCGATTTAGGTGCTCCCGGCTGCATTACAGCGTACCCATCGACTGAACTCTAGCCCGCTTTTTTATTCAACATGGATGCCGGCCGCCAGATCACAATCCTGCATCTGAGCTTGCTTTCGTGCCCCCCTCTCCCTTCTCCCTCTCTCTCCCATCCCCCCTATCCACTTTTTTTTTTATTTTTTTAATCTTCTCTTGTGCTACCCATTAGGTATTTTTTTAGGTGTTTGAATCTGTGCGATCCCTAGCTCATTCGTCGGAAACGTTAGACTATCTCTCTGCCATGACGATAAATTAATCAGGATCCGTTCTCTTTTCGGTGTAGCAGGAGAGCGAATATTGTACCGCCAAAAACGACCGGCCAATACGCCTCTTTTTTCACTTCCTTACATATCATTCAACCCTCCTCTTATATGACCCACACTTATCCACAGCATCCAACCGCCAAATAGACTCGCTTCTGCATCTCACGTTCGATGAAATCGCGATCTACATACTCCGTACATATCTGCGCACTGTTATCAAACAACATCTCACAACTTCGCCTTTAGCTTGTTCCCCTGGCAATCCTATTGAAGTGACGCCGGCTGTTTAACCCCACTCTGCAGCTTCGCTAACGTCAAGTTTCCGCGACCAAGCTTCAAGGGAGAGTTTAAGCTATCGGAAGAGAGTTTGGTATCATACATTGCGGATTACGTCCCCGACGATTCACTTGAAAGAGTGGTCATTTGCTCCATTATATCGTTCATTCGATTTGTCTTTTTTCCTCCCCGCGACCTAATCATATACCAATGATTTATGCTTAATTTTTCTTCTTCCGTCAATATATAATTTATACATAAGCTCCTTTCTCCCACCAACCTTCCCTTCGCGAGACTTCTTGCCGACATTTTCGAGGAAATCCATACAACTGTTGGTCACGTCTTTGTTGCCTGTTCCCGGGAACCAATCGCCGCCCCTAGATCGATCGACCATTTTGCCTCACGCCCGGCACTTGACAAGTCACTGCCTTGCACCAAAACCACCCTCTGACCTGGTTGTATTTAGCCCACCAGCCGCTCCCCTTCTATCGAACTTAAATACAACATAGCCATACCAAAGCAGGCACCAAACAATACCCGTGCGAGAGAAAAGAAAAGAGACAAGAAGGGGAAAGGAAAAAAAAAGAAAATATTCACCGAGAAGCACGACAACAAAAAGTAAAGAAATAAAAGCACCAGCAAAAGTTACACTTGTCGTCTCTTTACCCCAAGCCGTTGGATTGTTGTTCATTCTTCACAGCATTGGACAACAAACTTATTGACATCCAAATCACTTGCTTGACCGCCTTGAATCTTCGCCCGGGGATGTGGTTCGGCCACCACACTTGGAGCATCGATACCTTTGTGATTAAAAATGGAGACAGCGGTGCCTGTTCCGTGTACTTTTTCCAGCCATGATTTGGCTAATGTTGCTCACCGTCGTATGATGGCACCGCATCATGAACAAAACATCACCTATTACTCGAACCCGGCACTCTCATACGCTGCACCGATCCAGCCGTCGTCACTCGACTTTGGACACATCTTGAACACCAACCATCACCCTGCTGCTGCATCTTACCATGGCTTCTTCGGACAGAATCACCATTCGCAACAGCAGCCACCACCCCCGCAACAACAGCAGCAGCAGCAGCAACAGCAGCAACAACAACATCCGAATCATCAACCGCATCACCAGCAGCACCAGCAACACCAACCGCATCCGCAACAACATCAACCACATCCGCACCATCAGCCGCACCAGCAACACCCTCAGCACCCACAGCACCCGCAGCACCAACAGCATCATCAACAACAACATCCTCAGCAGCATCAGCAACAGCATCAGCAACCGCAGCAACAGCCCCAACCTCAACCGCACTTACCACCGTCACAATCAAGGTTACCACCTAACCAACCAGCAGCCCTGCAACAGCCGATCCCGGATCCCCGTCATGCGAAGAATGGCGTCTCTCGGATGGTAGGAGCGCCAGTTACAAGGGTTGAGGAATCTCAGCCAGTGCGTGCCCCAATCGAACAGCACAACCGGAGTGCTGAAATCAGCAAGCTACCCTCACCTCCGGGTAGCAAGCCAGAAGTCGAGTTCTCCACCGAAATCGATACCCTCATGAGAGCGATCCAGTCGAAACCACGAAGTGCGTCCCAGCCACAGCTACAGCTACCACCTCTTCAGAAGTTCAACAACGGTGCTACTACGTCGAGTAACGTTGGCATGCATGGTGGTGCTCCCGAATGGGCTCAGCCAAACTACGGTGCCCCCATTTCCCAAGAGCAGGCCCAACAGATACAACAACCCGGCTATGCACCCCATCAGCAGACGCGCAATGCATCGACGAAGCAAAAGTCACGACGCAAGTACGAGTGCACACTACCGGAGTGTCGCAAGAATTTCACGCAAAAGACACACCTGGACATCCACATGCGAGCCCATACCGGTGACAAGCCATTCGTATGTATATCCACGGAGGAAATGGAAATCAATCCTCCAGTCCCTTGTACTTAGCTGGAATTTGGTATACTGACCCTTATCGAACTAGCTTTGCGGCGAGCCTGGTTGCGGTCAACGCTTCTCCCAACTTGGAAACCTGAAGGTAATTCAATACATAACTTTTCCTTAATAACATATTTAATATAGCTAACCTCCCATCCTTAATCTAGACTCATGAACGGCGGCACACCGGAGAGAAACCCTACTCCTGTGATATCTGTCACAAGCGTTTTGCTCAACGAGGAAACGTTCGCGCTCATAAGATCACCCACGACCAAGCGAAGCCATTTACGTGCCGACTAGACGATTGTGGGAAACAATTCACACAGTTAGGAAACCTCAAGGTACGTTAACGGAACAACTGATTGAAAGCAATCTATGTGATGCAGTTCAGATCTAACCATACCACAGTCCCACCAAAACAAATTCCACGCTCAAACTCTACGGAATCTCACCGTGCGGTTTGCCATGATTACTGAGCCTGATAGAATGAACCCACAGGACGCAGAAATGTGGGAATACTTCGCCATGCTCTATAAAAACAGCAACAAGGGCATCAAAGGTCGCGGAAAAGATCGCCGCGTCTCATCGACTGCAAAAGCCCGTTCGAATTCCACCAAGACAAACAACTCCGATACGAGCGCTAATAATATCATGAATTCCGTTCCTGTCTCAGCTGCTCCGAACAACAGAATGCCCACACACCAACTCGCACTTGGTAACGAAGAAGAGGCAAAGCTAATGCGGGAAAGAAGCTACCACCGTGGTACTTACCTTGGAACCCCCAGCAGTGATGATGTTGAATTCCACGAGCAGATGTATCAACGAGGGGGTCACTAATCGGGTTACCGCAATATAATCAAACTACGAATGGCACAGCATTTGTCCCTTTACCGTGATCTCACTGAATCAGGTACCACGGATAACATTTTCAAAAGAAAAAAAATCAAAATCCAAAAAAATCGAGCACAGTCATGGGTATTAGGAGTATATAAAGGTGGGATTGGAGCATTTGGCGGAAGTATTCCCGCAAAAAGCCATAATACGGCAAAAAGCACTCGGCTCTGCTACCTCGTTTGGAGGGGCTCCTTTCCTTTTTTTAACTACCCGCAAAAAGGAAGGAGAACCACGTTTCCTATTCTTCCATTTCAACCCAACAGCGAGAGGAATAATTTCTAATTCCGCACTTTTCGACACCCCTGCTACTACTACTCGAAACTTTTGCATCATTCATGGAGGGGACTTGCTCTCATTTCTTCCTTTCTTTTTCATCTTTTCTTTTCCATCATGGTTGTTGTTTTTTTTTTTTTCAAATACACAGCATGAGCAGCTAGCATACCTTGACCTTTTTTGGCTTCTTCATTTTCTTTACTCAAGGTGTTTGTCTGGCTGTAGTTTCATACCATTATACCAATCTGTTTTGTTACCCTTATACCTACCCAACCAATTAAACTTATTTCAGAGCATGTATCTATCAGTTCTCCTGCTTATTGCCATCATCAATTTCGCCGCCCTTGTGTACTTACCCGCTCTTATATTTCGGCTTATATCCACCTACCTTACCTCCGTCGTCTATCTCTACAGTTTAGCCAAACCTCACTAGCTCTACTTGAACTTCAGCCTTGCTCCTTGGGCTTTTATAGTCCGTTTGCTTATATATGGGATGAAGTATACCCCGGATATCTACTTAACAAAGAGCGTTATGGTGTTGGAACTGTTCCTTATGAACAGGGGGGGCCTGAATTATTAAATAATAATACTTGGATTGGCAGGGAAAGGAAGGTAAGTATATTGCACTGAGATAACAACGTTGATGCTGTGCCACATCGTTTGTATCCACATCTTTGATTATTGATGGTTGATCATCCATGATAATAATGAACGGAGGGCAGTATATGCATATGCCATAGGAAATCTGCAGAATGCCAAACTCTTGAGCTACCAGTTTAAGCAAGCTTGGTAAAAGAAAAGAAAAAATCATGTGTTCCTGCATGAAATATAAGACTATTGCCTCAACATGGAAAACTATAAAGTCTTTCCTATTCAACTGACTTACATCATTTCTATACCGCCAGATATATCCTTGCATTCTCATAGACAAGAAATGTAACCCACGTACTAGGCAGAACGCGGATCAAATTTGGCCCCAAACCCTTGTAGAATCCAGCTAAACCTTCTGTCCGCAATATTTGGACAAAGGCATCACGTACACCTTTATAGGTTCCTCTTGCGTCATACGTCTGTAGGCGGGCGCGGAGTACCTGGTATGGGTAGGTAGCACAGCCGGCGAAAATCTTAGATATGCCTGACAGTAGGAGATAATCCATGTTGCTCAACGTCCTCAGCTGCGTCGAGGCCGTGTCAGTTGATGGCGCGGCCCCATCGAATGAGGTAGATAGGGCCATCCGCGCACGATATTTCTTCAACTGTTCATATGCCATAAACTGTAAGGCGCCGTGGCTCACTCCAAACATAGCTGGCACCAAACCCTGGTAGAATCCACTCAGGCCTTCCGTACGGTATATTTGCCGGACTCCTGCCATCATCGAGGAGTACGCGCCTGGCGCCTGGGCACCGGTGGAGAGCATTCGGGTTTTGATAACCCATATTGGGTTGGTGAGTATGGTTGTTAGAACCCCTGGAGAATATAAATACGTTAACTCTGGGTTATATGAGGGGGATACGAGAGTAAATGGTGTAGATATATGAACATACCTGAAGTCCCGGATGCGACGAAGTAATCTAACGACGAAAGCCCACCAGCACCGCTTCCATCCCCACGGGACACACTTAAAAGCTCTTTAATTTCGCCATACCACAAGAAATATAAGCCCCAGCTCACGGAATTCCCAACCAGATTGGGCGTGAGACCTCGATAGAATGCCTGTACTCCGCCTTCATTGCGTGATATGCCACGGATAATGCGAAGAGAATTGCCGATGCGCGAGGTTGAAAACCGATCCACTATAATTGGGTGGTCGAAGCCAGATTAGCATGGTCTCTAGATGTTATATCGAGGTTTGCCTACCTTGTAGCCGTGTCTTGACTATATCAAGGGGGTGGACGACAAGCGTTGAGCAAATGCCGGCACTAAAGCCAGCTATCGTCTCAACCAACGACGAGGAAAGGCCATTTTTGTCATTCATGAAACCTCCTTGCTGTAAATCTCTCTGTATTCTTCAATTCCTCGTAGGGAACTCACTGTGGCGGCGAAAATTAGCTATGATATTGTATTTGCGGAGAGTTGGAGAGCCAAATTTTTGTTTTGCAGAGCGGAGCGGAAGACTTCCTTGGCCGAACAGGCACTCCCGCAGCTTTATATCTGAATACAGGGCCTTAAGAGGTATTATAGGAGCTTCGATAGATGTATTTAGGGCTTGTCCGTGGTTTAATCCTACACTTGGGCTCTACTAACAAAAATTGACTAGGATGCGAACCCGCGTTAATGGCCATATAGATCGGAATATTCATCAATGACAGTAACAATCTGATTCTGGAATCACATCAGGTCAAGGCGGCACCGTGACCTCGCCAGTTTAAGGTAGTATGTAATTCTTCTTGGTTCGCTGAAGTGTGTCGACAGACACTGAAGGGGAAAATTGTGCTCAATTGAAATGTTATAATGATACAAGTAGAAAGGAAATAGAGACTTTCCACTAGAAATGATCCAGTGTTCAACCTCCACAATCGTCGTAAACGCGGTGGGACTGCTGCGTGAATTCAGTCCAAATAGATGGGCTGATCCCTCGAGAAAAAGATGAGGCCGGAAGTGTGCATGGCGTTAAGCCTATATTGCCGAGAATTATTATTTCCAGTCCTTCGTATAAAACACCGCCATTTTATAGTCGTACGCCTTTCCATGCCCTTAAATGTTCGTCGTAATGTTTTATGCGAGGGGGGAGAAGAGTCTGGTAGGAGTCACGTCAGTGGGAAAGCCCGGTAAGCAGTTGCTGCTCGGAATAATGTCATACTTGAGGAGAGTCGGTCTTGGTTCACTGTATGTGTATCCTGGTAGAAGTTAGCAAGATTGAACTGATCAGAGGTAGATATCAGTCTTCTCATCACTTACCAAGGTAAACGATCAATGGAAGATATCCGCTGTAGAGCCATCGAACGGCAACGGTTAGTCCTCCATCTCGTTTCTCATAAAAATAGCCAAAGCCAGCCTGCCATCATCAAGATAGATTCACTCACTAGTGTATGGCAACCCGCGAAACGTCGATGACCTTGGAGATGCGCTCCTAATGCTGGTGTTAGAACGGTTTCTATCGCGAACAAGCTGGAAAGTTGAGATATCCTACCTTTGTCTCTTCTGAAAAATTCATCATCTTTGCACTGGTTCTTGCACTGGTTCGTTTAATATAGTATTAGATTGTAGTAATAGCCTGTAGTGTTTGCCAGTGTTGTCCCTGATGATGGAGGAAAATTCGTGGAGATAAGAAGTTCGTCCATGGATTTCGGAGCTCGATCAGGAAAAATTAGCTTCCTTTCTTGGCGCTCAACTGTCTTTCTCCATTGACCAAACATCAAAATACTTGCACAGCCGACATAGATATTGATGTGCAGTCGTCGCGTGTTTTCCAGACAGCCATATTGTTTAATTATCAGTCTAAGGAGCAATCATGTCCGGCGCAAGGCACTGGTAGGTCGTTTGGTCGCGTTTCCCCGTCTCGCGCATACAGGCAGAGGGCTAACTGAAACTAGGGAACAAGACAAGGAGGCAACAGTATACATTGGGAATCTCGATGAGCGAGTCACAGACAGGCTGGTGTGGGAGCTGATGCTTCAGGCCGGCCGTATTGTTAACGTACACCTCCCCAAAGACCGCGTCACGCAAACGCACCAAGGCTACGGCTTCGTCGAGTTTAATAGCGAAGAGGATGCCGAATATGCGTCCAGGATCATGAACCAAGTACGTCTATACGGCAAGCCAATTCGAGTCAACAAGGCGTCTGCCGACAAGCAGAAAACAGTCGAAGTTGGTGCGGAGCTGTTCGTTGGGAATTTGGACCCTATGGTATCAGAGCAGGTGCTATACGATACGTTCAGTCGATTTGGATCTTTGATATCACTTCCCAAGGTTAGTTTGATGCAAGACTCTTGATTTTAGCTTTGATCTTTATTTGTACTGATTCTGTATTACAGGTTGCCCGAGACGATGCGAACTTATCCAAAGGCTATGGATTCATATCTTTCTCCAATTTCGAGGCTTCCGATGATGCTATCACCAACATGAATGGGCAATATCTGATGAATAAGGAGATAACCGTTCAATACGCCTACAAGAAAGATGGAAAAGGAGAGAGACATGGTGATGAAGCCGAGCGAATGCTTGCTGCGCAGGCACGGAAACACAACGTCCAGCCTCAATCACAGCAATCGCTACCTCCCCAATTTGCCGGCGGTACTGGCCCTGCTCCTGGCGGTGCTGGTGGACAAAATGGGCCTCCTGCCGTGCCTCCGGGGCAGGCGATGGAAGCTGAACCGCCACGACCGCCGATGAATGTTGGACCAACACCGCCCGACTTTGGCGCTGGCAGAGGCATGGCCCCCCCAGTGATGAACGGGGGATATCCGAACATGAATATGGCCGGTCCACTCCCACACCATCGCGCACCACATGCGCCGCACCCACCACCACACCCATCTCAACCACTAGTTACACCTCCGCCAGGACTTCCTGCACGCCCTCCGCCATCTCAAGCTGGCTATGGCGGGCCCCCTCCAGGATTTCCTGCTCAGCCACCTCGATTTGGTCAGCCTCCGCCTGCTGGTTTCGCTCCACCTCCTGTTGGAGGGCCACCTGGCCCGGGTGGCCCGCCAGCCCAGCTACCGCCTGGATTTCAACAACAGGGATACGGCCGCGGTCGTTGAAATGCCCATTAAGCTAACGTGAAGGTGGATTCAAAATATATTTTACTGGCCGGAGGCTCGAGCCTCCTAGATATCATGATGGTCCGTCTTTCTGAACATTTACATCAAGTGAATACATCCCAGCTAGGCATTAGGACCTTAAGAGTTCGAGTCACAGGCTCGGTTCGCCTGCTCATGCCTGTTCAAAGCAGCATCAAGTGGTGGATGAGGTCAAGCTTGTATTGAACAACTATGTTCTTGGATATTTGCAGAGATGTTGCGACTGCAATGTATGAGGGATGGCTAATAGTACACTAAGGACGACGAACAAACGAGAAATCGCAAACGATCAACGCTGAGACAGAACTGGACAAGGAGATAGCCTGGATAGGGTTAGTGAAGAGAAACGGCTTAGAAGCGCCCAAGAGCCTTAGAAACAGGCAATAACAAGAATATTATGATTAAAATGAAGTTCAAACCCCGCACTCCTGCGCTCCGTACCCAAGGAGATTTAAAAAAAATTGGACAAAGGGGACTCGTGGGAAGGTATATAGCCGAAGGTATTTCATCCCACTGTTGGTCTCGGAATAGCAATCACTTCCCAAAGATAGACGGAAAACCGGTCTATCACGAGAACGACACAAACTTCGGATCTCGCGGCCTCCCATCAGGGCCAATGTTATTCTTCGCAAAGCGTTGTTCGGTATATATCCGTCTGGCTTCGTTGAAATCGACCTTTCTACTCTTCATGATCCGCAGAACCTCGGACTTTCCGCGCTTATCTAGGCCGGCACGGGAATCACCCTCCACGATGTTATCTGCGAGATTAAAGTCCGCAGAGGATAGTCCCGCTTCGGCATCGCCTCTGAAACTTGTTGGTAGCTGAGTGTAGAGGAATGGAGGGAGAGGGAGGTGAGGAAGCCAGCGATCGCGGGTGAAGTAGGCCGCTATAGAAGGAGATTAGTTCGATGGTCACTTGGAATCTTCGGGATACAAAAACAGGGGGCTCTTGCGAACGGAATAGACGGAAAGGCATGATCTCCAGCTTACCTGCAACAGAGAGGAAAATAAAGAAACTGAGAGAATAGAAAAAGTAGCCCATGACGTCGGTAGATTAGGTATACCAGGGATGTTGCGTTGGCCGTTGATAAGAGAGTTCAGGCGGGTTGTAAGTATTAGAAAGGAGATGGAAGGGTCCAAGTCAACGCCTACCGGGAGAGGCAGGCTATATAGAGTAAAGAACGAACGTAGTATAGGGTGCTGCCTTCAAGGCTGCGTCGAAGCTGATATTTGTCTCTCGTCCTCTTGTTATCGCGTCTTCTTCTTTTGACGCCCGCAAAAAGGAAAGTCAGCACATCTCCAGTCACGTGATATCAGGTGATTAGAATATCTTACGTAAGCACATATGCTAAGTCAGCCTAGACTAAAACGGGCCAAGTTAGCGAGTCTTCCCGGCAAGGAAGGTTACCCGGGTGCCAAGACTTTTTCCTGGGCGCGAATACACACAACAATATTCACCCATCGCCAAATTCGGTGCACGAGAAAGAAGGGCTCAGTTCAACCATCACCAACAAACCACCCTCCACCTCCCTCCACGAAGTCACCCGTTTTTCTCCTAGACGCCATGGCTGCTACCGCCCGTCCTAACGTGTCCGACGACCTCGTCTGGGGTATTGCCCGTACGAACCCCCTTCCGTTCTCCACGTTTCGAGATGCCAGAGTCTGCGGTTGATGCGCGCGGTTAAACACACAGTTGAAGCTGATTAGAAGGGATTTTTCGAATGATTAGGAACCCAGAATGCCTACTTGGTTAAGCGATCGACCGGTGGTGGTGCACAGTTTTCTCGTGACCCATTGAACTTGATCAACAAGCACTCGAGAAAGGTGGGTTATTTAACATGGGATCGGATATAGTGTCTCTTACTTCAGGTTATGGACTAACTGGGTTCTTTTACTGTTATAGTATGCTGGATTCGTCAACTCCAAGGTATTCACTCACCCCTATTCATACGGTTATAGTTTGCGCCAGAAATAAGTGTACGAGAAAGGCGTTGAATGCGAGAGGTGGACGGACAAAAGAGAGGATAGACGGCGCAATCAACGTGGAGGAACATTCATGGCTTTATTCTGACTTGGTTCTCTTGGCTATAATAGGCTATCGGCGTCCAGGCTGGTGAGAACGGCGGTGTTGCTGTCACCACCAAGAAGGCCGCCAACACCTTCAAGCCCGCCTCCAACACTGTCACTGCCAACCACGGATCCGGCTCCGCCAACCGCAAGTAAGAACCCCCCGAATTCTGTCGATGTTATGCTCCATGTTCCGACTGTCGAGGTTATCGAGGCTCAAAGGAGTGCGATATATCAAGTGACAAGGAGGAGGAAGACATATATACCCTTGGCCGGACGCTATGCTAAACATGATATTTTTCTCTCAGGGTATACAAGGGTGTTGCCAACCGAGCTGTGACCGGCGGATACCGAGCGGACCTCCGCCCTGAGGCCGTTCTCCGTGCCAGTGCTATCCGAAAATCCCAACGACCAAAGAAAGACAGCCCTGAGAAGAAGCTCAGAGGCGCCAAGGCCCGAAAGGCCGCTGAGAAGGATGCTTAGATGAGTCGGTGAACCGGGAATGAGGGAAGGAGGCGTCTGTTGCGAACCTGGAGATATATCTTTTTACTATTTTCTCCCAGCCCGCCCGAACTATAGTTAGGGTATGACACAATAAAAAAATACGAAATGATGGCTGCGTATTAATACATTATGAGGGTTCTTGGATGCATCATGTCTATACTGTCTGAACAAAACGTCACCATTTTCCTATTATAGAAGCTATGGAAGTGTGAAGTTCTAGCTTCTATACTACCCAATGATGACGTTGATATGTACTGCATGCGTACATAGCATGGCCACCCTGGTCGTCCCAAGACTAACGAGGTATCGGACAGTCTCCGAGACAGCAGGGCAGAACCAGCTCTTGAACCCCCACTACACCTTCATGTAGCCTTGCTACGCACGGGTAGACTGACGTAGAAGCTTCCGTCTCCGTCGAAGAAAGATCGGAATAATCCGTAACGATTCGTTCCGTGCCAGAGTGGGTTGACGATACCCCATACCTCGGTCTAGCAGAGAGAAAGACCTCTGCTCTATGAAGAAGGATTGACGTAGCATCACCAGCAGGTCTATCAGCCTGCCTCTAGAGGACTTTGTGTGTAGTTCGACCATGGTAAAGTCGACGACGCGGACAATTGCTTTTTTGATGGCTTCAATTCAAGCTTTCCGGCGCCGCGTTCCTGGAGCTCTAGAGTGGGGCCCGGACATGCATCGATATCGACCCATCATGGCGATGTTCATGGCTATGGTCATGGCTATGTTCGTGGCGATGGTCATGAGCGTCGTCCTCCTGGCGAGACGTCTCCCGTGGTATATCCATCCAACGCCCGCAGAAGGACATCCCAACCCGCCAAGCGCAATGCGTCACAACGATCTCGTCGGGGGGAAGAGTATGGTCTCACGTGATGCTGATTGGGTAGAGATGCAGCGTTCCTTGCAAGCTCCCTTGTTTCCGAGCGCGATCGCCCGCGCCCATGAAGCCGCGGTGACCGTAGGGAAGTATAGAGAGTAAGAAGTATAGAGTAAGAAAGAGAAGAAAGAGAAGTCTTTGGCTGAGTCAGCCGTGGGGCAGCATGTGACTACAGGACCGCGGGCTGATAAACTCCGCACGAGCAACTTGCGATCTTTCTCTCGCCCGGTTTCAGCTTCGTCTTTCTTTCCTCCAACCTCACGCTCTCCAGCTGCTCCGATAGCTTCGTTCTCTCTGCGTATGTCTGTCTGATGCTGCGGTGCTGGCTCTCGCTCGCTGTTCTGGGTGCTAATTGTCTCGTCTGCAGCTTGTACTCGCTCTCATAGTTCCCCCGCTTCCGTCCAAGCCGTAACCATGGTTAAAGCAGGTATGATAACCGGTCCCTGAACCCATATCCAAAGGGAAAACTCCAGCGTCAAGACGTGTCTGACTTGTTATTCTTGCCAATTAGCTGTTCTCGGTGCTTCTGGCGGCATTGGCCAGGTTTGTAGCCGGTGTTCTTGGGCGTCTTCCACCTGTGAGCGGGGTGTAGCTAACCCCTCGGATATGATAGCCTCTCTCCCTTCTTTTGAAGGTCTGCCCTCTCGTCGATGAGCTCTCTCTTTATGATGTCGTCAACACTCCCGGTGTTGCTGCTGACCTCTCTCACATCTCTTCGTGTGCCGTGAGTTGTGTTCTGTTCTGATATCTGGCGGCCACGGCATGGCGTGCTGACTTGTATTGATAGAAAACCTCGGGCCACTTGCCAAAGGATGAAGGGTTGAAGAATGCCCTTACCGGCTGTGATATCGTTCTCATTCCCGCCGGAATTCCTCGTACGCATGTCCCAGCTCGCCTCACCTGCTTTTCACCATATTTTTCTCTCCTTTACCCCGGTTTGTTCTACCCACTAACAGTCAATAGGCAAGCCTGGAATGACCCGTGACGACCTCTTCAAGTTCAATGCCAGCATTGTCAGGGACCTCACCCAGGGAGTTGCCGATCACTGCCCCAAGGCATTCCTCCTCATCATCTCCAACCCAGTCAACTCTACAGTCCCAATCGCTGCCGAGGTACTCAAGAAGGCTGGTGTCTTCGACCCAAAACGCCTTTTCGGTGTCACCACCCTCGATATCCTCCGTGCCGAGACCTTTGCCCAGAAATACACTGGCGAGAAGGATCCTTCCAAGGCTACCATCCACGTTATCGGAGGACACTCTGGCGAGACCATCGTTCCAGTCTACAGCCAGGCCAAGCCTGCCGCTGACATCCCAGACAGCGAGTACGCCGAGATCATCCACCGTAAGTTCATGGCACTAATCCAGCCCCCTCCCCATACATTAGGGGACCATCACTAATGCTGGGCTGTCATGATAGGTGTCCAATTCGGTGGTGACGAAGTCGTGAAGGCCAAGGATGGTGCTGGCTCTGCCACTTTGTCTATGGCCTATGCTGGTTACCGGTATGCACCCTCCTTTCCCCACTTTGTGACCCAAGCTTAAGTAGCCTATGCTGACTCCAAGTGTTTTAGCTTCGCTTTGAGTGTCCTCAGAGCTGCCAATGGCGAAAAGGGTATTGTTGAGCCCACTTTCGTTCACCTCAACGGCGTCGAGGGTGGTGAGGCCATCATCAAGGAGACCGGATTTGAATACTTCTCCATGCCCGTTGAACTTGGAGTACGTATATCCCGACTTCCATTCAATTCCTCCTCCAGGTGATAGAGCTGACAATTCGATATAGCCATCCGGTGCTGAGAAGATCATCAACATCCTCCCCCAGGTCAACGAGAGGGAACAAGCCCTCCTTAAGATCTGCAAGGAAGGCCTCCAGGGCAACATCACCAAGGGAATCGAGTTTGCTCAAAACCCCCCACAAAAGTAAATCACACCCATCGTTGCTCATGGCGCTCATCTTTCCCATTCCTTGATGTTTGACATGCGTTGTTCGGAAACACCCCCTAACCATCTGTTTGTTTGCGTCTTCCCCTGGCCTTCTACCAGCCGACTTGGTCGTTTCCTTGTCCTTCCTAGTCGGGCACGGTGTATAACGTATTGGTAGATCGTTTACTAATTGAACGCCCCGTTTTTCGGCATTTAGGCTGTAGATCAAACAAGGAAGCACATAGGCTCTGAATCAGCAAAGGAAGCGTGGTTTCATTCATTCACGAGAACGAAGGCATGGGTATGAACATTGCTAGGGGGTTGCACAAAATGCGTTGACCCGGTCCTTTCCCCCCTTTATTTTCTCTTAACACGTCTTGACCATTACCAGAACAACAAATACCGCCGTCGTTTGCCTCATGATGGCACGACCGCTTAACAAGAAAGCAAATGAATAAATAAAATAGGGTTACGCCTGTTAGCACTTCCCTACTTTATTTCTCTCTATCGCCCTGACGTAACTGCAGGCTCATGGATATCGTAGTCTGAATCGTAGACCAAAAGAACACCAAGAGAAATTATATATTATGGGGTATCTGTAGAGCGTAATGATGGGCTGTAGGCTGCTAAGAGAAAAATACATCAAGTCATACATTGTCTGTTCGTATATAACAATGCATTCATCGTCATGGAATCGTCATCAAACCGCTGCCGCTGCTGCAGTAGCGCCGCTACCGCCGCCGCCGCCGCCAGGGGCGGCACTATTGCTGGTTTTGATCTGAAACGTGGCCAACGGGAGATCTGAGCTTTCCGCCTGGACGGTCGCCTCGATCCCAACGCTCGCCAGAGTGCCGCGAATTATACCGCAGGGAAACCAGAGATACTTTAGAACGTGTTAGCTTATGTCGATAACATGCCGAAAAGAGGGTAAGGTAGGGCGCTGCATACTGTTTGCGCGCGCAAAACTGCTTCACTTCTGACAGACATGCTCATACGGATAAATGGCCGGAAGGCATTATCAGTTAAAACATATACGCCCTATAGGTTAAGTTAGTCAGATATGATTGATATATATGTGCCATGACAGCGTCATAAAAGCACAGCCAGCTTACCCTGTGGTTCGTTTTCAAATTGTCCACCTGCTTCCTGAACAGAATGGTCCAAAGATCTTTACATAAAAACTTAATCACATCGAGATTATCAGTAAACCGGGGTCTATCGCGGGAGAACCTATAATCCAGATTGCAAAGGTATGTGTCAGCCTATACAAGTCGACCAACTTCATGCGCGAAGAATATAGCCGTGAAAAGCAGGACGGCATACCTCTCTCCTAGCCCCAGACCAACCCTATATCCCAACGACTCCAATCTGAAGTAAATAGCTTCACGATACTCCTCGTCATCCATAACAGCCACAGATGACTTGCTGTCTTTCTCTTTTTCTTTCTCCTTCTCTTTCTCTCTTTCCTTATTTTTAATATCTATCGCTTCGCCCGTTGAAGATTTGACTAAGGAATCCTTCTCGCCGAGCTCAAGTTCTTGGACTATTCGTTCCGCCATAGGCACGAGTTCGATTAATAGTAGATCTAGGCATGATGCGTTTAGGAAGCGGGCGTGGGGGTCAGAGGCGCTGAAGGGGGGCGTAGGTGTGTCGAAGGACATAGTTCTAGGTTGAAGAGCGGTAGTAACGGCTGGATTCTGGTGGTATCTGCGGAATTGGCCTTGAGACAACGAGGTAAACGTTTATAAGTATTACAATTGAAAGGAGGGTATGGAAAAGCTTCAATGATGTGGTTCTTTATATTCGATGTTTGTTGTATTAACTCCTTGAGCTACGAGGTGTGGTAGAAGTACCTGGTGTTACGTAATCAGATATCCATCCCAGAAGTACCACGACGAACTACTCATTTGTGTAAGCACAGGATATAAAAGCTCAACATCGAGTCTTCTGCTAATAGAGAGCATTTAAACTACGGGGTATATCTGTCTTTCTGGTTTTGAACCGAGATGCCTATTTTCGTATAATAGATAGCTAAGGTGTTCCAATTGCACTCCTCTATCATTTTGTTCCCTGGCTAATAAACCGGATTAGTGTATTCCGTCTTTCTACTCTCTGGAAAGCGTTAAAGAGGCTGCATACGTGCAATTGTATCATCCAGGCGCGGGGATCCTGCCCGAGCGGAATGATATGGTTAGAGCTATCCTGACGAAAGCTACTTTCGCAACTCCGGCGGCTCCGGACAGCCTTACAAGCATTCTACTCCGCAATATCCGCGCCTTCACGGCTGGGTATTCCTCGAGTCAGCTCCGTTGCATATACGAATTGGCATTTTCGTATACCCCTATTTGCCAGCTCCTCTCCTTTTCATCAAAATTTCAGAATAGTTAGTTAGCCAGCAAGATTTCGGTCGTGTGGACGAGCAATTGAGCTTCCTAAAGGACAGATCCAGTACTCCGTATACTCCCCGGGTGGCATCGACATAGCAACAGGAGGCATTGATGTTCATCCACGATTGATCGACCTGGCCAACTTGCATAAGCGTATCTCCCTTTTCCCTGAGCTTCGTATGACCGCTCCTCTGTTCAAGCTGAATATTTCGACATCGATTAATGTTTTCCAACTATGAGGAAGGTTTTGCACACGTTCATAGGGCCGGGGGGGCTCATAAAGTAACGATGTGTCATTAGCATGGGATCGGGCCCTTCGTACAGGCATTAGCCATGGTGGCTTACCTGTAAGCCCTTCTATTCGTAGCATTTATGAGTTACTAACGTGGCCCTCCACTAATACGACTTAAAATTAAGGATTAACGCTCCAGACAAATAATCCGGTAAATCTTGGGCCAGTGGAGCGGGCTGATTCGGCCGTCATATCCTGGCAAAATGTAATATCAGCACGCCCCTTGAGAATTATATGGGATTGAATCTGTTAAGGGATGCCAACCACCTAACATACACCTAGGGAGAGCCTTGCGCCGTTGAATCACCATCGGTGGCACGAGAGAAAACGATGAAAGTCATAAGAATATACTCCTTTTAGTTGCGACGAGATACTCGCCCGGAACCATGCTGGTCTCCCATTTCCATCGACGGTTGCTGTTTCTCACAAGCGGTGCATTCATACTATTATTCATATACTACTTTGGCACAGTATATCGACATCGTCTAACCGTTGGGCCTATATATGATGATGTTTCGCATAAGGAGGTGAAAGAAAAATGCAAGGGGAAGGATCCAATAAAGGAATTATTGGATGACGCGGATAACGCATGGCGCAAGTACGATTCCACTCGCTCAACAACCTTCAGCGAAGCTGTCGTGGAGTATAGAGTGCGTTATGGTCGCCATCCGCCGCCTGGATTTGGGGAGGTATGTCTTTATATATGTTCTCTGTTCCTTTGTTCTGCATATACCCATTGTTTTACATGCATGATCACTTAGTGTCCACCAACTAATGTCTAGGTGGTGCATAGTGGTACAAGTTCGCCCGGAAGAATGGCGTACGAAATATCGATGATTTCGATCAGATAAACGATGACCTCAGGCCCTTCTGGTCTGCGGAGCCAAAAACCCTTCGACGGCGAGTGGCCGCAGCCTGCGAGGATCCGGACGGAAACTCCATCGCGGCGATTCATATTAGGGATGGAGCTATTGCGAATACCACCGGCGAAGGTTGGCGGATCGAAACATTGATGTCGCTGGTCGAACGGTTCGCAGAGAAGCTGCCGGACATGGATATCGCCATGAATCGATTGGACCAGCCACGGCTGGTGACAAAATGGGAGGATATGCAAACCATGTTAACGAAGGAAATCGCATCTCGAGATACTCCTCCTGAGGCTACTAATTCGTTTACGAAGAATATGGAAGGATTCATGTCTTTGACGAACAAAACCACTGTGGCGGATGAGGATAAGGTCAAATGGGTCGGTATTCCTTCGAAGCAGTATATGGAAGTTGCTTCAACTGCATGTCCACCGGAATCGCCGGCTCGTAACCCGAGCTTGAGTATCCAAGACGCCGATTCTCGTTATAAGACGCCTGTTGGCCTCGTTTCGAATTTCAACATGTCCAGCGATCTCTGCACTGTCGGGCCGGCGATAAAGGACCTCCATGGCTTTCTCTTTTCCTCGTCGAGTATCAGCGTTTCAGAAGCTCTGATACCGGTGTTCAGCGAGTGTAAAGTGAACGTGAACAGTGACATACTCTTTCCAGCCAACATGTACTGGAAGAAGGACGAACGGTACATGTACAATGGTTCCGAAGACATTGACTGGGACAAAAAGAGTGAAACCATCTTCTGGCGAGGAGCAACATCTGGCGGTATCCAAACAAAGGACAATTGGTCCCAGATGCACCGTCAACGGCTTGAATCCATGATGAATGCGACAAAACTTCACGGCAGGACGGAACAGGTCATCCCGTGCAATGATCAATCCGTGGATATGGAGAACAAGAATGCCTCGCAATTCCAGCCCTCCGAGTTCGCTCGTGAACATTGTGATTTTGGGTTCACGGATCCTATGGCTTGTGTCCCAGACAGCTGTGATTTCTACAACGACGTCTATAAGTACAAAGAGAAGGTCCCTCATTCTCATCAATTCAGAAACAAATACCTAGTAGATATCGATGGACACAGTTTCTCCGGACGATGGCGTGCGTTCCTCCTTAGCAGATCTCTCGGTATAAAGGCCACTATATTCCGCGAGTGGCATGACTCTCGCCTTTTTGCTTGGAGGCATTTCGTACCCCTGGACAACCGATATGACGACTTTTACGCACTTATGACTTATTTCATCGGTACTGGTGCCAACAACACCAATGCCAACAATCCACATGTTGCCCGTCATGACAAGACTGCGCATAATCTGGCTACGCAGGGCCGCGAATGGGCTGAGAAAGTGCTTCGCAATGAAGATATTGAGGCTTATATGTACCGCCTTCTTCTTGAATACGGCCGAGTAATTGATGACAACCGAGCCTCTATTGGCTATCATGGCGATGGAAGTGAACTGAAGGATTTTGATGAAAAGTTGACACAACAATAATTAATGAATGGGGATTTGGCCTGGTGAAAATAAATATATAGGTACATATGTGCAGTTTGAACTCGCAGGTGTATGGCGCATGAGATGTACAGCCATGTACGATATTCAGATTGGGACAATCTGGAATTGGATATATATTACAACTTAGATATTTCATGCATTTTATATAATCAATTTAATGTCGTTTTCTTCCATAGTCGAAGTACACCATATGGTAATCATTAACACAGGTTCAACAGAAGAACAGTTGCCTCGTGGATGAGACGGGCGTCTGAGAATTTAAATAACATTAAATAATGGCAATGGATGCATTGATGACCTTTGTAAACTATCTGAGAGGTGAACCACCCTAATTCCTAATCCGATGAAGATAAGGTCTCCGAAAAAAACGCCATTGAAAACACCACGCCGCCGTATGCCCCTGGGTCCGTTTTCCACACTAGAAAAAGACGACGTTTGGTATAAACCCGCAATATAAATGAGATTAGGTAAAACTCCTCAAATGATCTAAAATGAACGTAGGAAATTATTGCATGAAGAACCAAGAAAGCCCCTTCTTGGGAATGCGTAGAAAATTGGCCAAAGGCTGAGAAGGACGTATGGATGCATTTATCTGTCATAGTGGTATGACCTAGGTGGGACAGGCGAGTTCGATGCAGTTGATGCAGAAAGCCTCAAAGGGTCAAAGGTCGTTGCATGATTTCCATTCGATAAAGAAAACGCAAGCCGTTTAGCGGGACGAGGGGGTTCCTCGTCCTCATCGCTGGCAGTCAGGTCTATCACTTGGCTGATAGCCCTTTTACCAGTTGAAGGGCGCGGGGCTGATGCGACGGAAGATGCCTCGCGGGATGGGGTCGGAGTAGCACGGTGTATTGACGCTTGAGAATCCCCTTCCCGTTTAACGACAGGTAGATTAGAACCGCTCACCTCTACAAGATCGTCATCGTCGTCATCGTCGCCATTGGCAACTATACCGTTACTCCCGGGAGCGGCTTCGGGAACATCGTTTGGATTTGCCCAATCGCCATTCGGTTCGATAGTGACCTGTTCAACCGATGAAGGTGTTTCACGAAGTATGTTGTCGACGTATCTAGATCAGGTTAGTTACAAGGAATCACCGTGAGGATGCTGGAATGCAGCATAGCACTTACTGGTCTATTTGCAGAGCTTCGAAGCTGGTAGCTTTATAGCAGAGCGGACAGCTCCAGGTCGGTGCTTGTTCTTGGAGTTGAAGAAAAGATGTAGCGTCAAAGCACTGGTTATGAGTACAGAGCGAGGTACGGCAAGGTACTGATATTCGAAGGGTTGAGAGCGGGCATTTCAAGGACATAACAGCCGACGTGGCCTCTATATCTGCATCCTGTGCTCGCGCTCGCACTATACACTTTTCATTAGTTTCTGATCATTGGTCAAGTATTCCGTTTGATTGCATTGCCCTTACTTTCCCTGACCACCTGTTCCGAGGAAATTGTTTTTCTGACCTGGAGCTGAGTAACCAACTCCTCAACAGGGTGTTTTTGCACTAAGTTAACGACGACAAAAAACTTCTAGAGTTCGAGTTAATGATTTGACTTCAGACATAGTAATTGGCATGGCAGTATCCGACCTTTTGAGTTAGAGCATAAGTCATCATGACAGTATTCGAAAACCCAGCCTTCTTTCTGATGAATTGGGTGATGTCCGCCGGTCGAGTAGTGCCCGGTTTGTTCTTCAGCCCACGGAGATTCGCTTTCACGTCGTCCAGGTTAACCTTTAGTTCAACCTGATAAGGGAAAGCTATTTCGCAGGGAGAATAATGTGTCAGGCCATTATCGGCTGCGCAATAAACCATAACTCGGATATTTGGCTCAGATATAAGCCTTGCCACAGTGTTGGAGCCGAGTATCACTTTGAGATCGATGGTGTCCCGGGACTGTTCACGGACTGTAGAGAGATAGTGTTAAAGGCTGTCCGACCCCTTGGCGTATAATGACATCACTTCCGTACCTTTGCATTCCATGACTGCGGTTAGAGGTTCTAGGATTGTATAAAACGGGCTTTTCTTGAAGGTCAGACGGCCTATTCCGTTCTGTTAGCGTGGGGTTCCAGTCTCACAGTCGCAAGGGGCCGATCGAGGAGAATATACCCATCTGGTTCGAAGGGGGAGGAGGTAGAGGCGTGGTTCCCTGATATGATTGCGGTCGAGGCGGTAGGGGCTGCTGAGATACCGGTGTTGGAATTGGGTGAGGCGGTAAGGTCGGAGGAGGAGGAGGAGGAGGAGGAGGAGGTGGTGGTGTGGGCTGCCCCTGGGCAACGGCATATATGCGCGCGATAAGATGATTTAGCCTGCTCTGACTTGCCCACTGACCATATGCATAGTAGTGCAATCCTACAACGGAATATATGTTATTATATAGAACCAGTATAACGTTCACGGCGGCAACTTACGCCCTATGAGCCTCGACTGGAGCGCAAGTTTTACTCCTGATATCGGTAAATTCTCACTCCTGAGAATACTTTTCAGCTGAACGTTGAGTAGGGAGTGCAGCGTGCCCATGACACGCTGTATCTCGGGATCTTGCGCCTGGGGCGCCATTCTGGCCGTTCTCGATCTGATTCTTTGGTGGTCTTCGGTTTATCGTGGAAGCTGGATGATACGGGTCAGTCCTCGAATATCAACGTCAGGATTGCAGGAGAGCAGCTGCTCGCGCCTGAGAAAACGTACCATGGTGAGCTCAGCGACGGCCTGCGCTCTCGTCCGTCCTTGATGCCGCCGTCGCAGTGTCCTGCCTGGAATGTCCTGCTGCCTCGCGAAACTCGCCCACGATCAGATCTAAAGTCGAAGATGGGCGCGTGCTTAGCTAATCAGATCTGCCGCCGATGACATAATCCGATCTTCGAGCGTTTTTTGCTTACTAAGAATATACTTACTCAAGACGCCATACTTTCATTCTAAACATTTACAGCTTCACTTCTGACGTATGCGGTTCTTAAATTGCCTGGATATCTAGAAAATGAGCACCATTCCAGTCTAGTGGATTCTATTACTCCCGAGGGTACTTATCATAAATGCTCGAAATACAGCCCTGAGGGTATAAATGCCCGCCAGGTCCTTACCTACACATGCACCTCCGCACACCTCCTTCTAGCATGAAATTCCCCGTTTTATATACAAATCTTATCCTTCTAGCTCCTTCACTAAGAGATTCTAGATTTTATGAGTATGAGGGTAAACCTTGAAATTTGGGCCTGAGGTTTGACCAACGTCCCACAAACGCCGGCTAATAACATTTATACTAGCTCACGAAGCGACATGATGGCGCTAAGATTTAATTTCCCTCTACACGATAACAAGGAGTCAAGCATTTGAAAAGGAAATTAACATAGACAAGAACGCAATAACAACAAAAGAGAGAAGAACTCTAGATCGTTCCGAAGAACTAGCTAACATGTAGGCAGTGAAGGGGATACGGAAACAGTGGAGAAATCAGGATATATATAGTGAAACCAGAGAGAGTAAAAATGCCAAAGAAGGAACCGAGAACGAAAGAGCAGAAAGAAGAACAAGCAAAATTAAACGAATATTGTCTTCCACCTAGAGACCTGAGCAGGGCCCTTCTCTACTATAGACGAAGGGGCAAGTTGCAGGAACCGGCGTGGGCTTAGCATACTCACCACAGCTCATCATCGGAATGCATTGGCGCCTCCTGTCCTATGTATTAGAGTCATCCTTGATTTAAGCGGTATGGTTAGGCAGCTTACTTCGCCGATAGCCCCATAATGGAATTCAGAGCTCAACCAATGTCCATCGCATGCATCCGCTGCGGACTCCGCCGCCTCAACATGCCCAAGGTAGGATTGTCGGGTTCGTCGGCCGATGTGATCCTTATTGAATATCTTGCGGAGTCTAGAAGTCCTACAGAGAAGGTTACTCGATTAGTTGAGGCTAGAGAACAAGAGTACATGGACTTACTCTTGAAATTTATTTTTAGCATCAACTGCTAGCGGTCCAAGGGTCTCATGCTGATCATAGTCGAGAAAAGTGGAGTCCTTTCCTGAATCGAGCTTTTCGTATGAGTCTAGCATGGTATTATAAGCAGCAGAGCTTGCAGCAGCTGCGGTAGCCTTGCTTTTGTAGACACCATATTATCGACCCATAGCGGAATCTGGCGGGAATTTTGACACTCGATCATACCCGATGTCGTTGTATTTAGGGACACTTGAGCTATAATCGCCTATATGGACGTCTCCGTATAGGTACTTTGTGTATCCGGATATTTTTCGTTTGCTCTCACTAGAAAGGGGGTCGCGAGGGGGGTAAGACCCGCTGTAGTTGTAACCGGTGCTGGAATAGTCCTCACGCTCCATACGTGCATGTGAGCGTCCTCCTTCAAAGTCTATCTCTGACCTTCCGGTATTGGGAGCCCAACGGCGAGATGAGGACGAAAGTACGGACGGGGAGCGGGAGCCTAGCCCTGAGTGGAGCCGGGATGAGCTTCTGCTTGAAGCTGGCTCAAAAAGATTTCCTGAAAGGCCCCCGTCTGAGTAGCTTGAATGAGCCGCATCAAGATCCGATAGCCTAGCGGGGCCAAGATGGTCGGTCGTAGTCCGAATTGTTATCTCTAAACAACGCGCGGCTGCTGCTTGCATTGCTAGTCCTACGGGAGCTTGAAGATGAATGGGATGAAGGGCGGTGAAAATAAGACATATTCTGGTGAGGAATGCAAACTTTGTATATTGTAGGAGGTAAATATATATATATATTCAATGTGTTAGAAGGGATGGATGGACTGATAGGGGTTGCTGTACTTAGGGATAGAGATCAGGGTGGTAGGAAGCGGTTTATATGCTCTTGGTTTGAGCCCAGATCACATAAGGCGGACTCAAGGTATTTCTCCATGATTCACAGTAGCGCAATAGAGTACGGAAGCAGGCTTACTGTTTTACAACTTCCTGCGGCGTTATGCACTTCAGCCTAAAAAAAGGGGAGGGGGCTCATCCAAAGAAGATGGGTATATTGGGGACAAAAAAGTACAGCCTCTTCAAATTTGCATATATTGTAAGCGAAATGGCCGCATGAGCGAAAGAGGTCCCGGTTTGCTAGTCAGGGGTATCAGAGCAAAGCATCTCCTTGAGTCACATAAAGGGCTTGTATACGTTCTTTAAGATGATCTCATCAAATCAAAAAGCTGCGCCGTATGCCATAAATCGTCTGGGCATAACTGCCCCCAGCCCCATCTCAAACAGAGCCATCAGGCTCCAACCCTTTAAGTAGACGGGTAAAGGGGTGAGACTCAATCGAGAACCTTAGGAACTGAGCCGCTGAGGGCTATGCTGGCATGGTCTTAAATCCATGGCAAGGGACACACTGGGTATTTTGTAATTCATGCGAGTGACTGAACCCGCTGACTCGACGCCGGTATACAGATTATGCACATGTATACCAGTGATGCTGGGCGGTAAATAATACAGGCTGGCTGCAGCTAGCGATTCACGGTCGTCGTTTTGTTTATTGTTGATTCGTCTTGAGACGTTCGAGAGAAACGAGGAAAAAGGGGCCGGCAGCTAAATATCGGAAAAATAATGTTCCACCGCATAAACTACCTGGAGAATCAACAAGCAACCAACCTTTTGACTCATTCTTTCACTCTTCGCGGCCGTGTACTTCATCTTCCATGATTTCCCTTTACTCATTTTTCTTGATCATGTTATTCTTTCTCATCTACGAGTGTTGTGTAGCGGAGAGCCCCAAGCCTAAACAGCCATGGATGAACTCCCTACCCGGCCGCGGCCAAAGAAACCCCTGACCTTGAACACAGTACCGGTCGAGATTCAGGAAGCCATCCTCTCTCATCTCGACAGTATCAATACCCTCAAACTCGCGGCTGCATCGTGTAGGTCTCTGCGAGACCTTTTGTTGTACCACCCGAACGGCATTATTAAGGGCGTGCTACGGTCAAGCATACCTGATGCTGTGTTTCCTGAAGCTCTTGCAGTGTTTAAATCCTCACGGCTACCTTCTACAGACACTGAGGCTGTCCAAGCGCTGCTTAACGACTATTTCAAGTCTCTTGAAAAAGTAGAACAACCAGTGTTTTCTCTATACGAGGCTACTACTCTAGAGGACTTTCATCGACTTATCCGGAGATTCACTGCTTATTTTATTTCTCAAGCGCTTTCCAAGCATCCTATCACTGGGGCGGAGGAGGAGCGCCCGCATCCTGCTAATAGCCATGAACGGTATCGTATCCAACGGGGCCTATATCGATTTGAGCTTTACTGCAATTTGTTCAGAGCGAGGACGAAACCTCAACGCACGTCTCGGCCGGCGCGCCCGGTCATCCCCCTTGAAATCCAGTCGCAGCTCTTCTTTCGTCGCTTTGCCCCCTGGGAGAATGAACAACTTGCCTGTATTCATGATTTTTTACTGCGGATTGTTGACAAAGGTAAGGTGCGAATGAAACTATAGTGCCATATCTTCATGCAAGAATCTCACGGCTTTCTCTAGCGTTCAATGATGTTGCTGCACACGACGTGGACTGGGGTGAACTGGATATTCCGTATAACAAGGGTTATTCAGCTCGACGTGTGCTAGGCATATCTGGATATAGGAGCCATTATGTCAGTCTGAAGCCTTCCCCATTTAATTGCGTTCTCTTACGCTTTTATTTAGTTATCGTTAGGGTTAAGATTTATCAGCCGCACCGCAAGAGCCAAAAAATTCAAGCATCGCCTGAAAATCTTGAACGACCACAGCGGAATCATTTTTGACTTTCTAGACAGAGCCCTTGTTAAATCAAATTTGCAGGCGGACGGGGTTCTATTATCGGAGTACAATGAGGAGAGATTTCTAAAAGAGGTTACGACGCCTTCAAGAGGTAGCTATGGCGGGCCTGCAGACGTTTGGAGGGTCACGCATCTACACTGCTGCAGTGATAACTTCGTGATAGCAGACGAACATATCCCTCTCCGCGAACGAGGATATGTCATGTGGAGCCATAGGAGATTATCGCGATGGGGTTTGCTCAAAACTCCATGGCAATTTCCACCCTTCAGTTCTTACCACCAGTCACCAGAGGTTGAGGAGGCGGTGCTCCGATCGCATCAACGTAGGACTGAGATCTGGCTAAAGGGTGGTAGGGGGTGGTGGAGCGAGGACGACGAAAGTAAAGTTGTATACAGAAAATCGAAATAATATCATTATTTAAAGAGTCCCATAACTATTTTCAAGTATCAAAGATGTATATATGGCGTGTCACGTGCATAAACTCCACCTTATTGGTCGATTGGCCGCCGCTGAGATCTTTCGCTTCTGTCACTTTTTTTTGCGAATTATTTCTACCAGCCGGTTGTCATTCTTCAACAACGAAGCAGCCATGGCGAAGGGACTCCGATCTAGTGTCAAGAAGCACAACAAGGCTCTCCTGCGCAAGCAAGTCTTCGGGCCCGCGGCAGATGCAAGGACAGAGCGGCTCTCCGCCAAACTGCGAGAGTTGGCGGGCGTATCTAAGGATGCTAACATGACCGATGTTGACCCGAGTAATACAGGTATTGCTCCCTCTATTGGAAGTCTTTAGCATCTCACTTACTGGCTCAGACCTGTATCTAACAACTTATTCTTTTAGATGCTGCAGAGGCTGAATCCACGAGTGATCTAGTGAAAGGTAATGAATGCCAAACCGACTTTTCCTTCACCTTTGCTTCACTTCGGCACCGATTGTGATGTTCCCGATGATTTTCAGTTTGCTAACACCATGCTAGATGACGAGCCCACTCCTCTCAAAGTCGAAGGCGGAATCTCTCGCAAGACCGGTCGAATTGAAAAGCGCACACGAAGAAAACCACGTAATACTATGACCTTTGCGCCACACCCTGGGAAAGTAAAGAGAGCAAAAGCTAGCGCGAGCAAGAAACGATGATGTTTGCAATATCACTGCTGGACCGTTTCGTTGCATGATCACCTTTTAGATCTTAGCACTTTCAATCGCGTTACTCGAAACGACAATACGGAGTATGGATTTGGGGTTAAACGAAGTTTGAGGAGGATTATTACTTGTGAATATGTATTTTTTTTAGGCGTGATTTCCTGTCTACAACCACTGCAACCAGCTCTTACGAGATGAATGATACCAAAAGCCGAATTTTTATAATGCATACGATTCGATCTATGTACCCGACACATACCACACTTTGATCGGCGTGGAGAGCTGTGCGGTTAAATAGTCATACTTTAGATACACCTATTTATTACCCGGTAATTCACATTTCTTTTGCTGATTTTAATGGAGTTGAAGAGTAAAAACGCGTTATCGCTAATCAGAATGGCGGGCGCGCGCACGAACAGGGGAGTTCTTATCTTATCGCGCAAGGTTAGCTACACCTCGATGCGAACTAAGGAGTAGACATATATACAACAAGACGACATGACAAGACGATGATATAACCACAAGTAAACACGGCAGTGGAGGAGTTATGTTTCTTGTTCAATGATACTCTTTTAGAAGCCTTCAAACATGCAATTCATTACTTCAAACATGGCCACGCTGGTCTCCTTTATCCTCTTTCCCCTGGCGCTGCTCCTGTTTGCCAGTGGATTCTTTCCGTACAAGCCGTTCATCCCAGGGCTGGCGGCCTTCGATGAACAGGATAGTGGCAGTCGACCATCGCCCATCTTTGATCGCGTTGTCTTTATGGTGGTAGATGCGTTACGGAGGTACCTTGACCCAAATCCTTCTGCGGTTCGATGCAGCAGCTTACCCAACGTGTATAGTGATTTTGTTTATGGAAACCACTCTGGATTTCAATTTACGCAGAAGTTAGTAAATTCCGAGTAGAAGACCGTTTAGACGAATTCCCGAGAGCTTTCTATTCTAATTCGTGAATAGGTTGATCAAGTCTGGGGCAGCAGTGCCGTTTACTGCGCACGCTGGCTCACCAACAATTACTATGCCACGGGTGAAAGCAATCACGACTGGATCAGTGCCGTCGTTTGTTGACGTGATCCTTAATTTTGCGGAATCAGACACCACGTCAACTCTCGCTCACCAGGATACCTGGCTGGCCCAGCTGAAAGCGAAGCCAGATGGTCGACTCGTCATGTACGGTGACGATACATGGCTGAAACTTTTTCCTGATATGTTCTACAGACATGATGGCACTACAAGCTTCTTTGTCTCGGTATGCGTTGCTTAGATACCCGCATCAATAGATTAATTCCTGCTAACTCTAATCCAAGGATTTCACTGAAGTTGACAACAATGTGACGCGGCATATCCCCGAGGAAATGGGCAATTCCGATTGGAATGCTATGATAATGCATTACCTTGGACTCGATCATATTGGTCACAAAGCCGGCCCGGGAAGGTGAGCTTAAAATCAAAATCCATGACGAGAAAGGTGGGCTAATTGTCAACAGCCCACATATGATACCCAAACAAAAAGAAATGGATACTATAGTCAAACAAATATACACTTCTATGGAAACGGAGACACATCTCTCTTCCGCACTCCTTGTCCTATGTGGTGACCACGGCATGAACGACGGTGGTAATCATGGCGGTGCTTCTGCAGGAGAGACATCTCCTGCGCTGACCTTTATTTCTCCAAAATTTAAGGATATGGGGCTTATAAAGGCGCCACTTAAGACGACATCCGGTGAATTCGAGTTCTATGACATGGTGGACCAGTCTGATATTGCTCCTACTTTGGGTGGACTGCTTGGATTTCCGGTTCCGCTTAACAATCTAGGGGTTATAATCCCCCAGTTTCTCCCATTATGGAAAAAAGGTTCAATATACTGAACCCCCTCCTTCTCTCCTCCGTGTTCTAAGTTGACTCTACATACTAATTCTAACTTATAACATCATAGACTCGGAACGACTACAACTTCTTCAAGAAAATGCTAAACAGATTATAAACATCGTGAGGCAGACTTATCCAAGCTACAAATTTGACTCTGTTACTCCGTCAAGCAGCTGTGATGATGACTCCAAGACGGATGTGGTGGAGCTTGAATGCAAGTGGCAGAAAGCGCAGCAGCTGATCTCTCAATCCGCTGGCGATACCAAGTTCTCCACAGCCATAGAATCATCACTCCTAGAATTCCTACGGACCGCACAAGTCATGATGTCTAGCACGGCGAGCAACTATAACTTAACAAGTCTATATCAAGGCATAGCATTTTCCGGTCTAGCTTTCTTCCTATCTCTATATGCATTTGTGCAAAAGGGGTGCAATGGGTCTGCGGCAGTGGGATATGCATCCGTAATCCTATCTGGATACGGAGCCTTGATGTTCGCGAGTAGTTATGTTGAAGAAGAACATCACTTCTGGTACTGGATGGCTTCCGGCTGGATCTTCTATCTTTACTGGAAATCGTATGTTGAGCCTCGTTTCCCCCTCCGTCATTTATCGTGCTCCTAACTTTGTATCCTTAGATCCAATAAGCAAGGGGTCAAACCGGGCTACGCTGCTGCTCTTGCCCTTGCTGCCCTGACAAGGGTTATGCGACGCTGGAACCAGACTGGCCAAAAGTTCGCTGGGGAGCCAGATATTGCCAACGCTTTCTTTAAGGAACATCCAAACGTGTTATGGATATTGATACTTTTCACCTATACTGACTTATACCAACGACTACTGCCGAATAGCACTGCAGGAACTTCCATGAATAAAGTGCTGTCCCTAATTTACCTTCCTTTGACGAGCTTTTCGTTCATTTTTAAGGTTGTTTTCACTGACGCCGACGCACCCGAACTTATACGGAATACCCCTTTCCTCCCGTTTCTAGTCAAAGGTGTACGAGGATTGTCGCTCGTTTTCCAGGCCCGTCTTGTCCTCATAGGCGTCTTGATAAGTTCCATGTATCCGATATATTTGAGAGCTACAAGGCAAGGCGTCCAAAGGCGTGGGAAAGAAGGTATTCAAAAATCATAGCTACTCCACTTGACATATGATAGCCGGTACTAATGATATAGCAGATGTTCGTGGGACATTTCACTCCCTTCTTACTCTATTCCTTATCACCCAATCCCGCGCCACCAACATTCCTCTATTCGCTATCTTCCGCATCCAGCAGCAAATTCTCAGCTCCATGTCATTGTCCACCACTGAAATCACCATCACCTCCCTCTTATTCCAGTATTCAAGCTTTTTCGCTCTCGGGGGCTCCAACGCTATCTCCTCCGTCGATCTATCCAACGCATATAACGGCGTAAGCGGCTATAACGTTGGCGTGGTTGGAATCTTAACCTTCGTTAGCAACTGGGCTGGCCCAATCTGGTGGGTATCTGCCACACACCACCTATTGAGCATCACCCGCCCAATGCGCCGGAACCAGCCAAATAGACATATTGAGCTGTTGACGATGTTCGTGGCCACGAGCCTTTTGGCGGTTATGGTGGCATGCACCACCCTACGAACACATCTGTTTATATGGACTGTGTTTTCGCCCAAATTCCTCTACAGCATGGCATGGACGTTGGCCCAGCATGTTATCATTAATATATTATTCGGGGAGTATCTGTTGCGGTGGTTATACTATTAGACTTTCACCTCTTTCAATGCGCGTCATTTATTTAGAGAGCTGTTTTCCGACCCCCTTTCAGGGACTAATACCTTTTATTGATGTTTTTTGCCCCTTTTAACGCATTATTTATTACAAGCCAGCAAATATATCATCAATTGCATTGACTTTCCGTTTCTTCTTCTTCTTTTTCTCCTTCTTTAGGCACTCAGGCTTGTCTAGGCTGGCAGGCATGGTATCATCTTCAGGCTTTCGTTTCGTGCTCTTCTCTATGGCAGACTTCTTCTTTTTCTTTTCGTCTTCGCCGATTCTCGAAACTGTTGATTCTGCCTTCGCGTCGGTTCGGGATATAGCCTCGGAGCGTCGAATAACTTCGCCAAAGTCCTCGCTAGCAATGATAGTATTAGACTTAGAAATAATTGTAAAGGGTTGTTTCTCCCCTCCGAGTACCCGGGAAAGTTTTGAAAGTTCATCCGTATTTATTTGGACAACCTTGAACACTTCGGCAAGAGTAGCTACTAGAACAACTCCCAATGAAGAAAACTGAATGTCCGCAACGACAGTGGAGAATGCTCTAAACCGAAAGATGGAAATTAGTCATCGCGCTCACTCTAAAAACATGGCCAACTAGGAAGCCCTGTGTATCACAATAATTGGTAAACTAACCTGTAGCATCTCGGAACCAGCTCGTCGCGAAGATAGCTCATGATCTTCCATACTGCAGCAAAAGGGTGCCCATCTTTATTGCCATCGTCACCCAAAACATCCTCAAATTTCTCGATTTTTTCAATTTCACACTCAAGGTTTAGTGTCCATCGCTTCAACATGCTCAGCCATTTCCACCATTTTGTGCAGCGATGCTGGTTCTTATTGTGGTGGTAAAGCAGGTGAAGTGTTCGGTGGATAGCTCGGACGTCGTTAGAGGCTGCGAATGGCGAAGACGACGATGGCAGCTCAACTGGTTGAGTGGGCATTTACGCTAGGTGTCTCTCTGTCAGCCGGTAGTTTCTCCAGCCCTTCTCCTCTCATCGCTAATGTTGATGCTGAATATTGATATCTTGAAGCTACCTACGTCAAGCACCAAAAATATACCATTAGTCAGCTAGTTCCAACAAGGTTATTAATTACCTATATTGGGATGTTTGCACCATTTGACCCCAAAGATTACATAAGTAGGCCAGATCCCATTTAGAAAGTTCTCTAAGCCTAATTAGGATAATGAGACTCCCTCGAAGATATACAAGAGTTGAATATCAAATATTATTGTAAATATATTCATTTTAAACAATAACATTGATTTATATTGCGAATCACCTATAGACCTACATACTTACCTGGAAATTTGATAACAAAAAGGGAGACAATTGGCTTGCTGATACGATATAGGGCGAATACAAACATCCAAATCCACGTTTATTATGGAGAAGTTAATTCTTAGGCATGAGCTGGGTTTGAAGCCTGAAAATTTGGATAAAGGATGCCCTCCCGTGATGATCAGAGCATGGAGGACCACCAGCCCCTTGGTCTTATCCTGACTTATTTTATGCGCCTTGAATAGGTGTTTACCTGGTAAAATCAGGTTGGTCGTCAGGAAGTAGCCCAATGAGATCATGGTCAGCTTCACTTTGGGTGGCGAAACGTTGGTGGACTTATACTCGGGAGGGACAGTCTTATTTCATTTATTGCTCTACCACATGAGGTCTTCCATGAAAGTAGTCTCATCACCCACTCTGAACCCGATGGTCCAATGATTTTCAAGTTCCCACTCTAGGTTAATGGAGTTGCAATGTTCTATGTACGTAGTATTCGCCCACATCCTTTTGGACCCCATTCGAAGGTCAGATAGGCGGTTCCTTTGTCAACCCCTATAGAGTAATATGGGTTGGTTGCCATTCAGACCACTCGACGGTCTACACCGTTTGGATATAGAACCATCCACTCAAGCACCCTGGAGGACGACGAAGGCAATGAATTCAAGGAAGAGTATGTGGTCCGGCAGCTTTCCGAATGCACTGGGAGCTTAGAATCGCTGGAAACCGCGTTGGAAACAAAGGCGAACAATGCAATCTCACTAAATGACCCGAAAGGGTTGAAGGCCAATGATATGGAGACTGGCTGGTCCGGCAATCAATCGCACGAGAAGGCCGGTAGCAAATCCGTTGCTGCAGCTGGGACTTTCGCAACCTGGCGTTCAGTCCTGCGAGAATCTGAGAATTCAGGGTTAGATATGCAAGACGTGGTGTCTGCTCATCTCGAGTTCCGTGGAGTCAGCCAATTCTTCAAAAAGGGTATCACCTTTAGCCATAGATCCCCATCCTGTCCGGAGAAGAAGCTATCCAGAGAGACCTTGACGTCGACATCTCAACTTGGAGTCCGAAGTTGAAGTCAGAAGTCTATATCACGTGACGACTTCAAGTGCCCTGGAAGTACTTCGTCCATGAACAGTTATCGGGCAAAGAGTATGGAAGAAAGCACACATATGTCAGTGGAATATGTCTTATACATGCGGAGTATATTCCATATATAGTGCTTTAAATGGATGCCCCTACGGAGTACAGTCCCGTTCCAGGGCTCCTAGTCACCGTATTCTCGCAAAACACCTAATATTTACCTGATTTATGCGAATTCAGATAACTGTGCGTGAGTGAGTACGGAGTAGACTACTCCATAAAGCAGCATTTCCTGATCCTACAGTTGGAGTGTCAGCAGGAATCTAGATATCAGATTTGCTAATCGCTCGCTAGGAATTATCGATACGAGTTAGACTAACGTTTCGCCTCCACCAACGAGAGACAGGAATAAATTTGAAGGATTGAGGCTCAACAACCTGCCAATCGCACCCTTACGAAACAGGGTTTTAGATCCTCCAAGGGCGTGGCAACCGGACGCGAAAAAAGGGGCGTCCACCGACCCTGCATGCTAAACTACCGACAGCCAGGGCCTTCGGTGACGAGCTTTGCCGTCGCGAGGGGCGAGCTTAGAGGCCCTGGGCAGTGGGTGATACTTGAAGCGAGGCTCCGCCTGAGACAATGTTCTTGTTCGACGGCGTTAGAACTCCGGATACATAAATAGAGAAACTCTCCTCCCCCAGACGAGTTTCGCTTTTTCTTTCTTTCCTGGTTGACCTGTTCAAGGACGTTACCTTGAATATATATACTCCGTATTTTGAGCGGATACAAGAGACTTGTCTTACGTTCTGCAATTATCTTTGATTCTAAACGGCACTATGGGATCCTCTGCGGCAGCTGGTCAACGCGGCCTGGCCCAAAAACGGTCGGCGATTAGTCTACACGACCAACGGCCAATAGAGCCGTACTCTGATGAACCAAGCGATGATCCGCCAGCATACACTGATGCAAACGCCACAGACGTGAGCGCGCTACCTGACATTGTAACGACCGAGCGGTACATTTACAATCCATACCCAGATATCTCTGGAGGGCGTCTCGTCGACACCCTTTCTCGCAGGGAATCATACGTCGTTACCCTTTCCCCAGAATACTCAACTGACCCCGAATGCTTATACGATAATATCTTCCAACAAGCTCTGATAGCTCCTACGGTGCTGATATCAGTCAAGGGAACCCATTCCGTCAAGGAACGGGACGGCAATAACAAGAAATCTAGCTCCACGGTGACAGATTTCGACTTTCGGATCGAGACTCGCGGTACGATACTGCCGATTTCCTCGTACCGGGTTGACAGAGACCCACAGTTTGATTTCTATCGCACTTGGAACGTGGTACGGGATGACATCGAACAATCCGCTTACCGTGGCGGAAGATTCAAGAGCAAGTCGAGCAAGAGGTATAAGGCTCCTGTTGGAGACCTTGAACAAGCCCATATGCTTAGAGCCGATCAGCCGCCAACCACGGAAGGCCACCAGGCGACGCTTAAACAGTGGTGTCAGAGATTCTGCGAGGACAAGAGTGGAGTGAAGTCGTAAGTCCTCCCCCATCTCCTCAGAAGACCAAGGCAGGGGGAAAATGCAATATTAATCATTTACTGGTCGGCACGAATAGATTCACTCTCCGCCGCAAGGTGACGAGTCTCAATTTCGACCTTCTAAAGCATGAGATAACTTCCGTCATCCGCGCCACCAACTATCGCGGCAGCATACATGTCAATCTAATAACCACTCACACAGCAGTAACCGTCTATTCGCCGCATATGCTTAACGGGCTTCGAACCAACCGTTTCGTCTGGTGGGCCGTCGTCATCCTTCAGCTCTGGATATTCGCATGGCCTCTTCTCATCTTACTTGAGAAACGGTATGAGCCTGTCGAGGTTGAACATCACGTCTGTCGGGCTGGCGATTATTGTCCGCCTTTCGAAGGGGAGGATGCTTGGACGAAAATGTTTGCGCCTGCCATTAGTGCCGCGGCGTTGGGGAGGAGGAAGGACGGCGAGATAGTTACTGTGAATGATATCGAGCGGGCTCGTAATTCTACTATCAATGGAGGAGCTAGGCTGGAGGAGTCGCCGGCGGAGAGGGATAGGAGAGCGAGGTTGAATACTGGGAACGGGTCTTTCATGGACTCGCTTGTTGGTATTGCTAGGGGTGTATCGGAGCTGAGGAATGAGTATGACCATGCCAGGGGATGGGGTCAAAATGAATAAGGGTAGTTTGCGTTGTACGCCTAATTTGCTGGGTGCTCATAAGGCAATCAACAACCTATTTAAGGAGTGCTTTCCTCTATTACTGAGTTCGAATCGATTGAAAATTCACGTTTTGTAGAAGAGAGAGGAAACATTTCAAAAAGAAGCATACTTGTCTTCAATTCGAGTCGATGCTAATCATCGTCAGCTTATTCGTTAACGTACATGCTCGCGACTTGTTTGTAAAAAGCCTCCAGGACGCCCACCGTCACCCATCCTTTGCGCCGTAGGCTAAGAAAGCAAATAAAACAGAACAGAGCCATAGCAACAAAATCACGAAAACACAAGCAATAGATCCCTTTTCGTTTCTGCGTGGTCATCGTAAATTCGTCATCGATGTCGCAGAAATTGCCGCAAGGTGTTAATACATATGGAGAAGGTGAAAAAAAAGGAGAAGAAAGAAAACAGAAAAGAAAATACCAAAGTGGGTTAAATACAGAAGATGAAGGAGTGTAGAGGTGGGAGCATATCGCGCAACATATCAGTAAGCAGTGCATAACAAGGGAGAACAGAGAGGAGTCAAAGCTGATAACGAATAGGGTAAGTAGGTAGGATGGGGGCTAAGAATGAAGGCAGGCCCCATACCAGGTCCAGGATTTTCTGTTCTGAGCTTCCAAACTTGAGCTAAGGGGTCCGTTGACTGCCATTTGCAAACCAAATTGCCAAGGCAATGCAAGATTGGAAATGGGGAATAGGAAGAACAAAAAAGGTAAAGAGCCTGAGCGAACCTGGTTGTGAGCCTGATGGATGTTGATGACTTGATGGTGATAGCCTTGATACCCAAATCCGCCAAGGGGAAGCAGGCAGATAATGATGTTGACCAGTTTCTTTGAGTTGTTCCTTCGTGAGCGAGTTCGACCAAGCTCCATGCTAGCCTGATGGTTTTTTTTTTTTTTTTTTGGCTTTTTTTTTCGTGTAGGGAAATTGTAAGACAAGGCAAGAAGGAAATATAATATGTAGGTTGAAAGAAGAGACAACTAAAGGAGTGGGAAAATTGCCTGAAAGATGATAAAAGATGAAGAAACCACAAAAATATCGAAGCCGATGGTGCCACGTTAGTTAGACACGATGGCATGAAAGATATGTAAGTATGGAAACTATCCAGAGTGGTGGTGATGATGATGGTTGCCGCCAGTTGGCTCATACCAAGAGTTCATGATGTTAGAGCGGATCTGTTCCATTCTCTCGGGATGGGCAGGCCATTCGCGGACCCAGTGAGTTTCACGTTCGGCTGCAGTGGTGCCACGGTCATACTGCGAGCGGCGACGGCGTTGTTCATCGCGGTACTGCTGACCTACGCGTGGAGCAAACAAGCCTGGAAGGAAAGAGCCGAGGTGTTAGCTTTCAAGGCATACGTGGAAGTGAGTAGAAAGGTATACGCACCTACATGTTCAGCATTTTCGACGCTGCGGCGCATCTTTGATGGGTTGTCAGGGCCGGGGAAGTGGTCTTCAGTGCCAGCTAATGGGCCAGTGCCAGTGTGGAAGATCTAGTAGTTGTTAGTGAGATGGCGAAGTAAAAGAAAGGGGAAGACTTGGTTAGAAGCTTACCTTTGGGCGGAATGACGGATGTTCCAACATGACAGAGCTGTTGCGGAATTTCTGAACGAGGCAATCCTTTCCTTGAATAGCTATGAGGTTGTTAGCATGTGAGAGAATGTAAATGTGGAAAGGGGGGATTGCTTACTAGCATAGGAAATCTCAGCAACCTTGTCGCTATTGAAACAATTCCATGAACGGCCAGCACGAGCTTTGGCAAACTGGAAGCAGGTTAGTATGTGCTGATGCTGACAATTAGTCGAGGCGTAATATTAACTCACGTCGATGATATCAATTGGCTGTAAGACGAATTAGCATTGAATTATGAGAATATAATAACAAGTAACTTACATCTTCAAAGTTGATAAAAGCATAGCCGACACTGTAGAGTAGATATTTAGTTGGAAACTCAGGTTATTGGGGACAGGGAAATGGGAACAGGGGAGGAGTAACTGACTTGCAGTTGTTGGCGAAATCTATGACGAATTAGCGTTTGAGCCCTAATAAACATGCACCGAGGTGCTTACCGATGCGAAGATACATGAAGTCGTATTTGCCATGGCTAGTCTCATCGACAATGTCATTAAGCATGGCCTGGTCGATCTTGTTTGGAATATTGCGAAGCATGATCTAAGAGGCTGGAGTTAGGAATGGCTGTGATAAGGGTAAGGAAGAGTGGGGATACATACAGTGGTGCGAACGTCAAGACCCATGCGAATGCGTTCGATGTCAACGTGGTTCTGGTTCATGTTGTTGTTGTGTGCATTGTGGCGATTGCGTCCAGAACCATGACGAGAACGGAAGTTATTATGAGCTTCATCGGATCTACGATTCCAGGTTGCAACAGCAGGATCACCGACAGGAATGGTGGAACGTCCAGTTGGGCTCAACTCCATGTAAGGATTGGGTGAGACGAAGCTCTCACGACGAGCCATTGAGCGGCTGTTGATCAAGGTTGGAGAGGTGCGAGTAGCAGGCTCCTCAGATGGGTGATGAGCATGAGCGTGGTGGACAACATCTGGCTTGTAATACCTGACATCGATGGTGCAGCCCTGTAGTTCGAGTGAGCAGAAGAAGATACGGATAAGGATGGAGGCCGAGCTTACCGGAGTAGAAGTGCCACTGAAAGCAGAGACGGCGTTGTCTGCAGCACGAGTATCGTTGAATTCAACATGGAAGGTAACGATGTCATCGTGCTGAGTGGGGATGCTATGAAAGGCTTTGATGTCGCCATATGAGGAAAGCAGAGTCTTGAACGAGTGAGAGATGGCACGTCCGTCCGCAGTTGGGTGGTTGCCGTTGTCGTAGTGGACCGAGGCATAGACCTGTCCCTCGTAGTTTGAGGTAGTTGCAACAAGATGGGGTTCAAATTTTTGGGTAAACTCCTTTGCAGTCAAGCCATGCAAGATCCAGCTAGGATAGTAAGACTTGGCTTTGACGGCAGCCATCTTTGCCTGCTGGATGTTGGTAAAACCAACGTAGATTCTACCATGAGAAGCAAGCTCGTTAAGGACGGGTCCCTTGATGCTGGGGAATTCACTGTGCTGTTAAGAATGGTAGTTAGCAGGTGGTAAACGGGGCTGTGGAAAATGTAGGAACGGTGAAAAGGGGATACTTACATTGAAGAGTGAGGAGATTTCAGTATAAGTCGTGCTAGCAGAAGCTCCTTCAATAAGCAATGCACGATTGCGGTTCTCAAAATCAAAATGGCCAAACTGGTAGTACATGGCATAGGGAGTAAGAACGTATTCGGAGTCCAACGGAGGGGAAACTCTGGCACCACCGATTGGACCAAAGTCAACCGCACCACGGGGAACAAAGGAACTGGTGAGTCCAGGGGTATCGGGAACAGAAGTAGCAGTCAGAATAGTGAGATTGGGAGGGTCCTGTTCTGGTAAGAACGTAGGAGAAGACATGGGACAAGCTGGCGCGTTTCTATCAAAGCTGCCGGGAGTGAAGCTAGAGGCAGTTGGGGAAAGCTGGACACGTCCGGAAGAGCGAGTAGAGGGAGTAGGCATGAAGGGATCTTGAGCTTGAGCGGATTCCCCGAGACTGCGTCTGAGTGAAGAAATCAGCCAAAGCACGGAAAGTGGAAAGTCGAGAATGGAAGAGCGAAGTGACTTACTCAAAGATGGCCAAGGACCTAGCTGCCTGACGAGACATGGAATCGGTCTGACCGTACTCGCAGCCGAACTGGGAACGGAGCGCTTCAGGGGAGAACGCGGTCAGTCTGGTCTCGGGAGACCCGTTGCGAGAATTGGCCTGGTCGAAGGATCGAGGGCTGCTTGCGAGCCTCGACATCTCGTCTATCTCCTGCGGTTTGCAGGCCCGGAGATGGCGTAAAAATGGGCAGGCCCTTGAGCCAGATACCTGATAACAGTCAATCGAGCTGCGTACAGCAGATAAGAAGAGATAGAAGAATGAAGCTGGAGACAGGAGACAGGAGAGACAGATCGAGATAGATCGAAGCAGATAGATTGAACCAGAGGCTGTCGACTAGGGAAGACGAAGACGAAGGAGAGGGTGAGAGAGAATGAGAGAAAGAAAGAGAAGGAGGAGGAGGGGGAAGGGGAATAAATAGGCTGGCAGGAGGAGGCTGGTCACCCCCTCTCTCCCACAGAAACAGGCGGAATGAGGGGTCAGGGACCTAGCCTGTCGCGGAAAGGAGGGGGTTGAGGCCGCGGAACGTAGACCAAGAGACAGAAAGTAGACAAGAAGTAGACAAGAAGAAGACAGAGAGAGATAAAGGTGGTATAAGGGTAGATGAAGAGAAGTCTGCTTACCAGGCTATCAGTAGGCACAAAGTGCGACTCTTGTGCACAGGTTTGCCTTCTAAACAGGCAGTATACTGCACGCCCAAGGCTGTATATAAGTCAGCAGGGAGACCAGAGAGTGAGGAGGTTGGTGAAGAGGCTGGTGAAGGGCGGGAGAAAGGAGGGGACGAGGCGGAGAACACGCAGCGGAGCGGAGCAGTACAGGATGTGACCAGACAAGACAGAAGCTGGCGGAAGGGCGGAAGATGATAGAGGACAGGACGGTACAGCCATGATCTCACCCTGACATCATGCTGACAAGACGGAACAGGAGAGACCTACCTTGAAGCCTCTAGGTGCTGATATCAGCACAGTTACCAGGATACTGGCTACAGGGAATCCCAAATTCCCTCCAATATAGAGTCCCTGTCCCTACTTTCCTCCAATATGTGCCAAAATATATACCTGGGCCTCTAGGGCTATCTAGTGCCTATACAGGCGGGCAGAGTATATGGTAAGGACATATGGTAAGGATATATGGTAAGGATATAGGGTAAGAATAAAGACAAGAGTCTGCACAGTGCATATAACTATTAATATATAGAGATATACCAATATGTATATATACCACTGACCATGTGCATCAGGGTTAGACGAAGGCAGTGTGATGAGAAGGAGAGAGGGAAAAGAAGCAGAGAAGCTTCAGGGAAGGTACTTATAGACCTCCCTGACTACCTTCACGTCACTATGGCATACTAAAAACCCCCTTCACGTTGAGATCAGTTAATGGGGAGGTCACTGTCCAACCTTGGTATATGGTATCGTTCCATGGTAACTCCCGTAAACCCATAGGTGAAGCACCTATCATCTGGCTTGAGCAGGCAAATAAGAAATAAACAAACGTGGTTCAGTGACAGTGGTCCTCTGTATTCACCCTCATTTAGGCTTTCTGTGAAGTCGATGATGTCGAAGACTTTCTAACCTTTTTGACTTGTGCATTATTTGTTGCTATGTTGGTAGGATACCTGGTTAGAAGTCAATGATGTCAATGACTTTTTAGCATTTTTAACTTGTATTATATAATGCTATGTTGGTGATATCTGGTTGATATCTGGCTGACATCAGGCTGATAATCTGGTTGATGATGTCGATGACTTTTAGAAGAAAAAGGAGGTGAGGTTGAGATTAGGTAAGCAACTATCACGTGATGTTACACCTGAGACGGCGAGATGGAAGAAACAACAAGCCATAGAGGATGAGTATACGCTCTCTCCCAAGAGAAATCATCTTGAGGGTTGTTACATATCCAGTTAGATACCCTATACCCTATACACGCCCCTCAAGAACTGTATCTTGATCTGCCGGCTGTCCTTGCCCTGTCAAAATGTGGTAGTATAGCCTCTCGACTATGATGTTTCTCACTTCACGTCTGGCCACATAACCGTTTATGAGACACGTTTCGTCTCATCCTTCCTTGCATGCGGTATTCCAGACTAGTGGTCATGCCATGCCGCTGAAATTTCATGGTCAATTCGCTGGCATATCGAGTGCTCGAGGAGATAGTCTGCAGTACATTCAGCCCTATGGAATAAGCTACGGAAGGTAGAGACTGAGGTTGAACACGAGTAGCGGAAACCAGCCTGCCAGCTGCAATACTGGCAGCCATTGATCATGATCTTATGTCCTCGAGGTCGCTGATGTCAAGAAACTTAGAGATCTAGACTAGTATCATAGTTATTTAGAGCTGGATCTTGGGATGAGCTCTCGTCTGATACGAATTAGTGAGTCCACATGGAGTCCACATATAGCACTGTATATAGATTCCTTCTTATATTGTAAACGATACTATACTCCATGAGAAATTCACGAATATTTGAACATAGGCAACTGACTTACAACAAAGTCATCAATATATCTACTTCCAGCCCCTTTTCAACTTCATAGTCACATGACCTGACCACTTACATAATCGAGGTGCTCTCGAGATAGAGTGACATCAACATTCTCCGATAGATAGATCGCTAGAACATGATAGGGACCAGGCTGGGTACAAACTAATATCCTCAAGCTCACAGATAGCGCGCAACACCTATATGGCCCTGATACTGCACCTCAGCGTGTAAGGCCAAGAATGTGCATCGTCTTCCGCTTACCTATATAGCTTTCATTTAATCAAGATGCCTGCCCCAGTGGCTTCCCGGAATGATCTCTCCTCCGTCCTGAACCAAGTATGTTGTCGCATAAACTGCCTAGACTATGTATGGTTCTAGTTGGCTAACCATGTTGATCATGATAGATTGTTCTATCTTCCTCTGACACCGACTACCTCGATCAACTCATCCCCTCAATCCGTGAATACAGCCATGGCAACCGGACGACGCAGCTCCTACATTCTCTCACTAAATTCGCGGATGACCGCGAAGCCAAGATAGAAAGCATCTGCAACTCGACACATCAGGACTTCATCTCCTCCGTCAATCAGTTGCTCCAAGTCCGTGAAGGAACCGTTAACCTGACGCAAGATATCCTCGGGCTTAACCAGTCCATCCTCGCGAGCACAAAGCGACTAGCAGAGCAGAAGAAAGTGCTAGTCGAGTCGCGGAATCATCGACAGAATATAGACGATACCTCAAAGGCACTGCAGGATTGTTTGGAGGTTCTACGCCTTGCGAACCAGGTTCATGAACTGCTTGCTAAGAAGAACCACTATGCTGCGTTGCGAGCGCTTGATGAGCTGCAGAATGTTCACCTCAGGGGCGTCACGCAGTATAAGATTGCTGAAGTGATACAGCGATCTGTACCGATGACGCAGAAAGCCATTGCTGACGCTGTCATGGACGACCTGAATACTTGGCTCTACCGCATTCGTGAGATGTCACAGTATCTAGGAGAGCTCGCGCTATTCCACACAGACAAGAGGAAGGAGAGACTAAAAGATCGGAGCGAGAAGATTCCTTACCTGTCGCAGTTCAAGCTCAATTCGGCTATAGAACTGGTAGCTGATGAGATGCAAGAATTCGATTTACTTTATAATGACGACCTTCAGGTTGACTTCACGCCGTTGCTTGAGTGTATGCATATCCATCAGTCCTTGGGCCAGATGGACAAGTTCCAAGTTGAGTATGCTACTACAAGAAGGCAACAGAAAGACTTGTTACTGCCTACCTCAATCACCCTACTCGAGGAAGAGGGCTCAAGTCTCCATACACTGCTTGAGGAAATTGCTGGATTTGCCTTGGTGGAGCGCACGACAATGCAGAAGGTTCCTGAGCTGAGATCTCCAGTAGACGTAGGTAGTCTTTTATTTTCACCACCTATAATGCTCATTAACAGGACAAAGGGAGGCTTACTAACAGTATTATTTGAATAGGTCGAGGAGCTATGGGATTCAATGTGCCAGACTGCCGTTGGATTAATCTCCAAGGCGCTCCCTGCCGTTGACGACTCGGAGGCTATCCTCAAAATTAAAAATCTCATTACACTATTTATGCAAACTATGAATGTATGGCAACTGACCCCCGCATATCGTTATCTGCGGTCTTCTAATTATATCTTGTTTTCCCAGACATTCTCGGTCGGCCCATTCGATAGATTACTCTTAACGTTATTTGAAAAGTATACGGAATTGTTAAAGAAAAGGTTCAGTGATGATTTCCAAGAGGTATACGATGTTTCCCCATCCTCCCAAGTCTAGACTTACCGAAAGTTACTAATTCGTTGGTGCTAGATTGTTCAAACGGATGACTACATGCCAATGCCTATCCGGAGCGACGAGGAATATGATAAAGTCTTGAATGTGAGCTGGTACACTCCTGAAAGCCCACGAGAAGAACAAACGTAAGAAAATAGCACCATACCTCTATATTTCGCTGCTCCTTTCTCACATAAAAGCAGATACCCTTGTGTACTGCCCTTCTCACAGATGTACCCTCTGTGCTGTATCGATATCCGGAATCTCTTGAACCAGTTTTACTATTTCTCCAGCGATAACTTTGACCACCCAGCCATCATAGATGAAACTCTACGAAGCGTATGTCTATTACTTCTTCCCTCTTATTAAACTCCACACTCACCGAAGTTTCACCCTTGCAGTCTTTAGATGAGCTCCTCTGCAACAAAGTATGCGAAATGCTTACGGAGCGCCTTGGCTCCCAATACCTTGGCCAAATAGTCCAAATCCTCATCAACTTGGAGCACTTCGAGATTGCATGCCAGGAACTCGAGGTACTCCTTGTAGCCGCCCGGTCACCTAACTCTGGTGATGGTCCCATTACACTTAATGCCACAGAAAAATTCCGAATGAACAAGAAAGCAGCTGAAAAGCGTATCTTTGAGGTTGTTAATTCAAAGATCGACGACCTCATCGAAACGGCTGAGTACGAGTGGAACGCACCGAAACTGCAGATGGAACCGAGTAATTACATGCAGACGTTGACGAGGTTTTTGTCGAATATTATGAACTCTACGCTTCTCGGTCTGCCTACCGAGATTAAGGAGCTTATATACTTTGACGCCCTCAGTCATTTGGCAAATATGGTTCTAGTATGTCCTTCTGTGCTCTTTTCTTTTCCTCTCACGATCACGCATTCTAACACCTACGATAGGCTCTTCCTCTAGACCCCGAAGTCAAAGTGATAAACGCGAACGGAGTAGCGGCTTTAGCCAGAGACGTAGACTACCTATCCAAATTTGTTGACAGTCTGGAAGTTCCTATCCTACGCGAAAATCTGGATGAGCTGCAACAAACGGTGCAGTTGATGATGGCCGAGAACACAGATGAGTATTACGATATCGCAGTGAGGAATAAGAAGTATGGACGTGTCGATCCCATGAATGGACCAATTTTACTTGAAAAGTAAGTGACACCTTGCCTACCGTCCACATTGCCCGTTATTTATAAACAAGCATAATACTTACAACACACGAATACAGGCTGTCGAGAGCAGTACAGAGCCCGACCAAGCCAGATAGTAAATTCAGCCTGTCAAATCGATTTGGGAAGAAGCACTGAATTCCGCTCAGTTACAGAGGGGACCATTGAGGGCTTGAATATATACGTCGTTATGTACTATATATACCTGCCAAGGTTGAAACTACCTTCAGACGCCCCTGCCTTGCATTGTTATTAATTTTCCCCTTGCGATATGTTGGAAACTGTACAAAAGAAGCCTTGGACGGGACAGGATAAATGGGGGTGGGGGAAACACAACTGATACCAATTTGGGGGATAGGATAAGTGACGGGGGATAAGCAGTAGTAATGGTAATAATAACATCCAGCAAAATCAACACTTAATAACAATCCATCCCTCAGTCAAAAGGTATCAAAACAAAAAGGACGGATTTAAGGACAGGTCATAAAAAAACTTATATAATTAAGGTTTCGTCCCACCAGGAGCTCCATTGCTGTCCATAATCCCTTTTAGCGATTCACATCGCTTGGATTTCACTTGATATTGCATCGGTATGGCATGTAACGTATTGTTTAAAGAAAGTTTGGGCGGATTTTGGTAATTGGGGTGTTGGATCATCACTAGAGGATAACGTTAGGTATGTAACATAAGGATTGGCTTAACTTGGTGGCCAAGGAGGGGGGAGGGTTTATGGTACTCACCTGCTGTGGGGGTAAATGGGGATATCCATACATTCCTTCAAACATCTGAGGCTGAGGCTGTCCGTAGGCAGGATCCGATTGTACCGCTCCACCGTACATTGGGGCTTGCTGCCTGTAGTCCTGCTCCTGACCAAGGGGATGCTGGCCCATGGTATTGTACTCTGGAGGCCCCATAGGATGTTGCTGGGGCACACCAGGCGGCTGAGGAGGCATCTGGCCTGGTCCTGGCGCCTGAGGAGCACCTGTTGCCGGTGGAGCTGACCGTTTGGTATGAGAAGTAGCCTCCTCCCTTGGCACAATATCGATCAAGAAATCAAACATATCCGACTTTGCGAGGGCAGCTGCAATGTCTGAACGTTGCAAGGTACGTCTTTTGTTGTCTTCGGCATGTATCCAGGCGCGCATGGTGAGTTCCGTTATGAATACGTCGCAGCCCTTGGCAAACAGGATGGGCGCTTCGGCTGAGATCATCTTCACTTCCGGGTCGGCTTTCATTACTTTCTTGATGCGTGCTAGCGGTAGTTGGTGAATCTTGTAGTCGTGGTTGTCGGACTCGAGGTGATTGATGGTGTGTTGCCAGTACGTAGTCAGGATATCACGCGCAGAGCCCTGTAGACCCTGATTGACCTGTATTCCACGGTTAAATGGTTAGCGCAGGTATTATAGGTGGTCAGAGTGTCGATGCGACGCCATACATTTGCCCATGTACCTGCATATAGCTCTGGAACAGGCGCGTATCCTTGTGCAGACAGCTGGTTCATCACGGCCAATTAGTGTCCAAGCTCTCGTATATCGAGTGTATACCCTCCCAATAGAAAGAATTGATGCTGATCAAACGTGTGTGGGGTAGAGCTGCGAGAGATATCCTCATATAACATACCGCTGCACTTGCGCCTGGAGAGCCATGACGTTAGTTCAAGATATCAAATTACTCGGATGAAAGTGACGAGAAGAAGGGCCAGGGGAGAGGAAGAAGGCAGAACGAACCATAGTGTCCCCCATTCCGAATATCATATACCGGCTGCGATTGTTGTGTCTGCGCCTGTGTTGATGCTGGCTGATGGTGCATGAGGGTCTGACGAGCAGATTGCGATGGCTGGCCCGCAGCCTGATTTTGTTGCTCCATATGTAGGACTTCCTGGCGTCTGTCCGTGGACTGTTTGCTGTATTCTTCTCGCCTTGCCTCCAATGAAGATATCCTCTCCTACTGGCGAGAGGTGACGGTATAAAGAGAAATTGAAGACGATCGAGTGGCGGTGAAAGCTCGCGTCCGGTCGAAGGGTTGTTACTGTGCTGGGTGGGGAGGAGGCTGTAAGATGGGAGACAGACGGGCTGCTGCGCCTTGAAGGGAGAAGAAAAAAAATAAATAAACAGCGAGGAAGTGCCAGCGAATAGGTATAGGCGATGGCGTTAAGTGCGCCTTGAGGTGAATTTATCGCGATGGGGGCAAGGATTAGGGGAGGTGGTGCGGAAAAGGAAGAAGTTGCTCGAAGCTCAACTTTGGGTAGCTAAATAAGGTGCTACATGCACAGCGAACAACATATACAACACGGCACATCTTTTCTACGCCTTAACCCTCGCTGTGCGTTCCCATGTACATCGCAGGTACCTGCTTCTCAGTGTAACGCGGCATGGACACTCGATCCCTCGACATCTAAAACTACGAACCGATGACGGCACTAATCTCTACGCACGTCTACAGGTCCAAACGGTCGACAAACAGCTCCTCCAAAACAACACGTCCCGGAGCCCAATCATGGATGGGCAGACCTGGTCAGGGTTGGAGAACAGCCTCCGAGACACCGCTGGTCCTCGAATCGGATGCGCTGTCGTCCCTTGGCAGCCCTATCCGCCCAAGATTGGGCGCCAATGAAGCACCAACGAAGCGGTGCTAGACTTCCTGGAACTCGCAGGTCTGCCCGGGAGCTTCCCAATCGTGTGCTGCCCTGCGTGTATTCGGTGTCGACCGTCTTCGGGCCCTGGCTCCATGCGTTGTTATTGGGACAGTTGGGCGCATGCTGCATTGCAGCCTCACAGCAGGCATATTCGTCCGTCGCTTCCATCGTTTACGGCGGTATCTTAGTAGAGTATCTTCACCACGTAGGAATGTATCTAAGAGTAAGGTAACACACGTTACTGTCTGAAAAGTAGAGTAAGTAGAGATGTAAGGAGAGAAGAGTAAGTAGAGTAAGAGGAAGAAGAAAGTGAAGTGGCTTTTCCCTCATTGGGCAATGGCAGGGACCACGTGACTTGACTTTCTATTTAACTTGAGCCCACAGAAATTTTCCTTTTTCTTTGATATCAACAGGAAAATTCTACTTCTCGCACAGAGAACAGGAAAAAAGGGGCGGGAAGAAAGAGAGATGGCCTGTCGAGCTACTTGATACTTTCTCGAGCTTCATAAAGACGGTTAGCCCAACATAATGTCTGTTCAAGTGGTGGTCGTGAACCCCGTTCCAAAGAAAAAGAACGACGACGATGCGGACCTATCTGAGGAACAGATCCAGAACCTTCTGCTAGAGGCCGAGGAAAGGCTGCGGAAGGTGTCTGGGAGCTCCGGTAAGAAGGACGAGGATGGAGTTGTCTCCCTCGCTACCGGAGAGGTCGACGACTCCTCGTCACGGCCAAGGTGTGTACCGACCTGACTTCTATCTCTAACTTACATATACTAATATAACCTCGTGCAGAGTGCCAAATCTAAATCATAAGCAAACAATTCAGCCATATGTACAGCAGTCAAATAATATTGCTACCGTCGACAAATCCAGGTTGGTTTCCGAGTCGGCAAAGAAGCTTGCTGGAACTATCCGCACCATCGAGCAGCCACTTGTCAAGGTAAGCCGTCATCTCATCTTCTCAGTCTACCCTGGTTCCCGCACTCGAGTTCGTTATGAGGAAAAATTATCCCAAGCCATGTGCTCTTGATGCAGATTTAGTAGTCCGTCTTGGGCTATGCTGCTTCCATGAAAGTTTCTTTTAATCATAGTTACTCTGAACAACGCTCGATACTTGCAATCATTTCTTCCATGCCCCACCTCAAACATGCTCTCGTCGAGATTAGACAACATACTAACAAGTTGTCTCACAGAACAAGGAAAAACCTACCTCGGGGCCAAAGTGGTTCGATTTGCCCAAAACTGTGGTCACTCCTGAATTGAAACGGGATCTACAGATTCTTCGTATGAGGTCGGTCCTCGATCCCCACCGTCACTACAAGAAGGAAAACGGCAAGGCAAATATACCAGAGTACTCTCAGGTTGGTACCATCATCGAAGGGCCGACAGAGTTCTTCAGTGCACGAATCACCAAGAAAGAGCGCAAGAATAATTTCGCAGAAGAAGTAATGGCTGCCGAGAAGGAGAGTGGCCGATTCAAACGCAAGTATGCTGAAATTCAAGAGGCCAAGACGAGCGGAAAGAAGGCGTACTACCAAAAGCTGAAAGCAAAACGAGCGAGACCCATGAAGTGATACTTTATGTGCTCTTCTATCTAGACTTTTACATAGCCGAGATGGCGGCCTGATAACAAGGGTAAATTCACAACGCCAGGTTTCTCGGCTTGCTGATCAGCAAGCAAACATGTCCACAACCGCCTGTGAGACCAGTTTCTGTCGGTTGGGTAACACGGTTAGCTATCATTGGCTCTACTTGGTGTTGGGCTAGTTGAAGAAAGTTGCTTCGTACCTGCATGTCTGACGCTGCCTCTCGGCCGGTTTCCAGCACTTCTTCATGGTTGGCCTTGCCTTCATCAACTATAGTGTTGAGCTCCTTCGCCGTCGAGTTTTGAAGCAGACGGTCATCTCCACGAGGCGCCGGTGACAGAACGCAGTTATTCGTGACAAGGCTTAGGGCGAGCACCCTCATCCCGCAATGCCGTGCCACAATGATCTCCGGAACAGTCGACATGCCAACCGTATCGGCGCCCAACATCCTCATCATCCGACACTCCGCGCGAGTTTCAAAGCTGCGCGATTCATGCACAAGTTAGCTGTCTGCTTCTAGACACTATCACGTGAGGTCTGTAGCCTCACCTTGGGCCAGAACAGAATGCATATACTCCTTCATGGATGCGTCGCTTCGACTCTGCGGGCACCACTTTCTTCCAGGCTCGATGTGCTGTTCGGCGCAGTTCTAAATCATATGCATCGGAAAGTGGTGGAAATCGAACTCCAAACTCCTCGGCATTTGGCCCACGCAGGGGGTGTGCCCCTGAAACTCCGGCGAGGAATAAATGCTGCAGCCGGAAGAGTTACTTAGCAGCAAATCATGGGCAGTCTGGAGTTGTGGAGAGGCGGACATACATCGTTAAGCACGACCACGTCTCCCACAGCATAGTCGGGGTTCAGTCCGCCGCATGCATTTGTTACTGCAAGAATCCACACTTAGCTAGAATAATCAAAAGGCTCCTTTATGAGTTATATCCTTACCAACCACTGTCTCAACTCCAAGGAGCTTAAACATCCGTACTGGCAACGTAATTTTCTGCATAGAATGGCCCTCGTAGAAACTAATGATGGTCAGTACCCCATCACAACTTGTTCACAAGTCCTCACATCCATATCTTCCAACCACCCCTCTGCCATAATATAGTGTTGAATAGACTTACTGGGCTCTCCCAACCATCAACACAGCGGGAATATCAGATCCCATGAATCCGAAGACAAGTTTTCCCAAATGGCCCGGAACTAGATACATATCATATTGTAAGACCAAGGCATCTGAAAGGAGGGCGGCTATGAAATAAAGTCCCTTCCCACTCCATAGGACGATAATTACACACCTGAGGAAGTAGGGAAGTTCGGAATCGAGCCATAGTCAAATTCACATTTCGTCTTTGCATCTATGGTATTAGCGAGACCTCCAAGACCAGAGCCACAGATGATGGCAATTCGAGGTTTCTGGAGAGGTTCGGGAAGCTGAGGCCTGAGGTATTCTACGGCAACCTGTGCCTGCTCAAACACTGATGCTTCTGCCATAGCTATCTGCCACTCGTTCCGTCGTCGTCCTTTTTTCCCCGTTTAGTGGTTACTAATTGATGCACAAAATGTACGAGCCGCAGGTCGTTCTAGTCCCCGTAAACAGTGCGTGAGTCTCTCTCTTTGGGTAAATATGAAGAATATAAGAATACTATCCCACAACGAAGGGGCCCTATGGGGTTTTTATATATTTTATCTCAACCTAAACCAAAATCCACGGAGCTCCCCGCAAGTGTAGCAAATACCCAGGGCTTTGCCCCCATTGGCTGGCGGTTTGGGTCGTTGATTACATAATATTCACGATTTGTCTGGGAGAAAAATCATGGCAAGAGAAAGTCGGCTGGACGCAGCGAGAGTGTGTCGATTAGCAGCCAACACGCAACTACACTTCCACGATGTTCTCTCCGTCGTCGTTCCGCTCTGTGCTAGGGGCCACAAAACGAGTCAAGGTAGGTCTCGCCTCCTCCGGAATTCTCAGGGTGGTTCAATGGCTGACTGCAGTTCTCCAACAGGTCGTCAATCTCTTCCGTCCTGTCTCTACAATCTCCTCCGACATACCTCCAGAGTTTCTAGCAGCTATACAGAAAGAGAATGGAGGGCCAGATTCCGCAATGCCGGAGATAAAGTGAGCTTTCAGCGGGCTGGGACCCGTAGAGCCCCGGCCGCAAATATAGAAAACGGTTGACATGGAAGGCTAACCACGAGATGCAATCAATAGGCGAGAAGTCTTCACCGAATCTGAACCAGTTACGGACCCGAAAGAATGGTAAGCTTGATTGCTCTGCGATCAATGACAGGCCGCAAAGAACTACGCATTTCCGTTCCATATCGCTGACACAGTTCGAAATATAGGCAAGATCGAATAAATGTCTACAAATCCAAATTCCGCCTACCCAAAGCCGTCCAAGCGGCGTATATGAAACCCCTTAAACGGAAACTAGAATACTGTCTACCAGTTTGCAACCTTCAGCTCCGCTCGTACAGCGCACGTCATGTCGAATTCTTCGCTGATTTCGCGCTCCGTGCTGCTTACTACCTTAATATTCCTGCCACGGGCCCGGTGCCGCTACCACGCATAGTTGAGCGATGGACAGTCATACGAAGTCCCTTCGTTCACGCGAAGAGCAAGGAGAACTTTGAACGTATAACCTGTCGACGACTGGTACAGCTTCAGGACGGCCATCCAGATAGCGTCCAGTTGTGGTTGGCGTTTTTGAGAAAGCATGCCTTCCACGGTGTGGGTATGAAGGCGAATGTGTTTGAGCATACGTCTCTAGGTATGTTTATTGTCATCCTCTATCTGGAGAATCTTTAGTGCTAATTCCGTGTTATAGATGTTGGCAAGGAGATGGACGAGGCCGCGGTAAGTCTTGAGAAAGCTCTCGACGCGGAACTTGCGCAATTTGGATCGAAGAAGGGCTCCCACTTCCCAGAGTCCATTGCCAGCATGTTGGAAAGGGAATCACAGACAAGGACTGGAGCTCCGCTCACGGAGGTACGAAAGGGATGATATGTGTATACTACGCTTTTGTTTCTTTTTGCTATCTATTAATCTGTAACATATGGCACCCGAGATAGGATGGTTTATTGCTCTCCGTTTTAGCCGTTTTTAGATCATTATCCGGAATTGTATACTTATCAAGGTTTTTCTTGGTCGTTAGTCAGTTATTCGTCTGTAGTTCCGGAACTCAGCTTTCCAGACGGGGAAGGAAACCATTATCTCTTCAATAAGACATTCTACTTAGCAGCCTTCACTCTTGTAGTATCAATATAAACAGGGTCTAAATTTAGCCCCTGCCACGTGACAGGTGAAGCTCTATCAAAATGTCAAGTTCAACATTGCAAAACGACACGAAGCTTCAAAATGTTCACCTCAGCTCCTCAAAAGACGTTTCTGAGAAGCTGCAGGCGTTATATACCATGCACTCGTCTGAACTATACTAGTTCTAATTCCCAATGGCTTCGATATTGCTCTACAAGTTCAACTTCACTCCCAGAGAATGCCGTCATCTTCTCCGGTATCCAGCCCACCGGCATTCCGCATCTAGGTAACTACCTCGGGGCGCTACGCGCATGGGTAGACCTACAGCAGACCTCCCAGCCAGATACGAAGCTGATTTATTCGATCGTCGACCTACACGCGCTCACGATACCGAAAGACGCTGCGCAATTGCGACAATGGCGGAAACAAGCACTTGCTGTGCTTTTAGCAGTGGGGATTAAGCCGGAGAGGGCCACAATATTCTATCAATCTGCCGTTCGTTCTATATACGCCTATTCTCTCGACTGTGCTGTGTTTGTTGGGATAATTGTGCTGAGAACAGACGTTTGGGGGTCTATAGGTACCGGCGCATTCGGAGCTGATGTGGATATTGAGCACGAATTCATCGATGGGATATCTATCTAGGATGACACAGTGGAAGGTGTGTGTTTCCTTTCTTCATTAAACCCGTCAATTGAGTACTAGCTAACGTTTTATATCAAGAGTAAACTCCAGCTACCCGAGGACTCGACGCTCGAAGAGTCTGGCGCACGAGCTCGTCTAAAACTCGGCCTCTTTTCATACCCCGTCCTACAAGCAGCGGATGTACTAGTCCATCGGTTCGTCATCTACTCCTCCTGTTCAAGGGTTCACTGTTAACGATAGACGATTAGGGCGAATTACATACCTGTGGGAGAAGACCAAAAGCAACATATTGAATTTGCACGCGAGGTAGCGAACGGGTTCAACCACCTTTACGGACCTATACTCACCGTTCCAGAGGCATTGATCTGTGAGTTACCTAGGAACAGCATCTATATACGCCGTATACTAATTTGGAATGTCTAGCCCCCGCAAAACGCGTGATGTCTCTAAAAGATCCGAAACAGAAGATGTCCAAGTCCCATACCGATCCTAAATCCCGAATCCTCCTCACAGATACGCCGCGGCAGATCCGGGATAAAATCAGGACTGCACTGACAGACTCTAAGTTAACCATCACCTACGAGCCAGAGGAGAGGCCAGGTGTCTCCAATCTTCTTGAAATGCTCAGCCATCTTGAAGGCCTCAAGGCTGGGCCGTCGAGCTCCGGACGGTCTGTGTCTGACATTGCATCAGAGTATAAGTCAGCTAGCTTCAAGGCGCTCAAGGGAGATCTATCCGAGAAGCTCATTGAGCTGATATCGCCGATCAGAGAGCGCTACACCCAGCTTATGGATGAAGACGGGAAGATGGCTTCGTCAGGGTCGTCGGATAGCGAGAGCTACCTGGATACGATCGCTCGCAAGGGCGCGGAGGAAGCGTCAGCAAACGCAGATATTACGATGAAGCAAGTCAAGAAAGCAATTGGGCTCTTGTAACATGAATATCTCGCTTTGTATGGGCTCATTTTTGACATTGTACATTAATTTGCATTAATTAGATAGTTGCCCCTTTGTGCCTCCACTCGTCGCTATCCCCGTTCGGCCTCCGAGAGGGGATCTGTATATTACCAGCATAGACTTTTCTCAATTAGCATTTTGACTCACGAAGAAAAATCGCACCCCGGTCATAGTCCAGATCTCAACAGGGCACTGCAATTTGAATCAAGTCGAGATCGTGTCTGCCTTGAAGATGCACCACTTGTCATTCAAACTCGGCCAAACGCCCAAATTTTGGGCCCCAATGCTCCATCGGAGAGAACGCGTCCGCTTGATGACAAATTCGTCCACAGGCAACAGTTTTCCTCAATTGATTTTTGTCCGGTTCATTAAAATTGATCAGGTATAGAGTCGTACGATCGGAGCAACCATCTCTCCTCAGATCCTGTCTTCTGCCTTCGCCGCTCGCCGCGGTCGTCCCTTCATCTTTTTTGCTCTCTTATCCCCGAGACGATTAAATTGATATCGCGAACCGAAAATACGTCGAAAGGCTATGCGAGATGACGTCTGCCCTCCCACGCCCATTCGCTCGCTCCGGTAATACCGGACGAAACATACGATATTAACACCCTAATATCAGGCAGCATCGAACACACACTTCCAGTATCAACATCAAACCAACTAAACCCCCCGCCATCCGCCAGAATTAAGTTGATTATGGAGACGAAATGGTTTTGAACTCCATCCTCGAGCATGGGACTGTGACTCAGCATGAGTGATAGAGTTACGACCGTCGTCATCAAAGCGTCAGGTCGGCTTTTTTGCAAACGAACACTCCCCTTGGTCTTTCGAGTTTGTCGGTTAGTTGGTATCGAATTGCGGGGGCCTGGCGATACAGGAGAAACGAAACGACGGGAGGGAAGGGAAGAAGGGGGGGAAACGGATGCTTGGGTTCGAGCGTGGATGCGTGATGCGAATGGGATGCGCCACCCATCCTCCCCCCATGGCCTATCCATGGCCTATCCATGCATAGTTTAAGTATAGTATCGCTGGTCATCCGCGCCGCATGCCGTCGTACATCGTGTATCGTCCGTAGAACATGACCGTCCATGCGGAGAGTCCCCGGGCGGGCGAGTCCGACCGATGTTCCATGCCCAAGAGGGAGCACAAGGACGAGACGAGGGAGGGATCATCTAGCGCCTGACTCCTTCACGAGACGGCGAGTAGCGAACGAGCGGTCGCTGGGCTGCCATTATTGGTCCGTTTTGATGGAGGGTTGGAGGGTTGGAGGGGGACATGGCCTGATATGTTTGCTTTTTCCTGGCCGTACGTGAGTAAACTGGATCAGGATCTGGATCAGGAACAAGGTGTAGGAGGGTCTATGTGATTAGTCAATGGTATCAGAGCATCATCGCATGTGAAGGGGTTGTTGCAAAGACGGGGGTTGATTGAGAGGCAATGCGAGGTTGATATACTCCGTACATACGGCGATGTTTTGGGGCGTCTGGAGGCGTCGAGTCTAGGAGTTCAGTACAGCCCGCGGCCCCTGGCTGCACCGGGGTTCGTAGATCATGATCCTTGCATTGCAGCTTAGCGCTGGTCCGGAGTAAAGAGTGTAGACATACCATCCATTCGACATCACTGCTATATTATGGACGACTGCTACATTGTGAACGTGGGATGAACGTGGGATTGATATCTGGTAGCATTATCCTCATGCTTATCAGGAAAATATACGGAGTATAGCATGGATAGTCAAGTTAATAGACATGTAAGAGATAAACGAAGATGTAGATACACTAGCAGATACGACATCCTGCTGCCACCTGTGCTAAGAATAGTCTATGCTTTGCTCGACTCTTTAATGCACTGAAACGACTTAGTCTCGCCGGGGACGGGCTGGCAAGCATTGAGCTCCAGGCGGAACTGGTTCGACTTTCCATTGCAGCGCTCCTCCCTACAAGATGATCGTTAGTCGACATTATACGGATTAAACGAAACGAGAGAAGACATACCCAAACGCCTCGCATGTCATACCGGCATCCGCGTAGACAAAGATGGGACTAAGGCCGTCAGCACGAAACCTTCAGCCACTATTATTTGCATAGATACTTACCCTGGCTTAGGATCGACTTTTGTGCACTTTGAATTCTCATGAAGGAATAGAATGCCTTGAACAATGCTTTCGGGTGTGCTTTCGCGTGAACAGGTAGACTCGGTGTATATAGCGGAAACTTTATTGATTCTAGGACCCTAGTAAGTGTTAATATTTGAGCAAAAAGGGGCTGGACGGGACTCATACAAGGCTTTTATTTTTAACGGCTTCCAAGTCCTGCGGGCTAGGGAGTGCGAGTGCGGTGGCTTCCATGGACAGTACCATAAGGCCTGGGAGATGCATTTGACTTGATAGCGACTGCTGGTATGTTTGTTGATGCTGAATTTAGGGTTGTTGAACGAGCCTTGTCCATCTCAGGAGCAAGAAAGACTTTTACAGGGAAGACAGAACCCGGCTGGTCATCATCATGTTGGACTGCCGTCCGTTATTCATCCTGTGTCATCCTCTTGCTGTTGCTTAGAAGGATGTACGCTGGTTATTCAGATCTCCTGGTTATTCAGATCTACCTCTGCAGCTTAGCTGTGCCGTGCAGTTGACTATAGTCGTAGTATAGTGTGTAGGCAGCAGTCATCGTGTAGATAGTCGTGTAGTCTAGAGTGTAGTAGAGTAGTGCTATCGATAACGCTTATCGATAACCCAAAATAAGGATAAATTAAGGTACTTTTTCTGACATCCCAGGGGCCTCGTCTTGACGCACCCCGCAAAACTCAAGCTGCACTCGGGCCATCACCACCGGCGGGCTCAAGGACGGGCTCGAGGACGCCCCCCCAGACCAGCGCAAGGAGACGGCCGGTTATGTCTACCCGTATGGCTGGTTATGTCTACCTGTAGACCGCTATAATGACACCATGCCAGTGAAATCTCCGCGAGTCCATGACGTCTCTCTCTGTCGAGATCCGTGGAATGCTGGCATGCGTCACGTGGCATGGACCTGTATTGCGCCGTACCACGATACACAGTTTCCAAGGTCCCGGCCCAAGCCCTATACACACAACAAACAGAGAGAGAAGAAGCAGAAAAGAAGAAAAGAAAAAAAAAAAGCAGAAACGGGGGAAAAGAGAAAGGAGGAAAAAGCAACGAGTGCGTATGTACATGTTCGTTGCGGGGCGGGCGCATGCATGCATTGGAACTCTGACCCGGGAGCTGGCCAATAATGGCGGCGAGGTGCCGTTTGCAGGTGCTTCAGGCGCTCTTCCCTGGGTGTCCGAGACGAGACGCCTTGAGAAGCCTGGAAGCGATGGGCACATCACACGGCCGGGTCATGATATGATGGCGAGTGAGAAGAGAGTAAGGAGAGAAAAGACGATGGAGAGAAGACGAGAGACGGTGCGATGATTAGTCAATTGAGATATGTCCCTCCCTTCTTCAGCGTTGGGCAGCAGTCAGGTAACTACTGTACATCCTTACCACCTATCTCGCCCCTTTATCCACAGCGATGGCCCTTCTTTACACGTATATTCTGTTTACTCACCGTTCAAGTGTACAGTCAGCTAAGGCATAGTGTGTATACTGACTTCTGATAGATAAGAGCAAAGTTAATTCGCTTGTCATTCATCAGCAGTCATTCCCCACTGGCTTGTGACTTACATGGGGGCATGGAGATGGGGGCGATCCATAGTCTGTTGGTGATCATCGCAAGTATAGTTCTGTCACCGTCAATTGATTTATTTCAGCACGTTTCTTGATCAATTGCTGACCGTCGAGTAGAGTGTCGAGTATACTGTCGATGCATGGCTGTGGAAATACTCCTTGAAAGATAAGCAGATAGGCTGATATCCTACCCTGTCAGCCGCATCCCAAGCGGCCAGACGAGCAGGGAGGCTAAGGCCAGGGCTTCCAGGCTCCAGCTGAAGCGGGTGTGGGTCGACAGCGACATAAGACATTGACAGGGGGATGAGGCTAGGGTTACTCTTGTTCGCTTCACACACCCTTATTTACTTCTGAGCCAGCACAAGCAGAAAAAGAAGAAGACGACAAGGCAGTCAATGGGCAGTCAGCGTTCAATTGCCCTGTCTCAATTGCCATCAATGGACGCGTTGTCTCAATTGATCAATCAGACCACAACACATCCTCTTCCAGCGCGCGGTACAACACAGTAGAACATGCTGGAACTAGCGATTGACGGCAGCCTGGCCCTAGTCTACCTAGTATGTACATAAGGGGCTATTTTACGTATGTCCGTATGTATGGTACGGCCGGAGTATGGCGCTCCGTCTAGACATGTCCGCCTTTGCAGTTAATTGTTGGGCGGGGGGGCCAGTGAGAGATCGCTGATGAGATTGATTTAGCCGCCTGGGACCGTGGTGGTGGTACTCGTTCGTGGTCATGGGCGTCAGCGATCCATGGGCTGATCAAAGAGATGAACCAGAAAAGAAGAAAGAAACCGCTGGTTATATAACAGCCACATCCTCTCTTCACTCTCTCCTTCTTCTCCCTTTTCTCCTCCGCTCGTCACGGTCCACTGCATGGTTCTGCTCTGCCTGCCTCCCGCTTACTATCGATAACAACCGTTCAGATCAAACTCAACCCGCGAGAGCGAACCCGTGTCCGCGAAGCAAACAAGCCTCTCCTGTCCAAACGGCGCATCACGAAGCCAGAACGCGAACGCTCTTGACTGGACTGTTCGCTAGCAAGGAGGCTAAGGCTAAGCCAGCCGTATTGCAAAAACAGCGCCCGTAATTTTGATACAAGCAATCCACGGCTTCGCCTGCTCCCCGCCCAGTCACCAAGTCACCAGTCACCGGTCACTCGCTGGTCGATACAGGTCTTATAAAGACTCCGCACCCTCTACTCCGGCTTCTGACTCTTCCTTCACTCTCCCTACGCTCTGTCTCTGTCTGTCCACTGTCTACCAGTCTACTCTGATATCGGACTTACGCTATCTCCGTCCTCGCCACGGCCACACGAGACCCACCCGAAAGCAGACTAGCGCGACCTGACAAATCTCGCCTTCCGTCACTGCCAAGACCCGCCTTCCATTGACTTCCACCTGCCTTTGGGTCATCGGCGCTCTCCTCCATCTGGCCGTTGGGTATATCTTCACCGCGCCTCGCCCTCCGCCCTCCTCTTCGCTCCCTCCATCCTCCATCCTCCATCCAGCAGATCACCATCACCATCGCTTCGGCTTCGTCAGCGACCAGCCCACCGCTTTGTCGAACGCAATCTCAGACCAGACAGCCCTAGTACTACTACCAATTGACGCATGCGGAACAAGGGCGTGAACACCATGAATCGCCTACCTCCCGTCTCCAGCCTGATGTCTCCTCCAGAGCCAAAGCCCCACGATTCCTTCAACCGAACTCTCTCCCCCTGCGTCTCACAGCAGTCCTCCTTCACCAGAACAAACATACTCCCGCCAATCTCGGACGAGCGCAAACGAAAGCAATCAGAGATGATGGACCTGCCATCGCCACCCGTCACTCCGTACGTCGAGAACAAGAAACAGCGTCCCAACGAGGACGAGCCCGTCGATAGAGAGAGCGGCACGGCCGGCAACAACATCAACAGCCGGGATCCAGTTCTCTTCCCTCGCTCAGACGAGATTGCGCCTGCCATCCCCAACGACGAGCCACTCTTCGGCTCGGACGAGGCCACCGTCGCAAACATCGACGAACACATCGCCGCCAACTCCTCCAAACTGCCAGAGAAGGTCCAGCCGCCGAGTCGTGGTGACTATCTCTACTTCTGGTCCTGGATCACCACCCAGTACAACGCCAACCGAGCCGCATATGCCAGAGAGGAACGCGCACGTCTAGACCGGCAGCTCGCCATGATGAAACAGTACCAGCCCATCGTATCGTCCTCATCGGCCAGCAAACTCAAGAAGATTGCTCCTGCTCCATCCAAACGCTCGCCCGGTGGCTCATCCTCGTCTTCAAACGGTATATCCAAGCCCTCTCGCCCGCCTCGTGCTCGACGTTCGCCCAAGTCGACCCCCAAATTTAAGCCACGAGACTCCTTCGACCCCTTGCCGAAGCCAACCCGGGTGATCGGCGCAAACCGCGATGAAACGGATTACCGTTTGTTGCCAGACTATTCCCCGCCAATTGAAACACTCCGCGGCAACACCAAGGGGCTCAAGGCCGATTGGAAGGGCCAATTGCTCGACCTCTCAGCTGACCCAGACCGTCATGCCCTCGAACCAGCAGAGGTCAGCCTCGCTGCCACTCTACGCTTGTCCTGTGCAAGCTACCTGGCCAGCAAACGCCGCATCTTCGAGGCGAGAGTCAATGCATTGAAAGCAGGCAAGGAATTCCGCAAGACAGATGCCCAGCAGGCGTGTAAGATCGACGTCAACAAGGCGAGCAAGCTGTGGACCGCATACGAGAGAGTTGGGTGGTTGGCAGAGGAGCATTTTAGGAAGTACCTCTAGACGGAGACGGCACGACGAACAACAACGACATAACGACTTGACTTGACTTGCTTGCAAACACCAGACTGATATTTGATTTGGCCTGTTTCATTCAGCATTGGTTTTGAGAAACGAAATTGAACACATTGAATACCCCATCCACTCACTGCGTTGCTCTTACATTTCATGGCCCAGCGACAGCTCTGTTTTTTCCCCTTCTTGCACTTATTTCCATTATAATATCAGAATGACCCCCCAATCATGACCCAACGGTGTTCGGCGCTGCCTTTGTTTTCTGTCTTTTTCAATCTCATGACGCGACATGTTGCACTGGTTGAATTGAAGGTGCGATGCGATGTTCCGTTAAAGTTCTGTCCTGACCCAGTGCGCGGCTATGGATGGGGAATGGCGTTAGCTGGACTAATGTTTCCCCGGCCCATCACAACGACGTCGACGACAGTCCTACAATTCTAAGCTCGATACCGAGAGGCCTCGATACCATGGCTTCTACTCTTCCAGTCGACTACGCTCGACTGCTTTCGGTGTCGAGGTGTCAACATCGACGCATCCCGCCGCTGCACTGGGCTCTTACCCACTCACCTCTTTGAACGACCCTGTCTTTATCCCCCTTTGGTTTTCTTTCCTCATTATACCTCTCCTCTACTCATGTCTGGGCCCTTTGATTGGGTTTTCTATTTTACATGTTGTCCATTTTGTCGCTTTGGCCCGTCGGTTTCCTCCCTTTTAGCACACACAGCACAGCACAGCCCATTGACTTTTTTCTTGTTTTTTTGTTTTGATCTCTTTTAAGCACGCATGGAAATGGCAAATGGGGAACTAGCATCATATCATTCTCATTGGGAGGAAGATACGGGAATCGGATCGGTGGTCTGGTATTGGGTGGTTGCTCTTTGCTTTCTTCTTTCTTCATTGTTCTTTTTCCTTTTCTGCTTTTGTTTTATTCATCATCCATTGAGATATCACGTATAGCAAGCAAGACAAGACAAGAACTACTTTTTTTCCTTCTTCGTTTGATATGATCTACTCGCTTCCTTTCTACTTACTAATTGACTGACCCTATACTTTCCTTTGTCTAACTCATTATTCAGGGCATTGCATTGTTTACTGCTTTATCATGTCATATACAGATTATATACACATACAATAAACACAATTGCTGCGTTACAAAGCAACCTATTCATACTTCTCAACAGCGGCGACTAAGGGCTTACTCGTGCCATTGACGACGGAGAGTTTGCGTACGCGAGTCCTGATGCATTGGCTTTTCAAAGTACTGGTATAATACTCCGTACCACTGTTGCAAACGGGAGTTTACAGCGCCGCAAATACCCTGATTCATGCATGCTGCCGTCAGTCACAGCCCTGGCATCCTCGTCCTTCCATAACGCCATAAGCCTTGTGCCTTCGCCTTCTTTTTCTCCGCCTTCTTTTTCTCCGCCTTCTTCGCCCTGAAAGTCAATGTTGGCACCTATTAATAGAACATAGATTATGTAAGTTGGTGTACGTAAGCACCCAGGGCTCAGACAATGACTAAGCCCGGCTGAAGGATGCAAACAGGCCAAACAGGGCAAGTCGAACCTCCTTGACGTTTGCATGGGAGCATACAGACATTAACGACGGAGAAGCGACATCGACATCGCATCGGACATCAACATCGAAGAGAACGCTTCGAGTGGCGTGAGAAAGACTATTGTCTTGCTAGCCTGATTACGACCGAGCCGTCTGGGAACCGGTAAAACGACGAACGGGACGAACGAACGAACGATTCCCTGGACGTGGCGTCTAGTCGACCACGGCCGTGATGGCGCCGACAATGACACGTACGGATTCGCTGGAGGAGCAAGATCCTAATAACGGGAAACCCGAAAAGAAGCAGAAGAGCAGACGACCAGCAAGTGCGTTGTTCTTCTTTTGACTATTCCCCTTTTTTTCTCTCCTCCTCGCAGAGTAGGGAGTGAGTGAGCAGGGCTGACCGGATGCGCGCGGCCATGGCGCTTGTGGTTTATAGATACGGCTTTTCGTCAACAGCGCTTGAAAGCATGGCAGTGAGTAGTTCCTGGCTATGGAAGATGGGAGGCGAGAAGAAGGATTTGGCCGACTGACTTATGCAAAACGTTTCTAGGCCTATTTTAACGCCCAAGACTGTCTTGCCGATATTTTTTATTATGGGGATTATACTTGCGCCGATAGGAGGGTTGTTGATATATGCTAGTTCGCAGGTACGTGTTGAGTGTGGGATCTTGCTTGAGAGAGGGGTTACTGATGTGAAACAGGTTGAAGAGTTAGTATTCGACTATTCGAATTGTAATGAGGCAAAGATCGGCCAGGAGAATGCCACAGACGCGAGCAGCAGAGTTCGAGCGTCGTTTAAAACGAAAAGCAACGGCGGCGGAGTGCCTTATCAGTGGTATAGAAGCGAGCTCGAAGGCACCGACATCACCCTCGACAACGGTGTCCACGTCAACACGACCGTCTGCTCACTTATTTTCGATATACCCAATGACATTGGCGCACCAGTCTACATGTACTACCGCCTTACGAACTTCTACCAAAACCACCGCAGATACGTCAAGTCTCTAGACCTGGATCAGATGAAGGGCGTCGCCGTACCAAACGGCACCATTTCAACTAGTACCTGCGATCCCCTACGAATTGACGAAAATACCAAGAAGGCATATTATCCATGTGGCTTGATTGCGAACTCCTTGTTCAACGACACATTCTCGGAACCCAAACGAGTCGGGGGCGGCAGCAACGTGAATGAGACATACCCAATGACTAACCGTGGTATATCCTGGTCGTCCGATAGGGATCTTTACAAGCCTACCAAATATAATTTCGACCAGGTCTCACCACCTCCCAATTGGAAAAAGAGATACCCAGATGGATATACCGAAAAGAACCCGCCGCCAAACCTTCAAACCTGGGAGGAATTGCAGGTCTGGATGCGCACTGCTGGTCTGCCTACCTTTAGCAAACTGGCGCTGCGAAATGATACTGGGCGTATGTTAGCTGGATCGTATCAGGTCGATATTAACGATAGTACGTTGTATAGATCCTTTTTTACACCTTTACTGTGTCATGCTGACTTTAGTGATCACATAGATTTCAACGTAACGATCTTCGGCGGCACAAAGTCCATGGTCATCACCACCCGAAGCGTGATGGGTGGCAAGAACCCATTCCTGGGCATTGCGTATGTAGTCATTGGCGGACTCTGTATCCTCCTCGGCACGATCTTCACATTCGTCCATCTGGTTAAACCAAGGTACGTCATAATGCCCTTCTCATCTACCATGCTGCACCAGTTATTAACAGTATTCGCAGAAAACTCGGTGACCATCGCTATCTCACTTGGAACAGTGAAGAAAACACCACAGGCGCAGCGACAGGGACAGCAGCGACGCCCAAATCATTCTTCAACTTCAGGAGGAGAGGCTAACTTTTTCCTTCCTTGCGATAGTTGCCTGTTCCTCTACTCTATATTATCCGCTGTTATGTATTTATGTAAACTCTCTCATCGGCGTCTCAACTTTATGTCTGTTCTCTTTTTTTTTTTTTCATCTTACCAGCCTAGACGTGGCACGCCTCCCACACTTTTGTTTTATCTTTCATCTTCTGTTATCCGGATACCTTAAGTTGAAAGAAAAGCCGCCTTGGATACATATTTATACCAGATTCTTACCCCCTGTTTCCCTTTCGTCTTATTTTACGAGGTTGGGCTTGACAACGCATGGGATTTTTTGGAGCTGTCCTGTCTTTTCTAGGGCTAATTGGCGTTTCTACTCATTCAATATTATGTCTCGTTTTCTAAACAACATCCCATATATTCCAATCAAGCTCATACACCCGTAAAACTTGCATAGTTAAATCTTGTATTTCTTGCTGATATCATTAAAAAGAAGCAGAACGAGACCAAGATAAATGAACTTCTTTTGCCCTTTCCCCGCCTGTTTTTACAATGGAAAAAAGGAGAAAAAAATACACTTCATAGAGAATGGGTAGGTGGAAGGAGACGAGAAGATAAGGGGTGAAGGCTGTGAACCTTAGAACAGACGGTAGATGCGAGGAGTTGATTTAACGCTTCCTCTTCTTTGCCTTTTCTCCATCATCGTGGCCTCCCCTGGCACTCTCCTTATCCTTTCTAATAGCCTCCTTTTCCAATTCGTCCCAATCGGCGCCCTCTTCTTCGCTCTCGTCATCGCTAGCAGCCTCACTCTCGGCACTAGCATCGTCATCATCATAGCCACTCTCCTCTTCTGAACTTTCGTCCGCTGCGACTTCAGAATCAGACATCTCGAATGCTGATTCTTCTTCCTCGCCCTCGCCCTCGGAGTCGGAATCGCCACCAAGGAACGACCAGCCGCCATCAACGAAGAAGCCGTGTGGGTCGCTGGTGACGGTCTTCATGATAGCGCCCCAGCTGAGGTTGAGTGGACCTTCGCTGAAGGGGATGTCGACAGAGTCAAGCCAGTCCTTGACACCTTCGAGATTCTCCATAGGAATGGTGTTAATGTGCATTGGTGTGCGGTGGAAGTCCTTGAAGACGAACACTAGATCGAAGTTTTTGAGACCGAACTATATTTATGTTAGTTTTTGATTATTCTCATTCATTCTGCTTGTTTAAAGGGCCAGCTTACCTGTACTCTCTCCAAGTGAGCAACCTCGATCTCACTCAAGGTCAACGCAAGGAATGGAGGTTCAGTCAATTGCGCGATTGCGTCAGTAGTTGGCTGGATTAGGACATTGGATCGATATGTGTGAGGAACACCGGTGAAACCAATCTCTCTGAATGGGATGTCAACGTCAACACCCTCATCCTTTCCAGCATCAGAGATCTTCTCGGCAAAAGCCTTAAATTCTCGATCTAACGCTTGTCTGCGCTTCCTCTCGTTTTGTTCAGCCTCAAATTCTTCTTCATCTCCATATCGATGCTTTCGTCGTCTGTTGCCAGTTTCGTCGAATTGCATGTCTGTGGCCTCACGGTAGAATTGGACATCCCTGGTCGTTCGTTTTCCGATCATAATTGGCGTCTTGAGGTGAACGTGAATGATGACTGTTAACTCGTGCTGACACGGTTGGAAGAACAAATGCTTGACGTTGTTGAATAGGACATCGACATGGTCACTTCGTAGAGGAGATAGGTAACGAAGACCGTTCTGGTGTATCTCGACTTCTCCTGGAACACGCTTGCCATCGAGTTGTGGTCGAAGATACACGTCCGGCAACTTGATAGGTCGGCGGTCTAATTAAGAGGTTAGTATAATCTCAACAAATTGAGCGCAACAAACATAACCAAACTTACTTCTTATTTCAATAAGTTTGTCTTGTTCCACGACGTCTTCCATCTGTTTCTTCACCTGTTCTCGTCGAAGGGCATTCTTCCTAAGCTCGGTGATATCCTTTGCAATTTGGGCAAACCGTTCATTATCCTTGGACCTAAGGGTAAGATTTCGCACAAAGTGTGCCGATGCATCTTCGAATGGTTGGTCATCTTTCCTTCCAACACCTTGACCAGGAGATAGGAAGTTAATACGCAAATAAGCATATTCTCCTTCGTCGCTCTTGCTTGCGTTTTTGATCGTGTTGATATGGAAGGGAACTGGACGACCCAGGATAGGAACGATGACGGACGCAGCTTTGTGGTCAACATAAATGATCAAATCTTTAACACGGGACGGGAGCTGGCTGTCTCGCTTGTAGGATTCAAAGCGCTGGAAAGTCTTCTGAGCAACCCCGTTTTGGTTTCCCTTGGTACCGGCGAACCGTTCCAGGCCCTCCTTGTTCTTCTTTGCAGCTAATTCCTTTTGATGCTCACGTCGACGTACATCAGCACCATCTCCGACCTGAGTTGGACGCTCAGCTCGTAGCTTTGTTTGTATAATATTCTTGCTGATAATGGTGCTACTTCTGGCATTCTCGCTCTGGCTTTTCTTTGGCTTTTGGGTTTCCTCCTCATCGCCGAAGTAGAACGAAACTGAATCCATGTCGATTCCTGCATCTTTAGTGAAAACGAGCGGGCCACTCTCACCTACACGGATCGTATCAGTGACCACCATCGAGTAGACTGCATTTTTCTTGTCCTGGGGGTCTGGGTCAGTGATATCCGTGAATCCAATAGACACACAAAGAGTCATTCCGCTCCTTAGAGTCTTGGTATTCTTTCCATTAAGGATCATGTTGGCATCACGCAGCTCAATGCCGATTCCAGCACCGATGTTGCGAACGAAGTGTTTTTCCAAGTCTGGCTTCTTTGCCTTGATCATTCCTAGGGCTTTATTGTAAAGGTCTTTCACTACAGCTCCATCCCGGATATCCTTCACGACTGCGTCGTATACGGCAAGGAGGAAACCGTAGTTATTTTCTTGAGATTTGCTGGGATCAACCAAGAAGGTTCGTGCAATGACGGCTGCATAAGTCTTGTAGCGAATACCGAATCCTGCAATGATTATACCGGGAGACAGGTTCTTGTCGTCAGGGGTTGCAGAAAACCTCAGATCGTAGTTGCCGCCACTCTGGACGACGGGTCCATAGGCCCAATCAATCTGCTGTGCGTCAAATCCGGTTGGCAGTTTCGCCAACTTATTGAAGAATTTCGCATCGTCGATTTTGGCGTCAATCTTCCCGGACAGAGTCTTGTGGCTCATCTTCTTCTCTTCATCGAGGAGCTCTGACATCTCCTCTACGAAGTATTCGGACATCAGTCCAGAACAAGCTCTGGCCGCATTTCGCATCGATGTCTGGACGGCTAGTTAGTCATATACATAAAAACAATCAATCTAATGATTTGATTATCACTGACCAATTCTTCCGGGCCTTTAACTGAGAAAGCGTGGGCTGATAGAGCGGGTCCAATGTCCACCTCTTCCACGTCTTTGGAAATATCTCCAAACATCCGCTTCCATTCTTCAGCAAACGGACCTGACGAAGTATCCTTTGGCAAGACTCCAACTTTCTTCTACTCAAGAGTTAGACCCAACGTAGCAGGGAATTAATGGCTAAGAGCTGATACGTACCCCGGCGTTTTTGATTATATCTAGACATTTCTCGAAAATCTTCGTCTTTTGTTCTGCGTCTTTGGATGTGATCATGAGCTCGACTGGTACTTTGCCGCCTTGTAGTGGCTCGAGATGTTTGGCTATTTCGTAGAATCACCAGGTTAGCATAGTCCCAAATAGGAGAATAAATGATGTTGCCCATACCTTTCTTCGCGGTAGTCACCACATACATCGCCTCAGTGGTAAAGAGGAAAAGGGTGGCAGGAAACTCATAGCCGAGAAGCCAGAACTGCAAGTAAAACGTCAGTATGCATCCTCTACCACAGGAAAAAGGCTCAGTATGCCCCCAGAGCAATCTCCATACGTACATGCATCGCATTGTTCTTCTGAAACGAGTTCGAGTCCTCAGTCTTGCCCATGAGGATCACGATGGACGAAGCACCGCCAAAGATCTGGCTTCCCGACCTCTTGTCCGCCTTCCATGCCGAATAAAAGCTCGAGAGCCGATTCGAAAAGGCGGTACTGTCAATTTTGATAGCGTCGCCCATGGTTAAATGCTATGCCTCCTGGGAGGGCTGGTGAGGTGAGCGCAAATTGGGTCCTAGAGCTTCGAGCTTGCTGTAGAAGCTGATATTGCGTCAAAAGAGCTTAAATTTTCCAAGATAAAAGCAAGTCCACTGGCCCATCCGTAAGCTGTAGGTCGTATCAATGAGCTGTCTCAGCGAGCAGCGCGATAGATGCTCAGCTGCTGGTTGTTGAAGCCCGGCGTTCCGACCTTTCGCTTTCTCGCTGTCCACCTCTTTAAAAGAAGGACGTGATTTCGCTCTGAGCGCGTTCTCAATCTAGCCGCTTTGGGCGTAGGCTAAAAGGAAGGGAGTTTGCACTGTTTGATTTAAAGGTCATAGGGAGAAAAAGAGGAAGAAGACGAAGAAGAAGTTGAAGAAGAAGACACGAAGGTGAGCCAGATGACTTTGTGGTGACGGCGGTTTCTTTCGTTTACAGTATTAGCGTCTCGTTTTCTTTTGGATAGACCAGTCATGCCGTTCACGTTTAGAGCGTTCTCCCTATAAATCTCCTGCCGATGGATCTTCTCTTACTCTCGGCACGACGACGACCATGTCCGTTCCCATCGACGGTATATCGCAACTGAAACCAAGCGACCAAAGGGCAGGAAACGAGGACTCCGATGGCGACGGGACCGCGCGACGGAAGCCCAGGACAAATGCGGCAACCGGTGCGTCTGCAGCTGGAATGCGCGCCATAAGTGCCCAAGCTGTAGCGTTTTACTTTAGAACTCCGGTGAAAGCGTTCTTTCGCACTAGGGTTGAGTAGGTGGTTCCTGAGTATATTGGTTTCATAGGATATTGCTAATATATTCTATATAGCTACATGGTATGCTCTTAGCTTACTCGGTTAGAATGCGCAATGCTAATGCGTCGAGAGTAGGCTCTAGCTAAAGCAATCGGACCACAAGTAACGACCGGTGGATGGTCATGGAAGACAACTACCCCGGGATTGCTTGCCAACGCCGTCCAGACCCATGGCTGGGTCTTCTTACCATACCAGGTCCTGCCTCCGTTAATAGCGAATGTTGGGTCAGTGTCATTTGCCTTATCTTAATTATGAGACGCTGTGGTCTAATAGATATAAACAGAGTTGGGGCCGTTCTGTATACTTCATACCTACAGATCTTCGGGGCCTTACACGAGCCTACGCAGATGGGCAGCAAACGGGTCTACCCACCGCCCTCGCCATCCGTCACCCTTTTCGCGGGGTTCGCTGCGGGCGCCATTCAGTCCGTTGTTGCGGCACCCCTGGACGCCATACAGGCTCGCTCAAGGACCAGCGACATGATAAATGGCCAGTACCGCAGCGCCTGGCATTACGGAAAGCATAAGCTTCAAAAACTCGGTGTCAGCGGCGTATTCTCCGGCTGGACACTCTCGTTTCTCAAAGACAGTCTTGGATCAGCCGTGTTCTTCAGCTTGTTTGAAACCATTAAGGCCCAGGGATATTACCACTTCGTTACCCGATACTATGGCTCTCTCCAGGCAGCGTCGATTCGGCAACTGTCCTCACCCACCCAACCAGGTGAAATTCCTGTTATAAAGCCGCATTATGCGTTGGAGCCTGCGTTCCTGATGCTGGCAGGGATAACGGCCACCATTGTCCAGCAAGCCATCCTGCATCCGCTCAGCCTGGTGCAGAACATCTACTACCGACAGTTAGACCATCTCGATAAACGGGTTCGACATTCTCGTTCGGGGAGAGAGATGATGGAGCACCGCGCCAATGCCTATATCGAGGTGTTTAAGAAATGCCGGCGCCAGGCACGACGGATAGGCGGCTGGCGGACGTGGCTGTATGGAGGGTTTCTGGTGAACACCCTCCGCCAGGTCCCAAGCACCAGTGCTGGCCTTGTCATCTTTGAGCTGGTGAGGCGCAAGTACGGCGTGCCTACCGAGGCTGTTCATATACAGCTCGACGGATACGATATCATCCTGACGTAAATATCTACTGTTACTATCTGGCGGTCTTCTGTTGTTATCCTACGGCGTTTGAGCGTTCTTTACCATATATACCTGACGAATATAGACTACATCTCATATCTACTCCATCTACTCCATATCTACTCCATATATGCTCCTTGACCTTCCGTCCCGTGTTATATACACGTGACTATATGACTAAGCTTAACTCCGGTCTTGGCATATACCTCGATATATGCTGACTAAGCTCTCAGATTAGATCTTTCCATGTATCAGGCTGGGCATCCCCCTTTTTCCCCCTTTCAAAAGATGTTCAGGTATACGAAATACTCAGTAATATACTCCGTATGCTAAGTGCGACTATTGGTATATGACACGGAGCAGATGACACTGTATCCCGCCGTCCACGAGTGCCTGTATGACCGGGTTCCTCCCGAACTGTGGGGAGCGCGGGCGCTGACTCAGCAGCACATGACCTCCGAGCGTCATCCATCCCCAGAGACAAGGGAAGAAAGGGAAAAAGCATCATCAAATCAATCAATCAACCTCCAGCTTCCGGCGTCCAGCAGCCAATCCTCAGCCTCAGCCTAAAAATACGGAGTGGAACATCTGGTCAAGCGATCACCGTCCTCTTCTGCTCCCCTTCGATCATCGGATGCACTCCCAATCCCGTTGTCATCGACCGAAACGGTTCCAGTGCGCTGTACAGCTCCATGTCCACCACGCCCTGACCTGACCTGCCCTGAACCATCTCGCCTCTCTCCGCCCATAACGTAATTTCCTCTCTCTTTTAGTCGGATCATAGGGCTGCCACGAGCGAGCCCTGGTATTACCGCCACAATTCCACCATCACTCCCTTCCTCCTCCGCTTCCATACCCCTCCGGTCTATACATACCTCCCGGCCGTCGTCTGAGAAGTCATCATCGCTCAACGACTCTGAACGCGACAGAGAGGGAAACCAGAGGACTCCGTCTCCCACCCCATCAGAGTCCAACTTCTCCGTCTGGTCGGACTCCGCTGGTGATATTGCGGACCAGCTTGCTGACGAAGAGGATCCAGTACGTCTGCGGCTACGGGGGTCCCTAGACCTTCAAGTTTTTGGAAAGGCCGGTCGACCGGGTTCCTCGTCTGCAACTCAGCCAAAACGGGTTCGTTACGAAGAAGACGAAGTAGGGGAGGAGCACACGCCCTTTGTCGATAACGGAGACCTGAAAGAGGCCATCCGCATTCCTGATCCAGCTCCAAGGACAGTCTCCCGAGCAGAGAGGCTGCTGGCTTCCATCATGTCACCCCGGGATGGCAGGGCCAAGACCCATGGCCTTGTTGGCAAGCCGTTGTTGTACGTCTATCGCCTGGGGAGCTCTATGCTAAGTGTGACAAGGCTGACAGGTGTTATAGGTACTTTACTAGCATTTTCGTGTCGTTAGGCGTCTTCTTATTTGGATATGACCAAGGTGTTATGTCGGGCATTATTACGTATGTACAGCATTCATATTTCTATCTGCCTATTCTTCAACTAACGATCATAGGGGCCAATATTTTAAAGACTATTTCAACCAACCCACGCGAGCGGAGATCGGTACCATGGTAGCTATTCTCGAGGTGGGAGCATTCATATCCTCTCTCTGCGTGGGGAAGATTGGTGACATAATCGGTCGACGACGAACTGTCCTTTACGGCTCCATGATCTTCTTCGTTGGCGGCGCTTTCCAAACATTTGCTACGGGTATTCCCATGATGCTTATTGGGCGTATCGTAGCTGGTCTCGGTGTTGGTGCTCTGTCTACAATTGTTCCTGTTTACCAATCTGAGATCTCTCCACCTCATAATCGTGGCCAACTTGCCTGCATTGAATTCACGGGCAATATCTGCGGCTACGCAGCCAGTGTCTGGGTTGATTACTTCTGCAGCTACATTCAGAGTGATTATTCTTGGCGACTGCCATTATTCCTTCAGTGTTTCATGGGCGCCCTTCTAGGCTTCGGGAGCCTTATAATCTGCGAATCTCCTCGGTATATTTCTCATTCCTAGTCTCCAATAGTTAATTGCGATTCTAACCTTATTGAAATAGATGGCTCTTGGACCATGACCACGATGAAGAAGGCATGGTGGTCATTGCTAACCTCTACGGCAAGGGAGACCTTCACAACGACAAGGCCAGACAAGAATACCGTGAGATCAAAACGAATGTCCTCGTTACCAGACAAGAGGGTGAACGAACATACAAAGACATGTTCCGTCGTTACTACAAACGTGTCTTTATTGCCATGTCTGCCCAAGCGTTTGCCCAGCTAAACGGTATCAATGTCATCTCATACTATGCTCCCCTCGTGTTCGAATCCGCAGGCTGGGTTGGCCGTGACGCTATTCTGATGACCGGCATTAATGGCATAACCTACTTATTCTCCACCATCCCACCATGGTATTTAGTTGACAGATGGGGTCGTCGGCCAATCCTCCTATGGGGAGCTATATTCATGATCGTAGCTCTCTCCGCCATGTCATACTTCATCCATCTCAACATATCTGCCACCCCGGCTCTGACCGTCATATTTGTCATGATATACAATGCCGCATTCGGGTTCTCCTGGGGCCCTATCCCATGGCTATACCCCCCAGAGATCCTCCCACTTAGCATACGTGCCAAGGGCGCTAGTTTGAGTACCGCTACGAACTGGGCATTCAACTGGCTTGTTGGAGAACTTACTCCCGTACTACAGGAGGCAATTCACTGGAGATTATATCTTATGCATGCTTTCTTCTGTGCCTGCAGTTTCGTCCTAGGTATGCACTCCTATCTTCGAACATCATATCTCAAAGTACGCTTATAACTAACACATACTAGTCTACTTCCTCTATCCCGAAACTAGCGGCGTACGCCTCGAAGACATGGAACTAATCTTTGGTGACGCTCAGTCCGCCGCCCCAACTCCTGCTACTCAAGCAGAACGTGGCTCTCTAATGGGCGTCGGATCACCAGCATCGTTCGATATCCGACGAGGCCAAGAAACGCAAGCAACGGGTGGCCCATCTATTCCAAATCTACATCTCACTCCGCCTACGGCTGGGTCTGAATCCGTATCTGGTGACCATGCTGACAAGGCAGCCGAAGGAGAACTGTCGAGCCAACCCAAGACGGGAGGAATTGGAGAATGGATCTCAGGCCTCATTGGCCGTGGTAAGGATAAAAGAAAGAGAGGAGACCATAGTCAATATCGCCAGATTGGACAGGATGAAGAGGAGTAAATACAACTTTATCTTCATTCTTGGCCTTTCCCTCTTAACTCTTGTGCCTAGATCCCGTGGGATGCTGATGAAATGATACCTATACCGCCACATGAGAACGATACAGCGATATATTCTATGCAAATTCTCCTAGTGAGCTTCTGACCTGACATACCGGCCAGAAACTCACCATCTACACCTACCCCCATTTCTCCCATTTGGTTATCCCATTTCTTTTCTTGTTGCTTCACTGTTTCTATATTTCCTTTCGGCCCTCCAACGAAACTGGGTTTCATGGAGGGATCTCGTCCCCTGTACGCTATACCTCTTTGTTTTCTTTCTTTCGTACATCCCTTTCTTGGATCATGGGTACGGGAACACCTTCACTGCCATTATTTTTCTTCGGTTGATCTTCCTTTATATATACATTGTCATCATAAATAACCTGTCGGGGGTCTAATACGGCGAATCAGATAGATGGGAAACCATGTCTTTTTTCAATCACAATTTTCTATCCATTCCCTGCGTTTTAACAGATTGCCATGGTCTTTGTCGTTTTCACTTGGATATACCCATCATGGACGTACGTATGTGTGGTTCTGGGCTTTGCTGGGAAAAGTATGTTGGAGCAAGGGGGAGCTTCCCTGTTACAGGTTCAGGGGTAGAGCTGGTTTCAAGTACGGCGGCGATGTCGCCCAAGGCTGAAGAGAGAAGAGAAGTGCAAGTGCAGCGGTGTATATAGACTGACAACTTATAGCTCTAGACATATATCCTTATTATACTCCGTATTCTGTATATCTAGATCGTGATATGTTACGCTGGATGGTGAAGTCACGTGCAGTGTCTGATATAGAACTGGCCACTTCGACCAACTCGCGGATTTTGTTGCTTCTGGTCGCGCATCGCCCTTCGACCGCTGTTTCAAAGGCCTCCGGTCTCTTCTCATTGTTCTCTTGCTATTCTTCCTGCTTATCCGTCGCCTCTCGCCCCCTTCTCTCTCGTTTACGGCCTCTTAACGCCGTACGTGGCATCATCCAGTCCCTCTTAGAGTTCAGCTTCAGCCCCTTTTAGCTGTGCCTTAGCCGCAACTTTGTCTCTCTCCTCCCAGCAAGGATCCCCGACCCTCGCTCAGGAAACACTCTTCGTTTCTCAAATTAGTTCTTCACTCCCATTGCAAGCTTGCTGGAAGGGTTTGTTTCTATTCTTTCGTTAGAGGGATGTTTTGATAAGTTGTGGTGGTTCTTCTTTTTCAGCCACTTCTTAACCTTCGACTTATTTGGCTGCACTCTTTTAATTGCACTTTAATATTTTGATTTCGTCCCAAACGTCGAAGCCTTACCTCTCGCAGTCGACTCTTCGTTGGCTTCCTAAATATGGCGGCCAACGATAGAGCGTTTGCCTCCGGCACATCTCCCATCGCGGACGTACGGAGGAGAAATGTCCCCGGCTCAGAGAAGAATAATGCGAACGTTCCGATTCCAAGTATCGAGGTCGACGGGAAGAAGTTGACGGAAAAGGTATGATGCGCTTCTAGTGTTGCGGATTTAGGGCTGGCTGCCATGGATTCTAACGGTTTTTATCTCTACTGCAGTCTCCTTCCTTCTGCGAGATACTTGACGATCTGGAAGTGTTCATTGCTCCCTTGATTTTCACTGCCCTTGCCTGCTTCACTCGTTTGTGGCGCATCGGTCTCTCGGATATCGTGACGTGGGATGAAGCCCAGTAAGTAATTGAGTCCGATCCTTCATATAGGAAGAACGGGCACTGATATATGGCATTCTTTAGTTTCGGGAAATTCGGCTCATACTACATAAAACGAGAATTCTACTTCGATGTCCACCCCCCGCTCGGTAAAATGCTCATTGGACTATCAGGTTTCCTGGCTGGTTATAACGGATCCTTCGAATTCAAGTCTGGCGAGAAATATCCAGAGGAAGTCAACTACACTTTCATGCGTATCTTTAATGCATTCTTCGGTATCGTTTGTATTCCGCTGGCCTACTACACCGCTCGAGAGTTGAAATTCCGCCGTCCCGCCGTTTGGTTCACCACTTTGATGGTACTTTGCGAAAACTCGTATGCCACAATTTCGAGATTCATCCTTTTGGACTCTATGCTTCTCTGCTTCACCTTCACCACTGTTCTCTGCTGGGCACGATTCCACCGACTTAGACACCAGAGCTTCTCTCCCGAGTGGTACATTTGGCTTATCCTGACTGGTTTGAGCATTGGATGTGTCTGCAGTGTCAAATGGGTTGGTTTTTTCTGTACCGCATTGGTTGGACTTTACACGATTGAAGATCTCTGGCACAAGTTCGGAGACCTAAAGATGCCAAAGGTATTGTCTTCCTACTGCTACAATCAAATCTCATTGGACTAACCCGGATATGTAGACGGTCCTTGCTCACCACTTGGGAGCTCGCGTTTTCGGTCTCATAATTGTGCCATTCATGGTGTACATGTTCTCCTTCTACATCCATTTCCTCGTCCTCGAAAATTCCGGTACCGGCGACGCCCAGATGAGCTCCTTGTTCCAGGCCAACCTGAGGGGTACAAATGTTGGAAAGGACAGCCCTCTAGAGGTTGCCATCGGATCAAAAGTCACCCTGAAGAATATGGGATATGGAGGTGGTCTATTGCATTCTCACGTTCAGACTTATCCCGAAGGTTCAGGCCAACAGCAAGTCACCTGCTACCACCATAAGGATTCCAACAACGACTGGTTCTTCTACCCAAACCGCTCGCAGCCGGAGTATGACCCAGAAGGCCCAATAACTTATATCGGTGACGGAGACGTTATCCGCCTCATCCATGCCCAAACTGGCCGCAACTTGCACTCTCATGCTGTCCCGGCTCCAATCACCAAATCCCAATATGAAGTATCTTCCTACGGAAACACCACCGTTGGTGACGCGAAGGATCACTGGACCATCGAAGTCGCCAAAGATGTCTCATCCAGGGATAGATCGAAGATTAGAACCCTAACTACCGCTCTCCGTCTGCGTCACACCGTCTTGGGTTGCTACCTCCGAGCTGGCGGCGTGAGCTTGCCTCAGTGGGGTTTCAAGCAGATCGAGACTACTTGCACCAAGGAGAACAGACCCTGGGATGTGTATACTCACTGGAATATTGAGTCACACGTGAACGAGAAACGTATGAATCCCTTCTTTTAACTCCCTCAGATCTTCATTTGCTTACCTAACTTTAACCAACAGTTCCCCCAAGTGAACCCGGTGCCTACAAGTCGCCATTCATCAAGGACTTTATTCATCTGAACGTTGCAATGATGACATCTAACAATGCTCTTGTTCCAGACCCGGACAAGCAAGACGATCTCGCGTCGAAGTTCTGGCAATGGCCAATCCTCAACGTCGGACTTCGTATGTGTTCTTGGGACGATAATGTTGTCAAGTATTTCCTCCTTGGAAACCCGCTCGTCTATTGGGGTAGCACCCTGAGTCTCGGTGTTTTCAGTCTGATCATTGTCTGGTATGTGCTTCGCTGGCAGCGCGGTTATGACGAGCTCGCCATGAACGACATCGAACACATCCACTACTCTGGTGTTTACCCGCTCGTGGGCTGGTTCCTTCACTACCTTCCCTTCATGATCATGGCCCGTGTCACCTATGTCCACCACTACTACCCGGCCTTGTACTTCGCTATCTTGACCATGGCTTTCTGTGTCGACTGGTTCACCCAGAAGCTTAACCGAAAGGTCGAGTGGGCCGTCTACTGCGTTCTCTACGCCGCTGTTATCGGATTATTCATCGTTTTCAAAGATATCGTGTTTGGAATGGAGGGGTCGAACGAGCAATGGAAGAGCCTTAACTGGTTGAGCGGTTGGAAGATCGCTAACCGGTAGACGAAGGCGCCTATTCACTTTATCCCGTTTGCTCCCCCGACTAGGTCTGACGCTAGCAGGGGATACAAATAACAAAATACGAAACGAGAAATCTTTCAGGCGGAGCTTTACTGCCATGTTATGATTGTAATGGAACGGGGACGGGAGTTGTTTTAGAGAGACCTAGCATCCGTTGACAGACAGCAAGAGACTGGAACTTTTTGTATTCTAATAAACGCTTTTCTTTATAAAAAAAAATTTGGTTCCTATAATGAAATTTAATTCTTATATATTCGATGCCATCCTCTCCAAGCTTTATTCTATCAGCAATCTAAATAAGGTCAAGAAACACTACCTTTTGTAACTCCCGCCATCGTTGCCTATCAGCTCACTAGTAGCCGTCGTCTAGTTTTTAACGTCATTATGATTCAGCCTGGGAACCAGCCTGGTCAGAACCGATATCTGGAAATCGTGATCATATTCCCAACATCCCTTCGCAAACCACTTGCAACTCAATCGCTCATACCCCCTTCTCTTCCAGTATGCTTCCGTCGTATCAGTTCTGGTTCGAATCCAGAAAGTCAATGGTGAGGTATCGCTCGGCTGTCCTGTTTTCAGCTGTTGTTCTCGTGCTGCGATATCCAGCCGCTGTAAAAGATCCTTTTCTAGCATCTGAACACAACGAACGGCCAAACCTTTACCCTGTAGCGATTCATCGAATGGCATGACCGACACGCAAGCTGGTTCCCAGTGTTTGATGGAGAGAATATCGGCTGGTTCCGAGTCATATCCTGCAGGTGGTTAGTTAGTTAGGCTTTTTCTTTTCTTTTCCCAATCATGCATGCATGGCCAGCCAGGATTTCAATCCGATGTATAACTTCATTCTCTGTTCTAAAAACATATCGAAGATATATCAGACAGTATAAAAATAGTGACGACTTACCGATTCCCTTTTCAACATCACCGTCTAGCTTTCCCTCCATAGGCTGAATTCCCAAGTCGGGTTTAAAATATTTTATCACAGCCGTTGCAACGGGCTCGTTGGTGTCGAGCTCACGCTCTTGGTCAGCCCCAGCGCAGCCATTTGACCCATTAGTAGTGGCGCCGTTGCCGTTTACATAGCCATTTGTACCGTTGGTGTGGCCGTTGGTGTGCTGCTGACTCTCCTTTGTTTTATATTTAAAAAGAATGACCATCCGGCCGTGTTTGCCGATCCACGGAATGATCTGTTCTGGCGAATTGAACCGGCCCCTTTTACCGTCCGAGTTGACCGCGACGCCATCATCGCGCTTGAATGCGAAGTTTATCAATCTCTGTACCCTAGGCAAGCATGGGTGGTGAAGTAGTTCGTTTGCGTCCAGCGTCAGGGAGCCGAACTCCTCGCGGGGTTCGGCTGGAGACGCCGTAGTGACCGCCATGGCTGGATCGAAGGGCTATTAATTATATATATTATGTTCGTGAAGATAGGTATGCTGGTGATGGACTGTTGAAAGACTAATGGGCGTAAGATGAATATGTGAAGACTAAATGAAGAAAAATGGATCAAAGCTGGCTATTTGTACTTTTGCATCCGGTCCGGAGCATGGAAGTACCTATACTTGTGGCGTGAGTTGTCGCGTAGCATCTCAACGCCCTTTATCTCCGGGATGTGACTCACGTCAAGAGAGCTTATGCACTGGAATACGAGGATTCCATAGTTCGCTATGTTCGTACGTGAAAATTGGCATGTTTGTACCGGCTTAGATGTGGATATAGGTTAAGATGCAAGTCGCGAGACCTGGGGATCTGATAAAAATAATAAGGTTTTGACGGGACACTATTCGGAGGGCGTAAGGCCAAGAAGCATGTTACAGTAAGACATACAGGAGTAGAAGATACAGTAGGATAGTGACAACTAGAGTTGGTTTCAGCAGCCCACGTCTATGAAAGGGGGTTCTAGTAAAACCGTATAACATGTTCAAAGTCGATGGGCGTGATGGTGATGTGTAGATGGTTGGATCATCCTAATAGCCACATGATCCCGGCAGCCTTAGTTATGGGCTGTGGGATCTTTCGGCCCCCTTTGACGGTGACATACGTCGCAGAAACACACCACATGATTTGAGCAAGCGTCTCCGTTTCGATTGGACATCTGGGTTCCTTCGCACCAAGTCCGCCTTAGTCTCTTTGATGTCATGGACAGCTATGAAATGGTTAGTAACGTATTCTAATAATAACAGAAAAAAAAGAATCATACCTTCAAATAGTTGCCGAATTTTAGCGTCGAGTTGGGGTGGAGAGAGGCCCGCTTCCATAAGCGCCGCGACGATATACCAGTAGGGTTTTACCCAGCCCGTAACTCCCTGCTCACGAAGTGGCGATGGGAATAGACCAAGTAAACGCTCAAAGACTCTATCCCTCTCTTCTCGTTCGTAGCTGAACTTGTTCTCTGGGTCCCATTCTTCACAGAACTTTACCTGTGGAAGCGGTAAGGAGCAGCCAACAACGAGTTGATTGGCCAAGAAACCCAGGCTCATCCGGAACTGTAATGTTGCCTCTATTATTTCGAGATGCGTAGATTTGAATTCCCTTTTCCCAGCAAGGAGGTCCACACATTCTTGATGTAGCATAGAGTTAGGAGCGAGCGAATCAGCGTCTGGAAAGCTCTGTAGGTACCTTTTCGCGAGCCGACGAAGGCCCCTTAGATATGATGATGATGATGACCCGTACTGGCCCCGAGTGCTCTCCCTTGTAGTGTTGTCCATTCTCGTTGAGTCCTCGGCGAGTGGATCTCTGTTTAAGGGTGTTGATGGTCGTGGCGGAACAACGTCTAGGCTTTCCCACTTTGATTTGAAATCTACCAGAGGAAAACCAGTCCGCTTACGCCAGTGGCTTTCCCAATCATCGTTCTGAGCACTGAACGATATGTTGTGTGTATAACCGAACCTGTCCACGCTTGTCAGAAGTAGGCGGTGAAGGGTCCTGGCAAACTCTGAGAAGGTCTTCGATCGGCCTTTAGTTGGAGAAGAAGATACATCTGGACGTTCCGAGGACGAAGGGGTAGATGGCTGGAGTTCGTCGTTTGTCTCCTTCAAGAGTGACTTGATCAGGGTTGATGCGTAGATGCTACCACACGCCCTTGACAACGAGGAACTTTTTGCCCACGACTCACTCTCTTCGCTCTGTCCAGCTGCTGCCAGAACTGTAGCGTTTAGGATGGATGTGACAGCCCAACCCCCCGAGAAGCATGCTGTTGATATTACAGTGACATCTGCTTCCTCACCAACAATGTTGGCTACAGTAGAGATGGAAAGTTCATCGTCGGTACCAACGGTATCAAAGATATCCGACTCGTCACTGCTGAAGTCTGTGCCTCCGATCTTAACAGATTTCGTGATGTTGTCTCCATGGCCAAATAGAAGAAGGATGAGTGGCTGTTTAAGCTGGACCGCCAACGCGGCTTCCCCGCGTAGAACATCAAGGAAAGATGACAGGAGACTTGAGGAAGGGAAGACCTGAACATCATTCAGCTCAGTTTGAAGAAGGTGCTCATTCAAAACAACGCGTCGTTCTGTGAATGGGTTGCCGTGAAGGTATTGGCCGTATTTGGAGAGGAGAAAACCTGGCTGATCTGCACAGCACCATGTCTGTGCAGCGCCCTGGCCGTAGAGTAATGTATGGAATGCAAAGAAATCTGAATAGAACCACCCGTCCGCGCTTGGGCTGGCGGAGTCGCAATATTCGTCGCTGATTCCACAAACGGCGACAACACGCGCGTTTGGGCTGATGTCAGGTGGAGAATTCACGATGAACGACGCCATCTTCTTCGTTCGGCCACTTTGATTTTTGAAAAATCCACCGAAGGTGTCGGGATATCCTTCATGGAAAGTCTCGAGCCTCTCGGTGTTGGATTCCATCGTCAGGGATAGTCTGCGGCACGTATTGTCACTACCCGACGTTAACTAGAGCCTGGTCGAATACTCTGTACGGAGTACTTAGATGGGGTCGTAGTCGTCTATAGATCGCTGGACGTTGCGCGTGGAGGAAAAAGAAAAGAAAACACTGGACGTGGTTGGTGAACTTTGAAAGTGGGCGTTGTGGGGAAGTCCAAGCGAACTGGGGTGGAAATTTCGAGTTTTATAGGCCAGGATTACATAAGGACCATGACCATTTTATTAGTCATTTAATCACATTATTTCTTAGTCATCCATGAATCCATGGGTTGGCCTTTCTGAGATACATGGTTGGAAAGAAATATTATATTAGTATTCTTAACTGACAACGGACGGTGTTAAATAACAGCTGTATGACATCACCCATTTAATATAGATGGCACAGCGCCCAATCCTATGATTGTGGATATCCTTGATTGAGAAGTTGGCAGCAGAACAAGAGTCCGTACCACTATAAGCGCCATGAGTAGGTATAGAAGGTAGGTGGGTACAAGACAGATTTCTCCAAAATACATTAAAAGCAGTAAGGTAGAAAATACCCCAGCAGGCACGTCAAAGGGATAGTAAAATAAATGGCGACGCAAGCATGTAAAAAAGGGTAGTAATAAAACAGCAGCAGCAGAAATGATATAAAAGGTCAGCATGCATGCGGGTAAGCAAGGGGGTATATTAACAGCATCCACCAGTCCATCCACGATTGCCTCTCCGCATGGCATCGTTGACACCCAGGTTGACGGTTCGAGGCACTCGTCCGTTCCCCGGTCCAGCTGAGGCGCCATACCCCTTGACTCCGCTCCGTCGATCGTTCAAATCATATTTGCCGTACTGGATATTTCTGTATATGCGCTCCGCTACTTCGCGGAATGCCCTTTCAACGCCCTCGCCGGACTTGGCGCTTGTTTCGACGTATCTGACGACATTGTTCAATCTACACCATTCTTCGGCCTCTTCGCGCGTGACGCGTTGTTTCTTATTATCATTATCGGTATTAGAGTCGGTATTAGTATCGGGATTATCAGTCTCTCTTTCTTTGCCCTTTGAGCTATCGGGCTTGGCGTCTTCAACGAGATCGCTCTTGTTGCCGACTAGTATCACCACGATGCGCTCTTCGGCAATCTGCCGTAGATCCTGCAGCCATTGGGTCAGGGAAGCAAATGTAGGTGGTCGAGTTATATCGAACACCAGCAGGGCGCCGGATGCACCGCGGAAATATGATCTTGTGATGGATTTATATGTTTCTTGGCCCGCCGTGTCCCATAACGACAGCTTCATGCGTTTCTGAACCGGGGGCTCGGAAGGTTTGGTTGGAGGCGGGGGCAGTCCGGATAGACTCCTTGGAGACGGCGGGACCGATTTCTCACTGGCGGATTTCCCATTCTTGTTCGCCGACTGGCTGTTATTCCCTATGAAGGAGGTGGTGGGTGAGAGAGCTGACGGGCTCGAGGACAGGGAGGTATTGTCGAAGTTGATTCCTATTTCATCTGACGCCGGTGGGCCAACGGGTACTATCCTCGAGCCGAATTCTACCCCGATAGTCACATCATGGGTGGTGGTGAAGCGGCCCTCGCATAGACGGACAGTGAGCTGTGTGAAGCAAGTCAGCAAACACGGCAAGCCTGACATAGAGACGTATAGGAAGGGGGGTAAATGGAACATGGACTGCGCACACTCGATTTACCTGTGCCTGAGTCACCGATACAGACCAGCTTCGCAATGAAATCCCATGGTGGACTTGACATGAAAGCAGGCTCCGACTCGGCACCTTCTGGAGGGAATAAATTGTCACGACAAACCCGAGGAGCAGCTGGGGCCTCGGACGACGGGGTTAGCTGGACGACAGAGCGGAATCTGGTAGTGATCGTGGGGTTGAGAGTGAGAGGCGCTATAGATTGGGTTGTAGATTGGGCATCGAACTTGGGGGGATAGCTTATATGTAGCTGGTCTGTCTGTCTGTCTGCCGGACCCCGGGATGCTGAAGGCTGACGACGACGGCGACGGGGAGAGAGGGAGCAACGCCAGGCCAGAAGAAATTATCAGAAAAGAAAAGGCGAAGGAGGGCAAGAGAAGAAGCAACTTGTTCGGCGTTCGAATGTCAGCGTCAAAGATGGATGTTTCTAGGGTGAAGAAGTAAAGTTGAAGGTGAGGGCGTCCCCTTGCGGCCTAGCCTGGGCCCCGGGGAGGTACTCCTAGGTTCCTCTCCGGCGAGCATTGGCAGTGTTGATACTTGGAGATACTTTGACTGCACGCCGATGCCGACGTCATATCGGGGGAGAGACATTTCGCCCTGTTAACGACGATTTTATTACAAAAAGTAAACTGCCTTAGGGATACGAGTGAGGCTCTGGCATCGTCCATCTTCCGTGCGGCATCGTTCTTCCGTATACACACCGGGGCAGCCTGGCAAGGCAGTATACACCGGCACTTCAACGCACAGGACCGTCTTCTCTCTATATCTTCGGTGTATTCATTTGAGTGCTCCCGGAACTGGTGCCGTGATGGCATGCATACGTTGTGCCGCGTCTATATTCACTAACTAATGCATGCTTCATGTTGGCTTGTGTGAGGAGCCGAAACTGGACCAGATGCTGGGCCGCTGTATGGCGAGAATCCAGAGACAGGCTCGGGGAAGCCTGTCAGCATCGTCGTGCAGCTTCGTAGCTGGTCGCCGGATCAACGCTGGAACAGGTCAAAGAACATCGACATACGGAGTACTCAGACTCGAAGTAGTCCGTAGTCTGGAGAACTAGGACTATAACTCTGTAATTAGGCAGACGTGGATTAAGGAGATATCGCGGCTCAAGGTCCAGGATGCCGAGTAGTCTCCTGTAGACAGCTTCCGTCTGAACGTTGAAGCCTCCCCTGACCCAAGCTGATGAGCACCAACTAGCGTCCAGGCAGCAGCTAGAACCACATGCCGAGCGCACAGGGGGAGCTGGTCGATATCTTGTCTCTTCTTCTTCTTCTTCTTCTTCTTCGTCTTCTTCGTCTTCGATCAGGTGACGAGGGCACATGACCTTGGGGGATATCCTGCTTACCTCAGCATCCCGTCATCCTCTCAAGTCATTCACAACTTCTCCTTCTCTCTCTTCGTCTTCTTCCTCTACGTCTACACTTCTACATCCTTACCTCACCTCGTCTTGAGCCTGGCCTGCCTCTGTACGTGTCTGGAGGAGGGTTGAGGTGCTGTGCTGCCTGTCCTGGAACCCTCAGAAGCTGCTACTGTATATTTAAACCTTCTGGCGCTTCAATAGTAATGACATAACTTCCGGTGCGCCCAAAGCTGTGACCAGACCAGACCCTTCCCCGTAGCCCTAAAGCTACTCTGATATGAGCCAATCTCCTATCTATGATACGAGATATCTGGTGTGCAAAGACCGTTGGAATAGAAAAGCGGGATACAGCCTCACTTTTACCTCCATAAACACCCACACCGCATCCACGCCGAACAAACCCTTTCGAGGTCCGCCATGTTCTCAGAATGTATGATACGCCTATAGAGCCTCTCTGCTGCTTCCAGGATAAAGCTAATGTTGTCTGTAGATGCCTCTCGTTTTCTCTCACAGTCTCAGTCCCGGATAGCGCCCGGTGACAGCTCACCTCCGAGAGATGGCCGGGACAGAAGTCGGAGACCTGACCGACAGAACTCGTCCCGCCCACCTCCGTCACGACCATACCTTCAGCGGGCACTAGGGAACCCGTACTCTTCCTCCGCCTCCCAGACGTTTCCATTCTCTCCAAGGTCATCCGTCCACCATGCACCTCTATTTCACAGCACGACCGAGCAGCTACAGGAAGAAGACGACGAGCGGGAAGCTGCCGACCTTTACGCCCTGCAGAGATCCAGGCGGCATTTTGGCGCAAGCCAGCTAGCAGAGTCGTCCGAGGGCGATGAAGGGGAGGATAGCAAGCACTCAGAACGCAGTGCAGACCATGCGGATGAGTTTGGCAGAGGAGCGGGGATACGGAGCTCATGGCGCGGGAAAGCTTCCGGCAGTGGTCCGGCGGGAAAATTAGGTGCTGGGACGCTGACAGAACAAGCGGAAGAAGAGGAAGAGGAAGATGCGAGATCGATGTCACGGAGTACGTCCAGGTCTAGTCCTGGGAAGGGTAGGATGGTCGACATTCGGCTGGAAGACTCGATAAAGACGGATGCCGTGACGGTGGATTATGATGACCCCCCTCCCGAATTTACTGGTGGCGGGCCGCCTATCCGCCAGTTTCGCAGACAGTCAAACCTCTCGGGGGACGACGATTTCCAGACCAGTGCTGGATTCATGCCCCAGGAGACTGACAAGCAAGCCCTGCTAAATAACCCCAGGCCACCGAGCTCCATGGTTTCCGAGATGCCCCCGTCAGTCACCTATGGAGAACCGGAGCCTCCAGTGCACGACATGTTCTGGGGCCACATGTTCTTGCTCTGCTTGTGTGGTCTATTTGCTACCTCATTCATCGTGTACCTTCACACTACTGCGCCGTCCAAGATCCCCCTCCTTGGGGATACTATCTACTCTACCTTGCATTCGTCCTTTGGCCTGTTGGGGACATATACCCTTGTTTCAGTATTCGTGGCGTTGCTCTGGTTGGCATTGCTGCGATCATACGTTCGTCCGTTGGTTTATGCTATGCTAATTGCTGTTCCCGTTATCCTTATTTCGTTCTCTCTATATCCCTTCATCTCTAGCTTCAAGGGCACATGGCATGGAAACAGTTTCCAGGATAGGGTTATGCGATGGGGTTCGATAGTCCCGGCAATCATGGCTACAGTCTGGATCTACTCTATCGTCAAAGGTAGACATTCAACGGGCAAGGCAATCGGCATTCTCGAGTTCTCGTGTCGGATCCTAGCTGCAAACCCAGCCTTGCTCATTCTGGGATTTGCAACGATAGCCGTCATCGCCCTATGGAGTTGGCTATGGATTCTTATGTTCACCCGCGTCTTCCTTGGTGGCCATCTCTCCACCGGTGCTAAACATTTCTTCATCATCGACATTGGCACCTGGTGGTTAGGCATCTACTTCATCCTCGTCTATCTCTGGTCTCTCGGCGTCATTGCAGGTATTCAACGGACTACCACGGCCGCCGCAGTGAGCCAATGGTACTTCCACCGCAATGCCGTGCCCTCTCCTACCTCCCGCGAAATTGTTAAAGCAGCCTTTACTCATGCCCTAACCACCTTGTTTGGCACAATCTGTCTCTCTACCCTTCTCTCCCTCCTCATCCGCATCCCTCTCATCATCCTCCCACGTCGCATGTCCTCCCTGTTATCTTTAGCTGCCTACTCCCTTGTTCCCACGCCAGTTGCTGCTCTTACCAACCCGCTCACGATGACCTACGCCGCCATCCACTCGCAGCCCCTGGTAGCTTCAGCCCGCAGTCTAAACCAGATGGTCTTCCTCGCCCCATCTGCTGCAACAGCCACAACCTTCCATCCACGAACCTTCTCCGACTCCCATCGATCTGATTACTACTCCTCCACTCTAATGCCATACCGTCTCGCTAAAATGCTCCTTCACGCTACACGGTTCATGATGTCTCTCGCCCTTGGCTTTGGTGGCTGGGTGTCTACCGCCCGTAGCCTACAGGTCCCCGGCGAAGACGGTAGTAAAGGCCCTACCATCCGTGGCAGTCTGTACGCTTATATTGTCGGTTTGATAGCGGGGACGATCGGATGGGGCGTCCTGTCCGCCATGGAAGGGGTGCTAGCTGGCGTCGTTGATGCGGCTGTCGTTTGCTGGGCAAGTGAAGTCGGCAGTGTACGACGAGAAGCACGCTATTGCCGCGAGGCAGGATACTTGTTTGGCGGCGGGAGTGCAGACCGCATGGATGTAGAAGATAGGTCGCCGCGGCTTGACTAGTCATTAACTCAATGACGTGGTTTTTGGTGTTACCGTTTTGGGTTTTCGTTTTTTTTGATAGATATGTGTGACTCGGGGTTATTGCTATCGGGCTCTCTCTTTTTTTTTTCGCTTCGTTTATGTTTCTTCATTGCATGAGCGGGGGAGTACCTGTATATACAGCTTTGCTTCTTTAAACTATCATGTCGTTTATTTTTAATTAGCCGGATAAATTGGATTACTAAACCAGCTTAAGGATGTCCTATAGAAAGTGTCAGACGTACAGAAATATGGAATGCAGTCTAACGTTCAAGAGATCAGTAAACGCCTAGGCGCGAAGTAATAGATCGAAGAGGTATTATTATATCTAATATCAACGTATAATAATACACTCACTCCAGAGAGCAAAAGAAGGAGAAGAAGAAGAGACAGTCAATCCTCCTGCTATCCTTCGCATATTCATCGGAAATCCCGTTTTACCCTTTCCCTTTTCATTCTTCACAGGTAGATAAAATAAATACCCATCACTATCCACGCGCCCTCGCTCTCGCCCTGTTGCGCAATACTCCAAACATTCAAGACAAGATAAACAAAGAAGAATAAGTAGTCAAAAGTCGTAAAAAAGAGGGGAAATAAAGACAGCGCTGATAAAACAATAGCAGTAGCAGAACTCTGAAGGTCAGTGATCCTTCATGGTATCATATCGTTAGAGACAGAAAAGGGAACAAAGTGAAACAAATGGTATCGCAAATAAGAGAGCGGGCTAGCAAAAAAGAAAAGGAAAAAGAAAGGAAAGAAAACATACGAACGTAGACTGTTGACTGAGGGAGGTAGGAAGAGTATTCAAAATATGAGGAGAGGGGGTATTAGGCCGTAGGTAGATGGATGAACAATCTAGTACAATATCAAGAATAGATCTGACAGAAATGGAAAAATTAAAAAGAATGGACAAGTTATAGTCCTAACCTACCTTTCCATTTGACACCTTCTCTCTCACTCCATTCATTCAAGAAATCCCATCCAAATCGCACTGCCTCCAGGGGAGTTGTCGCAGTGCCCAAGGGAAGGTAGTATTCGCCTGCATATTCACCCAATTTAAGCTGCTCTCTGCCTCGTTCCGCGGCATTATTTGACCGTCTGGACCAGGTGTTCGGATAATTCCGCGCGAGAATGGAATCAGGGAGTTCGCGACAGCCTTCAAGCCATAACCGATGTGCAACCTTGTACGATTCCGGAAGCCGGGTTTTCAGCTCAGTAAACTCGCGGCGTTGTTTCTTGCTCTCTTCGCTGGTCACGGTATTGCCGTCGCTGCCTGGGGTTGGGGCAGGACTATGTTCGTCTGGGAAGGGGGTGGTAGCTAGTCGTTCTAGGTCGAGAGAGTGGATAGATTCATGGCATACTGCGCCTAGGAGGAGACAGAGGCCGTGGAGGTGCGGGTAGGAAGTTGTTCGGTTAAGAACAGCTTGCCAGTAAGCGATTATTGAGCGCCAGCCAGTGGAGTTACCAACCTGGCGGCTAAGAGATTGGAAGCGTTGTTCGGAAATGAAGGCCAGGATGAAGCAGAGAAGGGCCTCGACTGCGATTGTGGCACTGAGTTTGTCATCTTGTATGTCGTGGCTGGTGCTGTATTTATGAGTTGAGTTGCGCTGGGAGGCGTGCTTCAGGTCGCGACCCAAGTTCACGAATCTCTGGTATTCGTCGCGCCAGCCACGACGCTCAGAGGTTTGAGCATTGGAGGACGGAAGGCTTTCTCCAGATAGGGATTGTGTCATTTTGGTACTTGTAATGCTGCAGTTTGGGGTCCTCATATCACTGTCACCAGAGCCTACACGGCGCATTTCAATTCCTCTAACTTCCTTTTTGGGAGTAAGGAATTGCTCCTGTGTCGATCTAGGTGGGTGCTTGGCCGCTGAAGTTGGTCTGGGAGTGTGCACACTAGGTGTAAGAGCCTGTTCAGGGGGTGGTGCCAGCGAGGTAGAACTCCGGGGCCGTTTCAATGCAGGCTCTTGTATATCGTCGCTATCCATAGCCTTGGGCCGCTTTTGCCCTGAGCTGGGTTCGCGCTGCTTTCCCATGGTGGTATTGGTGGGCTGGGGTGAAGAGTTTGACGGAGAACTCCTGGATATGACGATAGAGTCTGGCAAGCCTTTTGGTTTCCCAGCACCATGTACTGGGGTTGGCCTGCGCTTGGACGATATTTTCAAGAGCGCCTCAATTCGTTTCCTGTTCTGTCGGCCGTATTTTAACTTGACAATTAATTTCTGTTTGGGAGCTGTGGTTGCGACCCGGGACGACTGAGAAGCTGTTGTTTTCGATGCAGGTGCTGGAGAAGACGTTGATACTGTAGGTGGCTTGGGCGGAAGGTTGGCAGAAGATATAGCCGCCGGCTTCTTCTCGCTAGCATGTGGAAGTTGTTGTAGCTGTTTGTCTTTGTCTATGGCTGATGATGAAGTTTGAAGCAAATTTGATTTTGAGGATGAGGAGTTTGAAGTTGGCTTGGGTTTGCTTGAAATAGGTTTATTAGAAGTGCTGGAGATGGAACTAGAGTGGGAGCGCGAGCTCTTGTCTAATACATCGTCGGGGAGTTTCGCCAGCTCTTCTTCGATGTCTGGCGGCAGGGTGGGAGATAGTAGAGGAGGAAGGGAGACGCTGATGTTTTCATTATCGAATGGGAGAGTTGGGGAAAGCAGTTCAGGCACCATCTGGTGGACCTTTCCTGACTTCTTGGTGGGAGTTTTCTCTTTCTCTTCCGGCTGTGCGGAGAGTCGTAGTTTCTTGCGAGGCGGAGATTCCGTATGCTGGGTTGGCTTGGATGGTGATAGCTTGGTATTCTTATCAAGTCGGCCCATGGCAGCAGGCTGCTGCAACGAAGGGCTGCCTAGTCCGTTCTGTTTGGTATCACTGTTGCTGCTAGGTCGATTTTCAAGGACCGCGGAGGAGGATGATGATGAAACGGCATGCGACGCATGGTGTTTGGCCTCTGGTTTGCGGTTGTTCGACTGCGGTCTGCGCAGTGATTTCCCGGAGTCTGCGCTCCCTAAAGTGCCCATTCCGTTCCCGTTTGTTCCATTGGCCCCGTTCGTGGTCGGTTCCGCCGCGCCTGGCGGTGGGGGAGGAGTCTCCAGCGCCTTCTTCTTATAATCGCTCAGGGTGATCTTTTTCTTCGTCCTGGCCAGCGCATCCTGCTGCGAGCCAGTCAGCGGTGCCGCCATTTTGGCGGAGCCCGAGGGTCTCTGGTCCTCTCCTTGGACTATATTCCCTCTGTCATCCGACCAGCCTCCAACCGAGACGAGCAGCGTGTCGTCTCCCTGGTGTGGGAGGAAGGTCATATATTGCAGCTGCTCTTCCTCTGGAGAGAATAGCGTGTTCTCCCCAACTGCCCAGTTGCTCACGAAGCGCGATCCGAGTCGGTAGGGCGTATCAGTGGGTACGGACAGGATATATGGGTGGGTGGGCAGGACGTCGTCGGTGAGCTGTTTGAACTTCCGGTCGATATCACTCAGATAGTTTGAATAAGACCTCTTCCCAGACGACACAAGCGACTGTTTAGACGGTCTGTTATCGGCGTGTGGGCGTGGTTGCGAGTTGCGACTGTCCGCCGACATGGCAAATGGTGTGTAGTAGGCACAGGTTGTTGTATAGCGAGTTGCGTGGCCGGCCGTGAACGGGAGAGCGGACGTCAGATGGCAAGAGAGTAGGGAAGGATGTCGCTTGACGGTCGAAGGCTAACATCCAGGCCAGATGAAGCAGAAGAAGGCGAGAGTTGGTGTTTGTTGTATCAAGAAAGCAGAGGACAGCCAAGATATGAATGAGGCATTGATGAATGCGCCAGCTGCCCATTCACGCCGTACCCAGCACAATAAAAGCCGTAATTATCCAGATTTTTCTTCTTCTTCATTCACTGCGTCACTCCGATCGTGTTTCCTTTTCTCTTCGTTTCGAGTTTGGGGGTGCTAGTGAATGCGCCGTCCAATGTTTTTGTTTGCCCTTGTTTTTTTTTTATTATTATTGAGAAAACGAGCGTCAACCAGGTGAGGCCGGGAGGAGGGGAATTGTTTGTATAAGCCTAGCAGATGCCCTATGCCCTCGACGGACGTATTCTGGTGTGCGATTCACGGCGGCCGCTAAATGGCTTTGTTGCTGCAGGCCGCCCCGGCTCGACTCGAGATGCGTTGGCGGTGGGCTACGGCGTCGGGTAGCCACTCGACGGGCGCGACTGGACGTGGACGGTACGGGAGGCCGGGCTGGGAAAGCGAGCAGACGACTGGACGAGCGTCCGGGGGAGGAGGAGGTCGACTGCGACTCTCCTGGTCGCCGGCGGAAGCGAGCGTGGGAGGGAGGAGAGGAGGCAGCGGAGGACGGAAGGGCACAGCGGAGAGGGAGCAGGCTGGTTGAGAGCAGCTCAAGGGCGCCGACGGGGAGGGCGAGAGAGTTGGACCAACGCGGCGGCGGCGAGGTTCTTCATCGCCCGCGACTCTCTGCTCGGGGCTGTCTCGTCTTCCTTTCCCGCTGAGTTGGCGATGGCGACGAGTTGGAGATGCGAACGACGGTGGAACGAGGCGCTGGCTCAGCTGCCCGTGGGTGGAACGATGCTGAGGTACTTCGTTTCACACCAAATTACAGTGGGCACGCATGTACCTTTGCATCCAGCTGATCACCACCACTATATCAAATATCAAATATCGAATATCAAATATCAAATATCACGAATACAGTACAACTTCACCTCCAACTCTACTGACCGTTGGAGATTACTATACTAGTTGATGTCCTTACAAGGCTAGGACAGCATAGGAGCAGCGTTGGATATAAATGACATGTCCATCTAATCCCTGGTCCTTACTATAGGACCCTAGTAGCGATCTCGTACTGTAAGCACAAATATCAAAAACTCCCTGAAAGTACAGAAATTGATGCATAGAAAGGGCTAATGACGACGGCGTTTGGTGGATGAGCCTCAGCGAGATCTCTAATCTTTGTTACCGTCTCGCTTCCTCATATTATAGGAAGTTTGTTTCCTCTGGACTTCCTCCTCCTCTTCTTCATCTTCCTCCTCCTCCTCCTCCTTACATGCGACATGATTGAGGAAGCAGACCTGGGAGGCCGGCGGTTGGTCGGTCGACCGCTAGTCCATTGATAAAGCACCAACAGGCAACAATAGCTACACCTTCGTGTGATCTTCTTTTCAGCCTCCATCTTCCCTCCTTGTGCTTCTTTACGCGTTTATTCTCGACAGAATACTCCGTGCTGTTTTCCGGTGATACGTGTCAGCACCATGGGCCGCTACATACACAGCTGGATTCAGGACCTCTTCCACGGCCTCACGTTCCGCTGTCCTGATGGGACTGAATGGGACATTGAAGAAAAGATTAGCGAGAAGTCCCATGTGGACAGCATAGGCTTGGGAGAAGCCCAGGCAGTCTATCACTGCTGCCAGAGCCTGGGTCCGTCAGTCGGCCTGGAAGCCATCGTCAAAATTCGAATGCAGTGAGTATTCACAACATCTGTACCCTAAATCTACGATTCTAAGATACTCGATAGGGTACCGGCTGTATACCCAGCAAGTTTCGACCCAGAAGTCCGGGCGCGGGAAGCCCATGGCTGGCTTGGATCTGCAACAGCGAACGAAATATCTACCATGAAATATCTCAATAAACATGGCTGCAGTGTTGTCCCTCGCCTACTAAACCTAGCAATCCTAAGTCAGACTACAGATGACATGCCAGTGCCAACCGGTTATATGGTGATGCTAGTAATAGAGAAGTGCCCTGGAGTCACACTAGTTGACTTTGAAAAATACAGCGAGGAGAAGAAGGAGAAAATTCGACGGACATTCCGTAGGGATTTCACGTAAGTTGATATCCGTCTATTAATTTATGAAGTTAGTTTAACCCCGCTTAAAAGGAAATTACTGCAATATCACACCTATACTGCAGATGCAAACGCTTCGAATATCATTTATGACGAAAAGGAGGATAGATGGTGAGTCTGGAAACCACTTGCACAAAGACACAAGAGTGTACGCTGATGCTATGATGCTAGCTGGTTCATCGACCACGAGCATACGTTTATCCGCGAGCAAGAAAATATGGAATTCTCGGAATACGATTACCAGGAATGGGGACTGGAGCCGTGGCCGTATAGCCCTGAGAGGAAGCACGAAATAGACCAAGCATTCTTTAAGCAGGTCGAGGAAAAGGAGGCCCGAGAAAAAGAGGCCCAAGAAAAGGAGGCCCAGGTAAAGGAGGCCCAGGAAGAGGCTGATCGGTAGTACCATCAAACTCACGATCATGTGTTGCATGGTTACCAATACATCGGCATACAATTACGTATTTACAATGATTATGGCGATAGGTCACAATATTCGGACATAATTCAGAGTTGGAAGGGACATTTCATCCATTTCAAATGCCTTAGTTATGAGTGGAAATGGAGATCTATGACCGATCGTCTGCTGCAAACTTCGACTTCCACCATGCCCTGTAATGCTTCTGTTCTCCCAGTTTCGATATTTCGGCCACTTCATCCTCCGTCAGCTTGAATTTCAACACATCCAGGAACTCCTTGATACGCTCTTCCTTCCCGCTAGTCGTGATCGTCACCACACCCCTATCCACCGACCAACGCAGCAACACACTCCCTTCACTGACAGAATACTTCCTCGCCAGACGGGCAACAAGCTCGTCCACTGGGCCGCCTTTCGCTCGAGTCAGTGGAGTGAGCGGTCCATAACCCTCGACGACAATACCCAGCCGTTTATCCATCGTAAGCAAATCGCCATGCTGAAGATATGGGTGATACTCAATCTGGTTTACTGACGGTTTGATCCTTGCCGTCTTTAATATCGCCTCAAGATGTGGCTGTAAGAAGTTGGAGACACCAATCGCTCGTGCCTTGCCAGCCTGCTGGGCTTTCTCCATCTCTGCCCATTTCGACTGTAGGTCGTTATCATTTCTGGCGAAGAAGGGCGAATGGATCAGGTATCTACATCAGTTAGCCTGCGTATACCCACAACTCGCAACGGTATATGACGCTTCATAGAAATCAACATAATCCAGCTGCAGCCTCTCCAGCGTGGCATCAATCGCCTTCTGGATATCATCAATGCCCTTCTCCACCTTGGACGTCACAAATAATTCTTCCCTCTTCACGCCACTCTCCTTGATTGCGATCCCAAGCTCCGTTTCGGTTCCGTAAGCTTCTGCTCCGTCAAGGTGTCGATATCCCGACTTAATTGCAAACGTTACTGCCCCCACGGTAGCTTGATCAATGCCTTGGTCTCCAGGTTTCTTGAACCATGCCGTACCCGTTCCATAACCAAGCTGTGTCCGTCGTATCAGCTCGCGGTGTGAGAGGAGCAGTGAAGAGGCGACTTACCGTTGGAATTAACGCACCGCTCTCAAGCTTTATAGTTGGGATATCTGTCGCCATGATGGATGGGAGGATGATGTGGAATTGTTACATGAAAAATGCACATGAAGCTATGGGCGTACCTGAATTTAAATAGTCTCGTTCATCGTCTTACCATGGTTTGCATTCCTGGTCTGGCCTAGGAATTAAGGGAGTGCGCGAGGCGTGTTTGACGGAGTTTGCAGTCCCCTCGCATCGGGATAGAATACGAAGACCTGTCTATGTTATTTCTTCTTCTCCTTCTTCTTCTTCCTCGTAGTTGTCGATGTCTGTAGAAACGATGATGTCATCTCGGCTGATTAGATAAGGTTTCTTTTTCCCTTGAGATATCAAAAATACCCGAAGCATCAAACATCAACACAACCGACAACACATTCCTTCACTCTCCAATCACTCGTTTCATTCGTCTCGTAGATTCGTTTGTTCCCATTATCCATGACGAGAGCTTGACCGGGTCCATGCTCTTAAGAACCTCTCTTTCACGCCACACCCCGCGATCGCGTCTTCATCCTCGTCTGACCCAGATGGCTTCTCATCTCCTTCACACCGGTAATAGCAATAATACTACCAGCTCCAGCGAGAATGTGGACCAGCTCTACGCTTCAACCACGACGGTTGACGCTCCCGGGATCTCGTTAGCCGATATCCCTAAGACGAGCAACTTCACCGCCAAGCTTCCTGCTGATGCTGCCTTTGATACCCCGCTGGCTTCACATACGGCGCCACGCGAGCATCTAGGTCCTCGGCTCGTTAGGCATGCCTTGTACACGTTTGTTCGGCCAGAGGCTGCCGAAGAACCGGAGCTGCTGGGCGTTAGTCCTCGTGCTATGAAGGATATTGGCTTGAAAGAGGGCGAGGAGAAGACTAAAGACTTCCGGGATATGGTTGCTGGAAACAAAATCTTTTGGGATGAGACCGATGGAGGTGTTTATCCTTGGGCTCAATGTTACGGAGGTTTGTTTATATCCCCATTAGTCATGAATTTTGTATAAGCAAGCTTGCTAACTCTGATTTTAAGGTTGGCAATTGTACGTTGGTTCATTCTGTGACATATTCTGCGGGACGAAGTTGGCTTATTGTTATTATATAGTGGCTCCTGGGCTGGTCAACTCGGAGACGGGGTACGTGTATGTTCTTCTCTTCGCTTCATTCGAGGTACTAACGATGTGTTAAGCGCGCCATTTCTCTGTTTGAGACATTGAACCCTACATCAAACAGGCGTTATGAAGTTCAGCTCAAGGGCGCCGGCCTAACCCCGTATTCTCGCTTTGCCGATGGAAAGGCTGTTCTGCGATCCAGTATTCGAGAATATATCGTTTCTGAAGGTTGGTAATTCTAGGTCCAAATTAAGAGCAACGGCAGATCTAACGGCTTACAGCACTGAATGCGCTGGGAATACCAACCACCCGTGCGTTATCCTTGACGCTTCTTCCAAAATCTAACGTTAGAAGAGAACGGTTAGAACCTGGTGCAATCGTCACTCGTTTTGCAGAGTCATGGATCAGAATAGGCACCTTCGACCTTCTACGCTCTCGAAGCGACTTGAAGCTTACCCGCCTGCTTGCCACGTATGTTGCTGAAGACGTCTTCCCGGGTTGGGAGTCACTACCAGCTGCTCTATTCTCAAGCAACGACAAGGATACCCCTATCGACGAAAAAGTGGTAGATAATCCTCCTCGAGGTGTTCCCAAGGATGCCATCCAAGGCGAAGAAGGCGCAGAAGAGAACCGGTTTGTCAGGCTATACCGAGAAATAGTACGTCGAAACGCGAAGACGGTCGCTGCATGGCAGGCATACGGCTTCATGAACGGGGTGCTAAATACTGATAACACGTCCATTTTCGGACTATCACTTGACTTTGGCCCCTTTGCCTTTATGGATAACTTTGATCCAAGCTATACACCAAACCACGATGACGAGATGTTGCGGTATTCCTATAAGAACCAGCCCTCGGTAATATGGTGGAATCTTGTACGACTTGGAGAGGCATTCTCCCAATTAATTGGCATTGGCGACAAGATCGATGATGAGGTCTTTATTGCAAAGGGAGTAATTCCGGAACAGGCACCAGATGCCATTGCGCGTGCCGAAAAGCTCATCGACCAAGCCGGAGACGAATTCAAAGCTGTATTCTTGAACGAATACAAACGTTTAATGTCTGCTCGCTTGGGACTGAAGACACAGAAGGAATCCGACTTTAGCGAGCTGTTTTCAAATTTGCTTGATACCCTTGAGAAACTTGAGCTTGATTTCAATCATTTCTTTAGAAGGCTATCTGCATTCACAGTGGCTGAGATTGACACTGATGAGAAGAGGAAGAAGATTGCTAGTGTCTTCTTCCACGACGAGGGTGTCGGTGGGATTGGAAATACCGAGGAATCCGCCCGAGAGAACATTGCTACGTGGCTCTTGTCGTGGAGAGAGCGTATAGTTGAGGATTGGAAAGAGGGTGAAGACGAGGAGAGGATACGCCAAATGAAGGCAGTGAATCCCAAGGTATTTGAACAGTGCCAACCCTTTTGCTAAACGCATTAAGTATACTAACTTACCTTGTTCTTCCAGTTTATTCCTCGATCATGGATCCTAGATGAAGTGATTCAACGTGTTGAAAAACAGGGTGACCGAGAGATTCTCGATCGAACGATGAATATGGCCCTTCACCCGTTCCAGGAGGAATGGGGGGTGAACAAGGACGAAGAAGAGAGATTCTGCGGAGATGTCCCTCGGCTTAAGAGAATGGCAATGTGCAGCTGTAGCTCCTAGATGATTCTACTACCATGTTTAATAGCTATTTGATTTATTTGGGTGGCACCGGGCGAATATTGGCTTTGGGACCGTTCGGTAGTTTAATATGATGTTATTTCTTCCTCCAGCTTCCGTGAAGGCGAATAAAGTCAATTATATTATCCACATCGTCAATTAAACAGTTACGCCGTTTTTATATGCATGAAGTTGATATACAGTATTAACAGCCTCTTACTCTTAAGGCCGGGTGGCTGCCTCTAGGACCGCTCATAACCAACCTCCCACCCTCAACCTGCGACTTCGCATGCTCTCAAGAAACCGACATACTTCCTTAAATGTATTGCTGGGAATCGAAAACACCATCGACCCGCTGCGCTGGGGGGCCTTCGAGTCCCTCTCTCTACTGAACCCGAAATAATCTCTCCAGCTAGTTGACTTGCGCAGCGATGAACCGACTTCTAGGTAAAGCTAGAAGAACAGGCTCCCGCCGACAGACTCCCGTTCGTGTCCGTGGGCCAACAAACGGCTTTATCAGTAGCGATGCAGAGAGCCTGACCGATTCTGAAAGCGAGGCCGGAAGCATACGGGAGGTTAGAAGCTTTCTCAGTAACGCCAACACCAACGCCAGCACCATTACCAGCACCAGCAGCAGCAGTAGTGCAGGCACCGATGAAGCCGAGACTCTTCGCCGGGTATTGGAAGAGAATCTAAGACTGGACAATGACCGTCGACGACGGCTTGAGGAAGCTGATAGGGAGGCCAGGGATAGAGAAGAAGAGGCCCTCTTGCAGTCTATCCGTGATACCGAAGAGGCTGCTCGAAAAGCACGGGAGGCAACCGAGAGGGAGGAGGAGGAGTTGATGGCAGCGATACATGCAAGCCAGGAGGAGCAGAGAGAGAGATCAAGAAGAACGAGGCGGGAGCAGAGAGCTCTCAGGCGGAGGGAGGGCTCATTTGCAGCTGAAGCAAGAATAAGACCATACTGGATACGTATCGGCCCCAACGGAGAAATTTCAGCTACCGATGCTGAATTGGAGCTTGACGAGGGCAGTCTTGAACCTCATCAAGTCACTGATGACCGCACCATTCGACGCTTGCGGGAAGCCTCCCGATCTCTCCAAGCAGCCCACGAAGCGCGGGAAGCTCAGCGGATGAGCCAGGAGAGAGAAGAAGAGGGGGCTGTCCGCGAGAGGCGAGCTTCTCATCGAATGGGAAACGCTATAAGGACAGCAGCTCGGAGATCTCGCGATCTGGCTCTTCGTCGCCCTTCCGAGGTTCTTGACCCTATTGCCTCTAGCCGACGGCAGAGACGGACGTGGGATAGCTCATCTCACGACGACGCTGGTGAACAGATAGATAGGATGCCGTCAACATCTCACCTTCGAGGTAGAGCGAGAGCACGACTGGGTCGAGCAGCGTTGAGGAGATCTCTCAGCTCAGGTCTAGAAAGCCTTCCTCTGATAGATCCATCAGCTTACTCGCTAGATGAAATCATAGCTCGATCCCGCCACGAATCCTATCCCGAGGGCCCTTTCACCGAAGAGGGCCAGGAATCCAATCACGACGAGTTGCAGCAGGCCATCAATGAATCCGCAGAACAGCATCGTGATGCTGAGGAAGAGGCCGTTCAGCGTAACAGAGGCATACCGACGTACGAAGAGGCATGTTCGTCGGTAGTATATAGACCTATGGTAGGTATGAGATATTTTTTCCAAGGACCGGAATCAATTGAGATCGAGAACGAAGGGCAACCGCCAACGACGTTGAAGATTGTGGGTGATATGGATCTGGAGGAGGCGATGAAGATTGCGAACCAGAGGAATAACAGGGGATGGAATCAGTCGGAGTTGAATTAGGTCGGGATGCATCTATGGTCGGTTGCTGCCGTTTTATTCTTTACATTCGGAACCCCGGATTTTTTTTTTTTTTTTTTTTGAAGTCGCGATGATGGGTATCATGGTAGAGAATGGAATGGAATTGTTGCTGGCAGATATAGGAGGAGGTTCGGCGATATCGTCGGCGTGAGATGGATGATTAGTGTCTGGGGCCAAAAATGCAAGGGAGCAGAGGAGAAAAATAGCTGAACTAAAATACTCCATAGTTAGGGAGAAATCTTTCGAATGGAGCGAGTCTGTCATTTCAGGCCGGGGCCACTGGTAACGTAAAAGCCATAGGATAGGGACAAGTTGCCAGACCGAAGAAAGGCTCATGAGAGGTAAAAACAAACAACACCACAATTTGAAACAGCTGGAAGGATGAGAAAACAAAGGAAAAAATGCAATAGAAGAGAAGACGGCCGGTAATATCAATAAATCGTTAAAAGACATGAAAGCGGGTTCGACACAAAATTCACTAAGTTTTTTCTTTTTTCTCACACTCTTTTTTTTTTCTTCTCTTTCCTCAAGAAACAAGCAATCCATTCTTTTTGTCTCTTCTTCATTTCATCCTCTCAATATTATTTGTCTTATCTTTTCAACGGGTCCTCCTACGCTTGTTTTCTCCATAAACAAGCAATGATTCTTCGGTCGACATGCTAGCTTTCAACGAGTCTGATCGGAGAACTTGTGGGTGAATTGGTTTGGGTGAGTTCTCGGGTCAGGCTTTTCAAACATCGGAAGGAAACTTTCTTTGGCTCATTGCGCAGACAAAAGATAGGAGAAGTTGGGTGGGTGGATGGATAGGGATGGGTTTGTTTGCTTTAAATCACGGGAAACGATCTCAAATTCTTTTTCTGTTTAGTTCACTTTACTTTCAAGTTCCGGGGATGCATGCATGCGAGTGTGCCATAAAAATCTTCTCTCCACCGCATTTTGATGGATTGCTTGGTATTTTGTTTGCTTAGTTAGGGCAAGCGGCCTGGACGTGACCGGCCTGCTTGCACTTGTAGCAGACACGTTCACCCTTGGCCTCGGTTGGGCAATCCCTTGAAACGTGTCCAACTTCACCGCCTGTGGAAGGATGTTAGCAATCAATACGAGAGAGGTAGAGAGAAAAAGAAAGAGGCGTACAGTTGTAGCACTTTTGTCCCTGGGTGCAGTCACGGGCCATGTGGCCGTATCCGCCGCAAGAGTAGCAGGTCTGGGGGCGGCCACCGTAGCCACCACCGCCGTAAGAGCCACCGCTACCGCCGTTACCACCGTAACCGCCGCTGCCGTATCCAGAGCCGCCCTGCTGGCTGCAGTTGCGGGCAATGTGGCCGACCTGGCCGCACTTGTAGCATTCCTGGCCGCCGGAGCCGCCGCCGGAGTAGCCACCGCTTCCACCGGAAAAGTTGTTGTCACCGGATCCGCTAGTTGGGCATTCACGAGAGATATGACCGGTCATGCCACAACGGTAGCATGACTTCTCCTTGGGAGCTTGGGTGCATTCACGGCCTGGACAAGAAAGAAAAAAAAGGAAGGGTGGTCAGCTACAGGGAGATAAAACACACTTTAAAAGAAGCCATCCTCCTCCATGGACTCCCTTCTCAGTCTACACCTGCTCTCCCGAGTGCAAAGCCAAAACTCACTGACGTGTCCCTGTCCTATAAACGTAGAAGAAAAAATTAAGATCTGCATACTTCCATCATGATGTCAAAATTCGCATTGCATTTCCTCATAACATACCACCGCAGTTGTAACTGTGTGCCCAAGAATCTAGAGTTTAGCGTGGGTTCATTTTCCTGCGTTCTTGACGGGAGTATATCTCCATTGAGAGAGGTGAGCATACCAAGTGGGAGATCCCTTCTTGGGGCAGTCTCGTGCCTATCAGGGAAATATTAATGTTATCCCACGGAGAGGCGAAGAACGTATCATATTAACCTGATGAGAGGATTCGCCACCTAGAGAGCAGGTCAGTGAAAATCCGCAGAAGCGTGAGAAACGTAACTAGGGCGAAGGGAAGAGATAGACACGAGGCAGAGCTGCGAGAGGAGCAGAGGAGCCGGACGAGAGGAGATTCTGTATGCGCTCAGGCAATTGGAAGCTGTCAGGCCAGCCCCCCCCCCCCCCCCCCCCCCCCCCCCCCCCCCTAGGCGAGGGACGCCATCTCGAGGCAGGACGAAGCAGGACGACGCAGCACAAGAGGAGAAGAAATAACAAATAACGAAAACGGCGCAAACCCACAGTTGAAGCATCCACGACCGCCTGACTGGAATTCCATCTTGCAGAAGGGGTTGATCTTTTTTTTCTTCTTGGTTATGGTTGGGTCTGGATAGTGTCCTTTCTGGCAGGCGGAATGTAAATTCGAAAGATCTTTTTCTGCACAAGAAAAAGAAGGAAGAATGATCAGTCTGAGCTAGCACCAGCAGGAAATCGGAATTATCAGGAGAACGAGCAATTTGTGTGTGTGCGATCGAGGCAGTGGAGGAAACGACTTGAGAAAGATAGCGAGATCGAACAAGCCCCAAAAAAAAAAAGAGGGGGAGGCAAAAAAAAAAGAAGCAGAAGAAGAGAGGAACCTGGTTCTGACACGAAACGGGACGCACACGGACAGACGCCAGCGGATACTTGGATACTTACCGCAGACGAAGCGAGGTTTTTGATGCTGGTTTTGTTTTGCAGGAGAGAGGGAGGAAGCGAGGAGGAGGGAGGTTGACGGGGCGAAAAACTGATTTTGCACGCGGTCCTTTCCTTGGGCTCTTTTTTTTTTCCCCTTTCCGCGTTTCGTTTCTGGGAGGAAAATCAAAAAATATAAAAAAATAGAGAAAGATAAAAAAATATATAAAATATAAAAAAAGAAATAAAAAAAAAAGAAGAGTCGATTCTGCCAAAAACGAGGAAAAGTCACCTGCTTAGGGCGGTCTGTCCGATATAAAAAGCCTGGAGGATGGACATACAACAACGCAGACTCCTTGACATCAACGAGACAGTCAGTAACGCAGTCAGTCAGTTGCGGTCAAGCTCGTGGTGATCCACCAGATAAACCGGGAAGAGGCACTCGCCGTCCGCATCCCTGCAACCCATATCAGGAGTGACAGGCGTGGCGAATATGGCTGCCCGCTAGATGAAGGCGAACGCCAGCATCAAGCATCAAGCATCCAGCATCCAGCTCAGCATACACATACGCATACGCATACGCATACGCTGCAGAGAGTGGCTTGAAACTGGTTTTCCACGCGTCAGGCGGTTGAGCAGCCATCATGCAGTGGCCTGTCTCGACGGATGAAGGGTGTCAAGAGGTGACTTCATATAGGCTCAGGCAAGGGCAAGCTTAGCACAGGCCCTGCAGCCACCACAGACAGGACCGCCATCGAACGGACAAGCAAGTGACAGGTCATAATAGAGGGCGTTGGCGGCGTGGTCGTGCCTGGCCGAGATCTCGCGGTGTGTCGTGCGGTCAGCGTGCAGGCTGTGTGCGATCGATCTCGCATGCGATCTCGTGTGCGATCTCAACGGGCTGGCTGGGAACTACGATCGATCGAATGGCTCGGAGAATTAGGGGACGATCCGTCGCTTCTTATACGTATTCTGGTTTTTTATTTTTTATTTTTTTTCCCTTATATTTTTTTTTCTTTCCCTGGGTGGCTTGCTCTGGTATCCCTGTTTCGGTTCAGTCTCGTACAAGGTACTCAGTCCCGACACTCAGTGTACCCGATGGCAGTCATATCCCGAAAGGTCCTCGAGGGGTGGTTTGCTGGAACGGCCACACTAGAGCAGCGCGGTGATAGAAGGCCGGTTATGGATCGGAAATATGCAAGTTTGTCCATGTCCGTGTAAGGCCGTAAGGGGTGACTACAAGATTGCAAGGGGGTCTACATATTATATCCCTGGGCGTTATCATGTATACAGTACGAGGGATTTAAAGGAGAGGTACTCCCGTACGAAAGAGAGAAAGAGAGTACGGGGTTGGAGGAAAGACCGCCAAGTCGAGAGCCGTATTCTCATTTTGTCTTGTCTTGTCTATGTAAAGTCGTAGCAACCTAGCAGCTGCGTGCCGACTTGCTGCTCGCGGAGGACGACCACCTGTTCATCGTCAAACTCGACCGCGCCCTTGATACAGGACAGGCTGACCTCCGAGGAGATGCCTCGTCTGCCCTCCATCGCAGCGACCTGTCTCTCGACCGCTCGAGATATCACGCTGAACGGGCTTGGTCTCGTCCGTCGAGGCTCCGGGCTGAGCTGGACGCTTCGGTCTCCCAGCAGCGCTCCCTTCGACGCCGGACGGGACGATATCACGTCTTCCAGCTCCCAGATGCGGATCTCGTCTCCCTTCGTGCTGACGGACACTGCCTTGCCTCGGGGGCTGACCTGCACGCCAGAGACGGCAGACGTATGACCCCACAGTCGACGGCCGGTTTTGATCGCCAGCTTGTCGACCGTCGATACCACCAGGTACATGGTAAGGGTGTTGTCGGCGTGTGATGCAAGTAGATAGGGGTGCGAGTATGAGAGTGAAGTCGGTGGTTGCGTATAGCTTAGTGAGGGAGTCTGCGTGGAGGGTGATTCGAATACCGACGGTCGACTTGGACTTGCAGGCCGCTCAGCAAGAGTGCTCCCTATATACTGGGAATCCACCGTCGTTGCGAGCCGAGACGTCAGGTCGCCGCCCTCCTTGCTCCAGTAGAGTTCCTGGATCCCAACCGACCAGCCGCAGCCTATGCGCGGAAACGTATAGGTGACCGATGCGATGGCATGGGTGGAAGTCGTTCTCACGGACAGAGAGAACGGTGACTGGATGTTATTCGCTACGAGTGATGCGATCAGTATGTGCGTCTGCTCATCCGGCGTTATCTTAGACTCCTGCCGAGACAGTTGATAGAGGTAGAGGACTTTATCTTCTGATAGAATGAGTATGAAATCCTTGTGCGATGCCAGTGCCGTGATGGCGGTCTCTGCCGAGTCCGGATGCCAGAGTCGAAGCTCAAACGAAGTATCCCCCTTGAGTCCAGAGGTAAACGAGTAAACCGCTATACCGCCATGTTCAAACCCAACCGTGACGTCGAATCTACCTCTCTTCTGATCGTCCGGAGTCACCGCAACCGCAGTTGGGGCCCCAGAGACCCCGTCGCCATCCCCTACTCCAGCAAACGACGTGGTGGCCAGACACGTTTTTGTATCCTTGATCGACCATGCTCGGAGCCCATTTTCCGCATCAGCTGTAAAGACTACTCCGTGCTCTAGCTTGACCACCACAGGCGCGAGCGGGTGTTGAGCCACTTCCACCTCAGTAACACGACAGGAGCCCCTAGACCAGTTATGTTGAAGTCGATACTGGCCCTTCCAGTTCCTATCCTCGCCCACTTTCGTCAACGGGCCATGGCTAAACCAGTTCGACACGCGAGGCGAATATTCAATCGACCTCCTGGCCGTAGTTCCAGTTCCTTGCTTAAACTGTCGAATCCGCCGGGCCCGCGGCCATACCCAGCGGGAGTAGTACTTGCGTTTCCATAGCTCCGAGTCTCCCGCAAGCGCAGCGAATCTGTGAGATACCCTTTTGTTTTTTTCATTTCACGCTAGTTTTAGATCGAGATCGAAACAGTAGTGGACAAGATGGTGTGGATATGCGAACCTCTGGCACGTTATTAGGGATGGGATGGAGAGAAAGCTCAGGACGTGAAGGAGTAGTTCATCGCTGAGAGACGAGAGGCGGTCTGGCTGCCGTATGCGTTTGGACGGCGGCTCTTCCGGCGAATCTTCGTGTAGAGCACGCTTCAACATGGCTCTCAGGGTCCGTCTGGCGCTGACCTGTGGATGCGATCCCTGGTCAGCGAGGCATGGGGGTATATAAGTATGCGAGTGCGTATACATCAAACCGTCCTTTTTCCGCTTCGTAAAAAGGTCGCGATCTTATCTTATCTCTGATTACGTCATGTCCACGTGATCTCCTGTCGCGGAGCCGCAAACGCGATTTCGAGCGCGTCTTCTGCCTGAGATACGATATATCTGCCATCTGAGATACTCGAGACTGAGATACGGCGTACTGAGGTACTGAGATACTTGAGATACCTGAGCTAACTGAGATACTTGAACGTCCGAGCGTCCGAGCTGTTTGGGCTCTCTGGGTTGTTTGGGCTGCTGTGCCTTCGGGGCCAACTGAGCCATCTGAGCCAACTGAGCCATCGGGGCCATCTGTGCCATCGGGGCTACCTGGGCCAACTGAGCCAACTGAGCCAACTGAGCCAATTGAGCCAACTGTGCTCTGAGCCATTCAACGAACACCTACGCAACACCATGGATCCGCTCGCTGGCCTAGCAGAAGCTCTCTCACAATGTCAGCACCACTACAACGAAGCGCTCAAGCTTATCCAGACGACATCAAAGAAACATCACACCACACAACGCGAGCTCGAGTTGGCATCTCGTAAGTTAGAAGAGTACGATGCCGAGAAAGCACATCAAATGGATGTAATTAGTTCCCTACGAGAAGAACTCTCCGCTCTTAAGAGTACCGTCAAAAAACTTGAGCAACAACTACCGGATGGAGACAGTGCTCGTCTACAAGACGATGACGCAACATATGAAAAATCTCTCCACGATAACCGAAAGAAATACGATCCTGAAAGTGTTGTATCTGCATTCAAACCGTCTCCAGGAACCGCGGATTATCATCACTACTCTCGCGTTTTTAGGCTTTACCGTGAACTATATGAGGAAAACACCAACTGGATCAGAGCATTCTGCAAACTACGTCGAAACCACAAGGCTTCCAAGGAGAAACTGATCGTGTGGAATCATTTGATGGAGAAGAACAGCTTCGAGACCGCTGTTAATGGGGAGAAGGTCGTTTTCCAGAGGGCCAGTCCAAGCCATCCCGAGAGATCAATCATCCTCGAGTCCCCGATTCTACCTCGGATGAGAACTCACAGACACCTAAGCTGGGATGGCAATGTTAAGGACCCCATTCCTTCTCAACTCCCAGAGCATTACTCAGACCCAGCGTCAACCCAGTCACAGGACCTCAGATATGATGAGCGCCGACTGCCTCCCCCAGAGTCGCCAGATACCCCGATGATTGTTAGCGAAAGGCCGGTTCGCCGACAACGAGCTGGAAACCCCACGTATTGCCCCGTGAAGGTGGAACAGAGCCCGACAGACGGCGGCACCGCTGCTAAACCCTTCGACGTTAAAAGCGAACCGATACCCAGTTCACCGATTCAGATAGCTTCCATCCCGCATCACACAAACCAGGCTGAAGAACATACCTACGACCCAATGTCTAGCCCTATCCTTGACCCAATCGATTCGCCATTACCCAGGCCTAAACTTGCTGTATTACCAGACCAAGGTAGCACCACCCCTATTCTCCAGGATGATAAACTGGAACTTGATGCAAACCAGTCGACTGGATCACACGGCAAAAAGCGAGGAAGACGAGCACTGCAGCCTGTCGATACCAACGTGACTCCGCTAAGAAAATCTACCAAGGACCATGTAGAACCTCAGTCAAAGCGACGAAGACCTGACTTCTCGAGAGGTGCCCATGCTGTCCCAAGTGTTGCCGAAGATGGTGAAGCAGAGGAGTATCTAGCTGGCCGACGATCACTACGCTCGTCTGCCGCGGCAAGTGCTAAGAAAAACACACCCGTAGCTAAGATGCGACAGACTCGTCTTTTGGACCTCCTGGAAACCCAACATACTCCACGGCCAATTCTGTTATTGACCCCTCAGACAGCTTCAGCCAAGTCTAACCAGTTTGCTACCCCTCGAGCCCCAGGTAATAAAACCGAGATTAAGATGACGCCAGCTACTTCACTGCCCAACGATGTGCAGCAACTAGACAGCCACCGGGTTGCGGCTTCTTCCCTAGAGGTAGACAACGATGACGAGTTACTCCCGGAAACCCGATATCGAGACCGGCCTGTCCACGAACTTGGCCTAGAGCATTTCAAGGTCAATCCTAACAGAAACCAAGGCCTCGACTATGTATTTGAGGAAGTCGTCCGAGACAAGAGCATGAGAAAACAACTTCGCGGATGCCTAAGGCAGGAATGCTGTGGCCCAATATACCGCAGGATGGCCAAGGATGAGCTTGGAGAGGAACCTCGCCCGCTTAGTTCCCTTACCGGCGCAGAGCTTGACCTCCTACGAGAAGACCTAGGTAACAACTACAAACTTACCTTAGAGCGCAGCTCCTCCGTCGAGATTCGCAACATGTTGCTCGAAGCCAAAGCCTGTGTCCTTTCGAACAAATATAGTAAACACCGAAGTGCGCATGCCCGTGGAAGGACGCCGCCTGGATATTGGAGGACGGACATGCCATCCACACAGGAGGTAGAGTTAGATCGGAAGACGGCTCAGAAGCTTGAGCGGGAGAAGGTTCTTGATAGGTACAAGGAGGCATGCAAGGATAACGGACATTGGAAGTTTGCAGACGAATAGTACGGGGTATATACGGAAGGATTTGCATGGCTATGCTAATAAAAATAGACTGGACAGTTATATTCCAACATTTTGAATTCCTCTCATCGTATTAATAGACGAATATGGCTGGATTGCAAACCGTAGAACATGGATTTGATTTCAGAGACACGTACTGTACATGGACTACCCTGGTAATGGGCCGCCGAACCGCGCACTTGACACTATAAATACTTACCTTGCTTTATGCTCTCGTTACGGTCACTGACATGGTCTACATGATGAATGTTCGAAATACCTAGCTGTTCTCGTTATTTCTATTGCCACCCGGGATTTAATTAATAAGTTTAGTTGGCAGTTAGGCCTGGTTACTTAAGGGCTCATTGTCTGCCCATTGGTGGGATATACATCCCGTTTGCAAATTTCTCGAGACTTATAGTTCGAGGGCATATACCCCTGAGATAGACGATGAAGTTGAAGGTTCAAGCCTCGTATGCCGCCTCCCATGCAGCTGCGTCTCACCTGTTGGCCAACACGGCATACATCCTAGTGACACTTTGTACCGTCCTCAAGCCCCTGATTGCGAGAAATACTAGACAAATAGAATTGAAAAATGCGAATAGAGCGTTACCTGTCAGAGTTAACCAATGGGCGTCAGACAACAAAAATAAAATACTGGAAATAAATAACGAGTTATGAATGTAGAGATACCTTCATCATACCCTCGCTTTTGACACCTTTTGCATACCAGATATCGTAACCTAGAGAACTCAAATTGCATGGGCTTGCAAATGTAAAACTCAGTGGTCTGGATGATCTCTACCGTACTTGATCTCAGACTGCAATGGAAGACTTGCCGCCGAGAAGATAAAACGAGTTACTGGTGCAGATGGCATCAAGCGTTGGATATTTACCTAGTTCATACGGGGTACGGAGTGCAGTGCTCGCATTTACATAGAAGATGCCATGATTACATCCGCGAAACTAAATAACAGGCATTTTTTATTGGGCAAACAAGTTACATCACATCAGTTAACTCTATCTAGCGTCGATTGAGTTCGTGCCCTGCTGCCATCAAGACTACACAATTAGCATGCTATCGCCGAACATGTCGAACTCATACCCTCCGTGCTTGCCAATCTCATCGTAGCTGCGCATAACAAAATCTTTACCGGCAAAGGCTGCAGTAAGCACGATGTGGCTGGATCGTGGTCGGTGGAGGTTCGTTAAAAGCACATCCACGACATTGAACTTGAAGCCAGGATAGATATAGAGATCAGTCCACGTAGCTTGAGGTTGAATGATGGCATTGGGCTCCTTGTTAACCGCAAGCGACTCGAGGGTTCTCATGACAGTTGTACCAACTGCGATGATACGGCGCCCCTCGGCCCGGGCCTTGTTGACTTTTGTAGCTGCCTCGTCTCCAACCTCGAAGTACTCAGATCTCACCTTATGATTCTCGATCTCTTCCTCACTAATATGACGAACGGCGAGGACCTCCGTCGCCCCGACATGCAGCGTAATCGAAGTTATATCAACTCCCTTGGCAGTTATTTGGGCTAGCAGCTCATGGGAAAAGTGAAGTCCAGCGGACGGAATCTCCAGGGACCCAGGCTTTTTGGCGTATACGGATCGATAAGCTTCACGATCAGCTTGCCAGTGCGTTGGATTGAGGTGCACTGACTCGTCGAGGCGAAGTCCGTGTCGTTCCAGCGTCGGCACTAATAGCTCAGAGGGTTCGAACTTGGCCTTCCAGAGCTGGTCAGGTTGGGATTCGAGCAGGACGCAGGTCAGACGCTTGTCATCAGCTGATGTGAGGGTAAGGCCTTGCTTGACGGGCAGCTTGTTGGATTTGATCTCGACAATAGTAGAGCCATCAGGCTCGTGGCCATATACAGTTGCTTGCACAGTTTCTTCACCGGTATGGTACCACAGTGTATTTGACAGCATATAGCTATCATTCAAGACCAAAAGGTCGCCGGGCCGAAAGTAGTCACATATAGTCGGGAATACTGTGTGCTCAATCTTATCCGTGGAGCGATCAAGCACGATCATCCTACCACTATCACGACTCTTGCCTCGTAGTTGAACAGGATCATGCGGCATCAGTACCGTTGCATGGTTGAAGTTAAACTCTTCGGTTTTCATGATGTAGGAATTATATCTTGAGATTGGGAGAAATTTTCTGAGATTTGGAGAATGAATGGCTGGAGATGCTGGAGGCCTGATATCAATGTCGATGATTCGGGTTGGGAACAGCCCATTATATAGCTAAACACCATTTATGTATATTTCATTAAATATGGATATTTCCTCCATCCAGCATAAACAATATGGGAATCGCTATCCATATCCTAACACCTGGCTAGGGCGTGGAGGAGTCTGCATATATTTGTCCACGATCAATAGGTTCTGCTGGTCGTTCTCCGCAATTTGTGCTTGTGGAGGCTGGCTGAGCATATCCCGCAAGGTTTTACGTAGAATGTCAAGTATATAGATCGACACTGCCACGATTGCATGACGCACCGAGTGATGAGAGACCTATGTACCTATGTACCCCTCAGCGATGTGCGTGACAGAGCACCGAGACGATATGGATATTGGGACAAGTGTGTTGTGAATTATTTATAAGGGTATCACTTACTGAAATATAAGTGTTTATATCTATCGAGATATGTGTTAGTGGTCGGGTTAACTATATTGTCCTCCATCTAGCGTGTATCACCAAGCCAAACAGGTAAAACACTGCATGACTCGCTCAAGGCAATGATAATCCACACTTTCAATATCCTGGCTATATGGAGAAGCCCAACTGAACCTCTTTAATTGATCCGGTCAAGAAGAAACTGTCAACCATCCCCCGCGACATGGGTATCGAGTGTCACTCGTGCGACACAGTGCTCATGGGTGACTAATCTAACCATAGCTGACCTATTATTCGTACCACGTTTGACGAAGTTGCTTGCACATCTTGCGGAAATGGTATTGCGGTGGATGCTAAGGGGTTTGAAATGGGCTGACTCTGCATATTGTGTATGCATGGTAGAATTGTGGCTACCTGAGGTCTTCCTGCCCGGAAAAGCCGCGAATTACCTCAACCATATATTCAGAATTAGTCAAGATCATACCTATATGCCTGTCATAAATAAGCTTGAGCGGGAGCATACTTGCATACCCGTGCCAATGGCCCTTGTATAACTGTTAACCCTTAACGCATTTAGGAGAATTGTGAAGTTGTTACAAACGCCCTTACTAACATATATAGACGAAAGCCATGCAAACAGAGTTGCTCCCTTCTCGCAAGTGGGATGCGAAGCTGGGTGAGGTAAGGGACGAGGTCGAGATAACCTCTATACAAGAAGGTAAACAAAAAACCAAAAAGGGAAACGCCCAACGCTGACTAATATAAATAGAAGCATCATGTGATATCCCGTAACCTAACCTTCGTTCACGTGACGAAAACTTCCATATAAGAAGAAAGTCAAAAAGGGACCTCAAAAAATCCACCTTCGGGAAGGTGGATTTTTTGTATCTGAGTTGAACACGACTGGAGAGAGCTACCAACTATAGCAACGGGTCCTTTTGCTCTAGGCTCAACTCTTTATGAAATCTTTGAAGAAACAGTCCTTTTTGAGAACTTCCTAGTGAGAAAGCGACGGCACTTTATGAAGCCAAGTGTTTCTGATATTCCGTGCAGCAAAATGATTGAATTATACTGGCGGTAGAAATTGAATTCGCTCAACAAGTACCCACGGCCATCGGAAATCTAGTCTCGGACATCTCTCAGGATATGTTGATGGTCAAAGTATGGTCTCCTTAGGGGATACCCAATGGATTCTGGTTCCATATATTAATGATGATGGATGATGAATCCTTTCACGCCTGGAGGCCTCCCTTCTCCGCCATAGACCTCAATAACCCACCACGTCAAGCCTAGTTATGCCGTCCAGCTATGCCAACCATTGCTCTATCACAATGTTCCTAACAAACCAAAAAACATTATCCAAAAAAGCGAAGATGCCTTAGCAGTGTACTGATAATGCTCGTTCGCTAGGTGACGTTTAACACTGACACTATTACCCTCGGGCTATACAACATCTGATTCGTCCAACTACCGCGACAGCTCGATTATCCACTCCCGCTATTACATGGCTAGGTGTTTGCAGATCATTTGGTGGGTCTTATTACTTCTATAGAAGGTGTTTTATAGGCAAATTAAGGTAGGGAGTGAAAATTGCGTAGATCATGCTCATATTGATCGTGAAGTTGTGGGATTACAAGTCAATAAGCTTAGCAACTCAGGATAGATGCCAGCTTGTTGAGCACAAATTGCTGAGCTGAGGCACTGGCATCCCTCTTGTCCCTCGCCGTCGCCACTGATATGCTCACGTAGCATCCATCGCTCCTCACCACGTCAGTCTCAGTGGGGAGGCGGCCGCCATTGTCGCAAATTTCCACATCGGCCGGGGCATTCCAAGACGCATCCAAGATACGGGTCAACACAAAGCTGAAGTCGCTGGCACGAGTGCACTCCGAACCGGACACGGCACCGAAGTTCACGTTGAGGAAGATTCCGTTGGGCAAAACTGGCTTGCCGCCCTGGAGCAGCGTGTCGACAATCTGAGCCGAAAGCTGGGCATAGACTTGGCTGTAGGTTGGGGTGGCATCCCAAAAGGGGGTGGCACGGCCAACGCTGCCGGAGAACGCAATGGCAGGAATGCCCTCGAGGGCAGCTTCGGTAGCGGCACCCACGGTACCTGAGATCTGGACTGTTCGACCCAAGTTGGCACCGACGTTGGGGCCGGCGACAGCCAATTCTGGAGGGCTGCTGAAGAATTTGGGTGCAACGGTCTGGATGCCGTATCTCATGGAGGTGACGGGGAACGAGTTGACATAGAAGAATCTTGGGTTGTTAGCGTCGTATCCGGTGGGAGGGCTGCCGGCAGGGCAGCTGTTGAACTCGCAGGGTCTGGTGAGCTTGGTTGGGGCTTCGTCAGAAGAACCTGCAGGTTGCAACATGTCAGATATCAGATATTTGTTGTGCTGCAATTAGAAGGGGCAGCGTACCAGTTCCGCTCTTGTCCTGGGCTGGCGCAGATACCACGACGTCATGGCCGGAACTGGTCAAGGCATCGTAAATGGTATGAAGGTTCTTCTCGGCCCAGCCGTCATCGTTGGAGGAGACGATGCGGGCAGCCTGGGCAGCCTGGGCAGCCTGGGCGGCGAGGGGGAGCAGGCAAAGGGCTAGACGGAACTGCATGGCTGCGGTGTGAAGTATTGAGGTGGTTGAGGATGAGAGCGAGGACCTGCGTTCTACTGTCGAGGAAGCGGGAGATGTGATGTTATATATTCCTCGTCTTGCTCCCATCCCGTGGACCCAGGATTTCCACGTCTCTCTGGGAGGAGAAGCGACCACCAGCTAGCAACCTTCAGCTAGGTGCGGGCAACGGATGATCGCCGGTGCAGAGTGACATTGTCCCTACCCAGGTCACCACGATTCGCTGGGCGACATCCGACTGGGTATTCTGGGTATTCTGGATGGTCGGTGTAAGCCGTCTGGCACCAATAACCAAGCTCAAATGTGGCACTCACAGCATCTAGCATTCTGGGTGTTCTCTAGATGGAAGAGTATAGAGGAGTATTGCGGAGTGCTACATGGTAGAACTCAGTTCACATGCAAGGCTTTCTAGAAGGGCAGTCTGCCTGCAGGGTTTGCCTATAATCCTTGCTCGACGGGGTGGGACTCTGCCATAGCGGTCCATTCTAGAGACTAGAACAATACTCCGTACTAAGACAGTTCTTCATGTTCCACCATGAGAGACTGAGAAGGGAGGAATAGAAGAAGGAAAGGAGGAAGAAGAGAAACAGGAAGACAGCTGTTAGGACGAGGTTGATCAAGGCTAACTGGTTATACGGAGGGCCTACTCCATACTCCCGAGTGCAGTATACAAGCAAAGTCCTATAACCTTCCAACCTTGGGAGTAAGTCAAAAGAACCTCGGTATTTTTATATTCAAGCTTTGCTCAAGCTTTGGCCCAAGAATGACCCACGTGATGGGAATAATAGGCGTTGAAGACGAAGGTGAAGGATTTAGATGCGCATCCTGGCTCGTCGGGATACTACCCTATATCACAATATCCATGGTATTAAGAACTCGGACAAGAAGTCTAGAAAACGTTGATAAAAAGCTCCCGTCTTTACGCTCGCCAAACGCGCCATGGTATCTCTACACGGGGCGACCATGCTGCATGATCAACCCATCAGGATTATCGCCTTTACCCGCGCGCATATGGGATGACAGGCGCCGGAAGGCCTTTTCCGATTCTATCGATGATATACGATACCAAGACAGAAAATGAACCTGCAAAGGCGACGACATTGTCAGCGTGGCGCTTGTCGAGTTTCACTAGCCACAAGCTCATAGGCCATTGCTCTTGATCTTCGTTCATTATTGGCGATCTAGCTCCAATATTTTCTAAGCCAGAATGATATCCGTGCTACGGCAGATAATCTCAAAAATTGGTCCAATTCTCTGAGATACGTCCATTGAGCAATGGCGCACAAGGCATTTATCGCTTTAAATGCTCGTTGGGCTGCTCCGGATTGATCTCTTCCCAGACTTCATCCCCCGACACGGCCTCTTGTCTTTCCAGGCGTGTTTTTGAAAAGAGACGGGAACTATGAATGCGTGTGAGGAGGATTCTCTGCTCGTTCCTGGAGACTATCCTCGGGAGCCTGCCTCAAAGGAGCGGAAGGAAACTTCAGCTAGTATATGGAGCATTCTTTCGACATTCTATTGCTTTGCTCTACTGGGTGCCAATGATGGAACTTACGGGGTAGGTATTCTATCATTGTTTACTGGGCAATTTGCTGATATTTTGATAGGCTCTTATTCCTTACGTACGTCTATCGTGTCCTTGAATGCAGATTCTATTTCCAGTAGCTGACAAAATGGCGCCATCACGCTGTTACTCTGTCAGGTTGGAAAATACTACAATGTGGACTATGCGACTATTTCCACGATATTCCTGTGCTCGTCTATCGGCTATGCCCTTGCTGCCGTCTTTAATAGCCCAATACAAGAGCGGTTTGGACACCGTGGTATCGCTCTGGTGGGTTCGCTGCAACATATTCTTGCGTACCTTGCTGCCACACAACATCCGCCTTACCCTGTACTTGTAGCAATCTACATGTTTTCGGGGTTTGGTAGCGGTCTATTATGTGGAGCCTGGAATGCTTGGGTTGGAGCCATACCTAACAGTAATGGGTTAATAGGACTTCTTCATGCCTTTTATGGCGTCGGGGCTGCTCTGGCTCCCTTTACCGCAACTCTGCTTATAACCAAGAGAGGCTGGCAGTGGTATGAATTTTATTACTTTATGGCCTGTGGAGCGGCTGTTGAGCTGGTGGTCCTGACTACAGCATTCTGGAATGCGAGGGGAAGCTCAACAAAGATCAAATGCCACGAAACCTCCCAGAAGGGCCCCAGCTACGGGGCAATCCCAGATGAGTCTCGAAGTCGTGGATCCGGCAAGAAGCAGAGTAACCGGACAGTCGAAGCATTGCGAGAACCCTCTACATGGATCATCAGTGCATTCCTTTTCATATATGTTGGTATGGAAGTCAGCATAGGAGGGTGGATATCTACATTCCTCATCGAACTCCGACACACAACGCCTTACAGAGCAGGCATGGCGATATCGTTTTACTGGGCCTCTCTCACCATGGGCCGAATAATCCTTGGATTCCTTGGGTCGTATATGAGCTCACAAAGAATAACGTTGACCGTATATCTAGTGGCATTGATCATCGCACAGGTGATTTTTAACACTACGAATACATACCTCAGCGCCACTGTTACGATCAGCCTGACAGGGTTCTTTATCGGGCCCTTGTTCCCAGAAGCGGTTATTGCACTCACCAAACTCCTACCTAAACATCTCCATCTAGCCGGAGTTGGATTTGCTTGTGCTCTTGGGAGTGGCGGCGCAACCATCTTCCCTTCAATAACCGGTGCTATCGCTAATGGCCAAGGGATTGGAGTCTTGCAACCTATCACTCTGATCTTAGCATGTTGCTGTTTGGCGCTGTGGCTCTCGCTTCCTACCAGCTCGCAGAAGTGTTCCCGAGGGATGGAATTTGAAGTCTAGTCCATGATGCTTAGTCTGGACTCTGGAATCGCAATTGTTTTATTATGGGCTACTGTGTCGAAGCGCGATGTATGATAGTATATATTCTTGGGTTACCTGGGAGGTATATTCATTTTTTGATCTAATACATTTACGGAGGACGTATGTATGTATCATGTTTAGGGTAGAGGAGGTCAGCATCATGAAATCTCCGAGCAATATTTTCTGGTTAAAACTTGGCTTTATGCAATGCAGGCAAGGATTTCGTCGTCTTCGGGTCTTCGTATCAAGTGCATAGTTCCACTCCCAGCTTGACAATATTTAACCGCTGCCAACTCGAGCAGAATCATTTAGCCTGGCGCGTAGATACACTAAAGTTCAAGTTGAGAACTAAATAAACATTTAAACAAACATACGCGCCGCGAATAAATAAAATAAAAATCAGTTCAAATCACTGCTCCGTATATTTAGCCCCTTTAAGTAATTCCCCACATTCGTTTCTCGTCACAAAATATTCGTGAAAAAAATCAACCACGTCCAGCGAAGAGTTGAGCGATAATATCCATCATGGCGGCGACCTCTCCCGCTGTGCGCTCTCTCATTACTTTACAGGATGGGAATTTGGTACGGCCATCCGAATTTACATCGGCGGAGCAAACAGGTCTCTTGGAAACTCCTCTGGGATGTGACCATCTTGGTTAGATCTATTACAGCAAATTCATACACTCAAAAGCGCGCCATCACATTGACGATGCTGTATTCTGCTCAGATAAAGCAGTTGGAAAATGCACGCCTATGAACCTGGCACTGCACATCTATCTTTACCATGCAGGGACAGCCTATTACACGCGATACCGCCACTTTAAGGACGAGGAAGACCTAGAGGAGGCTATAGACTATCTATTAGAATGCATCGAAGAAGACAAAATTTTCAGGGCAAGGGGAGAGCTGGGTCAACTTGCCAAAGCGCAAGACTTGCACGCTGCTATGCGGCTCATTCGGACAAAACTAAGCTTTGCTTGGGCCTCGACCACGGACGATTGGCTTTTAATCTATTCAAGGAGCTAGGAGATATCGAGAGGCTGGTTAAGTGCGCGACCCAGTTAGCAAACAACTACAGAGCTGATCATAACCGGACAAAAAAAGTTACATCTCTCTATGTGGCCATTAGCTGGGCAAAGAAAGCTGCCGCTGCCACTGTCGGACGTCAAGGCTGGGATACAAGCAAGAAGATGGTGGCCAGAATTCACGAAAATTGTATTCGGTAGCGCACTAACGCACAAATTTAATTGAGGCGATAAAGTGTTGGGAGGAGCTTTTAGCCAAAGAACGCTCTGAGTCGCTCAAGGCTACTTATCACCTTGAGGTGGTTAGGCTACACTCCCTCCTCTCTACCGCTAGTCAAGCATCCGGTGAAGCAGCTAAAGCTTCGGGAAATCTTAAGAGGACTTTGCAAGATAACCTTGACGACGGCACTGTTCATAACAAACGTGCGAAACTGGAACACAGCGTCGAGAAGTTTGTTCCAATGATCTATCGGCAGTGGCCCCGCGATATACCAACTCTGGCTGAAATAAAAGAACTGGAGGAGTGGATAGAGCAGCTGGACTAGTCTGATGAAGAGGACCCGCTTCCTGGGAGGCTGTTTAAACAGCCAGCAGATATGTATGCCCACAGATTTCATGTTGGGCTTGGAACCCGTGAGGGCGAACAAGCTATGGAAAATATGCATACGGCCTATGTGATGATGCCCGCAAATAATTATGGGACCGAAGCGGCTCATTTTTACTTTGGGTATATGGATATATGCACCAATCTTTACCGGAACACACTCAACGAGTCGTATCTGGACGATTGCCTTTGGGAGGTTGGGCGCGGGACGTCAATATTCTATGATCTAGGGATCAACAACTTACTCGAAGCAGAAGCCTTAAATGAGTACGCGACACTTTTGGCTCTCAAAATAGACGACAATTCTGGCTGTCCCGAGTACAACGAATGGACCGCGATGGTCATTGGGGCCCTTGAGAGAGCCGTGAGGCTGACAAAGGAGGTGTGTAATAAGGACGACCGTTGCGGTGGTTCTCAAGATAGGCAGATGTATGGTGAGCACCTGAGATACTTGAGGCGGCTTTATAGAGGCGATGCATAGAGGGCAAGGTATTAGCTGATTTTAGGACTTTAAGATTTCTAGGCATGAGAGTTGGTCATCTATAGAAGCAATGTTATTGTAGTTCATATCAGTTTTCATGAATGTAGTAGTCTTCCTCTTCTTCTTCTTCTTTTATACTGGACGTCGTTGTTTTGATGTATACGCTTAGTCATCACCACGTGACCATATCATCGTGCCGAGGCAAGTCGCAACTCCTTCTTTGGGCTGCGTTTAACAGCGCTGGATGAAGCGTCTTCTTGCAGCCAATTCATGACCTGTTGCAGTCGAGTCAAGCTGGTCTCATGAACCGATCACGATGAGGTCGTCAGCGAGTTTCCATGAGCGGATACCGGAGATGCTCCAGCCCGCAAAGCTGGCGGAGATGTATGAGGAGTTTGTCACCAAGAATGCCAGCTCGGTTGGTCAGGTTGAGTCGGCATTGCGATCTTTAACTTATATCATACCTGGTGAGCATTTTGCGCCTCGTCTATACTCTCAGAATTTGTGCTTTCGTACTAACTGTCGTTCTTCAGGGCGATTCCGGGAAGCAGAGCTGGCATCAGAATCGAGTTCGTTCTCACCCCTAGCGAGCAGCTACGTGCTCATAGGCACCACTTTGAAGATTAACAGACAATCTAACTGTTGTAGTTCACTCTGGGGTTCAACTACTTTCTCTATACCATGATTCCCTCGTCGCGCGAGTTATTTCTCGTCTTCCTCTTTCTCAACCACGCCCCGCTCCGAGCCCGCATACTCGATATACCAAATACTGGAGCTTCCAATCGCGCCTATATCATAGAGTAGCCTTGGCGCTTCAAATGGTCAAATATACTGAGCTACTATGGGAGATGGCAGCACGACGGAGAGGTGAAAAGGTCCGATGGCGTGTCGTCGTGATTATAGAGGCAGTGAAAGCTTTCTGCAGATTGATATTACTGCGCATAACGAACTCCAGGCCTCTAGTCAGCCCACCACTTCCAGAAAGAGAAGTCGACCCAAGACAGTCAGAGGAGGATGATAGCGGCGATTTTAATGGCATGGAAACGCCGCCTAGCGAAAGATCCGAGTCGACAGATTTAAGCTGGACAATGCCTCGAACAGGGATGTCGTTGCCAAATCTACCTGATGCAAATGACATCTCTTCATATCTTACCTCTAAAGTTTTGACCGCGGATGATGTCAGATCTCCGCAGACGCTGTTGCATCGCGTCTCAGGGATGGGTCAACTCGCCGAAGTGCTGTACATTCTGCGACCACTCATTTACGCGATTGCATTGCAGAGATATAGAGCACAGAAGAAGAGCTGGACTCCATGGCTCATTGGTTTTGGCATGGAATTTACTTGCCGCCAGCTTGCCAAAAAAGAATTCCGCGACAGGATTGCCGGTGGTCTACGCGGTCTATCGAAACTGGAGAGGGAAGAGCTCAGTAAGAGAGGATGGAGTATGGGATGGTGGGCTATGAGAGGCGCCTTCTATGAGAACATTACGAAGTAAGCATACTATTTTACTTTTGATAATTATGTCTATAACCTGGAGCTAACATTTACTGAAGGTCGTGGATAAAATCTGTTACCGACTCACTACGTGACAAACCTCTACTCGGCCTTGTTGGCAGCGTTGTCGAGGACTATGAATACCTCTGGGACAACTACTACTTCTCCACTGCCACGATGTAGTGGGAGTTGGTTATTCAACCATACTTATAATTATTTATTTACCATACTTACGGGTCACGCCTCGATTCCTTTTCCTATGTGCAGCTTATCGGAGTACGAAATTGGGCATGGTGCTTTTGATACGGAATTTCAGGTTAAGGGTACAAGGTTCAGAATATTTGTTATTATTTATTATTCCTCCTTTCTCAACAGGGTATCTTTTCCTTTATTTATATATCTCGTTGAAGGCTTCGTGTATTCTATATTTCACCACTGGAATGATAATATCCATATAACCCTTAAAAAATCTCTGCAAACTTATGTCCATACCAATCCCGCAATTCATTACCTGGCCCATCGGCGTCTGACTTTGCTGAAAAATACTGCGTTACCAGCATTGAGCCATCTTCCTCGTCGGCGGGCCAGTCTACCTTGAGCCCTGATTTCACTTCCAATAGCTCCTTCGAGGTCCCCCAGCTAAATCGACACTCTGTCCCCCATCCAAAGAGCGGATCCATGTCCTTCTTTAACCATCCAATGCATTTCCCATCAGATGGATACCCACTACCCCAGCTTACCACTTCTTCCTCTTGCTCCGCTGTCTCGTCAACCCTTTTCCTTTTCTTCTGGTTAACCAGGTGGTCATGACACGCCTCCAGGGCAGCATCTCTCGTGACCTTTGCACATACACTCGCTGCGCTGACGCAGGGATATAGTGAATCTGCTTTCTTAGCAACGGTGATCTTCAAGCCGGGAAATACCCGCTGCAACCTAGCCTGGTGTGTTTCTGGCTTCCCAATGGTGTCGACGTAGACCTCCTTGACGTCAATGCCTTCCGTTTCAACCACACCACGTATTATTTCAATAGTTGCATCCAATGCCTGTGCATTGAGGTTGTATACAGCCGCCATCGAGGGTCGTAGCATCCCGGAAGATATGTCCCGGGCGGACATGACTTTTACCGTCCACCCACAGGAATTGTGTAGTGCATGGCCTGGTGTGCATAGAGAACGCATCAAACTTGACCGGACTTCGGGAGTGAGCACTTTACTGTCGTCAAAGTGGTGTTCGTCTGCAAGTAAGGATGTATGGAGGTGCATTGGGAGGTAGAATGCGCTGTAGACCATCGGACCCAGAACAGGGCCTCGACCGGCCTCGTCGATGCCTAATACACATGGCGTAGGCTCTGGTTTCTTTTCTTCGGTAGACGATTTCGAAGACGGAATGACATCGCGTGGACAGGGGGAGTAATGGGCGTAAGACTCTCCTGCTAATATGGCAGAGTGGCGGACTGACGGCGGAACATAGGTTCCCTTGGAGCTGGTTATTTCAGGAACAGGTTCGTCCAGCACATCATTCTGGGAGTCATCCATCGGGCACGATATAGCAACCCAGCCTCAGCTTCCTCTATGACATGGAGTATTAAATATAAAAATCGAAAGTTGAAAGCCGGAGATAAGATCGATTAGAAGCGCGAAATGCTTTAGGCGCGTCTGGATGGTTTGGGTTTAGCGCCGCCTTTTTCGTGTTGCGCTTCTACATCATCGTGATAACTAAACCATCGAGATCGCATAGCTCATAGCTCATAGCTCGGTGACATGACAGCGCCTTCTCGGAAGACGTCGAACTGTGATACCACGGTCACTGCAAGGGCACTCGTTTTTTGGGGGTTACCAACATACCTAACCTAGACCGACCGCGACTCTCGTTTACCGCGTCCTGATTTGGCTGCCTTCCATTGTATACAGATTGCTCCCACCATGGCAGCGCGCAGGCCTCCAGTCAAGAGCCGCGAGTTTGATTATTCAAATGTCGGGAAAGCTGGAAGGTGATACTTGTTATTTCCTTGTTGAAGCTGGCTTATTTACTGACGCGCATCGCATAATTTTAGACGAACCGGTATTACTCTAAAAGAGGGTAAACGCGACGAACATGGCATGGAAGAAATTGAGGGGATGTTCTCCTCCCCTGGGAAATCACCGGTGAAGGCGAATGGGTTTGCCAATGATGGGATAATGAACTCCGAAGAAATGGAGACAGGAGGAAGTGAGTGCAATGTGTTTATATTGCATTTTTGCACATCTTCTCCGCGGACAGTCTACGTGTATACCCTATGGCAATGGCTTACAGGATTTATGATTACCAGGCAGTAGTATCCCCGACCCATCTGATGTTTTATCCGCTAGACGGGGTGGTCGAAACGCATACCTTCCACCACCGCGATCACGTTCTCCGATGAAAACGCTTATGAGTGGTTCTCCTCGACGAACCCCCGGATTGCGCTCCTCACCTCTTCCCCAGAGCGAATTCTCCAGCCCTACATCTGCGCGAGTCGCCGCGAAACGAACAATCAACATAACTCATCCACTCCCTCAAACGTCAAGGTCGCCTTTGAAACAAGTTAGGCCACTCCAACCACAGCCTGAATCAGAGGCAGAGGAAGAAGAAGAGGAGGAGGAGGAAGAGGAAGGGGAGGCGGCTGCTGAGGAGCAGGAGGAGGTAGAAGACGAGGTTGAAGAAGAAGAAGGTAGTGAAGCCGAGGAGGAAGTTGCCGAAGTTGTAGTTGATGATGCTGCTGATTTCTCGGACGACGGCAATTATTTACTCGAAGACGAGGCAGAGGACAACCAATTTGCCGAAGCGCCCGGCGATTACCATGAAGGCGCCGGCAATGAGAACGTAGACGAAGAGGTCTCTGAAGTAGAAGAGGAACAGCCAGAGGATTCACCGCCGCCCGTACCGAACCCCCAGAATAAGGGCAAAAAACGCAAAGAAGCCGACAAGGTAGCAGAGGAAGAAAGAGACGAGGATAGCGCCAACATAAATCCTCCTGTTAAGCGACGTGGCAGGAAACCGAAAAACAGACAGGAAGAGGGAAGCCCTGAAACTAATCGCGGAGACGAGAACCCACGGCCTGCGAAAAAGGCCAAAAAGGCTGCTAAGGCTAGCAATCTCCAAATGACGGCTGAACAGGAGAAGGACCTGAACAACGTCGTGGAAAATATTACCAAGGAAGATGGGCCACTTAATAAGAAACGAAGTTTATATATCCTAAGACGAGAGACGCCATCAGACGACACCGTCCGTCACACTCGCTCTGGCAGAGTATCTGTGCGCCCATTGGCCTATTGGCGTAATGAGAAATGTGTTTATGGAACTGGAGAGGCCGAAGTCGGTCATAGATTTCCTCTGTCAACAATCAAGGAGATTATTCGGACCGAAGATCCTGAGCTTGATCAAGCAGGCAGGAAACGAAGTTCGAAAAAGAAATCAAAGGGCAAGAAGAAAGATAGAGGAGATGCATCAGATGATGAACCAGATGAAAATGTTGAGCCTTGGGAGACCCAGGAGGGCGTGTTTTATGGTCCGGTAAAGATATGGGACCCAGAAAAGCAAACTGGTACCCAGGAGGAAGAGATGATGGGTATGGACAATCTTATTCCAACGTTCTTGGGCAGCTCGGTATTAATTTTCTGGTCGATTAGATGTCGCATATGCTCCTTCGGCAATCGAAACACATGAGGTCAAAGACTCTACGTTTCGGTTTGCCAAAATCCTCAGCACGCCCTTTCTTGGATCTGGTTTCGTGGAAATGCCTCCAAACGCAGTCAAGAAACAGAAAAATTCAAAACGAATGCACATGGTTTTCTTCGTTTACTATGGCAGAATACGAGTTGATATCGCAGGACTGCAGTTTAGTGCCGGAAAGGGTTGCGTCTTTCAGGTTCCACGGGGTAAGTTAAATAATATGACGCTTTAAGTATGGGTTTCCATACTTATTAATGATTACTAACGTGTTATGAAAATGAACAGGAAACAACTACAGCTTTGCAAACGAGTACAATAAGCCTGCTGCCATATTTTTCACGCAAGGCTGTATACCTTTAGATGCAGATGGAAATGTTGACACAGGCGTAACGGCTCCACCCTTACCAGAGGCACCGCCGACTGAACCTAAGGCCAACGCTGCTAGCAAGACGGGCAAAAAGAGAGGTCGTCCCAAGCAGGGGGCTCAAGCAGGATGACGGGGATGAACTATTGATACCCCTTTCCTGGTTACGCTATATCTGATATGCAATTTCGTTCTATCTACTTTAGCCATCCCCTGCATGTTTGTTTCCTATACCCGTTAAAATGCGTGAGAGTATGACCTTACAACCTCGGTATCTATGACAAAAGGTATGAGGAAACAGCCAGTGTTGGAGTTGAACGGCCTGGCAATGGTCTGGCGCAAAGGGATGCATGTAAAGCGAGTAAAATGGCAAGGCGCCTTTATTACTACTTGACTATATGTTACTTGTCGTCTACGGTGAAGGCATCTATACTTGATACCCACAACTCACGCCAAACACGAAGTATTAAATATAATCCTGCATTATAGGTCATGTCATTATTAAAGTTACTCAAATTTCTTCCATGTCATCGTCCAAATCCAACCCCAGCGGTGGATAATCGCCCACATCAAGTTTCTCAGGCTTAACGAATACACCACAGTTTTTCAGGCATGTGAAATACCTCTCTCCATTCACGCTACCGTCATTTTTGCCAGTGGGCTCATCAAGCTCGACACCAACCCAGATTGGCGCTAAGTCTTTGGGGATTTCCCCCGAGTGAGATTTGCTCAACGGAGACGGGATGGCAGGAACCGGGCCAACAAACTTGACCGTGCCTCTACGGACGTGTGGCGGGGTTGATGGGAGTATGATTACTCGTTCGGAAATTTTAATTCCTATTCATAGGGAGATTTAGTATCACCAGCTTAAGAAGGTTTGGTGGGCTAGAATTTACCTTTGGTTTTTATCTCATTAGTATCCTTCTGCACCTGTTCCCTCGCTATTTCTTCTGGAGTGGTCGCGTTTGGGTCAAAACGCCCAAGTTTCTGGGCTTTCTTCCATGCGAGAACGCTATTTGGCAGTGACTCGTAAGTCGAGTCTGGTAGTTCAAATTTCTCAGTAGTTGAGACATCGGTGTAATTTGGACGCGCAGCGACAGGGCGCTGGTCGTGGACCTAATATATAAGTTAGTATAGGTACTTCCTTATGATAGCTGCAATGGAAGGGTCACAGTAGACGAAATCCATGCATCGATTTGATGCTAGGCCAAACAAGCACGAATAAGGGTCAATGTCTGTAAGGGGAGCTCTTCTACCGACCTCGATTTCACATCCTTTTCCAATGCTCCACCTTCCAATCGCTTGGTCATCTTCGTCCATCCACTGGTATTCATGTCCTGGAGACTTTAGCCTCAGTCTTTGACTGCTTGGAGGAATACCAGTCATAGTCTCGAGCTTTGCCTTCAACTGTAAAACAGTCCATGATGGAGTCACTCGACGTTCGGTTGCAAACGACGGCTTATCGTCTGCCCCTTTATCAGAAGCAACTGACACCAGGACAGACACGTCAACGGGGGTCGCAAATGAAGCCATGTTAAAATCTTATCCACGTAAGATGACAAAATTGATATATAGCTCTCTTGATACCTGGCTTAACGAGAGTAATTCAGGGCTTCTTATAGGACGGCTCAAAATATAGAGAAGGTTGAACTCTTGATTAACCCCCACCAACAAGATAATTAAGCGCCCGACGAGATAGGCGCATGGATTAACTTATTTCCGATAAACGCCAGGCGCGGGTAGTTAAGATCAAATTTACAAGCCAGTCGTTAATATAATTGAAGTACTGATGAGTACTCAGTATATGGCCAGTAAAGAATATTCTATTACCCAGTAATCAGGATCTATTATGTGCCGGGTTTGACCGATGCTACCTCGTAATCGCCGTTGAAATGTGTGATACCACCTTGGACATATGACAACCAAGTCGGAATCACCAGCCGTGTAACCCCCTATACGCCTCTGCATCCCTCGAAACACTGTTCTACAGTCCTCCTGTCTCTTCATGTCTTCTCCTGTCGTCTTTCCCTAAGACTTCCACGTGACTGGCCAAAGCTCCCTAAGTAAGCGCCACAGCCGAACCCTAAATAGTCGAGCGCTCGTTTGCCTTTTCCGGAAATTCTGCATCTCACCAACGACATCGTGCATAGACACCGTATATGTTGGCGCCATCTGCATCTGCCGGCATATAGTGAGCGCCTCTGTGCATTCTACAGCGTCTACTAGCCTAGAAACCAAACATGGAACCCGATAATGGCCATGATGTCAAAAACGGTGAATCATACGAAGAGGAGCACGTCCATAAGGTCTACCAAGAGATCGCACCGCACTTTTCATCAACAAGATACAAAGTGGGTTTACTTCTACCTCTGCCTCACATTTATTCATATCTCCTCTCTAAGCGGGAATATTTAGCCTTGGCCAATCGTGGAACGGTTCTTGAACGGACTTCCACACGGTTCCATCGGCCTGGACGTTGGCTGCGGTAATGGGAAATATTTAAAAGTCAACCCTAATATATTTATCGTAGCCTCCGACAGGTGAGACCTTCTCTATATACACATGGATATCCCTATTTCTTAGTATCTTCTTTTCCATGTTAACAACCATATCTAGGTCCGAAGCTTTGACTACAATTGCAAAGCAGCATCAGCCCCACTCTGCAATAGTAGCAGACACTTTGAACCTGCCACACCCACTTGGATATTTTGATTTTGCAATTTCAATCGCAGTGGTTCATCATCTTTCTCTTCCGGAGCGAAGGGTGAAAGCGATTGCTTCAATTTTAGATACCCTGAAACCGCCCACTGAATCCGATCCTGTCGGTGGCAAAGCCTTGATCTATGTCTGGGCTTTGGAGCAAAAAGATAGTCGACGCGGCTGGGATGTCGACCATGACCAAGACGTGATGGTGCCATGGGTCTTGAAGACAAACGAAGAGAAGAAACCAAAAATTAAAAAGGGCAGAGGCAAGAAGAATCCCAACGACATGCCCACAAATGAGGCAACCGAAGAACCAAAACCAAAACAAGAAACGGCACCAGTTACGTATCTTCGCTACTACCATCTTTACAAAGAGAACGAATTGGAAAACGATATCGCTGCTGCACATGGTCGAATTTTGGATCATGGATATGAGAAGGATAACTGGTGGGCTATTGCCTGCCCGCTACCGCGATCGTGAAGATACCAGCACATGCTTTTTCAACGCCAATTATCCGGCCATGAAATAATAAAAGCGAATTCAAAAAAATAAGTCGCCAACTAAAGCATGCAATAAAAACATAAATAACACAATCATGATTAGAGCTACACGTTCATGAAAAGAAGAAGAATAATAAAACAAGTGCCCGGGATTCGAGCACCAACAAATATCCTGGATGCAATCCGTCCGCCCAGACCCGCTATGCAGTCAGTCATCAATCGTCGTGTTGATACGTCTAAGGGGGCTTAACCCAATTATAATCTCCTCTCATGAGGTCGTGGGTTTGTTCGATATGCCTCAAGGGTGGAAGGGCTTGGGGGGGAACGAGGGGGTGATGTTGTGTGCATTCCAACTGCAGGGTGGTGTGTTGCGTATGCTGGAATGCCTGCTGTGAGTTCAGCAACGGATGGAAGTTGGGTGATTTGAGGAGGATAGTCACGCCGTGCTGATCCTGTGGTTGGTTGACTGGCCCTTCGGACTCTTTGGGGGGGTGATGTTGCGACATTGGAAAATGTGAATGGGGTGACGCCTGCTCGCTGGGCCATCCCGCGCTCACCAATCTGCCAGTGCATGGCTTCAGCGGCTCGCCACGGAATGGCCATCTCCTCGGCGATTTTCGCCCACATATCTGCTTTAAATCTATGTTCGGTTAGTAAATGATGCGCCATCCATATTGGTTTTTGGGTTAAAGGGTTAATTACCTCTCATATAGCCTGGCAAGCTTATTTTTCTTGTCTTCGTCCCATTCACTCCTCCTCTCGAGGTAGTTCTGATAATGGAGACGGCAGCTTATTGGGCTTCTGTTTGGAAGTCTCTTGCTGATGTCTTCCCATTTCATCCCTTTGCCTCGGAGAATAGTGATCAGCGCATCTTCATCTGCTGACCACTTCGACTGCTTCTTGATGCGGTCTTTTCCTGTGGGGGAATTTTTAACGCGCTTAAGTGGCACCATGGATGATTGTTGAATGGAGATTTGATCCTGTGCTGGTGCCTGATAGGTCCACTCCTCGATTGATGAATTTGGGATGCCCATTTCGATGACTGGGGATTTAAATCCTTCGCTGTGAGCTTTTCTGATTTCTTGTGCGATCGTTGCTGGTGTTCTTGATTCCGTCAGTCTGATCGTATCCTTCTCCTCATCCTCTGGCGTCCCCAATATCTTTGAAATCTCCACTTTGCCTGTGACAATATATGGAACAATGCGCAAAACCATAACAGGTCTCGCTGGAGCTGTGGAGGAAAAGAAACCTTTCAATCAGCACAAATGGTCCGATATGAAGGGCGAAATATGCAAATGGGCAGTGAAGTGAAGATTCCAAGGAAGAAGAGGGTGGATGATGATTCAAAGCGCAAGATGACAACCAGACGAAAACGCACGGGAAGAGTAAGTTATTATATCAATAATTTCTCTGGCCCTTCACCGACGATTCCAGGCAGATCGAGGCTAGGACGAGAAAGGAGGGTGAATCTGTGATGCCTTGATGCTCGAGTGCATAAAAGGGCGGCTGGGGCTGGGATTATGGGGTGAGGTTCGCTCTCTTTCCTTTTGCCATAGTCCCACCTTCTCCCCTTCTCCTTCGTCGCGAATGATTGCACGCGTGTTTGTGCAACTTCAACCAAAAAGAGAAAGGAAATGGCGAAGGGAGAATGGCTAGAGGGAGAGTGCCGAGGGATGAAAACCAATAGTCGGGAAGGGTGATGGAAGGAGAAAAGGCGACCTACCGCTTTCTATGCAACGTCCAGAGCTCGCTCGGAGACCCAAAGCAAGGATCAACCCGGGAGTATATCGGACTTTTGGTGTATTCTCCCCGGATTCGGTAGCACACAATAGTCTATGGCTCAATCCTGATACCGGTTCGACAGTGCTGATTTTCGGGCAGATGTAGCTGCAGCTATTAAGAGGTACAGCGTCGAGGAGGCGGTGGAGAGGTTGGGATATGCAATACTCCCAGCGCTATCCTGAAAGAAAAGGGGGTGGGGATGATGGAAGGAGAAGACGATGACGATGTGTCGATAAATGAAAAATGGTGCGAAGGGGGACAATTTAGCAAAAGTGGTTGTGTACAAGGTTCTCCCCGTGCAGAAAAACAGCGAACAGTCGGTCAAGTATGTATAACTTTTTTCCCTTTCCTTCTTGAAAAAAAAAAACGCACACCGAGAAAACAACAATGCACAGACAGGCTTTTTTTTTTTCTTCTTCTGCTCTATCCGTCTATCGGATGAGATTCAGGTCGAGGATGCCCTGTCTTGATTTCCAATCGGAGCTTTTGGTTGAAATCTGAAGGTGCTTTCTGGTGATGGCCAATGGGGGAAGAACAACGACTGCAAGCAGCAAGGGGCGGTGATCAAACTGGACCAATGATGGATATTTATCTAATTCTTTGCCCAGCTAAGCCCGAGACAGCAGCCAGGCAGCATATCCTGTCTCCCACTCCTGATTGATGCCTTGCGTCCGCAACTGCCCAACAAGAAGGGGGTAATGAGTGACGGCCGCGGCGGGGGGGCGATGAAAGCACGATAGAAAGAAGAAGACAAGGTGGGCGGAGAAGAGCTCTGCTTAGGATACCCTTAACTGTCAAGGCAGTGAACTATGGGTCTGGTCTTAAGCAACTGACAAGAAAGGGGACGTGACGACCGGTGTGTGATGAAGTCGCAGCTGGTGCGCAGTGAACGAACGCCACGAGGAGGGGGGAGGTTATGTATGTATTGCTGGTTCCTCCTGGATATGTCGATGGTACGTATGTGGCGTGCAGAGGAGGACGAAACCGGGCTGTGGATGTGGATGGGGGTTGAAAACAAGGGGTGTGCGGCTTCTTGATATATCTCTATTTTTAATGTTTCGTTTTTCTCGACCAACCTCCGTCTCTCTATATCTTCGGTCTCCTCTTTAGCCGCCTGTCACGCTGGCTTTTCTTTTTTTTTCCCTTTCACCTTGTTTTTTTTTTCTTTTCCCTTTGCTTCTGAGCTTCAGCCCACCTGCATTACCCGGTGATCAATATGGGGTATATATAATGGGCATGTATATAACACATACCGTTCTTTCGACTATCGCGCCAAAAAAAGTACCGTCTAACGGGTTTCAGACTATTTTTAAGAAGGGTCAAATAGGAACCTGTCATTTCGCTTCTCCCGTCATAGTATCTATCTTAAATTTTCCCGTTTTCCTTTTTTTTAATATTTTTTATATTTTGTATTTTTCTTTTATTCATTTACACTTTAGATTTCAAAATCCTGGCCTGCATCAACTCTTGCGTGGCTCCACATCGTTTTTCCCATATTATTCCTTTTTTTTAACATTTGGTATTTTCATTTTTGCACCCTTCGCGATAGGTGAGATGCGCGGTCCAGGTGAGTTTGGGTACAGGGCCCTCGCTGCGTCCCACTCGTTTGGCTTTTGGCATCTCTGTTAACTGACCCTAGATCTACAAACTCAACTTACGAGCCTGCTATACATACATACTTGCATGGCCCCTCCCACGCTTGGTCCTTGCTGATAATGTACGGGCATATATGGGAGAGCGTCGCTGTTCTTCGTATTGTCACTGCCATGGCTTGATGGAAGCCTAACGCAGGCATATGGATCTCTCCCGCCACCCCTCTCCCTGCGATTTCAATCACTCCCTTACTTGCGGCCTGCATGACTATTCTTCTCGTCGACTGCAACGGGCGTCAGGACCGAGTTTGCGGCTCGACAGCGCTGCGGGGAAATTATGGCTGTGGCGAGAGACATAGAGAGAGAGAGAAAAAGGAACAAACGGCTAGCAAAAGAAAGGAGAGGAAAACAATTCGAATCACCCGCGCTTCCCCAGGCTCCCCTATTTCCATTACATGATTGTATACTTTTTTACCGATCCGGAGAAAAGACCGGGGAGCAAAAGAATCGGTGTGCGCGGCACAGATTCCGGTAAGCTGAAGCGGAGAGCGGCATCGAAGCTCAAACTTGGAATAACTATCATATCGGGATCGATCCCGTCACGATTCTTGCGCCGGCATAAGAAACACACCTCCCCCGGAGTGGGAATAGCCGGGCATCCAAAAGCAAGGCAAGCAAGGCAAGGACAAGCAGTGCCAGCAGCCGGCTGTCGAGTATGGGAATTCTCCGGTCTGGTGTATTCCGAATACTTCAATGTGGACGTACATGGACGGCACTCGCTAGAAGGCGCATTTCCACCAATAATCCGGCAGCTTGACGCCAGGAACATGGATACTATTCCATTCCTTTCTCTCTCTCCCTCTATCTTCCTCCCTCCCTCTGCAACGCCAGGCGGGCGTTCTCCGTATACGGGGAACCTGCCTACCGAACCCATGTGGACGGACGGACATGGCCTGGGTGAAAAACCGTTATGATTCAACTGGAGGGAGCTACGGGCTACCTTTCCGGTACCCGGCGAACTCTGCTTGGGCGTAAGGAGTGGCCAAGTAGAGTGAGGGTCACGATGACAGCAGCATAGACCCCTGAACCATGCTGGGGATATACTCCCTTTCTGTCGTGGATGAAGCTTCGCATGGCGCTACGTATCACGATTGGGTTTCCCTACGACGATGACATCAGTGGTGTTTGATAAGCCTTCCCATTCCTTTTTTCTCTCCAGCTAGTCCTGTTAGTTCGTCGTGCTGACTCTCGGTCGGTAGTTTCTAGTAGATATAATCTCCCAGGTTTGCCTTTCTCCTTGGAACACGCGCTAAAAGAAAACACGCGGAGGCATACTCCGGTACATTTTGCTGCCAGAAGCTCTGCAGTAGTGAGTGTACGTATATGCAGCTAGGAAGCGTACCCTGTCGAGCAAACTGCTTATATCTCGATGCCGGCCAGCATTCATACGTCGAGGTAACTTCGCTTACGACCCGATGAAGGGGTCTCCTCCAGGGTTGCCGCAAGGTTCAACGAGTTCATGGACACTCTGTAGATGCATAGCTTGATCAGGAATTGTGATATGTTCCAAACATAGAAGTATATCCTCGCAGCGCAACCCTGGCCCTTAATTGAACCGGATTTCTTTTTCCAGCCCGCAGGACCTCGCTGACGCTAGGGAGAATGCTAAAGGAATGCTTAATATTATGCTTCCTCCGGAGCCTGCGATGTCTCTTCCCCGAGCAAATTACGCGAGCCAATCCACTCTGAGCGGACGAACTGTACGCAGTTAGATTGTGGGGAAGGGCCCTGTGCCGGTTTGTTATACTCCGTACGCTCTAATAATATGGAGGTCCCATCAGTTGGGCATTCACACGTTTACCGCCCGTTCATTTCTTTTCCCCAGGATCCGAGAGATCGCGATCGGCTTGCGTTAGCCCCAGCCCATGACGCCGCCGCACGCAGACTCTTGCTCCCCGAGTCAGCCCAGTTGCGGATGAAATGGTGACTTACTGACTTGTACAGAGGACAGGAGGAGACGACCCGCCGGCCCAACAGCGTTCATGCATGCATTTTCCCTAACCAGCAGCCACACACTCCATGCCCCTGTCCCTGTCCCGTCTGCGATGTCGACGCCGTAGAGGGCGCCTGGATATAGGATGTGGACGAGAGATCATGCGGTGAAGGATTAGGTTGTTAAGGTTAAATTAAAAGTGGAAGACGAACCAAGGTCCGCGAGAAGGCTAAGGAGAAGGCTAAACAAGTCTAAGTTAGCCGGGCCGGCAGTTCTCTCGTCCATGCCGGCGTTGCTCAGACGGATGCGATGCGATGGTGATGCTCGTATAGCCTATCACGCTGGCCAGGTTGCTTATTCCCCGAGCGAAGGCAGGAAGTGAAGTCAGCAGAGTCCGAGAGAAAGCCGATATCTACATTCACTTCATTCTGTCATCTATCTACACGACTGTCTTCTATCCTCTCTTCGGTCTTGTCTCTTCTATCTTCTATCTTCTCTTCTATCCTCTCTCTCTGTCCGTCCACTGGCAGTCTATGCAGGTGACTTGGCGCATGGATTCATCTCCACAGGTTCCTCGCTGCTCCCAACTGCTGGGAGAGTTTTCGGAATAATGTGAATTGGGATCGAACCTTATAGCTCCTCTCTCTCTCTCGCTCGGCTCCATCCGTTCATGTCACATCTCGTGTACGAGCGGTTAGGACTTATTTTTGGAATCCTTACAGAGCCAAGCCGTTGCTGATGAAAGGCTGAGGACATTGTCGGGTCGAAGGTGAGCCTGTCCATGGCGATATTGGGTCCCTGATCCTGGCCGAGCAAGGACCACCCCCTCAAGGCGGAATGTGAGCAATGTCATGCAGATAGCCGAAGCCTCAGGGCGCTCATTGGAGGATATACTGTCCCAAAGGGTCGCTGACAACCGAACTGTCGGGTTTCTGACATCAAGATTTGTGATGGGAAAAGTCTCGTACCTAATAATTATATCGTGTGACAGCGGTTGGCAGCTTGCGTTAGGGATTTGCGGCACAGTCGTGTACACTACGACTGGCATATACTTGTCACACCGGCGGTCTCCTGGCCACCTGGAGAGATGATGTGCCACCGATGACAGCATCTATGGCCGTTGACGACAAACTATTAAGGACCAGGCCATGTGTAACGTGTGTCTTCCCTCGAATCTGAGCAGGGACTCTCTCAGCCGGTGGGGAGAAGCGTGCTCTCCATGTGAGAAATAAAATTATGATGCATCCACTCGTCCATCTCTGCTCTGGCGCTGGCTCTGGCATTGCTCTGACCCAGGGATAATACCTCCGATAGTGCTCCTCGGGACTCCCCCTGGCATGAATGGCGGTGTGGGAAGGGGTTCCTTGTCCATCAACTGCCTTTAGAGCAGTATTGCTGAGTGTGCCTTGCTAGGTTGGACTATGCAGAGGGAGAAACCGAGCAAAGAAAGCCATGTCATCCAGCTCTATCCATGGCCATGCATGCAGGAAGTAATCGTTAATGAACCTCGACTAGTCGTGAAAGGGAAAAAGAAATTAGCCATCGAATCCGGTAAGCTGGACGAAGAACATATTATACGATGCACAGGTTCCTTTCATGGGCCCAAGGCTCTGGTTAATCTAAATCCCGACAACGAGCAGAAACAACCCCAGATTGCGCATCCACGGCATGGGAAAAGTTACTTATAACATCAGAGATATAAGTGTACCAAGGCGGGATTGTACCCTGCTACATAAAGTCGCACCAATCGTAAGTACGCTTCAAAGCCCGGGACTTCAGGGGAGCCATACGAGTACGGAGTATACCTGGTAGAATATGCGCGCTATACCTGGTCGAAAGCAACGAGGGAAAAAAAAAATACATATCCAAATGCCTGTCTGACAGTTCCGTGAGTAAGAAAACGGGGTTGTTTTGTTTTATTCCCCCCCAGCGGACAAGGTATAAACTCCCTTCTTTGACTTTGTTTCTATGCAGATATACGTCTCATCTCAATACCGACATGTGGACAAGGCTAACGGTTTCAGTAACCGGGATGAACTTAACGGAGAACCATCCATGGCCAAGCTGGACAATAATATCTTCCAAATATGCGTTTCTCGAACATGGTTGCATAAACCCAATCGACGCCTCAAACCAGCCATGCGGCCTTAGGACGCTTCGTACGCTGAGAGCCAGCGACTCGGGGCGAGGGGAAGTAAGAAAAAGCCCAGCGTTTGACCAGACAGGACGTCCTCGATATCCTTGATACGCGGGAACCTGATCTTCGTCCCGCCTTTCTTCTTTTCGATATATATTACGAAGGCCACCTGTTCGTCTCAGAATCACTCCTTGCCATATATTTCAGTCCAGTATATACGTCACCGCCCCCCCCAAAACACCCCCAAACCCCTCTCCATAGTCCCAGTATTATAATTCCATTAGGCTAATGCATACCCAGATGTCGCTTGCGGATCTGGATGGCGTGATTGAAGATAATATATTTTGATCCGATCCAGACTTCTGGGAAACCGTCCCGGCGATGCCTAGCCCCTGGCCAGGTTATAAAACCCCCCAGTCAAAACACTTCTACCACCATGTCTTGCAGGGAGCAGTCGATATAGACAAACGGGTATGGACCTGGATATGCCATGGGAAAACCTTCCTCGCCTGCTTTCTATTGGCCTCCATTACTAGGTTTATGTTCGGCCGTGGATCGATGTTTGCTGTTAATTAAAAAAAAAAAAAAAGCGCCTCTTTTGAGGCCCAGCGCTCCTCCACGCACTGAAGAATTCCCAATCGAACTGGGCGGCATGCTAGCAGTCGGTATTCTAAGTGATATTCTAGCCTGACTCCATGCTGTGCCTCCAGGTTTGAACCTGACGAAGCTATCCCTAGCTTCAATCTGTGATGCACAGCGTCCCTTCCCCGGAGATTAAAATATTCGTACCTGAATCACCAGGCTAGAACCGATCTTCAAAACATCCCATCGGCTACATACCTTATCGCTAGTCCATTCACAACCCCCCGAGTCAGGGAAATTTCCCGCCTTCGTCGTTCAAATGCCCCAATAGGCCAATGGAGTATGCTGTTTTCGTCGAGATGTGCCTCTGCCACCCCAGTCGACATCCGGGTCAAGGTCATGACGGGATAGAGCGAGCCCGTCTACGCGGAACGCAAAATAGATTGATTTACAGCGGGCAAGGGGCCTACCAACTGCTGTTTATCCCGGGCGTCCCATGGCCTGCGCATACAACACGATATCAGCCCGATGGTTTATTGCTCGGTTTGGAATTAAGAAATTCCTCAATCTTGGGTCCTACCGATCTACATCTATATCGCGATCATATTATCGCACTAGCGACATGACAAGAGTCGAACACTATAGTTGGCAGATCATAATAGTTAGCACAGACGGGATGATCTGCCTGGGAGATTCTTAGCGTGTGTAGAACGACACATTCCGTCAGCATGAGTAAGTACATATCTGTATGATCTTAATTAAGCGAGTTGTGTTTAAGACTGCTATGGCTGATCGGGTACAAGGTCTTGAGGGGTAGGCTTGACGCTGGCCGGGAGAATGTCCAAAACAGGCTTCTCGCTGATATTTACCGTAAGTTGTATATTGTGGCGTCAATCCTAGGCCAACATGAGCAGATATCTGAAATTAACACGATAACTCGCGACCTGTCGGCGTGATCAGCTATTTTGGCGCTGGGGGAGCAGGCAATTATCCGGATTCATGCGCAGAGATCGTTTTTATTTCTCCTTTTAGTGAGGAGTAAGGGCTTGCTAATATGTGAAGTCCAGTTTAGAACCCGTCAGATCTGCGCCAATGAACAAAATCCGCAAGTCATATTACGCATAGTGTACTGCTGCCATTGCGACGCAGCTGGGTAAAGTCGGAAGCGAAAAGGTTCTTCATGAAACCTTTTCTGAGACATAGTACGCAGCACTCTTCTGGCCGCCTCAATTCTTCAAGGCAGCTGCAGCGAGCCGGGATATATCATGTTTATATAAGGCGCAGGGATGTGTGGGCAAGTCTGCAATCCCTCATTTCAGTAGCCCCGAGCTTTGGCTAGAATTGTCGGACATCGGTCGCCTCACTTGCGATTTGCAGGGCTACTTGTTTCTCAGAATTTGCTGACCTTTTTCACCATGAATGATAGGTATTCTCTGGGATTGGCCCTTGTGCTGTATTAAAAATGCCTTCACATCTTTTCAGAGTCTAGGATCTAGGATCATTATGTTATGGGAAATGTGATAAGGGGCCATTCTTCAGCTTGCGGTGATCCCAGATATTGACGGACTCTCGCAGCTGTCGTGCGAAGATGCAAGAGAGGCCGAGTACTGAATCGAGAATCGCCCAAAACAATAGTTGTTTTCACGAACCACGGTGCTGGATTATGCATGCATGATGAAATCTCTGCCTCCTGGGCAAAAAAAAAAAATCGAATATCCTGTTAGCTATACTGAAGCTTGAGCGGCAACCATAGCGAGTATACCCAAACGTGAGATTTCTACCATATTGGGCCTTAGCAGCATTTCAAAGAATCTTAAGCGTGACCACTCGAGGTCCCGGGGGCAACGTGTTTCGACGAGACGTTTACGTCAAAGTCACATATCGTCACACCTTTCTTGATGGGATACCCCTGTATCCTGAGCTGTCTGAACCGCCCAGTATTCTTCTGGCCATATAACTAGCTGCCTTGATTCTGATAATGGCTCTAGTGTTGCTGTCACCTCTGATTGGGATGATCGATGGGCACTCCACGACAGTGACGGTTCAGGCGGCAAACGAGGACCAATACTAGCCTGTAGTACTTGTTTGGTGTCACAGCCCCTGTCACTGTGCTGATAGGGAGATATCGTAGCACATGTCTACGCGAACGCTTGGGCAGTGAGGCTACAAAATTCGACTTCCGGGTATCCTGATATTGCTTCCGCTGGGGCTTACAACAGGAATACTGCCTCATTCTAGGCAGGTGGTTTCTAGTCTCATCCCACTAGGGGATGGCCATGTGTCACAGCGAGCGAAGGGCAACGGGCGATCGGGGAAGAAGATCCACAGTGACGTCTAAATTTTTAACGCAGGTGTCAAACCCCATTAAGGTATACGTGTGGCTGGCTGTATGAACCACGACTCTCCCATCAGGAGAATTTTTCTTCAGGCAACTGACGTGATGACTTCATGCACTGACAAATAGGAGCGGTCTGTCATCGACCAAACCGGAGTCAAGGACGAACTCCGAGATTTGAGGCGCATGATTACCATGGCAAGTCGATCGTGTTCCCATCCTGTATGGAGTACCAGATAACAGGTAAAGCAAAGGTATTAGCCTTGAATTGGAGAGGAAAGCTAGGAATGAGACTCGCGATTGTCATGCGATGCAGAATCGTGGAGGGAAACTAGATGAGTTGTTAAACTTTCACGTTTCCCGAGGAGGCGGTGAGAAGTTCGATTGGATCATGTCCAAGCCTTAAGAGATCATCGGCCCCTCATGAGGTAGGTGAGTATGCAGCTCATGGGCGCAGCAAAGGGGCGGATTAGTTAAAAAATTTCCTATTCATGGCTTTGGTAGGGCTTGGGGATGGAGACCCGTAGCTGGGATGCAGTGGGCAAACGGAAAACGCCATTTTCAATATGTATGTGAGGCCTTGTGGGGTAGACGTGCTTTATTTCTCGAGGACAAGGAAACTGTATATTCGAAGGTCAGCAATGACATGCCATTCACCTGGGCTTCTCTTCGGTGTCAGGGTCTGATTGCGCTCAACAATCCAACTCTATAGTAGGGACAAGGACATAGACACCACCAGAGTTTCAAGCACTCAACCATCTGGCTATCCAACCCATCACAACCTCATAGCTGTCTGATCCTTGTCCGTTATCCATGGTTGTGGTGGGCATGTAGCCCTTTGACTGGCCAAGCGAGGTGTTTGTAGTTGAGATTTCCAACAAAGGCTGCAGGATAGTATCATGTGACCAGACACACCTCCTTTTGGGCCTGCTGTTTCGCATCGTAGACTGTAGTTCTTCACTTGTTTGCGGCTCTTCTCTTCATTATCCTGCTAGTTGCATCTAGTTAGAGTGGCGAGGCTCGATCTCTGGATATTTATTCAGTAACTATGATTTTGATGGCCAACTGGAACATACGGATATAGTTACGGGGTAACTTAATGCTAGAGATATAGCAGGTTATTGAGATGAGTATACAGCCCAGGGCAAGGAACTCTAACTATGCTCTATAAGCGGCCGATCTTACTTCCTCAGGGTACTAATGATGGGTTCCGTATAGATGTTGTATCCCACTAGAGGATGGAAAACGAGAGCCATGCTTTCATCAATTCCCAGTACAAGTTTTAAACTTGTATTCCAATTTTATTGTTTATCAATAACATATGGTTAGAGATATTTTCGGTCCCATACTGGGATAACGCACGAGGTCACCGTGTGCTTCTTACTCATACCTTATCATTTTCAGGGGCTCTCCAGTACAGATTGAAATTCGCTTGAAGCGAAGTCTTTCAGCCTCTTGTATCAAAGGAATGTGGCCCCTTGATGGGATAAAGCATCTACAAGATGCATTGTTAATTTTACCCATTCAAACGCCATCATGATCATTATTTTTTCTGACTTCGAATGAATGGGCATGTCTGCTAAAGGGCAACAAACAAACAAAAAAAGCAGATACTTGGGAGTATAAAATGGGGAAAGCCACAGAAGAGAACTCCATGACGGCGCTGCTACACTATATCATAAACCAACTCTTATCTACCACACTCATTCTATACGAGAATAGAAGAACAGGAAGACATGAAAGTCGAGCCTTAGCAGGGAAGATATCAGGGAATTATTTCGGTGTAACGATCATATCCATCTTTATAAGGCACCTGAGCCTATCATGGAGGGCGCTCAACCTAGCAGCCCAGATACCCCCACGCAGGGTGAAAGACGAGGAAGAGTAAGTTCTCATAGCATCGCAGCTCATATCTCTATCTTCAACTTTATATGCTAATTTCACTAGTTTGAAGTTTTTTACTGTGACTGGAGGGAAAGATTTAAACAACGTGGCTTATCTTCGAGAGGTTTCCAGAATGACTCGGGTGTTATGTGCTACAGGAACTGCGTACTATCGGTATTACTACATCAGCCAATATTTGTGAACGGGCTACTACTCCATATAGATCGAAATCAGCCTTGCCCTATATCCCGAACTGGCTCGAGTTGTTTTGCATGTTACCTAGGGCATTTCGTCAACGAATACTGGGCATTCACTTCAATTAAAAGGCTAGATTCCCGTCTCGACATACTTTGGTCGGCGTGTACCCCATTTTGGGACATTGACTCCATGGATCAACAAGACTGCATCGAATTTTTTACGAGTATGGTTTCCCATATCGATCGCCACTCCCTTAAGCAAGATATCCCCCACATGTTCCAAAGTGTTCTCAAATACCGCAGCACATGCCAAAACTGTCAACACACTAAGTACTCTGAGAAGGATCATTCATGGGTTCTTAGTGCGCCCCCGCTAGAAGGAAAACTGGGATCCATCGAGGACTGCATTCGAGAATACATGAAGCCAGAAATCATCCCAGGGTATAAATGTGATAATTGCAAAACGGAATCAACACTTTATCGGCAGATGTTCATCCGGGACGCACCTGAAGTACTTGTTGTCCAGATCACCAGATTCAAAGTATCAGAGACTGGCGAATCATCGAGGCTCACAACGAGAGTGACCTTTGCTGAGGATCTAGACCTCACACCGCGACTAATCCCGCGGGCCGGAAGATCAGGAGAAACTCTCAGCTACCAGCTTAGTTCAGTTGTCGTCCACCGCGGAACCACTATTAAGGAGGGGCACTATATCTCCTATGTTAAAGGACCAAATGGTGCCTGGGCATCCCTAGATGACGAATTCTCTGAGCACGTCGACATCAGTGCTGTTCTTAATTGCCATGAGGATATGGTAGTCCCCTATGTCCTCATCTATAATAGGAAACCCCTTTTTACAGCAACCCGTGGGGGCCAGAATACAGTTGCCAGCGATACGGGGACACACTCAATTATTGAGATTGGATTCTCCCCGCCCGGTGAAGTGGAGGAGATATCTTCTTCCACTATACCTGGGGTTTCTGCGCATATTACTCCTGACTTGCCCCAGGAACAACAGAATGGGGAATCTGCCCCGGCGGCCCCTGAAGCGAGCGACGGCCTGTCTGACTTATTCGATGGCTCACAGCGTTCGTCCGCTGGTCCACCTGACCCCAGCTTAGGGGCTCGCTGGGAGGGACAGCCAGCAGAGATCGCTGTTCAGGTAATCATGGGTGATATAGTCCTAACAGGGGTCTTGAAGGGTATTTTACAGAGGTCAAAGCGCCTTGGACTTGGTAGCGTGCAAGGAGGTGGTGCAAAACCAACGGGTATTGTTAAATCAAGCCGTTCGCCGTTACGGGCTCATCACGGAAGGTAAACGCCTCCTTCAGCAAATCTCGAGGTTGCCTCCGGTTCACAACCTGGTGACCCTTCTTTTTTTTTTCCTTTTCTCGTGTTAGCACAGACCCTCGGTGGACATGTACTGGGAATTCTGGAGATACGAAGGCAGGAATCAAACCAATGCTTGAATCCGTACTCCGTATGCTGCATGGCTCTCGTTCTTTGACGTTTTCGATCTATTTGTGGCGTTTTATAGGTGTATAAGGGGGAAGTCTAGGTTGTCACCGCGTTGGTACCTAGGTATTCGAGATGGTCGGCTTAGCTATTTTTATAGCGTTACCATCTGGGCTATTTGGCATGTGAGAGGGCTCGATATAGTTATCTGGCTGGTTCCGTAAATATATAATTATAACTCACCATGGTTATACCTCAGGGCTGCATTTGACGTACAAGGGATAGAACTTGGCCTTCAACGTTGACGTTAATGCTTGCTAGCTCGTATAATTTTTAAACCGTCATGCATCTCCAAAGTTCTAGTTGTCAGCATCTATGAGTTCCGTGCCTGGTTTCGGTTCTCATCGCTTCCCTGAATCTTTACCAACTCGTTCACCCAGCTGCACGGTTTTAGCCTATACAGGGGGACGATCGTTGAAGTCAATTCGATGGCGGCCTTGCCCTTTGAAGTCCCAGAGAACTCACTCCCCTGCTCATCGCTCTTTATCACAGGTCTTATTAAACAGCTCGCCGCCTATAACCGAACAGAGCAGCGTCTTGATGGCATCTCTGAGATATCAAATGCTGTGGATGGCGAGGAAGATACGCTAGGAAATCCATTATCAAGGCTGCCAGCAAGTGTTCTTGCTAAGGTGAAGCCGCTGTTGTTGACATTGCATTGTCTCTTCCCAAACGAGCTGCTCCTGGCGCTTGACATACTCGACCGAAAACTGATCACCAAATACACGGTTAGGTCCAGAGTATGTAGAAACGAGAAGAGACGCCATATTCCCAAAGAGGGAGAGACTTTCGGCGGCGATTATGAGGATAATGGAGGTGGGATAGAGATATATTGCGGTGATGACCCAAGGCAACGACAATACATACATGATTACGACGATGACGACTACGACGACGACAGCAACGTCTCCGGCTGGCACAATAATGATGGAATATATTTCGTCTCATCCTCTGCCTCGAAACCTACAGCTTTGAATACTCGGAAGGCTGGAGCAGGGGAAGGAGTACGTCCTGCCGTGCATGGGGAGAATGAATATCAAGTCTGCCTCAACGCATGGAACTGTACCTGTCCTGCATTTACGCTTGCTACATTTCGAGATTTAGACCAGGGCATGAATACACCGCAGCCACATACCCAAAATCACCTTAGATCGCCGATGGAAAGGAAATCGAATATTACATCCGAGCAGGGGAATTGGGCGTTCGGTGGCTGCCTGACCCAGCCTACGCCTTGTACGTCTTCTTCTACTGGATGTTGCTTTATGCATTATTCGCCACCTATTTGCAAGCATTTACTGGCGTGTGTGCTTGTCTCCCAATGTCCAGGCTTATTTGGAGGCCAGGTCAAATTAGCTGCGGTGGATTATCAAGAGTTTGCTGGGAAACTCGCAATGTGAGGGACGAGACAATGATACCAATGTATGAATAAGTTATGACCATGTATGATGTGGCGCCGAGGTGCTCATTTATGAAATAAGGGGGCATGATACAGTTGCCTTGATTTAATGTTATGCGTTTCTGTTTTAGTTGCTTGGTTCATATCACAGTAGTTCTATTGAGGGAAAGATACACGCAATATTTTACATATCGCAAGTCGTTACCGAGAACGTCCTGGGGAGAGAGTAGATGACATGGGAACCGAAGCGTTATGAAGCTGGAGAACGCCAGAGGGATAGAAGAAAATGCATTGGACGTAGACATTGCGTATTTATCCCTTCTTCTTGCCCTTATCATTTGAGCCTGCGGACTCATCCTTCGAGTCCGCGCCGGGTGCAGAGCCCGATTTCTTATGTTCATTATTGGCGTTAGCACCGTTCTTCTCTTCTTTGCCTTCTTCCTTCTTGGCCTCTCTCTCCTCCTGCTGTTGACGGTTCTGGATCTTATTTTCTATCAAATCATGGAAGGCGGTTATGGCCCTGATCAAACTACTGATGTAGATAGACATAAGCTGGTCATTTGTCTTGATGTTCATGGCCCGCGCAAGCTCGGTGTTCTCGATTTGCTGCTCTGCGCCATTGGCACCTGCGGACGAGCCTGGCTTGGCGGTTGCTAGGTTGGGTAGAAGATTGAATACGTCTTGAAGGTGGCCGAGGATGGCGTGGTTGACGGGGAGGTCTCTGTCAAGCACTTTCTGTAGGTACTGGCCAATATCTCGAAGTCTTAGGTGAAGACCTTGTAGGGATTGGAGTTGTGAAGTTATTCTGGTGGACAGGGTTCCGACTGCGACATCTCTGATATCTCGTAGAAGGTGCTCAACACCTATTTCCTCAGCCTCCTCTGCTTCTATTATTGAAGGAGTGTGAACGAAGGTTTTGGATGTTGTTGTTCCGTCCTGTATTATAGACATACGAGGTTAGCGGATGGAAGCCTTGGGAAGCGCCTGGTGGCTATGGTAGGTAAAGCTGGATCTCACATCTTTAATCTCTTCGACCGCAAAGTATGCATCGGTAGGCACGCCGACTTCCTTTGGCTGGACGTCAATGATGACAAGTAGAGGATTTGGGTTGTATCGTTTAAAAAGCTCGTTGATCTCGAGATCTGATGCTCTCAACTTCGGGCCAGAGTGATACCATCCAATCAGCTTCTCGCGGGCGTTAATCTTCTTGAACATGTCGTTCATCGATTCGACAAAGTTATGGTCTAAAAACCAGACAGAGGGATCCTTCTCATCTTCCTCGAAGGGCACTATATTAAGAGAAAGGTTAGCGGGATGCACCCAAGCTTTAGATTTTATATATATATGTATATATGTAAATGCCCGCAGTTCTCGATACACACCTGCAAAACTGTTCGACACGCGGACCGTCTTTCCGTCATTTTGTCCTAGTAGCACACCAACCACTCGCTTTCTGGTCCCCTTTGCTGAACGGCCATAGTGATCTGCGACTGAGAGGAGAACTAAGGGAGCGACGGTAACGGTTGTGGTGACGAGGGAGAAGGTATCGGTGGTGGTAGCAGGCATGGTGAAATAGGCGGCAAGGAAGAGGTATGAAACGGTGCGTAGAGAGACGGCAAGGGAGCAGCTGCTGGGCGTGTCTAACTGCTGCTATGTGTTGCGCTTCTTCCCAGCCTGTTGTCCATGTTGATTTGAGCTGGAGCTCGCAAGCTTCGGTGCTGACTAAATGCTGACTAATATATTATTTAAAAGATGACTAAGTATATTACTAAGCATATACACGTGACATGCTCTAGCCCGTGACTGCTGAGTCATCTTGCCGCGAGCCGACTTTAAGCTCCCTCGGCCTCGCGGGAAGCTTGACCTTTTGCCTGGAGGTTGAAACCAAGACGACACGAAAAAGCAATATTCCTCGCCGTCCATCGTTCTTCTTTCTCTTCCTCCGACCTTTCTCTCTCACCTCAACTCTGCATCGCCTGCTCGTCCACTCAGAGTGATCCTCTCGCCTTTGCTCTGATCCCAAGGATTTGCTTTTTTCTTTTCGTCTTCAACCCATCTTCCTCAGCTCACAATGGCCCCAATTAACGGCGAGTCAATTGACGCCCTCAAGGACCTCATCGGCAGTTTGGAGGCCCGGATAGTTGGTTTGGAGCAGGCATTGCTCAATGGCGGTAACTCACAGTCCAATTCGGCTGCCCAGTCGATGCGGATGATCCTGATGGGCCCTCCAGGCGCAGGTATATCTCCCGAATCAGTGTAATAATATACGTGTTTCGTTGAACCTGCGTGATTGACCACCGTGGCTCTTAGGCAAAGGAACCCAGGCACCCAAGATCAAGGAGAAGTTCTGCATATGCCATCTGGTACGCCTATCTTCGTCATTCAGCTCGGTGAAGCTCACGACTACCAATTGACTGCGACTAACGTTTTGGGAATAGGCCACTGGTGACATGCTCCGGTCACAGGTTTCCCGGCAAACCGAGTTGGGCAAGGAAGCTAAGAAGATTATGGACCAGGGTGGACTTGTCTCTGACGAGATTATGGTCAACATGATCAAGAACGAGCTGGAGTCGAACAAGGAGTGTCACAAGGGGTATGTTTCTTAACAGCCGGCGCTATATGCTGGGACCATGGTTCAGGCTAACTAAATCCAATTTTTGACAGTTTCATCCTCGATGGATTCCCACGCACAGTTGCTCAGGCTGAGCGATTAGATGACATGCTTCGCGAGCGCAAGCAGATGCTGCACCATGCCGTCGAACTCCAGATTGACGACTCCCTCTTGGTTTCCCGGATAACGGGCCGATTGGTCCACCCTGCCTCTGGCCGATCTTACCACAAGATCTTCAACCCACCAAAGAAGGAAATGACTGATGATCTCACTGGAGAGCCACTGGTTCAGCGTTCCGATGACAATGCTGAAGCCTTGAAGAAGCGATTGGTCACCTACCACGCTCAAACAGCCCCAGTTGTTGGATACTACAAGAAGACCGGTATCTGGAGCGGAATTGATGCCAGCCAGGAGCCTGGTCAAGTCTGGAAGAGCATCCTCGGAGTCTTTGAGAAGAAAGAATCTCCAATTCTTAGCAAGCTTGGCTTGTCCAAGTAATCCTGAGATATCGATCTCACAAAACAATACCTTCCCCTATTATTGTTCGTTTGCATTCGCCTCCTTGGATGTTAGGAATATGTGTCTATGACTGTATACATGGAATACCATTTATTCCCTTGTTTTTGAGGCTTTTTGTTGCTTTGGTGATTAGGAGCTCTTGAACGTGTATAGACTTGTGGGATCCGGTGCTCTTGTATACTATATGTTTATCTGTTAGAAATACAATGCATCTGTTCTATTGCTTCTTTCCCTAAGCAATATTTCTATACCAATGCATTGTTTCTCTTTTCTTTTCTGCTCTTTGTTCCCATTTTCCCTGACAATAATGAAAACCCCCCAGACTAAGTAACGTTATCCTGGTTTTATACCACTTCAGCAGCATTTGCCAGACTATGGATAATCTCACTAATATGTCATTGCATCGGATATTCTTCTCTTAGCAGCTTGACTATCTGCCATCACTTCTCTAGTTGCCGACTAAGCAACAGGACATACACAACGCCCTCACCTTCCTCTCCTTCTGATCATCACAACACGTCCACTTCAAACTTCCTTCTCTGACTGAAAACCCTTGCACTCTCTATCTCCTGACTCTAGGTGTTCTTCGTTGCTATCACGTTGAAATTGCAATGGGGTGTGTTCTCTCTTGCTCATGCCTCCGTTCTCACGGAGAGCAGCCACAGCATAAGTATGAGATTGGGAGACCAACCTGGTAAGTCAACAGCCCAGATATCCTGGAATTCCCTCTATTTCCTACCTCCTTAGCAAGGTTAGAAAGTAGCTAATACAAGATGTCCTTAGCCCATCGACCACTGTTGATATCAGCTTGTTGAACCTGCAGCGTGAGTTTTGTCTATATATATGGCTTCCCTGGTTGATAAAGAGTGATGCATGGGCTAGTGCAACTGCATACTGTTCACGTGTTCTGCTTGACCAGGACAGTCTGACATCTTTATATCTGCTACTAGCAAGCCCTGGAAGCCCAGTTTAGTTGCTAAATACATATTTTTACTATGGTTTACTTATACTTGACTTGAAAAATATGCTAACTACTTGCTTGATATAGCAATTCATCCAGAGGACCCGAATACCTCGCGTCCAGCCCTGATTATGCCAATGCAGCACACCTTGGACATGGAGCTCATTACCGCTGCGGCTAGATATGCTGATGAAAATAGATCTCGAGTGAGTCAATCCGTTTCATCTTCTCTACTCATCTCATCAAGTGTTAGTTATATACTATCAGAGTCTAAATTTCCTTTTCCTCAGCGTAACGTCCACACCAACCCAGAAGCTGTAATCGGCCATGCGCGTACGGATAGCAGCGTCTATGAAGCCTCCGGATCTGGAAATTCGGCCACTCCTGGAACTCCAACCCCTCCGACTGATGGTGCTGCAGCGGGAACCGGAGCAGCCACTACCGAACCAGTTCCATCTGGATCCAACGAGGTGGCTGATAACGTGGCTGATACCTCGACTGGTAACGCCAATTAACAGTCTACGGCTACCGCCACGAAGGCTCCTGCTGGTGACACGATTTAAAGCCACCTGCTGTCTTATCTGATGGCTCATCGCTTGACTCTGCCGTCTTCCTCTAGTGTTGTTCTATCTGTTTTCTTGCTATGTTCCCAAAGCCCCCTGATTTTTGATCCTTATTTTATGTAATTCCTGATTGTAACTTTCTGGGGAATGACACCTTTGAGAATTAATTGAGTGAAGGGCGCTGTCTTTTTTGACTTCTTTGCAGTTTGGAGACGTGTTTACCACAGAGGGAATCGCAGAATGTTCTTAATAATGGGGTTAATTTTAGTCAAGACAATACCATATGCAGTTTCACTGGCCTTGTTATCTATAGCCATTAAATATCAACTCTAAAGCCTTTGTAGAATAGCATTTCTATCAGGTGGTTGGTTCAATGTCAATTTAGACGTGATAAAGTTACTGGCCTATCGTGGTTGAGCTTATTTTAATAACTCTTCACTCTAAAGGGACTCTACATTAAAGGATTGTTAAATAAAATAAAATATTTATGCCATTGTTCTATTTACCTTTCCCAATTATTAGCACAGAATGCCCACCTTGCCCCCCCTCCCACCGTTAAAATAGACATGCCATGCATTAGACAAGCGCGGAAAGGAAAAGCAAACATAAAGCAGAAAAATGTAGTGAAACAATAGATCTATTCGCCATGCAACTGAAATAGGCTGAGCTCAGTCATTCTCAATGCGCCTAAACATGATTAAAACAAGTACAGAAAGCCTAAGACGACAATACAGATGGCTGATGAGGATATCAAGTGTGTATATCAGAGTAAACAGGGCTTGCTTCTGCTTGAAATGCAAGAATGGATCAATAAGAAACAAAACGCCAACAAAGGGTAAGAGTAAAGCATTATTGGTTCAGCTTCAATGATAAATTGGTATCAAAGGGCTATGAGGCCGGCTCGGTTTTAATTCTGACTTTGGATGCAGAGAGATCCGAATCCTATAGATGAACTGATTAGTAAAACATTGAAATTAAAATTGCCGGGCCTGGAGTTTTCCAATCCTTACCTCAGCTTTCCGCTTCCCTAGCACTGAATCTGGCGTACTGGTTCGGCCGCGTGGTGTGTCAGGATTCGTGCCCGCACCACCATCCTTGGTCACTTCTGCATAGCAACTGCCGTGGTATATACGGTTCCCAACTTTAATAGCATCTCTCCAGATCCAGTCCTGAGCGTCTTCAAACCATGTGGACTCGAAATTTTCCTGGCAGATTGGACAAGGGGTGTTGCGAAGAGCTGCATCGTTGGGAGCGTGGATCCAGCGCTGTTGCTCTGCTTTTTTACCTGATGCATCTTCGCCGTTAGATTTGCTGGCGGAGGCGGAGGCATCATCGGCACCGATGTCGTCTTCAAATTCTCTGAATTTTATCCAGTCCTGGATATTTGTTAGCGAGGTATGAGAATCAAGGAAGAGCGTCACTTACACGTTCGTCGAGATACCAGCTTCGGTTCTGGCTTCTTTTGGCAGCTTCGTTCATGCGCAAGTTGGTTTTAAAATGCCAATCTAGATGTCTGGCTTTATTTTCTTTGCCTTCCTGGGTTGAGACAAATCGACGACCACATGTCCCGCAGCGGTTCGGTTTGTCATCGTACAGGCAAGAAATTAAGTTCGGACGCGGTCTGTGAAATCGTTAACAACAGAGGGAACTACAAAACGCATGGTAGGGGTACATACATCCGTATTGAGGCAGAGCTCATTGGTACTTTAATTTTAGCATCTTGTGCGTGGGGGGTAGCGGCTGGGGGGGTATAAGTGGGCTGGCCTGGAATGATAAAGGGAAGAGTTGGTGGTGTAGCTGTGGAAATTGCTGTTGCAGGTGGGAGAAGGCCACGAGCCCTTAGGGAGGCTATTAACGGGTTATTGTTCAAAGACGTTGCGGCTGCCGGCTGTACGGCTGCTGCTAGAGTAGGTGCTGACGCCACTGGTTGAGTATAAGGTTGAGATTGCGGATTTGGTGTAGGTTTCTGTGCAGTTGCCTTGATCAGCTCTGCAAGTGTATTCGGGTTCAGGAGAGCTTGGAGGTTTGGCTGTGGAGCCTGGGGCGGTATTGCTCCCATGGGTGGCGTAGATATCGCGGGAGTTGATATGTGAGCAGGCAAGGCGGCAGGAGCAGGCGTTGGCGTTGGCTTTGCGCTCGAAGCTGAAAGCTGAGATACCTGGTCTCGAATCTGTCTTAGTTGTGCCTCAGGTAACCGTTGCTGTTGCAATATGCTCTGTAAATCAACAAGGGCTTTTAGTTTCTGCTGAACTGCAGTGTTAAGTGGGTTAGCCGTGAATTCGAGCCGCACACTTAATATCAGCGAGTCGACGTCACGATGCAAGGCCGCGAGGTTGATGGGTTCCTGAGATTGCTGGTTATATGCTTGTGGGTTAGGCTGCCGATATGTTAGCAAACTATGCATGAATTTGCGTGGGATATGTTGGAAACTTACATATCCATGCCCGTTGCTCGGCATCTGCTGGTTATAGCCATGTACGGCGGGATATCGAGAGGCACCCTGAGGCGGTGTCGGGGTATTTCGCCATGCAGGCGGCGGCGTACCAACTCCTCGACCTAGACTCATAGCTTCTTGCTGGCTTCTCGTCTGCTGTTGCTGAAGGGCCGCTGTTCTAGCTTTAATCAGAGCATTCTCGATATTGCGAGTAACTTCAACGGGAAACACAGGCCTGGGATCCAGGGAGCCCGGAACGGGTTCTTTCCATGTTTTAAGCATTTCGTCTAATTTCTTGCGTGTCTGCGAGTCGACGAGAGTATAGGCGTTCATAAACGTCTGATATAGGTTGCGTCCTAGGAACAGCGTGTAAGGAGTCCCTACATTCTTCACAACTGAGTCCACTACATAAAGAGCTGGTAACTTTTGAGATGGTGGTGTCTACAGAGATCAATTAGAATATAACTCGCTCCAGTTTCTACAACATCCCGAGCAGGCGAGAGTGAAATTATTCGTCAAGGCAAAGTACGTATGCAACAACAAGAGTGAAAAAAGATCAAACAGGGCGCAGAGACAGGAAGAAAATTGGCACCTACGTTTCGTATATGATTCTCCAAGACTCGGGAGATGGCCATCGCATGTTCGGTGTTCTCCTTGGCGATGACGGTCAGGTTGCTTATCTGGAACTTGTCATTCGAGGTGAGATCCTCTAGGGAGTTCTTATAGTCCTCCGCAACTTCATCAGAAACGAGTCCAGACATGGCGGGCAAAAGTGTCGATCAAGCTGTTGTCCAGGAGGCTGGACGAAGTCCGGGGTATAAAAAAGAAAAAAAGAAAATCCGAGGATAAGAGACAGTCGAAAGGGAAAGGTCCTGAGTCACCAGGAGCAATAGACAGTTGGAAAAGACGACTCTTGCTTAACTGCCTTTTTTCCTTTCTCTCTGCCTGATAAGGATTTCTCGTTCTTTTTTTTTTCTCTTCTCTCTTCGTCTCTCTTTCTTTTCGTTCTTCTTTGTTTTTTTTCTTGCGCTGTAATTTTGAAGCTTATATCAAGCGGATAAAAAGGATAGGTAGAGACACAGGACAAAATATTAGAATGGTTGCTAGCTATTCCTTGCAGAAAATCGGATGGCGAGCATGTATGCCAGTGCAATATCCTAAAAAGGGAACAATATAACCGCCCACTTCTTCTTGTCTGGCCTAACCCTGCCTTGTCCACCCTTATCTGTCTGTCACTTGCTTCCCAGCAGCAAAAAGACCCAAAAACCTCACGATGGGGTTGTCCGTAGACTCGTGAACTGGAACGAGGGAAAACACGAGGGACGGCCGAGGGTGACAGTCGCGGTCGAGCGGTAGGCGATAGTAAAGTGATGGCTGAAGCAGGGATGATAAAAAGAGAGGCGAGCAAAGGACGGGCTCAAGAACGAAGGCGCAGCGTCAAAAGGTTAGAAGCAGGGGGAAAGGGGAGGACGCAGAAAACAAGGGGGAGTCGGACGTGTTACCAGCCTGCCCTCCTATTGTGCATTCACCTTTCATTCACCGTGTTATATATCGCTGACGTGAGGTTGAAGTTGAAGTTGACGTCGAAAAGAAAGACTCAGGACGCCAAGACATATATATCATGTGATTTAAGTCAGGTGATACCACGTGTCTTTACCGGCCAAAAGCGGAAGGAAGTGGAAAAACGGATGACATAAGCAACGGAACCCACGTCACTTTTCACAAGGTCGCATCTTGGTATAACAGAACTCGCTATGGACTAAAGCCTAGGCAGAGATATATAATCTTCATGTAAGGGGAAAGGGAGCAGCAGCCATATAAAACGTAAACCCCATCTCTCGTTCGAGTCTCGCCGGCCCAGCCATAACTCGTCTGTCATCGTCCTGTCGCAAATGAAACTCTCTCTCGCCCTCGTTCTCGCTGCCCTCACGCCCGCTATCATGGCGGCACAGATGAAGTCCATCATCGTCAGCTATCCCAATGACACCCCAGACTCCGTCGTCCAGCAGGCAAAGAAGGCCATCACCGATGCTGTGAGTGTCGACCTGCTCCTGTTCTACACCTCGAATAGTTACTGACCATGCTCTTTACGTGCTTTAGGGCGGCAAAATCACCCATGAGTACAGTAAGTCGTCCTCCTGCTTCGCGGATAATAGACATTTCCAGAGTGCTAACCTATATCTATAGCCTTGATCAAGTATGCAGAATGCCTCAGGACACCACTACCGACCTGACGCGCCGTGCTAATATTTCTTTTTCACAGAGGATTTTCTGCCGAGGCCCCCGAGTCTGTCTTCAGCCAGGTCAAGACGATGGATGCTGCTCACCCAGCTTCCATCGAGGAAGACCAAGTCGTCTCGATCAACTAAGGGAATCGTCCCAGGCCTCCCTGCGATACTGCTACGATACTCTGCGATAATTACTGGCTTCTTGCAATTTTTTTCCCCCTGGCAGAGTGGCTAGGATATCTCGGCTGGTGCAACCATGTATGTCAATAAAGGGGCAGAGTCACAGCTACCTGTCTGTCAGATCTGTGGATTCAAAGACACTCGTTTATTGAATATGTTTCATTTATACCAAGACAATCGAGCTGCAACTAAAGAACCTTCATGCACTGGCTGCATAACGTCCGCAAATATTCCAGACTCCCCCAGTAGATGTGTACATGCGAGTGACTCCGTAGTAAAATGCCGTTATACGTACGGTTAACTGTCAAGTCAAACAGTAACTCATGTCTATATCGACTTCGTGATCGGCAACAACTAATAGATGTGGCATGCATGGCGCTTGGTGGGCTGTCTAGCTCTAATTGCATGGTACACGTTTAGCTGCAGCTAGACCTTGGGCTTTGATTGACCATCGCTTCCCCAAAGTGGGCATCTCAACGTACACCGATATTTCCCTCCGCATCGCCAGCATGGAGCATGTCGCCTGGCACATATATCCTTAATTAATACTCGATCTCTACAGATTTCCACTCTCCTCCCTCAAAACGCCACATCCGCGAGTGACCATGCCAAACGAACCCGAAACCGCAACGCTCCTGGAATGGATCAACAGCATCCCCCTGGGCACGTCCATCCAGTCCTCGAACGATTTATACGACGGCGTCATACTCTGGGAGATCCTGCAGGACATCGACCCCCACGAGTTCCTGGGCGTGCTTCCAGAGAGCTCTCCAGAGGACCACTGGGTGCTGAGATGGCAGAATTTAAAGCACCTGCACAAATTGTTGCTGAATTATATACGGAGTCGATACGATGGAGAGATACCTGCCGGCCTCTCGACGGACCCGGACCTCAAGTCGATCGCCGAAACGGCTTCGACTAAGGAGACGAACAGGCTGCTGAAGCTATTTCTTATGGCTGCCATCAGATCCCCTGGAGCCGAGTCATATATCGAACGAATGGTACAACTGTCGACGGCGACACAGGAAGGATTGAAGGATATAATAGAAGAAGCCCAGAACCCCACACAAGACCGTCTCGATCAAATAAACTATGAGCAGGATGAATACAAGGCACGACGTGATGTGGCCATGGACCCCGAGCTACAGTTTGAGGAGCGTGTGGGAAAATTACTCGTCGAGAACGATAAACTGTCCAATGAGAAGAAGCAGCTGGAGAAGGATATACAGGAATTCCACCGCAAGGATGTACGCCTTCGAGAAGCTAACGAGGTGCTGCAGGATAAGCTCAACATCACCGAGGACCGGTTGGCGAGGCTCAAGTCTGGCAAAGCCGATATTGGACCGAATTTCAAGGGCTACGAACACAGGACACAGGACATAATTGCTGCGCAGGAGACTAAACTTACAGCTGCCCAGGATGAAATTGACAGTCTACGGATATCGCTGGAGACCCTTCGTGTTAAGAATCAGAAGTATCAGACTTTACAGGATGAATACGATGAGATCAAGATCGAGCGAGACCAGCTAGCTAGGAAGGCCAACGCGGCTGAAAAATACAGACAGAAACTTCAAGCCAGCCAGGATTACGAGAAGGAAAACCAAGTGTTGAAGAATAAAGTCAAGGATCTCCAGCAACATTTGAAGGAAAGTGATACGCTGCAACGGGTCTCTGCGGCACGTGAGGCAGAGGTTGAGAACTACAGACGACTTGTCGCACGTGTTGAACAGGACCGACACGAGATTCAAGACCTGAAGAAGAAACTGGAGTTTGATAACCATGCCCTTACTGAGCGACTACTCGGCGCCGAAGAACAGCGTACTCGGGATGAAGATACAATTGGTAGACTGCAGGAAAGGATACGAGAGCTGGAAGGCCTTGATAGCCCGGCATCTCCCAGACCATCTACCCCCAAGGACGAAGGCTCCAGCCTGGAAAGGGACCTGGAAGAAAGTGGGAAGCGAGAAGCCCAACTGTATGTTTACATATTTACCCTATTCATGGAGTTTCCTTTGACTAATTTTCCCCTAGTAATGCCGAGAATGAGGAGCTCAAGAAGAAACTCGAAACCATTGCGTCTGTTGACAAGGCTATGCCTGTGAGTCTACCTGCTTCTGGTTATTGAATTAAGGCTTACATTATTTATAGGAGACAACCGACTACGCTGAGGCCGATGCTGCAGAGAAGAAATGGAAAGAAGACTTCTACAAGTGCCCACTTGAGACGGACAGCGAATTCAAGGAAGCTCACCAACGCTTGCACCTCGAATATACCCTCGTACGGACCAAGATTGTCGAGCTTGAGGGCCTTCTTGAAGCCACCAAACTTCAGCTCTCCGATGCTAACATGAAGTGTACGTTAATCGTCATACAAACATTCTACTGCCATTGCTAACATTGCATAGTGAGCCTTATCAGCAAGGATAAACTTGAAATGGTGAACGAAGTGGCGGAAGCTAACGCAGTAGAACAAACCGCATTACGAGAGAAATGTGCGGTCCTCGCAGTCACCGTCCGAACCCTCACCAGCCAACTCGAAGTTAGACGATTGCAGCTTAGCGAAGTCTCTCGGGAGCGAGACAACCTCAGAATCACATTCAAACAGTCCGATACCAAACTTACTACCGAAGGGGATGCTTCTCTCGTGGAAATGAAACAGCTCCTTGAAGAGGCCAATGTCCGCGTCAATGATACGGCGGATGATGATATGACAAATGAATTCTTGGAGAGACTTGCAGAGACGACTGAGCGCAGTGCAGAACATCTCGCTAGGAGAGCTGAGGTTAGTCGAAACCTTTCATATATTGCGCGTTTCTTCCCTTTAGCACTGAATCATAATCACATCTCAATGTACCCCTCCACCACACACCTGCATCTGCACCTTCACGTACACTCGTATCCCATCCCAAATTCAAAATCACACCCAAGGACCAATCCCAGAGCAAGCTCAGCCTTACCCTGGGGAAGTCTCCTCCTCTCAAGTCAAAAATGAAAGAAAGAATGAAGAAGAAAGAAACCCCAAATCGAGACAGAGGTTGACCCGAACCAGGTCAAGAGCCTCGTCGAGCTCTGGCATTGGTCCCTCCTCTTTGCAGGTCTCATATATGCCTATGACGCTGTTAACCCTGGCGCCTCCCTAATGTGTTACATCGGCATGTTCATGAACCCCGAGTTCGGATCTTGTGGCTAATCGGATAACCAAACAACAAACAATTTGGGTTTGTTTTCTTTTTTATTACATTCCCAACAGCATATGAATCACCAAAATGATGTTATCGAGTCTTTGCAAGAGCGAATTAGGCATTACGAGCAGTTCTCTGCGGACCAGGAGGAGGTTAAGGCTAGTAAGGAGAAAGAGGTGCGTCTCCCTTCCCCTCCCCCTCCCGTTTTTGGTTGTTCCATTCGCACCGTTCAACGAGCACGGTATCTAATGCTGTTCTTCAGTCTGAATTGATGCAAATAATTCACCGACAAGCACGAGAAATTGCCCTCATCTCTTCGGCATGGTACGATTTCCAGTCGAGACTACAGAATGGCAATATCGTGCTCTCTCGACACCGCGGGGCAGCTGGTGCAAGCGCACATCATGCAGAGGCCAACCGCACCTGGCTAGGCAAGCAAAGGGCCCTGGTTGTCCCCAGGGCTGGCGGTCGATAGACGAGCCGTGCCACTAAAGAGCGAAAGAAGACGTGAAGAGATTGTAACATTATGCATAAAGTTGGATCAAATGTTATTTCGGGAGAAAAGGGGGATGGATGGCAACTAAGGGGGTTATATATACTACCCGTACATACCTGGCTTGGGTACAGAAGTGATTTTCCTTTGTTTGGATACCATCATTGCCTTTGAGTGCATGTTTAGCCAGGCTAGTTTCGGTTTCATTTGTTTGGGTTTCGTCTTTTATTTTCCTATTTAGCATATATGCATCATCACATCAACATCATATATACAAACAGCAAACAGCTTTTTGGTGGAGATAATGTTTAATAATACACGCTCGCTATTCTAATCTCAAGACCATTTTGAATATAGTATCGTACAATTAGATATGGTTAAGATGCCTGAAACATTAGTAGATGGTATGCGGAGAGGATATCACACCCACTCCTTGGGCTGTTTTAGCACCTCCATCAACTCCTTCTCCCTCTCCATACCCTCAACAGTATCCCCAGAATCTAGACCATCCGTCCTCGTCCCCGAGACAGGGTCCATGTACACCCACTTGGCTGTTCTCGGTAAACTCATCAAAATACTCTCAATCCTAGCACCGGGAGTACGCAGCCCAAAGCTCGTGCCTCGATCATGTACAAGGTTGAACTCAACATAGCGTCCACGACGAAGCTGTTGCCAGTCCTTCTCCTGCTCCGTGAAAGGCATGTCCTTCCGTTTATTCAGAATGGGCACATACGAAGGTAGGAACGAACATAGGCCATCTGTTACGAACGAGAAGATACCCTCCTGCGCATCCTTGGCTGACGTTGAAGCCGAGTCTGGCGAGGACTGGCGTATGAATTCAGTATCAAGGTCGTCGAAGAATATTCCGCCGATTCCTCGTGCTTCGTTTCGGTGTGGGAGGTAGAAGTATTTATCACACCAAGCCTTGAACTTGGGATAATATGAAGTATCATGCTTATCACACACGTCCTTTATCGTTTTATGGAAATGTTCACAGTCCTCAGGAAACAGATAAGAGGGAGTCAGATCGGTACCACCGCCAAACCACCAATTTTTCGGCCCGTTAACCACATCCTTGGGATCTGATGTTTCGAAAAACCGATAGTTTAAATGGACTGTTGGGGCCATGGGATTCTTTGGATGAAGGACAAGCGAGAGTCCTGCAGCAAAGAAATCTAACGACTCGACGTCCGAGGAGACGAATGACTTATGGTCTGCGCGCATCTTCTCGATGGCCGGGCGGGGCAATTTTCCGTATACGACCGAGACGTTGACTCCGGCCTTTTCGAACACGTTGCCGTCCTGTAGAACGCAAGAGATGCCTCCTCCACCGTTTGGACGGTTCCATTCGTCTATTATGAAAGACTTGCCATCTATCTGGGAGAGCTCGTCGACGATTCGTTTTTGTTGATCTTTTATTAACTTTTCCATGCGCAAACGCATGGGCGAGGATGGTGTTATTTCGGATTGGCGCCTTGCTTGTTCGTCAAGCTGAGCAATGGTGGGAGCGTCTAGGGAGATGGGTGGGGTGGTAGACTGTAGATATCATTAGCAATGCCCTCTGTATGAGAATGAAGGTACCAACCGTAGAGTATAGTGCCGCGGCTGTGAGGGCTGTCGCAAAGCCGATGAAGGGCAGAGCTCCTCTTGATCTCCCTATGCTGCCGCTGGCTATGTTATGGGCCTGGCGCCTGGTGGTCCGAAGACACTGGTGCCGTGCAAAGGGTACACGCCGTAGAGTTCCCCGAAGCATCGTGGACATGCGAGGAGTAGCCATCTTCCGAACAAGCACTTTAATAGGGAAGGACCTACAAAATTATAGTCAATTGGAACCAAACGGGGTCTAGTATGTGTAAAATTAATGGAAAATGGCTCCAACTGAACTTCAAGGCCGGTTATATGTCTTGAGCTGTGTTTCTGGAGATAACACAACTTGTTGCCGGATCAGCAAAGCTCCGACACATCTCCACCATCACGTGATATCAACAGGCCACCGCCAAAGAAAGTTGCCATAGTTGCATAGAACTAAGAGCTGCAGAGATAGGCTGACACGAGTCTGAGACGGTTCTTGAGACGGGGGAAAGGGGTCATGTGAAGGCGAGATGCGAGTCATCGCCTGGGACTGCAGAGAGCATCGGCTGTCCTTGACCTGGTTGGAGGTGCCTGTTGATCATTTGTATACCAGCAAACTAGAAGTCTATCAGAAGAGCCGCACGCCGCAAGCCGCAACGCCGTCTCAACCTTCGCTTAGCATGACCACGCCGTTCCAGGTATCCAGTCACTCTCGTCACCCTCTCTGAGTCACTTGTCTTGTCTTGTCTCTTCTTCTTATTGTTTCTTGTCCTTGTTGTCCTTCTTGTCTCCATCTTCCGCCTTCGTGTATGCAGGGTTAGTCATCATATGTCTTTGTCAGCAGATGCATCACGTGGCTGACTCACCGCCTTCGCCCGATCAGGCAGTCACATCAGGTGGAGCCTACGCTAGTCCTAATACGGTCTTAGCGTCCCGTGCCCACCGCTTCCGTTTAAGTACGCGGGGTCCAGCTCTTCTTCTTACTCTTACTCTACTTACTCTTACACTCTACACTCTACACACTCTCGCAACATCCTCCATCTACGCCTCTGCTGATATCAAGCATACACCTACAGCCTCGTCTACACACTACAGCCAGCACCCGCCAGCAACCATGCGATCGAAGTTCAAGGACGAGCACCCGTTCGAGAAACGCAAGGCAGAAGCCGAGCGCATTCGACAGAAATACGCTGACCGCATCCCCGTAAGAGCCTCTGCACCTCTCACCGGGCCCCAGCCGTAACTCCCAGCTTCACAACACATCTAACACTCCCGTCTTTGCCTACAGGTCATCTGCGAGAAGGTCGAGAAATCAGATATCGCCACCATCGACAAGAAGAAGTACCTCGTCCCCGCAGACCTGACCGTCGGACAGTTCGTCTACGTCATCCGCAAGCGCATCAAGCTGTCCCCGGAGAAGGCCATCTTCATCTTCGTCGATGAGGTGCTTCCACCCACCGCCGCTCTCATGAGCAGCATCTACGAAGAGCACAAGGATGATGACGGCTTCCTGTACATCACGTGTGTATTTCCTCGCACCTCCCTTATCTCCGTTTGGTCCGCCTGGCTAACCGTGTGACTTGCTTAGATACTCCGGCGAAAACACATTCGGAACGTTCGCTGAGCTGCAATAAGTGCATCGTCGCTTCGTTTCGTTCGATTTTAATTTAATGGTGTTTACGGGGGTAGTTATGATGTCATGTTATCTGGATAGCTATAGAATCCATTCTTTCAGCCTTGGGGATGACCTCTCGCCTCCCTTCACTCACTCCCAACTTTACCTACGACCTAATGCGGCACGATGCGTGAACAGGAATAATCCGGTCATCCCTCTCGGCTCTTCAACCTCATTTTATTGCTCTTTTCCTTCTTTTGGCTGGCTGTGGATTTTGGTATTCGGCGTTTGATTCCCCTTACGGACAGGACGGACTGAATGGGACAGACAGATAGATGGCACTGCGCCACACGACCTCATCGACACCAGTTCAACGTATTACGATGGTCCCAGCCATCTGTCCCCGTGCTGATGGCTCTCCTGGTTCTCCTTCTTCCCCTCTTTTTGGTGACTTGTCATTTTCGGCCTTGCAGTACAGTTCGCTCTATCAGCAGCAGTGCTGATGGCAGTTGTTGTTGCATACTGGTCTCGCTTTTGTACTTTATCTTGTCCTAAATAATACAAGCGTACCAGGGAAACAGCTTCGTTTTGATAACATACTCGTGACGTTAAAGTTCCGACGAGATAAGCATAAAAGATAGCTCTCTAACATAAACGAATAGTTTCCATGACACGCTAGCACGCTAGATATTGTTGGTACATTTGGTACATTTGGTACAGTTGTTGCAGTATTCGGTTCTCGATTCATCCCCCAAATTTGTTCCTCGGCTTCCCGCTGTTGTTGAGCCCTACCACCCCATTTCGATGCTGCCCATACCTAACCGCTTTTCCATAACGCCGTTCTGGTATCACGAAGGGAAAAAAAGGCACATCAGACACCTCAGCTCAGCCATCACTCCTCATCGTCTCGCGCCCGTCTGGCCCGTTAATTTTCCGAGTTTAAGCGGTCTGCTACTATAATTCTCGCATTCGCCCCGGTGATATAGATAGATGTATTGAGCAATGTTCACTGCTATTATCGGCTTTCACTCCCAGTTATTCCACCATCTCATCGCCCTTCCTTGACCCAGACTAAGTAGTGAAATGATATCAGAAGGCTGATCAGGGAATCGTTCGCGGTGTTCGCGCCTTATTCGGAGAAATGCGGCTGAGCTACCAATTACCATGGCAAAGATGGGATCGGCGATTCTAGAGATGCAGTGTTAGTAGAGCTATTCGTTGAATGGCAAGCATGGATGTTTAAAGCATGGATGGGTATGAAGGAGGAATATATCGGCTATGACATACTTTGAGATAAGGTAGGGGTATGCCACTGGAGACGCCATAGTGAAGAGTAATCGTATCTGCAGATATAGATGGGTTATCGTGGCTGTTGCGACATCGTTGTAGGAGCTTCGGTTTACTTTGAAGTAGAATTAAGCTGCGATGCATATCACGTGATATGCTTTCACGGCCCAGTGGACAGGACAGGGTTGAAGCTTCGGTGGCCGTTAAAGCCTATGGAATTTACAAATGTATAGCATAAAGGGTCCTCTTTTTGAAATAGCCGTATTTTGCATTAACTCCAGAACTAGACTGACATAAAACCATGATTGGGAGACGATTCTCTATAAATACAGCGAAAGCCGGACGAGATATTAAAATCTATCATAAATAGAACACAGAACCCAGGGGAGTTGGGTGATCCCCTGTGTAAGAAAGAGGGCCCGGCGCCAAGAAGAGGCAAGCAAGAAACCAATGAATCAAGCCAGTGATTTAAACTACCTTTCCAAAGGCGGGTATAAGCGTCTGTGCCAGCCAGAAGCTGAACACTAGCTTAGGACCGGTCATCAGGAGCTTGGGGGTCAGACCCTTGAAGAAAGAGGTCATACCCTCGTTCTTGACCATGCTGCTGACGATACGGAATCCAGACTCGGGGTTCTCGAAGTTTCGGTTCTGGATACGGGTCTTGATCACGTCGAGAGGAGCGGAAACTATGAGCGATGCGCTAGCACCGGCGATCGAGGCAATGAAGTTCTGGAACCAGGATGCGGAGTTGTAGTCCGTGAGGCCGAAAACTTTTTCTTTGGTGAATGCAGAACCACCGAAAAGCTAAGGGAAGATGGTTGTTAGATATAAGGTTTTATTTTCAGCAAGAGTAATGATTCTAGGTAGAACTTACGGCGAAGGAACCAGGTGCGTTACGGGCAGCAGTCCAGCCAGCACCACGGTATAGACCCATTCCTTCATCGGCAATGATCTTGAATAGACCTCGGCCACGGAAGGCGTCTGGGTTGGTTTGTCGCTTGATCTTAAGGACGTCAAGTGGGAGGAGGACGATTTCTCCGATACCGATCAAACTAGAGCACTGTCAGAGACCCTACTAGCAAAGAAAATGTATAGTTGGTGGTTGTGTACCTTCCAGCGGTTGCGTGCATAATGGCTTTGCCAGTTCCTTTGCCGAAGGCATTATCAAACTCCTTCCCGTAATTCGCGCCTAGGTAGTCGCGTACGAATGGCTGACCGCCATATTTGTATATTCTTTGCAAGACCTAAAGCGTTCAAGTTAGACGTCGAATCGGGGTTGTACATCATTTACTCGATGGAAGATGTACCTTGTATCCAGCAGCGTAACCAAGGCCGGGGAAGAGAGATGTGAATTTCCGTGCAATGCCGGCAGAGGAATGGTCTCTAAAAACGACTTTGTTCAACTCGGAAACGTTGGCGATCTTAAGAAGGCGCAAGTTAGCAACGAGTATAGCTAGATGGTGTCCAAGAGTAATGTACCTTTCCCTGGTTGCTCATGAGACGTTTGGCAGTTGTATCGACCTAGCCAGGTGAGATATCTCAGTCATTTTGTCCCTTCACATGTATCCCAAACCACGAAGCTATTTACCGGATGGAAGATGAGCAGTTCCGCAATACCAGCGGATCCTGGTAAAATAGGTCAGTAAGAGCTCTCGATCACATTGAAGAGCATACACATACCTGATCCCAACAGACGAGCAACGCCAGACTCTCTCTTGACATCCTTGGTCGCCGAGCCAGCTCCAGCAACAGCAATTGCAGGTGGAGACATGTTGTAATTGATAAAACTGGTCTTCTTTTTCTTCCTTCCTACTAAATATGCTAGAACGAGAGTCGCAAATCAGACGAAATGACAGCAGAGGAGAAGAATGGACGGTCTTTGAAGAGAAGTTGAACGCTGGATGAACTCGTCTCGGCCCTTGCAGCCGATGTCGCTGGAGCCCAAAAAATTTCTCCTGGTAGCTCCTTCTTGGCGCGTCCGTGCCTGGGGCAGCAGCACGTGAGCTGGGCCTTGGGTTTCTCTCTTACCTAGTACTTCGACTTCCGAGACGATGTCGAGATATCACCGTCGTCACTGTTATCACTCGGCTCTTGCAGTGTAGGCTGCATTACTTTATACCCAGTCTCATAGTGACGTTATCAACGGCGGCGTCACTATAAGTTGCTGTTTCTCTTTATCTTATTGATACTATCTATTGAATAGTATGCTATATCCTCGTCACTGTGTTAATGCCTACGTATCATCGACATCGACTCGACTTTCACTGGCTATGTCAGTTGAATCAGTCAATATGAAGTCACTAGAAACGGTCATCGACAGCCAGGATGCAGTGTCACGGTCAACTGCATAAAAGGACCATTTCTCGAGGAGCAAAGATCCCTCTCTTAGAAACCCCCAACCATTAAACCACAAGAATCTGCATCATCTTCTCCGAGAACCCAGATCCAAAAACGATAACCATCTTCATATACTTTCAGTACGCTCGACAAGCCCTCGACAAGCCCTCGACAAGCTCTCGATAAGCAAACATGAAGATCACAAGTGTTCTCTTTCTCGGCCTTTCTGCCCTTGCAGCATACGTTCAAGCCACTCCAGCTCAACCCTCGGCCGCCCCAACCATCGGAGAGTTCACTAGGACCCCCGGCACCGTCGTCGACACCAGCAAGCACCAGGAAAAGATGGCGGTCAAACCGTTCAAGCGCGACGTTAGAACCGACGAGGGCGAGGTTCTTCATCTTGACCTCAACACCATCTCTGCTGCCATTCAGCCCGGAGACGCCCTACATGGCACTCTTCCAAAACATTCCAACGCGGTTCGCGGTCGCTCAGCTGCCACAATAAACTGCCCTCGTTATGCTCCGTGGATCTGTGAGGGAGTGACCTGCATGAACATCTTCACTCATAACTGCTGCCAGGGAGGGCTTCTCTGTGAGGACCCCGATGTCTGTGTACGTGACGTGATGGGCTATCCCGCCTGCCATAAGAATTAACCATAGCGGGATGTGCATGGCTGGTCGATAGGCGAAGCACGTCGAGTATTTTCTATCCACCTACTCTCTAAGACCTTTTTCCATTCTATATTCCAAATTTCATGTCTTATAGTGGTTTAATTGGCATATTGTTCCCTGTTACTGACGTGGATAATCTTTCCTCATTGTACGTAACATAGACACTTGTTGCCGAGAAAGTAAATCTTAAGATTCGAACTTGACCTGCCGACTTAAATCAAGGGGCTTGGGTTGCTAGCTTTCTGTTTGCTGTACGGCGAAAGCCTGTCGAAGGTTATTGTTGTATTTCTCCCTATCTTCTGTCTTCCGGATGAGAATATCTCTAACATTGAACCTCCACTGGAAAATCATCACGAGGCCATATTCCTCCTCGCCGTATTTATCTTTGCCGAGCTTTGGTTGAATTCGATCAAGAAATAGGTGGAATATAGCAGTGGGGCTTTGAAGAGCAAGTGAATACCAAAAAGTACCCGTGTCCCATGCTTTCGACATTATTGTTGATAGTTGAATATTTTTGAGTTCATGGCTTTCTTCCTGAGCTAGGATGTGTACAAATTCCGTCCACATCTCCCTGTATTCATCCTCGTTAATAGCGTCGGCAAACTCGCTTGTAAGCCAATAGGGAGGATGAATCATCTCAACTGGTAGAGAACATCCCCATTCAAGGTCCACAAGCGAGGTGATATTCCACCTATCATCAACAAATATGTTGCTCTGGTGTAGGTCGGTTAGCGAGAATATAAAAGGTCCCCGCCGTAAGTCTCGCCGGAAGAATAGAGGGATAGAAACACGCATTCCTGTTAGCGTTGCTACCTGTTGGATATAGTCAGAGCCGTTATTTATCGCATTTGGTTGATAAAGCAAGCGGCTGTCATGTAGGCCCACTATGTCAGTGATATAGGAGTCTGTGGTCTGGTAGGTATAGTTGCGCTGAATGTCTATAGGAATTTCCTCATTTTCGAGCTCTTGAATTTCGAGAGTTAGAGGTCTATTCGATAATGAGATAAACCCGTTATTATCTATGATGAATGACCCAATACGGGGTAGGGGAACGCGGGCAAAGCTCAACATTATACGGGCAAGCCCACGGAATAGCGTAGCCCTCAAAGCAGCATTGTCCGAGTTTTTAAACCAGGAGTCTGACAGCATTGTCCCTTGTTTTGGCTCGATGCATTCTATCAGAACGTATGCGAGATCTGATGGGGGCTTGAAAGTAGGCAGATGATGAGCGTACTGGGACGGAATAATGGGTTCAGACCATATAAATCTGCTGGTCCACAAGTATATCTGGCGACGTATAAGATGGTACCATCTAGTAAGGAATGGTAGATTCCTTATCGCGGTAAACTAGAGCAATTAGCAAGCTGTACTATTATATATAAAACTAAGAGAGGCCTACCGATTCACCTGAGGATAGTGAAAACCCGTAAAGTCGTGGGATAGGAATATGAGGATGATATTCTTGTAACCAGGCGTAAGTACCAGCCTCGCATCTCACTTTTTCGTCGGCGTTGCCTGGTCTGAATTCTTCGCCAACTTTATAGAGAAGAGGAAGACGGAGAAGCACGCGATTTCCAGGTTGTTCTCTTGTCCAATCTTGAATAGTAACTGGTATACATAGATTAAAGCTCCCCCGGAACCATTCATTTGCTGAATTCGCGATACGGCATCTGGAAGGATCGACATTCAGATGATGAGAAACAACGTCTTTGACCCATTGCTCTCTACTGGCAAGGTCTGCGATAAACTGGTTCTGCTTCTCGAAGTATCCAAGCCTATGGAGAATGTTGATTTCCTTATCCTTGGCCGCTGAGTAGGAAATCTCCCCTTGGAGAAGACGCCGCTTCATGGTGGCTAAATTTCTCTCAACCTCAGAATTCAAGGTCATCGGAAGCTGTTTGTTTATGCGCGTCAAGACCAGAGAACTATTCCCCTGCCAAGGATTCCTATTTGGGGAAATATGTTGTTCCTTAGCCTGAACATTTGGTCTTTAGCGCTAGGCATTGGTTTTTCCATTGGAGTCTTTCTCTAGCTACTCCGTACATTTGACAGGATATTAATACGTAACCCTGTTAGGAGGATACATTGCCCGCTCTGACGGAGCTTATCTCGCTATCCATGCCAAGCTATTCTAGAAGTGTTTAGAGCTTGAGCCTCAAAACATCGACCAACAATTCATGATAGAATGCATCAACGAGATACCAGACTCGAAGCTCGGAAACTGAAGCAATACCCAATTTACTGCTTCCTTATACTATATAGAAGCTACATAACAAGCTCACTGAGCCAATCAACGGCATGATGCTTGGTTCCCTCCCGGTGATAGAGCCTAGGGACGTGAGTATACAAACTGATCCTACACTGCGATAAATATAATTGGTGCTGCTGCTAATACATAATACCTCCAGTCTCACACATTATGGTACTCATCCTCGCATACTGACCGATCTACCTCCAACACCTCGCAAAATGGGGCCGCCAACGGACATCCGCAACCTGCCCGCCGAAATACACGCCCCCCTGCCATGGCATCTCCTCTTTTCTCAGCATCATTTGACCCGCTCGCTACTCTGCTATTAGAAGAACGTGCTCTCAGATTACGAAAGCAAAATATTGCCTCCTTTGGATACTCATGGATCCGGCCTGCGGGCTTCTCAAAGACGATGATGGGTATTCGAGAAGAGGAGATGGAGTGTGAAGAGGGTGCTGGAGCTGGAGCGGGGGAAGGAGATATAGAGGAAGAAGAGTTTATAGAAGGGGTCGAAGGCGGCGAGGGTGGTGGCATGGGGCTAGACGGTCAGGGAGGTGGTGGTGACGGTGAGGAGGGTGGAGATACGGGTATGGAGAGAGATTTGGACGGAGATATCCCTGACGGTGATGGGGAAGGGTTTGGACTTGTGGAGGATGGGGAGGAGGCGTACGAGGATGAAGAGGAGGAGTTTCTGGACGAAGAGGAAGAAGGGATGATGGAGCGGGATCTGGATGACGATGTTCCCGAGGCACTAGCCGGTGGTGGTTCAGACGACGACGATGAAGATGAGGACGAAGAGGATGAAAGTGAAGAAGAGGATGATGATGAAGAAGGAGATGGATATGGTGACGATAGTAGTCAGGTCCGCACGCCTGCTGGAAGAACACCGAACATGAGGACGCCAGGCAGTTCATATATGATGATGGGGCGAGATTTAGATGGTAGCGTACCGAATGTGCCGCAAGAGACCCCTTCCCAACAGCAGGAATGGGAGCATACGGACTCTGATGAGGACATTTATGATGATGATGATGACGACGAAGATGAAGATGAGGACGATGACATGGACGTGGAGAACTCCAGGCTGAGTCTCGCCAGTTTACCCCGAGGTAGCATACCTCGTCTTACACCATCTGCTCCACGAAGAGAGACAGAGGCTGAACGAACATTCCTTGAACGATGGGGTGGGCATGATGAGAGTATAGATTTTGGATCGAGTGGCATGTTGCCGGAGAATGCACTCAGTATAACGCGGCGACGAAGTCGAAGGCAGGCGGACGAAGACTCCGAACAGGATGAGCTATGATTGATGAAGTACGGGCTATACGAATATTAGATTATTATTATTACTATTATTATTATCATTAGATGGCGAATGCATGGACAGCTGGATGAGAGACATTACAAATGTTAGATTCCATGCTAAGAATAAACCTTCGCTGAAAAGGTGTATGAAGAAATAAAAAGAATACAGAGAATAGAAGACCGTCATGCATGCACACATGCCCCCCAGTCAGACAGAAAGACAATCAGACATCAAGCATCATCGTATGTAACATCCTGAGGCCGACGAAAGACAAAACAAAATCCCAAACTCCTCTAACGAGCTCCCCAAAGTAAAGTTATATCCAGTGCACTCCGCCAATGAGAATATCCAACATCAACGTAAGAAGGGTAAAGGTTGCATGAATAGGCGAGCATTATTGTTTGACCTGTTCGATTCGGATCGGATCTAATTCGACGAGCCGAGCAGGCTAGAATAGCCAAACATATGCGAAAAGGCAGAAGACGAAGATGAAGAAGCCCAGCCAGACCCGCCAGCCTACGCCCGTCCGCTCGGCCATCCTGAGCATTCGGTTCATGGTCCCACGTAGCTGGACACGCGAGGCGTCGAAGGCATCGTTCATTTTTTCCGCAAGGGAACTCGACTCCCTTATCTCGTCGCCGATAGCTATTGTGATCTATAAATGAACACTTAACGTTAGCACTGTATACCTATATTCATGAAGTATATTAGGGAATAGACGCACATCTTTCAGCATCTTCACTTTGGCAGTGATACCCTCGATCTCAGAGTCATTCTGTGACTCCAGAGAGGAAAGCACTGCATCGGAATATTGGCCTCTACATACACCGTATCAGTAATGTACTCCGTATATGTCGGGTAAGTGAACGTACTTTGAATTCGGTGTGGCGGCCCTATACGTGGACCCATCACCACCAACACCACCTATATGTCCATTTGAATACCCCTGTACATACCCACCGGGTCGCGAAGGTGATCGGCTATTAGCTTGCGCAGGTGATCTGCTGCTGCCTCCGTTATATGAATCGAACAGCGAGGACGAAGACCGTGGATCTCGCTGGTGGAGAGTCGAGTGTGTGAATCTGTTACCGTTAGAACCATCTCGCCCATTCGTTTGTTCAGGCGGAATGCAGATGTCTTACCGGGATGCCATTTATTCAAGCCAACAAAGGAGAAACCGAAACATTGTTCGTGCAAGGGAGCGAGATCAGGAGAGAAAGAAAGGGAGATCTGTTGTTTCTGTTAATCAGATCGATGCGTTCATTTTCCGTGCTTAGTCAGCGGTATAGCGAGCTTGATGGTTGGTGGTTGGAGGTCGAGGAGCGCAACAAGGCAAACAGAGCTAGATAATTGGTCAAGTAGGGAAAGGTAGCAAGGAGAAAGGAGAAGGATATTTTCATTCGTTAAACTATGATGGGTGCTAAAAGGAAAATATGAAGCATAAAAGGCTGTAGAGGCACGAGTCACTGCTCCATTGGTTCGTTACGTCTTTTAATCATCCATCCGTGAAGTTCATCTGGCAGTGCAACCGTGCTGCGTAGTTTGTTTGTTTTTCCCTTTTTAAAACCATTCCATCAGTCCACCAGCCCGCCCACCAATCACCCCAGCCAGCCACCAAAGGAAGAAGCAGATAAAGAAAAGGAAACAAGTAAAGAAATTGGTTCATAACACCTACACCCATGAAAGGAACCGTAGAGATACTCCGAAGGAAGATGGGGTTCACATTTGTAAGTGGCGTAGTATCATTGGCAGCAATCAATGCTCCATCTCGTCCTCGTTGACGGCGGCCTTGAAGTCCTCATCGTCGTCTTCTTCCATGGCGTCGTCACCGGCCTCTTTCTCCATAGCGGCGAGCTCGGCGTAGTTGACCTGCTTGCCGCGTGTGCGTCGGCCGCTGGGGATGATGTTGTCTGTTGATATGGGCTCGAGGTTATCGTTTCCACCTTCTTCGTCTTCGTCGACAGCTGTGCAAAAAAGTTAAGTGCTGAACATGTTACTGTCTGCAATTGCGGTGCTTACCGTCCTCCTGCGCCGTGTTAGTATTGGTTGGTGAATGAAGTCAGGATGAACGGTAGCTTACAAGCTCCTCTTCTTCCTCCGAGCTCTCATCTTCCTCCATGTCGACGTCGTCCGGCACGCGATCGACGGCCTTTCCCTTGCCCTTGTCCATGGAGGTGTCGATGGACGCGTCGTTTCCGGGGAGAGTAGTCTCGGTGTGGTCACCCATTGTGAGTTGTGTGTCGAAGAAACGTGTGCTAGAGAGTGGTATACAGTATGCTAGAGCGAGAGAGGCAAGGGAGGGACAAGGTAGAGAGGTCCGAAGTGAAGGCGGAAGTTCAGCAGGTTCGCGATGCGCCGAGTTTGGAAGTCAGCTTAGTAACATAACACGTGACTTTTATCTGGAGGGGAAGATATTATGTAAGCAGAAAGTAGTAAGCAGATGAACATCTACGATCTCTGTCCTGTCCTCATCTTAGCATCTTAGTCTTCGTCTTGTCCTCATCTTAGTCCTCTTGATATCAAAGTTGCCTTTGACTCGCCTCGATAAAGTCAATAGGGGAGGATGAAGTGAGGTGAGGGCGAGGGGCGATACCTCAAGGTACCTGTTGCCACAGCTAAAAATATACTGCGCCTCAAGTACCTTTCGCGAACCTTCCACGGACCACCCTGGGACATCCCACCTTGATTACGTCATAAGCCCACCAAACAAACAGAGAGAGAATTCTGCCTTGACGTTCAGATAGATCAGTTGATGTTCACAACAGAGAGCAAGCCAGTAGACCAGTAGCCAGTTCAGTAGCAGTAGCCATAGTGACAGCAGCAGCCAGTGACTCCATTGACTGCGGAAGAGCGACAGGGAAGATGCCAGAAGTGAGGTGAGGTGACGTGAAGGAGCAAGATGCTGGTGGAACCAGGCGAAGATGCTAGAAGCTTCTGGCATGAAAAACCTCACCGCCCGCATATAAACATATTTCTTCCCGCACAACTTCTTCTCTTTCTCTTCTTCTCACTTACACAACTTCACACTTCACCAACTCTCTCTACTTGATTAGAGACACCAGCTTCACACACTCTAAGAAGCATTGATATCGTGCTCTCTTCTGTATACTACCTTACTTCACACACATCTTCACAATGGCGCCCGCTGTTGGTGAGTAATACCTTGTTTTGCTCTTTATTTTTTTGGCCTGATGAAGGATAAACAAGAGATACTAACAGCCTGCTAGGTATCGATTTGGGTACCACGTACTCCTGCGTGGGTATCTTCCGTGATGACCGCATCGAAATTATTGCCAACGACCAGGGTAACCGCACCACCCCGTCGTTCGTGGCCTTCACAGACACCGAGCGTCTCATTGGAGATGCCGCAAAGAACCAGGTCGCCATGAACCCCATCAACACCGTCTTCGATGCCAAGCGTCTTATCGGACGCAAGTTCAATGATGCTGAGGTCCAGGCCGACATGAAGCACTTCCCCTTCAAGGTCGTCGAGAAGGGTGGAAAGCCCATCGTCCAGGTCGAGTTCAAGGGCGAGGAGAAGCAGTTCACTCCAGAGGAAATCTCTTCCATGGTCCTCACCAAGATGCGTGAGACTGCTGAGGCTTACCTCGGTGGCACCGTCAACAACGCCGTCGTCACTGTCCCCGCTTACTTCAACGACTCCCAGCGTCAGGCTACCAAGGATGCCGGTCTCATTGCTGGACTCAACGTTCTCCGTATCATCAACGAGCCCACTGCTGCTGCCATCGCCTATGGTCTCGACAAGAAGACCGAGGGTGAGCGCAATGTCCTCATCTTCGATCTCGGTGGTGGTACTTTCGATGTCTCCCTCTTGACCATCGAGGAGGGTATTTTCGAAGTCAAGTCTACCGCCGGAGACACTCACTTGGGTGGTGAGGACTTCGACAACCGTCTCGTTAACCACTTCGTCAACGAATTCAAGAGAAAATTCAAGAAGGTTTGTCCTCCATTTCCCTTCAAGACATAACCGTTGGGACCATTTGCTAACAAATGTATATAGGATCTCTCCACCAATGCACGTGCCCTCCGCCGTCTCCGCACTGCCTGTGAGCGTGCTAAGCGTACCCTGTCGTCTGCCGCTCAGACTTCCATCGAGATCGACTCTCTCTACGAAGGTGTCGACTTCTACACCTCCATCACCCGTGCCCGTTTCGAAGAGCTCTGCCAGGACCTCTTCCGCTCCACCATGGAGCCAGTCGAGCGTGTCCTCCGTGATGCCAAGATCGACAAGTCCTCCGTCCACGAGATTGTCCTCGTCGGTGGTTCCACCCGTATCCCCAAGATCCAGAAGATGGTCTCCGACTTCTTCAACGGAAAGGAGCCCAACAAGTCCATCAACCCCGATGAGGCCGTTGCCTACGGTGCCGCTGTCCAGGCCGCCATTCTTTCCGGTGACACCTCTTCCAAGTCCACCAACGAGATCCTCTTGCTCGATGTCTCTCCCCTATCCCTCGGTATCGAGACCGCTGGTGGTGTCATGACCCCACTCATCAAGCGCAACACCACCATTCCAACCAAGAAGTCCGAGACCTTCTCTACCTTCTCTGACAACCAGCCCGGTGTCTTGATCCAGGTCTTCGAGGGTGAGCGTGCCCGCACCAAGGATAACAACCTCCTCGGAAAGTTCGAGCTCACTGGTATCCCACCTGCCCCCCGTGGTGTTCCTCAAATCGAGGTCACCTTCGATGTTGATGCCAACGGTATCATGAACGTCTCTGCTCTCGAGAAGGGTACCGGAAAGACCAACAAGATTGTCATCACCAACGACAAGGGCCGTCTGTCCAAGGAGGATATCGAGCGCATGTTGGCTGAAGCCGAGAAGTACAAGGCCGAGGACGAGGCCGAGACTGCCCGTATCAGCGCCAAGAACGGACTCGAGTCTTACGCTTACTCCCTCAAGAACACCATGAGCGACTCCAAGGTTGACGAGAAGCTCGACGCTGCCGACAAGGAGAAGCTCAAGGCTGAGATCGACAAGGTCGTTGCTTGGCTCGATGACAACCAGGCTGCTACCAAGGAAGAATACGAAGCTCAACAGAAGGAACTTGAAGGGTATGTCAATCCAATCCTCTCCTGAAAACCATATGTCTTTTGAATACAAAACTAACTTTCTCTCTTAACAGTGTTGCCAACCCCATCATGATGAAGTTCTACGGAGCTGGCGGTGAAGGTGGTGCCCCTGGTGGCTTCCCCGGCGCTGGTGGCCCCGGAGGTCCAGGTGGTTTCCCAAGCGCTGGTGGCCCAGGAGGCGCTGCCCAACACGACGACGGCCCAACCGTCGAGGAAGTCGACTAAACACCTCACCTCCGACTTTCGAAGAAAGAAACCTTCCTCCACCACTTCATGTGGCTTACGAATCACCTACACCGAAAAAAGAATTTCACAAACCGTCATTCCAAGGGGCGCAGGGTTCATCATGTCTTCTTTTTTTCCTTTCTTCACTAATGAGTGCATATTATGTGTTTTTCTAATGTCCCTTTCCTATGTCCTTACTTGATGACCTTTTCCTTTTTACCTGCTTTAAACGAACGAAAAACTAGCACCTACACCATACCACCATACACGGATAGGACAAGGATGGAGGGTCAGTTGGCCATGCCATTCGAACGAATGTTCCTTTCTCCTTTTTTCCTAAATCCAAAAAATCCAAGTTTTTCTTCTATCTTTCTCAGGATTCAATCATAGATGTGGTCTTTACCAGGGTGGAGGGTGCTTGGTGAAAATAATAGTTAGCAATTCCAAGGCCGTTTATATTATACTTACTTCCTCTGTAGGCTCCAAATAGACACAAGTGATTCTACTACTTTCATCTGCCATGAAGCATGCAATGGGCAGGATAGAGGATAGATCAACACGCAGTGGGTGCAGTCTTGGCGTAGCTTCAAAGACATCATAGCTATCGTATCCTCATAATAAATTAGACATCAATACATGAATACACCAATTTTTAAACGGCAAAGCCTCCTCTATACAGAACCCATTTTTAAATCATCCCTTTACCTCTAGAAACGCAAGAAAATCTCTTCAAACCGCCCACCGCTGCTCTCCAAGCACCCCCACGCCGGTCGACGGCGAAACAATCTCAGCCTGCGCCCTCATGATCTCCACCGCTTGCCCGAAAAATGAATCGATCCGAAGCACAGCAGGCCTCAAAAGCCCAATATTTCTCTCGTCCGTCAGCGTCGAGAGATGCTTGATCGTCCTGTGGAATGTTTCTAACATTTCGTACGCTGCAGTGACGCGGTCTGGTGTGAAGGCGCAAAGGAATAAGTAGATGAGGAAGTTCGTGCAGAGGATGAAGTTACTGCGAGCGTCTGCAGTGCGTTAGTTGAATAAATCAAACCCGTCAATTAATAAGGAGGTATGGAATGGATAATGGCAACTTACGACGACCCCAGAATGACTGCAGAGTATCCTGTTGGATGGTTTCGACGAACCGGACGAATGATCGGAAACAGGCCAGAGCACCATCGAAATGTCGTCTGAGACTGGAAGAGGGCGTTGTTTTTGAATGTACGGTTGCAGGAGTCATCAGGGCCCTAAACAGGAGCGTTTCAGTCGCGTAGAATGAAAGGTGGAGGGATGCTAACATTGGGTTAGCATCTTGATATCATTCTGCTGAACTACATGGCGGGCATCACACACCATTGACACAATGCTCTACTCCTTGCGGAGAGAAGGAAAGGCCAAGACACTGCGGCAGCAACGACATCCAATTCTGCAGAGCTGCCTGGCATCTCAGCAGTGACTGCTCCTTTGGAATATGTCCCTTGATCGATTCGCTATACCCCGCGAGCGTGCTGGAGAGCATCAGCCGACACATTCATTTGCTGGGGCCGGCAATAGAATCAATCACGGCCTGGATTGAAGCGAAAGCTTACAATGAACATCCAAGCACGTTATCCAACATTTTGGTCAGTTTTATCCGCTCGATGAATCGTACTGCTAGCGATATTGCATAGGGTCGGTCACCCTCCTGCACAACCATAGAATATGCATGACCACCCACGTCTTCGTCGGACATAAGATCCTCAATTTCAATGTCCCTGGTATCGAAGGAGTCGTTGTGGATATGTGGAGGGTTGCCGTGACATATCGACGTCCATCTATCCGTATAGAAAGTTGCCCACCAGAGCTTCCTTCGAAGTCGCTTTTCCCATTCTGGTATATCCCAGAATGTAGGATCGCGATGTAGACCCAATACATGGGCACACGAAACCGCCTGTCCTGAAAAGGCCCATACCTTTGGACTTTCTGTCGTTCCGTTCTCGGCAGGTTGTTCATGCAGAACGAGCAGACATGCTTGGAGAGTCGCGATTTTGGGAGACTCTAGCTCTCTGTTTAGTGAGGAATGGACATGTTCGAAGAGAGCTGCTTGGTTGATCGGTTGAGTCTCTCGGAGAGTGTCGTCCTGCGCTATGAACGAGCTGGCAAGTCCATACACCGCGCCCCGTAAAGACGCAGGGATCCTATATTTATCCTGCATATACTCCCTCAGGAACCTTCCCTTAGATAGGATAGGGAATGCCGGATGCACATATTCAAAATATAACCGTACCAGCCTGTCGGCACGATCACCAACTATCTCTTCAATCCCATTCGATGCCAGCAATTTAGCTCTATGGTCTCGTTCCGGGAAGCAGTCACGGACCACAGAGAAGTGAACTGGCGGCAAACCTTGGGAAGAGTTCCCAGGCTCAACTCGGCAGAAGTTGACATCAACATAGTTGGTTTCGTTTAGAATATCGGAGCGGAATGAGGATAGGAGATTCATGTCTTGTTCTCCTGACAGGCCCATGAAATGTGCTGTATGGCCTAAGATCTCGTCAAGGGTGCATCCTTCGGCTATATTGTCGGATGTCGTCGCTATGGTCTGGGGATGCGCAGCTGTGGTGGTGAAGTACGAATAGTCCTGGGGTTGATGGTATGGTGATGCAGAGACAGGGATTCCTGGCGGCCCTGGATGGCTAGGGATAGGATCTGGAAATTGAGACACCGGCGCAGTTGTTGTGCGTTCATGATCTGATACACTCAACATAGAGATGGGACTTAGAGCCCCAATTCCACTCCTCCCCAGGTGGTCAGGTGGTGAATGGTATAGCGAAGCTTCATTGAACCGAGTCGGGCTGCTGGTATGGACTGATCCATTAGCAGAAGGAGACGTGCGATCTTCGGCGTCTCTCTCTCGCCCTTGAGCGGGAGATCGACGGCGTGGTTTCGGCGTTGAAATAAAAGAGCATGTCAGGCATTTGCTCTCGCAGAATCGGCCTATTAAGATATTCAACCAAGTCGGCCTTTAGCAGCAATATTTAAGAACAAAGGGGTATAGCCTGCAGGTCAACAACTAACATGGAGGTTTAGTCACAATGACACAAGCTGTCTTTCTCTTACGACAGGCATCACACGGCCTGTCTTTGCGGCTTTTTAGCTCCCTAGCTCCCCCAAAGCGGGTTTCTATCTGGAAGCTCTTTCGTTGCTTAGGGTGTTGTTTCTGAGCGTCGTCCGCCATGATCGTATGTCCTGTGCGCAGGGTCCGCAATATCGCCAGACTTTGATGCAGATATCTGGTTAGGTAGTATCGAAAGGCCCTTGCTCGGTGAACTGAACCGCACGACAGCCAGCAAGCTTACTGTGGGTATCTTGCAAAACAGGAGCACAAGGGGGACGGGGAAGCCGGGCAGTGATGCTCTACATATGGGTTTACGGCCACCCATCCGGGCGAGAAGATCGGGCACTACGGGATCTCTGATGCAAGGAATAAAGCCTAGAGCTTGCAAAACCCCTCTCATGGCCTCCCCACACGCTAGGCTATATTGTGGCCGATGAGACAGTGGAGTACTCCGTACGGTTCAATAGATCGTAAAGAACCTAGAGGAAACGGATATAGCATCCATCTCCGAGTCCGGCCGCCAGCCAGGTACAGGATATACGGCAAGCGGCAGGGAGATCTTCGTAACATATCGAGTGCATGCAGCGCCGGGCTGGTCTGGATACCGAATCTGCTGCTCGGTGATCACTTAGTTGTTTGTTGAGCTGGTCAAAACACTATTTATTCAAGGCTCGAAAGCCACGCTCGAGCAAAGTTCCACCTTTGTTCCCTGGCGCTTCGCTATGCTACTTACGGAAATTCCTGGGCAGAGATTCCACCAATCCCCAGTGCTTTATGCCGGGGACGCTGCCACTGGAGGAACCCGAAGCCGTTAAGGCTTCGTTGATAGGTGGCATTGATCGAGTTGCAGGCCGGAGATGCTGCGTCGGAGATGGCTCTGTCAGGATCACTGCATGCTGTAGTTACACATTTTTCGTTATATACGGGAACGGTGTGGGTAGGGATTCATGGGCTGATAACTCTATAACAAATCATCAATCATTCAGCTGGAATCTCCGCGCGTCCGATATCCATGGCGAATCCGGAGTAGATATACTCTGAATATACACTCAACGACCACCCGGTTATAGTATTTTTTTCGCCATTCACATCGGTTAGCCATGAGCCATATTCCAGTGGTCGACTTTGCGCCTTTCCGTGAAGGAAGTCCAGCGGATGCAAAGGCTACGGGTCAAGTGATATTTGAAGCTTTCCGGGATGTAGGGTTCGTCTACTTGAAGAACCATGGCGTTCCTCAGGGCGTCGTTGACGATGCATTCTCCTGGGTGGGTTTCAACCTCTTACATGAAGCAGCCATACCTAACATAAATAGAGCAAGAAACTATTCGACCTTCCTCAGTCTGAGAAGGAAAAAGCGCCACATCCACCAGAAGGATGGTGGCACCGAGGCTACTCCGGCATGGGCCGAGAAAAGGTGACGCAGATGGTCTTTGATAAAGAAAACCTGGGAGAGCTTCGCAAAATTCCCGACGTCAAGGAATCGTTCGACATCGGACGAGAAGACGATAAAATAACTCCCAATATATGGCTGCCAGAGTCTACCATGCCTGGCTTCCGTGCTTTCTTTAACAGCTTCTTCCAGATTAACCACAAAGTTGGGCAGGATATACTACGTGCACTGGCAGTAGGTATGGATATGGACGAGAATTTCTTCGAGTCATATCATACAATGCAGGATAATCAGATCAGACTTCTTCACTATCCGCCTGTGGAGGAAGAGTTGCTTCGTCAGGGCAAAAAGGAGCGCATTGCAGCCCATACCGACTTTGCTACGATGACACTACTCTTTCAAGACGATGTTGGTGGACTAGAGGTTGAAGACATTCATCAAGCAGGCGTATTCAATCCTGTGCCATATATACCCGGTACTATTGTGGTGAATATCGGCGATTTCTTGATGAGATGGAGTAACGATACGCTTCGGTCGACAATGCACCGAGTTAGAGCTCCGCCGGCGACGAATGTGGACGAGGAAGGAAAGGAGAAATGCGATGGCTCTGGTCAAAGAATGAGTCGCGCAAGATATTCAATTCCGTATTTCATTGCAGCGAACAGGAAGAAGGTGATTGACTGCCTGCCTGGCTGCTATGGTCCGGATAAATCGAAGAAGTATGAGCCCATCAACTCGGGAGACTATGTCGCTATGAGATTGAACGCTTCGTATTAGTTGACGATTATCAGTATGATCTTTGTTTTTGGGAATGAATGATAATAACGAATATTTAATCGACCTCCTTGATGTTCTCCTCTTGGTATCTATAAGAACTCCAGCAATAGCTTCCGATCTAAAGGCCAGCGACAATCTTCAACCCGACCTTCCCCATCCCATCAACCTGGTAAGTTTGTTCTCGCGTGGTGGGTCAAAGCCGTTAGAGAAAAACAGGGGCCGTCTAGTCGGTCCCATAGTGGACGTCAGGGGTTCATCGTAATCATCTTCAACGGGCCAATAACTCACTCTGATGTCTATATTCCTCGCGTATGGGAACACTAGCTCTAGATGGACTTTGGACTGAATAAGCGTCACTGGAAGCTAGCAGTATACGAGATGGTCGAGGGCATAAGACAGCACTAGGAGTTACTCCGAGCTGCCCATCCTGGAGTTTTTCGACTTTTGCCTTTGACTAACGCCAGAATACATCCACCACCAGCAGGACGAACTTCGCCCAGCTTCTCCGCGCACACGAGAGAATGCTGCATCCTTGTTCTAACGGCTCTAACGGCTGCTGATTAGCCGATATCGGTCAGGTCGAAAACCGGTATTTTGGAGCTTACTTGCAGCTCGAGGATCAAGCATTGAAGATGACGGCGAGCTGAGAGCCAGCTGAGCCATTTCACGCTCATTGGATCGAAGGATCCATGTTGATATGTGTAGTTAAAGCCCCCATGGGCAACAGTTGAACTGGCTGAACCACTTTAACCCCACGACGGTCTCCAGATGCCGGCCTGCTCTACCCCGGATTCCTCATTTTATATATAGATAAATCTCCACACCAGTTCCGCTCTGCTATTCTACCTAATCCGATACCGCTGTGTAGACAGCTGTTGAGTCGGCAGCATGGTAGATTGGGCGAGTTTGAAGCGCAAGCTGGCCGTGTGAGTCGTTCCGCATTGCAGCTGTGGCCATGGCTGTCTCTGTCTGTTTAAATATCGCTGATGTAGTCGAACTACAAGGCCGATAGAAAAAGACTCTCACTACAAAAATACAGTATGGTGTAATAGGGACTTGATACCAATCCCTCCAGAGCGACGAACCTGGGGTGTTTGGGGCTACACCGGTATGCGATTTGTCCTCGGCTCTAAGAGCATATTTTGAAGTGAATAGCGGATAGAATGAACGGCCCTGCTAACAGGCTCGAACAGGCTACTGGACGGTTTCTGGATCATGTATCTCGGCATGGACAACTGGAAGCACTCTTCTGGCATTTGGACTCAGTCCTCAACAAGCAATTGGCTGCGTTGTCGGTCTCGTTTTTCCTCTCTATCTGCGAAAGTGGGATCACTTGAGCTGATATAACTATACATAGGCGGCTGGCGGAATATTCACGGGCTTACTCGCAGTCGCATGCGGCTGGATGGGCGAGAGGCACCACATTGGGTTCCCTGTTGCCTCACGGTTCTCATGGGGCATGAGAGGGTCATATTGTACGTTGTACCAATGATTGTTTTCTCTCGGGTTTAGAGACAAAACTAAACATTGAACAGTCCCCGTCATCCTCCGTTGTTTTCTTGGGTGCATTTGGTTTGGTATCCAGTCATATTGGTGAGCTCTGATCCCATATCGACTTGATGAACTCAACCTAACATCGCTATAGGGGAGGCCAGGCAACTAGAGTTCTCATAGGAGCAATTATACCAGGATTCGCACACATGAAGAACACCTTTGCTGAGAGCTCGCATTTGTTAACCAACGATTTCATCGGCATGGTTATATGGTACATTGTGTTCCTACCATTACTCCTGATCTCCCCCGAACGACTACAGATCCCGTTCGGCATCTCATTCGTCTTATTTGGATCAACTTGTATTGGTATCCTAGCCTGGTAAGCGTATACTGGCATCCCCTGATACCACCCGTTTTCTAACCGTGGTTATCTCATAGGGCGGTGAAAAATGTAGGGGGCCCTGGATCAATGTTCCGCCAACCAGCAACAACAGACTCAGTAGGATGGGGAGTGATGTACGGCATAACTGCCATACTTGGAGCATGGGGTGCTGGTACCCTGGGACAATCTGACTGGACCCGCTATGCAAGTCGTCCGCTGGCGCCGACGTTATCTCAGCTTGTCGCTGCGCCTGTCACGATCACTATTACAGCAATGATCGGGATAATCGTGACTAGTGCAGCTAATGACCTTCTTGGAGAGATTATTTGGAGCCCGATTCAGCTTCTTGCTGCTATGCAGGAGCATTATGCTTCGAGTCCACGAATCAGGGCCGGTGTGTTCTTTGCTTCTATAGGGACTGTTTCGACGCAACTGGCTGTACGAGCCTATTCTCATTCTACCCGTATTCGAAATCAACTAACTCCAATATAGATATCACTTGTCCTAAACTCCGTGTCAGCCGGGATGGACCTAGCTGGTCTGCAGCCCAAGTATATCAATATTAGGAGAGGAAGCTATATCATGGTTGTCATTGGCCTTGCATCTCAGTGAGTGTAAATGGCGCCCTGGCAAGTTGTCGAGAAGACACTAACCATCACCAAGACCATGGCAATTGCTCGCTAGCGCGGATAAGTTCCTCTCCGTTCTGTCTGGTTTTGGAATATTTATGGCTCCCTTGACGTAAGTTATTATCCCCAAGCTGGTATTATTCCAAACGGGGGAAGCTTATGACATGTCTAGTGGTATAATGCTGTCAGACTATCTAGTCATTCGACGCCAGAGGCTTAGGTTATGCGATTTATATAAGGGAGATGCGTCGTCAATATACTGGTATTGGCATGGCTTCAACTGGCGTGGGATTGTATCTTTCACTATTAGTATATGGCCTCAAATCCGTGAGTTCATTATAATCCTTGACCGTTCCATTGGTGGAAGTTAACTCATTTTTATCTGAGCAGCTGGACTCGTTGCGTCTGTCAACAAAGACAAATCCCCAGCTATGCAAAGCTGGATCAAGTTATTCAACCTCACCTTCTTCGTCGGCCTTGCGATGGGGTTCACTTGGATGACCCTGCTTTCATACATCTTCCCGCCACCAGGCTTAGGCGAAGAAGCCCCGTTCGTGCAGGAGTATCTCCCGTCCGAGAAAGCAGCTCGACAAGTTGGAACGGCATCACCTGAGAAGGCTGATTCAGCATCAACGCGGGAGCCTTGACGAGCGTTGCTATCCGTTGCTTATTGCTGTTATTTTTCGTATTCACGGGCGGAGCTTGCCTCCTCGGGGTATGCTTCTTGTGGCGTGTATATCCGGTGGTTACATGTCTTTGCTTACCCATAATATCTCGAGCCCAAAGGCGCAATATGTGCACTGATCCATCACTGCAATTGTGCAAATAGATATTAATATGCATATGTAAACCGGTAGCGTAGAGCACATGCCGATGAATCCACGTGACCGACATCTTCCGAAAAGACCCGACTAATGTTGTTCGTGCTTTTTCTTCTCTTGAAGAGGAGAAAACGGAGGGTTCCGGGACTGGCGACTATACCGTTGTGCCGAGGATTCAGTTTGTTCTGTTGATGGACGCGAACGTGAAGACGGGTTCCAGTCCGATACGATGCGAGGTCGGCAGGAGGAGGGATATCTGTTACCTAACGTCATTGTACATCTCGCCGTACATACGCGTACTGAGTACTACTGCATGTTCTTAAGTGAGGAGAATATACAGGGTCCATAATGAGTTACGTAAGGTCTTTCCTGGTGCAATTATCGCGTTTGTAGCCCTCCATGATGTCTCCAGGCGAGTTGCAAGTCGGTTTACAAGTTGTATATCTATACACACGAGCATCGGCAGAAGCAAATAAAGTGCGGCTCCTGGGGTGCCGATGTCGGGCTCGATAGATAAACAACCCGCCAATGATCGATCTCTCCGGAGTAGTTCAAACATTGTAAATAATGCAGCGGGGTGGGGGAAATGCAGCGGAAGCACATGCTTCCTACCAGGGAGATATAGGGCAAGGCCCACTGTGCCACCACCTTCCGCGGCGGAGTGACAGGGCCAGGGCAGGACTCGACTGCCTCGTCGACTGCCTCGTCGACGCCGTTGCAGTAATTGACACTGCATCTCCTCTCATCTCTGGTTTTTCTGTAATCTTCTCCTATTAACATTTGATATCAACTTGTCGCTCAGGCAAAAAAAAGCTCTGGGCCAGCTTCGTCGAAGCTTTTTAAGGTTAAAAGTTTAGATAAGGGTCTGTGGCCAATCATGAAGCGCCGATTAGCAGATATGCCCCACTTTTTCATACCTCCTCCGTCACTTTTCGGTTTATGAAATATCCCATAGAACCTGGGGAGACGCAAGTTTGTATGGCTGGCGCTACGGTCGCTGCTGCTGGAGTACTTCCGCAGGCGGCCTGGCGCTGGTGTCCCGAGGGTGTCACCCAAACGCATTTGCCACGACACGCTGTAGTTCGACCGGTAGACTCTGTCCCCCACGCTCGGTGGGCACCCTCAGCTGGATATGGAACGGAACGGTTCAACCGAAGGTGATGGGCAACTTCCGAGGATGCCCTGTTCTGGCGCCCGTCCTTCTCTTCCTCCTCTTCATTTCTTTCCTTCCTTCTCTCTTCTTCCTACCCTTATCTCTATCAAACCTCCCTGCCTATATCTGCGGCACACAGAACGTCATTATTATCCGGGCCACAAATCGTGCAGGATAGATAACAATTGGAAGAAAACGGTGATAACGCTCTCTGTCGGTCATCTCACCGGCAGGAAGAATGGGCCTCTTGGGGAAATCCTATGATTTAAAAGCTGAAGAGGACAGCCCCAACGAGTACTCCCCATACAAGGCAGAGAAGGGCTATGGCTGGGCAGAAGCCCTGCCTGAGAAGCAGGGTCTCTATGACCCAGAGCTGGAGAAGGATGCCTGTGGTGTAGGCTTCACCGCGTAAGTCCCCTCAAGCCTATAGACTGGCACAAGGAGAGGCTCACCGTTCTGTTTCTAGTCACATCAAAGGAAAGGCAAGCCATAAAATTGTTAGCGATGGTAAGTCTCTCCGCCCATGAGTGTAATTTTCCGCAAAGCTTTGAGTGTGAAGTTGACCTGGATATGCTGTAGCGCGGAGTCTACTATGCAACATGACCCATCGAGGGGCAGTCGGGTCTGATGCTCGAGACGGTGATGGCGCAGGTGTCATGACCAGTATCCCCCACAAGTTCTTTGTGAAGCATTTTGCCAGAGATATCGATGTCATCCTTCCGCCATTGGGACAATATGCAGCGGGGAATCTCTTCTTCAAGCCTGACCCCGAGGCCCTCAAGGAGTCCCAGGCTACCTTCGAGGATCTTGCAAAGCAATTGAACCTCCGCGTGCTGGGTTGGAGAGAAGTGCCGCATGATTCGACGATACTCGGGCCTGCCGCCTTGTCTCGTGAACCTTTCATTTACCAACCTATTATTGTCCTTCATTCTGCGTATGGAGACGGCAATGTTCCCCTTGAAAACCACGCTGCACTCTTTGACGAGCGACTCTTTGAGCGGCAGTTGTATGTCTTGAGGAAGCGAGCCACTCATGTCCTTGGATTGGTCAATTGGTTTTATCTCTGCTCCTTGAGTAATAAAAATATCGTATACAAGGGTCAATTGGCTCCTGTGCAAGTCTATGAATATTATCATGATCTAGTCTCCGTTGATTATGAGGGTCATTTTGCCCTGGTTCACTCCCGATTCTCCACGAACACTTTCCCTTCCTGGGATCGCGCCCAGCCTCTCCGATGGGCAGCACACAATGGTGAAATAAACACCCTTCGCGGAAACAAGAACTGGATGAGAGCAAGAGAAGGCGTACTCAAGTCGGAAGTGTTTGGAGACGAATTGGATTCCTTGTACCCGATTGTGGAGGATGGTGGCTCCGATTCTGCTGCGTTCGATAACGTACTAGAATTGCTCACAATAAACGGCGTCCTCTCCCTTCCCGAAGCAGTCATGTTGATGATTCCAGAGGCCTGGCAGGACAATCCTACCATGGATGCCGCAAAGGCCGCCTTTTATGAATGGGCTGCCTGTCAGATGGAGCCATGGGATGGTCCGGCTCTCTTCACTTTCTCCGACGGCCGATACTGCGGTGCCAATTTGGACCGCAACGGCCTCCGTCCATGCAGATACTACATCACAGACGATGAGCGTATCATATGTGCATCTGAAGTCGGCGCTCTCACCATTGACCAGGAGCGTGTCATCGAGAAGGGTCGCCTGCAGCCTGGAAAAATGCTTCTCGTCGATACGGTTGCTGGAAGAATCATTGACGATGCAGAGCTGAAGCAAAACGTTGCAAGCCGTCAGCCATTCGCCAAATGGATTCAGGCACAGCTTCTCAGCCTACCCAAGATTCACCAGGAATTCGTCGACAACAAAACAATTGAGCTTGCTCCTAAGCTGGACGAGCTGACCGTGCAGCAAGACCCTAGATTGAAGGCATTCGGGTATACCTTTGAACAAGTTAGTTTGCTGCTTGGTCCAATGGCTGCTGACTCTAAAGAGGCTCTTGGATCCATGGGCAACGATGCTCCTCTCGCATGTATTGCTCAGCAACCTCGTCTCCTGTATGAGTACTTCCGCCAACTGTTCGCTCAAGTCACAAATCCCCCTATCGATCCTATTCGCGAGGCCATCGTGATGTCTTTGGAGTGCTACGTCGGTCCTCAGGGTAACTTGCTCGAAATCAATGAAACACAGTGCAACCGCCTCCATCTTCCATCTCCTATCCTCTCACTCAGTGAATATGATACTATCAAAAACATCACCTCCCTACACAAGGACTGGCCTGTAAAAATCATCGATATCACTTTTGAGAAATCAAAGGGGGTACAGGGCTACCTCGATGCCCTCGATGCCATCTGCGAATCTGCCACTGCAGGTATTGAGAACGGCGATCGTGTTCTAGTTTTATCCGATCGAGCCACTTCCACAGATCGGGTTCCGGTGTCTGCTCTGTTGGCCACTGGTTTAGTCCATCACCATCTTGTCCGCAATAAATGGCGTTCCTTGGCTGCTTTGGTGGTCGAAACTGCTGAAGCCCGTGAAGTCCATCACATGTGTGTACTCGTTGGTTATGGTGCTGATGGTATATGTCCATACCTTGCTCTGGAGTGCATCCTAAAAATGAACCGCGAAGGTCTTATCCGCAAGAAGCTCACCGATGAGCAAATTGTTAACAACTATAAGCATTCAGTTGACGGAGGTATCCTGAAGGTCATGAGCAAGATGGGTATTTCCACATTGCAGAGTTATAAGGGGGCACAAATTTTCGAGGCCCTTGGTATTGATGATAGTGTCATTGATAGATGCTTTGTTGGAACGGCAAGCAGAATTCGAGGAATGACTTTTGAAACCATTGCTCAAGACGCCTTTGCCTTCCATGAAAAGGGGTATCCCTCTCGACAAATTACTGAAATTCCTGGCCTGCCTGAATCCGGCGAGTATCACTGGAGAGACGGTGGTGAGCCACACATCAACGACCCAGTCAGCATCGCCAATATGCAAGATGCTGTCCGTACCAAGAACGACAAATCATATGAAGCCTATGCTAAGGCAGAATATGAGCAGATCAAGAACTGTACGTTGCGTGGAATGCTGGAGTTCGACTTTGAGCAACGCGCACCGGTCCCAATTGACCAGGTTGAGCCATGGACCGATATTGTCCGTCGCTTTGTCACCGGTGCCATGTCTTATGGTTCTATCTCCCTTGAATCTCATTCCACTCTTGCCATTGCCATGAACAGGCTAGGTGGTAAATCCAACACGGGTGAAGGTGGTGAAGACTCTAGCCGCAGTAAAATAGGGAAGAACGGCGACACGATGAGATCTGCTATCAAACAAATTGCTTCTGGTAGATTTGGTGTCACCTCCAACTACCTTGCAGATGCGGATGAGCTACAGATCAAGATGGCCCAAGGTGCGAAGCCTGGTGAAGGAGGTGAACTGCCTGGTCATAAAGTTACCGGGCCTATCGCACATACCAGACATTCTACCCCTGGCGTTGGTCTGATCTCGCCTCCACCTCACCATGACATCTACTCCATTGAAGATCTGAAACAACTCATTTACGATCTCAAATGTTCTAATCCTCGTGCTCGTGTTTCAGTCAAACTTGTTTCTGAGGTTGGCGTTGGTATCGTTGCATCTGGTGTCGCTAAAGCAAAGGCAGATCATATTCTTATCGCTGGCCACGACGGAGGTACCGGTGCTTCTAGATGGACTGGTATCAAATATGCCGGTCTCCCATGGGAGCTAGGATTGGCTGAGACCCATCAAACCTTGGTTCTTAATGATCTGCGTGGCCGTGTTATCGTCCAGACTGACGGACAGCTCAGAACAGGTCGGGATATTGCCATTGCCTGTCTGCTAGGAGCCGAAGAATGGGGATTTGCAACCGCCCCATTAATTGCAATGGGATGTGTCATGATGAGGAAATGCCACTTGAACACTTGCCCTGTCGGAATAGCGACGCAGGATCCCGTTCTCCGCGAAAAGTTCCAAGGCAGCCCCGAACACGTTATCAACTTCTTCTACTACATCGCCAACGAGCTTCGTGCAATCATGGCCAGGCTTGGTTTCCGCAGTGTCAATGAAATGGTTGGGCGAGCAGAGTTGCTGAGAATTAGGGACGACCTGCCATCACCACGCATGCAGAATATTGATCTTTCCCTTATTTTGACTCCCGCACATTCTCTCCGACCTGGAGTGGCGACGTACAACGTTAGGAAGCAAGACCATCGCCTCCATACTCGCCTGGATAACAAGCTTATCGCTGAAGCCGAGCTGGCTTTAGAAAAGGGGCTACCATGCAGAGTTGAGTGCGATATTGTCAACACTGATCGTGCCATGGGTGCCACACTGTCTTACCAGATCAGTAAACGATATGGTGAAGCTGGGTTGCCACAGGATACCATCCATGCTAACATCAGAGGATCTGCAGGTCAGTCCTTTGGAGCCTATCTGGCCCCTGGTGTCACCCTGGAACTGGAGGGTGATTCGAACGATTATGTCGGCAAAGGTTTGTCCGGCGGTCGTCTCATCATCTATCCTCCACGCGGTGCCGTTTTCAAGGCTGAGGAAAACATCATTATCGGAAATGTCTGCTTGTACGGCGCAACTAGTGGAAGCTGCTACTTCCGTGGTGTTGCTGCTGAGCGATTTGCCGTTCGTAACTCTGGTGCCACCGCTGTCGTTGAAGGAGTAGGTGACCATGGTTGTGAGTACATGACTGGTGGCCGTGTGCTGATTCTAGGTCCTACCGGGCGAAATTTCGCCGCGGGTATGTCTGGAGGTATCGCATATGTCCTCGACACTGCTGGAGATTTCTACCAAAAAGTCAATATGGAGATGGTTGAACTTTCTGGCGTCGAAGAACCCGCCGAAATTGCATTCTTGCGTGGTTTGATTGAAGATCATCATCACTATACTGGCTCCGAAATCGCAGCTAGGATCTTGGTTGATTTCACCAAGGCCTTGTCGCATTTCGTCAAGATTTTGCCAACGGACTATAAGCGTGTGCTTGAGGAAGAAGCAGCCAAAGTTGAGGCAGCTAAGAAGCTGGAACTTTCACACCTAAGTTCTCGCCAGAAGCATGTGGCAAAACAAGAAGAGAAGGCAGAACATAAGCATCGTGAGGACTCTCAACCCAGAAGCGACCTCCTAGACATCGAAGATAGCATTGGTGATGCCAAAACCGAGAAAAAACGCACTGCCTTAATCCTGGACAAGACTAAGGGCTTCATGAAGTATGCCCGACGTCATGAGAAATACAGGAACTCGAGAACTCGTACTCGTGACTGGCAAGAACTGTCACCACGACTTACTGAGGATGAGTTGAAATATCAATCAGCTAGATGCATGGACTGCGGTGTTCCGTTCTGTCAGTCTGAAACCGGCTGCCCTATTTCAAACGTCATTCCAAAATGGAACGAGCTTGTATTCCAGAATCAATGGCAAGATGCACTTAACAGGCTACTCATGACGAATAACTTCCCCGAATTCACTGGCCGTGTCTGCCCAGCTCCCTGCGAAGGTGCTTGTGTTCTCGGCATTGTCGACGACCCAGTTGGCATCAAGTCAATTGAATGTGCTATAATTGATAGAGGCTTTGAGATGGGTTGGATGGTTCCGAAGCAACCTCTAAGCCGTACTGGAAAAACCGTCGCAGTCATTGGCTCTGGGCCTGCTGGTCTGGCAGCTGCAGACCAACTTAACCGCGCCGGACACAGTGTAACGGTGTATGAGCGTGCAGACCGCATCGGTGGCTTGTTGATGTATGGAATCCCAAATATGAAACTGGACAAGAAGGTGGTTCAGAGGCGTGTTGATTTCATGGCTGCTGAAGGTATCAAGTTCGTCACCAGCACTACCGTTGGGCCAGACGAGGAAGTGTCTCTCAAATCACTCCAAAATGCCAATGATGCCGTTGTCATCGCTACTGGTGCCACTGTTGCGCGAGACTTGAAGATTCCAAATCGTGAATTGGAGGGAATTCATTTCGCTATGGAATTCCTCCATCGCAACACCAAATCACTCCTCGACTCCGAGCTAAATGACGGAGAGTATATTTCCGCAAAGGGCAAAGACGTCATCGTAATTGGTGGCGGTGATACTGGTAACGATTGCATCGGCACTTCAGTTCGACACGGTGCAAAATCTGTTACCAACTTTGAGCTGCTGCCTCAACCTCCACAGGAACGTGCTCGTGATAACCCATGGCCTCAGTGGCCTCGAATCTACCGTATTGACTATGGTCACAGCGAAGTCAAGACACATATGGGCAAAGATCCACGTGAGTTCTGTGTCATGTCGAAGGAGTTCGTCGGCGATGAAAATGGCCGTGTTAAAGGTATCAACATTGTCCGGGTTGAATGGACGAAGAGTGCTTCCGGTGGTTGGGATATGAAGACTGTTGAAGGAAGCGAACAGTTCTTCCCTGCCGACTTGGTACTCCTTTCTATGGGCTTCCTGGGCCCTGAAGATCGCCTTCTCGGAGATGAAGTTGAAAGAGATGCCCGCAAGAATATCAAGACTCCAGCTGGTCATTATGCGACGAATATCCCTGGCGTATTTGCTGCCGGAGATTGTAGGCGCGGGCAATCGCTTATTGTCTGGTGTGTAACCCCTTTCCATAGTGATATTTGATCTCAGTACGATCGTGTACTAACTCACGCTGCTATTCTAGGGGTATTAACGAAGGCCGTCAAGCTGCTCGAGAAATCGATACTTATCTTATGGGCAGCACATCCTATCTTCCAGCAGCCGGCGGAATTGTCCGACGTCCAGCGATCGAGTCTGTCCCGACGGCTCCTCAGATGGAAGTCCCAGCAGTCGCTGCGTAAATTTTTGGATCTTTCTCTGGTATTTGTTCCATTTCAATCGTCATCTTGTCTCTTGTTATCATGTATCATCTTGGATCAAGGTAAGCGGGTTCTGTCAAAATAAAAAGCTGCATCGTGATCTTTGTTGGCAAATTTTGACACATTTTGTACCCTTATTTTGCTCACTTTCAGTTGCGAGAATCTTGGCCTCTTTCACAATTTATGTATGTTCTTCCTATTCTTTTTTCTTTCCCTCTGTCATGAGCAATCCATCGGGATGTCAGTGTTGGAGCAGAATTTGTTCCTACCAATCCCGTTCGTGGACTTTGGTGTTTTGTTCTTTGCTTTTTGCCAGCGTTTGAGTACATAACTACTACATAGTGGGAATGATAGCACTAGCCAATTACCTATCAAATCAATATACAATCCGAATATATAAGGCATTACTGGTTAAATGGCTGAGTTATTACAATCTGAGTCTAGAGAAACGCCTATATAAACAAATCAAAATTCATGTCGTCAAAGGTCCTTTCAGCCCCAAACGCCGGAGCAGAGAAAGGAAAGGGTATTCTAATTCTACTAATACAGGTAAAAGGTAACCAACGTTTATGGTGCTCGACTTGATCCTCCAGAGTATGGCTTCATATGGGATCCAGCGGCATAATGTATCCCGCACTCATATCACCATCCCTTGCTCTCCCTTTACTTTTGCTTCGTCTTCTTGCTGCCTTAGCCGTTCCATCTCTTTCTCAAAGGCTAGGTAGTCTCCCTGGAATGCTCCCCTAACCGGCTCTTTTCTAAGCTCCCAGACATCCTCACTGCTAGGACCAGTCTTGTACTTAATAGATTTCCTCCGATACCTATCAGATATGGCCTTTTCCCTTTCCTCATCAGGTAAACTCTTCGAGCGCATACAGAACCAAAAGTCTGACCAGTGCTCGCTGCATGACCGGAGTTCACCGTATCGATAGACATTTACCCACTGGCCTCCGAAGGATTGGCAGAAATATGCGTAGTCGAAGGCGGACCGACAGGACATGGTTTTTGGGTAGAGGGACTCCGACTGGAATTGCGTAGATGGCGATTTCCCATCCATGGATTGTGAAGGTAATGGCTTGGAGGTTCGGGATTTAGGGGTAGACGGCGCATTGCTCTCAGTGGAGGCGGTGGAAGAGGAGGTGTTTAACGACTTTAGTAGCTCGTTCAGCTCGGCATCTGCAAGCTCGTCGCGACTTAGAGGTTTCTGAGGCCGCGGTGGTGTAGGATTTTCTGGCGAATTGCCGGAGGGAAATGAGCTCGCATTGTTCGCCACGGGAGGAGAGGGCTCTGATTTCTGTGGCTGCTCAGCCGGAGCCGGAGCACTACTCCATAGCCAGCCCATTGTGTATCTCGTACCCTGCGTTCGGTTCAGAGAAGGTGAATTGCCCATCACTTCATCCAACGAGAACGGAAGAAGTTCTGATAGAGAGGAATATCACGTGACACTATCTAGCTCGGCCAAAATATGCACGTCATGTTGCTTTTTTACTCCAAGAAACTACAAACAAGCTTGCAAGATGGCCGTTCCATGGCCCAATGCTTAATTCCGCGCTTTCGTTGGGCATGCGAAGCTCCGAATCGCTTTTATACTTGCGTACAATATGATTCCAATATCCCGCAGGCTACTCCCTAGGCAAGCCCTTTGGAGGGGTCAACTTTTGGGTGTAGCAGGTAGACGACACCGGGTTTATAGGGGCATATGTCAGGCTTCTGCAGCGGAACCACATAGAGCTGGCTATATCGAAAGAGAGCCGAATGAAGCACTTATCTTTATCAGTAGTAGGTCGATACCGTTACCGACACGTAAAGCTGTGGCATTGCGAGAAATACTAAAAACGCCCTAGATGTGCTTCCGGTTCATTTGAGCTGGATATCTTCGATTCCGTACATAAGCCCCAATGCAATTGTTTTACAGCGGCTGGAGAAGCTTGCAACCAAAGGCGTTGAGCTTACAGGCTCCGAGACAGTTGTTGAGAGGGTTCTACCAAGTGAAATGCACTCAAGGATTACCCAGGTTATTCCACGTCTTACTGAAGGTGGTGCCTTTGTCAAAGTAGCTCATGACTCCGATACCACGAACTCGGACGTCATCAATGCCATAACCCGCCATTTAGACGAGAACCCCGTAAATCCGTGGTTTAGATTCTTCAGATCTGCCAGCGCTGCTCTTGTGCGCGGACGTCCATGGGTGGAGGACTTATCTTACCGCTTTCCCAGCTCAAGGGTCAAGATCGAATTCCTTCCTGCGTCATCAGATGTACCAGCGGCGGAACTAACTCAAGAGTCCCTCTATTCACTTACCAGGACATATGGCAAGCTGACCGATATCATCTCGCAGCCCGCGGAGTCAAAGGTTGTACCTAGATATGCCTTGGTTGACTTTTCCCTTCCGGTGTGCGCCATAATGGCAAAAAACTGTCTTCATGGGTTTAAGATTTCTCCAGAAGATGGTGGAGGAAAGGGAGGGACGATACTGCAGTTTAGCTATGAGCGAAAAATAAAGGCACATTGGATAAGAGATTGGTTTTTTAACCATCCTCGAATTATGCTACCCATTCTTGCCGCTATCCTGGCTGCAATTACAGTCGCCATTTTTGACCCCATACGGACATTTTTCATCAGGATTAAGATATCCCCTCCGCTACAGCTACAGGACAACAGATTATGGATGTGGCTTCAGAGGCAAGCTACAAAGGCAAATTCGTTGTTCTCTCTCCACCGTGACCAATTCCACGAATCCAAAGGCCTCAATGAAATATGGGAAGATAGGAAAGAGGATGCTCAGCAAATACAGAATTGGCTCGTGGAAGGGAATGATACTTTTATCGTTGTGCATGGACCACGAGGCTTGGGAAAGAAAGAATTCGTTCTAGGTGAAACCCTGAAGAATTACAAGAACAAACTTGTGATCGACTGCAAGCCCATCCAGGAGGCCCGGGGTGATAGCACCATGATAGCAGCGGCTGCAGCTGAAGTTGGCTATCGACCGATCTTCTCTTGGATGAACAGTGTTAGCAGTGTAGTTGATGTTGCAACTCAAAGCGCTATTGGTACCAAAGCTGGCCTCTCTGAAACCGTGGATACTCAGCTTGGTAACATATTGCAGAATACCGCCAAGGCATTGAAAAAGGTAGCACTGGATGGAAGGAGAAAGGGCGACAAGGACGGACACTTGAACGATGATGAATGGCTAGAGGCAAACCCTACTCGTCGACCAGTTGTCGTTATCGATAACTTCCTCCATAAAAGTAAGGACAACCAAATGGTATACGACAAACTTGCGGAATGGGCAGCAGCATTGATATACACTAACATCGCACACGTGGTTTTTCTCACCTCGGACCTTTCATATTCCAAAACGTTGAGCCAGGCGTTGCCAAATCAAGTCTTCCACCAAGTTTCGTTTACCGACTGCAAACCTGAGGTTGCCAAACGATTCGTTCTAAGCCATGTATCTGGGGAAGAGGGCTCTAAGGGCGTGGACTACACAGATGAAGGGTATAATAAGGAGCTCAGTGAATGCATCAAGCGACTAGGGGGCCGTTTGACAGACCTTGAGTTCTTTGCACGTATGATAGCCAGAGGTCTGAGTCCAAATAGTAAGTTGCCCACCCCTACCCCAAAACTATCTCTCCTACATATTGTTGTTGCTAACGACTTGGCAGCCGCTATCCAACAAATAGTACATCAATCGGCCGCGGAAATCCTCAAATTATTCATTACGGAGGCTGACTCCAGTTCCCGGGGTTGGACCCCTGAACAGGCATGGTACTTAATAAAAAATCTAGGGACAGCCAAGGCTCAGACAGGAAAACTTGCCAACCCTGACGAAGAAGACGAAGCAAGTATTCGGTACAGTGATATAATTCTCTCTGATCTTTTCAAGAAGGACGGTGAAAATACCCTTCGTGCTCTTGAAAAAGCCGAACTCATCGTTGTTATTTCGAAAAACGGTCGGCCTTCAATCATCAAGCCAGGAAAGCCTGTGCTCGCAGCAGCCTTCAGCGAGTTGGTTGAAGACGAGGTGTTGAAAAGTAGGCTTGACTTGGGAATTCTGAGCCAATTGATTAACATGGAAAATCAGACCATTAATAAAGTCGAAGATGAACTGAAAGTTCTGGGATCTTTGTCGAAAGAGCCCAGCGAGGCGAGGAGAAGAATTAAATGGCTACTGGCCAAATTGGCCCTAAGTCAAGCAAAGGTCGACCAATACGAGATGGAAAGTGCGCAGTTAAAGCTGATTTTGAAAACGGAATTTTAGAAGAGATGGATGAATCCATTACACACATTTTGACATGTATTTTTTTTTTATTGTTTATTTTTACTGCAAGTTCTACAAAGCCATTCTTTTCCTTTTTTCTTTGTTTTTTTTAAATATGTCAATAGGACTCTGTACAAATTAAGAACCTACTTCGTAAACAGGAGACGTATTAAGATATCATATCTCTATCATAAAATGGCGTACCGTCAATAGTACTGTTTCAAATGTTGGGGGTATAAAGGTATCATTATCAGGGCATATGAAAATTTTCGAGGAATGAAAGTATTAAAAAGGTGGTAGAAAGGCGGATAGTTATTCAGAAGAGAAAAGGGGGGCGATGAAAACATGACTAAGGCATGTCAAATAATTTATTAACTATACAAAAGGTATCAAGAATGGCATTAACTGCGGGTCACATTTGGCTAGGGAACTCGTCTAAGTAGCTTTGGGCGCTCTAGTGGGCGCTCCAGTGGGCGCATCAGTCGTGTCATTTGGTACTTCTCGTGGCTGCTCTGGGTACACATGTTGTTCATGTGAAGTATTTGGTTGAGCGGGCTGAGATTGGTGTGGGATCGGAGAAACGTTTCCAGAAGTTGGCGAGACAGCCTGCCCTGGCTGCTCAAATAGTGCGGTGTTGCCGCTGTGGGCTATTGTTGGGAGAGGCTGGTATGGCGCTGGGACTGGCAGGGGTTCATACTGCGTTTCTCCCTGTGGTGCGCCTGGCTGTTGCTCCGTCGATTGAGTATTTAGCTGCTGCTCTGTATGTTGATTGTCTAGCTGCCGGCTAACCTGCTGTTCTGTTTGCAGAGGTAATGACTGTGGGCCATTCTGCTGAGGGAGCGGCGCCATCACCCCTGGTACCGGGGGCTGTTCTGCCATCTGCTGAGGGAGCGGTGCCATAACCCCGGGTACTGTGGGCTGTTGCTCAGTAGGTCGGGGGTCGGTTGCAAGGGGAGGCGCTGCCCCAAGAATTGGAGGGTAACCTCTGCTAAACCCATATTTCAACCAGAGAGTTAATTTCGCAGTAAAAGACATGGACTTCCAATTGCTTGCCAGTACATCCTGTTCTACCTTCGGCTTCGGTCTGTACCCCCGATGCATGCATATGATGAACAAGCAGGATAGGAGTGGGCATAGGCAAGCAAATGACTTGGGCAACCCTCTGCTTGCGCCACGGCCAAGCATGAGATTTCTGAATCTAACAGCGCTCTCGATCATCCCGATAATGAAGAAGAGGCCGAACCACGAGAAAGCGATAATAAGGGCTAGTGCAAGACTAGAAGCCCAATAAGTTGATCTGCCGCAGGAGTACGGGTACCTATCGCAGTAATAGTCGTAACTGGAGCCAGAGCCAGAGCCAGAGCTAGATGACCCAGACCCTGAACTAGACCCTGAGCTATACTCACAGTACCTGATCGCCCTGGGAGTATTGCTGGCCTCCGCGCTGCTTACAACGTCAGATGGAAGATCTGTGGGGTTCAAAAGGGCCATTGTAGTCGTATATCGATATGTCGTCCGTCTATATGCGTAAGAGTCCGTCGACGTAGATGTCGTTGTCAGGGTTGGAGTAATCTGGCTCTCAATGCCAGATGGAATTGAGATGTACGCGGCAGTCGTAATGGTGCTCGGTCCAGATGTTATCGAGCACGATGAAGGGTAGGTATATGTGAGGGGGATGTAGTAATTAACTGTGTTCGATCGATAACTGTAGGATGAGCTTGTTCCCTGGCCGGCTTCGAGTCCGATCTGGAGGGTGGTCATATCATCATAGCCAGTTGTCGTGATTGTAGTTGTGGCCCGGGGAGAAGTAACCGTTGGTACCACTGGTATCGTCTCGGTATATTCCCTGGCGGAGTACGTTGCATGAGTATACGTACGGGCTGGTATCGTGGTTGTAGTGACTTCAAAGTATTGGGTAATTGTCCATGGAGGCGCGAAGGCCTGGGCACTGCCGAGGGCCTGAAGGAGAGCGCAAACGCGCAGGAACCGCAGGCTCGCCATATTGCAACGAAGCCAACAAAGGGTGAAATCACTGTCAGTTGTCGATATGAGAGAAAGGCAGAGAGACGGAGGGCGCAGCGCCAGATAAAGTACTCTCCGTAGCCGTTAGGTAGAGTGGGCACGCGCCCTCTGACTCTTGCGCCTGCAGCTAGCCCATGTTGTTTGCCTCTTTAGCCCTTGTCCTGATTCATTCTGTCCTCCGTACGTAAAAATAGCCCTGCATTATCTGACTCGGGGTATCACAACCGGGATAGGTGCAGCCAAGCGCGACTAGGACCTCTGAAGGAGCAAATGCTACTCCAGATCCAGCCTAGATCAGGTCAAGGACCCTCCGTAGGACCAACCACGGGCGTAGCCGATGCCCTTGGGCACCCATATATGTGGTCTGCGTTAAGAGCAAGCTTTGTCAAGCGAACTTGAGGCTCTGGAAATGAGAGTGTGAGACATCCAGGTGGAGAGAGTGTCTCTGTGATTCGTTAGCTCGGCCTGAACAGCTGCAGGTAACAGTTGGATGTCACCTTAGTGCCTCCGCCGTAAGCCTTTAGCATCACTTTTTGCCCCCCTGGTGGCTGTTGGCGTGGTGGTATGTCGGCGGTTCGGGGCGTTGGACTCAGGGGCATGTTTTCTCTCTCTTTTTCTTTTCCATGTCACGCGAAAAGCATAAAAACTAGGGCTTCCCTTGGCACGTGAAAGGCACCGCTTATGTCATCTATATGATCATGTGATACTCTTACCTAAGCGAGAGCTTCCGCGGCTGGTGCCTTTTTCAGCTCTCTTCGACGTACTTCCTGTGGAAAGAAAGGAGCAGCTCACAGAAAATGGAGAGCGACACCATATCTTTACCGCAGCTCGCTATAGATGCTCTCAGGGAGCTGTCGGAACACCTGAGCTTCTGGAGTGTGGTCGGAGCCTTGGCCGTGATATGCATTTTAACACGAATATCGACCCAGATCACCAGCTTACCCGCACTTAGAACGAGATATCAGGATGGGCCAGTATCCCCGAACAAGGTTCCCTATTGGCTCCCTTACATTGGCCATTGGTTCTCCCTGGGATTCTTCCGTAACAGACTACTGTTCAATGCTCGGTTTGTTCAATCTTTGATCTCCATACTTTTTCAATCCTGTTATCTCTTTACCGTAGGGCAATTATTAACCTATTCGCCAGATTACCCGAACATGGAGCTGCGTTCAACTTCTATTGCTGGGGCAGGCAGCATGTGGTCCTTACGACCCCATCAATGATCAAAGCCTTGTTCAAGCAGCGCCAGTCTACTTCAGTTGAGCCATGCATCAATTACTTGATGGATAATGCGTTTGGGTCAAGTAGGAGGATGCGCAAGTCTGGACGGAAGGGCACTTGCCATGGCGAATCAGCAGAGTGGGTAAAGCTCCTGACAGAGGAACCATATCTAGATGACCTTTCTTCCTTGCTGGTAAAGGAAGTTGAGCGAGCCACCCCTGCACTTGTCTCGTTCACCTCTAGTGTTGTTGACCAGTACCAGTGGGAAAGGATAAGTGGAGTGACTGTCAAAAATGAGAAAAATGGCGAAAGAGTATGCGAAACCAAACTATACTCTTTGATTGGAGGGTTTGTTGGATCAATCTCTGTTAATTTGTTGATGGGGAAGACTCTACTTGACGTTTACCCGAACGTTCTACCCGACCTTTCGATATTCAATAGCAAATTCAATGCTATGCTGCTTGGGATCCAACGGTGGATCCCATTCCCCGGTCTTGTCAATGCCTATCTCGCTCGACGCCGCCTTCTAGTCTGTCTAACTGTCCACAATGCTGCTTTTAGCCAGCTAGAAAACGGGCAGGAACCCCAAGTTGTTTGGCGGGATATGGATGATGTTTCTCCGGCGGTCCAGGCCCGGATGCGTACACGCATCAAGGGAGGCTACTCTGCTGAATATGCCGCATCAGAAGACTTATCTTTACTCTGGGCAATTACCTTGAGAGCGAACGCTTTGATATTCTGGAATCTTGTGCATATCTTGGCTGATGCCAAATTACACGCGGAGATCCTGAGCGAAATTGCTCCCTACGCGAAACTTATACGCTTGGATCCTAGCGAGACAGGGTTTGGCTTGCCAGAACCGCCGCGAGTATCTTTGGATATTCATAAGCTCGTTGGATCTTGTCCTTTACTCATAGCTACGCAAAAAGAGACCAGTCGACTCTATTCCTCCCCTTTCACCTACCGAAAAGTCACATCCGATATCAACCTCACTGAGTCCGACGACGACGCATCTCTCGCGTCCAGAGAACCCCAGACCTATCGTCTATCTGACGGCGATTACGTCGTCATACCGCACTCACTGCGAAATAGGGACCCGCTTTACTGCGAGTCACCAGACAAATTTGATCCACGACGACACCTAGACAAATCTACACCGGAGACTAATGAGGCCGTGGATGGAAAAGATCAAACACTATCATCGAAATCACAGGAAGAAAAGAAGTCCTCGCAGGATGCATCAGACGGAACGGATAATTATTCAGCGGGATGGGATGATCCCGCTTCCACATGCTATAAACAGGAGCAAAGGAAAGCAATTGCCATTTTAGCTGCGATTTTGGTGACATGGGACATTGAGCCTGCAAACGGAAAGGGCTGGAAAGTGCCTAGTCGAAGGAGTGGAAGTTTGGTGGATGAACCCAAGGATGTACAGGTTAAGCTCAAGATGAAAGCCTAGCCTTGTATATATTTACTATTCGAGACCATGTTGTAATAATAACTTCCTTCTTAGCGCTTATCTCCGACAATTTTATCTTATCTCCAAAGAACTCTAAAAGTGTGATGACTAAGAATCGCGACCGCGACACGCTCTATGCGAGTTGAATTTCAATTAAAGAAGAGAAGACACCACGACCATTAAAATCACTACTTGACAGGCTGAGGTCTACGCCTTATGTTGTGATCGTTCGTTATCGCTCTTCATTGATCGTAACCTAAATTTATATCCTCCTTATCGAAGCTCCCATGGCTCCAGATGGCAACACTTTGCGAGGAAGGCCAGCTCGTATGTTACTAAAACCACTCCCTCAAATCTAATATAGCTTTATTTCAGTAAAAATATTAATGGGTTTGAGCATCAGATACTCCCGGAACCACCGTTATAGCCTATACACCGAACGGCCGACAAGTAATTACTGGCGGGTCCAACTCAGCAATCCGAGTATTCTCAGTCGGCGAGCATGGCGAACCGAAAACAATCGATGAGGGTGTGGAAAGCCATTTGGCAATCGCGGCAACTGTGCGTTACCAGCTTACTTTGCTTTTGCTTTTTAAGACTTTCGAACCATCGCATTGGCATGTCTAACGAACTTCATAGAACCAATCCATAATATTGGGATCCGAAGATGGCACTGTATGGCTTTACAAGCTGCACGAAGGCACAATGGATAAGCCTTTGGTTCGATGTACCCTACCGGTCCGTGACGTAGCTCTCTCGAAAGACGAGGAATGGGTTGCGGTTGCTAGTGAGTAAGTCTAGCAAATCATTACACCATTGACATCAACATTCGGAATTTTACTGATTTGTTTACCTTTAATTAGTGAACTCACCGTCAAAATTGTGAATATCAACGATATTACCGAAGTGAAGTATTTACGAGATCAGGCCAAGGGAGCTAAACATGTAACTTTTGACCCAAGTGGTCGTTACGTCACAGTTTCCTGTTCAGACGGCATAATATATATCTACTCGTTCACCGAGGCGGAGCCTACGTTACTGCAAAAACTCGATGGAGTGATTCGACGGCTTGAAACGGACCATGAAGCGACGTCAAGCGCAGTTTGGCATCCGGACGGAACCGCATTCGCTGCGGTAGAGGCAACTCGGGATATCACGGTGATATCAAGTAGAGATTGGACTAAACAGAAGAAATTCTCCGATGGACATAATGGAGATATCACCTGTCTTGCTTGGTCTCCCAATGGTGCACTACTTGCGAGCGCAGGAGCAGATCGAAAGGTCCTCCTATGGGAAACTAGAACCCAGAAAGTGATAAAGTCCTTTGATATCCCGAATGTTCTCAATTTTTGCTGGCATCCCACTCAAAATTCCGCGGCCTTTACCACTTCAGATGGAGAATTGTTTATTTACGATGATTTTGTGCCATCAGATCACCGCCCGCTACTATTAAAGACGTTAGAGGTGGCGCCGCTGCTCTCGATCGGGTCCAGTGAAGGAGTTGCAATCTCTCACAGACCACAAAAAAACCTTGTGAGCAATAATGCCGGAAGCAGACACAGAGGAGGCACCCCGGATTCTCTCGATGATATACTAGGACCAGCAGATGACGAGGACGACTTTGTCGAAGATGACGATGGCGCCGGTTACACTGAAGACATTAATGGACATGGGAAGAGGGCAAATACTCATATGGAGGAGCTATTCGGCCATGATAGCAAACGGAGACCAACAGTTCCTTGGAAGACCATTGCACATGAGCCATTTCAGCCAGGCAGTACACCCTGGAGAGGTAGTAGGAGGTACCTTGGTAAGTCCCAATATACCCAGCTCTACCATGGTATGTTCTAATAAAGCATACAGCCTTGAATCTCATAGGGTTTGTATGGACAGTTGATCAAGACACGCACAATACTGTCACTGTTGAATTCTATGATCGAGAGAGGTACCGTGATTTCCATTTCACAGACCCTTATCTCTATGATAAAGCGTGCTTAAGTATGCAGACCCCCCTTTTTTCTAAAAAATAAAGAAGAAGGACTTGAATATTAACATAATTGTCTATCATAGATGAAAAGGGGACGCTATTCTCGTGCCAACCGACATCGGGCAGCGCAGCAATGGTATTTTACCGGCCACATGAGTCCTGGACTACAAGAGCGGACTGGCGGACTGAACTCCCAGAAGGTGAAAAGATTACAGGTATGGCTATGCCTTATGCAACACTGTACTTGCATGCGTTTACTAACATTAAAAATATGTAGCCATCGCACTAAGCAGCTCCTATATTACAGTCACTACATCTACAGATTATGTTCGAATTTATACCCTTTTCGGGACCCCATATCGAGTCTTCCGACAAAAGAGCCAGACAGTAACCTGCGCTGCCTGGAGGGACTACATATTTACCGTTGGTAACGGTCCTGCTGGTAGTGACGGAGTGGCACACCTGAAATACTCCATTGAAAATGTTCGACGGGACGAGATTTGCCAAAACGAAGACACGGTTGCACTGGCAGGAGGTACACAACTGAAAAGCGTTTTTTTTTCAGACAAGGGTGTATGTATACCACTCCTAGGATACCTTGTAATCCACCGTTGACTAACATGGGTGACTCAGGACCCCTGCATATACGACAGCTCAGGTACTCTCCTTGTCTTACAACACTGGCGCAAACCGGGACAAGCCCGTTGGGTACCGCTACTTGACACCAAGCTGCTTGAGCGTGTTGCAAGTGGTCGGAAGGAAGAAACCTATTGGCCTGTTGCAGTAGCGCAAGATGTATTCCACTGCATTATCCTCAAGGGTGGAGATAAATACCCCTACTTCCCTCGACCACTGCTCACCGAGTTCGAATTTCAAATTCCAATATCCTCAATCGTGTCGAAAGATAAAGTCAATATAGATGGAGACGCCGAAATGGACGATGCGGAGGAAATCGCCAGAACTAGTAACAAGAAGTTGCAGGAATCCCTTGTCAGAACCAACCTGGACTTCACCCTTTTGGAAGACCGCATTGCCGCTTCTGAAATTGGCGCAGCTGGTGAAACTGAGCTGAGGCGGAAGGCTGTCGATATCGACAAGATTCTCCTACAGCTGCTTGCTGTTGAGTGCCGAGAGGGCGAGGAAAGGGGTATGAAAGCCCTGGAACTCGTCACTATGCTTCGAGACCGCTCAGGGAAGATGCTAGATGCTGCCAGCAAGATTGCCCAGAGGTACCAGAGGTCTATCCTTGACGACAAGATCAGGGCAATCGCCGAGAAACGGCTGATGGGCGAGGACGATGACGATGACATCACCGGGGATAATGACGATATATAGTTAAGCGGGCCTTTTTTGTTTATTATCTATGAGTTGGTAGATACATGACATTATTTGCTACTTTTTCTCACATTGAAAGCGAAGAGAAGCAAACGATTCTTCCCTCTATCCTCCGTCCACTTCACTTTAGTTTATATAAATTACCTACATCGCGAGCTTCGGCCATGTGTTAGCCTGAGCCAATCACTGACTTCTCTTATCGCGATAGCTTAAGCTTCAACTTCTTTTTTTATCCTGCCTGGTATTCTTAAGACTCTTCCTTTTGCCCTCCCTCAGTGGCATATTCTTCTAGACAAAACATATCTCCTTAAGCTGGCTGGCTCTCCGGAATACATGGAATGCATGCCGCTCCCTGCTGATAATGGCTAAGCACCTCGCGCATCAAATCGCCTTCCCGCCATCGCTCAAGCCAAAAGCACCCCAGCTCAGCCGGTGCATCCCTAGAGTCTCGTCGCAAGCCGGCTTGCCTGCTCATCTGGGGCAAAGAGCCACTCGTCGGAGCCATGAACCGTTCTCCCATAATCGTTCGCTAGCCCAGCTTTCGCCCATACAGCCTGATGGGCCGTGGCTCACAGTCTCCTCATCGTACTTCTCACAGACAAACCAGGTCGCTCTAAACGGTGGACCACACGGAGATGGAGATCATAAACCGCCGGATGAAAGAATAATTAAGCTAGGAAAGAGTATGTTACGAAGCTGGGGATAATAGATTGAACAAAAGAAGGAACATGATGCTAACGCCATATATGTATAGCTCTTCGTACCCTCTCCAAGCAGCTACCAACCATCCTCGTCCACGCACTCCCACAAGAGATCCTGTCACCAAGCATATCACTCCATTTATTCCCATCTACGCATCCACATCTTCCCACCGTCCGAGGCAGAGTTCCATATCGAGCAGCGTTATGGACTGCACCCGTGGCATGGGGCAGCGTCCCTATTATCGGGAACGTCAATCTACGAATAGTGAGCGAGCGGGTGGTCCCAACCGGTATTGCTAATGAAAATGGCAGAGGAGACAGTCCAGGAGGCGAAAAGCTCGTCGTACGTTGGGTTACTGAAGGTGGGAGCAATGAAGGGAGACCGGCTACCAAAGTTGGCCGCGGTTCAGAGGCGGATGACTATATCACGCCAGGCCAGACTCAAGGAGAACAGGGCACAAATAAAGAGAGTCCGGTCTCTTCGTCTTCGTCCTCGAATGGGATAAATAGAGGACTCAGTGTGTTGCTAGGCGGAGAAATGCCTATATTCAAACTCGGCAAAGAGGAGCAGTTTACAGGTTTATTTATTTTCACATTTGATGAAGAAGGCCGGATAGCTACACATACGATCGAGCACGCTGATGAGGGTAATGGATGGGATCGGACAGCAAAAGTGGTGACTCTAACAGATTGGCTTCTTGGAAAGGCAAAAGGCAGTGCATCCGGAGAAATCGTTCCTCCCCAGCCTGCGTTTGCCTCTGGGAGGATCAGGGAAAACCGCGGTACACGATATCGTTTTGGCCCGTTCGAGATATGACGTGGACATCGGATGCTCTATAGCGTGAGGGCTCATAGGTGCTATACTATGAGTCTCCATAGCCGGCTCTTTTTCTTGAATATACCTCTTTGCCTATCTTAAAGTCAATTGCCTGGAGTTAACGGTGTTTACGAAGATTGTGTGAGGAAAGCAATGGTAGAGTGGAGGCTTGGATTGGCTACATTGATAAGCCACCGTCGTTCTATGATTTTGATGATACCTTGATGTTTTTGCTTCTGGCCGTTGATCGTTATATCCATTTTCCCATTATTTTGCTTTCTAGCGAAGAGCTTTCAGCTTAATCTTCCTTCTCTTGTTCCCTTTCTGTATATTACGCAGTCTCAATCTCCGATCAAATATCGAGGAGGATTAGAATAAATAGGGGAAATCTCAACTCACTTCAATTTAATCACATTCTATAAATTTCATGATAATATACATATAGTGTAAACCAGAGCCTGCAAATGTATCCAACCGAAAGTCATCCAATTAAATTATCCATATTTCCCATTTGATCCTTTAATTCCTCCTAGATAGAACGGGTGACTTCAATAGCCCAAATGCAATTGCACAAACACCTAACATCGCAACTGCACCAGTTTTATATGCAACCTCTCTACCTCCCCACCAGAACAAAGAACAAAACAAAATCGGCCCAGTTGCACGGCCAGCTTGGCCCCAGCTCCTAAGGCGACCCAAGGAAGCACCACGTTCAGCCTCACGGGCTTCCAAGCTACCCAGGCTGTTCAGTCCAGTAACAACGGTTGCGCTAGTTACCGCGAGTAGGCAGCCTGCTGCATACAAGCCAGAGATTGTCGTGATATGGGCCAGTAAGGCAAATGACAGAGCGCATGCCACGAGGCCTATGCGAATGGTGAAGAGCGGTTCAAGCCGGCGTGTTACTCCGCCCTGTATGACCGATGCTAGTAAACCCATGACTGATAATAGGCGGCCATTTAAAGCAGAGGGACTGGCCCCACCAGTATTTGCTGCAAATGAAGTCTCATAGAGGGTAGCTGTAATAAAAGGGAGGGAGAATTCCAGTCCGGAAAATGGGAGGACGAATAAGAAGTGCGTTATATTCAGCAGAGCAGGGTTATTAGTATATCCCTTAGATATCTCTTCAGATGGGTCTTTAGTGCCGGTTTGGCCATGGTCCTTCTTCTCGCTGTTATTATCAGACGCAGATGGCTTGTAATCCTCTGATATCAGCCTCGGGTGTGTTTCTGGCAGGCAGAAATAGATGTAAATCGTCTCCGTGACAATCAGCAACAAGGAGCATCCTGCAGCCGTGGCAAACGGATTTGCTGCAAAGGTAGTGATATTGCTCAACGCTGCACCAATTGCAGGTCCAATGGTAAACGCAACGCTGAAGCAAGCTCCTACCAGGGCCATCGTCGAGCTCCGCTGGCTAGGATCACTAATATCCGTCGCAATGGCATTTGCCATCTGAATGTTTCCTTCGCTTAGCCCACCCACTATCCTACTTCCAAGGAACGTTCGGAAATCCGTAGCAGCAACCCATAATGCAACACTTGCTATGTTTCCAGTCATGGACCATAGAAGTGCGGTTCGACGACCATGTTTATCTGATATAGAGCCTATGATGGGAGCAGCAACAGCCTGGAGGAACGAGAAGATAGACCCCAGTGCGCCACCGAGAAGCACGACATCATATTTCGAGTCAATTGGCTTGAAAAACGAGTTCTTATATGCGTTTAAGTAATGGAGGATGCGGTTTAGGAGAGATGTTGGAGATGGGTCGTTTTCAAGATAGAATCTTATAAGGGACGGGAATAGCGGAAGGATGAATGTGAATGATATCTATACTCGAGACCACCGCGTTAGACGCTGCATTCAGACAACATGCTAGAAGCGAGGAGAGGATCATGTTCACTGCATATACTTACTAGGTCAAGTAAAAGAGAAGTAAAGAGAACAGTGAGTATCTTCTTCCTCTGTGTATTTGACACTCTGGAAGCCATGATCGCCTATGATATGTAATAAGAGCAACCTTCAAAGCAGGTCCTTAAAAAGTGCTCATCAAAATCCGTGGACTTTTACGTGGTGATATGCAGCAAGGCTATTGATGATGCTGCGATATCAACTCAGCCACTACCTACGTCAGTTCATACAATGTTATGCCGCGCGCTTAGATAAAATAATCGCGGGTCCTAAATAGGCTAGCTCGTCTAGTTAAATAACTAACTAACCTCCTCTCGTCGATCTCTTTACTTTGTCGTTCTCGATAATCAAACAGAGCTACCGATCACTCCTTTAACCCCGCCGGTTCTGTTCTGATGCATTCTTAGCTGTGCCTCAAGATATTATGATATTTCAGTCTATCGGCAAAACCCGAATTTTCAGTTTAAGTCGTCAACTCGTTGGGCATTACCATCGAGCAACCATACATTCTCAAACGGTAGCCTCAACCCTACTGTATTTGCAAAAAAATGACGGAACTGGTGGGAACTCCAGTATTTGGCTTTGTCGTCGGGTGCTCAGCTAAATAATTATATCTCTATAGTAACTGCGGCGGTGGAGGAAGAGTTTCATCGGTATACTACCAAGAGATGGCTGTACGTGTCTAGGATAGCAACATATCCGTTGGCTTCTCATTGACTTAAAAGCAGTTCCAATGACGCCAAAGAAGCAGCGGAGAGGTATCGAAAATTTAATCTCCAGGAGCTTATAGATGTTGCCTTGCAATGCTCAAGCGCAGGGGCATGTATGATATCCCCGCTCAACAACTTTATCGATTTACTCACGACAATTACAGGTACTCGTGTCCTGAAATTTCGAGAAGGGCAATATAATAAATCTCTCCTTCTTACTCTCGATGATGGATCTGAAGTGGTTGCAAAGCTTCCAAATCCTAATGCGGGGCCGAAGATACTTACGACTGCAAGTGAAGTTGCAACCATGGATTATGTAGGTAAGCTTCAGACAGTATAATCAAGGCCCTAGAGCTAATGCCAGAAGTTACGTGAGATTATGGGTTTACCCGTCCCACGGGTATTGAAATGGAGCTGTGATCCCGGAAATCCAGTACAGAGCGAATACATCATTATGGAGAAGGCGAAGGGAAATGCTCTTGGTGAAACCTGGTACCAGCTTCCCAAGTCTAAGAAGTGCGAACTCATAAAGCAGATCGTGCAAATAGAGGCCAAATTAGCAGCATTTGCCTTCCCAGAGCATGGATGCATATATTACACAAAAGATCTACCTTTGAAGTATCGACCCAAAAGCCAAACAGCCCTCCAAGGGGATGATACGAACAAGTTTTGCATTGGCCCGGTGGTGGATCCAGGACTTTGGTCTGACGGGCGCTCCAATTTACCGCTATCTCGGGGCCCTTGTACGGTTCTCATCCTCTTATTCCCGTAGCCGTGTTCTAATGCTTGAAGACAGGGCATGCACTAACCGATTATGCGAGAAGCATCGGTACAAATGGGAGGGCGTGGGCATTGCAACATGCACAGCCACGGATAAACTATTTTCGAAGCAATACAGACCGCGAGATGCCCCATGAATACCTAGATCTCATTGACAAATACTTGGAGGTTGTCCCTCGCTTAACACGTCATAAACCTGAAATTGCTGACCTTCTACAGCCGACAGTATGGCATCACGATCTATACCTTAACAACATCTATGTAGATGCCGCTTCTGACGAGGTCACTCATATCATTGATTGGCAGGGTGTGAAAGTTGCCCCTCTAATATTACAAGCCAGGATACCTCGAATGGTCCGGCACTCCAGCCCAGTTCCGCTTGGTGTTATTATGCCAGAACGGCCAGATGATTATGAGAATTTACCAGAGGCAGACAAGCTTCGAGCAGATAAGCTTTATGAGAGTGCTATATGCCATAAACTTTACGAAGTTTTCTCAATCAAGCAAAATCCAAGACATTATGCTGCTATCTGCCATAATGATACCTGGCAAACGCCTCACATTAAACCAATCAAGTCGATCAATGAGGCTTGGTCGAATAGAGAAGTTTTCACTATCCGCTCATCATTGATGGGCGTGGTGGATCACTGGTCGGAACTGTCACCCGGAAGTCCCTGTCCCATTTCTTTTAGCGAAGATGAAAAACAAGCACACAACGAAGAAATAGACAACCGTGACTACCTTGATCAGCTTATAGAAGTGTACCAAAATGCGGGTATCTTGCCGGCTGATGGAGTTGTTGATCCGGAGGACTATGATATCTTGCACGAATCAAGCTACCTACAGAAAGAGAAATTCTTATCGCTAGCGGAGGATGACGAGCAAAGGGAGTGGCTAAACAAAATATGGCCATACCAGGATCGCCCTGTTGATGCATAACTGATATCCTCACCGTATCAATATCGAGTCGAGAGCGTTGCATCTTTTATGTAACCTGAACCATATCTAACAATCAAACACACACACCTTACAAAAGCTTAGATTAAACTTCCCAGCCCGAGAGTTTAGTTAACTTGGCAGGTCTGGAAGTGACTACAGCTGATTCTGTTACTACTTTATTACTCCAACCTCCACCTACGCACTGGTAAGCCACTGCTTCTTCCGCTCCCTAAATCAGGATATGGGCGACTCTAAACTATCTCTCTCTTAAAATGTCGGGAAGTGTATTTTACAGCTAATGCCGCCGAAGAGGGATGAGTCGAAGTCGTCCACGTACGTCTTCATGGAAAGCACCAGGAAGACTGTCAACTATTTCAGTTTGGAATACAAGGTTTATTGACCACTAGAAGTATCTCAATGGCTTGGATTTTAGCTAGGACCAACCTAACAACCGAATGGCGCTTTTTCCAGAGGGATTTATCCTCGCCTCAGTAAACCCGCCTTACGTACTCCGCATGGCACATATATTGCTTGCTCCCAAGTCCATAACTCTTTTTGGCGCATCGATTCGCCTAACATAAAGATACCTACACAGAAATCTAAGGCAACCTTCTGCGGTTCCTCTGCCGTGTATCATGGCTATCCTTGATCAACAGCAAAATCACCCACAAGGTCCCTGCTCGTGTGACAAATGCCATTGCATCATCGACGCGATTCCATGCAGGCACAGACGCAGATAGGCCTCCAAGTACCCGGGGAGCTACAAGCTTGGGGTAGCAGCACGCAACGGACGAAGCAGCTGAGGACCTTGGGATGGGAGCCAGCTAGTTCACGATGATGGCGTCTATTAAAGAGGCCAATTCTCGACTGATTACCGAAAACCCAGCACCATCAGAGCCTGTTTACTAGGCACTTGTTATCAATATGGCTGTTGATCAAAACCCCTCCATGGCGCCGCCCGATGAAAATATAATCCTTGATGTGATCATTATTGGAGCTGGTCCGGCTGGGCTAGCAGTTGCTTCACGGCTCAATGAGGAAACACCGTCAGCTATGTTCACCGATGAAGAGCATGAACGATACCACTGGATCAAAAAGCATGCTGGACGAATGGCACTCGTGCAGGCACATAATCGTAAAATGAAGGGAGTCAAAGCCGCCAAATACACTGGAGTTCCACTTAGCCATAATGGTGCTACGTTTTCGCCAACAAAGGAGCCGCTGTACTCAACTCTTGTTTTGGATGCTTCGGGGGACCGGTGGTTGTCTAAGTGGAGAAGATATTTCAAGATGCTGGAGATACAGCAGTTGAGGAGCCCAATGTTTTTTCACGTCGACCCTGGAGATCGTGATGGGATGATTGCCTACGCAGGGGAAACTGGGAGGGAGAAAGAGCTTTGGGAGCTCCATAATTGTGTTGGGCAGGAATTGAGCAAACACAAGAAGAAGAAAAGATCCAATGCACGGTGAGTAAAAAGGCTACAATATAATTGATGGTCGACATGGCAAACTGACACGCATATGAAGCATCACAGGAGAGCCTGAGATTGACGAGCGAGACCGCAAAGACTATTATTCGCCGGGAACAGATTTCTTCCTTGATTATTGTGATTCTATCGCCTCTCGATACGGATTGGATAAGCCCGGGCACATCTTGCAACGAGAGGTCGACTGCATCAAGTTCGACTATATCACTGAATTTCCCGAAACTGATAAATTCTTTACCGTGACAACCAAGGAAGGAAACACCTTTCATTCCCGTGTCGTCGTCCTGGCCGTCGGTACAGGCGAGGAAAAGAATTACCCATGGAAGCTCTCGCCAGAAGAAAGGATGGGATCCACTCATATCTTTGATATCAAAACTCTTCCGAGTCCAAACGTCAAGGAAATGATAAATAACCGCAGAGAGACCAATGTCCTGGTTATCGGTGGTGGGCTGACGTCTGCCCAGATATCCGATGTTGTGATCAGGAAAGGCGTGACGAAAGTCTGGCTTCTCATGCGGAGTGACCTGAAGAGTATGTGATGCACCCTTTGCAATATGCTCAAGCAACTAAACTAATTGCTATTTAGTCAAGCATTTCGATGTTGGTCTGCATTGGGTGGGCAAATTCAGAAATTATGAGAAGGCTGTTTTCTGGACAGCTGATGACGACGGAGGTAAGTTTTGTGGTAAGCCCCAAAAGTATCAAAATAATACAATATGCTAAGACATCCTACAGAACGGCTTGAGATGATCAACGAAGCTCGAAACGGCGGCAGTATCAACCCCCGATATCACAAGGTCGTTAAGAAGCACATAGCTAGCGGTCGACTGTCGCTTCACACTCGCACGGTGGTCAGCACCAAAAAATATGATCCGGTGTCTAAAACGTGGCGCATTACCACAGACCCTCCAATATCGAATCTTCCCGCTATTGACTATATCTACTTCGCAACAGGAGTCAGATCAAATGTGAAAGAGATCCCTATGTTGAAGCACATCAATGAGGACTATCCAATTGAAGACAAGGGAGGACTGCCTTGCATCACCAATGACCTGATGTGGAAGGATGACATTCCCCTCTTCTGTACGGGTCGATTGGCCGCGCTACGGCTGGGGCCAGCTGGCCAAAACCTTGAAGGCGCCAGGAGCGGAGCAGAACGTATAGCATGGGGGATAGACGAGGTTCTGGGGAAGCGGAGTGATGATAGCGGTGAGCCTTCCCGGTTTTCCTTTGCTGGGTTGGGCAATCGATATACCTGTCTCGCGAATTCGGAATGACCGTATACACTCTCATCCTGTGAATAATCGATCATGCAATGCCATGTAATCCTCCTGGTACTCTTGATGCGGATATCGTCCTTGCAACTGACCTACAAAAGTACAGAGTACCCAATTTCAGAATTTTAGGCGATGCCCTTGTTCACTTCGTATACATAGTACACTGCTGGCTGAAGGATCTACAAAAGTCCAGCTTATGGGACCCAGCTCGAAGCGATAGTTATCAATCTCCCAGACAGCTTGTCAGTATTATCCTAGCGCACTCCAGCAGGCTAACATTAAAGTTATCCCAATTATCAGTCAAATTAACACCAGAGCTTTACCTCTTAAAAACAACTCTGTTGTCCATCTAGCTTACATTGGCCAATAACTATGCGCGATCTCAGCCAAATAGAGAGATCTGGCTCTACTATTAAATGTAGCTGATGGCCGTTGGTGATCACCAAATCAATATATATACTCCGTATACCCTCAAGAATGCCACTTCAACAGCAACCAACATTCGATACAAAAACTGCTCAAACTTTCAACATTTGCACTTCTCCCTCTTCAACCTTGTTCCCTTTATTACTTGTTGACTACGACCGGGAAAATGCTCTCTCTCTCCAAAATACTCCTGGGCCTTACCCTCCTCGCGGCGGTCCCAGTGTCCCTCGCAGCCCCATCAGCCCCAGGGATCGCTGTGGCCCGTCATGAGCAGCGCGACGTCCTGAACACACTCTCTAAGCGTGCTGATTGCTATGTGACGAGCAAGAAGGGAAAAGACTGCCACGAAAACAAGTGCGCGCCTGCAGAACAGTGCGAACTAAACGATAAGGGCAACTGCGTCTGGAAGAATAAAAAGAAGAACAGACCTTTTGGGTGTGAGCAGTGTTCATGCAAGAAGTGAGTTATTAGCCACTCTACCTTTTGATCTAGATATACTAACGAGTATTGAAAATGAACTAGAACATCCATCTAGGGAGGATGTTGGGAAAGGGCTAGGAAGCCTGAGCTTTTTGCTTCGACCAACGCAATTTATACCAATGATTAAATGTTACGGGTTCGGGATATGGATGGATAAGGGATGGGGGAGTAAGTACATTCCGGTGGATGAGGCTTGAGTGTTGGTCGCTCGCTCCTCCACCACGTTGAGGGGGTCACTTGACAAGGAACATGTAGGGGGAGTTAACCTGTGCCTGAGATCACGTACAATGCCGATCTATATTTACCAAAATGAATATGTGATGGCTATCTTCAAATCATTACTTTTTGCCTTGCTTGTGTAAAGATGACTGCTATATACATAACTTCATATTGAGCAGATAGAACCAAAGCCGTGCACACCCTATCCATACCCCTATCCCTATCCCACCCCAATCTTCCATTTCCCTTTCCCGCCCCTTAAGAAAGCCAGCAAGCATAAAATACATAAGTAGTGGTGTGACTAGAATGAGAATGGGGAAATGTTGAGAAGTGAATAGCAGAGATCAGACCAGACCAACCAGTCAGAGGAGAAAGCAGATGAAACGCAAGGTATAGAAGATAAGAAACAAGGGCAGAAAATCGAACCCATATGCACGCTAGTATTTGAAAGAATTAAGTCGTAAGTTTTTTTGGTAGTTAGTAAGTGGGTAAATCCATTCCGCCTCCAATTTTGTATGTACCTGTCCGTCATGGCATAACATAGCATAGCGAAGCATGGAAAAGAAAGCGGGTAGAGAAAACAGAGGAAAATGGTGTAGTGGGATAGTGGATGGAAGGGGTGAAGAACGAATCTAGGCCCGCAATGCAATGAATGAACCAAGCGTAAACAGAGAGTAGTGAAAAGAAGATGGGATATTGAGAGCTGTGGTGACAGCATTATGCAGTAGCAGGGGCTTAAGCCTGAGCTTACGCATCACCGGCCGCGGCAGGGGCAGCTGTAGCCTGGGCTGGTCGTCCACGATGTCCGTTGCCGTTTCCGTTTCCTCGATATTCACCACCACGACCGCGTCCACGGCCACGGAACTCTCCTCCGCCACGGTTAAAGCCGCCACGACCACGGTGCTCGCCGCCACCACGCTGGCCCTGGCCACGACCGCGGTATCCCCTTCCGCGTCCGCGAGTGTGGTGGACACGCTCGAAGCCGTCAACTGGCTGCTTGGTGGGGTCAGTAGATGCAGCTGCAGCTGGAACATCCTCTGCCCAACTATCGGTGGTTTGGAGTGGTGGCCGGGAAGCGGTCTCAGGAGCGGCAGAGGCCGGAGGAGCGGTTTCAGCCGCCGGGATTTGGACGTTGACCCATTCCTCTGTCACGGCGGAGGCGGTCATGGAGTTTGAGTCCCAGCCAGGTGCTCCTGACCTAGCCTGTGCGAGTTCGTTAGCTGCGACATTCTGGGTGGTTGCTTGTGCGGGAACTGGCTCTTCAGCGTGTGGTGGAGCGGCGGATTGGAAACCGTTTGTGGCTGCGGCCTGCGAGACAGAAGGGTCTTGGGCTTCGGTCAGACCGGCATTGGCGACTGTTGGGTCAGTTTGGAGAGCGCTAGCGGTAGTGGTAGCAGCCGTAGTTTGCTCCTCCGTCCAGGCGGCCTCGGGTGTGGGTTGGATGTACTCGAGAGAAGTTCGTTTGATTTGTGCGTCTATAAAAATCCGTTAGTTGGTAAATACGATGGCATGCCAGCAAGGAAAACGTACATGTGATGTCGAGGAGCTCAGACTCAACGCTTGGAACCTTCTCTTCCGCGCCATCAATCAATTTGATCATGGCTTCGACCGCCTGCTCTGTTCCGCCGTAGACCTGATACAGGGAGCCCTCGAATCCACGGCCCTCGACAGAATGCTCATCAGCAACACCCCTCATAGCTGCAGCCGCGCGTAAGAAACGGCTAAGCACCAGCAACCGTTCCTTGAACCGTTTCTCGCCATTCTGCTCTGTCTCGACCACGAGGGACTTCTTCAGAGATTCAAGCTCCTCTTTATGCTGCGTTTCGAGCTTTGTCTTTTCCTTGGCTTGTTGCTCTTCGTAGTACGCTTCGAGCTGTTTGTATTGAGCGATTTGCTCTTCGATATGGGCAACGGTTTCCTGGAGGGCAGGCTTCTTGAGGGCCTGGGCTTTCTGGTCTGCGTTGATTTTCTTGAGGGCCACGAGCTCTTCGAGGGTTTTGCCTGGGTTTTCGGCGATGATGGCGTCGACTCTGGCAGTTGCGTTCTAGGTACTGTTAATCTATCTCTCTTGTCTAGAGCAGTAGAGTAGACAAAAGCTTACCAGCTTCTTGTTGGTGTTTCGCAGATTCCTAGCCCAATACTGTTAGTATACAGTCCAATTTTCCATAGAGATATATTGAACACACTTGTGAAGTTCTTTGAGAAAGCTGGGTTCATGCTGTCCGTTAGTTGCAGCTCCTTCAGCAGAGACACTGGGTGCATCAGCATTAGAGGCAGCAACAGAAGCAGGGGCAGCAGTAGAAGCAGCCGCTACGGCAGAAACCTCTCCCTTGCCGCGTCTCTTCTTTGCATTCTGTGGTGGGATGCTGGGAGCTGTTCCGGCCGACATGGTTGGATTGATGGTTAAATCAGGTGTCGTGTGACTGTGTGTTCAAGCAGATAGGTTGTAAGAGGAGCAGTGACGGTAAAGGAGACTAGGTGCACAGTTAAGAGATGGGGAGGGGGATATCTAGCTACAGAGTGAGCGTAGAAGAGTGAAGATGGAGAGTGAAGTCGAGCAGGTGAAGTGTGTTGGTAGAAAGGTTTTTCCACTGGGAGATGCGCGCAGTCACACTACAAAGACACTCTCCACACAGCAGCAGGACGGCACAGCACAGCAGCGCAGGACTTGAGGATAGTCTATAGCAAGTGTTTATGGGTTTGTTTATATAATTACTGTTGCTACTATTCACTGTCCAGTCCTCGCGAGAAACGAGTGAGAGGGCTAGAAAGAGATGGAAGTGTGAAGAATGCACCTAGTCAATGCATGCAGTAAACCATGTAATATGCTATAACTACTCCAGACTCCAGGGTATCTCGTATATTCTCATCCCAGCAGGCATAACCATGACCGTCGTAACGCCGTCAAGTAAACGATTCCATCATTGAACTCCATGTAGATGGCCTATCCTATCCCTTGAACTTGCGCAATGTTCCCTAGAGCATAACTTGTATCAGAGAGACGCATAGACAGATGTATTCGACCAAGTGAGAGCAGGAATCCTCACCTCAGTAACGCGCCGTATAGCTCTGGCCGAGACGCCCTTGTCACCGCGCTTCCTTCCCTGGATCGAGGCCTCGCGCATCAACCTGCTGGAGTAAGTATGACAGTCGACAGAGACACGAGACGGCGAGACGAACTCTTGCATGAATAGCATGTAATCTAGGAATATCTGTATCATCGTTAGCTCGTCGTCACCATACCATCGTCGTCATATCAAAGGGTTAATCGTCTATTGTTGATGCGAATGTAATGCTCACCAAGATATCCGCATTCTTGCTCAAGGCTCTGCGCGTGTGTGACTTGATAATGCGTTTGACCGTCGCCCGCGGATACAGCTTCTGAACCGCCATCTCTCTTCTTCCTATTCTTCCTTTTATATCTATATCTTCTTTTCTTCTTCTCTATCTCTTCTCTACAGCTCGTGTTTATGTTTACTCATGTGACCTCACGTGCTAGTCATGTGTCGTCATAGCACGTGGGCGCTAGTCCCTATCGGGGCATGTCCGAAAGCAGGAAGAAAGACGAAGGCGAAACTTGAAGCGAAACTTGAACCTTTGCAAGATCCGATTCTTCGCCTATACAAGAGACAATTGGACCTCGTTGGACCTTCAGAGAGCTCGTTGGGAGTTTGCTGCTGGTAAGATGCGTTTCGGGAAGACCCTACAGACGTCCGTCTACCCGCCATGGAAGGACCACTACATCGAATACCGGGCGCTTAAGAAGCTGCTGCGCGAGCATGAGAGGTCGGAGGATGGCGAGGACGGCGAAGGCAGGCCCTGGACGGACGAGGACGAGGAGAACTTTGTCCAGGAGCTCATCAACGTTCAGCTCGACAAGGTCAATTCTTTCCAGGTCGAGACTTACAAGAAGCTGCGGGAGCGTACTAGCGAGTGTGAGGCCGCGCTGGAGCCATTGGCCGCCCACAAGGGAGAAACGAAGCTGGAGGATCTGAAGAAACACGAGGCAGTTGCACAGGAGACTCTCACCAAGCTCGATCGCATCACGGAGGAGCTGGGCGAGCTCGAGAAGTTCAGCCGAATCAACTTCACCGGCTTCCTCAAGGCGGCGAAGAAGCATGACCGCAAGCGTGGAGCCAAGTACAAAGTCCGGCCGCTGTTGCAGGTCCGCATGTCACAGCTGCCGTTCAACTCGGAGGACTACTCGCCCCTGTTGTACCGGCTGTCGGCCATGTTCTCGTTCGTGAGGTCGATTCTCGGCAATGGGGGGGAGTCCGTACCCAAGGATGGACCGGCGGTTGACACCCAGCTCGGCCGTGACGCATATACCTCCCACAAGTTCTGGGTCCACTCCGACAACCTGCTCGAGGTCAAGACGTATATCCTGCGTCGTCTGCCGGTGCTCGTATATAATCCGAATACTTCAAAGGAGCTCGATATCGCCCAGCGTGACCCCGCGCTCACATCGCTCTACTTTGACAGCCGTTCGTTCGACCTGTACAATCAAAAGGTCGCCAATAAGCCTGCTGCAGGATCCATTCGTTTACGCTGGACAGGCCAGCTCAATAACCAGGTCGAGGTCTTCCTTGAGAAGAAAACCATGAACGACGGAGATAGCAGCCGTGAGGTCCGCATTCGCATCAAGAAGAAGCACATCAACGCTTTCCTCGATGGATCTTACAAAATGGAGAAAATTATCCACAAGATCGAGGTCCAGGGCAACGGCGATCCTCAGCGTGCCGACAACCTCAGGCGAGACGTCGAGGAAATTCAGGAGTTCATCAAAAGTTACGGCCTCGAACCCATGGTTCGTGCAAACTATACCCGCACTGCGTTCCAGATTCCTGGTGATGACCGTCTTCGCATCTCGCTCGATACCGATCTAGCGCTTATCCGCGAAGATACGCTCGACCTCGAACGCCCTTGCCGTGACCCCGAGGACTGGCATCGCGCGGACATTGATAACAAAGAAATGGAGTTCCCTTTCTCTGACATCCCGCGCGGTGAGATCTCGCGCTTCCCGCACGCACTCCTGGAGATCAAAATCCGCAATACCAACGGCAAGCGTCGCGGAAGCAATGTCGAAGCCTGGCTCTCTGATCTCATGTCCTCTCATCTTGTTAAAGAGGCGCCGCGTTTCTCTAAGTTTGTGCACGGTGTCGCTCAGCTGTTTGAGGATAACATCAACAGCTTCCCCTTCTGGCTCAGCGACCTTGACACGGACATTAGACAAGACCCGGAGACCGCCTTCCAGAAAGAACAAGAACGAGTTGCGAAGCAGGCAGAAGATGAACTTGCTGTTGGCAGCTTCATAGGAGGCAGCCGTCAAACGATACCCAGCATCCAGCACCTTGTTGGCTCCCCCATCAGCCGCATGATGACGGAAGAGTCGACTCCCAAGACCCAAATTCGCATTCAAGGAGTCGACCAACCTCTCTCCCCCCGCACCGAGTCCCAGCCCCAACTGACCCCTCGTCCTCCCATCCCCGAACTCAGTCTTGCACCTCCTCCCGAGCAAGCCAACGGGGCGCAACCTGCACCCTCTTCCCGCCCAACGTCGTCGCTACTTCGCCTCCCCTTCTCCATGTCCCGCTATGCCCTTGCCCATCGCACCTCTCAGACTCAACTACCACCCGGCGTCTCTACCCCAAGCTACTGGCTCAAGGACACCGGCCCTGTCCGCGTTGAAGCAAAAGTGTGGCTCGCCAACCAACGTACCTTTGTTAAATGGCAGCACATCTGCATTCTCCTCGCGGGTATCTCGCTAGCCATGTACAATGCTGCAGGGCCTGACAAGACCGTCACTCGCTACCTAGCCCTTGTGTATACCGGCTTCTCCATCTTTGCGGGAGCCTGGGGCTGGTGGATGTATGAGACTCGCTCGCGACTGATTCGAGAACGTAGCGGGAAAGATTTCGATAATGTAGTCGGCCCTCTCGTCGTCTGCCTGGGTATTGCAGTCGCTTTGGTGTTGAATTTTTGGTTCAAGGTAGGCTTCCCTCGTCCCTTACTTAAGGTCTCGCTCCGTTGAACATGAACCTGCGTTCGAACGGCCATCGTGTAACACATCACATTACACGTCAATCTCAACCACCTATATCATGACACGTCTACGTCTACCCCCTGTGTAACAATTTGCTAACCCTCGCTCATACAGTACGCCTCCATAGTCTGGACGGTCGATCCTGTCCCCAACGTCCCGTCGCCAACAGGGATTATCACCGAGTCCGCGTCGATCTCACTGCCATTTATGACGGCCCGTCCCGAGTTCCAGGCTCAACTTAACATCTAACTGCCATTTAACTTGAAGAATCTACGTTTTTCTTTAGTGAATTTTCCAAGGTTTGCTTTCAATGATTGTTTGTGTGCGGACAAGCTGCTGAGCAGAACAAAAAAAAGAAATATACCAAATATCTATTTATATCTATATGAATTATCTATGCGATTGTTTGTTTTTATTGGACTAATTTGTTTTCCTGCTTCTCATCATGGTTATCAGTATTCTTACATATTGTTTGAGTATATTGTGTGTGCGTGTACATATGAATGTTTATATTTGAATTTATATACAATGCGACACTAATAAATTATCTTAAGCTCATCTCATTACTTCATTATAGAATAACAGCTAAATTTTAGGGCCATTGGCCATAATCACACACACTAGCTAATGACGGAGTTATGATCAAGATGATCAATTGATAGATAACTAGCTATGACAGAGAGGGGATGATTTAACTGATCATTAGACATCACACAACCAACAGACATGCACACGTAGAAAGGAAAGAGACCATAATACAACAAACAAAATATGGACAAAGAAGTATAACACAAAGCTGGCAACAATATAGCATAGCTTGAAACGGGAAGATTAAAAAAGAGAAAAACAGATAGTACCACACCGCCATGATTAATTTGGGACCGAAAGGTTTATGCGCCGTGTTCCATCTGTAGAAAAATGAGAAAGAGAAAAGAAAAGAAAACCCTGTACACCACATTAATGACCGAATCTGCGTTCGGATCCGAGAAGAGAAAAGTGCAAGGCGCCGATGAGAAAGAAAATGAACATGCAGTCAAACTTAGAATGGAAGAAAAGAGGCATAGAGAAGAAGAGAAAGGGGAGGGGATTGCAATCGCCTAAAAATTAAAGGGTGCAAATTCAGCATGTTAGTCGGTTTATCCAAGTATGCACGCCGGCTTGGGAGATAGTTAGGGGGTAAGGGTGAATTAGTAGTATGACTTCTGCCCAACTTTGTAGTTAGGAAGTTCTTCAAACCAGCAGGCTTGCGGGTCATATTGGTAGACTTTGTATTCGACGCCGTAGGGTTTCTATAGAAGTAATGAGCACGAAGGTTTATCATAGGGTAAGTGTATATAATGACGAGGGTAGCTTACCGGTTCCAGAGAGTAAATTATTCCCAGCGGCACTGCAAGGTCGGTAAGATCCTCCCTCTTCAGGCCTAGGAAATATGCCAGTAACGTTCTGGCAACCGACCTGGGTCCAACGAGCAGGACATGGTCCGTCATTCGCTCGACTTCGACGATAACGGCGCGCAGTCGATTGACAACGTCCAAATAGCCTTCTCCTCCAGGACCAGGGAATCGATAATGCAGTTTCTCTTTCCTTCTTGTCTCGAAATCAGAAGGGAATCGTTCGCGAATCTCATCATATGTCAGGCCTTCCATTAATCCCGCATTCAACTCGTTAAGCATTCTCATCTCCTTGATATCATATTCCTCTTCGTCGAAGAATTGTGCCGTCTGGATTGAGCGGGTAAGCATCGAAGTCCAGACGCAGAAATTTCGCCCTCCCTCCATTATCTGAGCTGCATATTGTGGGTTTGGAGGCGTGCTGTCACCGGGCCGTGGCGGGAAGTGGGTTGATAGGGCTTTTATCTTTTGGTATTCTTCCCAGCGGGCGCGTTGGTGATCGATAAATTTGGCAAGGGCTTTGGCATAGCGAGTCCCGTTTTCGCTGAGGGGTGCATTGCCGCCTATTCTCCCGCTGATGTCGTCCAGGCTTTCACCATGGCGAGATATCCAGATTTGACGCGGGGAGAGGTTGAAGTTTAGTAGGTAGGAGACAACTTGGGAAGCCATGAAACCGGTAGCTTGGTGAGCGACGATTTTGCGACAGACATCGATGGTCTGGACGTATGGCATGTTATGATGTTCCTCGTACTCTCCTAGAGGCACATAGCTGCGTTCGTAGAGCTTGATACGCTTCTTGAAATCTTCCAGCGCAACGATTGGTTCCATATCCTTGTAGTCAGGCCCTGAAAGTTTGAGACGCATGTTTGATTCCAGTAGCATTGCGTCGTAGCAGCAACTCTCCAAGAAGAGGACGTTGAGCTCCGGTCCGGCCCGTTCACGAATACGTGCCATCACCGCTTTACGGCGTTCCAGGGTGCTGTTGGTTGCATCGAGGATGCCGGCGCTTCCACCTTGTTCAAGGATGTAGTCCAGTAGTTCGTCGAGGGTACCAAGGGCGACCTGGTCCCTCAGCTGGACCGCACGTCTGTTGTCTGGGTCGAAGAATTTGGCGGACTGGTCCATTCCATCCTCAGATTTAGATTGCTCCTCGTCCAACGCAGCGTCAGTCAGGGGACTTGGCTCGCGCTGTTCTGCTGGTTCTTCGGGGGCCTTGTCGTTCACAAGAATGGTGGCTGGCGGGACAGAGCTCGGTGGCATATCAAGTGGTGGTATTTCGCCTGATGGCACATCCTTTGGTGGTGTAGTAGCGTTTTTCTCTGCCGCGTCGGCCTTCGCCTGCTCCTCTGGAGGGAGATCGCCTATGCTGAGCTCTCGTACGCTTTTCCGCAGCTTTTCATCAACTGCCGGGTCAACCACCTTTGGTTCAACTTGCGGAGTAGAGCTGGCCACTACTCGACGGCGTTCTCCAACATTGAATATCCTTGTATCGTGCTGTAGCCAGTTCAAGTAGCGGCACAACTTCTTCGTGATATAGCTTTTCCCTCTGGCTGGGAGTCCAACCATGACAATGACTAGCTTTGATCCAATATCACGCTGTGCAATACGGCCGTCCGGAGAGACCTTGGACTTTGTAAGACCGGGTATGTCGAGAGTAGTGGCTCGGTGTTTTCCTGGAGTCGAAGCTCCGGAGCCCAGGGATCGCGGTGTGCTACTTCCATCGAGCGTTAGAACATGTAGTAGAATGATCTCCCCACGGATTGTATAGAAGGAACGAGTTAGTAAAAAGGAAAAAAAAAAAAAAAGAAAAAACTCACATCTGGGGCGACGCTGGTGCACTGGGAAGGGGAGTATCTGCCATGGAGATGCCAAAGCCTGGAGCAGCTAAACCGCCAGATGATTGAGCAGCAGCAGTCTCACCGCCGCTGGTTCGACGCTGCTGGGGCTCAGAGAAGCGATCTATCCCCAGAGCTCTCCCCACGACGGTTTTTGCAGGCGGTGCCAGAGTCTGGCCATAATGATGTCCCGAAGCAGCCGGAGAAGTAGCAGGACTATGGGTGCCGGACGAAGTGCCAGAGGGAGAGTGATCGAGGTCCGTCATGCTCGCGGATGAAGACGCACCATCACCTCCAGACGCGAGAGGCGACAGCGGAATCGACGAGGACGAAAAAGCGCGATTCTTGATGCCGGGAAAGTCGTTCCTGTGAGGCTTGGTCGTAGTGCTTGAAGCTGGCGATGCTATCGATGCCGGCGCTGAGCTGAAGCTAGAATTTCTCACGACCACGGCCCTGGCGAGATGCGAGTGTTGATGCTGCGAGTGCTGGTGGCATGGTGTCTGGTGTCCAGCGGCCATGAAGCTGAGCTGCAGCTGAAGCTGCCCGTCGCAAACCGCAGCCTTGCCCTGTACTTCTTTGACCTGTTCGATGTGTTTTCTGCGCTCTCGTTGGTGGTTTCTTTGACTAATCTATGATGGCGCAGATGGGATGTCACTGGCTGCAGCCCTAGCAAAGTTAGGCCCACCGATGACCTCACCGGTAGATGTAGATGTAGATGTAGATGAAGATGAAGAAGATGTAGAGTAGATGATGAGATGAGGTGAAGAGATGTAGAGAAGGTGAAGTGTGTGGAAGCGTAGGATGGAGGAGGAGGATATACTTTTTGCGAAACAGCGTTGCCTCTGCGTCTTGACTAGGCGATCGTCCCGGAGGCGATCATAAACAACAGGGAGGAAGCTGGAGATGAGCTGGAGGATGCCAGAGTGGCGTCTTTAGAGTACTGGGTGTGTACGGGATGCATTAGATTGATGTATATTATATAAAAAGAATACCTAGATCCTCCCTAGGCCAAAGTACGTCATAGACACGAACAGGAGCATCTCGCATCTCAGACCAGAGGTCGTAGAGAACAGCTGGATAGAGGCTTTATATGTTCCTCCGCCGCGTAGAAGCATAGCTGAAGCCAGGTCTCTCAGCTCGGTAGTTCACGAGGCTGGCGGCCATCACGCCGCAACTCAGGGCCCGATATGCGTCCTTCGCGCTGGATCAGGCCGTCCAACAGCCTCCGCTGGCTCGTCCACGTCGGAGTGCATCGATTGCCAAGGGATTCCGCCCTACTCTGCAGCTCGATGGTAGCACATCCGGTCCGCTGATTGACAAGTCGAGTCCTTGGCTCGGACAAGATATCGACTCGACTCGACGTCAACAATATGCCGATAAGAGCCCAGGAAATATACTCCATTCCTCCATGACCCGTGTATACTCCAGATCTGTCCAACGCCGCCCCGTCCGTCCAAACCGTGTATATATCAAAAGAAAAAGTCCCTTCCATGCCGCTGCAAAGGTGGATAGAAATAAAGCCCGAAAAAGTCGAAGTCGTAAAGATGGAAACAGCTCATACCTCCAGCGTCAAGGTCAAGGCCAGCAAACACCCGTACGCCGCAATACTCAACGCCGTAAGCACAACCACCACGTTCCCACTCGTCCTGAACTTCCGCCTCTGGACGCCGTCCTCATCGACCTCGGCGAAAAACTGCTTGTTCCCCTGCTGTCTCCTGAACAGGCCGATGGTCATCACCCCCGCTCCGTAGACGGCGAACAGTGCACCGATACTGTAGAACTCCGCCGTGAAGATTTTCAGTATGATAAGTGCAAAGGAAAACTGCGAGATGGAGGTGCGGATGTATGCTCCTTCAAACGTCCGCTGGGCCGCGCGCACCTCGACCATCTCCTCCGACGTGAGGACGACGGACCGCGCCCGATGGCGGTGCAGATGGTAACGGTCTGCTGCACGGCGCTAGAAAGAAGTCAGAACAACATATTACATTAGGTGGAGATGACGGTGTATTCGACTTCTCGACCCTGGTTTGGCGGATACACCCCTGCTCTCGGAATACGGGACGTACCTCGAACATATTGCCTGTGGATAGCGGAAAACGGCCTCGGGAGACTGTGTGTCGAAAGTAGAAAGAGGGTATGGAGGATGAACCCGTTCACTCTGGGGCTTGCAGCAGGTGAATATGTGTTTCTTTTCCTTCTTCCGACCGATTTTTGGGCTTTTGGAAGATCAAAGGATCACCGGGTATGGTCACGTGTCTACCCCGGACTGACCTCGAGATACTAAGATGGTAATAGATAGAAGATGGTATTAAGATAGATATAGTTGAAGATGTCGATTCGAGAGAGGAATAACTGAAAGGATGGGGGAGTATTCTCACTCTGCTCTAGGTGATGAGTATTGCTGAAAACATGCAAGTACAGGCTATTAGATTTGAAAAGAAGAAAGCAGCCGCGAGACGACATTGATAATAAATACACCATTTCCATTTCATCCATACTCCCATATCCTAACGTCTCATAGTATCTGTAGACCCCTGTATTGAATCCTCCTGTGGTCATATCATGGCTAACCACGAGTCATGAGCATAGTTGTAGCATATCATATTGCCACAGATCATCCCGTATCGCTGCGCTGCCGTTGGTGTCCTTGGTCCCAGCCGGAAATGATATCCATCAGTATAGAGACCGCTCTCAAGCCCACAATCCACACAGTAACGCAATAAGCAGAGGAAATAACTCCCTTTCTTTCCCCCTTCTCCTTCTATCATTGTTGTTGCGAATTTATCGGATGGGCGGATTTTGAAGCAACAGCCACAAATAAAAAAATGGTCTCGTGGTGGTGACGCGGATGCATTTTCGGTATAACATGGCCATCTCTCAATTTCAACTAAGTCTTCAATCGTCGGCTCAGGGCACCTTGATAACGGGAGTTTCCGATCCTCTGGTGATTTCTTGCCTTTCATAGGGATGTAACACTGGTTGTATGTCTTTACATGAAGCTCCTGACAGGTTAAGGTCAGGGCAAGGCGAGACGAGTAAGGCAAGTAGCTGCTGATTTCGCCCAGCAGCTCGACGGGCAGACCCTGTAGGGTCGTCTCTTCGACAAGTTCAGCGGATTATGGGTGTGAATTTTGGCGGCTCATGTAGTGTAGATATGATGTTGAGCTTCGTAAAGCAGAGCAGAATATATGCTTCTCGCCTTGTACGCTCAGTGATGTGTTGCACATCGTGGCTAGAGACGCGTGCAGTAACACTCTACAACACAACACAATCACCATGGCGCCAGCATATACAGGTATCCCACCCATAGCACAGACAAGTCTCGATATCACGCAATGCGATGGTATCAAGGTGGTTCTCTCTTCTACTTCACGCTCATGGAAACGCGAGTCCTGGATATGCTCGGCCGAGTCGTATCGAGGAGAGGAGTTGAGGCCTTCATCTCGTCTTACCAGGACATTTATGCTTAGAGAGAGCTCTAAGGTGGTATAAGTTACCGGAGTGCGGTATATCCATATCTGAATCAACTGAATGCTGACTGACATTCAACGCAGAGACGAACAGGACGAACAGCTCGAGAAGTGTTTTCGGCCGTTTAATGGCTGCAGAGACGACGTTGGTCCCTTAACCGAGCTCCCGCCGTTTAACTCTGGCTAAGGAACCATGGCCGATAGACAAGCCCCCGGGTTATTGGCTTTGTGGAGAGAAGAGCGTAATGATCACTCTTTCATAGGCGGGAACAACCGGCGGTGGATACGTAGAGACGGTTGATTTGCGGGCTGCTGGAAGTACCCCAAAATTCACGACGGGATAAGAGGCCGACGGTTCTTTTCTTTCTCGACGAGACCATCTCGCTCCGTCCGTCCTTTGTTAGGGCTTTTTTGGTTGCCTTAATCCTCAGTCACTGCTCAATTCGATATATACACACATTCATCGAAGTGTTCTCCCACAGATAAAAAGAAAAGAAAGTCGAGAGAAGCAGGGGATATCTCCGACTAGCAGCCCTTGCAGACTGATATTCAACGTCGTCCCTCCTGCAAGGCCGATCCAAAATCCAGTGGAACCATGGCGTCCTCGAGGATGATAGATGCAGACGAAGGTAACGAGCTCTCCCGTCCACCCGGCCCCTGAAACATACATCTATCTACTGCCATTGGGCCCTCTAGACGCAGAGAGCCGCGGAAGAGAGCTCAAGCTGACCAGTTTTGCTTTTTTGCTTCTGTTCTACAGTCGCCAAGCACAACAAGACGGATAGCTGCTGGGTCGTTCTTTATGGAAAAGTGTACGATGTGAGTGCTTCTAGGCCGCTTATTTTCTTTTTTAATTTTTGGGTCCCTAGCCTTCCTGCGCGCTTCCGGAGCGATCAAAGCGCTGGGCTGGTTGAGAAGCAAACTTGCGAATGAGATGAGCTCAATGAGCAGAGGCGCTATGCCTGGTGGGGAGGGGGTCTGAGGGACCTCAGCGAGATTGAGATAGAGCCCGTTCTGACGTCGACTTATCTTTGTTCTCTACTTTCTCTAGGTTACAGGTTTCCTGCCCAGCCATCCAGGCGGTGCGAATATCATCCTCCAGCTGGCTGGTAAGGATGCCACTGAGGAATACGATCCGATCCATCCAACCGGTACTTTGGAGGGCAATCTTCCCCCAGAAGCCCTGATAGGCACTGTTGATGCGAAATCGCTTGCCAAACTTGCTCCCGAGGCAGTCAAACCAAACAAGACCAGCGAGGGGCTCCCTCAGCTGTCATCTTTGTTGAACATGGATGATTTCGAACAGGTTGCCTCCAAGCAGCTAACCCAGAAGGCGTGGGCGTATTACTTCTCCGGGGCTGACGACCTGATCTCCAAATCATTGAATCATAGCATCTATCAGTCCATATTGCTCCGCCCAAGGGTCTTCGTTGATTGCAAGGAATGCAGCCTGGCAACCACCATGTTGGGGCACAAACTTGATATCCCTATTTATGCTTCTCCCACTGCAATGGCACGGCTGGCTCACCCAACAGGTGAAGCTGGCATTGCTGCTGCGTGCGCCAAATTTGGTGCTATGCAGATGATCTCCAACAACGCCTCCATGACCCCGGAAGAAATTGTCAAGGATGCCCCCGCGGACCAGATGTTCGGATGGCAACTATACGTGCAGATCGACCGGAAGAAAAGCGAGGCTATGTTAGCACGCATTAAGAAGCTTAAAGCCATCAAGTTCATTTGCCTGACGCTCGACGCTCCCGTCCCTGGGAAGAGAGAGCTTGATGAACGTACTAAATCCATTGCAGCCACCCCTGCCATTGCGGATATAGTGAAGTCTTCGGGGGGACACGAACTTGCTGGCGGTAGTGGCCTGGGACAGCAGTTATTCGCGGGCACAGATCCATCGTTGACATGGAAGGACACCCTGCCATGGCTGCTCAAACATACGGATCTTCCCATCGTCCTCAAGGGCATTCAGACACATGAAGATGCTTATATCGCCTCACTACACTCCCCACAAATCAAGGCTATCATCCTCTCAAACCACGGCGGAAGAGCAATGGACACCGCCCCACCAGCCGTACATACGTTGATGGAAATCCGTAAATACTGCCCTGAGGTGTTTGACCGGATTGAGGTCTGGATCGATGGTGGAATCAAGAGGGGTACAGATGTTGTTAAAGCATTGTGCCTGGGTGCTAAGGGCGTAGGTGTTGGCAGAAATGCACTATTCAGCCTTGCAGCCGGCGGAATCCCAGGCGTTAAACGGATGCTTGAGAGTATGTCGACCTTTAAACTCCTTTATGTTGACGGGTTCTGTACTAACATATTCTATAGTCCTCTCAGCCGAGACGAGGACGGCAATGCGGCTATTGGGCGTCGAAAGGGTGGAGGATCTCGGTATGCAGCATGTAAGTGGACCGGTTATCAGTTCACACTTCACGTACACAACTAACAATCATTCAGATCAACGCCCGAGCTGTCGAACAGCAGCTTTATGATGGCGGTTCAGGGCTGGATGGCTTGAGACGTACTATGAAAGCCAAAATATAACGGGCAGAAGAGGATACACAGATTTTATGACTATTTTCCATTATATCTACACTCTTGGACAGACCTAAAATATTATATATTTCCTATTTACATTAGCATCAAGGGTGCCATTTCCGGGGTTCAAGGTCGCTAGATATTTGGATATTATTTCTATTCCCTTGGACATGCTATGAAACGATTCTGGGTCCTATGAATGAGAACGAGCTATCTTCTTGCATAACCCGCAACTTCAATGAGCAACTATTACTCCGTAGCCTTCTCCCCTTGTATTAGAGTCACTCTCTAAAGAGTTAAAAAAAAACACTTGATATCGACCCCTGTTAGGCTTCATGAGCTTGATTAATTAAGTCTCAGCTAGCCGGCTGGCTTTCCCGCTAAAACATTCCAGTTAAACCAACCACCAACCCCGGGCTCTTCCTACTCCAACTCCAACCTGTGCTTGACACGGCATCGAACAGGACTCCAAGCCGGGTCCTTGAGGTAGTATCCTCTCTATTTACACCGGATAGGGGTGTCTTCCTTGGAAATTTCCGCTGACACGGTACTTGAAACAGCTACGCGCTTCATTGCAGGGAGCGGGGTACTTTAAGAATCTCACATCGAGAACGAGATAGCAATAAAAAGGAGCATCCTTCAACTTGCCAGAGCCGGCGGAAGGACACACGAACAACCTCTCACGGATCGAACGCACTCCCATGACCTCAATCTGCCGCATCCCTATAACCCTCCTACTCCTATCCAGAGTGTCTCCGAGGACGACGGTTCAAACAGCGGCACCTTCAGAACTCACCAGAACATTCATATTACAGTCCATAGGTCAGACAGAGTCGACTATGTCGTCGGTTAATGATAACATAGCTGCTGGCACCAAGCGGAAACGCAATGGGGACCCAAAGTTCTATGCGGTGAAGATTGGGTTTCAGCCTGGAATATATCATCAGTGGAGCGAATGTTTGGCCCAAGTGACGGGATTTAAGGGAGCAGTCTGTACGTGATATGTGGCTATACCTTTTATCTTAGCTATCCTTAAGCTATAGAGTGCTAATGCTGTGCGTGATTGTAGTCCAATCCTTTCCTTCCCGAGCGGAGGCCGATGCGTTCCTTACTGGCAACAGAGCTCCATCTCCACAGGGCGGCTCGACTACGATATGTACGAAGTTCTACGGCATTCAGAGGGGCAGGGTACCAGGTGTATACACAGACTGGGCAAAGGCGCAAGATCAAGTGAAAGGATTCCGTGGACCTCGATATCGCAAGTTCTCTACCAGAGAGGAAGCCGAGGCATTCGTACGAGATGGCCAGGCGCCTTTAAATAAGGCTTCACTGCCAGGAGCGCCAGGGATGATGGAAAGCAATTCCAAGGACGAGACTGGCGAGGAATATCCGGCAGGAACTGGCCCACTGCCGCCTGGTGCGGACGACGGATTCGACCCTAACGTTCTACTTGATCCGACTACGGGGAAAATAGTGTATAAAACAACGACACAGAAGGAGGCGACTAAGCTACAACCGAAACCATCTGGTCCTCCGGGCATGCTTAAGATTTACACTGATGGGAGTGCTTTGAGGAACGGAACTGCACGAGCTAAAGCTGGCGTTGGCGTGTATTTTGGGCCAGACGATGAAAGGTACGTAATGGCACTCGGGTTCTAAACTCTTTCTTTCTATTTTGAGTTACATCATCCGCTGACCCATTGTCCTACCTTCTATCTCATCTAGCAGAAATGTCTCAGAACCCTTAGTAGGCAGCCGCCAAACCAATCAACGCGCCGAATTAACGGCCATATCTCGGGCACTTGACATCGCTCCTAAACACCGCGATGTCACAATATTTACCGACAGCAAATACTCGATCGACTGTGTGACAGTATGGTATATAAACTGGCAACGGAACAATTGGACAACAGCAGCCCAGAAACCGGTCGAGAACAAGGACCTCGTTCAATCCATTTTAGCTAAGATCGAAGAACGCAAGTCATTGAAAGTGAAGACGTTATTCGAGTGGGTAAAGGGACATAATAAACATGCAGGCAACGAGGCCGCAGATCGGCTAGCGGTGAATGGCGCAAATATGGAGGATGTGAAAGTTGAGGAATTGTCGGAGAGCGCTGAGGGTGCGAAGAGCAGAAGTAAGAGCAAGAGTCAGTCGCGGCATGATAGTGACTAGTCGTTATGAAGGGCCGATACCACCATCCTGAAGCATTTCCTACATTTTGTCATATTATTTCAGGCCGTGCTGATTCCGTGGCCTTGTTTGTCTCGTATGATATACCTTTTTGCATTCTGCACTTTATGGCGCTAGGATTCTTTTGAAGGGCTAGATAAATTGGAGAAATACATATATCACATCTATTCTTACAAGCATCTATCTCCTATGAAGATTTTACATTTCAATATAAGACTTCATCATTAATTACTGACTAAGAAGGTGTCAAGCCAGATATGGGTATCTCAGGGTATATCTAGAGTATATATATGTGTGTGTCAGTATGTTCTAGGATGGTATGGAATACCACACGCCGAGTACATACGGACATCCTATATCCAAGATGCTAAATAAAATACTAGCTCATTGACATAGTACTACACCTGCTGCCAATGCCGCAAGGAGCACTCCTCTCAAACTCAGTGCCTTGCCCGGTGCACCGTTCTTAGGAGAACGAATAGTAGTAGCGTATGTATAGTACAAGCTGGCGTCGGTCTGCGTACCCAGAACAGTCGACGCGGTTGTACTGGGGACATTCGCAGCAGGGTCTGTATTCGCCCATTGTGACATATACTTATAGAATTCAACAGTCGGGGGTTCTGGACCGCAGTATGCTTTCCATGCTGCGTCAACGTAGCTCTGTGGGAACCAGTGATAGCCTTTACATTGTCAGTTGAGGTCAAACCCAAAAAAAAAAAAAGATAATAGCGGATAGAAATGTAAGAAGGTGGATGTATATACCCTCAATTCCGCCATGTTTCTCAAAGCACTTCATACATCCAAGCACGGAGTCAAAGAAGGGATATTTCTCGCAATAGCATTGTTGCTGTACATCGAATTGGTCAGAATAGGGCAGGAGGCCTGAGATCGAGCCATTTGTGTTCTGAAAATGACAGTTTGTATTTATCGCAGCTTGCCGTTTGCATGGCGCCTCGTTGATCAAGTATGTCGGCCGCGGAGTGCTAGAGGAGCCGGTGGGAGAGGCCCGTCTCTTGTCAATGTCGAATGACTTTTCGACATCAAAGGGGTTGAAAGGCAGGTAGCACACGTTGTAGAGGTGGTGATCGAGATCATTGAGGCCGGAGTATTGGGATGAGACAAGGTAAAACTTGGACAAGAATACTCCATTGGGAAAAACGGGGTAATCGCTTGATCCGGGGAATACAGAGCTGGTGGTGCTAGACGCTGTGCGACTGCCGAAACGCGGGAGGGTAGTTGGCGTCGGCGTCAGCGTCAAAGTAGCAGATGGTGTTATAATATCCATGGCTGCGACGTGGTATATCCTGGAGTTCTGCAGATAGTCTCTCACTGATTTCAAGCTTGTCTTTTTAGCCTCCTCCTCCTTCGCCTCCTTTTTTTTCCTCTGTCTTTGCTCTTCCGCCGTCGTTATAACGTCGCCGAGCCTCAAAAGACGCGAAGGATCAAGATGAGTCAGCAATCAAGCCCTTATCTTCACGTGATATAAGCCCATGTGACACGACTCCACGTGATAAGCACGCGGAAACTCTTGGCGAAGGCTTGTCATGTCTTGGCAAAAGGAAACCTGGAAAAACGCATCTTTTTCGCCTTTACAGAGTTCATTTGAAGCGTTATAAAGTCGGTAGCGTGAAGTTCCCAGTAGTAGGAGGTTCAAAGCTTGATATCGCGAACTGCGGAGTAGATCGGCCTATGATTGCCGGTAGGGATCTCGTGGAATAGATAAGCACCAGTATAGCGCCCGTACGGACATTCCGCAGAGGCCTGAGCCGCATATAAACAGCCAACCACCCGATGCCTATATCCGTATCCGTTAATGATGCGGAAGCGGTGGGAAAATGTGTCATCCTGCATGCCGCCAATTGGCTATTGGGCGTTCATCTTTCCGTTCCCTGCGAGAACTCTAGATCCCGGCGATATCATCTAGAGATCGCAGATTGGTGGAGAATCTCGACACACAAAGTATCGTTATTTAACTGGGGCACCGGCGGCGTTCGTCGTAATTAGTAGTGATTCTCGCGGGAAGGAAGAAAGTATTTAATCTCTTGGAACTCCTCCCTGTTCGCGCTTCGTCTGCTCGTTCTAATAAGCAACGCACGCGATTCCATTGCATACCCTCATCGCTTCCTGTGGTCACCATTGCCGGTTATTCACTTCTCCCACCTCCAATGAGCATAGGACGACATCATAGTGTTGTTTGGAGCATAAGAATGAGCCTTGTTGAATAACATAACGCACTCGTCGTCGCCATTTTGCGGCCGCAACAAGATCTTGTTCGTTTAAACGGCCGGAGCCCGCATATCGGTTGTTCCTACTGTCTATTTTCCCTCTCTCAACTAAGCCGGAAATACCTTCTATCATCTTCAACGGAACGTCAGTAGTATCTATACCTCCAGACTGTGAGCTGGAACTTTGCGGGGTGTTACATCAAACGTCATCCTGGTATGCCTACTCTTGCTGTGACCAACTTTAACGTTGTATGCGCTACCTTGGGTGGCTTCATTACTTTGTTTGGCTTGGTATCGTACCTGTTCAAGGAGAGATTCTACCTATCGGAAGCATGTAAGTGATTAACTCCTTGCACTACCTGAAGAAAAGGGACGCTCCTAACGTATCTTGTAGTAATCTCGCTCCTGGCAGGCGTCACCTTTTCTCCCCATGCTGCCAATCTTATAAGACCTATAGACTATGCTCTGGGCAATCGAGAGGCCTTGGATGATATCACTCTTTACTTCAGCCGTCTCGTCTTAGGCGTCCAGCTCGTCCTTGCTGGTGTTCAGCTCCCAAGTCGCTATCTCCTGAAAGAATGGAAAAGCCTCTCCCTTCTCCTTGGGCCGGGCATGCTGGGCATGTGGCTATGTAGCAGCCTCGTCATCTACGGCCTTGTGCCGAAGCTACCATTCCTCCATGCCCTCGCAATCGCTGCATGCATCACCCCAACTGACCCAGTCTTGTCCAACTCTATCGTCAAGGGTAAATTCGCTGATAAGAATATCCCACGTCCCCTACAGCGGATCATCATAGCCGAGTCCGGCGCCAATGATGGGCTGGGATACCCATTTTTGTTCTTTGCTCTGTACCTCATTCAGTATACTGGGCCAGGGGGTACACGTAAGGCTATGGGTTTGTGGTTTGGTGAGACTTGGGGGTATACAATCCTCCTGAGTGTAGTCTATGGGGTTGCTGTGGGATGGGTGGCTAAGGAGTTGTTGCATTGGGCAGAGGAAAATAAGTATATTGATCGAGAGAGTTTCCTTGTGTTTGCCGTTGCATTGGCCGTAAGTTTTACTCTTCTCCAGACTATACTCTTAATGGGATCTAATAAAGTGGCTAGCTATTCATCATCGGTACCTGCGGAATGATTGGAAGTGACGATGTTCTTGCCTGCTTTATCGCAGGAAACGTCTTCACCATCGAGTAAGCCCTGCACAACCATTCGAATATGTATTGTCGGTATCTAACTTCAATCGCAGTGATTGGTTCCGTCTCGAGACACTAGATGACTCTCTTCAACCAACCATAGACATGCTTCTAAACTTGTCAGTCTTTATGTGGTTCGGTGCTGTCTGCCCCTGGCCCATCTTTCTGAAGAACGACATCATCCCTATCTACCGGCTGATAGGTCTCGGGATTTTAATCCTCTTACTCCGCCGGCTACCTGTCGTCTTCGCTATGCATAAATATATCCATCAGATCGAGGAAGCCCGCCAAGCTGCTTTCGTTGGATTCTTCGGTCCAATTGGTGTCAGCGCCATATTCTATCTATATGTCACTCTGGAGTATATCAGGATTAATATCACGGTCGATGGAGAGGTGAGAGAGGATGCCAAACGGCTAGCTGATACGATGTATATCGTCGTTTGGTTCTTGACTATTTGTAGTATTGTATGTTCCATTTTTTCATTCGTTCTTTTCCCCCCATAACTCTAAACTGATGGCTTCATAGGTTGTTCACGGTCTATCTATTCCTGTCGGAAAGCTCGGTTTCAGTATCCCGCGAACTCTCTCAAGCGCTCTCAGCACAAGCATCGATATAGACTCAGAACGGGATCCGCGTTCTGGTGACAGTACTCCAGGGCTTCATCGGATATCAACTGTGGCCACTTCCACCCCTGCTTCACGCGCATCCCGCTTCATACCAGCTAGATTCCGCAAACAGCCCATAGCTAAAAGCGGTCGTCCGCGAGATATTCCACCAACGCCTGTGGCGTTCCGCATTGGTCGCACTGTTATTCCTGAACGTAGCGCGGATAACAGCGACGTTGGTATCAGTAACCCAATACCATCGTCTACTTCGACTATCGCGTCTCCGCCCATAGCTGGATCTCATGAGCAAGATGAGGAAGTTGGGTTGTATACTACTGGACAAGATACAACCCATTATCCTCCGGGACATAATGAGCGACGACGTGTCCCAGATGCTGAAATGGGAAATCGGTGGAATGAGAGTAGGCCACTTAGCGGAAAAGGATATCGAGCTAGTGAGATTGAATAAGGGAGTGAAATTACGCCGATGATACTTTGGGTATATATCTCGAAGGAAGCGACTGTAGTGTCGCAAGGCTGTAGAAGGGTGAGTTGGATATGGTAAATTGACAGTAAATTTTTAGCTAGGCAATCTGATGAGTAAATTTGAAAAACGATAACTTTTAGAATGATTCAAGAACCCAGTCAAGTCTTTTCGCTCCTCCCACTCGTCTCTGTTTGCTCCATTTTCTGGGCCATCCTAACCTTCTCGTCCTTCACAACCTCCATCGGGTCTCCCCTAATCGGCATTCCAGCCTTCTTATAAATCTCGTCAATGCATTCCATATGTATCACAGTATCCTCCGAGGGCACCCAGCAAATTGGCTCCTTGTCCCTGACTCTCTCCATAAATGCTTCGAGTTGCCATCGATATGTGCTCCAATAACTTTTTCCGCCTTTTCCACCCGTAGTCCACCTATCGCCCCATATAGGCCCGCCAGAGCTCTGTGTCTTGTACTCGGTGATACCGGTCCGCTTATCAGTGATTGATATGTAATGATAAATATGCGGCATCATAGCGTTGTAGAAGTAGATTATCGCCGCGTCCGTTTCAACTTCTATTGATGGCAACTCCCAAACTCGGGGCAGGACTCCTCCTAGTCTGCTGCGCGACAAGTCGGTATAGATCCTGCTAGTTATCGGGTTGCCGTTGTCATCTTCGAAGAGGAGTAGTGCATGCATTGCAGCATCAACACGGCCGTCGTCTTTTGACGGGCGAGCAGCTGCCGAGAGAATCTGTTTTGGACGTTCGTTATGAAGTGCATATCGAGTAAACGATAATGCATAGCATTCATCCATCAACGAGCCGCCTATAAACGCCTCTTAATAAAATTCAAGCAATTTTTTGGGGGTTGTGTAAGCTTACCCCCTAGATCATACTGCCATCGAATATCTCCCGAAGGTATAGCAGGGGTAGAAGTCATCCAGGCATCTGTTCGAATTATCCTATCGTATTTATTCGACTCGAGGATGTTTCTGAATAGATGTGCTGCAGGATGGAACTGCCAATGGAACTAGAAGCACCAGTCAATAAGTGAAAGTAGTAACCGGGTTGGGTATATAAGTAGCATACAGCCTCTTCGACAACCAGCCTTCTCTCTTCTGCCACCCTGAATAGCTCCCTTGCCTCCTCTGCATTAGAAGTAAATGGTTTTTCACAGAGGACGTGTTTCCCGGCAATTAATGCCTTCTTACTCCACTCGAAATGCAAGCTATTTGGCAACGAGATATAAACCATGCTGATAAGCGGATCGTCCAAAAGCTCCTGATAGGAACCGTATGACTTTGAGAAGCCATATTTCGTAGCTGCATTCTTTGCCGTCTGAGCATCTCGAGATGCAATCCCATAAAGCTCTACATCTGGATGTGTTTCCGCTGGATGGATAACTAGAGATCCTTAGCATTAGCTAGGTCGAAGCAATGGATTAAGCTGGAAATACCGGCCGCAGAATTTATCCTCGCAGTCGACAAGACGCCTAGCTTCAAGGCCCTTGTAGACGATTGAGATTTGCCATGAAGTAGTGAAGAGGCGTATTGCTGAGCAAACGTGCAGCCTTGAAGAAACAGTGCCATTTTTGAATACCTATGTCACCTCGACCATTGATCAAGTTTGCAACAAGCAGGGTGGACGTCTTCCTCCATCGCCTATACTTATACACCATCGCCTATTCCAGCTGATCTGACGTCATCTTTGGATGTCATACTTTCAAAGGTAAGAGGGAATAATAGTGCTAGAACAAGGTTGAGTTGATAATCAAACTGCATTCATTTCATGGTTAAGCGCCTGTTTACACTTCCGTCAAAAGTGTCCAGAGTCTCGTCCAACTGGTGCTGCCAAAGTCAGAAACCTGCCAGCAGCTCAAGGGTATTTGCGCATGGCGTAAGATCTCAAGTGAGCCGGTTACTACCAGTGTCCCATAAGAATAGGCCATCGTTGTTACATCCGACTTTCCTTAATTTATAGAAAGGGGAGGTATGAACACCATGCTTAGTTGGTTTGTTGGTGATAAGCACAACACTTGTGGAATCGACCTCAACATAGTGCGAGGAGAGCAGAGTATATATAACATTCCAATAGCCGTGTTGATGCCCGTCAGTGTCTCTTTTCTATTTTATATCAGTGATGTCAAGAGCGGGCCGTGAAAATCTGGGGTTTGACAGATAATCTAAATAACGGGCCCGACCAGGTAGACTTGGACAGGACCACAGAGGACGGAGTAAGATACCTGCGCTCTGACATCATGCGACTTGATAACGGATACGCCATGTAGGACAAGGCTCCGATGAAATTACAAAATAACAACTTCATTCATCTCGAAACGGTTATCGTTCCTTTGCCAACATTGGTAGCCGTCACTGCGTTTGCTTCTCACATCGCAAAGGGCACGGCCGTCCATTCAGCTTCCTCGAGCGACAGCGTCTGCAGTAGGGCCATTTTTCGCTCGTATCATAGCGCAAAGCCGTCCCGGTCTTTTGGTTCTTCGGATACATCATTTTAAACCTACCAGGTTGGCGGGTTTTATTGGTTCGCATAGGTTGATCCAGATAAAGGGGCTACGGGGATATCTGGCCCCTGTCGACCCCATGGAGTGCTTTTCGGGAATTTTTATTTTGTTTCAGCGGGAGGACAGATGGTCGGTGGAAAACAGAAGGTCTCAGGACGACCGTTCACTCTCTATGCTCCCATATAACACCGCGACTGTCGAGGCCAGAGTTAGGCAGCTCCAGAATAGCCGCAACGGACCAGCGTCAATACAACGCAAGCAGGACGGGCCTATTGGATTCGCCCGGACTGAACCCAAAAAGCAAATATAATCAAGGCTGTGTCGTTGGCAGCGACCAAAGAGGCCCTCGCCTACGTGCCTCTTGTCGTGCCCTGATTTTCACGGGCGAGCTTTGTTTTCCATGTTCCCTCGCTTTCTGGCACCTTTCGATTCGAGTTCCACCCTATTTTGCAAGCCATAGACCATCAACGCTGCTGAGCAGTTGAGAACCAAGCGATTATTTGACCCCTTTTGCGTTTGCTCGTATACCCGGTACCCGCCAAATATAAAAGTATCTTGCCCAAAGCGACATAATCTTAGGAGAGTTTGTTCTGATATATGCGATTCAGGAATAATACCATCGCGAATTTATGCCATAAACCCAGCGGCTTAGAGGTAGCAAATCCATACATCCCTATGAGGTTCAGAAGTATGGACGATATAATCGAGGTGGACAGTGTTAGTTATGCACCCATAGCCCGAATCTCCCTCGCGATGGTTAACTGACTCTGTCCGCTTAGGAAAATGATGACTTGAGTCCGGAATATGAATCTGATATCTGGGCATTATCTCACCCGTAAGAAAAACCAACGAAGATTATCCTACGGGTGGATAGAAATGAAAATGGTACCAGAAGAGACCACAGAGCGCTAACATCGCCATATTCATTGGCCGCAGTGGGACCACGTCCATTTCTTCGACAGTTTATAACTACAGGTAATTATGTCTCAGGCTGGTAACATTCTACGAATCAGGCTAATCTTAGTGTTCATTTGAATAGATACGAAGTAAGTATTGCTGAACCCCGGTATACTTTGTTCATGGATATGGGTTGAACACCTAAACTCAAGATCCCGTGAGAAAACAATGTATATTTAACAAGGAATGGCTGCTTATTCGTCTTTTGATTGGATAGAACAAACGCCGATACCATGGCTACAGAGATGGTGCATATCTTTTGGTTAGTTGCCGACATATACACATACTCGATACCCGAAAAGAGGCATGACAGCTTACTTATACCCTGTAAAAGCCAAATGATAAACAAGAACAGGACCGTATGGACCTAGTAGGCACCCTGAACTACCCCAGAAGAAGGATTCCTTGGTTCTTATTGACTTGAAATGAAGGAACATCGAATATATTGTCTTCTTCTCAACGGGAAACTACACCGGGCTCCGTTGATGGAAATCCCCGAGCGGGCACTCGATGTAGGGACCGGGACTGGTACCTGGGCCTTTGATTTTGCCGAGTGAGATATCCAGCCTCTATCGAACGAACAATTCGGAATCAGTAACTCTGCTAACATGTTATTGATAACAGACGTTATCCTTACTGCGAGGTGTTGGGTAAGTTTGCAACCTCCGTTGATATACATTAGCATAATTGCTAATATAAATATTTCCAGGAACCGATCTAAGTCCAATCCAGCGACAATGGTAAGAATATCTACCCTTGAAACGAAGAATGCAACTAAACATATCTGTCCCCGCCGTTCTACGTTTATTTAGGACTCCACGGAACTGTTCGTTTGAAATTGATGACTTTGAAGAGGAATGGCAATACCACGAATCGAACCTCTTCGGCTATATCCATACCCGTAACCTTGCAGGTTCGATATCCGACTATGACAAGTTCTTCGCTCAAGCATATAACAACTTACTTCCAGATGGATATCTTGAGATGCAGAGTACTGAGGCAAACTTCTTCTCAGACGATGGAACGCGAGAGAGGGCTGTGACGGCTAATCTGTGGCAGAAGCTACTTGTGAAGGGTAACAAGAAGTTTGGCAAACCATTGAATGTTGAGCATACATGGGCAGAGAAGATGAGGGCTGCAGGGTTTGTAGATGTTGTTGATGAGGTTGTTAAGGTATAGTGCCGTCTTCTTAACCATGATATAAAATCGATCTCAGGCATGGCTAACATATAGTCTCTGTTCAGGTCCCAATCGGTCGATGGTCTCCAGACCCCAAGATGAAAGAAATAGGCCGTTACCAAGCGATGAATTTCCGCGAGTGGCTGGAATCGGGCTCGCTGGCTGTGTTTACTCGTGTCTTGGGCTGGACTATGGAGGAACTGGATGTGCTCTTCACTGCCGTGCAGAACGATTTTGCTGACCCCCAATCGCACCTGTACGCACAGGTGAGATTTATATATGGTCGGAAACCGAGATGAATACCCTAGACGAAGGACTGGTGCGTTGGCAGGTATATAAATCATCTACTTTTATAAATCGTACTTAATTTATCTCTTTTCATCTATATAATTCGTATTCCTGGCCTTTCTTTACTTTGGTCTTACTTCCCTGACGTAATCAAGAAGGCCGAATGGTGTAGTTGGTTATCACGTGTCGTTAACATTCATTTGTACCGACAAGGTCCTGAGATCGAGCCTCAGTTTGGTCACTCTTCTTTCTTTTTTTTCCCTCTTTTTTTTTTTCTCTTCCTTTTTACTTCTTTTTCACTATCAACACCGTGCCGCCTTGAGTAATAAAACCTGGTACAAAATTACAAAAATATAAGAAAACAACGCCAAGCGAAGACGAAGAGGCGGAAGATGAAGAAAGATATGGCTAAGAAGCAAGAATTTTGAAAGAGGTTAAGTTCAAACTAAACTGAGCTGCCCTAGATCACATACTAGATAGAAAGACATAGTATTAGCCTGGCGGTCCATCCATAAGAGACAAGGTAAAGATTCTGAACTTACGGGGATGAAAAGGTAAGGGACCTGTTTCTCGTACTCAGTCCATGCCTCTCCGTACTTGGCACGGCATCGTTGGATATCGCGAGTTGCACGGTGGGTGATCATGGCGGCGAAGAAGACTGGATAGAACCAGGGGAAGGGGCTGGCAAATCCAGTAATCAAGCCCCAGTTAATAGCAAAGTAGAGATCACAAGTGTAGTGGATTTTACGAGCGTATCCGTCTAATATTGAATGTCAGTGTATAATCTAAAAGTTGACCGAATATGAGAAGCACTTACACCAGCCGTCAGCAAGGATAGTATCTCCCTTCTTAGAAGTGATTGTCTTTGGGTTCTTGACAGTCTGCCATGGGAGCTGTGGAAATGTCTTTCTGATCACAGCGTCACCACGCGATTGCTGGCGGAATCTGTTCTTCTGGCTGTTGGTGGTATCCCAGATCCAGTAGACAAAGAGATAGGCAACGTAAAGGAAAGCAAGGGCGTATTTGTTCCAAGCATACGTCGAAGGGTGACGGTTGGCCAAGAAGACGGTGCAATGGCAGTAGCTGAGCGGGACACCAGCCAAGTTCCAGAAAATGAGCATGAAGCCCCATTTTTCATAATAGATATCCCTAAAAGTGGCTTGTTAGTTTATGATGTCGTTCATTCTATGGGTTACGTGTATTTCATACCAGGTTGGGATAATTAATTCCTCTCCCTTTGAACAAGCATTGGCATACAAAAAGTGTGCCATAAGAACAAATCCAACTTCTCCAGAAACATATCCATAAAGCTCGTACTGTCTGGCCGCGGCGCCCATGGAGACAAGGAGAAGGATGTACCATGGAAGTCGAACTTCGAAGAACATCTTGAAGTCGAGGATTCCAAACAATCTCGGGTTCAATTCCGCGCCCATGAAGAAATCGTATACTGGGTAGCCGGTCACACGATGCTGGGCACCACGCGCAATGGCAGAGAAGTATGCGATGAAAGAAATAACGAAGCCGGTGATGATGGCTACGCTCATGATGGGACCAAACTCATCCATGATAGTATACAGCTTGAACACTCCAGTAACGTGAAGGATGACCGCGAGGACGATGGTAGTGTAGAACGACGAGACGGCAGAGCAGTAGTAAGTCAATTGTTTCCCTCCAAGATGGTCCAACGGTCGACCCTTGACGGTGATTCCGGGCAGATACATATACGCGAGACCTTCGAAGATGAAGAATCCCCAGTAGATGGCCCACGCCTTGAGGGACGGGAATGCGCCGGTGTATACCAGGTTGACGAGGTGTAGGAGAAAGTCGCTGGTAGACTGTCCCTTCGATGCAGTCGGGAACGCTCCATCGTAGTAGGTCGCTCCAATCCACATGTAGTACATCAGGCAAGGGAATCCTATCATCATCGCAATCACGCCTGGAGTTCCGCCAAATTCGATGTGGTCGGTGACTTTGTGGTCCTCCTGGGCCTGCTTCTCTTCTCCCTCTTCCTTCGCGGCCTTCCTCCCATTGACGCCATTCAAAGCAGCAGGAACATTTATTTCAACCTCCACCGTAGGCTCAGAGGCAGCTCCGTTCGCCTTCTTCGCGGCAGTGCGTTTGCGAGTGCTCGACATATTCTCTTTCTCCAGCGGTTCAGCGAGGTCAGAATCTTCCGCGCTCAACTCCGGGGTCGCAGACGATCGGCTCCTGGTGATGCGTCGCGAGGGCGTCTCGAGGTATACGTCCTTTTGCGTCTTTCTATTTCAGAGAGAGTGTGTGTTTTCGTCAGTCGAGTTGGAGATGGACATGCAGTATTTATGCCGTGCGTGGGATAGCTTCCCGCCTCAGCAATCGGGCTGGTCCTTATCCCGCAGTAGAAGAAGCCACTTACTTAGGGGTCTTGCCCGTCTGCGATCGTGTAACGGTCATGGCTAGCTGAAGGAAAGACTACAACCACCGGCGCAGGGTCTATCTAGTAGGGAGTGTAAAAAGGAATGACAGCAAAAAAAAGGTGAAAAGGCGAAAAAACGGCCCAAAAAAAGGGGTTCAAATTTGGCGGGGAGAGAGTCGAGTCTCCCCCTGAAAGATGAAAAATGAACAAGGAGACGAAAAACGGATCTTCGTTGTTTTTTTACGTTATTTAGCTTCCTTGAGCAAACTGTCCTTTTTCTCATTTGTTTTGTTTCCTCTCCGCGTGTGCCAATTGAATTGACTTTCGCATCCCTGGATGTACATATCCTTGGCCTGCGATCTCCAGCAAGCGAGAAGTCAGCAAGTCCCGGCGCGCGCCGTGCAGAACCACTAGTTACAGTCGCTAGTCAAGGCTATTTACGAGCTGCAAGATGGGACGCTTAGTGTGCAGCTACTTCAGCCGCTGGCCAATGATATAGACGACGGGGATGGTGCCTGTTAACGGGTGGACTACGGGAACAACTCATGGATAATATATGATCAATATTAGGAATTCTTTACATCCTTTCTCTAGTCTCTGTGACCGAGATGATATATACGACTCTAGCCGCAGGGCTATATGTAGAATCTATCAGCCGCAAAAAGGCGATAACACAATTCTGCACCCCGGAAACGTGTAGAAACGGTATACCACCAAGCTTCTTCCTTGAGCAAACAATCTCAAAAAGACGTCGCGTTGCGTATTTGTCGGGAGTTTGTGTTATGCAAGCCGGCTCAGCCATGCGATCGACCGCAAACCGCAAAAACAGAGCGCAGACTATGCAGCTCGTCGTGCGTTGGTCGACATTAATGTAATCTTTTTATTTTTCTTCTTTTTGCCTGACGTGGCACCAGGCATGTTGCTGCTGCCGGTGTTGTTGTTGGTGCTACCCATGATAAGGTCCTGCTGTTCAGCCAAGAGCTCTGCTTCCCAGTTTTGAAGCCAGCCGTCGTCACGGTTGGCCGGGAAGGGGTCCTGGCTCGAGCCTGCAGCGGGGGGACTCGAATCAACGATCGTAGTACCCCACACTGTCCGGCGGGAGGGTGGACTGTTAGACGGCGTGGCTAGGGCCGCAAACGACTGGTGGCCTCGACTCTGGGAAGAGGACCATGGGGGCGATGCTGTGGAGAGGCTTGTGTCTATATGATCTTCGTTTGATAGACCGCTTGCGCCGGGACCAAGCGGCAGGAAGTCACTAGCGCTGAAGGGCTGTTCGCTGGGAGAAGATAAACTTGATCGCTTCCGTCGATTAGGCGCCAGTCGCTGCTCCTCTTCCTCTTTCTCAGCGCGAATACGCTCTTTTTCTTCACGCGCTGCCTTCTCACGATTTCGTTTCCTGCGTCTTTCGATATCCGTACGGAATTTTTCAAGGACACTAGGCCTGACAAGGTCAGTCCAGTCGCATTCTAGGAATGTTAGCTCACAGCCATAGGGTAAGTGGCTGAGATATTTGACACGTTTGCGTAGATCGTCGTCCATTATATGGCCTGTAGATATATGTTCAACACGGGGTAGGATGGCAGACGGGAAGAGCGAGAAGTCGCCAAATGCTGACTTTAAAATTCGTATGTCGAGTGATGAGAGGTAGAAATGGGGTAGTGCTTGGTAGAAGTAGTATGGTACATCAGGAGGGTGGCCCCTTTCAGATTCGTTTGCGATCGGGTGCAGTGGTTTTTCTCCCGTTGAAGCATGTGTAGTAGGTTGTTGGGGCTGTATCTCTAGTTTAGATAATGCTGAGGAGACGCCAGCATCTTCAGCCGGCAGGCTCGAAGTGGCACCGTCACCGGCGTCTTGTTCTGGATTCGATACTTGATCAATAGAAGAGCTCGCCGGAGCATGCTGCTGGTGGGAATGCATATCCGGGACTTCTTCTGCTGGCGGTTCAGCGTCTGTAGATGGATGCTGCTCAGGTTGCTTTCCATCTACAGCATGTCTATGGAAATGGGGAGGATTCCCAATCCCCCTTGTCTTTTCCCTGGCTTCCCTTATGGCTGCCATAGCCTTCTGGGTCCACGTCGGCTCCTGTCCAAAAAAGAGTTCATCCTCTTGTTCTTGCTTCTCGAGCGCCTCGAGCTCAGCATCGTACTGTGACATCATATAATCTTCACCACCTTTCATGAACCGCGCGTAGTCGGTGACTTCTGCGGCATTATACCACGGCAGGTCGTCCTCGGGTGCATGGCTATGCCTATCGGCCCCATCTCTGGGGAGAGCAAGGGTGCTACCAGGTCGACGCATGACGAGTCTGAGAAAGACATCACCACCTTCCATCAAGGTATCAATCTGCTGTCCAGAGTACCACCGTACACATCGTGTTTCCGACATGTATATTGGATCCCAGCAGATTGGGCATTTCTTCCACCTAGCCCGTTTTACGGGTGGTGGATCTTGATCGTCTATGGTCTGTAAAAAGCGGATGAGACAAGGTAGACAGAAAATATGTCCACACTTGGCCATCCGAGGAGCCACAGGAACGCATAGACAGATAGGACAGTTTGTCGGCTGCGAGGATGTCGACACCAACACCTGCAGGACGGTGTCCCAGTCTAAGTGAACGTCCGCATTTGTGGCCTGTGCATGATAATTCTTCTTTGGGTTCACAATAAACCGGTAGTTCGCATTAACATATCTGTACAATCGTCAGCCAACTGCCGTCTCTCCCACAGCACCCAATGGTACCGTACCTAGCCTTATCAACACGGTGAGATCCAGAGTGGTATGTCACATTGCGGTGTGGCCTAAACGGTGACGAATGGGGCCGTGGAGGTAGAGAGAAGTTCATAAGATGTGTGATTGACGTCTGGCCCTTTCTGCTAGAGGTAGACTTCATGGCTGCCTACATCTGAGTCAGTTTAATGCGCCCACTTTAGTAGAGAGAAAAAAAAAAAAGATTGGTCCCAGAAAACGTACGGCTTCAGCAATCGCATCCTCATCCACTAAGCGAGATTTACGCTGACGCTTGTGATTCGCCTTTCGAGACTGGTTGTTCCTGGCAGAAGCTAGGTGACTCGACGACTGGCCTCCAACAAGCGGTCCAGAGGCTCGACGCGATGCTGAGTCCGGTCCAAACGAGTAAGACTGCGACTGGGGGATTGACACGGGCTGGCTGGCGGTGCCTGTCACTTTGGATGGCGCGGAAGACTGTCCTGGGCCTGCCGACATTGTTCGCGCGTTTTTGGGAGGATTCGAAGCTCCGTCTGGACGATGACCGGATGGCTCGAACTGACGGCCTGCACTGAAGCTACCGGGGCGGAGCTCGTCATTCCAAGTGCTGCTTCACCACAGCACCGACGACGACGGGTTACGTGTGATAGAAGCTGGCGGAGCTGGAGCAGCCGGGAGCAGTTGGAAAGGCGAGGGTAGATATCTCAGGACGAAAGAGGAGGGGCGAACCTCCCAAGAGGCCAAACAGGGCAAACATGGAAGTACCACTACGCAGAATCTACTATGGCAAGGTACAAGCAGCGTTCCCAGAGCTCGCCCAGCAGGCCTGTCGGTGCCGGAAGAGCAGCCCGCAGCGCCCATTGACCTATCCTCGCATCGCCAGAGGAAAAAGAAACGAAACTGCCACAGCTGAAGGGGCCGCGGTGGAAGTTTCGCTGCCCAACCTGGACTTTTTTGCGATGCGCCAGGTCCCGTGACCTCATCCTTGTTCGGGGCGTAAAATTCCCTTTTCGGGAGCACGCAACGACTTCATAAAAAATATATACACACACCCCTTCTATACCAGCCTACATCTGCGAGTGCTGCTGTCTGCGCTGCCGTTGCTGCGTGCTGCGTCTCTGCGTCTCTGCGTCTGCGTCTGCCTCTGCGTCTGCGTCTGCCTCTGCGTCTGCCTCTGCGTCTGCCTCTGCCTCTGCGTCTGGCGTGTCCTTTGGTCTAGTGAGTGCTGCTCGGTGGAAAGTGGAGCGTGGGAAAGCAGCACTGGGGGAAATATTACCTGACTAACCTTCAGACCTTCTTCCAGTTTCTGACCACGACCACCACCGGCTGCTGGCTGTGATTTTAACACTGTCCATGGCCTGCTAGAGCTCCCCATCCCGCACGCAAAACAGGCTCTTCCTTTCCATTACTATGCATGGCGTCCACGCAGAGCGCATTTTGACAGCCAGTCAAGCCTCCCAGAACCGCTGAAGGAACGAGAGCGAGAGGTTGAGGCCGCGCCCGCGCCCGCGATGAACCACCACCCGCCGCCGCTGCCGCATGGGCAGCCTCCGATGCCTCCTCCGCGACGACAGCATGAGGTGCCGTACTCGTCGGCGCCCCCAAACGTCCGGTCGCCTGGTTATATGGCCTACCACCATCCGCACCCGCACCCGCATGCACACGCACACACTCACGGTCACGGTCACGGGCCAGTGCCTATGCCACCGCCATACGGGCCTCAGAATTTCCAGAGCTGGTATCCCTATCAGCAGATGCCTCCTCACCCTCCGCCGCTACAGCCCTACCCGCAATATAACACCCCATTGATCGTTTGCTCATACCCGCGGCCGCAGCCACCGAACCACCCACCACAACCACCACCACCACACATGTCTCCTGCGCCTCGAACACAGTCCAGTACGCCTATAACATCCTACCCGTCCCCATTTTCACCTACACCCCCCGTTTCCTTGTCTACACCGGCTATCACGGAACCACAGGAGGACCAATCGACACAGTACCCGTCGACAAGGTCTGGTAGTGATGTGGGGAGCAATGCTTCCCTCAACGCTTCTATCAACAGCAGTGCACCTACCCCTCCCCCAATCGCCGCCCGGAGATCTGATCCTCGGCCAGGCGTAAGACAGGTATTCCAACCACCAGTGAGTTCAGTGTTTTATTTGCGAGCCTAAACTAGCAAAATTGGCATGCCACCATGATACTAACTCGTCTCCTTCTACCATAGCTCCCATGGCTCTCCGTTCCAGAAGCACCTTTCCCTTCCAAGCCACCTCGAAGACGTCGTAAAAATCGCACTCCGCAACCTTCTTCTCTTGCTGTAGAATTGCCTTCGAAAGACGAAGCTCACGACACCGAACTACAAACAAACCATGTCGAAGAACAGGCTCTCGACACACAACCAAAATCTACCACTACTACTCAACCTATGCCAGATACCCCATCTGGTCCGTCTGCCGTTCAGCAGGCTCCTGCCCATACTCGACAAGCCAGCACTGCGAGGCCAGGAGCTCCAATCATCCCCGTGGTCCCATTGATGCCTCAGAGCCCACCAGCTCCCAGGCAGTCCAAAGCGATCGATCCCGTTCCCGAGACCCCCAAATCATCCGAACCAGCCGCAACCGCAGGCGTTGGTAATGTACAGGCCACAGGCGGGGAAGGGTCGCAACCAGCAGACTCCTCCGAGACAGCCAGCAACGCAGGGCAAGCCCCAGCACCTCGGGCTGCACCTAAATCGTGGGCTGACCTCGTACGCTCAAAGGCCGCTGCCAACAACGCCGCAGCTCCTTCCCCTCAATCTGGTGCCCCATCGCTCACCCGGGGTGAATCTTTGGCCGAAGCACTCAACAGCTTTGGCGCTAATGTCGAGCAATACAGCGAAAAAATCGCATTTGTAGAACCTCGTGGCCTTGTAAATACGGGAAATATGTGCTATATGAATTCTGTAAGTTCCTTAACATACACTGCATATATCAATGCCTCACTCTAACCATTTCTTAGATTCTACAAGTTTTAATCTTTTGCGTTCCATTTTACGAATTTCTTGATCAAATTGGCCGTCGTGCGGCCCATAGCTTCAAAAGTGACAGTCCATTAGTCGATGCTATGTAAGTCATGTTCAAGCTGGCTATACACGTTATAGCGATGCTAATCCATTCTTAGGATTATGTTTCTGCGAGAATTTAGGGTTATTGATGCGGCATCTTCGGTGGAAAAATTAAGGCTTCGGTTAAAACAAAACGAACTGGAGGAGTACGGTGAATCTTTTATTCCGGAATATGTTTATCAAGTTATTCGACATCTCCCACGTTTTAGGGACATGAGAGTAAGTTTTCTTGGTCTATCTCAATCATTCGTTTTTCAATTTGCTAACTTGTGTCTAGCGGGGCCACCAACAGGATGCCCAGGAATTCCTTGGGTTCCTTCTCGAGGAGCTTCACGAGGAGTGTCTAAATGCCACCAAGAACGCCGTGGCTGACAAGTCTGACGCCTCTACCTCTTCTGATATGGATGTCCACTCTATTGCAGACGAGTCTACCGGTGACGGATGGCTAGAGGTTGGCCATAAACAAAAACCAGCCGTGACCCGATCGTCCGGCGACGTTGCCGGTGAATCCCCAATTACACGAATCTTCGGCGGTAAGATCCGATCAGAGTTCAGAGTCCCTGGAAACAAAAATTCAGTGACCCTCGAACCCTACCAGTCTCTTCAGCTTGACATTGGCTCCCCGCAGGTGAATAACATTATCGACGCACTCAAGGGACTAACCAAGCCTGAAACTATGCACGGCGACTTCTACTCCTCCCGTGGACCGAAGGTCAATGCCACCAAACAGGTCTTCATTGAGAACCTGCCTCCCGTACTTGTTCTCCACCTCAAGCGCTTCCAGTACGATAACGTCACCAATGGTACCCAGAAAATCTGGAAAAAGGTTGGCTACCCACTCGAGCTTGAGATCCCCAAAGAAGTCTTCCCACCTCACCGCCGCAACGCCCTATCTGCCCAAAATGGCAGCCTCCCCAAATACCGCCTCATTGGAGTGATTTACCATCATGGTAAGAGCGCAAGTGGAGGCCATTACACAGTCGAGGTCCGCCGACAAGACGGACGAGAATGGGTCCGGTTCGACGACACCTATATCCGCCGCGTACGAAGCGAAGAAGTAGCTCATGGCGGTAGTGAGGAGGATCCAAGACTCCTCTCTGCCGCTCTCGAGCGCCATAACAACTCAACCGACCACACCACCAGCAACAACATTTACGACCAATTTGACCCTGATGAGCAAGACCATCCAGATAATGGTCGAGGATGGAGCCAGGTCAATGGCACTGGCTCAAACAGCCACTCTAGACAAAAATCCCTTGCTGTAGCTGCAAGCGGCAATGCCTCGCCAAAGGCTGATTCAGGCAAAGGCACACCGACAGCCACCAGCAGTAACCGTTTCGGTTCTTCTCGAGACAACAAGGTTGCGTATCTTCTGTTCTACCAACGCATTCACAACGCATAAGCATAGGCATCAACTACACTAAACCAAAATAATGCCATGTTTCCCTTCCTCCCCACCACGATATCTTACACTAGCATACTTCTTCGATATCTTAAAAATTCAACCATCAACATAACACCCGCTTCTTTGCATTTGCTACATATTCTGCACATAAACTTAATGTATAACCACCTGTGGCAGCATATATATGGTGCATAATGCACGGGATCCTGGTTTTATTTCTTACCTTCCTCCTTCGACCTCCTTTCCCCATCTACCTCTGGATTATTTCCGCGCCCTCCTGACCTCTACCTTCTAAACAGCCTGCTTCCTTTATATCGAATCATGTACTGAGAAACGTATCATCAAAAAGGGGTTCTTGTTCTATTTGTCTACTTCTTTCGTAGCTTCTCTAAGCCTATCAAGCTCATGGTAAGTAGTGAAATAAAAATTTGTTGGCCTACAGCCCAGAGTCTGCTCAATTAATAGCATGTCGCCCGTGGATAAACGCTCTCATATTGATGTATGTGTACGAGGGTTTTTTTCAGATAGCTTCTAGGTTACAAGGTCTAAAACCGGCCTTTCCCCATCAGCTGTAATCCAAGCCTGCACCAAAAATAACCATCTACCAAGTTAGCGCATTTCCCAACTGGATATACTTGATATTCAGCGCCGTTTATCGGACCCTATCGCTATTTACTGTGCCTACCTAGTACAGCTGTGAGGATGCTGGTTCAAGAATCTACGTACGATGTCAAAACGACCGCCGGTGGTGAGGGGCAGATGAGTGAGTACATAGATATAGTACCGAGCAGAAGGGATATTATTCCACTCTATCCACCGCACTATATTCTTTAAATAGGCTTCAGCATTGTCATATAAACTCTTAGCAAAGTCCTTACTATATAATAAGGCTTAGAACGCGTTTAGACACAAGTCACGGTAGAGCGAGCGGAATATATCCTTGGGTTGGAAGCCTGCCATGAATTAGGTTCTCTTCAAAATATAACACGACGCTGTAAGACGGGCAACAGGAGAGCAGTTCGACGTGGTAGACCAGGAGTCAGGGCGCGGCCGTCATCTCATCTCGTCCCTGATGCCTGTCTCTGTTGTCTCTGCTGTCTCTGTCTGCTGTCTCTGTCTGCTGTCTCTGTCTGCTGTCTCTCTATTTCTATCCGTCTGTCTGTCTGGTGTGGTGTGGTTGAGGATGTCGATGCATGCAGATGCGGGTGCAGGATGCAGGTCGACATGGTTGATTATCCGCAAGCAGCTCGCTGTAACTGGGCGCATCAGTCCGAAGTCGCACACTCGTTTTCTTCTCCTGTTTACTCACAGGAGGCGTTGTAGGCGTTCATCTCGGTCGTTATTCGTCTCTCCTCGTCGTGTCTTCGCTCGTCATCCTGTCCGGCCTGTATGTGTGAAGCCGAAAATTCAAGCGATCTAGCCTCGACGATCTCCAGTTTTACGGTTACGGCAGAACTTGCTTACTGTGGGGAGGAATCTTTTCTTTTCTTTTCTTCTTCCTCGTCTCTTAGTGCGAAGGTAGAGAATTCACGGTAGATGTTCCGGCCTTTAGTCATAGTGCGAAGTAGAGACGGTAGATACTCAGGCAGTTCCCTCACCACCATTTTCCTCCCGGTCCAACGAATGCTATAGTAATATATGCCATCGTCACGACTGGTATCTTCCTATTCCTTATCCCGATCATATACAACATGACGAAGACTGAGGTCTCGTCTCTCGGTGAACACGTCCAGCCAATCAACAGCTAGACTATGTTCCGCCCTATTGTTGGCAGCAGGTCTACGAAACAAGCCCTCTGATACATCCGTAATGCCTTAGAGCTTGTATCTCCTATTATATAAACAGTGCATCCCCTTCAGCAGCACTACCTCTGCGCTCATCCTCACCTCTTAGGAGCCTCCGCATCCTCTGAATCACGCACCTTGTCGACTGAACAGTTTGAGCCATGGGGCAATTCCTTTCCAACACAAGGAACGAGGAAGCCGATGCGGTTGAAGAGCCGCCTGTCCCGCGCAATATATTGTTAGGGGCTCGCAATATACCTGATGAAGTCAGCCGGAGGCCTGAGGACTGTGAGGAATGGTACACTGACTTCCTTGAAGAAGCATTTGTCGCCCTCCATCGAGATGGACAGTCTGTCGTTGTATTCTGGCCGTATCCCCACCACGAGGTAAGGGTCGACGAACCGGATCCGCAGGACATCATAGCGAAAGCTACTACGATATACGAGAGTTTATTCTTTGAACATGGCGGACATCCACGGATGGTGAAGTAATAGCTACTCGTGTTATTTATACCCTTACATGATATATCACTAACATATCTATAGGTATCTTCATCGACTAGACGACGGTATTGGGTTCTGCCTCGAACGTCTTACCCCCGGCCCCTTGGATAATATCAGATTTCCACCTCTTTCGCTCCCCATTTCAGCGCCATCAACGCAGAATAGGATGCTATTGGCCTTATATTATCGATGGGCCCTCCAGAGCCTCTCTGCTTTACATTTTATGCATACAAAGTCCGTATATCTTACTGCCGTTGGCAACACATTTACCTGGCTACGGTCCGACATGTCCATTGCCATCACCGGGCTTACATGCGCCGCAAGCCCTATGCTAGTACCAGAGTGGGATGATCATGGTGAAGCTGGTAAATTCATATACCAGATAGTAAGGTTATCACACCGTGCCTATGGAGAGGGTCCAGAATGTTTTCCCGCCGGTAATGGTGACCTCCAACATAACGCAGCTTATGACTTATTCGAATGGGCAAAATGGATATGGCGGCTCATGACAAACTATCATTCAACAAGCCCACCGCGAGAGCCATGCTATAGCGACTGGTCTCCTATTCTACCAATAGACCCTGCATCATGGCCAGAATTTACTAGTTTTGGTCAATTTGGAGAGTATGCAGAGGAGAGGAACAGGCGAGGGGCGTGGCAGGAACTCGAGGAGGAAAGGCTTGGTCCTATACTTCTTAAAGCATGGAACCAAGAGTATCAGAGTGCGGAGCAAGCGATGCAGGATGTGCAAGAGGTTATTAAGAAGATGGGTATGAAGCTGATCGGGGAAGACGAGGTTGAGCTGGAAGAAGTTAGTAGGTGGGAGGATTTTTTTGATATTTTTGATGCAGCTGGAACGGACAAGGGGATATCCGATTAGGAGCTACAGTCTGAAAGCCTCAGAAAGGGGGCTAGTTAGTTTGTTACATCTTGGTTCAAATATGAACCTGTCAACTTATTAGAGTGACAATCTATCAGTATAAGCGGTTAGTCGTTAGCCGTACAGCCCTTGTTAATTTCCACCGGCCAAGTAGATCCTGTTTGGGAATCCTCTAAGGAATAAATAATACTTCAGAATAGCAATATTAATATACTTTGCGCCTAGAAGGCCTTGCTGATCTAACTGTCCCCAGGGTTTGCATGCGTCAACTACGTCAATCTGTCTACAAACACGACACGCTGCATTGAACGCTAGGGCCTTCTGTCCCTTTTGGCCTACTGAGATCGTCTACCTCTATCTTTTATTGGAAACGTCATCCCTCAAGCATGGATTTATTTGTTCTAGAGCTTCAAGTCTATACATAATATGAGGTATTATGTAGGTCTATGCCGTTACAATACAATAAGAATAACCGACCCACAGTCCGGTGCAATCACCACCGAGAGCAGGGTTCAGCTTGTATAGCTGTTCCAAACTAATTCCTGCATTATTTGCCATGTCAAAGCAATAGATCCCATCCATCTGCTGGACCCATTTATTGCAGTTTTCAGGGATTCCCGGCTGTGTTGGCCCTGGCGCAGGCGGGGACGTAGGAGTTGGTGATGCGGTGGGTGTCTAAGATATTGAATGTTAATGATAATGTGCAAAGTGGAGTGAAGAAGGGCGCAAAGGAAGAGATTAGAGTAGGAGAATATTTGCTGTTGGAAAGGTTGCATTACCTCAGTTGTAGTTGTTGGTGCTGGATCTTCGTCATCATTTTCGTCGTCTCCTGTATAGTGACAGTAATATGTCCCAGCAACCATGCCAGCACAATCCATGCCTAATGACGGGTTCATCTTATATAATTCCTCTATCGTAAGGCCCAAATTATTAAGGGTTGATTCACAGTCGACTTCCTCGTCGGCCAGAAACCAGTCAACACAGCCATTTATTTCTCCACTTGCACGTGGTGTTGGTGGTTTAATAGGGGTGGGCAGCACTATTTAGGTTAGCAAATTGGCATTGATAGTCTAACAGAATATATAGATAACGGAGTGTTAGATACCTGGCGTATGACTGGCCACAGCGACGCAATAAGACATGCTTTGCTTGAGGGAGCATGGGTAATCCGGGTTTTCTTCATCTGTCGAGTTTTGAGCGAGCGAAGGATTCCAAAGAATCATTTCCTAACCACAGTCAGTTTGGAAAATACAACAGTAAATATAGATGATTAACACTAACCTCGCGATCTATGCCAGCGGCCCTTGCAATACCCCAGCAGCCAACACTTTCAGGTCGGGTATCATTGACCCAAATATACCTAAGAAAATGAGCTTCTCAAACGGTAAAATTTCTAGATGTCAAACGTACTGCCAGCAGTCCTCGCGTGTTAGATTTGCAAGAGGGATAATGATCTGGTTTGGATCAGGTGTTGGTTCTGAATCTTCCCACGGTATAGATGTACTTGGGCCGGGGGTGAACAATGGACGAGTTTTGGTAGGACCCGATCCGTAGCCAGGGTAGTCAGTGATGTCGCCTACTGGCTGAACGCAGTAGAAGTAATTAAGCCAGATATTGGTGCATTGCTTGTCCACGCCAGGATTAAGGAACCCACTAAAAAAAAGTACTTAGTCACCGAGAACCAAAGAGAACTGTCGGGGGCGGCCTAGCATACAAATCAGGGCGGGAGATCCCAAATTTTGTAGTGACGACAGCGCAGTCATCACCATCACTAATTTTGTAGTATCTACCACAATGTGTGGTTACATTTGGTGCAATATTGTCAGGTATTGGCCTATCCATTAAAATTAGCAAAATGTGCCTTTAATAGGCCTTTTAAGGGAACTCACGCTGGCGTCGGCACTGGAGTTACTGTTGGACTGTCCGGTAGGGTATAATTAGTACCTAATGGGTTACTAAGATATAGAGTAATGTTAGCAATCAAAACATATTAAATTGATTAGAATGTGTACGTACCTAACGCAAAAGGTGTTCCCAATAAACCTGTCTAGATTGCTTTTTGGGTGTTAGAAATTCATGGCTGTATGAAAACACTATTGGAGTGTATCACAATACCTGCAGAACGAGTTGATATTGATATTCCAAGCTCTAAGCTGGACTGTAGAAATATTGGCTGCTGCAGCTATCGAGCTACAAGTCTCATCCTCGGCAAGGATATGTATCTTGCATTTATTTTCTATACATAACGACCCAGACTTTGGGAAATCCGCCTTGATATATGAAAGACCATTGTTGTGGAGTAGCAGTTCCGTTGACACCGACTGTGACTTTGGAACTGAATAAAAGTCGTCAGTTGCTTTAACCTCATAAGAGGTGCCAGTGCACGTCCTTGTTGCAGGGATATTCCTATAGGCTTGGTTAAATTAATAGTTTAGAGGAATATGGGTAGTATAGTTAGATAATTACTTACGTGCTTATCAGAACAGGGTCAACTGTAGTAGTTGGGTAGCCTGTTGCTTTACACTCCGAAGTTAGAGATTTATAGTTATCGTATACCCCTTCATCCGTAGCAAATGGTGAGTTGACTTGTTTCTGAGCGGCTGCTAACATGCAGTAATCACAAGCAGTATCTGGAGTGTCATTTTCGTGGAGAAATATGTTGCAAAATTGTCCGTCGCTAAAATATATTGTTAACAATATGAACCGACGTGGGAGTCAACGAGTTTGTAGACCTAACCTTCGTTTCAAACAGGCAATACCAAGTGCGTAGAGAAGAGACTCATCTGGGTACCAAGGAACCCATCGTGTATTTCCAAACTTGTCGACGTATTCTGCACCCGAACATGCCTCCTTTACCATGTCACGGTGGGAAGTGAGCGAGTCTAAACAGCTAGTTGCACACAGCTCCTCCAACACATTTTTGTCATAGTTAAAGCTGTAGAATGGGTCGACGTAGAGCCTCCCGATAAACCATGGACAGGTAACGTTGGAATTGAAGGTCTTCAGGCAATCATCTGTTCCATTGACGAGAACGGATGTATCGACATCGTAGAGCTGGTGTGTTTGCGAAACGGTAACGCACACATAAGTGGTCAAAAAAAGTAGGTACGTTAAGGACATTGCAGCAATAACACCTGGAACCGCACAAAATCGAATCCAGACAGCTCAAGTTATACCAGAAGAACGAGATAGCTAGACAATTTGACGGTTATAGTCTGTTTGAATCCTGAAATGAAAAGCAAACTGCTTCGTAAAATGTCTGAGACCAGGGCACAAGTCGAGTCACTACTTTCTGAGGATTTCTACTCTACTATTGAGTCCAGCATGAGGACCGGGTGTTAACTAAACCAATACTCCGTAATCCGAGAGACACATGCAGGTCCAATATCCCCTTGCCCCCTGCAAAATCCCTGTAGGTAGCATTGAAGCGCGGACTCTGGCGTAAGGGGCACCTGAGTTCCGGTGTATTTTCACTAGTTAGTTACCTTCACTAGTCCTATTTTGGAAGTTCGTCTTTTCGCTTCTCGACGACGTCTGATCCAACCACAACCTCTTCTCCATCTCTATCACCACTTTCAACCTTGCTCCTTTCCGTTTGTTATGGAACGTGATGCTAAGAATAGGATACCCCCAATACCCGTTTGCATTTGACTACCATGTTTGGACATACCTCCGTCAGGAGATATGGAAATCAATGCATATATAAAGTGCCGTGTACTCCGTCCCCTCGAGCATGCTGCTAATCACCCTTAGTTACTTATTCCATGCCATATTCGCTTCGGGGGTTTAATATGTTCCCCCTTCTCGAATCAAATCTCACCCCGGAGCCTTCGCGGAAGCAAGCAGCAGGCTCCGCCGGTGACATTGTTGAAGCCCAAGACCTCTCAAATGCAAGGGCGGCAGGGAAGCGGAGACGGTTTTAGTTACGCCCATGCAATATAATTACCGGCTAGGCTTACGGTGTACATGAGGCACAGCACGGTGACCCATATATCGCCTTACCCATTTCGGACCTAGGTATGCCCTTTATTCCCCCAGCTTTCTCCTTGTTAAAATACTCGCAAGTATTTCATTCTGCTCAAAAATTTTCTATATCCCCTAAGTCTTTCTCCCTCAGGAGCTAGTCCTTTTGTTCTATGCTATGAGAGCAGCCGGTGCTGATATCTCACGATGCAGTTTCCCTTCAAACTATTATTGCCTTTCCTTGTTGCGTGCTGTATATTTGTGCTTGTGACAAGCTCAAGTAGGCATCATGGTAGAGGCCATGCCAATCATCATCACCATCACCACCGGAGCGATCATACTATTGGCCTCGAAGATGGCACCGATACGCAGTTCAATTCTACCAACCCCCCAAATCGAAAGAACTATGGAAATACCTTAGCTCAATCCCCGGCCCCTCAAGTTGGCCAGACACTGGCCGCCTTTAGCTCCAGTACCTCGACTTCTAACGACTACACTTGTGGGCCTGGAAAGCCATGTGGCAACGGTGCGTGCTGGTAAGTAATCGTCATGGCTTCATTATATACCAATAATTATATCTCCCAGAAACTAACCGCTCGATTAGTGGAAAGGATGGGTGGTGTGGCTATAGTCCAAAGTATTGTGAAGAAGGATGTCAGTCAAACTGCGATGCTAAGGCAGAATGTGGTAAATATGCCGCAAAGCCCGGCGCGGAGTGTCCTCTTAAAGTTTGTTGCTCGTAAGTCTTCTACGCCCCTTCAATACACCCTAATCCCACGTACAGGGAGGCTAATTTGCTCAAAATTAATAGGGAGTTCGGATTTTGCGGTACAACGAAAGAATTTTGTCAACTTGGTTGCCAATCAAACTGCAAGCAGCCTAAGCCCAAAGTCGAACCCAGCAATGTCAGAAAAATCGTCATGGGATACTACGAGGGATGGAGCATGAACCGTCCGTGCGGTAAGATGGCACCCGAGGATATTCCTGTGCATTCTCTTACCCACTTGATATTTTCCTTCGCTTTCATTTCCCCCGGCACCTTCCGCATTGAAAATATGCCCGGCGTCCAGCCAAGTATGTTCGGGCGGGTTACAGATCTAAAAGCGAGAAATCCCAGCCTTAAAGTTATGATTGCTCTTGGTGTAAGTGACCCTGAACCACGTCCTTTAATGATTTTGCCATCTGACAGAGCGTCAAGGGTTGGACACACAATGACCCTGGCCCGTATCAAAAAGTATTCTCAGACTTAGCCTCGTCTCCAGGAAACCGCAAACTATTTATCAAAAATTTACTCGGTTTCATGACTGAGTATGGGTTCGATGGGGTCGACATAGACTGGGAATATCCTGGAGCGGAAGACAGGGGTGGTATTTCAAGCGATGGAGAGAATTTTACTACCTTGCTCAAAGAACTGAAAGCAGAGTTTGGAGATCAGTATCTTCTGACGTTCACTGCGCCGACATCTTACTGGTATCTTCGACACTTCGACATTAAGAAGAGCGCTGACGCCGCGGATTGGATCAACCTAATGTCTTATGATCTCCATGGAGTATGGGATCGTGATAACCCAATTGGAAACCAAGTTTTGGCTCATACCAATCTCACGGAAATCGATTTAGCCCTGGATTTATTTTGGAGAAATAATGTGAACCCGAATCAATTGGTTCTTGGTTTTGGATTTTACGGTCGTTCTTTCAACTTGGAGAGTTCAAGTTGCTGGAAACCTGGGTGTAATTTTGGGGCACCGGGCGACAAAGGGCCATGCACGGGTGAACCAGGAATTCTCTCCTACCAAGGTAAGCTACGATACCCACGAAACCGCATAATCGTCTGCTAATACCACCTTTTGCCTACGATCAGAGATCAAGGGTATCTTAGACTCCACGAAAGCGAAGGCCTATTTCGATGAGAGAGCAGCGGTTAAATATCTAACGCATGGTCAAAATACTTGGGTTTCGTAAGTAACACCTCTAAGTACTAATTGTTACCTTAGCATCTGTATTTGATCTGATTTCTAGTCACTAACATCTTACTAGGTTTGATGATCCTGAAACTATCGAGATGAAAGTCGACTTTGCCAGTAAAATGGGGCTTAAGGGCCTCATGAACTGGGCCATTGATCTTGACGAGCCCAAAGGAGAATTGATAAGAGCGCTCTCTGGTGGCGCAACCGATATCGACAATTCCCCACAACCCGTATTGGACGAGTCAGATGCAATCTCCCACTCAACGGATGATCCATCGAAGTGTTATATTACAGGTTGTAAGGACTCCTGTAAACGGGGCTATACAGCAGTGGGCCGTGGTAATACCGATATCGACGGCAAGAATAGATGTGATACCAAAGATCCACAGCAAGCACGTTATATTTGCTGTCCTTCATTCTCGGGTGTCACCGCTGACCAGTGTAGATGGGATGACAGCAGATCTAGCTCCCGCAAACAAGATTGCTCTGGAAAATGTGGTGTTGGTGAAATATTAATTGTGAATGATAGTTTTGGTTGGAAGGGCACAGTTCATGGTGGTGAATATGGTGACCAATGCTGGAGAGGTGCCAAAAGCTTTTGCTGCAAAGCTGGAAATATGAAACGATACCTGGATATTTGTACTTGGACAAAATGTGGCGGCAGCTGTCCTAGCGACAAGCCACATGCCTTGACAACAGATACAGGAGGCCCAAAGTCGGAAGACAAATGCTCAGGACTCGTTGCAGACCGGTCTAGAACCCTATGCTGCCCTAAGAAAGACTCGTTCAAAAATTGCAGGTGGGAGGCGGCGAAAGTTTGCTCAAGCACCTGCTCACCCGGGCAAATTACCCTTGATCTTGATTCGGATGGCGACTCCCCTGGAGCTCATTGTCATAATGGACGTGAGAAAGCCTTTTGCTGTGACCCTCCTGGTGGCCTTGATAGGCCATTCCCACCATTCAACCTGGAAAACCTGTTTCCAGAAGAACACCTCCCCCCAGCCGACGCAATTCCCAGGTATGATCTCCTCAGTTTCGGAGGATCCTATGAAGCAATTGGCAAGGAAGGTCCCAATGATAGCGGGGTGGGTTTCTTTTTGATTGCTGGGTCATCCGCAGCAGTTGCTTCTATGCGAAAGCGAGACAATCCTGGATTAACGTTCCTGGATTGCCCACCTGATGTACTTGAAAGGCCAAACCATGAAGAACAAGTTGCGCGTGTGATATGCATCAACCCGGATGTTCATGATTGTTTTGGTGTCCGCGAGAAAGGCGTTCATGGCACAATAATACAGATGCCCAACGAATGTGGTGGCCCATCCTGGTCTCGCGCCATATCCCTGACACCATCGAAAAATCAAGCGATTCCTATTGATATTTTAGACCAACACCCTACTTCCACCGTTTTTGACTTTGCGTTTAACTATAACCTTGGTTTAGTTAGACGGGATGCAGGCAAACTAAGCATCAGAATCGACTACTCCAACGTGGCGGGCTACTGGGATGCAGTTGTCAACAAGCCCCCTGGTAACGGGAAACGTGACCTCCAAACGCTTGTTAATCGCTTCTATGGTAGCTCAGATGAGTGGTACGCACGATTCAAAGATGTGTCACTTAACGCTGGCCACGGCGAAACATTTGATACCAAGTTTGACCAGTTGGTTTATCATAAGGGGCAGATGTGTACTTTCAATGAACAGGAAGTTGGCCAGTCGCTAACCATTGCAATGGAGGGAAAAACTAAGGGAGAAGCATTCTATGGCTTCTCCTTGATTGCAACATGGGACCCTTCCTCAACCGTTGAAGTCCACCAAGCGGCAGGCTTTTTCCGTGCGGAGGGCAACACTGACGTGACTTTTAAACTCGCTGGGTCCGGCACCCTTGACACAGCCCAAAGCTTACAAGGGTCAGTGCTCTCAAAGACTGTGGGACCATCTGCCATTTCCGGACATAGCCTTTTTAAAGGATGGGCTGTATTCAATCTATACCAGAAAGATACCATTAGCCTTGAAAGCCGAAATGGCCAAGCCGGAGCCGTTCCATTTAGCGGATACGCAGAATCACGATTAGAATCAGACTGGGGCCGTTTTAGTGTAAACTTCCCTATAGGCGCGGTTGGAATCCCTGATAAAGGCAGCAGCGAAGGGCAAAGGCGAGAAGACAAAATCAGCAGAAGCGATGATAACCAGCTTGACCTCGTCGCAACCTCTCCTGGGACGATAGAAATTAGCACTACCACACGCGTTGGCTTAGAAGTCCAAGTAGCTTTTTCAAAGCTCTATGGAGGTTCCGACTATAAGGACCTCCCTAACATGTCCATATCTCACAAATCGCTTGCAAAATTCACCATTGAGAATGAGCAATCCTCGACCTGTTTAACGACAAGCTTGGGGACTGAAATGAAAAGTCACCTTTCACATGGTAGTTATGTTGGCTGGAAGGACTCGGAGACTCGGTCTTATGTTCAAGCTCTGGCGAGAAGTGGCGTCAAGGAATGCTTCACAGGAACCGGTCACTCAGCCAAAATTCGCCGTAATGAGACCTCGCCGTATAGCAAAACGCCATATGCCGATTCTATACCCAAGCGCCAGATTGGAGACGAGCCGTTCGACCCGCTCGAAGGTATTCCAAAACCTGGTGACAACCTACGAGACAATGGGTGGAATGTTTTAAGTCCAATTATACGCTGCAACGGCTGCGGCTCCTGTACTTTGGAAATTTCCGGGCGTACTCCCTGCTGTGGCTGCTCATGTCTACTGTGCAAATACGGAGTTTCACTTTATCGAGACCCTTTCGAAGAGATCTTTCAGTCACAGTCTTTGATGAAACGCAATTACATCCCCACTCCTGCTACCGGTGATATTGCATCTAAAGTTGAGAAGCGAGCTACTCCAACGACTACAAGAGTTGGCCTTTCCCGCAAGTATATTAGAGCGTGCAATAAGGTTGCTAAGAGTGATCCCTACCCTTCATTCCCCGAGCCAAAGTCACCTAAAGATTTTGACAGCGATCGGTTTTCAGCGCTCGTCCCAAAATATTTCCATAATTCGTCGAGTTCGTGTACTAGTTGGGCAGTAGCAAAGCTGCCAACTAAGGATCAAGTGTGGAATAAAGAAGAAGGTGCCATCACGGAGCAAACCTATAATAGTAAGTATCCCATCTATTCATATTTTTGGTCTCCATGGTTCTATAATAGGCTACAAGGATCTAACCTATCTTATCTGTTTCTAGCTGAACACGTCCTAGAAGCTCAGACAGTTACGCGTTTCTTTAGCTATATACAAGATGACGCGCCAAACACAGTCGACTGTACTTGGATTAAGAGGTGGCTATTCCGCGTCAATGTGCTGCCAAACACATATGACTGCGTAGCGACTCATTTAGCAAAGGAACTTGGGTCCCGTGATCGTCAGGATAGGCTGACTGTCCTCGCAGAAGCCCCTAATTCCATTAAGGGAAGGCTCACATCTGATTACAAGACAACATCGAAATGGGACATCCTTGAAGCAGGCGATGAACAAATGACTTACATGAAAGAATTTGGGATGGTTTACGCATATATGAACCACCAAGAGGTGTGGGATGCATTTTGCGCCACGTACAACGGCATGCGTGACATTCTCGTGAGGTTCGACAACTGGTATAGCCTAAACCATCAGCCTATCAACCTAGCCGGCGATTGGAAAACTTTTAACAAAAAGGAACTAGACCGGCTGTCGAAAACGGGCCGAGAAACGGCACTATACTTCTATACCAGCCGCAAGGCGGTACCGGGTATTTGGAGAGCGTGGTGGTATCTGAGATGGTTCTCTATAACCACACCAGGGAGTCCATTCTATCAGCTTGGTTATATGTCGCTCAACAAAGCTTGTGCAAATCTACAGTAGATATCTTCTATAGAACGTATATAGACTGAGGAATTTAGCTATAAAAGGGTTAAGTGATGAAGCAAACAGGCTATAAATAGGAGACACTATGCAGAAATACATTCTTTGCTCTGGTCTGTTTTTATATAAAACTGCCTCCACATTGCCACGTAGAGTAGTTATGCCCTCGACACGGCGCGCTGCCACTTTGCCTGCCTAGTTAGTTAAGGAAAGGAGTGAAGAAGTCATCTATAAAAGTACGTAGAACCAAGAAGTACCCCGACACGAGCATCATCCAGACGGTAACTAGCAAGTCATAGAAGACTATTACCGTGGGTTGTTGACTCTTCAACTAAGGATGCCAATCTGCAAGGTGCTTCTTTAGCCATCCTCATCTTTATCTCATCACGTGAAGTCGCCATATATTATCCATCGTAACTTGTAAGTGATATGTAAATCGCAGACGGAGTAGAGAGGTAGTACATCCTCGCTTGCGCCTGCAGATACGATCTTGTCACTCGTCGCTTGCCAGTCCTCGTCGTACCGCGCTGCCACTTCACTCCCGTCTGTACACAATCCATGCAGGACAACAATGTAGACCGCTGCCATGGGCAAGAGGAAGCGCAGCCTGAGCCACTCCAGTACAACGTTAAGGATACGGATAACGGTAACAAATGGAAGGTTACCAAGGTAGTTATCCCTTCGATGCAAGCTTTTAGTTATACAGTTAACATCTGCCTCAGAAACTAGCGGCCTATGACGAAGATGCACGTCTCTGCGTTGACCATCTCGTTTCTCTACCCACCTGTAATAGCCGAGTAGGCGCAACGGGAATGTGTCTCGGAGGCCATCTTGCGTACCGCTGCGCACTTGACGCACGCGTCAAAGCTGCCGTCTGCTATTTTGCAACCGATATACACAGCCGTTCACTCGGAGAGGGTAAGAACGATGATAGTCTTCAAAGGTGTGGAGACATAAAGGGCGAATTGGTCATGGTAAGATGTTTCTCCTGAGTCTCTTATAGCAGGCATAGATGCTAATGTATGCTGTGCAGATATTCGGGAAAAATGACAACCATGTGCCAGCGCCTGGTCGAGATTTGATCCGTAACGCTTTGCATGAGAAAGGTGTTTACTTCAGCTTCTACGAGGCTGCCTGGGCACAACGTATGTCGTTTCTCATCCTCAATTGGCTTGTTCCCTAGCTAACTAGTTCAAAAGACGCCTTTATCAGAGACGAGCTGAGCAAGGGCCGCTATGACCTGGCGCTGACCAAGGTGTGTGCAGAGATGATGTTCGAAGTCTTCAACCGCACTCTCAAGGTCGAGCTAGGAGACACGGATGGAAAGAAGCTGGTAGTTGAAGACGTGTGCTAAGAATCGATTTGTATCAACCAAGTATCAACCAAGTACCAATAGGTAGCTAAACATAGGAGGTTTCTCAGCCGCAATATCAAGTCTCGCATTAGTCCCTGAGACTTGGAAAGCACTGCCGCTTTTATAACCTTGGGCTGTCGCACGAAAGACTGGTGCTGAGAGGTTGAACCAGGTTGAGACTAACCAGGCTGATTCCGCGACCACCAATAGACACTGCCAGTAACCGGGTCACCGCGCCACCAACTAACGGCGTGCTCATGTTGGGATAAAGGTCTCTCCACGAGTCCTTTCATACGTTGATATTTATATAGCAGTAATCGCCCTAGTAATGAGTAAACAGTGCTAGTAACGAGTATAAACAAAGGTCTATCAAACTGGACCTCAGCCCTGAGGTCTTATATAGTCACATGACATGATATCTAGATCCCTGGACGGCCTCAAGTCACCGGCGATAAAACACCAGACAGACAGAGGGAACGAGTAAACAAAAGACGACACGAGCTCCGGACAGGCGAATTCTCCTATGTTGGCTAGGCTGGCCCGGGTGAGTTCGCGTGTCCGATGCCCTGGCCCGGCGTGGTGCACCAGGCGTTTCAGGCCCCTCCCGTACATATATTAAAAGAGGTGGATAGATGGACCTGGACGCAGGGTGTTTCATGCATGCAAGCCCATCAACGGGTTCCCCGGCCTTCCCTTCTCTCCGCATCCTCCCTGCATCCAGCGCATCCCTTGTCTTCCTCCCTTTTCTCCTGCATCCATGCATCGGTCTTTTCTCTCTATATAATATCCTATATGGAACGTCCCTATATGTGATTATATAAGCTGTATGCAGGCCGTACCGTCGCGTATCATCCTTGTAGCGATCATACGCCGAGATGTGATGGCCCCCACTAACTACCCGAAGGAGAAGCGAAGAGATGGCTGGGACGCACGCTGGTTGGTCAGTCACTCCCCGTGCCCCTGGCTGAGCTAATCATGATACCTGATACTACCTTACCATACATGATACGCGTACCGCAAAGGTAACAAAGTTACGGCAAAAGACAAAGCGGCTGTTCCTTTCTTGGACCGCGATGTCTCTCCCTGGACTGAGATAGAGAGAAGTCGAGATAGAAGGGACAGCATCGACGTCGACGGCCATCTTTGTCTGCTACGGTGTATAAGACACTCGATGTGAGGTCCGCTGATCGATCGATCGAGCTAGTCTAAGCGTAATAGCCCGGAGCTTGCCTGTGGCGTTACAGAGTGGACTCTCTGCCTCCACCAGGCACAACTTCATCTGACATTTCCTTCTTGTCGACAGATTCCCAGCCCTGCCACACACTTCTTCACCCTCAACTCTTCTCTCTCCTCTCTCACTCTCGCCAGACCACGTCGGCGCTCTCTCAACCAGCTCAATCAGGCTGCCGGTAGCTTGATACACGCAGTACTCCATACGCACGACCTTGACTCGCCCGTCGCCCGCTCTCACCCCCGTCACACTTTCCAACGCCTGTCAAATCGACACATCTACCGTCGCACGCACTAGCTATCGAGACATCCGCTCCTCCAGCCTTAATTCGTATTCTTTTTTCTTTCTCTCGCTCTTTGGCACCATTGACAGCTCGCCGGCCGTCCGGTCGTTCGTCGTTGCGACTCGCTGGGGAGGGACCACACCGCCTGTGAGGTTGGAAGAATAGAAGGATTCCCACCATGGGGTCAACGCAGTTTGGCAAATTCCATGTACGGCCGGGAGACCTGCATATACCGATATCACAGGGACATGCGCTAACATGATGGACTGCAGAACTTTTGTCGAGACTCGACGCTTCCCGTATGCAATGTACGTTCAGTCCAGACACTTGCCGCCGGCCATCGACCATACCAGTACTGACACCGGTGATAGCTCTTCGTTAGGAACAACCAGCCGCCGAATAAGAAGTTCGATGGATGCGCCTTGACGGGAATCAATCTAAATGATGACCGAAATGTTGGGAACTTAGGTACGCATCTCGATCATCTAGTATCTGAATACCATACTTATATCCAATTAGGGTCTATTTTGCTCTGCTTTATTGCTATCTTCTCTTCGCTATTCTTAATATGGAGGTCGGAAAGAAAACGGGCTGCTGTTGGTCGAAGGTATGCTTCACTTCCATTTGACTTGCTAGAACTCTCTTGACTAACCGCCTACTAGGGAAATGCAATTGTTCTTGGTCGGGTTTATAATTATTTCGATTTGTGAGATCTTCTCAGTCGGCGCCTTCCCGCTTAGCGATTCAGTTAGAAAGGTATTGTTTACTCTACATGACGCCTCGAATATCTCACTAATCAATCTATAGGGATTTTCTGCAGCTCATCTTGGCGCTATTGCTGCGACTGCCTGGTTGCTCTTCCTCAATGCTGTTGTAGGCTTCCAGCTTATCGATGACGGCACTGCCATCTCCATTGGCCTGCTCGTCACCTCGGCCCTGGTTCTCTTCATTGGCACTGGATACATTGCCCTGGATACTGCTTTTAACTGGACTGGCCGCTTCCAAGCCAGCCATCGCGCACCCAACCAGAACATAGGCCTGTACATCCTGTACCTATTGTTCCCACTAATCTGCATAGTCGGGTTCTTCCTGTTCGAGACTTTCTTGGTCGTCAAGGTGCTCAAGGAGAAGAGACCCATGCGTAAGTCGTACCATCCATCCAGATCAAGAGAAATCGCCCTCTAACTTAGAGTAGTATACCTCACTATTGCCGGCTTGCTGTTTGCCATAAGTCAGGTATTCCAATTCGTCATCAGTCCACACCTCTGCAATGCCACGAGTGGTAAAATCAACGGTGCCTTCTTCGAAACGCTCTTCAACCTTGGCTCCGTAATGATGGTATGGGTTTTCTGGAGCAGTATCACCGAAGATGACTGGCCAATGCCCGTCGGCGGCGCATACAGCTGATCTTACTACGCACATGCATCCCTTTCACAACAATGAAAAGGGAAACTCCCGCGAATGCAAGAGGATGTTAAACAAGGCATTCCTCGAAGAAGAAAAACGTGCGAACGAAGAATGAGATATTTGCACATTTACGAGAGACGTGAAAGTAAAAGGCAAAAAAGGAAAAAAATCCTCGGTATTAGCGAATGTTTGATTTCCATTTTTTGTTTATTATATTATTCCCCATTTGCTGCGAAATGCTCCAAATGGCCCATACTCACCCCCATACCCTCGTTCACTCCTTATTTACCTCCCGCCACCACCCTATCTACCCATCTACTAATCGATATCCTAATTGATGGCCCAATTACCATCCCATATACCGGAATGTTAATGAATTAATTTCACATCGCCCACCCACCGCCTCTCTTTCATACTTAACTGCCATCCTATACCACAAACCCCACAACCATACCTTGTCCTACTCTACCAAATGTACTCTTGCTTTCGTCGTCATTTCCTGCTTGCTTTATGATACTCACTTTGGTTTATTGTACGTTTGACATCCCTATCATGTTCCTGCCATGTCTCCGTCAATGTGTTTTGCGTTTTTTGTCCTGATGATTTCCCTTTTCAACTGTTTTATTTATTTATTCTTCGTTTTCCCGACTTCATTTTCTCTTGGTTTGATCACTAGGTATGTACGTGTACCAGCTAGCATCGTATAGTACATAGAATAAACGGACTTATAAAGGTTGTTAATCCTCCATTCCTCCCTTCCCTACTGCGGCAGATGTTGTGCAGCTACTCCGTCTTCAATCTACCAAACACACCCATCCCCAGCCAGTACTTCCAATGGCACCAGGCAGGCCACATGCAGACAACTTCGATATTATTACCGGCCGGGTCGAAGACAAATGCTGCGTAGTAGAATCTAGTATATTGAGGCCTCACTCCGGGGCCACCATTCGACTTCCCGCCTTGCTTCAGGGCAGCTTCATAGAAGGCATGGACGAGTTCACGATCTACCAAATAAACGTTTAGACCTGCTATCGATCCTGCCTAGCTAATATCAACGCCAACTAGGAAAAATGTCCACTTACTGCCTGTACTAAAAGCGATATGAGTTGTTCCAAATACCGTTTCTTTGCTTGCAGTAGCTGTAACATCGCCTTCGCCTTCGCCTTCAGCTCTGGCATTGGCGCTGGCGCTGGCACTAGGTACGGCTGATGAAGCGATCCAGAACTCGGGACAGTACACTCCCATACCAACTACTTTTGGATGAGGACGGAGCTGCTCTTTGAATCCTAGCGGTGCTAACGCGCTTAGGTAGAAGGATACAGTCTCTTCGAACTTGTCGTCTGGGACCGTGAGGCCGACGTGTGAGAAGCCCATGTTGTGAGTGTGCTGTTAATTGGATAGAATGAACGCTGATAGGTGTAGCTGTTGGGGAGAGCCGTTTGAGCCTGAGGAAATCAGGGTTCACTTTATATACACTTCCAAACTAGGAGATGAACGATTATAGTATGGTATGGTTGCCTAGTCCATGGCTAAAAATAGCTTTTAGCTTGAATTGGCGTTTTGGTTCGATTGGCTGGGTGTAAAGTATATCTGGCGCCTGTAGCTGTTTATATTCAAAAACGAGCTTACAAGTTGACTCACGGCGTCGTATTTGAAGAAGGTTGATGTTGGTCTAGATGCAGGGGTGTAGAAGTAGGCGAAAGTATAGATATTCTCCTGGGTTTGACAATATGCGGAAATAGTTATTGTCCGGGATAGGGGAGTAAATATCTATATCCCATGCCATTATAATAAATGCAATCATATCAACGCCGAGACACTAGATAACCCCCTATAAATACATGAAAAGGTTGGCCGTATGGAGGTATCAGGAGTCCTTGAACATTTGAATATGAAGAAAGAACTGCATTCAAAGGGAAATGTATATGCTCCAGCCAGCCATCCGACCATTCAGGCGTAAAGATCATTCCATCATTAAAGTAGCAGCCGGGTCGGCCCAGCATGGATAGACATACCGACAAGTGAATACAAGCCGTATTTTGTGCATATATAAGCGTGTTGGATAACGCATATCTCTTATTATAGTCTAACCTTCACATCGACGCATGGGAGCGTCCATTCTCTGCGTCCTAGCAAACTTCGGAACCACTCAAGCCCAATACCTGTCCACTCGGGTTCCCCAGCACTCGACGGCCCGCCGGGTATGACACTGCGTTTGGCTTCTTCAAACGCCGCCCCGGCAAGAGCGGTGACGGTTGTGTTCACAGTATCAAAGACATATTCCGTCAGCTCGTGTGTAGAGTTCAAAGCCGGAGTAGCAGTGGCAGCAGTAGTTGCGTTGGCACATCCGGCTCCAGGCAGGTGAGCGAACCGAGGTGCAAACCAGTCCCCCTTGATATCAAAGAAGCAGCGGTCGGACCAGTGACATGACGAGATAAACAGGATTAGAAGCAGTGCGGAGCAGTATATACACGGTCGATGGAGGATATAGGTGAGGGTAACGAAGGAGAGGATGAACAGCGGGCTTGCATTGGTCGGAATGAAAAGGAGGGGAAGCCAGCTATCCACGGAAAGTCAGCTATCATGGGAACCAGGCGCACGTATCTCCAAGGGCTATATGCATACCTTCTGAGGCAGAACATGTCTGAAAGTCGCGGGCACCTTGGCCGGCGGGAAAGAGGGGTGTTTGTTTAAACAGGTAGAGGCTATGGAGGTTGACACATCTGACGTGACGGCACGTCCTTGGTTTCTGGCCTGAACGATACCTCAGGTCTTCTCACGTCCAGCACACACGATCCCCGACGGCAGAAGCGATCGTTATAGTCACTTGGCGGCCTTCACATCTTCTTCCTTCGTCATGTTTAGCAGCAAGAAAGGCCAAAAGTTCGAGTTGAAGTTGAAAAAGAACCGCGGAACAAGAACAAACAGGGCCAACACTGCAAACAAGACAAACAGTCCCGTCTTAGAACCTTCCAACCTCCAAATATTATTGTTTCCTTCGTCCTCTTCCTCTTCTTCTTCATCACCTCACCTTCACTTCTCGAACGTCCCCCCCCCGTTTAATTCACTTTCTTTGTCACCTGTTTCTCTTCTCTTGACTCGAATTGCATTTGCACGTTCACTTAGCCCGTTGGTAGCGCGTTCTCTTGTTCTCAGTTTCTTTCCACCTGGTTTTGGCTGGCAGCTTAAAACCGTTGATTGCTTCTCACCATGGCTGGCTCCGGTTCCCCTGCAGACTTACAAGCTCTGTTCGCGAGAATAAAACCTCGCCCTTCCCCAGGCGGGCACCCAACTGATAGCCAGCAGCATCTTCATCAGCAGCAGCATCAGCGCAGTGGGGCTTCGCCTGGTGTCATGTCGCCTACGCAGTTCAATTATGCCGCACCATACGCTTCGTCACCACTCTTCAGCCCTCCACCTCCGCCCAACCCTCCTCACCATGGTTCGGACGTGCTGAGCCCTAATTACTCCGGTACTCTGAGCGACCAGAACCAGCCACCAATGAGTTCTGATCGCACGAACTTGCTGAACTTGCTTAAGTTTAGCCAGCCTTCAAAGGGCCCAAGCTCCAATCCGCAAGCCGAGACGGGACTCCCATCCGGCACCCCAGTGCGTGTTGAAGCGAACAGTAACGGTAACTCTAACGGCGGTGGTCATCGCGGCGTTTCTGGCCAACGCAACATATCAGCCTCCGACATTATGGCGTCATTTCTTGGACGGCCAGCAGCAGGTCCCTCTATGGTCCCGGTGCCGTCGTCTACTGCTCCAGTTAGCCACAGCCCAGCCGAAAGGTCGGGCGCGTCACCTGCAGCCTCTGCAGACGCAACACAGGAAATGTTGTTGAGACTATTGAACCAGCCAACAGCTCAAAAGGCAAAGGGTGTTGACTTCGCTGTGCCTCCTCCACAGCCTGAATTTCCGGCCACTCCTCTGAGTCAAATGGACGGCAACGAGAGCCCAGCTCAGCTTTCCAAGTCATCTTCGGAGGAACGTAAAAGCTCCCCGGTTCGAACTTTTGGCGCTGCTAATTCAAGCGAGACTACTCAGTTTGATCCGTTGCAGCCAAAGGCTCCAATTAAGGGGACTATTTTCAGCCATGTCAACCCGTTCGAACATCTTGCCGCGGCATCCTCGAGAAATCGATCCCCGAATAGTCAACCTCATTCCGGCCGTGCCAGCCCGTCAGTTGGAGTTACCAAGGCCGCGAAAGAAAATCAGAAGGGTAGGAGTACTCCCGATGATTTGAAGCGCCCTGCCTCTCAGATTGCCTCTGAAGAAAACGGTGAGCATGTTGCTCACGTACAGCAAGCCACAGCAACTGCGGTCAAAGAGTCCACCAGCCAACAGAGTGGAGGAGCATCTCCTTCAGTGGGCCTCGAAGGTGCAGCAGTAGCTGACGCTGGGGCGAAGGCAGAGAAATCTGCACAAGGGTCTGGGAAGAAATTCAAATCCGAACACCCTGAGCCAGAAGATGATATTCCACAAGAAGTTTTAGATAACATCTCCAAGCAGATGCACAACGCCAAAGAGGTACTTGAAGGAGAGGGAGCCAAGGAATCTACCAATAAGGCGGTAGCCACAAGCAGCGATGATGCCACTGAGCCTACCAAAGAAGAGATTAAGAATGAGAATGTTGCAGAGAATTGGGAGACCGAGGCGGAGACCGACCGCGTTGTCCCTGTCTACAACTTCCCATTGAAGCCGTTCGTTTCGATTACGTGGAAAGCAAATTTGAAGCCAGTCGGCATTCGTGATGATGGAGTGATGGATATCGCTCGTCTGAAGAAAGGATTCGACCAGCTTGATCGTTCGCTCACCTCGGCAACGCCAGAGTACATCGTGTATGCTCTTGCTAAAAACGGCGGAGCACGTATCATTCGCCAGGACGATGGCCATGACAGACAAATATTCCGTTCAACCAATGATAGGATATTCAACGCATCCGTTTCTCAATCCCCACCCGGCTCCGCTATCAAAGAACAAGCATTCCTTGGTATCGGTGTGAGTGGCTCAGTTTACTGGACTACCATTTCCCGTGGCGATGACGACTATTTCGAAAAAGATACTCTTGAGACGCAGAGCTTGGTTTTCCCTCCTTTCCCGGCATCGGACGAGAATGCTTCTGGCGGCCAGTTGAAAACGCGCGCCAAACAAAGCTCTCGCCATCCTGAATTCTTCGCCATCGGACGTGGCAAGTCTATCCACATCGTTCGACCCCGCGTTGCTTTGGCTGAGTACGGTTTCACTTCACCGGGTAAGGTGGACACCGAGAAGTACTTTAAAGAGAAATCTATCAAGATCGCTACCGGAAAGGCTGGAAAAGATTTTGCTTTTAGTGGTGATGACACTGTCATTGCTTCACTTGACAAGACTGGCAGATTGAGATTCTGGGATATCCGCGACATCGACGACATGCTGGCTTCTAACAAATGCGATATCCGCATTCCGCTTCTGACTCTTGTTACTGGATCTCCTAATGAAAAGTGTTGGCCGACCTCTGTCGTTTTCATTGACAAACAGAGACCATACCTGAAAACCCAGGCTCTCAGATATATTCTAGTAGGTTTGAAACAAAACCATACTTTACAGCTCTGGGATCTTGGCCTTGGAAAGGCAGTTCAAGAATTGAACTTCCCTCATAGCAATGAGTCCGATGCTATCTGCAGTATCGCTTACCATGCAAGCTCCGGTATCATCGTCGTTGGCCACCCTACCAGGAACTCAATCTACTTCATTCATTTGTCCGCCCCTAGATATGCCCTTCCCCCAATGTCTCAGGGTGCATTTATTCAGGCCGTGACTAATAAGGATCCCGATTTGCCCAAGCCAGAATCCACTGCTTGCATGAGCGGCATTCGAGAACTTTCGTTCGGTTCACGCGGCCAATTGAGAAGTCTAGAACTTCTTCCATTGGCCAAATCATCGGGTCAGCGTGGAGCTGAGGAAGATAGCGGCCTATTTGAGTTATATGTCATGCATTCACGAGGAGTAACTTGTCTAAGCATCAAGAAACTCGACTTGGGTTGGAATATCGATAACAAGATCATTGAGTCTGTAGATGCCCTGGAAAAAGGATACATTGAAATCAAGGATCTCCAGCCCTTGCAGTCGACAGATGAGAGCAACCGAGGTGAGGAAGGAAGCGCCCCTTCCAAGAGCCCACGTCGTGAAGTGAAGGAAGTGAAGAAAGAAGCCGTGTCCGTTTCTACTGCGTCGGTGATCGAGTCTCCAAAGAAGAAGGTGACGGCGGAACCAGTGTCCACCACTACCCAGGCTCAGCAAGAACAGCCCTCAAACGAAAAGGTTGACAAGAAGAAGAAGAAGAAAGAGGCAGCAGCGAAACCCAAAGAAGCTGTGAAAGCACCTGAGGAACCCTCAGATGTTCCAGTCGCGTCGCCAGTCAAGCCCATTATTGTTCGGAAACAAACCCCAGCCGAATCACCACGCCCTCGACAGGTGGAGGCTGAAACTACGACTGAGTCGAGCTTCTCTATGGATTCCTTGTCGAAGGAGGTTCAGAAGATTGAGCAAAATTTGACGTCGATGTTCTCGACATCTCTCAATGGGGGACTAGATACGGTATATCGTCGTTTTGAAGATGACCGCCGTGCGCAGGATAAACTTGCAACAATCAGACAAGACGAATTGCTACGTTTGGTGTCCAAGACATTATCAGAGAACGTTGAGAAGGTTCTAGCCCATATTGTCTCTGAAAATGTCAAGCAATCCGTTCTTCCAGCCATTAAGGAGAGCACTGCATCGGCTCTGGATAAACACATCAACAGCGCTGTCAAGGCTGCTTTACCTGAAGCAATTTCTCAAACAATGCAAGCCCCTGCCACTGTCCGCGCAATGTCTGAGCTCATGTTGCCATCAATTGTGGGACGTGTTGAGAAGGGGATCTCAAATGCTGTTAGCAAGACGATAATCCCAGCATTCAAGGAAGAGCAAGCCCGTGCTGCTGAGAAGCTCACAAAGGAGGTTGAGCAGAAATTCGCTGGAAAGATGAAGCAGCTTGAAGACCAGCAAATCAAGGACAGTGTTAAGATTGATGAACTGACAACCCTGGTCCGGACCATGGCCGAGTCTGTTTCCACTATTGCACAGGCTCAGAATGGATTTGGCAATGAGATTCTGAAACTTCATCATCAATTATCTGCCAAGGTTGAACCGGAGCCATCGCGGGAACACAGCTTTTCTGAATCGAACGAAGCCAACGATACCCCATTATCTGTCGAAGACATCGAGCTTGCTGAAATCGCTCAGCTCATGACAGATGGAAAGTATGAGGAAGCATCCATTAAGGTAGGCCCCCACGCGATCCTTGCTACTCTTTAGTACTTCTGAAACTGACAATACCTTTTTTTATAGTGGCTTCAATCATCCCAGCAGGCTGAGCTCTTCACCAACCTGTTTGTTAACTTTAACCCTTCGTATCTAGCCACTTTGTCGCCACTTGTTGCCCTGTCAGTCAGTGCCGCAGTGACATCCTCTATGGAATCAAATGTCATGGATCGCTTGAACTGGCTTCAGCAAGTTCTTCGTACTGTCAACGTCACAGTAAGTGCTTCAACTTTAACTTGATAAGCGTAGTTATATTTGACTTTTACTAACATGATAACTAGGATCCTGCGATAAGCGAAGTTGCACCCCGAATTATGGATATCCTTATTCAGCGCCTCCAAGAATTATACAGGACTATCGCTGAAAGGTCACCTAACGATCCTCTTTTGCACCGAATCCCACCAATTACCCAATGGGCGATTGCTCTGAAAAGAACATAGCAAGCGAGTCGAGTATGACGCACCAAAAACGCAACAATGAAATTTCGATATACTCTTTCTTAATTTTCCTGCTCCTCGGTTTTTGGCGATGATGATCATTTCTTGACACGATATTCCGCTGCGACACGTTTACGGTACTATGGCCTGATATACGACTGAAGAATGGAATATTTCTACAAAAATCGACTCTTTTGGGATTGAGATGTACGCTGGAGATTACGACCCATCTAATTCTAACGGAGACAAAAATTTCTTATTATCTTTCGGCTGTATTTGGGACTGGGGAAATTCTTTTTTCCTTGGCTTGAAATGGATAATATTCTCCTTTCTATCCCATTCTAATTTTGTGTTATTCATTATTCATGGTTTCATTTCTTCCTTTTTGTAAAAAAATGCTCAAAAAAATGGTTTTGTTTCTTATTCCACCATGTTTTAACAACCCTTGATTATTTTGTTCCTTGTATCGATATATTTGTATTCAATATGGGGTCCTCCTCGCTTTACTCGGTGGTGGAACTAATAAGCCTGTGTATCATTTATTATGCCAACTTTCTCGAGTGTCACGTCCTTCATAACCGATCCTAACCCTTAACTGTCTAACCATCACGGATACACCAGGGTATATACATATTCAAAAAGCACTCATTCATGAGCCCGTGGGCTTTGTGCGAGAACAGTTCAGGCATTGAACTCCTCCCCAGCCTTGTCTCCCCCCACTTCAGATTCGGTAAACTCAAATCCGATCGCTCGCCAGTTCAGCTCTTCTCTCCAATGAAGCCCATATCCATGCACAGCGTCCAGTGAATTGCCCTCTCCTGACCTGCGCATCCCAGATTGAAGAACCGTCACGCTTCGAAAGCGGGAAAGGAGCATACCCATAGAGCAGCATATACACGGTTCATGCGTAACGTATAGATCCAGTGCGGTGCATAGATAGCCGCCTTTAGAAGACTTTAGGAGGTTAGGGAGCTGAAAGAAGTGCGATTCCAGGGACGTTGGTGATAGAGGCGCCGACTCTACTTCCGAAGGTGTAGATGATTCAGGTTCGGAGGTCACCGGATTGTTTAGTGCTATTCTTTTTCGTGATACCATCGATATCCCCCGCATAACTGCATGGCTTTCCGGCCCGCCTTCATCGTCTGCATCAGGTTCCTTTTTTTCTTGTGTAGCCCCCTCTGCATGTTTCTCCAACGAAGCTTTCCACCACCTCGTATCGCCTGCCACTGCAACCACAGAATTCAAAAGCTCATCAGTGTCATCTGATTTTCCCGTCAACAGCTCAGGGTCAACGATAACAGCTCCCACACCCCGGCCCCGGCCGGATCGTAATGTTTCACCTGCCACCTCCCTGGCTAAAGCGAGGAAATAGCCTGCCCGCGGAGAAATAGATGCCTTTGCTCGGATGAGTTGGACTTGTGGCGGCGCATGGATTGCAGATCGTGCAGCAGGGTTATAGACTGTTGACCACTTTGTACGAGACCACTCTTGAGCTTCAGCTATAGTTGTAGGCGGTTTTGTGGAGATTACTGTTTTTTGAATCCGAATGATAGGCTGCAGGGGTTCTGGTGGCGGGTTGGTGGTGTCTGCCTCGATGGGTGTTTTAGGTGCATACGGTGCGAGTAATGTCTGTATTTCTGAGATTTCAGGGAGAGGCGGAGGAATGAGAACATGAATTGATGCAGCTGGTTTACTCGGTGAACCTTGCCTCTGCTGGCTCTCCTCTAGCTCCCTTTTTAACGGCTCTGGTAGGTGTTCTGGCCGTAGTAGTCGACGCAAGTGAGATAGACTGAGCTCAGGGTTTCGAGGGTAGTTGGTCTCCAGTAGCTTCACAACTACATTGGATAACTTTATGTCTATCTCTGCGACATATGCTTCTTCTGTGACAATGTTAGAGCCATGCGTCACTCTCTCTGTGAGCATATGACCTGTATTTCATACCAAAGGAATTAACTGGTCGCAGCTCCTGGACGGATGGCAGCGTCACCAATTCGCCCTGCAAGGGCGCAATACCCTTCAACCTCTCCGGTACCGCCATGGTACTGGCGTAGAAGCCGGGCTGGAAAAGATGTGGCTGTATATTTAGTTAGCCTTGCGTATTAACAGGGTCATCGTGGAGGGGGGAATAAATGACTCTCTACCTTCAGACGAAAAGCTAGCCGCGACAGAATAGAACAGTTTCGCACAGTGGCATGTTGCAGTCTATGTACCGTCCCCGTCACTGCCATCAACACGCCATCAGGACAGATATATAAAAAACCCCGTCGAGTGCTCTATACAACTGGTGACGATGCTGAACTTGCGATGAAGTCGAAATTTGCGCCAAGCCGGGTTTGCCCTAAGCCCAAGCCCTAAAAGTGGAAAACGGGAAAAGGGCGATCTTCCGCTATAGATAAAGGGGTAGATTTATGGAGTAAATCGGGGTCTCAAATGTTCTGATATAGTCCATGACCCTTGGATAATATGTGTGGCCTCTTTAGATCATTTTTAATAGGGATCTAGTTCTAACACTGGATAGTTATTAACCGCTACATACGGGAATTTCCTGCATAGAACATGCATTCCAGTACGGATTATACTCACGTATTGAGCCTGGCCTCTTCACGACTCGATATAATCTACGGAGTACGATAGTAGAAAATGGAACCTTGGGAATAAGTAAACTGATCGTTCTAGCACCATATATAAGTCTCACTATGTGCCAAATATGGAACAACAGAAGGACCATGATATCTAAAAACCGTTACTATAAAGCACGTCTATTTAAATAAAAACTTACTAGAGCTTTCTAATGAAAATTTACCCCTATCAAGAGCTACGGAGTATATCGGCACCTTAATAGGCTAAATATCGGGCCAAAGGATAGCTAAAGGATAGACCAGACAGTAGGCCAACAAGGATTCGAATAACAAGCGAAACCTATAAGCCCTAACCGACAATATCGGCACAATAACTATTCTCGAGGATATTATCACCCGTCCGGGATACGATACCTTGAGCTAGACGGAGACACTGCCTGGTGGAACCAACCTGTCTACACTAGTTATCTCTAAGTCCGACTTTAAGAGTTGATATGTAATTACATGGTCAATTGAAGTTCTATAGGGATCGTATAGAGTACTATAATATGTATGTGAGTAGTGAATTTAACATGTAAGAGCCGAAGTGCATACACGGTATGCATAAAGCACAGGAAATAAACTAATGCAGGCCATCGACGGTTGAACAAGGATTTGGTTTGGCGTAAATACAGGGTCAGGGGAGGAAGAAGACGAGAGCTTTATACACATAAAGGGATCAAACGATGCAGCTCGGAATAGAACAGAATGCAAAAGAAGAGTTACAGGAATAGGCCCAGAACAGTGCGAGGACTGCCTGATGCCGTCCATCTGTGACTCTATCTCTGTGCAGGTACTATTATCATATGTATAGATCGAACAAGGAAGCTGGGAACCCCGACCGGTTCTAAATCATCTAAATGCATAAGGTAAACATGAAAGGAAACCCAAACGCCTTGTACGCCGGCCAAGATGAGATTCCAAACCAAACAGGATAAGAACTAGAACGTGAGAAGGATGCAGGGTGCATCCTCCTAGAAAAAAAAACATTTTTTGGCGGGTGAGCTAATAATATAAGCTATGTCGAAGAGGATTGTTCGCTTTGCACTACGTCCGGCTCTGTCTTTTCGGCTGCCTCGGACTCGGGATCTGGTTTGGTTTTGGGACTCGAGTCAGATGGTGCAGGCGGTGCAGAGGGTACGATTGGTGAGGACGGTTCCGCTGAGGTGGCCGAGCCCGATGGTGCAACTGGCGCAGAGGGCACAGACGGTGCAGTCGTCGACGCCGACGCTAACGTTGATATCTGGGCTGGTCGAGCACCTACGGCAGCTTCCGCTTCCACTTCCACTGGTATGGCCGGAGCCGGAGCCTGGGGCTGCATCTCATACTCCTCACAGCGCTCGACTAGACTGAGATAGTAGTCAACGAGCACCTCAGGTTGGGGGACAATGCGCCACTCGACACGCCAAAGGAACTCAAGCTCCAGAAGGGCCAATTCCTCAACGCTGATACCGCCAACTCGAGCATACGTCTTGTTGGTCCAGAAGCTGTCACTTAACCCCTTGCTAGCCACCGTTGCGCTGCTAATCAGGAAACGGTGCACTGTTAAGCTGGAGATGGTGAATGCAGGGTACAGAGCGCAGAGACGGTCGATGTAGTACACCATGCTGAGCAAGATTGGAGGTGAGAGGGTAGCGTGAGTCGTAAGGCGTTGCAGGTAGTCTTGCACCGATATTCGAGGCGGCGAACGGGAGTGGAACCGAGTCAATCGGCCATCTCGAAGCGGGATCTGGTCATTGAATCTGATGAGCTCCATGATCATGCTGGAGATCAGCACAACCAGATCTCGCGGATCTGCTGTCTCATACCGCCGCGGAAGTAGCTTGACGGGTGGTTTAGCAGGCCTCAGCCGCTTAGAAGCCGATCCTTCCGGCCGCCCGTCCTCCTCCTCCACCTGCTGCCGCCGTTGCTGGTGCTGCTGCTGGTGGTGTTGCTGCTGGTGGGAAGGATTGGAGGTTGCGGACGACGGCCCTGGAGCAGCGAGTACTTTCGTCGCATCTGGAGTGTTACGTTTGGAGCCTATGGTAGTGCCTGGCATCCGTGAATTGGGACTGGTCCGCTGGGAATGTTGGTTGATACTGCTAGAGGAAGTACTAGCAGCGGCGGCGGCGGCGGCGTTCGAGGAGGGCAGGGAGACCGCTCGAGACGGCGTCGTGGGTCGAGAATACTGGGTGCCTGCATCTACGGTCTGGCGCTTGAAGGTAGTGCGCAGGAGTTCTATCTCGGGCGAGGAACAGGGGCCGCTTTCGGGTTGTTGAGGCTGCTCGGGCTGGGATTGCTCCTGAAGTTGAAGTTGATGCTGATGTTGGTGGTGCGAGGCTTGGTGTATGGGGTTGTCGAGGGGACGCGGGGCCGTTGAGCTGCTGCTGCTGCTGCTCGAGACTGCCGGAGGAGGATTGTGAGGAGGAGGAGGGTTAGGCGAGGCGCGTAGCAGCGCGGCAAGGGTTGGGGATGAAGCCATCATCGTCGCTGCGTCTCGTTGCTACACCTCCTATTCTTGCGGTTGCTGCTGCTGTTGCGCATGGAGGGGCGCACGTGGGCTAGTAGCACAGGGTGTATGGCAAGGCAGGAACGAGCTTGCAGGCCAGGGCGAGGGCGCGGGCTGCAGCACATCGAACTGCGCATCGTAGCGCGGGCGAAAGGGGGAGGATATAAAAGAGAGTGCGTATAGGCGGAAAAACAAACGATGAAGCTGAAGTTTGACGTTGCGATGTTTTTTTGCTCCTTAGGGCCTTGCCGCCTACCCCTTTGGGACACGCGGTGACGACGGGCAGAAAAAGTACCCTAAGATGACTAATATATGACTAAGACGAGTCACGTGGATAGATGGGATGACTAAGATACATGTGATTGGTTGATGCTCTTTTGGGCTAGACCGGGTCTTGCTTAGTAAGTGACATAACGCTAGCCTGTTTGGGCTCTTATGTCATCATTATGTCAGCATTATGTCATCCTTGGGGCAACGGTCTCTGGGGAAGAAGACCAGAGAGAGACGCCACGATCAACGTCTGGAGATAGCGAAAAGAGAGAGATACACGCCTGCTGCTGCTGCTGCTGCTGCTAATTGAACTTGGTATACTGCTGGGAATAACAGTGTCATATAATGAGCGTGGTGAACTAACGGCGAGAGACGCTCTCGTTGCCACACGAGCTTCGGATCTTTTGATAACCCACCGAACCGATCTCCCCCAAAACGCCGGACTCGAGCTATCTCAACCATCCACGAGCGCTCGGCCTTGGGGATAACTTACTGGAGACACTCACTGCCTCTGTATACGTATTTCTACATTGCCTTTGCTACCACCCTGTGCTCAGATTGTTCACACCTGCCGTCTTAAAATCTCCCGCCTGATAGACCTCGCCCACCGGAACCATCTCTCCTCCATATAGCAGAATAGCGGGCTGGCTACACGGCGTCGGTCTGCCTCGACTCTTGCAGGATGACGAAAGTTGTTAGCCCGCGCCTGCTTGAAGATGTCCGTAACGCGGATTCGCCTGCTGCCCGAATTGCTGCCCTACGCGCGCTCAAGAATGATATCATCGGCCATCACCAGAAGAAGCAGGCCTGGACGGAGATAGGCATCCTACCGCTCCTGTCAGATGTCCTGTCGAGTCGCCGTGGCGTGGGCAAGAAGGCAGACTATGACAGCCCGAGACAGCACCAGACGGAGGAGGATGAGATGTGCTTCCAAGCTATCACCATCATCGGCAGTCTCGCCCTTGGTACGTTTCCTCCTGTCCATAGCCTGGTTAGTCACTCTTGACTCTAATATTTATTCTCCTAACCCTAGGTGGACCGGCATACACGTCTCCAATTCTTGCCGGGGAAACCATTCCTTCGTTGCTTTCCATTTTATCCTCTCCGACATGCCCTACCTCTCTCGCCCTTGCCGTGCTTCAAACACTCAACACGATTGCCGACCAGCTCGCCCTGGTGTATAAGAATGTAGACAGCCAGACTCAGCCCATGGGGGCTCTTCTTTTCACCCGCAGACACATACCGACCTTCCGTGACATTCTCCAGCAGTCAGGTCTCGCTCCAGGGATCCAGCCATGTATCGAACTTGTAGCAGACCTAATCTCAAAGACGTGCACGGGAGAGCATCAAAAGAGCATTCTGACTGAATCCGGTGTTCTTGACGCGCTGGGCCTGAGACTGTCAACCTTTATAGTCGCAGGGGGCTTTGTTCTTCCGGGAGCAGAGAACTCTTGCACAAATCCGGGCGCATTAGGGTATATCCCTTATCCCGCTCCAGCTGATGCGAAACTTACCCCCATTCTGCGGGCCATTGCCGTGATCATCGAACAGTCTGGCGCCCGTGCGGAACATCTCCTCACCTGCCCGGCCCTGGTGACCGTGTTTCCCAAGTCATTTTACGACCCCTATCTTGGTGAGGCAAGAAAGGGCCCATGGAAATCTCCCTATTCCTCCGGTTATGGCTTTGCAAAACGCAACTTTTTGAACCCCATTGACTCTCTACTCCCTTCTGTGCCAATGCAAATTAATGGCTCCTCTAACTTCCCACCATTGGGGTCACAGCCTCAATATGATAAGCGAGGGCAATTCTTCGGGCCTCAGGTCCCCTGCGCTGAAAGCCCCCCTCCAGAAGAGCCGGAGAGTGTCCTGATATCTTGGTTACTCTACGTTGCCCGAGCAGACCGCGGATATGTTCGATTAATGGCCGCCCGTATCCTCTCCACTCTTTTCCGTGTACAGTTACTGAAGAAACACCGTGTTCGTATGCTTGGGTTTCTCTTGGTTCCCCTTTTAGTGAGAATGCTCGACAGTGCTCACCTCACTACTGAAGATTCGTCGACGTTTGAAAACTACATGAGCTCCAGCACCTTGCGCGTTAAGGAGGAAGCTCCCGCAGTTCTAGCTTCGTTAGTCATGGATAGTAAAGAACTGCAAGAGTACGCCTTCAACAGTGGAGCTATCAAGAAGCTGTCCCAGATGCTGAAAGAGTCATTCGGCCCAACATCGGAGGATGGTACTCCCATGTGGAGTGCGACGAAGAGGCCTGCCGCATCTCTATTGCAGTCGACGGATTCGGATATGGCCCTGGGACCACCTGGATTCACTCGCCAAGCTCTCTCTAAAATAAAATACCGGGAAGCCATTCTCAGAGCGCTAGCTGCGCTGTCATTGTTCAGAGATGATTACAGGAAAACCATATGCGACTATGGCGTGGTACAGCACATTATCGACTCAATGAAGCCTTGGAATCCAGAGACGACCATTCTCGGCAATAAGACTAGCATCGTAGAGCTTGAAGGGAACCCAACGCCTGTTGTACTTGCAGCTTGCGCCGCGGCTAGATCCTTGACTAGATCCGTCAGTGTGCTCAGAACCAGTCTTATCGACGCTGGTATTGCTGCACCCATCTGCGCGTTGGTGAAATCTAATGATATTGTGATCCAGATTGCCGCTACATCTGTGGTGTGCAACTTGGCCCTAGATTTTAGTCCTATGAAGGAGGTATGTATACGTCCACCAGTAACCGTCCATTCACATAGTTAAGAGACGCCCAGGCTAACTTCTTTGTTTGCAGGCTCTTCTCGAGGCAAATATGATACCTATTTTGTGTGAAAACTCCCATTCACCTAATGCAAATCTTAGAATAGAATCCCTCTGGTCTCTCAAACATATTTCTTACAGTGTGCCAAATAAGACAAAGAAGGACATACTGGAAGATCTCGGCATTGAGTGGATCAAGGAGGTCCTATCTCACGACCCTAATGATCCGAGCAATTATAGAAGGAGGCAAGACGAAAGCACGAGCGGGATGCCCTCGTCGCTTATCGAAATGGGCGCTGCCAATTCATTTGGCGAACAAGTGGATATTCTCAACCCAATGACAATGAACAGTGGCCTGGAATCAGAGGCTCCTGTGCTGGACTTCGAGTCCTCAAAGTCTCCCCTGGATGCACTTTCGGCTGAGAATATCAGGAAACGCAAGCTAATTCTGAATGGCGATTTGGATCAAACCAAGAAACTTCGACAAGACGATACCCTAGCACAGGAAGAACTATTCGATCTACTCCGGAACATCATGTGTGGGCCTGGAGCGCCTGATATGATCGACTATATACTTCAGAAACTCGGCCAAGGGGACTTTTTAGATATCCTAGCTGACAAACTTCGCCCGAGACCATTTCCCACTACCACCGCCATCTCCAACCCTCCTACTATGTCCGGTTTTAAAGATAGTAGATCACAAATCTCTCACCAGCAGCAACAAAAAACGATACTCCACCCCACCGAAATCATTCGCGCCGTAACTTACGTTCTCATCCACATTGCTGCAGGCTTCTCACGGCACCGCCACCTCCTGGTTTTCCATCAAGACCTACTAAAACTAACCATGGCCCTCCTAAACCACTCCAACTGGCAGATTCGAGCCAACTGCGTCTGGATTGTAATAAATCTCACGCTTGACGATGATAAGACTGACCGACCGAGCCGTGTCGAGCGAGCGATGAGGCTTAAAAGTCTAGGCGTGATGGAGCGCCTGAGTAGCTTGGAGATCGACAGTGAGGCTGATGTTCGGGAACGGACTAAAACAGCTTTGGATTGGATGAAGGCACTCTTGGGACAGTAGCGTTTCACATTACATCTTCTAAAATAGCTTATATTGGCCCTTTAACTGACCCCTTCCTAACACATCCGTGTGCATATCTATAATTTCGTTCTATAGAGTACACATTCTCTGATCCTTTTTCTTCCTTTCACAGAACTTGATACGGCGTCATCGGTCACGCTATATGGCACTCTTATGCCACCCCGTTCTTCCCTTTCGTTAGTTCTCTTATTAATACAGACCTGAGTGGAATCGTCGCACATTATACAAGCCCATGGTACTAGACATGTCTTCGTAGTAAACAACTCGACTATCGGCTCATATGTCTCAGTAACTCACAATTAACGTATGTGCTTGGTGGAAGTATCACAGAACTGAAGCTCTTGTAATAGGAGCTGTTATCAATATATTATCCCTACAACCTCGTAGGAATTGTAATAAACTACGACTAACCACGTGATAAGCAGTCGAACGATGAGCTCATAACTGGGATATATAAACAAGGTTGAAGTTGCATGGTCAACGACACTTCAAGCAAATGTTTCTAATGGTCCGCTCTGGGAATAGACAACATTACATACATCTTTAATAAAAAATGTCACGCTCAACTGGTCAAGCCCCCAAGTCCATCCTCCGTGCCCTTTCTCTACCTTTAGATGGATCTGGGACTTCCTTCAAGTCTCTCCACGGGGGATCTGGGTTTGCTCAAACAGGTCATCTTACGGCTTCAGTACCTTGTACTAGCAAGGATGGTAACGGTGTGGGGGGCGAGAGACATTACTTTGTGAAGATATCGTCTTCCACTCCCGCTTCAGATATTGACCTTGACGGGGATGTGGACCCATTACCAGAAGAAGCCGCGATGTTCAGAGGCGAGTTTACAAGCTTGAATGCGATTGCTGAAGCCGTCCAGGATATATGTCCGAGGGCCATTGCGTGGGGTAGCTTTAAAGATGGTGATGACCATGAGGAACTATCCACTCCGCAAACTGATGCGTCAAGCTGGTTCCTCGTCACGGAATTCTTACAGCTTGGTGGCATCGGACGCCGGTCTGCTCTAGGCTCAAGCTCGCTAGCAGTTCGACTGGGGAAATTGCATTCTATCCCGGCGCCATCTCCGCCAACTCGTGAAGAGGTTCAACAGGCTGCGAAGACAGACTTCAGGCTTAATGGGCCAGAGGGAGATGGGGAAGATAAAACCCCTCAGTTTGGATTTCCAGTACCTACATTCTGCGGGAATGTGAAGCAGGCTAATCAATTTCGGCGCTCGTGGGCTGACTTCTATGCAAACCAACGTCTGAGGACCGTTCTTGCAGAGGCCGAAAAGAGGAACCATCAAGATAAAGCTCTACGGAATCTAGTTGAGAGAGCCGCTGACGAAGTAGTTCCTCGATTATTAGGTGATGGGCACCTCGGATTTGATAAAAAAGGTAAAGGAACGCCAGTGGTTCCAGTTATAGTCCATGGAGATCTTTGGAGTGGAAATACCGATGTGGGAAAGATATGTAGGGCGCCTCAAGAACAAGATTCCTGTCAGGATGAGGAGGTTGGGGATGTGGTATATGATCCATCATCTTGCTATGCGCATAGTGAGTTTGAATTGGGGATTATGCAAATGTTTGGCGGGTTTAGTGGTCAGTTTTATAAGGACTATCACCACATTGTACCAAAAACGGAGCCGGTAGAGGAATACCAAGACAGGATTGATCTATATGAGTTGTCAGTTATGCGCACTGCCCTTTTTCTCTATTCTTGATCTTTTTATGACAGAGGCAGTTTATCTTGCTGACGCTGGCACATACTAGGTATCACCAGCTCAACCATTATGCCATTTTTGGTGGCGGGTATGGCTCATCTGCCATGTCAACGATGCGAAGACTGTTGAAGAAATACGGTAAATGATGAGCTTATATATTTAGACCAGCTTCTAAATCGAAAATATGGTCAAGGTACCCCTTTGCCAGCCCTGGTTGCCTTTGCCAGTTCACTCTGAGCCACATTGTCTGCATATCGTTTATAAATAGGCAGAGAGCGTTCTTTATCGCTCATAGTGGAGGCAACACTTTCCCTTGTCTCGACCTCTACCTTCCACTTTCTCCACCTATTCCATACAGCTTCATCTTCCCCTCCTTCTCCCGGAGCCGGTAACCTCAAGCCACCTTTCTTATAATGGTCAATAACCCAAAGCCTAATCGCCAGTGGTGCCAGCATGATATCTGGCAACATGAATTCCTTTCCGTGGAAAAAGGGACCAATCTCATCCATAGCAAGTGTGAATTCTTTTAAATGACCTAGAAGTTCTTTCCTTGCTTTGTTCAATCCCTCGTCGTCGCCCTGGTGTTGCAGGAATCTATAGTAGGACGGCGTAATCCGCGAAGTCACATAGTCAATCCAAATGCGCCCTCTTGCCTTTTGATACGGGTCTGCTGGGTGCAATGGTCGTTCTGGATTGGGAAATGCATCTTCAAGAAACTCGTTTATCACGGTGGACTCGTATATCGGTTTAATAACAGTTGATCCGTCGGCCAGGAGTGTTGGGCAGGCCAGTGTTGGCACTAAGCCTCGTGGGTTGAGTGAAAGAAGTGATGCCGGTTTTTTATAAGGGTTTACTTCAATGTATTGGTATGAAATTTGTTTCTCTTCAAGGACAATCCATACTCGCTGAACTAGGATATGTTAGTTCCACTGGTCGTAATTGGTTATTATGCAAAAAAATTCGTAGGATATATCATACCGAACCTATGCTCAGGTCAATATATCATTCATTTATCAATGAAACTCTAATGAAAAGGAGTGGAATAAAACGTAGCTGTAGCAGGCAAAGAGCATTGTCTTTTTTTCATATTTATTTTAAAAGCTGCTCATATAAAGGAATGGAAGCTAGGACATACGGGCAAAACCAGCCTGAATAGAGCTTGATAGGCTGCTCTGAAGAATGTCTGTCTACAACCTCCTTGGCTGGGCCGGTTGCAGTTGGGTAGATATCAGCATCAGGAGGCAGCCCCATGTTTGTCTCTGAGGTACCCTTTCTCCGTATCTTTGAATGTATCACAAGTCCTTAGGTGATTTGATATCTTTATATAACCCAGAGGTACGAGCTATCTGCAATGTTTATATTATTAATCATGAGGTCATAACAAACTATACGGTCTCGGAGGGCGTATTATAAGGTTTAGAGGTATATAGATGAAAAAAGGCCACGGGAGGGAAATCAGTAGTTGTGTTATGAAAATGATACTATAGAGTACTATCCTAAAAGACGTATAGAGGGCATCAGGGTATATCTTATTAGAAGTTGATAATTAGGCCTTGACCATTATATGTTAGCGAGGATCGAGAGCTATTTAACAAGCTGTATACTAGTTAACAGAGAAGGAAATCTCCTTGCAGGCCTCGTTGGTATCCAAGATGAAAGGAAGTCCGCCATGTTAGTTGAGAAATAAATAAAGCGCTACAAATTAATTCTATAAACTCAATTGTCTCAATATCTCCTGTCATTCAATAAACATATCCTCGAAGTCTGCAATCACTTACCTTTGTTTCGGGTTGTCTTCTTTCACCGGTATTTATTCGTTTACCAGAATTTGGACCCTTAACTCTGGGTTCCTTTGAATACCAGTAAACAAAGGTTCCGGTGTCCGCTTGTGGCTCTCTTTGTCGTTCATATAAATACCAGTATACCCTTCCGCTAAATCCTTATAGGAAGCGTATCTTGTTCCATTTTACACAAAGGTCGCTAATTTATGTTAACTTAATATACTTCATACTTCCATTATATTATTATATTACTATAACTAGAAATATCGGGTTTAAGCCTATATATCTGCCCAAATGTTCCATTGTGAGAGCTGTGAGCTGCCTATGGCCTCGGAAGAGACATACCAAACCCATACCTGCAATGGAAATGCAATGATCGGCCCTGCACGCCACATTGGAAGCCGTGGCTGGTCCAACCCCCAGAATTATATTAGGTCAGATGAAGCGTATGTTCTCCTCAGTATGCTCTTAAACCAAAACTAATATAGGTATAGGGGGATTCATAATCAAGTTGTTGGCTCAAGCAGTGTATTAAATCATAATACAACCCAGGGCCACTTAGATTTCGGCTCTCGAGATGGCCCTCGCGAGGCCACGGTCCAAGAGATGGCTGCACAAAACATAAATCGAACCACTGTGGGAAGACTTCTAGACCTTGACGACGAGATGGACGGTGCACAAAAAAAGGATATAGTGACTCAAATGAAGATCGCAATTGAGAACTGCAACACGTTTCTTATAAACCGCCGCCCCACCCAGGCTCAGACGGATATAAGTCATACTCAAGCTATATCAGAGGAGGGAAAAGGAGGCCAGGGGTGCAGTACTTCGAGTTATGTGCCAGCTAGCAGCCCCGCAAGCTCGAATGAGCGGAAAGGGCCTATGTGCAGCCCTTCCAGTCCACCACAAAAACCCTCCAAACGGATTTCGACGGCAAGCCACAGGATTATCTGTTATCAGTGTGAAGCAGGCTTTGACACAATCATAGGCCTTCAGCATCACCAGATGATTGAAGAACACAATTATTGCGGCATATGCTACGCCTACTTTGCAGATGGGAGATTCCTGGACAAGCATATGGAAGTCGCGCACAGTTTTAGGTGTCCTACATGTGCTTCAACATTCAGTAGCCCCAGCGTACTTTGGGGCCACCAAGAAGCCACAGAACATGGGTTTTGCAGTGTGTGTTGTTGCTATTTCCAGGCTGAGGACGTCCAGAGAAGACACAACTTCATGTATCATATGCGTGTGCCGTGTCCAACTTGTCAGCAGATTTTCCCGACACAGCTGGAATTAGAACAACACCAGCGAATAGCCCAGCATTGCTACTGTGGGCAATGCGACAAGATGCTGGATAGTCAAATCGGGTTTGACATGCATGTAACAACGTCGCATGCTCACAAGTGCACCGTTGTCGGGTGCTACTTTTCTGGGGCGAACCTGGAGATCCTGAAAGACCACCAAGAGCGGGAGGGTCACAATTTCTGTCCACCATGTAATCGTGCTTTTGCAGATGCCCTTGCCCTCACCAGCCATATCAAATCCGAGAAGCATCTGAAGAGAGTCCGGATTGAACTAGGCGAGAATAGCAAAACACATGCCTGAGAGGTCCAGGAAGTGCTCGGATCGGAATCTATATTGCATATTGGATTGTATCTCAGTCTCATTTAACTGTTCGGCATCGTATCTGGTAACTTGATGAGGATATCTCTGCACTTTTGGAAGGGATATAAAGGCCAGGGGGTATCTCTGTGATAATAGTCTTTAAGGACATATAGCCGCGGCAACACTATATTAACTGATTAGTTTATATATAGATATTGCCTGTAACTCGCTTAATCTGCTAGAAGAGAGCGCGATCATGCTAGAGAATAAGAAAACCGGAGTTATAATAAAAGATGTCGTGGATGTAAAATCCCAGAAGTCTGGAAGTGGCCGGCCGGAATTACTTTATCCCGCGCATCAACTTCGCCGCGAGCTTCGAGAGTTTGTAGAGCTATCCAACACTTGAATTCTTTGAATGCCGTTGTCCATGACATTGGAAGATGTCGCCAACAGGGAATGAAGGAGCTTCAGAAGCGCCAGAGGTGGCTGGACAACCTGTAGCGCCTCATCCGTCCTTTATACAGGTCGCAAACCCATATCTATTTGAAAAGACGGTTCAGGATTGCTTTGCTGCTACGGGGGTAAATTCTCTCCGAGAAGATAACAATCGGCTCCAAGGAATCACCTGGATTGATAATGTTCGCAAGGCGCTTCACTTGTATGTCACCCCATTTTCTGTTATATTGCCGTCCCTCCGGCCGTTATGTTCGACCGCTGATTCATATCTCCAGGCCTGTTCGGACGTTCAACACAGCGTCCATTTATTATCACAAGTTTCGCCTGGTCCATCCAGACAATGAGTATAATTACATAGTATGTACTCCCGTCATGTTATGCCGAGGCCAGCATGCACTCTTAGATGTCCCACTGCTCACTAGATTACGCGCAAAGGAAGCTGCTGCATCGGCATTATTTACCGCGTGTAAGATCGAGGACACGCTCAAGAAATCCAGAGACATCCTGTGCTGCTCATACAATCTCAAACTCCCTCCAACAGAGCAACTATCTGCGGATGATCCAGTATGTCTTCTATCGAGAGCCCTCTAACTGTTCTCACATGGATTTACCACTCGTACTAACTATCCCACTAACAGATTTTTGAATCCCATTCTCGGGCTATCATTGGCCTTGAGAGGCTGATGTTGGAGTCATCTGGATTCGATTTTCGAAACCGTCATCCTCAAAAGGTCCTGATGAAGCTTACACGGCAATGCGGCCTTGGTAAAGACTCGAGAGTGGGACGAGTCGCCTATACAATCAGTTTGGATTTGTATAGAACATTCGCTCCACTCAAACAAACGTCGGCTACAATGGCCTTCGCCTGCCTAGAGTTAGCGGGCAGGCTGCTCGAAGAGCCAGTAGAGCAAATCGATTCGGAAGCAGAATATAAGCTGTGGGAAACGTCGCGCGCAGAAGTGATGGGTATGAGTCTACTCGCCTTAGCCTAGTTTTTATTCGTTCTCGTTCGTTATTCTAACTTGGTTAATTTCCAGAAACTATCCTCGATTTGCTCGAGCTATACACGCATAACCGTGCATCGACCTCAGTCGGGCCCGACTTCTCCCTTGACCTGTTCCTCAACGTCCGTATCCCGCTAAACGAGGAAGCAGACGCCAACCAGATTCCCCGATTTGCTTACTGGAAGAAGAGAAAAGCGGATAGTAATGGCGTGCAATCAAATGGCACATCGTCAAAGAAAGCTAAGAACAACCACCACCACCATAATAAGGATACCAACGACACATCCACGTCTACCGAACATCCCGCTCTGCTCGTGAACCCAATGATGCCCACTGCAGCTCACGACTCTGTTGCGAAGGCTAACGAACGCAGCCGAGACACGGCAATTCGATTCATGCTGAACCCCGAGCAAGCGCAGTCAGAACGCGCGACGGTAGCAGAGTACTTCAAAGTCGAGATGGAAGAATACGAAGTGGAGGAATAAGCCAATCTATGGAAGCGAACGTACAGCAATCGAATATGTTTAGCATTCTATTCTATGCCAGGACTCGAGAATTTTCCGAATTCACTGTTCTCGTTTGCCTGGCAGCAAAGCCAGGTCGACCACGAACGATATCAATGAGCAGCCTCTTCCTGCGGGAAGAGGCACACAAGTCATTGATATGCCGGGTAAACGCTAGAACTAGGCTACCGTGAAGGAGCCGTCCCATGCCTACACGTCGACGAAATTTGACATTAGAGATGAGAGTGGCCTACAGGCATGTCAGTTACTTGCAGCGTTTAGGAGGTCTTGGATGATTATATTATCGCCATCCTGTTACGCCCGAACCGTGAAGCCTCAAGATTATTGAGGAAATCAACCTTCCAGGAGTAGCAAGGGCTGTCTGGGGACTAATTCTGGAATTTATGAAATCCGGCTGCCTTCGAGCCTTACCTTTGGAAAGATACCTGTTTATTGGGAACATCCACGAGGAAATAACAGATAGCCCAATCTACAAAATGTATAGATAATTGATCGTGGTGGCCCTAGGGATAGATAACGGATATGTATGTGTCGAGAATCCGTGGAGGGGCATAAAGAATGGAAACCACGAAATAGTAAAAAAAAATAATAAGTATTTATTAAAAAAACAGAGCTAATTTTCGTTTCATGAGAAGTAAAGCACACCCATCGATCTTCTTCCGCGCACATGCTTTGAATACATACGAAAAGCAGGAAAGAACGCGTTGAAAAGAGAAGAAAGGAGAAAAGATCCACGTTCGAATGAGAAGCCTATACAGGATTGTAATAATGCACCGGTTATCTTTTGGGTCAGGGAGAAGAGGAATGAAAGATGCGATAAAAAGATTAAGAGAGTCCCAAAATGTCCGTCAAAGGTTTGTTGAATGATACAAGTCGAAGTAAGATAAACCAGCAGATAAAAACGGGTCGTAATAGGGTCTGCAATATGTCAATGTCGTGGCTGCTGGCCCATTCTAGGATCAGAGAAAAGAAATCACCGGCGGAGTCGTCTATAATCGCCGCTCAAACACTCCACGAGCTGCTAGAATGTCAGTGAACCTGTATATCTGTTAAGACTTTGGGTTGCTAGACTAACCGATTCGGAGACAACCCCTTGATTGTACAAGTATTTGCTTAACCCCTTGATAAGCTCTATTTGTTCGTCAACTGTTAGACCGGTAATGGCGCTCTCAATAACCCCTCCAACACTGGCCTTGTGAACTACGATAAAGCTGTGGTAGTACATATAGGCAAACAGGCCCATGATGAATTGGCAGTCCATTCGATCGGTGATACCGCCGTGACCAGGAATTGACTCGCCAAAGTCTTTGATTTTGAAAGTACGCTTCAGTCCAGAAGCGAAGAAGCCGCCGAATGGAGCAATAAGGGATGCGAATGTGGAAAAGACAAAGACATGGAATTGCACCGGAGCAATATGGAAGGTCCTGTTAAGGTGTGTCCACTCTGGCAGGGTGTATGGCTGGGATTTGAAGACCGGGTTCAGTGTGCACTCGAGTCCTGTCAGGAGGTTGGAGCCTAAATCATTGACTGGGCAGGTGAAGTACTTGTACCGCGACAAGATGATTGTCGCACCGTACCCAAAGATAATAGTGCAGATCCAGGCGCCAACGAAGCCTTCGACAGTTTTCTTCGGGGATAATTTGATCAGTTGCGTTCGGCCAAAGGTAATTCCGCAAATGTAGGCGAAGATATCATTCGTAACCACGAGTGACACGGGGATGCAGAACCAAATCAACCCTTCGAAAATGTTGTTCAATACAAAGTGTGCCTGGACAACAATAAGGTATAGGGCCATGTGTGTCCATGCAAACTGTGTGAACTGGAACTTGTAATGGCCCTTCTGTAGGGTTGCAACAAAAAACACAAAACCTAGAAGCAATGTTTTAGCCTTATATGTCATCCCAGGTGCAAGTATGTGTAAAGTTACCTATAAGATATAGCATGAAGCTAATAAACCGATGATGCGTCGCAAAGGGCAGCAGGATTCTATCAACAAGTAGAATATGCTTGAAGTAATAGAGAACGCTCTCTCCATATAGAAAGTACATGGTTGTCACAAGAAAGTACCAGTTAAGAGACTTTGTGAACTTGAGGTTTCTGGCTTTGCTGGGGACGTTGGCTATCGCGATAACCTCCTTGAAAGACACAATCTGGACTGCGGTGACAACAATGATCAGATAAAGATGGCCAGCAAATATGATGACGAAGAAGCCAGCTATCATGACAAAGGTCCATATTGTTCGTGTGATAAAGGTCTGTCTTTTCTTCTCGGAATCGGAGAGCGACTGCTGCTCTTTCTCGGATTTAGTCTGCTATTAACAACACCGGTGTCAGCAGAAGGTAACAACCACACGCGGTGCTATAAAACCTAGGGTTCAACATACTGTGACCGCCATCTTCTCATGTACCGGGTTAGTGTCTTCTCTGACGGGGCTCTGGGCTTCTGAAGCGTCACTCTCGTCCGACGAAGGATAGTTCGTAGCCTCCGGGCTTTCTGCTGGAGGGACTTGCGCGCGGAGATTCCTCCTGCTTTTGCCCATAACTTAGATCTCGTAGCTCGCCGGTACCATTAATCTATATGTTCTATGATGGAAAGTTAGCCAAGTTATTCCTCCATTAAATGTGGGCAGTTTTGGGCTATCAAGCCGGTGCCCTGGGGATGCTGGCACGAGGGACTTTCAGGGGGAACGAGGAGCGAGAGAGGAGGTACCTAGACAGCGCGACTCTTCCTTTGGATCCGCAGAAGATTAAAACCAGGTGCAACTAGCTAGAAAAGAGAGCAGCGCGGCGGGTGGTGAAGCTGTGTTTCTTCATTGCAACTTGGTGATTTTGATGTTGAAGTGGATCGCGCCCAGCGTGCTAGATTGGTCAGCGCGACTACTTATGATCCTTCTACACATCTTTTGCCTACACTTACGCAAACCGAGTACACTTGGGTAGAGGCCAGCCAGGCATCAGGGGCCTGTCGATTGCGAAGTGCCCAAGGCCGGAAAAAGCCCAATCAAAGTGGCGGACAGGGTTGAAGCTGAGGTCGAAAGCCCTGCGCCCCGAGCTGCGCCTCAGATCCTCCTCGAGCAATCGCATGGGATGAAGCAGACAAGAGCAGATCGATGGAATGGAGGACGATAAGGACGATACCTTTTGGGATGACGGGGTCGATGACTCGGCCTACGACGCGCTCCTTGAGCTTGAACAAGATGCATATCGAGCAACGCAGCAGGACGCCGTTGCCCGGCCCATAGGACCCCCCGCTTCACGGCCTGTCCGGCCTTCGTTAATGCGACATTCCACCAGCAATACCTCAAGCAGCACTGTCGAACAGAGGAGAAGAAGGCTAAATCCCTCTCAGCACCTCCGGCCTGCACTGAGTTTTGGAGATACAGATTACCAGCAGTGGGATGCCAGCGTACTTGATAAGGATGACGGGCTAGACTTGATCGATGAACAGGATGCATTACTGGAAACGCCTGGAGAATCTGGTGAAGGGGACGGCAGACAGCCGCTCTATACCAGCACATCCCTAGGCCCAGGGCAATGGCGCCGAATTACAGCAGATGAGCCTGGGGTGACCGTGGAGCCTGTGCAGGCACATGGTTTGGCGGGAAGCCATGCTGAGACTTCGTTTAACACGGGCGCGTACGAGTCTGTACAGCTGGAAGAGTTGAAAGAGCAGATCGAACAGGTACGACTCCCTCGGCCGCCTTTATGTGATGTATATGGCTCTCTAACTATGTTTCAAAAAAGCTCAACCGGGAACGAGAAAGGCTCTCACAGGAGCTAGCAGCTGCAACGGCTGCAGAGGAGGCACGCGCTGGAGAAATTGCTATTATCCGAGCAAACCAGGTAAAGGTTGAGAAGAACCATAGCCGTCAAATAAGTGCCATGAAAAATGCCATGGATGAGGAAACCAAGAAGTACCGGGCTGAAGTCGAGGCTGCGTTGATGGAAAGCAAACGCCTCATTGCCGAAAACCGATTTCTTAAACATGATTTGCAGGAAGAAGCCCATCGGGCTTCTAAGATGCAGCATAGTTTTCGAAGCAAGCCCAAGAATGACAACGTACCTACGACACCGAGGAAAAGCAAGTCGCTACCTCTTAGAGATGGATTTGATGATGATGAGCTCATGGCGTCTCCTACAAAGTCCGCGGGGAGGAGATCTAAACGCGGAACGCCAACGACTTCGAACAAGCGGAAGCGTGCAGTGGATGATTCCCCGATACCTGTTGCACTCCAACTTAGCCAAGCTCTTGAAGCCAATGCTAATGATGCTGGAAATGATGAAGTAGCCGGAGAGCAGGCTCTTGAGAAGCGCCAGCAGCAGCCTAAGCGAGAGGACCGCAATATGCGGTTTATGCGCCACATTCTCAACCACCGGACATACCCCAGAAAAGCTCCTGATATAGAAGTCTTCTCTAGTTTAGCTTTCCCATCCGACCCGGACCGCAAGTTCTCGTCGATTATCATACAATCCATCACCGCGCATAGCTCTAACAACTATGCGGTTGACTATACCAAGGCCATAGCTTCATTATGGTCTCGCTCATTAAAAGAGCACTTCCACTCTCCTATTGCCCTGTTTATGTCAATAGTGAAATTTATACTTCACTTAGACCTCAACGCCCTTGCCCCATGCCTTATCGAATCCATTGTGCCGGTGCTACAAAACTCTGGCTACATCAACGGCGTACCTCGATTTACCAGTTCCCCCGTGTCGCATGAAAACTTAGGGAAGATCAAGAAAACACCGCAGAAAAAGCTGGACCACCGCGTTAGCTCCACCGAGGCACTCGAGATCCTCTATCTGATTGTTAGCGGCTGTCAGCAAAGTCGACAGGCGCTGGAACTCTTCTGGCGCTGCGTAGGCTATGACTTCATTCTCATCATGTTAAATTCTTACCAGCAACTGAATGACATCATCCTCACATTGAAGATACTAGCTTGCGGCCAGCTAACGAATACCTTTGGCCCAATCTGTGACTCTGAGTCCCAGCAATTAGAGCACGAAAAATACATCATTGACCGCGCTGCTAACCTCCTTAGCGAACTCCCTTCTGCTGACGAGGGCGAGGAGCCATACACACCGTGGGAGATAAACACATTACGCGTAGAAGTCATGTCGTTCCTAAACGAAATCGCCTTTTCGTGTCCCGATCCGGCGCAGAACCGCATCGGTAAAATGATTGCATCCCATCCGAGTGCTTTAGCTCGAGCCTTCCGCGCTATGCATGATGAGCTCGATGCTTTGTACTCAAATCCGCCAGAACGGGATTTGCACGCCACCGTCGTCAATGGTCTGACTCGTCTGGTATATGGTATTATCAAGTCGTTTCCTACCCTGGTTGATCTGCCGTCGCGGCTACGTGCGGTGCCTGGTGCAGTACAGAAACACCTTGTCGTGTTGACTCGTTTGGCGTTTAGTGAAGGGCTGTTGTTGGAAGCCGGGATTCTCGATGAGACTGTTGAGATGGCTCATGAGATGCTGGAGGATGCGGTTAACCCCCAGGAGGCAGAGGCGTTGCTAGAAGCGTTTCGGTCGACCAAGGGGGATGAGTGATCTTCTTCAACTCAGGCTGACGTTCATTCTGCATCTCGAGGTATTGCTGAGCATTTGAACAGCTTGACAAATGCTAACCCAGGGACTCCACGTCCCTCGGGTCAGTAAAGAATGCCGTTGCACCTTCTAGCGGAGTAGCTTCGAGCGATATCATTCTCGCCAGGCCGCCGGTGTCTGATCTACTTCTGCCATATTGCATATACCAGGTGAACTTTGGTTTAAGCTGGAGTTATGATTTGTTGGGATAGATTCTTTTAACTTATTTGCAGTGAACTGGGGCAAACTAGCATATTTTAGACAGGACGCCAGCAGATTCCGGATTGTACCATTCAACGGGTGAATTTCCTTCACTGAATGAAGCCAATTCCCGCGTTGTATCTATAAAAGCTCACCTATTCCTCTTCTCCTCTCTTTGGTTTAACAGACCACTACTTAGCTGAATTCTAAACAGTAAGTGGTCTTTGTGAATATGTCAGCTTGAATATATTGTTAACTGATCATCTTCAGCTGCATCTACAAACCACTACAAGCCAACCTATTCTCTTGAGTCTCCTTTGAACCAAGGTACATCATGCTTCTCAAGACAAGGCAGAGGCAGAATTGTCTGACACTTTCTATAGGCCAACACCATGTGTGAACAATGGGAGATACACTATTCCTGTGGCTGCAACTTTACATTGAGACGGGACAGCAATGGCTGTGATGGAAACTGTGCAGCTGCAAATATCATAATTCTCCCTGATGACGAGTACTCTGGGGAAATATGTGGGGATTGTAGATGTGGCCCTGTGTTTCCTTCTCCTCCCAGCAGCGAGGAAGCGGCTTCGGATGAAGAAGGGGAGGAGGAGAAAGGCGAAGGCGAAGGTGAAGAGGTGGAGGAGAAATAGCTTGTATTAGGAGGCAGTTTGGATATCCCTACGCCGTACACTCTTCATTGATTCAGTGAACACATTTCTTTGAGCCGTGTATGATCTTTATCCTCGATGTTTAAACAGAGGGTTCAACGGCTTCAAATCCCAGATCCAACGCACCAGCTACATAGTAAATAACAAACTTTGGATACAGAACCTTTATACTGCAGAAATCAAGTATCAGCCAACCACTTAACTAGCCTATTGATTCTACTTCCTTGACCCCTGGCCTATCAGTTCCGCGATGTTGTACTCCACAGTAGCACAAACTGGCCATGGACCTTCGTCGGCAAAACAACCCCAGAAGCCAGGTAAACAAGGCTCGATCGTCCATATCTCCATGCCTCTTCGACGTCCGACTGATATCGTGGGTCAAGCTGTCTACCCCTGGATCGGTCCCAGGGGCTTAGTGATTTCCACAATTCCGCAGCCACCATCCATTGGTTCCCTTCCGATCCGCTTCCAATAATTACAGACAGCAGGGCAAATGAACATCCACCTAAATGTCCATGCCACCGGGTTGCAGCCAGTGGCAGCAGCTTTGATTGTGTTGGGCCTAGTTAAAACTGCAATGACGTTGTCAGGAGGTGCCTACTTGAGATTTTATCTTGCAGCCTGAGGATCCTGACTCCGCGGTTCAACAGGATAGACATCGGGGAGAGAAAAGTCTCTCGCTTAGTATTTTTCCGATCTATCCCTGTTGATCGTTGATCAGGCCGTGGCAATGGATCCAGCGACGTTTGTTGATCCGAACCTGACGCAGCCGGACCTGTTGGTTCTCAAGTGCTTGCTGCGAGATATCGACGAAGTACGGTCGAAACAACCGAGCCTGACGACCAATGGCAACGGCCACGCCAATGGATCGAGTACTGGCTCCAGCACGCGAGATGCGACTAAAGGTAAGTTTCTACAGGTTCCCCAAGCTCTGAATGGCCTGTAACTAAGAGTTTTTCCAAGAAGCCGCAAGCTTCCGGGGACCGTCCCGAGACGACATCAAAGACGACAAAGAAACCATCGAGTACCTGAAGAACCTCAACGATCCGGCCCACGACGACTTCGATCCCACCGTCTTCGTCACCTGGGATACGCAGCGGCTCCCGTTCCCGGCCGTCGTGCAGCAATGGCTGATCAGGCCGTATATCGCCATGGCACGCAAGCTCGTCCGCGTTGAGACCGACGTGGCCATGTTCTCGCATCTCCAGCTATACTTCACTACTTCGGTGCCGAGCGCTATACTGCTGTTTTACCACTTTACCTGGGTGCACGGCATACTGCACTGGCTCATGCAGTCGTGGTATATGGGCACATACACGCTCATGATGCACCAGCACATCCACATGGGCGGAGTGCTGAGCAGGAAGCTCTGGCTGGTTGACTATGTGTTTCCGTACATCACCAACCCGCTGATGGGCCATACGTGGAACTCGTACTATTACCATCACGTCAAGCATCATCATGTCGAAGGGAATGGGCCCGAGGATAGATCTTCGACACTACGGTATCAGCGTGACGAGTTGGTTGACTTTCTGGCATACGTGGGCCGCTTCTTGTTTCTGGTCTGGATCGACTTGCCGGTCTATTTCTTGACCAAGGGGAAGTACGTGATGGCTGGGAAGGCGGCGTTCTGGGAGATGGGGAACTACGCCGTGCTGATATCACTGTTTACGATGGTGAACGCGAGGGCGACGGTGTTTGTGTTTTTGCTGCCGTTGCTGCTGATGAGGATTGGGATGATGGTAGGCAATTGGGGACAGCATGCGCTTGTCGATGAGATCGATCCTACCTCCGACTACCGCTCGAGTATCACCCTCGTCGATGTTCCGGTACGTTCTTCCCCTTGAATCTCAAAACGTTGTGCTAACCCGCGTTATAGAGCAACCGGTTCTGCTTCAATGATGGCTACCATACATCCCACCACCTCAACCCCCGGCGCCACTGGCGAGACCACCCGGTGGCCTTTTTATCGCAGAAAGCCCGCTACTCCAACGAACAGGCACTTGTGTTCCGCAACATCGACTATATCATGATGACGGTCAAGCTGCTGCAGAAGGACTACATGCATCTAGCCAAGTGTTTGGTACCGATTGGCGAGGAGCAGATCAACATGAGCATGGAGCAGAGGGCAGGGATGTTGAAGCGGAAGACGAGAAAGTTCAGCGAAGAGGAGATATCAAAACTGTACGGTAAAGCATAGAGGATACTTGCTAGATGGGTCATGGCCATACAGCATAGCGTTGCATACATTTGTATTTACAAGATCAATATTTATTACAAGATGAATATTTACATACAATAATCTGGCTCTACTGAACATTAAACTGTCTAACATTATATCTATTGCAAACCAAGGTCGAAGCAGTTGGCGTAGTAGGAGACGGTAGCGGGCCAGTCAGAGAAGATGCCAGCAACACCGACCTTTCTGGCCAGGGCATCGACCACACGATAGATGTCTCCGTCGTCCTTGATTCCCCTGGCAATGGAAGAGTAGTAAAAGTCACCGTTGGCAAGGACCTTGTTCAGTGGTCCAGAACGCTCAAGGGACCAAGTAGTAAGCTTGATACCAGCCTTCTTGGCCGCAACGGCATAGTCGGACGCCACAATCTCGTTGCCCTCGAGCTTAAGCAAGGCGTGGAAGGCAGGAGAGAGAGTGTTGACGCCGCTCTTCTTCAGCTGGGCCATGCCGGCGATGGCAGCCAGGGCACCCGCAGGCGTATCTGGGCGAGAATCCAGATACATGGCCTGCTTAGCATAGTCTGCATCGTGCTTGTTCCAGAAGTAGATGTCCTGGACGGAGAAGGACTGGAGGAAGACTCGGCTGGGATCGATGCGAGCGGCGCGGTACTCGTCTATCATCTGCTGCGCGTACTGTTCCTGCGAGTACTCTCCTTCAAACGGCATCGGCACCTCGGGCGCCTTCAGCTCGGGCGTGAACTTGAGGCCGAACCCGTCGACGATCTTGATGTATTCCTTGTGCGAGTACAGTTCTCCGCAAGTGGAAGCGTACAGATCGGTGCGGAAACGAGCAGTACCATCCATGTACTCTGCAGCCGTGGTGGCCTTGGGGTTGAAGCCGTCCATCTTGCCGCAGAGAGACTTGAACTCGGCCAGGGAGATGTCGCTGGTGCAGCATTTGGCGGAGGCGGGCTTGCCGTTGGCTGCTGGCTTGAAGGGCTGGGTGCATTTGGCAGCGAGCGCAGGGACGGCGAGGATGTTGGTGGTGGTGTGCAGGTCGCACTGGGAGTGGCGGCAGACGAGCTGGCGATCCTTGGTGAAGGCCACATCGCACTCGAGGATGCCGGCTCCCATGCGCATCGCGGCCGTCAGACCGGCCTTGGTGTGTTCGGGGAACTGCAACGGCGCGCCTCGATGGCTGATGGCGAAGTCGGTCGTGCGCAGTTTCTTGTTGCTGCACGATGCCAGCTTGTCCTTGAGCGGTCCGGCGGGCATGAGGTCGACGAGGAACTGAGGCCTGACGCCGACCTGGATGTTCGTCTTTCCATGTCCATGGCCGAAGTCTGGAGTAGGTGAAGCAGTGGCCGTAGCCAGGACAGCCGCGCCGATGATGCTGAACCGCATTCTCTATCTCTATCTCTATATCTATATCTATAGATGGTATAGATGGTATAGATGGTATAGATGGTATAGATGGTATAGATGGTATAATGGTAGATGGTATAATGGTATGCATAGATGGGACGGACAGGCTATTTAACATGAGCATCAGGCTGACCAGGCTCCATGTAACGTCGGTCTCCATCTCCCTGCCAGAGCTGCAAAACGTGGAAGGCTTAAGGCCGTACTCCCTTCTCTATATCACACATGGAGAAGGCTGGAGTCGTGATTGGGGCGGGCGTATTAACATGGAGACAGAGCTAGAACAAGAACTAGGATGAGAGCCAGGATGGAGAAATTACTTGCCGAGGCATCGTATAAAATAAGATATAAGAGTATCAAAAGAAGAGTAGTAAAAAGATAAAAAGAATATCCAAGGTAAAAGACATCCTATAAAGATGCACCAGCCGGGACTCGAACCCGGGTCCTAACATTGGGAATGTTAGATCTTACCCTTAGACTACTAGTGCAGAGGCAACTATCTTCGCCGTCCACAGTACATAGACCATCTACATACAGACATAGGATAGACATGGTAGAGTAGAGGGTAGAGTAGAGGGTAGAGTAGAGGGTAGAGGATAGAGGATAGAGGATAGGGAGGACATGATAGAGATGGAGAGAGTGTGTAGGGTGTAAGAGAGTCGCCGCCACCACCACCATGGCAAGCGGTATCGCCGCCGGAACATTTCACTCTGCCATGCGGGCGTTCGTACATCATGCACGACGGGACTTATTATAGATACACTCGTGCTCTAACGTATCTCACCACTCGATGACCGCCACCACTCGATGACCACCCCAACAAAAATCTTCATCTCGACAACCACCTATCTTTAACCACCCACAACATGCCTAATGAAGAAGCAATTGCTTGTGCGATTGAAGATTTGAGATTGCAGGACGTCCCTAATTACGCACAAACAGCCAGAAAGTGGAAAATCGATCGGAGGACTCTTGCGCGTCGATATTCAGGCAAAACAGTGTCCAATAAGGAAGCCACCTCAACTCATCGCAAAAAGTTAACAGATACTCAAGAGGAAGTCCTTTTGCAGTATATCGAACGTTTATCGAATAGAGGCCTATCTCCTACACCTCAAATCATTGCAAATCTCGTTCTAGAGCTCACCAAACAGCCAGTTGGCATCAATTGGGTATCTCGATTTTGCAAGAGGCATCAGGCCCGGATAACATCAAGATATCTTCGAACGATCGATCAATATAGGCATATTGCGGATAACTCTACCCATTTTGAGCATTTCTACGATCTTGCAAGTGCTTAAATATTTATTATTTATTAGATATCTCGTTACTAATACCCTCTTCTTTAGCTAGGGAAGGTGGTTGATAAATATAATATTACTCCTAGTAATATCTATAACTTTGATGAGAAAGGCTTCCTAATTGGGCTTGGACATGCAGTAAAACGCATAGTCCCTATCTATTCGCTAAAGAATAAGAGGATAACTACCATTCATGATAGAAATAGGGAATTTATCTCTCTACTTGCTGCTATCTCTGCAGATGGGGAAAGGATTCCTCCTACACTTATTTATAAGGGAGAAGGAGATCTACAAGACACCTAGTTAGATAACTACTCCCCGGAGGAACAAACTACATATTTTGCAGCATCACCAAACGGTTGGAGCTCTGATAATTATGGCCTAGAGTGGTTAGAGAAAGTCTTCGATAAACATACAAAGATAAAGGCCAGCAGGGCAAGGAGGCTCCTCATCCTTGATGGGCACTCTTCTCATATTAATATGCGATTTATTGACTACGCTGATCGAAACCGTATCTTTCTTGCCATCCTTCCTCCCCATTCAACTCACCGTCTCCAGCCGTTAGATGTTGGGATATTTGGGCCACTAGCCAGTGCATATTCCCAAGAAGTCAACAACCTAATACGGGGAGGCCTCGGATATCTCTCAATTAGGAAGAGAGACTTTTAGAAGCTCTTTTATACTGCATGGTGTAAAGCTCTTACAGAGGAGAATATCAAGTCTAGCTTTAGAGCAACGGGTATCTATCCTCTTAAGCCACAGAGACAGCTGCAATATTTCCAGCAAGAACGGCCAATTACTCCAGTAAATGCAGCTGCAGAGCCTTCTACTCCTATTACGATACGAGGCCTCCGCCGGATAAGCAAAAAGGTGTATCTCCGCCAGTCTCTTGCAGAAAGAGACTATATCCAAAAGATAATTCAAGCCAGTGAGCAACTTGTCTTTAATAATGATATTTTGCGGCATGAAAATCAAGCTCTTAGCGGTGCTTTGATTATTAAGAAGCAACGAAGGAAGAGAGGCAAAGGATTAGGCCTTTTTGATAAAGAGAAAGCCGGCCAGGCCCAGTTCTTTTCTCCTTCCAAAGTTGATGCAGCAAGGAAGAGAGCTCTAGATATCGAGCAAGAAAAACAGGCCCAGATAGCTCAGGCCGAAGAGTTAAAGCTTCAGCGATTGATAAATCGCGATACAAAGGCTCAAGAGGCTGCAGAGAAGAAGGCCCAAAGGCTTAAAGAGCAGCAGGAACGGAAGGAGGCCCGTGAGAAGGCCCAAATAGAGGCAGCTGCTCAGCGCGAGCAAGCAGCGCTAGAAAGGAAGCGTAAGGCCGGTGAACAGGAAGCCCAGCGAATGGCTAAGAAGGCCAAAAAGGCCCAAATCAACGCCCCGAGCCCTATCTCACCTTCCAAATTAGGAAAGAAGAAGAAGTCACCCACAAAGGTGGCTCCAATCGATCCTGTCCCTTCATTACTCAATTTCTTATCCCATGGCAGAGAAACACGTTCTGGCCGAACTATCAAGCCCAACACTCGTTTGTTTTCCTAACCTAACTAATTAATATGTAAACTAGAGCTCTACTATCGTTATTTAATATCTAATTTAATTTGTTATTCGCGTTGTTGTGGATATATTAATACATGTAGGGGGGGGTGGTGATATCGGTGTTTATTTTGATGGGTGGTCATCGAGTGGTGGCGGTCACCGAGTGGTGAGATACGTTAGCGGCCCGGAGCAGGCTGCCCGCTTCGTCTAGGCCGAGATATACGATGCAGATATACGGAGCAGCCCGCGCCGTGGCTGCTCTGGTGCGACTCTACGACTCTAATACGACTCTCAACAACATGGACATCACTCATGCATCACTCACAACATGGACATCACCCATACGCTTCCTACAACGAGAGGCCTCGTGCTCCTCGTCTTGATCCCTCGTCTTGACAACTACCATCTCGTACTTCCTGGACATGATGGGTTACGTGCATATACCTCATCCATGCATCCATGTCCATCCACATCCACATCCATGTCATCCACCCATCCAGTCAATTCGCCTCGACGGGGATCAAAAGCTGCCAGCCGGGGTCCAGTGGAACTCGTGGAATCTTTAGAAGATGGTCTTCTCCACATGGCCGGCGGATGTCTCTTGGCCTGCCCTTCTGGACGAACTTGGCCATGCGCTGTCTATCCTAGAGACTCGGCAAAGGGGCAGTCGAGACGTCTCTCTCTCGATCTCATGCGAGTTTACGTACGCCCCGATATGCAGCGTACGGCGACCGACACAGGGATTCGCTCTTCCTGGTAATACTCTGGGTCGGCGCTCTTATGCCTGGCTGTTAAAACGCCGTCTCTTCCCTTTTCTTCCTGTCGTCTACTTTTCTCTCTCCAAGTGACAGTGTGTTCTAAGGACAGTGTGTTCTAAGCATGGCGAACTCACCACGGTCAATGTCGGCGGAGAAGATGGCGGGCAAGGTCGACGCTGACGTCGAGGCGATTGGAGAAGGCGACGGCGACAGCAGTGCTGACGGCGTCGTTCTGGACGTCTCGGTCGCTGGCACGGCTGGACTGAAGACAGCAGCAGATGGACATACCATTCTTGTTCCCCAGCCGAGTGATTCGCCGGATGATCCGCTCAATTGGTCGCCCTCGAGGAAATGGATAATCCTGCTCGTCATATCGTTTGCGGCCTTTCTACCGGACTATGGCTCTGCGGTGGGAGCCGTCACCTTACTCCCACAGGCCGAGTAGGTATCTTATATTCTTTTTCATGGCACGATAGCTGACTGGGCGTAGGATATGGCACATGACGCCGGACGAGGTCAACCATTCTCAGGCTGGCAACGTCTTTATGCTGGGAGTCGGAGGGATCGTTACCGTAGCCTTCTCCGCCTACTTCGGTCGATTGCCTGTGCTTTTCTGGTTCATGGTTGGCGCCGTCGCGACAGCCGTATGGTGTACGGCCGCCCAGTCCTTTGAGTCCTTCATGGTATGCCATTATATCGATCACTATATCTGCAGTCGCTAACGGGTATCAGGCCGCACGTATCTTGAACGGTTTCTTCTCCACCGTAGCTCAAGGGGTGAGTCTCTCCAGCCATGTTAACAGAATAGAGCTAATCGTCAACAGGGCGGTCTCATGTTCATCAACGACATATTCTTCTTTCACGAACATGCCCGAAAGATCAATATCTGGTCCAGCTTCATCATCGTCTCCCCTTATCTCGGCCCCATGCTGACGGCCTTCATCATCAACACACAAATATGGCAGTGGGCATTTGGCGTCTACTCCATCGAAACAGGCCTCTGCTTCATCGCCATCATGATCTTCATGGACGAGACCTTTTACGATCGTAAGCTTCCCGCAGCCCAACAGCCGGTTCGCGTGGCCCGGTGGAGGCGTATGATCGGTATCGAACAATGGCAGTCTCGACAGCTGCGAAACAGCTTCAAGGACGCAGTGATGAGGCCCTTTATTGTCATCTGCAAACCACCGATGTTCATCTCCTGCCTCTACTATCTCATGACCTTTGCCTGGGTCGTGGGTATCAACACCACCCTGGCCATCTTCCTCGTTCCCCTCTATGGCTTCGGCCCCAAACAAATCGGTAAGTCCCTACTTGGTCTGGTTAGTGAAATGCGCTTACCATGAGCAGGATTCTTCTACTTCACGCCCGTCGTGGCCGCCATCCTAGGCGAGATCGTCGGCCACTGGCTTCACGACAAAGTTGCCATTTTCGCCGCCTCTCGAAACCAGGGTCACCGCTTCGAGCCCGAAGCCCGCTACATCGCCATCTGGATAAGCACCCCCTTCATCCTCGCCGGACTTGTCCTCCTCGGCTTTGCCCTAGAACGCGAGTATCATTACATGTTCGCCTCGCTAGGCTGGGGCCTGTACGTCTTCGGCATCATGATCACCACCGTCTCCGTCAGCGCATACTGTCTCGACAGCTACCCCGAGGCTAGCGGTGAGGTAGCAGCCTGGCTCAACTTCTCCCGCTCCACGGCCGGGTTTATAGTGAGCTATTTCATGGTTCGATGGGCAGGCGACCAAGGCCCCATTCGACAGTTCGGAGCAATGACGGGGATCTGCGCGTTTGCATTTGTTTTGATTGTGGTTTTCCAGTTTTATGGCAAGAGGATACGGCGCTGGTCTGGGCCAGTCAACTTTAAGACTCTTTGATGACTTCGACGGCAGTAACCAAAAAAAGTTCGACATGAAAAGGGCATGATATACTCCGTACTTGTGCGGGTATATAAGAGACGGATTGTTTGTATATATTATTGTTTGCTTTGCCAAACAGCTGACATATCATAGATGTATATAGATAACAGCACATATTCATTTTTTTTTTCTCTCTGGACAACACCTACCACCCACACGACGAGTAGGAAGTAGCAGTATATATACCTTTACCTGGAACATACTCCGTGCTTAATCTCCCGTTAGGTTCTTATAGTCGGTCGCATTTAGCTACTAACAGGGGGATAGGCGAGCTCTCCGGCCCGACGCGAACCCAATTTCATACACCTACCAAGCCATCGCTGTGATGGACGGCTATACCGATTACGAGAAGATAAGCTGCCATCACACGCTAAGAGGCGCACTTAGTTCTGCGTAGCTGCCAAACGGCCGCCCCTGGCTCCTATATAATTGGTCGTAACTCGATCATATGCAGGTCACCAGAGTTGCTTGATACACAAAACTTGCATGTCGCACGGATCTAGTTGATGCATCACATCACAGCACATATATACGGAATGGCACCCGCTGTGAAACTATACTGTCCATGATTGTACGCACAAGCCGGCAACCATACTAACGATCATAGAGTTTATCTAATACTTTCAACTCCTAAGCTTGACCTTACACTGTCTTCGTTGCAAAGGGAGATATAAAATAGGATTTTTGGTAGAGAGGCTCGGTACTATATTGGATATCGTGGACATCAAACAAAGGGACTCGCCACGGTCCCACAAACGCCAAAGCGACGATGTAAACGTACAAAGGAACCAGATAACGCCCGGAAAAAGAAAGAAGGAAAAAAGCAATACTAGTCATATCCTGTCATAATGCCTGACCTGACTCAAATCAAATCTGGCAGTCTCGCTGCGAATCCTTGTCACTTTCAACATGCACCTCGGTGGTTTTTATGATACCACCACAGTCCTGCTCGTGGGCGTTTGACAGGATGTTATCCTCCGACCCTTTGCCGTCGGCTGCTCGTCTTTGTCTTTTTGATCGTCCTCTAGACAACGCCCACTTGGATCCTTCATATTCTCGCAGCGGATAGCAATGTGACTCGCTCGTGGTTAGTAGGGAGTCCTTTGGCAAGAACGCGGCGCGGTTGCCATGTTGGGAGCCGGACTTTGCCCTGGATGCTTGTCTAGTTACCGACTTTTGGGCGGTGGGGGTTTTGCCCATGGCGAGTTTCAAGAGGGGTCCGAGAGGCGGTATGCAGGCTGCTATTATGATTAGATATTGCTCTGTATTTGTCCAGATGGTGAGCGATATGGTGTCGAAGGTATAGTCGCTTCGGGCTGTGAGGCTGGCGAGGAATATGGTTTTGATGACAGCGGCCACCATGGCGCTAGGGAGAGGTTAGCTATGAGGAATGTATATGCTAGTCTGGTTGCGAGTGACAAACTTACACAATACCCAAAGCCATGACGCCTCCAACTGCGATTTTGAGCCTCCGTTCCATCTGTAGATTCCAAATCATGAAGATGGGGTATATCGCGAGCGCGCCATCTGAGAGGGCAGAAAATGCTGCGAACGGGGTTAGAATCCACCATTCCCCTCAATCAACCGGTCCAAGGAGAAGGATATATAACATACAGCCTTGGAAAAACGCAAAATCCCTCTGGTAATGTGGCAGCCAGCAATGTCCGGCAACTCTGGAATCCCAAAGGCGTGGAGTTGGCGTACACTGGCCGAAGATAGTAAAAACGCAAACGGAATTGATGATAACCAGCATGCTCGTTATGGTGTAGAGGAATATTTTCTGGGGCCGGGAATTGACGATGATCCGTAGTAGGAACAGTGCTATGGACACTTTGCCAAAATTGGTTGACATGACGTGGAATCCCTGCGATAGCCAGTTGTATTTATTTGCCTGGATGCGTTGAGGCTCAGTAAGGAAGGTGGCATGCTGGCCTAACCCATAATGTATGCTGACTGTAAGCATTGAGGTGCTTATCGTTGCCAATGCCTATAGATAGTTGGATATCAATATTACTGCCTTCTTTTCTTCTCCACTGGCGTCTTGATAAAGGGTGAAAATACCATCGAAAGACACATGCAAGCATCGTCCCAGCCCCAGCTCGAAATGATTCGAGTTCGGGTAATAATTCTGGCAAAAAGAAGGACAGCAGCGACGCTGAACTCAATCCACATGAGCAAGATGAGCCTGAGGCTGTCATTTGTCCTCATCAGCGGCTCACCAGCCATTGGAAACGGAGCCACGGTTGCGGTGGAAATGCTGCAAATTCATAAACTTGGTATGATCGCAGAGCTCTTTGTGGGAGGGGAGAAAAATGAGGAGCAGGATATTGAGGTCTGGCGTATGGGCTGGGGGTACAGCCTGCTGCAGTGTAGCCTCGCTTTGCTCACGCAGGCTGCATATATAAGGTCTGCCAGACCGAGCTGAAGATGTGATGGGCACCACCGCCCGGCATCAAAATCCCTTTGAGGCACCCGGATGCAGGACACCGCGGCGGCAAAACATGAAGGGAGCGGCCGGAAAGATGGATCGATCTCCATCACAGTCAAAGAGCCACCGCCCCTCGTGAAGTGCGGGTGGGTGGTACTATGTTTTCCGTTGCATATATGAACTCCGTACTAAATAAGTAGCTGGCCGTGGGCCGCCCCGGGTTACATAGCACTCGTATTCCAGCAGCATAGCTTCGGCAGCGGAGTAGTAGTCAAATTTCCTTTGTTCGGATAATGATATATGAATGTATATATCAAGTAATGGGAACCGACCGACCGACAGGGCCCTGACGCAAAGGCATTTCGATAAAGTCGCTAATACCCCAGAGCCTACAGGGATGTCTCTGTCAGGCCAGAACCGTTGGACGTGCCAGGATTTTTTATCCATAATTGCTTCTTCCCCAGTCGGCAAATCGAAGCTTGCCACTGGCTAGCAGTAAGACACTAGGACTTGTGCAGAAGGTCGAAATATTAACTGCCAGCAGGGCAAACCTCTTGAACGGCGGAGTTGGGTGACGAAGATACGTTTTAACGATCGATGCCGCGGATTCCATACTCGCTCATTCTGCGCGCGCATCGCATAGATCCTCTGCTGCCACTGTTACTGCGGGAATGCCGGGACCTGTGTTCTGCGCGAAACGAGTTGCGCTGGCTCACTGAGTATGCGCAAAGTCGCGAGTCCAGCATACGCCCTGGCTGGGGATTGAGATGGAGTTGGAGACGGAGGTTGCAGTCACTGGTCAGACAGAGAGCAGCAGGGAAACCGCTGCAGTATATTCTGGGAGACCAGCCATTCGGGGACCTGGAGATCCTCTGTCGAGAGGGAGTGTTAATCCCACGGTGAGCGCAAATTGAGATGCCGGCACGGAGTTGTCAAACTTCAAACTTGCTAATTAATATACGGATATTTAGCCCAGATACGGAGTCTTATACCACACGCATAGCTCAACAGCTGCTTGCTGATTACCACCATCAGCCTGGCCGGCCAGTTCGCATCATCGACATGTGTACTGGCACAGGCTGTATACCACTATTACTACACTCTCTGCTCGCGCCATCGATGCCCAACCTTTCCGTCGTAGGCGTTGATATCAGTCCCATAGCCGTCTCGCTTGCGAAGAAGAACCTAGAGCATAACATCCAGAGTCAAAACCTACTCCCGCGTGCGAGAGACGAAGTCCAGTTCGTGCAAGCCGACATCCTCAGCCCTCACTCTATGAGCCCAGACGGTTCAGAACTCGGTAGGCTTCTCGATAGCCTGCAAAGCAGACCGCCTGTCAAAGGCCAATCTCAGGGATGGGATCTTCTGATATCCAACCCTCCATATATCTCGCCCTACGAGTTCGCCAACGGTACTACTAAACGTAGTGTTCGGCTGTATGAACCTACGCTGGCGCTGGTTCCGCCGATCCGGCCTGCTGGCCTGTCCCAAACAGTAGCGCCGTCAGATTTGGTCAGGGCAGACACCTTTTATCCTCGACTACTGGCCATTTCCGCGCAACTAGGCGCCCGTTTCACTGTTCTCGAATGTGGTGACGTAGCTCAGGCTCAAAGAGTTGCTGCTCTCACTGGCGATCCGAGCCCAAGTCCAAGTCCGGGCTCAGAGAGAAACACACGAACGGAAATATGGCGTTGTGATTGGGACAGTTACGCTCATAGAGCTTCTCCAAACAGTAATGAGCAACAGCCGGAACTTACGGACGCCACGGAAGAAGACCGTAATTGTGACGACCAACCTAGAATCCCAGCGGAACAAGGGGCTCGAGCGGTTGTAATCTCGAGATACTAACCCAGAGACGTTCCCACTAATAGTCGGGTATGAAACTATAGTGGTAAATTATACTCCTACTCGCATGGTAGCTGAACTTACGCTGTTTCTACCAAGCAGACTGGAGAATAAACGATTAGGAAACCTAATGATATTACAGGGGAAAAAACAAAAGAAGGAGGGGTTATTTCCTGACAATTTATCTTATTTTAGTCCTCGTAAACAGGATGGCGACATATATAAGGTAAAGTTCAGGGGATGTGCGCCCCTCGTATGAGCATCGATGGAAGATCAAGAAATTTTCGTAAGGCTTGAGAGCCTTATGACGCCACAGGGCATTTTCTAGATGAAGCTTATTCTTCCATGGAGAGAGCAGTATTCGTATGGGAATTATGGTCATATTTTGCTACCTAATAGAACAACCATCCGAGATAGGCCGGGGATGCTATACAAGAGACCAGCTGTGAAGGAGTACGGAGTACTGGAACATATATGCAAGGATGCACAGCAACAGTAAGGTGGATAACAATAGAACGAGGAAATCGGATATGGTATGTGCATGTCATGAACATCCGCTCTATGCAGGATATGAGTAGACAGGGGAAATATAAAACAAGAACGTATAAAACATATTGAACAGTGCTCTAGCCACGAAAGGGGATATTGATAAGGAATATCAGCAAAGAGATTTCAGGGGATCCAGGGCCGGTTTGGCAGATCACATGGCGGCAAACAGCATGCCAGCACCTGCCAGACCGGCAGCAGCAACGCCAAACTTCATATCTGGTCTCATTGTTGGGGCAGCTGCCTTTGAGCTGGTCGGCCTGGCGCCTGGCACCCCGGTTTCAATTCCCGAAAGGCCAGTGGCCTGCGTGATTTGAGCGCTAGTCACGGCATTTGGTACACCAGTGGCATCCGGCACGCTATGCTCGCCCGTCCCGATCTCCATGATGTTAGTTTCGGTAGAATTGAACCGAGTACCGGCGATGGAGATCTCGTTGTTGTCCAGGTCGTAGACGAGATATGCGCTGCGTAGCACTGTATCACCCAAAATAGAGATGGAGCCGCCAGCTGGTGCAATACCAAAGACACAGGCCTTTGAGCCATCTCTGAAGGTAGCTTCATTGCCGTTGGCGTCTGGGCCGAGGTCGATGACTAGCTCGTCCATGCCGACAGAAATCTGAGGCGAGGAGAAGGTGAAGACAAGTTTCTTGTCATCGTTCGCCATTGAGCAGGGAACGAAAGCGAGGTTGTTGGATGGGTCGAACACGGCGTCAACATTGTTGTAAATTTTAGCTGCGAGTGCGTCAGGGAGGTAGCTTAGACTGCTGCCAGAGTCCATGGCAACGGCGACTGGCTGAGTTGGGAAGCTGTCGATGCTGCCCTGAGAGCCACCTTGGATCCCGACTGCAGTAAGGGCTACAACAAGGGCATTGTATTCGCCGCTGCGGGTATGAAGGACGGGCACAGTTTGCAGTTTTCCATCGAATTTGCCGGTGTCAACACCGCCAAAAAGGATCTGACCACGGCTGGCATTGAGGTCGTTGAGCCAGAGGGAGTAAGCATTGGAGCGGATGTGGCCTGCTTTGACAAGAGCAGCAGGAAGATTGGCGTATGACTTGTCACCGAATCTAGTGACCTGGGCTTCACCAGCTTCATATCCAATTCCCAAAACACCAACTAGGATAGTTTCGATTAGTCTTGAATCCGTGGACTTTTATCCGGAAAAAGGATGTACTCACGAGGACTAGACGAGGTGTGTCCGATAGCAAACTGGAAATCATTTAACTTAACACCTCCCACGTTTATGATATCCGTAACATAGTCGCCACTAGCGCCCGATCCGTCAACATACGAGATGTTGAAGTCGTTCGAGACAAGGTTATAACTGCTCGATTTTGACGAGTCATATGTTCCACCCGGTCGGCATGGCGATCGTCTTGAGCTGCAGAACTGTGATTCTGCAGTGTTAACCCATAGATCACTGCTGCCAGTGTCGATGTGAGCACGGATTGTCTGTGGTGGTGTGCCGAGCGTAAGGTTACAGAAATAGAGGTTTTTCTATAGAACATTAGCCTAAATTTAACTCATGTTGCTACCCAGTATATCAAGACATGCTTACCTGGTTATCTAGATCCTGGCTGACAGTCTTAGTCGAAGCTCTTTTCGCGATGATATCACGGTGAACGGGCTTTGCAGCCTGGAAACGCTCGATATCGAACCCGATAACCGACGGATTATCTCGCTTGACGACGCTGAGTGATTCAACGGTGGTAGATAGGAGTGGTACGACGGCGGCCAGCGACCAGATAAAGGAATCGCCGCGCATGGTGAAAAATTAACAGGAGGGACGTTGATCTAATCTATGCTGATGTATTCGATATGCCAGATAAATCGAGGGGGGAAAGCAGGAAGTATTCGGGTCACGCAGAGGGGTTTTCCGTTGGTCGTCAAGGTAAAGTACACTTTTATAATCGAGCAAAGTAGAAACCTGCTCTAATGATCAGTCAGTTTACCATTATCTCGATGAATGAAGGAGGCGGTACGTACGGGAGTCAAAAATTCGAAGTGGAAGCTGAGATAACTAAACGTCCACTCACAAGCACGGCCGTGTATAGAGGCACTGGTGACAGTGGTGACAGCAGCAGTGACAGCAGTAGCGCCTCGATATATCAATTGTGAGCGAGGTGAGAGAAAAGCGAAGGGATGACGGGAGTGAAGCAGGCTGCTGTTGCTGAGGCTGAGCTTGCAGGAGCGAGTCTTCGTTCTCCACCGCGCTCCCAGCATCGACTGGCTGCGACTGCCTGGATAGAGTTCGATCATCGCCTCCCAAGGCCTTAATGGCCCCGAACTTCCTTGCACCTCGCATTTTCATAGGCGCATTTTTGAGAGGACTGGAGTCGATCTGGAGAGCGTCCTTCGATGTTGTACTCTCAGAGCAACAACTGTGCGACATGGTACATGGCAGCATGGCAACACCGCCACAAGAGCCATACGTCAATCGACGACCTTGCAGCAGCGAGTCTTGCGGCCTGGCGGCCTGCCACGCGTTTGCCCTTCGCCGTAGCCAATTGTCAGCCATTACTAGTACGGTGTCAGTGCTGGGCGCTTCTGCGATACGAGCTGGAGATACTTTAACGCGTCTGCCCCAGTCGCGATTTTTAACACCTCTGTCCCTCCGCATATTGTGCTCCGTAGCATGACCTCGGTGTGATTCAGTGTGATCCTTGTATGTCTTTGTGGCGTCAGGGATGCTAAAGTGTAGGGGACCGGAGTATTGGTGGACAGATACGTCAGGATAGAGATCTATACGCTGCTGCTATTTTTAGCAGCACGACTTTCCAAAACCTCAACCACCAGCATCGAAGGTGACAGACAGCTAGAATATTTGATAACATGGATAGTATTGCTTTTCTATGCTCTTTCCAACATTTCGATACTACAAGGTACATGACAGTATATCGTGGAGATCATAATTGCAGGCAAGCTATGAATATGTATGTACCCCATACAGCCAACGATAGCCCAGGGTATTATAAACAGGGAATTAAAGTGAAAAAAAAAAGGAGAAAAAGCTGCCCGACAGGCTCCAAACGAATAACAAACAACGCCAAGCTGCCCAAGAATCAATAATTAATAACAGTACGCACCATGACCAAGACAACTGGACTGGCATGTCAAGAAAAAGGAGGAGGCACGGAAGAGCAGGGCTATCGCACTTGTACCATGCTTGGTACTTGGAGGTCAGGCTGTGGAGTCTGCGCCTGAGGATTGGGAGCACCGCCGGCTCCGATTATGATCTCCTCTTTCAATTCGGCATCGTGTGACTTGGCCGTCTTCCTGTCTGAAGAAAGGCTCATGACGCTAGCCTCTTTATTATCGATCGAATGAGCACCGGGTGGATGATTGTCCGCAGTCTCGAGGTCGGAAATCGTCGGTAGCGTCAAGCCCATGTTGTCCATGTTAGCTGCCTGGCCAGTGTGTTTCGTGCGTCGGCGGCGAGATGATCGCGTTGCGGTATAGTAGGAATAGTGCGTAGGACGCTGCTTCAGGTTGAAAAGAGATTTAAACGTTGCAAGGCAGCATGTGATGACCGCCACAGACGTTTCCATTGTACTCCAGAACAGAAGCCAGGAGACAGGTGGCTGTTTCTCGAAGGCATTGCTTTTGATAATGCGGACGATAGAGATAGCAATGATACTAAAACCGAGTAGGAACAGGACGACAAGACCGATCTTTTGAGGGCCAGGAAGATTGGAGCGCATAATCAGGATAGTTGGCAAGCACATAACTAGCTTTATATTAGCAACTCTACCGTCTTGTCGTGTTATTGTAGCTGGTTGACTTACTGCATAAATCGGTGAAGATATCCATCGCGGTGTTAAACCGGAGGCTGACCAAGGTGTGCATAATGCTTCTGTCATCGACACAGTGAACTAATATGTTCCATCAGTATTTCAGCCTCCAGTTGTGATTGGATGTCTGTCAACTTACAGACTTCCAATGTCGAGCATCCCACCGGGAATAAAACGGCATTGATGATCAGCACAACGATGCAAAAAATTGTCAAAGCCCACCATAGCTTTCGGTAGCCGGGCAAGTCTCTGATAAGTCTCCAATAGAGTCCCATGAAGCTTCCTTTGACGCAGTATATGCTTGCAGTATAGATTATAGTATGCGCAAACACCACGCGGATCATCAATGTCACTTGCACGCCGTACCCCGGTGGTGGACGTCCGGTAAAGCCCTGGAGATGTATGTATATCACTGGAGCTATAATAGTGACGAGGACCACTTGAGCAACGAGTCCTATGTATCCAAATATGGCAAACGCATCATCCCAGAATAGCCGTCGTTGAAGCCATATTCGGATGACTAGTCGGAAGATCATCACCACTGTCGTGAGGGCGAAGAAGGACCATAGTATTACCTAGTATACACTGTTAGCAAATGGCTGTCATCAAAGTAAATCTCGATATGATTGGGGAATTGACGAACAAGGAGGGGGACTCTTGGGATATGCGTCAGTAAGAGCCGCCGATCGTCGCGTGTAGCCAAATGGTTTGCGAATATTTCGTCCATGTTGGCTGATCAGTGTTCTTGAGATATATACACCCTGGTATAAGATATTAAATGGCCGGGATACCAATGCCCTCCACTTTCCAACTCGATGGTTGTCAAAACAGTCGAGACAGGGTTAGATGGCCAATCTTATAAAAAAAATATCCAGTCTTGCGGCTATGTATCAAACACGGAAGAAGTAACGTTGCTAACGCTGGTCGCTACATAAGCGTATTGATTCGAGGAAGGGAGGGTAGGCACAGGGTACTTCAATCGATACTAATATGCGACTAAATCAGAGCACGATAGTCCAAGTTTTCAAGTCTGGTCCGCATTGGTAGTACGGTTCAAAAACCTTCGTTTGAGGGAGAAAATAAAGAGGCAATGAGGCTTGAGGAAAAAGAAATCCGCAAAGAGACGACCGACATGAAGGAAACTAATGCAGGCCAAAGCCACCAAGAGGCGGCAAATGGGTTAGCGGGACTCGATGGCCTGAAAGTAAGTAACACACAGACCGCCTGCATTTGCGTTCAAGATGCACGGAATACAACCCGCAAGGATGGCATGGGTATCCGTCTCTGTTAATGGCGTCAAAGGACCCCCTATCTTTTGTCATCGAGTTAAATAAAGATATTGCCCCTTGCACCCCGTATAAGAGAACACATAAGTACGGAGTACGAGTATAGGTAAGCTGAAAGGGTGAGCAACCACAAGATGTATATTAATGGTTACTTTTTTCATACTGACCCTGAAGAACTTTCGGCAGAGACTCTGTATTGCGAGACGGGAAAGTCTCGACCACATTCCGTGCCTCCATTCCTACCCGTTTAACAGGCACCCAATCATTGAGTTCATGAGGGAGTGCTCAGTAAAGGCGGCAGAAAGTAACTGCTGGCGTACACAACGTCTACTTTTAGAAAAGATGAAACCTCTCGCTGTTGACGAAGGCCGAGAACAAGAAACGCCACCTGATGCCAAAGTTGTTGTCCTGGTGTTTATGTGGAGCGTGAGGAAGGAGCCTAATTTTTTTTTCGGCCAGTTGACAGGGTCGAGACCGGAGATCGAGAAATTTTAGCTGCGATGGCCGATTTGCGCTTGGCTGTTGATTTATCGGGATTCTTGGGGCCGGAGTTATCCTCCTGGTTGAGCTAAGGATGTCGGCGTTGCTACTAGAGGCAGTTAGTGTGCCATCTGCGAACTTAGCCAAGGTTTCCCCAGCCTGCGTCCATCAAACCAGGAATGCCAGCGGGCCGTTAAGCAGGAGCATCATGCGGACTATTAGATTTTCTCACGCAATTCGGGGTGGTAGAATCGAAGCTGTGGATAGCCCGATGGAGAGAATAGGCACCGGCTAACTTGGACCCAATGGTAACACTGAGGATATGGGCAGATGGCGTCGATCTCGTATCGGAGATGCTTGTCGCCAGTCAAAAGGGGTGAAAGGTTTTTATGCCGCTCTGCCTGTATGGAACCAATTAGCCGTGAAGACATTAGTTAGCCACTATGGCGACTTTAGGGGGAAACAAGTTGTAACTATCCAGCGCGCTGATCTTAAGAGCAAGTCCTTCCATGCCCTTAACAAGCCGGCTATAGTTCCTCATCCTGGCGGGAGGTCATTGCTTTTTCTCATTAGTCACTTATCCTCCTGCCTCTTTCGCCGGTCAAAGCACTATATTGGGTGGTTGTCATCTTTTGCGCATCTTAATTTGATGCCCTTTTCAGCCAGCGTCTGCTCCGTATTCTGTAGATATTGGTTGTATGGCGTACTTAGCGCTGGCGACGATGAATTGTCGTTTTCTTGAATGTGCTGCGGCAACCGCCTACCAGCGGGAAAATACCCAGAGCTTTGTGTACTCCGTACAGAGTACATCTTACATGGCGTCCCCGGGGGGGGGGGGGGGGGGGGGGGTACGCCTTTGACATGACATGGCATGCGCTTTAGGACAGTGCATACCTCCAACTTGGTGTAGGCAAGGGTTAGCTGGTGTCTGCAGTCTGGTCACACGGTGCAGACGAATATATTTGAGAAAAAGACCCCGGCAGTTGTAAAAAGCACAGACTTGCTTATCTGGCCGTGCATTCCTGGGGGTTGTTTCAGCATTGCTGATGGAGAATCGTGACTTGTGTTCTCCATATGGCGTATGCAATAGATTGAAGTGTTCCTAATGTTTTCTCCGCCGTGGCTGCGGATGTCGACTATTGCGTCTCCATACGACCAAAAGGAAAGAAATTGGCAATTGGCCCAGACTAGCACGCACTACATGGAAGCATGTGCATCGACGTGTCTATCATCCACAACCTGATGTTTCATATACATGCAGGTCCTCTCTTCGGGGCATCAGCAATTGATGCATGAATTTGGATATTGCTTTACCTGGTCCCAATTGCTTTGGAATCTTCCCGAGCCTCCTCATTTTCCTCCTTGCATGGAGCTGGAGTGTGTAGGCTATGCCTAAAAGCCCAAGGACGCGTTGAAGCCATCGAAAATGCGGCCACTAGGTTGTACCATCCAGCGTCTGCCATGCCGGCTCTCCCGCGATAGTTACTAGGTTGACCCTTCTCCTGGCTCATAGCAACGGAACAAGCCGTGTGTTATCCCGTACCCCGTATGTATAAGGTGTAGACACATCGTCATTTAGATCTAGAGTACTCCGCAGTCAGCATTTTCTTCTTTCCTCTCAATGTCAACATAGAGGATACTGAATAGAGGGTGACAAGCCATTGTACCCCGTAAAGGATGCTCCAAATCTTGGTCGTAAGAACGCATAAGGCGATACGGGGTCCGAAGTCCGGAGTACAGGACGAGTGATCGCACAAGCCTATTCTCACGGTGGCTTGAAGCCGAAACATGGCTGGCAGAGCGTTATTTGTTTTTTGTAGTCGTGGGGTGCCACGCTCGACGAGCTGCTTTAATTCGCGGTACAATAATAGAATGGGACGATCTCTCACCCACGCCGTTGCAACCATAAGCCGTGACATTGCTTTTGTTAGGGGGTATTTTGTGTGGCCTAATCGTCGATAGTCGCCATCCCTGCTCAACTGGATGCCTTTGGCTGTATGGAGGATAGCAAGAGAATATAATTCGCTCATCGTAGGCGAACACGGAGACCGATTGAGAGGTGGCTTCAGGTTTAATATGAGCCCAGCCACTTTGTTCAAGAACGTGCAGCCTTCTTCCAAGAACTTCCTTAACAAATAAAGCGGAATAAAATAGTAACATTAAACGAGGAGGCAGCTGGTTATTACGCATACTTCTGCAACTGCGGGTAAACAGCTTCTCGAAAAGGGGATACTTTACTCTGTACAACTCTGCCAAATGGGGTGGCTGCAGTCATGCGCGCTAGACGGTTAGCCATTCCCGTTTCGATGGGCAAGGGTGTTGTTCCGTACACATACACCGCAGAGTACTTCATCCTCCTACACATGAAGATAGACCATGAAGGTACGAAATACCAGACAAACATCAGTTTGGTAGCCGTTGGGATCGCCGCGGAGAGTCCCCACCATCAATGCGGAGAGCATCCTTGCTATCATCACTGCGCATCTCCACATCGAAAGAAGGAGCAGTTTTACGGCAGATCAGCCTAGTCCACGTGTGGAAGACAGCCGGCCATCTAGAATAACCGTCAAGTCGTACCGCATTGAAAGTGGGCGGTAACTTCATGTTTCCTTGGAATGGGTAAAGCTTGTCGTGACCGACGGTTGGTATGAGGCTATTGGGGCAATCGTAGGTGGCGGCCGCAGCAAAAATCGGTGCAATGACTCCGTACGCTCCTCCAACTAGCTTTCGCTCCACTCGTTAGGCGGAGGATCAACCACCGGTCAGGCTCTCGAGTTGCTAATCGGTTAGTACCGAAACCCGCGCCGACACGAGCGAGCATAGTGTGCCGTGGTCGACGAATCATGAAAGCTCCCCACGCGATTCGGGGAGCAAGTTAAATGACTGGCTACCGAATAACAACCCAGCTGCCAAACGAACCATGGCTCGACCAACTGGCTAGCACTCATTTACTTCCCACGGACAGGGGCCAGGGTCTGGAAACACCGTGCCCTGGTCGTCGAGGGGCCCCCAGCAGCCGTGGAGAAGAGGCTCCTGATTTCTCATACTCCATAGTCTGATGCATCTGCTCCGTCTGTACTCCGTAGCGCTGAACCGTTCGGAGTAGATCTCTCGAAACCAGCGACATCGATGCGAGGCTAACTTTGGCTAAAGCGACCAAGCGACGCAAGTGGCTAAGGACGGGATCTGATGAGCCCGATTTTCTCTCCAGCTGGAAGAATACGAGCAGATTCGCGGGGACTAAAGGCGCCGCTGTGTAGCCATAAGTGACGACGCAGGACCTCGGTGCAGCCTAGCCACCAGGTTATGGAGAGACATCTCGCGTCTTAATTTCCGAGGGAGGCCCGGTGATGCAGTGATTAGCGAGGCGTATCGAGTAAAAGGAAAAGCCACGGAATGGAAAACGAGAAAACATGATAAGGGGCGTCATGTTGAAGCTGACGTTGAAGTTGAAGTTGGACGTTGATAGAAGAAGGTTCGCTGTGCGGAGGACGGAAAAAAGACCTCGGCTCTGGAATAACGATTGTGCAGATTCTTGGTGCACTTGCGGGCGTTTAGTTTAGTGGTAAAACACCCCATTCGCATTGGGGAGCTGGGGGTTCGATTCCCCCATCGTCCAGGTACACACCTGCGATTCTCTTTTTTGGCTTACTTTTTGCTTACTTTTTTTGATGCTTGATGTAACTATATCATGCCAGGGGTTGGCTAATTGACTCTTCTTTTTTTTCTACAACGTATAGACCTATTGTTGGCGCTGAGAACCGAGTATGATGTCATAATGTTAGCCCATGGACATCCTGCACAATGAAACCACCATCATAAAACAAATAACATCACTCCCTCGTATTCATGCCAACAGTTTAATTCACTCTAGCTTGCATTGTTGATTGAACAGTATACTGCATACTGCTATTCCATCTTGATACCTTGAACCGGTGCCAATCACGAAAACAGGGGTAGTTATCACCGTCGCCATGGCCGATATCACACATATCCCTACTCCCTCCCACTGCATCGCCGATGTCTGCATGATTCCTGTATGTACTATATCCAGTTCTTCCTGTCTTTGCTTTTGCCAACTTCACACCGACATCTGTGGATCTTACATCTGTCTCTGCATGCGTTGGAGGCGATATTTTGGCCCCTCGCGTACATGAACATGGAAGACCCATGTTGGCGTCCTCAGAGGAGCGCGGTGACAAGACGTGAGCAAAACACAATGGCTAAATGAATATACCCCCTACGGAAGATCGGAACGTCCTCGCCTTCTGTCTCCAAGGAAGTAGCCGAAGTGCAATGTCTCCTTCAGAAATCAGGTCTCAAGTTTCATATGCATTCTGCTGGCACTACCATCGGTAAGCAGGAGTGTACATCTACATCCGTACATAATACCCCTTGTAATAAGATGGGATATGAGAGGTGCTGACGCTGGGTTTCGGCTTGTCTTAGAGGGACCCTGGGACAAGGTTCTTACGGTGATCGGCCAGGCGCATACGGTCCTGCATGAAAAGGGAATGGTACGAGTTCATTCTGATATCCGTGTTGGATCGAGGTGAGTTTGGACGTTTGTTTCAGATCGTTGGGCGCAGGTAGGAAGAAGACCTGGTTGGCTGACTCGATCGGCGATCTAGAACCGATAAGAAAGAAACTATGGAGAGCAAAGTTGAGTCGGTTCAGAAGATACTGACTAAGGATGAGTAGCTCTAGGCGAGAGATGTGACATCGGCATCTCTATACATGAGAAGAGGGGACGACATGCATGAGAAAAGAAACAAGGCGGTAACAGAAGATGCCGAGTGTAGACGTCCTAGTATTATAAATTCATTCTTCCTAATGTACAGATATCTTACAGCTAGACGCAACCACTTATATTGCTATGTGTAGCATCATGGTGCTTAGTCGGCCAGCACCTGACGCTGGGAAGACGCTTGATGAGCACACCCTCTCTCCCCCTCCTCTCTCAAAGCCTAGTCTAGCGTAAGTCTGCTAAACCAGGACTGTAAACTTTGGGTGACGGATGCCCAGAATAGAAGCGGGTGTCATAAGTATCCCAGTGGGTTTGCATGTACTTAATCTTGAGTAGTTCACTGCAGCGTCCGCATCAACCCGCCGATTGCAAACTGTAGCCAGGGTTGATATCAGGGTATGCTTGTTCATCTCATCAGATCTTTGATATCAAAGGTAAACTGCTCATCTTGCCACGACCCACGTAGCCCCGCCGCGCGTTCAGAGTAGTTTGGATTCGCCTCCGCAATCTGGAGATATCTTAACCCTTGCTCGCGTTTATTTTGCTGCCGCAGCAGTCCTGCCATAACAAGTGCTGCCTGTGCATGGCCGCCGGCAACGGCGATCTCGTACCACTCAATCGCTAGCTTCTGACTTTCGTCCTTCGTATACCGTGATTCAAGCAACGTTTCTTCTTTATCTCCACCCGGCTTGCTCTCCTTAGAGTCACTCTTCATTAGGTATAGCGTAAGGTATAGATTCCCTAGCTGGTAGCATGCTGGTATGTCATTGCCCATAGCAACCTTAGTAAGGTACTCCTCGTACTTGACCAGGTCTCCAGATTGTAGGATGTCCTGCAGAAGCAACTTGTAGGCTCGTGAATTATCGTACTGCGTCGCACCAACGGAATACGCCTCTTTTGCTGCATCTTGTTGGCCCAATGACTGCATTACGGAGCCGTAAGCTTCCCAGGGTTGTTGAACGCTAGTGGGGAACAGAGCATCGAAGCTCTCGGGCTTATCAACAGGTTTTGATATGTCCATTGCCTGTTTGAACCGTCGTGCAGCATTCTCCAAGTCCCCTTTATCTAGCAGCCCCTGTCCGATAATGACGGCCTGGAGGGGTTCTGTGGGATTGTCTGGCCAGGAGAGCGAATCCGCCTGGCGTGAAGCCTTCGATTTAACGTGGGATAGGTAATAGGACGATCGCACGTCTCCTTGTTTGGCCAAATGGGGTAGGAACCATAGTGCTAATCGTGCATAATATGGAGACCGGAGGAGGACGAAAAGGGTTTGCGAGATCTTATCGATATCTAATAGGTTATTAACGTCACCGCGCCGGTATAGAGGCGTTTAGGTAGTCTTATCTCACCAGTATGAATCCTCTCCGTGAGGACGACTTCCTCTGTCTGTGCCTTTAGCTCCGCAGCAAGCTCAATGCATTCCCGCGCAATTTTGGAAGCCTCCCGAACACCAATGGTAATCAGCCCTTCCTTATGCGCAGACAGGTAAAGCTCCAACGGTAACCTCCTAACCGCATACCCTTGATCTCCCGGCCCGAACTGCCCAGGCAAAGGCGACACTGATCGGCTTATACGGGGAGAGTCCCGTCGCTCGGCTCTAATCGTCGATGGTGCTCTTTTGGGGCGAGATGAGGCAAACCTGACAAAGCTGCCCGTTGCAGGACGCGGTTGGGTGGATAAGGCTAGGCGTTTAGCCGGGATGGAACGATGCATATTGGTAGAACGCTTCAGAGGAGCTGCAGCATGATGAAATAGCGAGGTTGATGCTAGCAGTCCGTGGTAGTGACTCGGACGTCGCCCCGGAGTTGCGTAAGTACAATCCTATATGGGATGCCGCGGTGGTGGGCCGCACAAGGCTGGCTGAGGGAGGAGCACTTTGGTCTTGTCGTGGATGTAAAGTTCTTTGCGCCGTACCACAGGAGAATGATTTTTTTTGACGGAGCCAAGCTAAGCTTTTTTCCACGCTCACCACGTGGAAGCACGGCATGCCATACACTTACAAGATAGACAGCAAACTGGTTGGTTATACGGACATGATCGAAGGGGCCACTGAAATCAGTCGGAGAGGGCCGTTGGCCACACTTGACGGTTTCGAGTAGGTTGGGCGTTATTTCCGTGCAAGCCAGTGAAGAGCGACAACCATGTTGCCTCAAAAGCCAGCTTTTAGCTTTTGCCCCTGCGCTTGCTCGTACCGAAGAACTTGATAGATCGCAATGTTTGTATCATTTATCCTGCGTATCCGTGTATGTGGAGGCCCTTCGTTACAGACGCCGTTGCATCGATGTTACGTATCGTAGCGTGGACGAGAGGGTAAGATAGTGATAGACATCGGTTGGAGGGGACGGAGCATGTTCCCTGCATGTGCGATCAGCGTCGAGGTGAGGAGAAGACGAAGACGAGGACGAAAGAAGGCGATGATGGTGATGATGCGCAAAAGGCGCGAGCCATGGTTCCTTCTAGCGTGAAATCACAAGCCTCTGGCTTCCTTCTTGGTTCATCGCTCTCGTTTCCTTCCTGGCGCAGGAACAAAGCGGGCCTGAGCGACCAACCCGTGGAAAACGCTCTCGTCCCGTAACCATAAACCCATCTTGGAGTAAGTACCCTTTTCGTATAAACGGTAGGGGTGCTTCGGCGACCTGCTCCGGATGCTGCAGTCAACCGCCCTACAAGGGAGAGAGAGATGCAAACAAAGCTGTACGGTCGCCTGCCTGGAATCACATGTTCGAAAGTCGACAAGAGGTGAAGAACGAACCATCCCTACGGTTGAACTAACAGACGGAGCTGAAAGTATACACGGAGAGCGGATCTTGGGACAGACACTGGCAGCGTATCAAACGTCTGTCGCTTAATCCACCGAGTAGCCACTCCCTGTAGACAAGCAAGTGCCGGGCCCACGCTACCTCCTCTGCTGGTGCAGCACATGCTGGTAAAGTACTTAGTTACCTTGCATCCTGAAGTATACGGTGCCCGGTCGGTTCAGGGAAGCATGGCCGGGGCCTCAACTCTGGTCCCGGTCCTGGTGAGTGCTGATGCTGGAGCTGGAGCTGCTGGAGAACGGACCATTTCCCCTTTTGCTGGCCACTCTATGACATACGTTTGCTGTTCTTTCGCGAGGGAGAGCAGATGATGGCCACATTGCGTTTGCTCCGAGCGGTATTGGACATGGTTCCGGGGGCCAATCCTCTTTCCTTCCCTTGTTGTCTTCACAGGTAATCTAAGTATCAATCCAGCCGCAGGTAGCCCTCCGCCGTCCGATGATCTGCTCACCCGTTTTCGGCCTTTTCGTCTGGCTCCTCTCAGCACGGCGGATCTTTGATATAATTGTCCGGATCTCGTTTCTTTTTCTTCAGCCGGCCCAGCCAATTATACGTTCGTCCTACCCAGCTCAGAAACGGGCGTCCTGACGAAGAACAAAAGCCCACTGCGCAGAAAAAGGAAGGAAAATAACCACCGCTCGACGGAGTTCCGTCTCTTGAACATTTTCGACTGCCGTTTGTTCTCTCTTCCACCACGACAACGTCGTATCTTACTAGACTGTGCTCAAACCGATATTGCGACTCATAATTCGTCCCAAGAGCACAGCAACCCCTGTGCCGCCCAGAGGCAATTAGTGCATGCAGCAGTAGTCTGTTCGATTGCGTTTCTTTACCTGGGTTGCCCACGCCTGCGATTCAAGGGCACTGCCTAGCCGTCGTTGCTATTAACATTGCTGTCATCGTTGCCCCGAGTCACCCAGACCTGCAGGCGAAACACAGTACTTATTAGCGTCCATCCTCTCCGCCGTCGCTCGACATTCCTCGCCCTTTTCCATTCTCATGCGGAGGCATCGCTCTTCGCACCAGCCTGACCCCGATCCCCAAGGCAGGTCGCCCTCCCGCCTAAGCCTGTTTCGCTCTCGGCCTCCTTCTTGTGGTATGTAAAATGCCCACCCTGTGCCTGCTACTTTAACGCTTTTCAAAAGCCCAAACAAGCCACCAGTGGAGCTTCTACCGTATCACTTTGAAGTGTTCCATAACGTTGCAGCTAGACTTTCGCCTGGGTCATTATTTTGCTTTCTCAATCGATTCATTGCATGGCGCTGCGCCAATGTTAAGAGATCTGAACAACTGACCTGGCTTCTCTCTCCTTTCTTTCTTCTTACTATAGCCGATTCATCAACCCACCACCTCTCTCGCTCAGGTTCTTCAGCTAGCCGCCTTCCGTTTAGTCGACTGCCCTGGACAACCCCTACGAAGACAACCAATAAAACCATCAACAGCACCAACAGCACCAACAGTACCAACTCTCCTTACACCAATCGCTCAAACTCCACCGTCACGTCGCTGTTTGGCAGCTCTGGCGGGGGCACGATGGATGTTGACCGGTCCCGGAATCGCAGGGAGCGAACTTTTGCTGGCAGCGAATGCGCTGTTTGCGAAGAACCACTAGAACATACCCTCCGCGGCGAACGTATCCTGCAATTCTCCTGTGCGCACGTAGCCCACGAGGCATGCTTTTATGAATTCATTAGAGATGTCGAGCCTCAATATTGTCCAATGTGTTCTGCACCCCTGGGCTTGGATGCTAGCAGAAGCGGCAACGTCCTTGATCTAGGTAAGATTTCTGCTACTATCAACAACTTGGATATCTGTTGACGTGCCGGAACAGAAAAAATAAGCAATCTTGTACGATCGGTGTCCATAGCCGACACTCAAACGAACCGCAGCGGCCACACGCTGGCCACACCATGGGACAATGGAAGTAACAGAGGGGGTTCTGTCAACCAAGATTACGGCAGCCGATCGTTTAACAACCGCGAGAGCAGGGAACATTCCCGCCGCGATAGTAGGGACACAAGCAGCCACCGCGAGAGAGTCGAGAGATTGACGTTGGGCTCGCGCAATGAACATCTCCGTCACGATAGCGGGACAGTCGGAGGGCAGACTGCTTCAGAATACCAGCTGCAGGAGGCTCATCAGTCAATGACTAGACGACATGACTACGACGTGCAAGCCATGGAGGCTGACCTCAGCCCCCGACAGGGCGTCAGCAAGAACCTCATTCCCGCACCAATAGTCACGGTACGAAGCGAGTTTCCTTCCCTGAACCGTTCCAGACAACAGCAGCCTCTCACGTGTCTGGTTACGGTTGAAGTTCCTGGCGGTAAATGGTCGCCAGATCCAGAGCAAATGCGACAGACTCCTGGCGCTGCCGTGTCTGCAGACGACGCGCAGTCGTTAGCTGTAAAGCCGCAAACCCTCCCCAGTCCTGACCCGCAAAAACAGGCTCGGTCTCTCCATGAATCTGAGGAAATGCTCAGTGCAATCGCAGAAGACCTGCGGCTGCGTGTTGATAATTGGCATGGCCTGGAGTTCTCAAGGTGTGTATATTCTCGTTGCTTGGTGTGTTTTTTTATGTTGTCGTTGGAATAGGCATCGTTCTTTCTGCTGGTGCTGACCGCGTCCAGATTCGGCAAGTTGAAACTTCACGGAACTATCCGCGTAGGAAAAGACAGATCCTCATGGCAGGAACTGGAGTGTTATCTCTTCTCTGAAATGCTCATTTGCGTGAAGGAGAAGAAGAACGGACATAGCCAGAGCCAGAGCCTGTTTGAGGAGCCAGTTGCGCAGCGTTCCAGCCCCAGGTATACATTGAAAGGGTCGATTCTCATCAAGAAACATCTTAAGGATCTAGAGACCGTGGCTGGTATGTCCCTACTCTAACCTCTGTGTTTACAGGAATGAGTGTGCTAACTACGATGTCTAGACGAGCTTGTATTGACTCTGAATCTCTCTGTGAACGAGCTTCCGAGCTTCCACTTGAGGTTCTCAAACCAAAGCCAGTTAGATACATGGAAGCGAGCACTACGAGATCTACAGAACGGAGGTGTAACGCCCCACTCTGAGCCTGAGGTGGAAACACCTGCAGTTGAAGAAGATGACTATAGGAACTCAAAGACGACGAGCAAGCGAGAGTCGTCAGGATATTCATCTTCTTACGGCGCTGGAAAGTCCAGCAACACCGCAATAACTGACTACACTAGCCCCGGCCGTGAGCCCATGCCGCTATCGACATTCCACGTACCACTCGATATCGTCGTTGTCATCCCTGTTTCATCGTCCATGCAAGGTCTTAAGATCTCCTTGCTTCGCGACACACTACTGTTCCTAGTCCAGAACCTTGGCCCACGCGATCGCATGGGCTTGGTTACATTTGGATCGTCAGGCGGGGGTGTCCCTGTTGTTGGAATGACTTCGAAGACGTGGAATGGATGGGGCAAGATATTCAACTCCATCCGCCCGGTGGGCCAGAAGAGCTTACGCGCCGATGTTGTCGAGGGTGCAAATGTGGCCATGGATCTTCTCATGCAGCGCAAGTCGTATAACCCTGTGTCAACGATACTGCTCATCAGCGATTCGCAAACAACCGACCCAGAAAGCGGCGACTTCGTCGTCTCCCGCGCCGAAGCCGCAAAGTATGCATCCCTTTCCCTAAAGAGTATTTGATATGCATGTTTACTGATAATTTCAATGATAGGGTTGGCATCCATACATTTGGTCTTGGCTTGACGCATAAGCCCGACGTTATGATCGAACTCTCTAGTCGAACAAAGGCGTCGTACACGTACGTCAAAGATTGGATGATGTTGCGGGAGTGTATTGCTGGATGCCTCGGAGCGTTGCAGTCAACTTCGCATCAAAATGTCAAACTAAAGCTACGTCTACCCGAGGGTTCTCCTGCACGATTTGTGAAGATCAGCGGCGCAATGCACACTACCAAACGCGCGACGGGAAGGGATGCAGAGGCTGTTCTAGGTGACTTAAGGTTTGGGGATAAACGAGGTATGCATATCAGCCGTCACAACCCACCCTTGGATGCTCCCATTTTACTAACCTAACCTACGCTACTCCAGAGGTCCTGGTCCAGCTCGCTATCACCCCAGATACCTCCGCTCCTGAACATGTTCCCCAGGATCCTTGGGAAAGTATTGTTTCTGGCCTCGAGGCACTTGGTGGACCAATTGACAGCGATGACCAGCGGGTAGCAAGCATAGAAGAAGTCCCGCTAATTCAGGCTGATGTTACGTACGGTGACATACTGCGGGAGGGTCACTTAACGCACTCACCACGGCCCTCGCTTCTGGCCATCACCATGTTCCCGCAGCACCAGAAGTCGAAGAATGTTGGACGACCCATTAGTCCTCCAATTCCCCCTCACCCGTCCATTGTCCAGCGACGAATGGAGCTACTCACTTCCGATATGCTGATGAGATCACTTACTCTTGTTACCCGCGGTCAACATGATCGCGCCCATCATCTTCTTGCCGAAACAAGAAGTATCCTCAAGGGACTAGGAAAAGGCGGCCTGCCTCCGTTGCCACCGGGGGCTGCGCCAATCCCAACTCCAAGGCACACTCTCACCCCTACGCTCACTCCTGCTTCTGAAGCACACTCCCCTGGCACCTGCTCGCCCCATTTTCCCGATTCCCTCGATTGTCGCGGTTCGTCCCACTCATCCGAAGCAGCGACAATTACTCCTGTAGCAGCCGTTGATCCCGCAATCATCTCTGCATTGGATGCCGACCTTGAAGCTGCACTCGAATGGATAACCCATCCCGCCGTCTTCAGTCGTGATTCTCGCAAGGCAGTACTCCAAGCCATTGGTGTCATCTCCTCGCAACGAGGATACACCTTCCGAACTCCCTCTGAATCACTATGGGCGGAGCGCATACCTGGCGTGAAGCGCTTGACTGAACGATCCCGAGAGTGGCGCGAAGTTGGTGACGAGTCGTTGGCTGAAGAATAACCAACCCAGCACAGCTACTGAATCTCGGATAGTCGTGGGATGCCATCTCTCCCTGATTCTTAAGTACCCCATAATCCTTATATCTAATGCGTAATGTTCCCCCGGTCTCTCGTTCTTTTTTTATACCATTACTCGGCTTCATTTACAAGATGTAGTGCTATGCTTAATTGTTGATTATACCCATCATTTATACCGTCATCTTTTGCAACCTCTTTTTTTTTTTTGGATATATCCGATGGTGATGCCCCTGGTTTATGTTTTCTATCACAAGATTTTTTCCGGTTTTGAGGACATTGTGATGTACCTCCACGGTTCAATGTTTTCGGGGCCTTGAGGGTTACTGTGATTTTTGCTCTGGTTCAGTTTTGATTATATATATGGCATTGTTTTGGGTTATGGCTTATGCGGCGCTGGTTTGCACTCTACTCATAGAACGAATTGATTCTGGTACTTTTTATATCGCCTTGCTTACCTCGGGCCTTTGACCGTGCCATATAAACCTCAATGGAAATATCTAAATCTAGGGATTAATATTTCACTTGGAGCGAGGAGGAACAGGGAATCAACACGGTGGTATGTAAAACTATAAACAGCACAGTATAAATTCTAACATAGATTATAAAATTCTTGCCAGTGTCGTATTGTACATAAGAAGAGACTTCAAAACTTCCAACTGTCTGTCAGCCCTTTCTTAAACACCTGCTTCCCATATCCTACAAAACCACCGAGGAAGCAAAGCAAATAAAAAAGCATGGTTGGCGTAGTAATACAAGCAGCGAGCCAGCTTGAACCAAAGGTACAGGAAACCACCAGTCCCCTTGCTTAATCCAGAGTGGCAACGGCGCCCAAAGCCTTCAAAGTAGCAACAATCTTCTCGGCCTCCTCCTTTGGAACGGATTCCTTGATAACCTTGGGAACGCTTTCGACGAATTTCTTGCTCTCCACGAGAGAGAGTCCGAGCATCGACTTGACTTCCTTGATAATCTTGGCCTTGGAGCCGGCATCGAATGACTCGAGCTTGAGGTTGAACAGGGTCTTTTCTTGTGCTGCTGGTGCGGCTTCCTCCTCCTCTACGGCGGCAGCGGGAGCTGGTCCACCAGGACCGGCTGCGAAGCCTCCAACTGGCAGGTCAGGGATGTTAAGACGAGTCTAAAGAATTGAAGATCGGTCAGCGTTTGAAACCAGTTTGATGCTTCCATCTCTTCGCACTTCAATCTCGGTCGAGATCGAGCAAACGACCGAACCGAGACAGCTGTATCAACCGAGTAGACTAACCTTCAAGCTTGCAACTAAATCGGCAGTTTCAAGGAGCGTCAATTGACTTATCTGGTCGACGATCTTGGTGATTTTTTCGCTAGTTGGTGCAGCTGGCTCCGCGGCCGTGGACTCATATCGCCTTCGCTGAGTGATGTATGATGTGCTTGCGTTCAATCGAGTAACTTGAGAGGAAGTGCGGATGGAGGCAGAAGCTGAAGAGAGGCGGATAGCGCTTCGGCAGCATCTAGTCGCGAGAGACATCTTTGCGGAGGGTTGTCGAAACTTGAAAGGCGAAAGAAAAAAATTCGACCGTGGATGGAGAGAGGGTACAGGCCCGGGTTGGAGGAAATGAAACTCGAAGAAGTATAACGAGACCCAATAGGAGAATTGGATAGGAGTAGAGAGTGCACGAAACGGTTAAGCAGCTCAATTGGAGGTTTCCTATGTCTTCTGGTCGAATCTTCGATCTTGATATAATTTGCTGTTGAGAGTGAGAGTTTGTCAATTAGCATAGTCACGTGCCACCACTGAACTCCTTCGGGATTAAGCTAAAAAGGAAACGAAACATGGACCTGCATTAAGAGCTATTTCTAGGGAATTATATATGAATTACAAGTATGTTTACAACTACAATGCAGTGTACGACTATTATATTATAGGATAACTTCCAAGCATCACACGTATCATGGACTTTTATTCATTAACGGTCAATAGTCTAAGGCAAGAAGCGAACCATACGATTATTTAAAATGTCTATTGATAGCAAGTACGGCTCGTACTAGGCGAAGATGTTCATTTTTATTTGCCAGTGATGATGCCGCATCCAGTATATCACCTATCAATAGCCTAATCTTCATCCCAGTTTGGGTTTTGGCCTGGTGGTTTGGGGCCACCGGCTTGTCTTGCAACAATAATCTGGTCAACGCTGAGAATTGTTCGTGCGGACTCGGATCCAAGTCGGATAGCCCACGATTTGGAAACGAGGAGGTCAAGAATTTCCTCCTCTACCGCGTCAATGGTTCCAGAGGGTGTGGAGGCAAGGACGTCGACACCGGTAGTCCAGGTGGGATCTTCCTCTTCGGAGCTTTCCTCCTCATCTTCATCCTCATCATCCTCTTCCTCTGACTCTTCCTTTGCTGCCTGTTGATGAGCCGTGTACAGCCTTGATAGGACTTCGGTGGCATTGAGACCGGCGGATTCGGCGAGTGTTCGTGGGATTACCTCAAAGGCTTCGGCGTACTTTCGAATGGCATGTTGGGAAAGGCCAGGAGTCCTATCCGCAAATTGAGTGATTCGTTCGATGAGCTGCATCTCCGTGGCACCGGCTCCAGGCACTAATCGTGGATCCTTAGCCACAGCCTTTACAGCATTCACGCCATCATCAATGGCGCGCTCAACATCTTCCAAGTAGTTCTGGGTGGCTCCACGTAGGAGAATGGTAGATGTGCGGCTTACGGAACCAGTATCTTCTTGTCGGAAGATGGTCACTCGATCACCACCAATCTCCATAGTCTCAACAACATCCACACTTCCCATCTCATCAGGCATAGGGGCACCAAGACGGGCAAGAGGGGTAGCTCCAATGACACGGCATAATCTGCGTAATTCGAATTTCGACATGATCTTTATAACAAGAATATTGTATCGGTTTAGGTAATGGAGGGCCAACTCTCCGACGGTGGAGCCGGCAACAACAACGCGGAGGCCCGAGTCGTAAAGCTCCTTGACGGTAGCTTCAAGACGGCTTTCTTCGCCTTTCGTAAAGTCAAGCATTTCCTTGGCGTTGTGTAGGAGTACAGTTCCTTTGGTCTCGGTTTGAGAGATATCAAGTGGGCAGCTGAAAACACCAACTTTGGCCTTTTTGGCCTTCTTAATGGAGCCTTCTGGTTCACGGGCAAAGACCATACCCTTAACAACGCGCGATTGTTCCAAGCTTCCGCCCATAATCTTAACCACACGAACATTGTCCACGTTGAAGTTGGCGGGGTTCTTTGGGAGAACAGCTAGAACAGCCTCTGCTACGAGAGGTGCAAGGATCTCTTCAGAACCAGACTGTTTGCTTCCGATAACCGTCTTCAGTGCCTTTCCAAGCTCAGTCGACGAGCGCATTTCCTTTAATCTATCAACCTCGAGTTCTACATGGAAGATTACTCGTTAGTAAATAGGCAGCCACAGAACAAGAAAAAAAAAGCGCCAAATAAAAAACGAGGATATTGTAGAGCAGGTCAGAGTGTATGGTGCTCCCAAAGGAATTCAAAACCCACCATCCAAAGTGCTAAGAGCAAATCCCTGTGCAATCTCATAGCCCTGAACGATATCACTGGTCTTCAACCCCATTCGTAGGAGATCCTCAGCCTTTCGTAGAAGCTCTCCAGCGAGGATAATGACCATATTTGTAGCATCTCCCATCTCAGCTTCCTGCTGCTGACTGGCCATGACCAGAAGTTTGGCAGCAGGATGAACGACATCCAGCTCCCGTAGGATTGTGGCGGCGTCAGATGTGAGAATCATCTTCTGCAGATGGTTGATAACGATCTTATTCCGGCCATGAGGTCCGAGAGAGGTCTGAACGGTCTGGGCAATGGCTCTGCATGCTTCGATGTTTCGAATGACGGCGCCATCTTCAGAGTCGTGGCTATATACACGATAAACAGTTAGTGGGCAACGCACATTTGCAAAGGAGAGAGCTTTGGGAAAACAAATCAACTCTGAAAGAAGTTACAAGACGCACCTTTGATAGCCCTGCTTGAACAGGCCCGCATTGGGCGCTTTCGGAATCGTCAACGACATGGCTCGTAAACTGTTCGTGAACTGATATCAAACCTGTGGGATGGAGGCAGCATTCGACCGCATCTTCTCCCCCTCGTTCTGATAATATTCGCAGAAAGCTTCGTCTAGGGGGGAGGGAGTTTGCGCTGTTTGCACCCACGCTGACATAAGCACGAGGCCCAACAACTTTCTGCGCCGAAACATCTCTCGACCTCAACAAAGGCCAGTATCTCGCGGCCATCTTGATCTTCAGAATTGCTGTCTGCCGCTCTTCGTTACAGCATATCCATCGTCAATTGAGATGTTTTCGAGACTGATCCGGGCCCGTGGCGTCGCCCAAGTGGGCAGACAGCCGTCGACGCAGCTGTTTCGCCGCTCTGTGACCACCGATGCTGCTTCTGCGCATGCGGAGGATATTCCAGCTGTACGCACATGAGACCCTGCCAATTGAACGGATATGGTGGGATAGATAGAGAGCTAACAGACTATCTGCTGGATTACAGGAAGATGACAAGCCATTTTCAGTCAAGCTCTCCGACGAGAGCTTCGAGACCTACGAACTCGACCCTCCACCATACACTCTCAAGACGACCAAGAAAGAACTCAAGAAGATGTACTATGATATGGTATCAATAAGGTAATGCATCCTGCTTGTCACGATCGGAGGGAATAAATGTCTAACGCCCCCTTGCAGACGTATGGAAATGGCCGCCGATCGACTCTACAAGGAGAAGAAGATTCGAGGGTTCTGCCACTTGTCGACCGGCCAGGAAGCCGTTGCCACAGGTATCGAACATGCCATCACCCCCGACGACAAGCTCATTACCGCCTACCGATGCCACGGATTCGCCATGATGCGCGGTGGTACCGTTCGCTCGATTATCGGTGAATTGCTCGGTCGCCGTGAGGGTATTGCCTACGGAAAGGGAGGATCTATGCACATGTTTGCTAAGAACTTCTTCGGCGGCAATGGAATCGTCGGTGCCCAAGTTCCCGTTGGTGCAGGTCTTGCCTTCGCCCAACAATACAATGGCGAGGCAAATACTACCGTCTGCCTATACGGTGACGGAGCATCCAACCAGGGCCAAGTCTTCGAGGCTTTCAACATGGCTAAACTGTGGAACCTCCCTGTCATGTTTGGCTGTGAGAGTACGTTCAAACCCTGATTTAATGAAGTCCTATCAATTTTTGGCCGTATTATTGACTTGTTTTTTTCTTCAGACAACAAATATGGAATGGGTACCGCTGCCAACCGCTCTTCCGCGCTAACCGACTACTACAAGCGAGGACAGTACATCCCTGGTATCAAGGTGAACGGAATGGATGTCCTCGCCATCAAGGCCGCCGTTCAGTACGGTCGTGAATACACCGTTGGCGGCAATGGTCCTCTCGTCTTCGAATATGTCACCTACAGATACGGCGGTCACTCCATGTCCGATCCCGGCACGACATACCGTACCCGTGAAGAGATCCAGCGCATGCGCAGCACCAACGACCCAATTGCGGGACTCAAGCAGAAGCTTCTCGATTGGAACATCACCACCGAGGAGGAGCTTAAGGCCATTGACAAGGATGCCAGGTCGATGGTTGATGCTGAAGTTGCGATTGCTGAAGACATGGCCGTTCCTGACGCGACCTCTCGCATCCTGTTCGAGGACATCTATGTCCGTGGCAGTGAACCCAAATGGATGCGTGGCCGTACCGCCGACGAGACTTTCTACTACTAAATTACGCATACACACACACACATTTCTTCCCCTTTTCGTTTTTCCCTCCCCAACCAACCACCTTCTCACTTCCATGGGCAGATTATTAAACGCGCCGAGCTTTACCAGGGCGTCATCGACCATCCTTGTAAGTAAAAATAAGTCGTTCGAGTACTTGGAGAAGCTCATCTCGAGCTAAAAGTTATACCCCTTGGTTGCATATCGAGTGAGCAAATTAATCAGCCATAGGAAATGTTAAAGGTATAGAGATATTGTATGTCATCACTAAGGGCTACTTCAGAATCTACGACGCGGCAGGCATAAAGGGACAGGACCTTCATAAAGAGAATTGTATATACGTTCTTGAGGCACAGCTACTTTCTCCAGGCGAGGCTACTTGTCGGTGGAAATTTATAGAAATGTTAATGCGGAGTGTGGAATTACAGTCCAAGAAGGATGGCTTCATTTGTATTGGAGTCCCCAGCCTTAATGAGAAACCAGCTGTTATTAAGAGTGTAGAATCGGCATAGCTGCAGGATGCACTTAGAATGAGCAGCTGGCTCTGTGTATTGTGACTGTGATATCAACAAGAGTAGTCGTGCAAGCTCCAACTCAGGCAACTTATTTATGCCTTTCCCCTGCGGGATCGGGGAAACGGAAGGTTATCGGACGACAAAGCTGTTTGACCTTTGGGATCGGGATTTAGCTGATAGGCTGAAGATGATACTGGCCCTAGTCAACTGCACTTGGATCTTCAATTCAAAGAAGTTGTCGATAAAAGACCTGCAGTTTAAGGAACTTGATAGGGTCGCTGGACTTGATATGCCGAAGATGTTTCCCCTTACATACTTCGCTATGCTTGAGGATATCATGACGTAGTAGAAATTAGATCCTGGAAGACGGAGATTTATTAATAGGAATGTAGAAAAGGGGAAGTCAGAGTGTAGGCCATGACTTCGGCTGTGTTTGGAACAAGGTTATTATATGAATCAATCATCATCTTCTAGCTTAAGTACAGCCTTCATAGCCCAGAGCACAACAGCCTTTTCTGCAAGATATTTTCTATAGCAGAGACAGTCAAGCCAATAGATGAAAAATATCCCTGCAAAATATGGAAAAAAAGGAAGAAGAGTAGCCTATTGACATGCCGAACGACGGGGAACTGAGTGATCAACATTTTCAAGTATACATTCGACATTTTCTCCATTGGGACAAAATAAAACTTGCATGAAGACAAAGGAAGGAAAAAAGAGAAGGGGACAGAGGACTAAAGACCATCGAATCCGTACACCGTTGTCCCCAACTGTTATTCAATATGTTAGATACTTGAGGTGAATAGATATATACCAACAGAAAGAAGCAAACAGAAAGCCACTTACTCGCTTGAGAACATAGATGACCTGGATGGTTTTAATGAGGTTAGCTATAGATAAAATGAATCACAGAATATCTGAGGAATGCATACATCTTGCGTTGTCACCGTCTAATGTCAAATTATCCATTAGTTTAGGAGGAAATATAAATAAACCAACAATAATAGCTAAACGGCACTCACTTTTCGGGCTTTGCCCGGGGAATCAGTCGACTCCAAGACGTGTACTATTTGTTCAAGTATCTGTTCAAATAACTTATCAGCCAGTGCAATAGTACAAGGCCGAACAAGAATTATAGTCATACCTTTTCCAGGCGCGCCACAATAACTTGACGAATAGTCCCGTATATGGCCTTTTGCATGCGCACTACTCCTCCGCGGCGTGCAAGACGACTGCATTCCAGGTTAGTTATATTTGACGTAGATGAGCGGGAGAGCAGTTGGATTCGCATGATTATCTACATATCCATACCGGATTGCAGGCTTGGCTGTAGGACGGTTCATTAGTAGGTATATATCTAGAAAAAGGAGAATATCGAAGTCACTTACTGATGCCCATGATGTTGTCCCTCGAGTGTTTTCTATCATACCGAAATCAGTTAATTGGTGTTTTCCTGGGTTAGGTGATAGGAGTAATGCTGACTTGTAACGCTTGGGAAGGTACTTTGCAGTACAATTTTTCTTTGCCAGCTTCAGCGGGACGTTCATGTTTAATCGGCTTGCGGTTTTGAGAGAAGATAGCTCTGTAAATAGACTCAAAGGCTCTGTGTCGAGGGAGTAGTTTGTGAAAAGAGTAGAACTGGGGATAGAAATTGGGTATAGATGGGAGAGATATAGAGTAGGGGATGAAGGCATTCACTCTAGTGCTGTGTTGTGTTATGATATGCTGTGTTGTTTGGTTGCGTTACTATGACAATGGTATGTCCCTTAATTGCAACACGCTGACAATAAACTAGATGGACAGCTTGCCGAGATAGGTGAAATGGAAAATAGCACAAGCTCTTGTTATCCTCATTGAATTATTTGGGCTGGGAAGCCATTAGTCTAGCTAGCTTGGGTGTCATCCTGCTTCAAGGTGCTATGCAACCATGGTGGGTGGGTCTCTGGTCGCCATAGTGATTTGAGAAGAGAAGATGAACATTTAGGTGGGTATAATGAGAGATAAAATTCTTAGTTCCAAACCCTGGTATTGATATTAGTATATAGGTAAGTGCTATAGAGATATATATGGGTATATATACGTGTGTAATGCAGGGACATAACGGACTTCTTGCCATTGACCCCGTGAGATGCGGATGCATCTTCGCCATGCAAGGGAAAAGAGCATCATACCAGGGAAGGGATATCAAACAAGGGTGTACCAGAGATAAACGAAAGACGAGAGGAGAGATATGCGATACCGATTCCCAGGGATACACCCGAACGCCAGCCGTGAGACAGATAATATATGCTGTATGTGAGTATGCCGATAGATCATGCCATTAGGAGATGAAAGTAGCTTCCATCAAAAGAGTGCCTTCTTCTGTGATTTCATCCTCGTCCCCGATCTTGATCTTGATGGGTAATTTGTGCGGTGGGCAGAACTGGCAAAAAGTAATTTAGTTTTCGACAACGAAAGCTCATCTGTGGATCTCAAACTGACCTGGTAGACATATGGTCTTGTTCCGGCAACACTGCCGACCAGTGATTTAATCAGCCCGGGGACCTCGGCCAGGACATCGATTCTATCAAGTCTAGGTCCCAAGGAACCCTCCAGCGTAGCCTCAAACGGCTTGCCGTCAGCCGTTTTACCCGACCAAACGACTTTGAGGGCAGTTGGCTCGGGCCAGTCGTTCTCAGAGTCCTGGGTGGAATCGGTATGCGTTACCGTATTCGGCGCACCGGCATATATAATTTCGCCATCTTTGACGACTCCGCCGACATTTACAACGGTAGAGCCATATGAAGGAGGAGTAGTGTACTCCATCATACCTGCGGAAAACGTGGGTGACTGGAAGTCGACAAAGTTCCATCTCGAAGCTAATAGGGGGGGATCAAACAGTTAGAATGGTCTCTCCGCAAAATAAGAGATGGTTAGAGTATACCGAGATGATGTGGCTTCATGCCCTGGAGCGCATGAACGAAAAATCCATTTCCGGCAAAGTCGATTTCCCTCTCACGAGTTATGATAGACCCCTCGACCTTGCATCGTGGCCAAAAGGCGTGCCGCATGCTGCCCCATGGGTTCATCGGATCGGTTCCAAATGTCGAGGTACCATCCTTGCCGGCGACAAATCCCGGAGCGATCCGTGTGAGTGTGATGTTAACTAGACTGTCCTCATTTATGGCCGACTTAATCGTATACGCATTTCCCTCCTCGTTAAGCGTGACAGCAACATTATCACCTCCAAAGGAGAGCATGTCTTCGTCAAAAATGTGGTTCTGGACCGGGTCAGAGGCCCATACGTGCGGCTTTGCCGGATCTGCGGAGAACACCTTGCAGTTGAACTGGCAGGTTGTATGGAGACCACTGCAACGTGCAGCATGTTAGCGACTCGGGCGTGTTAAAATGTATAAGAAGGGAACGGGGAAAGATGTGCTCCAACATCTCCGTCATCGAAAAGGCTCACGCGACATTGTTATAGATCAACTGGAGGGAGGCCATATCTCCGTTGTCCGAGAAGAGGTAGAAGGTCTGGGTCTCCACGCTGGTCGACTGCATCGCGGACCATCGTAGATGATCCTTGGTCATCTCGGTGTAGGGTATCGTCTTCGCCTGTTCGACCACCGACTGTATTGCGGTGGGGCCATAGATGGGCTCTTGGGTGCCGGCAACGTTGGCCAAGCTGGAAGACAGTTAGCTTAGATGTTGGATTAGACGGGTACGGGGGGAGCATACGTTTGCTTAAACCAGTTCATCGTGGTGGTTGGGGGTGATATGCGACTTGTATCTAGATAGATGGAGGGGACTTTGACCAAAGACCAAAAACCGGGTGCGGCCGGACAAGAGGTAGAGGAGGCTGCGGAAGTGGCGGATAAACGATCAACCGTGCAGCTCAGCCACTACTGCCGCGATTCAAGAAAAGTAGAAGCCGCCGAACAGGTCAGGATGCAGAGTTGAAGCTATCGACGTCTTTCTTTGCTGTGTTTTTATCTTCTTTTACTGTTTTTTCTTTGGATACAAAGTCGCGGCTATTTTCCTCCGCGCGGTTCTGGCGGCTGGCGCTTCACTTCTGTTTTGGGACTAGCGCGTGTCCCGAAGACTTTTTGAACTTCAAGAAAACATCGAGAAGAAAAGAAGAAAAGAAGGAAAGAAAAGAAAGACAAGACAGGACGAGACAGGACGAAGACAAGACGAAAGAAAGAGAGAGACGAAGAACATAACGAAAGAGAGAGAGCATTGGACCTAACTGGCTGCTGAGGAAGTGATTGACTTGGACAACGAAGACGAAGGCGCATAGCAACCGTGACGATGGCCGCCAGAGCTATACCAAAGGATGTAGTCGTGAAGCTCATCGTGGGCGCCGGTCAGGCCAGTCCCAGTCCCCCCGTTGGTCCAGCTTTGGGAAGTAAAGGTGTGAAGTCCATGGATTTCTGCAAGGTAGGCCCACGACTCTCCCCAATTGTCAGCGCAATTGCAAGTGCAATTGCAAGCCATTACAAGCCCAATTGCAATTGTGATGTAGCTGCCATCATTCTCCTTTATGACCTATTCTAACGATGATGCAGGAGTTCAATGCCCGTACCGCACACATGACTGTTGGCACTCCGATACCCGCACGAGTTACCGTCCGTCCCGATCGATCGTTTACCTTTGACCTTCGAACGCCCGTCACGTCCTGGCTTCTCCTCCAGGCAGCCAAGGTGGAACCAAGGAAAGCTCGCATCCGAGGCGGCGAGCGTCCAGGACACGAGTCGATCGGACAGGTGTCGTTGAAACACGTTTACGAGATTGCAAAGATAAAGCAAACGGAACTCCGGCTGTCGGGATTGTCCCTCCAGGGGCTGTGCACAAGCATCATAGCCCAGGCGAAAACCATTGGCCTCCGGGTTGTACCCTGAGTACTGCCAGCCTGTATCTAGATCAGTATACTGACCTGGCTGGACATTACGTTGTTGGGAAACCGACTTCTCCCTACGGCCAATCGAACTTTCCAGTGTTGATTCGACCAGCTAGACCGAATGGATTGGCGTGATCATTGCAAGGCGTTTGCGGGCGGGCAATTCTTCTTCTTGGGGCTACTACTATAAATTTTGCAACCTCCCTGTACTTGTGACGTGCTTGGGCTATCCCTGAGCGATGTACAGTGTATTACCAGTGTATGATAGAGCAATGACAGCCCATCTTCAGGGAATAATCCTCCCTTTCTTCTCTCTTTTTATCCCATCAAAAGTCGCCCATCTATAAGGCTGACTAAGCTACCTCCTACCTCGGCTGTCGTTTTCTTCTTCTTTACAAGAAAAAAAGGACGAAAAGATAAGAGAAGAAACATCGCGATCTCTGGCCGTAACCGCGAGAGTCGACGCTGCTGGACGTGCAAGACTCCCTCGCGGCCGCTTTATATTGAGCCCATAGTCCCCTTGGCAGCAAGTCGCTCTGGTTCGAATCAACTAGCAAAACATCGCCCGCCGAGTTCCGGGAAAAGTCTGAGTCCCGACAAGCTTTCGACGGACTCACATCCCATCGCCAACTCTCCCTCCGTCTTCTCTTCTATCAACATATTCTCCCTCGTCTTCTCTTGCGCTTCTGCTCGTCCATACCGTCACGGCCGCCCTTGCAATTGCGATACGGTGCTAGCGTGCATCCTTCCGACTGCCCTGCCCCTCCTATTTGTCGCGCCCTCCTCGTCTTGGCCCAGAGAGCCCCCAGCAAGAGACATCCCAGTCTGCGCGCCGACTAGGGACGCTCGCCGTTGACTCCGCGCAGGCTGAACCCGAGTGCGCATCCGGGGAGGAATGTTTGGCTCGTCCCCGCGAGACTGCTGATATCTGTTTCCTTACCGCCATCTGCTGGGTTGGACCAGCATACGCATATACACAGACATATATATATATAGCCAGACTTACGTCACACCATGGCGACTCTCTCGGGCTCGAGGTCGGCGGAGAAGAAGGCGCAGGAACCAAACACTGTCCGCTTCGCCTCGCAGAATCAAGAGATCGATCCTCCGCAGAGTCTTCAGTCCTCCAGCGGGTCTCCAGATACGGTGATCAAGGACAATGTGGGATCTCTGCCCACAGGGCCGGCCGGCGAATTCATACCGTTCGATGCGGCGTTCAGGAAGTCCAGGCTCCAGGAAACTAGAATGCACAACTTTGCATTTGATCCGGTGTCATTGCCTGCCTCCAGGGTACGTACATGGCCTCCGTTTGCTCATGGGCACAGATATCTATTTTTTGATACACGATACAAACAATTGTACGGTTTCAGGAACAAGTTAACTAAATATTGCTTTTTATATAGGCTCCTTCCCGAGATTCAAGTATCCGTGACTTTAATAGATCGATAGGGATGTCCCCTCCTCCGTCACAACCACAATCTCCTGCCTTCGGTCCCATTGATCTGCCTGAGCATCCAAAGGATGGACCCAACCGCGCCCTGCTAGAGACAACGGAGATGACACCAGAAGCCTCTTCCTCCAGCGAGCGGCCCTCAAAGCAATACATACGAAATCAAAATTCATTTCACTCCTCTAGACCATCTTCGCCTTCTAGCGCGCCGTCAACCCGTCCAGTTTCAGGATATGGCAACATCGCTCTTTCCAAGTTATCAAATGCCAACCGTGGGAAATTCTTTGTCGGTCCATCTGAAGACAGCCCTCCTAGCACCCCTAGATTTGAAGGTAGACGGCCTGCTTCTCCGCTCCTTGGATCTGGAACAATCACTCCATTAGGCGACGAGAACGATCCGTATGCCCGAGATAAACGACCGCCGCAGTCGAAAAACCTGGCGAATCTAGACCAGAGGTTCATCTTTGGAAGTGTCGATGCGAAACGCCGACCTCATAAGTCCCATTCTACCACGTCCTTGTCGACACATCACATTCAACGAGCGGCTCACGCATCTGATGTCAAAGACCAACATCATCATCACCATAAACACGGTCATATCTTCGGTGGCAAGAAGGATCGACATCATCTAGACGAAAAATTTGATGCAAAACACTCAGGCTCCATGTCGGAACTAAAGCGTTTCTTCCGGATGGACCGCAAACACAAACGCGGTGAATCACCATCCTCTATGAAGTCGTCTAGGTCTTCAATCAAGCACGCTCCGTTTCAATCTTCTACGGTTAGTGTGCCCTTTGCCGACGACCACGGGCTACAATCCAAGTACGGAAAGCTGGGTAAAGTCTTGGGAGCAGGAGCCGGAGGATCCGTCAGGCTACTCAAGCGTAGCTCAGATGGGGTCACCTTTGCTGTCAAGCAGTTTAGGGAGAAACACTCGTGGGAATCGGAGAGGGAATACGCAAAGAAAGTCACGGCGGAATTTTGCATCGGCTCTACTCTGCACCATGGCAACATTATTGAGACACTGGACATTATTCGCGAGAATGGCAATTGGTACGAGGTCATGGAATTCGCCCCTTTCGACCTCTTTGCTATCGTTATGACGGGGAAGATGTCGAGAGATGAGATCGCCTGCTCATGGTTGCAAATCGTGAATGGCGTCAGCTATCTCCATAGCATGGGTCTGGCTCACCGAGATCTCAAACTGGATAACGTCGTCGTCAATGATAAAGGTATCATGAAACTGATAGATTTTGGTAGCGCTGTCGTGTTCAGATATCCTTTTGAAACTGGAACTGTTCAAGCCACAGGTACGTTATCGCGCGCTCTTCGTCCATTTTAAAAGAGAAGAAACTAATAAGACCATAGGCGTCGTTGGTTCAGATCCATACTTGGCACCAGAGGTATATGACGGAAAGAAATACGACCCTTGTGCTGCGGATATGTGGTCTATTGCAATCATATTCTGCTGCATGATCCTCCGTCGATTCCCCTGGAAACAACCTAGGGAGGAAGACAACTCATTCAAACTATTTATCGCCGAGCCATCCCCTAATACCCCATCGCCGGAAGACTTTAGTAACCCCTCAAGAGGACGGCCAAGATCGTCTGCTGGCGAGCCAGGGAACAATCCAGCTGCAAACGGAAACAGGGGAGGAGACGGCCACGTCGCCCATCATCGTGGTCGATCAGATCACAAAGAATACCCTAAATCTGATCCCGTATCCCGCGAGTCCAAGGACGAAGCTACTGCAAAAATCGCTGCGAATGCGGAATCCGGCCGTGACAATCAGAAACAGCAAGCTGCCTCTGGCCAGCGTCAAGAGCCCATTAAAGGACCTTGGAGACTCTTGAGAGTCCTACCCCGCGAGTCCCGACTCCTAATCAGCCGTTTACTAAAGCTCGATCCCAGAGAACGAGCGACATTACAGGACATATTAGACAACGAGTGGGTTAGAGGCTGCGAGGTCTGCAGGCAGGAGGAATCCGGACAGACCATCAACGCGCCTGGACACACGCACATATTGGAACCCCCCGCGCCTCCGCCAGTTAAGAAATAGGCATTTAATAGATTTTTTGTTTTGAGGAAGGAATACGTTATTTGTTGGCGGATTTGGTCCATTAAAGGTCGTTGGTTTTTATTCTTGATTTTACATTTTCCTCCCTATTCGTCGTCTTTTTGTTTTCATTGGATAGTGAAAGAAAAGTCAGCCTCCTTTTATAATGCGGGTTCAGCGGTGGAAAGTTATCATTATTTGGTTGGCGTTGGATTACTTCTGCTTCTACCTTACCCCTATCTCCTCGGCGCTCTACAAATGAACGTGGAATTGTGTTACCGTGTTTCCTGTCGGACACCTGATGTTCTCTGTTACCTTGCCTTGTTTCGTACTAGATGTATATTCCCCGGTTATAGTCTTGCAAGAATATAAATCTTAATAATGATAATGGAGTAAATTTCTCTTAGTAGATAGAGCGTGACAAAATGTATATATCCTGCGAGTTACATGCTAAGGAATTTATCCAACAAGGCTCCCTTGGCTAAATATGGTGAGGGTAGATAAAATAAAATAGTAATAAAAAAGTAAAATCACGGGGCTGGTCAAGTCGTTGAAGGCGTCTCTGTTACCGTAGCTGATGATGATTGCATTACCCCAGATGCATCGGTGATCTGTTTCCCATTCGCCTGTTGTTTCTGTTCGGGCGCTGGAACGGTGGGGGCATCTGCACTATCACGGCCGACTCCAGCTTCTTTTTCATCTCCTTGAGCCTTGCTATCTTCCTCTTCGGGGATTGGGATCTTTCGTTTCCCGTTCGCCTTGTAGACTAGAACCATGTCGTTTCCTGTTCGCCATATGTGAGTACGTATTGTTGCGAGGGTCATATCGATAGGAATTAGCTGTAGAGAGGATATGTCAGCGTTTACTCGTTTGGTTAACCATGTTCGTATATGATGGCCTACAATATTTTGACAGTATAGCTCGAGATATTCTTCCGGTTTCAGCGCATCCTCACTTGGATTCTCTACATTCTGCGGGTCAATCCGCTCAGCAACGTAGGCGAGAATCTTCTTTGCACGAAGCATTCGGTTCGCATTGAGGCGTGATGAGTTGGTTGGGGCAGTCCTATATTCCTGGTTAGCGTTGTTTCTGTTGGTGCTGATGCTGATATGTCATTATATCAGTTTCCTAAGTCTAGACACTTACATGTCAGGTTTTATGACCTCAGGGAGGGAATCTTGGAATGGCTTTAATGAGAATGCTATCTTGGGGATTTCTTTGAACGGTACAACATTCTTTAGCGTGAGACGGAGAATTAGCCATTGCATCTTCAAGTAAAGGAGGAAAAGGAAAAAAATCTATCACTCACCCGGAGTAGAAGATCGGCAAGCCAAGTAGGAGCGGCTTTCTCAAATATATCAATATCCTGGCCTACGGTACCAACAGTGCCTCTGTAAAGATCCGCTGCAACAGCTGAATCTGGGTTTTCTTCCTGAATGAGAATACCAGTGTGGGGAGGGATGTTTAAGACTGGAGCCTCATTTTCCGGAGTAGGCGTAATTAATGTCTCTATATCTTTAGTAGGATTAGCAGCCAAATACCCGCCATAATCTGCGTGGATCTTTTCAATAACGCCACGAAAGTTATCATCGAAGGACTTCTCTTTCTCAGATGATTTATCAGATTCTTCCGCCTTCTCTTCCATGATTGGCTTTGTCTCAGTAGAAATTTTGGCCTTCTTCGGAAAGGTCATTTGGAATTTTTTACCAAAGAGAGACGCCCCCCTCTTAGATTTCTCTTCCCTTTCCGGTTCTGGCGAGGTTGTTAAGGGGGCGGAGGGCAGTGATTGCTCATTGGCGGAGGGTGGTCTGACGGCTGAATCTGGAGCATCCGTTGAGGGACGCTTCGTTGCACTGGAGAAATAATCAGAGGACCCAGATGCTTCCTTTCCGGCAGTGGTCTCATTCATCGAAGGTCCAGGGTTGTGATTGTGTAGTTCAGGGAAGGGAGATATTATACTAGGTGTGCCAATGCCGATAGACAACCCTGGAGTCATGACTGAGCGGCTCCCGTTAATGGCTTTTAGGCCAGGAGAACCAGGGTGGGCAACCCTCCCAGGCGATCCAGGCGTGATGACATTTGAGGCAACCGTAGCGTCTAAAGGCTCGTGTTTGTTTAGGCCTTGCTCATCGGCTTGCTGTTTAAGAGATCTTCGGTATTCTGCATCTCGTTCAACCTCTTCCTTGACTACGCCGTCAAACAGGTACCTCAATATCCATTTTCCAAAGTTAACTATGACAGTAAAATAAGGGGGTCCGATCAGCAGAATATACTATGGTTATAATTTAGAGCGTATAGCTTACTTCTCTGATCTTCTCGATAAGTATTAGTACCTGGGAGATCAGCTTGGTCGACATATATCTCCCCGTCAAAGCAGCGGTTTTGTTCCAGAATTACGGATAATCTCCCAGTTCTTGTATGTAAAGTGCACCAGTTGGCGATTGTTTCCGCGGTATTCACTTCGGACGCAACATCGTCCAAGTGACGTTTGCCAAATGATTTTATAGGGACGCACTATATATATGGTTAGGGCCTGGCAAGGAAAGTAGCGGAAGATTAAACTCACCCGAAGTAGGTCCCAGAGCACAACTTCGCCAGCCGTATCTTGAGTCAATGCCCGCTTCCTGTCGTTCAGGGTTATATGTTTAATCATGCCATGCTGGCCCTCAATTGTTTCCTGTGGCAGGGATTGAAGTGGTGTTATGATGCTTATTCCTTCGTCCAGGAGAGCCTCAGCAGGAGCGCGTAGACTGGAGACCGACAAACTCACAACATCGGCCTCGCGATGTGCAGAGTTAGGGAACGTAGCCGTATTTGATAAAACAAGGATAGAGCTTGCAGGGATTTTCTGTTTTGATGAAGGTGGTGGAACAGTTTTGCTCTCTTCTGGCGAATTTTCCGATGCTATGCTCGATGCGTGTCGATGGAGCGGTGGAGGCGTCAAGACTTCTATTTCTGCAGTGGTATCAACATCATTCCAACGATGAATACTAGACTTCGGCGTCGCTGTCCAAATATGATCTCCAGCTGCCACAACCTTGAACACACCGTCATTCTCCTGTAGGGCAGCCACGCAAATGCCTTGATCAATATCTGGTACATTTCTGGTATCCGTTTTTGCGACAAGACCCGATCTGTCGCTTGAATAGAAGACTGACAATTGTGGATGGTCTGAGTACAATGACCATACACTGTCATTATGCATAGTTAGAGTGTGCATACACCTCCCTGCCGCCATTGACCATATTTTGACTGTCTGGTCGGACGATGCCGTCATAATTGTGTCACCATCGCGGTTAATGAGGATACTCCTGACATTATCCGTGTGACCAACAAATTTGGTTACTAATTTTCCAGTCTTCGAGTCCCATATTCGAACCACGCTATCGGGACCACCACTAGCCAGGATTGACCCCTTCGCACTTAGAGCATAGACAGATCCCTTTGGGGTCTGATCGTACTCTGAAACGTCGATTTTCATTCTCTCGCCGCCGCCATTCAGGTCCCAAAGGTAAATTTTATGGTCTAAGCTGCCGGACGCAACCCAGTCGGCGTTTGGTCTAGGAGTTGCAAGGCATTTTACATAGTCGGTATGCTTTCCAATGACCGCGGGCGGGTAGTCGTTGCTTGCTTGCCTCCATGCTCTCACAGTGGTATCGGATGAAGCAGAGACAAGAGTCGAGTTATTCTGAGTCAAAACTATATCGTTGATCCAATGCGTGTGCGCTTGGATTTGGCTCCTAAATGTGGTTGGCGTTGCGTTCTTCTTAGAGGGTCCTGCGGTTGTAAAGCTTGAGGAGGAAAAGTCGTGTAAATCATTTCTCGTTCGGAGGTTGAGGTCTAAATCCCAGGCACATATTACGCCATCCCGGCCAGCGGAATACCTGGAGAGAGTCAGTTAACGTGCTCTCCTTAAACACCTTGGTAGGCAATGTGCGGGGGTGAATGGCATGCTGCCACAACGAATGGCGTCGTTGTAACGCACTTATCCGTTTTCCACTGACGGCCCAAGACGGGGGAACTTACAGGATTGAACTTGTCGTATCAACAGCAAGTCCATTCACACCCAGTCGGTGACCACCGGGAGCGTCTGATGCTGACAGCACTGGTTATTGCAAACACAACGGGTTAGCGAATGCGCCAGCAGTATGGAGCAGTCAATAACGACCAAATACTCACCATAGCTGACCCGCTGACTAGACTTCCTAGCCATCCAGATAACACGGCTTTATACTGTACGGCCAGGCCGATATTACAGTCCAAACGGCGTCCGAAAAGAATAGACTTAGTATGCGCGAGATGGCTCTGCTTGGTTGACAAGCTCGCGCGGCGCCATGGGATATAGTCAGAGGTTTCAGTGCGTGAGGGATAGATAAATCACATGCGTTGTGCCCTTATTGCCGGTCTCTATTGCGCTGTTGGCGTTGTTAGTTGTTGGATCCCGCGGTGATGCGGAGGAAGCTGGCTTTAACCGCGCGATAGCTTATCGCGTCACATGATCTAGATGCTCTATATATAATTTACAAGGGTATGGGCGAGTACAACGACCGAGTCTATGATGGACGAAATGAAAATAACCTGGCTGCATGCTCATAATGGGTCGGCTTCGAGCTCCTTTTTGGCGCGGTGGCCCTCCATCAGGTTCCAAGCTCGCTGGTAACTACCCAGGAAGATAGCACCTCCAATTCCGATCCAGGCGACTCGAGGTCCAATGCCTCTCCAAAATGCACTGGCGCCCTCGTCTCTCCATATTCCTTTGACAATGTCTCTAACTCTGATTTTATCTGTGCTTGATCCAGGGTTTCCGCCACGCCGGGCTAACATAACTCGTGTTTTGACGACATCAAGAGGAGTAGTCAACCCGGCGGATATCGCTCCAGCAATACTCCCGAAGAATGCACTCGACGTTGCAGAAATGGTTGTCGACGTCTCGGTCGGGTCATTCTCCTTCTTCCAAGTGGCATAAGCATCTTTCATCCCTTCCCACATCGTAAACTGTAATATAGTAAAGGGGATTTCTCGAGCGATCGTAATTGAGGTCCCCCGGTATAACTCGCGGATAACGAGAATTGGTCCTCCCTGACTTCCACTGCCATGGCGTAAAGAGAGAATATCTTTAAGTGCCAATAATGTCGAACCACCAAAGAGTCCTGCCTGAGCACGCTGTTTTATGACCTCTGTGGGCACGCGAACAGCACAAGCGGCAATCTCACCCAGAGACGACGCGACCGAATGTGTGAGAAAAGTATGCTGCCATGGAACTGGCGCCGAGGAAGACGTGTTCGGAGGGAGGAAATGTCGTTTCACGCCATCGTAAACGACGAAGAAACTCGCGGCCGACGGAGCAGAACCAAGAAGAACAGACGGTAAGCCTGCATATATTCCGCGAAAGGTTTGTCGAAGAACCTGTAAGCTACTTGCACCGGCATTTAGTGAGGCTCCTGCCGAAGAGCTGGGTGCGTGATGGCGAGCTTGCTGAAGTCTGGTCTTGATCGTATCGAGGGGGAAGAGAGAAACATCTACGGTGAGACCGGCAGCTGCCCCAGCCTACAACGACCGTCAGCTCATCAATCACATTCTCGCAAGATATCCATATACTCACCAGAAGGGACCTAGTCCACAAAGACGATTGTGTCGCGTGCGACTCATCCTTCTGGCCTGCCATCGAATTTGGAGCCTCCAACTGTCGGTATTACTATTGCGAAACTATATCGATGTTCATATTGCCTACAACATAGCAAGCAAGATAAATGACAATAGTAGATAGTCCTTGTGCAGTTCAAAGTATCTTCTCAAGTTGGATTTTTCGAAGTTGAAGTTTTTTACCATTTTGCCGGAGTTAAGCCGTTGGTCCGGCCGAAGCCCAAAACGGAAATTTGAACTTCGACTTCAGTTTGGCTCTACCCACACAGGTACTATCAACACTAATATCAGCAACATCTGCTCTGTACAATGATATAACTAGTCCGATGCATTTAACTTAATCAAGACATTGTAACTTGCTCAATCACTTGACCCTTTTACCTCATAGATGAGCTGGTGCACGTTAGGCTTCAGGGGTACTAAATATTATCGCAGAACTTCTTGTATCTATTATCAAGCCAGTTAGCCGTCGCATGTAATATTCCACCTTACCCTCCTTTTGTTAGCACTTAAATTCTTTGGAAATTCCCTAGACCTCTGGGGCAACGCCGTTCTCATCAAAGCCTCGCGGTGATAACTATTACCTGGTGCGATTAGATATCAGCCTCCCATTATTTAGACTCCTCATCTCTTAATTTTTATCATCAGACAGGAGAGCCTCTGCCGTCGCGCCTTGGTTAGCAAGGTCTCGTTTGGCGTTTATCAAGTATGGCCACTCGGCATACTTCGATGTACAGTATCCGACTCGAAGAATATCGGGTCAGCCCATCCTAACTCCAGATAGGCGCCAGCCCAGGCCGGTCGCACCCACAGGCTCCACTAGAAAATCCAATAGTACAATCTACCTCGTCTTAGACCTGCTTCACGACTTTCCTAATAAGTTATTTAGGTCTTTAATGAAGCTTGCTAGAGCGCTTCTAATGATTAATGGCAAGTTTAGCAATAATAAACAGGTATGGATATATTATAATTTTATTATTTGCCATCTTATCTGTTAATATAAGTAGGATTTATTTGATACTGGTATGTGTCATATTTTAGGATTTTCCTTAGCATTGTCGAGGTTGGTATTGCATTCCCTTTATAGAGTAAAAATGGTATATTCTTAATAATGTCTGCAAGACACGGGATCTTGCCCTTACCTCAAGGTCAGAAGAATCTATATTACCTACTTTCTAAGTCGTTGGCCTGATCATCAGCTTTTCAGGTCTGGTCGATGCTCCAGTCGTGAAATTAGAATTCATTATATGGGTGTCCAAGTGAGTAATTTTGGAGCTCTGAGTTACCTTCAGTATTACTAACCAGAGGATGTTGTAGCTCGCAGACAGTACGCTGCTGTTGGGATCAGCGCAAACAAAAGTTAGGTTGCTTGTTAACCGGTGCCATCGAGAAGTTTTGGATGTAGATAAAATATTAAAACAGAGCCGGACATGCTAGAGTGGAATAATTCTTATCCACTTCCGCTGACCCTTACCCTGATCCTGGAGATTTCCCTCCACCACGGTATCGTCCTATTCACCACATTATAATTTTCCCATGAAATTTGAGCTAAATGGAAGAAGAGCAACTAGGTACGAGGCATCTGCCCAAACAAAGTTCATTTGCATCCTTTAATGTATAGGCATCATCCTACCTCGCCCACTGGCTAGTGTTTCCTAGTACTATATTTACCGCGGCTGTTTTGCCTATTTCTCATGTAGCGCTATTTATAATAATCTCTATAATTTCTTGGGTAGAAGTAACACCTGGTAGTAGTTATTGTGGGCGCTACTGGAGAATTCGTATCCTGGGTCTACGCAGTTAGGGTCTTTTATAGTAAATCTTCGCCCATTGAACCCTGAGCTCCTGACCACACGGATTCGATTAATATTTTTATACTACAAAGGTTCTAAGCCTGAGTTAATCTTTGTTAAGTTGATATGGGCGTAGATATAGGGTCCGAGAGAAGCGATATCCCTATCCCAAATGTTATCTCTTGACCTATGGTGAATTATATAGTAGCAGGATTGATAATGGCATGCCACGTATGTGTATCGTAGGTTATTACTCTATCCCAATCTAGATGAGGATTCATATTAACGACATTGAAGTAGCAAAGATGCCAGGGTGACGCGTGCTAGGTTAGGATCGAGCAACACCAGCGTGATGCCTGAATCAAAGGCGTTGTACCGCCAAGCCATGTGCCAGGGCACGGGTGGTTTCATGTGGGGCATGTGCTGCTAATTTAGTGGATCAGGGCTCCACTTTGACGGGTGTGGCTTTTGCGGAACCACACTACTGGGTTCACCGCTCCAGGCACAGAGCTACATAGCAGGTGGTATAATGGACTACTACCTGCCCCCCCCTTCTCTCTTCATGTACGGAGTAGCTAGGATATATCTCCCAGGAAATATCTCTCTTCCGCAAGGACCAGGATAATCTTTGGTAGACTCCTTCCCAGAGCTTACTTGCGTTGCCGGAGATGGGCTCATTTCCTCCTTGTCCAAGGCACAAAGCCTTTCATGTCAGAGCTCGGTGGAAATGTGATCCCTCGGCGGCATGGTCTTGGGTTGGACCATGGGTCATCCTGCCATAGATGAACGATACAGTACAACCCATCAAATTAATAGATACACATCGTTGCGGTAGTAGAAGATCTTGCAGTCGAGACAATAGATACGTTCCCTGTATACGGAACTGAGTCACGCTGTATAATAATAAGATCCTCTCAATGTATGCTTAATCGCACATTTACTAGATTTGCCATATCGTAACCAGTCACGATCTAAGGAAGTGAAGTCGATATCGACAGTGGTGGTGGTGTGTTCGGCTTGGAAACCCGTTTCTGAGTTTCTGTTTCTCCAAGGGAGGTAGCAAGCGCGGGTCATACTGCACGTGTAGTCGTTAAAGGTCTTGGTCAAAGTGAACTATCGATCTCAAGTGAAATGCGCCGGAGAAAGCGGTTGTTGGGTGTTGCTGTGGGGGAACCGGGGGCTGTAGTTGGGGGTGGGCTCGTAGCTAGAGGAATGAGGTATCCAACCATCCTTGCGCAAGGGTCCTTTGCTCTATCCGTAACGGGATTGGACCTAGAGAGCTAAATAACGACTGGTAATTATGATAGCTTACTTTTCCTCAAATAGATAAATATTGTCAAATGATATATACAAGCTTAGGTTGGGCTAGGATCTGGTTAATTTTTTGAGGTTGTTGTAGATAATAGGGTCATCATTTGAAGTTGGGGATGGGGTTATTAACTAGATAGTTCAATAAATTAGTGAGTATGATGATGTACAGCCCGTTATTCAATATCCCCTCATATCAACTGTACTTGGTAGTGATACTTGTAGAATCATTTAGCTAATGAATTTCTTGGATTTGTTTTGCACGAACCCTCACTACTGCGTAACTACTCGTATGCCCTGTAGACCACCACGCCTTGCGCGCATATAGTCGTAATGTTGATAGTTTGGATAGTCAATGCCACCTACAAGATGCGCAAACAACTGGGCGCCTGGAAGACCGCATCAATATAACTTGTTCCCCTACGGTGATATTGCTCATGATGTCAAATCGAAGTTTCAACCTTCCTAAAGCGTTTTCGGCGCGTAAGTTAACTAGTTAAGCGCGCGATTAACTAGAAAAAGGGGCCCACGTGACTATGATTAATTTTGCTTAGTCAGACTTTATGAAAAAAAAAAGAAGCGCGAGTATCAGAGATCGTTCGACATCAAACATAACCCTTGAGATGGATAAGATACATACATATCTAGGGCCCTGCGGATGACCTTGTGCATAGGTTTTGTGTCTCTGACTTATAATGGCTTCTAAAAGCCTGGGGAAGCTGGCAACATCGCCAATTTCCCTCACAGAATTTTATCATGCTTTCACAAAGCTATGGACCACCTGGGAAGGTGGTAAATATGTGCCTCCACGGCGAATTGGTATGCACTCATCACTTTCTTTAACCCTTGAGTTAGCTGTGTATGCACTTAGTACTAGTCTGCGGCCGAATTTCTGACGAGTTATTCATAGCACTTGGTGTTAGCGGTGGAAGTGATTCTATGGCGCTTGCATACCTCTGCAGCCAATTGGTCACGCAAGACATTCTTCCAAGCTTAGAGTTGAAGGCATATGTTGTGGATCATAAGTACCGGCCAGAAAGCTCGGAAGAGGCGCGTTCAGTCGCAAGTCAGGTGGAAAAACTAGGTAGCGCCACTAAACCAGTCATACGCCAATATTATTACTTTATGTCTTTCACGAGGTAGCTATACTGACACTGGCTTCCAGGAATCGAGTCTGAAGTTCTCACCATGAAATGGCAGGCTGGGGAAGCTTTGACGAATAAGGGATTCGAAACGCAAGCGCGAATTCATCGCTATCAGTTACTTGGGAAAGCTTGTGTATCTGATAACATAAATGCCCTTTTCCTAGGACACCATCAAGATGATAACGTGGAGACTGCATTTATGCGCCTAGCTAAAGGCCATCAGAAACTTGGGTTAGTTGGATTTGATGACGTTGCGCCCATCCCAGAGTGCCATGGCCTATATGGGGTGAGCAAAAGCGGTTTAGATACATCACTCCTAGAGATCCTCGAGAGCACAAATATGGACGGCATTCGCTGGGGCCCACCTACGCAACCTACTATGCGTAATATAATTTCTACTTCGGGGAACATGCGATTTTCCACCGGCGGAGTCTACCTCTTCCGTCCGTTTCGATCGTTCTCAAAATCGCGGCTAATGGCAACATGTCAAGAAAACAATGTCCCATTTGTTACTGATGCTACAAACAAGGACAAAACGTTTACTCTTCGGAATACAGTGCGCCAACTCATAGATTCACAAGACCTGCTTCCACGAGCGCTACAGAGACCGTCAATTTTGTCTCTGGTGGATAGATCGAGAGAGAACACACAGAAATTCCGTGAGATATGCGACGCACTTCTTAGGATGGTAGAGATTCTCAACTATGATCCTCGCTTTGGGACAGTGGTCATTAAAATGCCTGCAATATCCGATCTACCCAAGGAGCAGAGAAAGGCCGTGTATGACCGGGCTGCTCTTCCAGAGGAAATACAAGAAATTTATGCGTCAGCCATGCGAAGCTTATGTGACCTTATTTCACCATACCCCGATCGATGGAAACCCCTATCCCAATTCAAAAACCCTGCACACAGAGTATTTCTGGGGTATGACCCGTCCAACAAGAACGGCACCATTTTCACTGTAGGTGGTGTGTTATGGCAAGCAATAAACAAACCGCAAGCCGTAAAACAGCGGACTGGGCGAAAGAGTGTTTCTAACACTACGCATCATTCAAATCCTACTTTCCCTGGTGACCTAAAACTTAAAGGTCAAGATTTGAATCCGTCCCCTAACCGGGCGCCTAATGTTTGGTTGCTGTCGAGACAACCTATATCATCTGGAAAGGAGACACCAGTATCAAATTTTGAGCTGAAACTACCTAACTACACTGTGAATAGAACGGCTCATGGGTTTATACTACGAAGTGGAAGCTACCGACTGCGGCCACGAGACCACGAGAAGTTCATCTATACTGAATGGACAGATTGGCAACTGTGGGATAATCGGTATTGGATACGCGTCCGTGGTCGTGCCAACATTAGACAACACGATAATACTCGGGACGATAGATCTCGGAAACGCCTATCCACATTCCCCAGATATTCATCCGATTCCGCAATCCCGATCAGACTTCGCGCTCTAAGCGAGTCAGACTTGACTGGGATTCGAAAGGTGTTGGGAGCGACTTTTAGAAGATCATTGGATAATGAAATCTCAAAGGGAGAGCTTACCCTCAGCGAAGAAGGCCAAGTTGAAGTTCCATCTCATCGGGTGTCGCCAGACTCAATTTTGGGCCAGTACCTGTTTTCTCGGCCGTCCCCCTCAGCATCAACAATGCGACCAAATCGAGGGGCTTCCAATCTCCCAATGAGCCCAGTTACGTTTCACAGAATTCTTGGCCTCCTCGCACCTGGAAAAATACGATTCACCCTTCCCGTGTTAACAACCACAGTGCCGGAAAACGGAGACTTTGAAGAATTGGATTTGCAAGAACAGCTTTTAGCGTTACCGTCTCTACCAATATCGCTTCCAACTAAAGTGCTTGTGAAGACCCCACTTGTAGGTGCCATGGGACCTACAGGTAGCTCTACGTTTGATGTACCTTGGAAGGTGGAGTATGAGACGAGATATAAATGGATCGAGCCAAGTACCGCCCGAGCAGTACTTAAGTGAAATATTTATGCAAAGCGTTTGTATGTACGATAGTTTTATATGTAGTAGCTATTTTATAGTTTATACGGAGGTGGGAAGTGAAATAATCATCATATTTTATTCTTTGTTATTGGGTACGAATAAGGTTGGAATTTAGAATATATTATTTAGCAACCAAGTACACCTCAAAGTAAACATAAAATTGGCCTCCCTACCAGTGAATATTAACCCTAAAAACTGTACTGTTACCCAATTCTACTCCCCAGTTGAACGCCAACATTGACCTGTCTACTAGTGCTGCCGCACAGGGGAAGGGACCAAGTCACGGCCATGTTCTATAAATATTTCTTCAGCAATATAGGTGAAAGTCGAGTCACTTGTCAAGCCCGGAGGGCTCACTAATTTGCTGCGCCTTCAATCCACTTATTTCTCTTTTTAACCTCATGTTTTCCTTCTTCACCCGCGCCACCTCATCGAGTGCATCTTTTAGTTGATTTTTAAGAGCTTCCTCCCCAGCACCAAGCCGGATATCCTTAGCCATCTTGCTTAATTCATTATTGAATCGTTCATATAGAGCTTCATTTTCCTTGCCAGCTTCGCGGTAAAGCTCATCAAGTTTTCGTGCACGCTTTTCGGAGACAAGAAGTGAATTCTCAAGGTCATTTTCAAGGGATGTTGCTCTAGCACCAAGGTTTGAGGTCATGGCAGAGAGTTTGCTTTCGAGGGTGCGAACTCGTTGAAGGAGGGCATTGGGCGACGTAGCGGTAGTAGGAGATGTAATAGGCCGAGAGCCTGCGGAAGATAATGGCCGTCTTCTAGAGGGGGACGTGTTGGAGGATAGCTCCTCAGTGACTGATGCGAGTTCTGCTTGCAAGGAAGACTCGGCAGAAGCCATGGCTTTTCTTTCGTTTAGAACGCGCTCACGTAGCTATTACGGTATTAGTTAGTGATCAAAATTACCATAAGGGTTAGAGAATGGGCTTACCTTTTGTGGGGTTTGCATCCGTAATTTTTGTGTTTTGGGCGGAGAAGCCGCATGTGAACGAAGCCCGCGCCCATAGCCATCACTACTACTTGGCCGTGGAGGCTTTTCTCGCGGTCCTGCAATCTTTGATGGAGTTCCGGCTCGCGTACTATCTGCTCTCCTCCGAAGTGGCATAGATATCGTTGAGGCATGCGGCCTTCTATTCGCTGGGCGATCCGCGAGTGTCGTCCTAGGCGAAGGAGGAGGGACATTTTCCTTAAGGGTTGCAGCTATTTGGCGCACAGGCGATGCAATTCGAGTTGGTGGAGTATTCTGAATCGGAGTTTGTTGCGCACTGGGATTAGGTAGTCCCGAGGGTTTAGCGGGCGGTGTTGCAGGCTCAGGGAGAGTAGATGGTGTGATAGTGATGTTTGATGGCTTTTTGAACTCTCTGTTAGCAAAAAGGGGTGCTACATCCGCTGTAGATAGCTGCTTCAGATCTGAGAGCGAGCTTCTCCTCTTTTTTCTTGGGGGAACGTTTCTTTCCACAACATGATGCTCGCCAATAGAGGCGAGAGAAGTCTGTGTGTTGCTATTTGAACTAGTCGGCCGAAGGTCTTCGTCTTGGGCGAATATTGTCTGCATAAGGGGTCGATCCCTTGAGCGGGGCCTTAGGAGACTGTGTAAGCGACTATCTGTGTCTGTTGATCTGGACCGCATGAGCGAGTTTTTGGAAAGCGAAAGGTCAGTCTCTGAATTTCCTTTTGATTTGCTTAAAGACCGGATAATAGAGCTGACTTTGCCCTCCCCATCCTTTATACTATTTTCTCGACTTAGCCCAAACCCAAACCGCTTACGGAATGAGGAGGCATTTGAACCTATTGATCCAGGCGCGAGCAGGCCACGATTCACTTCGTTGACTAAAGCCCCGTCGGGTGGTACGATAGGTCCAAATTCGTCAAATAATCTTTCGAAGTCTTCCACGAGTCTATCAAGAAGAGGTATTGTTTTCCTTGCATCACCGTCCTCGGTAATGATTTCGGAGAAAACATCCGTCAACGCACCTCTATCCCCATCGTTTCCGGAGTCATTGAGCAACTGTGCAAGAAGTTTTATTAATGCTGTAAGTGCACGGCGAGATTGCGGACTTATCTCGGACAGGAAGCCATGAAAATAATCTTCGAAATCCCCCGGGAATAACGCATCGAACTTAGCCAGTAAAATTAATAGGGACGTTTGAGATATTATAGGGCCGAACTTTTCCTTCCACGCCTTTTCAAGGAAGTTTTCAAATGCGACGATGAGCATGTCAACTGGGGCCTCTGCTGCGGCTTGAAGTTGACTGGGATCCTCTAAAAGAACGTTGTAAAGCTCATTGACAGCCGCAGCATCGACGCGGTCCCGTGATCGCAGTATCCGACCAACAATGTTTCCACTCCTGGAACGGATTGCAAGCGTGTAGGCAGTGAATGTTTTCTCCAGTTGCTCCAACGGGCTCGCAGCTCCGTCAGAAATACTAATTCCCCCATGCGAAGTTTTTGGTGGAACAGCATCGTCTAAGCTGATGTTAGACGTTTGGGGCTGAAGGGTCGGGACGGTGTGGGTTAGTACTGGTAGCGATGGAAGGGATTTAGAGGGTGTGTGTCCCAGGGACTTGGGATGTCCAGCACCCCAAAGGTTTGACAGCAATTTCGTTGGAGATGGTGGCCGAAACGCCTTAGACCCTTTTGAAACGCCCAAGATATGTTGAGCAACAATGCGTAAAATATTGAAATTGTTTTGGAGGATATTCCCAGTAAGTAATGGGTTTTGGGGCTGAGATAGCGGACGTAGCAATGCCGTAACTGACAAAAGATTAGTCATAATATCTCCAGCGACAGGCGATTTGTCTACTTACTTCGTTTAGACAGGGTAGCTGTAAAATCACTCGCGGAAAAGGTATCGCTAGATGGAGCGCCGACAACGGAATCTAATTCCATCTTAAATCTAGAGCCTCCTAACACTGGGGAGATCGATGCAACCACTTCTATCTGGCCTGAATTCAACTGATCTGTCAAAGTCGTTGCTGTAGCGTCCACGATCAATTTCACACTGGAAGGAAATTTAGGAATATCAGGTTCGGTTCCATCTTGTTCAAAAACACAAATGAGGGCACCCAAATTGCCAAACGCCCCTCTTGCGTTATGGAGTGACCACTTCCCACGTTCTCTATACTGTTCTGGGAACCTCCCTTCAATCCTGGCTTTGGTGATTTCTTCAATCAGTTTTGTTGCCTTGGCTTCATAGGTCGAAGTAAGTTCAAGGGTGAGAATGATATTTTTTGAACGTGAGTGTTCATGCTGAACAAAATTCTCAGCTGGGACAAGATACAAGATACGGCCACACTTAGATTGTGAGCACCGAACACTGGTAGTTGGTAGGGACTGGCAAAAGGTAAGCTCTAGGGGAGCGGCAGGACCCGCTGCATCCGCTTCCGTGCCCACTCTAGGTTTATCGAGATCGGCGCATAAGCCACGGGCAGTCCACTTGCTCTCGGGGTGCTTAGATAGAAAGACTAAGCAATCGGCGAAGAGTAAGAGTATGCCTGGCTGACCTCTTGATCCGGAAGAGCCTGACCGGAAAGGTGGTAGTAGGGTATACACATCGGCAGCAGTGATTAGACGCCCAGCCGGTGCCACAGACTCTGGCCACTCTTGAACTATCTTCTGCAAGTGTATTAAAGTCTGAGAGTGATCTGAGGCTGAATATGAATCTAGGGAGCATATTTCGGTGATGGTGTCACGAGCCTTAAGCAATGCCCTCACTGCAGGGTGCATTGATGGAAGAGAGCCGGTCATAGTATCAATTAGAAGGCTATACCGTGGGAGACGCTGAATGGGTTCCATAAGCAATGAGCGCATTCGCTGTTCTCCGGTTTCATAGACTCGCTTGGAGAAAGAGGAGTTCTGATCGCCCAGAAAAGAATTTAGAAGAGAGTAGAACCCCGTATGGGCATGCATGTATTGTCCATACGGCTTGGAAAAACGCGGAAGCCAGTCAAGCAAGCACTGTGCAAAAGCAATGGCACCTAAAGGGTCTTTTCTTCGGCCAGTAGTAGGGTCACGGGGGAAGACGGACGGGTCAAGCATGGTATCTTGCGATAGGTCTTCTAGGGCATCCTTCTCTGTTTGTTCAAGGACAAGGCGTATGGCATCCAAGAATCCCATATTCACCTCGAGTATTTCATTTAGACAAGGTGGAAACAGCTTGGCCAACGTTGATTCATCCGGGCTCGTGCTCGTTGGTGGTTTTGCCCTTGCCTTTTGGCAAAACTCCTGCGCAACGTTATGGACAAGGTCGTACATCTTATGAACATATCTCTCCTCCGTATCCACCACCTCACACATTGAAAGCCGAAGTGCTTCCTTTTGAGAAGCTGCAAATAACTTTGACTTGCTCATATTAGTTGGTTTTGATGGAGCCCGGCGCAATTTCGAGGTTGGCAGGAAAACGGGTTCACCCAAGGCATCCACCAAAGGCGCGAGTTTACCGAATCGGTCTGAATACTTCTCCCTGACGGGGGATCCGACGCTGGACTCGTTGTATCCAAGAAGAGATTGTCGCGCTGACTCAATTGGCGATGTTGGGATGTTTATCGAACCCGCCGGGACAACTAGATCTATGTCGATCCATGGAACAACTCTATCCGCAAACGCATCCTTTAGATCACGAACCACAGCTGCCGAATTCTCCACTTTTTCCATCTTGTCCGCCAGGTCAGCTGCATGCAGCTCGTCAAAGAATTGTAATGGTTTGGAGCTTGGTCTCCCCGAGCGCGCGATCGCAACCAGCTCGCTCTTCACTGACTCCGGAATTTCTGAAAAGTATTTAAACAAACACACAGCCAGCCCCCGATAGACTTCTTCCCCTTGTCGTTCGCGTGGTAGGTAGTTCACGGCGGCATATAAAGGAGCAGCCGGCGATACCGTGATGCGGGGATAGCTTTGCAGCCCACCCGGAGCGAATATATGGGCCTGGATGCGCGAGCTGCTGAGGGTCGAGTTGGCCGTGGTTGCTGAGCCATGGAAGACAAATATAGAGGACAGGATCGGGTCGACAGCATGGTAAAGAGCGAGTTGTTCAAGCGGAAGGCTCGCGCACGAGCTGGCCGCGGAAGCCATGACGGCTGCTTCGAGGGAGAAGGGGAGGAGGTATGAAACGAGGATGCTGTCTGTTTGTCTGTCTGTCGTGCGCGTTCCGCGATGTTAACGAAAACAGCTCTCTTGTCTGTTCGGCGATGAGGTCCTTATCCTCCTTTCAACTTTCTCCAATAACTATACGCCAAAACCTGCCAGATATGCCAATGATAACCCCAGGCGCATATGCGCGCTGCTGTATGCTCCGTCTGTCAATCGGTGTCTGGTGAAGCTATACGGCCGCCGAACGCGCTGGTACTCCTCCCTCGCACTGTACTCCGTAGTCAAGGGGGTGTGTCTCTTCACGAGCGCGTCATGCTAGCCCAACGCACAACCGATCTCGCCGCGCACGAAGACAGAGTCTAAAGGACCATCCACGGGAGCGATGCGCCAGGTAGACGCCGTCGCGATCGCTAGGAGGAGAAGAAGCGTGTGGAGTGAGATACTAGTGAGTTAGTACCTTTGATGGACTGAGATCGATCTCTAAATACAGCGTCAGGCTGGCGGCTCGTGATTGGCCGCGGCTGCGTTAAGCGCGTTTCAGGTGAGCTCCACTAACAACAACAATAATTTCACGATACGAAGACGATCAACATTTGATATTCGCTAACAGCTGCTACAGGTATGCTTTTTCTACATGACATAATCACTGCTTGGAGCGTCAAAAGTCGACAGCTGATGCCAGATCGGTTGCGTTTTATGTGTAGACGGAGCAAGCATGGAGGAACCAGGTCAAGATGCCGAAAGACTTGAGAAGCCGGACGCATCCCAGACGGGAGGACGACAGTTTGAATTGGGCCCATGGAAATAAAACAATCCAAAACAGGTATGAGAAGGGAGAGATCATAAGGTACATGAAACAGAAGCGTGAAAGGGAGCGAATTATATGCTCCAAATATCAGCCCGCCTGCGACTATCTGTCCACTCAGATTTGCCAGCAGGCGCAAAAAGAAAAAGCACAAGGTAGAATATCTGAAGATACGTTCGGCATGGCCGAAGTGCAAAACGGAATAAATCAGTGTCAAAGGGAAGTCGATGCTTGCTGGGTTATATCAAAGGCGAACTATCCTCAACAATAGGACAATCGGATATGGAGGGCAGCTCTCAAGAGTCCCAGCCCTAGTTTTAACGAGTCAGCATTTTGCTTCTTGGATAGACAGCCTCGAGGCAAGAGACGCTGAACCAACCTTCTCCTTTAACTTGGCATGGTACTGGGAATCCCTATCCTTTCTCGTGACATGACTGTCTCTAGATCCGGCAGTGGAGAATATACTTCCTTCTCTCTTTTGGAATCGCGATGGCGGTACTTGGGCAGCATCTAGGGGTGAAGATCTTTGTTAGCAATGGGCTAGAATGAAGTGTGGGAGTGACGGCTTCTGGCTTACCCCATTCCTTACTCAAGCGTCTATCGCCCGGTGGTGAAGAGCCTAGAGAAGATCCTAGTGCAGAACCCTGGCTTCCCTTACGCTCAGGTGCAGCGGTGGCCTTTTCAAACCCGTCCGAACCTCGCCTATCGGCAAAGGGATCGTTTTGGTTTGTCATCGGTTCTCCTGTGTTTTGATATGTGTTTGTCTGGCCAGGGACCATTTTTGCTATTGTTGCATATATTAGCATCAGGGAGCTTCACGTTGAGAGTCGACAAAGCCAGCTATGATGATAGCTGCCTGGCCTGCTTGAACGGCATGGAAGGATGCTGGCTGTGAAGACTTACGATCAACCGTCATATGCTGGCCAGATGAAGCCATGGAGATGTGCTATCGAGGGACTCTCTATGTGGGTCTCTATAATGTACTCGATGATAATAGAGCGACAGGAAGCGTTATATACACTTGTTCGGCTTGACAGTAAGCTTGGAGGCAGCGAAGTTATCTCTATATGAGTATGAGAGAACCCTTCAGGTGTATGCGTGTTCTTATATCGAGTGAGCCTGATTTAAAAAGAAAGTGAGATCATATGTGGACCAAGAGTTGCTTGTTAATATGGAGGGCAGTGATGGAAAGAACTCCAACTGGGATGGCGACTCGAGGACCCTTATATAACAACGCGAAACCTTGGTTGGAATGAGGTACGTCGAAGTGGGCGATCTCACATGTACCAGGAAAGTATGCATTCTCCTGAGGCGAGAAGTGTGTACCTTGACGGAAAGTTATTCTTGCCATCGTCCACCTCAAGGGGTAGTACTGCAGTAAAAGGTCGTCATTTAGCCTCTGTCCTACGAGCAAATGAGGGCCATCTAGAGCGTCTCCATCGTCTACTTCAGCTCGATTTTCCCATAGTGTCTCCGCAGACGACCATTATTTTCCGCTACGGAGCACTCAGGCGCAAGCTGTATACATCCACTTGGCTTGGTTCTTCGAAGGGGCTAACGTTGTTAACCAGGAATCATGGATCATCCATGGTCTAGAGTTCGCCTATCCTATGCCAAACCTTCTCATGCTCTCCGTTCCCAGTTCAGGTCGATTCAGTAGGAGCTGAGTTTGGATTTCGAGCTTCCTGTATGGGAGTGGATACAAAAATGCGGAGTGAGGGGTGTCATAACGACGAGGGATCTGCCAATAACCATAGAGGCTAGAGGTCTGGAGATTCTTGACCAGAACCTTGTCCAACAGCGACCTTCCCTGCTGCATATGCTATACTTTGGCAAGTATGTGGCTGATGGCTGTGGTGCCGTGGAACTTATCGTCAAAGTGGCGAATGGGGGTAGTGACAGCCGTATCCATGTCACACCATCTACTCTATATGTACTCCGGACTGCAGTATTTAAGCTGCCAGGATTTGTAAGGCGTTAGCCAGACGAGATGCTAAGCTCATTCCATGGGTTGTAGGTAGAGCTTCTTTCTCACCGAGACGTATAGAATGGTGCAACTTGCCGGTTAGCTGCCTGGGATTATTGGAATACGACATCACTATTGGCTATTCAAGATCCCGACTGCCGACTGGCTGACTTCCCGTGTTCGTGAGGCTTTAATACAGCAAAGAACACTACCAGAAAGGTCTCGTAGTTGACAGGTATAGCTAGACTTTGGCTGCACCGAAGACGGCTGCTTCTTTGTTCTTAGATACGGCTGTAATGGTCGGGTGATGTGATGTGATGTTAGGAGGATTGTTATCCACTCTGAAGCTAGCAAGCCACGCGAGAGATCCACCGTCAAGTCCTAGGCCGCGAGATATGACTGACTCTACGTTGGCCATTCAAGACCAGCCAGGTACATGATCCCCTTGACGGAGTACGAGGAAGGAAACGAGGAGAACACATCAGTCAACCGACCAGTGCCTATCCTGGCCCCTGCATCGGTAACCTAATAACCGTTTTATGCCATGTAGACAAGGGACAACGGCGTCCCTGTTCGTCAAGTGGTCGTTATGATATGAATTATATCGGTAGTCGCCGTCGGACGGAGGGGAACTGCCGATGTGTTAACATGTCTTATAACCTATAGTGATACCTCTGTTATGTCTTATCTGCACCTCGGCCAGAGGAACTGCGTGTTCTAGCCCACGCTCGGTGCTACGTGGGCTATCTGCGACTGGTGGGTCTCACGTTCAATCCTGCAGCGCTTATGAACCGAGATGTCCAACGAAGAGGGAGAATAATAGTCAAAAGTCATCGTAGTAGTCGAAGTCGAAGTCGAAGTTGAAGTAAGAAGATAGAACTTTCCTCTTTCGGCCAAGTGGGGCGGGGCCATCAGGTGGTATATGCAGAATGTGGGGAAATGCTTAGGTAAGTGGTTTATTTATAAGCAGTCACGGGGAAGTCACGGGGTACCTCCTTCTCGAACTTCTCTTGGCATCGGTTTCTCCTTCGCATCTTCGAGCATTTTCAACCAGCAACGAAAAGTGCAACCACTGAGGGAGCAGTCTCACGTCGCCACAGCTACTGTCATACCAGAGCCAAGGCCTTGACCCTGCGTTGGTACTGGGATTCGCTCGGTCGCGTGGTTCTGCACAGCCACGGTCTACTTACCTTATCACGACGCCAGCCAAGCGTCCGCTGAGTACTAGTCGAGCACCGAAAACCCTTGCTTGGAAGAAGTTTAACTGTAAAATTGGCTTGGGGGAGAGGGAGCAGCAAAGGACATGTGATGCATTACTTTCTTGAATCATAGTGACGGCAAAGTGGGTTGCCTTTGAACTCCGTCGATGCATATAGATCCCGGTTAGGGCTGAAGGAATACGCAATCATCACACAGGGAAAATCACAAGATGTTCATGCGAGCTATTCTAATTAACCAATACAAAGCAGAAATTGTACACATTTAGCCAACGAAGATCTTCGTTACCTGTCGGGAGCCCGTAGCGTCTAATCCACTTCATCGTCAGACTCAGCTTCGGCCTGTTCGGTCTGTCCCACTTCACCAGCGTTGGTATTACCTTCTGGCTCTCTAGGTACGTCAGCACTCTGGTCCTTGTCGTCACCAACGCCTGAATCGCTTTGTGGTTTTGCCCCGGGCTGCTTCGTATCACTACCTTCGGGCCTTGAAGGGCGTGCATCTGCCGGAGCAGGGGGGAATATCTCTGCAAAAAGATTGGGGAGGAACCGGTCGAGTCGTTTTCGCGTCTCAGTCCATATCTTGTCCTTTGTGGGGTCCTTGTTCGGCGGTGCTACCAGGTATCCTCCATCGGCCATGACAAGAAGAATATTCTTTAGGCTCTCAGGTACTGCTTCTTCCTGTGAGTCATTTTAGGATATGTTAGTGAGGTTGTACAGAGCAGCGGGTCACAGGCGAGGGCGACGTAGGGCTACTACGCGTTATCGCTCTACCGTCTTCCCTCACTTGAACAACGGGGGAGGGAACGAAATGAGGAATGACGGCTGACCCGCGGAGCATTAAAAACAAAGGAAGGGAGGGGAGATGGTTTGTCTTACAAGGCTGTCTCCCTGCCCGCTATTCATCATTCGATCCAAGATATCCAAAATTTTCAGCCACAGGTCTAACATACCCTCCCACTCGGAGAGTAGGACGAGATAATGAAGGAATATCTTGCACAGTAGGGTGGCGGCCTGGACTCGAGTCTCACTCATACCTAGGGGGTCGGACTGATACACCTCTGGCTTGAGTAGTCGTAAGATCAATGGGAATAAAACCTCCCCAAAGATTGCGACCCATTCAGTGTGGTCTGTCGATGCAAGCTCAGGTGATAACAAGGATCTCTGAAGCGCGGACATGGCTTGATTGCGAATGTCGCGGCACGGGTTGAGACCCTGATTTGTGAGAGCATTGAATATCGGAGACCAATACGCAGCCCATGCTACAGTCAAACATTAGCCTTCAAATATCGAGAGGGAGTAGCATACCACCTGAGGTGGGATTTAGATGTGGTACCTTCGTTTCTTTCAAGGTGGGATTGTTGGATGAGCGTCGGTATACGGCCAGTAATCCGGTGGATTACTCCAATCGCTTTCGTTCCACGGATGACAAATGGATTGTCCCTATTTTCGATATAAGCATCAATGTCTGACCGAACCACTAAGACGGGTAGTAACGATATACTTACCGAACCCTAACTTGTTTGACTGGCTTGGGTCGGCGAAGCGCCATTTCACGTTTGATCTCTCTCACAGTAGCAATTCCTCCGGCAGTTGCAAAATCGTTCGTGATGTTTACTGCAGCCTCATAATTATCCGCCGTAATAACTGGGACTGTCGACTCAACTATACCCTGTAGCAACTCAAATACCATCTGGGCAGCATCATGATGCTGATGCAATCTCTGAAGAATAGACCAGAAGTCTGGTGAAGTGCTAAGTTCGTTCTTCAGAGCCTCGGACTCGTTAAGACATTGCAACAAGCCAGTTACGACAGGAGTTGCAACTATTTCCAGAATAGGTTGGTCGAAGCTGGAGATTATATGCAATACCACAGGTGGTCGCATGAACGATTGTTCCTATAAACTGTGTTAGAACTTGGATATCAATAGTAATCTGAAGACGAAATGACGTACATAGCTATGGCGGAGAAGTGTTAAAAGATAATAAACAGCTCGAGACAGAGTCAAGTGGTGTATATTTTTGGCATCCCGCACAATATCCTGGAGGGCGACAGTCAACTGGTCCCCGAGTCTTTCTATTGTGGCCTTGTCTCGGAGGGTGAGGACAGTCGCAAGCTCAAGAATATATAAAACGCCAGGCTTGTAGGCAGGTTTATTCTTGTCCGTCTTACTGCTCTCAGATCTCTGTAGATTTGGAACAGGGCGCTCAGATTTCACGACAATGACTGCAGCCCCAGAATCAGGAAGTTCCGCGAGTAGGGATTCCACGAATAATACCACGGAGTCGAGCGGCATGTTCCTACAAACGTTAGAAAGGTCTAACTGCTTATAAGCAGCACGATGAATGGCTTACCTAAGATTGGTGAAAAGTTGAGCTACATCACAGGCGTTGATGCAGTCTACCGTGCACAATGTGTTCTCAAGTTCCTCATCAGACGGCTCGGGTGGGTCATCGGCGGCATAACTTGAAAGATAGGATGTAAAGGCAGAGAGTAGGCTGGTATCGCTCTCCCGACTGTCGCGATCGATAACTTGAGACGGTGGCTGGAGAGGGATAGGGGGCATATCGAGGACCTTAGAGAAAGTGTCGAATTGAGGGATAAGGGAGTTGATGAATAGATTATGGAGGATTTGAATAATATGGTCCCACCCGTTCTTCTGTATTAGGGCTTCATTGCCAACAAGGACACGGAAGAGCACCGCTGTGGCGAGCTGCGCTCTAAAATCTCTGCCGAGTCGGACAGCAAGCTCACTAACCATAACGCTCTTCTTTCCGGCCTGTATTTCGGTGTTGAGAGAAGTGTTTGAAGGTGTCGCTGATGCCAACGTGCTGATGGAGCTTAGACAGTATATGATGCGATCGAGGACACTTTTCAGCTTATATTTCGCCGCAATTTGAGCACATTGATCGAAACCAATAACCACCCTTGAGAACACCGCATCATCTGATGCCGACATGAAAACATATGATAATGTAGCAATAACCGGCTGCCAAGTTGCTTCGAACATGTCGGCATCAAAAATATTTGTTTCACAAAGTGAAAGGTTTCCCGATGACTTTGCCTTCAGCAGCAGCTCTTTCCATGCAAAATCGAACGCCTGTTTGTTCTCATGTTCATCCGGCAGGATGATTTCACTATTTTGAATTGATGAGTATATATCCTGTAGATACTCTGTCGAAAAGTCCTTTCCATTATTGACACCGCGGAGATTTCTGGCAAACCCTTCATATGACATTTTGTTTTGGGGTTTGATGTTCTGGTTGTACATGTCCGTGTTAAGGAGAATAATGGCATATGTTAGGACGAAGAGCGAGTCCTTGTCCGCAATTTCTTCGGGATGGACTGCATCAAGATATTTTTCTGCAAAAACAGTGACAATTCTTGCAATCAGCGGAGCTTCGCCTGGTAATCTCAAGGATCCTAGTAACTCTCTCAGAGCTTCAACTACATTCTTTCCTGTGAAATCCTGTAGTCCAATAAATGCATCTAGGAGCGGTTCGTTGGATCTATGGGACAAGTAATCGCCAAGCTCCTTTTTAGATACCCTGGTGGTCCCTTTCAGGAATTTGGCGACAAGCAAGGGGTCATCAGGATTCTCAATTATACCCTTCGAGGCAAGAAACGCTATCCCTGCCTTGGGCTTTTCATTGAACTTCGAGGTTCCCTGTATGATAATTTTCTTTTTCTCACGCTGACTTCGTAGCCGCTTTAGCTCAGGATGGTCATCACTTGGAGGACCTTGGTCAAGTCTGTCTGCTAAGAACTGAACGTAACCTAAAAGCGCATCAAGACACAGAGGCGGAACATTGGTAGTGCTCCATGTTGCAGAGTCTGGGAAGGCATTTCGGGACAATAGGCCAACCATATCTTCGCAAAGGTCTGCTTGATCAACGTCGCAGTCGTAGTTCGTGAAGAGCTCAGCCATAAAGTTAGGAATCCTTACGAGGGCTCCGATACTCTCGACCATGGCTTCTCTAGCCTCAGGCTTTCGAGACCCGCCTTCCATGCCCAACTTTTGACGATCTTTAACAGGCACCGGTGTTGATCGCCCGCTCCCTGCCTGTGATGGTGATGGTTTCACCAATTTTGGAGCCCGTGGAACTCCAGCATAAAGAGACGGATCAATCCCTTCTTCTCTAGGTATATCAACTCTTGGATGTAGGCAAGCAACAAGGTAAGAGAGAAACAATTCTTGCTGTAGCTTCAAAACTCGACGACATGTGGCAAGTAATGTTCCAGCAACCCTTAGCGAGCTATTCAAGATGACGATGTTATCCGACCTTATTAGTTGAAACAAGTGCCGGCATAAATCATCCTTAGCAAGTTGAGCGAGGCTTGGGTGTCTTGCAATAGAAGGACCAGAAACCTCCAAGGCTACATCGATAATTCTGAGAGACATCACTCTCATCGCATCCGTATGCTGGGGATTATGTGGATCTAGCAGATCAATGAGAACGCGGAAGAGCTCGCGAATCGAAGGTAGCCCGTATGGCTTCATTTCCTTTTCTAAATCCTCATATGGCTTGGTTTGTGCAGTAGCCCCTCCTTCTTCTTCTTGAGCCTGGGTATCTGTCGAGCTCTCACCACTAGCACGCTCCTCCTTCTCAGGGTTGGCGGTATCAGTCCCCAAACTCGACACGTGTTGTGATGCCACAGTTTCCCCATCTACAGAAGGGTCCATCTTGAGGTTCTTCGAGGTTTCGTCGACCTTTTCATTCCCAAGGCCTGACTCCGGCTGGGTCTCATCTTCAATATCGAGACGTGCCAGCCGCTGGAAAATTATCTGACACATATTGACCATGGACATCTCAGCCGATCTCCGGAGCACCTCTGATAGACGCACTTGACAGCACATGCTCAGTCCGGTTTCCATCATTTCGCACACGCTCTCATCGCCCAGTAAATCCCCCTCTGACCTAGAAAGCATTCCCTCCATGAGCTTTAATATCCGAAGGAGCACAATCTCATCGGCTGCCGAATCACTGGCTTCAAATCTACAGTGTGTAATAGCTGCGGATAATAGCTGCAGCGCCACCGACAAGCGAGGAGAGTCATTGTTGATGATGTTGTAGGCAAAAAACTTGGTTATGGCAGTGAGGGCCAACGACGTAATTGGAGCCGAAGTCGAGGAGGATCGGATAACCTGCAAGAACGGGTGCAACAAGGATGGTGTGTCGAACAACCGTATATCACTGCAATCCTTCAAGTCAAGTCGAAGTCTGGTGAATGCCGACATTAACGGGTTATCCTGTATGCTTTTGCCTCTTCTTCCTCTTAGGCCCCATCTACCTGCCAGCGAGTAGTCTCCATCCGCATTTGGCGCACCAGGTTTCGAAACTCCAAATCTCTGTATAGGCTTTGAGCTGAGAGAAAAGCTCCCGGGGCTCATGGGACTCGATGTCTCCCGATCCAAACCCCTCGAGCTCACGCCTCCACCCAGAATTGCTGCCACCGACGAGTGTGCCCATCTCGCATGTTTCCTCATAGCCGACGTAACGGCAATGCATTCTGTCGTTACTAAAGCAACGGGATTAATGGCGATCGGTGCAGCGGCCCTCAACGGCGTTGTATTGCGGTCACCATTAATTCGGACGCCTGGGAGGGGGGATGAGGCGGGTTGCCGAAGCGGCAGGTCGTGGAGCGTATGCGAGTCATCATTGCTATCTCTCTCAAGCTCAATGCTCATATTTACCCTATCGCGATTCCTCTGTGGTTAGAATAACAGGTATCTATAGGCGCGGTGTAAGTAGATGGATGGGTAGATCGCCCCGGAATTGGTAGCAGCTCACATATATCGATTTTCCGCGGAGTTCCCTATTCTCTGCGTGTCTAAGAACCGCTACACTCGCAAGGTGTCTTCGCTATAGAGTATTCAAGAAGGATGAGATTCGCCGTTGTTGCGTGTTCGCTGGCCCAAAAGTTAACAGGTAACACCTTGAAGCTCTGGATTTTTTCTCTATTCGGCCTAGTGTGCAACCTGCCTTATATGGACCCAATCCGCCGCCTAACAACAGCATCTACAACGAGCACAGTGAACTATATCAGGGCCGACGAGAGTAGAAGAGAGACCAATTTTTTAGCTATAGTACACAGCGTAGGCTAATAATTGGACTTTGCTTTAAAAGGGGTAAGAGTAAGGTGTAAATGCTCGAAGTTTGAATATAAAATGTTGAGAAATCGGAGGCCATGTGAGGTAAAAAAAAAAGGAGCCACACCCAAACACCAGAATCCCAAGTGAACACCATTTTCCCAGGCTCACAAAAGAAGATAGTCGAAATGTTAGTAATACAACTGAATAGGGCGCGAAGACAGCAATGCATAGCTAGAAAGGGAAAGGGTGGAAGGGAAGGTCGAAGCTTGTCTAGGCGGCTTGAAGGCCAACATATGTCAAGACAAATGAAAAGTAATATGGCGACTGCAGAGTATGTCGAACATGGGGAACAAAGTGTTAGAAAAGGTGATTCCCCAGCCCTAGGTAAAATTGGATGGACCGATGGGAGTGAAGTCATAGGTCTGGTAGGCGTCGATGGAGTGCTGTAGGTGCACCGCCTATAGCTCATCATCAAGGTCGATAGCGTCTGGGTTTGCAGCCGGGGCAACAGGTTCGTCTGAGCGTTTACCGCCCTCCGGCCCTGTACTGGCTGCAACGAAACCAATCGGTGCTTGTGCCTGGCGTTCCAACGCCGCCATGGCATCTGTGGCCCCCTCTCCTTGGCCGGCAGCTTCATTTATGGTCTCCTTGGTGATCTGCTTGCTGCGAGCAATTGCCTGCGAAGCGATAAAGTTGACATCGGTACTGTAATTCATGGTTAGTCCTGCCATGCCATAAAAAATGAAGGAAAAATAATCTTAATGGAGCGTGAACGTACTTGTACTGTGCTTGAACACTTCGTTTAATGCGAAGCATTTCCTTGAAGGTATCTTCATTACCGTGTTGCACTTCAAATGCTTCCCATTTCTGCCAGAACTCCGCGTTGGTTCGAGGGTCACAGAACTGCGAAGCATGGCCATAGATGGCTCTTGCACGATCAATCTCACCCAGTCTGCGTTCCATTTCTGCGAACTTAAGACACATGTCCTTGGCTTCTTTGTCAGGCAAGGCTGCAATAGCTCGCTCGTAGATAGGTCGAGTAGACGTCAACCCAAAGTTCGAAGCAGATTTTGTAATGTAGAAGTTGAACATCTCGGATCGATCCTCATCGGATACAGCGCGAGTTGCACGCTCGTAGATTCGCATAGCATGACGCGCCAAACCCCTTTCCTCTTCAAGATTCCCGTACATGAGATACAGAACCTTTGCGAATTTGGGCGGACATCCATCCACCGCTTGCTCGAAAAGATCTCGCAGTCGTTCGATGCCAATCTTACGATCCACAGCCTTGGTCAAGTACAGATTCCACAACTCGAAGGCGACGGGGTAGTTAAAGAGATCAAGACCACGTTCGTATATCTTGAAGGAGTCCTCGAAATATTTATGCTCCTCCAAAAGATTGGCGTAGTTAACGACGGTTTGAGGGGTAGCAATTCGGAGCTCAAAGATTCGTTCGTAGACTTTCGTAGTATCTTCAAGGCTTCGCACACTCTCAACGAGGTCGACATAGAAACTCCACAGCTTCCAGCTTTTATGGATACGTTGCTGTGGAGAGAGGGTTTCGTCAAAGTAGTCCACGGTAGATCGCTTTGGTGCTTGGGTCGCCTTTGCCATGATTTCAACAGCGCGGTCAAAGTTCTCATTCCGCAGTTCCATCTCTGCCCACTCGCACCAAGTTTCTGCTAGCTCGGCAACGGTTTTGAAAGACACCTTAACTGCCTTATCCATGATTACTCTTGCGGTTTCGAGGTCACCGCCACCCTCATAGAATTTGGCATAGTTGACCCAGAGCTCGTAGAACTTTCCGTGAGCTTTCTTGGGATGGATCGTAGCGATAGCATCGGTATAGGTCCGTACCACTTCCGTCTTGTTGTCACCCCATAGCACCACTCGCTTTTCCCATTCGATCACGTTGTTAGGGTTTTGTCTTAGAAGCACATCGTTAACTAAGAATGGACGGCGGTCCATAAGTTGTTCGAATCGCATCATACGCAGATCCAGGTCGAAATCAGCATTCTCGTCTATTTTTCCTTTCTCTGACCGAGCAGCAGCCTTTTCCATGAGTGCTCCGATAATTGACTCCTCGAATTCGACATACGAATCAAATATCATGGTGAAGTCTCGAATCGTCATAACAGTAGTAATTCCCTCTTCAAAAACATCACGCGCCTTTTCGAAGTTCCCTTTCGTTATCCAGTAAGTAGCCAGTCCGACCCATAGTCTCCCTCGTTGATCCGGGAATTTATCGACGCCGCTCCGAATGATCAAGTCAACGTTGATACCCACATGGGGTCCAGTCTCAATGTCTTTCGCCTTGTTGACGAGCAATTCAACCATTTCTGTCCAGAGCTGGAAGTGGCTCAGTCCGTTCTTCGATTGAAACCGAGGGTTGTCTAAAATCCGTATATACCACTTGATGGCTTCGTTGTATTGTTCCATTTGCACCAAAATAGCAATAAATTCTTCTGCATCTTCTGGGTGAATTTGCATGTATCTATTCCAGACCTTTACGGCGGTATCACCAGACGCCGAGGCGGCAAACGCCTTGTAAAGCTTCCATAGACGATTATGCTGAGTGATAGGCAGGGCACGAAGGGCACGATCAAAGGTCCGCCGTGTCTGAGTAACAAGAGGCTGCTCAAGCAAGAATGTGAGATACATCTCCCAGATACGAGGCATCTTGTTTAGAAGGACGACGGCTCGTTCGAAGAGCGCGTTGACCTTGAGGTACTCAGATTGGTGGGTAGACGGGTTTCGCCCTCTAACGTGATTAATTCGAAGTTCAAGATACTATAGACGGGATACACAGTTAGTCTACGATCAAATAGCGCTTCGAGGGGGTTAAAGGACGAATCCTCTTTCACGGAGCTTACCATCTTCCAAAGCTTGTATGATCGGGGCAATTGTTTGCATGCTCGTTCCATTATCTGTAGCAGCACTTAGCAGTCATTCTCCTCCCCCGGCGGTTAGATGTGACATGACTTACAAACGATTGCTCATAGAGAGTGCCATTCTGCTTTTTGTATTCGATGTAGGAGAGCCATGGCTTGATGCTGCCGGGATCACGGAGGATATCCTGCTCATAGACGGTATCGTCGTTCGCCTAGAGGGGTCAGCAAGGTCAGGACACAATATTGCATTATCATATGCGCCCATACGAGGAGAGACTCACGATCAAATAGAGATCTCGACGCGGAGAGGAGTCCATCTTGTCCCGCTCAGACGACAGCTGCTGGGGCCGTGAGCCAACAAGAGTCCCGGGCATCTTACCACTCGCCGCGAGTGGGACCTATACAAGGTCACCACTGAATAAATGCACAAGTGTGCTGCTGCAAGTGACAAACTGTGCCTGGCGGTTAGGGGTCCCAGGTCCTCTGTCGTCGGGTCCTCCCAGCGCATAAATATAAATTCCCACCGAGCAAGCAACTTGTGGCAGGTGGGGTCACGTGGTGTTGATCTGCCCAAGCTTCCGCCAGTTATGACATCCCATGCACTCTTGGAGACGCCGATATCAAGAGTTCCCTGGAGACGATGATAGGATCGAGTCTTCAGAGCTAGCTGCCGTCCCTTTTCTATGAACTGTTAGACCTCCTACCGACCAACTTTCGCGATGTCAGGCTCAGCGGTAAGCTCCATGCAGGCTGCGAAGCGGACCTGAAGCTGATCTCAGGGATACAGGATCGCGAGGCAGTGTTTCCCACCAGGCAGTCGTTGGGGTTGATGAAGGGGAAGCTGAAGGGAGCTGAACAAGGCCACAGCTTGCTCAAGAGAAAGAGTGAGGCGCTGACAAAGTATGTACTTCCTTTATGGACAGTAGTCTTTTATAATGGGAATTTGAAAGCTAACTACATTGTTTTACCTGTAGACGGTTTCGAGGTACGCAAGTGTCCCAAGGATCAACTACAAAGGCAGCTCTAAATGATTCCTCTTATCAGAGATCACAAGACGAATCGATGAAGCCAAACGGAAGATGGGCCGGGTGATGCAGATTGCTGCCTTCTCCCTCGCCGAAGTGACGTATGCAGTCGGCGGTGATATTGGCTTCCAAGTCCAAGAGTCCGCCAAACAAGCACGCTTCCGAATCCGAACCAAACAAGAGAACGTCTCTGGTGTCCTTCTGCCTCAGTTTGAGAGCCTGACTACCGAAGGAAACAATGACTTTGGCTTAACTGGTCTTGGAAAGGGTGGACAACAGGTTCAACGATGCCGCGAAACCTATGCAAGAGCAGTCGAAACACTGGTGGAGCTCGCAAGTTTACAGGTATGCTCTCGAGTGTTCTTTATGGTAAACCATCTAGCGCTCTAACACCAATATTCAAACAGACAGCGTTTGTGATTCTAGATGAAGTCATAAAGGTGGTGAATAGACGAGGTTTGTTTCCCATTACCCCGGCTGTTCTATTTCTATCTCTTTAGCTAACAGACAATTTCCTATAGTTAATGCAATGTATGACCGTGACCTACTCTAAGTAATGTGGTCGAAATACTAATAGATTTCTTTCTTCAGCGAGCATGTTATTATACCCCGGACGGAGAACACCATTAAATGTTAGTTCTACCCTATCCCCGAAATAAATATGTTGACTAACTTATTTTTTGAAGATATCAACTCAGAGCTTGACGAATTGGACCGCGAGGAATTCTACAGGCTCAAAAAGGTAAACACTCTATGGTATAAAACACAGTTCAATGGTTGCTAAATATTATCCCTAGGTTTCGAACAAGAAACAGCGTGACACCGCCGCGCTGGATGCTGAAATTAAAGCTAAGCAACAGCAACAAGGGCTTAGGGACGGGGGAGGGGAAGCCGCTGCACCAAATGACATGCTAGCTGAAGGGGATGAGGATGTTATATTTTAGGTTGATTATACTGTGAATAACACTGAAATTTGAGCAAATATATACTGCTGGCTTGGGCCCCTCAGCTTTGTGATATGCTTAAAAGCATAAAAAATTCTTTATTTTACTAGAATACATTGAAACCACATCTGGGTACTAACTACCACGAACAACCCAACGCCTAAACGACCGTGAAGCTTTCATATAAGAAAAATGGCAATCACCCAAGAATTTCCAGTCCAGCTCCTATCACTGTCTCTGGTACGTAACCTTGATCGGTTTCTCGTTCTCACCGAGAGCCATTCCTGATGTAGCTTCCTTCGCGCTGATTGCCCCCGATTCATTATCATATTCCACGAATGCAATACCCTTTCTCCCGGGGACAAGACGGACTTCTTTAAAGCCAGGAAATCTTCCAAATATGGCACTCAATCCATCTGCGTCGTATGACTCGGGCAATTCCCTTAAGAACAAGATCTTGTTTGGCGGCAGGTATTCGTCTGGGATAACTGGCGCTGCAGCACCACCTGTAGGCTTGAGTCCGGCTCCCTTGGCAGTCTTTGCTGGACGAGCATCCACGCCTCCAGCTGCACCAGAGGCACCAGCTGGGCGTTTTAGTTTCTTTTGAGCTTCTAGAGCTTCCTGTGCTTGTTTCCTCTCTAATGATAGATAGAACACATGTCAGTGTTGGGTTTCTTTCCAAGAAGCTCCCGTGAATCAAAAGCGCACCTTTCTCAGCTAATCTTCTCCGTTTGTGAGCTTCTAACTCCTCGTCACCCCCTTCCTTCATGACCGTCGCATCACTTCTTGTTTTCGCATACTCCAAAACCATCGGCTTTTCGAATAGCTCAAACCCATTAACTTCATCTATCGCACGTGTGGCAGAGTCGACATTATCAAACACTATAAATGCTTGTCCTTTCGCCTTCAAGTTCGTTTTCGCAACTATCTCGAGAATTGAGCCATACTCGGAGAAGATCTCAGTCAGAGCTTCCTTTAGCTGCTCGACTTTTATTCTTTCTTCTAAGTTTCGGACCTATAAGGAGATCGGCGGCGGTCGCGCCATACGTCAGCATATATCTGAGGATATGTTCATGGCTTTTCAAGGGGATTGAAGGTGCGCGCGAGAGAGACAAACATAGACACTACACCGACGTTAGCACATAGAATTCACACTCGTTTGAGGTTGGAGAGAAACACACGTTGGGTTTGGGGATACTGGGGACCCCGAAGCAGCTGCAGCTGCCATCTTCACAGAATATACTCTTGATTCTTTGGCGTTATACGTTACTTGAATGCCCGTATAATGGGACTGCAATAAATAAAGTCGGTTCAACAAGCCCACCGTGAAGTCCTATCACGTGATGATAGCTACGAGCATCGACTCTTGATAAGGCTCGAAAACATCCAGACAACGACTAGACAACAATACAATTCATCATCTGTTACCGGTCACAGGGACAAATCAACTCTCGATCAAAATTCGGGCCTCAATCAGAGCAGGAATAGCCTTCAAATTTGTCCACTCCGTGCATTTCTCGTATGGCGGCTTAGATTCGCCTGGCATATAAAGAGTGCCATCCAGTTTACACTGCTCGAGAGTCATCGTACGTGGGTTGAATATCCTCTGACGGATTGGCGGCGGTATACCTCGTAGCTTCTCGTCAAAGGTTGCAGGATAATCCTCCCTCCGGACTCGACCGAGCTTTGTTTTGGCATGGAATGCTTCAGAACTCTCTGGCGGCGATGACATGGGCCTGACTTCGTATTTCATTCCTTGCACAGAAACAATGTCGCCCGTTACATGGTGGAATGCTCCAGTCCCAGATTGCGGATCGGTTTCAATAAATATACCAGTGTGGTAGCGTTTTTCGTTGAAGAATGGATCTGGGAACGCAACATTTTCCTGTAACAGGTAAACTGGATAGAAGTTTTCTTCATCCATTTTTCACCCATCAATTAGGTGATTCAATAAGAGACACCAAGTAGCCGGGGTAGTAAAGGAACAAGCTTGATCTAAGTGGTGAGTCGGAAATGTATTCGAAACTTGGAGCCTTCCCAGCATTGATATTAAAATAAATACTGAGTGGTTGTCTCAGACTCGTATTTAGTGAGAACATGTTCGTTGGTAAATACCCCCCAATAACATTCATAGGGATCCCACGGAATATTAGTATTCTAATTAATGCTCTCCAAGAGAACATATCCTGGGCATCTCCCTTAGTTAACCTATAATAGAGATGAAAATTGAGGAAAATTAAGATCTCATTTAGGAGGTTTCAATACGGGTCTATTATAAGTTCACTGTCGGTGTTATATACTCTGCTCGAACAAGTTCTAAGACACAAGGGTCTGTCGCAGATTATCTACCACCGGTTTTAGCTGCTTCGGAGGCCTCGCCCAATCCTGTGTTTTCAAACACTTATTTTCAGTTTGCACGAAGAGGCATTCGCCGGCAAGCACCCGTATCTATAAGCTATTAGCGGAGTTCTGAAATGGGAGGTAGTATAAAGGAAAGAAAGTGAGTTGATATTAGCACTCATTTATCTTTTATACCTTTGGATATGGATGTAGCAACATGCTCGCCATCTTTGAAATAACGACCTTTCTCGTAGTATCATAATCATGTAAACAGTAATATATCCTTAAAGCTGCCTCGATTCGGGGTATATTAGTAGATTTAAAGTGAGAGTTTTGAACGAGACGGAAAAGGGTTTTCAAGTTACTAGGATGAAATATATGGTCAGCGCCTGTATCAGCTCAATAAATACGCAAAAAAAGGGGTAGTCTTGCATACTCAGGATCTAACTCAAGCATCTCTGGGATGAAACAATTTTCAAGTAAGAATGCTAAACTTTCAACGGTGGGTATGGCGTAGCGATCGTTACTAATATTGTCCTCTAGTATGGTAAGAAGGCTTGCAAACACATCCCTTCGTAAAGAACATCTAGTCTCATCATTTTGGTCATTCATAAACTGCACAAGGGCGGTACGGGATGAATTGATGAGGCTATCTGCACCAGCACTAAGGGATGTTACTAGCCCCTTTAATAAGGGTGCGCGAAGCCAGTCTACCTGAAGTAAGGTAACCAACTGTGAAAAATAACCGACTGACGAGACTTCGCTAAAGTGCTCATATCTCCTATGATCGAATAGTTAGATGCCGCCAGTGTAAGAGTAGGGCTGGTTATCAATACCTTTGAAATGGTGGTAAGCTGGTATTTGATTCCCAAAAAAGTTGCAAACACTTCCAGGCCCTAAACCTGACCTTGTCCAGCTTTTCAGCTGCTAGTCTCACAATATGCTTCATCATATTATGCCGATTTGAAGCTTTAGTCGTCGAATTTAAATGAGACTCCAAGATCGCGTTCACCCCCTCAATTGCTTCAGTCCGTATGAGTGACCCGATATCGCCTCGGTTGTCGGTGGTATAGTCGTTGAGTAGTATCTCAATATGATTCTCGATTTCGACCGTGTTATCTATCGATGCGATCATCAGGATGAAGAACGTTTGGCAAATGGGGAAATACAACATGGATACGTACCAACATGTGGAAGCACACCTGTTAGGATACAGTTCACAGCAGACACCCGTTTTACAATCATAGTTTCCTCTGGTCCCGTACATCGCACAAGTTCGTCCAGGATATACTTTCGTCCACTCCCGCCAACTGGGAAGTGTTTGTAGACAGCGCCCAGTGCTGCGATTTGTCCTCTACCTGTAGCTTTCTTCCAGCTAGAGTGAATATTATGAAACCATTCTTGGGTAATGCTGGATTGCTTCTCTGGCGATAGAAGAGAGAACAAATTCACGGCTGCCTGGGAGCTAGCTCCGACTGGCTCATCATCGCTTCGCTGTACGCATAGCATCAAGACTTGCACAGCTTGCTCTAATAAATCATCACTCGGTCGCAGTGTTGTCAACCCAGCGGAGTCATTCCCCAAAATAGTGCACGCGCGAGCAAGGGAGGAAATCAAGCAAGAACAAGCCTCGGCCGTGAGATCTGGTCGGCATGATTGGAGCGTCAGGCTTTCCACGGATGGTTTTAATGGAGCATCAAATATAGCCCAAAGTTGATGTACCTTTTGTGAGATCTCCATCAAAGCATTACCGTCGTTAGAAGCAATAGCTTCAGTAGTTCGATACCGGATGAAAGCGTCAATCGTGGCAGAAAGAGCCAGGAAACCTCCATGTCTAACCTCAACGGAATTTGAGGATGATGTAGACAAAATGTGCATAACCCTGTCTAAGACAGTGCCTATGCCACCGTATGACATTTGCAAGCTCAACTCTCCAATGGCAGATGCTGCTGTTCGCCTTGATTTTGGGTCCGGTGCGCCTATCCCTCTCCATCGTAAGAGTCCTTCCAAGAGAGGGGACCAGTACACGTCGTCAACATGCGCAGCAGCCCTAGCGACCTCGGTCATGGCAGTCTCCCGCCGCGCGACTGAGTGATAGTCCACAACCTGTACGATCGAGATCCCTTCCGGGATTGAGTCGGGATGACGCCCGATTAACTCTTGTAGGGCCGCGGAGGATCCCCTTCGAATATTACCAGAGGAGTCGAGGCAGGCAGAAGTCACAAGCTCTATCGCCAAAGTTTGTAATATACTTGTATTACTGGCACCCACGACGCTTGAAATGCCGGTGTTGACAGAATCCAGTTCCTTTGTGGAGTATTTTCGAGCGAGTGACCAAATCCCAAAACAAGACGCATCTCTGACTGTGACACCAATCGAAGCACCTGTTGATGACCTTTGTTCAAACGTCAATCCAGTTACTAGACAGCGCAGCAGCTGGGGTAGTCGGTCAAGAGGAGGGGATCGTCGGAATAGTAGGTGTCCAAGTGTGAGCATAAGGCCGTGCCATTTTTGGGCATCGACGGAGTTGACATTCCTCATTACAAGGCCCTCAGGCATAGACTCCGCGTTTGTTTTAGAGACTAAAGTACCACTTTGTTTCTCATAAAGAACATCTTCGTCTAGTGACGCGATCACGGCGTCAATTATATCTGCACCAAGGCTTGGATCTAGTTTGAGTGCAATCATGCTCAGCGCCTTGCTTGCTGCGAATCGAACGGGTGTATCTTTATCCCCAACAGCAAGAAGTAAATAATCAATGGTATCCTCTAGGATCCCCGAGACTTCGTCGGATGAGATTTGTAGAAGATCAGGTCTCTCTTCTAGTGTTAAAGATAGAGTAGTCATTTCTCGAAGGATTTTTGTTAACAGTTTTCGAGTAGAGGCTGAAGACTGTACAATGGCGGAAATTTCTGAACGTCCGTTGGAGAGATCTAGGGTTTGTTTGAATATAGGTGCAACAAAAGGTGCAATATCTTCGACCTGGGCGAGGATCCCTAGCTTAGCGATAAATGATAATAGCCCAATACACTTATAGGTTGAAGGAGCAGGACTTTCGTTGCTAGGCTGTAGTGATGCAAGCCCCCATTTGACAAGGGAATTTAAAATTCCGAGCTGTTGCATGTCCCGTCTTAATGCAAGTCTTGATAGTAGAAGCACAGCACCCTCGCATTCTTTCCCTGGCAATACTAGATATTTTAGAGAAATTGAAAGGATTGAAAGGGCTACCTTGGGGGTCTCGGGGGAAAGGTCCGGTAACACAGATAGGTTCTCGTAAGGAATCGGAATTTCCCCCGACGAGATGGAAGATAGATCAAACGGCGCCAGGAGAAGATGCGATAGCCACAGAAGCATAACATATCGTTCCTCCCAGTTTAGTGGCAGACCTTGGCCCGTCATACCTGACTCATCTATATTTGCTGAGACAATTGCATCCCATTCAATGAACGTGGAGAGCATAGGCTCGAGATATTTCGGTTCGTTGCTAAAAAATCGGGATATCACCTTCGGGCCCCGAACCTTGCACAAAGTATAGATAATCTTGCATATTGCTCTAGTCAGTGGATGCATCAAGCCGGGCTCTTTAATTCTGGTGGTAGAGCCATAGCTTTGGTGATGGCACAGCAGGTATGCTAGAAATGCATCAGTAAGCTGGGTGAGGATCCAGTTCAAATGGGGGTCCAAAAGTTGTGGCCACTCCTGGAAAGGGTCCAACTATAAATATACATTAGAGCCATTCGTAAGGGTCGACTTGATAGCTTGAAGATAGTAACGAACAAGGAGTATCAGCTTTTCTACTTTGGCTGCCTTAGCCCAACGATGAGCCACACGTTTCTCGGAACCGGCTCGCTTCCAAAGTAGCGGCGGTAGCTTTGTCCTAAATTCTTCAATAAGCTCAGCTGATGCCCGCTGGAGCTCCACGTCCCGATCGTGGGCAGCGTCCATTGTTATTTCTTGAAAATATTTTATTGTCTTTGGGCTCCTCCTCCGCGCCCAAATCTATGAGGTTGAGGTGAGGGCAGGTCCAAACTTTCGGATAAATTCATCGGACCGGATATTTTAGCCTCGGCCTCAGGCCCTTGTCCGAATTCCAAGTGTCATCGGAAATCCAACTGACTCCGTCACTACATTAAATATCCATTCTGACAACTTAATTACGTCTCGCCAGATAGTAGCAAATCAGGGATATAGCGGTATCATCATCTCGGGCAACTTGTTAGTTATCATAATTATATCCGATCTCGAGCTACCTACTAGCCTAGGAACCTGGTACCCTTGATATGATTGATAAGATTGATAAGCTTTAGACCCACTGAAGAGATAATCTTATCAATCTGTTTGGCTTGTCTGGGCACCTGGCACCTGGGCATCTGGGCGTGAATGCTTAACCACCCTGAGCACGTTAGCTTGGCTTCAGCGGCATCAGCAAATGCAAGAAGTTCGTTTGCTTTAATTCCCCTTTTTCTCTAACAAGTCGTACAGCACACTGCTACCAGCAACGGGCATACTCTACTCCGGCGTCGTAACTAGTAGTTAACTAGGTACCAAATTGAGAAATTAGGGTATTTGGGAATGGGGTAGATATAGCTCAACCCCCTTCCCAAGGATTGACAATTCACTATGATAATAACAATATATGCTCAACTACGTATATAAACAAGTTATCTCCCTAAACACTGGAAATCAATTTAATTCGGTCCACTCCACCCATATAAGGAGGTCATTTAACGATACTATATAATAGGTATGAAACATAAAGCGCTAAAGAAACCAGTTCGCAAGAAACCGAAGGGCCACAGTAACTAAACCAGCTGTTAACAGCTACTATCTAGCACCAGGCTATACCCCAGGTACAGGATGCCGAGTCACAAATCTTCATCTGTTAGATGAGGTATTTGATCAGCCATCCACATAATATCCCCTTTGCCTTCTTCCTCACATTGAGCTATAGTCTTTCGGATCTGTGCTACAGCAATTGCGATAGCTAATGCATTCCAAACATCCTGTCCATACTCGGAAAAGTTAAAACGTGAGATTAGTCTTCCGCTTGTCTTCGTGTCGAATACAGGGTGGGCCTTCGGGTCAGAGTCGAGAGTCATCAATGCCACTATTGATCCGCAGATCAAAAATCCCGTTATAACAGGAAACGTGCGATCCTGGTACTGCTGTTCAATGTCAAAATAGCTGTCGGCCGAGTCGCGACTTTCTATGCTTGGAGTTAGGGTCCAGGAGCTCTGATAACTCTTCGCCACGGCGATTAATCTTTCGTTCATGATGTTGACTGCATCTTTGGTTGTCTGTGAGGGTCTGAGTGAGTACACAGAATACGGGGGTATAAAACGCGGCCGATTGTGTACGTCCGCGTCATGTAGAGTCCATCTAATATAAGAACATAGGTAGTGTTTGATTACTCGCTCCGGGCGCAGATCGCAAGTAATCCGGTCCCTCACACGCCCACCGAGAGCAACAAGATCGCTAAAGTACCTCATACCTAACAAACAGTGTGTAAGCCTTCATTAGAACAGTTCAACTCGCTAAGGAACAAATATCTACCTCGAAACTCGTTCTTGCAAGAGAGATAGGCGGTATGGTCACCGGGAGTTGCGAAAAGTGAGTCAGGTAAAGTCATAAAGTCCATCTTCCAACTGCGCGGCAGTATAGCTTCAAATCCTCTCATTGCCAGGCGGAAATACATATCTTTCTCTGCATCTGACCAATTCCCAGCGGGGCCCTCCACAGCAGCTGCCCATCTCTTCGCCTTCTCCATATAGAATTCAACATCCAAATCCCTCTTATCACCCCTTTTTGCAGAGTTCTTAGCATTGTATATTTCATCTTCACTAAGATCACTTTCATGAGTATCACGATGAACAGTTTCCGTAGAAAGGTTCCTATCAACAATCTTGGGCGATGGGTGATAGGGCTCTTCTGTATTATTGCTGTATCGAGATCCGTTTCTCCTTCTCAGCTGTGTGGATAGCTGCGCCTTTAACATTTCAGCTTCCCTTTCGCTCTCTCTGGCTTCGACCCCAGAGCCTGGCGTCGAGGGTTCCTCCTCATCCGAAAATGAAGATTCCTCACCTCCACTCAGAGAAGAGATGTCAGAACCGGAGGATGAAATATCTCCTGTATCATGATCGGAATCTCCGATCCCGCTTAGTGGTCTATCATCTAGGAGTGTGCTTCCCTCGAAATCGACATCGTAAACCGAGGAGGCATAAGAACCTTCTAGGGAAGTAGATCCATCAGACAAGTCAGACACCCGTGCTCGTTTCGAAAAATTATTGCTAATAAGTGTCGATCCATCAAGATCTGAGTCGCTGTCCTCGTCACTAAGACTGACTCGATCATCTTCGTCGTCCACGATCCTGCGCTTTCGTTCTACACCAGGGGTTTCTGGTGTTAACAGCATGAATGTTCCATCCTCAGTAATATTATCACTAGGTACTTGCAGAAATCCTTTAGATTTGCAAGAACTTGGAGAAGGCAACATCGGAGCCTTTTGTTTAGAAAGTCGCTTTTTAACGTAGGGGCTAACGATTTCACCAGGATATCTTCTTTGGTTTCCACTTGGCGTATTTTGCAGATTAATGAAGGAAGAGAGATTTCGACAGATGCTAGACAAGTAATCCATGCCTGCGGAGGAGTCGACGGGGCCGACCTTTATAGAGGTAGGCTCAAGTCAGATGAACAAAGAGTCTGTTCGTTCAGCAAAGCGCCAGCTACTTGGCTTTTGGGGCACTGGACGGTCTTTATCATAAAGCCTTTATCAAGACAATATTGGTAAATTCCACTGTAGACGAGATTATCGGTAAGTAAAGGATAGCCAGACTGGAGAAGAAGAAGGTCAAACCTGAAGTGTAGTCAACCTGGCCGAATCGGGTAAGTCGGACGTCTTTCCATAAACTGCCCGCTTTCTCCGCCTTGTGTCTAACATGTAGGAGGAACATGGTGAAGTCAAGATATCATAGACAGAAGATTCGCCGTCAGGCTGCGGTATATCGTTGCCTTCAAGGAGGAAGCGAGAGAGATGAGAATTAAGTAAGATGACTATATTTATGACTTGTGCTTAGGTAGTTTCACTTTCGCGTCAACACAGCTAAGACTGATCCAAAGCCCAAACGTACGAACTATCAGTGATTCAGCTCCAACCTTTTCAACAACAAAGTGTGCCAATATGTACGTATCGAAGACAAGTAAAATAACTAACTCATTCTCACCAATCTCAGCTTGCTTTTTAAGGTATCAGTTTCATCACTGTAAGAGAGTGGAAACCTTACCTTCCTTACAAGTGATCGTATCATAATGGGTATATCAGGCAATTAACTTTACTATAATACTGATCAAGGGTATTATGAAGGAAAATAAGAAAAGGAGAGAAAATGGCATCATTATAGGAGGGTGAGGGGAAAGAGAGACAGGTGTACAGGCGCCGCACGAAGGATAATCGAAAACTTCAATATGTGCGAGTAAAAAAAAAGAGACGAGGAGGGGTAGCTAGCGCTTAGTCGCAGTCTACAAAGTATGAAAAGCCGCGGAATTCTTCTTGCATCGCTTGCGTAAGGACTGTTACAAAGGCGTTAGTGATGGTTACTATGATATGCCGATATATCGAGGAATCAAACTTACCAGACTGCACTGGGGTTAGAACGGGAGTGACGCTGGTGAACTCCTGGTCGAAGTTACTGGTATCGGTAGGGCTGGTAATCTTTGGGAAGAAAGGTGGTGGAACACGCTTGTGATAGACATCATCCCAGTTGATGTTTCGGAAGAACGCATGGGACATGATCTCCTGGGCGTCAGTTGGACCAGATCCCAATCTCATTTCTGGTTCGCGAGTTAACAATTTCTGCAGGATCGAAACGGAGTCCCGTGGCATGTGGATGGGGTAAAGCGGTTCGTCCGCGAGAATGGCGTCATATATCTCGTCCTCATCCTCTCCACGGAAAGGTGATTGCTGGAGCAACATTTGATAAATCAAAACACCAAAAGCCCACCAGTCGACAGCTCGGCCATATTTTTTGTCGAGGAGAATCTACAAGAAGATGGTTAGGCACGTTTGAATGAATACCATTGACTGGGGAATACCATACCTCTGGTGCCATGAATTCAGGAGTTCCGCAGAATGTGCTCGTGGTGCTACCGTACCACATCTCCTCCTTGCACAGACCGTAATCAGCAATTTTAAGGTGCCCATCGAGAGTTAACAAAATGTTGTCGAGTTTGAGATCTCTGTAAATGACACCATTCTCATGGAAATATTTCAAAGCCAGACAAACTTCAGCAGCATAAAATCTAGAGGGTGATATTTTCTTTAGCCTTTGTCAAGTCATATATTAGACGGTAGTAAAATAACTTACTGAGCTCGCTTGAGACCAAATTGACCACGTTGGATATGCAACATGAGATCACCACCGCTGATATATTCCATTACGAAATAAACGCGAGTTTCCGTCTGGAAACAAGCATGCAGGTTAAGCAAGAACGGATGGTTCTCCTTATTTGCGATCAGGAACACTCGCTTTTCCGACTTGGTACTTTCCACTTCATCATTTTCGATAATGAATTCCTTCTTCAGCACCTTAATGGCATAAAGTTTCCTACTCGTCTTTGATTCAGCAAGCATAACTTTACCAAAGTTTCCTTTACCAAGAACTGCAAGGAAGTTAAAATGATCCAATCCAATCATAGCCCCTGCCTTTTTCTGTGGGTGGGCAGAAACAGGAGGCATCTGCTCCTTCGTTGCAAGCGCTGAGGGATGGGCAGAAATCGGAGTTTGCTGCTGTTGGTGTTGCTGATGTTGCTGGGGTGGTAGCGCCATGGAATACTGGTGCCCTGCTTGTTGATGGCCAATTTGGATTGAAGGGAGTTGCGGTGCTTGAACACGGGCATAAGCTCCAGGATCATAGTGAGAATGTGGTGGTGGCTGTGGTTGTTGCTGTTGGGACAACCTGGCCTGCTCACGGTTGTCATACGCAGATTCGGATTTAACCCCGGGGTAGTCTGAGGGCAGTTTATCATAACCAGTCTGCTGTGGCAGTGGGCGCATTCCTGTTGCGGCAGCAGCTGCGGCGGCTGCGGCGCTTGAAGGGCTATGTGGAGGTGCAGCGGGACGCCCTGTTGTAGTTGGAGACTGTGGCGGCATGTATGAGGTATTGGCTGCACTGACAGCTTCTGCAGAGGGAGACATTTTTGGTGCGCCGTAACTATCTTGAGATGGCCGTGGTCCACCTTCAATGGAAGCTGGCTTGGGGCGAGGAGGTTTGGTTGCAGTACCGCTAGATCTATTATTATTCCTCGTTTTGATGATAGTCTCTAGAATTTGGTTGGCCACCTCCATCGACATTCCACAGAAGTCCGGCACAAGATGAGCGCAGTTAGCATGACAGGTAAGGGAACATTCTATATAAGTCAGAATTAGTACGCTTGTCTCACAAATCAGACATTAAGAAGATGGTACATACCAGAGCATCGTTTAGCATTCTTTCGCCCGAAAGGTAGCAGGTAACCACAATGGCAGCACCAATTAGCAGAAATATTAGAGTATCCCTCAAATCGATGTGGAATGCGATGGTTGATTTTCTCTTCGTCTGGGTCGGTCTCATAGTTCGCTTTGCTAATACACTTCGTCACGACCTTTGGATAGCACTTTCGGTGACAAGTGTACTTGCAATCCGCGCACTGCATGCCCGCAGCATATTTGAGAAAATCACCGCAAAGGGCACAGCGCATAATGTTGTAGAATTGTTGAGTAATGAATTTATGACCTTGTTTCTCGTGTACCTCCTCCTTCTTTTGGCGAACGGCACCTTGTCGGTTAAGACCGATATCAAATGGTCGTCTATCCTTGAGTTGTTTGGCTATATTTCATGGTTAGCAAGCCCCATTTAAGGAGGTGACTTTCAAGCAAAGAATGGAAATGATTCTTACCGAAGCTCATGGTAAGGTTGATCCTTCCAACTGGCTCCAAAGCAAACCAGGAATCAACCATAACCGTTGCATTTTGGTTCATAGGGGCCTGACCTGGCGGTTGAGGTCTGCCAGGCTGGCCTTGTTGGAACGAACCCCCTTGAAACTGGGTGTCTGGCCTTATGGCTCCGTGGTCCATTTTGTCCGCAGAAACCCACCCAGAGGCGTTGAATTCTGTCTCGATTTTCTTTCGACGCATCTCCTCTGCGATATCTGATATCCGTATCCAAAGCATACCGATGGGTGTGGGCCGGTCACCAGATTTATCGTACACGGTAAGTTCAATTTCATTTGCTTTATCGATGTCGACGTTAAACGTTTCCTCCGTCCATTTATCAGATCTGGTGGCTCGGGTTTTGGCTTTCACCGTATCCTCCACTTTCATGATCACGAAGGTTTCTGGACCTCTAGAGAATCTAGATCCGGCGGCATGGTCAACATCCTTAACAGCGTGGATCTTGATTGTAAGATGGCCAGTCAAAGGCTTGCGCATGTTGGGAGCATTCAAGCTTTCGTCTAAGGCATTGTATTAGTAAATTAGAGCTTGAGAAGGTAAGGAGTTAATCATGTTCTCACCATCTGGGTGATCCGACGAACTCTCAATATCCACGTGAAGGTCCTCGTATCGTTTCAACGCCTGTTTTAGCAGCTGTATCTTTTGGTTGCTTTCAATCCTTCTACCCTCTGCATCGGCCCGGCTCTTTCGATCGCCCTCGTCCTGATATAGCCGTACCATCTTTTCGATACCAGCCTTATACTGCTTCTCAACACTCAATTTAAACTCAAGCTGCGACAGCATAAGTTGGATTTTGGGCCCGAGGTATGGCGTGTCATATTTAATTAAATCTGTATAGCAATAGATATTCGAGTTAGTACATTGTACAATATAGCCAATAAAGGGGTAATGTCGAGTAACCAACCTAATTTGCTGAAATTCGGGCGTGCTTTGGGCACGGCAGCGTCTGGGCGGGGGTCGTGGAAGGGAGCCCGTGGAGGCATAACACCTGTTCCAGCCTGACTATAACCTCCAGGGCCAACATCTCCATAGCCGCCCTGATCACCACGGTATGCACCTCCATCCTTTGGGGGTATGGGGGGCCCCTCTCCCTGGCCTCCTCTTGTTGCAGTGGGAGAACCGCTTCCACGACCCATCTTCCGAATCTGTAGTTCCTGCATCTTCTCTTCCAGATAGGCGATGTTCTTTCGTCCATCCCGTATGTTGGCATCGACTCGCTGCTGCACAAGCGGGTTGTCGGTTGACTGCCTCATATTCGTCGCAGCAGCAATGAGGGCTTTCTCCCGGTCAATCTTGCGATATACCGTGGCGATGAGTTCATCGTCGCCGTCCATCTTTGCGGTGGTTCAGTCGACAAGCGACAGCTCTATAGGCGGATAGGCGGATAGGCGTATAGGCGTATAGGCGTAACGATAGAGTCCGTCGGCAGTTATCAGTACCAGTTCAGCCAAGACAGGCGAGCGTACTGTGCGTGTTGTCTCGGGATGCGGGGGGGGGGGAACTTGGGCGAGCGAGTCCAGGAGTAAGGACGCCGAAAGACCCGGGCAGGTCGCGAGCTTGTCCCAAGTCTGCACCGGACCTGTAAAATAGAGATCCTGCAGCCGCTGGAAGAGTGAAAATGAGGCCTTGGATGGGGATCATGCGATTCTGACGGGTGCAGTTGTATCTCGGTGGTTGTGCAACCGGAGTGCGTAGTGACGTTTTGGATGTAACTGGACAGCCCAACTGGACGACGCCGACAGCACCGTTGAAGGGTAGCGTTGTGCAGCGATACTAGCTCTTGTCCCACATACGACGAGGTCGAGTGTGCGCCCGGTGACTCTGGGTGGACTGGCGGACGGCGAAGGCGAGGATGGTTGTTCGTCGCTTGCTTCGTGGTGGGCGCGCGGTCGCTTTTTGGGAGGGGGGAAGAAGAGCCGCACTTGTGGTGGGGAGAGAACTAAAATTCTACTCTCTCTGATATATCACAGGTTGCTGCAACACTTACACAGCCTTACTGCTACCGTTACTACAGAATGACCAGTAGATAAGGGCCTAGAATGACCAGTAGAATATCCCTTTCAAGTCTAGAATGACCCGGAGGATGTCCCCTCTGCTAACGTAGTCTGTAGCCTATAGCCTATAGCCCCTGAACGATGGCTGCCTTCTACAATACCAGTTTCGTCACAACAAAGAAAGAACAGTGGAATGAGATCGATGAGCAGCTTCGGATTACACATCTATAACTAAATCTCAGTGAAGACTCAAAGACGGATTCAGTGTCAGCGATGCTGCTATTGTAGAATGGAAGACCCATTAGCAGTGACTTCGTATCTCTATGGCCAATGACTCCGTACCTCCTGGCAGCCAGCGTGAATAAGACAACCTCCATCTCATGACTGATTGTAAATGACCCCTTAATCCTGCTCGTTCGCATCCTTCAACATTCTTCAACTGTATAAAAAATATGAAGTTTTGAAGATGAAAAAGGCTAGGACCACACGTGACCCCACAGTTTTCTACAAAAAAAGTCGATGAAAGTCGAAAGCGATTGCTAAACACCAACGAGCCGCTGCAGACGAGAAGTGAGCCGTGAAGATAGACTGACGTTGTTGAAGAGATGGGCAAACCCAGGAGAAAGATGATGGCCACGGCCGAAGAGACGCTCTACCCGCCGAGCTCACTCGAAGAGGGGCAGACCATCGCTCGAGTTATCAAAGCAACGGGTAACAACATATATTCCGTCGAGCTGCCGTCCAAGGAATCGATATTGGTGGAGCTTCCCGCCCGTTTCCGCTCTACCATATGGATGAAGAGAGGCTCCTTTGTGGTCGTCGACGGCACTGCGCTGGAGGATCGTGACAACAAACTATCCGGTGAAATCGTGAATATAGTCAGAGACGACAAGGCGTGGAGAAAAGCAGCTTTCTGGTCAGTTTAACCTGGGATGTTTTGTGCTTGAAAGTCGAAGTGCTAATATGGTCTTGTTGTAGGCCAAAGGAGTTTGTCAAGGTCGTGGTGGAGGAGAGCGATGACGAGGAGTCAACCGTCGGGAAGCTTCCTCCCTCAGACGATGAAGATGTGTGATAGGGACCGAGCTTGACGACGAGGGCCTGTCGGCGAGATACTCATTTATTTATCCCGCCCTCGGACTTGACGGGGCGCTCGTCGACGTCCTGATTCCCCAACAAACTGCCGATAACCTGAACTGCAAGACAGCCTACGACCACCATTGAGCTTGCATTTGTGCTGGGATAGACGTTCCATGCCCATTCCTGTGCCGCCCACACAACGAAAATGAACACTGGGTGGAGGCCGCTTTGCCATAAGAGGAGTGGTGATGCCCACGCGATATAGGCGAAGAACTGGTAATGCAAACTCCGTGCACAGAGTAGTCCAATAACCAGGGACGTCATCATGGTCTTAGCCACGTAGGAATTGGATATGTTGCATCGAAGGCTTTGTCCGCGGAACACCTTTTGTATAAGGCAGCTGAGGCTTCGGTTTGCAGGGCGGACCCAAACGATGGCCAAGAACGTCACCAGCAGTGATAAATGTATGGCCAACAGCGTGACTGAAAAGGATCTAGATAAAAAAACGTCTTCTCCGATAAATCGCCAGTTTACCGTCCACTTGAAGAGGAATTGTCGCGTAAATTCGAACGCCTTTGACAGGTAACCCACGGGATTTTCTAGAAGAAAGGGCAGACCGAGCAAGATCTAGAAATAGAATAATTTAATCTTCCGTTTCCAATGCAAAGCTGACTCAAGTATAAATAAGAATTTACCTGTAACAGCGCGGATGCCACACCAAGCCCCAGGGCATGTCCAAGTCCCACAGAAAATGTTAGGATGATGGCAATTGCAGGCGCAACAAGCAATGCCGTCATCTTCACACTCGCGCTCAGAGTCCACAGAACTACTGCCGCATACCACTGCTTGTTTAGCATCATATACGTCGCCGTCCATATGAATCCCGCCGCGATACCATCATTAAACAATCGTAGCATAAAAATACTATGCAGTCTCTTTGATAGCACAAGGAGTGGGTATATATACGGTGGTGCTCGTACAGTCCTATAGCATGCCATGACCATCGCTAAGGAAAGGAGATATATCACAGCAAAGATCGACTGGGCAAACGGTATGTCACGACCGGCATCCGTGACGTTGTATAGAGCATTATAGGCATATACGTGGCCAGCAGGGTAGACGAGCGGTCCGGTAGATCCTTTCATGGCCGTGTAGTCCCTTTCACCGGATATGTATAGTTGGATATGTTGCATATAGGTAGTCCAGTCGATCTCGGTGTCTATTCGTCTAGCCATCAGTCCCGCGAGCTTGGAGAAGATAGAAGATAACTAGCGAGAGCAAGCCTGTACTTACATGGGACTTTCAGGATGATAGCAGCACATAGACATGCATCCAGGACTAAGAGCAGCGGACAAATCCATCGTGAGTGCTTGGGGTTTGTGAGGAGGTCGAGCACAGTCGAGTAGAGCTGGCTCATGGTGAGAGGAATTGTGAAGTCTGGTTTGCGCAGAACGTTGAATATCGGGGCATAGAGTATCTATTCATACCCCGTAGAGCTCTTAAATCCTTCAATTGAGGCAGAGGCGCCGTGTTCCTAGGTAGATAACTGAACCCGAAGGTATCGAAATGATGCGATGTTAACAATTAAATTTAAACTGGCCTAGCGCGAACCTCTCTATATACACCAAACAATATATTAATACGCAGGGATAGCTATCTAGCTTCTGCCATTAGGGGTCTACTAATTCACAAGGTAATATCAACACTGAATAGGATAGCCGCTACAGGTTTAGAACATAGTGTTGAATTTCGACGGTATGCATTCCGAGGCGGCACAGTCGCGAGCGTTAATTGATAGCTATTATTCTAATATTTGTTTATTAAACAAGGGTATATAGGAGAATGTTCAACAAGATAGACAAAAAGAAAGTCATGGAAAACAATATCGGTCATTAGTATATTCAAGCAAGTTCGTAAACCGGCTTTCTTGGAACCCCCGGAAGTTCAGCGACGCTGTTCCCTCCGTCCAGCTCAGCAGTAACTCCACCTTTTGGTCCAACATCAAGCTCTGCAGCCCGGGTAGCCGAAGCTGGTTCAAGTTCTGCCGGATGAGTACCACATTTATACGGTGGAGGCCCTTGGGGTGAATAAGTCGGGGCGGCAATAGGCCCATTGTTGCCTTGCAGCTCCATCATATCCTTAGGGAGAGGGATATTATTGTCATGTTCTACCCACGGCTTCTGTTTCTGTTCGATTCCCACATTCTCGATAATCAATCGATACCGCTTGTCGAGCTTCTTCCCTTCTTTCTTATCAACGTCCACGTCGCCATCGCCATCCTGCGAGCCCCGTTTCCCTTTCCCCTTCCTTTTCGAGCCGAAAGGCATGATGGAGTCAAATGTTCCGCCAGCCGATTTAGGGCCTTCTTTCGACTTCTTTCTTGGAAGCGCTAGCTTCACATATAGCCCTTTACTTTTAAAAAACGTGTTGTTCCAGTTTCTTAGCACGGTAACCAGCTCCCCTTCGTCTTGTAGGTAGTCGTGGACTTTTGTCTCAATTGACATGGAGTTTACTGCCTTTCCAGCGTAGTAACCGGGCGCGGCGCCAAACACCAGTAAAGGCACAGCGCTCACGAGGCCAACACTTATTCCAACAGTCCATGCGGCAATCTTCTCCAATGTCGTAAGTGCAAAGGCTGCAACCAGTTCATCACTAAACCTTTTCCAATCGGTGGGGGGCACATGGTTCTCAAAAAGCCGCTGGTGGTATGAGAAGCCGGATTCCACACCCGCTTTCACAGTCAAGACTTCAAAGATATTCGGGTTTAATTCAGAGAGCGGGACTATCACAGAGGATGACCGTGATGTAGACGATGACGCTGAAGATGGAGAGGTGGGCGATAGAGGTTTTGGCGAGTGACATATGCGCGACAATGCCTTTTCATGTGGTTGACCTTCTTTGTTCTGAGGGTCGTTGCTTCATAGAGACATCGTTAACCTTGCGATCAGAGAACGGAATACAACGAAAAAGGTCGGTCACGAACTTCGGCGTAAACAACACTAACTCCGATCCCTGGGATGATTGCTTGCTGGAAGCTCCCGATTCCTGTCATTCGCATACCATGGTTAGCAATGTAAATGAAAATGAACTATGCATGAAAGATACCGTTCGACTCACTTTCTGCTCCATTGTGATTGCTCGGTTGTCCATACTCTCTTTATATGGATACCGAATTCATATAGGATATTGCCTGGCTTCTTCAAAGCTGACGGCCAGCTCAGAATTGGTGAATTTCAGCCTTATCGGGCGGAAGGGTCGTATTTCATCTCCCAGCAGTTCAGGGCGGACGGGCTCTTTGTCCCCAAGGGCTGAAGGGCCCTTTTTATTGTTTTTTCTTTGATAGGCCGGCAAACCTAATGGCACTCTTTCTAAACTCTGGGGATTCCACGGATGATAAATAGATAAGGGGCCGTCCAACTAAGAAAATTATAACCTCCGCGCATTGGCTTCCTTCCTCAAGCGTGGTTTATATACCCTGTCAAAGCAATTAGTTACGCAAACAAAATTAATATAGCCATGGTCGCAAGGCTGGGTCATTGTCCCCCGCTGCGTGGAAGAATACGTACAAGAGGTTCTAGTGCCGCGCTAAAGTCTTCTGCGATCTCAAAAGAGGCTAACTCGACGAAAATTATTGGCCTCCTTGGATCCTTCGATCCTCCTAGGCTCGAGACTGATCCCCGAAGGCTCTTGGATTGGCCCATGTTCAGTATCTGTGGCCTGGCTCGGTAGATCGTATCGTCAAACATGTGTAAGTCGGTGAAGTCGGTGAAACACTCAAGCTGCGGCACTGGCCTGGCAAGATGTATAAACGGAGTATCAATGTCAGATATCGTAGTACCATATAATTCCAGTCTCAACGGAGAAAGCAGAGGTGGTATATGGCATGCACTCAGGCTTTCCCTTTCTGGACATCGTGCCCTCCCTTCAAGACAAACCATCACGTGATAATTCTCCAAGAAGTCCTTGATGGTCTAGTGGTCATGATTTCCGCTTGTCAATTCTCAATAAGAGGATAACAAGCGCGGGAGACCGGGGTTCGATTCCCCGTCAGGGAGTTTTCTTTTTGCCCTTTACAGTGTCGTCCTATTTTTTTTATTCTACAGTCAAGATAAAAGGCAAGAGAAACGGTGGTTTTATTAAAATCTCAAATATCAAATATCCAAACTCCGTGGTTATACATTGTATGTTAACAGACACCGCCGAGAGTGGTGAAATAGGTCTATCCGTTATATAACAAGAAAGATATTGTCCCATACCAGTACATGCAACCGATCCCGATATATTGGTGTAGTGTACAGATCGACCTTCTGATGTGGTAAAGAAATATAGTCGTCTCGTCTCTTAACAATTGGTCGTGGTAGCGGATAGGGTATGTCACTCTCCGCCTCTTTTCCACTGGGTATCGGTAGAAGGTGCCCCTGCCTTCAATTGGCTACCCCTGTCCGAGTCAAAGCCCAGAATGTGACCCAGAACTCCCCGTGGCTTCGGTACAGGGCACTCTCTAGCAGATTTCTCGAGCTCTTTAGCCTCTGCTTCCATATGTCTAAACTCAGCGGCTTGTTCCTGCAGATCCCGCCCAATTCCAGGCTTCTGGCGTAAACTCGTGAGTGTTGAGCTGAGTAATGGCTGTCCGGCTAATGTATCAGAGGGCACCGTCTCATCGTCAGCTGGGACAAATTCCTTCCGTCTTCTCCTCCGTCTTATTTGCTGCCCATCTGCAGTCATTATTATCTCGGAATCCGCCAGTGCTCGTCGTGGAGCAGGGCAAGGGAAAACATGCGGTACGCCGACTATTAATAGGGATGCGAGGAGAGTCGCTGTGAAGAGGGAGAGGGTCGATCGCGACCGTGGGTGAAGATGTGAAGACATTGTGGCGGGGGGATATGGAGGGTGGAGGTATTTATCGTTTCATGCAGTTCTTTGCCGAATCCTCCATATTCCCTCGTGTCGAGTTGATCGTGGATAAAAATGGTCGGGAGCGTCCCTCCGCTCAATTGTGACAACAAAACAGTTGTCTAAAGCGATTGATCGCTGTAAATATCGGCCAATTGGTTTAGACTCGTCGGGATGGCCGTACAGGCTCGGTCAAGAGGGCAATGGCAACTAGTCGGGCGTCACTCCACAGCGCCGCGGGTTTTCACAACTTGAAGTCTTATATGTTGATTCTAAGCCAACCGGGATGAGCATAAATGCGATATTCACGTGACTTACCCTCTGCATCAACGCCCTTTGAAAATAGCAACTTCGACATGTAAAACAAAAGAATAGAAAGATGTAATTGACTAGGAAGCCATAGGAGAATATGTATTTTGTTAAAATTCCAGATTTCCGCTACCATACCAAGTCTAGATTCCTTCATTACCAATACTATTGATATAGGTGTTCACCGTACACCAGTTGTCATTAATAACATAGATTTATAACATAGAGATGTTTAATATAATGACTAGATACGGAGTATTCTGTCTCTTACCAAGTAATGCATCTATTAAAGCGTACGGCGTATGGCATTGTTGTTGGGTGCGAGGATCTAAGATCTAATCTTATCAATCGCCTATCTTACTAAGACTTGTCCAAACCAACCTCGCGTTTTTCTTCGCGCCACCAATGCTGCGTAACTCTCCTGTCTACCCCAGATCAACCAGCGGATGCGCATTCCTTGCATTTTATACGAAATTAGGTTTATCAGTTCCGTCTGCACCCCAAGAGCCTGTATATATCGTCACCTGCGATAGAAAGATGAGGTCCATAGCTCTCCCAACATAGCAAACTCAAGTCTGGAACCCCCTCGTGAGACCATAACTACTCTCGCCTATACCGAGCATCGGTCAGAAAACAAGGGTTCGTAACTGGAGCTCCGTCAAGGAGAGCGCATACGCCGTTAGATTAGGAGGAGGCCCCGTCAAACGGTGTTTTTCTATCGTTTAACGTGACAGATGAGTGACCTAGACAAGTATACCATCCAGCTCTCCGTGTGATCTCGCCTTCTCTTACTGACGAGTATACTCTTCCCTTATAGGGCCATTGCGCAACTGCGCTCCTGTCGCCCTATCCCCGAACACCAAGTGCGTGAGCTCTGCTATAAAGCTCGAGAAATATTAATTGAAGAGGGCAATGTCGTCTCCGTTGATGCCCCAGTCACCATCTGTGGAGACATCCATGGCCAATTCCACGACCTGATGGAACTGTTCCGAGTGGGAGGCGACGTTCCTGAGACCAACTATCTTTTCATGGGCGACTTTGTCGACCGTGGCTTTTACTCCCTCGAATCCTTCCTCCTCCTCCTGTGTCTCAAGGTTCGATACCCCGACCGCATGACGCTCATTCGGGGCAACCACGAATCGAGACAAATCACGACCGTTTATGGCTTTTATGACGAATGTATTAGAAAATATGGCAACGCCAATGTTTGGCGGTATTGCTGTGAAGTATTTGATTATTTAGCGTTGGGTGCCTTGGTTTTGGGTGCAGACACGAAATTATCCCCTTCAGGCCCTGTGGTAACGCAGGCAGGCAACGGAGGTGAACAGCATGACACGCAGTCTTCAAACTCCGTTATAGAAGATGATGATGAATTAGAGGTTGAAGTGCTAAATTCAAAGGGCGAAGTTACACAGGCGTCCTACCGGAGAAGGAATCGTGGATCTAACGATATTGCACATGATATTCGGGACGTCTCGCCGCCGAGAGATATATCATCCGTCCCCAACAGCACACCCACTCGAACCGGCCCTGCGGGAACCGGTGCAACGGGGGATAGCATGGGCAGTATATCAAGCAACACTGGTGCAGTTCTATGTGTTCATGGTGGCCTATCTCCCTTGGTAGACAGCGTCGATAAAATCCGACTCATTGACCGGAAGCAAGAAGTCCCCCATGAAGGTGCCATGTGTGATCTTCTCTGGTCGGACCCCGACGAAATTGAAGGCTGGGGTTTAAGTCCGCGTGGAGCAGGATTTTTATTCGGCGCCGATATCGTGAAGCACTTCAGCTATAAGAATGATCTATCGCTCATTGCCCGTGCTCACCAGCTTGTTATGGAAGGTTTTAAAGAGATGTTTGACGGCGGGATCGTGACTGTGTGGTCAGCCCCAAATTATTGTTATAGGTGCGGGAATGTGGCGGCTATACTTGAGCTAGGCGAAGATGCGAGTAACGGTGGTACCATTGCCAGAAGCAATGGAGATTATGGACGTAGCCTCGGTGGCAGAGCCGGAATGCTTGATATGAAAAGGGTCCCTGGCCCTGGGAGACGGTATCGGGTTTTCGACGCTGCCCCTCAGGATACCCGTGGAATGCCAGCTAAGAAACCTGTGGCCGATTACTTCTTGGTACGTATACATTTCATCTTTCGTTTCTTTGTATTTGCAGGATAACTGATTTTATTTGCTTGATAGTGATATCGTCGAATCCAATTTCATAATTAGCATGGATACCCTCTATTTTCTACTGTATTCAAAATAGTTCTTGTCCACGCTTTCCCATAGAACCATGAATGAAACGTATAAGCCAAACCTATGGCCTATTGTTTAATGACGTATACATAATTTGAGTAGATACCCTAGGTATTCTGCTAGCAAACTGTAAGATGTCTACAAATATGCTTCCCATTCGTTAACCAGTATAGGGATTTATAAGGCACAGCAGGTAATAATAACTAAGGCCATACATCTTGCATCCTTTTTGATGATGGGTCATTTTCAAAAAGCCTCACAAGTGCAAGCTGTGTATGCGTAAGAATGAAATAAGAAGTACGAGCAAATTAACCCCCCATCGAAGACCCCTTTGACGAATGCCAAAATAAATATAAAAATAACAAAAGCAATTGCATTGCATAGTCGGTGCAGTCATAGTGCGATGAGCAAACCGAAATCGAGCAGATTCCGCCACCGCTCCAAGGTCTTCTAGATGCAGGATAATGATATAGACTTAACAGGGGATCAGTGGAGAGGAGACAATCAAGGGCATGAGATAAAACGTGTGAAAGGTTCCGTCCAGAACACTGTCCATTAACGGATGATATACAAAGCGTATGACGATCGGAATGACAATTTGTCAGTTAATAGAACATCTCGTCATGTTCTGAGAAACCGTTCTCATCTCGTCGCTGCATATAATTCGGGGTATTTGCGTGTGTAGAACTGGTTTGAGAGGTGAGGTAATCGGTGTTATAGTTGCAAGCAGAAGCAATTGGGTGAGGAAGGCCAAGGTTTACGGCGCTAGGAGGGAGATCATCAACATGCATAGGTTGGTTGTGGCGGCTGAAAGCTTCGGTGGTTTGGATTGGGGGAGTAGAGTTGCTCGCGGTACGCGGGTAATCGACAGCATTGCTGGGACCCTCGTTTGGAGTGTTCCAGCTATTAGACCAATTATCCATACCTAGCGCGAGAGCACTCTGATCCTTTAGCCACCAGTTCTGACTAGCTTGGACCAGTTTTTCAGAGTTTATAAGGGTAGGAGATTGGGGTAGTGCCGGATGGATTTCATTGCTGGGGCATGGTGGGGTGTCCAAAGGCGATTGGGAGATTGTGGGTAGTACCTTTGGTTTGGTCTCATAGGGACAAATTTGGGGGGGAACTATTTCACCAGCAGAGGTCCTCTCCTTTGGACCCGATTGCCGAAGTCGGATAATATCTTCTGAGGGAAGGATCTGAACTTGTTTGGGGTATTGTGGTACGTGGGAGGTAGTTGTATCATTGGCTACCTGCTGAGCAGGTTCTGGTGAGGAGTAATGCGTTGCTTGCCCTAATAAACGATTGCGATCACGATCGTGTAATTTTGGGGACGCATCTGAGGACGATGGCGATTGCATTTGTTCCCATGAGCTAGTAGAGCCAAACTTAGCTCGAGATCTCTCAATGACGGCGACTGCTTCATCCGGAAGCTCGACCTTCCACTTTTTTGATAGCAGATCTAAAATTCGCAGAGTTCTGCGAGCACATGGCCAGCTCTCCGCAATCTCTTCAAGGTGCTTAAGTCCATGCGCAATGTCCCGTTTAGCAGACTTGTCTGGAAGGTTAAGAAGATGTATGGTACACGCGGAATGAGCGATATAGACAGCGATATTGCAGATCTGGCGCAGACCGTACGTGCGTTTATATAAGCGTAGTAACTTCGAGATCACAGAGGCACCTTGGGTGCATAGCTTCCTCGGAGAAACATGAGATGGTAGAGGGGAAGTCGATTTGGTATACTTCAAAAAAGGCCGGTAGAGGTGGATGAAGAGCAATTGGAAGAACATGCTAGCAGGATGTGTTAGTGAGGAGGGTTTGAAATTTAACAACCATACATGGAGAAACATACTGCATGAGGAGGACTTGGGGGAGCTGGCCGTCCCTGGGCTCCATTTCCTTTGGAAGCGCTTTACGCCATGCTTCTAGACGTGTGTGTAGTTGGCTAAGTCGTCTCAGTTCTTCCTGCTTTGCCATTTGTTTGGGCTGTGCAGGATTATAAAATGTAGACAGTAAATCGCCGCTTATTTCACAGAGTTTTGAAATTTGCAGGGCTACAGCTCTAGTCCGTGAGAGCTGTCTATGCTCTTGGGAAACTCCAGCGTCCGTATACGGTGACCAAGTCTCTGTGTCTTCTGCTGGAAAAACATCGAATTTTGGAACAGTGATGTGAGACCCAGACAGCTGCGGTTGGCGACCAAGGTAGTTTGACCAGCACCTAGTTATATGTTAGACGTGCACTACTTTGTAAAAGTGACATCCTCCAACGCGAAAGAAGGGAGGTCAGGATTTTAGCATACTTATCAAACAAGAAGCAACCCCAGAACGTGACCCTGCGGGCATCGATATCTTCCGCAGACAAGTTATGTGACCCCATACCAGCCGAGTCGACGTTTAACCCAAGATCATAGGCCATACGAAAGCTCATTCCGCTATAAACCCATCCTGAGCCTTCTCGGCCACATCCAGCCTCCCTCACTGAAATGAGGGCAAGAGCCTGTACCGTACAGAGTTTCGCCTTCGTATGCTCGTCATTCTCCAAGATTAAACGTTTTGCCTCTTTAAAGAAGTGGTCTCCTGCAGTAGCTGAATCGTTTGCATCCTCTCGTGCTGCCGGCCAAGTACTAAAATGGCAACCAAGGGCCAGCATGGCATTGACTAGCAACGCAGAGCAATACTGGCTCGGACGCCCTTGCATAAAATCGCGGTAGAACAACTCCTTCGACAACGTTGTGAAATATGCATAATGCCATGTAAAATACATGGTAAGAAGGTGTCGGATAAGCTCCTTGTTGTCGGTCACGGAAGTCCAGGAGGTAATGCAATCATCTAGATCGGTCAGATCATTTTGATCATCAGGCGTTTCTCCTCCCGAGTACAACTCATCCTCATCTGAAAATTCTGGGAGGAAGATCAAATTTGACGTCCCACCCACATACTTCACGGCGCCATCAAGCCTGAGCTCGCTTATTTTTCCAGTCAATTCAGACTCAAACTGAGGAACGTCACCGAGGAAAGGTGATTCGGCCCCGGTGGGAGCAAGTGTGTCACATGGAGCCGACTCTGCCTGCTTTTGGCGTTTCAATATAGACTCCGCAACTACTTCCAGGTCTTCTGCAGCCCGTATCTGCCGTACAAGCTCGGGGACGTCGTCTTCATCGTACGTGAGAATTGCCTGCACCAGAGTCTGAAGTGTGGTATTGCGATTCCTGAGGTTGTCGATATCCTGTTTGTATACTCCTTTACGACGATGGTCCGAATTCGGGTCGTATACGCCTTTCAAAAACCAAAGAGTGTCAATGAGTCGTGCCATTCAACAGATAAAAATGCGACATAGGGAGAGATTGCCTACATGGCGTATGATAGACAGAAGAGCATGCAGCGCAACTGGGAGTGTTTCCGTCACACTTTAAAGGCCAATTCAATAAACAGTAGGTTAGTATAAGAACCCTCTACGAGACCGGTTACAAGGACTAGATATCAACTGCGGGCAACGGACCTTCGATTTCCTCTTGCGACAGGCAATGCACGCCGTCGACACACAGCGTCTCTTGACCGGAGGAGCATCGTCCTTATCCTTCTGATTGTCTTTGCCTTTCGATCGCTTCGGTTTCGCCAGTGGACGCTGCAATTGTCCGGATGTCTCCGCAACAACCTCTGCTGCGACTTCGGTCATCTTCGCAACTACTGGAGCCTTATCCAGCAGACCGACTCGGGAGAGCAATATATATAAAAAAAAAGAAACAACAACGGGATAACGAAGAATATAAAACGAATATCGACAGGCGTATCGCTCTCACAGAGAGGCTGTTCGTAGAAAGGAAGTTCTCATATAGTGACGTCGAGATAAGAGTAGGAAAGCGGCGCGTGAGGGACGCAGAACCATATTTGGCCGAACGTTCGACTCTCAACTACACGAAACCACCGTCAACGTCAGCACGCGCAACAGAAATCAACCGCCAGGTCAGGCTGAGAAGTTTCTCTGAGCCAGTTTGAGGAGGCGAGCCGTGGGCTATTTGTCTGATCGCAGCAGGACTGGACTCCATCCTAGCGCAGAAACTCACATCGAATCCGAACCTCGACAATTGGCTGCCGGAGACAAGGCCAAGCGAAGGGAAAGCCCGCCAAAGTGTCTATGACACACAAGGGGGACGATACGGGATGGGACCAAAGGTCTGGCAATGGGGAAATGGGGAAAAACGGGGAGATGGGGGTCCCGGAGAGGTAGCAGCAGTATATATGAGTTTGGGATAATATGGGCGCCCAAGACAGGGTGGACGGGCTTGGTCTAACGCTACAACGCCACTCAACTCCGCGGCTCACGCGAATGGAGAGATGCGATTGAATGCTCAATCTGCAGAAGCACGAGTACCTGAGCCCGCTTGGGAATAGTCCAGTTACGAATGTACAAGGGTAGGTCTGCCCTTCCCTTCCTCCAGCCACACGCCCGAGCAATCGGTTGATATCGAAAGAGTGTCCGGTCGACAGAACAAAGCAACGGGGAAACGCAACAGCAAGATTCGGAGGACGGCGGGTTGAAAGGGGGATCGTGACCTGACAAGAAGGCAGGGTGGTCAGTGGTAGCTCTTCCCCACAGCCATGAGATTGTCCCAAGCGGATAGTGTGGCCAAGATACGACTAAGGGATGCAATGGTGACCAATCATCGAGACATCGTTTCTACATAATTGCCATCTGGAAATATCAGAGAGACGAAGTGCAGGGGGTTAAAGTCTGTAGGGAGGAAAAACGGCGGGATCCTGCTCAACGCTAAAAAAAGAAAAACAAAAAAGCCTACGACAGACGTCGCTCCGGGCAATAATGCGGGCAGAGAGCGATATTCCGGTCATCTACGTGCTGTCTTTCGCAAAGTCGGGACTCTTTTTTGCAGGGACTCACTTGCCAAACAATGCACAGAATCGACTGGGATGGGGCGGACACCCCCACAAACATACCACGACGAATGAAGAACGGACGGCAAATTTCGGCGCCCCGTGCTGCTCTCTTAGACATTAATGAGAATTATGAATTGTGGTCAACCGCGTTTGACGGCCTCGGGGGTCACAAATTTCGCAAGAACAGACGAGAAAAGCGTATACAAACTATCGGATGTGGCATGCATGAGTTCGTCGGTTGCTAGGGTTGGAAGCTCCAATTACGCAGCAGAACCATCCAGCAACAAGCGCCAGGGTTCGCGATCGCCATCTAGTGAACACATATTTAGAAGCTTCAAGCAATCGTCTATTCGGCAGCCAATCAGGGACCATCATCGCGTTGGGGCCTTTGCATCGATTCCTCGCTAGATATGCAGAATACGGTCTCGTCATACGGAGTACAATTCCACAGATGATTTTGTGCATATACGGGGTATATTTACGTACCTTTTTTTGGAAACAAAGACAATTCTCGTGTCTTACTGGCTTTCCGCTAGATTTTATCTTGTGGCGCTTCTACACTTTGAGTCTTGTTGAACAAGTCATCATAATGTCAAGACACTTGCAGAGTACGGAGTATACCCTGTCTTTAATATTTTCGGCCAAATGCTGCTCTATTTTCATCTGATCCCAATCTCATGCAACCGAAGCTTGGGCCAGGTCTTTATACTTGTCTCGGGCGAAATACCCGGAACGAACAGCGTGGAATGCGCAGATCGCACCCCATATATAACTCTTCTGTGGCTGCTGAGCCCTGCTGCTAGAGCAGCACCCGCAGCTGCCCGTAATCGTGGCGCCGGCTGTCACCCAGGACCAAGGGAATGGAGGCTCTTTCTGTTTCATAACCTCTGCCTTGGACTCTTCCACTCGACCGACTTCCAAAACTACATACAACCCACAACGCTATCCTAAGCCCAACCTTGACAGAGGCTCATGTTATGGGGTACATGAACCCCCGGCGTCCTAGCCAGGCCGAAATACCCTTATCCACCTGATACATACGTGAAAACCCATGATGATACTCCTAGCGTCGTGGATTTACCTCCGAACAGGGATAACCCCCGAAATATTATCGTCGTGCGGTCAGCATTATTAGCTGACCTCTTAAAGGACCAAATTATAACACCTTTCAAAATACCATGTTCTGCGAAGCAACGTCAGCTCTAATATGCTGGCGACCACGCGGCCCCTCTTCCGGATTTTCAGGCCAGATCGAGATGTGATGCTGGCCTCGTTAGCGAATGCTTGTTTGATTATGTCAAAATCCTGTCCAATTACGATAGGTATTAACACGGGAACCAACGTGGTGAACCGAGCTGAGGGATATCTAAACGAGATATACCGGGGTCTAACATTGACACCTAAGTAGGCTTTCATTAAAAAGCCAAGTTACCTCGCACGGCCTATAAAGTTTGGATTGGTGAATTTTTCTGCTGCGGCCTTGCCTTTTTGATATCAATATGCGCTCAAATGACGTTTGCAATGTCCCCCAGAATTACAAACGACCTTAAACCGGACATTATACGGAGTAATCATTTCCAACAAACGTTTTTTCTTAACAAAGCATCAATCTTCCTTTATAGTGGTGTAACCCTACCATACTTCCTCTTATGCGAGTGACGTATGCCCCCTTTATGGCCTTCATAAGCTTCGGACACCATCAGATAAGAAAAAACAAGCTTCAAGCTTGGTCTGTATCCTACAGGGGGCTTTCAATCTTAGCTGCCCATAGGCCTCCAGGTGCCGAGTGTAGCGGATATGGCGCGTTCCACGGGCAACTTGGCACACTGCTTTGTCCCACGACAAATTAGGCTAGAGTAGTGATATTGGAAGCTGGAAATTCATCTCAGTCTCTATATTCTTAGCTCAAGTAACGGAATGCTCCCCAAGCTACCAACTTGTGGCGGGCTACTCCTTATGTCCATCCATCCCGCTAGAATGATAACGTCCAAAACATCTAAGTGGCTGTCATAGGGTCGATACACTATCCCCTGGCTTGCTGCTCTCACATGCTGCCGTTTAGATTCTGGGATTCCTCGTCAGACTTCCCCGCTATGAAGGATGATAGAAATATTTGCTCCTAGATAAAGTATAAAATTCATCCACAGCATGCAATAGAGGCATATTATGCATAACATTGTATGCATTGACTTCTTATTTGGGCACTGCAAATCCTATTTAGGCCTAGAAGTCAGAAAGTTGTATAGCGAGGAGTAGGAAGGATTGGCAAGAATAATATCAGAAAAACAGTCCTGATACGTACTTTCTTCATCAACCCATGTTTGTTCTTTCCAACACTCCTCTACCCATTGAACTGTCACAAAATGCGGAATGGCATTACGAGGAGCAATCATTGATCTTAGGGCAGAGTAAGTCTTGGGTTTGCTAAACCCTAGATCCTTATCTTCTAATAGATCGACAACAAGGTGGGTTATCCGATTATTATCCAGCTGGTCAGTAACTGTTGCACCTGCAAACAGGGCCGTGTTCCGAGCAAGTTGCTGACGCATCGAGAGGGTATCTATAGGGGGCCCGGTTGGTAGGCCTGAAGGCTTACTGCAAGGAACGAAAAATATTGTGATGTCCTTAAACAACCAGCCCAAGATATTGGGAATGGCGCTTCCGGAGGAATCCGAGGTCAGGCTGGACATCATGTCTGACTTCTGTTGTGCATGTATGCTGGGTATTATGGGCATTTTTCGAAGAATCTGCATCACCGAGGCTCGTGATTAGTTTTGGGGCTAGATAACAAGGAGGGGCGTTTAGAGAATAGTAAGGTGATGCGGTTACCTCTGTGAGTTCTGCTACAGTCGTACGCCTCGCGAAACTGTCTGAATATTTGTCAACATTGCCACTAATCTCTTCTTTGCGGCTTTCTGTTGTGAAGAACATATGTCTGCCCATGGGAAAAAGAAAGATTAGTACAGTTGGCCCTCGGCACAAATGATAATATTGACTGAACATACCGTGGCTCCAGCGGGAGAAGAATGCTGCCATCCTCGTCATCCGTTTCATTTTGCTCTATGCAGTCAAATATCCAGCAAGGTCGAATGACATTTTCGATGGCTGCTTTCTGCAATGATGCGACTTTCACAGTTCCTAAAACGGGTTAGCATTAAGATAAAAATTGACCAACTAAGGCTTTTTCACGTACTCCTGTCGGCGATGCAAATGGTATTCTCTGATGCAGTATTCGTTTGATAAATTTTCCCTCCATTCACCTTGATTAGCTGTTCAAGGTCGGCCTTGGATTTCTTGACAGGCTGTAGTGATTCGGACATAACAACTATAAGATCATTAGCAAAAGCTAGGCTCTAAGAGGTTCTACTCTGTCACTTACAAAATGAAAGTCCGTCAAAGATGTGTCCCTTTTCACCCAAATAGGGAGACTTCGCTCGGCCATAGCCAGCGACTGTCAGTTCCTTCTTGGTGCTCCTTTTAACTTTCTTCCTACGAGAATTGTCCACTCGAAAATCTTTTTCTTTCTTTTCCTGCTCAGCGCCGGCTTTTAAGTCCATAAACTCCTGTACAGACAGTGCACTCTTCCAGTCTTTGTCCATTCTTAGGCGTTTGAATCGAGGAAAACGAACAGTTAACCCAAGGCGAAATTGATCACTGGGAGTGACAGCTGCGGCTTTAACGCATAAAACAACTGAATCATCGGGTTTGATCCATACATCTGGGCGTTCATGCTGGGCATCACCACCGGCAAGCTCAATGTATTCGGTGGGCGGCTTTTTTGGGTCCCAATCTTTCCATTTGCCATCAGTGTGGTGACGAATGTTCGCAAAGTCTGCGGCGGTAAAACCACCGCCAACTTTGCAAAACGAGTAGCATTTCATAGGATTGGCCCCGTTTTGTGTGTAAGCGTCGTCGACCCTCAAACCGCAAAGGAACGTTGCTATGTTCCCGCCTCTTTTACCAGAGCCATAGTATCCCCCAACAACAATACAATCGAGGGACTCTCCAAACTCTGTCATGTAGTCTGGCTTCACTTTCATCCAGTCATCGTTACGCTCATTGAGCCGATATGGCGAATTTGGGTTCTTTAGGACCAGCCCCTCCGATGCCTCTGCGACCACTTTTCGAAGTAGTGGTTCAATATCACTTGCGCTGCTACCAACCTCATAAGTGTGGAGCTCAAACCGTCGATGCACTGAAACTATGCTAGCTTCTAGAGCTCGACGTCGGTCTCGAAGCGTATACCGGGTCAAGGCCTTGCCATTGAGATATACGATATCGAACACTCTGAATAAGGGGCGATGGCCACCGGTAGAAAGCGGGTTTCGTTGCTCTGCTATAGCTGCAGTCTTGAGAGTACCAAACGGAACGGGGGCATCTTGCTCGGGGTCCCAGGTAATCATTTCACCGTCGAGAATAATATTCTCAACTCCATCAGCGAAGGCATCCTTTAAGTGTCTGGTAAGAGATCCATTCTCGTCGTAGAATCCATTTCCGTATAGATATGTATAATCCTTGGCTTTTCTTGACCAAAATTCAAATCTCTTTCCACCCGGTATGGAACTGTCAGATTCCATATGGAGCTGCATGCGCTCACCATCAAGTTTCTCCTCAATCCAAAAGTGAGGATCATCTTCAGCTAGTCTCATTCTCTCAATCATCTTTTGAAAGGAGTGCATTTGGAACTGAGCAAGTTGAGGTTGGAAACACTGCATGAGTGTTACGCATGCCTCGTCGGCCTCCAAACGGATACTGGGCAGGTATAGTTCCCAGCACACCCGTCGAAGACTACTAGAAATGTTAAAAAGACTCTCCGCATCTGGATGCCAGATCTCAAAAAAGGTACGTTCAGTAGCGCCGACTTTCATCTGGCGTAGGATAATCCTAATTAGCCACATCAACTCTTCTGGGTTCATCCGCCTATAAAATTCGGCAAGAATAGGCAGTTGCTCGTCTTCCTTTGAAGCAACAGCTAAATCATCAAGCCGAGAGTTAACATCCTCTATCGACATATCGCCAACTTCGGTTTTCATGGGCCGCTTAGAAATGACCTCGAAGCAACGGCCGGCAAAGTCACCAGTCATTACACTGGTTGCCCTTTGGCCCGGGAGTTTCCAGTTCAGAAGATTGTAACCATCCTCGGAGTTTTTATCAATCTTCATAGCCTTGACAAGGAGCTTGCCAATTGTCTTCTCCTTCAGCCCGTACATTGCTCGATCACGGTCTTTCTCGGGAACTATAAGCCGGAATGCAGGGAAAAAGTCATTGCCAACCTGCTGGCGCCATCGAGAAATGAACCGTTCGATTATAGTCCGGCGTAATTCGTGCGGCGAGAGATTGCTACGCCCATGGGGCCCTACTTTCCTTCGAGCCGCCGAGGGACCAGTGAGTTTCTTCTTCAAGTCGTTGAGGGGATTAAACAGCGAGACGAAAAGCTCGTGGAAGGGCAGACTTAGCCCATGGTTTCGGGGTCTGTTTGGGTACCTTATTGAAAGATAGGTTAGTTTAATCGATGCTCAAATCCGAGAAGTGGGAGTATATACTTTTCATCAAGCTCCCTTTCCGTCTCAACGGTTGCCGCGCCTGGATTCAATTCCATTGTGGGGTATGGAATAGCCGAGTATAGAGGTGAGGAGAAGAACACCAAGCTATAAGAATGTTCCAGGACAGTAGTTCTTATTAACGGTTCTCCCACCTATACCTAGCCTAAGAAGAATGTATTATCGAGAGAAGTCGACGTTCAATCGCAAACGCGAGATGTTGGAGCTAGATCCAGGCAGACACGAACAACACGCCGGTCCACGTGACTTGACGTCATCACTTAAAGAGACGGGAATATCTCTCGATCGAAGAAAAATAGCTAGTTGGCTATAAAATACTTAAATTAATTACGGCTCGAGATGGCTCTAGATGGGCCCAGCTCTGCCGGAGATTCAGGTACAGCCATGTAGTTCGGAAGTAATGGAACCACCCCACCCCGTAAACAAGATATAAACTGTCCCGCTAGAAATAGAATTCGTCGAGTTCAAGGAATTTATTAGACGGAAAATGGAGCAATGTTGCGACATGCGAAAATGCACCTAAAGTGCTAAATATATACTATCGAGTATAGACTTGAATATTTTAGACTATGGCTAGCACCACCATGACCCAATGTATGCGCGTTATAAAGACTAGGGATCAGTTTCGATCCTGCACGCTGTCTATAAATGACGGGTCTTTTATGCTACCGCCTGCGTCGTTCAAACCCGCGACAGGCCTATTATAACTGAATCCTGCGAACTGGTTCTGCATTGTCTGCGAGAGGACTGGGTCGTCCACATAGGAGTCCTGGGCTGGCTCAGAGGTGAACTGAACGTCAAAGTTGGCGGTATCAAGTGCATCCACCTGTGCAAGTTTAAGAGTTAGTAGAGTAAATATCAGATGGGAGGAGGATAATATGATAAGAAATGCAAAACTTACCACGTTGGGCTTGAACGCCGGCTCATATTTGCGTTGCAATAATTTCCTCCAGTCGATGGCATGGAAGAACGGATGTGCCTTGATCTCTGCTGAGCCATTGGCTCCGAGGCGCTCGGCAGGATCTCGGTTGAGTAGCTTAGTTAGGAGATCCTTCGCAGTGGCAGGAACAATATCGTGGCTTGGGAAAGTTAGAGGATCGGACAGAATCTTTCGATACATCTCGTTGGTATCTTCGGCGTAGAAAGGAGGAAGTCCCGTAAGCATCTCGTATAATAGGACACCAAGTGTCCACCAATCAACAGTCTTATTATATCCGTGGCCTGTTAAGAGCTCCGGAGCAAGATATTCAGGAGTTCCGCAGAAGGTATGTGTCTCGTCCTCGTCTTTCATTTCGAGCTTGCAGAGACCGAAGTCACAAAGGGCAATGTGGCCCTGGTAGTCAAGCAGGATATTTTCAGGCTTAAGGTCACGGTAAATGACGTTAAAGCCGTGGAGGCACTCAAGAGCGCACAACAGTTCTGCGGTATAGAAGCGGGAACGGTTGATATCAAAGCGTTGCTCCTTGGTCAAGTGGTAGAATAATTCGCCTCCATTGACAAAGGCCAAAATGAAGTAGAGCTTTTCCGGAGATTGAAAGGTAAATTTTAGAGGGACAATAAATGGATTGTTGATCTGGGCAAGGACGGAGCGTTCGGCGAGGGTATGGGTCACCTCTTGACGAGATATAATTTTCGCTTTCCGAATAATCTTCATAGCGTAGATACGATGGGTATCCTTCTTCCGAACCTGCATAACTTTTCCGAAGCTGCCCTTTCCAACGACCTTAAGCAACTCAAAATCATCAACATTCAGCTTATTCGTCTGAGTTTCCACATATTCCCATCCAATCTGAAGTTTTCCGGTACCATATTGCAAATCGATCCATTCAACCTCACGGTACGGCCCTTCGAACTGGGGGCTAACCTGTGCAACTCCCAAGAAGATATCCTGACTTCGGCCAGATCCAGGAGCAGCATTCGGGTTTCGAAGGTACATGTGAACCGTGAGTTGGGCTACACGCGAGACATCGAACTTGTACTGAGTGCTGGAGCCAGCCCAGACAGGGTTCTCAGGACTACCGTCAATTGAGTTGACGAAGACTTGCATTTTATCAAAGTCTACCAAGGCGTATGGCATGTATTTCCTGGATATCCGTCCATGGTTTGTAGGGATGCCTGTGAAGCCGCCTCCGGACGTCTGCGGTCGAGTAGAGCCATTGGCACGAGTTACTGAGGTTTGAGCGAGCGAGCTTTGCTGTGTAGAGCCGGTAACGCCCCCCGTGCTGCTATTCGTGCGGTGATGCGAAGCGAACGCCTCTCGATATTGCTCAGGTAGTGAGAATCCCCGACCTTCGTAGAGAGTGATGACGAGGATACCGGGTTTAGATGTGTTTACATCCGGGGTTGGACCGCCTTCCTTTGTAGAGCTGGCGCTGCTCGCGGTGGGAGTGGTAGGGTTGACATCCTTCTCCTTACCCGAAGCTAGGGAGCTGGAGAAGTTCGAGAGGGCGCTTAAATGGGTCTCTTTCAGCTCTAGGGGGGAGAAATTAGTATCTTCGAGAACGGACGGCCATTCCTAAGGGCTCCTACTCACTTTTAGTAATATTCCAAGACATCTTGTGTGGTTTCTCCTGTTATGGGCGTTGGTTGCTCTCGTTGTGATGTTTATACGTCCTCCCGGCAAGCCCAATTTAGCTTCCCTGGCCTACCCCACTTAGGTAAAGGGGGAAGACCATCACGCTGCTCTGCGCTGTCCATCTCTACGACTTCAGGAGAAGATGAAGACGAGGAGGAGGATAGATTTCTACGGATACGCCATGCTACGACTGAGATACGCTGCTCCTCGGCGACTCACCGGCAGGTCGATATATGAAAACCGTTTCCTGCCAACTGTCAACCAAGTGGCGACTTCGACATCAAGAGCAAGTCCTGCTTTATAGCCGACAGGCAAATCTGATACAGGATATAAAATGAGCATGATACCCATAGCCTGTTTTGACGCTGAGATACCCAGGACTACTGTCTATATGGCACTCAGCAAAGAGCACAAGTTCAAGGAACGGAAGAACGGCCAGAACCATGTCATATATATCCCAACCTTTGCATACACAGCTCGAAATACAGTTCGATGCCTTACCCAACAGCGATATACTTCTAATACTTCAACCTAACCGGAGCAGCTATTGAAGTTATTTCCAGCAGCGCCCTAAAAGAGTTCTGTTAGCACGACGCGTCATCATCAAGGGAGGTAGTCAAGGTTACAGAGCCATACCCTATGAGTGATCAAGCCGCAATAAGTGGCCTTGTTCGACCTAGCTTTGCCTTTAACGATGATTCTATCCGGAACATGGCCGACATTGGGTCCTTTGTAAATCCCGTTGGCTTCAATTGGGAACTCAAAGAGTTTCCCGCTGTTACCGTCTTGCTTCGTACAGGCAGGCAGGAGGTGGACGCTCGGGTCTAGGTATCTATAGTTGTGAGGATACTGGGGGTTCCCTATAGCTACGTTAGACCTTGGTTTAGGGGCTAACTAATAGGGAAACTCACCAGGCGTGCGAGACACATTATTGATATGGTTAACGATGGCATCAGCTGTTTTCTTGATCTGCCATGCTTTGAAACTTTGACGGCCTATTTTCTCTCACTCGGCCTTGTGTTAATGAATGGCCCAATGGTGTGCATGTCTTCCTGGGAGTACATACCTTTCCCTGTCCCGCAAGATACGGATTTTCTGGGCAGATTACCGACTGAAGCAAGCATAGCTTCAATCGAGTCGGCATCCCTTGGTTCAGCTACGGGAACGCGTGCTGAAACAGCCACGGTGGTAGCAGCAAGCAAGAGGAGGGAAGTGAGCTTCATATTGATAAATGGGGTTGTGGAAGAGGCTTTGAACTTTCGAAGCAGAATTTGGATGCTTGAAGCGATATTCTCGGTATGGAAGAATGAGAATTGAGCTTTGGCGTCTTTGAGCCGGCATTTATACCCTTTGTCGAGTGTACTGCATTGATTCAGCTCTTCTACGGTGTAACAGGACTCTTCCGAATATCACTACCAATGGAGGTGCAAGATAGCTTCGTGTCCCAGCTGTATAACAACAGTGAGGTGACCCATGCTACAAAATAGCCGTCTTGTGAGCTATGAATCCTATGATGAAATTACTATACATTACTATTATCATTGATTTATAGCCCATCGCTATAGAGACATTAAGGACGCATTGGTGATAGTTGTCTATAACATTGCTTATGTTGGGAATCAGCCTCAGCCTTACGAACAGCGTACATGGGAATCAAATCCTTTGTCACATTCCAACAACATGCATAAAGATGATTCATAGGAGGACATGGAAAGTGGGAGTATATTAATGTGTGCACCTTTATCTGCAGTAATCCGTGAACTGCTTATCTATACCATTTGTATATTAATGAGAATGCGTATCTATACCCTATCTTATCAGATATTCTTGTTATAGAAATGAAATCGCGTGATAAAAATATACAAATTTGGTAGTATAGTAACTATAGTAAGAGACTAAGCCCCCAAGCCGTTAGACAAAGGCCCCAAGGCTGGCTCAAAGGAGGACAAAGTACAACTCCGGAGCATTCCAGGAGAAGCCACTCTTTCATTGGGAGACAGAGAGTGACACTGCATTCTCAGGGTCAGCCTGGCTCCTCCCTTACTGTATATCCGTTATTTAGGGACACAGCTAACGTCAGCCGCTCCTGTGACATACCTATACAACGTCCACCAACAAACACAAACAGGACTTCCTCTACCTGCTTCACCTTGCTTTCTCTTTTCTCTTTTTCTTTGTACTCTGTAGCTTACCTGACATCTGCAGTTTGCTGCCTGGTTTAAAGGAAGACAGCCAGAATGGCCAGCACATACGATGAGTGGTTTGTGGATGCAAAGGAGGATAGTTCATTTCACCTAACTGACCTACTGGCGGTCGAATCATATCTGGATGGATCTATCGGTCTCGATGATGCGGTCCAAGAGCTTGTCGAAGACGAAGACTGTCAGGACATAGGCCAGACCTGGGTGATGCTCCTCGTTCTTGCAAAGCGCTTTCCAGAGGTCCATGAGAGGCTCGTCGACCTAGTAAAGGGCATCGTTGCCATCCCGCCACCAAACGACGAGGAGCACCCAGATGAATGGACGGAGGAGGTTGTAAAAAACTTCGGCGTTAACTGGCGGGATGTCCATGATGGTGAGATATCTTCCTTCCTGTTCCCCAACGCTTCACTGGCTAAATAAGTCCAACGATAGCGTTATGGTCGGACCGCCGCCAAATCAGCCATGCATATGATGCAGCAGGCCAGCACTGGATTAATTACCACGCCTTCTCTGCAGCTTGCATTCGTGACGGTGTCCTCGATGACCCGTACTGGGCATATGTCGTCATCATCGACGGGTTTGAAAGAAAAGTGAGACTCCCCATCTCTCCCCAGCAGGACGTCGACATAGCGGCTGCATCTCAATATTTCATCCATGGTGCCTGTAATATCCTGCGCAACTGCCAGAATAAAGAAGGGGAAAAGCACGGCGGCTGGGATGATGAGAGCGAGCTCTGGAAAGGGGAAAAGGGCCTTAGCCCTGAAAGATGGAGCTTCTGGAAAGAACGTATGGGTATCTTGAGCCAGACAGATGGGCTAACTGACGAGACGAGGGATGCAGCTAGGAGAGCAGAGGTGGCGATTGGAAAATCGGACAGGAAGAAGAAAGGGACGAAGAACTAGATGCAGCTTTATTCGCCTCCCAGGGATGCTGCAGCAGTCTAGGCTATACACGTCCAATGCACACTGCAAACGGTGCTTGGGCCGCTTCATGATATCTATTACTCCGAGCAATGGTTGATGTCTGTATCCAGATTATTATCAAGAGCATCCAAATCATTAAACTATGCTCTCAAGACACGCTGGATATAAACGTTTTAACTATAAGGATCCCGGTGTTGTCACCGTATGCCCAAGTGGGCTTAGTTATAGATGTCTCTTAACCGCAGAGTTGTTCAGTTAACCGTCATCTAACGGCCTCGCATCCAACGGCTTGAAGTGATATACTCAAGGGAAAGCGGTCTCAACTACACGTCATCCTCAATGGCTGCTCTGAGAAAAAGAATTGACCGTCCTTCACTCCTCAGGAACTGATCCGCGGTATATCAACCGCTGTCTCACAGATTGCAATAGCCACCAGCGAGGATAGCTAGCGTTTGCCCGCGGCTGCTCATCAACCTTTCCCACTCTCAATTAAGCCAACAATTCAACATAAAAGCACCTTCAAGATTTCCTCGAACTACCCGAAGAGGTTGAATTCGGATAATATCAGAATACTAGTGGAGATTCCCGTTTTTATTTTCTTTTTACGAGTAACTGCTGCGAAGCCGGGCCGTTTACTCTACTAACGTTTCACGTCTGGGGTTGTTTGCGGCTGGTCGCCACGACTGATATCGCATTTTCTTTTCTTCTTCTCTTGCCGTTGGTATCATGGAGAGAACAAGATTAAGGGACAATCATCCCGCCTGCAAGCCAGAAACCCAATTTAAAGGATATATCGAACTGCAGCCATACGAACAAGGTAGATAGACAAAAGACATGCATAAGGAGGCAGAAGACGTGAGGGAGTTTAGGCTATTAACTGACTCTATTCGCAGGGATGGTACATTATGAAATGGCCAGAATCTGTTCCGATGCTAGGTACCCGATTGACCAGGGCTTCTACGGAGCACATTCCGCTAACAACTGGCAAAGGGACGGACAAGTTGAATATCTCTTCCATTCATCCACTTCATCGCTATGGCGAATCCCCAAGCAAGCTTAAAAGACTTTCATGGATAGAGAATAGGTCTAAAGAAAAAGGAATTCTGTGTGAGGGCCGACCCGGAAGCTATACGGAGTACGATCGCTCTCTCTTCGACCTCAGCTTCTTCTTTACTTTTTCCCCTTTTTTTGCTCTCTCGTCAATCCATACCAGGTAAGTTCTACTCCTGGGGATACTATTAGTTTTACATGTCAGTCAGCCCTGTTTGATTGGTACACGGGGGGGATCGTGGTGGATATACGTTGTATTCTCTCCCGACTAACTTGCTAGCATAGAGAAAGAAATAGCGAGGACTCCGTTTCCTACGGCGAGAGCGCCGGTTCGATATAGATATCACCACGAAGACGGAACAACTCCCTCCCCATCTGAATCTACCTACTGGATGGGGTTTAGGTTTCAGCCAACTGCGGGAACATGGATGTCAGGCCGGCCCAAGAGATATCTGATCTCTCCCCACTTACCGATACGCAGCATTTTCCAGTTGACTAGTTATTTACTAGGATGTATTTTTTGCAAGGGAGACGATGACGCTCCAGCGCCTTCTGACCACCCACGCAGGAGAGCTGTCATATCACATCGAGAACGGGCACCATGAAACACGAAGAAAGCTCGAGTTGACAGCGCGGTATTGCTTTTTCTTCCTTCGTTCTTCCTCCTTCGTCCCAACTTTCCGGCCTGGTCCTTTTTTTATTTTTCTCGCTGTTCTTGGGGATCGGCCAGATGCACCGAGTTCCCAGGGCTCAAGGTCTCGGGGCCAGCCATGGTTCAAATCCAAATTCGGATAACAGAGACGATAGTAAAAGAGCGGCGAACACTTCAGCGGCCCTTCAAGGGGCGACTCTGGCCTTTGCGTCACGGACAGATCAGAAACAGATGCAGAGCAGCAATAGCTCAGAGGCTACGATACCAACCAGACAGCCAGCGGGGCGGACTATCAATAATGGAGCCAGACAGGCAGCTATGATCGCGGACGCCGCAACCAACAATCGAGCCACTGGCGCCAGATTAGAGGCTGGCGAGGAGGAGTTAGACGACCCATCTTCGTGTGGTATTGGAGCGGTTAAGGATAGGATCCAGCTGTTTTCTAGTACGGACGAGAGTGGAGGTTCTACCACAGCAGCTCCGGTTCCACAGCCGGCCGAGTCTGCGAAATCTGCAACGTCGCTGCGGAACGGCAACCCGACGACCTACAGAAATACCACTGCAGATTCTGGCATTGTAACGCAGCCAAAATTAGGACTCAACAACCCCCAACATATCGCAGCTAAACTTGCCGTCGATAGATCTGCCGTATCCAAATCCAAATCCAAATCCGGATCAGGGTCATCCTCACCCCGGCCCGCAGCAACTGCTGCTGCCACTACGACGATAAGCTCACGGAGAACCAGGGAATATCAGGAGCTTATTACACATGACCCGCAGCGAGCTCTGGGTTCATCAACGACTTGTGACGCCGATATTGATATCTCCAGCAGCTCCTGGGGTGCCAGGAAGCATGCATCTCTGAGCTCGGAGGTGACCGAGGCAAGAGAATCATCTGCTGCACAGAATATGCCGGCACAACAGAAATATGGAGTCAATGCTGCTCCTCCGCTCCCGAACAGGTCAGTCGCCGCAGGGACTTCATCTCCTCGAAAGAAGATGGATTCTGAATCTGACCGGGGGTCGGTTCTTTCCCCTCCTCCTCCTCCTCCACCACCACCTTCGCGGCTTAGATCTGCTAGTCCGCCCCCGGCTCTACCTCCAAGGTCATCTATGATCCATCAGACAAAGGAGAAACCGCCCCCTCCAGCTCCTCGCCATTCAGCAGCAGCATCTGCATCAACATCGTCTATCATCGACAATCCTGCAACTCCACGTGGACCACTTCCTTCCCTGCCTCGCCCGCTCCCGCATCCGCACCCGCACCCGCATACACAGACACAGACACGCCCAATTCCACTGCAACCCCAGAATTCTGGGGTATCCGGGAGCTCGTTGGCGGATGCGATTGCAGCCTCGTCTCTGGCATCATCCCGCACTCCCTCGCCCTCCAAGCAAACCCAACCTCCGCTACCGCCCAGCCGGCGATCAAGATCGAGGTCGTTTCTGCACGTTACCCACAGTGGCAACAAGAATGACCACCGCCGTGACCTGCTCAGACGACAGAGAAGTCCGAGCAGGACACCCAGCCCGAGCAAGACGACGGCCATGAAACGAACAATGCGCGCACCGGCCCAGCCCGAACCCGACTTTGCTGGAGGCGGCCATCGAAGCAGAGAGCACAGCCACCGGAGAATCATCCGAACGCACCCGCATAAGCACCGGGAAGGCGATCGAAAGCGCTGGCGGGACCAGGTGACTGGAACCGAAAGAAAGCGTTACGAGGGAGTTTGGGCGGCAAACAAGGGCCTCTTCATAGACGTGCACGAGCAGGTCAACCTCAAGGACAAGTCAGCCGTGCTCGAGGAGATGGTAACTAGCATGGTAGTCCGCGACATCTGGACTCGAAGTAGGCTGCCGACGCATATGTTGGAACAGATCTGGAATCTTGTCAGCCACCATGCATACGGATTGTTGTCTCGGGAGGAATTTGTAGTGGGAATGTGGTTGATCGACCAATGTCTTAAAGGCCACAAGTTACCCGTGAAGGTGTCACAGAGCGTATGGGATAGCGTGAGGTCGGTTTCAGCTGAGTCAATGGGCCATCACTAGAGCCTCTTGCTGGGAAGCCATTGGGCGCCCTGGAGCGCGTACAGCATGTAAGATAAGCTGGATGCAGAGCCACTTGATCGACTACCAGCCACGATCAGAGCGTCAGTCCAGCATTGATCATGATCATGATCATTGATCAACGAGCAGTCAATCATCAGCAATGATCAATGAGCAGTCATCATCAATCGTCAATCACAATCGTCAATCGTCAAGCATGAAGAAGTCAGCAATGAAGTCAACCCTATGCTTTGCCTGCGGGGGTCGAGTACGGGGATTAGCTCTCCAGCTGCTTTCTTTTGCGGGCGGTCTCTAGGCTATCTACGGGGGATATCAGTGGCTCGTCCAGCAGCTGCCACCGCACCCAGCATGGCCTCCAGCATAAATTAGCTGCTAGCGAAGACATCGCATCCTTGTAAAATTGTAAATGTCGCAGGTTCTCGAAGCTTATTTGGGTTCTATTTCGCTCAGCTGCAGCTTCATCCCAGATTCCTATTCGTATCGTGTATTTAAAAAGTGGCACGACTTTTTTGCGATCTCTCTAAGATCGAGCGAAGGGAAAAAAAGCCAGTCAGATAGGTGGGACAGAACGAAACCATAAACCAGGAGAAAAAGGAACATGGAGGGAGGTTTTAAAAAAAACAAAAGAGAGAGAATGCAAAAATAAGAAAAAGAAGAAGAGTGTTTCTTCTAACAAGGATGCCCGTTTTTTGTAAATTGGGCGAATATAATAGGATATTACAAAGAGCAAAGATCCCCTGAAGTCACAGATTCGAACATCGCTTTGCCGTCCGATCTCAATCTCAATCTTCAATCTCAATCTTCGAACTCCAACTCGCTTGTACGGTTATTGCTCGGCATCATCACTGTCTCTGCCTGAGCAGTATATCTGTTTCATACTTCGCTCGCTCGCCCTGTCTCTGACAGGACTCCCTCCCCCAGTTTCCATCCGACCCGTTCGACCGGCCCAACCATCTATCTCCTAGCGAGACATCGCCTCTGCCTCCAGGGGTGTATCTCTGGAGCATCTACAAGGGGAGCTATCTAAGTAGACCCTCTGCACGGAGCTGGCTCTCCCATCCTTTCCAGCCGTAGATGGTGGTGGAGATACAGCAAATCCACGGCAGTTAACTAGCCTCCAGCCTCGCTCCATATATCACATTTCTCCCTGGAAAGATATCCGGAGCAGCAGGGAAAAGGAAACCATCTAGTGCGACTTTTTAAGTTCTCCTTGGGGCCTCAAAGGGACATTTTTTCCTTCTTGTTCCCCGACCTGCTCCCTCTTCACCATTTTTAGATGTTATCCAACGACGCCATGGAGGATGAGAGGCGTCACTCCGGCCTTGATAAACCATCGATCTCCAAAGTGGCTCGGAAGAAGTTCGCAAAGCCGCCGGTCAAAGTCGCCTGTCTCTCTTGGTATGTTAGTTCCTTTTATTCTCTTACCCACTTTCGGCCCATCTTCCACGTTTCTATCTCCGGCATCTCCTAAGTCCTATAGTTGGCACGCCCGAGTCTTCGGCTTCAAATCTGTGTATAATGAATCTTGCTAACCAGCTTATACTACAGTCGAGCATCTAGAATTCGATGCGATGGAAAGGATCCATGCTCCTGCGTACGTGCAAAGACATCAATCAGCCCTGATTGGTACTCTTCTTGCTCTTGATCTACTTCCTTCTTGCTGCCTAGCAGCGAAAAACATGAAGAACTCGATACCAATTACGTTTTACGTTGTCACCTTTAGTGCGCTCTCAAGGGCAAAGAATGCTCCTATCTGCCGAGCAAGCGAGGGGGCCCTCGGAAGAAGAGGGTTGACCCCCCTTCGTCTATAGGCGAGAACATGCAGAACAGGCTGTGGGCTACCGTCCATCCGATTCCCCGAATAGACGAAGGTTAGCATTCAGCTATTTCTCTTTCTCTTTCATTTTGCATCCAGTTCTAGCTGGTATGTTTGGTAGAAAGATGTTGATCGACCCGGACATTAGAAATCTTCACCCAGGTGGACGACCTCGCCGTTCCTGGTGCCGGATTAAGGCATCTCGACTTCCCGGTCGACGTCCAGTCAATGTTCGAGGGCCTCTTTGTACCTCCGAATACGCAGCAGCAGCCCTCGGCCCACCCGCCAGCTAATCAAGCCCAGGTTCCAGCTTCAGAGCCGCCGAGGGTAAGGCTGTACGGAAACGAACAAGATATGTGAGTGTTCCTATCCATTTTACTCTCTTTGCCGCAGGAAAAGTGTCTCAACCATTTCTCTCCAGTGTTTACCACATCTAACCATGGAGAATGCAGATTAAACGCTTATTATATTTATATTCACTACTACTTCCCAATATTCCCTCCGCCACATACGCCAATCACGGTTGACCGCCCCCTAAATGCGCCAACCAAGGCCCCAGCTACAGCATCTACAGACCCATTGCTTCCTTACCGGCCCAAGTCCCCAGTTACTTTGGCCATCTCAGCAATATTAGCCCTGATACCTCATCCGCGGGATCCCAACTCGTTTGCGCCCGAATCCGTACTCCTTCGAAGGTCTTATGCCCACACTTTTGCCCGAGAAGCTGTTGCAAGCATCGAAGCGGAATCAGATCTCCATGAGTCCGGTACCAGTCCATCGGAAGCCCTGGCGCATAATTCAACGATTCCCGCTCGGTTGCCAGTTCATCCGCTCACTCCAATAGACCTGGAGGGTATACTGGCGTTGCTTATTTTAAGTATATACGAGTATACTCAAAGGGGGAACTTGATTAAAATGCGACATAGAGCTGGCCAGGCTTATATTATGGCGATGAACCTTTCGCTCCATGCCATTAGCCATGACGAGAGCGCGTTTGCTGAGGCGAGGAGAAGGGCTTGGTGGATGACTGTATGAGAAGGTCCCTAACATCCATTTCCTTGACGATAGACTAACTGGTCTATAGTTTTATTGCGTTTGTCAAGGTGCAATTGTAGGAACGATGGTGAGTACAACTTTGCCATTCTCAAACTTGGGAGCAAAGGCACGCAGGCTAACGGCATGTCCCCTATAGCCAGCAACAATACTGACACATGACCCTCGATTTACTACACCATATCCACGATTTGCATCTGATTCTAGGGTACGTGCTATCCCAGATGCTTTTCCTGACGACCTTAGCTAACTCATCTCGTGTTCCTGTAGGCATGGTCTATTTTAATTCAAGCACAGCAGGCGCTGGTCGCCGCCACGCAGTATATTATTGATCTTAATCAAGCACTAAGGGCGAGAGCAAACCTGGCTATCATTTTCGAGAGGATGGAAAAGCTCACTGCTTGGACTTCGTCTATATTGGCCCAAGCAGACGCACAACTTCAAGAACCCGCTACTTCACCTCATGATATCGAAGGTGTCACGGCTCAAAGCATTAGATGCATTTCCCGGATTAAACTGTGCAGGTACGATGAGCAAACAGGGATTAATTACGAGTTGGTTGTTTTCTGACATCTTTTTTCATCTACAGTGCACGAATCAAAACACACCGATTCCGAGCTTTTCTTGACATACCGATCTTCATCAAGAAGCACTGCGATCTATCTTGCGCAAGCATAGGCAGTCCGAGTATGGAGAGCACGTCAAACATCCCAGAATACCAGGATACGATGAGACCAGTTCTCTGCTGTAGCAGTTCCTTCAACCAACTTCCAGGAGCCGCTCCACCCACCCAGCTCGAAAGCCCTATATCTTCCAGCTCGCCCATATCCGACTGTTCTGGATCCCACTGGATACCGGAAAACTCATTTCCGTTCTCGAATTATACGTCAACCAGTATATGCTTAGACGCTGCTCTTACCATTGCTCAAATGTTCGACAGCTTACCTTATCCGCGTCCAACTTACGACAAGGAATACGCTTCTTTAGAGTATACCGCCATTGTTCCCCGAACAATGCCGTCGTTCGCGTGCTGTGCAATGCAAAGTAGTTATGCAATGCTCATGCTTTATTATAAGTCCCGTGCAATCAACCCAGAAAATGTTGAAAGCCCACTGAGTGACCCAGACCAACTTAGTGAAGAACTACAGCATGGGTTGGAATGTGTCATCGGTGCTGTACGGAATTACTCAATTGCATTCGAGGCTCTAGATGGAATGAGAGGTAAAATATTTGTCCCTGGTATGGGAATGCTTTAGGCTAATTAATTCTTTTGGTGTAGATGAAATTGAGGTTGCCTTCCTCACTGCATTTCCCCAAGAGTAACACAATTCCATATATTTTTTAAGATTTTACCCTAACGATCGTTTACCGCATTTACGAACAAATTATACCGCCACTCCTACGCATTACGGATGATCAAGGATTGTTTTATTTGGGCTCCGGACCCTAACTCTGTCAACTCGTTCCAGACCAACGATGCAGAAATCGATCATGCCATAGAATTTGTTTTGTTTCTGAAACCAATACCAGCAGTACTCCACATGTGCAACAATACGATTTCCGCAACCTTTTAACGCAAATACATAGCCTACGACGAATGATAAATCAATCTCTGGTCTGAAAATACCGTCCTATATTGAAGTATGTATGCAATTATAACACCCTTGCGTAAATCAATTGATGAATCGCCTCCGTCTATGTACCAAATAAATACAAACCGCTCAAACGCAATGGGTATGACATGAAATGAGGTGACGAAATATTATCATAACTTAGACCTTATTCCTTCTAAACGAAATTTAACATCTTTTAGTATTTTTGTAGATGGTTTCCAGTCTTCGAACTGTCTTAATAGCTCTGTTGTTTCGTCTGATAGATGTTGGCGAACATACTCTTCCTCAAGGACGCCACGCATTGCAAATGGAAGGATATACGGATTCGATGTTGTGGTCGATGCTGTTGGGGCAGATGTTTTGTGAAACTGGATGGCTGCACTGTTGATCTGTGTTGTTTCTAGGGCGAACCTTATGGCTAACCTAAAAATAGTTTTAGTTAGTATATGCAAGGAATCCCTGATTTTCGTAGACAAAAGGAAAGTCGTACTTGTAAACATTTTTGTCGTCGTAAAGGCGGGAATGCCCTTCTCCAGTATATAAACTTCCGGCAAGAGGAGAGCTAAGTTCTCGAATGAGGCCGTGGTCTGAGACCCCTAGGTTACGCAGCTTCATGGTGAAGCCAACTAAATGCGACAGACTGTACAATCGACATAATGAGTATGATGTGCATGCATGTCTCACGTCCGCCGGGAACGTTCACTTACAAGCTAGGCGCATGAACCCTTCCATCAACGAATACTGCGCGGTAAACATGAGGATGAGAAATAGTTGAAAACGTAGACGACTAGGAATTGTTAGTGAATGTCATACCACCCAGCCTGTAGATTTAATCCTTACCTCCATTGATACGAGTTGATCGTCTATACTCCCAACATAAGTAACCTTGACTCCGAACTCGAGAACAGCTTTCAGAGCTGTTCTATAATCCTGTGAGACCTTGCTTTCCGCGTCTGCAAAGTCAAATAATTCTCCCGCCGACCCACTAATCCAGCGAGACCTATAATCACCAAACGGCCCCAAATTAATGCCCGCCATGGCGCATATGCCGATCCGTGCAGAGCTAACACAGCCAAAGGCTATTAATTTCGAGACCAGCATTGTTGCAACAGGGACTCCCTGGCTGTGGCAAGAGATCAATACAAAATCAGCCTCTCTAATATGCTCGATCCAATTGAGGAGCAGCTTCCAAAGCAAGTCAACACGTTCAGAGATACGACCTTCGCCCTCAAGTGCAATTTTTTCAATGTGACACGGTGAATTATTTTCATCTGCCCATTCTTCAATTGCTCTGGCTGCCATTGTGGCGAACTTAACAGAAGTCCCTGTCGGTTGCCCTATAACAGTCCGAATTAAAGGCGTGGGGAAATACCCATGCACTCCAATGGCGATAGCCTTTTTTATCTGCGGAGTGGTTTGACTTCTTAAGACATGCTTTGGCTCCGATCCTTTTTTATAAAGTAGGCGGCTGAGCTGCTCGATAATACCAGGCCTGCTCTCGAGTGGGAAACTCGTTTGGAAGGATGGAAGAACCTGGTTCGGTGGCGCATGTTCTCCCTTCTTTGGGGGAGAAGGTGCGGGAACATTTGCTGGCTGAAGTGGTGGCTCTTTTGGGACACTTGGTGTAGAAGTCTCAGTCGAGGCAGTGGGTTGAGACGCGGCTGTTGAAGCCTTGACACGCCCATTCTTTGGAGTGGAGACGCCCTGTGAGTCTGCGGCCATGGTCGGTGCTTTTGGTTGCTCTCCTGAGTTTCTGTCGGGTAGTACATCATTTTCCGTGGACTGTTCCTCTTTTTTGGCAGTAGAATCGACCTCCAGTTGTGTTCTTGGCCAGAATAGCCATGCAGATACGGATCCTGCTCGCTCATGGGTTTTGTGTTCAGTCGGTTGACTGGTAGGTACCGTATCCTCAAGCTGTGAAGAGTTGGTATTTTCTTCTAATCCATTAGATCGTGGTGGAGCTGTGTTGTCTTTCATATCTTGAGGGCCTGAAGTTGGTTCTTGGGGACGTGTTGCTTGTGAGACTGTATTAGGCCCGCCCCACAACTGCAGCCAGGACCTTGCCTGGGGAGTCTGGTTCTCCTTAGGTGTCAGGCTAGGACCAGTTTTGTGGGTTTCATCACTAGCGGAAGCCTCTCTATTCTCAGATTCAATCTTTGGCGGGGCTGGTTCAGCTGGCGGAGAAGTAGGTAGAGGATCCTCCTTTGCTGGCGTGGATTTGGCCGCTTCCTGGCTTGTATCGCTCGTTATCTTCGTCATTGAGAGCCACTCTAGCCACCCTACCGAGCGAGCAACTTGATCTTGCTGTTCTTTTTGCTCTGGATCAACCGTCCCTTCCGTAGATGCGTTCGAGGCCTCTTGTTTTTGCTCGCCCGTGCCCGTGTCCACCTCTTGAGATTCTTCGTCCTTCTTGAATTCCGTATCCAACTTTTTCGAACTGCTAGACGCTTTCAAATCACTGTGCACATTCCTAACAATATTATCCGAGACCTTTGGCATTGGGGAAATCCCTGTTGAAGCGATATTTACCCGAGTCGTGGCAACTTCCGCCGGGAGCGACCTGGTAGAGACTCCCCCCCTTTTTGTAAGTTGAATCGAAGGAGGCCTTGAGGACCTTGCAGCACTTCGCAATGACGAGGATGATCGTGAACGTTGTGAGGTCCCTGAGCTCGCTGCTGATATGCTCTCACGGGCGACCTCGGTAACGGCGGCTGCCTTCGACTTCGTTGGCCAGGATCTGAGATACCAGCTCTGATAAACACGCAGTCAGTATAGGGCAAGATGATAAACAGTGGGCTTCCTCACCATTCCATCTTCATGTATCTCCGTAACCGAGCCTGCGTTGGTGGTGGCAGCGTTGCCCGATGGCTGTGGTGGGTTGCTGCCTCTCTGATCGTCTGCCGTTAAGTGCTTTGCACGTGCCACGGGAGCCATCGAGGCCGAGAATAGGGCATCACCACGGAATCGGGCGAGTCGGAGGCGCGTATATCATATTATTCTGGCAAAACAGAGCTCTAGGGCGAGTATGGGAGTGGTTTAGATGTCCCTTTTGCTGTCTGGATGACGATGGTTCCCTTCTCTGCGCATGAGCCTCACCTGGTCAGGAAGCTCGAGTAACGTGATGTCATCGTTGCTTATGTAATAATCTGATAAGAAAAGTAGGGGCGGTGAGGGGCGGCAGAAAAGTTGCTGCAGACTTGACTTTGACATTTTTTACACAAGAGACGAAGACAGGACGAAGACAGGACGAAGACGAAGGGACGGACCACGCCGCGGGCTCAAGGACCAGCATCATGGCGATCCAGAAGAAAGTAAGCACTAACTGCTGTTTTTGTCTGCTCTTGAAAAAAGTGCGGTACTAATTGAATTATAGCACGGAAAAGGTCGTTTAGATAAGTGGTATCGATTGGCGAAGGAGAAGGGATACCGTGCGCGAGCTGCTTTCAAATTGATTCAGCTGAACAAGAAATATGGCTTTCTGGAGAAGAGTAAGGTCCTTCTGGATCTCTGCGCAGCGCCAGGTGTAAGCCAATCCCAACCCTGTTTCATCGTCAGTCGATAAGCTCGAGCTCGTTTACTAACACGCGACACTCTTCTTTGATACAGTCATGGTGCCAAGTTGCTGCCGAATGCATGCCATCGCAGAGTCTTATAGTCGGTGTTGATCTCTCTCCGATCAAGGCAATCCCTAAGGTCATCACTTTCCAAAGCGATATCACCACAGACAAATGTAGAGCCACCATCCGCCAACACTTCAAGACCTGGAAAGCCGATACAGTACTCCACGACGGTGCGCCAAACGTTGGTACCGCTTGGGTCCAAGATGCTTTCTCTCAGGCGGAGCTGGTTTTGCAATCGCTAAAGCTAGCAACGGAATTCCTTATCCCTGGAGGTACATTCGTTACAAAGGTTTTCAGGTCAAAAGATTACAATCCCCTTCTCTGGGTTTTTAAACAGCTCTTCACGACTGTCGAAGCCACCAAGCCTCCATCTTCCCGAAATGTTTCTGCCGAAATTTTCGTTGTCTGTCTTGGGTTTAAGGCTCCCAAACATATTGATCCCAAATTCCTGGACGCTAGGCATGTCTTCGCGGAGCTACAGGACCCAAACCCTAATAATGAGGCCAAAGTTTTCAATCCTGAAAAGAAAAAGAGAAAGAGAGATGGGTACGAGGAGAACGACTGGACTCAACACAAGGAATTGCCGGCCACCGAGTTCATAAATACCACCGACCCGATTTCAATTTTAGGCTCATATAACAAGCTTTCTTTTGAACAATCACCCGGCGGCGACATCGCACTTGCAACTCTCCAACGACTACCCGAAACAACAGAGGAAGTACGTATGTGCTGTGAAGATCTCAAGGTTTTGGGTAAGAAGGATTTCAGACAATTGCTCCGATGGCGAATCAGGGTACGTGAGAAGTTCGGGCTTGCGGTGAAAAAGGGGTCAAATAAGGAGGAGGAGACTGAGGAGGTTGCCGAAGTTGAGCCTATGGACGAGGAGTTGGCTCTCCAGGAAGACCTGAAGCGTTTGCATGAGCGCGAGAGCTCAAAAAATAAGCGTGAGCGCCGAAAAGAGAATGAACGAAAACGCAAGGATATCATAAGGTTGCAAATGAACATGACAACGCCAACGGAAATTGGAATGGAGCAAGCGGGCCCGCTTGGTGAAGGAGCGATGTTTAAGCTACAAACGGCCGAAAAGCTGCCGGCTGCACGGACGGTATCTGCCAGCAGTATGGCCGCTGCTATAGAGAGTAGCAGTGAGGAAGAAGATGATTCAGGTGACGAAGATTCAGACGAAGATGGCGATCGGTTAGAGCGTCAACTCGACTCACTCTATACACAATATCAGGAGGCACGCGAAAGTCGGGACGCCAAATTACGAGCCAAGAAGTCGCGAAAGGCCTATGAAACGGAAGAATGGGAAGGCTTTTCTGATGAAAAGGAAGGTGAAGAATCTGACAATGACTCTCCTCAATCGTTTCCTACGGCACCTACCGGAGATCATGTCAACGGTCTCTCTAATAAGGCTGCAATGTTTTTCGACCAAGACATATTCCGTGACCTAGGAGCCGTTGAAGACGAGGAGGCGGACGATGAACCAAGTACAGCAAAGGTGAACGGCGTGCTCAGCAAGAAATCAGATTCCGCTAAGAGAGACACTGCTAGAGGGCGGGTCGCCGCATCGCCGTCCCCGTCTGTAAATAGCGAGAATAGCTATGAGGAGGTCAAAATGGGCAAGTCAGAGAACTTTGACGATGGAGACGATCAGCAGCAGGACGATCCATGGAAGAAAAATGGTCAACTTGGTACGTTCCCCAGATACCACGTCTTGTTAAACGCTTTCTATATAAAATACTAACCTAAGCCCAACAGATGTCGATATAATAACAGCTGAAGCTATGGCTTTAGCCCATCAAATGGCCAAAGGTGAAAAAACCGCTGACGACTTCGTCGATGACGGCTTTCATAGATACTCGTTCCGCGATGTGGACGGTCTCCCAGAATGGTTCCTTGATGATGAGAACGAACACTCAAAGATACAACGGCCTACAACTGCCGCAGCTGCTGCTGCAATTCGTGAGAAGCTACGCGCCATCAATGCCCGACCCATCAAGAAGGTCCGCGAAGCCAAGGGTAGAAAGAAGTTCAAGCAAGCCCAAAGGCTGGAGAAGCTGCGCAAGAAATCATCCCTGCTAGCTGAGGACGAAGGTATCAGTGAAAGGGATAAAGCACAATCTATCGCCAAGATGATAAGTAAGGCCACGAAGAAGAAACCAAAGCAAAACGTGAAGCTTGTGGTGGCTAGAGGCGGAAACAAGGGTATTTCCGGTCGTCCTCGTGGAGTGAAGGGACGATATAAGATTGTCGATGCTCGAATGAAGAAGGACATCAGAGCTGAAAAGAGGTTGGCGAAGAAAAAGAGCAAGTGATAGATTTTGCATAGATAGGAATAGACTCGCCATGAGCTTCTTCATTCTTGATGTCCTGCAATTATTCCGTAGATACTACAAGTATGTATCACTATGCTAAGCATGTACCAAAATCTAGTGAGTAGACCCGCTGAACTTGAATGCATCGAGATAGTTATAAGTAACAAGAAGCATATAATATACCGAGAATAGCACCCTAGCCGCCATAGAACGTGGCCCCTACTCCTTAGCTCGGGGTTTCATAGTTCACAATCAAGAACGAACAGAATACAAGAGTAGCGGCAAGCCAGTACAACAAGGTCGCATACTTGCCCTGGACTATGATTTGTCCAAGCAAGGACAACGGAATGTTGAGACTTAGGCCGATAGTTACGATCAGTGGGCTTGTGAGTAAAAGTGAGTAGGCCCAACATAGATCTGATATGAAAGATATAATTGCATTGACCTATAAATACAAGTCAATATAGTTCAATCATCATACTTCCTGGTTAGGATTATATACTTACCAAAACAATCAGGAAAACTCGAGTGGTCGGCGGGAGGTTGAAGGGCTCGTTTCCGGTAAAATGCAAAATGATGAACCCTGGAAAGAGTATGATGGAGTTGAGTACCCCAACGAGGCCAAAGAAAAGCAGCATGTCGACCCGCGACTCGTCTCCGACCCGTTTCTTCATCATAGTCGTATAAACTCCGTATAATACCGCGCTGAACCCGGCCATGAAGTTACCAAGAATAATCTCAGCAGCCGGTTTTTTAGGGAAAGAAGCCGTCTTTGCATCAGTCGAGCCCGAGATATCAATTCTAGATATCAGATATATGCCGAGAATTGACGTGATCACTCCAACGCATTTATGGGGAGTGAATTTCTCGACTCCGATAAACGATCCAAAGATAAGTGTCCATACTCCTGATGTACGTTAGTAGATGATATACGTTTTTGACAGGGAAGACTTTAAAATACCGCTGGTAGATGTCAAAATCGTAGTGCTGGCAACACTTGTGTGCTGTAGGCAGGCCATGGCAAAATAGTTTGCCTTTTCATACGCCGTTAGATAGATATTCACCGAGTGGTAATGCACTGCAGCCAGGGGGTATATATCTTACCACGAACTGAAGTAGTGGTTAGCAAGCTCCTAACAAATAGTTATCCAGACTGAGAAAAGGCAGAGAAGCGTTGCTTACCCATATTATACAAAACTCCAAGCTCAGTTTAGCCGTGGCTATGACTCCCAGCTTATCACTGGTAGCAGTTGTAGCAACCGTTACATGTTGTTCCTGTATGTCTGCGTCTGCTGGCTCTTGTGGCAGTTGGTCATGGGTTTCCTCGTCTTGATCGGAGTTCAAAATAGGCCTCGACTCGTCACCAGTGGTATAGTTGTCGAATTCCCTAATAAGAGATCTGAGAGATCTGATATCCTTGAGTTTCCCTGTCTTCCAGATCCTGTAAAGCCGGGTCCCAACAAACGGGATAAGTGTGAAGGTGAAGAAAGCGCTATTCAGATAGGTTACGAGGAACGGTTTAGAATAGGTATTATCGGCAAAGATGGTCTATTATTTGAACGTAAGAGATCAGTAACCCGTCGCCATTCAGCTATCATATTGTTATTGGTAGCCAATATGCGGTTTAACCCAAAGCTCCTCGAGCTGGAGACCTACGCTGGCAAGGAAATTCGACGACGTCCAAAGCAGAACGACGACCAGAAGGAGAGCAAGCCCTAGAGTCCGCCTGCTCCGCCTACCGGTGCTGGCTGGGGCCATCGGACTACGATCCCCGTCCAGGAGTGGTGTGGTTGCTGTTGGTGGTCGTCGATTGACGTTGGAGTCGTCCAGGGTTCTAGCGACACCCTGGTCGCCATCGTGGGAGGTGTGACTATCTTCCATTGTTGGTGCATCACCTTGGGATCAACCGAGTCGTCACAATGATTTTGCTCAGCAGAGTACGGAGTACTAAGTAGGGAGTACCTAAGGATACTATCCAGAGGGTTCGCTCTACTACTATTTTTGCCGATAGGCCATGGCTAGCGATGTAAACTCGGTGTAACGCCCAATTTTTAAGACTTACTAGCCAGAAACCTGTGGACATGGCGCTAAATTGGTAAAGTATTTCAGTCTGGGCCATCAATCCTGTTGAAATGCATAGTCTTCTTGCTGAATGCATTTACTACGAAGGAAATATTACAGTCGATCTGCTTCTGGCATAAGTCGGGTATATTATAGTCAACCGCCGAGGAAGCACCAATTATGAGCAGTACCAGACTGGATGCAAGAGGAGATATATAAAGAACGTTAATATGCTATATACGTATTAGGAGCTGCCAGTGTATAGCATAAGTATTCCAGACGGTGCAACAATTAGAGGTAAAGGTGAGCGGATAAAACCACAACTGGTCAAAAGAGGAGTAGATGCAAGCAGACTGTATGTGAGGGCCAATATCCTATATCCTACTAGAAGGCAAAAAGTAATACTAAACAAAAGGAACAAAACGCCGAAAGGGACCCCATGACAGATAGACAAGAAGGAAAGCTCTATAGGAAAGACCTGTAGAAGTTGTATTAACAGGCGCACGCATCTCGATCACTGTCATGCTGAACATTGATGACATCCTCGAAGTCGCCATTGAACTCTTCTGACTCTTCTTGCATAAGTGCGCTCTTGGCGATAACTATAGTTCAATCACTGGTGAGCAGACATCTCATGGTATATCATGAGCAAGGGCAGGTATAAACAAACCTTCAAACGCTTGTTCTACGTTGATAGCTTCTTTGGCACTGGTCTCGAAGTATGGAATGTTTCCTTTCGACTGGCAGTATGTGGAGGCTCGTTTCGAGGAGATCATTCTTTTGCTTTCCTCGACATCGATCTTGTTCCCTAGCACAACCTATTACTTTGTTTAGTAACCTGTTTTCCTTTCTGAATTAGCATAAAGGCGCATAGACTTACGAATGGGAAGCTTTCGGGGTCTCGCAAGTTGGCCTGAATGAGGAATTCATCTCTCCAGCTGTCCAGAGTTTCGAAACTCTTCGAGTTGTTGACATCATATACCAGAACGCAGCAATCCGCACCTCGGTAGAAGGCGACTCCCAAAGATTGGAATCTCTCCTGCCCCGCGGTATCCCATATCTACCACCATTCAAAGTGACCGTTTAGTATTTATCATCAGACAGGGAAATGTTTGTAGGTCTAAGAGGTCATATGTACCTGCATCGTAACCAGTCGTCCGTCTACCATAACTTCCTTGGTAAGGTAATCCGCTCCAATGGTAGCTTTGTAGCTAGCACTGTATTTTTTGTTGACCTAGTCATCAAAGAAAGGTGTTAGGACCATAGAGACTTCACGACATGGTCTATCTTTAGACACAGTGAAAGCAGCACTAACATATTGGTTCATCAAGCTTGTCTTTCCAACGCCACTATCGCCGAGGATGATGACCTGTAGCAGGAAGAGAGGCGTCAGTAAGGGTTCTCTTTTCCAGGTGGGGTGAATATATTCATCTATGGCTTGACACCTACCTTCAATAGAACCTTCTTGCGGGACGCCATGGCTGTGAGGCGGACTGTATTGCAGCAGAAGCAAGCTCAGGTTGTCTTGAGGTCTAATCTAGGAGGCAAGGAGTGGGAGAGCAGCGCTGGGGGGAGAGTGAGCAACCACACGCAGAACGGTGGTGCAGAAAGGTAGGTCTGGTCTGCTGGTGTGCGAGCTGGCAATGTTTCGTGGCGTCTAACAGCTGGGAGAGACTTGAGATATCCCGAGATGGACGGCTTCGAGGGAGATCAGATGGACGTTTGGGAGCTCGGGAAGCGCATAACATCATACATTTAGGACCAAGGACGCCAAGACCTACGCTATTTCTCCTGTAGCGTCACATGATGTCCGGCCTTCACCACGTTAACAGTTAACAGGTTGATATATTAAAAGGATAAGAAGAAGACGTTGGTATATTAATATGGGTGGTCATGTTAATCTATCTAGCTATGTCATTTACCGGGTGAGCTTCTCCCCTGTCTATAGCTGTCTAGGGTGTAATCGTGTCCAAAGAGCGGCCTGCCTGAACCTCCCAGCCCAGTCGACTTCACATATAGGGCGTCGTATACCCTGCGATTATGGGACGTCGTATCCAGAGCCCAAGGCCCTCCCTCAACTCAAGGCCTGTCTCAAGGAGTCTGGAGGACCACGTAATTTAGTCTCATGCAAAATCAGGTCAGACCATCTTGGATAATGAGATCTTCGGTCTCTTCTGTAGATACGATAGGCGAGGTAGCGTTGTAGATATGTGGTATGCGAGCTTGATACAGGCCAACTCTCTTCATCTTGTATCCCTTTCACATAGCTCCGTTAAGTAAACTGTCAAGTTAGGGGATTCATGTATGAAACATAACTCCAAAATGGATGGGTATAGATGTAAAATAAAAGTATGCAGTAGAGACCCCGACGGAGCAGTTTAGTTGACCTCAACTAAACATTTCAGTGCGCTATTCCTCAGATAAACCACTTCTCCCTATTGATTGCAAGGAGTGTGTTGGAAGAAGATGGTTATCCGAGTTGAATGGAAGTGGCTAAATCATGCCAAGCCTTCTTATCTGATCGACTTCTGCCTTACAAAGAACGTCATGGGGAGGACGCTTGCTCCCTGCTGTGAATATAAAACATCTCTATAGCCATGTCCCTAAGAAAGAAATAGGTTTGCTCTTGTAGTGTTGCTGGGCTCTCAAGCTAGTCACTTTCATCACAAGAGCCTGCTAACATAAGGTTTCTTCCTACCCCCATATAAACATGTCAAGCTGGCGGGAGGAATATTCCACGGCCCTGCATATCAGGGATCAGAGTGAGAAGGCAAATATCTCGGTCTTTGATGCTTGTATGTATTTTTCAATACCTATTCTTCTACAATACCCCGTGGTCTGTGAACTACGCAACTAAATCATTATATAGATACACGCCTAGCCGATCGGTCTGGCAAGTTAGAAAAGGAGCGAGTTGAAGCCATCCGATGTACCAAGGGTGTATCGAAGTCCAAGTCCCCTGTCTCTCCTGAGAACAAGAAGCCACTTGGACCAGATGAGAGTCATCCGTCGCCGGGGCTAGACCCCTTGCTCGCTGCAAACCAAGATTTGGCTGCTGCGCAAAAATCACGAGAGGAGCTTTCAAACAAGTTAGAACAAGCCATGTCAAGGCTAGAGAGGCTCACGAGGAAAGTGAATGCAGAAACGCAACGGGCGGCAGATCTAGCCGTGGAAAGAACACAGTTACAGATCCGCTTGAAGGATAGAGACGAGGAATTGAGAGGGAAGGCTAAGCTACTTGATGTTAGTTCAGATCTCATCTTATCTATATGCCTCCTCCGTAGAGTGGGCATAGTTGAGCTAACGTTAGGTGCTTTTTAGGATGTCCAAGATGAGCTTGTTTCGGTCAATTTACAGTTCAACATGGCCGAGGAGCGATCCAAGAGGTTTGAGGAAGAGAATCAACAGCTGGTTGATAGATGGATGGCGAGGATGGGCCAGGAAGCTGAAGCTATGAACAAGGCATCGAAGTTTTCGCAACCTGGCCTTTGATACTTGCAAGACTTATGATGGATGAGTGTGATTTATTTATCGTCCAACATAACTAGAATGGGTTATCGTAGGGTTGACGGCATTCTTGAGGAATGCTATGCTTCCCAATCAGCCTACAACTTCACCTTTATGATTATAGAATCTGCCACCATTAAGAATATAAATATACATTGGTTTTCAATTTCTTGCACCTGATAATTACACGAAGTGACTTGTCAGGGGAGCGATAATGTCGACTGACAATATCACTTCCCCACTATCAAGCCCCAACTATTCATGCCATCCGGGTATAAGTCTCCACGACACCAGCCCAATGAGTACTTCCAAAAGAGAGTGGAATAACACGAGGGACAGAAAAAAAAAGATATACCATACCTTGACATGATTATAACGATTGACTAACGTACCACCAAGAAAGAAGGGAATGAACCCGACGGAACCAAGGAACCAAAACATCTAGCGATAGCGACAGCCCCCATCTATAGTCATCAACGACATTCCAAAACATGTAACATGTAAACGTAATAATAACAGTCTAGGTCATGCTTCCAAAAAAGAGAATGTGAAAAATAGTGTAACCACTCGATGCCAGGCCGAGTTGTATTATAAAAGGGTATCAGTAAACGCTCGTAATCTCGAGCTATCCTTATTGGCAATGAAATATGTACCTCCAGCGTTGGTCCAGCTAACGGAGTCAGACCAGTAATTGTGCTTCTCAACTGAAAGCAAGTTGATCGGTGAGTTGAGATTCCGGGCTTGCATTTTATGTCCTGCTGGAACAAAGGACTTGAGCGAGACTATTTGGCAGCCCTCCTTCAGGTCAAGAAGGTGGTTGATTATTTTATTATTGGTCTCCGGGGTGAATGCCTGGTTGTTGATGAGAACAACATCGGCCCTTCGTAGAGCCTTGGCGATGCGCTCGTTGTCCAGGAAGTCCCCCTGGACCAGATGGACTTTGCCCGACGAAAGGCCCCATAAACGGCAGCGGGCTTTAAATTCAGCTTGCTGGAGCCGCGCCAGGTCGCACGCGTTCTGCATCATTTCGCAGCCCCAGCTCTCACAGCCGACTTCCAGAGCCGCCTGGAGGACGACGTTGCCCACCCCAGAGCCCAGGTCGACGAATACCTGGTCGGATTTTAAATGCGTCTTTTGAAAAATATCTGAGATAAAGCGGGGTAGGAGTTCTCCGTAAACGTTGTCTGTCCCGTTCTCATACTTCTTGAGTGATTCCACGCGCAGAGAGACCGTTCGACTATATACCTGGGTCAAGATTCGCTCTACCCACGGCAGAGACAGCGAATGGGTCGCATCGAGATGCTTGGAGATGGCGCCTTCGTTCCGTAAGCGTTCGATCGCCTTGTTATATGCCCTAAGCGTATCCTTGAACTCGACGACCGATTCCTGCTTGATCGCACGTCGTAAAAGACGGATAAACCCGCTGGACTCGTCGGTGAAGAGCGATATCTGGTCCTCGGGAATATAATTGTGTGATACAGTCTCAACCACCTGTACGATGTCCTCCAGCGGCTTAAACCCATCGTTTTCACGAGGTATGACCAGCTGATACTTCTCTCTCTGCGAGTAGGTAGGGTACTGGAGCGATATTGACGAGCATCCCTGAGGCTCTTTGAACGCATTCTTGAACCCGCCCGACTTCTTGTCGATCGACGCTATGTCTGCAGCATGAACCATAGGAAACGACCGTTCTCCAGCCTCCGAAAACGCAGCCTCGGAGCGTATACGCCGTGCCAAATCCGGCTCCGCGCTTGCGCTCACTTTTGTCCTCTTCGTCAGCCGGATATCCAAGGACTCATCGCTCTCACTGTCCTCACTGCTGCTAACGAGTTGCTGCACTGCGGGGGAGGACCGTTTCCGGGACACAGATCTCGAGCGTGGCGTGTTAACGGCGAGCAGGTCAGAGCTGTTGGGCAACGTGGATTTCTTCTTGACATGTCCGGTAGAGTCAGATAGGGTCGGTTTCCGCGGGGAGGTAACGGTCCGTTTGGCGGAGGATTCAGAATGCGCGCGGGCAGAGGGAGGTTTCGCGCTGTGCGAGGGAGCTGACGAGGACCGGATAACGGTCGGTTTGCACTCTACTTTTCGGATCTGAGCTTTCTGTGCCTGGATCACACCTGTTCCCTTCTTCTGGAGGTGGTCGAAGAATCCCATGGTCAAGGAGGCTGCGGGCCTTGGACGCGGCGTGTTTGAGGGCTAAAACGGCCAAGGAATGCGGGTGGCTAACGGATAGACAAACAAAACAACGAATGGCGGGTATGTATAAGGAATGGATTTTATAAAGATACCTTCGCAACGAAGCGTGAAGCCCGGCTCGTCTTCACTTTCGAGCTTCGCTTTTTGAAGCCGCAAAAACGCGCAGGCAGATATCGAAGTCACGAGACCTACATCACGTGGTCAAGGTCACGAGGACAGTTGAGGCTGAAAAGCTTAATGTGCTTAGTAATAACTATCTTAGCAAGCAAGGCGTACTCGAGTCCAACATAGCAGGTTTATATAGATGACAGCTGTACAGGTGTAGGAGGTAGAGTAACAGGCTATACAGTGGTGTAGGAGGTACGGAGTAAAGTATATTAGAGCTATGTATGCGGTAGAAGATATATAGTAAGTGCATGGATGGCAGGTGAGCTCGACGTTTGGGAGATTTAAACCTCTATCGCCGTAGATGTTGGAAGCTTTTGAACAGTTGGCTAATAGTAAAACACCTCAGCGCTTCGACAGGGAATATCCAGAAAGTATCGAAAGTATCGTCAGGACAGAGTCGACCGAACATTAGACAAATGAAAGGGAGAAAATGTTTGAGAGGCGGCCATAGCTCGGGGGCCTCGCAGCTCATAGTCCAAAGAGGAAGGAAATTATACAGAACGTATGGTATAGAGCAGTGGGTATCCGCTGTAATGAAATGATCAATCGGCCAGTCGCTTGGAACGTCGATGCAGAAGGGTATAGACATTAGAGGTAGGGAGATATTGAAGGGGAAAAGGAGGGTTAGTACATGTTATGAGCGAGCATTCAAAGAACCGCTCAGGGTGCCGGCTGGAGGATGGGAGGACAAATCTTGCAGCCTCATCAACACGCTCTTTACCGAACCAAGCCATTTATCGACCGATTCGTCGTCGTAGGCGCAGAACCTGTAGGTGACGTCTTCCGTGATGAGCTGGAAGCAAAAGGTCTTTGAGCGTGAGAGCGGATCGACCTCGGCGGCATTAATGACTTCGGCCATTGGTATAATCTTAACAGCCGAATATTCGTGCTGGTCCTTGTAGAAAGAGAGGTTCTGAACCCGCAGAACAGTCCATAATTTTTTCCATTTGCGAACACCTTTTCTACCCTTTAGGCATTGTAGATAGCCTTGAAATATGACGCCCTCGGGGTCCGGCTGGGGATGACTTTCGCTCTGACCACTGGTCAGACGGCGTAGCATGGCCTGTTGGTGTTGCTGAGGCTGTTGCTGTGGTTGCGGCTGCGGCTGCTGCTGGTGATGTTGACGGTCGCTATAAGTGGATTGGGAGAAGGATATTCGGTTGAGTACTGGATGGGAGGAAGATGAAGGCATCGACTGGCCGGCAGCGTCAGAAAACTCGGAGCAGGATGTGATCTCATTTCCCGAGTAGTCTTGGGTCGTCCGGCGCTTCAGTCGAGGGCCCGGTGCGGGTGCTGTGAGCAGAGAATGCGCCTGGCCAGCTCCTCTACCTTCGACATCCGACATCTCGCAGGCACTCTCGTCTGGCTCTGCGGCTTGCTTCCGGCCGTGTATCTGCTCGTAGTAGTTGACCACCGAGTCCGGATAGTCGACCGAGCATTCCCGGTGCAGCTGGTCAACCCACGACTCCGCCTCCTCCGCCGACGTAGCCTGGAACCGGTAGTTCTTCGAGGGCGAGAAGATGCCAAAGACGTTCGGCCTGTTCGACCTGGACGTCGCCTTCAGGTGTGCAACGGCGGATACGTCGGAGAGGTTGAGGGCGAGCTGCAGACGGGCCTCCTCCTTGTCTTTGTATAGCGAGAGCAGGTTCGGCCGCAGGACCAAGTATCCCGGCTTCCACGACGACTTGAATGCCTGTCTTTGTCAGTAATCCATTGACCTTTAACATATAGCAAGAACAGACATACATGCTTGCTCTTCGACCGCCGCAGGACCTTGCCTCGCTTCAGCACGCGATCAAACTCGAAGCTCCCGTTCTCGTTGACGGGCGAAAAGGCATCCAGGCCCGGTATCTGGCTGCGACGGACGCCTGGTCTTTCAGTCTGCCCGTCTCCCGCGATCGTATCCATCGCCGCCGGTGCTCGATCCCCAGGTGCAGGGAGTTGTAGTTTGAGCGACATTTGATCCGGGGTCGAAAAGAAATATTTATATACACGCCACGCCCACGACTAGAAACAGGCCCACGTCTGGCGTACAACAGGGTCAAGCGAGCGCAGCAGAGGGCCCTTGAGGATCATATTTATGTCTGCTCGAGAGGATCTGAAGAGAACGCCGGCGCTGGCAGCGGGTTTGAAGGGAGAGGGAGAGGTTTCAGGTCGCCCCCAGTCGATGTAGAGCGCTAAGTAAACAAACTGGCCTGGAACTGGCCTGGATACGACGGGAGATGCTTAATTAATTTAATATATTAACGTCCAACCAGCCTGATACGCTGTACAATCGTTCAGGGGCTCCCCTATTCACCATCAGACAGCCAGACAGAAGACAGGATACAAGACAGCATAGCCAAACAGCCAGACAAGCCTATAGACAGAAGCCAAACAGACAAGCGTATAGACGAATAAAAGACAGCCTGGCATTGGCGTTGCCAATATCAATATCAACCATCTCCTACTCTCTCCTTTCTCCCTTTTCCTCCGTCGAGGCAGGCTTGGCATGTTTCCTTTTTGCTGGCGTTGCTCGCGGATTCTTTCGTCCATCCAACATCAAAGAAGAATAGAACGAGCCCACGCATAGGAGACAAGCGACATCGTCTCTCTCCCGGTCTGCTCTTCCCGCCTCGCTCGATGGCTCTGCGTTGCTCGCCTCGTCTTCCGTCTCCAGTCTGAGCGTCGTTCGTCCCCGGTCGCCCTCCTGGCTCTGCTCGTCGTCTGCGGCCATTCAGCCAACCCTGCCGGTCTCTCTTGACCCGTCGCTCGTTTGATCCCTTGTCCTCCGCCAGAAGTCTCCTCCGGCAGCTCACGCCTCGAGTCTGCTGTGCTGACAACTTCTGTCCGGTCTGAGACTGCCTGCTCGACTGCTTGATTGACTTCCTGATCGATACACCGCGCGCAAACCGCTCCCAAACCCTGAGCTTGAAACACATCCAACCACCGCAATCATGGGGATCATGAAGAGACTCACAAAGGGAGTGCCCAATATACTCTCGTCCTCACCGTTGGAAGACAATTTGAACGAAAAGGGCACGATAATATCGAGGTTTGCTTTTTTTAAACGCCGCATACGACTACGGAGGAACTCTTCCATTTCGATCCCACTGGGCCTTGTTTTACTATTTCCATGCATTGTAATAATCCTTATTGTTCTCCTCTTCGTTACTCACCCTTCTTCGCCTGGTGGAATGTTGCTTCCCACCGGCACTCCTCCTTCTATAAGGTTTGTTGTCTTTCCACCCCCAATTTGGCGTGACCGGAAATGCTGATGGCTCTGGATCAATAGGAAAATTAGCGAGAAATACGATAAAGTCTTCGAGGTCGGCTGCAGAGAAATCGATAACAGTAAGCCGCGAGCAAACGCCGCGTTTGTCGTCCTGGCTAGGAATAAAGAGCTGGAGGGAGTACTCCAGTCTATGAAGTCAATTGAGCGCCACTTCAACCGATACTACAATTACCCTTATGTCTTCTTGAACGACGGAGACTTTGATGACAATTTCAAGGATACCATCGCCAACTACACCAGTGCCGACGTCGAGTTTGGCAAGATTGACGCTACAATGTGGGGATACCCCGACTGGACCGACCATGAGGTAGCCAAGGAAGGCATCCGCAAACAGGGAGATGCGGCTATCATGTACGGAGGAATGGAGAGTTATCACCACATGTGCAGATTCTACTCCGGGTTCGTATTCTATATTCTACATCGGCCGCTTGCTCAATGCTTACTGACCTACGACCAGCTTCTTCTACAAGCACGAGCTACTACAGAAATACGAGTGGTACTGGCGCCTGGAACCGGAAATCAAATATTTCTGCGACATCACCTAGTTCGTCTTCCTCAATTCCCCTCCGACATGTACAGTTCACGGCTAACCTTATAAACTAGTGACCCTTTCCTGGAGATGGCAAAGTATAACAAGACGTATGGCTTCACAATTGCTGTCAAGGAACTCAAAGAAACTGTCCCCAACATATTTCGCTATGCATCTGCCTACAAACGAACCAACAACATTACCTCCCAGGGCCTATGGGAGATGTTCCTCGAGGACCCCGTGGAAGAGGAAAAGCCGGCAGAAGAAGCCAACGTCCTCCCGGATGAGATTCTACAGACCCAGCCCGGTGCCGCAGGTCTCAAGGATGTAGACCCAGAGGCAATGGAAGGAGAGACATACAACATGTGCCATTTCTGGAGTAATTTCGAAATCGCCCGCCTGGATTTCTTCCGTAGCAAAGCATACGAAGATTTCTTCCAAATGATGGACAGGAGCGGTGGGTTCTGGAACGAAAGAGTAAGTCCATCTCTTCTCTTTGTAAATATATATTTTACACTCGCTAACATGGAATTTCGTGTCTAGTGGGGAGACGCTCCCATTCATTCTCTCGCTGCTGGAGCACTCCTATCTCCCTCCGACGTCCACTACTTCAGAGACTTCGGGTACCGACATACTACAATTCAGCATTGCCCCGCCAACGCCCCTGCCAGACAGCGCGTACGAGATCCATATCTAGAACGAACCACTCTAGATCCGAAACTACGCCAAGAAGAGGACGAATACTGGGATTCCCCTGACCCGCCCAAGGAGAATGGTGTCGGCTGTAGATGTCGTTGTGACACCGATATTGTGGACGTGGAAGGCAAACATGGCAGTTGTCTAGCTGACTGGGTCAAGGTCGCAGGAGGATGGGCATCGCCATAATTTCAGTAACCGTTTATTTTACTCTACCAGCGCGACACTGGTTCGGTAGCGCTGAGGCACGAAGATATATTATGACATGTGTTTCCCACCTCCTTTTTTAGCAGCCAACCTCTAGTTTCGTTCCTCTCCTTATATGCGAGAGTATCGACGGGAAGGCGTTTCTTCTTACCGGCCAAAACCCCCATTCACCTCCCAAATACCCTAAAAATGCCATTACCATACAACATTCCCCTGTCTGTTTTTGCGCTCGGTTTGTTAAATACTTCTTTTTTTCTGCTTTCGCCCTAATCACTTACATCAAAGTCTCTGGAGTGCCCGAATCCCGACCCATTCCGTGCGTTGCCCCATTGGAATACTCACGCCTTCTTTTCCCCCCTATTAACTTGCATTGGCATTGGCTGAGTTTGACTTGTTCCCCTTTCGCGAGATAGAAAAGGGGCTTCATGTCAGTGAGCAATAGCCTATTAAGGCAGAACGATGTTCATTATCATTTAATTCTACATTTCTTCGGCTCGATGCCTTTCCCTTTCTCCCATCCTGTGCCAGCTTGCCAAAAAAAGATCAACCAGAAATAAGAGAGAAGAGAAGAGTGCGAGCCCAGCCATTCTCTGCGCCTGTCCGGAAAATATCCTTCATTAAATGAATGCAGGCGAACGTCCGCTCTCCAATCTCGTGCTTTCAAACGGCCTTGGTGTACTCGATTAGACCCATAACCAGAACTATTCAAAGACTTTTACCTTTTAGTGTTTTCCCTCCATTTCAAGTCGCTTCTTTTGAAAGTTGTTGCTTTTATATAAAATTTATGTGTTGCGTTTTATTCTTCACCCTGTCTTATTCCCATCACATTCTCAATTACCTCTTTCTCACTGTAAACTGTTGCGATTATTGTCTTTCTTCGTTTACCTGTCCTCTTTATCTCCCTTTGAGGGACAAAGTCTCCGCACCTCTTACTCACATACCCTATCCTCGTAATTGAATACATACAGACCTCATGAATAATGGAATAAATGGAAGAATTTAGAAATCTGGAGTGCACTATCAGTCTCAGTTCAACGTTGGCCTTCGGAGGTGGCCGGGTACCTGCCGAGCCATGCAGCCAGCGTTTTTTCTTACTTCAACATCAATTCTTTGCATCCTCAAACCCTCCCAACCCTCCGTATTTTGGTTACTCATCGAGTTAAGATGTTAGAAGAACTCCCCGCCGAACTTGCCTTGTTCATTTTCTCTAAGATCGAAGACCGCCTTGATCTTAAATGTTTGTCTGAAGTGTCAAGGCGGCTTAATAGACTTGCAATCCCATTCCTATACGAGTCTATCCTTATTACAACAGCCGAGAAAGCAAACGGGATAGTAAGAGCGCATCAGAGAGCTGGTGTGCTTCAGTATACCAAAGACATCCAGGTTGGGTGCGAAGGGAATGAGGAATGGTTTGACACGCATAATACGAGCGAGAGGGTAGAAAGGTGCCACCACTCGAAGTGGAAAATGCGCACCGATGACGATGACCCAAGCTCAGACAACGATTCTGGAGGTCCAGATGATGGGGTTACTGCTGATGATGAAAATCTCACCAGCGCGGAGCTGGAGGACAAGAAAAGATGGATTGACACGGAAGGCAAGGCTAAATTTTACGCCGTTACTGATTTTATTGAATTCAGACATAGAATCCTGTCTATTCTAATTAGATGCAAGGAGCGGACACTAAGGAGCTTTAGGTGAGCCACCACTGATCGATGATATGGCTTGATGATATGGCTCGATGCTAACATACGACGTATTAGATGGGATCGTAAGGACTGCATCCCTCCTGAAATCCTAGGCGAAGAGGGTTACCTGCCTACGAAACAAAATCCGCTAGAGACACTTTTTATACGCGCTGATGGTTCATGTAAATGTCACAGTTATAATCCCCAGTTATTCACAAAGCTTAAAAAACTGGCGTGGGATAATTTGGGGGCTAGGCCGCCTGTTGGTGAAGAGGACCTTAAGAGACTTCGAGGCTGCTTAGAACTCGTTTCGCACCAGCTGGTTTACCTTGAGCTTGGGCTCAAACGGTGGGAGTATTTATTCCATAACCCTAACGATGATGATGCGACTATTTCACAGGAGATTATAAAACCTAGTCCCGGCCCCGGCGGCAAAAGATTTCAGTTCCAGAACCTACAGCATCTATCCTTGACGGGGTTTAATTTCGAATATGAAGGAGTCGACATAGTAGCGGATTTGAATCCCGCAACCCTACACTTTAACAATCAGGCTTTGTGGCGAGGAGTGGCCAAATTTCCTTGATCGGCTCAATGCCTCGGAAACTCCATTTTGCCTACATACGGTAGAGATACAGGCCTGGACTGAATATGATACCGAGAGTTCCGAAAATGAAGACATTACGAGGTTCATCAATAGATGCGAACCACTTGAGAACCTTTACGTTGCTCTGAGAGATCAAGATGGAGCACTAGAACTATGGCAGTCACTGTTACGGCATCGGTATACACTCAAAGCGTTTGTCTACTATGTAGACCCAACCGTCAGTACCCTCGAAGACTCTACTCCATTCTATATACACGACGCCGACGTTTCATTTGGGAAGCCCCATAGTCACAAAACGAACGCCGAATGGAATCCCCTTAGAGACCTCGACCTAGAATTCCTTGGGGTCAGCTATGATTTTGAATACTTGGTACGTCCCATCCAACAAGTTCCCTTAACACTAGTAACATTACAAGCTGACATGCAAGCTAATGCTATAGCTTCCGGTCTTGGCTCCAGTCACAAAAAACAGATGTCTTAAGGTCTTGCTTATCCGGAGAGATCCTCTTTTGGTGATTGACCGCCTAAAGGCAGTTGAAAAGCCAAAGAGAGCGACAGACTCAGAGGACGATAAGAGTGATAGTGATAAGGATGAAGACTTTCAGGACTTTGACGAGTTTGTTCAATGGGCGTTTGGACCAGAAGGATTTCCATCCCTACAGATGATCGGGCTCGGCGATTTCACAGATAGTATAGAGCCTCGTGAGAAGGCACTACTCTGCCCCAAGTCTGATCCAGAGTCCGAAGAGGTGTTCCCTGGCAGGAACTATCGCTTTGTTACAAGACGTGATTGGGCCCAGCAGGAGTTGCTTCGCAACTATGCCGGCGCAATGCAAGCTTGTCCTACAGACCTTATTGAGGAGTGGACATTGTGAAGCACGCATTTTGATGACAGGCGGTTTTGTGATATCTCAACTCTGGTGTTTTGGATGTCTCCTGTCGAAAACACCATGTATATATTGACGAGCTGCCTCGTCTCATTCTTGTCTTGTGCTTGTTCTCTTTTCGGCTCTAGGCCCTTTTTACGGACCAGAGTCTTGCTGGCCGCGTAGGTTTTCGCCGTTGTGGGACCACAAACTTATGCATGAAGTGAAGAGAAAAAGAAATAGAGAGAGCAGATTATGGCAGGCTCGGATGATCTCCTCAAACGATATAGGCTGGTTGTGCTCCTCCGCCTGTAGAAAGTGCGCCTTGTAATCCAAGGCGTTATCGGAATCCATTTATCTCGCGTTGATGAACCTTACATATGCGACTTTTATCCATAGTGGACAATCTCTTATTTAGGAACCAGATGTCCTTCTGGAGCTAGCTGTTCACCATCCAAAGACATGACGGTAGTTGCTTGCTTGGCGAAGTCGCAAACTTCCTCTGAACAAGACAACGACGTCAACTGCTGCCGTACCAACCATGCAAGTGCAGTTTGAGCTTCTACAACCAAGGTCTTTGCCCTGTGGGCTTCGATAAAGGAATTCCAAAAAGCGGATGCCTCTATGAGGGTCGATATGATTTTCTTGAGAAACTGTCCGTTGCAAAGTCGGTCCACGGCAGGTTCTCTCAAATAGGAGAGCAATTTAACTGCATGGCTATTGAGAAATTTCGCGGATACGTCGAAGCAGACACTTCGTTGGAGAGCTTCAGTGGCATGAGAGGCCGAGACGAGCGTTTCAACACACTGAAGACGGTCGCCTTGGTCGCAAATAGCTTCGAGGAACAGAATCGCGTCAGTGGGTTTCTTGATCTTCTTCCCACCATGCACGACCTGCTTGAAGTGCTCTGAGAGCCTGGCAGATCTGGCAGACATGGTGCAACTGCCTAGCAAGAGGGCCTTGAGTGCGAAACCAACCCTAGTGGTACTGGATATACCAAATGGTTCCTGGTTATTTGAATGCTCCTCAACCAGGAGTTGAAAGGTCAGCAGCAAGATGAGCCGCTAAAGGAATTGGCAATGACAGCAAAGATATGTCTCTAAAATATGCAAGTCAACAAAGCTTCTGCTTTTGAAACATGTTGATTTCTTTGAAGTACTACTGCAGGTTTTACTAGGGCCGGCAGTGTGCGTCTTGCTAGAATTTTCTGCGAAGAAGCAGGCGATTTCCGTTTGGCAAAGGCGCAATAGCCTTATATTACAAACTGTCTGAATTCTTTGTTTCCCAGAGAGGGTGAAATCTCAGAATATATTTCTTCACATAACTCCACAAAATGGCCCATACATCTTTACCATGGCGCCGTAGAGAAGCCAGTCGAGCCCGCGTGTCTACTCATCACCAAGATCCTGTATCTTTACAAGTGGATGCTCGCGAGGCCTCCCAGGGAACGAAACCTCTACCATATGGAACGCTGCTCCGAAAGATTGAAGATGGGAAGTTGTTCAAGTCTTCGGCCGAACCAAGGATTACAGGTTGCAATTATCTAGCGTCATACAGCTGGTCAGATAAACCTTCACCAACTGTCCTTATTTCAGGTATGAATTTGTCCTTGCACTTCGCTCGTATACCCTTGTTAAACATATATTTAGGAAAACCCGCAGCGTGGAACCCTCCTACTACTGCCCGGCAGATCAAGCCGGATACAGGGGAATACTTCCGGGATCTAAACGCTGCTAGGTATGCCGCACATCCTATGCAGCCAGCCGTGCAAGCGGTATTACATCAAAACCCTGTGCTTTCAGCCAGCGACGTCGATATCTTCACTTGCGCAAGCGTCCTCGGAAACCTGTCTCGATTCGTCCGTGGGGTAGAATTTACCTTTAGATTTGTCATGGAAGCAGTCGGAGACACCGTGTTTTTCGTTCGTCGAGAGAATTCTCCTACTCTGTTGATCCCAGACGTTCGAGGACAGCATTACGGGGCCAGACATGGAGGAGCACAATTTTCCTAGCTACCTTAACGAAGACGAGTCTGACTTAGACTACACGGCCTGCGATGCCGAGGGCTGTGGCTACTGTGGCCATTATAAGTACTGAAACTGGTCATTATGTTCCGTACAAAAAGGGTTGGACTTAGATTGGCTTGATCCTTGACCCTTAGCTTCGGTCTATGAACACGAATGCATCCTCAAGTTACATGCGAAGATCTCATATCATGTCCCCGTAACGTCTTCCATTCTATATATGGGGATCGTGTATATATTACTGCCAGTAACTAGGGGGCCTTGATGATAATTGGTAGAGGCCTTCGTGGATCCCCTTGCCATAACAGTACCGCGCTCGTTGATATCCTTCCGGAGGCCCTGCATTAAACTGAATAATCTGTTGATGGGCGTCAGGCTGAGGTGAATTAAGCCGCTTCTTGGATGTTGGCAGAGAGCTTGGTCCAGTATCTTCCTTGCCGGATTCCATTTGTGTCTTTAAGGGCTGATAGGCTTTAGCATCCGCGGTTTCAATAAGCTTGCTATTATAAACAGTTAGTTAACAGTCTTTACAGTTTCCTTGGTAGAACATACACCACTACATATCTCAAGTATATGTTTAGTACCAGGAGTACAGCCATCATAAGAGCAGCGCCATAGTGTATTATCTGCAAGTAGACAGGGTATACACAGGATAGATTTGTGGTGAATGCCGTGGTGTTTGATATGGTACATTGCATCTTGAGAGTACCTTCTGAGAGATGGATCTAAGGATGCCGGTATAGGGAGGGCTGCTGTAGGCGGAGAGGATGAAGAAGAGGAAGATGAAGAGGAAGAGAAGCGAATATATAATGATATCCCCTATCCCAGGCTTATCACAAACATTGAGCCAGCTGCTTGGTGGTATCAAAGGACTACCATTTCCTTTAGGCATCTTTCACTTTAACTGGATTCTTTCCGTCTTTTAGACCCTGTTTAGACATTAAAACCGGATCCTAGTATCTTCTAGGCGCTCATTCACTTGGTCTATAGAATGGTATAGTCACATCCATATATACTCCATGTATATACGCCATAGAACGATGCACTCCATACGGTTTGAGGTTTGGTCAGTCCATGGTCCATAGCCGAGGACTTTATAGTATATAGCTCAGAATATATCTGTTGTACTTCCAAGGCGTAGGGAGTATATTCCGGCAGACAACCACTGGTATATGTAGATCTCTGTAGAACCCAAGACCAGGGAGCAGTGTCTATCTGCCGCTGTGGCGTCTCTGATATCGGTCCCTGGCAGCCCGTTGAAGGTCTATATGGTCTATAGCGTCATCAAAGTGCGTCTGCGATCCGGCTCTTCCATACAGGCTGTGAGGTTAAGCCTGGCGGGAGGCGAGGGAAGGTAAGCTTAACTAAGAAACGGTTTCTTCCACTTCCTCCTCTTCCTCCTCCTCGCTTCTTTCTTTCTCCTTCACCAACAACTCCACGACAACGTTACGATACTCGGTGACCAGAACGTACTCGGAAGAGCTGGAAGAGCTGGCTGCCCGACGACGTGGCAGATATCTACATAGTTGCTCATCTCACATCCTCAGCTAGGCCCCCGCCTCCGTCCGTCCTGTTCCCGGAGCTGCCTTAGATCCCATCTCACCCACATCTCTAACCCGGAATACAAGCTATCATAACGAGTTCCTCCGTCAGACAAGTAGAAGGCTCTTCGAGGTCTCCCTAGAAAGATAAAAGCGTGGGTCTTCCGTCTTTCATACGTTACGGCTGATGGATACATCTCCACCATATACTTACCCACCACATCCTTGACTTGCTTCGTTGCCTTTCATCAGTCCCCTCCCAGGTCTATATGATACCTCAGATGTGTAGGCAGCTTCCTCTTTACAATAGCTAACCTTCTCGTGAGCCTCCAGTGTCCTCACCTCGTTGATAACCGCGCGGTTCTCGCTATCCAGACGATGACGTCAGGGCCCATAATGGAGACGGAGGAACGGTCTGCTAGCCCGATGAGCAGCAGCAGCTGGACGACCCTCGGGGAGTTTGATTCTCTCTCCAACGACGGGTCTGGACACGACAGCACAGATACCGCTTCTCTCATCGAGGGTAGCCTGGGAGACGATGTTCTCAGCCTTGACGGCAACGACGACGGAAGCGAACGCAGCTTCGCAGACATAGACGGGATCAGCAACTCCTCCGAAACACCGTCCCTCGTCACCCCATCCCTCACTCATACTGACGATGACTACAATGATGTTGAGCACGAGTATGAAGACGAAGACGAACATGAGCATGGGACCAATGTTGCTACGCCCTCCGGCTGGGGCTCGACTCCCGATTTGGCCCAGGACGAATATGAGGAAGACCAACGCGTGGCTGAAGAGAACAGAGTGTACATGCACTCTCACTGGGTTTCAACTTCCAGCCTGGACGAAGCCGAGTCCGAAGACGAGGACGCCCCGGAGGTGCAATACGTTTTCGGCGGGCAGGGAGGAGATATCTCCGATGTTCGGGCTGGCTGGAACTCAACGTCCACTTCTACAGAATTCACTCAACCGAATCGCATAACGGAAGCCGACAAAGCTGTGCTGAAAGAGATAATCGAATCCACCACCCAGGCCACTCCTCGAGGAAACATCACACGTCCTACTACCGCCGCTTCTGAGAAATGGAAGAATCGAGGGCTTAACAAGCCGGGCCAGGAGATGCCCTTCCTTATGAAAGCCAAGTCAGTAGTTGAGGCGCACGCAGATATTCTCATAGTTATGTTATTTTCCCTCATATTTGCCACGTTGATGACTATGGTGTTGGGATATGCCTGGCTATATCTCAAAGCCGGAATCGTCTTTGCCTTCCAAGGCTGCATGCAGCTATTTGGACTCTTTTCCGGGGCCCAGGAAGGCGCGTCTACAGGCAAAGTTCAAACAGCAGTCACACCCACTGCCACTCCAGTTATCTCTGTGAATGCTCCTGTATTCTCAACCTCACCAAAGGGCGGGTACATCTCCCCCGTCACTGTCCCGAAACTCCCAGATGTCGATTCATACCTCTTACAGTTGTCCTGGGAAATCCGGAGCCACAACGAGACAGAAGACGTCCAGGTTCATGCCGTCGGTGACAACCACGTAATTGTCCGGCTACCATCACGCCTTGCATCAGGGAAAAGGAGCTCAAAGTTCGATATCAAAGTAACCCGAGATAACAAAGATGTTCTCCCATTCGAGCTTTACAAACTTTTCGATGGCGTGTTTACCCTTCGGCTGGCTCCCGAGGATGCGTATGGCCCGATGAACGTCACAGTCTCCACAAAGTCAAAGCCATTGATCAACCAAACCACTAGCATTGATTTCGGGACTCCATGGTTGAAAGTAGCAAGCTGGAAAAAAGCTACCCAGTTACTGTCAAAGAATCTTCGTGAAGACTTCAACTTTGCCCAAACGGAATTCACAAAAATATACATTAAACTTACCTTGGACCTTCAAAACATCTGCGGTACGGTCTGTGGCGATACCAACCAATATACTACCAAAAACGGCTCATTTCGGCACGTTATCACAACCGCAAAAGGCCTATTAGCTAAATTAAGGGCCATTTCAGATAGCTTCTCACTCGACGACCTAATGGCAAGGGCGAAAATCTTGCAATATGATGCCGAAGACGTTGTCAACGCTATTTTGGCGGCCGCTCAAAAAAGCGCAAGGCAGATTCGAGCTCATGCCTTCCATTTTGATTTGAAGACTAAGTTCCGAGACATCTGCAAGCATCCAGCCCTTTCGGCTGCGCAGAGAAACGCAAGATCTTACTTAGCGAAGGTATTCAGATGACGAAACGAAATAATTAACTGAAAAATAAATCAATAAAAAGGAGACAGCAACGGCAACAGGGCCTATGCCTTGCTAAATCCTTGTGCATCATTCTTTTTCTTTATGTTCTAACTAGGTGTTGTCTTGATATTTAACGGTTATGGTGTCATGATGCTAACATATCTTCGGGTGCTTGGAATCAGTTCTGGGTGGGAAGGAGTTTATGTGGATCGGTTTGGGCCATTATGGGGAACGGGGTGTCATTTAGGGGTTTTCTATCTCAGGCTCTAGAACTATACCAAGAGCATCCATCACCTTCTATGATAAGCATGTTTCACTTCCATAGAAAGGGATACCATTATCGTTTCTCAATCTTATTAACCGGCGAAATAGGCACACCTGTAGCAAACCAGGATTTGAGATTCTCGAAGCATTCGAGCTCTGATAATTGATATGCACCATCCGTATATCCGCCGAGATGTGGCTGCACAATGCACTGGTCACTTTCAAGGAAGTACGGACTATTCGCCAGATTAGCTGTGAGAAGTTTCATGATAGAACGGCAGTTATAGCCTACGTACTTGATCGTCGGCTCATTGGAAAATACATCCAGCCCAGCCATCTTGACTTTACCTGATTTCAGGGCACTAATCAATGCATCTTCGTCAACAATCCGTCCTCTAGCTGTGTTAACGAAGTAAACGCCATCCTTCATTTGATCGAATGCTTCTTTCCCTATTAATCCCGTAGTTGCGCTGTTTAGAGGGCAATTGACCGATATTATATCTGAGCTAGAGAGCAATTCGCCGAGAGTCGAGCAGTAGGTAGCCTTATATTCTGCTTCGACGTCAGCGGAGAGACGGCTTCTATTGTAGTACTTTATCTTCATATTGAAAGCAGCAGCCCGTTTAGCCAAATGCTATCCATATCATTAGCACATCTTCCACATTTCATATAGAGGTATCAAAAGTGATGGATGGAAGGAATACCTTTCCGATACTCCCCATGCCAATAATACCCAGAGTCATGCCTCGAGGAGACCTGGAGATACCAGTGACCTTCTCTCTCCATAATCCTTCTTTGGCGGACCGTTCAGCTACAGAAGCATTTTTCAGAATCGCCATGATCAGGAAGATGGCCATGTCTGCTGTACATTCTGACACGGCGTTTCTAGAATTACAGAACCAGGTTCCATTCTCGGTCATCCAGTCAACGTCGAACTCGTTGTATCCCGCAGAAGCAGAGGCAATGATCTTGCAATGCGGGATCAACGGTTTGAACATCTCTTCGTCAAACGGCTCGAAGACTATCGTCCCCATACGGACAATGACGGCGTCGAATGGTCCATCTTTACGCACGCGGGCGGCCAGCTCGGGAACGAGACCAGCGCGATCCGGGGACGTCAGGGACTGTTATCGTAAATCATTAGATGGACTGGCCTTCTTCTCTTTCGCTATTCCACGTTGGTGGCTTGGGGGACATATTACATGGAGCTCAAACTTGGTCTGAAAATCGTCTAGATATTCCTTATCCGTGAACTCCGGATAGCTCAAGCAGAGCACTTTTGGCCTCTGCTGGGCCATTTCGAATGGAATTAGAACAGTCTAGTCTTTATTATATTATTCCGTTCACAAAGGAGAAGTTTTATGCAGAAAGAAGATATGTTCCGTGATCCAAGGAATATACGGCAATGGGGATACCTCGCCGGCTAAAACCCGCGGGGCTATTCTTCCGTTCGTATTTGCCATGAATATGAAACTCATGGAGTCAGCGAATAACTTCCTTAGGTCAACAGGCTCGTCTTTCGGTTGATTTATTGCCATCAAGATTATTTGACAAAATTGGGGCTAGGGGCTCTCTAATTGTCTAGTTAACTAGCTGTCGCTTCATCTTTCGTTAATTGCCACCGACCAACAAAGCTAGAAGGAATAGTAAGAATGTGAAATCGTCTAGTATTGTCTTGAACTATTGCGTTAACGGCATCTAGGTGAATTTTCCAGGCGCGGCCAATATAGCCACCCAATCGCCATGGCTTCATATGGATAAACGCTTGCCTCTCCGTGTTGGATATCAAACGGTATATCAGAGCAACATCGAGCCTCACCTAACACCATGGCTCAGAATACACTCGCCGTCAACAATCTATCGACTGGCCATCTGGATGCCTTTACCCAAGCTCTCAATCGCATCATCTCCACAGATCATGCTAGAAATACCATTGCGCAAATTGTGAGCGGCAAACCAGCTCGTTATATGGCCTATGATGCTGAGACTCGCAAGTTACTCCCTGCTCCAGTCAGGGTCTCCGGCCCATCCAAAGAAGACTTTGAAATAGCCAAACGGTTTCAAGAGGAGTGTAGAGCGGATATGCTCGAGGTCAAGTCCTCATTGAGCCTCTACAAATGCGCCCCTCTTAAAAACTGACGGCAGGCTTCTAACATAGCATCTGCCTAATCTGGCTCAAGCATATCAAAACACGGCCCTGGACTCCAGAGAGTTCAGGCTTCGTTTACTGGAGATAACGGCCGTTGCATTCCATAATGTAGCTGCATCCTTGTGGTCTAGCTGTCGCCATGATACCCAGCTTAAGCCGGACGATGACCAGCCTGTAATACATCATCCGATTATGAAGTCGCTTGGCCTGCCGCCTCCTGCGCCGCCTCGTCGTTAGCCAACCCGTCTACAGCATCCAGACTACACGTATTACGAGCAGTATCCCTGTGGTATTGCGGACATGGTTAGATACTGGGCATAATTCAAAGTATTTGGAGGGATAATCGTATTTGACCGAGGGGAATCTGAACAGGAGGTGAGCCCTGCCTCTAAAACCCTCATAATATAGGTTATCAGCAGGGTCTAATTCATCTTCTCAGGCACTCGATGCCTACGTCCACCCGAAAATCCCGTATAAGATTTACCAACTTTCAGATGTGCAGCTCAAGTCGTTTGCAGATTTTGCAGTCGTCGTCGATTAATCAGGTTCATCCCCCGGCCTGCCCATCCCTTTCGTCACTAAAAAGTATGCACCTCGATTAGACCCAGACTACTCTATGGAGAAGCATATCTTTCGTGACAAGTATGAGCGCAAGCCATTGTGGATGCTTAGGAAGCCGGGCTATACGCAGCAGCGGCCAACTAGGCTGGAAGATTATCCAGAGGCAGTCGATTTCCTGGAGAGGATTAGAAATGGGGAGGAGCCGTGAGGAGTTGTATATTCCGTGTGGGTTCAGGCTATATCGTTCGGTCCATCATGTTTGATATACTCCTAGTCGATTTCGGGGCGGCCGGGAGGTTGTACAGTAAAAAGTCGATATAACGAACCAAATGAGCCAGCCAAGTGACTTCGCCGCTGCGAGGCTTTGTTATATCGAACAGCTGAATGAAATCTTTACCGATTCGATGAGACCAGACGAGTAACACTGCATTCCTCCTGCTCCTCCAGATCAACGTTTTAACTATGAGCCAATTATGCAATCAAGACCATATGTAAAGAAAGTCACTCCATACGGATGCTCCGTAGCGAATGGGTAACCTGTACCGAATCCTTTGAGGTGAACTCGGCGGATATTTCCATCATCTTTGACGGAACTAACGGTTCGTAGGCCACATGGAATACTCGCCGTGCCTCGGAAAGAACTGGCCTGCATATCAGGACTCTGCATGTATAGTACAGGATGTTATAGATGTGAAGACAACGTTGAAACAACCAACGCATGTTCCATGCAGGTACTCCGTATGCAGTAGCTATACTCCGTGATGGCACGATATAACAGATAACCTGGGGAATAGTAATAGCTCAGCGTTATAGTATGGTGATGTGATGCTGTACATAAGAGTTGATCGATGCTGCAAGTCAGCGATCTCAATCAACCGCGTGTATCAAGACGGCATTGCATGGTATAAGGACAGGGTAAAAGAAGCCGGCCGACCTGGCGAGAAGGAGCCGGAATCATACTTTATTGTTTCCATTGATCTAGACTGCGGCATTGCTGATACATCAGTCAAAAGTCTGTTTGTCTCTTAAGCCGGCAAATAACGACCGTAACGTGTTTATTGAGGTTTGGCTCCGGAGCCAGGCCTGTTTATTGCTAGGGTGAACGAAAAGGGGCGCCGATCAAAGAGAGAAAGAGAGATGCATCTGCATCTGCATCGTCGAGGATCGTGGTGTGATGCCTGCCCGATGCCTGTCTGTCTATGCCTGTCCGTACGCCGTCCCTTCTTTTTAGCTGGAGATGCCCTGCTCTATAGACATGCCTGGAGATGCCTGCAAGATACGGAATATGCAGCACATTATTCCGCTGCATCGTGGGACCCCGAAGCACAACTCTGTATAGGGTTCTAGCTCCCCGTTGACTTCGCTAGCTCGTCCATAGTCTGCGTTTGTTCGATCCTGAAACGAAGCCACGCGACATAGCCCCTGGCCCGAGATGCTGATGGCGTCAGGAAGGATGATTAAACACTTTAAACAGTTTTCCCTTCCGGCCGTCTCGATCCACGTGGAATAGGGCATCATCCTGAGTTCTTCAGCTCGCATCAAAGTAACTTTTGATAACCTTGATAACTTTGATATGGCCAGACATCCACCATCCGTAGCATTCTCCATATCCGTAGCATCCGTACCGTAGATGAGAGACCTTGGGCGACGGTATCGGCCATATTCGAGGATAGTTGGACCGTATCAGCCCTCCATGTGCAAGACGGGCCATCCGAGATCATCAGTCACTGCGTAAGCCCATTTTCCTTTTGCGACTCCCTTTCCTTTTGCCTATTCCGTGTCGTCGTCGCCCATGTTTCATCCTGAGCGTCCATCGCAGCCCGATCTGTCGCCAGCCACGCGAGCGCTCTGTCCCGAAGGCGCCCAGTTAACGAGATATTAATGGAACAGGGAGAAAAGGGGAATAAAGCCCGGTGGTGGATACGAGCCTTCAAGTCGCCTTGCCCCTGACTTTTGGCATTTCCTCTCTGAAACAGCCTCTTTCTCGCTGAAAATTTGCACCTGAAGCGTGATCGTCCTCGTCTTTCGTCTTCTCACGCCATAACTAGCAGAATTAGCCTGGAATTGGCCGATATCGAGTCTTGGTTCCCTGTATCATCCTGAAGCCCAACCGCCTAAAACATCCCATTGGCCGCCCTCCCCCCCATAAAAAGGGAGAAAAGGAAGAAGAAGAAGAAGACAAACAACCCGAGGTTCACCAGAAGATACACACGAGAAGAACAAGTCCTCAAGCCCTGACGCAAAGCGCAGAAAAACGGCGCCAAAGAGTCGATCGCTGTTAGCAGCGTGTTAGTAGGAAAATATAATACCCACCATCTCGTTAACCACGGTTCTGCGGTTGATATATATCTTCGCCCTCCTCCCACCCCCCGCGACCCCCTTTATACGCTCTTCACCATGTCTCTTGCCCAAGACGAAGCCGACGCCCTCCTCAACCGCAAGGAACAGCCTGCTGCCCATCCTGAAGACCTCGCCCACTTCTCCGGCGACGAAGACCATCACGATACCGACGACGAACGCAACGAGAAGCGCACCAACCGCATCCGCGCCGCCGCCGGTTCAGACTCAGACGAAAGCGATATCGACTTCTCCAGCACCATGGTGTCCAAGCCAGCTGCCTACCACATCCCTTCCACCGTCTTCGACGCCAATACGGGACCCAAGGGCGTCATCGCCGATGCGCAGTCCTACGAGCGCGCGAAGAAGCGCTCCTTCAGACGAACCCTGATGGGCTCCGGCGCGTTCGACTACAGCCCTTTCTCCAAGGGATCTGCCCCCAACGCCAGCGAGAAACAGAGCCAGAACAGCAGTAACAGCAACTACATCCGCCGTGGCTCCAGTGCCGACGGGTCCGGCGAGGAGAGCGACGAGGACGAGCGGTTTATGCGCCAGTGGAGAGAGGCGCGGATGATGGAGCTGCAGAACAAGTCGACTCGACGGGTCAGTCCGAGCAAGAGACGGTATGGCAATGTTGATACCGTCGATGCGAACGGCTACCTGGATGCCATCGAGAAGGTCACTCCGGGCACCGTCGTCGTCGTCTGCATATATGATCCAGAGGTTGGTCATATATCACTTCTTCTTATATCTATTCTTACTGACAGGTTGTAGTCTACCGAGAGCTCGATAGTAGAGGACTCTCTCACCTCCCTCGCACGCAAACAAGCGACCACACACTTCGTCAAGCTGCACTATGAGATCGCCGAGATGGACCATATCACCGCCCCGGCTCTCATCGCCTATCGAAACGGTGAAGTCTTTGCTACCATCATCGACGTCCTCAACCAGCTACCTAATGGTCGTGGCTGCAGCTCATCCAGCATAGAAGACTTGCTTATGCAGTATGTTCTCCTTCTCTCTTTTACCACGGCCGTCTACTAACACGCTTTACAGACACAAGGTCCTCTAGACATCATCTATTTCCGCTGTCAATTTCCTTAGACTATCTTTTACGCCATGACTGCTATTTCAACTCACGTACCCATGCATTACCTGTAGCACCACTCATATAATGTTTTCTCTTTCCAACATACCCATCTCCTTTTTTCAGTCTCCCTTTTTTCTTCTTTTTATCTGGGAAGTGGATAGCGCGGGTGCACTTGGTTGGCTCAGGGAGGTGTTTTCTTTCTCACCTTGCATTCTTTACTCCGGCAGTATAGAACGTGATACCAAAACGCAGGGAGGGGGTTTCGGTTTCGGTTTCTTTGTATCTTTTTTTCCTTTATCCCTTAATTTCGCATTTAATTTTCTAATTTTCTACCTATTTCCTTCTATTCATGTCTTTCCTCTTGTCTGCTACCTTGATGATTATCCCCAGGTATAGATAATCCTTATGAAATTACAAGCTCCTTTTTTTAAATTATCTGATAGCTTCTACCTATGGATAATACCTGCTCGAGTTTGGATAAAATATTTAAAAGCTCAGGCGTACAAACATCGTAATAGCATACCGAGGAACATGACAACAACCGCGAAAGCCCCAGGTAATCATAGACAATAAACGATAGACGTCGCTGCTGAGTGTTCACGGTTATCGGCTTCAGGATAGAGAAGCACAGGGTAAGGTACAGATAATATAGTGAGGATAACAGCATAGGGTACTAAATATGCAAAAAAAAAAAAAGATAGAGCCCAAGTTTCGAATTGTCAACATAAATCAAGTCTTCGTCCGGTTTGTAACGCCACTTTTAGATGCCAAATGGTTCGGGGTCGGGTGGGTTTCGTTACTTTGCTCCGTTCCTCCCCCCTTTCACCATGTGTCTCAAGTTCTTCCCCAAGGTGGTTCGTGTTCTAAACGTCATGGTGGATCATACTACGCCCTTTTCCTGTGTGAAGTCCCAGAGCATTCTTATCAGAGCATCGGGGAGGGTATATAAGTCGACGTGGAATTCTCCCTCTATACCGAACGACATGGTTTAGTCACAGGCCACCAGGGTAGTATATCGGGCGTACTTACGTTCAATATCATTCTTGGTATACGAGTCCGAGGACTTGTTGTCATGCACCATCTGGACAACCTGAAGCAGGTCATCTTCTCCTAGCTTCTGTAGACCATCCGCTAACTTATCCATATCGATCTGTCAGGGGTGTTAGAAGATGTCACACTCGATGAAAGTAGGCAACTTACGTTCTTATCCACTCGCTTCTTCTTCTTGGACACCTCATCTTGACTTCGCTTCTTCACACCATTCTCGTCACCTGGGACAGGTCCCGAATCACGCAGTTGGGCCAGGAGTTGTGACTTTGGGTTTTTGAACGTCTATAATAGGGGAGACTTAGTAACGCAATAAATAGATAGGATAAAGAGAATAATACATACAATTACATGCTTTGCTTCATACTTGTTAGACTGGAAGTTCAGGTCATGCGTAATGGTATGGTCTTTATCAGCTGCAGTCAAGACAATTTGCATATCAAATTCTCCCCATCCATCCTCTTCAATTCTGAACGGAGGAGCTTTTATAGCTATCGAGGAATTGCGGTCAGAAAACTGCAGCAACTAAAAAAGAGAGATAGAAGGGAGAACATACCCTGGGTAGCTCTGTCTCCAAAACTGGGATGTAGCTTGTATGTTACTTTTGGGAATAGGGATGCAGGAATAGTCTCTCCATGCTCGTTGAGGAGGAATATCTCGACAGACCAACGGCGGAGTGGAAAGCCTTCGATACCGGAATTCGGGTCCCTATATGCCGTAAATAGTATATCTCGTTAGCTAACCTGTTTGTTCCCCCTGAGTCTAACGTGTGGTCTCTCTTGGAGGGTGTGAAAGCCCGGCGCATCGTCGACGGCAGCATATAGTCGCAGTCGTCACCACCGCCCACACTATTCCATGCACGCAGCAACAAGCATGATGCGCCAGGGATCAAATCTCATCTAGCAGAGGATGAAGCCACCGCCGTCTTCCCCTCGCGCCATCACCGGCTATTCACGCCTTTCGAAACTTCCCCCAATATATGAAACGGCAGACGTGATCGCAATAAACCGAATAAAGAAAAAGGAGTATACGAACGATATACGCTGCTCCGTGACGATTTTAATCGTGCGCTTGACCTGTTAGACGCGTAGGAAACGGGTCAGCATTGTCTCTCTAAGCTGGTCGACGCCCCCAACCGCAACGCGACTCGGACTGGACAAACGGATTGCGAGCAGGCGGGGACTGGTACGATGTCAAAGGACGGCAGGGGACTTACGTCTGGCATCTTGAGCTTGCTTGCCCGTGTTGCTCTGGCAGGGTGTTAAATGTGGCTTGCAGGCGTTGTTGATAGAGGGTTTGTTCGTGATAAAGAGGACTGTGGGCGGGGAGGATCGAGCAGGGCGCCTGGGGAGACAGACGGTCTTTCACAGGACACTCTGGTGGCGGTATTAAAGAGAGGAGCCCTCACGGCGAGAAAAAAAGAAACAGAGAACAGGAAGTACTCGTATATCTACTTCCTAGCAGTACTGGCTCCTCTCGCGCGGTAATCTTAGAGGTTTTTTGGTGGTGGTCAAAGACTTGTCTGAGGTAATCACGGCCAAAGAACGAGATCGAACCAACCAAACGTTAAGAGATGTTCAAGTCGCAGTCTCCTTCACTATATATAATTACTGCATATTTAAGTACGAAGTAGATAGCATTCTAGAGGACACGGTAACCGCAGGGCTGGAATTGTTACGACGGGTTCTTCCCAAAGTACGTGCCTCGTAGAGCAGAGAGCACATAGGTTGGCTATCATCCGCTTTTATGACGGCCAGACGCTCCCGGGGACAGTAAATGAGTCCCCCTGTACATAGGATAGAGATCTCGTCGGGAGGGCATTGCAAGAGCATTGCGAGGGCATTGTGTTAGGGCAAAATGGGTTCATAGATATGGTATGGTGGGATTGGGTGGGCTGTAAGGGATGATCTTTAGTTTCTAATAAGAGTGCGACATGGGGGGGAATGGGGCTCGTGAAAGATGACGGCATAATAGCAGGAGTTCGTATCTGCTAATCGTCAGATGCAGGAAGGGACATGGTGGCTAAACGGTTATATTTCGGTGTGGGTTTTGTTTTTCTTTTTGTTTTTTAATGTAATTGCTCCTCTCTCCAATTATCCTTAATCCAAGGGTATACTAGTAGCGGGGAGACTCGATTTAGTCTTTGCCGAAAAGTAGAGCGTTCTCTTCTTGGGCCTTTTCGAAGGCTTCCTTGAAAAGGTTCGCGTCTAGAGATATAGTTAGTATCGAACCTTGTATATACTAGCTGTTCAGGGGTGATATATATAGAAGAGAGGCAAACTCACTCTCGCTGTTGGCAAAGCGGATAGCCAGGGTTTGGGCCTCGGGCTCGCCCTCGCTGACATCCGCAGCGGCGTTCCACACCCAACTTCGATCACTACCGACGTTTGGCGACAGCTTCATATCAGGCACAACTGTAACGGGTTAGTACCTTCTACAGCATAACATATATAGATGTATATCATATCTTACCGTAGTGGTTGGCGCAGACCTTCAGGGTCTTATCTCTTCGCATAAGCAGTCGGGTCTTGTGGTTCTCCTTGTGTTTCAACAACTTGATATCACCGGTTCCTCGCTCCTTCCACTCCTTGGTTTCCCGATCGAATCTGAAGAGTTTGGCGCGCATCTTAAAGGTCTGCTCCTCGAGCTCTTCGTTGGTCTTGATTTCGACCTTCTCAGTCAAGTGGATGACGGGCTCAAAGTGCACGTCTGGCTCGGCTTCGACGTCCTAAAAGGGGTATTAACAGTTGCAAACACAAAGGTAAAAGTGCAACGGGGTAAAAGTGACAACTCACATCGGCGTCATCGGCCTTTTTCTGCTTGGAGGAACCAGATGGCTCATCGGCATCGTCTTCTGGCTGCTCCTTTTTTTCCTTGGGGGGACCGCCGCCAAACATGGAAAAGACCGAGTCCGTGGTAGCGGGTTTGCTCTCCTCGGTGGCGGCAGGCTTGTCACCCTCTACGACAACGAAATCATCGACCGTCTTGGAGGCATCTTCGGCCGTCTTCTCGGTCGTGGTGGTGGTCTCTTCTTTCTTTTCCTCGGCCACGGTCTCTGGAGGGGCAGTGGTGGTGGGGTCGGTCTTTGGGTCGGCGGCGTCAGACATGATGGGCAGAGTGAAGATGCGTAGGCGGGCGAGTGATATATAAGTATACAGGCAGCGAGATATATCGTCTAGCAGAGAGAGAGACGCTGGCAGCAGTTGTTGGCTTGACTCTCGGTGTTGGAGGGCGAAGAGAGAGCAAAAAAGTGTGGGTTGGTGGAGGGAGGTTTGTTTGGGACTACTCGTGCCTCCGCGCTACCAACCTGCCTGTTGGTGCGCCCCAGCGTAACGATAATATCAGCGCAACGATAATTTTAACCAAAGCATCAACTTATTAAATTCATCCACACCCAACTATGCACTATATAGTGTTATTTTGGTTGCCTTCGAGATAGTTAATCGTATCTCTATCTTCGTTATATATAATACCAAACTCTTGATGCCAAGTTGGCCGATCTGCTTGGTGTTTTTGGACCAGCTGCTCCTCTGCCTTCTTCCGCTTTGCCCACTCCTTTTTTGCCTCCTCTGCCTTACGGACTTCAATATGTCGATTGGCATCCTTTACCCGTAAGGGGCCACCTACGTTCACCCTGCGACGTGTCCTTGGAGCCTTATATCGCTTGGTTGTTCGTAAAAAGTCATCGAGATCTGCCCCCCGTTGAGCACTGAGTTCCGCCTGGACAAGACTTCCTGTAAATATCTTTTGTAGCTGGCTATTGAGACGAGGAGATATCGAATCCAACTCATTTTGGACATCATCTAGACTCCTTTTTGCCTTGGTAATACAGTCCCGGAGTCGCTGTACTGTCTTCGGTGATGATAGTTGAGATGACGGGGCCTCTGGAGAAGCATCTCCATCGAACATTTGAAGCTCTGGTGTCGGACTAAGCCTCTTCTGTAAAGGCTCAAGGACTTTATTAGGATTCCATGGAATGATGCCTCTATCTGCAAAAGAGTGGATGATTGTTGCTGGTTTAAATGCCTCCTTTCGTACGCCTTCTAAAGCCACGAGGAACTCTCGCTTATTGAACTGAGAACAACCAACCCTTGCAGCCTTGTTTACTGCCTTTGAATGGTAGTGTTTATATTGCTGAAAAGGCTTCCCATCGAGCGGCTGAAGCAGGTGAGTTGTATGAGGCGGAAAAGAGTAAGGAATAATGTCATTCTCTTCGCAAAAAGATAGGAACTGGTGTGTAAGATGGGATCCGTGATTATCCATTAAGAGCATTCGATACCGGCCAACCTGTCGCTTTTTTGAATAAGTATCGAAGTGTAGTAGCCATTGGAAGCCCATCTCATCAGTTGTATACCCATTCTCGGTTGTTACAATGAAGTAGTTGCTTGGGAGGGACGTATTTAGATACCAGTCCTCCATCTGATGCTTCCCTGCAAGGATAAGGCAAGGTGGAAGAAGAGAGCCATCCGCAGCAACAGTTTCAATTGCAGTAATTAACTCGCGCGAGAACTTCGAGGAAATAACGTTATTAAGCTCCGGATAGGCTGTAATAACTATCTCTCCCCTTCCCTGGCCAACCTGGAAGCCGATTTCATCCATGTTGTAAAGGTCTGCTGGCTGGATGTGATGCTGCCTCATGGAGATCTTTAATCGATCTCAAAACGTCTGTATAAGCCCTAGATCTTCTACCTCGATCCTCTTTGGGTCCATTGGCTTCCTCTTTACCCTCTCGTAGCCTGGCAAGCGCTGGATAAACCGATATGGCCACATTTTTCCAACAATAGGTGGTTCAGTATCCGGATCTGTATGATTTCGTAGGAGGATGCTATTTGCGCAATTCTTCACCATCTCCACGGTTGGGGCATGGCCGGCACGGTCTAATTGATGAATCCACTGTTTAACTACCTTCTCCTGATCCTCCGTAAGGCATTTATTAGTTGGTTGCGTAGATAACTTCGATGGGATACCTTTTGACCGGCGGCGGAGTCGCTGATACGGAACCTCATATTCACGGGCAAGAACCGCGAGTTTTTGCTTTTTATCGCGAGAATATTGATCTAGAGCCTTTTGAATGCGTATTTCTATATCTTCTGAGCTAGATAACATATTGGTGGTTAATAAATAAAATGATGAAGTTGATAAAGTGATTATTTAAAAATAATTATCATTGCGCTGATATTATCGTTACGCTGGGGCGCACCAACAGGCAGGTTGGTAGCGCGGAGGCACGAGTAGTGGCTCCTACTATTTACTTCGTCCCTGAGAAAAAAAGGACAAAAACCCTCCACCACCAACCAGCACATCGCGCATCTACAGACACATCTCACATCTCGCATCGAGTGGATTACTGGTCAGGCATGGCCCTGGTCGAGACAGGTGGGTTCTACTAGACGAATCATGCCCGGCACTAAGGATACCCAATAATAAACTGTGGCACTTCGATAAGAAACATAATTGTATAGACCAAACGTTATTCACATCCACTAATCATTCTAGAAGACGCCCCTTGACATATCAACTTTTCTCCATGGGTTATAAGAACGTATATCAACAAGAGTGATATTTAAAGAGATATCTTTTCGATCTCGATGTTGCGACAACGGTGCCACGAGGGCAAGGCAAACGGCCGTCACTATCAAGATTAGCAACATATCTAAGACAGGATAATGCTGAATTCTATTCTTACCTGAACGGCTAACGGCCGTATAGTTATTTCTTCATATCGAATATATCGAAACCAGGGAACCCATCTGTGACTGTTAGCTTGGCCTGTTAATACGAGAGAGAGTGATGCATACTGGAAATCGTCCGAGGACGACAGGGGAAGTGAGCAGAGACACTGCTCAGAGGCAGTGTCCTGCCGACTCTCTTCATATCGTATTGCCGAAGAGCCCCAACCGTTGCGCGGTATGGGGGCACCCGGACCCGCCCGATGTAGGGCAGGCCCGGCAACTCTCCTATTGAGAGAAGGAGCTTTCTGTCCTATATAGATGGAGGTGCAGCCGATCGACGACTGGAGGTGTGTGATGAGAAAGGAAGATGGAGGAAGAGGGCCGGGAGATGCTTTATATAGGCAGATCCTGTATACTGCTTATGTCACTGTTTACTTCTGCGTCGACGACAGGAAAGTGCAGTGCCGGGTTGTTTACTGTGAGAAGAAGGGATGGTGTACAGTATAATAATATATGGGAGGAGCAAGGTCACTTTATAATGAAGGTTTAGAAACGAATTAAGGAAACTCACAGTATACATATAGCACTGCACTATTTGAGACAAGCGGACAATTAAGGAAAAAGCAAAGCAGTATTTAAGTTAGAACATGATAAAGATATGGTAAATGACGAGGAGGAGGAAGAAGAAGAAGAAGAAAAGAATTATCTAGGGAGCCGTGGTTATGTTCCTCATGAGAAGAACGCTTACAGAGATGACGAGACAAAACCCCATGAAAGAAAATGATACGTAAGGTAGTAGATTCTTTTAAGGAGACGGGTTAAGAGGTAGGTTGGAGGTTGGTAGAGTGGGCGGATGGAAGGATACATAGGTAGATGGAAGGGCGAATTGGATTTCTTGGATCTTGGACAGTAAGATAGATAGATAGAGAGATACAGGTAAGTAAGTATAGATAGAGGATGGTAGTGTAGAGGATGACAAGGACACGAAGGAGGTTGATGATGATGGCTATGGTTAAGGTACGGTATGGTAGTGATTATGGCTGGCTTGACGCGGCTGGGGGAATCAAAAAGAGGGGAACGGAGTAGGAAGGAAGAAGGAAGGAAAGAAAGAGAGGGCGGATAGTGTTGAAAAGAAGAAAGAAAAAGAAAAGCAAAAAATAATAATTAACCCACTCTTCCGAAGCAAGGTGGAAGAGAGGGAGGGTGAAAAGAAGTAGTAAGCTCCAAGCCAAAAAAAAAAAAAGGTAACATGAAGGAAAAGGAGAACCAAAAAAGGGAGAAAACGGAGTAGGTAGCAAAAGGAAGACAGCAGATCATATCGAGGATAGTGGTAGTGGTGGTAGTGATGACATGGTGGTGTGTAGTAGCGTCATGTAGGAGATGAAAGTTTTAGCAGTTCGCAGGGTGACAAAAAATATAGGACCGTCCCATTTCCACTTTTCAAGAGCAAGACAGATAGACAGAGGAGACAAGGAAAGGAATGGAACAGTATGGAAAGCAAGAGGGTAAAAGGAAACAGCAGACATATAGTTAAACAGTGAACAGGAATTAAGACAGGCAGAGAGATAGTAGGAAAAGAAAGAGAGAGAGAAAAGCAGACGGCGCAGTAAGTAGTAATCTTGTCGTTCTAGATAGCATAGGTAGGTGGCGTAGGGAAGGTAGCTTACGCTCACCAGGCCCAGATTTTAAGCTAGATAAATTGTTAGCTGGATAGTTATAGAGAAAGGGAGTAAATTAACATACCAGTGAATCCCAAGATCCTGTGCATAAGCTTATTCCATCATTACTAACGCCTAGACAACTGACGCGGTTCTCATGGCCACTTAGTGAGCCGACTTTCTCCCCTCTTAGCACATCCCAGACCTATAACTGGTTAGTATTGTTACGTATATAAGGAGTACAGTATACCCACCTTGCATTCATAGTCATCATATCCAGCAAAGAGCAGTCGTCCAGAGACCGAGAAGGCTACTGACGTGATTCCACAGAGTACTTGGTCGCTCTGTTCAAAGTTAGACACGCTACAAGATAAAGGACATCTAAATGATAAAGAACAACATACCTGGTACACATTCAGCTCTCGATCGGCTCTGATATCGAATAGCCTGCAGGTGGTATCGTCTGAGCCCGTGCCAAATGCGTTGCCGTCCGGGAAGAACTGGATGGCATTGATATCAGACTCGTGGCCGGAGAAGGTCTGCACGGCCTTGCCAACACGGATATCCCACAACTTGGCAAACATGTCGCAGGCACCCGAGACGAAAACGTCGTTTGAAGTAGGATTGATGCTGATGCTCATGACGTCTCCGAGATGGTCTGCAAACTCGGTGATCTTGGCTCCGGACTCGATATCCCACAGTATGCAGGTCATATCACCTGATGAAGTGAGGATGCGGCGATCGTTGATAAAACGGCAGCAGGACAGGTATCCCGAGTGTCCGGACAGCTCGCGGGCGACGCGGGTGGGCCCGTCTCTGGACGAGAGGTTGTAGATGGAGCAGATGTTGTCGAGACCACCGCAGGCGACGTAGTTGCCGCTGGGAGCGTACGCGCAGGTCATGACCCAGGAGGAGCGGAGGGGGATGGCGTGCACCTTGTTTGTCGTGTAGGCGTCCCAGATGATCAGTTTACCGTCCTGGGAGGCAGAGACCAGATGGCGGCGGTCCGTGGACCAGTGCATGGCGTAGATTTTGGCGAGATGGCCCTTGAGGTTGCGGCGCGGGCGCATACCGATTCGCGGGAGGGGGTCGGTGTTGTTCTGAGCCACCTGGCGGACTGTCATCTGTCAGTATAGGAAAGAAAAAAAAATGAACAAAGTAGGAAAAAAGGTATAGACTGACGGGTGGTATCGGCGAGGTCATCTCTGCGGTGTCTGATGCGGTCCTTGAGCACTTCGGCCTCGCGTCTGGCGGCGACGATCTTGGCCTGCATCTGCTCGCTGGAGTCGGCCATGGCGAACGAACAGGGAGAAAACGAGAGGACAGAGGGCGGTGGATTGGAGGCGGTGGTCGCTCTATCCCGGGGTAGAAGCAGCGGCGCAGAGGCAGAGGACGGTGCGGTTCAATGGCTGGGCCGGGGAGAACGAAGCAGCGACACCAGACGGCCAATTCCGGGAGACGACGACGACGTTCTCTGGTCTAGGTTTCTGCAGTCCGTCTGTCTTCTGCTGTGCTGGCTGCCTGTCTGAGTCTGGAGTCTGTCGACAGCAGGACGGCGCGGTGAAGGGGGATGGAGATGTAGAGGATGAAGGTCGAAGGTCGAAGGTCAAAGGTCGAAGGTCGAAGGTCGAAGAGGCCGAAGGGAGAAGAAGAAGCGCAGAGAGAGAGCGAGACGGAGGAGAGAAGGGACTAAGGTTGCCAAGACACGTTACCACTTTACCACTTTACCACCTTACATACCATACTTACGCCGGCTCTGCACTGTACATGCCCCCACATCGGGCTAGCCGTATCTACATTACATACATACACATACACATATACAAACATACATACAAACATACATAGAGATATATAGGGACATATATAGAGATATATAGATATATAAGAAGTGAATAGGGATAGATATAGATTATGTATAGATATATAGAATGGTGGTAGAATGGCGGATGGCGGAGGAGACGATCGGCGAAGAAGCGAAGAAGGAGAAGAGAAGGAAGAGAAGGAGAAGGAGAAGGAGAGTCGGCGCTTATCGATCGATTGGCCAGGCTCGCTTGTTTTCTTTTTCGCCCTTTCGGTGTGTGTCTGCGGTGATTGGCAGCTTGCTCGAACTGACAGGCATCAAGTTCGTCCATACGAGAAGCCCTTGGGTTGCTACCGGGGGCCACTGGGGCGATTTGGGGGTTGGGCACCATTGGGGGCTCTCTCTCTCTCTCTGTCTCTGTCTCTCTATCTCTCTATCTACACAGCAGAGTATCTATCTATCTATCTATCTACTCTGATCTCATCTCATCCTATATCTATCTTCTTCGTCTCATCTTATATCTATATCCATCTATTCATCTCTATATCTTCATCATCTGAGTAAGCAAAAAGGGGCATCCCGTGACGCCAAGTCTGTGTTAGTCAGCCAGCGCCACGCACAAGTCACTCCCAGGTATCTTCTTAGTGTATCCACTAGCTAAAGATACCTGTCAGGCCGTACCCTGCCCAGCTTCTCCTCCTCTTCGCCTGCCAACGACGTCTTGCTTCTTCTGTTTCTTCTGCTTCTGCTTCTTCTGCTTCTTCTCTTATATCACATCGTCTTCATCACCCTCACCTCGTCCTCTGCCGCCTTCTCCCCCCATCGCCATCGCCATCGACATCTACCCCGTCGTCGTCGACAGCCGGACGCTGCTCCGTCATCTGCTTCTCGTTGATCAGTTTTTCCGGCCGCTCGTTTTCCCGCCTCCAAAAGCATAGAGATACCCGCACGACCAGCCTGCTGCATCTGCATCTGCATCTCGTCTCCATCTTCATCTTCATCTTGATATCGACATCGACATCGACATCGTCTTGATATCTGTCTGGTCGTCTGCTTGCCCACAGTGACCTCCTTGGATCCTGCGCCGTCGATCGCTCTAGCTGCCGTTCGCTGGCGGACTCACTGTACACGCTCATTCACCTTGTCTCACCATCTACCAGGATACAGTCGATAGTCAACGGCCGTCGATAATCTCCTGCTGAAGCCCTCCTTTTTTGGATTCCACTCTCCGGTCGCTTGCGTGGTGATATAAATAATGTCCCTTGCCCCGGCTTTGCATTAGCCTCATCACTCGTGTGTTTCAGTCCCTTACCGCTTCACCACAAACCGCACCACCACCACCACCATTACTACTACCGCTACAATCGAGTCCAACGTCGATCCTTCATCACCGTGCTGGCACTGAAAACTCTGCCTTTTTGTGTGTTCATTTAGATCAAGGTGCTTCCTTCACCCCCATTCTGGTCTATGCTGCATTCTAACATCATCAAGACATCATGAGAGAAGTCAACTTCAGCATCCCGAGCGTCAACAAGGCCGCTGTCAACATCACCACCACTCTCTACGACAGACGTGCCCTAGACTGCACCTCGACCCTGCCGCTCATCAACTCGCTTAACCACCTCGCCTACCTCACCACCTCATCCGCCCGCATTCGTGATATCCTGACCGTCGATGGCGGCATCGAACAGCTGGTATGCATCCTCAAGGCAGGTCGGAGCAAGGACCTCATGGAGATGTGGAAATGGAATCTGGCCTTCCAGTGCATCGTCAACATCGGTGTCCGTGGCTCAGAGAACGTACGCACTCGAGTCGTCGAAGCTGACATGGTTCCCGTCATCGCTACCATCTTGGATAACTACAATCGCGTAGTCGACAGGATACGTGCCTCTAGCGACTCCGAGTCGTCGCGGACCAAGACACACAAGTCGTCGTCCAGATCGAGAGACCAGGCCGGCCGCTCGTCGACGTCGCGTGCCTCGTTTTACGAACGTGGTTCGGACCATCGAACTACCCGACGACAGGCTCCTCCACCGTCCATTGAGATCCCACAGCCATACGGCCAGGATGGTCCCCCAACCGATAACAACACTGGTACCACAATCGACAATAGTAATACTAATCACACCCCCATAGATGTGCAGCCGTCACCTAGAATCGTCCTGACATCCCCGCCAGAGCGTACGACGTTCCCACACTCCCATCACCATCACCAGAGAGACGGCCATCGCCACCGTATCATGCAACCCCTCGCCACTGCTGTCCCTTCTTCGGGCAACACCACAGATCCTTTCCAGGCCATGCGCCAGACACGAGACGTTGAACGTCTTCCTTCTGTTCTCCCGGGTCTCCAGGCAGGTATAACCTCGCAGCCAGAGTCGCCCACTACTCCACTGGGCGCTGGTGCACCACAAACTAATATCCCTCCACTCATGCCACGCATCTTCCATCGTCGTCCCTCCGTTCGCCAGCAACGCTCGACGTCAGGCGAGTCGGACGATGCCCAGCCTGATGATAACGATATCACCATGGGTGAAGGCGACCTGGATGTCAACGTCGACACCGCCGAACCGAACGTCACCGAATCCATTGTCGATCTAGACAGTGGCGTGGATCTCGAGGACATAAACATGCGAGACCAGGACCCCATGCTCGACGACGGTACTGACACGCATCCCCACCCCCACAGACATGCATCCGTCGCCACGCCAGGCACGGAGACATTCAACATCACCCACCGCTCAGCCGTCGATGGTAGCATCGTCAACGCACCCACTCCTGTTGCTCAGACCGCCTCACCGGCCAACCCACACACCCACGCGCGCCAAACGGCCAACCAGGCACCCGGTGTCTTTAACAACCCTTACCCATTCTACCTTCAGAACCAGAACCAAGCCCAGCCACAGCCCCAATCTCAATCTCAATCCCAATCCCAGTCCCAGTCCCAAGCCCGAAGTGGCAACCCAGCTGGCCCAACCATCCTCGCCGCCATGCCACGCGACGAAGACGTCCTTCTCGCCCTGCAGCTCCTCGCCTACGTCTCCAAATACTGCAATCTCCGTACTTACTTCCAACGCACTCACCTTGTTCCTCGCCTCAAAATCGGTAAAGAGCTAGAGATGCTCGACGAAGCAAACCCACAGCCCGCTTCGACCTCCTCCCACCGCAGCCGCACCCCAACCTCCACCCCTACTCCCGTAATCCCAAAAACCGCCGAAGAAGAGCAAGAGGAAATGGAAGAATACATTCTTCCAGATGACTACAATATTTTCCCGTTGGTCGAAAAGTTCACTGTCCGCCACCACACAAAGGACATGCAGTACTGGGCCTGCGTGGTGATGCGCAACCTGTGTCGCAAGGACGATTCACGAGGCGGCATCCGCCAGTGTGCATACTACAAGTGTGGCAGGTGGGAAGAGTTTCAGCGCCAGTTCGCCAAGTGTCGACGATGCAGGCGAACAAAATATTGTAGCAAGGAGTGTCAGAAAAGCGCTTGGGTTTATCATCGACATTGGTGCCATTCGTCGCCTGAACATTGAATCGATAACCAACTTACTCTTTTTCTTCTATCTACTTTTCAATATTCTTTTTACCTCCCACGAGTTCCATTTGTTACGAGATGCCGATGCCGATGCTGATACCAATACCAATAAAGCCACGAGATTGCCCGCACTACGCTGCCGCTTTCTCAATTCACTGGTCTAATTTTGCCTCGTTCCTTTCTTAATTTTATTTTCTTTTGGCATCTTCGCACGATTCCCTTTATTCCTTTATATTCCCTTCGCCTTTGGATATTAGCGAGCCCGTCATACCTCCCTACTTACTACTCTTCTTTCCGTCTGTTTGTATATTTGGCTCACACCCCCCACCATCTGGCATATCCATGCATAATGCGGCATGGCATGGCACCTTCATCTTCATACCATCTAAACTACTGCAGCGTCCTTGTCCTCACGTCGACGCAAGTCGGCTCTACCTGCTCACCTTTACTACTTGTTTTACCTCGTTTCCTTACCCTGTTCTGTCTTTTGTCTCGGACAAGGGACAAGGACAATCAATGACCACCAGCCGTCTCGGCTCCCGCTTTGAATGACCAATATTATATCATACCCTACCCCGTCATTCTTCTGCACTGCATTACAAATTACGTCACACCACATTAAATTGCGTTGCCCTACTTCTATACCACCCTGCTCTTCTCACCGGCCGCAAATAAGCTATACCACAGCATAGTTAAAGCATACATCATCCATCTGATAGCGTTTTCCTTTGCAAGTTCATCCGTTTAATTTCCTGGTCTCTATCTCCGTCTCTTATCTCTCTTATATCCCTACCAATCGAATCGAGAAACCATATATATCCCTTCTTCCTCGACCTGTCTGTCCGTTTCCGTCGCTTGTGTTTTCCTACCGATTATTTCAGTATTTGTCTTCGCGTGGTTGTTTGTTTTAACAAATGTTTCTGTTTAAAGTACATCACACCAATACCTGGGCTGTCCTTCCTTTGGTTTCATTAATGTGTTATCATTATTTATCCTGTTTTTGGCTTCGCATTTTCATATCCCTATCCATATCATATTCTCCGGTTGCATTTGTTGCATTTTCACGCATGTGACGTAATTGGTATTGGTTAGGTTGGGTGGGAGGATCAATAGGGAATCTTTTTTATATACTACGTTTATTCGTCTCTTTTTCTTCCTTTGGATATATATGTAGTGTGGTATGTAACTGTTTGAACTCGTGTGATATGTCCATGGTAAACCAACAAAGTCCAGACGTATGTATAAACTTCTTACTCTCGGTGATAATCCTCCGTCGACCCACCATAGGTCGCGGCTAATCGACTAGCCAAATGCTCGCGTGCAGTCTGCACCTTGACTATCCCCTTATCATCACCATGCAGGCCCCTTTCACGCTGCTCATCAACCAACTTACTCGGCACAGAAATAAGTTCCGTCTCATGAACAGGATGGCAGAAATATACAATACTATACCTATCCCGCAACGCAGAATCAGAACCAGAACCAAACCCCTCCTGCCCATCCACAGGAAACACAACCTGATGAACAGTCGATTTCAACAGCCCACATGTCCAATGGCTCAGTAAATCACCTATATTAACCAGTATAGGCGGAACTCCCGTATTCCCACCTTCAGCCCCAACAGGCCGAACAGGAACAGCAGCCCATTCATCTGATGGCGTGAGTATCTCTAGCCCCGGCTGGCCATCACGCTGAAACAAGAGCGTGATGCTCCCATAGTCGCTATGGGCGCCGGCACGTACGTCAACGCCATGCTTAAATCCTACAGTATCCGGTGATTCGATAGATGGATAATGCAAAAAGCGTAACGTGCAGCCTGACGGGCCCTTGGAGGGGTCGTGGCGGGACGAGAACCAGTCGGCTGGTATCTGGGTGGGCGTAAGTATATAGATATATGGATGGATGGCTACTGGTTAGTAGGTGGGTGGGTGGACAGGTAGACGTACCCCTAACCCTAGCGCGAGCAGAGTGAGGATTCGATCGCATGTTTTCTGACATAGGGTCGTGAAGTGGTCTATGTCTGCTTCGTGGGGTATAAGGGATTTAGGAAGTGGTTGGGAAGCCTTATGGTTTTTGAATTCGCCAAAGTTGATTGCCCTGTTAGTTTAAGGGAGGTTGGGATTAGGAATATTCAGTGGATGATCGGATATAAGGGGGGTATACTCTTTGAAATCTCCTCTCTGTTAAGGTGATTAGTCCCGTGTTACTGCCTGGGAGGAATAAAGGGGTATTATCATACCTCTTGGTTTTCTGGGTCTAGTGTCTCTCTGTGCATGGCTGACCAGCCCGTGTTCTAACAGCATCAGCTCGACGATGGACAATGTAACGCCTAGAGGGTATATAATGGTCTAGACGTACATCTCCTTTGATTTCTACTTCTTGTTTCTCCTCGACAGGAGAATCAAAGAACTCTTTGGCCTAGTAAGCAGTCAGCATCACATTGTACAATATGAACTGTATCATGTATCTATAAAATGCCGTCTATAGATGACTGTCTTGAAAAGTACCATTTTAAACGTAGAATCTATCTCCTCCTTGGAAAAGCAGCTGCTGGCGGTATTGACGTATAGGAAGCCATACTGAGTTGCAGCCTCGAGTACATCCTTGCCCACAGCCGCAGTTGTACTGGATATATCGAAGATGGGTAGCTGTATCTGCGCTGTCGAAGCCATGATATGTATAGATAACGAGTAAAATGCTCTACCTGAGCTGAATACCTCGAAATAATGAAAGAATATAGAATGAGACTGCGTGTAGATGCTGAAGGATGAAGCTGAGATGTCTCCCACTTCCCAATCTAGATAAGTGATTATATAAGCAAAGAGTCTCGTGACTTCGCCCTCGTCCTGGCTAGCGGCTTAGTCATCCTGACGTCGCTGAGAAACCGCAAGTTCGAGCTGCGACTGAAGTTGGCGAACGGTTTGAGGAAACGCCTTTTGCTCTCTGGTTACGGGCGCCCTTATAGCCTTCTCCTCCGCCGACATCCGCCTATTTCTCCATCCTTCGTCATAGCCCACCGGACGAAGGACCCATTGCAACCCCCCCCGGCGTCGCTTATCGCGTGTTGGTGGAAGCTCCGCCGATAAACAGCTAGAGCTGTCCAGGCATATAATTTTATCCCGACACGACAATGCCAGCAGCAATGTCAGGTAAGTAGACGGCATATTCCGCAGACTACAGTCACACACAATACAAAGGAGGAGATCGTCTAACTCACCTGAAATGCACAGCTCGACCGCTCGATGAATGGGCCAACACCCGCACCCAAACATTTGATATAGCAGCGCTCAAGGGGTCTGCGATAGGCATCCATGCTACACACTACCTCGACCTCCACCTTAACCAATATGTGACGAAAGAACCTCTTCTAATTGCCCTTGGAGGGTTCCCATTTGCTCTCCAGGCCAACATTACACGCGAGTTGCAGGCTTTGAAGGCCGCGGAGGTAACGCCGATTTTTGTCTTCGACGGCCTGGACGCAGGCAAGCCATACCCGGACTTTTCGGCGCAGACGGAGAATGCCAAAGCACTGCAGCAAGCGTGGGATTATTATGACCAACAACAGGCCGATCAAGTTGTTGATGCCTTTAGCGGTGCAGGTATTTACCCCCCACCCAACAATGTTACGTTCCAAGAAATGCAGCTATTAATGAACAATTGACTAGGGAGCGCACATCCTGAAAGCTTGTACAAGTTTTTGCAGCGGATTCTCCAAAGCGAAGGAATTAACTTTATCGTTGCTCCCTATGCGGCATCTGCTCAGGTGCGTATCCAAGCAGTGAAACTCTATATATTTCTAATACTGATTGATTCCAGCTCGCATACCTTGAAAAGGACCCTCACAGATTCATTGACGCTGTATTCGGCCCCGCGGAACTTTTCTTTTTCGATGTTGAAAAAATAATTACAAAGATGGATACTGAGCTTCGTCACTTTAGCTGGGTCACGAAATCCCTCTGTCAAGAAGAGTTCGGTCGATTGTCAAACGAGCAATTCCTTGACCTAGGTCTGCTCCTTGGCTCCCCTTTCCTTCCCACATTCCCGCCCTTCGAAACACCAGGCTACCCTGGAAAGCGAGTCAACATCAGGGAGGCCCTTGGCATGTTCAACTCTGGTGGAAGAAACGCACTTACTCTTTGCTCCCAATTCGAGGAAGATCAAAGAATCCATGAACTTGATTATGCAGACCGTTTCAAGCGCGCTTTCATGACCATCACACATCATGTTATCATGGACGTTGATGGGAAAGTTGGCCCGCTTGACCCTGAAAATGCGTCGTCTGACCTACACGAACTTATCGGCCAACGCCTCCCCGAGGAGCTCTATTTCTATATATCAAAAGGCATAATGGGCTCACGTGTCCCTAACTGGCTCACCTCTGGCGAACTTTTACTATCTCTTCCTCTTGGGGCTGAGGATACCCCTATATATCGCCGTCTTCTCACAGAGAAGCTCCCTCCAATTAGGACACAGGCGTTGTGCCTCCTATCAAACTCGCTCCACCGCTTTTATCAAACGAAGGTCATAAATGTTCGGGCCTGGTACGATGATAAGACTGACAAATCGATCCACCTGAAGGATTTACCCTCTGTCAAAGATACAATATCTAGCTGGCGCATCGGAGGAAAGCAGCTGCCAGAGAGTGTCCAGAAGCTTCAGGTATATAAACTCTTCAAGTTCAACAATATTGCATTGCAGGGTTGCTAATTACTGTAGGATAACTCTCCGCTCCTGACATTTTGCCTCTCCGCGCTAAAGGAGCAAAGCTTTGTTTCCAAGTCATTCTCCCCCAAAGACGCCGCAGTGAGTATCTCATGCTGTACATCTATCGCCGTCAACATGGACTAATTCTTCTAGGCCCTCACATCCAAACAAGAAATAGTATCCAATGTCACCTGGAGATTCCTCCAACTACGAGGCTATGTCGATACCAAACATCAACTTACCTCCTGGGGGAAGGCCCTTGAATCTGCCCTCTCCTCTCTTAACCCCTCAGACAACCTCGAGGAGCCAACATTCCTCGCCATAGAACTCATCCGCTTAGGTATCCTCAACGCAAAGGACTGGTTCCCTAACATTTCAGGTGGCCCAATGAGAGGCTCTGGTAAGTCGAGACCCTTTCTCATTTTATAGCAATTCAGGCTCTAACTCGGTCAGTAGATGAAGAGCAGCAACATAACCTCCTGATTTCACGTGTTGCATGTTTCGGCAAGATTCAACACAAGCCAATTGGCTATTCCGGACCTCTTAGCAGACAACTTTTGTCGTTCCGCTCACTTGTCAGTACCGTACGGGCAACTCTTCGAGACTTAATTGAAGTTATCCTTGCAACCCTTCTGCTTAGCGGGGAAGCTAGCCGGGACCGTGAGGACTGGGCCGAGTTGGGCCTAAGGTAGGCTATCTCTATCATAAGCGTCATAACATATCATCTAACATATACTTAGCCTACCATTTATCGATGACAACGATTGCGGACTCGCCATCGCTGTTCGAACCTACCTAGATGATTTACCGCAAGAACCAGAGCCCACCCCTCAAATTGTCAGAGATGAAGTCAAGGCCAAGGGCAAGGAATGGTTCCAGCACAGCCATAGTTTCTCCGAGAACCTGGATACAGCATTCCACCTCTGGGACGCGGTAAGTTTTAAACTCACCCACTTCACGCCGAATACTGGTGTTGAAGGTGCTAATCAGTACTTTTAATCTTATAGGTATATAAAGCCACCCAAACCGCTGCCAAAGAACCTATGGTTGATTCAAAATTGTGGGATGATACGAACAAATGGCTGAGCGCCCGAAGATAAACTCCGACCGTCAGCTATGTACTTGGATCTGGCTATGAATTTGTTGCACGGAACCTGCCAGCTCTCGGTGTACTGCACTACCAAGCCTCTTGCTCTCGTTGAAACCCTACCACCTTTGTGACCCCGGGTAACGAAAGCTTGATCACGATCCTATATTGAAAAAGCTAGGAAACATATCTTAATGGGTACATCTACTCATAACAATACGTAACAATACCTACTATCAGCATTCAGTTGCCGGTATCGTAGCATCTCGCATATGGATTAACGGTGTCGATGTCCTCGTACTCATCTCTTTAGGGGGGATTGGAGGTGCCTTTGACCTCTAGTAAAAACATTCTAAACTATAGTTCTAGTACTCCGTCATACAATATTATATACTAGTTCGCTATGCTCACCGGAAGGCCCCCTCCTACGGACATAACGCAACTCCTACAGGGAAAGCTACTTAATTAGGGGTCAACCCCCATGTATAGGGGATACTACTTCTATAAATACTGCTACAGATAGGGATAGTTGGTGGCGTGGCACGAGTAGCAGCAAGTTGTAGGGCATCTAAGTAAAGACCACGGCGTCCCCTAGTAGAAAGCAACTGACGATAAGTAGGAAGGGTTGTAAAGGCAATAAAAAAATTGAACGTCCTCGTCTTAACGTCTGAGTCGTGCATGCTTTCATCTGTAGACGCAGGCTCAAATAGAGGCTGACAGATGTCATATAGATCGAATGAGTCGCGAATTCAACGGAGGTTGATATTGAATGATTAGTCAGCATAAGCTTAGGTGGCCCTTGGTTAAAGCAAGCTCTCATCTATACAAACCAGCATCCTTCCTCTGCCATCCCATAACGCTATAAGACGTTTACCTTGCCCCAATCTAATCATAAGCACCATGGCTCGCCTGAGCTACCTCCTCCTTGCCTCCCTCTCTGTCCTCAGTGGCGTATTGGCATCCAACTCCGCCGTGCTAGACCTCACTCCCGACAACTTTGACAGCGTTGTCCTAAAGTCCGGCAAGCCAGGTCTTGTTGAGTTCTTTGCACCATGGTGTGGGCATTGCAAGACCCTCGCTCCCGTCTATGAGGAACTCGGCCACGCATTTGCTTCTAGCAGCGCGAAAGTGCATATCAGCAAGGTCGACTCAGAGGCACACCGACCACTCGGCAAGAGGTTTGGTGTACAGGGATTCCCCACGCTGAAATGGTTCGATGGCAAGAGTGATAAGCCCGAAGATTATAACGGTGGAAGGGACTTGGAGAGCTTGACGAAGTTCATCACCGAGAAGACGGGTATAAAGGCCAAGGGAGCGAAGACAGCTCAGCCTAGCCAGGTTCAGATGTTGACGGATTCTACCTTCGATAAGACTATTGGTGGTGACCAAGATGTTCTCGTTGCTTTCACTGCTCCGTGGTGTGGACGTATGTGCTCTGCCCCGCTCCTAGTAGACAAAATACCTGGAATTTGTGCTAATTGAGGGGTCGATTAGATTGCAAGACTCTGGCCCCCATCTGGGAGACTCTGGCAACCGACTTCATCCTGGAGCCAAACGTTATCATTGCCAAGGTCGACGCTGAAGCCGAGAATGCCAAAGCTACTGCCAAAGCTAACGGCGTTGCCTCTTACCCAACCATCAAGTTCTTCCCCCGTGGCTCCAAGAAAGCTGTTCCTTACACCGGTGGCCGAACTGAGAAGGATTTCATTGAATTCTTGAACGAAAAGTGTGGAACCCACCGCGTTGTTGGAGGTGGCCTGAACGAGAAAGCAGGCACCATCGAATCTCTCGATGCCATCGTGGCGAAATACATTGCTGGAACTAGTCTCGAGACCATCGTTGCAGAAATTAAGGAAGCCGCTGCATCACTCTCCGCCAAATATGCCCAATATTACGTCAAGGCTGGAAACAAGCTGCAGGAGAACTCAGAGTACGCCCAGAAAGAGATTGCTCGTTTGCAGCGAATTTTGAACAAGGGGAACCTTGCCCCTGAGAAGATTGATGATTTGATTTCCCGAAGCAACATCCTCCGTCGATTCTTGGGTGATGAGAAGGCAAAGGATGAATTGTAGTTGATTTACGAGGTATTATATTTTACTGCCATGTCTGGTTATAGGCCAAATTGCCGGAAGACACAGCGAAGTCTTGATCGTTTTATGCTACCAATGGTTATGAAGCAAAAAGTCCATATGCTTAGACGCTATATATATATATATATATATTATACTTAATAGCGATGAAATGAAAATACGCAGTCTCCTTGACTACTCGAGATACATATTCAATAGGGTATTTAAACCAAAACAACGTGTTTAAGCAATCCATAATCTCATAGAAGCGTAAGTCAAGGGACAGGCATCGTGGTATTGCCTCTTCAGGCGGGGTTTCTGGTGCGAGGCGACTGTCTGTCACAGGTCTCGCGGGTATTATTCATGCAGTCGTTTAGGGGCCACTGCTGGTCAAAATAAACACTTCCATCGTAACTTCACCCCGTGGAATCGGTAACATTATATCTTCAGGTAGACTGGGTCGATTCACGGGAGGAAGCAATCGAAGTCTCCAGTTCGTCAATCCGCCGTGACATGTCATCCACTACAGCGCATTCCAATATTAGCTCGCATTTTCCGAATGAATCGAGTAATGTCTGGTTCGCACAGAATAGACACTGGGTATTCAGTGATAATAGAAGTATAAGGCTCACATTTGCCTAGTATCTCCGATGAAACATTTTCGAACCGGTTTTGTAGCTGATCCAGCAGCTCGTCGACTGCAGTCACAAGCTGTTGAGCGCTGTTCTCGTCCGTCGACTTTTCAACAAATAAGATGTCAGCTAAAAGTTATAACAACACTCAATCGAGGTGTAATAACTTACCCCCTTCTGCGAACCCTGTTGATCGGTGTTGGGGGATGCGACGTGGGTAGAGTTTCGGTTTGAAGCGCTCATGTTTTCGACACTCTCTGAGCTGCGAGGCTATCGTTGACTATCAAGTCACTGGCCTGAGAGAAGTATTGCGAGTAACGGGATCATATAACGAGTCCGCGTCCTCGTATCGCTGGAAACTGCGCTTTCTCCCTCCCAACTTTGGCGTCTAAAAACGGTCAAGTGACAATCAGATAAGATAAGATAAGCTTATATTACTAATACACGCTAACTGTTTATGCTTTAGTTAGTCGCCCAAATTTTCTGAGCAAAGCAAGACAAAATGATAGCAAAAGTCCCGTCTAACATATAAGAACCAGTTCTCTTTTTCCGGGCAGGTTTTCTCTATAACTGCAGTCAAGGACAAGTGAAGATCAGCCATGGCGAAGAAAAGCAAGCTCCTATCGGCTTTGGATGCGCACAAGGGGCGCAATTTCGACTTAGAGCACCAGAAAAAACTGCAAAAGGCAGCAACCAAGAAGAAGCAATTGAAGGCGGCAGATGGTGAAGAAGATAAAGAAGAAGCTGCTGAGCAATTGGTAAGTAATGCGAGAAGCTTAGTGCTTTCAGACTCGAGATATAGGCTGCTAATATGTTATTTTGTTCCCCGCGCAGGAAGAAGATGTCACACAGCTAAATGGGAAGGCAAAGTCGAATGGCGTGAAGGCGAGAAAAGGGAAAAACGACGCGAAGAAGGTTGAGGCCGAAGTTGAGGAACAGGACGAAGATGAGGACGAAGATGACGATGAAGACGAAGACGAAGAAGACGGAGGGGTAGACACTGCAGGAAACGAGGTTGACGATGAGGATGAGGAAGACGAGGAAGACGAGGAAGATGAAGAGGACGAAGAGGATATCCCACTTTCAGATCTTTCCGGCGATGAAGCCGCAGACGTTATCCCCCACCAACGACTTACCATAAACAACTCCGCAGCCATTCTATCTTCACTGAAACGGATAACCGTCGTTAACGACCAGACAATATTCTCAGAACATCAATCCCTCACTTCCACAGAAACAATCGACATCCCTGACCCAAATGATGACCTCAACCGGGAGCTAGCATTCTATAAAGTCTGCGCATCTGCCGCAAAGACTGCGCGAACTCTATTGAAAAAAGAAGGAATCCCATTTTCGAGACCAACAGATTATTTTGCCGAGATGGTGAAAGACGACGAACATATGGATAAGATCAAGAAGAAATTGTACGAAGAAGCTGCTTCCAAGAAGGCTAGTGCGGACGCAAAGAAGCAGAGAGACTTGAAGAAGTTTGGAAAACAAGTACAGGTTGCCAAGCTACAAGAGCGACACAAGGAGAAGAGGGAGACACTGGAAAAGATCAATGACCTAAAAAGAAGTATGACACTCTCATCGTTTGTTCTTCTCGTCTAATGGATATAAATGCTAATATGATGTGCTTGACCAACAGAACGCAGAGCTGGCGCAGGCAGTGGACAGACAGAGGAGAGTGAGCTATTCGATATTGCTCTTGAAGATTCTAGCAAATCTGACTCGCGCCGTGGGTCTCGGGGCAAAGACGGTGAAGGGTCTCGCTCAAAGCGACAAAGGAAAGATGCCAAATTTGGTTTTGGTGGTAAGAAGCGCTTTGCGAAGAGTGGCGATGCTATGTCCAGTGGTGATTTGAGCTCGTTCTCTGCCAGTAAAATGAAGGGGAAGAAGACGGGTGCAGCGAAGAGGTTAGGGAAAGGTAGACGAGAGGCGAGACGATAGGGAATATAATTGCCAACTGCGTCCCTGAATTTCAAATAGCTTGATGTCGTAAAATAAAATAAAATCCCTTGTATCATGATAGACCATATATCCGAGGTCGGAAGATATATACCTTATAGTGATTAAAAATGGGCATGTTGCTACTAGTGTTAGAGAGAAAAAATGAGGACAAGGACCGAAGCTACAGAGGCATTGGTAGTTTACCTGCAATATAGACGTGTTGTCTGATAAAGTATTTACTGAGTGTATAAATACAGTGAATAATTAATCACCCCTTGCACATAGAGTACAACCTGTAATCAAAGATGTTCATCTTTGGCTTTATTGCCTTTCATCCGAAATGACATCCTCAGGAGGCGAGGATATCTTCTATCTATGGTCCAAGACAATGGAATTCCATTCCCGACGGCCCTGCTGCACAACGAGGTGCATCTTCCGTAGGGTATGGAGATTAGGGTATCGAGAAGTCAAGCATATTTTTATGCAAGTTATATATTTGGGCGGGTAGGCATCACCTGAATGCTGTCCTCAGTTCAGGTTCCCGATGCACTTCTACCTAATCGTTGGTAAAGGGCCTAGCGATAAGCGCATAGCTGGTATGGCAGGCGGAGCAAACCTAGCAAGTACTCAGAATTGTGTACAAGCACTTCGCAGTACTTAGTCGTCTCTCATGGTTTCGTGTTTGTGGTTGTAAGGTTGTTGGGATCTTCCATTATATCTGGAAGCGCAGTGCCACCGAAATCGCGGATACGGCTTAGAAGATTGCCAACCGAGGCGTTCACATTGAGGCGCTGTTCAGCGAATACCAAGTCGACTTTTGATTGAGTATCATCAGCGTGGACAAGGTTATGGTCGTCGATGGCTTCTTTCGATCGCTTCAATGTCGCTTTTGGTATTCTTTTACCACAACCTGGTACAGGGCAAACCCATGTCTCCGGCGGGATATGACCATTGGAAATTGCAGAAGTGTCGTTTTCGGCATCCTGGTCGGCTTCATTTCGTTCGGAATTGGAAAGGCGAGGCATGTTATTTACCTCCATATTCAATTGTTCATGCATCAGTAGCGATCCCCCCTTTGTCGGCGTATCGTCCGCAACTATGATATCTTCCATGTCTTCGTCAGAATCAACCGAGGCATAATCTCTGTTCCGTTTACCAGCCTTTTCAGATACTGAACTCATTTTTGGCCGAAGGATCGATTTGCGATTTCTTCTCTTGCGATTCTTTTTAGCAGGGACTTCCTCCTCCTCCTCTTCTGGCTCCGAGTTGGGAGATGAGGCCGAATCAGACTCGTCTAGGTCCTGCCGAAGCTGAAGAGGCGTGGCGCCAACAGGAGGAAGATCCTCCAGCTCCGCAACTTCTTTCAACTGTCGATATATTGCCTTTCGAGACCAGTCCAAGGATGGACTTTGCGCCTCATCCATAAGCCCCAAAACACTTCCTGCCCTGGAGTGCACGAGATTGGTTGCATGCTCTAATGAGCTCATTTCATATCTCTTCAGCAATTCCTCAGCCACACTCTTCAAGTTCAGCTTCCGCTGTGCTAGGAGTCCAGCATCTTTCATTCCTAGAATGATTTCGAATATAGTGTTTGCCTGGGATTTTTCCAAGTCCGCGCTGCGTAAGCCGGACGCATCGGCCGCATCTGTATGCAGGTCTCCGTCTTCTGAGTCCTGTTCTGCATCATCGAATGCGTCCTTAAATGATATTAGATTTTAAAGTAGGCACCAATTATAGAGTAAATAAGGTCGTACCGGGAACTCTTCACGTAGGTGAGCATAAACCAATGTATTTGGCCAGTCAATACCCTCCCTCCCCTGGACCATCTGCCGTATCAAAAATTCGTGGTGTTTGCGGAAGACCTCTAATGATTCTTCTACATCCTCGCATGCGCCGTGAGTGTGCCGTGTATACTATCGCCGGTTTAACCATTAGCATATCGGAACGGAGAACCAGGCAGATTATGAGTTACGAACCTCATCCAAGAGGAAATCCCATGTAGGTTTCCAATTCTTCCCTCTCCGTTTCCGGGGCTTATTCTGATCTACTAGGAAATATAGCAGATCAACGGCCTCCACGACATCGTTGAACATCGGCTTATAGCCCTTCGCAGGAGAAATCGAGAACCACCCCGCATCGCCGGCTGCCCAAACCCCAACTCCGCCATCGCCGTCTTGTCCGTATGCGTAGTGTGTCACATTTTGAATGATCACGCGTTTTTTAAGGTAGTCGCCGTCCAAAACTGCAGGATAACCGGACGTGCCGTCAGCAAGGAGGAAACACTTTGGAGGGGTATCCCAATTGTAGATTTCTAGGGCGGACGGAAATTATGAAGAACGCGCATCTGGCTTACCGAGTGATTCCTGTTCTTCATCAACATCGTCTAGCTGCCCGGTAACCGTTAAAGGGTTATCCGCCGAAGCAGAGAGGATGTTCGCATAGCGCGTCTTGCCAGGAATGTAGACCTTGACATCGTTCAAGGTGAACTCCTCCCAGTCATTTTCATCCGTCAAGGCAGGATCCTTGGACGCTAGAACCTTTTCTATGCGTGCTGTCATGTCTCCGAAACCACCATGATGGCGAACTGTCTCAACGCAAGGCCGCGATGCTCTGGAGAAATTGACGTCAAGATGTGACTGAGATCGCAGGCAGAGATAAACAGGTGAAAGGTATTGTAATTACTGTATATAATCACACTTATACCTAAGACTGTTCCAAATACCTGTATGTAAGTTACATGCTTAGAACTAAATCTTCTAGAGCTTCAAAGTCGCAGCTTCAATTCTTTACATCAAACGCCATTGTCCCGCCAATTACACTGGTATCCAGCCAATATTTACCGGCATCAGTCTATTTCAGACAGACCTTTTTACTGCTATAAAGATCTACGCTCCGGAAAACTTCTCGATGAGCCTTCGCCGCCTGCCGTTGAAGATTCACGCCGCAATGTCAGACGCCGCCAGGACTATGGACGGTGTTTTTGGTTAGTTTTGCTCGCAGGACCAGGTAGTTGCAGATTCTAGGATGATATTTTCGGATACTAATTTTCTGTTATATAGCTGTACACAAACCAGCCGATATTACTTCTGCACAAGTTCTCCGCGACCTTCAGCGACAGTTCAACCGATCAGAATTCTTCAAGCCCTGGCTAGAAGCCGAGCGCCAGAGACTAAGAGAAGAGCCCAATTGGAGTAACCGTCGTCGTGGGAAAAAATCGAAGTGGGTGGACGTCAAACTGGGCCATGGCGGAACTTTGGATCCAATTGCGACTGGAGTGTTGATAACTGCTATAGGCAAAGGCACAAAACAACTCAACAACTTTCTAGGATGCACAAAAACATACGAGGCCGTCGTACTCTTTGGTGTTGCAACTGATAGTTACGATCGTGTTGGGAAAGTCGTGAGCCGCGCGCCATACGAACATGTTACCAGGGAGAAAGTCGAGGAGGCATTGAAGAAATTCCGCGGTAATATAATGCAGCGGCCCTCTATATTTTCAGCACTGAAAGTGAATGGAAAGAAGCTCTACGAGTATGCCAGAGAGGGAAAAGAACCTCCAGTTGAGATTTTGGAAAGACCTGTCGAGGTTTCAAATCTAGAAATCGTTGAGTGGTATGAAGGTGGCTCGCATAATTATGTCTGGCCTACGGAAGAAGCCGAAGGGCCGGAGAAAGACGTTGCAAAAAAGATGCTCGGAAAAGAGTCTGCCATTCTGGCAACTGATGGCATAACCGTGGCCGCAGATGACTCTGTCGTTGCCAGTGAAAAATCAGAGCAGCCAGAAGGAATAAGCCACAAAAGGAAATCTCCGCCTCCATCAGATCCAACGGAACCAGCAGAACCTACAGAACCACAAGAGAGCACAAAGGAAGAAACGTCTGAACCTCCAGTAAAGCGACAGAAGCTGGAACCCGAAAATAAAGCGGAGCCAACCACTACTATCAACGAAGAGCTACCATCTACGACCACACCTGCAGTAGAACCACAGACGTCTCCCACACCACCTGCGGTGAAGTTGACGATGACCGTCTCCTCAGGATTCTATGTCAGATCCCTATCTCACGACCTAGGCCTTGCACTCGGAAGCAACGCAATAATGAGCGAGCTGGTGCGGACTAGACAAGGCGATTTCGAACTCTCTCCTGATAAGACCCTTGAGTATTCAGATATGGAAGCCGGTGAGAGTGTATGGGCACCTAAGGTGCAACGATTTTTGGAAGAGTGGAATGGCAAAGGTGCCCAGCAAGAGGAGCCACAGGCAGATAATGGACCTGCTGTAGCGGATGCTGGAAAGGAAGAAGAAAAATAAACACGTTCTCCGTGGGTTGCCGCTGTATATATTACTCCACGCACATGTTAGATAGTAGATAAGCATATGTAGACATTTAAAGCCAAGTTTATGCACGTATAAAAAGCATTGTAAATTCTTCACACCTAACACATTACGGCAATTTGGATAGCAAGTAGATACTTTAACGGCAATGCATGACTGTCTATATTTCCAGGATACGCTGAGTAGATTGAAAGGCAAACACAAAATATCACCCAGAACAAAGCACCCTCAAAAGCACAGGCTAAACAAAGATCAAATTCAACAGAGGAAAACAGATGGTATAATGAGTCTGACCCCGGCGATGGGATACAAGTGAGGACGCCAGATAGGAAAAGTTCTGAGATGGAGATAAGGATTAAGACGAGAGAGGGGGATCGAGCGAGAGAGCGAACGGCGGGTTATGACTAGGGCACAGATTAGGGAAGAACGCAAGGAGAGGATTCGATAGAATGATGACCCTGATTGTTTTTTTTTTAAGAAAATGGAAGAACACACAACTTGGTAACTGAAGGAGAATCAATTAGGAGATTAAGGACAGTGAGTAGATGGATAAAAAAAGGGAGGGGGTAGATAGAAGGAAGGTGAATAGAGAAAATTATATAATAGAAATACAAGGTAGATGAACGGAGTATGGCACAATGGTTTGATCCTGATCCCAATGCAGCTCCGGATCAAAGCCATTCCAAATTCCAAGAAGTCGAAGCTGAACCAGGGTATATCCAGAGCGACAAGGACAAGGAGGCCAGAGAGAGTAAGAAAAGCACCAACGACGGTCGACTAGAGGGTGGGAGAGATATTGTTGTGGAACTACCAAACAGGATATCATAATATCATAAAACTCATGAAATAAAAGGGCCGCAAAGCTCTGAATTAATCACTTGCGGGTGTACTTAGATCACGGAAGAAGGGTAGTTAAAAGGAAAAATCAAGTGCAATGAACGGAGGATGCGAAACGAGCGCAATTTTGCAGGGTGGTAAGCAAAGGGTGTTTGGTGTTTGGTGTTTGAGGGTGATTATTGGGTATAATTATGATGAGCCTCGATCAAAGCTATACAACTGATTAGTACCGTATTCGATGGTTAAGTAGATAGATTGGGGAACTTACTTTGAAGGGTAGTACTCTGGCCCTGCTTCGACTCACAGGCACATTGAAGTGTGTTTCCATCACAGAAGTCCAGAAGGATACTGTTGGGTAGCTCCTGTCTATCATGGTCTGGCACATATGGTCTTCGGAATTCGGAAAGGTGGTACCGTTTCACTGTATTTCGAGGATTTCCATCAATGGTGCCAGGAGTGAGGATCAAGTATCCTGCTTCATCGACACGCATGAATCTACGTTTCCACAATAGAGTGTCAGGGAATTGAACGTTGACTTCGCCTACATCGACAACATGGATCGGTGGCTGTGCGCTGCCGGTGGCTGAAGCTTCATCTATCTTTGGTGGCTGGATGCTTGCTGATGACGTCTTCTGATCCTTGGCCGTGGACTTTCGTCGAGAATTTGTAGTGATGGAAGACATACGCCGGATGATCCGAGACTTGCGGGATCCCTTCTTATCCTCCTTCGTTTCTTCAACGTTATCAACGTTATAGTGTGCAGCGTCGCTTGAAGAGTGAGAGTGCGAAGAGTCAAACTTTGGTCGAGACGAGATGGACAGTCTGCTACCTATGGCATCAGACGGAGGAGATTTTGGACCGCTGTAGGAGTTCCGTTTGGAGCCTGTACTTGAGCATATTGAATGGCGTTTGTCGGCGCTTCTGATACCCAGGCTAGACGACTGGAGACCTTTTTCTCCTCCCTGCTCAACTGTGATCTCACTGCGTTGTAGATTCAAGGAATTTGGATCCAGCTGGTCTGAATGCTCTGATGGCGCACCAGTTGCACCGCGAACAATTCTCGCAGTGACAGAAACAGATTTCGACTTGGGCCGAGTCACTCCGTTGACTTGTTTAGGATCATTATGTTTAGCAGCATCACCTAGTTGTGGTAGTGCTAGGTTGCTCGGGGAGGGCGAGAGTGATCCAGGTGATTGGGATATCGATGTTCGTTTTCGGAATTTCTCAAACGCAGAAGGTGATGCAGTCTTTGGTGGCTCAGGTCGGCTTGGTGCCTTGTCTGGGATCGGGCCAGCTTCACGACTCGAAAACATTTCCAGGGCCTTGATACGTTTCGATATGCCAGAGGAAACGTTTACCTTCTTCGCCACAAGGACGGGGGCGGACTTCTCGGACTCGAAGAATGCTCTGGACGAAGCAACACCAACTGGAAGAGCTTCGATGTCTGATCTTGCGGAGGAATTGGAGACCATGCGAGAACCGTTCCACCTGTCGACAGAAGGGCCTTTCTCGCCATTGCTCGTAGTAGGTGTGCGAGGGATAGCGATTGGTCGGGCTTCTTGTAGGGTCGCGCTGCCTAGCTCGTCCATGAAGGAATCATCAGATAGAAGAATATCTTCCTCGGAGTTGTTCGCGTTGGTTGGAATCTGCAGAGGGTCCAACATCGCAATTCGCTTATCCTTCTTCCTAGTTACGGCACTATCTTCGACATCTGACTGCCCAACCGTCTTCGAGTCCTCGCCTAGCTCGAGGTTCTCGATCGAGGCTTCGTTATTTTCCACATCGACGACACTGTTTTCGACCTGAATGATGGGCGATGGTACGCCTGCCGGCGATACATCTACACATGCTTCATCTTTTATTTCTGAGGCCCCGTTCGTCACGTCTCGCGGTGTAGGAGTGTCTGGACCAAGTTCAGAGTCGGAATCGGAAGGTACAGCGACTTGGGGAGGAGATAGTTCTGCCTTTTCGGTCGAGGTAGCGGTAACCTGTGGCTGTTCAGGTTCGGACTCCTTGACGACGTCGGGAAGCTCATCGGTGATGCTCGACTGTGAGGAGTTGGCGTATATGGTATGTTTCGAAAGGACGTCTGACTCGGTGTCCGACACGTTTCGAAGAGTTGAAGTAGAGCTTGTCGCAACCGAGGACTTTTCAATTGAACGCGAGGTGATGGAGGAAGAAAGGGAGGATTCGGGAGAGTCTTGAGGAACGATAGGGGTTGGTTGAGACGGAGGGTTAGGTTGCTCTACGGCGCCAGACTGCTCGGTCTCAGCCATCTGGTCTAGTTGTGAAGCTGGTTTGACGTCTGCCATCTTTGGCGCTGAGTATGCTACCGGCTTAAGGAGCTCCAATTCCTCAGGAGGTGTCTGAGGTGGTGTAGGTTCAGGGTCCGCCTCCTTTTCAGCAGCCGTCCGACCGTAAGCTTTCTTCTGCTCGAATGCTGTAGAAGGGTGCGACGGCGAGAGCTCAACAGCCGAGTCGGGTGTTGACGCCTCGGACGAAGGAGTTTGTACAGGCTCTGCCATTTCAGGCGATGTTGTGTTTTTTCTGCTCTCAGAGACAGCTGTCTGACTGAGTTGTGGTTTATTAGCAGCATCCTGGTCAATAGTTGGGCCCACAACCGTCGCCGATCCTTCTTTAGTGACAATTTGGTTGGGTATGTCTCCCTTATCCTTTTGCCCCTTGGCTTCTGGAAGGGGTTCTGGAGTTTTCTGTTCAGCCTTCTTTGGCTGTCTAGACATCTGCTGCTTCCGCAGCTCCAGGGCTCGCATCAATCGCTGTTTCTCGGGGGTCATTCCAATTGTCGTGGCACAACTTCGAATCGATCTAGGAGAGGGCGGCGCATGTCTTGAGAATGCTCCAATTATCATTGGTGGAGGGACCAGTAACGGAGGTACAGGAGGTGTTGTTCCTGAGGATTGAGGGTTTGCCTGGTCATAATCTGGCTGTGATTTGGGGCGTGATGTCGATTGTTTCCGGGACCGCATTCCTGCCGGCAATGATGCGACTGGTCGAGGTTCATAGGAACGAGTCATGGAGCCTGCCGTCTTGGGTCGACCGTTGGCGTCCATTGATGGTCGTGGACCGAGTCGTACCTTTGGTCTATGGATACTGATCTGATCTAGATCGCGGAGTGACGGCCTGACTGACTGTGAAGACTTTCGGGACTCGGCAAGAGGCTGGGATAGTTGGTCGAGCAGATGTTGTTGAGGGATGCCGTTGGCACGGCTGGCAGTGGGCAGATTTGGTACTGGAGGTAACGGTTTAGCTGATGCCGCTTCTGAGGAGAGCAAGATGCTACTTGTCCGGGGTTTCGAACCTCCATCTCGCAGCATATGGTGATTAGGCACCGCCGTTGCCTCTGACGTTCCGCTGAAGACACTTTCGGCTCTGCTATGGCTGGACGACGTTGGAGCAGGCTTGGACTGTTCCTCTTCATCTGATCCGTTTTCCTCTGCATCTTCGGTGATTTCTCCCAGCCGTCGTTGTCGCAGGGAACTGGTGGACGAAGTCATGGAGCCGGACGCGGTGTGAAGCAGGCAGGTAGAAGAGAGCGCATTTTCAGTGAGTTCCGAAGGGGTGGTGAGTGAGAATACAGTATCATGAGGAGAGAAGCGGTCTAGTATCGACTGGAATTGGACGGTGATTCGAGCTAGACGGCTAAAAGTCAGTAACATATAGGCCAGGGGTTTATTGGGTGAATAAACGAATATACATCGTCGTATTCACCCGCTGCTAAGACGAAGCCACCAAGAATAAAATCGAAAATACCTTGGATTAGTCTCGATATCCCTTCAGGCACATATCGGAGTATGATCTTTCGTCGACGATACTGTAGGAAGCCGTAGAGCGGTGACTTCTCCTCGTAAGCGCTGATGGTAGAGCGTATCTCGACGACGCCGCCTGTCCCCTTGTGAAGGAGAGCAACGACATCTCGAGACACATATTTGAGCAGGAACCTAACGCCGATGTTAGCGGATCTCCAACATTTAAGAATGCTTGTAGCTCTTCGACATCGACATCGACAAGGACATAGAATGCTTGTAATGCTTCGTCTTCGACATCGACACCGGCACCGACAAGCCAGCAGGCCAATTGAGGGCGAGACTCACCATCCTCCGGCCTCCGCGAGCGCACTCTGGTAGGACTCGATGATAGAGGGATCATCTAACCCATTAAGCGACATGACGGGTTCTGCATTGGAATGGGAGCTTGCAACGCCGGGAAGGACGAGAAGCAGCAGGTGTCAAGCAGTCACAGGCAAGACAAAGGGCCGCTCCGCTGCTCAGGGGCAAGACGCTGAGGATACGAGATCTATCGCGAGGACGGGCTTGAAGGCACTTTCAGGGAGAACGAGGCGAAGGAGAGAGGGAGGAAGAAGTGCGCGCGCAGGGAATTTGGGGGTGGGACCGCTGGACGTGCTGCCCCCGAACTAGCAGCTTAGCATCACCTTCGTCTTTTCTTTTCTTTTCTTTGACAGCAGGAGAGCAGGAGAGCAGGGACGGAGTCGGCGCCATACGCAAGCGGCAGACGGTTTCTTTCTTTACGGGCGGTTCCTACTGAGACAAGACGCTGTCTCGAAGCGCTGGAGATGGTGAATATCTATCCTACAGGGTATTCCCGTACTCAACCTCGTCTTTACATCGCACAGAGTACAGGCTAACTAACGTCCGGGATGCAGATCTGATGGCGGCCATACGCCAGATCAAAGTGACATGTCACCAATCTCGCCTCCAGAAACCCTGCTAGGCGAGCTATCTCGATGACGGAGGAGGAAGAACAAGAAGAAGAAGAAGAACGACTCAGGGGTTAAGAATAAGAATGATCCACCACTGCGCTAAAGTCGAATGCAACAGTCGCCATCTTGGAATATATATTGAGGAGTCGTATACTTGCATGCTGGATCCTGAAACCGGAACCCCTTTCGCCCGTGTTCCTGACCCAGAACCACTCTAGAAATGCATTTCGATGCCAGGAGGACATCCGAGCCAGATTACACAGTCGATACATACAATAATGTACCGTTTATACGGAGGCATCAGACTCGATTGGCTGGCTCCGGCGATCGACAAGCGTTGTCAAGGCCTCCCATGCCACGCCCATCTCTTTGCTGCCAAAAACTCCGGCTGCCATATCACCCCAATCGACGCGGTTTCAAGGGGGAATTGCTTTTTTTCTGCAACCGGCGCTGGCCATTGGTGCTGGTGTTGGGCCTCGACGTGTGCGACTTTTAAAAATAGGCACTCTGCCCAAGGGACGTCCATACTTGGATGCTCAGAACGCGTCCATGGGCTTAAGGCAGATTCGAAGGCATGCCAGATGAGGTGTCGTCGTCGTTCCTTTTGCCAGGCAGGTCTTCCACCTTCCCACCGTCCTGTCTTATCATGCAATCTCGATGGATGCCAGTTCAATTTTATCGTCGCCAGGGGAGAGCTTGAATCTTTTTAACAGCCTCCATCGCGCCATCGTGTGGGGATACCCCGGCTGGCAGCCCCCGAAACCCCAATATACAGTCAAACAGCACCATGCGCGGGTCTCACAGCCCCTCTAACGCTGCTCTTGCTACTCCGTACATATTATAGCGATCTTATGTACCAGGGTAAGGCGTGGGCAATGAGAGTAGGCCAAGTAACTAATCGCGGGGAGGCGTACGAGGATATATTAGATGAACGGTACGAAGTATAGCATGGATGTCGTATATTGACATCACGCTGGCCAGGGATGTCGGCGGCACATCTGTCGAACGGCAGACTAGCTGCATAAATCTCTTAGCCGACGAGCTCTTCCTTTCTGCTTATGGATACCAGCTCCGTCATAGGCAGGTAAACCAAGTAGCAACCCGGTGTATACTTGCTGGGTAGGACCGATGCTCTCATCTCTCCGGCGGCAAAAGCGTGGGAAACTCGGCCTAGAGATCCCACAGAAGAAACACGAGTGATGCGGGATACGTCAGTTTCACTATCCCAGCTCCCACAAGAGAACCAGACCAGATCAAGGAGTACAGACACTGCGCTGGCCCAATGTCGTCCCCAAGCTTACCAGAAGCTGCATCGCTCCCCTCCCTCCCGCCGGCGGCGCATATCGCGATCCTCAACACGCTCTTCGAACCATCGCAGCATCTCCACGACCTCGCCGGTCCGCTCTTCACGCAGCAGCCCTTCTCGTCATACCAGGACCTCATCGATGCCGTAAAGGGTCGGCTGGCTGCGCTGGCCGGTAGCGCTACCCAGCCCGGCAACAACGACGATGCGCGAGTCCTTTATGACATCCTAGGCTCGCATCCACGGCTAGGGGCGTCTCGCTCGGCCTCGCATCTCAGTGAATCGAGCAGGCGTGAACAGGCGAATCTTGCCTCGCCGGACGATGGAGATAATGAAGCTGATCAACTGAGGAAGCTGAATGCGGAATATGAAGAGAAGTTCCCCGGCTTACGATACGTGTATGCTCTACGCCGTGTAGTACGCTGAGTGTACTCGTATTAATTATTGCTAGGGTTTTTGTTAATGGCCGAGGGAGGGATGTCATTATGCAGAATATGCGCGAGCGTATCCAGCGGGGGGATCTCAAGCTTGAGATCCAAGAGACCATACAGGTAGTTTCCCTTTCCGAGTCTATAACGCCTATCTGCCTAATAACTCTTTTGTCTAGGCTATGTGTGATATTGCAAATGATAGAGCATCCAAAGCTCTTTGACATATACCTATCGTATCGAAGAGTAGCCATTGTTTATCTACAAACAGATTCACTTGATCTTTACAACCACTTCTCAAACAGCTTCCTTACCTTACAACAGCTCACTTTATCTTTATACAGCTTCCTTCATCCCTCAACATCTCGTCTTTTATCACTTTCTATCATCTTTCTAGAAGTGCCACGTGATATATGGCAAGGATTAGATAGGTCCCGTGATCTAACTGTTGATGACTAAGTATATTATGTCCCAAATAGGAAATTTACCACTGACTAAGCCGATGACATCCATATACAAATACATACACTTTTCCACCAATAAGACTCTAGTATACCAGGTATCCGTGTACTGTATGGTATGGCTTACGAGAGATCAGATAACCGGGAAGGGTTTATCCGCTCCGGTGTTTCCCTTCTTGGAAAAAGCCGTGTGATATTTACTTGCATCCCTTGAAATATCGTCCAGGATCAACTGGGAAAACGTCATGGGATACAAGTGATTTCTTACTTAGTCCACGCCATAAATATGACCGGCTTCCCCAATTAAATACGCAGCCCGGCATGGGGTTTATCGATCCTGGCATGCGGCTTTCTGAACGATGGCGGATGCAAAATATGCCACTTCCCAGACGGATCCTGCTGCCACGCTGCGCCGTGAGACATCGGAGGGCCTTCGGAGAGGCTCAGGGAGTATGGACGGCGCGACTATCGTGAATCAACCGCGACTAGTAGCACCTGGGGATGCGAGTAAGTGGCCCACCCTGCTTCGATATAGTTCGTGCTGGCGTTTGCCCGATCGGCGCGATTCTCAAATGTCTGGGATGATCCGCGGGCTGAGCCGCCAAGTAAATAAATGTACAATACGCCTTTCGTTGCGCTTCGAGAATTAACGAATCTTGCGCCGTACTACCAGATTCGACGAATGATGGCTCCCTCTACGCGAACAGCCACCAGAATGCGACCTCCGAGGGCCCGAAGGACGGCAGCGGCTCCTGGGCTCAACCGACCACCACAGGCGCGAGCCTCAGAACTCAGATGTCACAGATGTCACAGATGTCGGCATCCGGACGCCAGAAACAATTGCCTAGCTCTTCAATCTCTCGCTACGATACACAGGACCAGTCGCCTATTGACCCGTTATCCCAGGTACGTCATCGCCATATACACAGAGTTACAGGGATCTTTCCTTGCTGGGCTTGTCTCGTATATATATCTAGTATTTGAGAAGATGATACTACTTCTGCTCCTTACTTGCAGTTGCAACTTCTATAGCTAATGACTGTTATTTCTCCCGATCAGCATATCCTGAAGAGAACAAACACAGAGAGATCGCTCTCCGCCAGGGTCAGGCCGCGGCACTCCTTCGAGAATGAACCGCTAAACTCAGATGGCCACTTGCCACGACTCTCCGAAGACGGCCCGTCTCCCGCAAGAGCTGACGCCAGCGTAGGACAGTCGCAGACTAAGGATAAGAAGTAAGCTGATCTGCGTCTTAGCCGGTTGGGTCCCTGTTCTAATAGTTATACTAGGAAGGGAGTTTCGTTCCTAAGCCGAATAATTGGCGGGAAGAAAAAGGGATCAGTCTCGGAGTCAAACGATGATATATCGGAGCTAGGTGAACAACGAACTACGGGTTTAGATGGAGAAGTCTTTGCACACCCAATAGGGTATATACCACGGTACCCGCCTCCGCCAAAATATATCAAAGTACGGTCCAAGCACGCAAAGAAAAAGGCGTTCGATCGGCTTTTTCTTGCTCAGGAGCTCAGGGGGGCTCCGGTAGAGGCTGAACTGGACTCAACCGAAGCTGAAACGCATGCAAAGGGTAATAAGGCGGTATGGGCAGCAGAGTTCTCTAAAGAGGGTAGATACCTGGCCGTTGCCGGGCAAGACAAGCGTGTCCGGGTATGGGCGATTATTTCAAAAGCAGAGGACAGACATGCTCATGAAACGGATGAAGAGGCAAGAAACGGCCAAGCGGCTGTAAGGCTAAGCGCACCAGTCTTTAAGACGCATCCTATCCGGTTGTATGAAGGCCATACTGCTAGTATTGTTGACTTGAGTTGGAGTAAGGTACGTGTTTGTAGCTTCCTACAGAACGTGGCACCATGCTAATAATATGGCTATCTACAGAATGACTTCCTTCTTACCACGTCTATGGACAAAACTGTGCGCCTATGGCATGTTACGCGGGATGAATGCCTGTGCTGTTTCAAGCACGGCGATTTCGTCACCTCCATCGTATTTCATCCCCGTGACGACCGGTTTTTCCTTGCTGGCTCGTTAGATTGCAAGCTCCGGCTATGGAGCATCCCCGACAAGGCCGTTGCATACAGCGTGACCATTCCAGACATGATCACAGCTGTAGCGTTCACCCCAGATGGGAAATATGCACTGGCAGGCTGTTTAAACGGCCTCTGTGCTATCTATGAGACCGATGGGCTAAAACCGTTGTCGCAGCTTTATGTTCGGTCTGCTCGTGGAAAAAATGCCAAAGGAAGCAAAATCACTGGTATAGATACGATCGTTCAACCTCCTACTAATGAGAATGGCGCCGTGAAACTGCTCATTACCAGCAACGATTCCCGGATCCGCCTTTATAACTTCAAAGATAGGACGCTGGAAGCTAAGCTCCGTGGCAATGAGAATATGTCCAGCCAGATTCGCGCCAGCTTTAGCAGTGATGGACGATATGCCATCTGTGGGAGCGAGGATGGCCGAGTTTATATATGGCCCCTGGATTCTACTGAGAGATACCCGGACAAACGGCCTATTGAATTCTTTGAAGCTCACAACTCGATTGTCACCACTGCTATAATGGCACCTATCGCCAGCAAGCGGGTCTTGGGGACGACAGGTGATCTATTATATGACCTATGTAACCCACCACCTGTTACCTTGGTCAGTGCCGCGGCGTCAGTTATTTCAAGGGATCAGGGACGAAACGATGAGGAACCTGTACCACCACCTACACCACAATCCCTCCACCCACCCGGCCAGCAGAAAGCAGAGGAGTCCCCAGCATACATTGCACGGTCTGCACACCCCGGCGGTAACATCATCGTAACGGCTGATTACCACGGTAGAATCAAGATATTCCGGCAAGACTGTGGCTACCACAAACGTCGACATGAACTCTGGGATACGAATTCTACGTTCTCGAGGAAACTCCTAGGTCGTACGAACTCAGTATCCACACGACACAGCGTAGCATCCTCGATCGGAAAGGAATCGAAATCCCCCTCGGAACGGATCCTGTTGTGGCGCAACGCAGTGGTTGGTGGCTCTGATAACCGCAGTGTCGACAACCTTCGTGGAACCCTCGAGTCTGCTGGCCGGAGCGGTTCCCCTTCCAAGCCACGAAAGGAGAATGGCTCCGTGGATATACCCAAGTTTGCGACGCCAGCCTCGCCGGCCTCCCAACGATCCGGTGGTGGAACCTCCTTGCTTCACCCTAACAGCAAACCTCCACCATTGACCAAGTTCCTCAGCACTATTCAATCAGGAGGGGCAACCCCATACAGTCCCGGCACTGACAACGACGAAACCCCGCGGCCTTCTGAGTATAACGCGAATGGTGCAGACCAGAGCTATATATCATGGAATAAGGCCCAGGCAGACTCTCTGGCAAACACCAGTGGCCCCCCGCACTCTCTCTTTACGCCAGACGCCGGACACGCTAAGTACAGCAGCACGAATGCTTTGGCTAGCAACGACATTACCAGCGACGAAGATGGCGAGTATGAGGAAGAGCTGGGGTGCTCTAAATGCCATGGCACGAATTTTAAAGCTGCCCGACTCAAAATGGGGAGCAGAGGCTAATATGCATACGATGCGGCTGTGCAGCATCGTAACAACGCAACCAACTATACACGCCACTACTGGCATTGGATCTCTGCAACTTTTTGGCAGACTAGTCACTTTCTGCCATGTGAATATGGCTTCGTCTCGTTTTCTTTTTTCATTTTGAGCTCACTTTTGTATTTGTTTTAGGTAGATCTGGGTTGGTTTTGGCGAAAAATGCATAAAGGGTAGGAGGAGGTTGAAGCATGTAACTATATATGGATACAGTACATTTCTTGGCCGGGGAAGAGAAACCCTGTGTTTGCTTAGTTTTGGTTTTGGAATGAATAAATGATATACCAGGCAGCCAGCCATGGATGAAGAAAGAATGATTCCTCTTTAGCCTTGACCTGAAGTTGGTGATGATGTTCTATATAGAAACGGGTAAACAAGAAGTGTGGTGTGTTTGTCCTGTTTGCTTCCACTCACAAACCACAAAAAATGTCACCGACGTCACAGCGATAATCGAATTATCAATTCCACCGCCCACCTCGACAGAGAACGCCAGATCAGATATTAATTACCCACTGCCACCACTTCGAACGAAGGAGATATAGACGGACTTTTACTCGCTGGTCGATATCAGAGACAGTAGCCATGGTTTTCCTAGAGACGTCACAAGACTACCTCAAGCAGTCGTCGCTATTACTCGAAGCATACCCAGACACAGTACGTTGCGCCTCATTCCGCATACACGGTCTCTATCTATCTACATCTTCTCCAGGGAACACAAGAATAGAAGAGCAGAAATATAGCTCCCTCTCAACCCAATTGTAAAGCTAACCATGTTTATCTAGACCCGGATATCCACAAGATACTCCTACCCCAAAAGACCGTCCGCGAAAGAGAGAGCCAAAGCCAAGTCAAAAGCCACAACTTCAGAATCTACGGAGCCCACAGAAACAACCGTGACACCTGCAACATTGACTTTAAAGACATTTAACCCTGGCACAGGCATATGCCTAAAATATCAAACAAACAAGGCCGCGGAAGTGGGCAGGCTGATAGCTGGGCTGGGCAAGTTGGCTAGCGGGGCACCGATTGAGGATCTCGTACCGCAGATACCGGGGAAGTCTCCGGCTGGTGAGACTGAGGATGTTGATATGCTTGATGTCCCATCGCGGACTCTGGCGCCGTCACCCGTAAACGACGAGAAGGATGGGGGTAGTAGAAGTAATACTCCTGTTGCGGGTGGTGCTGGCGGGGGAGGCGGAGGAGGAAAATCGGCCAAGGGTAAGAAGAAGGGTAAGGGGAAGAAATAGCGCTATTAATTTATTATTAGAGCATGCTCCAGGTGCATTGGTGAAATATACCAGCCTTTACGATGGATGGATTATATATGATTAAATGCTAGGATGCTGCATTTGGGGGTGTCCTAGTCGTGGAAGATAAGCATATTTTGAAGTATCCCAAAATACCTTGGTCTTCAGATTTAAGAATCATCCAATTTTCCTAAGCACGAGACTTTTGGATGAGTTGCAACGCCATACACTAAGCCGAGAATATTGGAGAATAAATGATAAATGTACTGTTTTTATTATACGCGCATTATCACATTCCCAACCCATCCGAAGCGGACCTCCGCGTGCAAAACCATGGATATCCGCCTTGGATAAAATACATAAAAGATATAACCCACAAATCCAAAAAAAACGCCGAGCCTGCATGAACATCAAGATAGGAGAGTAAGAAAGGAAAAAGGTATTAAAGCATCAGTGGTCTATGCTTGATAGGCGTGGGAAAGTTCGTGTAAGGATATTGAGAAACGAAGAGAAGAGATAAGAGGTCGTAGCATGGAGGGGGAATCATTGAACGTAGAAAGGCAAGGGGCGAGGCGTTTAGAAGTCTTCGTCGAATCGGAAGGCTCCACCGTTTTCATCCTCTTCGGTAGACTCTTCTTCCTTCTTAGTGCTGGCCATGACGCCAGCCTTCTGGTAGTCACCAACACGCTTCTCGAAGAAGTTGGTCTTTCCAGCAAGGGAGATGTTGTCCATAAAGTCAAAGGGGTTGCTAGTGTTGTAGAACTTCTTGTTGCCAAGAGCCACAAGGAGTCTGTCGGCAACGAACTCGATGTACTGGCACATGAGCTTGGAGTTCATGCCGAGAAGGGCGCAGGGGAGAGCATCGGTCAAGAATTCTTGCTCGATGCCGACTGCTTCTGTGATGATGGCCTCGACAGCGCTGGGGTTGGGGCGATGGTTGAGATGAGAGAATAGAAGGCAGGCGAAGTCGGTGTGGAGACCTTCGTCACGGGAGATGAGTTCGTTGGAGAAGGTGAGGCCGGGCATGAGACCACGCTTCTTCAGCCAGAAGATAGAGGCAAAGGAACCGCTGAAGAAGATACCCTCGACGGCGGCGAAGGCAACGAGACGCTGAGCAAAGGTGGAATCTTTATCTTGGATCCATCTGATAGCCCAGTCGGCCTTTTTGCGGATGCAGGGAACTAGCGTAATCGTTAGAATGATGTCACAAGACGGGCAAGGCAGCTGGATAACATACTGGTGTCGATAGCCTCGAAGAGGTAGGTTCTCTGCTTCTGCTCCTTGATATATGTGTCGATGAGGAGAGAGTATGTTTCGGAGTGAATGTTTTCCATCATGATCTGGAAGCCGTAGAAGCATCGAGCTTCGGGAACCTGAACCTCGCCACTGAATCTCTCGAGGAGGTTCTCGTTCACGATACCATCTGACGCGGCGAAGAAAGCCAAGACGTGAGAGATGAAGAATCGTTCATCGTCATTGAGTCTGTTGTTCCAGTCGTGGATATCCTTGGACAGATCGATCTCTTCAGCAGTCCAGAAGGAGGCCTCGGCCTTCTTGTACATTTGCCAGATCTGGTAGAGTCAATTGACGCGTTAGCCACCAAAAAAACCACTTTATCGCGTAACGCGTCACGAATTGCCATACCTCGTGATATTTGATGGGGAACAGGACGAAGCGCTGAGGGTTCTCTTGGAGTAGAGGCTCCTCGGCCTCGAGTTCCTTGGGTGTTTTGGCCTTGACGACCTGGGCCTCAGCAGGCTTGGTAGACTGGATGTCAACCTTCTTCAGCTCCGGTTCAGCGACGTCGGAGGAGACGGGAGCGTTCTCCTTGTCGGGGAGGTTCAACTTGAGTGGCTTCATAGGCGTATCGTTCATCTTGAGCTTTTCTAGCGAGGAGGCAGTCTATATCAATTGGAAGTAGTCGCGTCAGTAAACCACCCACTTTAAACACGCGTTAGGAGGGGCTGACGAGGGCAACATACCTGCTTGGAGGGAGTAGATAGGGTGGCCATTGTGATTGTAAGCGTGCTTGACTCGAGTAATCGGTTAGATATCGAGAAGGGGAGAGCTGGATGCTTGAAGATTGTTGATGGAGGAGGAAGAGCAGAGAAACCGCGGATGGGAAAGCTCGCTCAAATAGTTTTTGCCCGGAGTCGCGCTAAGTCACGCGACCACGCGCCGGAGCGCGATAGCTTAGTCATAATAGGCTGTTTGTCTTGTTTGCATCATACAAGATCTTATCTGATCAAGATAAACCCCTGACCGAGGGCGCGTTATCCCGGTCAAGATGCAGGTCAAGATGCAACAAGATGCACCAAGATGCGCTAAGATGCAGACACGCCGCAAGGCTGGGCCAGTAGGCTGCTCGTCGGCGGGCTCAGGGGTCTCAGCCAACACCCCACCGCGCGGTTTCTCGGTCTGAGTGGCCAGACGGAGGCTGCTGGTCCGCTGCGGGCGTCCATGGGCTTGTTTACTATGGATCCTACGCTGGACGCGACTTTGCCTTCCAGCTTGTCAACTGGCTTTTCAGCGAGATGACCGATCCGCGTCATCCGCCGCAGCCAGTTCGGCTTGCATATCTCGGCGGAAACTGGTTTTACTTGCATTTATGACCGAGAGCTGACGCGACGCATCGGACTATGGCTTCTCCACACGTTGTGGTCGAAATATTACGCTGGCTACGGAGTACGGAGTACTGATATTGGAAGTACGCTTTCCGCTAGCTATGCAATCTTCGCGTACCCTGTAAACGGGAATTTTTTAGATTGGTTGAACTCAGTCTTGTTCCTGCATCCATCAGCCTTCCGAACTTTTATAAATGACGTGTTTAAAATATGGCATATATCAAGTATTATATCGAGTAAAGGGTATAATATTATCTCATTTTCTTTTTTTAATAAACCGAGTTTATTTTAGCATCTATCTGATATCGGAAGGCGGGAAGAAAAACCATCTATATCGCCCTTCCCCAGAGGAAGATATTATCTACTGCAAGGAAACAACGCTGGACCTGGGAGAACAAGGAGACAGTCTATATATACATGGAGAGATGTGAATATACAGATAGAGCAAGGCCATCTATATCCAAGCCCTTACGGATTCTGGCAAGAAGCTGTCTTCGGCCTTCCGCATGAGAATGGTACATTGTTCCATAAATGTGAGTGTCAGGACCTAAGGCATGTTATGTCAGTATATGGCTGGCTACTGGAGCACAAAGCTTGGAAACTCACTGTATGAGGTACGACACGAGCCAGATGAGCAGATACACCCTTATAGATGGCAAAGAGTCCCTCGGCCTTGATTGTCTTCTTGACACAATCGAATACACCATTGTACAGGTTTCCGCTCTGGTTGTACATTCGGGACATGATAGTGTCTGGAGGATGCATAGCAATGCAGACAACAACACCACTGGCAGCGCTACTTGCAAGGTGCAATGGAAGTCCCTCCTCCATGCCCAGATGACGTATCAGGTTGCGTTTGGCAAAGAAGTATGTAGGCAGCTGGACAGCACTACCGAAACCCGTTCGGATCATGGAAGCCATGGCACCACGGTATAGTCCGTGTACACCCTCACTGCGGTATATCTTCCGCAGTCCATCAGATGAACCTTTGTAGTCGTGCTGTGTGCCGACTGGAAGGGATGGAGAGAAGGATTGCAATCTCGTCTTTACCAGGAAAAACGGTGATGCAACAGCTGCACCTATGACACCCGACGTCGCTCCAGAGAAAATGTTTATGGCCATAGACTGAGCCTTGGGGTCGTCGTATATGGCCGAGGTGATGCTCTTGCGCATTGGTTCGTAAAATGAGAGACGGCAACCGTTCAGCAGGAGTTGGTATGTGTACTGCAAGCAAGGATCGGTCAGTTGTCGATTGCGGAAAGCATCTGCAGAGCTTCAATACATACAGCTGCGTCAAGGCCGCGGAGTAGACCTCTTGGGCCTTCATTCTTTAGAATGACAGTGATTCCATGAAACACGCCCTTGTACTGTTTGGCGACATCCTTCTTCGCCTGCAGCTCGCCTTGTAGTTGTAATCTTTGGTTTCATCATTAACTCCCTTGAGCTTCAACCGGCAAATGGAGAACGGGTCGGTATTACCGGATCTTGACTGTCTCGAAGCTGTGTGTCAGGGTGACAGCACCACAAGCGGCCAGGCCACCGGCAAGAAACGCTCTATAGTCCAATTGAAGTCAGTCAACTGCATTCATTTATTGTATTCTGTCAGCTTTCGCGACAAACCTACCCAGTGGCGGTGGACATTCTTCCTTACGTCCGGATTCGTAGATCTAAGCAATTGGATAAGAAAAAGAGGTACTGAGTGGAGAGGGTGACTAAAGGAAAACAGAGGAACTAATAACGAGAAGCCTGCAGAGACATCGACATAATCCTTATCGGCTCAACAGCTATGTCGATAGAAAGAGAACAGAGCATGGGGGAAAGGGAATGTCTACACTTTAAACCCGACCTCCCAATTGAAAATTCCAGCGTATCAGCTGAAGTTTTAACTAATTCCACGGGGCTGTTTCGGCCGGCGGATCATTGTTTATCCACAGCTGGCAGATGGATATCAACGAGACGATCAAACAGTTTCAGCCCTCGTCCACAGGCAAAGCAAAGAAAGCATTCTCATACGTGGCGACGATGGCGGAACAAGCAGTCGCCCCTATGCAGCCGGCAGAGAAGGTCTCGGATGTGATCAAGAATTATAGGGCGTCAAAGGTAGGTGTAAAGATGTGCTAAGCTTGGGGGTTGACCGCAAAGCTAATGGCAGCTCTTCCTTGCAGGCATTTAGAGGCAATCCCAAGTCAGATAAGCAAGTAAATGTCACTTCGCTGGACTTCGATGACCAGGGAGACTATCTGGTCGCCTCGGGTGACGATGAGATGATACAGGTATTCGATATCAAGGAGGGAAAATCTACAAAAACCGTCCCGAGCAAGAAATACGGCGTACACCTGGCAAGGTTCACACACCATTCACGCCAAATTCTCCATGCGAGTACGAAACTTGACGGTATGACCTTTGGATTCTGCTGTTTGCTTTGGTACATATTCTAACGACTGTAGATTCACTACGACTTCTTGATCTACACAACGAGAGCTACCTTCGATATTTCACGGGCCACACGGATAAAGTGACTTCTCTTGCCCTTTCTCCGGGATCAGACGCATTCCTATCCTGCTCAAAGGACGACACTGTTGCTTTTTGGGACCTCAACTCACGGAATGCCCAGGGCAAACTTAAGCTTGCAACTCCCTACCTTGCTGCTTTCGACCCATCCGGAAGTGTCATAGCTATCGCTTCTCAGTCAACCTCTTTTGTCCTCCTATATGATTTCCGAAACTACGACAAAGCGCCCTTTGCGACGTTTGATCTCTCGCCTCTGGAAGACAGATATGCCCCAACAACTAAGGGGCGAGCTTGGACCCGCCTTGAATTTTCGAATGACGGGAAGAGTCTTCTCATCGGAACCGATTACCATGGCCACTTCGTACTCGATGCCTTCGAGGGCAATCTGAAGGCATTTTTGGTTGGTAAACAGGGCCCAACTGGACGTGCAGCACCAGTCTCTACCACCGGAAAGCCGCCTGGTCAGGGAGATGTATGCCTCACACCAGATGGGCGATATGCAATTGGAGGTGCAGGAGAGCAGCCTGATACGTTGGTTTGGGATTTACATCAACCTCCGGATGCGAAAATGTTTCTTGAACCAATGACTCACTTGCCTTATTATCGATCGAGGACGGTTCTCGTACAAACCAACCCAAGATATAATATGTTTGCAACTGCGGATAGAGAAATCGTCTTTTGGCTGCCTGAAGACGGTACAAAGACGCCTGACAAATGAGCTCCACATGCAGAATGATACACTCACGCGTTCCAGGGACAACAGATGGCCGTCCTTGGCCACACCAGCATTAAAAGGAATCTACAGGACCGGGACAGTTTGCCAAGGTGACATAATTGTCGAATATTCAATTCTTATTTATTCCCAGCATTGAAAAGGAGCCATTGATATGTCTCTATATTTACGAGGTCACGCTATATGCTGCATCATGAATCATCATCTTTTGCTAAATCCGAACGCCATCAATGCGGTCAAATGGCCCTATTACTATCTTTGCCGATCAAACTGCGGGCAGTATCGCAGACCCAGACGGTTGGGCCACAAACCTCATCATCATCGCCGCGTTGCTCCTCTATCCACCCTTCAATCTGTTTTATGACAGTTCGGTTGCTCGATATCGTGGTCAACCCAGCCGCCCATCCATAAAGGAACACGCTTCTGTTGATGTCGCTGAGCTTTTGGGCAATATGGCGAGCAATAAATGGAAGAGAACCGTCCTTCCAACCCCGATCGATATCGACTTGGGAGTCCACCACTTTAATCGGAAGCTTCCAGTCGAGAGGGACTGTATAATCAGATAACTCTTGGAATTTAGATATCAGGACACTCCTGTCTGACACATCAGTGTCACCCATCAAGAGCTTTGTTCGCTCCTTTTCTTTTGGCGTTCCTATTGTGTCAACGATCTCTTGCATTCTCTTAGCTGCCCTCATTGTACAGACGAGATCCCTATCTCCTGTGGCAGGCCATAACTCGGAGGGTAGCAGCTGCTTCTGTGCTTCAAATTCTATCTGTCGATTGATTGCTGGATGATAGGATGGTAGGCACTCGAGGTCGCGCGTGTGCGATAGGTCGGACACAAATGCCAGTAGCAGGGTGCAGTCGACATTCAAGATCGGTGTCATATGTGGGAAAGGGTTTGGGAGCAGGGACGAGAATAAAGCGGCCGGGTCATGAATAGCAGTATCAACGGGTACTTCGCTATCTACCACGAAATCGAAGCTGGGCGCTTCAGACGTAGCACATTCAACAGTAACACCGACCTTACGGACTTTACGGATAATCTTATCAATTTCGGCGACCTGTCCTTCCACAATCTTAGGTAGGACCAGCCTGATGCGCGGGTGTCTATATCTTACACGCACCTCAGCGGCAGCTTTCTTCATGTCAACCGCCAATTTTAGAATTTCGATCATGTCATCGTCGTCTTCACTATCGTAGGCGTGCATTTTAGGTGTAGAACTGGTTCTACTCCCATCGTCGTCGTCGTCATCGGAGTCCGAATCCAGGCCAATCTCCCACCCCTGTTTTGCAAGATCAAATAGCAGCCTATTCGGTGTGACTGTTGATACTTTGACCCATTCCTCGCCATTGTCAGCTACAATATCAATCAAGACCCCTCGTTTGTGCATTTTTGTGTCAGGGTTTCCCGTTTTCGGCTCGGGGTTGGCTTTAATCTCCGGCTCCTCGACGTCTGCAGCCAGGTCTTCATAACCGTGTTCCAGGGCACGTCTCTTGTTGTTCTGGTAAAAATAGAACTTTTTATTAAATGATATAATCCCGGTGCAGGTTGTCTTTGCCACTCCCCATACGTTGGCGTAGAATGGGAAATTCGATGACCGTAACGAATGTAGCACTTTCAACTCGGCCTGACCCAGGCCTTCTTCCTCACTGTCTTCATCTTCCTCAGGATCTCTATTTTCACCTCGTGTCTCAATTTCCCCAGTTTCTTGTGCTTTGCCGGCATTCTCCTCTGCATCTTGGGCAACAGCCTCCTCTGCCTTTGCCGCCAACCTCTGCAACGATTTCAGTTCCGACTGAACGATAGATTTAAACTGCCGTAGTTCGACAAGATGTGGCTTCCCAATCGTTACCAGGTACGATTGGAACGATGAGAGCTCAGAGAGTAGTTTCTGACATTGTTCAAGCAAAAAATATGCTAGTTCTCGACTACTCCTCGCACGTTTGCTGACAGGCTGTTGTTTGAGGGCCGCCGAAGTATTGTCCATAATTATCCGTCTAATAAGTGCATAAAACAAAGCAATACTTAATAGCAACGACAGGCCTCAGCCAGAATTTTGCAAAGTGAGAGAGAGAGTAAATGGTTCTTCCTCATGTTACTTTTCCTGGTGAGCGTGACGCATTTATTTCCCCATGTCACGTGGTGATAGCCTCATTCAGCTAAAAATATATGGATCTTTACGTATAAAAAGAATGGCGCTGGGGAGGCCAAGGACGTCTATGGTAGGCACTTCTGAAGGCGATGTCACTTGCGGCTACTAGTGGTATACCTTCTTTAAAGACACATTCCCGGGATCATGATGGTATTACACGAAAAAAAAAATAGTATGCAATAACGATAAGCAGACGAAGACCTACAATATAGCAAGGAAGAAACACAGGATGAAAAATGGGAAACGGGAGAGAATCCTAGGAGACAAAGGTCATACCAAAAACGCCTCCCAGATATCTGCCAAAGGCACTGCAGCATTATACATTGGTATTAAAAAGGGTATATGATCCTTCTTCAGAACATCCCCCTAATCATCTTTGCGCATCAGTTTTTTCCTCTCCGTCGAGTTTCTTGGTGACACATCATCGTCAGACCACCTGTCCATGTCCTCTCCAACTGCGAATATAGTCTCGCCGTCAAGGGAATGGCGGACTTGGTGGGCGCCATTATTCGCTTGTGCACTAGCGGCAGCGGCGGGAGAGCGGTCGTTTTTCCGCCCGTTTGTATTCTCAACTGCATCTTCTTCATCGAGAGAATCAGTGATGGAGCGGATTTCAAACCCGTCATCCTCTTGGGCAAGCTATACAAATAATTAGTTCGTAGGCATCTTTAAATTTTGGTACAGAGGGGACCTTACCTCATCACTCATAGCGAACCGTTTATTGTTCGCCGTTGGCCGCCACAAGTATGAGACATATGCAATGTTGAACAGGTAAACGATGTTCAACCAACCGTCTAGAACGAACCATCTGCTCTTCCACTGGGCGGGGATCAAATCGGCCACATTTGTGCTAGCGAACACGAACGAGTTGATGAAAAAGAAAGCAAAGATAACAACAATGCTGCCCAAGAGACACCACCAGAGCTTTTTGTACATCATTGCTTTCACATGTTGTTTCCTACTCACGAGATCCTTCATAGTTGCGCTGAGGGAGTTGAGAGTCCATACGTAGAACGCGGTTAGGGAGCCTGCAAGTGGAAGGACAACGAGAAGGACCAACGGGCCAGCACTATCCGGCGTAATTGAAAGACTGGCAAGTGAGTAGATGACTCCGAAGACAAAATGCGTAATGGCCAAGATGCGAACGTAAATCATAGTTCGGCCAAGAGAAGGCTTAACGACTCCGTAGCCCATGCAGACAATGAGTAGTAGGAAGAATGAGAATGAGTTGCGGCCGGCACTTAGAATGGACACAATGACCATTAGAACCTTGGAAACAGCATTCGAGCCATATCTGTTTTGATAGTCTGTTTCGAATTAGCGATAGCAATTGCAGCTAGCGAGCAGAATCTACGTACCATAGAAACCCCATGTTATGAGCTGTTCTACAACCAGGAAAACGATAATTGCGGTAATATAGTTTTGCACGGGCACTGTAGGATACATTAGCAGACGTTACGAGAAGTGAGAGAATGCTTACTCACAAATGTCATGGCGGTGTTGAGCATATAGGAAACCCCAGAACCTATAAACACGTTTAGTAGAAGTCACACGATTAACCTCCCGAGGAATCGAAAACTTACACTCCCATCAGAGCATAGAGAATCGTCAACCCTCCGTAGAATGGCAACTTCGGGACCTGTGTAGCAGGAAGTTCCCCATAGGCATTCCTGAACGTCACAACGCCATGGTACTCTAAACCATCCGTGAACGGGTAGGTAGTGACGCAATAGAAACCACTTTTCGACACTGGGTATTTGATAGGCTTGGGATCAGTCATGTTTACGGCGAGCGAAATAAGAGGAGATTTCGCTTTGTCGGTAGCGTTTGGCGCAAGAATGAAGGACCCAAGCTCGTTTTGAGCACAGAGTTTGGCGTCAACACTTGGTGCGTCACATATCAGCTTCTTCTGCGTCTAATTTAGTTAGCATCGGGAGTGAAAATAAAAGATTGGGATACGCCTGGTAGCGCTCGAGGAATAATAATATACCATGCCATCCTTTGCTGCCAAGTTGCGTCCAATCAAATCCTCATCTTTCCATTCAAACATAACCAAGCTCATTATCTGATCCTTCTTATCTTTCACGCTTTCCATCCTCAGCAAGATAAATGGGTTTATATCACCGCCCCATGCCTTCTTGCCGTACATTCCAGAGCATTGTTGTCGGTTGGAGTTGTCGTGGGCCTGCGGATTCAACGGTCAGCATTAATTATCCATCGTCACGAGCCTGAGTAGAAGTCTCACCAGTTTAACATCATTTGCGAGCACACCAGTTGCCAGTATGGCACCTAGCCAAAAAGCGCTCTGCGGCCACCGCATGATTCCGGCTCGCTCCCAGCAGCTATAGTACGATACGCCCTTGAACCCGTCAAGGGCTTCTGTAATGTAAAATAAGAATCAATCGAGATGGTCTCCAGTCCTTCCCACAATACTCATCATGCGGCGTGCGATGACTGTCTCAGGAGTGAAAGGACAATGGTGAAGCCTTGGAGGACACTTTTAAGCTGTACTCGCAATGTTTGACTGGAGAATGACGTAAGCAGGAACCTCGGGAACTCCACCGCAGAAAAAGGAAAACTCGCATCCTATCAAAAAAATATTTTTGGAGATAGCATCATTCGTATTAAATATTTTATTCTGAAGGGAAGGGATATTAGTCTTTGCAACTACCCGGTTATTAAGATGGATACTTGCGTCGACTGCAAAAGAGAACCAGCCTGTTTGGCTACACGGAAGCGGAATCTCTGCCAGTAAGCCCAATCTCACCTTCAATGAACGCGGGGCTATAGCTAATGCCAGTCGTAAAAGAGGATGCTTTATTAAATTTATTCACACGAAGGCCCGGCGGAGGATGGATCGATATAAAGATGGCCCAAAGGATAAAGAGCTAACCCTCCTTCTACCGCTCTCCTTTGGTGTCTCCTCGTTATCGCTTCTTCACCTGTTAGACGACCAGCTCGAACACCAGCGAGGGAATGAATATAAACGAGTTCCGTACAAGCTGCATGTCCTGTCGGTGGATTCTCCTACTTTAGACGCCCCAGAGGAATCGAAAGACACAAGACTAGAAGTACTGCGGTCGACGTTCCCCGAATTCACCTTTACAGAAATCCCTCTACATTCGATCTTTCACTACGACAAAAATGTGGAGGAGTTTATGCTGCAACACTCATCTAATAGAGATATAACCGACTCATCAATAAAAGACCAGGATCGGCTGGAGGCGTTCCGGTCCTCTCTTTCTACAGCGACTTCTAGAGCGGACTTTGACTGTGTATTGCTGAGGAAGCTGGTTGTTGCGTTTGCAACTTCCGAAGGGTGCGATGGCGTATTATGGGGGGATTCTGATAGTCGGCTTGCAGCAAAGACCTTAGCGGGAGTTGCGAATGGCCGAGGGATCGCGTTGCCCTGGGAGGTATGCGACGGGCCAACTCCATGGGGGGTACACTTCACCTTCCCTGTCAGAGACATCTTCAAGTCAGAACTAGTGCAATATGCATCCGTCAAGTTCCCGGATTTACTATCGAAGATTGGATCTAAGAAGCCGAAAGTCTTCAATGACCAGGTTACGAAGAATATGTCCATTAGCGACTTGATGACTCAATATGTTGAACAGCAGGGAGAGAAATATCCTGGAATCATGGCGAATATTGTCCGAACAATTGATAAACTACAGCCATCGCAGTTACACTCCGGCCCAAATTGTGTCTACTGTGGAGTACCGTTAGAGTCGGGCCAGATGGATCCAGCGACTCTCAGCATCCTCGAAGAACGAAACCTCATAGATGACGAGAGCCACGTGAAAGATACTGCCACATGCTATGGCTGTGCTAGGACATTTCTTGATTTTAAACGGCCGGCTGTTACTTCGAAATGATATCATATGTCCTACGTCGTCATACAGTTTCTCTACACGTCAACCTTGGCTCGGGGGCAACAAAACGTTCAACGATCAATGATTAATCCGTTGCGGACATGCCAGGAAACCTTCATGCAAGAATCAAAACCATTTCTCCGTGGCTATTCCAAACGAGATTAAATACAAATTAAAGGTTATACATGTGGTATCTCAGATAAAGACATGAAAAGAAAACGTACCCATCGACAAAGCACAAGAAAGAAACGAATGTCACAGCGCCATCTACGTCTAATAAACGCTCTACCGATGGGGCCTTGATGTGTTTGACCGCCTGGTCTCCTTAGGCAATCGTGCCGGAGACGGTCTGGTGGGCTCGTCATGACGCATTGGGGGTTCAGTGTTATGGCGACGCGTTGACGGCCGACGACCACCGGATGTAATGATCGTCTCATTCCCCTCTTCCAGACGCGAGAGGTTATTCCTCCCCTTGTCACGCAGGTAACGCTCCAACAGCACTGCGTTGCGCGTGTTGCATTTATATAGAGCGTCTACGAGATCGCCCACAAACGGAACCAGGCCGATAATGAAATCGAAAAGGACGTTGAACACCATCTGGATTTGGATGTTCGTGGGGAGGCCACCGTCGATCTGCCTGCACGTCATGACGACCATCAGGGCAAAGAGAGTGTCAATAACATCTCCGAAACTAAATAAGAGACGTTAGTTATATCTATGGTATTAAATATAAGAAGATGGAAGGGGAATGGGGCAAATCGTACGCTGGAACTAGACCGATAACGCTCCCCCATCCGAAGCGTATCCCGCAGAAGTTACAGAGGGAGAGGTCCAATCTGTATGCTCGTCTTTTGACCTTTGTAAGAATCTTTGCATCATGCGACGAGATGCCTTCTGGAGCAGCCTTGCGCCGCTTTTTAATCTTCTGTTGGCCAAACATGTTCGTAGCCGGCACGCTTTCGAAGTAAGGGTCCTAACAGTAGCATCTCGGAATTAGCAGGGGTCTATACCGGATAATTCGTTGGAGCCAACTTACCTCCTTGCCAAAGTGATTTTCAGCAGTCTCCTTCAACACCTTCTTCGACAACGTGCCGATAATGTAGGATGCCATGGTGTATTTCTCGCGCTCTGGCGCAGGGTCGATGGTTTGGTCAGGAGTATGAGAAGGAGAGGCAGTGGTGCTGAGAGAAATTGGGTAAAGCAAGGAAATATATAGCAGGATATAAGGAACGACGCTGAAGAGAAGGAAAACAAGGGTAGCGAGTGTGAATGGAGAATGGAAGGCTTTGTGACCTTTAAGCAGAGGGTTGGCCGGTGAATGCGATTTCGATTAGCTTTTACCCCTTTAGCCCTATCGTGCGCACGGAGAGCACTCAGCGGGAGGAATGAAACATCTTGACGCCCGGGAGGGGTGTATATATAAATACCTGCTCGCGCGCAGGGCAGTGTCAGAGAACCTGGTCCTGGAGTCGCCTGCGAGCGATCTTATTGCTTCGACTGCGAGTCTCACGGCGGCAAGCAAGATGCGTTCACATCCACTCCGACGTCATAGTGACTAAGCTGTGCATGTAGATATGCGACTACACCGTTCTCCCTTTTCTTTTTTTCCTCGTCTTCTTCTTCTTTCTTCTTTCTTCGTCTTCTATCTCTCCTATGTTTCTTGTCTATTCTTTTCTTCTTTTTTCTGTCTTTCTTTCCTGTCTTTCTTGTCTTTTGTCTTGTATACTCGTCTTTGTATGTATAAGATGACTAAGCAGCCACAGTGGCTGAGGAGTGGCGGAGGCTTACTAAGCTAAACTCCGACTGCGACGAAGAAACGAAAGAAACGAAGAAACAAACAAGAACGAAGAAAGAAGAACGAAGAAACGAAGAAGAACAAGATAGAAGAGAACGAGCACTTCTCTCGGTCACGGTGCCTTTTTCCTTCTTGTCTGGTGAAGGCTTGAAGGTCGGTTGTAGTCACTTATAACAGGCTGGCAAGCTCACTCGGCTGGCTCCACGTCAACTTCAACCTCGCCTTCTACCAACACATCGCCGCCTGCGCGTTCGGGGATGCATTATTGTCTGAGGCGCCATGACAGAAACCAAAATGCGATTAGAGGACTGTAAGGAAAGCATCCAAGAGTCGCTGGCCCGTGGATAATGAGCTGATCCGTGTCTTTGCTGCACGCACCTAACAGGGCTGGATGACCTATGCGTTCGGTTCATTGTAAACCTCCCCAGAGAAGAGCTCGAGTCGGTCGAGCGGATATGCTTCCAGGTCGAAGAGGCACAGTGGTTCTACGAGGACTTCATTCGGCCACTTGACCCAAACCTGCCGTCTCTGAAGCTCCGCGAGTTCGCCCTTCGCATCTTCCAGCACTGCCCGTTGATGTCACAATGGTCGCACTACCACCACTCTACCGCGTTTTCCGAGTTCCTGGCTTACAAGACAAGAGTGCCGGTGCGTGGTGCTATCCTGCTTAACCATGAGATGGACGAGGTCGTCCTCGTCAAGGGCTGGAAGAAGGGCGCAAACTGGAGTTTCCCTCGAGGTAAAATAAACAAGGAAGAAAAGGATCTGGACTGTGCCGTGAGAGAGGTCTATGAAGAGACTGGGTTTGATATCAGGGCAGCCGGCCTGATTCAGAATGAGCAGGATGTCAAGTACATCGAGATACCGATGCGCGAGCAAAACATGCGACTCTACGTGCTACGGGGGGTGCCCAAGGATACACACTTCGAGCCCAGGACGAGGAAGGAGATCAGCAAGATAGAGTGGTATAAGCTGTCTGATCTCCCGACCTTGAAGAAGAACAAGCAGCACGAAAACGTGCCTTACCAGAATAATAACAAGTTCTACATGGTTGCGACTTTCTTGGGGCCTCTCAAGAAATGGATTGCCAAACAGAGAAAATTGGACCAGGCACGAGCTTCACACCCTAATCTAGCCTCGCATGAGGAAACTGTTGGAGGAATAATTACAGAAGATGAGGGGGCTGAAGAACACCATGATATCACTGGCGGTTACCCTAGCCATCAGGTTTCGTCGATGCAGATGCCACTGCCGCTTCACTCTGACCTGCCTGAGGTGTCTGCGCCGCTGGACCCGTCTGCCCATTTAAAACGTCTCCTTAACATTGGAGCCGTCGCTCCTACCGCGCCTGTCACTCAACCCGAACCCGTCCAGCATCAACATCACCACCAACAACACTCCATCTCAAATGTAGAGAAAGGGAATGCTCTTCTACAGTTACTCAGGAAGGGCTCGGAAACCCACCCTCCCGAGAATCCACCTCTTGCGCCCATCCCGGTTCACCCCAGCAGAGCACTCCCAACAGTGCATTCTCAGCAAACCACACCACAACCCATACCTGGACAAAGCATTCCTGCTCCTCATATGAGCCTTGGTCCTGACGATCAGTTCCCCCAGCACATGCAAAACCCTCCTCATATGGGTCATGTCTCTCAGCAAGCTTACAATTATCCGGATCAAAAGTCGGCTCCCAGGCATCAGTATGGCTATGTGGGACAGACGCCACAGCAAGTGTCCTCCCATGAACATACTAAACCACCCTTCACGGCTTATCCACCACCATTGCGCCAAGTTGACTCACTGCCTTCTACCTCTACTGCTCAAAATGTTCCTCCGCCCTACCACCGTACCGGAGATCCCCAATTCGCTTCAAGCCAACAACTGCCCAGGATGAACATGCCTTCCGTCCCGCCGGCGACCGCATTGCCCTTGCCTAAACTTAACAGCCACTCGCTTGCCCTGCTCAGTGTGTTCAAAGGCGAGAATTCTAAGAATACCACAACGACTTTACCCTCTCAGCCAACTCAAGCACACGCCGAAGTAGATCCAAAGGCCCAGCATAAGAACGAACTTTTGAAAATGTTAAAACAACCTAGTGGCTCAATTCCTAGAAATGGCACTATCGCACACCCACAAGGTCATGCTGAGCTCGCGACCCAAAATAGTCCAAGGATAAAGGCCCAGTCTGGTACCCAGCCAACGGAGATAACCTTAGATGGACACGTCAAGGCTCCAGTGATATTACAAAACCCACGCAGACCCAGGACCCCTACTCAAGCAGCAGCAGGTCAGACGGGAGCTACTCTATCTGCACCTCTCAACCTCCCCAACTTTGATGGAATTGCTAAGTCGCCACGTAGTCCACGCAGGGAGAAGCCAGCTCCTGCTCATACTCCAAAGACAAATATTAAAATCCTTCCTCGTCCAGTAGCCAATAACAAAGAAGCGACCCCACCGGCTACAAAAGTCCAATCCCCTTCTCCCACTCCACCCAGAGCCAACGTCAGGCTTTCAGAGCTAACTAAGCCGTCCAAACCTAAAATCCTCCGTCGTCCAGACAAGGATAATCTCGAGGCTTATCTTCCTACGTCCACAGTTACCGTGAGTGCGTTTACGCAGCCGGAGCGTCGAGCAACGCCCGATGAAGGACCAGCAAAGCAGACACAGGCAACATTCGATCAACGAACAAGCCAGTCTGCTGCTCAGAAAGAAACGTTGCTTTCCCTTTTTAGCAAAGACACGACCACCCCGCCAACCGCCGCAAAACAAGAGACGAAGAGGCAGGTGAAGTCGCCGGTTCTAGTTTCGCCTCCTTTCTCGACCCTTCTCAGTCCGGCTACCGATCCTCTTAATAGTCCCAAGGAAGCCACCGGTGGGCCTGGGTCCGATAAACAAAGTAGTATAACATCCCCAACTAATCAGGCGTTCTTGCTTGGGTATCTAGAGGGAGTTGCGATGGGCAAGAAATGAGTATGAAATGCGAGTTTTTATTGGCGAGCTTGGTCTCCGTGTACTGTACTTATTTGACGCTATCCCGTCTTAGCGAGCATACTTTCATGCGGAGAAATTGGATGACTTGAGTGATAACTTTTTGAGATGCCCGGGTGATATACCTCTACGCCTGTCTGTATGGCGAAATTGACAACTATACGCCTTTATGCTGTTCTCATATCCTAGTTGTACGAAGCCTTCATGATGAAGTTGATGCTAACTAACCTATGCCCAGGGGTAGCCATTTCTCTTAGGAAGACTAGAATACTTTATCTACCATAAAACCATGCTCAAACTAATACTTAAAGCTGCAAAACCAAATAGCTCGAGTGCTAGCGCCTCTAACTGAGGGATACCTTGGGGCTTTGACTATGTTTTTTATATCCATTTGGAACTAAATATTAATAATCCACTTCGGATAAAGGATAAGCATAAATTGTCGTCAACTATTTACGAAGCTCCAACATCTCCTCGAAATACTGATTCTACGAGACAAACGAGGTACAATGGTGCGAGGGTTCCCGTCGAGCCCTCTTTGCGGGCGATGTCTACTGCAGACTCGTCGCCAGCTTTCTCTTAACCAGATACGCCACAGCCATTCGAATCCTCCACCACCACCCCAGTCCGGCTATTCACGTCTCACCAATCGATCCCTCATCTCCCTCTCCGGCATCGATAGCACGAGTTTCCTCCAGGGCCTAATAACGCAAAATCTTGCTGTGCCGAAGAACTCTCCACCCGTGACCTCCCCATTCTACGCAGCGTTCCTTAATTCCCAGGGCAGAATCCTAAACGATGTCTTCATTTATCCGTCCCATGCGGCCAATTCGGCGTCTTCAGGTGAATTGGAAATGGAATATTTAATTGAGGTTGACAAGGAGCACGCCGCAAGCTTGCTGAAACATTTCAAGAGGCACAAGCTTCGTTCGAAGTTGAAATTTCGGGCGCTTGATGAAGGGGAGCGAAGTGTTTGGGCGCTATGGGATGAAGGAAACGTATCTACCTGGCAAGGAGGCGAGGCTATTGGAGAAAACAATGCCATTGCATGCCTGGATAATCGAGCGCCAGGAATGGGACACAGGCTTATTGCCAGTGGGGACGAATTGCAGGCACCGATCAAGGAAGTTCTTCCTGGTGACGAGGCGTCAATGCAAACATATACCTTACGTCGAATACTACACGGCGTTGCGGAGGGACAGGCTGAGATGGTTCGAGAATCAGCCCTACCGATGGATAGTAATGTTGATATCATGAATGGCATTGACTTCCACAAGGGCTGCTATGTGGGCCAAGAACTAACCATCCGTACGCACCATAGGGGTGTAGTACGCAAGCGAATCCTGCCTGTTCAACTTTACGGCCCTGACCAAGCGTTGCCGAATTCAGATGGCCCAGTCTATATTCCGGATACCAACCTGCTTTTACCACCCGCCGGAGTTGAAGCCAATATTTCTAAGGTTGGCGCAAGGAAGGGTAGAAGCGCTGGAAAATTCCTAACAGGAATTGGAAATGTTGGGTTGGCTGTGTGCCGACTAGAGATGATGACTGATGTTGCCCTGACTGGAGAGTCGACTCAGTATGATGCTAGCCATGAGTTCAAGATTTCTTGGGACGCCACTGAGGGTGAAGGCGTTGAGGATGGGGGTGAGACTAAGGTCAAGGCCTTTATCCCCCCATGGATAAGGGAATATATTGTTAGCGGAGGTGCACGGCATCGCCAGCCGAGAGGGCAGAAGAAGTCCGATAAAGATATGGAGGAGGTGGAAGAGCAAGGTTAGAGTCATTCGAACCTATTGTACGCGATATCCAAATATGCAACAACAAGGACAGCTGTGAAGGGCCTTAACGAAGTATGGAATTGATATATGCCCAAGGCACGTATGGGTTGTTGGGTTATGCCCTATTTTGTATAACAATGTAAATAGTATAAAAGAGGCGCTAAATAGATAAGAACAATAAGGGATTAAGTGGCTACGGTAGAACCAGCAATCATTTTATATATGTAACATAATGTCCATCTTTTTATTATATTAGTATGTTTGGAAGGGTTTGGTAGAAGCATCAATCTAGATTGTCTGCGTATAAATACAATACAGCTTGTGAAACACCAACTAATAAAAATGGATGGCCAGCCCTTTTCTGAAGCGGCAATAATGTATAGACGGAAGACCGAGTACAAGGCAATCAAACAACTTTAAAGCTATCATTCATTCCTCATACTCTTTTCCTGCTCCAGACATTCGCATTCGAGCAGTGTGTCCCAGCCAAGGAGCGTCCAGACTTCCTGAGTGAACCACTCCCCTGGGCATTCCTGGGAATCGATTGGTGGCACTGAATGGCTAGTGTCTGAAATGATTTCCAGGGGGAAGCTCAATGAGTCCTCAAGTGAAGTATCATCGGCACCAAATACACCCTTGAGGAGGGTACGTTGTAGCCTGGCCCTTGCACCCGCAAGTAGATTTAATGGCAATGCACCATTTGCTGATATCGATGTTTGCTCGAATGATTCTTGGTGTTTGTCCATATATAGCACTGCCTTTTCCAGAAGCCATAATAGATGCTTTGAGTTCCAGAGTGCGGCTATTTCAGCTAATTCAGGTATTGGCGCTCTTAAACTGTTATTGGTGGCTGTTAAGCATGCTGGAAGGGGGAGCATGGGGTTCACAGTAGACAGCTCTGCATTGGACGACAAGTCCCTGAACGTGATAATTCCAAGGAGCTTGCCTATATGTTCCAAAATCACAAACGTGAGCCCTTCTAGTACGCCCTTGTGTTCAGGCTTTCCTGGGTCCAAGGATATAAACATTATGGATGCAATGCGCGCGAAACAGGCTAGGGTATTTTCGGTGCCTGGAGGTGGTTTGTCAGAAGGCTTCTTCTTCTGCCTTGTTGTTTTAGCTTTTGGTTTTTGCCTGGATTTTGCGGGGGGCTTTTCATCTGAGCTTCCTGGATCTGCTTTGGCAAGGGCATACTGGTATGACTGCTGCATCATCTGCTGGAACAATACGGTAATGTGGTAGACCATGAGTCCAGCGCTTGCCCTGGCTTCACGTATGCTCGATGTCCTGGTTAGGCCTTGCAAAATGGTTGGATAGATCCTTGCGAGGATAATTGAAAGTTGTTGTAGAGGTGATTGGATAGGCTCCTTTCCTCTTTTTGCAGGATACTTTTGAGCTGTCTCGTCTTGAACAGCCGAAAGTAAGGCTGTCTCGAGCATTCTGCATATTGATACAATAACATCAGCTATAGCCTCGGGATTTGTTTTCTTCCGCAGTAAGGTCTGCAGGGTATGGAAATTCCTCATAAGGTGTGTTGTAGCTACAGGATATTAGCCATAGTTCAAATTGAAAGTCAAGTGTCTAGACTAGACATACAGCCTCCACAAAACTGAAAGGCTTCGAGATTATGCTGTAGCCAGTTCCTGCTAAAGGGCTGGGTACAGGTCTGAGATTCTACGCTCATTGTCTTGGCCCTCTTGTTTGGACGGCTTGATGTCGGTCGTTTGGGATCCGTCGGTGCCTTGCTTTGCCCCGGCAATGCCACCTCGAAGGGGTTGTCCCATCCCTCTCGCAGCACACGGGCTTCATTGCGTTGCTCTAGTTCGTATATTTTATCTAGGAGTTTGCTTTGCGCTGCTTCTGACTTCTCGTACGCCTCACGCCAGAAGGCGGTGCTATCGAGATGATTCTCCTGACCGCTTGTCTCCACGTATGTTCTCTTTCCAGTGGAAATATAGTTTCTGAGCTTTAGGATATGTTCTAAGAGAGATTTACTGTTAGTAACCCGCTAATCTGGTCGATTATTTGTGTATGATTGGTATGTTCAAACCTCGAATGCTTGTATCCGACGGCTTTGATTTAACGACGGCTAAGGCCAGAGCGAGTTGAAACTGCGAAGGACGGCTCAGCGTCTCGGTGGCCATAATGACCTTATCTCCTTTCTTTTGGTATGCGAAATAGAATAAAATGTGAAAAAGGACTCCAGGTTGATGTTTTGCAGGTGGAAAGTCGTCGGATTAAGCAGTTCCTGAAAAGACTCCGCCTTTCCAAATTGGGATATCATATGCGGCAGTTCTTAGAGCTGTATTATATGGGATCATATTTTTATTCTCCAGGATATAACTTGTAGAGAGTATCATAGAATAGGCAGATGGCGAAGGTATAGCGAGATAACGTACTGCTATACCTATTGCTGACAAGGAAATGCATGTTTGTTAACTAGATGCTAGTTAATATGCTGTGAGTGAAATATATAGCTATTTGCAATCAACTAGCCAAAACCCAAGTACAGAACCCGTTTACAATAATCAAAAATATCAAGACGGGCAACGATCATTTTCTCCTTCACTGTCCCTTCCGATGACGTGGAATGAAATCATGAACTTGCTGCTCCAGCTATTTATATAAAACCGTGATGACTAAGCAAACTTGGCGATGGTTAAAGCTTCATCTCGGACTTACGATCTTGTTGAAGATGAGATTCTGTTTCTACAAGCTCCCTTAACGTCTTAACGATACTCCAAGCAAGGGATAAGCTGGCCTCAAGTGCTAGCAAACTACGACTTACACTATGGCGCCCTCTGACGATCTGAAGTCTCACGCTACATCCTCCCATGACTTTTATGCCCTCTTGAACATCAGCCCCGCCGCTGTAGATAGCGAGATCAGACGCGCATACCGAAGAACAGCTCTCAAATACCATCCTGATAAAATTGTGAATCCCACACCAGCTGATATTGACAAGTTTCATATCCTCCAAATCGCATACGATGTTCTCTCCGAGCCTGCTGTACGTCAGCTATACGACAATGCCAGGGAAGCACGCGAACGGAAGAAGAGGGAAAATGAGCTGCTGCAGGGAGCGCGGAGAAAGATGAAAGAAGACCTAGAGGCGAGAGAGCGCGGGGTTAAGCGGCCGTGGACCCCAGGTGGCGCTGGAGGGGAGCGGGATGATTTGCAGGTGGCAGAGGATAAACTGGAACAGGAAATTAGGCGGCTGGCGGAGGATGGGAAGAGAAGACGACGAGAGAAAGAAGAGCTGATGCGTAGCCAAGTGCTGGAGGAGGAAGAGAGACTGGACCGAGAGCAACAGGAAATGGAAGCAAGGAAGCAAGGACCAACGAAGCCTAGTGCACCACCCAGAAGCATGGGCGGAACTGCAGTACCGGAGATAGATCGAACGGTGAAGGTTCGATGGATCCGCGAAGGAGCTGGCTTGGACATGGACAAGAGTCGGCTGGAGTCTTTGTTCTCGACATTTGGCAAACTGGAGAGTACATTCACCTTGAAGGATAAAAGACAACGGGTCGGTGACCAGCGCGAGAAGAAAACTACTGCAACGGGCGTGATTGTATTTTCCTCCGTCGTTGGAGCCCATGCAGCTATCGAGGATCGATTGAAGCATCATGGTGGTGAATGGGATGTCATCGAATCCGTGGCCTGGGCATCGAATAACCAGCCAGACTGGGAGGCATATCGGTCTTCCGCCTCTGGTACGGCTGAGGCACCTGGGTTGGCAACATCATCTTCCACGGCCACCGCTGAATCCGATATACCCCCTTCTTCAACAACCACCAACAGGCCCAAAAAATTCACAATGGCAGATCTAAACACACCGAAAACCGGGACCGAGGGAAATAATAAAAACATGGCCCCTTCCTTCGGGTCCTTTTCTCCAGCTGGTGCTACTCCTGGAACGAGCTCCAATTTTAACGCAAGTGGCCCAAGCTTAGAAGAAATTACCTTAATTCGGCTTAAAAACGCAGAGAGGAAGAGGTTAGAAGAACAAATCCGGAAGGAAGACGAAGCTGCTGCAATTGCAGAGGGCGGTTCTGCGCAATGAATTTGACATGGTTGACTTGTATTGTATATTATTGGACTTTCTGTTTAGCGATGATACCCCCATTTTTATACGTAGGTAAATTAGATAGATGGTTGAACGGCGAAGCCGTGTGATGAAGCGAATTGCATGCTGGTAATACCTGAAAAAAGGCGCTTTTGAGATGCATAGAAAAAGGGAGAGCGTGGATATACTGGTCTACCAGAGCGTGTGTCCTTTCCACCATACTGACCACACAACAGGAACCACCAAACCTAAGACCGAAAAACCGGCAGACATCTCCACAACTGCCCACACCCATAAAGTACCCAGAGCGGGAGTCTTCTTCATTGCCGCGTAATATGAAGCTTCATTCGCCATAGCAATCAATTTCGTCCCCAGGAAGACGGAGAATGGTAGAAAGAAGACATTTTGAGCCGTGAACGGAAATAGAGCCAATATTAGAGACTTTCTCGCGAGTTGACTTAATTTACTATCCCGTTTCTGCTTGTCGGATCTGAAATCTAGCCATTTAAAGGACGGTTTAGGGAACGTCACCATATGTCCGTGGACGAAGTGAATCAGGAGAGTCATAACTGGAAATGCAACAACCACGGTTTCAAATATGATTCTTTCAACTTCAATTTCCTGGAGAAACTGATGCGCCGCGAGGAACGAGAGAGTAAAATGAATGCAAGAGAGCGACAGTGAGAGAAAAATGGTGTCGGCTAGCGGTGGTAGTGATTCAGGATCCTCTTTTCCGGCTGGTATAGAAGTGGCTTCAGGAGCGCCGCCTGGGACTGGAGAATGGACGATTTCACCGTCTGCATTCATATGAACATATTGCACTTTGGACGGGAGTTTCCCATCATTAGATGACGGTTGCTGGCCCTGTGATGCGAGTAGCTCTGCCTGCCGTTCTGCAGCAAGCTCATATAGCGTTTTCTGGCCGGTGGGTGCTGCTTTGTTGCGTGGAGCAGGGGCAAGTGGTATTGATGGACCATCTTCGGCATTCTGTTTCTTTTGCCGCCGGGTCGCCATGTTGGGAATTAGTGTATACACCGCAACAATAGTATTAGTAGCACTAGGAGGTATAGAGATGCTATCAGCGTCGTGTCAAGTATCAGGAGTGAAAAACAGATGTTGGTTTTCATAGGGCGATGTCTATGGACGCTTTAGCTGCACACTCTTGGCGCATTACATAACCACGTCCTACCTTAGGTACAGCTATGAAACTTCAAGCATCTATTGGGATACTCAGATATTTGGATTCCTATATACCAATAACTCTTCCACCGGGCTCTTGTCAAAACCATCTCTACAGGCTTATACTAAATGATTCCCGATATGGCTACAGGGAAGAAAGCCTTTACATCACATATCCTTTAGCTTGTTAAGTACGCTGTCCAGGTTCTCTCCAGTAGCGCTTGCGTTCTCTGCAAAAGTTGCTACAGACATTATCAATCAGTATCCAGAAGACGGAAGACGGAAGGGCTGGTGGACTGGATTGTACCATCAGGAGTCCCATCTAGAACTATCTCATGCATTTTCCCGCTTAAGAATAAAGTTGCTGGGCTTGTACTTGACTCTGTTTGGCGAGGGATCTTGCTTGGGACATAGAGGCGGGGATAACTCGACGATCCTATCATTAAAAACAAACCATCAATACAAGGCTATACTAGCACTCGCACACTGATAACTTACCAAATCCGAAGTGTTGCGAGTCATGGAAAAATGTAAGTTTACATCTATCTTTAGCACTAGCTGCAGAAGCTGATGTAACGGGGCTGGCAGCACGGAATGCACTACCAACTCCCGTCTCAATCAAAACATAATTTTCTCCAGGGTTGCCGATAATAACGGGCACCTTCTTGGTAACCAGATTTCCTTTCTCGTCATGGGTAATGAAATCTGTTGTGACACGATGAAAATATCGCGCAGTATTAGCCCTTCCGACGCGGTGTAAGGAAGAGACGGGCCGAGAGGCACCGCGAAACATGTGGAATGATATTAATTGAAGGCTCAAGTAAAGGAACAGGTAATTATTTCGCGTTTGAGCCGTACAGTAAGCTCAATAATTCGCAGGATACGAGAAGTGCTCTTAAAGTCTAACTCGACTCAAATTCTATAAACTCCACGTGACTTTATGTGGGGAAGAATAAAGTTCAGTCAAGGCGGGAGCTAGTCCTAATAAGGGCAAGTCCAACCGCACTGACAATCATGACTAAGCATCTATACACGTGACCATATACGTCACATGGTCACTTAGATAAACAAAAAAAGCGACTTCGAGTTTCGCGACTTCGCATAAAAGCTGCAGGGTTTGATATATATACGTTCATACCTGTAGGAGAGTCCGCGGCCAGGGATCGTGCAGAGTGCAGGACAGAGACCACAGGGCTGCGTGCTGCAAGGGGTTTACCGGTATCCGGGTCGGTTTTAAGATCCGCAATAGGGACCGCTGCTCTGTTAGCGCTCCACCCCCCGCCCCCCTTATCCCTCTCGCAAAGAAGATAGACCACCAGGTTAATGACACGTTACATCTTCGCGCTCAACCTTGCCGCCGTTAACTTTCCGCCACGGCGCTTCTCCTGCGTCTGATACTCCTGTAGGTGGTTCTCCTGCATCAAGAAATCCTCTGCGTTGAGTGTGGTTGCGCAGTGTAACTCTGTTATGCGGAATTCGATGACGCAAAGTGGAAAAGAGGAACTACCAAATCGCATCGCATCGTCAATAATTGAAAGAAGGTTATGCGATTATAGCCTCTGCGATTCTTTTGAGGCTTTGCTAGTCGCGACGGGAGAGCCCTTTTCCTCATTTGCTGGACGTGAAATCGTGAGCGCATAGGATCAGTTGAGCCGGTTAGTCGAGTATTTACGCTTTACGCGCGACATCAAAAAGCGCCATGAACTTCACGTTTACTTTATTATCTATCGCCCTATTTCCGCTGGCCCTGTTTGCCTTCTGGTCACTGTCGGCGACTGGACCGTCAGCGCCTCTTGCGCGCGGATTCCCAACACTGTACAACAAGCGGATATGTCTCCTAATTGCGCATCCCGATGATGAAGCCATGTTCTTTGCGCCAACCCTGGTGGCCCTCACAAAACCCGAATTGGGCAACCATGTTAAGATACTGTGTCTAAGCTCTGGTACGTGTGTTCTCTTCATTCGATATAGACATTTTGAAAAAGAACGAAGCTGACGTCTAATTTCTCCTGCTACACAGGCGACGCAGCTGGTCTCGGACACGTTCGCAAACAGGAACTTCAAAAGAGCGCACTCCGACTCGGTTTGCGCAATGAATCTGACGTTTTCATTGTGGATGACCCAAGCACGTTCCCTGATAGCATGTCTGCTACCTGGCCAGAGGCCAGTATCGCGGCCCTCCTCGCCTCTGCGTTCGCGCCCGAACTTGCCCCTCAACCGCCCACTTCACCACAAAACCATCGAAGGAAGTCCTCTACCGCTAGCACCAAAAGCTCATCGGTCAATGGAGCTGCAGTAAATGCTGAGACACCAAACCAATCCGCCCCTGTCGCGACTATCGATGTTCTCCTCACCTTCGACGAGTCAGGTGTGAGCAACCATCCAAACCATCGTTCCCTCTACCACGGGGCACGAGCATTCCTTCGAGCTCTCATGCGCGGAAGATCCGGCTGCACCTGCCCCGTCACATTATATACCCTTACATCAACAAACATAGCGAGAAAATATCTAGGAGTCTTCGATGCACCTATAACTATGTTGAATGGTGTAATAAACAACGCCTTCGGTAGCTCTGACGACGTGAACACGCCTCCACCTACCCAGTCCAAAACACAGGAACTGAGGGGGGTCCGTGAACCAGCACCTGCAAAGAGATTACTCTTCGTTAATTCAATAAACGATTGGCTTTATGGGTGGAAGGCAATGGTGTATGCGCATAAGAGCCAAATGGTTTGGTTCCGATGGGGGTGGATTACGATAGGACGATACATGGTTGTTAATGATCTGAAGAGAGAGCAAGTATAGAACAAACAGTCAGTTCCTATATTTATCCCCTAGTCTATCTAGAAGGGGTCAGTTTTGAGTAGCTTACCCTCGCGCTCTCGTTTTCTACAAACAGAACAGAAGATAAATTTACTTGCTGGGAATCATATCTAGTTTATTTCTTTATTTCACGGGAAGAGTTTCAGCCCCTATCCTCCCATTTCCCAGCTTTTAGCGTTGCTATTTCCTTCATTCTCTCGAATTTTGAGTTACGATGTCAGAAATTGCACTTGGTATATTGCCCGGCCCATTTATGTATAATTACATCTCCTAGTCCTTAGACTTATTCTAACTAATAACAACCAGTCGCTTAATATCAAAAGAATAATACATTTACTCTTGCCAATGTCTATGGCCAACAGAGTATATAAGTGGGAGATAATTTACAGTTCTGTGATCTGGTATACAAAGTTTATAAGGCAACAGAAAAACAGAAGGCTAAAATGGAGTGTATAAAACGCCAAAAAAATTCTATCATGCCCGCATTCCGACCTCCGCATATTATACAGCCCGGAGAAACATAGAACTAGCCTAAGCTGAATTATCGCATCAATGATGGAGGGTCGCCCGAATTGGCCTGTCATCTCCCCAGAACTGAGATGGGTCGAATTCAACCATGCCGCCAGTTATATGGTAGCGCACAACATGAGGTAGGAATAATTTCCATTCCTTCACGATATCGGGAAGACCTCTCCTTTCCCATTCATATGTGGTACCTGTCCATCGCCTTCGAAGTAACATAAAGAGTGCCCAACTTTGAAGATAGTCAAGTTCTCGACACGCTGCCATCTGCACGATTTCGAACCTATGATATAAATTCCAATACGCTTTCGAGGCCGTGGGCGGAGGGGTGAGGGTAAGGGGGTTGACATGGCGGCCTAAGCCGCGCGAAGTGGCTCGGGTCGAATGGGAACCGGCTTCGTGATTGTTCTGTTCAGCTTCCATATCCTTCCACGCCTGAATGAGGTTCCTTGACAACGCGCGTCGTTTCTTCAGCGTCGTGTTAAATAATTCTCGCCCATCACGCATGAACTTCTCCGTAGGATCTACTGCTTGACGGCCCCAATTAAGCTTCGTTAAAACGTCGTACATTTGTAGTGTAGGTTCTATGTTGTAAGGCTCGGAAGTCATTGTTTTGAAAATGCCGATGACGGAGTCTTTGGGAATATGGCCTAGCATGTTATCTTCCGGGTTAGGTCCGTATCTATTAGTAGACAGAATATAGGACCAGACAAAAAGTTCCATCCAGGTACGCCGAGGTATCGGGACGTTATAACTGACGGAGATAAAGTCAACTAGCTGTAATGCTGTCGAGATATCATTGTTCGTGCAAAAGATGTGCGCTACGGCCAGCAAGAGCTCATCCGTTGGGTGTAAAGGGGATGAAGTGGGATAAGGAGTAACAGGAGGAAGGTTTTCCTCGCCACTTTGCAAAAGGCTAGTATCGATATTCCAAACTGTCTTCAATGTATCCTTGACAGAAGCGATATCCCATTCACGGCCGGATGCTATCATCAGTTGTATAAACGTGGATTCGTTGGCATCTAGCCCATGTACCACCATGTCTTTGAATAAATCATGTACCTCATCACGTACACCGTTTGTCCCCGTTTTGTATCCTCTATAATTCGGATTACTGGTTCCCTGGCGCCTTTTTCGGTAAATCCAAGGCGTTGACCTTAATGAATGGTTTTCCTTGGGAATAAATGCCATGTTCCATACTTTGGCCTCCATGTAGTGATTGTAACATAATACATCCGGCGTGACCCCATCGGCAATCATGCTCTCCCACAAGGTATTTGCCATGGATTCATTTCCCATCGAGCGGGCACAGTCCAGCAAATGGGTATATTCAGCAAGCCCTAGAGTATGTCCCGCTTGACGTCGTGCTTCGACGATCGTTGTGAGATTCTTCGCAAACTTGGTGAATATCATTTCTAGTGGCTCAACCTTGGCATATAATGCGGCAGAAGAATGGAAGCTTCGTTGGATTTTCCTCCACGGTTCGACGAAATAGGAGGGAGATAGCAGTCGAAGGGCCTCTATGAAGGTGGTTGCGGGTAATTGACGCATGATATAATCGTTGTTTGCCGGATCAAGGAAGATGGCCATTACTTTGCCTGGTTGCCCTTCTACCAGAGCCGCGCGAATGTACTCTTTCTGTCGCCGTCTTGCCTCCTCGCCCATATCATCCTTCTTAGAACCGGGGACACCGATTTGCCAATCATATTCATTGCCCTCTGACGGGGTGGAAGGATATTCCGTGTCGATTTGGCTATCCGGGGATGTTCTGGAATGCACAGCCGATTGAACGAATCTTGTGTTTACTAGTGTCCATTTCTGAGTGCTGGATGGGCGTACTTTTCGAAGCGAGGGTCTAGTAGAGGTATGTATGGATCGTAGACGGTTCCGGGAGTCTGAAGAACGGCTAATGCTAGAGCCACTGGTGCCATTCAAGCAGACTATCCGCCAGCTACATGAGGGACATATGTACTGGGAGACGAGATTCTCGCCGAGGAGAGTTGTTGCACGCATCAATTTGGCGCCGTCCACCCCATGAAACAGCCGAGCAGGTATAGAATGAGGAAGAAGTCGAGTTTCCAGTCGTGTCGATGAGCAATTGCTCGCGTTGAAGTCGGAAGATGAAAAATGGTTTCTTGACAGAGCGAGCTTTTGGTTGCCGTTTTCGGATTTTTGCTGAGGAAGACCGCGCTAGGCCGTTTTGGGAAAAGAAGCAGGTCTCCAACTTCGCGATAGCAAAAAAAGAGCGAGCAGAGAAATGACAAAAGAGATCAACTTCTAGACTTTAGGCTGCACTAATTACGAGTCACGATGGCAGCGGTAGACGACGACGGAACAGCTCCATCCTTTTCGGAGCCGTTGGATCTTGTCCGACTGTCGCTCGATGAAGTTGTGTTTGTGAAGCTGCGGGGAGATCGCGAGCTCAAGGGCCGGCTTCATGTACGTTCGCCTTGACAACGCTGACAACGAGCTCTGATGTTGACATACACTATCTAGGCCTACGACAGTCACTGCAACATCGTCCTCGGCGACGTGGAGGAGACAATCTACATCATTGAAGAAGATGAAGCCGGAGAGGAGACCGTAAAGGTAGCTTACGAGCCGTTAAGGGACCACCAGACCCAACGTTAACCGTTTTATATAGACAATCAAGAAACAGGAAGAAATGCTGTTCGTCAGAGGTATGCCATATCATAGCCACTTCCTCTATATTACCGTACTAAGGGTCGACTTCTATAGGTGACTCCGTTGTTTTGATATCGCCGCAATCTCCATCCGGTTGATTCGGAGGAGCATGAGGAAGACGACGATGACGATGACGATGAAAACGACTCCGAGCTATGGAATGAGCAACTCGGTCCGTTGGGATAGCCCGCTGGCCATCTATCTACACGACTTGACTCACGATGCTGTGGCGGATCATGACACTCTGGGGCGAAGGGCCAGAAACTAAGCCCACATGAGGCTCAAAACACACTAGATGATTGTACCAGGACGGCTTTTACGCCCACGAGAAGCGTGGATAGTAAAGTACACAGTTAATACACCAGTTAATATTCAACTAAGAGAACAAAACATCCATTCAGAGCTGAACTCGGCGTCTCCAAACTAGTGGTCGGAGGCTCTTGATGACTCAACCACCATAGAACCTATGACTCTGTGAACTGCTCACCAACCAATATCAGCCCATCACATATGAATATCTCCAGGCCCACGACACGATAACCGTTGCCTTCTTACTATTCTTTTATCCGCATTAATATCATTAAATCATGTCTCTATAATCTAAACCGTGTCACACCGCTCTACTACAAACAAGAGAGATGATCGTACGAATACGACTGACCTGAACCTGTCTGCGCCTAGTCGCACCCTATGATACTTATATTGATGCCCTGATAATCGCGAGCCAGACGTCATGACTCACGGAGGACAACACAAGCTACCGGTGGAGGAGCGGCGCAAATGGGAGAAGGTATGCATGTCTCCGTCACCTTGCACCGGGTTTGGCGCATTTTCCCTGCCTGGGTCAGTAGCTATATCTAACCCTGGCCTCTACAGTCCCTGAGCGAGTTTGCGGAATATGTCGAGAAGCAGCAGGAGAGGCGGTATATACGTGGTCAGAACCGTGACGGCTCCGTGGCTCCGAGTGACAGCGGCTATTCCACTGCAACCATCACAGCAACAGACGATCATTCAGAGCTGGACATCCTCGACCAGCTCGGCCTATCAGACCATCCAACCAGCGTTCAGCTAAAGGACCTGCTCTTGGACGACTCTCCAGATGCAGATAATACGATCTCCCAGATAAGGAAGGTCGTGAAGGGGCGGCTGGATGAAGGCCAGGGCGAGACTATATTTGACCTTGGACAGGAAGATAATGGCGACTGGATGGGCTTCGACAAGGAGCAGTGGGAGTTCGCCTTGGACCGTCTACGGCAAGCTGCTCATCAGATTAAAGCGGACTGCCGGGTCCTGCTGACATATAATGTTGGCGGCCCCGAGGAGGCAGAGACCAAGAGTGATCGCATAAAAACCGCGTACGGGAAGATTTTGATACGCCGGGCACCTGAGACGGTGGAGAACGTCATCGAAACCAGGATAGCGGTGGTTGGCAATGTCGACGCCGGAAAAAGTACCCTTCTAGGTGTTCTAGTCAAGGGGAAGCTTGATGACGGACGTGGTAGAGCTCGAGTGAATCTGTTCCGCCACAAGCACGAAATCGAGACCGGAAGAACCAGTTCTGTCGGTATGGAGATTATGGGATTTGATACCCATGGTAACGTTGTTGGTAACGGACAAGTGCGCAAGCAGACTTGGGAGGAAATTGGGAGGCAGTCTGCTAAAGTAATTTCCTTCACTGATCTTGCAGGACACGAACGTTACCTCCGCACTACGGTCTTTGGAATGCTGAGCAGCAGCCCAAATTACTGTCTACTGATGGTAGCCGCCAATAATGGACTCATTGGCATGAGCAAGGAGCATCTGGGAATTGCCCTCTCACTTAACGTTCCGGTCATGGTGGTTATCACGAAAATTGATATCTGCCCTCCTCAGATTCTGCAGCAGACCATCAAGCAGTTGACCGGTATTTTGAAATCTCCCGGTGCTCATAAGATCCCCATTTTCATCAAGTCGCGAGAGGATACTGTCAATACGGCTACACAGTTCGTCAACCATAGGATATGTCCTATATTCCAAGTTTCTAACGTGACGGGGGAGTGCCTTGACCTGGTACGGATATTTTTGAATATGCTTCCACATCACGGTCGATATGACTCCGGTGCTCCTCTGGAATTCCTGGTGAATGACACCTTCTCCGTTCCATTTGTGGGGACAGTTGTATCCGGTGTCGTGAAAGCCGGAGCCGTTCATACGGGCGATTCGGTGCTCGTTGGCCCTGACTCCCTCGGTCAGTTCAAGGGCACCGTCATCAAGTCTATTGAGCGCAAGCGAATCCATGTGCACGCTTGTTCAGCCGGACAATCTGCATCCTTCGCTCTGAAGGGTGTTCGTAGGAAGGATGTGAGGAAAGGAATGGTTGTCTTGCCTAAACTTGACCGTCCTCCAAAAGTCTACCGTGAATTCGTGGCCGAAGGTATACCCGTCATCCCCTTCTCTTATATGTTGGTTGTTTCGGTTCTAACATGTTAACGCAGTTCTGATCCTTTCACATGCCACCACCATCAAGCCCAAGTATCAAGCGATGCTGCACGTAGGCGCTGTAAGCCAGACCTGTTCCATCATCGACATTGACCGTGACTTCATCAGAACCGGTGACCGCGCTCTCGTTGCGTTCCGCTTCATCCAACGGCCCGAATTCCTTTCCGTGGGAGACCGAATTCTCTTCCGTGAGGGAAGAACTAAAGGCCTTGGAATTGTTAAGGAAGTCTGTTATGACCCCAAGGTTCCCCTGAATCCAGAGAAGAGGACACCCTCGACTGAACAGGGGAAGGCTAACTAAGCCAACTTTTTTTAACGCTTCTATGATTACGCAATTGCATTCCTTGTTTTTCATTCTATTTTTAACATGACCATGCATTTTTTTTCAGCCTTTTTCCATTGCGATCACAGTCTAGTCGTTTTTCGTTGAAAATTATCCTGTTGGTCGTTTTCACTTCCCACTTCCTGTTTGGTGCTAGGTGGGGGTATGACGGGCTGCACTGTATAATATGTTGGTCCCACTGCATATACTTGATCGCTACTGCATATCCTTCGCCACAATATCATCAACTTTCCTGTTTTCATCTCGCATCCTTGTCTTCTTCTCTACGCCCGCTGGTGTAGGGATATATATCACGTGATAGCATCATGGTTTTGCGGTGATGTCATTACCCCAGAATACGTCACGTCTGAAGTCATATCTGAGAGCTGGGGGCGAAGAGCTGTCAAGGAGTTCGCATGGAGCTATGGACATTGCCACGGAGTACGCTGCTGAAGGGGGCCCCGCTATCGAGATGGCAGTTATATATAAAGGTCCTCCTGTCGTGGACAAGAGGCTTTATTCATCATCAATCACAAAATTGAATTCCTCAATCTACATATTTTTTACTTGAAGATACTTGAAAACTCAATCAATCATGGAATCTATTAAGAACCATCTGCACGCAGCAGAGGAAGCATTACTTGGCCATAAGTCAGGCCAAGAGCCTGTCTCTGGCGTCAGAGGACAGGGCACTGCAACTGACCCGTATGATGCAGGAAACGCTACCAGTATGCTACAACACCCCTTCTATCATCCTTGGACTGTGTCAACAATATGCTAATGAAGTTTACATCTGAAGACCAGCCAACCACAGGACAAGGGACAACTGGCAAGCATGCGGCCGGCCATCAAGCATACGGCGGCAGCAAGGTCGACGAGGGCATTAGTGGTTTCGATAATAACACCGCCAGTAGAACCACCGGAAAGCCTGCAGTAGGACATACATCTCATGAAACCAGCGGCGTGCCCGGGCATACCACTCATGGTGGCACCGGAAGAGTCGATGAAGGTATCAGCGGCGTTGGCGGAGATAAGACTGGATACGGCAACAAAGCTCTACGCTCTGAGATTCAACAAGGAGACGAATATTCCTCTGCCATGGGTATTGGCCAGAAGCCTTCAACAGGGAGTAAATTGACCGGCGGAACTACCAGTGGAATGACCGGCGGAAACACTAGTGGATTGACCAGCGGAACTACCGGCGGACACACTAGCGGAATGACCAGTGGAACTACCGGTGGACACACTAGCGGATTGACCAGTGGAACTACCGGTGGACACACTAGCGGATTGACCGGCGGAACTACCGGTGGACACACTAGCGGATTGACCGGCGGAACTACCGGTGGACACACTAGCGGATTGACCGGCGGAACTACCGGCGGACACACTAGCGGAATGACCAGTGGAACTACCGGCGGACACACTAGCGGATTGACCGGCGGAAATACCAGTGGGATGACTGGTGGAACTCTTGCTGGAGGCGCTGCAGGTGTTGCCGGAGGTGCAGCTGCAGCTTCTGCTATGGACCACAGCCACGAGCCAGGATCTGGCATGAAGAAACACTCTAGTCTGATTGAAGAAGCCGAACGAGCTCCTGGCTCAACAACACGAGGCTCGGACCTACATACCGGTTCTTCTGGAGGCTATGGCCAAGGAAAACAGACTCAGCTTGGTAGTGAATATGGTAGAGAGTCAAGTGGAGGAGCTGCCCTAGGTTCAGGCGATGTCACTGGAACCGGCGGTGGCACTCAATATCAGCACCCTTCAGGCACGACTCAGGGACATCATGGAACTACTAGTGGCATTACTGGAGGTTCTGGATATGGCGGCTCCTCCCAATACCCCTCCGAAACGAAGCAAAGCCAAACATCAGGAGGAATGCCAGGTGGAATCAGCTCTATGGGGTCTGGCGGTACTACTGGTTACGGTTCCTCAGATATGAAGCACGGAGACCCTACTACTAGCCACACAGGTAGCAACGTCCTAGGAAGCACTGGCGGCTCAGGCCATAGCGGTTCCCAGCACGGAACTCATGGTACTAGCCAAACAGGTAGCAACGTCCTAGGTGACACCGGCAGTTCAGGCCATGGCAGCTCCCACTATCCATCTGATACGAAGCACGGAGACCCTACTACCAGCCATACAGGCAGCAACGTTCTAGGCAGCACTGGTGGCTCAGGCCATAGCGGTTCCCAGCACGGAACTCATGGTACTAGCCACACAGGCAGCAACGTCCTAGGTGACACCGGCAGATCAGGCCATGGCAGTTCCACGTATCCATCTGAGATGAAGCAGGGAACTTCTACTACCGGCCAAACCGGCACCGGTGGTACCCTGGGCCGTTCCAGTGGTGCTGGCTATGAGAGCTCCCAAGGACCAACTGCTACTACTAGCAGTCGCACAACTGGTACCGCACCATCTGGCGGGCCAACCGGAACGGGAGAATATAATACTAAAAGCACTGGATTCGCAGCTCAGGGCGGAAACTTTGACGCCAAAGATCCTGGTGCTGGAAGAGAGGCAGACCGTAAGTTACAAAATCCCCTAAGACATATAAACCAGCAAAAACGGATGCTAACATTTGACTGAAGGTCTTCTGGATGAGCGCCCCACGAAGTCTACCCACGGCACGTCTGGTCATGTGTCTCACACCGGCACCAGCCATGATACTACTCATTCCTCTCATAAATCGGGTAGCATCACTCAAAAGGCCAAAGACGCCCTTCATATCGGAAAGCACAAATCTTAAGGTTGTACATACTGCTTCTGAATTGTGATATTTGCTCCTAACTTGCCTTCCTCTTTTCTTATGCCCTTTTTACTTTGCACGGAGAGGATTTTTAATGCCACTGGCCTGAGTTGCTAGGCTATAATGTACCCTTAACTGTGTCATCATTGCAGTCAAATATCCAAAATGTAACTATTTTATTCTGCATGTTTTGATGTACAGTACTCCATAACGAAATCGAACAATTGCTTTAATGTTAACACACCTGTCCAGTATCGTCATGTTTTTGCGTTGGCTAGAATGCTATGTCTCTAACAATAATTAGTAACTATTTAAAAATCTGTATTAGCCCAGAAGGTGGAGGGTTTCATGAATCGCCAGAATGGCCAGGTCAATTTTCTCGCTTAGTTGGCTATGTGCTTCCTTAAACTGATAGTTCGGCTGTAGCCGTAGACATAATATAAGTCTTATATTTCTCTAACTTCTTCTCAACGACTCCGCCTGGCCCAGCATATCTCTCGACAATCTCAGGAGATCGGCCAATAAATAGCTTAGGGTCAAGCAGACCATCGATCTCACCCCATACTGGTTTCTGTTGGACGGTTATATTAGCCAAAATATTCAATAAGATGTGCTAGGGAAGAAGAAACATACGAAGAATTCAGTCTTCTTAATTCTTTCGATCAAATCGTTTTTCCCGCCTTCCATTTTCACGACATGGGCAGCTTGGTGGGACAGAACACGGATTTCTTCGTGAGCTTCCTGGCGGGAAATGCCATGGCTGCACAGTTTCATGATGATGTTCTCTGTAGCCATGAACGGTAGTTCCTCCCGTAGTTGAGAGTTAACGATGGCTGGGTATACGACAAGGCCATTAGTGACGTTGTCAAGGCTGATAAGGATGGCGTCTGCCATGAGGAACATCTCAGGGATGTCAATGCGGCGGATGGCACTATCATCCAGAGTTCTCTCAAGCCATTGACCAGAGAAAGTCTCCGAGAAGTTGGCCGATACGTTGCTCAATTTTCGGCCAATACTGCAAATTCGCTCCGAACTATATAAAAAAGTCAGTGTTTATTCAAGAAAAGTCGAAACATCAGTATTTAGTAGGGGAAAAACCCTCTTACCGCATTGGGTTGCGCTTGTAAGCCATGGCAGATGAGCCGATTTGATCTTTCTCGAAAGGCTCTTCCATGACTTTGTCATGAGCAAGATGGCGAAGGTCAGTTGCGATACGAACAGCAGTTGCTCCGAGTGCTGCAAGCGCATTGGCAATGCGCAAATCAACCTTGCGTGTATAGGTCTGTGTAGAGATATCGTAGCAGCTAGTAAATCCTGCTTTCTCGCAAAGCATCTGATTCAGCTCGTCAATCTTAGAGGCATCGTTTTGGAAAATTTCCATAAATGAGGCCTGTGTCCCGGTTGTTCCTTGTGCTCCTCTGAACTTCAGACCAGCTCTCACATATTCGATGTCCTCCAAATCCATAACTAGATCCTGAAGCCATTGAGCACCACGTCGACCAAGCGTAATAGCCTGGGCTGCTTGATAATGACTGGGTCCCAATGTCAGTGGCTAGTTTTAATATGGGAACTTAAGTCCTCTGGATGTAGATCTAGGCTGATAGGGCACGTACGTAAATCCAAGAGCTGGCAAGTCCTTGTATTTCAGGGAGAATTGGGTGAGGTTGTGGATTACTTTGGCAAGCTTCGGGAGGATCAAGTCCAGCGCATCACGAATGAAGATTAAGTCGGCATTGTCAGTGACCTGTAGAAATATATCAGACTTGGATACGTAGAACAAGACGTATTAGACGGAGAAGGAAACGCAGCGTACTAGAATGATTATCTCCTGTTAGATTCGAATCAATATCCCAAAGAGGGCCAGGGTGAAAATGACACACCATAGCACGAGGTAGCTCCAAGATGGATAACACCAGCTGCCGCGGGAGCATCCTTCTCCAACGCAAAGACGTGAGCCATGACATCGTGTCTCCGGCGCCGTTCTTCAACAGCGGCGACTTTGAATGCCTCGTCGGTCATGACGACATTGGCCTTGATCGCCTCGATCGCCTCATTGCTGATTTGCTTGATACCGAGTTCCATCTCGGCTTCCGCAAGCCAAAGCCAAAGCTTGCGCCATGTTGTAGCTCGCTCGCGGGCAGAGAAGATCTTTTTCATTTCATCGCCTGGTCAATGGCATCTGGTTAGCTGTGATATTCCGATCATAGCGGGGGTTGCGATAGCGAGATGCGGGGGTTGATAACACCAAGATCGTATAATTGTAGGACTTACTGGCATAGCGAGACGCCAATGGCGTCTGATATTGGTCGTTGGAAGACATGATGGGCTGGATTACTGCTATTAAGCCGTGATGTCGAAGAGTTGTGCTGGCTTGACAAAAAAAGTCACTTTTGCCGTGGTCGAAAAAACTTTCGTCCCGCTATTTATGACCCCTCTATATTTAATTAAGATGCAGCCAAATGAACTCGATATTAGATTTCGCATAAATATATTAAAACACAGGAAAGAGAAAACTCTGGGCGAGTATTCGTTTTAATCGTGTTCCTGGCCTCTATCGTACATGAACCCTTGATTCCTGGGTTGATGGTGAACATGCTATGCTAATGCTGGATCAAAATCCAAAAGCCCCCCGTGTGCCATGATATATACAAAATGTTGCAAATGCCGGGTATAGAAAGGGTCAATATTTATTCAAATAATAACTTCAACTCTTCAATCCGTTGTTCCCTCTTATCCTCATCACTTCCATCGCCACCGACTCTCAATCCAAGGGAACCGGCAATCATCATCTTCCGCTCTTGGATCCTGAGAATTCTCCCTTCAATACTGTTTTTGACCACAAACCTGAATACCTTCACGTCGCGTAATTGACCCATGCGATGTACGCGGTCAATTGCCTGTGCTTCCACAGCGAAACTCCACCAGGGATCCATCATGAAGACGTGGTTTGCAACAGTAAGATTCAAGCCAACGCCGCCAGCCCTCAAGCTAATTAACAGCACATTTGCAGGCGTGGTCTTGCTTTTCTTGGGTTTGGGTTTGTTTCTATAAGCTCCGAAGGGGTTAAGGGGATTCGAAATGTCATCGTCGTCTTCAATGTCCTCTTCGTCGAATATAGGGGCATTAAACTGTGCAAGGACCGTAGCACGGGCTTTTTGGCTCATAGTACCGTCGAACCGAAGATGCTCAATACCGGCTGCGATCAGTTGTGGAGCTATTAGATCTAGAAAGGATGTGAATTGTGAAAATACCACAGCCTTAGTGCCTTTAGGTAGCCGAGTAAGATGGTTGATTAGAGCATGAACCTTCGCGGATGTTTTAGCTGAGGGTGACAGCGGGTTTATTCGTCGTAAAGATATACGATTTGCTGGGGAATTGGAAGCTTCTTGGAGCGGAAGGTCTGGAGTTGCTGGGGTTTGTGACGGTGAGTCGTGCCGTACGACTTCAAACATATCGCGAGAGTTTAGAGGCTCGCGGCAAGAAAAGCACCTGGGCGTCTCCCCTTTATCAGTCTGGTGCTTGATATAGGATTCCAAGCAGTTTTTGCAAGCACTATGCCAGCATGAAGTAACTGCAGGATTAATCATTGGTTCCTCTGAACAAATTGGACATTCACCACTAGACTCTGCTTGGATCTGTTTCAAGGCATGGGTTGTGAAATTCGCTGTAGGGTCTCTTTCCTCACCATCCCCAGCCTGCATAGAGGCCGAGAACTTATCAATGAGTTCTTGAAGGTCCATGTTATCCTTTAGGACATTCATCTCATCAGCCGCGATAGCGGCATCTTCTTCTTCTGCAACGATAGATTGATTCCGAGTAAGTATAGGATGACAGCATGTTTGCCGTAAACGAAGAATCTGAGCAAAGATAGTGGTATAAGATTTTAGAAGGGTCCCTGCTGCAATATTGTCATTGAAAGTCCGCTTTGCTCGCGTGAAAATAACATCATAAATTTCTCTTTCTTGTTCGGACAACTCAACCTCTTCCACTGTGATGGTACGAGAGGGCAGTGGAACCAGGGCCTCTCCTTCAGGGGTTTTCATGGTTTTGGTGCGTCGGAGAACCAATGGTTCGAGAACAGTTTGTACAACACTCAGAGCGCGTGCAAAGTCCTTTGATTCGAATGGAACTGTTATAAAAGTCTTCCAAAAGGAGAAATTACACCAAGGTTCCACTTTGAGGAAACGCACAAGACTGTAGAGGTCTTCCAGTCGATTCACGATGGGAGTTCCAGTCAAAACCCATCTGTGTCTAGCTTTGATCTCATAACAGGCCTTAGCGGTTTTGGAAGCCCGATTCTTGATGTAGTGTGCTTCATCGAGAATCACGCGAAAGTATTCCACCGAAAAGAGGCTATCGTTGCTCATATTTGTGCGGCCAGAGAGAATCTGACTGTACTCTGAGCGGACGACGCCATAGCTTGTAATTATTACGTTTGGCGCGGAGGAATTTTTAGGGGAACAGAGAGTTCTCAGGTTAACTGATTTATCTGTTCCATAGTAAACAAGGGTCTTCATTGACCCTGGCTTTGACGCCTTTAGAGCTTCACTCTCCCATTGCGATAAGAGGGAGGTAGGAGCAACGACAAGCGTGGTACGTGGTGCTTGGTATACATCGGAAGGATTGTGAGATCGTGCAAGGCTATGGACAGACGAAGACGTCACGTCGCCATTTAAAAGCTCGACGCTCGGTGTATGAGAGTGGATTAAGCTCATCATCTCGATAGTCTTGCCCAGGCCCATTTCGTCGGCAAGGATCCCTCCAAGACAACTCTGTTCTTGTACAGGGAACTTGAGGCTCAGTTCCCCAGAATACGGGTTCACGTAAAAGTAATCTCTGCCACGTACCCGTGGAAGAGGCTTGTCATCAACATCTTTCACAGGCCAGGTGTATTCTTCCCATAGGGGGTGCATGGATTCTTGTCTCGTAGACTTTCCGTCCTTCTCCTTGGTAATCAACCAGTGAAGTGCCTGCTTTTGATACTTCCGTAACTCTAAATTGAAAGATTCACTCGGAGTGGCCTCCGGCATGCTGAAATCAAAACACTGTGCCTTGTGGTATAGAGTATCGAGCTGATCTTGGTCTAGGTTCTCGCCCTCCTCACTTTCTGACGCCTCGTCTGGATCATTAGACTGGTCTGTAGTTGACCTTCCTGGCTTGGTATTTTGCTCCGCCATTTCGGCGGCACGAAGAATCCCATTTTTCTTATGTTTCGCAGTTGCTTCGTTCATGGAGGTAGGAGAGAGACAAATCTCATCAAAAAGGGTTACCAACGCAACCTGACGTAAACGGAGTGCTTTCTCTTCCGACGTTTCCTCTTGCTCGAAGAGACGAGGCGTATTGTCATCAACCCCCAGAGAAAAGCGGGCTTTGAATGCCGAGTTTAGCACATAGCATCTGAGTTGCAGGTATATCGTATCATTTATGCGAATCCTGTCTGGTGCAAAGACACAGACTGCTGTAAATTTGCATATTCCCTGATCGATCAAGGTTGATACCCAGGAAGCAGTTTCCTGAGGCAGCCTTCCAATTTCATCACCATTGGCGTTCGTAAACCTCGTTATGACGTCCGTTTTCGAGTTTCCTACCGCTCTTTTGGGCTTTCCCGCTTTCAACTGAGGTTGGATTTTGGAGCGTTGAATCTTGACCTCTTCCCCAAACTTGAGTGGACTCGTACTCGATCTGGTAGCCCATCCACCGACACCAAAAGCACCCAGATATCTATACTCGGGGTTTTCTGAAAGAACGGACTCGTCATCATTCTCATCAACAGCCGCTGTCTCCACCACTTGGTTGGGCGGTTCTGGAGTAGAACTTTTGGTGACAGCAGCCCCGTCAGGCTCGGGAGCGTCTGGCGTCTTAGGAACATCGGTCATCTTATCATGATCCTCTTCCCAAGAGCCGTCGAGGTAGAGGTTGACAGCTCTCTCCATATCATTCCCTGCCTGTCGGCGAAGTTGCGAGATGACATTTGCAGAAATCGGTCGGCCAACCACGGCGGAGAAAAACTCGACATCGAAACTAGGATCGTCTCCGGTCGTTGCAGTGTTTTCCATAGCATTACTGTCTATTTTATTGTATTCAACTGAGCCAGGGGCAGCTTTCGACGAGCTCGATAAGCCGAAGCTGTTAGCGGCCGACGCGTTGCCATTGCGGAACTGAAGGGGAACGCTGGATTCATTTTCCTCCTGGAAAAAACGTCTTTTCTTAACAGGACGCTGCTCTAAATCTCTAGAACTCATCGCCGGTGGCCGTCATGGAAGCAGACAGCAAGACTGTCAACCTATCTCCAAAAATGCTGCTGTCTTTTCATCCAACAACGCGCGATCTTCAATTACGACACGCGATTTTCCATTTAACAAACATTACTAAGCATATCGGTTAAATATATATCCAGTGGATTACATAATACATATTTATCCGAAGTGTTTTTTTGGTCTTTCCAATTGATGCAATTTGAGATCTATATACACGGAGTAGAGCTGGCATACTCCTTGACAATGACTGCAAATTACTCAATGTGCCTCCGGTGCACATTTAAACAGGTTCGGCACCAGATATCCAGAACTACGGCGAGGAATTCGCAACAAATCCGTTCCCTGTCGAGCTCCGTACCTCACTTGAAGCCGGCAAATATCTCGGAAAGCTCCAAAGCTGAGCTGGAATCAGCGCATAACTACTGTGTTGAGCTTCTAAGGTGTGGACTATCTGCATTTGGACCTATGGTCCTATATCCGCTGCCTGAATTTGATGAGAAGCTAATATCTGCTAGGAAGTATGATCGACCGTCTTACACTCTCAGCACCTTTATTCCGCGACACACCACCAAGTTCTATATTGCCCTCCATGCGCTTAATGTCTCGTTGTCGATGATACCGGAAACGACATCTGCACATACAATTGGCTTGATGAGATTACAATTCTGGAGAGACACGGTCACACGGACACTTGCTGGAACTCCGCCCAAGGAGCCCATTGCTATTCTCCTTGCCTCTGCGCTGTCGGATCTTCATACCCGCACTCAAGGCAAGGCGAAGATAAGCAAAGGATGGCTAATGCGGCTGATTAACGCTCGAGAACAACATCTAACACATACGGCGTATCCAAACCTGGCATCCCTAGAGTCGTATGCCGAGAACACATACTCTACGCTTATGTATCTAACGCTCAGCGCATTGCCTCTCACCTCCTTGACGGCAGACCATATAGCGTCACATATCGGTAAAGCAGCAGGTATCACTGCCTTGCTTCGCGGGGTACCACTAGTTGCATTCCCACCGCCCCCCAATCATCATTCAAGCCAGACTCGGATAGGTAAGGAGGGAGCAGTGCCAGGAGAGAGTAGACAAGGCTCGGTTATGCTACCGCTTGATATTATGGCAGAGTCAGGAGTGAAAGAGGAGGATGTTTTTAGGCATGGTGCTGACGCACCCGGCCTGAGAGACGCTGTGTTCACCGTTGCAACACGGGCCAGTGATCATTTAATCACAGCCAGACAGATGTTGAAGAACCTCCGGGCCGGCGAGGACGTAGGGCACGACTTTGAACATGAGGGAGAAGAAGGGCATGAATATCACGACTCACACGAGGCGTACCAGTATCGACCAGACGACCAGCAGGCCAAGAGCACAAGCCTGAATACGCAGCTACGCGAGGTCGAGCGAGGATTTGGAGTTTTGCTACCGGCGGTTTCCACCGGCCTTTGGCTGAATAACCTGCAAAAGGTAGATTTTGATATATTTAAACCGGAGCTTCTCTCAACAGACTGGAGACTGCCGTGGAAAGCATACTGGGCCTTCCGACGGCGAGAATTTTGATAGGATTTTGGCTTCCCGGCCCTGTGACATTAACATATATGTACTATATAAGCAGTCTATACCCTTGAGCTTCCTACCGTAGTCCACTCGCTTCATATCTAATAGCCTGTCAATACCCGGGCATCCATCTCGAAAACTTTGAGCTGCCAAAATAAAATTCATCACAGGCCAAGATAGTATATGGGAACAAAATGTTCCATGGATAACATGGGGTTATTAACCTGGGCCGTTGGTTATGATATAAGATAGCTCTCAAAGGGTGGCGGTTTCGTATATGCTGACATCGACTTTGACATCGACAGCAGTTGTCAGGTAGCTACATTAAACATCTGTCAGACCAAAAGCCGAGGTCGTCTATTTGCAGGGGATTATTAGCACTGTAACTGTACTCTGCAAGGCGACGTGGCTGAAATGTGATTCTTGTATATAGTTGCAAGTGGATAGCGGTCTCCATTTTTTATACGGGGAATCTAGAAGCAGGTTTACAACTTGCCAAGTTGGCACTGAATATTCAACGGCTTCACATCCAACTCAGCACTCACGATGGATGCTCCCCTATTGGCCCAGGGCCGTAACTAGAGGCTCAAATAGTTAGCCTGCTGTGAGATGACTTGCATTGCATCTGCTTCACCAGCCACTTGAAACCACTAAAGATGAACAAGCTGCACTTCATCACAAACACCAACGAACAACAACAGCGTTATGAAGCCGTCAACTAGCTACGGCGTACGACAGCCGAGACAGCCCTGTCTAGTGTCAAAAACTCTACATGACTGGCTGGCCGTTGAATAACTCGTGGCTCGCCTCTGGTGGCGATGCGAGGGCTAGATGTCATACTGGATATATATCCTGACATACTGGCTGCCTGGGGATAAAAATGTTCGGCTTTACTACGCTGCTTAATCAAGAGCTTGATCTTCAGCTTCATCCTCGTCTTCAGGCTGGCGATGCCTCTGCGACAAACGCAGCTCGAGTTGGAGAGAGCGCGTGTCCGGGATCTTTTGAGGTAAGGCAGCTAGCTACCACAATCTCTACTCACAACACTCAGCTAACATGATGTATAAATAGATACTATAGGCCGAATCCGAGGCAATATCGTCCAGCGCACTATGAAGAGTGCACTTCGGTCTGCGGTGAAGTGCCCGAGCCTCTCAACGGATGCCATCCGGTAGAGGGGGACCCGGCAGAGAGCATTCCAGATGATTCACAGCTTCTCTCGCATGACCCTACGCTGACTGCGTTTGCGCAGTTGGGGGCATTCCGGTTGGACTGCCAGCGGAGTTTTATCTCTCTCATGGATCACAACCACCAATATATACTGGCAGAAGCAACAAGGAGCGTGTCTCTGATGTCCCGCGAGGTGTGCAACGAAGGAGATGGAGTGTATCTGGGTGCAAGAGTCCTGGACTTAGTATGGGGAGTGTGCCCCAACGCGATCCAGGTCTTCACCGCGAAGGATGACAACTGCAACATTTCTACTTCCAATGTCACTGCGAACCAAGACTGCTACGTTATGAATGATATGGCCACCATAGACAAGTTCAAGGACCGTCCTTATATCGTCGGGTGGCCATACATGCGATTTTATGCCGAGGTTCCCATCCATAGTCCAACTGGCCATGTAATTGGTACCTACTGCGTTGTTGACAACAAGCCAAGGGATGGTCTCGACCAGAAGGGCCTTGATGCACTGAACGAGATATCCTCGGCGATCATGAAACATCTTGCCCTCGTTCAGGCACAATTTGAGCTTCAACGAGCAGGGGCAATGGTTAAGGGTCTGGGCCGCTTCGTCGAGGGCAAGACACGCCTGCAAGGTGGCAACGGCAGTGGAAAGCGGTCAAGCAATCTTGGGAGCATCTCAACAGAACCGTCGATATCTCAAACGGGCACTTCTCGAACAAGTTCAACCGCATCTGAGACCCGTAGCGAGGTCTCCAATCAATCGACATCTATATCAACCGTCACGAGTCAGGGGCCAAAACGAACAATTGAGGCTGCCGCAAGGGATGGGCCAACATTGGGGCCGTCTATGGCCAGTGTCCTGCCTAAGACGAAACCAGTGTTACCGGGAGAGCGAGAGCTGCTTCTAAATGACCCTAGCTCTCGCCATGCGCTGACCGACTCTGCTGGAAATACACAGCTGTTTCTCCGTGCTAGCCGGCTGGTTAGAGACGCTCTAGATATGGATGGCGTGATATTCCTCGATGCCTGCTTCCGCGACATCGCCATCGATCCAGACAACCCAGTGCTTCTCCCACAATCTCCTACATCTTCTGGATACCGAGGTATACCTGACACGCCTGCAAACGAAAAATCCGACTGGCTGGATGCTACTGAATGCTCCACTACACAGGTCACTGGGAACAATTCGTTCCTGGGTCCCGAAGTGACAGCTCCTAAAGCGGATCACAGCAGTCGCTCAGCAAGTGAAATCTTAGCTTATTCCGTCAAAAGCCCTTCGAATATCTGCGACCTTCTTTCTTCCGGCACACGGGCACCCCTTCCCCGGTCGACTCTTCGACTGTTGCTGCAGAATTACCGACGGGGTCATTCGTTTGTATTCGACGAAGACGGAGCACTTGTGCAAGGTCACGATGAATTATATCATCGCCACATGGAGGACTATGGGAATGATGAATCTACAGATGCTCATCATATGGAGGAGGAATGGATTGGCCAACTTTTAACCCTCTGCCCTGGCGCTAGATCCATAGTCTTCCTCCCGTTATGGGACCCGAAAAGGAATCGATGGTTTGCTGGCAGCCTAGCATGGACCAAAGATCCCACCAGAATTATAGAATTAGCCGACATTGCTTATTTGGAAGCATTTGGCAGCTGTATCATGTCCGAGAAGGCTCGACTTGAAGCTATAATTGCTGACCACGCAAAGTCGAACTTCATTTCCTCTGTTAGCCATGAACTCCGCTCTCCCCTTCATGGCATTCTCGCAAGTGCAGAGGCCCTACAAGAATCGGCAACTACCTCTACACAAGAGGACATGATCCAGACCGTTATGGGATGTGGTGAGGTGCTGTTAGACACCGTGGACCAAATGTAAGCAAATTTGCATATCCTCTGTCTTCGCCTCTCCCTTCACTTGCTAATTTTATCTAGTCTTGATTACGCTAAGGAGAGCCATTTGAAGACCGACCCCCTATCGAAAGAGGAGAACAAGGAATCGATCTCCACTCTAACCACGCCTTTGGCTTTCGCCAATCTTCTGGAAAACACCGTTGACGCTATCGTTGCCGGGCACGACTATCGGAGGTCAGACTTTAGCTCTCTGAGCAATGAAGTCCACACTGGACGCACCATGTCTACACTTGAGTCATCAGCACGCCGCGTTATGGTCATCTTAAATATTGACTGGCAGACACCTGGGATCTTGAAATCGCAGCTTAGCAGCTGGAAACGGATCATTATGAACCTTTGCGGCAACGCACTTAAGTATACCTCGTCTGGGTTCGTCTATATCTCCCTTGGAACACAAACCGTCCTACCTGCCTCCAAGACGGAATCGGCTCAAAGGCACATCACACTTCAAATCAGTGATTCTGGGAAAGGGATATCGAATGATTATTTGAAATACGACCTTTTTACGCCATTTTCTCAAGAAGATCAGCTCGCTGGGGGCACAGGTCTTGGCCTATCGATCGTTCGACAGCTCGTCGCCAATTTTAGCGGTGATATCGACGTGCAGAGCGAAGTAGGCTATGGCACAACGGTCAAAGTATCCGTACCAATCAATGATGGCTCGCGTATCTCGAGTGTAGATTCCGAGAGAGTCAGCTCGATTATCACAGACACAAGAACGCGATGCAAGGGCTTGAAACTATGTATAGTTGGCTTTGAGTACTACCCCGATATCGGGGATGAACCAACTGGGATTTTGAGTCCCTATGCACGATGCTTACTCGTCCTCAAATCATCACTCACCAAGATTGCAACCAACTGGTTTGGGATGGAGGTAGTCGCGGCTTCTACCTTGGAAGAAGCAAAAGGAGATGTGGTAGTTGGGCTTCGGTCCAAATGGAGTCTCTCAGAGAAGCATAAAGGGGTATTACCTTTGATACTTGTCGATGACACCGCAGAAGGGAAACGCTGTGATGCTGAAGGAGTGTTCAGCCTTTCACAAATGTGAGTTTATCCCCCTAATACCAGCCCATCCAGCAGTTGTTTTACTTCTTTCGAACCCGTTTTGCCATACTGGTTCCATGCTAATTTATTTTTAGTGTTGGCCCGCAAAAGCTAGCCAGAGTTCTGGCATTATGCTTAGATTACAAGCCGACAGCTGCACACCCGTCATCTGAAAAAGAAAGGCGAAGCCCGACACCTACACCGGCCTCGTCTAAACTGCGAGAAACACTTAATGGCTTAAACATACCCTTGGTTCCTAAGGAAACACCTGAAGTGGAGACCACTCAGCCAAAAGATACGCTTCCACAGAGTGTGGAATCGCCAGGTCCGAATCACCAGGAGCGGGAAGTATCGGCCATAGACAAGAATTTAAAGGATATGCAGCTCTCCGAACCTCCAAAACAGCGTCTTCCTGAAAGATCTAAGGTCCTACTAGTTGAGGACAACATTGTTAATATGAAGGTATGCGACACCCCTTTTGAACCTAATTTAAGAGCGACAAGAGCTAAACATCATCGGCTTCCCAGATTCTGGTAAATTATATGAAGAAGGCGAAACAAGACTACGAGGCCGCGGCAAATGGGTTGGAAGCTCTACAGATATTCCAGGCTGAACCCCTGCGGTTTAAGGTCGTCTTTATGGGTATGTTGTGCTCGACCTACTCTATCAAGCAGCAAAGAAGCTAACATTATAACTGCGTAGACATTTCGATGCCAGTAATGGACGGTCTCGTCTCTTGTCAACGCATGCGAGAACATGAAGGCAAAAACTCCCTCGCTCGCACTCGGATTGTTGCCCTGACATGCTTCTCCTCTGCAGAGTATCAAGAAGGCGCTGCACTAAGCGGGTTCGACAAATTCCTCATTAAACCGGTATCGATGAAATTGCTCCAGCCTATTCTAGAGCTGGATGCAAACGACTTTAGTGGTGGCTAGATAGTACTAGTTAAAGTAATGCATATTAAAAGTGGCTGTCCATTTTTCTCTAGTTAAGCTTATACCCTTGGGCGTCACGGAAAATCAGTTAAAGGTTGCCATGATAATCATTTACTTAAGAACTACACTCCTACGCCTTCTCTAGACCTATCCTAGCTATACCCCTAGCTCTACTTACTCAGATATGTAACCAGCTTATTTATATAAAGGAGACCGCCAAGACAACGGCCAAAGCATTTTCCATTTCAACCTTCGAGGGCGACGACGAGGTTCTAACAGCAAGAGGTCCCTGCCAAAAGTCCCTTGATAGCATCCTCTCCTACGGACAAGCCTAAGCGGAAGATCCAAGGATAGGCCTACGGATAGTCAGGAAGATAGACTTAAGGGCAAAACTCCGGGGTTTAAGGGCTTTTGGTAGGGACCTCTTAGTACCGAGTCGCGCGTCTTTAACTCTCCCTGTCATGGTTCAAAGCGCATCCATTGAGACCACGTCAGGATGGCTCCTGTGAGACAGCATTCAATTGATGGAAGCGACATCAGCCCTCGCGCAGTTGACGTTGAGGCCCAGGCAAGCGGTGATGCCTTCAGACTAGAGCCATTCCCGTCCGCGTCGCCGAGCTCTGCCAGACATCCCTTCGGCCTCGAGACGCAAGGCAGCATCAGAAGACGCAGCCGTCGCTCTACTACCGCTCGCCCTTATTATCCTGAGATACACTCTCCAAATTGGCACCCTGGCGAAGAACCCGGAATCGATCCTGCGGACCCGAGCCTTCCTACCGCTTTCGCCGACGAGGGGACCTTGCTACAGGAGCAGTTATATCAACGATGTGATATTACGGTGGTGGATTTCTCCCAGGAAGCTATGCGCATGTATCACTTGGATAACGCGACATTAGTGTCCTTCCTCGAGAGAGAGAGAGAGCCATGGGTCCAATGCCGCTGGATAAATGTGAACGGATTAAGCTGGGATGTTGTCCGGTTGTTGGCGAACCACAAAGGCCTTCACAGGCTAGCAGTGGAGGATCTTATGCACTCTGTCAACCGGACGAAGGTAGATTGGTTCTCTGACCACACCTTCATTGTGCTTGCAATGCAAAAGTTGATCAAGCAAAGCTCCGGCGGTAGCCCCGAAGATTCGGAGGCAGAGAGTGAAGCTGAAGAAGGCGACACGGGAGAGGATGCGGACGATTCAAAGCCGCCCAGCCGCCATTCCAAAACTAAGAATCGGGGAGTTATAATGACGGCATTGATGGATTTATTCATACCCAAATATCAGCAGAGGCGGCAGGGACTACGTGGTGAAAAACGGTCGACCTTGAATCAACCGCATGAGGTGCCGGCCAGCCAGCCACGAGCCATTCGGTCTCTACAGCGTTTTAGAGGAGGCCCAAACGAAGACCGTATCGATTTTATGGAACGCCATGCTGTACTCAGTTCTAAGGGCCTCAGTGTCGGCATTGAACAAGTCTCCCTCTTCCTCCACTCAGATAACTCTGTGACATCCTTCTTCGAGGCCAGTGCAGACGATATCGAGCCTCCAATAATCCAGCGATTAAGATCTCCAGGTACCATTTTGCGACAGAGCTGCGACGCAAGTATGATCTTGCAGGCCATAATCGATGCTATCACCGATCTGGCTATTCCTGTAACAATGGCGTATCAGGATGCGATTGGAGACCTAGAGGTCCAGGTTCTTACCGACCCTGATATCAAACAGTCGAGTAGCCTCTACATTCTTACCTCTGAAATTTCTGTACTTCGAAATGCCATCCAACCCATCATCGGGGTTATCAATTCGCTAAGGGACCACAAGTCAGCTACCAACAACCGCCCACAGTTGGGATTTAAGACTGCATCGTCTCCTTGTTTACATACCAACAACTCAGACTCTGCTCCTAGCTCTCGGGTTACTTCACACCCAGAGACGGAAGGTGTTAAAATGCCTTCAACTGTGACGATTAGTCCGATGTGCCAGACTTACCTAGGTGATGTCCTCGATCATTGTATCACCATTAACGAAGGCTATGATCAAATGCGGCGTTCGGCAGATAATATGATTGACCTGATATTTAACACAATTGGTAAGCTTTGATGGTTGATAGGATCTCTGGTACATGAAATCATCGAGAACATGCACTGACAACTTTATAGGAGCCTATCAAAATGAAAGTATAACACAGCTATCACTTGTGACATGCATGTTTCTGCCACTGACTTTCCTTTCTGTAAGTTAACTTTTCGTCCGTGGGTTGAGAACATGAAGTAACATTCGATAGGGATATTTTGGAATGAACTTCAAGTCTTTCTCAAGCATCGAGGTATATAGTGATGCGTAAGTGTAACCATTTCCGCGGTTCCCGCTCTCCACCCCTTGATGATATATCTCCGCTAACACCAGTATAGCTTTTTCTGGGCCATTGCTATCCCGTTCGTATTCGTGGTGATGGTTATCTTGATGTAAGCGAACGGCCATGACTTAGAGCTGAATTAGGAGGTGTATCAATGCTGACAATTTTTGTTTAGGCGCGAGATGATCAAACGCTACTTGATGAAGCTGGCAAACAAGAGGTTAATCTGGAGCTCTAGGCGGAGGCGAAGGCCCGCACGTCAGCGACCCCACGCCAGCTGATGATGTCTTGGAGAAGTTATGTATCCTTTACTTAAACGTGGAAGCTTGTATATAATATTCTTAGGGTAGTGATACAGCCACAACTTTCTAGCTATCTATACACATATCTTCAGTTAACCTTCTACCCGTTAGTTCTCTATTAACGTGTAGTATTGTAGAAAATTTATTTAAATTTATATCAAATGATTCTACCGGAGTGTTCGTCAGATGCAGGAGGTAATTAATACAAGCCATATAGATTTATCCGGGTCTGATATGAATATGTGAAGTATCATTAGAAACATGTATGTTATCTCCAACCATACACCTGAAACCTCCCAACTCTCACACATACGCCATGATCAAGATATCAAGAAATAACAGTAAGAAAAAGTATATATATGTACAGAAGATCGAAGCTTGAAATTAAGTGGAAGGGTAAGCCGCGGCGGACAAGCGTTGGAGGACTCGAGAATAGGAGAGATAGGAAGCGCCAACGTGACATTACATCATGGAATAGCGTGAGGACAATGAAATAGATTAGACGTGGATATTTTTATAATGCGTAGGGGAATGGGGATTAAGAGGGTATATTTAGTTATACAGAGGCTGGTTTTGGTTTCCAGCCGAAGCGATGAATGGTAAAGGACGAGGGTTTCGTGAAACTCTGCTGTGATTTGACACCTGGAAGGAGATCCGGCTGAATATCCATTAATACGGCCTTTTGTGGTTCTGCATATCGCGGTATTTGCGATTTTGATCCTCTCTTCGGGACTGTCTTTGTTGTACCTCCCGAACTCGAGGCCGTATTCTTCTTCATCGTCTCCTTTATTAATTCTCGAAGCTCTTTATCATCGCTCGTGATTTGCGCTCTGATAAAGTCCATGCTGCTTGAGTTTTGTAGAGATGACATGACGGGTTTTCTGGGAGTGTAGCTGTATTTCTCAGGGGCAGGTGGCGATAAAGGAGTAACTGAGGTGTCCAACCTCGCCTGATCTCCTTTGGCGAGGAGGTCATTGATATCAAGGGATTCACCATGAGGGATTTTGTTGGGATGAGAAGGCGTCACGCAGTCCATATTCACTTCCTTTCTCAGAACGTGGTCGATATCGATTGCTGAAAAGAACGCGCATGATTGTGGGAGATCATCGATGCCCATTTGCTGTGAAAACATGGCACGCGTCCAGAGATTCGCAACCTGTAGCGCCATTGCAGCCTTGTATTTATCGGTCTCCTTTACCACATACCGAATCTCATCATGGACAGTAATAGCAAGACGGGCGTCCAGGTTGAATCGCCTAATGAGATAATCCATCGATATGATGAGTAAATGGAGATAGTCCACACCAGATGACTGAATCGCCCAGTTAATTCTGGATGTCATGAAGCCGCCTTTATTAATAAAGCGTCGCATTAATGCTTCAGTAATACCTGCCCCGAGAACGGGGGTCCGTGGCCGCTCCTGCTCTGCGAATTCTTCAAGTTTGTTGAATACGAACGATTCAGTCCCGCCTCGTAGGAATGGGCTCTCACTTAGCATTCTGCGAGTCGTTCGAGTCCCTTTCGTCTCTTTATATAGTTTGGCGGCCACAGCCTTTGTCTCCGCTTCGGACATGGTTGGGTTGAATTGTCGTAGAAGCGTGGCAGCGAATTTCAGACCAGCCCCATATATTCTGCCATAATTAAAGACCTTTGCGTTGTTTCGAGAAATACCTAGGATCTGTGCCGTTTTCGAGTGCAAGTCCGTACCAGCCGCCTTTGTACCCTCGAGCGTCATGAAACCTATGGCATTTCCACCATGAAGTTGGAATTGTGCATCACCAACAAGACTTGCTATCCAAAGTTCCTCTGAATCAACGTCGGCACCAACGAAGACGTAGCCGGGTGGTGCCCGAACCATCGCCTTGAGCTCAGATCCAACACGATTTGGTTTAGCGTTACTCGCGGTGAGCCAAGTGTTTTCGACAGCCCTGCGTGTAATTGTTCCCATAGGTATGACTTGTGGAAGTATAAAGCCTACTTTCGATTCTGATGAAGGCTCCTTGCCAGAATCCTCTGCCTTTACCAAATCTTTTTCGTACACGACTGTTTGAGACTTTATTCGATCCCTCGCGCTTATCCAGTACGAACACGAAGCGTTCATTTCCAGCGCTTCTTTAGCTAATGGAAATTGAGACGAAAGCTTTCCACTTTCGAAATATTGTAGATATCCCTTTGAAAGTGGGCTTGTACAGCGCGCGTCCGGTCCATCTTTGTGCGGAAGCTTGAAATATACGTGCTCTTTGCTCTCACGCAGAACAGGGTTGGTCTCCTCTGCCATGTCGCATGCAACAAGCGCCTGGTTCGCGTATCGATGTAGCTCTTTTCTGGGAACTTCAAATGTCCATGCGTATTTATCAGACCAAACAAGTGGAAATCCGTCCCATGATAGGTTTAAGAGAATAGGTGATATTCGGGTGCGAACTGTAATACTGATATCTGACTTGCTTGTCGGGAATAGGTCCTTATACCACTTTGGCATTCCGGGTTTCTTTTGTCGTGCTGCAGGTCGTGGAGGGTCACCTTTCTTCTTACCTTTGACCATTCTAATCTCTTGACCCGACCAGTCCAGCTGTCGAAGCCAAGGATCGTTTTGATATATCTCAGGTTTGTCTTTCACACTCAGCGCGGTTTCACACAGTTCAATTAATCTCTTTTGCACGTTTTCCAATGCACGATGGTACGTCTCTTCGGCATTCGTTAGGTATTCTTGCCAGGTTTCGTTGACGGGAAGGATAACGGATGAAAGGTGTCGTAATGCCGCAAAACTGACAGGATGGGGGCATGTCTCTAAGAAGTTTGGAAACACTTTTTTGTACACTCGATGAGTGATGGCAACGTCGGCGGCACAATAGTCAAGAAGCTCGTCTAATCGTTCATGGATTCCAGCACGATCAAGTTCACCAAAGTAGTTCCGTTGGGCTTTATCAATAGTGATATTGCAATGAAATTTGGCCACGTCACGAAGAGAGTTTATGGAGCTCCTTCCCACCCATAGTTCCTCCTCTTCCTCGCTAAGCATTTTATTTTCGACGATGGATGCGAGTTCAGCAGACTCGGTTTCGCGCGTTAGCTTATCGCGCAGGTCCCTGTTTTTCTTATGCTTCATCCAAGTTGGCCGTTGCTGCGAGCACATCCCATTTACAGCCACATGGAGAGACATTGTATCGATAAAGAAGTTTCGTGACTGTTTGATATCGTATTCCTCCAGTATTCTGGCTCGATCATAGCCAATATTATGGCCCACGATAATCCGGGATTTTGAGGTGTCCCCGAGGGGTACCAGGTGTTGAGTGTTTTCAGATTCCCCCAAGAGCCACGGCGAGATCCATGCATACCAAGCCGTTGGGCCAGCTGCACAAGCCATCACTGCAAACGGATGTTCTTTCCACATCACTTCGGTATCGAACGTCAACATCGCCTCATCAGGGGCATCGATCTCCTCGGCAGTTCCGTCGTCATGATATTTAGTCCAACCGCTCCGTCTGACCCATTTTCGTGGTTGTTGGGGTAAATGAACCGTGGCATATTGTTTGGCATCGGTTAAAAAGGGTTCAGACGCATCCATCCCCAGCTTGTGGAAGTGTTCATCAAGGCTCTGCCCTTTAAGGGTCGGAAGATCGAATGCGATCGGATCAGAGCCATCCTGCGCCTTGCCTAGTAAATCATGTCGAGATAAATGGTCCTGTGCTAAAGCAACTAGTTTTGGGTCCGCAGGCGTAGGTTTGTTGCTAAATACTTGAGGGTGAATGACGCTGCTCAGCTGTTGTACCCCGATCTCGTTAAACCGGCCGGTTGAAGGGACTAGATATGATAGGTAAGTGTTTGTCCATACGACGAATTCTGGAGGGGGAAAACGTACGTGCAAGCGTACCCTGCTTTGGCGCGTGCTCTGTAGCATCCTGCGCCGCCTGTTCCACGTAGTTCCTTGCGAAATATGCCGATGTGTTCCATGCAGGTATCACTCGCCGGGTTAATCGTGCCTTGAAGGAGGTTGATAAGGTGCTTTTATACGACCCGCGGCTTAAGACCTGCATAATTGCGCGGTCGATAATTCATTCTGCTACCACGATAGTTCAGCTCACAAGCCAGGTATTCTCTCGGAGCTCTTGTAATTATGTCTTCACCACGCGATCGCTTGCTTCCTTGGATTTCTTTAGCTGCATTTTTCCCCTTGTCGATGCGAAATCGTATATCATATCACGTGTTGCGATAAGATATGCTTAGTCATGATCACATGAGCGCCATCGGGAATATATTAATCCGCGTATCCTTATCGGCGATAACGAAACCAAAATGCGGCAACCAAGAACCGCATCTTGAACTGCAACCATCTTCACACCAACTCCCACTGTCGTTTCCACCCTGCTCACTCCTCCGTTGACGAACGCTAGGCGGCGCCTGGTTTACGCAGTACAGACTCCGTTATATTTTCCAGAGGAAAAGGAAACTCCTTGTCTGATTCTGGCCCAGGCGGTGGCGCATATTTGAGGAAATATCCGGGTCTAGGGTCTCACTCTGGTCTCATCCAGCACGCCCGTTCACCTCTGAAATCATTGCGGCTACGCATCGCGTCCTTCCTACGAATGCCCAATTAATCGCATCTTGTTTCGTACGCCCGTGATTTGGCCTTTTTCGATATACATTCTCGCTCGCCACTTCCATTCTCGTTCGCGATGGACAACAACTCTTTCGTTGACCTAACTGCGTCATCCCCAGTCTCGGCACCAGCCGGAGGCGCGAGACCTATGTCACCAATATACGGTGCATGGGGTAGCCGTCTTCGTTCTCGTTCTCCGCCCAGCTTAAGCCAACACAATAGAGAGGAGACTAAGCGTCGGAGGTTAGATAACAGTAACGCCACAGCTAGCTCTTCTTCTCGGGCACAACAAAGGGCAACGAATGGAATCCCAGGCGAAATCGAATCCGTGGATTTGACTGGCGTCAACGACTCATGTTCCCTTGCCAAATTCCTCGCCAAACAACGTGAAGATGCCGTCCTAGCCCAGAAAAAGGTTACGAACGACAAGGAGGCACGATCCGCGTTGACAGGGTACAAGTGCCCTGTTTGCATGGATGTTCCGGAGAACGCTACAACTACCATATGCGGTATGTATATGGATCTCTACCCAATAGTTCGTATGTCCGTTATTAACATGTTTTATGTTTACAGGTCATTTATTCTGCCATAAATGCATTATAGACACTCTTAAGTACAATGAAGCCCGTCGTGCGCTTGAAGGTAACAGTAAGGCGGCACGAGGGAGCTGCCCAGTCTGTCGAAAAATCATATCCAGGAGTGATACGCCCGGTCCCAGGCGGAATCTGGTTCCTCTACAGCTCAAATTAACAACTAAAAAGAAAAGCTGAGAGCTCTTCATACCTAGTCCACTTTCTTATTTTTTTTTAGACGTATGGGTGTTTCAGACAACCCGATCACGCCGGTACCATTGGTCCGTTTGGCATTATGGATTATGAATTGTAACGGCATGCGTGGAGTTTTTCGTTCTCTTTATAATGGTTGTTTCTAGACTATCTGCTATTCGGGAGGTACCTGGCTGTTTCTTTTTCATGAGCGTTGCTTAAAAGGGTTTGGGACATTAGTGGAATTTATTATTCCTTATGCATAATATTTGTCTCAGTTGTTTGCTTCATTGTCGGCCACGAAGCAAGGATATGTTATATTGATACGTATACCAGGCCTCTTCTACCTCTACTGTAACGATCCTTATACGTCAACAATGACCAAATCTACCATTAAGAGGTCATTTATTTCCGCCCAACGCCTTCCATGGTGTTCCTTCTACTCCTCTCCCCGCTCAACCCAACCCTGACCATTGCATCCCCCTTTTTCCCCAATACCACTTCCAGTGCCTGCACCAAAGCGGTCGGATCATACTTCATCCCTACTACAGCTCCTTCCTCGTTCACTACCTTTCTCCCATACAAGCGTAAACATTCGATGCCCATCTCGTTTAGACGATCTCGATCCACCTGTGGTGTTCCTGGCCCATCAAGATGCAAAATATGCGTCACATAGGACGTATACGGTTCCTGCGGCGTTGTAATTCGTGGCGGGTTAAACTTGGGGCTACAAGCGTTTTGCGGTGTCGAGTTTTGGCGCCTGTGGCCGCGACTCTCCTCCGCCGCTCGGACGATAGCTTCAACAAACTCGGACGCTGTTAGCGGTCGAGATGACGGGCCACTTTCACGATCTAAAGACCCGTTTAGAATGAGGATCTTTTGTCGTGCAGGACCTGCCGCTATTGCACGGCCCACCCCTCTAAGGATTATGGAAGGTATGAGCGAGGTGTAGAGAGAGCCGATGCTGTAAATTATCGCTTGAGATGAACGCAGTGCCTCCAGTACACGAGGATTCGCTGGAGGCCTGATTTCTTGTCCATAAGGGTTGATATACCAAACGCGGGAGATACGGCTTGGGAGCTCATCGACGGCCGATTTGCTGAACTTGATGTTCTTGTTCCTTAACGTCGGAAGCGAGCCAGGTAAATGGCTTTCTTCATATAGGGGATCTTCTAGCTCAATGCTTGGATCGTCCCCATCAGCCAACAGTAAACTTGGGCGTCTGCAGGAGGGCATTGGTTGAATGGCGGTTGCTTCACTTGGATGAGAAATGCTGTTTTGGCCAACAATCACGGTTCCATCCTCGAGAGAGGCAGATATATGATGAGAAAAATTGGAGTTGATGGCGGGAACAACCCGCATGCTGTCAATAGGAACAGAACATATGCTTGCAAGAAGGTAAATAGCGCTCTCAAAGCTCCCGCTGAAGACCCTGGCAGCAGTTAAGAAGAGATTGCCAACGCTGGCAGAAGTAAAGTCGAAAGTCGATGAAGGAGGCCTCGCGCGCTTTAGGATCTCAAGATTAAGTAAATTCAGAAATGAGCGGACCAGCTCCTTTTTTGCAGGAGTGATATCTTTCCACAGGGAGGAGTTTCCCTCAACAATAGAATACCACTCATCATGTGCGGTGCTGGCATTAGATGAAAGTCGATGATTGAAAAATGTTTTGATAGCAGCCCGTTCTGGATCAGCTGGTGAATCGGGAATCAAACGTACGAGTCTGCCTATTATATATGCCTTAGTTAGACTCCCAATATAAGTCACTTTGGGTATTTTCTTACTTCGGACATCTCCAATACCAGGACCGCCAAAGAATCTGATAAGTTCGGATGATGATCCACCATTATCACTGATTGGAATAATGTAACTCAAAGGACAGTCTTTGGTTTCCCTGATGGCACTGAAAACGTCTACTAGATTATTCGCAGCACTCCCACCGGAAAACACGGCTATGCCCCTATTTGGACCAGGAGTAGCAGCCATCTAACAAATGCCTATAACGTTGTTGTCTTCAAAAAAGCACAGTATGCATGAATATGGGGTATCGTGCTGGGTGAGGGCCGAAGGAGGTTTATGATACAGTGTCCTCAAGTTCCAAGGTTGAATTCCTCCACGCAAACTTGGAACCCCCTAAGAATCACGTGACGCCTGTCTATATCCATCCAAGGTCTGTGTACAACGTTTAATTCCCATACTCTTAAGGGGCTATACTGAAGTTAGCTATAGTTTTATATCTGTAGGCTGGGAAAGTGCGGCTATAATACTAGAGATCAGGCATGAGGGGTATGAGAAACTTCGCATCAAAATTTGACACGTAACTAAACTAAGAAGGCGTGTTGTTGGCTGATGAGAGAAAATGAAATAGGAATAGATACAGGCGGATCTCAAGAAAAGAGAATTTCTATAACTAGTTCATGAGTATGTAAAAGTAGTTACAGGGTATCTTTTGTAGTAAAAACGCTCATCACACGTATATGTGCAAACAACGCATATCAAAGTAAACATACACAGTGGTAATATCCAAGGCGATGTCCATCTGGGTCTCCTATATAGAGATACAATTAGACATATGCAGCCCAACCTATAGAATATGATTAGCACTCCAGATCTGCAAGAAACTTAGAGTAATTTAAAGACATACCGCAATACAGGACAGCGAGGTTCCGATCATCTGTAGCCTGTTGTATCAATTCGTTCACTGTGGCTGCCACGCTCAGCGATTTTCCAAGCTTCTTTCGAACGACTGTTAAGGCTCTATCCGCTTCATTCGGCTCGTTGACATTTGCCTTTCTCCCGCCTCCCCCGGAAGCAACTGTGCCGTTCTCGGCTTCTTGAGCATCTTGCATCTTCTTCCTTCTGAGAGGAGATAGTGTCCAACTGTAGAGTGGATCGTATCGCAATACGTCCAATATGGTCATTATGCTATATGACTCTTGACGGAGAGCTTCAAGAGTAAACTCGCAGCAACGTCGAAATACTCCCTCGCTTTTTGTAACCCCCATGCCATCCACAAGATCTCTAGTCAGCCGAAATGGTACACCCTCTGGGATTGGTAGAACACGCCCTTGTTCAAAAGCCACACCCAGGTCAATATGCACAACTTCTCCAGTTTCTGTATCCAGCAAGATATTGTGCCCGTGTCGATCACCCAGGCCGAGGACATGCCCAAGCATAGAAATCGCAGCAGTGCTTCTTGTATAAGCTAGTCTTTTACTAAACCAGTCGTCTGGGTTTGGGAACTTTTCCATGAAGAAATGTTTCATGACAGGATGGAAATGGTCAGTGACATGACGATATGCTTTTACCCGTTGGTCTCGAGACTTTCCTTGCGCATCGTTAATAAATTTTCGGCATTGGTTCGGTTTCAAATCTCGCGGGAAATGCCTCTGATGCGCTGGCAGTAAGTAGTCATTTAAAGGCATTGTGTTTTGAACGAACTCAATAATACCAGAATTTGATGCAAGCGGCAGCACCTTGTATGTCCTGATACCGATTTTTCGTTGTTGAGTGTCCCTGTGGTCCCGAAGTAGGTCGCTGACTTGTTCAAAAGTCTGCTCCATTATTGCATCTTGCCGTAAGTCATCGTTTCCGGATTTAAACTATAGTATGGTACAGACATTTATTAGCGTCATGCTTCACCGACAATAAAGCATTGAAAAGAGAGATTCTATAGCCTACCAGTTGTTTATATCGCCCTCCATCGGACGCCACGGCCGTCACAATCTTTGGAGCACTAACACCCGATGCGATGGTAAAGGTTGGCTGGAAACTGACGAGATGCGGCACATTTGCATAATCGCAATCGGCGCGAAGAGGGATTGTCATGGTTGGCGGCGGAATTTTTGTGTTCAAAATGGCACTTTGTAGTCGCGTACCATAAATTGTCTTCTTCAACACCAACTTAGCACCGCTTTTCACTTTTCCATCCACTGATTCCGCAGCAAAATTTAAGTAATGAAAACTAGTATTGTGAATGGCTAGCCATTCCCCAGATCTCTTTGACTTTTTCAATGCATCCACGATCTTCCCAGCTGCATTGTACCGGGAAATAGCCTTCGGGTCATTGTCTTTCTTTGACCTGCTGCTAACGAATATGTGATACATGCCATGGTAGGGATGGTCAACGCAAATTTGTAAAACCAATGCTGAGAGCAATGGCTGAAAGGCATCTGGAATATCGAGTAGCCTCGAGGATAATTGGTTCATCAATGTTGCGAATTTTCGGCTCGGCACATCAGGCAAATGCTTCGATACAGCATCATTCGCAAGCTCGTTATCTGAATTATCAAGCCATAACGCACAGAAGCGAAGGACATCGTTCCCGAAAAAGTCACATGCCTTTAGAGATAGGAGGTAATTTTCAAGGCATTGGTATAGAAAAGATTCCCTGCTCTTTTTCAATCGTTGATATTCGCGATCGTCCAAATCAAACCATTGTTTTGCTTTCGTACGATACATACGCAACTGGTCTCTCGCTTTCCCTTCGGACGTTTTCATCATATCCTCGAGGTCGGTTACCTCTTTCAACTTTCTAGATCGTATTTGCTCAAGTCTAATAAAGTCTTCTAGCATGTCTGGGTTCTGTAGTTGCTGGTCGCAAAACGTCGCGAATTGGTGAAATACTAGCCCGGCTTCCGGTCCAATGTATTCGCCCTTTAGTTCTTTGATCGCCGGTACAAGATAGCTCTGGATGATGGCGTCTGGTTGTTCTAGTCTTGCTTCGGCAATATGATGTCCCTATATAAGAATAAGTAGACTGGCGGTGGTAATGTAGTATTAGAAGGACTTACCAAGCTGGCCAAAACCTCTGCCGGGCTCACTGGGATGGTCTGTTTTTGTAGATCTTTTTGGTTACTTAGCTTTTGTAGAATTTGGATTGACGTCGTCATCTCTCCTTGGTCCCATAAAACATTTGCAAGGTCGAATGCTGCTGCCGCATCAATTTTTACTCCTAACTCGGCGCACGGTTGGACTAGTTTTGATAATGACATCGCTGACTGGAGAGACGCCTGGGATATTTCATGCTCTCTACTGATTTTGAGTGACTCCCTCATGCATTTTGCTTGTAGCAACTGCGCATCCCTCGAGTTTAGATTCGCTATCTTCTTCAAATGTGGCTTGCGACTTATTGACGAGAAGATTGCCTCTCGGCTAATAAGTATCTGGCTGATATCTTGAAAACTATAGGTATGTTGGTAATTAGCTAATTGAGTCGTAAAAGATGAGTCAAGTCTAAGCAAATAACTGACCTTTCAGGTTTTAGCCACGAGCTACGGCTTATTAACCTATCCCATGCCTCTTGCATCTGTGACGTATCATTGGAAACAACTATCTCATCTATTTCAGTGAGTATTCCAAGAGTGGTCATAGAAGTTTTAAGGGACGATAGTGACTGATTTTCTTGATTAAGACATTCGATAACTTCAAGGAAACAGTCATCAAGAAACTTTATTATTTGCACCTTGTCCTCTAATCCATTCAATGCTTGTAGAGACTTGAATAGAGTTCCGGTGGGCGAAGTTGTTGCAGGGACTGGAATATCCCATTGCTGTAGATATAGATTGGTGGAAAGCATGTAGTCAAACGCCTCGCTACCCGCACCCGTTGGTGTGGATGAGCGAAACATGGCGCTTGACAGGCCTTGTAGGTTTGTGTAATTGAGTGCTTTAATCACTTCAAACGACCCCCCATCGCCCACACAGCGCCCAAGCTTGAGGTCAGTATCAAAATTTGCACTCTGGAAAAACAAGTTTTTGAGCCCGGAACTCTCGTGTTCCAACTTCTTCAGTACAGCGTCGAGCGTCTGGTTTTGCTGGATACCATAAAAAGAGTCCGGGTCATCGATATTTTTGAATATGCAATGGAGCAAATCAGTTGGCTCAGATACCTTCGCTGCAGACGATCGTCTAGAAGGCCCAGCGACCTGGGAGTTACAGATCTCTAAAAAGAGCAGTGATGTTTTATACATCTGACAACGAGTAGCCGCAGTCGCTGCTTGCATAAAGTCTATATCGAGCCACCCATTTCTCTCGCTCATAGTAGCTTCACGCGGTAAAGGCTGGTGTCGAAGGTAAAGTACGCACGTTATTATAAGCCGAATATGGGGAAGATTAGAGTCAGCTATGTCTTGAAGAGCCTCCTTAAACAAGTCCGAGACTTCATTTCTCGTCTTTTGAAAACCGTCAATTTCTGATAACAGCACATCATGGAGGATGTACGGAAGAAGTTGGACAGCAAAAGATGGAACAGCAAAGATGATCTTGGGCAAAGCTCCGATGACTGCATCATCAGCCACTTTGTGGCATAAAAAGAGTGCGAGATGCCGAGCAAAATCAGAGGCTGTTGCACCTACATTCCACTGTGGCAGGGCTAAAAATGGAGACATTTTTGGTGGTGGGAATATAAGCCCTGGGCACTGATAAGGCTCCCATGTTAAGGCTTTAAGGGACGTTGTCGGAACAGTTTGCACGCACTCGGCCAACTCAGGCTCCTTGTACAGTTTGTTGAGGATGACTTGAAGGGTTCTTTCGGCTAGGCCAACAGGATCACTACTATTAGAGAGCGAATCACATAATATACGCAGAATTGCGATTTTTGAACCAGCAAGGAACCCGTCATGCGAGTAGTTCAAGAATTCGGACCTTTGTTCTTTTCGAAATGATGGGCTTATTACGCCCGTTGCTGCATATGCACGACCAAGCGCTCGAGCTAGCCACAGACGATAACCTTTTCCGTGAGTTTGATTTTCGACAGAGGACCATAAAGTCATAGCATAGGAGGCGGCAATTTCATCGTCACCCAATATATCATCCCGAAAGTTATCTGGCCTTTGGAAGTTATCGCATAGCTGAGATAGAACAAGATTACTTGTATGGGCTGTTAACAAGTTCCGTCCCGAGGTTTTATCCTCTAATAACTCCAAAATAAGCTCGCTTTCGTATGTACCCTTAATACCGTTCCCCAAGAGTTGAATATTCTGAGATGCCTGAATAATCTTGCGCAGGGACTTCGCTGACGGGTCGTCAAGGGTTGAGTGGCTGTACTCGGTCGAAGGGCTGTATTTGTTTAGGAACTCTGAAAACCAAAGATGAAATTCATGGGCCTTGGAGAGAGCTGCTTTAAAATGAGCCTTTTGAGTAGTGCTTTCTTGAGGAGCGGATAAGAATTCTCGGAGAGAGGCCAGCGTTGAAACCGCCAAACCAGCGGTAAATGAAGGGTTGTCAGTGAGATACGCTCTACCGCGCTCAATCAAGTACCAAACTAGTCCTATTGCGTCTTCAGCACAATGAAAATCCGTGAGAAACGGCCTCAGGCCACGTAGGAGCATTTCGAGTGGATAGTCATATAGGGCTATTTGGCCAGCAACACAGACCAAGATTCGGAGCTTGCGGATAACAGCGCATGTATGTAGCGATCCAAGGGCAGGGTGTGTTGAATCTAAAAGCGTTCTTGCAACAAAACAAACTAAGGACGGGGTCCACATCGTTTCGATATCAAACCCGCTTCTCTTGCATAGAAATTCTATTTCATCGAGAAGATATTTTGCACGGAAACATGGTTGTTGGCTAAGTGGAAGAGCTGACGTAGAGTGACTCTTCTCGTGTATATCTTTCCACGCTTTCAATGCATGATGGAATGACGGTCGTTTCTCGAATGCTCTCTGAATTTGCTCCGTTTGGTCAACACTTCCGAACAGAGCGGCAACAGTCTGAGGGAAAAATTTCTCTGACAGCTGGAAAAATTTCTCTTTCCCCAGCATATCGATCATGGCACGCTCTGCACCTTTTGCCCCGGCTTCTTGCGATGGTGGTAAACTAATGTCACGAGCCACGCTGTATGCTTCAGCCTTAAAAAAAGATTCGTGAAGTAGGTCTTCGAACGAGCTGTTCAAACATGTTTCAATCGCCTTTTTATCGTCGTCTTTCACCCTCATGGCAGTCTGACCAACAACTTCATCTTGAATGTCGACTAGGAGTTCACGGAGTGTAGGGTAGCCAAACACTCCAAATGGGATATCCGTGACAGACTCTTTATCCATCCACGTATAGAGAATCTGCGGTGTGAATAATTGAAATACCTCCCTCGAGTCCTTTAGCCCCAGTGCCCTAGAAACCTCCCGAAGGCAGGCTTTGGCATGGGGGATGGACGCCGGAACATTCCCGGACGTTTCAAAAATACGGTAAATGCTTTGACGGAGAAGTGTATGCCACCGTGAGGCAAGCTGAGCAAAGAGATACAGACGTAATGCAATACCTTCGGCCCATGTTGAATCCTGGGGTAGCCTATCAATAACATCTTCAAGAATGGCATCGTGTTCCTTCAGCACGAAACGACTGAATATATCGGGTATCAACTTTGATATATGAAATTTCACAACCAGATCACCATCACGGAGGATTTTAAAAAGAGTTGTTCGAGGCGAGGCTTGCTGGCTATCTCTCGAATGAGACGGGTTTGCCCGTAGGATTGCTTCTGACAGATCTGCAAGCCTAATAAGTATTTTGGAGGACCCAAGCCCTTGTCCCAATAGGACATCAGTGAACCACACATAGAGCTCAGAAGCCGATTCGAATAAATCGTCTCTCTCATTTGAAGTCCAGAGGTCTACAAAGCACCCCACTAGACTAATGCAGGCACAAATTGCAGCCTCGCATCCCTCAAGGTCGTAAGATTCGAGGCATTTTTCTCCAAAATACTCTATAATTTTACAAGCATTGAGCCTTGAGATATCTGACCTACTCTTCAAGAGGTGAATGATATACTGCCAGCCCACGAGGATGTCTGCCTGAGTCAAAGTCGTGAGATAACCAGTAACCAGGTCGTCCAAGGATAAGGGGGTGTCATCAGTCAGCCGGAGCTTGTGAATAACCGAGAGCTGAATAGATGTTGCAATCCTGATTGACGAGCTATCAGGGAATAATGGGCTCTCATTGTCTCCCCGATGTACCTTTGAAAGAGTATCTGTTTCCGCAGTTGTAGGCCTTTGCGACGAAAAGCTTGTATCAATATCCATGGCATCGCTAGCTTGAGAATTAACTTCATCAGAGAGTCTGTGCCGTTCGATGATGGGCACAAGTAGCCCCGTCATCTTGAGCAACCCGCATAAAAGAACGTCTTTTGGGTCGAACGGAGCTTTCAATGATAGCGTGAGTGGGGCAAGGACCTCTAGACATCCGTTAAGATGTTCTTCTTCCTTAGTAAATCTATCACATAAGCTTGCCCACAGTTTGCCCACAGATTCTTGGATATTCTGACACCTCAGTGTCTGCGATGGAATAAACTCAAGTAGTACATTTGACACCAAGCATAGTGAGGTCAGAATTTGAATGATCTCTATTGTGACATGGTGTCCCTTATCAGTACACAGCGCGGTCCACACTTGGTAGAAGGTATCGACTTTATGCTGTAGAAGATCGAGAACCAGTGTTTCCGAAGGATGATGTCGAGAAGCGGCGTATACAGGCACAGCCTTTCCCATCTCCCAGTCATGAGGCTGGCTGCTTTTGGTGAGCAATAAGTAGCTAATAATTTTTGAATTTTGGTGGAGAGAGGCCCATGTCCTTGAAATGCGGCCGATAGGGCCTACGAAAGATGAGTTAAAGGAAGGTACCAATACTCCAGAACAAGACATTAAAAGATTCAAGAGGGGGAGCGGGCGAGCATATGTTGCCATATGACTAGTTTGGGCTCTATCTGTTGGAACTATAGGAGACAAAGTAAGCATTGGCTCATGCACAACTGAGGTTAATTATAATACCTAGCATCCACTTGTTCCTTAGCCATCCGCAAGCTTGTTTTGCAAGGCCTTGGCTCTGTGTAGCATTTGATTGGGACCACAGCTCCAAAACATTGACCCAAAGGGACAAGGCCGAGTCATTTAGACTAGCTGGACCATTTAGATCCGCTGAGGAGACGAGCGAATCTAGAGTATGGACGATATCCGAGTACTGTAACAGCTTGAAATGCATGAAAACACTCATTAAGTGGCAAACAGCTCGCGATGTAGCTGGAGATGAGATGTTTCGCACGCTCAATTCCCAAACTTGAAGCCATCGCCCTTTAAGCTTTTCCGATTTGGCACTCTCACAGGAGGCGATGCTATAAATGTTATTTTATGGTTTAGAGAGCGATCAAATAGGGCTACTAACCTTGCAATGGCGACAATACTCCAAGATGCAACCATAACGTTGTCTTCAAGTATGTTCGTGATCAGCCGTCCAAGCAATGTGGAGAGGCTCCCAACGTCCGGCTCAGCTTCAGATAGGATGAAGGGAATGAGCTGTAGGGCGCAAATACGGCTCATACCGACAGCCCGTGAGGCCTCACTAAATATATCGTCGGTCCTCGAGAGCAGGTGCTGCTTTTTGTTTGATGTTTCTCCAGCCTCTAAATCCTCATTCTTTTCTGAGTGGTATTCATCTACATATTTTGAGAATGTTGCAATAAGTGATAAGATAGTCCAGTTCTGAACAGCTCTAGATGCCCCTAGATTTGGTGAGATGAATTGTATCCCCATTTGTGAAGAAGCAGGGCGAAGGGAGAATGTTAGATCATCAACCTGCAAACCATCCCTTTCGGAGAGACGAGTGTATTCAGAGTATAGTCGGTCCAATATGCTTTGAATAACCTCGATATCCAATTCTGGCCGGAGAACTTCGCCTCTTCTGCAAAGTATTTCTTTGCCAATAATAAGAGTGGAAAGCATTTCTTCCTTCAGCATAACCGACTTTGTCGTCCAATATCGCTTGATCGTTGGTATAACATCGCCGATGGTATCCTGGGCCAGACTGACATTCTCTATGATAACGACAGAGAGGACCGTATTAAGTGCATCAAATGCGGCATGGGGCGCACTTCCAACAGGATTCAATGACGATAAGTATTTTGTTAGGCCATGGAGCAACTTAGGCGCGGCATCAAGAATTGGCATGCACGGGCATGATACCAATAGCTGAATACAAAGTTCAAATTCCTCTGAATTTCCCCTTGTATCTTGCCTCGTTGATGTGTTTCGCGGCGGCGCAGCTGGGTTAGGAGAAGAGCGACTGCCTTGGCTCGATTCTTCCGGTGGCACTGATCGACCACTGCGAATGCTCATCTGCAAGGGATTACTATCTTTCGCAAGCCCAATCCCTCTAAGGCAGAAATCGAGGACATCATACCAGTCATCTTTAGGGAGATGTTCGATATGGGGTGGATATTGAAGAATGATTCGTAAAGTTTTGATGTAGTCATTGCTGAGTGGTTCCCATAACCCTTCCCCAGGAGCCGTCAGTGAATCAATAATATGATTAACCAGGGCTATCACGGTTTTAGGCCTGAGCCGCCGGAGGGAAACCTCAACTGCTGTCCGAATGACGCCAGCACATTTTGCTAGCCGACCCGCCGCTTGGGTTTTCGAAACTGCTCGGCTGGTTTTATTGAAGCTGGACTTCTCAATAGCAATAAATCGAAAGAGAGTTTCAAATATTCCATGGTATACTTTATCACTCAAAGATGCCCTAGAGAACGCATTTGTAAGTCACAGTGACATCCGTTGAATCAGTTACGGCCCTTCTTACAGCTTAGTCGAACGCCGATTTTGAAGCAAAATATGTTTTAGATCTAGTAAAAATCAGTTGGCTATTCAAACCGTTAAGATGGTGAGTACGAAGGAGTATTACCTTCAAGGCCGTCTACACGATCCTTGAGCCTGCCAGAGGATATCAAATTGACAGCTTGATCAACGCTGACTTCGCCCATGGTGCTCTCAGCTCATAGTTATCCCCAAGTACTGAATATCCCCACCAAGTCAACATTTCATCTTGACATCTTCTGTTGAGGAGGATGTAAAACTTGAACTTCAGGAAAGCTTGCATACGAGACTCGATTCCATCCTAGCTCATATTAAATAATTATTGCTCGTTAGTGTTAAGCAGCTGTGAAGCTCACTCGTCGTTCTTCTTTTGAGCTTGTCCCGCGGCCCATCTCGTACCTATTTCTTGGCATTTTTGTCGCGTTTGGCCAATAGCCTAACCTAGCTTTGCTTTCAATAACATAAAAGGTCCTGACCCGTCAACAACAGCGCGCGGAATTCATAATGGAGGGGGATGAGAGCTCTGATAACTTACGGGGCCTCTACCAGGACCTTTCGGCATTGTCCAGGTTTGCTCTGCCAAATGCAGAGAGGCTTGTGGCCGAATTGGAAGCAACTCTTGAAGACTTTAGGAGGCTTCTAGACAAGCCGTCCAAAAACAACGACAGCAGAAAGACCGTTCTTTCTGGTAAGTAGACGAGGCTTGACGTGCCTAGCGACAATACTAGCGGGGCCTGTTTGCTGATATTCCCTTTCATTAGGCAAAATCAAACTCGACGATGTCGAATATGAGGTTAACCTCGAATTCCAGCAAGAAGTCCTGCAGGTAGCAGATGCATTAGATATCGATGAGATCGAAGCCGCGCGTTACTATATACGCGCTCAGTCCGACTCCAAGAAGCTGGATCGCTCCCCCATCGTGAGCTCTATAATCCGTTTCCACGAGCAGAGAGAATTCGTCCTAGAATGTCTACGCCTAGTCCTCCACGAGTCGTTCGAGGTGGAGCGAGAAGAAACTCAGCTTCTTATGAAAGAATACGTGGCATCTGTGCTTGAGATCCAGAATGGCCCTTTGCGGAATGGCTCGCTTTTCGCAAGAAAGTGCATGGATGCCATGACGGACATTGAAAAGTGGCTGGTCCTTTTGGGAGAACAAATACAAAAGGCATCAATCGTTGGACAGTCACAAGAGGCAGATATTCTTGAGGTTATTGAATATCAACGGCAAAGTCTTGGGAAACAACATGAATCCCTAGGGGCTATCGTATGTTATCTATTTAAGGGGACCTACACAAGCTCAGAAGATTTCCGAAAATTGCTTGAAAAGACAAAAAAGGTCGACAAATTCGACATGCTTCTAGTCCATTATATCCCATCGATCATAGCGGCGACCTCGCAGTATGGCTCGTCGGAAGGCCAGGGGATTGATGATGCGAGATCCCTGCACAAAGTGATTGCTGAATCCAAGGACTCTCGAGGTTGGATACTTCCTCAATTCCATGCTGCGACCATAGTCTTTTGGCTGGCTGAGTATAGTGGCTGGTACTTTGATAGTGGGGCCGCTGCTCACTTGCAGGGTATAAACTCCGCAGATGAGTCTGCAAAGTTGTCGAAGGCTCTTCTCACTGCCCTCGAGGATGCTGGTTTCCATTTCATACTTAGCATTTGTGCTGGAGTTGGACTAGACGAATGGAAGAACACAGAAAGAAATGAGTTGGTCTCCCTGCTACTAAAAGATGGAATTCGCCTTACTCTTGAACCCGATTCTCCCTCGCCATATTTCCATTCTATTCTCATGGAGAGCATCGAAGGTTTTACCGAATCGCTGATCGCAAACATGCCCGATGCGATTCGAATGCTGAAATCAGAGGAAGACATGCAGCGGTTAGATCAAATTACTGCTCTTAGAGACACAGTTTCCCCAAATCTCCACCGAGGACCTGTCGAAGTTCGTATGCATTTGGAATGCTTGCTCGCGATTATTGCATTTTCCTTTGATCGCAGAAATGATGCAGCCCAGGAGTTCTGGTTAGACCCTGACGGCAACTTGTACGGGTTTCTCCAATGGGTCTCGAAACGACAAACTGTACCCCGTGCTAGTGCGTTCTGTGAAATGTTATGCTCAATTTCAGGCGGCGAAGAGAACTCATCTTCGGCACACAAGTTTCTTATTGACGAAGATGCCTTGTCCTCTACAAAATTCCGAAGATCTGCTTCCATGAGCTGGACTCAAATGTTCGCCGAGATTCAACTATATGCAGTGAGAATAACAGAGCGGCCATCCACATCGCAGTCTTCAACCCTACGCCTACGCAAACTGGAAGTGCCAGATATCGAGGAGCCTGAAAGTCCAATCATGCTAACTAGCTACCTTCGTCTCATTAGCCATCTTTGCAGAGAGAATAGTAAGATACGAGACTGGATTTTACAACATCAGACCGCCAACTTGATCCCGATGTTGCTTACATTATGCGGCGCGCCCATTCCACAACATCTAAGAGCAGCTATTTTTGTTACTTTACGATGCTTAATGATAGACCGGACAATGGCCCACTCAAATGAAATGTGGACTTCACTTGACAATTGCATTTCTGGGTCTGGCTCCCTTCCGTTAGCACTTTCTCGATTGCCTCCTCTCTCTAGCCCACCAGTACGAAAGGAACGACATGCTTTCCAACGTATCACAGAGAGCTTTGACCAGATGAATGCATTTGTTGAGATGCTAAATAACTTGGTTACCCCGGTATCTGACGCGCTAGATTCCCAATTATCCCTACCATTCCCGGAATCTCTAGGTTCCTCATACCGAATGCCTGGTATTGAGCCGTATATCGATTACGTGATGAGCCAGGCTTTTGCAAACAGGACTTCCATGTCTGAAGATAAGGAATCACATCTCCTCCAGTGGAATTGCATGAACTTTGCAGCTACTTGTCTGGAGTCCTTTAACGAAAACCTTGTGAGCATCGTCAGCCAGCCATCGATATCCGCCCAGCCGAACTGGAAGGTGACATTTTCTGCATATCTTCGCTTACACCCATTCTCACGAGTGATGGAGTGGCTTTTTAACGAGGATGTACTCAGGGTACTTTTTTCATGTTCTCATAAAGATGCGGATGGGGTTGCTAAAGCTTCTTCCGATTCTATTTTGGTGTCTAGCTTGGTTCGGAGCATTAACGTTATGAATCTGATCCTCGATCATCAGCCTACCTATTTTAACATTGTTCGGCCGACGATCAAGAATTCTGGACAAGACTCATCCTTCAACATTGCCAATTCTACCCTTGCATCCTTCGAAGATTGTGTCATCGATAACCTAGGATTAATATCTGACCTATGCCTCTATTGCGGAACTGGACATCCACAACTGACTCTAACGTCATTGGCGCTTTTGGAAAAGTTATCTGCTTCCCGCAAGCTGAACAAGTCTTCCACTATTACTTCCCGATGGCAGGCTACTAACCAGATGGTTGAACAATTGAACTCAAATGTAGAGGCGGACCGTGTGGCTCGATCACTAGCCTCTCAAATGGATGTGGATGTACGAGAATTAGAGAGCGGTCCGGACTCCTCAGGTTACCTCATTAAGATGGGATTGCTTCAACTATTAGACAAGTGCCTCAAGATGTCGCCCGATAAACCAACTATCGCCCATCTCCTCCTCGGTTTCTCCTGCCTTGGAAATTCTCTCGATATTTCGCCAGACAGCTTATTTGAAGGCGGAATTTCCCTGCTACACTCTATACTCGAATTCGTCAAATCTTATCCTCTCGAGGTAGATGGGGCGATCGTTTCTTGGATGATACACCTTAGGCGCCTAGGATTTCAAGTTCTATTAAACCTATGGGCGTCACCTCTCTCGTCCAATCTTACTTTACCTCATCTTCGCGCTGGTCAACTCTTGCCAGTACTCTTCATCTCCCAGCCAATTGTTACTGCTGACACATTATGGGATAGCTTCAGAACACACGAGCCTGATTTCTGGCTATCATCTTCACCCACCTCGCTATCTGAGTTGTTGGTACTCCGCACTTTACTCTATGAATACGCAACGACAGAAATACGAGCGGTATACAAACAAAGTTCACCTTCTCTCCAGAGGGATACCTTACGGACAATTTTAGGCAGCACGGTTGCTGAGGGTGACCAAACCATCGAACATCCATCCTTGTTTGATTTGTTTGACTTTGCGGACATTGATATCGATTTCTCCTACGCATGGCCTGAGCTGCAATTCTTCAAGAATATCGACGTTGAACATTGTGTGAAAACCCAAGAAGATGGGGCAGTTTCTCTGTATGATCTCGAGGCCCTCCAAGAGCTGCTTCAACTCGTCAAAGAAGACCTTGTTGCAGCAGGTGTAGTAACACCACAAAACGAGGAACAAGTTATGGCTGAAAAGGAGAAGCTTTTGCTGTTTCTGCGCGCCATCAACGAATTCCGCTATGTTCGCTTCAATCGCTTCGTCGCGTTAAAGGCCTGGACAGAACTCGTGACAATTATTTCCGTTACATGCAAAATGGACCCAACATACCTGGCTTCATTTATCCAGCAAATACTGCAGCTCATACTTCCCAAATTCGAGTCGTCTATTGTTGGAAATTCAGCTGAGGCCATAGAGCTGGCACATCTTGGAGAGACCCTCATTGATGGCCTTGATAAGATTCCTACCAGTACGAACGGTGATGTGATCGATGAGCGTCTGGACTATCTATTCCAAGTGTGTATAAGCGGCATACCACAGACATCCGACAATATCGTCCTGAGAGAGAGTCTTTATCAGATCTGCTCGAAACACCTCGCCCGGATCACGGCATCAAATTCGATGCGTGATAGGTTCAAGGAGCACGCTCACGGCGCGGTCAAGGTAGCAGGGCCTGCACTTATGGAGACGATTTGCGACGATGCATATGGCGGTAGTGAGACCTGTAGAGTCTCTGCTTTGGTCCTCCTAAACCTTTTGGGAGCCCTGGACCAACAGCAGAATTCCTCTCTCCTTGTCAATTTAATTACTCACTCCAACTATCTCGGAATGTTCCTCGACGTGCTAAGAGTAATGCCTTCAGAATTTCGAAACGCCAAAGCCGCAGGTACATTTCCGTAACCCCATATGTATACTATCCTGGTTACTGACTATCATCTAGATACGGCACAGTTACTCCTGTTCTATGAATCACAGTTGTCACTTCTACAGCAGCTTTCACAAACAAAGGCTGGTGCAGCCCAGCTCTTGGACGCCGGCCTGTTCCAAGCGGTAAAAGAGTCACAGCTGTTTTCTGCTGACCCAGACATAGGCATTGGTAGGCTTATATACCCTGTAAATCAAAGCGTATGAGCATTTTACTGACCCGCCTTCTAGATATCGATAACAACGACGCACTCCAACGATACTATGATCTACTTCTCTCAGTTCTCCAAGTGATCGTTTCCACAATCTTTGCCCGAGGGTTACATAACCAGTCCATCCGCGATCAGACGAGGACGTTCCTTTCAGAAAATAGGCAAAGCATGGTCGGTATATTCAAGCGATGCGCGAAGAGCGGGAGTTCAGACGATCCCAGCATGAAAAAGTGCCTGGATAACCTGGCCAAGTCGTATACTGCATTGATCGCGTCAGTCGACTTTCTCGATGTAAGCCACCTTCCACCCTATTCACTTCACGATAGTTCCTTGCTTACACCTTGCACAGTACGAAGATAGCCAGTCGACCTTCACATCGAAGCCAAAATTCTTTTCCTAAATCTCTATTCGTGGTTCATTGTCGTGCCAGTGTTTAGAACTGCGTTGCCTAGCGATACGATATCACCGAATATTTTGAGTTCGCCGCTTCCTACTTTATTTTATCTTATTTTCTGTAGTTTTAGACCATAAGGCGCTTAGTTCATGTGTATAAACGGACGGTGATAAAAAAGTGAAGCTAATTAATGTCTTGTCAACTGATCTATAATTGGTGCAAACCTCCTCTGGCGGAGGATTTATTACGTGGTCGTGTTTATACGGGAAAGCCACGACTTCACGTGCTTCGGTGACGATGGCCTTCCATGAACCCGCCCTCCGCGCTCCAATCTCCTAACTCCATGGGCAGGCATGAAAACACCACCGAGTTCGCGGCTGGCTAGGATTCCATCCTGTCGCTCGACCACCTCGTCGCCATAGTTCTACCTCCCTCTGCTCTTCCTCCGCCCTTTTTCACCGTCGAACAGCCTCATATCGATGAAACTTAATGCCTACTCTCTCCTCCGGCGGGAACCGCAAACAAATGGGTAAAAGGAAATACAAAGACTCAAACCGAGACGAATTGCAAGAAGAACAGGAACAGAGACAGAGGACAATCCCGGATCTCTTTTCTAGAGACCACGTCAGCTCGTCGACGTACAAGCAACCTCCTCTATCGCCGTCAAGCAAGCGGCTACGGCGCAACGAATGCGACTCCGCGCTTGAGACGTCATCCGAAGGGCCAGCACTCATCACTGTCGACAAGATGTATAACTTCACCAGCTCAGACGGCAAGGGAAACAACGGTAGTGCGTTCGGGTTCGGTCGCGCCAATAACCACACTCCTCTGGTGAAATCGAGACCGTTTAACGCCTCTACGAACCCAAGTAGCTTTACACCGCACACGGGCGCGAAGACACTCAAGGTCAAGAATCTACGTGATACTCCCCGCCTCGACCAGCAGCTATACTTCGACAAGGTCTGGTCACAGCTAGACTCGGCTCTTACGGCAATCTTCAACCATGAGAAGCTTCCATTTTCGCTGGAAGAGCTGTATAGAGGGGTTGAGCACGTGTGCAGGCAAGGACGAGCGGCGCAACTAGCGAAGAATCTCAAGGATCGTTGCATCGAACATATATCAGGAAAAGTCATGCAGTCACTGCTCGCGAAAACCTCCTCTGGGGATGACGCGGGGGTGTTGCGTGCTGTGGAGGCTGCATGGTCGCAATGGAATGCGCGCCTCGTGAGTTCTCATCCGTATCGCCGATTACTTTCTTTTTTGTATTTTTCTAACGTTTTCTAGGTGACAATTCGGTCCATCTTCTACTATCTAGACCAGTCGTTCCTCCTCCATTCCCCCAACAATCCTGTTATATATGAAATGGGCCTCCTCCAGTTTCGTTCGACTATATTCTCCGATGCCACTCTGAAAGCGAAGGTATTTCAAGGAGCCTGTCATCTAGTCGAGCTGGATAGACAGGAGGACACTTACGCCGACCCCACCCTCCTGAGGAGCTCTATAAAACTGTTTCACGACTTAAAGATATACACCAGCCAGTTTGAGCCATGTATACTCGAGAATTCTGCGGCATATTATAAGAACTGGGCGGTTAGCCGATCGGCGGGTGACGATCTTGCGGGCTACGTGGAAAAGTCTCATCGTTTCATTGAACGGGAGATGGCCCGATGTGACCTTCTCTCATTCGACCGAGGGACAAAGCAGAAGTTGGCCGAGCTACTTGATCAAAACTTGATGGTCAATCAAAAGAGCTTCCTTCTTAACGAGGTTGACATCGTAGGACTCCTCCAGGCAAACAATACAGTGGCACTGGAGCGGCTATTCTCCATGCTAGAGCGAAAGGGCATGGGTGTGGAGGTGAAGCCGGCGTTTTGCAAATATATCATTGAACAAGGCTCTGCAATCGTATTCGACGAAGAACGCGAAGCGGAGATGGTCAACAGACTCCTTGATTTTAAGCAGAATCTAGATCATATCTGGAAATTTTCATTCCACAATCACGAGCAGTTAGGACATGCGCTTCGAGAATCGTTTGAGACCTTTATCAACCAGCATAAAAAGTCAGAATCCAACTGGGGAACCGACAACCCTAAGCCAGGTGAGATGATTGCAAAACACGTGGATCTATTGCTCAAGGGAGGTGTGAGAGCGATTCAGAACCGTCCGATCCAAGACATCACTGGCGGTGCTAGCCTTACCGATGAGGATGCGGAAATTAATAAACAACTTGATCAAGTGTTGGATCTATTCCGATTCGTTCATGGTAAAGCCGTGTTCGAGGCCTTTTACAAAAACGACCTAGCTAGAAGGCTGCTCATGGGCAGAAGTGCCAGCGATGACGCGGAGAAGAGCATGCTCTCGAGACTCAAGACAGGTACGTATTCCATGTCTCGTACATATAACCGCAATTAATTGACAATTGTATATAGAGTGTGGCTCAAACTTTACCCATAACCTGGAAACCATGTTCAAGGACATGGATCTCGCCCGGGACGAGATGGCTTCATACAACGCTCTACTAAGGGAAAAGAATGAACGACCGAAGATCGACCTCAATGTTAATGTCATCTCTGCCACTGCTTGGCCCAGCTACTTGGACATACCCGTCAATATACCACCCTCCATAAGTCGGGTGATCAATGATTTCGAGCAATTCTACCACAACAAGTATAGCGGGAGAAGGCTGCACTGGAAACACGCTCTAGCGCACTGCCAGTTAAAGGCACGGTTCCCACGAGGAGACAAAGAGCTGGTCGTGAGCTCTTTCCAAGCAATCGTGCTTCTTCTATTCAATGACATTGCTAGCTCCGAGACGCTACCATATTCAGTCATCAAGCAGGCGTCAGGTCTATGTAAGTTTAACCCCCCTGTCCAGTCGGTCGAATCTTAATTCCCCGTTGGGCCTTTTTTTTTTACTAACAGACGCCTTCTGCAGCGGATGTGGAATTGAAACGGACACTACAATCACTAGCCTGCGCCAGATACCGTGTTCTCACTAAGAAGCCGAAAGGTAAAGAGGTCAATGAAGACGACGTGTTTGGGTACAACGCCAAATTCGAGGACGAAAAGATGCGCATCAAGATCAACCAGATCCAGCTCAAGGAGACCAAGCAGGAGAACAAGACGACGCACGAGCGTGTTGCTGCAGACAGGCAGTATGAGACCCAGGCCGCGATTGTCCGCATCATGAAGAGCCGCAAGCTCATCGCGCACTCGGATCTGGTTGCGGAGGTGATCAAGGCCACGAAGAATCGCGGCCAGCTCGAGATCGGCGATATCAAGAAGAACATTGACAAGTAAGTCACTCATGCAGACATATGATTTTAAGAAGCCGCTGACCAGTCTATCAGACTCATCGACAAGGACTACATTGAACGGGAAGAAAACAACCAGTACAGGTACACATGCTAGCATAAGCCAAACCCGATAGCTTGACACTCAAAATCTCTTCGCATTGGATGGAGTTTACGGAAGACATGCACCTCTAGCTCTGCTTTCTCACGAATAATAATATGATCCTCATTGACTCTCTACTTCCTTCTGCCGATGACATAATCGGGCCAGACACGCAGCATGTATAATGGACTGAGATCTCGAAGCATCAGATGATCAATCAAGCTTCTCTCCAGGGCTCCGGCTAGGTGTCCCTCTGCCATGGTAAGAAGCAAAAAGCGCCCCGTATATACTCCATATGGGCGTGATATTCGGCCGACTTTTTCTCTCCTGAAGCTCTAGAAGAGCCGGGCCGGTAATTCCCAATGCGGTAAGCCGAGGCAACCACCGAAAAAGAACACCGCATCACGCGTATATCATACATCTTTTATCATACATATACGAATACCATGTCTAGATGCCATTATCAGGCAGCATCAGGACCCCAAACAGCGTAGTATATGGTCGTGTGTTAGTAACATACCCAGCTAGTTACCTGGATTGTCTGGGGTAGCCAGGGCCGAGAGATTCTCCACTGCCGGCAGCTTCGACTTTTTTTCTCCCTTCATCACATCTCCACATCCCTGGCGCATCCCTGGCGCATTCTCGGGACAGCGATCGAACATGTTCGTCCAACGGGGAGTTCTGGAGAGCACAAGACGTAACTTGGCCTGTCCCACCCCAAGCTCGCCGTAGGATGGCTGCTGACAGCTTGCCCCTCCTGGCCTGCCGGGCCTTGCCCCGATGGCCGGCACTTTTATATCCTGGCCGGCGCCTCAGTGCTACGTTGAAGGTCTGTCTCGTCCTGCTCTTGTCCTCGTTCTCTTTTCTATTTCTTACTTCCCAAGTAGCTGTATCCGTGTGTCCAGTCACTTCATGCAAGTTCGTTTTGTTCTGTAAGAAACATCCGATCTGATTGTCAGGGAGCTCGTATCAGATTGCGCAAGCAGCCAGAAACAATACATAGAGCGTGCAGCAGGAGAGAAAGCCACTTTGCAGTCACCATGCAGAGTATGTCTCTCCCCTTTCCATTATGAGATATGCAGATACTAACTGGGTACACAGCTAAACACTTCTTCTCGGATCCAACTCACCTGGTCAACTCGGCTCTACACTCACTCACTCTGACCAACCCTTCTCTTGCTTTTGACAAGCAGAATAAGATCATCTACCGTCGACCGTCACAGGATGCTTCTGAGCCCTCCAGAGTCTCCATCATCTCCGGCGGTGGCTCCGGTCACGAACCTGCCTTTGCCGGCTTCGTAGGCAAGGGAATGCTTACGGCCTCGGTGGCAGGCACGATATTTGCCTCTCCGTCCGCCGAACAGGTCAGGAGAGCTCTTCTGCAGCGTGTTGATGGCTCCAAGGGCGTTCTTGTCATCGTCATGAACTATACAGGCGATGTGTTGAATTTTGGACTTGCTGCAGAAAAGGGCAATGCTGCCGGTATCAAGACGGAGTTCTTCGCAATTAGTGACGACGTGGGTGTTGGCCGTGCAAAAGGTGGTAAGGTTGGTAGGAGAGGGATCGGTGGTGGTGTCATGGTGCTGAAGATTGTTGGAGCTCTGGCTGAGACTGGGTAAGTTCTTCCTCCCCTTTGGCCGCTCAACATGGCAAGCAAAATGCTAACTAAATATTAACTACAGTGCATCTCTGGAAGAGGTTTATGCTACTGCTCAGCTGGCCAACAGGAATCTCGTGTCAGTTGGTTCTTCCCTGGAGCACGTCCATGTCCCAGGCAGGGATATACCAGATCCGAATTCCGAAGACTTGGTTCCTCATGGTGAAATTGAAGTCGGGATGGGCATCCACAACGAACCTGGCTCGCACCGTATGAAAGGGACTGCAGAGGAGATGATACAGACCATGCTCAAGCAAATGCTCGACCAAAACGACAAGGAACGTGCCTTCCTCAAATATGACTCCTCAGACCGTTTTGCCCTCTTGATCAATAATTTAGGAGGCGTCAGCACGCTAGAATTGTCAGGGCTCACTGCTGAGATAACACTTCAGCTAGAGAGGGATTACAAGATCAAACCCGTCAGGATCATCCAAGGAATGTTCCTGACGAGTCTTAACGGCATGGGCTTCAGTGTCTCCTTGCTCCGTCTTGCAGACACCGGACTAGGAGCAGGCAAATCCCTCCTTGAACTACTAGACGCTCCATCAGAGGCAGTTGGCTGGGCTGCCCCTATACGAACCTCGACATGGGACAGTCAATCAGCCAACCCCTCAGAGTCCGCAAACTCCCCTCGAGCCCTCAAACAGCCTTCCAACCTCAAACGTAAGTCTTTCTCTTACCCACATAGCCAAACATCCATAGCTAACCAGCCATACTATACCAGTCGATCCTACCATCCTCAAGAAAGTACTATCATTAGGCCTCGAGCGCGTCATCAAAGCCGAGCCCCTCGTTACCCGCTACGACACCATCGTCGGAGACGGTGACTGCGGCATTGGGCTCCAGCGCGGTGCAGAAGCAATCCTGAAGAGCCTCAACGACACATCCGCACCTCTAACCCCCGACCTCCTCACCAGTCTCCACCGTATCATCGACGTGGTCGAAAACACCATGGACGGCACCAGCGGCGCCATCTACGCAATCTTCCTCAACGCTTTAGCCCATGGATTACGTGAACAGGATTCCTCGTCACCCGTTGATGTGAACTCCAAAATATGGGCTAATGCGTTACAGCACTCTCTCAAAGCGTTGGCGAAATATACACCTGCCCAACCTGGCGATCGAACACTCATGGATGCCCTGTCGCCTTTTATCAACACACTAGTTGAGACGGGCGATATTCGAAAGGCAGCCGAGGCCGCAAACCAGGGCACCGAGTCAACTAAGAGCATGAAAGCCAGCCTTGGACGGGCAGTGTATGTTGGGGGTGAAGATGAGTGGGTGGGCAAGGTTCCTGACCCTGGTGCCTATGGCCTTAGCGAATTTTTGAATGGGCTGGCTGATGGTATATAACTACAGCCTCTTACCTGGTCGTTTTCCTTTTCTTGGTAAGATATTTGGCGATTAATATAATAATAAGATAATTTACCCTTTTTTTTAGTTATTGCGCTGTTTAGCTTTGGCTTTGCGTCGATATTTACTGTCTGCATTTTGGGCGTGTATATATTGTCGATATCTCTTCTCTATACTACTGTATTCTCTCTTTGAATCATCTTTTATGCTATGAATATATTCAAGTAGCAAGTCGTCGAAACGTATTGGGATGAGGATGAGAATGAGGTCAGGCAGAGTAGTACCACGTGACTGTCTACAGGGATCACATCCGAAGGCAACAACAGCTTCAAGTGCAAAGGTCCAAAGGAGGATGCAGGCCATAGATGACGCCGTATCTTATTCGGCCTTGGAGAATAAAGGCTTCATATTTCATCATATTCTGGAGTTTTCGTGTCTTCTCCATATAATATCATATAGACTCCCATAGCCTTCTGCCAAGTGTAACATAGGACCAGTGCACAACAACCGGTCTCCCACCGTGGACTCCGTGTAAAGAAATTGCAAGTGAAACTGAAAGGCATGGTTTTTGAGAAGAAGAAAAAAACACCGAAGACGCCGACTTGCTGCATTATTGTCCTCCGTTGTATAAGTGTAGGACGGAAGCAAGGTATCACTTCGCTAACAGTCAGTGCCACCGGTCCCAGCGCGGTTACTGCACTAATATACCGCTTTGCGTGTAGAGATTGGTGGCTAAGAGAAGCGATCACCTGGCGACGGTATGGCGAACGTGTGCGGGCCGCACCATATCGAACCAAGAAAAGAGAACGAAGCTCAACTTAAAAGTACCAAGATGACAGAATCGCCCCTCAAGAACCTATACAGCCACAAGAGTAAGTATTCAATACACCTATCATGGTAGGAAGCGGGGCAAGGAGTGGTAAAGAAACTCCCGTTGTTTGCGTGCGCCAACTTACATCTTGCTGATAAACCGATCTTTGTTGACGCCTTTACCCTTGCCACCCTTGGGTTTCTCAGTCCACATCTCCTTGACATTCTCTAGAACCATGTTACAATGGCGATCGAAAGCTTTGACACGCGCGAGAAGCTTGCGGTTGTTGCGACATGAGATCAGGACTTGAGAGTGAGATCGGGTAGCAGTTTGGAGGATGGAAAGAGGGCCGGTAGTAAGTTCATGTTCTTCGAGCACAGAGACTTCGTATTCACTATAGTCCCGTATGGGTTAATAGGGTTAATTATTCATGCGAAAGGTAGAGTGATATGGGTGTGGATGCCAAGACGGTGAAGGAATTAATGATTATAGGTGGTGGGTTGACGATAGCATCAAGAAGTTGGGATCGGGGGACGGGGGAACCAATGGAACGTACGTCAGCTCACTCCGTGGCTTGTTGAGGAGATCTCTAAAGAACAGGGCCGGATGTTAGCATGTATCCCACATAGTAACCAGCGCAATGCGCACCAGAAGGGGAGCCAGGGTCGCAGGAAGCAGCTGCCTTCGCGGGGAAGGGAGGGCTGGCTGAGTCATCTGGATGCGGCGGTTGATGGGAGGCTGCTTACTGGATCTTGGTGTCGGACATCTTGGGCGGTCTATAAAAGGGCAGCAAAGGTACGCCGTTCGTGGAATCGTTTGTTCGTCGTGGATAGTTTCTTCCCTACAAAGTCAACAACCTGCGAATATTTCGGGCAAGCTTGATATCACGTGAGATACAACATCCGCCAAGCCCATATACTCCGCTTTAAGACTAGCGCGAGTCACGCTTCGGTGTTTTCTTTATCCGAGCCGCGGCACGCGTTGTCTTGGCGCGTCACTAGTCTAGATCGGGAGGTCCTGCTTCATCGCGCGCTTAGGTCAGCATCTCGATATCGCGTTTGTACTTTCGCGGCTTTGGCATCACGCTTTCCACCTCGTCCTCTCCAACCTCCCCCCTCTCCCTCCAGACTCGCCTGCACTTCACCTCGTCTCTCCTACGTTGAGCTTGCGTGGGAGGCAAGCAATTGAAGGGGCTGAGCGTGTATCTTATCTATTCATCCTACCTCCTACTCCTTCTCGTTTCTCGTTCGTTATCAAATCGACAAAGCTTCAACAGATCCTGATATCGACTTTTCCTTGACCACGCCGCCTTGAATTATGAAGTCTAGTGGACTATACGGAGCAGACACCAATATCATACAGTGACTCATTCACTGAGGGCGACCCGGCGGCTGGATTGGTTGCTCTCTTAACGATTACGAATTTCTACCCGTCTGCTTCCTTGTTCTTCCTTCCACCAGCCGTCCAACTTTACCGGGAATTAGATGGAGCAACACTACTAGAAGCTCGTCATCAGCAATACCGAAGCTTCTTTGCATTAGATCTGCCTCCTTTCCGTCGCCATCTGCAAGCGTTCGATTTACGATCTTGAAAAATGGAAAACGAAGAAGGCATCTCTGTCCGGCCTATGAGGCGTGAGTTTTCCCACAAAGTTCTCAGATTGACCGTCTAACCTAACTTTCCATCTAGTCAAGGTCCTCTATACGTTCGATAATGAGAGCAAAACCAACTGCCTTGCCAGGTGGCCTCACATCCTAGATATCCAAACCGCCTACCTTGACGAATCCACCCAGGTTGGCGTTATCGAGCTGAAAACTTGCATTCAAACTATCGTCTCGGCTAGGTAAGGCAACGACGTTTCCTTCAGTTGAGGCCAAATCTTTCTAACTTTCATAGTCCTGAATTGGTTGCAAAGCTTGGACGGGATTACACGGTTTATGCGTACGACTATTCCGAATATGAGACCCCACTGGTTGGTCAAGGAATGCTTTCGTGGGTGTTGGCCTCAGCCTCACCTACACCCAATGCCCCCGCACACCAATCCAAAACCATAGTCACGGGGCGTGTCTGCAAAAATTTGGGGCTGTTTGCTAGAGGTGCACAGGAGACCCTTGAGGTCAAGCTTCGACTCGTTCCCGTACCGACCGTTCTTCAGAGCGAATATCTTGAGAGCATGCAGAAGTACCGTGAACTGAGCAATGTCATCCCCCACGACTTCGATGCGCAAGCATGGACAGCTTTTTTGCAATCGAATCCTGGTCTGATGTCAGGTTCCAACACATCCTCGCACATGGCCGAATCCGAACACACTACGCTCGACAGATCTGGTCTAGAGAAGCTTCAGCAACTCCTGAGTGATGGTTCCACGCCTCGTGAGCTACCAAATGTCGGCCCAGGAAGCTTCCGTGCTGACTCCCCGACCCATTTTTCAAATAACGCCCCCAGCCGAGCCTCAACACCTGGCATGGCTCGGTCAGCAAGTCAACAGAAGAGATCCGCGGACGAGACACTTCGTCCAGCCTCGAGAGCTTCCATACTTAGCCCAGACTCCTATAGAAATACCAGCCGAAGAGGATCCATCATGTCAGGCTACGGCAGTGGGGATGAGGCAGCAGAGGGACCAGCTCCAAAGAGGGCTAAGTTGGTTAGAACTGATACTTCGGGCAGTGTGAACACAAATATTGAACGGCAGCCTAATTCTCTACGAGTGGCTGCGAGCACTGCAGCGTCTGTGAGAATCCACCGCCCAACTCCGATCAATCAGGCTGTCCATCCATTACTATCAAACGAGGAACCAGTCCGTCCACCAACACCCGTGCCATCCCTCACCCAGGGCCCCAACCGCCGAAACCGTGTTGCTCCAAGCAACTTACGTCGCCAGTCATCCAGCAGATCCGATTCGTCGCAGCATTGTCCACTAATTGCCCCAATGCCGGTGTCTAGCAATCGTCTTGCCTTTGACTCACAGGCTACATCCCCAGAAGACCATCATTACAGCATGCTCACCGATACACCTTTCAATATGCCATCATCGCCCCCTATCATGGAAACTAACTACGCCCAAGCTTCGAGCCCTGGTCTCCCTCCTATGTCCGACCACGACTCGGGCTTTATGAGTGCTCAATTTGAGTCATTGATTGATGACGACAATTACAACGAGGCCTCAAAATCCAATCAAAGTGGGCCAGTCTCGCAGCCATGTGGAAACCAACCCAAGACTCTCATGAGTAGTATTCAACTCGAGAACTCCGCGGGAGATTCCGCGCTGGCTCTTCCACCTCAACCAGCCAGAATATCAAACTCACGTCCCTCTTCCAGAGCGAGCATGAAATCGATCAAGTCTCGAGTTGCTCCTAGCCAACGAGCATCGTCTCATATTCATCGTCCTACAGTACCAGCCAGTGACCCCATTCGGCCATCGCAGCCCTGGCAACCACAGTCGCAGCCGGTCCATCCTCTAGCAAACGAACTGCCATCTGTAGCTACCCCTGGTCCAACCACCCAGCAACCAAACCAGAAACCTCGCAGTGGAGCTGGTGCTAAGCGGACGAAACAGGTACAAGCTCGTCTAGAGCAATGCATTCGCGAAGGAACAGTGCCTCCATTCTGCGAAAACTGCGGTGCCATTGAGACTCCAACATGGCGACGCGCCCATTCAAAAGTTATACCAGGAAACGCAGAGGATGCAGAGGTCTATAATGATGATCCAGCTATCCTATTTTGGGAGCCGGCTGAGCCAGAAGAGGATGGATCTTATACCTCTATCAAAATTTATAAAAAGTCACTTTCCCATGACGACCTAGATTTTGTCCAGCTTTTGCTATGCAACTGTAAGTACAAGTTCAATTGCCGTTCTTATTTTACTTGTTATATACTAACATAACTTCTAGCATGTGGATTATGGCTCTATAAATTCAAGACCATGCGACCCGAACACAAGTGGCACAAGTCAGGTCCAAAGGACAAGCAAAAACGGAAGTCAAGCAGAGTCAAGCCACTGGAAACACGATCTCGTCGCAAAGCCCGTAATGCTCGAGGCACGGAATCTTCACCAGGTCCTTCAGACGCATCGTCTCCTGACGGTGATGAGGGAGCGACTACTCAGGCAGAAAATGATACCCAGGCGGAAAACGATAGTGAAGACAAAGGCACCTCAAAGCAGAGCGACAAGAGAAGGGCTAGTAGCGCCGAGCCGCCTAAGTCAGCAGAGAAACGCGACCGGTGGAGGGATGAAGATCCATTCGAGGCATTGAGACGGGCTATCCAGTCAAGTCCTGCCAGAAACTTGGATTCATGCAAGCCTCCGTTCTCAGAGACGCAGCTTACCCCCAAACCCGTCCGTAGGGCTTTGTTTTCCTCGAATAAGGAGGGCGAGTCCATGAAAACCCTGAGCGATGCATTGATCAATGGCCTACGTCGCAGTCCTCGGTCAACACCCAAGCAGCCCGGCAAGACCGTAGATCAGGAGAATATTCCCCGGACACCTGCCGACGGCCTTGATCACCTTTTCAAGGACGCGGAAGATGATAATATGCTTGAATTCCCTGGCAGCCCAACCCCAAACCGCCGAAACAGGTCAATCCGGTCTAAAAAAATCCACGATGCTACTACACACACTTCACCATCCCAACAAACTGCCCGAGTCCTAGCTCAGGGCTCGAAAGATGACAGCTGCCGACCAGGCTCCATGTTGATTAGCCCAAACAAAGGCCTCGACACGATGGACAATATGGTTCTTAATTTCTTGGCTTCGGATATGGACCCATTTGCAAACACCGACTCATTCTTCCAGTTCGATGCACCCAAGACCCCCAATAGCGATCACTGGGCGAACTGGGATCCAAATGACTGCCTCCCGCAAGAGAACAGCGCCTCTCGCCAGCGCCAAAAGGATGTTACCAACACTCCTGGCTCAAAGGATAAATCCAAGTCAGGAGGTGAGAACCCTCAAACTCCAAGGCGCGCCCGTAGTGTGCCAGCCATTTCACCTTTCAAATCCTTTCTTGATAGTGAAATAAACGATATTTCAGGCATGCCAGAGTCTGATATATTTGACGCTGCATCACTCGTCGATCCGCAGCTGATGAATCTGTGGGCGAAAGACACCACCAATCCATCACCTCGTGCCAATGGTACGGACGGCCTCGACCCAGCGGTCTTCTCCGCGATGATGCAAGAGATTCGCGACACCACCAGAGGCCCATAGATGGTACCTGAGGGTTGTAGGCATACTTGCTACCCCCAATTCCCGAATTTTTTTTTGTATGTTGATATTTTCCCCTATGCATTAAAGCGTTATTTTCTTTGACCCAGTTTCATTGGATGGCTACCGTACCAGCCGGTGACTTTTGCCAAGGGCCTGGTATCTGCCCATTTGGATTTTTGTTCGCCCAGTTTCTTGTGTTGCTCAGTTCCTGTTATGATTATGATGATACCTTGTTGTAGTATATTTATGAGCTCTTTTCATGTTATTGGCGATGCATATCTTGATAACGGTGTTAAGTCCATTCCCTCGTGGCTGTCATGCTTGTTATTAGTGCAAGGCACATCATATATGTGCCCTTCATAGGGTCAATCAGACCATTATTTAGCCATTAATTGATGATTATATCAAATTACCAAGAAGTCGTACTTTATTCCATGTCGTAGATTAGCTAGAAAAATCAAGGGATATTAACATTTAACATTTATAGAAATTGATATACGTATATGAATTAAGATCAGGAATTAATTCTCCCATACTAGTGATATTTGCCCAACACTTCAAGCCAGAACTGTGTTCTACTAGATTCTAACATGGCCAAGGTAGCGTCTACCACTAGCAGGGAATCCTACATAGTCAGATCCTAACGTCTCTACGAATCAAGCGAACCCGCGACCAAACTCCAACATATGCAGAAGGACTGTGGTACAGGCCTCTATCCGCTCCACTGTACTGCACTTCATCAGGAGCCGGATAGGATGGCATTGATTCACTCCACCAAAGTTCCAAATACCAATCTCTTTAACAGCCTTCCTCTCATCCAGAATCGTAGAAGATAGCTCTGAATCTATGGGTGCTCTCCACCACCTGTTCATAAATTTTATAGTCTATCGAATCAGTACTCCACCGTTAGCTTCGTTTCAATTCATATGGTAGGAATAGCATAGGTATAACTTACCAACTTCGTGGGGGCTGCCGCAATCAGTGGCTCCAAACACTCTTATCCCCAGATTCTATATTACCACAATATCAGCATCTAGACAATGCCAACCATAATTAGGCGTATTTTCCAATTTTGCACAAAATACTCACACCCTCGACTTCCACGACCTTCCCAACGACATCCACCATCCTATCCATCTGCAGATGCGAATCTCTGTTCAACAAGAGCGTGACATCACCATGATCACCACAGGTAATAGTCGCGTATTCTCCGCGTAATGAGGATACCCTCCCAAGAAGCCGTACAGCACTTGGCATTCGGCCACTTGTTGGCCCTGCAGCGTGGAATTGTTGAAGATATTCGGGGAGAATGCGGGGGGTAACGAGTGACATTGCGACGCCTTGAATTGGTATTTTCTGGTATTTTTATTTTATTTTCAAATTGACTGCTTTGTAAGAGCAATATCTCTGGTAAAGGCAATTGCCTCTTGAGGTATAATATTTCTCTTTCTTGTTCTGTGATACTGTATGTGGCTGAAGCAAATATCCCACCTTCAATAACGGCTTTCCAACCTCATTTGCGCGAAGACGCGTGACGCGTGGGTGACTAAGCTTAGTCATAACGGAAGCGGATTATCTTTACGCCGGGTTTCATCTGATGAGGCTGAAATCTGAACACCCAAAAGGTATCTCGAGAAAGACGAAACCCTTTGAAATGATATTAAAGTCTTTATAAATGCTATACACAAATCTCCCCATTATGCAAGCATCTCGCTTCCATAACTCTACACAGAAAATAATCAACAAGACAAACATATTCACCTTACAACGACGCCAATGAAACGGGCATGGAACAACACTTGACTGGGGAGGGGAGGGGGCTTCGCGACAACAGGATTGAGGACTATATGGGTAAATAGGTGCAAATACTAGTAAAAGGCGAACCACAATGTGTCAGGGATGAAGTGCGGCAAAGACAGTACGAGGGTGGGGGAGGTTAATGACAGATAAGCGCATTGGGCCAGCCAAAAACAACAGGTCGCGAGGGGAAGCGAGAGCCAGTGATGGGGAAGAGGAAAACACAGTTTATCAAGCACCGACTGGTTTATATTTGTGGCTCCATTGAGTCCTCATGGCCATGACGTTGTTCTGGTCTTCGACAAACTTGCTGTTCTCCATGGAGAACTCGCGTCGTCCAACTCGTCGTTGCTTGACACAGCAGAAGGCTATGACGCCCATACCCAGAAGAACAGCTCCGCCAATGGAAGCGAATATAGCAATCTTGGCTGCGGAGGGGAGTTCTCGCCATCTCTGAGCGAGGGACTTCGCGGGGGGTTTGTTGATTTCGTTCGCGATATCAGATACACCGCTGTAGGGGAATTGTTAGCCTCAATCATACACAACCTGAGACACAATTGATTGGCAACTTACCCTACAACTTTGATACTTTGCCAGTCGCCAGACTTGTCGGAGTATTGGTACTCTTTTCCACTGTGGGCGTCGACGACCTTCAACTGCTGGACGCTCATCGTATATGGTGAATGGGAGTAGTCGATTTCACCACCAGCCCATTCAATAACACCCGGCTTGTTCAGGGGATCTCCACCAGGCCAGATACCTAAGCGAACGGTCGAAGGGGTTTGGGGAAAGTTCTTTCCACCGAGGGCTTCCTCGTACATCAGGGTTCGGACCAACTTGGTATCAATATACCATTCGATCTTTTCTGGCGTCCAGTTGACGGTATAGTTATGGAATGCATCCATAGCTCCCGGAACGTCAAAGGTCTTGCCGCGGTCATAGGAGGTGGTATTTCCCTTGCCGAAATAGTTGGTCTGGACCTTGTTCGTGTCCGAACCGACCCATTCCCAATCGATTTCATCCAGAACCTCTGACTGGATGACTATACTGCTAACCACACCTCGTCCGGTTGCGGCCTTCATGTGAACCTCGACAGTGCCGAAGAAGATATAGAAGTAGGATTGGAGGGTGGGCGAGTCGAGTCGCTGGTTGATTGTGAAGTTCGCTCCATGCTCTGTGATATCGACGATCCCGTTGGTGGTGTTCCAGACCTTTTCGCTAAGTTGGTTAGTGAAGTTGGTGGTGAAGTTCTGCCCCAGAGCTGGCGCGGCAGGGCAATCGTCCTGCTTCAACGGGTTGCAGTATGAAAATGTCTGGGCTACAACTGGAGATAGAAGACATGAGAGGAGTCCCAACGTCGAGACGAGAGACACGGTTCGTGGAGCCATCGTTGTGCGACGTTACGATATAAACGACGGAAGACGTGCACAAAAGAGTGAAAAATGGTATGCAGGTTCGCCGGGGGAGGTTTTAATGAGTGTAAGCTATCATAAATCAGTGAGACCCAGGGGATATGAAGGAGAGACAATCGGCCACGCCCCTCGGAGGGGGAAGTCTGATAGCAGCTGGTGGTGATGATGAAGTTGAGAGAAGGAACTTGACGTCGGACGGTCAAACTACGATTACACCCCCTTCTCGTTATTATAATCTGACGGGGGCTTTTGGGCCATGAAACAACAGACTGCCGGGCGATGCTGGTTGGTCTCTTCTCGCTCCACCCAGCAGTAGTCTACGACCAGGGACCGAAAACTAAGCCTTCTGCAGCTTAGTGTCCCCCAAGATTTTGGCGATATTCCAGGAACAAAATGGTCGCGCTGGGAAAAAGGAGGCCCTATTTCTGCGGAGACCCCTGAGATCCGCTGCCTAATGCCTGAGAACGGGGCAAATCCCAAGGGCTCTGAAGAATGCACAGAGTGTCCAACTCATCACAGCACACCCAACCCTCCACCGCATAGATCGTCCTCAACTCCTCGCTTCCCTCCCGGTCCCCCATCGCCCCCCTTGCTCACTCATCAAACAGCCCAGGAACAGGGCAATTTCGGCTGGAGTAATTGCCTCAGGCTGCCCAGTCCGCCTCGGGGCAGGTTAAAGCGTGTGCTCCACTTGGCGCGTCAGTGGCCAAAAAAAAAGACTTTTGTATCGCCCGTATTAAACCATCTTCATCGTCGCAGGCAAATCATCTTTCTTTGCTTGTTTTAGAAAGATCTTGGAATATGCGGTCACGTGTAATTAGACATGTCTTATGACTAAGTCGGTGCGGATTATAGATATTCCGTTGTCGTCTGACTAAGCGTTCGATTATCGATATTGAAAGCTGCTTTCATTTTTGACAAGCACTGAGGATGAAGAGCTCTCTGAAAGCTCACCCCTTCTCAGCTACCATGTCTGCTGCTTGATAATTGACAGACTACCGTTGACAAGATGGCTCCACCGTCATTCCCGAGCTTCGGTCGCAGCACAGCCGCGCCGAAGCGCATGCAACCCGCGAAACGATATCGACCAGGCAAGCCGATCGCGGACGAAGTAGAATCATCTGAAGAGGAAGACGAAGGTTCTGAACAAGACTCTGAACCAGTGCAGCAAACGCGACCTCCCCCGAGCTCTAAACAAATTACTTCTGGGCTTCGGCAGGCCAAATTGGAAGAGGAGGCAGAGGACGAAGAAGGTTTTGTGACGGAAGAAGATGAAGAGGATGCTAGAGAGAGCACTTCCAAGCCTCCAGCACAGGCTTCTCCCGGTCAAGCGCGCGTGGAGGTAACGGCAGCTGTGCAGGAGGGAACTGCCGAGTCAGAAGAAGAGGAAGAAGAGGAAGAATCAGGCTCAGAGGAGGAGTCGGAAGAAGAGTCTAGCTCAGAAGACGAGGCCCCAAAGAGACTACTACTTCGCCCAACATTTATTAAAAAGGGCGAGCGTAAATACCCTGCGACTTCAGGTGTGAGCGGCCATATTGCGAACGCTTCATCGGCGCTCGATCCCGAAGCAGAGGCTGAAGCCCTACAACGGCGCAAGGCTCAGGCTGATCTGTTGATCCGAGACCAGTTAGAGAAGGATGCTGCTGCCCGGATAGCCGGTAGGAAGACATGGGACGATGATGCCGACGAAACGGGGACAGGAGTGGACGAAACCCACATCGACGATACGGACGGCGTTGACCCGGATGCCGAATTAGCTGCTTGGAAACTGCGCGAGCTGAAACGAGTTAAACGCGAACGTGAAGCAATCGAGATTGCAGAGAAGGAGCGGGAAGAGATCGAACGCCGGCGTAACCTTACTGCCGAGGAACGAGATCGGGAAGATCGTGAATTTATTGATAAGCAGAAGGAAGAGCGAGAGACCGGGAGAGGGAAAGCAGGGTTTATGCAGCGGTACTTTCACAAGGGTGCCTTCTTCCAGCCTGACTCGGAGAAACATGGTCTTACGGAGCGTGACCTTATGGGTGGTCAATATGTGGATGAGGTCAAGAACCGCGAGGCATTGCCGGAATACCTCCAGGTCAGAGATGCGACCAAGATCGGGCGCAAGGGGCGAACAAAGTATCGTGACCTGAAAACCGAAGATACTGGCCGATGGGGAGTAGAAAGCTACTATCGATCGAACGCACCAGCCAGCAGCGCTGCGCGGTTTGGTATCAAAGACGAGCGATTCTTGCCTGATAGCCGTGACGGCGATGCTAGGAGATCATCAGGGCCATCAGGAGCGAATGCAAGTGCATTGAGAGAACGTCGTAGACCGTCACCTAATCGACAGGATAGCCGTCCTCGTTCTCGATCTCGTTCGCCTCGCCGGCGACGGGACTACTCAAGGTCACGGTCAAGGTCTCCTCCACGAAGAGATCGATATCGTGACGACGATAGAAGCCGGAAGAAACGCAGCCCCTCGCCTTATCAAGATCGAGATAAGAGACGGAAGGTGGACACAGTGTCATAGCTTTCATGCTTATATTTACTTCTTGTATAGCGATTCCTTTATGCCTGCATTTTTCCGGAGCCTGGGGTCTATAATGTTTTTATATGTACTTTAGCATGTATTCCAGCCTGTACTTTCTACAGGATATCTTAACACGGACATGGATTGGCATTGGGGTATTTGATCCCTTTATTTCTTTGGTTTCGAACCAACTTTTGATATTGTCCATGTCTAACGGGCTCCATCCTAAGCGATATACGTAGAAAGATCATCGCAAACTCTCCACGTAGACTTCGCATAACCTTGACCCCTAGTTGATTATTCCTGCTCTAAAAGGGACTCGTTATCCCCAACCGTAAACGCCACGCTTCTTAAAAACAAGGCATAAAAATGCTCCAATATGCATGAAGGGAAGGGAGTTCCCTCTTGATAGATCGTTGATGTGGAAACCTTTCAATCAACAATTAGATGGATGACTGATTCATTTGATCCCAGCTCGCTCCAAGGTCTTTTCCCTTTCCATAACCGAGTCTCCAAATTTCACCAAAAACACGGTCCTGCTTGGCCACATATCATTCCCCTGATTGTGCGCAGTCACTGAAGCTTCAAAGCCACAGCCATCACAAACTCCTTCGATGATTCCGGCTACAAAAGCCGCACAGTTCAACATGTTCATTTCCTTCGGCACGGATATATAAGTGTTCGTCAGCGGGTCGTTGTCAGTAATCATATACTCGTTAGGCGTAGTTGGAGAGACAGAATGCTCAAGAGCATCTGCCGGGCGTGAGAATAAGAGCTTCCATAAGGGTCCATGGATTAGCTGGAGTAGTGGAAGGATGCGAAGAGGTCGAACGGGTTGGTTGCTTGATGACGACTGGGATGTCAAGGTGCTCGTTGTCGATGAGCCAGTCAATGATCTATAGAGAAGGAGGTCCAGCAGGCGGAGGCCTAGCGGATAGCCTTGTTCGTTCAACCTAGTGGTATAAGATCAGTATAACATCTCAACGTAATATTATCTGCTGGTGAGAAATTTACCGTCTCTCTAAGTCTTGAATTCCTGTAACTCTTCTTTGGGCGTATACAACCATTTCAGAAAAGAGGTAACCAAAGCTGGCTTTGCTCAGTTCGGCATTCCGTGTGCGATTCAGATTCCGGTCGTATATGGTCTTGCGATTAGAGGGGACTCGCAGCCCCGTGGATGTTTGTGGGGGTTGCGGCGAGCGTGAAAGTGCCGGCTGTCCTCCCTGTGCACTCGAGCCGGCACCAGCAATCGCGCTGGCAGAGGCAGCATGCGCATGAGCCTTAGGAGGTACGCTCATCGTAGCTGGTTTGCGAGGGAGCGTTTTCGATGGAGGGTTATAGCCAACCCCCCTGTGTGCGCGCGTGAGTTTGAGAGTTGAAGCGTCCTGTTGCAGGCGTCGTGTATCCGCAAGCTGGCGTTGAAATGGAAATAGGTAGTGGGTGGGATTCGGATATATTATTCCTTCAATTGATTGTTATCCTGCGATGTTCAAGGTGGGCAAAGTAGCGTCGAGGGCGTTTTGGATGAAGCTCCCACGCCAAGATTCGATGTTGACGTTTTGATATCAACCACAATTAACAAGATGTTCTTCCTCCCTCTAGCTATTCATACGCATAGTTGAAGCCAGGTTTTCTAAAGAGACGGCCGTCTGCTCTAATTATAGCATCTCTCTCATACGCAGAGATTAAAAGACCCATATCAGCTATTTACATCAAATTATTGAGTCCATGTGCTTCTCCCTATATTCTACGGGGATTCTTTGCATTCCATCTTGATAGATAATAGAGTATTTTGGTACGGCTAGTTGTATATCATATAGCCTTCATAACCAGGTTAGCACAAAGGCATGACCAAAAGTCCAAGACGAATGTAAGTCCAGTGAATGTGCGCTACTGAGGAGCCTGACTTTGCTCCAGGTACTTGCTCTCGTACGGCTTTTGCTGTCTATGCCTGCTATTCCAATTCAGCGTGCGAGAAATGTTCTGTATCCACTCATAACTACGCTGGCCGGAAGGTATCACATTGGCAAATGGGAACCTAGACGCGGATATCGTAACGTAGTCACCGGCATGGAGCTCGATCCTTTAGAGACTCAAGTCAGCAGGTTCTCGGTTGAAGCTTCGACGCTGTATTAAAGGGGGAGAATCAGGACATACCTCTCACGGCCATCAAAACTGGCCCAGGAACTTGTCCGGGCATCATATGGAACCCCTATACGTAACACTATAGTATCAGGAAGTATAATTGGCCGGAAATTAAGAGTGTGAGCGCAAATAGCTGTAAGGAGAATGACAGGGTTTTCAGGGTGAGATAGAGAGCCGCCAGCGGCCAGGTTATATGCCGTAGAGCCTGTGGGAGTAGCAACACAGACGCCATCGGCTTGAACAGACGTGAAATGTTCGTCATCGCCAAATATCTCGAGGGACGACATTGCTAGGAATCGACGAGTGTTAGCCCAAATAGAGAAACTTGTCTGATATATAAAAAAAGGTAAAGAATCCTAACATACTCGGATTTGGCCCACGGTCAACAACAATCTCATTTAGGATTTGAAACATTCTATCCGGAGAATGTGTGACGTTGTCTTCTGACTCTTCACCGATCAATTCTTCTGCCAGATCCCTTTCTATCTGAGGCTGGCCAGAGGACCGCCGCCTGCTCCGCATAACAGTGCATTCAAACCGTAGCCGTAAGCTGACGGTGACGCCCTCGGTAAAGGACCGGTGTAGTGTATCCTTGTAGTCGTCGAAGTCGAACTTGGTCAAAAAGCCTAGGGATCCCAGAGAGAATGAGAGAACCGGTGGCACTACGCGTTGGAAGAGCCAACTTGCGTATAAAACCGTCCCATCACCACCAAGCGTTATCACAAAGTCAACGAGGTGATGGTGATCCTCGATGAGGCAGTTATCCCAATATTTCAGTCTTTGTTTCTCCAACGGCTCTTCAGTTATGGTTTCCGTATCGAACTGCTTATCATTCTCCAGCCTCTTCTCCACGTAGACAGTATATGGGACTCTTTGATCTGGTCCGAGGAGCCACCTCGTAACCTCTCTCGTCAACCGGGCTAAACTCTGGTCCTGCGGCTTCGTCAAGATAAAGATACTATGGACGTTGAGCTTCAGCTTTAAGCTGCCCAGCTTCTTTGATAACGCGCGCACATTCCACGCCATATCTGAGAGCTCTCTCTTCGTCAAGAGCCGCGAGGGCCCGGACGAGGGATTGTCGCCACCATCCTCAGTCTGCCGGCCATCGTGCGGCGTCGAAGGCTCCCCACGCTCGTCAATAAGGTCGAGCCGCAGTTCTCGAGGCTGTCCAAGGAGAGAGTGCACGAAGCATGCTGCCTGGTCTGATGTTTGTGCTTCGTGTCGACGGGCAAGGCGCGGGGTATCAGGAGAGACAAACGAGGACTTGCGACGGTGGCCAGCGTTGGTATCAAATACTACCTGCATGCAGAATGACCCCTCGGGTAACGGTTAGCCTTACATCAAGAAGCTGCCCGGCGAGCCCCAGGTGAAGCAGCAAGCCATGCTGGCTGTGTTTTGGCGGGTGTTTCTTCAGAGTCGTATCGCGGGTAGTACATACCTCCAGGTGATGTCGAATCTCGGCATGATTCTCCATGGGATCCCGCGACATTCGTAGATACTAGTTAGATAAGGAAAATTGTACAGAAGATTGCATCTTGGGAGCTTGGGGGTTGATATCACGCTGCGGTGTCGAGATACTTCAACTATGACAGCATATAATTTTATCTCGGCGAAGGCTTTAGCCTCGGACTTAACTCTCATAAAGAACTCTCACACCAAAACACCTACCTCCAGACAAAGACGAGACTACATATTTCGAGGTGGTTTACGGTTCTAACACGGAGAAACACGATATATCAATGCTACTGCCCTTTGACCAGAACAAACGCCTGGATTCTGCGCGACGGACGTGCCAGCATATCCAAGTCTATATACCTCGATATGATCGCGCCTCATCTGCCCTGGCAGCACAAGCACTAACACAAAAAGCGATCTTCACGAAGCAGTTTTATGATAGATGGGATACGTGTGAAAGGACTGGGTAGCCTGTGTTGCCCTGCATTGGTCCGACCTGCTGTGAAATCTACAACGTTTGCGGGCGTGGCGTACAAAACCACAGGGAGCGAGCAGCACAGCCTCATCCTCATACCAAACAACCCTCGTTATACAGCGTCGAGCTTGCCGGAGCCTGCTGGAGACTGCTGGTCGCAGCTGGATAATGGGTGGAAGGCGTCATCTATCCTTGGATAGAGATCACACGAATAAAAGTCAAGAGCATCAGCCTGGACACAAGCCCCGAAGTCCACGACATCGCCGCCTTCGCGAGAGAGAAAAGGAAAAGAAAGAAGCCTGAGCCAGGATGGATAGTTTGCCTATCGCTTGCCGACCTCCTCTTGTCCGTTCGAGGCTTCTTGCATCGTCAGCAAGACGATTACACGATGTCGGATGCAACACCCAGAATCATACTAGCATCCGCACCTAGTCGACCCTTTTTTTTAGCGAATGCCGGTTACCATCCATCCCATTCTGGAGAGAAACTCTGCCCGATCTTCATGTGTGGCCCTCCAGGCGAGTGACTGAACTGTATAGGTCCCTGTGGCAGCATACATTATATTAAACCGGGCTGCCAAACTGGATGTTGAATATGTAATATCCATTATCAGCTCCGTCACAAATACGCGGCCCTCAAGAAGCGTCATGCTCCATCAAGGCGTCCACATAGGTGCAACGGTTTTGATAGAAAGAAAGTGTTATGACGAATAAATATTGCAGGCTGGCGGGCCGTGTTTATTTTATTTTTTTTATTTTTTTCTTATCTTTCCCGCTTTCTTTTCTGTTCAACAAAAAAGAAAGCAAGAAAGAGAGAGAGGGACGATCCGACCAGAATACCTGCCCGCGATGCAAGCATGTTGAGTAACATTAATTGGGCCCAAAGTCCCTTACGTGGTGACTGCATGGAAGTTTAAAGTGGTAATTGGTGTTTGCTTTCTCCGAGAAGGCTCAGCATCATTATATTAAAATGTTGCTTTTTACTTCCTGGCTGCAGAGATCCGTCAGCCAGGTCAGGTTGCACATGGTGGTTTTTCCTTGAGCCATGCCTCCCTGGCCATGAATTATGAATTAATCTGGCATCGGGTAGAACTCAGCCAGCCAGCCCAGCTGCATCAAGATCCAAGGCTCTCGGGCCAGACGGCTCTGATCGACCAGGGATTCACACAAGGACATGACGATACTTATGTATCTTATGTAAGTAAGTATGTATATACTTACATGCATCGAAAAACTCAGTCAAATGAACCCAGCTGGGCCGGGCGAGCAGTGGGGTTGGCTGTGTCAACAGCGTTCAAGCCGTGAGATGAGATGACTGTGGAGACCCCATGGGAAATATGTAGGTTTCATCGCAAATAATTGACTCGTGAGAAGCGGCAGGGATCGAGGGAGGGGAGCAGAGGGTTGACCGGCGACTCCCAGATGCCCAACGTGCTGAATGGGGAGTTACACTGGCGACTCTTATCGCCAAAATCCGAAGCGAGGAAAAAGAAAAGAAAAGAGAGAAGGGAGAAAGAAGGAAAGACAGTCAGCCGGGTTGCGCACTTCGCAAATTGGCCGTTGGCCTCTGATCTGCCCTCTCAATAGACGAAGGGAAAGGGAACAGGGGAAGAAAAACAGTCGGTGAACAAAAGCGAAAAACCACCACAACTTGGATCTCGCGGTCCGTGGGGTCTTTTAACTTTTTCGAGCATCAAAAAAGTGTGGCCTCCTTGTGCGGCAGCGGTTTGCTCCAACTTGTTTCTGGCACGGAATCGGAATCCCTGGTGCGTGGTAAAGGACGCAGTTGGTGTTGGGTGATGGTCTGCCGGTTGCCGGGATGATTTCCGCCGTCGCGAGAAAGGAACCCAAGACTCTTTTTAGTGTATGGGGTATGGGATATTAAAGAAAAAGGCCTAATAAAAAAGAGACACGCTGGCGATGAAACGTCCGCGGGACCTGGGCCAAGCGGACATATACTATGCGGAGATGCGTGAAGGAGTAAGATCTTCGCTGGACGAGGAGAGTTCGTTAGGGACAAGCAATAGTATAGGCATGTATAAAGTCACCGGCAGCCCCGTCGACGCCAATTAGAATGCATGGTTAACCTCTGCATAATTTAGGGATTTTCGATTTCGTGCTTTGCCCGCCAGCCAGGGTGACCGTGATATCCATGCTAGGATGGGGGATACGACGTTCTCCCGTAGAACGTGTCGAGCCAAAGTCGGGAGGTTCTCGGATGGGGACCCCAGAACGGGAATAACAGGTAGCTAATGTAAGTAAGTATACGGAGTATGTCCATAATACGCTCGATTATACTTGTTGGTAGGGATGAGCGGCCTGTGATTGGTGTCTTTAACTCTCTTCCTTTGACTGGAGCTAACTTTGCCACCCTTGAGCAGTTTGGATGCCAGGGATGAGAAGGGATAATTCATCATCTGATTGCATACAGCATATCCCATGCATGGAATGTGAACGCACTGCCTTCTTCCTGCCAGCGAAGTACTGTATGCATCGAAATAAAGGTAACTTACAAGTCTGGGGGGGAAGACCAGGAAAAACAAACGAAAACAAAGCTGCCTGCATGATGTCCTCCCCTACATATAGTTCCGTATGCAGCTGAAGGGGAGGGAAAGTGAGTCACATCTCCCTATCTCAAACTAGCCTGTGGTATCACCTTCAATAGAAGTGCATATCAAAAGGCTAAGTTAGGATTGAAATGTCGCTCGCTCACAAAGACAACGCCAGCCACTCCTCCTTTCGCGAAAGGGCGCAGAAACAAAGCCCCTGGGGGAAACCACAAGGTGTACTCCGTACAAGGTGTACATACGGAGTACACGAGGAAACTAAGGAATGTCCAACGGAAACGAGCGTTGCCATGCTTGGTAGGCAAGTTAAATTTAGATTGGCTAATGGGAATGAGAACTATCGGATTAGCAAGTTACATGTACATGGCGTACTAAGAGCAGCCCAAATATCCCCGCCAAGTGCTAGGGGAGACCGAATTCATCCCAGGCAGCGGCTATGGGCATGGCAGTCGAACGACTAAAATTAGCGTATAAAGTGTATAAAGGTGGCTGGAAGCCTGGTTCGCTTTAAGGATTTGAAAAAAAGAAGGAAGAAGAAGGATGGGAAAATGCAAAAAAGCAAAATACATAAGTTAGACGGAGTAATGCAAGCTCAAGATGTGATCCATGGAACGGAAAGGGGGATACTGCACGGGTGGGTTCTACAAACAGGAAGTGGGCCATAGGGATGACAAGCGAAACGTCTTCGATTGATACGTTTACACTTTCGATGTGGAGGTATAGAGAGAAAAGTGTACGGGCCGCGTGACAGACGCACACAGGCTGCGCAGGCCGAAAAGGCGGATAGACGAAGTAATATCTGATGAGATCTCCTCCGTAGTCTAGTTGCAGACAGACGGGTTGTAAGTTAGTATGGAGGAAAAAGTAAAGGTGGCCCAAGGAACGGGCGTTTTCGTTTTCCTTTTCCTGTCTGCCTGAGATCCGAGACGCTGAGACCGAGGCTAGCAAGTAAAGACAGCGATGGGCGATGACGATGCTGGCGATGCCTTCAAGTTACTACTGCATTTGGAAGTAGGAAGCGGACATGATGGGCAATGCCGAACCCAGTTTCGGTCATCTTCCAGGTGTGCACACTGGTGCTAATGCATAGGCAGGACCCGGGATGGACTGTCAGCATCCTACTCTGTTCGGCTGCCCTGTGGCTCCATAAATTAACTAATGTACTCCGTATGCCACCAGATTGCATAACGTTGGTGCATCACGGCGGGCGGTGGACGGAAGGAAGATATCTCCAGTTGGAGGGGCGCTGTGCAGAAGAAATATGTACTTAAAGAGGGAGAGAAGAAAAAAAGAAAGAAAAAAAAGGGAAAAAAAAGAAGAAAAAAAGCAAATGGTGGAGACTAGCCATGCGCGTGGAACCCTTTCCCAAAAGGAACCCGCGGGCCATTCAACTCTGTTTTTCAGTCAAGCCGTGTTCCAGGGCTTCGATTCGTGAAAGCGATCATATTGGCACTTGGGCGGCTCCTTTTGAGTCGGATGGAGGCGCCGAGGTTGCCACACAAGCGGTAACCTGCCACGCCCGGCAGGTCAGACCCCGTCGCCTCCGTATCCTACACCGTACTCGCGATGAGAAGGGGGGTGGATAGGAAGAATGGTGAGACTTCGGATCTAGATATCTCCTCGGTTGTTTGTGCTGTCGACGTGGTTAGCAAGGGAAGGACGCGCGGATGAAACGGTCGAGATACTTATATTACTGCCTTGCTCCGGATATAATACCCCATGTCCAGGTCCTGGCTGATCCCGGCCGCTCCAGGGCTGAGATGCCCTCACCCGGCGGGCCTTGGGATCGTATTCTTGTTCTTGTTCTTGTTTCTTGATGCTTGATGAGAGAAAAAAGCGAAGACGGACATCGCCCAAAGCGGCAACTGGGACTGCGTATCCTGCCGTTAGTCAGCATGTATCCGTAATACCGCATACTGAAACATGATACGCGGGCCAAGAAAGCAAAAATACCGCGTATATCATCGTATATCTTACGCGAATGTGACGAGTTTCGCCCCCTTAGCCCCCTATATAGAGAGACCCCTTTCCGGTTATATACATACTTCGACCTAAGGGAATCCCTGCTGGCCACCGCCTCCGCCTGTTGATATTGGCGCCAGCAGGGGCATCTTGCCTGCGATGATCGATGCTACCGTCTAGCTGAAAGTATATTGCGGCCTCTTGGGGGAGAGGAAATGCTCCGTATTCGGCACTATCTCTCTCAGCCCCATCCTCATCCAGCTTCGAGAAGGACAGGCATCTTCTTCTCCGGATGCCCAGGGTCTGTAGTCTGTAATCAGCAGGCAGTCCGTACGTAGCATCATAAAAACTGGCAAGCATGGGGCTCCATCAGTTTCCAGTTTTGGGGGTGATGGATGAGAGCCAGCTTGCATATCACATCCATCCTTTCCTTTGACCCGCTGGCCCGGCCCCATTCCCTCAACACAGACTCCGGTGCATGAGGAAAGAAACGTCGTAGCCTGGGCGACATGTCAATACTTTGGATACTTTGTAATGTGTATCTGCAATCCCATGTGCGACGCGGTCGGTGCAACTATTAATATAACCGTATCTGGATTGCGACATCGCTTCGGCGAGAGTTCCGCCATGCTGGTGCGTGCGTGCCACTTTGCACCGGTTCGACTGGTAATTTCAGTAGTATAGCCCATCCTCGTCGGTACAAGTTGAAGTATATAGAGAGGGATGTGATCTGAGCGTGCTGCGGGCGCTTAGGTTTCTCGTCATTATTGCCTCTCCCCCAGTAAAAAGGGCCGTAAAAGGGACATAATTAGTATCCGAGATCGTTGTTCCACTCCTGTTCCGCCTCTGCCTTGCTGTTTCAAGCTGTCTTTCTGTATCGCCGTGGTGTCCGGTGGGTCGTGGCAGGTTTCTCTCCGTATAGTCCAGCGTCGTACCCTGCTGATCGCATTTGACAGACCAGAATAACCTCCTCATCCCCCCCCCCAAAAAAAAGAGAGGTGACAAGATAAGTATACGTAACACGAAGAGGAGCATGCAGCCTGGCCGCAAGGTTCGCTCTATCACCTACCCATCAGGTAGCTTGACGAGCGTGGCGTCGGGGGAAGCCAATAGCCCAGGCGATGAGCGATCTGATGCTGTTGGCTGAACTGCATCTGCATGCACCGCATCCATCGGCAGAGCAGAGGCAGCGAGGTACCCCGTAACTAGCAGCGGTTTGACCCAAGCCATGATTTTCTTTTTCTTTGCTTCTTCTGCTTGTTTTTTTTTTTTTAAACGCTTTGGCACCGATACGGACGGGCGATGTTTGTTCCCCATGGCTGGGAGCTGGGATGCACCTTGGTCCGTCCATTCACCTCCCGCCCTGCTTCTCCTGTCGTCCACTGTCGAGCCATCGTGTGATTGATCCCTGAAACAAGAGCCTGCTGTCGTCTCTCTCTCTAGTGTTACCGCTAATGTAAGACACTCCACCGATGAGACGGACTGAGAGGGAGAGGGATAGAGGGAGATGGATGTCTAGCCGATGCTGACTGCCTCAGACATCGATATATCGATGGGATAGCCCGAGTCCAAACTTAGACCCACGTCCGCGATCTGGATCCAAGCACTGGGCGTCTCTCTCTCTTAAGATTATAATATAATACGGCGCGCGCATCACGTCACGGCTGCGGTGGACGGCGACGGCGGACGGTCCGGTCGAGCTGCTGTGGTCTTCCTTGATACCTCCCGCATTTCGCCAAAACGTTTTACTTTTTTCCCTCGTTCTTTTCTTCTTCCTGGAGGGTTTTCTTTTCTGGCTCTGCTTTGAGCTCTCGCACTGGACGCACTATCAAGGATCCCCATCGCCTGGTCAAACACAAACAGGCCCGGGTGCATGGCGGCTGCTGGAGCCCATGGGTCTTCTCTGGCCCTGCCACAGCATGACGCTTTCTTAAAATTATATTCAATGCCCGAGTGGATGGCTCCGGCCGTACTCCACCAGCATGGGTTCTCTTCTTTTTTTCATTCTTTTTTACTCTTTTTTCCCTTTTTTTCACTGTGACTTGATGATGTCTTTCTCCATATTTATTTTATTTTCACGAGTTAATATTACCGCCTGATCTCCACAGGGCCAGGCTATATGGGATCTTCTATATGAAATCAACCAACCTCTCTTCAACCCGTTCAGGAGAACTCTATACATGCTTACTAGCAGCCCGGTCTAAACGCTTGGTATCTGGCAAGCTGTTATATTGTCCAGGGGACGTCATAGCCAAAGTGGACTGGCTCGTCTGCCTTATTTTCATTCCCCGAACAAAGGCCCTCCTTCTCCCCACATAACAATGGTCTTATCCCTCTTATCAGACCTGTTGCTTGCTCCTTTTTTTTTTAAAAAGTACTTGAGTGGAATTTTCTAGTCTTGTCATATGAGATAGCTTTTTCAATCATATGGCAACTTATTTCCATCTCCGTTCCTGAAACCTTTATTTCTTTCACACCCGCCAACATAACACTGCAACACAACATCGACATCGCACACGCACACGCACACGCACACACAACGAAGAAAAAAAAAATGTTCCAACAAAGCTCGAGTTATCTTTCTCTTGCTTCTGCAAACCCTTACTCAGACTCGATTGATCAAGATATCATTGCCTCAAGACAGGCACTCCAATCTACTGCTCGAGCAATCAGTGCTGAATCCAGCTCTCGCCTGGCAAGCATGGCTGCTCATCACTCTTCAGACCATACCATGTTGGCGCCGTCAAACAGATATGAGCTTCACCAAAGCGCATTGATCAGTGCCGCCGGTCTGCCTCGCTCGGCATACTCTTCACCAAATACCCCGGCGTTCTGCCATCAGCAACAGAACGCCGCTGCTCAGAGCATGGCCTACGAGCAAGCATCGGTGCCAGCCACGACGATGGCTGCATCTTCGTATTTCCCAAAATACCAGCCGGTGCAATATCCCCAGGCCCAGCCTATCTCCTCGGACTACATGTATTCATCCATGAGCCAGCCGCTATCACCCTACGACCAGTATGCCATGGCCTCGGAAGCGTATTATGATACCTACCTACCTTCAGGCCTGTCCATGGCCTACTTCCAGCAGCAAGACGCAGACATGCTCTCATCCGCCTTCAACGACACACCGCCAACCCACGCTCATCTGTCTCTACCCGCCATGGACAGCAACACCGCCTTCTCGACTCCAGACATGCCTTCAAACCAGCAATTCCCTGAACCAAAGACACCACCACCTCCAACCTCATCCAGCTCCTCGTGTGAAAGCGTCAGGGACGACGACGATCTCGTAGGCGTCGGACTCTACGATGAACCGCTATCCACCTCTTTCTGGGAAGAGTCGCTCTCCAGCTCGGTCGACCCAATCCTATACCCACACCCGCTTATGCGCAAGGGCCTGAAGCTAGAGGAAACCCTCGACCCATCTACCCTGAACTGCAGTGATATGGATGCAGATGGCGATGACGAGGAGGAGGAGGAACAGAACGACCAGACTGCCAAGGACGCAGACACAACATCAAAGTGTCACGATTCAAACACAGCAGCCGGATTGAATACTCTGAATGATGGCCACTTGTTCCCGGTGGACGATGCCGAATCATACAACCCCCATGTGAACTGGACGGCAGCGCCGGCAGTCATGCTTAATAGCTTCGCAGCGTTCCCAGGGTCCTACCAAAACTTTTATTCCACTTATTAGGAACCTAGACCAAATCGTATGGCTGGACCATTCTTTAGCGCTTCTTCACTTCAGGTAGATAGATATTTTAGCTACTATTAATACGACTATTCTTCATCTCAATCAACACACCCTTGTAACATGACTCCATCCATCCAAATGGTTCTCATAATCGGAGTTGAGATTTGAGTAGTTGATATTTGCAAATTTAAACACCAGCCCTATATCGGCTTAGTAATATATTCTCTTATTTTTCATTGGTCAAAACGAGTACCAAGCTTTTTAAGCTCGAGCTAAACTTTAACTCGGCAAAAAGTTCGAGATGTCGTTGATATTTTGTATTTTCAGTAAATGCGCAGAGGGGTTGGTTGTTTTTGGTGTTATATATGCATATAGATGCATATTTGTTGATTGTTTACATCTACTATCGAAAAAGAGGAGGACGAGGAAGAAGAGAGAGGGAAAGAGGAAAGGATACCTAAGTGACAATGGCAAAGCCAAAAGTGACGCCGTGGAAGGTGCCCTCCCAACTTGTCTCAGTCCGAGATCAATTCTATCCCAAGTCATCCGACGAGCAGGATAGCCGGGCCAAGGCCTGTTCGTTGGTGAGACGCGACCTGTCCTATCTCAATGTTTTCCTCTGAAGAAAACTAATGTTTCATTTTCGTCCTAGGTCTGGGTGTGGAAGGTCAGAGGGAACCTGCCGCACGCAGTTGAAGCCACTGCACTCTTGACAGATGCAATATTACATGATGACCCGAGCAAGAATTCCATCTTCTCTATCCGGGCCGCTTACTCGTTAGCCTTTTGCAGGCAAGTTCACCCCTCCTCCGTACTCTGGTTTCATGCTAACGATATTTTTTTTTTCCAGGTTCGTAACTGGACTAGTTGACTCGAAACTCCATGGCCGGAAACAGTCCATGTATCAAAAGGCTATGGCCGTAGGTGTTCCCGCATCTTTTGTGGAGTTACGCCATGAAGCTACTCACAGGGATTTACCTTCCCTTGTGGTTTTGAGAAACGCAGCTCAACGGTCCATGGAATGGCTTTGGGATTTTTACTGGGCTACCGTCGAGGATGATTGTAACTTTGTATCCGACGCTCCCGGAGTTGCAGGACGAGAAGATGCGGAGGACGAGAACATGGGGCCCCTGAGAGATGCTGTATGGGTTACCCTGCGGCCTCTTGTTGACTTGATAAACAAACCGAGGAAGAGCGATCGAACAAGCGCCAAGGCAGGGTCACTGTTGGGCGAAGAGGAGCGCAGCATGCGAAAGCTCGGTGCATTTTGCTGCAGGGAAAGTGCAGCAGGGGCTGTGCTGGTGCAGGCACTACTGGATCCGGACCTCGACATCCTTGTATCAACTGTGCAAGAGTACGTTTGAACCATTCCTTTGTTGGGATCATATTGACCTTTTTACTTTTTTTACTAAAGGAGCGACGGGGAGGACGAGCTACGATCGCCGTTTACTGCCTGGGACGAGGTGTTGAGAGGGATATGTCGATATCACCCTCCATTCACGACTACGCTAGTCGAAGAAATGGCTTCCATATTGATTGCTGCTGACACAAAAGGCTCCAACAACGATAAAGGCCAGATCTTAACTGACCTGGAAGATGACTCGTACGAGGAAAATGTTTTCTCGTGGTTAGAACATATCCTTACTTCGGAAATCTGGGCTACGATATGCAATCGATACCTCATCTTGTCACACCTCGAAGCATCCTGCGGTGCACCAGGTACATCTGCAGGGTTTTGGGCCAAGCGGATACACGATCTGTTGTCTCACCAACAGTATGAAGATTCTATGATTCATACCAGGCCTAGTTCAACGTCGGAAGAGATGGAAGTCGATACGGCCGGTCCGTCTGCCGCTCCTGATACCTCAGCAGATCATGACTCGGACATAGCTGTCCTTCGAGGTTACGGATGGGATTTTGGTCAAAAAATTACGTATAAGCCCATAGGCAGCACTGTTTGAACACCTTGCACATTACAGCCTGGCAACGCCTATTGATTAATCGTTCCGGTTCGTCGCACGGAGGACGGAGGACGGAAATAAGGGCCTGGCCAACGTCGGATGGTCGGATATATGTCGAGTAGAGCCGCGAGCTGGGCCAGGAAGAACTGCAACCTCGTTGGCTGAAAGACCGTTAGCGCTGGGATTATCTATTAGTAAAGCAATGGCTAGTGACAAACAACCTATCACTCGTAGTGTATTTGACCTACGTATAGGGGGGGCTTTTAGTTATGATTCCAATCACGGTCGAGAATTAAATGGTATATAATCAAATAACCAGGCTTAACTCCTATCTCGAAATGCTGTTGTGCTTCTAACCCTGGGTTGAGGTCTGAGTAAGCAGCCAAAGGCAGCATCATCACATAAATACCTCCGTACACATCCCCTCACCAACGTCATCCTCCATCACCAACATCTGTCCCTCATGAACGCGGGAAGAACTTTTATTTCTCGTCGGTTGATATCAGCAGTAGCCAAACGCAAGATGCATATCGAATCTATTCCCATGTGTGAGTGACAGGCTATCTCATTATCATAGCTATAACTAGATGCGTGTTTCGTTGCCAATCCCCGTTTGTTGGTTGACCAGATATTCCGTCATAGGGACCGGGACCGGTAACAACTATGCATACTTGATTTCAGATGATGCAACAAAGGATGCCATGGTAGTGGACCCAGCAAACCCTCCAGAGTAAGTCCAATCTATGTTTGAACGGAGCAGGGAATGTGGCTGATAATGTGCATCCGTTAACCTGAATATAGGGTCATCCCGGTTCTTACATCCCACATACATGACCGGAAGATCAACCTAAAGGCTATCATAAACACCCACCAGTAAGTTTATTCCTGTCGACAAGTGTTTACGGGAATGATATCAGAGGCTGACCATCACATAGCCACCATGATCATGCTGGCGGGAATGAGGGAATTGTACGTTCTCTATCAATGTGACACAACCAGCTCTATAGCTGGGAAAACGCTCCGATGTAGTACTTGTGGACAATCGACTGACAGAGCTGCCTTGATATCCCTCTAGCTCAAACAATTTGGCAAACTTCCGGTGATTGGCGGGAAAGACTGTGCCCACGTCACGCAAACTCCCGGACACAGCGAGAAGTTCAAAATTGGGGAGCGGATTACCGTCACTGCTTTACACACCCCTTGTCATACCAAAGATAGCATTTGTTACTTTGCCGAAGATGGAGACGAACGCGTCGTATTTACCGGTGACACGCTATTTATTGGGGGTATGTCATCCAAAAGCTACCCTCCATGAGGGCCGGCAACAAGGATTGTAGTCTTATCTAACATGGATACATTTGTACGATGCAGGCTGCGGGAGGTTCTTCGAAGGTGATGCAACCCAAATGCACAAGGCGCTCAACGAAGTCCTGGCTTCACTCCCAGATGATACAAGAGTATATGTGAGTCGCATGATCTTCTCCATTTGGGCCGTTCCGCAGTGTATGACTGATATTTATTGAAAGCCCGGTCATGAATACACGAAATCGAATGTAAAATTCTGCTCCACAGTTTCCCAGTCGGATGCAGTCAAGAAACTCGAAGACTATGCCAATAATCACCAACAGACCCAGGGAAAATTTACAATTGGTGATGAGAAGGTACCTTACCCGGCCTCCTTGTGCTACTGGCTTTCAGCTAGATTTGGCCATTGCTTAGCCCTATTACATATGTATAAATTCTAACGGTATCTAACAGCTTCACAACGTCTTTATGCGTGTCACAGTAAGGATATGGTTACCCCCATACCCCACTCCCTCTTCCATCCCCGACATGAACTAGCGCTTTATAACTAATGCATGACTCTTTTTCAACTAAACAGGACCCTGAAGTCCAGAAGGCCATAGGTGTTTCAGACCCAGTTGAGGTTATGAACCTTTTGAGGAAGATGAAGAATAAGATGTAGGGGGCAGTGGTGGCTAGCTAATTTGTATGTGTACAATCCTACAGGATGTGACCATAATGCACAGTCAATCATGTGAACATCTGATTTCCCTGAACAGTTTCGAGGTATTTAGGCATTTTATCAAATAAATCCATATTTACCCAATATAAAAAAGCTTTCAACCCTAAAAATACTTACTTGTCGTCGATTTGTATGTACCTCTCTAGCCTGAACGAAAAATACTGATCTGAATGCCGTTGTTTGCTTTGTCCTTCAGATGTAGGGTAAGGTGACAAGCATATACTAACAATGAAAACTAATTGTTGCCTGAAATGGGTAGCTCGGGTTGGGTAACATTGCCTAAGAGAGATTTTGTGGGAGGATTCCATCAAAGCAATCATGATGTGGTGGAGGATCACAGAATCATATTCACAGGATGAAGGCAGCTCTGTTCAACCTCGTCCTACCTCGATGGATGGGTTAGTAAACATGGAATCAACAATACGGGGGAGGGAGGCAACCGTCAGACACACCATTTCACTAAGTTGACCTGATTTCAAGATATGTGTTAACGTCAGATTATTAACTCCAGCTGACTATGTGTGCTCGAGACGGGAAAACTTACTATCAAGCCGATGACCTGTTCTATTTCCATCGTTAGAAGAAAAGAGCAAGGAATAGTAATCAGTGCTACAGGGGAACACGGAAGGGTGTTTTTGTCCCACAAGTGTGGGTGGTCCGTCTACGCACGCCTTTTGTGCTCTTATCCAGCCTGGTTCGATTAAATCGCATACAAGGATTATTTATTACGGAGAGAGTAGACGTAAAATGGGGTAAAGGGAATGAATGCGGTTAACATTCAATAGGTTTTGATATCTAACTACCCATCAAGCTTTCACATAAGAAAGCTTGAGAGCTATAAAACCGTATTCTACTGCAGTCGAGGGTATCTCGAGTTGGTATGTCTCCCACACAGCCACTTAGCTCCTCATAATCCGTAGTTAAACAGATATCAGAAGTCAAGACCGGCCACCGGGGTAAGTCTAGCACATTTTGAAGAAGAATAGTGACTGAGACCCATCAGGATAATCTTGCTTCAGTGTCCACACCTGCTCGTCCTAGGAATTGAAAACGGCAAGTTCTAGCTATTTGAAGAAGCGAGGGGCTGGGAAGGGTACGAGGATATATCACTGTCTAAGTCTTTTTGTATTAGCATAGTTTTTCCTATTAGCATATTTCATAAAATTGTCCACATGGCGACTCTCAAGCAATACAAGGAAAGAAACCCTTTGTCTATTATGTTGGCATCACACAAGAATAGACAAATATCGGTCTGCCCATTGGATATTATCATTGGGGTGAGAAACAAGGCGTCATCTCATAAAGAAGTCTGAGTGTGTGGAAAGTTGAATCTTTGGACGAAAAAGAATTCAAAACCAATAAGCGGTTCGGATAAACATATATCCTTAAACACGTGAGAATATCACTAATTAACGAAGGATAATATATTATCCGTTCCCACCGGAAATGCTAAGTAAGCAACCAATGGGAAGCTCCTTCGACTTTCCAGCTTCAATATTCTCTGAACATCTCAAAGACGAAGAGAAGATGCGCAGACGCTGGTAGCAGATATCCGAATGACCGGCCGCGTGTTCGGTGCCCTGAGCCGTCAGAAGCGGGCATTTATCTATACCCTCCACTTCGCGGGCACGTTCTGCTGGTTCAAGATCTTCAATGAGCACTTTTACGAACTCAAGGCCTCTGGGGGCCCGTCCATGTATCCCACGATACACTTCCAGGGAGACTGGCTGCTGATTGCGAAACGATTTAAACATGGCCGTGACATTGGGTTCGGCGATATAATTGTCTATAAAAAACCGCACGATTTCCACTCCGAGGTTGCGAAGCGGGTGGTTGGAATGCCTGGCGATTATGTGTTGAAGAACCCTCCGCTGAACGGGGAGACTGTTGTGGAGGAAGATACGCAGATGATACAGGTTCGTCGAGTAGACTGTCCTTTGAATAGATGGCTATAGAAGCACGTTAGGGCGTTTTGACTGAGTTTATATTCTAACGGGCTGTTCAATTGATAATAGGTCCCTGAAGCTCATGTTTGGGTAAGCGGTGACGATGCGCCGTGGTCCAAGGACTCCAAAGATTATGGACCAGTGCCGATGGGCCTTATAATAGGGAAAGCTCTGGGAAGAGTCTGGTATCCGTTCAATTACGAGCGGTTTGAGAACCCATTGAAACCGGTTACGACCGTTGAATGCTAGAGATGGGATTGGAAACACATATCTGTACAGAATAGTTATATCACAGTCATGCTTCTGGGCTTGGAAGGGCTGTGCAAAGTGGTCAAATGCTAGTGTACAATACTATAATGAAACAAAATTATATCCTAATACATCAATCCTGAAATGAGGATTATCTGAAAGCAGCTGGGTTTCTCCTCTTGTATGGAAGTGGCTCAACCCGTTTCCTCTTGAGCTCAATATCTGCGCCCTCTACCTCGAGCTCTCGCATAACAGCCTCCATGTTATCATCCCATTGGGTTCTGAAGAGACTAGCACCAATTGGCTTCAGTTGGTGTCTGGTCTCCAAGGTTCGAAGGCGGAGACCGTCTCGGTTGGTGATCTTCTCAGCAACAGCTTTGGGGTCCAGTGGCTTTTGATCCTTCTGCTCCATCACGAATACAGAAAGTCGATGGTAAGGACTGCCCTTCAGTGCATAAGGTGCCGCCCAGGGAAGAACCACTTGGGATTCAGGAAGGTCTCCTAACGAAAAGAAGGTGGAGGTAGGCGAAATAGGAATGTTGACTGCAAGGAAGTTGACTTTGCTGTCAAACGTGTCTGATTCCATGTTTGGTATATCTGGGTCGACTACGGCAATGGTGACCAGCTTTTCACCTTTATCGAACGACTGGATGTCGATGTTGGGTGGGAGCATGCTGACGCGGGAGTCGACGAAAACACCAGGTTGGATTGGCTTCTTTCCGAAAAAAAGCTTCACGTCGACGATAGGATTGGCATGAGCAAGCACATCCGGGATGACCTTCATCTGTGTAAGCCGCTGGATAAGAATCAATCGTCGGTACTCTCTCCATTTCCGGTTGGCCAAATGTCGATAGATCGGTCTGGACATATCACCTAGTAAAAACTCGAGGGTTAGCTTCTGAGACTTCCTATTGATTATACAATGAAGAAGAATTTACCCAATCCATCCTCGAATCGTTTCTTGACCAGGGGATCATTGATGTCCGCTAGAATCTTCAATTCCTCGAGATGTTTTTCCATGCTTTTAATCCTGGCTTGCTGCTTTGCCTCTCCTCCAACGGTCGCCGGGTCTGCTTCACGTAACCTAGCCAATCGAGCCCTCTCTTTCTCTATCTGCTGGATCTTCTCCTCGCGGTCCTCTTGAAGGACCTTCCGAGCCTCCTGAAAGCATTGGAAGGGTAGCTGTTCGAAAGGATGGTTGGGCGAACCCTGAAGGGCTATACGTCGACGACGAGAACCGATTGGGAACTTCCCAGCCCGTATAAGCTTCCGCTCAAGACGAGGACTCGATACCAGTTCCGGGTCGATCGTTCTGTAGAATGGCTGTTTGGGAGCTGCTGGTTGTGCTTCAGCGTCGGTGGCAGCAGCTGCGGTCGAAGAGAATGGACGGTCCAGCCGGAGTTGCGACGCAGCGAGACGGCCTCTGTACGCCTGTCGGAGGCATTGCAGTATCGGCTTTGACGCCGCTTCGCAATGTGCCATCGCTGCTATGCCTCAGGGCGTGAAATGTTCTTGTTTCGACTGTCTTTTGAACGCGCGCTCGCCGTGGTTTTTCTCTCGCTTTTGCAGCTTTTTTTTTAACATACAGAAATCCGCGCTAGTGCCGAAAAGGGCAACCAGCCAAAAACCAAAAAACTGCGACCTTTTGCACCAGAATCCTCACGTTTCTCGCAATTCACCAGCATATCGACACGCCGTGCACTCGACGTTCAGAATGGCGGCAAGCAAGCCCATCGGAAGCCTGAAATGGCTGTTACGGGGGAACAGGGGCGTTTTTGGTGGTCAACTTGAGGCCTCAAAGGTGAGAGACCGCTTGTCCTCAAGAGAAAAAAGACCTCTGCTTCCAGGTTCAAGAGCTAACGGGCTGGTTATAGCAATGTATGGCTAGACAGCAGTTTCGGACAATGGCCACTGAAGCAAACTTGCCCAGGGACTCGATATCGACGAGCCAGTCACCGCTAGTGTTGGGCCTCCAGGACGACATTCCCAAGCCAGTATGGAATCCAGCTCCTGCAATTGTCACCCTCTACGACTTCCCTTCGATGGAGCCCATCCAGCACCTCGAATATAAGGCCGAACACCTACTCCTTCCTCTGCGCCGAGACATACTGCACCGTGCTGTCATCTACGAGGGCGACAAGACTCGACAAGGTACTGCTAGCACAAAATGGAGAGATGAAGTACGAGGTAGCGGGAGGAAGATTCGGCCTCAGAAGGGTTCAGGAAAAGCCCGACTAGGTGACAAGAAGTCGCCAATGCTGAGAGGCGGTGGTGTAGCCCACGGCCCCCATCCACGAGACTTTTCGACCGACCTACCACGAAAGATTTACGATAAAGCCTGGCGGACGGCGCTGAGCTACAGATACCAGCGAGGCCAGCTGATTGTTATCAATGACAACATCTCCCTTGAGCGCGGGTCTACGGTCCATCTGCTCCAGGATATTATTCAAACACACGGCTGGGGCAGCGAATTTGGCCGGTCATCGCTCATCACGGAGGTCAAGAAGGAAAGGCTCTTCAGGACTGTTGCAGAACTTGGTCGAGATGCAAGGGCTTTGGATCGTGCGGATGTTGACGTGAAGGATCTACTCGAGACCGGACGATTGATCATTGAGAAGCAGGCCTTGGACAAGATGCTCGCCCTCCACTCGAGTGACCTTGGCCGTCCTCTTGCAGACCTGTGATTGGGATTCTAGGCATAGTATGGCGTACAGTGTAATATATATATGAATAGAAGTATGTACCAGTAAATTTATCGTCTGCAGTTTTCATGTCACTCGGTGATGACTTTATACTCGACTCACTGGCATAACAAATAGAGAGAGCAGCGTCTTTCGTCTTCAACTATTATCTCTAGTGTAAATCATGTCGTTAATCGCTACTTATTTATCGTTGTTGGCGCTTGAGTCCGCGCCGAAGCCGCCGAGCGAAGAAACCGCAGGCCAAAACTTTTTTTCACCCAGCGCAAGCTTCGGCAACAAGAACTCACCACTCGGCAGTCGTTGAACATATAGCAATCGTTTCGGTTCCAGGGCCTTTGCAGTTGCAATGTCAGTACTTTTTCTTAGATCAAATTGTCTTCGACCCTCCACACCGTCGAGCTGGTTCTCACGGAGCCTATCGCGCCAAATGCCACTACGGGCCAAGGTCGAGAGCTCAGCGTTCAGCGGAAAGATGAGAGTAAGTAAAAAAGGGGGGAGGAGAGCGTCTGCTCTTGCGCAGGAAGAAGATTTTTAGGTCGACTGACGATTTATTTGTTTGGGCTAGATGCTCTCTTCCGCAGCTGCTCCGAAGGAATTCCCAGACGACGACCCGGACGATGTCCTCTTCTCGAGCCTCCATGGCGTCAGGTTGATCGAGCTTAACCGACCAAAGAAGCTGAACTCTCTCAATGGCTCGATGGTGCGGAAGATTCTTCCTAGACTCCAGGTACGCCTCTACAGATCCAAATGCACCCTTATCGTGACGAAAACGGTACTAAGACGCAATTGGTATTTAGGAATGGCAAAATTCGCACCTTGCCAACGTTGTGATGATCGCTGGTGCGGGAACCAAAGCCTTCTGTGCTGGAGGAGATGTTGCGGAACTGGCACAGCAGAATACGCAAGGTGTTAGTGGCCAGAAGAAATCCAGGGAGTTTTTCGGACAGGAATACCAGCTCGACCATTACATTGCGACCTACAGAAAACCCTTCGTTGCGATTTTGGATGGCATCACCATGGGCGGCGGAGTTGGACTCAGCGTTCACGCGCCGTTTCGGATAGCTACCGAGCGCACCATGTTTGCAATGCCAGAGACCACCATCGGCTTTTTCCCAGACGTTGGCGGATCCTTCTTCCTTCCACGCCTTGATGGAGAGATTGGAACGTACCTTGCGTTGACTTCGGAGCGCTTGAGTGGCGTGCAGGCATTTTATGCAGGCATTGCAACTCATTACCTTCCCTCCAGTGCCTTGGGCAGCCTTACCAGTCGACTCTCGGAGTTAGTGTTCCGCGATATGGCTCCATTGAAACGGCGTCTTGACCTCATCGAACAGACTATCTCCGAATATACCATCACCCTGCCAACTCTCAAAGAAGAACCAATGCTCCTGGCTGGTAGCCTCCGTGAATCCATAGATCGATGCTTCGCTCCGTCGACCGTTGAAGAAATCGTATCCGCTCTGCAGGAGGAGACGGTGAACCCGGAATGGGCAGCAAAAACTCTCAAGACAATCAGCCAACGGTCTCCCATTGCTCTCAAGGTCACCCTGCGTCAACTTCGCCTGGGCAAGAATTGGACTATTTCCGAGGCATTCCAGCGAGAAGATCAAATTGCTGGACACTTCATGGCCCACCCTGACTTTGTCGAAGGTGTTTCTGCTAGACTTGTCAATAAGCCTCCAACAAAGCCTGTCTGGAAGCATGGATCACTCGCTGAAGTCACCGACGAGGATGTGGATGCATTCTTCCGCATCCCAGAGGGCGAAACCCGTCTACCATTGCTCAGCCAGGATGGAGATTACAAGGAGTATCCTTATGCCAAATTTGCTCTGCCTAGAGAACGCGATATTACGGATTATGTCCGACAACGACAACCAACTCAAGCCCAGGTCGTCGTCGAGGGTATTATGGAGATGTGGGAGGAGAAGCTTGGGGTAAAGGAGAAAGTGATTGAGGTTTTGAAGCGAAAGACTAAAGAGACAGAAGAGGGGTTGGTATTGGTTGAGTAGAGGGTTGATCGTGTCGTTTAGACTAGTGTATGTACGTTTTTTGTATTCCTTTACCTGAGCTAGCTACTAAATAGAACGGGTCATTAACACCAACTACATACTTACTTAGTATTTCCATGGACTAGTAGCTGGTGTGGTACATCGCAGTTCCTAGCTCCTCCCTTTCTCTCATTTGATCATTAATCTGTGTCATTACAATTATGTGATGGTATATAGGTATTATTCAAAGGAAGCCTAATCACAGGCTGTAGACATCTATCCATCATATATCCTCTATGATGTCAAACTATATAGTCACGCAAACTGCAAAAAAGGCAGGGCTATCAATTTTTATATAGCCCAGGACCTACTACCCTACCCTACCTACACTTGTAGGCATTTCAGTTCCAGCGCTGAGACATATTTTATTGTATTGCATCTATTCAACTATTTTCCTTACAGAATCGCCAAGGCTCGTGGATGCTGATTGCCTAGAGCAGTCTACCTGCTTATCTGAGTACGTAGATAGCCCTGAGAGTCTTGTACCCAAAACTCAGGCTGTACTGTTTGATTATACAGGTTGTTTCTTCCTGGTATGTCTGTGGACAGAGGATAAGCAGCAATGGAATAGAGCTGGCTTATGGCCAAAAGAACATTCCAAATGGCGACAGCTTCCTCATACACTTCCTTAATATAAAGAAAATGCCATCTATGTTATATAATGCGGCTCTGGCATAGTTGTAGGTATCGGTTATCTGCTTGATACCTGCCAAAGAACGTACCCGCCGGATTTCTATATGCCTGGGAGATGCCTCCTTTTCTGGAACTTCTATAGGGTTATCAACTACCAGTGATCCAGCATAAATTCCCTGCTATCTAATATTCACGGGCTTCGAAAAAGAACTTTCCCTAATAACACATAAATGTTATAGCCACCTATATCTGCTTTCTAGCCATCACATTATATTAATGATTTATATACTTTTTAATTATTATGATACTGCTTTCCAGCCCCTTCCCTGCAGAGAACAACGTCGATAATCCAAACATTTTTCTTTAACCAGATGAGACGCCAGGTATTGGTCCATAGGCTCTCATATATATCAAATGGCTTGAGCTGGTTTACTATTCTATTATATCTGCACTGCGGCTTCTATCTCTTCGCACAGCGCATGAAACATATGGATGGAGATCTTGAGCAGAAACTTACCATCTAAATCTTGCTAGTCGCTGATATTGAGGAAATAACCGATCCATTGTCATATTACCAAAACTCGTGGACTGAGAGATGAGTGATGATGGTTGGAGCCGAGAAGTGCAATTGAGACTCGAATCAGTGTCGTTGTTACCCACTGTTTTGATTCTATGTCACTCAATTTGTATATATATCAGTTTCCTACAGGAGACGCTGCAACCTTAAAATGAGCACTCCAGAAATTGTCAACAGTACCTCTTGTCGGGCGGGGTATACGACGATATGCCCTAGAGCTGCGCCTACGCTTACCTCAGGATTTCCGGATGGGGTGCCCACGCTATAATGTCTGCTGACCGGTTGAATTGTAGTAATCAGTAGACTCAGCCACGAATTATGATCTCATAGTCGCTTCTAATCCAAGGATATAGGGTGGTATTCATGGGAGCTTTCGATATGCTGTTGAATGGGTATGACGCGTTCTCACTTCTCTCTGCTCACTAGTTACGGTACCACTCAAATATCCTCGTTTGGCCTGTGAACTAAAGTAATAATAAAATGATTCCCGTGGACCAAAATAAACACCTTTAAGCAAAGTAAATACAGGTCTTTAATGTATAGAAATGGGCTATATCTGCCCGAGATAGGTTATGCGAAATGCAGCATGCTTCTCGATTCTAAGCAAGTTCGGTGACTCACTAGAAAACTCTCTCGATCACGTTACGAGCGATGGTGGGAATGGCAAGCTGGGATGGCGGGGTTCGCAGGACGTGTTATTGCGTATCTAGATATGATGTTTTGGTGATTTAGTGGTACCGACCCAATGGTACTGAACCACCAACCAGTATCCGCTGTTCAGGAACAAAATGACGACGTTTTCAGAGTCACCTGGGCCTACAGCATGCAACGTGCCCTCTAGAGCGCTATCTGCTCAAATATCACCATATTAGCTAGTAGCCCTGTCTGACCACGTATATTCGATAAAGATGCATAGATGTTTAGTATGTAGTAAATATTTTCTCCACTTGTTCTGGAAGTGCGAGGAGCGTTTGGTGGCCCGAGCGCTGGACTCGGGCCATGCCATGTGGGTAACAGGACAGGGGCTTGGCTTTAACCTTAAATTATCTTAACGTCAACCCCCCATCTATATACGCTGAAACAACCCTACACTTCGCAAAAGGAGAGGGATAATGCATGACTCTCCATGAAATGCACTTCATGAGCGTTTTTAATGCCATGACAACCAATATCAGTTTATCACTGCGAGAATCGCTCGCCTTCGGTGTTCTCATACCAATATATTGCTAACTATGTTAGGGCCATGCTCTGCAACTAGTAGGCGTACTTCCGCCACAGTCCATCCAGAGTGAGGTTACTAGGACTGGACTGCTCCAGACCTATATGAGACCGTGGATGAAACTGTATGCCTCTTCTTTCCTCTTCCTGGAACCCATGAGATTCATACCCTATGACGCCGTGAAAAAGCGCGCCTCTGGCAGAGCTATGCCAACTACGTAAAGGGTAACCTCAAACCAAACAATTTTCCTCTTCAGTCCATGGTTCCTCCTCTTTGGAGCGCCGTGATAGGACGTTGATGCAGAAGGCCGAGACCATTACGTCGAGTCCGTTGATTAATAGCCATCTTTAACCAAAGGACAACCTCAAACCGAACATCCAACCTCATAGATCCATGGATTCCTCTTTTGGTGAAGTCATAGCAATGACGCTGGGGCAAATAATGAGTGTATAAAGCAGAGCCGAATTTCCCCCCCTCCCCCCCCCCTCTTCCTCCTCTTCGTTTCACCACGATCGCATATTACGACCCGCATTCGGCCAACCCGTCGCAAGATAATATCATAAAACTGCTAGTACGACTATAGCAACAACCACAGCCTTCCTTGAATAGAATTTCAGGATACGCCCGCCTTCGATCGTAAGTAGCCCACTCTATACCTATATACAAGTATCTAATGGGCTTGAATAACAGGAGCACAACAGAACGACAACTATTTGATCCCGAATATTATTCAAAGAGAAAACGACACTTCCTCGTAAGTAGCCCATTCTATATCTATATATCCAATATCTAACGAGCTTAAAAGAGCTGTAAAAAATGGACTACCTCCCCGCCCCCCAAGCCGGCTTTCAATGCCCGCTAGGCTGGGCACCTGCTCCCGCAATGGGTGCAGCCTTGGAGGAAGACTACCAGATGTTTCAGCAGCCTCAGCTGAATCAGCAGCAGCTGGCAGCATTTCAGCAAGGGCTGCAGGAGCTAGCAGCAATTCGGCGAGAGAAACAGCAGCTGGCAGCAATTCGGCAAGGACAACAGCAGCAGCAGCAGCCAGCAGCAATTCAGCCAGAGCAACAGCTGCTTCAGCTGCTTCAGCAAGAACAGCAGCAGCCAGCAACAATCCAACAAGAGCAACAGCTGCTTCAGCTGCTTCAGCCAGAGCAACAGCAGCCAGCAGCAATGGAGCAACCGACACCGCATCCGGTTCCAAGCGTACCAAATACACCATCATCTGGGCGGCTCAGTGGTGACGCAAAGCAGCAGCGCACCAGGGAGAACAACCGAAATGCACAGCGACGTTGCCGGCAGAATAAGAAGGAGGCTCAGGAGAAGAAGGACAAGGAATTCCAGGAAATGAAAGAGGAACTCGGCAGATACAAATGGGCATTCTGGGCGCTCGACGAAAAAGTCAACGATGCGATCTTCCACTCCCTCCTCGGCAACAATACCGACGAAATCATCCCAACCCTGGCATTGTCAGCAAGTGCGTTGGAATGTGTTGTGGAACAACAAGAGAATGAGGGAAATTGAAATTGGGACTTGTGTTTTATTTCATTTATAACGCGTTGCGAAGTTTACGCTATATTCTGCACCTGCACATTGTTTGTTATATTTCCTACTATCCTGTAACATTTCTCTCATGTAATTTATTTTTTGGATGTCATTTAGTGGGCTAGGTTTCAACAACCTGTCCACCCCCCTGTATTATATTTTTATGTCCCATGTACTTCTATTCTGTACGTATTTTCCTATCTATCACTCTGTATCATATTTTATGTCTATGTACTTCTATTCTGTACTTATTTTCCTATCTATCAACCTGTATCATATTTTATGTCCCATGTACTTTTGGTTATGTACTTTTTTCTTTTTTTGGGCGGGATTCAACATCCTATTCAACCCTGCCTGTATCATATTTTGTTGCGTTGATAAGTCAACGTCCCATGTATTTGGTTCTGTATAATTTTTTTTGATAAGTCAAATGTCCCATGTATTTGGTTCTGTATCATTTGTTGCGTTGAAATGTCCCATGTATTCGGTTCTGTACGTTTTTTGGACGTGGTTGACGGGCTTCAGCATCCTATTCAACCATATAGGATGTTCTCTGCTTATCCGATGAGTCGAAGCCTGTACATAGCCGTGAACAATACACCAATCCGCGTCCAACTTCCTTGAACCATAGTCGTAGCAGTGTCGTAGCAGTTGTAGTCGTGTCGTAGCAGCCGTAGCAGTGGTAGTGGTAGCAGTGGTAGTAGTGGGAGCAGGCTAAGTGGCGACTCGTGGCTGCGTCTTCCATCAAGCAAGCTTCCATGGTGTAGTTGGTTATCACGTCAGTCTCATATTACTAAGTATGAGGAGCAGCTCAAACTGTTCTGACATCTGAAGGTCGCCAGTTCGATCCTGGCTGGGAGCATTTCTTTTTTCTTTTTCTTTTTACTCACTTTACATACACTCTTTATATTTACGATGTTCTTGATGTTGTGTTCCGATGTTGATGTTCTCGATGTTGTGTTGATGTGGTTTAATTATTACTGTGAGCGACGTTGAAGACTGATGCTAATTACTACTGTACAGACAACTATCAAGACACAACAACTATCCAAGTCTACTCGCGTCCGTCGAGGACTTCCCACATACGCAGCTGTGCAGCGATGCCTTTCCACAGGTCAACCAACATCGTCGCTACATCGGCCGACTGCGTTCCCTCAGCCAGCTTAAACTGGACCACCGGCTGAAGCTCGCGGACGCCCGTCACATCATGCAAGAAGGAGCCAAATACCCGTCCCAGCGTACGCGGAGTGGGCAGTGTCATGCAGAACTCGCAGGGCCCTGCGCCGTGGAGGTGGAAGTACTGGTGGGCGGTCTTCCGGTCTGCGCATTCGTCTGCAGTCAGCGCGAGAAGGCCGAAGATGGCGCAGATTAACTCCAGCTGCATGTCTGTCGTCAGCGCCAGCAGGGCCATAGTGATCATTCGGACCTTCGCTGCGAGAGAAGGAACCATGTCTGGGACGTATTCCTTGCGGCCTGGGTCTCGCGATTCGTTCGCGGCCGAGAATGTCTGGTCGTGTATCTTCTCCAGGACGCTGTACAGATAGGACGAGCCCAGAATACCACCTGGCAGCTCGCAGAGGAAGTGTCTGAGGACCGAGGATATGTCCTGGACGTGGGCGTCACCTCTTGTCCGGGCGTATTTATAAACATAGCCGGACGGAAGGCGAACCGACCTCGTCGTCCTGCTGATGGTCTCCTTCACTCGCTCGGCTCTGAGGATCTGGGTTGCATAGTGGCCATACAGCGCTGAGACAACCGACTCGTCCCACGAACTGCCGTATCCGTACGGTGCAGAGGTACCTACATGGGTGAAAACTGGCTTTTAGTCTGGCGCAAAAGTGAAGTTTGTCGGCGGGCAAGGGGCTTACCATGCTGCAGCAAGAAGTGGACTGGAGCTGCAATACAGGTCGGCAGTCGAAGGACTCCGGGCCCATACTCGCGAGGAAAGGTGAGAACACTCTCTCCTCCGAGGCGAGCAAGGTCTTCGATCGGTTTCCCTTCAAGTGTGCCATATTGTACTTGGACATTTATATTTGCCATCGTCTTGATACGCCGCAACGAGTGTCTGGTGTTGTCTTTTCGTTTGACCGTGAGGTTGGACTTGACTTTACGCAGCCGGTTGAGCAGGGAGGTCTGTCGTGCGGGCGTCTCAGCCACCTCGACTGCATGGGAGTTAATATACCAGCACGTTGAAGGTTGATATAGACGGCATGCACACGCTTACCTGGCGCCGTCGAGGTTGGTATCTCCTCAGGTGTCAAAACACTCAATCCAAAATATTCAGCCGATACATTGAACCCAAGCAGTGCCCGCGATCTAATCAATTCCCTTCGCCCTTCGTTATTACCTGCAATCAGTCGCTGAGATGCCGAGTTGGAAGAGTGAATACTTCCACTCCTTCGCCCAGGTACCATATCAAACCCAGCAGACTTCGTGGGCCTGTCTCCATGATGCTCTTGGTTTCGGTTATAATAGCTACCGTCCGAGTTCTCCGTTTCGTTGCTGAAGGCCTGGGACGAGCCCCGCGGGACAAGGGCAGAGCGTGTTCCCTCCCACGATACCTTCATGGCCTTACCGTCAGAAAAGGGATTTGACTCGGCCTCAGACGGCGTTATCCTGTCTATTGTTTCGATGGGACTTGTGGCTCTCTTGGTAGGGTCGTGGTTGACCGTTATGCAGGATCTCTCGGACAGAGCTGTGTGGCTGCTTGTCTTACTCGTTGTCCCCATCCCATTATACACGCCCTCCCCAGTCGTGACGGCAAGGTTCAGCGACGTGGTGTTGCGATGCATCATAGGCCCTGCGGCGGGCTGAAGCGTCTCTCCTCCCTGCTGCGTCTGCCTGTTCGGATTACGTGGTGGAATCTTGGGAGGTGAAATGGCTGATTCCCCGACCGACTCGTCTCCCCCTGAAAGGTGAGCTTGTATTTGTTCAACCAGGTTCGCCGTGCCGGTATCCGTTAACCCAGCAGCTGGCGGTTTCGTGCTGGACGTTTCGCTTGATTGCGTGGACTCGCTCTTCTCATCGGTAGTAATGGCGGAGCGGCGGACCTTTTTTGGTGCCAATACGGCTGAATGGAAAACATCTTGAGAAGACGACGAATTAAGGCTGTCTCCTGAAGTGTTTGCCTTTCTCCGTTGCTGATGCCTCACATTTCGTTTGGATCTGCTATAGAAACTGGTCAAATAGTTGTATGCTTCCGAGAGCCCCATTTTTGGCTCTTTTTTTCGGGCGTATATGTACGATATAGCCTCGATGAGTTTGCTGATATACGATTTGCACTACTTGTTTTTACTGCTTTTATGGCCATATATTGCCTAGATGGCCCAAATAGGAAATATTTACTAAAGGGGGTGCTCCTTTCTTGCAAGGTGATTGTTGTGCTTAAGTAGGAAGGTAGTAAGTAGGCTGACTGGTAAACAAAACATGATAACCCATAAGGTGAAGAAGGAGTCTGAAAGACAGGCGAGAATATACAAAGGAATCCAATATATCCATTATGATGCTATGATGCCAACAGTATCTGGAGAAACTACCAAAAACAAATTCCAAACAGCCTCCATGATTTATTCTTCTATTCATGCATCATCAACGCCAGAAGTCTCCATTTGACCCAAAGACTTATTCGAGCCTCTCTTCCCGTTTCCAGATATTAGATGTGTGCTTTGCCGTTCTTTTGAGATTAAGGTCACATATATGCGGTTTGTTCAAGATGGAAAGGAAAATAGCGAAACACAACAAAGGGAATGTAAAAAAAATGACGTCGTTTGCAGTAATGCATAACTCCAGCCCAACGCCCACCGGCATCCCTCAAATAATAATATAATAATATTAAGAGCAAGAACAAGAAACGCCAATTTTTATGCACATGGTTTCTTTATCGTTTATCATGGCTCATCCTGCTCACCTTCTAGAAGTAGGTAATGGAGGATATCACTTAATGCAAGGACTCCTCGGAGACGAAAGTGGTCATCGACGACTACCAGGCGATGGACTCTGGATCGACGGATGGTGTCAAGGATGGTATCCAGCCCGTCTTCGACGGAACAAGTATAAATTCCAGGGAAGTCCTAGAAGCCTGTTAGCCAGTTTCTGTATGTTTCTAGATGTTTCTGGAATTCCAGAGATTAGGTACTCACTGGGGAGCGCTTCTTTAATACATCCCCTACCTCCAGATTGAGGTCGTCATATACACCTCCCTTGATCAACGTGATGACGTCAACGGCCTCGAATACGTTATATACAATGCCTTTACCACAAGATCGTTAGTGAGTCACACGCTTGCGAGAAACTGGGCTACATGGTAAGCACATACCTTCACTGTTGACGATGGGCACACTTGATATGCTCCTTTCTACCAACTTGTGGATAACATCAATAACGGGAGTGTCCATCGAGGCCGTTACGATGTCGGTGTAAGTTCCGAGATTGATCTCCTTTAATGGCTTCCGTAACTTCTGCGTTTCTGCCACGTTTACCGCGACGAATTTGAGAAGACGGTACTGGGTGAGTACGCTGACAACTAGTGGCCTTTCTGTTTGACTGTCATATGAAACCAAAGGTACTCGACGTGCCCTGGACGATAGCATGCTACGACATGCCTCGTACAGTGGACGTTCCGGACCTATAGAAATGGTTTCTGGCGGCGCTACGCCAAGTGCCCGTTCGACCTCTGCAAGGGAATAATTAGCTTCGATAGCTCGTTTTATATGGGTAATCCTGGGTCCAAGGGTATATACCTCTGAGGCTGTTTAGGCGAAACTGATCGATTTTGGCCAAAGCTTCCTGGTGTTGGAAGTAATACTGTATAACATTAATATAATCTGATGTTGTCAATATTCCGGCAAACGTAGATGTAGTAGAGTCCCAGAGAGGAGCGGAGACGATTCCTACACGTTGAGGATAGATTAGATATCGCCCATAATTAACCACTGAGGTCTGCCAAGAGGGATATGAGGGCCCGGGGAAGGCAAGGACATGGTCGAATAACGTACCATTTTGAATAAGGATGTTCAAGCTCTCTTTCACTGATAATGAGGTGTCGAATACGATGAGTCGGAAACTGAGCGGCAGCACATCATAGCTTGTGCGGACCTTTAAGAAATTTCGGATGGCACGCTACAAAGTAAAAGAGTTAAGCCGGGGAAGGAAAACGTAGAATAAATAAGCACGAATATGTTGAGTTTGCAACAGATTATATTCTTGTTATAATTTTTAAACAAGGATAGATGATGGTTTTCTTGCATCTTTGTATCTGGAGGATCGGCTGGGGTATATATAAGTCAGGTGTGCTACTGTCGTCCCACCACTTTGGGCCGGAAACGTATATATAACCCAGTACGTAGAACGGGCAGTATTCCAGCCGTGATTGGAATTTCCCCGAGATTGCAGTTGACGGGACACGAGAGCAGTCGATGGAGCGGTCGAAGCTTTGGAGCTCCTTGAATGCACGGGTGGCAAGAAAGGGGTTGGGACGGGGCAGATGGGGGAGTAACAAAGCATGAAACACGAAACACATAAAAACAGAAACATATGCTGGGCCTAAGAGCTTACCAATGCCTGTCGTTCGTCATCGTCAACAATCCTTTCCTGCTGGGTGGGGGTCGTTGGTCGCGAGTAACCTTGGGGCCGTAGATAGGAAGATGGCTGCACAAAGGGTGCCTCATGACTGCCCTTAGACCTACTATGGGTGTGCGAGCCGCTTGCATGAGAAGTAGGAGAATCGGAATGTCGTGGTGGACTAGAATATTGTCGGGATAATGAGTCTTCCATACTCATATTCTTCCGCGGACGCGGGTAACCGTTCGTTTACCAAACAAAAAAAAAAAAAGAAAAAGAAGAAGAAAAAGAAGAAGAAGAGAGAGAACGAGCTGGCCCTGCCAACTAGAAGTCTAGCATAGGCACTCTCAGTAGACCAAACAGCAGACCAATTATTCGGAAGCGGTGGTCGTGCGGGAGTGGTGTGTAGAGATATAGACCTGGGCGGCTGGTGGATGCGCTACGGTACCGATGACGATGGAGCGAAGAGGTATAGTCGGAGTCCCGATCGAAGGTAGGAAGAGAAGGGAAGCTCTATCTAGGGCCGCGGCGGCCATCCAATGAATTGATAACGCCTGGTGTCCTGGGCCTCGAGGGGAAGAAGCAGCGCGATCGATAAGCTGTTGTTGGTTGGTGGGGAGTATTTGCTGCCCTGTGGGAGCCAAGGGTTAGTTACAGGGCGTCCTGGGGGGCTAGTTCGCGACCAGCACTGGGGAATTGGAAGCTATCGCGGTCGCGCAGACGTCCAGTTGCTCAGCAGCAGGAGAGACACTGAGGATGCGCGGCAAGCAGAGTGTTTGTGATACTTGTATAGGCGAAGGCAGTCAAAATGCGAGCAAGGTCGGCGTTGCTTCGGGTTTCCCTTCCTAGCTCGGCGGGCGGCGGGCCGACGGTTGTTCCAGCCGGCTGACTCAGCCATATCTACGCAGCCAAAAAGGGGTTACAGGGAAAGGGACTGGACGATAATGAAATATAGGGAACGAGGGCTGGACGATAATGAAATATTATTGAGAAACGCCGGCTGATGTGCTCAGTGTTTAAAATACGGGTAAGAGGTATCTCAAACGGCGCGCTATCCGAAAGAACTCTACGTCTAGTTCTAGCATTGGTGCCACGACAAGCAAAAATATCAAACGCCATTTTATAAAATAAAAAAGCACCTTCAAGTCACAAAAACAAGGGCTTGATATATCGTAGACGTAGCTAGAGATCAAGCCGTGGTTGTGGCTGTGGTCTCTGGCTGGTCTTTGGCAGGATCATTGACTGCCAGGCTCTCCATTTTCTCCTGGATATCGGCAGGAGTGTCGGATGGCTGTGCGGCGTTTGTCTCTGCAAGGCTCTTTCCAGGTCCTCCCTTGAGGTAGTCCTCGTGCTCGCCAATAAACTTGCCTCCCTGGATCCATCTCTCGCGGTAGGCTTGTCTTTTCTGGGTGGCTAGGGCATTAAGGGCTGGCCAGTAGACGGAGTGGTCGTATTCAAACTCGACATCACCACCAGTCACCTTGAGGAGCTGTGAAGATGGGACATGTTGCCGCATGTCCTCGTTGAACTTCAATTTCTCCCTCGTCAACGGGTCAATGAACGGGGTGATCAGTTTGAAGAAACCAAGGATGAAAAACGACACTGCAACGGAGTCAGTCGGGGTTGTTTAGTGTATGAAAAAGGACAAGCGGCCGCGGGGAACGTACTGTTAATAACCAGGGCCCTGCCGAGACGCTCTGGATAGTGGTTTTGAAGGATGCTCAAAGTTTGCCTTCCCTGGGAAATCGTAGCGTTCTGGCCAGAGCTGGTCTCCTTGAAATTCACCAGCAATGCAAGCGATTCCTGGCCGGGCCCCATCAGATCGATAACACGCTCGATCATGAAGACCAGATGCTCGATTTGGCGGGGACTGTGTTCGGTATTCTGCTTGCTAGGGTTAAGGTATAGGCAGGGCCGGGCGTGGATGTCGTAACCGAGGATCACCTGCTTTCCGGTCTCATTCTCAACTGAGATGTACTCTGGAGTATGTTTTTTGACACCGTACTCGCGGCGCCAGACGAGAGTTGCTTGCAGGCGGGATTCTGCACTGTTGACGTTCCATTTGGTAGCACGAAGATATCGGAGCAGGCATTCCCTGGTAAGGAACATGCGCTCATCATCGCTCAGCGGCTCTACTGGCGAGTTCTTTGCGGACGTAGTCGGGATAGTGGACCATCCGCTCACCAATGCCAGAAGGCCGTCGTACTTGGATTTCTGTTCGGCGGTTAGCTCTGCCGGAGGGGGAGGCTTGCAGTGTTCAAGCGGCCCATGGAAGAGGGTTTTGATAACGCCGTCGGCAGCAGAGGACGGAAGGTTGGAGATGTCAACGGTTTTCTCCGCAGGCTCTTCTTTCGAAGGCTGGTCTTCCGTGTTCTTCTCTTCCTTTGATGTGTTATCCTCTGGCTTTATATTCTCCTTCTGCAGCTCCTGCGGGGATGCAGCTGCGGCCGTAGTAGCTTCATCGGACGCCATCCTGGTTTTCCGGAAACAGCTCAAACCGTGACACAAGACAGTAATAACAGTAGCAACTTCACGGCCTTCTTTAATCGTTGTATCCTGAGCTCTCCGTGTTCCCTCCTGTCTGTCGATGTTGATTTCTCTACCCCAAAGCTCTCCTTCTTCCCGCCAAGATTAAGTAATCCCTTTTTTTTCAGGGGAGCTGCGAACGGCAGAATCCCTCACCGCCTTTTTTGTTAAATTGAAGCGCGTTCCTAGAGAAAAAGAGACGCGTCAAGACACGCTTTCTATATGCTCAACACTACCACCATTCGTCATTTCTACGGCCTATATAGAAAGACAATTGAATAATTGACGATGGCGGAACCAGTGGATCAGCTAAATGAGCTTTTTGGAGGCCCGTTCCCTGATGGACTCCCCAAGGACGTGTTGGGAGAGCTGCTGTCCATCCTGCAGTTCCATGCCATCGACCCCCAAGAACTTTTCTATAAATGGGAGTCTTTCTGTCTGAAGATGGGTGGAGAGGAAACAGTGTTGAGTCTGGATTCCGTTCGGTCCTTCAAACGCAGCCTTCAAGATTCTATAGAAAGAGAATCGCGAGCAAAGACGCAGATGCGGGGCGCGGAGAAGAGACATATAGGAGCAGCAACACCTCGACCGGCAGCTGGTGGGAATCAGGGGATACTTGACATGTGAGTATTGTGGTCACATATTTAACTATGGACACTTTACTGACGCTTCTCAGGCTAGATGATTTTACTCCAAATACGCCCAAACGAAGCGCGAACGGTCCCACTGGCAGTTCCGTAAAACGAAAGGCATTCGACACTCCTACGAACTCAAGATTTAATAAAGGTGCGAAATTGGATTCTCCCGGGGGAGTTAAGACTCCATCGCGGGCAGTCGACGGGACCGCCAACGGAAGCTCGTAGGATATCCCAAGCTTTCCAAATTGATGAGCCACTGCAAGTTATTAACGGTTGAACAGTGTAACCCCGTTCGCCTCCCGCCAAAACAGTGGCCAGGTTATAGAGACGCTCAATCCCCATATGAACATGGCCTCCGCTCCGTTAGCACCCTATGCGGATTCCCGCATCAAATTAACCGCAAACACCGATATCAAGAAGTTTTCCTATAAGCCTATGGCCATGAAATTATCAGAGGCCTCTGAGATCCTCGATGACCGGATAGATGAATTTATGGCAATAGTCCAGAAGCATCACAAGCTAGAGGATTCTGCTTTTGGCAATGCCGCCCACCAGAGCACACGTGAGATTGTCGCTGTGGGGAGAATAGCATCAGACAGCCCAGAAGGGAGGCTGAATACTGCATCTCTTGTCCTCGAAACTTCTAGGAGGACGGGAGCAGGTCTACGGGTGCCGTTAAAAGTCGACTTGCTACAGAATATAAACTTCTTTCCTGGTCAGATTGTCGCTCTGAAGGGTATAAATGCTTCTCGTGAATATTTCACTGTTTACGAAGTATTGTCTGTCCCACTATTGCCATTGCCGGCTTCATTGCAGGCAGAAATCGAGGCCACGAATGAAAAACTCGATAGCTTTGGTGATCAGCCACTGAACTATATATTTGCAGCTGGCCCTTATACGGCAGATGACAACTTAGCCTTTGAACCGCTGAAGACTCTCTGCGAGAAGGCCGCAGAAGAGTGCGCGGATGCTCTCATATTGACTGGGCCATTTATAGATCTGGAGCATCCTCTTATTGCCTCGGGTGATTTTGACCTACCCGAGCTGAAGGGCCTAGACCCGGACACTGCTACCCTCACCACCCTTTTTAAACACTGCATTTCACGACCGTTGACCCAGCTCGCCTCGAAAGTGCCGAACATCTATATATTGCTTATCCCTTCTGTCCGAGATGCTGTTAGCAAACACGTCTCATGGCCTCAGGAAATTCTACCCAAACGAGAACTAGGGCTCCCTCCTAAACAGGCGAAAGTCGTCACAAACCCTGTTGCGGTTTCGTTAAATGAAATCATGGTGGGACTCTGCGCTTCTGATGTTTTGTATGAGTTAAGACGAGAGGAGGTGGTGGGTGGGCGGCCGAGCGAGAGTGACCTTCTAAGCCGACTGCCCAGGTATCTAATCGAACAAAGGCATTTTTCTCCAGTTTTCCCTCCAACGGCGCGGGAGAATCTACCTAAATCAGGCGTCGATGAAAGTGTACAGATCGGGTCGATGCTTGATACTAGGTTTCTCAAGCTTGGAGACTGGTGGAAAGCAAGGCCTGATATTCTAGTCACCCCTAGCGTACTGCCAGGGTTTGTCAAGGTAAAAATCTCCCCATTCTCGCTGATCTCTATGCGGACTCGGTGAATGCTAATAATGACGCTCTAGGTCGTTGAAAGTGTGTTGGTTATCAACCCTGGAAAGCTATCCAAGCGTCGAGGGCCTGGAACCTATGCCCAAGTCGCACTTCACCCGAGAAAAATCACCGAAGAGGAGCAGGATTCGAAGTTCGTCGGGCACAAAGTATTTGAAAGAGCGAGGGTTGATATTATCCGCATATAAAGGCTCAGAATTTTGATTTGCGTTGCAACTTTAGCTAGCCAGGGTATGGCGTTTCTAGGAGTGAGTTCGGGGTCTGGTTACTGGTATAGAATCTTGATGAGAACATGTAAAATATGCTTTGTTAACACAACCTGGGTATCTATTTTGCGCCATAAAGAATGATAAACGCCGACGTCCATACTTCCGACACCACGTTCATCGTAAACAAACCATCCTCTTTCTCCTCCTCGCAGTACTCCCCGGAAGCCCAGCAGTACCGCCTCTCACCCCCAACCCAACACCAGTTGTCCCTCTCACTGTAGGCCTCGACTCCCCTCTATCCCCCTGCGTCAGTCGAACACCACTCATCAACTCTTCAAGTCCCAAATCGCGCCAAGAAATCTGTCTTCTTGAATCCATGGCCCTCGTAATGCCAAACGCCGCATGCTGATCCGGTACAACATCGTCTTCGTCTTCGGGATTAACGGGCTGGAACTGGGGTGGCACGAAGATGTCCTCTATTGGTAGGAATGAAGGGATGTTGGCCGGGGATGAAGGGTCATTTATAGCGTTTTGTTGTTGCTGGTGGGCATCGGATGAATTTAAAGACGCCGATGAGAAGAGCGAGGTGTGTGGACGGTTGAAGTCTTCAAACACATCTGCTAGACGTGGATGGTGGAGGTGGAGATGTGTTGCGGAGGAGTCTTTGGACTGTGGGATATAGTTAGCCTATAAGCTGTTTGTAGGCACAGAGGGGGGAGCATATACTATACCATTATTCTTCTCCCTTTAATCTTCCTCTTATCAAGGGTTCGCCGTGAATATATTGTCGTGTTTACACCAAGAGATCGAAGTCTAGAAGTGGACCTCGGTTGTATAGAGTCAATCACGTGATGTACTACTACGCGACGAGAAACTAGATATCCTGATAGTAGAGACTTACCTCTGAAGTAAGGATTACTGTGGCATCGAAACATCACCTGGGTCTGAAGAGCCTGAGTTTCTGCTGCATGGGGTTTGCAGGCACAATGAAAGGGTAGAAATTTCTCAATCTTTGGGCAGCCAAGGCAAGAAGGGGGTTTATATAGTTATGAAGTCACCTCACTGAGTCAGGGGATATGACCATTGAGCTACTAACAAGTTAACATACAGCGTCTCTCGAGGCATCGTCGTTGGGTAAAATCTAGTAAGTAAATAGTTATGAAGAAGGTAGAGTTGCATGCTTTTGTAACGTCCCATAAACCCATATTAATTCGTTCATCATCATCATTTTCATTCCATGACGTCACGCAATTGAGGATTGTATACTTCTTGCCCTCGAAATCAACACAAATAACAGAGAGGCTGGGGAGGCTGGGGACATGTATAATATACAAAGACGGAGCAGAGCTTCTTCTCCAGCTGATCAGGGCCACGAGTCCGTGAATTTCTGAGCCCCGATTCCTCCCCTCGCGACCCTGGCCCCGCATTCTCCTTGCATATTGCGTACTCGTAAAATGTTTGCCAGTGATGGCATTTGCGAAATAAGTAACCAGCTGGGTGGGCCGGGGTAGTTTTAAGAATCAGTGCTCATTCGATGAACGACCGGCACGGCGCTGGGAGGTAAACTTCCCATCTCGGTGACTACCATGTCCACGTACTCTGCCGGGGTAAGATCGTGCATAATATTCAGGAGCTGCAGGTTAGGCATCTCGCGCCAGTTTTCCAGGGGTAATTTTGGATTTTTCAAATGTGCTGGTATCTCAATGGCCGACGACGAGGAGCCCTTGGACGTCTCAGGTTTGCTATTGGTGACTGGTGGAGGGATATCTGTAAGTTGTGTGCGTGGCTCGGCGGCGACTAGCTCGTCGGCCTCGGCAATCTCGTTGACCACTATACTGTCGAGTGCGACACGGTCTGTGAACTTGACTGTCTCGCAGCAGACGATGACGGGGATATTCATGCCTCCAGCCTTCTCCTTGGCCGACATCGCGACCAAGGCGGTGCCGACTCTGGAAAATAGACCGCCATTACTGGTCATGGCGTGTGCGCCGAGGAACACCTTTGTCGTATCTTTCATAGCCTGGCTGATTCCGTTGATGAGAGAATATTGAACTTTTAATCCAGCTTTGGCTAATGTTTGGGCGAGGTGTCTCCCTTCAAATAAAGGTCGGGTATCAATGATTGAAACACGGAATTTCTTCCCTAGCTTATGCGCTGTGAGCAAAGTCCTTTGGACCACACTGCTTCCTGCAAAAGTGAGAATAACGTCGCCATCATCTATCTTTTCCGCGGCGCTGTTGGCGATGACCTGGCCGGCGACAGTGACCTTCTCGCGAATGAAATTCTCGATGAACTCGTAGATTTCTTGTTTGGCTTCAGGTTCAGGAACAGACGGGTCGATGGATGATATAACTAGCTTTAGTGCACGAATCGCATTGCCCTGACTGATTGCGAGGGGTCGACAGGTCGCAAGAAAGGCGATCTGGTGGCCCAGATGAGTTGTTAGGTGTCTGGTCAAGGACGTTCCCGGGGGTGTGATATAAGACTGAACAACCTTGAGATCGCAATAGAAAATTAGTACCCGGCGCATTGAACCATGTATAAGAAGAATATTAGTGACAGACATACCCTCTTGAATGCCAGGAGTGTCGCAACGCATCGCGCACTGCTTCCACAGATAACGTAGTCCTTGACCTGCATCCCGAGCGAGAGAACCGCAGGATGGACATCTTTGTTTGCGCCCGCGATGCCAGTTCTCCTGGTATACCACGGCAGATGGCCAAACACAGCCACGACCTTCTCGTCAACGACCTCTCTCCTCTTCTTCTTCGACGATGTCGACTCGACCGGCGCTGGTGGGGTGGGCAATGTGTGCACCGATCCACGCCTCTGTATCGACGACTTGCTCGGCGTCTTCACAGACTCCTGCTTAGCAGCAGCAGTCTTCTTCGGAGTCGGCGGGGTCTGCGGAGTAGTGGCAGCGGTAGAGCTCGCTTCATGGTCTTCAGTCGCTGGGCGAGGACGTTCCTGTTTGTCCTTTGCGCGCCTCGAGGCCTTTTCAGCCTTTGCTCTCTTCTTCAGTTCGGCGCCAGATAGTTTTTCTGCGCTGCCCGGGGTGACAGGCTTCTCCTTTGCCTGTTTCTGAGCACTGGCTGGCTTCGGGGTGGTTGCTGGCGCTGTCTCGACTGGCGGAGTAGGCGCACTTAGCGGCGTCGTAGTGGGCTGGTCTTGGGCTGGAGCACTTGTTTTGTCCTGCGGCGTTGCCATTGTAGCTGTTTCTGATACGGAGATGGCAGGCTGCTCGCTGTCGAAGTCATTGGCAGTGGCTGTAGTTGTCGTTGTCGTTGTTGTAGATATCGTCGTGGTTGTGGTTGTGGGATGCGAGAGAGAAGGTTGAGTCATGGGCCAGAGAGTCTGCCAGGCACGCTGCAGCCAAGATGGCCACCAGATGCGCTGGAGATATCTATACCATCCAAGGCCTTCTCTCATCTGCTGCTATACTGATGATGGTGCTGTTATACTCTGTTACTGATGCTGCTGGTATGAGTGTTAGAACCGAGGCAATAAGAATTCAATATTAATATAGTCGGCTTGCAGCCTTGTCATTTATTCATTCACGCTATCTTGCCAATCCCACCAGACAAAGGGAATAAGAAAAGAGAAGGACGATGTCCAGCAAACAAATGCACGACGCCTCCAGCCCGCGGCCTGAAACACCACCACTGTTATAACCAAAAAACCGCAAGCCCCCCTAGGAAAGGATCGTGTCCGTCGAATTAGAAAGGTGAGTGTGGTGGTAAGAGGAGATAGAATGGTTAGCTGTTGGCTCCGAGTTCGCCTAGCACCCTCCTCCTACCGTTGTTGGGCCGTGTAGGTCTCTTCTTGACGCCGAACCGTTCACAGTCATCGGCCAGCTTCCTCTTGAACAGGTTCAGGTCCGATAGGAGGTCTTCCATCTCGGCGTGGACTTCGAGGGCTTCAAGGTCGAAGCGGTTGAGGCCGACCTGGTTCTCGCCATCCAATATCTGATCGTCGTGGTGGCCTGGAGGCGCCGTGTTCTCCTTCTCTGCGTCTTCCTCTAGTATCTCGATACTACCTTCGTCTTTCTCGGGGATAGAGAGCACGCTACTCTGCCTGTTTCGCTGCTTGACAACCTGTACCGGAGGTATGGGGTTCTTCAAACTTTCCAGTGCGAGCTTCAGATGCAGACGGAGAGCCTCGTTCTCGGTTTGAAGCTGCCGGATCTTGGTCTCGCTGACCATTTTCGTTTCTTCCATCAACTGCTGCATCTTGGTGACCTGTTTCTGGTATTCCTCTAGTTTCTCCGTCTGCATCTCGGACTCGCGCTTGGTGACTGCCTGCTGGCTTACGCTGAGCTGTAGTGTGCGGATAATCTCAGCCATCTCTGCAATCTCGGCATCTCTCTGGGCGGCAGATATGTGGTCCTGGTTGACAACTGCACGAGTACGGATCCGTTTCGCCTGATTGGCATATCGAAGCGTCGACAAGGTCTCGTCATAGTCTGCGGGTGCAATACAAGCTATCATAGCAGTCTTTGAATTGCCACCTAAACTGTCCTTTAACAGCCAGGTCAGGATAGAGTCTCGGTACGGGACAACGTCTTTAGTCTTGCGCCCGGTTTGGCGTCCTTGTTTTGAGTCTGCCAAAGATGCAATCACACGGCCCAAAGTAGTCAGCGACTTGTTAATGTTCGAACCCTCACGCAACCTCTTCCCCGTTGCTTCAGTAGATTTGGCGCGTTCAGAACCGGCCAGATCTACTAGCCGGATACGGGCGACTCTCTCTGTGGTTTCATCGGAGGACAGGTCATGGTGAATCTGCTTGAGCATAATGGTAAATACGGCATGCGACCTAGAGCTGGTGTCGTTCATTTTCGTGCTGGCAATTGTCCGGGAGGCGTCTCCTTTCCGCATATAACGCATGATCTCAGCGATATTCCGAACTGGTACGTCTGTTAGATCCTTCACATATGGGCCATCTGTTGGCGACTCTCGGATTTTGAGGTAGTAGGGGGGGTCTGTCCGGGGGACTAGCAGATCGCGGACATGCTCGTTGTACACTTCGAAGTAGGAAACGCGGACATTATACGTAATATCTGGGGACTCCGAGTTCTCAATACGCTGGAACAAATCTTCGCAAGTCCGAGGTATCAATCCAGGTTGTTCAGGAGTCCCCATCATAGTGTAACTCTTCCCTGATCCTGTCTGTCCATATGCAAAGATACATGTATGGTATCCTTCAAAGTTGTGGTCCAAAAACTCCTCACCCAGACAGTTATATACGTCCTCCTGCTCAGCATAGTGTGGATCAGCCCTATCGTGCGACCAGAACGAGTTGTCAAACGTAAAACTTTTATCTTCAACCGCTTTACTCCTGCTCTGCGCTCTCGCGCTCGGAGAGTCATAGGCGCTGGTTGACGATGGCGCGGACAGGGTAGTCGACTGTGTCTGGGGGTTCATTGACACCAGACATTCTGTTCCGCGGCTTATCTCTATAATCACAATGTCAGAATCCAGCTCGCGCGAACCCACGGCCAGGAGGAGGGGCCCAAACCTCTCGGCAAAAACGCTCGAACTCGCACAACGACCTTCACGTTTCCTCCGCTATTAATTGGCATTTCTGCCTTGGTCACAGGCGCCATGACGCTTTCTCTCGATCTAAACGACGGTGTGGACGCGGTCGATCGTAATATGGCTGAGGATGCGGACGTGAACGATGCCATGCTCGGTGGGGCACCGCCGTTCGTACCAGGGTAATAATATTGGCCAGACGGAGACTCGACGGGAGGTGTGCAGACTCGTCCCTGAGACGCGAAATGATCAGGCTGCCCTCCGATGTTGTTGTAGAATCGTGGATCCAGGGCCATTTTCCTACTGTCGGACTTTAACATTTGGGCAAATTCGGAGAGAGTGTCTTGAAGTCGTGAAATGTGATTATGAAACATGTGAAAGAGAGTAGAGAGAGAGAAAAGAATGAGAGAGAGATGTGTATGGCGTTGGACGAGGAGCGTCCCTCGCTGTCTTGTGTTGATAATATAAATATGACGGTTTACCTTTCTTTGGGTCAAGGGCTCAGAGAGACAATCTCATTATAAAAATGGGAAAACACCGGGGATCCAAGACAGGTATCGATGGGATAAGTATGCCTGTAACTGCTTCACGGGTCTCTATAGCATCAGATGTTAGCCCCTTGAATCTTGCGACAGAGGTTCCCTGTATAATTGGGTAAACCGTCGCTGTTTCTTTGTTTACGCGGGGGAGAACATGGGAACTCACGACTCGGGGTGGATTGCACAGTGTAGGGGACAGCTCGGCCTGTCGCAGCTGGCTTGAGAGAGCTCTACGGCAGCTCTTAATCGTACGGGCGGTTTCGACGATGTTGATTATTCCGATCGTACGGAGTATCTAGTTCGCGATTTGCTTACTCGCGATAAGATCTCGTTGCCGGGGTGATGGTCACGTGGAGTACCTGAGGACATGAAGACGGGCAGACAGACAAGAGAAGACAAGATGAACAAGAGACAAGAGAGAAGACAAGAGACAAGATGAGAAGATGAACAAGATGAAGACAAAAGACAAGAGAAGAGACAAGAGACAAGAGAAGAGACAAGAGACAAGAGAAGAGACAAGAGACAAGATGAGAACAAGATGCGAAGACAAGAGACAAGATGAGAAGATGAACAAGATGAGAAGATAGAGATAGATGATAGAGATGACAGTATAAGTACATCTAGCCTTGAACTGGCTGGAGATCTTTGGCTATACTCAAGGCTAGGTTCTTCCTACAGAAGATTCAACTCATACTGACTCCTCTAGCTCCCAGATATTCGGCCTTACGCTAGATCACTTGCTTCTACGCAGATAATGAGTGTTTGCATGGGTCAGGGCCTATAGAAGAGGCCGGCAATGTTCAACATGCCATGTCCAACCAAGACCATGCTTACGGTGATTGATCTAGATACTCACACGTCTATGTCAACGTCTAGATGTCCATATCGCAGGCTGAGTTGCATTCTGTATGAGAGTTACAACCTGGTGGGCAGTGATTGGCCGATATCGAAGGATCTATGCCTGATCTTGGCGTCGTTTCGGATGTTTACGATGCTGCGCAGTTTGAGGCTGCCCCTCAGCTAGTTTGGCCTCATTATTCAGCCCCTCGACAACGATGGATCCGTTCTCGATATCGCTCGGCGTCATCACTCTTGTGGGCTTTGTTGCATCTACAATCAAGGTTACCTCGAGCTATCTGTCGAGTGCAAAGGACAGGACGAGTTCCATCGCTACGCTGCTCGCCGAACTCGAGGCTTTGAAATCGAACCTGCTAGGCCTGGACAAGCTGCTTCAGAGCAAAACAAGCAAGGGCTTGGTGTTTGAGCAAACTTCGGCACTTCAGTCCTGTATATCGTCCTGTGAGGTCAAACTCAAGGCCCTGTGCAAGAAACTGGGTCAAGAGGGCGAAAGAAGGCGGAGTCGATTACTATGGCCACTTAGCGAGAAGGAGTACCAGAAAGCGATTCAAGACCTGAGGACTTTTTCGCAGTGGATACAGTTTGCACTGTCGGTTGATGGACTATCACTCCTGTCTCGCACTTCCGATGGCGTTCTGAGTGTCCTAGAAAAGCAGACGGAAAGCTTTAGGGTGTTAAAGGGACTAGAGGAAAAGACTCTACACTTACAGGATGCAATCGAGGATCAATCACGCCTACTTCAAGATGACCGCAGTAACAGAAAGCGCAAGGAGATCCTCAACTGGATTTCAAACTTAGGCCACGCCCAGAAGCATGCTAATCTGCGCTCTCCCCGCGTTGATGGCACGGGAGGCTGGTTTCTGGAAAAGCCAGAGTATATACAATGGCGAGACGACACCTCCAGCTCCAATGTTCTTTGGTGCCACGGCGTTCAGGGATCCGGGAAAACAATCCTAACGTAAGGAGCATATATATATATATATATATAATCTTTTTGTATTCTGCATATGCTGATAGTTCAAAGCACAATCGTTATTGATGAGATTATGAGCTCGGTTATGGACTACGAAGTAGTGGCATTCCATTACTTTGACTACCAAGATCGGGACTTTCAGTCGCCTACCAGCGTATTATCCAGTGTCCTGAGACAGATACTCACCATGCTGCCAACTATACCACAATGTGTGACGGATGCATATAACAAACTAGGAAGGGCTTCCTCATCCATACCACTGCACGAGCTCGAAAAAATGTTACTTAGTATCACTCAAGACATCCGGCGCGCCTACATTATTATTGATGCTCTTGACGAGTGCGTGGAGGCCGCTAACCGGAAACCATTACTCTTGTTCCTGGATCAGCTATCAAAGCATAATCAGGCCGTCCGGCTGTTCGTGACTAGTCGGCCATATCCTCGCGATATACATACTGCGTTTCAAGCGCAACGGCAGATCCTCGTCCAGGCCCACGAATCCGACCTCAGGCGGTACCTCTATCGAGAGATTGACCATGCCGACGTCCAGGACATCGTAAACCATAAATTCGCCAGTAAGATCGTTGGCACTCTTATTGACAAGGCGGAGGGCATGTAAGTTAAACCCAAGCTATGACACAGGTCAAAGGAGATTGGTATTTTTTTTCCTTCTTGACGTTAATGCTTAATGTATATAGGTTTCTGCTTCCAGTTCTTCAGATCCGGACGATTCTGGCCCAGCCTACTGCCGGTGACATCGAAGATGCACTGTCTTCTCTGTCCCAAACACTTCCAGGAGCCTTTGAAGAGACCATCGCTCGCATCAAAAGGCTTCCGGAAAGCCAAAAGCGACTTGGCATGAGCATTCTCATGTGGATCTGTCATGCTAGGCGGGAAATTACTGTACCTGAATTGAGTAATGCCTTGTCTGTTAGAGTTGGTCAAAGGGCGATGAATACGATGTACAGCCCTTCACCCAGGGTAATGGAAACATGCTGCCAAGGTCTGGTGGTTATTGACTTCCGGACTATGGCCATCCGCCTTGCTCACTATTCAATACAAGAGTACTTGGTCGGGTGTAGCGATCAACTTTTCCTCCATGCAGAGGCAAGTCTGGCATCAATTTGTCTTACATACCTGCTCTTTGATACGTTCAGGGAAGGTCCGTTGCCTGATGGAAGTGGAATTAATCTTCGAATGGAGACATATCCTTTTCTTTCGTACGCCGCAACATACTGGGGCGTTCACGCACAACGATCTGAAAACTCTTCATCCGTGCAGCATTTGATATCGGAATTCTTTTCATCCAGGGATGCGGTAGCATGCGCAAATCAGGTCATGCAATATGCCAGATTTTACCGCAAGCTGTACTGGGAACCTGCCGAGTGTTATAGCACTACTCCCTTGCACGTCGTCAGCCACTTTGGCCTCGAAAAGACGCTCCATAAACTGCTCGATCAAGGAGATGTTGTTATCGACGAACCTACAAAGGCGGGTACGACGGCACTTATTAAAGCAGCGTCCACGGGCCATGTGTTAATAGTCAGGGAGCTCTTGCTAAGGGGTGCTGATCCCTATGTGATGAACTGGTTTGGAAATGCCCTTCATTGTGCTGCTGAGGCTGGCCAGGCGCGTGTTATAGACGAGCTTATATACCACGGCATGGATCCAGACGGCGATGGACTCGACGGCCACACGCCTATTGCCTGCACACTCCATAATGACCGCGCTGCTGCGTTTGAAACGCTCGTCAGCCACGGTGCTAAAATCCTTCCCGACGAAGATGATGAAGGTGGCTTGTCTATTTTCCATAGGGCGATCTTGGATGACTGCGTCGATATCGTCTATTCGATTTTAGACCGGAAATGGGTAGACCCTAACAGCAGGTCCAGCAATGGCCAAACCGCGATGCACTACGCTGTAGATATGCATAATACCACTATTCTGCGGAAACTTATTAAAGCTGGAGCGGATATCAACGCTCGAGATAATACAGGGAAACGACCGTTAGACTACGCAAGGCAGAATGGGGACGAAGATATCATACGCTTGCTATTGGAGCGCGGGGCTAAAGGTTCAGCAAGGCATTTGACGGATACTGTGAGTGAAGGAGGCTCTAAAGGGCAGATGAATTTAGTAGATATGAGCCGATTGGCCCTCATATCTTAGCATAGAAGCTCTTGATGAGTAGTGATTGCTTGGGCAGGCGGCTTCCTCTACGCTCTCAAGGAATATATATGAACAACATGACATATAATCGGGTTAAAAATGGACCTACTGCGTAAAAATAAATGGTAAAGCAAAAAAGATAAAGATATGTTGGGGATGAGAAAAAATCAAAAACATACGACAGTCGGGATTCGCTGGTGGTCACCCACCCAACTACTAACCGACCGGCAAGTGGCTTAAGTACAGCTGAGCGGACGGGAAGCTCTGTTTTCCACTTCCTGTGGTCGTATGTACTGGACTCTAGGAGGAGTGGGTATATAGCAGCATCGGCAATGGTACACAGGTTTATAACTCACACGGATATAAATATAAGAAATAGGAGGAATGATTCTATATAGAGGCCTCTACTTTGCGACTAATCCTTTACCCATAAGCTCCTGGCCGATTTCTTGCAGAAGGGCCTTCTCCTTCTTGAATGCATCGATCTTCGCTTTCTCAGATACAACGGTCGCAGCTTCTAGTGCCTTGCATAGCTCTACAACCTCGCCGTCCATCCGGGCATAGTGTACTAAAAGGCCTAACGATAAAAGAAGGCCATGCAAGGTCTCTGGACTCTCAGTCTCTGCCCTGATAGCCTCCAGTACCGATGCCAACAGTTCAAATTGATCGGCTTCTGGAAGGCTTTCAGCCGCTGGGGGATCATGCAGTCTTCCGTTATGGTTAGCGGCGGCGAGGTTATATATAAGTGACGTCCCCGTTGCCCGTAGATTGCTGCGGGTGTCGAGGAGAGCGCCTGTCGCGAGCTTGATGCATGCATGGCGAAGATTTTCATTGTGTGAGATCTGAGTTAGGTAAAGGTGAGATGTAAACAGGTTGCATGCAAGGTGTGTCATGACGAGCTGCTGGTTATATGGAGTATCTGTAAGGTCGTTGGCCCGGGACAAAAGGGTCAGAATGGTTCCATGGTCATGTTCTTCGGCGAAATATCCGCTGACTCTGGGATCAGAATACGCGACTCGAACGAGGTCCAAGATGGCAAAATGAGTATCTGGGGGCAGAGCCAGAAACTTTGTCTTCACAAAAACGGAGAATTGCGCAAGGTCTGGTAACGCGGGTTTTGGCTGGCCGGGTGTATTCAACACTTTAATAAAATTAGCCAATGCAACAATACTGGGGTCGCTAGAAGCCGATCCGATCTTTTGCATCAGTTTATCCAGTGGGGGAACCTTCTTGTAGGATATGTATGAATCGACATGGCGTTCTAAACTTGGAAGTTTGATGCGGGAGTGAGGATGCGGCGGCCATGCCATCTGGATTAGGAGCCGTACATTTCCTTTGAGTGTTGCTTCATTCGCTCCAGACCACTCACTCTCTCGTTTCCCTTTGAGATAAGTTATAAACGTTGGTGTTGCCCTCACTTGATAATGGGATGAAACATCATATGCTTTGCTGATATCCACCTTAATGAGCACCGCCTTATCACCAGCTTCTTCAGCAAGCTGGTCATAGGCCGGATACACAATCTTGCAGGGAGGACAGGTGGCGGAGGTAAAGAATATGACGGCACATGACGACCGTGCGGATGCAAGTAAATCTTCCACCCCTTTGAGCGTTGAAATATTATGAACCTGGCCCCTCGGAGGCTGAGGCATCATCGGGGTCTGGTGAGCTGGTGCAGAGCTCTCTGCCCTAGCTGCTGGCGGCGCAGCTCTATCGGTAGCAGTAGGCTGAACATCAGGTCCTTGGGTAGCTCCACGAAGCATGCCGTCGATGTAAGGTTTCATCATCTGCCCAAAGGGGGTATTGAGAAAGATCTCGGGAAGATTTCGGATATGCTCTGGAATCCCCTTGCCCACAAGAAATGTGGATAGGTCGTGGGTAAAATTATTGCAGTTTCGGAGAAACAAATCATAAGACTGGAAAGAGGTATAGTGTTAGATTAACGTCCACCTGAGACTATGCATATAGAGGTGTGATATGGTTGTCATACACTCTCATGATAAGTTTCAGCCAGGGATTCCATGTATTCGGCTATCACATCTATTGGGAGATCGGTACGCCCTAGCTTGATAGTCTCTATCGGTTGACCATGATGAGTTGACCCTGGAACAGCTTGTTGAATGCCTCTGCCAAAGAAGTATTCTGTTCCATCAAAGACAAGCGATGTATGATATATCGCATCTATCTGTACCCCCGTCAATGGGAGCGAGAGCTGGAAACAAAAGATCAGTTAACTGCGTCTTCTATCCCAGAGTAAAATAATCGTATGCATACATCCCGAGCAACTCCCTACATAACGGTTAGCATCCGGAAAAATAAGCGTTTGATGCCTGAGATAGTCACCCTGGACAGATCGTAAACGTAGAGTAGCACATCCATCGCGGTCCTAACTAATGCAAATTCTATAGCTCCAAGGGTCTATCGCAAACTTGTAAAGTAAAACTAAGTCAACAAGTGAAAATGGTAGTTATATCTTGGTGAATGCTCTTGATCATGTTTATACTGACATTCTGCAGGCGCCAATATAGAAGACGTCACAGGCAACAGCGGGAGTCGCGTCTAAAAGTGACCATCTGCGCCAAGCTGAGCCGCCAAACTACACATCCTCTGCGATAGAACCAGCATCATCACCTCCTTCTGGTAGAATGTAATTAAGCATGGTGAGTTTTTATAAATGTACCCTTATTCTACTATATGTACTGAGGCTAACCTGGATACTAACAGCCTCCGAAACGTCGAGGGACAGCGGCCTCATTCGGAGGACCAAAAGAAAAGAAACCGCGACTTTCCAAGCTAGCAAAAGAAAACAATATAACTAGCGAAGAGGAGGCCGAGATCAAAGAGGCCTTTCACCTCTTTGCGGTGTCTGATAATGACGAGTACCCGTCTGAGAAGGAAGGCGTTATTGCGACTCGGGATGTGCGTCGAGTACTAATGTGAGCACCCCACTGTTCAAGTGCTATACTTATATTCTGTCTGGTTGAAATGGACCTGTATCCTAACTCATATACAATATTTAGAGCCCTAGGCCTTGCGCCAAAAGACAATACCGAGCTAAAATCTATAATCTCCGCCGTTGATCCGTCCGGTGAGGGTTACGTGATATATGAGCATTTCCTTTCTATTGCAGCATTGAAACTACACAACCGGACTGAAGACTCGATATCCGCGGAGGTTGAACATGCGTATGGTTTATTCACCCATGGCTCGGAGGGTCCTATACTTATCTCACATTTGAGGGCGGTTGCGAAGAGTCTAAAGGAAGACGTGAGTGAAGATTTGCTGAAGGACATGATACGTGAAGCAAATGGCGGGGAAGGTATACAGGCTGGCGTCAATATTGAGCAGTTTAAAGATGTCATGAGCAGAGCTGGCGTGTTTTGATCTATGACTATAGGAACTGATTTTGGAATGGATTGGCGTTTGGGGGAGATTTTCAAACAGCACACACCGCATGCGATTAGTTAAACGGAGGTAGCAATGGCGTTGAGGTACGGAGTATACAGTGGGAGAATTCTGAGATACTCTTACACGTTCAAAAAAGGCACAATGACATTCGATTCGCAACTAAAAGTCGGTGGCGACTTGAAGAGAAATGTATATACTTTGAACGAGGAGAACTCCGCACCTAAACCGCCCATATCGGCGGTTTCTTGAAAGCAATGCAAAGAGCACATAATATACAAGTGAACGCCATGCTAGAGCCTAAAATCCCGTAACCAGAAAAATGCCCTACTACCGCAGCAACACAAAAGAATGAATTGACCAACGCCATTGTCATGACAGATCGTGGGTATCATTATGTTAAAAGAAAGGCCTAGGTTGACCCTAGAGCAAGCAGCATCTTGCCAGAAGGGAGGAGGCAGCAGTGACGGAATTAGCAACTATAGTGCTCTGATTAACGGAGACATGGACGAGGTATTTGGATTCTCGTGTGGGTCAAGGTTCTGGTTCTGATTCTGAGGATTCGCTGTTCTCATGGCGGAGGCTAACTGCTGAGCACTGCTCGCGATTGACGGTTCTTCGTTGGCAGAAGATGGGTTAGTGTCTTCAGAAGAGCTCGAGGTATGAGACGACATGGAATCCGTATTAGGCCTCTTTGACCAAACCGGGCCCTCCGCTTGCGCATTTGGCGCATTGTCGGCGTTCCTGACTATCTTAGTAGCCCCATCTGAATTGTGCTGTATCTCTTCGAGTGGAATTCCATTTTCAGCGAATGGGGCAACACTGAGCTGGGCCTGGCTGATTGCACCAGTAACTGCTGGCAATGGATCTATTAGTTCGTAGTAGAGCATGAATACTCCGCCTTGAGCTAGCACACTTCGCTCGCTGACCAGGCTGACATCCTCGTCGCTCAATCTGAACCAATGCTCTTTCTTCTCCTTGCCTCCGTCAGCTTCAAGAACGGCCTGGGGAACTTCTATGGGGAATGCATCCACAGAATATTTCCGATAGCAGATGTAATGGCCATTTTCATGGCGTCCGTAATGTGTAATGGCGGCTTGTAGCTCATATCTTCTGTTAAGGCTGTTTATTTCGCTCTCTGGGCGAGGAAGCATTGATTCGGACGGGTCTACACCCCATGTCTCAATGGTATCCTTCGAATCTCCCGTTGGCATAGTGCCTAAGCACCACTCATCCAGATCCAAGGATTTCGGAAACCTCACATCAGCATAGTTTTTCCTTAGTGCTCCCGTCACCTCATCAAAAACACTGCGATTAACATGAATGATCAAAGATTTCGGTGGTCTTGCAATCACTGCTTGCTTCGATTTGGTAGACGCGACATGATTGCGAGGGGAAATGTGGCATTTTTCCTTCAACGTCTTTTCGCTGAAATCTTCAGCCTGGAGCGATTCTTGAACTGCGCTCAGCCTAGCTTCAGCGTTTCTCCTCAAGGCTTCATTGAGCTTGGTTGAGTCTGTTTCATCTGTGGACTCTTCAACTGGGTCTAGTTTGACGAGCAACTGTTCAAGCTGGGTCTGGGTCCGCTGTAACGTACATTTGGCGCATTCTACGCCCTCGATGGATTCTAGACTGGTGTATTCGTCAAGGCACTCCCTAATATCGTATTCCCAATTCTTACCCAGGGTAACTGTAAGACAGTTAAACGGGATAAGTGAGAGACCTTCGGTCCAGCCACATTCCATGCACCCCACCCTCTGGGCTAGTGATCCTTCCAGCGGACTGCAATAAGGCAGGCTATTTCTATCAGTATCCGGCTCACTTGTAGCCTGTTTTTCCTCGCTGGTCTCTGGTGGAGTTGAAGGAGTGACTTCACGGCGGAGACTGGGCTGCGGGATCAGCTTGAGACCCATGTCACTAGTAACTCCTTTAGAGGCCTCGTGTATCTCCTTATCTATTTGGTCCGCTATTATGGAAAAATATTCCTGCGCATCCTGCTGCTGCCAGCTGCACATAGACTTGAGCTCCGCAGGTAACCATAGCTTCTGTCCAGCATTTTCGGGATCATTAAGCTTGTCGATGATCACCCTCAGTGCGATATGTGTAGAGAGGAAATGGCGGTGCCCCAGGTTTTGTATGTTTGACCCTAAGAATTCCCGGAGCGAACGGAGGGAGGCGAGGCCCTGTATTATGGAGTTTTGATAGCAGGAGTTGTCCCAGTTCCCAAGTCCCGGCGGGTGAACCTCGTTCGAGCCTAGCAGTACGCTGCTCAGGCTTGAATACGCCCTTGATCGAGGAAACGCGGGGAGGATGGAGTTTGCGCCGCAGCCAATTATTCTCTGCATTGCCTCGCTCTTCTCACGCAAGCTCCTGTACCCGGACGAAGCTGTCTCTCCGGCAGTCGAAGTATTCTGCGCTCTTTCCTTATCTAGTGCTGCAACAAGTCGTGACGGGGTGAGATAGACGATTATCTTCCAGAAGAACCGAGGGACCGTGAAGGGCGAGAGACCAAAGGTATAGAGTAGGAAATAGATGGAGGCCAGAGACACGAGTGCGTACACTATAGAGGACCTATCGCTCGGGTGTCTGGAAAGAGGATCATGGTGGTTTCCGCGTATACTGGATCGCTGCTTGGGAGGGTAGTGGTAACCCGGGTAGGAGTTCATATTTCACAGACCGGCCAGCTTGGATGCGCGAAGGTGCATGTAGGGTTATCACGCAGATGCACAGGTGTGACTGTCGTTAGCCGGCATATCTAGACGTTTCAGGCAGTGTCCAGAGTCCTCCATGGAGCATCTTCCGCAGAGGTCGGAGTTGATGTTGTCTGATAGTTGCTTCGTTTTAACTTGACCCGGCAGAAGGCGCACATGGAAACTTCATCTCTGGTGCTTCTGCCCAGCCGGACTATATATGTATTTTTTTTTTATTTCTTACTCCCGCACAACGTCGATATCAGCTTGAATATCAAAACAAAAGGCCAGAGGAATACACTAAGTAACCAGTAGCCATGGCGAAGACACCTAAATTAAAATCCAATTCCAAATGTAGGTCGTCCCAGCTTCCCCCGTTATCGCACACAGCAACTAATTGGCCCCTCTATAGCAAAGTCGAACCATTCTAGAGCAGCAAGACGAGAAGTCTCGCCGTCTGTAAATGTCGACAAGTCCTTGACCTCGCTTCCGAGGGCAGAGCGAACTAGCACGTCGGTCCCAGCTGTTCTCGGGGCACAGCACAACTCCGGAATATCGAAGAAAGGCAAGAAACAGAAATCAAGGGCCCAACGGCTACGTCACGAGAAAGGCTTAGAACGCGCGGAAGTGGTTCTCGACAAGAGAGAGAAAAAGATTACTAGGAGTGTCCGAAAAATAACTGGAGTAAAGGCTCGAAAGGTGAGGACACCTGAAGCTGGTGATTATGGGGATCTATATAATGGAGGATTCACTAACCCTGTAACAGGCAACCTGGGATGAACTAAACAAAAAGATAACCCGTGCGCCGGAAAAGGATAACGCAGGAATTAAAGATGTTGATACCTTGGACACAAACGAAATGGAGACTGAGATAACTCGTCCCACACCCCAGTCCGCAAACAGCGCTGTGCAGGTTCCGACAATACAAGACGAACAGGTCGGAGTCGAGCTCGACGAAGATATCACTTAAAAGTCTGTCAGGATAGACGATGTGTGTTTTCTATGCCTCATTTCCTTGGTCTCAGTTGGTTGATCATGCGGTCAATTTCCAGTACCGCATTGCCAGAGGTGCGAGTCCTAAGATTCTCGAGGGCCTTCAAGTCCTTTGCTTTCAGAGCTTCTTCGCCTGCCCTGGCCGCCATTCCGCATTTCATCCACATGTCGATTCGTTCAGCAACTGTCAACGACGCGCACTTGGGGATAAACATGGATGCAAGCTTAGTGTTTCCTGCTCCGAGAATTTCGTTGTAAAAGGGCTGTTATGTTTTAATTAGCCATTGGCCGGGACAGGATAAAAAAGGGAGCCCTGGGAATAATATGCTTACCTCCCACCCGATCGGCGACTTCTTGGTCTTGCTCAGGTCCTCTAATTCGCCCCAATCTCTCTTCGCCACGAGACCTCTCAGTCGTAACCACCAATAGGTCTTTTCTGGCACTTTGAAGTCGTTCTGGATTTTGATGGCACGCTTGCCATAACCAGACCGAATCAGTCTGTAGATAGTTTCATTAACACTCAAACCCATGAACAAGTCATTACTATCTGTAAGGTCCTTGTCTAGCCCGTCTTGGACTTTCAGGAGATATGCTGCATCGTTGAGTGTTTTAAGTTGTGCCTGAATAACTGCGTCTTTCGAGTCGGACAGTAGCCGCGCGGCAACACGTAGTTTATCGGTTTTACCATGGAGATCAGTCTGATTCAAGGCATCTCTTAAATGAATGTTTGACCCATCGGTCGCTCTGTCATCCTGGTAGTATAGATCTTTCAAAAGCTCTTCGTCTTGGTACCTCGCGGATGCCTCCACTAATGCTGATGCGACTGGTCGGTTGCTCAAAGTCCTGAAGAAGGTGGCAAGTGGTAGCTTCCGCTTGAGCTGTAGAAGTACAAATAAGATAAGGTCGGTGTCTCCGCTCTCGGTCGCCTTGTCCAAAGCGACACTATCTTCCTCCATGCTAAGAAGCAGAGGGACCTGTTTGCCCGCACGCGGTTCAAAGTTTAACAGCTGAGTTGCTAGGTGCGACCGGCCTTCGTCGTGAGCTGCTCGTGCAATGGATTCGAAAGAAATTCCTTGCTTTCCTTGAAGCCGTTGTACAACTAGCTGGCAAATCGTATCGTCATCTTCCGTGGATGTTCTGACTTTCTGGATTGCCCATTGGACGAAGACCTTGTCGGCAGGGATATGGAGGTATTCAGAAATGCGTATAGCGAGAAGGCACTCATGGCGATTTATTAGGCGTTCGATGAGCCTTTCGGGAGTAAGTCGTATATACTGTTCATATGACATTGGTAGGCCAACCTTATAATCACGGACAGCATTAAGTACGCGGAGCTTTTCGCACATATCGACAAACTCGTCGCTATTATAAAGCTCGAGGATGGATTTTCCAAAGGATGCTGCTTTGAGAAGCTGCTTTTGCCAATAGGCGTTGAACTCGTATCCAGCCGCTCTGACACAGGTATCTACTGCGTCAACCAGATTGGAGCGAATTCTTTGGATATTCTCATCAGCAGCTGGGGATTTCTTTTCAAGCTGCTCAACAGCATCGAGTAGAACGGATGCCGGTGCGCTTGATCCAAGCCTGAAAACCTCCTCCGTTACATCTAATCCACGTCAGTATAGGAAAATTGGCCGAAGTAAGGGATTGGCTACATACCGCGGACCTTGTGCAGAAACTCGCAGACATCATTCGTTAATATCCTGATCCCATCAATATCAGGTATAATATGGACCTGGCCTTCATAAAAATATCTTCAAATATTGTTCATTAGACGTGTTTGTAAAATAATCTGGAGGTAGTGGCCATACCTTGCTGCTGCGCCATTTGGTCCAACCATGTGGACTTCATCTTCCCAGGCAAGGACGACGGCATCGTTGCCGCACCATGTCACAGAGCTAGGAGGAGTCTTTGCTTTCGAGTCGTACTCACTGAACTTGTTTTGGAAATCACTGCTCACCACCCATACCTTTCCATCTCCGGTGAATAAGGCAACAAAAAGTCCGTTCGGTGATACGCTAACATGTTTGAAAGGCCCATTCTGTAGCATGCGATCCTCGGAATCGGCAGCATCCACAACGTATATAGTCTTGTCTATGGCTAGTAAGACTTCAACTGAGCGCGACAAGGTGTACCTAGGCGGAATCAACGACCATGAATTGATCTCACCCTCGGGTGACGGGGCGAGCAATTTCGGACGAGGCTCATCATAGTGAGACACCGCAACAAGTTGGTTATTGGACAATAAAGCAACGAATCCAGTTGACCAAAAGCGGCATCCAACCACGCCATACTCTTCTGCAGCCTGTGTATCAGGGTTAGCCATATTACCCCTAGTGAAATATGGAATATACAGCTACCTACCGATCCTAATGAAAATGGCGTAAAGTCTCCGCTGAGGCCATAATAGCAGCGGACGGTACCATCCTCAGTAACGGCCAGCAGTTTCTCGTCCTCAGACCATCCTAGGCCACGGATAGATCCATGATCCCACTGCAAACGGCATCTCGGTCAGCTTCGCCGTAGAAATCAGCCATATCACAGAAATAACGTACATTTACGCGACATATCCGCTGTCCGGAACATGAATAGATGTCAATGCTTGACTTGGAAGTCTGCGCGCCTCTGTAGCGCTGTAGTTTCCGTTCGTCGCGATAAAGGGCTGTTTATGGCGTCAGAACGTGATCCATTCAGCTCGACAGAACGGAGTACTTGGAGATATCTACCTATTGCACCGCCATAGGGTGCGCCTACAGCGACATAATTCTCCAGCTCCACGTCTTCATCGAACACAGCGTCATAGATTCGGGACTTTCTATAGAACTGGTCTCCAACTTTTTCCCAGTCAGCGAGAGGGTTCGGTGGTGTCATTGCCAGCCGCCTTCATAGCTCAAGACGAGCCTTCAGGTTGGTAGATGGAGATGTAGCAGTCCGGCGACTCCTAGTCAGACAATATATCCTTCATAGCCTTGAGGTTCTCCTTTGAAGTCGTTGGGATATTTTACTAGCGGTATCAACCTTACGCCGGTGAATCAATATGAAATTTTGGTGCAAGTTGTTGATATCACGTGACAGTAACTACGCTGATGGGCTTCGATATACAAAGTAGAAGCCAGCGGAGGCCTTTTTTTTTTTATCAAAAAGCCGATCTTGGGGCAGCAAATATACATTTTTGGGATATAATGGGCACCCGTGCGGATATTATCAGTAAACTTGAAGACTTGACAGATCTCGAGTTTGCCGTCCTCCTTTGCCTCCTTGCTAAAGAACATTGCTTGATTGACACTTCACTTGATACGTTGGATGACCTTGCTAATGAGCTTGTATTGGTAGGGCCTCTGTCTAGTCCTGTGTGTAGTCAACAAGCTTATGGATGTTATTAGATATCCCGGGAGATATTTGGCTTATCGAGCGTCATCATTAACTGCACCCCTGATACGTCCGTGGATGAGTTCTTTAACGCAATCCTGCAAGATGGCAAGCAGGAAATACAACCACATATCTCCCAGACAGAAGGCGATATAGCTGGAGTAAGTCTTTGGCAGGAGTTGCTACTAACCCCCAACAGCCTGGTTAAGGTGGCCATATTCGTATTTCACCTTTTGTACCCACATCTTCACTGTCTCCCCCTGATATATGTCCCCCCGTTGACCAGGAATACCCTAGAGAGGACGTATATTTGAACCAGCCCGATTTATTTAGCTAACAATGAGATAGCATACCGATGCTCGGCGTCGTGGCGGTGGAGACGCGTTGGAATGGTCTAAGCCAGGCATGAGCAACGCTGATGGTTACGAGGTTGTCAACATAATTATCGCAAAACACTTCGATCGAATCTCTCAAAACGTCCAAATACAAACCCTAGAGGTATTTTTTTTATATTTTACCATCCCCGATTCCTTGCTCCGCTCTATACTAATTTTATTACCACTGTAGATATTACGCTCTAGACGAGTCTATACCAACACAGCAACGTACAAGGCTCCCAAGGATTTCATTTTTATACCCCTTCTTTCTTCTAGTGCAAGAGAACTCTCTTCTCGGCTGAATAATCACCTAGTACGTTTCCCTATCTTCAATATACCAGCATGTTACTTACATCCCTAGAATGAACATATATCTATTTCACACTACCATGATCCATCTATCGGCCTTGCTAATCTGGAAGGCGATGGCACTTCTATGGTTGATGATGGAGGCTCTCTATCATCAGTTATACGAAATATTCCACTGCAACCGCCTTTCGCCGATAAAACTGAAACTCCACTAGTTCTTGAAGAGGTATGCTTAACAATTTTCCGGGGTTATCATCCAGACCAGCCTAACTCGCTGGGAATATAGAATATTGACTTCCTAAGAAAACTATCACACGATGTGACTGTATCCACCGAAGTCTATTGCTATCTTGAAAACATTATCAATTTTTTGAGGTTCAACAGAGCGGTTTTTGCTGGAATAACCGCTCCTGCTACACGCCAATTTCACAAGCTGGTGAAGTATGCAAATTCACCTTTTTAATCTCTACTCTTAGGTACTTACAATTATGCTAGATGTCTTGCACCTTTACACGGAGTTGACTATGTCCCGCCATCCCTAGTCGCTTTAGCAGCAAAGAAAGTCTATCGCCACCGCATCTCGATTGCAAGACCACAGGACGATCGCAGTATGATGTATGGCAGCGACCTCAATGCTATAAAGGCCATTCTGTCAGACGCGACCCCGGAAAGTATTATCGAAGACGTGTTGGCAGAAGTTGAGGCACCTTTGTGAATTGTTGACGCCATTGATTCTATCACACTCTGGCACCACAACTACTTGCTATACCTACCTTTGTAAGGATCCCATCCTTGCGCTGACTACGACTCCCCATTTCATTACAACTAATTATGGAAACAGCACAAGTTCCCAATTTGGAAAGAGTTATGATGGCATGTTCTTATGTCATCAGGTAAACACGGTTGCCCTCTTCACGGCGCCCATCTGCTTATAACTACTGTTTGTTTTTCGTACCCAGTTTTTTGTTATAATTATGGGCATCCATGTTTTATTCAAGTAGCAGGATACCCTCATTATTATTCAGGCGACGTGGACGACAGCACTGCACATTACCGTATTGAGGCCGGGTACTCCGGAGCAAGGGGTCACTCAGGAAACGGCCTTCTCGGAACTTTTGGATAGGTTATTGACACCTCCGGAACCTGCCAACAGATTGATAGTGGATATTATAACTTCCTCCAATGTCTCAACCCATGAAGTCTAGCCTGGGATTTAAATCCGAGGACCTTGAGTCTAGCAGAAACGCCAGTCCATCTTCTCTATTGACTAATCTGTCATCAAATCTGTGGTCGAGTGGCGGACATGTCGATGATAGAGAAGAACTGGAAGAAGCGAATGAAGATAAACCGATCGTGTTCAATGCCACCGGTGAGGCCCACCGTGCAGACCTAATTCATCTCGGCGTTGCATTGCAAGATAACAAGGGAGATCCAAAATTTTACGTACGTGTGTCTGATCATCCAGCCCTTACCGACCCCCTAAATATGAAACTATTATGCTCACGCCAGCTTGGATTCTTAGATCCCCTACTGGAGTTTTGATGAATTTATGAAAGTCCCCCCCCGAATCCCTAATACTTTAGAGGCCAGATTCAGACATCAGTCCCGACAATATTTTCTTCTAATGCACCTATGGTTTATCCAACTCGGTGATATGCATCGCAGAACTTTGCAGAACGTCCAAGCAGCGAATACATTTTGGAACTCAAAAGGGCCGAAGACCTGGGATGGAAGGTCATATGCGTACTACCAGAATTGGATACCAGACGCTATTTGGAGGGTTAAATCCGATCTAACCTGGATGTTCAATCCCGGGATAAAACGACAATCACGACCGGGTCCTGTAAAAGGAGGTGAATTTCCTTTACTCTCAGCAGGCTATAAGAAGTGCATAGAAAGACACAAGAGATTATGCAAGGAAAATCGCAAAGCGAAGATGCTTGATGCTACCTCCATGTCCACCGATACACGGCGAAAGATACAGAACCTATGTTGTCAGGTAATGCACGAATTTACGGATTGTTCTTCTCCTAAGCCTAAACCCTCCCTGGCAACAAAAGGCCGAAATGTCACCAATATAATTGATGGACTGCGTACCACCCGTCCTAGCCCAGTTACTCGGCCAAGAGGAAGAGGGGCGATAGGGCTAGTAGTGCAACGACGGCAGCCTAGTGCTTCTTATTGCTTGATTCCCTCGCGAAGGGCGCAACGTCCGAGTCTGACATTAAAACTTCGCCATGGGCATGGACAGGTTCCTGGAAAGGCTCCAGATTTGCCAATCTCAGCAAGGACCAGGAGTAAGAGCCAGACTCCCATATAAGGCTCATTGTTCACAGAACAACTACTTACTATCAGGAAGCGAGAAATGTGGCTATACTGAGAAGGAATAATGAGTGCGGAGCATTATACGGCTGTTTGTTCAATTACGGCTGATGTGTAGGCCTCATCCCGGGTATTTAATTATTATTATCACATGCGAACTAAGAATGCTTTGATGGGGTGGTAATTCAATGACTACGGATTCTCTAAGCTGGGCCGTTGTCGAGTTCAATCTTGGAGCCGAAAAAGCTGTCATTACTGTTACTAGCCAGGATTAGAAAGATGAAGTGCCAACCTTATACTCCCATTTCGTTTACATTCGTCTCTTTGCTAGACTAATCTTCCACCTAGTATGAGTACTACCTTCATATATGTTCTCTCTAGAGAGATAGGCTTTCTTCTTTCTTCCGGGACATAGAACCTCTGGCCTTGGTACTGACAAGATCTTTCCATTCTAATAACTAAATACTATAAACTCAGTCTGAATAGTAAAACAACGTAGAGGTATATACAACTAGGCGGGGAGGCGTGAAACATACAGGCTAAAATCAAGCGCTGGCCACCAATTGGGTCTGAAACAATGATGATGTATGCAAAATAGGAAACTGGGCACATTCTTAGATATGAGAGGTCTCTAAACCATGGGTATAACGAGCGTCTGACGTATGAGAAATGAACAAATTAAGTAGAGGCAAGCACCACTAGGTTCGAATAAACATCTCTCTACGAGAAACATTCCCGTTGCTAACCCCATTGCTAACCCCGTTGCTGACTCCATTGTTAGTTCCGTTATGGGTGCCATTAGTGCCATTGCGAGTCCCGTTGTGAGTACCATTGTGAGTACCATTTCTGGCACCGTTAGTCACTGTATCATCGTCATCAGCATGAGGGTCATTCAGCTTCTTCCACTCATTAAGGATGGCTTCAATTTCAACCCTTTCGTCTTCAACAATGGCATCCATCTTGATATCATTCTTGTCATAGCCAAAGGGGTCTTCGAGCTGAGAGCCAATTCCCTCAATACCGTAGAGAGTGAATATAACCAAGCAGACAATCGGTACAGCCCACCAGCCCATGTCATCTACCATGGCAAAGGGCAGAACACAGCCGAACAGAGCCAGTACTTGCTTTTGGTGGATCCTAGCCTGGATTAGAATATTGCAATTTGGACGTTTGGACGTAGGCGAGTGAGAACTTACAGGTGAGCAACGGGAATTGGGGTCAGTTTGATAGTCTCCATCTTTCCGTATGCATCAATCATCGCGCTGATCTGGTTACCCATCTGGTTGGCACTGGGAGGATCGTACCAGCCTCTCTTAACACCACGATGGATGAAGGCCTCGATGGGAAAGGTCAATTGAAGCGGCAACCCCAGTCCATCAGCCTCGTGTGCTTGAAATCCAGCGGGCAACAAGCTAAGGAACTCCTGCTTGGGGCCTCCAGACTCTTCCCTGTGGACGACCTCTGCTATCATGTTCGGGTTCGAGATGGAACCCCATTCTGTGCTCCATTCGGCACGCAGATAGCACTTGACGGCGTAAGGGAAGGCAACAAGTAGACGTATCGTCCTTTCGATATCCTGCTTTTCAGCATCTGTGAGGGGTCCGTTGGAGTTGCGAGAGCTAACGAGGATTGTACGGATGAGATTGCGCATCGACGTGGTGATGGCAGTCAGGCTGTTTCTGCCATCCCAGAAGCGATTGTAGGACGTTTGATTGCGGAAGACGAGGATGAGACCGACGACGATAGAGAGGGAGGGGATCTACTCGTATTAATATATTGATTGCAGGTAGGAAGAAGCAGGCAAGCAACTTTGCATATCTATCACGTACGATCGTCGGTGGGACGCCCACGGTATCAAATACATGTTTATCGAGGAAGACGACCAGGACGGTGAACAGGGCATGGCACACTACAGGGACGAGGATGGCTCCGTGTATAGCTCCCTTGATGAAGCGGAGAACCAGCGGCCATCTTTTGCGGTTTGTCCTATGCATCAGAACGAGTTCATAGACGGGTTCATAGGATAGAGAGGACTCGATACCTTCGCGGCTTCGAGCGATGCGACAGCCTGAACGGATAAGTAGGCCGTCGGTCATGGTGTCTGCCGTTCTCCTGGGCGCTCAGCGCAGTTGTGATCTCTACCGGCATGGTGATGGGTGTATCTTCGTCTCACGGATACTTCAATGCTGCGAGAGGGTGTGTGGACGATGTCACTCTGAAGCCCCTGAAACAAAGCACCGAGGAGCTAGTCCGCGCAACAGAAAGCACGAATAGTAAAAAGAAACGAGATAAAGGAACCTCCTCCTCTCGGCAAGTAGCAAGTAGCAGGAATTTAGCAGATGTTTTTAAATATATAGCTGATATAACTACTACGGGATGTCGCAGGGATACTTCTCCCCCTTCCCCTGTCTCGCCGGCTTCACTTTGACAGTCGCGCATGTGGAAGAAAAGCAACTCTAGAGGCGTTTCAAGTGGATCCGAGTACAAATCAAAGAATGGGGATTGATGCTGGCGAGAGTCACTATGGAGCAGCATTACGTTGACGGGTAGCGCGTTATGCATGAATTACGAGGCCTGACGGGAAAGCAAGGAAGTACTTTTTTGGTGTATATAAAAGTCACTTTAAGAGTAGTTCATTGGGTAACCAAGAAAATCAAATGATGTAATCGCAGTGGTATCTGCGGGGGAATCAAAATAAAGGGACAAGGAAGGATGGACGGGGACAAAGGAGAAACGGGGGATAACAGTAAAAATGTCATCAGACACGATCATCGCTAGAACGCCGATGGGAAAGGGAAGGGGGGAGGGAGGGATAGTAACTTAAAGAGTAGAGAAATACGAGTTTAAATCATGGACAGGAATAGCCGCCAGTAATGCTTTGACAGGATGTAGAAAGGGAATGTATGCAAGTGGGAGGATATATGTCGAAATGGTGTCAGAGCCGTCCAGCTCGGCCGTCGAGAGCAAGTAAGCCAGTATCGTTTCTCGGTGTGAGCGGATCTTCGACGAATATCGTGTCTCGATTACTACTGTCCGGCACCCTCCTTCTCCCAGTGCCTGCCCGGAGAGTCGAGCTTGGAGATAATATGTCGATGTTTGGGCTGCGTTGGACGTCGTTGGCCATGGCTGACTCTGACGGGTCCTGCATGGCCGGATGATATAGTTCTCTATCTACGCGTTCTGGCGGTTCGAGATCGGGTTCTGGTTCCGGTTCAGGGTCAGACTCTAGTGTCATGTTTCCTGTAGCAGCAGCCAGGGTCCCGTCTGTCTCCGTGTGGGTGTAAACAATGGGTGGGGTGGTGCTTGAGTTGTTATTAGCTCTAGAGGAGTTGCTGGCGGTGTTTTCGATCGCTTGTGGAGGGAAGTGGGATGGGGTTTGTCGTTGGGCGTTGGCGGTAGGTTTGATGTTTTCTTCGTACGAATCGTTGGAATCGTCGACCTCGGCGTTTAGGTCTGTGTATGCTCGACAGTTGGGGCATTGGAACATGGGATATTCGGGAGAGTGGATGAGGCGGCGGATGCACTTGTAGTGCCAGACGTGAGCGCAGGCGGCCATGAAGAGGCACTGATACGGTCTCTGTATAGCTGGTTAGAATGCGCAAGATAGACACGATATATATAGACTTACCAAGACGGAACCGAGACATATCGAGCATTCTCTACATCCCTCGTAGTCTGTGGCATCTGTAGAGCCCTTCCCAAGGTTATTTATCAGGGCTTCGGTGTTTTTACTTGATGCTTGTTAGAACAGGTCATCAACAAGATAGCTGTCGAGGAACTTACTTGAACTCGTTGGCTCTCTGCTGCCACATCCTGTTGCACTCTATACGAATGCGCACACATCTGAAGATCAGCTCCTCACCGCCTCTAAAGTCGATTCCAAGCTGTACGATATCCCCATCTCTCACGGCGTACTGTCTCGACGGCACATTAGGCTGGCTGAGGCGCATATGGTTGAGAAACGTCCCGGACGAGCTCCCCACGTCCTTGATATGCCACTGCCCGCCGATGAAGGAAAACTCGCAGTGTTTCCGGCTGACGACCTTGGACTTGAATCCTACAGGTGCAGCTGATGGACCTAGGGTGTTTTCAGGCGGCACACCGTCTCGTTCCGAGTACCGGCCTACTTTTATAATGCTGGCCTCGTCTGTGATGGTTCGTGTCATGGGAGTGAAGGGGAGGGATGGCCTCGAGTTCTGGTGGGGGTCTTGGTAGGCGAAGAAGCGGATAGTAGATTGCTGCTGGCCAGTCGAGTTGGCCTGAGAAGTAGATGTCTCTGATATTTCTGATGTCTCTGCTGCTGCTGGCGCTGGAGCGTTGCCCGCTCTAGATGTAGGACCGTAGTTTTCGTTTGTAGGAGGCCGTTCGCTCCCTCTGCTCGTTTCCGGCGGTGAAGACGAAGAAGAATCCTGCTGCTGGCCTGACTCTGCCGCCGGAGTCATATTCAGAGCCTGAGCCATCATCTCTCTCGCGGGCAGACGGCCAGACGGTATAGACTGCTGCTGCTGCTCTGGCCGGTCCTCCGAAGTAGACGATTCACTGCTCTCAGCGTCCGAGCGACTGAACACGCTGTACCGCTGCGAGGATGATTCCAGCTCCGCCGAGGGACTGCGAGCGAGCTCTGCGTGCAGCAGGTCGGAGTTTTCCTGTTGCTGGAGCGACGACTCTGCGTGGTGATGGTCGTGGTGGTGGTGGTGGTGGTCTTCTGGAGCCGCGGGCGTGTGCGAGGCGCGGCCGACGACCCAGCTCAACCGCTTGCGATACGAGCGGTGGCTGCTGGGCGCTGACGAGCTGCTGGTGTTGGAGTGTGTTGGAGGCCGTCGCTGGCTCAGACGGCGTAACCTGCTCCCAAACGACGGCGGGGCGGTCGTTGGGCAACTGGGCGCCGCGGTGGTCATGGATAGAACTGTCGCCGTCTGCGAGATCAGTCGCAGACCAGGCCAACAGACCAGCGAGATAGCGAACAAAGATGCTCACCTTGGGATAAGCCCTCGCTGAGAACTCTAGAAGTTGAAGTCGACCCAGAACTCGACACTGGAAGTTGACAGAAGTTGAGAAGTGAAGTCGATATCTTGACCAGCAGAGTATCGAGATCTACCATATACCGGTGTCTGTCAGTATGGCATCGCGCTGTCCAGCGGTCTACATATATCACCTATATAGGTTGAGCTGACGATAGACGAACGACGACGACGACGACGAGACGAAACGAGAAGACAAAACGAAGAGACAACGACGAGACAACGAAGAGAGAAGGATGGCGAGGATATATCAACTTCGCCTGCTCAGCCCGTCTACCAGCCCGTAATCGCTCCCTACGGCGCTGCGGTGGCACGACCAACCTCCACGCTGCATCAAACTAAACCAACTACTCCCTATTTAACTCCAGGCTAATGGAGCGAGAGGGAGGTCCCGTGTCCTCGCTGGCTGCTTGGTATCTCCCTGGGGGCTTGCAAACTAGTGTCCGGCGTGTTGTTATAGCATGCGGCGGGCGTACCTAGACTGCGTATAATTTTATGACGGGCTTCGTACTTGGTTTCAGGCTTGCTGGGGGGGAACCAGAAAGACGAGGACGAGGACGGAGGCAGGCTTCGGCGAGATGCTCCAATTACTCCCAGTGGGTCGAAGGGAATTGCTTTTTCACCCTTGATCTTCGCTGCATTACGAGTTACATATTACATCGGGAGGATGATATCGAGGACCATATCGAGGAGGACGATGGGCAGGACGAGGAGAAGCAAGACCGAGGACGAGGACGACGTCAAAGCGTGGATAGACTAGACGACGGGTGGACGGATAACTAGACGACGGAGGTGGACAGAGCTACGGTTTATATCGCGATAGTCAAGGGCATCGCCGTCGATCAGAATCCAGCGCTGGGTCACTGACTCGATTACGGTTTGACAGCCGGCATATCATCGCTGCTGCATGCATCTGCATCGCTGCATATCTGCCAGTTCAGCCGTAATGCCAATGCTCCCGAGCTACCCTGGTTCATGGACTCCGGAGTTGAGCGCAAAGAACAGCCAGAGGCGACGACGACCGGTTCTGCCCTGGAATTGTAAGATGCAGCCTTGCGCACGTCGGCATTCTACCGGTGCAACATGGTGATCCTTCGTGGCTCGATGTCCAGGGCGATCGTAATCGACCGAGCCTGTGCGACTCTGATGCGCCATGTCTACGGTATCACCGTCCGAGTTGAGTTATTAGTTGTGCAGTGGATTAGATACGAGGACTATCAAAGGCATGTCGCAGTCCTGTCTTTGACCATCTCCCGCCGAAGATCCGCCCTGTCTTCGAGAGGTTCATGAAAGGGAGAAAGGGAAAGGGAAAGGGGCTGTTTCAGCCTTATGAACCTGGCTGAGCATAGCCTCTGTCTCGGTGCTGTTGACTGGAAGCAGAAGGACTTCAGACACAAGACCGGGAAGATGGGAAGGACCAGACTCGGACGCAGGTACGGAGAATTAATCGGTGGCTGAATTCGCGATGGGAGATCGATGTCTTTCACTTTCATTTCGGCAGGGGATAAGAGAGACTATTTAAACCTCCCGAATGCGGTGCTCTAGCTGGCTTCAAGATACGGTCCCCGAGGCTTGTGGAGATTGTTCTATTTATGCATCCGACTATCGACGCCAGGATCGCTTCCGTCAACTTCAACCACGTCAAAGAGCATGTCGAGAGCGTCAATATATTGATGGCGAGGAGTATGGAGTATTGATACTCGAGGAGAATAACATTATATGTCTCTGCCAGGGTCTACGCCATCACGGCCAGCTGACATGCTCACGCTGGCAGGGTTGTTGCAGTTTGGCACCTGTCTTACCGGGGCCACTATTGGCCTGCGACAGCTCAGACACCGTCGACCAAGGCCAATGATGGTGGAAGCCGGAGCTGCATGATATGCTTAAATCGGCCGTTTCCATCGTCCAAGCATTCATCGTTCAGCATTTAGCATTCAGCATTCAGCGTATACAGCGCTGTCGATCTCCAACACCGCCATCTCGCTATAGCATGGGCATGGGCTTTACGAGTCCACCTGAAAAGAAACGACCGCCAATCGGGGGGGAGAGGGAGGCCATTTCAATCTCGTGCAGAGCTATTGGCAATGGACGGAGCTTGTCGTCTTGCTGGTTACTGCTGATCTACCGTGCAGCTTCATCACTTGCATAGCAGATCCGTCTCTCTACCATCTCTACCATCCTCTTCCTACTCTATCCTGTCTATCTCTACCATCCTCTCTTCTCTATCCTATCTCTACATCTACATCTACCTCTACCTCTACCTCTACCTCTACCTCTACCTCTACCTCTACCTCTACCCCTACCTCTACCTCTACCTCTACCGTCACCTGTCTATCTACATCGACATCACCCTACGCATACTACCTAGTATCTACATCTCTATCCTATTATATATCTATCTATGTCTATATGTCTATCTGTTTCATGTTTGTCATGGGATACCTGTAATTCGCCAAGCCTGGCAACGTCCTGCGTAGTCATCCCGTATCCACCGTAATACAGATACACCCAGCCACAGAAAGTTCTCCCAGCTCGTTTCTTCTTCCCCCTTGTCCAAAGTCGCAACATCGGAGGAACAGGAACAGCATCACAGGAACAGCAGAGGACGAAGAAGAAGAAGAACAGCGCCACGCACCAAGTAACTCCGAGCTGTGGCTGTCGCCCGCTCGCGCATCACAAGACTCTCTTCCCCTACGCTCGCTCTGCTCTGCTCTGCTCTGCTCTCCGGCCGGGGATGACTTCATCAGCTCTCGGTGCTCCTGGGTCTCGTTCTTCTTCTCCATAGCCAATCGAGCTCGCTCAGTCCCTGCGTCCGCCCGTCGACCGTACGCTCTTCGTGCCTCCGTCCGACCAGTGCCGCACATAGCTCACAGCTCACAGCTCATCGTCTGCCGTCTGCCGTCTGCCGTCCTGTTTACACGCCTGTCGTGGAGCGGCGTCTCGGGGGGAGCCTAACCTACCTCTGCTTCTCTCACCATCCCCCACCAACCACCACCACATCCTCCTGCCGCCGGTTGCACTTCTAGACAGTCTCGAAAGAATGGGAAATGCGTGTCTTTCCTGCTTAACAGGTACCTTCACTTCGATCTCCAGTTGCTGCCACCACCGCCTTGCTGACCTGGTGGCTCCCTGCAAAGGTCGATCGAGGGATAGCCTCTACGAGCCAATCATCGCCGATACCGAACGCGAAGCTGTAGCAGACCTGTTACAGTATCTGGAAAACGTATGTTCTATCTCATGATCTTTGTTTTGTCGTCTCTGTGACTACGGGAGAGCTTGGGAGAGCTTCGCTGACTTGGTTTCAACCGGTGCTGTAGCGGAATGAGACCGACTTCTTCACTGGCGAGCCGCTACGTGCGCTCAGCACCCTCGTCTACTCTGATAATGTCGACCTCCAGCGAAGTGCCAGTCTTACCTTTGCCGAGATAACGGAAAGAGGTGAGCAGAGAGACCCCCGCTTTTGCACCCGTGCTGCACGTACTAAGACCGGGTGTTGTGATATAGATGTTCGTGAGGTCGACCGGGATACTCTGGAGCCAATATTATTCCTGCTCGAGAGCCCGGATATCGAGGTGCAGCGCGCTGCAAGCGCTGCTCTGGGCAACCTTGCTGTTAACAGTACGATCCCACTTAGTACCCTTTTTATACTCGTACGTGCTAATATTATATAGCTGAGAACAAGGTGTCGATAGTCCTCCTCGGAGGCCTCGCTCCTCTTATCCGGCAGATGATGTCTACAAACGTCGAGGTGCAGTGCAATGCCGTTGGATGTATCACCAACCTAGCTACCCATGAGGAGAACAAGGCGAAGATTGCGGGCTCTGGAGCCCTAGGTCCGCTCACCCGGCTAGCAAGGTCAAAGGATATGCGCGTTCAACGGAATGCGACTGGCGCTTTGCTGAACATGACACATTCTGGTATGTACTGCCGCCGGTCAAGGTAATACTCAGACATGCTAACGTTTCTATAGACGAGAACAGGCAACAGCTCGTCCTTGCCGGCGCGATACCGATACTGGTCCAGCTCCTCACCTCGCCAGACGTTGATGTACAGTACTACTGCACCACTGCTCTAAGTAACATTGCAGTTGATGCCCTAAACCGTAAGAAGCTTGCACAGACTGAGTCGCGGCTCGTCCAGTCTCTCGTTCAACTGATGGACTCGTCGACGCCCAAAGTACAATGTCAGGCAGCTCTTGCGCTTCGAAACCTAGCTTCAGACGACAAGTACCAACTAGAGATCGTTCGTGCGAGGGGACTCCCACCGCTCCTTCGATTGCTGCAGTCGTCGTATCTCCCATTAATCCTGTCCGCAGTTGCATGTATTCGAAACATCTCCATACACCCAAACAACGAGTCGCCAATCATCGATGCCGGTTTCCTCAAACCGTTAGTCGACCTTCTCGGCTCTATCGACAACGAAGAGATCCAGTGTCACGCCATCTCCACTTTGCGAAATCTTGCAGCCAGCTCAGATAGAAACAAGGAGTTGGTGCTGGAAGCTGGTGCCGTGCAGAAATGTAAAGAACTAGTTCTACAAGTACCACTAACTGTACAGTCGGAAATGACTGCTGCCATCGCTGTTTTGGCACTAAGCGATGACCTAAAAGCTCGCCTCTTGAAACTCGGCGTTTTTGATGTCTTGATCCCTCTGACCGCTTCCGAAAGCATCGAGGTTCAAGGTAACAGTGCCGCAGCATTAGGCAACCTATCGTCAAAAGGTATGCACCCCCCCTCCCTTCTCATTTACACCGTGTATCCACACTCCTAACCTTTTTTTTTACATCACAGTTGGCGACTACTCTATATTTGTCCGAGACTGGACTGAACCCAACGGCGGTCTCCACGGCTATCTAAGCCGATTCCTAGCCAGCGGTGACCCCACATTCCAACATATCGCCATATGGACCCTCCTCCAACTGATCGAGTCTGAAGACAAGCGACTAATCGGCTTCATCACCCGATCAGAAGATGTAATACAACTCGTGCGAGCGATCGCGAACAAAAGCCTTGAATCCGATGACGACGAGGGAGAAGAAGGCGAAGAAGGTACCGGCGAAGTCATCACCCTTGCACAGAGATCGCTCGAACTACTTGGCTTCGACTCAAAGCATAGTTGATCTGCCAAATGTCTACCGCTTAACGACCTCCCCGACGCAGTGCACCTAGTGTCACTGCTTTCTATAATATATCCTTACTCCCCTGACTGGACGCCTCTTACTCGTTGCATATCACTTTGCTAGCTCTCGATACCTGCTGCTTTGTCGAAACCTTTTTCCCGTTTTATGTTCATCCGTCTTATATTTTCCTTTTAGTTTTCTCTCTGTGAATATTCATTTAACCGTGGCAAGGAGTCCAGGCGTCTCGGCGGCGGGTACTGAAAACAACCTCGTTCTCTCGCTTCTCTCTCTCTCTCTCTATTTCCTTGACTGTTCTACTCAGCATCGCTTCCTTTATTTTATATAAGACTGTTTTCAATACACCTTGTCCTTCATTGTATTCTCTCTAGGTCTGCGGCTTACTCTCTGACATCCCCTATCCGTCCACCGACTGTTACTTTACATGCCTACTGTGTTTATTTGGTAATGCTCCTTTTACTTGCTGGCCTGAGTCGAGTTTTGCATCCAGATACATAAAGAATGTATTCATTTATTGGTGTTCATACCCTAATATCAACATGGTCTTCTTTGCTTTTCGCTCTTTTTTAGTCATTTGTTTACCTTGTGACGTCATCCCGCTTGCTGAGTAAACAGTAACTCTAGCCGAGCTTATCTTAAACCTTCTCGGGTAAAAATTCCTTCGATAACAGCGATATCAACCTCTTCGTCCTCCCAGCTTCATATATCGCTTCGTCGCTCACTCGTTTTTTCTCTTCCGGTATTGTAGAAGCTCGCAGTTTATTTCCTCGCTCCAATAATGGCCGCCAAAGTCCCCTCAATTGCCGTCCCGGGCCTTTGTCTAGGTGATCTCTCAACATACACATCCGGCCCAGGAACATACGTTCGCGACTCGTCCATCTGCGCCTCCATTGCAGGCCCAGTAATCCTCAGAGATGACGATAAAGAATCAGACCCAAAGCGCAAACCCCGCAAAATCCTCACAGTATCAAGATCCCCAAGAACCGAAACCTCCCACTTAAACGGAACGCAGCCCGTCTCCAGCGCCCGATCCAAATCATCTTTAAAATTCAACACCTTACCAGCCGTTGACTCCATCGTTCTTGCACGAGTCACCCGTGTCCAAAAGCGTCAAGCCACAATCTCCATCCTAATGGTCGTAGACGACCAAAACAACGACCTGATCGACCAAGATATGCGCACAATCCTCTCTTCAGCACCCATAATTACCACCGCTGGCACAGATAGTGCAAACACAAGTAATACCGCCGACGACCTACGGTTCCAAGCCATCATTCGGAAAGAAGATGTTCGCGCCGTTGAAAAGGACCGCGTCGTGATGGAGGATATGTTTCGGGTTGGAGACATTGTGCGCGCATACGTTATATCCGTCGGTGATCAGAGTTCATACTATTGCTCTACAGCTAGGAATGAGCTGGGCGTCGTCATGGCTAGGAGCGAGGGAGGGAATATGATGTTTCCTGTTAGTTGGAAGGAGATGAGGGATCCCGTTAGTGGGTTGGGAGAGGCCAGGAAGGTCGCGAAGCCATTTTGATAGATTTGATATCCCATTTTGTAGAGCTTTGTTTATTAGAGCTGGTATATCCGGTTCGTTTGGTCGGGTTAGTTGAAAGGTGCCTATCTGAGGAGTTGCGAGAGTGAAGGTCCAGATGGGCTAAAAATCGCCGACTTGACGTACTGGCCATAAGGTCTGCAACGCAAGCATGATGGACGACTAGACAATTTGATACCACTTGAGAGGAAAGGATGACAACGCCGATTTCCCCCCGTCGTGGGTCCTCACTCTGGCGAGTCTCAGGAGATATGATCTCTGAGTCAGGGTTGGGTTATTTCGATATGTTGAGCGCCGTGAAGTGTACGAGGTGGTTTGAAGATTCCACGGCTCTACAGCCGGCGATATGTGGAAGATGATATTCAATACTAATGGCTCTGACATCGTTGTAATTCGCGATGGTATCTCATTCAATATATCTAGATAATGCTAATTTTTAATGGCCATTCCCTATGCTCTATCCTCTTTATTTACCTCTTTAGCGTCTTCTGCTTTTCAGCATCCTTAACCAACTTTTTCCCAGCAACGACCATTCCTTTCCTACTCCTAACGCTATCCATATACCTCTTCGCCACGTTCTCTTTATCAGCCAACTCGCCCAGATCTTCTAGCTCTTCCTCCGTTGCAGGAACCCAGAACGGATCTTGGTCAAGCATTTCGAAGCCAGTAAATATTAACTGCGGAGACGCGGCTCCAGACGTTCGTTTGCGGATTTCGTCTGAAAATCCAAACGATTCCGCAACAGGTAGAAGAGAAAGTATAGTGAAAAAGGAGGTTCCTTCTTTCATTGTTTCAGAAAGGATACGTCCGCGTCTTCGCGTTACAACGCCGTAAACACGGCCCAAGACCTCAGCTGAAGAAAAGTTGAGTTAGTTTCATTTATGATGACGGATGGGCTATTCCACAGTATTCACTTACTGGTAGCTTGGATTTCGCAGCTGTACATGGCAAGCATGATTCGGGGACTCCAGTCAAGGAACCCTTGCCATACAGCGTCACGTACTAGCCTTATCACTTCTCCTGTCAGACGAGTTTGCTCTTCATCTCCAGCTTCTTCTAGCGTAACATCCTCGATGAAAACTGCAACGCCTTGAACTGGTTCGCGGCATAGAGGACCCTGGGATGTGGCTAGTTGGAAGGCATAAGATATCTTGTCTGAGAACAGGCCAGAGTCACGGCCTGGCTTGTTACTAGAGCCCTCCGCAAATCTGAATTATGTTAATGATTAGCCTGAGTATAGATCATAACATCTTGAGGGGCTTCAACTTACAGTCTCTCGTAGCGTCCAGTTGGTGTTGCGTCAAATAGAATATTAGCCCCTGTTTTTCTTGGTCCGAATTCAGATACCTTTGCAAGTGCACCAGTCCATATTTCCTTATCTTCCTTTACCGCACCAAAGCAGGCAGCAAGCTCTTTCTTGAATTCGTCAATTGAAAGTGTGTTTCGGCTAGAAGCAGCACCCTCTGAGGTGGCTTCCTGAGAGTTGGCTGTATCATGGGTATCTTCTTCAGTCGCTTCCGCGGTATCTGTTGACACATTCCTTTTGCGTGCATATATCCTTTTAATAGTGCCTGCGTGCTTCAGAAGGAATTCTGATATCATTGTAGGCAGTGGCCGCACTCGAATCTGTATCTTAAGCTGCTTTGACCCTGAAGTTGTAATCACAGTCCCGCGGGGCAAGTCTGCATTTTTAGGAGGGGCCATTTCAGCAGCATTTATTATTGTTTCCCTGTATGGCACAATAGACTCTCCAGCCTGGATATCGCATTTAGCAAATCTCTCTCGAAGATCCTTCAGACATCGTTCTAGATGCAATTCTCCAGCGGTCAGAATAACATGCTCTCCACTCGGTAGTACCTCATACTGTGCACATGGGTCGCTCCGTTCCAACATCTTCAGTCCATTTATCATCTTATTGAGATCTGCCGGGTTCACAGGCTCCAATGCAACTCGAACGATAGGTGGATGGTTTAATGCAACGCCGGCAAGATTCACAGCCCCATCTACCTGGCTGCACAAAGTTCCTGTTTTCATGATATGACCTTCGAGTCCGGCAATCCCAAAAACAACCCCAGCGCTGACACTTTCCAAATTCTCAAGAGCGCGTCCCATGAGGAGGTATAGCCCCTTTACTATCACTTTTTCGGGTTCTGGGCTAGCTCGGGGGCTCATGGGAGAGAATTTTGGAGGCAACACGTATATCGAATCGCCGACCGAGAGCGTGCCGGAGTATAAACGTGCAAATCCAATAAGATGCTCTGGTTCAACCCTTTCTTCCACTTTGCTAGTCTCGTCCAACCGTGACTCTGATAGAGCATGTGCGAGGCCTGAGATATCATCCCCTTGTCCCTCATTTGCTTCACTTCGAAGTTTAGCAAACTCTTCCCGCTTCCGTCGAGCAATCTCTCGAGCTTCATCTGCAGACATTGTTCCACCGGGCATACGGCGCGTTTTAGACGGCAGCTCGCTTTCTGGAATCGAAACCATTTTACTGACATACCCTAGCACAGGATCATCTTTCCCTGACTTGGAGTTTATCATGGCGTCTCGAACTTTGGGGTCAATATAACTTGCGTCAGGCGAATCATCAATCATATCTGGAAGTCTGAGGGCCTGGGCATCTATGGGGCTAGGGAGATATTCAATAACGGAGACAAGCACGGCGGTAGATAGCGGTAGCCATGATGAAAACACAGCAGAGAGAATATTCCTAGGATCTCGAGACCGGAGAACATGAGGGGGTATCTTTATCGAGAGAGATTTTGTGATCTTTTCTAAAAGTGCAGGATCCCTATGAAGACGGTTAGAAGGGTATATATAAAGATGGCTAGTTACTGTCGGAACATACCCTGTGGAGTTAGCTCCCCCCGTAGTTGCGTTATAGACGGCCCAAATGGTATCCAAAACCAGCTGAACGAACATCGGACTTAAACGTCTACCCTTCAAGTGCCTCGGACCAAGGACTCTTTTCGTCTTGGGGTCTAGGTAGTATTCACCCCATAGCACTTTCTCCAGCGTAGCTCGTTTAATTCCAAGTTTCTTTTCATAAAGTCCGGCAAACTGTCGAATAGTAAACGCCCAGCCATCGGTAGCACTGCAGAAGATGACATTATTCTTTTCTGGAGCAAAGTATAGATCTTCATCATCACGCTCCTCAAACTCTGCGGCTTCAGGGTCCGCTTGAGAGTCCACATCCGTGCCTGTCTTCGACCGATCTTTTTCTTTTAGTGCTGCAGCTTTGACACGTTCTTCGACCTTCTCTCTCCACTGAAGGTCCTCTTCCATGCGTTCTCCCTGGTAGAAGCTCCCTATCACAGCATTTACTTGTTCCAAGATCTTGCTGAGGTGAGAATAAGCTTCTGAAGGACTCAACTTTAGCTCTGTCACTAGACGATCAATTTTGTTAAGGACGAGAATCGGTTTCAACCGCTCGACCCAGGTATGTCGTAGAACAGTGACGGTTTGACTGCAGACGCCCTCGACAGCATCGACGAGAACCAAAGCACCGTCACAGAGCCTAGAGGCAGTAGAAACCTCACTACTAAAATCGATATGGCCAGGGGAATCAATCAGGTTGATGAGATACTCTCGCTTATCTGGAGTCCCTTCCGGGGCCGATCTCCGCAGCATAGAGAAGTAAAGAGAGATGGCTGACGATTCCATCGTAATCCCACGTAGCTGTTCATCTGGACGGGAATCCAAATAGCGGATTTTTCCCGCCAGCTTTGGCGAGATGATGCCATTTGTGGCAATCAAGCTATCTGTTAACGAAGTCTTTCCGTGATCCTAGAAGAATAGACAGATAATGTTGCATTAACACGCTGCCTTTGGAGTTTAGAATGCAGAGTTCTATGGGAACGTACAACATGTGCGAGAATACATATCTATTACAATGGTTAGTGCATGCATGGTTCAAAAGCTCAAAGATATTCTCACTAAGATAGCAAGATAACGAGATAGCGGGGGAGGGGCAGCCATACATTTCGGATATCTTCAGCTTTATGCTGGAGGCGAACAAGATCTTCCAAGTTAACTACCGGCATCTTAGCATCTGGCGCGAGGTAATCTACCTGTGAGCCCGCGTTGAACGAAGGTGCGACTATCCAGGTGTTGAACACTGCCTCTTGGCTTTCAAGGTCCTGTTCTGTTCAAATCCGAATTCAAATTTTCGCAGCTCGTGAGATTTGCTAGATGACGTAAATATCAGGCCTGAGGAGATTTTGCAGCAATATATATAGAAATGCCGAAGATGGTGTGAGGTGAAGTATTTTGGTTCACGGTTTAAATTCTATCGTCGGATTTTATCTGGTCGGACCAAATATGACTGATTATTATAAATAACGACGAATTCTACAACAACCCGCTTGGCCCACTCAACTTGCCTTTGAATCCGCTAGATTATGCTGGTAATTGTTCCATTGTTCGATAACTACGATTATGCATTATATTTTTTGTAATTGTATCGTAATTTGACTGGGTTGTTGCCTGACCGTGAGTCATGGATATCTCATTCTTCATCGTCAAACGAGAGTTTGATCTTCTTCTTCGTGTTCTTCTTTCTCTTCGGCGCATTATCAGACTGCGGCTGAGGTGTCTTGGAGTCCTCGGGACCATCGCCGCCTCCTACAACCTTGCCTTGCTTCCTCTTTTTCGAGGCTCCAATCTCTGCTACGCTTTGCTTTGACTTGGAAGGTCGGTTGCCCACTTCGGCCTCATCTTCACCTGCGCTATTCTTCGTAGCCCCAGGCTGGCCATCCTCTTCTCCTTTTTCCCCAGAACCAGCGGTTTCATCCTTGGGCCCTTCTACCATCTCCAAATATCTGTCTTTCGAGATGACTTCGTTACTTTCTTCGTCAACATAAGTAGGTCCGTCGTCTTCGTCTTCGACATATTTTGCTTTGGTAGGACGCGGATTCGGCGCGCTGCGGTGGTATTCGCCGCCATCTCCATATTGATTTCTCAATTTACGGAGGAACGAGGGCTCTGGCTTCTCTATACAGGCAGGGTGATAAGTAACACGGTTCTGCGTAGATTGCACCACAACTAGTATTTACCGTATGAGAGATTCTTCGCCTTGTGGCTCATTGTGACTTGGACTGTAGGATCTTATTTTATGGCTTGCGTTGACTTCTGGCGCATAAAACGTTCGATCGCAAGCAGTGCGCCACCGTTCACCGTGTCATGGTTGGCAAAATAGTATCGTAGTAGAAGAGCGAGGACGATATAGATCCTCCAGAACGATAATGACCGGGTATTATCTTCCCCAAAGGCATTCAACGGCCTTTTTAAATGCATCCTCTCTTGTCGGCCTTTTTGGAGCATTCGAAGAGATGGCCCGGAGCGGAAATACAAACGTCCGAGCTAGCAATGGAAATCGGAAATTCATACCAAAGTCCAACGATTTCGTGACGAAGCTTCAAAGACGCCCTTAAACAAACTCGCGAATCATGCTGTGTGCTAGTAAGAGGATCTATACTCCATGCCGTACTTAGAAATTAACTGACCTTTGGCGATTTAGTTTCTGGTGAGGCCCCTCAGGTGCCTGTTGTGTCGCGCAAGAGTGGTAAGCAATGCTCCGCAAGTTGCCATACAATGTATACTTATCCTTGAATAGGGAACGTTTTCGAGAAGCGGCTCGTTGAGGAATACATATCAGAGCATGGAAAGGAGCCTGTGACGGGCGAGGAGCATACCGTGGAGGATCTCATCGAATTGAAATCTGCTCGCATCGCCCGACCCCGACCACCAACCCTTACCTCAATTCCCTCGTTACTTGGTGTTTTCCAGGAAGAATGGGATGCACTCGCCCTGGAAACATATACGCTCAGACAGACACTTGCACAGACGCGGCAAGAGCTTAGCACAGCACTCTATCAGCACGACGCTGCGGTTCGCGTCATTGCCAGGCTACGAAAGGAGAGAGACGAAGCCCGGGATGCGCTCTCAAAGGTTTCGGTGGGAGCGAGTCGTACTCCCGCAGCGGGAGATGCTATGCAAGTGGATAGCGCAGGCCTTCCAGAGAGTGTTGTTTCAAGAATCGAAGAAACCCAAGAGAAGTAAGCATTACCTTGCTCCACGGATCTTACACGATATGTTAACTAACGGTCTTCCTTTTTGCAGACTTTCGAAAACTCGACGCAAACGTCCTATCCCCGAGGATTGGGCCACCGGTGATGCTATTCAAGAATTCCGACCCTCTAGCCCATCTGAGCCACTTTATCCCGGCGGGCATTCTATATGCGTAAATGCGTCTGGAAACCTAGCATTGGTAGGCGGCGTGGATGGTGTTGCCGGTGTATACTCACTATCCGAGAAACGAGTTGTAGCCTCTCTCAAAGGAGGCAGCGGTGCGATAACGGACGCTGCGTGGGTTGGGGACAAGGCTGTCATCGCAACTTCTGCTGGTGCCGTCAAGGTCTTTGAGAACGAATCTGAGATTGCCAGTTTCAGCGTTCATGCTGGCGCAGCAGCAGCTCTGGCCGTGCATCCAACTGGTGATATAGTTGCCTCCGCCGGTATCGACAAGAGCTACACTATATATGACATTTCCAACTCCGCTGTCGTCGCCCAAATATTCACTGATTCAGGTACGTACACACCATTTAACCCTTGATAAAGAGCGCTTGCTAATTGTTATACAGCCCTGACATGTGTTAAATTCCACCCTGATGGCCATCTGATCGCGGCTGGTGGAGCTGACGGTCAGATCAAAATCTTCGATGTGAAGACTGGTACCAGCGCGGCTACGTTTAACATGTCTGGCCCTATCAAAACGCTATACTTCTCTGAAAACGGCACCTGGCTTGCCGCCGTGACAAACGAATCTTCGGATATATCAGTCTGGGATCTCCGTAAATCGGCAGTCGTGAAGGTGTTGGAGACCGGGAACCGAGTCGACTCAATCAGCTGGGATTACACAGGACAGTTCCTGCTCACAGGTGGACCGAACGGGCTGACGGTGCAGCAGTACTCTAAGGCATCAAAGTCCTGGACGGAACCATTAAGAAGTGCGGTGCCTGCCACTGCTGTTGCTTGGGGGCCTTCTGCTCAGAGCATTTTGGCGCTTAACGGAGAAGGCGTTATTGTACCAGTTGCTGCTCAGTGATTTTAATGTAACGGGAATATATTTTCTTTTTTTCGCTTGGTTTCTGTACTCTACATGGTGAATTGATATGGTCAACTATACCCGTATGCTTCCGGTAGGCAGGATGTATCAAACTCCAACCCTCGATATACCTACTGTTCTCATCCAATCTCACTGTCTCCAACGTATCTAAGAATAAAAGCCATCCATGGATGCTGTAGAGACTCAAGCTTATGTCATCATCAAAAAGATATAGAAATATTTCTGCATCCTCCATCATTCACTCTTTTTCCATCTTATTTATTCTCATATTCATTGGCTCTTGATCCTATCCTCATATCCATGGCAGTTATGTAGTATTACTTATCCCTGGCCCCCTATTGCTGCCACATACGAACCGTGTATGCCATGTATATATACATTACAGCCTTTACCCTCTTGACAAAGCTGGCCTCTTGTCTGCGTGAATAGAGTGAGAGAGATCATAGAACCCATCTTACTAACTAGAAGCATCTCTCCCTTTTTACTGAAATGACAGCAAGTTCTCTTTCTCTTCCTCAGGAGCATCCTATGTTCTGGTCCAAGAGTAGCCCTGGACACTGTAGCTTGTCACGGCCACACACTGTTTCATCTGCAACATCTGCATGACCAGCACCATATCTTACACAGGCGCAGTTATCCTACACACACAGACAATCTATCTGTCTCCCTTCCCATTACCTTTGGCCAGGAGGCGGGCGTTCTGTGGGTGGTTTCGCTCTTACAAACGCCGAAAGTCTTTACTGTTTCTCTCGAAGTTTACCACCACCATCATCCAACTTCCTCCCCATCTCTCAACTCCTACACCACCGAACCAGCATACTACCACTCGCTATCGGCCTCCTACCATGAATGGGGACTCAAACCCGCAGACTATAACCTCCCATCCGTCAAGAAAGGTCAGCTCCGGCGTCTAGTAGTGGGGTCTCCCTCTTGGATCATAGACACTATCCTTTTCTGACATCAATGTAAGAAATGACGGCAACTAACTATATTTCTGTATAGCGCTCTCACCGGGAGATATCTGGATCTCACTCCGACAGCCAAAGTCAGCCGGCCTGGGGTCGGAATGCGGAGGCTTCAAACTCAGCAGGCAGCTCAAATTCCTTCAACAATTCCCGTCCCCGCCTACCACCCCTTCCCTCGCTCCCGCAGATGAGATTTCCTGGCGACGGATACGATTTCCGCAGGCCCATAATGTCGACCGGAGTCCCGTCGCCGCCCTCTGCGTACCAGAGCCTACAGCGAGAGGATGTCATCGATTTAACACAAGACTCAGACCCAAGTTTACGGACGGGACGGTCGGTGCGGACGCCGGGGAGGCGAGATGAATCGAGAACGAACAGAGCATCGCGAGGTCCTCGGTTTGGACGGGACATAATGTCTGAAGTCGTGGACCTGGAAGCCGACAGTCCGCCTTCAAGCCAGGAGCAACAGGCAACAAGTCCAGAGGTACAGTTTCTGGGCTCGTCAGTAAGAGCAGGCGCACCGCAAGCATCCTCCAGGCATCGCCATGCACCGAATCAACCGCAGCGTACGCCGTTTTTCATTGGAGGCTCCAACCTCATGAACCTGCTGAGAGGCATGAACCGGCCTGGGCAGCCGTCGGCGCTTAACCAGGAAGAAATATTTCGACATGAGATTGCCCTCCGCACAAGGAATCTACGGCTTTTCCGACGAGCACAGACGCACCAGACGTCTTTGTGGGATGTAACTCCGCCGCAAAATGGGGTAGACTTGACGATAGACCTGGACAACGATGTGCCGATACACCTTGACTACAGTACAACAGGATTTAATGGGCGTCTTACTCCCCAGGCGGAACCTACTTATGAACCACCTCCAGCTGCCCCGGAAGGGTTTACTAGGACGGCTCAGGAGGAGGACGAAGTTATCTGTCCTAACTGTGAGCACGAGTTGGGCACAGGAGATGAGATACAAAGGCAGATATGGGTTTCAAGGGCATGCGGACATGTTAGTGGACTATACTCTATGCTTTGTTGACTTGCACTAATTCGTTACAGGTTTATTGCGGTACATGTACCAAAAACAGAGCCGTTTCTTCTCGGGGGAAGAAAATAGACCAACCGCCCGATATAAAAACGAAGCCCTTTGCGAAATGCGTGGTGGCTGACTGCGGGAAATCCGTGAGCCAGCCAAAGGCAATGTTTCAAATATATCTTTAGCCCACTTTCACTCCTCCATATTGGCGTCATTTTCTCTTCACTTGACCCAACCGTCTTTTTCTTTTTTACGTCTCCGGGGTTGGGCAGGCACTATATCGATTTTTCCGGCGTCTGGTGGAATGTGCATAGGGGACATCATTCTTCCAATACCCAGCATCCCATGGTTTCAGGTGCATTTTATCACATTTTATTGTATTAGCGGTCCACAAATATATGTCTACATGAGGTGTTAATTAAAAACGTCAAGGTTCTCCCTTTAGCCGTGTCCGAGGACCAAAAGATTACGTATAACCTTGCCAGATAAATAGCTGGATTGGGATGGAGGTCTCATATGTAAGAATATATCCCTAGTAATCATATACAACTCCTGAGTATAATGCAATATACCTCCAAATAGCAAAAAGTCACTCGAGGAAACCAGACACGCCATGCCATAATAATAGTACATTCTTCTCGGCCTTGCACCACCGCAGCAACGGATCAGGCTGCCACATTATATCTTCTTCATGTCTCCGTGGTAAGGAGACCAGATACCTCTGACACTCTCGTTCGTACTGAGAACAGGCTTCGTTGTGCGTCGTAGCTTTTCTCCGCTGGCTTCCCTCAGCAGGTTTGCTTTCTGGAGAACTTCGTGTACTTCAAGATTTCGTACGCAGATTGCCTTCTCGCGGCCGTTGATATAGTGGCCCTTGATAACGGGGTGTTTGTGTGGACGGGGAGAGATGCGGATTTCGACTTGGGGGTTCCGTCTAGCGAACTCGGGAAGCAATTCGCGGATGAAGGAGCTGGTTGTCACGTATTAGCTTGAGATCATGTAGCTTCAAATGAACAGAAGAAGGCTCACTTCATGCCCTTGGAACTGCCTGCCCAGTCGCAGTAGTGAAAGTCGAGTCGCTTGCACTGTAAGATGAATGCTCCGACGCCGTTCTGTAAGACCCCAAATTAGCACGAATTGACGGGTAACGAGTGAAGAAGCCACTTACTCGGCTGGAGGCCAGTGAGATAATCCCTTTGACAGACATGTTTGCGTCTTCCTCCCCCGTTTATCTTGCTGCTTGAGAATCGCGAAGAGGTGGAAAGTTGTTCGCCAGCTGCAATTTTTGGCTGCTCTCTAGCCTGCAAAGTCGCGTGATTGGCCAGCGTCGCTGACTGGGCGTGAGTTTTTCGAAACGGGCAACATTTGAACTGCCAGCGACGAGAAAAGAGATCCAACCATCGACAGACTGCGCGCGTAGCTGTCGTCTCTGTCTTTTGGGCTGCTGGATGCTCTACTGACGCTCTCATCTATGCTATTTACCTGCGAGAGCCATGACTGACAAGCTCCCTCCAAACCTCCTCGCGCTTTTCGCGCCGCGACCTCCGCTGCGCTACCTGCAGCCCATCAACAGAGCGCCCGACGATGTCAAGCCGAGTACGATATCCGGTGTCGCCGGTTTTCTCGATGAGCTGAAGAAATATGGCGAGGAGGTTCCATATACGCCGACTGAGAGTTGGCTGCAACGCAAGGATAGGCAAAAGCTGGAGAAGCGGGAGCAGGCTGAGAAGCGTCTGGCTGCTGGACTTACAGAGTGTGAGTGCATTCTGTGTACACATAATATATCGAGCTCTATCTTCCCCTTATATATGGCGTTTTACTAACATCTCGGTTATAGATAACCCTGCTGAAGACCAGCAAATCCGTGGTGACCCTTTCAGGACGCTCTTCGTGTCCAGGCTTAGCTACGAGGTAAAGGAGGCAGATCTGGAACGAGAATTTGGCCGATTTGGCCCGGTTGAGAGGGTAGGTCCTTTTCTTTATTATTATACTTGACGTACCTGGCTAACCTTTCTCTGGTAGATCCGAATAGTCAAGGATACGAAGAATCCCAATCCAAAGAAACCACACAGAGGATATGCTTTCATAGTGTACGAGCGTGAAAAGGATATGAAGGGTACTGAATCCTGAACATTTTGTTCTCCCCCTACCATCCCCCTTCTCCTCCCAACTCAAGATATGAATATAGCTATGGCAAGGTAATGGACTACATGACTAATGCTATTGAACGCTATTGCTTCACACCTACAGCCGCCTACAAAGAAACAGATGGAATCCGCATCAAGGATCGACGAGCCCTTGTCGATGTTGAGCGTGGACGCACAGTCAAGGGATGGAAACCCCGCCGGTTTGGTGGTGGGCTTGGTGGGCGCGGATACACCAAGGCTATGCCCTCGAGGCCCCTTGGCCCCGGTGGATACGGACCTCCATCCGGTCCTGGTGGTTTCCAAGGCGGTTTCCGTGGAGGACCAAGGGGAGGAGGCTTCCGTGGCGGATTTAGAGGAGGAGATCGGCCGTTTGGTGGCCGTGGAGGAATTGGTTTCCAAGGTGGGCGCGGCGGATTTGGAGGCCCGCCCAATGGTGCAATGGGTCAGCCTCCGCCAAACGCTCCCCTCGGCCCTGGAGGAAGTCGTGGTGGTGGGTATGGTCAGCAGAATGGCGACATGGGCCATGGTGATAGGCGTTTTGAGGATAGAAACCGTGGTGGCTCCAGATACGACAGGTCCGGCGATCGAGGTGATCGAGGTGTGACTGGCAGCAACCGCGAACCCGTCAGACCTAGAGCATACGGAGATCGGGACAACAGAGAGCGAGACAGGGATGGTAATCGTGACCGTGATCGTGACAGAGACAGAGACAGAGGCGGCCGAGGTGACCGTGACCGCGATAGACCTCGAGACCGTGACCGTGATCGGGACAGATACAGCCGTCGCGATGACGACCATTCAAGGAAGAGACACCACGAAGGAGACGCCTACGACGACCCCCGGACGAAGCGAAGGTACTAATATGGCTTATCCTAAAAGATTCAACAAAACGGTTTGTTGGTGGGTTGCCTCGACTTTTCGATTTATCTCATCCTTTCATAGCCTCAAGGGTAAGATCATTGGTGCTTAGAAGATGAACATCCGCACCGTCATTTTCAACGAAGCATACTCCAACAAAGCCTACAACAGCTGAGGTAACATATTTTTTCGCCTTATAACGACCCGTAACCAACGTTAAGCCCCCCGAATTTTTCATGGATACCCTCATACTTTTTCGCCCATTCGATTCTCCCACTCGTACGGGCTTTACGCTACCAAATTCTCGAAGTGATGTCTTATTATCATACCTTTTCCTCTATCCATCTTCTTGTTTGCATTTACCTTGCTGCGTTCTTTCTTTCTTCCTTTCGATTCAAGGGGTTTGTTGCCGGAGAGAGGGGGTAAGTATGTACGTTATGGCACCAGTGGTGAAATTGTACGTTTATATTCGAAGGAAAGGTATCTGTTTTTAGGTAAGATCGGGTAAGGCTGTTTAGTATCACTGAACATTCTCGCATTGATCATTGCAAAGACAGGTAACATGGGTCCGTAATAGTTAATTCTTTCTTTTTTTGGCTTATTAGCGATGTATTATCTATCTACACGATGTGAACTTGTATAATCCCAGTAATATATAAAGATAGACTGCTTTTCCGTTTCATCATGGTATACAAGAATTGAAACCATGGGATTCCATAAAAAAGAAAAAAGAAAATAGCCGCGTCAGTACCATGAGTAAAACACCGATCGCCAGAACTCCTTCCAAAATGCCCACGAGTTTCAACTGGTCATCATCTCATCGAACGAGGGGGGGAAAGTTAGAGAGCAGGATAAAATATAGCCAAAACTGCACTTTGACTCTCCCTCACGGGTCGACTTCCATTGTTTCCTGCTTTTCTAAAACCACAATCTCTCCACTCTCCTTCACCCAACGGGCCTTCATCTCCACCTTGAATTCCGCAACCGCAACACCAAACATCTTCAGAAGCGTCGATTGCCTAGAGTCCAACTCTTCACCGGCCTTACAGACCTGATACCCGTCTCCCTCCATTTCCAGCGTGACTTTTCCCTTCACCAACCTCGTTGGAACGTTCAACTTCCGCAGAGTAGGCTCGACCGTGTGGCTGATTGGCTCATCATCTTCAGTGGGTATCTCGCCTGCTCGTGAATATACCACGCCGCTGGGTATCGTGAAAGAGCGAGGTGTCACGTTCCCTGCACGAGCAAAGTCAAGCGGATGGAACGATTCAAAGTAGTCGAGGACCGATTGAGGGTCGCGAGATGTGAATAACAATCCAACTGCGCCGGTGAGGTAAGGTGTGAGGCGGTTGAGATTTGGCGCGTAGGCAGTTTCAGGGGTCATTCCCAGCGCGATTGCCATGACCTTGGTCTTACCGAAGAAGAGTCTACATGCAGACAATTAGCATCTACCTTACTCGTTGCAAGAGGCTAGGGCTAATACTAACCGACTATCGGCAAACTCTGCGCGTACATCCTTCAGGTACGTATTTCGCATGTTGTCAACGGCGAATACGAAGAGATGGTCATATTCGGTGACTGCAGCCTGCACATTGGCGTACAGCCGACGAGTCTGCTCTTTGTGCGATTTCTTGAGGGTCCTGGATTCGTGGACCACTCTGGCCCTTTTTGAGATAGGCATGATGGATCTATTCAAGGGGTATTGACACTAATTGCGTTTCTCGGTTCTCTCTGCCCGCCTCTGGACAGTGCAGCTGGGGATTGTATAGATATATCTACCGCCTCGAGCTGTTAATTATCTCTATCGCGGTTGCTGCTATCGCTTTTTTTTTGCGTTTGATCTCGGAACCGGAAAAACGTTGATAAGAGATGGCGCTAGTCCGGGTTAGTTATGCTTAGTAATGATCACGTGGCTTTATCAAAAGGCTCCGTCTTCCATATATAAAAGTAGTAGTATAAGTTGTCCTTCCTACCTTCACGATGGACGAACGAACGTATACTAAATGGCCATCCGCGGATATGAGATGGAGCTACACTCAGAAGCGCCATATTTTTCATTTAGGATTTGCTGCTGAACCTTGAATTCTTATACACCAACCGCTACCAGGCTCCCGGACTTGATTCTCGGACCTCCACAGAGACGTGATAATGTATTATTCTTTTAGTTAGCATGTCTACCATAGCTTCGTGGCTTTCATCCGTTGCCATAGTTAGTGCCGTTTTTCCGAATTTATCTTCCCATATAATATTGGCTTCGCCCGTTGCAAGCAACAATTTAGCTGTACCCGCATGCCCGTTTTTGGCTGCATATATTAGAGGTGTTCGACCCTGTGTATCTGTCGAGGCAACGTCGACCCTGTCCGTGGTAAGCAACACTCTAACCGCGACCTCGTGTCCATTCATTGCTGCCAAAGATAGCGGTGTTTGCCCGTTCAAGTCTTTCGACTCAATATTGACTTTGCCAGTTACAAGTAACAATTTGACCAAAGTCTCATGTCCATTCTCTGCTGCCCATGAGAGTAGCGTTTGATTTCTCAAAACAGATGTCGGCTCTGATCCGCCTGCTGGCTGCAACACATATCTAACTAGAGCCTCGTATACGTTCGCTTCATCCCACTGGGACGGTAATTCATAGCCGCATCTTTCGTCGTTGGTCTTGATAGTCGTGAGCAGCAGAATGATCAAAGCAAGATGACCTTGCCATATTGCTTGTGACAAAATCGTCTTGCTACCTACCTCTTTTAAATTTGTAACTTTTTTCAACGTTTTGAGTAAATGGGGTAGTAAGTTTTTGATGACTGGGCCTGGCTCCGAAATTCCTAATATGTGCTGCTGCCAGTATAGCCTTGCATATGAATAAAGGTGAAATGGGCCAAAGGAACGGGTATTAGAAGACTTGCATGCTGCCACGAGGCTTTCTCCAACGTCACAGTCGGGCATTCGCTTGGACTTCAAAAGCATTAGTGCAAAATCCTGAACTCTGCTTGAGGATTCCAGGGTCGAACGAATGATATTGCCTGGTATTGATCCAGCCATTATTTTGATTTCCGGGGCCGCAAGAGTGGACAACTGGTGGTCAAAAGTGCCGTAGTTGAGGTAGGTGACAATGACATTTGCCATTGTCTGGTTTGCATCAGCTACTGTGAACCTGACGCTTGTAGAGACCTCGGGCCCGGCTAGGAGGAATTGCTTGAAGCTGTGATGCACAAGTTGCACTGTAAATTCTTCTTCACCGACCACAACGAGACTCCCGCAACATGTTAGGGTAGAGTATATGTCATTGATAAAGCTCGCCATGTTCCAGGTCGTATTGCCTGGATCTACGCTCAGTGCTTCTTGAAGCTCCTCAACGTACAACGGACGATGAGCCACAGTGATGAGCTCTAGGATCCGCCTCTGGTACGGTTGATCTACCACTTCCGACCTCGCTAGAATGCGAGCGAATGTTTCCGAAAGGGTTTTGGGAAGATCCACCAGGGCTTGACGTATAGCATCGTCTGTTCTCATGCTGCACAATGACATGATTTGGAGAGCCACCCAGAGAAACATCCCTTGAGCCCCACGGAGGAGAGCATCCTGGATTTCCAAAATTAGATTAGGATCTCCTATTATTAGCTTTTTCGACTTGAGGCGGTTCTCCAGTTCTTTTTGTATAAAATCCTGGATATCGGGGTTGTCTTCTGGAATTGAGGTGCGCGTTGGGATAGTAAACTCGTATGCACTCAATTTCAAAACATTATCAGGCTCTAGTCTGAACGAAACACAAAGAAGAATTGTAAATGCGGCTTGGAGCCGTCGGAGCTGTATAATCAGCGTCTCTCTTTCCATAGTGTCACATTCATCCAGCCCATCTAGGACGAAATACGCTTTGTATGTAGTTGGAAGGTTGCGGCGAAGCATTTTTAACAAGTGCTCAAAATCTGGAGGCGACGTTGTATCAACGAAAGAATCGCCCACCATTTCAAGATCTGCGATGGGGCGTAGCAATTGTCGAACGAGGGACTGGATGATTGTCTTAGTTTCCAAACTTTCAGGAATGTCATGACGGCAGAAAAAATAAGTCACTGGGATATCTTTATTCTGAATGAAAAGATTCAGGTCGTCGACAATATTGGCTAGTAACACGGATTTTCCAGAGCCTAGTTTGCTTGTATACAGAAGCGTACTGGAAGTTGATTTATCTCGCCAGTCCTTGTAGTCGACCGTTTCTTTGAAAATAGTTGCATTGCCGATCTTTCGAATCTGCTTCCATGGTGTCTCGTAATCGTAAGTAGAGCAAAACTCGAGGATTCGTAGTCTTTTTCTTATTTTTTCCTCAAGCGATGCAGCCCTGGAACCTTTACTCAACAGAGCTCTGAACTTGGTATTTTCTTTAGCTTCCCCTTCGGCCTTTTCAGCCTGTATGATACTTGCCTCCTCTTTGATCATACTTGCCCAGAAATGGAGGTCTGATTCGGATGCTTTTAACTCGGAATCATCAAGACTCGTCGCAAGCTTCCCAATAGTCGACTTTTGGGTAAACCGGAACAGCATATGACAAAGACGAACTACCATAACAAGGTATTCGGTGACATGTGACTGCAATCTATGAGATCTGGCATAGAGTGAGGCGATAGTCCGGTAAACGGGAGTAGAGAGGCTAGCCTTCATGAGGAGACCAGATATTCTCTCAAGATACACTGAGAAATTCACGATCGACTACCAAAGGATTGATATTCAGGTCCACGCAGTAAGGATGAGTAAGAAACACTAACAAGCAATGATAGTCGTACTATCGCCCAGACACCACAGGCAATGAGATTCTGGGAGCCGCCTACCATGACGTCCCCAATGGGGGCGAATACCTGAACGCCATGGAGGAAATTGGTCATTCTCGTTCCAAAGCAACGTCCGCCAGTTCCCCTTCTTGCTGCGCAATGGTCAAACTCGGCTGTAAGACGCATAATGTCGCTGGTATCTGGGGGAGCATTCTGAAGTTTCTGAAGGACAGCTTTCTGATCGCTCGAGAGGTCAGCAGTAAACTGTGAGACTGCTTGCGCCAGTCGAATTTCAGGTTTTAGCCGAGAAGCCTTTGCTAGTGCATTAGACATGGTGGAAGAACCCCTAAACACGTAGGTATGATATTCCTTAATAGATTAATGTTCTGGTTAATATGGGTTGAGGGAGAAAGCCGCAGTATGTATCTAATCGCGGGGAGAGATGATGCAGCCTTGTAAGAACCAGATAGCTAGATGTCAAATGTACCTTAGGTACCTACTAGGTACCTAGTGTCCAATGGGAACTACCATAAGAACGAGCCGTACCCAACACAGAGAATCTGCCATGCGTCATAAAGATTTCACTTCGATTTGAGAATCTGAGATACCATGAGGAACGAGACCTTTCCCTTCTAGTACCCTGATAGAAAAGGAAGCATCTTTACCTATCCCACCCATAGAATATAAGGGTCTTTAAAACGTCACGGTAGAGATATTCGTACAGAAGAGACCACATATAGCGGATATATAGAGCCAGTCGGTGGGAATAGCTGTTTTCTGTGTAGTGGAAGTCGAGATGTTGAGAAGTTGAAGTCAAGAAGTACGGAGGTAGATGCAAACATGGCAAACACATCCTCAACTTCGATGCGAAATGCGATCAGTAAATATACAACAGACAGCTTCACGGACAACGCGTCCACGGTACGGGCAATTGGTCCTTGTCTCCCCCGGAACGCAGCTGGCGGCCTCATACGATGCTCGATTTTATGGACTACATCCAGCTCGCCTTCTCGGACGCCTCGGGATGGAATCGTGATAACTCATACTCTACCCTGACAGACACGGCGAAAGGTGCTTTGCCCTCGGGGACTGATAGTCGATAAATATAACTTGAAGAGCAAAATAGCTGACCATGGCCGATTAATATCTAGCTCTTCTTGACTTTTCGACTCCAGAGCGACTTCGTGTTCACCTGTCTTCCCTTTCTACCCCACAGTTTGCGACCTCCTATACCCTCGGAACAGTTGGACTCATAGATGGCTCCGTATCATATCTATTCAGCACAATACCTCTAGACAAGACGCCGAGTCGAAGCGCCCTAATTTCTCTACGAAACCTTGTACTGGGATATAGACAGATATATCCGCCAGCCGTGCCCCTGGACCCAGGCTTAGAATGGACTTTAGGAGGCATTCCAGATAGCGCAGAACAGATCCTATCAAACGCATCAGAGCAGGCCGGGACACTTGAGAGAAAGAGAAAGGCAACCCTACTCCATGCCACGTTCCATCTGCCGCCTCCAACGACACTCACGGCCCTTTTCCTTCATCGTCCTTCACCGACTACCAAGCTCTCAGTCGCATTATGGTCCAGTCAAGCAACTAATACATCTAAATCGGCACCACCACAGGCGTCACTATTAACGCAATTGTTTCACGATACCGGAAAATATAGTACCGAGTTCTTATTTAGCACAGACAATTCCCTATTTGGCTTCAGGGGGTTATGGAACTTCGGCCCTGATCCAAGGAAGACCGAGGGCGAAAGTACCAGCACCAATGATGTTCCAAGGAAAAAAGCCCCGTGTTTGCAGTCTGTAGCACTCCTCTCTGCTGGCGGAGAGGCTTACTATTCACCCACTTCAAGCGTCATTGGCCTCTCGACCGGCGTGCGGTTCACTACATTACCCGCTGCATATGATGCACGTCTAAATTCAGCCTCCTCGCCCATTACTAGTAGTACCGGTGTCAGCCAGATCCCTTCTCCAATTTCAACATTCCCGTATACATTGACATTGACATTAACTCCCCTTACCGGCTCCCTCTCAACTACATATTCCCTTCTCGCCTCCCCGAACCTGGCTCTCAGCTCCCGGTTCGGATTCAACGTATATAGCTGGGAAAGCGAAATGGTTGCCGGCTGTGAACTTTGGAGAAATAGGAAGAAGGTCGATCTTCATCGCTATAACCCCGACGGGAGCGTTGATGACTTGGCCTGGGCGAAGAGGAAGTTGGGCCTTTTACCTCCCTTAGATGCTTCAGACTCAAGCCCGTCCTCATCCTCGACGTCATCCTCGCTGTCTCCTTTATCTTCAGAGTCGGTTGTCAAGCTTCGCGTCGACCAGTCGCTAAACGTTCGACTTCTTTGGGAAGGCCGTATTAAGGATCTATTAGTCAGTGCTGGAGTGGCACTGGGCCCTACATCTGCACATACTCCGTCGATGTCATGCTCGGCCGGATCTTCACCCAAAGGCTACGGCTGGACCGGCGTGGGTGTGTCTGTATTATACTCGTCATGATTTAAACGATCTCCATATATCCATACAATAATTTTTGGTTCTTTATATCTTTATTTTTATTTTCGTCTGATGTGCTGGAATGATGCCAGTTCGCCTACCGGTCTTGGGATGGGGCCATTGACAACAGATACATTAGATATGCTTTTAATTGGGCTTATTTTAATATTGCGGGTACATCTATACAGGATCACACCGCGTGTTTCCCCAAAGCAGAGGCCATGGATGAGAGCTGCTATTTATTAGCTGGATCATGGCCATTTGTTGTTCTCTTTAAATTTGTTTACAGACGAGCATTGATGATGTCGACGACTATTTCGATCATTAGCTAGTTCTCTTCTAATGGAAGGGTTCATCGGTGACTTACAAGCAGGCTTCAAACTGGCACCTCCAACCAAGAATCCGTCAACATCTTGTTGCTTGGCAAGCTCGTTGCAGTTCTTCTCGTTGACGCTGCCTCCGTAGATGATACGGGTGGCCTCGGAGACGGCAGGGGAGACGGTTTCGGAAAGCCACTTGCGGATGGAAGCGTGGACCTCCTGTGCTTGTTCAGTGGTAGCGACCTTTCCGGTTCCGATTGCCCTAGAGATTATATTGGCGTTAGTTATAACTCGATATTAGCAATAGCATCAGGGACCTACCAGATGGGTTCATAGGCAATGACAATCTTGGACCATTGCTGCTCAGACACCTTTTCGGCAATAGCCTTCAATTGTCTGGTAACGACTTCGACGGTCTTGTTGCTCTCTCGCTCCTTCACGAAAGTTAGCTGGAGTCATGCAGCCATTTGTGGTTCTAGGCCATACCTCGAGAGACTCTCCAATGCAGACAATCACGTTCAACCCACCCTCAATGGCAGCCTTGGTCTTGCGTGCAACGAACTATATCCACAAACAGCCAAATTTTAGCACTAGTCCTGCCGTATACATCTTAGTTGTTTTGCAGGAGAAGAAAATCCTACGTCATCGTCCTCCTTGAGGATAACCCTTCTCTCACTGTGTCCGGTCAAAGTCCAGTCGATTTTAGAATCCTTCAACTGGTCAACGCTAAGCTCGCCGGTAAAGGCACCGTTTGGCTTGTCGAAGACGTTCTGGGCGGCAACACTGATTTTGGCGTCTGCTTGGTTGCGGGCGAGCAGGAGGTAGATGGCTGGAGGGGAGATGACGACTTCGGTGTTTGCGTCGAGCTTAGCGCTGTTGAGGTTTGAGATGATCTGGGAAATCGATTGAGATGTTCCGTTCCTGTGTGATTCGATTAGCTGCTGATTCATGTCTATATATCGTGGTTTCGTTGGGGGGTATCTCTGCTTGAGGCGGGGGAGGGGTACATCTTGAAGTTTCCGCCAACGAAGAATTTGCGAGCCATGGTGGATGGTTGTGGAGATAGTCTGTGAATAGGATGAGAAGATGAGTGAATGTAGTTTATGTATCTTAGATGAGGTCGATACGAAGCAATTGTTGGCGTTGATAGAAACCAAGAATGCGAGCGTTGGATATTTATTATATTTTGGCGGGGACGTGGGGCGCGGCAGAAACCGGACTTGCTCTGCCCTATTTTTATAGCAGGCATGAAGTCTCACCCAAGGTGAATACGCAGCAATTCTCACCCAAGTGCTCTCTATAGGTCTGAGTTGGAAGTAGCTGGAGAGTCGATCTGACATGGATGGTTGTCCATCTATACGTATCTTGGTTAGAACCCATTTACTCGCTGGAACGGCGCGTAGGGCAAGGATGGGCTACTCCACCGCCGTACTCTTGACCCTGCTATACAGCTACTACGAGGGAAGTGTCAGGGTAAGCGCTGGAGGTTGTGAGACGATGTCCTTTGGACTCTCGCTAGAGTCTTGTATGTCATCCTTATCCCTTTCTGAGAGCCAGCTGAAGAGTATCCGGAAGAGCACAAAGGAGACGGAGAAGGAGTTGATATCCGGTTCATTGTATCTTGGACGTATCTCCCTTCAAGAGGACAACAACGCGCCTTTTAAAGGGAGATCAAAGGAGATGCCAGCGCGTAGAAGCCCTAGACCAACGGCCGTCTTCCTCCTCACGGCGTCTCCAACATTTCTCCTAGCATCAGCCGAGTTATTATCCTCCTCAGCCATTGTTCTCGTTGTCCTTGCATCCTGCATCCTGTATCCTGTATCTTTATCCTGCATCTAGTATCTTTGTCTTGTCTTGTCTTGTCTGTTGTCTTGTGTCTTGTCTGGTCGTTCGTGTGAGCTTGCTTATCGATAGACACATCACGTGTCTTGCTCAGCCTCCATCAACTTCGACCTCAAGATCGGTTTGCGCAAAGAGAAACGCAGCTTCTTCACCAGGAGCCGGCCAGGGAGACGACTTTATGAGAAATAGCTCCAGGATACGAACTGCCTGACGTTGCGCCTACTAACCCACCGCCCCTGTTCGTTTTCACAGCCAGCCATGGCTTCGCAGTTCATCGGCTGCACCGTGCTGGTGACCCTCAAGTCTCCGCCAAACTGCCAGGTCGAAGGCGAGGTCATTGATGTCGTGGGGACTAGGCTCAGCTTGCAAAACGGTTGGTCACTTATAGTACACTATAGCCAGTGCTCGTGCTAACGCCTTGTCTAGCACAACTCTTGTGGAATGGCCAGCAGTTCCCGTTGTATCATATCGACGGTTCAAGGATCGCAGACCTAGAGATATCCGGTCACCCAACGCCCCAAGCCTCCTCGCACCTTAGAAATGGGCACCTCGAAAACAGCGGGTATTTCCCCACGCGGAATGACCAGCAAGAACATGTCTCGGCTGCGGCTCATCGCGAACCTGTGTCCCACGGCGCGGAACCTCGATCTTTTGTAGATCCGGCGATCCTAAGCTTCAAGCGGCCGCTCAGACAGGGTGGGCACCAGGATGCACCCAACGAGGTAGAGTCGTCTACCATTACGTCACACCCGATTTCTACTTCTCCTGTAATGCTAGGGGGCTCGGAAGTACCTACTTCGGTGCATTCCACTCAGATAGGGCACCACACCCGTCTCCCGGCAACATTGAATGCGCCCTTTAGCGACCTAGAGCTGAATAAGCAGGAAATACTGTCCTCTAAAACGAACAATATCATTGAGGAACAGAGGCTGGAGCAACAATCTATACCCGGTGCTGGCTCGGCCACGACCCAACTTAAAAATACAGGAAAGCGGGGCAAGAGAGGTGGTAGAGGGAAGCTTGAGAGAGATACTGGGGAAACTACCGATATGACTGCCACCGAATCACATGTCTCTGGGAAGAAAGGCAAGGGGTGGAGACAGACTGCTTTTATAGAACCGATAGATGCATCGCCCACCGCTAATAAACCCAAATCTAGAGCATCTAGGAAGGTGAGAGCTCATAAGGAAGACCTGAACGGGTGGGCAACCGAAGATGCAACCGATATTCAAGAGTTGGGTGACTTTGACTTCCAGAGCAACTTGTCCAAATTTGACAAGCGAAGAGTGTTTGATGAAATACGGAACGATGACACGACTCCCCTTGAAGATCGCCTGGCATCCTTTAACAGACGCCCTAAGCCCGGCACGAATGGAGGGAAAAACCTTCATTATACGGAAAACGTCTTGGAGACAACACCACAGCCCGCAGGCGCCCGATGGAACAGCGAAGCGGGGGAAACGGACGAAGATTACACAATAGATGGCAGGACGTCTAGTCGCAATCGATCCATGCCCTCACGAAAGGGCAGCGGGGTCCTGGCATCCACACCGTCGTCCGCTCAGTTTACCATTCTCGGCCGTTCGCATCTCTCATCTACTCGTACCACGAGCCCACAACCCATCAAAACGATGAGACACTCTACATCCTCAATTACAGGGTCTTCCGGTTCTTCTGGTGGTGCACTACATATGATAACCACAGGCAGGCAATGCCCAAGCATCAGTCCACTTCAAATGGTAGAGATTGAACAGTTAGCCATATCGGAGTTAGGTCTCACCGAGGACATCATTACAGAGAATGCCGGCCGAGGTATTGCTGAAGGCGCTATTTCTCTTGCAACTGGACTACGTGCCTCTTCGATCATTCTAGTTTTTGTCGGGAACCATAGAACTGGTGCGCGCACTGTTGCATCAGCCCGACATCTGCGCAATCGTGGTTATCGAGTTTCACTCTGCATCCTTGGCAATGATCGTGAGAACGAGTTCACTGATGGCTTTCAGAAACAAGTTGATATCTTCAAGAAGGCGGGCGGGCATGTCATGCGGTGGGAGGACCTTTCTACTAGGCTATCAGCTGGTGATTATGTGCCAAAGCTTGTGGTTGACGCCCTTTTTGGTATGCATGTCGCATTCGAGGATTTGCGCACCGACGACCAAGCAACTGCCTTTGAGATTATTTCCTGGATCAACCGAAGTAATGTCGATGTGCTATCTGTCGATATCCCATCTGGTCTGTCTGCAATTACTGGTAAGTCAAATAAATCTCACCCGCTATACGCTTCACTTACTAGCTGTGCCCTCGCTAATATCAAATAGGGGAAGCGACGATTTCGCAAGGATCCCAACTCGCGGTATCTTCCCAGTTCGTCATCTGCCTAGGTGCGCCCAAAACAGGACTTGTGAACGCATTACCTTCACGGGAAGGAGAATCCTGGCAAATTGCCGTTGCAGATGTAGGCATCAGCCCTGCAGCGTGGAGGAAGTACGGGACTCGCCGCCGCCATGGTGTCGAGTTTGGAAGTGCATGGGTTGTACCTCTACGATTCCAGCTTCCAACCCCATGATAAGATATATTATATTGTGTTGCATCTCCTATTTTACCAGTGTTTACATTTCTTATCTTTACGATTCTTTCTTTCCAGGCATCATAGGCGGGAAGGTCAATGGTCATGATTGGTTCTTAAGGGGTCTCATTGGGAGCTGGTCAATGGGTATGGCGTTTTTCTTTCTTCGTGATGCGATTATGGAACAGAAAAAGCGATTACTTTCTTCTATCTTTAAATATAACTTAGGATTGTCTCTTTATTGTTCCCTCACTTCCCCCGGGTTTCTTTGGTGTATCACTTATTTTTTAAGGCTCTCATGACTTAGTTAATGTGTATTTTATTCCCCAGTCATCGATATACGAAATATGGGTGTTTGCAAGTATCAGTTTTTCAAGGGAGATATCCTATTTTCCAACCATTAAACCGGCCTTAGCCTTAGGCTTGTAGTAAAGGGCACGCTGGAACCGGCCGGTATGGCACAGAGACTGTAGTCACAGCCTTGTCTAGCACTATACGAGAAAAGGGCCCTGTCAAAGGCTTTGTTTCCATCTATCCTATACCTGGACAATGTTTTCAACATAGCTAGACAATGAGCAACCAGGGATATAAAATGGCCAATTTCGTATCTTCTATTTTCTAGAGGCATGTAAGATACCCTCCCTATACCCCAGAGGAAAACAAATACCCCTATGAAAACATTCTGGACCCCAAACTACACATATAGTTCTCACTCCCCTAACACTACTTCCATTCCTCCTGCATATTTAGCACCGATATAAGCTGTCATGGACTTTGACCTGGATAGATGGTGGGGGGCTAAACGCCCAGTAGAGGACGCTGGTCGGTCTATAAATGCCATGCTTGATGGGCAAGTAGGGCCAGAATTGCAGGCGATTGTTATGCGGCGCCGACTCGCTGGGCCACGTCTACTCTCTCGATGCAATGATTTAGTCCGCATTGGCCCTCTCAGCCTCATGAAACCCCCTGATCAGGGCCGGGCAGACACATTCAGATACCATACAATGTCCCATATCGGATACCCCGACGACAGGGACCCCAAGATTGGGCAAAAATATTTTGATGACATGTGCTCTGATATGCAAAGGCGGTTTGTGATATATGGAAAGATTGGGAAAGGAAGTAAGTACGATATCAATATCCATAGCTAGTCATTGATCATATCCCCTTTCCCCCTATTTTCTATCGAGGCAGTTTGGCTAGACATCATCCTAGCGTTTGGCCAGATATATGCGGCTCGAGAGATCAATCCTCCTCCATCTCCCACCAACACCGATACTAACACTGGCTCTGGCTCCGGCTCCGACTCTGACTCTCCGCAACCAACTGGCGGTTCTGACAATGATGGCCCACGCACCGGTACTACCGGGAATGATAGACCACGCCAGTTCGCTATAAAGATGGAACTTCAAACCCCTTTATCTCGAGCAACAAAATACCAAAAGGCCCCAACATGTCTCTATCGAGAAACTTCCACTGGAGCTGAACGTTTGCTGCCTGTGGAAGCGATCGTACTCCAACTACTCACACAGTGTGACCGGTTTCCGAAACTTGATTCCGTCTATATCCATAGGGAGTTTTCGTCGATAGTCATGTCTGCTGATAGCGTCGATGACGATCCATTGCGAGGGACATTGCCCCAGCTAAAAACAGTACCAACACATTTATTTCCGGGGTATAATGGGGAACAGTTGATGTACTGGAAAACGACGAGAATCACTGAAATCCAGGCGTGCAAAATCGCGTCCCACCTTCTTGAGGCGATCGTTTATCTCATGGATATGAAGATGATGCATGGCGATTTAAGCCATCGAAATTACATCTTGGATAAGAATCTTAACGTATGATTGTCCTCATTTGCACCTAGCCATGAAATTAAGAAACTAAGCGCTAACTTCGCAGAACAGGCTCAGCTTATCGACTTCGGTGCTGTATATGCGGCTGAAAGGGACGGGTGGATGACAGATGAATATGGCTATATCGAAGCATTCGAATATTTTGTTAATCCAGAGATAGCCCTGGCATTCGCAACCTCTGGCATAAGCAACCCCAGAGACACACTTGACGATAGAATGTTGGTCCTGGATCACGACATTCGTGTGCAAAACCTCTGGAAATTCGGGGTGTTGGTTTACGACCTGCTTCACGGATATTCTCCTTGGGAAACACCGGAACGCCATCCACACCAGGCAGAGATAAAGGAGCTCCATGACTGGTCGTACGACGACGATGAGAAGTATATCTACCTCTACGACAGGAGGGTGCGAATTATGAATGAAGAGCTGCCCATCGACGAACGTCTATCACAGGATTGTGTGGACGCGTTGAGGCATTTGCTGGCAAGAGATATATGTGATAGGATGAAGCTGGCAGATTTGCAGAACCTGCCCTGGTTTCAAGGACACTGGGTTGACCACCATCCTAGTGAGCTGGCCAGGCCACCGAGGAGAGCGCATTAATTGACACGATATCACGGACTAGAAACATCCAAAAGTCACACGCCATCGTCATGGATGCCATGATAGAAAAAAACCGATTCGTGTTTATTGATAGGATATCATGGTTTCAAGTGGTAGAGAACCCAGAAGCCGATCACTAGCAGAGTCATCCGTTGTGTCAACGGACCCCTTATTTAAATAGCTGTACCATAAATGTGAGAAAGCTTGGTTAAGATTCGTATGTCCGCAGAACGGATGCTGAACCTGATCGATACCAAGTCATTTGCTCATTCGGTAGCTTATATTAAAGCGCGTCGCGTCAGGTATGACTCGAAAGATAGTTTTTTCAATGCCAAATCCTTGTGTATATGCCATCAAATTATCATATCGAACTGCGCTCTCACCAGGAATCGAAGGTCCCAAAACCTCCACGGCCTGCATTCTTCGCCTTCTTTCGAACATGCTCTGGTTCCGGTTCATCGTCGTCAACAAATCCAACAATTTCATCTTCATTCCCAGTGGGCGTTGCGGCTGCGGCCTTTAGATATTTTCCAACTCCAGATACGCTTCCAGGGGTATTATCTCCTCCAGCAGAGCCATATCCACGTAACCTCTTTCCGGTCCATGTAACTTGGTCATCGTCATCTTTGCTCTTATTAGCCCCTCCATTGGCCTCAGAATTGGATTTCTGTTGAGCACTCTCCTCTTCGCGCTTTTTGTTCAGAAATTCTTCGAAAGGATCCACGAAAATAACTATATCAAGCATTTTAATCGGAGGCGTCGGCCGGTTTGAGCTGGAGTCCACAGGAGCGACTTCCATCGCGTCTAGGGTCGGCGAAGACGGTGAAGGGTCATCAATTAAATGACCAAACACAGTGTGTTTGCCGTTCAAATGAGGAACAGCACGATATGCAAAGAAACTACTCAAGGGTTAGCAAATGTCGGTAAATGAAAAAGATGATGAAACCAACTCACAATTGACTACTATTAGTGTCCTTCCCTTTATTCGCCATACTCAGCGTTCCTCTAGAGTCATGCTTGAGAGGGCCGATAACCTCGTCTGCGAAATTCTTGCCCCAGATACTCTCACCTCCCCTACCGGTTCCAGTGGGATCACCACCCTGGATCATAAACCCTTTGATGTTGCGGTGGAAGCTAACACCTTTGTAGTAGTCCTTTTTCGCCAGTTGAATGAAATTCCACACTGCTTTGGGTGCATGTTCAGTATGTAGCTCGATATTTAAATCTCCCATGTTTGTAACTATTCGCGCATAGCCCTTGTTCTTTACGCGGCCACGTTTCAGCATATACTGTTCGTCCGTCAATATTGACAAGTCTGCAGCCGTGTGTGGAGTTAACCCGGTACTGGTGAAGGAGGCAGCAGCTAAACCGGTGGTGTGCCTTGCCGCGTTAAACGGTACCGGTTTGCCGCTTTGGTTGGTCGAGCTCTTCCTCGTCGAAGCTTCTTTTTGTTTCTGGGTTGATAGAGCGCTTCCCGATATGGCTTTCTGCTCTCTCTCAGCCCTTGCTTTAGCAACTGCTTCCTTTGCTCGTAGAATCTTAGCAGAGCTGCCCATTGCATTAAGGTTGATACTCTGCTCATCCTTCCCATCCGAGACTTTGGTTTCTCCGTCCTTTAAATATTTGAAGGTACTCAGGTCCCGCGCGTTCACATTATGCGGGTCCTGCAGTGTGATAATATCCTTCCTGCCAAATTCCTCGTCGGACACTAGATCTCGCCATAACTTGGGTTTAATATTGAGTCTCTGCACCGTATCCCACGCGAATACGTTCCCCGTGTTCCCCAAGGCAACAATATGTGTGTTGTCCGTAAAGACTTTGTATGTAACTGGGTCGACATATTCTCCCGAGTCGTTCTTTGCGAAGTGCAGCTTTATGAGGTCGGAGTTTTTCATAGGAGCACCGTTCACAGGATTAGTGCCATGCTTTTTCACCCAGGGTAGAATATGTGTCAGGTCAAATATGATCCCGTCGGAGGTGCATACGGGGTGAGAAAACGGCTGGAGGGAGAGAGAGCAAAAGTTGAAGGGCAGTCGTTTGAAAGATGCGCCAGCACCGCCAGTCTTTTGTCGGGCAGCACCAGCGCCAACGTTGGCCGAAAAGGCATCCTCGGACGCCCATTCGGAATGGGTAATCTGTGTATTTCAAGAGTCAGCTTGACTCGGGTAGGGTGAATGGGTAATCGAAAAGATATTGGGATCACGGCGTACATAGAGCTTATCAGTTCCTACAAACTTGAGTTAGTACAACAGAACAACTGTTTAAAAGAGTAGAATCTTGCGATTACACGTACCTTTCCCCATCTTAGCTGTCGTTCCAAGTGTTCTTATTTAAATCCAGCTTTGTACTTTGGACGGCGAGCTTGAGCTTCGAGCTTCATCTCTAGCGCTTCGGGTAAACATTTTACCGTCGACTTTATGTACTTTCTTAGAAGCATCTCACCATATACCATATCCACCATCTTGATAGTCGGCGAAGAACCTCTTCTCCGGAAAAGTCTAGTTGTGATGGCGTGTGGGATGATGAGGATCTCTTCGTCCTCTGTCAGTCACTCTTAGCTACTGCTCATATTGCGAGGCTTTGGCCATATCAAGAGAATACCGTTAACCATACTAACTTGGTTATAGCTTGTATTTCTACGATTCCTGGCCTTAAAAGGCATATCAGGAGTAATAGATCAATCCTACTCTCTCATCACGCATACTGATAAAACATGGCTTTCCACGGTTTATGTATAGTTGTAATAGTGGTTAAAAGAGTTGATTTAAGCAAAGGTTCGATTACTCTAGCTCTCAGCCATCGTCGTTTCAGATATATCATGGCAGGCGAAGTTCCTGGTCGAGAATTCGTGCCTCGTTCATATCCTAACTAATACAGCCATCCAGATATACCGAGAATCCGTTAGAAGCGAATCAAAATGCCCGGATGAGTTTCTCTTGCAATACTTGAGGCTCAACCCAATGACACGCTTTATATCATGGCCTGCGCCCGGTTTCGCTGCGTCTGGTGACAAGCTCTGTCGGAATCCCCTGCTCTCCGTTCTGATTTGACGGCCGCTTTCTGCTAGCGAAGTACGATGACGATGCCTCCATGGGCTACTGGCAGGGTTGATATGCAGGGCGTCAACTGGGCAAAGGGAGTTTAGATGCCTTGCAGCTGGCGTGGCCTTACAATGCCCGAAGCTGCCTTTGGGCGCCTGGCGGCAACCCTCAGCCCAGTCCGCGTATCGACAATATGTTGTCGAGTCCTGTCGACGCTCATAAATCGATTTAATTGAGTTTGTCTACAGTGTTACGAAGGTCTCCCCGGATTTGACGGACAGGCGGACAGGCGGTAAGCCAGCGATGCCGTCCAAAAGCCACTCTGGTGGTTAACGATTATTCCAGGGATATCTTACACGGCTACGAAGTACAAACATGTACTGCTCAGAAGAGGCAGAAGTTGTTCGATCACTATCAAAGTCAAGTATGGCCTATACAAGGGATTATAAGTAGCTACGAGGAGTCAAAATGTGCCTTTTTTTGAATACGGAGAAGTCACTCTACATCGACCAGTTCTACGCCGCTTCGAGGCTCAGACAACTAGCCAACATCTAAATACTTCCCGGAACGATACAATTTTAGAAAGCTCCCAGGCCGTGCGTCCCGCTGTTGCATGCATATCAGCGGGGAATCAGCATGTTATCTCCCGGATATATGGCTGAGCATAGCTGGAGTGCGAATCCAAGGTGCGAAGGAGGTGTTACATACAACGACATGCGCTTATGTTGTAGCCTAGAGGGGTGTTCTCATGCATAACTGCAGGATTATACGGAGTACGGAGTTATGGCCAGCACTGCATCCTGGTTGGCCGTGCAGCGATCAGCCTCAAACACCCCAGGAGGAATGCGAGGATTGGGGGCGATGCTTTTTTTCGCTGCAGGGCGCATCGCGAGGGCGTCAACATCTCCCAGATGTTACAAGTCGAAAGTGACACCCCTTCGCTTGCTCCCAACGCCCGAGTTGAGTGACGGTTTTTCCTTTTCCCCTGGCACCATCAACTATCCTAGACTTCTTTTGGCTTTTTGGAAGCCTTACGCTTGCATGGGGGAAGCTGATGGTGTGAGGGAAATTCATAGCAAAAGCGAGAGAAGAGAAAATACAGAGGAGGTTTACACACTCTTCAGCGGCTCATCGTTAAAGATAAATATCGGCTTCTCTGCTTTGCCTATTACGCTATACTCATTCTTGAACATCGCCAAACCTGCAATGAACATTGATCACGGCTCAAACACAATCCTGATAGCGCGGTAACGGGGCGCTTGTTGTTGCCCATACGATTCCCAGATTTCTTCCTACCTGCACCTAATAGTAAAGCGACAAATTGGATACCTCCAGGTATTTATTCCCTTCAAATATTTTACTGTTTAACCCAATCAATTACGCTTAACTCCACATTGCCTTGCCCCACAGTGGCTTCATCTACGATATCCCATCAAGCAGAAGCTAATGATAGGCGTTTACTAGCTCTGTCAACTCCCGTTAAGGGCGCATTTACCATGGATATGAGCCCTAGTATGCATAGCATCGGAGGAGATAGCTCCCTTAGCCAGAGCTGGGAAGATATGCCAATGCCTGGCAACTTCCCCGATACCCCGGATGTCGACGATCTAGAAGCCCTTAATGACCATCTCAAGAAGCTCGGCCTTGGTAACAGTTCAAATGGCCATTCTCGGGGAGATCAGCTTGGGAACCAACTAACCCAGAGCACCTATGAAGGATGGACCTTATATCGTGGGGAGCCCAAAACTCCAGGTGCAGAACGAACCTGGGCCACCGCTACTATGTGCAAGATGCCCCTTCCACAGGCAGAGTTACTCGACCTGGTTCAGAAACAAAAGCGCAAGTCGGTTACAGAAGCCTATAATGAGCTTACGATGGTCAAACGACAACACATCGACAATTTGATCGAGGAGAAAAAGCAAGAAATTGGCGGCGCGAAATATGACTGGACCTGTGTCTATATCAACTCCGCTACTAGAGAAGTCCGGTCTGCCTTTGGCCCCAGAAAGGTCTTGACAATTTCTATAGCGATTGTGCTCCGCAAACAGCTGAAGCCCGAGGTCGTTAATGCTATACGTACTGCACATATCTTAAAAGAGAGGAAGCTTCGGAATGCTGAGAACCGCCAGAGGGCCATGGAACAACATGAAGATTTTAGGGATTTTGATGATTCCGTCCACCAGACTCATAATCGATCTGGTCTTGGGCTAAATTTCCCCGGTCCGCAACATCATCCACAAAATCGCCCACAGAGCAACGCTCAACGCCCTCCTCCACACCACCCACAGGACAGGCCTCCAAATTATCCTCCACACCACCCACAGGATAGACCTCCAAGTTATCCTCCACATCACCCTCAGGACAGACCTCCAAATTATCCCCCACGCACTCCACAGGGTCACCCACAGGGTCACCCACATGGTAACCCTCAGCATCACCCCCAAGATAATCATCAATTGGATCATCCGCATGCTCGTGGTATTGGGCCACCTCAGGACCAGAGGCATGCCAACCACCACATGCCACACCATGACCCTCGAATGATGCCAGAGAGACCAATCCCAGTGGGACCACCGCCCGAATCTCGACATATGCCTCCATTTGAGGAGAATCGACACCCTCATCATCAACAGGGCCAGAGAATGCAACCAGAGATGGTCCAGGTTCCACCAGGCCACCATCACCAGGGCCAGAGAGCACAACCTGAGATGATGCAGATCCCACCACCCCCAATAGGACCCCATCAATCGCAGCCTCGCCTACTCCCTCCTCCTCCTCCTCCTCAGCATCCTCATCCAGGACCTCCGCATGAACAGCTACCTCCAGGTGTTCAAATATTAAACCAAGGCCCCCAGGATCCCCGTCAGCACCACCCCGGACATCAGGAATTGCCTCCGGGCGTTCAGATATTAAACCAGGAGCCCCACAATCCCCGCCAGCACCACCACAGGAACGAACAGCCACATCCGAGTGCTCATGTATTAAACCAAGGACCACCAAATTCTCACCAGCAACACCCTAGAAATGGACATGGGGAACTACCACCAGGAGTCCAGGTATTGAACCAAGGGCATCAGCATCCCAATCAGGGCCGTCCTAGACACGAACAGGGCCCTCACGGAGCTCAAGTATCAAACCAAGACCCTCGTCGTGCCCACAGGCAACCTCCTGTGCATGACGAAGTACCAGCAGGCGTCCAAATCATAAACCAACCCCGTCAACAACAACGGAAACAGAAACAGCTCCCTCCTAAGGTCGTAAACCCGGGAAAAACTAGAAGGGATCAGGCTATGGTGGAACAGTGGTTGGAAGAGGAGGAGGAGAGCGATATCTCAGAGGACGATTCATATTTATTCGACCCAGAGAACGCAAGCTCGGTGACAGAAAACTCATTTTCTTCTGGAGAATATGACAAATGCGATTTCCCTCCCGATGATGAGTACCTTCGACCCCGTCCATCCAAAAGCCATAGGCGTGAAAAAAGCAAAAGCAGTGACCGTAGCGGCCACCGCCAACGTCCCTCCCTAGGATATCGCACCCATGAACGCCCTTCGAGGAAGGCTTACCTGGCTGAACTACCTCGACACCGGGGCTCGAAATACTTAGCTGAGTCTGCCGAAATCCTGCCGTCTAATAGCAAGCACAACCGCCAGGGGAAACTGACCCGATCGGAGTCTGTTTCCTACCCATCTCGACGCCAATCGTTGAACCTCCATCAACGTGGACCACGATCTTACAGCCCTGACTCACCTCCTGCACGCGTGTCGCGATCTGAGGTCGAGTGGGAAATAGAGCAACGGGAGCATGACAGGGCATATCTCCGCTACCTAGAGAGCCAGCGACTGGCCAAAAAGGAGGTAGAAGCTCGTCTAGAGCGTGATATAACCGACCGCCTGAACATGGAAGGCTCAAGGCCGGCCGGTGCTCAACTAGGAGGATACACTCCGCAACGAGTGCTGGATACATATGAAAAATATGATCGGATGAGACGGTTGGACGGCAATCGCCGCCAGTCCTACATGGAGAAATCACAAGCGCCTACTTATCCAAGAGACTACCCTTCACGACATGAGAGATTATTCCGGGGATGAAAAATATGAAACTTACGGAAGTAAGGATTTCCTTTTGTTTTGTTTATATGGGGATCATTTAGGAGTATGCAATGGTTAGGCTCGGATACGGTTGGCTAGGAAGGATCAAGCTATGATGCGATATTTCCTTTGGTTTGGGCGCCTTTATTTTGTTATTACGTTTATACGCCGGGTTTTAGGTTCAGGTTATGATGGAATCGTTCTATTTCTAGCTTTTCACTTGTGTTATATGATGAGTTACCCCTTTGTCAATAGTCACGAAGATATCTTTCCCACTAAAATGAGAAATATTCCAATCCATGTCATTCTCATAAAACCATACGCCAACTCGCGTAGTTAGATTACTAAAACCAGCAAAGCTATGCCACGGATCGCAGAAGCACGAAAAATATTTTTTTACTTGTAGATATCAATTCTATCATTAAAATGTTTCTATCTATATTACAGGTATAGAGAAGGCTGTGCCTATTTGTTCCACCTACACATATTGAGCTAGTGAGTCGAAATCATCGTCAAGGTCTGAATTGTTTCTCTCTTGCACCTTTGGTTTCCTTCTGTTATTGATATCATTGATGCTTGATAAATTCTGATAGAATTCAGTCACTTTGGGATGCACCATGACTTTTTTCGGGTCAAACCGAGATACTTGCAGTCCCTGCTTAGTCGTTGCTCGACTGAGAGCAACATAAGCTTGACCTCTTTCAAACACCCTTCCAAGATCAACCTTAACACGTTGCAAGGTTTGGCCTTGAGCTTTATGTATTGATAAGGCCCACGCAAGGATAAGTGGGACCTGTTGTCTCTGAGCTTGAATCTCGCCGTTAGGAAGCTCGATTTTCCAGGCTTCAGGCATACATAGAAGCTGCCTTTCAGAGCCATCTGGTAGTATAAAGGCGACCAGAGGATATTGCTTGGCAGTCGTGATACCACCAGACCCAGCCTTCTGGTCAAAGGCCATGCTTTTTATCTTTTGCTTTCCCCAGTCCAACTCTTCATCAAAGTCATTAGGGGCGCCGTCATATTTCTGTCCCTCCCTCATATGGTTATCGAAGCCTGCCTCATCCATAAACGCAACGACTGTCCCTAGAGAGCCGTTCACGAGGGTTTCGTCCTTATTTTTAATGAGCATCACCTGGGCCCCTTTCTTGAGATGAATTGTCGGAGGCGCCATGCAGTTACTTAATAATCTGGCTCGGACCTGCTCATCTTTTATCGCTCCGGAATCGACTGCATGGAATGTCATGACCGCTCCTGAAAGGCGGTTCATTCTCCCTGAGTTCGCAAGGTCTACCTCTGCCCGGGTGGGGAACCTAGCAAGCCATACCTATTAGACATCAAAAAACAGACTAGCGGGCGTATAATAACTTACAATTCTGTAGCTTCTATATTATCACCGCAATTCAATGGCCTTGAAAGGTCTTTGAAAGCTTGGATGGCAGAGGGACTCAAGCGACCGAGGCGCATTTCATTAAGCATATTTGCAAAATCAGGATCTTTCTGCCTGAACACTTGTGTCAAGAGAATTGTATGTTGAATTGACGTATTCCAGGTTCCCGCTGCAAATGCGAACTTTGCCTCTTTACCGCCTTCAGGGACGGGTGGGAGTTGAAAAAAGTCACCAGTGGTAACGAGTTGGATCCCCCCAAAAGGTCTGCCATTACCTCTGATCTTACGAGCGAGTTCTTCAAGTTTATCAAAGAAGTCCCCGTCAACCATCGATATTTCGTCAATGATAAGTACCTTTGTTTTCAGCCAGCGATTTTTGGCTTTTTGGTTTCGTTTCACCTGTAATGTTTAGCAATTATCAGGAATACATTGAATGGTTCACAAACCTTCTTAACAAGCTCCTGGGTCGATTCCTTCCCAAGGCCGACTCCAGCATAACTATGAAGTGTCACACCTTCAATATTACAAGCCGCTAGCCCTGTTGACGCTGTCACAGCCACAGCGTCAGAGTCCCGCCGATATTTGAGTCGTAATTGCCTAATGATTTCCCGCATCAATACAGATTTACCCGTTCCTGCAGAACCTGTATAGAAAACGCTTTTGCCCATTTTTACAATTGTCTCGATAACTTGATTCTGCTCCTCGCTGAAAAAAATGGACGGGACCCTGGTATTGGGTGGCCGTGGAATGTTGTTGAGCCTCTTCTCTATTGAAGATGAAGACTTGATTTTCATCTGTCTTCTTAATTCTTTTTGCTCCTCCTTAACAGCACTAAAGGACTTATCCCATGGCAGCTGCTTTTCCTTCTTAATTGGAGGAGTATGTTCTGTTTTGATATCTTGAGCGTGGCTGACAGGGCGATATTGTGGTTTGGGGGTGCCATCATACGCATTAACCATGGGCCTTTTGAAGTTGCCCTTTTGATTGGCCGCTAAGTGATCCGAGTAGGGGCCAGGCTTTCCTCTGTTATCCTGGGTTATGTCTTCCCAAGGCAGTGATCTCTTTTTCTGCTGACGTTGGGAAAGGTTCGGGTATTCAGGCTCGCGCGGCGGGGAGGACGACCAAGGTATGGGAATACTGCTCGAGGGGATAGCCGTTGCGGGGGTAGCCCCTTCGTTCACCCGCGGATTGGGTTCTGCGAAGGACGAATTATGAGATGCGCTTCCAGTCTGGGTGTGCTTCGAAACCGCATATTCTATTTCAAGGAAATCGTCGTTCTCGGATTCATTCTCGCCGAAGAATACAGCATCGTGGAGATCGCTTAATGCACTTCTGCTGAGCTCTGGTGTGGAATCGGGTTTCCGCGAGCCATGCGTCTGAGGACTGTTCGAGGCTACAGTCGGGACTGCATTAAGCCGGGTGCGGTTTGGTAAGAAGGATTTGGGCTTCTTCTGCGGCTCAGGGTGCTCTTGGACTGCTCTGGTAAACATTTCCGGCTGCAACGGCTGAGCATACGTTGAAAGTCCCGCGAACCTGCGAGGGAAAGCTGGGGTCAAATGTAAAAGGGTACTGAGGGTCCGGTGCGTTGATAGTGAACGGAGCATGTAAATGTAAGGAATTTATGTAGTCTTTAATCTCTAGAGACCAGCCTGGAATAACCAGGTATCCAAAAAGCACAGCACGAGAACATAGAATGGTCAATTGTCGCTTTGTTTGTTTGAAGAAAATTGATACGTAGTTGCATTTTTCCTAATTTGGACTTTTGAAAGTCGCGTTCGCGTTGAGTCACGTGGTAGATAAGATAAAGGCTTATGTCAGCCGAGCATTTGCAGCATTTCGTCATTTCTGATCGCGTTTTCTCTCTCTGTTATAAGCAAGGGGACATTTGCTTTGGATGACCGACTTGAAGCCCTCGATCGCTGCGTCGGATGATGGGTATACGGGCCCTTGACGATGAAGAATGGCCCAAGATGCAGAACTCGGTAGACAACCTCATGGCTCTCCCCCATTTTCGGGTTCAGAAGCTAACATCGTGAAGCCAAGGAGCTGCCTCTTGCTGGGGTGATTCTTTGCTGCACTTCAATTCTTGCAGAGCACCGAGTGAGTACTGAGAATGAGGGTTAATACGTACTGGCCTGTGTACCACTGACACCATCACAGTCTCAATTGGCGGATATAGCATGCCAGATGGGCGCGATCCACAAGTTCGATCTTACCTCTGATGTCACGCACCTGATAGTCGGCGATATAAACACGCCAAAATATAAATATGTGGCCAAGGAACGAAATGATGTGAAAGTTCTTCGAGCTGAATGGGTAGAAGCTGTCCGGTCTTCATGGATTCTAGGTGGAGACACGGATATTCGGACCCTGGAGGTGGAATATCAACTTCCCCCATTCTTTGGGCTATCCATTTGCATTACTGGGTTTGAAGATAGTATGTATTCCTTGAAATTACGTACATTATCGTCGCGGATGTCGCTGATTGTTGAAAGTGGATTTTAGAAATCACCTTCAGAAGACTGTCAGTTCTAACGGAGGTGAATTTCGGAAAGACTTGACGAAAACCGTTACCCATTTAGTTGCGCGTGTTGGCGACGGTAAAAAGTACAAGTTTGCAGTTTTATGGGGAATAAAAGTTGTGAGCCTAAAGTGGCTTGAGGATAGCATTCAACGTACTATGGCCCTCGATGAAGCTCTCTATGACCCTCTAATGCCGGTAGAACAACAAGGCATCGGCGCATGGAACAGATCGAAGCCTGCTATTACCGAGAAAATTACTAAACCCCAAGAGACTGGCCATCAACGTGCCCGGAAGCTACGTAGAGTTGCTAGCATCAAACTTGGTGGCCAGACTGAAGGAATATGGTCTGCCCTTGTTCCGAACCCTTCCACGGTTGTCGACAACAATGACGGCTCGCAATATGACGGTAGCCAGCAGTTGGTGGGGAATGCGCGCCCAAACTTGCTGGATACAAAATCATTCGCCAGCGAAACTACATTTCCGGAGAGACATGATAGCGTATCACACGATATCAAACCTTCTCCAGTATTGCCGATTGTCGAACAGCAGCCGAGAGGGTTCTGGGATAATTGTAGATTCTACATGACAGGGTTTACAAAAGAGCAAGTAAGTCATCACTGGCAATGATTGCTTCCTAACATTATAATAGCTGACCTTCCATTAGGCACGGATATTGGAATCCCATCTTTTCGCGCAGGATGCTCTTATTTCTCCATCCTTGGACGATTTATTGCAGCATGATAATCAGTTATTCATGGTTGTCCCATTTAACTTGCCTCGACGAGAAATACCGGGGATTGACGAAGACATGGATGAACTTAAAATTGTCACAGATATGTGGATTGAAAGATGTCTACGTAGCCATGCGTTCGTTGCCCCAGAGGCCCATATAACCAGCACCCCTTTTCCAAAATTCCCCATCCCAGGTTTGTCTTGCAAATCCTCATTTCTATACAATATTTCTTCACTAACTTTTTATAGCATTCCAAGGAATGAGAATCTGCTCGACAGGGTTCACCGGGATCGACTTACTTCATCTCTGCAAACTTGTTAATCTATTAGGTAGGCTATACATCAGATATATACATTGTTACCTCAAACTCTAACATTGTATAGGCGCAACGTATGATGAATACCTTACGGCCAATGCCTCCGTTCTAATATGTAACACCACAAGCCCAAGCCCAGAAAAATTAAGACACGTGTTTGAATGGAACATACCGCCTGTGATTGCAGATTGGCTATGGATATCCGTCCAGACTGGAGAAAAGAAGCCATATGCGCCATATTTGATCCCAGATAAGCGCACGGTTTCTCAGGGAGGCCATAAGCCATCAGAATCACACCTAGCAGGGCATCGGCTTGAGAACCCTCTGCCTCTCGACCATTATTCCTCCGACCACAGTAATACACATCAAACCTCCGAAGAAATGGATGGAGGACAATTCAACCCACCAGAGACCGAGGCTACCAATGACCGACCTTCAACCGCCCTTAGAGAGGTTTCTGCAAACCTCCCAGTAAAACCTTCTCGCTCCCCATCCCCCTCAAAGGAGTCTATCCCACCAAATCCACCAATTTCCCCAATACCACTCCCACAACGAGACTCCACTTCCAAACCCACAAACAATCTCGAGAACAGTATATCTCTCAATACCGCAATTAGTGAACTTTTAAAACAGAAAAGAACACGAACCCAACACTCTACCGCTGAGACGGAAGTCCCTGTCCGCTCCCAAAGACGACGAAAGCTATTTGGTAGAGCCAGCTCCTCATGTTCTACCCTAACGACTGATTTACAACGGGGTATATCCAGAGCAAGCTCGATAGACACTTTAAACGAAGACGGCTACGGTAGCGTAGTCGACGGGCTCGATAGCCCATCCACTAAAACACCCAGCAATGCACCAAGTTTTATCTCAATGCCCGCTCAAAGACGCGATGTCAGTCGACCGGAACAAATAGAAGCGCAGCAAATGCTACAGCGCCGGCTTGCTTTATTTCAAAGCAATTCTGCTAATGGAGAATTTGCCGAGAAGGGTGCTGGTGAAGACGAACCCTTACCTCTCACACAGCTTGGGTATGAAGATCCAGACGCTGTAGCAATGCGTGAAATGATCAGCAACCAGAGTCAAAAGGACAATACAGCTGAAGGAAATGGGCCGCCCGGCTCTCGTGCAGGCAAAAAGCTAATCATTGGGAAAATACAGGATGGTTGGGGAGGTGGGAGAAGAACAAGATCTCGCAAGTCGGGTGGTTAACAAGAAGTACTGAAGGAGTTCAATAGAATAGACCGCTATTGCTTATGCGAACAGCGAGTCCTCCACACATAAGCCTTGTTTCTACGATTGTTGTTTTAATGACGGGAGTTCCTGGATGCCAAATACTGTAGATATGAAGCAAATACTAGATTAGCGGAACATATTCTAAATCTATTTACGTTTTTAACATAGTCTGAATCAGATTTCTGGTACCACGGTATGACTATTTACCTCAGTTCCAAGTTCCCTTATATTGTATCTATTTTGACTGGAAAGGAAAGCAGTAGTATCCAAGGAGTAAATATCAAATGTAACATCATTTAGGGAAAATATAGGCGGACCGGGATCTGTATAGCAGAATAACAATGGGGTCCATTCCAATTTGGATTGTTCTAATTGATTATACAAAAAAATCACGCAAACGCAATTGCCAGAGTAAAGGCAGAGAAGGGGGTATGTGTAGTTGAAATATTACGATGCAGGAAATATGTGGGTGCCTCGGGGTTATGTTGGTTCCTGTTTATCCCAAGACGCCGGCATCACTCCTTAAAATAAAAAAAATCATAAAATCATGAACAGTGTGTGGGGGGGTATGCGTCGGCAACATGGAACGATAGGAAAAATGTAAAACAAAGGGAATAGAGAGTGGAAAGAAATACATGCCGGATAAGGCGGAAGGGGAAGCTGGGTACTGTATTATACAGGTTGCGACAATAGAGTGGAAACCGGAGAGAAAGGGAGGGGACCATATGATTTCTTATGCGGCAGCAGGGGGAGCTTGCGCATCAAGGTCGATCTGTTCCACTGTTCTTCTATGTTCGGTACTTTCGCGGAAGAGATTCGAGAAGTATTTCTGTGCAATTTCGCTTTCTTTTTTAATTTTCCCAACCTCATCCTTGCGCTTGGAAAGTTCTTCGGCCGCTATCTGCAGAGTTGATTGCAATCTTGTCGCGGGGACACGAAGAACTCGCCCAACTTCAGCAGATATACGGCTGGCATTTGAGTGGATGTAGTCCATTTCTGCGAGAGTCACAGCGATCTTACGAGATAAGCTTGACGGGAGAGATGTTGGGACCTGGGAGAGAATGTATGCTCCGGCCAATATTGCTAGCAAGGGGGTTAGTAGGACGTCGACAACGATCATCAGATGAGGGGAACTTACTTGCACCCAACAAGCCGGGTATTAATAACCTGCGCATATTATTCGGACCAAGCATTCTTGCAGCTCCTAAGACACCATCAAGCCAGCCAATTCCTCCTAACGCTCTTCCTCCAAGCACACCAACGACAGTCATAGCCATGCCGGTACCTGCCACTTTCTCTTGTCGCTCCCAGAAGCCGGGAAGATCAATGAAATCCCAGATGTCAAGTTCGGTATGTATTTGTCGCGCCAATTCATGACGGTGCTGCCTAAACATGACTTCGGAGCGGAAGTTTAGGCTGGGGAATTTATTTTCGCCAACATGCAGTAATCCAATGCTCTGGATCATATTGACACTTTCAACGCATTTCTTGCGCGAGTAGTCTTCGCATTGGTAAACACAGGCAGTGATTTGGTCGAGCATTGCCAGTTTGACGTCCTCAGCATAGCGGAAAACTGACAGAAGACCTGGGTAATCCACACCCAGATCAGACTGGGCGACTGTCGATATTTTTTCCGCAAGAGATGAGCGGGTATGGTTGTATACATCATTGGATGAGGCTGCCATAGAGCGTTCTAGTTGCTCGGAGATCTCTGTCCGCTGAATCTTGCTCTTTTCATAGGCTGGTTCAAGTTCACTGAGCTCCGCCGATACACGTTCCAACTCTGCTACGGCAACATCGCGATTGACCCTAGCAAGAACGTTAAGGTCGGACAAGATGTTAAGTAAGTAGGTTCTGGCTGGAGCAAGCTTGGATCTAGATCGCTTCTCGAGGACAAATCGTCGTAGAGCACCCTCCAGATTTTCAAAATCGCGGAGCTTCTCTTTCGCTTTTTCCTTCCCTTTGCCCTTACCCTTCGGGTCATCGTCGTTATCATCATCGTCGCCATCACCACCCCCACCCCCACTGACAGGTGCAACAGGAATGGCGTTACTGGAAACGAAGTGAACCAGCTCAGCAGACTCCTTGTAAGTGTGTGGGCTCAAAGCGGCCACTTGGTTCAAAATAGTCCGTTGACACCGGGCTGTGTCTCTGATGTTATCAAATCCGTTGACAACTATAAAGATATAGGCCTTTTCATGGGCGGCATTCCTGATAAACTCGCTTGATGACAGGGTGAAATGGTTCGCGGCGGAAAGAACAAAGACAACAACGTCAATTTCTTCCTGTCGGGCGAAGACAGCGGTAGTTTTGACCGAATCAGAGTTTAGGCCTGGGGCGTCGATCAGGGCGATATCGACAACTCCATTGTTGAGTAGAGATTCGTCGATTGTTCGCACGTCCTTCACGTATACCTTGCATTGCATGTATTTGCTGTTATCCACAACAATAGACTCGAGATCGGTAAGAGAGTAAACGTCATAGGTGCTCTCGTCGTTTCTATTGTATTGCTTGTCCTTTGGGATGGCGTGCACTTCCTCCACTCCTCCGTTTTCTCTAGCATCAAGCACTTCACAGAAGATACTAGTGCATGGCTGCTGGTCTTCAGGAAGAATCTTGCGACGTAATAAGGCATTGCAAAAAGTTGATTTTCCGGCGTTAAGATCTCCGGTAATGAGGACTTTGCTTGACGTATCCTCTATCCTTCCTCGTAATGCCAACAAGTGCTTAATGCTCTGACTAACTTTCCCGTCGAGAAGGGAAGCTATAGAGTTCTTCTCTAACGAATGGACGAGTTCTGCCGGGGATAACGCGCCAAGCTTCAAATCCAGCTTCAAGATAGAAAATTCTCGAGCAATCTGTGGTGTTACTAGCCTTGGCTCAACTGGTGACCTGTTTTCTGCGGCCCTGCTTGATTCCGCTGCCTCGCTGATTGACGTGACGGTACGTCGGATTGAGCCGGGTCGCGGGTCGGCTTCAGCACCCTCCTCTCTACTCTCTTCAAATGAACGTGTCCGCGAGAGGATGGGTCTGTTTTGTGGAGGAGTGTCGGTGCTTTGGATGGAGGGGTAATGCGCTGGCCATTGCCGGTTCATTTCCTGGAGCTCTTTCAACAACTCGATAGCCCGAGTAACGGATCGGCCGAGTTTGGTTCGGTTAGAGTTACTAACAACCGTATTAGCATTACTGAAACATATATGCATAGGAGGCTTCAATTCGTACTATACGAGTTGATGAACGTGGTTCGCGATAACTTGTCTTTCATGCTGCGCTGAAAACGGCCATGTTAGCATTTAGAATCCAGAATAAGCGGTATAGAACATGAGGAAAACACACCTGCATTGCTCATGTAGCCAGGTCCTACCGGCGTGTGTGATGGAGTAGGACGGTCCTCCATCAACCCGGCATGCCAGGATTCAGGGCCCATTTCCGAGTTGTCGTCCATAACGCTTCCACCGTACCCGGAGTCCTGGTTCAACGTAGACATCAGCGAGGTCGCATTCCCGGACGCCGGACCAGATCCAACTATCATATATCCGGGGACCTGGCTGGGCAACCGCTCCTCAGAAGACTGTCGTTCGGTCGATCGAGAGGATCCCTCCCCAGCGGAAGAACCCGCGTCCTGGGAAAAGTAGTCTTGACTCATGGCGAGTAGAATGATCTGGCGCGTCTAGGCTATACCCTGTGCGTCTGCGTCACTATGCACATAGCATTTAGAGCCACCCTGCGGACTGTTCGCGGCGTTGTCGTTCGGAGGCGATGGACAATTTGATAAGTAAAAGAAGAATTGTTGCGCGAGCGGCGGAAAATTCGGCGGAAAAAAGATGTTCCGGATCAGGCCATCAACGTCACCGAAATTCAACGCGAGGAAGACGAGAAGCTGCGATGCAAAGGACGCCCGATACTGTTGAATAAGACGCTGCTGGTACTGAAACCATGAATGTAAGCTGGTAGAGAAACGGCCCTCTCCATTAGACACCGTGCTGACCGGGGTTAGATCATCGAATGGGCGTTTGGGAAGCGGATGACCCCCGCGGAGAGGCTGCGCAAACATCAGAGAGCGCTTGAGAAGACACAGAGAGAGCTCGATAGGGAGCGCGTGAAACTCGAGAATCAGGAGAAGAAGCTTGTACAGGATATAAAAAAGAGTGCGAAGAATGGACAGATAGGCGCGTGTAAGATCCAGGCAAAGGACCTGGTTCGAACGAGACGGTATAGCCCAGCTTATGCTTTTTGCTTTGCTTTTGCTTTGCTCTACAGGGGAACGAATAGACGTCTAATCATTCTGTCTGGATAGGTATATTCAAAAGTTCTACTCCATGCGGACACAGCTCCAGGCTATCTCGTTACGGATTCAGGTACGGATGGCTAGGCTCCACCCGTATATTTTTATTCCACATGTTAACTATTTCCAGACCGTCCGAAGCAATGAGCAGATGGCACAGTCGATGAAGGGTGCCACAATACTGCTAGGAAGCATGAACAGGCAGATGAACCTACCCGCACTTCAAAGAATCGCCATGGAGTTTGAGCGAGAAAACGAGATAATGGATCAACGCCAGGAGATGATGGACGATGCCGTCGACGAAGCAACCGGGCTGGAGGATGAGGAGGAAGGAGAGGAAATTGTCAAAGAGGTGCTAGATGAAATCGGCGTTGATCTTGGGCAGGCGGTATGCTCTTCGTCCCCTTATTCCTACTCACTGACGACTCGACTAAGACCGTTTCACTATAGTTCGGGGAGACACCGAGTGGCATTCAAGGCACGGCGGTCAAGGAAGCCCGTGTTGCCCAAGCGGTTGGCGGAGGCGGCCATACGGATGATGAAGACTTACAGGCCCGACTGGATAGTCTAAGGAAATGATCTATTCATAGGCATTCTGAGCACCACCAGTGAGATATCAATTCTAGCAGCGGAGTTCCGGAGTTATGTGAATCAGCGGGCGGGAAACAGGCCCAGAACAGCAGAAACTAACTAGATTAACACCCAGGACCTGGATATCTTCAATGTGACTATAGAGTCTGTGAGCAGTTTTAAGGCTCTACCGGAATACTTTTTTCATTGTCAACCAAGAAGCTGGCTGCATTTACTAGTGATGCAGCTTCCTGGCCTGAAAAAAAAAAGATTGCCTTACCATCCGTTCTGGGCTTAGATGAATTCCATCCCCCCCTGATCTGCCTGTCTGCCTATACGGGGCGGCTGCTGGCAGAGAATAAGAGTTGCAAGCCCCCAGATACTACCCCATTCACCCCTCAGGCCCTCACACCACGCTTACGAACACGATCCCATTTAATATCGACTTAGACTTTGTGGGGTATGACCGTAGCCCATCAACCAGGGTGCATCCTGGGTCCCTGGCCCTGGATATGGCAAAATAAGCCCTCGGGGGTAAATATACGGCCTGAAGACGGCGTGACATTCTGGCAGGGCATGGATTCCATGCAGCGCGGTGTGAGGTTCGGGCTAGTTTCTTCTAGAAGAATGTAACGTACCGGGGGCCCAGGGCCAACTGCCGGTCTCTTCTTGTCCGATGTATCTGTATAGAACTTCCTCTGACCTTTAACCAGAAACCTGCAAGATCATCGGGCCCAAGCCTAGATACCGGCACATCCAGAGATATTTGTATAGACTGTAGACTCTCCTCTATTCTTCTATTCTCCCTTAGCGTCGAGATTCGTAGAGCCAGGAAAGACAGCAAATAGGACAAGCTACTGCTACCTGTAACCGTTTCCCAGAGTCGGACAGGAACAATGAGCCATGGCTTCCTGGCTGCTGGTTGTATTCTCACTGGTGGAAACCTGCCCCTTAAATAACATTCTTGCGTCACTGTATCTCTCATGTGAATATTCAAATATTCACTGAATACACGTCCACCTCAGTCACTGACATCTGCAAGCTGACATCTCCAAGCTGAACACTGCAACCTGGCATCTAGCTGATATCTAGGTGAACACTGTAGGCTGGCTGTATCGGCGCTAAACGTTCATCTCGTCTGATCTTCGGACATCCAAAACCCACCAGCAAACACAAAGTCCAGGATCTCAACAAACCTAACAGAACCACCACACATTCCCCTGCATCACACTCAGATCCACACAAGCTTCGAGATCGCATAGCAGCCTCTAGGTACGTCTCGCGCCTTTCTCCAGACTGTCTGTACTGGCGCCGGTGAAGCGCCCGTTGGAGGAGGGGGCAGCGCCGCTGAAACGTCATTTGCGGCACGCCTGATGCGCCGTGTCTGGACTCCAGATACCCCAGCCTGTCCTGTCCATACGGAATACTGACTGCTGCAATTCCTAATTCTAGCTCCTGCAGCTGCTGGCCAACCCCGCGAAGCCTGCCCGAACCTCCAACTTCGTCCTTCGTCAACGGACACCGGAGGAAGTCAAGCTGGCAGGAAGCAAGCGACAGAGTCTGTCGTATCAGGGCGGGATCCTGAACAGAATGTTCGGTGGCTTCTCGAGCCCAAACAAAGAGAAGAAAACAGATTCATCCCCTGCTGCCGGTGCTAGATCTGCTCCCGCGTCCTCGCCGTCGCCCCCAACTTCCAGCCCAGCCGCAAACACCTCCAACTCCGCCTCCGGCTCCAACTCCAAGTCGAATACCGACAAGGCGAACGAGAGTAACCCCTCCAGCCGCGAGAAACGCCACTTCTCCCTCACGGATTCTTCCAAGCGTGCGTGCGAGAGGTGGAACCAGCCCGGTGACAAGAAACGACGCAATAGCTCCGTCAATAAAGCGGCAGCTCTCTTCACCAGCGCGAAGAACTCGCTGCATCTCTCAAGCACCAAGAACCCGCCAAAGGAGCAGCCGCAGCCTCAGGTTGCGGAGACGCCTCTGCAGGCTCTCGGAAAGATGGATCCTGCCTTGATCGTGCCCCAGGGGTCGTTAAACAATTCCGCTGGCGAATCTATGCCGACCTCACGCTCGTCCTTTCAAGTCGGAGTGACGGAAGACAGGAATAGAAAATGTCGAAGAACGATGGAAGATACGCATGCATATCTCTACAATTTCTTAGGGGCACCTTTGGCTCCTGCTAAGCAGACTGATGTCCCAGCACAGGGCGAAGGTGTACCCGATGCTGCCAGTGATGTGGTAGAAACTGACAATGGCTACTTTGCTATATTCGACGGCCACGCTGGATCATTTGCTGCAGAGTGGTGCGGCAAGAAGCTACATTTGATCCTTGAAGACACTATACGGAAAAATCCTAGTGCTGCCGTCCCCATGCTCCTCGATCAGACTTTCACCTCCGTTGATCAGCAGCTGGAACAGCTGCCATTGAGAAATAGCGGCTGCACCGCCGTCATCGCCGTATTAAGATGGGAGGATCGCCTTCCAAGCCCGGCGGCATCCCTCGCTGAATCGACTAAGAGAAAGGGTAATTCAGATGACCCTGAAGGCGGAAGTATAGAGGGTTCGAAACCAGGCCCGTCGGAAGATTCTCCTGCTGTATCGCCACCAGAGGAACAGGCCATTCGTTCTAGAGTTCTATACACTGCGAACGTAGGTGACGCGAGAATTATTCTATGTCGTAATGGCAAGGCTTTACGGTTATCGTACGACCACAAGGGAAGCGATGAAAATGAAGGACTACGAATAACCAATGCTGGAGGACTTATCCTGAACAACCGCGTCAACGGTGTTCTTGCTGTCACTCGCGCTTTGGGAGACACTTATATGAAGGATCTCGTTACCGGCCATCCCTTCACCACCGAAACAATCATCCAACCAGAGACTGATGAGTTTTTAATATTAGCTTGTGACGGGGTAAGTTGGACGTCGTACTCTTTCTCTTTTCTTCCTCGGCTGAAGTATGCTAACTGATTCTCTAGCTCTGGGATGTTTGTTCCGATCAAGAGGCCGTGGATTTGGTGCGCAACACTAAAGATCCGCAGGTTGCGTCAAAGATACTAGTAGAATATGCTCTTTCGCGCTTTAGCACCGATAACCTCTCCTGCATGATTGTTCGCTTTGATACAATAGCTACAGCAGAAGAAGCAGGCCGACAAGCCTCTGCTCCCAAGGAGTCGAGCTCTACTAGTGGAAATGCCAATAAGACGATGAGCGAAGCTGATAAAATCGTCGAGATGGCGAGGAAAAATGCAGTCGATGCCGAAAACAAAGCTCGCACGGACGGTTCTACTGGCAAAGAGCAGGATACGGCTGGAAATTCAGCATCAAACGACCAGCAGCAGAAAGCATCCAGCAATAACAAGAGCGGTGCTAAATAGCCCACATATTGGCAAATTCATACGGACTGTTGACGTGTTTCACTTTTACGTTAACTTCCGGACTGACTATTGGGGTCAAAAAGGACTCCCATAACGATAGAATGGACCATGCCGTCATGGGATTTATGTGTTTTCTTTCTTCACTACTATGCTTCGATTTGCATGCCCACCCTTGCTGGCCGTCTTTCCCTCCCGTACCTGCATCTTTATCCCCTTCATCATTCCTACGTCTTGGCCTTACAGCCTTTGGTCCTTTGCCCTTACCATGCCTCGAGTTGTGATCTATCTCGTGTGGGAGGCGGCACTGAGATTGATGATACCTTTCCCCTTCATATCAGATGCTTGTAACCCGCTTTTTGTTTTCTCAACTTCCTATTTCTCTTTGATCCCATCCTTTATTTACGTTTTCATTTGACTGTGAACAGGGGGTAGGGAGCTGGGGCGAAGTCGATCTTGTGCGCATGCCTGGGTATTTGGTAGATAAATGGATGTCTTCTCATGTGTATAAGTAGAATTCTACGTTTTCTTTGTGTCCATTGGCTCGTCGACGGCTCCTCACTGAATCCATAACAGGCCCGTAGATATCGACAACCCAACCCCCTTAGCCACCCGCACCATTAGTTGATACCCACGCTGTCTCGACTTTCTATATTTGACGGACGTCCCATTTAAAATCCGCCTACAGGAGCGGCTGCACAGATCGACTACGTCATTCAAGGCTATATCAGATGATGGGACCGCGATGCCGTTTCTCCATCACAGCGCATATTTTATATTCTATATCATATTGAGAATTGCCCTGGGCGCCACCACGTCGACCTCGGCAGCTATTCGGTCTCGATAAAACATGTTTTGAGGGTCTGAAGGCAGGAGTTAAAGACCCTGGTATGAATTCGCCTCACCAACCTGTGATCTAACTCCCCTTGTTCTCATATTTTGAAACTTTTTATCCTACCCTACTTGGGATGAGGGGAAAACAATATCGAATATGATAACGAAACCTAACCCACCCACCACCATATATCAGTATAGCCCTATTAAGTATCAGGTTATCACCATGAAAAAAACCTGGACGGCCAGGAGAAACCTCCTTGGCATATCTGCTCGTATTTGCCTTCAACAAACGGTTTACTCCATATCTCATGTCTCGAGACCATGCTAGTTTGCGAGACTTGATACAGGATCCCCCCCCTCACCAAGTTGGGGGAGAAAGATGGCCCGTGGAGGTATAGATTTCGTGGTGCATATGTCGTCGGAGATGTCAGCAGCATGCTTGCCATATTAACCGTATACGAACAGTCAAAAGTCGCTAGATTGATCCTGCTCGATCACGTTGTAAAGTCTCGACGGCATGCTTGTTCAATCAGATACGACGCGGGCATATATGTGTCTTGATCAGGGTCGGCATCAATTGTACTGCTGAACTCGTATCGCCGACATGTAAGTAAGCATACATATGTTCCCGCATCCCGCATATACGTTGACATCGATTGCACCGTATATCAACTATTCCCAAGCAATAGTAGATGCACATACCTCACCGCGTTCTCATGCAGACACGGGCTGAAACGACCTGACGCCAACGAAGCCGGCCGAGACTGAGATGCCTGACAAATCCCGATGTATAGCTGCAGTTTCGGCACTTGGAAGCAGTAGCTGGTGCAAAGTTTGAGGCCCAGCCCGTCCTCTGCGATCCCGATCATTCCACACGCCTATATGCCAGAAAAGGGTGGAGTAATATCGTCCTGGAACCCCAGCTGTGCTTCAAACCTAGAGACTCGTGTATGTCTGATATGCATCTTGGCTCTGTTAGATTCAGATTGCACCCGCCTGAGGATCGCCGCTCCAACCTGGGCGGCCCTGGCAGCTTTGCGACAGCGTTGATTAGGGCGGGCAAGGCAGAGATACTATCGCATGAATTCCGGGGCGACCCTGGTACACGGTCCTGCAGGTAAGCAGACTGTCAAGAGTATGTCAAGAATATGTCAAAAATATGTCAAGCAGTTAATGCAAGGAGGAAGAACAACGTCTATACATGGATTTATTGTACATGGCATTTAAGACCTGGGGATACATGAGTGATGGAAACATATCAAAGGAGAGAAAACACGAGAGGAAAACCTAGAAGAGCAGCCCCAACCATGGCAACTCCAGGTTTTTTTTTTGCCGGCGCAGAACAAGGGCAAAGATTCCAAAGCATTCAAAAACATATGGCCATCGAGTTAGGGTAGTCGGTAGGATCGACATATCTAGACGATCTAGTTCTTCCAGAAGCTCAATCCCTTCTTAGCTGGCTCCTCGGAGGGGGGATCGGTCGGGGTACCCGTCGAGGCCTCACTTTCGAGGAGTTTCTGCTCCAACGACGAAAAACGGTCGCCCTTGTCTCGTTTCAGGGTATGGCTGATGATATGCTCCCGATTTGGTTCAAGCTCTCCGTGCTGGACGACATCGGGCCACGAGCGTGCATACTGTGCGTCCTGCAGATCCGTCCAGAGAAGTTTAACCTCGCCCTCGCCAACCTTGTAGTCTGACAGTTCACCTTCCCTATCAATTTTAGCTTCAATACCTCTGTTAGACATGGATTTCTCAAGCTCTTCAATTCGCTGTCGAAGTTTTTCTTCATGTGCCTCCTGTCGTTTCTGCGCCCGTATCACACGCCGTCTCGTCCTGTTGGACAGCTTCTTCTCCTTTGGCTTCCCGTCCTCATCTGCTACTGCTCCTTCTTCTCCTTCGCTCCCCTCCTTCGCTTGCTCCCGCTTCTCACGTTCAGCTTGGATGGTCAAAACAGCAGCAGCGTCCGCAATGCTAGTAGCTTTCTGGTCCATCAACACCCTTGCACGGTCTTTCTTCGCCATTATATGGCCCATTCGAGAAGCCCATTTCTCGTCCCATTTCTTAGCCTCAGCTGGATCTCGCGGCCGTTTCCGTGCCAGTGTCTCTTTAGAATTTGTAATTATCTCCGTTGGTGGTTCAAGCTGTCGTCGTAAAGAAAATTCTCGTAGTAGCTTGTAGGCTTCGAGACCAAGCGCTGAAGTAGGGAAATGGATCGAGAAGTATGGAACCCACATGTCCTTGCGAAGACTGGCAGGAACTGTCTTCTTACCATGGTAGATAAGCTGGCGTAGGACGTTTTGGTACTATTGTCAAGAAGAATGGTAGAATTAGAAACCTGGCCCCTTAGCCTCAGACAAGAGTCAAGAAAAAACATACATCTAGGGAACGAGAGAGCGAGTAGACCACCTGGTTAGTGCGGAAGTTGTTGTAGGCGAAAATATTCTTGCCATGGGTGATTTGTTGAAGGGCTTTCTTTAGCCTAACGGTCTCCTGCTCTCCGAAGGCTTTGGCTGCCTGGGAATTGGGAAAACGGGGTTTGCCTTGAATCACCTTCCCATTTGTGTTTGGGAATCGTACAGCACGCGATGTTACGGCCGTCGTTGGATCGAATAGACGAACCGTCTTCGACGCCGCGGCGGTCGTCGCAGAGGCCATTGTGAGCGATCCGTGGACAAATTTCAAATTAGAGAGAAAAACAACGTCAATTAGGGTGTCGGTCTATCAAGCATTGTCCACTCCGGCCGTCGTGCGGAGGGTTGGCGGGCTGGTTGTTCGGGTTGTCGTGTTCGTAGTTAAAGGTTGAAGTTGCAGTGAATTTTTGCTGGAGCTCGAAATTTCTCGATTGGGTCAAGGCGACGTCGCCAACCCTTACCAAAGCACCACCAGCAAAAAAGTCGAGTGACATCAACACCAACAACCGCAGTTATCTATTGCTGAATACCGCGCAAGCACAGCAAACATCAAACATGCATTCTACCGGTCTTTGCCTGCTGCATTAGATGGACTGCTGCGCTATTCGGCTTCTACGTACGGCCTGAGCTCTTGGAATGATGGTGCATTACTTGGTATTATGCTCGCAGCACCGCAGACGATTAGTCGAGCATGTCGACCATTGTGGATGAACTGCCAGCCGACAGTGGCTTTGCTGGCAGTAGGCGACAGGGCCCATGGCTTCTTCCTTCGGTGCGTTATCTATTGCTCTTTGTTGCTACAATCATGCTGACATCGTGTTAAAATCGCATATAGAACCGCAAGTTGAGGCATCTACAAGGCATTGCCGTTCGCAACCTTGTAGTCTCTGCTCCTTTGGTGAATAGGGCCCGGGGAATAACAATAGACGATCAGAGTGTCCCTTATACTCTGCAATCTCCAGCAAAAGCCCTCGTGGGGCGAGAGGGTCGGACCGTTCAGCATTCGCGATCTACAACTGATCTCAAGCAAACTCGGTCTCCCCCCAGTTTGAAATTTACGGCCAGTGAAAATGGGAGTGAAAGCAAAGAAGAGATCTATATGCGGCGGAGGCGAAGTACGCTACCGTGGGCCGGAGCTAATCCTGGAGTACGGCAGTCCAGGCTAGAGGAGATTGTCCGCAGTAAGATGACCGACAGCTGGTTTTCACTGCATTGTGAGGGCATTCCGGAGCCTGTTTATATCAGCGAACTTGTTGAAAATGCCTTGAATCCCAGTTTCAAATATTTCGATCTGAATATCTGCGGTCCGGTGGTGTCACGGCTAGACGAAGCTACGGTGAAGCTTTGGACTCGGACGAGCCAGATGCCAGATTACTCATTGTTATTGGAACTCCATGTGAACTTCAAATCCTTACAATATATTGGGAAGCATCTGGAGAACTTTCGACAACCCTTTCCACCAAACTGCGTTATCTTTCATTTTACGGACGGCATATATGCCAGCCTGACCGACGTACCTCCGAATGAACGCCTCGTACCCACTCAAACCCAGACAGGGGAGCCTTCAAGAGGCGAACAGCAACAGACGTCATCATACGACGCTCTGATGAGGTTGGCAAACTTTGACGACTGTATACAAGACGCTTTGGTAACCAGAGAGAAGCTCGAGGCCCAGATTAACTCCATTCTTGAAGAGAATCAGGCGCAGCTTGAGGTGTCAAGTCGTAACTCGGAGGCCCTAGAGAGGCTCTCAGCCGTCAGACGCGCAGTCACCGGAGAGAAGAGCCGTCTTCGACAATCGTTAGGACAAAAGGACAGTATGGTCAAGAGCTTGAAAGCACGGAGGCAAGCTATGGCAGAAGGGCGTCTCAGCCAAGACAATAGCTTAATTTACCTATCTGAAGCCCAGGAGGCAAAAGATTCCAGCCAAACCCTGTTGAAGAAAGCAGCTGAAGACTCGATGGGGCAAATACGCCGGATTTGTGAAGACTTGCTTTCAACGTATCCTATCGAACCCATTCCAAACACGCCTCTGGGATTCACGATACGGGGTCTGGCTCTCCCGAACTCCTGCTTTGACGACATTGACAGGGAAGCAGTTGCGGGGGCGTTGGGGTATACGGCACACGTGGTGTATCTCCTTTCGTTTTATCTTTCAGTGCCTCTTCCCTACCCTGTCAGGCCATATCTCTCGACCTCGAGCATCCAAGACCCCATATCAGTAGGTCTTGCTCAACGGACATTTCCGTTATATCCGACAAACACGCAGTTCAGATTTGAATACGGAGTATTCCTCCTGAACAAAAACATAGAATACCTGATGAACCGGCTGGGGTTGAGGGTTCTTGATATCCGCCAAACGCTTCCCAACCTCAAGTATCTATTGTATATGCTGACGGCTGGGACGAATGAGCTTCCTGCGAGAAAAGTGGGCGGCATTCGCGGTCTGCTGGTTGGACGGATGACACCCAACTTATCTCGACAGGTAAGCCGTGATAGTCTGGCAAGCATCGATACGGCGACAGTGGCACTTCGTCAGAAAAAGATTCCGCTACCTGCCAATAACTATCCTCCCTCACAATCTCACCACCCTCACCCTCCTTCTCATCCCAACGCTCCTCCAGCGATATCAGCTTCCAAATACAACTTCATCTCCGCTTCTGCTGCCAAGCCAAGCATCGGCCCCATGCAGAAAAACCTGGGGACGACAGCACAGAACGACCAGGTTGCTGCATCGATGACCGTCGCCACACCCGCCATCACCAGTAATGAACGGAATAGTGATATTTTCATTAGTCAGAAAGATAAGGCGCAGAGGGGGCATAACAGCGAGAACCTTGCGCATGCAGATCAGGGTGGGATCCAAAGTTCCGTTTGACAGGGGATATTCAAAGTTCAGTTCGTCTTTTTTTTGGTTGATTTACTTACTTAATTGTACTTATACGATTTTTATCGGTTCGTCTACGGAGGACAGTAGTCCATTTTATGCCCGTTTGACTTTTTTTCTCGTTTCCAGGGACAGGGTCTGCTCGATATTCATTGGTCGGCAGGCGTGTGAATTCAGGCCTTGGATGGAATATCTCTGCATATTTCTTACTTTGCACCAATGCGGCTATCAATATATGCACATACTCGACGATTGGACGGAGTACTGTTCGTGTAATGTTGCTTTAAACTTCCCAAGGTCTCAATGCAATGCTTCCATGTTAGTTTGTGTGTGTTATCCATCCAACCCTGGGTTTTGCGGGGCAAATGCTTACCGTTCATCCCTCAGCAAAGGAGTGTATCTATTTATGTATGTGCATTGCAGTCAGCTGGAGGAGCGACACCTGTAGGCTCGAGGGTTAGCTTGATTGTGATAGATGTTCTTTTCTTTTTCTTTTGTATCCCGAACATTTGAATGATCGACCGCCTTAACTGACTCGCTTATCTCTATATCGTCTTGGCTTGTTTCAGCAACAGCTATTTTCCCCTTGTATTTTCCCACCAAAAATTAATTCCTGAGCTACTCCCAACGGCCTATCGGCGTCGGTACGTGAAGGATGAGTTGGGATATGGGAGTATGCAGGTCTCACGAACCCGTTTCTTGAGATGAGGCGGCCTGGGGAGTTCATGACAACGATGTCGCTTCATATACTTTATCATCCTAGATATTAATGCTGCAAGTAATGAACGATGGTAACATGACCGCCTGAAACCTGCCTGCCTATAGCTGCCACCTGCTAAGAGTCAAGGTTTCCAGCAGGCGGCTCATGGACGAGTAGTTCCCACGGGAAGACTGATAAGGCAGTACCTATACGGAGTAGTAGGAAATGGGAGGCAAAGCGTTAGTTATAAACGTGTTTGAACTATAATTTAAGAGTGTGTCAGAACGCCTGCTCGGTATTTGAGTGACGAAATCTTAATAATATGATATTCAGGACAGCATGTTCATCAAACATGGAACATGGAACACAAGCGCTTCCTTGTCTCGTTCTATATCAGGTTCTCGGGATTATGAGGGTCAAATTGTTTAAATTAGCTTTTCGGTGCTGATCGACGTTGTGACGTGCAACGGGCCGGATAGATACCTGTCATGAGAGCCATGCATAGATATACATAGTACATACACCTAAGAATCGGCATGGCCCATGAATGTACGGAGTATAAGCACGGGGGGTTCATGGATTACCTCGCCGTTGAGGCGCTCAGTGCGTGCTCCGTAGGCTTGGGTGAAAGCAGGAACCAAGCTCTGAGGGTAATTCATTGCATTAGTAGGAGGGCGAGGAAAGAGGAAAGTCTGACTCGACTAGTGGCCTCGGTCTGCCTTTTTTTCTTTTTCCCCGTTCTCTCTCTCGTTCCCTCTCGGTCTTCTCTCTATTGGGGAGCGAGCTTCAGGCGAACACGATCTCCAGACAGGGTTCTGCATGCGTTTGGGTTTGGGAGAGCGCCTATGGAGAGGGGAGGTCGATAGAGCAGGATTGCGGAGTACGTTCCGTACATATACTTAGGTACCATACGGTGCGGCAGCCCCGGAGACAAAAATGATATGGTCAGATTTCGGGATCGATGGTGCATGATCTGCCAATTGGGGAAATCGACAGCCTGTGTGTGGGCGAACGATGCCGATGTCTATCAGTAACTCGGAGCCGAACAGCCCCTGACTGCAGGGAAGACGTTTCTATTTCCCCGGACTTTGAACCGAAAGGAGAAGGAGAAAAAATACCGGTGAATCCAGATTAACCTGTCGATTCTTCTAGCCAAGAAGACAGTAACATGGCAAAATACAGGGTCAGTCTGATCATTTTTGCTTATGTCAAAGCGCGAGGCAGGGACAGGCCCCCCTTTGGAGTACCATGAAGGGAGACAACAGTTACGAGGGGAACCAAGGGTTCAAGAGATGAACCGTAACTGTCGGCGAGCCGATGTCCCACCAGCTCGTTCCCGCGTCCCTCGTTTGGTCTCGATACAAATCAGGGCGGCCGCGAGAATCGAACCCGAAAGACCATGGTGATCCCTCCGCTAGATCTCGAGTTCGAGTTCAGAGAAAAAAAGGCTAATGCCAGCTCGACCGCGTGATATGCACTCATATGTACTCCTTTCCTCCGTTCCTCCGTATAGGCGATTTTGAACTCAGACCTCGAGGACGATTGACTGTGTACGGCGGTAGTGTACGTTAGTATGTATGAAATATGGACTCCATCAGTACGGGGCACTAATGATTGTATGATTGCCTCCCGTCCACCCCAGCAGGTATTTTAATCAGGTAATGGTGGCCCCGTGAGCTCCATAGCTGGAGATGAAAATGGATCCGGGTGTTTTACCAAAGCCGTCCTTAGTGCGAATCTGCAAGATTCAAGTCACGGTGATGCTATGCAGCAATTGGTTAGAAGGGACTACCCCAGATGATGCACCCGTTTTGCGAGTTTAATTTCCCCCTACCGCGGAGGATATTAGGTCGTTTTGGGCTGGGGAGCAGCCCTCGGATTAATAAGGACGTTCTATCCAAGCGTCCGACACCAACGCTAAAACAAGAACTGCGTATAGAAGGATTCCATGTTCCAATTATTCCATGGCATGGTTCTGACGGGTGTACCATCTCCACCAGACTGAAAGGTCATCACGCAGTCGTAGTGTCCTGGGCATGCATCAGGATCGTACATTAGCCTCTAACGGCAGGCCATTCAGCAGGCAGAGAATCCGGGCAAGCCCACCGATTTGTGGAGAAGGGAAGTCTAAACAAATTTTTCGTCTCTGTTCTTCTAGAAAGATGGGAGTGACATTTCTCCTCGTTTAAAGTTGTCTCGTTGGTGTGCCATCCCCTGCAGCTATTACGCAACAGCAACTCGCATCCCGCCAGGGAAGACCAGCCTGAGGTCGCTCGCAGGTCGACGGAGCAGAGGAGAGGTGAAAACAGCTTGAGAACGGCGTGAAGTCAGCGTGAAGTCCGCCTCGAGGATGGGAGAATACTGCACCTGAGAGCGTCACAGATGTCACAGATGCTGGCCGGTGGCTGAAGCAGGGCCCAATTACCACGATAGCCGCCTCGATGGAGCAGCTCAGCATTCCTCCCTCGTCTCTGCCTGCAACCTGCCATAACTCTAATGCTGGAAGTTAATGTCTTAAGAAACGTTGCAGCATGGATGCAGCAGCACGCCCGCTTCCCTCCCCCTCAGGGAACAACACCGAGTGTGTGTGTGTGTGTGTGTATATATAGACGGCGGACAACTCGGGGCTTCCTCCGCGCCTGCTCTCCATCCCGATCGCACGTATATATGCTTCTGCTGGGGGGGTTTTGTTGTTAATTAGCGTTGGGTGGAGCTCGCATCATCTCTATAACACCTTTACTTTATATATTCAAACCCGCAAGACACTTTTTTTTTTCTGCCGCCCACTCTCCCGCACTTTTCTTCTTCTCCGCCTCAACCTCAACCTCAACCTCAACCTCAACCTCAACCTCAACCTCAACTTCGACTTACACTCCAGACGGAGATAGAAGACAGAGAGACGACAGATAGACGATAGAGACAGACGAGACGTGCTGCTGTGCAGTAGAGCGTCTGATCTACAGGAACGTCTTCTGAACGTCTTCTTGATCGCCGTCGTGACGACTGTGGCTGGCAATTGGCCGCGCTGAGGCGACCTCACAGCAGCCTACAGTGCAGCGCATACGGCATCACACAGGCAGTACGACGCCTATCAGACAATGGACGATATCAGAATGACCGGCAGACCGGCGACGGTGGCCGCGGTGCCTTCGTCCGCTGCGAATTCCTCACCTGTTGCCCACAATCCCACACCGCAACACCAGCAGCAGCAGCAGCAGCAGCAACCACAGCAACAGCAGCCCCAGGACCTCAATACCAGATTCTCCCCTCAGCGCTCCATATCTCCGCCTGCCCAGCATCGTAGAGGCTACCAGGCTTGTGATCCGTGCAGAAAGCGCAAAGTGAAGTGCGATTTGGGAAGTATGTTGCTGCTTTTTTTTTCTCTCCCCTCTGGACAAGCGGGGAAGCAGATACCGTATCAAAACTGAGGCGCTGACTTGATACCAGGTGTCGACAACCCACGACCGCCACCATGTGTGCGGTGTCGCCGAGAGAGCAAGAGATGCGAGTTCTCTGCTACAAGACGCAAGCGCAAGATCTCCGAGGAGTCTGACGACAAGGGCGGTGCCGGTGTCCTGCGCAGGGATAAGCGCATGATGGTTGCCGACGGATCTGTGTCTCCTAGCATGGATAACGATAGCATTTCGAGCCCTATCCCCAATGGCGTAACTTCGCATCCACGAGGCAGTCTGCCGCCATACGAAGGTGATCCTCGACCCAATGGCTCGGCTGCGCAGCGCAAATGGTCCAATGCCACCGCACCACCACACCGAATCTGCATCCCCCCTACCGGAATCACCATTCCCGCTCCGACTTCCATCCCACCAGACCAGTACCACGCTCATCGCGCGAGTTTCTCCGGCGGTGGACGACCATCCTTACCCCCTCACGTTCTTGAGAGCGGCCAGCATATGATGAACAAAACTGCTGCTGAGTTGCTTTCTCCCGCCATCAGCAATACTCACGATGCTCTACATCTTCTCTCAGAAGCAGCCGGCAGGACGGAAGATCTAAATCGCCAGCAGATGGAATATCAGTATAATGGACGCCATTCCTCAACGTCAACCTTCGCATCTGTCTCACCTGGCCAGAACGGAACCCCAGGCAGAGGTAGCAGATCTAACTCGACAACACAACAAGGTGCCGGAATGAGCTGGTACAATCAAAACAAGGGCGGTTCCCCCAGCGTTGACGTCCTCGTCGAGGGCACCGACGCTGGCTTGAGCCCTCCCAAGGCTTCTCAGGATATGGACTACACCAAGGCTCGCAGAGCTTGGTCCAGACTACGATTCATCCGCGCCGGCTGGTTTAGTGTTGATGAAGCAATGTCTTATATTGAATAGTAAGTCTCTAAATTCCGTTTTACTTTCGATTATATGTCGCTAAATCTTCATCTTTAGCTATTACGAGCATCTTGCGCCATTGACTCCCATCGTCTTGAAAAATTATAGCTCACCCTCGACACATCTTACTCTTCTGACGGAAGAGCCGGTATTGACCGTGACAATGCTTACTATCGCTTCTCGCCATATGAAACTCTCTGGAAACGGAGCCAATTCCCGGGCATACTCTATCCATGAAAAGCTGTGGTCATACCTACGCGGTATGATCGAACGGCTATTCTGGGGACAAGAGAAGTTTGGCGATTACGGCGGTGTCTCAGTACCAAGGCAGTTTGACGTGGCTAATCCACTATCCACCGGACAGGCACAAAGAAGTGGTGGCCAATTAAGATCCATCGGAACTGTCGAGGCGTTGCTCCTTCTCACGGACTGGCATCCACGAGCTCTTCATTTCCCTCCCGGCGACGATGAGAACACCCTGCTTGATGTTGATCCACAGCAACTCAACTATTTTGATGGAGACGGCGACGACCATTTCCCAGACCACCACCCTGGTAAAGGCCAAGGCGGTCCTGGTGAAGGTCGTCTCGCCTTCTATAAATGGCTTGAACCCGTTTGGCGCTCCGACCGCATGTCCTGGATGCTCCTAAGTACTGCCCAGGCCCTTGCCTTTGAGCTGGGTATCTTTGACCAGAAAAACGATCTGCGAGCCTCCACTGAAACATCATGCGAAATGGCTCGGAAGCGCCGTTTACGGCGACTGATTCTTGTCTATGTTTCTCAAAGCAGTGGTAGATTGGGAATTCCTTCCATGCTCCCTCTACCGCAATGGAACCAGAATACCGAGCCTCCCCGTGCTGAAGACATGCACTCGCCGAATTTCCACGAGGATTACATGATTGATCTGATGCAAGACTGCTGGATGGATATCTCTAAGATCATGTACAACAGCAACCAAGTTCTCTTCCTGTCAAAGGAACTCACCACAAACCTTATTAAGAGTGGCCAATATCGCGATCGGATTGATGAATTTACCCCTTCTCTGAGAGAGTTTAAAGCGAAACTTGACAAGCTTTCAGGTGCGTATTCATTTGTCTATGTGCATAAACTTACACACGGGCAAATCATATTCTAACTAACCCCGCACAGTCACACCTCAAATGCGAAATGTTTTAACGATTGAATACGAATATACCCGTGAGTATCCTTTTAACTATAGGTTCTGGAGAACTGCTGCTGACTCTCACTCAGGACTATATGTCAATTGCTTAGCCTTACAAGCCGTCGTTGAACGATGGACTACTATGAATGAGGCTGGTTCAAACGCAAACCAGAACCATGCCAACGGAACGACCAACGGAACCGCCAATGGAGCAACATCTGGCGCTGGAACTGTTCCGCTCCAGGTATTACTGGAGCAGTATGAAGTTAACGAACCTTATATCCAAGAAGTTGTCGATGCTTCTCGAAGGATTTTGCAGATCGTACTGGAAGGATTCGTTCCGGGGGATATTCTAAAGCATGCACCTGTCAGAACATATTTTAGAATTCTCTCCGGGATGATCTTCATCCTCAAGGTTAGTAATCCTTAGCGATCCTTTACCGACTTCTAGAGGCTAACCATGGATGGCATAGACGTTTACATTGGGTGCTAAAGAGGACGATGTGAGAGTATCTTTGGAGCTCCAGGATCGGACCATCGAATGTCTTCGGACCTGTGTCGTGGACGACGTCCACCTCAGCGTCACAATAGCCGATCTGCTTCAGTTGCTCACATCAAATATCCGAAATCGATTCCTGCGCTTTGCCCCCTTCGACCGTGTAGGCGAGTCGGGCAGCAGGCATCAATCCCCCGCCCCCGCATCAGAACAAGACTCCCGAGAACAACAGCAGCAACAGCAACATCCGTCCAATGAGCACAATGACTACCGTTGGCAACAAAACCATAACAATGGAACCCCAAGCACAAACGGTTTCTCATTCGACAACAACCATCCCACCTCCGCACCACCAACAACCCATCACGACCCGCTCGCCAATATCCCTGTCCAACCAATCAATTCCTCCAACATTAACGTTTCTTTCATGCCCCCTCCCCCTTCCGTGTATTACAATTACTACGACCCTAGCTCGACCTCTCCTAAAATGGAAATGGACGAATCCTCTACCACTGTCGCGCCTCCAGCTATCAACACTAGCGCTCCGAGTGGCAACAATACCACGCAGGCAAATTCAAACAGCATGTCAGATTGGTTTGCTCTCCCACTTGATCAATTTTTCAACAGCTCAACTGCAGGTGTTGACCAAGGTCTTGGAGGCACCGGCCCAATGGTCGGTGAATTCGATATGTTAGAGGTTCTGCTCAAAGAGCAGTATACGAGCGAGAACAATGCAAATGGTGCCGGTGCTAACGGCGCGGCTCCAGTAGCTGCTACAAACGGTGCTGGAATATCATCTCATTTCCTATAACGACTTTCCTTGCAGATTTATTTTTTTTGATCCTAGATGTTTACTTGGGATTAGACATGACAGATTTCTGGTCGTCAGGTGAAGGCGCGGGGAAAGGTATAACTGGGTGTTTGGTCCTTGCTTCTCTCCCGCCCTTATCACTTGAATTTTTTGTCGCGTACACTTTTCTGCTAGGTTGTATATATGCCAAAGTCCCCCTTTGTCTATATATGTTGGAGTTACATCCTCCTGTCGTTGTTTTATGACCAAGTTGATGCCCAGTGATGATCTTCCTGTCATGGGACAGATGTAAGGCGGTGGATGTTTATACTTAGGTACTAATGTGAACTTTTGTATCGTCCTCTTCAAGATCAATGTACAAATACCGCCACTTTTCCTTCCCGCTAACTGGTCTGAATTTCTATCCACTCTCCCTTCTAGTCAGTATAAGTACTTCGACTACTCTATCAAATCTACGCAACAATATAGTCCTCTAGCTATTCCCCCCTATCTTAGGATCAATATAAGGCGCCGCTCCCATTTTCTCTCGTTCTTCTGTCTCATCGTCCTGAAGAAGCCGAACCTGGGGTCGCCAGGCTCTATTCTCATACTAGAGTTGGGGATGAATCTGGATACTCATTCGACTCTACGGAGTATGATGTATTAGGGTGATTGATCCGATAAATCTTAACTTAAATAAATTATATTTTACACATAGACGATACCTACTATTTCTAGTAGTTATAAACGACCAGACGTCTATATTTCGAAACACATTGTAACCAAAATCAGCCAAAATCCGACTCCTGCCCAGATCCATTCTGCACATGAGTAACCGATCATAAGATCTACCTTCTCGGTAAAACAAGTTGGGGGTATATAACAATACATATATAATAATGATTATGTAATTAACATAAGACGAGAAAGGTATATAGAATGTCGGACTATTACTTCAAATCTCCTGAACGTCAAGTCCCCATATCTCCCACTGTTTCAAGACATCCCAGCCGACACGCTTGACGTGCCGTTTCCATATAAATGGCTCGTTCTTAGTGCCACCCCTCACTTCAGTAAAGCAGTCCCTGAGACTACGCCGCAGATTTTCCGGGATCTGAGCAACCGTGGCTTCGTCTAGGAAAGAGAGAAATGAGAGGTTGGGCTTGCCGTTGACGTCCGTGGTATTATCTGCAACAGTGCTATATCCGGGGTTGATATTTGAAGCATTCAAATGGGGTTGGTTTTGAGAATGATGCTGTTGCTTTTTTGTTTTAGGTTCCGTCGGGGAATATGTCTCTCCACCAGGTGATGGAATAGGGGACGTGAGGTTCTGTTCATTATATTTCCGCTTCCCTAGCGGGATTCTACTTCCTGGTAGAGCAATTGAAACTTGTGACGAGTGTCTAGACCATGGCTGCGTGCTGTAGTTATCTGACCCATAGGTTTCGGCTGGTGTTGCAGCAGGATTCCTCAAATTTGCTGAAGGATCGCCATTTGGGCTTGAATTGGACACGTCAATGGCGAGGTCCGAGGTCGAACTCTGGCCGTTTGGTATACCTCCTGGAGCCTGCGCGTCCGGAGCTGTGACTTTGTATAATTCGCCAACCTGCCATGCTTTCCACCCGAAACCGAGTATTTTAAGGTTACTGAAAATCGGCTCTGCGAGACGTAGGGAGAGTACTTCAGCATGAAAAGCGTCATCAAGATCTACCAGCTGTGCAATATCCCGTGCATCTGATGGCGGAAGAATGGACAGATCAGGCCGTGGCATATTCTCCGACCTTGAAGGAGCGGTGCAATTTCCATCGGTTTCGGTGTGGTGCCCTCCCCCATATATACTTGTACTGGCGGCCGGTGTTCCAGACCTCCGGTCACCGCCCCGAGAGGTTGGGATAAGTATTCGGAGTGCTTCAAGTTTCCTTAAGAAGGGTGATACGAGTCCAATTACTTCAAGGCTGTTGGTATCAACAGAAAGGGCAAGCTGCTCTAGATTGGGACAAGCATGGACTAGCCGCGCAACGAGAGGTGCAGGTATATCCATTCGTGCGGGGAGAAGTAGGCGCTTTAAGGTGGCTCCATGAACAGAAATAATTGTTGACAAATGCAATTCCCTTAGGGATGTTCGGGAAGCTGAAGATGAAGCTGATTGTTGGCTCAGCGCAGGCGGCGTTGACTGGTTCTGTTGTCCATAGTCGTTCACCATAGTAGGGTTGCCAGATCCATTGGGGAGGGGTGTCGAAGGGGATGAAGGGTACGACGATCCAGGTTTTGCATTGTTGACATAGTCTATTGGTTCGCGCAGTGGGTTGACAAAATATAGGTTCTCAAGAGGTGTTAACTGTTGTAAGAAGTCCAATCCTCTTTTCTCCACACGGTCAACTCGGAATGTTTTTAGATTCGACATCTCCTCCCGGGGCCCTTGATTTGGCCAGCTGGCTTCTACAAAAGTCATTGCCGACTTGTCACTGGGACTCGTTAGCATTGTAATCTCTTCCAGAGAGTCATGGCTAACGCCGTTGCTCGACTCTCCGGTATGAAGCGCATAAAAATTTTGAAAAGAGAGTTTCTTTAAACGTAGAGGCGCCTTTGCTGCGATGCACCTTCGAAAATAATCAGTGAGCGCAACACTAGGTTCTTGCGATTCACGCATCCGGGGAGACCAATGCATCCTCAGGTCACGTAGCTTCCTGCTACCATATAATAGTAGAGAAATATCATCCGGATAGCAGAGGGGGTCGATATCCGTGACCTTGAGAACGCGTAAATTGGGCATAGGAGGTATGGTGGTTGTCGGTCTTGGGTGTCGACTGGACGGGAATCGAAGAGTCAAGGACTGGAGGCTCTGAAGCTGCGCAAGGCCTTGACATACGGTCTCCAGTGCTTTGGTGTTATATATCTCCCAGCTGTTAACCCGTGGGACGCGGATATATTAGCAACTGTCCTTCTTTCAAATGTAAAAAGCTCTAGGGGGGGCCTGCATGAAAAGAGCGACACCCGCATACCTGAAGCTCTCCAGCCCAACCATTTTATCAATAGCAGCCCGGACACTGATATTCAACATCATAGACGAGTCCGGGACCCTCCCAACCCTAGCATGTTCTTCTAAACCATCATCTCGCCATTCCCCACGCAATGTTATCGATCGAACCAGCGGCGCAACGTTGCGAGTGACCAAAGCATTCAGTCCCATGGAAAACGGGCTCGCGCTCCCATAACCTTCCGGTAGGTCGTCTTCATTATATCGTATCCGGCCGTAGGATGTAAGGGTGAGATCCTTGTAGAGTTGAGGAAGGGACATGTAATTCAGCACACGACAGGTCCGGCAGAGGCGCGCGAGGTCACCGACATCGTCAAGCTAGAAGCGAGCGTAAAAATCAGCAAACAAATACAAGTAAGCAGGCCTCAATAATTGTAGGAGCTCTCTCTCTTTCTCTCCCTTGCTGTGAGATACGTACGTGAGCTACTATCAAGGCGATTAGATTTAACGGAAGCCTCATCAGCGCCGGGCCCCTCACAGGCAGCTCGCGGCTCACGCCAGCATCAAACATGCGGGAATTGACATTCGACATCGATCGAAGAGTCCTTCGAATGTAGTATGCAAGCTCGTATATGCCGATATCGAGTGTTGAGGGGGCTGAATGGTCGGCGTGGAAGCCTGTTGGTTAACGTCAGCTTGAAATAATAGAGCTTTCATGCAAGGCTACTACTAAGCGCAAAGTGCGCCCAGCGAATCCTCTATCATCTGCATAATTGCATCGTTACATCCCACCAGATCGTGTGAACGCCGGTACTGGCAGGCAGGAGACTACTCATAGGCATAGATACAAGTGTTTACTGGAACTCGGTTGAAACAGAAGATAGGATGGGTTGATGACGGCTATGTACGAAGTAAAAAATAACTGAGGCGGACGGAGATAGGTATGTAGAGATGAATATACATGAAAGGTAATCGTAATAAAGATAGGCCGTGAAGTTCCTCTTTTGAACGCATTCCAAAAATATCCTAAAATATAAATATCCAGAATTGTACGCCGCGCTAAAATGGGACAATGTATGGGACGAACGGCTTCCTATCTTACGTCGAAATCGGATGGAGAGCGATGTCGTGTCTGAGATGTAGCTCCCTCAGGGTTCGGTGAGGGATCGGGAGGCTCAGGTGGTTGTTGGTTTGAATGAGAGTCGGATATGTGTTCAGTGGTGGCGGTGGTGGTGGTATCTTCACACTCCCTGGAGTCAATTCGGCCTGGGGGTGGATCTAATATATCCTCCATGTATTCATCATCGTCACCTTCTTCTTCCTCATACCTCGTGTGTTGAATGCGTGTTGGGCCAGATTGAACGTTTGTTGGCAAGAATAAGCTCTCTTGCGGATCCCGAGAATATGTACCATATGGCTGGGAGGAGAGCATTGAAGATGGGGTCTCTCGATCGGTCAAAGGGGCGTGTGGGTTCGGACTTGAGCTCGCTGGGCTGCTAAATAAAGGACGTCCAGGTTCGTCTAGACCTGGAGTTGACCATGTAATAGCTGACCGTGACCGAGCAGGAATCACCATCACAGGTAGCGGTGCGTCCACCCCTTTCCGTTCACCACTAGATTCGCCCCATCGGAACCGTGAACTCGGGGTGGATGTATCCTCGCCAGAGCTTGGTGCTATTCTCTCACGTTTGTTCTTGACAGGTATAACTGTGACAGGGAGAATCGGGGGTTCAGTGCCTCGTTTATCAGGTGATGACCCTATCCATTCACGGTGTAGACGTGATGCTACTACGTTAAAAGCTGGTGCGAGTTTCCACCGGCCTTCACGTTCTTCATTGAGCCCCGTAGCCAATGTAGCGGTTGCAGCCATGCCTTCTTCTGCTTGTGCCGTTGCAACCTCCTGTGGGGGTGATCCACGTCTTCGCTTGAAGGGGTTGACGGCATTGAGCCAACCTATGCCTATTTTCCGCGAAGGGACCGGGGTAACTATGTCGCTTTTTTCCGTTGAAAGAGTGCCCTGTTTAACTAATTCCACCGAACCGCCTCGCTCACCATCCCCTAGCCGTGTTAAATCGGAGTTGGACGCCGATGGAGTGCCGACGGAGTGATATCGCACACAATAGAGTGTGCTTGTAGCGCTAGTCGTATTCTCTCGACTAATAGGACTGGCCACGGCGGGGGGTGGAGCGGTTTCCACAACTTGGGATGACTCAATATCTGGAGGGTTCATGTCTGCCTTTCGACGTTTGCGCCCATTTATATTAGACGGCCGGCTGCATGATCGATGATGAGGGCGGAATGGGTTGTATGGAATCTTTGCAATGCGTTCCCAGTTTGGGCCGCGTCCAAACCCGCCATGATGACCATTTCCGCGCGAATCTGGTGAGCTAGTATCTTCAGACGGAGTCACCTCGAGCATCTCATCGCCGTCAAAAACCTCGCGACCGAGGATCCCGTCCTTCCGTTCTTCGCGTTCCAGGGCCTCAATTCTTTCAACCCATTCCCAAACCACCACACTTGCCGCTGCTGCGCCGACCCAACGAATATATTCACCCCAGCCTGCAATGTTCGGTTGGGAAACATCCAAAATAAAGAAGGCAACGGGTATTAAGAGTGCAAGTAATGATAACAATGCAACAAGGCAGATATTCTGCATTTTGGGATGAAAGAAAGCAAACCTGTGCTTGGAAAGGGAGTAGAAAACAACCCATGCTGCGTAGAGCATACTTAAGGCTAGTTCAAATAAGTAGTTTAGCGCAGGAACAGCGTCCCTGAGTTTTCCGGGGTGGACTATAGTGTTCCCCGGATGTGCGAAATTATTGAGTATACTGAAGATGGTATCGAGAACGATGAGTGCAAATCCCACCCATTTGATGACGACTTTTTCCTTGTGTCGTGGGAACAGCCGAATTAGGGTCTGGACTTGCGCGAGCCAGAGAAACGTGCTTGATATGACACGTATAATGCGCAATTCGAGACCGTTGACAACCTCGTTGGTGAGAGCTGTAGAATCCATGTATCCCATTTCATACTGCTCTTTTGCAACTGCGAAGGAATCGGCTGTGGCAATCGTGAGGGATATGGCAACCGTCAAGGCTGCAATTTTTTGTAGCCAGGGTCTCCCGCCAACCCCGATGACTGAACTGCTACCATATGACCCGCTGATCATGCCATGTCGACCTAGGAAGCCTCCACCGCGGCCGCCTATAAAAAATGTACGGGGTGTAATGAAGAGAATTATGGAGAGGACGTATGCTAGAACGGTCGCGGTTGCAATGGCGTACATCTGGGGAGAGGTCGAGGCGTAGAAGTGTTCACGGACATCCACGATCGTTGACGGGTCATAGGAGTCTGGCTCGATAACGCTGGTACAGGAGGGCTCGAAGACGGCATCTTGGAACAGAGTGACGGCGAATGTGTCATTGAAGACGATAGTTCCTAAACGTTCAAAACATGGGCAAAAGGATTAGTCTACTCGTTCGTCTGCTCTGGCCGTTTAAGTGCATGCTTGCTCCACATAGCAGTAGCATAATATGAAACGGGATAGTGAGTGTATCTTACCTCCTTTCCCCAGGGTCAATGAGCTACATGGGTGCCTTGAGCCATTGAACTTCCCTTGCTGGATCTGCCACCCATATCGTAAAGGCATGGTGCCCGGTACCTAGGCTATCCGGATAGGTATACGCGGCGGCTGCCATTCACACAACGGCCTCTTCTCTCAACATGACAGCCGTGAAACGCGCGATGGGTGGGGGGTGTTCGAAGGAGTGTCCCTCGAGTCGAAGGGCCAGCTTTTCGGAGTGAAGTCGTCACTTTTTGGCGTCTGTATCGCGTAGAGACAATGGTGTTGTTCGACGGCTGCGTCTAGGTATGCGACTGGGGGCGCGTGCGGTGCCGGACAATGGCCTTTTCGTTCGTCTTTCTTGTTCGTTTTCTCGTTGCTGCGACTGACGAAAGCCCGACGACGTCCTGTTGGTTTCCCTTTTCGGCCTCGTTGCCCGCCGCTTTCTCTGATTGGCCAAGCCTCGCCAAGCAAAGCCAAGTTCGGCTTAACACGTGCAAGGTGGGTCGGCTTAGTCAGTTATTCATTAAGCTTTTTTTATGCCAAGACTAGTCTATTTTGGGAGGTTGAAGTAGATGTTTACGAGAGTATGGGGAAGACGCGATATAAAATGATATAAAGGGGATATAGACATTGGCATTGATAGATAGAAAGTCATGTCGAACGCTAATCACAATAATAAATGCCGTCGAGGTCTCTCAGCTCAGCCTGGCTGATAGTCCAAACTGTACCAAAACAAAACATTACTATACATAAATATATAAAGGGCGCCATCACTCCAATATACAAAAATAAGGGGTATATAAGGTTGGTCCGTCGATGCGGGCCGTATGTTTTTTGTTTCATCATCTTGGAGGCGGGCTGAAAGTCATATGTCCAGGAGCGGCATAGGGCACGCTCACGGTGTTACCGCCGCCAGAGCGAGCAAACTCCTCGCGGGCTTTGATTTCTCGCTCATCCTGTATAAGTGTGCAGCAGGTACAGCACGAGGCCCGAACGCAGTCAGACAAGATTCCACCGGGGATTCCATATGCCCGTCTCGTCCGTGTGTGCTGAATAGTCGCCAATAACCCTGCTCACGTTAGACCATACTCAAAAGCATACAATAGTTGAACAAACGAAGGGCAACATACATTGACATCCACATAACAGCGCCATGGCTGTACATGACGCATTACATGTCTCATATCCAAGCATGTTCGTTGGATCTTGTCGTTTTGATTTCCTCGACAGACGGTGTTGTGTCCGCCCATAGAGGATACACGGACACCATAGGCCCATGCAGCAGATCCCTATATCTGTACACTCGCAGAGTCCACTTGTCCAGCTCCCACCTTTCAACCCTTGCTGCTGGTGGAACGCTTGGCCGGGGGTGTGGCATGGTATATCTGGAACAGCAGATATTCCCTTGGTATGTATTTTCTGTGGTGGAATCGAGTGTGAAACATAGGTAGGCGCGGGTGACTGTGGTGCCAGTGGGTTACTGTCAGGGACAATTGCAGCCTCTTCCGCTTGCCTCTCACGGGCTTCCGCTTCGATGTTGTGCTTTACTGGTAGTGGGCCTGGAGATAAGGGAACGACCATAGGAGAGTGCGGTACTACTCCGTGCTGTTGCTGTTGTAGTTGTTGATGCTGTTGTAGGAATTGTTGCTGCTGCTGATATTCCTGTTCCTGATGGTACCGCTCCTGCTGCTGCTGCTGCTGTTGTTGGTGCTGGTGGTGCTGCTGTTGCTGTTGGTGGTACTCTTGCTCCTGTTGCTGTTGATAGTCCAGCTCCTGTTGCTGCTTTAGATGGTGAGGCTGCGGCGGTGGAGTGGTATTATCCGCAAACGGTGCAAACTGCGCTGGGTGTTCAGAAAGCGGCGGGGGAGAAACATGGGCATAGAGATTATTCACGTAGTCGACATCATTTCTGTTCGATTCTGTCGATATTGATTCATCTGCTGGCCTGCCGGCATCAGGTGAAATATACGAAAACGGACGATGGTTACCCGGCTGGCTGGGTTGTGAATGAGATTGTTGGCTTGTTGCTAGTTCTGCTGGAACAGTGTGACTTGATGGCGCCTGTGTGGGGAAAGTCGGCCCCTGTAGAGCGACAGGAGTAGGAAGGTATGAGTACGGTCGTTGTTCGGGTTCTTGTGGATGACGTGGTGGCTGTTGCAGCAGCTGCTGCTGCTGTTGGGGATGGAGATGGCCATTATAGTATGGCGCATTGCCAAAATGCGATGGTTGATTCGACATTATTCGTAGTCGTCGAGCTGATTAGGGAAGAGGATAGAGAGGACAAGCTCGTGAGCATCAGGTAACCTGCCCGTAGTCCCTTTCCCTCAACAAAGGACGGGGAGTCCGGTGGGTGTTTGCGCAACGATAACAAGCCGGTGATTCTGAGCTGGCCTTGCCTGGGGATGCACGAACCCGTATTTGCTCTGATGTCAGCCTGATGTGCTCAGCTCGTTTGTAAGTGGTGCGTCTAAAGTCGTTCGTCAATCCTCAACATATATTCTCGATGGACGGTCATCTCCTGCGTATATGGTACGGGTCACCGTGGGAGAGAGCGCTGCTCGGCGAGATTATATTCAAAGCCTTCACCCAACACCCTATGGGGGCGGCGCTTAGCCCTGCTCGTATTGGACGAAAACATCTCTCAATAGCAGAACAAGGGCCCCCGGAGTTCCGGGTGAGAAGGGAGTGACGGAGGCTGTGCTATGCTTATGCCCTGCAGGAAACTGGCCCCTCTGGACGAATCGCCAACAGGCCCATACGAAAACCGACCCGAGTGCTCGGGAGAAGGCCCAAAATGTCCTGGTTGAAGTGTGATACCGTGGTGATCGGGCCTGTGATGTCTGTCCCCCAACGCTGCGGACAAATGGGAGTGTGCGATTCGTGCTGACTCTGCGCCAGGATGCAGCTAGCCACCGCCCAACGCCTTGAGTCCTTGGAACTGCGATGTTGACTGGCCGCGGACGAGATGAGGAACTGCCAGTTTCAGCCTAGCGAGAGGAGCAGTGTTTGATTTCATTGGGGATTTGGATGAAGAATCACAGCACAGGGAGTCTGCATCTGTTTCGTCGTCTGTTGGTGAAGCCGTTTGTTTCCAAGGAGACCCTGAATGACGGTTACTCTGCTCACTGCTTCGATACACAGTTGTCGTCCAGATACACAATCGTCGTTCATACACTCTGATTCTCCACGCGGGCGCTTCGAGGGCCATATCAGGATTTAGCTATACAACGTTAACTGTCATGGTGGTTGGCGCCCTGGTGGACCCTGGCCGATCTTCAAATGTCAATGTCGCAGGCTTAAAGGTATGGAGTTAATATTTATAAGCCTGGGCTGTTCGATTATGATAACTGTCATTTAACTGCCGCTGAGCCGTGTTCGCTGTCGAGGGATGGGAGATGTTAGCTGTTTATCAACTTGGCCTGAGATTGGCCATCACCTACAAGTATATCATCCATGATTATTCAAGAACCAGACAAAAAAATGTCATCTGGTTAGAAGCAATCCAAGATGTGAGGGGTCGACTGAGGTAACAATTAATTCAACATCCCTGGTGGACAGTAGATATGTCTTAACCATGGAGACTTTGCCCCTGTGCCGCCAGGGGTGAAGCTCTTCCACGGCCGAGTTGAGCATCCATGGTTGATAGGAACTGCTTCAGCGTTCACAACATACGCGACCCTTGACTTTGAAATGTCCATTTGGACTTCCTCGCATGCTCTCTGTTGTGCTCTCCGTGCTGTGAGTGCATATTCGCCTAGTAGCACGGCATCATATCGCCAGGCCAGATGTGAATGCATGCGGAGACCGTGGAGATGGTGGATTGGAGACCCTGCTGCCAATATACATAGCGTTGCTGGCATTAGCTTGGGATGCTAGTTAGCCCTGCAGCCTCAGGGTCTAAAGTCGTGCGTGACAAGTACGCCGTAGCCCTTGAGGGTTTCACTTCTAGTTGTTGGATGCAGACGTCGATGTTGGGGCCATACTTTGGGGCCAGTTCTTACTGTCCCTGTCCAGTGTTTACGCATATTAAACCCAGTGTCTATGATGTGTATTGGTTCGATATTTTATCATGTTTTGACCCTCATTAAACCTATTACTTATTGGAGAGACAGGTACGACTTCATCGACGTTGTATAGCCTGTAATCGTTTAAGTATACCCAGGATAACCTTAGCTGATTGAACGTAGCAGCTGGCTGAACTCTTTTGCCATCCACTCCACATACGTCTTCCAGGCATGGTGGTCATTTGATGCCTCCGCCGCGGGGAATGCCATCTGCAGCTCTCGACTAATTTTCAGCACACCCACTGACGCCTCTTGAGCCTTCTCCAGCTCCTGTTTAACTGCTGATTCTTTCGGTTTGACGGATAATACCACTCGGAATGAGTTACTAAACGCATCCAGCCGAGAGAGGGTTTCTTCTGGTGCCAAGGTCATCAACTTCGAAATCATAAGATTGCACAGGGTTCGGATATCTTGCTCGTCTTCGATACCGGCTATGATTCGATCGTAGACCTCAGAAAGGTTGACAGTGGAGAATGCCACGTCAAGACATGTATAAAGCGTCTCGTATGCGCTCTAGAATTTTTTTAACTAGTTAGCCAAATGAACCAAGTATATAGAAAAATGACGAATATAGGTTACTTACCTTGCGAAGCTCCAAGCCATCGTCGACCTTGTGTTTGAACGGGCCCATTTGCACCTCTCGTACAAGCTCGGGTTTCAAGTTCGTATCACCCATAACGGCAGGTAATAGTTGTGGTAGATGTGGAAGAACAAGTGCCGTTTTGTTGTGAATTGCGGAATTCAGGGTTGTCAGAGCAAGGCGGTGGTTGGCCAAGTCGCTATCATTTAGAATTGTGACCAACACTGGAACTATAAGTGGACGAAGAGTTTCATTGTATGTGTTGCTTGAATCAGCAAGGGTGTAGCGGAATGCAGAGATAACCGTGCCTCTAATGGTGGCATTTGGATGAGACAGATATTCCTATTATAAGGTAAGCTTGTGAGCTACATGAAACTTCACAATTAAAAAAAAAAGGAGGGAACATACCTGCAGCTGTGGAATGTAGGTTGCTGGATCGATCAAAGACAAGCGTCCGATACATTCGGCTCCCACAGTACGATTATCTTCATCATCAGAAGCTGATAACAATATTTGCCAAAGACGAGTGGCGAACGGAGCCACATGAGTCTTAACGTCTTCTGGGTGCTGAAGGATCTCCTTTAGCGAATGAAGAAGGAGATATTTAGATGATTTAGACTTCTCCAACCCCTCGAGAATGACAGGCAAGTAAGCCTTCACGTTGCTAGCTCCCGCGTTACCAAGTGCCACGGCAGCGGAAAGTCGAACCTTATCCGAAGGAGAGTTGAAGTTTGCAATGAATAGTTGAGGGTCGAGGGGAGAGTTGGCACCCATTCGCAGTCCAATCTCTCCCAGGATGGCCAAAGCAAGACATTTACGCTGGTTGTCATGGGCAGTCTTGAGTTCGTTGAGGAAGTCCTGGGTTTTAACACCAATATTTGGTCCACCATAAACTAGAAGAGTTCCGATTGCCCTACCGACGACGGCAGAATCACCATTAACCCCGACGTTTTGTAACAAGGCTTTCATGAGTTTTGCGCCTGCTCCCTGTTCGCCTATCACACGGACTAGAAGGATATATGCCTTTAGCGCAGTTCCCGTTAGAGTTCCTTGAACCGCAGTGCAGAGCTGTGATATGATGTTATCATTAACAAGTTCTGGGCCGTAATGGGGCAGTAACTTGGCTAAGATGACTAGTGCTGGCGTCAAGAGATGTAAGTCATCCGCAGAAATAAGAGGGGAGACAGCAACTCGTAAACCGTCAGTGGTGGTTTGATCTAGATATTGCCTAGTCTGAGAGTTGATCGCAATACTCTTGAGAGCCCCGAGGCACACATCTCGCAGTGTGCGGTCGACCTTTCTGAGCTGGGCTGCTAGCTCAAGCGTAACTTCGCCGAGCCATGAAGGTGCAATATCATCAGTGTGGCGCGCGAGCAATGCAACATCGTCTATAGCACGAGCAGCGGCAACTCTTGTTGTCTCATTCTTTAGTCGTTCTAGAAGAACCAGCATCGCTCTCTGTCGATGGGGTAGAGAAATAAATCTACGCCCTTCTGGTCCAGATGTTCGACTCAACATCACTCCAAGCACATGTATACCACGCTGTCGAACCCCTAAATCTGTACTATTGTCGGTGACTTTCTCCACAACAATATCGTACAGTTTTTCTAGTTGTAACCCCAAGTCTCGATCATCTGCAGAGACTCGTGGGGGAGTAAGGGCCACCACAATCTGTTCGATTGCTCCAAGAGCTTCACTTGAAACCTTGAAGTCTCTATCATTCACGGATGCAACAACTCCAGGTATCAATGCAATAAGGAATGGCGAGAGTGAGTTCGAAGGATGAGTCTCAGAAATAGCGGCAATTAATCCCAATGCCTCGACCTGAAGATTTCCCGCGCTGACTGAATTCGAGCCAGCAGAAACTGTCACTCCACCAGATAGCCCGGATGTCTTCAAAGCATCAGCAATAGGGTCCTCAATTCGCTGTAAATAGTCTGCCAGGCCTCCGTATCGGACAAGGGCAAGGGCCTTCAATAAAAGAATAGCACCTTGTTTCAGGGGTATTGATGCGCCTTTCCATAACTTGGTCAACGCCTGCACAATGCCTGGCGTTAGGTCTGCGAGGTCAGTCTGCGGGCCTGGCTGAGGTGTCGAGGGTTTGATGATTGGGGTATCTAAAGCCGCTGCAGCGGGAAAGTCTGATTCAAGGTCGATCACAGTGGCGTTACTATCCTGCCGTCTCCTTTTTCGAGATGAACGTGCTTGAGAAAATGGATCGCAGTACAATGAGTTAGGCCCGGTTGCAAGATCACTCGTCTTTCGAACTATACCTGTCATCGTCGCCACAACTTCAACTTTGACGCTCTCTTCCCTTTCCTTAGTGAACCTTGAAAGAAGTGCTGGCGCTATCTTCTGATATATCGAACCGTCTTCGACAGCCCGTGCGTTCCGTCCTTGTGTTGACACAACAGTGTATAGAACCTTCGCAGAGCATCTACGGACTTTCCAGCTCAAGTCATCAATATCGCTATAGCCCTCTTCTTCCTCAAAGTCATCGAATGCATCGTTGTCTTCGTCGGGCTCCTCGGTAGCACCATCGTCACTACTTTCATCTTGAGTGCCACCCATTTCTTCATCATCTTCCGTCTCAGCCACATTTGGGTCATATTTCAGGTATCGTAAAGCAGCTGCAATAGAGTCATTCAGGTATGGCTGCATCTCGGAACCACAGCAACCAAGCAGTGTTTCAAGTGATATCAGTGCCGTCTCACGCAACTCATCTTGCTTGGGATCATGTTCTCCATCGTCAGACATGTCTTCGTTCATCTCATCCATCTCCTTTTCACTAACGGCTGAAAGGACGAATGGTGCCAGTGTTTTCAAATAGGGACCAAACTTCGCCGGAGTCGACCTTGCCATTGCAGAAATAGTAGCGATTAAATGACGACGACGGTTGATTGTAAGATGCGGGGATCGAAAGCTCTCAATGAGGCCCGAGACGAAGCCACTTAATTGTGCATCTGATAGGTGGATTGACAACATCGAGATGGCCGTTAGAGCGCGTTTAGTGACCACTGTCCCTGCATGGTCGTTCTCGATAACGCGTACAACTGTCTGCAGAAGCTCAGATAGCTCCTCGTCGTTTAGCATGGGTCCATATGACCGCACTACATCGATCAACACGTCAATAGCATCACTGCTGAATCCCTTTGCTGGGTCGTTCACGATCATCCCTGGTGCGGCAGCTGGTGACTTTGTCCTCGTTGGTGCACCGATCAAACGGGGAATTAAAACCCTAGATATAGCTTCATAGCTGCTCTGAACTTCTTTAGAAGTGATTAGGTTGATATTTGGACGCGGAAGGGAAGCTAGAATCATTCGAAGAGCAGTATTTGGGACCGACGTGTCAATTGTCTGTGAGCTCGTGAGGATTGCAAGCTTGTCGATGAATGGAGTGAGAATATCGGGCGGTAGACGCGTAGCCAAAGGACCTATACTGTTTCTCAGAGTTAGAAGAAGCTGGATATGAATTATAGAATATATTTCAATCTCACCATTTCAATGCCACGTTTTGTACCTCGCCGTTCTGGTCTTCTAGAGACTTGAGCAGTCCATCCACCATCTGGTTGCATGCTGGGTGATCCTGTGAAAAATAGGATGAGTTGCAGTTCTCGATAAGTGCTAGAAGGTCGTTCAGGGACATGTATCGAATATCTGGATCGGGATCGGTGAACTTGACCAGCAGTGGGCCCAAGGCTTGCTGTATCGACTGTTTATGGAACGCCATCCTGCTACCCGAAGCTGCTGGCGGAACGATTGTAAGATCCGGATAAACAGCCCAGAGGCGCGCTCCTCTTCAGATACACAAAGCTTCAAGTGGTGAGAGGTAGATGGAGAGAAGGGAGATATGTGAGAGAAGTTGGAGAAATATCGAGCCTCAGAGTGTGGGGGTTGAGGACATGGCGGGGCTGTCTGTAGGCAGCAGTGGAAGAAGATGCAGCTAAGAAGTGTATGGAAAACACAGCTGCAACTGATGTCTGAGATCCTGATGCTGATATGGACTTTGGGATAGCTAGAGGTAGCTGTTCGATATCACTATGCCTGATGTTTGTCTCAGGTAGTGACAAAGGCATGGAAGCCGTTTATGTGCATGTTTACCTATAACTACAACTTGGATGCAGCCACCACTGTACATTCCAGCTACATAAAACTAGACTCACAGTCACTCCATACACAGTCTACCAGTCTATACACATACACTCACACACACATATATATATGTATATATATATATATACATCTCTTGCACACTCCTGTATAGATGTGAGGTTGTGATGGCCTAGATCACGTGGTCATGGCCCTTGGACTGCTTGTTCCAACCTCGCAGTTTCTCTTCTGTCCTTCGCCTGTCCATCCGCCCAGCACCAAACAGCACCCTCTACGCCCTTCGAGGAGTCCGATTCCAGCCCAATTGCGCTCGATTTCAGCAATTGACCAGCTTCACAATGGTTCTCTACCGGTCACCTGCCGTCCGGTCGTTTTTCTCGGCTCAGTCGAGACGGTTCGCGGCTCCCAGAGTACCGACTGCCCGAGCATGGCAGCGAGTTTCTCGACGAGGTTACGCCGACCACGCCGGCCATGAATCTCATGAGGCTGGAAGTGATATGCCATGGTGAGTTGGCCTGTCCATTTTTGTCCTGTGAAGGGTCTGTCTGGAATCGATTCAACCATCAAGACGGTCGTACCACTTTTGGCTATGACGTTTTATTGTGGAAGAAATATTTTTCTTTCTTTCTTGAATATGGCGAACATTGGCTGATTCAATTCCTCTGTCTGTTTGTTTTTCTGCTGTAGGTTGCTTGGTTCCGTCGCATTCACTCTCCCGGCAGCATACTACCTTTACCAGTCCGGCCCCGCTGGAAGGACTGGCCACGGCGACCACGGACACGTTGAGCACGCCGTTGAAAAAGTGAAGGAAGCCGTCAGCGAGCCAGTCAAGGAGGAGGCCAAGCCAGAGCCAGTTGCCGAGCCAAAGGCCGAGTCTGAAGAGCCCAAGTCTGAGGAACCAAAGTCCGAGGAGGAGCCAAAGTCTGAAGAGGCACCAAAGGCCGAGACCGAAGAGGAGAAGCCCAAGGAAGAAGAAAAGCCTGCCGAAACTCCTGCTGAGAAGTCCGAGGAGGCCGAAAAACCATCTGTGAGTGTTGCTCTAACTAACACATCAATACTTGATGCTTTGTTAAGTGGAATTCCCAACTAACTACGTTATTAGCCCCAGGAAGAGAAGAAGCCCGCTGAGACTGAAGACAAGACTCCTAACCCAAGGGATCCATCCAAGGAGCCAGCCTCTAAATCCAGCTAGACTTCTTTGAATACATGGTGACGCCAGACGAGAAGGAAGAGACAACCACAACCCCATCAAATGTCCATTCTTTAGAACAGTTGCCCAATTTTGCTACCTTGTGCTGTAATATAAGTGAATGACATGATCATAAAATCCATACAAGAGCATGTACAGACACCGACCTCCTTACAACCACCTGTTTCATTTAGGTTTTAGAATAGATGCAAATAGTATATGTTCCATTTTATAGCTTGTGCTGGACATTATCTTCTACACCCTGAGTAGATATTCTAGGTAGGTAAAGCAATCATAAAAGATTTAATCTGATGATGATAATCATTACTGGCCTGCCAGAGGCAAGACAGGAGGATGTTCAGATAAGCGTAAGCTTTTTGGATAAGAAGAAGAGTAATAATAATAGGCATTAGAACCATCGTATAAATAAAAACAAGAAAAATTTAAACCTCCCCTGGGCTCCATCGTTAAATATCATCATCGTCAAGATTCAGGTGTGAGTTGCGATTTCACTCTGCGTATGAATGCTCGGATGGCATATCCTATTATATCCTGTCTTGTAGTGAAAGTGCCGATGGCTGATGGCGAATCCGCTGCCGCCACTGAGGGCCTATTGTTTGCAAGCATTAAAAAAAAACATAAGTCAAATCTAACCGTGCGCCGATGCTAAAGCCGGTCTCATAGATGAGACGTCGAGCCCATGCCCCCGTATATATATATTCGGGCTTCTCTTAAAATGCCCAGCGACAAAAGGAATACAAATGGAAGAACCAACAAGGAAACACGATTAGCCGCGATATAGGGAATAAAAAGTGATATAATAAAGGACCCTGACCCGCCTAAGCTATGCAATTCAAGGGTATAAGGCGGGAACAAGAAGTGGCGGGACGGGCCGTCCAGAAAATCTCGCGTGTTTTGTATGTAATTAGTTGCTCATTCATTTGCGTTTCGTGGCAGTGCCGTTTGCGTTGCCGTTGGCTAACCCGGTAGCTGATCCGTTTCCAATTGGATCGGCGTTCTCCTTTGTAGCGTGGCCGTTGACAAGCAAAGTCGGGATACTATTGACCCCGTTCCCATCACCGTTTGCCGTAGCATCTTCGATCTCGTCCTCGTCCTCATTGTCACTTCGTTCATCTTGCAACGCGTTGCTGAAGACGTACGTTTTGGCGATACGGATAATAAGGTAGAGCCAGAATAGGTTGATGGCCTGGAGGGAGCCTAGGAGGCCGAACGTAATGTATTGACTGAGCCAGAACTTGTACTGTCCGGCTGCCCAGTCGACTTCGAAAGGACCGACAGTCCGGAACTCGGTCAGGACAGCCCAGAGAATGTGGAGATTGAGATAGTGTCGCATATAAACCCAGACAGCAACGAAAATAGCGAAGAAAGGGGTGATTATCGGGGAGTCGAGATAGTTGAGAGTTTTTGACGTCTGATAGCACACACAATTGATTAGCAAAAAAAAAAGACAAGCCTATCGGATATTACGGAAAAGAAAACTCACTGCAAGGAAGAAGTCAGAGATGTCGTGGGTGATGTATACGGCGAGTCCAATATAAGTGAAGTGGAAGCGGTAACTCAATGCGATAAGCGCCAGGGTAATTATATGGTGCCCGACCAATTCTTTAAAGTCCCTCCGCGGTTTTTCGAGCTGAAGCAGCAGTACGAGCCCCTGCTGTGCCCAGTAGGCGGCTTCGAGAAGGTAATACGCCTTGAAATCAGCGGTATGGGCCTTGTGCGGGAACCCCTCAAACATGGCCGTGGTGTTGAAGTACCAGATATTCGTCTGCTTCATCACGTACAATCCGAACGGCCCAAACACACTAAAGTAGATTGCCGTGTACACCTGTTCCATGAACCGGGTAGTCTTCGAGCGGCCCTTGATCCCAGCGTATACCGCCCACGGCCGGATAACGCATTGCATCAAGAATTCGCGGGTAAAGGAGAGCGCAATTGTGTAGAACGCAACGAACGCAATGTCTAGTTTCCCCTTGCCGTAGAGAACTGGCCCACCCGGCGTTTCCGGAGGCAGTGGGTAGGAAAGAAATATACCAGCGTGTATGGGGTTCGACTCTGATGGGTTTACGGCGTATGCGGCGAGGAGGGCCACAAGGAGGGCCAGAGGCAAGATCCATGTGTGTTTAAAGCAGATATCTCTCGACCGACGGAGCCACGATCTTGCTCTTCTCCGTTTAGAATGAGGTTTGCTCGTCGACAGGCCGTTTTGGTGTCGCAACTGCACAGAGCGCAAAATGTCAGATCCTATCTCTCAGGCTGAAAGGAGAGTTGCGCTACAAACCACAATCCACGTACCTTGTGCTGGGGAGACTCTGTATTTCCGCCAGCCATGAGCGGCATCTTCGACTCTTCCTTCATGGCATGCATGTTGATGGCCTCCTTGACGTCTGTACTGCCCTGCAAGTTGGAGGAGGACTGGTGGTGTTTAGGAAGCTGGCGGATGGACGATAAAAGGAGCGTCGATCTCGGCGCCAGCTCAACCGGTGCGTCTAATTAAATTTTATTGTTTTTTTTATTATTTTATTTTGGCTTTCTCTCACTTTTCTTTTTTTTTCTTCCCATCCAGTATCGGGCCTTTTCGCGTGGTCTGAAGGAGCTGTGGTGAAGGAAAACTTTTTCCTCGGGGGAGATCTCCTGCCTTGTCGCGTGTTGCTTGCACGGAATACGGAGGAAGTCAACAAGGGCGGCGCAGAGAGTAGCTATGACATAATAACAGGGCGATGCACTGTTTCGACCTCGATTCCCCTGGCTCCTTTTCTTCACAAATCAATAGTTCGATCTGATATAAACTCCTGGTCTAAGGGCTTAAGGGGCTAAGGCAGTTTTATCTCTCGGTGTTTCTTTCTTCCGTTCATTGGATGAATAGATGAGATGCAATTTCGATAGATGAGATACTCTTAGATGAGCTGAAGAGAGGATGCATGCCATAACCTCTAGAGTCACGGAGAGGCCTGCTGTCTAGGGATGATACGTTGGTGTGTGTCTAGTCCACGGATAAATATGTAGAATATGAGAAAGGATATCAATTGATCAATTTCTTGTTCAAGGTATTTTCAAGGGATCAAGGGATTATATATATTCATGTACAGAAACAGTCGAGTAACCGGTTTCACCTTCATCAAATTACCACGGCATTACTATTCATAGCCAAGTCATCGGTCAAACCTGGCTGGTTTCCAACTTATCCGACTGGACGACGCCATGCTCCTCCAGCTGTGCAGCACGACGGAAAGTGCTCCTCGTCTTCCAGGCCGGCGTGCCAATGTATTTGGTGCCCTTGGGATCAGTGAAGATCTGTTCTACCTCCTCCAGGGTTTTACCCGCAGTGTCAGGGAACATAAAGTAGACGTGGATGAACATGGCGGCACAGAAGACACCGAACAGCACGTATGTTTTCCACTGAATGTTGACAAAGGATGGAGGCACAAAGTAGCCGAGTGCGAAGTTGAAGGCCCAATTTGCCGAAGTTGCGAGGGCAACGGCCTTTCCACGGACGCGAAGGGGGAAGAGCTCTGGGGGATAGATCCAGGATACAGGTCCCCAGGTCGGGGCGAAGGAGGCGACGAAGAGGTAAGAGCATGCAATCACAGCTTTGCTCGGGGGCCCGGTGATCTCCCAGGATTCAGCTTCGACGCCATTGAGGCCTCCTGGCGGAGCTGGATGTCCACGACCTGCCAGCAAGCCGGCATTTACAAACAAGAATGTCATCATGAAGAACGCGCCGACCAGGAGAGGGCGACGTCGACCCCAGCGGTCGATCCAGAGTAAGGCCGGGACCGTCATGGCGACGTTGATGACATATTGGATGCTGCTGGAAACTAGAAGGGTGTTTCCGGTCAAGCCAGCCATTCCGAAGACATATCTGCCGGCCATTAGATGGGATACTTGATCTATGGAAAAGGGGTTAAGACTTACGTGATATAGTACATCATCACGTTCATGCCAGTCAACTGACTCCAGATTTGGGTGAAGACGCCGATATGAGTACGGTTGATCATGTTGGGCTTGAAGAGCTCCAAGTAGGAGACATCGGCGTTTCGTTTTTCAAACTCGCATATATCCTTGATCTCCTGGAGTTCGCGGAGGACGAAGGGGGAGTTTGGATTGCCATGACCGTGAACCAGAGTCAGTACCGCGTGGCACTCATCCCATCTGTCTTTACGAGCGAGCCATCGAGGAGACTCGGGGAGTGGCATCATGCCGAAGAAGAGAAGGACGGCTGGGATAGCCTGTAGCCCCCATGGGACACGGAAGGCAGCTGGACCCTTGATAAAACTGCACCCATATGATATACTGTTTCTGTCAGTATCTCCTTTTGGCAGAGATAAAGGGGGAAGCCTACTAGAACATGATGAGGATGCCCCAGGTGATTGCCCACTGCTGGCATCCGACGAGACGGCCACGTTTGGTAGGAGGTGCGACTTCCGAGATATAGACGGGCACCTGTGCAGAGCAGATACCAACACTCAAACCGTTGATGACCCGGCCAGCAATCAACATGCCAATATTCTGGGACGCACAGGTGATTACGGAGCCGATGATCCTAGTTTCTCGTCCTCAGCTGGAGTTCACATAAACGGCACAAACGGTGGGCTTACCAGATAACGGCTCCAACCATGATGGCTTTCTTTCGTCCCATCATATCAGAGACGAAGCCAGATATCAGAGCTCCGAGCCAGGAGCCACCGGCCATGGCTGCAGTGATGCCGCCCTGGACTGCAGGCCGGGGACCACCACACTGGCCGTCGCCATACTGGTTGAAATAGCACTTGTACTGGTCGGTGCCGAGGATAGCAGACATCGACGAGATATCAAAGCCGAAAAGACCGCCTCCTATGACGGAGACGGCAGCAATGATATAGATGTTCCCCGTATTGAACATCTTCAGCTCCCTACGTTCTCGTCTCTGGTGGGTGATTGTTCAATATGGATAGTGAGCATAGACACCTCCCTGGGAGCGCGACATATGCTAAACATGAGGATAGGTGCTAGAATAGAAAGAGAGAGGAAACCAAGTCTGATAGGAACGACTGAGACCATTATATACAGCCTACGGTGCGGGGGATGGAAGCTACCATAGGATCGGCCATGCTACCAGCCTATGATCAATGACGCTGCCACCAGGTCCAGTCCAGTCTGCCAGCGTCCGTATCTACGACATCCATCTTCTCCACAAGTCTTGTGCCGCCCCCCGCAGACACTCGTCCATCGCACAGAGTATACGGAGTACGAAGAGTTGCATATCTAGGGGAGTGACAGGTGTCGCGTGCCGTGTGCCACTGCATCGATCTCTGGTTCCGCGCACTTCCAGCGGTTGGCCAGACCAGCTCGTCGAGGCCGTTCCAGTGGCTCCCTGCTCTTTTCCTTGTATCCTCATAATTGTCGTTAAAGGGGATCTCGTTAAAGGGTCTCGTTGAAAGGATCTCGTTGAAAAGGACAAAAAGAAGCAAAAGAAACGATGTATAAGATCGACGTCTGCCGAGCCGTTTCGGGCCATCCTTCATGCAACCACATGAAATCCACAATGCTTGTATTCTCAAGTATATATACTTGTGATATCACCAGAAAAGCATAGGGCCGGAAGTAGAGGTATATCTACATGTCGCCTCCTTCCCCCAGAAACAACCCAGGGAAAACCTCCTATTCGCAGCGTCATCGCTTCCGACATACTTCCCTGTTGCTTCCTTCGCAGGCTGGAATACCACCTGAAACCCTGAGATGTAACTGCTCCATCGGCCGAGCCGTCGTCACGGCCCCTCAAGCCATCCGCTGTCTCGTTGGCGCAAGGTTTCACAGCTTGGGCGTCGGTCTTCATCTCAACTCGCCTCTACTCGCCCTCTTCTCGCTCTTATCCACTGCCTCCAAGCTGGCTCGGGAGGTCGGGAGTCCCGATGCATGGCTGAAGCTTCCAGGAGGTCGCTTATAATCCTCCGCGTCTGCATTAGCGGCCGCTCTCAGCTTTATATCACTGAATTCGACTTTCCCATGCTAAACTCTGAAATCTCGTCACTACTATATAATCCTGGAACTCGTCTTGAGGAACTCCCAAGGAATTTCGTTGGGATTTACCAGTAGAAGTTGTCTCATTAACAACGGTTTCCATCAACCATTTTACGAATGGTCTGGTAGAGACGTCATAGATATACACTCCCTCGAAATGTGAGTATATATACTCTGCCAGGACATTATTTCTTTCTCTCTCTCTTTCTTTTTCTTCTTTTTCTTTTGTCACACACTCAGCGGAATATCTCTAATATCTTCGTTTCATTTCACTCCAACGTTTGATGGAAGAAAAAATCTATCAACTTCAACCTATTGTCGAAGCCTTAAGCATCCATCTGCTCCCTGAAATGAATGAGCAAGAGTGGCCTCCTGATGACCCTGAGTATGTGGTTGTGGGAAGCGATCTGGATTCAGAGGCCTCGCAATTCGATGCTGGTTGGACGGATAAATCGAAAACCAGGAAGTCGAGCGGGATAGGCCGGGCCAATATCCGGAAGGAGAGCTTCAACACCTCTAGGCCTCAGGCGGACAACTTGGGCACTAGACGGAACAGAAACTCAACCAGGTCCGACACGCGGCATACACCGGAGCCGTGTTATGATGAAGGGCAAGAGGCCAAAACAGGTAACGGCAAACCAGGCTCCTACCAGAGTACCGCTGTTGGGGGTAAATGTTCCCATGGCTCTCCCCGGGACGTGCACCCTGGATGTTTCCAGGCGTCTTGCTATGACGGAGTATGCCAATCAGCCGTCTTCGATATAGGATTGGAAGGTTACATCCAAACCTGCCGATACCAAGCCTATGTTAATGATGGTGAAGAAGAAGTTTACTACGACGCCGTCTCATCGATTGACTCTACGCAGGAATCAGCGGATAGATATGAGCACTACCATCTAGATGAACACTACTACCGACAACGCGACTTCTCATCCGACGACACGCTGAAGCTGGACGATCTCATTACCATCCAAGTCTGCGCCCAGCTATTCATCACTAGGGTAGCTACTTTGATCAGCGGCAGCGACTACTTTTGGAGTTTCCTTCCAATTAATAGGCTGCTTGATCCCGAGCGCCTCTTGTTAGATGAATGGCAATATCCGTTCTCAAAGCGGCCCGTCCTTCTAGATGACGGAGCTTACTTTGTCGACGCGGATCCAGATATGTTCAAATACATCTTGAACTTCCTGCGTGGTGAAAACCCGCCATTATTCTGGTCCAAAAACAGCGGTCATGATTACCCGCTCTATCATCGGCTACTTGCTGAATCCGACTTTTTCGCTGTTCCCCGCCTGACAACATATTTGAAAGAGAGAGCATACATCCAGGCGCTCTCAGGAATACTTGGAGTGGAACGCCACTTCTCACGAGTTGACGCCATGTCTACGGGTAACGCTCCACACCTTGCGTCCTACGACGACGATGATTCAGATAAATTTACCGATTTTGAGGAGCGGTTGCTTTCATTGGAAAATCTCTCTTTGGAAAGACCCTTGGAAAGGCTACCCTTGAGTTACCCTCGATCTTGGTTGGGAGAGGAAGCTCCGGACGGCGTACCCGCTACCTGGTGGTAACAAAAGTATGGGGAACTCAAGCGGAGAGAAAAGCAATAAAAACCCAAAAAAACCCGGAAAAAAACCTCCTCCAGGCGAAATGAAATTTGATTTAAGTGTTGACTATTTTGATAGCGTAGCTGGGCTTGCATTCAACTCCAACCTAGAATAGATGAATATTTATATTAGGAGTAGGAACTCAATCAAAATTGTGACTTGCACCCCCCCCCCCCCAAAAAAAAAGGAAGCGGAAGAAGTGGCAGCTAGGAAAGCAAGGTAAATCATCGTATCAGCATTAGACTTCTATCATTGCCCTAAGTTATATCATTAAGTCCCATCCATCCCAAGTACCTACCCGAGTAGCACCCTCGCCGCAGACATAACTGCTATGGCTTATCGCAGCCGGAGAAAAAGAAAAGCAAAACAAGGTATATTAAACAAGACTCCATTCGGCAACTGCATTGAACCCCATCCCAATTCTACCTACCCCTTGCTCAAACTCTGCGATTGTCATACCACGTAGATTCTGCCGGTCACCAAAACTAGTCAACTCGTACATCATCAATCTCTGACCAGCGCAGCCCAGCACTCTACCATCAGGGATATCCAAATACCAGTAGTCACCGCCCCCGCCAGGGTTTGTGCCTCGAAAATGGTTAAATGGAACGAATTTCTTTTCTCTGCCATCGATCCCATGCGTACCCAGGATGAAGAAGGCTGCAGCGCTTTTGCCGCCGTGCTTGGTAATAGACCAATGTTCGCAGATGAGACCGAATTGAAAATGCACCGGACGCCCGGAAACTTGTCTGATAGAGATAGATTTCAGCCTTGGTTGGAGGGTAGACTGTCCGATACCGTGGTCTTCTACGGCGTTGCTGAAGAGAGTGGGTGGGTCAGAGGGAATATTCATTTGCGCCTTGAGGCCACCGCTAATATATTCTTCCCATGTAATGTCAGTGCGTCCATCCTCACGGTAGAGGTCGGATTTATTTTCAGGGTAATGGCAGAGGCCGAATTCGTCGTTCGACATGGTGAAATGTTTGGGTGAAAATTCTTGAATGTATGGCATGTTTTCGCCCTCGACGTGGCCGGCACCCCAGCAGCTATCGATTAGCTTCCACTGGCCGTTGTCAATGCGTACTACATTCCACGCATGGTTGAGATTATAGGAAGGCAATGGTTCTCCGGGTACAGGTGTCTTATGTGCATAACCCGCCCCATGGCCGCTTAGTAGTCTAACCTCTAAGCCGGCGTGCCTTGCTAGAGTCTCGAAGAGAGAAGCAAACCCAGCACAAACCGCAAGGCCACTAGTGAATACATAATCTGGCGATTGTGGCGTGGATTTGCCCTGAAAGAAGCTTTCGACATCATAGCGGACGTTATGATGAAGCCACTTAAAAATCACCCTGGCCTTGTCTGTAAGCGACGGGAATGGGGAGGTGAGTTGGGCCGACAGCCAGGCCAAATCGTGCGAGGGAAGGGATTGACGAGGGAACTTGGCAGCATGTGCATCAGGGGCGGAGAAGTCACGACATTTAAAGCACACGGTTGACGATGTGGCAGGCTGAATTGCATTAGCATGGGTCGGAAGGATTCCCTGAGGCTTAGATGTGGTGGGTATCTGGGGTATTTTTGGGCGGGATGCATGCGGTATGGGTGGTGGGATACGGGACATATTTTTAGCCCGGGCCGAGAGAGGATTGTCGTTGACCGCATCATTGACACTACTGCTCAGTGTCGCAAATGATACCTGCCTGAGTTTTTGGAGGTCTGCGCCTCGAGGTGGAGGAGGGGGAAGCTTCCTCTGTGTAACGGGTGCCGAGTCTACTCTCTCTAGCAGAGGTTGACATTGTTGCTGACACTGAGCCTGCTGTGCTTGGGGAATAGGTGTAGAGTCCATGCGAGGAGGGAGTTGCGGTTTCGCAGGCTTTAATGGAGGAGGAACTTTAGCAGGAGAAACGAGCTTATGGCCAGCCAACTGGTTCCGTAACGCTGCTACATTGCCGTTCAGACTTCGAGCATCGAAGCTCGGCTTGGATTGCGATTCCCCCTTTTGCCTCTCATGGCTGGTATCCTTAGTATCTTTAGGGCCGCTATTCCACCCTTTCACAGCGGGCAACTCGGTCTGGCCCCATGCTGGAGCGCGAACGCGGTAAACGTCAGGCTTGCAGTCTGACACGGACGAGTTCGAGGAAATGGATGCGCTCGAGGGTGTATATTCGCTGGAAGTCCGACCATAGTCCGACGACGTTCGAGGAGGTAGAGCTGGCGGCACTACTGGCGATGAGGCTGCTGCTGCTGCTGCTGTCTTCCTTGGCGGCAACGGAGGGCCTGCCGGGATGGCCTTGCCTGACTTTGGCGGCGGAGGCGGAGGAGGCCTTTTCTGGCCGGTTCTGGCGATGACGGGCGGAGGTAGAACCTCCTTTCCTCGAATCATTTGTCTGGGACTGTACTCCTCGACTGTGAAGAGATATTGCTGCTCGCTCGCTCGTCTAGCACGTCGGAGGCAAAGGGGATCAGGGACGGAGTCATCGCAATAATATATGGAGAGGCGGAGAGTTGTTCCCTGTTCGTTGGATCAAGCACGCCTCAGGGTATATTACATGCTGGTATCAAATATCAAACTGCTTAGCCCCACGTCAGGCCCACAGTGCCCAGCCCCAGACGCAGCGGCTTGCTTTTTTGTTGGACGTTTCGTGCATCGCGCGCCCTTGAAATCTGTCCGTATTGCGGGCGTCGTCGTTGGTGTTTCAGCTGCGGTGGTTGCTTCTGTCCAACTTAATTAACCTTAAGTTAAGTAAGCAGCTGAGGCCGTCTTATTGGCGGATATAGCGATCCGCTTGTTGGTGGCCAATCAGAAGGCGAGAAAATCCTGATAAGCTCAGGTCAAATGAAGACGCGAATTCTCATTGGTTGGTCCCTGATGCGGCTCTGCTGGCCTAAAGAGGAAGGCCGTGGCGGGCCAACAGTAGAAGATATAGAAGGGAGGACAGAGTGATAGAAGAGCAATAGAAGGGATAGCAAGAGCAGGAAGAACAGGGAGAGGGAAGAGGAGAAGGATGTCCACGGGAGGAGATAAAAATATCATATAAACTACGCTAAACATCTATGCTGGCCGGATCATGCACCGCAAGCCAGGATAGCGATAGCCCAAGTCATAATACACCATCAAGAAAGGAACGGCGAACGACAAACGACGGCGACCTTGAATCTTAGACTACTCGGACGCCCCCAACATACGACGAAGAACCCTCAAGCCCCGTCAACTCCCGCTTGTTCCCCCCAGAGACTATCACTCAGGACCATGGATAGCAAGATCTTCATCGACCATAGCGGCTAGCCGTTACATCATGGAGACATATACATCGTCACTATCGTCACCTTTCCTCGTTAGACGGATTGGTACAGCAACAAGGGCTCGCCGATGTTTTCGATTTCGGGGATCGTGCATTTGAGATCAAACGCCTTGCTAAGCACGATTTTAAATATCTAAAAATAAGTAGAGTTAGAACCGGGACCGGCCGGCCGTGCTAGAGGACAACAGACTTACCTTTTGCACGTTGATGCTATGACTTGTGCTGCTGAAAATTAAGCTCGCCCTCATCGCCTTGGCGAATCGTTTTGCCTGCCAAGACCTGTCAGTCCTTGAAGTAGATAGTAGATAGTAGATAGTTAAAGCAGGGACAGCAGCACACCTGTATGGATATCTCCTCTTGATCTTCGCGCGGGAAGTTGACGAAATGGTCATATTTAGTCCCCACGAGAAAGGGAATGGCAGTCTTGTTGAAGCCACGCCCTTGTCGATACCACTCTTTAATAGAGTTCAGCGTGCTTTTCCGGGTGAGATCAAACATGAACAATATAGCCACGGCGTCGTTGCAAACAAGAGGCAGCATGTTGACGAATTCTCGCTGCCCTCCCAGATCCCAGATCGAAAATGTGATTTCTGTGTTTCGGATTGAAATCGTCTTTTCCATAAAATTGACCCCTAGTTGCATTGTCAGTGATAGGGCTGTAGATTACAGGGGTTGTTGCGTGCCCACCTAATGTCTGAATATAATCTTCGTCCCAGCTGCCCTCTACATATTTGACCATTAAACTTGTCTTGCCAATTTGAGCGTCGCCAACCATCCCGACTTTAATCACAACACTATTCTTGTTTGGAGCCGCCGATTGTTGTTGTTGTTGTTGCTGTTGCTGTTGCTGTTGTTGTTGTTGCTGCGGTTGCTGCTGCGGTTGCTGTGGTTGTGGCGGCCTCTGGTTCTGATTGTGGTCTTGGTATTGTTGCGAGTATCCGTACCTATCTCCGGAACTCGATACCCCAGAGCCTGGGCGGGAAGCAGGTTGTGAAGGCAGTTGGTATTGCTGGTATGACATGGTGGGGGAGTTATGCCTTGACGCCGGCGAAAGGTCACTCTCATGTGTAGGTAGAGTTGGAGTAATCGACTGAACGTATTCGGGAGAGTATGACGAGTGGTGGGCTTGTTGTCCGTTGATGTAGCCGTTATTATAAGTCTGCGGGTAATTCGACACTGTCTCTTCGGCGCGGGCTGGAATGTCCTGCTCTGGTGTCTGTGGAACCAAGCTCTCGGGGGCAGACGCTGGTTCGGTCTCTGGAGCAGGCTTCGACGAAGACACCGGTTCTAGTGCAGATACGGGCTCCGGTACAGATACAGATGCAGGCCCAGTCCCAGGCTGAGTAAGTGGTTGTTCAGTATTTGTTGTCGTCGCCGTGAATTGTGTCACCGTCGGCTCCTCCTCCACCTGGAGCTTATCGATCTCCTTCGTCAACGTATCCATCTCCGCGTCTAGTCTCAGAGTGAATCTTCACGGCGTATAACGGTGGTATCACACGAATTGTTAGGTTTATGGAGAGGCATAAATAGACCAAGGGTCTCTCGTGCGGTAGGGTCGTCCGTTCTCGGCAGATGCGTCGTTTCGCTCGGTTTCAGGGCGAGTTGAATGAAAGCGCTGCACATGCAGGAAGCGTGCCGGGTAAATCCCTTATCCCAAATACCACTCTGCCGTAGACAGACGCCGCCGGGCTTCTCCTTTTCTGAGCCAGGGGAGCTTGAGGGAGCTCAAGGTTTAAGCGCGTAGGGTCGAGGGAACCGCGATATCCCGTGGAGCTGGGGGGTTTTCAGGCGATCGAAGATCCGGTCTCAGGAGGGAACGAGTTGGCCTGGCGTCCGAACAGAGAGAGACACTGCTGCAATCCGTCGTTCTTTGTATATCGTCGTCGACGCCGTCTATCAAAAGCGAATGTTCACGAAACCGAAACCAACAACGCAAGCTGGGATTGGCCCAAAAGGAGACTAGCGCGGGCCCGCATTTCCACCCAAACATGTGGGAAAATAAAAAAGATTTTTTGATACTGGAAACATAAATTTTTTTATTATCGATAACACACGAACGAGTTGCTCTTCCTTCTCTGCCACCGCACCTGTTGTTAGGTTTTATATTGATCGAATTGGCCAGAGGGAGGTAGTTCCAGCATGTCGAAGCGCAGTATAGAGGCCGACGAGGCGAGCGGGGCACTGAAAGCTGGTGACCGGCCCATGGAGGACGCCCCGCCAAACGAGATAGGAGATTTTGAAGACGAGTTTGAAGACGAGTTTGAGAGCGAAGATGAGATCCTCGAGGCTGGTGTTGACGGCCGGCCAGATGCAGAGCGCGAAGCTGAAGAGCAAAGGGGTACGTGGTGGCCCTAGAGCCGGGTTCTGCGGTGTGCATAGCCAATTCGTCTTGTCTCATGATGATAAAAAGGAAAATAGATGGCTGACGGGTGTGACTCTTGTCTTGAATAGATGCAATGGAGGTGGACAAACAGACATTCATCCCCGGAAGGACAAAACTAGGCCCCGGGGAGACTCTGTCGCCCGATCCGTCCACATACGATATGCTTCATACACTAAGCACGCCATGGCCGTGTCTTTCATTCGATATCGTGAAGGATAGCCTGGGCGATAACAGAAAATTGTACCCAGCAACCGTATATGCAGTGTCCGGTACACAGGCAGAGTCGAGGAGGGCAAAAGACAATGAGCTTATGGTGCTCAAATTGAGCGGGCTGAACAGGATGGAACGTGAGCCCAACGAAGACGAGGACGATGAGTCAGATTCAGACGACGATTCTCCTTCGGAGCCCATCCTCGAGTCAAAGTCGATACCCCTAAACTCTACAACGAACCGGATCCGGTCACACCAAACACCACATGCATCAGGGGACCCCACGAAACCTCCCCAGACACTTGCCGCGTGCATGCTGGAAAATTCACAGATTGTGATCCATGATGTATCGCAACATCTGGCCAGCTTTGATAACCCCGGCTTAATACTTCCGCCATCGGCGGCCAAACCTCTCTCTACACTACGAATGCATAAATCTGAGGGTTACGCACTTGACTGGTCTCCTCTTTACCCTCTAGGGAAACTACTCACGGGCGACAATGATGGCCTCATATACGTAACCACTCGATCCGAGGGTGGCGGATGGGTTACCGACTCGCGACCATTTGTTGGCCATACATCATCCGTCGAAGAAATTCAGTGGTCCCCCAACGAGAAGAACGTATTTGCGTCCGCCAGCAGCGATGGGAGCGTTAAAATATGGGATGTTCGGTCCAAATCACGAAAACCAGCAGTGGATGTTAAGATCTCCAACACAGACATCAACGTCATGAGTTGGTCAAAGCAGACTTTCCACCTCCTTGCCACAGGTGCTGATGATGGTCAATGGGGTGTTTGGGACTTGAGGCAGTGGAAACCCGAATCTTCAAATGGCGGCTCCTCCCAGTTCAAGCCCGAGGCAGTAGCCTCGTTTGATTTCCATACGGAGCCCATCACGAGCATCGAATGGCACCCAACTGACGACAGTGTTGTTGCTGTTAGCTCGGCGGATAACACACTTACACTTTGGGATCTTGCCGTAGAGATCGATGACGAGGAAACCCGAGAAGAAGCTGGCTTGGCAGATGTCCCATCACAGCTGTTGTTTGTCCATTATATGGAGATGGTAAAGGAGTTGCATTGGCAGGAACAGATGCCAGGTACGATCATGGCTACTGGAGGTAATGGCTTCGGGTAAGTTCCTTCCTCATCCCTAAGCGTTTTCTTGAAATTTTTTACTGACTTTATACGTGTAGTGTTTTCAAAACCATCAGTGTTTAAAATTCATAATATAACTACTGAAACAAAGCGAAAAAAGGTTACAAAATTTATGGAACCCCCATGAGTTGAGCTTTTGTGTTCATACGGCTTTATGATTTTATGAAATAATCAAAATAGAAGGTCAATATCAAAAATAAAGCAGGTACAATGGGACCATATTCCCTAGGATACCTGTGGTTTACATAAAAAGAATCTGCTTAACACAGCTCCAAGATGAGGTCTCTTAATTTTTGTGATGACAATCTATTTCTTCCATGACAGTCAGATTCACGATTATCTTATCTAGACAAAGAAGAGCCTATTATAACCACGGTGGAAGGTTAGAGCCATTTAACTGGACATAAAGTGAAAATAAGATTGATGGTGAGTGAACCTTTACCATGGACCTGTAGCATTTGTACCAAAACAAACCTACAGTGACAACCAAACAAACACAAAATGCCCTAACCTCTTTCACGGAAAGAGTGACGTTATATAGGGAGGTTAACGGATAGGTCTGTCATTGTCTCGAGTTTCTTGTGATTTACTGTTCACCCAGGCCAATCCGGATCATGCCTATTCAGTCTTCCCCTTCGTCACCCTACCTTTTCTATATAATACCACCTAACTTTCTTTACTGGGAGGAGCTTCCGGCCGCTTTTAACTTTCTAATTGTTTGGATATCTATCCCACCGCCTTCCGGGGCCTATAAGAGCGAAGAGGGTTATCGAGAAACACTAAGACGACCTAGTGACGTTCTATCTGTTTGCATTTGGAACCACCCATCGCCAACATCATGCTTGATCCAAGCCAGGCTGCCCAAGATGAAGATCCAAACCAGGGACATATTATTAGCCATGAAGACCGTGACGTCTCTGAAACCATTATGCAGGTGAACGATGACTATTCGTCATCAAGTCTAACAGTCGATATATGTGTCGAAGCAATGGAGGGCATGGCTATGCAAGACCCGCGATCGTCGAACGACCGAGCGGCCCCAGTTGATATCCGGAATAAACATGCTGCTAACATTTCGTCCAAGAAACCACACAAGCGCTCAGATACACCACGAAGGGTATTCCGTCGATACGTATCCATGCCTCATATCCTTCGGACCCGGATACAAGTGATACAGCACCAAATCGAAGTCTGCAAATCAAGCTTGACACCGAATCATATCCTCACAGGAAAGGATTGCCAGACAAAAACACCGTTTCTAGTGAGAAGAGTGCGTCCACGGGCAACGTTCTCCAGAAAACCAACCCCCCGCATCGTCCGGACTGGGTGGAGCACTATTAATAAACGGGTGGGATTGATGGAAGTTCCAGAAATAATGGAGGCAGATTGGACAGAGTGTGTAGAAGAGACGCTGCATCTGCGCGGGGGCTGTGGCGGATGGATGAACAAAAAGGGGAAGATACAACGATTGGAAGACGATGAGGAACTTCCGCCAATTATATGGTGGGTTGCTGGGGGAAAACCGGGATATCCTCTCCCAACGGGCAAGCGGTTAAGAGAATGGAAGACAAAAAGTAAAGGGAAGTGGCAGGAAGACCAGAGGAGAGGGTATCTTCAGGAATTCGTGTTCGTGATGTCCGAAGGGAGATTATGCAGGAATCAACCTGAAAGGAAGATAAAGGGGAAAAACGATGTGAAGACAAAGAAAGCTAAGGGCCCTGATGACCTGGCTGAGGGCGGTAGCTCGATACTCGCGCCAGGATAAATTATCTTTCTGGATGGTGTATGGATACATTTTGATAGATGTACTCCATAGCTACACAATGCTATTATGTCCCTGGCTGAGAGTTCTAGCCAAGGGCGTTGGTTCCATTACTTGGCAGCATCATTCTAACGAGATATATCACCCTTGGGAATAGAACAGTATATCAATTAACTCCAGAGGATCTGCATCGTCTCTAGGCAGTTGATTCTTCTTATAACCTTGATATTGAAGAAAGGAACCTCGAAGTAAATTAGGTTCGACCATTCTTGTGGAGGGGACAATGCAGCATGGAAGCATGGTCCCTTCCTGACACGATGTACGGAGTAATATTATCAGACTTAATATACCCAATATATCAAATCGAGCTAACGCTTTTTTTACCACACTTATCGAATGTAAGGTTAAAGCCGCGTTGTCCTCCAACAACTGTACTCTCGTGAAAACCCTCGGCCAAGATGGCGGCCCATCACCTCCCGCCAGGGCCGTCCGTTACTTTCAGCCACAAGGTCATCCAAAGGCCGAATGCAGTCTAAAGCCCGCTTGCCCTTGACCCAGCAGCAGGCATTGTTGCATCATGTGCACAGCTTGTGCTGATAAACTTCGAAGGGCGGAAAAGCGCCCTGTGCCTGATTGGCAGGCCAATATGCATGAGAACGCCAGCTACTGGTTATCCTTGTACAGCTGTTAATGCACGACATGCGGAAGCACGTCGATTGCCAGCTCCAATTCGTTGATATATTTTGGGATGATGAATTTTGGTTTGTTCGAGCCTGGCTAATTGAGGATCTCAGCGGAGGACGACTCTGTCCTCGTCACCACATAACCCCATAAGCTCTAGCAGTGATGATTGGACCCGGCCACCGCGTGCTGATAACTGTACGCCCATACGTATATCGGAAGACCGTCAGGCAGTGAACGTATACAGGCATACACAGCATAACGATGCAACCCAGAAGCTCGGGAATGGAGTTAGGTTCGAGGTGAGATATATATATATGTGAGTATACGAGCTTTCTCATGGCGTACATACGTACATATACATATGGTCATCGTCACCGGCCTGCCAACATGCATCCTCCAGCGATTAGTCTTTCATCTGCACGGAGTCTGCTCAACTAACTAGCCACTAAGCTGCTGAGGTGGCGTCGACTCTCTCGTATTGGCGACCTGCTCGGCTGCATATCCATCCCAAAGAGCTGGGCAGCAGCTTTGCAATATATGTACGGAGTATAAAATATTATTATATTACTCGTACCAGGAACGATAACTCTGGACTGGCCCTTGTCGCTGGGAGAGTTCTCGAGAAGCTGGGTTCAAACGGTCTACCATGAACTTTCCCGACCCTGTCGGTCTGGGGGGGATTTTCCTTGCAGTTTGATAGGCAGGACCATGCTTCCTCGGTGAACTGTAAATGACGTCTGGTTTGTAATGGTGAACCACGGGCGGTCCCTGTTGATCTCCGTTTGGACGCCTTCTGTGCTGCATGCGCTGTGCTGCATCGATAACAGAGCACAGGTCGAAGAATGGCGAAAAAGAAAGGAATATTGTTAGCGGAACAAAGACAAGAAAAGTTGAAGTTGAAGTTGTTTTTTTTGGCTGATGACGTAATTCCGTGCTTGCTTAAGCTAGATACGCGCCGCTAGTCCATTTTAGGAAACGACACATGACCTGTCGCATTCCTAAACGGGAACTAGCGCGGTGCTTACCGACGCGGCCACTAGTCCCAAAGAAGTTTAGCCCACAAATATTTGGTAACGTCACAGATATGTATTATTACACTGCATGAAGTGTAATACCATGAAATACCAGGACCTGTATTGGTACGGCCAAATACCAACTCTTAGTGCCTTTTGCATCGAATATCAAATCACACATCGATCAGCACCGCTTTTGCCGTCAAAGCTCAAGAGCTTGGTGTGCTAACTATAGAAGATGGCCCGGGTTTGCAGGCCTTGGCCGGCCACAAACGCCGATGTCGCACGGCGCGTGAGCTTCTGGCCGTAGACGATGATGTCAATTGGCGATTTGGCGGCGTTGTCGAGGGACAGCCCTTGAAAGCTAGATGGATGGACAAGCCATCGAGGTACCAAGTCGTTACTCTGCATGAGCATAGGCCACTTGAGGCGTCTCCTAGCTACACCAGTCCAGCTGCTGAAAACTTTAGAGTGGGAGCACTCCGTCCGAGTTATGTCCATCGAATTATGTTCGTCGGGGATCGGAACGGAGTATGTGCTATTATGACTCGGCAGCTCGGGCGATGCTGGGCCCATGGCAAGTACAAGAAAATGCCGCGGTACGGATATTCTAGCGAGCTTTGGTCATCTTCACACTCAACTTTGGTTGAAGGCTGAGGTCGAATTCGTCCAATCCAGTCGCTAGATATTATTCAGCCCGTTCCTTGGAGAAAATTAAGGGCTTTTTTCTGCTTGCCTCCAATTTCCTCTTTTCGATCCTGCCGTGAGAGAATCCACATGGCCAAGTACGAGCATCACGGCTCACCGGTATGCGTAGATGTAAACAAGTTTCGAGGATCCACTGCGCCCCCAGACTCCACGCGATGGACTCGATGACAGCTAATGCTCGATTTGTGGGGAAGCAGCCGTAAGTAAGGGCCCATCTCTGAACTCCGGGAAGGCCTCGTGTTGGCCACACCATTCATATCGCCGTTCGGAGTCTAGGACAGACGACTGGACGGCTTCGCCTAGGTTTCTGTGCTCGTCTAATCCGGCTCCGCGGACCTTACGAACACGAAGAAGTAAGTATTTAGCCGAAGTCGAGGTGTCCCAACATCACCAGCCGATCGTCTTGTCTTCAAGACGTTATTAAATGGAACCGTCGGGCATCAATCCAGAATTTTCTGCATGTGGAGAGTTGTCGATGATGCCTGAACGTTTTTATTTCTTCTTGGGGCCCATGGAGATGATGACATAAGCATGATATGGACGCTTTGGGGCGCGGATATAACTTCCCAGGATGATCCGGATAAATGGAGTGGTATTGATCCGGTATCGATCGGGCGGACGTCGATATATCAAGAGCAGTTATGATAGCTAGGAGATCGGTGGTGATCCAGAGTCAGAGTCGTCGCGAGACAGCATGAACATGAACTGTCTGTGGAACGAAGCACGGCGTCCATGCCGCTCCCGTCCAGATGGAAACTCTGGTGCCTTGTGGCTAGATACATCGACGGACCGCTTGGACTACAGCAGGAGCGAGGCCGTTCTAGGTCCTTTGAATGCACCGTCTCTGGGAATCTTTTTACCACCCGAGCGCGGCGATCTACGCACCGTGCATGCTCGATCATGACATTTATATACAGCTACTTGCAGTTACGGGACCTTTTTTGGTGCCTCGCAGCATCGCTTCGAGCCACAAGGCTGCAGTTGCATAGCGTACGCTGCACGCCGGCGCTCGTTCCTCCAGAGCAGATGGATTGCGCCCTTGTCTCGCTGAATATTACTCCGTCTTATTCTCTCGAGGGTCAAGTATAGAGGCCTGCATTGTGGCTGTGACCCTGCGTGCAGTAATACCGCCTGTTACACCTGCAGTACCCATGGTATCTACCTCGTACCGGTCCTACGCATTGAATATGAGTACGGACATACTCCGCACGGTGTAAACATCCAGGGTAACAGCCACTGGTGCTGCTAATAATTATCTATATCTTGAGCACTTTGTAAGGAGTAGATGAGTACGGAGTAGATGTTGCTATAGAATACGATGCCAAGGGATGTGCCTGTCTGAGCGCTGTATTTCTCGTAAGATACCAGGTACGGCGTACGGTAAAGATACGCCATGTCCGCATTGAGTAACCCGGACGACATGCGACTTCGAGACTTCGTGACATCGCGGAGATATGTCTGAGATACACTCGAGCTCGCGCTGATATCGCTGGCATACACAGCCTCAAGTGCCAGTGCGATGCCTGGCCGTCTTGGATCTCACGAATATACAACGCAAACTTGGTTCTGCGGCGTAATTAACACGCAAGGCTAACGAAATACTAGTACGAGCGCCCCAGTCGAGGTGTGGAACAACGCTAACATGATACAGGGGAACCGCTGGAGAAGTACCGTCGTTCCATGTAAGTAAGACGATGCGAGCGCCGCCACCAATAATAATATACTTAAGCCTCAAGGCCGAATACCAGCACAGCCGGAACGAAGGACAAGAAGGACAGCAGCAGAGAGCAGCGGCAGAGTAGCAGAAGCAGCAGCGGTAGCAGCAGCATCAGACGCCGAAGAAGAAGCAGCACGACGAGGGACGACAGCAGGACAGCAAGACAGCGATCTGAGAGACGTTGATCCGGCATCGTTGGACAGCCTGCTTCCTCGACCTCATTCAAGGCCATATCGCAATTACATTCATTGCTCGCCGTTCTCCCCTCCCCCCATCTGCTCCTCGCTGACATCACATTACATTCATCTCCTGCGTTCGCGCCGCTGAAACACGGCCATCTGCGCGTTGCATCCCTCCTCCGCCTCTCGTGGGCAATTGAAACGCTTCATACCAGACGGCAGAGTGTTTCCTGCTCCTGTTGCCGCCCACGCTTCAAGCAAGGGGCTGTTTCTACCTCTACCCCATCATCCTTCAGGCACCGCCTTTGGCCCCGTTATCTCTCACCGCACATCTCCGTCCAACGAATTACTATCTTTACAAGCTTGAATTGCCGCCACGATCCTACCAATATATCGCCTTTCCCCGACCTGCTGGCCATTCTTTTAACGCCGATTTAAATATAGTTACTTATTAGCACTTCCCTCCAGTCTCGGCGCCAGCGTCAGCCTCGCCTCTCCGGTCGGTACATGGGAAGCTGAGCGTTCGCCCGCCGCTATATGACGTATAACAAAGCATTTGATTATCTTATCTGCTGCATCAATCGGACGACCTGTTCTCTGCCCTCCTTGTGATACCAGGTGGGGGTTTCGAAGAAGAGTTCCCGACTGTATGGTTGTTTGTTGCTGTTTGAGAGCTTCTAGATCTACGGTATCTTACTGGATGTTATCTTTACCCGTGTGAGTGCATCTCTGTCTCTCGGTCTATCGATTCAATGCATATGCGATCTCACTCATCCTCACGCATTGTTCGATTCCATGGCCGTGTATACTCTGCTGTGCCTCTTCCCTTTATACCGCTGCTGTTGCGCCTTTTGCGCCGTTGCGTGGATTCAGTATGGCTGACTCGTCGTTTTTTCTCTCATCTGATGTTACAGATATCCCTGTGTGACCCGTCGATGTCCCCGTTCGGCCTAACTACACGACTATAGCTTTCCTACATGTCGAGTACCCTGTAACTATCACCGGCTGTGTATTATTTCAAAATCCCTCTATATTAACGTGGCATTCCTAACCCGCAACTACGTCGTCTACGCTTGCGCACTCTGATATTGTTAGCTGAGAACGCATTGTGAGAAGAAAAGTTTGAAGAGCTTCGCGGCACCACACCTGTCAATGATGGCAGACCATATTGCTCTTAATAATGAGTCAAGTCAGGACCTGGCGGCGATCAATGAAGTTATGCAAAATGGTCCTGGTAAGGTTTACATCGCGGCATCCCATCGTTTGTTGCTTTTGCCCGAACGGTGCTTATCATGATTGCAGTATCCCATACAGCTGGCCATATCCCCAGTCACAAGAATCAACAAAAGGGGACCAACCCGGATATTCCTCCTCCAAAGACAGATAAACCACGGCCGCATGTGTGTATAACCTGTTCGCGGTCCTTCGCCCGCCTTGAGCATCTTAAGCGTCATGAGCGATCCCATACCAAGGAGAAACCCTTCGAGTGCCCCGATTGCACAAGATGCTTTGCGCGAAGAGATCTACTTCTGAGGCACCAGCAGAAACTCCACATGGCGACCACGCCAGCATCGCGGCCAAGGAACGTCAGACGAGAGAGCATGAGCAGTTCCACGAGAGTCCGCAAGAATTCGATTGTTGGCGGAACCAATACCATGAGACCAAGAGCCAATACTATCAGCCATGTCGAAGGAGCCGCTGTGGGTATGCTATCTCCCGGAAACTCAGCTTCCAGGCCGACTCAGCCAGGCCATACCCATCATCCTAGCCTTGGTGGTCTTTCGAACTTTCCCAACTTCGATTACCGTTCAAGCATCAGCTCACTCAATGGACTCACCAAACTCGACACTGCAGCTCTAACCAGCGACTTCCCCGATGCTCTTCGAACCGCACCAGTATTTGGAAGTTTTGATCTCCCATTTGGGATGGGTGATGCGATGATTGGCCAGGGAAGTACAATCAACCCTGCACAGTTGCACTTTGCAGGTTCGCCCCATGGCTTTGCCGATTCCCCTGCCTCCCCTTTCTCTCAGAGCTTTTCAAACATGACTGCTACGCAGAGTACAATTGAAGATGACTTGAAATATGAATGGCTAAATGGCTTTGACAATACCATGACGTTCGCGCCCAACGACTCCGCCATCGATGGCTCATCCCCATCGGCCATGAGTACTGGAAGTCAAAGTGGACTTAGTGAAGCGATTCTCGACGCCGCCAACCAGGCTGCCACAACATCCGGGGGTAGTACAGCCTGGTCTGGTACACTACTATCCCAAAGTCAACCTCAATCCCAGCAATATGCATTGGATTTCGCCAACCTTACGTTTCCCGAGTTTGCTGCACCTCCTGATACTGTGTCCCCTAAGTCTCTCCTTTCACAAAACCATGTATCCAATTCTTCGTTCTCGACATCTACATCCTTAGCGTCGATGAATGGACCCGTACTCTCGGGAGCTCCTACTAGTACGTTCCATATTTCCTCCGTCGGTGGAACAGATGGCCTCCAATCTTTTGAATCTGGCTATGGTCAAACGTCTCAACCAGCCTACTTGAGTTCTATCACTGATTCGACGCGACAGGCTTTGATGGGGACTTTACAACAACCTTCGGGTTTCAATAATCGTCGATTCTCGCAACATTCCCTTAGCCCGTCGCCTTTGAGCCCTTCTAGCCCCGGAAATATGCTAAGCAACTCCCCGTACACCTACAACTTACCCAGCACCTACGATCTTCAGCGATATGTCTCTGCATACGTTACTTATTTTCACCCCCATTTACCGTTCCTCCACGTTCACACCTTGGATTTCACCGCTCTTGAGTATTCAGGAAAGTCTGGATCATCTGGCACCGTTGGCAATATTGCCCTCGGTGGTGGATGTCTTGTTCTTTCCATGGCTGCTATCGGTGCGCTTTATGAGTACGATACGGCCACATCAAAGGACCTTTTTGAGTCTGCCAAGAAAATGATTCAGCTTTACCTTGAGGAGAGACGACGGGCAGATATGTCTGCTGCCCTCAACCGTTCTAATTTTAGCCGCGATAATTCACTTCATAACACTCCGCTTTGGCTTGTGCAAGCTATGCTACTTAACGTTATATACGGCCATAATTGCGATGACAAAACTGCCGTTGACATTGCGAGTACACATTGTGCGGCCCTTATTAGCCTGGCGCGAGCTGCAGAGCTAACGCAGTACCATCCACCAGAGAGCTTACCAGCTGAGCAACTAGGGTACAATGCTTCCTCCAATGATCTGTCTGGCCTTAATACAGATATGTGGAAGGGCCAACAGACGGAAATCTCCAACGAAAGAAAAGAATGGCTTAACTGGAAGATTGTGGAAGAGAGGAAACGTACCCTATATGCTATTTTCACCTTGTCAAGTTTGTTGGTTTCTACATATAATCACGCACCCGCTCTCACAAACTCGGAAATTCAGCTCACTTTACCTTGTGAAGAACAACTCTGGGCAGCTGAGTCTCCTGAAGCGTGGAGAGCAATGGGAGGTGCTGAGAAAACCTCAATCGAGTTCTCTACTGCTCTCAAGACGCTTCTCACAGCAGGTCAAGCCTCCTCCCATGACCAATTCGGTTCGACTATCCAAGTCGATGGGTCATTAGCTAGTGACCTGCGGCCAAGTACCTTTGGATGTTTGGTGTTGATTCACGCTTTGCATAACTATGTCTGGGAAACACGACAGTTGCACATGGGGAAGCAATGGGCAAGCCAGGAAACTGAGGCAATGCATGTGCACATCGAGCCTGCGATCAGAGCTTGGCAAAGAGCTTGGAGTAGCAACCCTACGCACAGTTTAGAACGACCTAACCCATTCGGCATTGGTCCCTTATCTGCGGATAGCATTCCCCTGTTAGATCTGGCTTATGTTCGATTATATGTCAATCTTGGTCGGTCCAAAGAAGCCTTTTGGCAGCGGGATTGGAGCAGCATGGCAGATGAGCTTACGAAGGCGGTTCAATCTGTGACCCTTTCCGACGGTAGTCCTGAGTCGGACTTTTCTCTCTCGACCCATGACGACGTTACGTCAAATCAAAGGCTAGAATCGCTTGCCGACTATGGAGTAGCGGACCTCACTATATCTAGCTCCCCAGATCATGACCTCTCGCAACTTATCGCTGGCTCGCGAAACAACATGCAAGCTTGTAGAAGCGAACGCCTTCTACGCAAGGCCGCCTTCTACGCAGCAGATTCCATGTGCATGTCAAACGAATGGGGCAACACGTTTGCCGAATTTACCTCCCGTGACCTGCCCATCCAAAGTGCTATCTGCCTATTCGACTCTGCCCAAGTTCTAGCTGAATGGGCCACCACGATCCAAGAACGTGCTGGTCCTTACCTCGGAATTTTGGGTCAGGACCACGTTGATTTCAACCAAGTTCCGGCCACAGTCTTATTGGAAGACGAGGACCGCAATTTGATGCAGAAGATCCAGGATATCTTGAACAGCGTTGAAAATAAGATGAAGAATATGTTGCCGCATGTTGGGGTTAGCGGATCGGAGACGTGGAACCGTCTGCCCAGCTCAATTGATGGTGGATATGGAACGAAGATTGTCCTCTCTGCGGCCTTTTTGCTTAATAACGCAGGTGTCTGGCCAGGTAAGCCTTTTCCCTTCTGCCATTACGTGTAAACGGCTACTAACGAATTTATATGTAGTTATTAAACTGATGTCTAATGCACTTGAAGCTCAAGGCCACAAGATGAAACTGAGAGCGCAGAGCTCTTGTTCCAGGTAAAATATTGTTTTTTGAGATGTTGGTTCGCGTCTTGCCATACGCCCTGTTGGCAAGGTACCGCATAACTTTGCGTTACTCTCTAGTATTCGCTTTCCAAACGCGTTGGCCACGATATCTCTCATTGTCTTTGGTAAACTTCTCAACCTTGAAGTTCGCCTGTTAATGATTTATGCTGTCACGTTATGTTACGGTTTCTTTTAGAGAGAAGAAAGGACACATACAACAAAACTGATGAGGGAGAATTTATAAACGGAACAACATCAGGAGTCAGGCGATAGACCATGCACCTCTTTTTTTACCAAACAAGAATTGCCCGGCGCTACGGATGTTCAACAATAAAAACGATAAAACGAAAAGGAAATAGTACGGTTCGAGCATCATGTCGCATATTCGCTTCTTCAGTCTGATGTCGTATAGGGGTTCCCAATCTCCCTCATTGTTACTTGTCTCTTTCTCCTATCTGCGTATTCAGAGTATACGTTGACTGGTTGTACATTTGTTTTTCAAGACCCCTCTGAAACACCTGTTTATGTTTTTGCCTTCCGGAAGTGTTCCGTGATCTACTTGTTCAAGAGTTCCTTCTCTTTGTTATGAGACTTGTTGTCTATTTCTTCACTCGGTCAACCGAGGAGAATGTTAGGGTCGGCGTTTGGCTGCATCTGCCCATTATGCTGGAGTTGTATGCGTGTTACTTTCCCCGTGGTTTTCGTTTGATGATACTCTGATCATCTTGATTTCGTATGATTTACTTTGTTATCTGCATGAGATTCCGAGTCGATTTATGCTGTTATATATTTTTAATGTCTGTCTGGCATCCCTATCCGCGCTTGAAATGCATTCGATCTCGTACGCACAGTCTATTTCCATGCTATTTGCCTCTTGTGAGACTTACGGGTAACGTTATCTACCATTGTCTTCCTTTGTTTATTGCACGAACTTACTTCGCGCAAGTGGTTTCTGTTTTGTTGTTACTTCACATGATATGGATCCAGTGTATGATTTCTGGTTCGAGCTTAAATTACAGGTCCTTCTTTTTTACAACTGATTATGTACGATTTTCCTTGATGAATGCAGTGGATGAGCAAGAAGGGTATCTGAGCGACGAACGGTATTGCATCCGATGTCCAACTAAGAGCATGAAGCTTAGGCTTACCGTTTTACGCTGGTTAAAGCTCCCGCTACCATGTTGCCTTTCGCTGTCGTATCTGATAATTTCTCTTTACTATTGTCATATATATCTTATCTCCAAGCTAAATTTTGACCCGCTTACCACTCTTATATTACAATTTATGGAAAATGAATAGCAAATATGTCAGTTTTTCTCCGTGACCATCTAGAAGATAGAGATATGTACAGCAATACTAAATAATAATTCTCTCAAAAGAATACTTGCCAACTGCCTTGTGCTTCAGGTGGGCAACCTCGCGGTTGCTTCTGGGTTTCACCTCGCCAGTTGCTTTGTGTATCTTGTTCTTGGTCAACTCGTCGCCGACACCGCCGACACTAGATTGAGTGCCACTCATTTTGAGAGACAATGGCAGCATCTTTGAATCACTGCCTTCCGCTCCAACTGAATTTTCAGGGGTATCATAAACTAGGATCTGAGCACCATTGTGGCGTTCTTTTCTCTTGAGTCGTTTATTATCTATGGATTGAGTTTTTGAAGCCGTAGTGTTGCTAATAGCACGCTGGGCTTTGGGCATGGCAGCGGACGTTTCGCAACACCTTATGAACTCGCGTAGTATCCCCTTCAGATACGTAGCTTCATCGATTGCAGCAAGAGTGGCAGCAATTTCACTCTTCATATCGGCTATCAAAGATGCTTCACTCCCTGCTGTACCAGCAAATCCGGCCGCTGATATCCATCCACTAGGCCCAACAGCATCGATACACGCGGTAAGCATGTCGACAATAATTGGGAGAGACAAGGAAGGGATTTTTGGGCTTGAAAATGCGGCTGGTGGCTCTTCCGTGAAACGTGAGGTATGACCACCGGTTGCAAGGGAGTGGCGAAGGTGGTGAATTATTGAAAGAACGTCAGTATTTGAAAGGGTGGAGCGGATAGATTTGGTTATGTGATTTAGTGGATGAGTGTGCAGTTTTATGAGAGCCAGATTCAGGCCTGCAATTGCCTTGATAAGGATGGTGCTTGAGGCTGGCGTTTGTTTTTCTACAGACGTCTCATTTGCGTTTTCGGTAGTTTCGTCATGAGCAGCTTCCGCGAGCGATTTTTGGGAGTCTTCGGAAACATTAGTATGAAGTCGAGCGACCTTAAGAAGTTCGCAAAGCGCGTGTGCCAGCTCATTAGCCTCCAAGTATCCCGGACCACGTAGCAACAGAAGCAAGGAGTGAAGAGATGGGTCGTGGGATCCTAGGGCCTTGACTAAAGCACCGTCTGGAATTTTAGGAAGACCGTATGGAGCCGCAGTGCGTCGGAGAGAGGCTTGGATGTTGGTGATGCTCAGGTGTTTTGAGCTAACGAGCCATTTGAAGGTCTTGCTGGGCATAAAGGACAAAATGAGCTTGAGGGACGTTGAATCACCACCAACAGGCTTCAAAGAGAATATCCTCGAAAGAACAAATTTAATTTTTTCAGGGTCAATAAACGGCCCGTCTGGCGGGGATCCGTCAGCTTCCTCTTCACACGTCTTTGACAGCTTCCAGAATTTTGATATCATGACGGCATCAAACCCAGACCCCTTTTTCGATCTAGCAAGTTCATCAAGCTCCAACTTTAACTCGTTCCATTGCATAGCGAGTTTCTCCTGCGTAAGTCCAACCGGTTGCATATGCTTCAAAGCTGATTCTTCGATTTGCTGTCGGCTGGCCTCCACCCCTTCTAACTTGATCCCCTTGCCTATCGAGTCAATTAAAAGGCTCCTGCGTGGTCGTTTGCGAGAAATATGGCGGTCATTTTGGATAGCAGCAAGATCGAAGCTGTATAAGCTACCGCTATATGCTGCGACCAATACATCCAGCTTGGAAAAATGAGATATAAACTCAAGTGCCCGCTTACGGCCTTGCTTCTTGCCTGAAGTAGCCCTGGGGATCTCGCTTAATGGCAGTTCCGCCTGGAGTGACTGATACTGCGCATCATATACTGAAAGGGTAGATTTACCTCCGGCAATGATAGACTGGGAAGATATGCGCAAGATCGAGGAAAAGCATTCATCCTCTATTATAACATGGGAGGATATCTTAGGGGAGAACTGAGTGATGTCGAAGCTTATGAATCCAGACTTGCAGGAGAGTGACAACTCCCCAGAGGAAAAATTGGTACTCCACTGGCCGTCAAGGGCAGTTAGTAAACTCTGATTTGGATGCGCAGGCAGATTCAAAGTCATGAGATGCTTTAGAGGTTCGGAGGTCCGCGTCTGAATGCCATCTACTTGGATATGAGCAGGAATGGAGTAGAAAACGATTTGCACATCGCCAAGCTCGAACGTATCAGCTCCGGTAGGACGAGAAACCAATACCAAGATAGTAGAATTATCCGGGTCAGTCCCAAGTCTATCTCCCAACACCGAAGCGACGATATCTTCACGTTTTCGGAATAGGAGTTTACGAGCATCTTCGAACCCCAATGTAAAACAGGCGGCGATCTCACGACCAGACCAGGTATTGTCTGAGCGAATGGTCCATCTCTCGGTCTTCAGGTCCGGAGATAGCCTCCTCAATCGGCCGTCTCGATGGGCCACGACGACGTCGAAAGCATCAGAGCTTTCGCCAGTTGATCCCTCGGTAGGAATAACTCCGACAAAGACTGGATTGCTGCCTGTGTCTTTTATTGGAAAAGAGACGGTTGATATGTTTGGTGTGCTTCGACCTGGAACTACCTCGTCAACGAAACATTTGATTTCCTTCCCTGTCGTTTCCACGGCGCAATATGTCTGTCTCTTGGTCCCCGAGGTCGCCGATAGCTTCTGTCGTATTGAGCACGGTGGACAAGAGTGTGACGCCTGAGGTGGGATGGCATAGGAGGTGACAAGTTTGGGGAATTGGGCCTATACTCTGATGTTAAAATTCCACATCCCAGCTTAAAGCCGTGGTAAGATGCAGCCAACGCACATTGTATATGTTTACTCCCTCCCCATCGATCGCGGCCGTGATTTCATGACGCTTGCGCTTCTTGAAGCCCTGGATGCCATGTACCTCTCCAAACTGGATCTTCCCGCCGGCATTGGCCAGTGGCTGAGGCAGCTGGGCCAGCAGAGACGGCGCCGGCAAAGACATGATTATTTATGTCTATTCCCCGCCAGTTCAGAACAGCGTTCCGTCGTCGTCGTGGTCTCGGGGCGTTTTGATATCAAAGATCAACTTCTTTTTTTCCCATTTTCCCTTTTTTGACTTTTCGCAACCAAAATTTTTGACTTTTTTGGAAGTGGGCGGGAAAACAGTTTCTCCGACCGAACGTCATTAAGAAACGCGAAAAGGGAAAGACGCGACGAAGAGGCCAAAGACGTGTTTGAAGATGCAAGCAACGGATGAACCGAGAGCAGAGAGCAGGTCGCCATGATCTCAGGCCTGCGTTCAGTATAGGGCTGTCTGTGGCTGCCGTGGCTGTTTTTGGATCTATCGCCGGCAGCAGCCGATGACTCTCAGCATGGTGCGAAGGGCTCCTGGTCAGACGGAGCAACAGACGCTTCTTCCGTTCTTCAACAAACGTATGGTTTACAGTGATAGACCCTTTATGCGAACTCAGCTGACGCTGCTTAATAGACCAGAGCGTAACTCCGTCTGCCCTGCCAGAACCATTACGACCACAGTTCCTCCAGCGTGACGCCAACCAGGTCTCCTATACTAGTGGAAAATCCCCTATACAGACAACTGAAGCTTCCCCGGAAGGTCTGCATGGTGCTACGCCTAGCCTTGGAACGCCTCAGTCTAATGATAATGTCGTACCCCAAGTCATAACCCCATCTTATGAGATTGGCCATTCGAACGAGACGGAAGCAGGCGGCCACCGGAGGAAGAGGTGCAAGATATCAGGCTCAGGGAACACGAGCCCAGTCGCTTCGGATGTTTCTCTAGACGAAAAGATTACAGCAGAGTCTTGTGATTCTGCTGCTGTTTTGCAACCCGGTTCCGTTTCCGGGGCGCATCCCAATGGAGCCCGCATATCCAGTCCCTCGACAGGCCCAGGTCTCGAACAACGAGCAATCAGCAGGTCCCACAAGGAGCTGGGGGAAGAGAGGACGATATTACGTCTACACCTAGACTCCAAGCTGCTTAGCTCTTTCCCGCCAGGTGATCACTCTGACGGGGGACAAACTCGCCAGAGCAAAATAAGGAAATCGTCCCGCCTAAACACGGTTGCGAAATTTGTCAACCGGGTCAAACTTGCAAGGATATCATACAGCTCAAATGAAACCTCAAGACAGAACATTGGACAGGTCATTGAAGATATCATGAGCGGCCGCACCACATACTCAGAGTTCAAACGACGAGTGACGCAACCGAAGATAGCCTATCCAATGGGCCCAGTTCAGATCGGATATCCTAAACCTACTCACCCATTCTTCCTACCCAAGTCGCAACAACAACCGCAACAACCTCCTCTAGAGACAGCGTCCCCTAGCACATCAACTGGGGGTGCACCTTTGCAAGGCTTGACACAATTAAAAGCCAACCCTTCGATATCAGCCGCGCGAGCCTTTCCGCCGTTGTCCAGGACTCCACCCTCGTTCCCATCAACTTTACAAAAGCAAAAGGCCCGTGGAGAGGGCGAGTCTGTTGATCCGATGTGGCCACCCCGCGATATGGTTCACGTTCGGGGCTGTATCAACTCTATAAACCCGCCATCTAGAAGAACATTTGAACGGAGAAAAGCGAAGCAGTCGACTATTTCTGTTCCCGATACTGAGAGCGTCCTCTCAACGATCTCCCTACCCCCAGGAGAACTAGTATCTAGTACTCCCAAACGACAGCGGTCAAAAGCTTTACGGCGCCCTAAACGGCATGTCCTCAAATGCGATGAGTTCCAAGCAGTCGTTATTGAGAAGATTGATGCGTGCAATCTAGGACAAAGGGAGAATAGTCCGTTGAATAATAATTTGCCCCGTTCATCACATCCCGCCCTGGTGAAACTTGCGTCATCCCTACATACGGCAACCAGCTCTTTTGACAGGGGTGAATATGACGATACCCCTTGGTCTCAAAAGTATGCTCCTAAAACTGCGGCTGAAGTACTTCAGGTAGGCTCTGAAACGTCCGTCCTCCGTAATTGGCTACAGCATCACGAAGTCTCGGCCGTCAATACAAGCTTAGACACAAAAAGCCCGAGGCAAACGCCGGATAGCAAAACAATGCGCAAGAAGAAACGAAAAAAACCCAAGGACATGGATGGCTTTATTGTCTCCAGTGGCGATGAAGATAGTGTCATGGATGAACTTCAGAATTCTGACGATGATGAATTGGCCGGGGGTGTTACAGTCCCTACAAAAAGATCAATTGTTCGATCAAATGACTTTGCATCGACAGCTAACTCTACTAAACGGCCTGCAACAAATACTATACTCCTTAGTGGATCATCTGGATGTGGGAAGACTGCTGCTGTCTATGCCGTGGCGGGTGAACTTGGATTCGAAGTGTTTGAAATAAATGCTGGTACGCGGAGGAGTGCAAGGGATATCATCGAGCGAGTCGGAGATATGACTCAAAATCACCTTGTACAGCTTCTGAGCAAGGCAGACGGGGAGTTGGACCAGGGTACCCCTAGCACGGTGGACAGCGACAGAGGACCGAAACAAAGCACGGTGGCCAGCTTTTTTGCGAAGAAGACCCTATCCAAAGCAACGGGCGCTGGCCCCGGACGAAAGGCCCCTGAAGGGGAAAGCCCGGAACCGCCAAAGCCTCAAAGAAACCAGAAACAGTCGTTGATACTACTGGAAGAGGTTGATATCCTGTTTAACGAGGATAAAAAATTTTGGAGTGGAGTTCTTGCATTAATCGGACAGTCAAAACGGCCTATCGTGATGACATGTAGTGATGAAAGACTCCTTCCTCTAGAAAATTTGGCTCTGCATGCGATTTTACGGCTCCAGCCACCTCCTTGTGACCTGGCAGTAGACTACATGTTCTTACTCTGCGCCATCGAAGGCCACCTGCTGGACCGCAAAGCCGTATTGGACTTATACACAGCCCTTGGCAAAGACCTTCGGGCTACTATCATGCAACTGAACTTTTGGTGCCAAATGGGTGTAGGCAGCAGAAAATCTGGTCTTGACTGGATGGTTAACCAGGAAACTTCAGATCTGCGAGCTTCCGGTTGCTTGTTCCGCACGGTAAGCTGTGATACCTACATGGAAGGCATGGGATGGTATAGCGCAGACACCGTTGTGGGCGAGCCAAATCTTGTAGAACACCGACTGCAGCTGTTGACCGAAGGAATTGATCAATGGGATATTGGATTAACGAATTGGCTTGAAACAGGAAATGGACGAATAAATGGTGGACAGTTTGGACCAACTGATAGCTTGGAACAAGTAGGCCTTGCAGCCGACATGAGGAGCTGCTTAGATCTCATGTGCAACGAAGGATACAATGATATTAAGGTAAGTTAGGACAGAATGCTCATGGAGACTTTAATACTAACCATAACCACTTTAGCATTCATTGGATCCATCCATGCCGTCACTTTCTGAAAAGCAAAGGCTAGATTATATCGAAGGATATCAAGCCCTCCAGTCCGACCTTCGGACGGAGTTCAACCAGCTATCCGTAAAGATCGGGGCAACCCTGAGCATCTTTGCCGAAACTGTTCTCAACTCTGAGGTACATATAGGGGAGCAAGACGATATAATAGAACGTGTCCTTGAACGGTCTGCGCCCCCGAGACCAAGGCAGCTTCACAAGACAGCGTTCCAGGATGCCTTCCAGGCGATTATTGAACCAACCGACTACCTAGGCTCAGTATCGAGCTTCCGACCCCTTTCATTCGAGCACGGTACCGCAATCATCGCCGAGGACGTTGCGCCATATATCCGACATATAATCTCGTTCGAGACGCACCTGGAGCAGTACCGACTAAGGCTCAACGGCCTTCTTCCCCAGGACGGCCCACCAAGCAAACGGCCGAGAACAACGCGGGCGAGCAGGGCGGCTGTCGAAGGTGGTGACAAGGCAAATATCAGACGCGAACGGTGGTTTTCTGGCAGAGTAATCCCCGAACAGGTCATGGCGACGGGAGGGAAAGGCTGGGAGAATATCCTGCAGTACCCTCCTGTAGTAGACCTGGCGGAAATACAGGCAGTGTTCCAGAACGGGCGTCTCTTGTGCCCTGCTCCGGCTGCTTCAGCTGGTCCTAGTGAAGGTATATAGTTGCAATATTTGACCTGTACAATCACTGCACATTGGCTGATCTAACGCAAATGAAACCTACCAATAGAGATATATAACACAATCTATAGCTCAGTTCTGACCAGTACTCTATATCCCAGTTAATATGTCGTAAAGTAGGATGCTGTGGTGTCGTGGTGGCCTCGTGTTATGGGCGAGTTTAGGTAGATCCCAGCACCAGCTCCTGGTACAACCAAAACATCGTCTACATCGAAGCTTCATCCTCGCCTCCATCCAGCCACCGAGCCTCCGCGACTGACAGCAGCGAAATACACGGATTCGACGGTCTCTCATATCGTCTACCAGGCCGGCCTTCATCCTCTCCACTGTCAAGACGCAGAAAACCTCCGTGGCTTGGCTTCATCCTAGCTGTCTGTCCCTGCATTCCAACCTCCAACCTTCGCAGTTGCGATTGCTGCTGCCTCGAGGCTTCACCCGCGCATCCCGCCGCCCCTGTAAATATCTGTTACGTTTCTTTTAGACGCGGCCGCTGCTCCCTCCTCTTCCAATGTCGCTGTTCGGGTCCTCTCCCGAAGACTCCCCGTTGGCCAGCAAGGCAGCTCAGCCGTCGTCATCGCGGGTGAAATCAACCCTGTTCGCAGACGATCCCTCCTCGCTATTTGGAGAAGACGAAGGTTTCACCTCTAACAGCAACAGCAACAACAGCGGCAGCAACAACAATAACGACATCAACAACACTAGAGGCGTTGCTAGCAACCGGGACGACGCGGGCTACTCGACGCCGTGGGACATGCCGACTCCCAGGAAATCCGGCTCCAGGCAGCAGATTGTCAAGACTCTACTTCCGTCAACCGATGTTCCGGAGAGCTATATTGATGCGTTTGATGCGCTGGTTGAGAAAGCCGGTGTTACGGGGGGTGCCGGCGCGGGCGTCGGGGTTGATGAAGCAAGGAGCCTACTAGGGAGTACGCATCTGAGCCCTTCGGAGCAGACGGGGATCTTGAACTTGGTGACGAACAATGGAGCCCAGCAGAGCTTGGAGAGGAACGAGTTCAATGTCCTGCTGGCCCTTGTGGGACTGGCGCAGGAGGGCGAGGATGTTACGTTTGATAGTGTTGACGAGCGCAGGAAGAGTGAGTCCGATCGTTCCTCTATCCATACATCAGGACTATCCTTCAATGTTACGGTACTGATTGCTATGTCTCTATCTAGGATTGCCGGAACCCAACGTCCCTTACATCACCCGTCTGCAGGCTGGAAATGCGGGAAATGGACCTACTCCTCCTCAACCTGCCGAAGAACCTGCCGTTCAAATCCCACAGGCGCGCCGCAGGTTACGACAGGATTCTTTTGGACCGGAAGCAGATCCATGGGGGAGCCCGGTATCCCGTCAGCTAATTCATCGTCCAGCGCAGAGTGTGACAAATGGGTTCTCTGCCGCCCATGAAGGCCCTGCGCCTGAGACAGTGTCTAAGCCCAATGTCCCGACTGAACCCCGGAATTTTGGAGGCACAAGATCTAACGAGACGGCCAGCGGTGCTCCCGCGAGCGTCGGGTCTGGATGGGGAGGCGGTGGATTTGGAAACTCCTCGTCGGCAAGCGGCTTTGGGAATTATGATCAGGGCGCACTGGGTAATGGATTCGGTCAAACTGACAACGGACAAGGTAACGCCAGTCGCAACGATCTTTCACGATCGTTGGGTGGTGGCCAGGTAAACAGCTCGGGAATGGAGGATGTAATTGCCATCCAAATGCTTCCTGAGAAGGAGGGCATGTTCCTCTTCCAGCACCGCAACTATGAGGTGAAATCTGCTCGCAAGGCCACCTCCGTGATTCGACGATATAGCGATTTCGTTTGGCTAGTGGACTGCCTGCAGAAGAAGTTTCCCTTCCGGCAGATCCCTCTACTCCCTCCAAAGAGGGTTGCAGGTACGTTCTACAGGTGGAAAGCTTACCTTAAAAATGCTCACAAATATTTATTCATAAAGTCAATGGCACTCACCTATCAGCGGATTCAAACTCCTTTTTGGACAAACGTCGCAGGGGCCTCGTCCGCTTCGCGAATGCCCTCGTCCGTCACCCAGTCTTGAACCAGGAACAGCTGGTTGTGATGTTCTTTACCGTTCCCACTGTGAGTTCAACCCCCCCTGCTTTATTTTGTCTACACGAAGAATGTTGCTAATCGAGCTAGGAATTGGCTGTCTGGAGAAAGCAAGCCTCCATCTCCGTACAGGAGGAGTTTACAGATAAGCCATTGCCTCCAGATTTGGAGGACTCACTTCCATCTAACCTGACGGATACCTTCGACACCGTCCGCTCTGGTGTCCGCCGATCTGCTGAAATCCACATAAACCTGTGTCTCTTGATGGACCGGCTCGTAAAGCGCCACCAGGGTCTGGCTGCAGAGCAGTTCCGAGTCTCGCGGGCGCTCCATGCACTTACTGAAAGCACAATGGATACATATGCCGCCGACACGGGTGATGTTCCTCTATTAAACAACGGCATCAATGCGACTGCCAATCATCTCCAAACAAGTCAAGGTTTGTTGGAAGATGAAGCGAAGGCCTGGGATCTCGGTGTCCTTGAGGATCTAAAAGCCCAACGAGACTGTCTGGTTGCCATGCGGGACGTATTTGATCGACGAGATCGCTATGCAAAGGATAACATTCCCCAGCTTGAACGACGAATTGAGTCCAACGAGAAGAAACTACAGGCCATTCGTGCAAAGCCTGAAGAGGCCGTTAAACCTGGAGAAGCCAAGAAGGTCGAGGATGCTATTATCAAGGTACGTCTGTATTCAACTTTCGCCCACGGTGGCACAGACTAAACATTTTAAAACAGGACAAGGAATCCATCGTCCAGCAGCATGCTCGTGGTGTGTTTATCAAGGAATGCATCCGCGACGAGATCCTCATCTTCCAGAAGAGCCAGTACCGTATTAGCCTGCTGCACCAGGACTGGAGCCAAGAGAGGGTCAAGTACGCAGAACTGCAAGCTGACAACTGGCGTGCTCTAACCGATGTCGTTGAGGGCATGCCTACTGCCGACTAACGTCCTCGTCTATCGTATCTTAACCCTATCAGCCCCCCCAACTATTTTCGGAGTTGGAATAATAATGGTCTATGGTACCGCTGCTCCAGTGAATTAGCGATCAGTCCGAGTAACTTCTAATTCTTTCCTTTGTCCATGAGATATTCCATCTGATATATACCCCCCCATGTTCCCTTTGGATCTGCGCCTCAAAGCTCGAGTTAATACAGTTTTCTGATGTTCTTTTTGTGCTATTCTTGATTGGTAGATTGTCTATTGGGTAGTATATTAGTATATTGTTGAGATCTTGGCTGTTCCGCTGCAGTGGCTATAGCCGTTGAGGATGCCGTTAGTCTTGTTTGCTAAGCTGCCTGGGCCGTTAATTAAACCTCGTCAACTCCATAAATATCCATACGAAAAGCCGAATCTAGCACCGTGTAGCTTCATCTCGAATCTGTTTTGGGGACCCGGCAAAGATCTACTACCGGCCTTCTTATCTCCAACCATGTCCATCCAGGGTACAAGAGGGGGTACGGAGTGTTCGGTTTGGCCCTTTTCAAGGACGATGTCAGGAACGAGAAATGCCGAGTCATCACTGTGCCGCAATGAGGTCCGCGTTTGATAGGCCGTCTCACCGCCGACAAGCGCAAGCCACGGTCCTGTCCATCCAGACTCCCCCCTTCCGTTTGATCATGCGACTTTAAAACAGGACCTGGCTGCTTTCCAACGCACCCCACGACGGAAGATCCTCGTCAGACATGTAGGATGACCAGCATATAAGCGATATTCAGAAACCGGGTAAGAGCGAAGATCGCCATCATTACTCCAGCGAGGCCATGTCCTTGCCTCGAAAATAGCTCCGAGTCGTCCCTCCAGGTACGGAGTAAGCGAGAATCCCTCAGCCTTGCTCCCGCTTCCACATTTTTCTGGACCTCGACTATGGTTGGAGAGTGAACCCCGGAAGACGAGTGACGTGTCGGCGCAAACCCGTTCAATGGACCGCTTGCAGAGGTTCGCAGAGGCCTAGGTCCCGTTATCGCTAGCTTCCGGTCTCACTACCGCCTTTCGCGCGGGTGGCGAGGATAACGAAAAGACGGCGATGGGCCAATGAGATCGATCGCGCAAATGGTTCATGTTTGAGGGCTTCTGGGTCACACGGCAGCCTCGAGACAGTCAAAGCGCAGCGTGCAGCTCCTGATTATGAGGACTGTTTGAGGGCCTGCCTCCGGCGAGGATGATAGACACGTCGCATCAGGGTCTCGGGATGGCACAATTGATTAACGTATGCTCCGTACGGAGTACGGAGTCGAGCCGGGGCAGATGGAGAGACAGTGCAGGAGAGACAAGCTTTGCCCATCTTATTGGCAAGCCGACAATCCCAGGGAAGGGTCAGCTCCAAAGAAGGCCCGGTCCCTGCTATCTCCTGGCCCCTCAATGCTTGACCGCGATTCCCTTGATAGATTTGTAGAGGTTGACGAAGCTTGTAAAGAAAAAAGTCCGTAGATAAAATGCTTCTTTTTGTTTCTTCCTCCGCGCTCACGTGACACTCAAGCTCTTTCTTGGCATTCCGCCGGGTGCCAAGACCCCGCACGGCAAAAATCAAGGAAGTTCCGGCCGGTGTTTATCTTTACCTTCTATCTTATATCTTCATCTTCCACCTTCTATCTCGGAGAAAACAACACTCTTCGCTCCCTCGATGTGGCAGCTTCTCGCGTTCCGTGTCGAGGGCGACGAATTACCGAGTGGCTGCATGAACGAAAACAGAGATCGGCCCGATTATCATTGAGAGGGAGGCCCTGGTCAGCGTGCAGAAACTTTACAGGTGGGTACCCTAGCAATGGGCTGGGAGGGTTGAAACCACCATCCTCGACTTCCTTGCCAGCTCTAATCCGTGGCGAACCTCTCAGGTTTAAATAGCTGGCGTCCTCGCCCCATTACCCGGCCGTTAGTCAAGTCGTCCAACGGAATCCACCGCTGGCACCAGCTTCTACAATCTTACTACGCTCTTTTTTCTTTATCATTCAGTCGATACCCCACGGAATACGGAATACTAGGAGGTTATGGTGAGGGTGAGGGCTACGCTTGGATATATCGTCTTTGGCGGGCGTTTCGGTTTAATCGAGGTGGTGTAACAACCACGACAGCTATCGACAGCTCCGGGGACAAGCTCCTTCGCCGTTGAGGGGTCACGATTCACCGCATACACATTTCCACGTTGCCTGGCTGGTTTCAGGCTTGTCTAGTGGCTGCATATTTCCTTCTAAATCTTTCACCATGGCGTGGGACCACCTCGATATAGATAAGCCACATTTGGCATACATGATCCTTGGCGGCTTCACAAGCTTGTTCATGCTGTGCTCCCTCTTTGTGAAGGAGAAGATGTACATTGGCGAAGCAACCGTGGCGACAATCTGCGGTGTTATATTCGGGCCCAATGCGGCCAACCTATTCAACCCCATCTCGTGGGGGAACGTCGACAAGCTGACGCTAGAATGCTCCCGCATCGTCCTGGTCGTGCAATGTTTCGCCGTCGGTGTCGAGCTGCCCAAGTCCTACATGGAGAGGCATTGGAGGTCGGTGGTCATGCTTCTCATCCCGGTCATGACCATCGGATGGCTGGCCACCAGTCTCTTTATCTGGTGGATGGTTGAGCCCTTGAACTGGCTGGAGAGTCTCATCTGCGCAGCCTGCGTTACCGCGACCGATCCCGTCCTTGCCTCGTCCGTCGTCGGTAAGGGAAAATTCGCAAAGCGTGTGCCGAAACATTTACGAGATATCCTGTCCGCGGAGTCAGGATGCAACGACGGCATGGCCTTCCCTTTTATCTACCTATCTCTGTACATCATGGCATACCGTCCGGATGCCGGGAAGGTCGCCGAACACTGGATAGTCACGACTATTCTGTATGAGTGTGTTTTTGGTGCCATATTTGGCTTCTGTATTGGTTACGCTGGTCGCCACGCCATCAGATTTGCCGAGTCCAGAAAACTCATCGACCGAGAGAGTTTTCTTGTCTTCTATTTCGTTCTCGCCCTTTTCTGCGCTGGCGCCGGAAGTGCACTCGGCATGGACGACCTTCTCATCGGCTTCTCTGCCGGTATCGGGTTCAGTAACGACGGCTGGTTTACGGAAAAGACTGAAGAGTCCCATGTATCCAACGTCATCGATCTGTTGCTCAATCTGGCCTATTTCGTCTATTTCGGCTCCATCATCCCCTGGCAACAGTTTAACATGCCAGAGTATGGCATGGTACCGTGGCGCTTGGTAGTCCTTGCACTGCTCGTCCTTTTCTTCCGCCGGATTCCTGCCATGTTGATGCTGAAGCCATTCATTCCCGATATCAAGACATGGCGAGAAGCATTATTTGCTGGCCATTTCGGCCCCATTGGTGTTGGAGCTATCTTTGCCGCCATTCTGGCACGAGCTGAGCTTGAGACGCACTCAACGCAGCCACTCGCAGAGATCCCAGGGCCTGGTGGGAAGGACCATATCATTATTTATGTTATCTGGCCAATCACCACCTTCTTGGTCATCACCTCTATTATCGTCCATGGTTCTTCCATCGCCGTCTTCACGCTGGGCAAGCATATAAATACATTGACTCTCACAATGTCTTACACTGTAGCCACCGAAGACGGACCATCTTGGATGAACCGTCTCCCCAGAATTCAGTCTACGGCGAAATCTTCGCTATCTCGAAAGGACTCCTGGGACTCGCCAGCGGAGAAGCCAGAATTCCCTCCTGGAACCCTTGGCCCTATCGGGTTACCTGGTAACCTTCTAAGGCGACAAAAGGAAGACGAGTACACAAGTCTACCAAACAGTCGCACATCAAGTTTGAGGCGTAGCCGACGCCGTAAACAAGGCGCTGGTGGACCGATCAGTCAGTCGGCCATCACTCCCCAGCGAAGGCCGGGCGCAGATACCCCGATCAGCAAGCCACACACGCCGGAAGGCGATACAGCTGACGACGCCAAGGGACGCCGACAGTTCTCAGAAGGAGGGGAGACCTGTGTTGGAGATGCCGAAGTTTACCGGGAAGGTAAAAATATCATCATCGAGGATCAAGAAGGCAATGTTCTTAAATCCGATAGAGTGGCAGGTGGATCATCAGGACATCATGGCGCTGCCGATGAGAACGAAGGCGGAGCACTCGGGAACTTTAAGAAGCAATTCTTTGCTTGGACTGGCCTCAGCCAGAAACCGAAACCTGAAGCCGAGCCTAATCGCGCACGCCGCTCTGCCCGTGCATACCAGTTTGCAAACACCATTATTATTGAGGATGAAGACGGAGAGGTTATTAAGAAATACACCATTCCTTCCAACGTCCAGAAGGCCGAAGGTGAAGATGATCGCCCTAAACTGCTGCGCCGTCTGACCAAACTTGGAACCTGGGCTGAGGTAGGAGAGGGACCTTCTTCTTCAAAAGCAGAGCAGGAGGAGGAAGAAGAAGATGTAGGTATTCGATTTACGATACCTGCTACTGAAGACACACGACACGACTTGAGAGGCCGCAGAATGAGTAAACAAGATTTCATCCATCAAATGCAACATCTTGGACCAAAGGGTCGAAAAGATGCTGCCGAATCTTCGAAATTTGGCCACATGTTCCGACGTGAGGGTAACCGAGTACATTTTGCTCCTCAGGGAGGCGATGCCAGTGTTCCAACACCCCATGATATATCAGCGATGTTATCCAAGTATACTGGTCCCTCTGCTGCCGATAGACGACGTCGCAGCTCGCTGTCAGTTCAGGAATCAACTTCATCTTCAATCAGTGGTCACGATTCCGAAGACGATGGTACAGAACGCATTCCCCCCGCCTATCGTCGAGCAGTCGCCACTGGACAACAGCTACTCAGCCCAAGATTACCAGCAGGACTCCCTTCCGCCAGGAGTAGCAAGCGTATCTCTCAACTTGACGAGGCCGAAACACCCGCAGAACGAAAGCGCCGTCTAGCAGCTCTCAGCACATCCATGGGCTCCTCGTCGCTCCATGAAGACGACAGTGAAGACGATGGCGAACCCCGCGTAGTCAAGGGCAAAGTGCAGTTCGCCGATGGAACTAAGCCAGCGAAGAAAAAGACCCCTACTGAACAGGGCGCACTTGCTTCCAGCAGTGCGGCTCCTGTGCCCGTACCCGTACCCGATTTACCTGCTGCCCCTCCTGCAGCGTTAACAACGTCGTATAACCCTGAGGGTAATACGCCGTCTGATAACGGTAGCAGTATGCCAGGCTCTGCGAGCCGAAGCATCAACGAAGCGAGCGGGAATGGAAACAACAGAAACGACAGTGTTGCTCGCAGTGGTTCCAAGATATCTTGGGGAGGCGAAATCGGTCGCTGAGGTTGAATGTCGTTATGAGAGTTCGTGATATCTATCAATTTTCCTATCTTCCTTCTTGTTTTTTCGTTTGTCGAGAGTATCGATAGATTGATGCTGCCTCATTTTAGCTGGATTAAACAGTGCTGTGCTACTGTTTGTTACGAGCGTTTTGTTGCCCGTTTCAGTTACTCACATATAGTTTTGTAGTTTTGGTCGTTATACGCATTGATAGATAGAGCAAATCCCAGCCTAGTTCAATAGCAAGCAATGAATATTTTCATCTTTTTTTTTTTTTTTTAATAATTGCAATTCATCATACAAGCTGTGAGAAAGCCTTATGTATATTCTGGTACTCCGTAGATATAGATATAAATTACCGAATGATATTAAAGATAATATTGTTATTCGAGTATATAAATGACGCCGAACCATATGGGTTGGGGGATATCATAAGGAAAATGATAAAGAAAAAAAAATAGATAGATAAGGAACCCGCTTTCTCCTTTCCCCATTTTGTGAGGTAGATAAGGAAATGAAGTTACATTTTTGCAACCCATCGATCCGTTCGCTCCTTATAAAACTCCGCCAGGCAATTGTATAGAATTTTGTTGTGTGGACTGCGCTCGTAGACCAGCGCTTGGTTGGCCGCCCGAACCTCCAGAAGGTAGTCCGCCAAGGGTGATAGCTGTGCTACCAGGAGTGCCAGAGTCAAAGCCACTGCCGCTGGGTGGGAAGCCAATCGTCGTACTACCGGCTCCACCGCTGCCAGAGCTGGTATATATGCCAGGGACCTGCCCGTCGACCATTTGTGTTTGCCGCCGAAGCATGAACATTGGCTTTCGACCGTCTTTATCAAGTTGTTTGAATAGTATTAGGGGTTTCTCTTCAAGTGCCAGACATCGTTCCTGGTCACCGTAGACAATATATAGAGCATATAATCGCCAGTCTTCGTGGATGTTGTACTTTTTAAGAGCCGCAGGAAGAACCTTGTAGCAAGGGTCATCCATCGAGACGCGGAAAGATTTAAATATTTCGACACTGGGGCCTGAGTCGGACGTGTTTTGTGCGCTGCTAGACGCTTGACCTCCCCCGCCGCCCGATCCTCCGCTTCTAGAGGTGGTAATGGCAGGATGGTCTTGTCGACTTGAGGAGCTTGAGTTCTGATTGCCGCCAGATCGGTCTTGTCGCTGTTGTACTTGTGTGTCTTCGGAGTGGTCATAAGCTGTGCGGTTGTTGGTAGAGGATGGAGGGTCGCGGGAATATGATCGGGATGCTAGTGTTTGTTGGGTGTAGAAGCTGTTGGGTGATGTGGGTGATGGCATGCCCTTGGGTGAGGGCTGGCCACCGGTCATAGAGGCTGTTAGGTGAGAAGAGGCTGCCATAGCAGCGGCGGATGGATCAAGGGTGGACGAGTCTGTGAATGCTCTACCTTCGGGTATTGACTGTGGAATGTGTGTAGGGGAATTAGTCTTTGGAGTAGAGCCGCCAGCGAAGAGCTTTCTCGATATTGTTCGAGTTAGGCCGCTACCAGGCTTCTCCTGGCCAAGGAATGAGGGTGAGGTTGCTGGGTCGTGGTTATATGGTTCTGATGTTGCAATGGTGGATCCCCCGTAGGATATAGTCGTTGGAGGTTGGTATGGTAGAGGAGCTGATTTATCTTTGGCGATTTTGAATACCGGTAGCAATTCTTCTCGCAGCCTTCGGTAGTCATCTGCAAGTTTCCGTAGTTCCGCTTCTGCTGCCACAAGTCTTTCGTCTCGCCGTCTGATGGATTGGATGAGGAGGGCTACGTCATCCTGGGTAGCTGCATCTTTCGCATTGCTTTTATCCGCCGCTATAAAAAGGAAATGATTAGGACAGAGGACGAGCATGGAACGAGGAACTGCACATACATAGAGGAACGTAATGGTCGGGGTCAATGGGTACACCTTGCTTCACCTTCGCTTCGTATACACTTTTTAAGATGGTCAATCGATGTCCAACACTCGATATTCCAATTTCTTTCAATTCGTCATGTTTCAAAGCAATGAGGGCCTCTCCAACGATCTCGTTTTCTATATTGGGCGCAAAAACAAACAACGATTAGGCTCTGTTTTCTACCAAAGTGAGATCTTATACACGAACCTAGAAACGCTTCACGGTACTGCAGCAAGCCCAGACTCCCCACGAACTTGGCACATTCCTCTGCTGTCCAGTCATTTATGACCGTCTTGGGCGAGCCGCGGTCCTCGGTCTTGCCGTATGTGGGAGTGTTTTCCGTCGAGGGTTCCTCTGAATCGGTTGGAGAGCCCTCGGAGTCTTCGGCAAGGTGGGGTGAGATCACTACGCTCCGCTCGTACTCATCATCTGCATCCGAATCGCCTGGATAGGCGTCGGCAAAGGCCATTGCTGCGCGCACGTCTCGAAATCCCAGGGCAGCCCGGTGCCGTTGAGGGGTGTTATATAGGTGGTTGGGGCCAAGAAAGATCCAGCGTCGCCCTAGCTATGGCGGTTAAATATAAAACGCAAATACGTCGAGTCCAAAAATATAAGAGGTACCAGCTGGGCACCGGCAAGCCTGTCTGGAGATATATCGAGAGAGGTACGAAGGGAAGCAGAGGCGGTCGTGGTAGTGGCGGTGGAGGTGGGCGTTGGGTTTCGAGGGAAATCGCCAGGGTCAGAGCAAGGGCTGGACTCGAAGCGACGAGACGGGACAAAAGCAAGGAGAGCGGTATGGACGGCCGCGCAGTTGACTGACGATAATTGCCTCCAGCCCCAGCGAGCAATTCGGGGTCGGTCAGGGCTCGCTAGAAGGTGTTTTGTCGCGGGATGTTCCAGGGCAAGGCCAGGGAAATGAAGTATCGAGGTGGGTATAGATAGGGCGGGTAAGGCGAGCAGCCCAGCCGTACATGCACGAGCGAGCCCACCGTGCAGCGACGACAGTCCGCGGCGTTCGAGTGGAAGCCAGCAGCAGGCCGTAGTCTCGTCGACGCAGGCTGTTCCCTTGGGCCTATAGGATGTGTGGTCTGTCGTTGTTCTTCTTCGCGATGCTTCAACTTTCGACTTTCACGTCGATTTGCGGCTTTCGCAGCGTCGCCCAAAGCGGAAGTCACGTGGATAGACTTCATACGAGACGGTAAGGCGCTAGTCCAGATATAGTTAGTGGTAATATATTATATAAGAGGGTTAGTCATGACTTACATAAGCACCTAAAGTGGAAGTAGATGTCGAGGTAGAAGTAGAAGAAGAAGTGGAAGAAGTAGAAGTAGAAGTAGGAAGATAAAGGAAAAGGTAATAGACGAGGGAGCAGGTATATCTACCTGGCTGGAACCGGTAGCTCCCGCACTCCGCCCCAGCGACGCGTGAAGACGTATCGAGAAATGTCACTGGCTGCGAATACTCCGTAGCCTTGGGGTTACATAGTATATGCGGTACACGATGGTCATAACTAGTATAACTCCGCGCCTGACGCAATTGGATGGGATCCTGCGGCCTTGTGAGAACGAGATTCCTTCGGGAGCCACAAATGAGCGTCGAGGGCAGCCTGTCGGTCCAATCCCAGCTCAGCGCGTACATGTATATATCCAACGTCTGCAGCGAAGGCTGGATCCCGGCACAGCCCAGTATAACACACGCCCGTCCATGTGACTCGACTGTGCGATGCTGCTACCGGTGCTGCTCTTGACGTTGCTCCCGGCGCTGTTCCCGGCGCTGCATACCCGGAAGCATCTAGCGCGTGAACTGTCAGCGTACAACTGACAGCTGGAAGCCGTTGACGCATTCGGGCATATTCCTCTATCCCTTTAACCTTCCTTCGTTTCCTTTCCTCTCTCTCCTTATGTAGTCGCTCGTCCCATGTAGTTGATAGAAGGACGAAGTAGATATATGTAGATATAAACCCCTGCAGCGGCAAAGCCTAAAAGTTTAACCAACACGGCCTTGGCGAAATGACATCCGACTTTCGCTCGCTCGACCAGCTCTCCCCATATAGAGCGCGCTGAACAGACGACTTCTTGGATCCTCGCATTGGGAGCAGGCCCTGCCCCGTCAGTCGATGCGAAGAAGAGGCGAATAGGCCCTCTGGTCATGAATTAACGGGTTGACAGAAAAAAGCGTATCGGACTTCTGGCTCGCCCTATTCGGAGCCGGTGGTTTTTTTTGGGGCGGAGGATATACCGTCATTGATACCTCATTGTGCAGTCAAGCTAGCATTCATTGAATGGGAGCCATGACTGCGACTGCACAATAGAAAGGCAACTCGGCCCCAGCTTTCTGCAGTGAGCATATTTGTGTTATATACCATCTCCTCGTCTTCTCGTCTTCTGCTGACACCTGCCACTTTCTCAGAATCGGCTCTCTGCGCGCATGCACTTGACATATACTACACCGGAGTTTAAGAACATTTAGACCGCTAGTCCTTACTATTTCGATAATCACTTCCTAACATACTCTACACCTCCAACGACCTCTCTCCGATCATACCATGACGAGTGTCGCCGAGAAGCCCAACGATCAGATGGCCAACTCCACAGACCCTGCAGACCATCTCATGGACCACCTGCTAGCCACGCACAAGCTCGAAGACCTACAGGCCTCACTCGCCAACTCCCTCTCTACCTGCGGCTGGACCGAACGGGTACGCAACCTTGCCTTTGAGCTCTTTCGCACCAACAACCATACCCGCTTCGAAGATGTGGTCGACACCATCGTCAGCATGGCTACGTCGGGAGATGGGACAGACTCGAGCTCGCCTACGTTAGGGAAAAGGAAACGAGACGGAGAAGACGACTCGAAACTGGTCAACGGTGCTACCAAGAACGGGAAGCGGGCGAAACATAACCCTGCCACGAACGGCGGCGGAGAGGCATCGACGGAGAAAGTGACCGTCAAGAAAGAGACGACGGAAAGCAACTCCATCGGTGAAAACGGCACAGCCGCTCCCAATGGCACCGCTTTGCCTGAGTTTCTGGCAGACTACAATGTGCAGATACCTGAACGAGCTGTAAACAGCGGCGTTAAATTCCTGCATGACTCGATGCATGAGTTATTCAGCTCTGACGGCGAAGACCAGACGAACGGCGCCAAGGCCCACGACCCAGAGAGCAACGACGATATACCAATTGCGAGAAAGGACGGGAAGAAAAAAGCTAGCGACCAACCAAAGACCAATGGACATCCCTCGTCGAAAAGCGGCAAAGGAGCCTAGCAGTACTTTCCTCTCGGGCTGTTTATTTTCTTGTCGTTATTTTTTTTTTCTTTTTCTTTTCCATGACTTTTCCTCGGGAGTATCTGGGTCAACGGCGCTGCGACGATACGTATTCTAATATGGAGTGTGGACTTTGGGGGCACGATAGAAGGAGGCTTCATATGGCTGTTTTATTTACATGGGATATAATGTTTCGTTTCTGTTGCATGTGTATGTACAGGTGTGGCATGTGGCATTTAAACAGGACCTGGCGCGTAGGTGTCCTATCATCTACAGTTCTATCATATATTCTTCTATATCACTCTAGATCATGTCCTATATCACTTCTATATCATGTCCTATGTCCTCTCTAGATATATGTCCATGTCCCCGCTTAGTCATAAGGCGGTGGCGCGCTTTAACGCCCTCCCCCCCAGGCTGCGCGCCTCCAGCCAGGCTCCAGCGCTGCGTGGTCTCTTTGTCTGCTTTGGGACGCCCCATCCAGCGCCTTCCAGCGCCTTCCAAGCTGGCTCGCCGCCTGCTGCTGATTGGCTAAGAGAGCTCCCATCGCTGACTAATGTTCTCCTGCAGCCTAAACAGCGCGGTCACGGGACAAGCCAGATCTGCCAGAAACGCCGCTGACTCAGCCATCTCCAAGCTTGTCCGCCATCAGTTATCGCCAACGGACCTGACAACAACAACATCAACCACTCTCTCACACCCACCATTCTGCCCCCATCGTCTGCTAAAGGACCCCCAGGGTAGCTTCGTGGTAAGCCCCAGCACACCTGGTTGTGATATGCTTCAAGCAAACTGACCTTCTCCCGCCAGGATATCGCCTGCTACTTGTGACAGGCCACCAGCTCCCGCTTCGAGCTCCAACCTCTCTCCCCGTTGAGATTTTTGCGTTCCCATAGATTTCTTTCGATCACAGCGTTTTCAAGATGCCTCAAGAACCGGATAACAAGCACAAGGCTAACCTGAAGTGAGTTTATCTGTTTGGCGTTTGGTCTAGAGATGTAATATCAACTAACACTTCGACTTCTCCCTGATAGTGATCCTTCAGGCGCCGAAAAACGTGATGTGAGCACTCGCTTTTGCCTATCGAGACGAAGCAGGCAGACATATACTAATATTTCAACCAGGAGCTTGACACTTCGACCGCCATCCTTAAGAAGAAGAAGAAGCCAAATTCATTGATGTGAGTAGTAGCTCTTATTACGTTTATCGAAGCTGTGGCGGGATAGCTTGGTCCTGACGATATATAGTGTCACTGATGCCGTCAACGATGACAACTCCGTCATTGCACTCTCAAACAATACTATGGAGACTCTCCAGCTCTTCCGCGGTGATACCGTTCTAGTCAAGGGCAAGATGCGAAGAGACACCGTCTTGATCGTACTTGCAGACGATGAACTTGATGATGGCAGCGTACGCCTCAACAGAGTTGTACGACATAACCTACGAGTAAAGCACGGAGATGTTGTCACCGTCCATCCTTGCCCAGATATCAAATATGTAGGTCTCCTCCATCTATGCTTAACGTTTTACACAGAAAGGAAGCTTACACCGTCTGTGACCAGGCTAAACGCATTGCCGTCCTACCCATTGCCGATACCGTCGAGGGTCTCACCGGCTCACTATTTGACGTTTTCCTTGCCCCATACTTCCGTGAAGCCTATCGACCAGTCCGACAAGGCGACCTTTTCACTGTTCGTGGTGGTATGAGACAAGTGGAGTTTAAGGTAGTAGAGGTTGACCCACCAGAGTATGGAATTGTCGCCCAAGACACTGTTATTCACTGCGAGGGCGAACCAATCCAGCGAGAAGACGAGGAGGGTAACCTCAACGATGTTGGATACGACGACATTGGTGGTTGCCGAAAGCAGATGGCTCAGATCCGTGAACTCGTCGAGTTGCCGCTCCGTCACCCCCAGCTCTTCAAGTCCATTGGTATTAAACCTCCACGAGGTATTCTTATGTTCGGTCCCCCCGGTACCGGTAAGACCTTGATGGCCCGTGCTGTTGCCAATGAGACCGGTGCCTTCTTTTTCTTGATTAACGGTCCCGAGATCATGTCGAAGATGGCTGGTGAATCCGAATCGAATTTGCGAAAGGCCTTCGAGGAAGCCGAGAAGAACTCCCCCGCTATCATTTTCATCGATGAGATTGACTCTATCGCCCCCAAGCGAGACAAGACCAACGGAGAAGTCGAACGCCGTGTTGTATCACAGCTTTTGACCCTCATGGACGGCATGAAGGCTCGTTCCAACGTTGTTGTTATGGCTGCCACTAACCGGCCTAACTCTATCGACCCGGCTCTTCGACGTTTCGGCCGTTTCGACCGTGAAGTCGATATCGGTATTCCTGACCCAACTGGCCGTCTTGAGATTCTTCAAATCCACACCAAGAACATGAAACTTGGAGAGGATGTTGATCTCGAATCCATTGCTGCTGAAACTCACGGTTATGTTGGTTCTGATATTGCATCTCTATGCTCTGAGGCAGCCATGCAACAGATTCGTGAAAAGATGGACCTTATTGATCTCGACGAGGATACCATCGATGCCGAGGTCCTTGACTCTCTTGGTGTCACTATGGAGAACTTCCGCTTCGCCCTCGGTGTTTCCAACCCATCTGCCCTTCGCGAAGTCGCTGTTGTCGAGGTTCCCAACGTCCGTTGGGACGATATCGGTGGTCTCGAGGAGGTCAAGCGCGAACTCATCGAGAGCGTCCAATACCCCGTCGACCATCCCGAGAAGTTCCTCAAGTTCGGTCTTTCGCCATCCAAGGGTGTCTTGTTCTATGGACCCCCTGGTACTGGTAAGACCTTGCTTGCCAAGGCTGTTGCAAACGAGTGTGCTGCCAACTTCATTTCTGTCAAGGGTCCTGAGCTGTTGAGTATGTGGTTCGGTGAATCTGAGAGCAACATCCGAGACATCTTCGACAAGGCCCGGGCTGCCGCTCCTTGTGTTGTCTTCCTTGATGAACTGGACTCTATTGCCAAGTCTCGAGGTGGTTCCCAAGGTGATGCTGGTGGTGCGTCTGACCGTGTTGTTAACCAGCTCCTTACTGAGATGGACGGAATGACCTCCAAGAAGAACGTGTTCGTTATTGGCGCCACTAACCGACCGGAACAACTTGACAACGCCTTGTGCCGTCCTGGTCGTCTCGACACCCTTGTCTATGTCCCTCTACCAAACGAGCCGGAGCGAGCGGCTATTCTCAAGGCCCAGCTCCGCAAAACTCCTGTCGCCAGTGATGTCGACCTCGCCTTCATTGCTTCCAAGACCCACGGCTTCTCCGGTGCCGATCTCGGCTTCGTCACCCAACGTGCCGTCAAGCTGGCTATTAAACAGTCCATTGCTACTGCTATCCAGCGAACCAAGGAGCGTGAGGCTGCAGGCGATGACCGCATGGATGAGGACGTCGATGACGAAGACCCCGTTCCTGAACTCACCAAGGCCCATTTCGAGGAGGCCATGAAGGATGCCCGACGATCTGTCACTGACACTGAGATCCGACGTTACGAGGCTTTCGCACAAAGCATGAAGAACACCGGCAGCAACTTCTTCAAGTTCCCATCTGACGGAGCTGGTGCGGCCGAAACTGGATTCGGTGATGCTGGAAACGACGACAGCCTTTATGATTAAACAAAGGTAGCTCCTAGCTTCACGTATTCCTTTCAATGATGTTCTTTATCCCATTTGGTACTCGTTGCGTAAAAGGCAGCTTACTCAAGAGCTTTTTAATTGCAAGAGGGGCGGGAGAACCGGGGTTTTGTGTTCTGTTCCAAATTGGGCTTCTTGCTCTCTCATGCTTATGTCTCATAGTCACGCCCTTTCTTAGTTACCTCTTGAATGTTAACATAAGATTTCATAATGGTATATGGATTATGCATGTCAATATCTTCTTGAATCCTTACGTCTTGTAACATGTAACTAGTACGCTTTCCATGGTTGTCTTGCTATGAGGAAACCTGGGTCAAATATCTAGAGGTTCCGTGGTTGATGCCAGTAAAATTCTAGCTTCCCGAATAATTGTTACAATTAAATAGAACATAAAGCCATATATTATCATATCTCTCTTCCACTATTTTATACGAAGTCGATATTTGTATACATAGAAGTGCTCTTTCCATATAAAACGCCAGTTTATTGTTTTGATAGCTGCAATAATCGTACCTTCTTACTTCCTGATTAGGCTTTCAGCAAGGAACCATAGGGAAAAAAGATAGGATCCTCTTTACCATGGCAGAATGAACCATTCATTTACCATGATGTCATTTTGACATTTCTCTTTTCTCTAAATATTTCCAGTGCCTCAGGGTCCTGATCCAGCATGTTCATTTCCATGTCTTCGAAGGGATTAGCCTCCTGGAACGTGAATATTTATTCAAATATTGGTGCTCTTATTTCGACCCTTGGGATATTGCCCTAAAGTGCATATGGGAGCCTGTTAGAGGATAGAGAGTAAGTCTCCCCTTATTCCCCTCTGGCCGTCCTCATTCAACTTGGGTATCGCCATATTTTCCCCCATCCCCCTGAGGGGTAAATATATCCCTCTAGGCATTTTCTAAGAAAAGGTCAAAGAAATAGTCAAACACCGTCTCGGAAATTATCCTCCATCTCCTTCCTCCCCTTACAAGGCAGAAATGGCCGAGCTGGAGGTTAAACGGCTGACAATGCTCGACCATTACCCTCGAGAATACCGTCGAGCTCTGAAAAATACCCTAACCCAGGGTCAGCTCGAGGAATATCTCAAGGGGTCGACGCCCATGTTCGTCGTCGGGCCACTCATGCTGCCGTCCTTTCTCAAAGCAATGACGGAAGCTGATTGCTGCATGGATCAGGCCAGATATGTGACGCAGGCAAGCTTGTTATGCCATAAGTTATACCTGTTCGAGGGTATCAATACTCCACTGGTGAGGGCCTCTGACCGGACAGATGATTATGTGGACGGCATGCTTGTTTTCAGCCTCTCGACACAGCGTCGAGGTTGGATACACGACCTGGAAGCCTCAAACGAGATGGAACTAAAAAACGTTCAGGTTGAGATCACCCTAGAAGATGGCAACTTGTGTACCATTGAAGCGGGAGCCTTCGTCTGGACCGGGGCGATACATAATGGTATAATCCCGGCTGAAAGAAAGGAGTGGATAGTTGATGAGTTCCTGTCGAGTTCCTGGTATGGGACTATCACAGCAGAGTACGGCTCATGCTAGGGTCATACAAGGCAAACTCCATCTAATTGAGATCATATTAGGGTGGGAAATTTCGAAGTAGGTATCTCTTTCAAAGCCCCATTGTAGTATCCGTTTACTAACTAGCCAAAGGAACAAGGAACGATATATGAAAACATCTATATTTTAGCGACTGGCGTTTTGGATATTTCCTGCATTTAGTTCATGTACCTGGGAGCATTAGAGAATACCCCTTTTAGTTTTTCTTTTTGAATATCAACATAACAAAGGCTTTATGCCTCAACATTCTGAAACTTGCCCTGTATAAAGCTCCGTAATAGTTCACAAAGGCAAATGCTGCCAGCTTTTATGTGAATGTAGCATCCGGCATCTGGTATATTGTAAAATAGTGACAGGAGTCCTAGCAATGCGCAATGTAGTGTGCTAGAACCTCTATCATTGATATCAGAGGCAAGGTATAAATTGCGGCTTCCTATAACCACCTAAGGGGGCACTACCCTCTTGGATACGTCCTCCATGCATCTGAGGCCCATGGTTTGCCCTATAAAATGATCCTCACGTCCTGCAAGGAGAAGATTTTCACACCCATGAGGAGGACGTCCTCCTGGCGACTAAGCGAAGGGGTTTTCTAGGGCGCTGCCCTTGTTTTGATTTGATTTTTCCCCTCCTCAGAGCATGACGTCTCACTCTTTTCACAAACCCACAACCTTCTGCTGAGTCTGAAATCTTCACCCTTCCTCAGGCATTTGATACTTTGTCTGTGAGCATCTTGAGAGCAACTTCAGCTGCCTGGGCTTCTAAAGGTAGGGCTGAATATCAAAAACAAGTCTGCAGTCTTGTCAGGAGTTCAAGGGGGGTGACAAGGCAATTTTCCTTCGATGACTGAGCTGACCAAGTGATATAAAGGGGTATTTCAGTGATAGGAGCTCAGACTCAGCAAAGGCACCAAGGACTTCGTCTCTGAAGGTAAGTCAAGGTCGATAGGTTCGATCTGCTGTCCTGTCAGACAGACGAAGACTAATGGCAATGCTTAGGAAGGATTTGTGATAGTGGCTCAGACTCGGCAAAAGTATCAAGGTCTTCGTCTCTGAAGGTAAGTCAAGGTCGATATACTTGATCTACCCTTCCGTTAGAGAGACAAAGACTGATGATGCTTAGAAGAAGGATCCGTGATACAGACTCAAGCTCAGGAAAAGAATAGGTGTCGTCTCTGAAGGTATGTCAAGACTGATATACTCGATCTGCCATCCCATTTACTAGACAGACAAAGACTAATGCGACCTTTAGGGGAATATCAAATTCAAATCAAGGGTATCAAGCTCCTGGAAAAGGCTGGAAAGGTATGTACTATGACTCAACTGGCACTGCTCGTAACTTTGGATATCGAATTAACGAGGCATAGTCGGCACGATGAGTGGCTTCGTCGATGATGACTGGAATGTAGCGGCTGCTGGGAATCAGGTACCTGCTGCTGGTTTGAATGCAACGGGAGCACCGATGGCTGTGGGACATCCGGTAGCTGCTGCTGCTCCAAACCAGACGACCTTGACCTCTCGCCTCCTAGCACTGCCGCTGCATATCCGTGAGGCCATCTATACAGAGGTCCTCAAAGTTGAGAACACGATCAAACATCATGTCCATCGAGACTGGGAGATCGCTGACATCATGGATGACATGGCCAATTCTGATATTCCAACTGATTGGGTATGGTCTATGAGTCCACGCATCACCACGTACAATTTCGATACTTCTCTGTTGCTCGTGAACCGCCAGGTCTACCTTGAAGCATCTCGAGTCTGGGGTCGTCAAAACACCTGGGTCCTTATACGACTTGGAGACGCGCTGCTTATCAGGGTCATGCAAGAATCGGGGTGTGCCATTCCAATACCTGACACCTGGACGCTTGCTGGCCTCGGTGATACTTCTGGTAAGATGCAGAGGATTGCCGTTGATATCACCGTAGGTGGGACGGCGAACAGGTATGCGGCGCAACAGAAGATGTTCATCATGAGCGTAGAGGGAGTATGGGACCTTGTGGCCCACCTGGTGTCATACTCTATCACGCCCTGGTGCATCGTCGTGCGGTACAACAAAGCCGATATCTTCCCTGCGAGCTATCGTCGCAAACTTGCAAAACGAGTCAGGGAGTTGTTCGAGCCACTGCGAATTATCGGCCCCAACGACCAACGCCGTGGTGTGATCCTGATAACTGAGAACGACGAATCTAACGAACGATCTGACCGAGCTGCTGACCCCAGCATACATATCCCCCTGACCACCTGTGAAGTCTTGAAGTTGTTGAGAGACTACCTTCCTCCATTCAACGCGGATGTAGACAAGGTGGACTGGGTTCATGAAGAGGTGAAGATGGCCGAATGGAGTTTCCTCTTCACCAACGCGATCACGAAGTACGGAGTTTCTGAGGAGTTTGGTCCTGGCTGGCGAGACACCCTCTGCATGGCTCACGCGCGAATGATGGCCATCAGATTGGGTCTCGGAGACTTGGAGCAAGCTGAATACCACGCGAGACGAACTGACGATATGCTGGAGATGCACGAAGCTAGGATCTGGTGGTACCATGCCGTTGTGTCTAACATGAGGACCTGGGGTGATACACTGAGCAAGAGCGTCACCCAAGAGATCCTCGACGTTATCTGGTGTCTGTCCCACAGCGAGGACAAGCAGTGGTTCAACCTCTTCTGGCTCAACGGCAAAGAGGACGAAGAGAGTGAGCGCAAGGTCGTCCTCACGGCAGCTCATAAGATCGAGGCAGCGCGGTGGGTGGCATCAGTAGAACATCCAGGGGACCACGGTGAGCGAGCCAGGAGATTCAGCCAGTTCATGGCCGTCCAAGGCCAGAAGCTCGTCGCAGGCTTTTCTCCTGGCGCCGTGGACGAATACAACCTCTCGATGCGTGCTCTGGTGGTCGCCAACAGGCTGCCAGACAGCTTCCAGAGCTTCTGCCACCAGCACGGCTTCAAATACTGGTCTTTGGTTGAGGTGGTTGATATTGATGTGAAGCTGAGATGAAGCTGAGATGAAGCTAAAGAAAGTAGTGAGATAGTCAGCCAACATAATAATAGTTAAACAATGCTTCTTTAAATCCCTTTCGTAGTCCTCCCAGTCTAATGATAAGGAGAAGTAAAGGGAAGTGAAGGGAATAAGGTGAAGAGTAGGAGAATGTCCTCTTACCTCCTTCAACAGCATCATCAACGCTATGCGGACTACTCGGGCTACAACGAGGCCATAGAAGCCCTTAAAGAGAGGGATTACTGGTATCCTTATTGATAACCCTTAGCCTTATGATAATATCGCCATGACTTTATTCATATCCGTAACGCGAGCAACAATATAACATCCAGAATGCGCCTGAACTCCAAGCTCCAGTGACACCCAACCCCGTTCGACAAGAAGAGAACCCAGGCTACGCGAGCTCGAAGACGTTTGCCTTGGTGTTCGCATGAGCTCCAGGCTGGCTTGGATTGCTGTCAGGATGCGCGATGGTTGCTGGACCGCTGTCGATTTCCGAGACCGATCCGCACACACTCATGGCAGGATGAACCCGGTTGTCCATCGTCATCTGGCCGGACATGCGAGCCCTGTTGACGGAGTTCGTCCAGCTCGAGCAATGCGACATCCGATCCTGCTGGAAGGTTGGTGAGAGCGAGGGTGAAGTCGCCGTCTCTGATTCCGCCCGCTTCTGCTCCATGATATCTGCCTTTAGAACGAGCCTGTCGACCAGCACGCCGTGCGCCTTCTTCAGCGTCTTCTTCACGAAACCCGTAGCTAATACGTTGCATCGCATATTGACGTCTTCACGGAGATACAGCCCTTCGCGCGGCGCACCCGGTATGCCCAGTTCGACCGTCTCTCGCGGCTCGCCCGGCATGTTCCCTCCCACGCTCCATTTCTCCTGTATGTCCAGTCCGGTGGGAGCATATACGTGTGTCTGCAGGCCTGCCGGAAGATCGTGGAAGCAGGCCTTGTACGTGACGTTGCCGGAGAGGAGGCCGCCAGGTAGATACTGCACCTTGTCCGTGAGCTCGTACCAGATGCAGTGGAATTCGTCTGGGGGCGCAGAGGGCGGCGGCGAGCACTTCTTGAAGTCGATGACCAGCGGATTCAGCTTGATCATCTCGCTGTGCTCGTGCAGCGTCCTTACCACCATCTCCCTGGTGATGTAGGGAGGGAGAGGGGTGACGGAGGTGAATACGCTCCGTTTGTTCATGATTCTTATATTGCTGTTTCGGATGGTATACAACAGACGATTCGATATATAAGGGCAGTATGCAGCAGATGATTCGATATAGAGTACGAGGTGATATCTCAGGCCTTGGAAGCGATCGTCTGCTTGTTTCTACTTATCATCCAGTCGCTTGTATTTTGTTTTTGACTATGGATTCCTCCAAATCCTTCAGCCCCAGCCTGATGTGGCTAAACCTTCGCTTTCACCTGGACAGCCTGCTCTACGATCTTATTATTATATTCAATAGCTGACGTTGCTGCTGAACGGAGTCCTCCGTGGTATAGCCATGGCTATATTTGCTCGACAGGCCAAGGGGCATCACGGCTGAACCAACTCGACCGTCTACTTATGGCCATCGCCGAGCTGAAGGGACGACACTGGGGCTAATGCGCAGTCAAGACACGATAGTCTCCACGGGGCTATTTCCATGGCTCGCTAAGTCGTCAATCTTCTATCACGTCCGTCCTATCATTCTCCTAGGAGAGAGCGGGCTTCGTCTAGCGCCAGGTGCATCTCTCACCGAAAGAGCTGATTGCTGGCTGGAGCTGAAGCATCGCCCTCCCAGAGATAAATGCGAGAATGCGAAAATGCGAGAATGCGAAAATGCGAGAATGCGAGGATGCTTGATGTTCGATCGCCGCGCCAGACGACTTCATTCGACGCATGCTGTCTTGGTTTCATGGTGATCAGTCCAGAGGCGATACGGATACGGATAATGTCTAGAGTTGTGCTGGAGTCAATATAGAGATATCCACGCGAAAGACTTATTTTTGGCTCAGTCTAAGACATTATCCAAGCCCGATCGTGTCGTTGGGATGTCATAGTTGCGCTGTTCTGCTGAAGTATATAAACGCCGTCCATTCGCTGTGAAGCCGAAGAAAAATCATTCTCAATACCAGACTCAATATTCAACTCCCTTTTAAACAACAGACAATAAAACAGCTCCAATCTCTCAAGATGCGTGCCGCCACCGTCCTCTTCTCTGCCCTCTCCCTCCTTGGCCTTGCCCAGGCGAGCTGCCCTGAGGGAACAACGGTCAACTGCTGCATCAAGCTCGAAGGCACCACTGCTTCCACCTGTATGTCCCCGGATGTTTAACCTCTAGCTATAGAGACGACCTGGCTAATATAACCTCTATAGGTGCTCAACCTGGAGCTACCTACTGCCAGGAGCCCGGCAACTCGCTCCTCCCAGTCTGCTGCAAGAGCTACAGCCTGGTAAGTCCGCATAATATATCCTCTGCCAAAGAACAAGGAGCTAACGCTGAGATATGTAGACTCCAAGGGGCTATGTTGGCACCGAGTGCACCAAGCTCTCCACAGGCTGCTACTAGACCTGGATTGATAGACATGCTAGTTACAAGATACAATATATAATGAAAATATAGTGTATGCTGCTGAAAGAATCTAAAGTATGGTATTAAAAAATGTTATATGTTCCGTCTCTCCGTAGTTCAAGTAGCAAGCCATAAATCGTGAATTCCCCATGCACCGGCAGTCAAGCTGAGGACTCCAACCAGACTCGCAGGGACGCCGATGCCGCCGTCAACACTCCAGTGCAGACAGAGCGGCAGCCACGCAAGACTGTTGACCAGCTTCTGGTTCCGTGCGCGTAGCTTCAGAGAAATCTTCTTCGCTTCCTCCTTGCAGCTCTGCCCGAGCCCCTTGTCAGTCGTTCCAGCACCCTTTCTCCGCTCAGCAGAGGAAAGCTGATGCTCGCGCGCAAGCTTGACGAATTCCAACAGGATATGCGTCAGCCATGCTCGCACGCTCCAGAGAGACCACTTCGATAGACTGCCCCATTTCTCTACCGCGCGCTTACTCAGAACGCCCTTTGTAGCGAGGAAGGCGACGTTTTCGAGTAGCTGGAAGAGAACGCAGGAAATGACCTGGCCGTAAGCTATGGTTCGAAGGAGGGGGTCGGACGGTGGTGATTTATATGTAGCCGACCCCCATGCCCACAGCGGTATGAGGCCGAGCAGCCGTAGCGACGTGCGTGTTTCAGACACGAGAGATGCGAGGGCGAGGAGATGCGGGTGGGAAGCAGGCGAGTTGGCGGATTTTGATGGGACCTTTCGGCCCAGGGCAGAGAGAGCGAGCCTGTTCAGCCTGCGCGAGTGCGTGAGGGCGTAGTGTAGGATATGTGCAGAGTATCCGACTGTTGCGATTGCTCGTTCGGTTCCATGGGCGCTGGAGATGAATCTATCGGAGGGTTTAGTCTTCCGTCTTTCATCGTTTATCCTGCGGTTTGATATGACAATTGTAGACTCACTTGTTCAGCCGCAAGATTATAGCATCCAGGCCTGACGATTTGGCCGGTGATGATGGTGCTGATGATGGTGCCGGTGCTGGTGCTGGCGATGGCTTCTTCTCGTCCTCCGGCGTCACTTTGACCGGCGGCTGTTCAACTGGCTGCGGCTTCGGTGCAGACGGAGCGATGTCCACCAGGACGGTGGATTCGGTCAGGCTCTCCTCCATCGCATTGGCTTGCTGCTCGAGTTCTCAACGAGTGACGAGGGTTATAGCAGAGGAATAAGGGGTGTTTTATTTAAATCACAGCTAAACACTAGAAATCGTACAAGGCGCAACCTTTCTCCGCATCCCAAGCCGAGGTTAGCATCATGTGCAGTAGGGATGAAGATATTACATTGTTTTTTATTATCATTACATTAATCAATTATGGCATCAGACGAGCCAAAGGTGATGCCGATACTCCAATCATCCTAGCATTAGTCGTTCGTGTCTGGTTTCTCCGTCTCTATCTCGGACTTCTCTTCCTCCGTCTTTGCGTCCGTTGACAGCACATTTGTATGCTCAGAGAGCTCTCCCGGCGATGGCCCGGTCTGTTCAGCGATGAACCTTGGTCTTAGCATCAGGCGTGGCCGTTTCGCCAGCCTGGACAGTCCGCCTGGATGGTCATGCGTTGGTTTGGACATGTAGAGGCTGTCGTTTCTCGCAGAGCTCAAGCTCTCATGGAGTCCGACTCTGGACCAGTGCTGGGAGTTCTGTAGGCTTGTGCTAGCAGCTATTATCTGCTCTTCCTTTGATGAGTGTGTCTCTTCATTGTTCTCGTTTCTTTCTTCAACGTTCTCGATGTTCTCTCTACTGTCAGTGTCTGATATAGCTTCAGACTCCATGGAAGTAGTCATCGAGACATCATCGTTGGAATTGTTATTATACCTCACAGGACGACGAGGGAGCGGACGGCGGATGTCAGTCATTGGAATGTCAAAGATGCTCTTTATCTTGCCGCCGTGTCTGTCCCTGACTTCCATGTTCTTACGGCACAGTCTTTCCAAGCTCTGCCACGACCTCTCGCAGCCGCTTGGTCGACAGTAATGGCAGTACGACGTCTTGCACGGCGGAATGACAGCCGGATGTGGTTCTGGACGATCCAAGCCAAAGGCCTTGCAGCCCTGTTCTACGAGAAACGGATCTGGTCTCGGACGAGCAAACACTGGAGTCTTCCAAAAGGCCAACTTAGCGGCCCATCTCTGCCTCAACTCTTCTTCTTTCCGCGTCGACTCCATCCGTATGGCTTCTAGGACGTCCGCACGCTGGGCCCGGAGCGTCTCGACCTCTGCGTCCGTGTAGTGCCCGTCCTCGATGGCCTTGGATACCCATTCGTTTAGTGACAGCTCGACAGGCGTAGAAGCGGTAGAAGCGGTAGACGCAGTGGCAGTGGAAGAGGTATCTGTCGATTCACCGGACGTGAGAGGCACTGCAAGGTCGCGGATGAACTCGTCACTGAGAGTTCGATTCTGGTCTTCGGTGCAGATGTATACCCAGCGCAGCATCGCCTCGCCACAGCGAGTACATCCGATGTGGCCGTCGGCATCGAACACGCGTGTCATGCTGGTATGGGTGCATTCTGCGCGCCAGTTGCGGGTTTCCGGCGGTGGATGGGTGTTTATAGGGTCCATGATGGCCTCCTTATCCTGACAGCTGGACGAGGGAGAAAAGGGAGATGGAATCTGAAGAGTTATAAGAAGTTAGGAAGGACCGGAAGTGCTGAGGATGATATATTGGCTGCTAAAGGTGAATCCTGAGCCTGACGTTAATGGAACTGGCCGTGACTAGTAGTTAGAGGTGGAATTCTCCGACAGAGCGGCTTAGGGAGATACTAAGCGTTGAAGTTGAAGTTGATGTTATGTTGAAGCTGTTACTGAAGCTGTTGATGGCTGGTCCGGATACTGGATAGTGGTAGAACCATGGATCACAGCTTAAATATACATATATAGAGTAACAAGGGGATATCCAGTAGCAATGTCTTTAACTTCATATATCAAGTGTTACTCTGATGTTGTAGATGTAGATGTTGTCGATGTTGTAGATGTTGTAGAAGTCGTATAGAAGTTGTATAAGGGTGCAGTTCATGAGATATCTACTCGACTGTATACAAGACTCAGTTGACTACATACTAGATCTATACAAAGGGATTAATGTAATATTCCTGCATCTGCATATTTACTGTACCAGCGGAAGAGACGACAGAAGAGCATAGGAGCATAGAGAAGAGCTAGAGAAGACAGAGAAGACAGAGAAGATAGAGAAGAGCTAGAGAAGAGTATAGAGAAGGAGAAAATATACACGATGAGATGAAGTAGAAGAAGATAGGAGTAAAGAATCTGTAAAGCACCATGAAGCCATCACCAACTTCTATACCGCATCTACCTGCATCTACACTCGCATCACCTTCTATACTACATCAAATCTACATCTACACCTATACTCCGTATCTATATTTACATCGTCTACATCTACATCTACATCGACGGCGAGATCCTTGCCAACCTCGGCTGCGATCACAACAAACAACGCTAGCTCAGCCGGCCAACTCGAACGCGACCAAGCACCAAACCTCCCTTTCCCCACGCCCGACGCTGCTATCTTCTGCAAACCTGCTTTCGCTCTCCAGCATCGTCCATCCGCAGCTCGCACTGCCGTCGCATCGCTCAATTACGCTCCAGCTGCCTCTCGCTCGCGCCGCGCCCGCTCTCGCTCGCTTTCCTGGCCCCCAGCCGACGTCTGCTCGCTCCCGTAACCATGACGACCTCCGTCAAGTTCGAGAAGGACACCATCCGCACCGCTGGCACCGCCGCTACGGCCGCTTCAAAGGCCGGCGAGGACATCGTGCACAAGGTTGGAGAGCGGCTGACTGGCGGCAAGTCACAGAATGGATATCTGGCTGTACGTTGTTGATCCTGGCGGTGATGGGTGCTGTGTTGACATTGGGCTGATCCCTAACATGTTTACCAGGTATACCTGAAGCAGCTTCAGTCGAACCCGCTGCGAACGAAGATGATCACGTCCGGTGCCCTCTTCGGTATCCAGGAGCTGCTCGCTTCGTGGATCGCGCACGACCGCAGCAAGCATGGCCACTATCTCAACTCCCGCATCCCCAAGATGTCGCTCTACGGCGCCTTCATCAGCGCTCCGCTCGGCCACCTGCTCATCGGCATCCTACAGAAGATCTTTGCCGGACGCACCAGCTTGAAGGCGAAGGTCCTTCAGATCCTCATCAGCAACCTTGTTGTACGTCGAATTCCAGCTTCTCGGCTTGCTTGCACGCCCAGGTTTTACCCGCCGGCGCTTAAAATATAAACACAGCTAACACTGCCGTATTACAGGTCTCCCCGATCCAGAACGTGATCTATCTCACTTCAATGGCCATCATTGCGGGCGCACGCACCTTCCACCAGGTCCGCGCGACCGTCAAGGCCGGCTTCATGCCGGTCATGAAGGTCAGCTGGATTGTATCTCCCCTCTCTCTGGCCTTTGCCCAGCAGTTCCTCCCCGAACAGACCTGGGTGCCATTCTTCAATGTCATCGGTTTCATTATCGGAACCTACATCAACGCTCACACCAAGAAGAAGAGACTGGAAGCCTTGAAGCGCAAGGTATGTTGTGTCACCCTACACTCCAGGCTAGAGCTATAAACTAACCACATCTCTAGCAATACGGCTCCGGAAAGAGCTCTACCGGCCGTCCAGAGGACTACCCACCACGACGCGACTACTAAACTAGTCGCACCTCCGCTATGGGCGGACTTGGACTCATGTATCCCTAGTCTTCAGCAGCGTTACAAGCGACCCGATTAAATCCAACCCTTTTGGCCATAGCCCTTCCCTACCAACTGCTTGCCCGCCCCCTCAAATTTTCCCAGGAAATATAAAAAAAAATTACATGCAATATCTCAATGCCACCTACTGTCGTGTATAATCTTTAGTAACGCGGATATTCACCTCTTCCTGTCCGCGCCACGCCAAGTTGATATATTGATCATATTTCCAGGATAAATTTTATCCCGCGATATCCCTTGTTTTCTCCCCCCTCCCCCTCCCGTCCCCTTTCTTTCATATGTTATACGGCCTTTTGTTTCTTGTGATTTGGATTTTTGCCTTTTTTTTCATCTCCTTTGTTCCCGCAGAATGGTGGACTATCGCGGCGACATGCTCAAACACGGAGAAACAAGAATTTTCGAGGTTGGGTTTCTACATATCTATTCCTTCTGTTTCTTTGGTTTGTATGGCCCGATCCCTATCTGTGTTTTTTTTTCTCATGTATCTCTATATATGCACGGTCCCGACTTAATTCTATGTGATATTGAATGACTTTCTGCTTTACGGAGTACTTGTAGTAGTAGAGCCATGCGTCTAGTGGATAATACTATGCTTATAATAGATGTATAGAGAGACTAGGAAGATATCCTTGAAGCCATAGTTGAAACGTTAAACCTGCTGAATTACTCATAAACGACCGGAAAAAAAGAATAGTTTCAACGCGTTTATATCAAGCTTAGAATACTGAATATTTAGAAGATACGAAAACCAACGATATCTCTGTGAATATTTTTGTTTCCTGAATGCTCACTCCTCCACACCAAGCCAGATGAAGCCCTCCGGTACAGTGCCTAGAGTGAACTGCTCGATTCTATTAAGTATAGATTTCCTATTCCTAGGTGCAACTAAACTGAATAGTTATGCAAATCGAATCTTGCTATCAAGAATTTCTAATTAAGAGGATAGTGAGCGAGCTTTATAGTCGTAGTTAAATAGAGCCGCTAGTTAGACACTACGTTTTGGCCTCACTATAAATCATCCATCGTCATCACATCGGTATCCCATCGTCATCCCATTGGACATATTCAAGAGAGATCTTCTATCCATATTCCACAGCTATGTCATCTGCTCATCCATGCTTGATGCGCTGCCGCTTATTTTTCTACGAAAACGATTGCTAATATTCCGTACAGCTCTCAAGCTATGCCTGGCCCAACGAAGAGATAGCTTCATCAAATCCTTATTTCATCAAGATCTCTCCCACCGAAGACCGGCCTTACATAGTCAAAGCGATGAAGCTGGGAGAGTCCTCTGAATGTATAAGTGGTATGTATAAACTGAAGGGTGGGCAAGTTTGCGTGGCCTCCTCCGGCCAACGCTCATCGTGTAACAAAATAGCCCAACCACTCGCCTCAACGGGCATTGAAGCGTTTGAGAAAGGCTGGATTTCGGGTTCTAGCATTTCAAAGACCATCGTAGCCATCTGGCCTATTCTCTCTATCGGGTTTTATGACGTGTTCGTCTGGCTATGGGTAATTTTTTACCACTCGAGGATCGGTCGTGAGACAGGGTACAAAAGCCTGGGCTGGGTTTGAGCGACGCAAACGTTGCAGTTCTGCTTTTCATAGGTGAGTGAGTCTGCTAGTAGTAGCAATTCGTGTTTCCTCTAACAAACTATAGGCGTTGGGCATACGGTCGTGGTTACCGTTGGGAATGCCGATATTCATGGACCGCTCTCTTTTAAGGCCTAGTATGGCGCTTTAGACGATTGTTCCTTGAACCATAAAGGAAAAGATACCACTCCAATGTTCCTATATTAGAACGGACCTTTTACCAGCAATCTTGCACCGGACAGTTTGGGCAGAGGGCACTTTTGCGTTGATGGCCAAGCGGTCCGCTCCGTGTGACATCAAACAAGGCCAGGCGCACTCAACGTTAGTATTAAACAATAATATTAACGTATATGAATCAGGCTGCTGGTATTTTGCCATGGTATTAAAGAAGTGCCCAGCCCAGGGCCATTCATATCTTGAAGGGATCCTCAAATCATTGCTCATGCTCACGGCTTCAACCAATACCACTTCATTTTGTCCCAGTCTAGCAGCGGACTAGGATACTTGAGCTATAAGTTATTTACAGTTTTTTACTTCACTATCTTCAAAATATGTCTCGACCTCCTAAGTGTAGCTGTCGGACTTATGCTGAGGCTGCCGGGGAAAAAACAGGAAGTGGATTACGGTGCCTAAAAGCTCCCTCACTTCCGAGCCTGGGGATTAGCGAAGTTTTGGCGACGAAACTGGCTCTTGATGCGCTTGAAGATTTCCAGAGTCCGCCCTTGGAGGCACCTCGCTGCCTTCTCCACGGGTATAAATACCTTCCGTTCAGGCTGTTCAATACACTCGACTCTTACCTCTTCAGGGGCTTGCTTAAGGACCAAGTCCTTCTCAGATGGTCAAAAATATTACCATATACCGTCCATGGGCTGACTAGTAAGCCAGGGACGAGAGATACGAGGATTACGATTGATCTTCAATCTGCTCTAATAAAAGAGAGCTCGGCAGAGGGCATCATCTCTGTTTTGATACACCATATGGCTCATGCATACTTTCTTGCCTGTTGTGGGTTACCCGCAGAGAATGGCGCCCACTCCGAAAAACAGAATCTTGGCCATGATCTAGCTTATAGCACCCTGGTATATAGAATCATGGAAGTTTTTCAGGCTCAAGGATCCAAGCGGCTTCCCAACCTGTTCCTTTTCGATCGTACACGCTATAACGTCAACAATCCCCGTCAACTTTGCTTTCAGGAGAGGTCCGTCTCCAGCTTGGCCGAACCCGGCAAATGCTGTACCTACCAGTCAACAGATTTCATACGCAAAAATGTATGCCATGATCATGTTTTGACCCTAAAGGAACTACGGCCAGGACAGGAAACAGATGGGAAATCAGCAATGGGCGATCCATAGTAAGTAAAAGCCATGCGACCTCCTTTGATAACAACATATACTTACACTGGAAAATTAGCCCAAAGTCTCACTACATCCACGTTGTGGACCTTGAAAACCACACATTCAACCCAACTTTGCGAACGCAGTACTCTTCTCCACCGTCGGGTTATATTGAGCTACACTATGCAAATTACGCTGTGCCATTCCCACGTTCAAACTTAAGAAGGGATTGCTCTTTGACTTCTAAATTACATGAAGAAGTCAACTTTCTAAACATACCTGCTCCCTCTCATCAAACCTTCTTTGCATTTTACTTGTACTTGCTGAACGGTGATTATCCTCCGGAGATGATTAAAGTCACATCACCTTATTTTGTGGCAACGAAAGCCCAGGGTCCTCCGATTATATCAAAATATTCCCCTGCAGCAGAGGATTACCTGGTAACTGATATCAAGATGTTCAGCCTAGCAAGCATGCTAGATTTTTCAGACTTGAGGGAAAGTGCAGCAGAGAGAATGTATTCACTAGGTGAAACACATGCGAATCCAATTGCTATCCTCGAGGAGATATATCACAGCGAGACTCGGAATGACGATGATAGAGATCGATTGCGCAGATGGGTGCAACAATTCCTTACTAAAACCAACTCGGATTCTGGGGTCACCAATCTCGATATCTTGCAGGCTGAGCAATGGAGTGGCCAACTTGCGAAGCTCAAGGATGACAACGGGCTATTCAACTTGGACTATGGCGCTGCATTCGAAAATTTAGTTATGACAAAGGCTTTAGCGTGTATACGTGCACATACCGGAGAGAACTCAGCAACTAAGCAGCCTACGGAAGCCTCAGAACAACCTGACTACTTATCAACTGCTGAGTCTGAGCTACTCTGTCAAATGAACCCAGACATACTAAAACTGTACGAAAATGTCGTTGCGTCAGGACAGAAATCGGCCTCTAGACCTACGGGGACAGTCGATTCCACGGCACAACAAGACGATAACGGCAGACCTCAGCAATGTTCTTGTCACAGAAGAGGCCAGGCAGGCCAGACTACTGAGTCAATTCACCAGCAATGTCAGTGCGCATTTTGCCATCCTCAACTATTAAACGAACCGGGTTTACATGGACAGGTCCCCTCTTCTCCAATTCACTTGAATGCTACTACACCCATGTTTTTCCCCGGGAGCCCCCAAACTACATGCAGCACTATAAATTATCCTTTCATACCATTCTCTACCCATCACTATTTTAAGCCATGAGCAAGAATGAATTAGTTCGTGGAATGCCTTGTTTGTTATTGCAGCTTGTGGTATAGGGGTTTCAGTTTTTCCGCTGTTGTTGGTCTAAAAATTGTTTGCTCGATTTTATTTATACTGGTGTTTGATTTAATGTTGCGTCAATAAAGGGGAAGGCATTAATAATACCTGTGTATTTTATGTTTTGCCTGTTCCTGGTTCTAAGGAGTTGTAAAGTGAGTAAAAATAATCGATTCTTAAGCCTGCTTCGATAGAGTACAAAAGTTAATTGTTTATCATAGAAGAGGTTAACCGTTATGAGTACAAACATTCATTCATAGTAATACCTGGAGATCGTTTTTCAAGGAGAGGAAATAACAATACTCTAGAAATTGTCCCTTATTATAGTCACTAGAAAGCTATTCTATTGGAACTTATATTAACAAGGCCACTGAACGAGAAAATATAACCACTAAATGAGGAGTGTATGCTAGTTTAAGCCCTTTTCTCCCAGAACGATGGATAGGCAAAAAAAAAAAAAGGGAAAGAGGAAAATTTCCGATCCATATGTCCCGGTCAATGCAATTTATCTTTACTTCGTCATCATTGCGTTGCTGTTCCTCCTTGCTTCTCCTTTACAAAGGCAATGAAATCGTCGATAGCCCCTGGCCAGGCGGCATCAGAGCTCCACCATTGCATGGTCTCGTCTTCCATAGTTTTGCGCATCAGAACCTCTGTCTGCTCCCATAAATCCTTGTTGATTGGACGCTTGTGCCTAGTTTCGATAAATTCGATCCACCATTTCAGCCACGGCACACATTCGGTTTCCCATGCGATCCCTCCATTTTCTGGCGTAAAGAATAGTTGCCATTGCTCTGTGGCGATTTCTATGTTGACGTTGCGCTGTCCAGACATGCGACATAATAGAAAAGTATAGCGGTAAACTCGACGGAAGTATTCGGGGTCAATCGGTAGCCGTCTGCGCAAGCTATCTGCATAAATAGCTTGTTTCTTAATGGTATCACAACTGTAAATCATAAGCAGGCGAAGAGGTAATGGTATGGGTGGGGAGATAAGCGTACTCTGTTCTTTTCCATCCATCTATAAACTGCTCTCGAGTGAATTCTCCCATAGATGGGGAACGCAGTAATTCTGCAATGGCTAAACACGCGACCTCATCTAGCCTAACTTGAATGTCACCAAGGTATTTCATGGCACCATCGATTCCGATCTCATCAGGGCTGTCGGGGTCCTCTACCAGTACCATTAGCGCTAATATACGACGAGGAATCTGTGGCGTAATGTTACCTCGATATTTGTCAAAAATTTTGCTCACTGCAGCCGCCCTGTCTTGTACCGGGCCTGACTGCCCATTTTGAAAGTAACTACCATGGAGGCACTAGATTAGTACCAAATGTAGCAAAGCGGGTAAGATAAAATGGAACGTCATATCGAAATTTTATAAGCAATATGAATAGATGACGCTTTTTAAAAGGAACATAGTATCTGTTATTCAAGGAGTTGAGGTGCGCCTTTTGTGCATTTCCATGTGTATGACGTGGGGATGGCCTGACTGATATGCAGTTTGGTTTGAAAGTCCATGCCGAAACAAAATGGTCAAACGACAAAGCTTGACCTGGTGTAGCGCATATCATCAAGCCCTATACAAAGGACTCGCCTATAAAATGCCCAATATGGGATACTAAACTGGGCTCAAGATTGGTAGGATAGACGGAGGCTCCGCGAAATAGAGGGGTAATAGAGGGGCAACGCGAAGGTGGGAAGGTCAAGGTGGAACAAGTGAGCCTGAATATGAGAAGGAGACATAGGAATATAGGGAAATACATACTCGTCGATAGCCTGGTCTACTTTCCATCCATTCGCTTTGAGACACTGATATCACTAATTGTCAGCATAGATAAGTAACCTTAAGAGCTATCAGAATATAAGCTCGTGACCGACAAGAAGCAACAAAACCCAGATAGTCTTGTACCTTTGTAGCGAGGCTATCCTTTGCGCCTGTAACGCTCACAAACTGTGCTATAGCACTTTTTTGACTTGAGCTGGGTGGCATCGTTACTGGGTATCAGAGGGGTGAAGGCGAAGAAGTGATGCGTGTAGCTTCAAGGATGGGTAAAAGGGCGTCACACTGAACGATATCAAGGCCGAAGTCACGCCCCGGTCATAAACAAGAGAAAGGAATGGCTTCCTCTCCCTCGCATCTACTTCTTGCAGTTGAATGTTTTTACCCCAAAAGCAGAGAATGGGAAGGTGCACGGACCACAGAAGGAAAGTGAGGGCGGAAAAGGCACGTGATCTAGGTTTGAGGTAAGAATAAGCTTAATCTGATGACATAAGCATGGCCATAAAGGGAAGGTGAAGCCGAGGGCCTTTTTCTACCTTCTTTGGGGACATGTATAAAAAAGACAGATAGAAAGATAGAAAGATAGAAAGATGGCAAGATGGGTGGACTATGATACTAGGGAGCATGGTTGAGGTCCTAGATTTAAGCAATATATCCTTGGAGACAGTTCAAAGGGAAAAATAATGGTATCTCAAAGCTTCAAAGCTATCTAAGAAGGCCGTTGAACAAAGTGTTGCCTTTTAAAAGTACAAGCCATATACATCAGTACAAAACTCCAGCAGCGCAGAAACACCATGACCCATTTTGTGTTTGTCGAACTGACGTATCGAAAGTAGATTAAGTAGTGAAAAGGGTATCCTCCTAGATGTATAGGTTAGTAAGGTACGTTAGAATAGAAAAGGCTGTGCACAAAGTCCTACCTCTCGTAGATATTCTCCTATGTCTCCTTGCCTAAATGCCACAACTCCAGTTGGGTCTAACTTTCGAGCCTCCATCGTTGATCGAGCAGTGACTCCAAAACCCTGTAAGAACAACCAGTTAGGTCCTGCTGATATATATAATGATTTGACGCTTGGTAGAATCGAGGAGACATAAGGAGAATCCGGAACTTACAAGTGGCGTATCATCCATTGACAGCACAACGACTCCTTGATGCTCAGGGCAATCCTCACTCCATCTGCCAACATGCGCCTTGACGATATTTCCACCGTATAGGAACGGCATTTCTCCATTGGGCTTAATCCACAGCTTATATCTGGCATGTGGTGCTATCACGTCCAGTGCTGTGATGTGTAGTCTGAATTTGCCAGTCTTTGTGTATTTACCGAGACATGTACCTATCGACAACAGGTTTGGTCTCGCGATGGATGTGGCAAGGTTGGCGACGGAGAGACGAAGGTAATAGACCCTGGAACCGTGCAGTCTGAAGACATGGCGATCGTCTGCAGACTCGTCGCCGGATGAGGTGGGAGGCGCAATGAGGTGGTTGAGAGAACGACCGGTGTAATTGGCGAGCTTCGAGAAGAGGGTTTGAGTCTCGGACTCCGTGAGCGGGCGCATGGCTGATATTCGTCAATATGTGACCCCGGAGTGTGTTGGGACAGCTTCCTTTCTCGTATAAACGGGGATTGATCTTTGATGGCGGGAGGTCCAACGGTTCAATATTGCTGCAGAAATTATTTCCTTTATCGATAGGATTTTTAGAGTTGTGAAATCTTGGCATTTTTTCGCATGGAGAAGAAAATTTATTTACTTTGCTTGCGCGCATCGATAGAACTGAAACCGAAAAGGAATCCAGACGAACAGTTTTTCGCACACAATGGCGGCCAGTGTCTCCGTGAAAAGGAGACGGCTAAGCCCATCGGGCGATGCGGCACCTCTGAAAAGCAAATTTTACAGCCAGGCCGCACAATGGGACCTCGAGCAAGACTACGAGCGAAGGCCGCGGAAGTCGAAAAAGGGCAAGGAGAAGACCCGATTGCCGATAAAGACGCAGGAAGGTACATTGGAACATTTGGAGGAGGATGATAAACCGGACGAGAGCTCGGAGAGTGACATATTTTCCTCGGACGAGGAAGATGGTGAATCTGCTGCGACGACAAAACCAGCTCCGGCGACAGTCTCCTCACTCCCTCCCAAAGTTCAAATACTCGAGGCAAAGGAAGCCCTGGCACGAATAGCTTCCCTTATAAACGAGGATCCCGAGGAACACATGGAGCTTTTTAAGAAGCTGACAGAGATGACGGAATCTGCATCGCTTCCGGCAGTGAAGAAACTCGCGCTGGCCACTCAAGCGGCAGTTTACAAGGATGTCATACCAGGATACCGAATAAGACCGCTAGAAGGTGAAGAATTGACCGCAAAGGTTTCCAAGGAAGTGAGGCAACTCCGTGCGTTTGAGCAGTCTCTCCTTTCGGGTTATCGCGAATACGTACAACAGCTTGCAACACTTGCCAGAGCAAGGCGAGGAACAGAAGTGCACAGCTCAGGCCTGAAAAGCTTGTCGGTTAACTGTGCTTGCAGTCTCTTGACTTCAGTACCGCACTTCAATTTCCGTGGGGAGTTGCTGAAGATTCTGGTAGGACAATTGGGACGTCGGCAGATGGATGCAGAATTCATCAAATGCCGTGAAACCATGGAGGAGATATTTTCCAAAGATGACGATGGCACTATCTCGTTGGAGGCAGTTACTTTGCTAGCAAAGGCAATCAAAACAAAGGAATTCAGGATCCGGCCGAGCGCCCTAGACACGTTCCTTCATTTGCGATTACTTTCTGAATTTTCATCCAAGGGCTCCAAGGATGCAATTGACAAAGAAGAACCAGAGGAAAATAACTTTGGAAAGAAGCCAAAGCAGAAAAGGGAATTTCGAACCAAAAAGACACGAAAATTGATGAAGGAACGAAAAATTGTTGAAAAGGATATGAAGGAGGCTGATGCTCTAGTAAGCCACGAGCATCGGGATAAGATGCAGGCAGAGACCTTGAAACTTGTGTTCACGACCTATTTCCGCATACTCAAGACTCGCAATCCCGAGCTCGTCGGCGCGGTTCTAGAGGGACTCGCTAAATTTTCGCATCTTATTAATCAGGACTTTTTCGGAGATTTGTTAGAAGTCCTCAGAGATTTGATATCTCGCCCTACCCGGTCAAGCTTAAGTTCAGAGAATGGAACTGCAGGCAACGATGAAGATGAAGATGGTGACGGAACAGCATATGGGTCTAACATCAGCGAGACTCGAAATGCTACACGAGATGCTCTTCTCTGTTCTACAACTGCATTTGCCCTTCTTGAAGGCCAAGATGCAAGCAAGGCAGCATCAGCTCTTCACCTCGATCTTAGCTTCTTCATAAGCAACCTCTACCAATCGCTACACACCTTATCCCTTAACCCAGATATCGAATTTCATCCCAGTAAATCACTACGTTTACCTGACCCCAACCCATACAATGACAGTCAAAACGATAGCACCTTGGCCACGAATAGTGCCATGCAGGCCAAAAAAGTTGATTTCCAAACTCCTACAGTGCTACTTATCCGATGCCTCCAATCGATATTAACCGCAAAGGCCAACAAAGCACCGCCTCCGATTCGTATCGCGAGCTTCACAAAACGTCTTATGTCTTCGGCGTTACAACTCCCAGAGAAGTCCGCGTTGGCTGTGTTGTCACTGCTCACCCGTGCTGCGAAACTACACGGACGAAAGATAGCACCTCTATGGAACACCGAAGAACGGAAGGGCGACGGAGTGTTTGATCCAAACGCTGACGATGTAGAAAGGAGTAATGTTTTTGCAGCAACTGTGTGGGAAGGGGAGTTATTACGATTACACTATTGCCCACAGGTTAGAGATGCTGCGAAGGACGTTGAAAAGGCTATAGCTGCTGTCAAATAAATTCATATATTAGAGTAATCCCATGCAAGGTTACCCAGGCCAAATATCCCCCTTTTGCTCAATGTTGGCCGCAATGATTAATAAATACATTAGTATGTGGGATAAACGAAATGTGTCCTGCTCAGGCAATGTCTGTCTTGAGGTCTCTTGAAAGTTGCCATATGTCGTCCATCCCTCAACTCTAACCGTTATCAGCTTCGGATAGCTTCTTGCTCGTAAACGGGGCGTGTTTGTTGCTGATCTCTGCGACTGGTCTCGCCAGTGAATTGAAAGAGTGGCGAGATTTGAGGCAGTAGGGAGACTCCAGGTTTCTGAGACAACGCTCGGAGTGGTCTGGGGGTGCAAACGCCATGAAAAAAAATTAGCCATTGGAAAATGAGAAATAAAATCGATGCAAATAACGAGGACAATATACCGATTTAACAAATCAAACAAACTCCTTTTACTCGCGGGAGCATCTTGACTGGTTCTTCGTACTGAGGTTCGATGAGACGCACATGCAAACGGGTGACGAGCTTGTACAGCGTCGTTCAATTTACCCTGCCATTTGCATAGGCCCTTCGATACCAGTTCGAAGTTCCACCCCATTCGCCATTGCTGTCGCTAGCATCCCGAGACCGAGGGATGCTTTGCTGGCCGGGCCGTCGAGTTTGTGATACCACCAATGACCCCTGAGGGGGTGGTATATATCTCGACGGTTCAGCTGGCGGCGGCAGCGGGTTCTGCGTCGTGCCTGGACGCGGTGGCTGGACTGCGTGCTGATGTTGGCTGGAAGCACGCCGTCCGTTTTGACCACCACGCCGGACATCGCGAACTGGTCCGCTGCCATGGGGTTGACTGCCACGGCGAGGCGGGTGCCTGGCTAGGGGTTGACCACCGCTATAATTGCGGCTCGGCACGATGACGGGCCCCTGATAACCCGTCAACGGCAAACCCCCAGATGGCTGTAGGCCACCCATCCTCGCCTCGACTGCCGCAACTCTGCCGTTGAGCTGATGGAGGTGGTTGGTATTTGCTCTGACCTCCTCCCGCAGCGCCCTGGTTTCGTTCGTTAGCCCGCGTAGGCTTCTCAAGATGGCTTCTGTATTGGCTGCTTGTGCCATCAAGATACGTTCGAAATGGGCGTTGATCACATCACCTACGTGAGTGTGAGTTGCTGCTGGCTCAGTTGGCATCGTTGCTGGCGTCGCTGGCGCCACCGTTCCTTCAAATACCCCCTGAATACTGGGGATAGCTGGCCTCTGAACACGCGCAGGAATCCCATCTGTAGAATGGGAAACCTGTTGGGTGGGGGTAAATAACGGGCCACCCAAGATGATGCCCTCGATGTTTGGCTGGCGAGGGCCATCGCGGTTCAAGAGTCTGCTTAACTCCTCAGTATTCATCTCCGGCCTTGGTAAAGCTGGAGCCGATGATGTCTTCCGCAGACCAGGTCGGTTTCCTCGCGTCGTAACTGGCAGCTCTGGTTGTGGTCTTGGGAGGTTGTCGGCTGCTGGTCGTATGAGAGGTGCGGAATTTGGGGGGACAAAGCTGGATTCACTGTCCCTCAGCCTAGGGTAGTAAATTTTCACTTCGCCGGGGATGTGTTGAGAGGAACTTGGTGCAGAATCTTCCGGCTTGATTCTGCTGGCGTCCTCATCCTTATCAGTTGTCACTCCTGGGTGAGCCTCTGGCCGTGACCAGTCTCTCACATTAAACTTTTCCATGAGCTTGGTAAGGATGGCTGGCCGCTCTCTCGACACCTCCCTATGCTTCCTCTGGATTGGTCTTTGGGTAGCTGGGACAGCAGATAGGGGGTGGAGGTGAGCTCTTGGTGGCGCTGTAGCGTACCGTAATCTTGTTCCATGCAAAGGCCACTGGGGGAAAACAGTTCTCTGAGCATGGGAAAGATCTGGCAGCCGTTGCTTTCGGACTACCAGGTTCACTGAGGGGGATATATATGTGAATAATTTTGAAAACATAAAAGAAAAAGAAAGAAGGAAAGTGCCATGCTTCTGCATCAAAGGCATTAAGGGGATGTTTCAACATACAAGGACAGTCAAAGGATGGGCTGGAACCATCTGTCTCTGCTGGCTTGACCGGAGTGAGAGGAGATTCAGGCTCAACAGCAGCAATATATTCCTCCTTGTCTTCAGCTGGCAGGCTAGGAGCTAAGCTCACTGACAAACACGTTAGAAATTCACTGTCTCGGCTTCTTTGTGGGATAATATTGTCAACACATACTTGGATATATCACTGGCTGGATCACTGTCTCACTTGCAGCAGGGAAGTCGACTGGCACCAGGAATTCTCTTTGATCTGTGCTGGCTTTCCTTTGCTGGCTGCAGAAGCTTGGGAATCCACGGGCTAGGTAAACAGATAGGTAAGTATATATCTCAGCACTTAAGGGGGCTTGAGGGCTAATAATTGGGCTCATGATAGTCCTTAGGCTGATAGTTTTAAATGCCTTAGATCCAGGGGAAGAATCTGGGATTCAAGCTGGGTTTGATATTTGACGCGTTGTCTCCTTCACTTTCTGCTTACCTCTAAGGTCGCCATCAAGGGCAGAGAAGCTTGCTGGCCTAGAGGAGATTGCTGGCAGCCGAACCAGTGCTGAACCAGGTCCTTGAAGCTCTGGTGGATCAGAAGAAGTCTGCTGACAACCGTGGCCTTCCATTGCGTGGCTGAGATGCGAGAACGATAGTATTAGAGATTAGGGGATGAAGGGCTTCAGATCAGGTTTCTTGCTTGTAGGTGTAACAGATAGTCAACAGAAGAACAACAGATATTAACAAGGTCCGATAGGTGAAGCAGGAGGCAGGTGAGAGGATTTGGCCTTTCAAAATATTGTGTTGTGGGTTTCTGAGAAAGGAGAGCTCCTTTACTAGAGCTGTCCTCTGATATGGCGCTAGCGAGGCGCTAACAAGAAGATAGGCAGTTGTGCTGAGAAGTGAATGAATGATCACTTTATATATTGCTTGGGATGACCTGTTAGGGCCAGATTTTGGGCTTATCAGCCGTTAGCCATTATATAGAGCTGGTTGAGGAGGAAGGCAGCAGAGTATCAAAGCCTTCTAGCCCTGTGACTAGCAACCAGGTTTATATATTGGCAACAATCATTCTAGATTATATATCTGCTTGTTAGGAAGGTCACTCCACCATTAAGCCCCAATTCACTCTTACCTTTAAGGATATCAGGTTGGTGCCAAAATGAGGGAATTGGCCGGGAGATATATGGTCAAAAACTGGATATATAGAACATGAAGTTCTACAAAGAGGAGGCAAGGGTAGTAAGTAGTATAATCGTTTTTTTTAGCTGACTAGAACAGGTAGGTATCATTCTTCAAAGGGTCAAAAAGAGCTGACAACCAAAAATCATACATCACAGAAACAGTCGTAAACAAGGTTCATTAACAGGGGGATATCGTGGGGCTTATTCTGATAGCACATATGAAAAGAACATACAAAGAAATCCAACAAAAGGAAAACATTAAACTCGCAATATTAGGTGGCCATTTCATAACAGCCGCCACAGTTACTAATAAGTCGCTGGGCAATATGGACAATACCTATTCTCTTAGGAGATAGGTAAGGGTATGAAGGGGATATCCATGAGAAGCCAGCGGGTAAAGGTAGCTTAGTGCACATATAGATTATTGGACGGCGGTATCGCGACGACGGAATCCAAAGAGACTACCAAAAAAGTTGACGAATATTGCGCGCCACAGGGCTTTCAAGAAGTTATCCCGTCGATGAGCTGTGAAGGAGCTGATGGATTGGTTTCCAGTTGTGGGTCGAGGTTCCTCTGAAGCTCCATTAGTTTTTGTTCCATTAGTGTTTGCTCCATTGGTATTTGCTCCGTTGGTATTTGCTCCATTGGTGTTTGCTCCATTGGTTTTTGTTCCGTTGGTAGTGGCCTTGACGGCAGGGGCACCAGGCGCAGTAGAGCTGGATGCTGGTCCCTCTACGGATTTGGGTGTAGAGTCAGAGGCATCAGGTGCAGCCTTCTTAGTCTCCTCGGGAATAACGGACCTTTCAAGGGCAGGTGCTGAGATAGTAGGGGTAGATTCTGACGCTACGGTAACCGGCCCCTGTGCATCTTTGATCAAAGGTATTTCCGCCGGCTGTGGTTCAGGGGTAGCATTGGCAACCGTTGATTCTTGTGGGACAGCATGGGACTCCGTATCCTTGGAAGGCTCATCTTTACCCTCGGTCTTGACTTGATTTTGAGACGGAGTGGGAACCTCGGATGGAGCTTGCTCTTGAATAGTGGCCTCCTTGAGATGCTCTGGGGCTTCCTTTCCAGAGATGGATCGTTCATCGGTCGTGGGGACGGTATCCGGAGCTGGTTTGGAGTTAGTCGTATCGGACTTGGTGACATGGGTTGCTAGTACTGCGGCCGCAGGAATAACAACAGCAGCCCCCAAAGCTGCGGCGGCTATAGCTGCACCATTGGTTTTAGGGGCATCCGTGGCCTCTGCACCCTTATCAGTGGCGGCTTCCTTTGGTGGGTTCGTCTCAATATTTGCATCTTCCATCGCAAACTCTGCCTTGGATTCCGGTGATTGAAGTTTTGTCTGTAGACCAGTAACCTGGAATGAGTCTGCTGGAACATCGGGTGAATCATTTTTGGATTCACCTTCGTCTCCTGAGGTTACCTTCTCAACGGGCTGCTCCTCTGGGGTGACTTCCTTCGTAGTTTCAGTCTCACCGGCAGACGGCTCAGTCTCGGTACTAACGATGGGCTGTGAGGGTTCGTTTACATCTTCCTTTGACACCTCGTCAGTAGGAGCTAGCACGTCTTCGGACACAACAGTCTTTGCAAGGTCCTCCTTTACGTCCTCAACAGAGACAAGCTCATCGGCAGCCTGTTTATCCTTTGAATCGTTGATAGGCTGTTCAATGTCCTTGGGCTCCTCTGCAGGAACAACGGAGTGCTCTTCGACTTCCTTCGAAATTGGCTCCTCTGAAGCTTCGGTTTCAGTTACGGCCTCTTCCTTTGCAGTCTCTGGCGCAGCATTTTCCGTTGGCTCAATTGGGGCGGGTGCGACCTCCTTTACATCAACAGGATCACTTGGTTGGGGTGACTCCTCGAGATCCTCTGCTTTGGAGACTTCATCCTGGGTGGTCTCCGGTTCCGGCACAGAAGAGGGCTCGTCCGCCACCGCCTCAGCAGCTACAACATCGGCCTCTTGACTCTCGGCCTCATGCTCGGCTGCGACAGCTTGTTTCTCAACCACAGGCTCTTCCTCGACGAGCTCAACTTCCTTGTCGTCAGCTTTGGCACTGTGGTCCAAGCTCTCTTCGGGGTCGGATTTAGGTTCATCCATAGTCTTGGCAGGTTCCTGAGGCAACTCACTTGTGACGTCACTAGGGATTTCTTCGATTTCCTTGGGAAGTTCTGGCTCATCAACAACAGCAACATCTGCCTTCTCTTCTTGTTTTGTCACCTCAGGAATATCAATTGGTGCTCCTGTAACAATTGGCTCTTGCAATTGAACATTGTCTGCTTCATTCGTGGCTTGAGTCGTGGCCAAATCGTCATGAAGTTCCTCAGGCTGTTGACCAACATCGGGCTCTCGAGACCCTTCCGAAACTTCGGCGGCCGACTCGTTCGAAGGCTCTTCCACTACTTGACGCGTCGTTAGATCGGCAACAGCAGTCGACTCGCCCTTTATCTCCTCGCTGGGAACGTCGGTTTCTGGTTCAACTGGTGCAGGAGTTGGTGCCTCGGTATGGGCAGCAGGGTCTTCTTTAGTTGCCCCTTCAACCTGGACTTGTTCAACCTCGGAGATTTTCTCCTTTTCTCCGCCTGTTGGCACTTCTGGTTGCTCGCAAACAGGCTCAACCGCCTTTTCTAAGGTCTCGTCATCCTGTACATGCTTGATATCGTTTGTTTCAGGATTTTCTTCACTGGCAGCTTCCAGCTGTGCAGGGGCTGGTGAGGGTTCCACTAGAGTTGCAGAAACTTCTTCGGAACCGTCCTTGTTACCGGCTGTCTCTTCCTGAGTATCAACCTTGGGTTCCGCCTCTTTATCAGCCGCGCTAGGCTCCTCAGGTTGACTGATGACATTGGCTTCTGTGCCAACAGGTTCATTCAACTCCCTAGACTCTTCAGTCTCATTTCTCACAGGAGGCTCAGAAGTTGCAGGTTTATCCTCAGAAATTTCATTTGTTTCTTTTTCAGTGGTCTTAGGGCCCACGGCTGCGCTAAGATCAAAATCCGAAGCCTCTGGGTCGGCTTGCTGTGACTTGACGTTTTGGAATCCCCCTAAGGCTGCCACGCCTCCTAGTGTCGCTACGCCTCCTAATGCAGCAACACCTCCTAATGCTGCCAGATTAGAGACCACAGGTTCATCGGAGGTGACCTCATCAGCCTTTTCCTCTGGCTCAGTATCCTTCACAGCAATCTCCTCAGGTTCCTCTTTGGCGATTTCTGGAGATTCTGAGATTTGCTCGGTGGCTTCCTCCTTGACTTCAGTAGGTTCAGAGGTCTCCATTGCTTCCACCTCCGGAGTGTCGGTGACAGCGTCATCTTTAGGGTCTTCTGGCTGATTTTCAGGGATGACATCGTCATTTTCAGGGACCACAGCAGCCTTGCTCTCGATTTCAAGAGGTTGAGAAACCTCGGCTTCGTCAACTGGGGCTGGGGCATCAGCGGTGGACTCTTGCTTGACCTCCTCGACTATCTCAGATTCAGGGGCATCCTTGGATATTTCTTGGACAGAGACCTCTGGCTCTTCTGCAGCGGGAGCTTCCACTGCATCAGTTGGAGCGTCCTTGCTTAGCTCTTGGGTATCAGAAGGAACTGGAGCGATATCCTTGGGCTCTTCGCCGGGCTCATCTTTGGACACCTCACGAATAGGATCTGGCTGGGATGCATCCTTTTCTGGTTCTTCGCTAGCTGTCTCAACTTCAGTAACTTCCTCTACCGCCGCCTCAGGGGCTGGATCAGCCTTGGGTGTGTCGTCCACTGGTTCTTCAGCAGCAACCTCAGCCTTGTCAATGGCAACCTCGTCTTTACTCAACTCCTGAGCCTCGATAGCGGCTTCAGCGTCATCAACGACAACGGCAACTTCATCCTTGGCTACCTCGGGTGTTGGAACAGGCTCGGAGGCTTCTTTGTTTGTAGTTTCAGTCTTATCGTCAACTGGGTCAGAAGTAACTTCTTCTTGCGACGCCTCTGGCACAGCCTCGGAGGTGATAATTTCTGCTTCCTCGTTGGTGACTTCCTCGTTGGTGACTTCCTCGTTGGTGACTTCGTCCTTGGTGACTTCGTCTTTGGGTTCTTCTGCGGCAGGTAGGGGTACATCCTCAGCTGGCTCTTCCATAACTGCTTCCGGTGCTTCTGTGGCTGGAATGTCGGCATCATCAACGGAAATCTGTTCTTTGGATACAACAGGAATGATATCTGCGTTGGAGGCTGTTGTCTCGGGTTCTTCTGTTTCGGGCTCCTTGGAGGCTGGGGCCTCGGAAGTATCTACGACCTCTTCATCCTTGGATTCGATTGGTGCAGGGTCTGACTGAGATACGATCTCTTCCGTCTCCTCTGCAGTTTCCATCGAGACTTCAGGTTCAGTCGTCGTGGGCTCCTCGGTTTTGTCAACTACAGCCTCCTCAGCTGCGGATGCCTCGGGGGCAACGCTAGCTGGAGGAATTGTCACCTCGGGCTCTTCTGGTGCTTCAGGCTCAGTGGGGAGCTGTTCGCTTACAGCCTCGGCCTCGGGGGCGACCTTCTCGGCCTCTTCAGTTGAGGCTTCTGGGGCGGTAGCAGGAGTTTCGAGAACATCATCAGAAGGAACCTCTTTATCGGCAACTGCTTCTTTGCTAACTTCCGTGCTCGTTGGTTCTTCAATAGGCTCCTCTGTTTTGGTGACGATTGTTTCCTCAACCTCAACTGGAGCTTCGACTGCGGTAGTTTCTAGGGCAGAGTCGGCCTCTGGGACGGTTGTCTCCTTCTCAGCCTCAGGTTCCGCAACAACAGATTCCACGGTTTCCTCAGAGACTATCTCTTCCTGGCTGGCCTTTGGCTCCTCAGCTGCAGCCTCTGGCTCTGAGGCAATTGGTTCTTCAACCTCAACTGGAGTGTCTTCTTGAACAGCTTCGGAAACCAAAGCAGCCTCCGGTACGGGTGTTTCCTTCTCAACCTCTGCCTCAGTAACTCCATCTTCTACCTCTTTGTTAGAAATGGCTTCCTCCTGAGGCAATTGGGTGCTCCCCGGCTCTTCGACAGCAGCCTCTGGCTCTGTAGCAGGTTCCTCAATATTAATAGGAGCATCCTCCTTTATGGTCTCCGGGACCAGATCAGCCTCCAGGACTGATACGTCTTTCTCGGCTTCGGGTTCGGCAACAACCGGTTCAGTAACCTCGTCAGTGACCTCTTTGGTAGCCACAGGCGCTGACTCTAGCTCAGTCACTGGCTCATCCTTAGTTGGCTCCTCCGAAGTAACCTCCGGCTCATCGAGAGCCGGTTCGTCAATCCCCTTAGAGACGACAGCTTCCTCGACGTCTTCTACAGCTGGATCCTTTGGTGTGTCCTCTGGATTTTCAGAGGTTGGCTCCTCAGCGACCACTGATGTCGACTCTGGCTCAGCCACTGGCTCCTCCTTAGCCGGCTCCTCTTTAGCTGGCTCCTCCTTAGCTGGCTCCTCCGAGGTGACCTCCGGTTCTTCGAGAGCCGGTTCATCAATCACCTTGGAGACAACAGTTTGTTCGACGTCGTCTACGGCCGAGTCCTCAGGTACGTCCTCTGGCTTTTCGGAAGTTGGCTCATCGACAACATTAGAGGCAGGCTCCTCAGCGACTGCTGGTGCCGACTCTGTCTCAGCCACTAGCTCATCCTTAGCTGGCTCCTCCGAGGCGGTCTCCGGTTCTTCAAGAGCCGGTTCATCAATCTCCTTTGAGACGACAGCTGCTTTGACGTCTTCCACAGCAGAGTCCTTGTGTACATCTTCTGGCTTCTCGGAAGTTGGCTCATCAACAGTAGTAGAGGCAGGCTCCTCGGCGACCACTGGTGCAGACTCTGGCTCAACCACTGGCTCATCCTTGGTTGCCTCCTCCACAGTGGCCTCTGGCTCTTCGAGAGCCGGTTCTTCAACCTCCTTAGAGACTACGGCTGCTTCGACGTCCTCTACAGCAGAGTCCTTATGTACATCCTCTGGCTTTTTAGAAGCTGGCTCCTCAGCGACTGCTGGAGCGGACTCTGGCTCCTCCACGGCGGCATCGGGCTCGGCGGCAGCTGGTTCTTCAACCTCTTTTGAGACGACAGTTTCATTACTTTCCTCCAAAGGCAGGGTGGTGGGTTCATCCTTCGACTCTTCAGTTGGAACCTCTAGATTTTCAGCAATTGGTTCATCAGCTGTATTAGAAGCAGGTTCCTCCTTGGTAACCTCTGATACTAAATCGGTTTCAGGCAAAGTAACGTCCTTCTTCAGCTCTTCACCTGCAGCTTCCGGCGCTGTGACGGCTGGCTCTTCAGCGGCAGCAGAAACGATTTCTTCTTTGGCAACCTCAGGCACCACATCGGCCTCGTCAGCTAGCACAGCATCGGAGGTAGTTTCGGTGACAACTTCAGGGGTAGCTTCCGGTACCAGATCGAGTTTGGGCGCACTCTCTGGCTCCTCGGTTACAGAGTCCAGCTCTTTCGGGGTAGGCTCAGGCTCCTCGGCAGATTTGGAAGTAACTTGCTCTTCTGCAGCTTCTGGTACTACAATAGGTTCAGAGACATCCTTCTTCGGCTCCTCAGTGATAACCTCGGATTCGGCGACAAGAGGTATTTCAACATTGTCAGTGGTGTCTTCCTTCTCCTCAACCTTGTCTAGATCAGAAGTTTCGACTACGTCCACCTTCTCAGGAAGCTCCTCCTTAGAGTCCTGGGCGGGTTCTGTGGCTTCCACCACCGGTTCTGGTTCCTTCTCTAGCTCCTTTGACTCTTCTGGGAGCTCGGTCGTGGATTCTGGAATAACGTCTTCGGACCGTACTGTTGTAACCGGTTCAGGGGCCTGTTCAGCTTCCTCTTCGGCATCATCAGCCTTTGGAATATCCGCGACTACCGGCAAGACATCTGGTATTGGCTTTGCATCAACAACAACCTCAGATTCGTCGACGGTTGGCCCCTTCACCTGCTCGGGGATGGAGGAATCTTGTTTCAGCTTGGCGACGTCAACAGGTACAGACTCCTCGCTCTTTTCTAAGATATCATCCACCGTGACTTCTTTAGCGTCGCCGTTTTCTTTACAGACTTCGTCCTTGACATCGTCGGAAGAAACCGTTACCTCATCCTTCGAGGGTACGGCTTCCGTTGCCGGCAGGTCTTCGGGTACGTCCATGGAAGCGTCCTCCTTCGCGACGATAGAGTCTACTGCGTCGTCTGGCTTCTTTTCCTCCTCCGGCGCTGCTTTATCCACTTCGTCAACGGGCGGTTCTTTATCGTCAAGTTTGGCCACGACGACCGGCGGAGCTGGTACGTCCTCGTCTGCCGCCTCCACCTCGGCGTCCTTTTCTTTTTCTTCCTCAACGGGCTCCTTTGAGGTGGTTTCGGTGGTATCGGTGGTATCGTTGATGTCGTTGGTGTCGGTGGTGTCGGTGGTGTCGGCGGGGGTATCAGATGTGCCGTTGGTGGGTTTGGAATTGTCAGTTTCGGAGGTGGTAGGAGCGGTGTGCTTTACGACGAGGACGTTGTTGGCAATGCCATCTTCGTCAACAACTAAACAGAAACCACAACGATCAGTCACCGGTGTCCAGCTCGGTTAATCAATAAGACGAGTCTCGGTGAATTCAAGACTTACCTGTGTCGAGATCTTTGTCACAGAACCAAGAGCTCTCGTCCGTGCCGAGCCGGAATCGATATTGGTGCTTGCCCTCGGGCAGCTGGAATTTCATGGAGAATTCATACTCTTCATCCTGCGTAGAGCTATCCTCGGCGGTCGACGTATCTTTGGAGCTTACGAGCTCAGGCTTAAGCTCCACTGGCTCCCATGCCGGGTCTGCGAAGGACGCAGCAACGAAGACTGATGGAGTTTTGCTTGGTCGACGGATCGCAATGGTGATGGGGTGTTTGAGATCTTCAGTCATGGCTAAAGAGTTGGCTGTTTCCTCTGGGTATTTATCTCGTGTATCTGCGTGAACTCGTAACGTCGTGGCCGTGAGAATCGTTGAAGCTCTGTGAAGCTAGCTATGATATACAGACCAATAATAGAATTTTCTGCAGCAAATTATTACAACGCGGAGGGCAAAACAAAATAAAAAGCTCGAAAAATCAATAGTATGCCCCCAAAAGACGACGAGGGTATATCAACAGGCAAAGCAAAAAAAAAAAAAACAACAGCAGAAAGAGGATGACGGGCGAGAAACTTTTGATAGACAATGGCAGAGCTCTTCGAAGCTAGGAGGCTGTTCCCTTGACAAACTGGAGGGGAAGAGGGAGATTGAAGAATGGACAATGCAGGAAGAGTCTTCCAGGGGGCTTGATGCAATGTTTATTGGTTTAATAGAGGGAGATCTGAGCAAATGGCTGCTGTTAATTCAGAAAAGAAAACTCAGAGCAGAGAGTCAAAGCCCAAAAGCAATATGGGGCACAAATTCACACCAGCAAGCCGGAGTGTCCTCATCCTGCCTGAACAGGCTAGCGCTGCTGTTTTGTTGTCAGAGGGATGGCCGCTTAGCGTGAGTAAAAAGTGCTTGCATCCCTGTGCATTCAAACGTTTAGCCGGAGCTCATTTGCTGCAGCTCACGGCCTGCTGAACCGCCGCCGCTTTGCTTTTTCCAGGCTCCATATTTCGAGGCCGGCTGTTTACTGTATGGCGAGCACCATGGCCGCTTCTACTGGGGGACTGCCCATCAGCAGCCTAACTGGCCGCCCGCGACTGCAGCACCTTAGGCATGCAGGAGGCAAGGCATGCGATGATGCAAGTTGGGCAGGAAAACAAACCGCAAGCCTTTTTTTCTATGCATGCAAACGCTATAAAATTCTGTGCACGAAGCTCGGACTAGAGGGAAATAGTTCTGCAGTAGTTGAGACATTTAGTGGAGTCATGTGATACCATAACGCTTGCAGGGAGCGAGCTAGAGAGATAACAAGGGCAGATCATGCTCATCCGAGGTCCAACACGGCATTCTATCTAAAGGTCTTATCTACAGCAGCCGGGAGAGGCAGATACAGAGTAACAGAAGGGGAGAGACAGAAGCTGGGAAGGTAACAGTAACAGGTAAAAAATTCCACAAGGTCTCATCTATCATTTCGCATATTCAGAAGGTCATTGTCGTTATGGAGAGTCCAGGAAGAGACGGTGTAAATGGTGGGGCAATAAGTATGAAAGGTAAGAAGGAGTACGGAGTAGTGTACTTCTTCGTTGAACAATGAAGGTCAGCGCCTCAGTGGAGGTAGGCTGTCCTTTAAAATAGAAAAAGTGTCCCTGGCTTCATACATGGCCAACCTCATAGAGATCGGGTTCTCGTTATCAAGGGAAGAGGACAGCCTCACATAGCGATGTTCCGCTATGGAAGCAAAACCAGCGGATCTAGAAACAGGGTCTCCATTGGTGGCCAATTCACGAGCAGGCATATCCGGGATGGTGGTATCCTGGTCAACATATGCAGTATCAGTAGCCCAGTAGTCAGGTCGTAGAGAGCAAGAAGTCGCTTGGTGGGACCAGATACACGAAGCACAGGCTCCCTTGCCGTCCTGGAAATTGGCCCGGTCAGCTCCAACGATACACTGCGCAAACGGGCCATTGCCGGCTGCGCATTTAGTGCATGGTTCAGCTGCTTCGCGGCCGCGGGAATAGTTAATGATGGCATTATTCTGTGAAGTGGTATTAATCGGCTTCGCATTGAAAAAGCCGTCTGGACTCCTCCAAGTAATGGGCCGACGCTCAGGCATCCTCTTCATGTTTCTTGTTACCCTAGATCCGGGCAGAACCTCAAACTTTCGCTTAACGGTTAAAAGGCGGTTATTCTGGAATGTGCTAATGTATTCAGAAACACAAACACCATCGATACCTCGATATCGATGTGGAGGAGTGGGGGGACGGGTTATCTCCGGTGTGGGCGAACGTGCTGTAACCGCTGATGCTTCGGAGTCCGAGGTGTAGGAATCTAATAACCCGCCATCGCCATCTGACACAGAGGGCGAAGACGTAGCAGCAAGGGGGGTGGGCGTGGAAGGAGCAGGTTGGACTCTATAGGTGTTGGGTAATTCAAAAGCAGAGCTCAATCTTGCTAGGTTTTCCCTTTTAAATATTCTCAATCCAGCATCACGAACGTAGTCAGAAATATGAGGGTATGTAGGGTATTTAGGGTATCTCTCCTCCCCGTTTTCCTTTTTGACCGGAGTAGAAGAACGAGCTTTAAATTGCTGGCGAAAGGTGTCACGGAACCTCTGGTATTGATGCCGTTTCTGAGTATCATTCGCCCGGATATGAGCACGCTGCATCTTGAGGATCTCGTAGAGATAGGCGATGCAAGTGATGGCCAATGCAAGTATATGGTATCACCCCCCTGCCCTGTCCGCCCTAGAAATTAGCCGCCCTAAAGTCCGAGTAAGTGATCGCTATCACTCACAAATTTCACCCGCCGAGTAATGATCAGCCCAGAGTATCGCAACGTAGCGCAGTCAAGGTAATAAATCTATTTTCCTGGTGTCGATAGTCGTGTTAGTGACAATTGCTAACCTGCAAGAAAGATGTGCTTTGTGGTGCGACCAACACAACACGAAAGAAACCTCCCGAGGCCGGATCGAGGGGTAGGTCACGTGATATATTAGCCCTGGTTTCGGATCTCGGGACGGGGCGTTCCGATAAACTTAATCTAGCGCCAAGACATGAGGGACAAATTCGTGGCTTCAAGTCGCATTTTTCCTACGATGGGACAACTATTCCAGCCCAGGAATACGAAAATCTCGCCGATGATCTACAAGCGAAGGGGCTTGCAAAGCCCGCCCCGTCATTCGGTGTTGGAACCTTGGAGTCTGGCCCCGCTTCGCTTTCTTGCGTCCCGGCCTCAGTGGTTTGTGCTCAGCTGAAGAAATTATTTAATTTGTGATTATCGTTACAGAAAGCTGCTCGTAACGCCATAGTTATGGATAACATCATATTTTCCACGTGGAACATGCGAGAAATAACGGAAATATATATAGAGAGCGAAATATTCCCAACAAATTCGTCAAGTCGTTAAGGAAATCAAAAGAGATGGGGAATAAATAATATAGCACGAAGGGTCAAGAAAACGGCTTGGAAATCGATGTCGAGAATATGTAGAACTTCAAAAGATTTCCAGATCTTCAAACTCTACTACCAGCGAGTTCGATGAAGGGCTGTTGTCATGGATAAATTGTCCACCATTTCTCGCCGCCCACATGGTACTCGATATGGAGATATTGGCTGGCCGACAGGCATAGACACCAACATGCACACTCTTGTCCTCTACTCCCCAGAAAAACCATGTCACCTCGCGCAGTTTTCGCCAGGACTGGGCAGCCGAACCCGGGCTTTGACTAGATTGTTGTTCCGTCGAAAACGAAGACGGCGGAATCTGATACCACACCCAGAGAGAATGTCCGATGCGTTCCAGTTTAATCCGCAACGATGTTATGCTCGTTGGTTGGTTGGCTGGTGCTAGGGGGGAGAGACACCAGTCTGCTCCGTCTGAAGTGGCGCTGACAGATGATGCATTGACAGTGCCAGCGGAGAACTCAAGGCCGGCTTTCACCCATTTGCCTTGCCCTAGGTTAAAGGCTGGGTATGGTGGGGGTTGGAACGGTTGTTGTTGCTGGCTGTCCCCAGCTTCGTTAGAGTCATCGTTATCTAAGTTAATAATCGTGGTTGGTATAGATTCATTGACGTTGTTGGATCTGACCATGAAGAGGGTTGGTTAGCTGCTAATTACATGCACCTTAAGGATCAAAGTTGTGACTTACTGGGTCGCTAATCGCGGCCCTGGTGGAGGACCTGAAAAGATAACCAGGCCACCCTGGTCCCATTCCATCTCCCAGTCCGCCGTGACTGTTACCTCGGCAAGAACAAACGGCCGCCGGAGGGAGGTGTATAGTATCGGGGCTGTCGAGGTTTCACGGTCTGGCGGCTTACGCCAAAGATCTGTATCCGGACGGGCCGCAAGGGAGAAATACTCCATGCTCTCTGGTAATGTATATCTTGATGGCACATTAAGTGCGGTGAAGGTCGACGGATTTGGAGGCATGATTGCCGTTGACAGGAAAAAGTTGACCCCGTAGGGTTGGAGGCCGCGGTTCTCTCGGGTCTTAAAGCCGCACCTGGGTTGACTTTTTGTTGGATTTTGAAGACAAAGAAGATTTTTGGCTTGCGCTTAAGCAACGTTGCCCTTTTCGGTCTATACCCGCTCCCAAAATCACACAGCAGTCAGGAATAAAACTCTGGAATATAGCTCCCTTGGCTTGATATAATACCGCCTTGCACTCGACGGAGGAATTCAGCTATGGTGCAGGGCTGAAGGACAATATGATCCAGTAGTATGCTGCGCGCGTATATTCCTGGCTATTTTAAGCACACGAGTTCCTGAGGCGAAGCAACCGGGTAAGGGGGGACCGATAACTTTCGCTTGAACAGGAACTGCTCTCAGCCCTTGGTCGCGTGATGAGAAGAGGAAAAGTTTGGCGAGAATGAGTTGGCGATAAGAAATAAGGCCCGGTATGGTATGGCAAGGTCTTTATGGCTGAGAGGACCGTACACCTTATAATGAATGAAAAAAAAGTTGTTAAGTAAGGCCCAAGAGCCAGCAGAAGACTAGGAGTTAATAGCCGTCATGTTCTCTCATAAAGGAGATAAAAAGAAATTAAGCTAGCGGAACGAAGGTTTGTCAGTCTTAATACCCATGCACGATGGAGGGAGAGCTATTAGCCACCGATGGCGGATTTGTTGCCCCGACCCAAAAGCGGGTGCTGTGGCTAAAGACGTTTTGCACACCCCCGATGAATATAGTAGATCAAACAAGGACCCACATAACTAGAAGGCGGCTTTAGTATGCGAGCTCCGTGTATGCATGCAGAGTAAAGCAATTAAGTTGAAATTTTGCCCAAAGGGTATAACTGTACTTTGCTGTTAGCCTCCCACTCGGAAGAAAAACAACTAAGGAATGGCACAACTGCTGAAGGGTGATAGGTAGATCTCAATTATGCAGCAAGTGGGTTATGCCGACTTGAAGCTGTGAACGGCCGGTGGGAGCAATGCGTAGGTCATAGAGTACCCGATATCATCAAAGAGCTAGGAGAAACCACGGCTTCCTTCCCCAGATGGGCGAGCAGGTGAAGAGTACCCCGTACTAGTGTAGTATGCGCGGAGGAGAAGAGGAAGTCGGAAGGGCTGTAAATGATAGCCATCCATGATTCCAGGCATATCCCGGGTCTTATAGCGTAGCGTCAACTTGTACCCAAAAATTTGCTACATCCAGCCGGGGTTCTAGGTTTGAGGGTAAGTGCTACGATGGGCCGTCAAAGCACGAATTGGAGCCATGACATTCATCATTTTGATCAATCAGGGTTAGTTCTGGAAATGTTCCCATTTCCCGTTTTTAAAATCAACCTTTGTGATTCGCGGATGGTAAGCTAATTGTTGCCAGGGCGGGAGCGGTGCTACATGCTGTCAGTGTTCAGCAGCGCCGCTTCCAAATCGTACCGCAAAAATGGATTGCATGCTGACTGGCGGACACAAAGCCACCAATTACGGGCCGACTTTTGACGAGATAGGGCAGATATTTCGACTGATTCTCAAGAAGGAAGACGAAGGACCCCGGCAGGATCAGCACATGACCAGAACCGCTACATGCTCGTTAATGCATGTAGGATAAGGCGCTGGAGCTTTGTGCGTGTGGAGGATCAAGCCCGAGATGGTTGTAACTAAGTGTCAAGGCTTGGCTCAGCTGGGATGCAAATCCAGTGCGCCACCAAACCGATCAGATCGCGAACCTTGAGAGACAGGCGACACTGTCGTATGTCACTAAATGCGCAGGCACTCTCAAGGCCTGGATTGTTGGATTTAAGGTTGGTTGACCGATGATACATGGCACGAAGCAGGTTGCCACCGCATAGATAATTTCGGATTGATCTGTGGACAGGGTTCCTAATTCTAATCCCACAGGAGCTGTTATTAAGCTGTTGACGCACATACGTATGCTCCCCACCTGGATGTGATGCATGAAGCTTACCAGACCTTTGGTAATATTGGGTGGCACGTGTAGGGGATCAGGCTGCAACGGCTCAGAATTAACCTCCATCCTCGGGTGTCAAAGCAGGGGAGCTAGCTTCTCCGTATAATACTCCCGAATAAACCGCAAGGAAAGGGTTGTATTACTGATCTTTACCCCTGAATGACCAAGTTGTCGATAATAATTCGTGAGTACTTGTTCATAAGTAGCGCCTTGTGTTCCTTCCGCCACATTGGCCAGACGTGGCGATTCTGGGTGTATATAATATCATGTTTACATGTTAGGGGCGTACTATGGCCACGGTGTGAGCCTGGTTTGAGGGGTTGGTTCTACCTCATAGGCAGCCCAATATCTGTGACGATGTTATTTTGTTGAAGCGGGAGCTTAGAGCCGATTCAGTGATGTATCAGATCAAATAGCCAAACAAACTGTTTGAAAAAGGCAGCTACAAACGTGGCCTAATTTTGCAGAATCGCGGCAAAGCCCGAATAGAGTTGCCTCCTGTCATTCATGCCACGCGAGTGTTTAGTTTTTTGGTTTCTTCCTCTTATTGGGACATTGGAAAGAGCGCCTCGTCGGAGTCGCCGTGAGTTTCATTTTTCAAGGCAACTCTATCCGCACGTCCAGGGTAACATGACGCTTTTCATGACACGTCAGGTTTATTGTAGTGCGACGGTCCAATGAATCACGGCGTTCGTTATCGCCACGGGGACCCGAGATGAAGTGAAAGCTATTCGTGTCTAGTTGCGATGCAGAATGGCTAAGGGGCTGAACCGTCTCTCACATGTGTGTGTATTGTTGTGGTATGTTGTAAGCCTAATGGACCAATATAGTATCATCTCATCCATGTCCACGGAGACACCACGACCCTGATCAGGCTAGCCCCGCAAACTGGGGCCCTGTACGGAGTTATAACTGTGACTCTGTACTCCATATATAGATGGCTGCATGGATTTCCTCGCCCCTGGCTGTTATACGTGACGAGGGTCAAGTGTGTAATTTGCAGACGAAAATGGCTTTACCTGGTATCCCTGCTTCAGGTGAGTGAAAGAAGATATTAGACAAATTATAACTGGGCGTTTAATATGGAAAATATTGAAATATACCGCGTGTCTGTTGCATAGAGCACGCAATCTGTAACCCGCAGCCGACAGGGATGACTTTGTCAAATGGAGATCCTGGTGTTGTTAGCAAGGGACGAAATAAGCAAAAGGTAAAAATACAGGTTATATCTTCAGAATTAGCTCGAGCTGGGGGTCTCGTCTCGGCCGTCCTACAGAATGACACACCTGCCACGGCCCGCTGCCGCTTGGGAAGCCTTAAGGCATAGCGGAAGCGGACCGGAACGGACACGGTTGCCACGGTCGCTGTCAAGTAGGGATAGGTATCATCATAATAGTCAATTTACTTCAAGCAGTGCCACTATGGCATGAGAGAAGGTCCCGTGGACGTCATCCTGCTCTTGCCAGCCACCTCGTCCCACAGAAGCTATCCCGGTTAAGATCAGGGACCGCTACCAAGAAGCGTACACGACTGATGCGGCCTCGCGGTCGTGATGGGTCCCTATGCAGAGTTGATGCGTCTTGATGCGGATTGACGGCGGATTGACGGAGCATCGATGCTTCATCGAGGGAGGTCGTCAGAAAAGTCTCTGCACGAGCCACAGCATCCCCGTCAGCCCTACAAGCACCAGCCACTCACGGGACGCGCGGTGGAGACGGCCTCAGCTGGCAGTGTGGCGCAGTCCATCGCGACAACGACGTCAACTCTCTCTGCGATTATCGTATTTGTTGGCACCGAGAAACTCCCGAGGGCCAGAGACTCGACGCCCGGGTTCTTCTCCCATATTCGACAATCTTCTCCTCTATTTGTCATTGCAGGCAGCGAAGCGAGGTCGATCCTTAGACCTGTGACTCTCCCGTCTCTTGTCTCTCGCAGGGGTATCCGACTCGCAAGGTGGGCACGAAAATGGTCTGCTCAAAGTGCCAGAAGAAGGTCGCGAAGACGGAGCTCGCCACGCCGGCGGTTAAGAGGAAGAGCGAGATGTACTACGGGTCTCATCTGGCTTCTTCCGGCGGCGGTGGTGGCACACGCAGTGGCGACAGCAAGAAATCACCAGCAACATTGGGGAATACCGGGATCTCAAAGGTATGTGTGCTATATGCTGTTTGCTTGATTCGATGGTTCCCCTTCAGTTACCTGTGACTCGACATATCTGGCCTGCATTCACATGTCGGCCCTAGAATATGCATGTCTCACAGCACGCTGCATGAGATAAACGGTTTTTCCGTCTGCAGGGCCGTGATGTCTATACATATACCTGTTTTGTTGTTATTTGTTTTGTATACTGGGCCTATAGGGAGGCTTAGCCGGCTCAAGTTTTCCTGCCCTGCACTATACTCATGACTCTTCAAACTCCATTTTCCTTGCTCTTACCGCGATCCCTGGCTAGAAGAAACTATGATTAACACCAGAATAGAACAAACTGCTCAGTAAGAAAGCTCAAAATCCATATGCTGCCTACTCAAGCTCTTGTGAGACATGCAGCACGAAAACCAGTCAGGGGTGGAAATATTGCCAGAAATGCAGTTATCGAAAGCATGGTATGTTATGGCTCTCTTCTGGCGTTGTCAGCTATACTAACGCATGGGTATGCAGTGTGCGCAATGTGTGGTAAGAGCTTAAATGCCGGCGCGGGTGCCGCGAACAGCCAGCCCGTTGTTCAGGGCCAAAAATATAACGCAAAATAGTCTCGATACCCGGTATTATTAAGCGCATTTACCCGGCGGATCCCCAGGGGCGGGGGAAGGGCGTTTGTGGAGTAATTGAATAATTATGTGATGCATAAAAAATGTATTTAACAGTCGGGGGCCATTGTATACTGTATAGAATAAACAAAAAACATTGACAAATATAAGAAAGTCTTTTACATGTCTAAAAGTACATCAGGTTTAAAGAAGGCGAGCAGGTTTCCATGCATATGATAATCCAACTCCCTTCTTTATCCTGCAAATGCTCACACGAGATGGAGTATAATTGTATCCGTGCGGAATATGCAACACGGGAAGCTGATGGAAGAGATTCCATACTATCCAGCTCAACCGTCTACCTCTCCGACAGCGCATTTTGAACAGCGCTCCAATATGGCAGCATCACGTGTTTCTGAACTTCCTCCTTTGAGAGCCACTTGAAATCGACGACGTCTTGCATATTCTTGGTGACATCAGCCTGGCCAGCTAGGATCCGGCCCTTGAGGAAGAAGGTCTTCTCGCCTTTAAGTTCAGCGCCCGTCGCTGTGTCGATTATGGGCTTGGTGAACCTCTGAACATAATGGCTGACTGGATGGTAGCCCACCGTCCAGACGTTCATGTTTGGTCCCACGGATTGCACCAAACTGCGTTCGGCTCCCTGTTGACATAATCGTTAGCCTTTAGAACTTCCACTGTATATCAATAATGGTGCATATCGGGAGACTTACTGCTCGAACGTTCTCCTTGACATCCAATGTCACGCTTGGGAACTTCCAGTAACCCTGCTTTACCTTCACTAGCAAATACAACGTACGCTGCATTGCTCGATCCAAGCTCTTCTCGTCGCCAGTCGTGTCTGCCTCGGAAACTCTGGGAAGAGGCTTTGGGATCTCCTCATGCCTAGCCTCCCCTTCATACTCTGAAGCCGAGAAACCTTCGGCATCACGAACAAGGGCATCTACCTGGTTCTGGGGTTCGGACTCGGTGGCGCCAACAATTAACTCGTCATTCCAAGCAGTTTCCGCATAAGCATTGTATTTTCCTATATCTCTTGCGGGTGTCTGTCGATCCTTGAATTTGCGTTTCCATTCTTCATTTACCGGGGTACCGCGCTTGAAATAGAAGTATCGTGTAAAGGGAAGAGCGAGACGTTCGTTCAATCGACGCTGGTAGAAGTAGAATGACTTTTCGAAGGGGGTGAGATCACGAGTGATACGGGGTGCGCGCGAGAGAATGATGCCTGCTTTGATTTTATAGGGAAAAATTTGACTAGCTTCGACAGCTTCGGTTGGCGGTATGGCGCTGGCCGTCGAGGTTATTTCTGAAGACGTAGCTGCCGTAGCAAATCCTCGACGACTTAGAGTATCCTGGCAGCTCCTACAAACCGCCGAATCGAACCTTGAATGTGATCCTGGTGAATGAAAAAAGACTGTTAGGCCATCGATCGAGCTTGGAGTCCCAAATGAGACTCTATGACGGGACAAACATACTGAGAAGCGTGGCTATCTGCCTAGTTCCGTTATTGCCTGCCGCCATCTCCCCTTCCTGTAGCGATGCAGCAACTCAATGCCGTCTGTTTTCCTTGATAAACACAACTTTGCTGCTGCCCTTCTTTTCTTGCTCGAGATCGAAAAATCGTTGAAGCCCTTTTGCCCCTTGGCGCGCTAATATCACGTGACAGCTCGTCTCTTTTTCCTCCAAACAAAAATTCCATTTTCGTTTCTTCCTCTTCTTCTTTTTCTTTTCTTCTTCAATCTCATGGCACTTCCTTATCATCAATTGCTTACATGTCCTCATAAGTATTTGACCATTATAATAGTGCCTAGAAGAACTGATCCTAGTTGCAGTCTTTTTTCGCTAGCGGTACCTTCTTTTTCAAGGTGTACGGTTAGATAGACCCTGCAAACAGACCGCATAACAGCAGCATCTTTGATGAAACTCGGACGAGTGAGAGGATGAGCTGTCTTTGTATTATTGATGGGGCGTGTATTCCAGACGTAGCTGGTGGAATAGTAGTACATCGCATGCGCGGCGTTGAGACCCGTAGATGCAGCTGCTCTCGTAGCCGGATATTACGCAGTTTGCCGCATCCCCTCGAAGCAGGTCTTTAAATATCATATAGCTATACCAGCCAATCGTTCATGCATTCTCTATGCTATATTGCTGCTATCGTTGGCCGTGGACTGTGATGCAATTTGAGATGTTCTTGAGACGAGACACCATGCAACAACACGATCCTTCAACCCCCATCCATCAGAGAAAGTCTACCTCGAGTCGCATTTAAATATATAGGCCCATTCTTCTTATTTTCTGCCTCCTCGGAACGGCCAAATTTCGGGAAGAATCAGTGTGACCAGTAGAAATCATGGCTGGTGCAAACCTATCCCTAAGCAATCATTCCAGGTCTCGAGGATGGAGGAGATATCCAGGGCGCTCCTCGACGCCCAAATCAGGTGCGAGAACAGACGGAAACAGCGAGATGATACTGGAGACTGATTCTCCCTGAACTGCCTGCAGATTGCTCGCATTCTCCCTCTCACATTCCCACTGTCTAGTGTGGATATCAGGGAGGAGCATACCGGGAATTACCATCACATATCACTACTACAACAGCAACAAACGAACTCATATAGTTAAGTAAATCCACTTCACTTAAAGGCCAGTAACAGTCTGATAGAGCGGTGATCGCCTTTATGTCCCACGTTTATATATCTTTGCTATTACTATAACCTGTCCTGTTCTGACCAGTTGCCCTAGGTGCTCTTTTCACGCATATTTTAAATGCAAATATCTCTGTTAACCCTATCAACTGTTATTATCTTTATTGGAAAATCACAAGAGATGACTGGAGAGTCCGCCCCTTCTCCAAAGAAAGGTATCCTCCCAGTTCTCAGTACAATTTTCCATGGAATCTTCCATCACTGGCTCCTCATTGGCATGGGAATTGCATGTGTCCTTGCCTACTACTTTCCCGGCATTGCCAAAGTACAGGGTACTATACGAGCAGAATATTCGATCCTATACGGAGCAGTGGCCATGGTCTTTCTGATTAGTGGACTGAGCATCCCACGACAAAAGCTTGGAAAACATTTGCTTAACTGGCGTCTTCATCTACTGGTCCAGGCCATCTCTTACCTAGTTGTGCCGGCAATTATGACAGGCTTGATACGTTTGATCTATGCCAGTGACACAAATAATCGGATTAACCTTGCCGTGCTGGCTGGATATATCTTCGTTGGCTGCCTCCCAACGACAATATCGTCGAATGTGGTTATGACAAGAGCCGCTGGTGGTGACGACGCAGCGGCCTTGGTGGAAGTTCTGATAGCAAATATAATGGGCCCTTTTGTTACTCCTGGATGGAGTGTTGCTCTGCTCCCACAATCGACGGATTTTGAACCCTGGAGACATTCTGGCGCAGACTTATCAGTTATGTACCTCACCGTTTTCAGGGCACTTGGATTGACTGTCCTAGCTCCGTTGGTCGTTGGCCAGCTCATCCGTTGGGCATTCCCTGAAAAAACGGCGAGTATCTTCCAAAAATATCATCTTGCAAAACTATCATCCTTTTGTTTGATATTGCTTGTATGGTGAGTTTAGGCCCCCTTCTCAATTTCCAGTTGCGTCTGCTAACACCGATGTCTCCTTTGTTAGGACGAGTTTTTCTACATGCTTTGGTACGCATGGCCTCGAGTCCCTTACACCAGAGACAATTATCCTCACCGTATTCTTCAATGTTGGGCTCTACGTTTTCCTAACGGGAATATGCTTTCTCCTTGCATACCCGCCAAAATTCCTCGCCGAACGGCCAGTCCTTCGACATATTTTCCGTCGGCTCCCACCTGGAGAAGTTATTGCTATTTGCTTCTGCGGTGCTGCAAAAACAAGTGGTCTCGGAATCCCCCTTCTATACGCCATGTACGAAACGGAGAGCCTATTTCAAAACGCGCAAACATCTGTTCCCGTTATTTTATATACCGCGGAACAAATCTTTTGTGCCAGCTTTATGGTTTCATTGTTTCGACGATGGGGTGCTAAGGTAACCAGAGTGAAGGCAGACGAAGAACGTCCAAGTCCAGACCCTCCAAGCACCCCATGCCCCCCAAGCACTCTAAATTCTCCAAGCACCCCGGTTACTCCAGGCGGAGTCAATGACCTTGAAAGTAAGAGGATAGACTGGAATAAAAAATATCTTGGTGGTCAGTTCAGGCCCGTCCCACACGATATGCTAGAGGAGAAGTGATTGCACTGGAGATTTTCGACGTATTGGTATTCTCATCGAGCGTTTAGACTTAGAAGATAGATATGTGAGTTAATTGGCTTAAGTAATGATACTCACTCTGCTTTTTATTTAGGTAAATATTTAGATAGTGAATCCTTGATTGTATCGGTATATATGTTCAGTATTCCCAGCTCAGATCTGTAACTTTAACAAGGACATAATCCGCTACCACCATGTTTAAACAATCCCTCGACTCCAAAAAGAATTTATATAATGTAATAAACAGACAAATGAACTTAAACGTGGCTGTATAGCCTGATCTTAAATATAGCTGACCTTAACGCCCATACCAATGGTACCTCTGACCTTCTGCCAGCCAGCGCCGGTGACTTGGCGAATGCGATTGCGAACATCTGACCTCCCTAGGGCCATGAGGACGCCTAAAACGACAAGGAGAGATTTTAAATAAGATAGTGGGTTTGAGGCTAGCGATCGAGCCAGGTTCTTCATAAAGGTGACCAGTAGATTCGCCAACACTCGCATTCGTGCAAGTAGAAGAGGTTGGGATTTCCCTGTTGTACTCTTCTTCGTTTGCTTAGCTGATGATGGCTCCGAGGATGTTGACTTCTTCAGTGCCGGCTTAACAACTCGAGTTTTCATAGCGGAGTTTGGATTCGACTTCTCAATTCCGTAGTCAACTTCACTACTTGATCTTTTATGGTTGGACGTTGACTTTCCTCCAGACGACGAGGAGGACTCCTGCTGACGTTTCTGCTTTTGTTCTCGCTCTTGTTTCTCCCTTTCTTCCTCAGCTATTAGCCTTTCCTCGTCTTCTCTTTGCTTTCGCTGTCGTTCTAGCTCTTCTTCTTTCTCTTGCTGAATTTCGGCCGCCCGTTGAGCTCCTCTTTCCTTTTCTTCCTGTAGATTATCCAGCGTCTGAATGAAAGCTTCCTTCCTATCATCATCTAAGGCTTCGCTAAGATTGATAAATTCTCTAGCGTATTCCCATTCGTCGTTTCGGGGGAGAACATGTAAGGTGAATATTTCTAAGAGCTTGACTCGTACAGCCAGATCTTTTGGTGTGTCCGTTCCGGCCGCAGAGGTCATCCGTTGCTTTCGTTTTCCGGATGAGAGATGTTGTAGATGCGCGGCGACATCTAAATCAGGCTGGCCGTAGGAAGACAGGTACGTTTCAAGCCGTTCTTGATTCAATTTCTGCGACGCAGAATGGTTCAGGAGCAAAGTGGCCCTAGAAACATGGTAATTAGCAAATTAACGGAACATTTGGCATATTTTCCTGGCAAAACGACATTGACATACAAGTTATAAACGATATCTGCATCCACAGATCCTTCCCTGCCGCGGTAGCCCATGCTCACCACCGTCTCCCAAACCTCGCCTTCTCTGACTTTGGTTGCAATAGCTTTCCATTCCTTCTGACCAAATTGGGCCCTCCCTTCTTCGGGTCCAAGGTCAACAACGGCGCTGAGTATTGTAATATAAAGGTTCCATATCTTGATCTTTAGATTACTGGAGGCCGTTGTAATAGGTGCGAGCTGTGGCGGCGTTGGAGAATCACCATCTCCATTCTCTTGTTCGGTTTCCTGGCTGGGAGACGGTGTGATAATAGGCTCGAGCAGCGAAAGCGATTCTTGGAGTCTGCGTGTGAGGAACAGCTGGGATGCTTGTTTGTAGACCTGTGATATTTGTTTGCTGGACATAGGTACGAGTGATGACGTCGAGGACGAGAGATAGGATTGCGACATCTGAGCTTCGTCTGCCATGATGGAGCTGCGATTTTAACGGCCGAGGATTGAGAATAAGACAGTCCGTCCCTAATTGCTGCGAGATGGTAAATTGCGACAGAGCTGGAGCGATGCTCAGGAGCTTTTACGATGGATCGCAGGGTAAGCTTGTCGCCCGATGCTTCTAACTATATCCTCGGCTCGTTTTCGACCAGCGGCAGGATCACGAGACCAACGCCCAAGAACCTCCGTCGGGCTCATTGTTTGCAAAGTCGATATACGGGATGAATATACAACAGTTTGTTCTCCCGTTCATCTCTGGAGGAAGGTCTCAGGACATTTCAAGATGTTTGCCCTTTATCTGTTGCAAGACAACGCCAGGACTGCTTCTTTATCGCATAGTGAACAATTGTAGCTGTTGCCCTGAGCCGGCAAGTAGGAGTTGCTTCTTTTCTTACGGGTTTCCTTCATAAGAGAAAGCAGGACGGGACATAATCTCACGTCCTTTCTTTGCCTCTATCTTTTATGTATAACACCTTTCCCTATATGAATGAGAGTACCGAATATCTTTTTAACGCTACATTTACAACCTTTCCCTGCTACTCGGTCCTGCGGTAGAAAGCGAGCTGGCATGGAGGTCACAAAGCACAGTTTCACACGGTTGCTGCCTCGCATGCTTCAGGATATAGGAGATTGTTCCTTTGTTGCCCTAGATTTTGAATTCTCAGGGATATTCAACCAGAAGTTACGTCCGGCTGCATCTTATACGGATGGCGATCTCAGCTTACAGAAGCGGTATGAAGAAGTGAAGCAAGCTGCAGAGGAGTATCAAATCCTCCAGGTTGGGATCACTCTCGTGATTGAAGACAGTGAGAACGGTTGGAGACATCTTTTCTAGTTGCATCCAGTGCCGTGGATGCAATTTTATTTACTACGTTGCGTGGGCTAAGTCGAGATAGGAACTTATTCGTTGCGGCCATACAATATCCCTCTCAGCCCAATTCTGGACCCTAGGTTGGACATAGAACGGAAATGGTCATTTCAGAGTAGTGGTTAGTCCTAGTCTCCCCCTACGGTTTTGATATAAGTTTCGCTGAAACATCTTAGCGGTGGCATTCCTGATGAGCCATGGCTTTAGGATGGAGTCTGTTTTTACAGAGGGAGTTCCGTATATCTCTCAGAAAGAGGAACAAGCTGTGAAAGATCGAGTACGCCAGGGTAACTCCGGGGTATCTCTAATCAACCTGAACACACTGGGCGAAGACCAAGTAGAGTTCATCAGACAAGTCCGTCAAGATGTCAACGAGTGGATCGAGAAGGATAACCCAAAGGTAGGATATATATATATATATATATGCCAACGGCAAATTATCCTAGGCTAACGCACGACTACAACATTAGGACACTTATTTGAACATTCCAAAGCCCACTTGCTTGACCACTGCCAACAAACTGTCGATGGAGCTGGACAACTATCAAAAACGACTTGTCCACCAGATAATCAGAAGCGAGTACCCCGGCTATGTTAGCATGGGCAAAAAGTCTTTTGTTCAGATAATCCCATACGACAAGGAACGAGAGACTAAGGTCGCTGAAAAGAAACTCCTCCGGGCTCGCAGCAATATAGCCAATCAGAAAGGGTTTAGCTGGGTGATTGAAGCTTTGACCCGTGGAGAGCTGTCCGGGCTTGATCTGAGGTTCTTCTGGAGACCCGATGGAATGTTCACAGCGGCTGAGGGGAGTAAACTTACAAAGCAGAGTGAGATCATCAGGGAGAAGCTAAAATCTGGACAGCCGGTTTTGGTAGGACATAATCTGTTCACGGACCTTGTCAATTTCTACAAGTGTTTCATTGGTGACCTGCCTGAACGTGTGGCTGATTTCCAGCGGGCGATTCACGAATTGTTCCCTCTGATCGTCGATACGAAGTACATGGCCACGCATGGGGGCCTGTTACGAGATGGATTTTCGGCGTTGTCGACGCTGAATGAAACCCTGGGGTCAAGGGAGGTCCCTAAATCTGGTACATCCCACCCCTTCTCTGAAACCATCTCGATCGGAATGCGCTAACATGTATCCAGCAATTGATCCCGATCATTCGGGATACTCTGCCAGCGCCCCTATGCATGAAGCGGGGTACGACAGCCTTATGACTGCTCAAATTTTCTTGAAGCTAGCGGTGCAGTTGTATGAAACGAGTAGCTCACGAAAGGCACTCATACAACAGACCAATGGGGCCGCTGCCGGGATTGAGCTCATGGATCTATCAACCAAGCCCGATGAACCCCGTAAGCATGATGATGCGAAGTCGACACAGGATAAGTTCGTGTATGGCCATGCAACGAGGTTCGATCTGCTTTTGGATATGGAGGCGGAAGACAATATCTCCGCGGGCTCTGCAGAGGAGGATAGCCCTGTGGACCAGAAAATAATTGAAGGCAAGCTCCTTCCCCGATTTGACGACGAGTTTTGGACAGAGTATGCGAACAAGCTCAGGGTATTTGGAACAGCGGAGGAAGTATGTGACCTTAGCGCTCACGCAGCATCAGCTCTAGAACAAAAAATTATTAATTAATGAACACGGAGAACTCTTGGGCCAAAATGCATCCTGTCGTGTCCTTAGTTGCCTATTATGCCGAGAATACCCTTTTTCCGCAACTGGCTGATTTTATTTGTTTCTGGGATGCGCGCTTACATTGGCTGTATTGTATCTTACAGTAGCTCAAATGTTGCGTTAAATTGTTTTTTTCTCCCCTCGCGTTCGCATCGATGTTTGAACCTATCGCTTATTTCCAAAGCGTGCAATTGGGGTGTCTCGCAGCGCACTTCACACGCGAAGCCGGCTTCATAATAAAATGAGCTCTTAGCTGATTCCGAGAGGGAACGACTTTCGACCAGCGTTGTTTAGGCCTGTTGCAGTGTCGGCTTTGCTGGCACCAAGCTGTCCCGACCGATCCCTGCATGTCATCGTATCGTTAATCCCTTGCAGATCACGACCATCGGGCTAACCGGCCGAAAGACGATCGTCGCCGAATCACCACCGACGCAAGAGGTTCAGGCCATGAAGTCACCGAATATACTCCGTCTGCCTGCGTTTTATTGAAGGCTGTTCTTGTTAGCAGTTACATAATTTCGAAGCTGAAACCTGTGCGATCATCTTTAACGACGTGCTCCACGGTCCGTGGTTTGGAGCTGGCCGTGTTCGCCGCTTGCCAGTCCGTGTTCCAGGGTAGACACTGCTTATACGGAGCTCCAGTAAACAACAGCTCAGGGTATATAAACTGAGCAGCAGCGATGCGAAGTTATGTGGAAGGGTAAAGCCGGCCGCTTACATAACCCTGCGACTTCCGGTTTGTTCCTTGGCTTGGCGCCCGGAGGAAGTTTTCCCGGCGGCCAGCAAGGGCGAACCTCGGCTGTTTTTCTTCTCTGGTAGCGGAGGCAAGTTCTCCGGCGCCGGCACTTTCTGTTCGCTGAGCCCCTCGACGCCCAAGAAAAGAGCCGGCATGTGAGTATCAGATGCGCTGGTGGTGGTTGCGTGCTGCGTTTGATATCCTGCTTGTTGGTTGCGTGAAGTGGCCATCTCTGGCTTGAGCCTCGGAGGTTCTTTGGAACAGCTGGCTGCTCTGAGCTGTTCTTGTTCTGGGGGAGATATCATGCGCCAAATAGCCGGTGCTTGCCCGGCACTGCACTATACGATGCGCAGCCAGACGCCAGGGCAGCCATAGTAAGGGAGAGAAGCTCGAATGGCGCTCTCGAACTGGCTGCAGCCCGGCCTGCATTTATAATCGTTAATTTCTTCAGTCTGCCCCCCTCCACCCCCCTGCTGTGTGCTTCTGTACATGTATTGTAAACAGCGGTTATGCGGGGAGCTTTCCGCCCATCCAGTTCATGCCCCAAGCTCCGCTCCACTCGCTGCACACCGGCCAGTAGGAAAATAATATCCCAGTCCTGCGCAACTGCTCTTATGTTATCGTTTCGTCTCATATGTAAACTCTCTTTTTGGCCTTCGCAATTGCGCAACCCGTGACTCTTCGTGGGGTCCCTGTCGTTCCTAACACCGGGCCAACAGTCCCGCGTGAGATCCTCGGCACTCGCTCGCGAGGGTCCTTTTTCTACTCCGTCCTGTCCCTTCAGTTCATCATCTTGACTCATTCTCTTCTCGCGGGCTTCTCATACACTCAATTGCTCCGGTTTGCTGTCCTGGTACGAGCAAGACACCGTCACACCCCTCCGCAATGGCTTCGAAAAACGGAAATGACAAACGGCAGCAGCCTGCCACCGCGGCGGTTAACCTGATCGGTGAGCATAACTGGAATTCAACTTGGCTGCGGAACAAGTAATCCGGCTAACGTTTTTGTTTATAGCTGGTGGTGGTGCTGGAATGATGGAAGCTCTCGTGTGCCATCCCCTTGGTATGTCCTAAGGAGTTACCCTGAACCAGTCAAGCATGAATATTTTTTTTTTTTTGCTAACGGCAGTGTGTAGATACTATCAAAGTCCGAATGCAGCTTTCGAAGCGAGCACGAGCTCCGGGTGTGAGTCAAATTGAATTGGACAGTAGTCTGGCTGTGGGAACGACTAGATGCTAACGCATCGTGCAGGTTAAAGCTCGTGGCTTCATTGCGACTGGGCAGGAGATTGTGCGACGAGAAACCGCCCTTGGACTGTACAAGGGCCTGGGAGCCGTTCTTAGTGGAATCATACCAAAGATGGCCATCCGATTCACATCTTATGGTTATTATAAGCAATACCTAACGAATCCCGAGACGGGCAAACTCTCAAGTTCCGCCAATATGCTTGGTATGTCGTGGTTGAAATTTCCCCAGGCTTTTTGCTGGTAGACTTTGGGATCTCCTGACTGACATGTTTGGCGATTTAGCTGGTCTTGCTGCTGGTGTAACCGAAGCTGTGGCTGTCGTCACACCCATGGAGGTTATCAAGATCCGTCTGCAGGCCCAGAGCCACAGTTTGGCAGACCCGCTAGATAAGCCGAAATACCGAAGCGCACCACACGCCCTATTCACCGTGATAAGAGAGGAAGGATTCGGCGCCATATACCGTGGTGTCTCGCTGACCGCGCTCCGTCAAGGAACCAACCAAGCTGCCAATTTCACTGCGTATTCCGAGCTCAAGAAGCTCCTGAAAGACTGGCAGCCACAGTACAACGAACTACCCTCCTACCAAACCATGTGCATCGGTCTGATTTCCGGTGCCATGGGTCCATTCTCCAACGCTCCGATCGATACCATCAAGACCAGGCTACAGAAGACACCCGGAGAGCCTGGCCAGACCGCCATATCCCGCATCACTGCCATTTCGAAGGAAATGTTCAAGCAGGAGGGTGCCAGAGCATTCTATAAGGGTATCACGCCTCGAGTAATGAGAGTCGCACCCGGACAGGCTGTCACCTTCACCGTGTACGAGTTCCTGAAGGAGAAGCTGGAGAGAAGCAACTGGTCCATCATGGGCGGAAAATATGAAGAATAAACGCCTCCGTGCCGGTCAACATTACCTTCTGCCTTGTCTAGGGAACGAATTCATCGCCGATACCCGAGTTCCTAATCCGATATAACGCGCTTTGTGATTTCCATCTGTTTCCTCGAAGCGACCGAACCTGGCTTTATTCCATTTCATATGTCCGGCTATTGATTTGTTTTTATCTCTGCGACCGTTTAGAGGCCAGTGTATGCGTATTTTCTTTTCATACTTTGTATCTGCTGCTTGATGCTTTGCAGGTGGACGAGATCAGTCCTGATGATGGACGACTTGGCCATGTTGAGACACAGACGAGTAGTATATAGATTCCTGGGTCTGGATTTTTGGTGCATTAAAGGCGGCCTTGCAAAAAGGTTGAATATAGATCTGTGATATTAACTGATGTTCTCGCGCTTCGTCTTCTTATTTTGGCTGTTGTGGCTGTTGATTGATGGCCGTAGTAAGATGGCTGTAGATGGCTGGAGAGTGTGGGGGTTTTGGCTCGTAGCTGGGATCCACCACCACATCTCGACGTCAGCCTGTATACATAACATCATACTCCCACTCTGCATCTTTGGATCTCAACACAAGACAGAGACGATATCAAAAATGCAGTCTGGAATAACCGGTAAGCCGCATCCTCTAGATATCTAGCTCGAGCTAATTCTTTATAGTTACCGCGGAGCTTCAGAATGCCTTCGCCAGCTTCCTCTCCGACCCCTCCATCTTTTGCCTACCCATAGCAATCACCAACGAGCAGCTGGTTGCTCTAGAAACTATCCCCTTCTCGTCCGCGACGGGTAGTAGCAATGACGGTAACAGCCAGTTCTACGCCTCTCTCCCTTCGCTCTCAGGCCTCCTCCAGCCAAAGACACCAATCTACCTACTTCTCCGGCGCTCATCCGAAAACGCCGCCGTGGGGTTAATTGCACTCACATATGTTCCGTCAAACAGCCCTGTGCGCTCCAAGACTCTCTTCGCAAGTACTCGGACTACACTTGTGCGAGAACTAGGGTCAGAGAAGTTCTCGGATAACATTTTCGCTACAGATGTCGAGGAGGTGCTTGATGAAGAGGAATGGAGAGAGAGAGAGCTGGATATGAATGCGAAGAGCGGCGCAGGTGGAACAATCGGAGATAGTAGGTTGGATGAGCTTATGGGAGAACAGGAAAGAGAGTTGAATGCTGTTAGAAGAGGTGAGAATGACGCGAGGGACACGTGGAAGAGGAGGATGGATATTGGCATTGGTGGAACTGTTGGCAATAATGGACAGGGTCAGTCATCTGGATCAGGAGCTTCAGACAGCAGCGTTCTTTTTAAGACCGGGGAAGGGGTCGAAGACGCTTTACAAAGCCTAGGACAAAATGGGGCTGCTGTTCTTTTGGTAAGTTTATTTCCTATACGTTTTTTTGAGGTCTCAAAAATGGACTTCGGATCTCATTAGATTGGCTCTAAAAAATTATGGCAGACCATCGACGTGCAGACGGAGACACTGAATCTGGTCGGTACAGAGTCGAATGTTGCCCCGGATTCTCTATCAGGCTTCATCCCAGGATCCAACCCACAGTACACGTTCTACCGTCACCCAGACTCCTCTGAATTAATCTTCATTTATACCTGTCCATCCGGCTCCTCCATCAAACAGCGTATGCTCCATGCTAGTAGCCGCGCAGGAATGTTGATGTGGGCCGCTAGAAATGGCGTATCTGTAAATCACAAGGTGCGTCCATTTCCTCTTTTATAAATCTATTTGCAACGAGGAGATGCGCATGGCAAATGGGAACGAGAAAATTAGGAATTTGCTGACGCCGGACGTACGGATATAATACAGATCGAGGCATCCGAGGCCGATGAAATCACCGCCGATAGACTGAAAGACGAGATAAGTCCGCCTGTCGAGGAGGTCAAGAAAGCGTTCGCGAGACCGAAGAGACCGGGTAAGAGGTAGATATGTATTTTTTCTTAAGAAACCAAAGAACCAGACACAAATTACTGGCTGCTCCGCGGATGGGTTGGTTTAGAAGATGATAGATATCCGTCCAAAATGAGATAGATACTTTAGCATCGGGAGTTTCGAGGATTCTAACGGTCATATTTCGTATCGTCGTAGGGGCGTGTTTGGATTATTGAATGCTCCGCCATAGTGACTCGATATTGCCAGCCTTAACAGTGCATGGAAGCCATATAACAGGTCATGCAGGACGTCTTTATCCCCCGTATCACGCTCCCGCGCCTGCACCTGCGCCAGCACCAGCACCCGTTACACGATGCTGTTTACGCTGGAAGAACAAATCCGTCCTCGAACTACCCAAATTGATAATCTTCGGGCATCCATCCCTATCTTTCTCTAGCCTCGTACACTCGAAGCAGTAAAATGCATCACTGATCCCCTCTCCACCGCATACTATGCATTTATTTTGGAAATTTCCGAAGGAGCATTCATCGCACACGCGTACTAAGGTGGTAGGACGAACGTATGAATCGCATACGGGACATTTGCCGTCACATTTATCGCAGAGGCGGCCGATAGCAATGCCTGTTTGTTTCCTGCACATAACGAGATCGGGGTGATGGCGCGACATGATGAGGTGTTTCGCGTTGAGAAAGCGTGGGTTTCGAGGATTCAAGGGTCTCAAGGGTATTCTGTTAATATCTCCTGCCTCCCGTACCCCTTGGACACACTGTTATTATCGAGCTCGACGAAATCGCTCGTAGAATTCATAAAATATGCCAAAAAATAAATATGGCTTCCTGGTGGATTTGAAATCCATATCACGTGTGTAGCTTACATCAGCATAATATCTAAGTCACATGACCTTTTCTCGAATTAACATTAATTACAACCATGAATGGTGGCTGCTTTGTCTAAAGTGGTCCCACAGACATGAACTTGCAGTCAATGTTAATGGAATATAGAAAGCTAACTGAGGCAAAACTATGAGAAATATTCAAAACTATAAAAAAGACAAATGTATATTAAGCAAAAACGACAAAGCCTAGGATGAGACAGAAATACCAAAGCAAAGCAAAGCATGGAAAAAACAAGACAAAACAACACAACTAAAACAGCCAACTGGCCAGCAGTTCTAGCTATCTCTAACATTATCCCCCTTTTTCCCAAAATGTGACAAGCAGACCAACTTCTCAACAAACTTAGCCCTAACAATTTTGCAAACAAATACCTGCTAACTATAGCACCAAAGCGATAGATAGCATCTCAGTTAACGACGGCGCCACCTAGGCACAGGGTCATCGGGCAATAAATGCCTCGTGGCTCTACCGTCCGCGGGGTAGCGTTCCTGTTGGAGTGAACATCATTAGCCATATAATACTTTGATTCAGCTCATTTTGAAACACTGTCAACAAACCTGTATCGCACCCCTGGCGTGGTCCCTTTCTGCTACCGCGTAATGCCCGGCCGACGTGGCGGCCATTTCTTGTTGCCGTCGATGTCCCATATAGTTATCCCGGGTTACACGACCGATATGGTCCCTGTTGAACTCTTTCCGGGCCTCCGAATGCCTATTCTTGAGTCAGAGGATGATTCTCCGGGACAGCAGGAGGGGTACTTACGCGGCAGCGGTTTCCTTTGCGCTAGTCGCATATGGTCTGACCCTGGCATGATCCTCAGGATAAAAAAATCTGCCTTTAGTGGCGCCATAGGCACGTCCATCGCGTTGGTTGGCATTGCGGGGAGCCATGAGTCTGTCCGCTGTGGCATTGTATGCGATAGTTGCGGCTTCGGCAATCTCATCCTTAGCTTTGTACGAATTGTAAGCTGTGCACATTCTGGTCCCTTCCGGGTAATTCTCCCGCCTCCCGTAGCCGCGGTCGTCATGCCTCGGAGCGCTTGAGGAGTATGCATTTGGCGGGAAGTCGCCCCATTCGTTCTTGTTGTAGCCGTGACGAACACGATCCTGTAGCATCGGGTGTGGGTCGGCCGCACGAGGAGGATAGGAATCAACTCTATGGACTCGCCTCATCGTGTAGTTGAGCTTTTGGGCTCCTGGAAATAGATAGTCTAACGGGAAGGCGATAAGCTGCTCAAACAAAAGGCAGTCCGGAGAGGTAATGTGTACAACAGCGTGGATGGAATATGAGGATCTGATGGCTTCTCAAAGATCTCGTTCCAGAGAGGCCATTATATGCCTTTCTGAAGCACCTGGAAGGTATAGATAGCCGCCGGGGGACAGCCCCTGCGAGCGGTTGCTGAGCAAACGCAGCATGCTTGAAATAAAACGTCTTCGAGCGATGAAGACTTTGGCTGAATGGACTGGTTCACGCTTTCTCTTTTAGAACTGAGCTGGGATTCATGAAACGGTGTTTTGACAACACAAGGTATCAAAGGCTCAAAATAGCAGACAGGGGGCGAGCGCATGAACTCGAGGCCTGCGCCGCTGGAAGGCTTGCCGCCGACTTTCAGAGCGAACATCAGGAGCCAGTGAAGCCGGCGACTGGGAGAAGTGCTAAAACCAACATAGCCCCCATCTTGTCAATGATGGCGGCGCTTGGGGATCGATTCTCAATGCGTCATTGTTATTTTTGTGATAGGCTTGAAATGCGGCGCATATGTCCTCATGCAACTCTCGTAGGCGCCCAAAACACCTCGGCCCCAATAGCGAGGGATGGGGGTGGGCAAAACGAGTTGCTGCGAGCGCTGTTCGAGGGAGTTGGTAGTTACGAGTGGCTGTAACCGCTGGGGAGGGGATCCCGGCTCGCCCAACCTCCAACGTCATTGGAATTGCTCGAAGCGCCCATGCCGAAAATAGAACTGCTATCAAGATGGACGGATGAAATAATAGCTAACATAAATCACCCCAAGCCTTTCATTTCGTTCCCCTTCCACTTCCCTTCATCGCCTTTATTACCCTTGTGCTAGCCGTCTTCACAGCTCTTTATATCCAAATCTATTCCAGAGTGTTCTTCTTTCCTGGTGAAGCGCGCGCTATTGAACTTCGAGATGGCGCAAACATCGAGCCGCCGCCCAGGCCCCTTTTTACCTCTTGCAGCAGAGGTCCGGCAAGCTATTCTCTGTCAGTTTGACGATGTTGCAACATTAGAATCCGCTTCAGCAGCGGATCGTTCCCTTGGCGCCGCATTCTCTGGGGCTCCTTCAATTGTGCTGCCGAGAGTTTTGCACAATGCTATTCCATCAGGGTTATTGCCAGAAGCGCAAGCTCTTCAGGCTTCATATAATCTGGATTCGAAATCCCGAACAGTTGAGCGAGTGACCGAAATTGTGGACGCCTTCGTACGGCGTGAACCAGCCGACTTCACCAAGTGGGCTCTGCCGGAAGCTCGCTACGTCAGCGGTTTAGCACCCGTTATTGAATTCTTCATTGATGATTTTGCTTCGTGGGCGTGCTCCCGTCGACGAAACACAACAGCCACAGTCGCGCCTATCTCATCCAGCGAGAGATGCCGTATTGCGCGGGCTTTCTACCGCTTTGAGATTTACTGCAACCTTTTCCGACCATCTAGAAGGGTTTCCCTCGATGCTGAGACACAGGAGGAATTATTTATCCGACAGTTTGCACCCTGGGAGACTGAACAGCTGTGCTGTGTTTATGATTACCTAGTTGAAAAAATAACCCCAGGTAAGATAGCAAATCCACACCTGGTATCAGGTCCCAATATTGCATCACTAACGTACAGTTGATAGCTTTTAATGATATTGCTGAACATAATATTCAGTGGGGAGAATTCAGTGTCCCGTTTGATGCTGGACACCCTGGCGCTGAAGAGCGTTATGATTATGTTGTATGGAACAATTTATACCCTATTTGGCATGTGGTAAATTAATAGCAAGGCTAACACCGACCGGGCAGGTCTCCTTAGGGCTCTCTTCTATCTATCAAGTCGTAACTGCAATGACTTATGAAGAGCGCTATGAAGTGTTATCTGAGCACTTTGGAATTGCTGAAGATTTCCTTCTTCACACTTTGTGGCAGTGTAGAAGCACGGAAGAGTACGGACGCCCGCTTTCTGACTATGATGAAGTCACCAAACAAGCTCTGATTGCCCCGCCTGCCTTGGATGATCCCGATCCAGGTCCCAGAGATATTTGGTACTGGGTGCATGCCGAGGACACCTTTGAAGAATTCATCTACAGTGACCGCCATAGATATCTTCGACGGAGAGGTTATGTCTTGTGGGATGTTTCTAGGCTTCGACAAGAATGGAAATTTCTAGACGGACATTACGCAGATCCCCCTGATGAAGCACTCGAGCCCTTAGACGACAAGCCTAAGTTGACCCATAGCATGGAGGAAATGCGAGATTCGTGGAAGCAAAGGTCGAAGATCTATGCGGCCGGAGGCCGCGGGTGGTGGAGCAAAGATGACGAGAGCAAGGTTGTCTACCCAACTCGAACCGACGCGGACGTCCGGCGAGAAATGCAGAAAGAACCCCTTCCAGACACATGGCAGACTTTTATCGAGTTTCAGAAAACTTTTCCTAAGGGTTAGTAGGAAATGTTAGCTTCGTGCGCTTTAGCAAATGTTATCAGTTAGACCTGAGTGATAAATTGTGCGGGATACATTCGGTCTGTGGCACACCTGAACTACCTCTACAAAGACCATCATTGGGTTATGGTGTTCTCCTTGATTAGATTATGGCTTGTCTCTTTATTTTAGAGTATACGGCCTGTAATAACAGCCACTCACACGTCTGCTTACTTATAATGTCAAAGATTACTTAGCTTGCTACCTATAGGAGAAAGCAAAGCTTTTAACCTCAACCTAGTAGAACTATTCACGGCGGAAAATAAAATAAAAAAAAGAAATAAAAGAGAAGAAATAGCAACAAATGGCCGCCGTATCTTCAAGATTACCCACTCACAATGAAGCGACGAATTAGTATAATGTCCATCCCTCTATTTCCCAAGCAGAAAGTGATTAAACCACAAAAACGTCAGCGCCAACAAATATTAATACAAAAAGCCCGAAGCCTTCCACATCGCTATGTACTTTGCTACAAGTACACCACTTATAGGCTTTGCATTCGCCAAAGTTTGGGAATGCTCTCTGCATCTAGCTGTATCCAAGATTAGCCCACCGCACGACATACGGGTGAAGTGGTCCTCAAAAAAATCAAGGAGCATTTTGGCAGGATTATTTGAATCGGTGGAACCGTTGAAGTGGCGAACTCGACGCATCCATACGTCAAGGGGAACGATATAATCTCGTGGGATACCCAGTAAGTCAGCTAATAGACGAGTCATCTCGATCCAAGGCTGCCTGACAGGATTTTCAATGTGATAAATAGGGTAGGGTATATTGTCTAATACGAGGAGATCACTAAGCGTTGCTGCAACATCATCAACAGGGTACCACGAAAGTTCCTATTATCCTGTTAGCAAATCGACTCTGCGGGGTTTTAAGGGGTTAGACCCTGGCTTGACTGTTGACATACCCCTTTAAGATCTGGTAATGACCGGAGAGTCTGTGATGACTTAACCAGAAATGAAAAATGCTCCACCGGGTTCCAATACCCATTGCCTTTGGACCCAGCAATTTGTCCGATACGTACGGACATAGCGCGGAATCTATCAGGGTGATTTTGGAGTGTTTGCTCTAACATTTTCTCGCATACCAATTTTGCATCTCCGTAGCCACTTGGTAGGACTGAGTTAATAGCCACACCTTCCTCAGGCACATGAGTCTGATGAGTATGAATTGGATAATACCCAACGGTAGCAATAGATGAGATGAATTGAAATCCAACTTTCGATGCAGGCTTTGCGCTTGATATTTCGGCAGCTAAGTCAATCAAGTTCCTCATAACTTGAAACTGCGGTTCAAATCCCTTTACTGGCCGCTTTATGCTCATTGGCCAGGCTCCGTGGACAATGTGCGTAACTGAGCTCGCAAGGTATTCATACTCGGCTCTTTCCAGCCCCAACATATCTCTATCGCTCTGAGTTGCGAGTATTTTCAGTTTTGAGAGGGATTTTTGATCTAATGAGATGCCTTTATCTCCCAGCGACTGCAGTTGACGAAGTGATGCATCCATGCTATTTCGTCGGTTCAAGCATACTACTTCTCTGATCGTGGGTAATCGCGCGAAATGAGCGACAAGGTGGGATCCCAAGCTTCCAGTTGCCCCTGTAACAAGCACGCTATGACCTTGCAGATCTGATGAAAAAGATTGTTCGTTCGTTCTGGTTGACGGAGTGAATACTCTAGTATACTCTCGGACATATTCGTCAACTACGGCCTGACGAGCCGCACAGTCAGTTGTTTGACTCTGAGCGTGGTTTAGGGCCATAGGCAAGCGCTCATACCTAGATCCAGAGGCTAAAGCAACTATAATTCGTTGGATATTTGCTTCAGGGCGGTTTCCTTCGGTCCAGTCAACATGGCCATACCCAGCTGACAGCATGGACCTTTCCCATATGGACTGATGTGCCACCACATGCTTTCGTCCATCGTCATAAAGCCACCAGCCTTCGAGGACACCAAAGACAAGATCTACCCAGTACAGCGTATCAGTCATTTCTAAAATCATCAAGAATCCGTCGGGCCTCAAAACTTGACGGATCTTTTCGGTCGAGTGTACCAAGTTATGAGTAGCATGAACGCAGTTGTTCGCAATCACGATATGCTGACTATGAAGCAGTTCAGTAGCGGGATCCTTCTCTATGTCGTGAACGCGGAAGTTCATAAAAGAGTTGGCCTTGAACCTTTTTCTAGCAGCAGCAACCAACGATGAGGAAAGGTCAGAGAATGTGTATTCAACTGCGGCCCCGAGACTGGCCAAGAGAGGAGTGAGGACGGCAGTAGTTCCTCCCGTACCAGCACCCATCTCCAATATCTTAAGAGGGCCACTGTGAGTTGGAAGTTTGAGTATAAGGCGCCTGATGAAATCTTCCATCTGTTTAAGCCACACCATATTGATTGGCGACCTGCCATAGAGGCCGGAAACAAGTTCTCTTCCTTCAGATGACCCAAATATCAACTGTACCCCATCGCATCTACCAGATAGGCATTCTGCTAACTTGGAGCCAATCAGGTGTGTGAGCTTGTGGTCATTGGCATGGTCAGGATAATTGGTAATAAGTTCCTGTAATAAAGCTCCAGAGTGCTTGATGGGTGGCTGGATGGCTGTCCTCTTGATTCCAGTATCTTCGTCTATGTCCACCAAACGGGCCTCCTTCTCGAGCATCATATAGAGATAATTCACAAATTTCTCATGTTTGGGGAGATATTGGATGCGATCCAATGTGTCACCCGTTTTTGCCTTTCGAAGGGAACATCCGAGCTTCTCAAATGCCTCGACTATGTACGCAACACAAAGTTCATTCTGCTTGAGCAGAACACAGTATGCATAATCTGCAAATTTGTGATCAGATATAAACTCATCCGTGAGTTGCTTTGATTCTCCAAAGGCCTCAAGAATTATCTCAGTTGGAAGGTTTAACTCCTCGTCTTCGGAAAGGGTGCCGTTCATTTGATGAGTATGGCCATTCACCTTGGTAGCTTTAATGTCCACGTTAATATTTGCCTTAATAGCAACCGCGCCTATTTTCGCATTTCCCTCAGGTGTTGCGTCGGGTTGGCTACAGCCCAAGGCTTCTTGAATGCATTTCATCAAGCTCTTGAAGTCAGTCACCGCATTCAGTACCTCTGTATCCAATGAACATTTGAAGACAGTTTCGATTTCGCGGGCCAACTCCATACCCATGAGTGAGTCAATCCCAATGTCAGAAAGGCTCGTCTCATTTTTGATCTCGTGGGGTTCCAGGCCTGAGACATTCGCGAGTAGATTCCTAACGTCTTCTGAAACATCCTTGAATGCCTTGGGATTAGATAGTGTTTCCTTTGAAATCGTAGTTGTTGGAGGTTGATCAAAACCTGAAGCTTCGTTGCTATTTTCAACGTTCACAGCCGGCTGCGCAGGGTTCATTTCTGACTTCCTCCCAGGAGTAAGATTGGACAGCATTTTGCCTAAACTTCGCTTCGATACTTTCTTGTAACCTATTCCAAGTATAATTTCTAGTAGTGCACCATTCTGAGAGTCGAAGATAAACACGTCGCTAAGGAACTCCTTTTCAGATGGGCGGCGATGGAACACGAGGACATGCCAGACATTTGGTCGCAAATCGCCTGGGAGCAATTTAGGAGAGCGAATCCATTGTTCAATTTTCGTGGAAATATACATTTCCTTGTCTGATATATCGGTCATGCAGTTAACGAAAATACCAGCACACTGGCAGAATGAATCCGCTAGTGGAGTATCAAGCCAGGTGGTTCCGGTATATTTTTTGACTACCCGCCCGGCAGACTCGTTCCCTTTGCCAACAAGCTTCTGGACTCCACGATAAATAGGCCCATAATCTACAACTTCGGCGAAGACCTTATAAATGTTGCGGCCCTGGATAACATCGTCACATTCGTCTCCATTGAGAAGGAGGAGGCAACGTTCGTGGCCAGAAAGGCGCTCATACCTTGCAAAATCATTCCGAAGCTGCTCGTCCTCGTTAGACGTAAAGATAATCTTGCCAGAAACGTGTAAAGTTGGGACTGGGTTGTCATTAGCTGGTCCACTGATCATTTTAAAGTCCCATGCGTGTGACTGTGAATCGGTGGCTTCAACATCTAGCCAAACACAAAGAGTTGGGTCTAGGCAAACTGGAGCGTGGTTTTCAAGGTCCCGAAGTTGTGGCTGGAAGTTGGAAGGTAGAAATTCTGGCCGTATCGTTACAAGGGCTTCAATAACAATATCTAATTGGAGAGTGCTAGGGCATAACGGAGCTGCATGAGCGATGGTGTGTCCAGCAACATATTCCTCAAATTCCTTGCTTGCAGTATTGACCTTGAATCGCGCGCGCCGTTTATCATCATCTTTGTACCCAACAAAGTTCCAGAGGCCTACCGATAATTTTTCAGGGGCCTGAGGCTCGGATGCAAGGTTGTCAAGTGCTTCTTGTGGTTTTTTAAGGGTAACCCAATGTCTTGTCTTATCAAACTGATAAGGTGGGAGGAGAATTGGGTTATATTCAGAAGTTTTGGATGAATGATGGGGCCAGAATGTCATATGGACGCCATGTTTCCATAGGCTAATGGTAGCATCAGTAAGGTTTTGCAAGCCCTTACCGCTGGTGATGTTTATGGCTTGAAAGTGAGTATTTGGAGGTAGATTCAAAGCTCGACTTGCCATCCCGGTAATAGTGGAATTGGAGCCTGCCTCTAGCCAGATAGATGCTGGATGTTTGAGTGAGAGCCTGTGTACTGCATGATTAAAGTATACCGGGTATCTCATATGCTGTGCCACAAATCCAGAACTAAACTGGTTGGAAGACATTGGGTGTTTTGTGCATCTTTCAATGGGGATTCTAGCTTCACGAAAGAGTAAATCCCGCCCAACTTTATCCAAAGGTTCCACGAGGGGTCCAACTAACGTTGAATGGTATGCATTTGTGACATTCAACTTTTTCAATTTCATCGAAGAAAAGGCCGGATTGCTGGCCATTACCGCTTCAATTATTTTGATAGATTGGGCGGGTCCAGCAATTGTAAAGCTCCGAGGGCCATTATAACACGCAATTGTCACGTCGCAATTGCTATCGTGTTGTCTATTTGCCTCACACAATAGTTGTTCCACATATTGGAGATCGGCTTCAATGGCCATCATAAAACCCTTGTCAGGGCCCCATGCATCCCTAACGAGGCGCGCACGATTTGCAATCATTTTAACTGTTCCAGCAAGGGATAGGACTCCAGAAACACAGAGTGCGGTGAGCTCTCCAAAACTGTGCCCAACAAGACAAATTGGTTTAATCCCACAGTCGATCCATGACATGGCACAGGAGTATTGAGTTGCAAAAAGTATTGTTTGGAGTTTCACAACGTCATTCATTGGTTCTTTCTGGAAGATATCCGGGTATATGTCCTCCAAGCCAACAGATTGGATTACCGTGTTGCATTGATCCAGATAACTTCGGAAGACCTTGCAACTATCATACACTTCGCGGTCCAAGCCGATAAATGTAGATATTTGACCTCCAAAGCAAAGAATGACGGGTCTGGATGTAGGGCAGTTTGTGGGCAGAATTTCCGACTCGCCATTCTCAAATTTCGTGAGGGTGTCTTCTAACTCGGCTGTCGAGCCACAGCTGAGAATTAAAGCGCGACTAAGCATTCGATTGGATTGACGGTGGAGATTAAATGCTAGGTCGGGAACAGTTGTGACTTTTCCGCGTGAAACCCTTGACCCCAAGAACTGACGAAACCGAGCAGAGTATCTTCGGAGGCTATTGTCATCATTTCCGCAGAACCAAAATGGAAGCTTTACCCCAGATAGCAAGGTCGACATATCAGTTATTGTTTCCGGTCTGGGCTCAGGTGACTGAGTGATTATGAGCGAGGCATTCGAGCCCGAAGCTCCATAATTGTTGATTAAGGCAGCTGGAAAGTCCGTTTCCCACTTTTTAAATGTTGTTGTGATTTCAATTTTGTCTGATGAAGAGTGTTTAATCGCGGGATTGATTGTCTTAAAGCTTGCCTGTGGCGGAATGAAGCCCTCTTGAATCATAAGGAGGACTTTAATCAATGAAACGATGCCCGCTGCAGTTTCCGCGTGTCCAACTAGCCCCTTCACAGAGCCTAACGAAAGAGTACCTGGACCTGGGCGGTTAGGGCCCCCAAATACCCTGAGAATACTTTCATATTCTGCCGGGTCCCCAACAGGGGTGCCTGTTCCGTGAGCTTCGACAACCGTTATGTGCTTGGGTTCAAGCCTTGCATTGCGGGTAACATCCCGGAATAGACCAGAAAGGGAATCTGCGTTGGGAACGGTTATTGGTGTGCAGTTTTGATTTTGATATACCGCGCTGCTCGAAATAACTCCAAGGACCTGATCTCCACTTGCAAGTGCAGAGGACAGTTTCTTTAGGACAACCGCACCGACCCCCTCGCCTCGACAATATCCATCAGCATCGATATCGAACGGTTTGCAGTTGCCTGTCGGGCTTAGAAAAGACGCCCCTGCCAAGTTTTGAAACCATTGAGGGCTAGTTAGAATCGTTACGCCACCAGCAATTGCGGCGCTGCACTCATCACTAAGAATTGCCTTGCATGCATGATGGATAGCCACAGCAGATGATGAACAAGCAGAGTCAATAGTAAGTGAGGGACCAGTCCAGCCGAAGTAATGGCTAACCTTCCCGGCCACGAAGCTTCTTAAATTCCCAGTCGCAGAGAATGCGTTGGCAGGATAACAAGCAATATTATGTTCATAATCCACACACCCAAGGCCAATATAGCAGCCTATATGTTTATTTTGGTCCGGCGAAAGGAAGTACCCTGATTGTTGCAGAGCTTGGTACGCAACCTGAAGCATCCACCGTTGCTGTGGGTCTGTCGATATCATCTCACGAGGGCTCTTTTTAAAGAACTTGTGGTCGAATGCGTCGGGATCTGTGATAAAATTGCCATACCACTTTCGCTTAGGGTCGAGTTCACGCCAAAAAGTACCAAAGTGAAAGCGGTCAGAAGGTGGTTCGGTGTGTTGTGACTGTCCAGAACGTAGTATGTCCCAAAATTGTTCAATATCATCTGCCCCGGCAACTTTGCAGGCCATACCAACAACTGCGATATCACCTGCATTCCGTAGATAGTCAGGCATAACTTCTGAATCTGACGGGCTTCTAGGTATTGGAGAAGCTATGGTTTCAAGGTTCGTAGCATTTACTAATTTTCGTCCTGGTTTTCGCGCGATTGACGGCGGCACGCAATTATCATAACCAAAAAGGACGACTTGTGATTGAGAGTCATTCTTCTGAGGAGAGTGTGTAACAGCAAAGGCGCGGTACCAGTCACATTGTTCCACGAGTATAGACCTCAAAGCAATTACATGAGGTTTCCTGTCATCGACAGAGTCTGATTTGTAGCACTGGCTGGCAGAAAGTGGTCGTGAATGCTCTGAAAATTGAAGTTGAGGATTGGAATTACAGAATCGGATAAGTAACTCCACTGCGTCTTGGTGACCCTCGTAGTGAAAGCATCCATGGAGGTTGAGCTCCGCGACTGTCAGGCCTTCTGCCCTTAGCTGGCTGGTAAGTTTTGCTGCCGTATATTTAGAGCATGTAACTGTGACTCGTTTCTCGTCGTAGCGAACGGATATATAGGCCTGTAATCACGAATGATAAGCCTATAGTCCTTGTCATGGGGGGGCTGACATATCAATGGAACCTACTCGTGGAAATCTCTTTAGCACTTCTAGCATCTTCGCCTGTGATTTTAAAGAATTCCAAGTAATAGACTGAGAGATCGATCCTCCTTCTGGGCTGGACTCATCCTCGGCATCAACCAGAGCTCCAATAAGCATTGCCAGACGTATTGCAACAGCTCCATTATGTTGAAACTGCTCTTTGTTTGTGGAACTGGACACAACTATTGCGCTCAGGAGGCCTGTGCAGAGACCGAGTGTTTCTGAATCGGTATGGATGGGTGATTGTAGATGATTCGGCCCCGGGTAGGTAGGATCAACATGTTCCAGATATCTCAAATATTGGGTTAAATGGGTGACGACAACAAGTGGTGTGAGAAGGGTATTAGGGAGAGGAAATATCGTTTCCGTAACTGAGTTTTCCTTGAGCCAGGTCTTCAAGGTTTGAAGCAATTTCCCGCCAGGTAAAGATTGTATAGTTGGAAGTTCCTTTGAAGCTGTATCCCATAATTCCGGAAGAGATTCGAGAACATCTAGAATCCACTGATGGTGCGGTGTGCTAATCAACACATTCTTAAGCGTATTGAAGGCTTCTTCGCGGAACGCAAGGGCTTGTGGCCCAAACAGATGAATCGTCGGGACCCTTGCGTGCGCGGATAATGTACCAACCATGACGAATGTAGGTAACTCTTGGAAGTTCTTGGGGTTGAACTCGTTGCGTGTTTGTACAACTTACTTCAAAATATTAATAAGGGAGGAAGAAAAGCTCCAAAAGGACGATGTTCCATTGAATCAAGGATAAAGAGGCGTCAGATGTAACGAACGAAGGGTGTCATAGAATAAGGGAGGTCGCAAGCTGCAGCCTTTGGGACCAATGGCATAATTATCGCCCAGCGGTCCTGAGTATCCTGCCGGGCCCGAATATTTCATAGAAGACTTGATGGAGTAAAGAAACCATGATAACTTAAAACGGGGTCGATTAGCAGATTTATCAGCAACAAGGGTAACCTGAGTAGGCGGACCTGAGTAGGCACAGGTTAGAAGGGTACCTACTGCTTTATATCCCCAAATATTGGTTTACCATGTCCGGCCATAACTGTATTGGTAGAAAAGTCTTCTTACTTGCTCTTTTTGCCCGCCGCGGACCTTTGACATCGCTGCCCGGAACCGCAACCATGGACATACTTGGACTATCACCAGACATCTTATCCCAGTTCACCCATATCCTATCCCTTTCTATCATCTTGCCTCTTATCCTTTTGCTCCTTTCATCAGTCAAATCATATCATCGTCTATCCCACATACCTGGGCCCTTTTTCGCAAGGTTCACAAATCTGTCCCGTTTATTATGGGTTAAGAGCTTCCGCGCCCATGAAATACACATCGACCTGCACGAGAAATATGGTCCCATTGTCCGCTTCGGTCCGAATATGGTGAGCGTTGGAGACCCAAGGGAGATAGGAACTATATACTCCTTCAAGAAACCGTGGCCAAAGGTAAGAAAGACGCTAGAGTTATGGAAATGTCAACTTACCTATTCATAGTCTGATTTCTATCGGTCTTTATTATTAAAAACGCGAAGTAAACCAGTCGAAGGGATATTTGCAACGCAAAATGAGGCAATTCATCGAGCCTTAAAGAGACCTATCTCTAATGTTTATTCAATGAGCCACTTAGTTTCCTTTGAGCCTTATGTGGATACGTCGATGAAAGTGTTCTGTGAACAGCTTGAAGACCGTTTTGCTAAGCCTAATGGTGAAACAGAGAAAACGGTTCCGTGTAACTTTGGGCAGTGGTTGCAAATGTTCGCCTTCGATGTCATGGGAGAATTGACGTTTTCCCATCGGTTTGGCTTTATGGAAAAAGGCGAAGATATAGACGGTGTGATGGGAGAGCTTTGGAACACACTTCGAAAAACTGCGTTGGTAAGATAAACTCCTTTCGACCAAATAGTGAAGAAAATCTAACAGGAGGCGAAAGGTCACGCAAATGCCTTGGCTGGGTGATGTATGGACAAACAATCCAATTCGACGCCTCTTTAGGAAAAATATCCAAAGCCCCGGGGTAATTTTCGCGATGCGCAGAGTTCAGGAGAGACAAAAAATCGAGCAAGGCGAACTCCAGAAAGAATGGAAAATAAACAACAGGGACATGCTTTCACGTTTTATGGAAGTGGAAGCTAATGATCCCTCTGTTCCTCCCTTGTAAGTCAAGTCCGGCTTCCGAAGGTGATATACAAGCTAACAGAAACTGTTGGCTTTCAAAGTGCTCTTCTCGTGTGGACTTCTTCGAATATTACCGCAGGCAGTGACAGCACTGCAATGTTTCTGAGAGCCATGTTCTATTATCTTCTCCACAACCCGAGTACGCTTAAACGCCTGGTTTCAGAGTTTGATGAAGCAGCGGCAGCCGGGAATCTAGACGAATTTGCTGGATTTAGGCAAGCAAAGGATCTCCCATACTTCAATGCTTGTATCAACGAAGCAGGTCGAATGCACCCTCCTCTTGGGCTTCCAATGGAGAGAGTAGTTCCACCCGAAGGGGCCACTATTTGTGGTAAGCGACTAGAGGGTGGAACCGTAGTTGGCATGAGTTCCTGGGTGACCCATCATCACAAAGCAACATTTGGCGAGGATTGCGATAAATGGCGACCGGAGAGATGGCTGGGCGAGGCAGAACAGGTAAGGGAAATGGAAAGAAGTCTCCTCACGGTATGTATTATATTGATTCCACCCCCATCCGACCCTGTTAGCGAATAATCATCGAACTAAGCCCGCAAATCTAGTTCGGTGCTGGCCACCGTAACTGTATAGGGAAGAATATCGCCCTGTTGGAGATATACAAGATCGTGCCGACATTGTTAAGGCGATTTCAGGTAAGCAGTGTTATTCACCTAACAGCAATTGCCTGCTAAGACGTCCTTTGTCAAACAGTTCGAGCTCCTTGATCCCGATGAAGGTGGTGACTGGGTTGTGATGAATCGATGGTTCGTGACCCAACGCGGATTCAAAGTTCGGCTCAGGAGAAGAGTTTCTCCGGGACGTTGATAGTCACGTGAAATGGTGAAAAATGCAGACCACTTTCCCCTTTTAAGCCTTGCAATTTACTAGCAAAGATAACAGTGAATATGAATCCCGATCACTCTATTATAATAGGAGATTTAATATTCTGTAATCCAGCCGATTCCTTTCATTATCTCCCACCCTTGCCCAAGCGAAAATTAAATTTGATTACGCTTTTAAGGATCTTGTTGCTGGTGACTTGATATTCATATTTCCCTTCACCCATTTCGATGAAATGCAAATTTATACACATAAAGCAAAGACATGTATTCTCAAATACCACTTCTGCCTGCTTCCCAGTTTATCCGCCTTGCTGCTCCTTATCATGGTCTACTGCAGACATATCCTCTTTTTGGTTCTGTAATTTTACAGACACCCACTTCATTCCCAAAGGTCCAATGATAGATAAACTTGCCATTATAAGCCCAACTCTAAATGCTCGCCGCAGGGCATCATTGTAGGCCAGAACCACCCTTGGAATATCCTCTGGGGGGATAATTTGTCTGAATTGCGTTGCGCCCACGCTGATAAGTTGACGAGGATCCAAGCCTGGAATCCCCATCGCTCCAACTCTGGCCACAAGTCGGGACATAAAAACACTCTGTGCAACAGGGATAAAGATAGCTCCGCCGCCAAGCTGTGAGAATAACATGATCGCTGTGCCAGTGCTAACTTCTTCGAGAGGCAGAGCAGTCTGCGCGGCCACAAATGGCTGTTGTAAGCCGAATCCAGACCCAATAGCAAATAAGAACTGATATCCTACCCATTGGCTGGCGGTAGAGTCTACTCGTAATGTGGTTAGAAGACCGGCGCCGATGGGCATTGCTATGCTTGAGAACCAGATCCATGGCATGTAATAGCCAACTTTTGTGGTTAGGAGCCCTGCTGCGATAATTCCAACCGTATTGACTAGAATTAGAGGCAGGTAATTGATACCAGACCTGATTGGACTCGCGTCCTTTATAATTTGAAAGTATAGCGGCAAGTAAAAAATGAAGATGTTGAAAGCACCGCCTTGACAAATTGCGAACGTGGCTCCAAAGACCATATTTCTGTTTTTCGCTATGTGTTTTGGGATTGTTGCATTTTTATCGTTTTGTAAGACTTGAGCCAGAACGAATGTGGCAAATAGTACGGAAAACAACGTCAGTAGGGCAATGACAAAACCTGACGACCACGGGGCCGTTGTTCCACCGTATTGCAGTGCTGTAAGGAGACATGCAATGCTCGCAACAAAGGTGAATGTGCCTACCACATCCAGCCGCCTGAGCATAACGGCGAAGGGCAGGCGCTGTCCATTGGCGCTGGGCGGCAGATTTTTCAGCGAGAGTAGCAGTGTCAGCGCCGAAGCACCACCAAAGGGGAGATTTAGATAAAATATCCATCGCCAGCTGACTTTTTCGGCAAGGGCTCCCCCCAGTATTGGACCAACAACGCTTGCGATTCCATACACAGCGCCTATCAAACTAGTAAACGTTGGGCGCCAGCGGACTGGCGCCGTATGAGCCATGATAGTCATCGCACCACTTGTTATTCCGGCTGCACCTATACCGGCAACAGCGCGGCCAGCAATTAATGTTTCGCTTTTGGGTGCTACCGCAGCAATCAACGAACCGAGCTCAAAGATGAAGAGGGAGCTCATGAAAACCCATCGTAGCGGAAAGATTTTGTACAGTTTGCCATAGAATAGCTGAAAGGCGCAGTTCGTTAGAAGATAAACAGATCCATACCAGCCGACGTGGCTGAGACGGCGAAAATAGTCTGTAATTGGTGGGATCGCAGTCGCGATTATCGTATCATCAATCGCCTGGCAGAACACAGATACAAGCAACGAGCTGAGGATGAAGAATAGACGGAGACCTGTAGTGCAGAATTCATTTTCAGAACTCCGTTGTTCTTCCAGCATAGGCAGCACAGGGCCACTTTCGCTTTCTTTCCCTCGACCACGCCCATCTGCATCTTCAGGGCTGGCGTCGTCAACCTGGTCGTCGTTGCCGCGAAGTTGTGGAGCGCTGCCAAGAGCTGGAGGGTCTGCGCTAGCCATGCTTAAATCTTGTTCCGTCTTGGTGATGCTTATTGCAACCTCGTCCTTTCTTCCTCCTCTCCCACCTGGCGATGAGAAAGGTCTTGGATGGCGATTTTTACAGCTGACCCTGATGGTATCTTATGCTGCGTCCCTGTGGCAGTATAATGTGTCACCACTCTCTGGAACCTCCGAAATTGCCGGTAGTGCCTATAGGAGGACTGTCGAACAACGGATCGAAAAGAGGATAACGGACTCTCGAGATGCTTGAGACAGCTTCCGATGAGATCAAAATTTCAGACTGGACCACCAGTTAGTTGCCATCTGGAAAGGCGAGAGCTAAATTCCTGGAAGTGAGCGAAGAAAGGCCTCAAGTACGCGCGTACCTAGCACAGACGATCAGCAATGTCCTCACAAACAACCCAACGACCGGGTAATGACTGTGTCAAGAATCTGGGCATCTCTCTTTCAAGCTATCGTGAGCGCTGATATTGTTGCCCTGTGTCGCCGTTGTGCCGCTGAACGGTCACCTCTACCTCCAGATTCTCGTCTTCGCTTCTTTTCCCGTGCGGTCATGTGCGAGCGGGAGCTGAGTATATCGGGGTTATGGTGCAGCATGGCCTTAACTCCGGAAGATTGTCCAAGGATGCACCACTTTTACTTCTCGCGGTGTATAACGATCGCATATATCAATTCCGCTGTTCGCAAGAGTCGCTCTCCCCAGCCCAGATCCCATTTTTGTGCTCCAAGGTCCCCAGTTCCTCCAATAGGCCAGCTCGGTTTGTCTAGCTTCGTGTAGTCAATAATAATACCATTACCGCTTGAATTGAAACAATCACGCAATAGCTCAAAAGCGCCACCACCTTGATATCTTTGTTGACTACGAAAGCTCTGTTCTCGAGGAAGCAAATGTGCGTTTGAGATGCATCTCTTAAGTATACCTTTCGACTCCAATTTTGTTGGTATGGATATGGCATCTACTGCTTTCCGTCACTGCTGGTACTTGACAAAAGGAAAAGTATCAGTAGTCATGTTAGGTGGTGTCAAGTCTGGTGTTAAAAGAGCCCTTACCATACGTTTTACTCCATAAAACAGTTCAAAGGCAGTTCTGATATGTCCGCAACCCAAAAGGTATTTATTTTCCCCTAATAAGTATACTTGGGCGGACTTAATGCTGATTTGATATCTATTCAGGAATTAATGGACGTAGTGGAGGCTACCGTAATATCCACCAAAAACGGGGAGGTCTGATATTTTGCAGCATCCCGTGCTGTGAAGAATCGCATTTATAACGGCGCACAGCATCCCCTATAATAGTTGAAAACAGGTCATGGTGGATTTATATACAATATTCACGCTACTGCAACCCATATATGGAAGCACTCAAGCTTGGTTTACCCGCGAACACCGAAAAGTTGAATTTTCGGAGCTGGGTGGTTAATTATCTCACTTTCGGAACGGTGAGTAAGTGATCATGCCTATTTCTTGCCTCATTATTATATTAGATACTACTCTTAAACTTCTGCAGAAAAGTTTTCTTTCCCAGAATGACCACCCCTTTTCTGAATGCTAGTCTTCGCCGACGATTTTGACATCCACGGTCGAGCCGGAGGAGAAGAGCAGCTCCAAAACTTGCCCAACTTGATCTGGCTGCATATGCTGCAAGATCATCGTGCTTTTTCGATTTCCTCTCGAAACCGTTCCCAGGATTTCTTCTATAGAAGGCATTGTTGGATCGTTATAATCGTTATTGATGACCAACTCTTCACTTTTCTCAACGGCGACCTCCTCTACACCCTCGTCCTCCTCCTCTTCTCCATCATCTTCATCCACATGCTCTTCTCTAGGAAGAAATGTTGTGTCGCTCGCTCCCTGAATGATCGGAAGGCAGTCTGCGGAATTTGAAGAGGCTGAAGGCGTGTGTAAACCAACCACCCCTTCAACATCTGTCATAGTTGTCAACGCTTCAAAGAAGGTATCTGTGATTCCCCCACAGTTATCTCCACCATTTTCAAATGAGCTTGGAATACAACCTGTGGGCAGCTCAAACCCATGGCCATTCAATCTTTCTTGGTAGGAATGGTTACTCGGCATGATCTGCCACCCGGATGACGGCGCTGTCCCCGTATAATCTTGCGGATGCTCATGCGCTGAAGCCGTGGTGAGTGGGGAGCCTAGCAGGTGGTCTGATTGCTCCATAAGGAGTGCATCAAAGTTACTACCTGGATGCAGTTCGGGTCCCCCTGAATCTGTGGCAACATTATAATAGAAGATATCCCTCATCAGGTCCACCGAGTCGGTTGGCCACCAGTTATTTGCGTCATTCTTCTCTGCAGCCTCCAGAGTGCTGCCGTTTCTTCGACGCCTAGAAAAGGATGGCCTTGGACGATCTGAGCCTGAAGCGGCGCTGTTCTTCCTGTTTCTCTGGAGGATTGCGTGTCTATATAACGGTTGTAAGTCACTAGACGTACAACTCCCAGCCCTAGGGACTCATCTTACCTATTTTTGGCATCTGTGGCTGATCGTCCATGAAGTATCTCATCCACGATCCTTCTCCAATTCCGTCCGCTTCTCTCGACCGCGGCCAAGAGACGCTCATCCTCTTGTTCACTCCATTCACTATGGTTCAAGCTTGGGTTGAGAAAATGCAACCAACGTTTAGCACATTCTGTTAAATGTATTAGCGCCCCGAATCATGGTAATTTGTTGAAAGCCTCCATCAGGATGCAGGGCAAGGCTAGTGATAGACTAACGATCAGCATGCCGTGTACCCACAACCTGCGCAACTTCCGTCCAGCTGCAATTTCCAGGAGTGTCCGTCAGTTTGACTCTAGTGCAGATATGAGACACGATGCAGTTCCTCATGAGACTTACACGTTTGAATGAAGCAAAACTGCTTTATGAAGACGCTGGTCTTCTTCCTGGCTCCATGGGCCTTTTTTGACAGGACCGTCCAACTTAATCCAACGTTTTCTGCAGTCTGATCTGAAGATTAGACTCATAGACTCGTTTGTATAGACACGAGGTTAAGAAATAGAAGTGACCTTTGTTGCTTCGACCAGGAAGTTTCTCAGCGATTGTTCGCCAGTCCTTCGCCTTTCCTTGCTCCGCTAATTTGGCAATTTTGTTAGCCATACTCATGGCCACGTCAACCTAAGTCTCATCGCTTCCATATTGCATTTCTTTCTTAAGAGTTGACTATTCATTTACCTTGCCTGGCAACTTCACCGCGCAACACGTTATCCTCCTTTTCCGACCACAGCTTTCGAGGTTTCAATTCTCGCACGTTGTCCATGTTTTTGACAGTATCCAGTGCTTTTTGCAACGAACAAATAATTTGGTGGTCAAATGCCACACGCTCATCTTCTTTCCTTTCTTTTGGAAAGGAGGGAGACACAAATCTTGGCCATTCTATGCGTTCTATGGGTGTTCCGTATTTAAGCCCATGTGGCTGTTATTCCGGTTTGCTGCAAGTTACTATGGTATAACCCGTGGCCGTAGGGACTGGGCCTATCCGAGATTCTACCACTATCCCCTTTGAAACAATGACGGGGGTATATCCATGTCGCCATCCAGATCTATGGAGATTATAGCCGGCTTTGGTTCAGGTGATGGCAGCCTCTACAACTTACAAAAGCTTGATGTCAGATGAAAGCTGCCATACATCCTCTATCCCGAGGCATAATATATTCGGTTATATGATCGTTATTTCATCCTTCCTTTTTGGGCAGCTTATATGAGGTAAGAATAGTGCTTTTTGAATGTACTCTCGTTCAACGTAACGCATACTAATTGCAACGTAATAATCAAATGATTACCTAGGCATAAAGCGGAATATGCTCCAGTTACAATTTCCTCGGCCTGGTGGAGGCCATATTAGGGAATTTTCTTACAAGCGGTTAGGCTTCAACATTCAAAATCATCCAAATACAATTCACTAAATGGCTAGATTTCGCAGATTACTGTTGGCTGGGATTCACCACACGCTTATAGGTTAAAACATAACAAGCTTCAACGTAGCCAAAGCGGCCATCCAGCTATCTAGGCTATCAAGCACGACGTTCTACGTGATAAAGACACGGCTGTTGATTGGGAAAGCAGGCCTACTTTTTTGATACCTCCAAGGACCCCTTCAACCAGTTTCATCTCCCAATTGAGAAGGTCAAAACTCCGAATCTCAGTGAGCTACACTTTATTCATCTTTAGCTTTCCATAAATCCAGGTTGAAGCTCAATTCAGTGGGTCGTGGATCTGGCATATGAGTTACAATTGGAAGAGGCGCGTCTTTCATGATAGTCTCGCCTTTGGAAGAAGAAACCATGATCCGCCCGCCCGTTAAGACTGGGGTTCCTTAACTCTTTCTCCATGCCACCGTTGCTTATCTCCATCGCTTGTTACTGTACCTCACTCAATTCATGAGTTTAAAATAGCTGAGTGGCCTAGGCCCATCTCCAATACTCGGGTCCCTCTCTCGGGCCCTCGGAAAATGTTACACTACACTCATTATGACGTTACTGCTGACGGCGATGTCTCGCTGCCTGCTCAACATAGTCATATCGTATCTGTATGTGGATGTGGGTGTGTAACGGAGGCGCAACATCAAGATAAGGGGACCGAGTGATATTCTACCCGCGGCCACATAACCGGGAGGGGTTGATATTCTAGAAATTCGTCCCTGGTTAGGTGAGGGGGGATGTGTATGGCTTTCCTAGAAATCACAGATAAATTAAGTAAAGATTTCCCGTAGAAAACAACAAGCTGACATTTCTCGATGGGCCCGGCTATTCCGCCAGTGGTAGGATGCTGGTGCAACAATGAAAAAGAATGTTTGTAAGTTATCCGCGGAGTAGCTGCAAGCTATATTTTATTTGCGTTGGGCAGCCGGTTTGCCAGTCGAACAGATCGTTCGAAATACTTTTTCCTAAATATATAACTGCATAGTATCACGGCGGATTGTCGTGAACCGCGGGCAACATGGCGAAAGATAACTCTCCCGGTGCCCCCACGGTCGATATATCACCTTATCTCGACGATCCCAAGTCTGACGCTGCCAGGAAGGTTATTGACGATGTTCGTGAAGCATGCATCTCGACGGGTTTCTTTCAAATAATTGGACATGGTATTCCCAAGGAGGAACAGAATAGTGTCTTTGATGCGGCACACGCCTTTTTCACACTGCCTTTGGAGGAGAAAAAGAAGCTTGACGCCGCAAATTTCATTGGTCATAGAGGGTATGATGTGTTGGCCAGTCAGTCATACGAGGAAGGCGTCTTACCAGACTTGAAGGAGGTGAGAATTCCGCAGAATGTATACCCTTCTGATTGGTGTGAATTCGTTTTTAGTGGCCACCGCTCCCTCAGGTAGCCCATCTTGCCCCGACTGGCCTCCGATCTATCACCGAAACTTGCCTGCTGAAGTCATGAAAATTAGGGATACTACGTAGGCAGCAACGTTTTGCCATCAGATCCTTTGCATGGCCGTTTCTTCATGGGGCCAAATGTTTGGCCACCGGCCGCGTTGCTGCCAGCCTCGCAGTTCCAAACACCATGCGAACGATACCATGAAAGTGTTCAACAGCTTGCCTTCAAGGTTCTGCAATTAGTTGGAGCTACCATGATATCAGCCGCTTCCAGTGAGCACAGAGCCATTAGTACGACCGGCAACATGCCAACTGTTTTGCACGATTTGATCAAATTGGATCAGACCCCGGCATGTCCACTTCGCCTTCTGCACTATCCGTCGGCTGCCCGACATGGCGGGGACGTGGCCGGCATGCCACAGTATGGGGCATCCGCACACACTGACTTCGGTGTGATTACTCTCCTCCTTCAAGATGATAACCCAGGCCTCGAAGTGCTCGGAGAGAAAGACGGGAAGCATGTCTGGTGGCCGATCGACCCTAACCCGGACGCGTACGTCGTTAATATAGGAGACATGGGTAGCATGGTTACCAACGGGTTGTATAAGAGCAGTATGCATCGGGTGGTGTGCAAACGGCCTGAAAGGGAGAGGTATAGCGTGGTATTCTTTCTTGATGGCTGCTTAGACGCATGTCTAAGGCCTGTGGAAGGGTTTGGACGTTCAGAGGAAGAAGATGCCGGTCCTTACAGGACGGTAGAGCAGCATATGGTTGAACGATTATCGATGAGCTATGCGAAGGACGGCAAAGACCCAAGGCATAATGAGGATACCGTCAATGCCTAACTGTGGTCTTTATTTGGAGCGTAAACTCGAATTTGCCTATTTCCAACAATGTACTCAAGTAGGAGCACAGTTAGCCCGGCATCTCACATTTATCAACTTTTTATTTCCTCGTCCTCCAGTTGATAAACGCGCAGCCAAAATAACCACAAAATGTTTCGCGTCAACCATATTGCCAGTGCTTCATGTACGCGTAGCTACACACGGCCAATTGCATATTTGCACAATATACGCTGCTTCAACCCAAGCATAGCAATCAGCATCGCGTACATTGGAAGTCTTTGGTTAAAATAAAGATTTCCGCCCCTGTACATCTTAACTGGCTGATTACATAACTAGTTAAGGAAGTCAAGGTCTAAACTTCCCGAGTAAAGGATGCCAACATCATCTCCCTGCAAGGAAACGATTCCAGGCCGTCTATATTGTTGTGACGAGGTATTCCCAGCTATTACCCATGACAGAGAGGTAAGTTATATGCACTGATGCCCTGTTAATCTCACTTCTTCGTCAGTTTGCTGATATAAATACAGTTCGATCGCCTCCGCCGTTGCGCTACCAGAACCCCCACAATATCCTGGTCCAGACGCTTTACAAAAGCGAAGACAGAGCGTCTCAAGCGAGAACAGCAGTAAACGGAGACGGCTCAGTGCAGACGGGGCCTCCGAACATGCTGTCTCTTCTGCAACACCGTCGTCCACCTCAAATACACGGCGGACCAATAACTCCGCGGACGGGAAGGCAGCGAATCAGCGCAAACCGGGGGTAGAAGAAGAACGAAAGCGTGGCCGGAGGCTTTTCGGCGCTTTACTTGGAACACTTTCTCAAAGTCCATCCTCGCCGGCGCAAAGGCAGCGTTCAGAGATCGATAGAAAGCAACAAGAAAAGCTGAAGCTGCAAGATAAAGAACACAATGAGCTAACCAAAAAGAAATATGAAGATCTTATGGCGGCAAGGAGGAAAGACCAGATTTTATACAATGAGCAATCGGTGTGTTAGCACAATGAGTTCCTTGTCCCCTTGTCACTATGCTTGCTAATATCTCCAGTAGATGAAGTTACATCACTCCAATATGCTAGCAATGGCACACTCCCTCCGAACCAAAGCGGAGCCCCCTCTAGTAAGTGCCCTTAAGTTATGATCCTTTAGAAGCTCTTATTGACATTACTACAATTGATAGTATTATCGGCCGTGGTACCTTCGGCCACAAGACGAGTTGAAAATCCAGGACCAGATTGCTGAAGCAAAAATGACCATAGCAAAGGAGATAGAGGACGCTAACCTATGCCATAAACCGCAGCACGAGTTGGCTACTGACAAACTGGAACATAATGTTGCACACTCTGACCTTAACACGGCTGAGGCTAAGGATACAGAGAATCTCAGGTTCGGTGGGTGTTAATACTAATGATAAAGGCGAACAGACCAGCGAGGCCCCGCAAACGGCCTCAACTAAGACATTCTCCGGGCCGGAGATTCCTATTACGTCGCTAGTCCCTACTGAACTTGATGAAGAGCACTCCGGTGAGGTACTGTTGGAGGATAACGAGGACGCTGTGATCTACTAGGCTGATGGACTGTATGCCCTCGGTTTTCTCTTCCTCCTCTCACTCCCCGTTATTGGCCCTCTTTGAACTTACTTCTTCAGAAAATGCACTCCATATAACCCCCTTGCTTCTCTACAAATTGCACCTAGCATCCTCAAACCATCTCATCTTTGGGTACCGTTCAAAAGCCCTGCGGTCCGTACGTACCTTTTCCACTGGTATAGGTTAGAAGGTGATATCTGTCCACATAATGTGCACCAGCATGGCCTTATTCTTACGGCAACATCGGCATTCTCCGATTGTGCCACTCTCTCTTAAGCGTCTCATTCCTAAATTCCCAAGACTTCCAAAGTTGAACATCACAGGAATGAATGTATATTAATGAAAATAAATCACAGTCATCCTGTATGGAAAATATACTGCACTGTAGTTGTTATTCCCGTGTAGAGGGTAGGGAATAACCTCGGCTGGTTACCCCCTGTTGGTTGCTAGTTACGTAACTAGAGCCAGGCAAGCATGTCGTATATATAATATGTAGCAGCCCCCTCCAAACTCTCTTAACTCTAGATATTTATCAGTTCTTCATCCGAGGCTGTATCTAACAAACAAGTTGGGGCTTTCGTTGAAGGCAGTGGTTCGCAAATGCAACATTGCACAGCCGCGACGACCAGTACGTAACGGTTCACAGTCCGTCCAGCTGTTCTACATATATCAGCCGATATGCCGGTAGATAAGATACAAGTTCCGGATGATCCGAGGATTCAGCGTTGTTCTACAATTGTGAATGGGACAACATATGGTATCGTTTCTCCTTTCTAGCTGTTCGCTCCTTGAATTGATATGTCATCCCGTAGTTACGACGTGTGTATGTTAAGAGTATAGATACTAACATTGGAGCAGGATACCTCCTTGCCGTTCCTCCAAATGGCAAATATCGAGCAACGATCTTTCTGGTGTGTTGCGACCTTTTTCTGAACAACTGCCATTCCAGGGTGCTTTCTGTTCCCTTATACCCTAACATGATAATGCGGATATAGATCCATGGTTTCCCGGATATTTCTATGTGTTGGAGATACCAAATCCCTACCCTTCTCAGTCTCGGTCTGAGGGTAGTCGCACCCGATTGCATTGGCTATGGGCGTAGTGTACGTCGTTTATGTTCTACTCAGCTGGCGATTTTAGCTGACCCCTCACAGGAAGCTCCGCGGTTTACCCCCGAATCAGCCTGGCGGTATGGCTACAGGCAATGCGCTAAGGATATGAAGGAGCTTGCACGCCAGCTAGGGTCTTCGCAAGTTATTCTAGGAGGCCATGACTGGTAGGCATGACCCAATATTCTCCGGCATAGAACTATATATTCATATCTCTATGTAGGGGCGGTGCTGTTGTTTATCGTATAGCACTTTACGAACCCGAATTCGTCACCCATCTATTTTCGGTCTGTACTCCTTACTGGCAGCCGACAAAAGAGTTCAGATCACTTGAGGAGACAGTGGCGATGATCCCGTACTTCGGATACCAGCTTCAACTTGCCAACGGGGGTTTGGAAAATATCCTTCAGACAAAGGAACAGATTCGTCAATTTTTAAACGCCATGTATGGAGGTCGGACAGCAAGTGGTGAGGCCGTAGTAAGCACGGAAAAGGGCATACTTCTGGAAAAGCTGCCTGGAGTCAAGCAAACTCCATTGCTCAGCAAGACGGTACGTATTTACTCTAGTCAAATAAGTGTCTTACTTGCAAAAATTCCATTCTGCCAGGCTACTCCACGAAACCTAACGGATGCTAATTTGTCACATAAATAGGAAATGGATTACTATGTGGACGAATTCTCAAGAACAGGTCTACACGGGCCAAGTAGGTGTTCCTTCATATATAAAAGTCGGCGTTAGGCTAATTACAAGCTACTGTCCAATAGTGAACTGGTACCGAACCCGAAAGCAAAATTGGAAAGAGGAACAAGAATTCATGGACAGCTCTATCGAAGCTCCCGTTCTATTTATCCAGGCAACCAAAGATACAGCACTACGACCGGAACTTGCGCGTAATATTGACCGGTATCTCAAGAATCTGACCAAGTGCGAAGTTGTTGCTTCACACTGGGCACTATGGGAAGCCCCAGAGGAATGCAACGCGCATATTAAGCGGTGGCTCGAAGACGTTGTGTTTGGTAGAAAGGAAAAGTTGTGAATGGAAGACTGGTGTGCTCAGCACAGGTCAAAACTCTCCCTCAATACAAATACATTAGATGATATAATGATACAAGATGGTAGGCTTTATCCAATTAAGCTGATAAATAAAGCATGTCTCCCTAATATAGTATATGCATCGGAATATTTTCGTATAATTCGTTTATGTCCAAATGGTCGACATCATCCCTCGGTAGCAATCATTGTTCCAATACCGTAGTCTTGAAGTGTGCGCCGGCATTTTCTAGCTTTTCAATGTACTCGTCTTCCAAAGAAGCAGGCGTTAGGTAGCCCGCCTTAATCTCCTGCCCCACCCGGTTGCTCCTCGCCAAAACCATGGCGGCCTCAGCCAGGAAAATCCCCGTCAACGTATACGGGCACCCGTCATAACGGAATGAACCGAGTACTCTGATATCCTTTTTCCCAGGCTTGTCCTGTTTGGCAGTTGCAACACCTCTGTATTCAATTGAGAACCCGGCTTTGCTTTCCTCTGGTGCTCCTTCTCCAGGAGCATAAATGTATCTCGGTAGCAGCCATCGCACAGGTGAGAACAACAAGACAATGGCGACTGAGATAAGAGTGAAGTGCACAGCAATACCGGTGAATATGTTGCGGGTTTTCATGCTCTCCCAGAACCGAAAGTTGGGGCTAAAGAGCTGGGGCATCATAGAACTGGTACGGTGGACAATTGAAGTGTCACACGGCTCGCAGACGCAGGTAGTGCCGACTCCGATGTCTGGGACATAATGTACGCCAAAGATTCGGCGGAAAATAGAGACAGACCTTGGCTGAGCGGGCTTGGAGAGTGAGATGCAGTAGGGATCGCTTGAACTTGACTCAAGGTTGTTAAAGAAGTCAAGAATTGTCGAAAGAGTACCGCCGCTGAATTTTCCTCTATTATCAATGTTAGACTGTGATAGTTCTATCAGAATGACAGGAGAAACGTACTTTATGTGATAAAGAGACATCGTTGTCTCGTCAGTAACAACATCAAATTGGTCCTTGATGGATTTGGCCATAACGTAGGTCAACAAGTCGGCGGGAGCACTTTCAATCCCATTCGCTGATATCAACTAAGACCCAGTTAGACATAAGGGATGACGATGCCTTTTAGCGAGACAGTACGAGAGAGGTATACGAACAATTGCGCCAGTGGATTTTGCGGTTTCATGGAATTTATTGACCATGTCCTTGACCCACGGGGCCTCACCCGTCCTATACGCAAAAGTCAGTATCATTCTATTAATCGGTAACAGTAGTGAATAGCCTTACACGTCAACATAATGGGTACCATTTTCAGCACAGGCCTTCACCACAGGCGTAGAATATTTGCGGTATGGGCCGACGCAATTGATCAGGACTTTCGTCTTGCAGGCCAGAGCAGTCAGTTCTTTTTCGTTAAACTGGAGTACAAGTTGTTCTATTACTCGATTAGCATTCAGCCTTCAATTCAAAGCCTGTGGCGTGGCCTAGGCTGGGAACAGGCAGCCATGTAATAATACCTGGAGCCTTGCGATCCTTATCGTGTTCCTGCAGCTTCGTAGCCAACGCCTCCAACTTCCCCAGTGATCGACCTGCAATCCCCCATGCAAGGTTGGTAGGGAGACTTTTGACAATGTGCTCAGCGCAAAGCCTGCCAGTATATCCAGTCGCGCCCAACAGCACGATCTCGAGGTCCCGGGTGGAAGACATATCGATCGCGATGGTCGATGACGCGGGCAGGGCTATAGAAGGTACGAGGCGACTTCAAACTTCAAGTATGCGATATCCTCTCTCACGGACAACTGCTTCTCATCCGTCGATGTCGGTGTCTCTCTGTTACTCTATACCCTCCCATGTCGTTATCTACTTCCAAGATAAGTAGCGCCAAGACCTTACGAAGCCAAGCCGAGGTTAGAGTCACATGACTGGTCATATCACGGGATCTCGCCAAGTCTCGCGATCAAGTAAGCGAGCACACACAACGATCAAAGGAAAGCGCACTTCAATTTCTCATCATCAACATCTCAACTTCCGTTGCCCTTGCATCACATACCAAGCGCGACAAGATGACGAAGCGCACGAAGAGTAAGTTGGAAAGCCGTGAATCAAATTCCTGGAGCCGATAGATACTAATTGATTCCTGCAGAGGTCGGTGTTACCGGTAAATATGGTGTCAGGTACGATTTGCACTTTTGTCCACAGTGAACTGAACGACGCGATACGGCTGCTCGAACGGGATCGATGAACTGGAGTTGACTGGTGATTTTACAGATACGGTGCCTCGCTCCGAAAGCAGGTGAAGAAGATGGAAGTCACCCAGCACGCCCGCTACATCTGCACATTCTGCGGCAAGAACTCGGTGAAGCGCACAGCCGTCGGTATCTGGGAATGCCGCTCCTGCCAGAAGACCGTTGCCGGAGGTGCCTGGACTGTCTCGTAAGTCATTCTCAGGCTCTACCAGGGAGCATTACTTGATCCATGAAATTTTGATGAAGCGGGGTGAGATGGGGGAGGGGAGGAAGAAATGGCTAACATGGTGACTCTTCTTTTTCGCGACCTATAGCACCGCGGCAGCTGCCACCACCAGATCGACCATCCGACGTCTACGAGAAATCGCCGAGGTATAAGTTTGGGTTGGAATTAGGAGTTGCTATTTCTTTAGTTTTAATACATGGGGATTTTCTCTTGCACTTCCAAATCAAAATATGATGATGACGCCTTCAAACAGCCCCCTCATTCTGAGCAGGGAGGAAAAGCAAAAGCAAAGCAACGGGTCGAATAAAGGTCGCCTGCTTGTCTCATGTCGGATAGCCCAAGCTCAAGCTCAAAGACAAGGTCCGGCAATCGACTGTTACCAATAGATGTTAACACAATAAAAAAGACAAAATAAAATACCATTGCTTTCCCTGGCCGGCACCGTCACCCGACCCTGGCTCCTCGCTCTCTTTCCCTCTCTCCTCTTCTCTGGTGCCTCTACTGCGATCCATCATCCAGCTGTTTCCCCATGGCATGGGCGCTCGACCAGGATCGACGTGGGAGCCTCTTGACTCTCTCCTCGTAACCGCGGAGGCACTCTCGTAGCCAGGTCAGTCGCAGCCTACCCTCAGCCCATCTGCTGCGCATGCTAACCTTCTATCCTGTCTCTACCTGGCTTCTTATATCCCTGCCCTGGACCTCACCTGCCTTTCTCCATGCGCTTACTAAGCCAGATCAGGTGATGCTGAGCTAAGTCATGGGTGCAAGTCACGTTGCGCGCGCCTTCCCCGAAGCGGCCTAGCGCGCTACTCGCCCAGCTTCAAAAAGAACGGCCGCTGTTCCCCCACAACCTCTTTCGCCCTTCTTCGTCCCGTCTACTGCTGCGAAGCCGCCCAAGATATCTGCTCTTCATGCCGCCCACCACGCCTGCACGCTGCACTCTCGACATCCTCCACACCAGCAATGTCAGATACCTGTATTGTGTGCTTAGGCGACCTTGGCGAAGGCGACAGTCGCAGCCTCGATGCCGCTGACGTCGTGCCAAGACTAGACGACGGGGAGAGCGACACGCCCAAGGCGAGCGTGGATACGGAGGCTTCTGAGATCGCCCATTTACTTCCCTGCGGCCACAACCTACATAATGACTGTTTGAAGCCGTGGGTGGAACGGGCAAACAGCTGTCCCATCTGCAGGCAGAGCTTCAATGTTGTCGAGCTAATGTCCAAGATCGGAGGTATGTAATAACGTCCCTAATATAGTATATGGTAGCTATCTGCGGTTTGATAAAGCTTGTACTGACCACGATTTGTTTGCAGGCCCTGTCACCTCGTCATATATTGTTGAAGACCGAGTTCAGGTGGCGGACATCGACCCGTCCATGATAGTTGATGATTTACTTGAACAGGTGGAGGAGTTCCAACCATGTCCAATTTGCGGCGATGACGACAATGAAGCTGTACTCATACTATGTGACGGATGTGACGTTGCTTCCCATACATACTGCGTTGGCCTGGATTCAGTTCCACCCGGACAATGGTTTTGTGCCCAATGCGAGTCCCAGCGTGCACTTCCAGCCGCCCAACCCTCCCAATCCCGGAGGGCCCATCGACGCACCCGGGCAGATCAACGAAGGGTTCGCAATACCAATCAAATGCACGCCTTTCACTGGGCCCGGGTGTGGCAATCCGTCTGGGATCAACTCAACCTCGACCTTGACTTTCCATTTGATGATGAAAATGCCGCAGACCGCATTCTACAGCAACGAAGACGTGAGGCTTCAAATGTGAGAGAGTTTAGAGCTTGGGAAAGGAGATTTCGTGTTGCCGAGCGTCAGGGAGGGTCGAATCGCTTCCGGGAAACTGCCCCTGCACTGCTAGAGATGCGACGAGGCTGGCCATCACGGCCAAGACCTAGAATCCAAACCCCTGAACCGGAATCAGTGGACGAAATCAGAGCTTGGAATGCGTTTGAGAGAGCCAATGATATCCAAGAAGGGCCTCCATTGAACCGTCGAAAGAGAAAGTCCCCTACTGCATCTCCAATCGAGCCGGAGCCTAGCCAGCCAGAAAGAAAATTCAAGCGGCCACGAACTAAACGCCCGGAGGCTCTGGCAGATATCCTCGAACATGGAGGGGAGTCATCTAGTCGTGGCAGACTAACCAATGGTGACGACCACGCCCTGCCAGGCAATTCTCCGCCGTCCGGACCCAGCTTCCTCCAGTCCCTACTCAAGGAAGTTGAGGAATCATCAACACCCAACATAAACAATGGTCCATATAGACTCGCCTCTTCGTCCTACAACCCAACGGACATGAGCTCTTCTGGCCCTTCATCGCCTGCCCTTTCTCCACTCTCATCTAGCCGCTCCTCCTCCCGTCCATCATTTACTACACCACCGCCGCACAACCACCTCGCTAGCCCCCTTGATTCCACCCCAACCGATGCAAACTTCTCCTCTCCTGAGTTCTCCCCTTCCCGCTCTCCTGCACTCGCACCCGACCCACTACCAGCAGAATCTACACGACGTTCCCGGAGTCGCATTCCCGTCACCCTTTCATTCCGCCGCAATGATCTCTCTCCCTCCCCTCCCCGCCTACTCTCTGACGAAACGTCTCCCAGCCGCGGTCTATCCCTCTCCACCAAATCCCATCTGCAAAAGATGGTCAGCTCCTCACTTAAGCCGTACTATCGTCGCAGGGAAGTTTCAAAAGAAGAGTATACAGATATCAATCGCAGGATATCTCGGCTTCTATATGACCAGGTCGACGCATCCGGTGCCCTGGACTCCGAAACCAAATCAAAACTTGCTATACTTGCCAGTGATGAGGTCAAAAAGGCCGTTTCTATACTAAGGGATCTAAGGACAAATGAAGCCACCGATAGTAGTGGTGCAGGGTCTGCCCTGGCTTCATCTTGAGCTTTTAATGAATACAACGATGACCACGACGGATGAACGAAAGATAACAAACCCAACTCCCACATGAAATTGCCTAATGAAGATTCTTGGACTTGATCCTTAATACCAGCACGCATGTATTTTACTCATATGTTTTATTAACCAGGCGACCCTACACTCCTGCCTATTTCACAGCCACCATCACACCCAAATAACCCTCTCCTGGTGATCTTGTCTTCTATCATCTTTCGAGAGCATGGCGTTTTGGAATGGACTATTATGTCACAGGCGCAAATAGGGGTAACGGAAAACACAAGGGAAAGAACGGGTTGGCGTCACGCGGTTGATATTCTCGTATCTCTTAAAGGTTGCAGTCGGATGCACATGGGGGCCTTGTTTTATTTTATTTATGCTATGCTTTTGATAATATTTTCCCCAGAGAAGGGGAGGGAACTGGCGTTGAGGTCTGCTGTCTTGATTGTCTATTAGGCAAGAGATTTATTTCATTTTGATAGAATGAAGGGAAAGTACATTACGTGTTACCAGCGGATACTGGATACTGATGTTTTTATACTTTATACTATGCATAGACTAGCCGAGATGATTATGAGATAATGATGCATACCACCACTCCCATCCATCCATCAAAATACCCGTTCTGTGCCTCGTCCTCGGATATATCACAGTAACCCCGACGTGTGATATGATTATGTAAGTAAATAGTTACTAATCAACTTGCGACGTCTTCTCCAAGCTCTTATGAAATATCCGCGACGACCACTGACGGAATCGCTCTCATCCACCTGCAACTGGCGATATTTTAGCCACGGAGTTAAGATACGCTAGTGTGGGCCGAATCCTGTAAATCCGATCGTTATTCTACGTTTCGGATAGACTTCGCGCCGTTTTGATTGGCCCCAGCGGCATCCCTTAGCTTGTCTTAGCTTTTATCAAGCCTCGGTTCAATTTATATTTTTGCGGAAACCTGACTTGGGAGCTCAACTGATACGGGCGAAAGAGACACTTTCGATGCTAAAAAAGGACAAGAAGATGACGCAACAGCAGGGAATAGGCCATCCGTTGAGGCTAGAGCATTGACTCATTCGTGTCAAGCACTTTTGGTGGATAACACTTTAGATCCAACGGCCAGCATGCTTGTTGTTGGTTGTTGGTTATTTTGATTTCTTTTCTAGACTTCGCTCTAGAAATAAACTTATACTTTGTAGCGGCACATAGTAGCCGCGGCTATACCAAACGTTATGTTCAGTAATTCGTGGAACTCGGTATGTTGGCCCCCGCTCTCCCGTCGAGATTCAAATGAGATAAAACGTGCTAACAGACTTAGTGGTGTTATCACGGCGGTATGATGACTCGCCCTTTTGCGTTTTATGTCTCTTTGGAGCCATCACACCATCGTATTCACATAACATCCACCTGGGTGGAGATGCAATCATCTCGGCACAGCGGTCGGCCTGGATATTCGGCTCCGAGTCCCACCCAGGGCCGTGGAAGATTTGAAATACACGCTTGAACGTATGTGTATATATACATCCAGCTATGACTAGTTCAATGGACATGAATTATCAAAATTGGTCTCCACGAGCATCCAATTCAATATCAATATATCGCTGAGCCAACGTTCTTTTTAAACGTGTTTATTGGTGGCCACGACGGAGAATACAATAACCCCAAATAAGATAACTTCCACTTCTGTCTCTACAGCAGAGGTTCATCATTTGATGGACCCCGGAAGAGAAACTCAGATTAGTGGTCCGGGGGCCCCCCAAGATAGTATCAACTCACTTGAGAAGGCGGTCATTGAGGACGAATTCGACATTGAAAAGGGCCAGGCACCAGGATCAGTCTCTTCTCCTCCTCTATCACTAAACGATGAACTGGCGAAGGATCCCAATTTGGTGCGCTGGAGCGGCTCGGACGACCCAGAGGACCCGACGAACTTCAGCCGTGCTCGGAAATGGTACATCACAATGCTTTTGTCCATATTGACTTTCTGTATCACCTTTTCTAGTAGCATCTTCAGTCAAGCCACAGCAGTAACAGCAAAAGTCTTTGGGGTGTCTATAGAAGTTACAACTCTTGGAACGAGCTTCATCGTCCTGGTGAGTGAAAACAAAATCTTCATACTAAATAATCCTACCAGTTTACTAACGTTATGAAAAGGGATTCGCCCTTGGTCCAATTGTCTGGGGCCCTCTTTCCGAGGTGTACGGTCGGCGGCTACCTCTCCTCATCTGCTTTACCATTTCAGCTATATTCCAGGTCCCCGTTGCGGTAGCACAGAACCTCCACACAATCCTAATATCTCGGTTTTTGATTGGGGCGTTTGGTTCTGTCACGCTTGCCGTTGTTGGTGGCGCCCTGGTAGACATCTGGGACCCCGTTGATCGTGGAATCGCATCTGCTGGCTTCTGCGCAGCTACATTCTTAGGCCCTATTGCTGGGCCGATAGTTGGTGGTTTCATTGTTCACTCGGGCCTTGGATGGCGATGGACCGCCTGGATTACACTCTCCGTGGATGTAGCCATAGGCGGCCTGGCTATGTTTACTCTTCCAGAGACATTTGCGCCCGTGATTCTGCAACGTCGAGCAGCGCGCCTTCGATTCGAAACGAAAAACTGGGCCCTCCATTCTGCTCTTGATGAACAACCCCTGTCGTTTAACGATATAGTCACCAAATATTTGAGTCGTCCATTTGCAATGTTGATCTTGGAGCCGATTCTCTCCCTGGTTACACTCTACCTTGCTGTTGTTTACGGGATTCTATACCTCTTCTTCTTTGCATACCCAATCTCCTTCCAGCAAGTCCGAGGCTGGAAAAATCCTGGGATTGCAGCTCTTCCATTCATCGGTCTCTCCGTCGGGATCCTATGTGGCTGTGCCTTTATTGTCTACCTAAGCAAAACCCAGTTTGCACGAAAAATCAAGGAATCAGGGCGTCTAGTTCCTGAAGACCGTCTGCCACCCATGATAATCGCCGCGGTAGCTCTCCCTGCAGGCCTTTTCTGGTTTTCTTGGACTTCGTCACCAAACATATCATGGGTGCCCCAGGTCATAGCAGGCGTGCCCATCGGTTTTGGCTTGATCATTATCTTCCTGCAAGGCATAAACTATATCGTCGATGTCTATTTGATGTATGCCAACTCGGCTTTGGCGGCGAACACTCTGATCCGCAGTCTTTTGGGTGCTGCCTTTCCTCTATTTGCTTCGAAGATGTTTCATAAGCTTGGAGTTGAATGGGCCGGTAGCGTGTTGGGATTTGTGACCGTGGCCATGATCCCCGTTCCAGTGCTGTTTTATATATATGGGGCTAAGATTAGGGCGATGAGTCGCTTTAGCCCAAAATTGTGAGGTACTCTTGGAATTTTTGCCGTTTGTTCTGCTCATAGACTAGCTTGGGTGTTACTAGGTATTTTGTATGCATAAAATGGAGCTTTCTTTAGACTAGGACTGTGCTATAATGATATTGTTATTCTCTTCTCCCTCGTATAACATCCATTCGGGGTGTACAGAGTACCAGACTTGATGATTGACATAGAATATATGTTCTATTCGTCTTCATCCTTGGCTTCAAAAAGTCTCGGGAGAAGTGATATCCTCACGTGATGATTCTCTCACGTGACATAAACACTTGGTTACATAAGACAAAACGCGCTCGCGCATCGAGGTAACTTTCGAGCAGGCAGCCCAAACTGAGCGAAAAGAGCCCATCTCGCAGTTCGAGCTCATCAGTGCGGTTTCTCCTCAGACACTTCAAGCTATCTGGCCAGTTGTGTGGAATTGGTCGAGGCTTCCACGCTGCCAACTCCTGATACAACACGAGCGCGCACTGCCCGGGGCCCGGGGCAGCACCGAGCTTGATTGCGAGGGGCCACTGGTCTATTCGCGAACGAGACGTCCAAAACTTCATACTACGAGCTTCTTCCTCACTAGGAGCGCATGGTTTACGAGAGTCTATAAACCCAAGACTGCCATTCGGGGCTTATTAATAGCTGTATACGCTATACCATGCCCGCGCGCACACGGCACGCGAAAGGCGCAAAGGCGCCGGCCACGGTTGTGACAGAAACCGTGGAACCGGAAGAACAAGAAGAGGAGCAATCCGAGCAAGAACAAGGCGACGATTCATTGCACCAACTCAAGTTCAAACAGACGCTCTCATGGCGCGCCGGGAAAGCTATACCAGTTGCAACTTTGCTACAACGTCTCGAGGCATTGGGTTCGGAATTGCGAATGCTGGACCAAGAAGAGACGGACCGAAACTCGTTGACTAAAGTCTCACAAGAGCTTGCCGCAGGGCACTTATTGGGGCATAGGGATAAAGGTGTTCGCGCATGGACGGCCTGTTGTGTGGTTGATATCTTGCGCCTATGTGCGCCTGATGCTCCATTTACCGTGGGTCAGTTAAAGGTATGTATACTTCTTCCATTTTTCTATCTAGGTACCGTAACTTACCAAGTCATGATGGTTTTATAGGACATTTTCACATTGATTGTGACGTCGATAATACCTGCTCTTGCCGACCCCTCCAATGCATATAACGACCAGCACATATACGTTCTTTCGTCATTGGCAGATGTCAAAAGTATTGTACTGCTCACCGACGTCCATGCACCTGATACCTTGATACTTCCACTTTTCTCTTCTTGTTTCGATATAGTATCAGGCTCCTCGAAGGCCTCAACTGGAGAAGACCTAGCGAAGAATGTTGAATATGATATGACGCGACTACTCGCCCCAATTATTGACGAGGCACCTAGCTTGGCGCCAGAAGTAGTCGATGTGATTGTCGCTCAGTTCTTACGCGTGGATCCTCGAGCCATAGACCAGTCCCTAGCCACCCCTACCACAAAAGGTAAGAAGGGTGCTACTGGAGTGATTGATGCCAAACAAGGCACTCTACTATTAAAGGACTACCCACCAGCTTATAACATGGCAAAAGCGATCTGTAATGCTTGCCCGGAGAAGTTGACAAGCTATATCAGTCAGTACTTTAATAACGTTATCCTGGACGCTTCGGGGCCTTCAGGCATGAATGGGCTGAAACACCGTCGAAATAGCTTAGACGACTCAGAAGACGAGGGTGAGAATATCAAAGATCTCAACAAAGCCCACAGGCTAATACGAGAGCTATGGCGCGCTTGTCCTGATGTGTTGCAAAATGTGATTCCACAACTGGAAGCTGAGTTATCTGCTGATTCAATTTCCCTCCGTCTACTCGCAACTCAAACTATCGGAGATCTAGCAGCGGGTATCGGTGTGGCAGGCCCGCCTCCAGATCCATCCATGGACCCTGCTGCTTACCCCCAATATTCGTTAACTAATGACACGGAGTCTATCTCCCCAACCAATGCTCTCCTAAACCCTCTCTCGCCTAAACCATTCTCACAAGCGCATTCCTCCGCCTACGAAAGCTTCCTTTCCCGCCGCCAGGATAAGTCTGCATCTGTACGAGCTTCGTGGGCAACCGCAGTTGGGAGGATACTGCTCACCTCGGCAGGAGGTACTGGATTGAATGCTGCTGAAGAAAAGAGTTTGGTCGGTGGACTTACCAAGGTGCTTGGAGATGCTGACGAGAAAGTTCGAATCGCGGCGGTAGAGGTCATTGCAAAATTTGGCTACAAAGATGTCATTAAGAAACTTGGGGCTGATGGCGGGCTCTCAGAACCTGAATCCCTTCTTTCGGTCCTAGCAGAGCGAGTCAAGGATAGAAAACACGCAGTGCGTGAACAAGCAATGACTGTACTAGGCAGGATGTGGGCAGTAGCATCCGGAGATATTGAGGCAAACAACGATGAGGTTGTAACCGTCTTGAGGGACGCGCCTTCAAAAATTTTCGATGCCTACTATACAAACAACCTTGATCTTCAAGTACTTCTTGACCATGTGATTTTCGAGGTGCTTTTACCCTTAACTTACCCTCCGGTTAAAACGAAAGCGGGCAAGGGGGAATCACGGAGGACTAAGACGTTGAAGGACAGCCAAGGGAACGAAATTGACGCAGATGATATTCGTGCCCGTCGAATACTCACGTTGGTCAAAGGACTAGATGAGAAATCCAAGAACGTATTTTTCGCATTCCAAACTCGACAGCTGAAGATGAGGACCTTTATAACCTTTTACTTGGACGCATGCGAGGAGCACAACGTAAGTTCATTCCAAGTAACCCAATATCCCTTCTCAAAACTAACATATATTACTGATAGGGTGGTGTTATAAACAAAAATGAAGAGGCTGTTAAAATTAAGCTCACGAGGGTCATTGATAACCTCTCGAAAATGCTCCCAGAATCTTCACGAGCATCTGCAGACCTGTGGAAGTTTGCAAAGATGCACGACAGGCGCGGCTATCAGCTTATCCGGTTTGCCATGGCTGCTGCGAGCGATTATCGTACTGTGGCGAGGGCAATAAGAGAGCTGTCAAACCGCATTACCTCTAGTACATCGGCGACTACAACCATGCTCGAAACCCTGATCCCTCTGATATATCGCAGCAGTTCCCTGATTTTCAACAGAAGCCATATACCTCGGATCATGAAAATATCAAGGACGGATGAACATGGGCTGGGTAATACAGCACACGAGATTTTACGCGAAACGTCCTCACAAAACCCAGAGGTGCTAGAAACACACGTTCAGGAAATGTGTAAAGATTTAGAGTCACAGGCACCCAGCGCGAAAGACAGTGACGATCCAGGCGTAGAAGAAATTCTCAAGGCCTGTGCTGGATTTGCCAAAAAGTTGCCAGCAAAGCTTCCCACCCATAAACAATTCCAGGTCGCCTTGACGAACTACGCGCTATATAGCTCTTCTCCCGTGGCTGCAAAGTGTGCGGTTTCTATAATTATGGCAACCGCGGACAAGAGAGAAATGTACGCACGGGATTTGGTCAAGAGGAGCGTGCAGAAGTTCAGTTACGGGTCAGACCATTTCCTCACGAAATTAGCGGCTCTCTCCCAACTCACCCTCCTCGCCTCTAAAGAGGCTGATAAGGAGGAGGATGCTATCCTGAATATTGCCACTGAACAGATCTTATTCAAGAACCGTGACCCAAAAGCAAAATCTGGGTATTCCTGGTCAGAAGAGGTTGATGAAGAGCTGTTAGCGAAAGAATGGGCCCTCAAAATCCTTGTGAATCGCGTTCGTTCTAGGGAACATTCTGATGATGACGAGGAGTTCAGGCAGTACGCAGATTCCGTTTATGCCATTCTTAACACTCTCATCGAGAAACAAGGAGAGCTCTCAAAGACTGGAGATACTCCGCCTGCACAAAAGTCCAGGCTTCGGTTGCTGGCTGCCAAACTAGTTGTTAAACTATGTGCATCGAAGACAGCCTGTGACCGCATGTTTACTCCTCAGAATTTCAATACCATTGCTCTTGTGACCCAAGATCCTCTACTCGAAGTGAGACGAGGGTTCGTTGGGCAAGTCAAAAAGCGACTTGTACAAACGCCGAATCTCAACCCTCGGTGGTACATCATTGCGTTTCTTGTCGCGTTTGAACCCAATGCCAACCTCTATGAAAGCACCCTTACGTGGCTCCGATCACGAAGCTCCTTTTTCTCCCGCCGCCCTGGCGGTTCCCTAGGGCAAGATAACCAAACGACGATGGAGGCTCTCTTTGCTCGTCTTCTCTCCCTTCTCGCTCACCACCCTGACTATCCACCTGAATCGTCCGATGAAGCTAGCACGGTGGATGATCTGGTTGATTTCACTCGATACATCCTCTTCTACCTCTCCGCAGTCGCTAACGAAAATAACCTCTCATTAATATTCCACATCGCACAACGTGTCAAGCAAACACAGGACGCAATTTCGGATGCAGAGTTAACCTCGACCATGTCGGCCCGACTACACACGCTTTCAGACCTAGCGCAAGCTACGATCCGGCGGTTTGCAGAATTCTATTCTCAACAACACAAAATTGGTGGAAGTGGAGGCAGCGGAGTTGCCAACATTCTTCAGACATTCCCTGGTAAAATGCGGCTGCCTGTCAGTCTCTTTGCAAATATCGCAAGTCACCAAGAGGCTCAATCAATAGCTGAGAAAAATTTCCTACCGGAAGAGGTCGAGGACAAGTTAGATCGAGTTGTACGAAGGTTCATGAAACCGAAAGCTACTGCCACAAGCCTTCACACATCCGCGGTAGCGGGGAAGAAGCGAAAGATCGAATCTAAGCCTAGTAAGCAAAAGGCTGGCGATGACGATAATGATGCATATGGAAATGGTGGGTCTTCAAAAAAGCCACGAAAGGAGAAAAAATCAACTTCTCGAACCGTTCCGATTCGCAAGAGGGTAACGGCAAGCGGTGAGGCCTCAAAGGAGCCCGGACGCAAGAAAAAGAAGGGCGAAGACGCGTGGGGCTCCGACGATGGTGATGAGGATCGCTCCTCGCCTGCGGCTAGACGGAGGAGTGGTCGCGGTACAAAGATACACGTCAGCTATGTCGAAGGTGACAGTGATGAGGATGACAGGGCTATGCTAGCGTGGGACGAAAGAGCAACAAAGGGGAAAAAGAAATCAGAAGTTATTGCGGATTCGGACGAGGAAGACGATAATGACAGTGCCAGGGAGGAAGAGGACGATGACGAAGAGCAGGATAGCAAACTTCCTCCCCAAAAGCAGCAGCACACAGAGGCCATCGAAGATACTGATATGAGTGATGTACCTCAAGATTTATCCACTCCGGCTGTATCCTCATCTCCACCCCCTGAACCATCTTCACCAGTTGCTGAAACCCCAAAACCAAAACGAGGCCGGCCAGCGAAATCCGCATCCAAACCTCTAAAGAAACAGCCAGGCAGGCCGACAAGAAAGAGCGCTCGGGGTTAAAGAGGGCGACGGCTTTGATCCGCCGACTCTCTTGACTCTCGGACTTCTCGTTTCCCCCTTCCACTCTAATCTCTATGTTATCTTTTGTGAATATATACGTGCCTTGTTTGATATGTAGTTGCTATGTCTTATTACGCAGCCTTGACTCTTGCGCAAACCCATGTTATGGTCTTCTTTTTCTCCTTACTTAGGGTTACTAAATAGCCTACTGTTCTAAAAATCTTCAACGTCACTAATCTTTCGTTTCTCAGCATTATCTATCAATAGATGTATTTACGTGGCGCATATAGAAAACATTCGATGTAGCATATTCTTCACTTAATACTCGAGCACTAAGCGTCTGATAAGAGGAAGTGATAAAATAGACATACAATTCCCGTGCACTTCACCAGAGTTTCGCGGTTAACTATGCCATGGACGAAATACATCCTGCAAATTACTTTGATTAAACATCTACAGCAAAAATTTGTCCCAACATTCTGAACAAAGGTGCAAATATCCCGTTCTTGTAACAATGGACCAAAAAAGGTATAGTAATTGGAACAGGAGTAAACGGAGAATATTAGGAAACGTACAAACATGCATGATGCCAAAATAATGAAATCCACTCGAATCCCATCGAGGGCCCATAAAGGAAACAAACAGCAACGGACTGCAGTTTTGAGTTGAGTACCAAAATAAAAAATAAAAGGTAAAATGTACTGTTATCAAGAATCCAAGGGACGATTTTAGTCCACTTGCATTATGGGCTTATTTCGTAATTGCGTTATGCAGCACCAGCTATGGAATCGTTTGTTGCAGAGTCATCTGCGCCTGCTGAAGAATCGTTTTCTCTTGTTTCAGCATTGGCTGTCCCGCGTCTAGTACTGCTGCTGGCAGTGGAGTTCCCTCTGGATTCTCGGCCAACTCGTGCTGCAACGGCCTCCTTGTGGTTTCTGTTTTTGAGATGGACTTCGAAGTTTTCAACCGTCATCGCGGGTCCGGGAGTGTAGAGTTTGCCAGGACAGTCGTTACATCGGATTCGAGGGAAGTATTTGTACGGTAATTTCTGGCCAGGGTGTGACTGTGCGGCATTGGGGATGGGTAGATTGGTGGTTGGATCCACGGCGGTATAGCGCATAGTTCCTTCGAAGGAGTCGTTGGGGTACTGGCGTTTTAGGCCAACAAGGCCATGAGTGAGCCACTGTGGAGGAGGAGGCTGTATGATTTCGGTTAGTCAAATGCCGTAGAATTGTAAGGGGTATTCTCGTTATCTGATGGTCGAATAGGTACTCACAGGTTGGGTCCCTGGTGGTAATGGATGTGGTGCGTCGATAACACCATGGAATTGGGGAGGGTTGACTGGCTTCTTGGTAGCCGAGCCAGGCTGGCCTTGAGACGGAGGAGGTCCCATAGATCCGCGAGCGCTAGATCCACCCTTTCCTGTAGGAGTGGTCGATGGCCCGCCAGGAGAGGCAGTATATTGTCTTGAGCCAGACTTCAAGTCTCGCATAAACCGCCGGAATTTATCTGGGTTTATTTTCAACTTGACAATGAGGGTTTCTGGTGCCTCCGAGCTTTCCTCTCGGTAGTCCCGGCGTCTAGCGGACGTTCTCGTCTCGTGGGCGTGTACTGTGCTTGTCTCGGGGGTAGCAGAGCGACCCATTTGTCCTCGTATGGCTGTCTGAGCCATGGATGAAGCTTGCCTCATGCCCCTTGTTCTGGCAGTGCCCTGACTGAGGCGAGAGACGGCCGGAGATCCAATAGAAGACTCTTCACTGTCAGAAGAATCCGAGTCATCCAGACCATCACGATGACCAGTTGAGGTCCGTCCACGACGACCGGTACTCGATCGTTTAAAGAGTCGACTCTCTTCTATCGACTGAGCAGATCCAGGTATAACAGATGACACGACCATGGTCCGAATTGTTCGTTGACGGTCTTTGAGATCAGGAAGTATTGGCCCGCCTCGTCGGTTGACACGCTTCTGTCGTCGCTGTTCACGAGAAATAGAGACTTCTGTCCGGTCGAGCTCGGCTTCATTAAGTTCGTAGAGGTATGGGGTGTATTCCTTGGCGATATTAAAGGGACGGAATGAAGATGGGATGGGAGATGGTTGGAAGGCGTCTTTTAGCTCTGGGTCATCGATAGGTCGTCCGTCAAAGGGATGGGCTACAACGTATAGACTCTTGGTAAATAATTGTACCTGCTCCCGAATGGAATGTGCGATTGCAGTAGTAAACTCCCCAGGTAAAGACAAATCCTGGGACATTTGAATTGCGAATCCCTCGGGCGAGTTGTGCGGATCGTTTAGTTCCCATTCGAATTGATCTACCAGCGTGTGTTGTCCGATGGTGATGTTCAGCTTTATCAAGACTCTCATTTCGTCGTTTTTGTAGGCAGAATATGGTAGATGGGGGTCGAGAGGCTCCTCTTCAATAAAGACCTGAGGATAAAAGTCCGCTAACTGTTCATGAATGCTCTGCGTGACTTGCCGTACTAGGGGGCCACACGACTCGAGCGGGAGGCCCAAATCTTCTACCAGCTTCTCGGCAAAGACCTCTACAGGAGTAACACGATCGTGAAGGTTCCACGTAAAGGTATCCCGCACTTTAACCTTGTCCCAGTCGATATCTAATCGAATTGGAACCAGGTTCTCGTCCTGATCGGATTGAGTGAGCATATCTTCTCGTGGTATCCGCAGCTCCTTGGCCTTCCTCCCGCCCGGCCGCCTTCTGTTTGAAGGGTAGAGAAGTTGTGGATGTTGCGACCTGAGATCTGTCCTGGCGTTGCCGTAGCCTTCATAGCCAGGCCCGAAGATGGCAGCGGGGTTCATCTGCCTCTCTTGATTAACCGCGAGATAGTACTCTCTCTCCTGGAACTTTTGTCGGAGCGTTTCCTGGTGGGTATTTTTTGTGGCCGCAAGCGCGGAGTGGCCCCATTCCCGATAGAGATACTCTTCAAGAAGGACCTTGTCTAGAGGAGTCTCGCGCGGCAGGCCATCCTTTTCTGCCGTGGGAGATGCAGAGCGTATGATCGAACCGGAGCGTGACCGCTTTCGACTTACTCCGTTCCCGTTTGTGACCCCGGTGTCCGATAGAGGGGAGGCGGAGCTAGGTTTGACAGCATCGTCGTTGTCTGCGGGTTGTGATGGACCGTCTGGCAGCTCTGAAGCTCCTAATATAGCTCTCGCATTCTGTTTCCCTTCCAGGATACCCGCCGGTATGGATCCATTGTGTGACTGCTGTTCCTGTGGCGACTCTGTCGACTGCTCGCCCGGCTGGTCAGGCTGCAACGAGCCGCCGGCGGCAGCAGCAGCTTGTGGTGAAACCTGCGGCGCGACATCGGGCTGGTTCGTACTGGTATCGGGGTTTTCTGGCCACGGCATGTTTGGTGGTGAAGGGTGAAAGTCGTTGCGTATCGGAAGACGCTACCTGTAACAATGGCGACGCCTCAGTCCGCGTTCAAAAGGGAGGCTGATGCCACAAACACGAAGTTCCGGAGAAAGCAGAGAGTTAAGACAGGACAGGCTATGGAAAGAAGGGCATACCGGAATCGCGCAGTGAATGCGACGTGTAGAGATATCCCCAAGCCCTTGACGACGCGGTCGAGCGAGGGTGACAACCGCATCCAATGGCAAAAGGGCGGGCTGGTGGAAGGGGATGCGATCAAAGAGTCAGGAATTGACCCCAGTCAACGAGGAAGAACACACTCAATGCGCTGCGAAACCAGTATACATCGCCGGCTCGACTGCTTCGAAACCCTGGAACTTGCGTGTTGAAGATGCTCTTGCGATGTTCTTTCCTGGCTGTTTTGCGCTAGGATGACTAAGCCACGTGTTGCTGACTAACCTACACATACACATACATAGACATAGACAATATAAGATAGATATTAAGAGACATTAAGATATATTAAATAGATATGATTAAGAGACATTAAGATAGATACGAAACTAATGAAGGGAGACGTCAGCTACGACGGCGCGGTGGTCTGAGATGAAGACGCCGTTGTCAAACTTATTAGGAAGGGCAGCATAGCCATTGACGGTCCAGGGGATAGCCGAGTTCTTCTGGGGACCAAGCATCACATAGTCGATGCGACCGCCCTCGTCCCCCCTCTTGAAGCCGGTGAAGGTGATCTCGTTTCCATAGTGCTGCGCCTTGGGGACCTTCTTGTACGTGTCGACGATGAGGGAGCCCGGTTTGGTGAACTCCTTGTACGCCTCCTGGCTCTCCTCGCTGTTGAAGTCGCCCGCCAGAAAGTTCCCAGATATGTCATGGTTCCCGTCGAGATACTTGGCAATGAGCTTGAGGATCAACTTGGCCGACTCGTAGCGCGACTGTGAGCCCTGGTCGTCCATGTGGGTGTTCATGGCGAGAATCGTCTTGCTGGTTGCGCGGTGCTTGAAGACTCCAATAGTGACAATGCGGATCGAGGCAGCATCCCAGCCCTTTGAGGGGACGGTGGGCGTTTGCGACAGCCAGACGGTTTCCTTTTGCTTCAGTTCCCAGACGCCAGGGCGGTAGAAGATGGGCGAGTACTCTCCAGCCTGCTTTCCGTCGTCCCTGCCCACGCCGATGTAGGCCCATTCGTTGGCCGTGTTGGAGTTGAGTCCGGCGACGACGTCGGTGACCTGGTTGTGCAGAGCTTCCTGCAGACAGATGAAGCTCTCTGGGTTCAGACGGGAGTGGAATTGGAGCTCGTTCAGCATGTGTGGTGCGCGTACACTCCACGGCTCCTCGCCCGCAGACGGCGAAGTGGTTGCATATCGAATGTTATGCGTGATGATGCGAAAGAGCAGGTTGCCTAGCTTCATCTTAACGTCTATAGATGTAGATGTCGATGATAGATGTCGATTGATTCCTAAGACAGGAGGAGACAAGAGAGAAAAGAGAGAGAAGAGCAGGATTATATAGTCAGTTACCTCGTCTTCCCTGCGACATCTCGGCCTCCATCTGATATTTCACGGTGCGGGTCATGCTGTCCATGTGCGAGACTGGTTGGTTAGCTCTTCCTCGTAAAGATGTCTTCTACCGGCGTGATCCTGGCTCAGATCAAACATGGTAAGCAAGTCCGAAGTCGAGCCTCGGACGTTGTATAGACATAAACAAGAGGAAAAAGAAAGGCGCAGGTCCATGCAGCCAGGGCGGGGATGTTGAGGTACTTAAGTCTTCACTATAAGTTGGTGTAGGTTTAGGTACACTTACATTGGGAGTTGCTGGTGTTTTGGTACGTCATTGGCGGGCGCGAGGCCCTGCACAAACAAAGTAGATTCCCACAACAACCAAAATATCCCACTTCCGCCCTCTTCCCCCTCCAAAACGAACAACCCCGCTAAGGAGGAAGGATTATCTCGAACTGCTCGTCCAGGTAAAGGCTCACACGAGTACGCGCTCTCTGGCAGTCTGCACTTTCGGGCTTCTACCGCAGCCGCCTACTATTTAACAGCCTCTGTTCTGCCGTTGCTTGCACGGCCTACCTAGTCGCCATGGCGGAAAACACAGAGATCGGTGAGTTATCAGCTTTGTCCATGAGATGTCTTATACCATGTCAGTGTACTATACTCGACGCCTTGATGGTTATATTCAAGGAGTGAAGAACGCTGGTTTGGTTTAGGCATACCCCGCGTGTTTATACAACGGCTGGGATGAACCATGGCTGACACGGATGATCCCAGATTACACCCTCAATAACCCAGATACTCTCACCAAGTACAAGACTGCAGCCCAGATCTCCCACAAGGTTCTCGAGGCCGTTACAGGTGCGGTGGATTCCCCCTCGCTGTCTTTGTCAACAGCCGGAGAGTACGGCAAACGAAGGCTGGTTGCCGTATGTCTGATGAACACTGTTGACCGTTGATAATAGGATGGTGTGTCGAGGGAGCAAAGATCATAGAGCTATGTGAAAAGGGTGACAAGCTGCTAGACGCCGAGGTGGCCAAGGTATACAAAGGCAAAAAAGTGGCAAAAGGTCCGTCTGAAAGAGAGATGTGGTTTCATCAGCTCTGCGTATACCCATTCTTTATCATCTATACCCTTGCATTGTCATCCGTGCAAGAATAGGGAGGGAACACTCGATTGACAGTGTTTTTGGATTATCAGGAATATCTCACCCAACAACCGTATCCCCAAGCTCTTTTGTGACTCCATACACCCCGCTATCATCTGATGCGGAGGAAGCCGCAACAGAGCTAAAGGCAAATGAAGTCATCAAGATTCAATTGGGTGCCCAGATCGATGGATTTGGAACCATAGTCTGTGACACCATCGTCGTGGGAGGAAAGGTAACTGGCCGTGAAGCAGACTTGCTCTTGGCTACCTACTATGCCAACGAGCTTCTCCTCAGGCTCATGGTCCCCCCCGGTCTCATCGCCCAGGGAACAGAGGAAGAGAAGAAGAAGGCAGCTGCAGAGAAGGCCCCTACCCAGGCCAAGATATCTAGCTTGGTCGAGAAAGTTGCCAAGTCATATGACTGCACCGTCGTTGAGAACACGACCAGCTGGCTGTTTGAGCGCAACGAAATCGAGGGATCAAAGAAGATCATCGTTGCTCCTGGCACCGGAGTCAAGGGAGAAGGTACCCCCGATGTTCAGGAGGTTTGGGGTGTCGAGGTCGGCCTCAGTTTGGGATCTGGAAAATTGAAGACCCTCGAGCATAGGCCAACTCTGCACCGACGTACCACCACCACCTATATCCTGAAGAGACCCAGCTCCAGACAGACTCTATCCGAGGTCGTCAAGAAGTTCGGAACTTTCCCCTTCAGCTTGCGTCAATTGGATGACGAGAGGGCCGGCAAGGTTGGTGTTGTCGAGTGTGTCCGTGGAGGCGTTGTGCGCCAGTATGAACCTGCTGGAGAAGCAGATGGCTCTCCAGTTTCAAGACTGTTAACCACCGTTGGTATGTTACCCCTTTTCGAACATCTACCCCTTTGAAGATGCTAATGATAGATATATAGCCATTCTTAAGAACGGTCTCAGCAGACTGTCTGCTCCTCCACCTCTCGACCTGGAGAAGGTCCAGTCTGATAAGAAGATCACAGACGAGGAGGTCCTGGCAATCCTCGAGCGTCCGTTGGCCAAGTCTACCGGATCCAAGGGTAAGAAGAACAAGAAGAAGAAGAAGCCAGCCAAGAAGGCCGCTGCAGAGGAGGAAGAAGATGACGATGAAGAAGAGGAGTCTGACGACGAGTAAACGTCTCTGTTTACAACACTACATATCTAGTGGATATCCGGTGGACTTCCAGGCGTGCATCCTCAGGCTCACTTTGGTCCTCGACGCGAGTTACCTATCTCCTTGAAAATTTTGATATCGGCTCTTTGATACATGCGTTTCAGGGGAATTGAGTCGAATGGCCTGCTTTTTACACTTAATGTGGGAGATATCTGTTTGTTATAATGACAAAATATGCACAATAGCAATGAACATTCACCAGAAGCATCTGGTGATACCACACAATGCCTTTCTCTTTCTGATATCAACACCACACACGATGGAAGTGAGGCATAAAGAGTGATCTTGATCTCGACCTTTGTCCTCCCGCATCAGATCAACCAGATCAACCCCGTCAGATCAACCTCCCCGCCCCCAGAGACTCATCTAGACAGTAGCGTATACCAGACTAGTAACTAATACATATCATACATATCACCGTCCTGTCCTGCCCTCATCAACCAGCCCCCTCTAGATCAACCCCCCCGCGCGAGATCAACCAGTAGAAGGCCTCGCGGATGTGTTGCTGGCCCTCCAGGACGCCGCTAGATCACCGTGTTACTGTTCTTCGAAGCTGATAGAACTTCCTAGCAGACTTTTCTCAGGGCAAGTCCCGAATCACGCAAGTCTAGCGTATTTCCTAATCGGGACTGTTGTTGTGTTCTCTATAAAACCTCACTTCCCCCCGCCTTTCTCTCTCTCTTCTTCTTCTTCCTCCTCTTCCTCTCCTCGCAACGCAGCTTCATCACAATCTACTACCTCGCCAGCCTCTCACCCTCGTTTGACAAGATCATAACCAGCCAACCAGCCAACCTGATAAGCTGCTCCGAGATATCTCATCCTTTCTCTCTCATCTTCAACGACTCCTCCTTCGACCTGAGACGCGCCTTTTGGCAGCTGTATTCCTCCTACCAGTCACCAGAAGCTTCATAACTCCCTCCTATCTCTCAGAACACGAAGGCACCTCTTTACAGAGCATTCCTCGTCAGAGCCTTGAATCTCCTCTTCACAGAGTCGAGAACAAGTGCATCTACCATCCTAACATCCTCTCTTCCTAATATCAAACGAGCCTAGACAACGGGCTTCGTCCTTGATCACATCTCTCACTTCTCCTATCAAGATCCTGTACCGTCATCCTCTTGTCATCCGCCTCTCTCACTTCTCCCTTACTCACAAAAAGAGCCTATACAGTCACACTCTTTCTCCTACACCTCTCCATTTCCATCTACAGAGCCTATACAGTCATCCTCTGCCCTTCTACATCTCTCTATCTCACAATCTACTACCTGTACCCGTTACCTGTGTAATACCCCTGAGTCGAAAAAAGGAGATCTCAGCATCGAACTGAGACGAGCGAATTTGGAAAATCCACATATTCCATCATCCGTTTCCCCCCTAGCTACGCCTTCTTACACCTCTCGTAAGTCTTCTCCCGTGTGTTTTTGTTTGTGCTTGTTCTGCGTTCTGTGTGGCTGACAGCTTGGTTAGACCACCCAAAACCTGTGACTTCTCGGGCCAGAAAAGACTTCACAGCTAAAAACCTCACCTCAACCTCTACCAACCACCAACCACCGCCGGACAGCGCGGTTACCAACATCCCCCGTTCTTCGAGTGTTGAGCTTTTTAAGCCAACCCGGAAGGAAATTTACTCGGTAAGTATTTATCCTTGGCTTAATTTACGTGCCCTGAAGCTAATCGCGTTAATTACAGAGCACTTTGAACGAGGAAGCAATCAGCTTAAAAAAAAACTGCAGAGATGGCTCCTCGTCTGCGATCCTCGTCGCGCAACACCTCGCGCAACAACACCAGGCCATCTTCACCTCACAGTGCGCCAGCTACCCGGCCGTCCTCCTCAACCTCAGACAACGCACGACCAAAGAAACAGCGGAAGACGGGCCGCGAAACGCGTTCCCCGGTCGAGGTCGTCGAGGAGGAAGAGCGCCGGGCAGAGCGCAAACCAGCTGGCAGCCAGATGGGCAGCGTGCTGGAGCACCCAGAGCCGCAGCAGCAACAGACAACAGAGCTGCGGAGCTCCCAGCCACTGGCTACGGCGGCTGAGTTGCCCACTGGCCCGGGCAACCAGCCTGCCGGCCAGCAATCATCTGCGCTGCCAGCAGACCAGAGTACGGGACCAACTCAGACTGCAGCCTCGCGAGCAGATCCAGAGACATGGGTGGAACCAACACCCCGATCACAAGTCCCAACCTTCCGCGAGTATGGCTTTACACGGGGCGGCATCTTACAGAGTATGATGCCGCTGGGTACACGACCAACCCTGAGTGCCCGTCGTAAAGCCGGCCTTGCTCCCCCAGCTCCCACCAAAGCCAGCAAAGTCACCAAGAGGAGGGGCGGCAGGGCCGCGAAGCCAAAGCGGACGACGAAGAACGACGATGAGCGGCCAAGCACCGCTTCGACTTCCGCTGAGGACGCAGCCGCAATCTCTGATAGTTCCCGTGCGGAGGGAATTATCCAGGGAGTCCTCGAGCGCGAAGAGCGGTCAGAGCCAGCGGCCGCACCAGCACCAGCCAGCAGAATTACACGATCAAAAGCTGGCAAGGACAAGCTTGACGACTCTGCTGACAGCCAGTCAGCTGGTCCAACAGTTCCCTCATCGAGGAAATACACCTCGGAGAAGCTAATGGACATCCTCGGATCAGCCATCCTGCGTGCTGAGGAATCCTCGGATTCCAAGGTCGCAGGTGGCCTCCGTTGGATAAAGGAGGCTTCGGCCTCCGATCCATTTCTCCTTGGTACCTTGGAAGGTGCCATTAATGGATCGGCGGAAGCTCACCACCGATCCGCCTTCCAAGCCCTGATGAGGGACGCAGTCAAGCGCGTCCAGACCCAGCAGGACGAAACCAGTGCCGCTGCCACCCCGATGGTGCGCACTGGTTCGGCGACGACCACGTCGTCGCTCTCCACGGCTAAGTCTCTAGACGCCGATGCCTTCGCCCCTGCAGCGGCTGAGCAGGATCCAGCCAACGCCATCACCTCTGCCAAAGGCAAGGTAGCAAAAGCTACCAAGCCCAAAGCAAAGGGCAAAGGGCGAGCTGGTCCCTCGAAAGCTCGCGCGGTCCCCCCAACCGAAGAGCCTTTCTCACGAAAGCGCAAATCGGAGGAGGACCCAGAGTTTTCGGAAGAAGCCGTGGCTGCGAAGCGCAGAGCCTTAGAGACGGCCACCAATGTCGAGACCGGCGAGGCAGAAGAGAGCAACGTCCGGACAGCCATGGAGCCACCACAGGGCTGGATTTTCCCGGCTACCCTCTCTGTCCGTTCGGACAGTGAGGGGCCAGGGACCAGATCTGCGGCGGCTCCTGTGCCAAAGGACAAAGGTCCTGGTAAGCCCGCTGGAGCCTCCTCCAGCAACAAAAGAGTTCGCAAGCCGAGAGTGCAAGCGGATGAAATCGATAACCTCGATTTCTGCCGTGCGTGCGGCGGTAACGGGCAGCTTCTATGCTGTGACGGCTGTGTGGATTCATTCCACTTCACCTGCCTGCAACCCCCAGTCGACCCCAATTCTCCACCAGCGGGACAGTGGTTCTGTCCCGCGTGTGAGAAGAAGGGCCTTCTGGGTGGGCTCGCGGAGGTGATGGAGTGCGTCCCTCAGACCGGCTTCCAGTTACCGACTGAGGTGCGCGAATTCTTTGCTGAAGTTGAGACCGGCAAAGATGGAGAGTACCGGGAAGCGCGTGCGCTTCCCGTGGGCGAATCCCGAGTCAAAATGATTCGGAAAGGTCGCGGATTCCCGGAGGAGGCTGATAATCTAACGATTATGACTACTCCGGGCACGATCAGGGCCTGTATTCGATGTGGTCTAACCTCAGAGAATCGGAGACCGGTCATCCAATGCGACTATTGCCCATCCGCGTGGCACTTGGATTGTCTCGACCCGCCAATGGCGAATGAACCTCGCCAGAGGCCGGGGAGTGACAAGCCTTTCCATTACTGGAAGTGCCCGAATCACATCGAAAATGCTCTTGCCGAACACTACCCGGGTAGGGTCCGACGACCCCGTAACCCCAAGTATGTTGACATCGAAATCCTGCCCGACAGCGACGAGGAGAGCGTCGACGGGCTCGATCAAGAGGGCATCATTTATCGTGTGAAACAGCGCGGAATCGTCCACAAGTTCATCACGCACGCTAAGAGCAAGCGTGCGGCGGTGGAAAGGGCCAGAGAAAGAAAGGCTCGCGAGGAAGCTCGTGCCCAGCTCGCGAGAATGGATGAGGTGCCGGCAACGGCGTCTACCTTCGAGCAGCTTGGACCGGTCGAGCAGCAGGCTGTGTTGGGCCTTATGGACATCACAGGCTGCTCAGGGATCGAGCGGGCGAAGCAAGTCGTCTCTGGCCTCATTGCGCAACGGCCCGATGCGTTGCGCAATGCCACCAGTGAGCTTGGAATCCTTCAAGCTATTCATGAGTTGGTAGGAAAGCGCCTCCAGGCGCTTGCTCCGACCTCCGAATCTACCAACTGAGACCATTCATTTGGTCTCAGCATAGCCTCTCCATGCTTGCATGGATTCCATACGAATGTATTTAAGCAGGCTTTGGTCTAGATTCGGAGTGTTCCAATGCTTCTTGCGCTGGTATCAGCTCATTGAATAGCTTAAGGATCGATCAAAATGTGTTTTTGCTGGCTGCATCAACGTTCTTCACGGCACGGACCAATCTCGACAACACTCTCCAATTGGAATGATGTGCCTTCGTCCAAATTGGCTTCGTCATACTCGCGGCCACTTCATGTCTCTCTGCTCGCGGCAAAAACGCAGCCTCGCTGCGTGACAAACGCTGCAGTTTGTTTAAGGTTGGTCCCTTCTCTGGTCGGTAACTGTGACTAAGAAGATGTTCCTGGTGATGTACCCTACATATAGCGTTGTGTTTTTTTTACCTTGTTATTTTTTTTTCCTTTTTTGTTCTTGGTTGACTACAGGGTGAAGACAGGGAAGCCGCTATATTATTACCATATCTCCTCCGGCGCAAAAAATCACGACAGCAGCATCAAGACAGCCCGCTAGCCTGCAGCCATCAAGTCCAAGCATGACAGTGTCGAGTTCCTTTCGGTCTTTCAAAGGGGCAAAGCCAACCTTCCAGCCCTTGTTCATCTCCATGCCCACCCCTACCCACAAAAAGACCAAAAAAAAGGCATGGAGCGCTCAACTTGGTGCTCGTTATAGCAACTTCCGACTTCCTCGGGGGCGGGTCGTACGTTCTTCTTTTGAAAACGAGGCAATTGGTCTTGCATGGCCACTCGCCCCTGGGGTCGATAACAGAGAAGTAAAGAGCGCCAAAACAAACAAACCCTTTCTGCCAAACTCCCACAACCCACAGATACCCACAAGTGGGATAAGGGCAGAGAGTCCACCAAGCTCTGCTTAACGATCAAGGCCAAATGCTCCCAAAGATTGACCGTAAGTACTCGTTGCTGATACCAACTTCCACCAGATGCTACCAGATTAGATGGCCTTCAGAGCCAGATTCGGCGCTCCCTGGTGACTGCAACTTCAGATCCACCCCTTTTAAAGGGATACAACCACCACATCCATTCGGATCTTAACTCTCGCCATCCCGACCTTACCACCCGAATCCGATTCATAGCTAGCTTCCCTATCTTTACCCTATTTTCTTCCAAGATTGACATATTAGATTGAGCGTCATTGCATGGGCCTGAAAAGGCGGAGTTTATGGGGCTTTATTTCCTTTGAGCAAGCATACATAGCATTGCTCTTTTACTTTTTTTCTTTTTTTTTTCCCTGGGACTTTGAAGCGAACACAAAAGATGGTACGGCGTTGTTCTGGTTGCTTTTGTGTTTTTATACCCACTTGTCCACTCTCATCCATAGTATTCCCATCCCGCTTTACAGCGGCGCTTGGGGTTTACATCCCGCACACCCAAAGGACATTGTTTGATATTTTTGTTTGTTTTATTATTTCCTTTTTGTTTCTGCTTTTTTTTGCGCCTGCGTCAGCTTTCATTGTCCCATTATCCTGTATATTACATTTCCAAAAGCATCAATATGCCTGCGAGCTAAAGCTTGCAACTTCTGACGTCAAACACCTTTCCTTGAATCGTAAGAAGGTAAGTATGTAGGTAGATATAGCTTAGGTTCGTAACTGTAGCCTGTAGGTAGGGTATGGTAGAAACAATAGAAATGATTGATTGAGATTTTTTTTTTTTCTTCGATAGGCTTAAGAAATTTAGTTGTTCCCTACTATTCAAGTAGGCCCAGTTCGTTAGATATTTGACCGCAAATCCGGCCTACAAATAGAGCTTTGGGCAAAAAAGAGAGTGGCCGTCATAGGTCATTATCAAAATTGAAATTCATCTATGTAGGCCCAATAGCATCAACATTCCTTCCCTATTTTTACTTCGTCCGTTTAGCGCAAAATGATATTCAAGCAATAGCTAGTATACATGCCAAGAACGATAGCGAACAAAGGAACATCGTGAGAGTAAACCAGAACATAAATCGGCAGGCAGAGGGATATGGGAGGCTATGAGATCATGGAGAGGACAAAAATATAGACCCGAGAAAGCTACGTAAATGCAAGATGTTATATGGTAGATTTATTTATAGGAACTTCTTTGGCATGCCTGATCGACGTTTCTTGTAGAGAACGTAAGCGGCTGCGAGCAGCAGCTGGACGGCAATGATGAGGAAGATGAAAAAGCCCATGCGTGGGGCCGAGGAGAGGATGCCTGGGTTGTGAATGAAAGGTTAGTATTGCTCAGATAAATATGATATGCTTCGGAGAAGGGAAAACGAACGATGAGATGACTCCTGGAGGTTATCCAATAGGCCAGAATGGGAGTTGTGTAGCAAATCCTGTAATTGCTTGAACTGGTGTTGGTAATCCTTGCGCTCTATTTCTCTCTGCATAGTCTCGACCATTCGCTCTATTCTCTGAATTCTCTGGTCTACACTGCTCACTTGATCACGGTGTGCAATGATACGGATGATTTCCTTCATCCGATCCGCATTGGTAGCTGATAGCGCATGCAATTCTTCCATCAGCTTGGTAGTTGCGCTGGAAATTGTTTGAAGTCGATTTTGAAGATCCTTAACCTGCCCATCAATGTTACCACCACTAGGGGCTTTCTCATCCTTGGCTGGTGGAGGTCTATGTTGAGCTTCATAGTTCCTCTCCTTTTTTCGGTTGGCTTCACTCGAAGATTGAGAGGTAGCAACGAAGCGGAAGGCTTCAAAGGAGTCAGGGCTTTCTGCCGACGCAGCTGTGATACCGAACACATTCCCGGGGGGAACGAAGGCCTTTGATAGTTAAGTTAGCTCCCATACGTTTCTCGGTTAATATAACCATACAGGGGATTATCAACCTTTGCTGTCTTGAAGCAGGTATTTCCGTCGATCAACACCTCGAATTCCCGCGTTGATTGTTTTATCTGCAGCTTCGATGGTCGTCCTAGATTGCGGTATTGATAATCACAGTGGCCAAATGCAAGACCGTCGACATTGGCGCTAGACCTGTAATCTATCGTTCCGTCGTTCAGAAACCCTCGAATTCCGGCCTAGTAGCTGTCAAGTCAGACCCAGCCAACATTTTCAGCTATCGTCAGCGATTGGACTAACCTTTCCCCCATGCGTATCGATTGTGATAGCTAATCCGTCAAATTTTCCAACGGTATATATGCTCGATGTCCCAATGGGCCTCGCGTCCTTGACATACCAGACCTGAAGGTTACCGCCGCTCCTTTCCTCGCCATTTGCTCTGAAGTCGAATGCCGCACTCCATTCCGGGTCGTGTATTCTGTATTATCCGTTAGCCCTCCGCATGAGAGTATATTCCCTATCTTCCGGGTGGAAGCCTACATTTCTTCAGCCCATAATGCGCCTCGTTTGTTGCCGGGGTACGGAGGAGTCAAGATAATTCTATCGGACAGCTGGATAGTAAGGCAAAGATCTGTTAGCGTTTGTTATGTGACCGCCAAAGATTAGCGAGATGCTGTACCATTTCTGGAAGAAAACCTGAGCCAGACACCAGCCATCCTGTCAAGCCAGCACCGCCATGGGATATCCTATCAGGCCAGCCGTTAGCATTTATGGAACCTGAATCCGGTTCTACACGTACCGTCGTCCATTCCCGAAACTAGATCTTTCAACAACCGAGCTCGCCTGGGAAAGTGCAGCAGATATCAATGCCCAGACAACAGATTTGCCAATGTCCTGGAATCGTGCCATTGTAGCTATCTCGAAGTATAAAACGAGATTGTTGTGTGCGAATTGGAGGTGGCCACGCCACAAGGGTCCGAAGAGAAAACGGGGACCTTCTTTTATGGATATATAAACTCAGTCAACCGGTATATTCCTGGTATAGCTAATCGTATCGTCCTGTGTCAAGGTAGCTGTTCTCGGTTGCGCTGCTTGACCGGGCGTATTTTCCCCCGCTGGAGGTCGATACGGAGTAAATTGAAAGAAGCCGGCTCAATCGTCTCGTAGAATCGGAACAGTCACAGGCCGGATCTAGGGAGAGAGGGACGAAACAGACAAGTCTACAGTTCGCTCTTGTTCTGTTGCAATTGTTTTGTTATTGTCGAGCCAGCTTGTCCTTTTGGCGGATAAAGCTCCATGTCAAACCAAGCAAACTCGCCAAGATAGGCAATTTTATGTCTCGTCTACCCCGTACTTTTACTGTGCCCCTGGAATGTTCGCAAAAGGCCGTCGTGTTTGAGAAGTGCGATGTAGGGCGTGATGAGCGCTCGTCAGATATAGATATGTTATTATCCGGTATCGTCCAGGTTGTACATGGCAGAAGCGCGGGAGCTGGCGTGGTGGGAAAAGGGGCTTGCTCTTCGCGCGCTTGTAAATAGTTCGACTTTGCGCACTCTGAAAAATAAACAAGTGGACAACATCGATAATCCAACGCAACGCCCGCCAGCTCCGTCCGTGGCCACAGAACTGCACGAGTAGGAGGCCGGTTAACCATGACCTAGGTTACCATGGCTGAATTCTATCCCTCGCTGACTCAATGCGCCGTTGTGGCCGCTGCGTTTAAAATCCTCTTGTTTCCGGCGTAGTATGTCTTCCTCTGCCACCTGTAGAGCTGGCGATAGAAAGAACTCAACTAACTGGCGAATTCAAGCAAATCAACCGATTTCGAAGTTCATCGCAACTGGCTTGCGATCACGCATTCTCTTCCGGTCAAGGAATGGTACTATGAGGTATGGTGATTGAATAACCGGATGGATGGGGAGTGATTTGCTAATGACAAATATGAATAGAAAACATCAGAATGGACACTAGACTATCCTCCATTTTTTGCCGGGCTAGAATGGTGTCTTTCTCAGATTGCTGCGTTGATGGACCCGGAGATGCTAAAGGTGAAGAACCTGAACTATGATTCCTGGCAAACAGTGTATTTCCAACGCAGCTCGGTCATCGTGCTCGAGTTGATGCTCGTATATGCTCTGAACAGGTGAGACTCATCCTTCCATCCGGTTTATATGAATGCTAGGTTGCTGACCAGAGTATTCTGTTAAACTTGGCTTGTTGAAGATACATCAAGTCGGCACAAACTCAAGCAGCCAAGGAGCTGGCTCATGCTGCCAGCTTGTCAATTCTTCTCTCGCCTGGCCTGCTGATCATCGATCATGTTCATTTCCAATACAACGGTTTCTTGTATGGGATTCTGGTTCTTTCAATCGTCCTGGCGCGAAAGCAGTCTACTCTACTCTATAGCGGTATCACATTTGCCATACTGCTCTGCTTCAAGCACATATACCTCTATCTATCGCTGGCATGGTTCGTTTACCTTTTACGGGCTTACTGTTTGCACCCCACGTCTATGTTTAGACCTCAGTTTGGCAACATTGTGAAGCTCGGAGCTGGGGTTCTGGGTGTTTTTGCAGTGGCCTTTGGACCATTCGCGAAATGGGGTCAACTGCTGCAGTTAAAGGACAGGCTGTTCCCATTCTCCAGAGGCCTATGCCATGCCTATTGGGCACCGAATGTCTGGGCCTTGTACTCCTTTCTCGACCGTGCTCTTATCTTTGGTATGTCTATCAACTTTTCCCGGGCTTTTGCGTGTGTATTAACTCGGGTAATAGTTGCGCCTAGGCTAGGATTGCCAGTCAAGGCTGATGCTCTGGCCAGTGTGACTAGAGGATTGGTTGGGGATACTGCCTTTGCGGTTCTTCCAGAAATCACAAAAGAGTACACTTTTGGATTAACATTTGTATTCCAAATTGTAAGTGTCTTACCCTTCTATACAAGAAGAGCAGTTAATTAACATCTTCCAGCTGTGCCTCGTGAAACTGTGGTTCAAACCAGACTGGGACACCTTCGTGGGAGCAGTGACAAACTGCGCCTTCGCCGCGTTCCTCTTCGGCTGGCACGTCCACGAAAAGGCTGTACTCCTGATCATCATCCCGTTCAGTCTTCTAGCCATCAAGGACCGACGGTACCTAGGCGCCTTCCGCCCACTGGCTGTAGCGGGCCATGTCTCCCTGTTCCCGCTACTCTTCACTGCCGCCGAATTCCCAATCAAGACCGTCTACACGATCTTCTGGCTGGTCTTGTTCCTCTTTGTGTTTGGCCGGCTTGCGCCAGCTCCGCTCAGGCCGCGTGTCTTTTTGCTCGATCGATTCTCGCTGCTGTATGACACCGTGTCGATACCACTGATCATCTATTGTTCACTGATACATGGGCTGGCATTCGGTAAGCGATATGAGTTTCTACCGCTGATGTTTACCAGCGCGTATGCAGCCGTAGGGATACTGGGAAGCTGGATGGGGTTCATGGTGGTCTACTTTAATTCTTAGGAGAGGTCTGCGGTACAAATTATTGGGAAGAGATTTAATCAAGCGGGCGCATTGCCTTGTATATCGTACTATGCCGCCACCACGGGGCTCATAGAGATATCCCCACCACCTGCCCGATAGCAAGTAAATAAAAACAACCACTGAAAATATAAAAGACAGCAGTGCAATGCCCGTCTGACTGCGTGAGAAATTCCGAACAGAACGAGTGCTTATACGGGGTGTTTTGGGTGGCGGATGGCGGGTGGAGGGTTGAATGGGCTGAGATCAGGGCTTGAACCCCCCATGGAGACCGCATCTCGGCACACCAAAAGAGGACAAGAGAGCAATGGATGGGCAGGGACAGGGGTTCATCGACGAGACTACCCTGTACCGTACACGTTAATTAGTATAGCCTACTCCGGAGCGAAAGAATGCAGTGTATGCGCCGTCTACGTCGTTTCTGCATCTCTTTCCAGGCCATCGAGGAGCATTTTCGGCGTTTTAAGGCTAGAGGCGCGCCAAGTCCACATGGTACAAGTCGACGTCGAGACGAGGAGGCCAGATAGAGATGGAGGAATCATTATCGTCTCTGGCCGGCGTAGAAGAGGTAGTCGAGAGGTAGAGGAAGGCCGATGGATAGGTGGATGCTGCTTTTCCTCAACGGTAGACCTGTAAAGGGCAATATCAGGGGTTTATATAGAAGATATAGATCTCCGGCCACAAGACTCGACGATATAAACTGAAGACGACTCCGGCTAGTGCAATTGCGTACTCTCTGCAATGATATATCTCCTTGACAGCTGCTCTCTCGTCCACACTGATGTTCCGGCGCCTCTTGCTCGTCCGTCTCCCATCGTTCACCCCCCCATCCGCATCTCCCTCGAGCTCCGCTGAAACCAGGAGTCCGTCGATCAGGAGGAGTCGAATTGGCCCCAGACGAACTTGCACGAGTCTCAGCTACAGCCAGGCTGACTCGAGGCCGTCTTCGCCCAGCTGTGCATCGTCCGGCACTGGCTGCTTGTTGTGCGCTGTGGTGGTTGGGCTAAAGGGAGGTTCCGCACCGGCCCAGTAAGGTTTCCCTCCTCCGCCTTCCCTTTCGCCTTTTCTGCCCTTCCTCCTCCTAACCACAAAACCAACCACAGAAACCACCAGCAGCAACCTCACCTCCCAGCACCGCCAGACACCGCGGATCGCGCATCGTCCCTCGTCTCGCTCTGTCTGTCAGCCGGTCTACCGTTTGTCCTAGATCCGCTGCACCGCGATTATCCTATTAGAAATTTTTTTTGGGAGGAGAAAGGGAAAGATAGGAATGCGAGGCCTCAGGAACGACGCGTCCACGAGCTAGTTCTCCCGTGAGCAGAAGCCATATCCCCTTACCAATCTATCCTGGCCGGTTTCCATACGCGTCGAGATATCCGTGGCCTGCATGAGCCAATTCACTATGCCCGGCCGGGTCTCAGATTCATTGCTCCGTTTGCTGGAATATCTCTTGCTGACCTTCTGCGCCTCGTCCTCGGGGTGTATTGCACATGTAGACCGCATCCTTTTTCCTGCTCGATTTCTACTCCTCGCGCACACCGCATCACCCAGCTACCCGCATAGCTTCAAGGACTTTTGCACATGATTGGTTACCGCCCGCTCTTCGCGTTTCTGAGCTTGCTCCGGTCTTTGGAAGGGACTGCGTGTCCGTGATTGCATGTGTGGCCGCATTATACACCGCTCCCTGATATATTTTGGCCTCTGAACGTCAAGATGGTACGCCTCGCTCGGGTCTCTGCTGCTCCCGTACGCCACGACTCACATATACACGGTTTAGGTACTGTTTAAGCGGAAACCGGTGCAGTTCCTGCCAAAACCCACAATTGACGATGATAACTCCGAGGTCCGCATACTCCGGGCATCCCGTGCTCTCTAGGAAAGCGTTGTCCATGTTGACATGTCTCTAGGTTTGGGTTATACCGGAAACGAACGAGGTCTTTACCAACTATGAACATTTTCTGCAACGGTAGGTGCCATTATTAATTATTTGGTGTGATTGCATTAAAGGACCTTGCTAATATGGCCTTATAGAATGAATTTTTATAAACAGGTAATTCTAAACGTCAACACTTTCAAACTTCCCTCTAAGACATGCGATATTTTTTAGAGGCGATTTATCTGCGAGATTACCGGCCACTCCTCCCTGACGTTCTTCGAAGCTTTGACGAGCGAGGTATGCGAGCATCCGTTGACGAGGAAGACCAATTTGCGGGGTACAGCGAGCTTATCAAGTTCTTCTACGCAGACCGAAGGATCGAGGGAAGTCAACAGCGCATTCCCTGAACCCCTGAAGGAGCCTGTTTTGCGCAGAGTTCAATTTTCTACCATTTCGCGAATAGACAGCCTTGGTAAGTTCTACGGATTGTCAGATTTGGATAATTTGATCTAGCTGCTAATTAAGATTGTATCGCAGTGGACCAAGTATTCGAGGTTAGTTGATCAGAGGGAGCTCTTTATATGGCGATGACTTACATGAACTAGGATTTCAAGCAAGATTTCTACCCTGGAGAGCGCGTAACTGTGCTTCTCACGAATGGGTCGCGGCTACATGGCATCGTCCGGGAGAAGGCAAGGTTCCCGGAGATTCTTGGGCGTGAAGGCAGAGTCGAGCGTCGGGCATCTTCCCGTTACTTGGTCAAGCTTCTAAATCGCCACAACGAGGAGGCTTTGCTTGACGATGAACACCTTATCCGCGATCGGAAAATATTCACAAAGCAGATGCTCCGCTCCTTTATCAAAAATACAGTCACACGAGAATCATGGAGCGGCGCCCCCTGGCTGGTCAAACCCCAGATCGCGGAACATTTCCACATCGATACCGAAGTGCCCAAGCATCTGCAATACGGCAACAAAGCTGGCAAGAAAGCCAACGTATCCGCAGAGAAGGAAGAAGATGAAGCCATGTTTGGCTTCTTTGCGTCTCAGAATCGACCGCTGAACTCTAGATCTGGCAACAAAGGTCAGAAGGCAAAGTCGGCCCACGAACTTGCCAAGGCCAAGGAAGAACAGTACTTGGCATATCGACGGGCTCTGAATGGGAACCCGTCATTTCGCGTGGATAAAAAGGGGTATACAAAGGACACTATTCCACATCATGATGCGCATGAAAACTCCTTCCACGATCTCGCCGTTGTCATCAAACAGAAGTCTCCCACCCCGCCGCCACCACCAATTAAATACCCAATTGAGGATCTGGATCTACCCCCCGTGAATGACCGTCAACCCCGACCTGCATTGAAATTCTTAAATGAAGAAGAGGGTTCTGGCATTAATATGAGCTCAATTGGCTCTCTGCTTGAAACTTGGAATACTTTAAATGTATACTGCGAAGTCTTCCAGCTGGACTCCTTCACCTTTGACGACTTTGTGGAAGCAATACAATTCTCATCCGATGACGTGGACTGCGAGCTACTGGTAGAGATGCATTGTGCTGTGCTAAAAACGCTGGTCAATGCAGAATCGGACCAGGACGGCGCAGTTCAAATATCCCTCCCGCCGCTCCCGGAAGAAGACGAATCCGATGAAGAAGGCGAAGAAGAAAGCGAGGCTGAACCTGAGCCGGAGCCAGAGCCGCCAAGACGAACCACAAGAAGCAGCTTTGCAAAGGCACAAGCCGAACTCGCCGAAATGGAAGAGGAAAAGCCAAGTGAAACTGAACCGGCAGAGGTTAGGACACATCGTGCCGCCGACATGTTCGAAGAGTACGATTGGATTGACCGCCTACGGAAACGTGACTTCAAGAATGGCGGCTGGGAGATCATCCTTGTTGGCCTATTGAATCGCCTGTCCTTGAAACCCAGACTACAGCAAACTTGCGAAGAGATATTAATACACATGGCGCCCTTGGATGCAGAACCAACTCAACAAACCGCACGAGCTCAATATGCTACCCTAGACGTCAACCTTCGAATCCAAATCCTGCAAATCATTTGCATGCTAACGGTTGAAACAAGGGCAGTGAAGAACTACATGGAGGAATGTAGTAACCAGATGACTGAATTCCGCAAAGAGAAGATCGAGCTGCAGCGTGCACGGAAAGTAGTGTAGGTAGCCCCAACCCCAACATTGATATTTTAACATTACTCACGCTCATACTTTGAACAGCCTTGAGGAATTACGGGTTCTCCACGAAGAGAGGAAGCAGCTCGAGCCCGAGCAACGGGATACACCTACACGCCAAGACGAAGAAATGCTGGAGGCTCAAATTGATGCTACAGATGACACCGAGAGTGCCACTGATTCAGATGAGCCTATCGGGCCCTCACTAAGGGGCGGAGTCGACCGAGCCCTGGAGCGGAAGCGAAGACAAGAAGCAGAGCGAGAAAGAAAGGAACAAGCAACCAAGCAACCCAAAGGCTCAAAACAGTACCAACGAGTGCTGAAAAAGATGGACGAGGAAAAGAGCAAGATTGAAACAATCGAAAGCGAAATCGCTGTTCTGGATAATGACTTGAGGGAGGCAGATTGCCCACGAACAAGAGTCTTAGGCAAAGACCGCTTTTGGAATCGCTATTATTGGTTTGAGCGGAACGGGATGCCCTATGAGGGTTTACCTAACAGCTCCACGGCTGCTGCCAACTATGCTAACGGGCGCCTCTGGGTGCAAGGTCCCGATGAAATGGAGCGTGAAGGCTTTATCGATGTCCCCGAAGAAGTTAGCCAAGAATACATGCAACGTTTTGGAACGACGGTAGCGAAACGCAAGCGAGCTGAAGAAGGATCGCCCGGCCTTTCTTCTGCCCAGGAATGGGGCTACTACGACAGTCCGGAAGAACTCGACAAGTTGATGGCGTGGCTTGATACGCGTGGAGTGCGGGAGTTGAAACTTCACAAGGAACTGAAGCTACAACGCAACAACATCGCCAAATACATGGAGAATCGCGAGAACTACCTTACAGAGGTCACATCAACGGATGAGGCCAAGGAGCAGCCGGCGATGCGCATGTCGACGCGGACCAAGGCCCAAGCCAACGATCAGAAACAAGGCTGCCTCAAATGGCGAAATCTGACTGCCTTGAAAGAATGCGGCCATCTACACGTCGAATCCGAACGACCCTCGAAACGGGCCAAGAAGGCTGCTGCCCCAGAACCGGCTAAAGAAACCAGAATGACTAATCGTCAAGGCAAACCCCTGGGTCGACAGGGGACGAAGTAGCTGTTTCTCTTCACCTCATCCCGTCCCATGCATCTCATATCTCATTTAACCTTTTGAACTACCATCCTCTTAACCTGGAGCATTATTTCTTTTGGACATTACCTTATTTGCATTACTAGACTTAAACCATGGGCTTTAACGACTAACGACTTTGTTGGGGGTGGCTGCAAAAGAGATATATTATATATTGCCTTTCTAGCCTCATGTTCTGTTCTTTTGTACTTGGGACTGACTGCACTTAGCGATTTTGGTGTGGCTTGGAACTCTTCCCTCTCGTCTCGTCTCTCATATTGGAAGAATACTGCGTATAGGTCTATCTTGGTAGGAGTCAGGTGTATCTATCAGAGCTGGTTTGCCAAAATATCAGTTGGCATTTCTCGTTAATAGAATATTTCTTCTTCTTCTCTCCCTTTCCCTTTCTTGCTCTTTCGTCTCCTTCGGCACTTCGGCGCCGGCCTCCGGCATGTTTCATCCACGTGACTTCTTGCCGCGGCTCGTCGGGAGTTTTCAGCGACGCTAAACCTGATCAGGACTGCCGCTCACGTGCTCTGGCCACTGCACCGCGATCACCCGCCAATCCAAGCAGAGACAAAAGGCGAAGGAAAAAGAAACTCATGACGTTACGGACACAATATAATACCCGCAAGTCTTGAAGAGTCTTTCGCTTTCTCCAGTCCTGCCTGCGCGACGGGGTTGGCCTTCTCCCTTCTCTTTCTCTCGTCTCCTCGATAGCCAACAAAACCGTTTTTTTCCTACATGACCGTATGATGTCGACCAACGATTCCTCCCTGGTTTCTCTTCTTTAACATCCCGCATTTTTATTTCAAGCGTGGAGGGCTACCCCGACATCCAGACGATGATGACGCATAGCCCCTTAGCAACCTCGACGGCCAGCGACCCCAGTGCGGCGTCCACAGATAGGGGCCATGAGCTTCCTACATCGAGTCGTGGGAGTCTTACAGGCCCAGGGGCTGGTAAACAACCGACCATGAGCAACCCTGGTGCGGTCACAGTTAAGCAGGTGGATACAAGAAGTTGGGATTACTTACTGCGAAGTGGTTTGGCGGGGGGATTAGCAGGTTGCGCCGTATGCATTATACCTTTTATCTCCCTCTTTTCACGGCGTTGAACTAATCATTGTTGTATAGGCGAAAACCATCGTTGGCCCTCTAGACCGAGTAAAAATTCTATTTCAGACATCGAATCCCCAATTCGCGAAATACTCTAGCAGCTGGTTTGGCGTTGCTTCAGCGATGAAGAGCATAAATCACGATGAAGGAATTCGCGGTTTATTCAAGGGCCATTCAGCTACATTGCTCCGTATCTTTCCTTACGCCGCTATCAAATTCATAGCATACGAACAGATTCGCGCCGTCATCATACCCTCAAAAGACCACGAGACACCCTTCCGACGGCTGATTAGCGGTAGTTTAGCAGGCATCACGTCTGTTTTTTTCACATATCCTTTAGAACTTATTAGAGTGCGATTGGCATTTGAAACCAAACAAGGCTCTAGATCATCTTTGCGAAATATATTCCACCAGATTTATAATGAAAGGAGCAGCGGTGTTGCTGCTTCCTCCGATGCAGCCGCGAGCAGCTCAACAGTATCGTCTGCGGCTGAGAAAATAAAACCTCGATCCGGCCTTGTCAACTTTTACCGTGGTTTCTCACCAACCATGGTCGGCATGTTGCCATACGCAGGCATATCTTTCCTCACCCACGACACAGTCGGCGACTGGCTTCGTCACCCGAGTATAGAAAAATACACCACGATCCCGCATTCTGGAAAAGACACACCCAATGGCCAAGAACAGGCTCGCTCCCATCGCCCACAATTGAAGGCCACAGCTGAATTGTTATCCGGCGCCATTGCTGGACTTGTCTCACAGACGTCTTCATACCCCTTGGAAGTTATTCGACGACGCATGCAAGTTGGCGGTGTCGTGGGTGATGGACATGTATTAGGAATAAGAGAAACCGCACAGAAGATCTTCCTTGAACGCGGATTCAAAGGATTTTTCGTCGGTTTGACGATCGGATACATGAAAGTCGTACCCTTGGCGGCGACGAGCTTCTTCGTTTATGAGAGAGGGAAGTGGTGGTTGGGTATATGATGTGATATCACCCATACCTTTTCCCTCCCATATGCTTGGATCCTCCGTCTTACCATTGTGGAATGTCGGCCATGATACACTGGCCGGTGTGTACGTTTTTTCACTCGTTAAACCTTTCCTTCTTATCCCTGGGGACTTATGAGGGCATGTCGATTATGGCGTTTGTTGGCATGCATTTTATATTTCTTATGTCCTGTTTTGAGGTAGATCAAAACTCGTTCCATCCCAATTAGCGACGGGCCGTACCAGCCTATTATTTACCAGGGTTATTTCGTGTATACACCTACACTGATATTTACCTAACTGCCATGTATATAAAGTCATACATATACTGCATATATACTTCATTCACTCTTAATTCCCAGCCTAAGGACTAGATTTATGACATTTACTAGTTAGACATGATGTGGTATATATAGATAGCAAAAAGGTAAAATAAATCATAGGGAAAGATGAAGGTATATATATCTAAACAAGAACCCTCCGTAGCCCATCCGTTCCGCCCAACACTCTCCTGCCCGTAACCGGGCACCGCCCCTTTCCATTCTCCCAGTTCCCCTCCCTATTCTTCGAATCCTTCTCTCCCCTATTATTCTTTTCATCTCCACCGTCTTGATTATCGTCATCGTCTTCCCATGCAGCACCATTCCCAGCGCCATTCATGAAATCAATTTGACGCTCATGCTCGCCGTTTAACCATCTAAATATACACGTATAGCAATATACGTATCCGGTTTGGCAGGCTGTGGGGTTGGCAAGTGGATTAAGGCAAATTGGACAAGGGGTCTGGGAGGTGTCTGGATCAACAGGTGGTATTGGGACGGTGAATATAGGTAACAGGGATATGGATGATATTGGAGACTGGGTACGACTTGGTTTATGTTCTTGTTCTGATCCCTTCGGTGGTTGTTTCTCACCCGCTGCGGTAGGCGTGGCTGTGGTAGGTTTTGAGGAAGGTATCCCAGTCACCACTGGAGCCGGAAGCTCGATAGATTGAGTTGCTTGTTTCGCCAATTGTCTCGAGAAATCACTTGCATGCCACCACTCAAGGAACTTGAGAGCGAAAATCGATGCGGGCAAGAGAACTTTAAGTGAGCCCAGCAGATGCGGATATACTGCCTGGGGGCTCAATAGACTCAGAGCACTCGGACGTGACCGTGATCGCGCCGCAGTACTTCCGGTATGTGGTGTATTTGCTGCTGTCGCCATCGCAATAGCTTTATGATCTGCCGGACTCAGCCGTCGAATTCTCGTCCCTATCAACCACAAAAACGGCGACGAGTATTTGGTATTATCAAAGAGATAAGCTAGATTAAACGCCAGTATTGAAAAGTAATATGCTCCGTTTATCGATGGGTAGACGTTTCTCAAAAACCACTTATAATAATACAACAGTCGTTGCTTTATAGTAGGATTATGAGGCATATCATCCGACGGGTGATACTGTGGACCTCCAGTTCCTGCGACGAGTGCCGCATGCGGTGCAGCGTGTATATCGTATCCTTCATCGAGTTTTCGCTTTAGGTATGGTATTCCGACCATAATCACTAGATTTCGCCATATATCCGAGTCGCGCAGTTTCAGTGTTTCTCGAACGGGGCCGCCAGCACCAAGCTGAGCGCGAGGGGCTTCTCCATCTCTTAATGCTAGTACGCGTTCGCGTTTTAGAGAGTAGAAATTCTCTGTGAATGAACCGCCGAAGTTTCGTAGGTAGTATCCTTCGACAAGTACCGATACAAGGGCGTATAGCTCGTCGTACGAATTTAATATTCGGAGGAGATAGCGCGGATGTCTGTGAGTAGCGATTGCGAGAAGATAACGGAGAGATGGAGGGAGAAGAGAAGAGAGCTGTTGTTCTGATAGGAGTTCTATTTGAAGGTGTTAGCTAGGGGCCAAATATCGTGGTGGCCAGGGGAGCGCTTACCGAAGAGAGACGGCTTAAAATCATCAAAATTGTTCTGCAAAGCTGACATGTACTCCATATTGGCAGCCTTGCGACGTTTTTACTCAGCTCATAGCTATCCAGCTGAGGTAGAAGCTGTTGATGGAAATTCGGCGTCTTGACATGATGGAGTAGTAATGTTTGGAGATTGAGTTTGGCTGGGGAGTTTATGCCGAGGTCCACCGCAGGCGCTTATGAAATGAACAAGATACAAGCATCAACTTGGTTGAAAGAGCTGGATATAATCTTAGAGTCATATATTGATATCATTGTCTAATCTCGATATTAAAAAGGATATACTATAGTACAGATTTATTTAACCAACACCCGACTGAAATCCAATCCAGTGGCACAATCGATCGGGGTAAAACAACATAATAATACAGGCATGAGAGTAGCTTAAACAGATAAAATGCATCGAGTAGCCATTCGCCAAATGGAAAATGTAGCTTGGAAAATGCGGAGTGTGTATAATATTCCGTAGCAACAGGGTGTCAACAGGAACGAAGTCAAGATGCAATGCAGGTCATGATATATGCGGAAGAGATGGTGATTATTGTGCACTCTGGGTAGCCTTCGAATTGGCGAGAGTACGAAGGCACTGCCTCCATAGGCTAGTAAACTGGCTCACTGTCTCATCATCTGCCTTCTGGTCAATAGCAGGATCTGCCACTAACATGCATGCCATGATTGCTTTCGTCAGGTCTTCATCCATAGGAACCGGTGGTGCTTCTCGTGCCATCATGGGTACCCAGGCCCGGAGACATTCAACAGCTTGACGTTGGTGGCCCAATGTGGCATGCAGATGGAACATGAGTAGATAAAGCTCTTTCGATCGTGGTATTTGCATGAGGGAGACCTGTCGCCATAATTGCCAAAATTTTGAAAAGTTTCCGTGCTGGAAGTACATTCGGAGCAAGCTTGGATACTCTTTATAATCAAACTCCGCGTCCGTGGAATCCATGACTTTGCTTAGTCGGAGATGAGTGGTGGCCACATGATCGAATTCTTCGGCGGGTACTTTCACGACGTTGGTCGTATCCATGGAAGGGGGGCCGCCGTCACCACTGTCTTTTGCGGGGCGAACATGGGTACGGAATGCTGAGGCTTGGTGAAGGAGAAAAAATACTTCCCCGTTGAATATGTTAATACCTCGTAGGCTCATATGGTCAAGAACTTTTAGTGCTAGATCGATATCGTGATCGGGAAGGCGTTGCTCAGGTAGAGGTTCGGACTCTTGAAATAACAGTAGTGTGCGAACTGTGTCCATGCCCATTTTTTCCGAGATATCGCACCCAGACGCGGCGGCATTTTTGAATGCTTCGAGTAGATCCATTTTGTGGTACGCGGGATGTTTTAGACGAACGGCTGCTCGAATGAGTTCCAGTTTATCTATAAGCTCTGTTTCTGTGTCAGACTTCGACACTGACTCGTAAAACAGTCGTAAAAATAGAGTGGAATCTCTATCGCCAGGACCAGAACCGAGCTCTCGCCGAGCTTCTTCCTCTGGCAGCTGAGACAATTGTTCCAGGAGAGAGGAGACATTTGGGGATGCCGCGGAGGTGCTTATTATTGTGGGTGACTGTTTGGACCTGACAGGCTGGGTATTGTCATTAAATAGTCCTTGAGACGGCGGCTCGATGGTCTCGCGGCGGGCTTGGATGTGCATATGCCTCCTTTGCGGAAACCGTTGGTTAAACGGGGTGACCTGGCTATCGCTGGGCTTTCCGGAACCAGTCGTAGCAACGGTCGTTCCTGAGGATAGTTTGCCCCAAATATCGTCCTGAGATTGCTTGCCCTGTTCTTCGGGTTCTGGGTTAAGCAGCTTTCCCCAGAGAGCCTCGAGTTGAAGTTCAGCTCTCCTTTCTTCAACAAGCATCTGTACAACAATACGGACTTTGTCCCCGGGGCCTCCAAAACCAACAAACGGCCGCTTCTCGGCATCGTCCACTTTTAGGGGCCCATTTTCTATACCTCCAACACTGACACAGATCCACCCTGTCGTGATGCCATCGTCGCGGGAGTTCAAAGTAGTACCCGCCTCACTGGCTGCTTTTGCCTTCCTTGCCCTCCGTCGTAGTTTTATCTTGAGTTCATTTCTACCCAATAGGCCATCAGCTGTCGGCCTTAGTTGATAATTGCTTCGTAGCCACCGGCACATCCTATCACCGGCAACATTGAGATGCTTTACACTGCGGGCTGTTGCAATGATCATAATAAGATTTGCACCGAGGGCAGGGGGTGGATCGATGTTCCGCAGGTCAAGGAGAGCGATGTCATCAAGACCGGCGTCGACGGAGACGTAGTGTAGGAGTTTTTCCAATATCGGGGGTGGATTCTCTGGAAGAGGCGGCAGCTCTTGCTGCTTAAGAGGGTGGGCGGCGGGTTTCTGGGACTCGTCCTGGAGATACCATGGGATGTGTGAAGCCCCAGCATTTCCTTCGTCTTCTGCTTCTTCTTCTTTCGCCTCGATTTTAGCCGGTAAATCGCTATCAGCCTGAGGATTCGCCGAGTTGAAAACAGAGTATGGACGACTCCTAGCCACCTGGACGTCTCTCTGGTAGAGCCGGGAGCCATAGTAGGATATCGAGGCTTGCGGCCGAGGCGAAGGAATGGAGACACCACTTAGGGCAACAAAGGAGCGGAATGCGGCATTGCGACAAGCGCGGCACCGAAGGCCCTGTAAAGCTAATCCACTCATGCTCTCAATCCGCAAAACACGCCGTTGAATTGGCTTGTTAGTACTTGTCTCGTCTTGAATCTTTTTTCTTGTCTTTTTGATATCTGAAGCTTTTTACAAACTGAAAATGTTCAAATTTCTCACGTGACCAATAAGATTAATAATCCATGACTAATATTGAATTACAAAGCAATGCTTAATAATATAGACAAACAAGACAAACACAGCCCACTTAAGGCAATTCTTTTGCTTTTGTATCCAAGGCAAATTATTTTCTATTCCTTCTTGCTCCCACATCAACACCTCTTTTTGTCTCTTTTTTTAAAGGATAAGGATTTTTAGTTACACTTCTCACGATGTCGATGGATTTAGACGCTCCGGTGTCTATGCAGCCGGTCGAATTTCATCCCCAGCAACAAGCCGCAACGTGAGTAACCCCCACTTTGAATAAATTTGTTATCATAACCAAAAAACATACTGATAAGGAATTTTTTTTATAGAATCCTCTGCTGCAACTGTGGCGCCCCTATAGATGGAACAACTGCCGCCGGTGCGCTATGTGAAGACTGTGTCAAGCTTACGATCGATATTTCAGAAGGCGTTCAACGTGAAGCAACATTACATTGCTGCAAAGATTGTGAACGTTGGCTGCAACCCCCGACCCAGTGGATCAGTGCAGCCCTGGAGTCACGAGAACTACTTGCTCTCTGTCTGCGCAAGCTTAGAGGACTTTCGAAGGTCCGAATTATAGACGCTGGTTTCATTTGGACCGAACCACACTCTAAACGACTTAGGGTGAAAATTACGATACAACAGGAGGCATTCCAGGGTACAATATTACAGCAAGCCTTCGAAGTGGAATATGTAGTCGCCTCACAGCAGTGTCCAGAATGCGCCAAGTCATACACTGTTAATACATGGCGTGCGTCGGTCCAAGTCAGGCAAAAAGTACCTCACAAGCGAACATTCCTCTACCTTGAACAGCTCATCCTCAAGCACGGAGCTCACAAGGATACGATAAACATAAAGGAAGTTAAAGATGGCCTAGATTTCTACTTCTCTGCGCGAAACCATGCAGAAAAGCTGGTGGATTTCCTGGCATCTGTTTCTCCGATAAGAATGAAGAAGTCCCAGCAACTGATTTCAATGGACATCCACACCTCTACGAAATCCTACAAGATCACATTCTCCGTGGAGTTGATACCGATATGCAAGGACGACCTCGTTGCTCTTCCCATAAAGCTTGCCAGGTCGCTCGGGAATATCTCTCCACTCACCCTTTGTTACAGGGTTGGCACATCCCTAAACCTCTTAGATCCTGCCACTCTCCAGACTGCCGATATCCCTGCTCCTATCTACTGGAGATCTCCCTTTGCCAGCCTCGCTGATGTTCAAGAGCTTGTTGAATACGTTGTCATGGATATCGAAGCTATTGGCCAAACCAGCGGCCGATACCATCTGGCCGAAGCAACCGTCGCCAGATCTTCTGATTTGGGGGTGAATGATACAACGTATTTCGCACGCACACATCTTGGTGGTGTTCTCCACCCGGGAGATACGGTTATGGGTTACCATCTGACCGGAACCAATTTTAATAATACCAATTTTGAAGAAATAGAAAGTAGCCATACCTATGGCTCTATGATCCCTGATGTGATGCTGGTAAAGAAACATTACCCAAGGAAGAAGAAGAACAAGAACCGTAACTGGCGTCTGAAGCGCTTGGATAGGGAGGAGGAAGAGGAACGACCATCAAAGAAACAGAGCTCGAACAAACTGGAAGAGGACTTTGAATTGTTCTTGCGCGACGTTGAAGAGGACGCCGAGCTGCGAAGTACCTTGGCACTTTATAAAGCAAAGCATGCGAAGAAAGTGGAGGCAGATGCTATGGAGGTGGTGGAAGAGGAGGATGAGGATGAAGACGAGGTTCCAAAGATCAACGTTGATGAACTACTTGAAGACTTTGAGGAACTCAACGTCGGCGAGTAAGGAAGGGGTGCATCTGATTTACACAAAAATAAAATGGTTATGCGATTTGATGACTTACTTAATGAGTGGATTGGCCTTTTATTCTCTTTTTCATACCTACACGTCTTGAATATGTGGCTATGCGGTTCGCAGGTTTAATGGTTTTATAGTTTAGGCGAAGAGAGCATATAACGGCGTTGAGGCTATAGTTATATAAGATGGGTTTTAAAAGAGCTAGTTAAATGATACTTTTTGTTTGTGAAATATTGCTTTTATGAATCGAAAATCTTCTGTCCCTCATATTTTATCAAAAAGTCATATAAACACATGTTATATCTCACAGCTGCATACCCAGATACAAAGCCTTACAGCTGATAAATTACAGGCGCTCGTGGTGACCCTTGGGAAGGATCTTTATACTGCCCAAGGCGACGGATTTGGACATTGACTCCTTTTTCTTTGAAGGCCGCGTTGGTTGGCCAAAATGGCCGGTACTCATCACGAAAGTCTACATACGTATATTGCGCCCGGATAAATATTTCAGAAATGGAGGGAATCTTCTTAAACGGAGTAACAAGATGTGTCAGCGAATTAATGATATGATGCATTGACGGACCCGGAACTTCGGTGAGCTCAAGCCTTTCTAACGAAGGAGGAAGAAAACTCTCAAGAAAGGGGTCACCATGGTCGGATAGCGGTATATTACAAACGTGAGCGCGGAGGCATTTGATGTTAGGAAACCCAGCAAGTGAACCCAAAACCCGTTTTTGATCTAGATCTTCGACGTATTTATCGGCTATATTATACTCAAAGTAGACCGTCTCGAGCGTCGCTTTGGCATGCTCAAGCGTACAAGCAAAGAGGCCATGAGTCGGTTTGCGAGGGTATTGCACCAGCCGCGGCCGACGGCATCCGGACTTGGTCATATTCCAATAAGAATACTGAAACGACTTCAATGCTTTGCAACGGCTGATTAGGTCGACCATGCCGTAGCGTCCGATACAGGAGTAGAGCTGAAGATGCGTAACCGGTGAATCTTGATATGAACAGTTTGATTTGGTCTTGATCAAGAAATATGCTGAGAGATGGAAGCTTGAAGAATGGTAGAACATCGGTTGAGGTCAGAGTACGCCGGGCCTGTGGGAAAATGGTAACGGACTCCAGTCGATTAAAGTCTGCATGATCGATCACTCTCCTAAAATGAGTTGGGAACAACGGGAATTCGACATTGAGAGAGCGCAGGCCAGATGAACATGCCGAAATGATTAATGCAATGAAGGCATCGGCGTCCGATTCTTCAAGCTTCGAGACCCAGTCAGCTTTGAATTTGTCGCAGTCGGAGCCTTTCTTCAATGCCCCTTGAACAAAATCGGCGTTCCCCCAATCATAATTCTGAATTTGATGAGCCGACTTCATCCTCCGGGCAGCGTCTAAATCTGTGAGAATTCGTCTACGCCTTGTCTCTCGGTGGATGAATGAGAAATTGTAAATCTGATCTGGCATGTCTCCCGGTGTTATGGGAGGAGGCGGAGGCCGGTGAAGACCAATATCCAAGGTCCGGACCCAGGGAATAACGCCAGGGCTCCTTAGGATAAAATGAAAGAAGCCTGAATTATACAAAAACTCATCTGACCCCGTGAAGAAGCGGGTATTGATATAGAGAGCTGGTAGAAAGCAGACATGCATGCGATGGGAACAGCGAAGCAATCAAATGCAATCGCCACGTTTAAGAAATGTGGATATATGGGTAATAAGTTCCTGAGGTAGAAGCTCAATACACGAGAGCGTTGTCCATAGCTGGGAGTGCATGTTGATTTCTCGCTGCGTACTTGAGACTGAATTGCAGGTCGGAGACTAAAAGTCTGTATAGAATGCGACAGACAGGAACCACTGACGGTATTATGGCACCTCATAGCCGTAATGATTGTGGCATACAGAGGGCGGAAGAGTAACAGGTGTATCTCCAACATGAGGCTGGTAAGATCCTTGTATATCCTAGTGGGTGAGATATATGGCATGGGCCTCGGAAAATGTGTATAAATGACAACCCAATGATTAGAACAGAGAGTAACCGTATCTCATTGACGTATTGGCGATTAGAAAATCTTCGATAGAACTCGCTGCGTATCCGAGTCGACTTTCTTTGTACTGCTTGTAGCACCAGCTGAAGCACCACCGCTACCCCTGACCTCGTTCTGTCTAAACACCCTCCTAACCTCCGTCTTCTTCTGTGCCGGCTTTTCACTATCACCATTGTTCACTTTCAGCTGTTCCCTCGCCTCCCTCTTCTTCTTTATCCCTTCCACTATCTTCCCTTGCTCTAATCCCTGTAGGAATGCCTTTTCCTCTTTCCTGGCCTTTGTGTCTTCGATTCGTCTTCTAGCTTCTGCCTCTCTCTTCTCTCTCTGCACCTGCTCCATGAGGTCTGTCCACTTGAACCCACGTAGATATTTCATATTCCACACGTCGTCGTGGTACCATCCACCCTTTTTGCCGCCTACGATTGAAGCGTTAAGTGTCTCAGCGCATATCTTTGCGGTTCGTTTGGATGCAAATTCCACCCATCCGTCAGTGTACATGCGTCGTTTATTGCGACTTGCTTTTGCCGAAGCTCTGGAGGTACTGGTTGAAGGAACGTAGGGTGATAGGAAAATCTTGGTGATTGGACCGAAACCCCGCGCTACTAGGAGAGACTTTAGGGCAAATGGTTTGAGATATGGCGGCAAGGAGGACATGTAGATGACGCCTGTTTTGTTTTTCCTGTCTTTCGTGGCCTGTTTGCTTGACGATGCCGATTTTTTGGCTGGAGGCTTGGTAGCTGTTGGCTCCGTTGGAGGGTTCGTCGCAGAATCCAAATCCTCGTTCTCCTGGTCCTGGGCTAAATCATCGGCTGCGGCTGCAAGGTCCAATATATCTGATCCATCCTCATCATCACTGCCATCGGTCTGGTCTTCTGGGAGTTTTCTTCGTTTCGACTGGGAGTCTGCGTTGGATGGATGTTTTCGCTTGTTGCCCCGTCCCTTGGATTCCTGGAAATCTTCCGAGTTATAGCCTGCCTCACTTCCCTCATCGTCACTAGACCCTATGTCCAGGAACTCGTTGCGTTTTTGTTTTGACATGGTTGCTGATAGTTTGTTGAAGCTGTGGATGAATCTTTTGCTTGCGAGACTTGAAAATGTTATTTTTTTTTTCATCCGCAGAGATCTTTAATTTTGTCAGCCAATCACGTCGATTCGCAGCTATCCACATGCATATAAAATATTAATCCCTGGATCTATGAAAGAGCTTGCGATTGAAGCTGTCTAGTTATGGGGAATTAGATACAGTGCAATGGTTTTCATTATGATAATTCATATTTAACAGCTAGAATTAATTACTGGGGAATAATGCGGGAACCGCAAGAAATAGTAAGAATAATCAATCAATCATTGCCCGTACATTAAATATGGGCATCAGAGGCAATTTTATACGGCTTTGCGCCTTTGCCAAAGATAAGGTGCGGCTTATTCTCAGCCAGATCAAGAATGGTTTGTGCGAAGACACTGTTCGCCCACGCAAACCAGCTGCGTGTATATCTCACGATACGGTTCACGTCCACGCTCTCATGGACTAGACCAAGGAGACACGAGTCGCGCACCATGTTGATTGATTCCATGACCTCTGCGTCGGAGTTGGCGGTGCGCGCGCGCACAAGGACAGACATCGGCCAAGCATTTTGTAGGCCAACTATTGCGGCTATCGTTAGACTGGATTGAGAATGAGGGAGGAACAAACTTACTGTGTGGTCCACCAATTCCGTGAAACGCCGACCCAGTTAGATAATAAGGGTTTCCGGCCTTGGATAGAATCATTTTTCTGGTATTTTTGTAAACCTCGTCGTTCTGGTCGACGAACCCAAGGAGTGGTAGGGCCAACAGCGATGGTAGGTTGGCATCATCCATGAGAATGGTCGATCCATAGCCGTCTACTTCAAAGGCGAAGACGCGGCCGAACTTCTTGTGTGTTACGATCGCATGGTTGTAGATGCCTTCCCTAATCCTTTCGGAGTATTGGTTGAGCTTTTGGATCAAGTCCTTGTTTCCCTTGGCCTTGGTAAGGGTATCTGCCGTCCGCTTGAGTTCAACGGACATCATTGCATTGGCAGGGATGAACAAACCGAGAATGGAGGTATCGTCGCTCGGTCGAAAGGCGCTGCGAACAAGTCCAGTGCCGTTGCCCAATGGGTTACCAATGCCCGATAAGCTGAGGGTCTCCGTGCCAGCATTGGTTTGGCGTTGGAATGTATATTGGTTGCGAATGTACTGCCCGTCGTCATCGAATGTGGACTGGCTCTGTTCGTCCAAAACCCGTAGAACGGTATTTAGAGCTTCATACCACCTCGGTGTAAGGAATGCGTCTGATTTGGTCTCCGTGTAGAATTGGTTCCCAAGGGAAAGGAAGTTGGCGATGGAATCGAGCTCATACTTGCACTCGAACACCACGCTCGGCTCATAGGCCGGGTGCACCTGGTCCATCTGACCGTTTGTCGTTGGCGGCAGGTTGCTCGGGGGAGGCGGTTGGAAGGCATTGCAATATGGCGACTGGATCACAAATTCGGCCTGCGTATTAATAGCTCCCAGTATCAAGTTCTTAATCTTCGGGTCTCCGTTCGCTAGCTTCTGGTATTGCGCCAGCTGGTTCGTTGAATCTCGAAGCCATTCTGCATTTATATCACCGGTGACGATAAACGACTGAGGACCGTCCCATACGCCGCCTGCGCGTTTGTTCTTCGAGCTCCGTTTCTTCTTCTGCGTGCCGTCGACATGCCATCGAACCGTCGTATCGAGTGTGTTTGGGAAGGCATTCTCGAATATCCGGGCCAGGTCTTTGTCGACCATGCGCGAGGTGACGTCCTTTATTATCTTCTCGACCAGGGGAGAGGAAAAGGTACGGCATTCTGGAATGGGACGCTGGTATGAGAGCTTAAGTGGCCCTTCGCTATATGGCGGACTAGATAGATGCAGCAGTTAGCGATATCGTTTAAGTATGGTGATGCAGATGCGGCTTCGTACTGTTTGGCCTGCGAGTATGCGACATAGTCCGGACAAGCATCGCTGATATCCTTGCGCGCATGCAAGCCGGCAGCCCAGCTGTCCGCGGCCGATGCTCTGTGGCAGGCCAGCGCCCCCAGGACTGCGATATCGAGTCTCATGGCTATGGCTGGATGGAGGAATGGACGAACGGACGGCGGATGGTAGCTCTGGATGTGACGATGCGAGCGCAAAACAGCTGGCTGCAACCTGACAAGCAGGGAGAAACGGAACCAAACTGCGATAGGAACAGGAGTACTTGGGCTATTTATCCTCCTCGTACCTCCATCCCGGCTGCTCCAGCGCCAGCTCTCGTGGTTCAGATATCAACTGGTGGGACGAAGAAACCGGTGGAGTTTTGGCGTGGAGAAATCCTAGGGGCTTTTTCTCTTCCCTGCCGTGTTTCGTTCCCCCGGACTGCAGCAACTTTCAAGATGCAACCCCTTGCAAAGCGATATATCTGCTATATTACTTCTTTACAGTGCACGGCGGGCTGTTTCCTGCTGGCCAGACCCCGCGCTTTGTCTACGGAATGCAAGATGGATGTGCGACGATGCCGGTTGCACCGTCGTGTGATCGATATTGATCTGCGGCTAGGGGGTAGAATGAGATACGTACTGCAAGCCGAGTTACAACGGTGGAGAAGACGCAGCTGCTTGCCTCTATCCCTGTTCCTGTACGAAATGACAGGAGGACTGTGATCACAAGGGGAGGAAGTGCCCAACGGGTTGCTTGTTTATTCCTCTATCGTCACATCTCCGGCATGGCTATTTCTTGCCGAAGAACGACATGATGCTACCCTGACTAGACTTGATACCACCCTTTGCAAACTTTGCAGACGACGACGGTGGCAGCTTTCTTTTCGGGGGCTCGGGCTCGTCTTCTGAAAATGACTCCCATACCAGCTCCTCTTTGGTGACTACAGGGGGGCGAGTGCTTGTTAGATAGATTTCCTGAGAGGGTAAATATTAGACTTACCCAGGTATCCTTCTGCATCCTTTGACACCTTCTTTTTCGTCACCTGCCGTCTACCTCTGCGCCGTTGTCCCGTGGACGGTTTTTCTGGCACGCTTGACTCTGGTTCGGGTTCTGGCTCCGGTTTCTTCTGTGAAGTAGCCGAGGTAGAGACTGGAGAGGCCTTCTCACTTTCCGCCGGCGTTGGCTCCTCTGATGGGGATTCTGGTGCGTCAGGCATATCCTCGTCTTGCAAAATATCAGCATCATGGTATTTGATTGAAGACGTGGAAGGTTGTTCATCATTACCGTCCATCATCTTTCTTAACATTTCTTCCCGGTCCCTTCTCGACTCTTGCTCTTTATTGCTGGTTCGTTTCCCTGTATCCAAGAACAGGTCTTCTCGCTCTTCCTCAGATTCATCATCTTGCATGGCTATACAGTAGTTAGAAATTAATCAACCTGGGCAATCTGAGATGATAATATCCGTACCATTCTGTGACTCGTTTGGTGTAGTCTATGAACCAAATTAGTCAATGTGCTTATATAGCTGAGAATGGTACCTACGTCAGCTTCTTCCTCCTTCACCTCTTTTTTTGGCCTTGTTTTGGCAAAGGCCTTGAATATATCAGAAGCTTCACGTTTGATGGTGGGCTTCGTAGCCTGAGAGCTTCCTAGCTGGCGGAAAGGCGCTGTAGAAGGCTCCGTTTGTTTATCTAGTGTTTGCTGTGCCGGTTTCTTATCCAGTGGTTGTTGGGTGGGCTTCTTAGCTAGTGATTGCAATGCTGGCTTCTCCTCCTTGATAGGGGCAGGGGGAACCACAAGAACACCCGATCTTCTCTAGAGAACAACGTTAGCAGGTGGCCTCATTCTGTTCGGGGAATCATGCATACTTTGACATTTTTATTCTGGATCATCCCATATTGCTCACTGTACCGAAGAGGATCCTCAACACGAGTAGAAGAGGATGCCTGCCCGATGTCTGCCAGGACATTCAAGTCTGGCGGTGATGTGGGCTGCACGCTATATATAAAGATGGAAAGTATCTTTTGAAACTGGGTTTTTGCATCTACAAGATGCATTAGATCGTTCAATGACCCGATATACCATTTGTAGCTGCGGTCTTGAATACATACCTGCTAGCTCTTCCTCTCGAACCAGCAATATGAACGTCACGGTAGGCGTGTCCACAGCTTCTACAGCTTCCGGCTGGGCTGCCTGGCTGCTCATAAATGGACTACTTTGCATAATCTCATCTTCACCGTCTTTCAAGTGATTTCCCTTCAACGGCGAAGGCTTGGTATATCCACATATCCCCGTAAGGAGATAAGTTGCATGCACAGATTTCGGCTTCTTTTCATTTTCGGAACGATGAAACTCGTACAACATCCTTTTTTAAGAGGTATATCAGCCCATGGACATGCTCTTACTGGACCACTTCAAGCATCTGCACATACCGCTTGGCCTGGTTGCTGTGCACTCTCTGGGCTCGACTGAGAGCTCTGTATGTCACCTAAACGTATCTGTCAATAGCTGTAGCTCTGGTATGCATGAAACCTACTCACGAATTCTTCATCGCCAAACACCTTCTCGGCAAGAAACTTCTTATAATTTGCTGCCATTGTCTATCTACGGGGCTGTTCATGAACTCCCGAGTCGATGTTTTGTTTCCTCTTGAAGAAACGCGTGCAAGAAACCAATTTACGCGTATCAGTCAGCGTGCAGTCTTGGCAGCAGGCGAGGACGAAAGTCGCAACTTCAGCGTCTTCTTCTATATAACAACTCTTTGACTTACCGATTACCATCCTAGACCACGCAGCGTCGCGGGACTGCTCGATGGACCGCAACTTCGATATCCCAGATTCCACAGACTGGGCAGTCACGCCACTCCCTGAAGTCGGCCACTTCGAATCCGCCTTACGATGTCAGATATGCAAGGACTTCTTCGATACCCCGGTCATTACCTCGTGCTGCCATACGTTTTGCTCCCTGTGTATACGACGATGCTTGAGTGCCGAAGGTAGATGCCCTGTCTGTCGCAGCAACGATCAGGAGCTCAAGTTGCGCCGAAACTGGGCGGTTGGGGAGTTGGTAGAGTCCTTCAAGGCAGCCAGGCCATCGATCTTAGATTTTGCGAGGAAGAATACTATTCGTACAACTCTGGTATCCCGGCCTGGATCGGAGGATAATGCGGAAGGCCCGGCGTCGAAACGAAGGAGGATTGACTCTTCTGCGGCGGCAGACAGTGCTTCAACTTCGGATACTGCGAGGAGAACGAGGTCACAGGCTAGGAAATCAGAAAACGGTGCAAGAGCAGAAGACGAACCTATAGTTATTCAGGATAGTGCCGATGACGAGGACTATGAGCCAGGTATGAACTTACGATTTCTCGTCCAATATACGTTGGTGGTCATGGTGGCTGACCGTTACGACAGACGATGGACTCGTGGCGTGTCCCGTATGTGGGAAGCGAATGAAGAATGAATCAGTGTTTATTCATTTAGATAACTGTACTGGCACACCGGTAAAGGATAGCACGGCCAAAGTTAGTAGGTATGGTTTCCCCCTGTCTATAGTATTACTGAATATGTATTGATAGAATAAACTAGAACACCCGGGTTTCCAGGCCCAAGGAACCTTTTCGGTTCTTCGAAGCCTCTAACACGCCTCCCAGCCATAAACTACGCACTTTTCAAAGACAACTCCCTACGAAAGAAGCTCAAAGAGCTTGGTATCCCAGATTCGGGCCCGAAACCTATATTACAGAAACGACACACGGAATGGATGAACCTATGGAACGCCAACTGTGATGCTATAAATCCTAAATCTAAACGCGATCTACTTCGAGATCTTGATATGTGGGAGAGAACTCAGGGTGGCCTGGCAGTCTCGCAGTCTTCATCCAGGTCCAACTCTTCAATAATGAAGAAGGATTTTGATGTATCTGCGTGGTCGGAGACGCATGATGACGATTATAGAAAACTCATTGCTAATGCACGCACAATGAGAGCCACGCGTGCTGTGGCGCCTAGTGAAGTTGGAGAAGGCCAGTCGAATGATAAGGAGGACAGGGAGCAGCAGCCGCCCACCACCAAAGATCTAGAGCTAGAGGAAACAGGGCAACCGGCCGAGTCGACTGATCCTAGCAAGCATGAGCCTGCTGATCCGGTCAGTGGGATAGAAACAGAAAGCGCAGACAGGACGGTGCCGGTGGCCCTAGTGGCACCATAGTTGCGGCTTGCCGGCAGCTGGTGTTAGCTTTCCTTGTTGACTGTCATTGTCCTATGCAATATACAATGGCTGTAGCCATTCGCATATATATCACGTAGAGCACATCCTCTCAGATGTGAGAGAGGGAAGCAGGCGGCTACTCTGCAGTCTGTGGCAGAGGCTCGGGGCCCTGTTTGGCCTTTTCCGGTCGCTTGTCACCGATTGACATCTGCGACAGTTTGTCAATGCTTTCTTCCAAATCACCATCAGTGGTTTGACTAGCAGGGGTTCTTATTACCCCTTGGTTTCTCTCCAACTCTGCTAGTCGTTGGAGAGTCGCTTCAGCTTCCTTATCCTCCCTAGCTTCGCGCTCTTGATCTTCCATCTCCTGCAGCTCATCATCCAGCTCGGTTTCGTCGATCACGGGCCCAGCCTCGTTCAAAATGCCTCCAACTTCATCCACATTCTCCATTTCCTTTCTCAACTCTTCGACTACATCCTCAACTTTGTCCACACCGCCAAGTTGGGAGTTTAGCTGCCGCAGAACCCCTGTACTTGCTTGCATGACCCGTACGATATCAACCTGGCTAGCAGCTTGTTCGATTTTTAAATATACTTCTTCGAGCTGCAACAGCGTATCGCTGCGCTGCTGGAGGTTGCGTTCCGCTAATTTCCTTGATCGAAGGGACGATAGAGCGAGGATTCGGTTCTTGTTTGCCAGAGCATTCTGTGCATATGCAGTGAGTTTCTTTATTTTCTCGGCCAGGGTTGTGACTTGCAACGTTAGCCGAGCAATTATTGTCTTAAGGGAGGCGATTGCTCCATCCTCCTGTGAGATACTATCGGATGTATCGCTCGTATCTCTGAATTTTACTGTCTGTGTATATGTCAACGGTCTGAAAGCTGTATATACAAAAGAGCATGATGCAATACATACCTTTCCATCGTATAATATTACATTCCGATCCCGTGATAGGTATTTCAGAAGTACAATGAAGTCGGTAGTAGAGAGTAATGTCTCCTCTCCAAAAAGATGAGCAAACTGTATCATAAACATTTCTTTGGAATATATCCGATCGACGCTCGAGTTATGGTGGCCCACAACCCCCTTTATAAGTCGATTTGCTGCTTGCTGATAATAAGAACGTTAGTATGCATACCGCCTGTGATCTGAGACTGTATAATCCAATTAGTGAGCATACCTTGAGGTTATCGACCAGCACTAAATCGTTGGTCTGAAGCATGCCTGTGCCAGCCAAGTGGTCGCTGTCTGTCCCTATCACCAAACCACGAGCCTGTTTCATACCCCATGTAACGACCTGGGACAAGCTGGGCGGACTTGGGAATCGTAGCCAGCCACTCCTGAAAGGGCTGGTTTGACTACTTAAGAATATATCAAGGGGAATCATATTTCCACTGCGCAAAGCCTCGTCCTATCAGCCATTAGAATATGCCGAGTTATAATTAAGTAAATAGTCCGACAACAGGTAATAACAGACATACAATGACACATTGCAGTGACAGTGGCCTCCCCCACTCTCGTGTTTCTAGGTCTGCCATGAGCGCATTGCTAGTTCGCAGAACTAGGAGGTTGTTTCTATGCGATAGGCTTTCCTTCCCGGGGCGTGATTCGCGTGTAGAGCTGGCTGATAAAGAGGGGACATGCCCTGATAGAGTAGCGTTTGCTAGAGCCCGTTGCCATGCTGCCACGTTGCTATGATAGCCGTCAGGGTTCGTTTGCCTCTGCGGGGAGAAGTCGGAATATAACGACGGGAGGCGAGCCCTGTACATGACAAAATAAAGTCAGAAGCTGGCAAAATAAATTTACTATGGAGAGATGAAAGCAGACCTGCGGAACGCATCCTCATGATCGAGGATGTATGATAGAAGCTCACTCATTGTTGTGATACTTGCGGAAGTCAACACCAGCTTCTATATGAGGGTATACAGAGGAAAGCTGTGGTGTTCGAGCATATTACTCCATAGAGATAGGTTCACCTAGACATGAAATGGGACCAGCAGATCAGTCGTCTTCTTCTCGAATGCTCTTCTTCTTCACTCTTCATTGTTTCTTTCCTCAACTCGCGATGTTGACGCCGCAGATCTTATCGATAAGCAGGGAACTATCACGTGAACACCGTTATTATATAAGCTTCTTCTGTTTTGAGCCTCATAAAGGCCGTTTTTATAGAGAAAGGCGAGGGAGAGGGACAAGATGAGTGATTCTTTTTTGCATGGAGTGGAATGCAAAGATAAGTAAGAATCGTTTTTGCAGTATGTCAAATCAGGGACCTGACCCTGCCCTGTTATATTAAGCCCTTCTAAATCTATGCTGAGTGCCCCATAAAGGGGGACCATGAAGCAGTTCATTAATTAATTATAGAATAAAGTGGTTGTTTCAGATCCCATATCTGAGCTTCGTGGCAGCTAATTATAGGCAAATTAAGCTCTTATCTCCGTTTGATGGTTTCCACGCGGATACGTAGATGTTAGGCGGCCGGTAGTCAGCCTGTATAATGCCGTTGTCTTTCCCACTCCCATATCGGTAAACCTAGCACGATCCGGGCAAGCTCATCTGGTGGTGAAGACGGCATCTCTCCCAGTTTGTCTCCCTGTTAGCGTCAACGGTAGCTTCCAATGGGCGCTCTTGCGTGTGCTGGTCGGAATTGCCTTCTATATTCGTAAAATCATGATAATCCCGCCATACCAGGATCTATATACCTATACCAACTTGCAACTTAGGAAAATATCGGCATGTAGTGTACACAAGCAGAAGTCGAGGTTTGCCTAACCGTAAAAACGTTGACATTTCCAAGAGCTGTTCACGGCCGCTCACTCAAAGTCGTCATCTGCAGGTTCTTCGTCCTCGGTTTTTAGCCGTGTTGGTAATTGGGTAGGCTCCAAGGGCCCAACGGATCCCAAAAACGATCGTCGATGACGGCGAAAGTCAAGCTTCTCATTCATCTCTTCGGCAGTATCAAGCTGTTCGTCGGCAGACTGCTCGTCCTCGCCCTCGAGTCCTTGGGCTTCGAGACACCCCATCTTCACAGACAGCCTCAACTCTTCTACAAACTTTTGTAGATCAGGAAAAGCAAATAAGCCTTCCTCCAGAATATGTCCATAATGCCTCTCAGCTTCCTCTAAACAGCTAGAGGCAAGAGCAGGTTTTCCAATGCCTAACCAATAATCAGCAGCGAGAAGGGACCACATTCCAGCTTTTCGTCGTCGAGTTCCCCATTTAGTGCCTTCTGTTGCAACTTTGGCTGCAAAGCAAGCAGAGGTTCGTTCAGAGACAAGGATGCGGCCGACAGGCCCGACGAGGTTCATGTTCAGGACTTTCATTTTCCATTTAGCAGCATGCTCAGCGGCTGCACCTCCCCGGGATTTCAGGAGTTCAGCCCCAAGAATGACCGTGCGAAGAGTATTCTGGCTGTCTGAACATCGAGTGAGGTAGGAATAACAGGCGATGTCTAGTAATTGGTCAATAGTATCAAGTTTAGATTTAATCGTTGACGTCAGCGGATTAAGTAGCATGCTAATGGCGCACATCTCATGGGCACCGGCGTGGTATCTCCAAGCCTTGTCATTTCCGAAGTCCCCCCTGAGAAGATCGTACGTGGACGAAGCAAGCTTGAAGTCACGGAGCATGAAGGAATAATCCGCCATCTTTCGAAGGAGGGCTTCAGGGGAGTCGGGCTTATAACAATCTTGGTAAGGGTCGTAATTGCTTCCCGGTCCACCGGTTCCAAAAGCACCAGAGGATTTTGAGCTCGAGCCAAAGCCAGTCCAGCGCTTGGACATTGACATGAAACGACCACTCAGACCTCGTCTTCGAGAAGCAACCTGTTCGTTCCACAGGGCAACACGATTCTCCATGTGAGGGATAACAGATTGGGCCACTAGCTCCCTGATAAAGGATATGATGGCCGTTACATCAGACTCGAATATGTAAGGAGGTTCCCACCCAACATCTATCAGCGGTTCTGTGGGTCATACATATATTAGATTGACGGTAATAAAGTACAGGTTCCATATAAGAAAGGGAAAAAAATACCTTGTTCTCTCATCTCTACGAGTTCCTCCCGTGAACTCCGCCACTCGCATGTCGGAAACGGCATGCTATCGTCATCTGTCAAAACACACTGGTTGCTTCGAAGCCTCAACATATGACAGTGTAGACCAAAGTGTCGTTTCATTTGGTCAAACAGAGTGGTTGACTGAGTAATATCATCTTTATCTTCATCGTGAACGAGAACGTAGTATCGGAGATATTCTGGGTTAACCCAGGGTTGAGGCCCCTGCTCTCCATGGCTTGTGCTAGCATATAGCTGCCGTAAGGCTTCCAAGGGCGACGGCGTGCTAGAGCTGATGGCTATGACGCAGGCCACAGGGTGAAGGAAGGTTTCATGGGGTGTAGGCGAGTCCACTGATAGAAGCCGTTTTAAAAATAGTTTATATAGCGGAGATGACAGCGTGAGGCCTTTGGGTGCAGATTCACCAGCAAATATCGCGTCACTGGCCGCCCTATTAGAGGGTTCTAGGTGGCTTTCCAGTACTTTTTCGATTTGTGCTAAAGGGGGTATCTTGTCTATATCTTCCCAACCAGCCCCTGAGGCCTGATTGCTGCCATTTGAGTGCATAAACCGGACTCCGTAATCGTCCCAACTCCGACTTGAGCCCACTCCATCACGAATAACCACCTTCCCGGTGATGTTCTCACCAAACGGCCGCAGGAGCTCGCAAAAACCGCCTTTGAGACCCTTCCTCCGGATAAGCTCATTCGTGTCATGTGAAGCGTAAACACTGATAGCCGGAGAAAAGGCCCGTATTATTATGGACCGTATGTCATCTGCGGCATCAATCTGGTGTCTGGCGGGCGAGAGAGTGGACGACCGAGAGAGTCGTTGGGAGGAGCGCGAGAGGCGTCGGTCAGGCGAGCTGGCCCGGGACGAGGAGGTGGACTGCAGCTCGGAGGCCAGGGAGCTGTGCAAAGCGCTTTCAGAGAGAGGTGTCAGCGCCGGCTGCTGCGAGTTCTGCAGACGCTCAGCGTATCTAGACTTGGTGGGCAGAGGCGAGGCCGGCGAGAAGGAGGGCGGCGGTTTGATCGGGGGAGCATCGTCGGGGGTTGTCATGGAAAATTTGGTGTCTTTGAAGGAGCTTTGGATCTGCCGAATGGATTGCTTGCCGTGAACATGTAGCCGATGCTTGCGCAGAGTTGGACGCTTGTTGCTGAGAGAAGTCGAGGTTGAGGTCGAGGGTTGATGCTTGCGTGTTGTTGTTCACAAGCAAATCTGCCCGACGGAGAAAAGATGACTTCATCGCCAAAATATATATTTATTTTTATTATATTCGAAACGGTTTATTCAATATATTCCTCCGCCATTCACCAACCTCTAGCGATCTCCCCTTGCTTATAACGTTCGTTAGGTACGAATAGACTCCTGCTGCGACTTTTATGTTAAAATAGCCGGGATTGTTTGCTCACGGAGTCGATGGTTGACTCATGCGTATACAGATGGAGAGGAAATCATTTCAACAACACGACCGGAAAAGAGAGATATAACAGTGTATATAACCGATGCGACCACTGCTCAGGTCGTTAGGAACTCTCTGTCAACAAACACTACCTGCACGCAGACGACCTAGCTTGAAGATTCCCCCCCTTCTCACGCCTTCCAGACGACTTAATCACACCCAGCGGACCGCTGTTTTGCCTATGAGCAACCTCCCGAGTGAAGCTGAGAGACCAAGCAAGCGAAGACGCACCATGGGATCGGTCTTTGCAGCGTGCGCATCAGCGCGCAAGGCTGAAGTGCAACTCAGTCCAGAAGAAGCTCTCCTACGAACACTCCTGCTTGATACCGTAGAGCATATACGGCTTAGGTCCAGCGATGATTCGGAGCGCCCTGATTTGATCCTGCGTTTTACCGGAGGCTGGGTTCGCGACAAACTCCTCGGCGTAGGGAGTCAGGATATTGATGTCGGAATCAGCACGATGACTGGCTACGACTTTGGACTGGCATTGAAGGAATATCTTGATATCCCGGAAAACCTCGAGAAGTACAAGGCGGATTACCCAGAGCATGCCCTCAAAGGGATTATTGGCGGACTACATAAAATCGCGGCAAATCCGGAGAAATCTAAACACCTCGAGACAACTACTATTCGCGTGTTCGGGTTTGACGTGGACCTGGTGAACTTGAGGAAAGAAACATATACAGACAGCAGCCGGAACCCCCAAGTTGAGTTTGGGACTGCTGAAGAGGATGCGCTTCGCCGTGACGCTACCGTAAACGCACTATTCTATAACCTACATACGGACGAGGTTGAAGATTTTACTGGCAGTGGTTTGTCTGATATGGAATCAAAGCTCATACGCACACCATTAGCGCCATATCAGACTTTCAAGGATGACCCATTACGAGTTCTACGATTAATCCGGTTTGCCAGCAGGCTCACATATACCATTGACCCAGATACAGAGGAGGCAATGCATAATGATGACATCAAGCATGCACTAAAAATGAAAATCAGCCAAGAAAGAATTGGCATTGAGATTGAGAAGATGCTGCGTGGTAAGCCATTCGTTGAACGCCCTGGCAAATCCTAGTGCTTATATCGTGTGCTATCTAGGCCCCGACCCGCTAGGTTCACTGGCAATTATAAACCGGATAGGGCTATACGATACGATCTTCGCAGATCATCGAGATAATATGGCCGTGAACGCACCTTCGTGGCCAACTGTTTATACCTTGCTTAACAGCATCATAAACGACAAAATCGAGTCGGAAATACCAAGTGGACTGCGAAAATCAATGCATAACTTCCTCATCCGGAATAAAGATGAGGAATACCGCTCTTGGATGATTGCTGCACTTTCACCGTGGGCGATGGTTGATGTTAAGAACCCCCTAACTAAAGACGAGATCAGGAAGATGGCACCGCGCCCTGTAAGAATCGCCAGGGATAGCCTTAGATGCGAAAAGAAGTTGACGGCCATGCTCAACATCGCGACTACTCGTTACCAACTCATCTCCGATACTAAGACTGCCTTCGTCAATGGAGAACTTAACACCTCCCTACCTGATACTCGCTGGAAAATTGCAAGTCTTGTCCGAACCCTTGGAGCTGACTGGAGGCTTTGTTTTATCCAGGCAGTTCTTTTGGATATTATGCAAGGGAAAGAGGCCGAACTTGGTGAGTACTCTAGACCGCAGGCTAGTCAATTTACAACAATACTAACATCACATTCATAGTATTAAATGACTACTTGAAGGTACTGCAGTTCCTAGAGGAACAAACCCTTCTTGACGTGACTGAGCTTAAGCCTCTTGTAAATGGGCGCGATATGATCGCGGCTCTGGATTCAAAGGCGGGAGCGTGGCTAACGTCTGCACTGGAGATTGCTATGGAATGGCAAATTCGGAACCCGGACCGATCCGACGCAGCGGGCGCAATAGAGGAGGTCATCCGCAGGAAGGATGAGCTCAAAAAATGAAGCCCGTACTTGAGGCTTTGGCTGAATATAGATTTACAACATTATAGATTAGCCTTGCTGTAGACATTTTAGCAACATTGATCCATCACTCCCATCACAGCGTTGCCACGATAAAGTGTAATCGTCTAGCTCTATTATGTAGTCGACGGATTTCCCTGATTAAAAGTAGGGATGAAACATGTCTATACATACTCCTCTGTATTTGTGGTTAAATAAATATTTAGGTTGAATGTTCACAGTGCAACTAGTGCCGCTTTGTTCCGCTCGCTAGCTATAAATATTTAATTGCTTTCTCCAACCACCAAGTAGCTACATACTCACTTGAGATTCATTACTGGTTTATCCAAGGTGGGTATGGATTTATATCGTGAATCAGCTCGGAAAAGCCTCCAGCATGCCAGAGGCAAAGATGATCCAAATATTTATAGCCAGCTTGATGCACGATCTTGCAGCATAGGACTTCACGATCTATGGTCAAATATTTCTGAATGCAAAGACGATGATTCTGTCAGTGCCACGAGTCTACTTCATACCATGATTTATAAGAATATACAGTTTAACAAAAAATAATAGGTACTGGAGAACCTCCTGGTGGCAGAGGTTTGTCTTCGGGGCTGGAAAGCAGGAAAGGCAGGCGATGATAGAAATGCGGCAAATTCGATTTTACTATGGACTTTAGCTGTCCTATACCCTAAAGAAAATATTACTGGAACGTGGGATGAGTATAAGCTTGCAGATGGTCCGTATTGCCCTTGCTCTTGATGTTTATCATGATGCTAAACTCAGGTAGAGACAGAACGAGCCTCGATAATCTTGAAATATAGAGAGGAGCGTTTTAAATCAACCGTTGGCATACATGTTATCAACCATCTCGATTCAATCATCTTGTTTGAAGAAATAGAAAATTTGAAAGACGTCTTGTCAACTCTTGCAGTATTCAGTTCACCTGAAGACCCCTGGACCACGGTCGAAGGTGCCCAAGCGGCTAACGCACTTCTTGAGAAATACGAATCAAAACTACGCCACGAACAGGATTCTTTCTCAATTGCCATTGAAAATATTCTTCGGAGGACGGTGAAACCAGCTTTCTCCAGTACCACAAACCCCGCGATTACTTCGGCGGGACGCAAGAACATGCATCCAGTCCCACAACCTAGGTTTGATCCGACGTTATTTGACCCTGGATCTAAACCGTGGAAATTCAAAGAGGGCTACATCGTATCGATTCTAGGATGGATTATCCATCGATATAGGGTGCGTAACGTGTGTTCCGCTATTATTTGCCCAATATCTAACAGCTAACGGGAAGAAAATAGGCAACTGACCAAAACATGATCGAACGGCATTTCCCTTTACTTGTGCCTCCGATATTATCATTTATTGATGACGAGAGCCTTGCATTCAAAGCTGAAGGCTGCAGATTACTTCGGCGCCTCCTTGAACCTCTGGAAGAGGCTAAATCCGACATCCTACGTCGGACGAATCTTGACTCTGTCTTTCAAGATGCGTTGTCACATTGCCTCCTATCAATTCCCACTGTTACCCCAGAGAAGGAATCAGTTCATTTACTGAATTTTGCATACCCTGCTATATTTTCTGTGATCCGGACGCGGTTTTCGTCTTTCACTAGCTCTCGAGGGGGAGTCAAAGGGCAGCTCCCCACGAAGGTGAAGCCGGAGCTCGAAAAGGATAATCAGTTGCGAGTCTTATGCCTTACGCGTATCCTGCGCCACAACATCATTTCCTCATACCTTCACACTAGCAGTCCACGACCAGCAGAAGACACATCCATATCTTCATACCCGCACCCACGCCTTTCAACATTATTACTTAAACAGCTAACCGAAGCAATAAGTGAGCTCAAACTTGAAGCGACGAAGTACCTACAAGACATCGTTCCTTTACTTACTTCGACTCTTACGAATCCGTTCGGAGTAGCGTATATACCTCTACTCGTTGCAGCTGCCCAATGCTACCAGTCAGTCATTTTAAATTGCTGGCCACGCCTGTCAAGATGGAGGGGGGATATATTAGCTGGAGTATGTGCATGCTGGCTTCATTTATGCGACGACGAGGAGGATGGTCCTTCCCCCGACAGTAGGGACTTAGCGGAGAGAGGGTATCTTCGCTCAACTTTACAGCGGTTGGTAAAGCTTTTAAAAGTTGTCGAGATGGAAGAGGTTGTTGATTTTGATTCCGAACTCCAAAATCTCGTGGATGCAGATAATAGACTGAAGAATCTTCTGTTTCTATAGACACGTTCATGTAGTATGAGCTGTAGGGGCGCACACCTTACTGGGTTATCGACCTCTAGACAGCATGCATTGTGTCATAATTTTACATGAGAAGTATTTTCTGAATGGTTCGTAAATCAACACTGTGAGGTGAAATGGCAAATATGTAAGTTCTATGCATAAATGTTCCAAAATCGATAATTAGGGGTATCAAAAATCAAGGTTGAAAGCAAAACACGATAGTGTGACCAGAGCCACCAGAACTTGATAATTACTTCCATGCAGGAAATTTATTATCCACTTCATACCTCAACGCCTTGCTTAAATAAACTCTTCCCTCTCAGCCATTGCCTGTATCGCTTGTATCGCTTCTTATCGTAATCGTCCCCGTTAACTGTCAACCCCTCGTCTCCAACAGTTAAAAAGTCCGTATAATCCGCCAGGCTACTCTCAGCGATTGTGTTCAAACTCGTGTTTTCAAGATTGTGTTTGTTGGCATACTCAAAAAGGTCAAGATTGGACCCCCTCTCCGCCAACGAGGCTGCTGTTGGGGAGGCCTCTGATGTCACAACCAATGGCACCTTAAGTGGGTGGTTGACATAACGCTCATATTCTTCCGATTCAGCGGCAGAGATGGACGGATTGAGGGAGTCAGCAACCAGCTGACCAAAACTCCATTGAGCAACTTGAGCCTTGGTAGCATTATATGGCGGTTGGTTATAGGTGTTCGTAAGAGAGGGCATACCGTTTGGTTGGAGGGAATCTGTGGTTTGTGGCTTTTGTGTTCCTTTTAGGATGCCAGTTTGGGGAGTAAGCCTCCCTGATGAGGGCTGAAGCCAATGTTGTAGTGGCATAGCGCCTGAGTAGGCGTTATTCGGCCCATTCTTGATATCCTTTAACTCATCTGATGGCTCTTGAATTGTGAGACGTTTATTTGGTGGAGTTTTCCTATCGCGTTGGTGATCTGGTTCGTGGTCTGTTCTGACGACAAAGGGGCTGAGATCATGCTCCCCTGGGTGCATAGATTGAAGTCGGTAATCCGAGAGTTTTGACCTCATTTTAAACGAGAACATCTTGGAAAAGGAAGATATGGCTCGAGGTCTGTAGTATTCAAGCCAGTAATCATCAAAGTCTCGAATACGCTTGCTTGCCAAAGCCGAGGAAGCCGAGGGAGCCGGTGGCATTTCTCGCTTTTTTAAGAACTCCTTGTTAAACCAAAGTATGTAGTTTTGCTTGTGTGTCGCGGACCAAGCTCGTGGGTCTGAATGGTGCAGATAATAGTCCGTTGTAAGGTTCCAGAGCATGGGCATACCCTGAGAAAACACATAGTTTCCTAGGAATAAATTATACGCCTCCTGTCTCTGAGCATCAAGAAAAGAGTTGTTATAGTATCGCTTAAAGCTCTCCACCATATCCCTCGAATGGCCTGTCCACTGGTTTAATTTTCGATACGTAGCCATTGTATTCACAAGGTGCGATCCGCCGTATTGAACGGCGATTGTATCTCCATGGCCATGCCACATGTTTGTAAACATATTGACAGCGTCAGTGTCATACTCTATGTATGTGTGGTTGATAATCCCTAGGGCGCGTAGCTGGTATCCTAAAGCACGTTTTGCAATGACAAATTGAGCTGCGTTTGTCCGGTCGAGGCAATCAATACAGTTTGTCCTGGCAATTCCATTTTGCATGCGCAGGCCAGATGCCTCATCTTCACCGTTTCTGAAAAATCCAGTCTTCGGAATGATATCATCTGCTATAGACTCTAGTATCCCGATGACATCTTGATCCCGGCTCTTCGATGCCCTGCTCATATCCCAAGCACGGTAGATAATTTTCTTATCCTCAGGAAGAAATTGGTTCAGGTAATTTACCGCATTGGTGTACTCAGTCAACAACTTAGACTCACGTGGAATCTTTTCTCTTCCCTTAATGAGATTCAAGACATAGACAGGCGCTCCGTATCTTTCGAAGAGGTTGTTGAAATGAAGAGCGGCAGCTGAATAAAACGGGTCAACAAGACTTAGAGATATGTCTGGCTTAGGAGTAACCCCAGTACTATCCTGCGTCCAGGATAGTGGGATACTCCCACGGTGCTGGACGTAGGAGGTGTATTGAGGATTTGCATAAAGTTCCGGCCCCGGTGCATGAAAAGATGTAGTCAACATGTCAGATACTATCTGCTCGGTTTCAACATCATTCGCAACATATCCAAGGTCGTTCACCCCGCGTTTGAGATAGCGTGCACCAGCAAAGAATCTGGATCGGCGAGCAATGAGGGTGAGGTATACAAGTCTCCCATAAATCGATATAGCTGACTGATCAACGTATCCATGAGTGATTGGTAGAAACCAATCATACACGTTTTTGAGCGACTTGGTGACGGGATTAAGCAAATACTGATTCCAGACGAACATAGAATTGTAGTCATGATTTCCATACCCACGTTGGCCCTTGCTAATTGCCTGACGCTCCGAAACAATATTATGCTGTAGCGTGCGGGAGATGTTATATGAATAACTGAAATAAAATGACCGTGTCAAATCGATGTTATTCATGACTGCGACGAACCTGGCCTCGTCGGCATGTTTCTCAGGTCTCTGTTTGGCTGTCGCTAAAGAATCCAGGGGTACGAGTTCTGTTCCGTCTATTTGATAGATATAATGACCTCCAAGCATAGCAACCTGGCTTCGTTTGGTTATCAGGAGCATGTAGTAGGAACCCGTGAAACGTATAAATCCTATAAGACCCCAAGTGCTGCATCGTAGCTTCAGCCCACCAGAGCTTTTATTGCCATCGTCCACAGCATCAAGAAGCTGATTCATCTCCTTTTTGGAATAAATAATTTCGTCTTCAGCAATGACAAGGTCCTCTTCTGGCCCGGCTGTACGGTCGATCTTTAACATTCGGAACCGTCGGTCTAGGAGATCCATTCCCACTAGATAGTATCTTGTCGCAGTTTCGTATAGTGAGAATTTATGCATCTTAGCAAAAGGAACCTGTCCATCCTTCGCGGCATCTCTCCCGCCATCGCCATCGCTAGTATTATCAACATCATCTCGACCTCTCTGTCCAGCACTAGTTGGCAAGGTACTTCTCTCGAACGATTTGGCAATGTAAGGCTCTTCATCACCCCCTTCTCCGTCATCGTCAAATATCAACATGCCAGTTGAATCACGGCGTTCGTCAGATACGTTGTGAGGTGCTATAGAACTGCCTGTCTGCTGCGTATTTCGTGTATGTGTCTCTTCATTGTGGACAACGTTCTTTTCTGATTCAGACGGATGTTGGACCGTGGCCGACGCATCGATCAGGGGTGGGTTGGCGCCATCGCGATCTGCTATAATATTAGTAATGCCACTGCTATCAGCGTGTTGAATGACGCCGTCAGACGATGTCCGCCTGATTTCTGTAGGCTCGTGCGGTTGTGGCTGACTGGCAGCTGATTGTTCTGCAAGAGAGCTTATCTCCGCTACGACATTCAGGGGCGGAGTAACATCGTCGAAGCTCTCCATTATCCTCAGTTGCTAACCATGGACTAGCTAGGCGTTTATCGAACAGTCCAGAGAAGGTGGAAATCACATCGTCATTCGATTATCTCAAGCTTGCTCCGTCATCGAGGAGAAGGTGAGGTCAGATGCTTAGTCATTAAGATAAGATGAGGATAAAAGTGACTTTTTACATAAGCAAAACACAAGCCAATAGAAGTTACATAAACACCTTTTTTCGAATAATCGGGCAATATTACTGGATGAGAGTCTATTACGTAAGATATGCAATTTATGAACTCTTTTATTAGCTGTGATATTTCACGTGTCTGATTAGCTAATGTCGTTCATGTTACCAGATGCAGTAAGAAGAAGTTCCGACATCCTTTCAGCAAGTCAACGAAGGACAAGTCGTGTACACTACCAAAGAAGCGGTTTGAAAATTGATTGATATTCATTAATTCTTGTCCAAATATGCAGACTCCATGCCCAAAAATATTTCGTGAATATATACATAAATGCATCCGGTCCCATTCATTATTTCGTTAATGGGCAAAGTTGAGGCCTGAGATGGGTTTGCCCAACAACACCAGGAACTCCTTGATAAGAGTAAAGCTGAGAACTCTCAGGGCGCGAGGGTCTAAGAAACTGATGAATTCCTTGGTCTGTTTGCATTTGGTACCAACAGACTTCCCCGCGTATCTATCGGCAAGCCAGTTCAAGGCATCAGGCGCACCGGTGACAGCCAGAAGTAGGTGCTTTGCAGTCAAATCGCGGTTGTGGTGGACGATGACTCCGTTGTCACAATAGTACTTCACAAGGGCATTGGTTTCGGAGGCAGGACTGACTTCATCGTTGTCGGCCTTGTAAATGAAGAGTGGGATCTTGGGAATGTGCTTGCCCATTGAGTTTTCATCCATGATAGCCACTAGGTCTGGTCGTGTCAAGACTTTTGGGTCTTTGAGGTAAGTCAACATGTCCTGGTATGCAAAGTCGGCAATGTTGGCCGTAAAGCACTGATCTGCTACCTTCATGAAGGCATCTCGTTTTTCAGGGACGAGCTCCTCATCGATAACCTTCCTGATGACAGGGTAGTCTTTGCTTAGTCCAAAGATACCGCCGGGTATCAGGCCAGTGAAAAAGCCTTTATTGACAGATTGAACAACGGTGCTGACTTTGGGAACTGTTCCTCCAAGTGCTGCACCGGCAATCTTCAGCTCAGGTGCGTAGCTGGGTTGAAGTTCGGCAGCAAAGCCACTCGCTAGACTACCGCCAGAATACCCCCACATAGTGATAGTGGCATCTTTTGCAATGCCGGTGAAACTGGTTGAGGCCAAATTTGCACGGATACCATCGAGGACAGCGTAGCCCGCGCGGGAGTTGGCGAGCCATGAGCCTTCCAACCCTTCGAAATCAGGGGCGGTCACGACCCACCCGTTGTTCAGGGCCGCGATCATGAGAAGAAATTCAGCTTCGGTGACGATGGTTCCAAGCTTTGGGCCGGTTTGGTGATCCTTCTGCACGGCATAAGAGACGCCGCAGTTCGGAGAGGAGGCATCCTCCGCGACCTGGAAGGAGAGGAGCTTCTTGTAATTGGGCTTCTCGGGGATTAGGATTGTGGTCACGGCGACGGTTGCGTTGCGAAAGTTGTCGCTTGTGCGGTACATGACATGGTAGGCGTCCTTTAGTTTCACAGGTATTTTGCCCAAGATGGCAATGGGGTTGGGGACTTTGCGCTGCTTCAGGATAGCACCAGGCGCAGCATTCTCATAGCCTTCAGGGGGTCGGTAGAAGGGGTCTTCGGAAGGAAGGGGAGCTGCTCCACGGAGTTGAAGGCGCCATGGTGGCAGAGCTTGAGCCGTGATTGCGAAAAACAACAGGCCAAGCCAAAGCTTGAGGAGGACGACCATGATGACGGGCCGCTTCTTCTTTATTTGATAGTTGAGGGAAGAGAAGAAGTGCCAGGGAGGATGCTACCAGAGAAAGAGCACAGCCGGTTGGGGGTGAGAGATCGCCTACAGAAACAAATGCAGCGAGGTGACGAACACGGGGGTTTTATACCCAGCTAAAGACATTCTCGAGACATCTATTTTTTTCCCCAGGTTTTTTTTCTCCTATGCCGACCCCGTCTTCAACCCCGCGTGGGGCTTACATTTACTTTTTACAAGGGCGTGACTCCAGCGTGGGAGCCGCTTTGTTAGCACCACCAGGCCCCATAGCGAGAAGACGGACTGTTAGAGAACGAAACGGCGCTGGTATGTAACTGCTGTGGTGTTTTTCGGCGTCGACCTCGGTTTTGAGCATCAAAAATGCAGCTGATAGAGCCAAGAACTCCCAGTACGAGCTTTAAAGCTTCGACCCTGGTGGCGGCCCCATGAGCTGTAAGGCTAGTGGCGCTGAACACTCCGGGATAATTTCAGAAATGCACATCTCAAATTTGGCGATCTCGACGCTAACTCAAAGCCACAGCACGCGCAACAGCGGCATCACGGCTGAGGCGCGTGAAACGCGACACCTAACGGATCTATATTTACAAGGTGATCAGCTCTGCTCTGTAGCTCAAGACCAGTTGTGTAACATGATGTATATATTTCGATATGTTGCTGGTGACCACTCTCTCCAATTAATCCTCAGTGCTTTGTACGCCCAGATAAACTCAGGTCACGAGGGTCAATGAAGTACAGAAAATTGTTCCCCGTCGAGCTCCGTTTGGCTGAGTTTATTCTGGGTTCACTGCCCCTGACCCCTGACCCTTCTCTGGTGTCTGGTGCCTTGTCCAACCACAGCTGGTTCATCGAGATCTCAATTGATGCACCAGATCAATTGACAACAATAATGCTAGGACCAGCTCTCGCCAACCCCTCCCAACATGTACTCCGTACACGTACGGAGCTACGGAGCACATAGGTTCGAAATACTACTGCTGAAAAAGTATAATTGTATGCGGAGTGCATACTGCAAGTGTAGGCGCCAGGGTGTACGAAGAACTCAACTGCCTCGGCGGACTAACCTCTATGGTCGAGATGGAGCATGTGTGGGTACACTTGTACGGTGTGCTTACCAGAGAAAAGAATATTCTGACATAACGATTCATGTCTGCCTATGCTAGCTAACGCAATCGGACAATCCCCGGATTAAGCCATCGGTTAATAGAGTTGAGCTCGGTAGAGCAATGTGGGTTAGCCCTGTCCTTGCGGAGAAATCAAAATATTTTCACAAAAAGAATTATGACGGATGAGATGTCAAAAGGCGGCCCAGCAGGAGGAGAGCAGTGCGAGAAGGCAGCCCGAGATTTCACATGGGCACGGTCTTCGGATGGTTAGTCTATTCCGTAGTGGAATACTCCGTAAAGAGCATCGTATAATTGGTAAGAGTTCACAAAAGGATCGAACTAGATTCGGCCTATATATATAACAGAATTTTGAAGAGGAAGCTAGGAATACTGCATAAGGTAGAAAACGGGAAGGAGTGTAAGGGAAGCCTAGGTTGGCCGTAGCAACGGATGTGCTTCGGTGTTGAAAACATATTTATCCAAACTGATGAGATCCGGCTCACTAAATAGGAGATAAAAGTATTTCAGCGTTTCGCCCGTCCAAAAGGACTCCATCTCGTCCATGATCTCAGAGTTCGCTAAAGTCACGTCCTCAATGGCACCGTAGCCGATCTTGGTTTTGGAGGCTTTCTCGATTGCCTTGAACATCTCCCATCCTTTATCCTGGAGCGTCGTGTCCCCGGTGATTCGATAAAGAATGAATACCGACTCAATGGCTTCTGGTCTTCATGGCACATCTACGTCAGAATCGCCAAACTAAGCAAAAAAACGTTGATACATAAGCTACTCACCGAAGATGATATTTTGGATCCGAGATCAACTTGAATCCCGGAAACATCCCTTTCTCTCTCGCCTGCCGCTTAAGTTCTTCTAGCGGCTGCTGGTTATCCTCGTCGCTATTGAGCCATTCCCGTAGATCCCAGGAACAGCCCGAACTTTCGTCCGTGCATTGAACGGCACGAAAGCTCTCTGGCATAACCCCTGCTGGCATGCTGTTGTAGGCCCAGATGCAGCCGTCAACTAGTTTCCTACCAATGTTGAGATCATCCGGGCGATCGAAGATTTTGGAACCAATGGCTAGCATCCCTCCGGCGAAGCATGTTAAATGTTGACTATCGGGATCCAGGTTTATGGCCGTGGCCGACCTGGCCGAGGCGCGCACGGTGCCGGAGATGAGGATATCATCGCCCTGCTCCGTCATAGGGCGGAAGAACATGTGCTTCTTGGCCACATCTATAGCCTTCTCGTACATATGGCGATACTGCGATGACCGGCCGCCGAGCATGAGATATTCCTGATCGAGTCAGTGTCAAGATCGTGGCTTAAAGTTGGTAGTTGAGGACGATAGTGTGGATGATACCTTGGGTAAATACTCGTATAGAGAATCAGCCAACCCACCAAAGGAGAATCTATTGTCGACGTTGAAGTTGGGCGTCAGGGCATCGATAGATATCGGCCACAGCCCTGGAAGCGCTGTGTGGTCCTGGTGCTTATCCAGCATATTGGTGATACGTTGGATAGCATCATAGTATTTTGGGTCCCCCGTCAACTGTGTTAGGCGAGTGAACTCCACTGAAAGCGACCCTAGCTCTGCTAAAACATTGTTGTTGCTAGCTTCTAGATCCCGTTTTTCCTTTGATGCCAACCAGAACCAGCGAAGGACAGGCATGCGATTAGGCGTATCAAATGCAATGTATAGAAAATCGCCCAACTCTACCGCCTTTTCGAGGAGGATGGGATAGGAGCCATCGGACAAGTCGTGAGCCGCCAACAAGCCGCCCAGATAACGAATGGTGACCTCGAAGATGTTCAGGGTTAGGGTGTCCGAGGTGGAAAAGTCGATACGGGAGACTGCAGCCACAGCTTCCTCGAATTCCTTCTTCAATCCCATTATCCAGAGCGTATCCAAGCTATCGACCAATGTAGCTCCCCACCCGCCAAACGTATCTTTGGTTTGGCCAGTGACCGGACCGACCTCGTCCATCCCCCAGGCATATTTTTTATACCCTTTCCACGAATGACGGAACGCCGACTTTATCGCGTCTCTCCTCTCCTCTCGCTGTGCCTTTGCGGCGACATCCTCTTCCTCGAAGCCATATTGAATATGAGGGATGTTGGCGGGTGTCTGAGTCGGCAGCGGAATCATCGACGTGACTGGGTGATCTGGGACATATTCCTTCCACCAGTGATGGAAGTGCCGTTGCGTTTGAGCGGACGTGGAGCCATGTAAGGCTAATGAATTCGTACGAAACAGACTATAGAGGAAAAAGACCGATAATAATATAGGTACGATCAATCTTCGTCGGATGAAGCCCATATCAATTAGAATCAAGAAAAAGCCCGGAATTGCAAAGACGAAACGAGGGAAATCGACATATGAGGTAAAAAGATAACGACAGTATATAACAAAAAACGAACACCTACAGGAAGAAAAGGGACAGGAGAGAAAGGAGACGAGTGAAACAATTACACAGACGCCATAGTCGTCATCAAGCAAGTTCCAGCGTCAGGAGAGCCAAGAGTTGCCCCCATTGATGATGCAGCTGGTGGAGAGCTTGACGCCGCCGGCCCATCGCACACTGACAATCTCCATTCTCGCGATCTCGACCTCAGGACGATCCCAAGACGATCTCAAGGCGACGGAGCGAAGGCGGGAAGATGAATGCGATCGTTTTGCGGCGAGGGGGAGACCTGGACGTTTAAGTATATTCTCCGTCGCCCTGTGAGTTCCGGGTAGCCCCTGGCACTACTTTAAAGGACCCCTACAGCTAATCTGTGCCGAGGTTCAGGCTGAGGTTAAATATAGAGAGCCTTGTCCCAGAGACTCGAGGAACCGTTGGCCATAGCCATGTGGATGGGCGGCTTCATGCATTCTGTCCCTGCAGAGTGCCGCTATTTGAGAGTCTCCTTGGGCCTCCATCCGCAGCAGTTCCCGGTTGGCTATTACTTAGCTCTTATGCATCAAGATGTGGAACAGCAACGAAAATGCTGGAAACCCGGGAACACTCCAGGAAAGGTCACATAATGGATGTAAAAGAGATGAATGATGATATTCAGGCTCTCAGCTCATCTGGGACCTCTCTATTATATATATAAGAAAGAATTCACCCTACATTGCCCGTAATATAAGTGAACATGTCGGTTAAATTGAGCTCACGTGATGCTTCCGGACATTTTTCTGTTTTTATTTCCAACACTAGGTTGTAACATTCGCTTTGCTCACTCACTGAAGGCTTCATCCTACGGATATAACGCAACAACCAATAACAACACTGGCCCCTTATGCTTCACAACGGAGGCCGTGTTGTTGATTGGTTGATGGGTCCTAGGGCAGGTGGGCATTATGTAATACCTAGGTAATAGTTAATTTTGATGGAGTGGCACGTGATATATACGGAGTGGAACAATATTAGTCCTTGTACACACGTGATTGCCACATGAGAAAAGATAGGATGGCTCTTTTCTGGTCTTGGCATCAAAACCCCCATAGAGGAAGTATCTCAGATCGGTTCAAGTTCGAGATTTTGAGTGTCTTATACGAAATTTGAGATAGTTACAGCAGCAGCGGCAGCAGCTTAGCAATTGATATGTATAACTCATCTACGAATCAACCGTCAACACCGTGCGATAGCACTTCCGGCTACAAACAGAACGCTTTGCAAAGATCACGGCATGTCTGGCAAATGCCTTTCTACTCCTGTCACAAAAACGTTTGACATACCCAAGTTTTTTCGCAGATTTCTGTGAGAGCGACCTTCGTCAGGATGATGTCGTGCTCGGTTGTATGGGCTGCATTGCGTGGTGCGCGAGCAGTTACTCTGGAGAATGGGAGAGTTATGTCACCAGTAACTTCGGTGACATTTCTTTGCCGTGTGGCCACGACCTCCTCTACCACAACTCCTAAATGGCAGTGGGAGCGGGTTATTCTCCGCATCTCGACGCTGTCTAATTGCCAGCGGTGGAAGGTGATGGTTGGCGAGGTTCGGTCGATATTAATAGTGAGAACGATCTGGGTCTCGGAACCTGGCGCCTCGAGCCAGCCTCTTGCGTCGTTCGCAAGCTTGGTCTCGCTTTCCGATAAACCGGACTCGATGACCACGGTTGGCCAGTGTTTATGGACAGGCCCAAAGCTGCCATCGGGTTCCTTGACGAAGCCGTTGCTTGTGCTCTCGACTCGGGAACTCCCGTAGTTGATAACCTCGCTTCGAAGGCCCATATTATGTAGCTCGGTCTCTATTTCGTGCTCAATCCCCGTAACGGCTACCTCGTGTGGTTGATATACCGTTATTTCAAGAACCAGCAGCCTTTCTTGCAAGCTTGCAGTAATTTTTGGTCCTCTGTCCAGGTATATTTTATCAAAGTCTTGAAGGATAGTATGAGGCACGTCCAGGACCACGAGAAATGGGCTTTGAAGCTCATCTATACAACAACGCCGGATTCTGATGTCGACTGAACTCTTTAATCCCGCCATGTTGGTATACTTGATGTGAGGTGTTCCTTCCGGAAGTCCAAGCAATAGTCTCGAGGAACCGGCAGGACCTTGTAGCGTTGTCCCATTGAAAGGAGTCATAATGGACGCCCGTATAACAACACATTGTACGCATTGTAGTGAATAAGAATAAGGACACAGGTTGAACTGACATACAACTAGCCAACTAATATAATGGTAGTTATGACGTCAAGTCAGATACCATTTAACTGTTTATAAGTCAACTTCGATCATCGAGCTGAAAGGGTTCCTCCTCCATCGCTCGATACTTCGATTCTTCCTATCATACCGATGTGCCAGAGAACTGACGTCCGCCTGGAAGGATAAGGAACGTGATGGTGAGACGAAATTGGATATACGAGGCCTTGGTTGCGAGATACGATATTTATCACGATACGCCTCGCGATGCTTCAATCACAGGCAGAGCTCACTGCAGGTCGGTACAAAAGAATACGAACCGCTTTGCGATAGGTGGTAAATTATAGGTGAGTTGTGATTTGTCCTTGCTGCCGTCAGGTGTACTGTATCTCATGAAAGCCATATCTGCTGTGGTGAAATCATTGTTCTACACCGAAGCTTGTAATTTATTGCTTATTATTAAAGACGTTGTAGAATGAAAGCCGCTGTAAAATGCTCGCTTGTATATTATAATAGTGTATCGTAGGGTCCTACTGCCGAGTTCAGTTCAGTGTTGGCGGCTGAGATAGGCGTACGACTCACCGACCTAATGACATCTGTAAAGCGCGAAGAAGGGCTGAAATCATGCTGTATGGAAGATCACAGTGACTAGTCATTCGCTGGGCTTGTTGCGTGGAAGATAGTCGAAACTCAGCGATCGCGTGGTGGGAAAGCTGAGATGTGTTCTTTTCTCGAAGCCACAGGAGTTTTGAAAAGTATACACCCAAAGTGAAGTTCCTGACTCACCCTCTTAAAATAAAAAAGTGAATACTGAATAGCAAGCGCTCCATTCTCCTACTATACTAATCAGAATCCCTTCCTCTTCATGCTTCTCCTGTGTTTTTCTAGCACCTTTCTTTCTTCGTCCGATCGAGATGCAGTGAGTCTACCTGCAGGAAAGATGAACCTACGTTACTCGCCTCCAAAAGGTGCCCCTCGTCCTGCTTGATTGATCATGTCTCTGTCTATGTTTCGTTCGCCTCAAGATGACTCGTCTTCCGAGTCGAGTTATATATCTTCAGAAGGAGATCAGGAGACCGCCCACAGACCCGAGCAGAGTGGCGACTCCAGCTCTACCAGGAACGTTGAACCCGTCAGCAGCGTTGAGGCTGAGCCTTCAGCCAGAGAGATATTAGGAGGAGACTCTCTGTACGGGGACCTCGGGTTCCGCGATATCCCAGATGTGGATGCCGAAGGCCATGCTGCTCTTATGACTGCTGCTCTCCTTGAACACTACTGTCTCACCAAAGCCTGTGGGATCCTGAATGAGCAGTCAGGGAGTCGTGGACAGTTCACACATGATTCCCCAGAGGTCAAACTGCTGGGACGACGCCTCTATACGTACAAATCCAAGTTTCTATCATCTCATGGCATCGTTGCTCCCGGGGTCGACAATGATACCTGGGAGAGCACGAGGCAGTATTATAGGGAAGGACTTGATACGATTGGCATGGCCGCATTGGATGGGATAAATCTGAGTCCCAGGAAGACTGTACGAGCTTCCCGAGAAGATCCATTCAAGGCTCTTGATGCACAAGATCACCCAGCGGTGGAAGATACGACCAGCAATAGGGTTATTAGAATGAAACAATCGACCAACATCGATCTCCAACGGCTGATAACCGGAGGAGCAGATGTTCCATCAAATCAAAACCAGTTCGCTCCAGGGATTCTGGACCGTCTACAGCGTCAAAGCACCCCGCTTGCACGACCTATCAGCATACCATTTCTATACTCTCACCCATCCGGGATAGGAGGCTCCCGATATGCAACTGAGTTTGAAGAAGAGGCATTGATAGGGAGAGGCTCATATGGCGTGGTATATAGGGTCAGGCACCATGTTGATGGACAGGGATATGCTGTCAAGAAAATACCACTAAGCTCTAGGAAACTGCAGCAGTTGCAAGAGAGGGGGTTGAAGGAAGTTGACAACATATTAAAGGAGATTAGAACGTTGGCAAAGTTAGAACATATTAACGTCGTTCGTTACTATGGCGCGTGGGCAGAATACTCACCTACACCCGTCGCCTCGCGTTCATCTTCTCCGCCGAAGCGACAGCAAACGTTACTTAATCAGCCTTATAGTGAGTACGACGGAGGTACGTCCAGCTGCGGGATTGTATTCGAAGAGTCGGACAATGGTATTATTTTCGGTGAACCCACTGCTTCATCACAAGCAGAGCCGCACGAGGAAGAGTCTGAACCTTCGATGGATAGGTTATCTGTTGGCGACCATGACCGACGGAGAAGTAGCTTCGCAACAGTATCCTCAGATCGATCTAGAAAGTCATTTGCGGCTAGTGTTGAAGAAGATGAAACCGATACGAATGACGACGACCACGTCGAATCTATACCCCGCCAGCTCAGCTTTACATATTCGGGCCAGAGTTCTGTCAGTGAATCTGGTGCTGATATATTTAGTGACGGGCTGGGAGGGGGCGGGTCAAACATGCAACTTGATAGGAAAACTAGAGCCGACACTTCCGCCCCGGTTATTCTACACATTCAAATGTCACTCCATCCACTAAGCCTTGCGAAGTACCTGTCTCCGCAAGCAGATAGTGGCTCGACGAACGTCAATCGCCATTGCTACCACATTGTCCCATCCATCAAGTTACTTCTCGGAATACTGTCAGGGGTAGACTACCTTCATGCAAAGGGAATAGTGCATAGGGATTTAAAACCTGCAAACGTGTTTTTATCTCCCTCCGATACGGAAAAGGATACATGCATGTGTCCAATCTGTGACCACCATGGACAAGATGACAAAGCCTATTATACCATTCCTCGGATTGGCGATTTTGGCCTGGTAGCTGAATCACCAACGTACGGGAAGAATGAAGTGCCAGAGACTACTCCCAAAGCTATACGCCCGGTTGGAACTGAGTTCTACCGCCCACCACCTCATTCCTTCCATACACAAGCCACCGGTCCGCATCCGCATACAGACAATTCACTTGACATATACGCTCTCGGTGTCATTCTTTTCGAGCTATTATATAAGATTGATACTCGAATGGAACGACAGATGGTACTATCAAACTTGACCTGCTCTCCCAATAGCTTACCCCAATTTGGAGCATCGATGTCTCCTGAGAAAGATACCACTTTATTCCCGGCGCTGCCATCTGACTTTACAGAGAAAATCCTTCGTAACTGCATCCATCAGAGACGCTTTAAGGACGTTAGTGACGATAACGACGGTGATCATGCAATTCTTACTGCGAAAAACATTGCGAAACGTTTGGCATTATGCATCACAGGAATGGTGGAACTGGATATTCAACGTCGATCGACGTGCAAGATAGTTCGAGAAGAGTTGGAAGAAATATGTGACTTGGCTGAGCGGATATTGAAGGGAGAATGATTGTCTGGTTATTATGGTATTGCGAATACTTCGAGCGACTGGTTAATCTTTGACGAAGTTATACCCTCCTTAACATTTCAATTAATTCAACGAGCCCTAATATTTAGAAATACTCGAAAATGGAAATCAACCCATTAGAGAATGAACATAAAACCCACGTCTATTCGTTAGGTGTTCGTTAATATACAGCTTTCTGCGTAATCGTAACAAGGTGATAGCTATAGAAGATTATTGGAGTAGGAAAAGCGCCAACAAGACCAGTACAATTAAGGGACATTTGCAAGTATCTCCGTTAACCCGATCATTTGCATAGGCCACTCTACCAACTGGCGCCACGAAGGATGCAACGATTTATAGATTGCTTCAAATAAGTGATGGCTCCATCCCTCAGACCACCAGCACATATCAAGACGGCTCAATATTACGCAATAATGACCAAGTATAACCAGTGCCATGGGTTTTCGAATATGAAGAAATCCCAAATATGATTCGGGAACAACCATGGGCCAACGAAAAACGCCCTCCCAGCTTGTTGGGGACCGTTCAAACGACATTCGTAATTCCCGGATGGCATGGTTATATATGGCCTTTTCGTCAGGAGGAATATGGGCTGCACCATCGCCGTTGCAACCGTGGAGATAGTCGAGGTTATCTATGACATCTTTGGATAGTGGTTGGATACTACCTGGATCTGAAGGACGACGAACTAAGACGCCCAGTTTACCCTTGAGGATGCGTGTCCGTTGGGTATGGAGGACCTTATCGACACCGCGGAAAAGGAAAAAGTCTTGGATCGCCTGCTCGATTGGGTCTCCGGAATGATTGTTTCGATCAGACCTCGAGAAGGCAAATGCAAGGGCCGCGATTAGGCTTGAGAAAGCGAAGACGGCGTTACAGTTGGAAGGGGTTATGTTGTTCAACTGTGGCCGAAATGCAGCCAAGGCCAAATTCTGGTGCTTGCTCGCAAGTGCGGAGTACTTTCGGTGATTTCCTTCATCGTCAGGATCGCTGCATTCGATAAGGTGAAGGGCGGCCAGAGCTAACAGCCCATGCATCAGGAAGGGATGTTTTATAGCTTCTGCAGGAATGACGTTCTTCCATATGTCTTCATGCTCGTTATTATTAGATAAAGTTTGATACGTTTTTGTTGTGTAGTGGTGGAGTAATTCTAGATCGTCTAGATTTAGGCTTTTATCTTGGTCCTGCGCGCGATCTGGAATCGAGTTAAAAATCCCATGCCTCTCGACCCCGGGGACCCAGGGGGGACTAGGAGGACGTATAGGACCCTGGTTCAATGTTGAAATAGCTGGAAGCTGAGGTGGAGCTGCAGTCGCTGGAAGCTGCCTTGGAGCAGTGGCAGAGGGAGATTCCGCAGGAGAATTTTCAGGAGGGTGTGTCGTAGGATTTGCGGGGGGGTTGGCGGGAGGTTTGGCGGGAGAAGGAGCTGCTGCAGCTATAGGTGCAGGGGAATCACTTGTGTTCCCAGGACGAGTAGTGGGCAAAGGAACGAACGCGGCGTAATATGGGTTTGGAGGCTGGTTCGGAAACTGGCAGTCTAAAACATTGTGCTTCCTACAATTCCCACAAGGAGCCGGGGCTTCATCACACTATGGGCTGGAAGTCAGTTAACAGTGTACGGTGGGATAAATAGACATGGGTGGCGTCATAGAGCATTTGCTATGCTATCAATTGACTCAGTCGGGGCTCAAATACCTTTATTCTCCGTCGCTTGCATTGGTAGCAGCCCATACGCGACTTGCGATGGCTGCGTCTGGAAGACATATCGTAAACGAAGGTCGCGGTCTGAGAGTTGCTGTGTAATGATGGATAGAACCGACCATAATGGCAGTCTCCTGCTGTCCTGCAAACTGGCAAAGCCTATCCTGGCTGACACTCTAATGCTTAGATGCAGCGAGTTCTCGTACCCTCATCAGGCCAGGCCGCGGCTGTCTCCTGTGCCGGCGACGCGAGTGATGTTGCTATCTATCAGGATCGTTGCTTGGTCTGTGGCAAGCCCAAAGCTCGTATCTAAATTAGGACGCTGACTAAGCATTTAAAGTAGCCGGATATAACTTATTCCCCGTTCCGCGATCCGCTATGTCGGTGTCGGAAGAATATATATCCGGCTATGGTGACGTAATCCGCGACTTTTCTTCTGCGGCGAAGTATACGCAATACATGAAAGGAGTATCCACACAACTGCACAAAGGAACAAATAAAGCTGCAGCTAAGGTACGGGGTACGTCCTATAATGTATATCGGTAGATGTAAGGTTTCGCCATACAAAGCGAGCATTATGATCCGGCATTTAAGTTCGATTTAACTAAAAGCAACCCCTCATCCCCTTGAAATGTCCATCTTCAAGAAACACATTATCCCAAAGTTCAAAGCAAAATGGACCACGCAGCTAATAATGGTGCAAAAGGAAGCGGAGAAAGGGGCTCCCTTGATCTTGATGCGCTTGCAGCGGTTATATCCAAAGCTAGCAGCGAGATCAGTGCCTATTGTGGCCAATCCGGTCACCCGGTTCCTGCCAACACGTCCGAGGGAGGGTCCGCGAAGCATGCCCATATAATCCCGCCTGACGCTGCGGAGTCTGTCCATCAGGCCAGACAAACCATACGGAATGCTGCATATGAGATCCTGTTGCTTTGTAGCGAGCCAAGCGAATTTCTCGAGGATCACGAAGTCAACGTATGTTGCGCATTCCCAGCGTTTTCCTTGGCCCCCTGTGTTGTTTGAATATCCTAGTAGACAGGATGCCCCCTGTGTAGCTGGGTTGAAAAGCTAATTCTGACACGGCTCGTTAATACGCCATTTGTATATATATCCAGTACCAGCAATTAGCCTGTCTTAAGTGGCTTCATCATTTCAACATTGTGAGCCACGTTCCTCTTATGGGAACCATCCCGCTTGTTGCGCTGGCCCAACAAGCGAATGTGCCCGTTGATCGATTGAAGAGCGTACTTAGAATGAGTATCACTGGCGGCTTTTTCTGTGAACCTGAGCCGTATCAGATCGCACACAGTCGTATATCTGCGCGTTTTGTGACTGAACCTGAATTTCAGGACTGGGTGGGCTTTATGACCAAATTCCTAGTCCCCACGGCCTGTCAGCTACCAGAAGCAACTGAGCGTTGGGGAGACACCAAGGAGACGAACCAAACGGCATTGAATTGTGCATTCAACACTGATTTAACAACATTCGAATACATGGAAAGTAATCAAGCCTCCTCTGATTATTTTGCCAGGTATATGCGAAGTCTCGGGAAGAGTGCCGGGTTTTTGCCGGACCATATCCTTAAGGGGTTCAACTGGGAGTCACTAGGGGAGGCACAAGTCGTGGATGTTCGTTCCCAGTCATTAAATCTTATGTCGATGTATGTGCGCTAATGGCAACACACAGGTCGGGGGATCTTCGGGCCAAGTAGCCATTCTCTTAGCAACCAACTACCCTCGACTCACGATTAAAATCATGGACCTCCCTGTGACTACTGCCAACACCCAGCCCATACTTGATCGTCTCGAGCCATCGGTGGCATCTCGGGTATCATGTGTTGCCCACGACTTTTTCAAACCATTCCCCGAGGTCCTCGCTGAGAGCACTGACGTATACTTCCTTCGAAAAATCCTCCATGACTGGCCGTTCCCCAGTGCCCAAATTATCCTGCAGAATCTAACCACTGCGTTGAAACCAGGAGCAGTAATTGTCATCATGGAGACGATCCTTCCACCATCCGGATCGATTCCCGCACGAGCAGAAGCAAGGCTATGCGTGAGGGATCTGATAATGGCCGAAACTCAGAATAGCAAGGAGCGAGAAATGAGCGACTGGATAGAGTTGTTTGAGAGTGTGACGCCCAAGTTGCGACTGAAGGGGTACGAACAGCCATCTGGAAGTGTGTTGACCTTGCTCGTTGTGGAGGTAGACAAGTAACTAGCTCTATCAGCTATAGAGCTGCTTTCCTTCCTGGCCTAGCCTTAGCCTCTTAGTCAAGCCCATATGTGATTCCATCGCGTCGTTTCGCAATACCCTAGAGTTCGGTAGAAAATAAGAATGAGGCATCGTAGATTTAATTTGGGAGCAATGTCTCGGAGACTTGCCAAACTGCGCCGCTCACTGAAACCGAGCTCCGAGATAAACAATAGGAATGATTGGTGGAGTGCCAGGAGTAGTGAATATTATTTGATTGGCTCAAACAAACCAGATTCTGTCCTTTTGTCCTTTCCAGCAGGGTAGCAAATGTTTAATATTACGTTCCGACTTTGCTCTGGCAAGCCTTTAGGTAGTCATCACCAACGTAATCCACCACCATGTTGATTAGTTGCTCTCGAATCATTGAGTATCAAGCTGCAATTCATAATAGAAAGTAATGTGGAATTGCTATTAGAGCTAGAGTGCTCAGTTCTTGATTCTGCACCCACTGTTTAACCGTATATTCTTCACTTGTTGAGACTAGAACGTATGCACATATTCATACTCACATAAGTATGCAATGGAAGAGAAAAGGAAGAAAGTGCGCGTTGGGTATAATTGGACGAAACCGAGCTGTGTTCCCGATACGGCCTAGCGCCACGACGCGTCTGGGATGCGGTTTAACGACGCCAATTTAATATGTAGAATCGCGTTCTGCAGAGTCGCAACATCTACAGAGCACACTCGTTTTCCTTCCACTCCGCAGCTAGAATCGGCCTGTGTTGCTTCCAAGTTGGGCGAACTGACACCATGCCGGAGACTCTCAAACCTCAGAAGAGGATACTGGGCGATGCAAGCGTGAGCCGTCGAAACGTACAGCTGCCATCGTCGTCTCCTACCTCCGCCAAAAAGCGAAAGCTCGAAACCGGCCTACCACATTCTAATCCCCGAGCACCACTGCTACTGTCTTCGCAAAATGGACTTAAGAAATCTTTTGGATCGGGTCCCTCGCGGTCACAACCTAAAAGCCAATTTGAGGATGTGTTGGAGAAATTAACCCAGGATATGGGCGAGCTCAAGGAAAACAATGCGGAGAAGGACCAGCAGTGGGAAAGACCACCACTGGGGGACTTCAACCCGATGCGAGACAGCCTGTGCTTCCAGCAGATTGATGTGGAGGAAGGCTACGTGGCTGGCAAGACCGCTGTGAAATTATTTGGCGTAACGGAGGTATGTATATCTACCTGCACACTTCTGCTCTTAGCACTGTGGCTATATCGGTTTCTTATATTTATTGGTTTTCTTAGAACGGGCATTCGGTGCTTCTCCATGTTACCGATTTTATGCACTATCTCTACGTTGCCGCGCCTGTGGCATTTACCCAAGCAGATTGTGGCCCCTTCAAAGCCTACCTCGAGGCTCAATTAGCTGTTACCGAGCCCGTGATTCATTCGGTTCAAATGACCATGAGGGAGAACTTGTACGAATTCCAAGGAAACCAGCAAAGTCCATACCTCAAAATCACTGTGATAAACCACAAATCCATCAACAGTGTCCGGTCTACAATTATGGACGGGTCAGCCAACTACAAAGGCATGTGGAAAGGAGTAGAAGGCGAAATCTTAACATTCGACAATATTCAATACCTCTTACGATTTATGATAGATACAGGGGTAAGAGAGTATCTACACACTGCTGCTCTATATAATGAAGCTAATCATGATGTGGGTACAGATCTCGGGTATGTCATGGGTTGAAGTGCCCGCTTCAAAGTATGAAGTTCTACCTTCAAACAAATGCCAGTCCAACTGCCAAATAGAAGCGTCGGTACATTACCGTGACTTGATTGCACATTCGAACAATGGTGAATGGTCGAAGATGGCACCTCTCCGCGTATTATCATTTGATATCGAGTGCGCTGGCAGAAAGGGGATCTTCCCTGAGCCACAAATAGACCCCGTTATCCAGATCGCCAACATAGTCACACGATATGGAGAGTCGAAACCGTTTGTTCGCAATGTATTCGTTATGGATACATGCAGTTCAATTGTGAACACGCAGGTATTAGAGTTCGATAAAGAAGATGAGATGCTGCTGGCATGGCAGGGTTTTCTGGAAAAGGTCGACCCTGACGTGATTATTGGATATAACATTTCCAACTTCGACTTTCCATACTTGCTGGACAGGGCCAAACACCTGAACTGCACGAAATTCCCTTACTGGACTCGATTGAGAGGGATTTCGTCTCACGCAGCTAAGGCATCATTTGCCAGCAAACAAATGGGGAAGCGAGAATCGAAAGCAACCAACACTAACGGAAGAATTCAACTAGATCTTTTGCAACTAGTTCAACGGGATCACCAACTCCGAAGCTATACTTTAAACTCCGTTTGCGCTGAATTTTTGGGAGAGCAAAAGGAAGACGTTCACCATACCATGATCACAGAGCTCTACAACGGGACCGCAGACTCGAGACGACGACTTGCTGTATACTGTTTAAAGGACGCCTATTTACCCCAGAGGCTCATGGATAAGTTGATGTGCTTGGTGAATTATACCGAAATGGCGAGGGTGACAGGCGTCCCCTTCAACTTCCTTCTTGCAAGAGGTCAGCAGATTAAGTTCATCTCGCAGCTCTTCCGGAAAGCTCTCCAACAAAAGCTTGTCATTCCAGATTTGAAGAACGACGACAACAGCAACCAGCAGTACGAAGGAGCAACTGTTATTGAGCCTGTTAGAGATTACTATGATGTCCCTATTGCCACCCTGGATTTTGCGTCTCTATACCCAAGTATCATCCAAGCGCACAATCTGTGCTATACAACTCTCCTGAATAAACGCACAGTTGAGAAGCTAGGATTGAAAAAGGACGAGGATTATATCGTTACACCAAATGATGACATGTTCTGTACAACAAAAATCCGAAAGGGGCTTCTTTCCCAGATTTTAGAGGAGCTCCTCACTGCAAGAAAACAGGCAAAACGGGAACTGGCTGTTGAAAAGGACCCGTTCAAAAAAGCTGTGCTGAACGGACGACAGCTGGCTTTGAAAATCAGCGCCAACAGTGTTTATGGAATTACGGGTGCCACGAACGGGAAGCTACCTTGTCTTCCTATTGCAAGTAGCACCACTAGTTACGGCCGTCAAATGATTGAGAAAACCAAGGCCGAGGTTGAGGCCAAATATACGATTTCCAACGGATATACTCACGATGCCAAGGTTATCTATGGAGATACTGATTCTGTCATGGTCAAATTCGGAACTCAGGAGCTTGCCGAGGCTATGAAACTCGGCGAAGAAGCGGCTGGTTATGTGTCCTCCAAATTCATGAAGCCAATCAAGCTTGAGTTCGAAAAGGTTTATTTCCCATATCTACTTATCAACAAGAAGCGTTACGCTGGGCTATATTGGACAAACCCCGTCAAACATGACAAAATGGATACGAAAGGTATAGAGACGGTCCGAAGAGACAATTGTCTCCTAGTGCAGACTGTGATTGAAACCGTTTTAAATAAAATCCTTATTGGCCGGAATGTTAGCGGGGCAGAAACGTAATGCTTACCAACCCCCTCCACTGACTGATAATATTAGAGAACATGTGCTAACGCTGTGGCCTGGTGATTTAGTTATGTCAAAAATACAATCTCAGATTTGCTTCAGAACAAGGTCGACATGTCAAAACTTGTGATCACGAAAGCCTTGACCAAGGAGGCGTATGCGGGCAAGCAAGCTCACGTTGAGCTGGTTGAACGCATGAGAAAACGTGATGCTGGATCTGCACCCACACTCGGCGACCGTGTTGCATATGTTATTGTCAGCGGTGCAACTGGAGCTAAGAACTACGAAAAATCGGAGGATCCAATTTATGTTCTCGAGAATAATATCCCGATTGATACGAGGTATTATCTTGACAACCAACTCGCTAAGCCGTTAACCCGTATCTTCGAGCCGATACTGGGTGAAAAGAAAGCCGCTCAACTTCTCAAGGGCGATCACACTCGTTCCATCACCGTCGCGGCGCCAACACTAGGCGGGCTGATGAAATTCGCCAAGAAGACGCAAACTTGTATGGGCTGCAAGAAGCCGTTAATAGGCAAGGAGGAGATGTCAGGTGCTGTGTGCGCTAACTGTCGACCCCGACTCGGAGAGCTATACACGCGAACTTTGAACAAGGTATCGGAACTCGAGGTTAGATTTGGCCGTCTGTGGACACAGTGTCAGCGTTGCCAGGGCAGTTTGCATGGTGAAGTTATTTGTTCGAGTCGAGACTGTCCTATTTTCTACATGCGGATGAAGGCCAAAAAGGATGTGGAAGACTCGGAGAAGGAGCTCGCGAGGTTTGACCATGACCCTAGCGCGTGGTGATCCCTAGCAGGATTTCCTGTCTCCTTTCTCCCCTGATGATTGGCATACATACAATTGGAGTCCACTGCATAGTTAAGGTAATGGCTGGGGAATTTAACTCGTGTCTATGAAATACGCAGTAATGAAACAACTTATTTTCTATTCTTTGTATTCTCGCCACGAAGTAAACACTGCTATCAATATATCTAACCCAAGAAATAAACATCCGCCAAAGCTTGGCACTGCCCCCACTAAGAAAACTAGTAACTGGCCCATAAATTAAGGACAAGCCTTAGTTCACGTCTTCACCTCTTGTACTTTCATGTCCTTTCACGATTTCCATCATGGTACGGCTACCCGCAAAAATCATGTTAAGTGGGAGAAGACCGAAGTCGAATGAGTGCTGGTGAGCACTGGAAGCAAGGATGTGACTGCGGGCTGCAAAGCTATAATCCCTGCAGCAACGGCACTCGCAGCTATCATTGCACCGCTAGCAATTATCACACCAAAGATCTTCCTCTGTCTCTCTTCTTTCTTTCTCACGACACTAAACCGGTCGTGCTCGAATTGGATTCTCGCATACAACGTCGTCCAGCCTAGAGATGGTAGCCATGTGCCTAGGAATCTATCAACTGCATCCATAGCTCTTGTAGCGCGGGATCTGACGCCGATTCGAAGCTCATGGTAATGTTCGCTGGCAAAGTCGACCATGGTATGAATGTCAGGGAGTCTGAATTCTGTGTAAGCTTGCACGGTACCGGGGGCGCAGAATGGCTTCTCGTTCCTAGCGCCATTGCTATCGGTTTCGTCTGGCAAAGCAGCCACCGCTGGGTCGCGGAATTCCTCAAAAAATATGCGGACGTCTTCAAGGCCAGTGATCATACCCATAGCATGGAATGGAGTCATAGTATGACAGCTATCTCCCAACAGAACTGCGTTATCCTTGTATCCGAGCTTCCCACATTTGATGGACTTCAAGGGGATTTTTTGATGTGCGAGAAATTGTCTTGTGAGTTCTTCGGCAGAGAGAAGTTCGGGTACAATCCCAGCAAACTCTCTGACGAAATAGTCCACGAACTGTTCTGGGTGTGCTTCAAAGTGCCGAAGCTTTTGTGTGTCGCAGACCATACCAGCCCTAAATGATCCATCCTGTACGTCGTTAGTGACTAACATCTCAGGGCCCCCTCACAAAAAAAGAATGAAAAGGGAGAGGAGAGAAGATACTAGGGCCACGTACGATATCAGTTTGGGCAATGACAATGCTTTGGTTGGCCGGCCAGATATGGAGGCATTTAGGGTCCATTGGATAGTCCCCATTTATGTCTGGTGGGAAGATCAAGTCGCACCACAACGCGTTGGCGTATGTTTGCGAGAAATCCATTTCAAGCATTCGCATCATACTTTGTCGAACACTCGAATAAGTGCCATCCGCTCCAATTAGGAAGTCAAATTCCACCCGTTTTTTAAGAGTACTTCCTGGAACTGGAGATTCACTACCAAGCTCTTCCTTGGCACTGTTGGGAGTCGACTTTGCTAACCTATCAACGGTATCAGCCAGTTGCTGCTCGGAAGTGCGGGATTTCCCATTCCACGCCACTGTCTCGAAGATAGCAACCTTGCTCTCGAAGTCACAGGCAGACAGCCTCTGGTTGAAGAAAAGCTTCGCTGAGGGCTCTTTGAGAAGCGCCAACATAACGTGTCTGGTGATTTTTTCTCGCTGCAAGGTATGAAGACACTATGCCAAATCAAGTCAATAACATGAAAAGATGGGCTGCTAATAATTGACATACCTGCCCCTGAGGTCCATAAGTCATTGGAATTTCTGTATGCTTGCCTTGAGGCCCCCAAGTATGCACCATTCGTGTGTATACAGGCCTTGAGTTGTCTAAAATATCGTCAAGAAGCCCCGGGACTCCCGCGCTGGCGATGGCTCTGATACCACGTTCGGAAAGTGCGAGAGGGATGACAGCGATATCTGGTCTGGCATTTGGATCACCATAATTTGGATCTAGAAAGGCCACTGAGCTTATGATTCCCTAACACATTTGCCAACTAGACTTACCATCTCTGAGTTCATAGAGCTCGACCTGGTAGCCCCTTCTTGCCGCATAGAGGGCTGACAGTGCCCCGACAGGGCCCCCTCCGACGACGACGATTTTCTGATTACTAGCCATTATTGCTAAGAATGAGACGGCAGTCCTGCTGAAACAAAGTCAATCGATAACCAAAATATATACACCTATATATTTGGAATCAAGTATTTCCCCATACCGGATGAGTTGCACGATGGTTTATATACCCCCTTCTGCCTCACAATATTGATGAACTAGTGCACGGGGGAAGGCCGTGTGTATTTCCTAAACACCAGAGCTGACAGATCTCGAGTCGCTCGTTTTGAATTGTTTTACCCACTTTCCCTGTTGTCGGCTGGTTTCCTATTGCGTACGACGATTTGATGTCAGCCGCATTGCTAGCACCAATCACGGACTGGACGCCGATCCAAACATATACAACGGTAAGTGGAACCCGGATATACTCCTTACACTTTAATTGCTAATTATACCTACGACCCTGACGCATAACTTTAGTCACAGCCCACCCTGTGTACGTTATTTGGAATCTATTAATATTGATGCTTTGTCTAGCTCTAGAACGACCAGTCTTGGTCAATTCTACTTCTTTCGCTCGCTTAGTCTCACGCTCTCGGCATGCTGGATTAACTCTAGCCGCAGCCGTCTAATCGTCACCTGTCAGCATTATCCGGTATAAGACTAGGCTGTATTAACAAACACATCCTCAATGACAGCATGGTTCCTATGCCTGCTAGTCAATATTTGCCTACGTACGATCCTCCTGTGTGACAGAACTAGCCAAGTCCCTGTTCTGGAATCACACATATTTTCCATATGATATGAAAAGAGCCGGTGGATGGTTACAGACCCTGAGTAGAGGGTCCTGGGTAAACCTTATGCCTTGTCAGCCCAGGCGTATAAGTAACCCTGTCTGATATTAACACCCCGTACTATAGGGTCGGTGTCTCCCCAGACCGCGCATCTGTGTAACGGTCAACCCGTATAGAAGAGGCGCAATACTTCTCGTCTGGCTGTTATAGCTTTGCCGCATTCTTTGATGACGCCGCCTTCGCTTCCTCAGATCCTCGTGGCTGCTCCATCTTTCACATCAAGTCAATCAAAGTTGGAAGGATGGACACCTTTCCCTCAGCAGCTCGTACTTGCCCAGTCACCCTGACTGTGTGATGTCTTGGAGTTTATTCTCTTCTCGCTGAAACCATGTACGCACCGTTTACAGCAAAAATGATGATATTGGTTAACGGGATCATCAACCTTGTAAAGTCAACGCCGTAGGAACGGCATTTGCATAGGTTTACGGGTACTTAGGACCAGCCTGGCGCCACGTGAATCCGGGCTGTTTAAATTAAAACTCAGCGTTCAAGGCGTAGTTAATCATTCCCGGTTGTCACAAAAAGCAATATAGCATAGATCCTAAAGCGGATATTCGTTGCATGAGAGCACTGCAACCTCAAACCACACCAGAGTGTATTATTACTCCATAGTATCTAGCATGCTGTACCCTGCATCTTAGCCTCATTCGCTAAACACTACGCACGTAGGCTCAGATATTATTATTTTTGCAATGGCGAGGGGTGACGGTGCGGCCGAGCAAGGTTTCACTCGACCAGGCACCAAACTGTTGGACCATCCTTCCGAGCCTCGTTTATCGGGGGCAAATCCAATGGTGATAGCCTCGACAACGCGAGATGAAGGCCACGTACTTCTAGATCACTATATGCTCTGGACGAAAGCCGCATCGTTGGACTCACACATCCTCTGCTTTACAACTGACACGGCCCGAGGACAATATGGCAGATTCAACTGCGAGTCGCAGGCCGGAAGGGCCAGCCGTGACCACCATGGAGTTATTCCCCATTCCACCTCATCAACTACCGCCTATCGGATCAGAATTACCTAAAGGATATCGCACCGGGGGAGACGAGAATGCAAAAAGGATCCCGAGTTTGCCAAACGAGCCACTGCCGGAGGATCCTCAAGCATCGTCAGATGATGGAGATACGCCAGTATTCGAACCTCTCAGAGTATCAAAAGCGAAAGGGGCTACGGTTATTATTACTCTGGCTGGGATCAGTTTTCTAAACACGATGGGTTCTGGAATCCTCATTGCTGCCCTACCGAGGATAGCCATTGATATAGGCCTGTCTGAAAGCCTAATCCTCTGGCCAGCAGCTGTTTATGCCCTGGCCGCAGGCTGTCTGCTTCTCATCTTCGGGGCTGTCGCTGACGTTATCGGGGCCAAGTTGATGTGGGTTGTCGGAAGCTACCTGTTCGTTATATTCACCCTAGCTATTGGGTTCTCTCAAACGAGCATTCAGATTATTCTTTTTCGAACCTTTCAAGGTGCAGCCATATCCATGTGTCTGCCTACAGCAGTCAGCCTCATCACCAATACGTTTCCGAAGGGCCCGTGGCGCAATGTTGCGTTTGCAATGAACGGAATGGGGCAACCCCTGGGCTACGCTGCTGGCCTAGTTCTAGGTGGTATTTTCACAGATACCATCGGTTGGAGATGGGCGTATTACATGATGGCAATTATCAACTTTTGTCTCTCTACAGCATCCATATGGTCATTGCCATCGGTCCATCGACACTCGGATAAGCCATGGAACCGCCGTCTTATGGAAGATATCGACTGGCTCGGTGCTATTATCATGAGCGTTGCCCTGGGACTGTTGATGTATGTGTTAGCCATGACTACATCTGCCTATCAGAGAATCGGGAATGCTCAGAATATTGCCCTGCTTGTCGTGTCCATCGTTTTACTGGCCGCGTTCCCCTTCTGGATGAACTACCAGGTAAAGAGGGAAAAGCCCGCGCTTATCCCCAACAACCTTTGGAGAAATAGTTCGTTCACTTCTATATGTATTTCTGTCTTTTTCTGCTGGGCATCTCTCAATGGGATTGAGTATTTTACAACTCTTTAGTAAGTATATAACCCCATTAGTCCCCCTTGCGCTGCTAACAGGGTAATAGCTTTCAAAAAGTCGAGGGCTTAACCGCACTTCAGAGCTCGATACGATTCCTCGCTCATATTATCATGGGTGCAAGTGTTAACGTTGCAACAGCATATCTCATTTCCAGGGTAAAAGTCCAACCCCTGGTTGTGGTTTCGGCTTTGATAACCATGATCGCACCTATACTTATGGCAACCCTCAAGGTTGGAGAGAACTATTGGTTCTCGCCATTTTGGGCCCTGTTTCTCTCGCCTGTAAACCCGGATGGTACGACCCCTTCTTTTCTTGCCTTTAGCCGTTGACACATGCTGATATGCAAAATATGTAGTCCTTTTCACTGTATCCAACCTGGTCATCTCAGATGCATTCCCGCCAGATATTCAGTCTTTGGCTGGAGGTGTGTTCAATGAAGTCGCACAGTTCGGTAACTCAGTTGGCCTAGCAGTGACCGCTTCTATTGCAGCATCCATTACAGACCACACAAGGCTCCAGGATCATAAGGAGAAGCTTATGCTGGGGTATAGAGGTGCGTTTTGGACCATATTTTCGAGTTGTGCTCTTGTCGTTATTGTTTCAACTTTTGGCCTTCGAAAGGGTGGGACTGTAGGGAAAAAGGACGAATAGAGGATGAATTGGGGACTTCCGATAGAGGTAGCCGCTGCACAGGGGAGTCGGTCATGGTGTTCCTGGCATACTTATCGTTGCTTTAGATTAGATGGAGGGAGTAAAAGACTGCCTATCTGCCTTGAAGAGTTATTTTAACGATAATAGCCGACTTTATTACATATTTCGGAAAATGCGAACCTCTTCAACTTCTTCTGTTACAAAGTAAATAGATCGTCCGGCGCCTCCACCTTCTGTGACTAAGCGGCCGAGCGCAAGCGCCGCGCCAATCAGAATCTCGCTACACAGCCGCTGTACCGCCATCTGAAGTTTAATCAAACAAGCGCCGAGAATTTTTTTTAACCTCACCACAGCGCGTTTTTATACACGGCCGAATGATACTCACAGGGTAGTGCAGATACTAGCTCACTCTGTTTATAACCAAGGGAAATGGCTACACATTCGTCTAAAATGTCCAATGGATCACCACAAAACCAAAACCAACCAGCAGCGCCACAGAAATCCGTTGCATGGTCGGAGGTAAGCTCCTATTAAGAATTTGTACGCATCAGAAGCGTATTTGTTCTCAGATTACTGATTTTTTGGGCTATTGCATGACTTTTTGACCAATTAGCTATTTCATCAACATGAAATAAACTTGAATAGACACATCGAACTTTGTTCCAAGGTCCGCCGGCATGTCTCGCCATCGGGGGTTTCTTTCCAGGCTATCGCGGCAATGATAGATCAAAGTCAGCGATTTATGGAGGACATGAAGAAACTTAGGCAAGAATTTGTACTGCGCTCTTTTCCCTCAAGACTTTTCTTTTCTCATTCCCGCCATTCCGCCACTGACATGGTTTTAGATGCCACGGAGCACAGCAACAAGAATATTAGCTGGATCTAATAACTTAGGATACCCAGGGGTAGCAGCTAAAGTCAGACTTGATGGTGCAACGGAACTAGATAAATCTGGTCATGTTTTATTTGGGAGAGGAGAATCTCCAGCATTCGTATTAGATGCTGATCCAATGCCGTCTACCGCCACTCAAAAGTCCCAGAATCGTAAAAAACGCTCTCGAAATTCAAATGACTCCATGGTTCCGGCAAATAATCATATTGAGGAAAGTCCTGTTGTCAAAAAGACAAAAGTACTCCATGATTCCCCGACCGCCGTCCGGAGTACGTCTGATATGCCTAACTTTATTCCCCAAATCGAGCTGGAGGATATATCGCAGGAGGTAGAAGCGCGACTGAAGCTTAGGGAAGAAACTCGGCGGAAGAGAGGAGAAAAACGGCGAAAGCGAAAGCGGGATAGTACCGATTCATTGGGCGCCGGAAGGAGGGAACCTGAGCCGAAATCAAAGAAAGCGAAGAATAGTTGAGATAGCTCGGAAATGGCATTAATACTTTACAAACACGCATACTCTACGTCTCGGAAGAATAAACAAGGTCGTACTTGATAGTATTACCTTGTAGATCATGCAAACTCCATACTCCACCAAATACGCCCTGAAACAAGGCCTGGGATGGGTGATGGTCCTCGAAAAAAGATTATGGTGCATGGCGCTTACTGCTTGGCACCTGTGTAAAGCACAGGTGCCAAGCTTGATCTGCTTTAACTAGGGAATGCGTTCACCAACGGAATCTCAAATGGGGCTTGCAAACAGAAGACCGAGAGGTCCTTTCAGCCCTTAGTACTTTATCGTCAGCTGTTCGTCTTGAAGGCACATATAGGTGCTAGAAGGAGTTAACTACAGCTGATGTTTATCTGAGGTTGTGTTTGTGAGGCGCTTGTTGTATATTGAGAGAGCCCTCAACACCCCTGATAAAGTATAATGGTCTTACGATAGACAGTGAGCTCATAGCAGATAAGGCCCGAGGCTCGAATAACATCACTGACTTATGCATTTCACTTCTAACTCCTTGCGGAAAGGCTGACTCTGGTTTGCGTTCTCATGGCGGAACCACCGTACTAGGAACCAGGTTTACTTACCTTATATTTTGTCACTTTGCGCCAGGGTTGAGTCAAGGTACTCGTGGTGTCCCAGGGCTATATAATAAAGAGAACAAGTCCTTCCCCCTTTCTATCACTCCCCTTTTCCTGTTTATAATCTATCTACATCATACCTACGTCCTCCAGTACAAAGTCTACGGAAAATACAAACCTCTACACATCAACATACATACCCCTTTAAGCGTCCAATCTTCGAGAATCAAAATGTTACCAAGCCTAGACTGTCCCCTCCTCGTCCCAAGATCCACGTTCGTGGACGAGGATGGCAACATCCAACCCAAACCCAGGGTTAGGGATTTCGCATACCTGGTATCCTGGGCTGTGGAGATATGGGGAGAGGATCTGATGACTGTGACAGCTCAGGAAGGGCCACAGAGCTCGGTAGGTCTTCATCCCATGGACTGTAATGAACAGAACTGGGCTAAGCAGCGTATAGCAGAAGGCTCAGGCGAGCACGGCTCAGGGGCCAATGGAGCCCAAGGGAAACGGATCAACATTCTAGTCGACCGCTACCCAGCGTGTAAGTATGTGCTCGACCAGCTCCATTTTTCGTGTAGAAGTTTTCAACTAACCTCTATTGATATTACAGGCCGTTGGGCTTCCACTTCTCTCTTTCCTTGGCCATTGTTGCCGCTGGGCCTTGGTGTATAAGCTGGCTTGGTCGTTTGCCATTGTTTGCCTTGATTAATTTTAGTGCAGGCTCAACACTCACCGTTTGTTAGTTATAGAGTAGCATTTTGATATTAATATCGCTATCCCCATTTATGGGTGCTGTTGTTTTCATTTTGAGATTGTTTGGGTATAGCTGTGTACACACTGCCTTTTCGTTGATATACTGTTTGCAATATAATATTATTCTCGCATCAAGAGCTCCATCCTGTGGTGCCTCTCTGGTGTAGTGAGTGGATTAGTTGTATTTATCTCTGTCAAAGAGCTTCAAGTAGTGATCGCTGCTAGCAGCGGGGTTGTATTGTACATTCATGACTTCTTCAGCCGTGTTTCCCGGGTATATTCTCTTCGCCGGCTGCTAGTAGGTAAGCAGTATACCGTGCTCACACGAAATATTTGGCAGCGTTATGTGTTTCCTTAGAGTAATCGTTCGTGGGGTCGAATCATCTTTTATTCTCGGGTGGTTTAGATGGTGATTGCGTTGCTTTCCCTTCCATCAAGGGGTGAAGTTTGCTTGACCAAAGGGTATATTCCGCGCAAGGCAACTCCAGCTAGCAATCCCCGATAATATCATTATGGCATGCGTGTTTGAGAGATGGAAAAGTCGATAATCAACGGTCGTTACCTCGTCTTATCCTTCTCTTCTTCCTTGTTTTTCACTCCTTCCTTGTCACCCTCGTCCATCCTCCAGGCTTCTTTCACGTAGTCCAATATTAAATCAGCGTATCCTTTCCCCTCTGCCAGGGCTTTTCTCTCTTCTTCTAACCTCCTCTCTTCCCACCCTTCTGTCTCATTGCCCATCCATATCTTTTTGGCCACGCCCTTCAAACCAATCTCATTTTCATCAACAACCGCGTCCCCTCTCAGCTTTTCTAGTTCCCTCTCTTGTACCTTCGCAAGCTGCATCCGTACACTCAGCTCTTCGGCTTTATCAGTGGGTAGGTCTCTGAATATGCCTGGTTTTTTTGTTGGTAAGTAGCTAGCCATATGTGATACGATCCCTTTGCCTGTTCGTTCAGTGGCGATGTGGTTTGCGGAGACGATGAATGCTGCACCTAGCGAGGCAGTGTAGAGATCGAATTTTCGAGGAGGTAAAGCAATGATCACTGGCGCGGCGACGAGAAATGCGAGAGCAGCATAGTGCTTGAACTGCTTGAAATCTTCTGCTCGCTTTTGGGCGGTTTGCGACATGGTCGTTTATGTGTTGGTGATGTATCTCTCGTAACGCAGAAACAGGTAGAATTCGAGTATAGGGAGTAGCTGATGGATAAGACAATGCAATTGATAGCCTTGTTTTCTTGTAGAGACTGGTGCTGAGAGTTGGCTTGATACTACTACAACGCGAGAGAAGAAAAAGTTGTCTTGAATCCTGGTGGAGATCACCAAAGTCCAAAGCTCGTGTTTCTAGCTGCTTGGCTCGATTGAACACATTTCGCCCATAGACACACAGAACGGAACATATTTCTTAAATTTCTGGATGTTAACTACTATGCTACTGTCTGTTCTTCATAACCCGAATCAACTCCCTAGTATTGTCCTTCCTTTCCCATAGTCGTCCAATCCACGATGCAATGAAAAGCCATTACCACTGAATCTCCTTGACTCCGGGCGAAGCCTCAAAACGGATCGTCCCATCATTATTGAGCCCAGCTGCCCCAATAACTCCTCCGGATATTTCGTCGATCACCTGGCCGAAGTTCTTCGTCTGGCTGATTTTGCAGCGTCTGGTGGCAGATTCACAATGCGCAACTAAGGCAGCGGAAGACTTGAACATGCGCAAACACACTGGACAACTATATACCATCGAATAGAGCGCCGTTAGATAGATTCCTTACTTTGTAATGGGAGACAATGAACGGGAGGGAATGATGATATGAACTTACCGAGTGACGCCGGCTGCGTGAACTCCAGAGGCGATGTGCTGCTCGAGTGCTTCTTGTGTTTTGAATGAGGTGTCGCAGGGGCAAATGTATGTTCCATGCACTTCGCTGAAGAATTTGGTCAATTCAGCGTCGGAGAGTCTGATTTTTCTGGCTATTTCCAAGTCCGTTGGTCCAGCTGGTATAACGCGTGAAGTATCCCAACCAGACCCGGAGTCTGATGCGCTTGGAACATCGGGACCAGGTAGGAATGCATTTATAGCAGGCCTATCTTGACTTCTTCTAACGTCGGGTGCATCTGAGAACGCCATCAGGTCCTCCAACTGCTGTACAAAGTTGGTCGTGGGGGGATACTCTTCAACTTCGTCTTCATCATCATCACTATCACCGCCCAATGTAGGCCATTGTTTGATGTCGAAGGCGGATGCAGTCTCCCTAGGCGCCTCCAAGGCAGTAATGTTTCCGGAGCGGCCTGGTCCAAGCCCGAGTGCGTTCATCTTCTCGATGACAGATGCTTTCTTTTCTTCAATCGCGGCTGTCTGGTCGTCATAGTTATCCAGGAGATCGTCGACGCCAACTCCCCCGTCGACACTGGATGCAGCGGAAGATTTGACCAGGAAAGGATGGTGGGAGAATAGTTGATCATCCATGGCCTCCTTGACGGCCTTCTTTTCGACTCGACGCATTCGATATTTGTCAAGACTGATTCTCTCGCAGCGGCCCCGTTCAACGTGTGCCATTAGGGGAGCAGCACGAAGGAATTTGGCCTTGCATCCAAAACACTCGATGTTTTGCGCTTCACGATGGAACTATACTCTGCTTTTAATGTCGCCTTCTTTCTATATGTCGACCGTCAGGTCTGCGTATTGGTTTCTATGGACTCACCTGGGTAATGTGAATATCTCGACCGCCTTCACTCTTAAAGTCATCGAAACAGATAGGGCAGATGATGTGCCTGGAGCTCTTCATCTTATGGAGGAGCAGCTCGTCCTCGTCCTGGAAGTCCTCGTTGCATCGTTCACAGTACTCATGGTCCGCCGTGAATTTCTTGTGCTTGATCAGTTGTCCTTCAGATGGAAACGCCTGCAGACAGCCCTCATACGGACAGGGAAAGGCCCGAGGGTCTTTTGGAGGTCTCTGGTTCTCCATCTTGCTTGTTGCTGGCTGTTGGGTGGTGATGAAAGAGAGAAGAAGGTAAGAATGCGAGTGAGATATCTTTTGTGTGTTCAGGCTGGCGTGACGGAAGCTGCAAGATGAGTGCGGAATATAAGATAGACACAGAGAAGAAACTAGAGGCCGTTGAGCTTCCTCGGTCTCCTTTTTATATTCACTGATTAAGTGAATGGCTCAGTCTATGCTTTCTCCTATACTTATATGGAACTGGAAACTTTATACCGTCATTATTTGCTATTCATGACATCACTATATGAACATGGTTCAAAATATTCACAGCCTAGTTAACTAGTTATTTGTTTAAATATTTAGTTAACATCCTTGATACTTTTATCTTATTATCAACTAGATTCCCCTATACCAACTTTGCATCGCTGGTCCCTTGTTACTATCTCAAGTCCCTACTACCTTGTCATGGCCACCAGGAGAGATTAGTAGATTGGAAGAAGTATCACCACACTCCCGAATCTCTTTCTTTTTTAGATTATATGTAGTAGATATAAATTGCTGGGTAAACCAAGCAAATATAAAAATTCCGAAAAGTATCGAGAGGCTTAGCAAGAAACTGCTAATTATTCGTAACATCCTCTTCAACGTAGGTCTCCCAAAAACCAGCAAGCCTAGAAGAGAGAAAGTCGCCCAAGTAAGTGTATGAGCATATGAGAACATCACATATATTAAAAGAATAGATATCACCAGTCGAGCAATCGTACCTATTAGAATCGAGAGAACGGAAGCCTAAAATACATTGGTTAGTTACCAGGAGGACATATCTCTACCTTCAAAATACTCACCATTTCCCCTTCATAGTGATCACTGCCCAGGCGTTCCCTTGGTCGTCGACCTCCTTATCGACCTTGGTTGAGAATGCAATGGCACTCATGATTCCGTCCCCAAACTTCTCGTTCATAACGGCCTTGTATGACTGTCCGTAGTTCTGAACGATCTCATACAGTCTGTAGATGAGAGGGTCCCGAGGCGGCATGTCAACACCCTTTCCTCGGTCAGGGAACCCGCGTAGCTGTTCGCTCAGTGTGGTATGCGGGATCTCTAGGTATGCAGAGAGCTTCTCGATGTCCTCTGGAGATGCCCTCGCCTGGCCGTAAAAGAGGGCTGCTACTGCCACTTCACTGCGGCCAAGATGCTTTGCGATATCTTCAAAGGAGAGCCCCTTCTTTGCCTTGCCCTGGAACAGAAGAGAGCAGTATTCGGGGTACTCGTGTTTTTGCGACGCCTGTTCATCTGGTTATTCCCGAGCATTCCGCAGGATGCTATGGAGGAGTACGCACGTCCAAAGTGACCAAATCCATCTTTGCGTGATATCTGGCAGTTATTAGCTGGTGGCCTCTCCCTCTCCCTTTCTCTCTTCTTATATATCTTTATTTCTCCTTCTCGTGCTGTGGAAGAAGCAAGATATACGCAGACTGCGGGGATGCCATCCAGGATATAACCACAATGTTACTAAGCTCCGTTCAAGAGTTAGAAAGCAAGGTCTATGTACTGTTCGGGCTATTTAGATAAGAAAAGTACATAGACCGCAAAAACGATGTCCGAGGGGTGAATTTCACGTTTTATCGTCGCGGTAGCCTTGAATACGAGGGTCGTGAGCAGCAATTAAGAGTTAAGGGCGTGAAGCGATTAGTTGCTTTTTTTCATGTCTAGAGCTATAAAGACATGTAGTACTCCCGATAGATATCTGATCGAAGCACCTACATTTTATCCTACGATCCGCGTTGTTTTATACAGAGCTACATATGTCGACCGAAGTCAAGTTTCCGGTGGAGGGAGGATGTGACTGCAAGGAGGTACGCTACCAGGTGAAGACGGCGCCCCTGGTGGTCCACTGCTGCCATTGTACATGTAGGATACCTCTCCCACTCGATCGATAGGCTGTCCTGACCATTCCCTCTCTTATAAACGCAGGGTGTCAACGTGAAACCGGCTCTGCGTTCGCCATCAACGCCGTGATCGAATCCGACCGCTTCGAGCTCTCGAAGGGAAAGACAGAGACAATCCACACGCCGTCTGAGAGCGGGATAGGCCAGGATATAGTCCGCTGCAGTAGCTGTCGAGTTGCTCTCTGGAGTCACTACCCAAACACGGGGAAGTTGACCTCCTTCGTTCGAGTTGGGACGCTGGACGACCCGAACAATCTACCGCCAGACGTCCATATATTCACATCCACGAAGCAGAAATGGGTTGTTATTCCACCAGGAGTCCCTGCCGCAGAGATATTCTATGAGCTGGATAAAACCTGGAGCAAGGAGAGCTTGGAGAGGATGGAGGTGCTGAAGCCGGCGATCGAGAAGCACAAAGAGGATCTAGCAAAGCGCGGTCTCAAAACATGGTAGTCGTAGTATAATCTTTATCGGTGTTCACATAGCTATCATCCTGCTGAGCTCGCGATGTGGTGGAAGAGAAGTTGAGTGAAGTTGCAGTGAAGTTGGTGGAAGTGGCTGAGGCGGAGATAGGAACCCCGCCTCAGCCACGATCCAACCCCCGCGACGACGAAGCTGAGATCCCGCAGCTTGCGATCATATATACCAGCTTCTCTTCCCTCTCCTTAACGTCCATCCTGATGAATTTATGGCTCTAGACCATCTTGTACACTATCTCAGACTCGCCTCTGGCATACGGCCTTCTTTTCTCCTATCGTCGTACCGTTCTGAGCGGACTTCCCCCCGCCCTTTGCACTGCTATAGCTAGGAAGCCATGGCTGGGAACGAAGACCATCTGGCATACGGAAATGCCCCGGGACAGCCGTCTGACCGTGCTACAGGGAGCGGCGGCGCCCGGGGCTTTCTAGGAGATACGCTGCGCACTTTCCGTGATAAATACGCCCACCACGGTGGCCAGCAGCAGGGGCAGCACGGCCAGCAGGGACAGCAGGGGCATCAGGGGCAGCAATACCCAGTAAGTAACTGTCTATGCCTGATGTCGACCCTTTACAGAAGCCTACTATAGCTGTCTGCCTTTGTATGACCTTGTTAGCTAACATAGTTCAGGGTCAACCTTCGAACCAAGGTTACAACCCTCAGGCACAGTATCAGCAAACGCCACAGGGTCAACAAGGAACATCTCAATATGGACCCGATCCTACTCATGGACAGAATCCTCAATACTACCAGGGCACAGATGGAGGCAGCCACAGTGGAGGAAAACCTCCAAAGACTGACCTGGTCTCCGGCATATTCGGCAAGATACAGGGCATTGGTTCAGAGATGGCACAGCGAATTGGCTCCAATCTCGATCCACAGGCCTATGCGACATATGGCGTCGGAGCGACCTCGTCAAATTCGAAGAACCGATACGGGAGCTTTGCGCCCACTCGAGACCACTGTGACGCCAAATGGTATGTCGATGGATGCAGCTATATGTGGGCAGTATCTAGAGCACTTGAGACTGCCAAAGAATCTATTTGGATTCTCGACTGTACGGCTTCCTATGCCCCCTGGTTCTATTAGAAGTCTAAGCTGAATAACCGGGCATATAGGGTGGCTGTCTCCAGAGCTATACTTGAGAAGACCTCCAGCTCAGAACGAACAATATCGCATTGACCGAATGCTCCAAGCAGCTGCTCAGAGAGGGGTTCGTGTAAACATCATTGTTTACAAGGAGGTCACTCAGGCGTTGTCATGTAAGTCGGTTTTCTATTAACCGTAATGCGTGTCTTTAAGACCCCAATGGCTGACATACACCCGCTTCTAGTGTCGTCATCCCATACTAAACACCATCTGGAAGACCTACACGAAAACATCACTGTACTCCGCCATCCAGATCACTTGCCAGACAAGCAAACTGTGCATTCAGATGTGATGTCATCCTTCCAGAACTTGACATTAAATGCTGCTGGTGTTTCAAAGCTATCTGGTGATGCTCTCAAAGCTGTGTATGGACTGAGCGGTGGCGTTGTCCTTTTCTGGGCGCATCACGAGAAGTTATGCCTCGTTGACGGCAAGACTGCATTCATGGGCGGTCTTGATCTCTGCTTCGGACGTTGGGATACATACCAGCATTCTATTGCTGATGTTCACCCGGCCGACGTAAAACAGGCCGTTTTCCCCGGCCAAGACTACAACAACGCTCGAGTTTTGGACTTCCAGGACGTTGTTCACTGGGAGAACAACCAGTTAGACCGAAAATCGAACTCTCGTATGGGTTGGAGTGATGTCGCGGTTAGTCTGCACGGTCCTGTCGTGGAAGACTTGAGGAAGCATTTTGTGGATCGTTGGAACTTCATCTATGATGAAAAATATGCGGTTCGCAAGAACCCACGAGTCTCTAGACTTGAGCTCTATCGCCAGCCTATGGGTATGGGAATGGGCTCCCACCACTCGTCGTCGCAGTACAACGCTCCACCCTCAGGAGCTCCGCCTGCCACAGGTTCCCAGGGATACCAGCAGCCAAGCGGAGGGTATGGCAGTGCACAGCAATACCCGTCCTCTAATCAACCACAGACGCAGACGCAGCCACAGACGCAGCCACAGGGATCGCAATCACAGTACTATCCCCCTCCCCCACCTGGACCTCCTCCAGTCACGTCTCCAGCTGCTGGTGGATATCAGCCACCGACCCAAGCGTCACAGGTGCCGTATTTCCCTCCTCCGCCTGGTCAGGGCAACCCACCGACTCAAAGCCGTGGTATCGATGAATACAATGAAGGAGAAGGAAGCAGCCGTGGCGTCGGGGGCCTAAAGGGCGAATTTACCAGCTTTGGAAGCACCTTACGTAGCCAATTGGCCGGCCAAGTCCACCGTTATCAGGATCGATATCTTACCGGTGGAATTTCGGGACAGAGTCAAGGACAACAGATGGCAAACGTGTCTTGCCAGATAGTCCGCAGCAGCGCCAAATGGAGTAACGGAACGGAGACTGAGCATTCCATCGCAGATGCTTACGCTGCTATAATCCGTGAGAGTGACCATTTTATCTATATCGAGAACCAGTTCTTCATCACGGCCACATCCGATGCCCAGAAGCCAGTTAAGAACAAGATCGGTGCCGCCATTGTCGAACGTATCCTCCGTGCTGCAAAAGCAGGAGAGAAATACAAGGTCATCGTCATCATTCCTGCCGTTCCAGGATTCCCTGGAGATCTCCGCGAGGATGGTAGTTTAGGCACACGTGCTATCATGGAGTTCCAATACTTCTCTATCAACCGCGGAGGAAACAGTATCATGGAGGTCATTGCCCGAGAAGGGTATAACCCCATGGATTACATCCGCTTCTATAACTTGCGCAACTACGACCGTATAAACGCGAGTGCCATCATGCGCCAAGCTGAAATGGCGAGCGGAGTAAATTATGAAGATGCAAGAAAGCAGCACGATGCTGCCATGTCTGCATCGAGACCCACTGCTTTCGATACAACGGCAGCATATCCACAGTATCAACAGGCGGCCCAAAATGTCGCTGCTACACATCCGCAGTCATCCGCCATGGGTCGATGGGATACTGTCAGTGGATGCTACATGCTTGGAGGAGAGGACATCCGCAATATCCCTTGGGAGCATGAGGGTGATGTTTCCGAAATTGACGCCTTTGTCACGGAGGAGCTGTATGTTCATTCAAAGGTATGTTGCCCATATTATTTTCCTTCTTGAAAAGACGACGGCTTGTCTAACTGTTGAAAATAGGTCATGATCGCGGATGATCGTACTGTGATCTGTGGAAGTGCGAACCTGAACGACCGCTCTCAGCTAGGCGATCATGACTCTGAAATTGCAGTCATCATCCAAGATCCGTCTGCCATGGAGTCGAAGATGAACGGCCAGACATATGTCGTGAGCCAGTTTGCTACAACGCTTCGAAGGCAGCTCTGCCGAAAGCATCTCGGACTGATCCGACCTCAAGATTTCCAGCGAGGAGATGCGAACTGCGAGCCTGTTGGAGTTCCCAATCAGTATGACTTTGGTACACCAGAGGACAACATTGTGGCGGATCCGATTGCAGATACCTTTCATAGTCTTTGGAACTCGCGTGCTAAACAGAACACGGAGGTGTATAGAAAGGTTTTCCATGTGGTACCAGACGATACTGTCCGTAACTGGAACGACTATAAGGAATTCTATGAGTACAATTTCCGCAAGCCTGACGGAAAGGAGAATCAACAGCAGGGCGGTCAACAAATGGAACAAGGAGGCCAGCCACGCTACCTCCCTGGCCATGTGATCCGTGACGAGTTCCCCGAAGGAGTGAAAGCAGTTAAGGAAGAACTGGCCAAGGTCAAAGGAACCATTGTTGAGATGCCGTTGATGTTCCTAGCAGAGGAGGATATTGCCAAAGAGGGACTGAACTTGAACTCGTTCACAGAAACGCTATACACTTGATGATCCACCCCCCTTTTTCATGATGTATATGGCGGCGCCCTGCGGGGATTGCATAGTCTTTGTTTCTTTATCCGTTGACCTTTGAGGTATTATAATTTTTATTTTTATTTATGAAGCTTGTATCTTTTGATTTGGCTATCGTTGTTGTCTCGGATATATTGTTTGGTAATTAACACTTGGAATATGACCACTCGCTCCAGACAGCTAATTGGATTAACTTATCTAGTGAAGTGTCGCTATAAGACTCTCCTTTCGAAGTATCTGGAACGCTGTCCGTGTTGTTGGTGTATATAGAATATGGATGGTCATCAAAGAACTAAGAAGTGGATGATGTTCGATGTTGCTCTTATATTGTTCTCTGCAGAACAATATGAAGGACGTTGTTTTTCCAGCCCTCTCATTGGCTGCTTACTCAGACCAACCACGTGATGTGGCCGAACATGGACTAGCGTCATATCAACCCTACATTGTTCTTTCCTAGCTTCAGGGACAAAAAAAAACTGCAGGCCACCGAGATGTCTCTTACCCGGTGTTTCTCACCCTGGAACCCGTCAATGGCTGGTTCTTTTGTTGTTCGTGCGGCTGCAGCATCCGAATGCGGCCCCCATTTCGCTTTCGCCTGAACAAGAATCCCCGCGGCCTCCTATTACGCCTCGTTAACAATACACACAACACGGCTTGCTAGATTGAAGCTCGTATCGGATACCTTCTAGATGGCCAAAGTTTCCCGCGAGATGACTAGATGCATCTATGACCCCGCGATTTGCACGTTTAAGCCATCTCCAGCAAACGCCTACCTGGGCCCTGGAGAACCACGGGCTGGTCGAGATGGATTATGTTCCTGCAGGCCATGCGTCTCGACCGTGGAGATGTTTCTGCTAGGAACAAAGATATCAGCCGTGGATGTCGACTTGCTGCTGTTTCCGGCATTACTGCCTACGGGCGTTGCGCATCTAGCCTGTAATGAACCGTGGAAGCTAGGTTCAGAATAAGAAATGGAGACATTTCAAATTTACCCAAGGGCTCCTGTTTCAATTCCAAATACCTTATATCTGAGTCCCCAAACTATTGTTAGATCCTAGATTTCCAGCCAGCATTTCGTCATCGAAGGGTACTAGGTATCCCCGTAGCTAGGATGATGCCCTATGGGAATTTCTAGCTTGTTACTATCCACTGCATTCAGGGCAGCCGTTATGGAAGCCGTTCGGGTTGCACGACAGCTTTGAGTGACCTGAATCATTAAATAGGCTCATCACTAGGCGCAAGAAGCGATCGCTTGCATAAGATCTTGAGTATCGTATTTTCTTTTTATCTTCTGGCTGGGCTGGCACTGCGTCTAAATGTGCCTCAGGCCAAGCAATATCCTTGAAGTAGGTAGCCAGTCACTGGATATGTCTCATTTTCCCAGTGAACCCACAACTCTATGAATTAGTATACGCCTTATCCATTTCACTAACTCCAGGGCGTCCTTAAAATCACACAATACGAAGTAAAAACAATGTTAAACCAAGGTCCACCATTAAGATGGCAAGTATCAATATGAAATTCCTATCTATTGTTTTCTCTCCAACAACACGGAGTCCCTATCTCATTAACTATCTTTAGTTTCTTGCTTCGTTCCGCTTTCAGTATGGTAGATCGATATCTGGAGCCTATCCTCTACCAGCATACCTGTTCTGCCGCTCTCAAGCCTTGTTCAATCATTTGAGCCACTCATACTCAGCTTCTTTACGTTTCAGCAAGCCACATAACATCCTTGCATTGCATCCAGAATGATGAGGAATAAAGAAATTCTGCAAAATACCACATTTCTCCGCATAGATCCGCTTTTTGATGAGAGATTAATGATGAAGGTCCAAGCACTACGCTCTTTATCGAAAGGGGCTAAACAAGAAATATCCAGTGCCAGGAATCCGGAAGTGGAACCTGGACCTTTCAGTGAACCCCAAGGCCGATTGTCAATTAATGGAAATAACTCGATATGCAAAGCCGAAAACGTCAAGTCAAGTCTATATATATCTGCACGTTATGCCCGTCCTTTAATCGACCTGTTTCATTATTACCATCAAGACAAGCCAGCATTTTACAGACAAATCCAAACTATTTATTTCAACTTTTCGAGCTTCGTGCAAGAAAACACCAACACTTTCAAAATGGAGAACTTCGTTGCCCCAACTCAGACCACCGGTGAGGAACCCTTCCTAATTAGTTTCATATACGCGGAATATTCTCAGGCTAATGCTTTATTTCCAGATCCCGTCAACGCCCGCGGCAGCACTGGCCAGTGCATCGTTATGTAGGCGCCCGTCTACTTAACTAATTTAACAATGCTGGAGGAGCGGCGGTAATTAAGGGGGAGGAGAGTGATCTGGTGGTGGAACTGCAGCCACTCCTGGAATGTGCTCCGACCGATTATATGAAATCACCCATTCTCGATATTCTACGAGGTCGATCCATCCTTTTTTCCCATTCGACTTTGATACGAGACCGATATTGGGCATGCCAATACCAACCAATCCGAAAAGCTTTACACAAGTACCCGGAGATGCTCCCTACATCGCTTCAATCACTCTTCATCTTCTTTTGAGCCGACATTTCTTCGCCTAGTTCAACATCACTTCGTTGCTTCCATCGTTCACTTCTCTGATACGCTACTCTGTTTATCACGCTTATCCAGCCAAACTTTTACACCAATCCGTGCACTCTGTCAACATGCTCCCTCCCTGGCAGTGTGGCCAATTTATAATCACCTTAAGAGGTGTTTGGATAAGTATGACACCAGAAAGGCTACGAAAATAATAAAAAAAAAGGGGGGAGATTTGTATCAATCACTCATTTCTTTTAAACCTCCAGGGTGGTGTATGGTTGATTTCATGTTTATTATTGCTCGGTCCGTTTCTTTAGGTCCAGCTCTATTTGGATATATATGATCCAATTTATGTACACAAATTTTTTTCATTCTCCTATCTTCTCTTTGCTCCCTCCATGGGTCTTCAGGCGATTTGAGAGGGTCTTTACGTGTCAAGGAAGAAAGGAAGAGGGGCCTTGTGCATAGTTATATATTCATACATACTATATTAGCTTCAGACGGAGCTTTTGTCTATACAAATATGCATCCTTGGAATATGTATTCCTACAGTAAACAAGGCACCCACTACTCTTGCCATTTAGTTGTACAAGTAATGGCCTAAACCTCTATGTGCGGAAGGCCAAACCATCCAACTTTGGTTGTAATGAACAAGTTGTTATGATCTATAATCGAGAGTAGGCACAGGATACGGAGCAGGGAGACGCCTTCCATGCCAGCTTTTTATATCTGCCAAAACTGCAAACTTCTTTGATGACACTCCAACATCTTGCGCCAACCTGCACATTCTCTCAAGTACACACAAAGACGCTCGTTTCTTTATATCCATACTCTTCATCAATACTGTCATCGCCACTGCAGTCAGTCATTCCCAACATGGGGCGCAGATGCAAGGAAAAACGCAGGGCGAAGGAGGCCAAAACAAAACTGGAAGAACAATCATCCACCTTACCTCCTGTGATGTTTTATTTGTCTAAACTCCCTCCACGACCTATCACGCATCGCTCTACCACTAAGGTCGATACTTCAGCTACTCCCGCCCCCAAGCCCGGGTTTATAAAGCGAACGACAGACCGGCTTAGCCTGATGTACTACCACTATGGAATCGCGATTCCTGTGCACGGAATGCATCCACTTGAGATCATGGCCATCAACGGCGCTGTCCTCACATTGTTCGCCTGCGTTTTCTGGGTTGTCGCTATTTTCATCCCGACTCTCTTATGTCGTCTGCTCAAGTGGTTTATTCAGCCTGCTGCATAAATGAAGAGGGCTCGTTGAATTCGCCATGCATCTGAGCATCGGGGTCCAGTATATTCTGTTACCGCGTCTTTCTATACTGTATTATTATCACGGGGAAGCGTTGGATGGGTATAAAGAGGAAGTAATAGGCGGCGGGGCTTGGTTCTTGGAGAGTTGAAAATGTGATTCAAGGCTTGTGGTCTCTTTGGCAACGCTGTAAATAGGATGATAATTCTCATAAACAGACACTCTTTTGGAATCTTGAAAACTCGCAATGCGTTGTATGTGAAATACTAGCATTACTCAGACATCTAATTGCCACATGCAACGTACTATGATGCCCTCGCAGTAAGATAGACGACCATTCATAGAACTGGTAAAAATAGGCTTCTACCCGTAAACTGCATCCTCCAGTCAGGCAAGAAGGCATTGTTTTCATAAAAAGAATAGAAACCATATCATAATTGACATTCATGCAAGCGCCGTAACATCTGAAATGATCTGTAATACCACACTCGCCGCGTTTCTGCCCATCTGCACTGCAGCATCACCAAGTTCCGCCTCAATATGTGAAGAGACGGCAGGGTTTTCGGACAAGCAGCTCACGAACGATTTGAGGGGGGTTAGAAATTTGGAGTCGAATATTGACAGCAGGGTGTCAATATGGAGCTGCTCAGCAAGTTTAGGTGACTTGCATAGAAAATAATAGAAGTTCAGCTTTGCAAGGTATAACGGTGCGAACTCCTGTACAAACTCCATCCATATCCTAGGTGTAATGCCCTCCGGAACGTTAGATGGAGGCGAAGACTGTACAGGGTGCGAAAACTTGTAAATGGATTGAAACAGAAACGTAAAACTTTCGGGGTCGGAGAATGGGTTGCCGCTGTCAGTATCTTCTAGAGTCGTGGAGTAGGATATGAGCTCCTCTTTGAGCCACTGTAATGCCGATAATCTAGCATACTCTGATTCTTCTTCGTTAAGAATCTCGAGAATTAGATTATATCTCACTTGTATGTCTGGATATGCATGAAACGCGCGGGCAGGAATAGATCCAAGTCGGGTGAAGGCTCTAAACTGGGTAGGACCCCGAGCACAGGCTGTTAACCCATAGACCAGAGTCTTAAACCCTTCTTCATCGGTGTCTTGTTCGGATGTGCTAGTTTTTGCAACCGCAGCAAGCGACAAAATCGAGTCGATTAATGCGGTTGGCTCCTGTGCAGCTGCAGTATAAGGAGATTCGTAGTCACCAAGGAAGTTTAGTAGAATATTGACGATGTCTGGGTACAATAGTAGGTCATAGTCGCGCGCACCGGACCCAAAGAGGGTAACCGTTACGCATCGCGCAGCTAGAAGAAGTATACAGCCATGTCTCTCCAGGGGAATGTCGTCGGGAGATTTGGGTACGTTTTCAAAATCTAGCGGCGGTGGATGATCATTCTCTCCTTTAAATATTATTTGTTGCAGATCCCGTGTCTCCAGCCCAAAGTCCCTTGATAGCGCCTGGTACGACATTAGGCCAGACCATTGATGGGTCATCTCAGAAGAAAGGGGTACAAGCACTACTTACAACTATCTTTCCCAGCGTCGTATCTCTCTCTTTGAGATGTTCGGTGTTCTGAAACTGTTCAATGCATGTTGCAACTCTGCTCTGTATGCGAGGAGGATCTAGCTTCTCCTGCATACGAAGAGCCCATTGCATACCCGATGGGGCAGGTTCGTCGACGCATTGTAGGAGATACGTCTTTAGGGTCTCAATAAGCCCAAATTGCAACAATCTTTGAGTCAATCTCTTCTCGTTTGTGGCATCGGTCGACTCCCCTTCCACATGTTCATCGGCCTCTGGATCCGGCGCCGCCGTATCCCCAGTCGGGCGAGTAAGTGCTTGCTCTGAGGCGCTTCTCGGGGGCAAACGTGGCCTCTTCTTTCCTGATATATCTCTTAGAAGTTCTAATATGGCCGCTGTTGTCTCTGTAGACGGGAATTCAGTGTAGGCTTCTAGCACTGCCTGAAGGGAAGTTGCAACGAAACGACTTGCATATTTCGTCTTGATTCTTGAATGCAAGGTAGAGAGCATGGATAAAAGGCAGTTAAATTGTTGTATATGAAGGGGTAGGCGTCGTCGTGTGTTGGTGTCGTTGGCTCCATCAGTCACATCATCGTCATCCGCATCATCTTCCTCGTCAACGGCATGGAGCTTCATCAAAGCCTCCGAAACTCGTAGAATAACCTCCCGGGGATTCCCCAGCCTTGCAACATCATCTAGACACTCCCGCGACTCTGGGAGGAGGGGAAGGAGTATGTTTACCAGGTCCCAGCCGATATTGATAGTCAGGGTCTCATCCTGAAGCACTTGATGGAGTATGGGGAGTCGGGCGGGAGTTAGCTGGTATTCAACAAGAGTAAGGTAGGTCAGATAGTCTGTAGCTGGAGGGAGAGCTTCGATTAAAGGATCAAGTCCTTCCTTTGGTTCCGCCATGCTGTATAATTGCTATGACGCGGTCCTAGAGAGACTTCCACAGCTCGTTGTCCGTCAACTCGTACAAATAAAATAGCTTGCGGACTGGGCAAGGGAACTCTGCCTCAAGTCACACCAGTCCAACAGCTGTCTAGATGGAGCTCGAGTATCTCCAGCCGATGCGATGTGCAGTGATCCATCGCAGACGTTGTCAACTGTTTTCTCCTCGTCGAAAAGATGCGCCGAAAGCATCGAGGGGTCTGGTGATGACGTAATCGCTAACTACTCCAGCTTTCGTTCTCAAACATGATATAAAAATGCATCAAGGGCATGGAGATTGGCTTCGTGGGACTCTGGTTTCCCGTCTATCTTAGATACCTTCACACTACCTGTGCGGCAGTGCGCCCGCGGTTCTCTTCGCTAGATCTAAATGCGTTAGGACAACACTCTGAAGTCTTCATCAACTCGTCTACAATGGAAAACTTGAAGCAAACGTTGACTTCTTAGGGAGTATGTCTTGAAGTCGAGGAAATGCTTCTTCCTGAAGTATCCGTTCGACCTTAATTACGATCGGGCCTGCTAATGTACTCGGGATGTACTGGCCTAGCGGATATTATCAATGTGTTGTGACCTTCGATGGATTTCAGCACTGCCAGCTTTTATTTCAATAAGGTCGGCGTCCTGAGGCATAAACATGGCTCATGTCTACAAAAATGGGTAACGAGGGACGATAGGGTAACTATCGGTGGCATTGGAGGCTGCAGCGTTGGAGATCGATTCCCCTCTTCCTCCTTGTGCATAGGTATGTCTCAGAGAGGGTCAGGCCAATTGGAGATTTTGTATGTGATGGTGACGTTGCTGATCTATGTCATTATAGAATAGGGACAGGGCGCTTAATCATTTAGTTAGCTGCATCTAGCTACAATATTTATGTTATGAGGCTACACTAATTAAGAAAAAGAAGCTTGGGTTAGCTTGTCTACCCCTGATATTATTGTTTCTAAGGTATGATGGAGATTGATGCCGATTTGATTCTTCTATATAGGAAAATACTAGATTAGCTAACTTTGCCTCTAGCAGTCGCAGTCGCATGCAGGAAACGCCCAAGCTTGCGCAGCTTTGGTGTACATGAAGGCACCCGACTGATCTACGGCCAGCGACATGCCAGATCAGATTTAAATGTTTACACTGCCCTGTACTCTTGTACCACGGCGATTGCCTTCCTCACGCCAGATAGCTGCCGGGCCGTCCTGCATCTCAGGATGAGAGGAGTTATTCAATCCCATACCCTCCGTACGGCTACAGCCCATCTATACCCACACACATACTGCATGGGATAGAGGGTTCCATGTCGATGAAGATGATCCACGGTGAGACACAATTCAATTCCAGCAGGCCCATGCAGAAAAGTCTACCGTGTACATTTATATACGGGGTTTCTCTACGATTGCCTAGTATATAAAGAGGCATCATTATGCCCTCGGTCCTAACATCAATCCTCTCAATTCAAACCTTTTCGAGCTATTCTAGCTTATCCAACTCCCGCCTCGCACGCAATGTTTTTGAAAACGCTCCTCGTACTTTCCCTGACTGTCCTCACTGGCTCATGGGCTCTGGAACGGCGAGAGGGTAGCGGTAAGTTACCCTGCGATGACATATGCTACTGTTATCGAGCGATATCCGCAGAGTGTCCTACCCGTGCCCTAGATCAAGACATCAACTGTAACAATACGGCGCCGTTTGCCCGCGAATGGGTTGGGTGTGATATTGTCAGGTCCGATTCATGGAATGCAGATGTTGCTGCCGGACTTGACTGTGTTCGTGATCAATTTTGCGATAGGCTACCCCCTTTCCATGCCGTTATGGCTCTTTGCGAAGCCTGTCTGACGGAATGTGCACCTTTGTCTGCCGCTGAAAAGAATAGTAAGTGCCTTCATTCTATCTGAGGACTAAAATCTCTCTATCCTTATTTCCATGTTGCTAATATGTAAACAAGGCATACGCAACACGATGTCCATATGCACGTTGAGTTATACCAGCTGGGATGCCATGGAGGCAAGCTCAGCACTCGAATATGCCAGGACTTTTATCCCATCGACCTGGCAAAAGGCGCCAGTAACGGTGACACTAGGTGGCGAAACGCATATTATACACCCGGATAGTGACTCTACATCAGAAACGGCCCCCATCGCCACAAGTGTTACAGCATCAGCATCAGCATCGTCAACAGGCTCAAATGGGTCCCTTACAAGCGTTGTCACCTCTCGCACAAACATCGGTTTTATCCCGCTGCCCACAAAGAATGCGGCCATGCACCTTCCCGTGTCTTACCATGGAGCTATCTTCGCCTTCGCGGCAATGCTTTCATTTTTCTAGCCTCGACGACCGCTTTCTACCCCAATAATGAGGAAAGCTTAATACTCCGTACATGGTCTCTCATTTGACTCTAGTTAGTTAGTTGAAGTTCAAGAAGATATGAAGATATAATTAATTTATGTTGCATCCGCGTCCATCTTATCCGCATCATGCGGCGTGACGTAGAGCGAAGTGAGATCATGTATTCTCTTCTGATAATAATGTCTCCTGCAGGGCGTAAGGATGTCGATACGCCGTAAAATCCGTGAAACATCACGTAGCACCGACGCTTATAAATCAACGCGGGGAGGTATACGAAGGAACATATATAAAGGAAGTCGACGGTCTGAGGTTTACAGAAATATCAAAAAAACCATAGACAAAATTCCATAAACCAAGGGATATACAACATGGCAGGAAACAATTTAGCCCCAGGAGAAACGTTGGTGCACTTCTTCGACATCGACAGCGCACTCGAGGGCCAAAGCCGATCATGGTCACCCAATACCCTCCCCATCCGCGCAGTGCTAAACTACAAGAATGCACCTTATACGCAAACATACGTCTCGTTCCCGGATATCGAGCCTCTGCTTAAATCGTTATCGGTGCCGCCACTGGTTGGTGGCCGGATTCCATACACTCTACCGGCAATTCTACACAAACCGTCTATCCAAACGGAGGGTGCGGCGATGAACGATAGTTTCGCGCTTGCAGTCCATCTTGAGACCATCTTCCCGCCAGAGGCAGGGTACAAGTCTATCTTCCCTAACGGACAGGCCAGTTATGCCTTGGCCGTTGCCGTTCTAAGGGTATTCGGCAACGTTTTTGCGCCGGTGAGGCCGTTTGCTATCCCCTGTGTGCCCAAGTACCTCGATGAACGGGGTCGCGAGTACTTCTATCGCACGCGGAAGGAGATGTTTGGCATGCCACTTCAGGAGTTTGAGGCCAAGGGAGAAGCGCTGGAGGAGGCGTGGAAAACTTTCGAGACGGAAATGGGGGTGTTGGTAAAGATGCTGAAAGGTCGTCCGAGCCCGAAGAAGAATCGGGGACCGTTCTTCGAAGGTGAAAACCCTGGATATGCCGATTTGGCGTTGTTGGGATTCATGGGTTGGTTTGAGAAGAACTCGAAGGAACACTGGGAGAGACTTGTGCAGATTGGAGACGGGGAGCTGAGAAAGTTGTGGGAGGCCGGCCACAAGTGGCTTGAGGCTGAGGGACAGAACGTGGAGTATGAGATTCCGAAGTAGCCTCATTCATCTGATATTCCGTACATCTCTATGTACTCGGATAAATAAACATAACAAATATATGACATGAAAACAATGAAAAAAAAGAGACAACGAAAGAAAAAACGACGGTGATATTAACATCCGCATCTCGGGATAACAGTTTAGACAATCATTCAGTAAGGAATATTCCCCAAACGCCGAATCGTTTATGCTCGTGCCAGCCTCCAGTACATAGCCCAAGAGAAAATCAGTGCAATTTAGCAAAGGGGGAGGGATTATACAGAGTAATATATTAATGTCCTTGAAAGTTGTAACCTAGGAGAGGGTATAGAGCCGTCAAGGCGAAAGATTCGGGCATTTCATCATGGCAAACCAAACGAATGAGCGTAGTATTTAAAAAAGACCAGCCATGAAGGTATCTAGAATGGGAAAGTGCGAGTGTTCTTCGTGATAGGCGCCGTCTTGAAGTTGCCGATTTCGCACCAGTTATTGATCGGCTAGATAGTAGAATATGATTAGACAAGGGATGCTATAAAAGGGCGATGTAGGAAGTATGAAAGTGTACGTACCAAGCATGACAAGTACTTGCACCACGAACACGTAGTGCGGTACTTGTAGAAGTTATTGAGAAGGACAATAAATGAAGCTAGGATGCCGATCAAAGCACCGGCTCTAAGCAGCCACCATGCCCACCAGAGCGCCTTACGGCCCTGGAAGAAGCTGACTGGCTGCTTGCGGAACTTCTTCGGGTCGTTATCAACGCCGATGTTACCACTCATGGATACGTAGGGAGTTTTAACCCCGATACGTTCTCGCAGGGCATCGGGCGAGCGCAAAATACATATTCCAAGCACCAAACCAGTGAGGAAGCCACCAATGTGAGAGAAGTTGTCCAAGCCAGGAAGCAGGCCTAGGACGAATGAGATGGCCACAGTGAGTATCATAAACATGAGGTCAACCCAAGGCCTCTGCTTCTTCCCCCAGGTATAGAAGAGGTCAAGGACGCAGAGAGCGAAGATGCCAAAGAGGCAACCAGATGCACCCGTCGATGAAATGGCAGGAGCTGCAAAGTTACCGCCGAGAACGAACCCGAATATACCGCTGGAAAAATAGACGATGGCATATCTCCACCAGCCAATAGTCCTTTCCATGTCGGCGCCAATAGTCAGCTGAGCGAAGAGGTTGAAGCCGATATGCACCAGGCCGGCGTGGAGGAACATGGGCAGGATAAATCGGAACCACTGGTTTGGCTCTGGCTTGTCGTCAAGACTTCCGTTTGGTTTCGGGTTGGGGACTCCGTTGAATCCGCATAGCTGGGAGAGTGTGCATTTGGGGTCCTCTGTGGTCGAGTCTGGGCAAGGGAAGAGGACATTTTGCGGGTTGTTTTGAAGTTGGTCTACGTTACGCATGCAGGGAACAAATCTGGCTCCTAGGTATATCTGGACGTAGGGCGAGGGACCGATCATAGGGTTGAAGGAAGGTTTGGTCATGATGGGGGACCCGGTTAACTGGGCTGGAAGTTTGTTAGCCACGTATAATGTTGTGATGAAAGAACGGAGGCATACCATTTCTAACAATCTCGATGATAAACACGACAACCTGCACCAGCGAGGTTATATACGTGACCCAGGGAATCTTCTTTGCAAAATAGCCCTTCCTCCTCCTCCGAGACGGGCGCCTAATAGGATCGTTGAGGTTCAAAGGTTCAGTCTGCGGATCGTGGTGGGAAGTAGGTGAATAACGCGTGTCATCTGCCCAGTCTGGTTTGCTCTGCGGTGCTGCATTCGCCTTCAGTGGGATGTCTTCGGAGTAATAATCGTTGTGGTGGCCCATTCGGCTGTCCGCCAGGTCGTTATCCGTGCCTGGTGCATAATGGCCGTACTTGTTGCTGTTGTCGTAAGTGCGAGAGTACTCTCCAGTCAGAGGGGAAGAAGGTGGCTGCTGGCCCCATGAGCCGCCGTGAGGATCGTTATCGTGAGGTATCGCCGGATGAGGCTTCTGCGAGTAGCTGTTGTTGTAGTACTCGGTGGCAGCCATCTTGCTGCCGTTCTCAGCCAACGGAAAAAACAGAGCTCGTTTGGGGGAGGTGACCGTGCTATAAAACGAGAGACAGGCGGGTGTGAGTGTAAAGAATGAATATGGAGAGAGATGGGCGAGGTTGCGAAATCATGCGATGTGTTGCGTAAACACTTTCAGCACTAGCAATTTATTCGACCTGACGATGTTTCCCCTTTGGGCCTAGCGCCGCCTGAAGTTCCGTCAGATCGCGGCTGTGCTGAAGTTGGAGTTGGAGGTCCAGCTATTTATATACGAGACACTGTGGCTTATCTCGGCTGTTACTCTGCCGACCTGCCAGAGACGATAGAAGATGGGAAGATGGAAAGATAGAAGATAGAAAGATCGAGGAGGAGGAGGAGGAGGAGGAGGAGGGAGAGGGAGAAAAGAGCCTCGGATAAGGCTGTTTCACGATGCGCAGGACGAACGGTTCTTTTGTCTCTCGCCTATCGCAGCGCCACAGGAGATGGAATCCTGGTGCAATAGTTTAGCGGCCAGGTTACACTATCCTCGGGAAGAAGCTTGTTCCAACGAGCATAGTTCTCGCTACGGATACGGAGTATGCATCGGGGGATTAACGGGGTTCAACCTAATAGTCCTGTTTAAGGGGCAACATCACAGAGCAAAGATCCGCCAGAGAGTCTGTCTTTTAACTCATATACGAAGTAGACCCCCCCGTCCTGCGAGCTGCGATGGAGGAGTAGCTCGATGGCCAGGGATTGTAGATGCTAGTCTTATGCACCTAGCCCGGCCGCGTTTGTTAGCGGTTCCGCATCCTGGGAGACGGAGTACCTCATATTCTTCGTCCAGCCTCAAAGTGAAGATACCTATAATGTTATCGTGTTTATCATATAAGGCTGTCGTTGGCCTCATTCATACGACAGCTACTGCGTTCACCAGAATTGATGTTGTCAGCTCGTCATGCTACCGTGGCTTGAGGAGATGTACCGTGGGTGAGCAAACCCATGTTTACATCCATGATGTATGCAAGAACTGTCTCAGGAAGAAAACTGCTAGACATTTCTGCAGGTTCAGCATCCTGCTATCTCACTGTTTCCAGTGGCAAGGCCTCGCAGCTGTATCTCCTGTGGTGCTACATGTCAACATTCTTCGTCGAGATAGAGTGATTATCTAATACCCGTCACTCTATTTAAGCATATATCTTGATGTTGACCTCCCTCTCTGCATCTATACATATATCTATGAATCTATCTACGTGTATATCTATGTTATATCATACTCACAAGCTATTCTGGCTGTTAGCTCTGCATGACGTAGCCTGCTTGGGATAACGGTTACGGTTCATGCTGGCTGAGAGTGACTCCTTCCTCTATATCAGATGGCAACGTCACTTTGGAGGTAAACAAGCAGAGACTTCATCGTCCTGGCAACGACGCCCAACAGTATCACGCTGAGACCCTCGTCATTTCTGCAGTGATGCCACGGAATTCGTGCTGGGCAGGCAGGATATAAGAGCCCTCGACCTCTGGGTCTGCCATTTCCCCTCCTGCCAGCCTCATATTTTCCCATTCGATCCATGGTTGTCCCCCAGCGTCGCCCCAGCAGCGCATCAGCGTCGGCCAGATCACGCCGGGTTGATCTAGGTGATCTAAGCCTGCGTGATCTTTGTTTGATGCTGCCAGATCACGCAGAAGTTGATCTGAGTGCAGCGTGTCCCCCAGATCACGCTCGACCTCGCCACCGCCCCAGAGGCCTATTTAAACCTGTCCTCCCCCCCGATCTTCTGATATTTTTTCTTCTTCCTTTCTCTTCTCCATGGACGCTCTAAGTTCTGGTACGTACCCAGAGCGGGTATGTACCCTGGACATTCTGGGAGGAAGATCGTTGGGCTGTCAAGAGGCGGACAGCAGCACGAGTCAAATTCCAGTGTGTTTAGTCTTAAGACTCAAGCTGAGACTGGGGGACGCCCCATGTTCAGGACGCTATGGAGTCTGAGAGGGTAGCTTAGCGTCCAGTCCGCTCCTGAGCCGCTGAGGATGTGCCTCACTCAGCTGGCGACGATGTTGAGCGGACCATCAGCGACGACCTCGCACTTCTTCGCAGTGCTGATGACTAGTAGTCCTTCGGGACGAAGCTAAGACGAGGTCATAGATAGGTAGCTAGGTAGTTAGTTCGACAGGCATCGGTGCATGTAAATAGTCCTCCTAAAAATACTTCTTTAATCCTCACTGTCCTTGTAGACTCGTATTGTTGTAATCTTGTTGGCTGTTGGCTGCCGTTGCTGTTGTCGTTGCTGTTGCCATTGCTGTCGCTGTCGCAGTAGTTATGAGTGTAGTTGTAGCTTGTAGGATGGCTGTATACGGAAGCCACAGCTTCACCTTTCTGTTGTTATTCTTTATAGAAAGACATAGTAGGTCACAGTGATCGCTGTATAAACGGCGTATCTTGTCTCCTGCTGCAATATAGGCCATTTTGAGTCCCTGATATAACTTGCGATAGTCGCCACCACAGCCAACTCGAATCGCTGAGCGGCACGCTATCTTCTCCGTCTGGCTATAACAATCTTCTCTCCTTGCTAAAAAGCCATAGCTAAAGCCATAAACCAGAATATGCCCCAGAACGAGGTCCAGCACGTCTACTCGATGGGTCAGGAGAGAGGATGCAGGGCTGTTTGCGAGCTACAAACTCGCTCCCGGCACCGCCAGCGCAATAATGATGAGCAGTAGGCCTAATACCTTATACTAGAGCTGTCAAGCTAACTCCATTCTCTCTTAGAAGCCTGCCTCCCCTCAAACGATATCAGCGTCAGCGCAGACATCACTCTCCTGCGATATCTCTCTCGTATTGACCCTGCAAAGACCCTCGAGAAGCTGATATGGCCCTGCTATGGATACGTGATATGGGTATAACGTGCATCCTCGCGCTCCAGATAGGGTATCATTACGGTATCTTCTATATCATATCCTGCCTGGCTGGACAAGCAGTGAGGATTCACGCCTGAAGCTGCGCTTCCGTGCTGGCCGAGTATGAAGGGATTCTAGGGACTAGCTCAGTGATCAGTCCATTTATGAGGAAGACAGCCCGAAGCTCTGCCACTGGTACCATCCTCGTCTACTTCCTATCACTAGGACGACGTGACAGGATGTTTATGGTATGAGGATGTCATGTCAGAGGGGATTATAGCTGACAGGAGGACCTAGCTGCGCTAGATAGAGATGAATAACAGGAGGATATAGCCATGATAGAGATATGAAGCAGAGGAACGCGCTAGCAGAGCTGATACCTTGATAAAAGTCCAGCTCTGTCAGTGCAACACCAGCAATACAAACACTTCCCAGGCCTTCCCTGTCTCAACCCGGCTGGTCTAGCAGGCCGATCGCAGATAGTTCTCTCTATATCGTATTCCCAAGTCGTAGGATTAAGTACTAGTCGACCTGCCAAGCCGCGTCAAATCGACCCTCGAGGCGCAGCAGCATTCGCAAGCACCAGCTTCATAAGCAGAGAGAGAATCCTGCGGGCGGATGAAGTGCGCGACGAGGGACGAGCAGGATCGCAGGTGTCAAATATTCTCTCCACAGACTATTAACTACGGAGCATCCACCTTCGATATTTTCCGGCCGGCCGACCGACCTACGGAGTACGCGAAACGGGGCCGCTTCCCAAGTCCCCATCCTAGCTTTCCCCAGGGACACGAGTCGTTGCAGTCCTTTTTACTGATATACAACTGCATCCTGCTTCACTACCTCCCGCGATGAGCCCGGCATCTTGACGTGCAGCTCCGGAATACTCTCAGCCTGTGTTTGCCGCCTGACGCCATGGAAGCATTTGCCTCTGCTGTGCCGGAACCCTCCCCGTCTCCTACAAAGCGCCGAAGAAATAATCTAGCCCGGAACTGCGAAGATGTTCTATGCAATGTAGTGAAATATTTCCCTCTTGCGTTTGTATACGGGCTTACGACGTGGGCGATATGGGTGGAGGCGGGCGTCAGTATATACCATACCAGGAGTTGGTGGAAAGGTACGCGTTTACGTCTATGCCAGAGATCTATAACACGTTCTAATGATGTGTAGGAACCCTCGGCGCTGTTTTAGGGATATCTATCTACCTACTCATGAACATCTCATATACCGTTGCGGTCTTCACTGACCCGGGCACGCCTCTCAAAACCTCCTCTCACGGTCGATCACGGCACCAATACAGCCATCTCCCAACGACAGAGGACCCAGAATACACCTCCGTCACAGTCAACTCGTCGGGTGACATGCGTTATTGCAAGAAATGCCAATCTCGGAAACCAGACCGGACACATCACTGTTCAACCTGCGGGCGATGCGTGCTGAAAATGGACCATCACTGCCCATGGTTGGCGACTTGCGTTGGAATGTACAACTATAAAGCTTTCTTACTGTTTTTGATATACACGTGTCTCTTTTGTTACGTCTGCTTTGCAATTTCGGTGCTTTGGGTCTGGGATGAAATGATGAAAAATGCCCAATACATGGAGCGGTTCCTTCCGGTTAATGTCATAGTCCTGGCTGTGGTATCGGGGATGATGGCGTTGGTGCTAACGGGATTTGCGGGGTGGCATGTTAGCCTTGCTGCCCGTGGGTTGACCACTATTGAATGTCTAGAAAAGACGAGATATTTGGCACCCGTGAGAAAGACGCTAGATCGACAAAGGAGAACATATCAGCAACATCAGCAACCACGCACCCAACATGCTGGAGACTCCGCCGATGGCCTCGGCAGAACCCTTCAAGGCTATGGTCAACAGTTTCTTGATATGCATGCAAATGCGATTCCGGGAGTTACGCGCGCTGAAGAAGGTGAAGAGCGTGCTTCACCAACGATAGGAACCAGGATTCCAGGACCCATGCACCAACCTCACGACTATAACCCTGATGAACACTATAACCATTACCAGTCCCCAGCTCAACAATCCCTCTTCAGATCTTATGGGGAGCTCGACCGAGCGCGAGAACACGACCGATATGAAGAATACCTAGCCGAGTGCGATAGCGAAAAGCTACCACATGCATTTGATCTTGGCTGGCAACGAAATTTGCTACACCTCTTTGGACACAATCCTCTTCTATGGCCTTTCCCCATATGTACTACCACTGGCGACGGCTGGCGTTGGGAAGCCAGCAGCAAATGGCAGGAAGCCAAACATAGGATTGATCAACAAAGAATTCGAAGATGGGAAGAGTCGCAACAGCAGCAACAGCAGTTTCTGCAGCAGACATCATTTCAACGCCAGCCTCAGCCAACCCCAACGCAGCATCACTCTTGGCATACGTCTGAGCCGCACCCCGGAACCTCCTGGACTGGCCGTTTCAATAGCACGGGAAACCTAAAGCCAGGGGGACCGTATATTGGGAACAGTGCGGATGACCGGCCATCAACTGGCGTTTCTATGAAAACATTACGGCCCATGTCCCCTCGCCCTCGACCGGGCGAAGGGGAAACTGACATTGACGAGGTTTCTGATCAATATAGCACGAGTTCCGACGATGATACAGAACGACACGCATTAGTACCAAATGATGACACTAAACGAACGCTTTCTAATGGTGGTAATGGAAAGGGAAGAAGGGAAGAATGGGCGGACTGGGATTGAATATTTACAGATCCTTCTCCCCTCTTTTTTGTATTATGATTTCTTTTTGGCATGTCTATATATCGTACGGGGAATTTTCATCATACCCGTACTGGCATACTAGACCAGGAGTCAGGTTTCGTCTTTGGGAGTATCGTTGGCTCTTTTTTTTTTGGATTAATCCTATTCAATTGGTTTAAAATGTTATGAGATGTGTCATGACTTTAACAGGCGCGCCATGTTTTTGTATTATAAGTAGTCCTTTCATCCGAACCCTGATGAGATACAAGGACCCTTAAGAGCATGCCAATGGCCTGTCTGCCGTGCCTCCGTCGCTACCTCCAGCATATATATAGAGGCTATATAGAGGCTGATCGGGAAATTGCGAAAACGTCACCTACTAGGCAGTCACATGACCATGTCACTTCAGGCCACCATGTCTGCGCTCAACTCCACGAAAGCAATACAACTCATGGTAGTATTGATACAAGAACAGGAGAAGCGACGAGGCGAGCTAGACGATGCAGATAAGAAGTCGCGTCTGCTGCTCAGATAGCATAGATTGAAATTTGTCTTTACAACATGTCCAACACCACCACCCTCCGGCGGCTCATGAAGGAGGCACAAGAGCTCTCGCCCTCTTCATCCTCGCCGTCTCCTTACTTCCATGCCCATCCAGTCTCGGACTCGAACCTCTTCGATTGGCATTTCACTCTCGCGGGGCCGCCTGCTCCTTCGCCCTACGCTAATGGTATATACCACGGCCGCATTGTTCTCCCTCCACAATACCCTCTTCGGCCGCCATCCTTCCGTTTCTTAACCCCATCGGGGCGGTTCGAGGTCAATCGTGAGATATGCCTGAGTATTAGCGGACACCATGAACAAACTTGGCAGCCAGCGTGGGGGATTCGGACTGCCTTGACCGGCATAAGAAGCTTTATGGATGGTGAGGCTAAAGGCCAGGTTGGTGGGCTAGATGCAACTAACGAAGCTAGAAAAGATTGGGCCAAAAGGAGTAGAGAGTGGGTGTGTCCAGGCTGCGCTGAAGGGAAAACAAACGAAGAAGTTTTGACACAGTGGCAGAATATATGCCGCGAGAGGGGTGTCAATGTCGATAACGAGGGAAGGCCAGGAGGGCGACGACTTGGCGGTGATGCGGTGCCGGAAGGCCTGAATTTTGGATACCGTGATGAAATGGAAAAGGGCGCATCAAAATCAAGCCCAGGACCGGCACAATCTCCAGCCACTACCCTCTTACCTGCCGCTGATGGGAAGAACAAGGATGCGGATCAACAAGTCCCACCGCCCTCTGATAATGGCGCGCAAACATCAACCACAGCAACAGCAACGATTAACCCAGGTCAAACTGGGATTCTCTCGAACAGGAGTCGAGTCACTTCTAATACTCGAAGCCAGACATTGTCAACACCTCAGCGCGAACAAACACAAACATTAGCCAGGGGCGCTCCTGAGACTGCCGAAGGGCCTTGGCTAGACAGGGCCATAATCGGTGTGATATGTGCTTTGGCCTTCGTGATTCTTCGGAAGGTTCTGTTTGCTCCTGCGGAGCTTTAATGATCTCCAACCCTCCGATTTATCTTTGCTGCCGGTCTATGGCCTTGCATAACGATGAGTATGTTGTATTACAACAAAGGAGTTATTCTCCCATGTTTATATTTGAGCGGTTACTAGGACTAGGGCGTTAACGGGTAAATGTGGTTTTCTTATTACGGAGTTTAGGGTTGTATCTTTATATATAGCACTTACTCTCCCCTTGATTGGGGTAATAGCAAGCGCCTACCTCAATGTTTAAATTCAAATCGGTTGATTATATATTGTCTAGATCCAGCCTCCTTCCTAGAAATTGTGGTAGTCAAGTGAAATAGAACATTTAGTACAAGTAAAGCAAACAAAGGTAATGTACATGGCGCTAATTATGCCTGGCTGCTATCAGGCTGGCCAAGAACCATCCACCACCACTCACTCACTACCCATCCAGCACCTTCAGCATCTTTTCCTTCTAGGCCTCGGACGCTTTCGATGACCCTGGCTTCAACAAGCCAGTTCAGAATCAATCTGACCTCCCATTCTGCTAGGCATGGCTCAAGCATACGGGTAATTCCTTTGATTTCAATTGCTGGGCGAGCAACCAGTATCCCAACAACTGCAGATATAACCAAGTCCCAGACTATCTTGACGAACTGAGAGTGCACGTCAAACCAAAGAGGGATTTTGGGTAGCTGCGACAATTCAGTTGGCATCATCGAGCCACCCAGATCGCCCTTTGGTATTGGTGCCTTCACTAATGATTCTCCAATTGGATTGCCGTAGATATACCGACCTTGAACTGGGTGAATCTCAACATTAAACCGAAGCTTTCCCTTGTCCATGAGCCGCGTCAGGTACCCTCCATCCGTTAACCCGTGCTTGTTCCGGGGAGGGTCCCTTGGTACTAATACGATGCGCCGCTTCGACGCCAGGTTGATCAAGACAAGTATGTCGCCATCTTCTGCTTCATACTTCACATTATAGCTCCCCTCTGACCGAAGTGCTGGATCAAGGACATCTGTTTTGAAACAAGCAGCTTGTTTCAGTTGGGTTGATTCAACGGGGCGCCTACGAGTGATAGTACCTAGGAACTGCTCTGTGAGGTCGAAATTGCGTCCAGGGGTTATTCGACCCTTATTGCCCATAGAGATAACTCGCTCCGTGATAAGAGATTGGATCGCTCTGCTTAAGAGATCCTCACCAAACTGCCTCATTGTTTGTCCAGCTTCGGCTGGCCGATACGACTCTTCGGGGGTTACCACATTGGCACGAACCCATGTCTTTGCCACGTCAAGCAGCTCGAGATCCGGAGGCCTTGGTCTTCCTAGGCCCTTGTCCTCTAAAAAGGTATCCGAGGATAAAATATTGGCTAATAATGTTCGTTTTCTTGGTATAGTGATAGGGGCGTTATATTGATAGATTTCATCAAGTTGTTGACATGGCTCCTCTCTGATTTCGAATAGGGTATCAAACTGTGACCGGGATGCTGGGAGATTCGGAAGTCTTCCCATAGAGGGCTCTTCCAAGTTCATACTAGCCCATTCCACAATCCACTCCCAGTCATAAGATTCTAAATTATCAAAGTTGATGGGTGGTACTTCCCCCTTCTCGTATGCATCAGCAAACTTTTCTTGGAAGTCGCTCTGCATTTTTATCAGTTGAAGCCTATGCTTCCCTGTCAAGGTTCGACCTCGATCATGTACGAATTTGGGGGTATACTCGGGAAACAGGGGCGCAATTAACGCCCATTCAACCATTCTCCCTTCAAGACCTCCAGCGAGCGTACGCACGACAACCATTGCTACCATCAATCTCTGAGCTACCTTTTCGGGGAAAGAACCAAGGCGTCTCATCTTCCGGTTCCTAGCTGTCTTATCCGAATCTCTAGTCGACTTGGACTCTTGAATTTGGGTGAGTTTGCGTGTGGTCTCGGGATATACATCTCTTTCAGGCCAGCGCTGACTCTGATCGGCACCAAAATTTCGCGCAAGGATAACTTCAGGAGGCTGATATCTCTTTGCAATTTGTCTTGTTAATCTCCGTGCCGGCTCCACGTTAAAAATCGCCGAGGTATCGCACTCAAATCGTATCGGCCCCTCGACTGGAGGAGTTTCGGGTAGTTTTTCGATAGTATGGTTTATGTAGACGTAGTCATGGTTAGGCATGTCAAATATCTCCGGATATCTCGTCTCACATTGCCTAACTTTCTCGACGTTGTAGAAAAATTGATGTGTAACGGGGTCGGATAACCTGGAGGTATCGAACCTACGACCCCCCATCTGTGTCAAGATACTCTCCAAACTATCAGGCTGGGTTATAATTTGTTGATGATCGTGTGGGTGTTTAAAGAACACCCTATATATCGCTCTCGGTATATAGGCTCCGGTTCCAAAGGTTCCGGTAGATGGGTGGTATGTTTGAATTGGGGACATGAGCATTGATCGTGCCGTTATCATATATCTTCTTGATGACAGAGGTAGTGCAGATACAGGATACCTGCGCCGTAAAGCCCCGGACGCCGGGTGCGAGTTAAAAGAATCAAGATACGAACGGCCTTGTGTCAGTCGCCTGATACTCTCAAGTCGGTTAACTGGGGCGTCATAAAGAGATAGCCCATCTGTACCAAAATCCATAAGCCAGCCTTCAAAGCCTTCCAGATTCCATCGCTGTTCTGCCCTGGTTAGCTGTTTGCGGGTTCTAGCAGGCGGCTGATGAAGCGTTACATTGACCTCTCCATCAATATCGGGAAGTTTTACGCCATATCCCAGGAAGCCACGGTTAGATTTCCTCAGGTCAGGATCAATCTCTACTTCCAAGGGTAGATATAGTTGCGGGTCCATATCGAGCATTTCCCTTTGCATAGCTCTTAGTTTCGGGTGTGTTGCCGTAATCTCTGGAAGTGATAGAATACTCTTTCTGACCATGAGGCCTTTCGAATTTCTTCCGGTAAATGTATGTTGCTTGGCTTTACCGCTCTCGATAAGTGACCTCATTGCATTCTTGACTGTTCGTGCATCAGGTTTCGTTGCTTGTTTCATTTTTAGCCACAGAGTCGTAAAGGGGTACCACATTTCACTCCCCATAGGATATAAACCCCCGGCCTTGTGTAGAATGTCTAGGAGTAGCTTTTTTCTAAGAACGCCGATTGAACCAGATCGGATATCTCTCTTAGGTATCCCCTTAATATCGCCGACTTCAGTGCTGGGTGCATCTGTTGCGTCAGGGGTATCAGTGATGGCTATTTCAGCAGCTTCTCGCAAATCAGGGCCCATCTCATCCACAGACTGGGTACTGTTGACAGCGACGGGATTCTCAAAGTAATCAGCCATAGGCTCTATCTTCATCTGGGTATCAGAAATTTCTTCAACAGCCTCGCTGCCCTGAGTTAGTGAAGGCGGCGCCGCAGCGGTTATAGGCGTTGTGGGTTGGGCAACTGCCCCCTGGCTGTTAATAGCCTGATGATTTTGGGATGGCATTACATCCAGTTCCTGCTCTGGTAACTGGCCGCCCGGACGTTCAGCGGTCTCTAGCTCAGTTTGACGCACAGAAATTTGCATTTCTACTTCATCTGAAACCCTTGAGTCCGTACCGTTAGTCGGTATACTCGGCTCCAGAGCCGCTGCCAATGGTGTTACTTCCTGACCGTCAAGTTTTCGTTTTTTCGGTGGTCTCCCTCTTCTTCGAACAGGGGTTGCCTCTGCATTTGCAGGTAGCGGTACGCTAATATCTGAGTGTCGTCTTTTCACTGCCATTTTGGGCGTTTCTATATCCCATTCTGCATCCGAGTCGTCAATACCCGTTTCTAACTGTATTGTATCCCCCTGATCGCCGTTTTCGTTGCTTATCTCATATGTCTGCCGTTGAGCAGCAGCTCTAACTGGGCGGCAAGGACGTCGTTCCATGGATAGGTTCGCAGACACTGCCTGTGTACTCGCTTCAACTGCTGGAGTGGTTTCTGTCTCTCCCATTGCAGAGGGTTCGGGACTTGTTTGCGGAACAAACCATTCGAATTCCTTAAGTCGTGATGATTTGAATACAGCAATACGACTTTTCCCTGGACGCCCTCGCCTTTTGCCAACGGGTCGCCGCTTGCCAAATGGTGTCACGTACACTCCAGTTGTTGGGCGATCCATGAGTAGAAGGTTATATTCTGTCCAACCTTCGTCAAGGCCCTGTGCTTCTAAGAGTTCCTTTCCAGTTAGTCCCTCATATGGATCTGACACAACTTTCCGCCTCTTCATCGGCCGCGAGGACATGTCTTCAACCCCATTTTGGCCACCTGGGGGTAATAATTGCAGAACAGAGTCGGAGCGGCCCTGTTTTGGTGACCTGGTGCCGAGTAATTGACGGTCATCCGTCTCAAATACCCCCGCATCTCGAGCACGCTCAAGCGCTGATCTTGAATTGCTCTTTCGGAAGAAATCCACGGCTGTAGATTTATGTTAGTAACTGGGGAATTAAGCAGACTTAGATATGACTTACTATATGTACCGTCCAGAAGTTCTACAGCAACCGGGTCATTATACGTAAGATTCCACTTTGCCGGTTTGGCAACTTCTAAACATTCGCGGAGGTTTGCATCACCTTTCCTCAAAAGATTTTGCGGCATTTCATCTAGAAAACCATACTGGTCTAAGATAGGCTTTGCATCGATTGGTGGAGGTTTGGCGGTTCGCTTTCCCCCCCTGGGACCTGCGGCAACGGCATCCCACGAAGCATGGCCGCCATTGACGAGAGAAGCAAAATTTCCAAATGAATAATGAATGTAATAATATACAGTCTTGTGGAGCGCTGTGTCGCGAACAAGGGCTAAGTGTCGAAGGTGAAGAGGTTGAGAGTGCTGCCATGAACTTGTCAGTCGGGAAAGAATGGTCTCCAAAGGCCGCCTAAAAAAAGCACCCATAGTCGCTTGGTTAACATTCTAAATAACAAGAATGTTAGTATTCATTAGCGCAGATTTCGATATATCTAGTAGGGAAACGAACAATATTGGAGATTCCCCGTGTCCCAGCCTGATTGATAGCATCAAACACCAAATTAGGCAGAGTTCTATCTGGCGTCCATTGAGGAACAACTCGACCAACATCAACGACATAGTTTTCTTTGTTCGAATCAGCTTCCAAGCTTGGGTCTACTACGATGTCTTGGTCTTGTTCTTGGTCTTCGTCGATGCCCATATCGCCGTCTAATCGCTCCAGTGATGACATCAACCCCTTGCTGTCTTCGTGGAAGAGTTTGATGTCTTTCTCCGTTGGTTCACGGATCAGCATTACCGAAGGGTGTAAAGACTTCATTGTTTTTGAATACTGAGATACGGCCCGTACTCGCCGGACGCAACCAATAGCCTCAAACTTCCGAATCGCCCTCCGTAATATCTTTCCGTGCCAACGATCTTGCATTCCCATTTTCTCCTTGAGGTCATTCCGAGTAATAACATTGTACTCCCTTAACAGTTCAAAGAGTCTCTCCCGCAAAACTGTGAAGTCTATTATCTTATTCCTGAAAGACTGAGTGCCTGTTTCCACAGTTGATGACGGATCATACGATAACTCTCCGGGCCCTAGCCCGGCGAATTTATTCAAAGTACACAAACTAGTTCTCGCAGCTTGGTACTGGATGGCTCGTTTTTCAATGTATCCCTTCTCCTGTAATAGATCGGTTCTCTTCGGGACTGACCGCTTGTCTTGCCCACTTAGACGCACAAGCTCTGACTGCACAATCCCTTTTTCCTTCCGGGACGCAATTACCGACAAAAGGGCAAATTCCAAAGGTAAAACCCTTGTGAAATCTGGTTCATGGCCAGTGATTGAGAGCCAGGTACGCTCTGGTGACACAAATACTGACAATTCATGGTGAGAGCTCGATGCCAGCCTTAATGCCGGGTCAATGGCCGGCTCCCGACCAGCATCGCTGGGCTGAGGGGGCACAAGATCATGCAGAGCAAGGGAGTTGCCCTCCCTATCTTTCCCGACCGAGACTTCGGGGTGGTCAGTTAGCCATTTCCAGACCTTAGCCTTGAAGGGTCTGTCAAGCTTGGGTATACGACGCGCTGCTGGAGCCCCATCACGTTCAACCCGATCATTTTTTTGGCGCTGCAGAGAGTAAAATTCATCGATAAACCCAAGAACTTCTCTCGGAGAGACCCCTATCCATCCTGTTAGCTCCTGTTCACTTACTAACTGTATAAGACTTATTTAAGCAACATCATCAATAGCTTTTCACACGCAATGACTCACCTTGATCACCGCGTAAGGATATCTCCTCCAGCAGATGTTCTATAAGATCCTTTAAACTTGCTGCCATAACCCCTTTTATTCCTTCGCATGGCTGCGTGTTGGCGTAGATCTCGGGAATACGCGATGTCGAAAATAAAATAAATCTCTCGTCTTTGTGGCAAGCGCGAGGTTCGAACCCGGGTTCACAGGTCACCTGATATGCTGACTTATCCGCCGACTTATCAAGATGACTCAGCTGACTAATATGATTGACTCAGCAAGCCTCGGCACTGGGTTCAGCCTTATGACATCATCACATACAACGTTTTTCTTCCTCACGTCACAAATCACCGTTCGTGCCGGGAAGATCTTGCCAGGAAGATCTAGTAGCCAGGCGCAGCTTGTTTGTATATAAGATGTTCGCCACTCGCTCGTCTCTCTCTAATGAAAACATGGGATTCGCTCATATCTCCTCCCCCAGCTTCAAATACTTGCATACTCGTTAGATTCGATCGTCGAAGCATCCGCTATACCGGAAAGCCACTTTCACGTCACTCATCGATGAACGCAAAAGGATATTTAACCTCCCAAAGTTGAAGAATGGATAAATTCGTGGTTCCAGGAGTCCCGGCGGTTCCTGGGCCGCCAGAGCTTCCCTACTCACTCAGGTCGCGGAAACGATCCATTGCTATATTCTGGACGCTCTTTGTCATCGATACTCTAGTCCAGCCGTTGGTCCTTTACTTTACCTTATGGTACTGCACCAGTCTATCACACAACTTGGGTACGTGTATGTATCCTGTGAGGATTGAAAACTCAATGCTAACCAATACTCGCTGCCAAATAGTGTTCACCATAAGCACCGCCGCGCTGGGAGGAGTCGCAGTTGTAGAATACTTCTATCGATTCTATAACTTGTATAGAAAGGGCTCAAAAGTGAGACCTTTGAATGCAAGGCGGTCATGGGTATGTCTAACCCCATCGCAAACACAATTGTATAGCGATTTCTAACGATCCGGCAAGCTTGATTTCTTCCAAGTGAACTTTACCATAGTATGGCTCATCCTCGCAGTAGAGCTAATCATGTACGTGTATGCTCCTTCGATCGATACGAACAGTTGCTAATTCGCATTTTTGGTTTAGAGGAACCGTTCAAGAAGAACCTTATAGTAAGAAACACTTCGTGGATCACTGTATATTCCACCAATGCTAACATATGTTTGTACTAGTCCGCCTTCTCGCCATGCCGCTACCGACAGTGATGTTCTATTTCGGTTTTGTTCATTTAACACTCGATTTCCTTCGTGCACAAGGCTACCGAGCCCCCTTCCGCATATCGTCGACGCCCAAAGGTTATGTTATGCCTACTGCCTTATACGTCCTGATTGAGGACGTTGTTGCCGTGGATGGCGGAGGTGGCCAGATATACCGGAGGGCCCTTCGTGACAGATACCTCTCCAGCCCGTACTTCAGGCAAATGCTTTTCGAAATGAACTGCTTCTGGGGTGGTGGATCAGTTGTCTGCGCAGCTATAATAACCGCATTGGTTTTCACTACACCGAGAGATGTAGCCTACACCGTAAGTACCCTTAACTAATGGCTATCTTTCGATGTGCTAATGTCCTCGCTAGCTTGGATGGTCCCTACCTTTTGTGTGGGCGGGTGCCTGGGTATTAATAACCATCCCATGGGTTCAGGCAGATCTCCGCAAAGAGAAAGAGGCATGGGGTAAATATTCCGTTCATGGGGAGCCATACACGGATGATATAACCTGTTCCACTCCTCAAACCCGATTTATATCCGCTTCAGGTCAATTGATGTCTTCGTTGCCAATCCAAAGGCCGGGGAAACCAGCCAGAGCAGAGGTAGGTAATACTGGAGCTGTATACGGCTCTGAGACCGTATGATGCACAAAATAATTTATAACGAGCATATGGGCGTATAAGGATAGATTGATACAGGATTTTTCATTCTAATTTAGTTGTATATTACCTATTTCTTTCCTTTGCGTTCCTCAGGCTGGAGTTGGGGATGCATCTTCAAAATAAGATTTATTATATTCTACCAGGAACCATATATATGCTTTACTTTCCTATTAGGAACCCTGGACGCTAATTTACATAATAATTAACAGTTATCTTTTCGGATAATTCATCTTTAGTGTTGCCCTCAGAGGCATTGTATTGTATACTTACAAGTATACCCATGTTCAATAACATAGCGGGTGTAAGAGTAAAAATAGCTATTAACAATAACCACACCAACTAACCCAATGATCTAACCATAAACCGAATGCTAAGTACAGTACCCCAAATGTCCATCCATCTATCTTCCATTTCCCAAATGGGAGACAAACGTCCACATGCCAGGTGGCCACCCATACAAAAGAACAATGCTAAACAACAATGATAAACAGTATCTAACGAAAGGAGTATTTGAATAGGAAAAGGAACTCCAGCGCCAATCTCCAGTTGCAGGGTATATCGTGTCCTTGGGCTAGAAATTGAGGCAAACGTGTGCCCCGCCTCCACCGTTAACTGTACGGTGCATAAAATGCAGTGGTGAAAAATATATAAAAAGAAGAAACAAAAACATAAGGTATAAGTTCTAGCGCCAAGGCTATAAAATATGCTCTGAAGGGGTTGAAACGAAGTATCTAGCATTGATTAAAAAAAAGAAAAGAAAAAGGCAGCGAGCGGAGAGATAGGGGGGATTATATGCATAGAATAGAAAACAAAGGCTCAACTAAGTGGTATTACTACCTAATAACGTCCTTTTCATAGCCCATTGTGGGTTATGCGCCAAGGTATAGAATGCGGCTATAGGAACGGACTGGCTGAGAATTGTTTGTTGGGTTCAGTCTAACGAACCGAGAATTTTGCGCCCAAGGAATGACAAGGGTTTTCGCCGCTGCCTACAGGTATTCAGTTAGCAGGATTTACCAAAAACAAGTGGGCAGTTATTTTCACCTTTCAGAGCCATCGTCTTCCATATTTTCGCTGTTAACAGAGGCACGACTAGTCGTAAAACGCCGGCGTGAAGCGCCTGATTTGATACTTTGTTCCTGTTAACTAGTCAGCATCTATATTTAGAGCCGTAGAAGTATCTAGAAAGGTTAACTGACATCTTCTTGTTCCTCCATTGTGGGGTTTCTGACAGGGCCAGTATCGGAATGGGCTGTTTGGGACCTTGCAGGAATAGTAATAGACTCAGAAGACGCTGGGCCACTTGTCTGAAAATTGCGCGAATTTAAAGACAATGCGGGAGAAGCAGACCGTTCAGTCGAAGTACGACTAACGATACTGTTTGAGCCGTCGGAGTGAGGAACGCTCAAAATGGATTGTCCATCTAGCAATTGAGACGAGCTAGCTAACTCTCGAAGGCGTTTCTGTTGTTGTTTTGTCGGCCGATGATGGGAGAACTTGTTACCCAATATTGCAGGCGTATGCGAAATCAGGGCCTTGATAGCATCTTTCTTAAGTCGCAAAGCAAGGTCTAAGTTCGACCACGATTTATTTCGATACTCAAGAACTGGCAACCTGAAAACAAAGTCATGGATGTCTTCGATATTCCGCTCTCCCTTGCCCTTGTAGCTTAAACAAAGCACGACATCATTTATCTTCACATGGGTGAGAATCATGAAATTCGAAGCGCGAGACATCATTCGGGAGAGATCATCTGCTCCGCTGGTTTTATCCAACTGCACTTTAGTAGGCTGTCGTTTAAGAGTGGGCCGTTTTGGCTTCTCCTCCGTCTTATTCCCAGCTTGACTTCCCAGAGACCAGTCCGAAGCCTGTCGTTTAAGCACCGTAAGGCTGTCCGCAGAGGCCTTTTTCGCCAAAGTACGCCGTGTAGGTACCTGAGACGTAGAACGGCTCCTGTCATCTTCGGCTTCATGCCTTCGAGGAACTGGATCCTTGACTAGTGGAGTCATAAACATCGACTTTTTGATTCTGCCGGGAGAATATGAACGCCTTTTATCGGGTAAAGCTAAAGTTGGCGTCAATCGCTGTTCAACTGCACCAAGACGAGAAGTTTGCCTTTCATCTGCCGATGTGCTGGCAGTGCTCATAGCTGGAGTATTGACGCCGCTAGTTCCATCGGTATCTGAATCATCGTCTGGGGGATCTATCTGTTTTATCATGAATGGTGAAAAGCCCCCATTCTCGAAAGCGTTCGGTCCAACAGCAGGAAACGCATATTCGAAAAGTTTCTGGCCTAGTTCTCGTTCCAGTTGTATTTTAAGCGGGAAAAGCGTTACCTCGAAGTCGTTAAGGACCGGGATTCCGGCAATGGCCTCAAGCATGTACCATTTGACGTGAAGCATTTTGCCGTCGTCCTTTGGTTGGGGGCCTCCTCGGTGGTCATCCCTGTAGGGAAGTATCACTTGTGGGTATAGTGCTTCTGGTAGCAAATTAAGCCCATATATGTTTCCAACTTCTATAGTATTGTGATTTGATCCATCAATGTTATCTGTCCTACCATACGCGGCATCTCTCAGCTGAAACTCCGCAACGGGCTCTTTACTGTCAGTCATCAGATGCCATACGATCTCGGATGCAGCAAGAGTCCACCGTAGAAGCCCACTTGATGAAGATTTTGCACGATCGTCACTCTTTCTCTGTGATGTTGTAATAGCTTTCATCATAAAGAATAGCTCGTCTTCGCAAGTTATGAGGTCTTTCTCTAGTGATACCCTATCCGCCAGCCCTTGTGTGTTAAGGTCTTTGGCCCGAATTTGGAACAGGCTCTTAATCTCCTCAAGATAGCGGATTCGCTGCTGGAGACGATTGACAATCTCTGGTGCACCCCTAAGATCACTAAAGTCTGATGCCAGCATGATTTTCTCTAGTTTCTCAGCACGAACTTGTTCTCGAGGCTCACTGTACATGAGGAGGTCGAGGGCAATTATGTACAGGGAGTAGTACTGTGACGAATCACAGATTGCCCGGACTTGTGGGAATTCGACGGATATTTGGTCCATCCTGTGCTCGTCAGGAGCAGGATAGCTGGCGTGTCCGTCCTCTTGCTCTGTCTCGCCAGCAACCCTCTCATTAAACTTCAGCCGCAGGGTGTTAAACTTATCATACCGTAGACTGGCAGAAGTTTTTTGTATAATCCTCGAGAATCCAGAAAGATCAATATCGAAATCGAACATAGCTTCCACTGAGACCCAAGGTGGCCATGAAGACCCAGGGGTATTGCCGTATCCATTACCACAATAGATATGTATATGGTTAGAGAAGCTCTTTTGGTTCGCAACGAAGAACTGCGCGCTATCCATACTAAGTGTAAACTGTCGCTGTACCAGTCCGCTGACATCATCGGATACGCGGTGCTTGTCCATAATGGATACGACCTTTAGTTGCATCCCTTTAGCGGTAACAACTGCGACGGATTTCTTATTCTTCTCACTTTGTAACTGAATCTGGGGCGCAATTAGCCTCAAGTGATAACTGTTCTGCGGCGTAAATTCAGGAGCAATAGTTTCGCTCGCGTTCGAACTTAATGGAGGGCGTTCGCTATCGTTAGGAGCGGGCGGCTCAGCAGTTACAAATCGGGTGGCATCGTTAAGTAGCTGCTCAATTCGTTCCTCGGTGGAGAGGTCTTCTTCTCTTTCAACTTCAACAGCCGGACGAGTATCGGCAGTCCAGGATTCCCGTTGCTTCTTGTCCATGGGCCGACGTTTAGTCTTTGCTTGCTCTTCGACAATGTCCAAAATGAATTTCACAGCACGCCGCGACATGTAATACACAAATCCACGCCTCTGGTTGACTTGGTGTATATATCGCAAGATTATGTTTCTCAAGGAATTGTTCCACTTTAGTTGAATATTATGGATGACGAATCGATTGTCAAAATCACTTGCAAATTCATCCTCCGCGGAAGATATCAAAAGATCACTATCTCCACTCTCACCAGGGGTGGTAAGGCTATCGGTCATGCCGTTCAGGACGAAATGCTTTTCAAGGCGCTGCAGTTCATCCTGGAGGAATTTTTGTCGCTGTTCAAGCGATAGGCCATGTCTAACAAGCCTCTCATATTGTCTTCGTGACTCATCGTCTGCTATACCATCACGTATAGAACGCAGTTCGAATTCACCAACAATGCGTTGGTGGGATGATGATTGCTCCTCCAGAACGTTAAGACGCTCCTTAAGCAGTTCAATCTGCACTCGCCGGGGATCATGATCCTGTGACATGACGCAGAAATGCGTTGGCTCATCACCGAAGGGGCTATAACCTGGTTCGTCTGGCCCAACTTTAATATGGTCCGTTTGGCGGAAAAACGAAAACCGAGGAGAGTATGCAAGTGGAAGAATCTGTGTCCTAGGATTCGATTCTGAAGGCAGGACCCAATCCAACTCAACGAAGTCATCCATATCAATCCAATTAAGATCTTCATCGGGAATCGTGAAATTAGAAACATCTGCGGGCTGAGCCAAATCTTGGTAGATTGGGCTGTTATCATCCTCGGTAGCGCCATTCGAATCTGGACTAGCAATGGATGATACAGCACGACAATCAGCAGCAATGAAATCTAACTGTGCTCGATTGATTTGCATAGAACTCGCTTTTGTTGGTTTCAGTCGGCCCTTGATGACAGTCGTATACTCACGTCGTTGATGGAGATCAAGCATGAAACTATCCAGCCTAACTTTCAACCCAGTTGCAAAAACGACGTCTTCCTTATAGTCTTCTGGATCCTTATGCTTGTAGATATGGGATACAAACAATGGCGAAAGAAATAGTTTGTACTTAATGGTACCGAGATGACGACTGAATTTCTTGCTAGTTTTCGTCAGGCCAGGGAACAGGGGCCCCTGGCGAACTGGGAGGGACATAACTCCAGAAAATAGAGACCACCAGCTGAAGAAGTGGGTAAAGAACTTGGGAGTCAGATGGACCGTATTGTAGGAAGCCGACGGCTCTCGGTTTGTCAAAGTCCAAACACGGGAAACGGGTGCAACAACGGCCAACGAAAGATGGATGTGGTTGCTTCGGAATCCACGAAAGGCGTCATAATCCTAATCCAATATTAGTATTATGATAACGTTTTCCTATTAGAGAACAAAGCAAAGTTGTACCTTTAAAGTTTCAGGACTTAAATGCATCGGATTGCGTAGCACAACCTCATAATGTGGCTTAAAGTCGAAGCACCTGTCTGTACCATTCGTATTCCGCTCAAAAACGAGACCTGCAAGCCAACGGACATTTCCTGATAATTTCATTATGACTTTCTTGAACAATGCATCATTCTTCGCAGATCCCCTGGAGGTGCCAGTATTGAACGATGGGGACTCATATGAATACCGGGCTTGGCGGTTATAGTCAGGAATAGCAAGGACATATTCACCACTTGTAACGGCGAAGAATTCCTGGGGGTCATCATTGGTACGTATACCCCATTGGACATCTTTACGCCAGCACATGACGAAACCCGCGCCAAAGCCAGTAACGATATAGGGGTCACGAGAGCCTGTATTTTAGGATCATCATTAACAACCACCGCAGTAAAGGAGTCGTTGCATGATCAAATATCCACATACCTTTGAGTCTGAAATGGACATCACCATCCCCTTTCCAAATCCAAAGTAACCTTGAATGGAAGCTTAATCTTATCTTATCCCAAAACCCAACACGCTCCGAGGGATCTATCTCGGGCTTGGTGAAATTCTCAATAATTTTCATAACATCTTGTATAACTGGTTGGTAGGACATTCCCCATGATATCGTGGTAGGTTGATTTGTGTTGATTTCAATTGTCGGGTTAGAATAAGTCTTCACTGGAGCAACCGTCCGACGGACATCAACTGAAAATCCGTCCTGCATGGTACCATCGGACGCAGGTGATGGAGGGACAATATTAACCATGACCTGGCGAGAAGAGTCAGAATCGCGGAATTCTTCAGCGATAACGAAATCGGTCTTGAGAGACCAAGCCGGAACGCGTGCTGATTGCCCCGGGCCTAATGGGGGGATATGAATTAGGTCGAGTGGGTAATCTCGTAGATTAAATCTCGCCTCTCCCATTTCCAGCCGAATGCTCATCGGTATCAACAAGGCATATTTCATATCTAATGGCATTCCTTTGCCAATCCTGTGGAGATACTGGGGGTATTCATTCAGTGGGAACGATGGTGCGTCCAGAGAGAAACCAAAATCGGTTATCCGAATCGCAAGTAAGCCCGGTCTGCTTGGAATCGGTATTATCCCGGGAATTTCTTGGATACCATCAGGGGGTTTATCAGCTCCGACAAAAAGAGCTCGCAGATCTTTAATCGCAGCGTTTTGAAAGTGAATTGAGATATCAATCTTTTTCTTCCAAGAGCGCGCGTTGTGCTCCTGGAGCCTATTCCATGCCTCATCAGCCGAAAGAGTGCAACGATCAGAGAAATTCGGCAACTGCCCCATATCATATCGACCTTTTGGGTAGGCCGTCCTACCCCTCGACCTAGATCGCTTTCTAGGCCGGCTGTCCGCACTTGCACTTCTCTGAAAGTCACCGCTTTTGCGAGAACTTGTGTAGGGCCTATCGGTTGCAGAACGAGGAATTTGGCTCCTGAGACGGATGGTGGCATAACGATCATCCTGGATTTCTCTAAGTTTCTTCATTTTCATATGATAAGCTTCCTCGCGGGCAAGGCGCTGTTTTTGCTCCTGGAGTCCCAGACGATAGATACATCCGAGTTTCCACTCGAACGAGTCATCCTCTATCTCGAAAACCATTGATTTGCTTCGTAATGAAATCTTCGGCACACGCTTTGGTCCACACGGTGGCTTGACCATGTTATGAGAGCTAGACTTTGTCTTCATGCGGTGACCGAGCAGCTCAAGCGCCTTGAACGTGTTGACAAAATTATCAAATACACGATACATAATCATGTGTGGAGGAACAGCCAGACGAATAAAATCGGCAGAGATATCATACGACTTTGTGGCTCCTAGGGTCTCTGCTTGCTTTGTCCGGCTCTCTCTAAGCCCAACACGAACGCCTCCAACACTAATTATCCTGGTCCAGGTACCCTTGACCTTGGGAGGCTCCACATGAAGACGAATTAGATGTGATCGAATGAAAGGCGGCGACCAGCGATGTCGACCCGCAACTAGTCCATACACCTGTAGCAGCATCCTTGGATCTAGCGGCATTACACCTTGGACTTGAATCGATGGCACCTTTATATCGAATGTGGTAAGTTCAGCCTTGGAAGAAGCAATCCCAGGTACTTTCAGCGAGGAGGATCTGCGTTTCGGTCCATAAGTTTCCATCGTGGTAGATGAGTTGAAAAATGCATCCTTAATCGCAGTAGCTGCGATTCCAATTGCATAGCATCGATAGAGCGAGTGTTTTATTACTATTTCGTGAATGATAGAGTTGATATGGAAAATAGGCCCCTGGAGGTCGCTTGATGTAGTAAGGGCAATTTCAAACCGGGGCACTGAGAGAAAAGCGTCTGGTTCCATGTAGTCGACAGACTCCATAATGAAGCTCTCCAGCTGCCGTACGTGGAAGGTTAATCGTCTACCATCTGATGGTCGGGCATATGACTTTCCAGAGGGCGATGTGGGAGGGAATCTGAATTGGTCGTCTGAGATAGCTGAGTGGCTAGGGGTTCGGCGTCGCATAGATCGTGGGTTAGGTTTTGGCTTTTGCAACTGATAATCCACCGACCATCCACCCAGATGAAGGACGATTCCCCTTGTAGCAGGGCCAACGGTAGGGTCTGATCCTGCAATCTCAATACTAAAAGCAGATGATTCAAACTGGAATCGAATTAGCCATGGAGGTAGACGCCTCAGAAGGCTGGGCGATGGCGCATCAAGTGAGGAATTCTGCTTTGATGGCATAAGTCTCTTCAGCTGCTCTACGGCTTGGTGAAGGCCTCGCGTGACCTCTCCACTAAGGATATGAATAGAAAATGAATTCATAGAGCCAGAAACTGCAACAGCAATCTCAGTTGTTGCGTTTATATAACACTTGAGGTCCATGGCATCTGTGGCAAGGAGGCGATGTCTAATCCCAGAAGCAGTTTGGTAGTAGATCAAATGAGAGGAGATCCGGTAGGTGGCAATCAATGAATACTGGGCCCCTTCTCCGACAGAATGTGACGACTCAATGTCCAAGGAAATGGAGGATATAGAGGAGACAAGAAGATTATAATCGGGCGAGTTGGATGAGTCTGAGGTCGGGAGTACGAATCGAAGTACCGGTTCATGGACGGAGAGTTTAATTACTGCCTTTGGTAAAAGGCGTGACATAAGAAAGTGTTTATTTTGGGAACCGGCGCTCGAGGAAGGGCCCTTTGCCCGTAGTAGAGCTAGAATGTTGGATAAATGTCGCGATTCCAGGTCCATAGAAGGAGACGTGACCACGAAGTTTGCAAAAATAACATTTGAGTTCCGCTCAGCGGCATCCCGATGGCTGTCTGCCAATGCCATCGTTTTAGAAGGGAGGGTGGTTTTAATCGTTGTGGTGGCCATTGGAATGTATATTAACTTGTCATGTTCGTCCATGTTCTCGCCTAGCGAGATAGATGAAGATATAGCAGCTATCAAGGCTTGGTGGGCAATATCGTCACGCTGAAAATACATCCTGTGGGAAGGGTGTGCGGGATCCATTCGGTGGAAGTCGATACCGACTTCATGGGTGTAAAAGTTTAGGTATAATGGCTTGTTCATAGGCTCAGGTTGTTTCACCGTGCTCGATATTCGGAAGAAGCTCAAAGCAAGCTGGAAGTCCTGGATGCCGCGGAGTAGGGAGGCAATGAATTCTTTAGATTCAGTAAGGGGATGGGTCATCACCTCCTGTTGGGAGTCCTGCAGTTCAGACTCTAATTCCTCTATGATATTTCCCAGCGCTGTTTCGTCATCGGTATCTTCGCAAGAGGTTCCGGCATCAGGGGTTGTGTCATCCGGCAACGATAGCCCCTTTACCCGCAGTAGAATGGCGCGAACATCATCATACGGAATGTGAAGTCTTCCAACTTTAACGGAGATCGAGACTTCCCGTAGACCCTCCACGTCTTTCTGGAGAAGGCCGTGAATGTTGATTCCAATATTATCGAAGATTTCCTTGTGTTCACAGCCATCCAAGGCCAGTAAAATATTGCGCGCATTAAATATCCATTCGGGAGACCGTTTGCCGTCCGAGGAGTCTTCACTCTGTCGAAACTGCTTCCCACCCTGCATAGCCTTACGCCGCGCATCCAAGGACATGGTCAGGGCACCGATATGAAGCTCCCCGGCATCTTGAATGCGCAGGGTTGTTTCGGTGGCGGATATATCGATGAGCGCCAACCATTTAATCTGCCTAAGCAACCGCTTGAGCTTCTCTTTCATGCCCTTGAGCATCTTCCATGTCTTATCCCATGACGCCGACTTGTGTGGTATGCGATCCCCCTCCTCCGGACACTCGCTCTCTGCCGCAACTCCATCCTTCCCCAACCCCTCTGCTGTTTGCCCGGCGGCAGCTCGACGGCGAGAGCTCGCAAGAGCCTGCAAATCAAGGGCAACTGTAGCCCGCCTAATCCTCAAACTGATATATGTAGGCTGGACGAGCGAGGGCCTATGCACCGAGATCCCAATCCCTCCGAACTTGATGTGAACCCCCTCCCGCGGAGAATATGCGATATGTCGTAGCGAGAAGTAGCCGATCCGCTGTATGGAAACTCCGGTAGCGATGCGGATAATCGCAAAGAGGACGAAGGAGGAGATATAGACGAGGACGAGGGCGACAAACACTGTCGTTGGGCTCAAAAGGGCCATGCCAAATGGCAGAGGTCCCAGGGCTCGAAACATTGATCAATCCATGCGGCAGGAAGGGCGACGCTACATGGCATCGAGGTATCGCAACAAGCTCCAGCCACCGAGTATCTCTCTAATGGCAGACTCGATATGCTCATGCTCAGCGTGCCCCTGCAGCATGCGAAGGAAGCGGAGGAAACGGTGCGCTCTTTGAACAGGTGTAACTAGGTCGCCGCTAGGAGGATTCGCGTTTCGAGGCACAAATAAATAGGGCCAAGTGGCAAGGATGCGCAATATATTGATTCTGCAGGCCGTAGCGTACGCCGTTCGCCTCCTATCCGGAACCCAAAGCTATAGACAAGAGCAAGGAGCAGTCTGCGGATGATGCCTGAGGTTCAGAAGTGCGTTCATCTCTCTCTCTCTCTCTCTCTTTTTTTTTGGTGGTGCAGATCTGGGCTGATGGTCACCTGCCAAGTCGTGGATAGCGTGGACTTAGGGGATCTCGGAGATATAAAGATATCTCAGGGGGGCTTAAAGAGATCCTTTTATAGCTACGGAGTAACAGGGTGCAGGGCACTAGGCTGTGGATGTTGGAAATACTTCATTCATCGGGTTTAAATAGTTAGTTGACAGGTTGCGGAAGGTCTAACAGGCCAGCCTTCAAACGGGAGCAGCATCAAAACTACAAACCAAGGAAAATGGTACAGGGAAATGTTGAGAAAATGTTGAGAGAGCTGATAAAAGAAAGACAGGAATATATGTACAAGTCTAAACAGCACGGTAACTGTCCCAGAACTCCATGTATATATGCTTGCCAGCATGGCATAAATTTGAATCCATAGAAAAATCACCAATCCACGAGAACCCCAGGTCAAGGTCACGTAACTCCACGAGATAACATTAAGAGATCTGCTCTCAGATCAGGCGTCGTTGTCTCCGTCGTCTCCATCCTCCTTCGGTGCGGTCTTCTTCCGGCATTCGAGTGTTCGACACCGCCGCGAATATGTAAAGTCGGGTGCGTCGGTTGGCTCGCTGCGGGCCTTGATCGTGGTTGTCTTCCCGATTTCACCTTGCAGATCACCCAGGCCGATTTGTCCGGCAGATGGACTTGGCCATGGGTCGGGAGTAGGGGGGAATGTCTGCGTGTAGAGCACCTGTTTGTCGTTGACCCAGACCGTCATGACGGGAGAAACTTGGGTAGGCACTGTTGAGACTGCACCAGGCGGCGCATCGACAACGGCGCGGACTTTGAGGGCTGGCTCCGGTGTCTGAGCTGGTCCATCGTATATTTCACGAGATGGCTTCGTTGGTGAAGATTGTGACGGGGTTGTGGCTGCTGGGCCTTCCACAGCAAGTGCACCGGTGAGGAGTAACGACGAGGCAGTGAGTAGGTACACAGCAGAAGACTTTGCGAGCCGCATTTTTGTGACAGGCTTATTTTTCGTGACAGAGAGCCAGGAGTTGAAGAACGGAGAGATCCAGGAGGCAATAGATGGCAAAAGGAGTCGTAGAAGAAGTTGTAAAAGAAGTTGTAAAAGATATCGAGGAGTCAACCGACAGTGCTGGCGGAAGACGAGGGGCGGCCACCGACGGGATATGGATAATTGGCTACCAAAGAGCGACTTGGTTAAATATCATGCCTGGTTGAGCGAAAGCTGTTCGATCTGTTGATAAACTTGATGTTTTCCGTGGTTTCACCCAGCGACACGTAATTATGTCACGTGATATACATCGTCATAGCAGGAGTATATGGGCAAAGGGGCTGGAAGAGACAGGAGGAGAAGATAAATGGTGGCTGGTTGCTGTTCATGTGTGACCAGACACTGGTGGCTAGAGGATAGGTCGTAATAATGTACAGTTGTAGGGGTTGAACGAGCTGTAGCACTTGGGCAGAGGTAGATATATATACCCGAAGCCGACTAAAGATGAGAATTGAACCATTAAATATTGTAAATAGAGAAAAGCCGGATCATCAATCATTCGTCAAGTATCTTGTCCCAGTCCGGAGTTACCACAAACTTGCCACTGACCTGCGACATGGCCCAGAGCCTCTTGTCACGATCTGAAGAGCCGCCGTCAGTGATGTTGTCTGACAACAGCACGGCATCCTGTATAAAGCCAACAGTACTGCCTTTGGTGAGCTCGAAGCTGACTCCACCCCAGTCTATGGTTGCTCGGCCGGATTTGTGTATGTTCAGCTTTCCCACACGCCCACGCGGTAGAGCACTGTTTGTCGCCGTGACTAGAGGAGTTGGTGCGTTGGCGTTGGCAGCTGGATTGACGGCACCGTCCTCTCGTTTTATTGTTACCGACCCTTGAGCTTGGGGGGTCGTCCCCGCGGGCAGAGTCGTAGCAGCTTCAGTGACGGCTTCACCTTGCTCAACAGTATTGGTCTTCTCAGTCATCGGTGGCACAAGGTTAGGTGTCATCGGTGGGAACTGGAGTAGAAATAGCTGGCCCTGGCGTTCGTCTTGAGGTTTTATAACACCCTCGGTTTCGTCTTCGTCCTTTTTCCCGACTTCCGTTGTTGAACTATCTGGTGCTTTTCCAGCCGTTGCCAGGCTCCCAAGAGTAGATTTTAGGTAGTCAATATCCTCTTCGTGGCGATCGTACTCTTGTCGTTCTTCCTCTGTCTGTAGTTTCGTCCTTGGATCCTTTTTCTTCCTTGTCTTTATCGGCACTTTTGGCGCAACTTCTTCGGATATGGGTGGAATAGTATCGTCGATAATCGCATTCTCATCTGTAGGCTCCGTTTTGATACGAGGGCCGTCCGTCGTCGAAAAGGATTCCTTTATCTCTCCCATGACAACATCATCGTCGTCATCTTCCTCTAGATCAGAATCATCGGAGCGGTCATCCTCCACAAATAAGCTGTCTTCTGCGGCTCCAGCTTTCTCCTTTGCCAGCCTCCTAAGCTCCGCCGACTTGCTCGCACTTGCGCTCGCTTCACTGGTGATACCGGTTGATCTTTCAACGTGCTCATGCCTCTCAACACGCACAGGTCGGAGCCCACGACTTCCTCCCGTAGGCGTAGACTTTGGCAATGGGGTTTTACCCTTGACCGTCGTACTAGCAGCAGCACTCTCACCCTCCGAATCGCTCTCGAGATTGATATGGTCAATGCTAAACCGTAGCCCGTAATCGCTGCCTTCATCAGACGAAACGTCCCGGCTGTCGTGGTCCGCACCACCCTCACTCTTGACTCCATACACACCAGACAATTTCGTCGAGCGGCCACCTTTACCCTTCCATTTTCCTCCTCCTTGTCTTCCAGGACCAGAACCTCCTCCCAGAGGCCCAGATGCACCGCTGGATCCTCCCCTTCCACGTCCTCTGCCTCCTCTGCCCCTATCCCCACCCCGAGATGATCTCCGCGCCGCATTCGCAGCAGATATTCGTTCCCGTAATCTCTCAGCCTCAAAATTCTCTAGAGCTTCTCGTTCCTCTTTGCTCTTCCGTGTGACCACCTTCGGCTGGAATTTCAAGGTTGGCTTGGGCGTTGAACCGTCTGGATTCAGTGGCACGAGACTCCCGCCTGGCGTTCGTTTTTTGAGAGACTGTAGGCGCTGGACCGGCCGTCCGCGCCCACTCGCTGAGCCTCCACGAGCTGTACCACCGGTGCCTGAAGGCCCTGGGGTAGCCGAAGAGCCATCTGGATTGCTTGGTTGCTGTCTTCCAGGTGGAGGTCTGTTTGGCGGGGGATTGGGTGGCATGTTTATCGAGGGAAGGATATATTGAAAACCGGTGGAAAAATAATAGTCGTATGCTTTCGTATTAATTGAATATGTCTATTAAATCTTTCATTGAAAAATACCAGCAGGCGCAGCATGTAAAAGCGCTCTGGCAATCATCCAGCATGTTTGCGACAAAGTCATAAAAATAATCTGAGGTTTAACGCAGTCATTTATGCGGTGTAATTTTCAGCTGTATTCCGAATACTGTACCCACCAAAAATGATGTCTTGGCACAATATTCCTATTGTATCATTACGCAAAATTACCGGCTATTGAAGTCGCAACTTTTGCTCTATAGAGAGAAATCGACAATAGAGAAAAAAGAGCATTTATATTCAGACGTCCATTGATTCTATTAAATAAACTAACTAAAAAGGCTAAGTTAGTCAATTGGGCAGTGGCAGAGTGTCACAACATAGCGGCAGAGGACAAGACAGGCCAGAAGCAATTTTTTGTTTTCAAATACATCAGTAGAAGCAGAATGCAGCTGGCAAACATACTACACAGAAGCAGGGCACGAGAGAAAGAGGGACTCAGCTCAAGGCAACTTGGAGAGGCTCCATGGACAGGGTCAAAGCAAACAGAAGCGGAAGGAAAAGGGAAAATATAAGATCAATATAGAGATTAAACAAGACAATAGACAGCCGAATAGGTACATGTTGAAAAGGAGCGAAATAAGGAAAATGTAAATGCAGCACAAAAAACAAAAACTCACAGCGCCTTTGATGTTAATGAAAGTCACAAGAGGCATAAGGAAAATAATGGCCAGATGATACTTGAAGCTGGTAAGCATGGTAAACGACTAGGTAAACCAGGAGCTAGGGACAGTAAAAGCAGAACATCGAGGCGAACATACAAGAAAGCCACCCATAAAAGAAAAAAAAAGGAAGTCTAATAGTGATGATAATTTGATGTTAAAAACTCCTTGGTTGTTGATTTGGTTGTTGCAGATATAAACACAAGTCGTAAGTATAACCGAAACTCGAAAGCAAAATGCGTTAGCGACGAAGGATATGTGCCTGCACAAAGGACGATACCCGATCCCATTGCCTGTGGCAGTGGTTGCTCTAGGAAAGAAACAGCTGAAACAATGATACTTCATTCGCCGGGGGTGGAAGACGGTCGATGTCGATGGCACGAGGAAGAGGGCATGCACTCTCATAAAGATATCGTAGCGATCAACGCTTCCGTTTCTTACTCTTATCAGGCGCAGCTGACGTAGTAGACGAGACCGTAGACTGTGCGACAGTAACTGGCGGCTCTTGGGAATTGGTTATCCCAACAGAAAGGTCCTTCTTCACGGAAACGCCCATGTGGCGCCCATATCGGCCCTTGCGACCATTATTCTCGTCCTCGCTGATACATCCCTCGATGCCGATGCCAGCATCCTTGCATCTCTGGCAGGGGCGCTGGCGATCGCAGCCCTTCTTGCTCTTACGGCATCTCTGGCAGCGAGGCTTGGTAGACAGATCCTCTTCGTCGACGGCCAATTGGTTGTGGAAGTTCACTCCTCCTTGTTGCGCGGTAGCTGGAAGTAATGGTGGCGGCACTGGTTTAGCGGCACTGGTGGGGGCCTGTTTACCCTTGCGAGATGCAGAGGTAGGGCGATTCTTCGCATTGCGGTTTGCCTTGGCCGTAGAGCCGTGTTTAGAGCCAGGCGCTTTGGTCGAGGCTACGGTTGCTGTTGCGCTGGCCGATTTCCTCGAACGCTTAGTTCGGGAGGCTTGTGCCTCATAAAGGGGGTCGTCGTCATATTCACTCTTGATGTTGTCATGAGACGCCATGTGTTGATACTCCCCGTCAATATCATCGCTGGTTGGGTCACTGCTTTCACAGCTGGGAAGAATCTCGTCTAATGACTTGTGCTTCCTCATCAAACCTGGCAGCGAGGCGCTGGATTCGCGACGTTCCCTGATTTTAGTTGGGAGGTCACCTTCGTCTCCGCTGGCATCTGAGATATCGGTGGTTGCGCCGGTGGATGAGGGAGCGTCTGCGATTCCACTGAAGGCATCATCGACGGTGGATGTAGAGTTACGACCGTGCGAGAAGTTAGATGTGTCTCCGAGTCTGATCAATTGCATTGCGACATCTTCATCTGAGATGCAGCTAGCAATGGTTGGATCAGGGGTGGGCAAGATGCCATGGCCGTTGACTGGGGTTGCGTAATGCACCGCAGAGTTAGAATTGGTGCGGTTACGTAGCCTATGACCATGCTGTGGTACGGTAGGGGTTGCGTATGGGTTATTCCCGCTGCCATTTTGGAGGGAATGCAACTTCTCGTGATGTCCAAAGCTCTGAGGAGAGGCGAGCGCTTGGTAGCCGCTGAATGCGTTCTGGTTTGGCCTTGCGAATGGCGAAGCATCGAGGGCAAGAGAGCGTCGCTGTGGAGAGATGGAGGATGCCGAAGTCGTCCGGGGCACTTGAGGAGGAGCAAACAAAGGAAGCTCCTAGAGTAGGGAATAGAAAAGCGTTAATATCAATTCCCAAGCAATGATGGCAACCCTAAGACATGCGAGGTGTCTTGGGGCGATACTTACCGAGCTCTCGAACTTTGGGCGCTTCCTTCTCCCATCCTGTAGAATATTCTCCATACTAATATCGGCGCTCCCAAAATGGTCACTCTTGGTCCTTCTTGTGCCATTCACTGAGCTCTGGCCGCCATCGCTGTCGCTGCAGGGCATATGTGCGTCATCATGGAAGCTTCCGTGTGTGCTTGAGCCACGGCTCTTGACACCGGCGCGGGAGGATTTCTGCCTGGAGGCGCTTCGGCGACCTCGAGCAGGAGGGGAGACGCTTCGCTTTCCGGCAGCAGCGCGAGAGGTAGGGCGGGATAGGGATTGACCGTAACCTAATGTTTGGTTGGGCTGAGGAGGTGGCATCGAGAATGGTTCTCCCAATGTAGGGCGTGGATAGCCATCCATTGGGGAGACGGCGTAGTACGACGGCGGCGAGTGTTGATCGGGGTAGTGATGGTTCGGTATCACACGGACATAGACTGTCATACTGTTCTTGAGGTTTTCATACCGTGCAATGAGGGTGTTGCCGTCCTGATCCTCGAAGCTGACGCCGCTGGCCGTTCCTTCGTAGATGCCGTAGAAGTTTTTGACGGTGGTGACGATTGAGTCTGTGGTGTCATGCGGGAAGATCTGGACCCTCATGGGGATGCGGGCTCGCATTTTCGAGGTTTCGTCAAGCAGGAGTTCAAAGGCAACATGCTTTGGGGATGGGTTTGAGGGAGAGCCATGCTTGACCTGGCGGTCAACCTGATGGTCGTCATGGTATGTCTGAGCCTCGGCGACCGGGTTGCCAGTTCCTGACCCCTCGCAGTCATGAGCCGAAGGCTGCATTCTCACCCGTTGTTCCTGAGGCATTTCCGATGGATTCTGACCTCGAACAGCTGGGTTATAGCTCCGTCGTTGGCGCAGTGAGTGTGCGACGATGGACCTTGATAGGGGCACCAAATTTCACTTTGTCTCATCCACGAGTATGGGAGATGGCAAAGAATATGGTCTCAGGGGGTGGAATATCGAGTGTACAATCTGACCAGGCGGTCAGGTTTGTCTGTATTGTGATGATGTTGGAGGTATCCGTGTTGATTTATGGGTGTGGAAATTTCTTAGTATAAGCGGTGGAAGACGATTGACCCTGCAAACTCGCCAAAGGGAGGTCAGCACCTTGAAAAGAGTCAAAAGCAGTAGAGAAGGGATGATTGTATCCCGACATGTATGTATCGTGCAGAAGCAGCCCTCAGGACAGGCAGACAAAGGCTGGTTGTGTTGTTCTGATAGAGAGGAAACATGGCCAGACCGCAAGCAGAACGGCAGGGCAGTCGGAAGTATGAAATCGCACCCAGGGACATACCTCTACTTGAAGAAGACGATGAGGGCTGAATCGCAAGAGCCGAACGAGTCTCCTCGGGGTGTCAGGCTCGCCACGATGAGTGCTGATGGTGGTGGTCGATGGCCTGGGGGCGCTGTGTGATGTCTGGGTCCTGTCACAGAATGGGGATCAGCGGCAGGTTCTAGATAGACGGTCTGCCAGGCAGGCAGGAGGGCAAGGCGAGAGGGAGCACCTACTAGGCCATTATCCGGGGGCAGACGGGCAACGATAGAAGTGTTGGTGTTGAGTCGAGGACGAGGACGATGGGGCGAGGGAGAAGGTGAGCGAAGGAGAGCGATGTGGATGTTGCGAACGAACGGTGGAGGAGGTTTCACCACCACAGCCCAGGTCTAGCTTTGCTACTTGTATGAATATGAAGAACACTTTTAAACCGCTGAACCGGCGCTGAAACTGTCGGCTCTGAAGATATTTACAGAGAACTACGCTCCCTCGACTCACTCTACTCATGCGATCCGGATGGCAGCCCAAAGTCAGAATACTCGGTCAGGATATATATGCGCAAACTAAGGCACGAGGCCCAATTACACCTCATGATACTAATGCGCTCTGCGCTGTTATTCTGATACTCTATATATCTGGAACTGTTCCTCCCCCCAAGGTCCGCTGGTCCTATGTTTCCATCTCGAGTCGGTGGGAATTGTTCCTTCGAACCGCTCCGTATCAAATGGACCAGCCCGAAAGTATATGAACTGGCGCCGGGGAAAGTTATGGTCTGTTTCTTCCTCCCGGCGAGCAAGAGGCAGCACCCTTCGTTAATCCTGCATGGAAGAGACCTGTAACTTAAATGCGCCTAGGATTGGGTCCATTTGCCATGTCTTTGCGACGATCCACCCGATTCTGCAGCTTGGGTTGGCCACGCTCATCACAGCGGCACACTGCGCACACCGGGGGGGGGTGTATGTACAGGTAGTTTTTGATCCGCAAGGGCAGGACGGATTTCAATGCGTTGTTAAAACACATGTACAGGATCCGGCGTGTCGATGGGCCCTTTCTCCCCCCCCCTTTCGGAGAAACCAAACCAAGCAGGCAAGCAACCAAAGCTGTCTCTTCTGGAGGGCAGGGATGGAGCAGGAAAAGAGGAGTCGGGAAGGTTTCTGAAGAGTAACCCGAGCGATCGAGGAACAGGCAGGGCGGCCCTTCGTTCCCTGACGTGGCCGCAGCAGGAGGAGGGAGCTGAAATAATAAGCAACAACCCAATAATAAATAACAGCCAACCAACGGCGGTCAATAGTTTCATGTTTGCCGGTTCGCCTGCTCTCCGCTGGCCGTGCTCGACGATAGTCAAGATAGATTCCATGGCATCGTGGTGGCGCCGGCGATCTGGCGAGGCCTGTTATAAAAGTGACTGTCTCATGCGCCGCGACTCGACCTCCTGCGTTCGACCTTCAGCGCAAAAGTATACGACAGACAGACGCTGGGTCTGATTCATGACGGCAGAGAGCGGCCCAACAGGACTCCAACGTGGTCGTTTAATATGAGATATCGCATGCTCCTCGCCTTGCGCCTTGCGCCTTGCGATCGCAGGAACGGACCCCGTATAATGCACCATCGCTAACTCCCGCGCAATGCATCAATCGCTAATCGCATCTATCCCTTCTATTATTATTACTGCTGCTGTTGACACTGGCGATGATATTGATACTGATGATGTGATACTGGATGCGACATACAACCGCGGACGTGAGGCCTGAGCGACTGCAGAGCCGGTGGCACCATGGCTCAAGCGATGAATGCGACAACAATAGGCTAGAGCAGGCGATTAGATGCATGTTTGTTGAAAAAAAGTGAAACCCGCTTGGCCCTCGCAAGTCCTGCGATCGCGGGCTCGGAACATTGTGCGCTGCGATGGATCCTGTGACCGAAGAAGAAACCTGAACCTGTGGCTCGTTTCTTCCGTCCTGCCTGCGCCGCGGAGACCTGGGCCTCAGGACAACGCACAAGACGGCCGCCGATGTCAGGGCGACGGCTATGGCGATGCGATGCCGACGTCGACGTCAACTGTTGCGACAGCCTTCTCGTCGCATCGTCCCGGTCAGTTGTTACCAGTCAAGTCGCTGCCGGGGACAGGCCGCCCGTAGCTCGCCTCTCTCTTCTCCTCTTCTCCTCTTCTCCTTCTACCTCCTTCTGTTCTTATATCTTCTTCTTCTCCTCTGTATCGCTTCCTCGTTGTCGCAAAGTGAAATGGACAAGTCCTCGTCACGTGCTTTGGCGTCTCAGCGTGTTTCCCGACACGTAAATCCGGCCGCCATCTCGAACTTCCACCGCCGGCCACCACCCAATTTTTCTGGGGGTAAAAAGGGCGCCAACCCTGTCGCGTAACCTGTAGCAACTGCCAGATAAAATGTGATATCTGTAACCCTCGCCATTGTGCTGTAAAGTCGCAAAATGCCTTCTGGACGCTCGCTGGGAAGACGCGAAGTCGCGCCGGAGTCCATGACGTAATCGTGCCAAGACTCTCGTTGCTAAGCAAGGCTCGTCTCGGGCGCTAACCGCATGCGGACTAGCTTTGTTTATTTCTTCCTTCCATCAACAAGAAAAGAAAGATAGAAAGCAACAACAAGCAGAGAGATAAATAAACAAGCCGCAGAGAGACACTCCCTCCCTCCTCGGCCTCAGGAGCACACATCGGACGTGGTGGCAGACCGGACGAGGACACATCCCCAGGACTCCCCCCTTATTCTTCTCCTTCATGGCTCTGCGCGAGTGATACTCTCTCACCGACGTCTCAAAGTGAGAAGCTGCTGGAACGGTCATCTAGATCTGACATTATCAACCCATTTATCCAGTATCGATATAGACCCGGTTAGGATAGCTGGACAGTAAGGGATTAAAACTCTCTTGCTCGTCTTGTCTACATCTCGTCACCATGGACGCAAAGGTACCTCCCTGCCAGCCCCTTAAGTGACCGTCGAGATACCGATGCCCCTCAGCATGCCCGTTGATACATCCATTGTATGTTCTCTCACTGACAATGACCCCGTAATAGCCACAGAGACCGGCTCGCACAATTCGTGGCCGAGTTGACGAGAACATGATAGCATTCAACCGTGCTGGCAAGACCATCCATCATCGCAACAAATCTACACCTGCGTTATCAACTCTCGCCAACAATGCAGTGAACAAGGAGCCCACCAGACGAGCAGCGTTTGGAGATGTCAGCAACACCGTGAATTCCCTTCGTTCTGCCAAGGATGACTCTTCCCTGCCGTCCAAGGATACCATCAAGATCGCAGAGAAGCCTCTCTGTCTCGCGCGTCCGGCCCAGCGCCCTATTCACTCTCTAGGCGCGAAATCGACCGTGAATAGCATTGCCAACGCGGATTCCGGTATAAAGGCGCCCGTCGAGAAGCCACAGGCCAAAAAGAATCACACCAAACGCAGCAATGCCGTATTCAAAGATCCAGTCCTGCAGTCGGTCGTCGAGGAGCCATTAGCAGTCCCAGTCAAGCAGCAGCAGCAGAAGGCTTCGAATATACACGCTTCGGTAAATGAAAAGACAACGGATTCATCTAAAGAACCGGAGAAGCCATTGAAAGACGCGACTGATGCGCCAAAAGCTGTCGTCAAGGAGTCTATCCCCGCTCCAGCCGCGACTACGACTACGACTACAACTACCACGGTCAGTACAATCGTTGAAGAGCCCGCGACCAAGGAAGCCGTGGCCAAGCCGGCCGTCGAAACTGGATCCCGTGTGTCTGGCAACGCCAATGAGATGGCAAAGCCTAAGCAGGTTGCTCGTGTCTCCAGCGAGAGCGTCATCAGGGCTCCAAGACCATTGACTAAACGTCCAAGCGATGCCACCGTCTCGTCGCGCAAATACGATTATTCACTGGCCCAATCTGAACCAGAGGAGTACTGGGAAGAGGATGAAGAGGACAACTACGATGAGGATGGCTATGCTACAGCCCGATCATGTCGCTCCCGTGATAATACCACTGGAGGCGCGACCATGGTGCTATATCCCAAGGTGAGCCAGCAGGCCCGTCAGGAGCTAGCCCTCGCAAAGCAGATTGTGGACAGTTCCACTTCCATCGACGAGTACGAAGAGGAGTTCCGGGATACCACTATGGTAGCTGAGTATGGAGATGAAATATTTCAGTACCTACGGGAGCTTGAGGTATGTTGTCTTTGTGTGAATTGACCAATGAACCGTATGCTAATGCGACTTCCAGTTAAAACTACTGCCCAATGCCCATTACATGGACAACCAGGCAGAGATCCAGTGGTCAATGCGCTCCGTCTTGATGGACTGGCTGGTCCAGGTTCACCATCGATTCTCCCTTCTTCCCGAGACCCTCTTCCTCTGTGTCAACTACATCGATCGCTTCCTCTCTTGCAAGATTGTCTCTTTGGGCAAGCTGCAGCTCGTTGGCGCCACTGCTATCTTTATCGCTGCCAAGTATGAAGAGATCAACTGCCCTTCCGTCCAAGAGATCGTGTACATGGTGGACAATGGATACACGGTCGATGAGATCCTCAAGGCCGAAAGATTCATGCTTAGCATGCTCCAGTTCGAGCTTGGATGGCCTGGCCCAATGAGTTTCCTTCGTCGAATCAGCAAGGCTGACGACTATGACCTGGAGACACGTACGCTCGCCAAGTACTTCCTCGAACTCACGATTATGGACGAACGATTCGTCGGTACACCTCCTAGTTTCACTGCCGCAGGAGCTCATTGCTTGGCGAGAATGATGCTGAGAAAGGGAGATTGGGTATGTTTTTTCCTACCACACTCTTCTTGTTTACACCTACTAATCATTTATGTCCAGACTCCCGCTCACGTCTACCATTCGAACTATACCTATGGCCAGCTTCATCAATTGATAACGCTCATTCTTGAATGCTGCGAGTCGCCACAGCAACACCACCTCGCCATCTACGAGAAATACGCCGACCGAAGATTCAAGCGTGCATCAGTCTTTGTCGAGAACGAAATGCTTAGCGGCTACCGCCTCTCTGAGGTTCACGAAGGTTCCAGCCTTTGGTCCATGCTAGATCGCCGGGCCAGCTCTAAGCGGTTGTGAAGGAGGGGGGTATATCTTTTCTCATTCACCCACCCCTGCCTTTCACCAACCTCAACTTCAACCCCCTTTAGACGGTCAAGAAATCTCACGATCTTAACGACCACGCAATCAAACTGTGGGCTGTTTTCCGGCGTTTCTGATATTAAGCCGGGGCGTCTCCCACATTTTGTTTCGCACTTTTTACTTCTATTCTTGTTTCATGTTGCCTAACTACACTCCTTATACCCATTTCACTTACTTTTTTTTCTTCACTATGCTTTAAGCAATGGCCGTCCAGTCCACCGATTTGTCTCATTCTTCCGTCCAGGAGCTTTCGCTGGCCGTTCTTACAAAATCCTTTTTCTTTTTTGGTATGGAGCTCCGGAGTCAAAAGGCGCAGGCGGTTTATTATCTTTTCTTCCTCTTCTCGTCCTTATTTGTCAAGTTGTTTGGCGCAGATAGGGCTTTAATCTTTTAACTATGGGGGTAATAAGGTGCATTAATCAATTTCTCTTTATTTTAAATATTCTTCTTCTCCTGCATACCGTGCTATATGGTAAGAAGTAAAAAAGAGTGAGTTAACTAGATACGCTTCCAGTCCTCAAATTCTTCCTCCAAATGCGCCTTCAGCTGGGTGAACTTGTTCCCAAAATTGCGCTCACACCTCCAACATTTTAAATCTGACTTCAAATACCCTTCTCTATCAGGATGCCTGCGCTCATCGTCCTCCGCCAGCGGGAAATCATCAATACTAACAAAAAACGGCGTAGAGAAGCTATTGTAATGTTTCCTATGCCGTATACAAGCGCCACATCTATCGACAGAAATAATATGAACATGCAAATGGTTCATCGACGGATGCGCATGGATCCCACACATTATCTCCTTCTCCCAGTCTCTTCCCCCCGGAAGCTCGTCCGGCGCCGGATCCGCATCAAGCGCCTCACTCCTCGCCTGGTCTAGAGCCGAGAATCTACCGAATTTCCGCCGCAGTTCAGACGCAGCTTGTTTCCGTACCTTGCTAGCTTCGGCCCGTACGCTTTTGAGAAACTCCGCGTCCTCGAAGGCGTCGAAGGGGTGTTGGAAGAATTTGGTAGGGTCTCGGGGTAGAAGGAGTAGGTGAATGGCGGATTTGGGGTAGAGGTCGTTTATTATCACGAAATCGTCCGAGTGGGAGATTACTGTTGATTGGGAGAAGGATTCGGGAGCTTCGATGTATGCGTCTAGGCCGTTGCGGTTTTTGAACGGTTTAAGGCGAGATGGCTTGGGCTCGATGGGCGAGGATGCAGCTCGCTTCGGCCTGGGGGTCATTAATTCGGTGACTATGGGTGTTATCAGCTTGGTAGCCTTGGTGGCGGTTCTAGAGAGTAATACAGGCATTCTTCCCCTGTTTATTATCTTTTGACCCTTCGGTGTTTGTGATTTCTTCTGCCATGTTCAAAGTATAGAGATCGTAGTTTGCTGTACTGATTATCTAGGTGGTGGCTGTAAGACGGAGAGACATTATAGACGTTAAGATGAGTTTTATCATTTCGGGCTTGGCACCTACGATATATATCAGAGACCGACGTCCCGCGTACTAACTTGACGATGTCTTCGCTCTTTCGAATCGGACAGGGCCTTCAGGGCAGGTTAGGAAAATACACAATCGCCAGACATATCCGAGATACCGTTTGGCTGGCATGGTAAGCATCCAAAATTAGGTCGTCGCATATATCCTGGCTTGTGTCTCTGCTAGCAATCAAGCCAAAGAGACTGTCATTATTAAGAGCGTTCAGGGTCATCCACGCGTGGAGAATGAGTTAGATATCCTCAAACGCTTTCAGGGGAGGACTTCGTTAGAATCGCTGACAGGAATATAGATGTTAAACCGGATAATATCTTTGTGAATTACAAAGAGGGATCCTTGGACGACAGAGTACGGTTCTCAAAAATACGGCTTGGGGATCTTGGTGGCTCTTGTCATGTTGATTCGAAATGGGCAAAGTCAGGCACTCCGCTGGGAGCACCAATGTGGCGCAGCCCTGAAATGATCATGGAAACCCCCTGGGGCACCCCGGCTGATATCTGGTCATTTGGAGCTGTGGTAAGCTTTCCTCATAATTCCACCACAGACATATGGTATTAATTTTTCGTTTAGCTAGTAAGTCTTATCTATGGCAGTAATTTCAACTTGTTCGACCATACCGTCGTACCATACAACCATGAGAATATAGCCTAGAGGTTCTGAAACAATAATTCCGCTACTTTGGTCCGTGGCCAGGTAAGTATGAGGAAATTGCAAGTCCTGAGACTGTGCACGCCATTATGTGGATAATGCAGGAGATCCCCAATCCAGGCACTACGCCGTTGTCAATGATAACACAGAAGGAGGTTTGTGACGAAGATAAAGAGTTTATCCTAGGGATCATCAAGGTGGACTGGAGGGATAGGCCAACAGCCAGGGAGTTGTTAGAAAACAAGTGGTTTAAGGAGGCCGAGGAATAATTGTATAATTCTACCAAGCAAACCGGCAATCGTCTAGTTCCGCCCAGCACTGTTGCGCTCAATATCAACCACCGGCGAAACTGGCTTCCCTGTCCTGAACAGAGAACGAATGTTCTCAAAGCATTCCTTTCCAGCTCGTCGAATTGCCAAGTCCGTCAAACCTGCTAGATGAGGCTGAATAATGACTTTGTCGCTAGTCTTGAAGTAAGGGTTTATGTTCGGTTCTCCATCAAAGACGTCGAGGCCTGCTCGAGTTATTTTCCCACTTTCAAGGGCTTCAATCAAACTTTTCTCATCCACAATTGCCCCCCTAGCCGTATTAATGAGATAAGCGCCATTTTTCATTGCTGCGAACTCCTTTGGGCCGATCAACCCTCTGGTCTTCTCGGTTAATGGACAGCAAATGGAGATTGCGTCGGACACCGCGAGCATATCGTGTAAGGAGGCGTAGTAGGTTACCCCATACTCGGACTCAACATCTGCTGGCAGCTGAGTTCGACTATAATATACGACCTTGATATTAAACACTGCAGCCTTCTTAGCTAGGTACTGTAAGAAGAAACTCTTTATTAGCACCCATACTATCTCCCTAGATTTGATGTGAGCCCACCAACCTTTCCAATTGCCCCTAATCCCACGATACCTAATGTAGACCCGGAGGGATCATGGGTCGGGTTAAGATTATTTCTCCAAGTCCCTGCTCTCGCACTCTGTTCTGCATTTGTGGTGTTCCTAAACACAGCCAGGAGTAAGAATAGGGCCATGTCAGCGGTAGGTTCCGCAAAGCCATCGAGGGTATTTGCCAGCCACATGCCCTGCTTCGTAATCCAATCTACATCGAACATATTATAGCCTGAAGTAATGGTCGAAATAATTTTGCAGCTCGGTAGCAACGGGGAGAAAATATCTTCGTCGAATGGATAATATGGTAGGCCACCCGGCCCTGCGATGAAGGCATCTATCGGGCCATATTTTTTGATGTTTTCTTGTAGCAACCCCTTGACGTCTTCTCGAGTACATTTATCGACCGTGTATAAGTCAAACTCCTGCTGGAATTCTGCAAGATACTCGGCTCCCACATGCTCGACTGAACCTAGACTGAACACGCGAGGCTTCTTCCTCGATTCTATTGGCATGGAAGTCATCGTAAAATCTTGTGTTGGGGTATTGGATATTGGATTAGGACTTTTGCTCAGAACGACCATTGCGGAGTTCAAACATGTTAAAATAAAATATCAAGCCTAGGTTGTCGACATGATACCCACGCCACAACCACGCCCTTTAGGAATCCGTGATGTAGCCCCTCGTATAATCTGGGATAAAACACGTAATGTAACTCTTAACAGTAGTTGCCGCCCATCCGATTAACCTTTCGGGCGAGTCCCGTTGACGTTATCTCCGCAAGCCTCCGAAACGGCTGGTCTGAACATAGGGGGAGATGAGCGAGAAGGCATATTTATGAAGGCTTAAAATCATGTCCTTGTTAACTAAACATCTAGAAACGCGCTGAAATATACCATCTTACAAAATATTATACAAATCCGAAAAAAAAGATATACGCGAAAGAAGGAAAAGAAAGCCAAACTATTATACTCTATCCATTAATCCTTCTTTTCGCTACCAGACTCCCGGAGTGCTTTTAACTTGTCGTCAATTAATGCAATTTCCACATCAACGCTAAGAATCTTCTCATCCAGCATACTTTTATACTGTTCGTCGGACAAGTTTCTGATCGGAATCCATCGAGAGTCTGCCATCCGTTCAGCCCACGTCCTTGTAGACGAAGGTTCTGACTGTAGCCGTATGTGGCGCTCTTCAAGTTTATTGTAGGAATATTGCCCAACGAGTCCAAGTACAGAACATACGACGAGCCCAGGGATGAAGCGACGATCTATATGTCATGTTAATATCAGGGCTGGCTTATGGCAGATCTGCTGTGATCTTGCTAGTAGAATGCCATGGTTTTATATATGGAATACGTACTAACTGCCCAGTTAACCGCTCCTCCGGCTAAACCGCTGGACGCCACGCTTGCATAGATGCGCTCTCTCGGGGTTGCATTGTCTTCATATTTAACTCGGAGAATATTGCTCCTCAACCCTGTTGAAGTTTTGGTTAATATAAATGGTTATCATCATAAGGGTTAAGCATGCTGAGTCGCAGGGGGAGGGATCTTACACCAAAACGAGCTGCCAAACGCAAACCAGTAAACGCCGGTGGATATAGATTTAATCACAGGGTGATGCGCTCTAAGCACTCCAGATACACCTCCATAGAGAAGACCGCAGGTACCTGGATCACACCGAGTATGTTAGATCCATTGGGACCATCCCCATTATAGACGTCGTAAGTCAGGGATAAGAGAGTACATACCACTCAAAGCACCAGCTTGCAGAATTGGAGGCACTGCCACAGGAGTGTGAGATGTACTCGATCCATCCTTTCTACTCATCCTGCATGCATTGTATGGATGGCCTGCTCCTATCAAGTCCAATGTTTGTTCTCTGCCAAATCAGATTGCTGAGGCGGTTGATATTTCGCTTAGTCATGATTTTCTACTAGATCGTGATTGGATAGTGGACTTGTTCAGTTTCATTGATCGTTTTGCATCTCAAAGGCTGCAAGCTGCTTCGAATCCATACTATTTCTAAGTGAACACCCTCTTGATCTTTCTTTATAAGAGAGGCAGGGCTAAGTAAGAAAATTGTTTAAGCCCTTAGTTCTGCTTTGTTCTTATCCTCGATCTAGTCTCACTTCCTGCAACAATCCGATAGTAGTTCCCATCTATAAATCCTTCCTTCTCATCAACTTCTCGGCCCAAACTGAGCTCTTTGCTATACTGTTATACATTGGGTGTTGGGCAATATTCAATCTGATGCCCTCCAAGGATGTGGTGAAAATAAGGTTTCCTGATTTCGGAGCCAAGCCCTGATCTGATAAGATAAGATCGCCCTTCTCCATACCTAGGTAGGTAGGTACGGAGTAGACGTGAACGGATGGGGTTAAAGAGAGCCATCTCGTTTATATCTATATACCTCTCTATCATGTGGACGTAATCAGTGATGATAATATGAGACTGAGTTCTAAGTTAACAGTTTCCTTTATTTTGTGAAAACTCTCACCAGCAGTACACTAGTGGTGGTTACTAAAATGGAGCACTCAGTGAACAACCTTGGAAGCCAGAAGATAATGAACAAGTTGAGAGAAACTGTAGAACCAGCTGGCTTCTCCTTTCACTATCAACAAGACTTAATTACTTTGAAAGGAGGTTAACTCGTTACAAAGCGTAGGCGGGGTCAACCGAGGGCCTGCACACGACTTGGGTTATATAAAGATGGCTGACCAACTAGCATCTTAGCTAGGGAATCTGCGCACCTATCAGACAGGTCAGCCTGATACGACTTGCTTTTTCCAAGTAAGGGGTTCCAGCGGTGGCGATTAAGCACTTCACATGAACAGAGTAGCACCTGCTCAGAGTTTACCTTCAGCGGTGTATCGTCACAGACTCGGGGATCCTCGACCGTACTCAGTTGTCAATATGCATAGATACTGTAGTAGTACTTGATATATGTATACTTACTCTATCCCTTCTATCCTTCTATCCTTCTATCCCTCTATCCTTCTATCCTTCTATCCCTCTATCCTTCTATCCTTCTATCGTATTTATTCGTGTTTATCAACCCTAGAAGTAGAGCTTACATAAGCATCCTCAAAATGCAGCACTCTGATTGGCTGGCTCCTCTGCACGCACTCAGGCTGACTTTTCTCCCCTAGCGTCATCGTCAAAATTTATCGTTTGACTAAAAGACACTGTTCACTCTCTGATCTTCACGTCCAGTTCTTGACCGACAGGATCACACCACAGTCTCCAGAAACCGCCTACACTGCTGCTGCTTAGGGATTTACTTATCCATAGGCTTCTTTCAGGCTACGAGAGTAACGCGCACCGCCTTCGCGCGTTCTATCAATCGCAATCATGGGTTGGTCAACTTCCCCATCCACTCCACCTTGCACACTGCGAGCCCCCCGCCAGCAGGCAAGGATAAAGGGGATTTATGTCGCTGACCATGATGATTTTAGCTCCTGCAAAGTCGAAAGCCCAGAAGATGTCCATTGGGACTTTTCTGGCAGATGAGAGTGAGTTCTCGAGACTCGGGGGGAGAGAGTGGGAGGGTCGAAGGTAGCGACTTTGCTAACATTACAAAAAAGGCTACGGCTCTTGGGCTGATGAGATGGAGGATAATCCTATCCCATGTAAGTGATACGCCTTTCATCCCTTGTCTATCAACCTGTGCTGTCAAGATCGGTTCTTACCTTTTTTTTCGATGCAGCTGGTAAGCATGCCACCTTAATATCAAACTCAAGTCGGTCCTAATATAAATGTGAAAAATAGTGCCCTCTTACGCATCCCGCTCTGGCTATGGCGGAGATCGCAACACGTTCGGAACGTCCGGCGGTTACACTCAGGAGCATGCTGGTATGGATAACTCAGAGTTCCTAGTTCCTGCCTGGATAACTAACAGAAGTTAAAGACCGCGGCTACTCCGTGAGAGAAGAACTCCCCATGCCAACCCAGCCACCGTACACCGCCCACATCGGTAACCTTTCCTTTGAGGCCACCCAGGCCGATATCCAGGAGCTCTTTGCTGAGTGCGAGGTAACCAGCGTTCGCGTTGTGGAGGATAAGCTTACCGGAGCCCCCAAAGGGTTCGGTTACGTTGAATTTGCCTCAGTTGATGGTCTCAAGAAGGCACTCACATTCCAGGGTACCTCTCTTCAAGGAAGAAATATTCGAGTCAGCATCGCGGAACCTCGTACGTCTTTTCTCGTCTTTAACCTACAGCTGATTTCACCCAAACAGTCGTGACTAACGCCCGCATAGCCAAGGACCGACATGACACCAGAGACTTCAGTGATTGGACCCGAAAGGGACCCCTGCCTGACCTCCCAGGCCAACGACGTGTATCAGACCGACCCAGCTTCGGTGGTGGCCGCAACTTCGATGCCGGCTCTGACGCCGGAAGCGAGCGTGGTGGCCGACGTGGCTACGAACAGGCCAACGACGGTAGATCGCGCGACTTCTCTAACTGGGAGAGAAAAGGCCCTCTTTCTCCTAGCTTGCAAAACGCTTCCGTCGCGAGGGAAGGTCGCCCACAGAGCAAGGATGGTTCTCAGTTCCGCAGAGCCTCTCCCGCGTGGGGTGAAGGCCGTTCACAGGATGGCTCTCGACCACCCCGCCGCGAGTTTACCGAACGTCCCGTCCCCGAAAGAGCCCCAACTGCACCAGAGCTCGATAACCAATGGAGAGCAAGAATGCGACCAGATGCTCCCGCTCAACCTGCTGCTCCTGCGCAGCCAGAAACTCCCGTTGAACCAACAACTCCAACTGCAGCTGCCGGTGCTGCCCCTGGATCGAGGCCAAGACTCAACCTGCAGAAGAGGACGATCCCAGAAACAGAGGCAACTGCAGCTCCCCCAGTCGCCGCTGAGACCAAAGCTAGTATCTTCGGAGGTGCCAAACCTATCGACACTGCTGCTAGAGAAAAGGAAGTCGCAGAGAAGAGGGAATTGGCTATACAACAGAAGAGAGAAGCCGATGAGAAGGCCAAGGCTGAGCGCATAGAGAAGCAAAAGGCCGAGAAGGCTGCTAGGGAGGAGGCTGAAAAAGCAGAGGCCAATGGAGCCAAGGAAGAGGCCACAGAAGCCGGAAAGCCTGTTGAGATTCTTAGGCGCGAGGAAGCCGGTGAAGAGAGGACTCCCGCTGAAGGAGGAGAAGCTAGCCAGACCGAAGGCCAAAAGACGGAAGCTGGTCAAGAGAAGAGCCGCCCGCAACTGGCAAGCCGTACGAGCAGTGGCTGGCGCAATGGCAGCGGAAGAGGCCGTGGGGGTCCACCTCACAGCCGAGGAGGATCTCGCAGTACCTCTCACCGTGGCCCTCCTGGACAAGGCCCATCAGCAGATGCTTCACCAGCATCTCCCGCAACCCCCGACGAAGATGGATGGAGCACTGTCAGCGCGAAGCAGAAGAATGCCCGCCGCGGCAACCCATACAACCGTGGCCAGGCCTCTTAAATGCTCTCCCTTTAAAAATCCTATTTTGACAGAAGCCTACCTTAGAGGTTACAATCCTGGCCGGAATACGGGATGTGGTGTCAACTTGGCCTAGATTTCTTTTTCCGCCTGCTGAACATCACACCGGCTCATGTATCCTGCAACTCTTTCCTCCATCGCCTTCCCCGACCTCTCTCTCTATCTCTGCCTTAACGAGCGAATACATACACGTCTCTCAATGTTCCTGGAATGATGACGCAACGTCTTCCTTACATAACGGATTTTATTTGGCATCCATTACTTTCCCTTTTTCCCCCTTTCTCCAAACTCCGTTTCCGTCCTTGTTTCCTTTTCTTGGCTAATGTGATATGAAAGAAGAGTGGGATTTGCCCTTCATCGCACCCGGTCGTCTTGCAACATATTCTCTCGGCCCTTTTTACATCCTGTTTTCCATGGGGGAAAAAACGATTTTTCTTCACGTTGTTACGCCATGCCATTCCAAAAACGTCAAACGGTTCCTTGTCTTGTCCTTTCTTGTCCGCATTTCTATTTTATTGCTATGTGAATTCCAGCGTTTTGACTGAGACGGAGACCAAGGCAGCAGGTTTTGTTCATCGGTTCCCATGCACCCGTACCCTTCGCATGAAGCTTTTTTTCTCTCGAGGACCTGGGCATCCTATCTTTGCTGGTGTCACTACGCTGGTGTTTAGGATCAAACCACGACCTGGATCTTAACTAGGGGTACTCCATCTCAACTCCTCGCTCTTACGATGCCTGTCATCTCGATAGAAACATTTCAACCGCAACATTGCTGGCGTTGAGGGTTCGTTTTCGTCCCCTGAAAGAAGCTTGGTCCCATACTCAGCTCTGCAGCTTTCCGTTGTTCGTCTTCATTTAGCATTTGAGCTTGCATTTGAGATGACTCTATCAGAACAGCTGTTTCCCCTTTTCACGAGTCTTTCGTTTCTACCTGGAAGCTGCCTCTGCAAATATCTGTTTTGAGACCAGAGGCTTCTCCTTGGTCCAAGATTGCGCAAGCTTGTAACTAACGCCTTTCTCACGAGTCTGATCAGCTTTTTCCTTCACACGCTTTGTCTTTTCCTCTAAAATTAGCTGTACTTTCCTATCAGAATCTACTTTTTTCTTTTTTCTCTTCTAGTGCACCATCTCTCTCTCTTCGCCTTGGGAAAATGGTTTCCGGCCGCTTTTTAATACTTGAAAGTAGGATAGAGGAGTTCGTTAATGCTTTTTTCATACTATATCTTTCAGCTCAGTAAATTCTGCATATCTACCACCACCTCATAACATATAAAAATAGCACAAAGTCACCTTCTCTGCACCGTTACCTGTCAACGAAACATCCTCCCTGGCGTGTTTGGTACTATTGAAGCTAGTTTTCTTTGTATTTCCCCTGATTCGCCGGGGTTCGATGGCGAGAGCGCGGCGACTGTTATCATCGCAACGTCAAGCCGCCGTCGCAGTCGACCGTCGTTTCAGCAGACAGATAAAACACCCTCTAGTGCTCGACATATCTCTTCCTGTGTCCACGAACTCCGTTTCGAGGGATAAAAAGTGGCGCCAGGATAAACGTTTGGTGTTTGTCCAGACCACACGACCATGCATAGTGTGGCTTTTTTAGCCTCTGTCACCACACGTTTCGGAAAGTAAAGCGCTTGTCCCAGCTGCATTGTGCCTGCTGATGATCTGTCTTGCAGTCGAGTTGACAATATCCCCAGACGCAAATCGAATATCGACTCCAGCTCCATCAGTATACGGCGACGGATTGCTGATTACCTGGATCCCCCTGTTGTGTCTTGTTCGCATGCCCTAGCTGGCGGCTATGCGACTTCTAGACGGACTTCAACGATATATGACTCTGGAGAAACGATCTTTTAGAACATAAGCATATGTCTGCTGCAGCAGTTTCGACTACGATTATTGAGTCGCGTACTTCAACCGCTTCCGTCGTGGGAGCCAGTGACTATCACAATACCCAGAGCCTGTCCAACGGAGGCTGCCCAAGATGTGGGTTCGAAGGCGCGTATCAAGAGCAACAACAGAAGGTGATAGCTCAGCAGAGACGGATAGAAGAGTTGGAGGCGCAGACTAGGCTTTTGACCGAAAAGGCTGCTCTATCTGGTACGTTTATTACTATCTATATTCCCATAATAGAACGAAGCTGATTCTCTACTTCTAGCTGAGAAACTAGCCGACTACGAAGATGGGCTACAGTCCGGACGCACCAAATCGCAAGGAACCATCTCTACCTCGCCGTCAAAGCCGGTGGCCGTTCCAGCGTCGCATTCATCTTCAGACCAGCAGGCGCAGTCTCGGCCGCCCTCTTCCCCTCCACAGCAACAGACTAGACTGGCAACCCTCGCCTCTTATCTCCCCTACGGCCGACGAACCAGCAGCAATGCCGGCGCTTCTCAGTCTCGTCAATCCGTATCCTCAAACTCACTCCCACAGTCATCATCATCATCCTCTTCTCCTCCACCACCGAACAAAAAGGCCATATATTCCACCATAAACCCGTTCTCTGACTCCGCGCAGCACCCGTCAAGTTTCCTCCAAGGCGCGCTGGATCGCGAGCAGGCCCTTCGGAAAGAGGCAGAATCACGACTCACCCAAGCAAACTCCGAACTTGAAGAGTTGAGTGCTGAGCTATTCATGCGGGCGAACGAGATGGTGGCAACCGAACGAAGGGAGAGAGCGAAACTCGAGGAGCGTGTTCAGGTGCTGGAGCGACGCGACAAGGAGAAGCGAAAGAGGCTGGAACGGTTGGAGAAGGCGGTCGAGCGAGTTGAGCGGGTGAAGGGTCTCATTGGCAGCCCGTAATTCCCAGCCCTGTTCAACCACTGTCCGCGACTTTGAACTGCTTCTTATATGACCGTTATGCGACATGCTTCTTTGTCAATCCCCCGCTGTATCCTCTCAGCTGCATACTTTCCTACTAATTTTTGTCTCCATGCTGGCGTGATAGATGCGCTATTCAGGATAGTATCACTGCATTTTCTTTTGATGGGCCAACGGAAGACTGGCGTCTGGGTATTCTGGCGTTTGATTATTGATATCTCATACTGGTGCTTTGTCCGTTCCTCCTTTCCTAATCAAGACTTTATTATGTCATCTAGTTCTGAACATGTGACCTGTTCTTACTAAGCGTATAAAGTAGGGCTTTTAGTCAGCAACCCTAACCATTTTCCTCCACTCGCTTAGAAGCAAGCGCGCTAATCCACAACGGGAAGTGCGACCTGGAAAAGCATCTGGAACTGCGGGCATCGTCAAATTCTCTCCTCGACGACGACATTATCGAAGAATCACCACCCAACAAGTAGCTTCGGGACCCCGTAACATCCGTCAAGGTGCGTTCCTCCTCGAGCCTGGCATCACAGATGGCCGTGTTGCGTCCTCTCAGTCGGGTTGTTTGAGCTAACATATCCTTTGCCTATCAGATGGTCGCCGCAAAGAAGCATGTCGCGATTGTGAAGAAGCGTATGTCTACCTCAATCCTCCTCTAGTTGGCCCCAGCCTTCGAATCGACTCGTCGTTACTCGAAATCCCGCCGGTTCTGCGCTGAACATAAGTGCATGGGTTGCTTTATTGCGTGGGACACGGCTATTTTTGCCGCTGGATGGAAAAAACTCGAAGAATACGGAACGAGATGAGCTGATTGAATTTTGTTATGGGAATACAGACAAGAACCGCTTCAACCGACACCAGTCGGATATGTTTATGCGTGTTGGTGCTTCATGGCGCAAACCAAAGGGTATTGACAACCGTGTCCGCCGACGATTCTCCGGCCAGGCTGCTATGCCAAAAGTACGTTATATCTACCGTCAGCCCTGTGATGTCGAAATACACGGAGATAAGGAACCAGTCGAGCAACAGTGCTACGAATTGGCGACTCAAATCTTAGTGTTGGACTGAGTGGAATGTCATACTGATGCATGGTCGACTTTGAACAGATTGGTTACGGTAGCAACAAGAAGACCCGCCACATGATCCCATCCGGACACAAAGTGTTCCTCGTCCAGAACCCCAAGGACGTTGAGCTATTGCTCATGCACAACCGCACATACGCTGCTGAGTACGTTGCCCAAAGTCCAGTCTCCTAGACGTCTTGTTCCTAGCTGGAAACAACCCAACGCATCTATCCTCGATCATATCTAATTACTCTTTAACTATTAGGATCGGCCACGCCGTCTCTTCCGCGAAACGAGTTGACATCATCGCCAAGGCTAAGGCTCTCGGTGTCAAGGTCACGAACGCTAAGGGCAGACTAACGACTGAATCGTAAACGGTTTCTTGATTATTCGTTTGTTTGCTGGGCGGTTGGGGAGAACTGGGTGTTGTCATGAACCTCTTAATCTTCGTCCTTGTTCTACATTAGGGAACGTGGTTTTCCTATCAGGGTTGGGTTAGACGAATAAAAAAAATGAATAAATTACCCGATTCTCAAACAAATAGGTTCCACTGCAGAGGAAGATACGTCAGCCCACCCTCAACGGAGATGCATGGAGGGAGTTGACCTAGATTTCCATATGATGTTGACGGAACATGCTACGTAATGTACTAGTTTCGTCCCCTGATGTCAAGGCGCGGTTGTTCATCGCCATAGTTTTTCAACCAACATATATAAAACGAATGTTCTATGTTTACGCTTTCCATGAATAGTTCTAAATATTTTGCTAATAATTGTCTATATGCATGGAAATCTTCAATTGGACTTATATATGAAGGCCTAAAACAATGTCTAGGCAGTAGCAGCAGCCAGGTCGGCATTCGAGCTTTCCTGCGCTAGCTTTGTCAGGTTGAGGGTTCCCAGCCCTTGTACCAAAGCTGTTTCATCATCTTCCATCATGCCCTTCCCAATAACCACGGCGCCATCTTTATCTTCAACCCATTCCGGCGCAACCTTTGGCCCATCAACGCCATCAGGAGGCATCGCCCAGCTGGGCATTTGGCTCTTATATTTCCATCTGCCAGTAAGGTCTGAATACGCAACAGCATGGAGGAATATACCCAATTCATGCACGCCGGGATCAGAGTATAATTCAGTCCCACATATGTCGCAGTGTTCCCCATTCATTTTCTCGCCTTTCCGCCTTAGATAGTCGTTTATCATAACGTCATGCTCGCGTGCTAGTAGTTCGTTGACCACGTTAGGGTCACCGCCATTGGTAACACGCTCAGGTGGAGGAGTTTGGAATGTTTGGTAGCTAAGGGAATCGGCTGGTTCAGTTTTGCCCATACGTGACAGTCGAGCAATTATCTCTTCGTCATTCTCGCCTGTGCTCTCGGATTTGCCCAAGTTAGTACCGAAGACACGACGGTTCGAGTATATAGGATCATTTGTGATTGGATGACCAAGGAATTGAAGATGAACACGGATTTGGTGAGTTCGTCCAGTGAGTGGGAGACAGTGGACAATACTGTAGCCCTCGTCAATATCAGCAGGCGGCGGCGGAGGCGTGGCAGCTCTGACTTCAGGATTTGGTGAGGTAGCACTCTCCACATCTGCACCAGTGGATGGGGTTGCGTCAGGCTTATCGGCCTTCTTCACGGGTGGGTAGTATGCCACTCGGCGGAATTTCGTTGTAGCTTCTTTTCCTGAAGCTCTAACGCGATTCAAACCAAGCACTGGACTAACTTTGAGCATGGGTTGATCGCATAGCACGACTCCATCTGGGAAATAGCCCTTTACTCGCGCAATGTATTCTTTCTGCACAGTTCGTGCCCGTAGTGATTCAGCCATCTCTTCCGCAGCCTTGGGATGCTTCCCAATAAACATGATACCAGAAGTCAGCCTATCCAGCCTGTTGCATGGAAGTGGGTTCCAGCCATGACCGCGTTCCGCCCGCATCATCTCAACAACAGAATTGTAATTATATCTTCCTGCCGGATGGACTGGTATGCCAGCGGGCTTGTCGATAACGATAATATCATCGTCTTCGTGGACTATCTTTATCGGAAGGCTAGTCACTGGAGGTTCATGTCTGTGTAATGTATGCGAAACAATCTGGCCATTTTTTATTATGCTGTCGACTGTAGCCGGTTCGCCGTCAATAGTAATGCTACCACTCTCAATGGCCTCCCGCTATAAGAAATCAGTTAGTTCGGATTTGATTTAACTAATGGGGAAGATAGGTTTTATAAAAAGGCAGCGGGCAACACGAACGTAATATTCCTTTGGTCGGTCTCGAAACTCCGTAGTAAAAATTTTTAACAGGTTCTTTCCCCGCCATCTCTCCTTACAATAAGTATTATAAGTGAAGTGGTATGGAGCTACGCGTAGCAACCCTCTTTCAAGATAGTATGGTCGAGGCCAAGGATCGCACGGCGTAATAGCAACCTCAGGGGGCTCTTTAAAGGCCTCAGGCTTCGGTTTGGCTTCCTCGACAACTGTTAGAGCCATAACGGGGGGTTCAGGGCCACGCCGCAGTAGGTTGGCGAGGATACGTAGCGAGAACGCCAGGGGTAGCTATTAAACAAACAACAGGCTAAAAAAACTAATAAGATCTAGCGCAGATAGGGAATGTCTTAAAAAAACAAGCAAACACGGGTAAATATATCGTGAACTTCTCTTCCAATATCTTTTTTATCTTTTTCAGTTTTGAAGCTTTTCGCGTTATCTTTATCTATCATGTGACTTTTCTATGCTTATTAAGCTGATCTATATTATATAATCGATCTTATCTGATAAGAACGAGCCTCGGCCCAATTTGTCGCGGTCGAACTTGACATTATTCGGTCTCAAGACGCTCTTTTTATTTACAAACAGTCCGTTGGAGGCAGATACAACGGATACAAGCTGCCGACATGGACAACGGGATACCCAGCAAGAAAGCAAGGACGAGGAAAGACTATCCATATCACCTGGAATACCGTACAAGATGGTATGCCTCCTGCTGATCCTCCACTACAGATGTTGACCTGGCTAATGCTATACAACTACCGGGGATGCAGGTCCGATAACGATATGTATTCGCATCTGAATAACAGCATATACGCATTCCTTTTTGACTCAATTATAAATTCATACTTGATATCTCACTGTGGGCTTGACCCGTTCACCACATCCACTCCCTCTAATGCCGAACAACAGATCGGGCTTGTGGTTTCATCATATTGTGATTACTTCGCCTCCTTTGCGTTCCCAGACTTGCTCGATCTGGGTCTATGTGTGGTTAAGTTAGGAAAATCTAGCGTGACATATGAAGTTGGGGTGTTCAGGAGAGGTGAAGAAGCTGTCAAGGTCGTTGGCGGATTTACCCATGTGTTCGTGCGGAAAAAGGATATGAAGCCTACCTCGAATGGTATGGAGGCAACTATTCGAAAGGGGCTAGAGAGATTAATGGTGGATGAAAGACGGGGAAGCTCAAAGTTATAATGCCAAGTGGAAATATAATTGATTCTGGTCATCACAGATAAACCTAGTTCCATTCTCTATCTTCATGTCATGCAAATGAGATGCCGACCAAAATAAATTAAATACAATTCCACCAAGCTCTAAGTAGTAAAGGAGAGGGGAAGTATGAAACCTATTTTCTTTTTTAACCCCAAACGCCCAAAGCCTGATCTCCGATAACAAGTCATGTCTTTGTCTAGCAAGTCATCAAGGTGAAGTCATAAGAGCCAAAACAGCAAAGTAGTGGCTAAAAAGTAATAACAAGGAACAAAATGCAATCATGCCCGCCCAGTGTGTGATGTTGATGAAGTGTGTGCCTTGGACTATTGGGTAGAACATTGCGCACCTCCTTCACCGTCCTCCTCATCTTCGTCGACCCAAGCGCCGCCTCCCTGGGGATCATTTGCACCCATGCTATCCAGGCTGGCCTTGGGGTCAAATTCTACCTCGTCAACGGTGTCGGCTTCAACTGCAGGTGCGTCGTTGGTAGGGAGCAGTTCTTGCAGCTGTTTGAAGGCCGCAGGGTTTGAAACCCATCCGTCTTCGGGGAATTTGATCTCAACGATTAAGTAGAGGTCACCACGAGAGTCACTGCGCTTGAATGGCATACCCTCACCGTGGACCTTCAAAACTTGGCCAGGGCGGAGGATGTCGCCCGGTTTCTGAGGATGCTTGATTTCAATGCCTCTTCCGTCGAGATGTTTCAAAACAACGCGGGAGAATCCGCAAAGCGCCTCAGCAAGAGTGACTTCGAGCGTGGCAGCTAGGTCGGCGCCGTCACGTTTGAAAGTCTTGTGCTCGGCCTGATCCAGGTGAAAGATGATATCTCCGGGCTCAATATCGGGTTGCTGATCACCCTCGCCCTCAAGAACGATTCTCTCTCCTTCTCTATATGGCATATGTTAGTGATATGTACTCGGTCAAAATGGGCGGGTCATACGCACTTTGCGCCTCGAGGAATATAGATTTCGAGTATCTTCTTTTCCTCTGTGACCTTCTTTCCCTTGCATTTCTTGCACTTGTCCTTGGGCTGGTAGAAAGTACCGGCTCCGTCGCAGGTTGTACATCTCACCATCGACTGGGTGACGAGGCCTGGGCCGATTTGTACCAAGGTCTCCTTTTGTCCTAAATCGCTTTATATCAGCCACGGCAAACTCATGAAGTAGATCGGAAGCTTCCAGAGAAAAATCTTACCTTGGCCTCCACAAGACGAGCATTTCTTAGGAACCGCCTTCTCCTTGCCTCCTTTCCCTTTACACGAGCTGCAAATGATATTCTTGGTGCTGGCGAACTTCACGGTTCTGCCCTTGTAAAGGTCCTCCAAACTGACGGTATACTGTTGCTCTTCGTTAGGTCCCTTCCGGCGTCTTCCTGGCATGCCACCTCTGGGATCGAAGCCAGGCATGCCACCTCCGCCTCCCATATTCATTCCAAACATCGAGGCTAATATATCGTCCAGGTCAGGTCCGCCACCCATCCCACCAGGGCGGCCGGAGCCGTCGAATGCAGACATGCCATGGGTGTCGTAGATGTGCTTCTTTTCTTCGTCATAGAGGATCTCGTACGCTTGGCTGACGGCCTTGAATTTTATCTCTGCCTCCTTTCGACCATCTTCCTGGACTTTGTCAGGGTGATGCTGGAGAGCTAACTGTTGAAGAGTTTTGTCCTGGTCAGCAACATCGTCTACGGAAAACGACTGTGGACTATTATCTTTTGGCTCTCATACCTTTCGATAAGCCTTTCGAATATCATCCCTGGATGCAGATCTATCGAGGTTCAAAACCTCTGCAGACAACTATCAGCATATGCCTTCACATTGTACTCGACGGCGGGTCTCGGGAAAGGTATATCTACCATAGAGATCGATCTCTACTGCTGCGGAATTCACTGCATCACCCCGTTAGCACCGCATATCGCTCTGAAACACTTCCCGGCAGCGGACTTGGGCCATCTCGGGGTTGGTTTGGGTTGAGTTGCAACTGATACTTACTCTCTCCACGGCGTCTCGGATCCCGCGACTCTAAGCAAGACCGTACGAACTGTCTCCTCCGGCTTGATGAAACGAAGAGGAATGATCGTAAATGGCCGTCCCGACAGCCACGGTCTTCTAACTGCGATTTGAAAGCCTTCTTCAAGGTGAAAGATGAATGAAAATTTGTAATTCAGTTTGTCTGATTTGGTTAAAAAACTTTTTAGCGGCGGGAAGGGAAAAGCTATTTTTTTCCCTCTGCTTGTCAACATCAGTGAAGAAAAAGAAAGCCTGCGCAACACTCTGCCATAGCACTGTATCGGTGCAAGTGAAGGCAGTGAAACAGGACTGTTGGACTCCCAGGATGAATAGCTGTCCATCATGAACGCTCTGTTATATCGCCCTGTCCTCGCCAGAGCTCCCTGGGTGTGCAGGACCTGCCAGTCGCATTTCTCGACAACAGCAATTCTATCGCATAAACGGACGAGGAATTCTCTCCCTGATGCGCCAGCACGAACTCGTTTTGCGCCCTCGCCGACGGGATACCTCCATCTCGGATCGTTGAGGACGGCGTTGTTCAACTACCTGCTCGCAAAACGTACCGGAGGCCAGTTCCTTCTCCGCATTGAGGATACAGACCAGGTAGGTCGATGGCGGATTCGATAGCTGAGACTATAATGCTACGGTTGGAGTGCGGGAGAATTCTCGCTGACTGCCGAAGAAAAGGACGGTTCCCGGAGCAGAGCAGAGGCTATACGATGACCTAGAATGGGCTGGGATTCAATGGGACGAAGGTACGGTTTCGGTATGATTTACGGCGAGAAGAAGCTTCATATTCTGATATATGCTGGTTATAGGTCCGGTAGTTGGTGGTCCTTACGGCCCATATAGACAGGTAACCCGACCTTACGGAGACTCTACAAATATTACACCAGAAGCTCATAAAGTCGCTCTTAGTCCGAAAGAACCGAGCTATATAAAACCCAGACCGAGCGTCTCATTTCGAGCGGCCATGCATACAGATGCTTTTGCACTCCGGAACACCTCGATAGCGTTGCCCGGCACCGTAACGACCTAGGCTTAACCCCGGGATACGATCGAACTTGCGCCGGAGTATCACAGGGGGAGTCGGATGAGCGAGCGGCGAAAGGAGAGCTTCACGTCACTCGTCTCCGAGTGACTGATCAGTATCCCATGTTCAATGACCTTGTGTACGGGAAGACTGGTCAGAACCGCCCGGCCGGACAGCGAGGAGGACACGAGGGTGTATTCCCAGACCCAATTCTCATAAAATCCGATGGCCACCCAACATATCATCTTGCCAATGTTGTGGATGATCACTTTATGAAAATCACCCACGTTATCCGCGGCACTGAATGGATGGCTTCAACCCCGATGCATATGGCGCTGTATAATGCCTTTGGATGGACACCACCGCAATTCGGCCACGTCCCTCTACTGGTCGACATGAACGGTCAGAAGCTCAGCAAGCGTAATGCCGACATAGATATCTCGTTTTTCAAAGACCAACAAGGAATTTTCCCGGAGACGTTAGCTAACTTTGCTGCACTCCTTGGGTGGTCTCATACTCGCAAATCGGATGTCTTCAGTTTAGATGAATTGAAGGAAACCGTATGTCCCGTCTCCCACCTAACTTTACCCTTATGCGCAATGCTAATGGCCTCATTTAGTTCGATTTAAAACTCACCAAGGGGAACACTGTCGTTGCCTTTGAGAAATTGTGGTTCCTGCAGAAAGCGCATGCGAAGCGTTATGCTACCGAAGGTGGCCCTCAGTTTGATATTATGACACAGCAGGTTGTCAACGCTGCAAATGACCTATTCGCACCGGAACAACTGTATGTTGACACCTAAAATTGTAAACAGCATAGCTGGATTATACTTACATCTCCTTAGGTCACCTATCCTTAAGGGCCGCCCGTTGGATAAATATGTGGCATCTCTCCTTCGAGAGGGAGCTCGATCATATACAACCGCCAAAGACTTTATTAGCCAAAATATATCGTTCTTTACACAGACGATGGATCGACCGCCATATACCTCTGCGGCGGCAGCTAAAAACCCATCAACTTACATACAGCCGGCTGTCCCCATTTCTACTCTCCATACAGCTGCTGCTGCACTATCCATGGTCCCCGAGGAGCATTGGACAGTCGAAACCCATCGTGCAAATATTTCATCCTACATATTCTCTGACTCCCCAGCGTCCACCTCCGATGGGGATGCTACCTCAGCAAAGATGGAACAGGATGCCAGGAAAGAGCTTTTCCATTATCTGCGCTGGGCACTTTCTGGGGGAGCTCCTGGTATTGGAATTCCCGCCAGTATGGAAATATTAGGACGGGACGAAACAATCCGTCGATTACAGAGTGCGAGAGAAGCTACTAAGAGCCTGCTACCTAGTAATTCAACATCTGGAAAAACCGCTCCTGAGATGAGCGAGGGAACTGCGGACTCTAAAGCCTGGATGGGATCACTGGCTGGGTTGGCCAAGTAAAGCAGGCTTTTGATCTCGCTGCTAGGGGCGTTGGGAATACCCCGTTGTATTTTTAGCATGTTTATCTATATTCCATTTGAGATACTGTACTTATAGAAATGCTACATCTATAATTAAACACGAATATTAGGCTATTCTGCCATACTCACAACCATTTGATGATCAATTAACATAGCATTCTTACAAGAACAGTGGGCAGGCCAGGAGAATACCCAAAATGCTACACGTACACAACAAACCTTGAAGTTATAATTGATAAATGAAAGCTGGGAGCTTGAAGGATAATCGATAGACGAAAAGTAATGCATTCGAAGGACTAATAGATACAGAGAATAAATGCAGACTGAGACAGCAGAGTAGAACCAGACATACAAAAATGAGAAGAAGGGAGTACCCTTGACTGAGTGACCCTGTTTCTCTGCTGGCTAAGGCAAGGGAATCGTCCCATTGCACTAAAGATCGATGAAAAAAATAGAACATCTTGCCTGCCAGCAGGTGGTCGAGTTGTGGTTGAAATGGAGACGACAATGAAATGATGACAGCTGTGAAAGTCAAGACACGAACAGGGCGGGAGAGAAGAAACCTCCCAAAGTCTACCCGTAAGGCCACCCGATAAAACAAAAAGAAAAATTACAATAAATTCATTCAAACAATTAGCAACTCCAAGCAGAAGAGAAAGGACAAAAAGGAAAAAGGCGGAGAATGAGGTCGTCCATATGGTTTAAAACGCACATATTGATCCCTCGTAACACCTGTGGCTGGCTGGCTCATCTAGGAAGAGAGAAAATCCAGAAATCTCTTTCCAGAGCAGCAAGAATAGCAACATTCGGCCGTAAAATCCAAGGCTTCACTCGGCGGCATTCGTCGTTTCATAGCTTCATCCAAATAACGCCGGACACCTGCTGCATAACCGTCCTAAGCGAACTCCAAAAAACGCAATCCAATGCATTAGTATTGTTCTAAATCGTCGGTCCATGCATCGCTGCCATCGACTCGGTGTGGGTAGTTGTTTTCTGTATCATAATCGTCATCGGCGCCCACACCTCGAATGCCTCTTATTTTCTTGGAGCCACCTAGTTCGCCTGGTGTTCCCATACGCTTGCCATGGGTGGCTCTCAGTTTGGCATAGTAGACTTCTGTTGCGTCGGCCTCCGGCTCGGATGCATCGTCATAGGTTTCCCAGTTTTCAGAACCAGATGTTACTGTCTGTATTGTGGAGTTTGAAATCTGTCTGTTGGCAGGGTTTGTAGGTCGGTACTGGTGGTCACTTGAATGGCTCACGAACGATGATTGTTGTTGCTGGTAAATTCCGCTATCCTGGATGTTCGAGGAGTGTAGTGATTGAACTGAGCAGTTTATGCTTGGATTCTGCTTGGGTATTGAAGGCTGTGTGTACGACCGCTGATGCTGCCTCTCATAGATGTCATCATCAGCGCTGACAGACGCTACATTCGCACTAGAACCAGCGGAAATCAAGCTTGGACATCGTTCCGGCTCATTCCTGTAGAGCGATTGAGATGTCTGGGGCCTAGTGAACAAGTCTCTCATCTTTGGTGGTGGTGCTCTGGGTGGTGGCATATGCCCACGAACGGTATTAGCTGAATAATTTTGTGCTGGAGAGCCTCGTCGTTCTGGGGAGTTATTCCCGTGTGGTAGATTTCCGAGCGGAACACGAGAGGGTATTTTTGTAGGAGACCTCGCAATAAGCCCTGCGGCGGCAGAGTAGGGCCTTGGGATTTGTTTAGGATTGCTGTGGCTCGTTGGGGTCTTTGATCGGGACGCAGGAGGGTTCGCTCTAGGTTGGTTTCCTCCAATCTGGTTTCCTCCAGTTTGATTTCCTCCTCGTATGGATGGGGGACCCCGAACAGAATTCGCTCTAGAGACTGTAGAGAATGATGAAGGCGTTTTAGCCCTTGGTGGGACCTTTGATGGTGCAGGGACGGGCGTTATTTCATCTAGGTATCGTTCGCCATGGACAAGGAATGGCCTGCCGTACTCATCCTCCCATTGTTGAAGAGTTCTTCTGAGGTCTGCTTCTACCTTTGGCAACTCTTTGGCAATGCGCTTTCGCATCTTCTCTTCTCGGAGAAGTCGGGTAGGGTCTCGTCTTTCTCCCTTGTTACCACGGGCCATCAATCGAGAAGCGTCCTGACTAGAAGCGTTAAGTGAGTCGCGGTCCTCGATGAGTGATTTATGTTTATCAATAAGCTGGAGAGCAGGTGCCCTTTGCTCCAAGAGGGCCTCGAGTCGTGTAATTTCTCCCTCGTGTGCAGAAAGCAAGGCGTCACTGTAAACATCTGAAAAGGCCGGGGTGAAGTCCAACATCTCTTCCTCGGAATAGTATAGGCTATCCCATAGCTCTTGCAGGCGACAACGGGCATCTTCCACAAATAGATGTAGGTTCTGTCTCTTAAGCTCATTGAGCCTTGAAAGCTCCTCCTCGAATTCGTTTATAGCTCTCAATCCACAGCCGCGGTTTGAAGCCAAGAAGCTCCTTCTCTCGGGTTCCTCGACCCCTAGTTTGTCCCAGAGAGCCTCAACCGCCGCCTTTAACTCCTTCAACTTTCGTTCTCTTGCGTTCTTCTCGTCTATCAGCTTCTCTCGCCTGGATCGGAGATTGTCCAGGTCTGATTCGTGAAGCCCTAGCTGCTCTGGTGAGTCCCGGTAATGCTGTACAATCAGCGGCTCTGTTTGCACTTGCGGTGTCCCTAGCTCAGCCCAGAGATTTACTATATCCTGCCCAAGGCTGCTCATAGTAGCAACACGGCGGTTGTACTCCTCGTATACCTTCGTAAATTCAGCATCAAGGGCTGCAACGTATGTTGGAGAGAGATCAAATGACGGTGGTGCGATGGCGCCAGGCGCTGTTGGTGGAAGTTCTATCGAGACAAAAGATGGCTCGAGATGGGAGGAGTAGGATTCAAGAGCTTCGACGAGTTCTATAGGCGCATTAGCAACATTTAATTAACTGCGCATAAATATGTTTGAAACCTACTCTTAACTTGCTCGAAGCGCTCACGATGCAGTTTACTGACTGCTTGATGCTTTTCCTTCAGTGCCTCAAGACACCTGTTTAGGGGATATGAGATTTGAATTTCGCGGTTATCAAATTCTCTGCTGTTCCTGGTTGCGCCGTCGAGTGACGATTCCATTTGTTTTATGGTAGTTTTGAGCTGATGGGCCTCTTCCATCATCTGGTTCTTTTCTCTATTACATTCAATTCAGGTCAGACGATGATCGACATAACTGCTAGCCTGCGGTATCTCTTACTCATCAACGCGCCGTAAATGGCCGTGTAGTGTTTCTGAAAGAGCCGAGAATAGCTGTGCAAGCGTGCTCAAGTTAGCGATGACAAGACGCGCATACCATCAGATAAGACAGGGAGACGTACCTCGGATTCCCGCGACTCTCGCTCATGGTGAGGAATGCCGATTTCATCAAATAGGCCATGGAGCTGCTCGACGATCGTGTTGACCTGGGTGGTCAGGTAGCTGGTATCCACGGCCATGGCTGGCAGCCCGGTGCAGAAGTCTCCAGTTACAAAGACAACGTATTTATTCTCGTCAGTCGCAGCGATGTAGACGGGTCCTGGAAGTCGAGGTTATGGTCTTGTGTGTCGCGGACAAAACGAATGCGGGATGTCGCGAACAGAAAGCGAGTGAGGGTTGGGTAAACAAGGCTGAGCAGTCAATTGAAGGGGTCACAGTCCATATCATCAAAGGCGCAATGTCATGTTCTAGCGAGAGGCAGCTATTGCGGTCAAATCGAGTTCACAGCAGTCTCCTCGAGCGGTATGTTGTTCCATCCAAGCGAAGAATGTTGGCTTGCTTGACGCTGATCAGGTTGCTTAAGAGCACTTGGCCGCCGATTTGTTGACTCGCGGTTCGTTTCCACAGCAACGGATGACTAAGCATGTCATCGTCACGTGGTTACACACTTTACTTCAACTTCCAACATCAGAAAGGAGACAGACAGAATAATAATGAGAGGAGAAGAAGACAGAATAATAAGAAGGAGAAGAGAAGAAGATTCTGCTGCTTGCTGAGAAACAAGTGGTGATAGACAACCTTATGTCTATAGATTACTCCAGCTATGAGGAATAGCTCATACTATGGAGTATACTGCTGTTCATATTATCAACTGCACATACCTGTATACCCATTTGACCAAGTCCTCGAAGGAGATGTGGCCAAATAGAGATACAAGGAAGAATAGAGATACAAGGAAGCTCACTTGCCTTTTGTACTCCATCAAGATATATAAACTGGGGATATCTGGGCTGCATGTATTTGCACGCCGGAATCATTGCCAGGCATAATATTATATTGAATCGTATATCTGTTCATGATGACGCAAAGGACCTCTATACTTATAAGGAACAGCCTTGAAAGACCTAGAGTAATAGATATCATGGTATCCTATCTGACTACTGTCTGTTGGATAACCAATGCTCAAAGGATCTATGCACCAGGACCAATATCAAATTCCTCATGCTGTCCTCTTTAGTCCCAAGTGAGGTACACGTGATGAACACACTCCTGAACGCACAACAAAATATAAACAAGTCTCGCTTCAGGGGAAAACTCTTCTCTTGTTCATCATCTTCTTCTCCTCCGGTTATCAGACTTCAGCCGTTTCCTACAATATCTACTGCAAACGACAAGACAAGAACGCGTTCAAGATGTGCTTCTTTGGCTCAGACGACGACAATATGCCTCCGCCGCGTTATATCGACCCCCCTGAAGGAGCCAAATTCGTTACCTCTGGAGGCTCAGGCTTGCTGTATGCCTACCCCAACAATACCACTGAGATCATAAAGATCTGCTCTCATGACCCCGACTCTATTCGCAATATTGAGATCGAGAAGATTATCCATCAAAACATCATGAGCGCTGGGTCCCACCCTCATGTTGTCAAGTGTATCAAAGTCCTCGCCAATGGAGTTGTCCTCGAACGTGCTAAGCATGGGGATCTACGTGACTACTTCAGGCAAGGAGGTACTGCAACCATGGCTGAGCGTATCAAATGGTGCAGAGATCTAGCCAGCGCTGTCGACTTCATCCATGGGCTTCACATTCGTCATGCTGATATCTGTGGTAAAAACATCTTACTCGACGCCAACCGCAATATCAAGCTGTGTGATTTTGCCGGTTCTTCCTTCTGTGGCACCTCTCCATCTGTCTCAGCTGAACTTGGCTTTGCCCATCCAAACCAGGACCAAGCCCGTCGCGCCACCATCATCGTTGAACTCCACTCTTTGGGATCGACCATGTATGAGATTCTCACTTCAACTCGTCCCTTCGATTTTGAAGAACGTCCTGCTGTCGTCTCCCAGTTGCTCTACCATGGAGTCTACCCTTCTGTCGACCAAATCCCCCTTGGAGATATTATCATGTCGTGCTGGAAAGGAAAATACCCTTGCGTCTTGCAAGTCGAGCATGCGATTCAGGATGCTATCGAGCACGGTTCGCTTACCCCTATCTATAACTCCTGATCTTACATGATACTAACATTTGAATGAATAGCTGGCTTGTATCACATCTTGCAGTAATCCAGATTTCTAGCATAACAACACGGTTTAAATAGGGGTTTGGCTGGGTGTTTAATTCTAATGGATGGTGCAAGCAAAAAGGACGGACGGTTGGGCGGATCAATTCATGTTAAATAATGCCGAAACGGCAGTCATCTAACCAGGTGACCCTCCTCTGGCGGTTCTAAGCCGGGGGTATCCCTGGCATTTACAAGAATAAGAAAATTTCATTTTGAAAAACTCCTGGCTCATAAATATGTCACTATTCCCAGATTAAAGCCAGGTTAAACCTTAGACTTAAGAGGAGTAACTAAGGATACTGGTAGAGCATAAGGACTATCTATCCTCAGCTTATGGCCAATTCATATCCTTTAACATAGGGAGTAACTCAAGGCTATTTTAAATCCTTACGCTGAAATGAATTGGCAGTATTGGTAAGAATAAGTAGGAGATGTCTTATCGTTCTTCGGATATGGGCGTCGTTGCCAAGAGACCAGCAGACGTTGGAGGAACAAAAGGCATACTAGCCAATCGGAATTCAGAGCGAACGCCCACAAATATTATGAGGTCGTGGTGAATCTACATCCTGCGCCGTTTGAGCATCTTGGTTTAGCAGAGGAATGAGTTATGCAGTGATGTTGTCGGCTTAGGTAATCTATCTTATGTAAAGGGCTTATATAAGAATATCTTATATAATAATGATTACTTAAGCCGATGTTTGGCCGATGTATCTCGCTGCTTATCGTCCATCTGCCTGGCTTCAAGATACTCCCTCCATCGCCCACCCTTTGCCATTTCAGCACGGCGGCCATTATAGATGGTAACTAGTCCGCTACCTGCAGCTCAGGCAGTTGTGCTCCACAGGTGCAGGAGCTGAACCACAATCCCCAGCTATGAGTACTCAGGCGCTTCAATCATGGGGTACTTTGCCTTCCCACAACCCGGCATCCAGTTCTAGTTCAGCTAGCTAATAGAAAACAATAAACAATAGAAGCCGAGAACCTCGTCAAGCTCGTCGACCCTCAACGCGATGCTCTCTATAACTACGATCAAGCAGCCGTCAATGCCTTGGAGGCCGCTAAACCATGGGCTCAAGACCCCCACTACTTCAAGTCGATCCGCATATCTGCCACCGCGTTACTGAAAATGGTCATGCATGCTCGATCGGGAGGCAACTTGGAGGTAATGGGTCTCATGCAAGGGTATGTGGCAGCAAACACGTTCGTGGTCACCGATGCGTTCCGATTGCCTGTTGAGGGAACGGAGACTAGAGTCAATGCACAAGACGAAGCGAACGAGTACATGGTTTCCTACTTACAATCTTGCCGTCAATCCGGGAGGATGGAAAATGCAGTTGGCTGGTATCACAGTCACCCTGGGTATGGATGTTGGCTATCTGGAATTGATGTCTCGACACAAGATACACAGCAGTCCTTCTCAGATCCCTTCGTCGCCGTCGTGATCGACCCCGATAGGACCATTTCGGCGGGCAAAGTTGAAATTGGCGCATTCAGAACTTTCCCCAAGGGCTATTCGCCATCCGGTGGTGGACAGGACGAGGATGATGAATACCAGAGCATCCCACTGAACAAGGTCGAGGATTTCGGTGCACACGCATCACAATACTATTCCCTTGAGGTGTCAAATTTCAAGAGCACACTAGATACGAAGATTCTATCTTTACTTTGGAATAAATACTGGGTTGCAACCATCAGCCAGAGCCCGCTGTTTACCAACAGTGACTACGGAAGTAAACAGATGAACGACCTCAGCCAGAAGATTAAGAGAGCGACAAGAGCTTTGGAAAGCGGCGGGGGTGCCGGAGCGAGAGGCTCTGCAATGACCGACCCTGGTCCTGACGGGAAAGACCCTGCAACGAAGGATCAGCAGTTGGTAAAGGTCGTCAAGGATGGAGATCGGATTGTAGGAGAGGAATTGACTGGGCTCATGGCCGCAGAGATCAAAGAGGCCCTTTTCAAAGGCGTTGGACAGGCGACACCCTCTCAAGCATCAACCTAAAACTTCTCGTTTCTCTTACTATCTTATGGTGTAATGGCGTTTGCCCACGATCCTTACTCTGGCACTAGGTTAATGACCCGTCTTATGAAATAGATAATGATCATGGAAGCTGAATATGATAACATGTCCTCTCCATAGCTTACATATATCCCTCCGTTTAATAGTGGAACTACTAACAAACCAGTGGCCAGCCTTGTCTTGTTGGGCAGATCAACGTTTACATTTTGTCAACCCCTTAACCTCACAAATCTAACCTGTCTCCCAACCTATAGGTCTTCAGTACCTAACCTCTCAACGTACTATTCTACATAGCTAGAATAGCACCATCTTGGCATATGGCTAGAGAATGTGTTTGTTCAGTTACCCCAGCCTGAGGCATTTTTGACTTTCTTTGTTTCTACGACTTGACTTCGACAAATGAACAATAAAAACGAACAATAAACTAGGGTGACGACTATTTAAACATCCAATAACTCCTCCTCCACTTGTCATGCGTGGAATTTGGCTTTATTTCGTCCAGCTCGACCTCCGTTGACCAGATATCAGGGACACATTACCTGCAAATATCCGCACGAGGCTCTTATTGTAATACGGGGGGAATAATTGAACATACGCCCAATAAAACATCGACAACCCGCAGCCTTCTCATACGGAGAAATCCCATTCTCGAAAATGCAGCACCGAAAGACGAATCACCATGGTGGCTTTCATCCCGATAAACCGATGATGCCGTTCACCCCTATCACCTCCCTTAAACGGGAATTAGCCATCATGTTTGGTTTTATGGGCCTATCTATCCTTACAATGGCAGCGTATTGGATCTTCTGGCAATGTGCGTCTACCTCCGCCTATCTTCAGCTGCTGTAGCTGTTGTGTGAAACGGTTACAACGGATGGTATTAACGAGATATTCACAATCTAGTTGCCCAGAAACGCAACGCTGCAAAGGAGCTTGCTCGCCGTGAAGCCTTTGCTGCCCGGGAGAGAGCAGCGGTTAATATGGCGGAGAAAAAGAGGTCTCACCATAATAGTAGCTCGAGCGGTAGTAATGAGAATACCTTGAATAGTGAAAACCCTAGAAGGATGAACCGAAACGGCAATAGTGAGGGTGGCTTGGGGTTCGGGGACGTCCAGGAAGATTTGGTCGTTTGAGAGTGAACCTATCGACGGTCCGGAAGGGAGGACAGGCAGAGGATACTGGATGTTAAGCTCATCCTGATACTATTTTATGGTATATATCAAGGCAAATATGTATATGTTTGATATGAATCTAACAAGTCGGTTGCGCCAGCCCAATTGTCCAATGCATCGTGCCAACGACAACCACCAAGAAAGCAAGTCCTAGACCGATGCTCAACAGCCCATACCGATAGGCATGCTTCAAATCCAGACTATGTAGCTCAGCAATCCAGGTGCTCACTGTAGTCGTACACCCACAGAATCCATCAATAACACCCTTTAGAATCTGGCACCCAAGCAGATGATGAAAATTAGGTAAACCATCCTTGTCGATCCTAGCAAAAAGATTGCCCGCATGTTGTAGATCAAAGCACATGCCTAGGATCAGAGTCCCGATCATATTGACAAGAAACGTCCCAAGCGGGAACGATGGGATAAGCGGATTAAAATATATAGAAGCGTAAAATCGAAACAGACATCCTAGAGGAGCGAATATAATGGGGAATACTGCTGAACCGCGCCAATGTTGCTCTCGTAAAGGATTATGCCGGTCTGGCGGCCAGATGGCAAGGAATATAGCTCCGATCCAGCAGCCGAATGCTAAAACAACGACGAGACGATCGAGAACCTTGCGGATAAACTTGAATGGAACCGTTGGCGTGAATGAAGAAAGCCCATCGGCGAGATGAGCTCCAACCACTATCGAGGATAGACAGAGTAACAGCGTGTATAGTATCACTGCCAAAACTGCCATGAAGCTGTATCCACCATTGCGAGGCGCAATAGACCCCGTATTGGGATTCGGTAGGGTATTTGACAATGCACGAAATGCATCGAGGATGAACGATGAAAAGGAGGTGAACGAGCCACAGAATCCAGTCGTTAGACCAATGTATAACGGTATCGTCTTTTTAACTGCCTTGTGTCTCGCCAACCATCCATCTACATCCTCATCCTCATCCTCGTCGCCATTGCCATTGCCATTGCCATCGTAACCTGCGCCTTGACGTAGCTGATCGCCATTTCCATTATTTTTCTCCCTTCTGCCACGGCCGTTCCCCCATTCTTCGTGAAAAATGTTCCTATCTTCCGCGAAGAAGCCTATGAGCAGACAACCTCCGACATTCGCCCAGGTCACACCGGTGGTGATTGGCGCGCCGGGATACTCCGTTAAGACCTGCAGTCCAATACGAGCCAAGGTACCGAGAATCGAAAAGAAGATCAGGTAGGAGATGGTATACAGCCTCGTCGCATGGTGAGATAGCTTCAGTTCGGACGGGAGGTGTTCTGGGGGAGTAGCAACGCATGACTCTGCGCTCTCGAGAATCGCCGACGGTTCGCGACGAGACGATGCAGTTCTTCGTAAGGTAATTGGGGATGTAGCGCCGACGAAACCATCCGCACCGTCATCCACTGCCGTAGGGATACGCTGGAGGTTCCCTCTTGTGTCTATCGTCTCGAAATCGCCCTGTGCATCTCCATCTCGCTGGACTGCGGGATCTGGCGGGCTCTCTGTGCGGCTTCTCTGCTTCATCGGCAGTTCACACGTAGAATAGCACTAGCTATCAGCCAATGGAGGGTAAAAATCGCGTTCATTGCAGCTTGAAGCTTCCAGCAAGCGAATCTTGCACTTTCTCCTGGCTTCATGGACTTTTTTTCTTTTCCAAAAGGGCAGGAAAACGGCGTATCTCCAATACGGTAATATTACATCATCGTTACCCCATATTTCCGATAAGATAAGAAGAGCCCAAGTTCCCCCTCCGCCAAAGCATCCGTCCACTACTACTTGATCTTTAGCAGTTGATATTCGGTGTTCGGTATAGATATTTGCACTTACCTTGGAATAGAACGTTCTTACTTTTTTGCTTCGCCTTATACTCGCTCGCCATGTCGAAGTCGCTGCCCGCCAACGTCCATGTGTCCCGCCATCCCTGTCTACAAGTGAAGCTCTCTCAGCTCAGATCCAGCAAGGCCGCAAGCCGTGAAACCAACGACCTAGTCCACGAGATTGCCACGATAATAGGCTGTGAAGCCTTTGCAGATAACATATCCGTGGCTCCAGGCGAGAAGGTGAGCTGCATTGCATCCATTCCCCCGCTGTTTGTTTGCGTGGCACGTCAACAAGTCTATTTACCTTACCTACCGCCCCAACGCAACCCGTATTGACAACAGGGCTACTAATAGAACACCACGCCTCTTGGATATGAATATACCACTGGCTCCATTATCCCCGAGAAGATCGCCTTGGTTCCGATCTTAAGATCTGGTTTGGGCATGGTACAAGGTGCGTGTCCCTTCGTTAGCTTAACGATACATTACGTCGTTAACGTCGGCTATAGCCATTCAAACTCTCCTACCATGCACTCCAGCCGTACACCATCTCGGCCTATTCCGTGAACCCACCACTCTCCAACCAGTAGAATATTACAATAACCTTCCCTTCCAACCATCTGCGACAGGCGAGAACAGCGCAGCTGCGAAGCTAGCAATCATAATCGACCCCGTGGTCGCGACGGGCAGCACTGCTGCGGGTGCCATACAGACGTTGAAGGAGTGGGGGGTCGAGCGGATCCTGTTTCTGTGTGTTCTGGGTAGTCATGCTGGATTGGAGCGTGCGGCGGGGGAGTGGAAGGAGGGAGTGCAGATTTGGGCTGGCGCGGTGGATGAGCACGTTGATACGAAGGGGATGATTCAGCCTGGTCTCGGGGATATTGGGGATCGGTTGTTTTCGGCCGGTGGGAAGACGTCGATGGGTCCCTGATAGGTGACGATGGTGATGATGTGTTATGCCTTGAGTTCGGGGCTGGTTTTTATTTTACGGCGAGAGAGAGGTCGTTTTCTATTTGGTTTGTCTATCTTACTTTATTTTACATACCGGAGATATAACGAATTCACCACAAATATGATGAGATTATTTGGTTTATGTATGGTTATGGTACATGCAATTTGTAAACCAGAGACAGACAAGACATCGAACAGCTAGACAAATGAAAATTGGTACCAAAAAGGTATGCACTGAAATGTAAGAAGCAGTAATCTCACCAAAGGAATAAAAAGATATATAGAAATAGATAAATAGATAGATAAAATAAATAAGCTATATCAAATATTAACAGAAAGATTAAATAGGGGGGTGCAAACTAGGAAAGAGATGGGTAGTTTGGCTGACCGAACTGAAATCTAAGGTAGATGAGATGAGATTGAGATAGATGAGAGACATAAACGCAAGACGCAGAACGCAAGACATAAAACCAGAAAACAAACATATAAGCCAACAAACAGACAAGCAAGCAAGCGAACAAACAAGCTGATGAACAAGTTAGAGAGTAAAGGATTAAGGGAGTGGTGAAGAAGATTATCGATATTTCAAAGGATAAAGAGAGGAAAAAGAGGTAGCGAAACAACGTACTCGAACGCGTCAAAGTAAGAGGCAGAGGCAGATTAAAAGTCCTGGCAGGTCAAGGACAGAGCAGAGCATGCACGCAGAACCGAGTAGAGCAACACAATGAAAGAAAACAAACATAAGTCAATCAAACTAAATGGAGTATATAACCACGAAAGGAAAAGAAAAAGGATAGAAGAAAGCACACTAAAGATTAAAATAGGCGATAGCGAAAAAGGAGGATTGAAAGAAAGTAAAGAAATCCAGAGGAAGGGAATAAGTGACGCGAACACGAACAGACACGAACACGCAGGACCAGCTGGTGTAGAGGATGAATTGCCCCTTGCTCACGGCTCACGGCCTTGATAGGCGGAAGAGTGAGGAAAAGCAACCTGACCGGACTCCTATGCGTTAGGTAAAGTAGATGGTGGAAGACCACCGATGGGTATGGAGTGTGAGCAGCGGTCCGCACGAAGAAGGGGAAAAAAGCGAGATGCGAGTAAGGTATAAAAAGAACGAACACAGCTCACCACACCACACCACACCGCATCTCCAAGTAAAGGAAAGAGAGAAATGAAATAGAACGAGAAAAAAAAAACGAGGAAAAACGACAAGGAAATCCGTTTCTGACAACGCAAACGCAAAGATGAAAGGGGATCTGAGGTAGAAAAATCCTTTCCCTTGCCCGCCTTGCCAAACCCATGCTTTCCCCGTTTTGCCAATCTATCCCTAGACCCTTCAGCAAACCGAAATAAAAGACGAACCACGACAAGCAATCAGAAAACAACGCTGGAAACGTAGGAAATGGCGAACAATAGAGTTTGAGAGAGAGAGAGAGGAAATGGTAGGAAAAAGGAAAAAGAGAAAAGGAATCCGAAAACCGAAAACGCCATACGGAACGGAATGATGAAATGAGACGCAAATTGGAGAGGTTCAATGAGGTTAAATGGAGGAGGTAAAAATAGGTTATGAGCGTGCGGATACGTTTAATATGCTGTTCCGACGCTGGCGAGGCCCTTGATTGGCATTGGTTCAAGGGCTTGTTCGGGGCTGGCGGCTGAGTCTTGGTAGCCTACTAGAGCCTGGGAATGGAGTTTGAATGCCTCGCCCATGAGTTTGGTGATTCTACGGTTTAAGTTAGCATTATATCAAGAAAGGAATAGAGATAGAAAGTAGAGCTTACCCCCATACAACGACGCCGTCGAGGATGTTTCCCCATACGCGCGCAACGGTAGAGCATAGTTTGCCCTGCTGGTCGACCAGCTCGTTAGTGAAGAGGCCGCGGATCTTGTAATATAGCTCCAGCTCTTCCTCGGTGGCTTGTTCCTCGTCATGCTCAAGACGGTAGAGCCATAGACTAAGGATAACCATCATATCCATGCCGCAGAGAGGGTGTTCGATACTCCAGTTTGTAGCGGACGCGGTGGCAACCCAGTTCAAGCCCTGGACGGCAGCGATCTCGATGCACTCGAAGCACTGAGTGACGACCTTGTTCATTTCGTGGGATCGCTTGATCTTTTCGCGAGCCACGGTCATGGCTGCTGCTACTTCGTAAGGGGAGTGGTAGCGTAGTGCTTCCTGGATAGACTTGAGATCGACTTCAAGACGAGCGCGGGTGTTGCGGTAGACGGCCATCGAGTTGAAGATGAGTGGGTGGCCCTTTTGAGGGGTGCTGATGGGGACGACGATGGTCTCCGGTTCGCAGATGTCGAGGGACTTTTCCCAAGTTTCGATCGCAAGACGGAGCTTGTATTGGGTTACTACATCCTGGAGGGCGTCGATAGTGCGGGATTGATACCAGACTTCGAGGAAGAGGGCATTGATCATGACGCGAGTAGCGTAAGCCGAGTACCGGACTGGTTCGCCGCGAAGAAGGCTGTCGTGGGCCTGTCGGACGGTGAGAACTTTGGAGACACCTCCCAGGGCTCGGCGCCAGGTGTATTCGTCGGAGATTTCGAGATTCCAGAGGGACTCCGAGGACGGGAGCTCGAGGGTGTCGAACTCGTTGAATGTGAGGGCCGGGTTGTGGTTGAAGGTTAAGCTGAGCATGCCGAAGAAGACAAAGACAGCATAGTAGGTTCGTCGACAGCTCTCATCCTCGATCCATTCCTCGTGGCGTGGGGTGGCACCTTCGCGGGCATCCATTCGGAGTTTGAGCTGGTACCTGTTACCGGCGACCATGTTAGCGAGCAGACTCTTGATGGAGCAGGTCCACTCTAGTCCCTTGGAGTCACCACTCCAGCTCTCGAAGATCATGTTGAGCAGGGTACTCTGCATGGCCCAGAGCGGGCACTTTCTCGAATCAAAGTTATCCTTTTGCTGTAGGAACTGGTTGACCAGCATCTTGGAGCCAATGTGTAGCATGAACGCATCTTCCCTTTCGAACGTGTACAAAGCACCGATTGAGAGCACGGCCAGAAGGAGGGGCGAGGAGACGTCCTTGGGAGCAAAAGTTCCCGGGTGCAAGAATGGTAGATGGTGATGATACATGTTGAAGTAAGTGGATAGATATCGGTTCATGATGGTGGTCGACGGCACCTTGAAGGTCTCTGGCAGGCTGTTCATGCTATCACTAGACTCTAGACGGTCGACGATCATCTGTCGCTCCGCATCACCCGAGATTTGTGGGGCCTTGGGCTGGGTGAGGATCTGGCTGGGTCCGGGCGAGCGTCTGTAGTTCACTGGCGAGACGGGACCGGTCATGGATGGATAAGGCGACAGGGCGTTGGGTGTCGAGTTACCGGATACCGGAAGCGAGTGAACGAGGGAGTGCATGGTGGGGGTCAGATTGTCACTGGAGGCACTTCGTTCGATCGTTGGCGCAACCATGGTCTGGTGCTGGAGCGAGCTCGAGTAAGAAGAGACAGGCTGGGATGGCCGCGATTCCTTGCTGGGCTTGACATCGGACATGAAGGTATCCCACGGCATCTGGGGCAAGGTGGCGTTACCGGACATGTATGAGACCGATGGTTCCATGAGATTAGAGCGATCCGAGAACTGCTGGTCCTGGCCATGTCCGTGACCGTGACCGTGGCTGCGATGCTGACTCGAGGTGACAGCCGCTGCGGCCTTGTGCTGGAAGTCTGTCATGAGCATGGCTGCGGTTTCGAGGTCTACCATGCCATCACTGCTGGCCTCGATCTGTTCCAAGGCAGCCGGGTCGATGGTGACGGACGACTTTGAGGTAGCAGCCTTTGCCGACGCTGTGGTGTTGTTTGTCGCCGTAGCAGCGGCATTGGCATTTGCAGTGGTGGTAGCAGCAGCAGCAGCCGCAGCTGCAGCGGCCGCGGCGGCCTTTCCACCCCGTCTGCGTCCCTCGGCGACCAGAGGGATCCCTCCGTCTTTGGCGTGGACGGTACGGTCGTGTCGGAGCAGCAGATCTCGTCGCACAAAGGTACTTCTGCACTTGAGACACTTGAACGGACGTTCCTTGGTGTCTACCCGTTGTCAGCACTATATATATATATAAGATATACGAAAGGTATAAGGATACGTACGGGAACGCTCGTGTCTGCTCCGATGCTCGCTACGACTGAACGCACGATGGCAGAACTGGCACTTGTACTTTCTCTCCGGCGGCATAGACGCCTTCTTCGCGCCCGAACTGGAGGCAGCTGCTGGGGCCATTGTGTGCTAGTCGTGGAGAGGCGGTCGAGGAAGAGGGCGAGGGCGAAAAACGAGGTAGAGACACGCGAGCGTCTCTGGCCGTGCGGTTATCTTGCTCCTCGTATCGAAGTGAAGGCGGCGGTGGCGGTGACGGTGGTGAGAAGCTGTTGAGGACTGAGCATGCCTTGGTAGAGGAAGCTGGATGTCTAATGATGTCTAAATGAGCGTGGATAGGAGATCTCCTGAGACGACGAGTTAGGACCAGCCAAGAGACCAACGTCGTACTCTGACTTGATGATGTTGAGTCGATGGAGATGTTGATGTCGATAGAGATGTAAGGTAACGATGTTGAGATGGTGTTGAAGTGGTGATGTTGAGGGTGAAGATGAGGGAGTTGAGGGGAGGTTGAAGGGGGAAGAGAAAAAACGAGCCCACGATAAATAAAATAAAAAAAAAAGAGGGAGAAAAAGGTGAGGGAGGGAAGGAAGGTGGGAGGGAGGCAGGAGAGGCTGGCGTGGTGGTAGTGGCAGTAGGCGGCGTGCGGGTGGGGGCTCGGCGAGGGGCAGCCTTCCTCAGCGCTGGACGTTTTACTTGTAGACCTATGTATACGCACTTCTTCTCTCTATGGCCACGCGCCCCCGCGAGCCACCAAACGCGGCGTAACGACGATACACGTATACTTTACACATACACCGTATATATACACCGTATACACGTATATACACTAGTACAGCCACCATACACATGATACACGTATACCGTACATACACCAGCCACGTCTTGTATCGTCTCCCCCTCCCCATCCTGAGTAAGGGAGTAAGCAGGCTCTACGTGGTCCTTGGGGCGCCCACTTTGGTCTTGGGCTTCTTAGGCGCAGTCTTCAGTTGGTCTTAGGCTTAGACCGCCTGAGATATGCCCTAACCCGAACCTTAGGGCTCCAGCAATAGCGTGGCCGATCGATCCCGCCTCACTCTCTCTCTCTCTTCCACTTGTCTTCGTCCTTTTCTTCTCTTCCTCTATTCTCTTCTTATCCTCTTGTCTTCCCCTCATCTCTTGTCTTTTCTCATCTTCTCTCTTCTATCATCTTCTCTTCTTCTCTCCTACTCTTACTCTGTATCCTATACTCTGTTGTGGTCTGTATGTGGTACGTATCGGTGGGTCACTTCCCGCCTCGGGCCTCCCCTACCCCCCTGAGCCCTCTTGGCCCCCTACCCTCCCTTCCCTTCCCCTTGGACCCCCTGATCCACTCCGTCGCCGCCCGTTCACCGCCAGACTCTCTGCTATCAAGAGGGGTCGTTAGTATATATATATTTACATACAGAGTATATTTACTATATATATATAAATGTATATATGACTGTTGTACGGAGTATATATGTTGTATATATATATCTGTTGTATATATATATGGTAATGGATACGGATATGGTATGTGTAGAGCTGACACGGACTCATCACCGGTACAAGGAAGACATCGTAGAGGGGCGAGTGTGCCCCTCTCAAAATAATCACCTTTTCGACAAAAGAAACACGTCTGCGCATCATCTGTGACAAGTCAGATCTCCCTTTGCCCTCTTCATCTTGTAATTACCTGGATGTCTTATGTACGATCGAAACCCACTGCGCCGTTTCATCCATCCACCCTCATATAACTAGTGCCGAACCCTTCGAGAACGACGCCGACGCTATCTTGCGCATTCACAACCGGACTGGACCGTACCGACGATACGGGCCGTACTTTACCACCTTTTTACCAACCTTTATTTTTCCTCTACCCTGCTGGTGTGTCGACTTGGTCGTAGATTACACTGGCGGGCTGGCTGGGACCGAGTCTAGATGGCGACTCTCTCACCGTCAATATCGCGGTGGGGACTGCCGGGTTCACCTCTTATGTCAGGCGGTGTGCCCTCTGTATAAGTAGTAGTATAAGTAAAGTAGAGACTCCGTAGGAGTGAGTGATGCTTGGTAGAGTAACAGTGTGATGCTTAGGATAGAGTATCGGGAGTAATGCTGGTAGAGTATTGAGAGTGATGCTGGTAGCGTATTGAGGGTGATGCTGGTAGAGATGAGAGCGAGGACTGGTCAATTGAGTTTGCACACGACTAGGAACGCGTTCGGATATAGACTTCATCAGCGTCGGTCGGAGTTCATCCTCTCCCGTTCCTCTCCCGGTCCCGTCGGCTGGTTACTCCCAATCTCTCCCACCTCCGTCCCTCCCTGTCTAATCTTCAGCCTGGAATCCAGGCTCGTGGCTTGCCCTTCCTCTCCCAGCTCCTACCCTCTCATCTCTCCATCACTCTGCTTTGCTTTTTCCTCTTTCTCGCTTTCTGTGGCGTGTGGCTGCTCGATCGCCCACACCCACCATGCCCATAACCATTCACCGATTGATGCGCATGCATGCATACAGATGCGATGGGCTTTGTTTTTCTCCTCTCGCCTCCGACCTGTGTGCGATACAAGGCTGAGTGGCGAGTCAGTGGTCTGATATGTGAGATGTGAGACGATATCTCCCGTTCTCGTTCCTGCTGGTCCTTTCCTGTCTGTTCCTGAATATGCATGATCGTCCATGAGATTATATGTCTTTATCCAGCGTCGAGTCGATCGCCGTCAGGCCCGAAACGAGCCAGGGGCATAGAGAAAGACGACATGACAAGTGGCATATCCAAAATACGCGTCATATTCATGCTGGGATAGCCGTTTCATCACCGCACAACTTTATACTCTGCACACCTGCATATATACTCTGCATATCAGCATATCCTCTGCATAGCATCAGCATAGCACCAGCACCGCGTCCATAGCAGCCGAGAAAGAGTAGGGCGCGGCAAAGTGCGGCAGAGGATCGAGCACACAGCTAACCAGCATAGGCCTTAGCATGGGATTAGCAGCATCGAACATCCCTGACGACTCCATCGAATGCTTGTAAGCAGCATCCCTCAGCGTGGTCTGGCCATTAAGCGAGAGACGCAGCGAGCTACTCTAGTGTTCTCTCCGTTAGCCCAGTCAAAGCCAGTCCCAAAGAGGGTGGGAGGGAGATGATTGTCGCTGTAGGGGTGGGGGTCAGTATATATCCTCCCATATTCCTGGTGGCGAGCCCCTATAAGATCCAGCATCTGCAGGTCATACCGTAGAAAGATATTTGATAGATATTACATTAGAATGCCGTAGATATCAGCTGTAGTCCGTATATATCGGCTGTATATATCAGCTGTATATATATCAGGTAGTGGAAAGGGGCAAGGCAGAGTCGAGGGGTGCTTACATAACCCACACTCCAAGCCCCCTCCAAACGCCCGAAGAGGAAAAACCCTTCGTTCGCTCTATCGATCGCGTCCCCACCTTCTCCAGCCCTTTCGGTAGTCCAGAGCTCGCTCTTCTTCTCTTCGGCTCATCCTCGACTTCACCTTCGACTTCGACTTCACCTACGTCTATACACTCGCTCGACCAGCGAGACAGCTTCACGTTGAACGACCCGCGCACGATCCGCTGTGATTCCTGAACTCCGGACCGGGCCTGAAACATCTCCGACGAACCACCCACAGACAGCCTTGGACCGGATATCACCCCTTTCTTTGCCTTGTCGACGTCCAGCAATTCACGGCCTCAAAGCGATCACTCGATCCTCGATCCTGATCCCTCGATAGTTATACAGTCGACACGTACGCGCCGCGAGAGATATGGAGTAGACACCTGATCACATCTTGCTTGAGCCGCTTGGACGAATCATGAGCACTTCCTCCATCACATACACCAACACCAACATTAGCCGTTCTCCAAACACTGCCTTTCCCCTTTACTCCTGACCTTGACTTCTTCTCTTCTTCTTCTGTTTCACCGAAGGGCTGAACGGGCGTGTTCGTGTTCCGACTCTTGAACCGCCGAGGTATCTCTCCGAATCATGGCTGCCACCCGTGATGGTTACGCCGGCCAGGCTGGTACGGCGGCGGCTGACGATGGTCTGTATCTTCTCTCTTTCTCTTTCTCTGTTTCTTTCTCTCTCTCTCTCTTCTGTTACTTTCTCTCTCGTTTAGCCTGTTCTCACTAGTCCGCCGTTCATCGATGTACATGATATCAGAATGAAGGCGACAGCTAACTCTTCTTCAGGCTACGTTTCACCGACAGAGGCTCCTCCAGCGTTATACGTTCGAGCTCTGTACAAGTACACCTCTGACGACCATACCAGTCTCAGCTTCGAGCAAGGCGATATCATTCAGGTCTTGAACCAGCTGGAGACAGGCTGGTGGGACGGCGTTATTGGAGACATTCGTGGCTGGTTCCCAAGCAACTATTGCGCCGTCGTTCCAGGGCCTGATGTGCACAACGATCATGCCGGCGACGCCAGTGCTGAATCCGGCGCTGATGACGACTACGAAGATGACCTAGATGGCATTGATAACAACCTACGAGACGAAGATGGCTCTATGCTACCCATAGAAGGCGCGGGAGAAGGCGAACCCGAGGAGGCGGCCTTCTGGATCCCACAAGCTACCGCTGACGGGCGTCTGTTCTACTACAACACCTTGACCGGCTACAGCACGATGGAGCTGCCGCTAGAAACACCTACTTCGGTGAACGAGTCTGGTCCTCGCGACCGCACAAACATTTACGTACCTGAGCACACGCGGCCTCCACCGGAGATGATGGCCCGTGGTATCGATCGCTATGAAGATGACTATGATGGCTCTGCGTCAGAGGCTGAAGGTGACTCCCTCTTAATGGCATCGCGGCGACGACTATCGTTCATTTCTGATGGCGTCTCTCCTGCAACATCCTTAGGTTCCGTCAATCCCTCGCCCATCACCAAGCAGTATGACCTCAAGTCCACATATCCATCACACTTTGGAGGGCCTGGAGTCGCAAATGGAGGTATGGACCCCATACCAATCATGGGTACTCCCATGTCTGCACACTCGGCTATCGACCAGTCTCTTCCCTTCGCCATGTCTTCCTCCATACCGCGCTATTTCCTTGACGATTCGATGGCTCCTCATCCATCCTGGAACACGCTCGTCGGTAACATGCGAAATGCCATTGAAGCATATCGACAGGCCATTATTGACGGCCAGCGCTCCGAGTACGTGCGAAGGGCAGAGGATGTGTCCGATCATCTACGAATGCTCCTGGCAGCTGGCTCTGATACTACCGATAACCACTCGGGAAACCCCTCGATCATCTCAACCAATAAAGCACTCTACCCTCACTTCCGCGACATGATGTCCAAATTCTCCAAACTCGTGCTCTCCTCACATATCGCGGCAGCCGACTGGCCTGGCCCAGACTCTGCGACCAAGTGTCTCCACGAAGCAGAGGGCGTTTTACAAGGTGTCTACGGCTACGTTGAGGTTGCCAAGCAGCAACGAGGAGACGACATTCGTCGTTTGACTCCCGGATTTGTCGCCGGTAGCACATCCGGCGGCCACTGGCAGAACAACAACCTCACACGACGAGACCCGACTTCATTCTTGGAACACGAATCCGAATCACACCGCAGCCCGTCCATCTCGCTTGACTCAAAGCTTCTAGAGCGAATCGAAGACCTTCGCAAGATGCTAGCTGTCAGCTCTCGGCGACTAGAAGAGCAGCTTTCCTCCTTCAAGGGCAAAATCGTCACGCCAAAAAGCCATGCCGAGATCGGCGACGCAATATGTGATGCTGGCGTGCCGATAGTTGAAAACTTTCGACCATGGGTGGCGTTAATCGAGTCCATAGATCTATCACACTTTGGTTCTGATCTACAGAACCCGCAACTGGCCGATTTCAGCGTCCAGAAGCAGCGTGTGTACGACGGCATCTCGGACCTAGTGATGAGCTGCCAGAACATTTCGGCGCCTCTGGGCGACGAGTGGGCTGAGATCCGAGGTGATTCGCTCGAGTCTCGCCTGAATAACACCCGCATGGTGTCGAGGCAGCTTTCCAATTATATGTCGCAGATTGGGTTCTCCTTGGCCCTACTACTGGAACAGTCTCCGCAGGAAGTCCAGCTCGGCCCGATTTCCAATGGAGATGGATACAAGGGCCCCAAAGTGCGCAAGAGCCCGCCATCATCGATTGGAATACCATCGAGCTATGGCGTGGGTGATGATTTGGATAAGCCACCCCGCTCCTTGGATAAGGCACAACGATTCTTCGGCCAGCCAGTGCCGAGAGAGCCTACGTCCGCTCGAGAACCAGAGGAAACTCCATGGTTCTTGAAACTAGATCATGAGGCGGAGGTGTTTTACGATATGAAGGGAGACACTCAGCATCTCAAGTGTGGCACGCTGGCCGGCCTCGTTGAGCAGCTTACGCGACATGATAAGCTCGACCCGTCTTTCAAGGATACCTTCCTCCTCACTTATAGATCGTTCACGACTGCCTCGGAGTTGTTTGAGATGGTGGTTCATCGATTTACACTACAGCCTCCGTATGGCTTGACAAAGGCGGAACTACAGATCTGGACTGAACAGAAACAGATCCCTATCCGGATCCGTGTCGTGAACATCCTTAAGAGTTGGTTTGAGAATTTCTGGATGGAACCCAACGACGAGGCAAACACACGTTTACTTGGCCGTATTCATTCTTTCGTCACTGAGGCAGTTGCTTCGACCAAGACGCCCGGCGCGCAACAGCTAGTCAGCCTGATCGAGCAACGCCTGCGCGGACAAGACACTACAGCAAAACGCTTGGTGCCTACCGTGAGCACCAATGCGCCAACACCCATCACGCCCAAGAACATGAAGAAGATCAAGTTCCTGGACATCGACCCTACGGAATTTGCGCGACAGCTAACGATCATCGAGTCTCGTCTTTATGCCAAGATCAAGCCTACAGAGTGTCTGAATAAGACATGGCAGCGGAAGACCATACCCGGCGAGCCTGAACCGGCAATCAACGTGAAGACGCTAATTCTACATTCTAACCAGCTCACTAACTGGGTTGCGGAGATGATCTTGACACAGTCAGATGTCAGGAGACGAGTTGTCGTTATTAAACACTTTGTCTCTGTCGCTGAAGTAAGTGAATTCTGACTACGCTCCTATTGTTAACCATACTAACTTGTCCGATGTAGAAATGTCGACAGTTGAACAACTACTCGACTTTGACATCCATCATCTCTGCGCTCGGAACTGCGCCGATCCATCGACTAGCTCGTACATGGGCGCAAGTTAGCCAGAAGACGGTAGCAACGCTCGAGCAGATCCGCAAACTCATGGCCAGCACGAAGAATTTCGGTGAATACCGCGAGACCCTGCACCTGGCCAACCCCCCCTGCATTCCCTTCTTCGGTACGTACTCTTTACTTCTAACTTGTCCTAGCATACTAACCTTGCTAGGCGTCTACCTGACGGATCTCACCTTCATCGAGGACGGAATCCCATCCCTCACGCAATCTGACCTGATCAACTTCAACAAGCGAACCAAGACGGCGGAGGTCATCCGCGACATCCAGCAGTATCAGAATGCGCCTTACCAGTTGATTCCTGTGCCCGAGCTGCAGGATTACGTACTCAACAACATGCAAGCGGCTGGCGACGTGCACGAGATGTACGATCGCAGCCTAGAAATCGAGCCCCGAGAAAGGGAGGACGAGAAAATCGCAAGGTATGGTAAACACTACTACGACCCGTCGGTCGTTGCACTCTCCCTAACGGTTGGCATACATTGATCCTTGCCATGCCTGCCCAAGCCCTTCACCAAGCCCGTCCACCCAAGCCCGCTGACCACCACCCTGATGGTCACTCCCCTTTTTCTTTTTCCCCCTTCCTATCGCCCTTGTCTATCCAGTTTCCTATCTTGGTACCCCTCCATTTTCCTTTTGTCTTGGGAGTCCTTGGTGTGCGCAGTGGTATATTTGGGAGTTATCGCGATGCGGCTTCTGGGATCCTGCACGTGCAACCATCCTGGCCTTTCGGAGTCGCTCCCCAAGACTTTTTATAAGCATTGTGGCACAGAGAGCAAAAGCAAAAGCAAAAGCCAAAAAACAACATTTCCATCGACGGGGGAAAGTAATAGAAAAAAACCGCAAAAAAACGCAAAAATTCGCAAAAACCAGCCTAGTCGATCAGCTCCTACGACATGGCCAGGGTCTATCTCGCCCTTTCAACGACGTGCCCATGTGCTTTCTGATACTCATTGCTCCCTCATTTGATACCTTCTATTCGCTCCGTGATTGTGGATTAGGATTGTGGCTATATTTCGAGCGTTTATGATTGACTTGAAAGTTGAATTAACCAATCAGCTAATGATTCCCGCGTTTCAATGTAGACTGCTCACAGAGTCAGGGTTCTTGTAGCCTGAATGACCAGAAGCCAACCAAAACTTTCGGGTATCGGGGAGATGAGACGACGAGCCGCTGGCCCAACCAGCCTGCTCATCGCAGCTCAGCTCCCCCTTCCCATCCCACCATCCTGGCCAGCGCTTGCGCGCCCCGCAGCCTCGGGAGGGAGCCCACACCACCCATCCCATCATCTACATCCATCGTCGCCGCCCGACGCGATGCCCATGCGCTACGCTGCAAAGCACTGCACGAATGCGGGTAATGGAACCAGAGTATGGCGCGCATGAACCTACACCCCATCCAAACGCAGCTAAAAGGGCCCCAGAGGCGAGTCACTCTCGCTAACATCCTCGCCGCATCAACCGCATCGTCGTCGCCGTACCTACCAATATGGCATGTGTCTCAAGGGCAGCGGAAGCAAAACTCCACCATGCCATTCTAAACCCAAGTCCCACCTCCGCCATCTTAGCGTCGATGGTGAGCGATGGGCCCTAAGGCCGTCCGCTACCGCTAGCTCGTAAGTATATCCTCACTATCTTTTTTTTTATCAAATGCGAGCCTCAACGGCCTGGCATATGGATCCCAGGCCCACGTCAGCGATGGCCGCGACCTGGCCGTTTATTTTTTTATTTTCTTCTTGTGGTTTTCCACGTGGCGGGGACCAGACTGTCCTATCCTATCGGGAGGTGGGATAGCGTCCCTTAAAAAAAAAATAAGTTATATGTCCGATTACGACAGCCCTTCGTCAAGCGAATATGCACCCTTATAGCCGGCACCAATAGGACGGTATCCTCTACCTGTACCATTCCATCTTTATCGAAATGACTGATGAAATGCAAGTCATGAATGTTTAAATGAAGTCCCTCCCTTGTTCTTGCTCTCTCTTTCTGGGCCCACCACTGTTATCTTAAAGTGCTTTATACTTCTGCCAGTTCTCGACGGATGTACCTGCTTCTTTGTCCCTCTTATCATCTTTTTTTCGGTACACTCGAAAGCTTTCCCCCCACTTGCCGGGGTGTCTTTGCGTCTTGGTTTTTTCTTTTCCTCTTTCTCTTTTGCGCCAAATATAGAATCTGACTGCATGTTACCACTTGGGATTTCACTTCATCTTGTTCGATATTTTTGGATATTACGGAATGCTATCTATGTATTCATACTCATACTCATACTCATATACATATACATATGTGCCTGCAGTGCATATTCAGAACCTTGACTACTCCACCGGAGAAAATATCGATAGCTCACTTCCGTTAATAGCCCGTCCTAGAAACGAGTTATCAAACCAAACAGTAACCGATTCAACCAGGGTGCAAGTGTGAATTCCTCCCTCTCCGCCCCCACCTATCGGAGCCCGCCCTTAAACCGGTATAGCTGCACGTAAAAACCGCCTCCCAGCGTATACATGTAGGCATCCCCGAGCCGCCGCCAACAACTAAACACTCTTAACAAATTTTTCAAATCTCCAGCCCGCCAGCGCAGAAGCCGCACCTCGCTCTTTGCACCGGAACCGCACGCACGTGGAATTAGAACTGGTCGTTATCCAGCAGGGATGCTGTCTCGGATCGCGCGGTCAGGGGTGCTGCCATGGCCCGCAAGTCAAGAGCAAGAGATGGAGGGTCGAGGGTTGGTATGCAGGCAGATTTAAGGGGCTGGGAGTTGGACGCATTAGCGAAGATAACCTTGTGAGAAGGAGGCCTGGTTCAGCCGCTCTCTTCTTTTCTGGCGGAGAGCGCGGTGGGAAGGTTTTGGTGATTGCGTATGCCAATTTATAGTCTACCGCGATAGTCTCGAGATAGGATGAGAACCAACTGTTAGCTAGATTACATGGGCGGGAGAGATCGGACGAAAGGAAGGAGATATACGGAATACGGGGTCTGGAGTACGGATGGAGATATGGAGACGTTGATATAAATATATCAGAGTCGCATCGCTGTAGCCTCATGGTGGAGATACTCAGTCTATCTCTATCGCTTTTCTTTTCTTCTCTTTTCTTCTTCTTGGTATAGCCGAGGCAAGTCAAACGGCGTCTCACAGTACACTTCGTAGATGGACGTAGATAATTGAATATTTATAACAATAACTGAAGGCACAGAAACATGATATTAAGTCTAACTAGATAGCTAGCAATTCTCAGCCATGACGACGTCAGACTTCACGCCGTCGTTTGGCCCTCCGACCGACTGGACAACGATCTTGCTACCGGCCCTCTCCAATTCTATCCTCGTCTCGAACCCGTTCTTCGCCACGGTCGCTATCTCGCTGAGCTCTCCCGAGTCAGAGCTAGCATAGATCTTCCAGAACTGTACGTCCGTCGCTCCGTTCCAGCTCACATGAACCACAACCTTGCCGTCGGGATCAGCACCGCAGGCCTTCACGTTCGGCTTCGTCTTTGGCGTCCCAACCCAGGCACTGCGGTATGCCCGGTAAGAGGTCACCTTGTTGTCGATGCCGAAGCGTGCATTCATGACAATTGCGCCGTTGGCATCGTATTCCTCGATCACGGGAATCGCACCCTGGCCCATCAAGACATGTCCGTTCCCGAGCACCTGGTAGCTTCCCTGGGCTCGAGAGATGACGGGGGTTTGGGCATTCCATACAGAGCGACTCAACGTAGCTTTCTTGGCGGTTAGATCGAGATCCAAGATGATTCCGGTGGTTGGTTTTGTCTCGTTGGCGGGCGTGAAGTCTGCGTTCTCGTTGTTGTGGGTGCTGAGAGTGATCTTGTCGACGGTGTGGCTTTCTACGCGGACTTCGTGCTGGTAGCAGAAGTTTGCGCCAGGTCCGAGTTCAAAGTCGCCGCCGTCTACGCCCTGTTGAAGTCATTAGTGGTAATCCAGAGTCAAGGATCGATGATGGTTTGAATATAGAGTGCTACTTACATTGAGTCGCCAGACAATTTCGCCTTCCTTGGAGATGAGGAAGATTGTGCATGAATATCGAGACGAGACGATATAAGAGTCCCCGGACTTGAAGACGGAGTTGATGTGGATGTAGTTCCAGGGATCCTTGGAGGATGTTCCAGCACCTCCAAGCGGCTTGTGAGATACGGTGACAGGGATTTCATCAATGTGTTCTCGGGCACTCCAGCGGAACAGGACCTCGTTCGTCTTGATATCGATCTCGTAGAACCCTCCGTCTACGACCCAGCCCTGCTCGGGTCCGCCAACAGGTCGAAGGTCCGCCTCGGTGACGTTGACGACCGTCACGACGATGGTTCCTTGCTCGGTGATCTGGCCTTCGTGGTTGTCCATGTAGGACGGGAACGTCTTGGGCTCATAGATGGTCTTGAAGTATTCATCGTCCCCGGGTAGGGTGACCTCGTGGATCCTCTCATAGGAGCTATCGAATATGCTCATGGATCCCAGTCCGAAGCCAGTGTCGTTGACATAGCCGAACCAGCTGACAATCACCGGCTTGCCGTCTAGAAGTTGCGGCTTGAAGCCATAGGTACTTGCGTCGTCGGGGCCCTTCCACACAACCTGGCCATTATCCTCAAAGATAGCAGGATGGCCAATCTTCCGCTGTGTGTCTCTGGGGCTGAAGAATATATATCCAGGCTCCGTCTGGCCCTTCTTCGTGACGTTGAAGTAAGGGGTCTGGATATTTGTGCTCTGGAAGGTCTGCAGCGGCCATAGGGGACTTGGTTCAGGAGCCGACTGTGCAGATGCGAGACAGAAAGTGAGGAGAGTAGCTAGGCAAGAGATGCCAAAGGGGTTGAATCGCTGCATCTTGGGCAGTTTTGAGATCTCCAGCAGCCTCGACAGGTTTCAATTCCGCTTCACGCTTCTCACGGATAGCCGTGGCGGATATATATACATGCATGGCCATCCTGTCCCTCATGGGGGTATACTATTCAAGCTTCTCCCCCATGCTCGCCGAAGCCGAGTTAGAGCGTAGATCAGTTTGAGGTTCATCACTGCCGATGCCTTACCCCGGCCGATGGCCCTGAACCGGTCGATCAGCAGCAGATTCTACTCCATAGCAAATCCCGCATCGGCAGGGGACTGTGGCAGAAGACGGCGATCCTAATTATGGAGAGCTGATGGCGCAGTTCGCCAACCAGCGTCCATCTATATACTTCAGTGGTAGAGCCGGCGGTTCCTCGAGTATAAATATTTCCTCCATACCAAGCAGCAGTTGTTGTATAATCATACTTGGCGGTAAAGTTTTATCCACTCCGTACAAATATCTCAAACCCTTAGGAAGTGTTCCTCTCCTGCCTCTAATTAACGGAGAACAGGCTCCAGAACGCTCAAACGAGGATTGGCCGGCCTGCCGTGCTCATCAGCTCATACTTAAGTAGGTATTGTTGATTCCAGGTATAGTTAACTATCCTTTATATATTGATAGCAAGCTCCCCTGCATAGCCAAGCACCTCAACGTCATGTTCCTGCAATAAATAAACGATAACTGATCCGAGCCACCTCTCGAAATCGCACCGATACGCAATAAATATGACGATGGCCAAAAAAAGAAGCAAAAACGAAGCAAAAAAAGAAGCAAAAAGAAGAACAATACGACCACGATGCGATTCGAACGCATAATCGCTGGCGATAGAGAGCCATCCTTTCAGAAGTTCGAAACCGAAAACCAGCGCCTTAACCATTAGGCCACGCGGCCTCGTATTGGTGGAAGTTGGACCATCCACAACTCTATCTATATCAAAGTTAGTTGCTACTTTTGGTACCTAGTAACGTGCGCATACCTCGCCGATGAATTACAATCATAAGGGGATGGAGGCATACCTGATGGACGTAGAAGATGAGTAAACCCTAGGATAAGTGGTACGATGATCCCGGGAAGACTAAGTATAGAGCGTACCTGCCTAGGTTAAGGATAAGGGGATAACACCTGCACAGGAATCATTTCCATTAAACCACCCGGTATAGTTGTTTAAAAAGGCTCTGGATAGGTCACCATGGAATAATCATATAACTTCACCCGCACCCTAGCTACCTGCTACCAATGGCAAATCAGACTGAAACGATTAGGAGCCTCTCCGGCCAAAGATATTGGCAGGTTGACCGAGGGGTTGTGTGACAGTGGATATGCATTCGTAATCAAATATATAGCGGACCGGTGATTAAAGCTTTAGATATGGCGAGGGCCATGGAAATGACTGAGGCATCAATGTTGTCGTGCATAGAGCGGGGAGTATGGCCCAAAATCGCCAGGGCTTTTCTCCGGCGGGAACGGGGCGGGTGATATCAGCTTGAGGTCGAGGCGCGGCCGTTTCTCTAAGATAGTTAGCGTCCGTCCTGGCTGTGATGTCGCAGAAAGAAGCTTTTAAGAGCCGGGTAACTCCAAAGCTAGGCTACGGGGAAAAGGATAACCATTAACGAGTCCGTGGATGGAGTTGAATATATCTAGTTCGATTACTAGATATATAGTCGCCCGCATCACGGATTGACGGCCATGATCTGGTAGCCACCGCATTGCAACCGGCAAGACAGGACTGCAGCCGGAGGTAAAGCAACAGTTCACTGCTTTCTTGTACGTATAGTGAGGACGAGGGTGTTCAAGTATTGGCAGGGTGTCAGCCCACTAGCCCCCCTCATCTCTTGACTGCATCCGCGTTATTCCGATCACCATAATGACAATGGCCAACATGCCTTGGAGCCATAGCCGGCTCGAATATCCCTGTGCGAGCAGAGTTGGATCCGTGTTTGTGCCCAAGAACATTGGCTTGGGTTGTCATTCATATAAAGTCCGCGGAAAGGGTGAGCATAATTTCCAGCACAAGAACAAAACAGAGTCCTAAGAAGAGATTGTTTATCATTGAGTGTACTGAGAGTGAGTCTCGAGATGAATATAGGATGTTAAGGGAGTGTCTCTCCAAAACGCCAAACTACGCGATATGATTGGCCAAAACGCGTATCTGCTGTATTGTAATAAATACGTTCTTGTTTCGCCAGGAGAAATATCAAAACACATTCATAGATATAGAGCTGAACATCAGAAACGCCGGCTGGAATAATATGAGTTAAGGAATGGCTACTGGCTGTGTCTAGTCTTCAGGGAAATCCTCGTGCAGCCATGGATCACTCAACAGCTCTTTGGCAGTACTCCGCTCTTCAGGCTTCCACTTGATCATCCGCTGCACGAAGCTGATAAACCTCCGCTTCCGCTCTCCGCTCATGTTGTAGACTGTGCTTCCAAAGCTGAAGTCTTCTGGGATGAGGGATGGTTTTTGCAACGTTCCTAGATGGAGTCTAGAGTCAGCAAGCTGCTAGTTGGAAGAGATGAGATGAAAAACTTACCATCTGGCTTATAAAACATTGATGTCCGCTTGCCTTTCTCAAGTAGTTCTTTCGGCGCTGGCCCTAGGAGAGCAGAAATGTATGCGAGATGCTTTTCATCGTCATACTCGTCGGCCACAAGCGGGTCAACGGCTTCAAAAAGCGTTCTGCCTTCCAGAAAATCCCACAGCTTGTACAATCAGCTGGAGAACGCGACAAGGACGCGACAAGATAACATACCATAACCCCCAGGCTCTAAATATCAGCACTGTAGCTGTATTCCTTGTCTAGTATAACTTCTGGTGCACGGTAAACCTCTGCTTGGATACACCCATCATGTCCAGTTGGTTCGTCCCCGCGAACTGCAAGGTCAAAGTCTACAATTTCAATAAGGCCGGTAATCCTTTTTAACGGGCCGTATTCCCTGCGAGACCGGTATATTATACGTCCATCTTCGCAGTGTTTTTGGGGTAGTGGGTTGGTGTGCTCCTCTTGAGCTAATAGGGACAAGAGGGCTGGGTCTTCTAGCTTCACCATGATATTATCAGGTTTAAGATCTGTGTCTGGCGATCAGAAGAAGGTCCATAATTTATGAGAAGTAGGAAGCATATATGTACCAGTGTGAATGATGTGACATTCGGAATGTAAATAGTCGAGCCCCTGGAGAATCATCTGAAGTATTATTCTGAACAGCTCTGGAGGCATAACGCCGCCACCCCATCTTCTGCAATACTGCCCGAGAGGCTCGCGTAGTGGTTCAAAGACAAGGCAGGCGTGAGGTTTTCCTGCCCTAGCACCTTCTTGTGAGAATGAGTCAAGTAGCTGGCGGACGAAATTCCAGCCTGTATGTCGAGGGTTCGCCTCTGAGATATGACGAAGAATGCCCACCTCAGCGTCGCCAGCAGTTTTACGAGTATCATTGTTGGAATTTATCTTCACTGTCACATATCTTTCATTGAACCAGCGCCATCTGAGATATAAAATCAGCACATCTTCGATTATTCGTTGATGGAGGAATAACAGACCGATGAAGGTCCTTAGCAAGCCAAACAGTCGCTCGACTACCATGACCCAATTTGTTCACAATATGGTAGCGGTCACGAAGGATCTCACCGAGCCGCGCCGGATAAAAGCAAGATGGATCATAATATGGAGAGTTTTCTTCTTCAACCAACTGGCCTAGCTCGAGATGAGGAGCAATAGCCGTTGAAGCTGGCCAGGGTTGATGGCGAAGGATTTTAAGGGGCCGTATAATCGAACTCTTAGGGCGTAGCATGGCTACCTAGCTGGCATTCCAGCCAGCTATGTAGGGTCGATGAAAGTTGTTTTTATGCACTGTGATGCAGAGCTTGGAAAGCTTTGAACTAAGGCGATGCAATCCTAACCTAGCGCTTAATATACGATTAAATCGCCTTGTTTGTATTCCATAGTCATACCATCCGTAATATCAATTTTACATCCTTCAATTGAAGTAATTTTCTTCAGAACACCCCCTCTGGGTCAGGAATTTTCCTGTACATGATTTTGAAACAAGTTTCGGCATCAACCACGCCATCAGGGCCAGTATACTCTGGCCTGCTGAACAGTTCTACCTCGTCCAGCCCACCATTCCAAACCGTGATGTGAAAAGCTAGAGAGTGCTTGAATGGTATCCGCCATTTCCACCAGATATCTCCATCACGCACCTTGTATGTTCCAGGGATTTGGTACCCCGGATTTGGTTCGTGTATTTCGTCCCAGAGAGCTTTGTCCATACTATAATACATCACCACTGTAGATTGGGCTGCTGAATTTTCGTCTAATATTGCCATCCAGTCCCCTTGAATTCCTCCTCCGATCGTCTTGCCTTTCTCTGCAAGAAACTTTTTCTGAAAGTGATAGATATCGTCCTCGTTCATACCCAGAAACCCAGTCTCAAAGTCTTCAACTGGTGGTGAGGTGCCCCATGGGTCTACCTTTTCCTGGTCGGGGGTGCGGAGGAGGCTTAAGAACTTAGATCCATTCTCTATCTTTTGACTGTCCTCGAGCAATGTATTGATTACCTGGAATATGGAGGTTAGCCTAGTATGACGTCAACTAAACTCCTAGATTTCATACGCTGGCAGATATATTGGCCGTGCAATATGTTAGGACGGCTGTCATCGTGGATTAAAAGGTAGGGAACGCGGAGTAAATAACAGACAAGAAGAGTAATGAAGATGAAAATATACGATATCGAGAGATGTGGGAAAGAATGATGGTTGAAAGGAGAGTGAGGCTGGTGCTCTTCTATATACCCTGCACCAGCCTCAACTTCTCCCATAGTTACGTGAATTAGTCATGGCCGAGAAGATATCTCCGTTAACAAACGCGACCTTGTACCTCTGGAATAACTACCTTGTAGTTTGAACTAAAGCCAGCCCCCAACAAGGCTATGCGTTATTATACATATATACGCGTGTGTTGGAAGGGATCATTCGTGACTTGCATACTGGCTGAAGGATCATCCTAGGCATAGTACGGAGAATGGAGGTTTATATTGAACTTCTTGACATCAAACAACCAAAGGCAGTTGACGAAGCACTGCTTATTAAACCAGTTTACGTGTATGTTCATCCATCTGTGACTACTAGGGGGAGATCTTCTGCAACATATACCCCAGATCCTTTTTGCATTACCTAGCATGTGGTTATTATTCCGCTACATGGCGACATGAATTATGACAATGTCCATCATTCTCACGTTTCAGTATTCTATGACGGCCGACAACTATCCCGTTAGTTTGTTACTTTCAAGGGTACGGCGGTCACTACTATACGCCTCCCAAGAACCATATATTTTATCAGAGATCAGGCAAAGGTTGCGGTTTTGGCGATACCTAAGACCATCATACTACTTTCGCTTGTGCGTTCCATTACTGTACCCCAGGATAAGGTAGTACCTTTATCCTATAACAAAATATATAGGCGCTTAGGGACATACGGTAGAGACCTCTATACTGCCGTAAAAGTAGTCCTCTCCTTATTCATAATCCTTCAAGTCCAGCCCCTTCATAAAACATGCAGGAGCTGCTTCCTTTCGCCTATGGGCGCCCCAATGTTCAGGCGATCACGGAGGATATTATTCTGGGTCATAGTTGGTTTCAACTATGGTATTTCTACCATCCTTACATCTGAAGCATAGCATATAAGAAGGCGCAACTATCCAGAGCTCTGATAGTTATTCAAGCTCAAGAAACTATCAATTTACCTACTCTGCTTTACATCCTATTGCTTTACAGGCCGTCAAGAACTAGACAGAATCAATATCTCAATATGCATATTTCCAACTCCCTCCTTACCTTTGCCCTCTATGTGGCCAGCATCCATCAGTCTCTGGCAGCGCCAGTGAATCTAGACGAAAATGCAACCTCCAATCTCGCAATCCGCGCCGATCCCGGCGAGAACAAGAAACATGCCATTCAGGCTACAATGAAAGTTAGCGGTGAAGGCTCGTTGGCATTTGATGCCGATTGCTACGCTATTTTGTGCCTGGACGTTGATCCTGTCTTGTGAGTTTTGAATGGATTTCAACACATCTAGACAGGTTAACCTCGATCTAACCTGCCTATGACTCTCTAGCGAGCGAACGAACAGCAAGCATATTAAGAATAACCGAAAGGATTCCGGTGTCACCAAAACGTATCCAAAGGTCAAAGGCACTGGTCCGTTTAGAAACCCTACCCTGTCTGATACTAGTATTCCTGGAGCGGAGTTTGTATCTCCCGAGGAATTTCCATTTGCCTCCACTAAGCAAGGAGGAAAAGAGTAAGTCTAGTGTCCACAACTCTTGCACTATAAATATTGGCTTGCTTACTTGGTGGTTCTTAAAGTGCATATTTGTTCCCTGTGTCCAAGGCAGCCCAAGATTCTCAGGGTGCTTCCATCAAAAACTTCTATACGGAGAACAACATTGAGGACCCTGACGTGGGAAAACAAAACTGGTACGAGATCGTTGACTGGACAGGTACACTTGGGTAAGCGACCTTGATGTTTTTTATAAAATGTCCCATCGCTAACGTTAAAGTAGCCCTTACTGCCAGGCCCTTCATGACAACGGAGGGAAATCTGACAAGCACAACGCGATCTGCAAGAGTGGTGGCGGAGGATCAGGGTCTTGGGGCTTTGACGTTGCTGACTATGCCTACCAGTACAATGGCGATAAGTTCAAGAAGGTTGACAAGGCCTAAACGTTGGGTCATGAGATACAAGAAATTTTGGATGTGATTTTGCTGGATATTAGAATGTATTTTAGATTTTGTGGCTGCCGAGATGTAATGTAAGTGAATATAGAATAGAATTATGGGGCTATATAAATCCTAGTACTCCGTATTTCATGAGGGATCGAGTAAATATGCACTCTCGTGAGTAGAGAAAGGGTTAGCTTTTATATACTTTGATTAAGGTCAAAGCCGCTCGGTAACTTTGCTTGGCACCGAAGACCCATAAAATATGAGTTTCAAGGTATATTATCTAAGCATATCACGTGTATAAAATTTCCACGTGACCTTTCCGTCTGACCCAGCGTTCTTTCTACGTTTTCTTTCTCTCTTGTAAACAAAATATCATCAAGGTCACTTTGTTTTGGCCCTTTGCAGTGAACCAACGATTCGAGGCGCGTCGAAGTGTTATTCTCGGAATACTAGTCTTAGGAGACTAGGAGACTAAGAGGGCTACTTATTACTCCAAGGTGGGCTTATTATAAACATGGTTTGATCTATTTATGGTTCTTCGTTCGTCTCGAACGTCTGACAAGATGATCACCGTCATGCAGGTGCTGGCCTTAAGGCTGAGCAAAGCTTTATCCTGCATATGAAGCAACTTTTCTTTATTCTCTCTTCTAGTTCTGGCCGTCTTTACTGGCTACTATGCTGCAATTTATACCCAATTTACTTTACTCGATGAATCCGGGTAACTGTTGGTTTAAATCGCATTATACTATTTGTTGCCAACGCCTTGGATGACCGCGATCGTGTTGAGTTTTCCACGGTGTGACACAAGTCGGCTTATACCCCCATCATCTACGAGATTCTTTACCTTCAGCCCTTTCTTGGTAAGGCTCGCTGTTCGGCCCTTCTTGTGTCTATTTTTATTGGTTGGTGGGGTCGCCCGGAGCCTTGGTATATCCCGAGGGGTTCATCCTTTGGATGAAGATACTGCTGTCCCAAGGCTATTAACTTGCATAAGGACGCATATTTGGCGCGACAGACGTTGTTATTGACCCCCAACAAGGATTGTCGGCTCCCTTAGCCTGGTAATGTGTGACACAGCTGCGGATCAGTTACAGCCCATAGCATGCGTGCATGTTTCAAGTTTATGCCATATCTATCTCTTATTTCCTACGGGCGACGAAACCATTTTATCTATCCCTCTTTTTCGGATGATCGAAGTGCATGTTTCAGGTACCTTTTTATGCGTATAGCGCCTCTTTTCTCAAGCCTACATTTCCTTGTTGACAGGAAAGAAAATCTGCACTTCACTGCCTCAAGTCCTTTTGGATATATTGGAAGTACATCTACTCCTCAAACATAGAAATACATCACCTGCCACTCAATGAAGAAGATGGCTGGAGAGTTGATAAATATGTAACCCTTTACATCCAGGCTCCTAGGGCAGTCTTTATTTTCATTTTGGTCAACACTCCATGGGCTTGATGCTCTTTTTATTTCTCTGGCTTTTTTTAACCATAGCCTATTTCATTTTGCTTCTTACCATTGCTGGAGTGTGCCTGGTTCACGCGTCCATATACCCCATATCCCCACGCTCTTGTTTAGATAACAAACTGTACACACAACGACGGACTTATTTCCTTTTTACGCGTTAAGATACCCTTCACCTTTCCTCTTTTGTTCTTATCCTCCTACTAAACTACTGTTCACGTTGCTTTGCGTATTTTGTTTAGCCCTCTACCAATTCCCTTGTTTTGCTCGTTGGCTTTCTTCCTGTTCAGCACGGCCTGTTTTGATCTCTTTGTGCATTGTTTCCTCTACCTTCGAGGCTATGGCACCAGTGCTCGATCAACTGGCAATTCGCGCCACCCTTTCGACGCGGTCGTTTGGACTCGGTGGACCTGCCTCTTGCATGGCTATCATAAATATCGTGATGACCAGCGTTGCGATTGCCCTCGTCTTGAATCGCGTGGTTGTTCGTATGACAACAAGCAAGAAGCTAGCATCAGATGACTACGTTATTATCGGATCACTGGTAGGTGTGCCATTGCCTTTACTTCACTATGATGGCCTGTTAATTGACCATGATTATTTTAGATCGTCTGCATTGCGATGAATGTTGCGAATATTGTAGGTACGTTATGCATCCCATGGATTTGTTGTCTCTCTACCCCTCGTTTCGCGTATCTAATTTCTATATAGCTGTCCATCATGGTTATGGGCGGCCTTCATCTGAAGTTTCGGATGGTGACCTGAAAATTGCTCTCGAGGTTTGTTATTCTAACAACATGTGTTTTCATTATTGTGCTTTTAAACTGATCCCTTCTCTAATATAGTTATATTTTGCGCTTCAGATGCTTTACAGGGTGACCATAAATATGACAAAGCTATCGATTCTCCTTCTATACCGCAAAATATTCGACACTAAGAGATTTCGATTCAAACTCATTTGTGACATGCTTTTCGTCTACATCATCCTCTACACAGTCGCAACCTTTTTGGTCACGATCTTTCAGTGCGACCCTATTCCAAAGTCTTGGGTTAGAGATATTCCTGGGTCATGCATCAACGTTCCCGCATTCTGGTACGCAAACGCGGCTCTGCATACCTTGACCGATATTATAATCCTCATCCTTCCTATGCCGGTCATTAAGGGGCTGAAGTTGCCCACAAGGCAAAAACTCGCTATGAATGTCGTGTTTGCCCTTGGAATATTGTATGTGTCATCCTCACTTTCTACTCCTTGCGGTAATCTGAAAGCGCACCGACTAACCCCCACTGTTAATTAGCGTTTGCGGAACGTCAATTGCACGCATGGTTACTCTCAACGCCTCATCTAAAGCTAGTGATGTGAACGAAGGAACAGCGCTATCGACGCTGTGGACAACCATCGAAGCCAACACAGCTATCATATGTGCTTGCCTTCCAATGGTCAGAATTCCGTTATCGAAGTTTGTCCCATCGCTATTTCCAGCCTTTCAATACAGCGACAGTAACTCGGTCGCCTTGAGTGAAGAAAATAACAATATTATTACTGCTAAACCGGATAGCCCTCGTGTTACCACTTGGTGCTCACAGCGAAGCTCGGGCACCCTTGCCGCCTCCGAGATGCAAACCCCGATGTCAAATTCTTGCAGCCTCGCCAATGTTATCTTTCCCACCTGGGGATAAGAGATATCTAGAGACCATGACGGAAGCAAGTGCTTTGCTCGTTCCCCTTCTCTACCCCCTTTTTTCCACCTTTTTGTCTTTTTTTTTTTACATTTTTTATCCAGGTTGGTTGCATTTGGTTTATGATTTTCTTATACCTTTTCATGCTACTGACGTTTCCTAGGCTGGGTTTGTTTTGGCGTTTAGGGCAAATACGCGGTATGGAGGAAATGGCGTGCAGGATATGTATTGATGAATGATGATTCTGACGGGCGGAGTTACTGGCAGGTACCTTGTTTCAAAGCGCACTTTCAGAGTATGTGATATGATTGAACTATAGTTAGGATTTACGGTCTCGAATGCATGTTTCTCGAGTTCTATCCTTCTTTTCTCCCTTTGTCTCCTTTTTTTTGAGGCTCTTATCGCCGTTATCTCTTATCAGATCGAGGCGCTTATCGGCTGCTGACTAAGACGCCAAAAATCGCGACACAACTTGCCCACGAAGCAGCTACAACAATTGGCACTCTGGCAACGGCAGCTGAGTTTTTGCTGTGCTCTCAGGATTATGGGCCCAAAAAAGGGCGGCGGAAACCGTGCTGGGCCCAAGAAGACCCCCAGCTCACAGCCGGCAGAGATTTCTATCTCTGACTTTGTTGCTGCCGGCGACAAAAATGAGGCTAAAAAGTCGAAAGCTGGAGCCAAGTCCAAAGGGAAAGATGCCGGGGGGGAGACATCAACTACCAATCCGGAGGAACCGAAGAAGCCTTCTGTGAGGGCTGTCATAGGAGGCGCATCATGGACGGGGAAATTACCGGTAAACATGCTCTCTGAGCATTGTCAAAAGCAAAAGTGGGGGAAGCCTGAGTATACAATGGTAAGTTACCGTCTTCGGATCATTGATGCTATATGAAGTCGGGTAGTCCTATCCCTGGCCTTTGGGAAGCTTCTTACTGACGGAATAGACCAAAACGCCTGATGGATTTTTGGCAGGCGTCGTCTTAAAAAAGGTCAATCCGAAAACAAATGAGACCGTGACCTTGCCTCCATTTCGGCTGCCGCCATCCCATAAGAAATTGGGCACGCAGCCAACGGCTGTGGAAGCCCGTCACTTTGCTGCCGCTTACGCCCTGTTCCGAGTATGCAATATGCGAAATTTGCACATGATGATGCCCCCGACTTTCCGTGATCTTTGGAAGGATGAATTTACAACGCTTAAAGCGGACGACGTCAAACAGGGGAATGGGTGGATGTATGAAGCTGATCCCTTCACTACATTCCAAGAAAGAAATAACGCCGCAGCGGAACTTGCACGGCGGAAGGAGCTGAAGGCAAAGGAGCCGCCAAAACAAACCGAAGACCGTGTTCAGCTCGGACTAACGTCTGGTGGAAGTAAGGGTAGCAGTAATACAGCAGGCCGTTGGTTGAAAGCTCCAAAGGTTGACATGGGAGACAAAGTTCGGAGGAGGGTTGAGGACCTTATTCGGCAGAGAGCTATCTGGAACCCCTACCGGGTCGAGATACCCGAAGCTGGCAAAAGAAACATTATAAATGAATTCACTCAGCTTGGCTTTCGAAAGAGCCATGTTGAAGAAGCTCTTTCAGAATGTAAAGATAGAGAGGAGACTCTTGAATGGCTACTCATTCATATCCCAGAGGACGACCTTCCCCCATGGGGCCTCCCAGAGGGATATACAGCTGGCATTACATTGGCAAGTAGTGACCTCGCGAGAGAATCTAAAATAAAACGGTTGGCTGCTGCGGGATATTCAGCAGACTTATGCAGCTCAGTTCTTGATAAATATGGAAACGATGAACGACTGGCTGCTGAAGCTTTGCAGCACATGTTAATCTATAGTGAAGACCTCTCTGTCAAAACCGATACCCCGAACAACGATAATACGGCTTGGGAGGAAGAACATCAAACTTTAGAGGCTATTTTTGATACCAAGTATAAGAGGCTATCTCAAGATGCATGTCAAGTCATGGCAGAACCTACGTCTTTGCCCCCTATCACATATTCGTTTTGGAACCCAACGTCAGCCGCTTACCCAGACATTCCTCCGGTTGTGGCGATACTGACGAAAGAAATACCGGCATATATACGGTTGAGCGCAACGAGACAGGCAATACGTTATGCACTCAGTGACCTCCGGGGAGAGCCAATGGTCTTCAATATAATTGACTGGCTGAATGAAAATCTTCCTCGTATTCTCGAGAACCCTGGAAAATTACGAAACATATCTGTTGAGGCCGGTGACAATGCTGGTGGCGACGAACAAGCGCCTTCAATCACAAACCCCAGGTCGAAGTCGGCCAGAGGAATGGTCTCCCGGCCTAAGATGTCTGGAAGTGCTGACATACGCCGTAATTGGGAAGCTAAGCAATCAACCCCGGAGCAACAGAAGATGCTCAAGGCAAGACAATCTCTACCAGCTTGGGATATTCAAGATGAAATCCTAGACCAGGTGTACTCGCACCAGGTGACAATCGTCTCTGGGGAGACAGGTAGTGGCAAGAGTACTCAATGCGTCCAGTTCATCCTAGACGATTTGATCAGACGAGACCTTGGCTCATCAGCAAACATTGTCTGCACGCAGCCGCGAAGGATCTCAGCCCTGGGCCTTGCTGACCGAGTCAGCGCAGAACGATGCTCAAACGTTGGCGATGATGTTGGGTATACCATTCGAGGAGATTCAAAGTCGAAGCCAGGTGTAACCAAGATTACATTTATGACGACTGGTGTCCTTTTGAGACGCCTTCAAACAGCGGGTGAAAGCGTTGTCGAGTCCTTAGCCAATGTTAGCCATGTGGTCCTTGATGAGGTTCATGAGCGAGGCCTCGACACTGATTTTCTTCTCGCTGTTTTAAGGGAGGCGTTAAAAACCCGAAAGGACCTCAAGCTCATTCTTATGAGCGCCACCCTTGACGCTAATATGTTCATCAATTACTTCGGCGGAGATAAGCAGGTAGGGAGGGTCAATATTCCTGGGAGGACATTCCCTGTTGATGATATATATCTCGACGATGTCCTTCGAAGCACTGGATTTGCGGCCAGCATGGGCTATGGAGCCTCAGAGGAAAGCGAGATATCACTTGGTAAAACGATTCAAACGCTTGGAGGCGGAATTAATTACGACCTCATTGCGAGGACGGTGCAGCATATCGATGCTCAACTAGGCGACGAACCTGGTGGCATCTTGATTTTCTTACCAGGAACGATGGAAATAGACCGATGTTTATCTTCGATGAGGCACCTTCCTTTTGCCCATTTACTGCCTCTACATGCGTCTCTTCTACCAAGCGACCAGAAACGAGTCTTCAACGCACCGCCGCAAGGAAAACGAAAAGTGATTGCAGCGACGAATGTTGCAGAAACGTCCATTACGATAGAAGACGTCGTTGCAGTCATTGATACCGGTCGCGTGAAAGAAACCCGATATAACCCCGTCGATAACATAGTGCGATTGGAAGAAACATGGGCATCTCAGGCAGCTTGTAAACAGCGCCGGGGCCGAGCTGGACGTGTTCGAAATGGTACCTGTTATAAATTATATACTCGAAACGCGGAGATGAATATGGCCCCCCGGCCCGAGCCAGAAATTCGCCGTGTCCCGCTTGAACAACTCTGTCTCTCAGTAAAAGCGATGAGAGGGATTCAAAATGTACCTGAGTTCCTGGCAAATACGCTCACACCTCCAGACAATGTTGCCGTCGGCGGAGCACTGCATATGCTTCACCGTATTGGTGCTCTTGACAATGACCAATTAACTGCTCTTGGTCGATATCTATCGATCATCCCGGCTGACCTGCGTTGTGCTAAATTGATGGTCTACGGTGTAATTTTTGGGTGCATTGAAGCATGTCTAACCATCGCGGCTATCTTGACTGTCAAGAGCCCCTTTGCAAGTCCAAGGGAGGCCCGTGAGGAGGCAAAGGAGGCTAGAAGTTCATTCTCCAATGGAGACGGAGATCTTCTAACTGATCTGGCCGCGTATCAGCAATGGACAGAAAAGATTCGTGAACAAGGATACCGAAAAGCCCAATTATGGTGCCGAGATAACTTCCTCCTTCCACAGACTTTGCAAGATATCTCGTCAAATAGAGCTCAGCTCCTTGGATCATTGAAAGATGCTGCACTTCTTCCGGTCGAATACAAGGACCCCGAAAGCCAAGGTCGATGGAATCGACATGACAAAAACTCCCAGCTACTCCGCGCATTGATTTCGGGTGCATTCAATCCCCAGATTGCCTCTATCTCGTTCCCAGAGAAGAAGTTCGCAGCTTCAATGACGGGAACCATCGAACTTGACCCTGAAGCGCGCACGATCAAATACTTTAATCAGGAGAATGGCAGGGTATTCGTGCACCCGAGCTCGACCTTGTTTGATGCACAAGCGTTTTCAGGATCTGCGCAGTACGTGAGCTATTTTACAAAAATGGCGACAAGTAAAGTCTTCATTCGGGATGTGACGCGTAAGTATTTGTTCCTATCTCCTGTAACTGAACATACCTGACTAATTTTATGCTAAACAGCATTTAACTCTTATGCCTTGCTGTTATTCACTGGGCAGGTGACGCTGGATACTCTAGGCAGAGGTGTGCTGGTTGATGAATGGCTTAGACTTAGAGGATGGGCTCGGATTGGAGTTCTGATTTCTCGGCTGAGGATGATGCTTGATGAAGTATTGAGGCAAAAAGTTGATAATCCGAGTCTCGACGTGGGCGAGGACGAAGTGATCGAAATCGTTCGTCACCTTGTCTTGCTTAACGGCCAAGATTTCTGATGACCATTATTCATGAACATGCCATTACGATTTATTCTTCTCATTTTATCACCTGATTGGATAGGTTTTTTGGGTTTCTGGACGAATTGCGACTTTCGCTTTATAGATAGGATTAAAGGGTTGGGTAGAGTTGAATAAAATGTCGTTCCCGGTTTGTTTCATGCTGGTCCTAAGTTATCGTGTGGCCCGAAAGAGGTTACAGTATACACTCCGCTAAATCACTCCAAAATAATTCAAAAATAATATACATTATAATATTGATTCGGCACGAAATGATGACCAAATTTCGTGAAATAGCTGAAAGTACATTATGGGGAGTCGTATTCCTCGAATCGCCATATGATGGAAAGGACGCTTTTAATTGATGTTAGAGGAGCGTTATCGTCGACGTAAAAGACAAGCTGGTATGTTGTTAACACGCATCTCCTGCCTATTGTCAGCCAAGCCAATCATATGCGAGGCTACTTCAAAAAAAAGGCTTGGGATCAAGTGGACATGCACGAAATAAGACGGGATGTTTATGCTCGAGTTTTTACTCGACCACCACTGGACTTAACCTTTCGGGCTTCTGGTCGGTTGATATGATGGGCTGGGATCCATTCAGTATCATAGGTCTTAGTGGAAGGAGTTCCATCAGTGGCAGGTGCCTGGTCTGCAGCATCTACAGAGGACGAAACACCTGCAGATTTTCGGGGACGATCGGATCCCTTGCTAGCCTTGCGTTTCTGAGGGAAGTAAGGTGCGATCCAGAGGGTGTAGAAGAAGTAGACGGAGCCCGCGGAGCAAGCCAGAAGGAAGACGTAAAGGAAGAGACTATAGTGCAAGCCGATATGTTAGCGAGTGAAACAGAAAGGAAACAGAGTAGATGGCTGAAGCTTACACTTGTGGGTCGAAGATGCTGGTGTCTTGCTCCACGATGCTGACGGTGCCATTGTAAGCGGTGATCGGGTGCATGATTCCCTTGCTATCGCTAATGACAGCAGCGAGATTCAATGTCAAATCTTGAGGGTGCATTTCGGTGGCGAAGCTGTAGGGTAGCGTGATGTGGTCTCCGGCTGGGACGTCCATGCCATATGGAGTTGCGGTGAGGTTTCGAACATTGACGGGCGGCTTTCCTGGAGCGGCAATGCTCCAAAGAGAACCTCCAATGACGGTTACAGTCACAGGCTCTGGGTCTGCGTTGGAGAATTGGAGGAGTGCTTCGGTAGGTTGGCCATTGACAAGTTTGACGCCGAACACCTCAGCCTTGGGGAACGAGGCTGATACCGTCACGCCTAGCTTGGGAAGCTCAACCGGAGATTCCGTCTTTTCCTCAGTGTCGGCCTAGTACCGTTAGCTAACCATAATCCCAATTGCGAGCTGTTATCCATGTCTAGATATAGATAACTTACAGATCCCTGGCCATTGACAAAGACGGTCTGGGCTGCGAGGAGCGCAAGGGAGAAAAACGAGAATTTGCCCATGCTGGCGATGGATTGACCAGGAACACGGCGACGACGGAGAAGACGAGAACAAGGGGAGAGAACGGGGTGCTTTGCAGGGAGTTTTGGTGCGATGTTGGTGGTGTTCGTGTGGCTTTCCTTAATATTCTCCACGTATACAGCATCGCCGCTGAGTCAGCAGGCGCTTACCCGCGCGGCTTCGTTAGCGCGCTAATCTCATTTTTGGCCGGGTGGATGAAACGGGAGAGCAGCGCGTAGAGAGCATCATTCTTTATACCACCACCCGCAGTCCTTTTTTTCTTTATTGAGCTGACTCTGGCGGCCTGGATATATCTTCCTTGCACACTCCTTGGCCCCTGTTTCCTTTCCGTTGTTATTTTTTTTTGTACAGCTCTCAAGATGTCTCCGATATCTGCCCAAGCTCAGGAGTTCTTCGGCCGGTACGAGCAATTGAAAGCAATCGAGCAGACCAAGAATCTTCTGATAGAAGTGTGTATCCCCTGCCCAAATCTTTGCGATGGCCCCTCGTCTGTGGCAGTTCTAAAGCTAGTACATTGAGTTCTAATTTGACCGTTTCTGTAGGATTTACTAAATAGAGTTACGGAGCTTGAAGACGCCTACCAGCAAGAGCGATTAGACCATGACAGGGAAACCAGATTTAACCGTGAGGTGCAGATGCACGAAATGGAGCTTATGGAACAGCTGACGAGGTTTAAATCGGCCATGGTACGCGGGCACCCTTGGGGACTGATGGATTCCCATGGCAGTATTCGGGTTGATCCTAAGCTAAAGACCAATTCCCAATAGGACCAAGAACCCTTTGTGGTTGCGCTTCTAGACGGTGACGGCATGATATTTCGAGATTCATTAGTCCAACAAGGCGAGCAAGGCGGGAAAGACGCTGCGAATCAGCTCTGGTTAGCTATCCGTGATTACACTTCCGAAACCTTCACCAACATACACTCGCCGAAGATCGTGACGAGAATATATGCCAATGTTCGAGGATTAGGGGAGACTCTCTTTAAAGCTGGAATTATTGATAGATCTTCCGTCTTTGAGGATTTCGTCCGTGGGTTTAATGGGAGCAGATTACTCTTTGATTTCGTGGACGTTGGGAGTGGTAAGGATAGGGCAGACGATAAAATTACTGGTATGTTTCCCGCTCAAGTTGTAATTTTTATTCTATCTTGTCCGCATGTTAACACGTTATCTCTACGTCTCTAGAGGTTCTGAAATTGAATTTGTTCAATTGCCATTGTCAGCAAATATTTCTGGGCTGCTCGCACAACAACGGCTACGCACGCCTCCTTGAAGATAATATAGCCGATATTGAGCTCACGAGAAGAATAACTCTGTTAGAGGGGATTCCATTTGAAAAAGAATTAGCCTCCCTTACAGGCTCGTATAGAGTGACTAAGTTTAACGGCCTATTCCGAGAATCAAAACTGGTGGCCTTGCCAAATCATATTTGGGAGAGCACTGCCACCGCAGCAAGCTCGTTCTCGTCATCACATACGGGGTTACCAAATCCTCGAACCGTGAGCAGAACTCCGTCTAATTCCAACGGAACAACAACTACTACTTCTGCTGCCTCCGCTACCTCTGGTAGCAGCAGTACGGCGCCGACCACATGGGCTTCAGCAATTGCCGCCAATGCAAATACAACTTTCAAAGATTTAACGCCATCCAAGCCAAGTACCCCATCCCCACCCACGATTGAGCGCAACAAGTATGGCCAAAGAGTCGATCGAATTGATTTTAAATCTGCGCCCAAGGACGAATTAAATCGCGTGAAGAAGCTGAAACTATGCAATTTATATTTTCTTTTGGGCGATTGCCCCAACCCCAACTGTTATCATACACATGATTACAAGCTTGGGAAACAAGAGCGTGTTGTCCTCCAAGTTGTGGCAAGGATGACGCCTTGCCATTTTGGTACCGAATGTGACGATGCGGCGTGTATTTATGGCCACCGATGCCCGCTCAGTGAGACCGGGAAGAAGGATTGCTACTGGGGATCAAATTGTCGATTTGATACTGATGCCCACGGCATTGATACTAATATTGTTAAACTTACCAAGGTGTAAATCAGGCGCTATATTTCCTGCCAGTTAATCCCCCATCGATTGTCATTCTTTAGCATGTTTACTTTGTTTTATTAGTTTGATAGCTCGGGGATCTATTCATTTTTTGTGTATCGTATGGATGGGATGTTTGTACTTGATTTCTTTTAATATACAGCTTTACTCTTACACACAATCAAATATAACCATTTAATTGTCTTGTGCAAGTTTAGCTTCATTAGCTAGTTATTACAGTATCAACTCATTGAACTTTTGAGCAAAGGCAAATTATGAATGTCAACGTCACTGCGTCATAAGCTACTGACAAATGCCAGTTCAAACAAGCGCAAAAGGGGTATATATAAAAGAATAATGAACGCCAGGATCGCCACAAACGGACAAATTACAAAACTGCTAAATAAAGATGAGAGAAAAGAATTATAGTATAGTTGTCTCAAACATACGGAAACGTCTTTCCCACCCGAGGAAATCGGGATCTTCGTCCTTGTTGCTTTCAACAGATCCTCCTCTATTTCTAGCCTTAACGCCATATTCTTTGATACAACAGGTGAATGGTTTTGCAGAGACAGCATCAGCTTGTCCTGCATAAAAAGCTTCTATGCTTTCGGTCTTTCGTTCTTCCAGGTCACCCCAGAGAAGGAATAATTTTTCTCGAAGTTGAGCCAGCATTTTCGGGTTTTCACGTAGACTATATATGTCAGTTAGTTATATCCGCTTGCAATGAATTATACGTTCGCAGTTATAGCAACTTACTTCACAGCATTAATCTGAAGGAGGAATTCCGCATCAGAACCGGACACAAATAGGGGCATTCGTTCTCGTGTTTGCCCTCGCGGGAGGTGGGGGATGTTCGGACCGCCGTCTTCAACAAGTAGACAAAACCGCCATTCCCACCTAAGGCGGGCCCCAGGCGGAGAATTTTCGTCACTGTCGTCAGATAGCGCATCGCCGTCTTTGGAGAGGATTGCATGGTCCGGGTTATACAAAACGGAGAAATCTCCTAAGTCATGTGGGAAGAAGTCGACGATTCGTATGGATGAGCGGTATCGCACATTTTGGAAAGGCAGCTGAAATTCGATACCGTCAGGACCCTTGATTTTATGGGTATCCGGGTCTAGGATGTCTCTGATCAGTCGACAGGGTATGGCTGGGTTGGATGCTCGTACTATTGGAAGACCGTTAGACGCAATCAAAGGATACGTAAGGCTGAATACCTGCATACTATGAGTATTCAATTCGTCTCTTTTGACAGGAACTAGACGGGGCAGCTCCGGCTGATCTGGATCTTTCTTTTTCGTTCTCTTTTCCTCCGCTTGCTTTTGTCTCTTCTCCTTGTCTTTCTGTTTTCTTCTCTCGTCGGCAGCGTCAGAACTAGACCGTTGTCGTTTATTGCTCGTGTCTCCTAACCGTTGAGGCAGCATGGTCCGTAATCCCCGCCAATATTCCTGCTTCCGCTGCACTAGTTGCTTAATATGAGGATCTGTTTCGTTATCGTTGATGATGTATACTTGTATCTTGTTAGGGTATACCCTATCTATATGGAGTGACCCTTCCATCTTGCCGGACTGTTTGTTCATTTTGATATTGACATTATATAGCGTAACATAGTCATCCACCTTGACTCTTTCCCGTGCAAAGCTAGCATGCGGGTCCCAGAGCGTGACATGGATGGTCATCGTCCCAAACGGGCCAGGCCATTCTCTGGTTTTCTGGGTATTGATGTATTTATACTCGGTATCACTACGTCCACCAGATTCTCTTGACGGAAGAGCATACTGGAGCAAGTGTTCATTGGATGTATAATCGGTAACATAGAGTATGAATTTTTCACCTTCATTATACGTTTTGACAACCTGGCCAGTTATATCGGCATAGGTGGCAAACGTAGCGTCCTTAAGTAGGCAAAACTTGCGACTCGGCTTTGGAGCTCCTGTCACGCCGCCACGGCTCGGCGTTGGTGCATTGGATGTTGATATGTTAGGCTCGTAGTGTCCCTGGCGCCTTGGGGTCTCATTCTGCTGGTAACCAGAAAAGCCTGGGACGGAGCTGCCATTGAGCAGGTAGAGTGCATATTCTCTCTCCTCTGCTGTTGGGCCCAGTGTGCTAGGCTTGTTCCTCACTACAGGTGCAGACGATGGACCCCGGCTCTTCCACAGGGTCCAGGAAATGTTTTCTGCCTGCGAAGACTCGTACATACGGACTCCTTTGACCATGGTGGACTATTACAGACCGTAAGTATTCGCGTACGTCCCGGAGAATGTGTATGGATAGCCCACCTTGAGATTCCGCAGGAGGACCACATCGCCCACCTCAGGGGCCGGAAGATGTTCCTGCTGGCTATGAAAGTATTTCACCTTGAGGCCGAGCCATGATGCCGATTCAAAGTCGCAGTCCTTCAGCGTGAATGTGCACATATAGGAGCGCCTAGCGGTCAAGGTTGGAGGGAGCGCATCCACCACGGCGCCGATGATATTGACTGAGCCATAATGCCTGGACTTTGCCGCAGAGACAGTCTCGAAGCCAGGAGGCAGTCGGCGCATCCTGACGCTGTCTATCAACCGTTCAAGCTCGTACAATCACTCTGGTGAATGAAACCCGGCCAACCAGGTAGAACGAAGCGTAGACATCCGGTCACTCAAATATTCCACCTCAATTCTGGTTCTGTGTCTTCTCGTCTTCTCGCCTTCTCGTCTTTCTCGTCGTTATTCTTCTGGTTGTCAGTGTGTCTCGTCTATCTCGTCTTTCGTCCAGGTCGGCGCTAGCCAAGCCAAGCCGAAGAAGAAAACACCACCATCTCAAACCATCAACAAACCTCCCACCACCGCCATCACCACATTCTTCGCTCGACCTCGCTGCACCTGGTAACTCTCCCTTCTCTGCGCTCGCTGGCTCTGGCTCGCTTTCAGGCTGCTCTCCCTCTCGTCGTCGCCGTTACTGACTCGTGCCGCATAGGCTTCTCGCAGCAAGAAAATATCTGTGACAGGGACAGCCCCTCATCGTCTGCAATCAGCTGTGTAATCTACCGACCACGACCACCACCATGGCTGAACGCTACATCCCCGAGCATCGTCGCACCCAGTTCAAGGCCAAGGGCACCTTCAAGCAGGATGAGCTCCGTCGTCGCCGTGAGGAGCAGCAGGTGGAGATTCGCAAGCAGAAGAGAGAAGAGAATCTCGCCAAGCGAAGAGGTATCGGCACTCGCGAGGGCGGCATAGGAGGTGATGGCGGCATGCTTGCAGACAGCGACGATGAAGCTGGCCCTATCGAAACTGAGGTGTGTATACCTGCCTCTTCGTCTTTTCCTGTCTTTACGCTGTAGACGCTCCTGTGGCGACTGCGGAGGGGGTTTACACCACCCTTCCCCTGACACATCCTATACGACCGAGATTTTACACTTCTATATTTTAGCGCCATGAGACGATGTGGCTGACGTTTATAACCCGTATAGTTGGATGCCGAGCTTCCAGAGATGGTCAAGGGTGTGTTCTCAGACCAGATCGAACTGCAGATTCAGTCCACCACAAAATTCAGAAAACTGCTCTCCAAGGAGAGAAACCCTCCAATTGAACGTGTTATCGAGACCGGTGTCGTCAGCCGCTTCGTCGAGTTCCTACGATCGCCCCATACTCTTGTCCAGTTTGAAGCTGCTTGGGCGTTGACCAACATCGCCTCTGGATCTGCGCAGCAGACCCAGGTCGTCATCGAAGCCGGAGCTGTCCCCATATTCGTCGAGCTCCTAAGCAGCCACGAGCCTGATGTGCGGGAGCAGGCTGTCTGGGCTCTCGGAAACATTGCTGGTGACAGCCCACAATGTCGTGACTTCGTCCTTGGTGCCGGTGCTCTTCGCCCGCTCCTCACTTTGCTTGGTGATGGCCGAAAGCTGACCATGCTCCGCAATGCCACCTGGACCTTGAGCAATTTCTGCCGAGGAAAGACTCCTCAGCCAGACTGGCCTACTGTTCGTGAACCCTTATACTCGTTTAGTATCCTTTTTTTTTTTTTTTTTTTTTTTTTGTACTAACTCTCTGCTGCTGTAGATTGCCCCAGCGCTCCCTCTTTTGTCAAAACTTATCTATATGCTTGACGACGAGGTGCTTATTGATGCATGCTGGGCTATCTCTTATCTCTCAGATGGCCCCAATGACAAGATCCAGGCTGTCATCGAGGCTGGTATCCCCCGCCGCTTAGTTGAGCTCTTGATGCATGCTTCCACATCTGTCCAAACTCCCGCCCTACGATCGGTAGGTAACATTGTCACTGGAGACGACATCCAGACCCAAGTCATCATCAACTGCGGCGCTCTCACTGCTTTGCTCTCGCTCCTGAGCTCGAATAAGGATGGTATCCGCAAGGAAGCCTGCTGGACCATTTCCAACATCACAGCCGGTAACCCAACACAGATCCAAGCTGTTATCGATGCCAACATCATCCCACCGCTGATCCACTTGCTCTCTCACGGAGACTTCAAGACCCGCAAAGAGGCCTGCTGGGCCATCTCGAACGCTACCTCCGGTGGTCTCCAAAAGCCAGACCAGATCCGCTACCTTGTTACCCAAGGTTGCATCAAGCCCCTTTGCGACCTCCTCTCCTGCCCTGACAACAAGATCATCCAGGTCGCTCTCGATGGTCTAGAAAATATCTTGAAGGTTGGCGAGATGGACAAGGAATCTGGCCAGGGTCCTGAAGCAAACATCAACAGATATGCTCTCTTCATCGAAGAGGCTGGTGGCATGGAGAAGATCCACGATTGCCAGAACAATGCCAACGAAGAGATCTACATGAAGGCATACAACATCATTGAGAAATACTTCTCCGATGATGATGAGGCTGGTGCCGATATTGATGAGCTTGCACCCCAGCAAACCCAGACTGGATTCGCCCTTGGCACCAACCAGCAGCCTACCGGCACCTTCAACTTTGCTAACGGTGGCGACTCTATGGATATGTAAATGCCATATTTGGCATGCCTGTTGGCTCAGATTTCATTCCCATTAGCTTTCTACGAAGTCCTGCCATCAGCAGAATGATATCTACTTTTCCTGCTACCATTCTAACATCCATCCCTTTTGCATATTTTCTCCATGTTCTCCTCCTCTTTACCTTATCGCCACTTCCCCCACGCCATTGATTCTTTTACATTTGTAATGAACGTTATATCATGATACACAAGATTCACAGTCATGTAACCCCCTGAATGTCTCTTTTTTTTGGTATTTCCTTGCATCAACATTTCCCCTAGCAGGTTTCATTCATACAGGCGTCGCTTTTTTTCTTTTCTTTTTATTCAATTTCATTGTTTGACTTTCCCCCCTTTTCCCCACACCATTCCAATCCTCCCCATCCTGCGCCTCCCCATTCACCATACTTGCTACAAAATCCCAGTTCTTCAAGTCGAGTTTGCCTTGCTAGTGTATTTACCAAAATTCTTTAAGGCAAAAAGTGGAAGTTCCCCCACCTACTCGTTCTTTGTCCGCTTGTTCATCCTCCCTTGCAATGTTTCTCGTTCCTCGTATCATCCCCGAATCCCCAGAACCCAGATCTAGCCTAACACAGTTGTCCATCTGTGTTAGTATCATCTTGCCAGCCCAGAGCACCAATCGCATACAGCACAAGTTGGTATGGACGTCTGTATCCCCCGTGTTCTATTTATAATTATTTCGACCTCGAATGGCGAAGCTAATTCCCATGCCAATTCACCTTACCCCCAACCCAACCCCGCCATATTCGCCTTTATATTATCTGATACGTGATATCAGCGTCATCACCCAACTTCACTCCCCCCAAAATTGGTTTACCCGGCTTTTTTCGCAGCGTGTAGTAGAAATTCTAGTTCGTTCAATAAACGCTGAAAAGTTCATACCTAAATTATGTTAATAAGTAAGAGTATCCTTGGATAGGACATGATGCTATGTAACTCGGCCACATCGTCTTGCCTCCAGAATTTTAAAAGGAGACTTGGGCCCTTTTAGAAGTAAATAATCTCTGTAAATTCTCATACTTATAGTGCTTGTAACACTACGTCACACATCTTCACGACCTTCTCTTCTTCAAGGCGACGTCCGACAAGCTGAAGGCTTACAGGCATTCCGTGGATGACATTCGGGTTGTCTGTATAATTGATCAGCTAGATGTAAGGCGTGGAAACGGATAGCTAGGAATCACATACATTCACTTTGTACCAGGGAGTCTTCCTTGGTAAGTGGCGTCTCGCCGGTCGCGGGAATGTCGATCTCCTGGTCAACGAGAACATTGCAGGGGAAGGATATGCAGGAGTAGTCGAGGATATTATATACACCCGTGTAAGCGACATGCCTAAATTTGGAGTGTTCCACAGCAGCAAAGGGGGCGGTCGGTGCTAAGTTTGTATAGGTCAGTGTGGTTACTCATAACGACGCGAGGTACAGGTTACGTTAGTCCGTCACATACCTATTATGGCATCGAGTTCCAACGCATTCCAACGATCCAAGTAGTCTTTTTGTAGTGTATTTCGTTCCTTGTGAAGCTGCCAGAGATTATATACACCATGATCGACAGCACGGCCATATACGTCCATTTCTGGGCGAATAGGTTCATCAGACATGGCAAGGAGTCTCTTAACCGATTCTCCCCCATCAGAAAGGAAAAAGTGTGCCTAAATGTGGATTATCGTTAGTTATACTCCGGTGGAAGTAAGGGAAATATAAATAATGCAAACTATACCAAGATCTTAGCAGCTTGTTCGTGGCCGATTGGCTCCCAGTCAACAACCTCATGCCCTGCTGCCCTCAGCTTCTCTGCTGTTTCTTTCAAAGCTCGTCTGACCGGAGGAGTTGGTCGAACCATCCCATCATTCCACATAATGCCAATCTTCAAGCTTTTCCTGACTTCGACTTGTCTCCATGGAATAGGGATACACTTTGGGTCATTGATCCAAGGTTGTGAATTGACAACTACTTCGGCCCAAAGAGCAATAGAGGCTAACTCTCGTGCCATAGGTCCATTTACACTGGTGACGGACTCCTGCCCAGCAAGGCCAGATTTGGTTTGAAAGTTAGGGAAACGACCAAAAGATGGTTTGAGAGTAAAAATGCCAGTAAGAGCAGCGGGTATACGGAGAGAACCGCCTTGGAACACCGGTGATAATTAGCTGATAGACCCTAGGTTAACATAACTGGACATATACTTACCAATATCAGTCCCAACCCCTAATGGACTCCCGCCAAAGGCAATCAACGCAGACTCACCACCTGAAGAACCCCCGGACGAGGTAAGGCGGTTAAAGGGGTTAGTAGTCCTGCCAAAGACATTGTTCACCGTCTCGGCAATCATCATGGCCGTGGGGACATTAGTTTTAACATAGAGCACGGCACCAGCATTGGTCAGTACATCGATCAGGGTACTGTTATGCGTTGCTGGCTGGCCAACCCAAGCGGTGAAGCCGAGCGTAGAATCTTTACCGGCGATATTGAAGTTATCCTTCAAGGAGATAGGAAGGCCATGCAGCGGGCCCAGCGGTTTGCCTGTCGTGGCGAAATGGATATCAAGAGCCTGTGCAGCTTTGATGGCTTCAGGGAACAGAGTCTCTGATAGACAGTTGGTCTGGTATCGTATGAGTTAGTATATAGAGCAAGAAAGGAGAGACAGCCTCGTACTAGCTGGTGAGCAGCAGCAGCTCTTTTACAGAATGCTCGCGTCACCGACTCGGCCGTCCAGGCCCCTGAGGTCGTTTTCTCGAGGATGAGGGCCGCGGGAGTAGATGTGATCTCGAGTTCTTCTTTGGTGAACCATCCGGACCGTTCAGGCCAGCTGGTGACATCCAGCTGAGAGATCGGAGGAAGGATATTAGCATCAATCATCCATTCCCGAGGAATCGACGCAAGGAGAGCCTGTTGCTTCGCAGCACTGATGGTTTGCCACTCTGTCTTTGTCATTGTTGCTTGTATAGTATTCTCCTATGTTCATAAAAACGCCGTCGCTCTCTCAAAATGAAAACCGCGAGTACTGAATATATCCAAACATAGGCCAACGACTTATAAAGCACCACAGCTGAACCATTCGGTCCCTTGAACTCGGTTCGTCGGTAAACTCCTGAGGGGCTGAAGGAGCTAGCTTACTCGGCCTATCGTCCGTTCGTTCGTTCCATGGACGACGAGGCTGGGCTTAAGCCATACAACATACAGCAGTTAAAGGGGCTCAGCGGCGCTTCGGCGAACCGCCCGACTTCTGCTTCTACCCATATCTGCGACTCTGCAGTCTACGAGACAGGGAGACCTTGGCTATGAAGAAATCCCCGGTACTCCGGACGACAACGCGAACTGCTACGGACTCCAGCCGTTACAAATCCGGGGCCGAGCCAACCATGTCTCGAGGAACCGATGAACCAACACTGAAACGTCGATCGGTCGGTCGTTTGGAATCACGGAGAACTACAACGGAGATGCTACATCGGGCTGACAAACGACCAGTCAGGTTAAGAATGAGTGCATTGGTCGCGATTCTCCGTGGACGGCGTCAAGACTGAAATATTGTCCCCCCACGACGCACAATGATGTATCTTCAACTTTGCATCTCTTACCCTCGGGCCTCTATGACCGAGGCTAGTTTAATGTGCGGAATCCGGCCGCTAGCACTGAGTTTACAGCTCGAGCATGGTTTATGATGGAGAATCTCCGTTTGCCGTCTGCGATGCCCGGTTGATATTGGGGGTGAATTGTGGCTGCTCTGCCGTGCACTATCGCACAGGTACATATATATTCTTCACCTCCTGTGGAGATGGAACAGATTCCGCACTGTCCATGCAAGTACGTTGAACCTGCAGCTCCCGAGGGGGTACGTAGGGTTATACGGGCCCAATCATCGCACCCGGGCACTTGTTGATGCGGAATCGGGACCAGGAGGGATGACGGATGACGGATACGTGCCTGCTTGCTCGATGCAGCTGGAGCTGGCGGGCACCAATAACTGTGACCGTCTGTACCCTTGATCAACATATTTATATCGAAGGGCCCCTTCGACATCATCCTGGAAGAAAGCTTTTACTGTCTTGATATCAATTCTGCGCCGAGAAGACTCGCAATGGTTGCTTATTGAGCTGTTTATATATTTTATCCCGAGAACCAAAGCTAATATTGTCGATATGGCTATCCAGACGATAGTGATTGCTATCGTGGCTCTCGGGTATCTGCTACTCAAATACTTCAACAAGACCGATGTTGCAAAGGTCAAGAACCTCCCGGAAATCCCCGGGGTGCCTATGTTTGGCAACCTCCTCCAGCTCGGGAACTCACATGCGAGGAGAGCAGCAGCATGGGTGAAACAATACGGTCCGGTCTTTCAGGTTCGATTAGGGAACAGGGTAAGTCTTCCATATGGTACTTTTGAGCTACTAGGAAGCTAATCTATTTATAAATGAAGAGAGTGATTTTCGCCAACAGTTTCGACTCGGTGAAATATTTATGGATAACCCATCAGTCGTCGATGATTTCGCGCCCAAAACTACACACATTCCACTCTGTAGTGTCCAGCTCGCAAGGGTTCACAATTGGAACATCGCCATGGGACGAGTCCTGCAAGAGGCGCCGCAAAGCCGCGGCTACTGCATTGAACCGACCTGCGGTGCAGTCTTACATGCCGATTATTGACCTAGAAGCAACCACGAGCATCAAGGAATTGCTAGCTGATAGCAAAGATGGGACAGTGGACATCGACCCGAACCCATATTTCCAACGATTCGCCCTCAACACCAGTCTAACGCTAAACTACGGAATCCGTATCGACGGCAGCATTGACGATGAACTCTTGAAGGAGATTGTTACGGTAGAGCGGGCGGTCAGCAACTTCAGAAGCACGAGCAACAACTGGCAGGATTATATCCCACTCCTACGATGGTGGCCTACCAGCAACACACAATCGATCGAGTTCAGGGAGCGTCGAGACAAATACATGAGTAAACTTCTAGAGATGTTGACGGAACGCATAGCGAATGGGACTGACAAGCCGTGCATCACGGGGAATATCATCAAAGACCCAGAAGCAAAACTCAGCGAAGGTAAGTCGAAACCGTACCCGTAATTCCTCAAAAAAGGTGGATGGGAACGTCATGGCTGACACTGGTGTGGCAGCGGAGCGAAAATCCATCTGTTTGACGATGGTTTCTGCTGGTCTCGACACTGTTCCCGGGAATCTGATCATGGGTATCGCTTATCTGGCCTCCGAGCATGGGCAAGAGATCCAGGCCCGCGCTTACGAAGAAATCATGAAGGTCTATCCGGATGGAGATGGCTGGGAGAAGTGTCTTGTCGAGGAGAAGGTCCCGTATATCACAGCCCTCGTCAAGGAGATTCTGCGCTTCTTTATTGTAATTCCGATTTGCCTACCCCGAGTTAGCATCAAAGACATCACCTGGAATGACGCCGTCATACCTGCTGGCACAACCTTCTTCATGGTAAATACTACGCCCACTCGGCAGCTGAAACCCCCACTCCAATGCTCCATAGACGCCTCGATGAATGCTAACCAACGAACTAGAATGCGTACGCTGCCAACTACGACTCCACCCACTTTAAGGAGCCATTCGAATTCCGACCAGAGCGCTACCTCGACGTTTCTGAGGGGACGGGAACACCACACTACGCATACGGTGCTGGTAGTCGCATGTGTGCCGGCTCGCATCTCGCTAACCGGGAGCTATTCACTGCATTCCTCCGTATTATCTCCGCTTTTACGATTGTTCCGGCAAAGAATCGAGCAGACGATCCCGTCCTCGACCCCATCGACTGTACGGACAACAAAACATCGCTGACCCTCGATCCTCGACCGTTCAAAGTGGGATTCAGAGTGCGAGACCGCGCCCAGCTCGATAGATGGATCAGAGAATCAGACGAAAGAACGAAAGATCTGTAGATAAAGAATTTTCCTCTTCCGTGTTTGTTCCCATTAGGTTATGGGTTAGCAGGGGTCATAAATATACTTAAGGCCTTTTCCGTGTCTTGTTATGCTTAACTGGTCGCCAAGGCGTCCTTAGACGATATTCCAACTTCTTCCCCAACATCCAAAACATCAACAACTTCCATTGTCAACATTGCGCAGTCTTCGGCCGATTGCCAGCAGAGGTACTTGTTCTTCCCGGAGTTGTCAGCCTACCCCGGCTTAGTATGCATATACGTCTGTTCCCATGATATGCACTCTTCCTGCTTGGCTAGCGCACGTCAGGAGCAGCTAACCAACTTCGCTTTTAGTTCCCTATCAAGGGTTCCCTTGACCCTGCTCACGATGGACGCTTCTCTCGCGGGACGTTTTTCTGGAACAAATATATAAAATGGTTCTCAAGGATGCCGCGCTTGGCAAGCAAGGGAGAAACGGGACTCGTTCATGCCATCGTGGCTTTTTTTTTAAGACATGACGAGCAACTGAAATCTCCAACGTGGCAAGGCTGTGACTGCGTTCTCCCGTCCGTCCGTCCCTCCGTCTCTGGCACGCTTGGTATAGGCTACGACGAACCCTTCGCTGCAGCTAAACCTTGGGCAGCCAGTCCAGGCCGCAGAGACGCTGGATTCATGCATCCATTTGATTGGCAAAGATTGTTATTACCCGTGTTACATACATGACGCTATCTGCTAGGATGGTGATATCCTGGTATCTGAACCGACTTGTGGACAATATTTCCGCCAGTCGCATGTGCAGACAACCGGCGGACACCGCGTAACTGTTCAGCCAGCTTCTTACAAGATATGGGCTCCACAGGTGGTAGCAGTAGCTTGCCAGGCCCGTCTATTATGAATCTCCATCGTCTCGCTGGTCATCCATCAGGAACAAGTTCTCATGTTGTTTTGATACCTCAGGACCAAATCTTTATACAGTTTGATATAATATACCTCCCACAATGATCGAGAAGACCGCCACCGAGGTTGTCACAAAGACTCCAACGGATAGGAGCGAGTCTCTAGATAATCATCATGATGCGGAAGCAGAGAAGCGGCTTCTTCGGAAATGCGACCTCCACGTTGTACCAATTCTGACATTCCTATTCTTACTTGCCTTTCTCGATCGAATCAACATTGGAAATGCTCGGCTGCAAGGGCTGGAGAAGGACCTCAACATGAGCGGCCGGGACTATAACATTGCGCTCTTGATATTCTTCATTCCGTATATTCTCTGCGAGCTCCCCAGCAATTTGATCCTGAAGAAGGTTGCACCATCAACTTGGTTAAGTGGGATAATTGCGGCATGGGGTTAGTTCTCGCCACCGATGACAACCGTTCAATATGTCATTTTCAGCTTGCTGACAATATGAACAGGCGTAGTAACCATTTGCCAGGGGGTCACAAAGAGTTTCGCAGGCTTGGTGGTGTGCCGGTTCCTTTTGGGAATCTTTGAAGCTGGATTCTTTCCTGGTATTTTATTAATCCCATGCCTAAAAGTGAAACCCGGTATTATTGGCATTAACTAAAATCCTACAGGATGTGTCTACCTTATTTCCATGTATTACAGACGACACGAACTCCAGAAACGAGTCAACTTCTTCTTCTCGGCGAGCATCATCGCTGGTGCTTTCAGTGGAGTAAGCTCTCCTTTTCGTCTTATCAATCTATATAGACCTATACTGACACCCGTTAGTTACTCGCCTATGGAATTGCTCGCCTAGATGGCACAGCAGGGTACAGTGGATGGCGCTGGATTTTCATACTCGAAGGGCTTGCTACCGTCGTCTTTGCCCTTGCGTCAAAATTCTTCATCGTGGATTGGCCCGAGACGGCCAAGTTTTTGAACGATGACGAGCGGAAAATGCTCCTTGCCCGTCTAACTCTTGATAACAATGGAGCTCAAATGGACCGTCTTGATAGACCTGCTTTGAAGCGTTGTCTATTTGATGTCAAGATCTATCTTGGGTAAGTCGTTCAATAATGTCATGACTACGTATTGCATAGGCCTGGACACTCACACTTGACTAGAATGGCTATGTACTTTGGGGCTGTGACATCCGGATATGCCACGGCTTTCTTCACGCCTACCATCCTACATCAATTCGGCTGGGCTCCCCTCAAAGCCCAGGTGATGAGCATCCCCATCTTCGTTCTAGCAACTATCATCACACTGACAGTAGCCTGGATTTCTGATGCTATTCGTCACCGCTTTGCTTTTACAATTATAGGCTGTGCCATTGCAACCGTCGGCTACGTTTTACTTATCTGTCAGCAACATGTCCCCATAGGAGCCCGGTACTTTGCAGTCTTCGCAATCACAATCGGCACATTTATCACGCAACCAATTTGTGTAACGTGGCTCAGCAATTGTATGGCTGGACATTATAAGCGATCATTTTCCACATCCTTTCAAGTTGCGTTTGGTAACTTTGGTGGTCTGGTTGCAAGTAACGTCTTTTTTGACTCGGAGAAACCCCTATACCCGACCGGTTTTGGTACGACTCTGGGATGTCTTTGGGTTTGCGGGATAGCTTGCGTTTTGCTCCTTTTATTTCTTATTCGAGAGAATAAAATTCGTAACGCGGGAGGACGGGATTATCGACTTCAGCTACCGGAGGATGAAGTTAACAACCTGGGTGATGACCACCCCTCATTCAGATTTTCTTATTAAAATACTCAAGACATATAATAGAGCATACAAAAGCCATAATAGAGGAATATATCCGTTGTGAAATCATGCAGTACCAGGCTTGGCGTATAACTTATTACTAGCACATCAGTCGTGATTCGGCTTCCAAGGTGATAAACTCCAATTGATATTAGAATGGTCCACAGACCTGGGCTATCTATACAATTAACGCAAATATGTGACCATACATTGACCGAAAACGAAAATGAGTATTAGAAGACGCTTTGTCACCCGTGTTTCCACAGCCTATTTCCATGCAGAACAATAACCTCCAACTCCGCCCAAGAGTGTAGTAAAAATAAAGATGAAGTCATAGCATTCTTACTCTTCTTCAGAAGAGTTGGTGAGTGACAAATAAGCTGTCCAAGCAATTCCTATTGACGAAACAAATGGCTATATTTGAGTTAGCAGATGTTAAAATTGGTCCGAATAGACCAAGCGGGTGATAGGCAACGTACAATCTGGAACTGAATAGGAACTAGGCGGAAGTTCATAATTTGAACAGTCGGCCAGAGGACGAAATTGGCCTTCAAGGTTGGCAAGTAGACATCTTCGAATTTCCGAGACAGAGCACGGCGGCCACCGCCTTCTGCCACTGTCATGAATGTGAAGAAACATGCCAGACCTAACCACGTTAGAGACCCTTCTAGTATCACAAGCTTGGTCCGCAAGGGAACAAGGTGGTGGAGAGTGGAAAGTACGTACCGATCGGAGCAAATATAAGTTGGTCCATTGCAACACGCTTCAGCGCTGGAAGGGTGGCATGGGTCTGTGTCACTGGGAATATGTGAGATAAGAATTTGAACCACCGGTGCTGGACAGGAGCCATAAAGAAGCCATATGCCATGAACCGGGTGAGTCTCTCGAAATCGAAGGGTGCAGGGCGCTTTCTGTAAAAGTTTAGCTCCCCAACTGCCGGCGGCTTCTCCTTCTCAAGATCTTGCAAATCGATCGAGATAAAGCTAGTTTTATCATTGTTCTTCGGGAGCTCCTTGCATCGTGCACTGATAGCGGATATCGACTGTGCAACTGTATCCGCTATTCCACCCAGAACCTATATGTTTTCCCGTCAGTGTGGTCCGTCCCCTCACGCTCCGATATATACGATCGATGCTAGAATGGCAGGGGATATCCTTACAGCGTTTGTGACCATCGTCGTCAGGACTATCATGCAAACCGTTAGTTTCTTATCTCGGTCCCAGCCCTATAGCAGGAATAACGGTCCGGGGCCGGGGCTTACCGGGGTTCTGAGCATAGTATGTGTTGAATTTAGCAATCAGCCTCATGGTTACGGCGATCTCGATGAGGAAAATAATGGCATGTAGCAAGGGCTAGATGTGAAGAAATTGTCAGTTCTAGAGCAACACAGATATGATACAGCCTCCATGATGACTTCTGGAGCAACGGGGGCGCAAGAAGTTTGATCCAAGAAAGAGTAGTAAGGTTTCAACTGACCACACGACCGTAGATATATCGACTGTCGAGGGCCTTGAGCAGACCCCATTTCGATGGGTTGATCATAGTGCCGGGGTGCCTTGGACTTCCTCTTGATAGCCCCGTGTGATTTATGGATGGAGGCGCCTGGCAGATGTGGGTGCGGCGGATAGATTGTTCGCAGAGTGCCTGGAGTCCTGTTATAATATGACGCAAGGGCGATTTGGCTTCATTTGTTCAGGATTTGAGATGGAGGTGGCCGCAGCACAACTGACGAGCCAATGAGCGTGCATGGTTTGCTTATTAAGACGATGACTAAGCTAACATGGGGGAGGACGGCTTTTCCCCCTGGATAGAAGAGAGAAAAGACGACAATCATAAGAGCCGATCGCGCAGGGGAGTATGTTATTTATTCTATTCACGATGAAACTCTTCACATGGGGGATACCGGGGCCCGGCTCGTTTAGGGGCAGCGAAGATCGGCGGCGGAATATGCTACTATATCAGGCAAATCTCTGATCTCCATGGTTTCGTTCGAGCCCAGGTCGACCAGTTTCACGACCTCCAGATGTAAAAGGCCCGGGGACAGCGGCAGCAGCCTTAGTCTTGTAGAGTGGCATGTACCGGGAAGAAGAGGCCTGTTGTAAAGATCAGTGGTCTACCCTTAAGCAGCAGGGAAGGGAATATTTTTTGGGACTTTCTTACCCTACTTTCGTGTCGGTGCTGAGGCATATAAGATCGGTTTCATGGGGAGCTGCGTTTTGCTGCATTGCATAGACAATATTTTCGTCAACAACAGCCTCTGCCACCTCATCGGGCCTCCTTATGGAAGAAGTGGACGACGGTCTTGGAACGTGTGCTCGCGTGTCTGAACGCCTTCGAAACGGAACGGCAGCAATTCCAAATTTCCTTGATTTTGTCGATGTGTTCACGATGAAAACATCCCAGTCAAATGGCTTGCCAACCTCGACGCTGGAGGGGCCGTAGAATGATATTTTCACCCCCTGGTTTTCAGGAGAGTACGATGAGACTTGTGCTGTGGAGGGTTCCTGTGTCGTTGACTGGTCGCTGCCACGAGACACGATGCTTCGACGCAACATGTTACTAACGCCCCCCAATGATTGGTGTGTAGGCTTGGAAAAGTCCACATTGGTCCTCCAGCGCATGGATATCTTGGGCCGACAATCGTCGGAAACGAGTACTGTGACCTTGAGTGAAATGTCGAGAATAGAGGTCATCGGTGTATCTGTATCTGCCACTTCCGCGGACAGCAGCTTGTAGACTAATGATACATCATGGCGTGCGGGACAGCTAATAGGAGGCGAAAACCCAATGGCTTCTGTCAGGGGTTCGACTGTGCCACTGCTCAAAAGTAACTCTGCTTCTTCTAGAACAACCTCGTAGCTGGTAAAAGGGGTCGTTTCAAGATCGAGGCTGGCAGTTGTTGATAACTTTTTCGATACTGCAGCAGAACGGGAATACCTAATCTTGGCACTAGCGGCCGGTATGATGCGAATGGGGTTATATGACGCTTGTTGCACATTGTAGATGGACCCTTCGGGCTGAGTAGAAGGGACAAGCCGTAATATCCTGGACGCGGGTAGGTATGGATCCAGGTCCTCTCCGGCAGCAGTTAGGGACTGGAAGATATTTGTGGAAGCAGGAGTGAGACATGGTAAATACTGATCGTTGCTGGCCGATTTCTCTGATCCTCGAGGACTAAAGTCGGCAGATGCAGTAAACACAACAGACGGATGTCTTAGGCGCACTCGAGGGCGGTCTGACCATAAGTTAGTTACGCCGTGCTCTGGTAGAGGATGTAGATTTATACTAACAGAGGAAAGCTTCCGATTTCCATATCACATAGGCAGTATTTCCACTTCCTCCATCACCAACGGATTCATTAACAATAACCAGTGGGTCATCCTTATTATCCACTGTATGAGAGTATATCAGGTCCTTTGAATTGGATTCCTCTTCACTCTGCTCGTTTGGGTTGCCCTCATCAATAGCGAAGGCCTCCAGATGTACACTGAGATTTGAGATGCAAGCCTCTAGACTATCCTTTGGGAAATCTGGCAGGCTAAGCACTAAATAAAGGTTGATTTGCTCATCTGTTCATTTGATATAAGTACTAGAGCAGCCAAGGTTATGAGAAAGTGGTACATACCAAAAAATAGAAGCTGACGCTGTTGGATCCTTGATAAACACGCACCAGGATCTCCAGAGCTCTCTTCGACGGTTCCCAGCAACTCCTCTATGTTTAGATCTGAAGTCTGGGGAACAATGGTATCGAGGGTCGCATTTTGTAGAAACTGGTATTCAGACATCGCAACATTAGGGTATCATGCGTTGGCCGGCAAAGAGATATTAAGTATAAGATAAATATAGCTCAAGAGCTCAAGATCAAGAGAATAAGCACTGTAAGTAGCAGACAGTCAACATAAACTGGCGCTTCTAGATGTAAAAACTGATAGTGAAGTCAACTTCATCATGGCCCAATTAGGCAAACACCCAATCAAGGGGTTCTGGTCATGTGACTTGGCTTTGTTCCAGTAAATTTCTCGCGATGCGCGCTAGCTTGAGCTTCACTTTTGACATATCAAGGACACCTTTTGGCACACTTTGTGACCGTTGGCGGAGAGTGGTGGTGACAAGATTGATTTACATTGTGCCAGCCCATTGAAACTACGGTGCTGGATGTCATCTGTTTGCTAGAAGCCAGCCATTCAAAATACAGGCGCACGTATTCCTTCTCATCGCTGCCATGAATGCCCCCGAGGGCCTACCAATGCCGCCAGCAATCTGGCAGGAAGCGCGCAATGCAGAAGGCAGGGTTTACTATTACAATGTTCAAACCAAAGCCACCCAATGGACCAAACCGTTGGAGCTAATGACACCAGTGGAGGTGTGTATTGTTTTCCATTCTATTGTTTGACTCTCTTACTGACATCCTATCTTCAGCGCGCTTTGTCAAATCAACCATGGAAGGAATATACAGCTGCGGGTGGACGGAAGTACTGGTATAACACCGAAACCAAACAAAGCTCTTGGGAAATGCCTGAAGTTTACAAAAATGCTCAAGCTCAAGCCCAGCCTCCGCCGAGGCCTACTCCTGCGTATGTTCCCTGCGCTTTGATACTTACATAAAACTCAAGATCTAACCTAACTATCTTCAGTGCTCCAACCTTTGTTGCCGGCGGTGCGAACGCATTCCCAACTTACCAAACGCCCGTACATGATCGCGAAGAACATGATCGGAATGCGAACGACCGACGACATGGATATGGAGGAGGAGGTATGGATGTCAATGGCGCAAATGCAGCCCCCATTGCTACCCAACAATCCGACTCTGGTTTTGCTACATTTGAGGAGGCAGAAGCTGCATTCATGAGACTCCTACGACGCAGCAACGTTCAACCTGATTGGTCTTGGGAACAGGTAATGCGCGCTGTTATCAAGGACCCTCAATATCGTTCGTTAAAGGATCCCAGGGACAGGAAATCCGCATTTGACAAATATGTGCTTGAAGTTCGCGCCCAAGAAAAGGACAAGGCAAAGGAAAGATTTGCCAAGCTTAGGGCGGATTTTGGTACGATGTTGAAGAGTCACCCCGAGATCAAACATTATACGCGCTGGAAAACAATCCGACCTATCATCGAAGGTGAAACTATATTTCGATCCACAGACGATGAGAGTGAACGGAGACAGCTTTTTGAGGAGTATATCATGGAGCTGAAGAAGGAGCATGCAGAGAAGCAGGCTAATGCACGCAAGTCTGCAAGGGATGATTTGGTCGACATCCTAAAGACACTCAATTTGGAACCTTACACTCGCTGGTCGGAAGCACAAGAGATAATCCAGTCAAACGAAAAAATCCAAGCGGATGAAAAGTTCAAAGCTTTGACTAAGTCAGATATTTTAACTGCCTTCGAGAACCACATAAAATCTCTTGAGAGGGTGTTCAATGACCTCAGGCAACAGCAGAAAGCCAGTAAGGCTAGAAGGGAACGTCAAGCAAGAGACGCATTTATATCTTTGCTACAGGAGCTTAGGTCACAAGGGAAAATTAAAGCTGGAAGCAAATGGGTCAATATTCACCCATTGATCGAGGAGGACCCACGATATACAGCGATGCTTGGTCAGCCTGGATCTACTCCTCTGGATTTATTCTGGGATATAGTTGAAGAAGAGGAGCGTGCTATACGTGGATCGAGAAATGATGTTCTGGATGTCCTAGATGTAAGTGCCCGCGGATTGTCTATTCGTGTAGTTAGGTGTTTAACTAACATTATGATTCTAGGACAAACGTTTCGAGACCACCCTAAAGACAACGTTCGACGAGTTCAAAGCAGTGATGAAAACTGATCGTCGCACTGCAGTGATTGACCCAGATACTCTTCAGCTTATCTTTGATCGTCTGCAAGAGAAGGTCCTTCGACGGACAGAGGACGAAAAACATGCAGCCAATCGACAGCAGCGACGAGCAATTGACCTTTTGCGATCACGTATTAAACATCTCGAGCCACCGGTCCAGGCAGCCGATACATGGGAGAATGTCAAACCCAGGATTGAAAAAATGGAGGAGTACCGAGCGGTTGATTCAGATGAAGCGCGCCGCTCGGCGTTTGACAAAGTCGTCCGTCGCCTCAAGGAAAAAGAAGAGGATGCAGAACGTGATCGCGAGGCACGCGGAAGGGACCGACCTTCTCGACGTGATCATTATGAAAGGGGTGATCGAGGCGATGACTCTCGCAGTGGCCAAAGATGGCCAGTGTCTGGACGACACAGCCGTACCCCAGAACCCGACGCCTACGAAGCCGATCGCCGCAAGGCCCAGGCAGACCGGGAACGATCATATCGGAAAGCCAGTGGATTCTCATCACCTCCTAGCCATCGTGATCGTGATCGTGATCGTGATCGCGATCGAGGAAAGGACAGAGACAGAGAGCGTGAGCGTGAGCGAGAAAAGGATAGGGATAGGGGTCGGGACCGTGACAGAAGTTCATCTCGACACCGCCGCGATCGTCGCCCCCGAGAAGACGACCGTGAGAGACTATACCATAGTCGTGCTGACCCCCGATCTAGCCGCGATGAGCTCGATTACGGAGGCGGTGATACCGATACTGCCCCTCGGAGTGTGACTAGCGAACGCCGCAGACGTCGAGACAGCGATACCGAGAGTGTTGGCAGTCGGTCTGCAAAGCGGTACAGGCGGGAGCCCGATCGAGCAGCAGCTATCAAAGGCGCGAGGCGAGACAAGGGAAAAGAGGAGAAAGCAGCGCCTGTTGTAGAAGAGAAGGCAGTCCATTCGGGTAGCGAGGAAGGGGAGATCGAAGAAGATTAAGCAACCTTTAACTCCCACGCTATCAAAAGGGCATTGTAGCATCCACAAATCGCAGCTTAGAATTCTAGACCAAAATTACCGATGTCATAAGATTACAATAATCAAGAATTGGATGATAAGCGATCAATTTAAAAATAAATCCATATCCATTTTTAATGAGTGTGAGTGGGTGTGAGATGTTGAATCACTTCACCAATAACTGCCAGATACACTCAATGAATATCCGCAGCCATGACAGAGAGATAACAAATGCAACAAAACAGAGCTAAGAACTTGCAGCTAGACTTAAAAGCAATTTTGTTTGTTTTCATCTTCCTCGCCCCTCGACTCATAGATCACTAGTTAGCGGTAGGTACCACCGCAAGTAGAGAGGGGTTTGCGCACCATGAGCCTCATATTCATCACCGGGAGCCCCTTTTCCACGTTGCGTTTAAGAATTGTGGAAGGTGATGATACAGAGACCGATCATGGACTGGCACTCCTGTCACAAATAGAGTGCACTGGGCTGGGCGATCCTGTGCAGGGGAATACGTCGTGTCATCGTCCTCATCATCATACGATGCGTTCTCACCGAAGAATTGCACAATACGCCATCTTCGGCCTGTCACTGGCCTGAAAACACTGACACGACTCAAACGGCGATCCCTGATAATCCTCCAGTAGTTCTCCTGCCAATGTGGCCATCGACGGTTACGGCGACCATCATGGCGATTATCCCATTGGACAACCTTTTCAACTCTCTTCCTCCAAGAAGAACTGCAAAAATATGTTAGACATGGAATGAAACCCGGCAAAGGAAGATTATAACTTACGAAGTTTCCGCTCAACTTCTGCTCTTGATCAAGCTGGGAGTTATGCTTGTTGATACGTGGTCTGAAAGTGCTAGGATCACGTCTGAAGGTGACATCCAAGTTCTTGAGGAATCGGTTGCATCCTGTGAGGAGAGATTCGGGCTTATTTGCTCTAGCCTTGACGGAGGGGTTTCCTTCAAACAAGATGACGCGATCGGCAAGATAAGTGGCCATGATGAAATCGTGCTCGACGACGAATGCAGTCTTCTTGGTGTGCATGATGAATCGTTTGATGACACGGGCAGCAACAATACGCTGTTCTGAATCGAGATAGGCACTCGGTTCGTCGATCAGGTAAATATCAGCTGGCATACCCAAAGCCAAGACAATAGCAACTCGTTGCAATTCACCACCAGACAGGTTTTGAACTTCCTGGTCGATAAAATCGTCCAGCTTGAGTGGTTTGTAGACATCAGTCTGGAACTGTGGAGACAAGAATGCAGCCTTGATCTTCTTGAAGAAGAGCTGTCGAACCGTACCCTGGAACTTGGGGGTGATAGTTTGCGGTTTCATACTGATGTTCATTGGAGGAACGTTCTGGCCACCGTCTGGCTTGACAATACCAGCCAGCATCTTACAGAACGTGGTCTTACCAGTTCCGTTTTCTCCCATCATAACAATGATTTCGGAGTCGGTGAATTGACCAGTCTGGATAGTAAGATGGAAGTTTCCAAGAGTTTTCTCCATAGTTGGATAGCTGAAGGCTCTATCCTTGTCGATCATGAAATCGTCACCAGCCTCGGCAATTCGGAAAGTCAGGGATTCTTCTCTGAAACGAAGATTCTCGGTGGGGATATGACCATCAAGGAAGATGTTGATACCTTCACGAACGGAAGCTGGGAGAGTAACGACACCATACACGGCAGGACGACCGTAGAGAACACAGATAAAGTCAGAAAGGTAATCGAGGACAGACAAATCGTGCTCAACAACGATAACATAGTCGTCAGGTCGGAGGAGCTCTCGGATCATGCGTGCAGCGCTAAGACGCTGTTTGACATCCAAGTAAGAAGAAGGTTCATCAAACATATAACTAGTCGTATATTAGCTTATTTTGTTCCTATATAGGTATGAAGGGGTGGCGTTATACTCACACATCCGCCTGCTGGACGCAAACAAGACCAATGGCAAAACGTTGGAGTTCTCCACCAGAAAGGAGGCCGATCTCACGGTCCTTGACTTGCTGAAGCTCTAAGGAACGGTCAGCGGCTGTCATTAGTATAAGAAACGTGGCACAGATCTATACCTAGAACGTCCATGACGTGCTCCATGTTGTCCATTTGAGCTCGGGCCTCGAGAAGGGCACCGACCTCCTTTACGGGGCCTCTAACGGCTCGAGGGATCTGGTCGACATACTGTGGCTTGACAACAGCCTTAAGATCGTCTTCAAGAACCTTGGTGAAGTAGTCTTGGATGGCAGTTAGCATCTGTATCGTTGTCTGATGGGGATAGGAACGATGGAGCCTACTCTGTAGCTCAGAGCCACGGAAGTACTTCAAGATCTCCTCCCAATCAGGGGGGTTATCGTATCGACCCAGGTTAGGCTTCAGCTTTCCGCTAAGAATCTTGAGCGCGGTACTCTTTCCAATACCGTTTGTTCCAACCAATCCGAGCACCTGGCCCAAACGGGGCATGGGCAGTCGATGAAGCTTGAAGCTGTTGGCCGAGTAACGATGGGTGACCTGTGATTCGAGGTTGGTGGGCAGGTTGATGATATGGATTGCGCCAAAGGGACATTTCTTTGGGCAGATACCACAACCGATACAGAGCCGTTCCGAGATGAAGGCAATCTTGGAGTCTGGCGCGACTTCGATGCAGAGCTTGCCGGTACGGACGACCGGGCAAGACTTTTTACATTCCTGACGGCATTTCTATCCAACCGTTAGAATGGTCTTGACAGTAGTATCTAGGGGTCACTCACTTTCGGCTTGCACTGTTACGTGGGAGAATTGGCGTCAGAATCTGTATCTAATAGGATGGCGGGGTATATACCTTATCGCTGTTAACGATAGCGATCCTAGGAAGGTCAGTTATTATCTAGCAGTAATATAACGACTATGACATACCTAGTGAGTTTATCAGACATGACGGCGTTGGAAGACTGCGGGGTGTATAAATTTCTTGATAGATATCGTGGAGGGGCAGAAAAGCTATCAGAGGCTGATAGGCGATGTGGACGGTCAATGTGGCTTGACGGCACACGCTCGATGGCAACACGATCAGACAACCAGCTCGCACTCCTCGACAGATCGATCAACCAGGACGTACACCGTGAAGGAGAAGAGATACTGCATTTGTGTGCATCTTCTGCTTACAATTTACTGTCCCGCCTGTGGTGCTGAGTCAGATATTATAAATATTCCTTACTAAGTTCTTACCTAAGCCTTACCTAAGTCCTTAGTCATGCTTAGTAACATCTTAGTCACGCGCTAACTGGATACGGCAAAAAGAGCGTGCTTCTTCCTTACCTCAACTCCATCCGCCTCTCGCTCTTCTGCCGCTGGACACTCAAAACGCATATAAAAGTCTTCGCTGGCCCGACAGCTTCAGCCCCGTCCACCCGCCCGTTTTGCGCTGCGCTGCTCAGCAGGTCCCTCGTCGCGCGGGGGGCTACCACGCTATGGATCGTAAGTTGTTTTTCCACGCAGCCCGTCCGTATCTGCTGCCTTTTACTGCGAGGATACGCCCCGGTTTCTCTCATAGTGCCCCAACGGGACACCCCTCCATTCCTTTGATAGGGACGCTGTCGAGCTCTCAGGCTCGCTGCTGGTGATCGGTCTGCCTGTATAGCTGGTCCTGCCACTCTGTCCCTTCTTCGTGGTCTCATATTGCACGCGCTCCTGTTCATAATCAGCGTCGCTCCATCCATCCCCATTTCATCAAATCCCTCTATAGATACATCAGACCCCATCGATCCCCGCGTTCCTACGCCTTCCTGAGGAGTTATAGCTACCTTAAATACAATAATACTGGCTGCATGCTCCTCGCCTGTCTTGCCCGGCGCTTTGATGCCGCGTTTTACTGCAATTGCCTTCTCAATGCTAATTGCGACAATGTAGCCTCGACCGTGGTGATCTCAAACACCCTCCCCCTCGATATACGTAACGGACACAGTCCTATACGCTCTCCGTCTGCGTACGGGCTGCACGATAATGTTTCCATGCCAGATGCGCCTAGTGATGGCGAGATGTTCCCTACCAATGTCGAAACTATGGACGACTCCGATGCCTCTCACGAATCCATGGATGCCGAAGAGCTAGCTTCGGCAAACGACGACGATGACGATGATGAGAGCGTCAACGGCGTCGATGCTGGGATGAACTCACACCATTCTTCCGATGACGAAAGCATTGGAGCTTCGGAAGACGCGGCTGGCGAGGATGTTGCAGATTTCACGCTGGATAACGGCGTGGACGCCCCTCCGTCAGAGATGTTTTCGTCCTCGCCGGGCTCCAAACGGGGATTGAAACGTAAATCATCCGTCGATGAAGAGGAATATATCAGAAACAACCCTGCTCTCTATGGCCTACGACGGAGTGGACGCGCTCGCCCAACTCGACGTTTAGGTCAAGATTCCTCTGGCTCAGACTCGGATGTCGCCCCACCCCCAAAACGACGGCGGCCTGGCCGTACCTCTGACCGTCCTTCACCAGTCCAGATGCCTGATTCATCGTCAGACTCTGATAGCGACGCCTATGAAGGCCCTCGTCGCAGCCGTCAGGGGAAAAAACACCGCCGGAATACCCAAAATACTAAAGACACCTTTCTTCCGTCGCACGGCGAAGTTCGCTTCTCAACACGGCGGGCAAATAAAGTCTGCAACTACAACGAAGAGAGTGACGACCACATGTTTGAAGACGAATATGAGGAAGGGACTCCCGGAGACTGGACCTATACCGTGGATGACACCACCCCAGCCATCGACAAGATCCTTTATCATCGCTTCAAGGAAGACGTTGATCTCTCGAAGCCTGACCTAGGCCGCCGCGACTGCGAATACTACACCAAATGGCAGGGGTTGGCGCATTACCATGCCACATGGGAGACCGTCGACACTCTCGCTCACTGTCGTGGCGTCCGGCGTCTAGATAACTATATCCGGAGGGAGATAGAACAAGAGATCCTTTTCATGAGAGACCCGGATGTCATCCCGGAGGAGCGAGAGAAATGGAACCTTGACCGCGAACGATATATAGAGAAAATTGATCATTTCAAACAGGTGGAGCGTGTCATTGGCTCCCGTGAAGTCGATGGCGGCACCGAATATTACATTAAATGGAAACGGTTACCCTATGATGGCTGTACCTGGGAAGATGGCAGCCTCATCAGCACCATAGCCCAAAGCCAGATCGATGGCTACCTAGACCGCTGCTCCCACCCTCCTCTCTCCTCCCGAACTGAGACAAACCCTGCAACTCGCTCCAAATTCGAACCAATACATGGCAACCCGGACTTTATACAAAATGGCCAACTCAAGGAATTCCAAGTCAAGGGTGTCAACTTTCTCGCCTATAACTGGGTCCGTGGCCGTAATGTTGTCCTTGCTGATGAAATGGGACTGGGCAAAACGGTTCAGACCGTGGCGTTCATAAACTGGCTGCGACATGTCAGGCAGCAACAAGGCCCATTCATTGTCATTGTTCCATTAAGTACCATGCCGGCTTGGAGTGAGACGTTCGATCACTGGACTCCCGATGTGAACTACATTGTCTACAGTGGTCCAGAGCCTGCTCGACGAATCATCAAAGACTATGAACTCTTGATAGATGGCAATCTGAAGCGTCCTAAATTTCATGTTCTTCTTACGACTTACGAATACGTTCTCCAAGATGCAAGCTTCCTAAGCCAAATCAAGTGGCAGTTCATGGCTATTGATGAGGCACATAGACTGAAAAACCGTGATTCACAATTATATGCCAAACTACTCGATTTCAAGTCGTCCTGTAGGTTGCTCATAACAGGGACACCTGTTCAGAATAATCTCGGGGAACTTTCTGCATTGATGGACTTCCTTAATCCCGGTGTTATTGAGATTGACGAGAACATGGACCTGAACTCCGAAGCTGCTAGTGCGAAGCTGGCCGACTTGACACAAGCCATTCAACCCTATATGCTCCGGCGAACCAAATCAAAGGTCGAGAGCGAGCTCCCACCAAAGTCTGAAAAGATCATTCGTGTCGAACTCTCTGACGTCCAGCTCGAATTATACAAAAATATCTTGACCAAAAACTATGATGCACTTAATCATGGTGGTAGAGGACCAAAACCCTCGCTGCTCAATATCATGATGGAGTTGAAAAAGGCCAGCAACCACCCGTTTATGTTTTGGGGCGCTGAAGACCAGGCGGGAGGTAGCACAAGGCGAGAAGACCAGCTGAAAGCTCTCGTCACTAGCAGTGGGAAAATGATGGTACTCGACCAACTCCTTACCAAACTGAAGAATGATGGCCATCGTGTTTTAATTTTCAGTCAAATGGTAAGGATGTTAAATATATTGGCAAGTTATATGGACGCCCGTGGCTTCAATTACCAGCGTCTGGACGGCACAATCGCCGCCGGCCCACGTCGTCTTGCTATCGAGCACTATAACGCTCCTGGTAGTACTGACTTTACCTTCTTGCTCTCTACACGTGCTGGTGGCCTTGGTATCAACCTGATGACAGCCGACACAGTGATTCTATTCGATTCAGACTGGAATCCCCAAGCTGATCTGCAGGCAATGGCAAGAGCTCATCGTATAGGGCAAACTAAGCCTGTCAGCGTGTATCGTCTAGTCTCCAAGGACACCGTCGAGGAAGAGGTATTGGAACGAGCTAGGAATAAGCTCCTACTAGAGTTTATCACCATCCAAAGAGGTGTGACGGACAACGAAGCCACTAACCTCAAGGACAAACTCGTTCGTGCCGGCCACCAAGTAGCCGAACCAACCTCTTTCGAAGACATATCTCGGATTCTCAAGCAACGCGGACAACGAATGTTCGAGCAATCCGACAACCAGAAGAAACTTGAGGAGCTTGATATTGATGCCGTTCTTGCCAATGCCGAAGAACATAAGACTGTCGAGGAAGACGCGATCGAGGTTAGCGGAGGAATTGACTTTATCAACGAATGTCAATATGTTGATGTCAAGTTTGACGATCTTTCATGGGATGACATCATTCCAAAGGAATATCTAGAGAAGGTCAAGGCAGAGGAAGAATTAGAAGCTCGAAGGAAGCCTCCAAAAGAGGAACCTGACGAAAACGCTACGCCAAATGTCGGCATCAATGATGAACGTGAGGAGCGCAAAGCTAAACGACGAGCTCGCCAACAAGTGAACATAGATGCCGATGCCCTATCTGATGCCGAAGGCCCAGATCCAAGCGAGCCCCTGAACGAAAAAGAGTACCGACATCTCATTCGCGCGTATCTCAGATATGGGGATATGAAAGAGCGTGAGGAAGACATTATCAAGGAAGCACGTCTCACAAATCGGGATCTCAATGTCGTAAAAGATGCTCTCAATGAAGTCATTGACAAGGCCACCGCCCTCGAGCAAGAAGAAAGCAATAGAATCCGTGCTCTCGAACGTGAGGGTAAGAGCTTCACTAAAAAGGAGCGAAAGGCAATTCTTTTTGACCACAAGGGCGTAAAACGCATAAACGCGGAGACCATCGTCGGGAGACCGGCGGAAATGCGTCTTCTTCGAGAAGCTACCTCCAATCTTCAAGATATAACCAGCTTCCGCATTCCGGAGGCCACCAAGGGCGCAGACTACTCTTGCTCTTGGGGTGCTCGAGAAGATGGGATGCTTTGCCTGGGTATTGCACGCCATGGCTACGGAGCATGGACGCAAATTCGTGATGACCCTGAGCTAGGTCTGGAGGATAAATTTTTCCTTGATGAACACAGAGTTGACCGCAAACAAGAAAGGCTGAACGGTAAGGGTGAAGGGTCGAAGTCTCCTGGAGCCGTACACCTGGTTCGAAGGGCGGACTACCTCATATCTGTGCTGAAGGCTAAAGCTAGCAATGGAACAAGCTCTGCGGCAAGGAAGGCTCTAGAGAACCACCACCGCAACAACAAAAAGAACAACGCACGAAATACACATAGAACTGTTTCCGCATCCCCTGCCCCATCTATTCCGCGAAAGGGTAGAGAAGCTGAAAAACCAAGACGCCGCATGCAAAATCGCGGCAGCCGTGATAGTGCCGATGGATCTCATACTCCCTTACGAGAACGCGATCACCGAAAACCTGCAGATGCTGATAAAGCACGCAGACATTCTAAGGAGGAAGCACCACAGCGTCGTCGTAGTGATGATCGCAATGTGGCCACGCCAACTGGCGGTGACAACATGCTTAGGAGCATCTTCAAACCGATCCGTGAGCATTTGAGGCGAGTGTCCCAGGTCACCAAGGAAAGCATCCCAAGCAAGCCAGAGCGAGCTGCCGAACTTCGCCGATTACTTCGAATGATTGGTGATTTTATTCGCGGTATCCTTGACGGTGAAGAGGCACGAGCCTCGCTTGAAGGGAGACTATGGTTTGTTTTACCCTTCTTACTTACCGTTTATAAATCCCCTTATACTAATCTATCCTTAGGGACTATTGTGCGGCTTACTGGCCGAATAAAGGGACTCCAGGAAGTGCACTTCTCAACATGTATAGCCGCCTAGTGGCCGCCGAGAAGGGCACCGAAGCCTCAAATTAGTTTCCTGTCCAATCGCATTTGCCGTGTTTACTTTCTGCATTCTAACGTTTAACTCCCACCCGCTAGTTGGAGATGCCTGCTAGGGATTCCTGGTTGAGGTTCTGTCCCCCATATCATGCCATTATCTCATTATATCATATTTCTCCATCTATAAGCACTTTTATTTCTATCTGTTCATTTCTACTTTGGATCTCTGGCTTGGAGCAGCCGGAGTTTGATATTCCCGTCAGTTGCATTTGTGAACGGCGTTTATACTATTTCTTCCTCGCGTGTTTTAACTCACGTCGAAGTCATGGAAGAAGTAGGTTTGATTCAATATAATTCCCCAGCTCTCCTTTTACATTCCGCCCACCTCCCTAGCCACTTGATGTTTGCCATAGCCTTGCCTCTTATTACATGTACTTCTAGACGTGCCACGCTTTCTATTATCGCTTCATTATTCTTCTACACTTTTTATCCCTCAAAAAGCCGTAACCATTCTTACTTTTATTTCTTGATTGATTCTTGAGGAGCGTTGACTTATGAGCGATGAGGAAAGGGTTTACTTACCACAGTAGAGTTACTTTGAAAGAGCACTGTTGAGCAATATAAGCTAGTAGTCTTCTTTACCTTTCTTCATTCGAAATGGGCATTAACGCGTATTCCCCAATCATTCTATCATCGTCCGTGCCTTCAACAAAACCTCATAGAATCCTTATTGACCATCCTATACTCCAAGTCGGCCAGAGACAAAGGCTAAAGTAGAGTGGTTTCAGGCGCAATAGCTCAAATGATATATATTTGTAGCATTCAAGGCCTTTCCAGAAGAGGGGTATAATTAATAAAAACAAAATACTCGTGGCATTAGACACCCACACAATCGTACAGTTCTGCTATGTGACTTACAACCGATCATCGTCAGTATGTGACTTGATTTCAGATGGCTGTGCCTGCTGCTCATGCAGCTCTTCCCCGCCACCAACCTCCTCCGGGTTCGCCTTCTCCAAAGATGGTGTTTTCATCTGCTCCGTTGTGGCAGGCATCGGTGACAGGTTATGCACACCACCGCGGCTAGTGGGCCTTCTATCTGGAATGGGCCCCGTGCCATACACCCGTAGCTCACCATGGATAAGGTCATCTAGAATAAGCTCCTTCTCCTTCCATGTCTGCTTCCTTTGTGGCTTGATTATCTCCCAGTTTCGCTCCAAAGTTTTAGATTCTTGCTCTGCCCAGTGAATCTGCCGGCGTATTAGGCGTGCAAGTCGATCTAGTGGCATCGAAAGTTCGTGCTCGTCAAAACCAATATCCGAATCGAAGATCGGTACGTCACTAGGCTCTCTTGCTTTGCCTTGGTCGCTTTTTGGTTCTTGCCAATCTTGTTTTTCGCCATTGTCATTTTCTCTGCGTGGCGGGAGCTTGAGTTTAATTCGGGGAGGCTTGGGGAGTGTAGACGTTGTTGGGTGTTGTTGCTTCGCCAGGGCGTCGAGTGATTTTAGAGCATCGGTATCATGAACGGTCCTCATATGTTTCGAAAGAGCGTCCGAACGCGTGAAACTACGATCGCACTCTAATAAAAACACGTTTGTTAGAGTGGGATCCTGTACCGAATAAGTTTCATGACTGCTTACCTGGTAATGCGCAGTAAAATGGCTTTTCTTTGGTATGGCTTCTCATATGGGCGCGCAAAGCGTATCCGCTGGCATGAGCCTGCCCTTTCCGAGCACAATCACCCCATTCGCATAAATACTTCTTCTGTCGAGACCCAATGTGTTCGTTGTGAATATGTTTGACCAATGCATCCATATTTCCAAAATCTTTCGCGCCACAGCCTTCCCAAAGACAAACGGTGATATGATCTCTCCCTGCGCCGCTGTAATCCTCCTCGGGGCCCAGTAATGCCATCGTACCCGGGGAGTTTGGTATCGCGCCGGAGCTGTCCGATGATATGGAGGCTACTGGAGACGGCGGCGGAAGGTCATCATTGACGGACGATATTGGAGTATGATGGTCCCATGCAGATATTCCGGTCTTGCGGCGCTTCGAAGGATGTACCTGGGGAGGGGAGTTTGAACGGGACCGTCCCGGGTCGTCGAACTTGACATCCTCAGGGAACTCCTCTGACGCGAGGGAGGAGAGTGGCGACGCGGGTGATTCTGCCATATTGACGATAAATGATGAATAACAAAGAGTCAGTAGAGGTGTATTATAGTATAGCAAGCGAGTGAGGCTGTTGGTTAGCTCTTCCTGCTCTGCGTTGTTGCAAACTAGATATCGCGATCAAGCTTGAAGTTGAAGGAGCTGGGAGAGTCATGTGATTGTATTAGTCAGCCATACATACAAAAGTCTTTTTCCAGTTATTTTCTTCTTCTTGACATCAACATCTCAAATTCAGCTGAACAACTAACGATTGAGGACTCAATGAGCTATATATTTACATGGTTAGTACTAACGAGTTCCCTCACTCCCGCCAATGATGAATAACAAGAGAGTTCTGCAATACCGACAATTTCCAGAGTAACATCTGTGAAATTGAATGTTGACATCTCACATACACTTGATCTGAGGCTCCCAGATATACAATCTTCGTGTTGTTTTCTTTTTCAAGTTGAGAACGTAAGCTAACAGCTGTCTCAAGACCAGTATAGGTTATTTCTCTCCATTTGACCTAACGACAACCGTATCCGAGGTGGCTTGCAAATGCTGTGCCAGCATGATACTTGAGCTATATCTTGACTATAAGGCCAACAAGTGATGACAACGCTATCATTGCCTACCTAAACAGTAATGTTAAGCTGGTTATAATATTGACTCTAGCACGTCTCTATTTCGATCCGCCGTCCGGGTGGCTACCATGGCCAGCTCTATGTGATGTTACAGTGAACCACAGAGCCATTGAAAGTGCCTACTAATATATAGCAATTAAAAGGTTAGAATGGGTTAACACTCACTTCGTGGAAGGCCTGTTTCGACTTTTACTATACAGCGTTCTCGATACATAACTCTGCCCAAAGACTGGTGTGGGAGGCGACTTGTCTGTACTCGAACGACACAGTACATGCCGAAGAGATAGCACTAGCTATTATACTAGGAATTGAATGGAGTCTATTAATCTTGATCAAATTATGTTTGCAGTACTACTGCTCAATGCAGTATAGATATAACTGTATGTAGGCTGCGGGCTTATGCATGGTATATTATCTCGGAGATCAGTCAAGCCGCTCAGCTAAATCTATCTATGCCTTATGCCTTCGTCAAACACGCCATCTACTGCTTTATGTTTTATCAAACCGGAAAATGCCTTGGTTGTGATTACATCACTCCCGCATCTCTCCGATTTCACCCCGCCGTAAATAAACAAGGGAGGCTTTATATCAACCCCACCAAAGCCCGCCCTCCCTTTGTTGCTTTCGATCTCAACTTTTCACCTCAACCTGCTACCATTCTGTTCATTAAGAAGTAACGGGTTCCCATCAATTGTAGCTAAAATGTCGCTCTCGAACAAGCTAGCTATTACCGACATCGATGTCAAGGGCAAGAGAGCCCTGATCCGAGTATGCTATAGCCCCGCCACTAAGACAACCATCACTGAGACCTAACATATATCTTCTAGGTCGATTTCAATGTCCCTCTCGATGCGGACAAGAAGGTCACCAATACCCAGAGAATCGCCGGAGCTCTGCCAACGATCAAATATGCTGTCGACCACGGTGCCAAAGCTGTGATTCTCATGTCCCATCTTGGACGACCAGATGGCAAACCCAACCCAAAATTCAGCCTCAAGCCTGTCGTCCCAGAACTCGAAAAGCTGCTTGGAAAGTCGGTTACCTTCCTCGACGACTGTGTCGGCAAGGAGGTTGAGGAGGCCATTTCCCGTGCCAGCGATGGCCAAGTTTTCCTTTTGGAGAACCTGCGTTTCCACGCCGAGGAGGAGGGAAGCTCCAAGGATGAGTCTGGCAAGAAGGTCAAGGCTGATCCAGCTGCCGTTGAGGCTTTCAGAAAGGGACTGACTGCCTTGGGAGATGTCTATATCAGTATGTTAATTGCAAGTCTAAGTGGCGGGACCATTTGCCCTAACGATTATCTTCTATTTAGATGACGCATTCGGCACCGCCCACAGAGCCCACAGCTCCATGGTTGGTGTTGACCTACCACAAAAGGTTTCTGGATTCTTGGTCAAGAAGGAGTTGGAATACTTCGCAAAGGCCCTTGAAAACCCCCAACGACCATTCCTGGCCATCCTCGGAGGCGCCAAGGTCTCCGACAAGATCCAATTGATCGACAACCTTCTCACAAAAGTCAACAGCCTTATCATTTGCGGTGCTATGGCTTTCACCTTCAAGAAGGTAATTGACAACCTGAAGATTGGCAACAGCTTGTATGACGAAGAAGGCAGCAAGCTAGTCAAGGGAATCATGGAAAAGGCCAAGGAGAAGAACGTCAAGGTTGTCCTACCAGTCGACTATGTCACCGGTGATAAGTTTGCTCCTGACGCCAAAGTCGGTTATGCCACTGATGCCGAAGGTATCCCTGATGGCTGCATGGGTCTCGACTGTGGTAAGGAGAGTGTCAAGCTCTTCCAGGAAGCTATCGGCGAAGCTAAGACCATTCTCTGGAACGGACCCCCTGGCGTCTTCGAATTCGATGCCTTTGCTCAAGCCACCAAGGACACCCTTAACGCAGCTGTGGATGCCGCTCAGAAGGGAAGCATCGTCATTATTGGCGGCGGAGACACCGCAACTGTTGCGGCCAAGTTCAAGGCTGAGGATAAATTGAGCCACGTCTCAACTGGAGGTGGTGCTTCCCTCGAGCTGCTCGAAGGCAAGGACCTGCCCGGTGTGTCTGCGCTGTCGAGCAAGTAAATATTTCTCATATAACGCTATATTGCAACCCCAGTTTGCCTGATTCGGCCCGCCATGGTGCTGATGTTGATATGTTTAGAGAGCTAGTGTAACAAAATTTGCCGAGGCAAAAGTAAATAAAATATATTTCAAAATGGAGACCTTAGATCTTGTATCGTTAAGGCGTATTCGTACAGGACATTTTGTGGGTTCCCCAGGGTATAACGGTCAGCAAGTGTGAACCTATTTATCAGTATGGAGCTTGTATGCATGTAGAGTACGGTCGTATCGATGGATAAAAAGTGCCAGATGCAGTGTCAATTTCTTTGATTGCCACTATACGATCTTTACTTACACCCTCCTAGTTCCTGAACTCCGCTGAAGAAAACCATGAGGCAGACGAGAGAAAGCAAGATAAACTCGTAGCAGAACAGATAAGAGCCCCAAAAAAACACCCTAGAATTGATCATATTTCATCCTCTAGAACGACCTGGTCATCGTTTCGCAGCTTCGACCTTCTTCAGTTCCTCACTACAAGCCAGGAGCACTCGTTAGCATTTGAGATACGTATAGATAAAGGGATCCGGGGGGGTAGGTCAAAAATATCAGATTTGACAGAGGTACGCACGCTAGCTGTTTGGAGAAATCCTCGCTCGCATCGTCATCGTCCCAGCTCTCTTCCCACAAATGGTCATTGCCAGCTCCTCCGTTTGGAGCTTCAGCCTCTTCCTGGGGCCAATCTAGAATCACACGACAGTTACATATTAGCACGGCTGTCCGCAAAACGAGTAATCTCCGCACCGGCGAATAATCATATCCGACGCATACCTTCTACTGGGAAGTCCTCGAACTCGTCATCTTCCTCCAAAGGCGCAGAGGGGTTCTGGGCTTTCTCTGGTTGCGCCGACTCGGGTTGCTGGTTGGCGGCGCCCTGGGAGGCGGGTTGGCTCGACATGGCTGTTGTGTCTTGCAAAAAGGGCTGGAGGGTCTCCTTTGGCAGGTCAGGAAGTTTGCCGCGCAGCAAATGGCCTGGTGGGAGCGAGCGGAAGCAGTTTGATATCGGCGTGTAAATCGCTTGTGTCGAAGGTACGGGAATGAGAAAGAGGAAGAGCTATTGATTATGTAATCAGATCATCGGATATTTAAGCAGCGTCTTCACTACACCTTCTCGCTCTCTTCGTTATAATAGATATATTCTATAGAAGGATAGATTATTCTCTTGGTCCAGCTATTCTCCCGCTTGAACCTCTGATATATCATATCACGGCGTCTAGCTGAAAATCAGCCGCTAATCTTAGCTATGGCACACGTAGCCAAAGCCCAGCCTTAGCTATCAATACTGATCAGGCTGCCATATCTACTCTGCAGATAATTCTACAACTCACCGTTATACGGAGCTCGCACACGATATCATGTACGGCATGCAGATCTGTCTTAGACGTAACCTGGGTAATCTCAAGGCTGCCATCAAAGGCCGCTTGCGCGTTGAATACATAAGTCCAAGCCCCGGATATACTGTATTCTCGGATTTTAACTACCCTGTCTGATGACGAAGAATGCCAACAACCACTACACTGCCTTCGACGGTGACGCGGTTATCGATCTTGTCTCTTGTCTTTACAGTTCCTAGCCGATATAGCGGTCGGTATAGCGGTGAGTAGGCGATAGATGAGATATACGGGGTACTCGTAGATATAAATACACACATCCTTAAACGCCAATCGGGTTTCAATGGACAATATGCGGTCCAAGTAGACGAGATCTTTAGCCAAAGAATAGAGGCTATATCGAGCTTCCAGGAGAAAGCCATATCACGTGGCATCTATATCTGTGGCGGCTTCAGAAACAAAGCAAAGTGCAGGCTTCGGTGACACGGCGGATCTTATCTCTCGTCGCTTAATAGTAGCGAGGTCAAGATTCAACGCCCAAAGTCCCAACAGCTAGGGAAGGGGACCGTGGACAGGAGAGCCGGAGAACCCGGGCTTCCCATGTCTGAATCCTCCGTATATCCTAGCCTTATCCCCTTATCCCCGGAATCAGCCTCAGTAAGACGGGCCTGCGCTGGTCGATATAGGACGTGATGGGCGAGCGAGTTAGGCCGTGTCCAGGGGAAAAGAACACATCGTTCATCCTTCTGCCGGAAGCGAAACTACTGCGCCTCCGAGCCTTGGCGCCCGAAGTTCCGGCTTTATATCTCGCCATCCGTTTCTTTCGACGGCGTCGTTGGGAGATATATAACACGGACGGAGACACACCCTCGCTTTGCCTTGCATAGTTCCAGGGAAGACCCTTGGTCATGGTACAGGATAGCATTATAAAGAATAAGACCTGCTCTTAGGCCCTTTTTCCGTGCTTTCCATGAGCCCGTCTACTTCATCAGGCTGCTGTTTATCTCCAAACTTCACCTCACAGCAAACACTCTGTCCACCCAGATATTGAATTTGTATTGTAACAAGTTATCAGTCTGGGATGAAGTGACGTGACGTGACACCCTTATTCTCTTACTTGAACAGTTCCCCATACTTTTTTTAATTTCCTTTCTCTTACAGTATTCTGTCAGCATCCAGCATAATACCAAGGAGAGGCGCCTAAAAGTGATTTTTAGCATCTGCACATACTGATTTTTACTTCTTTAATACCATCTTCATTTCTACTCTCTGGACGCGTTTAACTGGTGATATAACACCATGTTTCGCGTGGGATCATGGCTGTATTCCAAGGCAGCTCCTTCAAACGCGTCGACCCAGTCTCTTGATGCTGTTGTTGAGTCCCAGGATCGTGAGTTCTTACCTATAAATGACATCTACGCCTTATCAAATGGCTGCTAATGTATTATTCCTCTTGTAATAGTTGAACATGCGTTAAAAGGTATATCTACTACTGCAAAGGACCGTGTTTCCACATACTGATAGATTGTTATAAAGCTGCTGCGTATATTATGGATGATGATGTCGATTCAGCTGAGAGGGACCTAGAAAAGGGCGATTCATCATTTCACAAGGTAGGACTGGCTACCTGAGCCTACAATTAAACCATATACTAACGCACCTTGTCTTATAGCTAGGAAAAGGCATTGTTACGTTTGTCCGAGCTACCTTGGGTTTAGAGCAGGATATTATGCGCCAAGGTAAGGTCCATTATGTATAATTGCCCATGTTCCTGCTATTAACTAGTGTATAGCTGCCACCAGGCTTGCAGAGGCAGAAACCAGTGCCTACAATGACCAGTACAAGGCCCACCATAATGCAAATGCTGTAAATGCATATCATTCTTCCATTTACGCACCTGGAACGGAGTACTTGCTATGTCAGTGTATGGCTCAACTCATGGCTGCCCTCGTGGGAGTTCTTAGCGAGAGCTTGTCAGAGAGCATAAAGGCATTCTATAAACTGAGAAAGGCCTATATTGCGCTCGACAGCATTGCCCAAATGGAAGAAAAATATCTAAAGGAGAATAACCTGAGCCTTGGAGTGGACTCACGCTTCGATTCTGCGGATATAATGCTCAATACCAACTCCACAGAGGGCAGTGCCGTACCAAGCCAACCTACAAGAACTGCAGCCGAAGCTGTAAACCCATCATTACAAGGTACGGTTAAACCCAAGACATATGTAATCTTGTTCCTTTACTAATATCCTCTGCAGGAGCCGATTCTGCCAGCAAGGTCTCGCTTTCAAAGTCAATGTCAACAACAAACCTGGAGGATGTTACCAACGAAAGTACCCAAAGACGGCTCTCTCGACTTACCCTAGGAAGTGAAACCGATGTGACCAAGGAAGGCGAAGGACCGCAATCCAATCTAAACACAAACGAGGACCCTGACCTCTTTTCCCACCCCGTCGACCACTTCATTCACTCTGGAACCAGTCTTTGCTTCGGACTACTCCTACTGTTCATTTCAATGGTGCCTCCGGCTCTTAATAGGATACTCTACATCATCGGTTTCCGTGGTGACAGATCTCGAGGGCTACGGCTGCTCTGGCAGGCAAGCCGGTCTCACACGCTAACCGGAGCAATTGCTGCATTGACCTTATTAGCCTTCTACAACAGCTTTGTGCGTGCAGCGGATATTTTACCTGACCCAGTTGAGGGTAACGAGGAAGATATTGAAGGCTACCCAATGCGTCGACTGGAGAACTTGCTGATTGATATGAGAGCTCGATTTCCTCACAGCCAACTCTGGGTCCTGGAAGAGTCAAGGATGCGAGGAGCGAACAGGGAAGTGGAGGAGGCCATGCGGCTGATCCATGGGGGTAAAAAGAGCCCCTTGAAGCAAGTACAAGCTCTGCATGTGTTCGAGAGAAGTATCGATGCCATGCATTTGCATGAATACGAGCTCTGTTCACAGTCATTTATCGAGGTAACATGTTTTCTTGTTCATTTGTTTCTTGCAGTTAAAATATGTCCATCAGCTGACTCCGTCTACCAGTGCTCTGAGCTTAACTCTTGGTCCCGTGCGTTGTATTTCTACATTGCAGCCGCTGCCCAGGTAGAGCTGTACCGCAGACACCTTAAAGATTCACCGGAAACCGCTAAAAAGCATGCTAAAAAGGCAGAGGAACTGTTCCGCATGGCACCCTCTCAAGCAGGCAAGAAGAAGTTCCTTGCACGTCAGCTCCCATTCGATGTGTTCGTGACTCGCAAGATTACCAAGTGGGACGCTCGCGCGAAAGAACGAAATATTCCTTTCATCGACGCAATCGGTGTATCACCAATTGAAGAAATGAACTTCTTCTGGAATGGACACAGCCGAATGCCCGATGACCAGCTGGAAGTTGCACTCCAGAATCTCGCGTGGTCAGAGAGTAATGAGACATGGGCATCTGAACCGCTCGACGAACAGGCCGTACTGGCTCTTCTTCGAGCCTCCCTATTGCGCGCTCAACGAAAGCATAGCGAAGCACGGGATATCCTAAAGTCCCAGATCTTGTGCCATGATAGGACTCTCTTCAAGGGATCGAATCGGGATGACTGGACGTGTCCATCGGCGCATTACGAGATGGCTGCTAATCTGTGGATGGAGCGCCATTGTTACCGACCTATCGGCCGCGCCACTGCCGTCCCTGCATCTGAGAAGAACCACCAGGTAAAGGATGAGGCAACCCGCATGGCAGAGGATGAACAGAAAGTGCAGGAATGCAAGGAATGGCTGGAAAAGGTGTACAAGTGGGAGGCGTATGAGCTGGATGCTAGGATTGGACTAAAGGTGACCACTGCGCAGGAAACAATCACCAAATGGGAAGAGGCACATGCCAAATAGGCGATCTACTGTTAGTCCATGTCACATATCGCTGCTTTCAGCCAATATATCAAACTTCGTTTGTACTCACCTCCTTGTGCTTCGGCGTTTTGACGTCATGTTTCCTTTTCTGTGATTGGCCAGGTGCGGTAGTTGACTAAGCGCCCGGCTTTCGGAGGAGAGCCGAAAAATCATCGGCAAAAACGGCAACTTTCAAGGATTCTTATAGACGCGCATACCACTTCGTATAGGAATCTGACATGCATGACGAGCATTATCCACCACGCTGTTCTCGTGGGGTTCCTAATGGCTTCATCTTCTTTTAATCCGCTGCTGCTATCTGGCTAAATTCGCATTTTCAATAGATTTCCCAGATGGATGTGTCGCCACGTCATACAAGTCCGCTCTACGAAGCTGGGGAGAAGAGCGATAGTTCTATAGAACAAGATGTCGAACGGGGCGGACTAAGCAGGCTCGACTCAGTCCTATCGACTGCAAGCCAGCAATATGGAACGGCAATAAGTCGACTGAGGAGTCGAAATTCTGGTCAAACAGCGCCATTCACTCATCCGTTGAGCCATGTCAAGACCACGCCAGATGTCATTGTCGATTTTAATGGACCGGATGATCCCTACAGGCCTATGAATTGGTCGTTTCAAAAGAAGTGCATAACCACATTGCTATATGGCCTGACTACAATGGGTACGTCAATGCCTACAGTGTGTGAATTCTTAACCTGACTAACGTATTAAACAGGTTCTACGTGGGCTAGCGCAATGTAAGGCTCCTCGTGAACCCCCTATGGGCTTTATAATTTTCCACCTCTGACTATAAATCTTCATTTTCTTCCAGTTACGCACCGGGAATCAAGCAAATCAACGAAGAATTCGGTGTAAGCGAGGATGTGGGCACACTTGGGATAAGTCTGCTACTATTTGGTTTTGGTCTGGGTCCATTGGTATGGGCACCTCTATCTGAGATGTATGGAAGGAAGCCTGCCGTCATATTCCCATATTTCATTGCTGTGGTATTTTCATTCGCCACAGCTACTGCCAAAGATATCCAAACCGTTTTACTTTCACGATTCTTCTGTGGATTTTTTGGTGCTGCTCCTGTTACCAACACTGGTGGTGTGCTAGGTGATATATGGTCAGCCGAAGACCGTGGAGCAGCCATTGTTGGCTATGCACTGTCTGTAGTGGGCGGTCCAACTATAGGGCCGATTGCTGGAGGCGCAATTGTTCAGAGTTATCTCGGATGGAGGTGGACTGAATATGTAATGTCTCGCATTCATCCCATTTACCCAATCCGTTTCTCACACTGGCTAATATTGACGTATACATAGCTCACCGGAATAATGATGCTGTTCTTCCTCGTACTCGACGTTATCTTTCTCGACGAGTCATATGCTCCAGTTTTGCTCGTAAAAAAAGCACGTCGTCTTCGTTATTCGACAGGAAACTGGGCTTTGCATGCACGCCATGAAGAATGGGACGTTGGATTTGGAGAAATGGCGAACAAATACTTCGTCGTCCCATTCCAGCTTCTTGCTACTCCAATATGTTTCTCCGTCGCCCTCTATGCTTCATTCGTCTACGGAATCCTTTATCTTAATCTTGCCTCTTTCCCACTTCAATTCCAGGAAGTGAGAGGCTGGAATCAAGTCGTTGGCCAGCTTCCATTCCTGGCTCTCCTCGTTGGAGTTCTACTAGGAGCGGTTGCAAACGTCATGAACCAGAAGTTTTATATTAAAAAATACAGAGCGAACAATTGTCGACCTGTACCCGAGGCTCGTCTTCCTCCGATGATGGTTGGATCAGTCATGTTTGCCGGTGGCCTCTTCATCCTGGGCTGGACGTCAGATCCGCGTATCCCCTGGATAGCAACAGCGATAGGAGCGTCTACTTTGGGCTTCGGCTTTTTTACCGTCTTCCAGGCTGCGCTGAACTACCTTATCGATACATTCCCAACTGTGTCTGCCAGCGCCGTGGCGGCAAACACATTTCTTCGAAGCATGTTTGCTGGTGCATTTCCCCTTTTCGTGAGGGCGATGTATGGCAAACTTGGAATTCCTTGGGCGTCCAGTCTACTGGGATTTGTAGCTGTTGCTCTACTCCCTATTCCATATCTCTTTTACATTTTTGGGCCGAAGATCAGAGCAAAAGGCCGATGGTCTCGTCCATCACTCTGATGAACAGGACCTTCATTGTCCCCCTCTGATTGACCTTTCTACACAAGTTTTTCGGGTTGGGCTACCTCTACCCCTAGGTATTGATTTCGGCTTTCTTCCATGTCTGGTGGTGATTAAGTTTAGAATGGCTGGTTTATGAACAGAATTATTTGGATATATACATAGACAGGACATGGTGGTGACGACGACGATGATGATCTTTGCTCTAGAAGCAGCATCGTCGAGGCTTATATAAAATCTTTAATGAATAATTTGATATCGTTAAATTGATCGAGGCAGACGCTTAACATCTAAGGAGTATGCTAAAACCCAAATTGCTTAAACCGCCTATCCCGCATTGATAAAAACACTATTTAACACCAGTATTATCATACACCAGCCATTTCCAAATCCTCCACCGCGCCAAATTCCCAATCCCCGCTTCGAATTCTGCTTACCCGATCCAGTTCGCTCTGATATTCCTTTCGCAGATCCTCTAGCGTTACAACGATGCGCTTTGCATGGCTGATCTTGATGTCTGAAGATGACCGTGATAAACTTGACTTATGACGATGGTTTGTAGGGGAATCGGGCGAAACCAAGCTGCGGTTGTCGGAGTTTTGTGAGAAGGGATTCCTTATTGAGGAATTCGATGTGGTAAATGGATCTTCGATGCTATTACTTGGCTTATGTAGGACCGGACTGATGCTCTCACGTCGGTTTCCTTTGGGATCATATTGCTCGACCACAATATATGCCTCGTTCTTCTCCATACACGCAAGCAAGTTGATGAGAGACAAGAGTTCATTTCGCAGTTCCCTACTCTCAATGTCATCCTCGATTAGATCATTGGAAGCATCCTCGGGTGTAAAGAACTTCACTTTCGATGTCGCCGGACGGTCACGTAGATCTCTTAGCCGGCTGACTGTTTGGTACGAAATCTCTGCAGCTCCACGGATATCGTTGCGTGCAATTCGGTAGGCTTTCAAGACGCGATGATACTCTGGCGTGTTTTCAGATCCTTGCCAGCCAATCAGGGGTACCGCTTGGTTGAAAGAAGGTCCCAAGGGTGACTGTTTGCTTGCCAGAGACGCCAGAATATCATCCACATGTGAGCACAGATGTGGAGTTAGGGACAATGGGAGGCGGAGGACCTTCTGCAGACCTGCTGTTCCAGATCCGTATGCTGTTAGGATTGTGGTAGTGAGGGATGTTAGTGCGGATTTCTGCAACGCCAGATCTGTGTACCTAGCAAGTGCCGAGTAGGCATCGTCGAAACGGCATGTTTTCAGAGATGCGTGAAATAATCGGGAGAGTAAATCACTTCGAAGATTCTTATGCTCGAGATCGGTTTCATTTTTCTTTGGGCTGGATCCCAGCGCTTGCAGTGATAGATTGGCGAAGTCTGCGACATGAACAAATGCTCGGGAAAGCTCGAAAAGACTGACAACGTGCTGGAAGTATCTTGGAAGGCCATTGTAGAAGCTATCAACAGACACGATATCGAGAAGATTTGAGGACATTTCGTGGAGGTTTCCAACGGGTTTCCCATAAGCTAAGATTAATATAAGAGTTAGTGAATGCCTGTTGTGGTCACGATTAGCAAAGACTTACAAAGAAGATAGGCAGCTTTTCGGAAGTAAATCGCTGCTGTATCAAAATCGGATTTTGCCAAGTATAGCCGTCCCTTGACGTAGGTTGCCCAGGCGGTATTTGGTTGGAAACGGAGGAAATCAGAGGCAAGGTCAAGGTTATCGGAGGCAAGCAGATCGCATTGGATGTACACCAAAACGTTAGGGAAGGATACTTCTCCTTGTCTTGTAACCCAGGATATGACATCCCGAATCTGTTGCGTCATTGCATACATTTGCGGTACGCCGGAGGCTGGTTGAGGCTTGATATGAATTGCGAATAGATCTTCTAGAATGGTGCAGCATTGGTTCCCTGCAATAGCTCTTTGGCCTGGCCGGATAGAACTAGACTCGGCCTGGCCCTTCTTCTGACGATATCGCACATTTGTCCCTAGCCATATCATCAACTCATACTCTTTCAGTAATTCGATCAATGTACTGAAGACCATGGCTCCGTCGAATCGAATATTCTCAGCCTCGAGGTTCACCTCAGTCTCGACGAAAACAGCAAATAGTAGTAGATCATGGATGATTTGCCTGCTCTGGATGAGGACCTCGAGGGTACCTTGAGTTGTTGCGTGGCGCCCAAAGGCAGTGGACTGGAGCTCTGAATCCTTCCCCGGGAAGCCCAAAGGTAACGTGTCAACCACGGCAAAAAATATTTCGTTGGTGAGACCTTTATATCCAATTGATTCCTCAATATTTGCACAGCCGGCTTCAAATAATTCTTCGGTGATGAGATCCGCAAAACCACAGTTGCTATGGAATGCTTCAACTCTCTCCGCGGCGGAAAGGGAAGGCTCCGCAAAGATCTCGTTATCCAAAGCAGTGCGGCATGTCTCGGTAAGATCTGCTGGGAATAGTTTTCGAAATGCCATAGCGACATTAGCGAGACTTGCAGACTTGCCAGGTTGATCTCCTAATTCACGGGGTAGATTCCTATGCGGCCAACAAGATTCAAGGACATCAATATTTTGGCCTAAAGCGCTTCCGTCGTTGTGTAAAATGAGCTCAGTGCTATTGCACTCGCGAATTAGAGCTGATCCGCCGCTGAATATCAACCATGGAAGATCACAGGATGCATCATAGGCCAGACTAATTGCTTCTTGCGTTTTCTTGTTGATGTCCTCGACAATCTGCCAGAATTGCTGCCATCTTGCTTCCAAGTCTTTATAATATTTCGTGAAGTCCATTTCAGCATCAGGGAGTTGTCGTAGGGTTACAGATTGCATTATTGTTGTGGAGACATCCTGTTGTAGTGATGGTGAGGATAAATTGCTGTTCGTCGACCGGGTGTGTTTTAGTTTCATTGCATCTTGATAAATAGCCAAGGCAGTCCTAATGATCTCAGTCGAGTACCTTTCAGGCGCGAAAAGATACTCAATCCACTTCTCTTGCGTATCTGTGACATCGGATCGTATAGGGTTAGGAGGTGCATTGTTTCCGGGGAATGTGAAGGCAGTCATGGTCCAGTTGTTATTCCACACCTTGGCTATATCAACCAAATCGAAGTGGATGCTGTAAAGTCGGTAAGAGTTGTGACTTTTCCAGAGGACCCATAACGCCATATTTCTACCCTCGTCCATGGATTTGATTTGGAAATCAACCACGTTCCAGAAAACGCTTCCAGAGGGGTCAGGATCAGCTGGTTGGAGTTTCGTATCCGGGAAAAGGTCTTCGATCACCAATTGGCTTGTAATTCCACCTCCCACAGCCCAAAACTTGAACTGACCGTCGTCCTGGGGAGAGTATGTTACAACATAGTACATATTACCCTCCGTTGCCCTTTCAGCGTTAAAAACTCGAATAAATGCCGACTCGTCCGGGTTTAAGGTCAGGGGCGCCGCATCTTGTGACTGGCCAGTTCGGTTCAACAAGTCTTTCGATGCAACGAGCTTTTGGCTTGCTAAGTTCCAGACTTTCAATGAATGGTTCAACCCAACCACAAACACAAACGCCTGGTCAGAGGTTGTCGCAACAGCGTTAGGCGTATTAGGATCGAGTGACCGGCCGTCATATTGCACTGCTTGATCGCCGTTCCATTTAACAAGCCCGCGCAAAGAAAAGCTCCACGTCTTTTCATCGAATGTAACTGGGAACCAGTGAGAACCTACAGGATAATCATTAGCTATACCCCCAATGTACAAGTTATCGCATATATGGGTGCATACCATCGTCACCAACTTTCCTCGTCAAACGTAAAAGCGCTCCACTGTCAAGAGAAATAAACAGCTCGTGAGGAGAGGCAGCATATAGCCGGTGCGGAAACGAGAATCCCAGCGGCGCCGGACTGCACGTCTTACACCAATCGCTTATGTTCTCATCTATAAATTCTGGTTTCCGGAAGAATTCTGGCCTCAAAGTGAAGGTGTATAGCTGCTTCGATCTGAGCATAACAAAAACGCTCAGCGCTTCATGTCCCTCCAAGTCCGCCAGAGCTACGCCATGAGGCACGATGGCATCGTCGAATTCCAGCCGAATAGCAACATTCGCTTCATGATGGTCTTGCGAGCTCTTTGTCAAATCCACAACTCTCAGCTCGAGGCAGGTGTTGTCTTCGATGACACGCCAGAAGAAGCATCGAGGATAGGTTTTTCGCTTGCGGAAGTAGATAGAGCTCTGACAGGTCAGGTATCGCTTTGCGAACGCGTCTTCGTCTCGGATGGCATCGTCGTGGGCGTTCAGGGAGGTCGCTGTCGAGATTCGGGTCCGTTGTTGAGCTCCATGCGACTTGACTGTGACCGTCACGGCGGGGTGCGGTGTGTTTGGCCCGATATCGACCTTCGTTCCCCTGTGTGAGATCAACATCTTCTTTACAATGAGCGATAGATCTGACCCATCCGTAGGAAGGCTAGGAGTGGGAGAGATGGTGGTGTGGGCATGCTCAGTATGTAGATGATGTCCCAAGGTCAATTATTTTCAAAGCTTCAGTTTTAGCGCGTTAACTAATACAAACCCCGTATTTACATACATGGTATTGCTTACACCGCAAGGGGTCTATCTACAACACAGCCAAACATATATCCTCGTTAATCATATTTGTATTCTATCATTGCATAATATATAATGTAGGGAAGGGAGTCATGGTTAAATGCATATTAAGAGAGACGTCAATTCCCTAAACGCCGAGCTAAATGAGTAAAATCGTCGGAAAGATCGAGAGCGGAGGAGGAGGGTATCTATGAATCCTTCTCTAGATCTTTCGGGCTAGGGTCGCCAATCCCATCTTCGTTAATGGCGAACAAACAGTCGCTCTCCGGCAGACACGGGCTATCGTAAATCTTGCAAATCCTAGTCTCTCCTCGTCCTTTCTTTAAACTCAATCTCGTCGTGCTTGCATGTGCAATAATGTTACCCCCAATGGGCTTTTTAGGGTCAGGATTGTACATGGAACTTGGCCCGCCATCGACTTGCGCAACGACCTGGTTAGTGATGACAACTGCGACGCCGAATTCATCGGCAAGACGCTGCAGGGTACGCATGAAACGGGCAAGGTGGTTTTGCCTTGATGATAGCTCTCCACGGCCACTGAAGTCAGTCCTATAGAGTGATGTGGCGGAGTCGACGATCAGCAGAGAGAATCGCGTTTCACACATCATCTGGGATGCCTGGTTGAGTAGTTGAAGCTGGTGGTCGGAGTTGTATGCACGGGCATATGCAACATTATCTAGCACCTCCTCGCCCACAAGCCCGTACCGCTGGGCCACGGCTAACAGGCGCACTGGTCGGAAAGTACCCTCCGTATCAATATAGAGACATTTGCCTTCCCCGCCGCCCATGTCGAAGGGCAGTTGGCATGTAACAGCAAGGGTATGACAGATCTGACTTTTCCCTGTCCTGAATTCGCCAAAGAGTTCTGTAATCGATCCCGTCTCGATACCACCGGCAAGAAGTGTGTCAAGTTGTTTAGAGCCAGTAGTAATACATATTAGGTCCGCTCGACGTGAGTGCATTTCTGTAGCAGTCGTGAATCCCATGGGTACGATTTTGGCCGCTATTAAGAAATATCAGCGTTAATATCCTGCGCAAAAGGTGGTATAGCAGATGTATACCTTCAGTCAGTATTTTTGTCGCCTTTTGCTCTGAAATTCCCTTGATCTGTTCCAGCATTCGCTTTGGTCTAGGGTAGAGTTAGCCGGGAACGATATAAACGCCCGGTGAGTGGTTTCGGCTTCAACAAGAGCGGAAAGGCGGGATGAATACGTATATGCTACCGCCTCTACGGTATGAAATCCTCCATCGGTGATTAATTTGATATCTCGAGCGGTGAGGCCGCCAACTCCCTAATTTGCACAACCAATATTAGTACCACTAAAGCAGGGAGAGAACGACACAGGGAGACCAACCTCGAGGGCAGAGAGAGGCGTGGGTGCACCGGGTCCAGGAAGCCCATTCTCCTCCATGTCGGCCTGCGAAACCTCTTCTGCGGTCATCTTAGTGGTTAAGTCGTTCGCTTGATGTCGCGTCTGAGACACGTGTCGAGTGCTCTAGCAAGATAGATTCTGTATAGCTAGAAAGGCAAGTAATAAATGAGAAGAACTGGTAAAACAAGACAACTAGAATCATACAACAGGATACGAAGGAGAAAGCTGTTTAGGCGTGTGTGTTCTGCTGTTGAAGTCGAAGTCGAAGTCGAAGTGGGAGGCACGACGCGTGTTCACGTGATGTAAATAGGAAAAGGCCTCCATCTACAACAAACACACTATACACTCTACATCATAAGTCTATAACAAGTCTATAACAAGTCTACAACAAGTCTACGGAGTATTCTCAGTCCTTGGACGGCCTGTTCGTGTTGATATCCTCTAGGATGGCACTAATAGCAGCATTTACCAGCCTGGCAACCAATTCCTGTCCTAGAGCTGCTGCCTTGTCAAGACTATCTTCAACGCTCTGAGAACCATCAAGGCTGACAACTATTGCTCTCATCCTCAGACAATCCTTTAGCTCACCAGGCCACTCTGTCTCGACTCCGATCGGGACACTACAGCCTCCTTCAAGTGTACACATCAGAACCCGCTCGGCGAGACAAGCCAGGCTAGATTTGTGGTCTGCCAACTGATTCAGCAAGTCCAGGGTTTTGGTATCACCTTTACGGACCTCGAGACCAAGTGCTCTCTGGCCGACCGCGTGCAAAATATCACCGTCCCTGGAACCCTTGCGCTGGGTGATACGGTTGCCGAGTCTAACACGCTCGAGACCACATACAGACAGTATGATGCAGGTATACTCACTTTCCGGATTATCAAGCTTGGCCAGGCGAGTTTCCACATTCCCTCGCACGTTGGCAAAGCGTAGATGGGGGAATAGAAGGCGAAGTTGCGCGGCAATTCGCAGCATAGTGGATGACGACTTTTTATAAACAATAAAAACTCACGGACGGCTCACGTCACAATCGTATGTTCAACAGACTGCAGCCTTGCCTAGTAGATATCCGTTCGATATTGTGTCCGTCGTACGCAAGGCTATAAATATTCTATTCAAGAGGAAGAACTTTCGTGGACAATATTATATTTTCATCTCTTTATGCAAACGCGCCAAAAAATCAAATTTTTCTTAGGTATCATCACGGTCGTAAAATGAGAACTGGCTCTGGTAACATGCATGTATCAATCGTTGCGTCGTGCTCATAAAGTCCTGCCGTTCTTATTCTAGGCCTGTCCGTGGGACTGCTTGGTGCCTCCAGGATCCTCCCAGCTGGCCAGTCTCGGCTACATGGGACTGCCTGTGGCTGTGCAGTGCTCGTAGGTGGTCTTCATCGCCGTCTACTGGGATATGGCTAGTAGACTGGTTTCTCGAGTGAGGGAGGATGGCGCGGCTGCTAGTAGATACAGCCCTTGACTCGGTTCGTCGTGTCTGTTCAATATTCTCGTTCTCTGCATGATTCGGTCAGTACTTCATCATCTGCTAGTTCTCCGCCTTGGTGTACATACCAAGGTATTCTAGCGGTGATGACCGATGACTGATCCCATCTGAAACTGCCGTGCTAGACGAGCCCGAACTATCCTTTTTCCCTACGTTTTCCGGCTCTCCAGCTGCCACACTATGTTCATTTGCTTCAACAAATATCTCTTCTTCTCCGTTGTCTGGATATATCGATCCCGCTGCTCCCGGACTTTCTTCCCGAGAAACAGCTACGGGCCCAAGACTCAAGTTGCTGCACGCAGGACTAGCTGGCCTAGTACCCTCAGGAGTAGCAGCGGGTATCGGACTCGCGTGGGGGGTATTGGTCCTGGAAACCCAGATTCCCTCGATTTCGATTCCACTCTCGAGGGCCCGAGATCCAAAGGGGATGAGATCAAGATCCTTCGTGCCAACGGTCTCTTCCTCCCGGCTTCTCTTCAGTGCTTCTGCCGCTCCGATCTTTTTTATCCTCCAGCTGTTGTAGATATGTACACCTGTGCCGTATAGCAAGACCAGGGTCTGATATGAAATGTTAGAAAGACCTGAAAACGAGACAAACCGTTTGGAGTCAAGCTTACAATGAGGCAGCCAAGGACCTATGTTCCGTATGTCAATATCTCGATATATGTACCAGTCGTGGCTGTGCCCGGGTCAACTTACGAAGCACATCTGCTCCCATAGCTCCCAGTCTGTCCAGAACCCCATCGTGTGCGAGTGATAGATATAGAGCCGTCCGTTTATTTACTTGAACATGAAAGACAAATCCACCCAGAGAGCTCGAGTAAGGAAAAAGGCCCAACTTGTAGAGTGAGAGCACACTCTGAGAATCGATGTCTCTGTGTTTGCGCCACCGAGAGGCGTTGTTAGTGAGTAGCGAGAAGTAGGTCGTCACTGCCTCTGGTATATAGCGGGCTGGCACTTGGGGGGTCGCAGTAAATCCGAGCTGAGAGCAGCAAAGTAGCGACTGATGAGATCTACTCCGTAAGTATATCCTCTAGAGAGCCAGGGCTCGACGTTTAAGCACTCCCACGCAGACGTGGTGGAACAAAGCGATCCGGTCGCAGGGAAAAAAACTAATTGTGTACAAAGTACACGCGCAGCACGTTATAAACGGGGAGAAAAGATATATATTTAGTTTTTTCCTCGACGGGAGAGAAAAGGGGCATAAGTGTGTTTAACATGCGTGTTTAACAGCGTAGTATCCGCCGCTGGCGACTGTTTCATTCCGAGAATGCAACGAGCCACCACCGACGAGCCAGCGGCGGCCGTGGCAGCTAATGTGAGACATGCGATAGACATGGCTCTTTGCTTTTGATGGCCTGCAGAAGCGGCGTGTAGATCAGGGATCTCGTATCGGTCGATTCGATCTGATGCTGACACCTGGCATGCATGTACTAGCAGCCAGTTATAGAACCGCGTTCTATACATAGTGATATAATTGATTAACTGATTCTAGTTCAGCACAGCGGCGTACATCATGAACAAAAGAATACAGCTCTCCCTCAGATAGTCGACATGTTGCAAAATTCAAAGACAACCTCCCGAGCTCCCTTGTTGACTCCATATCAAGTCTTCCACCAACTTGGCTATCTTTATGTCTGTTTACCGACCATCCTTTGCTGGGTTAAGGCGAGCCCCCTTACCTAGCTCTAGTAAGGGACCTTTACGGTCGGTCTCGTTCCTCTCTAGACAAGAAGAAGATCAGAATCCAGATTATGACCCTAAAAAATACTATCCAGCTCGTGTTGGAGAGACCATAGCTAAGTGTTGAACGGAGATTCGGTGTAATACTGCCTGATCGTACGAAACACGTTAGTCAACTACGCCGTTTCATTAAATATCAGTGTCAGCTCTCCATCATCGAACAAATGCTACGCCCGGCGTTTTAACGCCTGTTTCAGCTGTAGCTGGCATCTCCGCGATGGCAAGATACATGGCCGTATGAGGAACATAAATAGGAGCTCAATATCGTGTATTTAGATGATCAGTGCTTGATAGATTGAAATCTCATAGATTGCTCCAGACCCACCTGACCAATCAAATCAATCAAATATCTCGTATCTCAGACTAAGCGATACTCCATCATCTCAAAACTCGGCTGGGGCTCCAATTCTACAGTCTGGTTGGCAAGGGACACAAACCGGTCAGTTCAGCCATTCATTTAATGGACTGTTGAATAACATTGTCAAAGCTGGATCTGGCAGCCAAATAGATATGTGACCTTAAAGATCACGAACTGTGGTGAAGGAGAACGAAAATCTGCTCATGAAGAAGCAGAAATATCACAACATATCTCTCAAGTGCGGTCGAGTCATGAAGGTCGGGCATATGTTCGATTAGTCGAAGAGTCCTTTGAGATCCAAAGCTCGCTAGGAGACCATGTCTGCTTGGTATTCGAACCGCTACGGGAGCCACTCTGGGTTTTGGGCAGACATCTGGGAAGTGTCGGTGTACCACTTGCAGTATTGAAGCCGTTTCTGAAAGTGTTTTTCGAAGGCCTGGATTTCCTCCATTCAGAGTGCCATGTTATACATACAGGTGGGATATGCCTCACTGCTCTATTCCTGATATCTCCTTTCCTCTAATTAGAGACGAAAAGACCTCAAAGCGGATAACTTCCTCGTGGGATTCGAAGACTCTACAGTTCTTGAGAGCTACGTCCGTCAGCAGGAAGGCAATCCCGCCCCATTTAAAGTCAACGATGGCCGTCCTATATTTCAATCTCGACCTGATTTTGGGCCCTTAATTAAGGGGTAGGGCTCGCTAGGATCAGCGACTTCAGCACCGCTGTGTTTGGAAACGTTCCTGTCCCTCACAACCATGATATTCAACCTCTGCCATTCTGCGCGCCGGAAATCCTTCTGAAGGCAACATGGACGTATAGTACGGATATATGGAATGCGGGAACAATGGTAGGATCTTGACGAAACCACCCACGCATGGTGCTAATAATTTTTCAAAGCTATGGGAACTTCTTGCAGAAGATGCTCTTTTTGATGGCTGAGACCCCAGGGACAACTCATATTCCCGAGAAGCACACATAGGCCAGATGATACGACTGCTCGGCCCACCTCCTCCCCGGCTATTGGAAAGAGCTGATGAGCGTGTATGCTCACAGCTATTTTCTAGTCAAGGTGAGATTATAACAAACCATTAATCAAATTCAATCTGCTGAATATATTATATCACCCAGGCCAATTCAGATTCCCGCATTTGATACCGTCAGAGGATTTTCATTTGTCGAATCGTACACCATCTCTACATGGAGAAGACAAACGACTCTTTCTTGAATTTGCGCGGAAGATGCTTCAATGGGAGCCCAAACAACGCTCAACCGCGAAAGAACTTAAGAATGACCCCTGGTTGGATTTTAAAGCTTGAACTGATCGCCTGTATGGTTAAACGAAGGAATACTTGTGAAGGATGTCGTTGTTCCTCTGAGAGGCCGACAGGATATATTTAAGTTCATTTTGAATCTTCGTTATTTTCATGCTAAGGTTCGACTTTTCTATCGAACAATATAGCTAATTGAATAGAATTGGTAGAGAGATCAAGATAGAAAGTAGTAATTCGTGCTAGATCCTTTTTTCTAGTACTTGTATACGGTAGGCTGGGCGAGTAAGCCTAGGACCGAGATATGAACCGTGGATCAGAGGCCATGGCGGACCCCAGCTTGCCCCCGATCATGTGTGGCTGGCTTCGTATATCAGATCTCGATCTTGCTTCCGATGTCATAGCCGGATTCTCGACCCAGACGCTGCCGGAATAAGCACTCACTCTCGCCTTCGTTCTGCAGTACTTAAGCGGTATACTTCATACCATTCGTTGACCATGCCGCCATTCCGTAACCTGTTCCCTAAACGCCCAGCCGTTAACGTGGAAGAAGCACACGATGAGCCGCCTCAACGACTGTCCACAGACAGCCCGTCACGGAGCTCGCGGCCTTCGTTAACTCTCGGGAGGAGTAACATTGAGGAACCCAATGAATATAAAATGAGCGGTAAAGCTACTACCATACGCTATCCTGAATTCCGGTTCATCCGGAGAGATACACTCACCCATGGGCTGGACACCTCCCCTGATACAAGCCTGTTGAAAGCAGGACATGAACCTTGGTTACCCCATAAGTATGACTGACAGTTGGTTTGGTTTGCAGTCGTGAGCGACAATGGAGTCTATCTCCCGGTATGAGCACCAATGGCATTTTCTCTCCCACTCTATTCTCGTCAATGAACGATATATAGTATATACTGACTGATACCGCGCATTAGCCCTCGCCCACGGAGAAGAAGAGCTATTGGCAGAGACCATCGTCTCGGAAAGCCAGCCGAAACCTCCTTGACGAGAATGAACCCTTTTCTATCTCTCGGGAGTCGTTTGATTCCTATCGCCGCTCATTTGTATGGCCACACGACCACCGTCTTGACCTGAACCCGGATAGCTGACTATATATCAATTGCGTACGCAGGATATATCCGCTCGATCACCCGTGAGCCAACACTCCGATACCGCTGCGTCACGCACTTCCCTCGACTCTCGTTTGTCCCGGACCTGCCCACGTTCAATTGCGAGTGGCACCTCTCTTGAGCCTCCCAACTCCAGCGACAGGGATGAGGTAGAAGACCCCTTTGAGGACGTCTCTTTGACTGATGACTCGAGGCCGAAAAAGCGTGGGTTCTTCTCTCGTTTTGGTGATTCGCCGGCCGGCTCGCAGACAACGCAGGGCAAATCATCCTCTTCGCACAACTTCCATTTCCCGGGGAGACGGCGAGACCAGGTCGGCCAAGGCGCGGAACTCGCAAGCATGGATCAGGATAAATGAAGTCCCAAATGATAATGATATATGTCGGGTTACCTATCTGTTAGCAGGCTTCATGTTACGTGTGTTAACGATCCACACCAGGAGCAGGCGCGATTGTGCATTCCCCAGGGTTACCTGTGGTTGGTATATCCCCTCGATCGGCCGACCTACTCTTTGCCCTTCGCCTAGGCAGCCAGCTGTACAATGTCGCTTCTTGGAGTTTCGGTGCTTCTTTTTCTGTATGAATTTTGTGACTGAAATATACATGTCACGTGGAAGTAACAGATAGCTTAGTCATCCACCACTTAGTGCAAACAATGCAAATACAGAAAACTTCGGCGCAAGAAACATTTGATAAAAAAAAAAACTAAAGAAGCGAGCGATATCAAGATTCTCGATGCAGCTCGGTTTTTAACGAACAAGGCTGAATTATACAAGATGGCTGGGGTTAAGCGCAGAGCCGATGCCACGGAAGCGTCCAACAGCAAAAGGACCAAGTCAAAATCCTCGTCAAAGTCGGTTGAAGCTAAGGGAAAGGCGAAAGCTGGCTATGCCAAAGCTTCTAAGGTAACTGAGGTGGAGAGCGACGAGGATATGTTTGATGAAGAGGATGAAGAGGATGAGGAGGAACCCAGCAATGAATCCGATCTCAGCCACTCGGAGAAGGAAGATACCCATTCTGGAAAGGATAATACTACAAACGGCGATTCCGAAAATAGTATGAAGCCATTCCCTACGTTGCTGTTATATGGAGCTCTAACAATTGCGTTGTACAGAATTAAGCACATCCAGAGAATCACACGCAAAGCAAAAAGCGCTTGCACAAGAGCGCAAAGCAGCCAGACCCAACGCCGACGCCATTGCCCGCACAAAGAAGATTTGGGAAAGACTACGACGAAAATCCCATGTCCCCCGGGAAGAGCGCAAGAAGCTCGTTACCGAATTATATGCTATTATCACGGGCCGTGTGAAGGAATTCGTTTTTAAGCATGACTCTGTCCGAGTTATCCAGACGGCGCTTAAATACGCTAACCTGGAACAGCGGAAGAATATCGCCGTGGAATTGAAGGGCGATTACCGGAGTTTGGCAGAGAGCAAGTACGCGAAGTTCTTGCTTGGCAAGTTGCTTGTACATGGCGATGCAGAAATTCGGGACTTGATCATTCCAGAGTTCTACGGCCATGTGAAGAGACTTGTTAGGCATCCAGAGGCCTCGTGGATTCTGGACGATATTTACCGAACCGTGGCTACTCCCTTGCAGAAATACAAGCTACTCCGAGAATGGTATGGGATGGAGTTTGTCCTTATGAAGGATGACATTAGTGATGAAATTTTGTCGCTGCCACAGATCTTGGAGAAAAGCCCGGAGAAGCGTGCGCCGGTGCTACAGCACCTTCACGGGATGATTAACCAACTTATCCAAAAGAAGACTACCGGATTCACTATGCTTCATGATGCCATGTTGCAATATTTCTTGAGCACCAAGCCAGGAAGCACCGAGGCGAACGAGTTCATAGAACTTCTCAAGGGAGATGAAGAGGGAGACCTGGCTAAGAATCTGGCTTTCACCAAGTCTGGTGCACGGCTGATGTGTCTCGCGTTGGCGTACTCGAATGCCAAAGACCGAAAGCTATTGCTTCGAATGTACCGTGACACCGTGAAGCTGATGTCCGGTGATGTACATGGCCATACCATTCTCCTGGTCGCATACGAAGTCGTCGATGATACAAAGTTGACGCACAAGCTACTCTTGACTGAGCTGCTTACCCAGGACGATCTCGTCCCACGAACTAATGACCAGCTAGCCCGCATCCCCTTGCTCTATTCGTTTGCCGGAAACAAAAACGGATGGCTGATCACCGACACAGACCGTCAAATCCTCGATGAAGTAATTGAGATTAGGTCGCAAACATCCAAGAAGGATCCTGAAGTCCGGCGAGGTGAACTCATCGCCGCCGCATCCCCAGCTCTCCTCGAATGCATCGCTGCAAACGCAGCTGCCCTTGCAGAAACCAGCTTTGGAGCTCGGTTCATTACAGAGGTCCTTTTCGACAGCACCGGCGACAAGGCCGCCGCGCTTGAGGCTGTTGCTGCACTTGGGGAATCCGAGGGCGACGTCCTAAAGTCTCCAAACGCAGGCCGAATGTTGAAAGCTCTCGTTCAAGGCGGTCGATTCAATAACTTTACAAAGAAAGTAGAGCCAGTGCAGCCTCCGCTGAACTTCAACTCGCTTCTATACAACCACATCAAAGACAACGTGAAGTCGTGGGCAACGGAATGGAATCCCTTCGTGGTAGTTGCGCTGCTAGAGTCCGAGGGCTTCGAGAAGAGAGACGAGCTCATTGCAACGTTGAAGAAGAGCAAAAAACAACTGACGGAGCTTGCATCTGCAGGTTCGAAGAAGCCGAAGGGTGAAGGCGAGGAGAAGCGCGACCCTGCGAGCAGCGCTGCAAAGCTGCTCCTGGAGAAAATTGCATGATTAGATGCTGCACAATGTCAATATATGTTTGATCTGTCATACTTTTGAGCGATGGTGCTCCGTATACTATTTGAATCCCCCATGTTCGCCCGGGGCTGACCCAGGGCATAAACATACCATGTTCCGCCTCCACAAAAAGCAAATATACGGGAGGGAAAAAATTAATAAAACTGGATTTAAAAAAAACCAAGGCAAACAGACGTCATATTCGCCTGAGAAGACGCATAATCATCTCATGGCAAAAGCTGGCCTGAAACGAATAAACATATATAGAGTACGCCACTGCATGGAGTAAGAATGCGATAGTTAGTGCTCGAAAGCAAGCTAAGCCCTACTACTTGCTTTAAGCTTGTTTTTTTTTTTCTCTCTCATGTAGCTACACCGGATGTGCTGGGCAGTCTTCCGCTGCCTGACTTGCCATCCCAGCCGGGCGTCCCGTCTGCGTCCCTTCAATGATATAATATCCCTTTCTTCTATACGAGCGTCCTTCGAGTTTTTCTTCCCCTGAGCAACCTAACCGCAAACTCAATTTCCCAGTGGCAAACAAGACAAACATGCAACTTGCTCCCTGTCAATATATCTAATATAACCAACTCGCCCCCTTGTTCAACGGAGGAATAAATCACAGTGCGACCAACACCTCCCAGGACCCTTTTGATTCTCTGGCGCTGAAGGCCGGTTTGGCTGCCTCTGGCGTAGGGACTTGTCGGTTGTCTGCCGGGTTGCTCCTGGATGAGCCGCGCCGCGCGCGAGGGCTCGCAATATCGCTCGAAACCGCTAGGTTAGATCTAGATACAGTGGTGGATGCGCCTGAGAATGCGCCGTTGACGAAGACCAGCTAGCCATGCCGACTCCAGCGTTCTCCAGCATGGCACCGACCAGCTATAATGATAAATCGGCCCTGAACCGCTCTATGATTGCTCCCTCGCCCACACTGACGAACCCGGACATGATACTCCCTTACGGCAGAGAACGAGAGACATCTACGCCCTCGCCCCCTTTTGAAGCTCTCCAGCGAGCGGCGGAGCACTCCAGAATGCTTGCTAGCAGTTATTCGCCCATGCGTCAGCGCAGTACATCCGTCTCGACCACCACATCCTTCGATCAAAGTTCCTCGGGACATGACGAATCGAGATACCACTATGCTGAGAGCTCAAAGGAGGGATCGCCGCAGGTGGTGAATTCTAGTATGGGGAACGGATTTACGCGAACCCAGTTTTCAGAGATAGAGAATACGTTAAGGTCCCATTCTAGACGGCCAAGTAGGAACAACAACAGTGTGGACAGTCTTGTAGATTCCGGCTCGGGACTCATTGCGAGTGACGGGATATCCAAGCGGCATTCGAAGCTCAAAGAACTACAAGACCTGCCGGAGGACTTCTTTGAACATGAAAAGGCGCAATTAGAGGAAGAACAGGCTGCGCATGCAGGCGCAGACGACCTGAGTGCGGTGATTTTTGAGCCAGAACATCGAATACTTCCAATGGGCGCAATTGCGGAGGAGGATGAAGAAGACGACGAAAAGGCTGATAAGACTGGAAACGACGACGGAAACGACAGTGATGATATTGACGAGCTTACATCTATGCTAGAGAACGCAAAGCTAAGGCTTACGGTATGTTGCAACACTGCATTTTAATCCAGTAGAGACACAATCTTCTAACGTGAAAACTATTCATCTAGCATATGGAAGGCAACCTCAACCGTGCGCGCACTTCATTCCGCATGACTCCGTCACCCTCGCCGTCTTTAAATCGCGCTTTTGCCAACCCCGGCGGATCCTATAAACCGCTTGCTAAGGGGGAGAGACGCGCTCAGACATCCCTTGCAGGCGCATTACTACGTCAAAGGGCTCACCAAGGCATATCTGGCAACACATCATCGCATATAAGAGGACAGAGTGATCTATACTCGCCGTCGTCGCAAGCCCAGCACCGACTATCCGGAACGAAGGGGCAATTCCGATCATATAGTGCCCTGGGTTCCACAAGTGCTTCCGGATATAGGAATGAATTTTTCTCTTCTATGGAAGAGCAATATGACGATAAGGAGTCGAATGTGGAAACTGGATCTCCGATCCATGAAATTTCTGTCGACAGGCCAAGGTCGCAAACTCCTTCTTCTTCCTCGCGGACCCCGTCTATAGTTAATGGACAGTCACGATCCTCGCCCTTACACGACGGTGATATCAAGAGCTCGCCCGCTTTATCAAAGTCTCCGCCATTGATTAATAAACCTACCTCTGATAGCCGATCTATCACCCCACCATCGCCTGCTAACTCACAGCTGCAAATGCTCGGCTTGCAGGGCCAAGTGGACGGCTTAAGATCAAAACTTTCTACCCTCAAAGAAAGGACTCAGGAAGAATCAATACGAAGGCGTAGCCAGCAGAGCTTGCGTACGCCTAGTCCATTTACCGTGGCTGACCAGAGCTATGCGAATCCCCTAGAATACCAAAGGCAATCATCATATCCGGAAACGCTTTCTACTCCGAAGTATGACAAACCCCAATCTCCACCTACACGCAATGAAGAAATACATGACATTCCTTGCAAACCATCTCCACCCCAGTCAGTTGAGGAGAAAAAGATTGTGGAGGCCCAGGAATCGGGAAAGCGGGAGTCTATCCGAGAGCCTATCCAGGAGTCCGTCGAGAAGATAGATGACAGTGAATCCGAATATTTTGAGTATTCGGATGATGGATCTGAACATTCTGATAATGCGGATATCGATAGACAAGCGCTTGCCGAGATACTACGGGAACCATTAGATAGCCCCGGTGGGACTCTCGACCAGGAGCTTTTGGAAGAGTTTCCTGCTGTCCCAGCGGCTCAAGAAACAATTCGCCATGAGGATCGAATCGATGCCTTTGACTATGAACACTTTATTCTCCACAGTGCATTAGGGACTTACTCGGGTGGTATGACTCGCCCGGAGAGCTTTTGCTCGGTTGAATCAGTCGAAACCACACGCCCATCTAGCCAAGCAGATGGCCGCCAAACACCAAAAAGTAGACCCTCACTTGCAAGGGTAACTAGCAACGATTCAATCTCAACAGAGGCCACTTTCGCCACAGCAACCGAAGGGGAAGATGACTATCGTGATGTGACTTCGCCAAATGGCCATGAAACTTTCTGGGATGGAGAACAACCTACCACTCGCAGTAAGAAACCCCACAAGCTGTTTGTTACTGTCCACCAAATATTAACAGTCGCGTCATAGATAAATCTCGCCATTATACTGAAGATTCTCTAACAATTCCTCCCTATCAATATAACAACAACTCTCCCGCCTACTCAAGTACGCAATCTGTCTCATCCACGCCCCGTGCCTCCGTGGTGCAAGGGAACGTAACAAATGAACAAAACGCTGCTTTATTAGCCTCGATTTCCGAACTTCAAAAAGCTGCAGCTACTCCACCAACTCCTAGCCTACTTGTCAGGTCTCTCATATCCTCAGCAGCTAATGAAAATGCCAGCAACGAGTCTGGAATGTACTCTCCGCACAGTGGAACCCTAAACGATGCTGATGCCGAACTTGTGGAAGCCGTCATCCAAAGCCTAGGCAACGTGAGCCTTGAGCTCCTTCGAGCTTCAACTACTGACCTCAAGTCCGCTATCGATAATCGAATTGTGACCATCCTACGGCGCAGATTAGAGGCTGCCCGAAGAGTCTTAGACGGCCTAGCGCCGTTGGAGGCCAATTCCTAACCCTTTCTTTCTGGATACCATATTTTTTATACATTGCGGCGTGGCTGAATGATTTTCTTTTGTTAAAATACCAAAGAGTTACTGCATTCATTTCCTTGACATTTACTATATCCCCCGTTTTCTGGCCTTTTTCTTTCTGGTTGGAAATATTAGTTGAAATTTCCCTGTTTTATACCTCCACAATCCTCCCGTTTATTCCCCTTTCTAGCCTCCAGTTAAGAATATATTATATATGAACACAAGACTGGTTAAAGCGCTATATATCTTATAGTATTGTAAGCAATAAAGTAGATCATCGTAGTACATAGGAAATTCAACTTTTCGCATGAGCAAATCTATATTCTTATATAGCATACAAGTTAGTCCGGTTTTCTAAGTATTGATATTGTTTGATTGGGTGTTTATTAAGAGTCGTGGCATAGAAAAATAATTAATTGGAGTTAGTTACAGCTACGTACGAGTTTCTTATTAAACTAGGGGTTAGAAAGGCTCCTCGGAGCAACAGGGCCTATTCAAACTTAATGAAGATAAAAGCATAAGTGTGATAGCAAGTCATGGATATGTAAAGATATCAGATATATATAACAAACATAGAAAATCTGTGGTTAAATGAGTGTGGGGAGAGAGAAAACGCGGACATCATATATATGAAGCAAACATAGAAAATCTATGGTTAAATGAGTGTGGGGGGAGAAGAAACATGCAAGTACAACATGGACTCAGATCATAGGAAAAGGGGCAAGTGAGAGACAAGTGTAAGAACAAACATAGACTCAGATCATAGAAAACGAGTGTGGGGAGTAGTGTGATAAGCTCCCCAAGAGTAGCATACCAAAGGCATCCAATGGGTGATAGACTGGCCAGATATCATTAGATTGTTATTTCTTATAATACCCTGGCACCCAGAGTGCTAATGACACGATATATTGTCATCATGGTGATGGAGGTGGGGTTAGGTAGCTCTTGCATCCAGGGCAGAGTCCCCGGGGATTTTTAGGAACTCGACGGAGCCCAAATGGGCAAGGGTCGTGCTCGCAGATTATATATCCACTGCGGACCGTGTGGCCACACCCACGGTATGTACTGATTGTAACGGCACACATGGTAGATCTATATCTAGGTTAGTAAAATATTTCATTGTTGCTTAGAGGTTCTTCTAAACAACAAGACTAGAAATCAGCCAACCTTTATTCTTGAGTTAGAGGGTAGCGGTATATATTTTGATATTGTTCGTTGAGATGTTGATTTTTGCCAAATTGGGATGAATGACTTCGATAGAGTGTATAATGGAAGGCTTGAATATCACAAGTGTTCGGGAGAATAAAAACTATCCTTTAAATGTTTGTGTAGTTGCTATGGAGGCTTGGGGCTGTAGGAGCTGATGGTAATGCTTTGAGGGAGTTGGATATTCATTCATTACAGGTGAGTTGAGCCAGTTTATATAGCACGATATATCATAGAACCCAAAGGAAACCACTCACTTTCTACTGTATCTATCTTTGGTGTGATGGCTGTCCATGTGCCAAATAACAGGCAGCACCGGGCTTATCCAGTACTCGAGATGATCATATGAGACTATACAGCCACACAAGGTATATGAATGAGGTTGACAAGATGATACGCCGCATCGGATAATGAGTACAATATCATTCAATCGGCAGGCAGCACTCTTGATCGTCTGCCCTTGATAATCATAAGACTATACAGCCACACCGATATAAACAGGGCGAACAGGGCGAACAGGGTGTATAGCATGGCGATAGCATGTAGTCATTCTGTCAAACAGACAGAGCAGGCAGCACTCTTGATCGACTGCCATCGATCATATGTGGCATAGTACAGTCGTGCTATGTGTATGTATGACGCAAAAGAGAGGCGGTGCGGAGAACGTGGAATAGTGGGATATTGTCGTTCTACCAGAGTAACAGGGTATCTGACAGCGCTCTTGCTGCCTAAAACTAGCATGAAAATCTTCCGTGACCGCCGGCCGGAGTTGCATTGAATAATTCCCAGTAATGGGGCTTTGCTGGTAGAGTGGAATCAATGGGGTATCATTGATCTGCCCAACTTGGAAGACCGCCTTGGGTGAGCATCAAAGTAATATGAGGCAGATAAACAGGCACATCAAGCTCTTTAATGAGTCGATGGCTCGCTGCTGGTGTATGTATCGAGGGTGATATGGGTATAAAGACGCGCTTGGTGAGAAGTTTCAAGATGTTTTGGGGGCGACTTGGTCCGTGTGCTGACTAAGCATAAACACGGGTACTCCCGCAACTGTAACGGAGATAAACATTTGCATATATAGATAGAGAGAAATGACCACATTGTGTTCTGTTTGCCTCGGAGCATATATTCTTCTTTCTATTCCCCCCCTATAACATTGTCTTGATCAGAGAAACTAGCTAGGTGTGAATTCTTGTATATATAGAAAATTTTGGAAAACGATCATCTTTAGGGAACTCAGATTCCTGATAGTGGGTGGTTAAGAACTTCGTGACGCGTGAAGTACAAGGATCCGCACTATAGACTGTCAGTATATCAAGGAAAATAAATAGAGTATAACTAGAGGACTTACCAGACTTGTCCCTTATGTTTCCATTCCCGGGAATAATCCCAAAGAATCATAGCGGGCTGCGCGATGTCTGCGATTATCTCCTTTACTGGCGCATCGGCAGCGCATGAAATTATCAAAGTAGTATCGTCAACCTCAAGGAAACCTTCTGGGTCATTAAGGGTATTGATTCCGTACTCTGCAAGTACCTCAGAGTCAACGGGTGTGTACTCAGGATCCTGCGCAAAGCACTGGATGGCTCTGTCACTTCCAGTTAAGTGGCTTAGGCTCTTCTGCAAAGTAAGTATCAGAGCATGCTGCGCCGTTGAAGCGTCCCAGCAGTCCTTTTCCATCTCACCATCTGGGTTCCTTATAAATCGGAAGGTGATATTTGCACATGCAAATGCAATAATCTTGGTGATCTTTAAGTCAGGATGAAATGTCATCTTGCTTAATGTTGACTGCAAATTCAGGCAGGTTTCGCTCGACTCCCACTGCTCTAGGGCTTCCTTAAAGGCACCTTTAACAAGCTCACTAGACGGGATACGGGCTACCGGTTCCTTTGTAATTCTGTCTCGTAGGGTGTCTGTATGGTAAATACGCAGGCTGCAGTACGCATGATCCTCTTCCTGTATAAACTTTTGAAGATAGTCCGACGATGCATAAAAGATTATAGGCTTGACTCTACAAATCACCGTAATTGTATATAAGCTGCTAAACATTGTATTATTGGGGGTGGTAGAGCTGTAGACATACATAACTCGTTCGAGGTGCTCGGGCAGCTCGTCATCTCGCGCCTCGACCTCGTCGACCCAGACGTCAAATTCGGCAATAACGCCATCAAGGCCCCTTACTGATATCGTCTGCCCCTGTCCCAAATCCCCTTTCAGCTGTTGATAGACCTCCCGGATGGCGGCTTTCGTAAAGAACGGGACCCCTTCATCGTACATTGCCCGGATGTTTGACCTTATCTTGTCAGCATTCGGGCTCACTGTGAAATGGCGAGCATCCTCCAGGCCTAAGTCCATTCTCCTTAATTTAGCTAATGTTGAATGGGCAAGGAATGACTATAGGTGATAGGCCGTGGAAGATACGCTGTGAGAGAGACGATCGGGCTGCTTGGTTGTGTTGTGTTTCCTGTTCCTTCACGGGGCGGGACAAACCTCGGCCCCGCCTTATCTAACTAACAAAATAACTATCTAACGGATGTCTTTTCTTTTGCTACCGCCCATTAATAACAAAATAGTCAATAAGGTAGTAATTACTTTAATAAATCAACGATTTAAAAATTATAGGATACCTGTATAAATTATGAAAAGGTAGAATATCATAAAAAATACATTATTATTTCAGGTAGCCTAACACGGGTATAAGGATATACTTAACCTTAAAAGGTGTAAACTTCACGCAGTATGAAACAGCAGGTGAATCGCGAAAGCGATTAGAATTAAGTAAAATAGCAAAGTAGATATCAGACAGACAAGGCGAGGCCGAAACGAAAAGAGAACATGCATCGTTAGTACATTAACATCGTGCGACTTGAAGTATCTTTCAAGAAGTCCACATCATTAGTCGTAAAGCGAGGATCAAGGTAAGTATTCGGGATGATATTCACAATCACTCATTAGAAAAATCAGCAGAGAGGACCACCATCGATGAATATTTAAGGTCGAGTGAGCGGGAGTCATTGGCATCGAATTCCGCTGCCTGGCGGGCATGGAGGTATTGGTCTGAGATATCATTATTTATTAGCGACATATTTGGCAAACCATGTTCTAGAGCTAGACTTACAATCGGTGCTAACAGCATCGAACCAACGACCGATATCTTTATCACTGCCGTCCCTAGCTTTGATAGCGCCCGTTGGCATAATAACGAACGCAGGGGCTAATGATCGCATTTTCAAATGCTGCGAGACCACGCCAGCGAAGGTTTCGATTTGAGAGGCAAAGTAGGATGGCTGTCGCTCCAAGGGCCACTATTTCTTCATTAATACAGGTCAAGTCATAATAGCAACGATGGTACCAAGCTCACCCGCTGGATGTAGTGCTCGCATTCCCACGACCGGAATAACCATTCCATTCTTTCACCACAGTTGAGTAAAATTATGGTCGCCAGAAAGGTCCGAAAACTGCCAACACGTTGTTTCTGGAGCAGCCGTTGTTCGAATTTACCGAGCAATATCCTGCATACTCTCGCCGCTCTCTTTTCGACAGCAGAGCGCAACTGTGTACATAGCAAAGAGTACGACTCTAATTGATTCATCCCATTTATTGGGATTCGGGACTCATTTGAGGTCGAGGTAAGCGGCCGTTTCGTCATTGTAGGTAAGGTTGGATTCATATAAACTGTCCATTTGAGGAATGGGTCTACTAGTATGGCGGTAGCTACCCATAATTCCACTGCGGCGTTTAACATTTCATCCTAGTCTATGAGTTAGTAACTTCGGCTCTAGGGGTGAGAAAAAACGAAGGAAAGGACAAAATGTACCTCATGCTCTTTAGCAAGTTCTGACGCTAGAAGAAGCGTCTGCCGGATAAAATCGGATTGTTCGCTCTCGATGAACAGGTGCGATGTTTTGTTAATATACAGCTCGAGTTTAGAACTCAGTTCTTCAATCTCGCCGTCGAGTAAATGTACGTATTGCAATGACCCATCGTGCATAGGGTCAGTAGAAGAGGTAGACATCTGGGGGTCGATGGTTTGACCGGCCTGTCTTTGTCCGTATAAAACAGAAAATGTAAGAAAGCTTAGAGAGTCTAGTTCGAAATGCATAACTTCGATACGGCCCGCAGAGGGCTCAAACTGTATCTCATTTTTAATACTTCGAATGTCGTGGTAAGCCATTGTTGAATGCAACCCTAATCTCAGGTTAGCGTGGGCTTTTGAAAATAAAGGACACCAACATACCGATGGAATAGGATTCAAGCTGATTCATAAGGCGAGCCCTGATGCAGCATTCCATCCAGACGCGCGGGTTCTGAAGATTCCTGCATTGCCCGCAAGGTGTCCCAGCCGAGCACTAATATTATAAATAACGTTAATATACCATACCCATATTATAGGAGAATCTTGCCTAACCGTTTTCTTAAGCATCCGGCACCGAAGACAGGCACCCATCTTCCTCACCACTCGAACTTCCTTCCGCCTTTCTTCAGAGAAGGTTGATCTCTTTTTATTCGATTTCTTAGAATCGACTACCTCACAGTAAAATTCACTGCCAGGCTGGGTCTCCGGGTTCGTAGCAAGAGGCCGAAGGTAGGCACCCGGCCGTTCATGAGAGCTGGAAGGTAGATTCAACTCAGAATTGATATGGTTCTGCAGTATCATCTCGTCTGCAGTTGTCATTTCGATTTGAGGTGAGATATCTAGAGTCGATGATTGCGCTTCTGTGTGGGAGGGCATGGGCCACGCATCAGGCTTTGGGTTGCACATAGTTGCTGATTCCAAGGAGGCACCCGCATCTTCCGTCACCATCTCATTCGCAGAGGCAGCAATCAAGGAGAGGTGTGATGACTGGGGATCTGGCTGCGAATCAACCGGGAGCAGAGAGTGTACAGCAGGCATTGGAAGAGGCGAGCTGGCGTCTACAGACGACGCTGAGAAGAATGGAGCAGTGGGTGAAGAGGCGTGGACAAACTCGGCGTGATTTAATTCAGCTTCTACAAGGGAGATAGAATAATACATTAGTATAGCCAAGTTGCTCTAGGGTTCCCATGTTGAGTCATGGCACAGACAAAAGCTGCCTTACCAAGGTTGAATTTTGTCGAATTCTCGAGGGCTGGATCAACAACCATATCCCGATCTGCAGCATTAAGCTCAAATATACGGTCGTATAGCTGCCCTTCACTCGAAGCCCCGACTCTCCTTGACGCCTCGGCAAGCACATTGAGGCCATTCAGACTAGGACCATTTTGGAAGTTTGTGGCGCGTTTCCCACGAGTCGAATTGGTCATTTTTGCGCTACTAGAGTCGGCATTGGGTTGGCCCTGGCGTACAGCGCCCTTGTCTCGCTGTCCATTTGCGGTTATGCCGGACATGTAGACCACCCGGTCCCTGTCCGCCGTGGAAATAGCCGGACATATTTTCGAGATATGGTTGATCAGAGTATCTGGGCGGCCTTTCGAGAACTTCTCTCCACAGAGCCTGCACGTATGCTCGTATCGATTGCTAGAATCAGGGAGCTTTTCACCACGGTGAAAGAACTCGGTGATAAGCGTATTCGGCTTGCGGCCCATGGTGGCAGAGGGCAGCCGGTCATTAAAATAAAAGGCAAGTCTCCAGTAAGAGCTTGCTACAGCATCACTTAAGTAGAAAGAAAGGTCTGGTCGCGCTTTTGAGAGGAGCTCATAGTATCACACCAGATATCAATTGAGAAGTGAGGAAAGGACTACCAGGGTAGCTGAGTGAATAACAGGAGCAATTATGCCTGGAATTAAACGACAAGCTAGACAGCGTGCAACCCTACTCCATGGCACTCCACGGCCAGGACAGCAGCTCCTGGTCGAGCCTGGTCGAGCCTGAAATGTATTCTTGAAGCCGCAGCCTGCAGCTTGAAGCGCGTCTTTCTTCCTCTTTTTTTTTGTATATCAAAAGTCCAGATGGCAAAATCAAGCTCCTGGAGGCGGTGTGTTTTCTGACATCCTCTGCCGCCTTTGCTAACCGCTTTGGGAACGGAGAAATATTTATCCAGAAGCTCACCCCAACGTCGTTTCTTTTTTAATTTATATTTTATCTAGATACTACATACTCTGTACATAAAACGAGAAAGGGTGATGAGAAGGACAAGAGGTAGTAGAGGGTAGCATTAACAGACACGATGCTCGGGTGGCCTCCACGGCACAGCAAGAAGCTCGAAGATCCGTTTCTCGTCGCGGCTCTCCAAGAGGTGGCCAGCCCCGGATGACATCTTGGAAAAGGCCCCTCTGGTTCAAACACATGCCCTTTTTACCTGCCAGCAGTCGTAGGCTTCGGTTGAATATATCGTTGCCCGTGAAGTATATCAGTGCAGCGCCGAGCTCGTCACCGGGGACAAACAAGAGGTCTATCCGTCGCCATACTGGATTTCCAGGAAGCGCCGATGCCCCATGCCACTTCGAACCATCTGCACGCGAGGACACGGCAAGCCCCGTCTTTAGAAACCCTCGTTCAAAGAGCCGTGGAACAACCATGGTCATGATCTGGTCATTTATCTCCTGTAGGGACGCGCCTTCTTTACTCAGAATCAGATCGATGTCTCCGCTGTCCGCTGCCCCACGCCTATAGGAACCCCCGATGATGACAGTATAGGAGTCATCGACGTCCAGGATTACCTCTCGCACAATAGCACCGTGTGTCTCTACTTCTTCTCGGGGTATTCGTTTCTGGAAGTCGTCATACCGCTCAATTCCAATCTTCTGGTTAGTAGTTAAATGTGCTCGATCTTTCAAATCATCCAATGATTTATACCCCTGCGCAATCCATTTTGAAGCTTGCTGGAACCCAACTCCATATATTTTAAGGAACTGGGATAGCAAGACGTCATTCGGCTCTAGATTCGCCTGCTCTAATCTTCGGAGCCGGTTAGTCCATACGATTTCCTCAATTTTAGCCGCCAGACGATCCCCTATTCCGCGGATTTTTAATGCCTGGGATTTTGTGGCTATCTTCTCGTTCTCCCTACGTAGCGCTGCGATTGCACGCCTGTATGCAAGGCAACGCCACTGGTCGGCCGTGCGCTCGTAGTAGTCCAACATCTGCTGCAAAACCTCGATGGTCCGAGAATTGGAATTATTCGCACGATCCTTTCCGTCCATTTTACTCATGCAAGTAAATGACTTTTGCCATGCCGGGTTCCTTGTGGTGCTAGAGTCGAGCCCTTCGGGAACTACGGCATTGTCCTCCTCGCCAGAAGAATCCAGGGGCTAGCAAATATTTAGTGGATACAACGATAAACCATTTTAGCAGATCTGGATAACGGCTCACGAGAGCGGCAATCTCTTTTATGTGCTTAATTGCGGCATCCAGGTGATCTGGTTCCTGTCTATGAGAATCGTCCCTGCTGCTTGTTTCGCAGACAACGTTGTTTGCAGGAATAGGTAGTCCTAAACCCGCCGACGGCTCTCCTTCGGCCTTTTCGTCATCACCATCCTTATGCATACTTAACGAGGTAGAAAACTCCCGACGTTCCTGGTCAGGTGAGGTTTTCAGTGTCGGCTTCGATGCACCGTTAATTCGAAAACGAGGGCTAGATGCATCTAGTATCCTCCTATTCATTATACATTCCGACGGATAGTTCTCGTTAACCAGGATAGTCTCGGCCTAGGTAAACAGTTAGGTGCTTCAAGTTGTCGTGATTCTACTACTGAGGCTTACCGGAACTGACGAGACCTGTAGATACTTAACCACGTCGTCGTAGGTAAGCCGCTTTTCCACGACTATGTGTGTGACTGAGTTGTCGAATTTCGTAGCCCGAGTCGCACCGAATTCGATTGCCCTAGAAATACGGATCCGTCTGGCCTGTGAGATAATATTATTGGGAATAAAGTCTGCAGGCGAGTCAGTGGTTACTTTCAGCTTTCATATAAAGACGGACAGCATCGCAGCAATGTTCCGTAACTTACAAAGAACGAGGCCGTCGAGGACCGAAGGATGGTCCTTAACAGTATGGCAACGCCCTTCTCTCTTTCCCTCCTTTTCTCCCATGAGTGAGTCCTCCTTAGATAACTTCTGTTTCTTATTTGGCTCACTCTTGGTCATAGAGGAGCTGGTATGCAGCATTTTGGGAACTTCACCTCTAGTCGATCTAGGGTGCACTGCTCTTTTTGACACCGCATCTCGAGATGAGGTACTGCTACTGCCAGCTCTTTGACGACAGTCTCTCAAAGTGGATATTATCTCATTATCGTCCGGTTCATCTTCACTTGACGCATAAAGCTCTCGACAAAAGATTTCCTTGTCCATGGGTGTATATATATAGTGAAAATGTCATTTTCAGCCGAATGTCATATGCCTACTGACCGAGTCTGAAATTATCTGAAATTGTTAGAAATTGCCCCTTTATACAATGAGCCATGGGTCCAGGCAACAGTGCCCATAGTTATGTAGTCACGTGAACAAGATAAGATGGAGGTGAGTCTGGACATCTTCAAGGATTACAAAAGGTGCATGAAGCCAATCGCCAGCAAACCAGCAAAGAGACTGCACAGGGAGTGATGGGGAGTCTCTTGGAACCGCAAGTTGTTGTTTGACCTTCGAGTAAGCCAATCCCAGTTCGTTTTCAAATCAGTTTCTGACCATCGCTCAGCAAATTTATAGATTTTGGTTCTCGTCAATTATCAAAATGAGCAGACCTCAGGCTGTCTCCTCACTCTTTGAGGCGAGCTACCTCCGCCGGAGCTACTGCCTTTCCTATGGATTATCCCATTATCGTCAATTCAGCTTGTCAAATAAATGGCAACAACTACAGCAACAACCGCCGAAGCAAAAGCAGCAGACGCAACCACAACCGCAAGCTCGGAAATTGAGCATTCCACCGGCGATTGAGCAGAACCCCGTGGCGTTAAGCAAGTCGGAGGTTAAAGAATTCACCCCGAAGCCATTGAAGCGTCCATTAGGGCTGCCATACTCCCCAGAAGAGGGCCAGAATACTGGTATCGATAAGAGAACATTGCGACAACGCGGAGGTGATTTCGTGGACAAAGATAAATACCAACAGCGGCAGTCGGAGCTGTAAGGATCATGGGAACCCCAGTATAGCATTAATATTATTCGGAACTCATCCGCTAACGACCTTTAATTTTCGATGTATAGGATAAAGGAATACAGCAAGCCGTACTACCGAGAATGGCACCGAATGAATTATCACAGCGGAAAGGTATTCCTCTGTAACCCTCGACTATTCAAGGAAGATTTCTCTCTTTACTTTCCCAACCTCTTCGGCCGAACACTTTCACGGTCAAAACCAATGCAAAGTACCACTTCAATTCTTCGCGGCAAAATATCTCTGGTCCGCGTCTTTGCTAGTCTTTGGGCCGAGAGCCAAACGGTCACCTTCGTCGGCGAGAAGGAGAATCCAGAATTACAGCAAATTATCGCCGAAGCTGGCCCCGTGATGCAGAAGGTCGATATCAATAATGAGGACAACTGGCTCAAGGCCCTTCTCGTACGTCTCTTCATGGGGAGTATGCGACGGAAGATGCCAAAGGAGCAACATGAGAGATACTTTCTGGTTCGAAAAGGGTTTACGAATTATCTGAAAGACCAAATTGGGATGCTGAACGGGAAAGTTGGTTATGTTTATCTTCTGGATGAGAACTGTAAGATTAGGTGGGCTGGAAGTAGCATCGCCGGACCGGACGAGCTGAGTTCCCTAAACAGGGGCTTGCAAAAGCTGATAAGCGAAAAGAGAGCAAGCCAGGCAACAGCCATGCCGAAGGTTGTCTCGGAATCAGAAATACAAAAGGCTGCTCAGGCATGAAGCGAAGGTGAAGATGTAAGATATTGTATAGATATGCATGAGATACCATATAGAAAACAGCGGGAGTAAGGAATAAGAAAGTCAATCAAATATACGCAACGCCGGCTAAATTCTCCTCCAGTAACGCCGCCCGTCATATCAAATTGTACAGTGGTATAGGTATGAGAATTATAGGCGTAAGAGTAATTTACCTGAAGAAAAACAACATTAAACAGCATATTCCAATAAAGCTGCCTAGAATAATACCGTCTCGTCTTCTCTTGGCACCGATCTTGTTGATCAGGTTATTGACGCCCGGTATCTGGGACGCAGCACCGACGATTCGCCGGTTGATGCTTGCTAGAGTCTCTCGCTGTAAACCAAAACTTTCGTTGACGGCATACGCCTGGCTCAGGACGTTGTCCATCATGTTATGACTGCTGTCTAGCCGTCCTCTTTCCTCGAGCATGTAGTCTGCCTCCGCTGCGGAAGGGTTCGATGCGCGGTACGCATTTATATCTGACCTGACATTCGAAAGCAGATTCACACGGTCTCGAGTGTCGGATATAGTAGCTTTCAGGCGCTTGATTTCTTGACGATGGTCGAGGAGAACCTCTCGGTGACGAGAGAGGTTGTTCTGCTTTAATGCGGAGGCGGTCAGGGCGGACTCGGAGTCTAGAAGACGGGCTAGTTGTGATATAAGGGTTTCTCGCTGGAGAGAGAAGATAGATTAGCCCCGTGGCCTCACGCAGACAAACGGAGAATATGTGACGTACTCTGGCTAGGATGTCCCGAATCTGGCCCTCCAGCCTAGTTTCGTCCTCCGACGGCTTCGCTGGAAGATGGCTCATGGAAGCATACTGGGCATATGAATGAAACAGCGACTCGGTCTAACCAACCCATTAGCTTCCGTATCTCAAGCGCTGTATCCAAGAAGCGTGTCCCCCTGATCTATACATACCTGAGTCTCTAGAGACCGGGCCTGCTGTCGGAGCTGTGCCCACCCGGTCCCAGTCGAGGTCGTCATCGTTCTTCAAGACGATGGGGGTGTATCAGCCGGTCAGAATCCTTCACATATCACCCTCTTGCTGTAGTTCTTCTCTTCTCTTCTCGTCTGTTGTCTTGATGATGTTATATCTCTGCCTCTGGACAGCCTTGGCGTCATCGTATCACGTGATATTCGCCTACGCCGCTAAAGGAACCGAGAAGCCCTAGTCCCACACTTCAACATCCACGAGAAACTTCGCCATCAGCTTCAAGGTCGGCATCAACATCGACAACACCGCAACCAGTCACCATGGTACGTTCGGAGACAGCGAGGAGAGAGGGATGCGAGGTGCCCGGGTGTGCAGCATGCTAATATCTGTGTTTTTTTCCAGTCGTCCGCCAAAGTCAAGACCGGCCAGCTCTGGGGCAAGAGCAAAGACGACCTCGCGAAGCAGCTCGATGAATTGAAGACCGAGTTGGGCCAACTGCGCGTCCAGAAGATCGCCGGAGGTTCCGCGTCGAAACTCACCAGAATGTATGATACTACGCCCAGTTTCTCAGATTCTTCTTTTCGTGGACAAAATTTCATCAACCAGAAAACCCACAGGGCTGGGGGAGGAATTTTTCATACAGAAACCCCCTCGAGGGATTGCGGTATAGGACGATAAGCTGACATGGAGGAATTTGATTCTTAATAGCCACGATCTCCGCAAGTCCATTGCAAAGGTCCTCACAGTCATCAACGCCAACCAACGCTCGCAACTCCGCCTTTTCTACAAGAACAAGAAATACCTCCCACTCGACCTCCGAGCAAAGAAGACCCGCGCCATCCGACGACGACTCACCCCACACCAGGCCGCCCTTAAGACCGAGAAGCAGAAGAAGAAGCTGATGCATTTCCCTCAGAGGAAATATGCCGTCAAGGTACGTATCTCGCAAGGCGACGGACACGCCTCGGCAGTCAATAGCTACAACATGGATGCTAATCGCGACTCCGCATATAGGCATAAACGTTTCGTTTTTCCTCCTGGTTCAAGTTTCTAAAAGCGGCGCATTCCCCTGGTTGAACTTGCTGCGTCTTTATGAATCGCTGCAGATGTATCAATAGAAGATGCAATGACGCAGCAATTATGAAAAATGGAAAATAATTTCTTCTACTTCAGCTCTTCTTCCATGATTCCCGACGTACTACTCGTTTTAATATGCTGGGGAGGTGCACGCTTTTCATATGGAGCCGAACCGGCTGCTCGGATTCAATTCGATGGGGTTACGCCTGCTATAGATACCATTGGATTTCGGTAGCATTCTCTACTATCAAACAATAACAAAGGCCGAGGCGTTAAGCGCCGCTACCAGTTCCTATTCCATGTGGTCTTTCCTTTACCCCTCTATCATCAACCAGGTCAACCGCCGCGGAGTGAAACGATGTTAATTAAATTGGCATCAAGAGCCGGTGACAAACTTTAAACGTAGATGGTGCTCTCGGAGATATATAAAACTTGTGAACCCCCTCTAGTAGACTACCCTGATTGTCTCCATCCCGGCAGCGTGGCGCCCCTTAGATTATTCGCATTGCTCATAGACCACATTCCTCCACACGTACAGGCCCGGAGTACGACTGTCCTCATTAACATCCGCACCGCCGCAACTGATTTCGGCGGGACTTCCTCAGACACACCACAGCATCGAACACACCTTCTGCTCGGCCGCTGCTCAGTGCCCCTTGGCTCATCCAAAGGTATCAAAACCTTTCGAAGAATGTCCAGTTCATATCTTCGTCTATATATATCCGTTCGCTTGTCGTCACCAACACCTAGCCAGCTGTAATCTTGTAGAAACAGGTACATTGGATTAGCTTCATTCCGGACCATGGGCATGGTTTTGGTAAGAATTGACGTCACTGCCGGCTGTAAGACTGGTGGTATACTGCCAGTGATGAGGAGGTCACGCTCAGGGGCGGCCCGGTCGCTGTTGGTGAAACCTGCATTTTGATATGCATGTTTAACATCGTTATCGACACTGGCGAGGAGTTTCTCATAGACATCCACTTTCAGGGCTGAGTCTGCTATAAGTGTCACGATCTGAGAATAGACCTGGTATGATTCATTGCTGAGATTTGTAGCATTTCTGAATCCGCTAGAAAGGCCACGGAGGCCACGGCATAGGTATTTAAGAAATGCTCGTGGGATGCTTGAGATGAGGAGGAGAATAGATAATGATTCGCATGGTTTGCCTTTAGTAGAATGCCGCGTTAGTTCATCCCACCATGCTAAGCTACCTGGAAAAATCTCTCACCTGGTGAGGTTCCAGACTCCTGGCTATTCACCTGGTTACCGAAATTGTCGGAAATCTCGAATAGGTCATCAACAAGATATTTTGCAAGATCAAGGGCCCATTTCACGTTCCCCAGGGTTATTCGTAGTACCTCTGTTACTAGATATTAGCTCAGGCTTCCCTACCACAGGGAGAATTTCTGGTTGACCTACCAGGGTCATGACATTCGGACTCAGCACCGGCCTTGTTAAAGTGCATGTATGCCAGTAGAATGGATATCTGCCGAAGCTGCAGTGTAACCCAGGGAACTGCTGCTGCAAGGTTACGGCGTTCAAGCCGTGTTTTGAATCCAAGGGCGGCCTGCATACTAAAGCATTTTAGGATGTATGGATTATTCATCAGCTTGTCCTGCTCGATTGTGAAATCAACATTCATCGAAAGAGCTCGATATACTTCATTTATGAAATTCTTGTGGGAATCTGCAGTTCATGTTTTTTATTAAATCTTGCCTGTTATTAATGTTATATTCCAAGAGATATGAACTCACCTGCATTCAGCTGCTGCATAACGATCATCAGTACATCATCATTATTACTGTCACTACTGCATGCTCTGCAATATGCCATAGTAAGAGCAGCCAGAGCGCTCATGAATTTTCCTTTGGATACGAGTCAGCTTCGAGGAGTTCTAGTTATATGAGCTATCATCCTCACCGTCATTGAATAAACCATCTTCTGCACCGAACGAATGCTCCATTATGCGAATCTGGACCTGGGATTTCTCATCTAGAGTGGCAGCAATGCAGCCACTTGGTGAAAAAGAAATATGAACACCTTAGACTAGCAGTCAGCATACGCCTTTCAAGTGCACATTTTAGTGCTCAAGGGGGGCCTACCAGGTGATATTGCGGGAGGAAATGCGAAGCCAGACTGGGGCAGGCTTGTAACCGTTTCAACATCGTCGAGACCAGAGAGCGGAGTAAAGTTTTTTGCATCGTAGAAGTTTATGCTGCTGTCCTCTAGAGTTATAACAAGGACATTCCCTGCTTCCATGTAGTCAACTGAGACTATATGCCTTTCGAAATATAAATCCGCCTGTCTCCTTAACTCGGTGTTAGGCTGAGGAGCTATGGTTAGCTATCTGGTGAGTGTATTTCCGGGGAATATATATAGTAGACATACCAACAACGGATGGCGCGCTTGCTTCGACACAATGTTATCAAAACTCCTGTGGAGGTTCTGGGTGACCGAGCGGAATTCCCATCGAGCAAGCACACTGGGGTGCTCGATGTGAGACCGTCCGTGTGAGTTGTGGATAGGGTACGAGAACACTGCTAATATCGCCGGGGCCGTTTGGCCTCCAGGAGAATCCAAGGGGCATGCAATTACTTGCAGGTGCGTGAGAGCAAATAATCCGTTTGCATTGTTGGCTATGTTTTCCGGGTTTCCCAACGCATATGTTGATGGGGACGGGACCACATGTGGAACTTCAACTTCAATGTGAACCAGTTGGATGCTCGGTACTGCAATGGAGTTATTCGGTCGTTGATGAGCTGTATCTACTGGTGCGCCTTCCCACTTGAGCTGTGCACGGTAGAGTCGTAAGTCGTTACTCGCCGAGTAAGTCACCACCATAATCCCACCACCTAAGAAGAGTATCAGTAGGACGCTTCCTCAGGTGAAAAGAAGACTATAGAACCGAAGATATCATACCGTCAACGGGAGCCATGGCGGCATGGGTCAGAATATCATTGGTATAGCCCGTGCTATGCAGTTCTACCACCATATCTCCCCATTTGGACTCCTGGTTTTGATAGAGCAGCCTAAGCTTGCCAGATCTCGTAATAACAATCAAGGCCGACTTGTGCAGAGGATGGAATGGCCCCATCGGTCTGCGCGGGTATCTAACGTATGCCCATCGACCACTTGCCCTGCCAGCATGGCTAAACGTATGCACCTTTTAGGAAGCCAGTCAACAAGAGAAACACAGATGCGATAAAGGCGAAGTACTCACCGATCGATTGATGGACAGCCACATGAGCCCAACCGGCTGATTGCCATCATCATCGGAATCCAAAATTGCCGGACGCGATGGAATCAGAACATTCAAGGCCACCGACATTGCAATGATCGATATACGGCCGCACGAGTCAACAATGGCGATGTCCGTCCCCGACTCGTTCCACGAAAGGTGAACCAGAGTATGGCCGCCCTGTGCGTCTGCAATGGGATGGTCTGGGTCTCCATCGCTGAGACCCCATTTCCCGTTCTCGGGGCCGCAGCTGAGATGTCGTAGAAATGCCTTCGTCCCGTCTGGAGCGATATAGGCGATTGCGCCCATCTTGGACCACGCGATTTTTCTTTGATTAACGCATCAGCAGGTGATCCAGACATAATAGAAGATAGGGAGCCTCGTTTCAAGGCCAATTATACATACTGGCAACATCCTAGCAGCCGCAGTTCGTCGATTCGAGCTGGTAGTGCTTTCGAAGGCACAGCTGCTGTCAGGCTCAACTCCAGACCGCCTGAGTCGCCGAAGAGGTCGTCCACATCTAATGTCTCTTCCATCTCTTGTGCTGTCTGGTAGTCGCTCAATTCATGTAGCTGTGGTATAGGTATCGCATTCTAACGTGTAGGCTTCCTTGACAGATATATAGAGTATTTAACAAATATATGAACTATTTGTGTTGACTATCTGTAACAGTTTGTTTATCTACACAAACAAGCGCAAAACAGACCTTCAAGACACAAACATATACCATTACAGATATCATATACACTACATTATCCGTACATTCTAAACAGCTACATCTATAATAGCTACATCTCTATAATAGCTACATATCTTACTGAGGTCAACGATGTATCCAGACATTTGTAGACGGTTGTGGACGAACTTACATCAACAAGGTGGTATGGTCTAGTGGTATGACGTGGCATTGTGGCTGCCCCAGCCTGGGTTCGATTCCCAGTACCGCCAAAAACAGCAACTTCGAGTTGTTTCTTTTTTTGCGCTTTCTTTTTTTTCTTTGCTTGCTGCTAGCTTCATTCATTATTCTCGTTTCAACTAGATCTGATAATAAATACGGTTCTATATTGGCTCTAGCTGTACCTGCATCGTACATAAATCCACGCGACTCGCTACTGCCTTCACACATTAAGTACTACGGTACAGCTCTAGGTATGGACGACGCTCTCCTTGGTTTCCGGGGCCGCTGGGCCGTTGCTTCGAGCAGACTCAGGGTGTATCGGGTTGAGGACTTCGTCGAGTTTGCCGTGTAGGCCCTTTCCCGCTCTAGACTCGTTGGAAGTGGCCTTTCTACTTGGGAACGCCTTATTAATCGGGATAGTGTTGGCAGCGACGTCTCCTGCCTTGGTCTTCTTCGCCTTAGGCTTGTTGTTAGCTGGCTTCCTGGCCGCTTTGACAATCTTGGTCCTGGGGCGTTTCTGTTTGGTGACGGCGGGGGCGCACGGCGTTGGGCTCTGCGATCTCTTGTTCGCGTTGACCGAGTCTTCAGAGCTGGACGACGGCGTGGGCATGCAGTCAGGGAACTGGAGAGGCTGTTGGGTCGGCTTCTTCGGCGTGATGACGACGGATACGTCGACCTCTGACTTGATACGCTCAACTTCCTCGGAAGTGCATTCATCGAAGATCTCGTCGCTGTTGTCGTCCCACCTCTTCAGGCCGGCGTGGTGTGCAACGTTGTCGCAGTCGCCCTTGATGGCCAGGTCCCAGCAGTCTTCAAACTCCTTGCCAGAAGGGAGAGAGTCGTGGTTGATCCAGATCGTGGTTCCATTCCTCCTGCCTCTGACGACACGGCACATCTCCTTGACGATGCGTCGTACGCCAGGGATCTTTAAACTGGTGCCAACCACCACGAGTGCATCAGGCCTGGCGCGTAGATCAGAACTAACCACGGAGCCTATCGCCTCTTCATCTGGGTTGTGCTCATTGTAGAGCACCATTCGCGGTCGTAATTTCCCAATACCACGGCTTCTCTGGCCTCCAACAGTCCTTGCTTCTTCAATCTCCTCACAGGCTCCACAGAGCGGTGGGTCAGGGCCGCGAAACAGCTCTGACTGAAAATCCGAAGTCTTGTTGCACTTTTGACACACCATCTTGTTTAAACCGCCGTGTAGCTGGATGGTCTTGGGCCAGGGCCCCTTCACCTCTAGTGGCACGCTCGTCTCCAACGGAGGAAGAGAAGACTCGATGCCATCTACATTCTGGGTATACAAACGTAATAAACGCTTCTCCGCTGCCAGACGAGCCAGTAGGTGATGAAACGCAGTTGGCTTCGCGCTGGCAGACATATCGGAGAGGTTGCGGACCATATCGTGGAAAGAAGAAATCATCGATTCATCCTGGTAAACCACCGAGGCGTCGAACAACTGTTTCCCAGAAGCCCTAAGCTTGTGGTCCTTTTTGAGCGTAGAAAACAGGCCATGAGAGGATCGAAAATCAGGTACTGTAGTGTATATTGTTAGTGAAACGTGCAATTGATATCGAGCTGGCTGTCGTGTGAGAGAGAAACTTACTTCCAGCAGAGACTGATATTCCAGCACCCGCCACCACCACGATCTTGCGGTGCCCACGAAGCGTCCTCAGCAGCGACTGCAGCTGCTCTTCCTGCTCCGGGCGCACCTGTCTGTCAGGCTCCGTCAGGTCGAGGTATCTGGTAATCCTGGGCTTCGGCTCTATCTTTCGCCTTTTGCGTACGGGCGCGGACTCTGTCATATCTGCAGTGCGCGCCGGCACCGCCACGGAGTGGAAGCCCTGAGACGCCAGAGAAGGGGGGCAGAGGCAGTCATCTGAGAGAGGCGTCGACGGGATCGAGCTCAGCTCTGACGACGTGTCGGAGAGGTCGTACTGCTCCATCGTGAGCGCGATAGAAGACCCAGACGCGAGCGAGAACGACGGGAGAGTATAGCTGAAGAGAGACTCGCCGCCCCGGGCGATGTCAAGCGCGTCGAACCTCGTCCTCTTACGGCGGAATCGACGCCATTGGAGAGCGCGAGTTCGGACGTGGTGAGTGCGGTTGGTGGAAGTCGAGCAGTCGAAGTTCTGGTGGTTGATGATGATATAGTGATGATGTTGATGGTTGATGGACGAGCGGGAAGAAGGGGGCTCGCTAGCGGGAAGTCCGCCCGGCTGTTTTTTTCTCTCCTGCAACATCAAAACAAACAACATCGACCAAGTGACCGGGATCAGCGAGAGAGCACACGAGACAGTCTACTGTTGAGCCGGCGAATATCACAACCACGACCGTGGCCTTGTTATTGTATACAGTCTATACGGGATAGCGCAGATGGGAGCTGGGACGGGGGAGTTCTATATATAATATTTCAATCGCTGTCGCTGCCGGAGCCAGAGTCTGCTGCTGCTGCTGCTCTTCTTCGGTGGCCCGTATCGCTGTCTTCTATCTTATCCATATCATCTTGCTCTCCGTGGGACTCTGCGTCGTCTTCGGCCGGCTCCTCCTCCTCGTCCTCCTCCTCGTTGCTTAAGTTGGCATCCTCCATGGCCTCTGTATCGTCGTCGTCGTCTTCACCAAGTTCGCCCCTGTCGGCACCTTGTAGAGACTCCCGCTGGCCCTTGCTGCTTGGTTCTTGGGTTTCATTACCGGTCGTAGCCCCGGATACATCCTTCTCTTGGTCGTAGTTATCTCGCTTTAACCGTTTGGATCCCGGCGCGTCATCAATTCCACCGTTGCCCTCTTTGCCCGATTTTCCTTTCTTCTTAGACTCACGTTTGTTTTCCATAATGGCCGTGTATGCTTTTAGCTGTTTCTCCAGGTGTGGTCGGAAATCACCAAGTTCTACTTCTGTAAGGGCTGCAAGCACGTCTTGCGGTGTTAATGTTTTCTTATCTGTCATGTCGTTTGCACTATACACGGGGTACCACACGTTAGCTGATAGATCTTATAACTGTAGAAAGGTTGCGGGCAATATCGTCAACTTACTGTGAAGATATGTACGAAACAAATACTGTGGCAGCCTTTAATATGGCTGTGACCGCGTCGCGCTGAACACCGGTCCCGGGAGGCAGCATGTCCTTTGCTAGCCGCATAATAACACTTCGCGGTAGTAAAATATCCTAAATGGGCCAAACACGAAGTCGTGTCATCTTGTCAGCTCTCGTTATTCAACCTTGGGGCGCTATAAGGCCTGGAAAGAAGCAAGTCGTCGATAGAGGCAAAAGAAAATACGGAGGGAATTCGTAGCATGCTGATAGAAAAGGGACCGGGAAGCCCTACATCGACGCTCAATCCTGTCTCAGCAGCCTCTGAACCTGGCGCATTTTCACCGGTCTCTATCTCGCCGGCTGTGGCATGGATAGGTTCACTGCCGTTCGGCTCTGCGCCTCCCGTCTCAGCGGTAGACATTGTGAGAAATCACCACCGTAACGCTAATGGAAATTGATCGGGTTCGAGGTATAGCTGGAAAGGACACTCGCAATACGGCCGTCGAGTTTGGGAGTCGTGGAAGATTGTGTTTTGAGTCGCGGGTATCAGGAGCGATGTACGCTAGAAACAAGTTAGAGATGATCTGCCATTTACACGGGGATGGAGGTCTGAGGTACCTTGAGCTAGGCAGGAAACTCGTAAGAAGATATAAATGCTGCACTGAGTTTTTTATATACGTGTTAATATATGCGGTGGTGGGATGTATAATTAAGATATTTTTGTCTCCGCGCCAATGCCACGATACTGATTCCGGTGTGGAGCAGAAACGCGCCAACCAGTCGCGGCTGTTTAATATATATCTTATTCATATATAGCTACAAATAGAACTATATCAGGATTTAAATAATTCTCAAGGTTCAGCAGGGCTTGTAATTTTAAACTCATTGAACATTTTGAATGTGGTGATAAATACGACGTTTAGACGGGGGAATAAACAATATAAAAATGACCGTGATCACAGCATTTATTTTGTACGCCATGTGTAGGAATATCATTTCTTCCGTAAGCTACATAAAAAAGCAGGTTGATTCCCAATAACTCTTGCGCCTTATATAGACCCAGACAAAAATAGTAGACATTAGAAACGAGAAGGAAAGAGTACGCAGGACCATTTATTCTTTCATCTGCTCATCATCCTCCTCCTGAGCAGCATCGTCTCCCCATAGGCCTTCGAGCTTGAACTCCTTTGCCCACTCCGTCACTATCTGCTTCGTGTCTGCAGCTTGTCCGCTAGCCTCTCCCTCAGTAGCAGTATTGCTTTCCACAGCAGTAGACACAGGCAAAGTAGGGGCCTCAAGCCAGCCCTGGATACGTCCGTCTCTCCAATCAGTTATAACAGTCGTGGCTGCACTGCTGATGTTAGGTGCACCGCCTCTCCCCAGTCTACCTCTCCTCCGAGCAACCTGGACGAGGAAGTCGGTCGTCTTGTCGCCATTAGTAGGGAAGAGAGGAGGGATGCCGTAGAATGCAAGCATTTTTGAGAGTAGGGCTTCAGACGAGGATAATCTTTTCAGTAAAAGGGTCACTGCAGGAACAGGGTCGGAAATCTGTTTTGGGGGTATTGCATTAAGTAGAATGAGTCGGGCCTGTTCGTTTATTTTGCGGGATTCTGAGGATTTGGACTTTTCGGCATTGGGAAAAACGATTCCTGGAGAATCAATGATTTTTAGTTTGCTGTCCAGTTTGACCTCTCGAAGACTGGTGGTGACACCGGCCTCTGCGCCGACGGGGCACACGTTGGCATTGCCTCTGGTGATACGACTTGTTAACGAGTTGATCACGGAAGATTTGCCCACGTTGGGATATCCAATGACGCCAACTGATACGGCTCGTTTAAGCTGTTTGTTATGTGCGTATGTTTTCAAAGCCTTGAACAGGGTTTCTGAAGTGCCCTTGACGGTCAACTGTTTGTGATCGAAGCAATGCGCGTTAGGAGCTCCGGTGGAAGCTCGCAGCGGTAGAGTAGGGAAGTAGCGCCGTAGGTACACCAGCCAGCCTTTCAGGACCGGCGGAGGTACGAGATCGATCTTATTCAGGATCAAAATAAGTCTCTTCGACCCATGGGCGGCAGCCATAATCTCTCGTTCTACTTCCTTAGATCGGGTTCCTTCGGGGTCTCGCGCATCAAGAACGTATAGAACGACATCTGCCCTATCAATCACCTCTTTAAAGGCCTTGTCAAATGCTCGGCGCGAGCTTTCTTTTGTTGTCGGCACAGCAGAATCCACGAATGTAACCCCACCATCTTCCTCGTCATCCACCATAGCATCATCGTCGTTCTGATCCGCGAATTCAGCAGCGCGAGCCTTTGCAGAGGCTAAAAGCGCAGCCATTGGGTTGGACTCTTCTCCTTCAATCTCCATATCCTCATCGTCATCGACCAACTCATCATCTTCATCGTCGATAAGATCAGCATTTTCCGAGATCTCAACATCTGCAGCTTCTTCCGTGCTCTGTGCCTGACGTCGTAGTTTTGCTTCCTCGCGTATCTTCTGTGCTTCCTCTGCCTTTAATCGCCTCTTCTCTTCGATCTCTTGCAGGAGTCGATCTTTATATGGAAACAAATTTGGGATACCGGGATCTTTCTTGAGCTTTGAGCGCCATTGAGGGTTCTAATCCAACGGTTAAGTGGTTAGCATCATCGGCTTGAAAAACCGAACGAAACCAATTCAGTGGGAGTCGCGAACATTTTTGGCGAGCTTTCGCTCTTTTCTCTGCTTTGCGGCACTGGCCTTTTCGATCTTATTCCGTAGCCGAACTGGCGTCCGCTTTGACGATTTCCCTGAACGCACAAGTTAGAACCGGGGAAGTGACAATAATTAGCAGGCGCATGCTCACCGAGTTTCACCATCTTATCTGTTTCTACTGATATCTACGCTCGGGATATCTCCTTCGCTTTCTAGATCTCTCTCTCTTTCTTCTCTTTCTCTTTCTTTTTTCACCGCAAAAATAATTTTATGTGGGTCGAGAATGCCAAGATTTTACTGATTACAAAAGCTTGGCAAAGGCGATAAGATAAGGGATGACATGACTAAGCCAATGTGCTGAGTAATAGAGACTGACCAATAAAACACCAGGAAACGGAGTGGTGGGATTCGGCATCCTATATAAAAAGTCTTCTACGCTCGGTGGGATGAGAACGACGTTGAAGAAACTGTTCACCGGTTGCATTTCCATAGAGAAGCTTCTACCATAAACACACCAAGTCAATTCGAGAGAGGTCTGCCTCGCTGCAGGTCGTGAGAGGTCAATATGGGTTCCGTCGGGCCATTCACAGGCCCCCGCATATCACTTACTTTCGACGGCTTGCTCTTCGACTTCGATGGAACAATTGTAGATTCCACGGCTGGTGAGCCGCCTTTGCATCATGCAGTCTTTCTCTTCCCGTTAATGCATCGTTGCTAAGCTAATTTGCGGTCTAGCGGTTGTGAAACATTGGCATATGTGAGTCTGGCACATCTCGTACATGATAGCGCCCCAATGCGCGAAGGGCTGTTCCGTTCCCGTTTCCTCGTCTAAAGACTGTGGCCTGGAAGAATAGGACAGGAGATCGGAGTTGATCCGAAAGTCATCTTGGAGACTTCTCACGGCAGGAGAAGCATAGATATGCTCAAGATCCTTGCGCCTGAAAGGGCAAATTGGGAGTGTAAGTCTGTTGCTGCTCCAGCTGCCGCTGCTATCATCTCACTACCATTCCGCTCCGTGGGGATCGGTATGCATCGGAAAGTCAGTCTCTGATTATGGCGCGATCAAGTCTCTGATTATGGCGCGATCACAGATGTTAGCATGATGGAAGGGCGAGTCCCGCGGGAACTAGGTGCTGATGCTACTGAGATACCCGGAGCACGACGGCTCCTTACCTCGTTAGAAGAGGCTGGAGCACCCTGGGCGGTCGTAACGTCTGGCAGCAATGCGTTGATTACTGGCTGGCTGGGCGTCCTGCAGCTTGCACACCCTAAATATCTCGTTGTTGCAGAGGATGTGCAGGTCGGCAAGCCAGATCCCTCATGCTACCTGCTAGGCCGTTCTCGGCTTGGCTTGGAACATAGCACGTTGATGCTCGTGATTGAAGATGCGCCGTCGGGTGTCCGCGCAGGGAAAGCTGCTGGGTTTAAAGTTCTCGCGCTCGCCACAACGCATGCTGTAGCTGAACTGAAGGACGCCGGAGCAGATTGGATCATCAGAGATCTTGACAGTGCTTCCCTTAAGAAATACGCCGACGGCCAGGTCGAAGTCGAGATATGGGATACACTTCAATAGCGCTTGATCACTACGACAGGGATGATGGAGATAGGGCTATGATCGTTGACCAGGTACATACCCTTAGCTTGGTTGGTTTGAACATCTGTCGTGCGTTGGGTTATCAGCGTTCGTTGCTTGTCAGATAACCTTTTCACACCGTTTGATAGACTAGTCGCACACACTAGAGATATGCTCTTCTTGGAACATCATGCACGCCTTAAGGGAGTATGAACTAGAGACTGGTTAGAACGGAGTGCCTGAATCCTGTACTCCGCGTACAAGCCTATGTACAAGCTTATACAGAGTACCTCAGCTTTGACGTTCTCGCCCTCCTTTCTACGGTAGTTTTCTCCTAGGGCTTGGAGCCGGTCGACGATGCGGAGCAAGCTTGTACCGGACTCGAAACAAAAGCAAAGGCCGAGGGTCGGGCTAGTTGGTGTCCGTTCCTCTGTCGCGCAGACCGATGTGATGGAATTTTACGTACGCCTTATAGCCGTGGCAAAGGTGTAGAACTGAGACGTCCGACCCCTTGCCCTGTGTCTCAACGATGTGCGAGTCATCCATCCCACATATAGGTCAGAGAGGCAAGGGCAAAGAGGAAAAGAAAAACAGGTACTGTCTAACTTTGCACCTACATTGCAGACACATCGTCGCGTGACCTTGAGCCAGCCACCACTTCGCATGCATTCCGAGGCAGTGTTGTGCTATGATCCCTTCGTCGTCTCGACTGCGGAATCGCTCCACACACATATCAGTTGTTAGTACAGAGTCAAGTACTCCGTACGGAGTACACTAGATGGCGAAAAAAAAGGGATCGACAGCCACAGTAGCGAGGAAAAGTGACACCTGCATGAGACGACTCCCAAGCGGCAGGATCTTGCGAAGTCCATCTCGTCACATCCCATCGATCTCTGCAGTGGATGGTTTTCTAGTGCTTTCCCGACCTATTCTCTCGGCGGAGCATAAGCCTATAGTATGCAAACTAGGTTTTGTGCCGTGAAGCTGATCACTCACATGGCTTGGCGTCAAGAGTGTGGGAGTGTGGGAGTGTGGGAGAAAAGTGTGGGAGGGGGAGAGGTTGAATTGCGTGGTAGTCGGATCATCGCCGGAGAATTTCTGGCCAGACGATCTAGTGGTGTATCTCGACGTTCTCAGGAATTTGGATAGGCACACATGGATATCCTGTTTCGGCGATCTAGCATGCCTGGGCATCTCCTCACTTGCGAAAGAGGCTTGAAGAACTGGAGCCCATTCGCTACACTCTTCCTTCGCCCGCCATCTCCGATCGTCGTCTTTGCGCCTGAATATCAACCACCTGCTTGCATGACAGAGACAGAGTGGAGGTAAGGTACTCCGTATGTGTGTATAGGTCTATCCTGCGGACGTGGACGTGGACGAGAAGATCGACGGCTTGCGCATGTCCTCCATGCTTTCCAATCCCACGGAGAGAGGGAAAGCCCCTGAGCGGGATTGTTCCTTGATTGTGGGCATCCTGAAGATGTATGCCGTTTATTTCTTTTTCTCTTCTTCCTTTTTGTGCAGTTATACCGGGAGATAGACTGTTGAGTTCGCCATATTGCGTCGTTGTGCAAGGTGTAACTTTGGGGCAAAAGTTGGGACACCCACTCCCAGGGACGCTTCACCCAATTGAATAAGGCCCGAGTCAAGATCTTTCGTCTAAGATGCAGGTCCTGTCATCGCCCGCAGCTCGTCTCGCTACGGGGTCAGGCAGGGAGCAGAGAAATGCGAGATATCACCTTCGCTGTCTCGAGGATCGCGAGGTGCGAAGTAACTTCTGATCTGTCCCAAAAAACCCAAAAAAGACCCGGTAAAGGAGAAAACAAGGTAATTTATACCTGTATCGTCAATGACAATACGGATTATATAAGATAGATTAGTCATGGTCACGTGGTGATCCCCTTTTTGAAAAAGAGCAGAAAAAGGAAACTGACGACGTCGAAGCTCGAAGATCAAAAGCAAAGAGCAGAGAGAGAGACCAACGAAAGAGACCAAGAGAAAGAGAAAGACTAGAGACGCACACTAGACAACTCGTCCGACATCCAACCCATGGCAGGACATAGCTCTACACGGCACGGCATCAAGCAGCCTGCAGCAACAAGACTTTCGAAGTCCCAAGTTCATGGGTACCAACCCTGCAACGATCGTCCACAAGCGCAAATCTCCTCGCCCAATAACGCACGGGAACAATCCGCCCCTGGCTCGAGATGGAGCCTACGGGTCGTAAGGGGCCTCCCGTAGCCCAATAGCAGCAGGGTTGGCTTCAGTTTGCTGCCCTAGACAGCTCGAAAGCCCACCAGGGAAGCACACCAATTGCTGTTGTCCGGGACCTGAAGGAGGCGGCGGCGGGCGGCCAGGAAGGCCTCCAAGCAACACCCCAGAACAATAGAGCGGTTTAGATCAGTCACCTTTTTTTTCTCGTTTTGTTACTAAGAGAAAAAGGTCAACTGGACCCGTTGTGAGACTAAAGGGACGGCCAGCCAGATCCAGGTTCAGGGAAGTTGCGGAGCAACTGGTATACACATACGGAGTACACACGCCATCCAAGTGTGCGAGCTATACTATGCAGGAACAGCCCGGAATTTGAAGTGTGACCAAACCTGCAGGCTGCAGCTTGCTGAATGTTGCAGCACTGTGCTTAGATTCGCGATAGCATCATCAAAATATGCATAATGCAGTTCGACACGGCGTGTCTCGACCATTTCGCCCTGAAGAATCTGCTCTCCAGCACCGCCTTTCACCGGGCTCCAGGTTTGTTTTTCGGCCTTCTCGTCACTTGGCGATCGGATCCCCCCGATATTAGCGTGGAGAAACAAAAGCTACCCATAACCTAGATGCTCTGCGTATCACAACGAGAGACTTTCTGTTGCCTGCCCTAACAGGGATCCAAACCACTGTCTAATCCATAATTTGTCACTGCTCCATCCCTATACGAAGTGCTACCGCCGTCATCGGCAGGGTTCGCTCTGACTCTCATTTTCCTGGGATTAAACGCTCAACAACGCCGTTAGTGTACGTTTTAGTCGGCAAGAGGCAACTTAAAAATGGGCAACAGGGATATCTGCTTGCCACTTCGGGCTGACATTACCTTTCGCCTAAGTATCCGGTGCAGCTCTACTCCGTACTCACGGAGTTCTTGGGGCTTGCTTTTGCCGGGTGTCTGGGGTTATGTCAAAAACCCTGCCTCCAAGCCCACTTGGCAGAGGAGGCTTGCTGTGATGATGCAGAAGCCCCCAGCGCAGCGCAGCCGTGATATAGTGGAGCTCCAGCGGGGTGCGGACAGGTGGATTGGTGGATTGATGGAGGGTTCTCAAGCCATCGCGGAAAAAGGGGCACCCTTAGCCGTACTGTTGTTACACGCCCGGCCAGGCACCGTTATTACAATACACCAGGCTTTGGTACGCGGCTTGTGTGATGGAGCCGCCCCTGCTGTCCGCGGGCGCCCCCTTGCGCCAACGACGAGGTCTGGCTTACTTCTTCCCTCTCGTCGCCCCATCTTCTTGTCGTCCTGTTGCTCTTTCGACCGCCAGCCGTCTGCGTGGGAGCCCGTCGTTCATTATCCGGTCTTTCTTTTGGTATTAAGATCACCGTCAATCCTTTTATTTTTGTTTTTATCTTTTGGTTCTATCTCGAACCTGTCGTTCCTTTACCATCCATATACTACTCCTATACCGACCACTGCATCACCACAGCCTTGCAGGATTAGCTACAGCACAGCTATTCATTACTCTCATTCAACAACAGCAACAATAATAATCAACAGTCGACGCTCCTCTTTGCGTGTTTTTCCTTATTTCCATCTTTACTAAACAAGTGGTTTGGTGGCACGCCCTTGACACAGCGTGCTATCGTCGCCTCAACCATCAGCTCCTTAACCATTGACATCGGCAACCATGAACTACCTTCAGGCGCCGTACCCATACACAGTTCCGATGGAGCAGCCTATGGGCTATGGGGTACCCATCCAACATCATCCTTATGAGCAACCAATGGATCAATGCTACGTTCCTTACCATCAGAACGATATGCATGGCTTTTACACCACCGGTGCCATTGAGGAGTACGAGGAGTATGTCGAGAATTTGTCGCGGCCTCGTTTGACCAAAGAGCAGGTTGAGATCCTCGAATCTCAATTCCAGGCTCATCCCAAGCCCAACAGCAACACCAAACGTCAATTGGCCATGCAGACGAGCTTGACTCTCCCCAGAGTTGCGGTATGAGGCTGTCCATCGTTTTTCAAAAGTGAAGTCACGTACTAATTGATATATAGAACTGGTTCCAGAACCGACGGGCGAAAGCCAAGCAACAGAAACGACAAGAGGAATTCGAGAAGATGCAGGCAAAGGAGAAGGCCATGGCAGCTGAGGGGGCCGAGAATCAGCAGCAGGCAGAGGAAAGCTCAGAGCAACAGAAGTCAGAGCAGGACCAGACCGATTCGATGCCAACTCCCACGGACACCCGCGGTGCTTCTTCAAGTTGCAGCGAACAAGAAGATCATGGACTTCAGACACCGGCAGAGGAGAAACCAGAACCCAAGTTTGATACCGTTGGACACCAGTCTGAAGTTCAAGCTGAAATCCCCAACCCAGAGCCCACCAAGCTGATCCCCAGTCCGCCAATAAAGGAAGACCAGGAGATGTCAAGTGAGGTAGCTGACTTGCACAACACCATGCAACCCTCATTTTCTCAGCCAGAAGTCGACGGACATTACCAACAATGGGCCCATAACTCTGTTCCTCAAATAGAAGTCAGAGACGGTTCTGCAGACTCACACGTGGTTTCAACTTCAGCTCCAATTATGGAGCTTGACTCTAACGGCTACTGGTCCCCGGATTCTAACATCGTCAGCCAGCCGTTCACCGACCTCTTGTGTAACAACAGTTCCCCGGAGGAACTTCCCTGCCAGGCTCAGCCATCCGCTACATCATTCTCTCAGTCCTTTATGCCTTCAGAGATGCCCTTGTACTCTTCCCAGACCCTCATCAACCAAAGCGATATGTCCCCTCGAAGTGGCCCCAGCTCTGACTCGGAGCTGATGCACTCCGAAGGACGTCAATTGCCTCGCCTCCACATTTCGACCTCTGATAAAGCAATTGGCCTTGCAGCGCGCCGAAAACGCCCACGACCGGCTGCCATTGGAACATCAGGATTGAGCCGTGCCCTAGGTGGTCCCCCATCCATGTCACCTACTCGACGAGTGGCCAGCGCCGCCTGGGGTGGTGTACGAAAGGCATCACAGCTTGCAGAACTGAGTCCAAGATATGCTGGTGTAAGGAAGATATCTGGCTCTCCCAGGTCGCCGTTCCCATACTCATTGGAAGGAAGACAACATGGCCTATCCAGTGCGGAATTGGCCGTGCCTCCATCAACTACTTCTTCTATTCCTCCAGCCACTCCTTTGACGCCAGATGATATGCAGTATCTCCTTCCTCCAACCCCAATTGACAGCCAGTACTGCCTATCGCCTCAGGACGAGATAGGATACTCTCATTCCTTCCCAACTTCCCAATCAATTCATTTCGACGAACATCAAGAGTCAAAACGACAGCCACCACCCTTTGTTATGGTTGGAATGTCCCATGCACCATCATACGAGTCGTTCACAGAGCCCATGTCTGCTCCTCCAAACTTCACCACCTTCAACGACCTCATTCCAGACTGCGGACAACAACAACAGCAAGAACAGCAACTTAGCTCCTCTGAGGCTGACGCATCACTCCATGTGATCCACATGCCCAGGCCAACACATATCTCACCCATTGCCTACGATGATCAGATCCAGGGTGAACAGCAAATGGAAGGCTCCACTGGCGCCGACTGGCGAGGCCAGCAGTCCACGAACGGCTCGGTCTCCCCCATCTCGGAGTGTAGCCAGGGTTACCACGCTACCGGCAAGGGAACTACTGAATTCTACATTCAAGAGTTTCCTCAACAAGATGAGGCATTGAAGATGGCTGCACAGCAACTCCCACCGCAACGAACACGGACGTACACATTTACCAACCAGACACCGAATGACTTTTACCGCACCGCCATTTTCCCACCCGTATAACCCGCGGCACCTACTTGTGTTAGCTGTTACGCTCTTGGATATCGACACAGTACAGGGACTCAACTACCACTGATGCAGTTTCAGTTTCAATATCCTTATCTGCTTTTACCGTCATTATGTTTACTATTTTTCTTTTCTCTCTTCTAAATCATCAATGATATATGTGGGATAGGTATGGATGGACTTTTGGTTTTTGTTTAACATTTTCATATATCGTCAGGATGGACGACTGGGCTTCTACTACTTTGCAACTTCTCTCTGCTATTTCCTTTTTCAACCTGCTTTCAACATTCTTTTTTCCATTTTATTTTGCTAGGTATTATAACACCTTCAATACCTCGACCTACTGCTTTTATGACTGCTGCTGCATATTGCATAATTACTTATAACCTAATTTCTAATCTTAATTCTCAAATCCCCCCTTTCATCTTTCATTGTTGTTGGCTGTTTTGTTTCTATTTTGACTTTTCTCTTCACTCTCCACAATACAGGCTATGGAGATATGTTTCCCACTACTGCTGAAACCTCGCACATACCAAGAGGCCAAATCTTACTTCACCTGGTGAAGCTAGCTATACTCGTCTTGATAGCAAAAAAAAAGAAATAAATTCAGTGATCAGACCCCCTGCTAACCAAAGCGGCAATCATCTGATATGCCCTCGATACTTCGGGCGAGAGCTCGGACAAGGAGAAAAGTTTCAATTTTTATTAGTAAGTATGATAGGAAAGAAAAGAAGAAGCGGGAACAATGAAATATACCACATTAACCTTACTACATAACAGATAAAAAGCAGGCAAAGTTGAGCGGCAGGGAAAAAACGAGAAATTAAAAGCTAAACCCCGCTGACCAGAATCCATAACTAGACATATACCTAATGGCAAGAACAGGAATACTGACTCCAAAGAAACTAAATAGTGTACTCTGCGGACTCCATATACTAGCGTATCAATAACAAATGTCGGTAGCGAGAAACATGAACATGAAATGACACAAATATATGAATGAATGAATGTGTGCGGCATATCAAAGGGAGAAGAGAATAAGGGTAGAGTGAGGGAAGGGGTATCTCAATATGCAGGCATGACGAACAATAAATGAATGAAATAAGACAGGGAAGTGGAATTCAGTCAGATCAATTCGTAGGATAGGTAGGCGGGCGACGAACGACGAGAGTAAAAAAGGTAAACCACGACGACGGGAAGGAAAAGGGCAAAAAAGGAGTAATACAAGATATACGAAGGGTAGAAAGGAAAGGGGGGAAACACAACACGTAAGGAAAGGATATAAATAAATTTCCAAAACCATATAGAACCAATTTACCAATTTGCACCTAACCGATCTCCGTCTTCTCCTCCCCTGTTTCTTCTAGTAGGTACCAGGCCATGACCCGTGTCCTCCCTGCTGCCCTCCCTGCCCCTGTCCCTGCTGTTGCCCCGTAGGCGACCACGGTAAACTAGCACCGGCACCCGCTGACACGGCCGGCATCATGCCTGCACCACCACCGCTAACTCCTCCGACTCCCATACCGAAAGGCTGTTGCACCATACCCGGGGAAGAGTACATTCTTGCACCCACGGCCGCGCCTGGGCCCGCCATGGAATATGCGGTGTTGACAACGCCCGGATAACCCATCGAATTCATGCCCGGTTGCTGTGGATGAGGCTGTGGCTGTGGCTGGAGTTGAGGAGAGGCAAGCTGTCGTTGACCGGGCGATTGTGAAGGATGATGTTGCCGGTGTTGGTTGTGAAGTGGAGAGGCGTATTGTGGGTGCTGCATTCCTAGCGGTTGATGGTGCTGGGGTTGATGTTGTGCGTGTGATGGAGATGGTTGAGAGGGATGGTGTTGCTGCGGTTGCTGGTGGGAGAGTGGCTGTTGGGGTGGCGCTCCCCAGAATTGCTGCTGCGGATATGTATATAGCGATGACTGGGAGGAAACTGGAAGGGAGACGGGCGTGGAGGAGAGCGGTAATGGTATGGGGTTGTTTGGAGAGCGGTGGTGGCCCTGCTGTTGCTGCATCGTGCGGAGAGGAGGCGACATGGACGGCTGTTGTTGGTGGTGCTGGGGTTGTTGCTGATGATGCTGGGGTTGCTGTTGCTGGTGGTGGAGCGCAGGCGAGTAGGATGTATGCGGTGTCATGAGAGTCTGCGGTTGTTGCAGCATGGGCTGTGGTTGTAGTGACGAGAGCATGCCTGAAGAGTTGAGTTGAGGGGATTGCAGGTGGCTGTTGTCAAGCTGGTTACCGCCGGATGACGATGGCAGAGGTTGAGCATTGGTATCTGATATCGGGACCTCGCGCGGCTTGTTCCAGTGGTCTTCTAGGCCCTTTGCACGAAAATTGCGCTGCTGGTTCAGAATTTTGCTAAACTCTGCCGTATGTGAGGCCTGGTTGACGATATCGGCGGCAGCACTGGGGACGGTGCGGTCCTGGTATGGTTGCCCGCCTAGGTCCTGCCTAGGCCGTGGGAGGCTGCTGTATTCGCGGAGACGCGGGTCGTCGGAGGGCGCAGGGTTGATCATGGGCAAGGGAGCGAGAGAAGCAGGGTGGGACAGATTCGAAGGCATGCCGTGTCCATCGGTGGAAGCGGTCGTGTAGATGACATCGTTATGGCCCAGAGATGGCATGGCATTCAACGAAGCAGCAGCTTCGGCGGCAGCAGCCTCACGTGCCTTGCCTGCACCTGGACGTTTCTCGCCAGCCATATCCTCCTCTGTAAAGCCCTGTTTGATAGCCTTGCTCTCCCAGTAATCGTCGCGCACGCGTCTGCCGTTGACTATGACTCTGCTGCCGAACTGGCGGAACATGGAACGCGCGGTGACGATGGCAATCTGTCGCGACCGGTAAGAGTACGGCAGGATATCCTGCGCGATCAGGTCGTCCTTCTCGGCCTGGTTGGCGATGATTTTGAACAAGGACCTGTTCTTGTTGAAGAGGAGGTATGAGTCGCGGTAGCCTAGCACACGCGCGCACTCTGTGGCCAGCATGAAGAGCTTGTTGCCGCGGTTTGCGAGACGGAACGTACGACATTTGTAGGTGCGAGTGTCCTGCAGGTAGCCCAGGCCGTCGACCTTCTTCTCGCCGCTGGCATCGAACTCCTTGGGGATGTATTCATCGCCGTCCTCGCCGAGCTGGTCGGTGGTGTGGTCTCTGACCGTGGGCAGAGCTTTGAGAACAGACTTCGTCGGCGTAGCCTTGGGTGGAGAAGACTGCAGGGCGATGTCTGGGGCGATCCTAGGCGTCTGTAACGGCGACTGCGAGGACGCCATGGCCGCTGAAGCTGATGTTATCGTCGTGGCAGCGACGGGCGTGTTGATGATATTGTTGTTGTTGTTGTTATGGCTGGTGTTAGTGGTGGAGGTGCTAGGCGGGCGGGTGGCTTTTGGGGGTCGCCCTCTTTTGCGCCTACTGTCTGCGATAGATTGTTAGTAGGGGTTTTTTCTTTGGGTGGAGTTTGTACGCTAAGGTTTTGGGTAGGCGACGAGGCGACTTTCAGCATCAATTTTTCGACATCGAGCAACTTACCATCTTCGACGTCCGGGTCGACGAGCTGCTCGCCATACTGGTCTTCAGAGCGACTACGCTTGGTGCCGCGGGAGCCGGTCGCGTCTGCGGTGAGATCTGTAGCGAGCGCGGCCGACGGGAGAGATACTGCAGGATTAGCAACCGCCCGTCCCAGGATAGAAAAGAATATAAAAGACGAAGATAACATACTGGGGGAGTTGAGGTCTGCGGGGTTGATAGTCCCGGAGTCGACGCGGTTATTGCCCATGCCGCTGCCGCCGTTGATCTGGGCGGGCGCGGAGGTGGTATACATGGCAGAGGAACTGGGTGTTCACGATGGCGGAGGAGGGAGGAAGAGGGTGGGGAGGACGAGGGCGAATGGGACGATGGAGGAGATGAGAGAGGATAGAGGTAGAGGATGACGAGGAAGTGGTGGAGGGCGCGTTTCTTTTTTTTTTTTTTTCCCTTTCCTTCCTTTCTTTTTTGCTCTTTCTCCCTTGTGTCTGGGCGCCACAAAACCGATATCACAGCGAGGATATAGACATGGCCTGGAGGGTGTAGACTGTAGATGCTGGGAGGGGGGTGATGCGGACGCGGATGTGGATGTGGATGGGATGGGTTGGTGGCGCAGAGGAGAATGTGTATATTTAGCTGGAGCGTCAAGGGGACGAGCGAGAGAGGAGCGCAGCAGGAAGACCGGGCGATGCAGGCAGCCGACGCTAGAGCAGGGATGGGCGAAGATGAAGATGAAGATGAAAGGCGAAGACGCAGCGCGATGGACGAGGATGAGGATCTTCCGTTGGAAAAAAGCAACGGGACAGGCTGCTCATGATCGTGACGCTGCAGAAAGGACGCAGGATAAGGCTTCGGGGATGCTTCAGAGTGCTTCAGGACCGTTCAGGATAGGCTTTCGGATGCTGCCCGTATTTGAGGATAGGCTTCATTGCAGTCTATCGTCAAGGCTACAGATGTCTACTCTTAGTGCGGCTCTGCTTAGCCACCGCGTCGTCAGCGCGACTACAAGATGGGTTGAGGTTGATACTGAAGAATGATGGGCGGTCTGAGAGTATCCATGACGGAGATCCGCATGAGGATAAGAGCTCTGCTGAGGCCCCGGCTGCAAGGATACGCCGGATAATAACCACCCACGCCGGTCATGGGATGCTGTTAAACTGGAGATCTGTACAAGGAAGCGCAGTTGTATAGATGTATCCCTCGTCGACGATCGCGGGATCTGATCCGAGTCAGCTGAGATGCAAGACATGCATAACTTCGTAGATATAGATGTCTGTCTGTCTGTCTGTCTGTATGTCTGTCTGGCTGGCTGCCTGCTGCTCCTTTTGTTCTTCTGAAGATGCAAGCTATGTGAAACATCCGCCCGTCCGTCAGCGTTGCTTCGACGAGTATAATGCGAGAACGCCAACCAGTCGAGAAGTCGCTTATTCTACTTGCATGCTTGCTTTTTGTGCGTGTCCGCCTGATGGTGAAAAAAAACGACGATGGCGACGGCGACGGCGACGGCGAACGTCGAAAACGCGGTATGCAATCTAGACGTGATGCTACCGTATCATGGCAGCCGAGAGATACTGGACGGGCGCCTTCAGGTATCCGACTCATCACATCACATCCCCTAGAACCGTCCGACCGTCCAGCGACCGCCACGGCCGTCGAGTCGGGGATTTTTGTCCCTCCCCGGAGCATTTTTTTTCTTCAGGCTCGTCCCATCCTGTCATATCTGATTTTCCTCCTTGCCAGACTAGACAAGAACTAAGATGAGTAGGGTTATCAGCCACAGTGATTCCAGAAACTCACCAGGCTCGCTTCGCTTAGCCGACGGGCTGCTCATCAGGTTTGGCTGTACAACCTCTTGCATCCTGTGCTGCTCTCGACCCAGGAGAACGCTGTTAATATGTTTGCTCTGCGCCTCGTCCGGTTACCTTATGCTGACAGGGCATGTTTTCCTGGTCGTACATCAGCCTCTCTTCCCTTGCACCGGCCGTCCTGGTCAGCGAGCAGGTCGGACAGCCAGCACAGTGCGTCCTGGAGAGCGTTTTTCTGCTTCAGCAGGGATCTTCCTTGCCCTACTACGTAACCTGCAAAGTGTGAAAGTGAATTGAGATGAAGAAGAAGAAAAAGAAGAAGAAAAAGAAGAAGAAAAAGAAGAAGAAAAAGAAGAAGAAAAAGTTGAAGTTGAAGTTGAAGTATAGATAGTCACGTGGTTTCCCTTTTTGGGGGTTTGTTTACTTCTTGATATAAAAGCTCAATGGGTGCTAGATACAGTCTATATCTTGTCTTAAGTCGATATCTCCCTAAATCGAGTATCAGGCTAAGTCGATGTCAGGGAGTCCTGCTGGGTACGGGTCGAGGGCGAGCATGCAGCCGGTTGAATCCATAGAAATCCTCGTCGCTGTCCGACTGATACGCATCCCTTAGGCCAAACACCACCTTGCGAAGCGCCCTACGTTCCAGGGTACAGACTTCTCTCAGCATCTCTCGCTTCACGATCGCCGCCTCTAGCGCAAGCTGACAGCGCTCAGGGTTGTCCCTGTTCGCACGGTAGATCCGATTTGTGTTGGGCACGCCGGTGAACAGTCCTGCGGCCTGCTTCTGAGAGTGCACCAGGAGGCGGCAAAACTCATCACACTTGATCGTTCGCGTGCCGTCCAGCTCCTGGAAGGTAAATCCGTTCTCGCGGGCGTGGGTGAAGAGCTTCTCGTTATAAACTCCCCGTGGTATCGTTAAGGTTGGGTTTTGACATCCACCAGCGACCCCGGGCAGGGCACGGCGGGAGGCGCCCGGAGCAGGTCGATTTCCACGTTTGCCTACACGACGGTGTGTCTTGGGCAGACACAGTATCTCGGCGATCGTGTCAGAGTCGATATCGCTGTCGGAGAGAGGTGACTCGCCTTCCTGGGAGGCGATATTGGCTTCGATGATGGCCCCTTGCATCGCCAGAGGGGTTGGTTGAGAATCCATCTAGGGTGATGGCGGATAAGCTGCGCAGAAGCTGGGTAATATGTGCTTGTGCAGGGTCCTTGGGATATGTGTTTTGAGAGAAAGAAGTGCAGATACTCGAGGATCCTGCCTGCTTTTATGCCTCCTTCGTTCAAGTTATCAGCTTCACAGACTATGCCTGTAGGTGTATGCCTGTAGGTGACCTGCATCGTTGAATCCTCGCCTTCTTGACGTGATGACCATATTCACCCCTTTCCATGCCATCCATCACGCTGAGCGTGGGATATTCCGAGTGATACCCAAGAATACTTCCACCAGCGCGGGGATGAATCAGGGCAGGTTAAACACTTTTCTATTTCTCACCTAACAATACTTGCGACAGGCATGACCTAATAATCCCGAAAGCGATAAATATGCAAGAATGCAAGAGGTAATAGCACAAGGATAGGATAAGGGTATAAAACATGGTTAGAAAAACGCCAATTCATCATCATCGTCATCATCATTATTAGTCCATCCCAAGCGTTCGTAAATCGATTTCTCGGGCGTTTCGTCAATCGTTCTATTCGCATCATCACCAGCCAGCCTCTGGAGAGGTGTCGTGACAGCCATGCTCTGCTGGCCACTGCGCTTAGCAGGAGTGCTCGGCTGCACAAAATTGATCTGTGGAGGCGCCGTTGGGCCACTGGTGAACACCGTCTGTTTGGGCCTAGGAGGCGTCTCGCCAATTTCGGTAGTACCATTGGCCATGGTGTTGAGGCCAAATTTTATCGAGCTGATGTTAAAGTGGTGTGGGTTCGACTTGCGGAAAAGAGTAGGGCTGATATCTGCTTGTGGAAATGAATGCTCGGTAGCACTGTCAATTGGGTTGGAAGTGAAGTCTCGTTTTACCCCGTTTGAGGGTGGTTTCGATGGCGTTTCATGGACGAGTTCACTCCGTCTGGAGATACCGAGTACTGGCTGACTCCTTGATAGCAAGTTCGAGTTTGTAGGACGGATGGTCGAGGACGGTACCACCAGGGTATCTGCATCAGGAACTGGTTCTGCAGCCATGGCTGGCTTTGACCGTTTCCATGTACTCGGCAACGAAGGTAGATCTGCAAACCCGCAATCCTTTGTTCTTGGACCCTTGGGCGTCGCCATAACTTGCACGCCCTGACCAAACGGATTTCGCGTGGGATGCTTCTGCTTTCTAGGATGAGCACCGGTGGTAGATGACGATCTCTTCTCAGCCGAGTCAACAAAATCTCGGGAGACTAGTTCTCGATTCGGCTTTCTAAGCGCATGGATAGCAGCATCCAACTCTCGCTTTTGGTCCACAAGAAGATTCATCCTTTTCATTTTCGACTCGTGTTGTTTGGCCACAGCTTCAAGATCCACCTCACGGTTGTTGACCCGCTTTGGCTTTTGAATTCCGCCTCTCCCGCCCGTTGAAGTGGAGAACGAAGCCTGTTCGCTGGTTTCACGTTTTATATCCGTCACGGCGGGAGCAGTATTGTTTCGCAGTAGACTGGGGACTTTCGGCCGGGTAGGGATCTTCTCGTCAGTCCTCACGCGTTGTAGAGTTCTTTTTGATTGCGATCCTTTGACAGATTTAGACGCATGATTCGATGTCCGCTTCGCGTTGGACCGACTTGGTCGAGCAGGCGATGACACAGTCGGGCCTCCTAGCTTGCGATTGATGACCTGGCATTGCTCTGGGAGACGTGCAGAGTAGAACGGTATGATAACTTCTGTGCAGAAATCACGGAGCTTATCATTATTCGATGGCTTCCCCGATCCAGTTGACGTTTTATTTGAATCACTCAACGTGTCAACTGGAAGACCATTGAAGCTGACTGCATGCCAAATGCATAACCTGTCCAGAAGCAATTCTAGAGCAGTAGCCATGTTTTGCGGCTTTTTCGTCCTCTTTTTAGGTTTCTCGGTATCACCATCGCCTGGCTCATTCGGATCCCCGATGCTGCCTTCAAGAAGCATGATCTCCAGAATCAATAAGATCTGTAATTGCGTCTCACGCATGCGAATATCCTCGATCAAGCGTTTTACCTGTCCCTCTAATGCAGACCTTCTCATAGAAGAGTCGGTTTCGTATGTCGACTTCCACCACTTGGAAATAAACTCTTCTTCATCAGCGTATAAACCATCCTTGCCCAGGGTTTTCTTCTTGCTCTTGCGTCTCTTCTTTTGTATAGGAGCGGTTTCATCCCCCTCCGATGGGTACTGGTTGATATTCGCCACTATCTTTGGGAGAGAGTCCCTGTATTTCGCGTCCATTTTCTTCATAGGAATGATACAAGAGTAATAATAGTGATACAAGACCATTGGCCTCATGGAGGAGGTATCGTCCATATTCTGGAAAGCAGCGCGTGCACGGGAGAGCGGGCCCTTTGCAAAATACGCGACAGACGTCTAATACTGTTTTAGTATGTACTCAGCGAACTGGACATGGGGAGCTTACCTTTGAGATATACAGGGCTTCAAGGTACTGTGCTTTAAGAGCAGAAAGCATTTCATCAGCACCATTCACAACACGAGTCTGTGATAGGGTTTGACCCTCAGTAAAGTATTCTGCCGGCAGATTGATCCCAAGCTCATTTTCTCCAGCTGGAGAATTCCCTTCAGCCACATCTACCGACGGTGATAGGATATCGTGGGGTATCTGGGATTCATCAAGCCGGTCAGGCATAGGTGATTTCCGAAGACAGTTGCTCCCAAATGCAAACGACACCACATGCCCACTATCCGTCGGCATTTCTTCAAACAGGTCAAGGTCAGGAATAGCCGCCTGCTCTAAGCAATCCATCAACCCGTCAGACGACGCCTGGGAGGTATGGCTATCATCTGCCGTACCCCTTCCCTTCGACGCAACAACCAAATCTGCCTCCCGTACCCCGTTCTTCAAAGCACATATCGCATATACATAGCGCTTCACCCGTTCCACAATAAAGTATTCCATAGAGTCAACGTCATGATCAAGGCCTGTTATGCTTACAAGTCGCGCAGCTAACACAGTTGATCCATTATCGCTGCATAAGCTGCTCTCGAGAGCGGGGATGTTTGCTGTAAAAAGGCTTCCTGACCGTATGCTGCGTGGAGGAACCGGGCAGGTATCTAGCCATGACAGGGGGACTCGAGAGCGTGAAATGAAAGCTATTGGGGAGAGAGTCTGAGATTTATCTAATCGAGAGGTACCGCATGGCTACGAATTGTTTTATATTAGCGTGGAACATTGGCATGATATAGCTGGAAGTAGAACTATCATCGCGCGGGAGACGAACATGAATGGTGAACTTAGCCAGAACAGCTTCGCCAACACTCCCATCGTCACCATGTCCCACCTTCCGTCTCTTTAATGGAGGAAAGAAAACATGTCCAGAGTCAAAGGAGCTCGCAGATGTCACCGTTGTCGAGGCTGTTAGGAGGGGGAGACAGGTAGCCATTCAATCATAACTCTCACAGCATTAACGCATGAAATATGAGTGCCAAAAGAGAAAACCAAACAAGCCAGCTTAAGCAGGACAACAAAAATAGCTCGACCAGGACTGTACAATGATCTCTGCCTCTCTCAAGTGGTTTTGCAGTGCCTGAATCGCTCTTCTTCCATATTGCAATTAACGATCGAAGATCCAACAAACCAAACGCGAACGCGTTTTCACGTGACCTGTCATTTCTTAGTCATCGTATAAAGTTTTATGGCGCGAGTTGTATATTACTAATATATTACATAATAATATCTATTTTTACTGCTTCGGGAACCGAGGGAGAAGGAAGAGGCCAGAGTAAGCCGGAGTAGTGTTTACAGGGCAATAAGCGAGGATGAGATGGAAGCCGAATTATGGATTGATTTTTCTATCTACCAGGCCTGAACCGCTAATGACTGGTTCAACTTTTTTCACCGAGAACGCCCTCCGCCTGATAATTTGTAGTCTCATGTACTAAAAAAAAAAAAAAAAAGGAAATTGGTATCATGTTGAATTATTCCGGAGATGCTGCAACAAAACCAGCTTAAATGCAAGAAAAAAAACACGTTTAGATCCCGTAAAACAGACAAAAGGGAGTAAGTCTATTTTGTATATGCTTTGAGTTGTTGAAAACAAAGCAAACAGTCATCACTCATGACGAACTTGTTTTGTTACAACCGGAAAGGGAGCGCAAGAGAGTAAGTGTGAGTGTGAGAGCGTGAGAGGGGAAGAGGAAGGCAGGGATGGAGGAATTTAGAACTTGAGGGTCTTTGGCTTCTCCCAGGAGAATTCCTGGTTGGTGAAGTGGCCGTTCTTGGCGGTCTGGAAGTAGATGGGCTTGGCGAGGTCGAGGTCCTTGACGATGACACCAGGGCGGAGGTCGAAGTTGTTCCTGATGATCTTGACAAGCTCGTCGGAGGTCTTGGAGGAGGTACCGTAGGTCTCGACGAAGATGGAGAGTGGCTCGGCGACACCGATGGCGTAGGAGAGCTGGACGAGGGCACGGCGGGCGAGTTTGGCGTTGACGATGGACTTGGCGATCCAGCGAGCAACGTAGGCGGCGGAACGGTCGACCTTGGAGTAATCCTTTCCGGAGAAAGCACCACCACCGTGGGCACCCCAACCACCGTAGGTGTCGACGATGATCTTACGGCCAGTGAGACCGGCATCACCCTGGGGACCACCGATGATGAAGAGGCCAGATGGCTGGATGTGGTAGACGGTGCGGTCGTCGAGGAGGTTGGATGGGATAACCTTCTTGATGATCTTCTCCAAAATTTCCTTTCGGAGATTTTCGGTGGTGATGTCTTCGCTGTGCTGGGCGCTGACAACGACGGTGTCGACGCGGACTGGCTTGACGGCACCGTTGTCGTGGGCGTACTCAATGGTGACCTGGGTCTTGGTGTCGGGACGGAGCCATGGCAGGGATCCGTCGTTGCGGGCATCCTTCATGGCACGGTTAAGCTTGTGGGAGAGCTGGAGGGTCAAGGGGAAGAGCTCAGGGGTCTCGTCGGTGGCGTATCCGAACATGATACCCTGGTCACCAGCGCCCAACTTCTCCAGAGCTTCATCGTAGTGAAGACCCTGGGCGATATCGGGGGACTGCTGCTCAATGGCAACGAGGACGTTGCAGGTCTTGTAGTCGAAGCCCTTGGCAGAGTCATCGTAACCGATATCCTTGATGGCTTCTCGGATGATCTTCTGGTAGTCGAGGCGGGCCTTGGTGGTGATCTCGCCGAAGACCATGATCATACCTAGGGATGCCAATTAGAACCGTGCACACACATTGGAACTAGTAGTACGGGCGTCAATAGCTTACCGGTCTTGGTGGCAGTCTCACAAGCAACCTTATCCCGTTGAGTTAGTTGACCGCAAAAAAAAAAATCTTCTGCGACAGGGGTAAGGAGGGGTTCCTACCTTGGAGAGGGGATCCTCAGCGAGACAGGCATCGAGAATAGCGTCCGAAACCTGATCACTGCATTCAATTGTTAGTTATGCTATGTATACAACCGTTGTAACTGCTTTCACCTACGCGATCTTGTCTGGGTGACCCTCGCCGACGGACTCGGAGGTGAAGAGGAAGTTGCCTTGGGCGGTGCCGTTTGCTAAGCTGCCCATTGTGACGGTGTATGAAGTTATGGGTGACCTGGAGGGACAAGAACAGGCTGCTCTGGATGGGTATAGGTGTATATAGAGGATGCGGTGGTGGGAAGGAAAAGGAGAGAAAGTGCTCGGGGGCTGAGTTTAAGGAGGGGGACTCAAGTTTAAGTAAAAAGCACGTTTCGGCGGTCTGGCGGGGCAGAAAACCCGGAAGAAAAATAGGGACATGGCCGAAAAGGGAAGGCGGTGGCGGATGGCAGAAACGACAAAGGCTCCGAGGCGGCAGAACCCAAAAAGGGAAGGCGGTGTACTTCTTGTTACTTCTACTTCTTGCTTTAATACTACATTGTATAGGTACATGAACTGGTATACAGCAGAGAGCCGAGAGTCGATGACATGAGCTGTGGAGGAACAGCTGCAAGGCTCCAGGCTACCACCGAAGGCTGACACCGACCGCGAATCCCCCCGCACCGCACGCCGTACGCCGTACGCCGTATCGCACCACACAGAAACTGTCCGAACCATCCCAGCAGGAAGAATACGCGGACCAGCATGTCGAAGTTCGGGGTCCTGGTGATGGGCCCGGCGGGCGCTGGCAAGACCACCTTCTGCACAGCCCTCATCCAGCATCTACAGAACACCCGGCGCAGCTGTTTTTACGTCAACCTCGACCCGGCGGCCGAGACCTTCTCTTACGAGCCGGACCTGGACATCCGCGACCTGATAACGCTTGAAGATGTGATGGAGGAGATGGGCCTGGGCCCCAATGGCGGGCTGATGTACTGTTTCGAGTTCCTGCTGCAGAATCTCGACTTCCTCAACGATGCTCTGGACCCGCTGAGCGAAGAGTACCTGATCATCATCGACATGCCGGGCCAGATAGAATTGTATACCCATGTTCCCTTACTGCCGTCACTGGTCCAGTATCTTTCGCGGTCCGGTGCTCTCAACATCTCCCTGTGCGCTGCTTATCTGCTGGAAAGCTCCTTTGTCGTCGACCGGCCCAAGTTCTTCGCCGGTACGCTGAGCGCAATGTCTGCCATGATCATGCTGGAGATACCACACGTGAATATTCTCAGTAAGATGGACCAGATAAAGGGTGTCATTGGTAAAAAGGAGCTCAAGCAGTTTACCTCCGTGGACGTCAACTTGATGGAGCACGGGAGTGGAGAGCCTGAGAGTCAGTCTGGTGGCGGCGACCCTTCGTCGACCAGCGAGGTCCTGACGGGCAGCTCGTTCAATCGCTTGAATAAAGCTGTTGCTCAACTGATTGATGATTTTAGCATGGTATCATTCCTGAAGCTCGACGTGCAGAACGAAGATAGCATCTCTGCCGTGCTAAGCTATATTGATGACGCCATACAATACCATGAGGCACAGGAACCTAGAGAACCGGCGGCCGATCCGGAAGAAGAGGCAGATATGGAGTGAACGTCGTCTAGCTTGACATCGTTTTTCCAAACAAACCACCTTGGGCAGTTATAGCCGCAAGAAGACTGGCCTCGTCATGCCGCCGAAGGCTAGCGCCGCGTTATATTGCGGGCCCATGAGAGGATGGTACAAGGGCCTACAACTATGGCACAACAGGTTGCCAAAAAATAAGACGCAAATACCTATGCGGTTGATGCCCGTGGTTGTTAGCGAATGAAGTGGATAGTCAATCATCACTTGACTTTTAACGCCATCCTAAGATGTACCGGCCCAACCAATTTAAAACTAGTTATACAACCCAAATAACGATGAATAAAGAGGATCGATCCAAATCCGTCAACACAGCCATCAGTACAGACGTGCCAGCATCTATCCGTAAATGATAATTCACCTCCATAGCCTACCCTGCGAACCCCCCCATTGATCCTTCGGCTTCCATCCAGCTGCTGGTCGAGAGCTTCTACCGCCACCACGACCACCACCAGACGAAGACGGGTTATTCGCTATCAGCTGCTGGATAAACCCCTCCAGCAACCCCAGCACCCACGCGGCGTCACGCCATGTCTTCTCCCATCCAACCGTATACACATACCAGGCGCCTCCCAAAACCACACCCCAAAACGCCAGCCGGAACACCAACATGACCCAAAACATAATCACTCGCCTTGCATAGTCCAGGACTTTGAGCGAAATAAAGAAGATGAGAAGTAGAGCAAGTATCGAGAAGAGGTCAGGCGGCGAGTTGAGAAGCGCATTTATCGGCGTGAGAATATATGGTTGGAGGTATGTGAGTTGGGCTGCTTGCCAGTGATCCCGGGCTAGCTGTGTGTATGTGAAGATGTTTTGTAGGATGGGTGGCGGAATGAAGCGGTATAGCTGGTTGAGGACTGGGAGGATATATTCTAAAGAGATTCCTGTTAGTGATGAGTAGCTCTATGATTAAGGGAACTTGAGATGACGCCAATCAGTTAGGAGAAACAGTTACCTTCCAAAGCAGCCATGGTAAATCTCACACCAGTAGGTGGCGTCGCTGTGTAGCTATCAAGTGTATATTAAAACTCCTCCTAGCTTAATCTCCAATAATGCGATGCCAACTCTCAACTTGTACGGAGTATGAAGCTGTTACTTTGTTCTTTCTTGATCCCAAGGCGAGTGGAGCAAGCGGTTTACTTTTGTCATGTGACATAGAAGCTTGTTCTGCTTAGTAATATTCTCCCTGCTTCGTCGCTGCTCATTCTTACATCAATTTGACACTAAATATTGCGAGTTTGGATGTATACTTGCATATAGCTTTACATTTCCAAGTTCATAATCATGGAGTGGCGTGGTATAGCCGAGAGTGTGACGCAAAATGATGGTATTCTTTATAAACGATATATAAATACATGTATGGAAGAAATCAGTGGGAAAGGCAAGGTAGAAGGGGGAAGGGGAAGAAGGTGGAAGGGGAAGAAGGGGGAAAGGAAGAAAGGGAAACAAATCAATATAGACAAGTTACAGGGGAAGATAAATCAGTAGGAAAGGTGGGTTAGAAAGGAAGTTGAATCAATCAATAGTGAAGACGAGATAGAAGGGAAGGCAAATCAGGAGGAAAGACAAATTAAAAGGGAAGATAAATTGAAGGGACAAGCGGCTTCCGGCGCGCGAGCTTGCAGTGAGCGGGCTTGAGATGAAGATTTCTTCCTTTAGAACATATCATCATCTGCCTCCGTCCAAGGGGGGATTCTTCCATCGATCTTCATATCAACAATGACCGACGCAACAGAAACCTTTTTGTCCTTTTCATCGAAGATGTTCATAACCCCGTTTAGCACTCCGGTAGTTTGGGAGTTGCCTCTACCCTCCGCCTTTGACTTGCTGATCGCAATCTCCCTCGTGCATCCTTGACCTCTGGTCCCAAGGCGCTCAATGGCTGCATTGCACAGCTCGTCGAAGGCAACATTAGGATCCTTAGCGCCCTTGATCAGATCGCGACCACGCGCGGTCAAGGTGAACCTGGTATAGAAGCCCAGCTTCTGGTCTCTCTTAAGCTTGAACCTGGTCCAGCCACCCTCAGACCTCTTCTGAGTGCCATCAGTCACCTCCTCTTCGTGAGCACTGTCGCCTTTATCCAAGACTTCTTTCCTCATCTTGTCACAGAACCCGCGAGCCTTGCTGCGGAACTGGGCTGCCTCCATGAAGAGATCCGGGATATTCCCTTTGGCGCAGTCGGCGTCAAACAGAGCGGGGATCATATCGCGAGCCACCAGGTTGTTACTGGTCTGGCGTTTTTCGCGAGACTCGTTGAAGCAATTCATGACCTCGGCGGGGTCGGTAAGGGATTTACCCTTCATACACTCGATGAACTTGGGCTCGATCGATTCATGTGGGGTTTCGCCGGGGATTTCGTTGAGGCCCATAGACGGGGGAGGCATACCCCCTACATCTCGGCGTTCAGGCTGGAATTGCGCGATGCATTTAAAAAGGTCGTCAGGAGTTGCGCCGCCTTCGATAAGCGCGACGCCCGCTTTCTCGATACAGCTGTCTAATGACGAGGAGATTGGGCTGGCGTAAACCGAAGGAGCAAGGCAGGAAATAAGGAGGGCTGCGGTGGCAGGGGCCATGATTGAAGCAGTAAATTGAACCATTTTTGCGATTGGAGCTGTTTTGAGCGTCTAGTTCTAGATGCGGTAAAGTAGTCGAGTTGATTGGATTGGAAGAGTGATCTGTGTGTCTGATGTCTGGTGTCTGAGTGTTTGAATACTATCAGGACTTCGGGTCACCGAGGGTGGTTTATATAGACGGCTTTGCCAGTCTCCCCTCATACCAAATACAAACGATGTCTTAAAGTCCAATTTCATAGTTGTATGGTTATCCGTCACTGTCATGCATTGCTTCAAGTGAGCTGACCATGACTCCAGTAGTCAGATAACCCGTCTCACGGTACGCCGTGCATGTCTCCGTTCCACCAGTGGGGACCCAACGATGTTGGCCAGCCGATTGCATCGCATATCGGAGATATCACGGTAATTGCTTGCATCCTATAGAATGCAATGATGATAACAATCATTGGTATTCCAGAGAAATTCATATACCATATGCACTTAGGTATCAATGATCTGAGCCTTAGGTGGCTTAATCAAGTGTAATCTCAAAATAGCCCCATGCGCTAGGGAAAAGGTACTAAGATGTTGAGAACAGAGTATAGTAAGTGTACACGAAGTAACCACGGGCCTTTGCTGCTGGCCAAGTGGTGTCTTTAGAATGTTGCTGTGATGCTGACCGAACATCGAACGTCTGAGGTTGAGCTGTTTAGTCATCTTATCCCTGCTGGTCAAATGTCTTGGGACAGAGTATAGTACGTTACATAAAGGACTTGCAGTTCGCCGCCATTGAGTTCGCAGCCTTGGTAGGGTTGTTGAGTCTATCCTCTCGGTTTCATGGTACCTTTATGCATGGTCTGTAAGAAGTGGCTATGCTCATATACCAACACGTCTGGGCATACCTCCATCTCACCTACGTAGTGACCTTTTCCATAACATGCCGTGCATATTTTGGAGGTGTTATTTGGTTGAATAGCTCCATAGTATCCTGCCTACTGCCAGGGCGCTGTATACTGGAGTATCAGTTCTAAGCTAGAGCCGTGTCATGACAGCTCACCCACATCCAACACAGACAACACTGGTGGTTTATCAGCAATATACACAAGCAGTGGCTGAATGAAACTGTACTTTCCGCCGCGGAGATCGAGTGCTCATGAACCATGCACTGATAGATCGGCGTATTGGCATCAGCACCGTTGTCCAGGGTGTGTGAGTGCCCTCCAGCTGGTAAAGATCGCGGGTAGGTATGCGAAAGACAATCAGATAATCTTATCTACAGATCTGATAAGGAGGCCCCTGACCTTCGCCAAGACTGATCCATGGATACAGAACAAGTCGATCAGAATACAGCACAGTCGTCTTTGGATATAGGAAGCAAATTGGTATCAATTCCCAGCATGATCACACACGGGAAGAAAGGAGCTAGAGTACACGTTGAACAAGACCGGTGAGAAATGTAAGATAGCAATTGTCAGATGACGCCTCCAGAAAGAAATCCAGCCTGCTGCCTCTCTAATGAGCAAGCGAAATCTTCCAAGAGAGAGAATAGAAAAAAAAATAATAATAAAGGATAAAAACAGTAAATAATACAAGAGGTGAATCCTCGAGGTATAAAACAGGACAAGCAAATGAAAATAAACAACAACTCAAAAATAATAATGTATCAGGGAAATAGGGCAAGAAATGGTATGAATATCAATTCCAAAAGAAGATAGAAAGAAAAGAAAGAGAGAAAGAATCAATCCGTCAAATCGATCAAAAAGTAAAAACCAACATCTGCGCCTGTTTAATGCTGTAGAAGAAGAAGAGGAAAAGGAGAAGAAGAAAAGAGGAAGAAAGTTCCTTGGTCAAGGAGATATGCAAAAGAACATTTTAACAAGAGGTTAGGAATAGTTGAGACTCGTACCATCCCCAAGCACGTTTTAAATATTAGGGCTAGATGGGATGGTTGCTTGATATTCGGGATCTATCGTTTCGTGGTTGACTTCATGACTCGTTGATGACATTGTATCTTGAGTTGTATTATTGTAGTGGTGGTGGATAGCGGAAGAGTGAGTAGCTATGAGCTTGTTGGCTTGAAGGTGAGAGAGGTGAGAAAAGAGACGATTTATTGTTGGCGTTGACCTTGGATTTCGGCCTGTAGTCTTCTTGTCTGGCGAAGTGCTTCGTCTCTGTTATTATGAAAAGGCTGGTTAGCTCGGCTCAAGTGTGAAAAAAATAATAGAAATAGCTGTAATGGAACTTACCTGTCCGACTGCAATTCCGCCACCTGCATCTGTGCCGTGTTCATGCGACTCACGACCTCTCCCATCTCGGCATCCGCGTCCCTCAACGCCTGTTCCAAAGCCCTGACTTTCTGCTCCAGATTCTCGGTCTGCGCCACTTGGTTCAGCGCCAGGGCCTCTCCGCTGGTTGTCCTGCTAAGACGAGGCGATCTAGCTGAAGGGAATGGCGAGTTTGGCAGGACGGGAGAAAGCATCATGGGGCTTCGAATGCCATCCTTGGCTCTAAGGAGGAGCGCATTATGGTTCTCTGTGAGAGCGGAGATTTCCTGCTCATGCATACCGACCTCTTCCTCTGAGCGTTGCTGAGCTACCATTAGCGTTTCCTCGAGGGATTTTAGCCTGGATTGCATCTCATTGATCTTTAGTGCGGAGCGCTTCTGTTCTTGTTCGCCTTGGTTGATGGCATCGGCAAGTCGGGCACGGAGTGAGGCATTAAACGCGACTTGTTTCTTGATCTCGGCTTCTAGTGCTTCATTTGGAATTGGGGAGCCCGGTACGGCGTTCTCCTTTTCGATACGGAGTTGTTCGTATGTTTCTTCTAGCGAGCTGGCGGTAGCGTGGAAATCGGTCATTCCATCCGCATTTGTACCATCCATCTGAGGGACGGGGATGTCGTAATCCTGCAACAATGCTCGAAGAGAGCCGGTCTCTTGTTCAGCACGGTCGAGATCCATCTTCAGTCCAGCAAGACCCTTCTCACACTGCCATTTTTGATCTAGAGCGTCATCAGCGCGGCGACGGAGGAGGTTGATTTCTTCACGTAAGTGTTTGACATCACGCTCGTAGCCCTTTTTGCGAGGGGAGCTGGATTGTCGAGCGCGATGGAGCTCGAGTTCAACGAGCCGGAGACGTTTCTCGTGTTGTCGAGCCTGGTAGGCTTGCCGATCAAGCAGGCTCTTTACCGTCTGGTGGAGGGCGTCACGCTGAGTCTCGACGTCCTTCATCTGGTTTACTAATGACTCGTGGAATTCTGGTCCCTTTACTATCATTGAAGCTGGGCGGGAAAGCGAGCCGGATCGAGAGATGCCGTTTCGTACTGGAGGCATCCTGGCAAGGGAGTTTGACCTGGACAGGCCACCGGATGTTCTATTGCCTAGGCCGATGCCTATACCGATCGCTTCTTCTGCAATTGAGTCTATACGGGGAGACTGCGGTAGGTCAGGTTGCAGTTTTCGAGTCTGTGATAGGAGCGTGTTTTCATTGCGGAGGTTCTGCATATCTTGCTGCATCTGGGCTTGTAGCTGGTCGCGTTCGTACTTTTGCTGTTCAAGCTCAACTCTCATGCCTGTGAGAAGGTCCTCCATATTATCTTTCAAATGTCGTTCTTCCGTTAATCGACGACGAGTGTCTTCTAGTGCTGCTTCGAGTTCTTTTGACTTTCCGGCGACGTTTGACGCATCTACCTTTTCACGTCGAAACTAGACGATACGGTTAGCAATGGAAAAATTTTCAATGATATGAAATCAGTGCATACCTGACTTATCTGAGATTCTAGGAGCTGAACGTGCGACTCTGCAGTCTGCCGCCGTGACCTTTCTTCCTGCCATTTCTGCGACAGGTCGATTCTAAGCTGAGCGCGTTCCTGCTCAAAACTTCTCTTCAGCTTCTCGACGTCCTCGGCCTTGGTGCTTCCACTGTCACTCGACGAAGCCTTGACGGAGCCATTGCCTGAATCAGAGTAGTAATAATCACTCATCCGTCTATCGGATTCACTGTTTTCAGTCTGTATCCGCTCGACCATATCCTCCAGCTCCATCTCGCGACGAATTGAGTTTGCCAGCTCCGAGGTGATGACCTGCAGCTCGTGTTCCATGTCGGCTAACCGGGTGGTGACGCTGGCATCCATGGGCATGGTCTGGGATCGGCCCGTCATCTTGGGCGCGGAGGAGAAGGAGTCTTGAGTTGAATGGGCAGTGTATGTTGAGGCTTGTGTGGATGTGTTCATGGGAGAGGGCATGGGTGAGAGGACAGACTCCGATATCTCGGTGCTACTGGATTCGTTGCCGGGCGAAGTAGCGCCCGTGCTGACGCTGGAGCTCTTCCAGCCAAAGAAGGAAGTGATTTTGCTTCCTGGGGTCTTTGGCGTGGGCCGGTAGTCGACAGAGCCGTTCGACATGGATCTGACACTAGCAGAGTCGACGCGCAGAGGCGGTGGTCTGGCGGATGGTGTGTGTTGGGGAGGGTTCAGAGCCATGGTGAAAGACCGTTTGTGATCTTTGAGGTTCTGGATTACCGCATTCAGGTTGCGGCCGGACAGGAGTGGTTCGCTTGTGAGACGGGCCCGCGTCGACTGCCGGAATTGGGGTGTTTCGAGCACGGAGATGGTGGAGTGCTTGAGGTGATGGTATCCTGGCTTCTGACGGGTCGGAGAATACCCATGTGGGAATCTGCAGCGAGTTAGTCGTTGATATGGAGATGGATATATAGAGATGGAGATATAGAGATGGATGTAGATATGGAGATATAGGGTGTACTATAGATATCAGCACATACTTGTCCAGGTCTCTCACGGAGAAATTGATCGACGTAGCGGACGGGGGCAGCGACTCATGGCCCACGGAGCAGGCTGACGGCCTCCTCGACTGCACCGGCTCGAAGTGCAAAGGGGTGACGTTCGGCGGCAACGGCTTCCTGCGTATAGGTGACGATGCGAGGAGTGACGGGTGTGGAAAGGGAGTCGAGGAGGTGGTTGAGATCGAGGAGGTACGCGAACTGAAGCTCTGAGAGACAGGAGTGGCGCTTGGTGGCGCCGTAGTGGCCCCTTCTGGTGAAGAAGCAGCCATACTGGCCGCCGACTGGTGCCTCTTTGGGGGTTCTTCTCAAAGGTTGGCTTCCTCCTGTGCAAGTGTGGATGTAGTTCGACAAGGGGCAGGGGAACGCAGGCACGGCGCGTGGGTCAGGGCCTGCTGATTGGCTCTGGGGGGGCTCGAGGCGCTAGCCCCAAGCCTAGCGTCAGGCTAACCCCTAGCCTAGCCCCTAACACCTGCCTAACACCTGCCTAACACCACCCCTAACACCTAAGGCCACCCCTAAGCCTGAGGCCTAGGACCACCCCTAGCAAGGACCAACCCCTAGCCTAAGGCCCCTAAGGCCTCCCTAAGGAGTAGCGTAATGAGCAGCGTATGGACTGAAGAACGGCGCCAAAGATGATCACGTGGAAGACTTTCTTTTTCTCCTCCTTCGTCTTCCCTTCTCGTCCTCCTGTTCGTCCTTCCTGTTCGTCCTCAGCGCCTATAGCGAGATCTCGTCGACGCACTCAGGCCGTAGATCGCGCTGCACGCGATGGCGCGGGACGGGCGCGCGGGCACACGGCACCTATCTGTTGCTAGCCTGTCAGTCGCTCCTGGTTCGCGCTTTGTTCCTGCATATAGCGCCATGCACGCATCCAACAGATAACATCCAGGATCAGTATGGAGGACGCAGTATGGAGGGCACAGTATAAGGACAGTGGGAAGAATGATATGTGAGAAACTGGGGAGAGTGCATATTTAATATTCTCCGGCTCGAAGGCGAAGGGAAGGGCCCGAAGGCGGATTTGCTTCTTCCTCCCTCCCCCAGGCCCTGGCAGGGCGGCCTGATCGTGCAGGCTCTTCGACTGCTGTTCGTTCGACAGGGAAGGATGCAGGCTAGTTTACCCACCGGCATGGACTGTCTGGAGTTGTCCGTCCAATGGCCTGGTCGTGCGGTTCTGCGTAGCGGACTCCAGGAATACGCGCTGCAGCTTTAGCCCAACCTTGAAATTGTGACTTGCCCCCCGATCTCTCGTCCGACTGGCCAATGGGCGGTATCCAGGGCTGCTGAGATCGTGCCGGCCGTGGCGAAAAACAGGGCCAGGACGATCAAGACTGTCAGGTACTTCGTCGTCAGGTTGAGCTTAAGTTGGTAGGGTTGAGGTACGGGGAAGTCGGTGTTAAATTGTTGGTACGGGGAAGTCGGTATATCGATTATGGACGGTGGAAGCTCTAACGACAACGTACAGTGTAAAAGACAAATACAGATTCAAAACAGATATATATAGACAGATCCCGAAATATCGACAGCCTAACCTTCAAATGTATATCGCAGCCACTCTCCCACCGCCCGGAGACTCTCCCATCTCACCGACTCTTCCCGATCGGTCATCAGCGCCATCACCCGCGCCTTCAGGCCGAGCTTGTCCAGCTGGTGTCGTCGTTCAGGCACCTCCCTCACAAGACAGCCAACGTCATTGCACGCAATGGCCAGAACCTGCTTGTCCGTCTCCCAGTCCTTCGACAGGATCTCGACCAGCTTCTTCGGCAGGCTCCCGCGGTCCTCGTCCAGGATCCGTCGTGCATTCTCCCGCCAGAAGGTCGGGTTGCGGTGCGGAGGGGACCAGCGGAGGTGGCCGGACTGTACCTCGGCAGCATACTCGTCGAATGTCGTCTGTGTCTTGGTGTATTCGTCCAGCATGTCAGACAGGCCGGAGAGGTCTTCGAGAAGGTCGGGGTCGCTGAGATGGCGGCTGTTCAGGTTGCTGAGCATGGCCGGTAGGCGGACGACCACCGCGTTGGGAAGAAGGTTCGTTTTGCTCAGGGATAATAAGTTCCTAAGCGTAGAGAGGAGGAGACGGGTGGTTTTCTCCTTTGGCGAGAGCTTCAGCAGGTTGGTGTACAGTGCGATTATCTCGTGTTCCCTGTAGGCCATGTTAGTCAATATACGTTATATGTAGTGTAGTAGGATCCATACGATTCGAGCTCGGCACCGATCAGGTCCCCTTCGAAGCTCAATTGCCATAGCACAAGTAGCACATGGTATAGAAGCTGGATCCCAACTCCACCGCTGATACCAGCCTCACCGGCTCGGCCACCGCCCAGAGACGAACCGTTATCCTTGGTCGCCCCAGCTGCCGCGCGCAGAATCCCAATCAAGGGCTCAACGGTATCCTTTCTCTCCTTCCAGAAGATCTCTCTTGACCTCTTTGTCCTGAGTAAGGCCGAGTATCCCTGAACTCCGATATCCTGCAATCCTGTATCCGCGCTCTTGGTCAAAGTAGATAGATAAGAGAACAGCTTGGGAAGCGCAACCTCGTCCTTCTGTGATATTTTAGGCGTTGCTCTTAGCGATGCAGACACGAGATTAGCCAACAGTGATGATGTGAGTAGTGGAATCGGATCCTCTGTGGTGGAGTTAGTGAGAAGAGGCAGGAAGTGTCGATAGCTCTCGTTACCCTCGACCAGGGCAGATGTAAGAGCTGGTACATCTATAACAACTAGTTAGCACCTGAACAACCCCGAGGTTAATCAGATCGATAAGCATCCCCCGCGTAAAACATACCATTGATCAGATCCCCAGCAAGAACCAGGATATACTGTATTATGTCCGTTCGTCGAGTGGCAGACTCCAGGATACTCTTCTCCGACCCGCTACCAGCCAGCAACGAAGTGTACGCGTTGACATCCTTCTCGATTGTCTTTTGCCTTGAATCCTTCCGCACCTTATCAACTGCCTTGACCCGTCTAAGCTGCTCTTCTGTGATGTTCCCCGCCCTCACGGCACCCTCCCATGGTATCGGTCGAGCTCGGATATTGTTCTGCAGCGAGGTGAGGTATGTTGGTGGTTCGAGCGACATGGTGGTCACGGCTGGACGGACAAGCCCGGACTTTGGGAGTGAGACGAATGGCTGGACTGTCCGATTCCGGTAGAGCTGCCGCCTACTGCTCCAGCGAGTATTAGAAGAGCAGCTGCTTTGCCTGGTTTGTTGTTGATGTTGATGTGGCATGGGTGAAGCTGTGGATGGGATGTTGGATCACGGGAAGCTAGAGTTGCCCACCGGCGCCAAGCCTGGCCTCATCCTTAACTTCACCAACTTCATCAACGTCACAATTAATGGAGAAACGTTTATTACTCGGTCCGGAGGAGTTATTTGGAGGCAGGATTAAGGGTTTAGTAGCGGCAGGCTAACTTCGCTCTGCTGCTCAAATGTGTTATCGAGTTCTCTGTGGAGGTTAACCCATTTTGAATATTATATTGACTTATATAAAGCAGGAAAGCAATTATTCATTAGCTCTGTAAAGAATATCAAATCAATCATCCACAAAGCGCTTCCACTCCCTCAAGCTTTACATTTGCCGGTAAAACAAAATCCGCAGTCTTCTCTTCCCATACCCCTACTTGCATCCAGCCCTCCACTACCATCCTTATTTTTAGCACAGCATTTTCCGTCTCGGTTTTTGCTAGTTGTTGAAATACATCGTCAGCCTGGTAAGAGGGTCGATTGGGATACAGTAAACGGGAGCATGCTTGCATGTTCACCCTTAACATTTCACCTACCAGTTGTGGAATGAATTTTGGGGACCCAGCCTCTTTCCTGTGCAATGGTCTGAGTGCACGCGGTTTCCACTGCAAACCAGCCGCTTGTCTAATCCCATAGCTGTGTCGCGAGCTGTGTTCCTAGACATACCTCCCATGTCATTGTTGACGGCAACAGGGCTAGCCAGAGAGAACGAGACAAGGCATGCGATTGCCGTGGTATAGAGTAGAGTTGGCTTCATGGTGTGTGATAATTGCAATTATTACTCCGTACTGTTGAAGGGTGTATGTCTTTTTGAGAAGTGGGTTGAAGTCCAACATAGGGAAGAACAGGGGCCTCTTTATAGACATGATTATGAGTCTGTAGGAATATCCCATTTTTGAGTCAGCCACTCGGCTCTAGCTAATCTATATATTGGGCTTGTCTATAAGACGAGATTGGGTAGCATGATAAAATAGCGTAGAGCTATTGAATTTAACCTCCTCTGGCTGTTGCTCGCTGCAGATCCTTGAAAGTGCCCAGAGCTCATTTGATATCTTAAGCGGTAGAGTTCACTGGGCTTAGCTTATACTATAGGCGGTGACCATGATCTACCAGTGGCCTGTAAAGCCGTCTCAAGGCCATTGGTAGAAGAAAGCCCAAACATTTGATATCCAAAGCCCAACGCTCGCAAGTGATCATCGACCACATTTGGCACGGAACATCGTTTATCCTATAAAGATCACGTGCAATATCATGGCACAAAGTTAATCCGTTCCGATAAATATGTGCTTAGTCATCATACGCGCCGCCGAAAAAGAGCGTTGATACTCTCGTTTGAAGAAGAACTAAAGGCGAAAGAGAAGAGACAGACAGGCGGATAGCAGGTAGCTGGATCATATATATAGGCGGTAGCTGTCGGAGGTTGCTAGATGTTCACTTGTTTATGCAGTTTAGCTATAGGTCGTACGGCTCGAAGTAGCTGCAACGCTCTGCACTCTAGACTCCTTAACCGGGATATATGCGAGCGGAGGGCCGGGGATTGCGAAACAGCCTCCTTTGCGACCTCTTTAACTGACCAGCTGGCCTCAATGTTGGCACCCAAAGCCATCCTCTCGTTATATAAACAACGTCGAGGCTCTGGAGTATGAGAACCATGTTAGCGTTTCCTAATTAACTTTCGATCGTTTTTATCAATTCAAGTGGCTGGCTATTAATAGCTTAAATCGCGCCCTTGTTCCTTTTTAACGCGGCAACCTTGCGATCGATAACCATCTTATCCACGCGATAACCTGTTGCCAGATGACAGCTGATATATACGAGGAATTAACCCGGAGGTGAAGCGCTGAGACATGTCGGCCTCGAAATGGAAGGTCGGCTCCTTTTTGCAGCAAGCCGTTGCGGGCGTTGAGTCCAGGCTGGACACCATCTTAGCAGACAACGACAGTGAAGCTGCGCAGAATGCAGACAAGGGAGAGAAGCTGGCAGAGAAGCAGCCTGGCCTCCGGGCGGGCATGTCACCCGCCGCATCCGGGTCTCCCAGTATGTTTGTTGGTCCTCTCGTTGTTCGTTGCTGTTTCGGTTAGCTAACGGTAAACAGGTCTCTCCAGAAGCTCGTCCTCCGCGAGAGTCAATGATAGACTCCAGGAACGACTTGCTCGCGCAATGGCGAAACAGGCCGGGGCGGGGAATGTCGCCAGCCCGACGTCGTCGACCGGTATACCTTCGCGAACCTCCAGTCCCCTCCCCGCAGACGGCAGCAGGACGAGTATCGATAGCTCCAGCGGAAACAAAGCTACAGAAGAGACAAAGTCTGATAGCCAATCCATTACCGGTTCAATTCCCCGTTCAAGTCTAGAAGCTTCTGCCGAAGACAAGCCATTAAAGGAGGTGCAAGTCAATGAACAGGAAGTGCCGGTTATATCGGAATCCAAGGGGATTGATGAGAATACGGAGACACCGGACGCTTCTAAAGATGAAGTAGACGAGAGCATGAGCCAGCAGGCACCAATACCTGAGATCGGTGTGACGAAACCTCCGCCAAACCACCTTGAAGACTATGAAACGGCCATGGCTAAACTCCAGGCTGATCACGAAGCCTCTGAATTACGATGGCAGGAGGAGCTGCACAGCTACATAGAAAAGATCGATGCGCTCCAAGCGAAATTAAAATATCTAGCAAGTGAAGCAGCCGAATCGGCTCGTAATTCCACCACTGCTGCAGCACCCGGTACGATAGAAAAGAAGCTCTCCGAAAAGGAGGAGAAGATCGCTGCACTTATGGAAGAGGGCCAGAAACTGTCAAAGACAGAGATGGAACACCGATCTACTATTAAGAAGCTTCGGCAATATATAGCGGAGAGCACCAAGTCTCAGGCAGATCTCAAGAAACGGATTGACAGTGTTGAAAAGGACCTGAGTCAAGCGAACGATCGCGCCAAACGGGCTGAGGCAGCAGAGAAACGCGCAATCGCCAATTTAAACAAACAATCAAACGCAGAAGAAGAGTTGGAGTCAACAATATCCGAACGGAACATATTGAAAGCTACTGTCTCTGATTTGAGCTACCAGCTATCAAGGGCGTCCGCCAGAGCCGAGGCTGCAGAGAAAAAAGCCGAAGAGGAGGCTGCGCATATCGAAGGACGCCAAGTTACAGAGCTCAAGGAGGAGCTCTCAAGTGCGAAAATCGAACATGAACTTAGCGAAGAGAAGCTTAGACGTGAGATCGAGGACCTAAAGGAGAACCTTAATCGAGAAAAGGATCGCTCGCGGACTCAAGAGGTTGAGCTTCGTGGGGAGCAATCTGTTTTAGAAAGTAAAATGGAAAGCCTCCGCGCTCGGGCTGAGGAAGTCTCGTCAAGCACCACGGGAGATGCACAGGCTAAGCTTCTGCGGCAGGTAGAGACTCTACAGACGCAGTATGCGGTGGCTAGCGACAATTGGCACGGCATCGAGACATCTTTGCTCTCCCGCCTAGCTAGCGTGGAGAAGGAGAGAGACGATATTGCGAAGCGAGAAGGGGACATGCGTAGGAAAGTCCGTGAATCTGTAAGGATGCATCCAAGACATGATATACCCCATATGGAACAGAAAGTGATACTAATAATGTGACAACAGGTTTTAAAGGTTAAACGAGCCGAAGGGGAGTGTGAGAATTCCCGAGAGCTTTCGCGTGAGCTAGAGCGGGATCTAGAGGAGAGCAGACACGAACTGAAAAGGCTACAGGCGAAGCTCGAAAAGGTGGAAGAAGAACTACTTGCCTCGCAGCAGGATTTGGCAAAACAAAAGGAGACAATTGATGCTAGTTGGGCACAACGGCTTGAGGATGAAAGGACGAGATGGCACGAGAATATGGCATCGTCTTCATCGATGCTTCAAACCCGAGCAGAGTCAATTACACCAAGCCGACGGTCAGACGTACTATCCTCATTGTCTGAACTTCCACCCAGCCGCAGGTCATCGACGCTCCCAAAGCTAGATACTCCTCCCTGGCAAAACTCGTATTCATCCCTGAATTCCAATTCCCTACTCCGCGGCCCCTTGACCGATGGCTCCCCGCTAGTCGATATATCTTCAGTCCAAACCATGGAGCCCGAAGAATATTTCAACGGTGCTCTTACGCCAGCAACGCCCTCTGCGCCTGGGACTCACACTCAACACTCTCGCGGGGCTCATGATGTCGTTTCCGTTTCCACCGTTGCTGCAGGCCCATCTGTACAGCTAGTGGAAAGAATGAGCGCTACAGTTCGTCGACTTGAGAGTGAACGTGCAGGTTTCAAAGATGAATTAGCACGTCTAACCTCCCAGCGAGACGAGGCAAGACGTGAAGTCGTTGAACTGATGAAGGAGGTCGAGGAGAAGAGAGCTGGTGACGAGCAAGTACAAGAGCTCGAAGCAAATGTCCAACAGCTCAATGAGAGGTATCAAACTACTCTCGAAATGCTTGGCGAGAAGAGCGAGGAGGTAGAGGAGTTGAAGGCGGATATTGCTGATTTGAAGGACATATATCGTGATACGCTTCAAAAATACATACAACGATAGACTAGGGGGGGTTATTCTGGACCTTTGCGTTTCTTTCTTCTTTATTTTTTACTATGTGATATGAAGCAATCTATTGCGAAGGAATGTTCTACAACATGCATTGAAATGTAGTTAAAGCGTGCTATCATATCTTATTTCTTAACTTTAATCAACAACAGGTGCCTTAATTATGCCAGCTCAATGCCCTCTCGTTCCGCCGTTTCAAGAATGTATTTTCGAACCTACAAGAAATAGTTAGATCTCCAGTAAGTCATCAACTCGCTCAAAGCAAACTCAACCGATGGGGGTTCCCTACTTTACTATCAGGAGAAAGTTCAATAGCGAGTTGGCCGTTTGCATCGCGTTTATCGGTTTCAGCTCCGGCTCTAAGGAGAGTCAAGGCCGCCTCGCCATGGCCCTCGGAAATTGCATGATGGAGAGCAGTCAAGCCATCGACATCCGAGGCATTCAGCGGGCTTTTCCCTTCCTCTATAAGAAGTTTGACCAGCGGGACAGACCCGATTGCCGCAGCGCGATGAAGTGGTAGTTGACTTCTTTTATCCTTCACTCTCGCGCTGCATTTATTTGCGAGCAAGAGGCGAACGGTGGATATATTGTTCTTCGAGGTAGCAAAATGGATGGCATTCTATGATCAAGTTAGATTAAGTTCAATATATGTTGGTAGAACATCTATAGCAAGACGTGACTGTTAGCATCGCATCGGAGACCATACCTGACCGCTCGCACTCTTTATGTTGACATCCGCCTCTTTACGAAGCAATAGTTCGATTATAGAGTCTCCTTCTCCATCCTTTAAACTGGCAGCAATCATAAGAGGTGTCCATCCCGATGCATCCTTATCTAGATGTTAGTTTCTTTCTCCTTGAACTCTTACTTCAATAGAAGAATTAAGCATTATGGTAATACAAACCGTAGCATCCGGATCAAAACCTTTCACCGATACGAGAAGTTCGATTATTGGTGGCCGGTTATATGCAACAGCCCAGTGGATAGGCAGCCTCTCATCACCATCTTTCAAGAACGCGAGTTTGGGGTTGGCCTATTTTCAGTCCCATGAGTTAGTATGGCTACCGAATACATGCAAGCCTCCACTGATTCCCGAACAGGCCATGGGCGTTTTGTAACTCACGTTGAGTAGGGACTCAACTACCAAGTCTAGGTGGATGTTAGTGATTTCAGCGTATCTAGATATTGAGGGGTTGGTGTATAAATACTTCTTCCCTCACGAGCAGCCTCATGAATAGCAAACTTTGCATTATAATCCGGATCCATCCTTGTAATATCGAGATGCTATCAGAGTAGTCTTTGAACTGAGTTGTAAATAATAATCTTGTTATGACGCTGCCCTTGCGGCTTTGATGGCGATGTTCGAGGTTGAGCGGCCAATCGGTCTTGGCAGAAGATGCACTTTTTTATCTTTAGCCGCAAGGTGAAGTCCAACATGCTACATACATTCCACCATAGCTACGACACTCGCACTCCAACGCCCTTACATATAGCTGACCTGGTGCATTGCGACGGCTACTTACCACGGAATAGATTCACCGGCATTTTCGCGAATTTTACCCTATTCCTACCTCGCATACCAGGCTAGGATCGCGTCCCAGGACACGCTCCATCAAGCGTGCTCCGTGATTTCAGCGCACTCCCGAAGCCATTCCCACCGGTCAAAGCTAGAATTGAAAGGATGGAGGTTATCCGGGACGATATCACAGCGAACGAAGCTGTGCGGAAATCTGCCAAACGAACACACGAACTCTTTGGCTCCGATTATCTCTTCCCTTCCTCTTCCATATCATCAGAATCCATCGGTGTCTCATATCGACGGAAAATAGAATACGGAGATGTGCAAACACTGCCTCCATCCCTGGCCGAGAAACAGGCAAAGGCTGCCACGACACGGGGGAAGCGCACCAAGATAAAGCCAGAGCCAGGTACTTCAACCGCGCTGGTGAAAAGCTCTGCGTCTACCGGCGCGCAGTCAAATGGAGATAGTGCGCCTACGAGCCTCATAAAGAGATTAGATATCTCTCAGCAACCGAAGCCGGATTGGCATGCGCCATGGAAGCTAATGCGAGTGATTTCGGGGCATCTGGGATGGGTTCGAAGTCTCGCGGTGGAACCAAACAACCAGTGGTTTGCAAGTGGTGCAGGCGATCGGACGATAAAGATCTGGGATCTGGCTACAGGCACTCTACGGCTTACTCTGACCGGTCATATATCTACTGTGAGAGGCCTGGCAGTCTCTCCAAGACATCCATACCTATTCTCATGCGGAGAAGATAAGATGGTCAAATGTTGGGATCTTGAAACGAACAAAGTCATTCGACATTACCATGGACATCTTAGCGGTGTATACACTCTTTCCTTACATCCCACACTGGACGTCCTAGTCACAGGAGGTAGAGATGGCGTGGCGCGAGTTTGGGATATGCGTACTCGAAGCAATATTCATGTACTCAGCGGCCACAAAGGCACCGTCACTGATGTGAAATGTCAAGAAGCGGATCCCCAGGTTATTTCCTCGTCTCTCGATGCGACAGTGCGATTGTGGGATTTGGCCGCTGGAAAAACCATGGGCGTTCTCACCCACCACAAGAAAGGCGTCAGAGCACTTACCACACACCCGAAGGAATTCACCTTTGCAAGTGCTAGTGTTGGGAGCATAAAGCAGTGGAAATGCCCTGAAGGTGCGTTCATGCAAAATTTCGAAGGCCAAAATTCTATTATCAACACCCTTGCTGTGAATGAAGATAACGTCCTTGTCTCTGGTGGGGATAACGGCTCTATGTCTTTCTGGGACTGGAAGTCGGGCCATCGTTTCCAGTCTTTGGATACAATCGCGCAGCCGGGTTCTTTGGATGCCGAAGCTGGCATTATGGCTTCGACATTTGATAAGACGGGGCTGAGATTGATATGTGGAGAGGCCGACAAGACGATAAAGATCTGGAAGCCAGATGATGAAGCTACACCCGACACACACCCGCTAGACTGGAAGCCTACACTTGGAAGGAAGAGATACTAGGAAGGGTCGCATATCAAATTTCCATAAAGCGGCGCTCGAGGGCGTTTTTGGTGGATTTGGGATTTCAATTTGCAGCGGTACGAATTGGTTTCGTGATATTTTACCCTTACCTTATATATGTAGTTTATATGTACCATTTGATATTCATTCTTGGCCGATAATAATTATTGAATGCCAATACCCTGACCGTCCTATCTAATAATCTTACACTATGTATCAAAGCCTAAACCCAACATATTTCCTTCTGGGTCATCCCTAAAGGCTGCTCTTGCATCTTCTGCTGCAATTCTTAGCCGAACTTTACTACTCCTATTCGCCTTGCCCAATGCATGGCTCATACCATCCGCTGACTTGGTCCCGTGGTCTCCTTCTAGCACAACAAACCCTGCATCTATCAAGTCAACTGTTGCAAACCCCATCCCTTGAATCTGTGAATTACAGATCAAATTCTCCTTTAGGTTAGCACTAGCAGAAGCAGATACACTGGTAGCGGCGTCTGATATACGTTTTGCTTCGTCAAGGATGTCACCGACGGTAGATTCGTTAATGCCAGTTCGCCGAATTCTTGCTAGTAGTCCTGCAAGGAGTACCTTGGACGAGAGCGGGAGACAGCGAAGTGCCTGCTGTAGTGGAGTGGAGGTGGCTTCTTGGATAGCCTGCTTAATAGTGGCAATCGTGACTCGAGGGAGAATATCTTTCTCTATATCATCAGGGCATTGGGAGTCCGCTTTTCGGGGAGACTTCAAAAGTGCTGCGGCTTTGCGCCGAGATGCGCTCTTGCTGGGTGTCGGTGGTAAAGACTCAAGGTCAGCATCACCATTCATGTTCACAGCAGAAACAATGAATGAATCGTGCTTTTCTCTTGCTTTAGTCTCGCTGATTTGCTCTGCTATCTCCACGGCTCGGCGGCAGATATCAAGTGCTCGACGGGCATCGCCACTAACGGCTGCAACCTTTCGACTAGCAAATTGCACTGCATCTGCGTCAACAATGTTTCCAGGAACATTCTCGAGACGTGAACCAATGATTTCCATGAGCTCTTGGTATTTGTAACCTGAAAACGTGATTCTGGTGAGACCTAGCCGACTAGAGATCTTATTGCTGAGAGTTCGTTCCGGGAGATCCATAGTATTGGCAACAGCAAGAACCACGAGACGAGAATGTCGGAGTGCAGGCCAATTAAAGAAATTGTACATGACGGACTGATTCTTGGTGACTAGTTGATCCAGTTCATCCATCAAAACGACGCATGGAACTCGGCGAGGGGATGGTCGAGAGAATTCCCGAGAGAGTAAATCCAGCGCATGCGATGGTGAGATACGGTCACCTTTTAGTGCCTCCCAGAGCATAGAATATGATTGATGTGGATCTGTGACCTTCATACCATTAATCTCCACAAAGATGAAGTCGTCCATCTCCTCTTCCAGTACCCGTGTGTTTAAATGAGCGATAACGTCTCGAACAGTTGCGGTCTTTCCCGTCCCAGGAGGTCCTGAGATGTAAATGCAGGTTCCAGTGCCTTCACTAATCGCGGTATGAAGACTATCGTAAACGGAATTGAACTCTGTATCACGGCATGGAAGAGATGTTGGGACACTGGAAACATGGAGGAGGTTGCGGGCTTGTCGATAGGGAGAAGCCGTGAAATGTGAAGGGGAAAGAGTGCGAGTTGATAGGGGTGTAAATTCGAGTGGCCTTTTTACTTTGATCCTATATTCAGTATTAGTCTAAGACCTTCGAGATTAGTTCGTCAGTCGAATTCTTACCTTTTGTGTGTCGGTGTTGTTAGGTATTTCTGCCGCTGCCGGGACTGTGGAGTGCCAGCAATTGATTCGGTTTTTTGGCGCTTTCTAGGCGTCGATGGAGCGGCGTCGTCACGCTTCTCTTTCGCAGACTACCACAAAATATATCAGTAGCTGTAGCCTTAAAAGTGTCTCGAATTCGGTACTCACACTAGATCCCTTCGGAGCTCGTTTTCTGGCTCTGGCAAGAGCATCCTTGATATATTCAACAAGGTTGAAAATCCCTTCTTCAGATTCTGTAAAGACATCTTCCCATATAAATTCATCTGTATACCTCCCCTGCAACTGTTTGACACCCCTTCGGCAAATGATGCATTTATTGAATTCTGCAGCGGCAGCCTTTCCCTTTGGGGCTTTGCCATCCGGGTATTTTTTGTAGAATGCATCTTTGGACATCACTGTTGCACGTCCATTTATAGACATAAGGGTATTGACATTGAAGTCGGTCGTTATATATTGCTCGTTGGGCAGAGCATCGGCCCTCTTCTTGTTCTTCGTGGACAAAAATTCATCGGGAGAGGTAAACCACATTAGATTCATAGACTTGACCATTTCATCGGTTTCCGGGTCACGGTCATCGAGGAATTCGTATATTATCCCAGCCCAGTCCTTTCCGGCTTCGGGAGATTTTAGAAGGACGATGTGTCCGACTCGGCATTCGAATGAGCCCATCCGCGCCCCTATAATTTTAGGGCCTGATTTCTTACCCCGAGAGGGCTTAACGGGGGAATCTTGCGGTTCTTCATAAATCCACTCCCACGGAATATCCTCAGACCCCAATTCATCATCAGAGTCCTCGTGGAATATACCTCCTTTGGTTAACCAACGTCGAGCTAAGTCTTGAGCTCGTTTGCTTTTGCTCTCCTTGGTATCTTGGGCCGCCATGCTGCTCATCTGAGGGGAGAAACGCGTGCAATCTCTAATCAACTCAATCAATATTCATCCTGCCAGCTCTAGCAGCCTCATGCAACTCCAAAATTCCTCATATTCCCTGTATATATCAACTTGATATCGCCTTTGACGCCTTCGATGTCTGATATTGAGATTATTCCTAACCCGGACTAGCGCGTTTGGCAGCTTGAGCTCTTTGTCACGTGATATTAGTTTTGAGGATGTCCCGTTTTGGCAATCTTTCAGGCACAAAAACTACCTGCGAACAAACCGCACTTTTGAATCCTGCGCAGGATCGGGTTCAACTTGTCACTGCTACGGGGCATTGCTGGACTGACGGAGACGTTATATTCCCCCCTTCAGCACCCCATTAGCTCCCACAGGAACCAGGCGCAGACGCTTCTCCGTTCCTACAGTGGTTATCATTCCATCGACGTGACATCCCTCCTTCCGCTCGCAAGGTCGACGCGCCGGCCAGGCTTTCAATAGCATTTACAATGGCGCTCTTTGGGACGCAGAACCAGCAGCCGCAGACTACATCCTTGTTTGGCCAGTCGACGAACCAGCCTCAACAAAGTGGAAGCATTTTCGGCGCTCCACAACAGCAACAGCAACAGCAGCAGCAGCAGGGAAACTCACTCTTCGGACAGCCATTCCAGCAGCAGCAGCAGAAACCACAGAGTCTCTTTGGTGGTGGCACGCAACAGCAGGCTAAGCCGAATTTATTCTCTGGATTCGGTTCTACAACACAGCAACAACCGCAACAACAGACCGGAGGCTTCACCCTGGGTTCTACCACTCAGCAGCAACCCCAGACCCAACAAAACACAACTCCGTTCGGCGGATTCGGTGCTACTCAGCAACAGCAGCAACAGCCCCAAACACAGACAAACAATGCGTTCTCTGGCTTTGGTGCCGCTTCGCAGCAACAGCAGCAGCAGCAGCAGCAGCAACAACAACAACAACAACCGCAGCTAGGTCAAACTTTGGGTTTCTCACAAGCGGGTGGCTCGACTATATGGACTCCAGGCCAGGGAATGACAGGCGGTAAGTGCCGACCTCAAGCCGGGTTTCTGGTAAAATGCCAACTAAACAATGAATAGTTCACCGAACAGTGCCTATGCAGATAATGATCGTAAAGGATAAATGGGACTCGTCGAGCCGAGCATCTCCATTCCGTGCTTACCTGTACAATAACGTCGGCGAAGAATCCGCACCATTTTTCCAGCCAGGTCCCAATGATGACGAAAACAAGTGGGAGGAGGCATTGAGGAAACGGCCGGGGCCTGGATACGTCCCTGTGCTCGTACAAGGCTTTTGGGAGTTGGGGAAGCGTACACAAAGACAAAAGGACTTCTTGTCGATGATGCAAACACGACTACACGAGATAAATAATGCTTTGACGGAGTTACTGTCACGACACGACCTGACCATTTCAGTTAAGATAGCAGCCTGTCGACGGAAACACAAAGTGCTGAGTCAAAGATGCCTCGCCCTGGCATCAAAGACGCAATTGTTGCGGAATCGCGGATATGCTATGGACCAGGCCGAGGAGGAATTAGCAAAGAAGCTTTTCCAGCTAGAGCGTGCAGTTTTTGACCCATCCCTTAATGGCAGGTCGGAAGAGATCTGGGCCAGGATGTTGGCGATCCGAGAGAACTCCAAGCGTCTCCAGCTTGAAATCGAACGCACAGCTAGCGACACATCTAGCCAGGTGGACGATACCCTAGACGACGCAGCTCTCAAAACAGCTAAGAAGGTATGTCATCGAAGTTATATTCTTTTTCTTGACAATTTAATACTGATAAAATACAATTCTAGATTCTTGAGGACTACGCTACCCAGATCCAACATCTCAACAAGGAACTTGCCAATGCCCAAAAGGACTTTGGAATCTTGGAACAGTCGATACCCTGATCATGGAGGCAGCATCATCTGAAATGACACCGAATTATGTTTCTTTAGCTCCACACTTGACGTTAATCATTTATCTTGTCCCAACGTGCGATTCCTGTTCTATTATACTTCTGTTTTAAAACCGGCGTTAAGGGCGATCTGGTGGAGGAATAGGTATCAACTTCAAGATCATTTGACATTCAAAACTCTTGTTTCCAATTCCCTATATTCATACATGTACGATTATGACATCGACAAGCCCTGGCTGCCATCCTGAATAAACAATACGTGTTCAACAGCCATATATGCGTGGGTCCATCGTGAAAAACACCTCTAATGCGCAACAAAAGTGACAAACTCCATCCATATTACAGAAACTCAGGGTATATTCGATATGTGGTGGTCTAGAAGAGTCTGCGGACGAAGTCGATGGCGAAGGGGGCTATTGTCACAGCATGAGTTAGCATTATTGTTGTCGTTTGGGGATTAACAGGACCGGCCTTACAAAGGTATAGCAACACGCTTCCTGTGGCGACCATCTTGAGAGTCTCAATGGCCTCAAGCTCTCCGGCCTAGATATAATATATGAAACGTAAGGAAGGGGACTTGTTAACTAGCCCATGATGGAAACGCTGCGCACCTTGATCTCCGCTGGGGAAACGGTTTCTTGACCTGTAGCTATGTGTTAATGAAACGTTCTCCCAGCTTTTCCGAACGGGACGCTGAATATTTACCTGGCATAAACATCTTGGCTGATCTGAGGTAGAAATGGGCCTGGACGACGAGATATATCTTCTCAATAGATAGTAGTATGGTAGTTTGTGTTGGTTGTTCTATTGTTGTTTCTTCAACGCCTCAAATTTTTTTTATTGTTGAAGGTTCGCAGCCACGCACAGGCCAAGCCATCCTGCTTCGGGCAAACTTCACCTCGACCTTCCACTTACACCACAAACCTGCACCTTTCCCTCTCTCCTCGCAATCCTCTACAGCGCCTCATCACTTGCTCTACTGCTTCATACGGAGTGCAGATCAGTACTACCAGCGCGACGCCCCCGACCAGCTCAATCTACGACGCGCAAGACGGACAGGATGTCGGAGTCTCCAGAGCCGCGCCTGGACTCTCCAGCCCTCGACAAAGACGAAAACGAGGACGACGTGGCGCTTGATAAGGATAGAGATATTACAGCGGATATATCTGACGACGAATCAGTGCTTTCTGATGTTGACGAGGCTCAGTTCGAAGGGTTCGACCCTGCAAATGTCGCGATTGATGATCGCCCAGCCCTCGCCATCGACGAGGAGAACCTGAAACTGGTTGGTCGCCATAAACGCAGGAGAACCGAGGAAGACGGCGATGGCCAGACGAAGAAGAAAAAGAAGGAGGGGCGCAGAGATAAGAAGAGCCATCGAAAGAAGCAGGGCAGCGAGGAATTCAGTGGCGGAGAGGAGATGAATGGCAAACGAAGGAGGAAACGCAGAGAGGAAGGGGGAGAACGCGCTCCGAGAACGAGCAAGAAGGCAGCTGAACCAGAGATTGACGAGGAGTCGCTGGACCCTGCTACCAGTGAGTACAAGCTTATTGAGCCGAGTACGCGAATATAATAACTAACAGGGGCTTTCAAGGGCGACGTCGTGCTTTGGACAGGATGATGGACGAAGCACTGAAGAAGCCTTTCAAACGGCGCATCAGGAAGGCAGATGGAATTGTGGGTATCTCTAGTGACATCTATACCTAATATCTACTAACAGAGTATGGGTTCTTAGGATTTGGCGGACTATGCAGATGCCGAGATCGAAGACGTTCGCAAACGCATGACTGATGCGGCTCGACTTGATAGTATTGCTCGCAAAGAGAACCGTCCTGCAATGCACAAACTCAAGATGCTTCCGGAAGTTGTCTCTCTCCTCAACCGCAACCAATACGTCAACAGTCTTATCGACCCGGAGATTAACCTGCTGGAAGCAGTCAAGTTCTTCCTTGAACCGCTGGACGACGGCTCGTTGCCAGCGTACAATATCCAGCGCGACCTACTCGGGGCACTACTAAAGCTGCCTATCAACAAAGAGACTTTAATCGCGAGTGGCATTGGCAAGGTTGTGGTGTTTTATACCAAGAGTAAGCGACCAGAGATCGGAATTAAGCGCCAGGCCGAACGACTCCTTGCAGAATGGACCCGTCCCATCCTCCAGAGAAGTGACGACTATTCCAAACGGAACTATAAGACTGTCGACTTTGATCCTAGGTATGTTCATAACACTCGCATTATCATGGCTTTGCTAACACTCCCATCTTCAGTCGACTCGCGGACCGGACAGTATCAGCCGAAGCCTCAGCTGCTGAAGCGCGCGCTAGAGAGCTACTCCCGCCTCGTCTTGCCAACCGTGCCCGTGTCGAGAGCAGTCACACTACATATACCGTCGTACCACGCTCTAACAACATTGCCGAGAGCAAGTTTTCGCGTCCACTTGGTGCCAGCGGAGAAGATCGCTTTAGACGCATGAAGGCCAGGCAGATCGCGGCCTCGAAGGGATCGAAGCGGTAGACTTTGCGCCTTCATTTACCCCAGTACGATGAATCGATCATTCCCCCTTATGCAACTTTGGCTGCCCATTTTCCCCATCCAGCGATTTCAGTTCCTTTCTTCTAGTCTCTGCGAGGCCTCCTTTTATCCATCTTCAGACTTTTGGCGATGCAATGTACTTTTAGGCGTATTTGGACCAAGCACGAAAATGCAATAGTAATTGAACTTATACCTCAATGGTAACAGTCCAGCTCCAGCAATACTCACCGAGAACACTACTTATCAAGAGCTATATCAGGCGAGTTCGGAGCCTAGCGGGTAATACTCTATTCCGTCAAGCGTCAACGTCGTCGTCGTCGTGATGTGTATGTCATCATCGTTAGTCTTAAGCCGTGGGTTGAGCAGTGTTGACCCAAGGATGGTGATGTAGTAGAAACAGCGTGCTATCGACGCGTTGAGACCTTTCTTCATGGCCCTTCTGTAGGCTGAAGAAAACCACCAACACCTTGGAAGTGATATATGAGGAAGCGCTCGCATTGCGTACATAGCTTGCGCAAAGGATTCGCCTGCATACATCAAGACGCGCTGCTACATACTATCGGCTATTCGAGTATATAAGTACTATCCTTTCTCTACCGTTTGACGCCAAAGAATAAACCATTTCGCAACAATGTCTCTACGGTAACTGAAGGTTCTATCGCCGCCACCGCTACCGATGATAGGTCTCTCTCATTATATATAACTTGGTTTGACGCTGACCTTTACCTCTTTCATGATAGATATTCTCTTCACTCCATGTAAACTTCTATTAATTTCAGTCAAGTGGTATTGATACTAACAACATTATATACAGGCAGTCATGGACTTTTCCCTCGTCGATAGATACGGCCGTCAGATGATGAGCTTCGCATATTATCTTGTGTCTTCCCGGCTCAATTTGGAGTTGGAATCAAAGGCCCCTTTCTGGTGATATACGTACGAGAGCTGCCCGTTAAACCGTGGCCACTTTCAGTGGCAGGTCTCCCGCTATATCTCGCAACAACACCGTTTGAATCGCCGCTAGCTATGGGCAGAGTAGGCATGGTTAGATGGAGTGTCCTTGACCATCTCGATGCGACACACACATCTTCTCGGGAATTGACCTACGCGGTCATCAACTTCTTTGAGAGCAGAGAAGTTGAAATCCAAGAAATCTCATGGATGGTTGGCCCTTGGCGGATTGTTATTCCCGAAGATACAGATGTATCATGCCGTCCAGGCCGTATCTGCCGCATAGCTGCTTTCTATCACGCCAAAGGTCATGATAATCCCCCATTCGAACATGCACTACGCCACAAGCCCCCAAGAAGGAAGAAGCTGACATTACCTCATATTTGCCAATTCGTCCTGGCGTAATGGTTGCTTCAAAAGAGCGTATAACAACATCAGGGATCTTCGTCGAAAACCGTGATAAGGCTGTCTTTATGTCTGTGGCCTCGCATGGTTTCCCGGTAGCCAATAGCCCAGTATTTCACCTGCAGCCTGGCCAGTTCCTCTCAGCAACGACGATGTCTTTCCCTGCGGAGGGCAAGGCTCGGAAATGGGTCGAACATGGATGGTTCTGGTTTGGTCAAGACACCGAAACTGTTCCTCCAAGGACATGCGGATCTGCGGTCTGGGACTGTGAAGGAAACGTTGTTTGCTTTTTTCGGTCCCTCGACGATAATAACATAGCATTGGAGCAGCCGCACAAGAGCTAATCTGGCATGGCTATTCGTTGTGCGAGGCTGATTAGATACAGAGTAGCTATCACTACTCTAAGCTCGTCAGCCTCGACCATTTCGCCCAGTGGTTGTATCTGCAGAACGTTGAAGCGACTAACTTATAGCCATTACCATCAACTGAACTGACAGGCATTTGATCGTACAAGTTAACACTTGACACAGATTTGAACGTACGGAGTAGATGATGCAGCGGTCAGCCTGCTTCCTCCACATACTCCATACTCCATATCCATACTGTGTAACTGAAGCTGGACAGGATGGAAGCCGGAGCTTTCTGATCCCAGATCTCGGATCCTCGGATCCCTGCAATCCCAGGTTTCTCGCCCCGGAAGAGCTAAACTAGCGCTCCCGAATGATTTTGTACGTGGCTGACGAGAATGTCGACTCGGGTTACTTGGCTGACGAGAGCTAGTTATACGAACTCCTCCAACAACCCCCTGGCCGACCGATGTTAGCCACTCGTTTGAATGGATCACCAAGCGTCGTGGCCATGCTCACGTTAGCCATATTCCTTCAGCTAGCCTTAGGACCGGACGCTTGGCTGTCGGCGATATCATATTTAACGATGGCCGCCCCGTATATTTCTCTTAGGCTGCCAAGTTGAGAAACTCATCTTTCTCTATCATACGACGTTCGATTGACGCTTGACGGGTGCCGTCGTACCAGGATACCCGCAAACATGGGTCTGGTTGAGGCCAACGGAGACCGCGAGGGTGAAGAAAAGGACATCGCCACCAGCGAGGAGACGAGAGAAGAAGAGGTTCATGAGCTGGCCAGAGAATTCACGAAACAGAGCACTTATTCCACAGCTGGACATAATCCCTTTGCTGCCGAGCCCGGATCGAGCCTGGATCCCAATGGCGAAAAGTTCAATGCCCGAGCCTGGTGCAAGGCCATGCTGCAGATGCACACTGAAGACAACAAGGCACATCCGCCGCGGTCTCTCGGTGTAGCTTTCAACGACCTGAATGTGCATGGCTTCGGCTCCGATACCGATTATCAGAAGAGCGTCGGCAACGTCTGGCTGGAGGCCGTCAGTCTGGCGAGACAGGCCCTAGGCGGGCGTCAGCGCAAGATCAACATCTTGCAGAACCTGGATGGACTGGTAGAGGCCGGAGAGATGCTCGTTGTTCTTGGTCCGCCTGGGTCAGGATGCTCGACTTTCTTGAAGACCATCGCCGGAGAGACATACGGCCTTTATGTGGACAAGAACTCTAACATTAATTACCAAGGTACGCCCCGATATCATTCTAACAAAGCTTTCCCTGCTTGCTAACAGCCACCAGGTGTAAGTGCAAAGCAAATGGCCAAGCAGTTCAGGGGAGAAGCCATATACACCGCCGAGGTCGATGTCCATTTCCCTAAGCTCACCGTTGGAGATACGCTCTTCTTTGCTGCCCGGGCCAGAGCACCACGCCACATCCCCGGGGGAGCAACTGTGAACGAGTATGCTACCCACATGAGAGACGTCATCATGGCCATTTTTGGCATCAGTCACACCAAGAATTCCATCGTAGGAAACGACTTCATTCGTGGTGTTTCCGGTGGAGAGCGCAAACGAGTCAGTATTGCGGAAGCCTGCCTTAGTATGGCGCCTCTACAGTGCTGGGATAATTCCACTCGTGGCCTGGACAGTGCCAACGCCGTGGAGTTCTGCAAGACCCTGCGCATGCAGACAGACATCAACAATGTCACGGCCTGTGTTTCCCTTTACCAGGCTCCCCAGGCCGCCTTCGACTACTTCGATAAGGTCCTGGTTCTATACGAGGGTCGCCAGATCTACTTTGGTCACACGGCCGCCGCTAAGAAATATTTCCTTGATATGGGGTTCATCTGCCCTGACCGACAGACTGATGCCGATTTCCTTACTTCCATGACTAGCCACCTCGAACGCGTTGTCAAGCCAGGCTATGAAGGCCGTGTGCCTCGGACGCCTGATGAATTCGCTGCACGGTGGAAAGCATCACCGGAGCGAGCACAACTTGTACAGGCCATCGAGGCTTATAACACGAAGTTTGCACCCGACGGCGAACACCTTGACAAGTTTAAGCAATCTCGAAGAGCTCAGCAAGCCAAAGTCCAGCGCGTATCGTCACCCTACACTCTCTCGTATACACAACAGATTAAGCTATGCTTATGGCGCAGTTTCCAACGATTGAAGGGCGATCCAAGTATCACCGTTTCTTCGTTAATCGGAAACTTAATTATGGCTCTCGTCATCTCTAGTATCTTTTACAACCTCAAGGGCGATACCAACAGCTTCTACCAACGCAGTGCTCTCCTCTTCTTTGGCGTTCTCATGAACGCCTTTAGTTGCGGCCTTGAAATGCTTACCCTTTACGCTCAACGAGGAATTGTAGAGAAACACTCTCGATATGCCCTCTACCACCCGTCTGCCGAAGCAGTCGCATCTATGCTGATGGATTTGCCATACAAGATCACTAATGCTATCGCCTACAATCTGCTACTCTACTTCATGACTAACCTAAGACGCGAACCTGGTGCATTCTTCTTCTTTTTATTCATTACGTTTATCGTAACTCTGACCATGTCCATGTTCTTCCGGTTCATTGCATCGGTAACGAGATCCCTTGTCCAAGCCCTGCCCTTCGCCGCGATACTGGTTCTCGGTCTTAGTATGTACGCTGGTTTCGCTATTCCGATACAGTACATGCATGGATGGGCCCGCTGGATTGGATACATCAACCCTATCAGTTATGGCTTTGAGTCTATAATGGTCAACGAGTTCAACAACCGCGATTTCCTTTGTGTCAGCTACGTCCCTTCGGGGCCTGATTACGCGGATGTCGGTTCTAACAACCATGTTTGCTCTGCAATTGGATCAATTCCTGGAAAGCCCTACGTCAATGGCGCCGACTATATTAGGTTAGCCTACAGCTATACAGCCTCAAACAAGTGGAGAAATGTTGGCGTTATATTTGCCTACATGTTCCTTTTCATGATTGTCTATCTAATTGCTGCCGAAAAAGTCACCGAAAAGAAGCCGAAGGGTGAGATCCTGGTGTTCCGCCGTGGACACAAGGCCCTGAAGAAAAGCAAGTCAGAGGAGGACCTCGAAGGCGGTAGTGGTCGCAGTGTCGTTTTGGAGAAGAATCGATCAGACGAGCTTGCCATAATCGAACGCCAGACTGCTATCGTCCAATGGAAAGATGTTTGCTACGATATCAAGATCGGAAAGGAGGATCGCAGGATTCTCGACCATGTCGACGGATGGGTCAAACCAGGAACATTGACTGCGCTTATGGGCGTTTCAGGTGCTGGAAAGACCACATTATTAGATGTTCTGGCTACTCGTACCACTATGGGTGTTATCGGTGGAGAGATTCTCGTTGACGGCAAACCTCGCGATGAATCCTTCCAGCGCAAGACCGGGTACGCTCAGCAACAAGACCTACATCTAAGTACATCTACAGTTCGCGAGGCCCTTACCTTCTCTGCTCTTCTACGCCAGCCTGCGCATGTTCCTCGTCAAGAGAAGATTAACTATGTCACGGAAGTTATTAAGCTCCTGGAAATGACCGAGTATGCTGATGCTGTTATTGGTGTACCTGGAGAAGGGCTCAACATTGAGCAGCGCAAACGCCTTACAATCGGTGTAGAGCTTGCTGCTAGGCCGGCTTTACTTCTCTTCCTGGACGAACCTACCTCTGGTCTTGACTCTCAGACATCATGGGCTATCCTTGATCTCCTGGATAAGCTGAAGAAGAATGGCCAGGCTATCCTTTGCACTATCCATCAGCCTTCTGCCGTTTTGTTCCAGCGATTCGATCGTTTACTCTTCCTTCAGTCTGGTGGTCGTACCGTTTATTACGGAGATATTGGCGAAAACTCACAGATACTTATTGATTACTTTGTGCGCAATGGCGGACCTCCATGCCCTCCCGCTGCCAACCCCGCGGAATGGATGTTGGACGTTATTGGCGCTGCACCTGGATCCCATACTGATATCGACTGGCACAAAGCATGGCGCAACTCCCCCGAATATGCACATGTTCAAGAACATCTCGCTGAACTGAAATCAGAACGTTCCCAACAGGTCGACCTTACCCGCACCGTTTCTGGCCAGATGCGAGAGGATAAGGCCAGCTACCGCGAATTTGCCGCTCCCTTTAGTGAACAGCTCCGCGAAGTTCAGCTCCGAGTATTCCAGCAACTCTGGCGTTCACCCACTTATATCTACTCCAAGACAGTGCTGTGCAGTACCTCAGCTCTCTTCGTCGGCTTCTCTCTGTATAACTCGCCCAACACTATTCAAGGTCTTCAAAACCAGATGTTCTCCATCTTTATGTTGTTGACTATTTTTGGTCAACTCATCCAACAGATCATGCCACATTTCGTTGCCCAGCGTGATTTGTACGAGGCCCGCGAACGCCCATCAAAGGCCTACTCATGGAAAGCTTTTATAATAGCAAATATTATGGTTGAACTCCCCTGGAACACGCTTATGTCCGTTTTTATGTACCTTTGCTGGTACTACCCCATTGGCCTGTACCGCAATGCCGAACCTACTGATGCCACCACTCTCCGTGGAGCGCAGATGTGGCTCTTTATCTGGGCCTTCCTTCTCTTCTCATCTACCTTCGCACACTTTATGATTGCAGCATTTGAGTCTGCAGAGAATGCTGGTAACATGGGCAACTTACTCTTCATGCTCTCTCTTCTGTTCTGTGGTGTCCTCGCTACCCCTACCCAGCTTCCCGGTTTCTGGATCTTTATGTACCGCGTGTCCCCATTCACATATCTCGTTAGTGGTATGTTGTCTGTCGGCATCTCCGGTACAGGAGTCACATGCGCGACAAACGAGTATCTACATTTCGATCCGCTCAACGGCACCTGTGGCGAGTATATGAAAAAGTACCAATCCACCATGGGTGGCTACGTCGAAAACGAGCTCGCAACCTCCAACTGCAACTTCTGCCCCATCCGTGAGACCGACGTCTTCCTCAAAGCTGTCTCATCCAACTACTCGGACGTGTGGCGCAACTTTGGCATCATGTGGGTGTTCATCGTGTTTAATATCATTGCAGCGTGTGGGTTGTACTGGTGGGTGCGAGTCCCCAAGGAAAAGAAACCAGTGGCTGCCAAAACCAGCGTCTAATATAGATATATATACTCCGCTCTACATTCTGTATCTAGATTACTATTTAGTTCTTCACATTTTAATATTTTATAGCTAGTTAGGTTAAGCTAAAATATAGATTTACCAATTGATTATTTAGCCATTATTCACCAAGTATATACCGAGGAAGTTCAAAGGCTTTTAACTATTTATAGCTCAGTTATTTCATCTCAGCCACAATAGAAATTTAGTCAGATCTCGCCGGCCCGAAGCCACCAGAGTTAAAGGAGTTTATTCCAACCACGCCTCTCCGGCTCTCAACTGCTACTAGACATCTATCTTATCTACTAGGCACCGTACCTTGTCTAACGAACCTTATTGATTAGACTATATACACGATGCCACCGCCGGCCCAAGATGCAGTGCAACAGAATAGTGACGCAGTAAAGGAAAAACGGAAGCCTGTTCGCCGTGACCCGGAGAAGAGAAGGCAGCAAAATGTCCGAGCACAAAGGAGGTACCGTGAGTGCAAGTCTCTTCTTGTATCATTATCTATAGATTGTGGACACAGAAATTCCTGGAAAGCCCAAAAAACTGATTATTTGTATGCTAGGTGAAAAGCTTCGTGAGCGTCTGGGCTATCTCGAAGCGCTTGAAGCATCTACTTTGCAGAGCAGTGCTATTGAAACACCTCCAGCCGTAGGCCAATCTGAAGTGATTACAACTACTGCTGCAACTCAAATCATCTCAAATACCTTTCCAGCTTATGATGCCTCGGCCATATCTACTTCCATCTCATCTACATGGACTTTGGGGGAATGTCAACCCCATATTCCTCAGCCAGATGGCACCCTAACACTGAACACATGGGACTCTGCAACGCATACTCCACAGCTTGATGATACCACATTGATACCAGGTGTATGGGATTCTACGGCATGTATTCCACAGTCGGATGATACTTCACTAGCACTAAGCTTGTGGGATTTTACAACACCCGTTCCACATATGAATGACAGCCCATCGATGTTGAATATCTGGAACCCCCCAACGCGCTTCGATGATTCCGCTGTCATTCAGGATAACAGTTTTCATCCTGACTGGATCGCTACCATCGATTGCGGCTGCTCCATTCCACACTTACAGATAGAGACACAAGGCATAGACCCCTCTCGGGCCGGAAAAATCAAGATATTCAGATTCAGACAAGATGTGGCAGACCCGTATGCTAACAACCTTCGCATCGAACAAGTGTGCACCATCTCCGCGGTGCACACTCTTGCAACACATGTTGGTATCACGGAAGCGGTCATATGTTCCGACGAGCCCTTATCGCCGTTCTTTCGGCCTATCGCGGAGACAGCGGACAATACGACCAAAGAAAACACGGTCAACGCGGTACAGCGGATATTTAAGAGACTAAAGCCTGACTTGCGGCCAAGCAGCGAACAAATTACCATCAAACACCATCCATACATAGATATCCTACCTTTCCCGACGCTACGAAAGAATCTTATCCTCGGGCAGGGAGAGGTTGACGAGGACGAGTTCTTCCACGACATACTTGCCGGTTTGGCGTGCTGGGGAAGTGCAGGCATTGGGAAGAGGGATCGACAAGTCTCTACCGGGTATGCTTCGACTGGCACGCCTTGGGACGTACGCAGCTGGGAGGCAACGCCTTCGTTCTTGAACAAGTACTGGATCCTGCTGGGTGGTGAAGAGGGAGAGCTTGTACGGCAAAGCGAGTGGTGGCGAGGTATCAGGGGGGAGTAACTGCTCATCTAATATCTTGTATAGCCCTTGACTAGATGTTATATCAGAGTGAGGGCGTCTCTCTTTCCCTTTTGAGACAGCTTCTGCTTAGTCAGTGACATTATCACATGACCTAACTTAGCATCTACCATTACATACGCAACCTTATCCCAACCTGGACTTTTTGACGATTCAAACATCGAATGAAGTGATATAAATGATAGTAAATATATTTACCTGGAGATGAATGTGTCAGGTGTTGATACTCTAAAAGATATATATATATATAGCGACTGTTGCTGTCTATGCGTGGATTTGGAATCATGACGCAACAGTGGCCTGATTATCGTATCCATGCCGAGCCAAACCCCGACCGCCGAGTTTTGGCCGTCGGAAAGTCCCTGCAGGTCACTGAGGGCGAAGGAAAAGCGCCTGGCAACGCCGCATCGCGACTTTCGGGGTACTTTTTATGCGCTGTATCAGGAGACGTCATAGCCTAGACTTCTCCGTGGAGCATCCTGACACAAACAAATTTTTATGGTCATCCTCCTCCTTCAACTTCATAAACCCGCGATATAAAAACAGCTGCAATAGTGTCTCCGTGCTTGCTATCTGATATATTTCTATATTTTTTCGCCATACATCAAGATGAAGCTCCTCACCAAGGAACTCGAAGAGGCTCACAACAAGTCCGTTGCTCCATTCTCCCTCACACAGCTGTTACTGACCATTTCTCTAGGGCCGTCCTTAAGGGAGTGACCATCGGCGGAATTGCAGGTCTCGTTGGCGGCTGGGCTGGTGTTCTGGTAGCATCGAAGCGATGGGCCGGTGTTCGAAACCTCACGCTCCCCATGAAAGCCTTCCTGATCACCTCAACAGGAACATTCACCGGAATCATCGCCGCCGACCATGGATCAAGAACATTCGACCTAGGCCAGAGACAGGAAGTCGGTTTCCTACAAGATCGCGAGACGAGGCTGCGCAAGGAGGAGCTTGCAGAGATGAGCGTCAGAGATCGTGTCTTTGAATTCGCCCGCAAGGAAAAATATAAGATCGTTGCTCTCACTTGGGTTGCCAGCATGGTTGGATCCTTTGCTCTCGTCAGCCGAAGCCCGTATCTGTCTGGCCCCCAGAAGATAGTACAGGCCCGTGTGTATGCTCAGGGTCTTACCTTGGCTGTCCTCTGCGCCACTGCTGCATTCGAGATTGCGGATCAGAGACAAGGCCGTGGAATCGCTGATGCCGTCAGGGCGAAGACGAAGAAGGATAAGAACTCGCCTGACGACCTGTGGAAGGATATGGTCGATGCCGAAGAGCATAGAATCCACGATAAGGAGATAAAGGCGAAGCATCAATAAGCCGTCCTCATTTCCACCTCGGATACAGATCGATGGCTGCAACCGCTTGCTAAATATCGATCTTTCACTACGGCATATTTCGACGACAATAGACCTACCGCCGATAAAAAAGATACCTGCTAGTGTACATTACTTCATCCTCTTCCGCCATTCAACGGAACTACTTTTACGAAACTCTCATCTCTCGCGCCTAGTCCCAAGGAGTTCTTTTTTGGAGGCCTTCTTTCTCCCAATGACCACCCTCTATCAGTTCAGTTGCACATGAAGCTCTGAATTGCACCGCGCACGTTCAACTTCTTTTCTTTTCTTCTCTTCGAGCATTTTCAAGGGACGGAGGGCTGCGTTTCTTTTCTTTCGAATCCACGCTCTGCTGGCTGAAAGGGGCGTTATCATGGCTGTACATATATGTTGATTCCCCCCATTCTTTAAAATTACTACTACTCTGTAATCGACAAGGGTTAATATTTTGATATAGACTGAAGCTTCTTAACTTAAAAAAACTATCATTGAAGTATGTTAATTATAACTAACCTGCCAAGCACGATGGCCTTTCTATATAACCGCCGAGTTCCATGTGTGAGAAATGGATGGTCGGCGAGTGCCAAAGTATATACTGATGAAAACGAAAAATGTTATACAATAGCTAACCAGAGGAAATGCCTATCACTTGGATAGGTCGACTTCCTCGTGAAGCTTCGCGTCAATATTAACAAACGACCGAACAACCTCCATACCCCGAGCTCGCTCTTCTTCAATCCTATACCAGTCCCAAGCACCCGCCTTCTCTGATGTCTCACGAGTTTTCTTCATGTTTTCCAACACGGCCTGGTCGATATCAGAGCTCTCCGTTAAAGTCAGTACTTTACGGAGGAGAGGCTCGTCCAGGGATTCACCAGAGTCAATCGCTTCGCCGCTTGCAGGAGTGTCAAGGGCGGTAGGAGGTGAAGGAAGCTCCTCCCCAGCCGGTCGTGGAGGCAGTAGTCCACTAGCCCGTAACACATTTTCGGGGCGAACGGTCTTCCTGCCCTTCTTCACAACATACTTGCTAATTCCCACAGCAAGTAGTACTTTCTGCTCTCCCTTTCGCTTCGGGAAGCGCAAGAAGAAGGTCAGCGTATATAGCCATTTCTCATCCCATCCCGCAATCTTGGTTCGCATCTCGTATTTCTCATACGATTTAATTTCTTTCTTGAACGTGCAGTATACGGATCCCAGCATGACTGCAATCCTGCCGGGGTACAACTGCTTGCCGTTGGCGTCGAGTTCCTTGTTCATCTCTCGTTTGACAAGCTCGAGGCCAGGGCTATATAGGCCCGTCACCAGGCCTGTACGAGCAATGTCGAGGTCGGAGAAGTAGGTACTGTTGGATTTGTGGATGTTGTAGTCTGTTTCCCATAATGTGGTCCTGCTCGTTGTGCTCGATGGTACGAAGATTGGGTGAACATGGTCTGGTCTAGTGTGCTCCTTCGATTGAGGATCCGGATAAATGTGCTTCTTCAGCCGAATGCCTCTGATTAAATGGTAGAATAAGCGAATCTATTCGAGTTGTTGAGATAGGTTAGCGAGCTGAATAGTAACCAGAATGCGGTTGGAAATAAGAGTTACTGGAATAGAGGAATAGCAGAGTAGAAATCGCATTAGATAGCCTTACATGCCACGAGAAGGGCGCTGATTTGAGATTAAAGAGAATATACAGCAAGACGAGGTTCTTCCAGGTCAGTTGCGAACGAACTCGTTTGATGGCCAGGCTGAGCGACGCCAGCGCAACCGGGACTGATAGCACCGTCATCGCGAATTCCGCTTTAGCCTTGTATATTCTATTCCAATTCCGACCGCGCAGCCTTCTTAAACGATAATCGGAGTATTAGGGTTCAAGTAGGTTAGGCAGGATGTATTTCTGCGATCTGGTCCTTCTCAGCCGCAATAAATTGGAAACCGCAAGGCTGCTCGTTGTATATGTCCGAGAGAGGGCGAAGAAGCTTTAATAGAGGCCGACGAGGTAGCCAAATGCTAGGGAGAAACGAGTGAAAGTCGCAGCCTCAAGGAACAGCGTCAACAAAACGAATTGCTTGGGGGATGATGGCGTTTTCCTAGTTAAAAGAGTTGAACTCGCGATCGCGCGTCATTCGCACAGGGGCCTTCTCATGTGATTTTGTGCCGAGGTTGAGAGTAAATACGCTTAGTCATCATATATATATACGAGATGGTTGAACTCACGAAGGAACAGCGGAACAATGAAAGACGATGGCAATTGGATAGCTGGCTCCCTCGGTTGGTATGTTATGCTGGAGTAGGTTAGGATGCTGCAGGCGATCTGCCTATTTGGTAGTTGCAAGTGGTCACATTACACCCCTCTATCAAAGAACAGACTCTGGCCTTCATTATCAGGGAGGACCATACGGAGTATAATGGACGCTACTATCACAGCTGGTGGGGTGCTATAGTTGCAATATATATCCTGTGTGCTAGGTCCTTATAGGCATACGTCATATTCGTTTGCACTTCAAAATATTGATTGATTCGGCTCTAGACTACCTAAGGACGACTAAGTGGAAATCTCAGAGTATTTCTTTATCGAACAGAGCTAGGGGGACGACTTCACAAAGAGTACTCCGTAGTAGTAACCTAACCCAGTGCCTTATCGTTTGCCGTAGATAACGTATTAGAAGAGATTTTGTTTGTCAACCCCCTGGAGGAAATGTCCGGCTCTCTAGGTACTAGCCGGAATAAAAAAGTGCTCCTTTGTGAGCTTCGGATTAATCGTTGGTAAGACATAGGTAAAAGGCAAACGAAGCGAGTTACAGCAAAACATACCATTATGCTAGGACATGAAAATATAACAATCTGGTCTCGTTGAAGCTGGGAGTTCCCCTCACGATTAAAGAGAGGTAGAGCGGCCATCCTCGTTTCCATATTCAATGAACTTTGGAGAGGTTGTCATGTATTATGACGGAAACGGGACCTACCCCGTAGAAATATTCTAGTGGTGCCCATGTTCTCTTGTGTATTCCCATAATCATTTCGTGGACAGGCGTACCAAGCAGCCTAATATCTGTATCTGGTCGAGTAATCTATTCATAGAAAGCGAGACATTAGTCAAAAACACTCTTTTAGGCACAGGGTCTCCGGAAAATCACCTACCTTTTGGACTGACAACCAAACCTCTCCCCTTCTTCGCACCTCGATAAATAGCCTCGAAGATATCGATCAACTCCTGCTTATCCTCCAACACCCAGTTGAGCTTATTATTGTTTCCGGTTCCAAAATCGCACATCATATGTTTATTGCGGAAGAAGAACATTATCGTCATGGGATCGTAAAGTTCGTACATCTGGATAAAATCAGGCACCTGGTCGATGTCGCAAAGGTAAATCACGGCGAAATTCTTGACCCGGTCAGCTATTCGGTAGAGAACTTCATCCTGTCTCATGCCTAGGATAATGTACAGACATGGTTAGCTACCTTGAACAGCTTCTAGGAACGCAAGGAGAGGGGTACATACAGTCTTTATCCCAGTCACGACCGAATCTTATGACGACTAGACGTTCCTCCTCGGAAAGAATGGCCTGGTCAACATGCCAGGCAGTGGTAAGATGGGGGAGAACGACGGAACCCATTTTCACTTTGCTCTCCCAAGACCTGCGTTGATAGATGGTGAAGTTGAGAGGAAGAACAGTTGGATATGACGATAACAGTCGGAGGGAAGATCTTTAACACGTGACCACTGGTCCACATACTTTAAGCTCAGCGCTTATCGCGTTTAAAGAGGCGCGAGTAATATCTCCACTATATCATAGCTAGATGGGATAAACGAAAGCAGGAGAAGCTCTGCTCCTTTGTCTTATTTTTGAACCACTCTATATCATGCTCTACAAAAAGGTTCCCCCTCCCAATTTTCCTACACACAACCACTCATGCAAAAAAAATATTAAATAGTGGAAGTGATAACTGCCAAGCGATGAAGGCGGAAGGGAAACAAAACAAAACTATGAACAGAAGAAGAAAAAGAAAAACGAAACCAATGGTAGAATTCCCGCTTGGCAAATATGGTGGAAGGGAAGAATATAGTACCTTACAAATCGTCGTCGTCGTCATCGTCGTCCGCAGCAGCGCGTCTTCCTTTGTTCTTAAGGTTGGATGACATTTCGTACTCTTCAACACGCGGGCCATTACGGCCAGACATCGCCATTGCCTGTCGTCCGGTATCAGACGACTCTAGGAAGTCCCGGAGTCGTCGTTTACCTTCTTCGACGGCCTGGCGTGAGGCTGCCTCGGCCATGTTTATCATTGGGCCCCAGAGGTTAAGTTGGAAGGTGATGTAGGCACCAACACCGATGACGAGGAGAAACACGAAGTATATCGGGTTTCGGAGAACTGTGGATACGGATGTTAGTCAACGACAGTAAATGTCATAAATAAAATGTCGAGGTGCTTACCAGCTACTATTTCGTTCCAACCCAGAGCCAGAAGAAGACCGTAGAAATACAGGGGAACCTGGGTGATTCCACCGATGGCACTTCGCTTGGCTTCAACGTAAACGCCATCAGCAGCCTTCTTGAAGCGAACTGTCAAATCCTGCCTCTTAGCCTCGCTGAGCATAGTCATCTCTTCCTCCAAGCTCTTGCCATCATCTTCGTCGACTCCACCAATAGGGGTGAGGTCTTCTTCGTCTGCCGAACTTGCAGAACCGGGCATATGGCCAACCCACTTATCCAAAGGTGGAGGTGCGGAGGTTTCATTCAGCTTGAAACGAGCTAGTAGTGGGATTAGGGTGAGTGTCGACTCTCTAGCAGCTGTATAGATGCCCTCAATATCATCGGTAGGCCGCCAGATCCGTGGAACGCCAGCCTCGTCGTAACGGAATTTATCCTCGAAGTTTTCGCGCAGTTTGAGAAGTATGTTACCCTCCATCATCTCCTCATCAATCTTAGACCGCAGAACACTCCAGGCCTTCCTTCGTAGCCTCCATAGTCCAACGTCAACTTCATCTAAGCTTGCATCGAAACTGCTAGCTCGTTCTGTGAACCTCCGCTCTGCGTCCAGGACAGTGTCCACGAAGAGAGACCAAATCCTATCCCAAATGGACTTTTCGTTTGGCTTGTCTCCGCTTTCCGGTGCTCTAGAGCCACCTCTTCCTGATCCAAGGGCGTTGAATTCAAGGTCGATGGAATCGCCCAAGCGAGATCTCACCCATCGTTCAACTCTGGTAGCAAGTCGCCTCATCTCGTCCTTTCGCAGCTGTGAGCTGATCTTTTCAAGGTCCTTTTGGTAAAGAGATAGCTCCTGTTTGTAGTTACTCCAGGGAGCCCCTTCTACCACTGTGATGCTGGCTTCTTTTTCAAACTTCTCTATTGCGAGTTTCCTTTCCCGAGTCACAATTTCGGCAAAATCGTAACTGGCCCCCTTCTTCTGACCTGCCTTAACTGCGGAACTAACAGCTTCACTAAACTGTGTCACGCCGGACTTATGAGCAGCGCTGAGTTGACCAGCAAATAAAGCCTTAAGGCGCGTGTCTATTTTCTCCTCTAGTTCGGATTTTTTTGTCATAAAAACGCGCTTATGGTATCGGCTCGCCTCAGTTTCGAAATTAGTTACTGTCGTTCCGCGAGCCGCACGCATGGCAGCACCAAGGCCACCAAGGATTTGGGGGATTCCAGAATTAACTCCTTCGGCTTGCTGTACTTCAAAGGGGCCGATGGTTTCGTCGAATAAGATAAGAACCTCTCGAGCAATTTCGTCGCAACGGAATTGCGCCAGAAGCTCCTGTTGAGTAGGCAAGTCCAAATCCTTATTATTCACAATTTGGTCCCAGATTCCCTCGGCGTAAACTGAGAAACCATCGGCAGGAATTCTTCGATGATACTCGGGAAGGAAAATGCCGCCTTCCACAGCGGCGGTGCCTTTAGCGGACATATTCGTGGGGTCACGGTGACCATCTCGGAATCGAGTGCTAAGTTTATCGACTTCTGAGGCGAATTTTTCCGGCTGGAAGCTCTTGTGAGGTAAACCAGCAAATGCAAAATCAAAGTAATCTTCAATAGTCGAGTTTTCTGTCCCCTCCGGTTTGGATAATGACGCCCAGATTCGCTGGAGATCCTGCATTAAGGTATTCTGTAGATTCTCAAGCGGGGTTGTCCCCACAAAATCACGAATAACGAAAAATAGCAGGGATCGAGGAGAGGATCTATACAAGCAAAAACACACCAAAATGTCAGCTTCACTCCGTAGGCAAGACCCAGATAGTTCGGAGAATGACATACTTTGTATCTTTTAAGAATAGTTGAAGATTCACTTCAAATACTGTCTTCAGAAGCCCCATGTTTGCTCCTTGATATAACCCAACCTGATGCTCCCAAATATTAACAATAAGCACCTCGCTTGTCGCGAGCGCAAAGAGTGCACTTTTGCGCTCGAAGTCCTGATCTTCTCCACGCTCCCTGCCATCAGTACCCTCGACGTCCATTACTAAAATATTGTCTGCCATCTTTTCGTTATCCTTTGAGGCAGCTCGTTTATTTTTTGAGAGCCATATTCCTTTGGTTGTCTGTCGTCTTTCGGTCTCGGACATGACACTAAATTCGGTTCCAAAAAGGGTATTTAAGAGGGTTGACTTTCCAGTGGACTGCGATCCGAAGACAGATATAAGATGGTAATTGAATCCTGCTGGAGTGACGTGCTCATGGATTAGGTACTTGGATAAGTTGGGGCTGTGCGTGTGCAATTAAAGTCAGCAATCAGGCCCGATTTGTTGTAAATAGTTACGTCTATTCTTTCTCAGGGAGATTCTCCGTGAGCCTCCGGATAAGAAGAAACGGTTGACAGTGGTCGTTTCGAAGAATAAACAAGGAGAGTGGCGTACTTGAACTCCTTATCCCCATCCACCACCTGGACTCCATGCTGGTAGTTATTCCCATTGCCGTCTTCCCCGACAGAGGAGAAATGCCCGTTTGAAGCCATTACGGGAACCGCATCCAACAAGACCTCCCGCGACGATCGCACTTCGACGAACGAGTCTGTCTCGCGGAGCTATTTGCCTAGGTCCTGGACTCTCCGGCGGCCGCCTGGCAACGTTTTACGAGAGAAATGGAAGGTGTAGTGTCTATGGAATATGGCACACAAGATCGTCCTTGAGAAATATGTTGTTAGTTTTGATCCTCGGTTTATGCGCCTGGAGTCGAGAAGGGAGGCGGACAGTCCGATTTCAGGGGAAGGTACAACGTACACTGAGCTTCAATGATATCGACAACGGAATTAGCGCAATAGCAGCATTGATTTATAGAATGTATCTCTCGTCAGAGGTCGAGGGCGGTTGTAGGCTTGAGGTTGACGTTGGTGTTTTGTTTGGTTAATCTGTCCTTGGATTTCAGCTTGGTTGGATCAGGAGACGGTGGCTTGGCGCATGCTGTTGACATCATCACGTAAAAACGACTTAAAAACACCCCGTGAAGCAATCAGATGACGGGAACAGAGTGACCTGGAGGATGCTAAAGCGTGTATACAGATTTTAGCTGGCTCAACGTTTTATAAACACCATCTCTTTTTTTTTTGGTTATTTCAAAGTTACTTGAGTGTGATTATCCCTAACCGTTGGCATCGAGATACCCATATCAGAGCCCCTTTACTCCCCATTCCTCGCATTCACCAATTTACGAGCCAATAACAACACAGAAGCCTCATATTTATGTTTTCACAAGTACTGTCATCCGAAATCGAGCATAGAAATGGCAAAGAGATGCTTGTGTTGGACTAGCGGCATGTATAGACCAGACAAACAAGGCGCCAAAGAATGGAGAATATCCAGAGATATATTCGTCGATGCAAGCCATGGTGCTCAGTATTTGTTCTAATTACAGGTACAAGAGCTTAAACCACTACAGGCACATACCCTTCTCTCGCTCGCGCAGTAACATACGAGTCCAGCACACTGCCCGGAGCACGCCTATTTGACTCGTTAGCAGGTATCAATAAGCTACAGGGGGGATCTTACTGCTCTGGCTGTAATGACAGACCCTGCATCAACAGGAGAAACGTCACGATTAACGAGTCCTCCAGGTATTCCACCTGGAATCATACCAGGGACGCTGGGAGGGAGGAGTTTTACGGCGTCGTCAACGATGCCATTAGTGAGGTCTGTTTTCTTGTTGACTCCAGGGATAGCAGTAGAGAGGACCTGATTTTCCAGGAAGGCTGTAATGAGGATGAGGTTGAACTTCATGGTAGGTTCGGAATCAAACGATGTTGCTGGTGCTCTCCTCTGTTGGGGCGATCAGACCTGGCTAAAGAATGGAAGTGTCCGTGGTAAGGGCCATCACTTTTATACCTTTATACCAGTAGTAAGAAGACCGTTATCCGTCTATTACTCTATCGTCATATATCTTACTACATTGCAGTGTAACTTCTCGCATTGTCAAAGTAACCTATAGTATAAAATATATGCTGTCCTCGGCCCAGATAGAAATTACCTGTGCTAGGTCAACGGTTAAACATCCTGAAAAACTTGGATATTTTTAATATATTTCTCACTCCATAGATCCGTAGCCTGGTTAGATCGCTTGTACCAGGCCAACCATCGTTGTATCGAAGAATTTGGCATCGGACGTATCCTATCCTCCACACGATTCCACCATGCTCTTAGCTTTGCCCTTTTCAACATCCCAACAACTAAACCAGTATGGACCCTGATTAGCCTCGCTATCAAGTAAAAATTGGCGCTCCGTCCAAATCGCCCGTTGTACTGGAAGAGACAATCTAAATAGCCTCGTGTAGTAGATCTGGCTCTATCCCTTTGCATCGACACGCCTATTAAAAGGCATTGGTCGACATGTCCAGGAACCCCTGTCCAGGTTCTCTGTCAAGCGCCTGATCTTATTCCTGTATCCCTACCACCAAAACCAGAAAGGGATAAAATGTCGCTCACGCGGCTGCCGGTTTCATGAATAGTTTCTCTTGTGGCAGGAAGAAGGAGCACACAACCTGGAGCCCACCAGCAGCGATCATAGACACATACACTTTCTTCATGGCTTCCACTATAGCCTTGATCGCTAGTGTCTTAACTTCCTCAGAGCCATTCTGAAGAATCACGGATTGAGTCCCGGCGATGGCGGCAACTAGTTCTGCAGAGGTATAACCTCGGCCAGCCAAATATAGAGAAAGGTTCTTGAAAGCCAGCTGTTGGAAGATTGTTCCAGCTATGGTGAGCGAAATAGTCTCCGCTCCGATTTGAGCCAGGTTGATGTAGTTGATAGCATGTTGAACCTCGTCTTCCTTGACCTTGGCTGCAGCAATTCCGTAGGAAGCTTGTACACCAAGTCCTGTGCCTATTCCAAGGATAACGCTGTACCCGTAGATATTGGCGACTGGGGTATCCACGCCAACAGTCGACATGAGAGCGGAACCCACCACTACTAGAACGCCACTTATCGTGTAGTACGGTGCGTAATATCCAACTAAAGGCATAGTTATTCCCTGAACCATGACTGAGACAATCGCAAGGATGATTAAAGGCAGGAGTCGGACAGCGGCATCCACAGGACTGTCTCCTCTAGTGAACTGGAAGAAAAGTGGGATGTAGTAGGCGGGGACGAGGAGAGCTGAGTTCGTGCAGGATGTGCTGATGTATAAAAGTACCATCACCGATCGTTTTAAGAATTGGGCAGGGAAAACGCGCCTCTCTACAGTCGTGAAGAGAGGAACGCCCTGTTGGATGGCAAAAGCAATAAATACCACGCCGAATACCACGAAAGAGGCGATTGTGCGATTATCAGACCACCCCCAGAGTGTTGAAGCGAACGTCATTGGGATTACCCATCCAACGTATATTCCGGCATTGAGTATCATTCCAATCACGTCGAGCTCCTTTAGCTTCTGGAAAGCTTTCTTCTGGGTATTTGGCAGATAATCTGGGACCAGCAGTAAAAGCACTGGGGCTTTCGCGGCGGCTAGAACTAAGTTGATATAAAATGCCTATACCCAGGATCAATACACGAAAGTAGATGATAGATCGGCTAGTGACATACCCATCTCCAAGTGGCTTCACTGTGCGCAAATAGGCCTCCAATAACTGGCCCAATAACAGTACCTAGCCCCCAGACGAACCCAGCTATACTCACATAAAGCGGCTGTCGTCTCTCAGAAACAAACACGGAGAAATATGTAAGAACCCTAGTATATGTTAACTCCTGCACCTTAAGATGGGAGAAGGGATTTGGACAACCTACCCAAGATACATTCCAGAACCCCCGATTCCGGCAATAACTCTTCCTACAATCAAGGCGTTCATGTCTGGTGCCGCACCACATAATGCACTTCCGGCCTCGAACAGAACAATAGAAACAATGTACACGATTTTGATGCTAAATATATTGTATAGTGCGCCACTGCGAGATGATTAGCAACGAATGAACAACCTAGGTTATGGGATAGTGCCGTACATTGGAAGTATTGTGGCAACCGAGCCTAGGGGGAAACCTGATCCTAGCCAGCTAAGTTTTTGAACGGCCCCAAACTGTTCTACAACTGGTGCTTGAACGTCTGCCACGATTGTAGTATCGAGGCCGTAGAGAAAGGCAGAGGCAAGCAACACGATAACTGCCAACGTCCACTATATTATCTCAGTATCAAGACAAGTTCTAAGTAAAAATGCATTCATAACTTACCCGCCATCCATCAGGCCGCTGTGGGAGTCTGCCTTTTTCTGTAGCGTAGCATTCCAGTGCTTCTATGCTATCTCTGTTCGCTCCAGGCCCCAGATTGTCTTTCGTTTCCTTGCCATATCCATGGTATTCATCGCCACGAGAGGTTGACGTTCCAAGAGCACTGTGACCTGGGCGGTCTGTGCTAGCCCTGACATCCATCTATAGGAATATATATATAATCTAATGATACCGGCTCCGGCACTGCCTCGAGACCTTGAAATCCAGCCTTCTTCCTTTAAAGTAATATGTCTAAGCGTGAAATGATGAAGATATAAAGTCATTCACTTCGCAATGTAGTAGGGCATCATAAAAATGAGAAAGTGATAAACAGAGAAATCACTTTCTCCTGCAGGTGCATCATATTATTGGCTCGGAGGGAGTGAGGATTTATAATCGGTGATTGATAACGAGGAACTGATCCAAGTTCACGAAGGCTCCGCAATAAAAGAATATTCCATCACTGGAACGTAGAGATACCTTGGCGAGTCCACTTGTGAACACCAGAGGGGCAAATATATCCAGAGTAGGCAGAACTTGGAGTTCTGCCTATTTTTCTGCATGAGATTTGTCACCCTTTCTGCAAAGAGATACCAATCCGTTGCTTGAGACGAGAGGACTTCGTATCCCAGTCGTTGAAGTAGCCTTGGTGAAGAACAGCGCCATCAAATTGTACTCGTATTCACGAAATCAGTACCGTTGACGGCTCCACCATAGCTGGGCGCTTATTAAATATAACAGCACACCAAAGCCGGAGGATGCTTAGAGTGCCAAAGAAGGCAAGTACAGCCTGGGCCGAGTTTCACCATTCTCGCTGCAATCTGGGCCACAGTTAGTTAGGTCATCGTTGAAGAAACTTCCAAGCTGGCCGACCTTGCGTACTAGTGGGTCAGGGCTAGGGCAAGAGTGTGGTAAGCAATTGGTGGGGGTCGATGGAGAGTGGCCCCAAATAGCGATTCACAGATCAGCTCAAACGGTTAGAGAAAAATCTTTATATTCAATCGGCTTTTGATATATTTGATTGTTGAAAAATGCCAGAACAAAAAATATCTTTGGTGCGAGATCGGAAATAGTTATATTCGGATCCTAGTTTATCCGTGCCGAGAACCGGCCATATCGGAGTTAAGGAGTTGAGTGCTAACTCCATATACGAAGAATATATATCTAGGGCAGCCCTTGGAGATACTGTTGAGCTTCCTCCTAGCCTATATTTACGCTCGTTCTTAAGCTGAGGAAGTAGTGGGTTGGTATAGTACATAGTATTTCTAATTTCTAGGTAGGTTGGTTGAACTGGTCAGGGGCCCGACAATCATCGGAGGATTTTCCCAGCAATTAGCGAGGAAGCTCCGGAGAGCAGTGGCTATAATATATACATCCTTCGCCGGGCGGATACTAGTTCTCTAGCACTAGATATATGGCCCTGATATAAATATTAAAAGGGAGCTTGGAGCCCCGTTGTTCGTTCAAGTCAAGTGAACCCCTTCCTCTTAATCAGCTTCCTCTACCCTCATTTGACCGGCATACACGAAATAAACATATCGCAAACATGGCATCTGGAATGCTATTCGACCCAATGAGGCTCCTCCGCCTAGCTCCCCTCATCAGCAGCACAGGAAGTGTAATGTACTCGACCTGCGAACTCATCATGAACTCCGCCTTCCTACACCCATCTATCCGCAAAGAAGCCGACGTTGTCCTTCCTCGCTGGTTCAAAACAGTATTTCAAAGCGGCGTCACGATAGTCATTGGACTAATCACCATAACCACCTCTACCTCCTTTGCCAACATATACCTCTCGTATAACAACGACGCTTCCATCGTAGAAGGCGCCATGGCTCTCCCTTTCAGTGCCAAAATGTACGCTTTGGGTGTGGCTTGTGCGTTGGGCCATTTGACCTTTATTCCCTGGGTTTCCCAACCGATCGATCATTTGAAGGAAAATACTTCGAAGAGGGGTGGCTCGGCTGAGATGAAAGATTGGCTGAGCGTTCATAGGATTCGATGGACCGTTGCGGATTTTCCTGCCTGGGTGGCTTTCTTCTTGGCTGTTTTGACATTTGAAGGGGCTCTTTAATCTGTTTGTCGTTATTCAACATGTGAAACATTGGGTATTTTGGAGTATAATGGGTATGAGCTTGGTGTATGTCATTTTCGTCAACCACGGGGAGTGACAGGGTTTATTACCACTGTTTCCAGTTAGAAAAGGTAAAATATTTACCCATTAATTGAAATTATATACAGAATATTCCAACTATCTCAAACGCGTAAAGGGATATCCAATCTTTTACAACGCTCAGAGTGCAGTATACCAAAAGAACAAAACATCCTAGCAAGTAACCCAATAGAGTTGGTGTTCTTAGACAGGTTGAAACCCTTGTCCATCCATCCAGTCGAAATTCCACCCCTGCCCAAGAAATAGATCTAAATTGAGGTTGGGGTTACCAAATCCTCCTGCATCGTCCATAAGGTTGAGGTTGAGGTTAACGTCAAGATTGGGTTCGGGTAAAGGAATGCCACCTTGCAGATACGATGATGAGTGACTAGGAGTTTGGAGCTGGGTGTTATATAATGGCAACGAAGGAGGATCTTGCGGTGTAGTATATCCACTTGAGTTTGTGGAGGTGTGTTTCTCAGGTATAGAGTTTGGAGGGCTCATTTGTTGCTGATATGTGGGCTGTAGAGGTGAATGTTGTTGTTGCTGTTGGAGCTGTTTTTGCTGCTGTTGTTGCTGCTGTTGCTGTTGCTGTTGTTGTTGTTGCTGCTGCTGTTGCTGCTGTAGCTGTTGCTCCTTGAGCTGCTTTCCGGCGACGATATTGACAGCTCCGAAATATGGTAATATGATTCTTCGCGCCTGGTTGCAGTTTTTGGTTCTGAAGCCCGGCACCACTGCTCCATCAGCATCTCGACACACGCACAATTTCTCTATGACACTCGCCGACTGATAGCTCACGGAATCCTCCCGTAAGTATGGGTCAAGACGAAGTATTCGTGCAACACTCATAGCTAGCCTCCAGTCCGCACGGGTCTGCGGGTCATCCACAAACGGAGAGCTCAGTAGATGGACTATAAGGAGAACTGTAGCCGTAAAAACTTGGAAATCAATCACCTTGCAGAATATACGGTCTGCACTGTGAATGTCGTATATGCCCTGATAACACTCGATAGTTTGCCTGGCCGATTCTAGAGCAGCATTATGACAGTATTGGCACCTTTTATCGGTATTCGCCTTAAGCATAAAAGGCAAATGCAGTATCATGCGCACGAAATGGTGGGCGAATTGTGACCAGAGTCGACTGCTTCTTTCTGTTTGATCCAGATGATTTATCTTAGCTGGGTCCCACCAATCGTCCCCCATCTGTTTACCCATGGCCTCTAGCTCTTGATCGATCTTCAGGGTAAGTGGTAAAGACATGTTGCCTCCATCCTGGTTCCTATCGATTATAGATCCTAGTGGAATGCAAACACGTAGCATGTGCGCTTCGCCTGGATCCATTTTTTTGACCTTCAACAGGTGTGTGATATGAGGCGCCAAGAGGTGAGTCGGGACTGAATAAGGCAATCCAAGGAGCGAACTCTGATAGAGGTCTGCGCATGCAAGCCCACACCAAATATGCAATTGGCGAACACCTAATGCATCGTCTGATGAGGGACGGTTGTTTGGGAGATGTAGACCGGATAGCTGAGCAAAATTTATCCCACGACGGGTCAGAAGCCACGCCTTGCGTGGGCGGCCGATGTTGCTATAATACTTGCCTGCCATATAAATACATTCTATGCCAGACAGAGACGAAGCAATGTCATCGTCGTCGAGAATATATTTTTCAATGGCAGCAAGACACTGTTCGACATACTTGTCCCGAGACATGGGGATCTTAAGGCTCTGGAGATCAAAATTCGTCGAGTCCTGGTCAATAGTCATGACAATGCTGAATAGAATCTTTCCGACATCAGCCGGGTTCTCGAGAGCTTCGGGCTTAAATATTTCTGGGAACCTGGCCCGCCATATGTTCCACACCATCGCCGTTGAGCCAAGTAGTTTTTTCAGCTGGACAGGGGAAGGGAGGAGCTCCCGTAGCGCGAGGGCCACGCGCTTTGATTTTATCGCTACCGGGTCGGCAGATTTCGAGGCCTCCGCATCGGGGTTCTTCTCATCTCGAGTGAATATGTGGTTATCAAATAAGGTCAAAAGAGGAGCTGCGTCTGGCCCGGTTCTCCCAAGATCGGTGGAATTGGATCGAGCCGGTATCGTTTCCGGAACTGTCTCCTGCGGACAGGCTCCTAACGCTTTGGTATCTAGAGTCGTTAAATGTTAGCAAAGTAAAAACGATCAAGAAATAGAATAAACAAAGCAAGGGAACCAACCCCGGTCAACGCTTTCGGTAGGCGAGCCCATGTAGGGCCAGCTTGCGCGCTCGTTCGATATACCGTTATCGCTCTCATCCATCCGCCTCACCATCTTACTCACGGTGTGCTCCAACGCCGCCACCCTTTCCCTCAAGCTGTAGCTCTGGTCTCCGACTCGAAGCTTCGCAGCCTCTGCCCTCATCGGCGCATGTTCTTGATCGATGCAGGAGGACCCTCGCGCATGGCACTCGTTGCATATCCCCGGCCGGGCGGCCGCATAAGTGCAGCGAATCTTTCGACGCCGGCCTACCACGGCATTAATATGACGGTTCTATGGACATTTCCCTTTTCTTTGGAATCCGGTGTAAAGGTCAGGTAGAAACGCACATTCATAGCAGCTCTTCGTCCCCTTGCGCATCTTCTTACGCTGCGGTTCCTGGTCGTGCTGCGACGTATCCGTGTCGCCGGACAGGGCTCGACGAAAGGACTCCATGACTCTGTTTGCAAGTAGTAAGAAGTGTCAGGCAGCTGTATTATCCGGTCGTGCAGGCACAGCAAATTTAAGGCGACGCTGGGCATCGCGATGTGGGTCTGGCGGCGGCTTTTATGTTGCTTCGATGGAAAGCTGAAGTCGTTAACCCCGAAGGTGTCTTACTAATGGAGGCTGCATTATTAATGCCGTGCCGACGATATAGATACGGGCACATGGACGAGGTTTAAATATTCAAGGGACTACTCCGTACATTTAAAGGAGAAGAGAGGGGTGGAAGTCGGCAGAATATAATCTCTAGTATTAATGCTGTGTCGCTATGCGTCTTTTACTATATATAAATCACATAATTCATAACCCACGTTAAGTCTTTAAGATGGGAAATATGCAAATGCCCAAAAATAAAGCAAAAAGAAAAGAAAAGAAAAGAAAATCAGACAGAATAAAAAGAAATTAGATAGGATAAAAAGAAATCATGCATCTCCAGCCTCGCTCTTCTTCTCCTGCAGTTTGTTCAGGTTCAATGGTTTGATGCAGACCGCCGCCAGAACAGAGATTCCGGCAAGTGCTATGCAGAGGATAAAGGTCACCTTCAAGCCGTCCCCATAGGCAGTAATGACGCCCTCAAGATCCTTCCCAGAGAATACCTTGTGCAGCTCCGAAGCTCCAGTTCTAATAACTAGAGCCGGGTTCACGTTGGGCGCCAACTGGGGCAATTTCAGAAGTAGTCTGTTCACGAATGCAGTTTGAGCGGCAGACACCCAGATGGCGGCTCCCATCGTCTGCAGGAAGAGAATCATGGCAGTGGCGCTGGAGAGATCTTCAGGCTTTGCTAGAGCTTGGCTGACAATGACTGGAATCTGGAGGGCGACACCTCCTCCAATGCCGGCAAGGAGCTGGTATCCGATCCAGGTACCCGCGGGCGTGGAAATGTCAAAGGTGTAGACTAGCCCGGAGCCAATGGTGAGGATGACAGAGCCGAGAACCATCAGGTAACTGAGATGGCCAAAGGTAGCAATCAGGCCACCGGAAACGGTGGAGAAGATACTGACCGCGAGTACAAATGGCAGGTTTCTAATTCCAGAGTCTGAAGCGGAAGTGTGCTTGATCGACTGGAAGTAGATGGGGAGGTAGTAGATCAGGACGAAGAACGGCCCAGCAAAGAAAAAGATGTAGATGGAACTGATCATGATGTTGTATGTCTTGAATAGTCGTGGCGGGAGGAGTGCTCTGTCGCCCATCCACCATTCATTGACAATGAAAACGATGACCAGCAGACCAAAAGCGACGAGTGTGCCGATGACATCTGAGTCGGACCATTTCTTGGTGGTTCCTCCCCATTGCATCGCCAGCAGGAAACTGATGACCGCCGCCATGATGGTAAAGGTTCCCACCAGATCCATCTGCAGGAGCTTCTCGCTCAGACGAGCCTTTACCGGCCTGGAAGCCGGGGGGGCCGTGAAGAAAAAGAAGATGATAGCCGCGCTGATAGCTCCAACTGGGAGGTTGATATAGAAGCACCATCGCCAGGACACCTTATCCGTAAACACACCACCAAGGAGGGGTCCGATTGCACTAGCAACGCCATAGGTCGCCCCGAGGATACCGGTGAACGCAGGTCGTTGTTGAGGTGGCACCGAAAATCCGATGATCGTGTAGACACCGCCAGTCAAGCCGGATGCACCAGCACCGGCAATTGCTCGACCAACGATCAGGGTGGTACTGTTGTTTGCAACAGCACAGATCAAAGAGCCGATTTCAAACACGAAGATGGCGAGCATGAACACAGTTTTGAGCGGGAAGTATTTAAAGGCTTTCCCCCATGTGGACTGGAATGAAGCCACAGTCAGGAAAAACGCCGATCCGTACCATCCCACTTGGTCTAACGACTTGAATTGGGCAGTAATCGTTGGGATTGCAGTTGCAACAATGGTCATATCCAAAGCAATGAGGAATATAGAAAGAATAAGAGCGACAATGATGAATGCGAGGGCAAATTTGCCGGGATATTCTGTTTGGTCTTCATCTCCGCTGGATGCAGTGTTGTTTGCTGTCACAAGCCCATCCGGCTTCTCAGTTTCTATCTGGAACGATGCTGAGGAAGGGTTGTGAGAGCCCTTGGGAAGGCTGTGGGCATCTCCCTGTGCTGTATGGCCGGACAATGTCGACAAAGGTCGCTGGGGAGTTGACCTCTCGGTCCCTAATGCTGTATCCATGTTGAGCGTATGTATGATGGGATTTTCTTTTGGAAAGGGAATTGAAAAAGAATCTATGTCAATGGAATGATGATATTGACGAGGCTATATAAAAGTAATTGGATGCTATATATTCCGTAGAGATCCGTCCTGGCGAAGGATCTCTAACAGATATTTATATACGGACATCGTGCTATCCGCAGATCTCAGCCTTGAATCATGCGATCCTTAGGCTGAACGATCGGCAACCAACCAGTGCCGGCTGCGGCGTAAAAGCTCATGCCTTCCGACTCCATAATGAGGTAATGAGCAGTAAGAATGATGTTGGCTCGTTATCGTGGACACGGTGAGCCGCGATAATGATTCTCGCCGGGCGCAACATCTCTCCGTTCTTGTCGCCGGGCCTCCGTACAGCCCTTGCAAAGGAGATACGACGTGTGCGTCAGTATGAGAAATTCGTCCGGAGTTAGCAACAGGTTCGTCCGGCCTGTCTAGATTATGGATATCCAATCTAACGATGGGCAGGATTAAGCTGGAGTGCCTGAGTCATATAACTCTTCTCGAACATCCATACGAAGTCGGGCATGTTAGAAACACCTCATCTGGCGGGTGTGGGTACACGAAAGGGGCCGACGCGCCAGTCAGGAGCCTGGATCCATCAGCACAGGGGCGCGCTTACCACGGTGACATGGAGATAACGTTAAGGCGAAGAAGCATCGAGATGGAAAAACGCGTTTGACGTTTGATATCAAGAAGAAGAAGAAATCGCGGACAAAAAGTCGGAGAAGCGGCGTGATTAGGTAATCCGGCTATTGCTTTTGTCCGTCCGTGATGACTAAGCGTAAAGTCCGCCAAAAGTCCGTCAAAAGACACGAAAAGACGAGATAGAAGAGAAGAGAAGAGAAGAGATAGAGATAGAGATAGAGGATAGAGGAGAAGGTGGAGTTTGCCATGGGCTTCCACTACACTGACGTTCTCGAGAAACACAACTGGGTCGGCGGTGGACTCGACGCTTATATCTATCACGTCAGTCCTGCCATTGTGGTGAAAACTGTTCGTCGTGACCGAACCCCTGAAGAAGAGGCAGCAGAGCATCCTTTCCTCAAGGAGATCGCGTTCTACAAATGCCTTAAAGAGCGCCAAGATCGATGCTCAGATATAGTCGAATGTTTTCTCGTGCTCCCAGACCATATTTTTCTATCATATTGCGCACATAAGGCCATCGCCCAGCGCTTCTATGAGCGTCAGGAGCGAGAGGCAACGTCAAATGGGATTTATGGGCGTCTTATCGGTGTGAAGGAATACGAGGATCCTGCTCTTATTGCTCGATGGATACAACAAATGACCTCAGCCCTTGAATATGTCGAAAAAATGGGCTTCTGTCACAATGATCTATATGCAGGCAACTGTCTTCTTGACACGAATTTTAACTTGAAGCTGACTGATTTTGGTCGTGCTACCACCATCGGACAGTTTCTCGAAGGTGCCTTGCCTCCGCGAGCTAAGCCAATACTTGCTGGGCCGTTGAAAGGCACATACGGCCTCTGTTCCGCTAGAACCGAATAATTTGCAGTTGGAACGCTGCTGTACTTTATGGTATATGGCCATGAACCCTATGACGATACCATTCTCAGCTCGGAGGAATGGGATCGCCGATTTGGGGGAACGGAGTTCCCGGAACTTCATCGCCATAAAATCTTTGATGATCTCATTCTTGCTTGTTGGTATAATGTCTATCCTACTATGGCTTTAGTAGCATATGATTTCAAGCGCAAGACAAAAGACATTGCATCAATTGCAAAATATGAGACAATTGATCACACAAGGGAGAGAAACACTTGTGAGGCGCTTATTCGGAAAGGGATACTTGGGCCTGACCTGGCACTTCGCTTTCAGCCATCCTGGCAAAACTATCTACATGCAGGGAAAAGTATGTTCATTTGGCGGATCCTGTTCGATCTCCCAAGAAAACTCCGGTCATGGTTCTGGTCTTGATCAATGATGCGCTTGAATCGAACTTTGCATACTTTGCAACTACACGAGGAAACCAACATCTGTATATTACCAGGGAAAGGAATGGCGTTATTGAACGGCTTCCAGTTGTCTAGCTTATTTTCGGTTATTTAGCCTACTCCGTGCTCATGCATGAGTTATAGTCCTTCTAGTGACATTTCATTATTAAATTATGATCATGGAATCAGATATCTGTAACCAATGAATATGAAGATATTCTCACAATGACTTGGGCACTTCTCATCCTAATGTAACGGTCAACACCGAGTCTAATGTTTCTTTTCAAAATAATCACTTATGACTAAATGAAAGTTCAAAGGAGATCATGAGCCACATACTCTCGGATCCTCCTCCCTTGTGCTGGGCCTGGGCAAAGGTTGCTGTAGTCCGCTGTACGGAGTACGAGCATCATGTTTCAGGCTCTCTCCTCCCCCTGTTCGTGGAAAAATGGCTGTTGCCCTGCCGATAAACGGCCAAACAGCGTCAACGTCACCGCCCTTGCAGCCTGGATAGCATGATGGGCGGGACCATGAAGACCTAAGGTAGATAACCTTGTGTGAAAATCAACTTACTGCGTAATGCATGTCTGCCTAAACATAACGAGAGGAAGAGAGAAGAGAGAAAAGGTGATGGATGATCCAACAGGATCCGATGGACAACATAGTGCAACCCCGAACATATTAACCACGATCCAGCTGAATCCATCTATCCCCCTTATAAAGCCTTATACGAAGTACAAGGTACGGTGATTACATCTGACCATCTTCTCTCGAACAGCCAGAACAATGGCTATCACCGAACTCGCCGTCCTTAAACTGAGACCAGCGGCGTTGACAGCCGACAACAAGCCCAATGAAACAACTACATCTTTCCTCCGCGGTGCCAAACAGGGAATGGAATCCTACACTGGTTTCCCATTCTACATCTTCACGCAGCTAGAGGATCCTGCATACGTCTACATCGTCGGAAACTGGGAATCCCTGTCCCAGCACTATGACGACTGGATTCCATCGGATGCAAACCAGGGCCTACTCGAGAGTGGCAAGGATCTGTTCGATATAGCCGGGCTAGCACATCTTGATATCGATCAGCAAGAGCTCGGGCTCCCGTGTGATTCACCAATGCTGGCCCTGGGATGGTTCCATATGCTCCCCGAACAGAAAGAGGCATTTATCAAGGCATGGGAAGCGAACGTTCCTTTTTTGAAGCAGTTCACGGCCCCACATACAGTTCGAAGTGGCTGGCGCATCGATGGGGAGAGGAAGGTCGACGGCAAGGAGGTGACTGTTAAAGACGAAGGGGAGCCCGAGGTCGAGGAATTTGTTGCATTCACGGGCTGGCGAGATGTTAGCCATAACGACTCGTTTGCACAGTCAGAGGGATTCAGTCAACACCAGCAGCTTGTTGACCACGTAACAAAGGTCGAAATGAAGCGTCTTGTAAAGCTAGATCTTTAATTAGGTTATATCCTGTTTTTCATATTGTTTCTTTCACAATTGCTAAGCATCAAGCCTTAGAAACGTGAAGATCACAGATTGAATATATAAACTAAATGGTCAACAAATAACCCTTTGCCTTTGCCCTCCGTAGCCTATACACTCAAATGCCTAACAATAGATTTTCTATCTTGACAGTCAATTTTCAATAGTCTTAACCCATAGTAGCCACTCTAAGCAAGATAGATTCCGTTGCAATAAGGTTCCCGAGCCGATGCTAGAGTGAAGCGTATACCTGCTCCACAATATTGATGGCCGTTTTTTCGTCCAGGATAGCTCCAAATCTAGAAGATGGTAAGTATGTAATTAAGATGACAGATAGTGTAGACCAGGAAGCTGATAGGGGTAATATGCATACCCAAAGCATTGAATGTTTTTGACCAAATCTTCGCTTATCCGCTGCAGACCCTGTGGATCCAGCTTGTAGAACTTGGGATGATCACTGATGAGCCGCCATGCCTGTACTGGTGTGATTTCTCCATCCAGATTAAGCGCTCCTGCAAGCTCGAACAGCCTTTCTAACTCGCTGGCAGGGATTTCCCATGTAGATTGGTGATACAGCACTGGCGGGCTACCAAGTAGAAGTGGCGCCTGGAGAGTGAGCGCATGGCCAGAAAAGCCCTGTCTTCCAAGAACACGGTGGCGCAAACAGCAACGCTCAAGACTAGAGTAGAAGTTAGCCAGAAGTATCTCCATGGTGGCCGCGACTAGAATAGCCGGAAGGGAGGATATTACAATAAAACGAAATCCACTGCAACCTGGGTCGCGTCAAAGTGATACGGGTGAGGCTGTGGTGGGACGTATTGCTGTGATTCTTGTCCGTTTGGATCGTTCTTTGGACGTATTTGAAGTTCGCTGTTGAATTCCTCTGGTCGAGGCTCATCATCTATACTGAACTCGTTGGCAGGAGCAGATGATGAGAAGAAACGCGCTGCTTTATTAAAGACCTTGCGTGTGAGTGTTACCCCAAATCCTTCCGGGTATACTGGGGGGATCTTCTCGGGCCCATCACCGATTGAAACTTGCAGTCTCTGGCCGAACCCGGGCTCACCAACGACGGTGACAGTGGCCAGGCGATCTCGCGGTCTGGTCTGTGGCATGAGAATACCATGTGCAAGCATAATCTCTCTGAGAATGCTGTTTTCCGATGTTAATCGATTGGTATCGTTGGAAACGGATTCTCTTTCGTCTCGAAGCCGGAGTAACTCTTGCTCTAGAGACTTGATGTATTTCTCCTTTCGCTCACGATGATTACTGTATCAAAGACCGGTCTCAGATGGCGTCATGCACTATGGGAGACTAGAGAAAGAGGGAGAAAGCCGAGATAGAAAACACCCACCGTTGGGCTCTCCTGACCTGATCCCGCCGCCTTGCGTGCGCTGTTTTGGCTTTATCACCACTGTCATCAACGTCGATTGAATCTGAGGTACAGCCTTAGTATAAATTGTCAAACTAAGGGAGTAGCATGGCGAGACGGGTTGAATGCACCGCTGTCAGGGACCATATTGACTCGATCCTGACACTTTGACAAGAAAAATATATATATAATAAGTTTTGAAACGAGTAGCTCTCACAACTCCCTTTGAACAAAAAAGCTAGGCGGTGTTTGCAGGCTTGGGGGTACGAGGGATCATCATGCTTGGGCCATGGAAAGGAGCACCGGAGGCAAACCATGGCGAATAAGGAACGCAAGCAGCCGTGACAGATAAGGCCCACGACGAAGAGCAAGTAGATTCCCCGTCACCAAGTCGAGTGGAAGCGGGAGTCAAAAGGGGGCACTATGCATCTGGATTCCAAATGGTGAGTGGACATGCCTGCGACTTACCATGTGGTTCTTTGGAATCATTGTTCAAAAACGGAAGTTTCTTTTTCGATCGCTCCCACAGCGTCTCTAGGGTATCGCCGTACGGGTCGGCCTGCGATTGGAGACCAGCGTCCGCCATCTTTGGGGGGACAATGCGGGTAATATGGAGTTCGTCTCTTGTCGCTCCCTGTCCGTGGGTGCAGCTGCTGGGCTGCGCGGCTTTCCTGCCTTCGGTCGATGGTGATTTGGTGGCCGGTTTATATGTAGCGAACCCCCTGCCCGGCTCCCGAGATCTAACTCACGCCAGACCTTTTCACCGTTGTGGTAGATCGTTCAAAGCAGGAGACGGCACTGAAATAGTAGTCTAGTGGCCCTGGATTCCAAATCATTCCTGTGTTTCCGTGCTTGTCGCTAGTTATCGCAAACTCTAACACAAATTGCTGTGTATCTATAGCAACGAGCTAATATATGGCGGTAAATGAGCCAGCCATCGAGGTGATTATTGAAACCGGGGATGCACCCCCTTGAAACAGACCGGTGAGTCGGGTCCGCGTATCGTTCGCTTGTCTAGTAATCATTCAAGCTCAAAGTCCCCTTTTTGTTGAAGCCGAGACGTGTTTTTTTGTTATTTTCTTGATCTCGATCGAAGCGTCTAAGGGCTATAAATAGATATCATGTGATTCTGCTTAATAAGCATAGACGCCTTCTACCTAACTTTAACGACGATATAAAAGACGATATAAAAGACGATATAAAAGACGATATAAAAAGAGTGAAGACTGAATTTACATATCTTCTTAGAGTCAGACTAAAGAAAGAGAGTTGAGGCGTTTCAACCAAGATTGACTAGTTAACGCTTTGCAAAATAGGCGGATAGCTTGCCGACCGGGTTATCGACCGGGAACGCCCAGCGGTAGTGCTCCATAAAGGACTCTATATCTCTGTCCATCTCTGCGCATTTGACACGCCGTTGAGCGAGGGCTTCCCTCTTGTTGTCATCCAGATAAACGGTCTGTTGCAATCCAACCTCGCCCACCCAGTGACCAAAATCAGTCCCATCCAGCACAACCTCGAATCTCTCGTCGATTTTCCAGACGTCCCTGGATGTCGTAAATCGCGCCAGCACTTCCAGGCCGGAGTCCCTCACATCGCAACCGCTCTCCTCTGTAGGAAGATATTCCACTCCACGGACAAATTGTTGAACTAGCTTCAGGATCTCACTGGGCTCGGAGAGCTCTTCGAATCGGGAGTTAGTGTAAGTTGAATTCAGATGATCTGTTCGCACTTTCGCCTGCCAGGCGCCGTTGCGTCGTCGTACCCAAATTCCATTCGTCGTCAGTAGTTGCTGGCGGTCGAAGTACTGGTCTTCAAATGTCCTCTGGCCAACGTTCTTTAGATGGAGGAATTGCGGTGAGCCTGTGCTAGAACGGAATATCTCGTTTGATTTTGGGCCGCATGAAAATTTTCGCTCGACTTCAAGCACTGAGCGGCGAAGACATAGAACAGTGGTTGGACGCATTGTTCGTAACTGAAACTGGGTTTCTCATATCAGTTATGTGGAAATTTTATCTTTTCCGATGAATAGTTCATCAAATGGAAAATAAATGAACAACAGAGGGGGATAAAGGGAACCCCCGTACCCCTTATAAACAAAGAAACTTGATCGCGGCTCTTTGGCGATTACCCCTTACACCCCGGCTTATTTTCCAAGCCACCGGGTACGAAATGAACTACCGCAGATTTCTGGAAGTTCTATGATAGGCCGCGCTTTGGATTCCGTCAATGAACATTGTTGATGTAAGCTCTTACACCAATGAACCATCGTGTTGACAATGCTGCATATCCGAACCGGGAGCTATTGCTTCATCTTCAGTTTCATTACATTGGAGGAAGTTGCATCATTGTTTTCATTTTCATCTAGGCCTAACCCACCTTTCCATTATATGAGCAGCGGGAGTGATATACCCAATTGTCTCTTGCCAACGTCATGAAGCAGATGTCTAGAACAGTTTGCTCCATTGATGGAGGCTCTTTTTGTAAAACAGGGAGGGAAATAGATTTTACTGGCTTCTTTCAAGCTGGCTCAATTTCCATGCCATGGTGGAATATACTAAAGCCATGTGCAACACGCCTATGGTGTGAAATGAATATTATATATTCCTTCGCTCTGCCATGTAAACTGTACCTATTCTAGAGACAGGCAATTTACTGGCTACACCTCTACATCACCCTTTACGGTTTGCCAGTTAGCCCCTGCGAGAAACCTCCCAGAATGCCGTTATTCAGAAGCTTTCCCGACTTATCAGTGCAATCGCCGCGCTACACGGCCTGGCTCGCCATCCTCCTTACCGTTACATTTTGCATCTTATGCGAGCGGCTTGCCCGGAGATTTAGACCTACTAGAAAGGCCCCGGTTTCTGTCAATTACCACTTTACCCGACAATGTAACAAATCCTGCGGGTTTTGCTTCCATACCGCCACCACGTCGTTCAAACTATCAGTAACGCAAGCGAAAAAAGGCCTTTATCTTCTAAAAGCCGCCGGAATGCGGAAAATCAACTTCGCGGGAGGGGAACCGTTCATGTACCCCAAATTCCTCGGTCCTATGGTTCAATTTTGCAAGGCAGATCTGGGCCTCGAATCAGTATCGATCGTCACCAATGGCAGCTTAGTGAAGCGGGAGTTTCTAGAGCAGTACGGCCGGTATATTGACATCATGGCCGTTTCATGCGACTCCTTCGACGAACAAACCAACATCGATATCGGCCGAGGGAAAGGGGATCAAGTGACACAGTTATTCCGAATAGCAGGATGGTGCCGGGAGTACGGGATCAAGTTCAAATTAAATACCGTTGTATGCAACCTCAACCATCTGGAGGACATGAACGCGATCATCGAGCAAATCCGGCCGTTCAGATGGAAATGTTTCCAAGTTCTTCTTGTGCGCGGAGAGAATGACTCTGAGAAGACGTTGAGAGATGTGCGGAAATTCCAGATCAGCGACGAACAGTACCAGGACTTTTGTCGTCGACATGAACACCAGGCATCATTTGTTGCTGAGCCAAATAACCTCATGGCCAAGTCATATTTGGTTTTGGATGAATATATGCGGTTCTTGGATAGAGATGGCCGAGAGCCTTCGTCGTCTATCCTTGATGTTGATGTTTTCACTGCGTTGGGCCAGGTTTTCTGGGACGAGGAGAGTTTCAAGCAGCGTGGTGGTATTTACGACTGGAGTAGAGACACTACGCAGTCGGGTTGCGGAGTAGGTAATAACAAGGATCTGGATTGGTGAGCATCTGTATGTAGATGGACGAGGATATGCTGTTGACGGATGTTCGTATGTGGTTTGGAAGGGAGGAAATAGGGGTCATATCACCAGACGGCTGTCCAGTCTGTTAGCTGAGAGTATGTTGCATGAATGATATTGTTCCTAGATTTCAAGCTACATCGTCTACTGTTGTATTTTATAGCGAGTAGAGGAATGATTAACTAGATAAGAGAGTTTGCTTGAAGAGTGAATAGGTTGATTGAGTATACAGTCCAAGAATAAAGAGTCGAGAGAGCCTATGTATATATCTTGTTGTTACATGAAAGGGTAGGGAAGTATAGGGGTGAGGTAATTCTGGCCGTCCCCAAATAAAAACAGAAACCCCCAAAATTTCATAGACACAGACTCCGTTTGTTCTTTCCCAGGATCCCCCGCTTACAGATGTGATGTGGACGATATTAACAAAAGGGATGATTATAGAAATACATGACAAAAATTCTTTCAGAAAGTATGGGTAACGTGTGGTGACAATTAATCCCAGTTAGGCCGTTTGTTCATTTAGAGGACACGGGTGATCAAACCAGTGGCAACGGTTCGGCCACCTTCACGGATGTTGAATCGTTGACCGGCTTCGGCGGCAATTGGGTGGAGGGTCTTGCAAATCATCTCAACGTTGTCGCCGGGCATGGCCTTCCTGTCTTGGTCCTCTCCAGGCCAGCTGAAAGATGCGGCTTCGTCTGCAGGGGGGTATAAGTCAGTGATGGACAAGGCTAATTATAAGGTGGATTACATACCAGCAGTACGGATGAACATTTGTGGGCGGTACTTGTGAGTGAAACCGTTGGAACGACCACCCTCGGCCTCAGTTAGAACGTAAAGGGAGACCATGAAGTCAGTGTGGGCCTTGGTTGATCCGGGAGCGGCGACGACCATTCCACGTCTCAAGTCTTCACGCTTGATACCTCGGAGAAGGAGACCGGAGTTGTCACCAGCTCGGGATTCGTCACAAGACTTCTTAAAGGTCTCGATATCGGTGACCTTGGTCTTGATGGGAGTTTCAGATCCACCGATGATTTCAACGTCGGAATCCTTCTTGAGAATACCACGCTCGACACGGCCAGAGACGACAGTTCCACGACCGGCGATGGAGAACACTTCCTCAATGGACATGAGGAAAGGCTTATCGGTGGCACGCTCTGGGGTGGGGATCCACTCATCCACAGATTTCAAAAGCTCATCGATCTTCTCAACACCCAATTCTGGTCGTCGATCTTCCAGGGCGCAGAGGGCGGAACCGAAGATAATGGGAGTCTCTTCACCCTCGAAACCGTAGTGGCTTAGAAGCTCACGCATTTCTAGCTCGACGAGCTCCAACATCTCTGGGTCCTCGACGGCATCGACCTTGTTGACGAAAACGACGAGCTTTTGGACACCGACCTGACGGGCAAGGAGCAAATGCTCTCTGGTTTGAGGCCTAGAGAAGTATTAGCATTCCAGACTGTTCTACACAGAACTAGGGTGCATATCATTACATTTGTCCATCAGAGGCAGCAACGACGACAACGGCTCCGTCCATACTGGCGGCACCAGTAATCATGTTCTTGATGTAATCGGCGTGACCGGGACAGTCAACGTGAGCGTAATGTCTGTTCTCGGTCTGATATTCGATGTGAGCAGAGGAGATGGTGATACCTCGCTTTCGCTCTTCGGGGGCCTTGTCGATGGAGCCATAGTCGAGGAAGTTGGCGAATCCCTTCTCGGACTGACGCTTGGTGATGGCAGCAGTCAAGGTAGTCTGTAGGGATGGTCAGTTTCACGAATTGGGACAATGGGTGCCTGTACGCAAGGAGTTCGAACCTTTCCGTGATCAACGTGTCCAATGGTACCTATACTAACGATCAGATTTCTGCTAATACGGCCAATGGAATCATTCTCAGGCGCGCACTACTTACCAATGTTGACGTGAGGCTTGGTACGCTCAAAAGCAACAGCCATTCCTCGAGCAGACATTCTGTTGTGAGAGAAGACATACTGGACTGGGTTCATGGCAGATGGCCGCTGGGCAGCGAACCTGCTGGTCCGCAGCAGGACATTGAGGGATCTCTGTAAGGTAGACATGCTGACAGGCCTCCGCAAGAAAGGAATTGGATACTGAAGGGCGATTCTTGTTCCTTTTCCGTCGAGTTTGACCTGGTTAAAGCAAAATCTGAAGCTGGCTTGGAAGAAGTTCAGAAAAGTTTTTGGCCGCCAGGAACATGCTTAGTCATGGCACGTGATCGCATATAAAACTGACCTCAGGACGAAAGAAAGAAGAAGACAAGAGCTATTATGGCGGGATAGATAGGAGATGTGAGTATTACTGAGAGAAGAAAGGATAGATATTGCCTGTGGCATAGATTTTGGCCATTCTAAGGCCCCGAATACTCCGTACATCGATATATTACATCAGTCCAATACCCCCGTTTAAATAACCAGGGGAGGACTTTATAGAAGATCGTAGGACCTTCGAAAGATAAACTAATGGCACATGGCGAGACTCTAAGCCTTCTTCTTGTCCAGGATATATTCCATATGCTGCAAGATCTTTCCCATCCTAGGCTTCACCTCGGTGACACCGATTTCAAACAGCTTCTCTTCAACGGAGGCCAGAAGCCGGTTTGCCTCCTCTAGAGTAGCTCTTCGCTTCCTAGCCTTTTTCGTCAAGACTAATGTCACCCTTTTGCCCTTGGCTAGAAAGGTCTCCAGTTGGTTGAGCCGGTGCTTGAGGTCATGAGGGTCAATCGCCCAGTTCAGCTCTATCTGCTTTATCTGAACGCTCGTCGATTTGGCCTTGCGAGCACCTTTATTCTTCTCGACGCCCTTGTTCTGGTCCGCTATAGCCATGACCTTGCATATCGGGGGCTGGTCTTCCGTAGCCGCGCGGACTTGAACCAGGCAGTTTATCGACCGATCAAACTGCGTCAGGGCCTCCTTGAGTGAGATTGGTGTCCCTAACTCTCCATTCTCTTGGACAACTATCACTGTTTGGCTGGGTATCTCCTCATCTCTAAATGTGCGAGGTCGAGCTGAAGATGCAGAAGAGGACTTTGGAGAAGGTGTAGAGGACCTGGGAGCAGGCGAATATGGCTTTGGATAGGGCGTGGGAGAAGACGGAGGAAAGGTACCATAGGTTATGCGTATCGGGCGAACAGTTCGGGGAGCAGACGAGGACTGGTGGAATCTCAGCTGTCGAGTAGGGAGGGCATACAGTTGTTTCGTAGTTTGAATCGCCTGTGGTTCAATGGAGGCGATGAAGGTGCTGCGCAGAGCCTGCGCGGCGGAGAAGAAAGGGCGGAAACAAGTCATCGGCGGTCGTAAAGAGCGATCAAGCACCAAATGCTGCGAGTCTGCTATCCCATACAGCTCTGTCTCGTCGTAGAGACCGTCTGCATCAACGTCCGTCAACTTCGAGGTTTTTCTCGTCTCTTGTTGACCGAAAAGACATCGCCTTCTCTTAGCCAAGAACAAAACCAGCGAATGCGCCTTGGCACGCCCAGGATCCCGCGAACGAGGCTCACGACTTGACTTTTTTTTATGTTATAGGGGTTTTTTCAGGAGGCAAATACTATCATTTCTTCCTTCTTCCTTCTTGCTGTCTCTCAACTTGTTTGTCTTGTTCTTTGCAAGCGGAGACTGGGCCTCACCTTCGTTTGACCTCCTCGCCGGTCCATATCTACGGTTTCTCAGATATCTCCCCCCTTTGCGCGGATCCGTGTCCCTTCAGCGAGCTTGCATGTCCACAGCTTCCGGAGGCAGATCTCACCGTGCTACTTCGTCGACGGTAGATTCAGACTTGATTCTACTTCGGAGAGCGTCTTCTACGTCCAAACCCGCCGTCTCCGGCTCCGATATCGAGAGTATCTCGCCAGAACCCATGAAGGGTTCACCCGCAATCGCCCCAATGACGCAAAGCCAGAGATCTCGATACCTGAAAACAGGTGGAATACTCGGGTTTCTAATATTCTTAATATATGTCCTCTCGCCCTCTTCACAGCCGCAGCGTCTCCCCACCACCGGGCCAGATTCGTCGATGAAATGTACGAAACCCCACGACGCCTCCAAGCCCCTCATCCAGTATGCGTTGATGATCGATGCTGGTAGCACTGGTTCAAGAATCCATGTATACCGTTTCAACAACTGTGGCCCGACTCCGGCTCTGGAGAACGAGGAGTTTAAGATGACTGAGAAGAAGGAGGGTGGCTCCGGGCTCAGTTCATACCGCGAAGACGCTGAAGGCGCCGCTAAGAGTCTTGATCCCCTGATGGAAGTTGCCTTGAAGGCCGTTCCGGAAGAATACCGATCCTGTTCTCCCGTTGCCGTCAAAGCAACCGCTGGACTACGAATGCTAGGCGCAGAAATGAGTGACAAGATCTTGAAAGCCGTTAGAACACGCTTGGAAACCGTCTATCCGTTCCCAGTGGTCTCAGAAAAACAAGGTGGAGTTGAGATCATGGAGGGTAAGGATGAAGGTGTCTATGCCTGGATTACGACAAACTACCTGCTTGGAAACATCGGATCACCAGAGGAGACCCCAACTGCCGCAATCTTCGACCTCGGAGGTGGTTCTACCCAGATCGTTTTCCAGCCTACCTTCAAGGGCAAGGGACCGGATGGTCTCCCCGAAAAGATGCCCGAGGGAGATCACATTTATTCTCTCAAGTTCGGCGGTAGAGATTTCACTCTTTACCAGCACTCTCATCTCGGATACGGTCTAATGGCCGCCAGAAAAGCGATCCATCGTCACCTCATCGAAGCCAAGCATGAACTGAGCCCCAACGACAAAGGCTGGCTTAGCCAGAAAGTGGTCAATCCATGTATCGTTCCTGGAATGTCCCGCAGTGTCAACGTTACTCTCAGCGACGGCCATGACCTAGGCAAGGAAGTCGAAGTACTCATGGTCGGCCCCAAAGATCCCTCAGCTGCGCAATGCCGAAATGTGGCCGAGAAGATCCTCAAGAAGGACGCAGAGTGCAACCTTGCCCCTTGCTCGTTCAACGGAATCCATCAACCCTCTCTACGCAAGACCTTCGCTCAAGAGGATATTTTCATCTTCTCTTACTTCTACGACCGCACTTTCCCCTTGGGAATGCCCGACTCGTTCACCCTCCATGACCTTCATGAGTTAACGTCAACTGTCTGTGGAGGTGAAGCCAGCTGGGGCGTTTTCCAGCCAAACAGCACGGCCATGAAAGAGCTCATCGACCGTCCCGAGTACTGCTTGGACCTTAACTTCATGCTCGCGCTTTTGCATACCGGCTATGAAATGCCTCTCCACAGAGAAGTCAAGACCGCCAAGAAGATTGACGGAAACGAACTTGGATGGTGCCTAGGTGCCAGGTAAGAAATTATCTCCCTTCTTTACCCCTTTCCTTTCTTTTTAGATAAGTCGCGCTAACCACTTTTTACAATAGTCTTCCTCTCCTCAGCAAGAACTCTGGATGGGAATGCCGCATCAAGCAGATTAATTAATGACAGAGCAAAATAGACTTTAGATCTTTGTCTCCAATTCCCTGATTTTATAAATATCTTTTCTAATGAAGAAAATTAATTGGATGAAAACAACGCAGTGCTTACGATGCAAAGGGTGATTTACTTAGGGAATCTTCATACCCCCTACAGCCTTATTCTTTCTCTCTTGGGGTTAGGCGGGTATTGGTTGTTTATCCAGGCTGGTTTCTTTCGGTTTTCCTTCTTTGCTTCATTACCTTTTTATATCAACACTTATATTTTACACTGGTTTGCGTTTTAATGTTCTTAGCAGCTAGTAATGCCATTTTTTCTCCTCAATTCTTATCTATACTTTCGTTTTTTTGGTGTATTGATTGAGAATGAGTGTAAACAAAAGTTTGGTGTACAAATATGGATGAGTTGTGCTTCATAAAGTCGTCAAGGCTGGGTATCAAGCTCTTTTGCGTCGAGTGTCCGCTAGTAAAAGACAGAAAGGAGATAGCGAGATGGAGAAGTGAAGTGACTGCAAGGCCAGGGTACGGGCGTAAACTCGTCCTGTGTACAGATATGGTAGATTAACACTGCACTTGCAGCAACCCGTCGGCGGTCCAAGTAGGTCATGAGCCCATCTCTTCGATTTTCGGTTTTTGTAGATCAGCTTTATTTCCCATGAGTTTTCTGATGATGTTTTTCTCTTTTTTTGTTGGCTTTCCAGACGACCGCGAGGAATCGCTACTTTCAGAGCTCTCACTCTCGTCACTGCTATGTTCTCCATCTCCATCTCCGTCGTCCCCTTCCTGAAGAACGCCCAAGCCAAGGTTCTAGAAATTGAATGTTAGCGAAGTCCACCCAAACTATGCAAAACAATACTATTTGAGGGATATAATTGCTTACCATTTCAATGTATTGGCCTTGTCCTTCTTCTTCGCTATCAACCTCAAGACCCATCGCCTTGCCAGCAGCGATATCTCGTTCAAGGTCCTCATTTGCGGCTTTCAGGGACGGGATGAAGCTTGCAAGTCTCGCACGCAAGGCAGAATTGATTGGAACGTTGGTAGAAGGCCTTGAGGGCACCCTAGCCGATTGATCATGCATTTGTTCATCATCGGATGATGCGTCGTCAACCTCGGCCTCCGACTCGGATCCAGAGTCCGCAGAAGAAGAGGACGATGACGATGACGAATCCGACTCTGATTCTGATTCTGATTCCACTGGCTCAGATACTTCGGGTGAAGAGCGTCTGGAAGCAATTCTTTGACGGACTGCTGGCTTTGGCTCCGTGATAGACGCAGTCGAAGTAGGGGACTTGGATTCCGGTTTGGCGTCCGAGTCGTTGGACTCGCTGTTTGTTTCATCCATTTGGTTCTTGACACGGAAAGCCCATGCGCCAGACTCTAGTTTTGACCGTTTGGGAGAAGAACTTAGACATTGTTCGGCGTCCACTGGCCTTTTCAAAGGTGAATGCTCTGTACCAGGCATTATCGACAAGATAACAAGTAGCGTGTGAGGGTATGAGTAACAATCAAACACCAATGCGAAAAGGGTAAATGTTTCCAAGATATATGAGGAATAATTGCTTCCTATCTTGCAATCCCAAAGGTGAGGGCTTAAGTTGCCTCTTCCAGCTACTATGGGAATTGTATGGCAGCAAAAAAGTTCCACCAGGACGTTTCAGGATTTCAACTCCTCGAGCTGAGCACTTTCAAGTGAGGGACGAGAGATATAAATATATTCCGACGCCCAGAGAAAGGGGCTGTCGTTAAGAGGTATCAATGCGGGTATCAATATATGTCGACCTTGAAGTAGTTTTTTCCCCGTGAAGAAATATTAAAATCAAAAGAATCGCCCCAAGTAGCGTTGCTTAGTCATCTGGTGCCCCTTCTAAAGCCCATACGTTGAGTTTTATAAATATCAGTTATCCAAGGAACATGGGAAAACAGGTAATAGTAAGAAACTTTGTCGGCGGTTACTTGCGAAGGGGCATATAGTTCCTAGAGATACCATATTTGACCAGGTTACTTTTGAGTCTATTAGTGAGAGAGTAGGGAAGCAAAGCGAGATAGGGGTTATTCAAATTACTGGCGAGTTGATCGTTCCATCCGCGGAATGTACCATTGACCTTGGCCATGTTGCGTTTGAGCATCTGATGTCTAAAGTGAAAAGGTGTTCAAGATTGTCAAGCCTAGATGAACTACGTCGAGACGTTTTAACAAGTCTTAGGGTTTGTCGTCTCAGGAGTTCTGGCTTCAGGTTCGCTCACGGCACCGCATATCAGCTTATAATACTTCTCGCAGGCTTTCTTCTTCTGCTCAAGATCCTTCTCGAAAGCGAGGTGGCGGATCCGGGCTGCAAGTGCCGCGATAGATTCAAACTTCCCCTTCCAGCAATCATTCATAATCTGATTGATTGGATCCTCGAGGTCCATCTCTGGGCATACGCGATCCGTAAGTCTATCAACTAGATCTGGTCCGTATACTCCTGTCCAAAGCCCTGTTCCTTGGACCATGTCCCAGAAAATAGAACCCAAAGCGAATTGTTCGGTGTCAGCACCAGCTATGCCAAACGAGCCGCCATGTTCTGCATTTCCTTTGTTAGCCCCTACTGGGCGGACATAGGGATAGTCGCCAACCTCTACATCGTCACCAACTCTAAGTGCATGATCAAAATCGACTAGTCTGAGGTGATCTCCTTCGATGAACATGATGTTCCGGGGGTTGATATCGCCATGTGCGTAGCCTAGATCCTCAAGGCAAGCTACAGCCTCTGACAGTTACTGCATCCATTGAAGTATAGGGCGCGGCTTCTTATTGGAGTTTATACGCTCGTGAAGTGTGCCATTCTTGTAAAGTTCCATAAAGATAAGGTCAGGGGCGCAGAGGAGCGAGTGGGCTATGAATGGGCACGGCACGGACTCCAGCTGCATAAAGATGGTCTGTTCATGGCGTATATGTTCGCCACCGGGTTTATAGGACACCTTGACGCAAATATCGTCGCCAATTGATAGCAGAGCAGAATGTCCTCCTGCCGCGTAGATAGTGGAACCGGGGTAGATTGTTAGAATCTGTTGAATCAAGGGATTGACATTGTCTGTATTTGTCGGCGACGAGGAACCGCCGGTTATTCTGGGGAGAAACGCGCAAAACGTCTCGTATGAAAAGTTGAGCCCGTTTGAATTCACTCCCATTATCAAGAAGGGTTTGTATATACTGGACTGGGCTAATGGTCAACTTCCATATCACGTGATGATGACCAAAAGGTACAACTTCTGAAGGGAACAACGTCGACAAAACGACAAAACGACGACGACGGCAGTGATGAAGACATACGCAGACAACAGGCTCAGTCAGGGTCTACGGGGGCCGTCGGCTCTGTTTCGAGCGTGTTTCGCCCTTGCGGATGCCCCAGCCGGACCCTGAGAAACCCGTTGGGTCAAGCTTCAGCCTCGTCGGGAAGTGATACACCAGCCATGGGCCAATAAGCCAGCGCGCTCGAGATACTTGTCATGCAAGGAGTGCACATCGAGCAACCTGTGGCTAGGAACCAACCCTGTCCAGGGCGCCAACGGCCCGCGATTCGTCTGGCGTTGCTTTGTCTGACATCCTCAAGATCGTAAGCTGGTTTCAGTTCTTTGACGACACTGCATATCCCCGGTCTTTAACTGGTACGGCAGGGGTTCTTATTGATGCCTCTTGAAGGAAGCACATATTAGGCGCTTGCCACTGCCTGTTCCCCGCTTCAATGGAGCCCTCGACCCTGGAATGAATGCTCAAATACTCCGTACTGAGCGTGGGGTTTTTTTTTCCTTTTACAATATATAGACGGTCCTCCTATCTACATTCTCTGTCTATTATCCACCGCTAAGCTCCTCCAAAGCAAAAATGACCATCCAACCCCCTAAATTTACCGCTCTTGAAGCTGTGTCAGAGGACGAGAGCCAGTCTCCTAACCCAACACGCAAGACTCTCCATCAAAACATCATAGGGAAGCTGAGGCCCTTGCCTTTCCAATACCGCTGGGCCGTATGGCACGAAAAGAACTCCGAGTCTGCCAACTACGGTGATAGATTATACCCGCTCCACGACGACGTTGCCGACATCGCTACGTTTTACCGGATATACAATAATTATCCATGGGACAAGATCAAAGTTCGTGACACAGTGCACATATTTCGGAAGGAAACGAAACCTGTGTGGGAAGACCCTCAGAATATTAAAGGTGGATGCTGGACATTTCGAGTTCCCAAATCGAAGAGTCAGGCGTTCTTCCACGAAGTAGCCATTCTTTGCATGGCGAATGAGTTCCAGGCCGCCGTGCAAGCCGGTATGAATCTATATATTCTTACCCTCTCCAAGTTTCCCTGGGTCTAGAATATTTCTCCTCTGACAACTACATTTAGAGCGCGATCATGTACTTGGTGTCTCAACATCTGCTAGGTTCAACTCCAACTTAATATCTATTTGGAATAAACAGGGGTCAAACCCAAGAGCCATTACAGCGCTAGAGGATGTTATAATCCAACGACTCTCACCTGAACTGCGCCCGACTGCCGAAAAGTCCTACTTTTATAAACGTCATGATGAACATGACGGATACCAAGCTGCTGTGGAGGCAGCATTAGGTACCTCTGCCGGGGTCTGAGACCACTAGAGAGCTTGTCGAGAGCTTGTCGAGAGCATCAGCCAGCGAGATAAACGGAGCAAGTGCTACTTTTTTCCCTTCTACCCATGATTGATAAGATATATACTACTAAGGCATCAGGTTCTTTACGTTATCATGCATCATATACGGAGTTGATTTTCACACATTTATTATAACAATACAAGATATGCAAATTGGTTGAAATATCCTAATCTGGTCCACTTGTTTCTTACCAAAGTGTAGACCCAAACATTTCCGTACCTTTATCATAACTCCGTATTAATACATGGCAATTAGTATAAGTTATAGTACAGATCCAAACATTTCCGTCCCTTTATCATAACTCCGTATTAATACATGGCAATTAGTATAAGTTATTGTACAGATGTCTTAGGGCAAGACAATGACGCTTAACGACTTGAATCTCGACGCCTGCTTCTCCGTTCGTCTTTATCGCCGCTTGCTGCGCTGGACTCCTTTCTAGCCGCGCCAGGAACGTACCGATCGATATCTGGTAGCCTTTCTCGATCTCGGTCGCGGTCACGGTCTCTGTCTCTGTCCCGATCCCGATCCCTATCCCGATCCCTATCACGGCCTCTGTCACGGTCCCTGTCACGGTCTCTGTCACGGTCTCTGTCACGATCTCTGTCACGATCTCTGTCACGGTCTCTATCGTGGTCTTTGTCACGATCTCTGTCGCGATCTCGATCCCTATCCCTGTCTCTGTCTCTATCACGGACACTGTTTCGATCCCTCTCTGGAGTCCTGGCCCTTCGTTTTGGGGACCGACTCCGCGTTGAAGTTGGAGGAACATATCGATCAATATCTCCACCTGCAGTTCTCGAAGTAGACCTCGCCCGACGAGTTCGGGAATTCGATCTTTCTCTCTCTCGATACCTCCGGCGAGCTGCTGAGCGTGAGCGAGAGCGAGACGGGGATTTGGACCTCCTAGTGGGTCGACGAGAGACGGCTCTAGAGCGGGATCGTGAGCGAGCGCTAGGGCGATAGCTGCGATATTCGCCTCTATTCTCACGTTCACGGTCACGTTCTCTTTCTCTTTCTCTCTCTCGACCCCTGTCCCTATCCCTATCTCTGTCCCTATCCCTTTCAACCTCCCTGTCGCGGTCTCTGTCCCTACCCCTATCTCTATCTCTATCCCTGTCTCGATCGTGAGGTCGATATTTGTCCCTGTCATCTAGACCTTTGCTTCGACTCCGACTACGGCTATGGCGCCTAGATCTTGCACGTATAGAACGGTCATCTCGGTCACGCCTATCACGGTCTCCAGGTCGGTATAAATCAAAGTCGCGGGGACGTCGTTCTGACTCTCTCCTATCGGTATCTGCATCGCGATATCTATCGTCGTGCCTTGAAGACCTCCTTGTCCTAGTTCTGCTTCTAGATCTGCTGCGTTCACGGCGTCGACTATGGCTGCGGCGGCTATGGCTCCGGCGGCTGTCGCGATCTTCAGTCTTCGATTTGGCTAGGTCAAGAGAAGGGGTTGTTGCCTCTGTTTTTGCTTTGGAGGGCAAACTTCGGGTCGTGGTAGTAGGTTGTGTAGCCTGGCCGTTTTCTAGAGCCTCTGCCTGCTCAAAATCGAACTCCGGCTTTTGTCGCGATTTCGCAGCAAGCTCCTTGCCTTCCTTCAGGAGCAATTCAAGAGCCGCATTTTCCAATGCCTTCTCATCCACAGGAGGAGCTGAAGGCTTTTGTACTTTAGATGTATCTCGAGGTGTCCCGCTACCATCCTTTCCGCGGTCAAGGTCAGAACGTCGTCCCTTGTCTCTGTCGTAGTCACGGTCCCGGTCCCGGTCCCGATCCCGTTCTCGGTATCGTTCTTTTTCTTCTTGCCTCCTCCGTTCATAGCGTTCGTCACGCTCTCGTTCTCGTCGTTCCTCTCGCAGCCTATCTTCCTCACGCTGCTTTTCTCTTTCTGCCCGTCGTTTTTCCTCCCGCTCTTCTCGTTTTTTCCTGTCTTCTTCTTCCCTTTGCTTCCGTAACTCGCGCTGCCTCTGTTTCTCTTCAGCTTCTGCCCTCTTTCTCTCCTCTTGCGCCTTTCTTTGCACCTCCAGTTCTTTCTGCCTAATCTCCTCGCGCTCTTCCCTTTTAGCCTGGACACGGTCCTCGTACTCCGCGTCCGTTGTAAGGCCCCTAGCTATTTCGACATTGGCCGCCTCCTCGCCGATATCTTGAACACGAATTTTGCGAACGGAGGCCAATATTTCGTCAAGGTGGTTGGATATTATACCGTCAACTGCTTCTTCTATTCCGGAGTGGAGGTCACTACGATCGACTGCTCCAGATATAAGTGTTGCTGCCTTTCCTCTTTCGCGAGATAACAAAGATGGGTCACGCTCAATTTCAGACTCGGCCATTTCAGTTAGCGACGCAGTAAACGAGTCTTTGGCCTCCTACACACGTATAAAAAGTAGGGAATTAGCAGGGGTGAGCTGAGCACTACTGGAAACCAAACTGAACGCACACTGTCATTAAATTTGGCCCAGACTTCTTTCCGGACCGCATCGAAGCCACCTTTCTTCTTGAAAAAATATAAAAGATTGTCAATTGTAGCTCGCTGGGTCGTAGAAACTGGCAGCTCTGATAATTTGAATTTCTTGCGACGCAGACTCTCCATGCTTGAACCGACGCGCTTTGCGCCAGACATGTCTATATCTGTTTCAGCCATCATGGCCCACGCGCGCTTGAAGCTCGGTCTTATCCTATAACACCGAAAGGCTCAGTCCATATCGTCCTAGAGAGTGTAGCATCGTCGTGTGCTTTCTTGTCGAACTGCGCCAGAGAGTTTCCCCCATAGTGAAATTGATATGCGGAGAAATATAAACCCGAGCCCGCGATGAACTTCAAATCAACAACCAACGACGACCTCAGAAGTCGAAAGCAGAGCGAATAAAACAACATATCGGCATTGCTCTCCCTGGGAATGCTTTATTGACAACTTCCAATCGAGAGCAGAGCACTCGCGTCAATTTCCGGTCTGATCACCGCGTGAACCAGTTTCACCGCCGCCACTCTCTCTTCCCGCAATTCATCGGATACACTCGTCATGCCTGTCCATAAAGTGCTCTTCTGGAGCGGCTTCGGTTTGTATTCCCTCTTCCCCGGTTTATTTGTGGTCAATTGCAACTATATATTTGAATCTGCCTGCATTTGCCTGCCAATTGTGCCGGTTAGGCATACTTGTTCCATACATATCTAACAAAGTTATCTACAGGCGTCGCCGTCCGACTATGGCAGCTCGGAATTGAAATGCGCCCATTTTTCAACAAAGAATCACTATGGGTTTATCCTCTATTTGCGACCGTTGGCGGAAGCTTCGGATACTGGCTAGAAGGTGTGGAGAGTCGACAATTGAAGATGCTTGCCGACAGGAAACAGATCCTCCTCGAGAAACGACGAAGAAGAGCCGAGAGGGATGGAGACGAGCCAGTCGGACTCGGCAAAGCTGAACAGGGAGGCATTCTGGCCAGTACTTCCTAAATGGAACCCAAATACCCGATGTGATCGCTGTGCGAGAGGACCCGGCCAGTATATAGAAGGGTGGAGGCACTGGGGGAAGAAATGAGGGGTTCTCAATTTCATTTTAGAAGAAAACTGTGGATGGGAAACCATTGCAACTGTACTTATAACAATATCTTATGTTGTCTATTTCCCTGGCCATCTGCAAAAATGCATTCCAAGTGATTCTATATCCACCTCGTCGTTTCGAATCTTAGAATCTTGTCGATTCTCTTCATGGGGTACATTTTGTTCAACCGTGTTTGCCAAAGCCTCATGGGATATCACACACTCCAAGAACAGTTGTGTAGTGAATCTCGGGAGGACATTTATCACACTCTTTTTACAAGGGAAGTGGTAATGTAGAATGAGACATAGAGCTGAATATAAATGCCTTCTGTTCATTATATAAAACCCCTATCTTCAATTTACTGATTAAACTCTAGACAAACATAGAGGTAAAGCTCGAAAGGATCTTAATCATTGAAGTGTCTTAGATGAATTGAGATCACTTTTTCCCCAAGTCTATGGCCCTTAATATTCCCCGAATGGAGCGATTTGTAAAGGACTTTCGCCGGTTTTGATGTGAGTTAAGTAATAGACCTACCACCTCAGGGCTTGGCCGTTGATGTGCAATTGTCTCCAGAATCTGTTTCCGTTCCTCTTCTGTGGCACCTGTCACTGATATACTCCGTGGAAGGTCAAAGGTCCACGTCTTCCGGGTACCCCAGTTCAAGATTTCACCTGCCAGACGACAACACCCTTCCGGACAATTACATTCCTTAAACTTCAGCTCAAGCTTCAAAATGAGGAGTCGTTGACGAAGGAATGTCAGGGTACGGCCGAAAAAGTAGTCTTGCATGCTCTTGATGTCCTGTGCATGGGGCAATATTGGCCCAGTATTTCGACCAAAACCGCCGTCTCCAGCAGTGTACGTCCTGGCTCCAAGAATGCAGGATCTATACTTCAGGAGATCCTTTGCCATTTTCTCAGTTTCTCTCCCTTTCTGCTTGCTGTGGCGGCTTAGGGTGATTGCACCTGCCAGCAAATCATCGCAAAACGGACCACAAAGATACTGGAAATCTCGGTGATGGAATACGACTTCAACGCTATGCATATGCTTCAGGTGGTCCCTCAGACGTGGGTGTTCATTCGAAGCCTTCAAAAGGGCGTCTGGATGCAAGATGGAAAAGGTATTCTCTTGGTAGAAGAGTGGGCAAACTTCTTCATAAGCCTTCCTGCAAACCAAAAACAACGCCATATTAGGGGTCCCATGGCTCTCAGGCTTTCGAAGGTCGTCTACATAGTGAAACGAGACGAATGGGCGGACAAAGATCTTCCCTGGAACAACGGCATATCTGTATATTTCCTGGCGAACATTCAGGGGTAGCTGGAAGAAATGTGTCCTTTGAGGTTCAAGGGGCTCTGGTAATGGGCTATAAGAATTTAGCAGATTGTCAATACCAAAGGACTGGTGCATATAACTCACATTGTATGATCAGCGGTATTTTCTTGCCCGGTATAAACACTGCCCTCATCTGTTATGGAGATGTCACTTTCAGTATTTATACTGGTAGCAACCAGAGGCTTGAGAGCTGGCATCATATTAGCACTCGGGACCTGTCAGTTTAAATGAAGGTGTAACTGGGGGGTAAATTGCAAGAATTAGTTGTTAAAATAATAAAGCCCCAGGAAGATAAAACCCTAGGAAGTTTGTTTATTGTGGTGGAAATTCCCGGTGTAATACTCAGGGGGTTGCTAGGAGACGGCACACTGAGTGTTATTCTGTTGTTATTCAGAATGTCTGGAGTATTTAATAATCACTAACAAAGAACAAGATCATGTTGAGTCAACATTGAATTGTAAAGAAACTTCCCATCTCTGTACCCCGGTGCCATACTCGCCCCCAAGCCGGTGTTTAACCATGTTGGATATTCGCTCCCTCAGTATTGTGATGGCTTCCTCTGACCCAACCACTCTAAGCTTGATATTAGCCATACACAAACCATAGTGTACCTGCCAGAATCGCGCTTCTTCAACATCTGTGACTGATGGATGTGCAGAAATGTCCCTCATCACCGCAGAGACACCAGGTCCTGCGTACGACATCAGCAGCATCGAGCCCAAATTGATTACTAGCCGAATCCCCAAAGCACACATAGAAAAGGCCAGAGAGAAAGAAAGAATGCTGTCCAACCAAGTATACAAGGAGACTGAAAGCAAAGGGAGTAATAGAAGAAGAGTTGAACATGATAGGGTGAGAAAGTGGGCGGGGTTGCTGAGTAGGGATGGTAGTGATTGTATATAGGTGACGCGCATGGCCTTGCCGATGCGTCCGTGGTTTTTGAGGCCAATGGCGGAAATTAACGTAGCAGCAATCGACAGGAGTGCTGTAATATCCACGCTGCCTGGAGACACTCGCTCGTGCTCATCATGCGGATGTGCATGATGGGAACCCCCAAGAGCATGCTGAACCGTATGAGAAATAAGGTCACCTCCCATGAAAAAGAGTAGAACGGATAGAGCAAATCCCGCAACGACTTCTGCCCGTTCTAACCCGAATGGATGTCGAATACTGGATCGCTTCCAGACTTCGAAATTCCCAAGTATATCAACCACAACACATAACATCGCCCCAAGAGAATCGAAAAGCATTAGATGTGAGAGGCCGGTCATGGACATGGAGCCATGCGCACTCCACAATGTATATCCTGCCACCGCCATGTGGCATAGACTCCACCAAAATCGGGCCTTTTGGTCTCTGGACATACTTTTGCGGTACTCCTTGAATGTGGGAATTGGCAGTGAATTTGGAAGAGCCAGGGGCGCTCTCGGCGGCGGTTCAAGGAATATCTGGTGAGATACACTGCTGTGCTTGTATTTGTGTCCACGACGCTGTCCGACGTTCTATTATAAGCACAATTATTAGCATGGGGCCATACGGAAGTTGTCATGGGGATGTATACCGATTTGATGACCGGTGTCTTTGCCAACGTCGTAGGCTTGAAGTTGAATGGGCTCGGGACATCTAGACTTGGCCGTCTATAGGAATTCCACGACGCATCTATACAGGCACAATTTTGATCAGCATCTATCATGGAGCATACGGAAGTCATTGGCGGCTATGCGGTACCTGAAGATCCCGAAGAAGGAAATGTGTCCGTCAATGGTGAAAGTGCTGCAGGGTCAAGCGACCCTTGCCTCTGATAGCCCATCGAGACACTCTCGACGGGCGAAGAAGAATTGTCTGGCGGCGGAGTGGGAGTCCGGGGAGGGAGTGGAATAGGGAGACCAGACGCCATGACGCCGGTACAGGCGAATTGCCGGACGATATTCCCCAAGAAAGTAGCCGAGGATCCTCCAATGCTACTCACGAAGCATCACATCAAGGTAGACCTGTGGGATAAAGGACGATAGACAACTATCGCAAGTTCAAGGTGGGTTGTATGAAGTCCGCGGTTTCTATGATGAACACGGTGATCTTATCTCTGAAGGCTTGGCGATCTTAGGCCTTATTTCGCGGCAACCTTGCTATATCGCAGCTCTCTCTCTCTCCACAAACAACAACTTCACCAGCCTCACCAGCCGCGAGAACACCAAGGAAGCTCTAAGCCTGGAGCTGGACATGGATTTTAGGCGCGAACGACAGGCTGGCTAAGCTTCCGGTCGCTATCCTCCATGGACGGACGTCGTGGTGCCTTCATTTTCATCCTCCTCTTCTTCCTCTTCACGGCTCCCAATCCTCACCCGCCGTCCTCAGTCTCGATACGCGATTATAAACGCCGGCTAGCAGACGAAGAGCGCGCCCTTGTTTCGTTAAATACCTCCAGTTATGGCGATTTAGATCCGCAGGCCGGCAGATGGCTTCCTCTTGCCGGCCTGAGAGACACGGATGGATACGCATGGAGCCTGCTCCCATCAGTCCAGGAGAAGGCAAGGAAACAATTACAGTTGGCACTCGACGCTTCAGGCACCCTTGCTTCAGATAAAATATCATCGAGTACGAATATCACGAGTCTCTCTCTCCCAGTTTATCGAAATGTATCGGGCAAAGTTCGCGGCGAATGGGTTCGGTCCGGCGAGACGGAGAAGCTGAGTCGGCCAAAGCTGAATCTCACTACCATCGTCACGGAGCATGAGTATTTTACTCGAGATTTTGGCCATAATGTTACCGCCCAAACCGGTCGTATTATCTTGAACTTACATGAGGGCCAAGGGCTTTCATTAGGCGCGGACGGCAGCGATGACAAGGGGGTCAAGGAGATCAAGGCAGATATGATTCTGCGGAGTGACAAGTCCCTTGGAGAGAGCTGGCTTATACCCCTATATGGAGTGCATTTTCCAGCATCTGGAGGAGTAATTCTCACAACGGCAAGCGAGAAGTTCGCTGGTCTTGCGTCAATACCACACTTTGCTCTGTCGAACGACACGTTTGAGCTCTCTCGTGAGTTGCTTAACAAGTCGCTCACGACTGCACTTTGGGATAGATACAACCAACCTGCCAGCTTTTTGCCATGGTCCTCTCTTTCCCAAGGACCAAATTCAGTTGCGTTTCCCGCGCCCAATTGCGAATATGTCATGTACCTACAGCAGCATGCTCTTACCGTTGGCGGGAAGCCCATCCCGGATTCGGTTTTAAAGAATGTTGAACAGGAACTTCGGTTCCCTATTGGAGCGCCCATTCCGAATCCGCCCTCACTGGTGATGTCTGGTGTCATATTTTCTCCAGACTGTGGTTTCGTCCTCGAAACCAAAGGATCGCCGGAATACCCTCCGACAGACGATCTATATCTAGTTGGATTGAAACAAGAAGAATATAGTAAATACACCGGGCGATTTATAACTATCATTGCTGGCATGCTCGCGTCCCAGATATTGCTGTTGATGAAGCAGATGAAAGAGTCTTCGACACCATCAACCAGAAGCAGAGTAAGCTTCTATACTATTGCTATGATGTCAATAGGAGATGCATTGTTTATATCGTTTATGCTTCTAGAGCTATACTCTGAGACGTCATTTCTGTTGCTTACAGCTGCGTCGTTCCTCGCATTCTTTGGAGTCAGCTTTCTAGGCATGAAATTTCAGATTGAGATATGGTTGGTACAAGCACCGGAACGAAGGGAACAGCAGCAGCAGCAGCAGCAGCAGGCTGCCGCAGCTCGACCAGCTCCTACAACTCTGCCGCTGCCAGTGACGGCACCACGGCCAGCTGACACCGGCGCAACGCCCATTATCCTCCCTCCAGACCAGGATACAAACCCTGGAACAGCGAATGACACGCCACCAGACCAAAATGACGATACAGCCAATGCGGGTGCAATGTATTCGCGCTTCTATTTTCTCCTGTTCAGTTTACTCTTCTTCTCATCATGGGCGCTCTTCTGGCCCAGTCGCCTCCGAACTATATACGCTAATACCCTCTCATTCATTTACCTCTCATTCTGGACGCCACAGATTTATCGAAATGTTATAAGGAATTGCCGCAAGGCGCTTAGGTGGGAGTTTGTTGTTGGACAAAGCCTTCTCCGCCTATTTCCTTTCTTGTATTTCTACTTCATACCCCAGAACGTCCTGCTGATCCGAGCTGATGGGATTACAACCCTTTTACTCACATCTTGGGTTTGGCTCCAAGTTTGGAGCCTCGTGAGCCAGGACATACTTGGCCCACGCTTTTTTATCCCTAAGAGCTGGGTACCACCCGCCTACGATTACCATCCAGTCTTACGGGACGCATCTGCCTCTGGTTCCGCTGATGATCTAGAGGCAGGAGACACTTTACCAATTTCGTCACTCCGTGCCGAGCAGGGAGACACCCCCTCAACTTCGAGAGAGGGAGATAAGGAGACGGACGTTCACCAGAATAGGAGGAATTTCAGTTGTGCCATATGCATGCAAGATATCAACGTCCCAGTTGTTACTTCCGGAGGCGATGCCCGCGCTGGATCTAGCGTGACATCCGGTGCAACGCATATATTCAGTCGCCGTGCCTATATGGTAACCCCTTGCCGGCATATCTTCCACTCCCAGTGTCTGGAAACATGGATGCGGCTGAGGCTGCAGTGTCCCATCTGCCGAGAATCAATACCACCAATTTGATGAGTGGCTGTACCTTTAAATTATCACTCTGCTTCCTTGTACCATATATATATTAGGTTAGGTCCTTGTGTGAGCCTATACTTGGATAAATAGAAGACAATCTTTTTCCAGTGTACTATTTTGTAGTGCCTATAAAAGGGCTACTACTAATAACTAGAATAAATAATGAAGCTAGAGTAACAATATGCTACATCTTGTTTTCCTCTTGACATACAATATCTGCGAATTAGTAATGGTTGAGCCTATCAAATCTGTTGAAGAGTATATACATCGTATCAGGTACAAGTTAAGGCAGGTAGGGGTGGTAATGGAAGCCCATGCCAACCCATCAAATGACGTGGTAATTCTTTTGTAGCAATTCCCAGTAGTTTCCCGCTATTCCGACAAGCATCGTGCACATAGCTAGGAGGTCAAAGGGAAGATGTAAAGTCTAGAAAGGTATAACAAATGAGATATGGATATCCATTGGTAGGACCCGTAGCTAATTGAATAAGGAAACATAACGCATCGTGGAGGATAATCCGAACAAACAAATCAAACCATTTCTGGTTTAATCAGTCTCCTCCAAGGAGGCCTTGTATGCCTCGGCATCCATCAAGCTGTCCAACTCGCTGGCATCGGTGATCTCGATCTTAGCGAACCATCCATTCTCCTCGGGTGACTCGTTCACGGTCTTTGGCTTCTCTTCTAGTAGGGTGTTGACCTCGACGACGGTTCCTGAAGCGGGAGACATGATATCCGAAGCGGACTTGACGGACTCAACAGCACCGATGCTGTCACCAGCAGAAACCTCATCCTCCACGGCGGGCAATTCGACGTAAACAACGTCTCCTAGAGCCTTAGCGGCGTAGCCGGTGATACCAATGGTAGCTATCGTGCAAGTGACGAACGGTGTTAGCCAGCCGGGCAACTTATAAGATTCGACTTTCGTCACACCGGTTGTATGGTTCGGCATTTTTCTTGATAGAAGCTCGAGTCCTCCTTCAGTGTGCTCTGGAAAAGAAAAAAATGGATATATATACCGGTCTTGCCATCAGCAGAAACGTCTATCCATTCGTGCTGTGGTGTGTATTTCTTCGCCTGGACTATTCAAAACAGCAACCAAATCACGTCAGTCACGTCCTGTAGCCCCGGATAACCGCAATTGGACTCAATGCAGCATATAAACAACTGATACAGCCTCCCAATGGTACGTACGCAATGCGCTCTGCGAGAATGCTCGTCTGATATTTGGCTGAGCGGCGGACCGGAGAGCGGAGGAAGCTCGGAACCGGGGAACGCTGAGGGCGCTTCGGAGGGGAGCAACAAATCGAACAGCGGAGGCGGCCATTGTGAATGATTCTAGCCTGGACGTAGCTTCTTTCAATGACCAGAATTATATGTCGGAACAGTGCAAGAAGAGAGGACGTTGCAGGTTTTGTGTGGCGGGGAGACGGAAAACAGTTCGGTGACTCGGGAAAAAGGAGGATTCAATAACAACGTATTAAGATTACACGGGTACAGGGCCGTAAACACGTGAGGTACATCCGGGGTCGGCAATTCCTGGCGTGTGATTGGGTCACTCACATGCTCCTGTATTATAATGACCGTACGAGTATCGAGAAAGTGAAAAATCGTTGGAGTTTCTTAGGAAACGCAGCAAAACGTTTTGATAGCAACGACGAAACAAGAACGAGAAGACAACAGACAGGACAGGGTCGCGATGCTGTACGAACTGATTGCAATTGTATGTATACCTTGTCTACCAGCTCTAGTGAAGCCGGAGATGCGAGTCACAGTGCTAACAGCTCTCTCACAGGTCCGTCAGGGCAGCGCCGAAGAAGTCAGAGAGTAGGTCACGGTGCCCTCCCAGGAGACGAAAGCGATCTATCAGGATGTCCATCGTGTTTCCGGTCATCTAACTTATGAGTCAACAGTGTTGCCCGAACCGTTGGCCTCCAAGTTATCCGCTCCGGTGGTGTCATTCGCGGATACACCAACTGGGGACCCTTCACCCTCCCAAAACCGACCACGAAGCATCAAGTCAAGAACCGCGTAGGTCAACACTTCATTATGCGTTTCGATGCTTCCCACCCTGTCCAAAAGGAAATGCAACGAGGTCTCGGTCTCGATCCTCGTATGATAAAATTCTCTGTCGTCAAGATGGGCTCTACGCTGCGAGAAATTAAGGACATTCCTGGAAAAGTTGAGTGGAACAACACGAAGGTGCAAGAGGAGACTTTCGGAGACGAATACAGGCCTGTACCACGGGATCGATGAGTGACAGATTAGGACAAGATGGAGAAATTATGGAGAGGCAACTACTGCCTTAATATCGCATTTTCTTTGCCAGGATACCGACGGCGTTCTGTATACTACTTTTTTTTCTCCTTTTTAAAAGGCCTTGTTTCGCCTGGGAGTAGAACGGGGATCTTTGCATGTATACTATATTTGGATTTACGGCATATGGCTGGGGTATATTTTTGTTTGAATGCCCGCCATATATACCTGAACTTATGAAATGGAGGTTCTATTTACGCTACGACACACAGTTTTGGAGTAACATAAAAAATTCCGGGGTTGTATATACATAAGGGAGGAGAATTGACGATTTTGGCTAGAATACACCACACTGTAAGCCGGATAAAAGTAGTTCACACCAGGTATATATGTAGACCTGGAAGCTAAGCCGACCAAAATAACGCCGCCGTAGTCTGGAGTATTGGTATATTAAAAAAAAGAAGAAGAAATGGTCATGAGGGGAATAGTACAAGTCAAGGCAAATCGGGAAGTTGGCCAGCTAGAATAGACGCCAGCTTCCTTTTACACGCTCCTTTGCGGCCCCGGCTTGCTGAGAATTAGATTTACTGCGGCCTTCCAATTGCTGTAAACTTTCGATCTTCTGCAGCACTAGCTCAAGCATCTCTTTCTTCTGGATTACGTCGAGGTGTCGTCGGATGCGTGGATCTTCCCGGGCGAATCGTTCCACCTCTGCTTCAGACAGGTGACGGCCTAACCTTAGGTCGAGTTCCCGGGGGAAATGGTAGTAGAATTCTGATAGCAGCTCAACGTTGAGGAACAGAACGGCGGTGGCGGTAAGTTTATCGGCAACCACATCTAGGAATACTTCCGGACAGTAATATCTGTTCTTCTTGGAGGCACATTGCTTAGAGCGAACAGCGAGGAGTCGCATCTTTAGTATCTCGGCCCTGTCTCGAAGGAAAGTGGCACCACGAGCTAAAAAAAAAAATAAAGAGTTAATGTTTGAACATCACAAAGGAGAACGGTATGTGGACTGACCTTGTTCAATCAGGGATGCACTGAAGCCTCCAGCACCACCGCTACCATCCCCTTCGACGTTGGCGTCACCCTTTCTTGATTTATCAACGAACGCCATGACATCTCGGAGTTTGCGTTTCCCAACCGTGTTTTCAACGTTTTTCAGTGAATTCTCGCATGCTTTGAGCTCTTCTTTAAGACCTTTGGTCACGCTTTCTCGGCCCTTGGACCACTCCATGTCATCAACTTCGATCTCGAATTTGTATGGCTTGATACAATTCTCTACTTGGTCGCTAGTGCTGAAGAATCGATCGTTAAGAATGGTGGTAGATGCCTCGATGATTTTCCGTGCATAAGGATGCGTGTTAAACGTAGATGATGCGACTAGAGAATCGATATGATTTTGTAATGAGTTTGCGACGATTGTAGTAGCCAGGCGGCCAATTCCTAATTTTGTAAGGGCGGAGGAAGAGGCGTCGAGTTTCCGTCTCCAGTATACGGAATCTGGACTCGAAGTTGGCAAACTGCTTAGAGGATCAGGATCTGGCAGAGCAGGAGAGATGTCGTCAACCGGTTTATTCCAATATCTCTGGGCAAGAATATCCATAACGCGCTGGTCGAGGTGGGCTTTCAATAGCTCTCGAACATGCGGGCGGCCAAAACTTTCGCTGAACTCTTTAAACGAACGTTTGAAGCTGTCTAAGCTCTCGGCTAGATACGATTCCGCGCTCAATGGTCTGTCGTTGTACTGGACTTTGAATTCGTAGGTTGCCTCTTCCAGTTCCTGGGAGACAGCATCCCGGGTTCCTGCAAGGTTAGAAGCCATGGTTTGTTCTAAGGTTTGCATGAGCTTTTTCCGTAGCACGCTGGTTCCCACGGCAAGTTCGCTGTCCGGACCAAAGGTCTGTGGATGTGCGTTGAAGTATGCATTTTCATTCCTTACAATGGCAGTAGAGATGTTTCCGTTGCCACGAGAGAACAGACCGGCAGTTTGCGGAATACGACTGATGATTCCAACATAGCCCAGACGTAGAGGGTATTTCCTATCTGAGAGGATGCTGGCACCCCTTTCGGGGTCAACCAGGTCCATCTTTGTGATTACTCCAATAGTTCTCTCTCCACGGGGATCCACTCTCCGACTGGCTCTGAGGGCCGTAGAATTGGCTAGGTCAACATCTGCGGCTGAAATTGCGAGGATAATATTAGGAGCTTGGATGTACTTGTCGCAAAGGTCGGAGATTTTTTGCTTCAGTTCCTGGGGTTGACCACGCCCGGCAACCTGTATATAACCAGGCAAATCAATAAGGGACAGGTCTGGAACATGTGGAGAGTATATGGAGAGTTGAATTGGCTCATCCATGACACAGTCCTTTTCCGGGACTGCAAGATTTAGATCGGTCAACGTGCGCTGGACTTGACTAAAATCTGTTATCTTTCCAAGGCCGAGGGCAGGGAATTCACCATATTCTGCCGAGGAGTCCGGGGTGTTGACCAACGTCAGCTCTATAGGACGACGGGTAACCATGTTGAATCCCTTTGGTAGGAATTCATGGCCAACAATAGCTTCCAGCACTGAGCTCTTGCCAGATGACTGTGAACCGATAACCACTATAGATGGCAAGGTGAGCGTATTAGACTGGCCAACTCGTTGTAGCATATTCCGTATTTCAATCATTTTCCGGGTCAAGGTCATCATCTGCTCGTCCAAGGCTAAGCTGGCTGCACTCCTATTATCTTGATCGGAATCGAATCCTAAGCTCGAACCTGCCACGGCTCCTGCCATCGCGGCCCCAGCGTTGCTCTTTTTCGGGGATCCCCCACTGCCACCACTGCCACCACTGGAAGATCCGCCCTGGTCTGAGGAAGCTTGTTCGTTTAAGCGGAGAATTTTCTGTATCCATTCCGGCAATTCTATATTATTTTTTGTATTTTGAAACCCTTCCTGTGCCTGTTCAGCAATATCACGAAGTCCCTGCAGCGTGTTCATGGCCACACCGCCTGCAGTTTCACCGGCCGATTTTATAACGTCGATAGCATAGTTGCCAGCCTCTATATTCGATAAACAGTTGAAGATTAGCATCCGTAAAAGAAAATAGAAAACACATAATATATATTAATCAATAACGTACGGGCCGCTTGGTACTGTATATATGCAAGTCCTGCTATCATCGCGCCACCAAACATGGCGGGTATGCGGGCAAGCTTCAAGGCGAGCTTGGGCAGGACGCGTGCAAAGGAGATGGTCCTGATGGCCGGGACATTGTGAATGGCATTTGTCCCCAGAGGCCATGATCTCACGCGTAAGTGGGCGCTGCCCTGCGGACTAAAGAGCCCGCCAGCTCTGGTTGCGCCGAAGTATTGAAATTGGCGCGCAAGAACGGCTCTCCGCGAAAACAGCGCTGCGCTGCGGGAGAGTAGTCTCCCACTCATGGCGTCCGTCTCATATGGCGATCCGCAGGGTATGTGTGGTCCTCCGTATGTTCAACACCTCTTTTCTGTGGGAGGAGGAGGATATATCCCGTCAAACATCCGTCTTCAGTGACGCCAAAATAACAAATTCCAGGGATGGCCCGGCAGAACCGCCCATGCCGCCTTAGAGATGACTAATGGATGACTAACAGCTGACTCAGGACTTAAAGGAGCGACATCCACGTGACTGAGCTGTTCCTCTTTCTCCTTCTGCGTTTTGTTCTTTCTCTCTCTACCCAAGTGTACACATTGAAGATGCATGGATGCCCTATCTACCATGCCATTCGGCGGGCGTGCAGTGGCCAGAGCATCATATATGATGTCTATTATCATAGCAGGTTATTAATATGACTTTTCTAATCCCAATGGCGGGGGTTTGTTGATGCATGCATGATAAGTACTCCTATATATATCATGATATATACCATGGTCCCGTTGAACCATGGATCGCGACTCGGGGGTTTCTGGTCGCTCATTCTCGAGTAACTTAGTGACCGGAGGTAGATTGCATAGATTGTACGGGGTGTCACTACCTTTCTACCTCCTTTATAGCAAATGCATGCCTCTATACTACAGCGTACTCCAGACTCGTTATGCCTGTGCTTGAAGTATGTGAAGACGTTTTCAACAAAGGATGTCAGGCCAATGGGAGACTACATGCCAGGAAAAACAAAGAGAGACAACATCTTCCTTCAACTCCTACACTAGTGAACTTTATCTGACGATAATTCGAGAATATTTTGTCCTTCTATGGGCTTGGGTGCCTTGAGTTGAATACATCCAAATCCTTTAAATACCGGCCTTGCCCATCGTTGCTAAGTTGCCAATCTTGCAACCTCCTTTTCACTATCCTCTTGAAAGAAGAACCTGCTTCGGTTTTATTAAGCTGAATATACCTGACATTAAGGCTATTTGAAAAATCAACTAAGATGAAGCTTCAATATTTATTATCTCTCATGGCAGTTAGCCTTGCTTTGGCTCATCCGGCTAATAAACCTAAGGACTGCGTAAGTATTCCAGCTGCATAACATACAAAGATGAAATTATACTAATCTATGCATCACAAATGTAGCCGGAGGTCTGTACCTTGGAGTATAAACCCGTGTGCGCCAAAAGCAACGATAGCGCGAAGCCTAAAGTGTTTGGCAACGCATGTCAATTAGCCGTGGCAAACTGCAAGCAGCCCGAGGTACAATTTACCAAGATTCACGACGGGGAATGCTAGATATGCCCGTACTGTGGGACTCAACCAACAAGGCATGGGAGGGAGGAGCTGAGCCATCTCTATTACTCGGGTATTCTGTATGTGGTCCTCATATTCATGATACTCTACAATGGCTAACATGATTTGCTACCCAGTTAAGATGCATCATTATCATACTACTTGACATGACAAGCCGGCATATTTACTATGATAGATAATAGAACATGCTACACCTTACACTATTCTATTACTCCCTTGAATTATATTGTAAAGGATGGTATCCTCGAAGTAGACGCTGTAGATGACTAAGCCACACGTGACTCACTCTATTACGACATCTGGCGGAGCTATGTTTCTATCTCGAGAGCTAAGAAAAGATCCATGGATGCGCGGACATGGATAGATGAGGATGTGAAACGGTTTTAACTACGCCTCAGATTACTTCTTATAACCCGGGAGACCTCGCTCGTTTTACGTCTTTTTTTCCAGAAGTTCATTGCAATAGAAAAGCGTTGAACACCGTGTACGACTTATATCTGCATACTTGAATACCCCTGCCAGATCGCGTTTGCTGCGGATACGATTCTCCACACGACTCTTTTACTCTTATACAGAGTATTCACTGCTACTTCTTCTAATTCGAACTCTACCGGCTCTGGTGGTTGGCAGATTTAAAAAATGTGTCGATTTCTAGTATGACTCCTAGACTTATTTCATATCCCAAAGAAGCGGTCAGATTAGAACCATTGCTAACCAAGAATGAATCGATCAGGTATACAAAGGCAGGAATGACATCCTTCTAAGCAAGCTCATAACTGAACCCAGTCACTCCATTCTAACTCAATCTTATGACTGCCGACTGAGACTGGTAAGCCCGTCCATCATTGGGATAAAGCATGCACGTCTGACACATCAATTCTCAGGATACTCGACGTCCGGTCAACGGCGATGGTTTCGGCGTAGGATTCTACACATCTCCCCAGCTCAGCCCGGATCCCTGTATCTTCACCTCCACCCTCCCTGCCTGGAATTGTGATAACCTCGAACGAATTGCGTCCAAAACATGCTCGTCACTCATATTCGCGCATGTACGGGCAACGACGGAAGGGTCCCTAGCAGAGAACAACTGCCACCCGTTTCAGCACAACACGCTCATGTGGATGCATAATGGGAACTTGGGAGGATGGCAGCACATAAAACGACCGCTCGGTGACTCGCTGGCCGACAAGTGGTATCTGGGCATCAAGGGAGGAACCGATAGCGAGTGGGCATTCGCTCTCTTCTTGGATCTGATGGCGAAAGAAGGAGTTGACCCCAGCGCGGCGCCGGAGGGAGGATTCGGCCCTGAGCTGTTGCGAGGAGTGATGACCAAGACGATCAGGAAAATCAACGATTTCATTGCTGCCATTCCAAAGGAATATGCCATGACCGACCTCGAGACCAGGAGTCTCCTCAACTTCGCGGTAACGGATGGACATTCTGTTATCTGCACACGCTATGTGAGCAGCAAAACAGACGAGGCTGCCAGCTTGTACTTTTCGTCTGGAACGAAGTGGAAAGAAGGCAAAACCAAGGGGCATTTCAAGATGGAAAGACACGACAAGGGAGCAGACATCGTCCTTGTTGCTAGTGAACCGCTCACATTCGAGAGAAGTAAGTATATTGTATATCCTTAGCATTGCTGTATCCATGCTAATCATGTCCAACCATAGATAACTGGGTGACCGTACCAACAAACTCCATTCTCACCATCCACAAGCAGAAGGTCCTCATACATCCTATTATCGATGAATTCTATGACGGGGATCCAAACCACGGCCGATCTTCTGGGTTTGCCGTCTCCAAAGGCCTCGTCAGCAAAGCCCCTGGAACCACCGTTGCCCCTGAAAGTGAGACCGTCCCGACATCGAACGTGTCGACTACCGCCAGCACTCCAGCATGCGGTGTCAAACGGGAGATCGACAGTCCAAGCCTAGAGATGCACAGGAATGTTACTGGAGTCGCCCTTCCTTCCTAAACCCCGCTCGCTCCATCAACCCTTCCCACCACCTAGCGATTGTTTCTTTTCCTGAGTGCATATTTTGTTCATCGGGACATGACATGGTTTTTACTTAGCTTAGATACCCACGCTGTTCTCGTTCTGGCCGTTGAAGATCTGGTATCATCGTATTGTTTTGTTTCTATCGCCATTCTTCATTTCATCTCGTCCGGCAACTCCTAGGGTATATATATATATAGATTGATATAAAGACAATTCGTGGACCATCGTATCCATTTTATAACAATGCAACCAAGCCAAACCATCCTTGTCCCCAAATACCATTAGAAAATGCTCATTTATGAAAAAACTTAACATGCACCAACAGGAATAAGTAGGATGCTCACCACGTCCAAACCATAAACCTCAAGTATCGTCACCTGAAATATTCGCATGTCTGAAATACTTCATACCCACCCAAGCAACTACCACCCACACCCAAGCCATCACAGCCGTCAAAACGATCAAGGCAGGGTAATACCCGACAATTGGAAGGGTGGCATCATCCTCCAGCTCCGGTGGTGCGTACGGTGTCTCTCCAACATCCCACGCCCAGCTCCAAACCCCAAGGCAGCTGCCCATTCCCACCACGAATACCAGCCAGGTCACTATTAATATTATCCAGCCCCACCACTCGGTTTCAGAGTAGTCCCATATTTCTGATGGGCTGGTTAATTCAGCTGTGTTTGAGGTAGCTAGCGGAGACCGAATGCGCTGAGAGGCTGAGCGTTCGCGTTGCTTCATGATATTTGTATGTTTGAAGAAGGAGTCTGAGCTGGACGAAGGGGTTTGGATGGACGGTAGTGGTATTCGTCGCGGAGGGACGACGGGCGAGGTAGATATGCTGCTATTGCTTGTTTTGCTGGATAAACGAGAGAAATTCGATGTGTTTAGTCGTGGTAGAGAGAGTCCGTCCTCGTCGTCTGTAGTTGCATCATCTTGAACGGAATTCGGTGCACTGGATGGCCCTACTGGTGCGGTGTTGGGGAAGGAATCAGCATTTATCATGGAGTGTCGCAATTGCTGCTGCTGCTGCTGGTCCTGCTGCTGTGAGCGAGTCCAAGAGGAATCGTCACGGTCTATGGCAAGTGTGTTCGAATGGCTATAGCTCCGTCGAGGAGTAGATTCGCCATCATCGAACGAGGACACGATTCCCTGCTGAAGCTGGTATAACTCTCGTCTGCCTTCTTTACCAATCGAAACGGTATCCTGTCCTGTTCCTCCATCTCCATAACTCCCACTCCCTCCCTCTCTACCATTATCCCCTTCCCTCTCTCCAGCACCATCGTACTGGTCAAGGAATATCTCCGTTGCTCGCTGCAATGCTGTACCGCCACCCGTGAACCTCTCCTTCCCTTCCATCCGCAACATCCCCGTCCCAAGCAGTGCAGTCTTCCTCAACGATCCTTTCCTCCTCCGTGTCTTTCTCCTCTGCTGGTTCAATGCACTGGCCATAGCCCTGTCCGGGACCTTTAACCGCTGAGACGGCTGTAGCACCGTCCGCAGTCTATCACCACCACCTTCATCCCCGTTCTCCTCCTCTTCCACCTCGGCCTTGTCATGAGTATTCTTCGTCTCGTCCGAGGGAATCATCCGCGTGAACGTAAATCTCGAGAGTAGCGAGCTGGGGATTCGAGTATTGCCTGTTCTATTGCTCTTGTGCTGTGACGGGTTGGCTGGCGCAAAGCTGTCCTCTAGTTGTGGCCCAGCGGCACCGTCGAGTCGCGTATCTGGATTCCCATCTCCCATGAACAGGAGTACACAGCACGTCCGAACGAGTGTAAGGGATAAACGGGTCGGAGAATAGAATCTTGAACGTTGCGTGTCATACGAGTAGCGATCGGGGGGTTTTCCGTTGACTTTCTCGAGATCTGTTTTTTGCACTAGATAATTGAGTTTGGTGGGGAGAATACCGCAGACTTGGCAAGTTGCTTGTTTATAGCATCTACATATCTACAGCTACGGTTGATATAGGAAGATGAAGGGTAGATGTTAGAAGAGTGGTGAAGAATAAGGGTACTACTGTTGGTACCTATCAATCTGTACTCTGATCCAAACAGGGGACAATAACCTGAAGAAAACAACGCTTCAAAGGACCCCTGCTCGCTGAGGAGAATGCATTTATCATACCATATGGAAATCATCACTCGTCACCATTGTTATCATGAGAGAAGACGAAGGAGAGGAGAGAGATAGATAGAGAGAGAGAAGAGGAGAGGGATATGGAAAGGGTATCAAAAGTCCATAAAATGATAACCGCTAATAGAAGCTCGTTCACACATCTCACCTGATGAAGCAGACATAGATAGATAAGAACGGATAGATAGATGGATAGGGTAGATGGTTCCCATCCATCTGCTCTGTATGTATGAATGAAGGAATAAATGAACGAGCAAACCCCAAGGAATCAAATCAATTCAAGTAGTGGTGAATAGATATAAGAAGACAAGTCGAAGTTATGAAGTAAAAAGCAGAAAAAAAGGGAGTCTGAGAATCATTATCAGACTATCCAAGAGAAACAAAAAAGAGAAGGATAAAAGGGGGGACAGGGCAAACACTTTTTTTAGTTCAACTTCAGGCATCAACCGCTGTTGGTTAGGTTAGGTTAGGTGTTAGGAGGGGAGAGTTAAGAAGAGGAAGTAGAAGTAGGAGAAAGGACGGCATTGTTAAACAGAGACGTTAAAAGTAGAAAAGGTCTCACAATCATCATAAAGGAGAGACAGATAAGGCTAAAGCTAGCAAAAGGAGAGCGCTAAGAAATAGAGCCAAAAAAAGAGAAACATAGAAGAGAAAAAAGAAGAGACGAAAGAATCCAAATTGGGGGGGTATTCGTTGATTAATAGCTTGAAATAGAGAGTTTCATTCAGGAGACACACAGAGAGGAATGGAGAGGAAAGCCAAACGCGGGCATAGACGGACAGAGACATGAATGTGGAATGAAAAACCCCCAGCAAGAAACAAAAACCTTAGTTTGAGCATGGGATACCAGTGGCAATTTGGGAAGAATAGAGGACAATGCAAAAGGGACAGACAGAGCTTCAAGAATAGGAAAGAAAGAGAAAAAAAAAAGGAGGGCTGAAAGGGCCAAAAGCCAAGTCGAGAAAAGGAATGGCCAGTCAAGAAAAAAAGTCAAGCAGAGAATGGATAGAAATTTTTGGCATAGAGATAGAAAAGAAGGTGGGGAAGTAAACAGAACTGCCCGATAACCAAAACCAAGAAGTTACGCTCAAGGATGATGATATCGTGATAAGATCAGAAATCGGATGCAGGGGGGGTAGTAATGCGCAGTGGCAGAGCAGAGCAGTGCAGGATGCAGGATGCAGAGGTAGGTGCGTGTGTGCAATTATCGAAACAACAACAGTAGCAGCAACAACTTAAGTCTGATAACCACCGAACCCGTTACCAAAGTTTCCACCGCCACCGCCAACACCGACGCCGTTGTTAGGTTGTTGTGCCCATCCGGCGGAGGGAGGGTTGGACTGGCCACGACCATAGCCGGCAGAGGCACCACCAGGTCCACCGGGTCCGCCGGGTCCGCCTGGGCCGCCCTGGACGGGAACTTGGACTTGGGGATAGCCCTGAGCTGGCGGCATCCCACCTGTAATTGAGTTAGCGACACGATTGGCTTTTTGGAGGTTTGATGGTAGGATGCGGGGATGGAGTTGGACAGGGATACACAGGACGGACGCATACCTTGAGGAGTCATTGGGCCGCCTGGGCCGCCGTATTGAGGGAAGTATGGCGAAGTGCCAGAGTTGAAGGCTGGGTTGCCACTCTGCTGAGGAGAATATGCGTCGAATTGGCCGGTTGGCGGGCGGTCCTTACCCCACTGGAGACACGGGAGACCCACAAATTAGCATGGCGGGACAAAGTTAAAGAGATATATCAGATAGGGATGGGAGAAGGAGAAAGAGAAAGACGTACGCTGCACTTGAGGGGGCGGCCGTTGACGTTGTAGCCGTTGAGCTGGCAGATGGCCATGGCGGCGTTCTCGTGGGTGTCCATCTTGACGAAAGCGAAGCCACGGTCAGCCTGGAAGCGGGTCTCGACGACGTAGCCGAAGTTCTGGAACAAGGGGATGAGGTCGTTCTGGGTGGTGTAGGGAGTGAGGTTGCCGACGTAGCAGGTAGTCTGCCACTGGGGCGTCTGCTGGACGACCATGTCGTAGCTCTGGACGCCGTGGGTAGGGAAGTGGTGGTGTCCAAAGGGAGTGGTGGGAGTCATGCCCATGGCGGCCATGGCCTGCTGCTGGGAGATGGAAGGCTGGCCCTTCTGGTTCGCCCAGTTGCAGCGGATGGCGCGAGACCCAAGCCACTCTCCGTCCATGGAGCTGAGGGCCTTTTCAGCGTCGGCTCTGTCGCGGAAGGCAACGAATCCGTAGCCGCGAGATCGGCCGGTCTTCATGTCCCACATGACGCGAGCTTCAGAGACCGAACCGCAGGCGGAGAAGGCCTGGAGGAGGACTTCATCGTTGACTTCGTTGCTCAGGTCGCCGACGAAGATGTGGAAATGGTTGGAGGTGTCTTCCTTGGAGGCAGTGTTGGACTGATACGCCCAGTTGACACGAATTTCCTACATTTGTTAGCACTGACACATAATATAAAGATAGAAAACAGATATAAAGATAGAAAGCATACTGATTGGTGAACACGGCGACCGTTAAGGGTCTGCATGGCGCGCTCTGCCGCACCAGGGTCGTCGTATTCTATGAAGCCGTAGTTTAGGCCTTTGCTCTGGAACTGTCCGGGCTATGGGTTAGTAAGAAGTGAATTAGAAAAGCGGTAAAGTTAGAAAGTTAGAAACGGTGGTGAAGAGACATGTAAATAAAGAAGGGAAAGGTGAAAGGGAGGTAAGTGACCAAAGTCCAGATATTGTGCATTCTCATTGATGGTACAGGCGTTCTCACTGATAGTGCGGTATCGTCGCTACTCACGTTCTTGTCGGGGATAATCTTGACGCTCTGGACGTGGCCAGTGGTCTCGAAGATCTGTTTCAAGATATCTTCCGTGACGCGAGGATCGAGGCCGCCGACATAGAGAGCTCGCTTGTTCGGCTCGGGGGCAGAGCGACGCACATAGCCTCCAGCCGCGGTGGGCGACATCATGTTGCCAGACATGGGCGAGGTGATGGCCGTGGGGATCGGGTTGGTGTTCTGCGGGATCACAACCGGCGGGAGCGGCGGCGGCGGCATGTGTGACGGGTTCGGCTGCCCATTTCCCTGCGAGTTGTCGAACTGCTGCTGTTGCTGCTGTTGCTGCTGCTGCTGCTGCTGGCCAGGGCCGCCGGCAGACGACTGATGGGGAGGGGGAGGGAGCGAAGACGAGGTCGCTGGTGGGGCGTTGTCAGCCATTGCGAGACGGGTGAAGATGGGGAAGAGACGATATAGCTGCCGGGAGTTGAAGTCGAAGTCGAGGTCGAAGTCGATGAGGCGTGAAAGTCGGGGGGATACTACGAGAGAGAGATGTCGACCGAGACGGTTTCGAGGGGAGGAAGATGGGAGAGAGGCTTGAGGCTGGAAGAGCTAGCTAGCTACTGCTGAGGACAAGAAGAAAACCCCTGTTACTCAAACGACTTCCCACGCATCGAAGGGCCACAGAATGTGTATTAGAGGGAGAGGAAGAGGCAGAGGATACGCACGAGAAGAAAGGACGCTTTGGTTTCTGTTTCTTTTTAACTGATCTGATCTAGCTGGAGGAGGCGGACGGCACACTGAAACAGCTGGCACTCTGAGAAAGACAGGGAGACGAGAAAGGACCGGTCAATGGCGACCTCGAGCAGCTCTGGACAGAAGAGAGAGAGAGAGATAGAGAGATAGAGAGAGAGAGAGAAAGATAGAGATAGAGAGGAGAGCTACAGAAGCACGCAAGCAGCTAGGAAACACGGAAACACGGGAACAAGGAGACAGACGAAGGGCGGGCAAAAGCAAGGAGAAGGGAAGAAGGAGAAGAAGATGCAGAAAGCGCTTCGTGGTGAGAGAGAAGAAGAAGAAGAAGAAGAAGAGGAAGAGAAGATGAAGTTGAGGATGGAAAAATAAAGACGCTGCGTTGTTGTCGCGGAGTGACTAAGCGAGCGCCAACACGTCCTCCTTCTTCCTCCCACCTCGTCTCTTCCTCTCTCTCTTTCTCTTGCATCTTCCTCTCGAGCATCTTCCTCTGTGGAAAAAGCAAAGAGAGGCCTGGAAAAGAAAAGACGAGGCAAGTAGAAGTACAAACAGTGACATCTACACCGTCATGTGACCGTCTCTGCATCTTCTTCCTTATAGCTTCATCTCTATATCTTCTTCTTCCTTATAGCTTCGTCTTTTATAGCTTCTCTTATAGCTTCGTCTCTTATAGCTTCTCTCTTCGTCTCTGTATTATTGTATTCGCTTCTGTTCGTCTCGTTGTTTACTGTGTCGTCACATCTCCACAGACGAGCCCATGGTTCAAAGCTTCTTCAGCCCCAACCGGACATGACCAGAACCACCTCGAGACACAGCTCATAACCGTTAAGGCCGATAAGAGACATGGTGGCCCGGAGACAGTCGTGCGAGGACGCCCTGGGCGAGCTGACGGCCATGGCAAACAAGACGGTCTGCCTCCCAGTTTCCTCTTTATTCTGGAGGCAACTAACACTGCTTAGATGATTGCCACAGGACGCTGGTTCCGCCGTCCGGATCGAGGACCACACGAGCTGAAGCGTCACATACCGCCGGCGCATGAACAGTTCCAGCGAGCTCTCGACCGGCTGCAGCAGGAAATTGTAACGAGCTACCCTCCACACCACGTTCGTGACACCGGCTAATGCGCTACTCGGTCTAGTTTCTCGCCAAAGCACTGCTCGAGAAGGACTACCATGCTATACTGGAGAAGAAGGCGGCGTTGAACAGGGTCCAGCAGGGGAACTCGGTCCCGGTCTCGGCGGATGCGGTGGTGGGGGGTGAGCAGTCGACAGCACCGGCAGCGTCCTCGCGCGAGACCGTCGACGGACCTCCGCAGTCGACGTCGACCATAGAGCCGGTTCCCGCGCCCACTACGCAGCCGACAGATACTCAGAATCAGCAATCGATACCACCAGTGTCGGTGCCAGCAGCAACAGCAGCGACAGCAACGATATCACCACCTCTTACTACATCAGCTCCAGTGCAGCCCATACCAAGCACGACAGAAACCACTCAATCCCTAGCCATGGCCACGGGAGATGCGCCGGACTCCCTGGCCAACGACATGATCCTCGACCTACAGCCCACAGACATGGCCGAGCCCATGGCGCACACCCAGAGCGGCATCAGCCATACATCTGGCATAAGCTCTCTCCTCCCTGGCCTCGAGAGCTATGCCAACGCCGGTGTTGAAGAGAACATCATGGACCTCCTCCCGGCAACCGGACAGCCCAATGGCCAGGTTAACGGGCAGACCAATGCCCAAAATAACAACCAGACTAACGGCCAGAACAACCAGAACAACAACCAGAATAATGACCAGAATATAACGACAGAGAACACCCGCCGGGACGTGGTGATGGAAGACGTCCCGGAGTCGAACTTTGACGACCTCTTCGTCGGCGCGGGAGACTTTGGAGGTGACGCGGATGACCTGATGCTTAATACTGCAGAGATGACGGAGCTGGACGATTCGTGGTTTCAATAGCATGCATGTACGGAGTATCGTTTATCATTCGGTAGCTGAGAATAGACTTCCTTCAGCTAATCACTTATTCATCGTCTGATATCATAGAGGCAATGTGGCGGTACATCCATATAAACCAGCTCAACACATTCTAAACAATTCTTCCAATTCTCAATTCAATTCAATTCCTCCAAGTCAATCAATCAATAAATCATTTCGATTTCAACTGACGTTAATATGCCTCAGTTCCGCCCCGGCCAAAGCATCGTCTACCGCCCCGTCGGAGGTACGTACAACCAGCCACGCAACCGCATAATGTACATCCTAACACCATCCCAGGCCCCGACTCCATGACCTCCGACACCATCGGGACCATCACAGGCGTCCTCACCCACGACGGCAAGCAGGCCGGCCGAAACGTCGCGGCAAGCGATGACGAGCCGCGCTACGAGGTGCGTAAGCGTCCAGCGCAGTCCCTAGACGAGAAGCCGATCAACCGTTTCTCCGCCTCCGTTGCCCGACCCCTTGTCCCTGCCACGACATGGAGCATGAGTGACAGCCGGGGACGACCGGGCAGGGGCAGGGATGGGGGGTTAGAGTTGATCTTTAAAAAGAACCATGTCTGCTAATGTGACGCGAACTCGCACAGGTCGAGAACCAGAATACGGGCAAGCTGACGAGCATCAAGGAGGCGAATATCCTGCAGCCGTTGTAGATATCTACGATGTAAAGATAAAAGTGTTTCTTGTAGTTATATATCAATACATTCTCTACTGCCCGATCGGGCCATCACGGGACTTGTGCATCTGCTTCGACTTTTCTATCTTGACACGACAACAAAGTGCATAGCAGCCTGCTGTATCGCAGGGTCGAGCGGAGAAAGGGAAGATGAAACCACGAACTCTAAGGACGATGGCCTGCAAGACGATCCCGTCGGCGTTCAACCTCCAACCACTCGCAGCGTCCAGATATCGAGCCAGGCCGTGAGTCGAGTCATCTGCGATATCCTCCTCGTTCTCAGCCAGAGCTAATATAAGATGCAGGACAAGGGGAACAGAAACCGCCGAGACAGAATATGTCCGCGGGGACCATGTCTCGCCTCTTCGGACTCGGCGACTACGTTGACATGGAAACCCAAGATGCTCCATACTTTCCCCCGACAGTGACAAGACGAGGACAAGACAGGACAAGACGAGGACGAGACAAGACAAGACGAGGACAAGGAAGGGGAACGGGCAGGAGACCACCGCGGGCCAGGCTGCATGATGACGCTGGAGCCTCTCCGCATGTGGCTTCTTGTAGCTGCATCATACTTGGCTGCGGCAAACGCGAACGGTCACATCCTTGTCCTAGATGCTTGCTCCCCTTCTATCTTTTTCTTACTTGAAGCAAGGCTAACTAACTAGTGGAGAAGGAACCTATATAAGACTCCACCTGGCCTTGCTCTAGGTCTGGAAATCGCCTCTCTTCTTCTCTTTGTCTTTTGTTTATATCGGAAGATCTAGATTTCTTCGTCGGCGTCCGGACTTTGCTCGCAGGCTCGGCTCTCCAGGTCTACGGTACCTCCAAAGATAACGGCTTTTCAGTTCCACCGGTTCGTCTCCTCTCTACCTCGTAGCGTTCAACAACATTCAAGCTTGTGTCTTGTGACGGGGTGCTTTGGTGGCGGTGGTGCTGATACGCTTTTCTTGTCCTCCTTTATAGTATTTAACGCCCCGCAGCTACTCGTCATCTATATATCTTCTTCTCCTGTCCAGCGTAGTCGCATATCTCTTCTCGTTGCTGTACATAGCTCTAGGAGTTTTCGGCGTGCTCGGCCCGTACTGTTACAGGAAGCTTGCTCTATCCCGTTATTTGGCCGTTGTTTGACGGAACGGGTTGTATATCAATTGCAAGACCGCGTCATTTCCAGTTTTTTCGCCTCCCTCCTACATAGCCATCTATAGCTTCTGCGTGAAGGTCGGGCAACCTCCAAACTGGCGTCCTACATACACCATGGAAAGCGATTCAGTCGCTGCTCCATGAAGGAAGGTCCGAGAGATATCAGTCCCAGTCGCTGCTCTTCGACAAGCAGTCGGTCACTAGCAGATCACTGTCCGTCTGCCCGTCACCGCGGCGCCGACAGCACGACCATGGGCGGCAACGAGGTCGAACACACGTTCGAGGAGCACACGAAGCAGCTCGCAGATACGTCGAGGAGGGGATCTCGCTCCTGCGCTTCTTCCCTGGGGTCGTCGGAGAGTAACTCGGTGCCAATACCAGATTCTACCCTTCCTTCGTTTCCCCATGAACGCATCGTAGCATCGGGGAACGGCATCGTCGTGTTGATCGGGCTTGCGGAGCCGGTGCTCTTCCTCGAACGGTTTGATAGAAGAGTCTCCTCGGGCAAGAAGTGTGTGATTTCGGGCTCTTTACACCTAAAGATCACCAAGTCTACGAAGATCAAGAAGATCAACCTTGGGTTTAAGGGTATTGCGAGGACATTCTGGCCTGAAGGTGAGAAACACCGTGTATACTGTTTAATGGGCAATTACAGCTAACTCGTCGCCCTCTATAGGTATTCCCGGAGATAGGAAAAAGACAAGGGACACCGAGACCGTCATCAACCTCAACTGGGACTTCTTCGATGCCCAAGCACGCACCGCAACTAGGAGCTACGGTGCCAATCATATAAAATTCACGGTGTCGAACAAGAAGGTGTCCGAGGGCAGTCCTTCAGCCGCCGATCTAGCTAGTTTATTTGAATCGTCTGTGTCGCTGCCGAAGGAGCTCAGAAGGCTTTCGCTGCACAACGCGCGATCAGATAGCTTTGGGAAGGGTGATTCACATTCGATATCAGAATTTCTGGCTCAGAGAAGTTACAAGACGTTCCCACCAGGCGAATACATGTACAACTTTGAAATACCAATGGAGCACCAATACCCCGAAACCGTCAAGTGGGACAACGCATCTGTCAAATATGAGCTCGAGGCCGTTATCGAGCGCGCAGGCGCTTTCCGTCCGAATCTTGTTGGCATCAAGGAGATACCCCTTATTCGCACACCAGGTGAAGACTGCTTGGAACACGTCGAGCCCATTGCAATCAGCCGAACCTGGGATAACAAGCTGCATTACGATGTCGTTATCACGGGGAAATCGTTCCCACTAGGATCCAAGATACCTGTGGCCATTAAGCTTACGCCAATATCCAAAGTCGGCTGCCATCGCGTCAGTGTTTTTCTAACGGAAAAGGTCCAGCTATGGGCTCACGATAGAAAAGTCCACTGTGTAGCGAGCGATAAAGTGCTGCTACTCTTTGAGAAAAGAGCTGGCATTCCATGCAGAAGCGTCTATCCGGGTGGTACTATGCGTCTGTCGTCCGGGGGAGGCCAGGCTATTACCCCCAACGGCGAGGACGTAGTGGGTGGTACAATGAATTTCCTAGGCGATACCAATCATGAGAGTTTCGGTATGGGCACTACGGAGTTGGAGTGCGAAGTGCAACTGCCCAGTTGTCCGGTTATGAAGAGGGTCACAGAAGCCTCGTTGAGGCTGCATTGTGATGTACAGTACAGCAGTATTGAAATCTCTCATTCAGTCAAGGTAACACGCCTTACATCCATAACCTTTAGTGCAGAGGCTAACAAATCATTATAGGTCGTTTTCCGTCTATCCAAACCCGACGGGTCACCATACCCTAAAAGACGACGTCAATTTGACATCTCCATTGATTCTCCGCTGGGTATCACATCCTGCAAGGCGAGCGCATCGAACATCTATCTACCAGCGTACAATTCACCATCATCCTACTACACAGACGAGTATGAGTGCGGCTGCCCTGATGCCGCCAATTTGGCACGCGACGTGAATGCGAACCCGACCCTCTCCTTACCACCTACCTTTGCCGAGATAGAGATGCCTCCTCCTCCTACCTTCAACGAATCCAGCAGCAACTCTTATCCCTCCGATACACATCAACATGAACGAGACCACAACGATCCACCAACCCGTCCAATCCACTTCATTCGCGCTCCATCATTCAACCCTCCACCATTTGAATCTGTTCCGCCGCCGCCACCACCCCTCATCAGTCCACCACCAGCCTACTCAACCATCTTTTCTGGCGGGCCGGGATTGAACAGTGAGATGGACGACTATTTTGCACGAGCACATGTGAGAGAAGGAGAGTATGATGATAACGTGAGAGGAACCGGACGAGTGGACATACCATTAACCCCCGGCGGGCGTGTCCATCGCAGTATGGATGTTCCCAGAGAATGTCTTGCCAATGGCAGTCTACCGGGGTAGCGAAGTACATAGTTTTTTTCCATTGATATATGACTTTATGACTGATGATTTTCCTTTTTCCGTGCCTGGTGCCAATGCTATATTTTTTATCAGGTCAACAGATAGCATAGCGATTATATTAATAATTAATACTTGATCTGATCAAATAGCTTCAGTCACAGAAAGGTTCTATACCATGCAAGTAAGAAATCAGGGGAAACTGGAAGGCAGTGTAAGGGAGCAAAAATAAGGTAAAAGGGGAGACAAAAGGCAATACCACTGATAAACATCATCTCAAGGATTAGGGGGCTGCTTCGGTTCGAATATCTGTGTCAGCTTCTTCGCCAAACAGCACCTCATTCTCATGCATGATATCCATCAGGGTATCTACGTCGTCCTCTTCCCCTTTTAACGCAACCGAGGGCCCAGGTCTTTTATAGAAGGCTCCTTCAAACTCTGGAGGGAAGAATCCTGCATACTCCCAATCTAAGATCGCCCGTATCTTCAGTGTTTCCGGATCAACAATGATATTGTGAGTAGACATATCGTTATGGCAAAACACCAAGTCCTCGGTCTCGCGCGGTTTCATAGTCCATTGGAGACGATGACTTTTGCGCATAACACGATACGGTGGTAGAACCTAGCATCAAAGTATCGATATCTAGTCAGCTAATAGACATAAAAAGTACCATAACATCTAGATCTTGACACATACCAGACCAGTTGGACCACCCCATGTCTTCGACTTTAGATCATGCAGCGTCTGGAGATGAATCTCTACTTCTTTCTCGACAATCTTCCGCTTACTCTCTTCTAGCTTGCTCAGCTCGATACCGTTGACTTTCTCGATAATGAGATAGATGGCTTCATCATCTTCAAAACAGCAGAGTAGTTTTGGGATCGGAATATTCGTGTTCTCTGCTATGAATTTCATTGCTGCTGCTTCGTTTAAAAGCCTCTCATTTCCTAATTTAGGGATCATGATTGTGCCGGTGTATGGATTTAATTGCCATTCAGATGGCCGCAGGCTCCGTTTGATGAATGTCTGGCCATCATCGAAGAATTTGCGTTCCGTGGTGTAAGCAATGCAGTCCTTCTCCTTGCGCGCATTCAGCATCTGGTTGGTGACAGGACCCATTTTGAGAGGCTTAATTGCAACCTGCTGGCTCAGATGACTTTCAATCAAATTGTCAAATATGTAGTTAACAATTGGAGACTGCCTGAGAGGGGGATGTATCTACTGATTTATGTGTTTAACCATTTCATTGATGCCGAGGGAGGCTCTTCTAGACATCTACTCTGGTCTAACCCCCTGTTGCATTGTTGGGCTACCAACACGAGGCATTGGCCCAATGAGCCATTTATCTATGGACTCCATGCATCCAAAAGCCTGCTGACCGCTCACTTTACCCGCGATAACAGGGGTGAGCTTCAGAACCGATGTCACGATAGATATTCTGGCCCAGGCTAGTGAGGCTCTGTCAAGGTTTACATATCAGCAGGCCATATTGATCCAGAGAGTGACATCATCCAACACCAATTTGTCCGTTTTAATAGGATGCGGCGTGGCCAAAATGCGGCGTAGCCAGAATCTATATCCCCGTGCATTCAATAACAGGTAGATAATCGCGGAGTGAGAACCAATGAACTCTAAGCTAGCGAGAATACCATAATCAAAAGCAAAACCGCATATTGGCAACATGCTAAGCATTACCCCGTATCGGAAAAATAATCACGTACAAAGGACCCTACCAAAACGTTACAAGCTCTGAACGTTTACCAAGAGGTGCTGTAATCAAATTTATTTCATAACTATCAAATGTATACTTAGACAAATGAAATAAAAACGAATGACCTGTTAGGCGTAGCAGAAACATAGGAAACAAAACAAAACTAGAAGGAATGGACAAGTGCAAAACAGGGTTGATCAAGTAATTGCCATAAGCTAAAGGCTCTAGCTTGCATGGTCACGCTGCGGTGCCCGGCAGCCCCATTATCCACTAGGTAGGCATCTAAGCGTTGATATATATGCGGTGATTTGACGGTTCAGGTAAGCGACGACGATTGAATGCGGCACCTTCCGAGGTATGGCAAGGAGCAGCCCCTGATATCTTTCGACCCGGTGTTCACCGATTAACTTGGCCATCCAGCATCATCCTTATCCGGAAGTAACCGTATCTATTGAAACCGGGCCTCGCTGCCAAAACACAGGCCTAGACTGATTTTTAGAATCAACATGATAGCAGATGGGTAGTATCCGAGCATACCATGTGGATAGATGCCAAATCAACGGCGGTCCTTTGAAGGGCGCGGGGCTTTTCGTGGAGAATAACGGTGGAGGCTCTCGAACGGGCAGCTTTGAGCATCTGAGATCCAGATATTGCAATAAGTACAGTATACCAACGCCATGTCTCCGGGTGTAAACTGTAGCTTGTGTAGAGTTGTATTTCTGATCAAATTCCAAAATAGAATCGTGTAAGGCGATTGAAAGGCTGTTGCTAGAATTTTTGCTTCAATGATGATTCTTTAAAGCTTGGTGATTGGGGAAAAGTTGAAAGCGAAATGGCAGTCCTTTATACATCTGGAAATCGCTGGATTCCTCATACCGTCATCATAGATGTAGATGCTGCCTAGCTGTTAATTGTTAGGCTATTGCCTCAAATACCTGCTCGCTGTCCACATGATAGCAGGGCAGTTCATCAACAGCTGCAATCTGGTATAATAAATGTATAGCCACTCTGTGTACCATTCACAACGTCTCTGCTGCCTGTGATATCTGCCTCGCCAGAACTATCATGTTGTCGCTGTGCCGCTTCTCTTACCTAAATATCCCATGTCGATAGACTTGTCCAGTAACCTCACGATGCTCGCTGAGTCCATATCCCATCTCTGTCTTGATATAAAGCCATGTAGGGCTTGTGGCTCAGTATCCACTTGCATATATTCTCAGCTTCCGATTGGTGAAAAGTGTCGGAAAGGGTGGGCCGGCGTATTGCTTATCCGCGCCAAGAGAAATTCGTTGGATGAGACGATATAAAAGCATCAAACAACGGGGGGACTCGAACTGGCGGAGTAATCACCCTGCTGGCCCTGGCGTGGAATTTCATGCGCCATGTGTACAAGGTGAACAATCATCAGACCACCCAAGCCTCCTTGGGCTAGGCCCCAGGCAGCCGATCCATACACTGTGCCGTACCAGGGAGATGAGGCTCAACGACTAGATCTGTGGCATAAGTTTTCTCTAGCCCTTATTCTGTCCTTATCCTGCCCTTATTCTGGCCCTTATTCTAGGCCTTATTCTAGACTTCGCGCCACTCGGCGTATCTATGACATTTGACGCGAGTGTTGCCTGTTAGTGCCTAGCCCAGATCGAGAGATCATGTACATGAACAGGGAGTATTGATGCCCCAGTATGAAGCTGAATGGCCTAATAGCCGCGTCGATAGCAGCTACTGCACTGCCAGCCGACGGTGATGGGTAGAACAACATACCTGACTATCACTCCCATTCAGGCAAAGAAAGACAGTACATGTGACATGTACACAGATAAAATATGGAAGATGTAAGAATATAATGTCCAGGCAGCAGACGGCCACGCTGCCTAAGAGGGTATTAAAAGAAGAGACAGACTGTGCATAGACCTGACGAACGATGACGTCTATCGAGACTGGGTATCCTCGGCCCCATGGTACATCACTGAGAGAGCCAACGAGGGAGCTAGCCAAGTGGAGCCTTGAACTGTCTAACATATCCCATTATCGCGTGTCGTACGGATCGCTGTGATAGTGATGGTTGTGATGGTTGTGATATTGACGGCGTTGAAGCAAGTTGAGCCATAAGCATGACTAAGCCGTTTCTCCTCGTTCCTGGCCGAGTGCCTGAATATCAACCAAAGCCAAAGCGAGAACAGTCTACATTGTTGGTTCGGACAAGCGTACGGGACACATGATACGGGCTTCTGTGACCCGTAGACACGATCTGATGCATCAACAGTGCGGAGCAAGTCCCTATCACTTGTCGACTGCCAACAATCGTAACCACGCTAAGCTTCACTTCGCCGAAAAGCAAAGCTGTAGCTATGTGGCACCAGGAAGCCGAAGTGAAAAGGAGCGCCTTTAGGCCTTGGCGTTAATCGATGTTGAAGGCCTTCACCTGGCGCGGGGACATGCAGTCGGGATTGATATAAGTCGAATATCGGATCGTGGTAGAAGGGAGAAAGTACCAGTAAGGACAAGGAAGGCCAACCTTCCCGCATGACAAGCAGGTGGAGTTCGGCTAGTTTGTTCTTGTATAAATAAATTAAGAAAACCGAAACCCGGACCAGAAGGCGAATGTTTGCTTTTGCAGGGTTGGCAGCAGTGATTCGTCTGAATATATGTCCAGAGCCGTGCTAAGCGTTCAGTTAAATATCAGCACGATCGTGACGAGCAAGTTCTTCTTCCTTTCTTACCACTGTCAACTCAGAACTCACGCCGGCCTTCGCTGATCCCCTACGCATACCTATCACTCGCTATCGCAGCTACATAAGAGACCATCCAAGACCTCGTAGGCAATCGTATCTCCAACATGGCGATGGCGGTGGAAATCAGGCGTATGACCGAAGAAGACATCCCCGGCGCCATCGAGTGTGTCCAGACGGGTTTCGCCGACGACCCGTATTTCCGCTGGGTGTTTGATTCATCAAAGGTACGTGCCGTATACGTACTTGCGAGAGATGTGGCCGTGGATGTGGGAATATCCATGTAGAGTATACAGACATATAAACACCCATACCATACTCTCTCCTCGTCCATAACTCCAACCTTTTAGAAGACGCAGGCCGAATATATGCAAAGAAGACGAAACCTCCAGGCTGACCATGTCCGATCCCATCGCGGATCGAAGAGGGGAGTGAACGAGAGAGCGAGAAGGAAAGCTCTCTCTCCTCTTCATCCGCGAGAGCTACTGAGTGGCTCTTTGACCAAATTATCTTTTATAGTTTTCGAAAGAAAGAAATGCTTCGTCTCTAACGAATCGATGTCTATGGGGGATTCAAAATGCTCTTTTCTACGTAGCGAGAGAAGTCCCCTCGTCGTCCTGCGGCATGCCTGACCAGAAGGAGCCTGAACCCGATGAACGAACAGGCCTGCTACGGAATGCCTCGTCCTCTTCCCCTGCTCGTGTCGTCGGCATTGCCATGTGGCTGCTCCCTCATCCTCGGTCAAAGCCGGACAGCTGGTTCACGTACTTTCAAGAATGGCTGCTGAGTTTCCGTCAGCTCCTGACCAACATCCGCTACATGGGCCACGGCGGTCTCCTCGTGAATCGCTACAAGATCTGGAAGGCCGCGCAGGCACAGGTCCAGGACGAGCTCTGGACGGACAGGCGAGGTTATTATTTCTGTAACGTGGTTGCGGTCAGGCCAGAGATGCACGGTAAGGGTATCGGAAGACAGTTAGTTGACGTTGTGGCCCGTCGAGCAGACGAAGAGGGCATGAAATGCTACCTGGAGAGTTCAAAGCAGGTCCCCAACATCCAGATTTACGAGAGGTTCGGGTTTAAGCTGGTCAGGGATCTGGTTTGTGATGACAACGGGGAGTCGTGTAAGGTGTGTTTCCCGTCCCCTGTGTTGTTGATTCAAGCTGATCGAGTATCTAGCTGTATTGCATGGTCAGAGAGCCGAAGCTTCCATGCTGAGGAGGAATAGATAGACGAGGCGTTCACTTAGTAGCTGTTTTCATCATTCCACATATCAAATTGCCAACGTTTTCCTTCCCCTTGTATTTCATTTGGTGAGCGTGGGGACGACTTGATAGACGAAGCCGGTTCCAGAGAGATATAGATCAGCGAGAGAAGAATCCAAACAAGGGCCGGAACTGCCTACTATGACCAAATGCTCCGTATGTGCATCTGCAACCCTTGTACCTGCATACAGTATATTAGTTTCCTGCCCTTGACCTCCCTATATCACAACATCTATCACACATCTCTGTCCAACATTATTTGACCGTGTCCCGCGTATTGGGCGGTCGCAGCTTAACCCCCTGGCGAACATGAAACAATAAATCTCATTAGGGTGAAAATGCATCACCGTTCCAGGGGCGAACAATTAATCTATTCCGGACATTATCACCACAGGGAAACCCCAGACAGCCATCTGATCGTGGTTTTATCCCTGAGCTAAGTGGATTTTCACCTCGGGCAACGAAAACTTTGGGGGAGAAACATCGCCGACCTCGTTCCCAGCGGCGGAAACGGGTTTCGATGCCGCGTGAACATCCATGATGTGATTTGATAGACGGCCATTCTGGAGACTCTTCTCCCCCCCTTCGCCACTAGCACTCCCGTATATGATGTGCAGCAGATTCCGATCTCGAGGACCACGATTGACTCTCGCCGCTGACGTCGTATCCTATTCTTGTCGTCTAACTGGCGCAAACGGCTGCAGGACATCGACATCGCGCTTCACCCTCCCTAATGTATATATACGGGTGCTCATTATACGGGATATTCTCCCTCCCACCCGGCCCTCTTTTCTCTTACAGCCGTCGACAAGAATAGATTCCCTGGCAAGCCTCTTCGACCCTTATTCTTATTCTTCCCCCCCAATCGGACGCTGGACAGAATATTTGGCGAACGTCAAGGCTATAGACGGTAATCAACCCCTGATACAAGGGGACCCGATAATCTGTTTCGACGTGATAAAATTACTTTTTCCTCTCTTCCTCTATCAAGTTAAGCATCCCCGGTCTGCGACTATCAACCTTCGTTATATTATTTGCCATTATGAGTTTCTCCGTCATCCCATTTGCTGCTTTTCCTTGCCATCCTCTCTTCCCGCCCCCTGTGGCCGGTCTGGGGTTCGGACAACTGCAGCGTCCCTCTACCTAGCTTTTGCCCTATGCGGAGGGCGAGCGCGAGCGTCCCAGCTGTTGGTTTAGGTTGGTCTTCCCGGAAGTTGATATGCATGTCAAGGGCTGCTCGCTATACAACATCCTCATATACCCTTGTAGTTATCACTGTATACCCAATCGAATCCATATTAGTTCATTCGCTGCATTTTTTTTACGCCTTTTAAGATCTTCTTGACAACTCTTGTCTCCGCGCTGATCGCTAACTAGCATTTGTCCCCTTACCCTCGCCTCGGGACGATTGCCGGCTTCCTTTCGTTTGCTAGTTCGGCTAGTTCGTACATATAACAGTGATGATGTATCCGGCTATGTCCTGAGACACCCTCTTTTCCTTCGATCGCCCGAGGAGCGGTGTGAACACCTATAACTTCTATCATCACTCTGATACCCCCGTGTTTTCTAGTCGTCAGCCTCAGTTTCCGCGTTTCCAACAGTAGGAGAAAAAAAAGGGAAGCTTGGACGACCGGGTCATTGTTTCAGACTACGCCAACGAAAAAAAAAGAGACAACCCCCGATTGAAATTATAGCACATGCTAGAGAGGCGGGAGAGGGGAGGCAGACGCGTGTCATAATAAGGATTCGATCTGCCTTGAATTAATTTTCCTGCCCTGGGGGAATGAGTTCGATAGACGAGAGTCGATTTGCGGAAGAGGCTTTTACCGCAACCTAAGACATCTCACGACGGAGACATAGATGGTATGTCATAGGAGATAAGAATACGGAACAGCTGGAACCGAAAGCGCAAAGTCCAGACTCGGAAATAAACTCGCTACGATTGTCGACCTTTTCTATCACATACGGAGAACACGATCGATCATAAATATGCACATCGTCTATACTAATTCGGGTTCAAGACGCATTCCGGAAACCATGCCGTCACTTGGACTAAGGGAGATAGAAATCGAACGAGTCGACATTGATGACGGTGACGAAGGTGCTACCGCGGCTGCATTCAATTCTACCGGCGAGTCCTCTGGTAGCCATAGCCCACCACGCATTGCCATTCTGATTACAACCGTGATAGGTGAGTGTTGGTAATATGCATTGCTACAAGCAGCGGCTGACATTGTTTATCTAGCTGTCATTATCGTTGGTGTGTCTTTATTCTTGTTTGTGAGATGGCGGACAAGGAGAGGCCAACGTCGCGCAAACTTCACACGCCGTCGGGGTTCAGATAGAACTGGAACCACTGAAATAATCCAGAAACAGTATCCGCTGCCGTCAGGCAAAGGATCAAAATCACCTGCACAGGGCGGGCTCGAGTGGAACCCAGAATCAACATTTGCAAAGCCATCTGCGGTAAAAGCATACATGGCACCATACACCCACTCGCAGGCAATGCTCTCCTCGTCGAGCATCAAGAGACTATGGCATAACTCCATAGGAGCGACTCGCGCACCGAAGCTACAAGTCAGGACCAAACTCTCCTCTCCAAATGCAGAAAACGAACTCGAAGGACTATCTACCCACCACCGAGAAGATAGTGGCGGCAACCCCCTCCTCGAAGAAACCGTAACGGAAATAGAAGCCCCTCCAAGGGTCTTCACAAGGACTCTAAGTACTCAATCATCGTCGATATTCCATCTGGATCGGCCCTCGGTGGACAACAGGCCGGTGTCAACTAGTTCCACGCTGGATCAAACGCCTCGAAATGTACCTTCAACCGACAATTCAACGATGATCTCCAAATATCCCTGGCCACCAACAACACAAACGAATATGACTCCGGTCGAACCCTCATACAACTCCATGACGTTCTTCAATCACCGTGAATCCTACGGAACGCAAGACGAGCGTATCACTATCGCCGAGACTACCACGACAGCCTCGAGGGACCGCCCGCCATCTCATCTTCATAACAGCTAGATGAACCGCATCAAGGCTGTGGCCAGTTTGGTTACAGCCCTTTTACATGCAACAACTTTATCATTCTATTTCTTCACCTACACCTTTTATACCAATTTTTTTTTTTCATTTGTTGATATTACGGTATTTTCCGCATGATTTTTTTTATACCATACCCTGCTAGATCTTGCATACCCGTATAGATCATATATGCTGTCTGTTTTACGTACACTGCTCCGACTAATGGAAATGGCGAAACGGGGCAACGAGGCTGGATTCATGTTTGCATATTTGGATTTTGAGTTATATACTGGCGCGCATGGGAAGGGAGTTTCTTCTGGTCTTTTAAGTGGCGTTTTCCATTGATTTTTTTCCTTTGTTACTCGATTCAAATATATTTATTTTCATTCAATCATAACTTTTTTTTAAGGCACACTTTGCCTTCGCCATGTGGTGGTGTTAGCGCGGCTGGCTTCGTGTATGCTTCTCAAGTTAAGCATTGAGGCATGGGCATAATTAAAATGTCGTGATGTAAACTATGACGTATCTATCCCTACACCTTCCTATACAATATAAATACCAAACACCATCAAAACAACTAGAGAGTATGAGACAAGAAAATATAGGTTTATAAATAGATAATGAGGTTCGAACGACAAAGGGATGATATCATACAAAACTAAAAGATGTTTCCTAGCTATTATTAGTAAACGCTCTTGTTTCCGCTAGACTTTTGTGGGATTGTGGGTGCATGCTTGATGCTCGTGGATAGTGGATCGGATGATATGCGGTTTCAAGTGCGGTCACGCGAAACGACCAGATTCAGGGGGGTAACAGTAGCGGTAAAGGACATTTATTCCCGAGAGACGTCACGGCCGAAGAGTTTGGCTTTGAGCCAGTCGACTACGACCAGGACACGGTTGCGTGCTACAAAATCAAGCGGTTAATTCAATGCTTTATAAAGTTCGATCCATGGCAGGGTGTATGAAAGTGTAAACTTACTGCTAAAACACATGCTCAGATAGGCGCTTCTCCAGAAGAGGTAGGTCAGAGTTCCACCGCTGGCGATGTTTCCGCTCAACCAGCTGATGTCGGCTACGGCACGCTCTTTACCAATGTATGCCAAACTTCCCTGGTGAGAGTATTGGAAGGGACCAACTTGCTTGGTTCGTTTCAACTGGTGTTGCAGGGCTCTGATTTCGTCTAGGATCTTGTTGCGATCTGTGTCGTCCTTGGCCTCTGATTGCGCAATCGATAGAGCACTGAGCTCCTTTTCGATGTCGTCGGTCTTCGCCATGGTGTTGAACAGTCTAGCTAAGAAGGCACCTTCCTGGCTGGCTACCTGAGCGGTTGGAGCATAGTTGGTTATGGCACAATCTCCGACAGCCCAGATGTTTTCAGTTCCGTTCACGACGAGATATTCGTTGACAGCGAGACCACGGCGGGACTTCTTCTGTGCAGGTATTTGGCCCATAAGATCGCGGACTACATCTCGTACAGCGTTTCCAGTGGCCCACACCAAGAGACCGTAGGGAATTTTCTCAATCTCCTTTGAGCCATCTTCTTTGGTGACCTGAGCTTCAATGTACTTATCGGTGACGTTCTTGACCATGGTTCCAGTTCGAATGGTGATAGCCTCCTCCTTGAAAGTGGATTCGGTATAGTCGATCAGCTGCTTGGAAAACATGGGAAGGACCTGAAATTGCGTTAGTTCCTAGTTCAAACGCGTCTGGCAAAAGAGAGTACTAACATTGGGAAGAGCTTCAACTAGGGTGACATGGAAGTTGTCCTTGATATCAGGAACCCATTTCCTGAGGTCCTCGTTGAAGAAGTCCTGCAGCTCACCGGCGAACTCGACACCAGTTGGGCCACCGCCAACGACCACCATATGGAGAAGTCGCTTGATCTCATCCTGAGTCTGGTCCTTGAATATGGCGGTTTCAACACAGTCCATGATGCGTGTTCTGATCTTCTGAGCATCACCAACTTCCTTCAAGAAGCAAGAGTGTTCTTGGACACCAGGGATGCCTATAATTCAGAATTGATTAGCAATTGCCGGTTAATCATAACGAGCATTGTCACATACCAAAAGTAGCATTCTGGGCTCCGACTCCTACAACCAAAAGGTCGAATGGAACTTGAGTGTGAGAGGTATCACCCTTGATCTCTGAATCGTCACTGATATGGACAACACGGTTTTCATAGTCGATCTTGGTCGCCTTAGCTTCGTAGTACTTGACAGTGGCTTTCTTGTGGCGGAGGATGTTTCTGATAGGCTCCATAATCGAACGATGCTCGATCAATCCGGTGGTACACGAAGGGAGAAGGGGCGTGAACAAGAAGAAATTCCGCGGAGAGATGACGACGACATTGTAGTTTTCAGTATCGAGCTTCTTCAGGAGAGACACAGAGCCCCATCCGGTTCCTATTTTTGAGCAATATGTCAGATATCAAAGCTACGTAGGGCAGACAGATGAGCTAGTATACATACCTAGAATGACGAGTGTTTTCTTGTCCGGACGAGGGGAGATCTGCTCTGCCGGATTCCGATGCAGATAGACATTATATGCCGTCCATCCGGCAGTCCCAAACATAGACAGTAATATCAACCGAAAGGTCCATCTGAAGAACCGAAACCTCTTCTTCCTGGGTGCCGGGGGTGGAGGCGGAGGTGGTGAGCTCGCCGCTGGAGGAACAACGACGGCATCTGCATAGGTTCTTCGAAAGCAATTACTGACAGCTAGCTTTCTGGACAACGCAGAGCCCTTCAGCAACGGCACTCCGCGCTGCAATTGCTGTTGTCCCGTTGCTGGTGTTCGGGTGCATATCGAGCGGCGCAAACCTGGCGATGACGAAAAGTCCCGGCCTGTTCGGGCCAGCAACCTCAGCGTCCCTGGAGCTCGCGCAGCCATGGCTTAGCAAGCTGCGTCAACAATGAAGCAGCAATGCGGTTACTGGGAAGCGCCAGAACCAAACGAACGAAGCATTGAGATCGTTACGAGACTGCAAAGAGTCAGGAATATATTCCAAGACCTTCAGAGATTTTTTCCTCAATCACGTTTTTGCGCAGCTTGTTTTGCTTTGACCGGCCGGTTTCGGTGGAGAGAGGCGGTTAGTCAGCCAGCCACTGACGACAGTGAAACAGAATATAAGACAGAAGATAGACGGAATATAGAGGACAGAAGATGAGATGAGAGATGAGACGAGACGACAGAGGATACGGCAGAGACAGAGGACGACAGAAGATAGAAGACAGAGATACGGCAGCGAGCGAGGGATGAGCAACCTCGGCTCAGCTATCTGGATGCTCGACTATGACATATGGAGAGAGCTTCATCCCCGCCAGCAGTCAGCCTGTCTTCCGATTATCTCCATCGCCGGGATGGAGATGGAGCTGGAGGAGCAGGACGAGGTCGTCGTCGCCTGTTGAGACAGCTCGACACAGTCGCGGAGCAGGAGTATCAACATCAGCAAGCTCCCGTCCTAGAGACGAGATCATGAGAATGCCTTGAGATCTAGAGATGCCTACCAGAGACCGCGATCTACATGGATCCCTAGTATCTGATGTCATCTTCGTCCTTTCAGCCGCACGAGAGCTGGATTAATCTTGCTCTGGCTTCGATCCCTACAGCATCAACGTCATTTGCCGTGCCATACATGAGGTCTATGAAGTCACGGCCGTGTACATGTTCATCCAAGTACCTGTGTCTACGGGTACCTTCCTGAGATCCATGGTAGCAAGATATTACTCCTGATTGATCGACTGATATTGATCACGCAGTACTTATCACCATAAAGCGGGACAGAGTTGGAATAAACAAAAGAAACACCTGCATCTGCATGGTTTCCCCTACATTCACACAACCTTAAACATTTTCGATGTCCTACATTTGTCCAGTCTGGCCGGCTTTTCATTGATCAGCTGAGGTTGGATATCTGCTGCCTTACACAAGAACAGCCGTCGTAAGTGATGATAACGATCCAGCGCAGGCAGCATATCAAGCAATCCGCCATAGAGAGCATACGTCACTTTGCCTTGCTTGCCGGTTATATTGTTCGTGATACCTAACGCCCACCGCCCACCGCCTAGTCCTATCGAAGATCTCATGTAGCACAGCGCCCGTTCGGTCTAACATGACTTCTCTCCCTCTCTCTCCCGGCTCAAATAAATCACGTTCATGCGTCTGCCAACTCCTGATTCTTGGGGGACGGTTGAATTATTAATAAACCAGCGGCATTGCGGAAAGCGAACCCGCGGAAACGGGAGTGCAAATTTCGTGTGTGACTGCAAACCTCGACCACGTTATAGACCGCTCTTAAGGACCAGGATTGAGAAATAACATGTTTGCCTTGGACATAGCCGGTGTGAAGATGATGTTTGATCCCTGTGTTGTTGCCTTCACATACCTATATTCCCCGGGTGTTACGGTACATATCGCAATATGGGCAGAGCCGGTGCCACACATCCTATCCTATGAAGAGCACAAAATAAGGAGTCCAAACCAGTAGACCGCCATTTCAATCCTGACTTCCCGAAAGCACAAGGCAGCCGTTTTCATTGCCGGGCCGCAGGGATGATGGTACCATGGCCGGTAGAGTACTCATCCAAAGCAACTGGATTCCAAGGTTTAGTCCCGTCGTGAATGCAATATTTTTCCTTCCTGGCAACGTCTTTATCTTGAGGTTCCTTTATTTCTCAACGTTCTAATTTTATCCCTCATGCGCCATAAAGGGTTCACGGAATAGGGTATGGGCCGGTTATCCGCAGGTGAAAAGGAACCCGCTGCGGACTCTGGTATGACTTTGGATAGAAGGGAATCCAAGGTAGTTCAGGCCAGTCTAGCCTTTAGATACTCCCGAAGTCGGTATGCTCAATCCAAGGCCCAAATAATGACATGTTGATAAAGGAAGAAGTACTTCCCAGGAGGTTGGAACGCATGCATGCGTTAATATTCGCGAACATGGGAATATCGGATCAAGACAGTAGATCCATTGTTCATTCAGAAGCTCATTTTATGGACACTTCCATAAAAATTTGTTTCTTTTGTCTGCTTTTCTTTCACCTCGTTTGGTACATGTCCGCATTACACGGCGGTTTTTATTATTGCCCATATAGCCCAGACAGGGTATTATCAATAAAATTGCGAAGGCCGAAAAGGCGAGCTGCGGTTCAGGCGGCATTACGATGCAGGATGCCAATAAATCTTGGACACCGTTCGTATGTACATATGTAATATGCTCAAAAGGTAACAGGGCACCGTTCATCAGAAGTAATCGGGGGTCTTACGGGCCTCAGCTGGGGGGTGAGGTGAGATCTTGGGGGCTGGGAACATGGTGCATTGCCTGCTGCGTCTTTTGAGCAGAGTAGATGGGGTTTCAAATGACTCCCCTCCTGGTGATTCGCCATGGCAACTTCACATATACACATCGTAAACAGGACGGGACGGAGGACTCGGTATGCAATCCGGCCAGGTATATCGATATGCAGTCCGCAGATCAAGAGCTGAGATTAACATGTCTTGGTCAAGTCATTCTGGTTAACTATATCGACTGAGGCGCCTGCTCCGCTACATCCATGCCCAATTGTATATGCATCTGGGATGTGGCAAAGAACGGGCGCAGGACTCAGGGATATTAAAAAAAAAGATCGCTGTTCGAAATAAATTGGTCATGTTCGTACTTGTGGTCCCCGATTCGAGAAAGCTTCGATACCTTTCTCCTAGAAGCAAACCATTAGATGCCACCACTGGTGAAATCAATGCAATCTGCGCCACCTTTTTGCATGTTGATCCAGGAGCCCGGGATATGTTTTAAGCCCACATATATACTTTTTCCTGGCTGAGAAATCGCATCCTGCGAGTTTCGGGCGTAGGAGTTGGCTTCCCCGTTCCCAAGAAGACGGCGACCCCGCCGAATCTCACCTCTCATGTGTGACGTAATTGAAACTATTGTTCGAAGTTCTCAAGACGGCGGCATTGGAAGCCGGCGACTGTACGGAGTAACCTGTAGGCGAGCTGATATAGTACGTTTAGACGCACGTTAGGTCGTTTTCTCAATCAACTGTGATATATGAGTTAGCATCCGAATCCCGGCTGAGCACAAGTTACATAACAGGCGTTTTGGATACTTAGCAGACTCCATATTGTTCGCTGGGGCCTGGTGTCACTCCCCTCGCTCGACTTAAAGGCGTTGCATCCAGCTGTGATTGGCGAGCGAGACCACGATATTGTCATATTACAGACAGGGGCCCGATCCCAGTCTCCATGCCTCCAGAGGGCCAAGCCGTCTTCGCGGCATGGATAAAGTGGGAAATGTGAGTTCAGAAATTTACTCCCGTACTCCGTATACACAGGGCAATGCACCGAAGACCGAATCCCATCATCTTACTCTGCAATCGACCCTCTTTTTCTTTCTTTTTTGCCTTGGGATTTTAGATAGAACCGCCAGACATCACAAGACATCACCGGACGTCTCCTTGCATTCTCCTGCATGGATTTCTCCATCTGCACAGAAGACAGAAAACGACTCCACGTGACCTGTAGATACCGCGGGTTTTACCCCTGGATAGAGACTCAGACTCAGACTCAAGATCAAGATTTAGGATCAAGATTCAAGAGACCAAGAAGGAGGCTTTGGAATAGAGTGCAGAAGGCAAATAACTATGGCGGTGCATCGATGACGCCTTTCGCAAACAGCCATCTCCGTCTCGTCTACTCCGTACCTACAAACGCAGTGGAATGCCGTTCAGACGAGCCATGAATGTATAAGTCTACTGGATAACTAACCAACCAAGAGCGGCAAACCCTGGCTAGGCTTCCTAGGAGCCCAAGCTCCGAACTCGATGAAATAGGATATGTTTACCCCTTGTTACTCCGTACCGAGTACGGCATTCTTTGTCTAGTTAGAGGTGCAACAACATCCAACGAATGAGCATTTTATATTACCATTGCAATCCTACGACCATGAGTCGCCGCCATCTCGGAACAGTACCTTGATAGACAAAGATAATGAGTACTCCGGATTCTTCGCGGGGTTTGCTCTGAGATCGATGCATGCCGGCAGGGCTGGGCTCAGTGTACGGAGTATCAGAGGCACATATAGGAACAAGATACGGAGTACGAAGCTCGGAGTACACCTTGCAGAACGTTTGTTACCCTCCTGTTGGTTCCTTGCATTATCGATACATCAAAGGGCCAGTTTTCTATCGTTAACCTGTTAGCATTTCCATTGCGTACTCCGTTCTCCATACAACTCCACGCAAACAGCGTACGAATCAGATGGAGATCCAACATGTGAAAAGCATCCCGTCAGCTTCAAGAACCTTAAAGGACCCTATGGCGCGAGGGTCGAGATCAAGGATGGACTCTAAAGTCTTCATGCATACGATGCGAGCGGATTATTGGGAGGGCTAGTTTCTAATTCGCCTAGCCACTCATGCCGCATGATCAAGCAGCTGGACAAAAGCGCCTCCATGCGCTACAGCTGGTGGGTGACAAGGGCTTGGGCTATATGGAGAACGGAGAAAGAGAGCAAGTGCTCCGGTAGCTCATGATGCATTTATTTTTGCTCCCACGGCGCCAAACAAAGGAGGCAAAAGAAACGGTGTTGGAGGCCCGAAGAAAAACGCAAATCATCCTATAGGAAAAAGCCACTATTCGTTGCCAGATGATCTGAATGGTACCTTCTTGTGATTCCCGATCTTGTGCGTGAAAGTGTAAAAGAAAACTTCGGGTTAGCTTTAATGGTGGCGCCCAGCGATCATAGATTTGTATTCCTGGGGAGGCCCATAAAAGTTGTACTTATGCGCATATCAAGCATGCAGCTTTAATAAGCACATTTATTATGAGCCGGGGAGGGTAGGATATTGAATATTCCATCTGTTAAGCCCTCATTTTTGCGCCTTTAGAGCCGCTTGGTGAGCTTTACGATTGGCTCCCAGATATCAACGAGAAACACAAGCCGAAGCCCGTCCCAGCTGGGGCCCCTTCGATGCACCTTGACCATACCCAGCTACCTATCGTTCGGCAATTCCTATTCCAGCGGAGCCTGACACTTATACGTAACCTTTTAAAGCGTGTGCGCAAACAGAAAGTATGGAGGCACTCCATATGATACGAGGTGATGTTGTCGCGTAAAGTGCTTTTTAAAAATGTTGGTTTGCGATATATAGATATCTCCTAGGTTTATTGCCATATTCAGGATCAGGATCTAGGAACGGGGTTAGCCCCGTGCTAGGGGATACGGAGTATCAATGTGACCTTCTTGCAAGGGGACAAGGCTGATCAAGGACCATGCTGGCACCTCTAACACAACAGATAGCCATACGTAAATCTTACTAAGTAGGTATCTCACCATGCGATTCCAAGAACTAGATCTCAGTAGTTTCTTGTCCACCCTGCCTCATGTGTGGTGCAACCGATTATTAAAAATAGAGCGGTGTGAGTGTTTCTCCAGTTGTTGTTTGGGATATCGATCCCCGTGCAAGGATGCCGCGATGCCGTAAAAAATGCCCACAAGCCCTTTTGGTTCAACGAAATGTTGCCGTCTTCGCTTGTTTAGCCCTTTCGATATCATCCGAGGATCGCCGAGGACGCTGCGTATAGAAGCAGACCTTGCCTCCTGATTCCACTGTGTGTCGATCCATAGGAGGGAAAGAAAAACCGCCTGTTTCGGTACGGAGTAAAAGTATTCTCATCCTGCGGTGCCCGTATATGTCCTCTCGCGGTTTACCCGGTCAAACCAAATTACAGGGCCTGGAGATGCAGTGGTAAATCACCTTCTTGGTAAAGAAACACGCTGTGGAATAACTGTGCTTGGCTGCAGTCATCGTTAGGTTCTGTCCCACCGTTTACTCGCAATATAAGTGAGTGTGCTTCTATAGCCTGTCTCCTCCGTCTTGCGTGTGTTGAGATCTTAGATCTAAGGATATTTCAGCCAATAAACGGCCTGGCTGCGGCGTATTTTTGCATGGGCGCCAACCGTTAGTTTGTCACTCTGCAGCGAGCGTATCCCAGGCCCATAGCACATTCCATAGTATGTAACGAAAGTTACGGAGCCCCCGTACAAACTAGGCAGTGGACTGGCGTAATTTTTTGCCTTTTTTTGCCTTTCCCTGTCCGTCCGAACGATGTTCCAACTTGACGCAAAGCCGGAGATTCCATCCAAATCCAGCAGCCAGCTTTCACTCCCGAGCGTTAAAGTACGCATGTACCCAGAGTAAAATGTATTCCTCATAGTACCATGGATAATCTGCATAATGTAATCGCCGCGCTCAAGGCTGTGCCATTCAGTTATGCCCGATGGCACTGATCCGGTGGGACCCTTGACCTTGCTGCCGGGTCATGCTGGTGGCGGGCGCCTGAGGGGGAAGAGAAGTCGAGAGTGCTCCAGGAGAACCAGATTCCTTGATGCTATCGGCCTAGCACGCAAAAACCAGGCTGGCTATATCGGCCTAAACTGCGTGAGATGGAGAGGAGCTAGCCATGCGGTCCCCTTTGCAGACACCATCGATGATTGGATCCTTCGCGTTTCCCTCGCAGCCCTTGACTCCTGGTGCTTGCGTGCGTCGTCAGGGAGTGAGAAGACCGGGCTGAGCTTTGGTAAGACGCCGTCGAGAAGTATAAGTTAAGTAACTTATATTGGCGGGCGAATGATGGACGGGCTAGGCTACAGATCGCGGCAAAAGGGATGTAACTTCTCCGTCCACGACAACGATTTCGAATAATGAATTATTTCGCCCTGGACCAGACGCTTCGTCTTTCTTCCTTTTTTTTCCCCCCCTCGTCTTTTTTTCACTTTTTATCAGGCGTAGAGCTGGACGCGGCATGATGGTGGCACAGCGGCAGCAGAGTACTCGCACCCGTCACGCATAACGACGATGGATGAATGACTGAATGGATGAAAGTCAGCTAGGGTCGCTTGTTAGTGTAGTGCTCGGTGTCTTATCGACGTATCATGCTAAGCGTTTAGATCAGAAGTTTTACATAATCTCGAGATATTCTGGTGCTATCGTGTTTGCGTTGGTTTTGTACGTGTGAGAATCCGTACATATCTTCGGACTATGAACATGGGCGGTCCACATTACAAGCAAGTCCTGCCATTATGACAAGGATGAAGGCCAACAGTCAAGCAGCATGAAGCATGACCACAGCACAAGGCGGAATAACTGGTTCGATAGTATACTATCATGATCATCCACCTGCCTGCAAACTAGGACCGGTTGAAAGTAGGGGGCACAAACCGTTTCTGTCTGTCCGGTTTGACGGCCCCAAAGAGGTTTCATGTTTTCTTTTACGAGCCAGCATCACCAGGAATAATAACGGGGAACAAGCGATGGGCGATGGGCGATGGAGATGGGCGACGGCGGCGGCCAGCTAGCGCTCGAAGAATGGCAGCTTATCGTTACAGCCTCCATTACACCCAACCAGAGCGAGCACGCCGCAGGCAGCTGGCAGCTCCGGCCTCCAGGATCGTAGGCGAGCGACGGCGAACGGAGGTCTTAGGTTTGCTGTCTTACCTCAGGCCTGCCCTCTTGTCGTCGTCGTCACATTCGTACGTACCCAAGCGAAAGAGGCAAATATGAAGCCGTGGGGGGCAGATGGGATATAGGAAAAATGACCTATACATGCAGATTGAGCAGAGGTCCCTCGACAGAAAGTACGAAAAGTATCTCTCTCCTGTGCCGTCCCGTCGACCTGATTTGCTTTGCGGTGAAAGAAAAAACATCATCATCATCCCCCCCCTTGTCTCTGCTAGGCATAATTATAATTAGCAATTTCTCTTTTTCCTTTATCCTCAAATATCCCGTACCCAAGATAAGTCAACAGACTCAAATCCTCAGCCGGGAAGGGTGTACGCCGTGCATATGTATCCTGTTAATTACGCCTACCAAGAAGGAAGGGGGCCTTGCCTTGTCGCCTGAGATTGATTCGTATCGCCAGCGCAAAGGGTCACGTCATACACTGCAGAAGGGGGACCATCGTTTACGTAGAAGTATGTATACGGATAGCGGGCGGACTTGTTATACACCCTGGTGATGGGTTTGGCAGGGAGTTAAGACATGCCGCCTGCGGATGGGACGGTCGGTGGAGGAGCGAGCAGCGCGAGTAGCGAACGGAGGCTGGGGGTGGGAGGATCCAGGGAGATCCTCAGTTGTTTGTGTGGTGGTGGCTCGTAAAAGTCGCCAGATCAGCCTTTTGCTGCTTCTCAGGTCTTTTTGCCGTGTCACCACTTTATTATTCGCTCTCTGTTCGTGTTGTTGTGTCGTCTCATCCTGACTCCGTCCCCTTTATGCGAAGCATAAGACGAATATGGTGAAACACAGACATCCACCAGCTAATCATTATGGCTGGTGCTATTTTGATAAGGCCGCCCATGGATAGACACAAGTAGTGAAGTAAAAATGTGGATTTAGTAGCTCATCGTTAGTTCTGTTCTGGGGGCCACGACCGTGGATGGAGGGCTGTACGGAGTAGAGAGGTGACTGGGCGGACTTTCTGATGCAAGTGACTTGACGGGTATCGTTAGCCAGACAGCAGGCAGGCCCATATCAAAGGATGAGACAAGACTATTTGCTCAAACCGCAGCAGGGCGTCCATCGTCCGTCTTCCGTCGTACTGCTATCACGCAATAATAACATCGCAGCCCAGCCTACATACGAGCGAGGCAACGGAGATGCAAGACACATCCAGGTACTCCGTAGATGACAACGAGATCATGAGGGATCTTGGGGGTGTGATACGAGCTAGCTGGTCTTTTTGAGATTCCGTTTAGGGCGGCTTCTGACCGACATGGCAGCGCCTTGAGCCATGAGCTTGAGCCCGAGCCTGAGCCTGAGCCCTTGTCAAGATATACATATGGCCTACACCCATAGTTAGTACGGGGAAAGACAAGCCTGGACGCACAAAGTAAAAAAAAAAAAAGGGCGTACTATAGTTATGTATACTCCGTACTTACACCGGCCTTTGCTTTTTGCCTTTTTGTTTCCTTCGTCTCTTGTCTCTCGTCGTTGGCTTCATCGTGCCTTAGGGCAGACCGACCCCCTGGCTCCTGAACTCCTGCATCCCAACAGTCGGTCGCCCAGCATCCAGCGTCCCATCAACCAGGGCTCGCCTCCGTCTATCCATCCTGTATCTCCGTGCTAAAGATGCCAGCAGCAACGAAATAAAAAAAAAGTAAAAATAACGATCAGCCGCCTTAGAGGTTTTTGTTTCCGGGTCAAACTTCGCCCAAGGGCAAAAAATAATAAAAAATAACTTTTCATGCTGGAGACTTGCATTTCCCCCATCGCATTCCCATCCGGCTCTTTTTTTTTACACTTTCTTTTTTGTGAAAAATTAGCTGGATGGCTGAATGGCAATCCGGTGGCCCAGAGTTAGTGCTCCAGAGAACGAGGTAGTGGATCATGGATGGTGGATGGATGGATGGATGGATGCGACCCTCAGACTGCGTCCTATCCATCCCTTTCATTTGCGTCTCATTTGCGCGCCGCTTGATTGCTGGCTTTATTGCCTCGGGTGCTGTAGAGCTGTAGATGTTGCTGATGCTGATGCTCGTCTATGACTTGCCCCCTTTCTTCTGCCTCCTTTCTCGTGTCTGCCGCCGGACATGTTTTAGTGACTTCTTGCCCTCCTATCCACGGCTGGTCGTCCCGCTTGGCTGGCTATCCCCATCCCCGCCACGGTTCGTCTCGTCTCTGAGATGGGTGATTGAACCGTCCAGAGCTTCGCTGGTCCTGCCGAGAGCTTCTTCTGTGTCCGTAGTCCTGGGCTGCTTGTCCTGCTGCTCCACCTGGGGGGGGGGGGGGGGCTTCGTCCCTTTTGCCTTCAGTCTTCGTCATCCATTGTTGCATGTCCTGCGATGCTAGCCCTGGAGGACATGGACTTGTCTTCTCTTCTGCTCTCTTCTCTTCTTCTTCATCTTCATTCTTCTCTTAATCATCTTCGGTGAAGCATTGTTGCTTCACTCAAACCACTTTGATACTCACCATCATGCCCCAGTGACGTCTTATACAACGAGCTCACCGTCACTCGCATCTATATCTCTCTCGTCCCTCATTCTCCCCACCACCCATGCCTGCCATCATCGATATACCGCCGAACCACTTCCTCCCGCACCCATTCCGGCCCTCCATATCGTCGTCGACCTCCAGGCAACGTCTCATCGACACAGCCGAGCTCTCCAGGCGGCAGGCGGAAATATCAAGACGGGGTGCGGACACGGAGACAGCTTCGGATATGGCGAGGATAGGGGTTGCCGTTGCGTCGTCGCTGCCACATCACTATGGAGGGTACTCGCATCCCAGGCCGGACGTCCAGATGGGTGTAGAGAGGAGGAACGTCACGACACCGACCACCAACAACACCTGCAGGGAGGACACAGCACAACAGCGGCCGTCACAGCGGCTGCCCCTGTCCCTGATCAGCCAGTACTCCAATATCAACCAGGAGACTTCTTCTTCGACCACGCCGGTCAAGTCTACAGCTTCCAGCATGTCAAGTCCGCAGCTCTCGTCTTCCATGACCGGCAACGGAGGAAATCTGGCGGAATTCGCTGCACAGGTAGGTCATGATCTATATATATCTAGTTTATACACTGATGCTAACTCTTGTGTAGGTATCTTGTTTATTTTGGTTTGCAAAGGCATCTAAATTGAAGCAGATCGAAGATGGCTCCTCGTCTTATACTCCTACTTCGCCCGTGGAGCTAGAATTCGCACCGAGCCCGGGGTTTAAGAAATGGGTTACCACAGTACTGACTACCACTCAAGTGAGCAAGAATGTCATACTGCTAGCTCTGCTGTTCATCTACCGGCTCAAGAAGTTCAATCCTGCGGTACGGGGGAAGCGCGGAAGCGAGTTTAGGCTAATGACCATAGCTCTCATGATGGGGAACAAGTGTATGTTTTTTTTATTGCTATTTGGCTTCATGTCTGTTATTCCTAACTTTTATATTCTAGTTCTGGATGACAACACATATACGAACAAGACATGGGCAGAGGTATCAGGAATATCAGTTCAGGAGATCCATGTGATGGAAGTCGAATTTCTCAGCAATGTTCGATATAACCTGTTTGTCACCAAAGAGGAGTGGAACCAGTGGCTCACCAAATTATCGGTCTTCTCAAATTACTTCGAAAAGGCGTCGAGGCTCAGCCTGGATGTTTACTCGGCGAATCGCTCCGCCCATACCTCGCCAGCTCATAGCCCGCTGACACCTTCTATGGACCCCTATCGAGCCTCCCAGCAGGCAGCAAAGATGGTATATCCAGCCTCCACCCATGCTTTCAACGTGAACCAAGCCCTATCATTGAGCATTCCACAAACCGGTGGTGTACCTCTCGGTCTCAACGACCCTACGTTGCGTCCAGCATTAGCAGTGGAACCATTAAGTGCCCATAGGAAACGCAGTTGGGATGACCAGGCGAATGAGAATCCAGCCAAGAGACCAGCAACCGCCACCACAAGTTGGGCTCGACCTTCGACTATGGCCTCCGCGCCGCTATACCAACCTTCTCACCTACCATCTACCGCACCGCCTACCCCGCAGACTCAGGTACCGACGAGTATGGTTTCCATGCCCTCGAACATGGCGCCGCAGCTTCCCAGGCCACTTCCAGCGTACCCGATGAGCTCTGTCAGTATTCCCAACTCTATAGCTCCATTTACCAGCACACAGCCTCTATCTACCACTCCCCGACCCACCATCTTCCCAATCAACACCACCCCGGCTCGTTGGAGCCAACCTCCAGTTTCTCAGGCATCACTGGCTCCATTACCCCTATCAAATCTTCAGCCTGGAATGCCAAACAGCTTCCCTGATCCTTCCCGGCGTACGGGCCCAGGTTCCTTCTCTGCATCTACCTCAACAACCATCTCACCCGCCATTCCTATATACTCCGTCCGCACACCTATCCACCTCTCGCCTTCCTCCATACTCCTGGACCGCAACTCTCCCTACCGACCGGTTCGAACAGTCAACACGCTTCTCTACCCGCCTCCACCTGGCTCACTTCTTCAGCCCCGACAGCTATCAGTCGACCTAATGCGGTACCAGCCGTTGGGTAAACGCAGCTCAGAAGATCGAGTAGATCGAACAGGCGTCCTTCCTTATTCCCAACCCAATATATGGGGGGAACAGTACTTCTCTCAGGTCCAACCAACCACCCAGACAGCACCTTACCATCAAGGTTAACAGAACCTCTAATTGGGAATGCAGGCCATGCCATTTCATGTTCTCATATCGTCCATTTCGGCTTTGAGTTTCATAATCTCTCGTTCGGCATATCTCGATTGTCTTTTTTCATTTTTGCATTGCATCGGTGTTCACAGTACTACTAGACAGGGAACCAGACTGGTACTCGAAAGCCATCATATCTGCTTTTAATTTTGATGTTATTCATTTCATGTTCACTCTGCATCGCGAAGCTTAGGGCGGCATTGTCTTGTTTTTTATTTATTTTTCATGCAACCTCTCAGCCTTGTGCTAATTTTTTTAACATGGCTTGACTCTGCCGCTGTGTTATTTCCATTTTCCATACGAAGGCATTTTCTGAAGCGTTCTTGTGATTATTTTTTCTTTCTTGAACGGTGGCTTGGTTGAAGGCATGCTCTAGTATTTTCTAAAATACCATTATCACGAGGATTGCATGTTTGGGAAGGCCATGGTGAATCAATGGGCTTTTATATAGTCCTTATACAGATACCAATTGATACGTACGAGTAAAGCATATGCCATACAGCACACCTCGGACTCATCGTATCCCTTTACTTTTTCAACTTCCCATGATAGTGCATATACGAAATCTTAGCTTGTTAGCTAGTAATAGGGCCTTGGATCTTGGGTGCCTTACCTTGCTCTTAAGGATAGCCCACAAGTCGAGAGATCCGGTTGATGGACACATTCCTCGACTGTCAAAGTTAAAGCATCTATATATTATGCACTATACACCTTTGTTGTCAAGTCTATATGTAGAAACGTCATACTGGTTGGTTTGTCAATTGTCCACCACCAGCATCCACCGCATCTTCTGGCCACGGTAACCACACAAATCGTTACGGACTTCTGAGGACACACATTCGCTTCATTTAAGAGTTTTTTCTCTCCAACTAGGTGCAGTGCCGTTTATATCTCTCGTGGGTGAACGTTTGCCATGAAAAGTTCATGACCATCTAGCACTTTTTCCAGAAGAAGACGAGGATAGAAGGGATTTCATAAAGCTGGTACCACGGTTGCTTAATGGTGTTGGCAGCTTGCCTCTATACCCAAATTCTTACAGGAAGATATACGCGAAGGCCAGCCGAATTATGATACCACAGCTATCGATGCTTGAAACCTGTTCTTAATTCTGATCTCCCAAAAGGAACCTAGCCGTGATCCAGCTGCTATGCAACGCACCGCCCTTCCTGGAAACCCGGCCGGCTATCTGTTGAAAATCTCCTCCACATCAAATGACCAAGTAGGAGATTGAGCCAACAGGCAGCTGGCCCTATGAGAGGCCTAGCCCCTAAGTCAACAACCTCCGATGTCTTATGAGCAAAGCAGGAAGGCTTCTTCAGGAGGTCTTGTTCTCGCATAAGCTATACTTTTAGCTTCGAAAACAGCCATGATATTTCTAATGTAAGACTACTAATACCAATAATTCCAACTCAGGGAAACAAATAAACCGGTTGCTAACCCTGCTAATAGCTGTATATATATAGTCTATTAGCGGCTCTTTCTCACTTCTGAGGGATGAGATTTTCCATTCTTTGCGTTCGTCCGCTATGCATGAACCGAAAACATACTGTCTTCCAGTTACGAATATCCTCCAACAAGTATGGATATACCCCAGCTGCTTATACAGCTTCAAGGATAGGAAACAAACATGAACATAAACCGATGTCTATCTTCCTCGAGAGAAAACATTAATCATATCTCAAAGGGGGAGAACGAAGGCTAGCCCCGAGGAAAACCAGAGGAACCAGCCAAGTGTGGAACCGGCAAAGCTGAAGAAACCCGGGCATCATGGGTTGGTGTCTAGCCCATAAAACAGGCGGTAGACATACAAGGAGCGAAGGAACCTATCTCAGCTGAAGAAGAAGAGGCCATAGCTACAACCAGAAAAGCAAAGAAGGGGGGATATGACACTTTGCATTTCAGCTCTCATCTCTTCACAGGCGACCGTCAACCCATACACAGTTGGCTAGGCATTCTCGCCCATACTCCAGCCTTGGCCATCATCCATACCCATGGACCACGCGTTCAAGATATATATGACTGGGATATCGGAAACAAGCAGGAGTAGGCGCAAAGTAATTCTCGCAAGAGATAGTTATACCAAACAGCCGATCAGTCAAAAATGCCCATCCTGATTCAGAACCAAGCTTGGTTTGGCCCCTATGACGGAGCCCTTAGGATCATCTCGACGTTGAGACCAAGACATAGGTATTTAACAGCTGCCGCCCTCCCATCTCATCATGACTTCATATGGAAGGAAGTTGGTCGTTAGAGAAATTTAAGGTACGAGAGCATCGATGACAAGGAGCAGATCATTCCTTGCAGGCCTCCCGGCCAGGGTTATGATGCGGAACGTGTTTGAAGACCGCTGCCCAGTTACCCCACGAACGATCGGAAATCTAGGCAGAGAATCCACCCGATGGGATATAAAAATACCTGTCTACGCCTTTGCCATCTACCCTGGTCCCTGAAAACGATATCGTGATCACTTTCTACCTCACTGTCGGAGGTATGCCCGAAAATGATACGTGTCCACTCACAACATTACTCGTATATACATACAGTCTACTTTTACTGAGAGGGTCCAACCGCCTTATCCTCGTCGGATGCCATCCCCATAGCATGAGGATGCGGTACCTTGCTGGACCATCAGCCTCCTCCTGGGCCATGGCTGCCCCCGCGTATCCTGCACATATATGCACGCCTGATAAAACAACCGAGCGGGGAGGACAGACACAGGAATGCCTTACGGTCTTAGATTGTTCGATGAGATAATGATTAATAGTTCTCAAGCTAAGTACATGGGGTGCATCATGTTTCCGTGCGTCTCTTCATGTAGACCTGTTTTCCCGTCTGACTGCTGCCACCAGCGTACACAGGTACCTAGCATCCGCATTCACCCCCCAATCCGGCCGGGGAACTCGGGAAGTCTTAGGTTCCTTGACCATAGCATTAATCTCATACTTAGGTAGCATGCTGGCATACCACCTTCGGCTGTACGAACCCGCTGTTATTGCAACATCCGGCAGGCAGAAACATTTAAGGCGACGGGAAGGAAGGCACAAAAGAAGATTGCTCCGTGCAGCCATCGTTTGATGACACATTGCTAATTGCTAGACTAGATCGGTGTGTCTACTCTAATTTTGTGCTTCGCAAACACCTTCCTCTAGATATATATGGCATTCATATATGGCGAACGCAGGATGATTTACCGCGATGCCCCTGCAGGTCGAAAAAAACTAAGCTGAATCAGGATTGAAAGATGACAGGCAGAACGGTATGGATTATGATCTTGCTCTAAGAAAAGAAAAGCCTAAGGCATCCTCGCTGGGTTTCGGTTCCACATTCATGGTTTCATGACATCTGCTGGAATTTCTACCTGACTCTTCGAGAACCAGGAGCGATCTAAAACGGAAACCTAAATTGCTCCTCAAGTTTCGATTTTACTTTAATAAAATAAGCCTCGAGCTAAACGCGGCCATCTCGGCCCTGGTTTCTTTTTTGTATATTGCTTTTGTTTTTCTCCCTTCCGTGGCTAACCCACCCATGCGTTAGGTAGGTGTTACGACAAGTGGCCTGATATTCAGGAAGTCATCTTGGTCTCAGAAGCTCCCTTCAGTGTCGAGGTTACGATAAACAATCCCTCTTGGGGACACATAGAAGATCCTCTCAGGAGAAAGTGAACCTGTGCCACCGAGCCCTGTAAAACACGTTGTCGTTGAGACAGGGATGTTTTGCCTCCAAAAGAACTGTAATTTAGAGCCGTTGCAGAAATCTGAAGAACGATGGGTCTTGGGCGAGGAACAAATATAGCCATACTTTATCGGCTATTGACATGACATGATAGGTCTACTATATCGTTCGGTTGGCCTCCGTCCCGTCTAATCAGCATAGAAGGTTGACAAGGATATGGATATGTTCTAAACTCTAGTTATTTAAGCTTGCCTCGAAGCAGCAAAGGCAGGTAATAGAGCGAGAGCATAGTATGTAATGGAGATAATAGCACAGTTCGCGCTTTGATACACTAACGTTTGTGAGCACCCTGTGTTGCGTTGTCCACAGTCCCTGTGTGCTAACTTTTTTTTGGGGTGAGACATGACAAGCTAAGATTGGTGAATCACCCTTATTCACCATCAAGTCAATAAAAATACAAACGGGTAGTACGTAAATGGGAAAAGAAAAGAAAAGAAGAGAAAAAGCGGAAAGACAAGTGGTATCGCAACAAAAATATTCGGCATATCCCAGACATTACATCGTGAAAGAATCGCTAGTCGTGGCTTCCTTGATTCTCATTCCGTGTACGAGAGAGGGAGTAGAACTGCCTGCAATTCTTTATAGAAAATAATTCATGGTCGTAAGAAGAGGGTCTCTATATTCTTCATATTAGCAATGTACAGTAGTTGTGGTAAACAATTGTGACTTACTAGGGAAGAGGAAGAAAGGCTCAATAGAGCGAATATTGCTGTCATTGCTAGGAGGCAATTCAAGCTCAACGAGCAATCGTATTTGGGTAGTGAGCGAGGGAAAGATTGAAGGAGCGTATCAACGTTTGCAGACTCGACATTGGCCGACGACGACGATAAATCGCTCGTGAGGACTTCCGGGGCACCGTAGATCGCTGGACCCATCTGTTGAGATGCGGAAGAAGTGATTTCCTGGGTCCCTGCAGGAACTATACACATAGAAGTTCTTGAAAAAGTTGCACATATTGACAAGATCAACTGTCGGTTGTGCTGCTTGATTGCCCGAATCAATTGTTGTAAAGGTAACCTCGCTTTTGGGTAGGAGCGCAGTCGACAGCCTGAAAAATAAGAGCACTTCTCAGAAGCGGGTAGAAAGAAGGACGGAGGAGGTGTCTTGTCGAAAGAATGCAGATAGGCCAGTGGGAGGGCCTGATGTTATAGATTGATATGGTGCGGTTGAGCCAATGCGCGTCATAGACTGGTCGGCAAAAGCAGCGGGTATTTGTTGGGATTGAAATTAACTTTCAAAGTTAACTAGGCCACGAGGGGGAAGAGAAGAGATTTGTATAGATAGGTAGGTAAAGAACGTTGTAAATAACGAGAGTAAATGAGTGAGATGGGGTCGGTAGAGTCTAGATAAACGAGCGTAAGCATTGGAGGATCATAGCGGTGGTAATGATAGAAGATTCGAAGCATCTAATATATTATCACTTGAAACATACAATAAAACCAACGTCCTAAGACGGGGAAGGATATATACGTGACCAAGTATATGATTCAAGCGCGAAACTGAGCTGGTCCGAGTTAAGCTCCTTTTTTAGATTGAAGGGAAGAACTTAGTTGATTCATCACGTTCTACCTTCTGGGCGATCTGAGCCAGGATGTTGGAGATCCCGGGAAAATCAAAATTGACCCTATTTGAACATGCTTAATTTTGCCCGTATTTTTTTAAAATTTGATACCACCTCTTAGCGAGACGAGCTGAGTAGGATTGAGAAAAGAATAGAAGCTTGGATGAAGGTTGGCCCCGGCTTGGAATGATAATCCCGCAAGTGGAGAGACTAGCAACTGAAGGAATAGTTCATTGAGTCCTCTATCAACGTGGTGGATACGCACCAAGTATATAGTTCGCCAAAACGGCTCCACGGCGAAAACTGTCGTCATATGTCAAGCTAAACGGAATCTCGTCTGCAGTCCCGGCAGAGAGCCAGAGTTTCCTGCTTGCACACCCACTGCCAGAGTAAAAAAGCTACATTGGCGGTACGGTACGGGACGGTGGGCTTGCAGAGACCCTGACAGAAATGTCCCGGTATGCCATGCAGGTTGGCATCCCGCATTAAGGCGTCACACTTCTCCCGTTTTCTAAAATAACGGGACGTTGAATGGCCGATAAACGAAGCCGTGCATAAGAAATTAGGGTATTTGGCCAATCGAATCGGACTTGGCGGAGTGAATATAATTTAAACAAACAGAAAAAAAAAAAAAAAAAAATTTCCGGGCAATCTAGCATTAAAACGACCCCAATATAGGGGAAGGGTCATCTAGAATCGGTGCACACGTAGTATGTATAAACCTGTCTAGAGTTGAGATGAAGAAATTAGAACCTTGTTCCGGTTCTGAATGGAATCTGTAAATGTATATCGGATGGACAATCTCCGAGGAAAACGAGCCTCTTAGGCAGGTAACGGACAGGTAATCTGATGTCAATATAACAACAGCCAGAATATGTAAAAAAAAATAGCGATTAGAACCAAGCCCGGGTTTAGTTGGTCCTCGAGTGCACGTTTTAGGTTATTACTCTGGGTTCCGGGGTGGAGGGGGGGTTGAAGATGACGAGCATGTGTAGAGGGTAGATTAGAGAGGGGTTGACCGGGTCTAGTTTTCCTGAAGATGAGAATCCGCTGGTACTAAAATCCTAGAACCCGGCCGTGGGACGGCACCTCCGAACGCCATCTGGATTCTCAGAAACATCAGTGCTATAGCCATGGTCTGAATAGGAAGGACGGGAATAAGGAAAATCATGTATGAGATAGCCGGTTCCGTGAGTGTGTCGGCCAAGAGAAGATCGATGTACGGAGTATATATACGGAGAAAAGAATCCAAGACAAGAGAGCGAGCGGCACCTGGGGTGTACCAACGATGGGCTGGTCGAGAAACGCTCGGGGCGTTTGATATCCAGTTTTCCAGGTGTGTCTGCATCGCGAATGCGGGTCTCGTCGGGGAGGTGTGGCCTGCCATCCCATACCGCGCGCTGTGAAGGGATACCCATGTATAGGCCTGGAGCGAGCAGCCTAGATTGCGAGTACGCTGCGTCAAGATCGTGATGCCAGAGATGATGGGCTCGTCGTCTGGTTTGATGAAGTTGGAGTTCGACCGCGCTAAACCCGGCAAGGCTGCCTGATTGGTCACGAACTAGTTTCTCCGAGAGCCGAAACCACTGCCACGTCCAGATTAGGTTTAGTGTCTAACCATGAAACGCCGGCGTTACGCTAGTCCTAATTGGGATACGCACAGGCCTTGTATTATGTAATAGGAAGGGCCTTATGTAAACTTAATCTTCCTTACAATTTTGTTAGTAACTCAACTTTCTCTCTTCTTTCCATCCCACGACGTTTACTTTTATATATCCCTACATCCTGAGCGCAGCGGACATGGAGCTAATAATAGGTGTGCCTGCAGGACGTTGTTAATAAGAGCCCGTCGATATAACTAACGTGGAACGGGGTTTTGGCGACCGGGGCCTTGCCTACCTCGCATGTGAACAAATGTGTCTTGCATGCTAGCATGTCCCTAATTCCTCCGCTACTCCCAAGGTCAATAACTAGGTTATCATGGATATGACGACATGGCTCATTCCGTTCTTATAGAACATTTCGATAGCCGTAAGGACCGTGTCTAAGAGTTTACGATGGCTGACTCGACCGCTCATAAACTAAGCGACTATGAGACGCCAACAGTCGAGCAGCCCAGTCGAGCAGCCCAGTTTACAAAGGGGCCCGGGGCCTGAGGAAAGATACAGGCTGTTTGACATATACTATCATCCCAACCATGATCGATTGCCCTCCCACGCTTCTCCTTTCGCCAAAAAACAAAAAGGTGGGATAACGCCATATACCCAGGGATTGAGGATTCTCTAAACCCCTCACTCTCGGCGGCGGGGAAGAAGATCGTTATCTTAGGAGAAGTAACAGGCATTGGGGCTGAAAAATTGCAGATGTCGTTGCTGCAACTGAGGCAGCAAAGATCGTCATTTTGGTCGTATACAGAGAAGACCATAAAGCGAGTTGGTGGGAGGTCCCTGAAGGGAACATCAGCACGAGGGTTTTATTATTTCGTTATCGACATATATACGTAACGGAGTCGCTATCGATGTGAAATAAAAACTGAGAACCTGGGATGGGCTTGTGGTCAAACGTGCACATCCGCCCAAGTTTAACGTTGATCAGGTAATAAGATGTGAGTGAGCGGTTTCAGGCAGTCGGGGGTACGCTCGGCCACAGGGATCCCACTTCCATACTTCAAAAATTGGCTAACAGTGTGGTCTCAAAAGCAAATATGATAGGATATTTGCTTCTTTGCTCTTGAACATATACCTACATATACGAATGGCAGATAGTCAAGCTTTCTTGAGCAACAATGTCTTACATGTATACGGGATATACCAACCCCGTCGATCACTTGTCGCTTTTCTTCAGCCCTTCAAGGAGCTAGTATGAAACTCATTCTAGAGTGGTTGTCAACATTCACATACGCACCTAAACGCCCTACAAGAACAGGCAACAGGGGTTTGGAACCGGGAAATATCTCCTAGTAGGTGGTGATATTGTTGAACTCTCTCATCGAACCTCATATCTACTAATGTGTACCTAGTAAACCTAACCGCTGGCTTTATGCTTTGCGCTATGGGTAGCATTGCAGACTTTTCAAAGCACTGAATACTACATAGTATGAGCGAATTGCAATGTTAGGGAGATTAGGCTAATGCAGCTGAGATTGCTACTGCCGGCAACTCATCTTCCTGAAATGGGTTAAGAGAAGTGCCAATATCTTTTACGAAGAATCTACACGCTAGTGGACTTGCCATGGATTGTCATGATATCGTTATGCATATACCTATAGCGAGCGTCTAGTTCTAGCTTATAACTCTATTGACATCGATTTAACATTGACTCCTGTGTGATGCTGATATGCTCCTGTCTGGGCCTCCCGTTAGCAATTAACATGCAATATGCCAGATAAACTCAGTAACTCCTAACTCCTAATTCAAATATAGATGAAACGGCTGAAGTTCGCATTCATATTCCTCTTGCGTTGAAACGACCTTGGGAGAGTAAAATCAAATAGTATGGCTCCGCTGTGGCTTAGTAGGTTGAGAGGCAGCCTTAGCCTTGAGGGCGTCCCATTTCTGCCGTTGCTCCTCCGTGAGCTGGCCATCAGGAAAGAAGGTAGGAACCATATTTCTACCCAAGTTCGGATATTTTTCTTCCACGGCGAGGAGGGTATCCATAACACCAACTTCCCCGATAACATCATGGAACTCTAAAGGTAGTCCGAACGAGTCAGGAGTGCGTTTCCCTCCAACAACGTATGCGTTCTGTATTGTGCCCATACCGCCTGCAGTGATGATGTACCATGCGTTTTTCTTGAGACCGGCTGCTAAAATGGTAAGCAGCACCCATAAGACGGCGAGGATGAGCACTGCTATCCTGGTGAATATATCACAAGGTAAGTCCCTTTCCTCAAAGCCAACCGCCATCTCTTCAAGATCGAAACCGCAGCCATCTCCGATGATGACAATGGCATGCTGGCATCCAGCTCCCTTGGTCAAAATAACCGTCTTCTCCGACTTGGCACAACAAGGCCATTTCTCCCGCCGCCACTGCCTTAAACAGCCTGACAGGACGGATAATATAGCACCTGCTAGGGTAGTTAAGAACGGTGACCAGTCCCCCTCTCTAATCAACGGAATAGCCGCAAGGACTAGTTGGCCAACTGTAGTCAGGAGCCCACTGTAGTCGAATTTATCTCGTTTTGGGCATCCCAAGCCTATCTCCTTGGCTTTGTATATGGACACGCAGAGACCTGCTTTCCTAGGCTGCCTAATCTTGGTGCATGTGCCGTGGGTGGTTATGCTCTCGAGCTTCATCTGATCCCATTTTTTCGTAATCGTGCCTTCCAGGTGGTTCCGGACGTCGTCGTGTTTCCAATAGTCGTGGTCCCGTAATATGCGTCCGAGCACCCAGCTGGTATTATCAAACGAGATACCCGTCTCGCCGTTGATTATCTTGCATGGGTGATCTGTATTTGGCATGAGTCTATTTTTGCCAATAGCAGATACCACAGCACTCAGCCCATACGAGACGCAGCCTGTACGAGAAACCATCCGAGCATGTAAGCATATATGACCATGGACGCACACCACTTGAAAGTTTATATCAGAATAACTTACCAAATGAAAATGCGACTGGTGGAACAGCCGTCCCAACGAGCTGGGCAAAGGCATGTTCAACTAGATCGCCGCCTAGGATAAAGAGAACGGAGAGGATATCCTTTGGATCGGCCCAGTGGATAGAAATTCCCATAGAAGGCTCGCCAAAATCAGGCACTCTCCGTACAAGTTCGTCGACCACAGGAGGCATCTCTTCCAACGACCGTGATGTATGGGAAGGTCGGTGGAATGGTATACGGATGTCCCTGTTTCTTCTTCCTCTTCCTCCTCGGGTGCGGTAGATCGGTGGTTAGAGAGACCATGATTGCCAAAGCCCTCAGAGTCATTCTTATATTGTTCCTGCAAAGGCCGACGTGGTTGTCCATTATCACTTCCCCAAGGGCAAGAAACATACCCCGTGACTCGAAGTCGTGTCTTTGCTCCAGCACGGTGTAACTGCAGAATCACCGAGCAATCCTACGGCCGACTCAGTTGATGTAGTCAGCTGTATACCACGACAAATAACATCAGGAAGAGACCGAGGTTCTTGATGTTCGGCGCCCTCGCCTCATCGATGGATCGGCAGGACATGAATCGTGAGATCGCTGGTCATGGGCTTAGTGTCCGGATGGCGCCCGAAGAGTTTAAACTGAACAACCTGTTAATAGGGTCAACGCAGTTTGGAAATCCTTTACTTGGAAGGGAGTATACAGCAGCCTTGGGTTTGGTCCCTTTTGTCGCATATTTAGTGATGGCTTCAATTTATCTAGTTTCTATGGAAAACTGAACGCTCAGCCATTTGGTGCTCGACGGGCTAGCTGGATAACTACACGGGGGGCTTGATCAAGGAACCATCCCAGAAGCCTAGGAAACCCAGGAAACGAGTTTTATGGGTGACAAAAAATGAATTTGAATCTTAACAGTACATACAGGGCTAGGTACGTGTATCGTCTCATGTCGAGCTTTCCTCCCATTCAGGATTCTATAAGGTCATGGGTTAGCAATCACTGCTCACAGAAAGTGCGGAGAAGTCTTATTTTTTGTCACTAACCTTTCGCAAAATTACAAGGCCCTCAAGCGTACTGCTTAGGCAGATGTACTCTTCATCTTCCAGCTCTGCTCGCTCTCCATACGATAATAGTACCGGCGTACTCTGTGTTTGCCAGCCAGTGATGGTCTTAGGTCTTCCGGCCTGGCCAACGACATCGACAGCCTGACCGACACGAACGTTGACTGTAAGTGGTTTTAGGTCCTCGTCTAGAGTGATGAGGAATCGCGGGTTCATGGCGGTAACAAGGTAGTAGAGGAGGTAATGGGAGTCGGCCAGGATGAAGTCCTTTGCATCGATCATGGCCACAAGAACAGTCAAGAGACCAGCGGCAGCAACTCGCGAGAGAACTTGACGATCAGTATGGAATGGGTTCACCGACATGCTTCCCTTACCCATATGGAGAAGTCCCTGAGCGATACGGACCATAAAGAGGGAGTGTTGATCACGCTGGTAGTAGCTTGCGAGTTGGCGGAGGAGTTGCGCCAATCGAGCGTTGTTAGTTCCTGCACCCAATAAACCCATCGCGAAGATGGCGTTGATAGCGACATCGTTGTCGTTGTCGTGACTGTACCTCGAGAGAGTATCGTACACCTTCATCTGAGGGTTGCTAGGGCTGATCAAACCCATAGCGAGGGGCACTGCCTTTCGAATGTTTGCCGCGCCATAGTGCATCAGATGGCCGAATTGTCGTAGAACCATATCCTGGCCAATCTCCTCGCCCATGGCGATTAAAGACAAGCCCAAGACGGCATATGACTGCACGAGCTCTTCACCCTTATTTTCCTCCTTGTCTTCAAAGACCTCGTTACAGATATGAAGAAGCTCTTGGAGTTTCAAGACGGTGCCGGTTCCAGCCCACGCACAAACGGATGCTAGGACAGAGGTTGGTTTCGCCATTGGGTGCTCAATAACCTTGAGGATATCCAAGATGACCTCGACTTCCTCCTGTCTTCCGAAGTATAGGAGTGCGAGACCGAGTGCCATGAATCGGGTCCACTTGTCCTTGAGATGCTTTTGCCTCTCCTCATCCATCAATGTTGTGGCAATGGACTCGCTAACTTGGTGGTTCGACGAGCCGACAAAAATCATACCAAGTGAAACGGCGGCCATGGCGGAAATTTGCATATCAACAGTGACATCCTCCACAATTGGGAGAAGCAGCTCAAGCAGTTCCTCTTTGCAAGATCCAGCATATGCTAAACCAAGACCCATGATGGACGCTATCCTCATCGGAACGCTCTTGTTCTCAAGGTTTTCGTATTCGCCGAGAAGAGCCAATGCAGGATCGGAGTCGACTCTGACACCTGCATTGAGAATACCAATTCCGAGAAGTGCTCCTGCTCTGATCTGCTCTTCCTCTGCATAGGTAAATTTGTCTATTTGGTTCAACCCTTCTTCCACATCCCACTGAAGAAGCATACCCAACGAAGCTGCGGTTGACAGCATACCATCGTCTTTTGTTTTCCAAACCCAAGGTCCCTTGTCTCCTTCAACCAGCATCATCTTGTCGTTTCCGAAGCCAGCATTGGTGAAAGCGTTAACGAAGGCGCTTGCAAGGTTGTGTCGTGCAGAGTCAACATTAGTAAGACTTCCTCGGTTATTTTCGAGATGAGTTTTATAGATATCCTCCGGCATTTTTGGCTCAAGGATGTTAAGTTCCTTTGCAAGGGACTTAAAGTGAGTAGGCAGCGCGGTGTTGTTGAGACAGTCCACCAGTTGCAGGTCATCTTCTTCTTCAAGATCAAGCCATATCCGTTGACGAGCAACCAAGAATGCCATTTGATACTTTATAGCCTTATCCGTTGTTGCTTGGAAATCGCTCTTAATCAGATCGATATCATTGAGGCGTATGGCGATAACAATAGCTTGCGTGAGCTTCTTGTACTGGAGGTAAATGTCGTGGACTGTGCGTAAAAACTGGTGGTCCTCTGGATACGTGAGGAGGTTGACCATGCTAACCATGTAAAGACAAACTCGCGGATACGTGTTTTCGTCCACGAATCTGGGTAATTCTTCGATCATCTCTAACTCGCTTAACAAGTCGACTGCATCGGCCTCGGCATTATGGCTGAGGAAGTAGGGGACGAGGGATAAGGAGAGATCAACGAGGTCCTGTACGTCCTTGTCATCTGTCAACCGGTTTTGATATTCCTGACCTATCTCCAGAGCAAGATGGCGAATATATTCGTGGCCCCATGATCCGAGATCGTTCGATTTCGCGAGCAGGCGGTATTTAAGGGTTTCTAATTTGTCCTCAACTCCATATGTCATTCCTAACACTGATAGAATATCGGCGAGAGAATCCTTTCTGACTGTTAGTTCTACATTCAAGTGCCCGTGGGGAGAGTAGTTTCCATACCTTGTCGTCGCCAGGTGTCCACTCCTCATATACCTTAGCAAGGTCGTCATAGTGCGGTCTGAGGAATTTAAGTGGTTTGGGTACTGCGGTCATGGAAGAAGTGGAGGTCTTGATGAAAGTTTTGATGGCCTCGAGAGCCGGTTTGTAGAGGGATGTGTCGGACTCCTACACGAGACTGAATATTAGCCACCAAGATTCACTCGAGAGCACGCCCACTCGCTGCTGAACCAGCAGCTCGACATGTCACATACCTGCAGCCTCTCAACGAGCATCTCAAGCTCATTCTTAAGCTGTTGGTCTTCCTCGTTAAGTTCCTCTGGCGCGCAGGTGTGTTAGCAGCCTTGCAACATACACAGCTTGGATAGAAAGCTTCGCGCACCTTCTTGAGGCTCCTCTTCCTTTTTGCCATTTACGGCAGGCTTGCCATCCTTACTCTCATTCTTCGGTCCATTTATTTCCTTCGTGTCCTCTGCTTTTCCCTTGCCAGCGCTGGAGGATGATGGCAGCTCGTCCTTCGCCATGGGAGCAACTGATGAGAGGAGTGGTGGGAAGACCGGGTTCAGTGCAGCTCTGCGTGTAAGATCTTACCCGACAGAGATTCCGAGAGAGGTCAATGATCGTGTTTTCGGGGTTGTTGTGTTGCAGGTGAGGTAGGTTGTACTGGGCTGTATGTCAAGCAGATTGCTAGTTCTCCGAGCTCGTTGACTTGCTTTGAGATCTGGAAGCTTCATAGTGATTACGTAATCTATATCAACACTAACCACCAACCACCGAGAAACAGTACCTCATGGTCGAGGAGAAGGTAAAATCTTATAGGAATGTTTTAGTCAGAGAAGTTTACTTTCAGAGAAGACTATTGCAAGGGTTGGTTGAGATCCAGATCGACTACATGGTATAAGAGCGTGGGACGGGGTAGGGCTATCTAAATACAGTTGACCAGCAATATTATACAGTATTGGATAATGCCCAAAAAAAAAAGTAGATCGGAGTATTAAAGGGAGAGATGCTAGATTGGGGCATCCAGGCCTTCTTTCGTTATATCCGCTTGGCAAAACAGGTCGTCAGCCTTTAGTGGGACAATCTTAGGTATATCGTCGCCATCGGTACAACCACCAATGTCTTTCCTGAACGTTCGTCGAAACGAGTCTCGTTTCTCCATAAAGTCATCAACATCCGCAATCTCCCCGGTATATGGTAGCACCGACAACTCACGGATGTCCGGTAAGCTTCCGGGGTAGATATCAAGTAAGGTAGTTATAGTCGAAGGGGAGTGGGCAAGGTCCTTCTCATCGAAATTCGACTCTACCTGCTGTTGTTTAGGGTCATCATATTCCTCGGGAGGCTGGTATAATTCGTTATGCACTGTAGCTAAAGCGAGGTCGCCTTGGGTTGCAAATTCGGGATAGGTAAGGTAGTAAGCCCGAGCACGCATAAATTCAAGCATATAATCCATCCAAGAAGGGAATGCTTTTGTAATAACCTTGGGAGGGGTCTTTTGTTTCGCCTGTATGGATGGAGCAAGCCGGTTGGAGAGGAAGGACTGGAACTCTAGCCACTTGTCTCCGAAGTACAATACAGCATTACTATTAGGCATCTGCCACAGTAATGTTGGAAGTTCGTCCTTCCGCGCTTCAGCGGAGGTAGATTTTGTTATACTTTTGGGGACGGAGAGCGGCTTCCCATCGGTGGGGCGAGATGATGGCATCTCGAGAGAAATTCCAACCAAGTGAGCTGGGATGTTCTCCTTTGCGCAATATTTGTACTTTAATAATGAATATTTGAGGAAGTGGAAAAACGACGGTGCCAGTTCCGTGTTGGGGGATACCACAAGCACATGATAACGGCTGGAATCCTTTGGATAAAATGAATCAACCGCTCTGACCGCGGCCTCCTGTGATGTCATGACAGAAGGTGATACCCGGCGACGAAGCGTAAAATGACGACTGCCTGTCCGTGGAGGCCAACGAAAAGTCTTTAGGTATTTGAGCAACGTTGGGTCCGCGTCAACGGGCAATTCAATTGTTAATCCGGGAGCGGGGCCAAAGTAATCGGCATGCTGGAGATCTTTGAGCAGCTTCCGAAGGGATCCTGAAGAAGCAGGAGGAGCGTTGATGAGTATTTCTGTTTGAACGTCGTTCCAAGCTAAATATAAATCAGTTAGTATGATTACCAAGAGGAGATATTGGGCGCAACCCCTTACCCTCAAGAGAACTAGAGTCCAAATCTGCAATCCATTTGAAATTAGACATGGAGCTGGGCAGCGCAATATGCGTCATCCTCATCTGATAAGCGCGGAATTCAACAGCATCCATGAAAAATGATTCCTCGTGCTCGGCATCACGAGTAATAATGGCTCGAGGATTCAAGACTCGATACATATGAACCATGGCCGCCTTGACGCTCAACTCCAGGCGCCAGGGGCTCGAAGACGAAGCATGGTCAGGCCGGGCATCTGCAATCATCTTAGAATCTCGTCTTTATTTTCAGTAATTAAGTGAGCTCCGCTTACCATGCCATACTATAGGACAGTCCTCTTCTATAAATGCGTTGGCTCTCTGGACATCGGCGAGCGGGATTTCCTCTCGTCCCATGATTGCAAGATGGACCTTGTTCCGTTCTCTAGAAGCCATATCGCATGCTACGGGAAGTATATCGCCCAGGAACTTCAATTCGCCCGTCGCAAAGACGACGGCGTCCTGATCCTCGTCACCCCAACTGCGCGAAGAATATAACGACGCAAGTAACGACTCGAATTCGATAAGTCCGCGATAGTATCGAACGCCATCTTCATCGGGTGTGTTATCTGTTTCAAGGGGTTCCGAGTCGGTATAGCTATCATATTGAGGGTGCGACCACAGATGCCCGTCACTGATATCGCGCGTACGTGTCGGCACATGTCTGAAGAATATAAAAAGGAGGAGTGCGACGGTTATGGCCAAGGCGATGCGCCGTCGTCGCGGGAGCCGTCGCCAGAAGTTCATGATTGACGATCCGTATATAGAATTGGGTCTATTATGGTCGTCATATTTCTTCCCAAGCTCCTCGTCGCTGAGGAACAGGCGCTTGGGTGCAGACATGGTTGCGGTCTAAATATCTCCCCGTGCACTACATCATTGCGCCAACGTTAGACGAGGGTTATTCCCAGCCAGTACGGAGTAGAGATAGCAAGCATAGATGGAGGCACACCGTTCTTCTATCATATACTATAGCGCGGATATAGATAAGTTCCTGACAGCCTAGAATGTGTCGATGCGCTCAGCATTTGAATCAACCCCAGCTTGAACGGAGACAGTATATCATGGTCATTGGCGGTCGCGAAGAGGTACGCATATAAGGAACGTGGCCGCTATGCCAACTTGGAGAAGAAGCGGCTATCTGGTCTGTAAATTCCTGAATATAAAGGAGGACAACATGAGCTATTGAAACGTCTTCATGGCCATCAAGCCGCAACCATTACTCGATGCGGACAGCTGGCGTAGTATCCACGTGACCTCTCCCAACCCATAGAACAGGTTATAGAAGAATCTGTGAGAGTACATTTTTAATTATTCTTTAATACATTAAATAAAAACTATAGGGGATACAGGTTATAATAGTCAACTGATTAGCACCAAGCTCTAAACTCCTGATTTTGCCAATGCCTGTAAGCCACATTCATTGGAGTGCCATGAAAATGTGGGCGTGAAATTGAATAGCTCATAGGCTGTCTGATATCATCTCCCTTGTGCTCCAAGCACTCTGAAATCATCAAACCACCGCCAGCATCTACCACTTCTGATTTGCGATCCTTATGTCAGGGAAAGAGCACCATCGTGGGATATTTGTGGCTTCGTTCCTGGCACAAAGTGTCAAGAATCAAAGCATGGAGACGAGTTCGATGATTGACGCAAATCCCCCCTCTTCTAGATGGACAGACTCGAGAGCCAAGTCGATGGGGTCAGTTCGTTTGATGAAGTTGAGCAAGTCTGTCTCTGTGGTCTTTATACCGCGTAGCCTGCTCCGCCTCAGCTTGGGTAGATTTTCTAGCTCTACCACGTTCTGGAGAATCCTCTCGGAGTGAAAGTTTCTGTCTATATCGAAGCGGTCGTTGTAGGTATGGAAGTAGTGCAATTCAAAGTCTTCCATCTGGCTACATCAATTGATAAGTTTTGTAACCCCGATGAAATTCTCTTCTCTGTCAGCTTTCGCTTGGAAGCCTCTCTTACTTTTGCTCTTGCAGTTGTACGGGAGGTTTCCCTCGCTAGGATCGTACACAAAGTCCATATCAACATCGAAGACCCTGTCGCAAATACTTAGCGACAACGACACGAGCGTTGCTAATGACTCTGCAAGCCCGCTATCTTGCAAGTCAACCGTAATAAGCTGATCACAGGGTAAGCTGCATAGTTGTACCCCATTAAAGACATCCAGCCTCTCAATGCATAGTTGGCTAGCGGACAAGGCTCGTAAGGCAACTTACCATGTATCAACTGCGCAGGCCCATACGCGTTTTGTTGGATACCGCCACGGTATCTTAGCATCAATAGGGAGATGCTGTGTCTCATCCATGTAAACGATAGTCAGTCCTAGGGTAAGCGACTCGAGACGACCATTCTTCTTGCGTCTTGTAATCTTGTTGAGTGCCTCGGTGAGATGACGAGTTTTGCTTTCTTGTCTTCTCTTCGTCTCTCTTTTGTCTTCCTGTGGGCTCGGCTTTCGCGCCAGTCCTATGAGACTCAAATTCTTGAGCCGAGAGCCATTTGCTTCTATGCTCTTGAGAAACGTCTGCAACCCTTCACTAGTCAGGTCGACACATTTCGACTGACAGAGGAGCCGAAAACGCCCCTGCGACACCTTGACAGACACGGCTTTGCTCGTGAGTCGTAGGTTCCGAATGCCCTCCAAGTCCAACGACGCCACAATTCGTTCGACAAGGTAGTCTGGACAGGCCAGAAGAGTCGGCACCATGGTGCAGCAGATTTGATATATTAGTTTATGTGCAAGCGGCGAACGTGTCTTCTCTTCCAGTGTTTTGTTGACTAGAATATGGATGAGACCGGACTAACTTACGTCGGCGACATGGTGTGTTATAAAACCCCCGCTTGGAGAGACAGGGCTGCCTGGCCATTAAGGGGCTTTATACATATAAGTTGGACATGGATGGCGTTAATATTAACAGTTGGCAGGATTAATGTTGGACCACAGGGGACAAAAGGCCTAGTCTCCAATGGGAACCATAGAGAATCTGATATAAAACTGTCAAATATCTATTCACTGATTGATAAGTGACGAGCCTCCTGGGACAATTTCAGGCAGTCTCGTCTACGGTACCCTAATATAATTATCACACGAGTGAAAAACAAGTACTCTTCAAGTACTAATACTCTAGAAGTACTAGGATCCACGATATGCTGGGTGAGGAATAGGTGTCTCTTTGATGTCTCTAGCCAGTGGGTATAATAATCGACAAGTGGTTCTGCTAATATGCTCCCTCGATGAGGCGAGTTCCAGACAAGCGTTGTGTATAAGAAGCCACTGCATCCTTAGCGGAGATGTGCAGTGCAAGATCGACATCCTCTCACTCATCTCTTACAGGAGACGCGTTAAGAAAGGTCCAGAGCGAGCAACGACACCTTCACCGCTGTTATATCGACGCTGAACCGGTTTACTCGATTCAAAAGAAGCAACTATAATGCCGAGAGTATTTCGTAAATGTGATGCAGGGATGGATGATATATACCCGTATATCCCCGCCGGTTTATCTGTATCACCTGCATTTTCAGCGACTCAACACCTAATAGTACTCCATGTACACCTGAATGAATGTCCATCGTAGTACTCCGTATATTAGTGCTTGGTCACTGTAAGGACGTGGCCGATCGGGGCATCGCCTGCATGCGCTGGACTGGACAGAGAGTGCTATGGAGTATGGAGAGTGCTATGGAGATTATGGAGCTAGTTTGGTTGGATCTAAGATGCATTCCGCAGCCTGCATGCAAGAAACGGATCTTAACATTAAAAATCTCTGCAGCGGGTAGCCTTATCTTCACATACTGTCGACGTGATTGGTGCAGGTTGGGGGAAAAACATGGTTGCGGCCGAGAATCGGTATAATATCGTGAGCAGCAGGGAGATATCTCGGACAAGGGCCCGGTCTTGCTGTTGCCAGTGTCTGGAACCTCGTTTCGCCTGGGATGCAGAGGATCGAGAAGGATTAAGGCTCGTCGTGGGTCGCGGCCGTACGGAGCACTAACATTAGCACTCAGTCCATCGTATATCGCTCCGTACGTGGTATATCGTATCTCATCGTTGCTCTATACGTGCTCTAGCCGTATCTCATCGTTACTCTATACGTATGCTCAATCGTATATCGCTCCGTACGTGGTATATCGCCTCCTATTCTATTCGTGTAGGCCTGGATCTGACCGCCGGCTATCCTGCTTATAAACTAGCCGCGAGACCATGGTACATATACGGAGTATGTATGTAAGAGCTGGAGTGCGTTTTCGTTCGATCGACAGACCGAGAGCCGTGACCCTGGTACGCACATGCAGACTAGCAAGGAGAGGCACGACGGCCCGGATTTCTCATATGTTCGAAGGACAGTGTTTTCAAGGCAGCCAGGGGCCGAGCGAGTGAGGTAAGGCAGGATGGTAGCCGGACAGGCCTCTGGACAAGGAGATTGCCAACTCGCCTGGCTCGCCATGTCGCTCGCAGCGTCGATCCAGAGACGGCCGGTAGATAGTTTGTCTGTCCGCCTTACATGGCGGTTTCAGATGACAGCTACTATACATATACTATCTACCATACATATACATATACATATCTATACTATACATATATATCTACTCCGTATATCTATTTATATATATATATATATATATATATATCTATATCTTCTATCCTATATTGTATATATGTTATGTTAGCGTATACCACGTGACGGTCCAGACTCCTTACTAAGCATATACACATCACGTGCTCATATCCCCGAGCGCCGACGCAAAAAGCAAAAGAAGACGAAACAGACGAAAAAGACGAGGAAAAGACGAGGAAAAGGGCTGGAAAAGACGAGTAAAAGACGAGTAAAAGGCGAGTTTCTGGCTGCCTCTTGCATGCATGTTCCAGACTCGACCGTAACACCTGAAACCAGCCAGTCCTCACTCTTCTCGTCGCCCTCGCCCTCGTTTCGCCTCTGCCGCCCGCTCGACGGCTCGCGGTCGATGGGGAACGTGGTGCAAAGCCTAGACCTCGGCCAGCCAACCTCCCGCCCCTAGCCAGGCTGACGCTCGTCCAACTTCATATATATCTATCGCCCCGTCGCTTCTCAGGCTCGGACTGCCAGTGCACGATGGACGACAGGATGGACATCGACTCCGAACCACGAGGCCTCAAGCGGCCGGCGCCAGACGCAGACGCAGACCACAACCCGCCAGCAGAGCGCCCGTCCAAGATACAGGTAGGTCACGTGACTTCCATATGAGAGACGATATAGAGACAGATACTGACGGGACAGGCGCTGGACCCCGATGTTATCAACAAGATCGCTGCCGGAGAGATCATCGTGGCTCCCATGCATGCATTGAAGGAGCTGATCGAGAATTCGGTGGACGCTGGCTCGACGTCGGTTGAGATTATGGTCAGAGAGGGCGGGTTGAAGCTGCTCCAGATCACGGATAATGGCCATGGAATCGATGTTAGTGGTCCCCCTCTTATATACTGTCTGGAGGTCTAACAGCTGCTAGAACGATGACCTGCCGATCCTGTGTGAGAGGTTTACGACCTCCAAGCTCAAGGCCTTCGAGGACCTCTCCTCCATCGCTACGTATGGGTTCCGGGGTGAGGCCCTGGCCAGTATCAGCCATGTTGCCCATCTGGCGGTGACGACGAAGACGGCCGGCTCGAGCTGTGCCTGGAGGGCTCACTACAGTGACGGAAAGCTCGTACCGGCTAAGCCAGGACAGAGTGCGGCTCCCAAGCCCATTGCCGGGCGGAGAGGCACCCAGATTACCGTTAGTCTTCAGCTCCTTCCTGCCTGTATGGTTTTGTACTGACAAGGATGTAGGTTGAGGATCTGTTCTACAACGTCCCCACGAGGCGGCGTGCGTTTCGATCGGCGAGCGAGGAGTATGCAAAGATCCTTGATATCGTTGGTCGGTATGCGGTGCACTGCAGTGGAACCGCATTCTCCTGCAAGAAGCACGGAGAGGCCGGTGTCAGCCTGTCAACCTCCGTGAGCTCCTCCATAGTCGACCGGATAAGGCAGCTGCACGGCGGCTCCGTGGCCAGTGAACTCGTCTCCATCCAGGTCGACGACAAGAAATGGGGGTGTCGGACGTCGGCCTGGGTCACCAACGCCAACTACCACGCCAAACGGACCACGCTCCTCATCTTCATCAACCACCGCGCTGTCGAGTCGACGTCGATAAAGAGGGCGGTGGAACAGACTTATTCTACCTTTCTCCCAAAGGGTGGACACCCATTTGTGTATCTTGATCTCGAGATCGAGCCACACCGTCTGGATGTTAACGTTCACCCCACGAAGCGAGAGGTTAATTTCTTAAACGAAGATGAAATCATCGAGTCTATATGCAGCGCCATCAGGGCCAAGCTTGCTGCTGTGGACTCCAGTCGCACCTTCATGACACAGACCTTGCTCCCAGGAATCTACACACCCGACGCACCCGCACCACCTTCAACCGGAGACGCCTCTTTGACCGGGGAAGGCGAAAAGCTGGCTCTCCGAACCCTGGCAGGTGTGAAGCGGCCGTATGAAAACAACCTTGTGCGAACAGATGCGAAGTTGCGGAAGATAACATCCATGCTACCCCCTGCAAATTCGGAGATAGGATCTGGCGATAAACAAGCGACGCCTCGAAATGGTCATCAGGGACTTGCTTATCAAAAGGTCAATCGGGAGGCGGTCAGTATTCGTCTGACTTCCGTCAAAAACTTGCGTGCCTCCGTTCGCTCCTCGATGCATAATAACCTCACCGAAATATTCGCTTCCAACACCTACGTCGGCCTCGTAGATGAACGGCGTAGAGTTGCGGCTCTACAGTCGGGCGTCAAACTATACCTAGTCGATTACGGCATGGTGTGTAACGAATTCTTCTACCAGCTTGGACTCACCAATTTCGGAAACTTCGGGTGTATCAATCTCGAGTCGTCTCCAAAATTGGTCGACCTGCTCTCCCTCGCTGCAGAAGTAGAGCGCGATGAATACTATCGTAGCAAGCAACATACCGACTCTTCGTCTGACGGAGACGTGGCGTCGGTGACCTCAGATGGTAGTCGCGGAGCCGATGAGGGGATGGGTGTCGATTTCACCTCTATCGCAGCTACCGTTGCGAAGCATCTAATCGATCGCAGGGAGATGCTAAGGGAGTATTTCTCTCTTTCGATATCTGAAGATGGAAGTCTATTATCTATACCCCTCCTGTTGAAGGGATATATGCCCTCACTAGCAAAACTCCCACGTTTCCTCCTCCGCCTAGGCCCATACGTCGACTGGAGCGGTGAGGAAGCTTGCTTCCGCACCTTTCTAACGGAGTTAGCTGCCTTCTACACACCCGAACAACTCCCAACTCCCCCTTCTGCATCTCGAAGCGATCGTCGCGACCAAGATAGTTCGGCTCAGGCCAGTGCTCGGCCCGGCAGTCCGCACTCTACATCCTCGGATGTTTCCAAGGGAAGTCAACAGACTGATCAATCATCCAGTCTCGACGAGGCTGAAACGGAAGATGAGTCAATTACTCGTCGTCGAGATCAGTTGTCATGGATGCTAGAACATACCTTATTCCCCGCTATACGGTCACGACTAGTTGCCACAAACAACCTTGTCCGAGGCGTGGTTGAAGTAGCAGACCTAAAAGGACTCTATCGGGTCTTTGAACGTTGCTAGATTCAACCACCTCCCCAGACCCTCCCATACATTCGACTTTCCACTCCTCCTCCTCCTTCTCCTCCTCCATCATCATCATCAAGGTTACCCCATTAACCTATACCCTAACCCACATCTGCTTTTGCTGCTGCTTTTTAGCGTATCTTTTACGGCCGAAGTATCTCCCGGATGGGTGATGTAAAAATTTCCAACGAGTTATGAAAAACATATCATTAATACCCTGTCCATTCCCACCATGGCTTACATCTATGCCAATTCATACCTTACGAACCCAGCGTCGTGCCCTCTTACTTACTTGCATCTCATCTCGACATATATATCCAACTCCCTTCATGTGTCGGCTCCAACTCTTCCCTCAAATCTCGTTTTCGTTACAAAGTGCATATTACGGTGCAGTTTCTTTCTGCCTGGAATTTATTTTATATCTACCCCCTCCTATATAACGGCCATCACAACACCCATCACCCGTCACACATCAATTGTAATATTTTTTTCTCAATGTCTTATGTCCGTTCATATTTTCTTATGGCAGCGCGGAAAGTCATGTTGTATGTTTAACGGATTGTTGACGTTAAAGCATGTATACATCGAATTATTCCTATATGCTAATATCTCAATATACAACCATTAAAATTGTAACGTTTGATTTGATGTATTGGATGGCATATCGTATCTTTGCTATTTCGTAGATATGGTATGCGCGCACGGAGATGGGGTATTAAATAAGTCTACGTAATCATTTATTTCCCATGGTCTGCTTCCGATAAGTTATGAATCAGATTTAGAGCAAGATAAGGACTGGTTGATGAATATTGGTGAATATAGTGAAGCTTATACGTAAAGACACAACCTAAACCTAGAAGGGAAATACGTTTGTTGATACTAAAACATAGCGAAAGATTCCTGATTCAAGATAGACATTGAAAAGCTTCGTGCCATTGAATTTGTTTCCATACACCATTCATCATTGAGACCATAAGAGACGTAAATCGAGAGTGAGAAGGAGTAAGAGGAAGAAGGGAGTAGGGGAGGGAACAACAGAGGGAATAGTAATAGTTAGTAGGAAGAATGACAGAGGGACACCCGAGCTTTGTGAAAGGAAGAAGAAAATTAGGAAGAAGAAAGGAACATGAAGAGCCTAGACATCCAGACATGAATGTTTCAAGGCAGTAAAAGTGGAGTACAGTAGAAATATGCCTGAAAAAGGCAGGTAAAGGAGTAAAAAGATCGGTTTGAATAGAGAGGCAAAAGGGAGGCTTCCTTCCAGGCAGCTCAGCCACTGTGTTGGTAACGCTACTGTCTCGAATATGGTTTATTCATCAAGGCAATTTCGCGGGCCACGGTAGCCCATTCTAGGTCTCGTCGAAAAGTGTTATTTCGCCTCCTTTGGAGGGTCTCATCCCATTTGAGAAGTTCATATCTAGGGAAGTAGAAAGTTAGTATATAATAGTCGGAGTAAAGCTAAACTTTGTTTGAAGCATGAAGCGCAGAATCCAAGCGCCGGAAGCACTGGCTCTTAGGCCTAGCAACGCGGAATAAAACTTACACAAATCGAAGGTGGGGCTGGATAATGACATTTAATCTTCTCGCTCGAACGAAACAACTACAAAAGCAAGGCTGTTAGTGAAGGTTATAGACTCGTAGGATATGACGGGTAGACTTACTATGCTCTTGGGAAAGAAAGATTCATAGACTTCATAACCTCGGCAATACAAATAGTTGCAGACCTAGAAACACCGACACGGCAGTGTACCAACGTTGCTGTTCCTTGCAGTTTGCCATTTTCTAAATATAAAAGAGTTAGAATACGCTCGGTCCGACACTATATAGAATGTGGAGCACGGATACATACCGATAAATTCCAAACACCTCTCAAGCTCCTGAGTTAAAGGATCTATACCATTGTCCTGTACCTCGTTGATAAGCAATAGGTTTTCGGCACCCCACTTCTCAACTTCCTCAGCCATCCAGGATACAGGCTCCCCAACGCTTAGCACCCTTCTAATGCCCAGAGACCAAAGCAACTCCGGGTTGGTGGCATGGGCCAAATTTCCAAGATACATATAAGGCAAGATTCGGCTAGGTAGTGAGCCATCCATCTTTGTCATCCAGTTTGGGCTGGGTCGATATGTCAATTGTCGGCCTTTTGGATTTGGGCTCTCGCAGAGCAACTTCTGCTGTATGCCAAGCAGGAAGGTAACGTCCGACGGATAGGCAAAGAAGTTCCGTTTTTTCTCACAGTGTAGCCTTAGCCATGCCTCGTGAACTGGCGCACCTTCTGCATACATGAAATATGCCAGGGCAAGGAGCGAGCTTTCTGTGTATCCGTCCCCGCAGTGTATAAAAACTTTGCGTGGTTTGGCTGGAACGGTTCGCATGGGGATATCACCATCCTCACCCTCAGACGGCTCATCTTGCGAGATAGGGTTGGCGAGTTGATATATCCATCGGCAGGTAGCGATAAAATCGTAGACTTCGAGTTGACTCCACGCGGATGCCATAATGCTGCCAGATGACGGGAATTCGATGTGATGAGGGCCCTTGTGGAGTTGGGATGATATCTTTGTCAGGTATCTTGAGTCGGGTATACTGGCTCCATCGTGTGTTTCGATGAGAATATCATAATCAGCAGCCGGTAGCCCTCCCATATCATAGCTCAAGTCTGGGGTCGGGCCTTGCCAAACGTTATTTGAAATTTCCGACGCCTGGGACATGCTGTACATCTCCAGTCGCTCCCAAAGGACTATATGTATGTTAGTGATTTGCGATGAATTAAATTGGTAAGAGATATGCCTTACAAAAATCCATGACTTGGCCTGATATGGCCCCATTTTGGTTAATAGCTACTATATTCGGGTGTTGCTCTTCAATTTCTTGGAAAGAGGCTATCTTACAGTTAGCTCCTATCAATAGCAATAGACGATAGCCATAGAAAGACAATTGGGACTCACTTGACACCACAAACGTGTTAAACAGCCTCGACTCTTGGCCAGGATCATATCTCCGCATCCATTCTTCCTGAGCGGTAGAAATATCGACCGCCACTGACAATATGCTTTCTTCACTCACATCATCATCTCCATATACGATGATATCTGAAATTGCAGCAAGCTTTGCCGCCTGAATATGGAAGTTCCTCACCGAAAAGCCTTCAGTTGGATCGGCATCGATAAAACTGGACCCAGCCAGAATCTCATCTGGTGCAACCGCTCCTCTGATTTTGGACTTTGTCAAATCACCGCCAACTTTCACCAGTGTGATAGACCTTAAACATTTCGGTATCCGTCGCATTGACCTGCGACGAGACACGAAAAATGATAGCTGTATCTGGTTCTCGGGATGTAACCCGTGGAGCCAGGGGAATAGTTTGGCGGGATCAGGGAGAGGTCTAGTGGCGAGATCCTCTAAAGCATTGGCTAACTGCTTGCCATTAAGTGAGAATATAGGTGGGTGGTTGTATATCTGATGATATCTGTTGTCTGGTGGGTATAAGGCGGATGGGTGCTGAACACTATATTTGCTAGAAGACGACGAAGATGTTGAGTAGGATGACGCTGGAAGTTTGGAGCTAGCCGGCGCAGGCCCAGTGGGGCAAACGGGCAGGTGTTTATTTGGGATTGGAGTTTGGCTCCTGGGTACTGGTGCTGTGAGACTAAGTGTTGGAGTTCCGAGTGGTGGGGGAGTGGGCGTTTGCCGCACCGCATGGTGCTGGAGGATGACTGCTGCCATGACAACTAGAGACAAGGAACTTCTCTGGGTTTAATATCGAGATTGTGTTTGTAGGTCCTAGAGTAGAATGTGTGGTCTGGTGTGTTTGTTTTGAATCGAGAGCCTAAAGTTGGAGCCAGCTACATGGCCTGCCAGAATGATAACAATGTCGTTATGACGTAGAGGGGTATCGAAGTGGTAATTGTCTTTAGAACAGTGAAATGAAAGGACAAGATAGAAAGAATGAAGGTATATTTGAAGCAAGGATGGACGATCGGAGAACGTTATCCAAGGAATGACATAGAGCGTCTACGCAAACAAAAGAGTCAGCAATCGGTCTTCCTTGCAGTGAGTGATTCTGAACAAGCTAATGGGTTCAATGACGGGTATATATATATATATATATATATATATATCAGCTTACCTGTATGCCAGATGCATGGATAGATTATACGGCGAAATGGGTCTAAGTGGAGTCCCGTTGACCGTTTAAGCCGCTAACACACCCAGCTGAGCAAAATACAGTCGACAAATAAGCAAGCAGCACACTCGGCGCAGTAGCAAAGGGCGACGGCGTAAGGATAAGGGGTATGGGTTATGCGCGAGCCGTGGTGGTGAGGGCGACGATGGCCATGAAGAAGACGGATGTATGAGGTGGTAGAAGGCCGGGCAGGATGACGGAGATTGGGAGGCGGGGATGCCCAGAGCAAGGTATCGGGTACTTCGGTTAGTTAACCGTCAACCGCAGGCGCGAGGTACCTTATACAAGAGCCAATAGCGTTTCGTTCACGGCTGGAAAGGATCCGGAAAAGTGGGGTAGAAAGGTTACGCTAGTCCGTTTTGGGTTACATGCGAGGTTGAATTAACCAATCAAAACACGTGATGCATTCTTGCTTTTGGTCACGTGAAGGGGTCGCCGAGAGGGGAAAGAAGTGCGACTTGATATCAAAACATGGGAGAAAGACGACGAAGAGGGAGAAGAAGAAGAAGGAAAGCAGCAGGGTAGAGGGTGGAGGGTGGCTAGGGCCAGTGGTTGCTGGTTCAACGGCTTCTTTGAGCCCTGCCGCGGAACGATCGGGGATGCGACAGCCAGGGATGCAACCCTGATTCCGTGCTCGTACCCTAGGTACTCCCTCGTACTGCCTACATCTGAATCGTGCAAGAGGAAAAGGAATATGGTGTGGCTCCCGCCTAAACTCATCGTCTGGCCGGTGAAGGTAAAACCGACGAGTTATTGCGGGGGAAAGTGGGTTACACAGTTCGACGATCTGTCCTCCACACCATTTTAGGTCTCCCTGCCGCTGTATCTCCCTTTCAATCGCTGGCATGGTCGTCTGCTGGAAAACACATTTACGGCGACTCTGATGCAACCGGTGGAGACGCAGTGTGGAGCCAAGAGTGATAAGGCGAGGTGTCCAGGCAGTACCTCGTATACTTAGAATAGTACACCGCGGGGTCGCGTCGAATGCCAGGGGGGGAAATGCCTGGCCATTTTTGCATGTTGATGGACCAAGGGGCGAATGCGAGATAGGAAACATCTCCTGGAGGGCGGGGAGATGGACCGTTTCTTTCCCCTTCTTTTGACAGAGGGGGGAGCGACCATTACCTGCTTCTGTTGCTAGCCCTGTACTCCGTACGCTCGCACAAGCCGATAGGTGCAAATGCAGCGTGATGACTGACTCAGGTCATGCATGGATGGCAGATATCCAGAGAAGGAAACGACACGCGTGCTGGGTAACGCTGCCTGCTTGAGTTGGCAGTTGATAATCATCTCTAAGGTCGAGAATACCTCCCCATAATTTCCTGCCTTGATGAGCAGATTATGGGCGGATTCCGAACACAACCTATCATTCTTGCCGCAAATACCGCGATATATGCAGCGCTGAGAAAGTTCTTTTTCCTGAGGATGCATGGTATTTGATTCAACAATGTTGAAACGCGATCTTGTATCAAAATCCCGGTTAGAATATCTACTTTAAATCATTTGAAATAGATTATTGTAAGCATGCTTACCTTACGCATTTGTTCTGATCGTTGATTTAAGGTATTATGTACCTTATACCTTTGTGTGGGCCAGATATCAACCTCCTTGTACAATAATAGGATTCCTTGATTCATTCCGATGACGATGTATTAATCACCAACGAACTTTCAGTTTTTGAGACAAGAGGTGGTGGTGGGAGAATGGGCCATTAGTGGTGGATCGATATTCAGTGTTGTATGGGCATCAGAACTTGATACTGGTTGAATCATGCGCCATTCAATATCACTGCCCGACAAACCTCCATCCAACAACCACGTCCCGTTGTTCCAAAACGTGCCAAAAGCAAAACACACGGCTCCGCCACCTATTATCAAAATCCTGCCTCCGCCAACAGGCAGAGAACTATGACCGACTAGGAGGGGCCGCGGATGGGTGGGAGAAGTATCCACAGTGAACGGGAGAGGTGTATTATTGATGCTGCCGCATTTCAAGGCGGCTAAGTCAAGCGTTATGACCTCATACTCATGTGGGATGCATCCACCAGCAGAAATTCCTCCTATGACGACCAGCTTATTTTCAAGTTGATGTACCGTGGCTCCAAAACGTGATAGCCATACGGATATTTGTGGCAGAGATTTTTGGATTTGCAGTGTTTCGTCTGTCAGCTGCAGTGATACTTCCCCGTCATCGCTCATGGATAGCTGCCACGTCCAAAAGTCATTGAGCACTACACCATCCTGTGACATTCCCCCAAAAAGAATTCCTCTTCCACTGTCGATGCTAGAAAGTACGGCCCCAAACCGTGGACAGGGGCCACCGTGGGCGGCCAAAACCGTCCAGCTCTCTGTTTCGTCGGTCTTTCTCCACAACGCGAATTGTCCAGTAACTTTACCACCGGACGACTTACCACCGTAAATAAGTACGCCCTCGTCACCTCCCGGAAATATCACAGCGGTAGCGGAATGTCGGAAGCACGGTGTCAAAAGATTGATTGATTGGTGCCAGTTACCTCCCTCCATTAACCACGTATCATTGAGCACTCTAGATGGAGCGGTACGACCACCCACTAGTAAGCATCGACCATTGCCCAATTGTGTAATGGTGTGGCACATCCGTGCCGTAATTGTTTCTGGCGGTATATTTTTTGTAGTGATGCTAGATATGGCCGATGACGCATATAAATCCGTAGATGCAAGTCGAGCTTTCTGACCTAGCCCAGCATGAAATCCTATTTGGCCGTCCATGGCAAATAGAGCTCCAAAACGTTTCTGTCCCTTAAAATTGATGGGGAAATTAGGTATCAGGCGCAATGGGTAATCTTGTGACGTTAGGTTGGCTTGGATCGCTGTTTGCCGTGGGCTAACTTCCTCGGGTGCTAATGCTCGTGTGCTCGCCCTGAGCAAAAAGTAATGTGAAGCAAACAGAGCAAGTTCTTCCCATTCATCAAATGCCTCAAAAGAGTCAAGAGATACCCTTTTTTCTGAGCTTATGAATTCATGGTCACTCCAAGCTGCCCACAAACTTCTAGCGTGGGCTTGTTTCCAATTTGCGTTGATAAAACGTTGCTCCTGTTGCGATAGTGTGGGATAGACATGGATAGATTGGAGTGGAGCCCGCCATTTGGTAAAATGTGCCATCATCGTCTTCGCGAATGGGTGCTCGGGCCCGTCTGGGAAGAACTGCTCGAGTAGGCCAAACTGGGTATCTATGACGAGGTTAGTTAGTCACTTCTTGCCCCTTATCATACCACTATATATGAATGATAGCTCGTTACTAACCATCGCTCAACTTCACCGCCCACGCAATCAATGCATCCGCGGCCTTGACGTCCATGTAAGTTAGGGAGACCTCTGCAGTACAAAGTATTGAGAACTTGGAAGGATCTAGTTCGGACTTCAAAATCTTTTCCAGTTCCACAAGGTCCCCGAGGTCACACCCAATCCCGACATATTGTTTGCCTCGAATTAGGGGACCACCCTGATCAGCAAAAACGGCATCAGGAATAAGACTCTTGAGTTCAGCACTGTTTTGTATGGCATCCCATTTCTCGAGCATCAATTTATGATGATCAATATCAATAAACTTGACATTTTCACATAACTTGGGTTCTCGTGCAAGAAGCTGGAAGAGCAAGGGATCACTAGAAAGATGTAGAATTAGGAATTGGGTATCCATCATTGCATAGCTGGCTGAAAAGGCGTATCCAGGCAGAACAAGGGTTATCACATACAATCCACAACCGAAATTTATAACCAGTTTTGGGCGGCCTGTATCCTCTTTCAAAAACTCTAGAACAGTGTGTTCAATGGCATACATTCGTAGCCAGTATCCACGGTTTATCAGGGGGGCTCGCCGTGGGATGGTCATGACGAAATGCCGAAAGAAATGAGGTTCATCGTAATATATCCGCTCGACACTCCGTTTTGAGACGATACTGCTTCCATTCGTCTTATTCAAAAGGGTTAGCTCTATACGTAGAGAATCGCACATTCCAGGAATGGCTTACGCCCATAACCATGCCCGCTTCTTTCTCCGTCTGGAGCCCATTGGACTTCCCCATCTTTGCAGATTTTTACCACACCGTTTGATCGTTCTGTTAGTCGCAAAACCTCTCTAACATCACCTGCATAAGGCGCTGGATCTCCTATAAGGAAGGAAAAAGGTGGTGGAATGTAGTTTGAAGTGGGAGGAAGGAGAAAAAAGTTGCCAAGCCCCCCCGATAAACATTTTTAGCTTATCGATAATAACCACGTGATCTAAGCCTCAAAGTGTGATCCGTGCGTCCTTCCCGTGCGTCATATGACTTGCGCTAAACCCTTTTGGGCCAGGTACCTTGCGCCTGCGGATGACTTCGTCACTTTTCTTTCGCTCCTCACTTGACATTTTAACATCTCCCGTCAACATTCATCATCCAGCATTCCAACGCTCGACGCTCGCCATCTTGCACCCACACGCCAGCGCATTCCCACCGCTTATATTTGTTAATTACTGCTCGTTGAAGCTATAGGGCTTGTCGCATCTCACGATCACCTCTATTCGCGCATCGCTTGCCCAAACCTTAGACGCTATATGATGCTACTCGACCTGTACGCTTGACCTTTACTCCAGCCAGCTTGGAGACATATCTTTGGACTTTTCCAGAGATAGCAGCACCTCCTAGAGCGACCGGATCTTCCCCCCAGACCGAATCGCGCGGATACGCACGACCTCTATCCATTCACCACATATCTATTGGGATCCTCTGCGCAGCAGTCTTGCCCACCATGGCAATGAATTTTGTGACTTTCAATCAGGACTATAGCTATCTAGCCGTTGGTATGAGTCTCTTTCATACAATTCTCATTCGTATGAACGTATTCTTAACCAAACCGGGCGTTTTTAGGTACCTCCAAGGGCTTTCGCATATTTTCCACAGACCCGTTCGTGAAAAGCTATGAGACGAAAGAAGGCAACATTGCCATGCTAGAAATGCTTTTCTCCACATCACTTGTCGCCCTTATACTATCTCCACGACGACTCCAGATTACAAACACAAAGGTGAGCCGGTCATCCGCTTACTGAGCTGGAAGGATATGTACAAACTGTTTTTAGCGAAGCTATTGGCTAACCATCATCTCATCCACAGAGACAATCGATTATCTGCGAACTTACCTTTCCTACAACCGTTCTCGCCGTTCGACTAAATCGCAAACGACTGGTCATTGTTCTGGAAGATCAAATCTATGTCTACGACATCCAGACAATGAAACTGCTGTACACTATCGAAACATCACCTAACCCAAGCGGTAAGCCTACCAGCCAAGCAGCCGGATGTTAAACCGTATATACTCACCCAACGCCTCTTTAGCAATTTGTGCCCTATCTCCTTCGTCCGAGAACTGCTACCTCGCCTATCCTCTTCCTCAAAAGGCTCCGCCGCCATCATTCACTGCTCCAACCCATACTCCGCCAGTAAATTCGCACATCGCTCCCACAAGTGGAGAGGTACTAATATTTGATGCCCAAAAACTTGAAGCCATCAACGTTATAGAAGCGCATAGATCGCCATTATCGTGTGTTGCGTTAAATAATGATGGCACCCTGCTCGCTACAGCATCCGACAAAGGAACCATTCTTCGCGTCTTCTCCGTTCCCGATGGCCACAAACTATACCAATTTCGCCGAGGTTCCATGCCATCTAGAATATATAGCATGTCATTTAACATCACATCTACTCTACTATGCGTCTCGTCTGCTACCGAGACAGTCCATATTTTCAAACTTGGTCACCAAGGGACGACTGTCGCAAGCCCCGGCTCCCCCACCAGCGTGAATAGCCAGGTGTCGGCGAATCGTCCGTACGAAAAACCTGGAAACAACGGACCGGACATGGACGGGTTCTTGGGGCGCAAACACGACGGCACATTCATGGGCTTGATACGACGGACATCGCAAACAGTCGGAACATCAGTTGCGGCAACTGTAGGCGGATACTTGCCCAAAGGTGTAACAGAGATGTGGGAGCCCGCTCGCGACTTTGCCTGGATCAAACTTCCAAAACATGCTGCAGGTTCTCAGCAACCACGGCCTGGTCCCGTACGGAGTGTTGTCGCGATGAGTAGCAATACACCGCAAGTGATGGTGGTGACTAGCGACGGGGTTTTCTACGTTTTCAATATTGATTTGTCCAAGGGAGGAGAGGGTACCTTGATTAAACAACATTCGTAAGCTCAGTCCCTTGCACGAAGCGTGGAGCCTCGATTCTTCCCCGTTCCTGTTTGATTTGCAGCCACTAACTTCCTTTTTTTTTTAGGGTCCTCGATCCCAGCGACAGACTCGGATCTTCAACAGCAGATTACTGACATGGCCAGGCTGAAAGAATATCCAATGAGACGAAGACTGTATGAAGATAAGTACTAGCTATGGCGGGTTCGCGGGCTGCGGGTACACAGGAGGGCTAATCATGCCTATCACTCCATTTCTTTAAAACCGCCCCTTTTTACGGTTTCTTTTTGATGCTTGTTTGTTCCAAACCAGTTCACTCGTTTCTTAGCGAATTGCATTTTCCACTGCTGCAAGGGCGTTATCGTGAAATTTTATGCCTATTTTAGTTGTCTATATTATTGTACATCCCTGGTTGCCGGATGGCGGGATAGTTGAATTCCTCTGTATACTTGGCCGCTTATCCTGCTATCCTATCTATCTTATCTCTGAAGATCCCTTGCCTAAACGTCCTCCTCCTGCAGGGTATGTGTCTCTTTTGCTTTGAGTTCATCCACAATGACGATCGTAAATATAGGAACCCTTGGGATGTTTTATCTCTCGCCTGCATCAACCACAACTTCGCTTTACCTCCCGCTCGGGCGTCGATATCGTATATAGAAAAACCGGAGCTGCCATCGTTCTCGTTCACTCTCGAGCGTATGTCGTATTTCGTATCTCGTTTTCCAGGCGGCGTTTCTCGTGGGTCAAAGAGCTTCAACGCCCTGCGGTTCCGGTCCATTCAGTGCCGAACGCTGCTCGAACATGGGCATCCCGGATCCACGCAAGGGTTCGCCGGCCCTCTAATTCTTTGAATTATGGGCCTCTCCACAGCAGACCACGAATCCTCCAGCAGAGGTGCCGGCGGGATGCTACCCGTCGACCACCTGGACGTATCCCCGATGTTGGTTCTCGGCAAACCCGCCTGAAGCACCGATGTTACCGGGGAGTTTGATATATAAATCCCAATGGGACTCGCCTCCCAATGATCCTACATTGTTCCCAGCCCAAATACCCTTCCACAGTTGTAGGAGCGCTGTATACCGCTCATTCGATAGGATCGGCCGCCTGCCCACAAAATGAGCGTCCCATTGACGACCCTTAGCCAGGGCTGCTGCGTAGACTCTGGCCCCCCTCAGCCGCCTATGAGAGAAGGTATGTTTTGCACTCTATGCGAGAAATATTCTGGCAATCTATCATCTTATTCTGGGAGCAAGCAAGAGGTTGGTGCTGATAACTCGTTGCCACCAGTGGAGGAGGTGAACAGGCATTCTGGCACATCAATCACTTCGTCTCAGTCGGCAAATTTACCGAAATGGAACAAGCCATCTATCAATCTGTGGCGGTTTGCTGCTGCGAACTATACGTTCATCATCCTTGGTGCTAACGATGCTGCGTATGGGGTGAGCATACATAACTGTCATATGGTTGATATAAACAAGAACATGGCTAACTCGTTCTATTTTGATCCTGACTAGGCTGTGATACCTTATGTACGTATACTTGGGGTATTTCTATATCGACATGAGCTAATGAGAATTTCCATCCTAGATCGAAAAACATTACAACATTTCATACACTGTCGTTTCACTGATCTTCCTGTCACCTCTCGTTGGCTACGCAGCAGCAGCAACATTCAGCAATATGATCCATATGAAACTGGGCCAGCGTGGTATAGCATTCTTCGGCCCATGCGCGCATATATTGGCATATGTCGCCGTCTGTCTTCATCCGCCATACCCGGCCCTTATCGTCGCTTTTATGTTTGCTGGTTTCGGTAATGGCATTGCCGACGCAGCCTGGAACGCTTGGATAGGTGGCATGGCAAATGCAAACGAACTCCTCGGTTTCTTACATGGATTCTATGGCCTTGGAGGAATGCTAGCCCCCCTTATTGCAACTGCTCTGATTACCAAGGCTGGCTGGGAATGGTACGAGTTTTACTATCTAATCGCCGGTGCCGCATTTCTAGCCCTCATTTTCTCCCTGCCGGCATTTTGGGAAGCAACTGGATCCAAGTACAGGGCGGATAATGACGACGGCTCGTACGACGAAGTTAATACCAGCAATCCCGATGGCCATGGAAATAATATCAATGCATATACGACCCCTCCAAAGGCTAACAAGCTCATGGTCAAGATTCTGGGCAAGACCAGAATGGCCGAGGCACTGAGCAACCGGGTAACCTGGATTTGCAGCATATTTCTAGCGGTTTACGCTGGTGCGGAAGTCGGATTAGGAGGTTGGATCGTAACCTTCATGATAAACGTTCGAAACGGCTCCCCCTTTGCATCTGGAGTTACAGCCACTGGGTTCTGGTTGGGCATAACACTAGGACGAATGATTCTAGGGTTCGTCACCCCCAGATACTTTAAAACCGAGAAACACGCCGTCGTGTTCTACCTGGCTTGCTGTATCGGCCTGGACCTGATATTCTGGCTCGTCCCAAATTTTTACGCTTCTGCCATTTCCGTTGCGTTTATGGGCTTCTTCCTGGGCCCCCTGTTTCCAGCAGGTGTTGTCGCCGCGACGAAATTGCTACCCAGAAATCTCCATGTTGCCGCTATCGGGTTTACCTCAGCTATGGGTGCATCGGGAGCTAGTACGCTGCCTTTCGCCGTTGGTGCAATTGCTCAAGCCAAGGGAGTCCAGATTTTGCAACCGTTTATACTAGGAGTTTTAGTATTGTGCTTAGCTGTTTGGATGTGTCTACCAAGCCTTCCAAGGAGCAACATCCGCATATAAACTCCAGCAAAGGGATGGGGCTTGAGGGAGTAGGTGGCAATCTGGTGTCTCTTTTATTCATCCAAAGGACGATCAGGTGGATAGATGGATTACGATACGCATGACATACCAAATTTGTTTATTGATGGAACATATATATAAATATATATATAAACAATCCAGAGAAGCAGCTATTCATATCATCATAGTGAGTTTCAAGGTCCTCCACTTATATTGTTTCCCCTAACCAGAAGGTAAATGATCTGTATATCACCGTTAAGAAAATCTGTCTTGGGCGTTCTTTATTCTCTCCTCGGCTGAGCGGCTTCTTCAGTTTTGACAACAAACAAAGTCACCACCACCAGGGCAGATAGGATCTATCGACATATCTTAGGAATCACGCCAGATAAAACGGGGCGATCTACTTTCGACTCACCAAGGAGAACTGTTCCTGCGCACTCTCCTTTCCATTTGCATACTGCATTTTGCTTGCCGGGACACGGTGAAATCTCGCAGCCCCAGACGTTATCTGGATCGTAGGGGCATGCCCAGCTTTTCCGTCCTGCATCTCCCTGATACGCCCATCCGTGGTATCTGTTTGTGCATACGTTGTGATCTAGGCAGATGCAGCGATCCGAGTTCCATTCCCCGCTGCATCTCCCACCAACAGCTGCAAGCAAAGGGGTAGGTAGGAGTAGAAGGACAGGAAGTAGTAGCTTCATCTTGTCGAATAACCCTCTGTATATTTATATCTTGGTGATGAGTTGATTTGCTCGAGGCCGTCAGCGAAAATCGAGGAAACGAGTCATGAATAACAAAGCTGATGGATGACGAGGAATATATACTCCAACTCGATACTATTAATAGTTACAACGTGCCCTCTTGGGGTACTCGAGTGTAGCTGCAGCTCGTATTTCTCATATTTTCGACCTTTGCCGTATCTATGATTGGGCAAGATGCCATTGGCAATGGGTATCAGACATGATCTTCACTTGCGAAGCCTAATATTGCTCATCAGCCTCAGAATGGCCCTCGAGCGAATAGAGATGCTTCTGTCCGTTCGTCATGGTGAGTTGGCAGAGTAGATCGTGGGAACGAGGGTAAGCAGGAGAGTACTCCATACACAGCTGCTGCTGCATGAGTTGATAAGATATTAACTAATTAACCATAGAGATGGACTCATATTCCCATCACATCGTCATACTTGGGGGTGAGCCATGTACTTCGGCTTATATGCTAGGATTTCCAGTAGATTAACTACGAAAACAGCAATAGTTGTGGTACAGCGGCAAGCTAGAAGCATATCGGCTCTGTTGAAAGATATTAACCATGTTTCAATCGGCTGATGGGGTCCGTTTGCATCGCTTCCTTGCATTATTATAATTAACAGACAAAGTACAGCTTGATATAGATGCAGGTCTTAACACCGCTTCCGGCTTAGGCGGATTAAGGATCCTAGCAAGGAATATATCAATAGTCCACCCAACACATGCGATATCCCCGTAGGATCGTAGTAATGCCGTTAGCTTGCTCGCCCCACGGGATCAAGTTATATCTTCGTTTTGTCCAAAATACGAACAGATGGAGGATGACAGTGGGTCGGACTTTATGCCACGCGCGTGATATTGCGCAGTGCAACCTGGGAGGCTTATGTTCCATTTGCTCGCCAATAACAGTTTAATACTTAATTCCTCGCTGGCACGGTGGTAGCAGGCTTCAGAGGAGAAGGATGGCTAGACTTCCAGGGGAGATGGAGACAGCCAATAGATGTATACCGGCCCTGTTGGATGTTACATTTTCGCCATGCAGCATGGGATACAACCCATGTGCAAAATGTTAATATAGCTGCTTTCACCTTGTAGCTTGCTTCCTTTCATCTTGCAGGGATACCTATCCCGCTGCTACCGTCCAAGCTGCGAGGGTATCGGCAGCAGCTATAAAGAGATGCCCCGTCCGAGTCCATTCCCTGTAGTCCTAAATACCTCTTCTTCGTTCTCTTCCTGGATACCCTTCTCGAGATATTTAGTATCAAAGTAGAAAATGCGTTTCGACTCTATCCTCGCAGCAGCAGCTGTCATCAGCAGTGTCGTAGCCCATGACCCTGTTGTTGAAGTCCCCAGATGTCCCCGGCGTGTCTCCCTGGGCTTTGACAAGACAGTTCCTGATCAGAAACCATTCCCACGCACATCCGTCAAGCTCTGCTATAACACCAAGACCCTCAATCTCCAGTTCGAGGCCAAGGATGAAAAATACTTCTACTTCGACCCGGCACAAAAAACCAACGAAGACATCTGGAAGTATGAAGTAATGGAAGCATTCATCTCCACAGGCCATGCCGACCCTTCGACATATCTCGAGTTCGAAGTCAACCCCAACAACGTCACATACCAGGCGTTCGTCTACAACCCATCCAAGAATCGAGCAGAGGGTGCTCCCTTCGACCATGCCTTCATCACCGATCCTATCGCTGACGGCATCACATCCAAGACGTCGCTAGCACAAGCCGAGGGAAGGTGGTCCTCTGATGTCCATATCCCACTCGCTCTGTTTAACGTCGATACACCATGCGGCTCGAAGTGGCGCATGAACTTCTTCCGCACTGTGACATCCAAGGAGACCTATCCAGACCAGGTTTTGGGTGCATGGAACTCCCCGAACAAAGCAAGCTTTCATATAACCTCGTTTTTCAGGAAGCTTGTTTTTGTTTAATTCATTCTGCTGGTTCTGGGAATGTGCTTGTCTCTGGAAATATGCATTGGAGACACAATGTTATGGCCGTTAGTTTAGCACCGATGACCACGAGGACAGATGCATGTTGGCCAAAATATATCGAAATGATACACAGTATTAACAATGTGACTTGTGATAACTTCAAGAACTTTTCCTCCGTGGGAGCTTAAATAGTTACACATCACGTGACGTACTTGTTATTTTCGGCGTTTCTCATCATTTCTGGTTATTTTCAAGGTTGAACTTCGAGGAGGCCGTTTTATTCTCACATTGTCTAAATATTGCAAGTCCTTATTAAGAAATGGAAGTCTCGGAGTCGAGGAAGCATAATAAACCTCCTAGAAAGAAGGCCGTGAATCCTTCTCTCCAGGGGGCGATCAAGGCGTTCATCAACAACCATCTACACCCTTCATTCCTAACAGACCACAGCATCGATTCAGACTTATTATTATCTTCTGTTACCAAAAGATTCACCATTTATGAGCCACTCCTTCTGCTACCTCCCAACTTCTTCAGCAAAACACCTCAATGGGAAGCTTTTATATCTCTCTTAAGCCATAACCAACTTCAGGGTTTATACACTTCGATAGCGTCGACCTTCGCACCCATGGGTGTAACCCATGTAGCAGTAAATGCTCCAATTTCCCTTACTACAAATAATGGAAATGAGAACAGGGTCCGGGGTCCGACTAATCTTACCCCTTTATATGGCGACTTTGGCCCCATACTGTCCTCTGGAGACCAGCAGATACATCCCTCAGAGTCCGACTTCCAGCAAGCGTTTTGGGTCAAGACAGTACAAAATTCCCGAATAATACAGATTTGGGCGCCTTTATATACAATGTTCAGCCGCGGAAACGTTGTGGAAAAGGCTCGAATACTTGGGCTAGAATCAAAATTTGATGGCTTGAACGAACAGCATCTTCGTCAGCTTCCGCAAGAAATATCGATCATCGATATGTATGCTGGAATCGGCTATTTTGTGTTTTCTTACCTGAAAATGGGTGTGGCTAGGGTGTGGGCTTGGGAGCTCAATGGCTGGTCTATTGAGGGCCTGCGTAGAGGATGTGAAGCAAATAAATGGGGGATTAAAATATTGGAGGTGGACAGTGAAGGCAGAGTTAATGGAATCGATGACCTGATTGACAAACTAGATGATAATAACCTTAGAGTGGTCGCTTTCCATGGCGACAACTCATTTGCAGTCAGGGTTATGCAAGACCTGAAAGCCAGACTAGAGGCGAAGAACATGTGGAAGCGGATAAGACATGCTAACCTTGGCCTTTTACCAAGCTCAAGAGACACTTGGGGTGCTGCCGCGGCCTTGATAGATCCCGAAATGGGTGGATGGATTCATGTGCACGAAAACGTCGATGTACGTGAGATACCCGATAAAAAATTATCTATTGTTGCGGAATTCCAAAGGCTACAATCAAAAAGCGAGGAACCCTCTGGGCGGCGTGTCCCAAGTCATGTTGGGTGTTCCCATGTGGAGGAGGTGAAGACCTATGCACCAGGAGTGATGCATTGTGTTTTCGATGTACATATCCAACCTATAGATCCTATAGGAGTGCAAGGAGAGAAGGAAGGTTAGGTCGTGTCATCATTTCCGGATGGAATTAGACACCCCTCCGGAATAAAACAAAACAAAATGTGCTATATAGTTGGCATTGGGAATCTATCAGACATGCGAGGGGAAACATACTACATTCTCGTTCATTCACACATACCCATTAACTGGGTGAATATACTTGGAATATTCCACAGTATATAGAAAGGAAACACCAAACTTGCCAAATGGCAAGGTTATGGGCTCGGGCTCTTCAAAAATTTGGCCGGAATATTGGCAACCACGATATCCATGCTCTCCAGCTTGTCCAATCTCAAGCTTTCGGCATACTCTCTATCGTGTTTCTTAAAGTGTTCAATATCCTCTGGGTGCGTCAAGTCCTCTTCCTTTGCGTCATCCCCATGGTATTTCTCGAAATGGTGGATTTCATACTCGTACTCCATATCACCATGGTGGCCTGGCCCAGTCCCAAAATCGGGCAATTTTTTGCCCTCCTTCGAAAGCCGTACATAGTCGTTAACCGAAATCACCCCTGTTTTTAGGGGGTCGAAAATGTTGAAGACCTCCCGGAGGATTTGTTGTTTTCGTTCTTCGGTGAGAGCAGCATTTGACTCGTCATCTAGGCCGTACGTTCGCCGGACCTCATCTGTTGTCCATACCCCTGAATTATCGTAGTCGTGTAGTGTAAAGAAGGATCTCGCGTCGAATGAATTGATGTGGTGCTCCTCTGTTATGTTGGTCGGCGGTTAGCGGGGGATGTAATTCGTTTCATTCAAAAATAGCTGGAGGAGGAGCATTCGGGCTTTCAAAAGCCATCAATAAATGCAGTATCTCACCTATCATATGCATCGTTGGCCAGTCTAGGGTCGAGTAGTCTTGTTTCTCGCCATGGTTTTCGTGTGCGTGGATGAAGGGGGTAAACGCCAAGACGGTTAACAGTATACTCCTTGCTTTGATCATTGTGAAATATGAATTGCAATGGCGAGACCCTTCTATTGTTTCTATTGCTGCCGTATCTTTCCCGTAGATCTGATAGATGGCCGGTGAAGCTACGTTACACTATGCGGCCTCCTTCGCCCTGAGCTTGTTTGGCTTGTTTGCATCTATACTGGTTGCTTATGTAATTATATTCGTCAAAGTCAATTTTGTTGCATTTCCGAATATCAAGAGACCGGAGGAGGGCTGATCATGAATTTCTATATCGATGCCACAACCAGCCCTCCAAGCTCGCCATTGACACTTACGACAAGTATTCCTATACCCGCAGAGGCCAAATGATGTCTTTCATTTAGGTCCCGACCCGCCAATTCCGCTGAGACGCCGCCCATTTAGCCCTTGCCCTCCTTCAATGCCGCTCCCTATCTGACGCATGATGCAAAGTCTTTGGCCGCGGGCCCAGCTACAGGCCTATGCCTGTCGGTGTAGCTCCTGCTTGAAGAGCTCTACATCCAATGCTGCCTCCAACCGGACTGTCTCCGCGGCAAGTCGACGACGGATGCTGATAGGAAATGGCGTGACCGGATTTTATGCTACCTTGTTTGCAACGGCTGTAGCGTGGGATACTAGTGTGAAGACAAGGAAGCGGATTGAAACACAACTGGAAATTGAGGCCGTGAAGGCAGAAGTCGAGGCGTTCGAGCTCGACCAACTTCGACGATTGGAGGCCCTGGCCTCGAGGAGAAGGGCCCGCGCATCAGCCCCATCACAACAAAGGAGACAGTTTAGCACGTCCACAAGGCCCTATCAGCGGCAGTACGGGCATCGCCAATTATCGAGTCAGGCCACTGGAGCAAAACATCAAAACCCGGAAGCAGAGTCATTTGGTAGGCCTTGTGTCGACGAAGAGACCGATAACTCCGTGGCACAGCAGGAACAACCACTCTCCAGGGACTTGTCGAATTATGAGACTGATGTAGACCCGAGGTCTGAGGCGGAAATAGAGAGATATGAAAGCGACCTTTCGCTTAATGACATTCTGCGACAACGAGCGATTCTACGTCTGGCCGCACGACAACTCGCAATCAAGATGATACTGCGGCCCGCCCTGGCGCATCTATACGGGGGAGTACCATTTAACTCACGAACTTCTTGCATCCTCCCAGATATCGAAATAGAAAAGCTTTTAGCGGAACTCGAAAATATTCGGATCAGGATAGCGAAGCTTAGGAGTTCAAGAGATGCGTGGTTTGGCGACTTGGCGAGAAATATCACAATAGTGGAGCATGAGAAACTGATCGCGGAGAGAACTGCTTTAAATGAGGAACTGAAGCGAATGTACAGGATGTACCAGGACGACGAACTCACATCCCGGGACATGCTTATAAAAGTTGCCGAAAACATCCTGTCATCTGAGGAGCCATTGTCGCGATTTTCGGTGTCTTTATTGATAAGAATGTTTGGTCGATCAAGGCAAAATGATGTGGTGAACATGATTATCGATTCGATATTTCCGAACGGCCTTATTCTCGGAGAAGGTGTCATTATAGCAACTATAGACTTCTTCAACAAGTCAAAAGATCTATATAGATTCGACGGATTCTTGAACAGGCTGTTAGGAGGAAAGCTGCTACGGGTACCACAGTATTGGAAACTCACGACTATTGGTGGTATTGAGATTCCTGTACCACCAAGGGGCTCTGGTAGTGATCGTTCAATCCTGAGTGTTCTCGTATCTTCTGCCCTTGGCTTTAATCAGCCACAGAGAGCGGATGCCTGGCTTGCCGTCATGCGATACCGCGGCTATTCCGATACTCCCCAGATATTGGGGTCATACCTACGATTTTACTCGCTGCGCCAGGACTGGGTTAGAGGGGGCCACCTGCTACTGAGGTGTGTCGATTACATCGCATCCACTGTAGCGGACGATGAAGGTGAATTTGAACGCCTAATATTATATATGGCTGGCTTTTGCATCTCTTGTGGCAAGGAGAGACTCGGGAAGACGATAGTGAAAAAAGCGGCAATTCACGGTATCGATTGGCAAGACGCCTACAACTCCACAGATGAAAGAATTGTCATTTTATCTACATTAGAACGCTGGCGTGCGGCCATGGAGTTTCCGAAAGTGCCGGAATCTAGATTACCAATTAGTGAGAGGCACAAAGCGTTTGCAGTGAGAGTCAAGGAGAATATCGAGCGTGCAGTATCGGTGACCGAATGGCAGAAAACATCACATCAACAAAGAATCGACCGAGTTGTGGACGAAATCAAATATTCGGAGTTGGCCATTCGCGACCTGGGGTTTGGGGTGGAAAAAGAGCGTCACAAACAGGATATGAGAAATCTACACCTCAAACTATCCCAGCCAAGCCAGAGCGAATCTATCCGTGAAAAGGTTCACTTTCTGGATGTATCTATACGCGACATTGCCTTGGAGGTTGAACGGCAAACGCGCAAAGCGGAAATGGCGGCTCTCAAATCACAAATGGATCTGATAAAGGCCATGATGTCCCACAAGGTCTCGGCCCCAGATACAGAATCGCATGAATCGCCATGCACAACCCGCGAATTCACAGCCTCCAAAGCTTCATCGTTGGTCCCTCCGACTAAAATTGAGCTGCAAAAGCAATCTAAAAAAAGGTCGGCTCCTCGGATCAAAAAGGTTGCATCTGTCGGCAAAGGTATACATCCCTAATGATGGTATGCCGCACCAAATTTCTCTGTCTAATTAATCACTATACCCACTCCATATCTTACTCTATTTTCCGCATCATGGGCGTCCCTTCATTCAAGCCTCTCTTATCGATCTCCATCCATGGTAACTGACAGGATATTTGTCATTTGCCAATAACCTATTGTATACTATTTGCTCTACGTTGGGATATTTGGGTGATGATATATGCCTTTGAAACTTGGTTATTTGTATTATTATCATGCGGTTGGAGTTTTATGCAGGTGGATATTGCCCCAAGTAAAATCAGGATCAAGGAAGGGATCCAATTATCATGTATTTATAGATTCAATCGAAGGTTGAGCCCACGGCCATGGATATTTCACATTCCTTTCTCCCATTGTTTCCGTAGATCTAAATTACTACGATAACAGGTTGACGAATAACCCTATAAAGGATGGTTGTAGGAATTGAACGATTGTTTATGTATTCATGATGGCTTTATCACATAATTCTATCAACTCCTCCTGCTTCTGTAGATGTGAAAGGAACCACTTGGCCAATTGGGTACGAGATACAAACATGGTCTATTTTTCTGAAGGGTAATAACGCCGTTGCCATTAATTTCGCGCACCGAGAAGGCACAACCACCGATTAAATGCAAGCGCTCTGACTCGTGGATTTTTTTTATTCAAATGCTGAGAGATGGTCGTAACTAAGGTAGTAAAACAACTGATTGATATCAGTCCGTCCTGCTCCTAGGCTATCCTCGGCTACTCTGCGTGTAGAGGTGGTGTAAAGGTAGCGTATGTGTACGTATCCCCATTTATCGTTTCTTGCTGACATCAGATCTCATTTTCTCCTTACGAGAAAGTCTTTCTCCAGCCCGAATCAACGCAGACCGAATCTCTCCTTTTGGGAAACTGGATATGTCATAGTATGCAGGAGATATATCCTATAAAAGTGAAGCACGAGTTAGGAGACCGAAAGCAAACTTTAGTGGTAATGAAGGGAACGTAGGAACTCACCAGCAACCATTCTCCCTTAACCGCCGTAACCGTTCTAATGAAGCTCTTCGTTGTCAAAACAAACTCATTATACAAGACCCATTCCGCTTCGTATCCTAAGACGGTGCTAGGATGTAACAAAACTGGCTCATTGTTATCCTTAACTGTGCGGTACAAGCTCTTGCCTTGACTCTCCTTCTTGGCAACTTGCATGAAAAATCCAGCAACCAATGCACGACGAATATTTTCGTAATATTTCTTATCTTCAAATGGAGTGGATACCAATTCAATCTCTTCTCGTTCCATTATACGTTGAAGTTGTAGTCGTACATTGTCGGCGGACTGTAGGGCTCGGAGGGAAAGGAAATGATCATGACACCATTGTCGGGGGTCAGCCTGTGCTTCTGGGCCCTTGAATGCATGATATGCGTTAAGGAGCGTGAGATGGTCGCCATCTGGGTGAGCGAAGAGAGCCTTCATTTCATCAGCACGTTTTCGCTGTGCTACCGGGCGAACGAAAATCTGAGAGACCGAAAGTAAGGAGGTTATTGAGAGGATCTCATTGGAGCAGTAAAACTCTGGTGAGCTTATCAGCATCACAGCTAGGGCGGGATCCAAGGGGAATTCTGACGCCAATCGGCCTAGCTCAGTAAGATCTCCATTATCATCCAAGCATGCTAAGTAGTTCAGCTCTTCCAGCGCGCGCATCAACGTCTCGGGAGCCGGAGGGTCCATAAGATCAAAGTGAACCAAGTCCTCGATACCGAGTTTTTTCAAGTCCAAGACGGTAGAGGATAAATTTGAGCGAAGGACTTCTGGGTGTGTTTGTTCGATAAGCTCCTTTTTGAATGCGCCTTCGGTATATAGACGGAAGCACTTTCCAGGTCTTGTACGACCAGCACGACCAGCACGCTGCTGGGCTGATGCTTTTGAAATAGGAGACACAAGAAGAGACTCAACACGAATGCGCGGGTTATATACCTTCTGCTTCGAGAATCCAGGGTCTACCACGTACACGATACCGTCGATGGTAAGCGAGGTCTCGGCAATGTTCGTGGATATAATGCACTTCCTTCCAGGTCGTCCCTTTGGCTTTCGCGGTGGTGGTGCAGGTTCGAATATGCGTTGCTGCATTGCTGGAGGTAGAGAACCGTATAGAGGATACACTTTCATCGGCCCAGCATCTACTTCACGGATCATCTCGTCTACTTCGAGAGAAATCTTGCGTACAGCATCTTCAATCTCTTCTTCTCCCGTTAAGAAGAGCAGTATATCGCCCTCTGGTTCCGTCGCATGGATTTGTAGAACTGTGCGAATTGCTGCTTCAACATAATCTTGTTCTGGCTCCGGGGTATAAAATATTTCGACGGGGTGAGTTCTTCCCGGGACCGCTAACAATGGCGCATCGGAAAAGTAGCGTTGGAACTTTTGAGCATCCAAAGTGGCCGACATAATGATGAGTTTCATATCTGGCCGGCGCAGAACGACCTCCTTTAAAAGACCCATGAGGACATCAGTTGCCATTGTCCGCTCGTGAGCCTCGTCGAGTATGATGGTACTATATCGCTTAAGATCGTGATCGTGCATAGCTTCTCGTAGCAGCATACCATCCGTCATATATTTCAGTATGGTTTTGGAACTTGTCTTGTCTTCGAATCGAATGCTATAACCAACTTCCTCTCCGAGTTTAACGTCCATTTCGTTGGCGACTCGCTCGGCGACTGACATGGCAGCAACACGTCGTGGCTGGGTACAGGCAACCAGCTTTCCGCGAAATTGGGGGAGGTCATCGTAGAGCACGAACTGAGGAATCTGGGTAGTCTTTCCGGAACCAGTTTCACCAACGAAGACGAGAATTTGCGATTCTTGGTAGAGACGTAAGAACTCATTCCTGCTTGAAAGTTAGTACTATGACTTTAAAATGTGAGAGATATCAATACGTTGAACGTACCTCTGTGCATGAACTGGAAGATCGCGACGAGTCTTCAGAATCGATACATATCGGCTTGAGAATGGTCTGCCTGTGAATGGATTTACACTTGCACTTTCAACCTCGTTTGCCATCTCAGCTGTCGTTTCGTGTCTCTTGAAGCCTGAAAGAGGCGACGTATCTCCGAATCCATTTGTCGATGTATGCTCATCTTCGTACATGTGCGCCAGGTAAGGGTTTGATCGAGGATCCATTTCCGCTGTCGTCTTTAGTCTTTTCGCGCGAGAGGTATTCTCGCCATCTGTTCTGGCCGCCATGATAGCTGGATATTGTATAAGCCGTCCGCTTCCTTCACTTGGAGACAGGGCAGCTTGTTGGGTGTTCGTGTGCAAGATGATGTCTTGTTTCGCTGCCTTTTTTTAAAAAATTGTATCTATCAAACTGAAATTTTGGCGGCAGGCCCAGATAGGAAACTCTATTGGCGGAGATACCCTATCTGTTGCTTAGTCATAGTTAATTACACTGTATTTACCACTTTCTTTACCGTCGTTGGCCAAAAATACAGAAATTTAGGGTGGTTTCACTTAGTCAGCTGGAATTTATATCTTCCGCTGTGAAATCTAAATACCAGAAGCCATTCACTATTCACTAGACGAGGAGAGGCACCATAGAGAGATAATATACATGTATCTTGACTGTCTAACACGGCTTAAGCTCTGTAAATGAATAACTGTGCATCAGATGAAATCTTGACGCTCTACATCTGCAATGACAGGATAGGAAAGTAAGCCGAGCGCGGCAAACCTGCCAAGTCCAGCGCGCCCACCACAGAACTTTTTTGCTTTTTGGTCTCCCCGCGATGGCTTCATTTTTTGGTTAAATATCAACATCTCAGCTATCCCGAGCGCTGGGTAATCATATGCGCGCTGAGCTGGGAGTAGCGTTGGCTTCTGTACTGCGGCCCTGAGTTGAAGCTTGAAGATTTGCTTTACGATCGCAGTCTTGACATCAGCTCTTATTGCTTCACCCTTGTGAACTAACTAGCTGGAGCTATCAGAGCTGGTGGGCGACTCTAACAGGACTCACTTTCTCAACTATACTCAAATTACGCTGATAAAAATTGGCCTGCCGCGTTTTCTACACTGTATTTGAGGAAGATGGCCGATTCAGAGTGGTCTCCGCCAACGTTTACCGTTGGCCAACATGAATCTGAGAGGAAAATACGCATCACCAATGAGATATCTCAATTGGCTCATGATGGTGGCGTATGTTTTAACTCCTGTTTCTATGTCATTCGAATTTCAGCGGCCTACCTCTAACGGTTCTTTAGTATGATATGCTTACCACCCCAGTAACAACACCGCATTTCCAATCGCGGGTCCTTTCTCTACTCTCTAGCCATCTCTCCAGCTCACGACAGCCCGTCCAGGACCCAACTGGCACCTTCTTCACCTCTCGCAACACTTCGCCTCTTAAAATTCCCTCGTTTACGACAGCAGATACAAACTTGAGACCTGATGGAGCCAATAGCCATGTGGTTGCCGTCTCAAGTCGATGGATTGACCTTTGCTCCCCAGACCCTCTGATTGCCGATATATCCCGCCAAGTTTTGCTTTTGGAACTTGCCTATGCTGCCTTTTGCGGAGCTCATTATGCTCTTATTCATGGGCCGAGACTACATCACGGGAACTTGCACGGAGATGGGCTAATATACTATGCACGAGCAATCCAGGAAGTTTTGAATACTGCACCATATATTCGTGTTAATATTTGGCTACCCGTGGTTGATAGTCCCGAGTTGGAAACAAACGAAATGGGAGACCTTTCTCCGTTTGCAAGGCGCGAGTATTTGGACAACTCTCAACCAGAAGTATCTCCAAAATTGGATATATTTGGAACGTGGGATGCATGGAACATCATTAGGAAAGTTTGTAAATACCACACCAGACTCGTCGTAGGTAAGGATAATAACATTTTACCCGTTGATATTAAACACCGATACCTTGCTTTGCATTGCTCTTTGTATTGTGTTTCTATATCTTCATTCTGTAACATGCTTGAAGCCTTGATGATTTATACTAATATATGCATCCAATCTAGCACTGTCACTGCCTCGACAACTTCCCCCATCAACAGTGCAATCAAGATGGTTATCAGAACCTGTTCGCATTATTACTTTGGCGAGCGCATCGTTCGTGAAGAACCAGAAAAGCTTCCCTGTACTCAGCAAGGCACACCAGTCGTACATCTTCCGCGCCATGCGTGGTGTACCGCCGTGGATTTTCCTATGCGATGTCGGTCCCATTCCAGGGATAGAGAAGATGGGGAACCATGCTCCAACCCCAGCTGAAGCAGCTCGATCTCCAAAGAAAAAAGAGGATATAGTACCTCATCTATCGTATATACGAAATTTAGAGCAGAAGCAGCCACATTGGACACGTGTGGAGAACTTCACTCTTGGATATCAAGACTATCTACAGGCTCCGCTACAGCCGCTTACAGTCAATCTCGAGAGTGTCACATATGAGGTTTTTGAAACAGACCCGGTGAAGTATGAGTGGTATGAGCGAGCCATTGCTAAGGCTCTGAAGGACTGGGCTCTGGAAAAGAAACCAACATCTAACCCTGATGGTCGAGTGGTACTGGCTGTTGTCGGTGCTGGGCGTGGACCTTTGGTTTCAAGGGCAATTCGTGCTAGTGTTGAAGCTGGTGTCGATATAAAATTATGGGCCCTGGAAAAGAACCAGAACGCATTTGTCCATCTCCAGAGGCAAAATGAGGCGGTATGGGGTGAGAGTGTGACATTAGTGCACTCTGATATGAGAAGCTGGAAGGGACCAGGTCGTGAAATCCCAGCTCAAGGTACGTTTATCATTCTTACTTAGTTTCTATTAGAAACCCATGCTGTCGCGGATATTCCTTTCTGTATCGTACTAACGACATATCTAGATGTTGCCGCTGAAAATGGGAAGCCTTCCATGGTTCATTACCCAGTCGATATCATTGTTTCCGAACTTCTAGGTTCTTTCGGCGACAATGAACTATCGCCTGAATGTCTCGATGGTGTTGATCATCTTTTAAATCCAGTTCACGGAATTTCCATCCCAACTTCATATTCGTCGCATATTACACCGATTTCGGCTCCCCGCCTTTACGCAGATATTCAAAATCAAACTATATCAAATCCAGCAGCACCAGAGACTCCATATGTTGTCATGCTACAGGCCTTTGACTACCTTTCCACCGCTCCCTCAATTCGTTCTAGTTCCGGTAGCGCCTCCACGAGCACCGCGACGCTGACTTCAAGCTCAACTCCATCTACAACACCACCACCCATTAAAGAAGTCGATACACCGATAATCAAAACGGCCTGGTCATTCTCGCATCCGAATCCAAATCTACCAGAGGAGTCTATGTCTTCATCTAGGCCCTCTAATTCCCACAACACTCGACAAACGCGACTTACTTTCCCATGCAGTGTCGGTGGAACGTGCCATGGTTTGGGAGGATATTTTGAAACAGTGTTATATGGAGACGTCGAGCTGTCTACTAATCCTCTAACTATGGATGCCAAAAGCAAAGATATGATAAGCTGGTTCCCTATTTACTTCCCTTTGAAGGTATGTGATCTAGTAGTGAACTAAACACGGAGTTATACTAATTTGCCTCTGACAGAGCCCAATATATGTCTCTGAAAATTCCGATATCGTACTGACCATGTTTAGACAAACAGATGATCGGAAAGTCTGGTATGAATGGATGGTTGAAGTATTTATGTATCGGAATGCTACAGATATGCGTGGAGGAGGCCAGTCTAAACGGATACGGGTTGCAATGAGTGACATCCACTCTAGTATCCGAGATGGATGTTTGATGTAAAAAGATATCTGATGAGCCCACTAGTTTAGAAGCTATACGCAAGTACCATGGCCATACTTTAAAATTAGAGAATAAACGTGGCCCAGTCAAATGACCCAAGGTTAAATGATATTGAAAGGGGCTATCAAAAAGTTAGGGTGAGACAAACTAACTAATTGAGCGTTGTAGAGCTGTGTAAATAATGACCATGTATCAATATAAACCCTCATAATACTGATTCAATGCAGTGATATGGGGTATAGCTCTAAGGGAAGTTGCCCGTTCTTTGACCCCTCGAAAAAAGTAGGTTCAATTCCATTCAATAACCAAAATATCTATGTCTAGGGTAGCTCGCCAGGGTCGCATTTTCCCCGAGGAATTCTTCTGGGCAGATAAAACGGTGTAATATTTAGGCATCACGTCCCGTTAGCCCTTGTCGAATAGCAAGGACACTGTCGACAATCACTGCGTCGATACCCTCGTTGACTTGGATCTGTAAACTCGGCAAATCGCGTGGTAAGTGAGTGTGACACACAATAAACAAGGTATGGAAATATGGTACATACCTTGACATTAGCTGGATCGTTATTTATAGCCCCATATGAAACGCAAACCAGGCCTGATTCTTTAACAACCCTCACAAGCCTGGGGCTGAGGACAAGCGGCTCAGCATTCGTGACCAGGCCTAGTAAATTCCATCGAGATGCGAACCGGATAGCTTCTTGGAGACTGCTGGCTCTAATATCGCAAACAGGGCTTACTCCCGAATCGGTAAGGAACAGGACAGGAATTGAAGGTTGTTTGAAGGAAAGAATGAGACAAATGTCCGGGTTGAAGGATGAAAAGATCATGTTTCGCCCTTCACCATGATCGTAGACTATGCGGAGAACGTTGTCAACAAATGAGTTGAGTTCCACGGCATACTTGTCCATTTCTTCCTCTTCACTCTCGTGAAGCATAGGGTATTCTAATAGGAACAGCAGGGTTAGTACCAAGACCTAAGAGTTATCATTGGTACATGGAAGAGTGACTTACTTAGCTCCATGTTGAAGCCAGCGGACTTTGGTAGCTCCTTAAAGAGACCTTCAAGGGTTGCAAAAGGTGCTTGTATGTGATCACCTCGGGAATTCCCTTTGAAGCCCTTCTTTTTGAAATCTCTAGTATGCTTCATTCTCTCGCTCAAATTGGGCACGTCTAGCTCTTCTCCAACAGACATGGACCGTGGTCGGGTCTGCAAATAGCGTGGAAATCCGTCATCTGATGTAGGTGGTGTTCCCTGGTTTGAGGTTTGTTTTCCCGCTGGCTTTCGGCCATCACTGATATGAAGGAACTGTATAGTGATATCAGCTTCCGCACATTAGGAGACCCTCAACACGGGATAAAAGTACCTGCTCCAATGTAAGAGTATGAACTGGCGCATCGATTCCAGTTTCGCTGACAAGGAAGTCATGATAAATCACCGGAACATGATCCTTGGTCAGCTGAACGTCTTCATTCCCACTCAGTCAGTACATAATTTAACGGTGAGAAGATGATGGATTTTCCTACCAAACTATAATTGAAGAATTAAGGATCAGTAAACACGGACAGCATCGACGAAGGGAAGGAATGGCAATGCTCACCTCAACGTACGACGCTCCCAAGTTTGCGGCCGCGATAAATGACTGGGACCGCCGTTAGGAAAATCAATAACTTTCAGTAGATTTGCGACACACCTGAACAGTATTTTCACCCAATTGCAACGAACGGCGCCCAGCGATATTTTTTCCGAGACCTTAAAGCACATTTGTTAGGCCTAAACGACCCTTATAAGGGCAATGTCAAATTACCTCTATGACCAATCACCATTGGGGATGCAATAGTCCTCCAGTAAGTCTGATCCTCCGTAACCGACATTTTGGGATGGCTGAATGGGGTAATGACTAGGAAGTTGAATGTAACGGAGCCTATGATGTCAAGCGTCTTCGCAGCAATTATCGGAACGACAAAATCGCCCTGTAAGTTGGTTCGATTGGACCCAACAGTCGGCTTAAAGCTGGATAACAAAGCCACACCTCGACCGAAGACTTGGTCCTTAGAGCCTGCATATGTGGGGACTAGATCGAAAACAATTTTGGTCTTGGTAGAATCGGTAGTATGAAATACGATAGGCTCTGTTGAGATGTTGTCTTGAACTGGCAAATCGATGATTTCTGGTTCGCCATGAGCACCACTAGCAGAAACAACAATCGATAGCGCGGTATCAAGTTGCGTTAAATGGGCATCCGCCATCGGAATGCGTTCAAGGCTAACAGGGTCTGCGGTCTTCCTCATATCCATGGTTCCGAGACTGACTAGGATCATGCTCTCATCTGTTAAGTAACGATGACCAAAGGTTTTTACCGCGTCAGCTGCGCGATCGCTCGAATTGCGGTCATTTAAGGAGGATTGAGTTGGGGGAGATGAAGATACCGGCGATTGCGATACAACATCTGACTCAACGCTCCCATCGGAGGAAGCCATGGCCTCGTCCAAATGGCGGGCGATATCTATATGGCCTCTGAGAGTAGCATGTTCCTTTGCAGTCCACCCAGACGAATCAGCTACTTCGATATTGGCCCCGGCATCAACCAGCAATTTAACGACATTCAAATTCCCATCCACGGAGGCAATGAAGAGTGGAGTCCACGAGTAGGTGTTCTCTGCCAGTTCAAGGTTGGCCTTTTGTTCATCAGAGCCTTTCAAAAGCGCAGCAGCACACTCAGCGTGGCCAAATCTCGCTGCAGCATGGAGAGCCGTTTCTCCCTGTTCGTCTTGGTAATTGATATTCACTCCTGCGTCCACCAATAGATGGACAATATCGACGAAGTTCGCCTTTGTAGCAAGAGCGAGGACAGCACTAGATTTTAAAATATTCCTTCGGATTGCTGTTATATCTTGATTGCTGCCTTTCCAATTCTCAGAATCAAGGAGCGCCTTCGTCGTTAGGGGGTGACCACCAACAACGCTCAAGTGGAGTGGTGCCATGCCCTCTTCGTCCTGCCATAAAGGTCCATCGATACCCTCTGAGACATCGAACATATCCCATGCTTGGAGATGCTCAATTATCACCTCACAGACGACTTTGAATCCATATTGAGCTCCAAAATGCAGGGGAGTCTTTCCAGAAAGATCTCTAGCGAGAAGTGCAGACCGTTGGTGAGGAAGTAAGTGGTCAAGCAGGTATTGTAAAAATACCACAATAGGACTATCACGCCCAAGGTGAGTTGGTTGGTTTGATTCCATTACTACTGGCCTCTGGGGTTTTAGTGTTGGGGTAGCGGCAGGGGTGATATAGTTCGAAGTCTCGACTGGGAAATTCAAAACCGTAGGAACGGATGCTTCAGAGTCAATAGTAGACTGTGATCGGCCAATTGAGATGACCAAGCGGTGGATGCAATTTCGTTTGTTAATATCGTCTTCTTCCTCAAGAGAGTTGACTCGTTGCAAAAGGGCAACAAGACAAGCTTTAGAACGGTAGAAAATTGAACGTTGTAGCAACGACATTAAGACCTTCGCGTATACTGCCTCTCCCAGCCCATCGGCCGCGACCTTTAGCGTTGGCAGTAATTCAAGGAGAATGTGGGTGTCATCGCGGCTGAGGGCATCATCTACAGCTAGCAGTAAGCTGGTTGGGAGGTTGAGTATTGTTCGAGAAGATGTTTTCTTCAACGAGAGTGCAGAATGGGTCGAGCTATTATCATCCATGACTTTCTCATGACCGAGTCCAGATAGCCACTCATTGATGGAATTCACAGAGCTTAGGAGACGGGAGTTTGTCGCAAATGGCGAAGGATCAACTTTTGTTGATAGGTACCGCACCTGGGCTTGTGCGCCAGGAAGCTTCTTATCCAATTTCTTGGTGATTTTAATAAAGCCTCTGCGATTTACCTCGCCGTACCATTGCAGTTTACGCAACTGACCGCGAAGCTCCAGGAGTGCTGCTAACAAGTCCTCAGTGTCTTCAGCATCCAGGCGTGGCAGTGCGGCCGTCGGATGACCGAACCGGTCCTTCAGAAGTTTCAAGCGGCGAGAGCAGTCAGAAAACTTCTTGTTATAAAAAGTATCAACATCCTCGAGATTTCGATCAAGGGTGTAGAAGAAGCCTGTTGTAATCTTAATACCAACTTATATACCATGGAAACAAAAATCTAAACTTACCAGCCAAATCGGGATCATTGCCCAATTTTTTCGCGCTGACAGCTGACTTTATCAGTTTCTTCAACGCTTTATATTTGATATAGGATGAGCTCCATTCCGGAACCATGTTCCGGGGTAGGTTGCGACCGAACTTCATTTTGGAAATTCGCGCCTGTCAATAGCCCTTGGCAGGTAGTTTAAAAATGTGTTCCTCTGTTTAGGAATTGTCCCTTCTCGGGGTTTAAGGTATCCCTTCGAAAGACGTCTGAATATAGACGTATCAGGCGTCCGGCGTAAAGACGGTATGGAAAGAACGACGATTCTGTAAGAATGTTCGAGATATGACGTGCAAAGAAAAGCCAAAATCTAAGCAGCAGATCCGCGCAAACGGACCCGGGAAGAAATAGAAGCCATGTTGAGTGGTTGAGACGGCATTGGGGGGCGTAGGAGTAGAGATATGTTGGTGCGTGTGTACTGGTAAACCACCGTGCTCCAAAGCTGTATCTCAGATATTCGCAACTGATTCGTCCGTGTGTATGTCTCGTTCAAGCCAACGGTCTCAGGGGCTCTCTTGTGGCAATGCTATGCTTCCGTGCGGTATACTATCGAAAATGGTAATAGTCGAGCTATTGAAACTGTTAGTCACTACTCTTTCGTGATCAACAAAACATATTCTATCTGCCTCGGTATTCAAGCGCCCCCGGGCACTCAGCCCAGAGGGAATCAGGTAAACAGGAGAGTGACGAGCTTACTGTCTGCTCGATTCTCGAGGATATGTCTGGTGTCTGTGAGTCCCAGAGTAATAGATAACCCCGTGGCGCAAAGCAAGTACGAGGCGGTGAGTAAACGCTTGGTACCTCCACGGGAGCTTCGTATCCCAGGCCGCGGAGTGACGACTGGCTGAGACTGCTTGAGTGAAGGAAGAAGAGGAAGACGACGCAGACAACGGGGATTCTCGAAAGTCTTATGGCGAAGAGGCGTGTAGTGATGATTTCCCAGCTTGGCTAGGGGCAGTTACCGGCCCAGCGAAGGTTAACGTGGAACAAAGTGGGAAAGCTTGACAAGACAACTTCATCCACCGCGACCATATAACAACTATCGCCCGAGATATCTATCTCTCTTTCTCTCTTTCTCTCTTTCTCTTGTTTCTTGTACGAAGACTGCTCGGATCGACTTTTACGGCTGCCTTCGATTTTATCTACGACAGGCCAGGATCTATAACGATGTACTGACGGAGTATGTCCACGATATATCCCAAGCTCTGTGGGTGCCACAATCCCGACATGGACGATGATCCGCTGGTCGAAAGCAAACGACGTGACTGGAGCTGCACATCTGTATGGCCCTGCGACCCTTGTTGCCATCGCCAGGGCACCCTAGAAGAACAGAGATTTTCCGGAGTGGTTCATTGTGAAGCATAGTATCCACCGCAGAGGAACCTGAGGATACGAGGGAGACAGCAATATTTGGTAGGTATTGGGAAGTAGCTCGAGGTAGCTTCTGATACCTCCAATGCAAGGGTCACGATTGACCACATTCATGGTGTCGAGCTACGTCATTGCACTTCCGTCTCACTAATACTTCGAGAACATATATAGGCATGAGGACAAGCGTCTCCTATGCACGGAGAGGCTCGGAGCCGAGTTATGTCGTGAAAGGACCTAGCTACGAGTTTGTCAAACTTCTACTCGGTCAGTTATCGAATGCTGCCGTTGAACCCGTTGCTGGAACCCCGGAGATACAGGCATGTACAATGGCCAATGCTTGCGGGATACTCATGCAGCTGGTCGGGCCAACCTTACAGGGATCACTAAGCAGGCGTTGTTAGCCTCTAACGTTTCAAGCCCGCAAATCACGAAGCAAAACGGAAAAGGAGATTTCGCTGGTGTTTCGAGAAGACCGCGAAGGAACCAGGCTTGGCTCACAAGGCTGGCACATTAACCACTCTACGACAGTTTCTAGATTTTCTTCCTAAGCTAATAATCCTGAGTACAGATATGCTTGCTGGGTAGCAATGCGACCGGAACGAGAATGAGCATGCTAACGATAACATATAAAGGGAGATAAAGTTACATTAACAGCGGACAAGAGTACGGAATATAATATTCAAATTTGCATATTGCTACTCTGCACATTGGGGAAGTAGCCTCGGCCTGGGAAAAAGCTCCGCCAACATGAATAAACACAGACTGACCACCAGCAGTCCCACTGCAAAGAAAAACACAGATTGCCCTGGAAAGACTGCTTGCCACGTACCCAAGAAGAAAGGAGATGCTAGCCCCCCGATACTCTCCATAAAGGTGAGTGATGAGATGGCCTGCGAAGCATCTGGCATGAAGGAGACAAAGTGACTCTTGAAAAACGCCGGGACGGCCAACCCGGCAGCCGAAACAGCAACCGCCAGATATAGCTGGATGGCGCTGTTTACCTGCGTCATTGCAATCAGGGCGGTCATTTGAATAACGACTGCTCCTAAAACCGTGTTTCGGTCTGCATTACTGCTTGCAGTCGCGGGGAGACACCGAACCTGCTGACGTCGCCATCCTAGTCGAGACCCTAACCTCACAACATAAGGAATAATGTATACCTTGACCAGAATCTGGAAGGCGGCGCAGGCAGCCGCGGTTGAAACCAGCAGGCCATTCTCCGAGCTGCCAAAATGGAACCGAATAGATGCAAACACTATTATGACGGGGAACAAATGGCCTTGGACGGCCGTGTACAAGAGCAGCGAAAGGCCATATGGGATGACTTTGCGGTTCTCATAGAACGGTCGTAAAGGAGACAAGAGAACCATGAGCCTAGACTTATGCGATGCCACCTTAGGGGCTGGCGGCTGACTATCCAGGTCAGACGATAAATACTTGACCGGTGGCTTCTGCACGAAGACAACCAAGTATACCATCGTTATAGCGAATATGGCCAGTGCGGTTGTGAAGCTGGCTGTATAGTTCTTGAATATGGTGACTGCAAATGGTCCCACCGCGGTCCCAAGCATATACAGCGCCAATGACGCTGCGATGAGGCGAGAGGTTTCCGGAGCTGATGGAGAGTCCGTCGAAACATAAATGGTGTTGAGGTTGAAATGGAGAAGGTTGTCCGATGCGATGCCTTCAAAAAGGCGGCCCGATACCGCGATAGGGACACTACGGAGGCTCACTGTTCCAGGCCTAAAATCAGCACGGTTCTATGGATTTATTTTCCAAGGAGCTCGGGATATTCTACCTCCTAAGACCAGACACAAAACACTAGCTGCTCGGCACACAATCCACAGGGCGAGACCAGCTTTCAACTGTGTCTTTACCAGATGCTCCAGAGGCCCGAGGATCAGGATTGCCACTGTATGTGCGATTCCGTTTGCGATTGCGACCACTGCAGCATAGGCGCTCTGCTCGGCATCCTTGCAGGCAGTCGGGTCGGCGCAGAGCAAATCCGCATAGGCGTAGATGGTTGTCGCTATAGTGGCTGCCATGCCCAGAGAGGCAAACAAGGAGATAGGAAGGACCTGATATGATACAACATGATCTTGGTGGGTATCATTTGGCTCGTCGATTGAAGATTGGGGTTCGTAGCCAGATTCTGGCTGAGGCAGTAACGGCGCCCTCTCGTTATCTGAATTAGCCATGACTTTGGCACCGCGGTCGTAATGCCCTCACGTCTTGCTTTCACGAACATAAAAAGAATTATCACGATATAATGTTCGATTGCAATGACTAGAGTTGGATTTAAGATGTCTTCGGCGACCGGGCGCTGCTGGCGGAGGCCGGCCACCACTTAAGAAGTCATTCTAGTTAAGGCGCCCATTCACGCTCAAATCTAGGTACGTTGTATCGTTACCTACTATCGAGAAAGAAATTGTGATTGTCCGAGATATTTTTTTGTCATGTTGAAATCGCTAGCACAGCTGGAGACTGCTCTCCAGGCAGTTGTGGAGGAATCCAAACAACACGACAACGCCGCATCTCTTGCATCTCTTCGAAGAGTCGATCAAGCATGCGATCCAGAACTGACGGCGACAGCAAGCCGTATAGTTGATTTAGCAAATAAGGTCATTCAGTCTCTTGAACCAGCCCACTTGGCCCTCGCTGACCATTTGTTCGGTAAGCCCGACGAACAACCTCCTCTTTTACAAACACCACTCGGGTACTGATGTAATATTAAGCATATCAACACACGCAGTGTCTGGCTGGTGCTGTGGAGTTGCGAATTCCGGATCACCTTGCTGCTGGTCCCCAGAAGCTGGATCAGCTGGCAAAAATCAGCCAAGCACGCCCTGATCGGCTGCGTCAGGTCCTCCGACTGTTGTACAATGACGGCATCTTCGAGTATGATTCGGATACCGACTCCGTGAGGAACAATGAAGCATCTGAAATGCTGCAGCAAGACCACTGGACGCAATGGCACCGCTGGGCTAGTGTTTGTAGTCGAGAGTTCTATGAGATGGCTCAGGGGCTTCCAAAGGCGCTCGCACAGGGAGTCACTCGTGAGTATTACACTCATACGTAGGCCCATATGTCAATTCAGCCATCAGACTAATATTAATGATAGGCTCTCCGGCTCAGATGCATTACGACACAGACGAGAGCATGTTCGGCTACCTGGAGCGCAATGGAACCATGGTCCGCCTCAGAGAATGTATGGGGGCAACAGCCATGGCCCAAACTCCTGGCATGATCTCCGCTTACCCATGGGGTGAGCTTTCAGGGACTACCCTGATCGATCTTGGGGGTGGCGATGGTTCCCTGATAGCAGCACTGCTTCGAGCATTCCCTACCATCCAAGGAGGGGTCTTTGATACGCCTCGTGTGCTCCCATTTCTCCAGGATGCCTTCCACACGCCGAAGGGAAAGTATGCCGATGTTGGTTCCCGTATCTCCCCTGAAAGACTAATTGCAGGTGACTTTTTGACTGAAGTCGTACCCGCGGAAGCCTATGTAATGCGCTGGTGCTTACACGACTGGAACGATGAGCAGTCTTGCAAGATTCTACGGAATATCCGCAAGAGTATCATTGCTGGACCAATTAGTCGACTTGTGATATTAGAATCCGTCTTGGCCGACGGTAGATGTGGCCGGATGTCTCGAATAGGCGATATCAATGTCATGGTTACTGCTGAGCATGGCCAGGAGCGAACCGAGAGCGAATGGAGGCATCTGGCTGGCTGTACAGGCTGGGACGTGGCCAGTGTCACCTCCCTACCAGGCGCCTGGCCCTCTGCCATAGACTTACGGCCAGCAGCTGGTTGGGAAAATTGCTGAAGCTACTAGGGGATAGAATCATGATTAGTGGTTGATATAACGCTATGTTGGATATGCTACACATTAGACAAACTATATACATCTTTTACTGCTCTTCAAATACCTTGATTCTATATTATTGTAAAATAGAAGAGTACGAGCGAGATATCCAGTATAAAAAAAGGAATAATATAGAGAAGTACAAAGTAGAATCAGGTAATGGGGTAGATTTTATTACAGCTAGATCAATGAATATATATACTAGTTATGTCTCATACTAAATTTCTAAGTACAGCTGTATGTCGTGGGCTTACCCGACTCCGAACTTCTAAATATGGCATCAATCATGCGGTAACGAATCACTGCGTCATCTAGGGTGACTATGCGAGTCATATCATTTTCCATCCAGGCCTGATACTCTGCTCCCTGCACCGTGGTGGTCTCCAGATGGATCTCCTGCCACTCTGCCGCGCCCCCTGAGCCAGTAGCCGTCTGGAACAATCGGGGAGGGATAGCATGAATCATCAAACTCGGGCCTTCCATCTTCAAAGACCCTTTCTCCCCTGTCACGATCCACTGGCACAGATTAGGGGTAGTTGCGGGATGTGAATACATACACACGGAAGTAGGGATGTTTTGGTCTCCCATTCTTCCGTGAAGCGTGAACGTGTCTGGAGCATCGTTGAACTGGCCAGTCTTTGCGTTCCCTTGGGCATCTTTTAGAACTGGTTTTGGGAACTGCATGCTTGTTTGAGCATGGATAGTGGTGAACTCTCCGAGAAGGAAGACCATGGTGTCGATGAGATGGCCTCCAGCAATCGTCACAATGTTCGCTCCTAGGTATAAAATTAGTTTGTCATTCAATGATCGAGCTGCTTAACGTGCTAAACATACCATTTGCTTTATCATGAGAATGCCTCTTATCAGCGTGGAATTTCATGAATAGGTCATCGGTCACTAGTAGACTGGTACCGAGGATTCGGCCCAAAGTCCCGGATTCAATAATTTCCTTCATCTGAAGTAGAATTCCCTGGTCAGAAATACGAGTCGACTAATTGATAAGTGGAAAGGAGAGCACGAGTTCACCTTCAGAACCTGTGGTGCGAGCCTAGTCTGCAAGCCCACCATGCTCTTCACCTGCTGCTCACGAGCTCGCTGTGCCAGAGCTTCAGCTTCAGCAAGGTTAGAAGCAAAGGGCCACTCAACATAGACATCCTTTCCTGCGTTGATAGCAGCCATTGCAAGCTCAGCGCGACGAGGTACCTTTACTGATACCACCACTAGGTCAACCTCTGGGTCTTTAGCTAGTGTGTTAACATTGTGATACCCTTTATCCTGCGGCAGCCCGTGAGCGATCGCGGCGGCGACGGCTTTCTCGGCTGATGACATAGATAGCGCAACAATCTCATAGTTTTCACTCAATGCTGTAGTTGTCAGGGGCAGCTTGTGGATGAAGTTGGTGCAATGGCTGGGGTCCGCCGACAGGCCAACGATTCCAAGACGGATACGTTTCGCCATTATGAGGAATTGGTCGTGGAATTTCTAGAAGTATTAATGAAATATCGTTGGTATCGCCTGCATGATGCGACATTTCCTCTGCCTCTAATAGCGAATTGTTTTGGGTGTTGCCAGGCACCGATATCAAGACCTTCGGCCCCCGAAGAATGAAGGATGCATCGACTTCCGACGAGCTCCAGCCTGTTCTGGCTTCCTTATGATGCATGTGTACTCCGTATATTGTGCCGCAAATCCATCTTTGCAAGCGTCTTGATGGGAGATCCTGAGTCAAAATTAGTTACAATATCGGTTGCAGTTTAGTGGAAGTGTACTCCGTAGCTTTGCGTCTTTTCTATCCCACTAGGGGAAGCGTCATTCATTCACCATTTCCAGCGGCTACATACTACTCAGGGCTACTAAAATCTGTTTTCGCATCGCAGCTGAAAATGACAGACCTTGCACCATACGGTGCTTCATTCTTCGAGCAGTTCTCGGTCTATCGTGTCTCTACTCTCGTTCGCTTCCTCCTTTTCCCTTCCTTTTACAGACCGGACTTTTGTTCTCGCGGAGACCGACGGATTTAGGTCACGTGGAAGGCCGTGTACAAAAATATCAAGTCGTTCGTCTATCTCATCTCATTTGATACATACCCTTCGGAGCTCGCAAATAAGTAATCAAGATGGACAGGACTTGCGAATCAAGACTGTTGCCATCCCAGGCGTAAGTGCGATAATTGCTTTTGCCAAGTGATATAGTTATTTAACCCTGACCAGACGGCGAATAATGTCAAATCTGCCACCCCCTCTCATGACTCTGTCAGACATACAAGGCGAACTACAACAAGTGGAAGACAATCAACCCGTCAACCAGCCATTTAAATTTTCCCAGTTTTCTTTACTCCCTCAAGAGCTTCAAAACATGATATGGCAGCACTGTATTCCGGCTCCCTACCTCATTCAAATAAATCTTATTGGAGACGATAACCGGCCTTCAACCTTCCACCTCTGGGGTATCGATCCCCCACAAGCACTATATATCTGCAGAGAGTCTCGCCGAGAAGCCCTTTCTATCTACAAGCCTCAACTTATGATCTCTACTTGTAGCGTTAAGGAAAGGCCAATACTCTGTCTCGCCCCAGATACCATCTTTCTAAAACCCAAAGAACCAATTATTTATATATTTTCAAAGAAATCATTACAACCTATTAATTTTCAACCGTATTCAGAGGTCGACTCGGTAGTCGCGGGGAGGAACATTGCAGTGGATACAGTGGAATGTGAGAACTGGCCACCGCAAGAGAATGAACTACCCCGGAGACGGCCTGTATCAATTATTCAGGGCTATCGTCTACGGCACCAGCGGCTGATGGCTACATCAAAATTACAGGGGGGTTAACTAGATTCATTTGCTTTCCTTTTACCTGGAAGTAAATGATGGGAGATAATTATCTATATAGGTAAAACAAAGTCACCAACTCCTGTGGATATTTATAAACTTCAGTCCGCTGCATCTCTCTGCCTAAATACCGTTGGCTCTTATTATTCTTATTATAGCTGCGGTTGCTATATATTTTGGAGCTGAATCTCTATAAGATATCTTACCACCTTGCACACTATTAAAATAGTATAAATAGTGTGCGCTACCTTGGGCGATAATCGCAGGTTATCTCATTACTTAGTAAAATATATTACTTACGTGAATAAAATAGAAACCATTTAATCATCAAATTAATTAATCGCCTATATGGTATCTAAATCACGAAATTCCTACAAGGAAATATTGATGTGCCGTTAATCATGGTCTTCGGCCACCGACGAACGAAGGATGCGTCGATGCCGCCTCAGCCTTAACTACCACGTTTTTTTTCTTCCATTTATGATCTCATTTCTTTTTCTTGTCAGACGGTTTCGGGTATAATCTACGGCCTGGCTTGCAGAATTACAGAAATATTTTGTTGGTTCAAGTACATACAGTGTCTGCGACACGTCCTGGAAACATGTTGGACCGCTTCCATGCCGCGATAAAGCTCTCCTCCCAAAGCAAAACAGCAGTTTCAGTCTGGATCAATGACGATATCCGCCCTCTCCCACCGTCTCGTCGCACTTGGTCGACCCTCACCTTTGTCGGGTGGTGGTCAGTCTGGCAGCTCAGTCTCACCAATTGGCAGCTGGGCGCGGCGCTGGTGGCATCCTCGTTATCAGTATGGCAGACAATGATAGCAGTGATACTGGGGAGAATCATCGCGGCGATCGTGGCAGTTATGATAGGATATATTGGGGCGGAATGGCACATTGGGTTTCCTGTATACTCACGGGTTATCTGGGGTATTTTTGTAAGCATCCTGACCTTACCTCTCATATCAGCTCCCCTACCTAACCACCAATCTCATTGATCAGGGCGCAATAGTCCCAACCGTGATACGGATCGGGCTCACGATTGTCGGTTTCGCCTTTCAGTCGTACACTGGCGGACTTTGTGTGTCGGCGATCCTGGCAGCCATATTCCCTTCCTTCCATCATATGCAGAATACCTTGCCAGAATCAGCACACGTAACTACACAGCAGATCATTGGATGGGCCCTCTTCAATATTATTTCCATTCCGATGCTCTATCGTCGACCTGAAAGAAGTGAAAAGGTGATGATCGGTATGAATATATTATCCTTCGCGTCGCTATTAGGGATAATGATATGGTCCCTGTCTTATGCAAACGGAGCGGGAGACTTGATTCATCAATCCTCGAAGCTTCAAGGGAGCACTGCTTTGGGTTTTGGTATCTTGCAGGGCACCACTACAGTAGTAGGAACCGTCTCTATCGCACTCAGTAGGTGGTCACTATACCTTATAGCTCCCTGATTGCATCCAGAGCTACACTGACAGCGGAATACAGCCAGCCAAATGGATTTTTCTCGATTCGCCCGAAAACCCAGTGATCAGGTCTTTGGGCAGTGGTTCACATTTATCATAATCGGATCCATCATGCCGCTCTTTGGTTGCTTGACCTCCTCGGCGACGCAGGCTATATACGGCGAGCCTCTCTGGAACCCTCCCACGATCCTGGCCATGTGGCTACAGAGAGATTATAGTTCGACATCTCGAGCGGCTGCCTTCTTCGCCGGGGTAGGGTTGGTCAGTTCTCAGCTAGCATTGACTGTCGTTGATAACGGTGAGTTTCACCCTAACAACGTAACTCGTATCCTCTGACGATTTGATGTAGGATATTCCGTGGGGATGGACCTATCTGGTCTGCTGCCAAAATACATCAACATCCGGCGTGGATGCTACGTCGGACTTATACTCGGGATGGCACTTTGCCCATGGGAGTTACTTGCTTCTGCATCGACATTTGTCAGCGTCATCTCCTCGTTCTCAATATTCATGGCTCCATTTTGCGGAATTCACATAAGTGATTACTGGATTGTTCGTCAGCGACGCCTCAAGCTCTCGGATCTCTATCACTGCCAACCTGATGGTATTTATTACTACACCCTGGGTGTTAATTGGCGGAGTGTGGTTCCATGGCTGGTGGGGTGGGTACCGCTGCTCCCAGGATTCATACACAGTATAAATCCCACTACCCAGATGCCTATAGGAGTCGATCGACTGTATGCGCTTGGCTTCCCGTACGGACTTTTATCATCCATGGCGATCCACACCCTTATAAATAAGGCATTCCCGCCGCGCGGACTGGGAGAGATTGACCAAAATGATATATTTGGCACATTCACTGCAGCAGAAGCAGCCAAATTAGGAATAAATGCGGCGAATGCAGGCGGAGATAGTGATGGTACGTCGGTACGAGAGTCAAGTCTTGAGACCAGCGAAGTTGTGGCTGGAAAAGTTTAGGGAGGCCTCCGTCTGTGGGCTTGAATAAAATAATGTTGTATATACCGTATATTGTACGTCCTAGCCATGGTGATGGTGGAAGAAGATAGTAAATAATAGACGTGATCGAGCTTTTTTTTAGTCACTAGCCCTCTGACTAGGCGCCGCGGGATTAGTGATACCACAAGGCGTATTCGCGGTAGCCGAAGATTAACGTGGGAAGAGAACGTTCCTAGGCTGCTTGAGTTGAATTTTGCATGAAAATCCAGTATTAAATGGCATTTGCATTCTCATGGCAATGTGTACAGAGTCACTGGTCGGTAGGATCATGCATTTACCACCAAGAGTAGCTGAGGTATGTATCGGTAGTGAGTAGAAAAATACCGTAATGCTAGGAGAGAGAAAGTTGTGTTCGCTGGCCGGGGGTTTTGAAGGATGGCTGAGCAGGTCGATATGAAGTTTCAACCTCATAGTGCGAATCTATCGTGCTGAGATGAATGTAGGGTTATGCATGGCAGAGGCCCATCCACCGGCGTCGTCATCTTCATCCCTTCTCATGGATTATTCTTCAGAGAATGTAAAGATGTACGTGTGGCACATTATGGGGCACATCCGAAAGAACGGGTGCTGGTCTACTGCCGTATCTTACAAAATATATGTTCAAGATGGATATCTCCGTCTTGAACAAAGCCGACTAACTGGGTATTTATCTGAGTCGTGACGCCGAGTTCCCAGTAATGAGTACATACATAGAATTGCAGTTTTACCCATAATTCTCTGCTATGATTCTCGGGGCTTAAGCTGTGGCAAAGTAGCTGAGTTGCAGTTTCTCAGGCTGAATTTGCTTGGACTCGTTCACAAAGACTTCCAGCCGGACGGAGACATAGAAAGACCTTTATTCAGACCTCTAGAATGTCAGCTATTAGTGGATCCGGGACTCAATGGCAGACGTTGGTGCCTTGGCTAACAATTGAGGCCGCCGATGGGTAAACTGCGCGACATCGGCTACCGAACGTCTTTCAGAAAATCCCGCGGCCTCCCCGGGATAGCGCACTCTCCACACCAGGCCGTTTATCTTTGCGCTATATATGTGAACGATAAGGCGCCATCAATGTAGCCTCAAGTTCATCATAACAGAAAGTCATAATTCGCGATGAGTATATCTCGACAACTGCTGCTGCAGCAGCTGGCGGCGGTTCTGGAGAGTGACCCCGAAACACTCAACATTGACGCCGGCTTTATAAAGAACGGAGGCAACTCCCTCAATGCTGTGGAGTTAGTGTCACGCTGCAGGAAATTCGGAATACCGTTGTCTGTGGCCCAGGTCCTCACATGTACCAATTTGAACTGCCTACTTGGAAACTCTCCATCAGCAACGAGCCCCAACCATGATCACCACACAACCCGATCATTGATTGACGACAGCGATGACGATTCACTGCCACATACGCCTTCGAGTGGAGGCTCTCCACGAGCCTCCACACCTATACCTGGTGAGGATATGTCGACGGCGAAATATGAAAAGGATAATACGATGAATATCCCTGAAACAATTCGTGGAAGTGTCCTCGACGAACACGCTACCGAGAACCTCAGTGAAATGCAAGCGTCCCTTCTCCACGGCTCCCTCAAGAACCCAGGGACCAACATTATCTATCACTATGAAACGTTCCTGACAAGCGTGATCCCGAAAATGAGAGAGGCGTGGAAATCCGTGATCGAAGCCGAACCGATTTTCCGAACATCCCTCATGTGCCAGCCTACTCCAGGGGAAGACCAGTTCGTTTGGACTGAAGTCACTGTCGACACTGAGATGGAGTATCAGAGACAACTACAAGCCGTTCACCTTCAACCATCCGCATCCTACTCTTTCAAAGTAGTCCATTGGCCTGGACAAAACCTTTCAACAAGCCGAAGCACAATTATTTGGGCTGTCCACCATGCTTTCATTGATGGGTATTCCGCAATGATTTTGTTTTGCAAAGTTCGCCGTGCCGTCGCAGGGCTTCCTGTTCCCTCCGGCCCTGGGCCATCATTCACAAAAGTCGACAAACACATTCGTTTGTGGCGCCAACAACACAAGGACGAAGGAGATAAGTACTGGAAGGCCCAGGCACCTCAACTTGAACAAGCCCAAGGGGACCTGTTGCTCCCTGCCCAACCAAACCAGGGAGACATGCCTTGTACTATCACACAGAGCGAGGAAATACACGTTGCGAGCAGCATCACAAAATCGCAATTGCAGTCAGTAGTCAGGGAGTTGGGGATAACTCCTGCTGCCTTCTACTATGCAGCATGGTCTTTAGTCCTCAGTGATTACGCTGACTCGGACAACGTCGTTTTCGGTGCAGTCCTGGCTGGAAGGAATCTCCCACTAGAGGGAATCGATGAGGTAGTGGGCCCGCTAGTCAACACTTTGCCCCTATGTGTCAGTCTTGATCGAAAAGCATTCGTCAAAGATTTTCTTCAAACTGTGTTTTCCAAGATTATGGAACTCGCGGAGTACCAATGGACCACACCTGACAATGGCTATACTAGAAGCTTCACATCGGCGATGGCTCTGCAAGTGCCGGAGCCCGAATGCCCAAAAGGAATATTGCCCATAGAGGCCCCATATACACGGCAAACCACAGATGTGCCACTTAGTATTAACGTTCAGCCAGATGGAGGTGCGCGGTTTGTCTACCACACGAATCACTATAGTCGACAAGATGTGACACGGATTGGGCACCATTATCAGCGCGCGATGCAGCTTCTTCTGCGACCACACCAGCCAGTAAAGGAATGTCTGCAGGGGATTCTCGGGTGTGCAGATCTCGAGACATTAATGACCTTCGGCAACTGTCATTCGACACTCACAACAGCAATGGCCGTCCAGGAGGACTTAGTAACGCTGTTTGAATCGGCGGCCTCAAAGGACTCAGCTGCAGTTGCAATTCGAAAAGGTGGTTCTGAAGTGACATATCAAGAGCTCGATACATACGCCAGCCGTATCGCGACCACACTAAAAAGTTATATCGGTCAAGGTGATGTCGTTTGTCTCCACGCGGACCGATCCATCAACTGGATTGTTGGTATGATGGGTGTCCTGAAAGCAGGTGCTGTCTACTGTGCAGTGGACGGTGGGCTTCCCCAAGAGGCGCGGGATATCATCTTCTCAGCGTCAGGAGCGAGGATGTTTTTGGTCCCTTCCCAGGCCGACCAAAAGTTCCGCCCAGCATCTTGCGAACATTTGCTTGTCTCTGAGCAGTTGATGAACGCCGACGAACTGCCACTAGCCTATCGTGATTCACCCCGGCCAGAAGCCAATGCTTATCTCTGCTTCACCTCTGGTTCCACGGGGAAGCCCAAGGGAGTTATGTGCAGCCACGAAGGGCTTGTCGCATTCCAGCGGGATTTGGAAGTACGGTTGTTTGCACAGCCAGGCCATCGCGTTGCTCAGATCATGTCAGTGGCTTTTGACGGCAGCATCCACGAAATATTTTCTGCACTCAGCTATGGAGCTACCCTTGTCCTGCAGAGTGGTGGGGATCCGTTTGCGCATCTGAGCGAGGTAGACTCGGCCATTCTGACGCCGTCAATGGCGCGTGTTCTGGATCCCAAGGACTATGACCAGTTGAGTTCTGTATGTTCGCTACCTTGAATCTGCTCATCGTAGGGGCTCTGTGTTGCTAACAGTGTTTTCTCTCAGGTTTACCTTGTAGGAGAACCCGTACCCCAGGCAGTGTGCGATCGTTGGTCACAGGAGAAAGCGCTGTACAACATGTACGGGCCAACTGAAGGCACCTGCGGCGCTACGATCAAGCGCTTATACCCTCATAAGGCGGTTACTATTGGGCCCCCTAATCCATCGACGCGATTGTACATTATGAACCGACACCATGAGCTGGTTCCACCTGGTGTTATCGGTGAGATTTATATCGCCGGAGTCCAAGTTGCGCGTCATTATATTGGAATGCCTAAGGAGACTGCCGAACGCTTTATTGCTGATCCCATCCGACGCATCGGAGAACGCATGTATAAGACCGGCGATAGGGGGTATTGGTCTAGTACTGGGGAGGTAGTTTGCCTCGGGCGAACAGATCGCCAGATCAAGCTCCGTGGATTTCGCCTTGATCTTGATGACCTGGAAGCTCGCATGGTACGCGCTGTCGCTGATGTAACTGCTGTTGCGGTTGCTAGGCAAGGGAATAATCTTGTCGCTGCCATTCTCCCTGCCACCGCCGATGTGGACGCCTTCGCAGCGCGGGTAGCGCAGGTACTGCCCCCATATGCGACGCCCCGTAAGATTTTCGCCTTAAGCGAGTTCCCAACCACCAAGGCCGGCAAGCGAGACTATCTGGCCCTGGCACGCATGAGTCTCCAAGCACCTACAGCGACCGGCCGGCCACTACGAGGTCACTTGGAAAAATTGGTCGGTGAAGCGTTTCGTGACGTGCTCCGGCTTAGGCCTGACGTCTCGCTAAACACGCATTCAAGTTTCCACGAACTAGGCGGCCATTCGCTTTTGCAACTACAGCTCACGATTCGCATAAGCCAAGCTGTAGGCCAGCAAATTCCACTGCGACTAATAGTGCAACATGATCGCATTGAGCATCTCGCAGCAGCCATTGAGAATAATGGACCGGGGCTGCCACGCCTCCTCGCCCGCAACGAGATGGTCCTTGGGGAATCGAACCTCTCCCCGATGGAGCTAGAGTGGTGGCACAAGTGTCAAGTGAACGAGAGCACATCAAGTTTCAACGTTAACTTCATAGCTATGCTAGATGACCAGCTAGTGGACCGAGCTCGACTAGCAGATGCTTGCAATGATGTGATGGCCCGTCACAGGATCTTGCGCTCGCGTTATATATTCTCCCGCTCATCAGGAAGAGTAATGCGACAGTATAGCCCGCTGGCACCACGAGTCCGGCTGGTCAAGAGCATCATAAACCCCTGGATAGAGATCAATCGACCGTTTGCGCTCGCAAGGTCTGCCCCAATTCGCGCCGTGATATCCAGGTCCCAATTCATCCTCACGATTAGCCACATCGTTGCGGATTTGACGACCCTGCAGGTTCTTCTTCGCGAAATATCTCAACGATATCACGAAAAATGCCTACCTCCGGTCCCACAGACTTATATGAACACCACTACTTGGGGTGTTAAGCCTACCCCTTGTGATCTAGCCTTCTGGTCAGATACACTGGATCAGCTACCACCTACAGCACATCTTCTGGGACACGAGGGGCATCGTCGCGGTTATCGCGGGAAGTCGGCCTTATGTGAGGTACCTTCCACCACCTATGCAGCGATGAAGAGTTTTCTGAGCCAGTCATCCATCACCGGTCAGCAGTTGGCGATTGCTGCAGTGGCGCTCTGTCTGGATAACCCTTCAGTCATGTCCGACACGGAGGACACAACTGACATCGTCTTGGGTATTCCGTATATCAATCGAAAGTCGCACGAAGAACTGGAAGTGGTGGGTCTCTTCCTCGAGCCGTTGCCCATCCGTATCAGATTCGGAAATGATAGGAATGCCATCGAACCCGATGCTTATCTCAGGACCGTGCAGGAGTCAGTGCAATCATCGGTGGGCCATTCCATACACTGGGACCAGCTGTTAGAGCACCTGCAGGTGCGAACATCCGCGCCGGACCATCCTCTATTCGAGACTGTGGTCACCTTCCATAGCCATAATCATTCAAACGGACTCGAGATATCGGCGCCTGGGTTTGAGACATGCTACACGTTCACGGACGGTGCCAAATTCCGGCTGCTCTGCGAATTCAGTGCGGTGTCGGAGGATAAGTTGGTGCTTCGAATGGAGTATGATACCGACTGCTTTTCAGCCGATGACATACAGCTGCTGCAGACACGCATCCCACTGGCACTCGCCCTTTTAGTGCAGGGAGCCCCCTATATGGCCATCCGGCAGAGAATGGCCAGCTTGCACGATACTCCTCCCGTCAAGGTGCTGCAGCCTGACACTGTATTTGGAGCTCCCCTCTCCGCGATCTAGGCGTCTCGCTCGCCTGAACCTAATGTATATATCCAAGCTTTGGCGTAGTCGCGTGGTCCGGTGATGTTAATTGTTTATTCCAGCCGTGTTGGGGCGAAATGACGCCCCTTGCTTTTCATTTGTCGTCTAGATAGCTGCAGTCGAGATAGAACGTCCTTTTGCCCGTTTTTGCTTGTTTTTTTTGCCATCGATAAGATCACGTGATATGCTATACAAGGCTGATCGTCCATGGATCTCGCTAAAGGACTTCGCCTACGAGAACAAACTAGTTACCTCGCCTGAAAGGATTAGACATTCACGCCTCGGGGGAAACTATTATTATCTGCATTAGCGGGAACTTTGCCTCGCTCCCGGAGCATGCTGGTTTGTCAATTCATACAGAGCTCGGCCTAACCGGTCGCGACCCAGCCAGCTGGCAAACCCAACATCGTGGATGGAATCTGGCTGGATATACGGAGTACTGAGTCGCCTAAATGGAGTTTCTATTTGATCAAGAGGCGCCACCGGCTTTGGAGGCTAGACTACTGGCTGTACCAAATTTTGAGTCTGTCACCTGGCTGATACGTGGAGTAATGATTCGTGTTAAGCCAACAAAGAGCTCAATATACTCTTCCAGCAGGATGTATAGTTAAGGGCTGGGACAAATAAGGCGATCCGAGCGGTTAGCTCGATGGCATAGGTTCGCCAAAAAAGAACATCTAGGTTCCCCAGAGAGCAGTGAATAAATAACCCAGTTCCTCCCCGTCCTGTTCATAAAATCTATAACCCCAAGTTCTCCTATAACAACGCAAACCAGATCCCCACGCCCAATTTCTGACAATGCGTTTATTCGGCGTCCTTCTCCTAGGTGAGTGATTGAACTCGAAAGCCATTTAGCAGAAGGTTGCTTTTTGGTTGTTAAGGCGGTTACTTACCATTACTTCTGCATATAGCCTCCGGGTTCTCTTCAGCACTTGCTGCCCCCCCCAGTCCGGGCAACAGTGAGTGTGCAAAGTGGTGTGCTTCCCACTTTGCCAATCCTGGAGCAAGCTGCACTTCGCTTGCTGCCAAGGGTAAAGGTCCCTGCTATGACTGCGGACCTGCAGCGTCACAGCCTCTCACAAAGTTATTGTGCAATGAGATATGCATTCCCAGTGATAATAAGAACTGTGGTGGTTGTGGAATAGTCGTATGTCCCTTATCCGTGCTAATAATAAGCATTGACCCCTACCTATGACCTCTCTCAAAACTAAGTTCTCCCCTGGAATTATAGTGCAGCGGTGGCAAAACTTGTCAGGGTAACCAATGTGTATGCCCTACTGGGTCGACTGATTGCAACGGAACCTGCAAGAGCCTAAAGGACGATAACGCCAATTGTGGTGCTTGTGGCACAGTTGTATGTCCCTTACCCATCTCAATATGCACTGATTCTTTATCGATGATCTGTATCGAGGCTAACTCCCCTGAATTATAGTGCGGCACCGGAAAAACCTGTCAAAATGGGCAGTGTCAATGTGCTGCTGGTACAAGTGATTGCAACGGAACCTGCAAGAACCTAAAGAATGATAACGCCAACTGTGGTACTTGTGGCACAGTTGTATGTCCCTTACCCATCTCAATATGCGCCGATCCCCTATCGATGATCTGTATCGAGGCTAATTCCCCTGAACTATAGTGTGGCACTGGAAAATCCTGTCAAAATGGAAAGTGTGGATGTGACGCTGGTACAAATGATTGCAACGGAACCTGCAAAAACCTTCAGACTGATAACGACAACTGTGGTACTTGTGGCACAGCCGTACGTACTATAACTCTCTTGTGAAGTGCTAATCTCAATCGGTGATTTGTATCGAGGCTAATTCCCCTGAACTATAGTGTGGCACTGGAAAATCCTGTCAAAATGGAAAGTGTGAATGTGACGCTGGTACAAATGATTGCAACGGAACCTGCAAAAACCTTCAGACTGATAACGACAACTGTGGTACTTGTGGCACAGCCGTACGTACTATAACTCTCTTGTGAAGTGCTAATCTCAATCGGTGATTTGTATCAAGGCTAATTCCCCTGAATTATAGTGTGGCACTGGAAAATCCTGTCAAAATGGAAAGTGTGAATGTGATGCTGGTACAAGTGATTGCAACGGAACCTGCAAAAACCTTCAGGCTGATAACGACAACTGTGGTACTTGTGGCACCGCCGTACGTACTATAACTCTCTTGTGAAGTGCTAATCTCAATCGGTGATTTGTATCGAGGCTAATCCCCCTGAATTATATATAGTGCGACACGGGAAAGACATGCCAGTTAGGGCAGTGTGTATGCAATAGCGGATTAACCAGCTGCTCTGGAACTTGCAAGAACCTCCAGGATGATAATGCCAGCTGTGGAACTTGTGGCACAGCGGTACGTTCATTACCTATCTTGAGAATTTATCATCTCAATCCACCATTTGTATGAAGGCTAACCATCCTGTATAGTGCGGCGGAGGAAAGACATGTCAGTCAGGGCAGTGCGTATGCGCCACCGGATTAACCAGTTGCTCTGGAGCTTGCAGGGATCTCCAGAATGATAATGCCAACTGCGGCCTTTGCGGAACAGTGGTACGTTTACCTGTTCTAAAAGCCTATGACTCTTACCATAGCTAATCTCTATGAACTATAGTGTGGTACCGGACAATCCTGCCAGGCTGGGAAATGCACCTGCCCCACCGGAGCAACTCTTTGCGCTGGGGCTTGCAAGAATGTGCAGAACGATAATAGCAACTGTGGTTCTTGCGGAACAGCGGTATGTCACAATCTCTTTAGGCGTATAAACCTAATATAACCCTTGCTATAACTAACCACTCCGTGTCATAGTGTCCCTCTGGAACAACTTGTATGAGTGGGACTTGTGCATGCAGTCCCGGAACAACCCTATGTGCTGGAACCTGCAAGAGTTTCCAGAGTGATAATAACAACTGTGGTGCCTGTGGAGTAGTGGTAGGTCGCCTATACTAGCTTATAAGCCTCTTCTACCCCTTACAATCGCTAACCTTTTTGACTTATAGTGTCCTTCGGGTAAAAACTGCCAGAATGGCCAATGCGTATGCCCTTCTGGATTGGCTTCGTGCGGCGGAACCTGTACGAATATACAGAATGACCGTAACAACTGTGGTGGTTGCGGAATATCCGTAAGTTTTCTATACAAGCTCATGACCCCATTGGAACTTAATTGCTAACCTCTCGAAACTATAGTGTCCATATGGACGATCCTGCGTTAGCAGTCAATGCGTGTGTGTCCCATCAGGTGGCCCATGTGACTTGAACAACCCAGGCGCGTGCTGCGGCCTAACGTGCACTAATTACAACCCACCAGCCCGTCCAAAGTGTGCCTAGAAAAAACATGAAGGGATACCATGGGTACATAAAGCTAGTCCACGTGTTATTAACGTATTAACTACCGTTACAAGTTTCATGTATTATGAAAATTTGTACTAATTTAATGAAAACCTCAAAGCATTGCTTCAAATGCTTAAAATTTATGAAGCTTTTTAATCCTTAATAGCCAACTCTTCGTTGTACATAGTAACCATTTAATATACTTTATGCTGAAGAGAATTAGACTAAATAAGAGGGTACAGAGAGGCCGGTCCTGAACTATACTGCGATGTCCCTATAAAGCAGCCACTGCCCTTGCATTGCAGCCAATCACGCTAACCCACTTAGCGCGCGGATAGGTCAAATTAACCTTAATTAAAGTTTAATACCCCTGCACTTTGAAACGCGTCTAACTTTCAGTCACCTGATGCTAAACGCGGGTTTGTTTGTAATCCACCGAAGAAAAAGGCGGATTGCTATTGGCTGAATTTGTTTAACGCAGTTTCCGCTTAATCCATTTTGTTTCTTTCATGATCTTTTCACTATTACTGTTAACTATATGGAGTACGATCGTTCAAAGGATAAATAATGTACGGAGTAACGAGATGGAATTGCGCGTGGCTACTTGAAGAATGGCTTAATATCGTCTTCTAGAGGTAGTATATGCTTCGAGTGGAGAGCGACTTTTTCCACGGCCGCCAGCACACGGAGGACGTTACCACCAATGACCCCTGCGAGATCATCTACGCCAACACCGCGATTGAGCAGTTCCTGAATAAGGTCGGGATACTTGGATACATCTTCCAGCCCGCGCATCCCCTGAGCCATTCCATCAAAGTCACTGCCCAGGCCGACGTGGCGGTACCCGATGAGATTGCCCACATACTGGATGTGGTCTGCAACATCTGGTAGGGATGCTTTATCCGCACTTTGGCAGTTGGTAAACTCGGGGTAGAAGGTGATCATGATGATTCCGTCGTTCTGCTGTAGCGTCTTCAGGATGTCATCTGGTACATTTCGCGAATGGGGACAGACGGTGTATGCCGATGAGTGTGAGTACATGACCGGCGCCCGAGACATGGCGAGGACTGCACGCTGCGTGGCAAAGCTCGTATGTGAGATATCTACTATCATCCCGAGTCGGTTCATCTCAGCAACAATGGCTTCCCCAGCCGACGAGAGCCCATTGTGTTGGGGCTCCGAGGGCGATTCGCTGTCAGCATAATGGTTGTGGCAGGTGTGTGTGAGCGTTGCGTATCGCACCCCGAGGCGATGATACATACGGAGCACACTGGCACTGGTTCCAATCTGGTGTAAGCCTTCGATGCCAAGCAGGCTGGAAACGCGTCCTGGGGAAGCACGGAAGTTGTGCATGACATCGGCCACCGACGAGGCAGGGATCAGACTCTTGGGGAAATGGTCGATCATCCTATGCACCAGATCGATTTGTTGGAACGTGTCCCGCACAATTTCATGGTAGAGATCCTCACTATCGTTTGCGGCGCTATATGGTTGCCGTGGGCTGCACCAGGTTAGTTAAGCCGAAATGCCTGTCCCCGCCTGGGGCGTTTTGTGGGCTGCCTTACCATTCGACATAGACACTCCAGAATTGCGCCCCCAGACGCCCCTGCTGTAGGCGTGGGAAGTCAACTTGGCCGTATAAGTGGCCCTGCTCGGTGAAGTTGGACTGGTAGATGTGGTCCTGATAATATGCTCGAGTCCAGATCGGAAAGTCGTTATGGCCATCTATGGTGCATCGTTGATTAGCCTGATCTATATTTTTGAGATTGTGGTAAAGAACTATTTGCCATACCAATTAGAGGAGCTTTTGCCAATACCTGTTCTAGGGGGCTTCGGTTCGATATGCAGCTGTTTGAAGCAGACGGGAATGTCCCCGATCGCAGGAGCAGGGATGCAGCTGACAATGCAGCAAATGTCAAGAGTGAAGCATAAGTGATTGTTCGTTTACGGCTTCGTTCGCCCACGACCAGTCCAGAATTGAGAGCCATCCGCTCAATATCAAATTTTTCGTCCATCTTCATAACTGGCTTGGTAGTCAACGTTATCTATCACCAGGGAATAATTGAACGAAAAGTAATATATGCAATGTCCTCTCGTATTGGGGCGATGTTGATGCCGGCCTCATCTTAACTAACGCTACGGAGACCGATGGAATCGCGGCTTCCGGGGAGTGACCGCTCGGCCTTTTGGTAAGTTACTATAGGTGTCACACAGCCGCCGCTGTTCGAACCATCCATTACTGCTGCTCAAGCAATTGGTACCGACATGATGGGCTACCTCACTACAGACGGGGCTTTGCCAATTCTCGCCGTGGCAGTGTCCCTCATTATCTTGACTACCTCACCACTGACCCGAAAATTTGCGAGCGGGGTCCTGTCCGTCTTTCTAGACGTAGGTATCCCAATGGTTTCACTTATATTATTTAATCTAATTTGTGACGCAGAAATACCTTCGTTGGCGCTACCCAATTCTGTCGGAAGATGGCAGGCGGCCTCTCCCTACTTGTCCATACCAGTGGCCAAATGGACAGGGAGACGTCGCCAAATTCCTCCAGGGCATCGAGAACTGTGACTTATGGGAAAAGGAACATGGAGAGATATACCGGATTTGGTCTGGGATGAAGTCTGAAGTGTAAGTGTAGCTGGCTCCTTTTATATTCGGCACAAGCTTTCCCTTCAGTGAGCTAACGGCGGCCAGTGTAATCACCCAACCACATCACCTCCAGGCCGTCTTCAGGGACTCCAACAAGCACGCCAAAGCAGAGAACAATAATTCTGGCTATCTCATGAGCGAACTCCTAGGCCAATGTGTTGGGCTTGTTAGTAGAGAACGCTGGCGAACCCTCCGCACCGTGACTGAGGTTCCTTTTCAGCATGATAGAACGGGCTCTTATGTTGACCTAGTCTTGCGCCATACGCAGCAGCATTTTGATCGACTGAATTCCACCGGTGACTTGAAGTATGGGCGCATTCATCCAGCCCAGGACTTGAAAATGCTTCCATTTTGGATAGTCGCCGAAATATTCTACGGTGAATGCGACGCTGATATGCGATCCGAGCTCCAGGAACTGTGTCTCATCCGTGAGGAGTTATTCAAACGGACGATTCAGGGTGGACTAGTCCGTTGGCATTGGTCACGATTTTTACCCACCCCGACGAACAGGGCACTCAGCGGGTTTAAGCGCCGTTGGAGAGCGTTCAATCAGCGTGCATATGAACGAGCCTGTCAGCAAAGCAACCGCGGTCTCCCTATCGTTGCTATGACCGAGGCAGCCAATTCCGGAATCATCTCCCTAGAGCAGCTCTACCAGACAATTGATGAGGCACTATTCGCAAATTTGGACGTGACGACTGGTGGGATCTCCTGGAACCTCGTCTTCCTAGCTAGCCATCCACAGATCCAGGAGCGCGTGCGATCCGAGATGCTAGCTGCCGAGAACCGTGACGCATATCTCCTATCTTCTTCAACCTTGCTCGCAGCGTGTGTGTCTGAATCCTCTCGCCTCAAGCCACTGGCAGCCTTCACCGTTGCACAATCTGCCCCAACTGACCGCACTGTTGGAGGTTACTGTATTCCGGCCGGAACAAACGTTGTGGTTGACACTTATGCCCTAAACATTCGCAATGAGTTCTGGGGCGAGGACCGCCAGCTCTACCGGCCAGATCGTTTCTTGAAACATCGTGCAACAGAACTGAGATACCAGTACTGGCGTTTTGGATTCGGGCCGCGACAGTGTATGGGTAAGTATGTGGCAGACTTGGTTATCAGGACTCTGTTGGCCCATTTGGCGATGCATTACGAGCTGGGCTGGTTGGAGCCTACAACCAAAGATGATAGCAAGTGGAAGAGAGATCTCGAATCGTGGATCACTCTTCCCGATATGCAGCTCAAGTGCGTGAGGAGGGAGAATGTGTCAATTTAGAGTGAACAATGAATTTATAAATAGATTTTGTCTAAATTTAGGCCACTAACCATGAGCGGCATAGAAAATATTAAATATTCAGGAACGAATAGCAGGTAACCTCGGAAATCGTTCGATGTTGTGGAGTTGGCCCTTTGATCCAGTTAACTAATCCGTCCAAGGCTTGATTGAATTTCTTTGTGTACTATCTACCTATAAAACTTCGACAAATTGTCAATTGAACACCAACAGGGTTTATATTTTTTTCTTTCTATTGAGCCTATATAAAGAGATACAACACTTCTTCTACACTAATGTCCCAAGGTGGGAGCCCGCTCCAGGACTCGCTTCACTGCAGGTCTACTCAACATCCGCTCACCCCAGCGCTGAATATGCGGCCAGTCCTTGACATCAACGCCTAGGAAGGTGAACATCCACGGCATCGCAAATGGGAAGTACGATAGATCCGCCACCGTTGGTCGGTCTTTCAGCGCGATGTAGTCCTGACCCGGCTCTTGCAATCTCTTCTCCAAGATATCCCATTGTCGGAGTGTATTCGCATGCATCCTATTCAATGGTTAGAAAGAGAATCGGCATATAATAGGCAAAAGGCTTACTTTTCAATAGTGCGAGGAAGTTCAACTGGGTTGGCCCTGGTGGGATATCCTCGCTTGAAATAAAGCCAGTATTTGGCTGTGGGCCTGTTCAGGAGTCAGATATACCATGTCATAGTGATATCAAGGGGACGACCTACCCCAGAGCAGCGGTCTGATAAGCTGTCCAAGAGAAGACGGCCCCCTTTTCAGCTGCAGTTCGGCCAGTCCAAGAACCGTCCGTGTCAAAACGATCGGTTAAATATTGCAGACAGGCGGTGCTTTCAAAGACAATGACCTTCTCCTTGGTGACTGGATCTTGGTCCTTGAGACAGGGGACCATTCTCTCTGGGTGCACGCTGTAGAACCATTCGTCACGAGTGTCGATGACGGAGAGGACGTGAGGGAATTTTAACTCCTCGGCCATAATAAGAGGCTTGATATAGTTGATATAGGAGGTTTGATCGGCTACAGGGTAGATCCAGATGTTATTATGAAAGCTGGGATAGAACATAGAATATTGGGTGAGCTCACCTTTGATGATGTATAGAATGACTCGGCCATCATACTCCATATCACCCATGACAACATCTCCGTTGGTGTCAGACATGTTGAACAGAATGATTTATTGCAGGGGAAGCTTGATGCTCAGATAAGGCTGTGAATTACTGATGTAGAAAGTTGATTCTGCGGGATTGCTGTGAGAAAGGAAATGAATATGCATATATTTATATCTAAATTTAAACAGTACTCTCTAAGCCATCACTACCCCTTCGGCCACCGGAACACCTTACACTATGCCTTCCAGTCCGCCCTCGGCCGGAGGTCGATAGCACAAACCCATGAGCGCCGCAACGGGTGGATCTTGGAGATTTCCCATCCAGAAGCAGCGGCAAGCTCCTGCCACTGCTCTTCTGAACGTTCTTGTCCGTTGGCGGTCATCATCATGTTGATATCACCGTATCTTGAGAGACGTCCAATTTGACCATCGGAAAGAATCGACTCCAAAACAACTAGACGACTAGCCGGTCCTGGGATCAAGGCAGCACGAATGCAGCGCAAGATAGTAATGACGTCCGGGTCTTTCCAGTCATGAAGCACCCATTTCATAGTATATACTTCAAATGAGGGTACGGACTTGAGGAAATCGCCCCCGATTAGGTTCTCACGAGGAACACGCTCTCTCAGGTCATAATAGGTGCCTTTAGGATCATGGAAGAGCGTGCAGGCGTGGTCGATGGTGCGAGGAAGATCAAGAATGGCCCCCTTCAAGTCAGGATACTCGCGAAGAAGAGACACGAGGAATCCGCCACCACCGCCGCCGACGTCTAGGACCGTCCGGGAGCCGAACTCATGCCATGGATAATCAGCGAGGATACCGGGTGCCTGAGCGATGGCACCGCCGCCGAGGGTTCTGTGAAGCCGTGGAAGCCAGCCCTGTGCCTGAAAGTAGGTGAACATGTCGTCCGTAGTATTAAAATTGATCTGCGCTCCCCATTTCTTTTCATCACGACGGATGGATTGGGGAATTCCTCTGGCGATATCGTAAAACTCATTGCCGTAGAGGTCAACCCAGTTATGCCATTGCGTCCAGTGGGTGGTATGGAGCAGAGCCGAGATGCGATTGTTGCGGTATCGATGGGATGCCGCATCGTATTCAAATATACGATTGTTGTGTAGGACGCGCAGGACCTGTTTCAATCTGTCTGGGTTTGCTTGACTGGCCTCGGCCAGCTCAGCTACAGTCATGCCCTGCTCATCTGCCTTTGCAAGAATGTCAACAAGGCCCAGCTCCACGGCGGCACATAGGCATTTAGTGCTGACATAGCCTAATCCAGTCAGTTTTTGGTTAAGATATAAAGACAAAGATAAGGGATAATACCGAGGAAGTGGTCGGCAAGGACTAGATGGCCAGGTTCTAGCAGCTGTTGGGTCTCATGGAGGACGTTGATCGCCTTGCCGGCAAGGATCTCCAAGGCAGGATCTGGCAGGTCTTTGTCTGTATGTAGCGCCTGCAGTAGCACCTTTTGGCCATTCTCTAGGAGAGCATTGCGGGTTGCTTCCACTTGGCTTATGAGCGTCTCCAAAGTAGACTGCAGAGTGGATCTTTCGACATCCGTCAGAGCTGAGTTTGTGATGGCGGCCATGATGATTTTCCGTGGTCTTTGATTGTTGAAGAATGAATGAATAATAATGCCATTGAGGGAATTAGGCTGGTCAAAATATAGCTCTTCCCGCCTGGCTACAAACCGCCCAACGGGTCCGTCGGCGATGCGCCGGAGACCGAAGTTGAGATGTAAGGACAGCGAAGTTGACCTTATATCCGACAAGATTCGGTTAAAGGGACGACCTTTCAGGGGATAATTCAGTGCTACTAACAATCAACATCATGGATCAATCTGAATCACCAGTGGACGTTCTCATCGTCGGCGGCGGGCCTGCTGGCTCCAAAGCTGCGTGGGAACTTGGTCGAGCTCATCACCGAGTGGTTTTATTTGCGTGCGACGAACTAATGAATGATCCCAAGGACGTGGATGCGGAATCATCACTATCAGCTCTAAACTTCCTTTTAAGTCCTGATCGCAAGAACCGAGAACTTCTTCGTCTATTTCGACGAGAGGCTAGTAAAGAATTACCGGTCTGTGTGGAGAGACGCCGAATCACGGACGTACGACGCCTATCGAATGGCCTGTTTCAAGCCGCAGATAGCGATGGCAACGTTTGGACAGGTCGTCTCCTTGTCCTGGCCGATGGAGCAGACGAAGTTATGCCTGATATCTCCGGATATCAAACATGCTGGCAGCAGCAACGCATGTACGTGACCCCCTCCATCTTTCATTATCCAGCTCATCATGCCCCTTATACGATGCTCAACATACTGACTGAGACAGCCTGATTCACCCATCTGAAGAGAAGCATGGCCCAGTTCAAGTTGCCGTTCTGGCAGTAGGAGAGCTGGCCGAGCTAACCATGGCTCTCCATACCGTCTGGCAGATCCGACAGTTTGCTTCTTCCGTGCGTGTCTATACGCATGGCGACCCAGAACTGGCGCAGGAACTGGTAGCGAGAGTATCCCCCGATGCAGCGATCACCGTCGAAGCTGCGTGCATCCAGGAGATACAGCCGGATGCCGACTCATCTCACGGCGTCGTGATTCAACTCGACAACGGAAACAGCGACAAGGCATATCTCTACCACCGGCGTGCCGCTCAGCTCAAAGGCAGCGATCCCTTTGCACGCCAGCTGAAGCTGGAACTGACCGAATCAGGGGCCATCCGCATCTCAGCTCGCGTCCCCTACATGACCAGCATGGACGGCGTGTACGCGGGCGGCGACTGCGCATCCCTGGGCCAGCGTACACTGTTCAAAGCACTAGCCATGGGTGAAGGAGTTGCAGCGGCTGTCGCAGCTCGACTGGAGCGAGGAAGATGGAGGAATCTCTCGTATGAGGAGGACGCCTGTGCATAGTTCCTTTCTGTCTTCTCTCTTTGTATAGACGAATATATCAACCACCTTCATCTTCATCTCCATCTCAACCACTGTAGTTTCTTCCGGCCCTTGACTGTTCATGCATATGGACCCGCCGGTGATCTGAATTTAACTGGTTCGGTGTCTCCCATGTCCGTGGTCTTTTTTCTTTGATGCGAAATCTGCTTCCCCTCGTCGGGCACCGGGGGTTGGATGCATCTCGAGGCTCGAAATTGGTAGATATAACAATGCCTCTCTGCTCGCATTACACAATGCCATTCTCTCACTCGCTCTCATACACCCAATCGATCAATCAATAAACGGCATCTAGTATAGCAAAATGTCGACTTCAACTCTCTTTGACTGTCTGATCGTAGGCGGCGGACCTGCAGGCCTCGCCGTCGCCCTTGGTCTCTGTCGCGCCGTTCGCACCGCCGTCGTCTTCGACTCGCAGACATACCGCAACTCCCTGACGGACCATATGCACAATGTGTCGACCTGGGATCACTCGAAGCCCCAGGACTACCGCGCAGCCGCACGTCGCGAGCTCACCGAGGGCCGCTACAACACTGTGACGCTCGCGGATGTCGCCCTGCGCAAGATTTGGAAGCTCGAGTCTGGCGAGTTTGAAGCTACAGACGCTGGCGGCAAGACCTGGAGGGGACGCAAGCTCGTTCTCGCAACGGGAGTGAAGGATGAGATTCCTGATGTGCCGGGATACGCCGACTGCTGGCCTCGATCGATGTAGGTGGAGGACTGATATAGTTATTTATAACGATGCTGACTGGAAAATAGATATCACTGCCTCTTCTGCCATGGATTCGAAGATCGCGGAGCTGCTTCTGTCGGCGTCCTCGCAATCGGTCCAACGGCGAATCCCAAGCCAGCCGAACATCTCGCTCGTCTGGCCCACAACCTGGCAAAGACAGTGACCATCTATACGAACGGCAACGATGAGCTAGCCGAGCAGCTTCGCCCATCCATCGAGAAGGACGAGTGGCTCAGCCTCGACAACCGGGCCATCAAGCATCTACACAAGACCGACGGCGTTCCAGTCAAAGTCGAACTACAGGACGGTACAGACAAGATGGAAGGATTCCTCGTTCACGCCATGAAGACGACGCCGGTGTTGAATTTCGAGCATAACCTCGAGCTTGAGCTGTCTCCTCAGGGCACCGAGTTCAAGACCACTCCTCCCTTCAGCGAGACTACTACCCACGGTTGCTTTGCGACCGGAGACTGTGGAATGCCCATCAAGGCGGCCAGTATGTCCATGAGCCACGGATCGTTGGCCGGTGTCGGTGTTGTATCGCAGCTGGCTTTTGATGAGAAGGCGTAGCTTAAGTACATAGGAATAAAGCGAAGACTAGATGAACAATATGAATATTTACGCATAACGTTGCATGTTCATGATAATAAACAACACTATAATAATAAATGTTGTCAAGTGCCGATTAAATAAATATTGATGGATGTTTCAGGGGGTGGCTAAACTTCTTCCCATCATGAAATGTTCAAACCAACAAATGGCGAAAGCACAAGATGGAATAATTAATTTCATGGCCTTATAACTGACTATCATTCAACATCTACCGACTATACAACTGATCCAGGTCTACATCTACTCGTCGCTGAAAATCAAACATCGGACCTCGACACTCTCGCGCAGGGGAGCATCCTCTGGCGTCTCGGGATGCTGGAAAGCGCAATGAGCGCACACTGGAGAAATGTCAGACCAGGGATTTAAAGGAGAAGAATAAAGGAAGAGAAAAGGTCACTCACTGTGTCCAGCTACATCTTTGCTATCCCAGATTTTGATCATGGTGATCTCGTCTGTCTGCTGTTTATCCAAATAGTACCAACGCTGACCATCGTCATGGCTGATGCTGACGGTCTCACCACGGAGCTCGAATCGTTTACGATATAGCTGTGTCGGATGGATGTTCGCCTTCTTCAGCGTCGTGCAGTCCATCACAGCCAGCGGCCAGTCCACCACAGGGCCCTTCAATGGACGCCAGACACTAGGAAGGGATCAGGTCAATGCCACCGTCTGGAGCTGGGGATGCAAGAGTGATACGCACTTGATGATTCGAGCTCGGCCTTTTAGGAGTTGGTCTGCTTCCTCAGGAAGGTGTTGGTAGACGCGTCTACGAGCACCGAGGGGGGATCTATACGACGAGATTAATACACCTTGCATCGCCATGAGAACGTCCGTTTACCTACTGGTCACAGTGAACCTGTTCATGTCAGCGTTATACCATCTCCTAGGGCTCGAGGATTGTTACTTACTGTACCGGCAGGCTGCTCACGGCCATTGGGGTTTTTCCCTGCCAGTGAAGCTTCACGACGTCGGACAGTGTGGTCGAAGATGAATACCCTCGATGCCCCAGTCTGAGCCTTGATCAGCTTCTCGACGAGAGGATAGTAGAGCTTCTGGACGGTCTCTTTATCGCCCGCTCGAATGGCCTCCAGTATCTCTGGCTGGCTGCCCTCTGGGTCTACGGCGAATGCGAATCCATGGGTGTCCAGCTGGAAAGAATCACGCTGTGGACGACCATCGTGGACGATGACCTTGTGCTGCTCCTGGTGGAAGTTACTAGTCTCAAAGCCTTCGTCGGCCGCGGATCGATAAAAGGTAGGGTCATCTGTGGGTTTGCGAGGGGCAATGAAGCCCATCTGGGCGGGATACTGGGATGCCATTTTATCTGTGATAGTAAAACAGTGTCTGTGGTAGGAAAACAGGAGTAGGTGCGAGAGATGGAATTGCTTGTCCGACTATGGCCTGGAGACTATGGCCATGTTTTGTATGCTCGATATCGGCTTTGGAATGGAGACCTTGATATTGGGGAGCCGGTCGGTGGCCGGCACTTGACCTGCAAGTCTATATCAAGCCCTTCGGTGCGTGGACTGGCTGACCTGGAGGGCAAGTCACCAGCTAAGCTACAGTTTCAACTATTAACATGGCATCTCAAGAAATTCCCCTTTACGATTGCCTGATCATCGGCGGTGGCATTGCCGGCCTCTCTTCCGCCCTCAGTCTCGTCCGAACTCTACATACCGCCGTGGTATTCGATGAAGGCATTTACCGAAATGATCAAGCGCCGCATCTAGCTACCATTCCAACTTGGGATAGCCATGACCCAAGACGCTTCCGTGAGCAGGCTAGGCTCAATATCCAGGCCAAATACAACACCGTCGAATTTGCAAATGTAAAGCTCGAGAAGGTGGCTAAGCTTACAGAAGGGCCGAACGAGGGTAAATTCTGTGTCTGGGACGACAAGCAGCGCTCCTGGCTGGGGAAGAAGGTGATCTTGGCCATGGGAGTTGATGATATCCTCCCTACTATCCCCGGTTTCGACGAATGCTGGACCAAGGGGATGTAAGTACTCACCCATTCACCGAATAAAACCGTCTCTAACTTTCATAGCGTTCATTGTCTGGTACATCGCGGTTACGAGGAACGAGGATGCGCAAAGGCCGGTGTCCTTGCAACTGATGGAGATGCCAACTTGCATGCCGCCAGGCATCTGGCTTTCCAGGCTCGCAATCTTTCATCTAATGTCACCATCTATACGGATGGCAACACTGAGCTCGCCGAAGAGATTCAGGCGGCGTTAGGACCATGCGGTTTCCAAGCAGAAGCCCGGAACATCACCAAACTAGTCCAGCATAACCCTCAACGGTCACTGGACATTCATTTTAATGACGGCAATTCGGAGACAGTTGGTTTGATCGTTCACCGACCGCGCACCAAAGTTCGCGGCCCCTTTACGGAACAGTTGGGTGTTGAGATGACCCCGGAAGGCCATGTCAAGACGAACTTCCCATTCAACGAGACAACGGTATCAGGGGTATTTGTCGCCGGTGACGCCGGCTCGCAGTTCAAAATCGGCACCCAAGCTGTTGTCATGGGTGCCTTTGCGGCGGGCGGTGTCCAGATGCAGGTGAATGCAGAGAATTGGTCGAAGCCCGTGAATCCTGTGAATCCTGCGTCTTAAGCTATGTTAGATTGATTGTTGCTTATTTATTTCTTCGGCATCCGAGACCGAATACGGCCTTCTAAATAAATACATTTATACACCTAGCTGTCCTTCACTCTACGGAGAACTACTAGAAACATAACTCTCTAGCTGGCTCCTCACATACAATGTTTCTTTCTAATTATCAATGTATTGCTTTGTCCCTTGGGCTATTTTTTGCGGTTGCGCTCCTGTCCAGGGGTAATCGTACCTACCTTGGATTTACGCACCTAGGAAAGTCGCGCCTTTGGTCATTTTTCAGCTGGGAAAAATCAACTCGCTTTGATCTGCCTCGATATGCACGAATTGGATACGAACAGGTTGGTTATATCGAGAGTTTGTTTTCTATTTGGGGACACTGGGTTGACGGGTAAACTATAGTTCAACAAAGCCTTGGGGAAACCATTCACAACGACAGTATTTGGCCATGAATACATCGTTCTTCCATCCAAATATCTTGATGATATCAAGCGGGCGAGTCCGAAGAGTTTGAGCTTTTTTCAAGCCCTCAGCGATGTATGTTTGCCCATTTTCGCCTTCTTGAATGTCTGGCTAACACACACTCAGGGATTGAATATGGAGGCCTCTGTTGGCCATTTATACACAAGCACAACAGAGATTGACGTCGTTGTCAAACATCTAAATCCCCAGCTCAGTATGTTCTATCGATTATTTGGGAAGCAGCATGCTAACAATTCGCAGCAAAATTAACGCCTCTCTTATCCGAGGAGGCTGACTTTGCCATTGCTAAAGAGGTTGGAACTCTCCCAGGTGAGCCTCTATACCCAGCATCATACCCATAAATTCCAGGCTAACGGATGTATAGAGTGGAAGACTTTCAACGTTTCCAACCTCATCGGTGCCATTGTGCATCGTACTACTAATCGAATCCTCGTTGGCAAAGAACTATGCCGCGATGAAGAGTATCTCTCCACCACGACTCGATTCTCCCGCTCACTGTTCTTACATGGAATCTTTTGGAATTTCATCAATCTAGGACCACTGCGCAAACTTGTGGCCCGCCTCACAATCTACTTCCATTTGAAAGATCGCGATGCAGCTGCAAAGCTGCTTCTCCCTCACATCCATGCTCGACGCCAGGATAAGGAGGCATCTTCAAAATACCAGGATGCACTCCAGTGGACACTTGATACGGCGCCATCTTTCCCTGGTGACGATGAGCCGTTGCATCAAGCATACCACATGCTGCATCTCACGTTCGCAGCAAGCAGCGCCTCAGGAGTGGGAGTTACGCAGTGTTTGATCAATGTGCTGGCGTACCGCGAATATCTCGAGCCTATGCGTGAAGAGATCGCGGCAGTCATAGCCAAACACGGGGGATGGACTGATAAAGCACTGTCGCAGATGGCCTTGATGGACAGTTTTATCCGTGAGACCATGAGATTGCACCCGGCCGGCTCTTGTAAGTATCTTGGGATATAGTGTAGACCATGACTAGCAGTGAGAGCACGCTGACAGCTCATCTAGTGACCGTGGCTCGAACTGTGATGGATGAACAATTTCGATTCCACGACGGCCTGACTCTGCCCAGGGGTACGAACATCATCGCGCCGGCGCTGGCTGTGCACTATGACCCAGACAACTACGAGGACGCAAGCCGATTCGACGGGTTCAGGTTCGCCCGTTATCGCCAGAAACAGGGAGAAAGCCATCGCTGGCTGGCATCTACCATCGATCATAAGTTCCTCCAGTATGTCGTCTCAGCTGCAAAATATGTTCTTGGACTAACATTGTCTCACAGGTTCGGCTACGGCAATCATGCCTGTCCAGGCCGGTTCTATGCCGTTCGCAAGGTGAAACTGGTCTTCGGAAAGCTGCTCATGGATTATGACTTCGACTGGACGCAGTCTCAGCCAGCAGGAGATCGTCCAAAGGATTTTGCGATAGAGGCGCAAATGATGGCAGCGCCGGAGACCGAGATCTTAGTCCGCAGCCGGGCTAATTCCAAATAGTTAGTTAGCGGGAAAGAAGGATTTGACAGGGGGCGTATAATATCAAGCAAGGATCGGGCTTAAAATAAATAACGTGCATTATTAGATTGCAACTTTAATGAACAAATTTTCAGATGAAGAACGCGAAATTGCTGCAGGTTCTATATGCATAACTAACGATCAAACATGGATTTCTTCAAGATTCTCGCTTCTGCTCCGTATTAATCCTACGGAATGGGGACCATTCGAACGAGAGGAGCGGCCAAAGTAAAAGGCAACGGTGGCACTTCTCCCATCTTTAGGCGGACCATGGAATCACCAGCAAAAGGAAGCGCAAACCAGAGCGCGCAGATCACCCAGAGATAGCCCAAAACCGGCGCCCATCGCGGTGTCTGTGGACCAGCATACTTTTTCCATAGCCAGATGACAAAGTCCTCGATCGTGATCATCGCGGCCTGGCAGGGGAAGAACAGGAAAATACCAATAACAATCTCGCTAGGCGTGATATTAGCTGGTCGAGGCATCAGCAGCTGCGACAGAGCATGCATCACCCCCGAGATTGTAAATGCAAGCCAGAGTTGCGTATACGATGAGGCATTCGAGCCGCGACGGATGCCTACGGCGTCGACAAAGGCGCCGGTAATGGTGCTCAGAGACTGTTCTTATTAGCGATTTATTCAATGAAAAAGGGGTTTAATACGTACCTTGCGCAGCATTTGATGCCAGAATATTCCCCAGAAATTCCGTACGGTGGTGGCTTCTTTCAATTTACCAAACAGTGGCGGCCAGTCCTATACCAATATCATATCAGCTCCATTCTTCACCGTTTGCTCAACTTTGTTCCACGAGTTGATACTGACCGATGGCTTGCTGATGCCTATGGCTACAGCTATGATAGAGACGACCAGGTACTGCATGTTGATGAAGTAATACGGCCCCAGTCCAAAGGTCAAGGCCTTCAGGAAGCTCCATCCTAGACGGTGGTCACTGACGGTGATGTATTTGGAGTCCAACGCTCCCACAACTCCGGCAGCATCGGTAAAGAAGAAACGAAGGCCCATCTGGGAGACGAGATCTGCCATCAATATCACCAATACTAGTTCTCCGAGCCGCCATAGCAGAAAGCGAGTGCGACTCATGCGATCTAAACCTGGTACTGGAGGCACATTTTTGACCTGATAACTCCATCGGATACCCCTGAGATTTAACAGCAACGTCACAGCCCATTTGATTTTGCGCCATCCCAGAGTTGGCCATGTTGTGGCTTCTTTGGCGATGCGGTCGATCCGCCATAGATCTGCCTCAGGTCCTTCGGGGGAGGAAAAAACGACCTTTTCCAAAGCAGACAGCCAGTGTGGCCAGGCGAGTGCGAAAAGGTTGGCGAGGCCTGGATTGTTCGTGAATCTATTGCATTGGGCGACCACTGCGAGACTGAGAATCGTCGTGGCAGCGATGGCTCGGCGACCGGGAAGCAGACGAGGGCCGGCGAGTATTAGAATCTGGGCCGCGATGAGCAGGAGATGAGGGATGATTGAACCATCTGCTGGATGCAAGTCTTTATTACTGAGGGCTTCCATTATGAAAAGTATCCGTGTGAGCTATGGAGATATAGTTGAGCAGCTACTTGATGGAAATGGTTTCACTTTATACATTCAGACATTTATATCGTCTACATAAGCATCCCGATCGGCGACCGAACTATTTACTTCCGTCCTGTCGAAGGACGGTTTCCATCCGCTTAATGGCTTCCTCCAAATTAGACCGCTCTATCGCAAAAGTCATTCGGCACCAGCCCTTCTCTTCCTCATTGACGTGATACGCCTTGCCGCTGCTGACAACGACGCCAGCTTGCTTCAGTCTGCCGATGAGGGCACTCTCTTCTTCCCAGGACTGGGCGTTGGGCACCAGACGGGCCAAAACATACGGAGCAGAATTCACGGGAATGTAGGTGATGTTTTGCTTCTTGAAGAAATCCGTAATGATCTTATACGATTCACTCAAGCGCTGGGAGTTCAGCTTCAATAGTTCTGGCAACTTCGGGGACGTGAGAAGAGCAGTTGTAGCTACTGCAGCAAGGCTGCTCGTCTCGGTGTTGGAAGCCAGAGCCAATCCGACGTGCATCTCCTTGTTTGCCTGGGTGATGCTGCATCCCTATCGGTATATTTGATTAGACTGAATATTCTAGCAAGGAAGAAACAAAACTACTAACCACGCGGAAGCCGCTGGACCCGAAGTCCTTGCTGGTGCTCCAGAATGTATGCACTCGCGAGAGATCACAACCAATCCCGGCTACATCTATCTCCAACGCAGACACAAATGACGACGCATCTGGGAGCTCGGGATTCTCAAATGAGGACAACGCATAGACTTCGTCCGAGATGTAGTGAATGCCTTTGGCATGACAGAAGCGGATGCAGTCCTCAAGCACAGCCTTGGGATAACACTGGCCAAACGGATTATGAGGGTTGGTGAGCAGCAGGCCTCGAATAGGGATTGTAGATTCTGTATACGCCTTTTCCAGCGCTGGTATGAGCTGCGATGTGAGTGTGTCGGCGCTCTTTTCAACGTAAACCATCACCGGCACAGCGGACGATCGAGCAGTAAAGAGCCAGTCAAAGCCATCTGCTCGGTTAATTGTTTAGTTAAGAGTGTTCAATTATCGCTGGGAGCCTCTAAACTAAAGACTCACTCCAAAAAGGGGCGGGAACAAGGATTCCCTCGCCAGGCTCGCAGGTGTTGTAGAGAAAGGTATTCAGGCAGGTCGCCGCACCAGGCGCAGTCGCAATATGATCAGTCTCGACGGGGATGTGAGGACGGAAATATTCATTGAGGAATCCTGCCAGGCTTTTAATCAGGTCTGCATCGCCAGCAAACTCGTTGGGATACGACAGATGCTGTATATCGTCAGGACAACAAATCGCAACTTTGGATATTCGGGAGACCATACATGAGGCTTCAGTCCATCCCGTATGCCGTCCTTGGTCAGCTCGATGATCTCATTGCGCAGCAGCCAGTTCTCCGCCGTGGATAGATCAATCCGGGGAGCGGTGGGCTTCGTTCTTTCGAGCAAAGCAGCACTTATCCCCGGCATGATCTTCTCGACATTGGCAGCACCACGCTTCGATAATCCTGAACTAGCCATCTTATTCATATTCTCTGCTCTCTGTGATTTGATTACTGTCTCAGCTATGCTGGAGACATCCCATCATATATCCATATCCACGGCCAGAGTGGTGGCTTGCCGGCTGCCTCTCGGGGGCCGAGCAGCAATCCCATAAGACTCTATCAAAACGGACTCTCCCGGTCGAAACATTGAGAACCTGAGCTGTTCTAAACCATTACAGAACAGACAATCCAAAGATGCAGCTGTCTATACTGGTATTGGCCCTGTGCTGGGCTTATCCTGCTTCGATTTATCTTTCCTACCTCTTCTCCAGACTCGCCATCGCCATTTGGCAGAAGCATGAAGACGGCGCTGCAACGCCTTGGTACAAGAAAAACCGTCGAACCGCATTTACAGCCATATTCTGGCTTCAGCTGCTGCAATGTGTCAATCTGGTCAGTGCAAACTCCCAACAAGCAAGTTATATAGACTTACAAAGAGTAGACAATATGCGCCAGCGTCATCGGTTACCTTGTCAGCGATAGCTCTAAAACTGCCGCATGGTGGATTAACAAGGAATACATGGTACTGATATACATTGTTCACCTCTTAATTCGACTTATTCTAATCATACTAGGCGTCGAATATTGCGGTTTTGATGTTTCTCGTTGCCGGCTTACTCCCAGACCCTGACGAGCCATTCACCCCGTCCCTATCGCACTCCCACGCATGGAGTCTGGCCACGATCACAGAGGCTCTTCAAATAGTCATGTTCTGTTTTCAGTTTGGTAAAGATCCCACGAATGCCGGCCTAGAACGCCTCGAACTAGGCCTCGTCATGCTACGAATGGGTGTCTTTGTTGCCATGATCGCTCTATACCTTCAGCCGATGTATGCCTGGTCGCATATTAAGCTTGGTGAAACCGATCCTCTGCTAGGGGAGATGGCCGCACAACCTGTGCGAGATGCTCAGCATGGTGGCTGGCTAGACTATGTCACCGGTTTCAGTACTCTCTTTCCATTCCTATGGTTCGTCTCTATCATTTCTTTTGCCTGATATTCTGTGATGGTATACTAAGCCTCAGTAGGCCATCCGACTCGCGTCGATTACAGTTACGAGCTATCTTCTGTTTTTTCCTCTTGGTCCTACAGCGAGGTGTGAATATCATGGTACCGCATCAGCTAGGTCTTGTCGTTGGCTCTCTAGGCTCAGGAACGATCCCATACAAGAATCTCGCAATCTATATCATCTTACGTGGACTGCAAGGCCAACAAGGAGTGATCGGATCAATCAGGGCCTTACTTTGGATAAGCGTCAGCCAATCTACATACCGAAGGCTCACATCCTCCGCATTCGAGCACGTCCTCTCACTCTCTCTTGAATTTCATTTAGGCAAACGCATTGGAGAGGTCATGAGCGCTCTAAGTAAGGGCAGTGCCTTGAACACCTTTTTGGACGGCCTGGTTTTCCAACTGTTCCCCATGGTGGCTGATTTGTGGATTGCTGCCGTATATTTTTTGATTGAATTCGGCGCTTTTTACGCATTAATGGTTATTGCAGTCACCTGGTTGTATCTGTTTGTTACTATCTACATGGCCAAGTACCGTGGCAGAGCCCGACGAGACATGGTAAATCGTGAACGTGAGATGGAGGCTGCGAAGTAAGATCCCTCACCATCCCATCTACCATTTACATATGGCAAAAACTGACAAAAACTAGGACGGATGCTCTTATGTCCTATGAGACTGTTCACCACAACTCTGCCGTACCCAACGAACTCAGCCGCTTTAATGGACTGATTAAATCTTTCCAAGGAGCCGAGTACTTTGTGTTCTTCTCCTTAAACATGCTAAATGTCACACAGAACTTATTGTTTACAGCAGGAGTTGCCATTGTCTGTCTACTCTGCGCGTACCAAATATCCGCAGATATGCAGAAGGTTTCCATGTTTGTCACCTTGATCACCTACCTGGCTCAGTTACAGGCTCCCTTGAACTTCTTTGGGAGTTTCTATACTCAAGTCCAAAACAATTTGATCGATGCTGAGCGAATGCTGGCTTTGGTGAGCTTATCCCGTAAACTGATATTGGTTATGTGTGGATTGCTAACCCCCCCTCGCAGTTTAAAGAGAAGCCCCTGATTCAAGATGCAGACGACGCTATGCCTCTGAACTACTGCAAAGGCCGAGTCGAGTTCAAGAATGTAAATTTTGCATACGATGAGCGCCGCCCAGCTCTTCGAGATGTTAGTTTTGTTGTTGAGTCTGGCACTTCGACTGCCATAGTGGGAGAAAGTGGTAGCGGGAAATCTACCATTTTGAAACTACTGTTCCGATTTTATGATGTCGCTGGCGGATCAGTTCATATCGATCAGATGGACCTCCGAGATATGACCGTGGCAAGTCTACGCAGTCACCTAGGTGTGGTGCCGCAGGATGCAATCTTGTTCAACGATACCATTCTTTATAACTTATTATACGCACGGCCAACTGCAACTATGGAGCAGGTGTATGAAGCTTGCAGGGCAGCCAGTATTCATGACCGGATCATGAGTTTCCCTGACGGCTACGAGACAAAAGTTGGCGAGCGAGGATTACGTCTTTCCGGTGGAGAAAAACAGCGAGTAGGTTCCCTTTTTTCTATATCCATGAGTGAGCATATCGTGCTAATTTCAATAGATCACTATTGCAAGAACCTTCTTGCGGTCGCCCCAAATATTACTTCTAGATGAAGCAACTGCTTCGTTGGATTCCCAGACAGAGCGACAGATCCAAGGGGCGCTTGAATCGATTGCCAAAGGCCGAACGAGCATCACAATTGCGTAAGTTATACGTTTATTTCCTGAAGTTGATATTTAAGTACTAATACTAGCCTATAGTCACCGACTGTCTACAATTACCAAGGCAGATCAGATTATTGTTCTACATCAAGGACGTGTTGTTGAAAGGGGTACACATACGGAGTTATTGTCTGCAAACGGGATGTACAGTCAGATGTGGGAGAAGCAGACAAAGGCAAAAGTTAAGGCTGATGGCGAGGAGCCAAATAATGCCTCATTGGCAAGCCCAGAATGATATCATATTCTTGTTTCACTATGTCTCGATATAAATATATGTTTTAATTTCAAGAACATTCCGACTTAGCCTACCTGCTTAGTTATTTCCTTTGTATGCTATATTCTGCTGAATATCATATCCATTCTATGAGCCTACGGGCTATGTGCGGGGACACTGATATTTTAGGTGCTAGAAAATGTATTAAATAACATTATCGTCTAACTTTAGGGCACTCATACAAGTATTAGTGTTAAATAAACCGCGTCTATCATGCATAAACAATACAAATTTTGTAAAAAAGAACACTCTAAAATAGCCCTCGGCACCCGCTTTCAGGTCATGGAAGGAATAATCATTGCGGCTTGGGGGTTGGCACACTAGTCGGCGCCTCCGCTGATGTATGGGACCCCTCTTCTGCCGACCCATCCTTCTGGCCTGAAGTTTCTTCAAGCCCAAATTCAGTCTCCAATGTAGTTCGCAGTTCAATATGTTTCTGTACCCCGACAAGGACGAAACCAAGCAGACCAAACGCCATGCCAACCTGCCATACGGTCCGCAAGCTATCCGTGTAAACTGACTGGACCGCACCTTCATCTGGGCCCAGGTTTTTCAGCAATGGTGTTCCCACGAGGGAATACGCACCACCACGGGCAAGCTTGTCGCGTAGCGCAGCGTTGTGGACTTTTCCTAGGAAGCGATCGACCTGGCCGTTAAAGATCACAGCAGGAATTGCAACACCCCAGACAAAACCGAAGCTACGGAGGAAAGCGTAGGCTGAAGTTGCGGTAGCGTTATCTGCCTCCGGGAGGGCTCCCTGGATGGCGGGGAGAATGCTAGTCAAAAGGAGACCGTTTCCAAGCCCGACGAGGCACTGTAGAGTAACCCATTCGGCGCGGGAAGTACGGATAGACCACGTACTGAAGAGGCCCATACATATGGAGATGATGGCAAAGCCAGCCCAATGTAATGGGCGATAGAATCCTGTTTTCGATATTATTATGCCGCCTGCAATAGCAGATGGAATTAAGAAGCCGGTGAAGGGTATGACGGAAACTCCAGACATGGTGGTAGACTGGCCCATGACAGATTGGAAGAAGAAGGCCAAAAAGTATACAACCCATTGCATCAACATGGCTCCAAGGAAGGCAAGAACGTATGCCCCCATGGAGGTCCTGTTGCGAAACAAGCGTGGAGGCATGGTAGGTTCCAAGCAGTAAGGCGATGCTTCAAACACATGGAATAATGCCCAGCCAACCGCTCCTAGGACGAGAGGAACCAGTACGTGGTAGGAGGACCACGGATAGATTGTACCGCCAATGACTAGTGCATACATGATAGCACAGATGGCAACGATGAAGATGGCATTACCTATCCAGTCAACACGAGCGAGTGCGTGCCGCCAGGTTGCCTCTCGATGATGCTGGACATTCAGACATAGGACTAGAGATACCAGAGCCAGAGCCGAGAATGGCAGGTTGATATAAAACACCCATCTCCAGCTGGCATGCTCCACCAAGACACCCCCTATCAGCGGGCCCAACGAGGTTCCTAGGGCGCAGGTCGAGAGTGCAATGCCGACATACTGTGCTCGCTGGCGTAGAGGAACGAGGTCGCCCACGATAACGTCTAGCAGGAGGAGAATGCCGCCGGCACCAAGGCCTTGTACGGTGCGTCCTGCAATCATCATGGCCGTCGAGGTTGCCCCGCCACAGAGGCCACTTCCCAGGGCAAACAAACACACCATCGCTATCATGGGGTTGCGACGGCCTATGATGTTGGAGACCTGGCCGATGAGCGGCTGGACGACGGCCGAGGCCAGCGTATACGAGTTTGCAATCCACACATAGTTCTCTTCCCCGTTTAGTTCGCGTGTTATCGTGGGTAGCGCGGTGGTGATGGCGGTTATGTCCAGGGATGCGACGAAGGACGCGAAGCACAGCGAGACAAACACAAGCCAGAACCGGGTCCCGCGAGGAGCTGTCGACTTGGGCTCCCGCTGGCCGTCGTCGGCGGGCTGTGTCTCGCCCATGAGTCTGTTCGTGTGGTTATAAAAGTGAAGGTTAGGACGGGGATGGGAGTTGAGAAGAAAGCAGAAAACCAGGAGCAACAACGACTACGGAAAGCTACAGCAAAGAGAAAAGAGCTTTCACCCTAGCACACGGAAACCCCCAGTCATTTCGCACGCCGCAAACGGCCACCCAGTCAGCTCCTATTCATCCTGGAAACCAGAGCTCAGAACCGTGGATGCAGATGCGCCCTCCCCCGGTGACCGAATATCGCAGTATAATTAAGCTACAGCGGTCCCCGAGCGTTATCCCCGAGAACCCCGGAGGTAGTTAAACAGCGGACAAAGGGCTTGCACAAAGATCTGGCAATTACCTGATTCGGTCCTGGGTGACTTCGTGAATATTCCCGTTTCCAGAATGACTGTGCAACCGCCGCTGCTACCAAAGTCCGAGCCAGTCGGGGACCGGCTAGTGTGGTACCTAGCCTATGGATCTAATCTCTCGGCCAAAACCTTCCGTGAAGATCGAGGGATGACACCACGGGCGGCTGTTGCCGTAAAGGTACGCGGATGGCGCTTGGCCATGTCGAGCGCAGGCTTCCCGTATCGCGAGCCATGCTATGCATCCATCGTCGAATACAGACCGGAGAAGGAGAAGGAGGACCAGGATGACGAGCTCTGTGGCACAGCGTATCTGATTACCTGGGCACAGTGGATTGAGATCATCGGTTCTGAAGGAGGCGGTATTGCCTACGACGAGGCTCTGGTGGGAGCACAGCCAATCCATGCACCAGACCGCCAGCGTTGGGGCACCGAAATACGTGTCTTTACGCTTGTGAGCACCATGGAACGGTGGCCGGAAGCGCGGCCGAGCGAGCGGTATCTCGTGAGTGCAAATTTTTAGTCTCCGTCTCGAAACTGGCGGCGATCATGCTAACTTTTCCTTCTTCAATCCTTCAAGGGCCTCATTGTCGACGGTGCCCAGGCCGCGCAGTTTCCACCCACTTACATCGCGCATATCCGCCAAAAGTATCCCTGCTATCAGCCGCCCTCGAGTGCGTGGGCGCGCATGGGTGCATCCATTTTTCTTGCCTTCTGGACCCCGATCATGGCCCTGCTCAGCACTCTCACCCATTCCACCACTCGCGTCGGGCCGGGCAACGACGGCCATGTCCCCCCCAGCGTGCGAGCCCTGGTCCGCTTCGCCATGTTTAGCATGTGGTGGATTCACGATGTGATATGGGCAGGACTCTGGGGCCGTGGGGACGGCTTAGACCTGAGTTCGCTGCGTTGACATTGAGTCGTCGACGGGGAGATCACTCGGCCGGTGAACATCTCTAGAATTGTGATCCGGCCTGCAGCTTCTCCCTTCCTTCCCTTATATTGTCCTGTATGCAGTGTATATTTAAGCACCAGAAGAAAGAATTATAAGCAAGTCGATCTCCGAGATGCAAGTTGAAGTCGTAGAAGAAGAAGAAAAAACAAAGTAAATTTAGATCGTCGTTCAGGATGAAGGTTGTGCTTAGTCACCAATTTCCTATCTCGGCAATCTCGACGACCGTTCGACTTTTCTCAGCTTTTGGGCCTCAACCCCTGCCTCCCTTCTGACACTTTTCTCGCGTATGCACAGTTCGACCGACAGCCATAGACGGAACGGCGTGGTACGGGGGTCACCGCGCGGCTGAGCGAGCGGACAGAGGTACGTCCCCTGTCCCTAGGATATCTCGTTTATGGTTACTGAGATAGTGAGAGATAGGCTCCCCCAGAGCAGGATTCTCGACCCACCAAGGGCTGCAGAGGGCCTTATTTCTCTAACCCACGCCTTGCATGGATCAACAACCCCTTCGCCCGCTCTATTTTACTGTCTGGATGCTGCTGCTTGGCTAGCATGCTTACCGAGACACAGCATGACCGCCGTAGGATTCGCTCCTCGAAGGCAGGGCTGAATTCGATGACGGTGTATTTTGGCTGAGGGGGAGAGAGATACCTCCAGCCGTAGGCTGAGGTTTTTCACCCCCCGTCGGCATCGTCGAGCGGGTCGAGAGAGGGGTCTCGGTGAGCATTCTATAAGAATTGCATCGGAACCGCCCACCCGAACATCATATCACTACGCCACGACTATCCTTCCACCGTAAAGAACATGTCTTCCACCACCACTACTGAGAGGTTCGTCAGCCATCATACCCTAGCTAATCAATAGTTCTTTATGCATGATTCATATTGTATTGTATACTGACCTCACCCTTGCAGACCAGACTCGTCGGGTAAGCCCGTGCGATGGCGCTCTGCCTGTAACCAATGCCATTCGGCAAAGGTATGGCTGAGATCTGCGGAACGACCAAGCCATTGCTATACTCCGTACTAATTGACCGAATTAGGTACGGTGTAGCGGCGAGCGAACTGGTTGTTCTCGGTGCAGCAATCTACAGTACGAGTGCGTCTACGCGGTTTCCAGGGTCGGCAAGGTACCAGGCATTCGGGCTCGAGGAAACAAACCTCCCCGGACGGCTACATCAGAGGCAACAACTACGGCACAACGACCTAGAACTTCCACTCCACAGCAAGATGCCGACGGCGATACAGACATCCAGACCGCCGGTCCAGAATCTGATGAACAACCGAGTCGCATGGATTTCGGTGATAAGGCAGACGCGACTGACGCCGATCACTTCCTGGACGCCAGCACCCCCAAGTCTCACACGGGGCTCTATCCGGACTGGGCCGACCCAAGCAGTGACAAATCCCTGAATCCTTTCGACGCCGCAGACCTCTTCGTCCTCCCCAGTCAACTAATGTCCTCAGAAAACGACCCCGGTCGATCGTCACGCTGTCCCTCACTTCATCCTCCCAGTCACCACAGCCAAAGTGCCGGAAATTCGCATACCCATACTCCTGTCCACGCCAATACCCCTTTCCTAGACCCTGGGATGCTATCCCTAGACCTGCCCGACTTGCCCGACCTGGACTTGCCGGATCTAGATCTCCACATCCACGATTTCCACCCCATGGACCTCCCCATGGGTTCACTAAGCACCCCAACCAGTACTCCAGTTACAACCTCCAACGCCAAACGACGCTCAATTGCTCACTCTGATCTACAATGCGGTTACCCAAACCATTCCATGTTCCAATATAGCGAGAATGCCTCATCAGCAGAGTGTGAGAGTGAGTGTGGGCGTCTTCATCATCAGCAATACAACTACAGAAGCTGGACTATCCTAAGTTGTAACCGAATCGTGGAGTTCTTAGAGCATCGCATTCAAAGGGGCGTCACTGCACTCGACGTCGTCATGCATACCAATAAAGTCACTTTGGGCGAGATATCGCGGCTTATAAGCCAAGGTGCACACAAGGAGCGATCAAACTGCGCCATGCTACTTCTCATCGCTATAGAACAGATTATTACCCTATTTGAGCGCAGTGTGGGCCAAGGTCGTTCGGATAGCGATCGTGGGAGCATTATGGGGAGTTTAGGAAGCATGGGAAACATGGGAAGCTGCAAGCCGGCGTCTCACGGAGAAAACTCCACCAGCAGCAACGTCCTGCCTAACCTCCGATTCGGACTGTTTCAAATCAGCCAAGACGAGCAGGTGGAGCTCCGGTCTTATTTATTACAACGCGAATTACAGAGGTGCATACAGGTCATTGCAACTCTACGAGATTCCATCACTCTAGAGCCAAACCCCTGCACGAAGTTGGAGGAGCGAGTTGGCAAACTATCTTCAGCTATTTAGCACAATTGAAGTAATGTATAATGAATTTCCCTTTTATTTATGTATATAGACAGTCTATCGGTGTTTCACATATAGAGACGATAGCTAAGACCTCAGCGGCCGGATTGCAACATTCAAATTACCTTTATCCCACATCATCCATACTTTTTGCTCAGCCCAGTTCTTTGACTCTTCCAGCAGTTCCAGCTCAAAGTTCCAGAGCAATCGCGTGAGAACAAGGCGCATTTCCGCATACGCAAGGCTACCACGCATGAAAATGTAAGTATTACCGACTCCAGTCAAGTCAAACAGAGGTGGATATTGCACTTACTTCTTTCCGAGGCAGTTTCTCGGTCCATAGGAAAATGGCTGGTAGGCTTTCTTGCAGTCATTCTTATACCGCTCATCGCCCAGCCATCTTTCTGGCACAAACTTGTTTGGATCTTTGAAATTCTGTGCCGATGTCATCGCAGCTAATTGATTGACACCCACAATATATCCCCCTGCAACAAATTGTCCACAGACTGTGGCGCCTCCAGGAGGCGTTGTGCGTGGAAACGTACAGGGTACAGGGGGATACACTCGCATGGATTCCTGAATGACAGCATTCAGATACTCCAGCCCCTGAGTGGATCGCATCGTGATATCAGCTTCCTGTTGAAAAGTGGCTTGGAGCTCTTCTCGAAGCTTTGCCATTGCCATGGGGTTTTTAAGAAGATAAAACAGCGTTCCTGGACAATATTTGACTTGTTAGCCAGCGTCACTGCCCCTTTCGATCAGGAGTACGTACCAGACAAGGCTGATGCAGTTGTCTCACTTCCAGCCATAATCAGAATCTGCGCGTTGGCCTCAATCTCGTCCTGCGTCATTCCCTTTTCTTCAGTGGCACGGAGGATATAGGTCACTATCAGAGATCAGCATTGGGATGTTTCATGCATCAATTGGCCATACGTACTGAAATCTGGTCTGGTGGTTTCTCTCGCAAGACGTTCACGGGCTTTCTTTTGACAAAACATGAACTGATCTTGCAAATGTTGGTTCTGCTGTAATAATCCAGCAATGAACATCATCAGAGGGAACAGGCCAGGGACGCGGCGGATGATCTGCATATCCATCACAGCCTTGATGGCCGTAAAAATGAGCTCTATCCATGGGTGCATAACGCCGCTGCGAAGACAGCCAAAGGGCTCGCCAAATGCCAGATCACCGAGGATGTCAAAGGAGGTAAAGTTGAACCAGCGGACCATGTCGACAACCCCCTTACGGTCGCCCTTTTGCTCGTTGCTGCGCTGGCGGAGCTCTTCGATGAGCTGACCGACATAACCAGTGATAATTTCCTGCTGGGCACTAAGAGCCTTGTCCGACATAGGATGAGATAACAATCGTCGAAAGCGACGATGGACTGGAGTTTGTCAGTATCACACAAACTACATAAAACATTCAGGGGCTTAACATACCATCATCTTTTGCAACAATCTGCGAGAGTAATCACGGTTAGCTACCATTCCTATTTTTCTTTCAAGCGAAAACTGCTACGCACGATTGAATCTACCCCATTCGGGGCTGGGGGAAAGAAGGTCAAGTCCTTTTCAAAACTTTCTGTGCGTTGCCCTGTTCGGTGACCTGATTAACAGTGAAGATGTCAGTCAGTATACTTCCTCGAGCACGCGGAAGGAGATATAACTTTGCCCTACCGCAAATATCCTCCCATGCCTCTGCTGTGTTGTATGACAGCTCATCAGGCGCAATTCGAACACATGGACCATATTTGTCGTGCCATTCTTTGGTTTTGTGTGGAAGACGTCCAATCTTCACATAGTAGGAGTAGTACCAACGGGAGGCGCGAGCCAACCACGGTCCTGGATAGGAACGCAGAGGGTGAAAGTACAGATTATAGACTGTTTTGACAATGATGAATAGAACCAACTGAACAAGTTTTAGTCTTTAGGCTTTATTTGCCTGGCTGGCTGAAAAAAAAAGGGGAGATTTGGACATACTGCATAGCCAACCGTCAGAACACCGAATGAGAACAACATTGCGGCAAACTATATTCAGCTTAAACGTCTAAATCTAGCTGCTTTATTTTGTTGGTAAATATTATTGAATTATTTGAGGGCTCTTCGCGATCTATATCTAGAATCTCGGCGACAGGCGTCGGGATGGGCTAGCAGCTCGGTCTCCGAGCGAAGGAGCCCATAAACGTATGACCAGGTATAAGCCCCCCCAAATCTTTCCTATTTTTTTATGCATTACAGGTGAACCATGGAGCTTCTACGGGAACAGATAATGATGTCGGCCTGGCCGTACATGGCCGGTCTGGCTGTCATCCTGCTCGTCGTCCGTCTCATGCGACCCAGACAGAACAAAATTCCTATAGTTGGCGATGGCAAAGACTCCAACTTCCTAGCAGCATTGAAAGAAGGCTCACAAAAGGTAGATTATGTCCTTATTCTATTCCTTATCCTTAGCACTAACATAAAATAGTACCCCGAATCATGTTTCCAGATCCCTACTAGTGATATCCCGACGGTCATTGTGCCGCGCAAATGTCTTTCTGCAATTGCCTATGCCCCTGAAAATAAGTTAAGTCTAGGCCGGGAGGTATATGAGCGATTGATGGGCCGATACACCAAGATGGTCAAGAGTGACCACTTGGCCGAATTTGTACGGGGCGGGTTAGCAAAACAACTTGGACAAAATGTCTCTATACTCCAAGAAGACGCAGAATGGACCGTTTCCTCACAAATAGGTGATTGTCCAGGTACTGTAACTCGCGATTCTCCAGACCTGATATGATCATGGTAGCTGATTGAATCTCAGAATGGAAATCATTGCCACTATTTCCAACAATGGTCAAACTAGTTCCATTGCATATTGGCCGTACCTTCATCGGTCCGCCACTTTCTCGAGACCAGGAATGGGTGAGTTATGGCTGTATATTCCCAGAAGATATAACATAGTTTGCTAATCTTCTTAGATTGACCTGACGCTTGATTACGCCATCTCAACCGTAACTATTGCAGCTAAAATGTCGAGCACCCATTGGAGCTTACGGCCGTTCAAAGCGCTTTCCCTTCCTGAAATCGGAAAGATGAGTCGGCAATTCAAACAGGCCAGTAAACTATTGGCACCGATACTAGAAGCTCGACTTCAGGATGACGAAGCTCCCGACGACCTGATGCAATGGATCATCAAAAATTATCCTGCCCAAAAGAATGACCTGGTCCTCCATACGCGATTGCAACTTGAGGCCGTCCAAGCGGCAACATACAATCTCGCATTTCAGGTAAGTGCAAGGAGAGAGCAGATATTCTTTGTATAGAAGGCTAATTCAGTGATAATATTCAAAAGCTTATTCACTTCTTTTTCGATCTCCTGGCTCATCCAGAATATATTGAGCCTTTGCGAGCTGAAATTCAGACGGTGTTTGATTCTTGCGGCGGCAATTGGACTCAAACAGCCCTGTCAGACCTCCGCAAATGCGATAGCTTCCTCAAAGAATCCCAAAGATTGAATCCTATTGGTATTGGTAAGGACTATTTTGACTTAAGAGCATTAAGGCGAACAACTAACATTCAAGTAGTAAGCGTAAGCCGCTTCGCTCTATCGTCGTTCCAACTACCAGATGGTACTACTGTACCAGCAGGCACCTCCGTCTCTGCCCCGTCCATGACGGTCAACACAGATCCGTCAATCTGGGCTGATCCGGCGCTCTTTGATGGATATCGGTTTGAAAGATTGCGCCAAATTAAGGGGAGTGAGCAGAAATATCAGTTCTCATCAATTAGGTATTTCAACCCAGCTTTTTTTATGGAATACACAATATGAATCAACTAACACAATTATAGTTCCACAGAGTTGAATTGGGGATACGGCACTCATTCATGCCCTGGTCGTCATTTTGCGAGCAATCAGGTCAAGATTCTGATTGCTGCCTTGCTCATGAAGTATGACTTCCGCTTTGACCAGGACAAGTCGGAGAGCGACACGCCAAAGAGGCCTCCTAACGTGTTGGACGGAGTTCGTATCATGCCAAACCCTCAAGCTAAAGTTATGATCCGGTCTCGTCGCTTAGATTCGTAAGGATGGCTGTTTTAGAGTTAAAAATTCTTTCTCAAAATGTTTGTTAGATAAATAAGCTAGGAGTGATATAGAGACCAGGATATTTATCATAGAGAAAATAACATCATCCTATACAACCTACCTATCTCGCGTATATGATCCAAGTACCTAGTAGATTGTAAATCTTACCCATCAGCTTCCCGTCAGATAGGATCCTTCTGGATTCACCGTAGACGATGAATCCTTCAGTTGTAATGATGAGCCGTCTCACCGGAGACCGGCCTTATCGCCGTCTTTCATTGTCGGTTCCCGAAAAGGGGAAGTGTTGAGGCTGTGGCCAGCTATATAGAGCAAGGCAAGGTAACTATCGTAGTACCCCTATCCAACAACTCTCAACTTCGCAAATCAGAAGCAAAATGTCGATTCCAGAAACCTGCACAGCCCTGGTGGTCGGAGGCGGCCCAGCTGGGTCCTATGCTGCCTCAGCTTTAGCTCGAGAGGGCGTCAACGTCGTCCTACTCGAAGCGGATCTTTTCCCTAGGTAGAATCCTCCTCTCATTCTATGTTTGCGGTTAATCAGTTAGCCATTGGGGGTGTAGTTGTGGGACTAATATCGATACCCAAACCAGATACCATATCGGCGAGAGCATGCTGCCATCCATTCGCCACTTTCTGCGATTTATTGATCTCGATGCCAAATTTGATAGCTACGGATTCGTTCAGAAGGTGTGTACTCCCTATCCTTTGGGAAGGATTACTTTGAACTAACACGTTGATAGAACGGTGCTGCTTTCAAGCTGAATTCAAAGCCAGAAGCATGTAAGGATTGCCCACTTCGGTGCTTTGAGAACAACATCCTTAGATTGACAGAGCTGACTCTATGCCAGACACTGATTTCATCGCTGCCGGTGGTCCTGGAAGTCATGCATGGAATGTGGTGCGCTCGGAAGCCGACCACCTCATGTTCAAGCATGCCGGTGAGAACGGAGCCAAAGTGTTTGACGGCGTGAAGGTGACCGGTATCGACTTTGAACCGCTCACCGAAGCCACTTCAGAGCTGGGACGACCAGTTTCTGCTTCCTGGTCTTGCAAGGCCCAGAAGACTTCTGGAGTAGTTAAATTCGAGTATCTTGTTGATGCTACCGGACGAGCTGGACTGGTTAGCACCAAGTACATGAAGAATCGCACTTATAACCAGGGATTGAAGAATGTGGCCACTTGGGGATATTGGAAGGGGGCTAGTTCGTATGGCATCGGAACTCCTCGTGAGGGAGACCCCTATTTTGAAGCCATCGCAGGTGCGTATTTCCTCCGCCAGGGTTCACTGTCTATCCATATAGTCGCGACACCGAGCTGATAGATCTCCTTTAGACGGGAGCGGCTGGGTCTGGCTTATTCCCCTACACAATGGAACGACTTCCATCGGAGTTGTCATGAACCAGGCTGTCGCAACGACGAAGAAGCGCGAGGCTGGTTCGACTTCAAAAGACTTTTATCTAGAAAACGTGAAGCAAATTCCTGGCATCTGGCAGCTTCTCGATAAGGCAGAGCTGGTATCCGATCTTAAATCTGCTTCGGATTGGTCCTATAGCGCTTCGAGTTATGCCAGCCCATACCTGCGAATTGTCGGTGACGCTGGCTGCTTCATCGACCCCTTTTTCTCTTCAGGGGTTCACCTGGCTATGGCGAGTGGGCTCTCTGCCGCTCTAAGCATCTGTGCTGCGCGGAGAGGAGACTGTGATGAGAACGCTGCGGCTAAATGGCACTCAAAGAAGGTCGCCGAAGGCTACACTCGCTTCTTGTTAGTGGTTATGAGCGCCTTGAAACAGATCTCAGATCGAGACCAGCCTGTCTTGACAGATTGGGACGAGGAGAGTTTCAGCCGTGCCTTTGATCTTTTCCGACCAAGTACGTTCCCTTCCATCTTGACACATCAGGATAGAGATATCAAGTACTAACTGATATTATCACAGTCATCCAAGGAACAGTTGACGTGGACAAAAACCTCACGCAGGCTGAGATCGCTCAAACGATCGACTTTTGCATGCAGGCATTCCAGAACGCCGGCCGGGAAGAGCAAGATGCATTGATGAACAAGATCAAGACGGTCAGTGAGACGAAAAATGAGGGAGAAAATGTTATCCAGAAGCTCGATGCGAGCCTCTCTGTGGACGAGCGACGAACCTTGAGTACCATCCAGGCTCGACAGATTATTAGATCTGAAGACACTATGAACATTGACAACTTCAGTATCGATGTCATCGACGGTATGGTGCCGAACCTGAAGCGTGGATCTCTTGGTCTGGTGCCATATGTGCCCAAGGCCAAAGCTGGCCAGGAAGATGAGATCCGAACCAAGCTTGGGTTGCCGGAAAAGCAGGAATCCATCTTCTCTTATTGAGCGCTCAATAAGTTTGATGGAGTGGTATCACGATTTTATGGAGTTCGATCATATGGCTGGGGAATGTATGTAAATAGAATAGTTCATGCAAGTTGAATTCATATCAGTGCAAGCAATATATTAGGGCGTGTGTTATTTAAGATCATGAATTCGGATAGGGCAAATTGGAGCAAAAACAAAAACAAAGAGCCATCCGTATAATAGCAGCCATCAACCATCATCCATCGAAGGAAACACCGGTTAAATTAAATCCCGAGTAAACGCCATGAATAGAGACGTAAATAAGACAATGAAGGGGGTAATGAAAGGGGAGAAATGAAGCAGAAAACCTCCGAACCAAGCATGTAGTAAAGGAAACACAAAAGTACAATTAAAAAAAAGGGTAAAGGGAGTTTCAACCGCCAACCTAATCCGATGCCTGACAATCAACCAGCTTCTTCAAGCATTCAACTCCGCTCTGCAAAACAGCAGGATTCTTCGATTTGGTAAGACAGTCCCGTAGAACCTCCATACCACGCTTTTCACGTAATGCTCTTCTAGCTTTCTGTCCAATATTCCCGGACGCACATACAATATTATGCACACAGACTATACCGCGATGAACTAGTCCCTCGTCATCCTCTTGACACAGACCAAGCAAGATATCAATGCCCCTCGCCCTTTCGACAATGGCAGACACGGCGCCTTCAAAATCCGTTAGCATTGCCAATGCACCGCCCGCGGCGCTACGAGTGGGTAGATCATCAACATCAGCCAGTGCAAGAAGGATATGCATGCGTTGGCTGGCTCGGTGGGTGCCGTCTGCAAACTTGCCCACACCAGCTTCGCAGGACATGAGGTTGCAGACTAGCTCGCAGGCTGCACGTTGAATGTACGTGTGCTGGGAGAGGAGGAGGTCCTCGATGGTGGGCCAGGCAGAGCGGACTATGGAGGTACTGACGCTCTGATCGGGATAGGAGGCAAGGTTGGTGAGGGCCAGGAGACTTTCGAAGACAGGTAAGAGGTCGCGAGGTTGGTCGGAAGAGAAGCTGGTTGTTCCAGGGGGGGTTAGGAGGAGAGAAAGAGGGCGAACGGCGGAGGTGATTTGGGGGAAACCCGAGGAAGGGAAGACGTGGGATGGGTTTACGGAGATGAGGATGCGGGCTAGTGCATGTGCGCCACTGGTGGTGGTGCTTTCATTTGGCTTTCTAGCAGTGCTGCTATCCTGGGAGGAGACGGAGGATATGAGGAGCTTGACGGCGCCCTGTTGAGCGAGTTTGCCTCTTGATTTGGAGTCTTTGGATAGAGCGAGCAGGATCTTATTGACCAGTTCCTTGGGGGAGGCCAACTGAGTCTTGCCGCACTCTACCAACAAGGGCATCACACCCGTGTTCACAACTGCATTGCACCTTGCCTTGACATGATCATCGCCGTCTAGCGGATTACCGCCCGCGCGCGGTTTCGAAGCATTGGCGTACACTTTCAGTTCGGACATTTTCTTCTGTTCCTCCGACATATTGGGCCGATAGACGGTGATGTTGTGAATTATCATCAATCCACCATATAGGACGGTAGCGTCTCCAACCCGTTCAAGTAAAACATTGAATAAGTCACGTAGAAACTTGGCATCGTTGGCGAGCTGCTCCTTAACTTCAGCCTTCACAGAGGCATATGCTAGACCTTCAACGAGATGGCGTAGGTTGCCATCTTGATCCGGTTTCGCAAGCATTGCCTTGAACCTATCCACGAGTTCCAAGGGGTCTGAATGCTCTTCTTGAACCTTTCCGTTCTTCCCATCTGCGTTGGCATCTTTGGGAGATACACTGATCTTTGCCAGAATCACAGCAGCGAGGGCGTTTGCCTCTTGGGTCCCGCCATTCAAGTGACTCGAAAGCCAGTCTGAAAAGTGCTTAGATATGGCCTCCCGACACGGTCCATTGACGGATGCAGCATTGAACAACTCTAGAACAGCAAGTTCCAGATTCTTACACTTGATTTTCCGTGCAAGCAGAGGAATGAGTGATTTGAGGAATCCTTCAGTCAGGAAGAGGCTGACGGCGAACTCTGGCATTATCGGGAAGACAACGCTGGCAGCTGAGAAGGCGATGATGTAGTCCTCATTCCGATGTTTGGCGACTCGTGCTTTCACGAAACTCGAGCACAATGCTTGACCGGTCTCACCGGAAACCTCTAGGTACTTTGCAGTCGCAAGCGTAGCCTGACTCTTGACGTCGGAGGGTAGTCTCCGGTCAAGAGAGGAGACGATAACGTCGAACCCTTCCTCATCGATCAGGTGCTGCAGGCTATCGGCGTCGACGGCCAGTAGACGGGCGATTCCCTTCAAGGACCGCCCATCGTGGTCATGACCAGACTCCATCAACTTGGCGATAAACAGCTGGAACAGTCCCTCCTCGCAGTTCTTCCTCGTCTGTTCAGACTGCCAGAGGCCCCTCTCCAAAACAACCATGTCAAGACAGACGACAGCTCCATCTCCGCGGTCGTAGATGCTGTCAAAAAAGCCAGTGACGGAAACCTGTAGCTCGGCTGCGAAATGGCTGCGAACGCGGGAGCTCTGCCGTACGAGGCCGGTGATGATATCGTCCTGTCCGGCAGGGAGGACCTTTGCCGGCTGCGCCAAAAGCAATTTGAGGCAGTCCAGAGCCACCTCCGGCGGTGGCTGGAGGCCCTCTGAGCGAAGATACTGTGTGGCTTCGCGGGCAGCACTATCATCGCGCAACGTCACGAAGCGTCGACAGATGTTGAGCAGCGGATGGTTGTTCTCCTCGTCCTCCCTTATCTTGCGGAACACAGTCTTGACATCTTCGCTGTCCGGGGCAATGGCGATTGCCTCGCGGAGGTTGCGAGATGCTGCCTATCAGATATTAACGTCCGCACGAATTGGCTGGCAGCAGTAATGAACGCACCTCCTTGTGGCCCGCATCTACGAGCTCGACTGCTTCCCTGGCTAGTGTGCTGGCGCGCTCGAGATCATGCACTGAAACCATGAGCGGCACTGTCTTTTTTCTATCTTCTGTGTCTTCTGTCTTCAAGTGCTGGTCTCCCGTCTGTAGTTATCGAGTGGTGATACGGATCGCGGGGGTTTTATATCGAGATCGCAGTTTAAGCTTCCGCCGGCGACAAGAGCTGTGGCAGGGGGCTTCGCAAGGAATAGAACCCCGAGAAAAGGCCGCTCCCAGTCGGAACAAGGTGGCAGGCTCAAGATATAGGGACTCTCTGCCCTCGTACTGTCTGGTTTCTGTTGACTGTTGAGCGCTGTGGCTTGCGATGGTTGGGCTGGGATGACTCAGGCGAAACCTGCTGAGGAGAGAAAAGGAGAGAGGCAAAGGCCGGAGTTATATAAGGCTCGACTTATGAACCGGGAGCAGGCTGAAGATGATATCAGATGTATAAGTATATGCGAGGCCAGCGAGGAGGAGGATGTTTTATTCTTACTGGTCGCGATAAGTTTATCTGCTATTACGTAGATGATGCGTCTAAGAGTATCTGACTGAGATGGACCAACCGGATCAGATCGCTCTCATCCTATCATCTCTGCATCTTCGCTCTTCTCTTCTTCTTTATCCTTTCTTCTTTTTGTTCTTATCTTCTTTTTTTCTTTCTTCTTCTTCGCTTCTTCCTCGGTGTTTTGTGGATGACTAAGCACTGAGATAGACCGATAGACAGACGTACAAGATATACAAGATATAGAGACATACAAAGATATAGAAAGACAGAGACAGACAGAAAGGCGAGATATAGAGAGAAAGACGAGATATAGAGAGAAGAGAGGAGAGAGAGAGGAGATGGCGGCGAACTCGCCTTCGAACGGTCAGTGGCCCTTGACCGTCAACTGTTCCAGCTAACATGCCAAAGACCCTTCGCTCTTGACGGTCATCCTAGATACAAACCCGCACGCCTGGGCTCAGCTTCAAGAGACTCTCCCGCTATCATCTGCCGTAGCGAACCTGCTCGTCTTCATCAACGCTCATCTGGCGTGCAACTACGCAAACAAGGTCGCCGTCGTGGCCAGTCACAGCCAGCACGCAGTATGGCTCTATCCAACTCCCCCAGCTGCCGACGCGCAAAAGCAACACCACCAGCACCGGCCGTCCAATAACGACCGCGACGGAGATACACCCATGACCGACTATGGAGAACCCGCGGCCTCCCCGCAGATCCAGCAGGGCCAGCAGAGCCAGCAGCAGCCGAACAAATACCGTCCGTTCCTCCTAGTCGAGCAGCAGTTGACTCGCAACCTTAACCAGCTCCTCACGCGCACCCGAGCAGAAGAAATATCGCCCTCCACTTCCACCATGATGGCCGGTGCTCTTACGCTCGCCCTCAGCCATATCAATCGTGAGACCATCGCCTACCTGGAAGCACACGGCACCGCGGCCGGCTCCGACGGTGCGGGAGGCGGCGCGAGCGGACTCCCTCCACCTCCCGGCGGCGCTGCTCCTGCTTCAGCCTCGTCGACAAGCAACAGCACTGACTCGCCCGCCGGCGGAGGCGGCGGCGGCCTCCAATCCCGTATCCTCATCATATCCGTCAGTAGCGCCGCAGACTCCGCGCAGCAGTACATACCCATCATGAACAGCATATTTGCCTGTCAACGTCTCCACATCCCTATCGACATCTGCAAGCTATCCGGGGACGCTGTCTTCCTTCAGCAGGCGTGCGACGCTACTCGTGGGATTTACATATCCGTAGACTCCCCGCGCGGCTTCCTGCAATATCTCATGCTCGCCTTTCTGCCTGATCAGCGAGCAAGGCGGAACTTGATACTGCCTACCCGGGTCGATGTGGACTTCCGAGCGGCTTGCTTTTGTCACAGGAAGGTTGTAGATGTCGGGTTTGTGTGTAGTATCTGCCTGAGTATCTTCTGCGAGCCGCCAGAGGGAGCCAACTGTCTGACGTGTGGCACGCATCTGGCGTTGGGTGACTACGGGGCCAAACCCGTCGTCGTTGCGAGGAAGAAGAAGCGCAAGAAGGCCACCGCAAAGCCGCTGAATGGGAACGGGAATGGGGGCTCATCTGGCGCAGTAACCCCGAGTTCGATGGCCACTACTCCCGCTCCTTGAGTCGCTGGTATCTCATCTCCCCGCCCTCAACTTTACTGGTGGGGACATGCCCATTAATCAAGAATATTATGTATTCCTAGGGTCGGTGCATACAGCTCGTGCGTGTTAGGTAGGTTACAAGATGGGTAGACAAGAGAGGTTCAGGTTCAGGGGGTACCATCAGGTCCAGGTTAGGAAACATCCAACCAAATACTCTTCCCCCCTACCCCCAAATTCATCTTCCCAGCCTTATTCATTCCCCGGTTAGATCTAGAAGCCAGAGATAGGCCGGTAGGAGTGAGTTACTATTGCTATGGTTAGCAGAGCCAAGGATTTAGGTTAACCCAGCCTTGGTTAATATCGATAGCATACCAGGTTTAATGGTGGAAAGCCGGGTTGGTACACACGCGAAGATATCGAGGTCATTCCAAAAAACCACTGAATGCCGCAGTGGCTTGCCCCACGTCGGACTTATTTCGAAGTAGTTGGGCTAGATTTGGATCTAGACATCACAATCATGTCAGTTACAATAACAGTTACCCCATGAACCTATCTAAGCTGAAAAGCATACTTCTTGAGTCGGATAAAGCGACCTCCCTGGGCTATCTTGCGGTCTCCGGGGGTACGAGACATAGTACAGCATGCCGCCGAATCCTCAGAGCTCATGCTCGACACAGCCTATCACAGTTAGACAATTACCCCATGCCAGATAATAAGTAGTACTCACAAAAGAATCGGTATTATGACCAAAGACAAATATGATGCCGTCTTGGGTTTTCTTAACAGTCATCACACCAATTGCAGCATGGCAGTGACTGGACTTAACCGCAGGATGGCCTAACAGCAAGAGTTAGCCGGCTTCATCCCGAGATTCATCTTCACAAACACGGGTTTCCATACCCATGAAATCGTTCTGGATCATAGATTTAACGACTTCATCTTCCGTCGTAGGCTCATACACTCCAGGCTTGCCCCCGATTCGTTTGGTGCCCGAGTAGATCCTTTCAGCACAGGTTTGAGCTACCATTGTCGTCGTCATATGCTCCCCTGTTCCACTCGCAACAGCGGCGGAAGATGTACACATTTTGTCATCAGGGTCGACAGGAACGACAGCAGTACCGATACCAACCAAGGCAGCGGGCCCAGTGCGCCCACTGTGCTTCATGCCGATTCCTCCAGAAGATGAGCCTGCAGCAATGTTGCCATGGGAGTCAATAGCAATGGCGCCAACTGTATCACTGATTTCGTCTTCACCCCAAGCCTGGGTCAGCTTATGGGTATCCTTCGGGCTCGAGGTCTCAGCCTCCATTTCCACCTCCTCAAAGTGGACGTGGTGCTCTTTAGGTTTGTCGTCGGCGGCCAGCTCTTGGGGGACGTTAGCCCCTGGAACAATGTCATGATAGGTGTCATCGATAAAATCAGCGTCAGCACATGAATCGGTGTTTGTCTCGCCATCACCTTCCATTGCAACGTCATTATGTGAGGTGTAGATAATTGGGGATCCACATCTGTTGGACACAGCCGTGTTCGCCATTTCCCTAGATGGGCAGACGTTGCCGACGTGGCTTGGGCTTCGGGAAGCTTGGAGCGGTGAGTTTCCCCCAGGGCTAGACCCCCGCGAAGAGGACTCGTTACTTGCACCTGCTTCAGGAGACGTGCGGCTCGCCAGTGGAGAGGCATGTCTGGGAATGAAAGAGTCTAACTCCATACGTTTCTCTCGTTCCTGGAGCCTATTTGCAACCTGTTCAAGGTCGCGTTTCCAACGTATCCATCGTTCTTTGGAGCCTGGGGCAACAAGGACATCTGCGGGAAGAACCGGCATACCATGTTCGTAAGCAAATTCCGTAGCGCCAGAGCATACAAGGAGGTTTGGAGGGACTCGGTTGAGCGTGAGGGGCTTTGTTGAGGTATCCAATACCACTCTTGCGAGTGAAATTGGGTTTTTGATGTCTAAGGAAAATAAGTCAGGCGCTGTCGTATTATTTTTATGAATTGAGGTACAAACGTTGAACTGCTCCAACGGCGCCACTACGACCAAGGTGATCGACAACCGTAGCATCACACTCCACAGCACCAGTAATTGTCAGATTGCTGCCATACCCGGCATTAGTGAGCTCGTGGTCTTCGAGAAACTTGATAGCTGCTTCGACTGCATCAACTGCGCTCCCACCGGCCTTCAAGATTGCCATACCAATAGAGGAAGCTCTATAGATAACATTGTCAATTAGGTGATTTATACCAAGCCAGGAGAGTCAACTTACCTGCTGCATACCCACATATGAAGCTCTTCGCTTTGACGGCTATGGTAACCAGCTCCAGCATGAACAAAAATGGCAGATATATCTTGGCCCCTCTGGGGATCATGGTTCTTAGCGCTCATCATGGTTGAAAGGTTCATCCGCGAACCTTGGGGACAAGGCGGTCAAAAGAAGGGGTGATGATGAGCGTTGAAAAGAGAACGCAGGCTAGAGCTGAGAGAGAAAGCTTGAACCCAAGGAGATAGGACGTAAAGCTTGGGTGTATCTGTTGTTGTGAATCTGGTACAGCGTGTTGCTAGGCGACCTAACCGTAAGACCTTTGGTTCCCCACTGTGTGATAGCAAAAGGCCTAGGAACTCTCAGACTTACTAGGCTCTCAGCTTCTAGCACAAGTAGAGAACAGTGAGGGGAGGAGGTAAGGTAAGGAGTAGGTATGAGGTTTCCAGAGAGTGTAGAATGCAATAATAACGAGTGAATGGCTATCTGTGCATGAAAAAGAATGATGCTCTGACACAGTATTTCACCCCCAGCCCAGTCAACAAGAAAAGGCCCTTTGACTAGAAGTAAGACTCTGGAAAGAGTAGAAGATGCAGCCAGATAATGTGAACTTGAAGACAAGTCAGGGTGTTAACGAGCTGGAAGATGGTATCAGGATAAGTGCGGATGAGAGTGAGCGAAGAAGATGCAGACAAGTTGAGCCTGGTTCATTATTATTCTCTCCAGCATTCAGAGAGAAGAGGAAAAAGAAGACGTAGAGCAACTGCATCTGTCTCAGTCCTTAGTTCTGTACAGTTAGTCGAGAAGGAAGCGGGTGACAACAATCCAGGCAGTTGTTGCTTCCAGAGTTTCCACCTAACGTTGTCCTGATGTCCTGAGGGTATATCATTTTTCACATCTCTCAACCATCCATCCTAGGTATATGTCATGGTCGACAGGAGGAAGACGAAACCTCGACGTCGTCGCTGAAGTTGAAGTCGAAGTCGAAGTTGAAGTCGCAGTAAAGTTGAATCTCTTTAAGTCCCAAGGCACATGATATCAGGCTTGGCATTTCACTCCTCCACCTTCGATGCTTCTTGACGCTGTATACGCAACTCAACCGGCCAGGCTACGAGATACTGCGACTGAACCGCGCCCGTAGAGACCGCAGCACCTCGGACTTGTCTAGAGAAGCTGTTTCTTTAAGCTGACGTTTCTCTATATTTCTTCTTCTACCCTCCTTACTCTTGTCAATCGGGCCATCACGTCACCACCTAAACATGGCGGCACAAACCCCAGCCGTTGTCATGGACAAGTACGTTGGAAGGGAGATGCTGTCCCATTGACTCTGATTTGCATTGGCTAACCACTTTCTCTTGACAGTGGCACGGGTTACTCTAAGCTTGGTGAGCAGCAAACCCTTTAATCTCCGTTATATACCCCTCGTCTGTTTTCCGTTCGGGTCAACTCATACTCCTCCTCCCAACCAGGGTTCGCCGGAAACGACTCCCCTTCTTTCGTCTTCCCAACCGCGATAGCTACGAAATCTGGCGCAGGTGGTGCTCCAGGTACTGGCGCCGGGCGTCCGCCAGTTGCGAACAAACCTTCCTTCCTGACTGGCGGCGCGGGGCCAACATCTCAGCTATCTTCAAAGCGAGGTACCGAAGATCTAGATTTTTTTATCGGAGACGAGGCTCTTTCTGCCAGCTCTGGCCCGGGATATGGCATCCATTACCCTATTAGACATGGGCAGATTGAGAACTGGGACCACATGGAGAGGTTCTGGTCCAACTCCATCTTTAAGTACCTAAGAGTCGAGCCGGAGGACCACTATTTCCTATTGACCGAACCAGTAATAAACCCATACCCCTGCGCGACTCGCATATATACTTGATCAAGTTTACTAACTGCTACATATCCAGCCATTGAACCCGCCGGAGAACCGAGAAAACACAGCCGAGATCTTCTTCGAATCGTTCAATTGTGCGGGTCTATATATTGCTGTACAAGCCGTCCTTGCTCTTGCAGCTTCCTGGACGTCGTCAAAGGTCACGGATAGGTCGCTTACCGGTACCGTCATTGATTCAGGTGATGGTGTCACTCACGTCATCCCCGTGGCCGAAGGATACGTTATCGGCTCCTCAATCAAGAGTATCCCAATCGCAGGCCGAGATATTACCTACTTCGTTCAGAACCTCCTCCGAGACAGACATGAAGCGGATAGCTCACTGAAAACCGCAGAGAAGATCAAGGAAGAATACTGCTATGTTTGCCCAGATATCGTCAAGGAGTTCGCGCGGTACGACAGAGAGCCAGACCGATTTCTCAAGCACACTGTCACGTCCCCCAATGGGAGGACTGTCTCTATAGATGTTGGTTATGAACGATTCCTCGCACCCGAGATTTTCTTTAACCCTGAAATCTACTCCTCCGATTTCCTCACCCCGTTACCAACCGTTGTCGACGGTGTCATCCAGTCGTCTCCCATTGATGTTCGAAGAGGCCTGTACAAAAATATTGTCCTATCTGGTGGCTCTACTCTATACAAAGATTTCGGGCGCCGACTACAGCGTGACATCAGGCATCTTGTGGATGCTAGAATCCGCGCGTCCGAAGCTCGCAGTGGAGGAGCTAGGAGCGGCGGTTTGGAGGTCCAGGTCATAACCCATAAGAGGCAACGACACGGCCCATGGTTTGGCGGCAGTTTGCTAGGACAAACGCCCGAATTCCGCAGCTACTGCCACACCAAGGCAAGTATTCGCTTATCCGTTCTGTTCCCCTTAGGCAAGGAAGATCTATTCTAACCTCACTCCAATTCTAGGCTGAATATGATGAAATTGGTCCTTCTATTGTGAGAAGATTTGCTCTTCTAGGTGGACCTGGAAGCACATAGAGAGAGTTCCCTCCCCAAAATAAAACCCAACCCTAGCCATGCCATCTCTTCGCCATGTCGCAATGAATTACGTATGCGGCGATAGGCCTACTTCTAGATTTTAAATGTACCCGTTCACGAGTAACGTTTTTCTTCTGTAAATAAATATTATCAACGCAGAAGGACCCCCCCCCCCCCCCCAAAAAAAAAAAAAATAGCAGGTGCGTTAAATGCCCATTCAAATGCTTTCCAATAGTATACAGGGGGCCCACGGGGGTAGGGTATCGCTAGACTTTTCGCTATATTACAAAATATCATGCAAGCGGAATTCACAGTCGTGATATATGTGCAATGGCCATTGTAGCCTGACGACCTCTCTCACTCGGCCTTGCTCTCGACAACCTTTGTTAAAACAGCCACACTCTCTACGTGGCTCGTCTGCGGAAAGAAATCAAACCCTCTGATACTCTCAATATCATACCGGACTCCGTTCTTACCCTCCACCAAAACCCCAACATCTCGAGCTTGCGTATGAACATTGCAGCTAACATATAATACTCTGGTCGGCTTAAATGCAAGTAGTTGATTCAAAAAATTTGTATCGCACCCCTTTCGCGGCGGGTCTATGACAAGTAGCGTCTGGTCGGCTGGGTAGGGAATCTCCTTGAATAAATCTGCAGCATCCGCAGCAGCGAAGCCGGTGTTGGGCACTCTGCTGAGCTTAGCATTTTCGCGCGCACATTTAATGCTAGACACGGCGACGTCGATGCCAAGGGAGGAGCGGAATATGTCTGATAGAACGATCGTAAACAGCCCCGAACCACAGTATGCATCAAGGAGATATTTTAGTTTGGGGTTTGACACTTCAGGTGTTTCCAGCCCTGTTTTGCTCACATCTGATTTAGGCTCAGGGTGCAAGGCATTGTTTCGAACGTATCCTGTAAAGGCCTGCAGAATCGAGTTGTTATTTTGAAAGAAGGTTCCGGCAACATTGTGAAACTGGTAATTGTCAACATATTCAACTGAGATGCCGTTTTGATCCGTGATGTATGTCTTTTCCTCCACATAATCAGGGAACGTCTTTCGTATGACTTTATCATCCGACGGTAAAGCCTCGTTCTTCTCGTTCTTCTCTATCCTCTTCGTACTTTCCCGAATCAAAAGCGTGCCGCCGTATTTGTATTCGTGTAGGTTCGCTGCAACCCGTTTCCGCTCATTCTTTAACCCGCTCCTGACAATATCTGTTCCTAGCGGGCAATCTTCGATATCCATAACCTTCCGGCGTCCCTTGATCATAAACCCGATTGGGGGGATTTCAGGTGGCCCGTCTCCATGTTCTAGTTTCCGGTTGCGAGCGGGTTGGGTGAAGTGGGGAGTTAACTTGGTTCGGTATCCATATTGCATAGGTGAGCCCATCGTATCTCCAATTGCAGGTATGAGTTCTGGCAGTATCCCTGAGAAGTTGGCATATGCCTTTTCTATAATTCGTTTCTTATGCTGCAACTGGTCCTCGTACGGTATCATTTGTAGCTGGCATCCGGAACACTTCCCGAAATACTGGCACTTTATAAGGGAGTCGTCACGCTGAGGGGATGGCTTCACAATTTCGATAAGGTCTGTCAAACTATACGACTTGTGTATAATCGTCTTATATACTTTGACTCGAGCCGTCTCTCCAGGAAGCGCAAACGGGACGACGTAGACATGGTCGCCACTGGGCGAGAGCGCAAGGCCTTCTCCAGTCGAAGACATCTCAGAGACAGTCACTTCTGTTTCCGGGAATGGCGAGTCCTTCTTCCCTTCATGGATAACGGACGCAGTTATTTCTTCCTTCTCCTCCTGTTTCCCTCCATTTTCCTCGGACGATTGCCTACTCCTCTTTTCAAGTAGATTTTTCACATCCAATTCGACGACCTCATCTGCGCCTCCTTCATTTTTCGATTTATCTTTTCCTTTCTGCTTCTTTCTCTGCGGTTCCCTTCCCCTTTTAATTGGCGGCGCCTTTTCCTTGACAGGCATCTCAAAACACCCTTTTAGACGTATAGCGGGACGAATGGTAGAGTAGTAGCTTATCGAAAGCGTTGGAAGTCGTGTGACGGGTGCTCGTATTGTCAGAAATCTCTGAAATGTAGCAATTCGCGCGGCTCGTGGTCTGAGGAACATCACGGTCAAAAATTGAAACAGACGCAACGATTAACCGTTCGATATTTCGCGACCCAGATAAATTTCACTTTTATACCGAGTCTTGGCATACATCTTTCTTTCCACCCAAAAAAGTGACATTAATAATCAGTCATGTGATATCAACTGTGCTGGAAGAAGCCGAACGTCTCTAAAAATCGATGTTTAAAAGGATACACATCGGTCAGGCTACAGACACTAGGCTCAACTTTCATCCTGACCAGTTTAAACTCGATCTTTGTCTGCAAACTAGATATAACGAAACATGGAGAAAGAGCGTACGTATATATTGTTACTTTTTTTTTGTCTTGGCGATGTCGGCCCGGTAGAACTCTTAATCCGGAAAGTATTACCTAAGAAATGCTAGCTTCAAGAAATCCTTTCAATCTTCAATTGACCACGCGATTGAGAGACCAAATCCATTCCAATTCGTTCAGTGCACGTCTCGTCTTGAATCGATAATTGGTATCGAGGCCGTAATTGGCCTCGCGAGCTCCATCCGCCACAATGAGCGTCACACGACCGGCTAGATGCCTCTTCTGCACCTTTTCGAAGCCAAACCTCGTTCGATACCCTCGCCGACAGTTCCACACCACTCCAATACCGTGTGCTCCTCGGAAACCTAAGCATCAAAATGTCAAGGCCTCAGATGTCGAAGGCTGGCTGAAGGAAAACGTGCCGAAGCGAGAGGCGTATACCGATATCGACAAGGTCAATATGAAAGAGGAATACTCTGCAGAACAAATCAAGGCAATTGAGGCTGGAGAGAAAGCAATTCCTGATGAGGACATGGAAAAACAATCTCAATTGCGAGATGATCCATGGGCACTCAAGTATATCGACGATTTTTCCACCATCGAGCCTGTCGTCGACCACCACATCCGCGCTCCCATTACAAACTCCGACCCCAATTCCCGCCTAAAAACTGACGATGAAATAACCGAGGATGTGGCCAACTTTGTATCGGACCTGCCAGACGAACCTCTTACAGGGCCGGAATGGCTGAAGTTTATGGACAACATGCGGATGACAGTCGGCAAGGAGGAGGCTGAGCTTAACCCAAACAGCTCTCTCGTACCCGACGTTTTTGAACTCGGCGAAAATTTTAACAACATAGGCCGCCATAAAGCTCAGCTAATCACCGAATTCAAGACCCCGGAGCCGGAAATCCCAGAATTGACGAAAAAGTTGATGGTATTAACTGGCTATTCTGAACAACACATCAGGCGATTACGCACCAAGGTCCTTGTATGCCACGACGTCGTGAACCAAACTCGCCTTGGAAAAATTCGCAAAACCTACGTTCTTGTTGTCGCAGGCAATGGCGACGGTCTTCTTGGAATTGGTGAAGGAAAGGCAGACGAAATAGATGAGGCCAGAGTTCAGGCTGAATTCCGAGCTATGCGCAACATGCAGCCAATCCGTAGATATGAGAACCGAACGATATTTGGAGATGTAAAGGCGAAAGTGGCAGGGACGGAGTTGGTACTGATGAACCGACCACCAGGTATGTTTGCCATATATCTACCTCATCACTAGCATTCCCTTTGACGCTCCTTCGACGCTTACTAACATTTAACTCTAGGCTTTGGTCTTCGCTGCTCGCAACGTATCTGGGAAATGTGCCAGGTAGCTGGAATCAAGGACATAGCAGCCCGTGTTTCTCGTTCTCGAAACCCAATGAACACAGCGAAGGCGGCTTACAAGGCATTGATGAACCAAAAGGATCCCGAGGAAGTTGCCCGTGCCCGGGGCAAGAAGCTAGTCGACGTAAGAAAGGTGTACTACGCCGGAAACGTCTGAACGGGTTATACTCGCCAAACATCACGAAACCCAGCCATATTCGGCCTGCTGTATTACTATAGGATAGGATTGAAGTGTATTTATATAATTTTTAGACAGACTGTTATGTTCTATTTCTTGTGGTTCGACCAAGCTCGCACAAATAAATCCGACAACTAAATCTATTCCTAACTCCAGACTCCGTGTATGGCCGTCATTATAAGTTCTCACACAACACAGCCACCTTCCATAGACCTAGACCATGAAAAAGAACCGTTTGACTCGTTGTTCTCGCCGTTGGTATGTCTAGTTCTCTCCCGTCTCCCCCTCATCCCCGCCGTTATATATTTGCTGCTGCAGAACAATGCTGTACACGCTCGCCTTCAGCAGGGTATAAACCGTGGCTGTTTTCCGTTCCAGCGCACGCAGGGCATCGAGTGTATCAGAGGAAGGCTGAACAGCGAGGTCGTTGAGGGTCGTGGAGAGCTATATCATGGTTAGCTGGAACAGCCCATGTCTCAGGAGGCCATACCTTGTTCATGTTCTCGAGCAGTTTCGTGTATTCGTCCAACACCTCTTGCTCGAGCGGAGAGAGCAAGGGATTCTCGCGCACCAGCGGGTTATCCATTTCCATCACTGCAATCGTCGGAGCTGTTTGTATATTGTGTGCTTGGTTGTGGTGCAGTTAAGTAGGTGAGTAAGCGCCCAGGCGCCGCGTCACTGGGTCCAACTCCCCCAAGCCGCCAACTCTAACCTCACGACTCTCGACGACTTCTCGCCGGCTTCTCCCTGCATCTGCATCCCACGCCTGCATCGCATCCTCCAGCCGTACCTCTCGTTTGCTGCAGACAGATGACCAGTCTTCTCTCGTCAACGGTGCGAGTGCAAGCCTGTGGCCCGCTTGTTTCACCAGCGTTGATGCCAATGGTGCCGAGCCATTGCCCCATCACTCTCTAGCCCCTTCATCCTAGCTCGACTCCTCGCTCGCTCGCTCTCCCTATTCCATCCTCGCCCAGACGGAAAAAGAAAAGAGAGGACAACCGCCACATACTGGCCAATTGTCTACCACGGGCATCTTCCTGTTTTCCCGGCTTGCTAAATACTTTCCCTTGGTGATAAGACGGTCGAGGCATTGCTGAGGAACGGATCTAAGCGCTACGTCGCCTCAATCGTCGGCTATTCTGTTATTCACTGCTGCTCCTGCTGCTGCTGCTGCTGCTGCAAGACCAGAGCAGTATCGTCGTTATGACGCAGTTATTCAACTCCTCGACTCCTACAAACGCGAACTCGGAGAAACGGAATTTCCCCGGTATATCGTTGACTGGCAAGAAGCATGCTGGCGACTCCTCCCATTTTCCAACAAAACTACGCAACTTCTTTCGAATAAACAGCTCGTCTTCGAATACGAGCTCTACAAGCCAAGGAGGTACAGGACAGAACTCCCAGCAGACTAAGAACGCCAATCTTGCAGTGCCAAAGGCAGAGTCAAAGTTCCAGTCAAGATTCCTTCCACACATCGGCCGGAATCGATCTACCACAGTTGCCAGTGAAGGAAACCCTCTCGATGACGATGGAGTATCACCAACTGCTCATGCAAACCCTTATTTTGCACACCAGGGATATCCTGCCTTGAGGCATCGAAACGATGATAGCGTACCGTCAACCCCACCAGACACTCCAGGCATACACGTTGATGGAGCTCCGGGAGTAGAACAACCGACAGCAGCAAGCAAAGAGGAATTAGCAAGGAAACTAAGGAGAGTTGCGTCAGCGCCAAATGCGCAGGGCCTATTCGCAGGCGGGAAGGCGGATGATCGGCCTCGGACGGCCGAGCTAGGGAAAGAGCCGTTAGTTGAGCACTCTGGCAGCACGGCGAAGCTAGGCTTCGTCGAACAACCTACCTCCCAAAACCTCAGCGTCCCCGAGGCCGACCAGCTCGGACCTATCCCACTTCCGGGGCAAGTACGGAATTCCGCCGGATACAGACGAACATATAGTTCGAATTCGATAAAAGTCCGCAATGTGGAAGTCGGCCCCGGGAGCTTTGATAAGATCAAACTGATCGGAAAGGGAGATGTCGGTAAGGTATATTTGGTTAGGGAGAAGAAGTCCCAACGGCTATATGCTATGAAAGGTATTTTTCATACTATCTGCGTAGTTCTAAGGTTATGCCCTTTGCTAACTCCTGGTCCGAACATTCAGTGCTAAGCAAAAAGGAGATGATTAAGAGGAATAAAATAAAGCGTGCCCTCGCTGAACAGGAGATTCTTGCTACAAGTAACCATCCGTTCATCGTCACTCTATACCATTCCTTCCAGTCGGAGGATCATCTCTATCTGTGTATGGAGTACTGCAGTGGTGGTGAATTCTTCAGGGGTATGTAAAGTCGTCCTGTTTGGTTACGAGGAGTTACTAATAATTTTGTAGCCCTCCAAACGAGGCCTGGGAAATGCATTTCCGAAGATGACGCACGATTCTATGCCGCTGAAGTAACAGCTGCTCTTGAGTACCTTCATCTCATGGGTTTCATTTATCGCGACCTTAAACCAGAGAGTATGAGACTATCATCCCCAATCCTCACAGTTGATCATCTTTTGCTAACTAATATCCAGATATCCTCCTTCACCAGTCGGGGCACATTATGTTGTCAGATTTTGATCTCTCAAAACAATCTGGACCTGGAGGCGCACCAACAATGATAGTCGGCCGCAACGGAACTTCCGCCACCTCACTACCTACAATTGATACCAAGTCGTGTATCGCCGATTTCAGGACCAATTCCTTTGTTGGAACTGAAGAATACATAGCGCCAGAAGTTATCAAAGGAAACGGTCACACTAGCGCAGTAGACTGGTGGACGTTGGGTATCCTCATCTACGAAATGCTCTACGGTACAACGCCATTTAAAGGCAAAAACAGAAACGCGACATTTGCAAACATCTTAAGGGATGAGGTTCCTTTCCCTGAAAATGCCAATGCACAGCAACTTTCCAAGTAAGATATCCTTCCTCCGTATCTTTCTGGCGTACTAACCCACCGTACCGATAGCCTCTGTAAAGGTCTCATACGCAAGCTTCTTATAAAAGATGAATGTCGACGACTCGGCGCTCGTGCCGGCGCTTCCGACGTCAAAACACATCCTTTCTTCAGACCCACTCAATGGGCTTTGATCAGACATATGAAACCTCCTATGATTCCCCATCAGGGCAGAGCCATCGATACAGTCAACTTCAGGAATGTCAAGGAGAGCGCTAGCGTCGATATTGGCGGCTCAAATAACTTGGCTGGCGTACCGATGGACTCAGGACTAGCAACTCCGTCTGGAGAAGTCGTTGACCCGTTCGAAGATTTCAACAGTGTTACACTTCACCACGAAGGTGACTATCATGACAACCATCTGGTTGATGATAGTAATACCCACAAGAGCTAGCTCGCTTTCAACTCTAGCTCCCTGTCTATCTGATCTCACTTATTCATCCCGCCATTACCCAACCAAGCTCCTCTCGGTCACCATGCGGCCATTTTATTAAGCTTTAACTACGTATGGGCTATGAATTTTTCTATTACATATTTCGACCGCGTCATACACCGAGGCGTTTGGTATCGTCCTTGATTCGCCGCATTTTACGCAGCCATCATCCCCCCTTCATGCAAATATAGTCTGTGCTTGATGATCTTTAAATTTGGCACAGCGAGCGCTAGCTACTGTTTGTCATTGATGAGATGCACGCCTAAAAAATATTAGTTGGCTCTCGTTTTGTTTTTTGCTTGTTTGCTCTAGTATCTATGCGCATGGTACGTGATATCTCTGGTTTTGACGGGTGTAGGCGCGATGGCGTCATGACATTGCATTGAGTGTATCATTTTTACTGTCTGGTTTGCGCCTTCTCGGATTGTTTTTCTCCTGTTGAAGCTATCGTATCATATAGTATAGGCATATCTTGTATGCCGGTAAGGCGGGTGTAAATCGTTTTTGTCATTTGAAATACAACCACCCGTTTATCTAGATTTATGCTCTCACAGTAATTCCACATCCACCTAGATAAATACCAGCTCAACTCTCAATGATTTCCCACTTTTAAGCCCTCTTCCCCTTACCACCATCCAAAACACCAAGCGCTGCAACACCCACAGCCATAACAACAGGTGCATAAGTCCAATGATTCCACTCTCCAGCACCATTTACTGCGCAAACCACGCCATCCGCAAACGCAACACCACTCACGCCGAGTAAGATCCATCCTAGCGCCTTTCGTTCTCCCAAACACGCAGTGGCATATATAGCCAGCCCCATGAACACGTCTCGCACACCATAGACTGCCATTAAACTGTTAAACAGCGTTCTCTCGGGTCCAGAAGTTGGTGGCGAAAGCTCAAAAAACGAAACACCGTGATCAGGGCGCAGGATAGCATTGATGCCGAACCTGACACACATTGTTGCGAATACGTTGGCGGCAATTAGGACCGGGTATGAATTAGAGATCGCCATCTTGTCCTGAAATGTATGGTATCAATTAAAGGATTCTGTGTCGTGTTATTGATTGTTAGTGCTCACAGTTATATACCTAAATACTGAACTTGATGCCTTCTCTCACCTCTTCCGTTTTATAGCGATGTCACTAGATGTTCTTGTAGTAATTACTGCCGTTGAGATGCGTTGATAGTCACGGAACTATTCGATCGACGAATATATAGAATATCGACTGGTCGTCTTGAGGAATGGTTGTTATTTACTTATATAAAGCTCTTCACGTCCTATTTTAGCCTAGCAACTAGGCAGCAAACAGGCTAAATCCTTCATGCATATATTCTTCCCAGCAACACCCTTGCCATAGGATCAAAGGATCAATATGCCGAGAAAGAGGACTTGGCTTGATATTCAATACTAAGCAAATTTTATTTAATAAATTCTTTTGAGTATATCCATGTATCGACGCTTATTTATGCAACTTTGCAATATATTCAAAGCAGCTCTATAGACTTTTTATTACCCTAATCAACATAATAGCAGAGCTGTTTACCATCAGCCCTATATTTTTTTTAACGGCCCATCCTCCTTTCTCAAAAAGCGAGGATTCTGCTAATTCGTTGTATGCATATGGCCGGCGTGGAATCTGGCCTGCGGCCCCCTTCCTAGGGGGTTTAACGGGTATTGCAGAGAGTGGACGTTTTTGAAGCTGTCAGAGGTGACCTTTTAACGAGGACATGTTCTGGCCAGGAAAATGGAGGTGATCAAAAATTCCTATTTGGGTCGTTATGAGGGAGTTGGATTTTGATGCCTGGGAGATAATTCAGCTGGGTCCCCGCTCTGGTCCTGATGTAGCACTTCCTGAGGCTGCGGTTGTACCTGGGTTAATTCATGCTGCCTCTTCTTTTCGTCAACGGTCAAATCGCTCGATGCCGGATTAACTCTGACAAACAGTACAATAATCAACAGCGCGACACTCGCACAAGCGGTATTAAACCAAAAGACAACCTGGTAGCTCTTCTTTCTTCCTTGTCCCACAGTCGCTACCTGTGCAACATCTGCAAATCCAAGTAGCACTGCAATACTCAAAAATAAGACAGAATTTATTAGAGCACCAGCTAACCCCTGGCGATGTTTTGGTTGACTTGTAGTGATGAAGATGTTGGTGATGTTAAATGTAACGTCGATGCCGAGAGTGGCACCAATCATTGCGGGGAAAGCATATGCCCAGTAGCTTGCACCGTCGGGCATTATTGCAAAAAGAAGGCCTGCTAATATCCAGCCTATGCCGGAGACGATAAGGAGAACTGTTCCGGAGACCAGGTGAAGACATATTCCGACCATGATGGGAAACGCAAAGCCGCCCACCACCATCGGGGTACACCAAGCGACGACCTGTAGAGATGTGGCGCCCATAATGTGCACCATGCTATGAGAAAACGTTAGTAGTGTTATCCATGGGAGGAATTGTGGGGTGGGAGCATACTATAAAGTTCCGTAGAGCAGAAATACTCCCAAACATCCATAAAAGAAGAGCAGTGCCATCACCATTGCCTTCATATACGGTGCATCGAACAGGTCGAACGGTAATAACGGCCACTCAGCAACCCATCCTTCAACATAGACCGCTCCAGCCAAAACCACGCATCCGATAATGAAGCAGACGTAAATATACGGCGTCCTCCATCCGTCGGATGCATGGGCGCTATCTGTAATGGCAAACACGGAGAGCGTTAGACCCACAACAATGAGTATTGCCCCCAGGTAGTCCATCTTAACACCCTGTTTCCTCCTCTCGGCAGCATCAGAAGGGACGAAGAAGAAAGAACTCGCGGTCGTAATGGCGGCGAGGATGGCGCCGATCCAAAAATACCACTGCCAGGCGAGATATTGAGCAGCCAACCCCGAACAGAAGATCCCCACGAAGAACCCGAAAACCGCACAGGTTCCGTAGACACTGAATACCAGATTCTTCCGTGGACCAGGCCGATACACGATCGACAACAACATCATTCCGGACGGCAAGTAGGCTGCCGGACCAAGGCCTTGCAGTGCTCGACATAAGATGAGCATGATTCGGTTTTTCGAGAAGCCAGCAATCACTGACCAGATACACAGCCAGCCCATACCACCCACATACATGTAGTAGCCGCCTATCATGTCCGCTAGACGCCCAGAGATAAGAAGCGTGGAAGCTACCACGAGCGGAAAGGCACTGGCCGGCCACACAGCAGAGGCATCGGGAATATCGAATTCGTCAATCAGCCTCGGTATTATGACATTAAATCCGGATATAAAATATTCCTAATCTTTCATCAGTTCCAGGCCGTAATTGTTTTTGGAAAGGGAGAAGATGACCAACCGTTAACACTTGAGACATGACAATAGAAAAACAAAACGCGACCTCCGCGGCAAAATTTTTGAAAACAGCTGGCCGCTGTCTGCCCAGTTTTTCTATATCAGCTTCTGGGCCAATGGCACCCTCTGCATCGTACTCTTCAGAAGCACACGGCGCTTGCCGTGTGTACGTCGAGGACGATAGACGGCGAATAGATGCAGTGATCGATCGTGGCCCATGTCCATGTTCTCTTCCCTCCTCTTCCTGTCCTTGTTGATTCTCATCTGTCCAAACCTGACGGGGTATACCCGACTCCTTCTTCGCCCAAAACCGCCAGCGGCTGGGTCGTTCACGGCCAGACATCTCAGCCACTGTATCTTCTTGCATCCGCGAGCTCTTCTGAACACAGTGAAGTAAACAAAGACCGTATAGTTGGACGATCAAGGCTGTACAAAACTACGCCAAGAAGATAAATTCGCTTTATCCACGCATGCAGTAAACGTCGTTTCCCTCAACCATAGGCAGAGTAACCTAGAGATATAGAAGTGTATATGCAGAGCTCATAAAACCTAGCCTTGTGTCGAAGCAACATCCCCTCGTCAGAAAGCCGTTGCAGCTATGCCTCAAAAGGGTAAGTATACACGGGTATGCTTTACTAAACAAGCATGGGAGGGACCCTGATGGAGAGAGGAATATAAAAATAGACGCTCGTGGGGTGGCCTGCCTTGTGTCTTGGAAAAATGACAGAAATATAGAAAGAAAACGCTCTTAATCGTCATAAGAGGCCAGGAAACTTAAGAAACGCGTAAGGTTATCGAGACCTTAGCGAGCACGGAGGATGGCTGGTGCTTTTTCGAAGGCGGTTATAGCGCGAAGCAGAGGAAGAATAAAAGCGGAAAAAAAGCGGAAAATATCCCGGGAATAGGGCCAGTATAAACTTATATCAGCCGGGGTGGACCGACTAACTAAGGGTTGCATCATCAAGACGAGGTCTGAGAACAGGAAGCATGGATATCGAGGTTCAAGTGGACAGTGGCGCCGTTCCAGCACCTCCGGCGTGCAGGCATCTGGTTTCCCTGGCCCTGGCTCGAGGTGCAATCTCTTCTCTTCTCTACCATTTTCTTTACCACTTCTTTACCATCTTTTTACCATCTTTTTACCATATTTTTACTTATATCGAGGAGGCAAAAGATGAGATGCGGTTGGCCTTTCTCGATTGGGAAACCAAGATGCCACGTGAAAGTAGTCTTGGCATCGGAGTTTTCTTTTTCCGTTCATGCTTACATAATATATTAAACCTCCAACATTTAGATCCCTGGATATAACGAAGATGTTTTATGAGATGTTTTATGGGATGGAAGGCGAGACAGGGTGAAAAGACGCATGCACTGGGAGTCGTGGTCGGCACGATAAAGAAAAAGAGTCATATCTTATTGAGTTAACTGCCCTGTACCGTCATTTCAGCTCAATATCCCGGCCCCAGGTGACAGCAGCCCTCGCTCTCGACAAGCTGGATGAGAAGAAAAGAAAACAGATTCCGCCCCCCCGGCCACTCCGACTCTGGCGTGATTTAGCTTCAACGTATCAATACGAGCACTAAGAGAGATACATAAAAAGGAATGGGTAAGGAATGCAACTTTCAGGCAGAAGGGTGTCGTCACATCATGTCATCGTCAACTATTAACTGCTATCAACTCCATAACTGAACGCAATGCACAATTAAGAAAGGCAATAAAACAATGAGGAACACAAGAGTAGATGAGGGAGAGGAGGAGATAGAAGATGGTAACAAACCCTTTAACCAAAGGCTCGGCGCTCGCGCTCCTTGCGATATTTGTCTAGCGCCACCGAGTCCTCGTCGCGGAGAAGCTTAAAGAACCGGCGCACGTCCATCGGATTGGGATCTGGTCGGCGTCTAAGCAAGTCCATCCATGTGGACTCGGTATTGGCTGTTGACTTTCCGGTCTCCGTCTTTTCGTCCTTATTGTTGTTGGATTCCGTCTGACTGGCTCGTCCAGGGCTCCCATCCACATCCCCGCCCCCATCAAAGGGTGGTAAATAACCGTGAGCGTTGACCTTCTGTTCAATTGCAAGCGTCTCCACTTTTCTAGAGTCTCGCTTTCTACAGTTCTGCCTGCAGGGTGTGAAAGAGAGTGGGCTCTGTTGTAAGGTGCTTAGTTTCTTTGGCGACGTGTGATCCTTCGAGGACCCGACAGCAGCGGGATTTCGGGATGTTGTCGGTGCTTTGGTGGCGGTGGTGCCTTGTCGGGGGCCCTTAGGGTCTACTATTTCGAGTCGAGCGCTTGCCCTTGCTCGTGGCACTTCAATCCCAGAGCTGGTCATGTATTCAAAGGTACCCTGGGAGCTACCGCCATTGTCGGAACGCCGGGAATAATTATCGAGTTTGCGGCCCTTGTGCGTGCCTAGCCGGGTCATATGCGCTGTCACTTTGGCCAATTCCTGGAAGAGCAATCCAAGGGGCTCGTTACGCTTAGCAGCCGCCTCGATCTTCTGATAAATTGCATTCAGCTCTGGAGGAGGCACCCAGGTATTGTTTGGCTCAGCCACCGTCTGGCCAGTGGGTGAAGTTATGATTCTCATGTCATCGTCATCATCATCATCATCGTTAATCTTGTCAAAGATTCCTCCTGTCGGATTAAAACCTGGCGTCGTCAAGTTATTTGCAGTTCCAAGTTGTGGTAGGCCTGCCAGATATCCATTATCACAGTAAGGCTCCGGGGATAGATACGGTGACTCGCTCATTTGGATAGGGGACATGAAGCCATACGCATCGCTTACACTGAACGAGCTCCCTCCCGTATCTGGTGGCCCGGACCTATGGTAGGCGCTCTGGAAATTCACGCTTGGAGTACAGGGTGCAGCCGCGATATAATCTTGGGCACCTGCATTTGGGAACTTCGATTGAGCTTTGGTTGTCATTGCAGGCTCACTGCTGGGGGCAGTCCGCAAGATTGTCTCAAGGTTCTCTTTAAGTACTCTAGCAGCGTCGAGCTTTGTAACTAGCTCCATTCGCTGTATAACGAGAATTTTCTTGCTGGCAGGGTCAATATCCCAAGTGTGTACGGCCATGTATCGATCCAAGTTCGAGAGCTGTGTGGAGGTCGTTTCGAACTCTTGAATGGCGTTCTCAAACATATTGTTAAGGCCACGAGTATCGATAACTGGAGTCATGCTCTGTGCTAGGTTTGCCCCTGGGGTCGTAGGACCGATAAAAGGGTTGAAGGCACCTGGGGCCTGGTACATCTGGACTGGGTTTATTATTCCCAACCCTGGGGTTGTGGGATATGGCCCAATGTTACAAACCGGGCCCACGTACTGAGTCTGGGATGCCCCCTGACCTTGGTCAGAGGCAAGCTGTGGAATACCTGCTTGGGTATAATACTGTTGAAGGTTAGGAAACGGAAAGCCAGGCTGATCCGTCTGGCCTTGTGACATTGATATCCCGTCCATCCCCAAGTTCCCTAGATTCGAAATGAAGTTCAGACTCCCCAGCTGGCCTGGTGTCGTGGAGTTGATAGTACCAGATGAAGCTACCGCGGGCGTCTGATATCGAGTACTTCCCACTATAGTGGTCCCTTTATTAATTTGACTGGTGGCAGAATCCCGCCGTCTACTGGCCTCTGGCCGGTTATTATTATCCATTGTCGTACGGGTACGCCGACGTCTTTGGGATCCACCGTCAGCCTTCGACCCTTCTTCCTTGACGATTTTAGGGTGATTTGAGACGCTCGGATTTTGTTGGCTTGCGGGCTCTGACCGCTTCACCGGTGGTTTGAACTCTGGTGTGGGGCTTGCTTGTATGCTCATTGGGACTATACGGCCACCAGCAGTAACTCGATGATGCTTCGGTGAAGCATGCTCCTTTAAAAATCGAGCAAACCCTTCGTTCGTCTGGGCGGTATTTCCTTCAGGAGCGTTTTTTGGCTGACGTATCGGAAATTGGACATGTGTTGACAGGGATGTATGGTAGCTTGCCTCTGTGTCCATCGACATGTTCGTAGACGTCCGAGTATGGTTGACTGATCTTTCTCTCAACACGCAGGAGCCGGATCCCAAGGATCTCCGTGCTATAAAAACAAAAAAGAGAAAAAAATCAGTATACCTGCAACCCCCACGATGTTGTTACAGATTCATTTTACTTACCACTGCCGAAGAGGCTACCAATATTTAGCCGCCTTGGGCTATCCTTCTGTCCCAACTGTTGCCCAATATTCAATAACGTTTGAATATCATATTTTCTGGGCTTCATTTTTGTGATACTAGAAGATAGGCTGCCTTCGGTAGTCATCTGGGCAGACTCTGTATCTTCAAATATTTGGAGACGATTCTTAGATTGGCCTTCATTCCCAATATTTAAAGCCCCTTGGAGAAGCGACGACGGGGCTGGAGAAAAGAAATGATAAGTTAACGTGGTCTTTAGTGTATATACTGAATATGATGGACTTACCAGGCCCCTGAGCCAGAGCTGCAGCCATCGCTTTTGATAGCTGTTTAGTGGCCACCTTCAGTCGCCGTGTGTTGATTCCGGGGGTATGGCAGCGGTAGTATCCAACTTTCAACCGTCTTCATACAGTAACAGCAGGGAAATATTGTTGATTCCTCCTTCGCCCGTCTGAAGCTGCAAAGAACAGTCGATGACCCGTTACTAGGAGGCGTGTGTTTTCGTCCGTTGCTTGCCTCTCCGGCCACCCAGCTTCAGAGACCTTCACTATCAAAGATATCCGAACTGGGTGCTATTTGAAGTGAAATCTGAGCAGGTAACTTGATTTTCTGCAGTATACCCTTGATATCAAGATCTAAACAGCTGGAAGTTGACGAGTACTGGACACCCCTACTGGAATAGGGTCAAGAATGAGGATGACAGAGCAAATAAGAAGCTGACAGCCTTTCTGATGGCGCAGTTTATGCAGAAAAGCTTCTCTTGGTCTGATAGATGGGCTGGAAAATGGCGGTTTTCCTGCTGTAAAGAGGCTGCTCCTGCAATATGGAAGGAAGGGAAGAGAGCGAGATAGAGAACTGGAAGGAAGAGTCACAGAGTAGGAGATAGAAAGAAGAAGTGAGACGGAAGCGAAGAAAAGGAAGAAAGAAGAGGAAGCGAGCTAGACAGAGTGAGAGGACCAGCTGTCTTGCCTGGGCGTGTTGTTTTATTATCAGGGAGCATCGTCGGCGCAGCAACAACACCTACACACTAATAACAATAACAACATCATTGTTGTCCCATTCAGGGTATTGATATTGTGAATAACCAATATGATATTGTCACTATGAGTCTTATTGTGCGGCATGACAATGGAAGTAGGTTTCATCTTTAGAATAAATCAACTGCCACATTTGAATATATTGAAGCTACTCCGGACAATAACACAAAGAACTACAGGATATAATTGCTGATAAAACACCCATGCATGACTTAGAAGCTTGTCATTGACTCCGTAAATATATTTCAATGCTCCACCTACTGCCAAATACTAGTCAAGAGAAAGACAGGGGATACCGAAAGCCGAAGCACCAATAATTGATAGGGTTAAAGATTAAACAGTTTCACAGTCTCTGGCCGGATTAGCAGCAGGGCTCAACAATGGCTCCGTATCACTATCATCGCCAGTGGTTTCCGTACAAAAGCTGCGATTAGGACTGATCCCCCTCCTGCCATATCTGCGTGTCAACCAACTCCAAAATTCCATCATCACTGGTGCCGTCCGTAATTGTTATTACAGGGCGGACCAGGATTGCCTCTCCGTTGTTTATTCGCATATTATTAGAGCGCTGCCTAATCAACTCAACCAGCGAATCTAGAAGGGGCGCGAGACCTATAACTGTAACTATAATCGTAAAAAGCAGCAATTTAACCGGCCTATCTGTCGGACAATGTTTTTCTGAAGGAGTGGCAGTGTAGGGGTAGCAGAAGCTGCTATCGCTGTAACATTCCAGGCACCACTCCGGATAAGACTTCATGTTTTCTACCATCTTGGAGACAAATTCCTTGTAAGGCATCGCAGTCTGAGAGAGGCTATTTCCAAACATCGGATAGGATTTAAAAAGCGTCTCTGGGTCAGCAGCATTGGTTCCATTTCGGAGCGAGAATCGGACCATCAGCTTTGTGTCGTTGGTAGGGTATTCGATAGGCCCGCCGTCTTCCTCGACACTAAATAGCTCGATCATCATCGATGCTCCAGGATTGGGGATACCGTTCAAGTCGTCTCGATGTTAAGGTGAAACGGCAACGTTTATGAAGGCCATCATGGACTCGTGCCCTCCAAAAATTAGAGACAATTTATTAGATGCACCTTTCGTGGCCTCATTATCCCTGAGCGCATGCAAGACCATATGAGCCAATGTTTTGCCCCCGATGGCAAGAAGTCCATTCCTACCCAAGATGTTGTCTTCACCCCTCGAAGTAGCATGCGCCCATTGGTTTGCGAGGTGGCGTGCTTGGCCTATATCAGCACTAGAAATTGTGCCTCGGGCGGTTGAGTTGTGGAGGTACTGGTAGCTAAGATACTCGTAAATCATAGGTGCATTGAGTAGGCTTAACATGCTGCGGTCGTAAACGTTGAACAGCAACTGTGGATATAAATCTTTATAGAACGAGTCGGCTTGTTCAATAATCTTCTTGTACTCTGGAGTGAAGAAGAAGTTCAAAACTCCAGCCAAATGTAGTGGGCAATGCATATTCCCAGAAATATAGGCGGACGTAGGGTCATCGAAGCTATAGGTCGAGATGAGTGGATATTGGTACCCGTTTAATGGACAGTCAACCAGGCTGCCATTGACCTCTGCCATATTACTCGGGAGTCTAACGGCCAGGGATGGAGGGTAAAGGCCCTGCATAAACGCTTGGGCAGACGCGACCATATTTTCGGCGGACACCGTAGAAACGCTAACCTGACTATTTTCCAACGAGACCGACAAGCCTTGGATCCTAGACAAGGATAGGCTGGGGTTTGAGCTCGGCATAATGTAACGGCGTCTAAACGCAGAACCGGCCCCAGCTAACTGTTGAGCACCGAGGGGTGTAAGAGTCCCGGCTGCGGGCAAGCCATAAGGCACACTTTCTCCGTATCTTGTAAAGACGACTGACCCCCACACAACCTGCCGGGGAGTGTTCTGGGCCCAAGAGGCCTCAAGTAGTGAGATGATCAATGAGAAATAGAAAAATAGATACATGTTGGCAGCAGCATCTAGTGTACTCAATACTTGGACAAATATCTTTTGGGGATGCGCAGCCTTGAAATAAGAGAGAAGTGTCCCGGTCGAAACCATTGAGCTGCAAGAATCCAACCTGGATGAGAGTAGAGAGTGCTTAGGAAGTCCGGGGCGCCAGGCTATTTTCAACCCGTCAGTCAACAAAGGAGAACTTGGTTTTAAACGGCCAGCAGAGCAGGAGCGCCTCGAACCCCAAATGTTCAACGTAAATCCCAAGACACCTCCGATATCTGATGACTAGTGTCATGTTTGATCCAAGCAAGATCAGAATCTCCGGAAAATGCAGACTACGGAGATATTGTACTGAGATATCACTGCGTATCATGATATCATGATATCCAGGTGCCAACAACATATTGGCGTCCTCCGTACGGAGTATATATAACAAGTACTCAGTACTGTAGGTTCATCTCCTACCCAGGTGACGAGTATCGACTGAGATAATATCCATTGCCATCAAGCAACCAGGCTCCTCGTGGATATCATCGTAGGTAAAAGTCGTAGCAACTGTATATCAAGAATGTTGAAGTAAGAACTGATATGTCCCAAAACGGGCTAGTTAGGGCATGGAGACCAGCCCTAAGGAAGCCCTAGAAAGCGTCCCAAAGGAGCTAGCCCTAAGTCAGCCCTACTTCTGCGCCCTATCCCTAAACCCTCATTACTGCTTCTGGGAGAAAAGCCCTGATATCTCGACGCTCTGAAGCCCTAGTCAGCCAGTCAGCATGACCGATCAGCAAGCCGGAGATCTGCCCAGAGACGACGAGTCGGCCACCGACAGGCCACCTTCGACTGCAACGCCTTTAACGGAAGGCAATGGTATGATTTTTTCAAAGCGAAACCCTGCTGCCTCTTACGCATAGCCCATCTGCCTTTCCCCCCTCCCAAATCGTGGTCTTTCCTGCATTGGCGTTATGGGAGAGCTGGTATCTAACTATCAACATTATAGAACAATTGAAATCAACCCGCCCACTCCAGGATGACGATGCATCCTTACTTCCAGACGCGAAGCGACGACGGACGGACGCGCCTGGCGGGGCTGCTGCCGTCTACGAAGTCGCTGGAGCTGCACTGGTGCCATCGGCGAACCACCAGGATGACCCAAGTACATCCTCGCTCGCTGCCGTGAAGAGTACCCCAACAGGCGCTATAGGGCTGGATGTTAAGCGTAACCAGATCAAGGAGGAACTGGAGGACGCACTGAGACCAACCACCCAGGCATCATCGGCGGAAAACGTAGCTGAGGCTATATCTCACCTCCTTGACCAGACACGGAGGGTAGAAGATGCTAGCAAGCAACAGGTCGGGCATGCTGAGCCCTCTAACTCGACGTTCCTAAAGGCAAACTCGAATCTAAAGTTGCAGAGTCTCCCGATTCTTGATAACCTGGTGAGTAGATGCTACGCTTCAATGGTTGGTCTACATGCTAATGCTCTATTGCTAGTCTACTCAGATGCTCTGCTTCGTCGCCCGTACAAACTTTCAAGACCTTAGTACGCTAGTGTTGGACCCTCAGTCTGAGAATGCGCAGTCGTATTCCACCTTACGCTCCCTATTCGACCATACCAAGAAGGTTTACACAACAACCCAATCCTTCCTGTCCGCGTCGGATCTGGGGTTCACGGACTCCAGTCAGGTTGAAATAATCCGAAAGGCAAACCTGGCGTCATTCGTGTTCAGTCTGTTTGGAACTCAGGAGATAGGGTTGTCCGACCTGCATGACCACTTCCTGGATATATTCGTTCCAGAAGGTGGACGGCTCCTTAAAAGTCAAGCTGCCCTATTTCTAGAACTGAAAACGCAAACATTCATTGCCGCCATGAACAACCCAGCTCGACCAAAAGCTGATATTTTATACGAGTTGTTTCCCGATAACCTTGGTGTCAAGCTACTGGCCCGAAGACCTGGTACTCGACACCCTGCTCCAAGCGAGACCGATTTCGTTAAAAGAGCCTGGTCGCGACGGGATATCCTTCTGGGAGAAATAAATAACCCAGACTCGGCCAATACGTTGTCTGAAAAATACCTCTGGCAAGACTTCTTAAGAGATGTTAGCATCTATGTGAGCAAGAATATCGATTCTATCACCACTCAACAGGTTTGTTGCCCTATATTATTGCAAGTGTGTGGGGTATACAAGTACTTACGATTAACAGGCCAAACGATCCAACAAAATAAGATCACCAACTTCGCCGCAGGAAGAGGAGATAGAATCCCCAGGCATTGCCCTGGAGACGCAATTTCCTGTAGCTCCTCCAAACCCACCAGAGCCGGCTCCTGTTGAACGGAGGATTGGAAAGGTTGACCTTGTCGCAAGAGCTGCTCGTGCTGCACAGATTGCTCTTCAAGGTCAAGGCGTGAGGAGAGCCAGCGCTCCTACCGCTCCTCCAGTCAATCAACCTCAGTCCTTGCAACAGCAACCACCACAGCAACAGCAGCAGCAGCAACAACAGCCACAGCAACAGTCACAACAACAACTACAGCCACAGCAGCAGCAGCAGCAACTACAGGCTCCAGCTGTAACTCAGGCGTCATCTCCACCTCCGCCTCTACAACAGACAGCCCCCCAACCAGCATCACAAAACCAGCCTACCACCCAAGCCTCCTTTACTAATTATGCTCCTGCTCCTACATCTTCCGCGCCGCAGTCAACACATCTTCCATTCCTTCAAAGCCACTTCCAGTTCCAGCAATATAGCCCACAGGTACCGCCTGAACCTTCGGCTATAAGGGCAAATGCTGCATCCGCCAGTTATGGATACATGCCAGGAGTCCCCCATTACTCACAATCTGAGCCCACCCAAATTCTCTACGAACGTGCCAGGCTTGCAACTACCACACGATCTTCCCCAAGTAGTCGTCGTGCAGGTCTCCCTAGCCAACGACGTCCATGGACCACGGAAGAAGAGAATGCCTTGATGGCAGGACTTGATCGCGTCAAAGGGCCTCACTGGAGCCAGATACTATCAATGTTTGGGCCCGGGGGTACCATCAGTGAAGCTCTCAAAGACCGTAACCAAGTCCAACTCAAGGACAAAGCACGCAACCTCAAGCTATTCTTCTTAAAGAGCGGAATAGAAGTTCCATATTACCTCAAGTTCGTCACTGGGGAGCTCAAAACTCGTGCACCAGCACAGGCTGCAAAGCAGGAGGCGCGAGAAAGGGAGCGTCAACAGGGCGAAGAGGATAAAGCGCATGTAGAGGGGATTGAAGGGATGATGGCGCTTGCTGGAGCCCATGCATCAGCCTCCGTTGAGCCCTCTATCGGGAGTATAGAGTCGCATCCCAACACGCAACCAAGCACGCCGGTCGTCCTTCCACAGCAACAGGAGATGCATCATCAGCCTGACCAAGACCAGCATTCAGCTGAACGGTCCGCCGAACAAGTGCTATATCAAAGTCTGACCCAAGACCAAAAGTCAGACAGCATGCAGATGGATTCTCAACGCAATTACGTGGATCCTTCTCTGTAAACTTGCTATTCCCTCCTGGATTGTGTATAGGAGATACATGGTTTGATGAAGGATCACTTGGTTTCAATGGTTTATACGGTGGTAATTGTTCATTGCGGGAGCGTTCACGGCGTCTCAACTTGTTTATTTTAGCGCTTTACTGTTATACAACAGTCTACCATGTATATCTATGTCCTTAATTCGGGTTATGCCCGGGGCTTTATTCCTATTGCTCGTCCCTGGTTCCGAGTAAACTTTTCGCCTCATCCCTAGCAGTAACCGACTTCACAACCACTTTTGTAACCTGCCGGGATATGCGAGACAAGAGAACCCTCGCCTTGAATACCGCACAGTATCCCCTGCAAAAAGATAAAGAGAAAAAACCAGTCTGTGCTGGCGACCGACTGGTGTTGCTGGCGTTGGATTTCGTGCAGGCTGACTGCTGCATCCCAGAGCGACTAGCCAGCTACGAGCATCCCCAGTGCCAAAGATTTCGACCATCCGTTCAACCTGCTGCCTCAAACACAGGATTCCATCCCATCTCTTTATCCTCATATACCTTGACGGCTTCAGCATCTCTCGACAAAGAACTACCGTCCTTCAAAGAACGGCGCGCGTCTCAGCGAAGCTCACCGCATCCTTGCCCTTAAGCTCTTATTACCTTCACCGTGCATACACACATACATATCACTATGGCCGAATCAGATTCATCACAGCCACCACCTCCACAACCACAGTCGAATCAGGCGGACGTCGCACAGCCATCATCACAAACTGTGGCCCAGGATTCCATGAGCCCAGCACCAAAGGCTAGCACTTCGGCCTCGCCACCGCAGACGCAGATATCTCCAACGCTACCACAGGAGACAGCACCTTCAGCAACCCAGAGCAACTCCCAGTCACCCATAAAACGGCAATCCCCAAGTTCTAACCCGGCATCTGAGCCTGCAGTGACTGCAGGAGGTGGGGAAGGGATACCAGCTGCAACCGAGCCGAAGGATGACGATATAAGTTCAAGAGACACCGGTATCAAAGTCAACTCGACGGGAGATATCACCATGGGCGGAACAGAGCCAGAAGCCGGAGATTCTGCGGCACCTGAAGCCCCTGGAGTTGCTGATGCTGCAGGTACGGCGCCGACGAACAGTGCCCCAGCTGCTGCGGTGCCTACAGGGCTCAACGGGATCGAATCGATAATACCTCCGTCCAAGAAAGATACAAGCTTGAGAGAGTTTCTGGGTCAGATGGACGACTTTGCGCCTATTGTATGTTTGATTTATTATCATCTTACCTCCTACCCTGGGCTATATCAGATCACCCTCGTTTCATCATTATATCATGATATATTGGAGGCAAAAGTCTCGCATATCTCTTAATACAAAGATGAATAGCTAACCTGTTTAAACTACAGATCCCAGATGCCGTGACTGCCCATTATCTTACCGTTGCCGGCCTTCCACCACCAGGAATCGGACCAAACCACACCCCACCTCATCTCGCTCGCCTGCTTGCCCTAGCGACCCAAAAATTCATTGCAGATATTGCTGCGGACTCGTACCAATATTCCCGAATCCGCAGCTCGAACAGTGCCTCGTCCAACAACCCCATGGGCAGTATCAACGTAACTGCAGGTCTCAGTAACGTTGCTCAAGGTGGTCAACCCGGCGGTGCTGGCACTGCTGGAGCTGCCGGAGCTGGTGACGGAGGTAGCAAGGGAAAATTAGGAACTGGCGGATTACACCTTGGTGTTCAGCGGTCTGGCTTTGGAGGCGGCGGTCAGGGTGGTACTCAAGGCAAGACCGTCCTTACCATGGAAGATTTGGGCATGGCCGTTGGCGAGTATGGAGTTAGCGTGAAGAGAGGCGAGTTCTACCGATAGGTTGTCGGCAGTGGAATACTCTTAAGGCTATCGTTCGTTTGCTATTTCGAGATTTCGCGCCTCATTTGAATACCCCTTTCATTTACTTATCTGTCACTGGGTTTCGGCTAGGACTCGCCTGACTTAGAGCTCCTCACGGTGAATAGGGCTGGCGCATTTCTAATTCATGGTTGATAGGCGCATATTGTAGGTCGGCATCAGGTTGAAAGGGGGAGTTGGGCTTTATATCACTACTTAATATCTTAGGCCATCTATTGTTGTTGAACCTTGTATCAATTCAATCCGAAATACGATGGTGTCTCAATAAACATTGAACAATGAATAAATGGTATGAAAGGTTTCAATATTGTATAATGTACAATTGCTATACTCAATAGTAATACAACCAGCAATAGTGTAGATGTAGGGAAATATAAAGCCCAACGTTCCATCCATGCTGCGCAATTTCTCGGTTCCCCCATGCTAAACGATCAGGTAATATCAACGCCTAGTAACCAAAATCAAATGTTTGGCTTGTAATAAGCCAGCCCAGGAATGCAAGAGCTAAATGATGGCCCGAGTCCCAAGATACTTCTTAAGAAACCGAAGCTCTAAGAAAACCATTATAGTGTAGGGAGAGGTGCCGCTGCCCACCGGGTCGATTTCCGTCCTCCCCCCATTCCGACGCAGACGATTAAAATCCAGCGTTTATTTATTTTTCGTGTGTTGATAAGTGAACCGTTTTCTCGTCCTAAAACCAAAAGTCGTCAGTCACCCAACTCTAATCCAAAAGATGGCGAGCTATGAAATAGGGTGCTCGAGGTGGGAAATGACATACGGCGCAAATTCCCCTAACTTCCGTCCCACCATTTCTTCGGTGATTAGAACTTCCTGGTATAGCTTCCCGTTATGAACGGCAAATTTTAGACCAACGAAGTTTGGCAGGATAGTAGCAGCTCGGGCTTGGGTGCGGATTGCGGGCGTTCCTGGTGGTGGAGGGATTGTTTTAGGCAGTGGAAGACTAGAACACACAGTTAACATTGAGATCAACGTAGTGTCACGCAGCATCACTACGCTCAAGGCTGGCTTCAAACGTACGGAACGATATTTGGACCTAAGATATCCAAGGTTAGCTTCACGTCATTCTGGCTAATCTAGGACGGAGAAAGAAACCTACCCTTCCATGCTGATCGCTTAAGCAGCGCACGAGTAGGAAACATGCTTGCTAACTCTTGGATTGTCGATTCTTCGATATCGACTCGATCATGGATGGCCTTTTTGACTTTGATATCGAAGAAAAGAGCAAATAGATATATGACTAAGCATATTATTACATAATATACATCACGTGTTACATATCCGTTATCAAAGTCGGGGAAGAGTGAACAAAACATCATGGAAGGTCATAAATATCATATCTATATGAGCCAAAGTAAAGAGGCCTCTAGTCACTAGCTCTATTTTCCGGTATGCACTTGGCGAGCTCGTCTTAAGTGTCCCGCACTTTAGTTGGAGACCTTGGATAAGTCCTCCATAATCCGCGCAACGTTCCTCAGACCCCTTAGAAGATTCTCATCCGGGCCCTGGCCGGGCGTCCAGCTCGCGTGCGCAAAGTCGATCAGGCGAATGTCGTGGACCTTGGGGGTATCCTCCTCTTCCTCCTCTTCTTCATCCTCGTCGTCGTCGTCGTCGTCACCCCCATGGCCAGCAGTCCTGGTGGATAGGCTCTCCGAATTGGCAGCCTCCTTGCTTTCCATCTCCAGTGCTCTCTCGAACGCTTCCGGGTCGCCTTCATAGACGATTAAGACACTGGCGGAGTACATACGGCTCTCCTCTGATTCGAGGACTGATTGGATCGACCGCAATTCGGCAGCGACTCGCCCTGCTACAAATGCCGAACGGTCTATCTTCCCAGCCTTAGCAGAAGCGAGGAACGTTTCGAAGCCTTGCTTCACGTTGTGCTCGTTGAACCCCCGCCCATACCATTTATCAAAGCGGCGATAGCCCTCCGACTCAATGACTTTCGACTTCGACTTGACCTTCTCACTGGACGTGGATGGAAGATGATCTGCTGAGATATCTATGTCAGACTCGAGCTGTTTGATATCTTTGCCTTCTCCAGCCCACGTTTTCATTCCTGCAATGCGAAATCCTAGGCTCCCGCTTGTCGTTTCTGATGCCACCTTGTCAAGCTTCGCTCTCTTGTCAGGAACAGCATCGTCATCCCAGAGTCTCGCACCAAGTTTAACATCCAGGACGCTTGGGCGAACGAACCCATCAGTAATGTTTTCCAGGACAATCGACAGGCCCGTATCCAGTTTCTTACCGCCAGACGGAACCCAGGGCTCCTCTGGCTTCTTTGCCGGCCGAGAGATGGGGATGCTGGCTTTCGTCGTAGCCAATTCCAACGGTAGTGAAGAATTATCCTTGGACGTCTCCGCCGATGCAACAAGTAGTGGTGCCTCGGCATTCGCAGTCGATAGATCAAGGGCTCCCTGGGGGGCACCAGCAGTAAGCGAACCGATAAAGGTGGGCATATAACGCTGAAACGCAGGGTGGTTTGCACCCGACTCGTAAAACAGAATTTCTTTCTCTGTACAAGGCTTTGCTATGAGTCCGCCGGATTCATCACAGCGGACACCCTCACTATATACACACAGCAAAAGATTAGTGGCTTGTTCACATCCAGTATCGTTCCTCAAGGCGAGCGGATCGAGAATCCCTCAGGAGGCTATCAAATCAAACACGGGCATTGTCCTCACCACCTCCTCGAACCAGTAACTTACTGTCCAGCGGCAGCATGGTCGAATGCCACAAAGTTCCCTTCATCGAGCTTCTGAGCCTTCGAGCTGCCTGGTTTAGACGACGCTTGCATGATTGTAGCTGTGTATCACTTGGAACACCTCTTGTCGGTATAGGTCAGTTGTACTGCTACCCTCGACCTCAGCCACGACTATGACCAAGTTCAAACACGAGAAGTATGCCGGATAATCGGATATTAGCCACAACAGTGAGCCTCTTCGCGGGGGTTCGCGCGTATCGATCGTAACTTGTTCCCTTGATGCAAGTAATTGATGCGCCAAGATAGGGCTATCTGGTTGGTCAGCAGCCTTATGTCCGGCTTCTTCACCTTCACTTCTCGCACTTTTTTATACACCCATGCAGCTTCACAAGCTGACCAGCCTGTTTGCTGTCTTGCATAGCTCAGGATGAGTTCTCATGCAGTTATGCGGCAGCTGGTGATGAAATGGACAAAGGTGGCAAGCAGCACAAAGAAATGTAGAGCTGGCAGGACCAAAGTAGTCTCAAGGACTATTACCTCTTCCCTGGATGCCACTTTCTGCTTCACGCCATAGGTTTTTCTCAAGATACACAGTGTGAAGCAGAAGTGAATATTTTCTTTGATTAGTGAAGGACACCCTCGTTTCACAAACACGCTCAATATAGACTGTGTTTGTGGGCTGGGGGATTCATCTCAGCTTCTACCTGCAACTCGGCTGTTGGCAAAAGAACCTCTTATATCGCATCTTTCTCAGACAGATACTTCCTCGAGCAGGCAGTTGGGTTCCTTTGAACTTCGAGTTACCCAAGATGGATCCAGAACATGGACACGAAGCAGCCGCTGATCAGCCTGCAAAGCCGGAGATGGCCCCAACTTTAGACACAGCTTCGATCACTTTGCCTCATCGCCCTAAGAAGGAGGTTTGTGGTGAATCTGACCAGCAACAGGCAACTCTCCAGCAGGAAAATGACCGGGGAGATGAAGAAGGTGACGATGTTGACGCTGAGGAGGACCAAGGAGATGGAGAACCAGCAGCAGAACCTGAGGACGAGGGAGTCACAATCGTCAAAAAGAAAAAGCCCAAGAAGAAATCTAAGAGCAAGGAGGGAAAGGTTAGCTTTTCTTGCTGGTTTAATACTTACTTTTGTATTTCAGACTGAATTAACCCTCCGAACAGAAGAAGCCAACTGGTTTCGAGGAATATTATGTCGATGCTCCCTTGACTCCAGCTGAGCATGCTGAAGAGAAAATGATCTACGATCCGTAAGTCATCGTGACCCCCTATAGAAAATCGACCTTGACAAGCTAACTGGAAGTTAACAGGTCTAAACCGGCAATCCAGTAAGCTCTAAAACCCGTACAAATTATGGATAGAGTCGCTTCTAACGTTAAACTAGGCGCCTTGAGACGGCAATTCAGAGGTACCAAGCAAAGAGACGCATGGATTCCGAGAGAAGACATATCTTCACGAAGTACATGGCATTCGGTGGGGTTGATGTTGGGCCGAAAATGTTTGAGGGAAACGACCAGCGAGATCTTGAGGCCATGGATGCAGAGGATATACTCACGGCAACGGCAACGTCCAACATACCTCAAGATCGCGAAAACTGGACTATTGACTTTGAAACAGTTGCAAAGGGATACTTGTTCGTTTATCACCTCATGTTATACCTCAAGTTTAGTCGCTTACACTTTAACAGGTCGTCCGTCTTCCCCCAGATATTCGCTATCGATACCGAGAAGCTTGTGCAGCTGGGGACTCTTACCATCAAAAACTTCCTCAACTACATACTTCATCATGATGTCTGTCCGGAGTATCGTGCCAACATTATGGCCGCCCGCAAAATAGCCGAGTGTGCCACTGAAGAAATCTGGAAAGCCCAGCAAGCAAATACCTACGCACCTGGCGATTTCAACACTGCTTGTTCTACTCTCTTTGGCGGTTCCTTCTTCGACGCCTATACAGAAGAGCGGGAATGGGTTGAGAATGCAGATCACACTCCATTCATGACACTCACCGTAGCACGCAAGGTCGTGAAGTTTGCCATTGCTGGAGCAGGAACCCTTGAACAAGCGCAACGATTCCATGATTTGGCATGTGCTAATAAACTGCAGGCAAAGCTTGTACATGAAGATGGCTTTGAAGTTACAGCTATTACACTTCCCAATGCCGAGGTGACGGATTTCTACAAGGAACATGCCAAAGACCTTAAGCCGATAGGAAAGGTGCAAGCCATTGCGTGGCGTGATTCCAGCCTCCCTGAAGAGGACGTACCACCAGGTCAAACGCCAGCTTACCAGAGCGACATGAAGTTCGAATTCTTCGTCGAGGAAAGTCTTTTGGCGTTCTTCTTTCTCGGAATGAAGGTTGACGCCCGTGTGTGGAAACTCGATTGTGGAATTCATTATTTCGACAAGTTTCTGAATGTATACTGCTCTTTCTACACGTCTTTGCCAAACGAGGGGATGTTGGCCTGGAAGAAACCTCGAGATTTGCGTTCTGACCATCTTGTTTGGACGGAAGGGAAGGGGAATGGGGAAATAAAAGACGAAGACGACGCAGATGCCGAAGCATAAGAAGCGAGCGAGCCCCAGAATTCAGGTATACGATCTGATCTAGTTTCAGTTACATAGGGACATCCGCTTCTTCCGCCCATATTACGGTTGGGTCCTAGTTCACGATGCATACTGTGTTGAGACAGGGGATTTGCCAGCATTTATTTTCGGGGACATGCCGATGAACGATGCTCAATATTTCGAGTGTTTTAAGCACAGTGGAACAGTTTCCTTAGTTATACTATGCAATCAATGAATGTGAACTCCCATATAACTTACCCTAGTGCTCCAACACTTGTATAAACGTATATCGACTTCCCGGCTTCATATCGGCTATTCTGGATATATAAATAGAGGCCGTGGGGTAGTAAAGTCAATTGCTCCGCATGCTTAGCAATCAAAATACGACTATTACGCCATATAAACTGGCCTTGACCTCTACATTAAACGTCCCAGGAAGACAAATATAGCTGTCCATCGCCTTATCTACGACTCAATGAAGGTAGCTTTACAAGATATCGCTACATCTACGCTCGCCAGAGGATCGATCATTTCCAGGCGATATAGCCAGTCAACCGTCAACCCCGCGATTACTTCTCGCATTAGGCCAGGTCTCTTCTCCTGCAGCCGTATCTCATCAGCTTCGAGATATCAAATATCGCCCGTTTGCCTCCAGTCACCCATTGTCCGCGCCATGTCTTCTATTCCAGCCACCCAGAAGGGAGTTCTAGTCTCCAAGATAGGAGGACCCGAGGTTCTCGAATATAGAACAGACTTGCCTGTCCCTTCACCAAAAGAAGGAGAAGTCCTTGTTAAAAACAGTCTAACGGCCATCAACCTTATCGACACGTATTTCAGAAAGGGTGTATATGAATCTGTTAAGCCTGAGATTCTGGGCAAAGAAGGCGCCGGCACGATAGTTGCTTTGGGCCCTGGTGCAAACCCATACAACTTCGCCGTTGGTGACCGGGTAGCATGGATAGGAGGCGGAGGATATGCAGAATACAGCACTCCACCAGCCTATAGAGTAGCGAAAATCCCCAACGGAATCTCTGACGAGAGAGTTTTGGCCGTGTTGTTGACTGGTGCAACATGTCTGTCTTTCATCAGGGAGGCATACGAGGTTAAGAAGGGCGATTGGATTCTTCTCCATGCCGCTGCCGGTGGAGCGGGAATTATCATGACTCAATTGCTGAAACTGGCCGGCGCCAAAGTTATCGGCACAGCGGGAGGGCCTGAAAAGGTCGAGCTCGTCAAGAGCTTAGGAGCAGACGTGGTGATCGACTACAAAAGCTCGGAAGGGTCCAACTGGCTGGAGAAGGTGAAGGAGGTTACTGGTGGTGAGGGAGTGGATGCGGTTTACGATTCAGTGGGCAAAGATACATGGGAGGATAGTCTCAAGGCTGTCAAGAGAAAGGGATCAGTTGTTTTCTTTGGAAACTCCAGTGGTGTTGTACCGCCATTCCCCATCTCGTGAGTTATTTATACGTCCATATCTCATGCTCGCGTGATAGAAGTTGATCTGCGTTCTAACTCTTCATAGGATCCTCGGAGCAAAGAATGTTAAGATATGCCGTCCTACGCTCTTTAATTATATCTATACGCGAGAAGAGTTTGACCTCTACATGACCGAGCTCTTCCAGCTGCTCGAGGCTGATAAACTGAAAACGAGCATCTATAAGATATACCCCTTGGAAGATATCCAACAGGCGCACAAGGTTAGTCCGGTCCCCGTATTACCATTCGAACCCTTGTGAAGAACTTAAGTAGTATTTAACGGTTATCGTGTCAATGTAGGATATCGAGGGAAGGAAGACAACCGGGAAGTTGTTGATAAAGCCATGAATATAACGTCACAATACTTGACCCAGTCGCTTCAGAGAACTGATAATTTACTGTGCTTGACATATAAAATATTACTTCCTCAAAAAGGTGTGCACAGCTTGTATATCAAAGACAGCACAGAGCTATAAGTACAGCCACGTTCAAAACACATCATTTCATATTCCGATGCCTCCCATTCGAGGCAGGGTTCTGGACTCGAATCCCAGGCCGCCAATATAGTCACTCGCTTCCAGCGAATATCCGGAGAAACGGGGTAAGACGATCACTCCCAGTGGCAATCCAGTAACGAACATGTGTTTTGGTAGATTCGGCTGAAGTTCGTTGGCTAGTCGGATCTCTGTTGAATAGCGCCTGGCCGAAGATATCGCCATCGAGAGCAGTGCGACCTGTAACTCACTCCGGATGTGGAGGGCTGATATTGAGGATTGGCCTGGCATGGATTTAGGATCCCTCTTAGCGCCACGCCACTCCGGCCCATGATTCGTTTTTTTTTATGTCCTTCGGGCATGAATCCTGCTGTCGGGCGCATCTCTGCTCCACCAGGCACTCTCCAGCATTTCACCAGCGATGCAAGCCCTCACAGAATGACGTTTTCTTCCCTGATGGCGCGAATAGAAGGACTCGCCTTAAGCAGTGGCCTGCGTCATACAATGCACAGCAAAAAATGGGGGTTTCCATAAAACCTTGCCTTGCAGGAATGATTGGTGAGCCTCAACTATTCGAAGCAACTGTCGGAACGAACGCTTGTGCCATTGAGATGATAGGAGAAAAAAACAAATACCACCGAGGCGCAGCAAATGAAATCATGTTATCAATGTGATTGCAACTAGTGAGACTGCCCCGTCAGGCATCGAGTCACTGCGAAATTGATACCCGAAGCCGTTGTTGTCGATCTATCGGATACCTCCACAAGGTGGACAGCAGGACGGCGAGCGTTGCAAGAAACGTCGTCCTCAGCTGCTGGACGAGGAGTTCTCTTGTTTCATATACTCTCGACGGCATGCGTCATGTACCGGGCGCCCTGCTACGTCCAGTTACGTATCAACCTACCCGACAGGGCTGCATATAGGGATCATGTCAGCCCAATAACGGACCCTGTTGAAATTACCCCTGATGCCCAACCAGTTTCCCGCTGCAATCCGCGTCCCCAGCGCATATCCGTCCCGCCTATACGAATATCCATATATACCTATTTCCTTTCCCGGGGCTCCTTGATCTCTCTTTTATGAAGTCTTTGTGTAGGAACGCTGCGATCGCTCTACAGCCCGATTTGAATACCCCCATTCGACTCTTGACCCCTTCATCCTTTGTCTCTTCTCAGAATTTACACTCCATGTCAATTTTATTCTATCGCGACCCTGGTGTGAGTTTGAGTCGCGTGAGATACCAGAGCTTCTCCAGGGTTATGTCTAACTCGAGAATATTGTAACAGATAAATCCCGTCCCTGAAGTGCCTTGACCTCACCGATATCTGCCACCTTGGATCCCCCTCTGTTTTTTGGTTTTGCACATTGCCATATTTATTTATCTCTTTCTCTGCATGAGATATGTGTGCGGTCGCATCTCCGAAGCACAGGTGGCCGCCGGCCCCCCGTGTGGAGGATGAGCTCAGTGCCCTCTCGTACGAAGTTTCAGATACTTCTCTGTCATCGCACATTGAAGATGATGACTCTGTAGTATCCAGAGGAACAATCGACCAGTGGCCCATTATCTTACCAGCGGAAACACCGGGGTCTTGCAATCAGTCAACCCAGGAAAATGAATGTTTTATGTCAAGAAAGAAAGCCGCAGAAACGGATATGCCAGTTCATAGGAAAGCCTCGGACAGTACAACAAACCCATCATCAATCAAACGAAGCCAGTCGGAAAGGAGACCTGCCAGTAAGGTCCGATTTTCAGAGCCACCTGGAAGAGATGAATATTCTAGAATTAGAACGGGCCCAGTCCCATCTAAGGCTAATTTGAAGTACACGCCGGAGCCAAAATCCCATGCCAGCGGAAAGGATAATGTGTCAAGCCAAAAATCTAGCTCCAAATCTAGCTCCAAATCTCATCGTAAAACGATGATTCCGGAGCCAGAGGGGTCTCGATCCCAGGGGACTAATATCTCATTAGGGTATACAAGCCAGCCAAAAAATGTCACAAGGCATCCCGCAGCAGCCACCCCCAGCCAATATTCTGCAGATGCACTTGATAACCGAAGCGACTTTTCCGATTCATGGAAATCGTTCCAGCATTCTGATATATCGACTGATGGCGGCAGCAGGAAGCCCCATCGCCGTCAGCATGCAGGAGAATGGCATAGCGACGATGAAATATCCTCGTCATACCGAACCGCGCATAAATCGAAATATTGGCCACCAACCCTCGATGAATTCCTCAGACAAGAATCTCACGACGACAAACCGACCCGAAAATCAAAACATGAGAATGCCCCTGAACAAGTTCCTCGCCAAGGTGGATCAACCCGTCGACAAAAGACTGTGGCTACGGAGGAGTTTTACACCTATATACCGGAGTCGGGCAAGAGGGAAAGCTCCCCTCGGAAAGAAAGACGTCGCAGCAACAGCTCACTGCCTCGTTTGGAACGGGCTAAATTGGATACGTGCACCCACCGATATCTCGATCCGACAGATAGATCCAATTCCGATCCAACGCAAAATTTACCAGCTGTCTCGTCTGGGGCGACATATGATGGGACTGTTGCTCAACAACCTGTCTTTCCTCCGATAACTTTTAGCCAGAGTGGCCAGGACTACAACCCCGAGGGGTGGGAATATGTATCCCCTGCTCCTTGCTACGAGTGCAATGGCCATGATGCTCCATGGTCAGCGCCCTCCTATCTGCCCGCGATGGACATTCCGCCACAGCTTCCATACATCGGGTACCAAGAGAATATGCTGCAGCTTGGACCAGGGTCTAACTCTGCTCTTGCTGGACAAGAGACTGTGAGCCGCAACGCTGTCATTCCCAAGAGACAAGTCTCTCCACGACGCCGTTGTGAGGAAGCTCCGGCTTCGTTGGCCCCCTGCCCAAGATCTATCGCTATCGCCGATTACGGTGACTGGTCCACCATCATGGGATTGACTCATTTGAACATCTGTCCATCCTGTACACAGCAAATAGAACAGACGCGATTTGAGAGCCTCATTATTGCTGCACCTGTCCAACCTCTGGGCCTGCCCATCCGGTGCTCCCTCAGCCAACCTTGGGCACGCCTAGCATGGGTACAAACGATGAAACTTGGCTTAAACCATCTTGAACTATTGTACCAGCTCACCCGCCCGTCATCGATCTACAAGCACTGTCCTGGCCGTACGCTATCAAACCAGACATGGTACCGAATCACCGATCCAGAGACAGGCAGGCTAATGCCAAATTTCAACGCATGCGCTTCATGCTTTCGCAATGTCAGGATTTTGATGCCATCCCTCCGTGATTCGTTTCAACCTAGTTCGACTGCACAGGAACGAACCTGCGATCTCCGATGCGGTAGCACTCGCTTCATCCAATATCTCGACCTCCTCGATGTTGCAGCCACTCGTCATCGACACGACTCGGGACACAAGCCTGACCTCAGAGACTTCATCCGATACGCCAAACGCAAGAACCGCATATACGATTGCCCCCGCGACCATCTTGTGGTAGGGCCCTGGCATGTCATTGATGAACTGCCAGAGTTTACCGTCTGTGAAGACTGCTACGATGATGTAGTCTGGCCTTTTGGAAACAGCCCTGTCGCTTCGCTGGTTTCTCGAACTGTTCAAATGACCCCAGACAAGAAAGCCCAAGCAACACGTCAAGCATCTTGTCAGCTATATAGCCCACGTATGAGGATGATGTTCCGCGAAGCGGTTAGGCGATCAGACTTTGGGTACCTGAGGGCTGCGGTGGTGGCACGATATCAAGCTGAGACTGCTTTCCGCGAAAACAAGAAATTGCTACTGGAAGATGTTTCAATGTGGTATGACCGTGATGCTGAATTAAGGAAGAACGCAGCGGAGTGGAAGCGATGGGAGTGAAGAGGAGTAATGGGTTCCATGTTTTTATGTTTACGTCTGAATATTTTCCTTTTCCCAATTTCTTTTATGTCTCATATTCCGTCCATCTGATATCCAATTCCCTTTTTGTCTTCTCATTTTTGTTGATTTCATTTTCCACGTTTCCTTGCATTTTTGGGAGTATTTTGTCGGTTCTATCATGGTGCCTTGGATAATTTGTAACCCGACTGTATCAGAAATCGTCGTTATATTATTATTTTGCTTTTTTGTTTGGCGTTTACTTGTATGATGGAAGGATATACGATTATAATGTACAAAAGAGATGGAACATTACAAACATCAATCTACAATGAGATAATATACTCTGATGTGTTGAACCAATTGAAGTAAATTCTGCTAGTTTCTAATGCTGGCAAACAGACGTAATGCTTTATAACTACAGCTTCCTGAAATGGTTGCTGGAGGTCTATCCAATTAACGCAAGGACTTCTCCGGGCCATTTATTTCCCCATATTATTGCCCTCGACGGTACTCTCCCTGCCACTGGTGATAAAAGCCTGAGTTTAGCCTTCTTAGAATCTACACCGGCGACGTATAGGAACCCCATAATACTGGCATCTCGGATTTCATTCAAAGGGGCGTTTGGAGGAGCATGGGTAATTGCTAATAGTGTGTTTTCTAGAGCTTGGGGAACAGGGGAATCGGTAGAGGGAGGAAGTTTTTTAAGGGGTATCTGTTGGAAAGGGAGGCCAGTAGATGATGGGCCAGAGGTTAACGCGGCTGTGGATGTAGATGGTGCGTCGTCTTCTCCATTATCGTTGCTGCCGCCTGGCAGGAAAGAAAATTCGTTAGTAGAATTTGTAATATGTTTCATACCATCGTATTCATCGTTGTTGATGGTGATGTTATAAATAGATAAGTTGTCGAAGTCGACATGCTGGCCATGGGGGGAAAGTGATATGACTGATCCTGGGGCCGTGGATGAGGAGAGGGCTGATGATGCGGTCGAAGGAGCAACGGTGCCGAAGAAATATGATCGGATTTGAGATTCCCGGGTAGATTTCATGAACAATTCATCACGGTCAACACAACCTCCCGACTTTGAGAGTTTCACAACCGAAATTCTTTCGTCAGAAGTAGGCGTCGTAGAGGTTGAGGAGGTTGGCTTTCCGTCATAATTCTTCACCATTGTGCTATATAGGCGTTCTGATCCAAGCACGAGAATCGTTGAGACTAGAAGAAAGTAAGCCAATGAAACCATGTATAGAAGGGCCTACCCTCCTACAGACGCCTACAGTGGAGGAGAGAAGTATGAACGTACTAGAAAATTCCGTAACAATATGATTAATGATATCCTCACCGCCTCCTCTCCCTTGACTGATTTCTCCTGGAGTATCAATGATGATTCCTGTCTCCTTGGCCTCTTCATCCTCAGCCAACCGACCTGCAACAGTCAGAGCTAATCTCGAGACTATAGACTTGTATAGCTCTTCGCCGCCATCCAGCGGACTCCGCAAGCCGTAAAAATATACCAGCGGTAGCTTCACGGGTATAGGAGTTGGTCCGGACATGGGACTACTTCCCCATCCTTGTTCAACATCAATCAGAGTCCGGAAAGCTGTTGCCGTCATAGTACCAGGAACACTCAACATGCCCTCTGACGGATCAAGGTTGACTACAAACGGCTGCCGGCCCATCTTCGTCGCATAGCCCGTTAATATCTTTGCTAGACTCGTTTTCCCTGCATCTTCGGGTCCCAGTATTAGCACACGAGGACCACCTCTCCCATTCGCCTTGGCCTCGTCCCGCATGGTTTCGAGCGCAAAGTGTACGTTCGCATAGTCGACCATCGGTGTCTCTTCAGCAGTATATTCCACTTGACAGCCTCCACTGCCGGATCCTGGGGGGACAGGTGCGCTTCCGACACCCCCAACGGCAACGGAGTCTCCTGCCGTTACTTCTAAGGTACATCCATGCCAGGTGTATATAGCAGCTTTGGTCCCAGAGAACGTATACGTTTGCGAGGTGGCTAATTCAGTTCCAAACAATTCTGCAGTGCCGGACAGTAACTATTCACAATATAAATTAGCATAGTTGTAGTCTGTGGCCATCGTTATAAGGCAAGATGGAGCGCATCCGTTTATTGCAAGAAAGCAACCACGAAACATCATACCTTAACCCTGACCGCATTTCCAAAGGCGACTTCAAACCTCCATTCTGAGCCCTTGGAAAGACTGTGTTGCACTGGCGCTGCGGGAGCTCTCTGAGCTTCAATGGCGGGCAGTGAGAGCTCTAAGCCTGGCAGAGACATGTTACCTGCTTTTCTATACCATAAATTGCAGAAAATGAGACAAGCCTTAAAAATAATGAAGGCTTCGGTGTTGTATTTAGTATAATTTCACTCGAAAAGCACAGTTAAACTCGATCTCAATATTCGAGATCTGAAGTCTCGTTTGTTGACGTTTAAAGGTGAAGCACCGCCAAGTCTTATCGATAACTAAATAAAGGCTTCCAAGACTATAAGTTCACAATATAAATGACATATGGAGTGGATGGATAGAACATTTGGCATAGCAAGGCTTGGATTTTCCATTATCTTTAAAGGTAGTAATTTCCATCACAGGGAACTGAATTTATTTACACTAAGAAACAAAGAAAACGGCCTAACGAGCTTCTCGCGAGGCCCGATCAAGCATCCGGCGGTAGATAGCACGTATGTACTTGGCCTGAATAAACAGTATCTTGCAAGGAGTTCATGCCAGTAAACCGGAGTTGATGAAAGGCTGAAGTTGGAAGATCGAAACATGGAAGTGAAATGATAACACTAAAGCTAGGATATGTAATTTCATCCACGCCTTCCGCCATCTCATTAGTCGGAAGGTGATCATATTTTTTGCACGTCGATAGTAGACATGCTGTTTGGCGAACCGGTCGTCTGCACGGTTAGTAAGACGAGCGATCGATTTTCGGGATTCAACCCGATAGATAATTAAGGGTAAGGAGGGCCGAGAGAAAGGTGTCGTGCACACCGTAACGCCGAAACTCCAATGTGTGCTAGGCAGTGTTGGGGAGGAATATTAGTTGCGAGGTAAGGGTTACATTATAGGTTTTATGGCTGGTAAGATCAGGACGCGGCATGTGTTATCTAGGGTCGAAGGGCCTGCGACATCCAGATGTAAGGAGCGTGGGTTTCAGGGATAGAGGTTCAATTTATCGGCTTTGTAGGGGCCGCTGGGTTTGTATGGGTGGGATATGCTGGTGCAATAGCGACTGTTTGAGTACATGCTCCGGGGATCAGGGTGGTGGAAAGGAGTGAAGCTGTATAGGGGAGGGAGGGTCGTGTATTCTGGCGACAATAGCGTGAGACGGGCTTGGGAAATATAGTTTTTCGGAAGGATATATTCGAAAGGTGTGTAAAGGGGAGGGGGATAGGCAATAGCAAATACAGATATAGAAAGAAAACTGAAGAAAAGGTAATAACAATAAACCTGGGAAGTAATAACTATCAAGTGCGACACAGTCCAATCTGATGGGAAGAAAGAGAAATGAATAAAAAAAAAAAGATGAAAAGAGAATTGAAAAACTCCATCAGTCGCGCAGACAGCACTGACAATGATTAGTAAATCAGATCAACTAAAAGAAATAAGGAATCGCGGCGCTGGATAGAGATGTTAGCATGTAACTAGATAAATGGGCAAGGGAGGGACTTACGCCATAGCAAGAGTGGCAGTGACCCCGAATAGAGCACGGTTCCGTACTCTCTCCCGTCTGAGCTTGTCTTCCAGTACTCTAGCCCGCTTCATTGCATGGGGGTCTTCAGCAGCTTCTTCCTCGCCTTCCACTACTAGCTCTTCGGCCTTTCGCTTCTTAGAGGCTACCTTCTTGGTTGAAGGTGGAGCTTCAGCTTGCTCTTCCTCTTCTTCTCCTTCCTCTCCCTCCTCATTCTGCTCAGCTTGAAGTTTCGTAGCCTCTTCAACCATCTCCTTGGCAGTCTCAAGCATCTTTTCAGTATTTTCCGGTAGAGGCAAGTCAGCAAGGCCAACGGGCATCTTGACAGAGACATTGGTTGTTGTAGTTTCGACGTCGTCTTCGTTATCCACTTTAGACTCAACCTCCACGGTTACACGCTCCTTGGGCCTCTTGACCATAACAGCATGTTCCTCCGATTCGTCGTCATTGTGGCCGTTGAGCTCGCGAGTTTCCTCTTCCTCCTCAGGTTTCTCGGGAATAGGCGACGCAGCAGCGGCATCCAGGCTAGTTTGCAGTGATGTGCCGGCATTAGCATTCGACTCCTTCTGCGCTCGTCGTGACTTTCGCGGAATGGCCATTTTCCTGCCTGAGGCAGACTTGGATGGGGAAGCGGATCGTCTGGCCCTGCCACGAGTCTCAGGCTCTGGTGGAGCGAGAAGGGGCCCATCAAGTGGTGGCAGATCAAACTTTGGAGGCTCTGGAATCGCGTTCTCTGCGTCTGCCGTCTGAGCATTGTCTGCAGGGTCCGAGATGTCTGTTGGGTCTAACAGCGCGCGAACCCACACCAACATGTCATATTCTTTCGCTAGCTCCAGAGCTGTTTTGACGTCTGGTTAGATTTAGGGCTGGAATTCGGGGAAAAGGACTACTCCATACCTAATTCCGGCGAAATCCAAACATTTCCTGCGATCTCGTCCTCGCTGGTTTCAGGACGCGTTCGAAGATAGTCGCGCTCATCCAGCTCTTCCGAGTGCTTGGCCCAGGGGAAGGCGATCTTAAACATTCCAGACGCGCTTATATGGCCATCACGACTTCGTCGCTATCGAATTAATAGATTAGTACATGTATATGAGTACGCTGTACCATGTAAATACACGCGCCACGGGGGTCAGGATCGGGTCTTACCATCAGGAAATACGAGTCCATGTGCTGATGTTTCTGTGAAAAGATCTCCGAGCCCTTCAGGTCACTGGGAAGCGGCGCTCTAAGGTGCGCGTATTCGAATGGCCCCAGGTTCGAGGGCATTGTCGCATTCGAAGAGCCGATCTTCGCAGGGGCGACGGCGAGGTTCGTCCTGCCCAGACGGCGGCGCGCGACGAGACTATCATCTGCCACGAGTTAGAGACCATCACGACTCGCCGAGCATACAATTCTGGCCTTACAATCAGGGCAATGCTTAGCCTGCAGCTGCGGGTTGCGGCGCGCTGGAAGTGGTCGCATCTTGACCAAAAAAAAAATAAGGGTATGTTGGTTCGAACAAGTTACTGGAAGGGCGAGTGCGAGAAGCAGGACGAGAGGGTGAATGCGCCCTCTGACTGTCTGTAACGGCGACGCGGGTGGGTGTGAGGATGCGATGCGATGCGGAGGAGAGGAAGGGAGAAAAAGGGAGCCACGTAGTAAATGCGCGTTTCTCGCAGCGCCGAAAGAGGAAAAGGGAAGTTCGGGGGAGGCTAGTGCTTAGTCAGCACGCATTATGGCGGAAGTTTCACTTGGGCATTTTTACATTTACAGGGCGTTTACTACGTTGGGCACTGCAGTTCGAAAGAGAACGAAGAGAAGTGGAAGATGAAGACGAAGAAGAGAAGTGGAAGAGAACGAAGATGGAGGGAAGTGGGGGAGAAGTCGATATAGTACAATAAACCATATACAGTATAGTATAATGACAGAGACTAGACAGGAGGCAGCGAGTACTTCCCGCCAAAACTGTTCCCGTCGATTTCGGTAAACTCGAGTTTGTCCAACACTTCGTCGACGTCCTCCAGCGTCCGGATCTAGCACTGTTAGCACAGCTCACAACGTCGGGAAGGATACCTACGTTAACGGCGACATTCTCCCTCAAGTGATTGGTGTTTCCGTCCTTCAGCTCGATCATCACCGACGTCCCGCAGATTCCGCAGAACTTGTGCGGGCGAGACTTGGACGCGGTTCGATACTCGGACATCGTAGCCATGCTGCCGTGGGTGAAGACGACATCTTCGATCTTCGGGTAGACGAGCAGATAGCCGTTCTTCACGCAGACGGAGCAGCTGCAGCGTACGGGCTTCAGTGTCTCGAGAGCAGGCATGCTGACGGTGAATCTCACGTTGCCGCAGTGGCAGTTACCCTTGTATGTCTTCTTCTCGGCAGGAGAGTCGGCCATGCTGAAGATGGCGGGCATCTTAGAGTCTGCCATGAAGCCTGCTTGTATATGTTGAAGTTGATGTAGATGTAGATGTTGATGTGCTGAACTTGGCCAGCCTGAAGGATGTGACGATCTGCCTGGAGGATTGATAGAATCCGGTAGCAAGGCTAAGAACGCTAGTGAACACTTTTCCCTTCCAATTGCTGCCTTGAAAGCCTCGAGTCAGTGTCTTCTTCAGCTTACGGAGGAATAACGGCGGAGTACGGAGGTGTGTATATACAAGGATGCGCTGTAGATCGGCCTTCAGTCCCAAGGCCAGCTCAGCCAGACGTTCGACGGGCCATGCGACGAGGATGCCATCTACCGCTGCCGAGCAGATAGTTACCAGCTGTAGAGGTATAGAGCTGTGAATGATAATATTATATTGTCTTGAAGCTTCATAGTTAAAGAAGAAGTGCTATAATTACCCCACTTAGACAGGAAACCTTAGGGAGAAAAGGAACAACCAACATCAACAAGTCAACATTCAACATCTAACACCTAACACCAAAACACTTCCCGACGTTTCTCTGCACAGCTTCGTCTCTCCAACTTCTCTGCCTCGTATCCTTGTCTAGTCTTTATACAAAGCTACTTTCTACAGAATGGCGGATCACGAAGACGAGTTGGCCGCCACCACCACCGACGGCTTCAAAGTCGGTGAGAAGAAGACCGTTGAGGAGTACGAGAAGCTCGGTTCGTACCCTTTTCTCTTCTCTTTCAAGGAAGCTCCAAGAAACAACACTCCTGCTGCCGCCGATGCTACAGCTATGGGAGAGCAATACATCTATCATTCAGCTACTACACATGTACCAGGACTAACCGGCCTTCCCCCCATCTAGATCAAAACGACGAATCTCTCAAGCGATGGAAGGCCTCGCTAGGCTTGGGAAACGGCACGCCGATATCTGACCCTAACGACCCTCGAACCTGTATCATCAAGTCGCTTGCTCTCGAGGTGGCTGGACGAGACGATATCACCATTGACCTCTCTGCTCCCGGTGCCGTCGACAGCCTCAAGGATAAACCATTCACCATCAAGGAAGGCAGCCGGTTCCGCATCAAGGCCACTTTCCAGGTCCAGCACGACGTCCTCAGCGGCTTGAAGTACGTCCAGGTCGTCAAGAGGAAGGGCCTAAGAGTGAGCAAGGACCAGGAGATGCTGGTAGGTGGTTTCATGCTTGCTCTATATCGCATCGGTAGGTGCTGACAGGCTGCTCTAGGGGAGCTATGCTCCAAACACGACGGATAAGCCGTTTTATGAGAAGAAATGTAAGTTGTTCCATCATGTCTGGAAACGTCTTCCCACTGTTTTCTGATGATGAGTGATAGTCAACGAGGAGGAGGCACCATCTGGCATGCTATTACGAGGGCGTTATAACGCTGTCTCCAAGTTTGTTGATGATGACGAGACGGACCATCTAAAGTTCGAGTGGACCTTTGACATCGCCAAGGACTGGTAGAGGGCGTTGGTAAATCCTTCGTGTCGCAAGGCTATGTGTGTCCGGAGCAGCTGGGTTGACGGTGACCGCGATTCCAGGGAGAGTTCATTAAACTTTGGATTCCCTTCACAGCTCAACCGCGTCCGTTTTGATGCATTACTGATGCCGCTTAATGATTGATCTTCATTTTTGAAAAGAGACTTGATTCTCATACCAGATAGCGTTATGTTGTTCCTTCAAACGATGAAATGTCCCCCCTTCGCTTCGTCTTCTCCTTCTTCTTCTTCTTCTTCTTCTTCTTCTTCTTCTTCTTCTTCTTCTTCTTCTTCTTCTTCTTCTTCTTCTTCTTCTTCTTCTTCTTCTTCTTCTTCTCTGCTTCGTCTTAAAACCGGTGGAGGTGACACCGTCTAAAATATCATGCCCAAAACTCCGAAAAATGCGCTGGCTGGATGATTTCTTTGCTCTGCACATATAAATCGAGGATATCATAGGAAATACTCAATAACAGGATTCTGGCCTTCCTTTCCTTGCTGATTCGGCTGTTCTCCACGGTGAACGTCGTTGTTTTCCGGCGCTGCATCGAAGATGTTGAAGAATCGCTCGCCAGTGTCGCTGACCTCTAGCACGCTCGCCAAGTTCCCACATCGGTAACAATAATTTGGGGCGCTCCACACGGTACTTAGCCGGTCGTCGTAGAGGACCTGATAGCCCTCTTGACACAGCTGATGCGCACGCAGTATATGAGACATGCTATTCACTTCCAAAAACTTCCTAACCACCTGCGCTCCAAAAGTGTAACCTGCACCTCTAGGAGATAAAGAAAACTCGTCTCGCTCCGTATCCGGGTCTGACCAGACCAGGTCTGCCATGGGGCCTTCGTGGGGTATCTCACGGAACCGGTCGATGATTTTAATTTGATCTATTGAATGGATGGAAGGAGAAAGGCCGCCGTGAACGCAAAAAATTTGATTGTTTATAACCACGCTGAGAGTGAGGAAGTCGAACATGTCGGTAAAGTAGTGCCAGACGTTGGCGTTTCCGTATTTGCGAGCACATTCGGTGTAGAAACCGTACGACTGCGTGACGCCTCGCGATTCATGGTTTCCACGAATAAGATGGACTCTTTCGGGGTATCGGAGTTTTAAGCAGATGAGCAAGGAGATTGTCTCTACGCTGAAGAGCCCTCGATCAACATAGTCGCCTGTGCATAGTATGATTAGTTACCCAGCCTATCCCCGAAAGATACGAGGAACTCGGTTCGCCCTGCCTACCAAGAAATAAGTAATTCGTATTTGGGCAGAATCCTCCAATCTTGAAAATCTCAATCAGGTCGTAAAACTGGCCGTGTATGTCGCCGACAACGGTGACCGGAGCAGCAATGTGTACAACATTACTCTCCTTCATTAACAATTCCTTTGCCTTGGAACATATCGCTTCGATAACCGAATCGGCCAATAATTCCCGTTTGTAGATTCGCTCTATGCATTCGTCCAGGTCGATGCTAGCTAGATGTGAAGTAATAGTGGACAACCAGTCAGACATGCACACATGTAGATTCCAAGGCTCAAGATCACACAGAGTTCCGGTCGCACTAACTTGGAAGACCTGGCATGGCGCCTGAGGGTGTGATGGAGGATGTTTGAGAGTATTATATGGGCCCCCCTTTATCCTATCCTGTGTCTGGTGTAGTGGGGTGAGAGCGAGTGTTACGTCTGGAGAACGATGCGGTTCACGGGTATCTGCTGTATAGGGCGAAATAACGAGGGACGGCGGGGAGAGAATGAGACTCGCATGGTTCGGTCAAGCGCGACTAGAGCTCAACAGTGAGGATTCATGTTTCACAGAGAATAACAGAAGCAGTAAACCTCCAGCAGAGACGTGAGTTGGGATGTATTCCATAGTTGATCTTCATTTGATAGCAAGCTCGTTGATATCGTGGATGACTAAGGTTGCTGCTTATCTAATGATCTATGAACTCCGGAAGAGAGCTAGAAGACTTTTATTAACTGGGTACGGGGTACTTTGTGCTCTATTCTAACGTCGTCTTCATCTCTACAACAGCTTCATACATATCTTTCTTATAACATATCTTCTTATAACATGTTATATATAAAGTCTGGTAGAGTGAATGTGGTGGTGTTCCACGTGACCCCCCTTTTTGTCCTGGAAAGGAATAACAAAGGTCCGAGTCCATAATTTCCAGACTTGCTCCTGCTTTCTCGCGAACTTCATCTCAACCTCGCTCACTTGCGCCACCGCGAAGTGAAGACGACGAAGGCCGCAGTTTTGGATATTCTTCTCCCTTATTATTACTCTGCATTGCGTTCATTGCCTCCGACTGAACTGGATACACCTGGAGAGCCGACATTCTGCATCCAATAAGGGCCAGACCCGAGTTATTAGACCCTTGTCTGGACACCTTGAACTAGAAATCCAGATATAGCCACCAGAGCGCAGCGGATGCATGTTTTATGAGCAGCTGGAATACCCAAGTACCGATTTTCTTGGAGATCCCATTATACCAGAGATATCAGTCAACGGCCACCTTCTTTAGCACAGTGGCAATGCCCATTGCGAAGTCTTTGTCAATACGTGGTTTCAAAGCCTGATATTGGCTCAAACATGAGATAAAGACTCGACCTGGGACCTGATCATCTTTCCTGCCTGGCTGTCGGTACTCTCTTCCTTCTTTGTGCTCTATTTTTTCCTTTTTCATGCAAAAAAGCTTTAGCGGCATCTAGCAACAACAACAAAAAAAATAAATAAATTATGGTACCTCAACAGATGGGATCCCCCGATGAAGGGTTTCAGCGTCGACGGTCGGCGCCAGGGTTTGGCAACAAATCACACCGCGGGAACAGAGGTGGCTATGGCTACCGCTCGAAGAAAACTGGCCAAGGTCATGCATCGTTTCACCCTCTGAACGCTCCATTCCCCCAAGACCAACCACCACCGTCCTGTTTTAATTGTGGCTCTTTCGACCATATGGTTCATCATTGCCCAGAGTATCAGCATGAGGCATCCCCGTAAGTTGAACGAATAGGCTTATATGGAAGCTTTTACCGCTTTTTATTTTTTCGCCATGCGGTGCTGACCTTCAATGTCAATAGCGGATTTCATAAACATCCTCGCCCGCCAAAGCGGCAGAGAACCACGGATGGATCCAGACATCAATTCCGTGACGAGTTCCCGCCTGCGCAGCGAGGGCACCCTCATCGTTCCTTCTCTCACCCGTCACATCCTTATCAGCCTGGTTATCATCAACCTGGGTATGACCACCCTGGACCAGGTTCCCCCGAGCAGGAGGAATGGCATCACAGACCTCCGTATGGATACCCGCCATATGACCCTCACGGGCCTCCTCCACCAATGAATGGATATGATGGATATGATGCTCATGGCCCTATGCCACCATACCCATACAATGCTCCCCCTCCGGGTTACCACCCCCGCCGACCCAATCGCCGCCGTGAAGGAGACTACCCTGAATATCCGATGGAAGGTCCTCCGCCGCCGTCTTCGTGGGATGGACCCCCCCGTAACCAGGCTTGGCGTGGAAAGGGCCGTAAAGGCAGAGACGGACCTCCATCTTCACGTCGACCTGACCACTGGGTTGAAGGATTCTATGACCTAGACACTCCAGAAAACAGGGCTGCAAACGGTCAAGTCGGTAGGTTAACTTGTTCTTGTGTCGTGTTCGGTCATGATTGATATCCATCTAACCATATTTACAGTTTGGAGGCCACCTCACCCTGTTGGCCGGCCCTTGCCCGCAATATTCAGTGATCTAGATGATATCTGCAAATTACCCCCATTTGCTTCTCTACCTCCAGGAATGTCTGTTTCAAAATACTTCTTAAACAAGGGACCTGAGGAGTTCAACGAAAATATCCGAAATACAGAAGACTGGCCCTTCATGATGGATGACCCGATCTTTTCAGAACTCCCATCCGATGGCGAGTCGGTACCCATCAAAGACCTTATCTCTCAACGGAAGGAGATAATGGCGGCCCATAAAATTGTCCCTCGTAAGCCTGTTGTGGAAGAGGAGGCTGCTTACGACAGTGAGCAAGCAGATGAAAATGAAATGCCACAAGAAGAAGGAAGCTATGCAGGCTCCGAACAAGGCCAGGAAGACTATAATCAAGATTATAATCAGGGATATGGCCACGACTATCAGGAAGATAGCCCCGCAAGAACCCCTTCTCAATCTTACCCTGTTTCTCCTAAGCATTATGATAGTCCTATGTCAGATGACGGCAATCAGAGTGAAAGAGGCGACAACACTCGCCCACAATCTAGAGAGAGCTATCGTGATGGCGTTTCACAAAGAGGCAGCAGGGAGCCATCACCAAACCCAGAACAGTAAGTTTAGTTACCTCACAGTGATTAATAGGTCTAATGCTTTCTTACTCTAGTGAAAATCCCCATAGTCCCATCAATGATCATGATCAAAACCAGTTTGCCGCTTATAAACCTGGTCGACCAAACAATTTCCCACACCAGAGGGACAATGGAAAATACCAAAATCATTATCAGCGGAATAACAAGCCAAAGCGGGGCAGACCCAATGGATATAAACGCCAGTTTAGCCAAACATGGAACACTGAGGAATATACTAGTACTCCACAATCAGCTACGCCTGGCAATAACGACAGTGATGAGCATCTTCAGACTACTCCTGACAAGTACACTCAAGCTCAAAGCCCCTCAGAGTCATACCACAGGAAACGCTCGAGGGAAGAGTCTTCAGAACTACCTGATGATGAACCTCAACGTCAGATAGATGATGTTGCCCCCAGACTCAAGCGTCGTCACCCGCGTGTCGCAGAGGCTTACAGGTACGGCTTTCTTTAATATACCCTTGAATTATTTTTTCCTACGTAATCCTTTTACTGATTATAAACTAGTCGGCGCTGGTAAGCCGCCTACTTGCTTATCGGCAATATTTCTTAATTACTTTTTATCTTTCGATTCGTTAATCACCCAGACCCACGGTCTCCCCCATTTGGCTCCCCAGCTCTCATGGCCCATGGCCTCTCACATGATATCAAGCTCTTAAAAACCTACGGGGCCCAGATTGGTGTCTGAAGACCTATTCGGATTTAATTTCCCTCTCTTAGACGCGTGTGACTCCAACCACTTTGAACGACACTTGACTGCCCGGTACTTTTTCTCTCTCTTCTAGAGAAAAGTCTGTTACTAGAGGCAGCAGGAGAGTTAATCTTTACCCCATCGTTCAGACTGGTAATCCGTTAGTCAGCTCTGACGTGGTTTACACGCTCTTGGATATGGCGCTCTACGCGATAATTAATAATTCCCTTATTTTTACTTTAATTGATATCTGATTCCACTTCAGCCGCTATTATATCAAAGCTGCCATCACATTTCCACGTGGAAGGATAATGTTGATGATGAAAGAAAAGTGTCCATTCTCCCACATTAAGGACCTATGAAGTAGAGATCCGGGTAAGAGGCACAAACATGTAAAATGGATAACATGACGCATAGTCATGGCCATAAGAGCATCCCTATCTATGTTTAGCATATCCTTATTGGGGCCAACCGTCCCGTGGAGAAAGTTGTGTTCTCTCTGTGATACAACCCGGGAAGTAGAAGCGAGACATCCAGAAACTAATGTGATACACGGGGTTTCGTGGCTGCTATGATCCCAGGTGATCCATTCTGAAGAAATCATAATCCAAGAATGCAAGAAATACGGATGTCGCCCCAGTTATGTTTACCATAATGAAGGCCTATTCGTTTCGTGTGCAGAAATATGCCAATAGAATATGAAGTGCTATATCCATTAGTACTCTGGAACTTATTCGCGGACTGGTATACAAAGCTTCCTTGAGAAAGAAAGCTGCCTCCTATGCTACGCATAAATCTGCGAGCTGAGATACTCTCCGGACGCGGCTCAATGGGCCGTGACCTGGCTTGCCGGAGCAGTATGCCACCAATATCATTATCCAAGATCGATGGCATGGTCCGGCCGTCCATGAGCAATACGGTTGTACGATTATGAACCCCCTAGTTAAGGAAATCTACTTAATTCGACTATTTTATAATAATATAATATTTATCGCGTTGAACATCAGACTCTTTGATACTTGTAGGCTTAATTATAATCTCTTTGGTAGAAACCTATTTTAGACTATCTTCAACTAATATACTACCCTTTTACTTGAGTAGTTTGGCAGATTCAGCTGTCGATTGAGTATACTGATGGTTGGGCTCTTCCTCCTCTTCGCCGGATTCATCAGTCTCATATTCGCTTTCTCCCTCCTCGTCTTCTTCCTCCTCTTCTTCATCGTCTTCATCTGTCTCTTCTTCCTCTTCGGTTTCGCCCTCTTCGTCTTCCTCGTATTCATCCTCTTCCTCCTCCTCTGCGAGCCAATCATCAAGAGACATATTCTTGGGAACATTGCCTATTCTTCCATTGACGGTTCCTTTTCCAGAAGCAACATTATGTTCTTGAAGTGCTTTATCCAGCCGTTCCCCGGCTGTTGCGTTGATCTTCTCACCAAACCCTGCGCTTGGTTTACCGGATTCATCATCTCGAAGTTTTGGATCGGGTTCTTGTCCGGGTTTAACCCAGTCTGGAAGGTCCTCGTACCCCTTCAAGCCATACATTCCAGCTTCAGGCCCAATTACCAGGGTTGACGATCCGATGAGCAAGTTCTTCCTTGTCTCTGAAGGTGTGGAAGTATGCGGGATGGGTTTAGGCGCGAGGAGTAGGAGGCTTGCAAGCTGCGTTGAACTAGGCACAGCAAGAAGAGATTTATAGAGACGAGCTCGATCACGGAGGTCATATGAGGTGTCATATCGGGCTAGCAGGAGGATGTATCGCCAAAGGGTTGTAATAGCATCTTCCTCTGTTGGTGCAGCAACATGGCCATTTGTATCGAACCCATTATTGTCATTGTCGTTATCACCTTGGTAGTGATCCGAGGTGTTGTCCTTGGGTTCACTTGAAGCCTCTGGGGCGTTTAGGAGGTGATGGAGATATACTTTTGCTCCTAATAGCAAAATTTGCTGCTTTGCTGTCTCTGACTCGTCTGCAAAGCCTTTTGCTAGAAGGCGTAATACATCTGGAGCTATGTTGTTGTTTGCATCGATTCCGGCGAATTCCCCTACTAACCATATGATACTCGCCCTAGCCCCGGGGCTGCTAGTGGTCCCAAGATGGTTTCCTAGCATCACCACGGTATTTCGATGAGATGCAGTGTCCTGTTGGATAAGATGCCGGATGACTGTTACTGCTTCTGAAACCAAAACGTCATCTGCACTTGAGATCTGGCGAAGGAGAAGTTGGAGACAGCGGGTGGAAGAGCTACTATGAGCCTCGGCGCATCTCCCAATAGCCCGAACACTCTCACGTACCAGGTCATGGTCCGACCCGTTAGAAAAATGTTCCAGCTCGCTAAGAATCACACCTTTAAAGTGCATACCACAGTGGGGGAATAATATGGTAAGGATTTCCAGCTTCAAACGCCAAATATGAGAAATATCAGTCGATCGAACAAGGAAATGGGACGCATATTTCACAAACGGCTTCGGAGATACAAGGGCGACTGAGATGATGTTGTATAAAGCGACATGTTGTAGGTCTTGCGGACTGCGGAGTAAAGCAATCAATGGTCCAGTGGCAGATTCTAAATGCTCTATCGTTCCCAAATAGCGGAAGCAACGGACAACGGCCACAATAACGGCAGAATTCCGGCTCTGAAGTAATGGTTTGCAAGCCTTCAGGAGTAAGTCGAGGTCTGGGTCAATAATTTCAACTTCTTCCTCGCTAAGATTGTTATCGTCATCGTCTTCTCCGTTGTCTTCATCGTAGAACCCTTTGGGGTTCGTCTTCTTTACTTTTTGTATCCGTTGTGGGAAGCACTTCCTAGCGTAGAAGACCATAAGCCTCAACGTCACCAATTGACCCCACTCGTCCATATCAACAAGTTTCTTCACAAGACTGCGGTAGTGCTTGTGGATGAGATCAATCTGATCCGGGCAGATCTCCAAAAATGCAGCAACGGCCGGCCCAACCACAAAATACTGGTTATCCCCAAGGAGAACCGAAAGGTATTCGATGAGCTGTGGCAGTGTCCCTGGGTCAAGGCGGTAGCATTTTGGGATTGCTAGCGCAGCAGCTTTGCGGACATGAGGGCTCATATCGCCGCATCCTCGTTTAATTGCGAGAGAAACAATCTGGCTGATCACAGGTACTTTTATCCCCGACATCGTCCGTAGTGCTAAAGCACGAACTTGTGGGTTCTGGTCCGTTAGGGACTTCTGGATTGCATTAATCGACAGAAGTGCCAGATCCGGCTCCGATTCCGCATGGTGCAGTAGATATATATATACTAGTTTCTTCACTTCGATATTCGGGTTTGCAACGTTCTTGACGACGGCAGAGAAGAACGGAAGGCACGGTTCGGCCCTGTACATCAACTAGAAAAGGGAGCAAGTTCTCAGTAACAAAGAGCTTTGGCAATAGCATGGTATTAACGTACTGAAATGACCTTCCGGAGGCCATCTAAGATATCCCGATCATTCCTGCTGTCGAGTAGCTTCTTAATCTGCGAGATTGAGGCGGTGCGGGGTGCGTAGGAGGAGGGCCGTAGACTTCTGACGGAGCTTGCAGATTGAGCAGCTTCAAGCGTGAGCTCTCGAGCTATTAAGAAGGCCATTAGTTGTAATGATCTTGTCGACTCGGCTCCAAGAATTCGGGCTCATCTCGTACCTGTTTCTAGCATCGACGAGATCCGCGATATAGTCTCCATGATAAGTGTATAACTTGACTAATTCCCCCACTTTGCCGCCGAGCTCTGGGGACCGAACGATCGATCTGTATCCCTGGTCTGGGTGTATCGACTGGGCGTCTTTCTCGAATTAAGAAAGTGTGTAGAAAGTTGCTCGCTCAATGTTTAGGTCGGGCAACATCCACATGACAAAAAAGGCGTGACTTCATTTTGATCCAGGCCGCAACAACCACACTTTTACACACAACATCTAGCCAACACGCCCACGCCTGGTTCAGGCTGGCTTTTCTATCAAAACGACAAATACCCGACTGAAGATGTTCGCAGAAACACCATAAATGAAGAGAGAAACGACCAGTGAGAGATTGCGTCTAAAAATGTGCTGCCTGTTTGCCCTAAAGGCGGACCTGATACCAGCATGAGCATCACGATATCCGACTCCGTTGTCGGTTTTATGCAGTATCTTCTCCAGAGCAATGCTTCAACTATTACTTTAATATCATGCTCGACTCGGGACGCATTTATTGAAGAGCTATGCCAGTCTTCAACGCAGGAGAAGCCTGGTTCTCCAAAGCCAGAAGCCAGCCAGGCTCAGGATGCTAGTGAAGAATCAATCGCAGATGTCGAAGGAGAAACATACACAGACGACCATCACTGGCTATTTTCCAATACAATTGATCTCATATCTCGCTCGCAAAGGGTAAACTTGGTCTTCTGCCCCACTGTCGAGCATCTTAGGGCGTATCTAGGTGGTGTATTCAAGCTACGGAAGAAGCGAGATGAACACGAGGTGGAAGGCTGTCTGTACCAGGGCGCCCCTGTGCTTGCTATCGTCAATATGGTCTCTATCCATTCGCCTACTTCAGAGTTCTCCGCGCAGGGCCTCTCGAGGACATCGGCTCTCGCTGTAGAGGCCGCCGCTAGAGCGGGAGTCGAGCTGATATTATGCGAATGCAAATCTATGCATGATGGCGATGAAATAGAGCGTGGCTCTAGGGTGTGGGACGCACAGGTTCCCCTATTGAATTCGATGGTTAGGTCGATGGGAGAAGAACGATCGCCGAATGTTAGAACCATCCAGGTGAAGCAGATTTTGAAGAAATGGTTTCGGTTCGATAATACCAACGGGGAAGAAATGTAGCAATACGCTGAAAGGAAGATAAGAAACCATCGTCATGCCATATCAAAGTCCCCCAAGTAAACTCCGGTGATGCTGTGGGTATCTTAAATCATTACTATACATAAGAAAAGTCCAATCCATAGCCGACACTACTCAGAGACATTTCTCTATCTCTGTGGTGTACAGCTTGATATGTGACTCCATCTTCAAATATTCATCATGCGCCCGATGAATCTCAGTTTCAATCGTCTCTTTAAGATCAGCCATCTGCGGTTTGCGCACGTCAGTACTAAGTTAACTTGTGTGATGGGCCCGGGGTAAGCCATACCTTCTTCTCGGTTTGCTCAATCCTAATGCGTCGCCGTTCCATTTCTCTTTGCTTTTCTCCCCGTTCTTCCCGAAGCTGTTTCTGTATTGTATGAAGCTCTTCCATCCGAGCTTGCGCTTGTTCCGCCTTTTCTCTACTACTTTTCCTCAGTGCCTCTATGCGTTCCTGCCATCGGGCCAGCTGATACTGAAGAAGCTTCTCCGTCTGCGCGACTTCTCTCACGGTGTTTCCTCTCTCCGCGAGAGCTTCCCGGTTTTTGATGCCTTTGGATTCCTGGTCATCCTCCTTTTGTAACTCTATCAATATATCTTCCAATAGCTTGATAGAGCTCTGGACTTCATTATTCACAACGGTAAACGTGTTCATCGACGTCTGTAGAGCGCGCATCCGTCTCTCCATACCGTCCACCTGGCTTTTGCCCCGAATTAAGTTGTCAGACAATTCTGTTAGGGCTGACTGAAGGCTTTCCGGGCTCTGCGAGACGTATGGCCGTAACTTTTCACACTCCTGACGACTCTTCAGCAGCTTCTCCGTCTTCTCTTCAAGCAGAGTCTGCTTTCTCGCCTTTTCACCCTTCACGCGCTCAAATGACTCTGCCACCCGCTCCTGACCCCGCCTCAATTCCAACAAGCGGGTTTTTAATTCGTCATTCCGGCTCGTCTTCTCCCTCACCAAGCCATCCACCTCCTTTTGCTGTCTTTTCATTTCTTCCAACCGCTGCTCCAGTTCTTGGTTTTCGGCATATAACGATTCAATGCGCATCTTTGTATCCTCTGATTTGTTAAAATGCGCATCAATTGCTGAAGTCTGGGATTCTCGAAAGCGAACAAAGTTTATGAGATAGGAGAATATTTTCGCAATCCGGTCGTAGGTCGGCTTGGTAATATCTGTGAATGTAAAGTCGTGGACTCCGCACTGCCGTTTGTATTACGCTTATAATCAACACTGCAAGCATGTATAGGGTCCCAGGCCGGGTGAAACTAACCTGCAGCATCAACTTTCGCAGTGACACTAAGAACCCCATCAGGTTGCGCGTATCCGGGGGGAAGATGTCTGCTTGTTCGCCAGCAATGTCTTCTGCTGCCGCGAGCATGGCGGGCTCCACGGTTTCCCGCGTAGTATTCATAAACAATTCGGCGAACCACTCGAATACCATCTGGACTTGCTGCGGATTCGGCTTGAGTAAATCCGCCATCGTGAACGGTATCCCGATATCGTTGATGCATCCTGCGATAACTTTGTCCGGCTACATACTTGATGTCAATATATGGTCTTGATATGTGTCTACAAATTGCCCACTCACCAGGCGTAGAAAAGCATCTGTATCGTTCTCCTTCTTCTGTCGGCGGTTATGCTGCTGGCCGCCATGGTACTGCTGGGTCGCCCTCGAGTTGTACGCCATCGTGAAGGTGCTATAACTCTGCTCGTCGACTATATAGCTATATATCTCGTCTTGAGGTCGAAAAAGCCCCTCGAGCTGCTTTGTTTGTTTGGTTTGTTTACATGAGGGACTGTCCAAAAGCGGACTAGCATAACAAACACGGCAAACCTTACAAACATAACAAACAAGACAAACATCCTCTTCTAGTGAAGCCAGAAAGAAAAACAGTCATCAAGAAGAAGGAAGAGTCGAGCATCAAGAAACTCTTCAACTCACGATCCTGATACCAGCAGCTTTCTTCTGTTTCTTGCTGAAGATTATCAGTTTAGCGGCTAGGTTGTGACGTACGAGAACTGCCCTCCACTTCTTGCTACCGGAGCTACCCCGCTATCTACTGCTTGAGTAGATCGACGAAGGGACTACATATTTACATACCAGCCTCGTCAGTGCAATATTGCTGCTGTTGCTCCAGTTCTGCTTTGAATAGAGGTCAACATGACTACAGCCACGGAAACCCCGTCAAGCGGGACCACCGAGCCGTTTGAGTGAGTATATCGATGCTGTGACTACATCGCGGGGCAGTGATAGCTAACAGCCAGACAGCATTGTAGCCACATACCACAAGCTTCTACGGACAGACCCAGATCTCACAATGCCAATTGCTGCTATTGAAGCTCTGGTCCTGCTTTTAACACATTTGCCGTCCTCTACCATCTCCGAGACCCTTGATCTGCTGAACAAGCATACCGAACATCTCAAACGATCCATTCCCAATCCGATAGGCCTTTCAGCCGGTACAGATCTCTTCCAGCGCTACTTGATCTCTACGCTGCAACGGCCTGGAAAGCTAGGTCCTGCAGGTGACTTCAATGCCATCAGGGCTCACCTGCTATCGAACGGACGGTTATTCATAAAGCGAGCCAAGGAAAGCAGAGATAAGATAGCAGCGTTTGGAAGTGGGTTTGTCAGAGATGGCAGCACAGTATTGACAAATGGAGGGTCGCGGGCGGTTGGCGCCATGCTGCAGAAAGCTGCTGGCGAGGGAAGCCAGGGGGCCCCAGCCGTTCGGTTTCGCGTGATCTACGTCCTTCCAAACGGCCACAGCCATGAGAAGTCACGAGACGCTGTGCCGGAAGGAATGGATACGGTTGAAGTTCTTCGCTCAAAGGGTGTTCCTGTTGCGACTGTGCCTGAATCTGCGGTTGCGTACTCTATGGGTATGGTGGACACGGTGATTGTTGGCGCCGAGGGTGTTGTTGAAAACGGCGGCATCATATCCCGCATGGGGACATATCAAATGGGCCTACTTGCAAAGGCGATGGGGAAACCGTTCTATGTCGTTGCCGAGAGTCATAAGTTTGTGAGACTCTTCCCTCTTGGACAGTACGATTTACCGGTCGACCAACGGGTTATCGACTTCAAGACCACGACGAGCGATAAGAAAAGCTCGCAGCCTTCGGACCCGAAAGACGAGCAACGACTAATCCCTGACATCGTGGACTATACACCTCCGTCGTTAATAACAGCCCTCATCACGGAAGCCGGTGTCCTCACGCCCAGCGCTGTTAGCGAAGAACTAATTAAAATCTGGTTCTGAACTGGCACATCAAAGCTTAATGCATAATACATTACACTTTTTTTTTGCTGTGGCTCGTCCAATGCAAATCCGAATTGTTACCATGAACAGGAGACGATCACCCATGGCGCCGGGTTCGACAGGAACAGCATCTGGGACTCTCCATCTACGCACGAATGTGGAATATCGCGTTACACCGGCTGAAACGTGGGAAGGGGATTGAGAACTCCTGATGTGACACATATTAAGAGGCCTGCCAAAAAGCAATGCACCATGCTATTCAATTGTTCCAGGTACGACCAGGCCAGGTCTCAACCTATTGACGATGAATGACAGCCAGTGGGTGCCCCCCCTGGTCTTATCCAGCCCGGTATAGTCGAACTTGTATAGGCGAAGGCAAGGGGCATGCCATGGACGGGAGCCAGCAGACCAACTCGTACCATGCATATATTATGTCGAAGAACTGCATCTTGCGTTTTCTATTTTATCCGGTCGTGTTTAACAAGTTCAGCAGTGTTACATTGTTACATCTCGCCGGCTGCAGGTAGAAATGAATACGTACCTCACTTTATACTAGTTTTTAACTCTGCAGATTGACATAGATCTACGCCTAGCAAGGACCGGGCCTCTTGTATACATCCTGATGCTAGAATGAACGACATCAGTAACTCCCTGCCGAGGATGTCCTGATTAGCAAGGCCGTAAAACATTTCTGTCACATCCAGACACTTATCAACAGGCTTTTAAGGCTGAAGAAACCCCGCGATCACCAAATACTCCGAGCGATCTGTAACAATACATCTATTCCTAAAGTCACCAGTAGAAAGGACAATACAATGTCAGGCCTGCTCGATCCCAGGACGGGCCAGCAGCTGCCCGCCGACGCCATCCAGCGCGTCCTCTACATCTGCAAAGCCGTACATGTATATGCCATCCCGCCGCTGACGTCGATGAAGGGCTACGAAGCCGCGAGCTGGACGACTCCTGACCCGCACAACGACGGCAAGACAAAAGAAATATTCACGGCACGACTCAGGATTCTAGAGAGCGCGATACCTACGCCTCCAACTCCGGTGTTTCGAGGCCAGATGCGCCCTCTCTCGCTGCCAGAGGAGAGCGAAGAGCCCGGGGAAGAGGTGAGGACTGATATCGTGCTCGAAGACCCGGAGACAGGCGCCTTGTTTGCAGCCGCTCCGTACGTCGAGTCCAGCGTGGTAGAGCATGCGGTCGATTCATCGCGGTTCTTCGCTATACGAGTTGTCGGCGAAGGGAAGAAGGCGGTTCTGGGTGTTGGGTTCGAGGATAGGAGCGACGCTTTTGATTTCGGCGTTGCACTCCAGGAAGCGAGGAAGATACTCGGTTTCGGAGCTGCCGTTACTACTCTTCCTGCTGGCAATGTCGATAACCCTACGGCTATACGAAACGTTTCACCAGCACCGAGAACGGGCGGACGGGGGCCAGGAAGAGGACCGGGAGGAATCCGCCCATCTCCATCTCCCAGGGGCAGCAGGACGGAAGTGCCACAGAGCAGTATGAGCAGCATGAACATCAGCAGCAGCAGCAGAGACTACAGTTTAAAACCCGGGGAGACCATCTCTGTGAAACTTGGGAGTCGCAGCAGGGGCGAGATGGCTTCTCCTGGAGAGACGGCTTCTGGAGAGATGTCTGATAAAACCGCCCTCTTCTCCATCCTCCCTCCGCCGCCGTCTCCCAGGAACAACGACAGCAACCCGTTTGCCCCGAGTTCTCGCCGTCGAAAGCAGCCTCAGGACCGAGAGGACCAAGGAGAAGACGAGTTTGGCGAGTTCCAGTGATAATCTACATGTAACACCCACATATAGCCAACTACCAGCCGATATGAGATATTATAAATGTATATATGCATTCGCCGCAATGAAACAAGCAGCCGAGCATCGATAGTCAGGCCGTCTGGTGTAATCCCAGGCTCTCAGTTAATATGTTAATTTTAGAGTCTCCGTTCTTCCTGTCGACAAGGGGTTTCATCTGCTATCTCCATGCCAGCCAGCACAGCCTGATGCCTGACCGAGCATGCACGATGCCATGTCCATGTCCGGCCCAGCGTTCCAGCGTTTCCTGTGCCTGGCCTTGCATGGGTTCCCTCCTTGATTTCAGGCGGGCTGAGGGTTCAACGGCCGCTGGATCCAAGGGCAAAGGGGGCCGCTAAAAAGGCACGGAGGAAACGTCGCTCCATACAGGGAACGCGATGTGGAGGCTTGCCCGCCTATCCTGCCCGGGGATGCAACTGGGAGCAGAGGAACACAGGCTCCAGGTACTTTCTTTTTCTCCTACTTATATACATCCAGAGTGAGACAGTGTGCGACTGGGAGAACAAGCTGGCCGGTGATATGTTCTTCCGCCTACAATACTCACACAACTTCATCTACTTCTACTTCAACTCATCTACACTACTACAACTCACAGCTACTCAAGTAGATTGAGATCAGACTGCACAGCTCTTCTCTCTGTCTCTCTCTCTCTGTCTGTCTCTGCCTGTCAACTTTGTCAACTTTGTATATTGGTTATACTTCACACGTCACTGACAGCCTTCGAGTTGGCTGGGTCGGCCCAGCAAGCATTGCGCTGGCGCGCAGTCTGAAGCCTGTTGCCATGGCTCTCTGGCCCTTTGGCCGCCATAAGAAACGAGCTCGCAAGGGAGACGATGAGACATACGCTACGCCAGTCGATCAGCCGCAGCAGCTAGCACCAACGGCCGCCAGACCGCACACTCCGCCATCCCAGACAACGAACGCTGCTGCTGCAGGCCCAAACGGCGGTCATGCGTTCTCCGCTGGCAAACTCGTCCGGAGAGACAGCAAGCGCCAGAAATATAACCAGCAGCAGACACAGGGTCGCAATGCATCCTCCATCTTCCACCGCTCTTCCCCAGCCGCTGCCACCACTTCCACGGCCGCCGGCCCGCCGTCCTCTGCCTTCTCGTCACCGCAAGTCGACTCGCCCATGACGCTGCCAGACGGCCGTACCCTTCGGCAGCCCGCTTCAGTCGACACTTTTGCCTCCGTCAATGCGCTTTCTCCATCCAAACTCCGATCGGCGCCAAAGATGATGTTGTCTCAGCCGGGCGATAACGAAGCTTATCTCGTGCCGACGTTGCACGGTAAACGCAATTCCACCGAGCCCAGTATCCTACGGCGTAGGTCCGACCGGCGTAGGCGGAACGATCATGAGCGCGAGCAGGAGATCAGGCGTATGACCAGCCAGGTGTGGGAACCCAAGCGGAACCAGAAAGACGCAGGCAAGGCATCGGACAGACACCTCTCTGATCCCTTCACCTCCTACTCCAGCCCACTGGTTCCCGAACCAGCCGAATCTTATACCTTCAAGCTCGGTGCTCTCAACGCCTTGTCTCCACGGCCGTTTCTCAGGTATGGAGACGGGAATCGCGGTTCACTGCCTGCAACGGCGGAAATATCGAGGTCGTCAACCACAAAGGACAAAGGCAAATCAAGATGGTTCTCTGCAGACCACTCCGCTACCACCAACAATAGCAACAAGAGGATCGAAGACCTTGCCGACTCCATGGACGCCGGTGCGTTGAGGCAGCTCATGGACCGTGATCGACGACGGAGGCTCGTCAAGCGCCAGATTATCAGGGAACAACAGCAGGCTGCTGTCGCTCGCCAGCGACCAGCCAGTATAGAAGTAAAGGCGCCAGTCGAGAAGGAACAACAATCCATGGGTAGTCCAGTGAGACTGCCTTCTCCTTTTTCTTCGTCTCCTCCTCCTCCTGAACATATGGAGATCTCCAAAAGTCCAGAACCGTCCGGATCATGGTTACGTGATGCATCAAAGGAGAGCCTGGTCAGGGACCACATCGAACCCATCACTGAAATAAAAGAAAACCTCCCACCGGCTGCCACTTCCCCTGTCGTTGTCTCGCGGAACGGCCAGACGCTTGAACTCGCTCTTGCCCCCGGTGAAGAAAGGGACGAGATCCCAGACATCCGTCAACATCCTGCATTTCGCCAACCTTCCATCTCTGAAGCATCGACCAAACCTAGCACACAGAACGAAACCAAGCTCGGCCGCACCTGGACTCAAATCTTCCGACGACGAGGCACCCTTCGCCACAAACCAAGCGTATCACCAAAGAACAACTCGTCTGAATTCTCAGTCACATCTCGCGATTCGAGATCGCGAATCAATCAACAATATCACCCCGCTCCGGTAGCTACCTCTATCCAGCGTGCTGGAACAGATACCCAGTCCATCCAGTCCAAGTTCACAGAACATCTCGATGATGGCTCAAACATTCCCCAAGGAACGCGCATGTACCCTGCCGAATCATCGTCCAACATCAACAGGGACGATGCATACTCCGTCTCTCACCGGATGAGCGGCATATCGACAGGAGCATACGTTCCTGGACCCGATACTAGGCCCAACAGTACCTTTTTAGCCCAGTCGCTAGCCTCGATAGATTCGGAGGGAAGCTGGCTATCTGGCCGACCATCTCGACGCCTCTCACAGGCTCCGCTGAAGAGTCCCGGCTCGACTCGCGAACGACTGGATGATATGAATGAACCCGATGGCGAGGATGACTATAACGCAGTCAGCAGTGATGAATACTTCGGTACTCTCCCCGCTCCCAAAGAAGAGGAAGAAGACGCCGGAGAATTCAACCTTGTGGGCAACAAGGATGCTAAATCCAACGCCGTCATCACCGCCAACGGTCATCGTGAGCCCATCGCAGCTGCCGCCGATGACACCACCCCCTTAGTCGAAGATGGCATGGAACTCGCCAACGCCGACGGTGATCCACCAACATGGCACTCCAGTGTCGGCAAACGAGCCCGTCTGATCAGCCCCGAAACCCGCGCAAAGTCTCGCGAGGGCCTATTCACCGAATTCATCGACAGTGAGAACGAAGTCAGCCCCATCGACGAAACAGAGCCAGAGATCCGTCGAGCTCAGAGCATCGATATGGGACGCCATATTCGCCATATCAGTGCCGGAAGTGCCAAGATCGTTACCTTGTGCCGTGCAGAGTCTAAGCGATACAGCACTGCATCTATCAGTAGCTCCGGTGTTCTGCCTTCTAGAACCGAAGAAGAGGAGGTGTAGATCATACCCTCTTAATCGAAGCGGGCAATCGAGTTTCGTCCAAGCCGTCAACCGCATTGTCGTCTCGCCCTTGGCCCTCAAGTCGCTGCAACTCATATGCAGTATGCCCTTTTCCCATTTTCCTTTGTCACGCATGCCTTTTCTCTGTTCTTGTCGTTACTTTTGCAGATTTCGCAAGCGTGTCTCATACCCCGGTTTTCAACACCATGTATCTCTTAATCCTTTCCCATTTCCTTCCCCTTTTCTTTTCCCTTTCTTCCATTTCTTTGCTTTCTATGGAACGGACGGACGGATGGATCCCCAAAGACGGTCGTACGTTAGTTTTTTTCCGCTGTTTTAATCGTTGTTTTTCTCCATGGATGCATCATACCCCTTTTTTCCATTACATCTTGCCAGCGCTCAGATCGGTCAGGTCGGTGGGTTTTCCTCTCTTTCCTCTTCTTTGATATGAAGCCCAAACGAACGGCCGGAAGGTCCTTTCCCTTTTTCCTTTTCTAATTCCCTTTGTCTTTTCCCTTCTTCCTTTCTTTTGTCCATATTATATCCCCCTTGTTTTCCCCTCTGATATCCCCCCTTGTTAGCCTCCCACCTTCATGTTCTGTCATGCTGATAAGGAATGAAATGCCCTTACATGAGCTTACCCTCTGCCCTACCCTCCCTCCCCTTCCCATTCATTCCTTTCTCAGCCCACTCTATTGTTCAAGAGAGGTCTGTTTCTCTCTTGTGCATATTGAGTCTCTCTGCCTGCTGAGGCATCATGTCTTCCACCACAGTCACAGACCTTTGGGTGGGCCTCAGCAGGCAGAGAGAGATATGCAGGCAGATAGATAATAAATATAACGAACTTTAATAAGTTAAACACATTCAACCTGAGTATGATGGAGAGGTAGAGAGGGTGAAGTTGAAGTTGAGAGTGAAGGTGAGGTGCAGGTTTGTGGGCGTGTCTCTATTACCGGATAAGGGCATCTGGCTCGGCGATATCAACCACTTCCCCTGAGGATGCATCGATTCATCACCTGAGACTTCTTATGTTCTTATCTGCATCTGAGAGGGATGGTTGACTCAGGTTATCACGATATCTGAGTGCTGTCTAAGTGGCTGTCTAAGTAGCTCCTCACTGGCAGTTGGTCATGGACTGTTTGAGAAGCCTGTTCATATGATGTCTCTATGCAATATGATGTTTCCGTGCATATATGGCTATACCTTATCATATCCTAATACAAGAATACAACCGCTCATAGTGGTATATCCTCTCGCCAGATCGTACTCCATACCTGTAGCAACGCAAGAGGGGTCTGTCCATCCCCGCAGACCTCATCCATGCATCAACTCTTCCCGCCCAAGTGACGTCGAGTCTGATATCCTGGCTGCTTCGTCGGATTCTTGCTGAGTAACGAGGCCGCGATCCAGATCGCCCGCGCATTACTAATTCAACCCCGGCCCCTAGCTTAGCCTTTAAGCCCCTAAACTCAAGCAAAGTCCAGTTAAAGCCAGTTAAAGCCCAGTTAAAGCCCAGTTAAAGTCGGGTAACCCCCCAGTTAAAGCCTTAACTGACGACAGGCCTCCCCCTGCCGCGCCCAATCACCGCCACTCTGGCCTTCGCTCGTTTCTTTTTCCGCGCATCGGACGTTCTCCTTGAGCTTCTTCTTCATCGTCCAACCACCACGCATCCCCAACACAAATCACACCATAGCCACGACAGAGTATATACCCAGGTGGCACATCAGTAAGCAAGGTCTTAATAATTGCCGACCGACCGGGAAAAGACGAAACAACCCCGTCCCTCTCTCCTGCTAGAAGATGCTCGCAACAACGTCATCCCGGCCGCTCTTAGCCCACCACCACGGCCAGCGTATGTTGCAACACCGGCTTCCCCTCCTGTCAGTGCCGTCCGCTTCGCCGTATTTAAGTTCTGCTTCTCGCGCCCGTCAGTTCCACCGTCTTTCTTCTCTGCAGTCCAACAACTTCAAGTCGAGATCAGACATCTTCTCCCAGCCTCGAAACCGAACGTTCTCATCCACAGCTTCTCAGCTCTTCTCTCAAACATCTGCAAACATGGTTGTCAACAATATCAAGAAGTATGTCTGCCCCTCTTCCCTCCATTATTAATGTTGTTGTGCCCCTCGTTTTCAGCTCGACATGATTTCCCTTTCCTCCCCCCTCCCCCATCACCATCACCGGCATTCATATAAAACCAATAGATGGTATATGATAGAGCATAGAGCTAACACACACCAGCCGCGAGGAGTACAACAAGGCCATCGCCGGACCCAAGCTCGTTCTCATCGACTGCTTCGCCACCTGGTGCGGACCATGCAAGGCCATCAGCCCCAAGGTCGACTCCCTCAGCGAGGAGTACGGCTCTGAGGTTGATTTCTACAAGGTCGATGTCGACGATTGCCCAGAAATTGCCCAGGAACTCGGTGTCCGATCCATGCCCACCTTCGTCTTCTTCAAGGGCGGAGAGAGACTCGAGGATGTTGTCGGCGCCACTGCCCAACCTATCATTCTTGCCCTCAACAAGCACAAATAGACAATGACCTGACCCCGTCCGACGTGTCCCAAACAAGCATATTGCGGTTGTGTTGTGCTGTGTGTTCTTGACTGTACTTTAACTCATTTGTTTCTCTGATCAAGGCTTCTTCAATTAGAGAGAAACGTTCCCAAGGAAGAACAGAAATCATCGTTGTGTTGTATCATTGAAGTATTCGATTCTTCTTCTATCGTAGTATCCAAATGGGTAACTATATGCATCATCACATCACCAAAATAAAAAACAAAACAAAACAAAAAACAAAAAACGAAAAAAACAAAAGGTATCGTTGACGTTATGTGTTCATGAGCGGAAGATCAATGCGTATCTCCCGTAAAAATGGACGCCAGTAGAATAATGCAAAAATTTCCAACCATACTCCGAGATATCCCGCTCTGATGCTGTCCAGTCCGCCCAAAAACTCCATTGCTCAATCCAAAAGACACGAGCCTAAAATGCATTCTGTGCCTCAGACCACGCTGAGGTCACCGACGTAATCAGGGCATAATCAAGATACCCAGAAATCACCACCAAGCCAAGACCTTTAAGTCATTAAGCCCGTAAAGGAAGAAAGGTGAAAGAAAGAAGACAGAAGCCTGTTAGCTATCATCTTCGAATTCGCTGTCGCTTTCAGCGGCGGCAGATAGTTCTTCGTTCGAGCTCGAGGTCTCCGCGACATCATCTGCATGATCCAAGGTTACAGATGAAGACTCTCGTTCAGTTTGTCTCTGAGCTGCTGCTCTTCCTTCGCTGGAGAAAATATCCTCACCATCGCCAGAGTCAGTGTCTACCTGTTTAGCAACGACTTCCGGGTCCGCCCTCGGTCGGATAGAGGTAATATCGCTGTTTTCATCGTCATCTCTATCAGAGATACCAAGGGTTACATCTCCGAGGATCCGCCGTTTGCGGTCTCTGCCGCGCTGGCGTCGAATTTGTGGCCGGCTGCCGTCTGAGTCGTCATCATCGTCACTGTGGCCCGCCGACCGTTTGCTAGCCGTGCTGTTGCGTGAGGATGAGCGAGAAGACGAACCCAGCCAAGTTCGGGGTGACGGGCGGATTCCCCTGATCAATCGCCGCCGCGGCTTGGTGGGACTAGAGCCGAGTGCGGGTTCGGATGTAGGTGTGGATGTAGGTGCGGGTGCGGGTGCGGGTGCGGGTGCGGGTGCTGGTGCAGGCGGGGAGGGACTGGCAGAGTCCTGGGAGGACGACTGAGACGATGGGTTATCGTTCAGATCCCGGATATATGCAATGGCCCTGTTAAGTTCGGACTTGAAGACAGGAAACGCAGCCTTGAATGTTTCGTCATCAATGCCTTCGAGTGGGGAACCATCGTTAACATCGACCTCTTCCAGATCGGCTCGGTATGCCGCAAGAGCAGCTCTGACCGTGGCATGATCGTATCCTGGAAATGCTTCGGCAACAGTCTTGGGCCAGTGATCTTCGCCTCCTGTAAAGGCAGAATCATCCGTGGATGATCCTCCATCGCCGTCTTCGGCCTTCCCTTCGCTCGATGTCTCCTGACGCTCTGGCTTGTAACCAGATGGTGTCGAAAGCACCGGCAGCCCGTTATGCGGCCCATCAACACTCCGTACAGATGAATAGTGCCGGAAGTTCTAGCTGCCGTTAGTATCGTTGTCTCTGACGTCAACTGGGAGAATGACTCACGTGATAGGCTATGTGCACCGGCTTATCCTTCCCACCGGCCGAGTCGAGGGTGCTAGTGAAGGGAGTGATGCCTTGGTCGGAGTACACGTAGACATCCCTCTGGTAAGCCTGGCAGAAGGCTTGGATCTCCATCGAGCCTCCCCAGAACCCGGTCTCCCTCATGTTGGAGAGCAGCGTCTTGAATTTGGCCCACTGGCCATCCAGCGTTGCCTCCCGGCCATTGGATTTGGCCTGGGCAGCCGCTGCTCTCCTGGGAGTCCGTCTCTCCCCGCCAACGTCCGGCACAAACTTGACAAAGTATTCGGCGTTTGTGCGGACATGCTCGACCAGCCGAGCCCGGATTTCATCTTGACGGCCCATGTGGCCGAATATCTGGTCGGAGAGGGAGTAGAAAAGGCAATTGCCTTTTATATGCAAGTTCTATTAGCTATGGCACGGGAAAAGGGTGGTACGAAATCCAGGAACCAAGGAGTGACACTCACCATCTCCCACGGTTGGCACGGCGTAGAGCCGTCGCTCCTTCAGGCACTCTAGGTGCAGGTCTTTGCTGTCGACCATGGTTGCCTTCTTGGCCGGCTGCCCCGAGCCGTTGCCGGCCAATTGTGCCACTGACTTCCGGGGAGCCATGATAGGCACGATCCTGCTGTGGGGAGGTGAATCAGCCATGGTTGCAGTGATATCACTCGTAACTCAGTCATGGGAGATGGCGGTGACGGTTGAGGGAAGCTGGGTCCCTCAAACGACGTAATGCAAGAGCAGAATCGGGCCACAACCGCACTCTCACGGAGAGTGTGCACAAGAACGTATGGAGTATATGCAAGCCAGATGTTGGGGTAAAAGAAAGCAGAAAGAAACGACAATGAGACAGTGGAAAAAGAAAAGAGAAGGCTAAGCCAAGAGGAAGCCTGTGAATGGAAGGGCCCTGTCTCTCTGCTGGGCCTCCACCGGGGAAGACTTCGGCCTCCAGCGACGTCGCCGGAGAGGAAGACAGGCGAGGAGAGGCAGCAGCAGCGAGGATGCGTATACAAACTGGCTTATGGATATAAAGTCGGAGTTACATGGATAGGACGAGTTGGTTACATAAGGCAAAAAGGTGGTCATGTGATGATGGGGCTCTGCTGGAAGACGCTAGGCTTCTTTGGGAGGAAACACTTCGACAACACTGAAACACTTACAGGTCAACGGTTATATCCTGAAAGATAGATGTAGACACCGGCGGGGTGTCGAGGGGATGTTTCTACTTGGAGTAGAAAGCGGAGTGTTTGAGAGGTGAGCCGGTGTTAGGGTGTGAGCGAATGGGTGATGATAGAGTGAGGGAAGTATAGTTGTATGGTACTATATGGTAGTATGATACTATGATATGAAGACAGTGTGATGAGGAGGTGAGAAGGAAGTGAAGGATGAAGAGGAAGAGATTTATATCCTCCGTGTGAAGGCGTTCCTGCTGTCAGCTTGACATCACGATGACTGCTTTCTAATGGAATGGCAGTACCATGGGAAACTGCAAACCAGCATCGAGAGAGGTACCTCATGCCAGGCCTACGTTTTGCGGTAGCAGAAGTACTTCTCTCAGGGTCCAGGTTAAAGCTTGCCGGACTCAGGATCATTGAATCTGTCTGACATCATAGACTCGTGCACCTTTGAGCTGATGATGAGACGATAGCCAAAAGTCGGAGACAAGGCTTACGGCCTTGGGGAAACTCTTAGCACAAGCGACGAGGATTCGGAGCATCAAGTCGGATGATTCAGGACAAACAGCCTGTTCCGTTTCCTATATCTAGAAATATACGACTCATGATGTTTCTACCTGGAAGAAGGAGTTTTTGTTTGAGCCTCAATGTTTGGAACGGCTTCCCTAGGTACCAGGGTTTGGCCCGGCCCTTGAACCACTGATTGCTACTGCCATACGTCATAAATAAGATATGCAGTTCCAGTGTATCCGGATAATGCATGGACAAGGTGCTCAGTAGCCCTCGCAGAACGCCTGTGGAAAAACTCCGTACAGAGATCGTATACCCTATTTGCATACGGAGTATAGTGATGTTAATAGTCTTTAGCCCCTAAGTTGTCAAATAAATAAAGGTTATTAATAATAAATAGCTGAATAGACGTCATTAATCGGATAGTATATATATGTACAACAAAGGGCATGCTCGCTCTCATTTTTCTGCGCCATGCTTATCCAAAAGTTGTCCAATCTCTTTGTTCTGCAAAATCTCGTCATGTTCTTTCCTAAGCAGTTTCGGCTTATTCAGCTCAAAATAGAAGGCCCAGGTACTCTGTGCGTTAAGCTCAGTATTATCACGGCTGGACTTGAGTCCCACATGCTGGAGCTGCTGAGGAACAAGCGCATATCTCGTCAGTTTTTTCTCCTCCGCATATTCCTCGATCATAGTATCCGTTTGGCCATGGCCTCTTCCCCGGAGATAGTCAATAAGTGGATTGACCTGATCCCTTGGAAACACCATACCCTGCGTGCAGCATCCATACGGGTTAATCTCCACGACACCGTGGAGAGGGGACAGCGAGTATTTCCCCGTCATATATATAAGGGCGATAAAAGCGGGTACGCAAATTACGCATATGGCCAGTATTGTGGGAACATCTAGTGAAGCTCGACAGGGCCGAATCCTCCGGATGGCCGTTAGAAATGCGAATGCAAGCAGCATCCCAGCTGCGAAAACCAACGGCATATTTCTATATGCAAAATCCGACGACTCCCAGCCCAGAGCTGTTTCAGTATAGAAGAGTCGAAGGTAGATCCAAGGCCGTTTATCCGAGGGCATACGTTTGATGTCACTAAGGGCCTTCAGCGTCTTAGCCATCCAACCGTCCGCGATGATAATATCGTCTTCGAATACCACCGTGTATGGGGCGTTGGACTGCTGACAGGAAGATAGCGCATAGACATAGTCACTACAATAGAGATGGGTTAGTGAGGTATTTCCAAAATAATATATAGAAATATATTCTATATATAACAACGACGATGATAGTGAAATATCGTTTCGTTTCACTTACAATACCCCCTTTTCATAAAAGTTCCTGTCCGCCTCCAGCTTTTTCAAATGGTCAAGTTGGCTCTTAGAGACATTATACGTTTCCGCTACATCCGTGAGCCGACCTACCCATTTCTGACCCCAGCTTGGATGTTTCGTGGGGTCTGTATCAGCAAAGAGGATGTTGAGGTGGAGAGCCCGCCGTTCTCGGGGATCCAGTCCTGCAAGCAAAGACCCAATAGAGGGATCAAAGTAGTCGTCTGATTCCCGCCGGACGGTCACGAAGGCGACGCAGAATAGGGGATCGGTACCGCCCTTGATCGACGCAGGCGGGTTGGTGGGCGCATTATAACGGGAGATGAAGTGATGGGCTTCACGTTCCCTACTCAAGCTGTATTCCAAGTCGTAAACGCCGCCGCGGTCATTGAAGAATGCCGAGTGAGGATCTCGCCAGAAATGATATCGACCGTACTGGAATATGAGCAGCCACAGACACGCGGCTGCCAGGAGTGTCTTAACAGCAGTGAGCTTCAGCAGCTGAGGGACGAGACTCATCGATGCAACGCATCTCTCTATCCGCATTTTCTCAGATTTGAACAGGACAAATAGATGATTCGATGGACAATCGCCTCATCGCAAAGGGCGAGGCAGTCAAAAACCCAGCGTCAGCAATATTTTATCAAACAATGACCCGCATCCCTGCTCCAGCTCACTAACGACATTGCAAGGGCCCCCTTGCAGCAGTGGTATCGCGGCCATAGCATCCTTGAATTATTATCCGGTTATTCTTGGTCCTCCAAGTGGCTGGCTTTGCGCGTGGCGCAAGTCATGACCAAGAAAATGGAGCTATTGAATGCTCCATCCTTAGGCCTGGCCTGGAGCTATGCTTAAAATTTATTCTTGGACTTGTTGTTAGGACATTAGATAGAATATAGGGACGCTTAGGGGAGTTGGGAAGAGGCTTCCATACGGTGTCATGGCTCGCTACTCTCGAATAGCCAATCGAGCCGTCAATTTCATTCAGCCCCAAATCCAATTCCGTCCCTGGCGATATGATGCCGGTCTGTCAAGGCAACTGAGCTCAACTATTTCTCATTCCGAACAGTTATCGACAGGGTTTAGCGGCGAACTGACATCAGATACAACTGGGTTGACGGTGCAGAGTCGCTTGAATGTTACGCACCTGGCGGCTATCATCCTGTTATGATTGACGACATTCTCCACGATAGATATCGTATCGTGGATAAGCTGGGATTCGGCGGATATTCGACCGTCTGGCTTGCCCAGGATATTCGCTTGGGACGATATGTCGCTGTAAAAGTTGGCATCTCATCGGAGTCGAAGTCGCTTCTGCATGAAATAAAGAGTCTCCGCACACTCTTTACACCGCTATCTTCACCTACATCGAAGCAGCAGCATCCAGGATGCAATTCATTCCCTTACATCTTAGATGAATTCGAGGTACATGGCCCCAACGGGACCCATGTATGCTATACCAGCACCCCAGCGCGATGTAATCTCCGCGAGGTCTCGTTTAATCGCATGTTTCCTCTCGAGGTTGCGCGGGCTCTATCAGGCGGACTTGCCATTGCTCTTGCATATATACATTCGCAAGGCTATGTTCACGGAGGTTGGTCACTGAAATGAGATGTTCCATATTTCAGCTCGCACCCAGCTAATGCCCCAGACTGTCCCTTTGCATTTATTTAGATATCCACCTTCAAAATGTCTTATTGAAACTCCCATCAGGCTTTGATCAGCTTTCAATTGACCAGTTACGGGAAAAATATGGCAAGCCTGAGGCTATCACTGTTTCTCGGCGAGATGGGAAACCACTGCCCCCCAACGTTCCACCAAAGGCAGTCCTCCCACTATACCTTGGGAAAAGGGCTGAAGAATTCACGTTATCCGATGTACGTGTCCTTCTTAGTGATTTTGGCGAAACATTCGCACCAGCCTCAGACGTGCGTCGTGGAAAGGACTGTAACACGCCGCTTGCTTTCCAGGCTCCAGAAGCTCGATTCGAACCGCAGACGGCACTCTCGTACCCCTCTGATATCTGGAGTCTGGCTACGGCGATATGGGAGATAGTAGGCATGAAGGCCATTTTTAGCACAGATTGGGTGACCGAGGATGAGATGGTATCCCAGCATATTGATGAGCTAGGGCCCATGCCATCGAGCTGGTGGGAACGCTGGGAGGAACGAGACCAATTCTTTGATAAAGATGGGCGTCCATTAGAGGACCGGGACGTGTGGCCTTCGATTGATCAGGCGTTTGAGGACTGGGTGCAGAAATATCGACGAAAACGCAATGTAGGGGAGTTTAGTAAGGAGGAAGCCTCCGCTATCTTGGATCTGATGCGACGGATGTTGGCTTTCCGTCCAGAAGAGCGACCAACAGTTGAAGAGATCCTGAAATCAGAGTGGATGGTCAAGTGGGTGTTGCCTGGTTTTGACCGCAGTTTGATATCAAATGAGCCATTGTAGCGATATGTCAGTTTTTTTTTTTTAGCTGTACATTATGCTGTCTCTGCCCAGATAGAGATCAAGAATTGTTTGGGTGTTTTCCATTGTTTTATTCCCGGGTAAAACCATCTCGAGCGGAAAGTGCCTGGTTATCCTTATATGCTGTAAAACCGGCTACCACGTAAACAAAGAATCTCACTTCTCCGTTCAGCAGGAGTTGAGAAACACGGCGTGATGGAGGAAGTCCGAAGATATAGATAAATCCCCAGAAATGCGGCAAACTAGTGGATCTGGGCGTGGTTTATAAATAAACTGCTTTACCTCGGGCCTTTCTCCCCACAACCTTCTCCCCAGTTCACCTCCAGCACCGACGAGCTTTCTACACATCGATCATGGCGTCTACTAACAAGATTGTCGTTATTGGGTACGTTTGTCAAACCCCAGAATTTAGGCGCAATCCTTCAAGCTGCAATTTAGCCTCGGCTCTAACGCAGGCCTCGCAGGGGTGGAGTGATCGGATTGACGACGGCGTATCTGCTCTCCAAGGACAAGTCGAACGAGATCACGGTTGCTGCGAAGCATATGCCCGGTGATTATGACATTGAATACTGCTCGATGTGGGCTGGTGCCAATTTCCTCCCGTATGTGCAATGATGCCTCGAGATCCGAGTCCTGTTCCCTTTGTCAAGATGTTTGGTGTCGTGGGGGCAGACTCGATATATCCCTGTTCGTGCTACAGTTTTGCTAACCAGCGATGAATACTTTGTTTCTCCCTGGTATAGTGTAGGTGCAGAAGGCTCTGCACATGCACGGTGGGAGACAAACACCTGGCCTGTCCTTGAGGACCTGGCACAGAACCACCCGGAAGCCGGCATACATTTTCAAAGTACGGGGTAACTCATGCTGCGTTTCTATGGTCAGAATATACCGTCAAGCTGACCATTTACTTACTCTAATCTATAGAATCCGTCGTAATAAATCGAAAGAAGGATGCAGAATCTGCAACCGGGCTATGGTTCAAAGAGCTGCTCCGCCCAGATCCCTGGTATAAGGATATTGTTCCCGATGTACGGATCACTTATACCCAATGTCCAATGATTAAGAAGTGCTAAAACTCATCCCTAAAAGTTCAAACTCGCCGCCGATTGCGATCTGAAACCTGAAGTAGACAACGAGGCCTCCTTCACCTCCGTCTGCATGAACGCACCCGTCTACCTATCATGGCTTGTGTCTCAATGCTGCAAGAATGGCGTTGTATTCAAGCGTGCTACATTCAAACACATCTCGGAGGCAGCAACCGTACATGCTTCCGGCCAAAAGCCAGATCTCATCGTCAACTGCACCGGTCTGGGTTCTTTGAAGTTGGGCGGAGTTCAAGATAGTAAGATGTATCCCGCTCGTGGCCAGGTTGTGGTCGTGCGAAATGATCCAGGGGCTATGTATTCGCTTTCAGGCTGTGATGACGGGGACGACGAAGCTTGCTATATAATGATGAGAGCAGCCGGTACGTTTCCCGATCCATGAATATGCCGGCCCCAAAATTGACTTCATCTAGGAGGTGGAACCATTCTGGGCGGCTCCTACCAGATAAACAGCTGGGACAGCCAGCCAGAACCTAGCCTGGCAGTCCGGATCATGAAACGATGCATCGAGGTGTGTCCCCAGCTTGTTGGCAAGGACGAAAACGGTAAGCAACGTGGCATTGAAGGTCTCGATATCATTCGCCATGGCGTTGGACTACGACCTCTCAGACACGGCGGCACTAGAGTTGAGAAGGACAACATTGATGGCACCGCCGTCGTGCATAATTATGGCCATGGTGGGTTTGGATACCAGACCTCTTTTGGATGCTGTGCAGAAGCTGCTGCTTTGGCAAAGGAAGCGCTGGCAGAAATAAAGCCGAAAGCCCGGCTTTAAGGGTACCTTCCATCACTTATTCAATTTTATAGCTACATGTTTTAGGGATATTATAGCCTTTACATCAATTCAGATTACATCAGGAAGGGTGTCCAAGAACTACCCTCATAGGATAAGACATTCAATCCGTTTCTTGATTGTAACCCCTTCTTTCTCTGGCTTAGAAGCTAGCATTGTTAAATTCATATCGAAGGCTGTGATGAAAATGTGGCCGTTAATCTAGAGATATGAATCAATATCATCGTTGAAGTTGTCGTAGTGTCCATGCCAAGGCGCGGCTAAGATTGCGTTACTCCCTTGTCGTTGTCCAGGCAGCTTGGTTTCCTCCCTTCATACTTGCACCCATCGACCATCCTGCGCAACAGCTGCAACAGCTTCTCGGTGAGTGGCCATCTTCATTCCCGTTCCCTATCTCTACTTCGTAACCTGCGTTGCTGACCGGGAGAAGACAGACCCTGCCATCTACGCCATTGGCTACAGCCTCGTCAACCGCATCCCGTCGCCTGCTAGCTGCCTTGACGGACTTCTCTTGCGAAGGCCACGACGTTCCTCCTCTCACGACGCCTACGAGCTCTATATAACAGCTTTATTTACGGCTCACTTGGTCCGGCCGTATTGCACGACGCGAAACCCGGTTCCTTGCCTTACGACGAAGGGCCACCGCATACGTTTACGGAAGCTATAACGACAGCTCTGCTCTGTTTCCAGTTTGTCATATAAGCAAGATGGATCTCTCTAATGTATTGTGAGTAGCATGTCCGTCCCGTGGACTCGGGCTAGCTACACGTCTGCGTGGTTTAAAGAGGCCCTTGAAGCTAACATGTGTCTAACTCTAGCCGTTTGGTCAACTTGGGGGTGGGTGTTGTGATGATCTTGGGTGGTATCAGTCAATTCTTCTCTGGCCCGTTGTTGTATGTTCTCCTGTATCTATCCCGCCGGTCGTATGGCAGCAGCTAACCAGCATCGTTTTAGCCGAAACATCATCGTCGGAGTCTATGTCATCCTCTTCGGTTTAGGTATGTCATTTTATCTCTTTGGACCGCCTTCTTTATAGCTATGGATGTACTAACCTTTTCTCAACAGCAACTGCTGGTATGGAACTGATACCGAATGTTCCACCATACCTGACCAGACATGCGTCCTTTATGTTCTCCTTCATCGGACGAGGAATCTGTAAGTCAACAGTATATCTATCTATGCAAAGAAGTCTCTAACCGTTCTATGCTATAGTCTACATCTTCGTCGGCTGTGTCATCCTCGAGCACCACGTGTTGCGCATCATTGCCGGTTCGCTCATTGGCGTCGTCGGTCTCGGATACTGCGTGCTCGAGTACGTTCCATCGATAGAACCACCAGCCAGCATGCGGGAGGACGGCGGTGACCCAGGCTGGGGCGCTGAGCAGGTCTAAACGCTTGACCCATACAAACTCCATCCAACATCTACCTTCTATCACTACATCACCCACTCCACTTCCATCACCACATCACTGTTTGATTCTAATACCTGTTTAACCCTGATGTACCCCTTTTTTCTTACCATGTACCCCTGCAACGCGCACACGAGATAGCTTCTACTACTTACCCATATTTTCCGGCTCTTTTAACAACGACAACGACAACAACCTGGATATACAACTTGCTCTTAGCTGTACTCTAACTGCCATGGACACCTTCCGTGCTCCCTGTCCTTGCTTATCTCCTTGCATACCTCCTTGCTTACCTCCTTGCTTCCCCCTTTTTCTTCTCTCGTAACCTTCCTGTAAGCTGGATGCGCGTCCTTCTTTCCCCGTGACTAGGATAACCTCACGTGCCCAACGCCCAAATAGGCATCAACCAATAGAAACACACGGAGTAATGCTTACACATCCACCCTGACCAATCAGCGACGTCCTAGATGCTATTACCCATGCCAAGATCCTAAAAAGGCAAAGCGCGCGGGTCTACAAAGTGGGGCTGATGAGGTTAATTTGTTATCAGCAAAACGAAAATCTGATTACATTTATAGATGGGATGATAGAATAGCGACGGGGGGAGAAGAAGAACAAAAGAAGTAAAGAGGATGGGGGAGAGGAGAAGGAGACGTGGGGGCAGTCAGGGATACAGGCAGGATCAGGGAAGGTCGCGGTTCAGTTGGAAATGGCGGATGGCGGACGGCGTACTGGGTACATAGATGATCAAGATAAGATAATGGGCAGGCGCGCACGGGATATCAGATTTCCTTTTTGCTCGCCTCGACGAGAAGAAAAGGGAAAAGGAGAAAAAGAAAACATCGGCCGGCCAAGGATCGAGCATCAACGCACTGCAGCAGATCATCCAAGGTCGCCCTCAACGGCCATCTCGTCTCCCTCCTCCTGGTCGAGAAAAGTGCGAAAGGCAGATCCTGGGCCCATGGGGCGCTGATGGGATCAGATAACGAAGTACCTGGTACATCGGATTCTAGTAGCCTAGTTTTTATCCTCCGCCCTCCTGGCCAATAGTGAGTGAAGTAATTCGCTTGTCGTATCATCCCCATCTCGCTCTCACGCTCCCTCTTGCTCGTTTGTCCAAGGTCTTTTCCTGTTTCATCTCTACTGGGCGGCCTTTTTGTGATATTGAATACCTATCTCGTCGAGTTCACCTGCAGTCGCGGAGTCCCCTGTGCTGACCATCAGTCCTGTCGCGCCGTAGCTGAGAACTAGCAAAACACGAGCTGATATCCGGCTGAAGCCAACCACAGCGCGATCAAGGACATCAACCTCCATCCTATTCTCACGAAGCTATTGGTGCTTAGCCGTCACAGCTGGTGCCTGCTCGTCACCTCAACATCTACTAGTGGCAAACCATCTTGTATCAAACGAACCAACTGCTCCCGTCGCAAACAAAGCTCCCGCCTCATCTTCGCCGACGGCTGCCTTAGCCTTTGACTCGACACTGCCCGTGGACCATCGGATCCTTTTCTCTCTCTCTCCTCCAAAGTTTGCTCCTTCGCCTTCGTTGCGCATAAGCCGGGGAAAACACAAAGAATATCCACTACAGCACTGCAGATGCTCGCTCTCCGATCCTCATCAGACACCGTACGCGGATTCACAGCTTCAAAACGCGATATGATACGCCAACCGTCAGCGGAGGACTTGGATGCTGCACACCAGCTGGTATCTTCGGCGCGCGGCGTAGCAGATTTCCGACCTGATAACTTTGATAGCAGCAGGTCGACAGACGGAGATAAGGCGAGCACCGCTACAGCCGCCATGGATGAGTCGACGGACGGATATACTCCTTCGAGGGAACAGAACCAGGCTGAACAGCAACAAGGTCAGCCCTCGGAGCAGAACTCGGGTCCAGAGAGCTCGAGTCGCTCGAGAACCTCGCCCAAGGCCTCACGGAATGCGGAGCTATTTCTCGGCCATCAGTGTGTGTAAGTAGTTGTACTTGGTATCTTGTTATTGTCTACATCTATGCTAACATCCCTCTCTGAAGGAACTGCGGAACAAAACGAACACCCTTGTGGCGCAGATCACCGTCTGGATCTACTATATGTAACGCCTGCGGTCTATACCTTAAAGCCAGAAACACCGACAGACCTACAAATCGGATTCGTGATTCTGGAGCAGCAAACGGGGCCAGCGGCTACGCAAATGGTGCAGGATCAGACCCAAGAGCTTCTCCTGCTGCCAGCGACGCATCTGGGGCCCAACATGGGACTGCGTGCGGTTCTACTCCGGTAGGCACCTGTCCCGGAGGAGGGAGCTGTAACGGGACAGGCGGTGCTGTGGGATGTGATGGCTGTCCGGCATATAACAACCGAGTGTACAAGGCTGCTCCTCGAGCTCCTCCCGTCCGTCAGCCGCGGCCATCACCCCAGGCTTTCGCCCAGACGAGTGAAGAGCAGGCTCAGAGTGGACTTGATGCTATGGACAGCGCTGCATCTCCTCAGGATACCAGTGGGATGCCAAAGGCTTGTCAAAACTGCGGTACAACGCTCACTCCGCTCTGGAGGAGAGATGATCAGGGCAATACTATCTGTAATGCTTGTGGTAAGTTAAAACCCGATATCGTAACTATAAGATATCCTGCTAAAGCTATTTCTATTAGGTCTCTATTACAGACTCCACGGAAGCCATCGACCGGTTGCTATGAAAAAGACCGTCATCAAGAGACGAAAACGAGTTGTTCCAGCTCTCAGAGACCGTTCTCCAGGAGCTGCATCGTCCGACCATTCTTCCGCATCTCCTGAACTACACGCCGCCAGTCTGTCGACTACAAATACCGACAACAATGTATACGCCCACTCTGACCATGGAGCAGCCTACGGCGCAGCTCCGTATCCTCACACTGCTCCCCCTCCCGTTGATTTCACGGGCTACTACAGCAAACCAACAACCACTCTCCCACCATCATCCTCACTTCACGCCAACGACCACCGAAGCCCGCCTGCCGAACTCGCCCAAACAGCCTCAGGCCTAAACTCCTTGATAAACCGCTCCCCGAACCCCAAGAAACGAACCCATTCTGAAAGTACGACTGCCGAAGCTGCGCCACCAGCCACACGCGTACACTCCGACATTCCAGCCTCAGCTCATCTCCCCCCCATAAACCCAGCAGGTGCTCGCGCTCTATCAAACTCAGGACGCCTGAGTTCGATATCTTCCCTACTCAACCATACAGACGGTGGCTTTACCGAATCCCACGTCGACCCTGCTCTTGGCTCGAACACACCTTCGAGACCTCAAGCACAGCCTCAAGCGGGCGCTCGCTCTTATTCTCCGAATCCAGCAAACCCTCCGACTACGCAAGCACACGGTAACCATGCCCTTCCGCCGCCGCCTCTTCCAGCGGCAGGTGAAGAGAACATGAAGGCCGCGCGAAGGGCTCAGCTACAGCGTGAAGCGGAGAATATGCGCGAAGCATTACGTGCGAAGGAGAGAGAACTTGCTTCCTTGAAGTAAACAGTAAACTTTCCCATTTAACGAAGATTAGTCAACCATATCATATGGCTTATACGGCTTCTCTACTCATTTCCAACTACCAACTACTCAGTCAACTAGCTGGTGGAATCCCTTCCTATCAATTTGTTTCTCTTTTCCTTTCTTATACTTAATCTACCCTATGATACATGACTTTGCTTCCCTGCTAGGTGTTAGGTCGGTGTGAACTCTATGATATGATATTCGGACTAGGTGGCCGGTTGGTGGACTAATATTTCTCTCCCTCTCTCTCTCTCTTCTTTCATTTCTCCTTTTCTTACGTTTAACATGACGAACAGTCGAGGTTGATAAATCACCCAACTCACTGCATCTTAAGTTCAATACTCGCTCCTCTTTATAAGCCATGATTTAATCAATGAGTATTTTTAGTTTTTTTTTTATTCTTTTTATCTTAGATACATTGCGTCCAGATCAACATGATTTTCTCCACAATAAATGCCCTTTCGTAAAGTAAAGTAGGAGGTGACCTAGTAAATCCCGTTCAAACCCCATTCGTACCGGTATTCCCTCTTGTTGACAGACATACTGAAAGCAATCATACGACGGCAAGGATTGCAGGGAAGTCTTCGTTGTCCTCCCTAGGCGCAGAATGAAGAACTCGAGATTAGATCAAGTTCTCGCTCGAGCACACTCATTCCAAACACCCAGGAATCCACAGAAGACGACACCCTCCAACCAAACCACCCTTTGAAGCAGCTCCCTAAACCCCATACCATCCAATCCTGCCAAAGATGCCGCACATAGACTCGATGATAAACGCCTCTCCCTAACATTCGCTAGCAGACATACTCTTTGAAAGTGGTGACTTCGGCATACGAGCTAGCCTAACCTTCCTCTCAGGTTTGGACGTACCTGCTCCAGCTAGATACTCGTACCGCGAAGGCACCCTCCAATGAACCTTCAGCCATCCATTAACGGGCAGCCAAGTCTCCGAGTAGTACGACTCCGAGTCCGTAGGGTCGAGAATTGGTCGTTCCTGAGCCCACTTGACGATGTCGTGGACCCAACATCCGTGCTCGGTGTAGAATTGGTGTACGTTCCCTGTGATAGCTTTGATGAGGCGGTGGCCACTGTACGATGAGATATCCCTGAGAGATCCGGTGTAGAGGACAGGGTCGACGAATTTCAGTGCTTGACGTACAGCCACGGCTCGTGAAGATACATCATAGTGCCAGGGTTTGGGACCACACATGAGGGCGAAGAGTGATACCTCGGGAGGAGTACAGCTGCGGTATACAATTGCATCGCCGAAAAAGTTGAAGTGATGGATCTGAGGGTAGTACTCGGTCAGGTAATCTCTCCAGCGTAGCTCGTCGTGCGCAATATCGGAGATTTCCCTGTCTGACGGGTTGCTGTTGGTTTCCCAGTCGTCGGCACCAGCACCGGCGCCGGCTTCGTCATCTTCCTCTTGTGTCGACTGTTGATCGACGAATTCTGGGAAGGATGTATCGGCAGCTTCAGTGGCAGGGTCTTCGAGCTGGTGTGTGATGGCAGTGGTGTCGTCGAGGTCGTGGGAAAGTTCATCTATAGCATGGCCGGCTGGCGTATTCGCGTCATGGGATTCTGGAAAGTGTTGTACATCGATCGTATCGACTTCATCAGTCAAAGCGTGCAAGTCCTTTTGTAAGGCGATTGATGTCTGGTCGTTAGGCTCTGCTGGAATAGCTTCAATCTCGCTAGCTGGCGCTTGACCTAAAAGAAGAGTCTGAATCGTAAGGGGGTTGCTCTGCTTGTCGATGGCAGTATACAACGTCGTTGACATGTCGACTGGATCAAGGCTGTGTCCAGAACCTGAATCCGCCAATACATCACCATTCCCAGAAGAAGAAGAAGAGGCTCCTTCTGATTCACATTGGCTGGCATCTTCCAAGTAATCACCAGGCAGTGGAGGCAAGCATTTGGTATCGAGCGTATCTCCAACCAAATGAGCCTCATCCACAGTGCGAGAGCCCCAAGCTTCCTCTAACCCATCTGAAGACCCATCATATGAGATCATTGAAGCTGCTCCGCGAGAACGTGGTGGCTTATTCTCCTTGCCGGTCACCTCATTGCGAACGATAAACACACCCAGTCCCTCGTTCCACTCAGCACAAAAACGATGACGGCGTGATGGGGGGTCACGGTAGGGCACTATGAAGGTTCCTTCATAGAGCTTCGAGTTGCTATCCGTATCCCACAAAACACCGTCGATGACATACCAGGGACCAGGGTCCGCGGCCGTGACAAGATAGAAGAAGGCAGCGGCATGGACACCAGATTCTCGCAACCGCGCAGGATGGCCGACTGTGCAGTGGCGAGCTGGGGGCAGGTCCTGGAGCGTATCCAGGGCCCGAGTTTCAAGAATTCCGAGGGCGAAGGGCTGCCAGTTTAAATACTTTTTGGGAGGCATGTTGACGGCACTTTTCAGGTAGAAAGAAACGAGTGAAATGGGGCCGAGTGAGCAAGTATTGTGATCAAAGAGGTTTCAGCAGTTACGAGGCTCAACCCGATAACAAGGAAGACGGCTTCTCCTGATGATGAAGGGAGATATTGAAGGGAAAGCTGCTGGAAGGAGGGAGAGAATCGAAGGACAAAGACTAAACGATCACTCGGTTCGAGATAATGGCCATCAAGCAGGGGACAAGGGAGGCAGAAGCCAGCACAAGTAAAGAAACTGATGAAATTCAGGTGGCAGAAGAAAGAGCAAGAACACTCTTTAACGTGAAAAGAAGAAAATTGACGGCAGCTTTCACTATTTGTGTGAAAAACTTCAAGATGCCGGAAGGTGGTAGAAAGAAAGGAAAATGTCCCGTCCTGCTACGTGTGCCCTTTATCAGCAGGACTTAGGGCATGGCCGCGCAACGCAGTGATGGGAATGTCCTATATTCACCTTTGTGAACGATGACTGGCTCGGCGGGCTTGATATCTAGAGCCTGGTGGGTGAAGATAGGCAGGGTAAAGGGGTAAGAAACGGTGCTTGCCAACGGTAGATGCAGTAGAGTTAATGATTTAATGAGTGTAGTTACGTTTTATCCTGGTTTAGAGATACTCTTTTAGAGTAAGGGTATTTATTGGCTCTTTACCTATTCTCAGTATGAGAGCAGAGCATGCAATGAAAGACGTAGAGGCACATCAAGAGAGAGAGGGGGAATAAGAATATAAGGTATCTCATACTCATGGGTATATATGAAAGCAAAGAAACATGAAGGCAACCTTCTAGCCTGGTAGCCTAGAACTAAAGAGATAATGATCTTTAGGGGTATTTGTTACATCATTCTAGTCAAATATGTTAGCCTTGCAATGTTCAAGACCAAGGGACTTCTAACTTGATACACATGGGATATAAGGTAGACTAACCTTCACTTTCCAGCCAGGTTTTTGCTCTCTTACATAATTGTAAAAAGACCATGGGCAAAGCTGATAACCTCGTTGCTCTCAAGATGTGGCATGACCCATTCCGCAAACTCCCTACACGCCGGATCGCGTGTGGCATAGTAGTCTCTATCCTCGATGGTTCTGAACGTAACGATAAACACATGTTTAATTCTGGAAGGCTTCATCGTTTTCAAGGCAAGCCTTTAGCATCGTATGACCCAGCGGTAAGTTATTTACCCTCACCTGGTTAGGACCCATATGGCTTCCAGTCCCGCCGGTGATTGAGACGATATAGGGCTGCCGTTCTACGGGCTCTTGACATTGGTATTTAAGAGCATTCATGCGAGAGATGGTCTTGAGACATGGCTTAGTTATGCTCCATCTGTATAGCTTCAAGGGACTCACTTCTCTGACAAGAGTCACGCTGGTCTCGCGCTTAAACATCAACATGGATATATAAATGGCGGGCATGTTGTATACTCCTATTCCTAGGATGCCTCGAGAATGGTATCAGGACAAGTCAGTTCACCAGTAACAGTAAACAGATGCTCAGACTGTCTATTAAACAGCTCCTGTCTAATATCCAGCTGTAAACTTGACGTAAACTTGATGTAAACTTGATGTAAACTTGATGTAAACAACTTTTGCTGTCTTTTTTTCATGCAGGAACGATGATATCACATGACCATGACTAAGCTCGGCGTTAAGTGATTAGCCGTAACGCCGACTTAGTAAGCAGGAAAGACTGCGGGGACGCGAAGTTGCATCGAAAGACGAGAAAAACAGAGAGTGACCACCAGCATCAGGAAGCCCAAGGAAGCCCACGGAAGGCCAATTGACCCTTGTATCTGTACCGGCAGCGCCCTCGAGTATCCGGCAGCCCCTCCCATGCTTCGTCTTCGCGCCTGCATAAGAACCCTCGACGCCCTTACGTCAAGATCGACCCTCCACGGTAGCCGACCTTCGATCTATAGCCCATTCACCCAGATCCTGCACGACACCTGCGCTAGACGGACAATGGCCACCGCGATGGGCAAGCGCCTTGATGGCAAGACGATCTTGGTGACGGGCGCATCCTCGGGTATCGGCAAGGCCACTGCGTTGGAATTTGCCCGCACTTCGCCAAAGAACTTGAAACTCATCCTGACCGCACGGAGGTTCGATGCGCTGAAGCAGGTTGCCGAAGAGATCAAGGCGGAGGTTGGCGAGGGCGTCAAGGTGCTTCCCATCCAGTTGGACGTTAGTAAGAAGGAGAATATCGATAAGTTTATCGCCGAGCTGCCGGAAGAGTTCAAGGAAATTGATATCTTGGTCAACAATGCGTACGGTCCCCCTCGCCCCCAGCTCAACTTTCTATTTTTATCAAATTGTGTTGACGGTTTGATTGGGTGATTGAAGCGGACTCGTCAGAGGAGTGGCAAAGGCTCCCGAGATCGCTGCGGAAGATCTCGAGGTGATGTTCAATACCAATGTACATGGCTTGATCCACATGACTCAGGCTGTGCTACCTATCTTCCAAAAGAGGCCAGACGGCGGAAGAGGGGACATCATCAATCTCGGAAGCGTTGCGGGCAGAGAGGCATATCCCGGTGGAAGCATCTACTGTGCCACCAAGGCGGCAGTCCGAAGCTTCACCGATGCTCTCCGAAAGGAACTTATCGCAACCCGCATCAGGGTGATCGAGATTGATCCCGGTCAGGTAGAAACGGTAAGCAGTCGCCATTCCTTCCTCCATCAGCGACTGAACACGATACTAATGCGGGATCTTCCCAGGAGTTTTCCGTCGTTCGATTCTATGGAGACAAAGCCAAGGCCGACGCAGTTTATGCGTAAGTTCCATTCCTCGTCCTCCACGGCTGCCAATTGATAGATGACTCAGGCTAATTGAAAATGGCGGGTATAGTGGCTGTGACCCTCTCACGGCAGAGGACATTGCGGAAGTTATCGTGTTCACGGCCGGACGACCAGAGAACGTCGTTATCGCAGATACGTTGATCTACCCCCAGCATCAAGTAAGTGCTACCCAATAGCCAGCCCGATACTCCGTATGCTCCCGCATATTTTCCGTTCCGGGCCATGCTAACGCTCATCTCAGGGCTCTCCCACGACCATGCACCGAAGATCGTGAAGTAGAAGAAAAAGAGAAAAGGCAAACGAGATGAATCTGGGACATCGAGAATGGCCAGACCATGTATATAGAAAAGAAGCTGCCGCTGAGCTATATCATCAGCCGGATGTATATATCAACAGCCCCTTAATCCGCCAAGCTCAGCTTTTTTTATCCTTTTTATCTTTTTTATCCACCTTGGAGAATAAAAAAGAACTTCACGTGACGATGTTGACTTTTTGATGGCTGGATATCACCCGAAGCTCCACGCCGACTGCCCAATAACCAGGCATGAGGGCATGGAAAAGGCGATGACAAGCATATGTGACTGTCAGTTAAGCAAGTACTTAAAGCCTAGCGACAGCCACTATCGCGGGGGTTCGATGCAATCACAGTAGGACACGGAGTTGAATGATCTCCGACAGCAGATATCGATCTTGACCAGCTCCCCCAACCAGCGTGAAATAGTAGATGCGATACGGATCTACGGCGAGCAATGTTCATCTCAAGCCAGACTTACATAGGTCAATCTACTTGCCTGGTGTGATTTACGTTGCATAAGTAAAGGCATACCCGCATATCCACGCGCATGATGCACATATCACACCTCAGCTAACAGACAAGGGGTGCGTTTTAACGTTGATACTCGAAACAGTGGTGAAAACCGCAAGCAAGAAGGTTCCGCGGCAAGGTAGGGAGGGAGATCCGCTTCGTCAGGTATTGCCTGCATCCGCATGGCAGCGACTGGCCTGCTGGGAGTCGAGTCGACGTGAAATATGGAGCGGCAAGCCGGTGGACAGGGAGATGGGTAGTACGGCGACATGGCCTATATACCGCGTGCGGCTGCCCTTGTCTGCAAGATAGCATGGGATGGCCGGTGGCGAGTGAAACCCTGACAGGGCTGATCTGCTTTACCAGTCTGCCATCGAGAGAGTACGATGTTGCTGTCGATGTATGTTGTATGTTGTGTTGTATGTGTATGTGTATGTGTATGTGTATGTTGTATGCAGAACTAGATAGACGAGCCGGCACATCAGGCAGATCTAGTGCAACATGGCGCTGTCATCACGGTGAATGCGTCTGATGCGCCGTGATAGCTGCAATCTCCGCTCCTCTCTGGATGGTGATAGCTGCTAGGTTAGAGCTAGCGACTGGACGCTGCTTCGCTGCCGGAGGTTTACGCTTGGGATGGCGCCGCCCTTCCAGCCCCCTTTTTCTCCTATCCTGAGTCTCTGCCCACGCTCGCAGCGTCGCGACTCCACTGGCTCTCTCTCTGTATACGGGATGCGCCGAGGCAGATCTGGTAGTCACTAGAGTCGCGGTAGAGAGAGAATATCAGTAGAGCATTGTAGAGTAGAGAGAGTAGAGTATCCGTATCAGTAGAGAGTATCGTAGAGTATCGTAGAGAGAGACTTCGTAGTATCGTAGAGTAGAGAGAGACTTGGTAGAGTAGGTAGAGGTGCTTAGTGTAGAGAGTAGTGTGGTAGCGTCCGAACCCTTTTCCCTTTTCCTTCCAACCCCCTCTCGCTGCTTGTTCTTGAACCGTTGAACTCTGCATAATTACTTCTTCCTGCTGAAATCCCGACCGACGCAGAGCAATATCAGCAGCGGTTTCTTTTTCCCCGGCCGTGACATCTCCATCTCATCTATATCCCTTCTCCCTCGACCGCCAGTCGGGAAAACGTCCAGACCTCACGAATCTCCCATACCGCTCGCGGATACTCTCACATCATGGCCTCACGAGTCAGTCCTCCCGGTCCACGGTGTCCTGTCTCTGCTTGTGGCTGCTAACCGCCTCCTATTATTGCTCTACAGTATCTTCGAGAATACAAGCTGGTCGTCGTCGGTGGAGGTGGTGTCGGTAAATCGTGCTTGACCATCCAATTGATCCAGAGCCATTTCGTCGACGAATACGATCCTACAATTGAAGGTGCTTTATCCTCCCCCTGCTGTCGCGTAAATCATCGTACAGAAAGACAAAGGCTCATCCGGAGACAGACTCATACAGAAAGCAGTGCGTTATCGACGATGAGGTCGCCCTGCTCGACGTGCTCGATACCGCCGGCCAGGAAGAGTACTCTGCGATGAGAGAACAGTACATGCGAACCGGAGAAGGTTTCCTACTCGTCTACTCGATCACATCCAGACAGTCGTTCGAAGAAATCGTCACCTTCCAGCAACAGATACTCAGAGTAAAGGACAAGGACTACTTCCCCATCATCCTCGTCGGCAACAAATGCGATTTGGAGAAGGAGCGAGAAGTATCACAGGAGGGTATGAGAATCTCGTTTTCCCACGATGAATATCTACGATCGAGCAGGTGAAGTGGACATTTTTTGCAATACTAACAAATTCCTCGATAGATGGCGAAAAGTTGGCACGAAGCTTCGGGTGCAAATTCATCGAGACATCCGCCAAATCACGCATCAACGTCGACAACGCCTTTTACGATATCGTCAGGGAGATCCGCCGATACAACAAAGAGATGTCGTCTTACTCTTCTGGCGGTGGCGGTTTCGGATCCAGAGGTCCAGAAGGGAAGATGGACATGGACGACCAAGGCGAACAAGGCGGATGCTGCGCCAAGTGCATTATCATGTAAAGCGAAACAAAGAGTCAAAGGGAGGGAGATCGATAAGGTGACCGCGCACAAAGGGTACCAGAGGGAAGGCTGCAAAAATTGGGTGTATGATTAAAAAAAGAGAGAGAGAGAAAAAACCAAAAGACAAACACAGGAAACAGGTCAACGAGTGCGAAAACAATATACCGGATGATAACAATCAGATAATAAGGGAAAGACAGGCCCGGCTCAGGCGTCTCACATATCGTCTTTATTACTTTTTTTACCACTGAAACGCTCGCTTTCTCAACCCCCCCGGATCTGCCCAGAACTGCACTTACACCGAATCAACCCTATCCTCGACCTTTCAGCAAAGCTACAACTTGACCATCTGATGATTTATTGTATCTGGAACTTCATGGTGTCGATATATACTCTTTATTGGTTTTTTTCCCGTTCTATTTCTATTATTTCTGCTATTTCTTTTATTCCCATTTCTTGTTTACTTTTTTTTTTATTATTTAACCATTTACCCCAATTCCCGCTCTCTACCTCTGTGTTTCTCGACATCGGCCTCGTTATATTGTTTTTTTGGGGTCACTGCAAAACTTCTCTTATCATGCTGCGTTCCATACCACATACACCTCTCCTGTTAGTATCATTGGCTGTTATTTTCTAAGTCTATTTCCATATTTCATTTTCTTTTTTCCATTAATACCTCCTCATCTCGATTATCTTGGTATCGTGGTGAGAACGAGATGCATATGCACCTCACCCTCTACCTACTTAACAAATGAGTCTGGAAGATATCATCAAATTTCCTACCTATCTATCTCATTCTTGTCCAAATCTTGTGAGTCTCTTTTCCCCCTTTCCTTCTTTTTAATATTTTCACTGTGAGTATATTCTAACCCTTCTCTTTCCCTTGCTATTTTCCGTGCCTCGTGTTGCGTTTTGATCTATACTGATATCCCAATATACACTGTCTTTACATCGTTATGCTCTCCACACGTTGTTTTTGTACCTCTTGCCCCTGCCCTGTCTGATTGCTGCTCCCGAGTGCATGTCAAGTTGGATCTTCCTATTTTCGCCTATGTAAGTGACGCAGAACCTGAAGAGAGAAAGAGACGGCATGATATGCCTGAAGCATGAGTGGCGTAACTATACCATGTCCCGTTATTGCCTTGCCCTGGAAGATTCTGGTTCTTTCGTTCGTTGTTTGAATGCTTTCTTTGTTTTCCTACATAAAATAGCTCAATACGTATGTTTTTTTTTCTTACTATCTGCCTATCGCGGTCGTAGACTCGTAGTACGGCACATTCCATATCAGAGTTGAAAGGCTATATAGCACACAGGCTCGAGATTTACCGCTGCCTTGGTCTAGATGCCGTTCTATTTATCGAGCTGAGAGACCTGTAGCAGGTCGTTTGTTGCTTTAATAATTGACCATGACGCGGATAAGACGTTTATAATGCGGCAAGAAAAGCAGGCTACAGGAAATCATAATATCCTACACCCTCCTTGATGGATATTCAATTCCATAACCTAAATATGGAGAGGCCTGCTATATCGTTTCTTCCTCGACATCAGACGGATCATCCTCGTCTTCCCTCTGTACCCTTCTACCTTCAACATTCTTCTCAACTTCCGGCACCAGACTCTCCAGGAATTCTAGATCTGCACCCACCAGGGTGACGGTATTCCTCCTCTTCCCCCATCTCGGATAACTTCCAACCTTCACGCCCTTTGGCTCAACTCGCGCAGACAAGTCGGTCAAATATGCCGCAACCGAACTCTCAACCAGCGGTGTAGAAATCAATATCCTATGCAACCCTTTCCCTTCGGGGTCGAGTAGGCGAGGCAATAATATCGGTTTAAGACCGGCCAGTAGTCTCTTGAACAACGATGGGACTCCCGGTAGAGTGTAGACGTTGCCGTTTACCACGGTGATAGGCGCCCAGAGATCATCATCGATGAAGAGAGCCTGGTCTTCGAGAGGGAGGTTTTTATCCGTAGGGAGTTGGACCATGCGTTGTCGTGCAGTCAGGGCGTCGGAGGGCGTATCCCAATCGAAATTTGGGCCGGCCTGTTGAGGCTTGGACAGTTGGCGCATACGCTTCATGGCCTCTTCGTGAAGTACGAGAGGGAGGTTAAAGGCTCGAGCTATCGACTGGTAGGTTATATCGTCATGGCTGTCGGGCTGTTAGTCGCACCATTCTTATCCCAGGGCCAAAAAGCAGACAAGACTCACGTTGGCCCAATGCCTCCGCTGGTCACGACAAAGTCATATTTCTCGCTCATCCGTCGTACGGCTTCGATAATCTCGCTCTCCTCATCTGCGATAACTTCCACTCTCTTCAATTGTATGCCGAGGGAAAAGCAGTATTCCGCAAAGTGCGGGGAGTTCGTATCAACGGTCTAAGAAGAATCAAAAAGACTCATGTTAGTCGAGGGGAGCGTATCAAGAGTAGCTACGGGATAGATATCACACCTTACCCCCTAGCACTTCATCACCAATGATCAGACATGCTGCCGTGCATATCGTCTTCTTGCTGTTTTCCCGCGCCTTCGCGGACGAGGCTGATGATGTCATTGACGGCGGAACCTGCGCTGAAGGGGGAAACGCAGCGGCAGAGCTATGGGCGTAGTTAGGGAGAGGACGGCTTAGGTGTCGGATTAGCTGGCCTACGCGACTATACATGGGCGGCCAATTCGTGCGAGATGAGTATCCTGGGGATGAAGTTCTGGAGAAGGAGAAGGAAAGGAAGAAGAAATTATGTAGTTGACCAGTGGGGGCTAAAAGAAGTTGCTAACTACACCCCACATCACATCAACTTAACCCATCACTGTTATTTATTCACAGCTTCAAGCCATCGAGATACATATCAAACTCATAGGACTACGTGTTACTGGAGTAGTAGTTAATAATAGGATATCATGGTATGCAACATACCTCCCAACTGTCCCTAACAGAATAACTAACACGCCCGTCAGTCGGACTCACGCCTATATTCATTCTCCCCCGAGACGAAGGAGAAGCTCCGCAAATTCCGCCTGGGTACATCAAGAGCAAAAGACCCGCAGGCTATAATATGTACTCTCCTCTATCATCTCTACCGTCATTCATGCCTCGGGTCCTTTGAAATAAAAGCTATGGCGAGACACAAGTGAAGAGCTGCATACGCTCATGTAAGAACGGATGCTAACGCAAATTATAGATATGATAGATGCAAAGAGCCAGGAAATCCGGCCCTGCGATGATGAGGTTTACTCGAAGATGGAAGACCTTGCGGATGAGCTCCCTGACTCGTCGCCCCGTTTCATATTACTGAGCCACCCGCTGACGATGGTATTCACAGCTTCTGACCCCATTGCATAGACGTACCCTTGCTAACGGGTATCCCTAGTCATCTGGACGCCTTGCTGTGCCATACGTACTCCTATACTACCTGCCAGAAAACTGCAACCCATCACAGAGGATGATGTACGCCGGTGCGGTGGAACTAATGAGGAACAACGCGGAGGTCAACCGTGTGATAGAAGTTGAAAGCGAGACGGACGTGATAGAGATCGAGAAGAAGCTTCAAGGCGCATAGGCTTGGCTATTTGTTGGCTCTTTTAATTTATATCCATCGTTTCGTTATTCCTTGTCCTCTCACTCGTTTGAGCTGCTGCCGCGTAACGCTATACACGGCGACTTCGTTACTTACTCAGGTAAATACTCAGCCGTCAACTGAAATACTGATACAAAATTTTACCATGGACATATGACAGGGATGGGGTATTGCTAATGCTGAAGAGATCACTGAAGAATCCGTGCCCAGCGTCAGTTGGCCACCCTTATTCATCTCTACAGGTGCTATCAAGAAGTCCACTGCATATTATGAGACTTGTCTTAAACTCTGTACTGGTAACCATCACGATGAACATATCGCTACACCTCTACTCTCGCTGTCGCTATCTGTGGCGTTGATATCTACGCCGGGGAAACGTCATCAAGCAGTATAGTCCTGGTATACTAGGAGAATCTGCATTGAGGATGCAATATATATTATATTGCCAGTGCCCTGCCAGTACTACATCATCTAAAAGCATATCATGGGAACGATACGACTCGTCATCATGCAGACAGATCTTGCATGATGCGCGGCATGAACTGTTAAAACACTTTTTTACCGCAGTTCGATTTGCAATCCCATATTTAGGCCCATATCAAAGCCCTCATGACCTCTCATGGGGATGATTTAAGTTCCGTCGACCAGCCTCATCAGCAGCCAATGTACTCGCATAGATGTACGTACATCGACTGAGATGCATGGGGGTGTAGACCTGGCCGCCTTCACCTGGGTCTAGATATCAGTCGGATATTACCGAGGAGATGAGATTGCCACACAGGGGTGGAAGGTATCTGCCCTTGTCCATGTAAATCTCCATGTGAGAGCACTCCGTCATCACAGGTTTCATAGACAGGGATAGTCGAACAAGGGGGGGATTGACGGGAAAGGGCTAAATCAATATACCCGCGGCCAGTGGCTTGTCAAGATCTACCGTTCCAGAAAACTTCGCTCTGGCCGTCCAGGCCATCCCATGCGAGATGAAGGGCCCCTGTAAGCCACCCGTGACTGGGAACTATATGTCCGTATGGTTATTGGGATGAAACTCCGGTAGGCGATAAATCTGGTGTTCGGATTCATCGGGGATAAAATAGAACCACGGTTCTACCCCTTTCGGATGTCCGGTATAGAAGTGTCATCCATGGATAGGAAGAAAGGTATGTAAATGACGTCAACAGACAACCAGACATGAAGAATTTGGACCACGGTTGGTATAACAGGCAAATATGTCAGGTTTCCCCCTCGCTGGTGGTTTTCTCTTTCCTAAAATATGAACAGTAGGATGTAAAGTGAAGTAACTCAACCCTGACCATTTACAACACGTATACTCCAAATCTGTGATAAAAAAGATGGCCTCAAGCCATAGAAGTTCAGACGAAAAGCTAGGGACGGAGATGAAGACCGAGGAGAGTGATATCCAGACGCAGTTGGCGTTCATGTATTACCTGAGCCGCCAGAGATGTAGACTCCGGTCGTTTGCAGAGAGACACCAGGTAGAGGAGAGACACCAGGTAGAGGAGAGACAGACGGAGGAGAGACAGCAGGCTCCACGTCGACTGCGAACGAAGGTGTCACAGGCGAATGTGATGGACTCCCTTGCCAATACGTGCATGTCGCAGCCGGGAGAAGCGATAGCTGCAGCCATGCGCCCAGGTAACGGCGAGAATACAGCTGAGATTATCATCGCAACCGACGGCGCTGTCCCCAAGGAAACGGTCAAGCATGTCCGCGCCGTCTGGGGTATGCTGCGGGACATATCAGTATACGCACGCTCTATGTATCAGATAAGCAGCAACGACGCCCAGATCAAATATCTCATCAAGCTGCTCGAGCTGAAAGTTATCAGGTTCACCTTTCTGGAGATTCGGCGAAGAGTGAGAAGCCAGCTCGACCGTTTCAAGGCGCACCCCACGGACCAGCTATACATATATCATCCTATGCACAGGGTCAGGGCGTATGTGGCGTCTCTTGCAGAATTCATGCACGACGAGGATGACTGCGGGATGCAAGACGCCCCGGCGGACGACGAGAGATGGGACAAACTACGCATCGAGCTACGAGGAGCGACCTGTGCGATTGACAGTTTGTTCGCGTGCAAGTCAGACGGACTGTGGCCCCTGGAGGTCGACCTGGACCCGGGCCTCGAATCGTATCTGCTAAAGATCGCGGCCGTCATGACGGATATTGGGCACCTAACGCATTTTGCAGTCTTACGCCAGTTCCGGTCCAACTTTGACCAAGCACCGGTCGTCATCGGGCTGCCGGATCAGCAACGGGCAATCGAGAGCTTCCCGCCTTCCAGCGAGGAGTGGCTAGAGATTCTCCAACGCCACCTGGACCAGGGAAATCAAAATCCGGTCATCGGGCGCAAACTTGTGATGACGAGGGATACCGTTGAGGAAGACTGCGCCGCGGTATCAGAGTTCCCGGCCGTTGAAACGACGCCTGTACACTGCGAAGCAAAGCTGTTGGCGTACTTGTGTGAGCCTAGATGCACGACGGCTGCATACTCATTTCTTGGGGTATCTCGAATTCCATGCATGGGCTGTTCTCAATTCCTGGTCGCGGTCAACCAGGTGCTCGGCACACGGTTCGTGATGAATAGTCGTACCGACTTCTCCTTCCCATGGGCGTTCCCTCAGCACTGCCCGCAGCACGACAAGGTGATGAAGCGTGTCTATTCCAGGCTCCTCCCCTTCTGGGTGCCTTGGTACAGAGGCTTTGTGGCACCACCCGCTCCTCCCACGAAAACCGGTAGGATCGTTAAGAGGGGAGTGGCTGCCCAAGCGGAAAGACTGATCTCAAAGATATTCGGACGGAGAGACAGAGACAGGCTGCGAGACACCTCCTCATCGCCGTAATTAGTCGAGGGGCGGGAACGCACTATGTAAAAAATGAATAGCCCTCAACCCTATACTTTTTAGGGCCAGAATGGAGATGTTTAACCTGAAGCTTGATGCGGATATTATCCTTTGGCCAGTCCCTCCGCCATGGTATAGGTGTGCGTGTGGCATTGACCGATTGACAGTTAAACTTACCCTTGGACCCTCCCCAGAATGTTTTGAGCATAACGATACACACCCATGACACGACGATACCTCCCTTATATATATATAATATGAGAAGGAAACTTTTAGTTGCATCCTCCAGGGATAAAGAACAGGCAGATGAGGCCAGGGTGGATCGATCGATCGACATCCTTAAATATCGGCTCCGGCGAACGTTGGGGATGGTCGGCGATGGTGCGGAGCATTATTTTTTTTCACCTCGCCTGCACCGAGCACGCAACGCCCGTATGATGGGTATGATCGGCGAAGAAGGAGCTTGACCGTGATCACCGCGTACACCGCTACAGGCGTTGGAAGCTATGACGATATCGACATCAAAACAGAAACGGGAGTAAAAAAAGTGACGGGCTCGCTACCGGAGCCATGGTCGAGCACGATGAGATGAGGCTATCGTCATGCAGCAGCGGTTCCCGGCTCGACCTTCAAGGGTGGTCCCTGTGCGTGGTACCGCCTAGCGTAAGTTCCAGTGGGAAAGTCAGAACCCAGTGTAACCCGGCCCAGCGCCAGCACGATGGGTGGGTGGAGGCCGCTGGGGGGGACTAAGAGGACACCAGGGGCAGGAATGGGGGCAGGGATGGGAGCAGGGCAAGGCACTTGGGGGCGTCGTGAATTGCCGACGAGAAACACTCATAGGACGAGGGAGGAGAAGTAGCGGTCGGTCGGCTATTGAGCATTTAGCGGAAGGTGACGGGTCTATTCCTCGTCTCTGTGGCGTCTTTAGTGTATCTCTTCTCTACTCTTTAACTATCTTCCAGTAACTCCATACATATCTTGTTTTATATTGTTAGATAAGCATGAGGTCACGGGACAAGTTAAGGTTTAGTGGTAAGTTACGGAGCGTCCGAGCCCGGTCCCGGGGCCTCGGTTTACCCATCGCTCTTATAACATCCAGGCGGTTGATAAGAGCGCAGAGGAACAGGGAGCTGAGTCAGGAGAGCCAGGAGGGTGCCAGCGCATTGTGGAACGTGAGACTGCATGGATACAGACAGCGACAGTCGGTCGGTCGTGCGACTGGCAGGACCGACTCATGTGTGTGCGATGCAGCGGGAGACCAGCCTAAGCGCCATGATGTCGGTACTGGGTCCTTGGGACTTGTCCCGCGGCCTGGGTTTCAAGTTCCTTCTACTAGGTCGTGACGTTCCCCCATTTTTCCTTTTTCCTCTTCCTCTCCTTTCTTTTTCTTCTCTCTCGTCTTTCTCATCTCTGTATTCTCCGTCTCCTCCTCCTAGTGGCTGGAAACCCCATTATCCTAACGAGGCTAGATCGGGCACCCTCGCTCGCTGCTTTTAGTTCCCTGGCTGTGGTTCGCCGTGGCCCGTCGGTGGCTGAGTCAGACAGAAGTTTAAAGCGGCAGCCGTATCCATACCGGTGGGTATTACGGGTAACGGTATTACGGTAACGGGACGACCAAATTGCTGGATTTTTATATACCAAAGGCCAAAGTGAGGGTTCAACACGAGCAGACCAGATGTTAGTGTAGTGTTAGTGTCGTATGGCAATGTGTATGGCAGTGTGTATGAGAGTATGCGTATTGACAGTGTATGGAGGAATGCGCCAAGGGGTGCCAGAAGCGAGAGGCGAAACGGTGGAACCAGGGCTGCGGCCGCACCCAGGCTAGCGGGCGATGGGATGGGCGGACGGGGGGGGGACGGCGAGGATGGAGAAAGCCTCTCTCACCTTCACTTTCACCTTCTTCGCCCGACCTTTCTTCTGGTTTTTCCTCTCTCTTATCGTGCCTGGCCTGATCCTGGAGTCTTCCCTGTCTCTGCTCCTCTTCGGCCTCCCAGTCGGCACCAAGGGTCCCACACCGTCATCCACTCCCATCTCACTGTTTACTAGTTTAACCAACATCTTCGCCCTCGCTACGGCGCTTCTCATTCATCCGTTATTCACTCACACACACACCTTAGGAGGTACATCGTCAGCCCACCGCATACAGGGAACCCAGGAGCAAGTGAAAAAAAAAATAGAAGAAGAAAAGAAAGAGGCAGGAGAAGGGAAGAAAAAAGAAAAGCAAGACTGGAGCTGGTACATTTACGCATCTCAAGGGTGAATTTTCGACGCCTTCTCACCTTCACCTCTGCCCTCATCATCCCTCCCCGTTCCCAACACCACGGATTCGGGGCTTCCCATCGCTCAGCTCGCCGGTATTAAACCACGCTCGATACCCTCATTGGCTGCCGCAGGGTCTGCAACACCCATCGTCGTTGGGAATCCTGTGCGTTGGCCGTGGGACTTGCATCCTCACCTTCTCTACGAATTTCATACATTAATATCGTCGACATCCTGGCCTGCTCGCTCACCCAACCTCGTCTCCCATGTCTGACTCGAGGGATCCCGGGAAGCCGGGTGGTGATAAGGACAAGGAGGATACGTTCTCAAAGTACATCCAGCGCATGAAGACGGTGCTCAAGGGGCCTCGTTCGAACAGAGCCTCCATCTCCAGCATGGCTGACGCTGCTCCCGGTGAGCCCAGACGGTATGTCTCCTATATATTCCTAATATCTATATCTATATCTAATGCTGGTGATAGGCCATCAGCACAACTATCCGCCCGCCCAAGAGCTGCTCCAGCAGCCCCAGCTTCACCACCCGCCGACGCTGGCTCTCCGGCTCCCGTCGCTCACCAGTGGACCTCTATGCAGGAAGAGCGCGCCCGCGCCCTCTTCGCCAAATACGGCCTCACCCTCGAACCAGGCGAATGGATCACCGGCCCTGCTACCGGAATGACCTCGACCCCAGCTGGAATCACCTCCGCCCAGCCACCCCGCGAAGTTGAAAGAGTTGAGAAGCCGATTCGCATGCGCGTGCGTCGGAACTGTCACCGTTGTCTGGCTACTTTTGGCGCAGACAAGGTATGCGTCAAGTGCGAGCATACTAGATGCAAGAAGTGTTTCAGATACCCACCCTCAAAGTCTGAACATGCTTCAGCTCATGCATCCGGACACGGACACTCACACTCACACGGATCTGGACAGGGAAAGGAACGCAGCCAGAAGAAGATCGTTAGCGTTGCCGGTGGTGCTGGAGGGACTCGCGACCGTGATCGTGACCGAGAGCGAGAGCGTGAGCGTGAACGAGATGAAGGGAGAAAGACGACCTGCCCCGAGAAGATCATGTTGACTATTCCGAGCCGAACTGGCGGCCAGGACCTGGTGCATAAGCCTGTCCGTCAGCGAGTTCGACGAACTTGCCATATCTGCAATACTTTGTTTGAAGGGAACGCGACCGAGTGTCTGAACTGTAACCACATTCGGTGCAAGAAGTGCCCGAGAGACCCGTACGTGTTGCTCGTCCGATCATATACATATACGGTGCGATATACTAACCTGTGTAGTGCGAAACTGAACAAATATCCCGACGGTTACCCAGGCGATGCAGAGCCGCCGTTCGAACCGCAGGAACGGGTCTGGAGACGACCTCGTCGCCGCGTACGCTGGACATGTCATGAGTGTTCGTCCATGTTCACGGGTGGTGAAAAGATATGTCTAAAGTGCCAGCATGAACGGTGCAACGACTGTATTCGAGACCCGTACGTTCTTTTTCGATCTCTTTCGCTCTATCATGTCCTTCTAACGCGATATATATATATATATATATATATAGGCCCAAGAAGATCAAGCCCGAACCTGATCCGGAGATACTCAGACGTGTCGAAGAGAAGCTGGCGCTTATCGATGTATCTTCCTAGACACGACATCTACGCTGCCAACGACCTAATTCTATTCTGTTTTAAAACTCACTTATCCACCATCGACTACTCTTCTTGCACTTCTGACTTTCCTGCCTTGCCTTGCCATGCGTTGCCTAGCTAGCTATTCTATTTACTCCATGACTATTCACGACTTGACGGCACCGAGCACTGAGTAACTTTTTACTTCACCTTCACCTTCCTCCATAACCTCCATACATGTTCCCTGGCCTTCGCTTTTTTATTCACCCCAGCCTACGCTTCCACAAAGACTGATAAGAATGTTATGTGTATCGATATACCCCTCCTACCCATACCATTACGCACACTGAGATAGACAAGCAACCAAAACAAGGAACAGAATTTAATCTCCGTACCTTATCCTCCGTATATATCTTTTTTAGATACATGCATAGATGCATACGTATACTTATTGTAGTTGGGCAGGAACGAGGCTTCCATCCATCCGTTCATTCATTAAATTAAACACCCCCTCCACGGCCTGTTGTTGCACTGCGTCGCAAGTGAAGTGCATACATAACTCTCCTCCCCAGTCCAATCCCTGCCTTCATCCCACCCTTGCCCATATCCACGATGATATACTTACTTGCTTTTTGCCCCTCTCATGCACATCCTATCATGCCCTGTTCTGTCATGATAAAGGCATTTAATTGACGAACATGACTTGATCCATGTGCTCCGTCATAAATCAGCCAGTCAGGAACTGCAGAACAGGGACAACTGCAGAGTAGCTGGTAGCGCGTCCCGTGGACCAGCATCGCCAGATGGATGGATTCTCGCTTTCGCTTTCGCATTGGTTCGTCCTCGCTGGCCTTTGGGGAGGGAGATTGGGGTTTCGAAATGGAAGTTGTTTCCCTGCCCTGCCTTGCCATGTCATGATGCTCCTTCTACTCTCTCTAATAGGCTGACAGGCAGTTCTTATTTTTTTTTTCGTTTCTTTTTTTTTTCTCTTCAATCACCTCTTTACTTTGTGCCTGGTTAGCCTGGTCCGTTGGTTGGTCCGTTGGCTTAGTTCGTTAATTTAATGCGATCACTCATCTTGTGTGTAGCAGCCGCTCAACCACGGGAATACGTAATGAGATATGTCGGTGGCATGTCAGCGTGGTATGGCACGGTGGTAGAACTATCGCCGATAAAAGTAAATAACACGTGTATTTAACTCAAAAATATACTTAATTCAAAAGGTTAGTGAGCCTTGGATTCATGAGATGCTGGACGCATCAGGTTAACGCATGCAAAGACGGAGGATACTCTCGACCTTTTGACGCATGCACTCGCCTTGATGCGTACGTGCGAAACCTTTCCATCCTTGACCTGGCCATAATAAGCCCACACGTACGGAGTCGCTGCAGACGCACGAGTAATAGCGGCGCCAACATATATAGGCCACACGCCCTTTCCGGCGGAAGGGAAGCGACGTATAAAAAAAAAACGCACAATGCGCCGTACCTGTGCAGAATATTGAGATCCTTTCTTTGTTTGAGCACCTGCCAATGCATGAGGGGGAAAAATAAAATAAAAAGAAGGCGAGCAGGGGAATTAAAAGAAAATCATATTGGTCAGTTAAACCCCTACCCTTGTCTCCCGATATTCTGATAACAACCGGGATACTTGCTTTATACCTCACCTGGCCTGGTTGGAACCATCGAACCATTCTCCACGAACGAGCCGTTGGCTGCATCGTATCCCTGTCGTGAATCCCCTTCTGGGCCGACCATCTATCATCTGCCTACCATCCGTGGCGAGAGCAGGCAAGACAAGGCGGGTTCCGCTGTCTCGTTTCGTCCACGCAGTGTTCCAGGCAGACGGAACGGGTAGAATCTTCTCCCGTCGCGTTTTCTTCAGCGAACGAACCCTTCTCAGTCCCGTGAGCTCCCGCGGGTCCAGCCCATGGCCATGGGAATCCTCATGCCTTTGCCTCCTGCATCGTAGGGGATGGGATGATGGCGAATGCAAAAAATCACAACACATGGCCCTGTTCCTTCTTTTCGGTCGAGAGAGAAAGTCGCTCGTCTTTCTATCCTCTCGCCTCTGGGCGTCAAAGGGGGTATCAAATGGCAACCCCGGTATATATCGCAGCAATCCTTCCCAGATATAGAAATGTGCGCCGTGCTATGTATAGTAGCGAAGGCGGAGAGAAAGCCATGCAGAGTACGCCTGCTGCTCTTCTCAGGCCTCTCCCACACGAGGCAGTGGAACCGTGGCGTGGTAGTGTCCTCGGGATGCTGCTGGCTACCCTTGTGTCGGGAGTCTGGGGCTTTTTGCTTCTTGCTTCTTGATGCCCAAGGAGAAAAAGCTGGGAAAGCAAAGGGAGAAAAAGCACCAAAAAAGGAAGCTTTGGTGGCGTTTTGGTAATACGAGAAACGGTATCAACCACAGTACCAAAAACCGTTTCAGGTACAGATACAGGTACAGGTATGGTAATATCACGTGTGTGGCTTATTAAGCACTGCTTTGGGAAGTTTCGACGAACAATACGAAGTATGCCTTTTGATATCTCACGATGCAACTTCTGATGAGATCTCTCTTGCGATGTCACTCGATACTATATCGTATCAACATTATACTCTTAACATATATACCTAATATATACCTATAAATATCAGAGACAAGCCAAGAAAAGGATGAAGATAAGATAACAAGACGCCTGCCTCAGCTCAAAGGGTATATTTGAACCCTTCCAGGCCCTCAATCGGTTTTACGGCTGTGCCGCTATCTACCTGCTTGTTTCTTTTCCAGAAGATAAAAGACGTGCTCCCCACGGCTGCCATGATGAACAGCTGAAAGCCTGCCGTTACCCACAGACCGGGCACATACTTCGGCCCGTCTTGCTCTCTAAAGGTTGTGGACGCAATGATGCCGCCCAAAGCGCCAAATCCGATCTGCAGGGCACTTCCGACGGCTCGTTTTGACTGATATCGGATGTTGTTTGACTGGTACGCGAGAATAGCTGGAATGTTACCTTGACAGCCTGCAGCTCCCAGGAAGAAGCCAAAATAGCGCACATTGTTGTTCGGGTGGTACGCAGTTAACATCAGCCCCACGATGCAGACGACGCACTGCACGGCGATGACCGGTGCGCGCAACCGGTATCTGTCGGCCAGCCAGGAAAACCCAATTGCTACGATGCACGAAAATACGGTCGGAGGTGCTGTGAGGAGACTCGCGATGGCCGGAGAATATCCCATGGCCTTGAATGGTTGGTTAGCATGTGAGAAGGAATAATGTTTTGGGAGGGTCTATTCTTAACTTACCCGGATGATGGTTGGCGCGAAATACGAGAATGCATATCTATCACTAAATTAGCAGTCCGTTCCTTCGAATATATACGCTTTTTTTTAGGGATAACCCACGCTGGCACCGTGGTCGACAAAAACATCATGGAACTGTTACACATTTCGTCAGTATGCATATCTGGGTCAATGTCTGTGGGTTGAATTACAATATCCATAGTTTCCAGTCCGACAAATGCAGCTTCAGCTTAGCAAGTGTGAGAGGATCAGCGATAGAGTCGGCTCTATCTTTCTCGAGCCTATGTGAGATATACCTCGCTTCGTTTGCCGTGAGGAATCCGGTCTTCGCGGCTCTGTCCGGGAAATCGACGATTATGAAATACGACGCAATCGCAATGACTTGGGTCAAGGCTCCTTCAACAATCTATTCTGTGGTTAACTTCAATAAAGCGTCGGACGCTGGTGTTGCTGCTGACTTACAAATATCCATCTCCAGCCACGGTAGTTGGCGAGACCGTCCATTTGGATGAGACCAAATGATAAGATGCTCGAAAACCCGCCAACGAGGACGGAAATGAGGTAGAATATAGCCAACCTTCCGCGTTAGGGTTAGGAGTAATGGCCGTATCTCCATACATAATCCTAGGGTGGTGCATACCTGGTTTGAATCTCATATCTCACATACCAACAGGAAATGAGGTAAACGCATCCAGGAAACAATCCTGTGTGCTCTATGGTCAACCGATATGGTCTATCATTGTCCCTCTACCTCCTGGCTAAGCTTACCAGCCTCGAAAAGACCAAGCAAAAATCGGAACACCACCAAGGATGGATAATTGTGGATGAAACCCTGCAGAATGGGGTGGTCAGCTCCGTCTTATCTAAGGTTTAGAACCGAAGGGTACATACTGTTCCAAGCATGAACGTTCCCCAAGCGAAAGAAATACCAGCCAGCCAGGCGGCACTTCCAACTCTGCGAAGGAGTAAATTCGATGGAAGCTACTTTCACATGTAAGCATACGTTTGAGGTTACAGCCCTCGCTTGAAGAAAGTTCCTTATCACATACTTCGAATATGAAATATGGAACAAAGAAGACCAGCAAAGCGACAGAGTATCGTGACCCGATAAACAATTTCAATTCTTCGTTCAAACCGGCGATGCGAGCATTCGATATCTATTCTTCCACGTCAGCTTCCGCGTTGCCTCGGAAGAACGGAGAAAATGATTGGAAGTTAAGAGCGATATACATTTGTTCTGTCGATGAGGGCGATGGCATACAGAGCCCCGATAATTGGCAATAGTCGCCAATCAATTTTTTGAATCAACTTCTTCTCCCGATGCTCACAGTCTTCCAGGAAGTCGAGAGCGCCATTTTCTGTTTCCCCGTGCGTTACAAACCCGCCCTCCGATTTATGTGAGTCCAGTGGTTTGACGTCCATGCTGATTCTGCTTGCAGACTTTCGCAGTGATTTTTGTTTTATTTTCGAAGCCAGTCAGTCCCCTGGGAACGATGCCAGAGGCTATCTGGCTGATTTTAAACTGATCGAGCTGTGGGAGCGAGCCCTGTCGCTGCACCACCTACGACTCTGCTCCCAAGCTGCCATTTCCCCCTCCCTGTTACACCATGCATGGATTGCGGAATCCTAGTTGCTTTGGTCCGCCCCCTGTCATGGCATGCGGGCGAAGGTGCAGAGTACAGCTCTTCTAGGCAACCAAGCTCCGTCTAGCATACATGTAGAGAACCCACTAGCCGCGAGATACAGGAGCAGCAAAAGGGAGGAGAAGCGAACGCTTATGAGTGACATCTCGTGCCTGCGGGAGTCTCGAACTAAGGGATGCCTTCTGAAGAAGATCACCCATGCGTATATCCGTAGATTGGGCCAGTAATGGTCATGATTTACCGCCTCTCATATTACTAATTGCAAGGATTAGGCTGGAGGTAGGGGTTGCAACGACTCTGGACTGTCATTTTACTTGTTTATGAGATACCTTTCGGATGACTAACAAATCCTGCATCCGCTGAAGAATGTTTTTGTGTGTGCAGGATTTCGGCCGTATATAGCCAGCTCCTCGACTGCGTGAAACTAAGGACATATCCCTGGAAAAAAACTACAAAACATTTGTTGCAGCTTCTACGGACTCGCAAACCTGAGGCTCTCGTCTCGAGCTCTGATGTTTATCAAATATCAAATCATATCACCCGATAAGCGCGTGTTATCTACTTTTCCTCTGAATCTATCATGCTTCTCTATTGGACACAAGAAGATTAAGAGCTGGATTGTGTGTACGAGCAATAGCTGTACCATCAGCTTCTATGAATCAACGGTACAGAGCTGAAGGTGCCCCTTGCCGATGACTTAGACGAAGCTGCCAATCTGTATCTTATGGCGTCCGTCTCTACGGAGTACACATACGTCTAACCCTTGTAGGATGTTGGTCTCCCATAGGTGGTAGACACGACAGGGAATATAACTCATCGTCTTATTTCTTCTTTCTTCCTTCTTGCTTCCCTAGCTTCTTTATTTTAATGGGAACCAACTGGGCTAGTTCGTGCAGCAGGATCAAGAAGATAGTCGAAATTGCAACAGACAAGTGAGGGCCAAGTATCTCGCGACATATGTTGAGATATGCGATAACCTCCCCCCGATGGACTTAAATGGAAGCCCGTCGAGCCCTCCCATCTTACTATCTCCTAGTTTCGAATGTTGGGTCTTTGGCATACAGTGCGTTTTAATGCCCTTTTTTGGTTGGAGGCTTCTGCTACGCATGCCCTTGCAGTAGCGTTGATACTGAAATACCCCAGTACCAAGGACCTGCATACTGCCAAAGTCTTTGATCTCTTCATACCTTGAGACAGTTGATAAACCTACGCTGTGAACATCAACTATGGAGTTATTACTCGTACAGTTGATTATATTAGAGCTGATCTTGTAAAGCTCATGGGTTATTTCAATCGGCTACCGGGAATTAGGAGAATAAACGTTGACTATATATGTGCTACGGAACACAGGAGAAACGCTGAGGATATTGCTCCCGGAACTTCTAATTTTGGGTATCATATTCATCACTCTAGTATGATATCTGGTCGTCATTAAACCCCCAAAATAATTGAGGAATTCATCTACTCTATATGGGGTCAACAACTTCACCAAGGGAATGAACCGAGTTATATCTGTCCGCTGGACCTAAAGAGACACTTCTCCCCTATTACTCTACGGAGTACGTGAGGGCGAATGGCAAGTTTGTTACCTATGAATGAGATACACGGAAGAAGCCATGATCCCTAAGACGGCCAACGACTTCCTAGTATTTTATAGATTGACTACTGCTGTCAACCTATAGAAATTGGCCACGGCACTGATCGCGTCACCGTCTTCAACCTTGTTGTGTGAAAAACTAAAGATGTACATCATGATACAACATTTCTATCTATACTAGAGCAACATGATCATATTTTTCACTGCTAAGTATAGTAACCGTCAAAGTCCGTTTTGCTAGGCGCTGGGTGGAAAAGCGCACGAATACCGCCCTCCTCTCTCCCCCACAGATAAACTGGCGACGGGTGACACAGACGAAACAGCAGAAAAGAAACAGCAGAGAAAAAGAGAAGAAGAGAAGAGGATGGAAGGGAAGCAAAAGGGTAAGAGGTTGTTAACGTCGCCCATCCAGGAGACAGTCGAGTACCCCCGCCAGGCTGCCCATGCATGTCACTGTGATATCAAGATCAGCAACATCATGGTCAGACAGCGGAGGCTGAAACTCGTCGACCTTGAACTCAACTAAGCGGATGTAGAGGCTACTGTCGATTCTCGAGCTTTTGATGGTGAAATGTAAACAAAGAAAAGAAATCAAAAGGGCTTATTGCCTTCCTTGTAATTTGGCGAAGGCCTGCTGCTGACAAAGCAGAATGAAGACAATGAAAGAGCTAGGCATAAAACCACTGGATAAAATATTAGCATGTCAACTATTGAGCAGGGGTAGCAGTCAAGCAGGAAAGCCTCACCCAACGTCATATTCATATAATAATATCCGACCAATTTCAATAGAAGCCCGGAGAGGAGAGGTCCCAACAGAAGGCCAAGTGTAAACGCCGTTTCTACTAAAGCAAAGACACGAGAACCTGCTCCATTAGGTCCAAATATCTGTGGATCCTCCTTTTCTCGCAAATCAACCACAGCTATATATCACTCCTATGTTAGCAAATGAGATATCAAGAAAAGGAAGGGAAGGTAGACATACATGTTAATTCAGTTGGCCCAGTAACTTGTAGCAAGCTACCAATAATACCAATCCCAACAAGACAAGCTGCTATAATTATTGGACCACAATTCCCTCGATTTGCCCATGGGAAGTAATCCTCACCGGGCGTGGATAAGAGCCATAGTAGGGGTGCTACTAGGGCCCAACCGATTGTCATAGGATACCGTGACCCTACCCGGTCACAAAGCCAGCCACTCACAGGGCTGCAGATGATACTTGGAATTTGTAGACCAAAAAATACAAGGCCAGCTTGTAGACTACCCCAGCCGAATATATGCCGAAGATGTAGAGGAATCGTGTTCTCGAAGTTAGCAATAAGTAGGGAATACATTAAGCAGCCTGCTAGCCCAGTAAGCACACGAATATCCAGAAGCATCGTCCGGTAGAATTTGGTAAAATCTGTCGAGGTAGACTGCTTAGGCTCGGAGACTGTGGGAAGAAAGGTGGCACTTTCTTCATCATGATCGGTGGCTGCAGCAGTGCCAATAGAGGTCATGGGTGTATATTGTAGTGTTTGCTCCTTTTTTTCGATCATGAGCAACCGTGCAATGATATCGAGAGTAATCACCGCCATGGGAATAGCCCAGGTTATCCAGTAACCCCCCAGCTTCAGTAGGACCCCAGAAACCACGGGCCCTGCGACTGTGCCTGCACTTGATGATGATAGGACAATCCCTATAGCCTTCCCTAGATTCTCTGACCCGACAGTATCTTGTAAGGTAGCAAGTCCAACGATCCAGGCACCAGACGAAGCTATAGATTGTAGTATCCTGCCTAAATAGATAGCCCAGACTATCAACCGTGGTTAGCATAAATCTCTACTAGGTAAGATTATTGTCAAAGGCAAAACTTTACGGAACGGAGTATATGCAACAAGGAATGTCCCTATAAGGCATCCGCCTAGCGAAATGAGCAACGGGGTTTTCCTGTCTGGCATCTTGTCTGCAAAATGAGCAGTGACTGGTGCTGAGAGAAGTGATATAAAACCATATGTAGCCAGCAATCCGGTCGTTTCGCTCTGGGTCCGTGAAGCATCAAGCTTCAGGCGATCTTCAAGCATGTAGCTCAGAATAGGAACGATGAAGCTATAGAGCAAAGATTCTGAGGCTCAAGTTAGTGACATATCAAATCTATTCCATTAGGTGAACCCAACCTACCCGTAAACAATGCAATCGCGATCGTAGAAATAATGAACGCCTTGGATGACCTCAACCGGTAGCCAAAGGGCTTTCGTTCTGGTTGAGCAGCCCTGCCCTTCATTTTTCACAGCCCCTTTTGCTGGAAATATATGCTTCTCGAGAATGAATATACCCCTGTGGGAAGCTGGCCGTGGATATCATAAACAATGATTTATATCACCGTGGAGTTGAATATAACGAAACAGATAAAGAAAATGAGTCCGAGTGCATGGCATGGCCTCCAAAGTTCACGGGAAAGGCTCGATTAGCCACATCTACAGAGTAAACTCCGTACCGATAACTAGAGGAGGCGCCACGGTGTAGGCAGAGGAGGAACTTGTAAATAATAGCTAATAGCCTCGGGACAGCTCACCTCGCCCATCGCGCCCATCTCGCCCGTCTCGCCCGTTTCGCCCCGATCTTGCATCTTGTTGGTCCCTGGAAAACTCAAAATTGAGCCTGCAGAAATTAAAGTTATGATCTGCGGGCCGTCAAACCCAAAAACTCTAATAACTTCGGCCTCAGGCTGGATAGTGTAATGTCTATATTATCAGTTACTGCACGTACGCTTGTGCAAGAAGGAAAAACGCACCAGTGTGTTTTATGTACGGTAATTTCTTTTTTTTTGATATTTCGCCTGGGCCATATGTAGGTCCTGATGGACGGGTTTACTTACTACTTTATTCAATGACTCGGCTGCTAAAGCATGCAATATCTATTCAAAAATCTTGCTTGAAGGCCCGCCCGCGGTTAAGGAGAGAAAAAGCATGTCACTAAAATTTAATATCCCAAATCCTGCCGACTATGGAATATCCTCTCGGTATGGCTTCTTGCCCTCTGAGCCACCGATCCAACGACTCCCCAATCGATACTATAGTCCCTGGGAGGATTTAGTATCCGTTTTGCCCACCTTGCTTCAAGATGGAGACCTCAAAAGCCGCGTTGAGAAGCTTCCAATTCTATCAACTGTGTACCTGCAGACACGCCCTGAATGGATGAGGGCATATGTGTGTTTGATCTTTCTGACAAATGCATATGTCTGGGGGGGCAAGAAACCTGAGACGGTACGACTAAAATAACTTCTCTTAACTATATCAACTAAAGCTACCTTTGTGGTTTCAATAACCTCGCTAATTCTCCGTAAAACTAGGTTCTACCTTCCTGCATCACCGTTCCTTTACTGGACACTTGCAATTATTTAGAGCTTCCGCCATTGGCAACCTTTGCTGGGCTATGCTTGTGGAATTATCACCTCCGATGTCCAAGGGAGCCAGTTGACGAACTTGACAATCTTCACAGTAATACTTTGTTTACTGGAACGCTTGATGAAGAGTGGTTTTACTTAATTTCAGTCGCCATTGAGGCACGGGGAGCTCCCTTGATAGCTACCTTGCTCGGTGCGACTGAAGCATCATATCTGGGGGATTCACAGAAGGTTGTCGAATACCTGAAATCGGCCACCAATGTCATATTGCAATTGGGCGACTTGTTGGACCAAATCCATGACAACTGTGGCCCCATGGCGTTCTATACCCGTCTCCGGCCCTTCCTTGCGGGCACCAGTAAAATGGAAGAATTCGGCCTTCCTGATGGGTTACACTACGATGACGGGTCTGGAAACGTCGATTACCGGTCATATCGAGGCGGCAGCAACGCGCAAAGCTCCCTCATCCAACTGATCGATATTGCCCTCGGCGTGCATCATCGGACAAGGGGTGATAACATGGGCCATAGCCGCGGACACAGCCCAGGAGCGCCTCCGAGCTTCATCGAAGAGATGCGAGCGTACATGCCCGGGCCGCATCGGCGCTTTTTAGAGGCTGTCTCGCAGGTCGCTAACGTGAGACCGTTTGTGGCTGAGAGAATCTCAGATGCAAAGCTTCAGGTGGCATACAGCTCCTGTCTGGGGGCTCTCTATCAGCTGCGGGACAGACATATCCGAATAGTGTCACGATACATCATCGTCCCGTCAAGAATGCAGGCCTGCGCTGCTCGATCTCCGAAGCCCCCAAATCAACTGACCAGCAACCTCCAGCGCAGTGTGTCCACGTCCTCTCAACCTGATATGGGCCCCCGTGGGACAGGTGGTACGGCTCTCATTCCTTTTCTCAAACGCACCAGAGAGGAAACTTGTGAGCCTCTGATGGAAATTTTGGTTAGGCATCGATAGACTAGTTACTGATTTTTGTGGTAATAATTCTGACGCATCTATACGGAACACATCTTCAAGAAGACCCGAAAATTAGAATTTCACTGTGTAGTCCGTTCATTATTTGAGCAAGATACAGTATTTTGTTTGGCTGTCCAGCTCGGCTAGAGTGCCGGTTCTTATGTGGCGTTCTTGTGTTGATGGTTTGATAGTGGCGTCGCTGAAGGTTGAAGGATGAGCGAGCATGATTGTCAACATGGCTTAAAACGAACAAGCTGAATAGTTAGTCGATCATCCCTCTGAACCAATGTCAGGTCTTATTCTTCTGTTGCTTCGTCCCTATATTTTGCTGCCCGATGATGGCCTGCTTTCATTATCGCCATACCAAAGTCGGCTGCATAAACTCGCATAGATAACTAGTGCTCCGCTATTGATAACTATTTTCTTTTCTCCCCAACAAGCTTGACCGAGCAATCAATCATAGCACACTATGACCACCACAGCCGGACCCTGATTGGCAGTCGATCCAGAGGGAGATCAATTGCGGGCCGCCTGATCTGATCTCGTCGAAGTTGGTGTGTTACGCCTTGGTTACATGCGTACAAGAGGTCCTCGGAGTTACCCATGGAAATTTCTGATAAATTAAAGCCATTGCCCAAGTGGCATTGGGTGTCTGGAGATGATCTCTTTCAAGCGGAATCCCGGCTAGGACCTATTCTCTCATCATGACAATCCAGATACACGCGCACAGTTCTTCCCAGGAACTAAAAGGGCAAAACCATCAAGATGAACAGAAATCTTTTGCTAAGAGCACTTTCCCTGTGCTACCGGACGCATCAGATAAACAACAAGCAACCGAAACGCTCAATTCATGGATATCTGGTGCCGAATTAGAGCAGAAACATACGACTCCGACCACGTCTGTTCTGCAGCTTGCCTGGGCACTTGTGATTGCGGCCTATACAGACTCAAACGATGTCGTCTTTGATCTCAGCGTTGCTGAATCCGCAGCATCGGCTGCTGCTTCAGTCTATCCCTTCTGGGTTAAAATCGAGCCAGACCAGGTCGTGGGTGACGCCCTGGTATCGCTGGGACATGCAGCATCACCACAATGTGGATTAACCCCGATGGTGGCTTGTCAAATCCATAATGTGCTGTTCATACAGCACGATCCCCAAGAAACCGCCAACATAACAGCGGCGGAAGGTTTCCCTGGTAGCTTGTCTGATGGCTACCCACTGTCTATCACCGCTGTGATTCAGAAGAAGGGGATATCCTTATACGCCCGGTTTGACCCAGTCGTTATCTCATCAACACTGGGGCAAATGATATTGGATCAACTGGTACATGTTGTTAGTCGCATTCAATCCAATCCAACAGATAATCTTAAAATGTTTCTTGGGATTTGTGCAAAGGGTCTCAAACAGGTCCAGACATGGAACTCACGTCTTCAGCTTTACCGCAAAGAGCTGTGCATACATGAAGTGATTACAAGACGAGCATGGGAATACCCATTTGCCCCCGCTGTATGCGCATGGGATGGCAGCTTGACGTATTCAGAACTTGAAGCTGAGTCGACTAGCCTTGCAAACCGCCTGATGGAGCTTTGCCACGAGACAGATAAATTCGTTGGCTTGTTCTTAGAGAAGTCAATGTGGACACCTGTTTCTATGCTCGCCGTCCTGAAAACTGGAAATGCATTTATGCTGCTGGATCCATCTTTGCCGGACAAGCGCCTTCAGGCCCTCTGCCGGATTTCTCAGGCAGCGATAATTATATCGTTACCAGGGCAGTCTGCTCGGGCACATCGATTGGGTCCTCCAGTTATAATTGTCAAGGACGAATTTCGAGAAACCACATCAACATCGCCGCCACCGTCGCCATCATCATCCTCACCACCACAATCTTTACCATCATCACCGTCTTCGCCATTTTTCCCTCTGCTGGCAGTCAGCCCCCATCAGACAGCGTATGCTGCATTCACATCAGGCTCTAGTGGCGAACCAAAAGGCGTGGTGGTCGATCATTCAGCTGTGTGCAGTGGTGTTGATGCATATTGCTCTAGCATAGGCCTTAACCATGAGAGCAGAGTGTTCCAGTTTGCCTCATATTCGTTTACCATCAGTGTTGTCGACCACTTGATTACTCTGATGCAAGGTGCCTGTCTCTGTATTCCGTCGGCTGACCAGCTCAAGGACAGACTCCTTGATACAATGCTCGCTTTCAATGTCAACTGGATGACCACCACCCCGTCCGTAGCTCGAGCCCTCGATCCAGAGTCCATTCGCAGCCTGAAGACCCTATGTCTAGCCGGTGAGATTTTGACACGCTCTGATCTAGAAAAGTGGCGAGGCCGAGTAGACCTAAAGTCGATATACGGCCAATCCGAAAATACATTGGCCGCCTTGGTCGATACAAAGACGGACGCTTCATCTCCTTCTGACCTCGGATACGCATTTGCAGCAAATTGCTGGATTGTCCATCCCCGCGATTCTCATCGACTGGTCCCCATCGGTGTAGAGGGAGAACTCTTGCTGGAGGCACCCACTATGGCGAGAGGCTATCTCAACAATGTGGAGCAGACTCAGGCTATGTTTATCCATAACCCTCCATGGTTGCAGGATGTCCGACCCGGCGAGGGTCGGCGGTTCCTCAAGACTGGAGATATTGTCCGCTACCGACCTGAGGATGGCTCTGTTCAGTATATCGGACGTAAGGGGACACAGGTCAAGCTGCGAGGGCAAAGGGTTGAGCTGACCGAAGTCGAGTTTCAGCTGAGAAGGCAATTCCCGACAGCGGACGCAGTGGTGGCCGAGATTGTGACATTAGACGAAGAACGATCGCACGACGCTATCTTGGTTGCATTTGTTGCGGTGGGAAAGGATGGAGGGTATATCGACAGCTCCCCCGATGTTATATTCGCCAAACCAACTTCTTCATTTGCGCAGCAGAGCCAACAAGCGCTCTCCCAACTGCGCGAGATTCTCCCAGAATACATGGTCCCGACGACTATTGTACCCATCTTAACTGTCCCTTTGACCCCATCAGGGAAGCTCAATCGAAGGCTACTGCGCAACATGGCGTCTAAGTTGGGCAACAGGCTGCTTGGATACCATATTCTGGCCAAGAAAGCCCATCGTCATCCATGTACGGCAAAGGAATTGATTCTCCAACGAATCTGCGCCAGTATTCTCCGTCTGAACCCTGTGGATATCAACATGGACGATACATTTTTCAGGGTTGGTGGCAGTTCCATTTCAGCAATGCAACTGGTAGGCCAGGCCCGCGAAGCTGGACTATCGTTCACCGTGAGCGACGTCTACAAGCAGTCATCTCTAGCTGCATTGGCGAAATGTCAAGGAAAGAGTCCAAGCCACAGCGAAGAGGCCGTTTCTCCGGGTAAATCTGTCTCAGTTACTGAGCTAAAAGCGAAGTTGGTGCATCAAAGTGCCGCTGCTATTGACGCTGAAAAGATCTTGGACATTTTCCCATGTACAGAAACACAGCAGTTTATGCTCGAAAACAAGGAGGGAGGTTATTTTTTGCTTCATTTCTCTGGGATACTGGATACTGGAAAGCTCCAGGCTGCCTGTCAGCGCCTTGTCAAGACTCACACTGCACTCCGGTCCGTCTTTGTGCTTATCGATGGAGTTCCATCGCAAATTGTACAAGATGAAATCGACTTTCCTTTCATCGTGCATACATGCCCTCCCGATCAGGATCCAATATCAGCAGCACGGGGTTTGTGTTCGGCTGATGGCGATGACTTTTTCCCTCTGGGCGTACCGCCGCTGCAGTTCACCCTCATTAGAGGCACCGGGGAGCATGTCCTAATAATGCGACTTTCACACGCTCAATATGACGGGATATGTCAACATATTATTGTCTCGGATCTCTGCACTTTCTACCAAGATCCGAGACATCCTGGTATGCCAACAGACTTCGCCCAATATTCGCGAGAAATGTCTCGGCGGCAAACTCCGGAGAAATTCTCATTTTGGCGAAACGCCCTCGAGGGCTCGACGATAACCAAATTGCCATACACTGTTTCGCAGACGGAGACGGAAAATGCCATTATCCAGTGTTCTACTGAAGTTACTCTCCCGGCACCCCCTAGTGGAATTACGCTGGCTAGCGTGGTGAAAGCCGCATGGTCCAGTGTCCTTCGGGAGGTGACGGGGGATCATGACGTTGTGTTTGGGCAGCTTGTCAACCTGCGTGGCATGGATGCGACAGGGATCTATCGCGTTGTTGGGCCTTGTTATAACATAGTGCCGATCCGTCTACAATATCAGTTGTTCTCGACGATCCAGGACCTCTTACGAGCTGCACAAGACCAGCATGTGCAGGGTATTCCCTTCGAGACCGCCGAGTGGTTCCGTGTCGTATCCAATAGCACCAACTGGGCCCCAGACACTCGGCCTCAGAGTTTGGTCATTCACCAGAACTTTTCCACGGAGATGGACATTCAGATGGACAATCTACAATGCAAACTGGCAGATTATATCTCCATTGAGCCGACGGATATGTCTCTCGATCTGTATTCGGAGCCGCGAGGTGACAGGCTGGGTTTGACATTGGTATCGTCCGCTCATTTTATTGCAGAAAATGACATGCAAGCTCTACTAGAGAAGCTGTGCAGAACCTTGACACTCTTTACTACCGCCTCGGAGAACGTTTTAACGGCGAGGCCTTCGGACCAATTGGAAGTAGGAAGATTTACACGGCGGGATTGAGAACTAGGTAGATATGAGGTAGATTAACTTGTTAGATGCTTCCGGGCTGTGTAGTATGAGATATATTGTATTACTTATTTCATCAACGCCTGGCCACACATGTGAAGCTTTCATTAATTTATACTACATACGGAGTACACACACATCAGTTCCTGGTTGAAGGATTCTAGCTGAGGTAGCAAATGAGATTATATGAAAGCCAAGTTTTATGCGTCGTTGCTCATTCTATAGAGTACAATGGTTAAGTTAGCTCTAGCTACATATTATATTTCCACTCTTTATCGCTAAAGAACTCAAGCTCTGTGTCCTAGCTTCAATATGACTCCGAAGTATTTCCTCGATAAGTTCATGACCCTCACTTGCTGCATATGTTAGAGCCGTGGCCCCAACTACGTCTTGTATGTCAACATCTATATCTGCCATCCTAAGCAAACAGTCAACATTACGTCTCTGTCCGGCCTCTGCTGCAATCATGAGCGCTGTCCGGCCACGGCGGTCTCTGATGTTGACGTCAATATCTTCCCGTGCTAGGAGGACATGCACGGCACTATCAGTCTTTGTATAACCGAGGTCATCACGAGCTGCAAACATAAGTGCTGTTCGACCATGGCGATCTTGTGCATTTATATCAGTGTCCCGCCTGTTGAGCAATACATACACAAGATCTCCAAACCCGGTTCGTGCCGCGTGCATGAGCGCAGTGCCGTCGTACATTTGAAAATTCATGTCAAGATCTTCTCGCTCCATTAGCAAAGATGCGATGTCATCGAATCCTCGAAATATCGCAATAATCAACGCTGTGTCTCCTCTATCATCCGCGGCATTAACGTCGAGGTCCTCTCGGCTTAGCAGTAACCTAACTGCCTCGTGGTGCCCAATTTCTGCTGCCTGCATGAGCATTGTCCTGCGAGTGTCAGTTTTGCAATTGATGTCAACCTCTTTGCGGCCCAGTAGCAGTTCCACTCGGGAAGCATCAGGATGGTATATTGCGCGAAAAAGGGGTCGGTGGTCCGGAAAACTAGCATCAAGGTCTTTCCTCCTTAGGAGAGCTTTGGCTAGGCTGCTGCTGCCTTTCCCTATCGCAATCAAGAGCGCAGTGTCACCCTTCTCACTGCGAATATTGAAATCTATATCTTCCCGCTCTAGGAGGGTATCGACTATAGTTTCGTATTCCTTGCGCACCGCAGCCATAAGTGCTGTGAAACCCTGGTTATCCACAGCATTTATATCAAGCTGGCTGCATTCCAGAAATAGCTTCACCATATCTTCATATCCAAGATTAACAGCGAGACTGAATGCCGTAGCTTTGTCTCCATCGGGTATGTTCGGGTCAATAGCATTGGTGACAAGAATCTTTGCCATCCGAGTATCCCTTTCAGACACGATGAGGTGTAACAGCGAGGAACCGTCATGGCCGCGGTTGTTAATTTGCTTTTTTGTAAGGAGGTGGGCTAAGGGAGGAATCGCACGTATATAGGTGAGTAGGTCCACCGGACTAAGATAATCCGCAATGAGATACATGATGTCATCGTGGAGATAGGGTTTGTTTTGCTTCTGGCCAATAGACCTCAGGGGAATAGTTCTGCATTCTCTCTCGTTCTCGGTCGAGGTTGGCATGGATATCGATGAATATGAAGTCTGGTCCAAGATAACTGTGGTTGATTTCTCAACTCCGAGAGAAGGGAGGCGTTTGCTAGTTTATGCCCTTCGTACTAGGTATACCGATTACACAGAAGCCGGATCTAGAAGTAAAAGGGTAGTGCAAGTGTTGGGATTATTGTTTGATCATTTGAAGCTGCCAAATGACATTGTTGGACCAGGCGATGTTGTATTTAACACCTAATCCACGTGATAACTATTATAGTTATTGTGGCTGAATTAGATGCAGTGATGGAGTGTAATTCATGCGAAGTATATAGGTTTTACAAGCCGTTAACTCAATGTTAGATTGTAGAACAACCGGAAGCAACCGGCTAAAAAGCACTCAGGGAAGACAAGTACTCGCACCTTAACTGACTGGACATTCCGCATTTGTCGGAGATTTATTGACGATTTTCGATAATGAATATATTCCACAGCATGGAAGTGGTGATTGGTTTGTAGAAATTTGAACCGATTCTTATCTTTCAATACCGGGGCAAACCATTGGCTAGATTGGCCATTATTTCCTATTTATACTTTGATGTCACTTTTTCTTTACCAATCGTCGCTGGTAACGGGTCTGGTGCGATTATTGACCATGCGGTTACTTTGTATCTGCGAGAAGAGCTAAACTCTTGGGATACGCCGATACCAATAACTCGGAATTTGTAGCAAAGCAAAATCGAAGACTGGCGATATATGAATAATTGGAATATGTATTGGGTTTAGAGAGTATATTCCATTAAGTTGAACCAATCCGAATAGCCGCGTTTGAATTTTCGGCCCTTATCATACTCCGTAGATGGTAGCTCTGGGGATGAAATTTGGTTCCGTCCGCCTGCTTCCGTACAGGGGAAATCTTTGAATTGACCTCACCTGGTTGGCGTAATTTGGCAGAGAGCTGAATTCTGTCGTATAGTGATTCATTGCATCTCCAAAAGTAGTCAAGGAGCAGGCGTATGGTGCCGGAAAAACAACAAATCCATATTAACTGCCATTCAAAGACATTTTCGCGCAAAATTAAAGCACTTTGCATCTTTGGACAAGCGTTTCAGTAGACGGAATGGAAGATGGAATATGAATAGTAGCATTGTTAGCTATCAAGCGAGAAATGGTCCCTCCACTTTAGGCGCCGCAATCGAGCATTTCAAGATCGCTGTCCGTTAATATGATGTATATAAGTGGGTAGATATACACAGGGAGTGTCAATTATACCACCAGGAAAGTGGCAGGAGTGTTTCGTGCCACAGTGGATGGTGATAAGCCATGGCCAATTTGCCCAAACGATGAACGTCCAAAGACATGAGGCTACTTCTGTAGATCCGAAGAGACGGTCTAGTTTCATGACCTCGGGACGATGTCCAATAGACACACCATGCCGTATCGGCCAATACGAGGCCGGGCCGTGGTGATAAGAAGGGGCTTAGACATGAATCTCCGATCCTTGTCTCGTCGTTTCGTAATGGGAAAGCCGCCATCGAGATATACGGAGGTACGGAGGCACAGGCAACCGAATAAAATCGTCAATTCGTGCGTCTGCCCCGGTTGTGATGAAGATGGGCGTGTGCAGGCATGAGGAATCAATGCAGACGTCTGTCCTCCCACCAACCACTAAATGCCAATAAACGATGGGATCCAGCCTCTGCCCAGTTATCTCAATGGAACTGGCGAACCCTCGTTCGAGAAGTGTCAAGGTTCGGTGGGCTCGACCTGAAACCGGGCGCTAAAGCTGCTTGACTTCACCAATCCAGGCCGGGGGATGTTGGTAATCTGTCGAATATTTCCCACGATGCCCTGTCAGCGTCGAATCCCGTTCGTTCAATCCATGGATCCCCGTATACAATGTCTGCTGTGATTCGGCTGCCCGTAGCGTAGAGATTACGCATGCCTTCTTCTATATATTTGACTTTTGGCCACCCATCTCTTCGCTTGGGGGTTGTAAATGCGCAGTTAAGGTTGGTGAAGAACTGCATGATGGTCCTCCCCGTACCCCAGACTCTGCGCCGGCGGATCAAGCCCCTGACGCCGGCGTAGGTATACGTCGATCTCCAGCCCTGCTACTCTGCCTGGCTGTATTTCTGATACAGAGTAAGGGGGTTGGCTGGTGTCAGTGTGTCCACGTTCGTCAAGCTGCTTGTCGGTTATGTCCTCTTGCTCGTCTTGCTCGAAATGGCTGTGAAACTGATCAGGGGGAAAGCCTCGACGCAGACAATACAGCATTATAAGATGTGACGAGGGCAAGGATGTCCCATGTCCGCCCCTTGATATCCCCCCAGACGGCATCGTGCCCTTCCTAGCCGTCCTGGACAGCCCTCGGATCGAGACGGTTGCGTTGCTATGGTTTGATGACATGCCGATATATAATTAGCTTCGTTTCTGAGGTCCCTCGCCGTTCGATGTTAGAGGTTAACGCTGTATATCCCTATCCACTCGCACCGGCCTGGGTGATTTCATAGGTTTACCCCCCAACGTCGTATCCGTGGCCAGGTTTTTTTCTTTTTCAGTCCCGTAGACGCCATTTGCCCTCTGGCAACTAGGGTTGATTAGCGTTGGAACTTTGATAGCTTCCTGCATACCTGAAAGGGCCCCTGGCCCGTCGGCCCTGAGATGAAGTACGTATTCACAGCGTTAAATCTTGCGGCAGCATAGGTTTCACAGTCACTGGCTCGTAGAAGAAGAAAAAGTAAATGAAGTCGGAGCTCGCTATATAAAGCTAAGCTCCACGCCCGCGCAGTTCGTGCTTTTCTGGCATCTATTTCTCCGACTACACTATTAGACCTTTACTCAGTACACACGCAGACACTGAACTTTTTCACGCAGGTTCGACTCTACATCATAATCATCATGGTTGCCAGCAAGTCCCTTGTCGGCGCTCTCGCCCTCGCCAGCTTCGTTGCTGCCGAGAACATCGACGTCAAGGTTGGAGAAGGCGGCCTCAAGTTCGTCCCTGACAACATCAAGGCCAAACAGGGAGACAACATCGTCTTCCACTTCGTCGCCGGTCACCACGATGTCACCCTCGGCAAATACAGTGACCCATGCATGCCAATTGACGGCGCCACCATCTGGTCCGGTGTCATCGATACCGTTGAGAAGGGCAAGGGTGTGACCTTCACCGTCCCAGTTCAGGATGACAAGCCCAAATGGTTCTACTGCGGAGTCGCCAAACATTGCCAGAACGGCATGAGTCTGGTCCTCAACGAGCCGTATGTTGACACATATAGCCCCTAAGCAGTTTCATACAGACGGCTAACGCATCATGCAAATAGATCTTCCGGAGACTCCCAGCGAGACTACAAGGACCGGGCCAAGCTGGTCCCCAAGTCTGGCGTTGCAACCGAAGTCAAGGGAGGAACCCTTGGAGGCTCCGGGGGCTCTGGCGGCTCCTCGTCTTCCTCTCAGTCCTCCGGCTCTAGCATGACTAGCACTAGCGGAATCCCAGATGCTACCCTCATCCCCAGCGGAAGCATTCCCAGTGCAACCCAGACTGGCTCTACTACCGGCTCCAGCTCCCACTCCGCCACTGGCTCCGCCACTGGCACTGCCATCACAGGAACTACCTCCCCAACTGCCTCTCCTGGTGCCGCCGCTGGCCTCAAGGGAAGTGCTGTCCTCGCTGGACTGGTCGCTTTCGGTGCCTGGGTTGGTCTCCTATAAGTTAAAAATTGAGCAATGATTAAACCCCCCCCAACCATGTATATTGAACCCTTTTCGATGTTTGTTATGATGTTTGTTCATTTCGATTCGGTATCTTGCGTTTTCCCTTCCCCTTGATGGCTGAAGAAAAAATGGAAATAATTAGAATGCAATACTAAACCTGTTATACCTTTTCCGTCAAGAAAAACCAACGCCTATACCTTTATTCATGCTGTTATTCTTGCTGCTATCCCTTAGCTAGCTTGATTAGTGTTATAATTTGCAAAAAAAAAGGCTGGGTGATACCACTCTGACGTCGTATTGCCGTGTATCTTTCACTCTAGAAGCTGCCCTTACTAAGACACGCATCAGCGTCCCAAGACGCCGTAAGCATTCCCAAGCGAAGGCACGTCATTATCCGTAGAAAGAGGAACGGGGTGACATCGAGTGACTTCGATGACAATCATAGGACATGAATATCACAATGGCAGCAATGGTATTCTTTACCTGTTTTCCTCTAGCCCTCTCTGCCTGCGAGCCCAGATAGTTTCCATACCATAACGAGTCCTAGGCCTCTTATCTGCCAGGAGCTGTCCACACGCTATGATAAATAAGTTGTATCTGTGGAGTAGCCAAAATAACAAGCTTTGTTAACGTTTTTTTGCTACCAGCTTGGCGCATCCATTTCACGTAACTTCTTCGTGCTCTTTCCACCATGGAATTCGTTTTAATTGGGTGAGTGAAGACGTTGGCCCTATGACATAAACCTTTGGATCATAGCTTGAGCCTGGTTCAATTGCAATTCCTCATGATGGCCTGGGAAGGACCGTTTCTGGAAAGCGTGGTTCCGACCACTCCGGCTAAGAGAAGGTGCTTGTCTCTGTTCTCCTTGCCTTGGTGTTCGACGTTCGAGCTGGGAAGGAGCAGTCAGTCATTTGTTTATATAGATATCAGCGTAGACATCGCTGGATCAATATCGGTCCCGAATACACGAAAGCATCACATACACATCATCATGACAAAATATTTCCATCATATTGATATCGCCCCCCCATTTTTTCAGGAGCTGCACTCGAGGCAGAAGTAAATTTCGTTGACCCAACCAAGGTCAGTGCAAAACTTTCTCCGAGAGAAAGTCGTCGACGTCACGGACCGGTCTGCCGCCACTGTGCAGTTCATAGTCATCCCTTATAAACCGCCCCTATACGGCTCTGGCATCTCTGTTCATCACTCTGCTCCATACATTGCAGCTGACGCTTTCTCATAGCCCATATCGTCTTCTCACAGCCCATATTGTCTTCTCACAGCCCATATCGTCTTCTTATAGCCCACATTGTCTCCTTATAGTCCATATCAAGTCATATTGTGCATCATTTGCCCCGGAAACCAGAACAGGGGCATCGATATGGCTTCATCCAACCCGCGTCCGAATTACAACCTCTTTTACATCTGCCCTAATGGGGTGAGATATCATGCCGGATGTTTTGAGACCGAAGCCCCCAGGGATAGATCCAGTCTCGATGACATCCGCATCGGCCGTAAACCAGCACCACGGTCAGAATCAAACGAATATCCGGACGTTCCTTCATATAGCGAGTATCTAGCCATGAAACACACGCAACAAACTCAGTCCCCGCAACAGGCTGAAGCGCCCGAGTCTCAAGTGCAACAGGCTCAAGTGCAACAGACTCAAGTGCAACAGACTCAAGTGCAACAGACTCAAGTGCAACAGACTCAAGTGCAACAGACTCAAGTGCAACAGACTCAAGTGCAACAGACTCAAGTGCAACAGACTCCAGTGCAACAGACTCCAGTGCATCATATTCAAGTGCATCAGACTCAAGTGCATCAGACTCCAGTGCATCATATTCAAGTGCATCAGACTCAAGTGCATCAGACTCAAGCGCAACAGACTCAAGTGCATCAGACTCAAGCGCAACAGACTCAAGTGCATCAGACTCGAGTGTATCAGGCTCAAGCGCAACAGACTCAAGCGCAACAGACTCAAGCGCAACAGACTCAAGCGCAACAGACTCAAGCGCAACAGACTCAAGCGCAACAGACTCAAGCGCAACAGACTCAAGCGCAACAGAATCAGTCAGCTTATCAGACTCAACTAGCGGATTATGACCAAGCGGCACAATTGATCCAGACATCGCGACGTAACCAGGCATCAGGACGTATCCAGGCATCGGGACGTATCCAGGCATCGGGACGTATCCAGGCATCGGGACGTATCCAGGCACGACAATTAATCCGGCCATCACGACACGTCCAGCCAGCACAACAGCTCCGGCCAGCACGACTCAGCCAGCCAGTGCAATACATCCGGCCAGGACAACAGCTCCTGCCGGGACAACATGCCCGGTCAGCACAACAGCTCTGGTCAACACAACAGCTCCGGTCAACACAACAAGTCTGGCCAGCACGACTCGGCCAGCCAGCGCAATACATCCAGCCGGGACAACTGCCCCAGGAAAATCCATCAGCCGACATAGTGCAACGGGCCTGGCGGATCGGACAGCTACATCGATGGATACAGTGGGCGGAGTGGGTAAGGTCACAACAGCTTCAACGTGAGGATGGGATTCAAGCGACGCTGGGGCGACATACTGAACTAGCTTGCGGTGCGACGGTACCACCGTACATTGGGCTTCCTAAAGAGGACACCATCAACACAGCCGCCCTTGCGCAGCCGGAGAACACCATCAACAGAGCCGCCCTTGCGCAGCCAGAGGACACCACCAATCCAGCCGCCCTTGCGCGGCCAGAGGACACCATCAACCCAGCCGTCCTTCAGCGACGGCCGCACATACATGGGACAAACGGTGCACCCGGCCTATACGTGTGGCAGAATAATCCGGCTGAATCAGACGCAGAGGTGAACCCACGGCAGCCCCGAGAAACTCGCCCTCCATCGCCGGCCAAGGTTTCCGTGACCAACGAGTTGTTATCTGCGTGCGATAATAAAGCAGAAGATGTGAAGTTTGGGGAATTCCTTCAGGACTGGGTGTTGGATGAATGGGAATAGTGGTAGAAGCCAAAGGCGAAGAAGATGTAAATGAGTGAGATGTGGGAGGCCAGGCTAAAAGGCAGCAATAAGACCAGGAAGACAGTGCACCAATGGACAGAGGACTGCAGTGTGTCGTATGAAACGCAAGAAGAAGCACGAAGACCTGTCCTTTGAAATGCTTCAGGTTGGAATAATAGGTATGCTCTTCCTTTGGTATCTTCATTCTTCCACCGCATATTGACCAGGCTAATAGATAGCCCAGCAATTACGGAACGACGGAATGTATAGGAAGAATGTATAGGAAGACCGTTCCTCTAAAACGAAAGAGAGAGAGAGAAAAAAAAGAAAAATAGAAAGGAAAAAGAAAGGAAATGGGTTGATTTGAAAGCCGCCATATCCTGGGATGGGCTCCTCCGTGATACCGAATGCTTCGAGGATCAGCTCCATGATATTGACGATGCCTCGAGGATCAGACACCACGGAGGAGACAGACCCTATGTGCTGGGATCGCAAAAGGCCAGGTGAAAAAGTCCATCTATAAGCGTTTGCTAACCCATCCGGAGGAAGCGTCCTATTCTTATATCTGTTCAATACTCGCTCGTCGCGATGACGCAAGCAGCCACTGAACCACGGTCAATATCCAGTCAACGCCAGGCCATCTTGCGTACGAATCCGTGCTTTTCAATCAACCCGAGGAGAAGACGAAAGGAAGAGGAGATGAAGATAGAACCGTGGCTCGGGATGCCGCCCATCCGAAGGGCTTCATTGCTCTGACGCCGGCTGCATATCGATATCAAAGTCCTGACGGTGGTGTAGGAACAGAACGAAGCAGCGCCATGAAGCCTGTCGTCTATCAAACGCCGTCTCTCGTGCTGGTTGACCTGTGGTTGCGTGGTTGTGGTTGTGGTTGTGGTTGTGGTTGTGGTTGTGGTTGTTTTTCAAGTTGCGTGTTGCGTTCGTGTTTGATATTTTTATTGTGGCTTTTTGGTTATTTAGTGACAGGGTTTTTGACCTCACGGGACTGACGACTGGGCTTGACATTTAATTCAGACTATTTATGCGTGGATTTTAAGCAACTTTTTAAAATATAAAAATCTAATATAAAAAAGAAGTCTTCTACTTACTCTTCTACTTTACCTACTCCTCAGTTGGTCCGTATACGTTCTGAAATACTTATCGTTGTGGTGGCGGGAAGCCCTGAATGCCGCTTGGAGAGACCGATATATCAGGCGCCATACCATATATCGGGACTGACGGGAGTCGATATCAGGGATCCGACCAGATCTCGACCGGAACGCAGCATCCGGTGCGAATATCATTGCTCGGACCAAGCGTACAGGGCGCCAGAAACATATCTGAAAGCCATATAGCTACCGTGAGACACGGTCGAGAGCAGCAATGGCTCAACCACATATCGCACAGCAAATCCTTCAGCGAGCACATTCGCCCGAGGTAGCAGACCAGCTTTTCATGGACAAAGTCAAACACCGGCCACTCTTTCTACGTCCTACCTCTCCGACGCCATCCGACAATCGATCTCGGCGTCGGCTACAGCGAATACGGAAGAAGGAATATTTCCTACGCAAGCAGAAGCCAAAGCCGCTTTCGGCGAGAGAGAAGCGGATGTTAGGCGTCCACAAGCTGCCCAAGGAAGAGATGAAATATGAAATATTCAAAGGCTTGAATAAGCTATGGATTGAATATATGTGGGAAGTCCTCGACCTGGTTCCTTGGTCGAATACAAATTCAAATGGAAAACGAGCCGTTGGCCGAGAACGTAACGGTTGTATGACTGCTGCGAGCCACGGAAGCAAGCTTGCCAGCGCTGACTTCCACGGTGCTGAATTGCGGGTTGTGCGCAGCCGGTGTGTGAGCCGTGTAGGCGTAACTGGAATCGTCATAAGGGACTCGAAATTCGCTTTCGTCCTCATTACAGAGAAGAACGAGGTGAAAAGTATGGTCCCCTCCCCTTTCTCTACCCCTCTACCAGTACGGATCTATGGGTTTACCCTAGATTTCCGTTTTCTTTCCCTTGGAACTAACCGGATTTCCCCCTTGCAGCTGTACCAAAGGAACATACAATGTTCAGATATGAGATACCGTTGCCCCCAGCTTCTGACTCTGAAGCTAGACAGAAAGAGGCACCTGATGAAGACTCTACTCAGCTGAAAAGCCAGGAAACGGATAAACTTGAGAAGAGGCTCGTTTTCGAATTACACGGAAACCAATTTGAAAATCGGGCTCCAGAGAGAGCCAACAAGAAATTTAAATGGAAGAACTTGGATTATCTCTGAAATTGTAGGAGAATATCCATGACGATATCATTTTCAGATTCATACGATAGCTGTTTAAGAGCAGAGCAGCCCTTACTTTTGTGCGAGCGAGAAACTATTGGTAGACGATGATTTTTGGGAGGATGCTCCTATACTACAACCACGTCTATCTAATCTTGATCTAGGGCGGCGTGCATCGTTACAAAACTATCGGGAGTTGGGGGAACCAGTGCTGTATATACCTATGGTATACGGTACGCCTGATATATACGGTGCATCTAATATACAGTGCGCCTGGTAGGCAGACAACCGGTAAGGGGAGGATCTGATAAGGAAGCAGAGTTCCGGATGCACGCGATAATAGACCGGATCGGGCGTATATGTAATCATAGCCTGTTATCTAGATTTATCTGTCTCTTAACTAGCTAGGAAATGCGAGCCGTGGCCGGGTTGCTGGTCTCTAGATATACATGAAAAGGATGATTCTGATCCTGTCGAATGAAGCCATGCCTCACTGTATCCTAATTCAAGGCCCAATAATGGATGGATGGCTGACTTGCACTGCAGAGTACATCGTTGCGTCATCCTGACACTGCTCGGTAGCTCGGTGCTTCGCTGTGTCATCCTCGTCGATTAAGCCGATAGAGCCGCAAGATTTGGTAGACGTTCTTCCGGGAAACACACTGCCCGTGACTAACGCCGATGCTAACTTCAAGTTGAAATAGCTGTGTAGTTTGATGGGTTCGAGGTAGTGTCTTGATATTCCGTTAAAACCGGAAAGAACAAACTCCATCATCACATTCCGGCCCATTCAAGACTGAACGTCCTCACAGACTGCCCGGACTCTCCATCGTGATCGGGCTTTTCAGCACCGCCGATAAGGTACCCTTTTTTCACGCCAGTTCCCAAGCGCCCCCCAGCAACTAGATCCATGAGATCGAATTCCTCATCCCACTCGGTAGAAACCACGAGAAAATGAGAGTGGAACCGTAGCGGATCGCCTGGATAAGCCATATATTGGCAGCCAAACCGAAGCCCAGGGGAGAGGAAGTATCCCTGTGAATGTAAATGAGCAAAGAGAGGGTATGAAGAAGGGGCTACCGGAAGATATGGCGGATCTTGAGGAGCCATGGGGAATAGGCCATGGGATGTAGCAGGAGTGACTTCTAATATCTGCTCTCCACCGCCGGTAGAGGCTCTAGACGAAGCAACATCATCATCCTCTCCAGCGACTAGTTTCTTGGGAGGTGCGAATAGAAGCTCATCATCCTCAGCGTCCGACTCTGCGTGTGATGATGATGGTGCGTTATTCTCTATTCCTGTTTTCTCGGTGGGATCCGTGCTTCGCTTCGATTTCTTTACCTGTTTGGCTTTCTGCTTTTTCAGTGCTACTTCCCTTCTTTCTGCCTTCTTACTCGCTAGAACAAGGGTGGCCTGGCGCCCGTCTTGTTCTAAGTCGCGCAGATACCGTTGTTTATCCTCCTCGCGCAGATATTTAATACCCTGAGCATGACCTTGGGCATCGTCGATGACGTAGGCCACTCCTTTCTCTACCAGTAGTCTAGCTTCCTCGGGCATCAACTCCAGCGGCAGTCCTAGGAATACATTTTGCTGCGGGACCTGTGGCAGGGTCCCTACAAGGACGCCGCAGATGTTATATTCTCGGCGTAGGTATGTTACTGCATCAATCGAAAATAGGAAATAATGGCCTGATATTAAAGATATTGGAATTGGAAGCTCCGGTTCTTCTCCTGCAGCTGGGCAGGGTTTGTTGTCCATAGCTCATAGATATATACAATCTAGTGATGGATACTGGTTAGTTACTGATATCATTCAAACAAGATTCCAAGTAAATTGTAAACACAGAAGGCATATTGAATCATTAAAAGGTATACGTTTCTCAATCATTTGGTCCCATTTTTTGGGATTCAGGGGATTGACAGATTAAGTAATTGGAATAATCATATAAATGCACAAAAGGAGGACTGGATATAGGAAACATTTAGGACTTACCAAGCAGTTATCACCCTCGATGAGGGATGTTTGAATATTTTCAATCTCGTCGAGAAATTATTTTTTCGCTGTGGAAGAAAAAGAACAGATATATTTAGTCGAGTCACATGACTCCAGGCCTCATTAGTCAGCATATATTTATCCCGTTTGGGAAGCTTTGAGATATCAACGACGAAGCTGAGAAGAAGCTGAGGAGCTGGTGAGAAGCTGTTGATGGCTGCTGGAAGGCTGAGTATATGGTGCAACGATGAATTTACTATCGATACTGGCTATTGTTCTCCTATCCTTGCTTCTACTTCTAATTGGTACGTCTATATACCTCATCTAGGCTTTCATGGAATAAGACCTAACACCACTCATATTAGCCCTTTGGACTATCCGCTTCTGCTTGAGAACGGCGTTTGGGAGTCGGGATGTCGACTTTCGGTTAGATCCTCGGGGCGGAGTATTCGACCGTAACTATTTACGGACAATGGCCAGTGGCGGTCCAGCTCTTTCAGAACAGATCGAGCTGGACGAGATGTTGAGTGAGCCGATCACTTACGAACGGGATCATGATGACGAAACGGGTTATAAACGGAGTTAGCAACCCGCTGCCCCTGTTTAAAGGATTAGAACTCCAGGTCCGCCTTTTTAGGCCCGGAAGATGCATCGTGTTGTTGCGCATCGTTGTCACCGTCTACCGGAGGCAACGAGAATGGCTTGATCGCAAACTTCCTCCTACTCAGCGTGAACGCCCAGTCTTCACCCACATTTTTGTCCATGCCGCCTCCACGCTCGTGCAATATTGGAAGTCGATGCACCTTGAGCATTCCCTGCGGAGGCTCTTCCTGATTTGTGGCTGCCCCGGAACTAGCCAAAGAGCTCGCGTCGAGAGTGTGCGGGAATGGAGCGAGTTCGATAACCCCGTCAGATAGCAATTCTATCCACCGGACAAGGCCTGAGGATCGGGGATAGAGAGATATCGGGAGCGTTATCATGGCCGTTAGCCTATGTGCGTGGGTGGAAAGGAGGGCGCGGATGCCATGTAAGAATTGAAGGACGTGCTCGGGCTGGCTCGCGTGAGGTGTATACAAGGCGGGTGAAAGTAAGGAAGGAACGATGAGTCTGTGGACAGTATTGGCTGGCGAGTTATCTATCGCAGTGGATAGCTGTCGGGTTATGGATGAATACGGCGAGTCCTGGCTGGAGGTTGGCTTTGAGAGTTGTATGAAGTTTATGGACGGGATAGACGGATGGGTTAGGCGTTTTGTAAGGTCGAACGCATGGCAGAATACAGCTGGCGCATTGCCCTGAGCGAGCTGCTGGGAATCAGAATTCGAATCCGCAGTTGCAGCCGGGACTATATAGGAATCAGATCAGTTCATCTAGGCTCATAAACCAGATTGCGAGTTTGAATCCCGTACCTCTGGAGCCGGCAATCCCAAGCCCAAACCCTCCCAGCCGCTCATATCTCCAGGCAATTTTCATTTTATCATCCTTACTCCTACTACTAGACTTGTTTTCAGAAGCTTCGGTGGCTCCAATAAGTCCTGGTAGTGTAGCTGCCCATTGCCTGTCAAACCCCACTACGTGAACTCGATGCTCTTGGACGACGCCCTCTGCTGCATAATATCTCAGCAACGCCCCGGCGAAATCGGTTGTACCGCTCTCCTCGACAAGGAGCGAGCTCCCCAGGGCCAATCCTGCATGGCCGGCTAGCAGATTATCTAGAGTGGGAGTGCCTGTGGACGTAGTTTGACGGCCGTCGACGGGTGAGGGGCGTAACCCGGGCATCGGTGCTGGTTTGACATGCTGGGCCGGCGCATTCGACGAAGGGTCGCGGGCTGTGCCAGACGAGAGGCCTATATTCCTCTTGCGAAATGACATCTCTATCTGCGTGGAATAAGTGTTTCAGTATGTCATGATATCAAGTTGTTTTCTTCGTGCTTTTTGAGGCTGGATATTTCTCTCTAAAAGCGGCTCCACAAGAAAAGCTAAGGGCAGCATCGTCGATATCAAACAATTTCCATCGCCAGGGCCAAATTCACCAAACTCGCCGCGCTCGAAGAACCCAGGAAGCAGCTGCATATAGCTATACCTTAGCCGTTCAATAGACGGAGGAGAAGACAGAGAAGAGAGCAGAAGCAGGATTACAGGGAGGTTGAATACCCGTCTCGTCCACAATGTCAGACCCGATCCTTTTCGAAGACACCTTCAGCATCACCTCCATCAACGCTCAGAAATATGACCGCGTCTCGCGCATCAGCTGTACGTCCACGGACCATCTTCTCACCTTCACGCTGGATGTGAATACGGAGCTGTACCCATGCGCTCCTGGAGAGTCACTGTCGTTGGCTCTGGCGTCGACGTTATCGCTAGACGGTAAAGAAGAAGCGACTGGCGAAAGAGCTGCATGGAGAGATGTAGGAATGGGAGAGAATACTCTTGCGAATGACTACGACTACGTCTGCTACGGGAAGGTTTATCGCTTCGAGGAGAGCGGTACCGCTGGTAACATGTGGGTTTGAAATTCCTGATCCTTTTTATCTGGTTTCTGGTATACTGATAGGCATTATCTACAAAGGGCTGTTTTCGTTTCCTTCGGCGGCCTCCTTTTGTATCTCGATGGCCCGTACAACAAACTCAGTCCGCTCAAGATCGATTACGTCTACCTCCTTATGAAAAAATAGGCACCTCCAGGAAGGTCAGATTTTACCAAACCGCCGTTTCGCCTAGAAAAAAACCACTTGGTCTTGCGTATTATGTCGACTTATTGAATCAAACACAATGGAGATGAAAAGTCTGGTCTTTATGTTTTGGGTTTGGTTTGCATGAGCGCTGGCGTCTGAGTTAGAAGTGGGATGAAATGGTCATCCCAAGACACGGCCCTTGGATATATGTCTATCTATTAAAGGCTGATTGAAACAAGATCCAACAGGGAGAAAAAAGGAGGCCACAAGCCGAAGAAAGATAGGTTAGGCAGTAGGGAATTCATGGCGGCGATGTATCCTTGCCAATATTTCTAGATAGTCCCTCTCGTTCTCCGGCGTGAGGAACCCGTGTCTGATAAAGAAATCTATGAGAACAAGGGCGCAATTTGGTTTAAATTCGCCATTCGACAATGCCTCCTTTACCTGTTCGATACTCCATAGCTGGAACTCCTCCACCTCGGTATCGCACGGTTTGAGCACCACACTAGGGTCGAGCGGCAGGTCATAGACATACTCGCATTCCGGCTGCAACAGTCCTGTCTCACCACCGGCCCTCTCGTCACGGACATAGGTATACGTTATGCATCCACAGGACTTTGCGTCTCGTCGCACGATGTCTTCTGGAAGTGATGCTTCTTCCATCGCCTCGCGGACCAGGCTTTCAAAGGGTTCTTCTCCGGTAGCGATCCCACCGCCAACGGTATTGTCTAGCATTCCGGGATACGTCTGCTTTGTCCTCGAACGTCTTGGAACCCATATCTGAATACCCTTTTCCGGGTCTTTGGTATACGCCGTCATATGAACTCCATAGCTCAGAATCCCAAACAGGCTGCTACCCGCTCGTTCAACACTGGCAACCAGTTCCTTTTGCGGGCCGTAGATTGGGTATAGCTCATTCCGCCAGCCCTTGAGAACCTCAAAATTCCCACTCTTCGCAGCTGTCTCTAGAGTCTGGGCTAGGACGGCACTTCGCTCGGCCTCCGTAGCACCCTTGGGAACAAGCAGTGTAACCGTCCGTGATTCACTGTCAACGTCCCAGTGTTCCTTTGGCCAGGGGAATTTCTCCACTATAGAGTTGAGGACGAGTCCAAAAGTTTCATTGTAGCCAGAGATCTTGAATGCATGGTAGTTTGCTATATATTTCTGATAGTCTGCGGGGTTGTCATGGTAGTAAGGGAATCTACTCCGACAGTTAGACTAAGGGATCACAATTAGAGAATAAACACTCACGCATCACACTCATTGATAAGATCCAGGTTGGACTTCCCCATCTTTGCAAGCAGTCAGCCAGAACGTCGCTGTCTTCGTCTCTTTCTTCCTCTTTCATCTTGTTCATCCATCCACTTGAATATATATAGTCACGTGGTCATATCATGATCTCATTGTGCAGTCTTTTATCGATAAGCATCCTAGTACCTTTTTTTTTGTTTTGATCGCTTGGTTTCTTCCATCTTCGACGCGGATCTAGCATAAGACCTGATGATATCCCCTGGTTCGCCGTCCGTAGAGGACCCTAGCAGCTCACGTACGACCTCTATACCCTGCCACTAACGCCTGGGCTTAGCTTGTGAGAGTTGAGACTCGAGTTAAACCGTCTCTCACTTCTCCCAGCCGTCATTCGTTCTCTAGAATCATGTTTTCTGTCGTCCTACCAGGAAGGCCATGTCTCACTGAAGCCGTTCCAATACAGCCAGACCCTAATACGCCTCCAACGAACTTTGCATTCACATTCCCAGCTGCGCCAAAATTCTCCCATATCGTTGTTTTCCTGTTACCGGGAGTCACCCTTCCTTCAGATGCCGCTGCCGCAGTGTACATACAGTTCCCAAACCAGTCTTCGAACACAACCCTGGGCAATGGGCAGCAACAGCAGCAACCCGAGTTCCGCTTCCTGGGAGCAATCGCCAACGAGAAGCCGTCAGCCATATTCAAAGTCAGCATCCCCGGTTCCCAGAAGCCAATGACAGAAGCAGAGCAGGAGAATGAAATGATGGACGAAGGGGCCGCTAATGTAAACGTTGCTAATCCAAATGCCACCATCACCTTGGGGATATCAATCGAGTCAACTCAAATGGTTCGCGAGAAGCTGGCTACCTTGCAACAATCACAAGCGCAGCCGTCGACGGGCATGGAGCTCGTGAGGCTGGCTGGTCAATCATCACCACGACCAAACGTGTCGACGAAAGTTCTAGCACAAAGGATTATTGGAAATGCATTTAATTTCCTCGCTAGTTTTGCGGCATCAGACCCCCGAGCACAGGGGGAGGAGGTCGTCCCACTGAAAAGCTTTAGGGACTGGTGGGCGAAATTCGAGAGAAGGATCGATTCTGATCCAGGATTTCTAGAGAGAGAAGGCAACTGAGAAAAAAATATCTAATGATAATCGGTGGCAACGGATGCAGGGCTGCATATTTTATGACTGGTTTGAAGAGGAGGCTGTATGATTTATAATTCGTGCGATGGTGATATGTTTATTTGCGTATTCGGTCTCTTGATCAGCGGTGGAAGGCTCTCGGTCTATCGTCTTGGGTATAAAAAGTCCGTTATATGATGTGTGACGTCCATCTTCCGGGTGCCAATGGCCCATCAGACATGCTGCTGGATAATATACCCATGATCTTTTTGTCCAGCGGTTTAACACTCTACTCTTTCTAGCTAAAGAGTTTCTTATTGGCACTATTAGCTCTTTTTGAGCCGTATTGAAAACTAATCTGATCGGCTTTTACCAAATTATTCTCGGCCAGCTCTAGCAATATAAAGTAGAGGTATTCAATTTGCACTGCTTGTCGTAATTTCATATATACGTATACTTTATATCTCGTCTACTTGTCTAAAGTGTATAGAACCCGCCTCTTGACCATTTAGCAACATCCGAGATGTCTATCCCTTACTCTTCAGCCAAGAACTTCACAAATGCTTGTCCAATAAGGACGCCATCCTGTTTGTTGCCAATGACTTTCATGGCCTCATCGAAGACGTCTGGGGGGTAGTTTGCCTTTCTGGTCTGCATAATCTCCATAACTATATCTTTGTCGAACTCGGGATGACCTTGGACGGAGATAAATTTACGGGGAGAATACATGCCTTGGATGGCACACTTGGGAGTCGAAGCGAGGCAGACGACGTTCGGCGGGAGATCAAACACGATGTCACGGTGCATTTCCATGATGCTCTATTCATTCAGAATCACGTTAGTTTATCCGCCTTCAATGCCATCGGTGTATGAAGGTCTATCAAAGGTAGACATACCAGTTGTTCCACGCCAAATATCTCCTTGCCCTTGTCGGTCAGGGTGAGAGGATGTACAGCTGCCTCCCAGCCTGCGTCACTACGACCGACCTTGACACCAAGCGCTCGTCCGATGATCTGATGGCCGAAGCACACTCCGATCACTCGAACTCGGTCCTGGGCGAGGGCTTTTGCGGTAAACTCGACGAGCTTCACGATCCAAGGCGTGGAGTCAAAAGCATCGGACTCTAGGAGAATATTCATATTAGCATCCATAGACGATTTTGATAGATATGGAAATAGACAACATACTCGACCCGGTGATCAGGATAGCATCAACATCCTCCAAGGCCGGATAGGCCTCTTTCACGACGTCATACTCAGATACTTCCAATCCAGCTTCAGGATCGATGATATCTGGTCTGTTCAAGGCCTTCGTGGACTCTCCCAGCAGGAACTTGAACAAACCGCCGAAAGTTCCGTATTTTTCCTCCGTCTTAGGCAGCGGATAGTCGCACTTAAGGACGGCAACGCGGATTGGACGTCTCATCTGGCCGGTTCTTCTTCTGAGCTTCTATCTAAGAATCAGACTTGCTGGTGTCGGAGCAAACTCGGGAATGCAGCATCCCCCACTGAAGTGATGAAGGTGACACGCCCTTTGCCTCCTTTTGCGCCGGAACTCAAAGCCGGGGGAGGGGTGAGGGGCTCTTTTTCTTTTTATACGGAGATGGAGCCGTTTAACTAGATAATCTGGTGGTTTGGTCCACAGGTTGGATTCTACCCAGATGTCCGGCATCAAACCCCTTCCACGATATACTCTACCCCCGACTCTTCTCTTCTCTTCTCTTCTCTTGAACAAGAATCAGGAATCAACGGCAGTAGCTTACTCATCATTAGGCTGGGATTTGGATTGCAGCTGTTCAGGAACAGGGGGCAAAGGAGTCTATTGCCATACGGAGGACAGGACTTCGATAGTGACATGCATCTCTATACCTAGATCATCTGAGCGATCGACTTGGAGAGAGAGATAAGATGGTTCACCTCGTATGGCTCCACGCAAGCGATGGCCGGCTTGCTAGCATCTGAGAATATACCATTTTAGGGCGTTCCACATCCTGGCAAGCAGCGGTCAATCAGTCAATCAGCGTCTTTATCAAAAAAATTAGCCACAGGATATGCGGTATCCTGTGCGACTCGCGGTTCCTTCGGCATAGTATTTCGTAATATGCGAAGGATGGCTGAATATAAAAAGGCCAGGGGTTGGCCGTGTGCTGCTGGATCGAGCGTGTTGACTGCTGTCGTTGCGGTCAACGTCCATCTGAAGCCACAATCCAATATCGTACGGGGCGCCGCCGGACGATACACCCAGACTTCAGCATGACCGCTCCAACGTCTAGACATGATGCCGATGAGACGACGTCCCTTCTTCGCCCAGGGTTCAACGATGCGGCGTCAGCTGTCGTCGACGAGGAGGCTGCAGATTTCGACCTTGCCAAAGTCCAGTCCATCGTCAGTATAGGCGGAACCGAGCCATTTCCAGACCTGATACCTGGCGACAGCCCTTATGCATCAACCGAAGCGAAGCCAGATGCACATCCTCACTTTATCAACGTCACTCACGCGGAATTCTGGGGAGTGTTCTCCGGTATTCTCTTCTCCTGGCTGCTGGCGAACTTCGACTCGACTCTGATGGCCTCCATTCACCCGGCCGTGACTTCGCATTTCCACGCAGCCAACTCTGCATCATGGCTTTCTACCGTCTTTTTGTTAACTTCCACCGCATTCCAGCCCGTGTTTGGTCGAATCTCAGATGTCTTTGGCAGACGACCGGTCTATCTATTTGCGGTTGTTACATTTTTCATTACGACGGCATGGTGTGCTACCGCTCAGAGCATCGGCAGCTTCATTGCTGCTCGTGCCATTTGTGGCCTGGGAGCTGGAGGGGTCATATCGGTCGGAATGATCATCAGCTCTGATCTTGTCCGCGTTGAATATAGAGGGACATATCAGTCCTATCTCAACCTTGCTTACGGGACCGGTTCGTCACTTGGTGTTGCTTGCGGCGGCTATATAGCAGACACCCTAGGATGGAGAGCTGCCTTTGGCATACAACTACCCTTCATCTTTCTTTACATGGTGTTGGCATACTTTACGGTCCCTTCGACTCTAGGCCCAGAGTTAGCCCGTAATGAGGGTTGGACCCTTAAACAGGGGATCAACACTCTCGACCTAAAGGGGTCGTTTTTGCTAGTTAGCGGAGTTACAACTTTGTTGCTGGCAATGAATCTTGGAGGAAACGTTCTACCATGGCATCACCCACTGGTGATATCGTCCCTCGTGATGTTTTTCCTTTGCGTGGTGCCATTTCTGATGGTGGAAGCAAAAGCCACACGACCCGTCATGCCGTTGGAACTCCTATCCAAATTCCCCCAGGCTAATCTGATCATTTCAAATTTCTTTGGAAACATGGTCATAAATACTGTCTTATTCAACGTACCGCTATTCTTCCAGGCCGTGAAGCTAGAATCACTAACTACCTCTGGGCTCAGGATTCTTACATCTTGCCTGGCACTCACGGTAACCAGCGTCTCCACGGGGTTTTTCATCACCTGGAGTCGACGATTGAAACCCACGATTATACTGGGGAATGTCTGTTTCGTCATTGCAGGTATAGTCACCGGCTGCCTGACAAGGAGTACTCCAGGCTGGCTGGCTATGCTCGCTCTGATCCCTTCTAGCTTCGGCCAGGGATTCGCATTCCCAACAACATTGGTGTCTACACTTGCTATTAGCCCTCAAGCGGAGCAAGCTGTCACCACTACCACCCTTGGGCTGTTCCGAAGTTTAGGATCAGTCTTTGGTATTGCGGTCAGTAGCTGGACACTCCAGAACTCCCTTCTGTTCTATCTCAAGCAGACGGTCACGGGCGACGATAAAGCAGACATTATTAGACGGGTTCGCGAGTCCATTACCGAGATATCTCACCTGGATCCAGTCCATCGGGACCAGGGTATGTTGAACTTTGGCCTCTCTACATATGTTTTCAATAGTCCTCGATGCTGACAAGGCCTGTTCTAGTTATTGGAGCGTACGAGCAGGCGCTCCGCCTAACCTTTATAATTGGCGTCCTCTGGGCCTGGGTGTCACTGTTCATCGTGCTGCCCGTCAAGCTGCCTCGCCTAGGCCGAAAGCCATGAGCTCTACATTTTCAGTAGTCCGTTCAGATATATCACATGAGGCGTGGTGTTTTATTTGACAGTTTTAGAGTACAGGGGCGTACTATTTTTTGGCAGCTCGCTCCATGCATCCGTACATGCTCCATAGAGAGGACAAATTCGGCTAAAAGTACATTCATTCTTAAGCATATAACCCCATTTGACCATCCGATCACCCGCCTATTTAGTAGCACGAGAATAAAAAAAGAAAGAAAAGCTGGATGTTTGTCCCCCCCCCAGGCCAGATCCGAATGTGATCTCCTAATCGTATGCTCAACCCCAGGAAAATTGGATGATTACTCTCATCGCCGTCGAATAGAAGGAGAGAATGCATCTCGATCGAAGTTCATCATAATTAGAAAACGAAAGTCTAGCTCCCAAGAACCGTAACCTTGGGTTACCAGGCGTAGAACGTTACCTACTGGCAAGGGGGCGGTCCTGGGCCTATATTTCCGAGTTTTAAGCTAGGGAGTGTGATGGTATTTCTTGTGCTTCTCCAGCTCAACCAACCCGCCGTCTTCAATGGACACCGCACTCGATATATTCACCTCTGACCTCCCGGAGTAAGGCCCTGTCCGATTCGACGCGTGTTTATATATGCATATATTGATTAACAGATCTCCCCGTCTCTAGATACGAAGCCGACTACGCCATTCGTGGGTGCGAGTTACCAAGATCCCATCCGACGCAGCTTGCAAGTACGACATCCAGTACTAAGCCCTATGGGCCGTCCGAATTGACCAGTCATCATTGAGGTGGATTGCAGATATCCGCGGCAGGATTTGCGACTGTTAGCCTGATCCCCCGGCTGGCAAGCTGAGAATGCGATAGGGTTGGCAATTCGAACGAACGGGGACTCCCACACGCAACTCCCCCGTCGCCTAGCCGATTAGAAGCAGAAGGGCGCTCGGGAATAGGCATCTTTGGATATTCCCACGGTATCTAGCCTACTCGTATGAGTTAGATATCCATGGCATCCGGTCTTGGTCGGCAATTGCTGCAGGACAACGACTTCGACTCGCCACTAGCCCTGTCACCCTCGAATGCGATACCTTCGCTGGCCGAAAGTAATGAGATCAGAGGCTCCTATCAACTCCTACCAGCCGCTCAGGGCACTGGGCAGGGAGCTGGGCAGCGGAAGAATAACGGGAAGAAAGATGCTGGTGGAGGAGATGAGGCTTCGGCAGCTACAACCGCAGGCGGCAGCCCAAGTACGGCAAAGGCTGCGGCGACGCCAAAGCCGAAGCGAGTCAGAACGGGGTGCTTAACCTGCAGAGAACGGCATCTCAAGTGTGACGAGGCCGTCCCACGATGTCTGAATTGCCAGAAATCGGATAGAAAATGCAAGCGTGGTGTGAGGCTCAATTTTATTGACACACAGGTTGCTGCACCGCCATATGCTGCGCCTTCTCCCCAGACATGGCAGGTGAACTTCCGGGACGAGTCGAGAGAGATAGCTTCTGAGTACTTGGGCGGATCTGAGAGGTACCATCCTATAAGAAACGAAGAGTTCATAAAGGCGCCAGGATTCGGGTTTTCGAATATGATGGGATTTCCAATCTCTTCCCATCAGGGCCTAACCAATGCGCCGTCCCTACTGTCATTTCCTGAAGCCCCGTCCGCTGAAGGGTATGAATCTATGTTTCAGACTACTCAACAATCATCTTCTTCTAACCATGTAGTTCAAGATCACCCCATGCCACAACCACCTGTGCTGACACTGAAACCACCAAGGGACCCAAGGCCGTGTCTAAATTCTCCGGAAGAGGTGCTTCTTATGCAGGTATTTGTGGAAGAGGTCGGGCTATGGATGGATTCAATGGATGCCATGAAACATGTACGTATCCCGAATCAAGTACTCTGTTCATCTACATGCTCGGAAATAAGGCTTACTTACTTACTTGTGTAGTTTACCCGTATCATACCGTTCTATGCTCTAGGCGAGCCAATGCTACTGAATGCTCTTTTAGCATGTGGTGCTCGCCATTTACATCTTGTAAATTCGACATACAAAGAGGAGAAAGCTTTATATTACTACAATTCGGCCACCCAAGATCTTCTCAGATATCTCCAAAACCCTAATCGCGACTCTGCACTTTCCGCTACCACAGCTGTTGTCCTCAATGTTTATGAGATCATGTCAACGAAGGCGACGCAGCGGATGAACCACATAGCTGGCGCTCGAGCTCTCATCAAGGAATGCCATTGGGACGGGAAATCACCTGGAGTCGGTGGTGCATGCTTTTGGCTAAATGTCGGGATGGAACTACTAAGCTGTCTTCATTATAATTGGAGGTTAGCTTGGGACCCAGATACCTGGGGTGTGGACATGAATATGATCCCAGCCCATCCGAATATCGTCGGCAACGAAGAATTATGGACACACAGAATTGTATATATCTGTGCAAAGGTCGCTAACTTTCGAGCAACGACCCCTCAGCCTCTGCTGCATGATAGGCAGAGCCATGAGGTTGACCTAGGCCGTCAAAGCGATGAGTGGAATAGAATAAAAGACTGGTGTGATGAGTGGGAGAGGTGTGTTCCTCGATCGATGCGGCCGCTTGGGTACCTGCAATCATGGCAGTCAAAGACGAAGTCGTCTTTTCCCGAGGTTTGGTGAGTTCACCCACGCCCCTTGAGTAGGGCAGCTCATATTTGTCTATATGGCCATCACACTTATGCTAATCAGGATTAGGTTGGTAAAACGATCTTCTGTTGTGGCTCGATTGTTTTATCACACATCCTGTCTTCTCCTTGCGAAAATTCATCCTACGGAATCCCAATTTAGCGAAGCAATGCTTGCAACGCAACAAAGCCACGCGTATGACATATGTGGCATAGTGGCTCATGTTAAAGATAGGTAAGGTTTGCCCTGATATCTAACCACTGGCTTAAATGTTGCAAATTCTCTGTTCGTCCAATATTTATTTGTAGGCAATACTGATTTTTTTTTCTGTCCAGAGGGGTCGCTAGCGTTTCCATTCGCTGCCTTATTATTGCAGCTGAATGTCTTGTCAACCGCGTCTCGCAGGAACAGGTACTGGAAATCATGGGCAAAATTCTTAAAGAGACAGGATGGCAAATTGGCTCTCTCCAGCAGGACTTGGTGGAAAAATGGGGATGGAATGTCAAAGCCGACCAGGCCCAGGTGATACCACAGGACCAGCACCAGCACCAGCAGCATCAACACCAACCTACAATATCTTCGATTCCCACAACTACCACCACCGCATCCTCCTTAAATCTGAACTCTTCACTAGTACCCCCCGAGGTAGAGCTTGCCCCACCTCGACCTAGTATGCCGCAGGGGATTGTAAATCCAATGATGGCAGCTGCAGATTTTAATGCAGCAAATCATCCATATCAAAGCCATTATGTTGCACCACAAAACAATCCCCAGGGCAACTACCAATATGGCCACTATTGATTCTTTCGACGAACGATGAGTGAGAGGTCGGAAATTGCATGGGTTTTGGAAATTTTTACCATGGTCTTCCCCTATCTATTTCCGCCTAAATAGATGGCGCACGATTTTCAAAGACGGAAACCAACGCCCTCTAACTCTAGTTTACTATTAATATATCATTCTCGGTATCATTTTCTTTCCGGTCATCCTCATTCTCTGGCGTTTTGATGGACCAAAATTTACAGATTTAATATTTTCGTTACTGTTGTTAAGGCTTCCGGTGGGCGAGTTCATGAGTTTTGTATGTAGATATCAGCGGGCTTGGAACGGCACGGGACTCAGAGCATATTGTTTTTCGAGGAAATGGGAAATGAAATGCATATATGTTATATTACCGTCTCTCTCTATTTCCCTCTCTAGAGTACATATTCATTACTCCCTTGGTGCATTTGTAGATGAAGTTCTAACCTACGCTCAATAAATAGCCTAACGTTGACAAAGGAACAAAGGCCAAGACTCTTTTCTCAATCAACTTCAACCAATATAAAACTACATTTAGCAAACAACCATACCGGTTATGTAAAGAGACCGTATGATCGTTCGGTTTAAATCCACCTAGGAGATAATAATAACCCCCTAGCAATACCTTTCCCCGATTGATCTTCCCAGGAACCATGGCAACCGAGGAGTCGTCGTCCTTCGCCAACAAAAGCTCGTCTGAGCAAGGACAGAAACTCCCCCCTGCCACCCCTATTTATGTTCTTAGGGGGCATACGAGCCCAATACACTCCCTCAACTTCTATAGCAAGAACTCCAGGCTCATTTCTGGCGATGCTGACGGATGGGTGGTTGTGTGGAACATGACTAGCAAGCGAGCGGTTGCATGCTGGAAAGCTCATGACGGGGCCATCTTAGGTGTTACTGGAGTTGGCGTTGAGCTTCAAGCCGGTCTAGAGAAGAGAATATTTACGTGGGTTTTTACCAGATACTCCAGTCTCTATATACGCATCACTAACATCTTGTTATATGACTTTATGTGAGTTTAGACATGGGAGAGACCATAAACTCTGCGTCTGGAGATTGAATGACAAAGATGAAGATGTCGTGGGAAACAAATTACCCGTTGACACGCAAAGCGACGACCAAGAGCGGAATGAACCATGGCTAATCCATTCTCTTTCCGTCAATGCTTTGAACTTCTGTCCTTTTGGGTACTGTTTCCTCCCAGCAAAGAATGAGCCTCAGCCCGGAGGGGCCGTCGAACCTGAAGGACAATCTAAATCACCATTACCGCCTCAAATGCTTCTTGCTGTTCCAAATGCCTTGAATACCGGTGGGCTTGATATTTTCCATCTACCCTCTGAGAGACGCCTATGTGTTATCTCACCAGACGACAAAATCAACACTGGTATGGTCATGGCTCTTGAAATATTCATTCCTCCTCAGAGCGATGAAATATATATCGTTTCTGGTTACGAGGACGGAAGTGCAATGGTTCATGCTTGTCGAGGGCCAATTGATTGTTCAGCCACGGCGGAACAGGCACAGCCTGGCTCATCGTGGAGTTGGGAGTTATTATACACAAGCCGCCCGCACTCACAACCGGTCCTGTCTCTCGATATAACACCTTCCTCGGAAAGAGATTACTTTATCACGTCATCCGCCGATGCAATGATTATAAAGCATCCAATTCCAAAACTGCCACCCCTAGAACCCGATGTCACCAATATAGGTAGTGGAGTGGAAACAATGCATTTGAAAACTAATAATACCAAACATGCCGGACAACAAGGGTTGAGAATCCGGTCTGATAATAAAATCTTCGCCACTGCTGGATGGGACAATAGGATTCGAGTTTACAGCTGCAAGTCGATGAAAGAATTGGCAGTTTTGAAATGGCATAAAGAAGGATGCTACTCTATCGCACTTGCGGACGTTGACATGGATGCTAGTGACATAAAAATCTCCGATACCACAGACACCAGTTCAAACCAAGAAAGTGACAGCACCGCACTTATATCCAGGAATGAACCGCGTTCGCTTTCTGCTATCAAGCAACAGAGAAGTATCAAAGCGCAATTAACGCATTGGATTGCAGCTGGCTCGAAGGATGGAAAAATCTCGCTATGGGATATATACTAATCGGATATACATACAACACCGCTCAAACATGAGAAATATTTTCGCCGTCTACTCATTGCGTCTACTCTTAGGCAATATTGAACTCGTTCGCTGCCGTCATGTGCTCTCTCATCTTCTTCCGCATCCTTTGAGCCGCGCTGTCATTGCTAGGGCCGGAATCATTCTTCTTATCACCAGCGCCGATCGCCCTATTGGCCTTGAATGCCTTCGTCGTTTCCTCCTTGCCAGTTCGAAGACCAGGAACGTTGATCTTTGTTGGTCTATCTCGTAATCCGAACCCTTTCGCCAAATGACCTAGATGAAGATCCTTTATGTTGAAAAATTCCCTCTCGCTAGCAATATGAGTCGCGTACGCACGAATATGAGACTGGAACGCCCGTCGAGCCATTTCAAGGATGGTGGGATTATCCAGGGTCCAACGCTCTATATCTAGCTGGAATTCAGTGGCAGCCTCTTCCCATCCCTTGCCTGCGGCGTTGTTGTTCCTGCCAAACCCTCGCTTCAGGATGTCGTTCGCATCACTGCGAGTCACAGCCTTGTCATTATCATCACGATACCCACGTTTTAAAACTTTGATATAACCTTCTTCACTCCCGGGGAGAAGAAAGATTAAAGCGCGACCATCACGCCCTAATCGAGCTGTACGTCCGATACGATGAAGGTGATCATCAGCGGAAAATGCTGGATCATACTCGATGACAAAGTCGACGTTTGGTAGATCGAGACCACGGGATGCGACATCTGTGCAGATTAATACGGAGGTATCCTTTTGTTTAGCGAATGCGGCAAGCGTAGCGGTTCGAACGTGCTGGGGAAGTGAGCCATGGAGCTTATGTAGAACTACCGAGTTTGTCGGATTTGATAGCGTTGGGCATTGAGCCACAGTGCCTTGTAAAGATGCATTAGGAGCGGGTGCCTCTTCGGAATCCGAACCTTCCTCCTCTTTCTCATCGTTTTCTTCTTTATCCTCTTTTCCTTTTCTCTCTCTTTTCTCCTTCTTCTCCTTCTTCTCTCTCTTCTCTTTCTTCTCCTTGTCACCACCTTCGTCTATAGCAGGTTTGTTTGGCTTCCTGCTAAATACCTCGAAATGGTAGTCCACAGAATCCGCACAAGAAACAAATACAATAGCCTTCATAACCGTCCCCTTGCGTGCAAAGGTACTTTTAAGGAGTGCTGTTAAGGCGACAAGCCGAAGTTTCGATGCAACTATCGCGAACGACTGCTTAAGTTGAGCTGGTGCTGAGAATTCCGAGTCCTTCTGTGCACCGCCGGTTTCAGAGGCGTTTTCTTCCGCTTCGTCGGCCGGGTCAGCCTGTATGTGTACAGCGTCCTTCAAACTCATCTCCCCCAAACGTTGAACATTCATCTTCAACGTAGCAGAACATAATATTGTCAGTCTCCTCGAAGGAAGGTTTGCAATCTTTGACGTAGGCCGCCTTTTTGAGTCCAGCTTTTTAATTATTCCTTGAATCTCTTCTTCGAAGCCCAATTCCATCAGTCTATCACCTTCGTCTAGCACAAGCCACCTAACAAGGCCCACGTCAAGGACTTGGGTATTATCTAGATGATCTGCAAGTCGTCCGGGAGTCGCAACGAGGATGTTCAGCCCCTTTCTTAGCCTGGCCTTTTCTGATTTTTTCTTCTCTCCACCAATAACGGTACCGGCCACGAGCCAGTGGGCACAATTCAACAATCCATCAAGCACCACCGATATCTGTTTGCAAAGTTCTCGTGTTGGCGCAAGGATAATCGCAAATAAACCAGAGTCCCTATGGATTGGAGTAGATGACCCTTGACCTCCTTCTGCGCTTTTCGGGCCAGACAAGTCCATTAACCGCTGAACCAAGGGCAGAAGGTATGCCAATGTCTTTCCAGAGCCAGTCTCCGCCTGTATAAACCCATCGCAATTTTCCTTCAATAGCTGTGTGATCGAACTCTTTTGAATAGCGGTAGGGTTTTTCAAGTTTAATTTCGTCAGTAAATGCGCCGCTAGTTCTGGCGACAGGCCGAGGGAGGTGAAGGTATCAATTCCGTCAACAAGAGGGGCGTTAGACGCCTTTGGAGCTTCTGAATCATCTTGCGCCGCAGTCGCATCCGTTGGAGAGGCGGTCGTAGCAACGGGATTGTACGAGAAAAGCGACGAGATGACTTCTCTTTGTGGGCCATTAGCATATCTGCTGCTAGCATTATTCGGAGTCCCGGTTATCGTAGCACTGCTTGGTTGAAAATCCCCATTATTGAGTCTCTGTCGCTTGGGTGGACGGTTGGGCGCGCCTCCATGGTCTCTGTCTTCTCTTCTTGCGGCCTGGCTATTATCCCCTGCAGTATTTGGCTGTTGCGATTTTTTATGTCGATGGTCAGCGATTTTTTTGGCGACGAGACGGTCCTTCCACTTCCCGCCTCTAAATTTCTGTTGCGAGCTGATAATCCCGTCCCCCACGTCAAAGTTCATAAGCATGCCATCGTCCGCCATGATGAAGAGCAAGCGAGAGGAAGAGATAGCTGTTCGTTGTTCTGTCTGTTGCTCTGCCTGTCTTTTGGCTTGAAGAAGATGAAGAATTTAGGGTTTACAGAAATTTTGGTTAGTTTTTACCCTACTGCTGAGCCCTAATTTCCGCATTCGGCCAATATGTAGACTATGGACTTCAATTAAATAGCAAAAGATTATGCATTAACACTCTAGTAATAGGTATCTGTCTATCCAGGCTTCTTCCTTTATAACAGCAGTATATCCTCCCAGCGTAGGTAAACACAAGTCCACCATGGCGTAACCCAATGAAGGAAATCAAGACGAGGGCTGCAAGATAATGTTATCAATCAGTCTCACGGGAACCGAGCCTCCTCCAAGTCCGCAGTCTTCCCCCGGCTGTGGCTCTTCCAATGGATGCATCTTCACGGCGCCGCTCAAAACCGCGCCCCTTGATTCATCAACACATTCTAACTCATCCAACGAACACGGGTCAGCGAGAGAGATGTAGTCCACCTCGAATTTCACTCGCTTAGATGCAGGAAGAAGCTCTTGCTCTGCTAACACGGCATTTGCAATAGCATAGGCCGCTCCAAGAATAGCCATTCGTGATTTTTCTCCTGACCGATAGACACTCTCCGCCTCTCTTAGAGCGCGGGATAGAACGAGGCCAGCTTTCCGCCGTCTAGTGCCGAGGTACACGTTTCGGGAGCTCATCGCAAGGCCCTCTGGCTCTCTTGTGGTAGGGCCAACCCTAACATCGGTATCTATATGGAGATCCTGCACCATGCGCTTTATAATAATAGATTGTTGCACATCTTTCTGGCCAAAGTAGACACGGTCAGGAGTGAGAATGTTGAAGAGTTTGGTGCACACGGTAGCAACGCCACGGAAAAAGACAGGTCTCGAGGCGCCTTCGAGTTTATTCGCGAGTGGTGTTATCGTAACGAAGCTGCCGTCCCCGTTCAACTCGGAGGTGGGAGGCAGAGTGGGATAGACGACTTTGGTAGTGGGGGCAAAAATTGCTGTGATACGGCCAGAATTAGACGCTGCGTTTGCTCCAAACTCCGTGTTCAACGTTTCTAGTTTCTGCAAGTCTTCGTTCCATGTTCGAGGGTAGCTATCCAGATCCTCGTTTACACCAAACTGGGTCGGGTTCACATATATGCTGACAACAACATCTGTGTTTTCTCGGGCAGCTTGTCGAACTAGCGATATATGGCCATCATGCAGAGCGCCCATTGTAGGTACAAAGCCCACCGTCCGGCCGGAGAGGAGGAGGTCTCTCCTGTACTTCCGAACCGGTGCTACATCCCGAAAGACGGCGATCGTGGACTGGGAGGCGTATTGACGATAGCCGGCAAAGCCCTGAAGCTTTTTAGGCAGCACTAACAACGAATATATTAGCTACATACCATGATTTCGTTAACGGGGGCGCTCAATGGCTCACTTGAGACTCTTCTTGCCCACATCATGACTATGGCTAGGATTAATCTTTATCGAGCTCAAGGGTCAGATTCATCTAGAAAAAGAAAGACGGGCGTGGTTGCCAGCAGCTTCGGCTCTACATCCTAGGTCGATTGAAGAGTTTTCACAGTCAGCCCCAAGGCAGCTCGCGCATCTATCGTGATGTCTTCTGCGGCGTTGCTGTAATCCCTTTCCACTTTCTTCCTTACTAAAAAAGAAACTCCGGCGTCTTTTTTTCCGTTGGTCATGTGACACGACCCGCTGGCCCGAGGTTAGTTTGCGGGCAAATGAATCAGCAAAAGAAAGTACAAAAGGACGCAGGAACAGGAGGAACAGGCCAGGACAGGAACAGGAACAGGAGCAGCGCTGGCATAACGGCTGCAGACTGATATGAGGACGGCAGGCCTGCATGCGTTTTGGCTGTCTCTTCTCTTTTCTTCCGTCGCTATCTAGAACCACGACTGATATGCGGTGGACGAGGTAATTGACGTCTGTTTACCCCATACTCATACTCCATACTCTACTCCATACATCTCCATCTTAATCGCAAGAATGCCGGCAAAAGAAGCCGCTGGAGATGTTCCAAAGTTGGCGCCGGACCTTGAGATCGTGGGAGATCAGGTCAGAATCCAGCCAACTGGCTTCACGGGCGGGCTGGAAGGGACAGATGGCATCACGGAGCGACGGCTGATGCACCAGATGGGCCGATTTCGAGAGAACCCCTTCGACTTTTTACGAGAAATCAGCCTGTTCGTGTCAGGGACAGGGTGGCGTGCATACGACGATTTCATTGGCCAGCCTATCTTCTACTCCGGCTTCAGCGAGAAGATGAAGTCCTCGGTAGCTAGCCATTCGGCCCTTGTTAGCAAAATTGAAGAGCTGGCGGAGCTGCAAGTCAAGACCGAGGAGAAGGAAGGATTGTTAACCCTCACCTCCCCGGCCAGTTCGAGCTCTAACGGAGGGCGCAATGTTGACCCCCGCACCAGGAGGAAGGAGGAGATTGCGGCGAATCTACGAGAGGTCGTTGATACCATGTTGGATAACATGATTTGCAAGATGGAAAGCAAATCCTTTATCCGGGGAGCCTATTATGTCACGACACAGGCTTTAACTCGAGCGTACCATCAAGGTAGGTAGTTTGCTTCAGCTGTTTCCAGTGAACAAAATGCATAATAACAGATGTATAGGAATCCACGTGTCTAGTGAAGAAGTGCTACGGCTTAGGTCTGTCGCTGAAGAGGCAGCGAAGAAGAAACAGTCGATCGTTTTCTTGCCATGTCACAAGTCTCACGTCGATTACGCTTCTCTTCAGGTTATCTGCTACCGTCTAGGGATTGCGCTCCCTGTCGTTGTAGCTGGCGATAACCTGAATATTCCTCTACTGGGAAGCTTCTTGCAGCATGCAGGTATGTTTAGAGGTGATATTAAGACGTTTCGACCGTTTCTAATGATACTTTAGGTGCTATGTGGATTCGTCGCAAATTTGGTAATGATCCATTGTATCATGTGCTTGTTCAAGCATACATTGATACGCTCCTGAGTAACGGTCACAACTTTGAATGTTTCGTCGAGGGTGGTAGGTCTCGAACGGGAAAGCTGCTACCACCGAAATACGGCATTCTTAGATATATATTGGATAGTGTTGGTTCCGGTCGGGTGGAGGATGCGCTTATATGCCCTGTTAGCACGCAGTATGACAAGGTCATCGAGACCGAATCCTACATAAGTGAGCTCCTAGGCCAACCAAAACAGAAAGAGAACCTGAGGGACTTCATTTCAGCGTCATCTGTGCTATCTCTGAAACTTGGCCGGATCGATGTTCGATTCCACGAACCATGGAGTTTGAGAGAATTCATTACCCAGCAAACAACCAGAATACACCGAGCGCCCACTGAGAAAAACCTCATGTCGAACATTGGCGCTGATGAACGGGCTCGAATCCTTCGCACTTTTGGCTATCGTGTCCTTTCCCAGATCAACGATGCCTCGGTTATCATGCCCACTGCGCTTGTCGGTACGGTCCTCTTGACGCTAAGAGGTAGAGGCGTTGGTAAGGCCGAACTGTCTCGACGAGTGGATTGGCTATGTGGCCGTGTCAAGGAAAAGGGCGGGCGGGTTGCTCATTTCTATAGGGCACCGACGGAGCAGGTTGTAGAACGTGCTCTGGACGTGCTGGGCCCTAAACTTGTCGGGAGAACCGTTGGCCTTGCGGAAGAAACCTTCTATGTGGTTGATCGGTTCCAGCTATCCTTCTATCGAAACATGACTATCCACCTCTTTATCCCAGAGGCACTGGTGTCGGTCGCACTGTATAGTCGGGTCAAGCAAGGTGGTGGGCCTTCCAACCAAACAATATCTTACGACGAACTCCTTACCCAGGTATCATTTTTGTCTCAGGTATGTATCTTGTGTCTCCCAACCCATCACTATAGGAGCTAACGGATATGGCAGCTATTCCGAGGTGAATTTATTTTCCCTCCAGAAGGTCTAACGGCCAACCTTGAGAAGTCGCTGCTTGGCCTCGAACGGGGAAATGTGATCAAGGTTACAAGAGATGAATCGAATGTTCCCCAGATGATTGAACTCAGTGAACAAGAGCGTAAATGTGGTCGTGAAAACTACGATTTCTACTGCTTCCTCTTATGGCCGTTTATCGAGGCTTGCTGGCTTGGGACGGTTTCCCTTACCGGTCTAGCACCACCACTCGCAGACCCAGAGAATGTTTGGGTTGACATGAACAAGGCGCAGAATAACGCTCAATTAGTAAGTTTAGAGCCTTGACATGGTAGGAGTTCGCCTGCTAACGACGGCAATGTAGCTTGGAAAAACGCTATATCACCAAGGAGACCTGTCGTACATTGAAGCCGTGAACAAGGAGATTCTAAAGAACTCCTATCAACGCTTCGAGGAAGAGGGCATCATCATCACCGCCAAGAGTAAAGAAACTCGTGAGCCACCGACGATGCGCCTCGCGCCAGACTGGACACCCGAGCGGGATCCTGAGACAGGCAAGCTGCTTCCCCATGGGAAACTATGGGAGTTTATTCGTATGATTGCTCAATCACGACGTGAAGGGTGAGTAATTGACAGAACTTGAATTTTTGCGTGTATAAACCCCTCCCGTTCGACGTTCTAGCTAACACTTGTAACTAGGAAAAATCGCCGTGACGGGGAAACCATCTCTTCACGCGTCCTTGAGCTAAGCGATACCATGGGTCGGTCTCTCTTCCAGAACGCGAGGCCGGTCAAGCCCGCTGGCGCTGGAGGAGAAGTTGAACTGTCCTCGCAGATATTAAGACGGCGAACAATCGATACAGCGTCAAAGCTATAGCCGATCCAGCCGCTGTAGTAAGGGGATGTGTGCCTTGCCATGCTATGCTCTATTACGTGTAAATAAATAACTAGTAAATCACTAGTTGACAAGTATATTAATATTTAAATCTACCTAAATCTTCCATACTCTAATGACACCATGTCTCTCACTTCACTCCATATAGAAGCAGCCGTTGATATCTCGCCAAAAGAGGAAGTAGGGTGTCTCATCACGTGCTGACTGCTGACTGACTTCTGACTCATCCAACTTACGCGTCCTTGAAAACTTTGGTCTTGGCGCCAAGAAATGCGGTCATCGAGCTTTCTCCAAGTTTTGTCTCAACTTTTGTCTCACTCACAACTCCCTGGTTTCCTCCCCGTCGATGCATTGCGCCCGTAATTGGCTGTCTTAATTCCTCCTGGTCCTGCGTTTTGTTCCCCTCTACCGTTGCAGTTTATAAGGACGACCCTTTCTACCCCGCCGTTCGTTTATCAGATAACCGCGCGTTCCTGCGGAAGTTCAGGACACGAGCGCGAGCGCAGATCCCGTTTCAGCCCTTTTCTCGAGAGCCAACTACCCAGACACGATTCGATAATCCCATATTCCTTCCGTTGCCACTGATGCTGGCATCATTCCTTCGGCTGTATTAATTCCGTTTAAATCACTCTGACCGTATCCCTGAGGCGACAGAAGTTATGGTGACGAGGATATATTGATATTCATCTGATCTCGAAGATATGGGGAAGTGTATGTACCGCCAATGTGTTTCATATGCCGCGGCTGCCTTGTCGCAGTCTTTTTTATCTTAGACTGGTTTCGCTAACAGATGCGTTTGTCGCTTGTTTAGGGAAGTATTCGATAGTCTTGGACGCCGGATCGTCCGTAAGTTGCCCGCTATACCTGACGCTTCATACGTTTGAGAACGAGCATAGCTAAAAGTATGCGATTCTTGGGTACCAGGGGACGAGAGCACACATCTATCGATGGCCTAAGAAAGCGCACAAGGGCGCCGCTAGCAAGGAGCTAGAACAGCTGCCTCATATCGAAACAACCAAGGAATGGACGAAGAAAATAAAGCCTGGTACGGAACGCTTGCGGGTGACCCTTTTATGCATACAATGCTTGTCTTAATGCTAATTTACACTGTTAGGAGTTTCGACGTTCGCCAAAAAGCCCGAAAAGATTGGCCCTGATCATCTTCACGACCTCCTCAAGCATGTTCACGGCATAATTCCCCAAGGCGCGGTCGAGGATACACCCATCTTCCTCCTCGCGACAGCTGGTATGCGATTGCTGCCGGAAAACGAACAGAAACAAATTCTCCACAACATATGCTCCTACATTGACGACAATTCTGATTTCCTGTTACCGGACTGTGATGCCCATGTCAAGGTCATTGATGGGAAAACCGAAGGTCTCTACGGCTGGATTGCAACAAATTATCTCCTTGGTGGGTTTGATGAACCAAAGGCCCACAACCATGGTAAAAGCCATCACACCTATGGGTTTCTCGATATGGGTGGTGCATCTGCACAGCTAGCATTTGCACCAAACTCGACAGAAGCAAGAAAACACGCGAACGATCTGACATTACTGCGCCTGAGAACCCTTAACGGCCAGTCAAACGATTACGGGGTCTTCGTCACGTCCTGGCTTGGATTCGGTGTTCGCGAAGCAAGATCTCGCTATGTGAAAGCTTTATTGAAAGGAACGCCTGGCGGCACAGTCGATAGGAAGCGCCCTGATCCATGCCTTCCAGACGGTTTGCGCACAACTCTAGAGGGAACCGTGCTCCCACCAGATGGTCCGGTAGCTGGCACAGATCCATACCTAGTAGGCAACGGGAAATTTGAAGAATGCTTGCGCGAAACGATCCCCTTGCTCGCCAAAGATGTGCCGTGCGAGGATGAACCTTGTCTTTTGAACGGAGTGCACGTCCCTGCAATTGACTTTGATGTCAATCACTTTGTCGGTATTAGTGAATATTGGCATACCACTCATGAAATATTCGAGATGGGCCACCAGGACAAGGCATACGACTTCAAAACCTATCAAACGCGTGTCAAGGAGTTTTGTTCAACACCATGGAGTTCGATCAAAGAGGGTATTGAACAGAAGAAATGGGGTAAAGTCGACCAAGAAACCGCATTTGAAGTTTGCTTCAAGGCAGCGTGGATCGTTAACATCCTTCACGATGGCATCGGCATACCACGCATCGGGCTCGAGGCTACCCCCAGCCATGGCAAGAGTGGCACCGAACAGCTCGCCGAACACGGTAAACATGGCAAACAGAAAGGTTACCTGGATCCATTCCAGGCGGTAAATAAGATCAATTCAACCGAAGTGAGTTGGACCCTAGGGAAAGCTGTCCTCTATGCGTCATCACAGGTTCCTGGCCCCAAGGGCGGTTTACCAGTGGGATTCGGCAGCAACGTTCCAGGCAAAATCCCAGAGGATTTCGAATACCCCAGCTCAAACCATCCCCATATCCCCGCGCCTCCCAGCTCCGGTAAGAACGGTACAAGTGAGCACTGGCATGATTCCTTGTTCGATGGAGAGTCTTCCCGCCGTATTCCAGGGCTATTACTCTTTGGTCTAATCGTCTTGATCGTCATATTCTTCCTCTTCGGTCGAGAACGCCGGTCCCGCATCTATCACAAATTAGGCCTACGGTTCGGACGTGGTAACGGCGGAAGCAGCCCTAGAAGAAAGGCCCCCTTTTTCAGAGGAAAGATCCCCTTCTTCTCTCGGCGCGGAGCAGGAACCTCGTATGAGCGTGTCCTTGAAGAAGGAGATCACCCAGAATTCGAGCTTGGAAGTATGGACTCCGATGAAGATTCTCAATCTTCTTTATCGCCGACTTCAGCAGTAATGGGCAGCCGGCCAGTTAGTCGAAGCCATCATCTTCAGAGCCCAAAATTTAACTTTGACAATTCGTCTTCGCTCAGCATTGCGAGCAATAATAACTCCATGGACAGACGGGGACTTGTGATCAGAACCGAAAGCAGGGAGAGGTTATTCCCGCCTGCCCTTGCGCCGACGACTACTGGTCGCAAGTCTCGGGCAACGAGTCCTATTCGACATTCAACGCCACTTACGAATGCTTAGATGCTACCTATTCCCCCTTCCGCTTCGTCGTTTGCTCTTCATTCATGCTTGTATATAGTACCGGTGTTCGGGCTAGGTGTTTCAGCTGGGTCAAAACTGTTCGGTTTATGCACATCGGGATATTTCGTTGGGATGCGATGTGATATTTATATTCTGCCCGTACGAAGTTATATGTATATATCAATCTTTTATTATCTAGACGCACCACTCTCAAGGCAGTGTTACCTTGGTACAAATATTATTATTTTAATCCTTACCATTGAAACACGACTCTGCTTCCTGGTAGATTAAACTATGCAAGTGCCATTGAATATTATTGATCGAACCTTGTTCCGGATTTTCGTAGAACAACCCTTTTTTAACACCGGTTTTAAATATAGAAACAACACCATACATATTGAAATACCCCAACCCAATGATTAAGCTCATGTCATATCTTTCTTAAGACATCTCAACATCATTATCACCATCGATCTCATCAGCAGCACCACGCGGTATTCGCCCTTCGTTCAACTCCTTTTCCAGCCTTGTGATTTCCTGCAAACTCTTGGCTTCTCTAATCATCTTCTCAACTCGCTTTCGCTCCTCGGGCGTCAGCTTGACTCGTAGTGGCTTCTCGCTGCCCGTACCGCCTGTCGAGGAGGAGGCAGTCGTATCGGCTGCTGCAGATATGTCGAAGGCACGGGACTTTATTCCTAGGATCTTCGAAGCTAGGGCTGTTGGTTGTTTGGTTGACGCTCCAAAAAGCTCCTTTGCTTTTTCACGTTCGACATCTTTCACTTTCTGATAATCCAAAAACCGTATTGTAGGATTGATCCAGATGATCCAATATCGGTAATGCTAGAAATAAAAAAGATACGGCATTAGCGCTCGGGCCTGAAATGTGTCTATGTCTATCAAGTGGGGTGTTTTCTCATACCTCTTTCCTCGTCACTGGGTTCTCTAATAGGCTTAAATGGGTCAACTTGGGAAAAGTCTTGAGTGGTTCTAAATCCGCTAGCTCTGAAAAGTTGTTTGCTGTGAGGACAAGGGTTGTCAGGTTCGGAATTGACGTGGCTAGCGAGGGTTGGATGTGGGAAACGCGATTCCGGGCGAGTAGGAGAGATCGTAGTCGTGGCGAGAAAGGGAAGTTAGATATCGAGGAGATGCTGTTGTCGGTGAAATCGATCGCATCGTGATCCTAAGTTGAGCCAGGTTAGCTTCTATAAATACAAGAGCTAGAAGTTGCGATACTACTCACCTTTGCGGCGCCAAAATTCTCAATAACGGGAATCTTGTGTCCTATAAGGTCCGTCCCCGGAAGGAAATAACGATAGTATCAATGCAGCTCCATTTGTGTGTTTGTTTTTTGGTATACCAAAACATGGGAAAGAAAAAGTGTAGTATCTGGTTCTTTTCAGATTGACTGGGTGCTTTCTCTGTCATTACGCACCTCGAAGATCTAGCTCGCGCTCTTTTAATGGGTTGAGGTACGAGAGTGAATTCTGGATCAATTCAACTGTGAGACGCATCTTTGTCTGCTGTGTCCTCTGTTCGCTGGGTCTCGAGGGGCTGGAATAATATCTTGATCTTGACTGCTAACTTGTTATCGAAGCTCGAAATGCGCGATGAGAGAAGAAGTTCGACGTCACGTGCTGCTTATCTAGATCGAGGCAAACGAGACAAACTTCACTACTCGGTAAACATATAAGATATAAACATAGTACAAGATATCTCATGCTGTTAGATAGATATCTTATACCGTAGATAGATATAGACTATATCTGATGCGCTTCTATCGTCGTGCATCGTATCGTAGGCAGTATGTCCCTCGGTTGATGTCTCGCACAGTAGAAACGCACAACTCAGTTAGTCAGGCTACTAGCATCCAATTACTACAGCCCGTCCCTTGCATCGCCAACTACACGGCCTGCGTACCTGCAAACAATTGTGACACTTCTGCACTTTCTCTGCCCCCCAGTGATAGGAATTATTGGGAAGCCGGAATCCAACAAGCGGGTCTCTGTGGCGTAATTGGCTAGCGCGTACGACTGTTAAGAACTTCAAGATAAGAAGTTCGGTCATCGTAAGGCTGGAAGTTCGAGCCTTCCCAGGGACGGATTCCTTTTTTTTTGCTATTTTCCTAGCTTCACCAAGGCCGGAGACGGGCGGCTGGCGGACGGGCGAGCCTGGCGGGCTAAAATTATACCCACTCACGGCGCAATTCAGCTTCAGTCTAGGCGGGCACGAAGATCCCTACATTTATTGAGAAGGATATACCTATACTCGTTGAAGATATAGAGGGAAAAGCAGAAGAGAATACCCAGCTCTGAGAGTCCTAGGCAAAGGCTTCAAAATTATACCGTGCTGGCGTCTATTATCAGGCAGGAAACTATTCGGTACGCAGTATTAGCCATGTCACGGTCCACTCCTAAGGCACCATGGCGCTCCCGCTTCGAAGAACATATTCCAGTTACAGGCAATCCATTGTTATCCCTTGCGACTGTGTCTCGGCATTCACATGGCAACGCTTTCCCGCGTGTCAGGACCTGCGTTCTCCGTGGCTTCTTCGCAGGCTTGGACCTACATCCGGATGCAAGGCGGGATATGAAATCAGCTTCAGGTCTGGCTGGAGGACCTGGGCTTGAAGAATCAGGGAAAGACGATGATGATGCATCCTATCTTAATCCTAGGAAGTATGAGAGCGACCTGTTGACAATTACTACTGATGTTCGATCGGAGAAGGTCGGCCATATCATGACGGACGTCGATGGTGAGGTAGGAGGACCAGTTGAATGCCTCTTTTGGTCACCCAAAGTGTGTGTACAGTGGAGGCTAAAGGGGAAAGCGTATATTATTGGTGGTGATAGCTCGGATCGTATGGAATTGAAAGCTCGAGAGGAGATTGAAAAGTCGATGCGATTACGCGGGGAGGGAGATACCAGTACATCTGGAACGGGATCAGATAGGCCATGGAGCTGGGAGACAGAAATCACTACCCATTTTGCCAATCTGTCTCCTGGTATGAGAGGTATGGACTTTGACCTCCGTTCATAGGTTTATGTCTATATGACTGAGTCTTTTATTCTAACATACGTTTTGTAGGAACCTTTATGCAGGATCTTCCTGGCGCGCCCAAGTCTGGCCCAGCATCTACTCCACAAGAAGCCCCAGGCGGTGGAAAGGCAGTGAGTGACTTACATGAGCCTATGGCAAGGAAGAACTTCAGGGTCGTGGTTATTAAACCTGAAGAAGTGGAATACATCCATGACGAGGGTACGGGAAACAGCAAGAACGAGAGGTTTAGATGGGAGTTGGTATCTTCCGACAGCTCTACCGGGGGAGATGGACAGTGGCACTGGAAGGAGGAAGAGTTATGGCCATAAACGTATCAGGCCATCGAGGGATGTAAGTATTTTATATAGATATGTTATCTGTGCTGTATCATGAAATTGTAATCAGAGCAATGGCCATCTGCTAATAAGAACAATGGAGAGTTCCATGTTCAACTTCTACATTCATGCTTCTATACTCATATTTCTAGGTTCATTCTACATTCATTCTATGTTCATATTCCATGTCCTGTCCTCTTTGTGTTATTGCAGCAACACTGGCGCCTTTCCCCTTTGGGACATGCCATCAACACAAGATGAAGTCCAACAAGCCAAAGTGAGATGAGATGGAAAACACACACCTCGCTTAGCCTCTGCAGCCTGTATGCCTTCACACAATCATCCTCTCTTCTCTTGCAGACCAGTCTCCCTTCCTACCTGTGCAGTTCAGAGCTCCAGTTCCTCCATCACGCAGTTCAGAGTGGTTGATTGTCTATGAGAAGCCTTTCTTTGACATCTGGATATAGGTCAACAAGGACATTGACTGAAAGGAACAGCAGCACTCCCACATCGCACCGTTGATCTATAGCAATCCCAAGCCAGTCCGTGAAACGAGCCAGACAAAAGGGTGAACAAGATCTTTGTCTCCAGAGCAACATTGTTTGGCAGCTCAGCAGAGATCTCTTGTTGATATCAGGGTATAGTCCTCCCGCAGCGTCCTCTGTTTACATTTCCTGCCCTGCCCACCGTCTTCTTTGACGCCCGCCGCGTGCACTTTCTGTTTCTAAGCACAGTTTGTTGTTGTTTTTCTTTTCTCTGAGCTTTTGTTTGACACCCCCTTACTGACAGACAACCAGTATCTATCATCTTGTTGATTTCTATTGTAATGGTGTCAGGCTACCAGTTCATAGCTAACCATGGCTGAAAAAGAAGCAGAAGAAAGAATCTCCGGACAGATAAGTGCCGGACTCCCTAGGTAAGCCTTCCAACTCCTTGCTTCTTCTGAGATTGGGAATATCAGATCTTCTGCTACGCGTTGAGGGCATATCTCAAGCCACGAGACGAATTCAGAAGTGAAGAGCAAAGATATATCTCGAAAAAAAAGCAGAAGATATACACGCTTCAAGATGGGACACGCGTTAACATGGGAGTACAGCGAGGAGTCAGAGACCGACGAGATGGTCGCCCGCTGCACCTACTGCGGGCGTTTCTGCAACACTCGAGCCATTCATGGCAAGACAGGTCTCTGCTATCCGTGCAGAGACACCCTCCGCAAGGAGGGAGACGAGAGGGCCCAGGAAACGGACTCTGACGAGGAGAGCGCCTCCTCGGGCAAACCGGCCCAAGAGTGCGAGAAGCCCCGCAAGGGCGAAAAGTCTGCCACGGCTGAGGCAGACGAAGACTCCCAGTCAGCCAAGTCAGAGGAGTTGACGGTCCGGAGCAATGTCTGCTCGAGATGCTGGGCGGCCGAGGCGACTGGCACGCTTTACAATTCTCCAGTCTGCGATGACTGCTACGACATCGCACAGGCCAATCGTGTAAGTAACAATGGCATCCTTTGTGGTATTTTTTACGTGGCAGATGCACTGACACAGTCCCGGAACATTGGAAGGGATGGATGAAGGGTACCAAAGTGAGTTTACCCCTTCCCATCTGCCTGTAATGAAAGGGGATATCTATATCAAAGGAAATAAGGGGGGGAAAAAGAAAGAAAGAAAGAAAATAACTAACATGAGTTCCTTCGGTTAGAAGCGATTCCAGCCCCCGAACCCGCATCTTCAAGCGGGCAAGAGGTTGACAAAGGTCTGCGACTCGTGTCGTCAAAAGAGGAAACGCTGCGAACATCGTCGAGTAGTCGATGCCAGTGACCGTAAGTGACAACCCATTGACGGCTGATATCAACGTGGCTAACACTTTCTGGCTCCCCCAGCGGCCGCCCATTGTCGCAAGAGAGGGAGGAAGCGGAAATGCGAGGATATCAGCGAAGACAAGAGTGGGAACGAAAGCCCCAAGGCCTCTGCAAGCAGGGAAGACGAGCAAGGTCAGTTCATCTTCTTAATTCCCCCCTGGTATATATAGATGGATAAAACGAGACAGGACAGCATGCTGATATCCGGGCCAGAAGTCATCATCGTCGACGATCCTGAAGAACAACCCGGCTGCTCTGACGATAGCATGAACCACGCCATCAAGGAGTCACTGGACAACGTATACAAGAAGGAACTGTTGAGACTCGAAGCCATCGTGCATGAGAAGATTAACGAAGCTAACAAGGCCATGGATGACCTTCGTGCGCATGTGAGCGGGTGGTTGGAGCATGTTACGAAGGGCAACTCTCTGGGTGGACCAGTACAGGAGCAGCCAGCCATCCAAGAAGAGAGTGTTTGATCCGGGCTGCCTTCAAACAGCAGAAGCAGCAGCAGCAAAAGTTGGTCTGGCAGGGAGGTGTATGATATGGTTTCGTGGTCGGATCGTTTTTATCCTGGTTTCTCATGAACGTAATATGTTTGGTGGTTAGTACGGAGTAATGATAGCACGAATTCTTCTTCTTCTCAATCGTCTTCTCATATCGTCTTCTCTCTCATATCTTTGTCTTCTCTTCTCTTCTCTCATCTCTCATGTCTTTTCTGTATCTTCGTGGTCGTCTATAACACGTGACCAGCCTCATCTGCTTCGAGCAAAAGGTGAAAAGTGAAAAGCGAAAAGCGAACGAGAAGAGAAAAACAAAGTAGATTCACGATGCTAAGACGATGCTTGATCATAGCAGCCGGTGGCTCTGCATGATCAGCCTGGGCGCCGGACAAAGGGCGAGCCCTCCCCTTATCGCCTCAACGCGTAATGCCCGTCATCCTCAAACGCACGATTGGAGATCGGAGATGCGCCTTCACCAACATCAAACGGAAGCCACCAAGGCATCGTCTCCACGCAGCAAGGGCAGAACCTCCTCCTTAGCTTCCTCCTCCTCCCTCAAGCGAATGATGCTCTTCATTGACGTCCTTTTATTTGTCATGCATGCAGGTGGCTGTCGTCCATAGACGAACGAACAAAGAATGTCGTCCGGGATATTTCCACTCCCCAACGGCTTTTTGAGACAAAGTCCGACCGGAGCTAGGATCTAGAAGAACCTTAAACAAGGCGTGAAGGGGATGGCAAGCAGGAGGAAGTGCCAACGCGGCTATCAATTAAAAAGGGGGTTGATGATTTGCGTGGTGAAACGAACGGTGGTGGACTGGGGCACAGCGGCGAGCCTGTCGAACGAGCTACCCCGGCTATCAGACGGAGGTCAAGACGGAAGAGAAGAAGACGACGAAGAAGAGGGCGAGATCGAAGGCTAAACTAAGTAACAATACCGACAGAGCCACTTCAACCACAACGCCTCGAGCTGTTTCGAGAAGAGCACTAGGTGGCATGCACGGCATCCGGGGGTCGACTCTCCACCGCCAGTTCTTCGGCCTATCCCGCGAGACGGCAGGGAGTCACTAATAAAGAGATGCTTGCTGGCCAGGATATATGATGGCCGATATACGTGCCGCAAAAGGAGGAGGAAGAAGCTGTTTGCAACGCTACACAGCGATTTAGATATACGGAGTACATCCTCCCTGGCCCTAACGTTTTCAGCTGAGAGGCCGGTCAAGAGAGACGCTCGATATAAGTTGGATTATATTACAGTAATTAACATAATAACTCTGCCGCTGGACGGAGGGCATCCCCGGGCTTAAAGCCGCACACATATGACCTGTGTCTACGTCTGTGGCTGTCCAGGATGGCAGACCATGTCCATGTCGTATAGCGTACTGCAGCCATCAAGCAGCATCTCGCCGGGCGTTGGCGTAGTTGGGTTAGTTGCACTTTTGCTCCCGCCCGCCGCCCGCCTGTCCCCGTCCTCTTCGCCATCACCAACTCCGACATAAACCTCTCCTCGCCCTACCACTACCACTTCACTCTACCACTACCACTCTACGACTTTACAACTCTACCTACTTGTCGACCTCGCTATACGGGTTCTCTCGACGCAATTGCAGCATGGCGTTCCTTTGATCGTTCACACGTACCTTGCCTCTTTTTTATTTTTATTATTATTTATTTTGTTACTCCATCCTCGCGCATAAAGGCTGGCTGTCGCTGAGCATCGAACTGCCAGCCAGCCATCATCTTGCCATCTACCTGGCATTCACCTGTCCATCTAGCATTCACTGCTGCGACTGCTACGACTCTACGACTCTACAGCTCTACGACTACGAGACCTGCTGTCGGTTTCCGGTATTGGTTCGACGGCCAGACATACATACAAAAACCCTGCACCACGCCAGCAACGATGAACAGCGCCCTCGCCGACCCGTCCCAATGCTTCTCTCACCTCATCGAGCACATCCCCCTATGGCTGACTCGAGTCACCGACCTGGCCTCGCATACGGCCGCCAAACACGCCGAGTTTGCGGCGGAATACACCCGCCTGTCGAAAGCGAGGCCCCGGCATCGACGACGACGAAACAGCTCGCTCCATACCAATCGACCCGACGACGACAACCGCTCCGTGACGTCCAGGAAGGATAGAACCTCCTCTGGCTCTACGTCCAGACATCTCGACCCGCAAGACCCGTTCATGGACCCCATGATCTTCAAACGACTCACCCGGCAAAATAACCAGGATGCCATCAACAGGAAACGAAAACCAGACGCCGGATTCAGTGCTACCCCTTCTGACGGCGACAGCGGCGTGGCTCGTCGAGTCCGCCAGCAGGTCGTCATCCACTACGATGCCCAGACGCAAACTGCCCTCGAACGCCTCGTCCGCGACATAGGCGGCGCCCGCAACCAGATCCGCAAGGGCAGGATGAACTACATGATGAAAGTCGACTTTGGCCGTCGAGCCTTTCCTTCTCGCCTTTTCCCGGGCGCGGACGACGACGAAAACGCCATCGCCCTCCCACCGCGTCCGTCCTTTCGAAAGTCTCGCAGCACCCAGTTCGATACGAAAGAGGCCTCCGCCACCACCACCAACGGCACCACTACAACCAGCACTCAAGCCAAACCTTCCTCCTCCGCCTTTGATCTAGCAGACAAGCAGCTAGAGCTTGCCCAGAGTTTATGTGAGACCGCCGCTCACCAATTCTTACGAAACGGCGATTGTTCCAGAGAGCTTAGCAGAACGCTAGAGCGACTTGGTACAGCGCTAGAGATGGCTCAGGCCGAAGAGAAACGGCTAGAGGCTGAGAAGGAAGCGGAGAAACAGCGTCAGCAGGCCGAGGAGGAGGAGCAAGAAAGCAAAAGCGACCGTACGGCCGTTGAAACGGTTGGACCTGCAGATACCGAGATACAGATGCAGGTCGACTCGCATCAGCCGATGAAGGTGAAGATGGACATGAACGGAGATGTCAAAGCGCCGCCTGAGATGATGGGGGCCATCGAAGTAGACGACGGATCGTCAACATCCTCTATATCCATTGATCTAGCTGCATTTCGAAGGAGGAGGTTTAAAGCATGATCTACCCGCTTCTACTTGTTTACCTCCCTCCTTCCCTTTAGCCGACGAGAGGGGGAGGGCGCCTTCAAACCCTTTTTCTCCCTTTTTACCTGCCGTGAACTTGTTCTACAGTGCATGAACTCAGGGAAACATGCTGAACCGAAGGTTCCACCGCTGCATGTATGCGTTGTTGTTTGCTTGCTTGGTATTGGCAAAAAGAAAACAAACTGGCAACCCTCTCGGACGGCAGTAGCATCATCTCTCTCCCTTCAGCTTTCGGGTCCAAAAAGCTCGTTGCGTCGACGTTACATCTGTGTTTTTTTGCTTCTCTCTTCCCCTATACTTTTTTCTCACGTCTCACTATCTACCGGCATACTCGGCGTTTTCATACATCTAACCAACCATCTACCACCGCTCCTATATCTTCTCTATCTAATCTTGTCTTGTTTTGGGTTATTTTCTTTTCTGGATGCAAAATTAAAAGGAAGCCAACCATGGTATGGTGATGATAGCGCTGCATTTCCCTTTTCGCTCCCTCTATCTTTTCTTCGGTCGAGCCATTTCCTTGCTTTCATTTACTTGTTTCTTTTACACGTTGGGTATTAGCATGGAGTCTTTAAAACGGGGAATTCATTACTTTGAAAAATACATTAACTATTTATTGCCTATCCCTCTGCCGTAATCTTCAATGTATATGCCACCGGCGAAGTTAGTCCAACCTCACACGGCATCGGCCGGCAACTGAGCAGGCTTCCTCTATTTCTCTTCTTCATCCTCTTGTTTAACCTTCAGCGGACTTCGCGGGCTTCCCGCCAGCGAACCAAGGACCAGACCTGACATAATCAAGCAAACAAGCAAAGCAAAGCAAGCAACTTGCAGATAGTAATACGCTTGGGGAAGTTGTTCGCGTCCTCCTTCGCCTTGTCTCCCCATCGGTTCGTATTCATGAAACAGGAATATCCCTGCGGTTTCTGACAGGACACGACAGGCGTTGCTGGCTTCGAGAGCAAGGAGAAAGTGACACCGGCATAACGCTATCGCTATAGGATGCTAGGTACATGCATTGAGCCGATTCCATCCCCGATCTAACGCAGTCGCTTCGACGGCTCCCTGCTAAGGACATGGATATGCAGCTAACGTGTCCAAGAAGGCCTATATACGAATCTTTAATTACGTCCGAGAGGGGAAAACAGGAAGATCACACTGACCAGAGCTTGTCAGGAAAGCATACCCTCGCTAGTCATGTCGATATACTCAAAAAAAGGAGAACAAGGGAAAGAAAAATGAGCTATCGGGCTATCCGATCTTGTTCAGCTGATGCTATTCCCGCGTCCATGTACGATGTCCATCCTTGCTTGCTGCAGGCGGATTATTACCGCAGGGGGGACAGGCGAGATGGCCCGATAGGGAAACCATCGCACCTTTTGCCTGAAGCACTTATCCGACCATGCAATATGGGAGCAAATATAAATGCTTAGCGTGGGAATGCGTACAAGTGCAGACCTGGTTCGGTCCGGTTGCGAACGACATATATCCCCGGACGTCAGAATAATCAACGATCAACGCTTCTGGTAGACGGTATAGAACGGTACCGTTGACATCCTGCAGGACCGTCGTCTTCACACCCCCAACCATCCGCCATCCACCCCTTTTTACGCTGAAGGATCGAAAGATGCAAGCCAAACTTTCGCCTGAAGAAACAATCAAAACCACGTGTGCGAATCAGATACATATATTTCAACATCTCTTGATTTTAGCCGCAGTGGGCCAAGGATGGTCTGATATACATAGATATAGGCTTGCTTTGTATACGCCATTATGATGTCTGTCGCCTGCGACGCTTCATGTTCTCCGCAAATCTAAACGCCACTCGAGGAAAGGGAAAATCGCCCCCGTCCACAGTTACAGCTTCGATATCTAGAGACCGGTCTTTAGAACGTGGACCGTTTCACCCTCTGGATGATTCCTTGCCTATACGCATTATCGAGGAGTTATCCATCCTGGATGCCATCTTCCCACTTCCTCCTCGACTGTCAGCCGCAGGCAGCGGTCTCTCAAGCACGCTCCGTAATCTTAATATAATATCTCAAGCAGCTAACATGCACGAAGATCAGAAACCTTCGACTCCATATGTACTGTTCGAAACCTGCGCTGACACTTCCAATAGTGTGCGCTATACGTAATGCATGCAATAGCACACACCCCCAAATAACCCAATAACACTCTCAACTGGTTAGAGATCGATGCAAGCGATGTCGTCGATCATATGGTGGGATAAACCCTAACGGCGAAGCTAGCGAGACGGGCCTGATGCAGATAATAGTCGTGGCAATCGAGTGCTACCGGGCGGTATTGGCCCGTGGGGGGAACATGGTAGTATTTTGATATTTTTGGATGTGTCGCTTTACCGTTACTCCAGGGATGGGGGCGTACATTTGAATCTCACCATCCAGGAGCACCCACCCCCAGGAGTATGCAGTATGCTGCGTACAAGGGCATGGGTGAATGGTCGATGCGCCCTTTGGTTGGGATATCACAGGCAGAGACAAGCCCTTAAATTGTCGTCTCGCCAACTGTCAAAGTTCACGTAAATAAAAAACGGAAAAGATGAAGAGAATACAGAGCACGTGATATAAGCAGTTAGTAAGCTATGCTGACTAACAGGTACGGCTTTTGACGATGAGACAAAGATATTGGCAGACATATGAATATTGACAGACATATGAATATTGACAGACATATGAATATTGACAGACATGTGAATATTGACAGACAGATACTAACAGATACTTCGTATGCTAGATCAAGTCTTGAGGAGCTTGGCTGGCAGATATGACGAGGAAGGCCTAACCGCTACCACCTGAGTCGATGAACAAGCGCCCACAGCTGCAAGATGGATAAACACCAAGGACTCTGGACGGCCTGTTGGATGAAGGGATAGCCCTTCAACGTTGACACTACGGCTGCAATACTGCCTTACTCAAGCGACAGGACAACTCTCAGGCCGCTATGCTGGCTCGTTTATAATCACGGACCGTGCCGAAAGGCTTGAGCACCATCACCGGATTCTAGGTTCACATTCTAGACGATCCGGATATATGTCGGTGAAGATACCAGGGCTCTCGAAGATCAAATGCCGATGTATCTCCTTGATTAACACTCCGCCACCTCTTCCCTCCTAGGTAGATCCGTGGGCGCCCTATCCGTTTGCCGTCGCCTTCGGTCAATACTCCTGGCTTGTGAACGAGTTGCCCTGAACACATGCATTGCCCATTACCCGCCTTGCCTAGATAGGTTACAGCTACGGGAATGCTAAGGCCTCCGACAACTGGACGACTAGCTCCGGACGACGCCGGGCTTAAGAGACACCCCATGGAGTATCCCGAGGACGCTGATCCTCCAGCTTTGGGCTTTTCGTCGTTTGGGCGGCTGATATACGGTCTCCCAAACCCGACTCGACTCATATTTTGTTCTTCTCGACCTTGTTGGAAAACGCAGGGTAAGGCTTAGTCTTGAGAGTCCCTTTACTTTTTGGCCCCATCTAGAAGGGGGGCGTGGAACTTGTTGGTATAATCTACAGTAAATATTGTGTGTCGCTTCACTATATAACGTAAATTTATTCGAGGAGGCCTCCCGTGCGCCGCATGGGGACTTCCTAGCATTCCCACTTTCTAGTCGCAATGATAACCTACACCAGTTAACCGTGCGGGTAATTGCCACCTCTTGGGCTTTTCCTGTTATAGGCTAGATTGATGTTATACTGCTAGATATCGAAATTCGACTCGAGATAACCCAACACGGAGCTCCCGAATGTCTCAGTTTCTTTTGTGTATTTCTCAACTAGTATATCAGGGAAGGTTGACTCAACATGCTTGACGTTTACTAACCCAACTGAAAGACCGACGCAACGCTCTCGAACACTATGTGTTTATCCCTTGGGCCGTCCATGTCTACGCTCTGATCGAACATTGGAGCCATGTCTAGTCGATGGATCAAAATGAACCTCGGTTGCCCGGCGTAACCTTGGCGCATGGACGACGAAGCCGTTGTTGCCTACGACGGATCATCGCTCTATACCTAGTACATCGCCAAAAGCAATTGAAGAAACTAGGATCCCGTTGACAAATATGGCTGCGATCAAGCCATTCCAGATTTCAGTGCCGGATTCGCAGCTCGAAACACTACGGAAGAAGCTTGAGCTGGCCAATTTTCCAGATGAGCTTGACGAAGCTAACTGGGACTTGGGCACGCCATTAGCTGATATCAAACGCCTCGCGGGATACTGGAGAGACAAGTTCGACTGGCGGGAAACCGAGAGACGGCTTAATGAGCAGATCCCTCAGTTTACAACTAATGTTGATGTAGCTGGATTTGATCCATTGAACATCCATTTTGTTCACCAGAAGAGTAAAGTGTCTGGTGCAATACCTCTCCTATTTATCCATGGCTGTAAGTCCTTATTTACATCATGATGAACCCTGAGGCATATGAATTGCTACTAAGACCTTCTTAGGGCCTGGAAGTTTCCTTGAAGTTACAAAACTATTGCCGCTGTTGACAAAGGGGAGTGAGAGCCAACCGGCGTTCCACGTTGTAGCACCCTCTCTGCCCAACTTTGGCTTCTCGGAGGGAGTAAAGAAGGTAGAGCTCCCGCTGCTTGCGTTAGTCATTATCTAGGAAATGATCTTGACTGTTATTTAGAGAGGGTTCGGGATCGCGCAGTATGCTGAATCTCTACACGCCGTGATGACGGCCTTGGGATACGAACAGTATGGTATGCATCTATATACCACTGATCCACTAGAGGATATAAATACTGACTTTATCTTTTCAGCCATACAAGGCGGGGATTGGGGCGCCGTAATAGCTCGTGTCATGGCCAAGTTATACCCTAAACATGTAAAAGCGGTGCATACCAACATGGTCTTCATAGCGCCTCCTTACCCGTGGAAGAATCCTCTAGTATTCCTCCAATCTCTCATCACACTTCCCTTTTCCTAAAAGGACCGGGCCAAGCTCGCCGTCACCTGGAACTACATGACCCAGGGCAACGGATATCTGGCGCAACAAGGCTCTCGGCCACAGACGATCGGATATAGTCTTCACGACAGCCCCGTGGGCTTGCTGGCTTGGATATACGAGAAGCTACATGCGTGGACAGACTCCTATCCATGGACCGACGATGAGGTATTAACGTGGGTTTCTATCTACGCCTTCTCGCGCGCAGGACCAGCTGCTTCAGCTCGAATTTATTATGAATTCAACCATGCACCCTCTGGACCTGGGAATGTTTCGCGCGCAGAGGCAGTCTCCTGCTATTCTCCTGATGTCAAGTTCGCCATTGCACAGTTTCCGCGTGAGATTATTACGCTTCCGATGTTCTGGTGTCGTTCAATTGGGAATGTGGTAAGGGAGACTGAGTTCGAGAAAGGTGGTCACTTTGCTGCTTGGGAGGTTCCGGAAGACCTGGCGGCAGATATTCGAGAGTTCCTAGGGAAAGAGGGACAGGCCTATCGCGCCATTAGTGGTGCTGATGGATATTAAACCGACTATGGTTCTAGTGGTCGTTATGCCATGTATCCAGAGTCTGGTTTCGGATTTTATGCTGATTTAGTGAAGACAGTTTGCATTCTCTATCTAATTCTGATATTCTATTCCGTCTGCGTCAATTCCGTGCTCTATACAATGACAAATGATTGTCTGTTTACCTATCTATGAGGTACCTTTTTAACGGTGGAATCTCTACCAGTAGATCCTAGAGCAGGGACAGCTTTAATAGATATGATTGACAACTAAAGGCTGAATATTGGAGGACTTGGATATTTACCTTGCGTATCACCCTAGCAAGACGTTAGGTAGATATTTTGTTCTACAGTATAGATTAGTCAAGACGAGCAAGGGAAAGTCCAGCATCCTCCTCGCCTCGTCCAAAATACGCGAGGTGACGCGCTCCTTCTTTGAGATATCTCTACGTTTTCTATAGTCAACCCCTCTCGCTCGACTCACTTCCACCCACAGAACACTCCATCACCTACACCAAGACCTGAATATTCATTGCTTTCTTACATCTTTACTACACAGAGGTAGTATCTCGTGGAATTAAAGACCATAGAGAAGTCAGTCGACTCTTTCCAAAACCTATCACTCCAGGCACTGAGAGCTAGGTTGGTCAGGTACCATTGTTCAGACCTGGACATTAAGAATACTGTCAAGAAGCCAAATCTCGCAAAGAAAATCGCCAATTATGTCCCAATCAGTACCCTTTCAGAGAAGATTCGATAGGTTCACTTCAGAGTCTGAACTTGGGCCTATGGAGTTCGAGATGGCGCTGGATATAGAAGAGCAGGTAAGTCTGATAGAATTCTCTAGCCTTCATGAAGAGCTCATGAACGCCATCGGAATCTGGAATTGATCTTTGGTAATATTATGAATATAGGCGCGTATATCGGAGCAGAGACAGCACCATCTGAATGACAATTGGGATCAGATGAACTGTGATTTTGACAGCAATGAGGTGGGCGTTCCCAATAGCCAGCCTCAATTGCATATATATCCCTAACGTTGCTGCTCGTTCCAGGGTAATCAAAGCAATATGACTATGAATGAGGAGACCGCTAGCCCTCTATCAGAAAATAATGCTTCGTACCTTTCAACAAGTGAGGCTAGCCGCCTATTCCCGAATCCAGAATTCAAATTCCCTCTAGAGCCATATCATGTCGACTTCAAGGCAGCCGATGACATGGATCCCATGAAGAAACCTACTCAGTTGCAGTCGCCGTCTCGGTCCTGCAGTAGGAGGAACGACCAATTATACACCCACCACCGCTTCATATCTGAGGCGGAGAGCTACACAACACATTGGGAGAACAGCATCCTTTATGACAAGGATACTAACAAACGGGTATCAACGCCAGGCTACTTCCAGTCACGTCCGAAGTACAAATCACCGTACTTAGGGCCCGTGGGTTGGACGGTACCATCGAAATATTATAGTGCCACCACGAGAAGCTCACGAAGAGCCACGGATGTCATTACTACATCTAGAGCCGATGGTGGCTACGATGACATTGCAGCCGTCGATCCATGTTCAGGCTCCCGAAGAAAAAATATTCGGGATAGAACTAGGGAGACGATATATAACTGCCGTACGTCGCGGCCGTTCCTGATCTATCAGGACCCAGAGTGGATGGAGCCTCCACGAGGGATAACCGACCCATATTTCGATAGTATGGCGAGTGACGACAAGGAGAATAATGAGCCGGGCGAGCACGAAGCTGGATATGATGCAGACGAAACTGGTGGCGAATCTTTCATGCAGTTGGAAGATGATGGCAATGATGCTGACGAAGATGGGATGGACGTTGGTGATGATACGGCGACCGTTATCCTCTCTTCGCCATCGAACATGGCTAGGAGGAGTAGGGAGCTGCAAAGATATCGACACAGACGCAATGACAGCTCCACGTCCTCCTCATCGATCCTTTGAAATGCCGAATATATTATCATCCACCAGTGTGACGTCAAGATTGACACCGCCCATGTTTCCTGTTAACTACTCAGGAAGATGTCAACAATACAGATATTTTAGAAAAAGCAAGCAAGATGTACATAAGGCGACCAAGGATCGTTGGGGGTCATCACACAAATCGGTATCGGCAGCAGGAATAGCCGTTCCGCCCAATCTTGAATACTTGCACAAGGCACAAACCGAGCATATTTACGCGTGCCAGGTATTCCTCATTAAGCAGGTCGCAAGCAAGGGTTCGCGATCGGTGCGTGGACGGAGCATGAAAAATATATATCTATGCTTGTCAGACCGCCGATTTTTGTCCTTTATCCTTGTTGGGTAGGGTGGAATGGAGATTATGGGCCTTGCACGGGTTGGTCTACAAATTCATGTACATGCGCTGGACGGTGATAATTCCGCTGGCTACTACTACGTCGGTTCTTGTCACCTGTGCGTGCAGATGTCCACTTCTGCAGGCGATATGGCAACTTATACCTCCCATTTACCTAATCGGTGGTCGACGCGCATTACAGGTTATGCAGAAGCAGGCCCCAAAACCGAGAATACTCCGTACCTACTATCCCTAACACCCAATGCTTCACGGCTAGACATGCCAGGTGGTCTAATGGATGGTTTACCGAGGGGGGATCTCCATGGCTTCGGTAAACTTACTTCAGGTATCACCCCCATACTATAAAATCACAGTTTGTTAACTTTCCCCCGCGCCTCTAAAACTATTGGACGTCAACAATATTCGCTGAACAAACGCCGAAATACGAATGAAATGGGCTGGCCATGGGGCCCAGTGTTCATTAAACAAGCTGGCCCTGTTACCATTCTCCACCTAAGCCGCCTCTTGCGATCCGACCGTGCCTAAATACGAGCGCAAAGGCGAGTATTAAATAGTTTATCGCTGCCTCTCTTCATGCAGAGACAACAGCGAGACGACAGCTGGTTGATCGAGACCGCGCACCTGGAACCCGTTCCCCTCTCTTCTTTCTTTTTTACGTTCTTCCGTCAGGTCAAAAGCAAGCATTACACTATTAGTTGCCAGCGGAACCGCCAGTCTCGAAGGTTATTCAGCCATCGGGATCTGGACTTTGAACGCAAACGCAGAACCGCATCTTACTGGCTGGCTGACTTGAACTGCTTTGACTGACTGATTGATTGATCATTCATTGATGTATTGCTCGATTTTCAACCCCGTCCTGGAACCTCCATTGCCGCCTATCCAGTTAGGACTTATTACGTGAGAGGAAAGCACGAAGCAACCAACCATGCGATTGAACCAACTCCAGATCCAGCGCTTTGTTTCGGACTGAACAAGGGAAAAGGGAAACAAACGATCAACCTCCCTTTCTCGCTTGCTGATCGCCTTGTCTCGAGGCGGGACCTTTTTTATTTGCTTTTTCTTCTTTTTTTTGCTACTTTCTATCCGCTTTGCTCCTTTCTTTTAGAAGGTACTCCATACAGAGTTACCTGCTGCGGCGGAGGCGCCATGGAGCCGGTGATGATGCATCATGTCACTGTCGCTGCCGAGCAAAGTACGTATACGGAGTCAGGCGGGAGTAATATATGCATACCGCCTTGCCATGTCTCTGCTTATATACTCGTACCACATCGTTTTATCATCTTTTATTCGTGATGATCGTTAATCTTCCAATATATGCCGTGCAAAATGCGAGACTAACTGAATACCTGTCAGGTCCGCAAATGCGTCATGCCCATGCCCATACACATAGTGTCCCGGAAACCACGGCGCCTAGAAAGCGCAAACCAAAAGTAGCGGCAGGAACATCGCAGAGTGAGGGTGATAGTATAACGACAGCCGCGATGAGGAGCGGCAATGAAGGCAGACAGGAGTTCTTCTTCGTGGATGACAAGTCGTCGAAGAAAGGTAAACGATCACATGTGATGAAGCATCATGTCCGGGAGAAGCGGAAGGGAAGCCATGGCCAGCTATCCATCTCCAACGAGCAGCATCCACTTAATCCGATAAACCAGGCCGGTGGAAGGCAGGCAAACATACCTACATCTACATCTATAACGACATCCGCATCTACGGCTCCATCCAACACGAACTCGGCGAGGATTTTGCTATGGCTGAATGGACGAGAGGAAAAAGTAGAGGGAGAAAGGGAAGAGGATCAGTCGGCGTCGACACTGGCACTGGCATATGGAAGGTCAGGCTCAGGCTCATCAACGCCCACACCCATTCACACATTACCTGCTCGACATCATAGACCGATGGACCTCCGCGTACAACCTGGCGCGGGAACACTGGATCCCTTCGATACACTACCGCTACAGCTGACGCCCGAGGCTCAGAAGCTAGCAGACATATGGACCACGAAACTGGCATACTGGTCTGGCCAGAACCCGCATCTGAAGACATCAGTCTTCCAATCTGCGATGCGTGACATGGCGACCTTCCACGTCGTGATACTCACGTATGGCGCGAGGTTTGAGGCGTGTGCATCTGGCAATAAGGAGAGAGGGACAGAGACCTCGCGGGCCTATGTTGCTGCTGCACAGAAGTTGCTGGAGGATGAGTTGCACGAGGAAAAGAGAATGGAAGGGGACAATGACTGGGATGACGGTGGGAAGATCGTGATGGCGCTGGCTTCGCTGTCTGTGCAGGAGGATCGGTTTGGGATCACAGATCGAGGGAAGCCGTACCTTGAAGAAGCGCTAGATAGACTTCGGAAGGGCCCCAGGAAAGGAGCTAGGAGGAGAAGACAGAGGGACTGGGGCACCGAAGACACTTATACACATTATATTCGGCTCACGCTGGCTCCCGGGGGAGGGATTGCGTTGACGCCGGCCGACGGGGAACGACTAGTCGCGTTTGTCCATGACGCGGAGGCCATCAGGACATCGCTGTCGTCGCTGTCGTCGCCATCGTCGTCAAGCTCGAAGAAAAGAGGAGGAGGGAGCTACCTTGATGCATTCCGCTTCCACAGCCCACTTCATCTCCTTTTGGCAGCAGGTCCGATTCCCACTCACGTCCCGCCCCACGAGCGCAGATGGGTGATCCAGTCGACGTCTGTAGGCCACCAGTGCCGCACCGCCGCACTAATATACATTGTGGCAGCCCTGCTCGACCTGAACGACGAAGATAGACGCACCCGCTTCATGGACGGGCTAATGGGGAAGGTCGTCAGACATAGACTGGACCGGGAGCCATCTACCGAAACGCTGCTGTGGGTCTTGCTGGAGGACGACTGGGAGAAGGACCTACGGAACAGCCATCGGACGTGGTTTGTCGGGGATCTGATGACGGCCACGAAGGGGATGGGGGAGTCGCTGCAGTTCCTGTTCGGGGAGGTGTTGCTGCGCAGCCTGATGGGCAGGGAGGCCGACCTGGAGATATCGGCAGAGAGGTTTGAGAGGGAAGCCCGCATGGTTATAGCCATGACGGCGGACGGCGATGATCCAGGTAGACGAATGCACGCTCTCGAAATGTGAATTCTCCCTTTCACCGCTTGAATATATATCTTTGACCGAATAATGTAAAAAGTGTGGACGTTTCAACGTGTTTCAGCATGACGTCGTCGCGCATGTCTACTTAGCTATGTCTGGAGAATGCAGAGGTACCTCCCTTGTCGGCCCAAGCTTGCGGGTGACACAAGTCCCTTGACATAACGTCAGCATCGCAGCTCACGAGCCGTGCTGTGGCGGTGCTGGTCACTCTTACTTCTTTCCGCTGCAAGAAATGTATGGCGACAGAGGTACCGGTGACCTTAGCGAGCATCCACTCGTGGCCCACTGTAATTTGCCACATCTGGCCCGATCGGCCATATCGGGTTAGCGTCAGGCCTGAAGAGCAGATCTCAAACAGGATGATGTAAGCGGTTCTCTCCTCTCCTTTCCATCTCTCCGTCTTCATATCTCTCTATCTTCCATATCTTCTTATATTATTTGAGTGTCATCAGAAGACGGAAGATAGAAGATGGATGACAGGAATAACGGCGTGGAAGAGGAGAGAAGCTGTTGTCAGTTGCACGGGAAAAAGCAAGGGGGAAAAGTAAATCGGCGAGCTCGTCTGAAAAGGGAATCACTGCCTGCAGCTCCCTCGCTAGTCCCGAACTAGGAAGCTAAGACGATCGCGCAAATCAAGAATGCAGGACCAACCTCACCTCCTCCTTTTCTCCTCTCCTCTCTTCTTCTTCTTCTTCTTCCTCTTCTTCTCCCTCTTCACCCATCTACCATCGCATCGTCGATAGGAGTATCTAGTCTATCGCACGCAGGGTGCTTGCTCCCAGCAGCCATGGACTCCATCAATGTCTTTGCGAAACGCGTTCGTCTTCCCTGTCGCCCCCTGTAAACAGCAGTCAATGTACGGCCACGGTACAGCTGTGGTATACGATAGCTAACAATCGCTGCAGGATGAGCCCGAGACGCCCAATGATGCCTCCAACTCGCTCTCGGGGCTGGTCTCGACGCTTGTTCCGACCCTGATCATCTCAGGCGTCATGGTCCTGCTCTTCATCATCTTGCGCCGTAGCCAGCGTCGCCAGTACATACCCAGGACATACATTGGCTCTCTGCGCCAACACGAACGCACTCCGGAGCCAGCACCAGGACTGTTCGGCTGGATAAAGTCGATGTCACGGCTGCCGGACACCTATGTCTTGAAGCATCAGTCTCTCGACGCTTACTTGCTTCTGCGCTACCTCAAGATCGCAACCGCCATCTGCTTCGTGGGATGTCTCATTACCTGGCCTGTGCTGTTCCCAGTCAACATTACCGGTCACCGAGGTCTGAAGCAACTCGACATGCTCACCATTGGCAACATTGAGCCCAAGATTCCGGGTAACCTGAACAGATATTACGCTCATTGCTTCGTTGGATGGGCCTTCGTCAGTCAGTATATGCCTTTATCTCACCACCACTTCTAATATGACATGGTTTATACTAATTGATGTAGTGTTCGTGTTCTACATGGTCACCCGTGAGCTGCTGTACTTTATCAATTTGCGCCAGGCATACTTCCTGTCTCCACTGTACGCAAATCGCATCTCCTCCAAGACCGTGCTCTTCACCTCTGTGCCTCAAGAGTACTGTGACGAGGCCAAGATCCGCGCCATGTACGGAAACGACAAGGTCAAGCACGTCTGGCTCGTCACCGATGTCAAGGAGCTCGAGAAACTCGTTGGCGAGCGTGACAAGGTTGCCTTCAATCTCGAAGCCGCCGAGACTAAGCTTATCAAGATGGCCAGCGTTGCCCGCGGCAAGGCTCTCCAGAAGGGAGGCAATGTAGAGGAGGACCCCGCCGCTGCTCCCCAGAATGTTGCTGACGGCGAATCTGGTTCCGTTGCCGCTCGATGGGTTCAGGCTTCCAAGAGACCTACTCACAAACTCAAGCCTATCATCGGCAAGAAGGTCGACACCATCAACTGGTCACGTGAAGAGATTGCACGCCTGACTCCTCTGATCGATGAAATGCAGAACCGCCATCTCAGCGGTAATGCGACTCGCATCTCCTCTGTCTTTGTTGAATTCTACACCCAGAACGAAGCCCAGGCCGCTTACCAGATGTGTATGTACCTTCTTCAAACTTTTGTACCTGTCGGGGAAAAATGCTAACCTTAACTCACTAGTGGCGCACAACCAGCCACTACACATGGCTCCTCGCTACATCGGCCTCAACCCAGGTGACATTATCTGGTCTAACCTGCGCATCAAATGGTGGGAGCTCATCATCCGCAACGCCGTCACCATCAGTGCCGTTGTCGCGCTTATTGTCTTTTGGGCAATCCCCGTTGCCGTTGTCGGTTCCATTTCCAACATCAACTTCCTCATGGAGAAGGTTCCATTCCTGAGGTTCATTGGCCGTATCCCACCTGTCATTCTTGGTGTTGTCACCGCGCTGCTCCCTACTATCTTGCTTGCTGTTCTTATGGCCCTGTTGCCAATCATTCTTAGACGTACGTTCATCCGTATTCCCTCGTTATTTTTATGACATGTACTGACTCTCCCTTTTTAGTGCTTGCGAAACTTGGAGGATGTCCTACCAAGGCCGCTGTTGAACTGCGCACTCAGAACTTCTACTTTGGCTTCCAAGTCGTCCAGGTCTTCCTGGTCGTCACTCTCTCGTCCGCTGCGTCCAGTGCCGTCAGCCAGATTATTAAGGAACCTACCTCAGCCGCCAGCCTGCTCGCCAAGAATATCCCCAAGGCTTCCAACTTCTATATCGCGTACTTCATCCTTCAGGGCTTGACTTTCAGCGCTGGTGCTCTACTACAGATTGCCGGTCTGATTATCTCCAAGCTCCTCGGAATGGTCCTAGACAACACCCCAAGAAAGATGTTCACCCGTTGGTCCACCCTCTCAGGCATGGGATGGGGTACCATCTTGCCCGTTCTTACTAACCTTTGTGTCATTGGTATGTCCATTCCTTATATATCTTTACCTAATGGGGAAATCATTTTACTAATATCTACCTAGCCATTACCTATGGAGCCATCGCTCCCTTAGTCCTCGGATTCGGTGCGGTCGGCATGTACCTGTTCTATGTCTCCTTCCGCTACAACTTGCTATATGTCAACGATACCGATATCGACACCAAGGGTATGATCTACCCACGCGCTCTCAAACAGACTCTCGTGGGCTGCTACCTGCTCATCATCTGTCTGATCGGCCTCTTTGCCATTGGTGCTGCTTCGGACAAATCTGCCACCGGACCCATGATCCTCATGATTGTCTTCTTGGTCTTCATTGTCCTCTACCACGTCTCTCTCCTCTCCGCTGTCAACCCATTGCTCAAGTACCTCCCCAAGAACCTCGAGGCCGTGGAAGAACAAAACCAGGCCCTCCTCGGCCACGGAAATGGCCAAAGTGCTGCTGCCGATACCGAGAAAGCTAATGGTACCGCTGGCAAGCAACCAAACGCAATCGCCAAGTTCTTCTCACCATACAAGCACGAATCTTACCAGAAGCTACGCGAACTTGTCCCCACCGATGCCTACGAGATTGACTATTCCCCCGAGGTGGAGAGGAACGCTTACTACCATCCTTCCATCACCTCTACTGCGCCACTCCTCTGGATTCCACGTGATGAGGCTGGCGTCTCTCGCCAGGAAGTCCTGCACACCAGCCGCGTTATCCCGATCACTGATGATGACGCCAGCATCACCGACAAGGGCAAGATCGGATGGGACGAAGAGAAGGGTCTGCCCCCTATTCACGAAGATAAGGTTTACTACTAGTCCATCTACTACTGGTCCATCCTCTTTTTAGATGAATGTTTTTTTCCTTTGTCAGTATTGATTTTCTGGAGGAAGCACTTTTCTGGTCTACGGCTACGCTATCGTGGGCAGAATATGGATGATGTTGACGGTTATCGTGATGTGATGTGTTTTGGTTTTCCTTCGCTGTTGATTGATACCCTATACCCCCGAAAAAGCAAGAAATTGGATAGCTCGAATGGGATTTGTGAGGGTACAGCTAAGCCTTGTCTGTCTGCAATTGCAACTGCGCGCGAAGCTGTACGTTTTTAGGTAATTTTTGTCGCGTCTTTTTCGTTTGGTTGAGCTGCGAGACAACGTAATCGATAGCCGTAATAGTTAATATACTTATCATGATTTTGGATCAGTCCTCCAGCTTATAAATAAAAACGTAGAGTATCGTACCGTCGTAGTTCGTATCTTCACTCTTTGTGGCATGAAAAAAGAAAAAGAAAAAAAAGAAAGTAAACTGGTGGATGAACCCGGTGCGAATTGAACGCACAACCTTCAGATCTGGAATCTGCTGCGCTACCATTGCGCCACGGGTCCAGTTTGCGTGCTAGCTTCTGCGCCTCGGTGCTAGTTAATCCGCGGCTAAACCGGTACTTATCACGTGTTAAATTAAGTAATCATCGGCTCCGTAGCTTATGTAAGACAGGGAAGGGTAAAAAAAAAAAACTCCCAAAGACACAGAGATCTTCATCATCATCATCGATATCAACCAGCTCCCCACGATAATACCACCAAGAGTAGCGCTTACGAGTCGCTATATGTGAAGAAACAGGACTCCGGGCCTAAAGAAAACTGATTGCGACGCATCCCCTTTTTAACACGCACCTTTAAACACGGGAACCAGTCAATATGGCGAATGAACAATCAGCAGGTACGTTCCTTATCTTGCACCAAGATGAAAAATAAAGAGTGGCTTGCTAACTGTGATCTTCCTACAGCATGGCCCATCGCAGATGAAGCTTTGACTACTGAACTGCTCGACCTAGTCCAGCAGGCATCTCACTACCGCCAGCTCAAGAAGGGTGCTAACGAAGGTACGCAGTGCTCACTTTTCCATTTTCCCCAGCTTCAATTGTGCGCGCAATCCTAACGTGATATTCCAGCCACCAAAACTCTTAACCGCGGAACTTCCGAGCTCGTTATTTTGGCCGCTGATACCAGCCCGTTGGCTATCTTGCTCCATCTCCCGCTTTTGTGCGAGGACAAGAACACCCCTTACGTCTATGTTCCTAGCAAGGTTGCTTTGGGACGTGCGTGCGGTGTCAGCCGTTCGGTGATCAGTGCCAGTATCACCGTCAACGAGGCTAGTGATTTGCAAGCGCAGATTCTCAACATCAGACAGAAGGTTGAGAGATTGATGATTTAAGTGGGTGGTAGAAGGATGGAGGAGGGACCAAGTTATGCTGCATGGAATGTAGTTTGCATTAGCTAGCTGGACAGATAGATGGAGAATTCAACTGGTTCTATGAGTGAGATTTTTTTAAGATATTGTTGCTAGAGAGATTGCATGATCGTCAGGCTTACTCGATAGCACGTACTATTTGTCCGTTTTTCTCTTTCTGTTGAAGCTTCAGGCAACCAGGCTGTAAAGAATTCACTCTCGGCGAGATTTACCCATGCTTCCGAGTATCCAGTAACAAGGCTTCTCCCACAAGGTCAGTCTGATGTATACGAGAACCTTCGCAGTCATACTACCATAGCTATCTATTACTTTCCCTTCGTATAGATTTCACCCATTTACTATCATAAAGGAAATATAATATATGAACAGTAAAAATATATGCATCAATAGTATATGAAGTATGTATATACGTTTTATGTCATGTTGGGCATGCCCCAAAATCTATAAAACAGCCATCAATATGGACATAGAGCTTCTCTAGGTCGAGCCCTCCAGACACTTGCCCTTGTCACCCCACCAGGAGTTTGCGACAGCTCCCCACCAGGCCTTGGTATCGAGCAGGGCCTCCTTGGTAATGAACATTCTGCAGTGAGATTTCTCATACACAAACTGTCGGGGAACTCGGTTCTTGTCCTCGGTGAAAACGGCATTGCGGTAGTTAACACGACCACCAGCACCGTCGTTAATAAGTCGTCCTAGAACGTATTTACCCTTGGTAACCATTTGGCCAAGACGGGTGTTCTCCAACTTGCGTTGTTCCTCTGGAGTGGAATATTTGTGGAAGATCAGCTCGGCAACGTTCCAGAGCTCTCGGAAGGTCAGGACTTGAGTACCCTTGACACCTCCAACGGTCTGCATGGGGCCGGCGCGAGGCTGACCACCGGTAGTGATGAATTTCATGCCGTTACGGGTCATCAAATCGGAGAAAATGGCACAGGTAGATGCGCAGATTCCGTCAGAGACGATAACCATATCCTCCTTTCTGAATGCCTGGGGGGCAACGCGGGTGCGGTTGCCGTATCCAGAGACAACGAGACCACCGGCCTTAAGGGACATGGGGATGTTGTTGAAATCCCAGATGGCGGGGCGGCTGAAGTTGCCATTTGGCACCCTCTCTGGTCCGAAGTAGGAACTCCAGGATCGGTATTTGCGGCCATTGGGGTCAACGTAGGAGTTGATGTCGAAGATGTCGTCTCTTTGCTCTTCCGCCTCATGAGCCTTTGGTGCACGGGGGTGGTTAAGGAGGTAGTTGACCTTGGTACCAGTGATGTCGAACTGTTCAATGGCACGGAGGTTGAAAGGAGTCTCTACCCTTCCTCTTGGAAGTAGCTGTGTATGACAGGTTAGCGGGCTGTCATTTGCCTAGAACGGGCTCTGGGTTGTTTTCTCGGTGACCACTTACCTGTTTGAATGCGTCGTATCCGAGGAAAATAGTACCACCTCTGTTACCACTGACGTCAATGATAAGCTTCTGCTTCCTGGTTCTCCTGCAGTCTGCCAAAAATTTGCTGATCGTGTAACTGTAGTCCCACAGAGGATCATTGCTATCGGCACCGCCGACGAAAGACCTAAGATGGAGGACAGCGATATGGGAATCCTTGCCCTCGAGGAAAAAGCCGGCCACGGAACCATCTGCAGATTCCTGGATTGGCTTTACCTCCTGTAACGAGCGTGAGGCCATGAAGGTAGATGGCTGGGAGATTGGGCTTGCAGTAAGGAAGCGGTTGTTTTTCTCCATGGTTTCCTTCAATGGCAACAAAGATGCGGCAGTCTGTTTGCCACTGCAGAATTTGTTGTAGAATGAGTCGCCGTCCTTGACTCCAGCGAAATCGGCAGTGAAGGTAGCAGTGTTTGCAAACTCCTTCTTAGCTCCGTTCTCGTAGCCAACCGAGATCTTATTTCCGGTGTAGAGGCCACGGCTAGTGAGGAATCCACCAGTACCGCTAACTTTGCTGCGTGGGAGGTTGAAAAGCATGCCGTTGTAAAGGGCATCAGGGTCCTGGAAGAATCCGCTGAAGGAAAACTTCTTCAACCATTCTGCGGCGTCCTGGTCATCAATGGTCTTGATGGCAGATGCATTGGCCGATCCACCTTGGACGTCCTCTTCATGAAGGTATTAGCAACATGACCAAATATCATACACAAAACTGGTAAAAGAGAATACCACTTACTCAGAGCGTAGATCTTAGGGAAGTTCTTTCCATTGTCAGAGAGAGACACGAGTGAGCCAAGCTCAGAACGAGTGAAGGCAAAGGTAGCGATGAGATCCATCGCGAGGTTGAAGTGGCCATCGTGTACGGTCCTGACAAGAGCATCCAACTCGAACTGGAATTCGAATTCGTTCTTGTAGGCGTTGCTAGCAGCCTTCTCGCGGATCTTTGCAAGACCTCCCTCGAGATCGGTGCCTGGCACGGCATATCCCTTTGGAGGGTCCTTTAAAAAGTCCTTGGTAGTTTGCCAGTCCCAGAAATACTGCAATCCGTCAATCAATTGCAAGGAGTCGCTTGACTTGAACGGAACTGAGGTCAGACAGGCGTGGGCAAGCTCCGCAGAGACAGTGTAATTTTTGGCTACAAACGCGCATCAGTATGTATTCAAATCACTCGACACACCCCCCAGGCGGGCGTACCATTTGGGTTTTCCGCCTTCTGCTTCCGCTGGGCCTCAGCAACTTGGCCGCAAGGCTCTTCGGCGGCAGCTACAAGGCCAGTGGAAGAGAGCAAAAGGCCAACGAGGGCCTGGTTAAATCGCACCATGTTCCCTGCTCTGGTAAAAGCTCAGGTTGAAAACGATGGGATAAAACGATCTACACAACGAGAGAGTGTAGATTGAGATTGGCAGACAAGAGACAAGGCGCCGCTGTGGAAAACCTGGGGGAGATGGAGAATCAGCCGGTTTTTAAATAACCAGAGCATTGGTCTGGCCACCTCCTCGATCCATCACGGGCTATCAAGGTGCTGGGGACGAAAGGAGACAATTTCCCGGAAGAAGGGAGAGAACTTTGCCTCCATAGCCCGGGGCATTGGGGCATTGGGGCCATATTGCGAGGTAGCGCTGGAGATAACGCAAGGGCAAGGGGAGTGGATTGCTCAATCAGAATTATCCCGCGGGGAAGAATAAACATTCCAGCTCCTCCGTAGTATATTATTGCAGAAATGCAAGGATGGACATCCCCTCGATGCCAGGGGGATCTTTCTCCGCCTGCCCGCACATCGCAAGGAGGACCGGCGCGAGGCTTATGTCTCCATGTTCCGATATATGGGGGAGCGCAGTCCCCAGGCACATCCACTTAGCTGGGAACGACCTAACCACAGGTTAACGAGCCGAGATAAAAGCCAGCCGGGCTGCCGCGACTCACTGCGAAAGGTCTGCGAGCTTGTGAAGATCTCAATCTCCGTGTCGCGGGCTCTATCTCCCGGCGAATTCGGGAAGAAAGTTGCCCATTATTGCGATCACGACGAACACGGGCGGTTGTATAGGCCAGGAAGCTCCTTGCGAATGATCCCTGGATGCCGAATCCCTGAGGTCTACCCCTGATTTCTTCTCGTTGACTGCTTGATAGAACTTGGCCGCTTTTCCTGATCATGGAGTCGACGGCCTGCAACGTCGTATCGAGATGTCGACATCAGTGGGACTTGCCGGGGTTAGACAGGGCACTAACACGATAGCAAGGGCGCCATGGAGTACGAGAACAATTCTGGAATGCGAGTTTCTTAACTTTCGGCCTGGGATAAACATTCTGCAGGGTTTTATGTGCTTAGCAGAAACTCTCGAGGCCTTGACGATGTTAGTCTCGGTGGCCTTTCTCCCTGGGAAGACGGATATCTGATATATCCCGTCGAGGCTTCAGTCGGCTCGCTAAGAACGAAAGTAGCCAGCACCAGATAACCTGCAGGCCGTGTTAGCCGTCTTCTCGCTAAACAGCTAAACAGTTAACAGTACTTCATGTTGTCCTCAAAACGCCGATGTTATAGGTACCGCGGTCGATAACGAAGCGTGGAACTCGTCAGAAGAAATCCCCGAGTTCATTTATATCTTGACGAATTAGAGCAAGGCGAAGATCTATATTTGTATATTTAGGTCCATCGATCTACAATGAGCTTGGAGATCTACAATGCACGGATTAGAGCCTTGAAGATGGGAATTTTCCCGGATGTGCCTCTGAGTGCTTTCTACGAGACCCTCACCAAAAGTCGGCTGAAGTTCTATCAGAAACCACATTTACTAAGTGTATACGCCCGGCCAGGCAGATGAATTAGCCTGAGATATATCTATCTGGATACAAGCGCCAAAGAGACAAAAACGCAATGACATTATGGGAACAGTTCGTACTTTGACATGGATCATATCTAACCCAGCAATATCTCCTATCCCTACCTTGATACAACCGAGAAGAGAAGTATCAGCGTCATTTCCTCCTACAGCTACCTAGTTATATGCTCTTATTATAGATAATCACCTAATCTAGAACATAATTCCAACTGCTTCAAAAGTGAACGCCATGGGTAACTTCAACAAGTGCCTTCCTCGTTGAGAAATGACCTTTATGCTTCAATCCATCTCGATCCAAAGATATTCATTAGTTAGAGGAATAAGATGGAGTTGACAATCCAGTGTTATGCAACACTTATATAGAGCTATATATTTGCAAGCGGCTTTTCGACATTGCACCAGGTCTTCCCTTGGCGCTTCCTCAATATCATCGTCCTTGTTAGACTCGACCAAGATGTCGTCGGCGTAGATGCGTGATTTTCCTCCTTATTTGTTTGAATATACGGATGGGTATACTTATGGCTTGGTGTTTAATGGTTCAAGGGTAGTTAATAGTCGTGATTATATAGGGGAAGGATGGCATTGATTTTCGCAGGGAGCACGATGATCCCCGAAAGCTATTTAGCTCTCTTAAATGATTTGCTTTCTGATATCAGTCGACATTAATACTCCGTACGCGAAACAGCAGTATAAGCTAAGAATCGGTGCGCTGAGGGCAAAGCAAGCTATACAGGACCATCACGACATGTATCTGCGGCCGTAAACCATCGAAATATGATATATTTGGTTGTGCTGATATTTCTTGCATAATATAGTGAAAATGCAGATTCAGGAGATGGATGTCGATATTGCCTAAAGAGGTAAAAAGGTACTCCGGATCAGCCAAATTCCGACGATAGCGAGAAAAAAAAACGCCTCCGAACGGCTGAACCCCAAAGTCCTTCGACTCTGCGGAGTACAACTCCTCTATGCTCAACGCATGTTTGCTACTTCCAGTTGTCGTCTAAATCATCTGATTCTGCGATGTCAGAGACGCCATGCGACGAATATTTACTGGCGCATCTATCGCATCGACCTCACCATCTGGTGACGGGCATGATCTCAATCACTGACCCAGCAAAGCCATCATCTCTTAAACGACGTCCTGGACCATCATCCTTAGGCCTACTCTCCGCCCTGCCTCTCGAGATTCTACATCAGACCCTAAATATATTGGATTTTCAATCCCTGTCCCGGCTCACGCGCGTCTCTCGGCGAGGTAGAAGCGTCGTTGAGTCTCTACCAGCATGGCGTGAGCTCATGAATTATGCACCAGATACGTTAAAAGCACTCGGCCAATCCAGCCTCATCAGTTTCCACTCTGCTGGCAAACTTCGGGCGGTTTTAAGATCCAATGCTTGCGTCTCATGTGGGCAGTTTGGCCCGTTCTTGTTCCTCCCAACATGCGATCGATGTTGCTGCGAGTGTTTACGCTATAACCAGTCCCTTTGGGTGATGACGGCTGATCTCGCAAAACACTGCTTTGGACTCACTTCGCATCAGCTTAAAGAAATTCCCATAATGCGGAGTATTCGTGGAATCTATGACGTTCCGCACGAGCTCTCTCGAAGACGACGTCTGAAGCTTGTGAGCGTCAGAGCCGCGAAGGAACTTTCACTAAGGACTGCGGATACCGATATGACTTGTGGACTACCTAGTAGAAATAATTACAGCCTAAAACATTTCCTGGAGGCCCCCTTAGAACCTCTGCTCGACACCCCGTCAAGGATAGTCGCATATAAATATCCCCCGATGGATCAGTGCAATGGCATGGCGTCTATATGTTTCCCTTATCTGCTACCAGACAACACACTTGAGCACGGCCTCTGGTGTCGGGGATGTTATTTGGTGCCTGACCAGTTTCTGGTTGTGCTTTCGCCCACTCGTCCAATCGATGATTCACGACGGGAGCGTACTGGTATGAGTCTACGAGCTCGATCGAAGAGCGAATTTCTAGAACACGTTATGCAATGTGAGGGAGCGCGCGAAATTCTTCCGGTGCTGAAGACGGGAATACTTTAAAGGCACTTAAAACCATAAAGATGTCATTTCTACTTTACTGGAAAACACCTATGTGTTGACTAAAAACGTTGATTTCTCGCCATATAGCTCTGCGCCCTGAGCAAACCTCCTGCCCTAATATCTGGCCATTTTTTTAAATCGAATCAATCAACGTGTGTGGCGCACACGATATTCGGTCATCGCCTTTCCCTCTGGCTGTAAGTGCCCTGAGCAATAGCTGGGGGGTACGATCCCCCTCTTTTCCGTGACATCGCATCCAAAGCTCGACTCTGACTTGTACAGTCGTTCACACTGCTTGAATTCCCCTTTCTGGAGGCAACCACATGTATACTTTATCTACTGTTGAGTGCACATCTCCGATTTCAGGGAGGGGTTGCTAGGTAAGGCGTAAGCGTTATGTCGAACGTCAAGGGAATTTATCCTTTCATAATTACAGAGAGCACTGATATGTTAATCGGTCAGCAACTCTCACTCGTGGAATAATGGGATGCTAGGCGATTTAAAAGGTGGTTGATGGAAAATCTTTATTATTGTCCAAAAATTCTTTTCTTTACGCACCTAGGATAGCCCTATTTAACAGTTATATGGAGACTGGGAAGGTTGAATTTAACTCTTAATACTTCTACGCTTGCCCTTAGGCCTAAGGATAGATCTACTTTGAAATTGCTCTTTAGCTTATCCTTGGGCTTGACCTGTGACTTTACCCTTAGACTTTTACCTTGTAAAAGTGAAAAAGCACTCTCCTCGTTTGGTGAGAGTTCTAAAGACGATGTATAGCGGTAGGAAGAAGTCCTCTATCTTCCTTGCATCTAGGTTTAAAAAACTACACGATATTGATAGAAGATATACCCTTATATAACCATCTGCTCTAGAGGATATCCAAAACATAGACATCAAGGCTTTAAGCTTAGTAAAGGCCATTTCGATCTCGAAGGACCAGCACGGCCTACCTATACACATAATCCGACCCCCTCACGGCTTAGATGCATGTATGAGGTTCGAAGCCACTATCACAAGCACAGCAGATACCAAAGGTGACCACTGCCCTATTGCCTGGTAGCTTTCCCCGACGGGAAAACCGTTTGTCATGAAGTAAAGTTCGCTGACGACAACGCTCACCACAAACGTAATCGGCGCCAACATGTCAAAAAACAGTTCATTAAAGGCAGCAGAGAAATGGAGGAAAAGTAGTGACCAATACGTGAAGCCTGTTGACTTCGCCTTAAGCTGGTAATTCAGCATAAGAAAGTACCCGCTATACCAGCTTGAACAGGCAACATGATATATATTCCTCGACAAATGAATGTTCAAGGAAAGGTCGAGTTCCTCCATGACTCGAAGAGCATATGCATTCGATGGAGAGTCATTGCTAACGACTGCCGTAAAAATCCTGGATATGGGCAATAGTATTGGGAGATTCAAACATGACATGATTGTGGCGTAGGACCCTTCAAATGCCTTCGAGGGCATCACGGTGATCTCGGAGGGCTGTCGTAGTAACGACTTGCTGCCGAAGCATTTGTAAGTGCAGTTGAATAGACCGGTCTCAAGCTCTGACTGCTGGGTTAACAGCCTCCCTGTTGCAGACCTGCAGGCTGGTTCTATTGGGGACTTGTGATTTGTTAGTACCCAGTTTGCTACCATGAATCCCGTCGCGACCAGTAAACCCCATAGTATCAGCACTGTTCGGGCGCCGGACTCCTGAGCGAATTTCCGCAAGGATGGTGACCAATGGGCATGTATAATAAAGACAAGGCCCGCCGAAGCCAAAATTGTCCAGGCAACAAGAATATCAAGGTCGTATACCAGGCTCTTCGACTTTATGAGTGTAAGTGCGTGGATTGCTGTCGATCCAGCGAAAGACATGGCAGACGTGAGTGTTCCGATGACTAGCCAGGTGTGAGACCGCCCAACAACCGCAAATACCAACGACCCGTAGTATAGCAGCCGTGGTAGGAAGCCATATTGTCCGCTAATCGGGTATACGCAGACGATAGAATCGTCAAGATGAACATTCCCGCCGGCCATCAAGTTATTGTCTGGTACTGATACTGGAGTCGTGGCACTTTTTTCACCAAGCAACATGAGGCCTAGCATATATAACGCCCATAATAGGACATGTAGAATGCATAGTGCAGCTAAGAACCAAAGTGGGTGTTGTGATCTCTTATCGATCAGAGGGCTTGTCATCGCCTCGAAGGCCATGCTATCAGGTAGCAAAGTGATAGCCTTGAAGGTTGAACGACGATTCAACTCCAGTTCATTAAAAATAGAGCGAACGTGGTTATAATCGATTCACAATCCTGCTCGAGATGGCTGGTGTCTTCATGGCTTGCGTTTCGGGCGCAGCCGAGCCGCGTCTACTTCCGCCTCGACAGGGATTTGATCCTTCGAAAAACCATGGCCAAAGAGCTTGGTTGGTGGGCAGAACAGCATAGTTCTGTCTATCTGAAGAGCACCGTTAAAAGTACTCGACATGGCGAGTTCGAGAAAGTAGTTGATACTTAATATCTCCAGTGCCGAGTCAAGCTCCTGATGACTAATATGGCTTCCGACTTCGTCTTTTTGTCCCGACTGGTTGATGACGACATAGACTTGCTTCACCAGCCGTACAGAGTACTTATAAACGCATCTCCTTTTCCCTCTGCTCCAAGTTATAATAACTAAAACTATGTCTCACGACAAGAAAACGACAGCTGAGATGGAAGCTCCCTCAGAAAAGCCTCTGGTGCGAACGCATCAAGCGAATCTCCAGCAGCCTCAAAGCGCCTCACCCAAGTTTGCTCCTCCTCCCCCAAAATCCTTTGACAGCGAGGAAGGACGTGGTGCCTGGTTTGAAAAAGTCCTCGAGGACATGAAAAAAAATACACCCGAGGTAAACGCGGCAACAGCACGAAAGTATGGACCACAGAGTAAGTCTCCTATAACTCTTATTATTTTATTTCTACTAAATAATCATAGTTGTGGGCGAGGGCATCCCATACGACACAGACGCCGATATTGAGTACGACACAGGGGAAAAACGCTCATAATGTCATCCGCTCACTCTTCCTTTATAACCCGACTATTAAAATTTCTCACGTCCGTTGAACACATCCCAGTCACGAACACCACTTGAACAACCACAACAACATCCTTAAAGACTGGGTCCCTCGAAAACTCTGTACTCTACCTCAGTTTCCGCTGTTCACCATTCTACCAACCAAGGACTGGGTCCTTTATGCCGATAAGCGTATTCCTGCGTATGCTTCTCTTAACTACTGTGAGTCCTATTCCCTAATAATATCACTCCGTAATTGTCAGGCTAATTCACAATCTACAATTTTAGATATACCGACGATACGAGCTTCTAGCGAATTGGAGACTTGGCCGCGAAGTAGTAACTGCATTGCCGACAGCGACCTTCTACCTGTGTAGACAAAAATTACATGGCTATGACGACTGTTTTAAAGTCGAAACGGCTGTTCGGAGTATTTAGGACGTGTAGGTATGGGGTCCGGTCACACGCCCGGATCGCCCACTGATGGATGCGAGCATGATCCCACCGGTGCAGCAGTGGATGGCCGGGACAGGCCTCCCCACGCCCAGAACGAGCTTCTCGCGCCGTTATGCTGGCTATGCTGGGTACGGCCGGAGTCAAACACAAATACTGGAGCCTGGCTGCAGGATCAGGGATCGCGTGTCGTCATGGCCGTTGAAACGCACTATGTATCCTGGACGCTTCTAGAGGCTTCTGGAAGCTAGACTCGGCGCACAAGCACGCTGTGTCAACGACGAACGTCGACATGGTCTCCATCATATCGTCGCCGTATGCTCCATATCATAACTGTCTCATATATCTATTGAGTATACTCCGTACGATCCCATCAACATCTATTCTGACCTGGACGAAAATAAGTCGGAAGGCGATGAGTCAGCAACACAGCCCTAACTAACACGAGCCGGGCCGTCGGCTCCGAAGACTCCGCGAGCTCCGAAGTTGCCCCGGAACCGTGCCTTGTATGTGTATTTCGCGTATCTTGCTCTTCGCCAGGCCATACTGCGCGCCAGCTGCTGGAGACGGAGCTCAGGGGAGGCAGACGACGGGCCAGCGTCGGTCCCGGCAGCTCACACTCTCTCCCAGCGTCTCTATCTCGCTTCTGTGCTGCGATCTATAGATATATGCCCGTACTCGGCGGTTCACAGTTCCCCCGGGTCACGAGACCGGCCCGGATGATCCCGCCAATCAGGACCCGCTCTCGTGCCCCTTGGTCTCCACTTCCCCGATCGGGCGATCGAGCGCAAGAAAAAGACACGGAGACTCAGAAAAAGTGAGCTGTCTTAGTCAGAATGTGAGTATAACATCCTCGTTTTCTTTTCTCCTCGACCTCATCCCTTCACTCATCACCATTCTTTACTCCCTCCTTTTTTTCCTCTCTTAATTCTCCGCTGAGAGGCTTGTGGGCGTAGTCACTACGCTCCTTTCTACACATTCACTCATCCTTATCTATACAGCAATCGAGATACCGGTGGATCCGTCACCTCGCGATCACCTCCCTTTTTCAGACCTACTAATAACCCTTTTACCCTGCGCGTTCATTGACGGCTGTAGTCGTCAGATGAACCTGCGTTCTTCTAATCATCCCAGTGCAAAGGTAGGTATCCGTTTCCCCACGGGCTGAGTTGTCGAGTTGGGTGGACTGACTCATTCTTATAGTATCTCCTCTTCGCATTGAAGAGGTCCTCAATAACGTAAATGGTTTTTAAACCATTCACACACCTCGCGCGCCAGACCTTTTCCAAGACTTTTGTCCACGGGTACGCCCAGTCTGTCGTTGCCGCCTCGCAATCCTCCTATGCTCCGTCAGCCTCCTCCCTAAACCAGATCACTTCGATCCCACAGACTGCAAAGTTCACCCGCACTGCGCAGCTTCAAAATGCTTTCCAGAACGCCTCTGGCTCGTCGTCCAACGCTGGTGGTGCAAAGGCTGGCCACGCAGCTTCCACCACTACCAGCGGTGACTCCGGCCTAGCCGCATACTACGCCGCGTGGCAGCATGCCCAGCAGACCGGCGATGACAGTGACTGGAAGCAGTTCCAGTTCACCAAACGCATTGGCTGGAAACCGACCAAGGAAGAGGTCCTAAAGGAGGGTCTAGAGGACTCGGACGTCGACCAACTTGCCGCATCCGTATCGAGAGCACGAAGCCGGAATGAAATCCGCACTTCGAGGAACGTCGAGAGTGCTCCCGTCGACAAGGATGTGAGCGCAAGGGTCGACGAGGCAGTTGCCAGGGAGATCCAGGAGATCCAGGAGGCACATGCCCTCGCAGAGTCGGAATATAATGCCTCCGCCATCGAGTCCGGAAGCGAACTTTTTGACATCGAGAGCGGCGCCCAATCTGATCGAACCCCTGCGTCTTCCGTTCAGGAGGCCATCGTCTCCCCCAGAACTCCCGTGAACGATCACAGTCTGTATGAGAAGAAACAGGGCGAGTCTCGATCGAATACTGTCGTTGAGTTGGCTAGGGACGGAGCACATGCTAAAGTTCCAGCTGCCTTCGAGAACCTCTTGAGAGACGGTGTCAAACCCACTGCTACCGCCTACAATGCTCTCCTCGAGGCTGCAATCCGTCTTCACCCAGAAACGCACAATGCCGTCCCCAAGGCCCTCGATGTCTACTCCGATATGCTCCGTCGAAGCGTCATGCCCAACGAGCAGACGTACAAAATCATCGTTCAACTCTTGTCTACCCGTGCCTTGGACTGCCTCCGCATGGCCAAGGACCTGGAGCAATCACGAGCACGATTCGGTGGTATGGAAGAACCAGGCAAATTCATTTTCCAATCTAGCGAAGTCGAGCACGAACTCTTGACCGAAGACCATTCCCTTCCCATTGCTCTCAAGCTATTCAACGTTGCTACCGCCCGACATGCCGATATTGCTTTCCCGCTCCCTGTCTACCGCTCTCTCCTCACGGCTTGTGCCATGCAGGGAGACATTGACCAGATGATCGAGATATTCGCGCACATGGAAGCTAACAAGGTCGCTCCCCACGCGGCCATGTTCCCGCCTATGATCGATATTTTCTCCTTGAAGGGCGATTTCAAGAGTGCCGTTGAATGCTACAACGAGTACAAAACCCTGGCTATTGCTGATAACAGCGGGATTTTCGGGGTCGTTGAACGTCAAGACGGTGAAGTCTACGCATCTGTCATTAAAGCCTACCTATCCTGTGGAAACGAGGGCGGAGCACGCCGATTCTTCGACAAGATCCGCGCTTCCTTCAACGGCGTCGAGAAGCAGGCAGAGCGTCTCCAGGCTGTCGAAGAGGTCATCGTCAAGGACGGTTTCGTCCAACACTTCCTCAACAACCGCAACTATGCTTCAGCACTGCACATCGCCCAGACTCAACTGCAAGGTCAAGCCCTAACAGATGCGGCTTTGAAAATCTGCATTGCGTCCGCTGATGCCAACGATATATCCACTGCAACCAGCGCATACAATCTCCTCACCGTGGATGCTGCCAGCTCCGTTGAGCCAGCTATCGCCATGCTAGCCCTTCACATTCGCCAGGGCAGCTTGGACTTGGCCAAACCTTTCTGGGATGTTCTCTCCTCTTCTTCTCGTGTCACTGCAAGCTTCATCCAGCCTGTAGCCATGTATACCATCGCACTGTTGAAGAGCGGACAAATTGAAGAAGGCCTTATGGACGCCCGAAGTATGTTCTCCCGCATTCGCAGCGCCAACGCCAGCTCCACCGCCAACGAGCAGAAGCAGCGTATCCGCGAAGAGATTGATGAGGCTATGGACTTACTTGGTCGCGTTCTTATTCAAGCTTCAGCACCGCTCTCGCCCCATTCCGCCATGACACTGATGTGGTGTATGGTTGAGAATGGTGGACTTGTCTCGCCCGTCGCTGAGTATGTGGTTGCCAGTCTAGGTCCAATGGGTATTTCTCACTTGACTGCTAGAGACCTTACTCTTGCCATGCAAGTACAAGCTGGCATGCTGGTTAATGGTTCAACGCTATTCGATGCTGCCCACCCACTCCGCTTTGTCCATATGCTCGAGGTCGCCATGAACACTGGCATTCGCCTGGATGAATACACCAAGCAGCTACTTGACCAAGGTGTTGCAAAGTTGGGTGATGTCCGTTCAGACATTGCGCAGAAATGGCATCACTATCTCCACGGAAGCGCTCCTACATTTGTCACACCACAATACAATGCACCTGCACCGGCAGCACCGCAACCCCAGGCCCAACCCTCACCTAGACTCAAGCCAACGAGGCCAGAAGACTCGTTCGACCCATACGCCCACTCCACGGACTTCAGAGGCTCATCGATAATCGCCGAGCTGCTAGAGAACCCACGCGGTCGTACCGAGGACCATCTTAACGAGGCCATGATCAAGTTCAAGAACATGCGCCGAATTGGTCGCCACCCTCGCTACATTACGTATGCTAAGCTGATTACTGCTGCTGCTAAATGCGGACGCATGAACATGGCACATGAGATTCTAGGCATGGCTAAGCACGATGTTCCACTGATCCCACAGTACAATGCTGTCAAGTATGGTTGGACCTCTATCCTGGACGCCATGGTTGCTGCTTGCCTGACTACCGGTGAGCGTAACCTGGCAGCCAAATATCACCAGGAGTTGTTGAACATGGGTTCTGCTCCATCCGCTAACACGTTCGGTCTCTACATCACAACCCTAAAGGAGTCGACCAAGACCTTCGATGAAGCCACCGAGGCCGTCAAGGTGTTCCATCGAGCGACATCTGAGGGCGTCGAGCCAACCTCATTCCTCTACAATGCCTTGATTGGTAAACTAGGAAAGGCTCGCCGCATCGATGACTGCCTGCTCTACTTTGCTGAGATGCGCGCCAACAACGTCCGACCCACCAGCGTCACTTACGGAACCATCGTCAATGCCCTCTGCCGTGTCAGCGACGAGCGCTTTGCCGAAGAGATGTTCGACGAAATGGAGTCAATGCCAAACTACAAACCCCGTCCAGCCCCTTACAACTCTATCATCCAATACTTCCTCAACACAAAGCGTGACCGCTCCAAGGTGTTAGCATACTACGAGCGCATGAAATCCAAGAACATCCAGCCAACAATGCACACTTACAAACTCCTTGTTGACGCCTACGCGTCTCTAGAGCCCGTCAACATGTCTGCTGCCACAGCTGTTCTGGACTCTATTCGTGCTTCCGGCCAGCTTCCTGAAGCTGTACACTACGCTTCTCTCATCCATGCTCGTGGATGTGTACTCCATGACATGGCAGGGGCCCGTGAAACATTCGACTCGGCCCTCTCTCAACCCCACCTCCGCCCACAAGCATGCCTTTACCAGGCCCTCTTCGAATCGATGGTAGCTAACCACCAAGTCTCTGACACCCCTGCTGTGCTAGCCGATATGGCTGCCAACAAGGTTGCTATGACCGCTTACATCGCCAACACACTTATTCACGGATGGGCTGCGACAGGCAACGTCCGCAATGCCAAGGCAGTGTATGATGGTGTAGGTCTTGAGAGACGCGAACCAAGCACATACGAAGCCATGACGAGGGCATTTATGGCCGTTGAGGACCATGCCGGCGCTGACCATGTGGTGCGCGAGATGATGTCTCGCGGTTACCCTTCGGCAGTTACCGGGAAGGTCCTAGATTTGGTCAACGGTGGACAGCCCGCGTAGGCTCAAACCGTTTAAACTATCTATGTGCGATGCAACGAAAAATATACCCTCGTTGCATCCACATAATTTTTCCCTTTTCCTTTGTTTGAAACCCGAAAAAAAAGAAAGAAAACCCGATTCGAGGATTAAAAACTTCCTCGCTTTACGTGATTGAACATTTTATTCAAATTATTCCCCATAAAAAGATATACCTTTTCCTTCTGTCTCCGTTGTTATCTGATTCATGCATTTCCCTGTACCATACACAGCGGCCGGCGTTTTTCTGTTAATTGGGACTTGTTTGAATTTCAATGCTTGATTTCCTACCATCCCTCGGCTGAGAGGTTGAAGATTTTAATTTAATTTAAGGCTGGTTGGGCTGGTCTTCCCACATCCGCGAGACGGCGTTTCAAGCAGTCGGTCTCGGTCATATTTACATTACTTTGACATAGAGCTTGATATTTGATTGAATTGGCTCTTTTGAATTGTGGGAAGGGAGGAGGATTTGGGATGCGAATTGCACAACCGAGGGTCCTGGTGGGAATGGTGTTTTAACCAAAAAAAAATCGGAGCGGCGTTATTTGAGCGCAGGCCGCGGTGGTGTTGTGCTGTTTTCTTTGACATATTCTTTTTGGCCGGTTCGCGAGGAGGTGGTATCCCGGAACCCGAGCACATAGACAACTCTCTACTCCATAGATCTTGAGGAGAAAAAATATAAAAAAGATTGTATAATATATTTTACTTTTGCCGGTGTAATAATTTGACAGTTATATAGATGAGTTATCGCCGAGATTCGCCGACTGGCCTGACATCATCCCGTAATTCCGCGTGTGACCAGCAAAAAAGAAGAGAGAGACCTCGTCATTCTTCCGTTTCTCTTCTTTTCTCGCTCTTTTCCTTTTATCTAGATATATTTCTCAGCGCTACGGTGTACTATTACCGCTCAGTCCTCATTCCAGTGCTGAATACGTTTCCTCAATTGGAGGTTCCCCTCTATCCATTGATGCGGGGTGGAATATAACATCTACCAGACAACGACGGGGGAAAGGAACAAGCAGCGCTGTGGTGTAACTTATGCACACTACGCTCCCTAGAAGGAGAAACGTAATCCAACAGATCTACAGTTCAATTCGACCAGCTACTCCTCCGCTAAGTCTTGCTCCTACGAGGATGACGCTAGATAAGATGGATGAGAGTGAATCGGCTTCTGCTGCGCAGTACCATCGACATCCAAAGAGATTGATTTGTATACTCCCTTTTCACTCCTTGTAACTTTTGTGTTAATATCTAATGGTAAATAGTTGCACCGGGTGATATTGCTGCTCCCCCGGCGGAGGGTGCTGCTCCATCGACGCAGAAAATAAATATCATGCCTGAAGACATAACGGCCACAGGTCTGCCTAAACGCTTACTGGCATCGTTGGACGAACCAATCCCCTCCGGCGCTTCAACACCAGTCGCCAACGCGGCCGTCGTCTCGCACCCGTCTCGCGCGCACCAATTCGGCACAAACCCGCCTCTTCTCTACTCCCATCTACATGCTAACCCACAGCACCAGTTCCATACCTGGTTCAAAGATGCAAGGCTTCCCGCTTCCTCTGCGCCGGAGACATGTACTTTAGCTACTGTCAGCATGCCCGCCGGCCGCCCGAGTGCACGTGTCGTGTATTTAAAGGAACTCGACGAACGGGGATGGGTCGTCTATAGCAACTGGGGCAGCCGAGCTGGTAAAGGTGGACAGGTATTTGGTAATGACAGAGACGGAGACGAAGAGGCCATGTCTCTATTCGATGGATCTGAGCCCCGATTGCAAGAAGGAAACAGATGGGCTGCGTTGACGTTCCATTGGCAGAGCGTTGAACGACAGGTTAGGATTGAAGGGTTGATTGAGCCGCTGTCCAAGGAAGAAAGTGAGACGTACTGGCGGGTTAGAGAGAGGGGAAGCCAGATCGGTGCTTGGGCAAGTCAGCAGAGTAAACGGCTCTGGTCGAACGATGGAGAAGGTGCTGGAGAAGGGAATGATGACGGTCGTTCCGTTCTTGAGAACCGAGTGAAGGAGATGGAAGCTAGGTTTGCGGATGTCAAGGAGATACCATTGCCGCCATTTTGGGGCGGAGTTCGTCTTGTTCCTGAGTCAGTGGAGTTTTGGCAGGGGAGGAAGAGTAGGTTACACGATCGATTTAGGTATGGGAGACTTCATGGCCCAGATGAGGTGGATGGAAACGAGAAGACTTTCAAGTGGAAAGTTGAAAGATTGTCTCCCTGAGCTGGCACTGTAGGATTCCTACGAGCTTCAGGATGTAGGTTTCCATGGAGCGGAGAGATAAAGTGTATCATCTAGAGATAGAATCGAAATATGATTACCTATTAAATCATCTTAGTAGTTCAAAAGTGTCTTGTAGGGTACGGAGCAACAGGTGTGAGAACCGAAAGACGGCATACGAAGGAGCGTGTGTCCCCTCAGAGTCATCCATCCTGACCTCGTATCTTGTCCTAAACTCCGCCTACCTACCTACTAGGTAGGTACTAGGTACCTAAGGTAGGTACTCCTTAATATCCAGGTGATGTCCCGTTTATCTGATTTATAACGGAGATAAGATTAACGTATCTCACCACTCGATGACCGCCACCACTCGATGACCACCCCAACAAAAATCTTCATCTCGACAACCACCTATCTTTAACCACCCACAACATGCCTAATGAAGAAGCAATTGCTTGTGCGATTGAAGATTTGAAATCGCAGGACGTCCCTAATTACGCACAAACAGCCAGAAAGTGGAAAATCGATCAGAGGACTCTTGCGCGTCGATATTCAGGCAAAACAGTGTCCAATAAGGAAGCCACCTCAACTCATCGCAAAAAGTTAACAGATACTCAAGAGGAAGTCCTTTTACAGTATATCGAACGTTTATTGAATAGAGGCCTATCTCCTACACCTCAAATCATCGCAAATCTCGTTCTAGAGCTCACCAAACAGCCAGTTGGCATCAATTAGGTATCTCGATTTTGCAAGAGGCATCAGGCCCGGATAACATCAAGATATCTTCGAACGATCGATCAATATAGGCATGTTGCGGATAACTCTGCCCATTTTGAGCATTTCTATGATCTTGTAAGTGTTTAAATATTTGTTATTTATTAGATATCTCGTTACTAATACCCTCTTCTTTAGCTAGGGAAGGTGGTTGATAAATATAATATTACTCCTAGTAATATCTATAACTTTGATGAGAAAGGCTTCCTAATTGGGCTTGGATATGCAGTAAAACGCGTAGTCCCTATCCATTTGCTAAAGAATAAGAGGATAACTACCGTTTATGATGGAAATAGGGAATTTATCTCTCTACTTGCTGCTATCTCTGCAGATGGGGAAAGGATTCCTCCTACACTTATTTATAAGGGAGAAGGAGATCTACAAGACACCTGGTTAGATAACTACTCCCCAGAGGAACAAACTGCATATTTTACAGCATCACCAAACGGTTGGAGCTCTAATAATTACGGCCTAGAGTGGTTAGAGAAAGTCTTCGATAAACATACAAAGATAAAGGCCAGTAGGGCAAGGAGGCTCCTTATCCTTGATGGGCACTCTTCTTATATTAATATGCGATTTATTGACTACGCTGATCGAAACCGTATCCTTCTTGCCATCCTTCCTCCCTATTCAACTCACCGTCTCCAGCCGTTAGATGTTGGGATATTTGGGCCACTAGCTAGTGCATATTCCTAAGAAGTCAACAACCTAATACGGGGAGGCCTCGGATATCTCTCAATTAGGAAGAGAGACTTTTGGAAGCTCTTTTATACTGTATAGTGTAAAGCTCTTACAAAGGAGAATATTTAGTCTGGCTTTAGAGCAACGGGTATCTATCCTCTTGAGCCACAGAGACAGCTGCGATATTTCCAGCAAGAACGGCCAATTACTCTAGTAAATGCAGCTGCAGAGCCTTCTACTCCTATTATGATATGAGGCCTCCGCCGGATAAGCAAAAAGGTGTATCTCCGCCAGTCTCTTACAGAAAGAGACTATATCCAAAAGATAATTCGAGCTAGTGAGCAACTTATCTTTAATAATGATATTTTACGGTATGAAAATCAAGCTCTTAGCGGTGCTTTGATTATTGAGAAGCAACGAAGGAAGAGAGGCAAAGGATTGGGCCTTTTTGATAAAGAGAAAGCCGGCCAGGCCCAGTTCTTCTCTCCTTCCAAAGTTAATGCAGCAAGGAAGAGAGCTCTAGATATCGAGCAAGAAAAACAGGCCCAGATAGCTCAGGCCAAAGAGTTAAAGCTTCAGCAATTGATATATCGCGATACAAAGGCTCAAGAGGCTGCAGAGAAGAAGGCCCAAAGGCTTAAAGAGCAGCAGGAACGGAAGGAGGCCCGTGAGAAGGCCCAAATAGAGGCAGCTGCTCAGCGCGAGCAAGCAGCGCTAGAAAGGAAGCGTAAGGCCGGTGAACAGGAAGCCCAGCGAATGGCTAAGAAGGCCAAAAAGGCCCAAATCAACGCCCCGAGCCCTATCTCACCTTCCAAATTAGGAAAGAAGAAGAAGTCACCCACAAAGGTGGCTCCAATCGATCCTGTCCCTTCATTACCCAATTTCTTATCCCATGGCAGAGAAACACGTTCTGGCCGAACTATCAAGCCCAACACTCGTTTGTTTTCCTAATCTAACTAATTAATATGTAAACTAGAGCTCTACTATCGTTACTTAATATCTAATTTAATTTGTTATTCGCGTTGTTGTGGATATATTAATACATGTAGGGGGGGTGGTGATATCGGTGTTTATTTTGATGGGTGGTCATCGAGTGGTGGCGGTCACCGAGTGGTGAGATACGTTATCAATCAGATAAGATCTGCCCAGCCTGGAACTTCCGCCTTTTCTTGACTTTGCTCCGTCGTCAATTCACTCCATCGTATACACGGCACACGCAAGCCTTATACTGGCCAGATGGCCCCTAGGCCGCTAGATCCTACGAGGATGCTCGCGTTATCAGATGAACTTGGTGGAGCAAAGCCACATATTTACGAAGGCCCCATGCAGTCGGAGTTTGCAGCAACGGCACAACCATCTCCGCCGACCATAACTCGGCCGAACATATATAATTTGGCCAGGCTGCCAACGGTGGACGTGGATGCCAGTACTTCGATTCCCTCCCTGAATTATACGTCCCTGATAGAAGGGTATCTCTCCATATTCTGTTGTCTTCTTGCTTTTTGACAAGTCAATCATGGCGAGAGCAAGGACAGTCCAGACCTGCGAGGCCTGCCGAAAGGCCAAAGTGCGCTGCGACAGAACAAAGCCTCAATGCTCGCGTTGCCACAAGACCGGCCGAGAATGTTCATACCTCAAAGAAGCTAATAATATATCGCATGGATCCTCGTCTGTATCTTATACTGCATTATCTGATCCCGCTAGCCTCGATCAGGTCGAAGAATGGTTGGCGGACCTGAATAACGTCACACCACAGTCGTTCGATGCTACTCCGAGCTCAGATGCGAGTGAGCCTCGAGGACTCTTTGATGCCTTGGATGTATGAGATACCTCTGTCTGTCCTTATTTAGGCTTATGGCTAATAGTGCTGAAGGAAAATATACCCCTATCTCTGAATCCAGCATGCATTCCTCTGCATTCTCTGACGGAGGCTGGGCCACAACACTGGGTACCACGCAAAAGGAAGCGAACTACAATAACTTGTGTTCGCTGTCGCCGTATGAAGGTACGCTGTGACCGCCGGTTGCCTTGTGGTCGTTGCTCCAAAATAGATAAGGCCGACGAGTGTGTTTACGAAAAACCTGAAAGGACCGTCGATGATGATGGTCTGCTTTCACGGCCCTCTAGTGATATCCCTCAAAACGCACTAGTCACGCATCGAATATGGAGATCGAAATTTCGCACAGGGACACATTGGTCCTGTCTGATTCAAGATGTACAGCTGAACATTTCTCTAGTCTCGTGACAGTATAACTCTCTGATTATTTGCTGTGGCTAATGATGTATAGATGGAGAAACTCTCTACACCTACCTGCTTTCGGAACAAGGGCATCATCCCCGAAGAAGAGATGACTTCGCTTGAAGCAATCTCGGCAAACTACCCGTTCGGTGAAAAGCCTCGTCGTTCAAAATCTACAAGGAAGGCGATGTTGGCTTCTATCCCCCATCGGTCAGTTGCCGACAAGTTCGTTACGGCATATCTTGAAATAATTGAGACGTCACACCGACTCCTTCATGTTCCAACCTTCAAACTACAAGTTAAAGCGTTCTGGGATCAACCCAGTGCAGCGGATGATGGCTGGCTAGCTCAATATTTCACAATTCTTGCCCTTGGTTGCGAGGCCCATAACGCAGATGCGTCAGATACGACGGAGTCTTACCCAGAACTACCGCATACGCTACTAGCCGCTGCCGAAACCTGTCTAAGGCTTACACCATTCATGTATCGACCTACACTGGCTAACCTCAGAACCCTATGTCTCATAGTTATTGCTAAACAGATAAATACTATGTCATGTTCAGAGTATGAGGCCTGTTGGCCACTCACCGGACTTATAGTTCGCCTAGCCATGGTGGTGGGCCTGCATTCCAGCAATAGCAACAAGGTCTATTCACCCTTTCATGCAGAGATGAGAAATCGTCTGTGGGCGGCGATATGTTTCATGGACCTCAAACAATCATTACTGTCGGGAATGCCACTCCAGATCACGACTGATACATTTACATGTCTTCCTCCAGCCAATATAAATGAGGATGAAATATACGAGTCTTTCGACGGCGAAATCCCAACTCGAGGGTTTCCAGAGAGGGCAGATTCCAGTATCCTCGTCGTTTTATATGATCTCTTCCCACTGGTGTCGGAAATACTGAGGAAGGTGAACTCGGCAGATGCCTCCTTTGAATACGAAGACGTCATAGAATACGACCGACAACTTAGGTACAAGATGAAAGAATATGATTTAATCTTCCAGACACCCCCAAAACGGCATCCGGAATCTACAGGATCATCGTCGGGCAGAGAAATTGCTGATTTTGAAAGGGTCCTTCTAAACGTCTACTTCCGTCGAGTCCTACTCACCCTCCACAGCCATTTTGCAAAATTACCACAGGCATACGCTCATTATCCAGTGGCTTACTGGTCATCTTTAGAGTGCTCGTTAGCACTGCTCGCGCAGCAGCGAGAACTCTGTGAACAGGCAGTGCACAATTGCGGATACTCTATGTGGTTTTCTGGCATCTTTAAGCAGGATTTCTTCACCGCAGCAATGACTTTATGCTTTCACCTCATAAAGAACGACTCGCCGCTTGAGTTACCCGCGGAGCATCTGTGTCAAATTCAAGCTAGAGAGACGGTTCTCGAAACACTAAGGTGTTGTAGGGATCTTTGGGCAAGGGATAAGGATAACTCGAGCTGTCATGGCAGGGCTTGCCAGGTAGTAGATAATTTAGTACAATATTTGGAGGGAACGTCCTAGGCGAAAAGGGAACGGTTCTGATATGCTCTTCGGCAGTTACGTTAATATACCCTTGCAAACTGCCTTCATATAGTACTAATGTATAATAGCACTATGCTCCTCTCACTCCTTTTATAACGGCAAGTATATATGCCGAGGATAGTTTAACCACTTAAAACAACAACGATAGAACATAGTTAAGTGGACATGGAGCAAAAGCTGACATGCTAGGTGAATGATAATACGAACCTCGTCATTAGACAGTACCATATAAGTATCCTCTATGTAGGTGCAACTTCCATATGATAGAAAGCGAGCTTAAGATATGATAAAGCTCAATTTGGCCAAATAGTCTAAGGGCAATTATTGGCCGTAGTATGCAATTACATATAGATATCAACTGATGCAAAATTACTTCTAAAATTGAGATATATTAATGTACCCCTAAAAAGTTCCTCGGTGTAATTTTCTCAAAAGGGCTATTTCAGTAGCACTATAATAGGAGTCAAAACTAGCTCTGATCGTTGCGAGATGAAAAAGTCGGCGGCGTTAGGGGCATCGTGAAGGTCGTGCAGAGATAACAGGAACTCTTGGTAGATCAGTCAGCCACGTACCCCGCAAGGTTAGTCGGGATCTTAATGATGAATATAAAGGATACGAACTTCCCAAATATTTAGAAATGATTGTTCATCCTCCTGTGGAAGGTGGATTTCCTATTTACTTGAGCTGTGTTGAGCGTTGGGATTGTCCGTCTTCTAAAGCCTTGTAGACAACTTCACCATGTTGTCGACTCGAGGCAAGAAGCTCACTGGAATGCTCGATGAGCCATGGCGATTCCCACTCAGCAGAGTAGCTATGTTTAATGCAACTTCGAATCCGTCTGGATTGATATCATTTGGCACGGCTGAAAATGTATGAAACTTTGGGGACTATGAATATAGAGTCTGTGCTGATGCCCATAGTCCCTTGTCTATGACGAGCTGACGGCCTACGTCAATAGAAATGTTAGTGATGCCTTATTTTCACTCTCTAGTTTTAGTATTAACCAAATCATGGCATCAGGTGCAATTCGACAAGTCGGTGTGGTCCTACGGCTACAGCTCGGTTGGGGGTAAAGAATTCCCGGCAGCTATGGCGGGCCATATCAACAAATATTTTGACCCGATTGTGCCTGTAAAAGGCAGCGATATACTTGCAACGAACTCCGTCCCTACACTGAGCGAGCTACTTGCATTCACTCTGGCAGACGCAGGGGACGCAATTCTGCTTAGTCGCCCGGTTTATGGGAGATTCGAGATCGATTGGGGAAACAGGCCAGGACTGAAGACCATTTATGCTGATACCGAAGCAGTTGAGAGCTTCACCCCGGCAGTTGCAAGGAAGTATGAAGAAGCCTTGGTTGCTGCTGAAGCTAGGGGTGTGAAGATACGTGTACTAATAATTGTTAATCCACACAATCCTCTTGGTAAGTTTTAATCTATAATCACCAAGGAATTCGATACTGATGGGAGCAGGCCGCTGCTATCCTCGTGAGACACTTATCGAAATATTCAAGTTCTGCCAGAAGCATCAAATTCATCTAGTTAGCGATGAAATATATGCGCTCTCCGTTTTTAACTCCGGTGAAAGTGGAACGGTGCCGTTTACTTCCACTCTCAGCATTGATCCCACGGGACTGATTGATGAGAAGCTCCTCCATGTCATCTATGGAATGAGCAAGGTGAGACTCCTATTGTCCAATTTCACTTTGGCATTATAATAACTGGCGCAATTCATAGGATTTCTCTGCCCCGGGACTTCGGATAGGCTGCTTGATCAGTAAAAATCCACAGGTGCAAAAGGCTGTCCGCTCAACTTCGTAAGTTTGTTCGAGTAATAGTATTATGCACTGAGAGGCTGACGTAGGCATCTCAGGCGACAGAACAATCCATCGGCGGTCTCTTTATCAATTGCATCGGCGATGTTGAATGATGAAAAGTTTGTAACTTCTTTTCTCCAGAGCTCTAGAAAGCGACTGGCAACCTGCTACCGCTTCGCAACGGGGCTCCTTCGCAAGAACAACATTCCCTATCTGCCAGGAACGTGAGTGACAGCCTCTTCTAATGTTTATATGTCGAAGTAAAGTGACTAAACATAGGCTTCGGAGGATAGAAACGCGGGATGCTTCCTCTGGGTAGATCTGTCCCGACACCTGCCACCCAGCACCACTTCTAAGCTGATGTCCCAGAAAGACAGGGAATTTGCTCTAGCACAGAAATTGGTTGATAGCGGTGTATTTCTCCATCCTGGAGAAGAACATTCCAAGGATCCAGGATGGTTCCGACTCGTGTTCACTCACAGCGAGGAAGTCGTAGCCGAGGGTATAAAGAGGTATGAATTCACTCCACAAGGCGGGAAGAGAACGAAACATACTAAGTGATAATGCAGGTTGAGTAACGCCCTCACATCTTTGCCATGGGCGTTGGGAAGAAGGATGGATCACCGCAGAGGCGACGGAAGCAAATTATAGAAGAATAGAAGACGGAGTAAATCGGGGTGTCACCAAATGTGCTGACACAGGTGGTGCCCTTTAAACATAATTTCATGTGGCCCTCTAGGTGGTTAGTTTATCGCCGCTTGAGAATTAGGATATAGCCACTGAAATTGATATTGATAGAGACTAGCCATTACGCCAGTATCCTGGGTTTTGCTGCGAGAGAGAGTCATAAGGTAACAAGGGTGGTCTCCGGTATAGTTCGTACCACCAATGAGTCTCCTCCAACATGTCATACATCTCAACATAATTGTCAAATTCGAAATACATCCACCCAACATCTTCCTCTTCGTTGTCTGTTTCACCATCCTCAAAATCAGGGTGTATAATATAGTCTCTTTCTGCAGGGTCTCGCGCACCAAAGTGTTTTGCCAATAACTTCACAACCGGGACGTCCATATGGTCAACAGACTCCAGGCAAATATCATCAACAAAAAGGCAAAAGTTATACCGTGTACCTAACCCATCCTCTCGCCCCTTACCATGAGGATGATTCACGAGCGTCAGCTGCAGCTCAGACTCGGTTGGTGTAGTAACCATGATATCTGGTAAAATATCAAATACCCAAGAAGTAAAATGGTCACGGATATCGTGAGATGTAGCACCATCATATTTTGCTATATCGTCCATAATAATCATCTCATGGCGAGGCAGTAGGTCCTCGCTCCTCTTCTAGAGTCTCGGTTATCTCGTCGCGTAATTTTTGAAGAATTGTCTGCCAGGCATCCTCGTTATTATACGAGCATCGATAGACCACAAAGCCCCAAGTAGTAGGTTGCTTTAGAGCAATGTCGCCAAGCGATAGCGCAATGCCCTCGAGGGTTTGAGGAGGAGCTGGTGTTGTCATTTTTCAGTAGATCGTTTTAATGGTCAGGACTGAGGCCGTAATGGCTGTTGAACTGGAGGTGTTAGGTTTGACTCCAAATTTTTCGGTTAAACAGATGATTATTCGACATGCCTGATATAGAGGAAACGCCCTGACGGCTGCCTAAACATTGAAGCCACTGTGATTTCAGCCAGGTTTTAATCCAAATTCCCTGGCTCTGCATAGCGTGCTCGCTGGCCTGCGTAGTAGCCAATCAAGCATAGGGGAAAATAGGGGGTTTTCGGAACTTTAAATATATTTGTGAGGCAGTGAGGCTATAGACGCTGCAATAATACTGAATGGCTAGATATACGCGGTTTTCGGTACCTGTCTACAGAAATGAGGAGACATATAAAACCAATTACTACTTCGTACTGTGGTGTAGGATAGGTAGGGTGCTAGTATCGAAGACGCAGCTGATCAGGGTGATAGAAAGAAAGAATATGGAGTATTCCTAGTTGAATATAAAGAAGTTTGAGATGAAGGAAAAAAAGGGTTGATATCGTAAAAGATTAGATAAGATCAAAAATACAATCTAACAATGACATACAACTAATACCACGCCATTTTGATACTCAAAACGGCATCGATACAACATCAATACATCACCAACCGTAAAGTCCAAAAAGACAACGCTCAACAACCCACGATGTTTCCCTAAGAACGCATAATCCACCACCAACACGCCGCCTGAGATGCCCGGCATGCGGTCGACGCCGCTATCCTTACTCAGGGAGTCCCTACGGTCTGGGACATTTTCACAATCCAGCTCATTCCGGGCATCCAGTCGTTTACGCAACTTTTCATCCCAACCGTTTCCTCGGCCATCGAGTCAGCAACCGCGAGCTAGGAGCAATGCATTCGTTTGTCTAGTATGCCAATTGCGGGCGCAGTCAAGGCTTTACTCTACTCAGAATGATAAGGGAACACAGGGGGGAAGTGTGAGGAAGGATACACCTAAGGACGGGGGGGAGACGGCTGCAGTAGATGGCCCCGAGGTGGTGAAGCCATCGGCTTCCAATACAACTCAGCTCCCATCCCAGGAGGAGCGTCTACGTTCCAATCTTTCAAAGAAGTTTGAGGATTTGATGGATAACATGCAATCGAACATCTTCGTCGCTGGGCAGCACTTAAACGACCTGACCGGATATACGGCAATTGAGAAATTGAAGCAGGAGATTCGGGTTCAAGGTATGTTTATTATAAAGTCACTTTTCCAGTCGATTTCGATATAGCATAATCTAACTATTTGGAATATAGAGGAACTTGTTCGCCATACCCGTGCCAAAGTCCGGGAGGCCAAGGAAGCGTATTCATCTGCTATCAACTGCCGGTCAACTTCGCAACGCGAGGTCAATGAGCTCCTTCAACGAAAACACGCCTGGACCCCCACAGACCTCGAACGTTTTACATCTCTTTACCGCTCTGATCATGTAAACGAGCGAGCAGAAATAGAAACGCAAGAAGCGCTTTCAAACGCCGAGCGTGAAGCCGAAGAAGCGACCGCTGAGCTGAGCAAGAATATATTGACGCGGTACCATGAGGAGCAGGTGTGGTCTGATAAGATCCGGCGTATGAGTACCTGGGGAACCTGGGGGTTGATGGGTGTTAATGTGCTGCTGTTTCTGATCTTTCAGATTGCTGTTGAACCCTGGAGGAGGCGGAGGATGGTTAAAGGGTTTGAAGATAAGGTTGTGGAAGCGCTGGAGAGGGAGAATAACCGTCCTGTTGGAGAAGGTTCACCGGCAGTTGATGAAGGGAAAGGAGTTTCCGACGCTGAGAAGGATGGCGGTGTCACAACTGTAGCAGCATCCGATATACCTGAATCAGCGGATAATGTTGAACCTGCTCTAGAGACGGCGGCCATGGAGGAACCATCCGATCAGGTTAAGCCTGCAGAGGAGACTCAAGCGCCAACTCCGGAATTGCCGCCCCTGACCCCCATCCTTCCACCGGATCTTGACCTCGCACCCGAATCGTGGGGTAAGACCACCAGGGCATTCTTCACTGAACGACGGGTTACGCTCTCACAGCGTGACTTGACCACTGTGGCATTGGAGAGCGCTGCAGTGGGAGCAGCGGTGATGGGAGGAGTCCTGATTGCTTTCTTTCGGCTAGGGTGAATGAACCAACAGGGCCATCTACGAGGGTTATCGTGCAGTCACGATAAGTTGGATAGAGCTACGAGCAAACCCTTCGAGCCTGGATAAACATCACGTAGACTGTATATCATTTGTACATAGAAAGCTTTAAAAAAGCAAATTCTCTCTAGACATGTGTAGAATATTAGAAAGAGGACCATCTTCCTTTATCGATCTGAACTTTCTCTAACCTTCCATGCTCATTATTTCTATCAAAAAAATTCCTGTAAATTTTAGTTCGGGGGAGGGGTGAGAAATACATGAAAGCGGAGGAGGGCTTTGTATATGGAGAAATAATACAAGGGAAACTGGAGATGCAGAAAAACGAAAAGACTAGAACAAGTCTTGCATAGAGCAGGTAGGTAGGAACATAGGAAAACGGGGAAGTTATACAAGTATGGACAAACTTCCAAGCAAGATCAAGAAGTCAGACGGCCCAGAGAAGAATTGTACTTTCCATCTATAACGAAGAAACCACTACCTCCCATATTCCGCGGATCAAGGAAATAGAACGATAGGATGACAAGTAGAAAATAGGCCAAAGCGACGCCGGCCGTTTTTGTGTTTATCTGGGTCTACTTTCCCACAGCTGAACCGCACAATCATTGCTGAAAGTTAGAGTAGGTGGGTGGGTGATGATCGAGAACGGTCCGCTTTAACCGATGACGAGAGTGTCATCAGTTGGGAAGTCATACGTGGGGACTTCCAAGTTCAATGGGGCAGGACCCTTTCGAATTCGGCCGGAGATATCGTAGTGGGAGCCGTGGCAAGGACAGAACCAGCCGCCAAAGTCACCAGCTTCACCAATTGGCACACAACCAAGATGGGTGCAGACACCTATATGATAACAAGTGGGCGTTCGTTAGACAAGACGATCCTGGCTTCTAGATATATCAATGGCGCGAGCTATCTTACCCAACATGATAAGCCATTCGGGGTTCTTGACACGGTCAGAATCTGGCTGGGGGTCTCGGAGAGATTCCCAGCTGGTCGACTCGGCTTCTTGAATTTCGCTGGCCGTTCGGTGACGGATGAAAACGGGCTTTCCTCGCCATTTGATGATGACCTAAAGTGGTACCGTAAGTATGGACATATATAGTATCGCAACCTGAAACCCAGGTCCCGATGCGAAGTGATCTGAGATATAACGTACGTTCTTGCCCTCTGGGATCGTGTTAAGAGCGATTTCGACCTTGGCCTGAGCCAAAACATCGGCGGAGGCGGACATGTTGACAAGGAAATCTGATAATGCATCCAAAAGTCAGCTACCGGCCACAACGAACATCCATTGTCTCCCCATCTCCCCAATTGACCGTAGCATCAGACAAAACGCACCTTGCACAGTAGCCTTAGCGCCAACAGCAGCCATCATGCCCATGGTACCGACGACGAAGTAGGAGAAGGTCTTGTTGGTGCCTTCACGACGGGGGCTGGCGTATTTGCCGAAGCTGGGGATCTTCAACGTCGAGGGGGCAGCGTTGCCTCTGCCGAACGGGCTATCGAAGGAAGACGTCTGAGCAGCATCTGTGGCTCGTCCTCGTCGCTGCTGGGTGACGGACGATGCAGCGAGGGCGCGAGGGACGACGTTGGCGTGCCGGGCACACGCCCGGAGCGAGCTGGCGGAAGAAGCAGCGAGAGGCGACATGGCGGGCCAGAAGAAGAGCAATTGAGCGCAGCCGGGAGACTAGAGTCGCAGCACGCTGGCGTCTGGAAGTGGTGCTGTCGATGTTCGATGTTCTATGTCGGTGGTTGACTTCGGGTGAGGTTGAAGTCGAAGTTGCTAGTTGGGTTTTTTTTGATGCCGAAATCATCCGCACACTGATTGGCCAGCACTACAACTATCAACATACTACAACATCAACATCTACAACACAACGTTATACGAATACAGGCTACGATGATCGATAGTGAAGAGAATAGTGAGATAGTGAGAACGAGATTAACTCCATGCACCAGTAACCAATGCTCCAAACGCCAAAGAATACAATCAGAGAGCCATGTTGACATCGCCGTCGTCGTCTGGCCACTGAGGCGTGTCCTCGTCCACCAGCCGGCTGCGAGACCGCGAGGCATGTATAACCATCGGCGGACGGGGAGACAGCTCGTTCACATTCTGCTCGCCCACATCGACCATCGACTCCTCGCGCGAGCGTTCTGGCGTCTCGTGCTGGCGTGCCTGCATCTCCTTCAACGTCCGCTGGTTCGCAGCCTTGCCGTCCTCCTTTGCCTTCTCTTTGGCTCGTTTCTCCTTGAATTTACCGTACGTAGTCGTCTTGGGGATAACGTCAGACAGGAACTCAAGATTGTCGATGCGTGAAACAGCAGTGGCTAGAGGGACAGGTCAGTATATACCGTAAAGTCATAGATGGGTATCATACCTATATCTGCGTATCGTAGGTTCTTCAGGTTGTTTGATTTGACCACGTTATATCCTTGCTCGGTCAGGTACTGAACGAACATCTCCTAATAAAACGCGCGACGCCATGTTAGTCCTCGTCCTCGCATCTACATCTCTTGTCTCGTTGCGGTGGGAGTCGTACCGTCGCCACAGCGATCAGGAAGGTCGCGTTTGTAGAGCATTGTGCGATATCGTCGTCTGCTCGGATGATTCGTTTTATCCTCGCCACTAGAGAGCCGGTGTCAGCTATACCTGGCGTAGGACGGAAAAGTGGTGTGCGGCGAGATACATACACGGCAGGGATGAGTGGCCAGTTGCTTCGCTGGAGGATTCCCGGCTGGCCTTGGTGGGCGGCATCCTCGACTCGAGCTTCGTCGCGCTGGGTAGAATTGATAGAGGTCGAGATCTCTGCCTGTCCTTGACTATGGCTTCTTCCTGTCGAGCGTGTTGGTCTTGTTAATATATTTAACCTTGCGATGCGAGGATCATTTTCTCTCTTGGCCAAGAATCCGATAAACACGGCGGCCTTGCGATCTTCAACTTCCCTTCGACAGCTACATCAAACTGCATTCTTCGACTGTATCTCGTTTATCAGACGATCTACGACGAGTGAAGGCCTCACGCTTGACTGCTGGATACCTGCTTCATCACTGTCCTGCGCGCTACCACAGCCCTCCCGCATACGCATGGTCAAAGGATGATACCCAGCACATAGATCGGTGTCATAGATCGGTGTGATGAACCCGACACACCTCTCCTCGTCCTCGTCCGCCCGTCAACGCTCGCAGAACCGTCTCTCGATCCAGTCGAACTTCTCGGGGCTGTCTCACCTGCATTCACGGCGGGCGTCGAGCTATTCCGTCCGCTCCCAGGCCGGCGACCATGCGCAGGCCGCCGGAGCTTCTACCGGCGTAGACAGCAGCCAGACGGCAATAACGGAGGAGATCAGTGAGATAAAACGCTACGAGGACTTTACCACGATCGACTGGGTGCAGGATGCTGTCCAGGAACAGACTCGCCGGCGTATACGGAGGACGGAGGGAGCCCGGTTCTGGGACCAGGAGGGCACATTTGGATGGAGACGGAAGCTCGACGAAGCTTACGATGCGGGCCAGGCATGGCTTGTGATGACGATTGTTGGAGTGGCCATTGGTCTTAATGCCGGGTTTTTGAATATTGTTACGGAATGGCTGGCTGACGTGAAGCTGGGATACTGCACGACCGGGTTTTACCTGAACGAAGCCTTTTGCTGCTGGGGCGCAGAGGATGGTAGGCAATTCCTTAGAACTCTAGGAGTTAGCTATATCCTTGACTGACCATATCTACTTATCTAGGATGCCCTGAGTGGAAGCGATGGAGTACTCTCCCACCCATTAATTATATTGTCCACTTTATATTTGCGGTATGATTGAACACGTCATACATACTTGTTACATCCTTATAGATAAGTGTCTAACAATATTCTAGATTCTCTTTTCATTTTGCTCCGCGGGGCTTGTTGATGCATTTGCACCCTACGCTGCAGGGTCTGGCATATCTGAAATCAAAGTCATCATCGCTGGATTTATTATGAAAGGCTTCCTCGGTGCACGAACGCTGGTGATAAAGTCACTTGCCCTACCGCTATCCATTGGCTCTGGCCTCGCCATCGGTAAAGAGGGACCTAGTGTTCATTTCGCCGTCTGTACGGGCAACGTTATATCGCGTTGGTTCAGCAAATATAAACGAAATGCTGCCAAAACTAGGGAGGTTCTAACCGCAACCTCTGCCGCCGGTGTCGCAGTGGCTTTCGGAAGCCCCATTGGTGGAGTGTTATTTTCTCTCGAGGTTCGCTAATAATGCACCGGTTACATCTATATTGCCGAGTTACTTACTGTTGTATAGGAAATGGCCTCGTACTTCCCGCTGAAGACTCTCTGGAGAAGTTACTTCTGTGCCTTGGTCGCAACCGGCGTCCTTGCTGTATGTCTGCCTGCGCCCTATACCACTTTAATAGTGCTAACAGCGAACTAGATAATAAACCCATTCCGGACGGGACAACTGGTCATGTTCCAGGTCCAGTACGATCGATCGTGGCACTCATTTGAGATCATCTTCTTCATCATACTTGGAATTTTCGGAGGACTGTATGGCGCCTTTATTATGAAGTGGAACCTACGAGCACAGGCGTTCAGGAAGAAATATCTTTCGAAACACCCGATCATGGAAGCCACGGTCCTCGCAGGCCTAACGGCTTTGGTTTGCTATCCAAACATGTTCTTGAGAATCAATATGACCGAGATGATGGAGATACTCTTTCGGGAGTGTGAAGGGCCCCATGATTATAACGGGATCTGCCAGTGAGTATATTTCACTTCCATAATCAGGTGAGAGCCAGCATGCTAATCAAATCTGCAGAGCGAAAAATCGCTGGTCCATGGTCCTTTCTCTTTTGGCGGCAACCATTCTACGCATATTCTTCGTTATTATATCCTATGGGTGTAAGGTCCCGGCTGGTATTTTCGTGCCGTCCATGGCCGTTGGCGCCTCGTTCGGCAGAATGGTCGGAATACTTGTCCAAGCCCTTCACCAGAGGTTCCCAGATTCGCAATTCTTTGCGTCCTGCGAACCCGATGTCCCTTGTATCACTCCGGGGACGTATGCCCTTCTTGGTGCTGGTGCTGCATTGAGCGGAATAATGCACCTAACCATTTCAGTGACGGTTATTATGTATGAGTTAACCGGCGCCTTGACTTATATTCTTCCTACAATGGTAAGACCCCAGTCTGACACTTTTGTTTCCAATAGTGTTGAAGATGCACCTTGACTAAAATTTACTTGTTTCTTTGAATAGATTGTCGTCGGAGTAACGAAAGCAGTCAGCGACCAGTTTGGTAAAGGAGGTATTGCTGATCGCATGATATGGTTTAATGGGTTTCCATTCCTCGACAGCAAGGAGGAACATATATTCAACGTCCCCGTTTCCCATGCAATGACTAGCAACCCTGTTGTATTCCCCGAGGCCGGCCTTTCTATCAGCAAAGCTGAACAACTTCTACGGAAGCATAAGTTCCAAGGGTTTCCCGTCGTTGAGGATTACGACTCAATGACGCTAGTTGGGTTCATCGGCCGAACTGAGCTTCAATATGCTATTAGGCGTGCAAAACGAGAGGGACTACTGGCACCAAACGCTAGATGTCAATTTGTCCGCCTGTCGACGTCCATGGGCGGCGGTCCGGCATCAAGCTCTCAGTCTAGTGACATATTTGGACCACCTACACCGTTGTCTTCCTCGCCCCCTCCAGACGGCGAGCGACACAATACGGGAGCACCGACAACATTCGATGATATAGCATCGTCCTCGGGCACCCGGGTAATCGACTTGAGCCCCTACGTCGACTTGGCTCCAATAACCGTCCATCCACGCCTTGCCCTCGAAACTGTAATGGAAATCTTCAAGAAGATGGGCCCACGAGTTATCCTAGTTGAGCATCGTGGCCAACTATCAGGGTTAGTCACCGTAAAGGACTGTCTAAAGTACCAATTCAAGGTGGAGCATCAGGAACACGCGGATGCAAATGCTGCCGCTGGTGGTGATCCTACCGCTGGAATTCACGCAGGGCCGGAGGAAGGGATCATAGAGAAGAAGGCGTGGCAACTTATTCAATGGGTGACTGGCCACGCAAAGCGGATATTCAGGCTAAAGGGATCTGGTACAGGATCAGGAGGATACGCACCAGTTTCTCAAGAGGAATTGAGAAGGCGTGACTCGACAGAGATAGTCGATGGCACTGAAGAGCTCGATGCTCATTTTGAATTAGAAGAGAGAGATCGTTAGGGTGAATGCCTACGATATTGGATTTCCTTTTCTGTAATAACGTTATGTATGACACGATAGATATATATGTATGCCAATTCACCGGAATTAACGACATAGCATGCTTCTCTATTCTAAAGCCACAGGTGTTCCTCTAGTGCTGCTGAACTCCTATTTATATACATGTTTAATCCTCAAGGGCAATCAAATCATCGTCTTCGTCCCTTTTTCGATTACCAGTTAATCTAATACTTTCTTCATCTGCACAAACCCGGGTACCAGCACCAGTGCTAGTATTGGAAACTTCATTATCCTTCGGCTTCTCCTCTCGCATACCAACAATAATGCATCCGGCAGCCATCAAGGTGGCGCCAACCAACCACTGGGCAGTAACATTCTCCTGGAAAACAAGCATACCCAGCACAGCCGTGACGAGAAAGTTTGCTGTAGTGTTTGTGATGGTTACCTTGGTTGTCGATGGAGAGGCAGTCAATGCACGAGTGAAAAGCGTCCACATAATGAAATTGGAGAGAAGATTCAACCCGAAGAAGCCCTGGAGAGGTTAGTATAAGATATTATATGCATATAAAATCGATATCGAGTGCATAGGTATCTGATAATACATACAGCTCGAACTATGTATTCCACCACCACATCCACGGTGGTAGTCGCTCCAGATGACGAGAAGGGATGAGATATTGCCCGCGAGATGCTAGTTGTAAGCTCCGTCGTAGTCCTATTCAACCATTAGCAAGGTCTACAGAATATATCTTCTGTGGCTAGCAGTTATTAATTAAACATGTCGACGAAGTTCTTTGGATACTTCCAAGGTATACCAGCCGTTATATGTACCATATCCCGTGATTGCAACGATATAAAAATCAAGATCGTACGAAGACTTAAGATATCGACGGAGATGAACCTACAATTTCGCAAACAGTCCATTCATCGCAGCAAATGCGCCACTAGCAAGGGCAAGCGTCAGCCATTTCGACTGCTGGCTCATTGTCGCGTCCTTGTGGGTTTCGTGGAGTTCTTCCTTTCCCGCCTGCTTCGAGCGGCCCTCTGTCGATACCGGTCAGCTTTTGCGCTCCAAGGAAGGCCGATTAGGGATGCTCCGTACCATCGGGGCCCTTGACATTCCGTCGCCTCGCCATTTTTAGGCTAGTTCCCACTGCAGATTATGATGACTGTCGGTTTATCCTGGTTGTATTTGCTTGGTCAAAATGGATCTGGTGGCTCGGCGTGGGCTCGTAACAGGCTGCCAAGGGACGGTCATAGCAAGCCCCTGACTTTATGCGCCTCCGGACAGGCAAAACACGGCCGGCGAAGACAGTGTGATGCGGGATAACTATTTTACGAGGTGGTTCTATTCCATATGCGACGTCTACAGATATTCTGGGATGGAAATAATGATAGAGAATTGATCATCAAGTTTTATACTCCGTACGTCTATTTGGATATCAAATTGAACAACAGACCGTAATACACGCCTGGCTCCATCCTCCCCCATCATTTTCCTGGCTAACATGCCATGTTCGTCGTAGTTTACGCCGTCATCAATAACTATAGAGCCAAGGAGTGAAGAAAATAGTCATCAACGTGATAAAATGAGGAAGATTAAAAATCTAACAGGTATCCTGCATAGATTCGAGATCCAAACATCATAACTGTGACCTATATGGGTCTACATCTCCTCGACTGCACAGTTGGGGTGCAGCACATATACCACTTTGGGCTCGGCTGCAGGTTGCGCTCCACCGTCAGTCTCCATCAGCCCTTCTCCACGGATTTGCATGAGGATATTATCCTATTTGACGATGACCATGTTAGTGATGAAAAGGACAGTGTATGGGGGCGAGTAATAGACATACCTTGACCATTCTCTTCAGTATCTTCGTCACCAAGTCTCGCTCTTGCTCTAGCTCTTCCTCATTATTTAACTCAGACTCGACCTGTTCGAGGTAATAAAGGATAAGGTCCTCCTCCTCAACTCCCTCACCGGTCCGGGTCTCGTCATCGTTGACACGACGAACGAGAACATTCAGGACACGCATGTATTTATCATAGGTGATCTTCATCTTTTGTGGTCGACTCTCGGCAGTACTCTGTTGCGCGTCTGTTTGCTGCTGTGTATCGTCGTCCTCGTCCATCATGTGCTGGTCATCAGCAGCCGTTTGGTTGTTTCCTGCAGCGGCGGCAGCAGCATCTTCCTCATCATCAACCTCTACATCATCCTTCTCAACAGTAACGATACTCTGTCTCAGCAAGTCATAGGCTTCCATCACGAAACTGGGAATGACCTCTTCAACACAGTTCGCCTTCGCCACGGCTTCAGATAATCGAATCAAACTCTCCAGTTGTCGAACGGTAATTCGATAACTGCTCCGGCCCATACCTCCCTGTGAATCATCGGCACGAAGTTCCTTGTATTTAACAACGACCAAAGCCCTAGCTTCTTCGGTAAAGACTGGTCGGAATGTCCGTGCAAATCGAATATATCTTTGTAACTGCTCTGTGGATAAATCGGGTTTCACTGCTTCATCCCGGTTCATGTGGACATTCACAATGTGATTTGCCAGGTTTCTATCAACCGCTTCATTTGGATCGTCTCGAATTACGAAGAAAAGATCAAAACGACTCATAATAGGAGCACTGAAGTTAAGGTTTCCTCGGAGAGTAGTCTTGGGGTTGTATCTCCCTCCTATAGGATTCGCAGCTGCCAGGATACTTGCTCGCGCATTGAGGGTTGTATGGATTCCAGCTTTGGCAATAGATATGGTTTGCTGTTCCATAGCTTCGTGGATAGCAACCTGGTCGCTCACATCCATCTTGTCGAATTCGTCAATTGCACAGATTCCACCGCCGTTCTATAGATATATTAGTAAAAGGTTATCTTTAATTAGGTATAGAAATTTAGGTTGAAACCTACCGCAAGCATCAGCGCTCCAGCTTCAATAGTGAACTCCCCAGTTTCTGGGTCCTTAACAACGGCAGCAGTGAGACCAGCTGCAGACGACGCTTTACCACTGGTATATACTGCTCGTGGATGCAGCTTACAAATGTACCTAGAAGGAAGCCAGTTAGCCCACGAAACAAACATATCACGACGAAGTGAGATCTGGGTAGCCATACTTTAAAAACTGACTCTTGCTCGTCGACGGATCGCCAACAATGCAAATATTAATATCACCACGAAGTTGCATCGATTCCTCCACCGTTCGTTTACTGACACCTCCGACCAATTGCAGGAGCAAACCTTTTTTAATTTGCTGATGACCATAAATCATAGGCGCTATAGAGTCGATAAGTCGAGCGTAGATATACTCAGAATGCACCAACTCCTTTAGATCCTGGACCTCGTAGGGGGTAAGCGTTTGAAGTAAGGCCTTTTGTGCCATATCTTCGACTTCTTCGGGCAGCTCAGCCTGATTCAAGGAGGCAAGAATATTTGGAGATTGACCCTGTAAGTTCTGGTTTGATGATTGGCCGGGAGTAGACAAGTCTGGCGTTATCATACATGCCAGGAATGCCATGCGGTATGTGAGATCCCGCACACCGAGTGATTTCAAGCCAGTAACACCGTTTCCTCCGGCATCTCCGCCTCTGAAATTTCCGTAATCCCTGGTTGCTTCAGGTCGAACACCGGGTGTCCCAATCTGGCTGACATCTGGAATAACAACAAGTGTTCCGGTGAATATACACCTTTCACCAGCCTTTGCACGGTCAACCATCTCTCCACGTAAGATAACGTCCATAGTTCTAGGCATGCTTCCCGTTGGTATCTCATGTGACGACTCCTGCAGCTTAACTTTCTGCCAATCCACAAAGGTACTTTTTCTAATATCTAAGCGCCATCCAATGCGATTACCGCAAGTTGGGTTGGTGCACTGGGTAGGCTCGGTGAATTTAAAGCTCTGCTCGATATCCGCACAAACAATGTTGCAAGTTTCACAAATAAATGTTCCCATCGCGAGTTCTGGACGCACTTCAGACGTTCTCGTCACGGTGCCTGATATCGAAGAAAGCATTCCAATCTGGGCCGTTCGAAGCTGTCTGAGCCTGGAGACTAGCGGAAGATTGTAGAATGCAAGCGTAAACACCTTATCCGTCTGTTGGTATCTGGTCTTTCCGGCAAGGTCGTCGGGTTCGGTGCTGTCGAGTGCTACCGTGGAGGTACCAGCCTGTGACGAATGGCTTCCAAGCTGTTTATGTGCACGGAAATACTGGGGTTCATATTTCGCGATTAAATTATGTAGTGCCTTGGTGAGGTAGGGCTGAAATCTGTAGTACTGGTTCACGATGGCATCGGCCAGTACTTGATTCGGTAAGGAGGTAAGGTGGGTGAAGTCGACGTAGAGGGTAGAAAGCTGTAGTTTTTGCATTCCATGGATCTGAGAGATGTAGTATTTATCACTGAGCATCTCCGATGATGTAGGAGGGACGCCGGACGACATGGGGTCTTCAATGTGCGTTTCCAGCAGTTCTTCGAAGGCTTGCTGTACTTTTTCACCGGCGACATCGCGGACAACGGGAGGTCCTCTGCCATACATGGGATGTCGGGGCCGCCGCGACGACCTGCTCCCTGGTCCTACAAGCTGGTCATCTGCGAATTCGGGTGCCTCGCTCATGGGCGCATTGCTCTCTGAGGGAAGTGGGAGGCGGGATCGCTGCGAGCTGTCCAGCACAGGGCCGGTGCCTGGCTCGGAGGTCATGAGGAGATCCAGCATGGACGACATGATGGCTTATCATTAATAAGAGCGAACTGGCGGGTGTTTGGAGAGAAATTGATCTTTGTCTTCTCGTTCTTCGTGGAAATTCAAGCGAAGTTGACAAAACGCGTAGTTCGCGTTACGCGTAAAGTGGTTTAGCACGTGATTCATATCAAATATCTACGGAGAGTATATAGAGTAGATTATAGAATAGAATATAGAGTAGAGTAGAGTAGAGTAGAATAGAGTATAGATATAGTATAGAGAGAGTATAACTGAAATAATATTGCTAGTCTAGTAATGGTCGTTAACTCATGATCGTGAAATGCATAAACGACATCAAAGCACGTTAACCACTCTCCACGTCGACTCATATCCATTCGCTATATCGGACTGGCAGCTCGTTCAGGATCCCCTCAGAACCGTAGCCCACGCCGAGTAGGCGGACTCTTTCGATCTTGCCGCCAAAGTCGTCCTCCACGGTGCTGTGCCAGTCTTCCAGGTACGCGCGGATCGCATCGATGATATCCGGGTCGTCCTCGATGAGCAAGGCAATAGCATCATACCCTCCTGCACCAGGAACAACGCCGCCAATAACGCCGTCAAGCTTGCCCAGAGCGTCTAATAGTTCAGTCTGCACCAAGGGTTCGACTGGCACGCCGCTCTTCTTCGTCATCGTTTTAATCCACATTCTCGATTTAAGAAGTAGACTGCGGACCTCGTTGAAGTTACCTGTTCCCGGACCGAGGGTGAGTTTCTTCAGCTCAAGACGAATCTTCTCGTTATTCAATTGTAGACTAGACCATATGGCATCTGCTTCCTCGCGGTTTTCCTCTCGCCAACGAAGCAGCTTTTTAACCATGCCCGGAGTCTGGGAGCCGCAGTCAACGTCACAGAGCACCATCTGCATCCCCCCAGGAAGTTCAAACCCGACATCATTGCATTCGGTGTCCCATGGAGCACTCGTGTTGAGATCTTCAACGATGGAGAAGAGGCGATCTTCAAACTTGGGCGAGCCAGGCTCACCTAGTTCAGCAAGCACGGATGGAGAAAAGCGCCGATAGTAGCATGATCCGTAGACGGCGGCAGCAACATCGAAACCGGAGCCTATTTTCCCCTGGGCGGCGCAGTGAGCTGCCTGGGCGAGGTTATGGAGCTTCTGCCTGTTCTGCGCGAGCTTCTCCGGCGGTACCGTACGATGAACGACGAGCGCGGACACCAGCGCAGTTACCAGTGCAGCGGACGATCCCAGTCCCGTCTTGTGCGCATCCTGCAGCCGCACTCCGAACTTCTTGAATCCTGCAGGGCCTCCCTGGGGCGCACTGCTGGCCGTGGTTTCGGAATAATAGTCGTCGTCCGCCAGAATGGTGATGGCGAGCGAGCCGATGTTCTGGGACGCAGAGACATAGCTCGCGTAGGTCAGGGCATAGTTGAGAGATGTCTCGACGAACGGGTTCCGCGGTCTATCTCCAATTAGTTTATATCAAAGCCGGGGTTATATTAGATGGTGAAACCAAGGGTAAACAAGACCGGGAACAGATACGAAAGACAAACAACGATACGAAGGACGGGAAGAGGAAAGACAAGAAGAAAGGAGCCACAAACCCGTCGCCTGTTTGCACGGCTTTAACGCCGCCTCCGTTGTCTGATCGCCGGATCTTGTATTCCCATACGGCATCGACAAACTGCGGCGACCTGACGGTGACGGTATCTTCCTCCTGCGCCACGTCCGACTTCTCAGCTGCCTCACCCTCCAGCTGAACAGTGTCTGCCTGTGTTTGCGTATCCGCGGTCCGTCTCTCGATGTTCTGCTGCTGCACGACGACATGGATCCTGGCGTCCAGAGCGCAGACGGTGCCTGTGTAATCTCTATCCAGGACCAGGTAGCCTCCCGCAAGCAGCACCTTTCCAGGCGCAGATACGGCCGTCTCAGTCGGCGGCTGTCGTTGAGCCATGTCTCTTGCTGCCCGCGCAACCCTCATGCTGACTGCGTTGCGAGCGACGACTGCGTTACGGGCGAGCTCGAGATGGCGGGACGAACTGTCGGCGGCGTCGGAGTGGGATGGCGATGGATCTGTGGCTTGCGGCCGCGATCTCATCTCAGTCGCTGTCCAGGTAAGCTTCTAAGCTTACTTGCTAGCTGCGTCTCTAGCTGCAGGCCGCGGTGGCTCGTTTGGCGATGTGGCTGAATCTCATTAGCTGTATATTAGCTCCGGTTAAGGGGCGCAACCTGGCTCTCTCACTCGCTGGTGGAGTAGGAAATATGCGAAATATGCGAAAATAAGTGGAATTAGCTCCGGAAGGGCCCCTTTTGCATCGTGAGACCGGCTTTGCCTTGGTTTTGCTGCTTTTTTGCGGATTTAATCCTGGCAGGTTGGTCTGAGATCGAGATATTAAGTCGTGGAGTCTCTCTTGAGTCTCCTGTTTCATTCAACATACGGAGTACACAACTTCTTTCTACCAATTTGTCCGCCACAAAAGTCCAAGATGCGTAAGAAGCTTATCTTCCTTGGAAAGTCTTGTCGTTGCTTGCCTTGCTAACGAAGGATGGCAGATCTCTATCGCAGCCAAGCAAGGTCGCTGGCCTGGTACGACGCCGAAGGAGAGCCCCCAAGCCGCAATCCGTTCAGGAGAACCAGATCGCGCCCCGAGAGGACGCCGACGTCGAACCTGGAAGCCGGCGGTGAGAACTACACGATGTCGAACATGAACTCGAACGGAAACGCGGAGACTACGTGCGGTGTCGCGCCCTCGACGGCGGGAACAGATGGCCTTCAGGGAGGCACGGAGTCCATCACCAGCACGGAACCTCTCACTCGCGGTCTGGGAGGCGTCAAGCCTGCCGATGAGGGCGTCCAGAGAGGTTCAGAGGGCTCGGAGTCGGTCGATAAACAGCAGACTACGCAGGTCGAGGAGCCGGCTGCCAAACACAAACCGACATTTACAGTCGCTGGACAGTTACGAGCTACCGTGTTCAGCTCCTGGATCAACCTTCTCTTGTTTGCCGTTCCTGTTGGAAGTACGTTCTCATAAACCGTGGAGATGGTGGTTGATCTGCTAACAGGCCTATAGTTATCATGTACTATGTCAAAGCCAACTCAATCGCCGTTTTCGTCGTCAACTTCATCGCTATCATGTAAGAGACGTGCCATTGGAGAACTAGATGCCAGGTAGCTAACCATTGAACAGTCCCCTTGCTTCAATGCTCGGTTTCGCGACAGAGGAAATCGCCATGCGGTATATATACACCTCGGGATCAACACTTGTTCTATCTCTAACAATATTTGCAGAACTGGAGAAACTATCGGCGGTCTTCTCAATGCGACCTTTGGGTAAGCAGTCTGCTATTCCAATAAGCCAGTTCTTCGAGCTAACAATAGCTAGAAATGCCGTTGAACTTATCGTGTCCATTCTTGCCTTGTTCAAGAACGAGATCATTATCGTGCAAACATCCTTGATCGGCAGTATCCTGTCCAATCTGCTCCTGGTCATGGGCATGTCCTTCTTCGTCGGAGGAGTAAACCGTATGGAACAGAATTTCAATGTGACAGTGGCCCAGACAGCCTCCAGTCTTCTCGCGCTGGCTGTCGGCAGTCTCATCATCCCCACGGCCTTCCATACCTGGTCAGGAAGTATGTTATCCAGACATCCACCTTCTAACATTCGTTCGCTAACTGTATATCAATTAGATGGCGAGGCTGGAATTGCTCAAATTTCCCGAGGTTAGTGGCCATCTCCTGCCACAAGAATGTGCCTTGTTAACCCGATATCTAGGCACAAGTGTAATCTTGCTCATCGTCTATGGAGCCTATCTGTTTTTCCAGCTCAAGTCCCATTCCTCAATCTTCAACAAGCCCAGCGAGAAGGTTGAAAAGAGATCAAGATCCAAGAAGGTCGAGGAAGGCGATGCCACCAAGGGCATTGCTCAAATTGGTGCTGGATTTTCGGCTTCCATGGGAGGACGTAACGCCCAACAGAACCCGATCGTTATCCCCGAGGAGCAGGAGGAGGAGCCTCAGCTTAGCGTCTTCGTTGCCGTCCTTACTCTTTGCGTTTCAACTGCTCTAGTCGCCCTTTGTGCAGAGGCAATGGTATGCACATACCCTTGTGAGGTTCCTTTGATCGATTTATCGACTCACAATCTATATAGGTCTCTTCTATCGACGCAATTACCGCCACCGGTGGCATATCGGAAACCTTTGTCGGCCTGATCCTCCTGCCTATTGTTGGAAATGCTGCAGAGCATGCTACTGCAGTGACAGTGGCCGCTAAGGATAAGATGGACCTCTCGATCGGAGTTGCTGTCGGGTCTAGTATGCAGATTGCCCTGCTCGTACTACCGCTACTTGTAGTTATTGGTTGGATTGCCGGTACGTCCCCAACCTCATACTTATATATTCCTTATTATCACGCTCCAGACTCAAATACTAACGATATGCTACCCGATTATAGGAAAGGATGACATGGTACCGAAGCCTAGCCCTCTAATATTACCATCTTTTAAGCATACTAACAAAGAACTAGACACTGTATTTCGATGGATTCCAGGTTACTGTTCTATTCGTTACCGTTCTCTTGGTATGTAGTACTCTATCGATCGTGCATTCTATCGTGCTGACCTAGACTCTGTAACAGGTAAACTACCTTATCCAAGACGGAAAGTCACACTGGCTGGAAGGAGTCCAGTTAATGACCCTATACATCATCATTTCAGTTGCCGCTTGGTGGGCTACCCCTCCCCCCGGCCGTTTCGCGTATCTCTGCTAACCCAAAGGTCAATTGCACAGGTTCTACCCAGCCAGAAGCGAGAAAATGCCCGGAATGTCCTAGATGTCTAATACACCACTTTCATCAAGCTACATCTCGACGTCGACCGTTTCACATCATTTAATTTGAGGTTTAACCAAACATGGCCCGACAGCTTACACATTACTTACACCTACTTCCTTGCGGCGGGTAACTTGACTTTTTGACTTCTCTATACCTTGTTTGTGATTGATACCCTTCCTTGAACTTTGACGTTTTATTTGCATTCATATATCCCCCCTCTCTAAAGTCACAGTTTGTAATGCCTTTTAATTAGATTAGAAAAAGAAAGAATAAAGAATGACAGAACGTGAAAAGTGCCGAGTTTCACGGGGCGATTGAGTAGATATGCACACCCTCGGCCCGCCACCAAAGTATCATCTTCCCTTCACGCGGACAGCACGGAGTAGAGAGCGAATGAATCGATCGCTTGCCAGATGCCGAGCAAGGCACAGGACTACGTATGTTGTATTTTGCAACCTTGCCCCCGCGCCGACTAAGTTCCCGTCAGAGTCCGCATAGGCTATCGCGATCCGCCGGCCGCAGCCCTGCAGCAGATCGACGGGATGCGATGGCCAGCTCCTATCAGCTAACTACTAACCTCTAACCAAGAACTAAGCCTCTAACCAGCTACTATCCAAGAACTAAGCCTCTAACCTCTAACCAAGAACTAAGCCTCTATCTAACCTCTACCTCTAACATCTACTGGGCATGCCGAGAATGCAGCCGGGTCGAACTCTCTTGCGTCCACCGTTTCTATCTCAAGTCTCCTTTCTCCCCCGACTGCCTGTCTGTCTGCCGGGTGACCGCGCGTACAGATGGCGCGATAATGGCAAAGGGGAAGTCTCCGCACCGAAACCTGGGGTGAAACCGTTCCCGATGCGCAGAGAAAGATACAGGGAGACGAGCATGATCCCGTACCTACGGGCCGAAGAAATAACGCAAATTATCAAAGCGCAGGCGAACAAGATACATGGATTCCTGCAGCGATCGTCGAGAGCTTAGCTTAGCTACGGCGTACGTATAGCCATGACATGGCGTACGGCGTGGGGAGTCGGTGAAGCAGGCAAAGGAAGCACTCGTTATCATTTTCATTGCTGAGTTTCTATGGTATATCTTTTTTGGTAGGAGCTATATATATCAGGGCATTTTCGTTACCGTGGTCCGTTGCCGTGCATCGATGCATATCGCATGTCAAGTAAGGCCTGAGACAGAAACGTAATGGAAACACCCAGCTGTAGAAACGAAGATTAAAAAAAAGGAAGAAGTGAAAGTGTGCAAGAGAGAGGAATGATAGATGACCCAGATCCAAGAGAAAAAATAATACAGCAAGCTCCTTGGCTGAAAACGATAAAATCAAACAATCCTTATCCATGCCGATACCGATGCCTATCCTTCCATTCCCTTCCCTCGCCAGGTCCAAGTCCCATTCCAATCCGTAATAATGTAGCGCGGTCGAACCGAGAGCTATAGTCGAGCAAGAAAGTGAATAATGAAAAAAAGAGATAGATATGATCAGATGCGCAATGCAATGCAATGAAAAATACATGAGAAAAAAGGAAAGATGATATGGCGTGTAACGTGATGAGATATAGAGTGCAGATTAATGGGTATATTCGTTCCAGATTAGACCTAGCCATCCGTTGGCACTGCCACAGCCGTTGCTGTTGCCGTTGCCGTTGGTTTGATAGTGGCCGTTCATGTTAGACAACGAAGCTGGAGAAGGCGGGCCGTTTGACGTAGGTATAGTCGTAGACCACTTATCAAAGCTGTCTGCCTCGACAAAGGCGAGCACGTCTTCTCCACTTAAACTGCTCAGCCATAGAGGATTGGCATTGGCTCCATCATAAGACATGTATGGCGAGACATGTCTAGATGATGGTTGTTGCTGTTGCTGTTGATGTTGATGTTGCTGCTGCTGCTGCTGCTGCTGGGGGTACTGTTGCTGGGAAAGCGGCGGCGCCAGGAACGAGCCTAGATCCAGTCTTGATTGCGCGAGGGGAGGGGTCCTGTTGCTTGAGCCATGTACATGACCGTGCCCAAGCCCATGACCCTGGCCATGTCCATGTCCATGTCCGTGTGCTTGGCCGCAGTGGGTTAGACTCGGCTGGAGAGGAGGTAGGGGGAAGCTCTGCTGGGCGGCCAGATTGAGCGAAGGGAGTGACTGGGAATATGGCGGAGGAGGAGGCTGTCGGGATGTTGGCCAGGGTTGTACAGCTTGTAAGCGGTGGTTTGAGTTTGAGTTCGACGGTGAAGGAGTCGCAGGGAAGTACGGTGAAGATGCAGCGGTTGTAGTTGCTGTTAAGGGTGCGGTTGCGTGCCCAGTCGTGGAAGGGATTGGAGGCGGAAGAGTCGTACCGGCCGAGCTCGGTGGAGATGCAGGAAGCCCCGATGAGGATGTGTCGCGATAGGTGCTTTGGAAGGGGGGGAGGCTGTATGATGGAGCTGTAGATGGGGCGTTGGTAGAGGGATGATGCTGTTGCGGAGCAGGGAGAATCGGCCATCGATCGCAATCGGCCGATTTGTCGCCGTTCTCCTTGCACCCGTTGGCCATCATGATCATCGCAGCTGCCGGTCCAGAGGTAGTCGCGGTCATTGTGCTCGATGTCATCGCAGTTGTTATCGGAGCAAGGGAGTGAGGTGTGACGAGTGAGTGAACAGGGTTGTTGCTGCTGCTGCTGTTGTTAACGGGTACCCATGACTCTCGCTGCAGCCCACCATTAACAACGTGGCTATGATTGTTCGCCTCGCTGCCATGGGGAGCGTCTGGGCCGTCACCCGGTTCGCTTTTCACAATGTTGCTCGCCGTCTCACTATGCTCCACCAGATTCGCAGATAACATCGCAGCCACATCGTCATCCGACCCGTTCATTTCGGGCGTTTGGTCCTCAGTGCTACCTAGCTCCATGAGCACTTTGTCCAGCTGCTTGAGTTCCTCATATAGATTACTCAGAGCAATCAGCGAGGAAGAAGAGCAGCGGTTGTGGTGGGCGTTGGCTCTGTTGTTATGGTAGTGGTTATCCGCACTGTTCATGTCCAGCTTCCGCCAGGAACGCTGCTTCTGGTCTCTCTTGACCTTGCAGAAATAGCCATGTAACCGATGGACAGTTCGGAACCAGCCGACTGCCATTTTCAGCCGAGGCCTCATCTCACCGAGAATCTCAATGGCTTTCCGCACATCAGCCTGGCCCTGACTTCCCGCTCCCATGGACATTGCTGTACCACCTGGAGAGGAAGCAACGGCATCGTGGGAGTTTGGCTTTAGACATAGATAGCCCTCCTGATCCATGTGGTTGAAATGAGCTGCATATACGCCTATGAAAGCAGCGTTGTAAATTGCAAAGCCCACCAGGGGTGTCTCCATGAGCACACCACGTTCATGACAGGTGCGAACAAGTTCCACCATCTGTCTTGCTGCGCGAAATAGTTCGCGTGCACTGTCTTTCCAGAAGCTGTCGGGCACGCTGTACCTCTCGGGCGGATACGAGGGCTCGTCCAGGGGCCCCTGTGGATCCATGGGTCGGAGTGGGAGGAAAGGCAGGTATGCGCGATGTAGGACAATGACTGAAAGGAAATAGATTATGTGCATGAGAGCGTATGGGGCCAGTGTATTTTTGTACATTATGTGGGTATCAGTATTGCGAGTGCTGTACTGTAGATTCCTGTAGAGGCCTTCTTGGAATTCCAGCAACTGGTCCCTGAGCTGGTTGAACCGGGACTCGTGGTGCCATGGTGGGCACTGGTCAGATCTATAACTTGTTAGCAATTCTGGTAATGATAAAAATGTGTCTGCAATTTACACAATTACACACCTTCTGCCGCCGTCACAAGCCCATTTCGCAACGCTTCCCCAAATTCGAATGATTCGAACTAGTCGGCCCAATACACACTCCTCCACACCGACCTCCCACCGATCAATCCTGTCTCCAAGTCCGTCGCTTCTGTGGCTAGGAAGCGGTGGCCACTGTTTGGACTCGCCGCCGTTTCGCAGTTTTACATCCTCGCCGTATCCGATGGACTGCCTCAAGCTGGGTATCTGTACTCCATTAGTGGTGGTGGCCGTCCCACCGCGGGAATCAAAGCTCTGCGAGCGTCGACTGGTCCCGTTCCTCCCACCGTTTCCGTCACTAAGCAAGGACGTCTTTACTCGCTCACCAAAGGCAAACGCGTTCTCGCTGGGCAGTTGAATTCCAATTTCGCGCACTCTGAGCATACGCGGGCGTAATCTGCCGTTGCTCAGACATCTATCGAGGATGAAACAGCTCCAGAATGTCCGTCTCTTGGTCTCCTGATCGATGAGCTCGTCCGAATTGAGCTGTTCCTTTTGCTGATTCTGCTGGTCGATTTCCGCATGCATAGATGGTCGACGGGACGAGTAAGAGTAGTATGCTGTCTCCTCTTCGGCAGGCTCAAAGGACAGCCCCATAGCCTGAGATATCCTGACAGCCATTCCCAGATAGATCCATGCATTCTTGCCACGGCACATCCCCCATTCATGCAAGGTTAGCATGAGCAGAGCCTGGACTCGGCTGAGGTCTGTGATGGTGATATCGGCACCGTCAGTCCCCGCCAGTCGTGCCCGCAAGACATTGGCGTAGAACTCCGAGGCCATGGTTGGGTTGCATGGGCTGACCGGAGAAGAAGGCGAGTGGTGCTGAGCTAGCTGTGGATGAAACCTGGCAGTCAGGGTCAAGACGCCCAGCAGAATCAGCGGAGACACCTCTGACCTCGGTGCCGGGCTCTGTGACTTGTCGACAGCAGCCGGCTGTCCGTCGACAGTGGTGGTAGTAGAAGAAGCAGGGGTGGTGGTAGAAGCATAGGAAGCGCCTGTGAGGTGACGGATCTGAGCCAGCGAGGTAGCCGGGTGCAAGAAGGGCAATATGGTCGCAAAGTGCTGTTGGAAGAGGTCGAATAGGGTCTCCCATACTTTGGGAGTGAGGATGACGGAGTCAAGGGCGAGCATGTAATTCTGCTTCACCATGGCCTCCTTGGATGAGATGGAAGAGTTGGCATGCTTCCTGTTGCGCTGCCGCTTAGGGTTATCCCATTCGCCATGGCCATGGCCATTACCGTTGCCGTTACCGTTGGCGTTGGCGTTGGCGTTGCCGCGTTCATCGTCGACTCCGGACGAGGCTGTGATATCCCGTTTGACACCGGCCGGGTGACAGCCACCGGCGGCTGCTGGAGTTGGATAGGAGCAGTCTCTCCCGGAGGACTCGCAGGCTCGACAGGTGGTATCGATGCCGGCATTGACGCACTTTATCTTGCTCCGGCGGCAGCGGGAGCAGGCGATGCTGGAGCGCATCTTAGCAGCAGGATAGGCACAGGCAGTCGAGAGCAAACACAAACATGAACATCAAACGTCAAACGTCAAACATGAAGGCCATGCATAGGTCTGCCGTCAAGAACGTAAGGTAAGAAGTAAGTAGTCGACGGGTATTAAGTCTGGGGGAGCCAGGCCGGCGGTGCGATGGTGCGCATGTATATACTTCTTGCTGGGTGATATTTTCCGTCGAGATCGCAGGCTAGTGGGTATTAAGTTCGGTTGACTCCGAGAGCCTGGAGAACGGCCAGTCGGCTTCTTCTTTTTCTTCTTTTTTGCAGTTTCTCTTGAGGCGTGGAGTTTGCAGGGAAACCCGGCCGCGCTACCATCGAGCTTTATAAGTAGCGTGAATAGTCGAAGCCGTCTCTGATATATAATGGAAGATGTAACAAAAAAGTAACAAAGAAAAGAAAAAAAAAAAAGAAGAAAAAAAAAAGAAAAAAAAAGTAAGCATGTTTGCAAAAAACAAGGGCAGGGCGGCGAGGGACGGCAGAAACAGGGGTCAATTTGCAAAAAGACGTATTACAAATACGGTATTACTGTATTGCAAACCGGGCAAAAACGCGGTAATTTTAAAAAAGAAGGTGAACAGACAGATATCTAGACATAGAGAAGACATATAGAGAGGACATCTAGAGAAGACATAGAGGGATGGAGAGAAGATAGGAGAGAAGGTACGGAGGACGGAGTACGGGGTGGAGGATGAATCCCGCGACCAGGTTGATATCTCGACTTCTCTAGTGGAACGGTGGACACGGCGGCCGCAGGCGAATGGAGAGAAGCCACTGCATCAGGAGCTGTACGCTGGCCCGCCGAGAGACGTACGGATGCCCTCCCTCGGAGAGAGGTACACGGCAACAAGTCGAGCAGGTGGACTCGGGACAGCAGCCAGCCTGTGCCGAACTAGGTCTTACTCCCATCCACACTGTCTTAGCGTTGGTCGTTGGGCTTCAGGCTGATTCGTTGACATGGGAGTTGATAGATCTCCACGGACGAGCTGACGAGGGAGACGTTCGATGTAGATGTACACGATGACGCCAGGCTGGGTGATTGAGAGCTCGCTTATGCTCCCGGCACTCGTGGTTGGCTGCAGTTGTGTGCTTCCTCTGCCATCTGCCATCTGCTCTGCGCAGGTCAAGAACCATGAACCCGTCTCGCCAGCCACTGCGGAAGGCGTCTCCCGACTGCCGATGCAGGCATGGAGCAGGACATCCAGGCTAGAGGGCACCCGTTCGCCTCAGCTAACGCAAGCCCGGTGCTTGTAGAGTACGTACTGCGTGGGATGGCCATCACATACCATCACATCTCTTCACAATATATGGAGACGGATACTCTACATATGTACGGAGTATATGCACTTTGGGAACGAGTACTCCGTATATACTCCGTACTGTGGACTCACCTATCGGATCACCAGCGGCACTCACACTGTCTGAAGAATGATGGATATGATCCTCGCAGCTTGCACATCCGATCGCTGGTTAGCGCGCAGAAGCAAAAGCAACACGCAACCGCTCGACTGAGTCCTCCTACCATTTACTTAATGGAAGGCAAGGGAAAAAGAAAAGCCAGGTCACCAGCCAGCAAACGGTAGCAGGTCTATCCCGTCGAGCTCCGTCGCCAAGTCGGAAGGCCAGGTAGGGGTGAATGCCCACGGCGGACTCTCTCCCCTGGGTATCGGTTATATATTTATTTAATTCACGACCGACTGCCACACTACGATTTTGACCTTCCACTTGAGACCTAACTCGCTGGAGCTTGCACTGGAATGGAATGCGGGAGTGCAGGGCCGCAGGGCCGTCGGACCGCGCCCTATACATACATACATCCATACACCACTTCACTTGATATCGATGCACGGCGATTACACACCGAAGGCAGGTCTTGGTCTCCTCTTGGTCTCTCTCACGGCGTCCACCTTCGATCGACGTACACTCTGGATGTACGGACTCCTCTCCCTCTCCCGAACACCACCGCCGCAGCTCCACCACTCTCCTCGGGCGTTAGCGTTGGCGTTGACCAGTTGCACAAGAAGTAAATCCTCCGCCATTTTCAAAATATCCCGCATCCCGCACCAGCAGAAGATTAAAATCGCCTCTCCTGTGCAACTTTGTACCAGGGATGAGAGTTGATATCTTCTTTCCCCTGTTCACTGCATCTCCCGCCCGTATAGACCGTCGGTATGGTAAAGCTTCTAGAAAATACACCTCGCCGTATACCCTCGAAGCGCCGATGTGGGCCACCGCCAACGACAGGGAAGCTGCTCCTGCTCATGCTCCCGCTGCTGCTGCTGCTGCTGCTGCCGATGATGCGCTGATGCTGCTGGACGTTTGATGCTGGGCGTTGATATGCTGCTGGCCGTTCTTCCTTTGGCCCGCCCTTCCGTCCGTTTGTCGGTACATACAACATCACATCCCTCCGTAAGCATTATCTAATTGCTTATAAGCATGTGAGTAAGACCTAACGCTTTCTCCACGGCGGGAAATACTCTCTCTCGCTTGCTTCTTTTTTCTTTTCACTCTGACCCTAGCATTGGACCCTGCAGCAAGCCTCTCGGCAATCAAACAGGGTATTATGTAACTTTGCATTCCCGTTCCTAGTATCTGGGCGAGGAGGTCACTTGGTTACCAGCGCAGCAGTCCTACAATCTCGTTATACATCCAACCCATCGCAGGACCATTGCGTATGCTCTTGCCAGGCAGCGGAAGCGCTCAGATATAGATCAACATGATCTTCCGATGAGGTAAATTTTTTAAAAAAAAATCCTGCCCGCTCCCCGTCTTTGATAACTCGGCCGGACTCCGCCAGTTCCTCTCGTCCACGGCCAGAGTATTGGCTCAACCGCCCGTCCGCGCAACGCTCGACCATCACCCCCATACATCTCCAACTGAACCAAACTACTCGAGAGTCAAAAAAAAAAAAAGATAAAACATAAGTATACAACCCCCGTCGCAGCCCGAATTTGCCTCTTCTCTCACCTGTTCCCCCGAGTCTTGCCGGGCCCCAGACGGTGCGCTCCCTCTAATCAACGGACGGCCAGGCCAGCAGTCGCTCTGGCTGATGGTTTACTAACCAGACTTCTCGTCGGCGAAGTAGATTAGCAGCCATATTGCTTAACCCGTGTCTAGTCTAGAACCCGGCCAAGTAGAGGTCTGCCAATGTTCGTATTCCACCTTTCTCCAACTGCTACATGGTGCGGTGCGGAGAATAAGCAGCCGGGGAAAATCAGCGTCCTGACTCCATAATCGAGTTTAGAAGGCCGTGAGAATCTACTCTCTGCCGTTAACTCTGTCGTTAGGCTCTCTCTCGTGAGGGGGTATAGCTACGTCTTATAATCATCTATTTTTAGTCGCTTCTCTGCCGCCATCGTGTATGTATGTTATATGATCCTATCCCCTTCATTAACTGCTCCAAGCAGGCGGGTCGCTATCTTGATCTTTGCCTGTCGCCCTTGCTCGGCCATCGAATATAGGATGGAATACCTATAGCGATCGAGGTATGTATACGGTAAAAGTGTATCCCCTATACGCATCTTCGGATTCAAACAGCATCCCCCCGATACGTACGGTGTTCCTATCTTCTCTCCTTGGGGAATGGCTGCCGTCCATCACTTAACTATGTATACAAACCGCTGCTCGAGTATCTTTTCGTAGTTTTACAGGCGGCGAGCTGGCGAATAGGATCACTAGGCGGACATGATCTCCTGCATCGGCGCGAAATTCTCTTTTCCTTTCTTTTTTTTTCTTCTTCTTCCCCTTCTCTCAAACTTTTCTTTTCTTTTCTTTCCTTTCTTTTGTTTTGCTCACGCTGCCGAAGCCCGATCCGACCGAAGGAGATTAACGCCATGTTGTACGTAAGTGTGAGAGAAAGAAAAGAAGCTCACCATGCCACACCCCTTTTCCCCGTCCAAGATGCTGCCCATGCCGTGCATGCCATGTAACGACTCTCCTTTCATAAAAGACTGAAACATGCACCCGCTTCCTGCACCTGCAAGGCTGCATCCAATCGTGCAAGACCGAATGTGGAAGTATATATGTATAAGATTCCCGTTCAGCCTGCTCCCGAACCGGCTGTACATGTGTAAATGCAATGCAAGGACGGGGATTACGTCGCGCGAAGGTACATATGTACTCGAACACCCGGCCAAGATGGCCTCCATACGTACATCAACTGGTTTTACATAGATATGGAGATCTTCTTACGTCTACACGTTATACATCTTCTTTGCTGGGTGTGTATATCGTCATTCTTCTTGTTCCCTCCTTGGCTCCTGGGCTTTATGGAGAGCTTCAGGGGCCGCTTTTTAGCCCAAATTCGCCCAAATTCGCCGACACTTTCGTCTGGAGGTCGACGTCCGAGGTCACCCGCTCCGTATAACGCTCTACTTCATGCTTAGCCCTTATGAAGTAGCTCTATATATGGAGTACAGGTGCGTCGACAGGTACCTTATGGAAAAGCGGAGGCGAGGCGACTCTCAGATCAACGGGAAGCGGGCGACGGTTGAACTGGCCTGAAGCTAGCCAGTATAGGGAGGAGAAAGTACCAATGTTTGCGCGGATGCAGACGAGTTCGATCCATCGCGAGATCGATTGAGGCCTTGCGTTTGCAAGGGTATCAAGCCTGAACGTCTATCTACAGGCACGTCACTCCCGTACTTCAATTTGGCCGTGCAGGCCTCAGGCGATATCCATATTGCATCACAGTTAGGGCCCCCCATGTTGCAAAATGGAAGGTCGAATCTTCCACCTTGACCGTTTAAGGAGGTGGGCAAGGACACACAAGATATATAATGCCTATATGGTGAACCTGGCGTCACATCCATAGCTATCTTATTATACTCCTGGCTATAGCGTCCCGTCGAGGCCTGAGGACAAGGAGGTAATCGGGAATTCAGCGAATCGTATATTTCATCGCCCCCTGGCCATATGTTGGCTGGTATGGGCTGTTGGCCAGGTTGTTTTTTGCGACTTTCTCGTACAGCATGGGGCCCGGCACAGGTAACGTTATTACGCATCTGGCTCTATATTCAAGTATACTCCGCACCAGCTCATTTCTCTATGTTAGCATTTCGCTTCGTGAAGCCGACGGTCTCATTTCGAAGGCATCTTCGGCGCCGACTTCCACGGGGGCCCCCTCATCCCCCTTTTTTTTTGTCCCCTCATTTTTTGGAGTTACGAGCGAGAGGTGTCCGCGTTGTTAGCTGGCTTATATGATTGCTGGTGGACAAACGACATGGTAGCTGATCCTCCTGCTGGGGTTTAATAGCCGGGATATATTACTTGACACCACGAACCTTGGCTGAGGTCCGGGGTGAAGCTGAGCTGACCATGTCGAAGCAGGATAGAACAGAGCTGGGCCCTGATCCTCCTTCTGTATTCCCGTATATCATCAGTAACTCGACCAGCCACAATATAATCAGCCTTCTACCCGGATTCCGCGCGCCGATACTATCCTGTAAACCGATGTGAGCAGATGTTCTAGAATATTAGGGTGGCCATGCTTCTCTTCGCGGATCACCAACGCCTTTCCCTCTAACCGAAGCCGTCTCTCTCTCCGATGTGCACACCGTAAACGATTAATCCCGACCGGCCACGAGGGCTTGGGCGTGTCCGTTTCAGGCGGGCAAACGGCCGGTGTGGGATCGTTAATACGCCGTACATATAGGTGGAGCGGATGTGAGGAGACGAGACGAGGGAGCCGATTTACTCAACATGGCATGCACGACCGGCTATTCCGACTTTTTACTTCACCTAATTACGCCCATTAACACCGTGTAATATTGGGGGGAGGGGGGGAGAATGTTTCTACATGTGATACCTAACTCAGCTTAACCCATAGAGGGCCATAAAACTAATGGCTTCGTTTGCAGCCAAGTGTGATATGATGGAATTGAGCATGGGTTGTCTGACTCCACGCGTAGATATCAATACGGATTTATTGCCTGATTCGATGATGAATTGCAGTGATGGCGAATTCTCCTTATATGAAAAGGACATATACATGAGCGTGGAGGCCGGGCTTGCTTCTCTACCACGCTCGTTTGCTTGGTTGTGTTTTGTGTGGACTGTGCCGCTCGCGGGAAAACTCCACCTGTTCCAACCTAACAAACGAACGAACGCTCGTCATTTTGTCAAGGCAAGTGTGGATTCTGTTTCCGGCCTTGTCGTTCATTCCCGTCTTTAAAACCAGTCCAGAGATACCACCCATTGCGCCGCACGATCTTGATACGTTCCTTGTCCTGGCACAGAACAAGAAGGAAGCAGATGAAGACCAGAGCAAAGTTGGTAACGAAATGGACCCGCGGCCAAGAGGCTAAGGGGAAGGGAGAAAAAAAAAAATAAAAAAAACTCTCCCATCTCTAGGCCCAGAGATGCTCACTAAGGCATGCGAGAGTAGGGTAGTTGCATCTCCGGAATAATCTGGAAGCTGCATGGCCGTCTTGCGCTAGGAGGGAGCGGGTGATAGGGATAGGCAGGCCACCCAGCACCATCCCATCGTTAGCACAGGATATATAACCAGGCTCCTAACTCCTTATTTGACCTGGGGCCTGGGCAGTTCAGATCCAAAAAAGCAAGCCATCGATGTTTGCAGTAGATGTTGTCGTTACATAATTTCTTGGATCGAAACTGTTTTAAATCTCCTTCCCCTTCCCTCTCCCCCTCCCCTCCCAAGCCACCAGGCGGCAAGTCATACTCCGTACCGCAAAGCGGCAATGGCCAGGTTGACAATTAGCCCAGGAACAAACACTTAACAACCCTGGAGTCGTTGTGTGTGTGTGTGTTTTTTTTTCCTTGCGGGACTTATGCAGCGTTTAAAAAGGGGGATCCACCAGAATCCCGTATGGCGGGATAAGGAGGCCACGAGCGATGGCTAACGAAGACGGGAAGAGAATGGGATGGGCATGGGATGTCGACATGGTCCACGGACTCTCTCAAGAGGGATTGTTATGGAGTGCGTATTGCGCAGGTTGACGACGGAACAGGAGAGCAGGGCAGGGCAGCCTGGCGAGTGGCTTGAAAACACAACCGGCAGCTCATCGAATGAGAGGATGTGATCGAGTTAATCACCAGTCGAGTCGGCGACGCAACGGCTGCTGGCTGGATAGGCGAGCGAACGGGCAGGCAGGCGAAGCCCCTGGGTTAACCGTGCTACTTATTTTGCTTGCTTTCCTTTGCCTTGCACGCCAGCCTCACCACTTCTTCGGGCGATAAAACACAGTATCTTGTACGTAAAAAATTTCGTTCTTCCATGCCCATTCAGTCCAGGCCAGGCCAGAGTTGGGTTTGCTCTGTAATGCGATCATCTAAACTTTCTGTGGCTTGCTGTTCCAAGCCCGAGTCTTTCAACGTTTCCCTTCGTCCTTCTCTATTGAGCGACCAAACGGTGCCAGCCGAAGATATTCACCTGCTTAAAGCGGCCGAATAGAGAGCAGCCGATGGCCGCAACATGTTGGAAATCCGACAGAGCTCAGATCAGGAGTCTGGCCGATGGCTGCCGGAGAGAGATGAATCTCAAACTGTTGTTTACTCCGTACTTCATATCGCTGTCATATCTGCTGTAAACAATGACCTAATTGACTTTGACTAGCCGGTCATCTTGATACTCTATATACAGAGTTGAAGCCGATGCTACGTATATGTAGATGTATAGATGTATAGATGTATATCTGTCGTGGCTCATCTGCCAGAATGATTCCTCACCGGTTAATCTGTCAGCCTCCGGTTATTCGTTAGACTTGTTTAAGTCCCGTCGGCGATGCACGTAATAGCGATCGTCATATAGCTATGCTGGCTGTGACAGTTGCTGATCACTGCCCGGTCTCTTGGCTGGATCGAACAACAGACAACGTATTAGGCATCCAACCTCATGTATGTGGCATCGATAAGCATTTTGGATGCATGAGTTGGGGCGCTCCGTGTCTTAAAAGAGGCCTTCTCCATGCGCATCTCCCCCCGTAGCCATGTCCCCGGCGAACTGCTGGCTGGCATTTTGAGATCTGAGCATCCATCATCCTCCCCGGCCGTCACGTCATCTCTCTTCCTCTGCCAGCTGCCCTGCATAGAACGGCGATCGTTACTTCGGAGGCTCAAAAACCCCACGCCGGAACAGCAAACCATGTCCAGCTTGAACGCCGGCCGTCTCCCCGAGCAGAAAGGGCAGTGCGCACCGATGTAGAGATTACGCGTTCGTGAGGAATCTAGCTTGAGCATGAGCACAGATATTGAAAGAAAGCCACACACTCGGCGAGCTAGGAGACGCCGACGTAGCATCGGTAGCATCGATAGCATCGGTCGTCATGTCCGTGAGATGATGCAATAATGGGACCCGGGGTAAATCAGTCAATCAATCAGCTGAAAAAAACTAAATATGGGGTGAAAGGCGGAACTCAATCTCTGGGAAGAAACAAAACGTCAAATTTCCTTCTAACAAGTGACGGATGACCATCCTGTACAAGGACCAAGGGCCGTTGATTTGTTTTGTTTCTGGTCGGAGGAGACAGGTTAACTAGGTCTCCCCAGCATGGCTTCCTTGATCATTTCCCGACCGAGGGGGGAGAGGACAAAACATCTCGATGGTGACCAATCTTTCTTTGCAAACCAGCGGTCTGTCTAGACATCGCCGTTGAGGATGGAGTCCTGTCGGGTGTTTCCTGATACTCTTTGCCTGCCTGCCTGTCTCCTGCTACGGCGTCCCCCCCACGCCATGGAAAGCAGTGAAACTGCTGCCCTAGTGCTACCAGGTATGCACCCAAGGTATGCGCAGGATGCAGAGACCCCTTTAATCCGGTCATGGCGTCGGCTTGAGCCCGAAGCCGATAGGAGCGTTCGCTGAGGCCGAGCGGCGGTTAAACTATTCCAAGGCCTTCAGCTCTTTGACTTCAAGCCATAGCCGTGATGCATCGCCACCGGCACACCGATATCAACCTCCCATGACGAGACACTAGCCTTGCGGACTGTTTAACTGTTTAACTGTTAGGAATACCCCATATCCCGAGAGGCAGGGCAGGGTATACTCGGCCAACTCCAACGCCAGCGATGACACGAGCCACCGCAGCTCCCTTCTGATGTGTTTCTGTTCTCGGCCCCGGTGGTTTCAAGACACCTTGATCTGATTCTCGAGGCAGGCCGGGTCAAATTACTGTGAGGCAACATGTCCGAACGATCTTCGGGCTCGATGAAACCGAGAGGCAAACAGATGATACCGACTCATATCAAAATCTCACTGTCTTCAGGTCCCTGCGCTTGGGAAGGATGAAATATAAATTACCACATCCGACTTGCAACTTTGCAAAAAAGAAAGGACTCAAGACTCAGGGCAAGGCTCGCGTAACCGTTTAACCCATTAAAAATCTATCACTCAATCGTTAAACAACAATATCTATAAAACACCAGGGATAACTCTCATCGCCAGCAAGTCAGACCTCACGTGGCAGGATGTTTGAGCATACGAACAGTCATGTGAACCAGAAGGAAAAGAGAGTGGCCAATTAATCGATCAAGACGCGATACAGACATCGGCGTCCCTCGTTTTTTGCTCATGCGCTTCCTTGTCTGCTTCTCTCGGACGATAGGGCCGAGAAACGACGCTGAGAAGAAGCAAAACAGAGGTATACCGCCTGGCTGAGCGCGTGGTCAGTGTCAGCGGTTAAAAGAAGAGAAGATGGACGACGGACCGAGCAGCTACCAGGGATATCCTTAGTATTGTATTATTCTCTTGTTGGTTTTGATGTTTTTGATGTTTTTGCTGTTTTTGATGTTTTTTCTTACATATATGGGGCTGACTGGTAAGCAGGCTATACGGAGGCTTCTCCATCTATTTTTAACCTAAAGCCCCATACGTGGTTAAGGAGAAGCACAGCATCACGCCAGAGATACAGATATATCGTAGAGACACAGATATATCGGTCTATCGACTGAGGATGAGCAGAGCGGATAGTTCTGTACATATCGGCGCATCCGTCACGCCATGTCTGCCGGTCTGCTGGTCTGCTGCCCGCGATAGCCCATGGCCTGGCATGGCATGGCATGGCACGGCGTAGATATCCCTACAATCACGCCATTTCATCAACATCCACACCTGCGGACGAAGCACTTGCAATAGCCCATCTATCCATGTCCATAAATAACCGGATAAGAAATGCGTTTCAGAGAGTTCGTTGCGGTCGATCACCCTGTGCTCCATCGGACACCCTATACTCGGTTCCGGGGAAAGAATCCTTTCTGCAAAAAAAGGGAGGAGGATGGAGTGAATGAACATACGAGTGAATGAACATACGTAGATACGTAGTAATTAACAACTAGGATTAATAAGACTACCTCGGCCTAACTTGGGGATCTCTTGGGTATAACTACATCAAGGAACAGGTAAAGTACAGCAATAGACAGCTAGAATAAAAAAAACATCTAAGTCTAGACGTGGAGGAGAAGAAGGTAAATAAAAGGGTCATCGAGTCGACGAGCTGAAGGGCCTCGCAAGCTGGCTAGCAGGCTGGCTGGGGGTTCACGCAGCATGCAGCATGCGAAGGTAGTAAAGGAAACTTCCATCTAGTAGAGGAGTTGGGTAAATGAGCGCCCTGGCAAAACAGGAGTGGCTGACGTGTATCAGGCGAAATTAGAAAAGGTCGGAAAGAACCGAATTAAGTTGACAGACCAACACAGATAGACAGTTCGGGCGAGCGTATCGTGTCAAATGGCGTAGTTCAGTTTTTGGTCGAACTATTTGGAATATGTCGAAATATCTGAGATTGGATATTGGAAAACCGAAACCATTTAACTGGTTGCCGTAAAGAAAGAGGGAGACTGTCCCCCGGGAAAATAGAAAACGTAATGGATATCGGTACGATCAAAGCAAGAAACCAGATCGCAACGAGTTATTTGCAGCAGTAGAGAATCAACTCTTTAGTCCACAGATAAGAACAAGGGCAGCAGAAGGGGAATAAAAAAGGGGGGAGGGCTGTGAAACGAAATAAAACAACGCCAAAGCCTGGAACGAGTGGAACAAGTCGTCATCAACACATGAAAAAACGTAGGCAACGCCTGACGAGTATGGAGGCATGTTTAAATTGGAGGGTCTTGGTCGCCTCCTTCAACGTAGCCGTCAATTGTTTTTCGCCAGTGCTCGGGGAGGCATACACAGACAAGCTAGATACGTGTTAGTCGTATAGTAAATAAAAAAAGAACGGAAGAAAGGGGACAACATACTGGGAATGCTTTTATCTCTCCTGCAGCCGGCGAAGATGGTGGTCGTGCCTCTGACCCCTGAGAGACGCCGCTGTCTCTGTGTGGGTTGTGCTTGTTTTTTCCATCATAGTCCTCTGCCCCCTCGTTGATGCGAACACCAGTCGCCCAACCGTCGTCCCATATACCGACAATCTTCAACATGTCGCCTCTGTCTAGCTCAAACTCATCGGCCGCACGAGGCTGGTATGCCCAGAGAACGGCAACCTTGTCGTTCGGGTGGACATCATCCTGTGAGTAGTAGTCTCTGAAATATGGAAGTTGCTCTGACTGGCCGCTGGTGAGGCCCTCGGGAGACGAGAACTGTCCGCCGCTACCGGATTTGGGAGACAACGTTTCGCCATCGCCAGCGAGGACGGACGCACTGGAAAGTGAGCCGTTTCTCCTTCCGGTAACTGGCGGTATACGTCTCGACCTACCGCCGGCTGGGCTATCTCCGAATACGTCTGAATCCGAGTCATGGTACTTGTTGGATTCTGCTGCGCGACTTGAGGGGGCGTTGCTGGTGGCGCCGCCTTGGAGTGCTGACATGCGTGCGACACGGCCTCCGGGAATGGCTTCGTATACATTCTGCTTGTTGGCCGAGCTGGCAGCAGGATATGATGGTGCCGTGGCCATGGTTCGAGGAGGGCTAGGCTGGTTGAATATGCTTCCTGCGGATTCGTTCCTTTGACGTCGTCGCCAAAGGAGGAATAAAACTGCCAATGCGATTAGTAGAGCGCATGCCGACACTGTTCCAACCGCGATGCCGGCAATCTGACCGCCGGAGAGACCTTTGTTACCTGGTCCTGCGGTGGACGAGGGAGTCGACGAGGTGGTTGGGTACGGAAATAGCGGCGGTACCGAGGTGATGGTAGGGAGCTTGACGTCCTTGCAGCGGGTACTGGCGTTCGATGCATAGCAGCAAGTGTCGGTGCCATTGACTGAACTCTGTGCACAGAAACCGCATAAACCTAGAAGATTGGGTCCGAACCCGCACTCGTTTGGCTCGTTGTCGGCACCCGGTATGCATTGACCTGATAACGAGTTGGCTGGGATGGCGCACACGGTAAAGTCGGCGCGGATCTGGTCCATGAAATTGCTCTTGGGAGAACGACATAGGTCCGGGTTGACGGCAATGATCTCTTCACTCGTAGCCGCCAAAGCCTATTCATTGGACAATTAGCATTGATATCGATATGTATAAAAAAAAGGCGAACTTACACAGCTCTCTGCACAGAGGGGCCTCGAATGGTCATCCGACAAGCCACACGGCTCTTTCGAGTTTTGAATTATTCCATTACAAATTACGCTGGTCGTATATCGAGCATAGAGAGAAGTGGTGTTCTTGAGGTCCAAACCTTCGCATCCGAGGAGGTCCTGGTACCTATCAGAAGCGGAATATGATCAGTCATTTTTGTGCGTGGAGCAAAGAAGCGCACAGAAAAAACGGCGAAGAAGCTTGACATACTTGGTTTTGACATAATCGTTTTGAACGTACGAGCCGAGCTTTTTATCAAAGTCGTCGAGATTGGAGACGTATTGGAGGAAAGGACTGCGGTGATGAAAGTTAACCCCTATAGTTTCTCCTGATTTCTGGCGGGTACCAAACACGTACTATTGACCGACCAAGCTGGAGCTGGTAGAGATGGAAGCCGAATGGAACGCGGGGCATTGCTTTGATCCCTTCAAGGAGATACAGTCTTTGGCCATGACGAGAGAGAGAGAAGTTTGAGCTTGAGCTTGCGGGTTGATGTTTAGAGTTGTCGCAATGGAGGGACTACTATGGACGAAGTAACGTCAAGTTGCATCGACATGAATGCGGAATCCGGGAAAATCGACGTAGCAGCAGGCAGTCCCCGGCGCAGGCGAGTCCCCAGAAGTAAATAGTACAAGGACCGACGTGTTGCTGGCTTCGACGTGGTCACTGGCGATGTGTTGTTGTTCGTGAAGGTTGTTATTAGTAATTAGATGTTCCTTTGCTGAAGCGACTGGCGAGAAAGAGAAAAAAGTGCCCTCCGGTGACAGGCCAAGGATGGAAGAAACGAGTGGACGGGCGTGTCTACCGCGAATTGGGCGCAACGAGAGACGGAGAACCAGCGACGGACTGAAGAGCGATGACCGTGAAGACCGCGAGAGAGAGAGGGAGAAGAGGTTGAGACAGGAGGAGGAGGTTCGTCCCTTAGAAGAAAGTCCAGGGAGAAGTCGGCGACAACGTCCGAAAGAGGAAAGGCGCGGTGTATAGGCATGTACGGCGTAAGATACTTTTGATACGGCAGCTTCTGGTTGGTGGAAGCTTAAGAGCAGCCAATGAGAAGAGCGGATGAGGACCCACTTGGAGCCACCTCGGGACAGCCCGTCACGCCCCTGAAGTTAACGCAGCCTGTTTACAGTACGTTACGCTTAGTCATCGCCTGTATATATGCATACCTTATCTATATATAGACACACATATATATAGATGTAGATGTATGTAGATATAGATAGATGTAGATGGATGTAGAGGATGTAGAGGATATAGATGTAGATATAGATGTAGAGGTAGATGTAGGTAGATGTAGGTAGATGATAGGTGGTGGTACACGTGACCTTACTAAGCAGCGACGTCACCACGGACCGTGGAAACCGCGGGACGAAAAAGCAGGCAGCCACTTCAGCTTCACCAGAAGAACAGAAAAAGGATAGAAAGGATATAAAAACAAGAGAAAGAGCAGCTGTGCACACTGACTCCAGATCGACACGGTCTCATTTCCACAATGTGCTCGCCAGACGCCTTGCTGGCCATTCTTGCCGTCCTCTTCCCGCCCATCGCAGGTGCGCTACCCTTATCTCCTCCCTAGTCGTGCGACATAGATAGCTCTACAGAACACTAACTGCTACCCCGATACCGTACAGTCTGGATAAAGGTCGGCATCTGCTCTGCAGACTCGCTCATCAACATCGCCCTTTGCTGTCTGGGCTATGTCCCCGGCCTGCTGCACGCCTGGTATACGATCTTAAAGTATCCAGAGGCAGACGACGAGTATCCGGACGGATACAGGCCGATCGTGGGACACAGGAACCGAGGAGACGCCGAAGCAGGGCGGGTCACGTATTACTATATCGCCCATGAACAGGCTCATCCGAACCAGCAGCATCAACCTCAGCAGCAGCGCACGTACGGGACCAACCAGCACCCTGCGTCGAGGGCAGCTCCCCCGCCTCCCGTCCCCCAGAAGCCGCAGGGTGATGCCGGATATGTTGCTGCTGGTGCGCCGGGTCAGGGAAGCAGCAGCAGCAGGCCAGAGGGTGAACACAGAGCTCCACCTACCTACGCCGAGGCCGTGAAGGGCGACAATAAGATCCAATCTTAGCCATGCCGCCACGGCTCCATGAATGAATATTATAATGATACCACTCAAACGCTACAGAACCGACCTCGACAGTTCTCTCTCAGAGGGGCGGGTAGCCTGTATTTTCATCTCTCTCTCTCTTTTTTTTTTTTTTCTTTTTTTTTTTACCATTCCTGGTTTGGTCGTGCTTGGTTTCGTACGATACTCATATACACACTTATACTTTGCCACGGACGGGACCGAGCGACAGTCAACAAGGGAAGGTGTTCTTCTGGTCGGTCTTGGTATTTAGGGGCCTGTATTTCACTTGTGTTTGTCTTGATATGCTTGTTCGATAACTTCTGTTTTTGATAGAAGAATGGGGATGAACCTACATATTTGACTTGATTCTATCAATAGACTATGATAGTCGTAGAACTAGACGGGGTTGGAATACTCCTTGAGGTTCATTTAATGGGTCGTATAGTAGAAACTACCAATCCTTAAGCTTGCCTTACATTATCCGTAAGCCCACCCTTACATGCTTTTGTTCTTAACTTGATTTAGGCTTGCTTTGTGAAAAAGATGGCACTCTTGTCCAGCCCTGATAACGCACAGGGCCTTCACGGAGTTCTATTCATGCTATTTACACTCAAACATAAACATTCGCCATTCAATAGCTATATTCTAGCAGCAACATTGCGGAGTCGGCAGAAACAGGACGATCTGATCGGCACGTCCGTCAGTGCAAGCGCTGTAGCCAGCTGTTGTCCAACTTTAGCAGCTTCATCCACCTTCCCGAGCGCTTCAAGGCATTCATGGTACCCGTGTAACGCCCAGACATTGTTCGGATGCTGAAGGGCGCGTGGCACAGTATTATCAAGTCCGAGATCCGCACTATATGCGGCAGCTGCTTCCTGGATGTGTCCTCTCTCGAGTAGAAGTGCACCATAGGCATGTCTGGTCGGTTGCATCCAGCCCCAAGGTTCGTCGTAATGCAGTGAGTCGTATAATTTTATCGACCGTCGCAGGTGGTCAAATGCCGCGTCGTAGTTTCCGAGACGATATTCAAGTTCCCCATCTAACATCGCAGAGGCGACGGCTAAGATGTCGCCACAAGTATTGTTGAATACCATGCGCTTTGGCAGGACACATTTCATCGCCTCATGGAAGGCCTCGCGTGCCTCTCGCGCCTTTTCGATGTTGCCAGTAGCTGCATACGCAACTCCCTTCCCGTATAGCCTCATTGCTGTAGTTACACAGTATAGCTTCCGATCCTCTGGAATTTCGAGCGCGATGATATCTTCCCACATTCCGAAACGGATAAGAACATGTACCCGCATTGCGACAAACGACTCTAGCAAGTTTGCCATTGCCGGGGATTCACGTAGTCCTTGCTCCGGTATATTCGCCTCCATCTGCGCGATTGTATCAAGCGAGATTTTTGATTGGCCCGAGAACATGGCTGCATATATTTTAAAATGATAGTTGTGGCACCTGTAGAGGGTGTAGAAATTCAACTTGCCGTCTTGGGGTGCAAATTTTTCATCGGCCACAATGGCGTCTGAGTTTGACTTGACTGCATTCTGATAATCACCACAGAGAATGTCTATGTGAGATGGCATATGTTCCAAATGGCCAGAATCTGGGACGAGACGTCTTAGGCGGTTGGCTGGCGGTAATGCCGTCTCGGGTGAGGTAGACATCTCCAAAAGATGGATATATAAATGGAGTAGTCCAGGGTGAGCAAGCCCGCCTTCCTGGGCTAACGCACGATCAAGAATATCCTTAGCCTCAAGGGTATGCGCCCCCTTAGCTGGATGTCCAGTAACCAGGTCCCATAGTTTCCAGGGCGTCAGGTTCATCAGCGCGTCTACATAGAGTGTCGCCACATCTAGGTCGTCCGGGAATTCCTGATATACCAATTTCATAGCCTCAGCATATCCTTTGTTCCACACCGAGCAATCTTCTGCGGGGTGTTCTTGCGGGTATCGAAATGTGAGCGCCTTGGTTAGCGCCTTCTCAACCGCCGATACAGTTGGTGCTTTTGCTTTTGCTTCCGCCTGTAAAGCCGCAGTGTGAGTTTTGTTCACCACCTCTCCCAACTGTTTGGCATTGAAAAACGCCCATGGCATATTATAGTTGGGTCCAGATGAGTATGCTAGTCCCCAATATGCCATGGCGCAGTCTGGATCAATCTCGATAGCTCGCTGAAAGCATTGAGCTGCCTCGTCATGGTTGAAGGCATAGCTCCAGATCAACCCACGATCGAACCAGGTTTGAGCATCGGGGCTACTTGTGCTCACGGGGCGATGATAGCTCCCGAGATCAAAGTATTCGTCTTGCGAGCGAGCGGTGCCTGGCTTCCTATCACCCGTCATTCTCACTCGATGTTAGATAAACCGCGCGTCTTGCACGAATTGCTTGGACCGAGGTGGGTTTTTTTTGGAAGAAGTAATGTTGAAGAGTCACTGTGCGAGCTCAATATTGGAAGGGCTGGGAACTCCCTTGGATGATATATATCTACATCCCTTCCGCTGAGGGGTTGTGTTGTTCCTTCTGGGGTAACATCCAATCCCTCGGCTTTAACTACCATAGGGTCACGTGGAACAGGGGAAAGCTGGGGTAAAAAATAGGCTTCATTTTTCTACTTCCATACCCCAGGGGCTTCTATCTATGCATATTGTTTTTGGGAAACAGTTATTAGTGGTAAAGAAATAGGCAGACTCGTCCTCCTTTTCTAGAGACGTTGGTTACCCTTCAGTATTGCCATCCACCCCTCCGGGACGGTTATCGGTATGATCATCAAACTCTTCGCAGTGGTTATCCTCATCCTCTGAGCATTCAGCAACTGGCTTTTTGGTGCCGCTTCCTTTGCCAGATAGATAAGCGAATCCTGTCTCCGAGTTCTCGTCTTCAACCATATTGAATAACTTCAAAACGTCCTCGAGGGTATCCCTATAGCTGTGTCAAGAATCCTGAAGGTAAGGTATGGGAACGAAGTAACTTACCTTCCTGCGAGTACCTTGGATCCCATTGCACCTTCAATGTGAGCGGTTTTTTTATTCTGAAGTAGTTGTATCCTGTCGTCGACAGTGTCTTCGACACATATTCTAACAACCTCAACGTCCTTCTTTTGTCCAATACGAAATAGTCGGCAAAATGCCTGAGAGGATGTTAGCAAGTCAAAAATCGATGGGTATACTGAGGTGTTCGTCACCTGTTGTTCTATGGCTTCGTTCCACCATAGGTCCACAAGGAGACATTTTGTCGCCACGGTGAGATCCAGGCCAGTCCCTCCGGTTCGAAGGGAAGAGATTAATACGCGGGTTTCCGGATTTTCACGAAAAGCTTGGATCCGAGTTAGTCGTGCCGGAAGAGGAACTTTTCCAGAAAGCTAGTTTTAATTCGATATGCAATAAGTATCGTAGCTCGTTATAGGCTGATAAAGAGAAATTATACGGGTCAAGATGTTCATACCGTGGTATATCCCCAATCCTCGCTTTCGCACATGGAACACAATATGCTCATCATCCCAAGAAACTGGGTAAATATTGTGACCTTTGTATGTGGGGATTCACTTATCCATTTCGAAACACACGCTTTCACAGCGTTCAATTTTGCACCCGGCATTGAACCCCCTGCAACAGAAACCCAGTTAATAACTTCCGGGTTGTCATTGTCCGGCTGGTTGGATCCTTTGGAACTCGATTCCCGGAGGTTCTTAATATTGCGAGTAAACTGAAGCTTTATAGAACGCCCACATCTGCATAGTGTTTTATCGCCTTTCCGCGGTAGGGCGGTCATACATAACTCGCAGCAAATATGCATGCATGATAAAATGAATGCATCCGGAGCTTTATTTAAGCAGAAAATGCATTCCAGCATACTGTCACTGGCGTCTGGGTTGTTTAGCGTGTCTTGAAACGCTTCAGCCAAACTAGTCGGTTTCCCCCTTTTTTCCCCTGTAGGTGGAGCCCCTGGAGAGAATGCCTCATTCGCCAGCAGCCTTTTTAATAAGACGTACATTTCAACATTCTCACTTTGTGGATTTTGGGCCACCAGGGCACCGAGCTCTTCCATGATAGGAAGGGTCATGGCGTCTTGTATAAAGTCCTGCGACAGCAGCATATGGCTTGTAAACATACGAAGCTTGAGTAGGAGGACCAAGTACTGTTTGTTGCCTTCGGCAGTGCGTATCTGATCTATATAGTTCGTTAGAAGAAGTTATTTGTAAGACCAAGCTCAAGCCAGTATTGATTGACTAACAAAAATTGTTGACCATGAAATTGTTGACGATTTGGTTATAGACAAATCTTTCCACAATAGAAAATTTCGTTGTGATCGTGTTTTCATCAATGTCTGGGAGGTCAAGTAATGGCAGACCAAACAAGCTTTCTTCGTGAGTTCTCCGTAACATGTACGCTCGGAGGTAGTTTCTGAGACAGCGGTTTCCGGGTTCATCCTAGCGAGTCGAAGTCAGATTGGCATTTAAATTGAGAAGAATAGTATTCTTGTACCTGGATAAGTTTCTTCGAGAAGATTTCGAAGTTGTCCATTCCGGGGACGTCCAGAAAATCGAAGTATGGATAGAACTCTTTGATAGAGCTGATAAAAGTAAATAAATAACTTGTATGTCAGTTTCATTCAACACTAGTGCAGTAGGGGGAAATGAGCGCACTTGTGGATAGGTGTTCCCGAAATGACCCATCGAAATTTTGCCGACAGAAATCTAACCGCCTTGCTTGTTTTGGTGAGATAATTTTTTATCTCATGTGCCTCTAGCCTACATTAGCTATGTTTCTCCTGCAGTAGAGCTTTGGGTCTGCTTACCGTCCAAGTAAATTCGACGGAAACGGATTCTATGGAGGGGACCGCAGTTTTGCAGTTTCCATTTCATCTGTTCGTTTTTATCGGTAGTAGCAGGAAGTGGAAATTTGCAAGAAGTCAGGACCTCCCTATACGTTGTGATACTGCTGGCTATTAGTTACCTAACATTTCTTGGTAAAAACGGCAACGACTTACATGACACCAACAGTTTTAAGCCCCCCCGACTGGATAAAAAGATCGAGGTCAGTCTTCTCGCGTGAACAGTACATAATGATATGCCCTAAGACTCTAGGTTTGACGTGCTCCAGCAATTGATTTTTCCTATCTTTGTTAACCGATATCCTTACATGCATGGGGGCAGTACTTGGTTAACTACCAGTGGGTCGTTAGATGCGGTGGAGCAACTATCAGAGTTACTCCTGACTCCTTGCTATCGGGTGGCGCTTTCCCATCGACCATGTTCGCTTTTGCAGTAGCCTAAATTAGTAACAAGCAAGAATTTGAGAGGGGTTTATCGTTAACCTATTGCTTGGATGGATCTCCCAAATCCCATCTCATCGCATAATAATCCCCCCTTTGGCTTTGCGGTGACATTCTCGCGGTCGCGCTTGACGAGTCAGCGTCATAGTCAGGAAGATAGGAAAATGAATAATACTTACCATGAAGCCGACGCCGAGAAGCTATTGCTGTTAGCTTGCTGTTATATAGGTATCGAAGAAGATCATACCTGGTAATGGAAAAGGCTTGTTGTCATATCTGGGTGTTTCCAGCCCCCATTCCCATCTGCCCTGGGCTTTCTTGTAAATTTTAAAGAAGCACCCATAATTGCTCTTCTATCCCCCGTGACAGTAGCGCCATCTGATGTTGGAATAGCACTAACAAGCTCCTTCAAATAATCTTTTTTATTTGTCGCGGAAACCTTAGGAAGTACGGGCTTCGATCTATTCTCCTTCGCCTTCTCCACTAGGTTTGAAGAGAATATACTCTCGAAATTCATATTACTGAGAGTTTTTCCCTTCCGGGCCTTCCTTTGTCGTTTGGGTGGACCCGCATGTTTTCTAACGCGGCTTGTGCAGACCTTTTTCTAGAAATCGTTAGTATCCATAACTATCAATTGTAACCGGGATAACTCTGGATGGGAGTTACATTTTTATTTTTATCCCCATTTTTAGCCGTTCTCTGGCCGGGTGGAGTGGTCCCTCTTTTTGGTCGACATTTGCGAGTGCTCCCTCCTTTAGGTTTGGCCCCTTTATTTGACACTGTTGGATTCTCGGGGGCGACAAGTAAGGCAGTCGTATTCTCCGGAAAGTTATAGCCAGCTAGATCCATAGGAGTATCAAAATCCTCATCATCCGAGCAAAAGAGGCCAAATTGTTCGTCACCATTTTGTTGCCCATCATTCATTTCTACTATTTCCTCCATTTCCTGTCCTTGGAATTCGTCCTCATGATCATCCAAACTGAAGGTATGCGCTGGTGCATTGTTTTCTAGCCTACCATTTACCTCTCGAAGTTTCATCCGGGAACGGCGCATTTGGTCTTTTATCTCAATTTTCCTAAATCGGATTTCGCTTTCCAGACTTGGGTTTACTTCAGCCTCGAAGGCCGCCTTCGCCTTCTGGTACCTACTCAATATTAGTATTGCAGCACGTATAATATTATAATCACACTTACTCTAAATCATCGTTGTCCAAGTCGATGCCATCTAAGTTCTGCTCCATGTCTATCCACATATCATTGATATTACCAGTATCCGGCAACTCGTCGATCTGATTGTGTAACTCTTTACCTGTTTCACAATTCACGGAATCGTCGGGGCTGGGCGAAGATTTGAAGGTACTCTGTGTAAGTGGTGGAGCATCTAAGTCCATATAACCTAGGTGCTTTGGGAATGGCGGTTCGTCTTCCGTGACTCGAGTTCCTTTGGTAATTAGAGTGGCATTGTACTCAGTTAGAGGAGTCAACAGCTGTATATCTTCATCAGGAGCGATTCTCTCGGTGTCATCCATTTTAGTTGTTGTAGAGGTATCGAGTAAATCCATTATAAATGGAAGATAAGAGGGGTTAAATTTGAGGTATTTGACGAGAAGCGAGAATTGTCAAACGCTGATGGGGTTAGGAGAAGGGATGACGTTAACCACTCGACGTAAGAGGGGTAATACGCAAAGATATGGTGAATTGTGCGAGTATAAACACTTGGCGTAGTTTGATCAATGAATCTGTGAAGGTCGGGATCAAAAGGACAATAGACGGCGGATTCCAACTAGTAAATCGAGAAAATGACAAATTAAGGCAGTAGGCAATTGGGGTATTAGTTTAAGTTGAATTGAGATGGGAGGTAGGTAAGTAGAAAATTGAGCCAAAAAGGTCAAGAAATGAAAGGTAGTATTTTATGGGTAGCTGAGAACTGCTGGTAGAGAGAGAAAGGGAAAAGTTCAAAGTGATTTTCGACTTAGGCTTCAATGAGCTGGAAGTAAAATCAAGCTGAAGTGAACCTTAAAGGTATAGGGTGCAATTAATGAAACCAGATAAACAGAGAGGAGGATAATTACGTCAAAGATGAAGAAGACCCAACGAGATGTAAATTGAGAAATAACCGAAGAAGTCTGAAGAGCGGGTTTATGAGCGAGATATGATCCTTTTTCAGGTCCTGAAAGTAGATTAGTGCACGGTATAGAGGCAAATGAGGCTGGGGTGTAGAAGGTATGAAAGCTTCTACTGGTGAAGGGTCTTGAATGGGGGAAGGTAAAGACGAGAAGGGCTGAGCTCGTGCTAATTGTAATCATATGAGAGGTAGAAAGGTAGGCTGAAAAGATGAAGGCGGCGCTAGAGCTTAGAAATCTAGGCAGCAGTTGAAGATACTGAGAAATGGATAAGGTGCATGAAAGGTACCAAAGTTAAGTATCATTAAGCAGGTGAGGTTATTTGGTTCTCCGGGGCCAAAAAATGACAGTAATAGCACTGTCGAGGTCTAGATATAGACCATGACTCAAAGTCAACAATATATAGCATGTTAAAAAATTGCCATTCGGAACCAAAGGCGTGATGAGCAGCGGGTGACAGCTCCCCATTTTCTGGTGAAGGACAAGAGACCTCACTTTCACAGTCCAAGTCCATGTTATGGATTCTAACAGTAGGTAATTCCGTCTTCTAGAACACCTTCCAATAAATATACAGATATGTGTATATTTTGTAAAGTTCATCTCTTGTCCACAAAATTGGTGAGTGTGATGTTAGGTTGTCGTTGGATGGTCGACGTTGTTTATCACAACAATATCACGTGATATAATGACTAAGGATGTGGCTTAAAGCTTGTCGTTCTAATGGCCAATAGGAACCATAGTAGCGGGTCCAGAACTCGAGAGCATCAAGTTGTTGTTGTCGAGTAAACATAGCATAGGAACTCGATAGATGTCTTGCTCCACGGAAATATGATTAATATTTCGCCTAGCAGTACTCCGTACGTGTTCTATAAATGATTGACTGTCGGCTACCAGAGACCACCAGGTCAACAGCACTCGGTAGCTAACCGTCAAACTAAATCAAGCTCTCTAATACGGAGTACTCTCTTAATACTTGCTATACTTTTGGCTGCTATCTTTAAACACTAGCCTGATTTGAATCTGCCTATTTTGCAGCATGTCGACAGTATAGTGGTTTGCCAGAAAAGTGAACTATGCCACAGGGAAGTGCACAACATGTTTAGCCCCATTGGTGGCAGACTCATCAGAGGTATAGAGTGCATCGACAACTGAGAAGAAACTAGATGGCCTAGACTGGCTGAGCGACTGATAAGGAGCCCTTATTTTATCGGGGACCAAGGTAATGGCATCAGCGCTTTTATATAGGTAAGCCTAAGGGCCATATGAGGATAAGTATAAGAACAATTCAGGATTAATACCTGAAACATGTCTCAATGAATCCTCTTGATGAAATGTTTTGGTCCCGACTTCCCCGCGGAGATACCTTTGACGTTGAAATAATGTGCAAGTCACATGCCAGGTTAGCTAATACCATGAGTCAGCAATTTGACTTTCCGAAAGCGGCTAGAGTTCTCCGCGCCGTTACGTTAGCCGGCCCGGGGATGCCAAAAGCTTATTCCCGACGGTTAAATCAACAAAGCAGCAATTGAATTGGGTTGACAATGAAAGTTCTTGCACATAGCTAAAAGTAAGATGGACGATAAGCTTGAAATAGCTACGGTGTATGAACCTATTATTGCAACCTTTAATTAAAGCTAGCTTACCCTGCTTCCAACTTTATTTAATTATTTTCGCCTCCATAATTTTCCTGACAATGGTGATGAAACAGTTCGTGACCAAATTACTTCTTGCTCTGTCAAGGGCAATTTTTCCACTCGACTCAATCAATGATAAGGAGTTATACATATCATTGGCGGATTGGATGTCGCTGAGGTGGCTTCCAAATCAGTAAACTCGGATCTTGCGTCAATATGTGCTATTCGTTGCCTATGGTAGCCTCGAACCATAGGAGGGTCTGAGTGGTTTCATTGTTAGCGATAAGTGGCCTAAAATAATGTCCATCAGCGCTTACGATTGGATCAAATTTTTGCACAGCCTTCCGCGTTTTCGGGTCACGAGTTCAGACCACTAACATTCTTCCAATCGTCCATCGTACGAGTCCCACTGAAAAGGCCGGCTTTCCGGGTCCTCAGGGTTTGGAGAGTGGTATTTTGTCTCCTTAGAATGGTTGCCTAGTCTGCAAAATTCTTTGTTATTGAATGGCGATACTTGCTGGACGGGGTGGGTAATAAAGGAGAGTTAAGTGTTCGCTTCTCTTTACTTTTGTTGACGTTGACATATCGAGAATTTTCGACTAGTACGTAAGTGGCATCCCTGAGACTTCTGTAGCGAAACTCCACTTTAAGAGTAAGAAGACCGAGTAGGCGGGTGTTTCCCCCTTCTCTCGAAAGACAAGCTGTAGGTTAGGCTTAACCTTTTGCCAAATGCCTTGAAGGTTGCGGGTTGGTTGCAGGTTGACTGGATGGACTAAAATTAACAAAGACGATGTAAAACCCAACGAAAATTGTGGAGGAGAAGGTGGCTCACACATCCATAAGAGGAAGGAGGAATACTGCGTTACTACCTCCAACAAATGAATGGTAACATATTGAGTGTAGCCCATGGTCCTATATTGAGATAGAAGATATATAACCCTACCTTTATAACTTGATTAGACTAGAGACTGCTAAGTTGGGATACTAGAGTGCAGCTTACAGTGCTGCTTGTAAGACACCAAAATATATACATCTACCAAGGCCAGGTAAACATCTCAACCCTTGCTGCCTTGATAGGGCTGGGGATGTAATGATATCATGCGGCATGAGAAACCTGGAGAGCATAACTTACCTAAGCAAAAGCTTATAATGACGACGGAGGGCGTAGCCGAAAAGAGCGCGCGCTAAACCACATGCGGGCACGAGCGCCGGGCCGATTGACCAATCAGATAAGACTTTGGCGGCCTGGCCAGCCGAGGATTTTCCGAAAGCAGCTAGCGTATTACACCCAACCAATCGGTACGTGCTTATTCAGCAAGCTAAACCCAAGATAGCTAGCGTGGATGGTCCGGCAGAAAGGGATGCGGCTCCGCTTAATACTTACATAAGCGTAAGCAAGGCCTTGGTGTTTCCCTCACCGCCTCTTGGCCAGCCCGCGGGTCCCAGTGCACCAACACCTTGCCTTGTCCCCGGGAAGCCTGGACACCTCGAACATCGCGAGACGACATCTCATCCTCTACCCTTGCTGCACTGCACAGCTACGCCCTCACCACGCCCTCGACACTGTGTCTGGCATCTCGAGACCGACCTGCTCTGTGTTGCTGCGTGCTTAGCGTACCTCGATCAGCTGTGTGCGGCCTGCTTGCTGCACGCTGACGACCGAACTCAATCCCACCTCCAACCCTCGTCTCGCTCTCGCGACTGCATATCGAATATCGAGCATGAGCCATGAATCTGCGCGTGAGGCGACCTTATAGAACCCTTCACCCCCGCTCCGCCCTACCTGGACTTCCTGTCGCATTCTAAGGAACGGCCTCGGCCCCGTCGACAGCCCAGCATAGAGCGTACGTCACTACAAAGATGTTGGGTAGGCTGCTGAATACCGCTGCAGCTACGCTCAACCCCGCCTCCTATGCCTCCCGCAACTCGAACCAGCTCGAATCAGTAACGGAGGAAGAACACACCTCAGGCCTCCTCTTTCCTGACGTGAGCCTGCTCCATCGATCGAGAACACACGCATACCCACTACAGACCAGCTCGGTCTCATCCAGCCCGTCCTCAGCCGGCAGTTTCGATGACAAGGGTGGTTTGGAGCTTGATTCTGCAAAGGACTTGAGAGTTATCATTGCACAGAATGCGATAGGAGACCGTGATGACCCTTGTATCCTCCTCGATACTCAGGCTCCGGCGAGGATAGAGAAGCCTCCCCGACCTCCACTGGACCGTCCATCTCCAGAAAAACCACGATCTCGACATACTCGTACCTCGACCCTTCCTCGGAACGGTGGACGAGTGTCCCACCATGCACCACGTGCCTCAGTCTCCGATCTAGCTCCACTGTCCACATTTTCTACACACGATGCAGCAAATAGTGCCTTTTTCCGTGCGCGGAATCGGCGATCCACATTCTCGAACTCAAGGGAAGATGACGATCAGCAACACGGTAGACTGTCCGGGGATTCTAACGAGCTCGGATTGCTCAATTGTATCTTCGGAAGTAGCGCGTTCAGCTACCGTGGACCTTCGACGAAGATGCACATAGTTCCGGCGGACGAAAAGGGTCCGTCTGAGGATTCTGCTTCCGGGTTTTCTGATCCTTACCGACGAACCCTCCGTCGTGCTGATACGTTCAGTGGTTCGCCCAGGAGTGTCAGTCAGAGCCGCGAACGGCTGAGCAGCGATGGCTCTCGATTATCCACATCATCGTCATCTTCAAGTGTAACGGTACTGGTAACTAGGATGTTTAGTGTCAACTTGCCTGAATCGTATGGTGCACCAGTCGACACCCCAGTGCAGCCACAACCAGCGGTTCCCTCATCTCCATATGACCCAGAATTCAAGTTCTCTCCGCGTGCCAAGGCCAAAAAGATCAAAGAAAAGAAGACCCCAATGTACGCTGTGGCCATAACTGTTCGGCTCCCGATAATGGCAAAATCAAATGCCCGCCAGCCACGAAATCCGTATCGGCAAGATCCCGCAAAGCCTTGTGCTGGAATGTCAGTATCCTTGGATTCGCACCCAAAATGGTCCCTTTTTGACGAAGCGTCCTATTCATCCAATGGCTCCAGCATTGATGACCGAATCGACTTACTTGTTGATTATTGGGATGTCATTGCTCGAACCTTGTCACGTCTCGAGAAGCTGGCAAGCAAGGAAATCCTCGAACTTTTAAAGCAGACCGTACAGCATGCAACCCAGATGCCTAAGCCAGCAAAGGGACCGAATATGCAGAGAACTAACCAGACAATTGTACAACTTTCACCCAATTGCCTGGCCCAGAACAAGCTACTCCGTGAGGAGGCACTCCATGCGACTTTCAGGGTTTGCATGGCCCTTAGAATCCCACCCGTCATTTCTGGTCAGAGCCGCTGGGGTGTCTGGAGGGAAGAGGCTCGATGGATTGCTAGAAGTCTAAGTGAGAAGGAACACAACTTTTTCTTCCTGGTCCTCATCACTGCGTTTCTCGGTAATCATACAGAATGGCTCAGTCTCCTGGGGCCCGATTGGTATCGACGTCGGCATTTTCTGCAACAACGGGCACAACAGGACAGTGAATTAAGCATTTGCAACAGAACAGTAGTCATTTCTTCAGATAAAATGGCTGCAAGGCGTCTGATATTTGTTCTATCTGCTTTTCTTCCTGCTCAACAACGCACAGACCCACTAGCTTCCCCCTTACGACCAAGCACGTCCACCTCTTTCCGCCAAACTTCTCAGAGTCCCCCAAACCCAACCATGTTTCGACAAGAATCGTTGCGTCGAACTATAAACCGTCGAGCCCGGACACGTCAGTTTCCTCACGAACGTGGACCAGCCAAACGATCTGCCAGCGTCTCTTCCAATGAGACTTCCAATGTAGTTTCTGAGGAGCTGGAGTTTAGCAAGTCCCCCATTACTCAAGGGCGACGTGGCTCTGATACCCGTTCCATGAGAACGTCCAGTTTATCCATCCCACCAGGAGGCGTTGCTGGACCAATGAAAAGCGGCACAGCATCCGCCGCAACAGCAGCGCCGGGCACAGCAACTCCAGTCCCGCACTTTGCATCCCAGCCTCGAAAGCCACATAGTACCCATCATGAACCACGGGACCGCACAGGATCGGCCTCTGCAAACTTGCTTCTGAATTTGCAGAAGAGTGAGACATCGGCCAATGCCGACCAACAGCCAAGCAAATGGGGGAACATCCTCGCTGGGTTTTGGAACGCCCGCGAAGATCCCCTAGTGAAGGACGGTACCCTTAGGTCTCGCAGAGCATCGGCACTAATGACAGATCTTAAGTCGCAGCCGCCTGCTGTGTCAGCCATATTAGGAGAGAACGGAAATATGATTCAGGATGATATACCTGCCTCCTCCATTGATACGATGTCAGTACCCACTTCTTCGTCAGCACAAACGGATAGCATTAAAATCAAGGACGAGGATAGTCTGGCCAATCGGCAACCTACATCACCCGTCAAACTATGCGTCAAGCCGAATGAAGGCATTGTCGATGTTGAGGTGCCGTTGCCTGGGTTCATGTCTCTCTCATCTTCAAACGACTCCACATTGACTTCGCCCAAAAAGACTCGAACGTCAATCACAAGCATTGATTGCGATGGTTCTTTCCACAGCACTAGTCCGTGGTCTCACAACAATTACAAAGACTGGGACGGACCTAGCGTCAATGTAGCTGGTTGGCTCAAGTATTACCATGAAGACTTTGCCCTTCAAGCCGTTCGTCCTTACCCGAATCTTGAGTCTGCCATTAAACGCTCCATGTCTGCTGAACCTACACCAAATCCGCTGAATTTGGGGCAATCATCGTATTTTGACGGCGGTTCCGAACGATGGGTTGATGTCTGTTCTACCCTAGTAGCTGACACGAGGACATTCACTGTCAAACGAATTCGCCTTCGCCGCAAGATAACAACTATCGATGACCGAGCTCAAGATTACTCACAGACCCCATCCCCTCAATTTCCATACCAACCATTCGGTGTGCACATGGATAGTGCGGATGCTACACCCACACCTTCACTTCGGAAATCCCTGCCATATACCGTGGAAGAAGAGTTCATCGAGGAACCGATCATGGACCTGGATGCCACACTTGTCGATGCCGTTGAGCGAGTCTTGGCCTGTTCTGGTCCTACATCTGCTATCCACTCGCGTGCACCGTCACCAAGCCGAATGCGCAAAAGTCGAGTTAACGTTCTACCCATGGAAGATAGCAGGAAGTACAATGATACTGCTAATCGAACGGACGTACCTTCTGTCGAAATTCCGCGTAATGAGTGTCGGCGTATGGTCCTTGGAGCGCTCGATGAGGTCGTGCGTAGCGTTGCCGCTGAGCACCGCCAGGAAGAACCGAATATCGGTACGGACACCACTCCGGCCGGATTCCCCAGGTCGAGCCATAAGAAGTTCGGCGGTATTACTGATAATACCCTGAGGGAAGGCATTCGTAAATGGCTTCAGGACATCGACGAATCTTGCTAACGCGCGTCGTCACCCATACCTTCTACAGTCTCTGGTTATTCTGACCAGAGAAACCCCTGTTTCTCAATATCCTGTTATTTTGCGCACCTTATCGGTGTTCTGCTTTGATATATTTTGTTTTTGCATTGCCGCGTTTCAATCCGGGTTTCATAGCTTTTTCCTTGATATTTTTTCCTGGTCCTTCCTGTTGTCGATATCTCTCGCTACAACCCTTCTGATACCCTGGGACTTGCATTTGCGTCATTTACTTTTTTTATTCCCTTGCGAGGCTACAGATAATTATCTCGGGACTATACCCTGTCGTGTTTATTGCCTTATTCTTTAATGCTTTTTTGCTCAGTGCTTAATTCCCGCACCTTGAACAATCTTTTTACCACATAGTTCCATGCACCGAACCATTTCTACGGTTTAACATTTACAGCTTTGTTATTACCGTCTGCACTGTTTTATAATTCATGCATATTGCTTAAGTGGGGGTTACCTGTGATTGTTGCAATGCTTTGTTTTGTCTATTCTCATCCAGCGCCATCTATATACCCTCATTCCAATTTATGCTTCTGGTTTTGTCAATAGCATATACAAAGCACATTTGCTCCTCACCGAGCACCTACACCCTGCAAACCTCAGCTTTACCAGACTTCTACATCTCACTTTTGCAGCAGTTTCTATTTTTTCTGTTCGCAGATTTTTTTCTTCTTCTTCTTCTTTCGCTTCTGAGGCATTTTATCTCATCGGCATTTTCCTCCGGGTTTAGTCTATTAGACATTTTTCGGAGTTTTCCTTTTTAGCCGGTTATCAGTTATTTAGCCTTAATCATGTAGCCTGTCAGCATTTTATAGGGAACGCTTCAAGATTCTATTTAGTCATATTATACTTGTTATTAGTTCATCCAAAGTCGTGAATGAAACTACATAGGACAGGGGGATTATCGTACATGTTTATGAAAGGGGTATAATAACATTGTTAAAGTAAATAATATATATTACATGATGGATCAAGCGCAATATTAAACGGCAAGTAGTAACGATGAGGTTGATAAATCCACGAGGCTGCCAGTATGAGGACCATATTATGGGGTAGATAGCCAGGTTATATGGGCTATTGTGTTAAAGTTGGGGAGTTCTCGAAGGGTCATACGCTGGACTATATCGGGTCGTGTGTTGCACCACAACTGAATCTATGGATGCAGACCTTTGAGGCACTTTCCCTGCCGAGCTTGAAGTTGAATGGCGTACCACACTATCGGGCAGCACCAGTGACGGAATCAACGACTCAGAAGTCATCGTGTTTGTAGGACTAGCCTTTGTAGAAATTGGCCTCCCCTGTGCTGCGGCATTAGCATAGAATGCATCAAGCTTCTCCTTGTCATCGCAGAATGCCTGTAATTTATCCTTCATATCAACTGCTGCCTGATACACATTGACCTGTTCAGGTTGTTGAGATTGGGGTGTGACAGCAGGTGAGAAGCCGTTGATTCCAGAGCTGCGCACAACTGGCGATAGGTGCGGAGAGCCACGATCATAAAGCGTAGAGTCAACAATGGTGGATGCACGCGGCCGGAAGTATTCGCCCCGCTCAAATTTATTGGATTCTTTTATCACGACCGAAGGGTGGTAGGTGTTGAATAGACGATTGGTCAAGAGTAAAAAGTCTCCTTCATCTGTGATCTGGGCGAGGACTGCTCCCGATCTGTGAACATATTGTGGAAGTCTATAGTCAGGTTTACCCCACGAATAAGATACCTCGACGTCTGTTGGGAACGCGCTAAAAGGCTCGAAATCAAGAATGAAATCGAACTTTTTCAGAATGGCCTTTTGGTAAAAATGACGGTCTGGAGCACTTTGAGACGCGAAAGATGTGGAGGTAAAGTGGTTCGCGGATGGAGGCTCGGGTGGCGGATGTTTAAGCTTGATCGGGAACGGACGTCTGAAGACCTGCGACTCGACAATCGAGGATGCCTCGGAGAGTGGCAGCTCGACTAACTTCAGCCCATACTTCTCAGCCAGTCCAGCCCATGATACGACTGCATCCTCAACCAGTTTGGGTGTCGCATTCATCCAGCTTAACTCGATGTGGAAGCAGTTTTCTGGGTTATGAATCCTGTCATAATGAAGGTCGATTATCTCTGGGCGATCTGAACGTTTGCGAGGATCCAAGTCGTATTTCATGCTTTTTGCCAGCCATATAGCAACCTTGCTTCGTGCCAGAGACCTTGGTGGTGGTGGAAGAGGCTCGCTTCTGCCTCCGCCATCATCTGAGCTCTTTTCTGATCTCGAACGGAAACTGGAAGGCGAGTCTCTTGCCCCGTCCACAGCCATCGGGGTGCTGGGAGTGGATTTATCACCTTTGAATGGCTGGAACCAACTGCCTTTAGACTCAGGTCTAGCCATTCTATGTTCATCGGTTATCTGATAGAAATAGTTCCCATCCCTAAAGTTGTGCCTCCGCTGTACATGATGGAAGAGGCCATGTTTCATGAGCTCATTTCCAAATTGAACAGCTTCCTCGCGAGTATCAATATCGCTGAAGTTCTTTATTAGCCAGGTCGTCAACTCCATTCCAACAAAACAGTTATAATGGAGTCGCCAATGCCATCTTCTGTCCATCATCTTTACCCCCTTTTCGGACTGCATTGCATGAGCGACGGAAGATAGTGATATGGAAGACTTTTGAAGCAACTCTGACTCAGGGAGGAGCTGTGCGGGCGGGTTATCGAGGCCTGGATCTTCAAGCAAGAGTCTGTCAAGTTCAGTTGCAACGACAACAGACGGGTCACTTGTTTGATATAAGATATTCAAAGGGTTTTGATCTTTTTTCTTCATGCCAGTCGATTGGAATCGCTTTTCTTCTGGCGGCATATATTTATATCGTTGCCAAAATTGGGTTAATTGATAAATACCCATCAAATGGCGTTCCTCTTCATTGTCCTCATTTAAGGATGAGTTTGGGCGTCGAGAGTTCGTTGAAATATGAACAGGAATTAAAACAAAGCGAGTACGCCAGTGTTTAAGTTGGCGTGAAGAATCAGCCAGGTGATCTCGATGACCTGCAAGAAACGAATCTGCAAAATTCCAATTATATTCGAGTTGAGATAATGCGAGGCGGATGCAATTTTTCCGATACTGTGTTCCTAAAATCGTTTTGACGGCAGGGCAATACGTGATTTCCAAGTCCTTTGAATCCTGCAAATAGCCATTGAGAGGTTTGCGCGTGAACTGGGTAACTTCAATTTCGCCTCCACCAACACATACTAAACGATGAATGATTCCACCCATCGACATGTATATAGTCACATTGTTTTTCGCCAGAGCACTAAGGTCAAAAATAGTATCTCCAAAGGTAAGATTCTCTCGTAGGTTTCTGAGAACTATTTGAAAGCCATGAGACAACCGTAGCGCAATCATTTCTCGCAAAAGCGCATCCCGTGTTTTGGGACTTTCTGACGCCTCCGAGTCTTCATCTTGATAAACCGTGTACGGAGTTTGCAAATAATTAGCTTCCAACTCATCTTCCGCTGGGAACTCCTCGGTAGTTAAAGGTAGCGCAGCAGGAGATTTTAGACTTTTCCAATTGACTGATGAGGTAGTTGGTTTCCGTGGGTAAACGTGATGCCATCGTCCAAACCAGCTCTCTCGTGTAGGAAGGTGTTTAGGAGGATTCCATGGCTTAACATGTTTTATCCAAGGGGCTAACGCCTTCTCCGGAGAAGGAACAAAGATACCCAAGGCCGGAGTACTCTTGTTGGCCATATCTAGCCTACGACCAGTTCGTTTGGAGCCATGAGCGGCATGGCTTTCAAACAGGCTCCCTTGTTCATGGCGCACTTCCGTTGCTGGAGCAGTGTAAGAACCATCCAACGATGCTGCATCTATAGTAGCTTCTTCTGGAGCATGACTAACTGCAGTTCTTATTGATATTGGTCTCGAAGGAATAACTTCCGAAGCACTAGATTCGTCTATTTTTTGCTGTTCTGTTACGATGGGAAGGAAAGTGCTGGATGATTGAGAAACGTCATCTGCTTTGGGAAAATCGTATGGAGTTTCATCTGGCGTCTTTCCGCTTGCTGTTGGTAGTGCCTTCGCATACTCCGTTTTCACCTCGGTACTCGCAGTAGCAGTTGGGGGTGCACGGCCAAATCCAAGTAACGCAAAGCTAATCGAACGGGTGTTACGTGGGGTTGGAGGTTTGGACATATCCTTGAGATTGGACTTATTATGGCTTGGCTTTTTGGCAATAGGAGCTGATACCTCCTTGCTCAAGCTTGTGCCAGAACCAGAAACGGGGGATGCAGCGCTTGGGCGAGTTGGAGTAACTGCGCCTGGGCCTCTTGCATATGTTAAGGCGCGGGATGGCTGTTGTGATGCTCGTCTGGAAGCGTTAGAAATGTTAGAGACGCCTGTCGATTTAGGTTTGCGTTGCGGCCTCGGAGCTCTCTTTTTAGAGTGTACGTGGAATGCTAGTTGGTCGTACGAATCCATCCATTCCGCTATATTTGTGCGCCGCTTCTCTTGAGAAGACATCATTAGCTTTTTAGAGTCTTTGAAGCTATACATAAATGACCCCGGCCGTTCTCTATCGCGTGTTTGAGGCTTGTGTGACGAGTTATGTGAAGCCAATGTCGAAGGAGAGTTCAAAGCGCCAAGTTCAGCGCTGCGTGGGCGTACAGCCGTGTCATCTATGACAGAATGTCCGACGTGAAGATTAGGTATGGATATATTTGACTGCTCACTCTCCATTACACCCATCATTTGTATCTCGTACATTCGGACTTTGGGCTGGAATAATTTCGGCTGTGGCGCAACTGTGCCAAACGCCGGTGGCGTGACGTTATCCTTCTTCCATTTTTTATCCTGGTAGTTATGAGCACCCCAAAATGATATATCAATCCAGTAAGGGATTCCATACCCCCATTCTTCTGGGTCAAGGTTGGTTTCGACATCAGGTCTTGAATAAATGGCCCCTGACAGCGATTCAGACAATTGGGGTGGTTTCGGGGTAGGGGGCCAGGCGGCAATAGTGGTCGTAGTAGATGTTGGTGATGCAAGTTCGGAGGGTTCAGAATTAGTTGCTCCACTCTTCGAAGTAGAATTAGATGCGCGTGATGATCGCCGCGTCGGGATTTTATACTTGAACAGTGGAACTGAGTGTAGCGGCATGGGACTCAGACAAATAAGGTCAATGCCGATAGAACGGCTACCTAGAACATCTGAGGTCAAGGCGAGAGTATCAAACGCTACTTCAAACGTGCCCGAGCCCGGAGTGATGACAACAATCGATGTCCCCGTCCTAACCAGGTCACGACCAACGTACTCAAAATCTAGATAAGATGAAGCAATGTTGATAGCTTCCAATATGTTGCCTTTGATCGCCGAAGTAAGATGGCCCGCAATGGTAGGCGAACTGCCGGTTGTAGTGACTGGCGGAGAACCTTCAACAGACGTAGGATCTCTTGAGTCGTGGGGCGGCGGAACCAAAATATCACGCAGGAATGTCCTGAATTCTCTTTTCAGCTCGTCCAAGATGGCAGTCCATCGGCCGCTCGGCATGTCATTGACGACAACACGATAAAAATCCTGCACACTGGACCCAGTCTCGACTGTTGGGGTTTGATTTAGGGAGCTGCTGTTGAGTATCATGGGTTTGAACTCGTTGGAAGAACTATGGTCATATTGAACCCTTGTAAAGAGTACGATGGTAACGAGGTGGCGAGCTTCTATGCTCGCCCATCGTTTGAAGAGTTCCGGTAAAAGGCCGTCGACCACTCGACTAAAGAGAATATCACCGGTCCCCTCGGTATTGAAATCCCACATCTCTTTCGACATCTGAATAAAGAGGACATATCTTGCAGACTCGCTTCTAAAGATCGGTATAGTACGCGGGGTGAAGTATCCGGCCATTACTTTTCGGCCACCCTGAAAGATAGACTTGACTGTCGCTTTTACACTGTTCATGAAGACTATCTTTTGGCCCTTGTAAAGTGGCCGGTCCAAAAGTTCAGACATTGCCAGCCGCCACATATCTGAGCGTAGCAAGAATTGATCGCGAAATACCAGCTCGACATGAGTTGCCGAGCATTGGGACCGCTGCTTCACGGTCAAAATAACCCGGGACCGTTTCTTGAACCCGAACCTGTTGGCCACCTGATTTGAAACTGATATAGGAATATTTGGATGCCTGCCCAGGATCTCTGATTGCATCTGCTTGACGATGAAAAGGAAATTCCCCTTGCTCTGGGAAGAGTCAGGCACCGCCTTATCACTGCGGTCTCGATGGCCGGGCAAGGGACTATACCGTCCACCACCGCTCTGGCTTCGTGATGAGCTGCCGCCGGCCTCATCCTGCTGGACGTTGCTGCCAGACGGTTCCACCTCTTGCTGAGAATCTGACGGATCGCCATGAAACGCCGACAGCTCAATGAGATCCCCTACTTTGACCGCCCAGTCACCGAGGGCCTGCCGATTGAACAGAACGTCTTCCCGCGAGAAGTTCTCATCGTGAACGGAGAGCAGACAAGCTCGACAGTTGGAGCTTGCCTGGGAGCTAGCAGCACCGGCAGACTTTGGCTTTGGATCATGCGCAGAGCCAGACGCAGACCGAATCGAGCCCGTCTCGGCATTGCTCTGCTTGAGATCTCTCGAATGCATGCCTTTGGATAGATCGGAATACAGCATTGCGATCAGCCCATCCCATCTGGAGTGATCTGGCGAGAAGAGTCCGACGTAGCACTGACTAACGACCGCTACCGGAGGCTAAGCTTTGCTGCCATTGTCTGCACGAGCAGGGTTTCAGGGCACTAGACGTTCATCCTGTATGTATCTCCGTTAAATCGCGAGTTCTTGTTGGATGGAGGAGGTTCATAGTCACGTGATATCACTCCTTCACAGGGTCGACGGGCGGAGAGAGCTATCTTCACGAAGGAGCAGCTGCTCAGGAGGTCTACAGCTTATTACTTGTCGTTATCCATACACTATACACGTCTCTGCAGGAGGCCCCTAGAGTGTCTAAGAGCTAAGAGTGCTAAGGCTAAGGTGTCTAAGTGCTAGGAGTGTCAGATTGCTAGGTGTTTGGGGGCAACCCCGAATCTCCACCCCCGTCTTATTATCAACATCGATCAGCAAACGGCACCACACATTCTTCTTCACCTTGCCTCCATCTCTCTTCCACCAGCATGCTGTAGAATATTAGCACGCTTTACGTTCGCTTGCTCTCCGTTAGCTTCTTTGCCTCTCCACGCAGCCGCTCTCTTCTTCCGAGTGCAACGTTCCCGTCTTTTCGCCTCCCTAACCTTCGCTCGTTGCATTACGTACCGGAACGCCAGGAACCCAAGGGTGTGATTCCGGACCTTGGAGTATCGAGAGGATGGCATCTATGGACGAAGCAGGAAAGGATACGGGCCTTAACTGTGCGCCGAACCCTTCGAACGATCCTACCACGCGATCAGAGACCGAACGACTTTCACATGACAAGTCCATTCAGACCTCAGCTCCCGCTTCACCGGAGAATATGCGCACGCTCGAAGAGGAACAGGGCGTGTTGACCCAGCAGGACCGGACCGTGGAAGACTCCGCTATCAATCCCGTCGTTGGATCGAAAGATACCGAGCCGCAGCCATCACAACAGTCGCCTTCGTCCTCAGAACAGCAACAACAACAACAACAAGAACAGCCACAGCAATCACAGCAGCCGTTACAACAGGAACAACGGGGAGAGTCTGAAACTGAAACGAAGCCAGAAACAAAACCGGAGGCTGCTGGTGATGTTGATCCAGCGTCACCGGAAAATGCCTGTCAATCGAGTATTGGAGCAGCGGTAGACGGCCAGCCTTCCAGCTCTGCATACCAATCCCAAGTCGCCCCTATTTCCGACAACGACGGACCTACTTTATTGCTAAATATCCTCCTTACCTCCGGCGGCAAACACCCCTTTAAACTTGATGGAAAATACCTACGGAAGCGGGAGGTGAATGTGACCGACAATGACCCCTTTAACATGACTGTATATACGTTAAAGGAATTAATATGGAGAGAATGGAGATCAGGTATGCACCAAGTCACAACGCGTAAACTCTTTCATCATACATGAAGCATCGATAGCTGACTGTGTTTTGTTTCAAATTACTACTAGACTGGATATCCCGCCCATCCTCGCCCGCGGCTATCCGTCTGATATCATTTGGGAAGATGTTGGATGATAAAGCACCCCTCTCCGGTATGTCTCTCTACTTTGTAAATCAACTATCTCGTCTCACTCTTCCTCCACATCCCATTTACCACCATAAAAGATCCATATATACTGACTGCCCGTGCAGACTGTAGATTCAACCGGGAAGGCCCGAACGTTGTTCACATGACCGTTAAGCCACAGGTGATAATCGACGAGGAGGATTCGAAGGCTACAAAAAGCACCCAGAGCCGGGACCACGAGGAGAGCGAAAGAAGCCCTGGCTGCCGCTGTGTCATTTTATAGTCAATTCAGCGTTGTATCAAAATTCGTGTCCCCCCGATCCAATCCACTTCTGGGTGGTGATGGCCGCAGATTTTTCACGCAAGAGCACATATTCTTTCATACCTTTTTCACGACTGTTCTCCTACCTCAATTCAGTATCTCGTTTTGGCGGTGCAGCCTGGAGTTTGCATAAGTTGTCATGCGCCCATAACGCCTTACCCTCGTCTCCTTGCTCCCGGTTTTCCTGATTCCCCTAACCGTTTTGAATTGTTTTTTTTATGTTGCTTTTGGCCTTGATTTCCCTTCCAGTTTCCTGCTTGATGATATATGTACAGCGAATTGATGGTCGGAATAGGCGATTGGGCTCGGTGGTCTGTTTTTCTCCTGCATTTAGTCAACTATTATTCCCTTTTGCATTCAGTCTTGTTAAACGCCCTGGTGTATCATTTTATTACCCCTTGCCTTTGATCTCGCCCAACCACCTCCTCTTGCAGTGGCGGTGCCCGCCACATCCCACCTCCTACCGGTTCCTCTTTATTCATACATATCCTCCGGCTTTAAAATGCACACGAACCCAGGGGCGCCGGTGATGTACCGTTGCATTACACTCATTGATTGCGAGTTTATTCTTATGGGAGCCCTTCACGACGCCTTGTACAGCCAGCCAACGCTTCCTCTCTAAGTTTTGATTACTGCTGATTTACTTGTCCGGCTATCCGTTCATTATAGAGCCTTCTAGGTGTGACTGGGATAAACTAATTTTTTTCTACAATTGAGGCCAATCACCCTGCTCAACTACGCCGAAAGTCATAATGCTTTTGCAGTTAAGGTGAGATATAACTCAAACAGAGAGGATTACGCATATTATTGGTGGCCTTCTACAACGTGAAAACATGTCATAATTAGGGTATAGATTTGTTTGCATTCGGTGTCACAACGCTGTAGCATCGGCACGTAAACATGGTATCTAATAAGCCAGCATCGGTCACCACCCCCACAAGTATGTATGATCAGGGTTGGTGATACACAAAAATATATGCTTCCTCGCAATTGGCAAGCTGTTGGTCTCATAATGAAAGCAAATCTATCCCCCAGTAAACAGGAATGTACAACGAGGCATATCAGTTCATCTTCAGTCGGTGCTCCAACTCATCATGGAAGCTTGGAGGCTCCCGAAGCTCATCTCCTACACAACGATATTAGCAACTTTCCTTTCGTACGTCTGGACAGTCTCTTGGTCGTATACATACCTGGATAGACATCCTCCCATGTAACTTCTGACTCTCGACCTCCTAACGACAAGATATCCTCATGTACACTTCCCTGCATGTTGCCGCCTAGAACTGCCGGCTTCCACTGGCTGTCACGTACAATCTTCAACTCCATACCACGTCGTACTGGCTCCGCGATACCATGTATCCGTCGAATGGTCTCCATCTTCATGGCATCCTGAGTTTGGCGCCAGTTTAAAAGACGAGCTTCAAGGGGGTGAGTAGAAGCTGTGTTTTGGAGGCCAGCTGTCTCTGGGGCTGCGGTAAGGCTGGAACGGAGAGTATCTGGGAGACCTGGAGCGGACGGGGCACCGTTGCGGAGGTGTGGCTGTGGGGTCTTCTTGGAGGTATTGGAGGTTTGCGAGGAGTAGTTGGTCTGGGGGGCGATGCGGAGAGACTGTTCGATATGTTAGTAAAGGGGGAACGTCTCATGTAGCGTGTCTTCTATGGATGGGATAGTCCAGAGCTGCTACTATGACCAGACGGGTACTCTACCATGGCTAAAGTTGGAGGCTCGTTTCGTGGGAGTTTCGTTTGTATATCGTTCGGTAAGGCGGCCGGTATCAATATCTAGCTAACCACTCGTCAATCGCAGGAAAACAGGACTGGCTAGAGAGGCGTTGAGGCAGAGATAGAGCAAGAAGCGACGAAGCTCTGTAAAGTGTTTCCAGGCAGGCCAAAACACACGTCAAGCTCTTCGGTCTGCACACAGCGACCAACATGGCAGTTCCTTAGCAGTATATCACGTGACGTCAAATATCAAAGTTGAAGGTTGCTTCCCTTCGACTGGAGACAGGGACAGCGACAGCGACAGCAAGGCCCATACCAGCTTACTCCCCGACGCCAGGAAGGGTATACCACGATGGCACTGTCTCCTTCAACTCTCACTACGCGGTTCTTCCGCCATATAATCCAGCGCCAATTCCCGACAATCGCTCCATCCGTCCAGGCACAATGTCTCCTCCGAGCCTCTCCCTTGAACGCCTTCCATAAGAACTTTTCCACTACCTCACAGCTACAGACGACGTTAAACCAGGTTCTCCGAGGATGCAGGACTGGCCAGAGAGCACGTAAGAAGCGATCGCCGGCTCTCGCGAACCACCCTCAGCTGAAAGGAGTGTGCTTGAAGACCCAGATTGAGAAGCCCAAAAAGCCCAACTCCGGAGAAAGAAAGTCTGCGAGAGTCAAGCTGAGTACTGGGAAGGTTATCACGGCTTACATTCCTGGTGAAGGTATGGAGATTTTGGTGGTTGAGTTATTCCTGTGCGAAAGATGGTGTGCTAATTCTTTATACTATCCAGGCCACAATATCCAGCAGCACAGTGTCGTCCTGGTACGAGGCGGGAGACTTCAGGATTGTCCCGGTGTGAAATATCGACTTGTTCGTGGAGCGCTTGATTTGGTATGTGCAGTGACTCCGTGACTGAGTTAAAGATGATTGGTGATACTAATTTGCCAAATCCAGAGCGGTGTTGGAGGTCGGTTGACCAGTCGATCGAAGTATGGAACGAAGAAGCCAAAGGCTTCGACGTAATAAGGATGTATAACAGAGGGATGACCGTCCAGCGGTACTTTTTTAAATCTATTGGTTAGGAGTAGGTTGGGCTGTATAGATAAATGGTGACAATTGCACTACGTTTTATCTTTTATGCTTTACATTTGTATATTATCACAAGCCAGTCAGCCAGACTTAAAGAAAACGATATATTTTGTTTCTTAGAGATCCTATCACAACCAGCCAATCCCAGCTGACCCCATCAAGACATCAGATGCGAATTAAAAACAAAAGCCTCGCGAATTCCAGCCCAGATTTATATACAGGTAGCAAGAACAGAAAGTAAGCCCGGAAGAGTTGTGAGGTGCTCGTTAATAATGTTGGTGGAATAGCGAGTAAAAAGTACGTACGTCGTACGCTGAGAAGATTTGATATTGCAAAGGGGAAAATAAACGGTGTTACTCTAGAATTATGGCAATTTTGGCATCCTCCAAGAGGGGTCTAGGCATTCGTAGGCGTGATATCGTATGAAGAAAGATCAATGGTGAAATAGAGAAAAAAAAAAGTATAGCACATCCTTACAGTTTTAGCTGTATGAGTGGAGACTCGACGAGCAAGGCTATTGAGCCTCTATGCATCCCTCTCTTGTTCCCAACCAGAAGGCTTCTTTAGTTTGTTGATGTCATGGTAGCGAGTAGTGCCTGATTCGGGTTACATTGTCAGTTGTTGTTCAAGACTTGATAACGCCTCTAACAGATGGGACAGGAGAACTCACATGAATAGCCCTTCCAGTCAAAGTTGTCCGAGGGATTGCAATGGCATTTCAAATCCAATCTGGTCTGTTCTCCAGTTGGACAGTGGACGAATGGGACATGTCTGTATGCGATGTCATTGAAGAAGTGTACCTCTTCCTTGTTCAGCATCAGAGCGACGGCGATGGTGTGGACAGGGGCATCACCCCATCTTTCGTAGAAAAAGCCGCCATCCTTATCCAGAATATTGAAGAAGTCCAGGTACTTTTGCGAGCGGAAGAAGTTCAGGTCGCCAACCTCAAAGTTAGACCACTAATGAAGCGACAAGTTAGCGGCTACACATCGAGTATATGATCGGCAGGCATGTACTTACGAAATGACACAGGTTATATGTTTTACCATTATCCTTGCTAATAAATTCTAGGTTGTTGTTCTCGGCAATGTGCTCCGGGTACTGGTCGATGAACTTCCTGGTGCTCTTCCAAAGCGTCTCGACGGTTGCCTCGTACTCGGGCAAACTGATGACGAAGCTGTATTTCTTCTTGTTGTCCCTCATGAACTTGAACGGATCGATGTGAATGTCGCAGAAGTATTCGATACTGGGTTCCACTCGCCAGTAGTAGTCGAACTGCATCATGAGCTCATGTCGGAAGAAGAATCCAGACTCGTAGCGGCACATGTGTCTATAACTTTCAGAGTCTCCGTAGATGACTTCCTTCGCCTTCATGATCTTCCTGGTTTCTGCGGCCTTGTTCTGATCGATCCATTCCGGGTACGACCAGTGCTCCTTTGGAATGAGACCGTAGTGTGTCTTTCCGGAGACCAGGGCAGTCGTGAATTTCTTGAACTCATCGGAGAATTCTCCATCGTTCAAGAAAACCCAGTCGTAATGGTAGTCTTTGTTGAAGCGATCCTCCACCTGACGGATGGACTTTGCAATCTCCCAAATGTCCGAGTTTCTTGCCAGAGTCACAAACGTCGCGTTCACTCGCTCATAGGGTTCTCCTCCAGCTGGAGAACCTGGAGCAGCCGGCTTAGGGGCGTCTGGCTTGGGAGTAACTGTGTTGGGAGCGTCTGGCTTAGGAGCTTGTTGCTGTGGAGGAGCTACCGGGGGCGTAGGTGCCTTGTTTTCACCAGCTGGAACGGTTGGTTTGGCTTGCTCGCCTGTTTTGGGGTAGGATAGGCCGAGATCGCTTGCATTGGGAATCGGCAACGAGGAGGAGGTTATGAAGTGTATGATGGCGAGTCCCTTTGATCAGATCAGTCTCGCGGATTCCACCGTAGATACGCCCATGTTCAGACGACTTACCAGGATCGCAAAGAGTATGTACCGCAGGTACTTGCCCTGGGTTGCGTTCATCTTGAAGGCTGTAGTATCCAACAGACGATAGCAGTGTCTCGCGTATACAGGTTTTCGTCTTCGTCTTTGATAGATAAGCTGTCCTTGCGCAGCAAACGAGGGAATGAGACAAGCTCAGAGGCGCATGCGAGTGATGCCAACCAGTGTCTATGGCTGCGCTAGAGAGAAGAAAAGAAAAAAAGGCAAGGGATGAAAGCGAGGGCAGGTCGGAGGACTATTCACATATCTTGCACGTCTGTACTGCTGGCCAACAGAGCCGCGTGGATGAGCAGGGCGTCTCGACTAGTCAGGGAGCGTTTCAAACCTCAGGCAAGGCTCAAGGTTGAGAAGGCAAAAGTCAGCTTAGTCACCCCCTTTTCTTCTCCTGCTTATATCCTGGCTCTCTGGAAGCAAGTATATGCTGGTTCTACGCTGGACGGGCTGGACGGGCTGGACGGTGGACGGGTTGCTCGTTCCTGGCCGTTCGCCTTGGTAGACGGCTTCCCTGCAAACGTCTTGCTGGCCTCAGGTCGCAGCACAACTTGATACACCAGTGGGGGCGACTGGCCTTGCAGTGGCGATTTACATGGCTTCCCCGTACTTGGTAGATGCGACAAAGGAGCAGTGTTGTACTCGTATACGTCTTTTCTCTCTGTTGCTTCGTCAGTCTATCCAACATACATAGGTATGGAGTAGTTACTAGCATGCGAAGTACGTAGAGCTCAGATGCGAACAAGCACCATACAGCAAGTACTGTATTAATCTATTCACTCATAGCTATAGCTTTATCTTTACTCCGTATATCTATCTTTATATCTTTACATCTATCTTTACATCTTCTTTATATATGTTATAGATTATCTGTATATATCGGAGTATGCTGACTAATGCCAAGCTAGCTGACTTCAACTTCTTCAGTGGGAGAATATCAAGAACGAATATCGAATATCAAGAACTGAAGATATTCACCCACTGACCGCACCAGACTTGGAGACTCTCTATCCATCCCGCCAGCCGGTTGGTCGGCACCCAGACAAGATGTCCTTCTTTGGATTCGACGCCACGCTCCCGGAGAACCGTCCGGCAGCGTCTGCGCAGAGGGGCATTTTTGAGGCCCCAGACCCGTTTGCGGAGGTTGCTCGCGCTACAGCGGACAGGTCGGGCTATAACGATGACGATGCGTGAGTTCTACAGCTATATTCCCAATCTATGCGCTCGTGGCATGACGCTGATCTGTTCTCCAATTTTAGAATTGACTTTGAAGATACCTACGACGGGCTTGGAGACCAGCTCGACGAGGCGAATGACGATTTCAACGACGACACGTTTGGCGATGCTGCGGGAGAGCAGAGTCAGCCGGTGGGCAAGGACTTTGATTTCTTTGGAAACACTGCTCAGATGACGAACGTCTTGGGCGAGGAACAGGTGCTGTATAACCTGCAGCACGGCTCATCCGACACCGCCGCTCGACCAGTCCTGCCTACGCTTCCCAAACGAACCGGATACGAGAAGTATCAGGATCCCGGGTACATTCCTGAGATCCAGGCAAAGTCGAGCGTATGGGGAACTACAGCTACGCAGAAAGCAAAGGCGGCACCCGAGCCAGCTCAAAAAGAGCAGCCAGCTCCTGCGCCTGCTGAACCGCCGAGGAAGATGCTTAGCTTGGAAGAGGTGGAGGCCCAGATGCGGATGCAAGCTATGAGACCACCACCGCAACAGCAGCAGCAGCAGCAGGAGCAGAGCCAACCGCCGCCCCAGCACTTTCCGGGTGCCATGCTCCCTACAGGCATGCCACCGATGCCATTTCCCCATCAACATCAACCCCCGCACCATCTAGATGGACATGGACATCTCCCCGCTGAAGAATTCCCTGGTGTTGATAGACACCAACAGTATCACCCACCTCATGGCTTCCAGCAACAGCAACCACCTCGGCAGCACCCTGAACGCCCAATGCCAGGCCCTAACTTCCCTCTGCATCTTCTACAGCAGCAGCAGCATCATCAACAGCATCAACAGCATCAGCAACATCGACAACCCCCTCATCAGCAGCGACAGGGTGCATCTGCCCGTCGACCTCAGTCACAAGGACCGTATGCAATGGATCACCCAGTGGCAGCTCATGGGGATATGCCTGCAGCAATGAACCCAAAGATAATGGAGCTGCCGGAAGAACAGAGGAATGCAATTCTAATGGAAGACGCAAAACGTGCGAAGAGGAACCACAAGATATTCCTCCTTTCAAAGGGGAATGGTTTGATGACGCCTCAGGATAAGAACTTTATTACTCGAATACAGCTACAGCAACTGGTGACGGCCACAGGTAACACCGGTGACGCAAACCCAGAATCTCTTCTCACCGAAGATTTCTATTACCAGGTATACAGCCAAATCCGCGGTGCTCCCCGTCAACATCCTCGACAACCCCTCGGCCACTTTGCACAGACATACCTATCTCAGACTGGTGGACGTTCCGGTGGTAATATGAACAGAAAATCCCATTACAGCGGTGACAACCATATGCAACGCATGCAGCAGCAAGTACAGAGGGCCGTGGAAGCAGCTAAACTAAAACCCAAGAACAAACAACTCATCCTTGAAGGAAGTCTGGGGAAGATATCATTTAGTAATGCCAAGACCCCCAAGCCGTTGCTCAACATCAAGCGTCCGGAGAGCTCTGACGGCCAGCGGCCATCAACCGCAAAGAAAACGCAGCTCAGCCCGAGTGACCGCAAGTCAATTCTCCAGAACATCGAGAGTGTGTATACCATATTGATGAAGATGGAGAACCTTGAGCGCCTCATGCCACCACCCCCTAACCCGGAAGAGGACGATGAAGAAGCCGTGGAACGACAAATGGAATGGAAGCGAAAGATACAGTCGCTAAAAGAGATATTATGGGAAAACACCAAGGTTTTGGAGCCAATAGACTCAGTAGCAGCTACCATCCACCCATTCGTTGCATTCTTGTCGTATCCAAAGGGCAAGAAAGCCGTCCCCCGAATCTTCCACCAAATCGACCAGGAGCAGCGCATCACGATGCTAACCATGATCATCTACCACTTGGATACCCTAGACGTCGTATCCAGAGCCCAACTTCAACCAGGCGAATCCCAACCACCTGGACCCGTGCGTGAAGAGATCGATTTATTCCACCAGGCTGTAATGCCTAGCTTACTAGGATATGTGACCGAAGCTCCGATCCACATCGTCATCGGCCTGCTCGGATTGGTTATTGATAAAACGCACGTCCACACCGTGGCGAGGACGAAAATTGGCCTTGGAATTTTGACCATGTTGTTGAGTCGCGCAGAGCTGGTCAAGGAAGCCGGTTCCGTCCCAGAGCAGGAATTGATGCAGTGGACTAAGGTTTATAACCGATTGTTTGACAGCCTGGAGCCTACTCTTGCCTACATCTTCCCTGGCACGATCAATAGCGGTGATGACATGTATGTTTGGCAATTCCTTGCTGCTATGGGTATTGGTGCAAGCCCAGAGCAGCAGCAGCGGTTGGTCATTGCTGTCAAGTGAGTACTCCCACCTCCAAAGTCGCTCCCTTACCGTGCTACAATAATTATACTAACCCATCTCCATCATAGGGATCGAGTCATGGAAACCGTCGCTCAAAGCAAAACGCTACCAGCAGACATGGCGAGCCAGCGTTTGGGCAACGTCAACCTGTTCATGCGTGCTATTGGGCTTGACGTTGAACTCCTAGGATAATCATTCTACGTTTATCCCCTCAGCTTCTTTGCCTCTTTTTTCTCTGTTTTCTTTTTCACTCTTCTTTTATTTGCGAAATGTAACCGTGTCGTCTAACGCTGCACCCGGTCTGCTATCTCATATTACGTTTATTTGATATTGACATGAACTTGGGCATTATACCCCCCTGTTTTTCTCCACCGGCTACATTTCCTTTCCTAGAGAAGGGTGCATATGATACTTAGCTCCGAGGCTTAGTGGTATAGGTCATTGGCATGGTTGCGGGCTATTGCTACATATTATTGGTAACTGGAAGATACTACAAAAATTATGAAATGGACGATGTACATTTGGGAGTTCTGCCGAAAATCATGCCATCGTAACGTGAATATTTAGGAAATATTACAAGGTACATTCTCTCATCACACTACAAGCCCACAAGCCCATTACAACGCTGCTGAATACGGAGAAGAAATCACTGGCATCTCTCGTACCCACATCGGTTCCTCCCTCTCGACCTCCTGAATCATCCAGTTCGCCCAATCCCTCCGTTCCAAGTAGATGGTCGATTTACCGTCCCCAACCCAGCCTGCCTGCGCCACACGGCCATCCTCTTTCGAATCCCCAAGCACACCTACCCTATAAAGCGTCCAATCCAACCCCTCGCCGTCCTTCTTGAACACGTCCCCAATACCGAGAATCTCCTTTTGCGCTCGACGGCCTAGCAGGTGCACGGTCCAGTACGCGGCTGATCTCATGAAAGTAAATCTATCACGTTCATCATAAGCGCTTATCGTTGACATGGCAATTATACGACGAACGCCATGCTCGTGCATCAATTTGATAATTAGACGGTATCCATCCGTGAATTGGCGGCCGTAGTCACCGAAGATGTTCTTAGGGCCGATGGATGATAGGATTGCATCCTGGCCCTTGATGGCTGCAGAGAGGGAGGGTTCATCGGATAGAGAACCTTCGAATATTGCCTTAAAAGGAATCAGTAGATATCCGAGCATGTTTTGTCTGGAAAATGGAAGAAGTAGAAGTCCTACCGTGACTTTATCAGAGCTTGAGATATCTTCTGGCACTCTGCTTTTATCCCGGACATGAAGCGTCACTTCATGGCCATGCTCGATCGCCTTTCGGGCTGTCAACTTGCCAACTGCACCTGTAGCTCCGAATATGAGCAGTTTCATGGTCTAGGAGGTTGATCGAGAGTTCGATCGGTGTATGGTTGTTATATAGACGGGTTTCGTAACTGTGCACTGCGTAGGGATCCGCGCCAACTATTCTCCTTCTCATCAACTTCTAGCTGATTTCTGAGGTTCGCTTTTATACTAAATTGTTCCACCGCGTCTGTAGTGTTCTTCTGGCGCCGCTAGTTGCGAGTATATTTAAGCCGCCGTCGATGTATGCTTGCTCGCAGCCTGGTTCAGTGAAGTAGTAGCTGTGGTTACTTCCTTTGACATCCTAATAAGCTGTCTTATATAGCCCAGCCGCTATAAATCAGGTATCCATGCTGATAGTTATCAGAGACCTGAAACGCCCTTGTGTCGTCATATGCGGCTCGGAAATAGTTATAGTTGGCGTAACTAGTAAGCGCATCCTTTAGTAACGTATATCAAGCGCCCGGCGTATCTCGAAATACCCCGCCTCCTGGCCGCGTCAAGCAGTTCAAACTCGCATCTTCTACACATCTTCTACACATCTCCTCACGATCACTACCATGGCAACTGGATCTGTTCTTGTTACGGGGTAAGCATGTCATATTTATAATGCTCGTTGCTGCCATTGACTGACTTGCTGTTGCACGTCTCAAGAGGGACGGGCTATATCGGGTCCTTCACGGCCCTCGCCCTGCTCGAAGCAGGATACAAAGTGGTTGTTGTCGACAACCTGTACAATTCCTCACAGGAAGCCCTTAACCGGATTGAATTGATCTGCGGAAAGCGCCCAGAGTTTGTCGAGCTCGATGTTAGAGATGAGGGGGCATTTGATAAGGTCTTCGACGCGCATCCGGATATTGACAGCGTGATTCACTTCGCTGCTTTGAAGGTTAGTCATTTAGCGGGCATAAAGCGTGATAACCTGGCTTGTTCTATCTGCAGGCCACCGTAGATACCGTTGCTAACTCAATTGGATAGGCTGTTGGAGAGTCCACCGAACGTCCGCTAGATTACTACGACATCAACGTCCATGGTTCACTCTGCCTGTTACGCTCGATGGTGCGCCACAATGTATACAACATTGTCTTCTCGAGCTCAGCAACCGTGTACGGCGACGCCACGCGTTTCCCAAACATGATCCCAATCCCAGAGGAATGCCCCCTGGGCCCAACGAACCCATACGGCAACACCAAGGTAGCGATTGAATCCGCTATTACCGATGTTATCAACGCGGAGAGAACTAGAGCGCGGAAGGCTGGAAAGCCAGAAAATGCGGAGAAGTGGAATGCCGCTTTATTGCGGTACTTTAATCCCGCTGGTGCTCACCCCAGCGGAATCATGGGTGAAGATCCTCAGGGTGTTCCATATAACTTGCTTCCTCTCCTAGCTCAAGTTGCAAACGGAAAGAGAGAAAAACTCCTCGTGTTCGGAGATGGTATGAATTGCCCCCCAAAAAAAGAACTTTTGATATATTTTGTTCGGCCGCTAACTAAGAGCTTAGATTACGCATCTCACGATGGCACTGCTATCCGTGACTACATCCACATTCTAGATCTTTCAGCTGGCCATCTTCAAGCTCTCAACTATCTTCGCGCAAATCACCCCGGTGTTCGTGCCTGGAATCTAGGGACTGGTAAAGGAAGCACCGTTCTCGAAATGGTCAAGGCCTTCAGCGCCGCTGTTGGACGAGACCTGCCTTACGAGGTTGCTCCTCGCCGTGATGGAGACGTTCTGGACCTTACCAGCAATCCCTCAAGAGCTAACAAGGAACTTGGATGGAAGGCTCAACGAGACCTCCACCAGGCTTGTGAGGACTTGTGGCGATGGACGGACAATAACCCTCAAGGATACCGACAGAGTCCGCCTGAAGAGCTGCTTGCGAAGCTGAAAGCAAAATAAACGCAGAGACAATAGAGTAAAGACATATGCGCAAAAGGGTTGAATACAGGTGTTGCAACGTCTAAAGCGCTTTCTAGTTGTATGTTTAGATTTTGATTTGCCCACTCCGTTTGCAAAAGGAACGCGAAGGAATATCTGCTAGTGATAATGACATTACGGCTATGGGTGTACATACCAGCGGTTATGGTAAGGCTACTAAATGGATAGGAAAGGTCCAGAGAGGCATTGCGGCATTCGGAGTGAACCTACCCAGTATATACCATCAACTGTGTTTACACACCCCTTTTAGTTTCTAGATTTAACCATATATCATGACTCAGTAAGCTCATTTCTTTTTCTTTGCCTCTGCTGGCTTCTCATTCTCTTTTGAAGAGGGTGACTTTTTCTCCTTCTCCTTCCCCTTTTCTTCTTCTGCCTTCGCTTTCTTCTCCATTGCCCTGAGAAGAGCGGCTTCTTTTTCCTTGTGCTCAATCTGCCGCTGGCTAAACTCCCACAGCTCTTTACCCACTTTCTCATCCATTATTTCACTTCGGAGAATCTGGCGTTCTTTGCATTCTTTCAAGAGGGTTCCGCCTTCGATCCCAACCTTTTTACGGCCAGTCATGTCACTATTTTCACCAGCCATATTCTTGACCTCATCAAGACTAATGACAGCCGTAATTCCCACGCCACTAAAGTTGGCCTCCATTGCAGCCATAAGAATGCTCTGTGCACCTTGGTCAGATGATTTGAGTACAAGCCACCATACTGGCCAGGTTATGAGATAAAACAAAAGACCCCATAAGGACCCTCCGCTTAGCCATCGACGGGTTCCGGGTGTTCTGCAAAATCCCGGGTCGACAACCAAAACGCGAGCGGGCGGTGGCGGGAGAGGGTTGTTTTGTTTGTCGGTTCGTGGGGTATAAGTTAAATGTTGTTGGAATGAGCGTGCAAATATCATTAACGCAAGCTTAGATGTCGCATACATGCTGCTGCTTGTTACCAGCGCTTCAGGCCCATTTTTGATCTTTTTGTTCGCTGCTGCTCCCGTCGATGATTTGCTAGGAGGCTGGGCAACGGTTGCTTTTTCTAAAATCTTCAAGTCTAGCTTATTGGCGCCGATATAGCTCGAGCAGGTGGTGAATATAATTCGTACATCGCGGTCGGGCGGTTGTGCTCGTAGAGCGGGGCTCAAAATGCTCAGTAAATGATAGTTTGCAAGGTAGTTTATCTGCCATTCCTCCTGTAGCCCCTCGCTTGTTCCGTAAGACGCCCGAGAGGAGGATGGCTTTTGAGTATTCGCGCAAAGGACAACCATATCAAGCCGCCGCACCGGGCTGTTATCGATCCATTTTGTCGCAAACAGTCGGATGGAATAGAGCGACGCAAGGTCTACTTGTTCAGCGTATATGAGTTCGTTGCCAGTTGACGTACGAAGATCCTCAATGTAATCGACAATAAATGGGTCAGAGGGAGAGTGTTGCGTAAGTAATATCACTTGAGCACCCCGAGTTGCAAGATCCTTTACGACTGCCGCACCAATGCCAGATGTCCCGCCCTATTTCTCAATAATGAGGTAGTTAGCTTAAGGGGTACAGCAGCAGGTAATGTAATTTGCAGAGTTATCCATACCGTAACCATAACCACCTTGGAGTGCATTACTCGATCTGCCACATTCCTGGCTCCCCCAAAGTATCGTTTTAATGCCGTTACCGCGATAAGACCCGCTGCTGTTTTCAGCGCGGTATATCCATAAGGAATGCCCGAAAGGCCGCGGGAAGCGCCTTCAGCAAGAAGAGGCAGAGGCATAACGTCGATTGTTTGTTTTCCAATGCAAGGCTAGGTATCGAAAAATCGATCTATACTGAAATGCTCATTCTATGGGTGTTCGAGACGCTGCACGGAAACGTGTGGATTTGAAAAACGCTGTGTGGCGAGGGTGTCGAATTGATGCTTCGTAACTCGTTGGCAGTCCGTAGAGAAATCAAATTTGGTTCTGGGAGGTAAATAACAGTCGAATTGAAGCCGTCTGCGTGCTGCGGAGATTACAATATAACTGAACTGAGCCGGAGATAAATAATATCATGGAAAGTTGGAATCGACTTACATTTAAGGTTATTATGTAATCAACAGCAACCTTTTGGGCCTCAAACATTAAACTGAGCGCTTTGAAGAAGTGAAGGACTTTGTTCGTGCTATCATCAGCCTGGCCACCGGAGAGCTACAGGATAATGGCCTCTGACGGCGATGAGTACTCGATGCCAGCGGCCTTTGGTGCCGGGATTAAAAGAAAGCGCGTCCCGTTCGTCCCATCTAGAGACACGGCCACTCTATCAACGACCTCCGCTCCCGCAACAGTATCCTCGTCGCCCGCTCCAGGTGCTTCATCTATAGCTGAAAAATATCTCTCTATAGTGCTTCCATCAAGTAGTCGGTCAGATATTGGCTCGACTACCAATCACTCCACAGACACAGAGCTATGTGAGATCTGCCGCCTCCCTCTTAAAGACATTCCCAAGCGGCGGAAGCCCGTGAACGAAGAAGAGCCCGAGATTTCGGTCAGCGAACTACCCGAATATACACCGCATGAAGCTTCTCTGGCGCATCAAGTGTGCCTGCCGCACTCTCACCCGCCTTCTGCCATAGATAGGACTGGAACAGGCTTCAGGTACCTCTCCTCGTATGGATGGGATCCTGATTCTCGCACAGGTCTTGGACCAACTGGATCAGGTATACAAATTCCACTTAAGCCCAAGATAAAAAACGATACGGTTGGGCTAGGAGTGGGATCGTGGAGGGATGAAGTAGAGAACGATGGAGGGAAACGACAGAAACGGCGCCTTAAACTACTACAGGAAAAGGAGGAGGCTGATAAGGTAAAGAATGCACGGAAACTCAACGCAAAGCAAGTTCGGCTGCAAGAGGAAGAGAAGAAGAAACGTGGGGAGAAATTACGGGACGCATTTTACCGGATTGAGGATATGGAGAAATATCTAGGGAGGTGAGCAAATAATTGTATCATTTTATCGAGAGTTAGAATAATACACCTTAAATTAGCACTAGCGCATTAATATTCTAACAATATTTATTATAAGTTCTTGAGGATTAAACGTTGTAAGGTTTCGAGGGTCTGGAGTTGATTAATTGGAGTAACTATGTGTACGGAGTATTATCATCAGACACAAACTATGCTAGGCAACCAGTTACGCCATGCCAAAATCAAAATCCTTGCAAGTGGTAAAATAGATGGTATCAAAAAAGTTGAAAATGCCATGCTAAGGGGAAAGCAAATATCAGACGTGCGGGTATAGTGGCCAGGGCAGCTGGAAGAAATAGAGAATACTTACACCAATCCTCTCACCGGCTCCTTTACTTAAAGAAATGACGTTTCTTCTTTTCCTTGTCCTTTTCCTTTTTGGCGGGTTTACCGCTTGAAGAAGGTGGAGCAGCAGCGGCGGGAGCGGGAGGCGCCCCCGGTGTCCCATTTGCTGGCTTTCTTTTGATAGCCTCAGGGCCATTGTTGAGGTTCATCGACGCCATTCCGCCGACCGGAGGGGCAGGAGCCATGGGCTTGGGAGCTGGCTCTCTCTCAAACAGGTGGGCTGGGGCCTGCGGTTTGGGTCGTTCCGCGGGTAGATCCAGTCGTCTTTTGTCAACACTTAGATCTCTCAATTGTCGTAAGAATAGACCTGGTGTGAACATGTGAGAGGTTGCGAGGAAAACATCCTTGTTGGTTTGCTGGGATAACTCATAGCAGCTTCTCGCTTCCGAATAAGTCGCGCCACCAGCCATGAATACGATAATTCGTTGACGGGGGTCGCCGGCAACTGGTCGAGTGCGCGCCCATGTTGGTTTCGCGCTTCGTAGGGAAGACTGAGCCACCTGGTCCTGAGGCGAGCTGTCATCTTCTAGATAAGGGCGTGTGTACGGGAATACGGTGGTGTCCAGTGTGCCACGTATTTGTTCCTGTAGCATTGATTTGATGTTTGGTTCAAATCGCGATATGCTAACATCATCTTCTTGTGGCTGCTGTGGTAGCTTATGTGGAAATAACGGCTGAGCCGGTGGCTTTGGATCCTTGAGAGGCTTTTCTACTCTTGCCCCTAGAAGACCAAGATTATAGATAGCTTCCGCATCTTGCGGGGGAAGCTGTGAATGTGCGAGAAGTTTCTTGATGTCACCAGCGAGGAGCCCACCACGGTAGCAAACATATAGCAGAATCAGCCTCAATCTTTCAGAAGGCCCCGCAGATTCGTGGTCAAGAAGGCGGACGAGTTGTTCGGCAATGTTTTTAGGTTTCCGAAAATCTTCGTCAACTCCGGTAGCAAGTGATTGCTCGACTGTCGCGATCTCTGCAAGATTCCGTTCCTGGAATAGACGCATTGTTTCTTGGGCCATGTTAAGGTGGAGTGTATATGCATTCTTGCCCTCTTGGAAGTCTGACAAGCCAGCAAGCATATCCTTGACTGTATTGACGGAAGTTGGGTGATCGCTTATTAGAAGGGGAGAGTTAGAAGAACAGGATGGATGAATGGAAGAGGTATCAAGGGCGGTTAGCTCTCACCTGTCAGCAAATTGGGGATTCTGGGCTCTGAATTTTTTAAAATCTTCAGCAAGTTTCCCCAGTAGGTCCTTCATATGTAGATGTCGGCTCTCCACCCAAATTTTATCGCCTTCAGTGATATCCATATCCTTGGTCTCTTCATTCTCCTGCCCTTGGTTTAGGACAGTCCGGTAAGTCAACTTGTCACCTTCCTTTATTGGGAGAAGATCATGGCCCATGGCTTGATATGTAAATTCATGGACTAATGGTGCGGCAAGATCCATGGATCGATCAGTAATGAAGAGCACACCCCTGGGCCTCGGGGATGGTGTTGGATAATCTCTTCGATGTTTAGCATACTCGTCCAGCTCTTCTTGTACAAAACGAGCTAGATGAGAACATAGGACGCTGGCTTCATGAGAGGCATCCTTCGGCCGAAAGTATCGGATAAGAGGGTACTCGTTCAGGGATACACAAACAGAAACGATCTGACGTGTATTAGCTTCACAAACCTAACATTGACTGGTTAAAGGGTATCTTAGCAAACCTTTTGTGCTAATTCTGTAAGGTGACCCCTCACAAGGTTATTGCACGCAGGATGGAAGAGCGTAAGGAAGCTCCAGGGGTCACGGAAGATAGCCAAACGAGACTCTCGAGGAAAGTAATTGATATTTATCACTTGCATATTGGCAATCAACTCTCTTGAAGCGCTGAAACCATTGATTCTACTTCTTAGTTGAGGGTCAAGATCTAAAATAGCAGGTGTGAGCGGGTGGTCGAGTTTAGGGGGCGTGGTATGGATTGATATCCTACTTGATGTCCAAACCAAGAAATATCTCCGATAACGGCGCCTCTCAAGGTCCGCCATAACACAGTCAACGATATGGGGGAGAGATGATAGGATGTATAAGGCATCTGTATCCTTGTTCTGCGGCCTCCGGTGTTCGATCTGTTCAATATCTTTGCAAGCGGTGAGCTGGTTGGCGTTTGTATCAGGGCCTGGAACTTCGCATACTGGTAACATTTTCGTTCAAAATGTCGTCTTCCTTGACAGCGTTATCGATCAATTTCCTGCTTGCCTCGTCCACCACAAGCACTTTCCACTTGATGGTGTTATCTTAGCCCCACGCCTTTGTATATAGAGTCGGTGGACGCTTACTTCTCTTCCTCCAGCATGGCGAACAGTTTCCAGGATAGCTAGATGACAGGAGTTAGCATTCCAGTCCTCGGATGATGGCCCAGCGAAAAGGGTGAAGGCTGCTGCTCACCCTGGCGTTGAACCTCGATCAATGAGGCATCCATCTTGTTAAACAAGAGACCATGCGCCCCTGTAAGCAGCTAAACCACTTGCTATTGAGTAACCCTCTCTTATTCACTCTTGTTCAAGGAGGATCGCAGGTTCGAATATTCACCAGAAGCTCCAGCAGTCGGTCCCAGCCAACGTGTCAACTAGTTTGTTTATCCTTGAGACATCGCCAGAGCTTCGCCGTGACTTCATATCCCACTCGCCGATCTTCCTCGCTTTTTGGAATAAGCGCGTGTTTCACGGTCCACCGCCTGCTTAGTCATTATATCACTGGGTTTAACCGCGTCACGTGGATATCATTGACGCCTCTTCTTTTTTTTTATATATGGGAGCTTCAACTTATGGCAACGGTTGGAACTGCGTTCGATGACGGCCCTTCTCCTGAACATACTCAATTAGCTTGAGAGCTAGTCTACGGATCTATCGCGGGAATGCAATCATGGCGGCGGCCGGCTCAAGGGTTATGCCTTCGTTGCGCTTTGCGCGTGCCGACCTCTATATCAAGCCGGAGCTTCAGCGGATCCGTACCGCACGACAAACCAAAGATCACGGTCTTGAAAGGACGCCCTGGATGGGGTGGCTTTGATGGGGCTGGTAATAGGAGGACAAGGGGAGGAAATAAACACGAACAAGGCGGAGATAGGAGCGGGAAGGTGAGCGTTATAAAGTACTTCTTTTCTCTATAGAATATCCAAGCTAACCACCTTTTATATGCACGATAGCCATGGAAACCCAAAGGCCCAAGTGCTATAAGAATGATAGGACGGAGTACCTTTGACGACCGCTTTAATCTCGCATTGACTGAGTGTCTGGAAACTATTAAAAAAGGACTAGAACAGACAGCATCGGAACTCGCCTCTTGGAATAAATTTCAAGCCTCCGTCATCAAAATTTGCAAAGAAAGGTCCCTTTTAAAAGACGACGATGGGAGGCAATTCGAACAGAAAGTTTCTCTGCGGCGGATGTTTGGAAAGCAAGGGTCCAGTGGAATGATTCAATATCTGGAGAGACTGTATCGGGATTACAAGCTTGACAAATTATTCTCACCGATAGCCACAGGACAAGACACCTTAGCGGACTTTAGATTCCCTCCGGAATGGTATCCTGTTGCTCGGAGCATGCAGAGGAAGATCCACCTCCATGTTGGGCCCACCAACTCGGGGAAAACTTACCATGCCCTTCAAAAGCTGGAAAAGGCAAAGAGTGGCTTCTACGGTGGCCCGCTACGTCTTTTAGCACATGAGATATACACTCGTCTAAACAAGAAGGGCATCTCATGCGCTCTGATCACTGGCGACGAGGTTAGAGTCCCAGAAGGCGACCGTGTAACGATTTTCAGCAACACTGTGGAGATGGTGCCCATTGGCCAAGAGGTCGAGGTTGGGGTTATTGACGAAATTCAAATGATAGCGGATCCAAATCGCGGGTGGGCTTGGACTCGAGCTGTTCTAGGGTGTCAGGCTAAGGAGTTACATCTTTGTGGTGAGGAGAGAGCTGTTCCGTTAATTCGACAGCTCGTGTCGTTGATGGGTGATACGCTTGAAATTCATAATTACAAGCGACTTAATCCCTTAAAGACAATGACGTCAAGTTTAAAAGGTGATATCAAACGCCTAGAGAAGGGGGACTGCGTTGTATCGTTTTCTCGTGTCGGCATTCACGCCCTAAAACAGGAGATCGAGAAGGCAACTGGCCGAAGGGCCGCCATCGTCTATGGAAGCTTGCCAGCAGAAATCCGTGCTCAGCAAGCGGATCTATTCAATGATCCCGATAATGACTACGATTTCCTTGTCGCGAGTGACGCCATCGGCATGGGGTTGAACTTGTAAGTCATGTTCGAACCGTCTTAAGACTTAATCGTACTAATCGCGGTTTTAGGAGTTGTAAACGAATCATATTCGACTCAGTAATGAAGCGATTACCAACAGGCATCCGGCAACTCTCGGTATCTGAAGTTAAGCAAATAGGGGGGAGAGCTGGAAGATACCGCAGTGCAGCTCAATCATCTAACTCTTTCAGCAACAAGAATGGAAAAGATAATAACGAAAACGTCGGCCTTGTAACGTGCCTTGAAGAGGGCGACCTTCGATACATCCGAGAAGCAATGATGACTGAGGCTCAACCTCTGGACGCCGCCGGGATTCTTCCCTTGGATTGTGTGGTCGAGAGATTTTCAAACATGTTTCCTCCTGACACACCATCTGGCTATATTTACAAGCGCCTAGAACGAGTTTCCCGCACCGACTCGCCTTTCTTCATGTGCCAACCCCAAGATACAGAGGCCACCTTCGGCCTCCTTGACGATATCAAAGGACTTAACATGGTGGATAAAATGGTCTTTATGAGCGCGCCTTTACGTGCCACCGATCCTGTCATGGCAATAGTTATCAAGGCATTTGCGGAGTGTGTTGGTCAGAAGAGGAGTGGGGCACTTCTCGACATACCAGAATTAGATCTTGAGATCCTGGATAAACCCGTCTCGGGAGACGATAAAGAATATCTACGATCTCTAGAGGCCCTCCATCGTTCACTTATTCTTTACCTCTGGCTAGGCTATAGGTTTGGTGGTGTGTTCGTTGACAGAACCTTGGCTACCCACGCCAAAGAAATGGTAGAGGTGAAGATGGATCGCACTTTAACGGAATTCTCAGCCAATTCTAAACTTCGGAAACAAACCCTTTGGAAAAGACGGCTCAAAGCAGCTAAGGAGAAGTTTATATCTACCCACGCCGAGGAGCCCACAGGTATCGTCGATTCGATATCCGATACCCCTGAGCTAGAAGAGACCCCTGAACAACTCGGGTCTTCTTCGGGGACGGTAGTCATGGACCACCCTATGGACATACCCGAGCCTGTAGTTACGAGCGCGTCCTAACTCTATACCGTCCGACACTTCTCATACTTTACATCCTTCGAAACGACTCTCCTCCCGCCTCTAATGTACAAAACCATGTGGCCAAGCTCTGGTAGCCTAAGCCGCACCTTACAATTCTTAATCTGCTTTGTGATACCCACTCCATCTGCAGCACTTTTTCAAAGCTATTCTTTATAATTTCCGCTCCATATCACGATTTAGACCATTCTTGTCATAGAAAAAACTATAGATTTTGATTTTGAATACACCTTCCTCGTCATTCACTATTTACTACTGTATTACCATGTAGATTACAGTTATAACACTTAAAATATCATCAAGACATGATCAAAATATGACTTGGAGAAAGCCAGAGGATGGCTTGGCGTGTAGGTGCCCGGATAACGGAGAAACTATTATCCAGATAGCTTTAATTTATCGCGATGCAGACAATCTGGAGATCGATAGCATCAGGATAAAGAGAATCGGTGGCTCGACGTCGAAACAGCCAGGATGGATGATCTCGAGTCCCTTGAGCTTCTGTCTCTTGTTTCGAGGGTAACGACTGAACTCCAAAACCACCTGGGGATTAACGAAAAGACTCTGGCGGAATTTGTGATCGATAAACATTTACAATGCAAGTCTCTCGCCGAATTCAAGAGCTCCCTAGAAGCTGTTGGGGCAGACTTTCCGCAAAGTTTGGTGGAGAGTGTGGATCGCCTGGTTTTAACAATGCATCCTAAATACAAGTCGAAGCGAGCCAAAGCGGACGAACAGAAAACCCAGCAGAATGGCCGTGACGAAGGGCTTGACGACATCGAGAGGAAAGCAAGGGTGTTTAAAGGACTTGCTGTTCCGGATAAAACTCCTAAATGGGTCGAGGAGGAAAACAGTACTCCGCTGCAGGGCAGGCCGGAGGACAAGCTGGAAGACAACACGAGCGCAGGAGCTATGGATGATACATTTGCGATGCTTGAAGGACTCGCTGGAAAGGCAAAGGCAGAGAAAAACGGGTATGCGAGCAGTCGGAAGCGGAGCAGGAGCCCCGAGGCCGATGACTACGAACGAGGTCGATCCCGTCGTGGGAAATACAGATCTAAGTCGAGATCGAGGTCACGGTCTCGCAGTGGAGACCGGTACGGGAGTAAGCACGGCCACAGGCATCGCAGGAACAGGGACGAATATAGAGAGAGGGGGCGATCAGGACGCGATTACGATGATGATAACGATTTCGCGAGACCACCTATGCCAGAACTTGACGAGCGACCAGTTCTTTTTAAAGTCTACGATGGTCGAGTGACTGGCATCAAGGATTTCGGCGTATTTGTGAATCTTAGGGGAGTTAAAGGAAAGGTTGACGGCTTGGTACATGTCTCTGCAATGCAAGAAGGTGCAAGGGTGAATCATCCGTCCGACCTCGTCTCGCGAGGACAGCAGGTCAAGGTTAAAGTTGCTTCTATCCAAGACTCAAGGATTGGGCTGTCAATGAAGGAAATTGATCAGGTTACTGGTGAGGATCTCGCTCCACAACGGCGAATTGCCTCGGGTGCGAATATGGAGAGGCTGGATGGAACTGGCGCAGACGACCGCTATGGGAACCTGGGCTCTAGCGTTCCTGTTATAGAGCATGATGCAGATACCAGGAAGAGCAGAAAACGGTTGAACTCACCAGAGAGGTGGGAAATAAAACAACTGATTGCCTCCGGTGCAGTATCTGCCGCGGATTATCCTGATCTAGATGAGGAATATCATGCTACGCTAAGGGGAGAGGCAGATTTTGAAGAGGAGGAGGATATTGATATTGAAGTACGTGAGGAGGAACCCCCGTTCTTAGCGGGCCAGACAAAACAATCTTTGGAGCTTTCGCCGATTCGTGTTGTCCGAGCGCCAGATGGTTCACTTAACCGTGCTGCTATGGCTGGAGCAAATTTGGCCAAGGAAAGGAGAGAGATCCGACAACAAGAGGCTCAGGATAAGGCCGCCGAAAAGGCTGCTCAGGTTGATCTCAACGCACAATGGCAGGATCCAATGGTTGCTCCAGAGCAGAGAAAGTTTGCCTCTGAGCTGCGTAATGCAACTACCGAAAAGACATCTGAACCGTTACCGGAGTGGAAACGAGCGGCACAGAGTAAGGATGTGTCATATGGAAAGCGGACAAACCTTTCTATGAAAGAGCAGCGTGAGAGCCTCCCGGTGTTCAAGTTCCGGAAGCAACTACTCGAAGCTATCCGAGAAAACCAGCTACTCATTGTTGTGGGTGACACCGGGTCTGGAAAGACAACGCAGGTCACACAATACCTCGCCGAAGGTGGATTCGCAAATAACGGCATGATTGGATGTACACAACCTCGACGAGTGGCCGCGGTGTCCGTCGCCAAACGTGTGTCTGAAGAGGTTGGCTGCCAGTTGGGTCAGGAGGTTGGATATACCATCCGTTTCGAAGACTGCTCTAGCCCTAACACAAAAATCAAATATATGACGGATGGTATTCTTCAAAGAGAGATTCTGTTGGATCCGGATTTAAGAAAATATTCTGTTATAATGCTTGACGAAGCCCACGAGAGGACGATCGCTACCGATATATTGTTTGGGTTGCTGAAAAAGACAATTAAACGGAGACCTGACCTCAAACTCATCGTTACGTCGGCGACCCTTGATGCAGATAAATTCTCAGAATATTTTAACGGCTGTCCGATCTTTTCTATTCCTGGAAGGACTTATCCCGTCGAAATTATGTACTCAAAAGAGCCCGAAACCGATTACCTGGATGCTGCTTTAGTTACAGTGATGCAAATCCACCTCACAGAGCCAGCTGGGGATATCCTTTTGTTTTTGACAGGAAAGGAAGAAATCGACACCAGTGCGGAAATTTTATATGAACGAATGAAAGCATTGGGCCCCAACGTGCCTGAGCTTGTTATTCTCCCTGTTTACTCTGCGCTTCCAAGTGAAATGCAGAGTAAAATTTTCGAGCCAGCTCCTCCAGGGGGGAGGAAAGTGGTTATCGCGACGAATATTGCTGAAACGTCAATTACAATAGATCAAGTTTACTATGTCATTGATCCTGGGTTTGTGAAACAAAATGCTTATGATCCGAAATTGGGCATGGATTCGTTAGTAATTACACCCATTTCGCAAGCTCAGGCTAAACAACGAGCTGGTCGCGCTGGAAGAACAGGACCCGGTAAATGCTTTCGGTTATACACAGAGGCTGCGTACCAATCTGAAATGTTACCTACATCCATTCCAGATATTCAGCGTCAGAACCTTACCCAGACAATTCTTATGCTTAAGGCAATGGGCATTAACGATCTCTTACACTTCGACTTCATGGACCCTCCTCCAACCAACACTATGCTTACGGCTCTTGAGGAACTATATGCTCTTTCAGCTCTTGATGATGAAGGACTGCTAACCCGTCTTGGTCGCAAAATGGCTGATTTCCCCATGGACCCTGGTCTAGCAAAAGTCTTGATTGCATCTGTCGACATGGGTTGTTCTGATGAGGTGCTGACCATCGTAGCTATGCTTTCCGTGGCTCAAGGTATATTCTATCGCCCCAAAGAAAAACAACAGCAGGCCGATCAAAAGAAAGCAAAGTTCCATGACCCTCATGGCGACCATCTTACTCTCCTCAACGTTTATAATGCGTGGAAACAATCACGGTTTAGCACCCCTTGGTGCTTTGAAAATTTTATTCAGGCTCGCCAAATTCGTCGTGCGCAGGATGTACGTCAACAGCTAGTCACCATCATGGATCGGTACCGTCATAAAATCGTGTCTTGTGGCCGAGATACCACGAGAGTGCGCCAGGCATTCTGTTCCGGCTTCTTTAGGAATGCGGCTCGTAAGGATCCGCAGGAGGGATACAAGACCTTAATTGAGGGCACACCCGTATATATGCATCCCAGCTCAGCTCTATTTGGGAAAGCCGCCGAGCATGTTATATTCGATACACTTGTTCTCACGACAAAAGAATACATGCAGTGTGCCACTACAATTGAACCAAAGGTATGTTATGATTTCTTTCTTACCATGCCTTAAAAAATATAAAGCCGACGACTTTCTATCTTTGGATATGTACTAACGATTCTTTAGTGGCTTGTCGAGGCAGCACCAACGTTCTTCAAACAGGCGGGTACCAACAAACTATCCAAGAGGAAAAGAGCCGAGCGCATCCAACCGTTGCATAACAAGTTCGCAGGCGAGGATGACTGGCGACTATCCGCTCAACGACGACAAGGTCGTGGTGGAGGTGGTGGAACCTGGGGATAAAGGCAGAGGCACCACGCTATACATAATTTCTCCCAGCTATATGAGCCATGCCTACCCATTTTTAATCCCTATTCTTCTAGCAAAATTATAATCTTTGCGCCGCTCATGTTTTCAAAAACTCTAGCGTTCTAAGAAAATGTACAATTATATGGTGTTATTAGAGCTGACCAGGTGTGTTGGTTGGGTTTCTTCCACAGCGGTTTTTTTTGGTCTTAAAGGAGGGAAATGCTACAGTTTTTGGCTATAAGAAAAAAACAAAACACATCTGCTGCCTTAGTTTTTCTTAGTTCACGAGTACTATACACTTGAGATTTGTATTGACGGCTACAGGTTACCCCCCTCCAGGATATATTTCATTTATTTACAACTAGAGCAAGGCACTATAAAAATCCTTAGGGACTAGGAGATTTTGTAACTGACAAAGTGTACTTCATTCTAGTAGTTATCGTGTCAGAATAGTTTACTTTGACAGTTTATCTCTTCCAAGGCAGAACAAATGAATATGAATAACAAAGAAGGTGGTACATAAGAGGTATCAGTTATTGATACTAATGCCAATATCAATATTCCGTGCCTGCGGGGCAAGTGTGGAATGAACCCATCCGGATCAATCATTTGCATAAGGTGAACAACGTGGAAAAAAGCCTGTAGAGAAAGGATAATAATGAAAGCACGGTACAGGCAATTGTTGAAAATAAGAAGCAAAGCAAGATAAAATGAAATAAGTTAGAAGTCACAAAGGATCACAAAGGGGAGAGCTGAACTGACGAGGTGCAAATGACAAAGTAAAGAAACTAAAACGACAGCACATAGCATAAAAATCAAAAATTCAGATCATTGGACATTCAGAAAGGCATACAACAAGAGTAGGAGTTCATAACAGGACCTATACGAAATTGCAGACCAGCCCAGACCCGCGCATCACAAGGATAAGAAAAAGAAGCAAGGAAGGTAGAAGAAGGGAAAACGCGAATTAACCAAGCATGCAAGCCCATTAAAGCATCAATAGCTATACAGCTAGATGAATATGAGTATATCCAACTAAAGAAGGGGAGGAAGAAGCGGAAATTAAAGCTGGTAGCAGGCCTTTAGTTGCTAATATGATTCACGGCGAGTAATTTAGAGATAAAAAGTGACACTTTTCTACTCTAGGCAAGGTGGGTTTAACGATAGGGAGGTCCCATCATCCCTGAACCGCCCCTATTGCCCATGTTCCCATCGCCTGGCCCTCCACCATGTCCTGTGAACATATCAAGCAATTGCCTGGAAGACGGTTGGTGACCAGCTACTCCTTGTTGCGGTCCGGCGCCGAAGTGGGCTGGGTGGCCGTGAGAAAGCCCCATCATAGCCTCGGGGTTATGAGGCATGGGTGGGAATGCTGATGGCGGAGGGTGGTTCATGGTTACATATCCAGGCGGTGGAACAATTCCGGGTGGCGGTCCAAAGTTGGCTGGGCCACCACCTCCGGGGCCACGCTGGAAGGCTTGACGGTCGTTTGGTGGTGGCATTCCACCTGGCATCGGCATTTGCGGGACGGGGGGGAAATTTGGGTTGATATTGCGATTAGGAGGTGGATTAGGCATTCCAGGACCAGGACGTCCAATAAACTGAGCCGATGCCCCTTGCTGCATTTGCTGGGGGTTTGGCCATCCTCCTGGAGAAGTAACTTGCTCGAGCCCTGGTGGACGTTGAAGGCCCATCGTTGGCTGAACGGCAGACTGCGTACGAAGGCCAGGTGGATTGGCAGGAGTGTGGCTTCCGCTTGAAGGGCCTTGAAATTGCATTTCTTCGAAATATCCAGCAGGACCGCCGGTTGGCCTACGACGCAGTTGATTTCTTGGGTCGTTCGCCTCAGGGCGTTGCATGTTTGCGATTGCTGGATCATCAAAGTACAATGGGCTCTTCTGTTTCGGCAAATCCTGGTTCCTAGGCTGCATATCAGGCATGTTCTGGATACCTGGATTCTGCAGTGGTGCATGCGATGGCATCTGTCCCTGGTGAGATGGACCAATTTTTGCCTGCTGCATTAGGCGAAGCAGGAGATTGGTATCATGGGGAGAAGGCTTGGATTCTTTTGGTGCCTTTTGTGCGAGTAATTGCTCGAGCCCAGGAGGAACTTGTTCACGCGGAGCCTCGGGGAAGCCCATGTACGGCTGTCGATTAACAACATCGCGATGTGGGGAGGCGGTGGGTACAGGTACATGGCTAAAGTCTTGTTGGCTCTGCTGCGGTGGTGTTGCTTTTGGCCGAATCATATCTTCTGCCTGAGGGGTGGAGTTCCTAGACTTGTTACCCCCAAGGAGCTGTAAGATTCGCTGAAAGCCCTCCTGATCAGCATCCGTTGATACTGGGCGCCCTGGTTGAGGCGCTGTAAACTCTGCCTCTTTAGCTGGCTCCGTCGGTGCATTGAAGAATCCAGCAAATCTAGAGGACTTGGCTGGCTTTGCAGCCTGGGCTTCCCTCATAGTAGGACCGGCGGTGGCATTACCATATGCTCCTGGGTCTTGGGTAGGTTTAGGTCCTCCCCAAGGTCCAAAAAAGTCATCAAACCCCGCGTCAGTTTTATAAGATGGCTCGAGGCTCGAAAACATCTCTCCATCAGTTCGCCTCGTTTCGGCTGGTTTGGCTTCAACACTGGTGATTTCTGGGGAGGCTTTCTTCTTCGTTTCATCCGACTGTTGAGCGCCGCCAGTCTTCATTCTTTCCTTCCACCTTTGGAAATCCTCTTGAGTATGAGCCTCCTTTTGCTCTGATTTATTGGACGAGTCTAGCCATTCTGGATCTTGTTCGTGTTTCGTAGGTCTGTTCCAGTCTCTGTCTCTCTCCTGGCCTTGTACTCCTCGACGCCACTCCCGGTTCCTTACAGGGGTTTTCTCCTCTTCGTGGTCAGCATTTTCTTGGGTATCTCCATCACGGAACCAGGAAGGATGGTCGTGTCTTCCTTTACCCTGGGCATCCCGGCGGTTAGGATACTTCCCTTGCTCGCCACGATGACCCCGATCATTTCCAGCGTCTTGTTGATCACGATGTTCTCTGAAGTCCCGGCTATCCCATCTGTCTCCATCTCGCTTCACCCTTCTGTCACTGTTATCTTCCTGGCCAAATGTTCGCCTTGGCCTACCCCCCCAATCCTCCTTATCATCACGGCCGTTTCTTCGACCGTTGGTGAGATGAGATTTGGAGTCCCTCTTGTCTGCATCCCTATCTCTATCACCCGCATCTTTATCCTTCAAAAATTTGTGGTCACGATGCGGGAAGCGGTCAGATTTGGTACCATCGACATCTGGGGATTTCAAACTGTTATATCTATCAGGGTCACTAAATTTGCCAAAGCCCCTCGTCGACGAAGCAAATGCGGTTTTTGGAGGCCCCAATATAATATCTTCTAAACAGAGTGTTAGCATTCGACCCTCCGCAATAGAGGGGGGCCAAGCCAGCGCTCGCTGAACGACATACCTGAATTTGAGGAGCGAGAAATATGACGCGGCTCAAAAAAGCTCGGTCTACGAGCTGAAGCCGTAGACTCGGTCTGGTTTGTTTGCTCCTTGGAGGTCGCGTGTTTCTTTTGTGTAGACGTATCTAAGAGCGGTCTGCATACGGTGAATGGCGATAGTTAGCGGTGCTCGACAACAGTACGAGTGTGAGTAACGAGCAAAACTGAGGGAGACTATTTACCCCATCCATTCTTCTATTGGAGGCAAGCCATCTGGTTTCACCACTAGAGGCGATTCCCGTAGGTGTAAAAGCTCCTCCTGTCCGTATCTGCGTGCCATGGGGGTGCGTTGATCAACCAAGCCGCATGGCACACTCCAAGTAGAACAGTAGAAGAAGTCGAGCGCGTCAAGAGCTGAGAGGTCGGAGAGTCTTGATCTTATCAAAAATCGTAGTTATCCTTGAGATTGCCGTTGAATGGAGGAGGTGCTAGGAATTCGTGGCAAGGGTTGCTGGTTGGGATGCGGTTGAAGCTAAGGTGTCGTGGTGGGTCCGCACAGAGTCGAGGACAGTCAGGAGGAATCTATCAATGTGTTTCTTCGTGGACGGAAGCGTGGTTAGGGGCAGGATGCGTGGAGGGACTGTTTATATAGATCAATTGGCGGTTTGGTCGGACTTAGGCGAACGGTGAAATTTCAAGAAAGATACAAAGTGGTCGCTAGCTTTAGAGTTTTCTTTTGGCACCACCAGCGAACGTTGATCTTATAACATGAATATACGCCAGTACGATAGCCACGACGGCGTTAGGAGATGATGGTAGGAGAGGATGTTAGGAGAGACGTTAGGAGAGAGAGAGTATGTCTATCTTTTTCTACTGCTACGAATGCCACGGTATCTGGACTGCTGCCTTAACTCCTCACTATTGTACATTCGACGCCCCCTGTCGCCTGTACAGCGTCTGCCAACGCAGAGCCACTCCAGCGATCAACCCAGTCGTGGGAACTGGTCTTGTACAGCTCTGTTGCCAGGGCTCGAAGGATGCCGTTGTGGGCGTTCGACACTGCAATTTGGCCCTGCACCCAGCTGAGGGCAGCAGCGCGGGTGAGCAACGTCGTGCTGCCCCCGATCTCACAAACACGATATACCAGGTGCAGTATTTTCTTTCTTAGCCCTGCGGTCAGTGCTGGAGAACTGTAAAGAGAGAGGAGCCGCTCGAATACGCCGGCTCGTCGATATATATTCATATCCTAGTCCGAGGTTAGCTACCTGGTAGAGATACTATCCGCTGGCGAATATAATAGGACCACTTACCATCTCCGACCGAAGTCCGTTCACAAACAGATCTAACAACCAAGCGACTTCCTCGTGGTGGCCGTCGTCGCTCTCAGGCTCGTGGTATAGTATCTTGTCAACCCAGTAGGATGGAATCTTCCCGACCTCCCACTGGGGGCCCTTGTTTAGAAATTTATTTGCCTTCCCGTATAGTTTGTGACTAGGGGTTGTCAGTATAGCTAGCATCCGAACTGCAAGCTCTCCAACAATATAAGGCGCTGGCGTGTCAAGTCCTAATCCCTTCACTGTTTCCGACAGTTCACCAATCAGGACGTAGACTGGTTGACGCTCTTCGAATGAGGACTCCTATTTATCGACCTAGGTTAACGGACTGGCCCGATACAGCTATCGGAGGGAAATACTAACCTTCAGCTTGGCCATGAAGCGCGATAAACCAGCCAGGGCCTGACGGCGAATTTCCTCGTGCTCGGAGCAGACGCACAGGATTAGGCTCCCAATGTGGCCCTGATCTATTGCAAGTTCAAGGTCTTCTCTTTCCCATTTATGTAGTCCAGAGTGTGATTCATCGCCCGTCCGTATATGCCCGAAGACCTCAGACAGGTTTACTTCTTGGCTGGTTGACGAAGTCGTATGGGGTTCAGTGCCTCCCGTCGGAGTATCAGTTTCAGTGTCCTCTCGTCTAGTTATTTCAACGCTACGATCAAACGCCTTCTTCAGCAACGACCGGCTCTTTTTCGTCTTGGTTTCACCCAACATTGTGTCACGAACCGCAACGAGGGTTTTCTTGTCTTCACCGTATGCTTTTAGGTATCCTAAGAATTTAGAGATCCAGGCAGCTGTTGCAGTTTCATTCTCGGCATCGTCTACTTTAACGATAAAAGGCCACTGCTCCCTGATCACGACGAGGATTGGGCTTATCAGCGACCGCTCTTTTCCTGGTAAAGATTTCACTTGGTCAAGATATGGAACCGGCCTTTTAGCTAGCCTCGTGAGACAATTGTCGATAAATGACCAAGGAATCGTTGGAGTCTTCTCATCCGTCGACTGAATGCTAAGGATCAGCGCCTCAAATGACTGGGGCTGTGCCAAAATTGAATTCTGAGTCAAGACATCCTGGAGCAAGGTGTTCATTTTGTCTTGAGCACCGTGTTCTCTCTTATCCACGGCGACTTTTAGAACCGAAGTAAATGCAGATAGAGTGAGGGATTCTAGAAAGGACAGTCAGGTTATACTCTAACGATTCTCATAGATGGAAGCAGCTTACCTGGCTTTTGCCACCATCGCATTGCTGGTGAGTGCTGCGAAATGGTCAAAATATGCTGCAACTGGCTGAAAAGTAGTTTGCGGTCCTCTGCTGACAACATATCGTTGTCCAGCCGACCCAAGATGTCTACCAGGGTGAGTGATACGTCGAATTTCTCTTCAAACGCAACAGTCGGGGTAACTTGATAAAATAAGGAAAGAAGTTCTAATAGTGCATCTAATTGTTGGAGGTCATCTTTTGGAGTTTGTCGGAATGCAAGGATGGTATCCTTCATCGTAGGGCATCTTGTGGAGAACTCGTCCATGAGTTTCACAGAAGCCTGGTTCCATAGTTCTGGATTGGAAGTCCCAGTGGCCTCAAACATTTTCAGCACACTTTGGAGTTTCCGAAGAGCCGCTGTAGTTGCCTTGATTGCAAATAGTGTAACAATTTCGGCATTCTGGTTGATGCAGCGGGTTAACATCTTTTGTGTAAGCGGCCGAGGGAGGATACTTTCAATAGCAACAGATACTAGAGGAGGCATCGAAGGTAAGCCTTCCTTGAAGCCACATTTTTCGGGGACGGGCAGTTGAATTGTAGAGAACAAAAAGGCAGACTCTCCAAGCCAAGCCTGTGTCGGTTTTGGGTCTGAGCAAAACATATTACGCTTCGAAAAGTAGTCATATACAAGCTCAGGAGCAACCCTAAAAATCTTAAGGAGCAGCTGCATCTGTCGGGTGTCTGATTCTGGGCGAAGGAATTGTATTAAGACTGAAAGATTCCCGTTGCGAACCGATATCGATTCACTAAACTTATCAAAATGAGTTGGCGCATCAAGACCAAGAGAAATCGTTTCGTTGTCGTTGATTATTGCCTCTGTGCTGGTTCCTGATGAGTACCAGCCATTCTCCGAAAGCAGTACGCCCTTTTCGATGTTTGTGCAGACCGTGAGTAGAAATTTATGAATCTCATCGGAAACCGACACTCCACCGGAGGGAACTTCGTCGGAATCCCTCTCATAGCCGTAGAGCGTAGCAAGTCTCTCAAGATTCCATCGGCTTAAAAAGCGACTTTTGACGCTCCGGGACAAAACTGTATCGGAGACAACGTATTTGTCGAGCGTCCTAATAATGTCCACCACTATATCCCCAGAATCTCTTTTGATATCTTCAATGAATGACTTCACAAGCTTCCCCTGTCCCAGCATTTCGGCTTTTGCTGCAGCACTTTGGTATCTCAAATTCGCAAGCAGATAACGCTGAGCAATACGGCGAAGTGTAGGCTTACGTCGGCCTTCGGCTGGTTCCTCCACTTGTAGTTTACGTGCCGTAAGGAAAACATCGAGTCTCTTTAATGTGATGTCTCGTTTGGAATAGACAATCTTTGCAACGGCGCCACCGTCGAAGCTCACAATTTCAGTCAGGAGTCGAAGGCAAGGTGATATCAGATGATCTTTTGTTTTGCTTGCAGTGAGTCCTCGGTTGAAAAGTTTAAGATTGTCCTTGTGCAGCAGATATTTGCTCAGCTCAATTCCAAATTCTCGGAACTCAAGCTGAGATGAGACGGTCTTGAGGAATGAAGCCAGAACGGATGGTATCAGCGAAAGCAGTGACTCTTCATTGTTGCTTTCTGCAAAGTTCCATGTGCTAACAAGATCAGTAAAGCAAACAGATGGACTCTCATCCCCTCTTTTAACATATTGAGAGGCGCAATATTTTTGGAGAATTTGAAGTTTCTTCGTTTTTTCACTCTCCGGAAGATCCCCTTGGATTGAAGACAGGAAATCCTTGAATTGGCGAACTCCTAAAATAATGTCAAAAACTGTTATACACTAAACAAAAATTGGCTTAAAATTGGCACGTACCCTGCTTCGTTTCCTGCGTTATGGATTGTTGGAAGCCCAAACTATCTCGTAATTGCTGGTAAGAAGTTATTTCGGGAGAAGCAATGGGAGTCGCATCATCGTCAATTCTCCTCCTTTTGGCCCGGGCGGCATTATCATCAAAACTAGCCATGCTGGACACCTCCTGCTAAATTTTTCTTCCAGCGTTTGATATCTCACTCGTCGTTTGTTCTTCTGCACTTTCTTCGAGCTCTCGGAAAAAAGTTCATATATATTACCACGTGACCTAGCTTGAACTCAATTGTCGCTTTCCTTAAGTCCGAGAAACAGAATATGAGATAACTATGTGATGAGCTGAGTAAATAGTTATAACTCGGCAGCTGGCTACATCATGGAGCCTTGGTAGAAGTACAATGATATAATTCATAAGTTTCGCTATCTATCCGTCTATTAGTTTTGATATATGCTATACAGGGGCTCACTTCTTCTTGGTCTTTGATTTCACCTTTTCAACGAGCTTGCTGATATCCTCACCATCATCTGCCACAACAGAACTCGACTTATTCTTTTTATTCTTCTTCTGCTTGTGGCTGGGGTTTACACCACTGGGCTCCGAATCTTCGGCGTGCCGTCTTCGTTTTCGTCCTTCTTCAAGCAAAGTATTCATCGCCTTCGTTTGTTTAAATCGGGGGTTCGTAGGGTCAATGGCATATTCATGGCTCTCAAACAGGCTCTGGAATCTAGGGTCCTTGACATTCATCTCAAACTGATCAGCAGGGGCGTTCTCAGTTACGTCCTTCTTCCCCTTTCTATGCTTTCCGGCTTTGCGAGCACGTTTTTCGGCTCTCTCAATCTCATTCATATCGAAGTGTGTGATTGGCGCCGCCTTGTCATCATCCATCATGAGAAGCTCAAGTTCGGCCCGCTTGGATGCAGATGCTTCTTCCTCGGCTTTTCGTTGTTCGTGTAGTTTTCTCTTCTCTTCTTTGCGTTGTTTAGCAGCGTTTGCAGCGTCAAGATCAGGTGCGGTAAAGAAGGGGTCATCAAAGCCGAGATCCTCCTCTGCCTCCTCGGCCTGCTGTTCAGGATTGTCATTTTCGTCTTCAGCTGGCACTTCTTCGCCGGATCTGCTAGCCTTTAGCTTGGCCTTGCGCCGTTGCTTTCTCTCTCGTTCCTTTCGAACATATTTCTCTCGCGTAGTTTCCTCCTTTTCGGGTTCATTTTCAAATACCGACTCTCTAACGGGTGCGGCTGAGAGGCCGGCCGAAAAGGTCACCTCCATCTCCCCAACCGGCTTTGCTTCCTTTTTACCTGCCAGGGGTGTTTTGTCGCTAAGCCCTAGTAAAGCTCGAACTCTAGCCCGTTCTGCCTCCTTTTTGCTAACCTTTGGCTTAGCCTCGGTTCCAGCCATTTCCACAACTTCGATCTCTTCTTCCTCATCGTCCGAGCTATCGCTGCCCAGGTAAGCCTTCAGGTCATTCTCATCGATCTCTTTTCGACTCCCCTTGAAAGCTCTGTCTTGTGCATCTTTTCTTGATCGGTCATCCGCGTCCCAGGTGAGCTTGACTTTGCTGTGCTGCAACGCATCGGTGACAAAGTCATTTGGCTGGTAGCCATCAGGCAATTTCGTGCACTCATCCCGGGGAACATCGTCGGTAAAATCAGTCGAGTCAGGAACAAATCTAAGATCAAAAAAGTTGGCGCTACTCATATACTCCGCTCCATCTACAGCATCATATATGTGTTTGGCCGCCTCTTTCGACGAACATGTTAGAATGGCATAGTAGTATCGTAACCTCTCCAACTGATATTGTCGTAGTTTTCCGGCATCGAAATCGTCCCCGTTACCTTCGACAAGCAGGGATTTTTTAATCTTTTCCTCTTCCTCTTCCTCGTCTTCTTCTTCCGATAAAGAATCATCATCCTCTCCTTTCGGGTTCTGAGAAAATATCTCTTTGGGAGGTCCATCCATCTCTTCCATCTCCATCCTTTCCCGTCCAAATTCACTGGGGTATATTGAGACTTTGCGGATCGCTCCCCCCGCGGGAAGAAAGCTCGTAAATACGGCCATTAGATCCTGCGCTTTGATGTTATCCCAATCCAGATTCACCACAGCTATTCTCTCCGTATAGTCTCCAGTAGGAATATCCGCATCCTGCTGGCCTGGGCCTGGGAGTTCCACGCCCAAATTATCCGCGTCTTCCTCCTCCTCATCCTCCTCGTCGCTTGAGCTCTCCTCGGAGGAAGAAGAGTCAAACCCGCCATCACGAGCAGGGTCATAACCGGCCCTTTCCACTCTCCGTAGCTCTTTCTGAACTTCCTCGTCGTCATCGACGCTAAGATCACCCTCTTCAACATCTTTGTCCTTTTCTCCCTCTGAATCCTTCTCCTCATCGTCATCCTCAAATCTGTAAAATTTCTCCAACTGTTTTCGAGTATCGTCCCGAGCTAGCTTTCTTCCGTATCGGTCAACAGGCGCATTTTTGGAAAATTCAGAGTCGCGCAGCATATGCGAGAAGCGCTTATCGAGTTTGACATGAGTATGCTTCTTGCTCGGCAGCCGGTACCTGGGGTCGGATTGAATGTTGGCGAATCGAGGATCAGCTGTATAGTAATTAGATATCACATCCAAACCATACAGTATAAATATATCAGTTCGACTTCGAATATATTTAATTACTTACATATAACATTAGCTGAGTCCTTAGCAGAAGAACCTGTCTTTTTCTTCTTGGACGCCATTTTATCCCCCATCGCAAAAGCTCGCGGGGCAGCTTTTTATGGGTTAGCCGAGTAAAAGTTGGGGTTACGATTTGTAGTCTGAATCAGAAAAATATCAAGTCAAAGATTAAATATCGCGCTAAGTGGTGCTGTAAAAATCCGTAATGTAGCTCAATTTCTATGCTGCCACGAAGAAATGCTTCAATTTTGGAGTCTCTCCAAAGGAATTTTCTCGACAACCCTAAAATATGGTCCGTGCATTATCAGATAAGATAACGGCCTTGGCAACATTTCAAACTCCAAAGCCAGACCTTTTCCTCATATTCAAGATTCTACACCGTAAGATACAGGGTACTCTTGATTACCAGGTGAAAGTCGCATATCCTGTAACCCAAATCCGGGATACAACCAATAAGGGAGTTAATAGGATGACAGCTCGTTTCCTTTGTCCAAAACCTACCAGGCGATTATTAACTGTTCATATGGACGATAACATAGACATTAGCACTGTTCTCTCTACAGACTCGGATCTATTTGTAGTCATTTGAGTATTTTTATCTCTGATTTATTACTTGAGTTCTTCCTTCCAGGAATAGCCCATTTTTGCATCCACTCAGACTCAACAATATCCTCAATGTTAGCCCGGTCGCCTGGTAAATATTGAAGCATCATCCGAATCATATGCAGGAAAGCTTTCTTCTCGTCTTCCCCCTGCTCTTCCATATCTGATCGCCGCCGGGCCGCTTTAACGAACCAATCGTACCGATCTTCCAGGCTATCTTGGAAAGGAGCACCAGTCATCACATCAATCGTTGCATCCTCGTTAAAGAATTCGGCTCTGGACCCCCATTGTGACCACCATGGATCAGGAAACTTCCCCAGGACACTGACCTGGTCCTGGAGTATGCCTCCACCCAGGATACTAAAAGGGCCCCCACTGCCAATGAGTTCAAATATGGTACATCCAAGAGTCCAAATTTCGCTGGGGAATGAAAGCTTATATTTGTCGTTTTGTTTATCGAGAAAAAAAATTTCGGGGGGAACAAGATGGGGGAGCGTATGTGCGTTAGTCCGCCTTGTTTTACCAGGGTTGTAACTCGAACCAAAGTCGGAGAGCATAATGGCAAATAGGTAGGAGTGATTTGGTCGGACCGAATTCCAACTCTTGCCGGTCCAACTACGTGAGTAGGAACTCCTGCAGAGAGCGGTTTGCCGTCAACTCGGACAATAGGGTTAAGAATTGGATCACCAAATTTCTGATACAGCTGCGAAGGGTTTGTCATTCGGCGAATGTCGGCGGGAAGTCGAAGAAATATATTACCACAATGTACATCTATAGGATCGATTAGGCATTGTGTATATCTGGGAACGATTATCTACTCACCACCGTGGATAATATTTTGTCCGTGTAAAAATTGGACGGTTAACACTAGGTCCGCAGCGATAGCTCGCGCGACACGAAGATCCAGTAATCCATGAAGGGCTAGGGCCTTTGATTGCGTCAAGCTACAACTAGCTACTTCCATGACAAGGCAATTGTGATCGCCATTAGGGCTAATTTCAATGAAACTGTCCAGCAGCTGTCTGATCAATGGGTGTGGATGAAGATGGTTTAAAATATCTACTTCTCGAGACTCAGAAGTAGAATCAGCCGATTTTATTTTGATAGCAACCAGCTCCTGTTTTTTCTGGTCAGAAGCCAACCATACTGTAGAGCTGCCACCAAATCCCAGGTTATGGACAATCGAGTAACGTCCATCACAGAGTCGATCACCAAGCTTTAAAGGGTAATAGCCACCTGGACAGTACCGCTCTAGCCGTTCACAGTCCTCAATGTATTCGAATTTAGCGGCAGTGTCGGAAGCTGAAGGACTTTTGTCTATCTTGCGTTGAGGGTGCGAGGTGTGATATGTTTTCAAAAGAGCGGACGTGGGTTTCTCTTGTGCAAGATGCCTTGAGGATGCCAATATTGGTAATCTTCCTAACAAAACAATGAATGGAAAGTGACATCTCCGTGTGAGGCGTAGAGAACGCGAATTGAAGGGTATCATTTAGTAACGGTCGGTCATAGAGTGGAAGTAAGTAGCATTGTTGATGTTGATCTACCGTCTACGCGTATATCAGCCCCTTCAGCCGTTTCTTCTGACTAAGCAGATATGATCCAACACCTTGGTTGGGGCTAGAGAAAAAGAAGCGAGGAAATGAGGAACGTTGTAAAGAGTAGAACGGAAAACAGGACGATGGAAGAAATATATTCAAGCGGTGGGAGGAGGGGGTTTATATACCCGAGAAAAGCAGCGATATCGCGCTAAATCTGATGGGGACAGGGCTAACTAAACTAAACTCTGCGGGACAATTCCCCATCGTGTACCTATGTTCGTTCTGGAGTTGGAATTATCATGCACTCCGATAAATCATAAATTCGTATCATAGCCACCCTTTCCGTAGTGAGTTGTGCATTAGGAATAGCGGCGAATTATACTCATCGATATCCAGACTCTTCTCGACCTTTCGCACGACCATCTGCTGAGAGGGCCGGTGTCTTATAGACAGGCATCCCTCCAGTATATGCATTTGTAGTTACCAATCCTACGGGTGACTCCAATCTACCACGTTAGTAGGATAGGCGGCGATTGATCGATGGCCTCCTGTTGCGTGCATTGTAGTAATTAGCCTGTTTTACAAGACCCCGCTGTATATGCTTGACGACAAGATCTACGCCTATTAGTATCAAACATAGACGGGTATTCTAGCCGTTAGGTGGGCCACTTACCGATTGCTATCTTATTTTCAATTCCACGAGGGATGATGATATCTGAATAGGGGTTAGTGATGGAACATTCAACTATGGAGGTTATAGAGGTCTAAATACCTGAGATGATCCGTTGAGGTTCCACATATCGAGTATAAGATGGCTTCACAAATTTGAACCACTGTTTCAATATACTGTCAATGGTTCTCCCTCGCTCACGGACGTCTCTAGCAACTTGATATGGCTGCCTGTCAGCCACAAGATATAGACGTAGATACCAGTTTTCAGGGCAATACTAACTTCTTCGTCCAAGACAGACGTCCATATCAGCTTCGACAAATATCTATTGTAGCTGTTAGAAATGAACAAAGAAGCAAACGGGTGGAAGGTACCATGCCTTTAGGTCCAATAACTCTAATATCCTTGGATCAGTAAAGGCCAGTATACCTTCTAGAATCAAAACTCGCGGTGGATGCATGGGCGTTGTTTCCTCTTCACGTTGGTGTTTCTTGAACGAGTATGTTGGTATTTCGACTTTGAGGCTGCGAGACATTAGACGCGGGTTCATGCACTTCTACCTCAGTCCGATATATAGGTACCCTTTCTTCATATCCCGTAACAGCTCGACAAGTACGTCAAAGTCTATAGCGAGAGGGGAATCAAAGTCGTATTCATCGGCATGTGCAATAGCATTTTGCTCCGGGGTGAGCGTCTTGTAGAACGAGTCCTTTTGTACGGCGTCAGAGATGTCGTCCCTCGCAGCACCTAGCCCGGAATGAAAACAATACCATGACCAAGATAGACGCTCCCGGGAGGTCAAGCAGGTTGATTATCTCCTGGGACACGGAGGACTTGCCCGAGCCTGAGCTGCCAGCAACACCAACGATGATCATCTGCTCCCAGGGGCAGTGGTATCGTGTGTTCTGCCGGCTCATCGTGAAGTGACGGAACTCTGATTCAAGCATATTGACGTCGGTCTGTACATAAACGGGCGCAGCCCGCCGTTAAGATGCTGGCCCTGAGGTCCTAATAAATCTATACGAGGAGCCTGGTACCGCCGCAAACTAGTCCCTAGACGTGGACGGGTGCAAACATGCCACAGCAAACGCCTTCTCCCAAGCCGTAGCACTATTTACAGTGACATATACGGAGCATATATATATAATAGACAAAAAGAAAGAGACACGGTGATAGACGACAGGCGAGGTTGGATTTTTCTTATGGAGAAAGAAGCTCAGGTGGAGCTTTCTGCCAAAAGCGGTACCGACGAGCGCCAAGACCCGTGCACGACACGCGACCAAAAAGGAAGAAAATCACATGACCCCGCTAGTAGTCAGCAAGTACAAAAGCAGAAACTTCTTCCGCCCAGCCTCCGACTTCTTCTCTTCCTCTTTCCCACCAGCATCCTCTGCTTCCGGTGACCTGTTCCAACCACTCCCTCTCTCATGGAAGGGCAATGGCAGATACATGGACTGAGGAATAGACAGCCGCATCTCGCTCTACTTTGCTAGACCAAATAAAGCTGGTAATCATGGCCGCTGCGAATCTCGTATGTGGAGCAAGTCTCTGTGTTTGCGCACCATGGAGAGGTTACTAAACTGTCTAGATGTCACCAACTCCCTCAACGACCACGCCAACATGGTCGAACTTCGAGAAGAAGATGGAGGAGCACAAACCGTCCAAAACGTGAGTACCTACTCTATCCGCGAGCACCCACCATGTTCTATTGCGTGTGCGTGGATGTCGATGCTATGATGAGTTGAAATTCAAGTTGGGAATCTCTCCGAAAATCTCGTGTAGGAAAAACAACATTAACTTGTTGTCTGAGCTGAAACATCTGTCTCCACTATTTGTTTGTGTGCGTTTGCTTTGCGGGTTCGCTAACGAACGTTCTACCTCAGAGACATTAACTACCTAGTTATGGACTACCTCGTCACGAATGGGTATCCTTCAGCCGCGAATAAATTTGCAATTGAAGCGAACATTCCACAGCGACAGGATTCTGACATGATACAAGAGCGCGTTGAAATTCGCAACGCGATATACTCGGGCAATATCCAGTCAGCAATCGAAAAACTTAATGAGCTCAACCCTCAGGTAATTACATCCCTCGTCCCTCTCCTCACCCAGTTCCCCATTCCACATGATTAGGCGATGTTTCATGCACCACGCATAACAACCCTTTTATAAGGGTATTGATGAAATCTACTCATCTTCAGTCCTCAGTATGATTCTATTGGAGTTATTCATTTATTATTCAATCCATCTAAATGTTCGTCGAGTTTGTCGCTAACAGTGGATCTGATAGTTACTTGATGACAAGCCTGAGCTCCATTTCTCTTTGCTTCGTCTCCAGCTTATCGAGTTGATACGCACTTGCATATCAACTCCGAACGGCGACATTACTCCTGCTCTAGACTTTGCCACGTCACAGTTGGCACCTCGAGCTCCTACCGAGCCTCAGTTTATTAGCGAGCTCGAGGAGACAATGTCATTACTGATTTTCCCTCCCGATAATCTCTCTGCACCGCTGAGTGAACTCTTGGATCCAGCCATGCGGAAAACAGTTGCATCGAAGGTAAACGAAGCGATACTCCAAAGGCAAGGTTCATTGAGTGAAGCTAGGCTTCGTGCTCTTGTCAAGCTTCGAGTTTGGTCAGAAAAAATGGCCAGAAACGCCAAGAAGGATATTCCTGAAACATTGGACATTGGTTTTGACAACGATGTTACCAATGGTAGCGAAACAAACGGTTCACAGAACCAAACCAACCAGGATGATGTCGTGATGCAAGAACGCGGCGACCTGGATTCCATGGTACACTAATTACTGGCATATTTCCAGTTGTGCGTTATTATATGATTGGGCTTTTTGTTTCACTTCGCTTAGCATGGCGCAAGGTTTTCGGCGGTGTCAACCAGGTGGTGACCCATTTTACACGGTTGGTCGTGGATCGCTTGAGGATAGAATGGCTTCATAAGCATGTTCTATTATTATATTCCAAGCAGAATACTATTTCCACATTCATAGTGCTACCTTAAATAATTAATTCAATGAACGATATGTCGGTTCACAAGATCTTACTTCAACTCTTTCGTGCATTATGCTATAGTCGCGTATAAATAATCGAATAACTCATTTCGCATCTCGCATCTCGCAACTCGCATCTCTTGCACTGAGTCCTAAAATTACGAGGCTTTAGGGTCCAGAGTGGCAGCTTACTCCAACATATCTCTAGAGTGCTTACGGAAGTAGTTGATCCGATAAATGTAGGGAATAAAACAACGCGTTCAATTATACGGGAGGTTAAGGTATTCGGCCAGCGACAACTAACAAATGTTCAGAGCAAGAAAAAGGGAAATTCATAATAACACAAATGAAGCTAAATACAAAAAGGCAAGTGCAGGAAAACAAGAACGAAGTAATAAAAAAAACAAGAATGAAGAAATCAAGAAAGAGAGAGAGAGAGAGGTGATGTGTAACAAAGAAGTCTAGCGTGAGTATAAAGGTGTAATGTCCAAAGTATCCATGGATGTAGGAGAGGAATGAAGAGAATAACCCAATGAATGACTAAGTGAGTAATACCAAGATGTAATGCGGTGTTTTGCGTTTATATGTTTAGAAATTCATCATATCTGGTAGAAAAGCACGTTAGTCCAGTGTTTACTAAGAGAAAATGGTTCTATGTAAGGGCCGAGAAAAGGGGATCATACCTCTTCCAAAAAGAGCTCGTTTAGCCCAATCCATCGCCATCATGACTCTAGTCCTGATGCTGACGCTCTGAGCAAAATAAATGCTTCGCCAAAGATAAACGGCAAGCAAACCGCCTCCGAAGCTGAGGCCGTTTATATCAAACACCGCGGCATTACCAATGTATGCCAAACTGCCGAGATGTTTGTACTCGAAGGCTCTGTAAACGCTTTCGTCGAGACTTTCGAAATTGACTTCCTTTGATCGCATGCCTGGCACGGCTTGGGCGATTTTATTGAACTTGCGTCCGAGGTAGTGTCCTTGTTGGTTGGCTCGTTGAGCGGTTGCGGGGAGGGAGGTAAGTTTTGAGTCGATCTGGACGAGTAGTTCGTGCAACTCGTTGAAATCAAGAGTGCCGCTACGATCGATGTCGTATTGTTCGAATAGCCTATCTAATCGCCGGAGATGGTTTGAGGCTTGGGGGAAACGCCTCTTAACTCGTTGGGCTACATCGCGCCATTCACCAAAGGTGAGATGGATTTTCTGGGGGTCTCGTCCTTTTTCCCAGGCAATGTTGCGCAGAAACGATAGGATGTGGTCTGCAACATTATTTTGCACGGTGGAACAGTCTCCTATGGCATATACTTCTCCACGCGGCGCTCCAAGAAGTCGAAGGTGGGTATCGGTCTCCAAGGCATGCTTATTATTTTGGCCCTCGAGCTTTTTAGACAGTTTTCGGCAGAGTTCAGCTTGGGCTATGTATTGTCAGCTTCAAGCTCGCTATGAGAGGCTTCGAGGTTGAGGCAGTACTCACCAACTCCTGTTGACCATAGGCAAAAGCCCATGGGAATCTCTTTCACCACTGGCTTTCCGTTCTCCATTTGGGTGAATAAGATCCTATCAGATTGGACCTCTTTAACCCTCGAGCTGGTAAGAACATTAACTTGATCGTGGGCAAACCGTTGCTATATTTAACGTCAGTAAAAGTACGATGTCAATAATTTGGAATGTCGAATAACGAGAGGGTAGCTACAACATACCTCCGCGTAGAGTGATAAAGTTTCGTCGTATGTGTTGAGGATATGGCTCCTACTCTGGATTAAATGCACGGAAATTTCGTTTCTGAGAATCTTTGGGAACGATCGGAACAGATCTTCGTTTAACATATCAAACAGCTCTGCGGCGAATTCGACGCCAGTTGGCCCACCACCGCATACGACGAAAGATAGAAGGCGTTTGCGCTCCTCATCGCTAGTCGTCGGGAGACAAGCAACTTCCAAGTTCCGAAGGACCTTCGCTTTGATCTGTCGGGCATCGTCGATCGATTTCAAAAAGTTACAGTGCTCGAGTCCCTTGACGCCGTGTTGGTTGGTTGTAGAACCTAGAAGAAGGTAAGTACTGGAGCATGGAGAGCCAGGAAGGAATCTGTTAAGCATAGCATACCAACTCCGATAACCAGCTTATCGTACGGCAGATAAAAATTTTGCCGCTTGCCATCACAGTCGACCTGTGATATTTCAACAAGTTTCTCGTCAAAGTCCACATCTACTGCCTCAGCGCGAAGAAAGTGTCCCCTAAGCCTCTGCACAACCAGTCTAATAGGCTCGACCAAAGAACTTAGACCCAGGGTTCCGACCGTTGCTGATGGCAACATTGGAGTGAAAAGGAAATAGTTCACAGGGGACACAACAGTGACATGATAGTCGCCGGGATTCAAGCTCTTCATCAATGCCACACTCCCCCATCCGGTGCCAAGTATAACAAGTTTTGGCTTATCTTTTTGGTCGACCTTCGACTCGCAGTCGTGGTCATCCACAAGGACTTCAGCAATTGGAAGGTTCTTGGGCCCTCCACGCCGGGGGTTAAGTGCATGTTGAGAGACAGGAATATCGGTATTGTCGGTATCGGTGCGGTAGGTAGTGGCATCATAGACGAAGAAGGCGCATACGAGCCCAGCACCAAACAGAACCACGCCTCCACTGAATGCTAGCACCCTAAAGCCAAAACGTAGTATCCGGCCGCCAAGTAGCTGTTTTGTAGGCTCGGGTACAGGCGTCTCTGTCGACAGGAAGCGGTATTGCAATCTTGAGGCGGAGATTCGGGAAGTTGGTGAAAATTGTTGGCTCGCACGGGAATGTCGGTAGAGTGATATAGGCTGGCGGGTCGGTATGGCCTTTGGCAAACTCCTAGTCGTGCCGTAACCGGAGCGCTGTGTGATCCTGCAAGCAGCGCATCCCGGAAGACGGGTGCGTATAGAACGAGAAAGCATGGTCGATATGGAAGGAAATCTAGTTATTATTGGAGTAAAGAGACTTCATCCCAGCCATTGAGACCGGAAGATGGGCTGATGGATGCAGCAAGGGAAAAGAAGACAACAGCAGCGCCAATACCATTTGTTAACTCGAGCTGACGACGAAGAATGTTGGCTGCTGCTGGATGTTGACGGGCGAACATGATGATGATATTTCTTTGGCTGCGTCACTTTTGGTCAGGGGCATTATGTAATCCAGGGAACAACGTCATGCCGAGATCCGACGATCTTTTTAAGGCCTAAAAATACTTCGATCTTTGGTCTTTTTTACTCCTTTTTCTCGGTTTGCCTGCTTGCTTTCGCCTTCTGAGGCGTAATCGGGCGGTCTCAGAGCACGAGAAGGCGTTAAGGGGGCCGAATGGGTTGCCGCTAGTGTCTGCTGGCGTTTTTCGAGAATCCACTGGGCGCCAAACGCGGCGCCGTTAGTGATCGACCTATATATAGAGCTTGCTATGGTCGACCAAGGCAGCATTGCGAGTCCACGAAGAGATGCTTAACTGGGATCAAGTTCATATTTCTATCTTCTTCTTTACTCCGTACATGCCTTGTCTCTGTCTATCTTCATGGCTCTGTACTCCGTACAAAGGACTGGTTGAAAGTTGAAGCTCTAACAATAATACTCCGTAGAGGGTTGGTCAAGTCCTACTTGGTAAACCCTTCCATATATTTCCCTGTCTTCTTCTAGCTAACTACGGAGTATTTACCTTGAGAATACTATATGGAGTATCTAACCTGCTATTAGCCAGGGTTCCATGTGCAGTTTGTATATATAACGGGCCGATGCTTCCTCCAGGCACCCAACATAGCTGAGATATTATATAGTCAAATCTACCTAGCCATCCCTAGGTCGCAGGAAGCTAGATGAGATCATGATTTAATATAAACCTGTCAAAAGTGACGCCCTGTCGGGAATATGGGAGCTTTATACCATCAGCACCGAGGGGCACTAGTAAAACTCTGATAAGGAAATATTTTTATAGCCGGCTTGTTCGCGACCATCCCACTAGCAATCACTCACTACATCTTCACCGGCGCATTTAATCTACGCAATATAAACATGGCGAACGAAAGTACGAGCCCCGATGCTCAAATCGACAATGCTAGCCAGACAGTAAAGGCTTTGCGAGCTACCCTGACCTCCGAAACCACCCCACTAGCCCGCCGGTTCCGCGCTCTCTTCTCGCTCAAACATCTCGCGTGCCTGCAACCAGCAACCGAGGATACTATCCCGGCTATTGAGGCTATAGCGGCAGCTTTTCCTTCACCTTCTGCTCTGCTAAAACATGAACTCGCCTACTGCCTTGGTCAGACCAAAAATCTACATGCCGTACCCTCTCTGCGTCACGTATTAGAAGATAAAGATGAGGATAGCATGTGTAGGCATGAGGCGGCAGAGGCCATAGGGGCGTTGGCAGACACATCAAGTCTAGACCTGCTACGGAAACTAAGGGATGATGCGAGCGAGCCAGACGTAGTTCGAGAAACTTGTGAGATTGCAGTGGATAGAATTTTATGGGAAACCTCTGAACAACGACAGGCCGAGAAAGTCAAGAAGAGGTGAGTTTTGAGTTGAAGACAGAGACACTGCTTGATTTCTTTCAAGCCACAAGACTAATGCGCAATAAGTGATTTCACATCCATCGACCCTGCTCCCCCAACCGCGCTCTCCTCGAAGGAACACTCAATACCAGAGCTCAAGAAAACCCTTCTCGACACGAGCATCCCCCTCTTCCAACGGTATCGCGCAATGTTCGCATTACGTGACCTTTCCTCCCCGCCAGATCTACCAACAGCTCGCGAGGCAGTTGAAGCGTTGGCCGAAGGACTCCAGGATAGATCAGCGTTATTCCGACATGAAATTGCCTTCGTTTTTGGACAGCTCTCCCACCCCGCTAGCATTCCTAGCTTAGTGGCCGCCCTTAGCAACAAGGAAGAAGCGAGCATGGTCCGTCATGAAGCCGCAGAGGCACTCGGAAGTCTTGGTGATGAGGAGGGGGTAGAGGATGTATTGAAGAAGTTCCTTGACGATCCCGAGGTCGTGGTGAAGGATAGCGTCATTGTCGCACTTGATATGGCAGAATACGAGAGGAATGGCGAGTTCGAATATAGTTTAATCCCAGAGCCGGCGGCGGCCAGTTAATGCTTCCTCGCCTGTGGGCGTTTGCATGTTTAATGAACATTGATACGATGCACGTTTGGTCTCTCTAGTTGTTTGTATTATGCCTGGATTGAGATAGATTATTAATAACGGAAGCTCTTCCATTCGCGCTCTATCCGTGGGAAGAAAACCACTTACTTGTGACCGCATTCGCATGTGTAGAACACAGTACTTCCCTCATCAGCGCTACGTAACTGCAGCGTATAGTATCTCATTTCCGTTCTGCCACAGTCCGGACATGTCTGTTGAATCACTGCATCAGTCTGTCTGTCGTCGTCGGTTAACTTGCGGACTGCAGAGCTTTTCGTTCGAAGTGCTGACGGGAACGCATTCGGCTTGGACTCGGAGACGATGGTTTTGGAAGCACGATCTAAAGCTGCGCGTAAGAGGTTGACCCAATTAAATGAAGATATAGGTTCAAACGAGCATTCCTACCTCGATTCTTGGTTCCGCATACATCACAGGTGAGAATCGTGCTGGCATCACCGGTTGATTCGTTTAGGAGGTTGCCACAATCGACACAAAATATCAAAGATCCGATGGCAGACATTTTTGGAGGGAGGGGGAAAACCACCAGGAAAACTGCGGTGTAAATGAGCAATTAGGTGAATTGAATAACGAAGCTGAGTCGCTTTAAACATTGAGGGGGAGATTTAATTGTGGTCGTTAAAATATTTAAATGCTTGAGACGCTAAAAATTCTCTAGTGGAACCTTTTCGTATACTTAAATATTGTTAATTTGAGCACCCCGAAACTTATTACTTAGCTAAAAATATATTCAGCCCCGAAACAGCAATCTAGACTTGATATGAATTAGTTATACCCGAAATCATTTGAGTTTATCGCAGCTCCTTCCGTTCAACTGGTTATGTCGACGAGTTGTCATCCAACGGGGAGCGACTTAACAACATTAGATGCTGTGAGCTACCTGATGATGGCTGTAGTATGGGCGCCCCAATTACCGGAACCACAAGGGAGCATTCCCTCATACCGCCTCAAATATGATATGAACGCCAGATTGGGGATACTTCGCTGCAAACCAGTCCTTAACCTCCGGCATTTCGAAGTTCGGCGGAAGACTCAGTTTGAAGTTTTTGAACAAGTACGCCATCAAGATCGTCATTTCACCATATGCTAAACTAGGACGGGTGAGCTACATAGAATAGGGAATATGGTGAAAGGATGATGGGGAAGGTAACTGAAATCCATATAAAACTTACTTTCGTGCCGGACACATACCCCTTCCCTTCGAGAATGAATACAGCTCCTGACTCGGTGATTTAGTACTGCCTTGCATCCAGCGGTCGGGGTTAAAAATTTTCGCGTCAGGACCCCAGAGCTCCTGACTGAAATTCATCGTGTAGGCGGATACCGAGACGACCGACTTGAAAATACTTGTTAGTTGTCGAAGAGGTTTGCAGTCAAGTGATAGGACATACCCCCGCTGGTATAACCTTACCGTCTACCATCAAGGGCTGGGAAAGGTTTTTGGGGACTATACGTGGTAGGCGACCGGGAATGCTATTACCAAACCTCACCGATTCCTTCACGCAGGCGACCTATTATTAGGGTAAGTATGTGAAAGACAGCTGCGGGATCCTGGGAAAAGCGAGATCAGTACCAAATAGCTATTCTTCTCCAAGTCTTTAAGATCCAACTTGCCGTCTTTGGTTACTTTTGCCTGGCCCAAGGAATCAATCAACTTTTTCTCGATCTTTGGATTGAGAAGAATGTTGATAATGCCAGTGGTTAGGCTAGAAGCAACTGTTTCAGATCCAGCAGCAAGAACCTCAATTGCGCTAGATAGCTTTTGTTCTGGAGGAACAGTTGAGAGGTAGTCAAGTAAAATAGGATGTGAAAAGGGGTTGCCATGTTTTTCATGATAGCTGACATATTTTTCAGCCGCCTAAAGACACGATGTGTATCTGGTATTAGCCTCATCACCCTTGGCCATCCATGCCTTATGTTGCTTGCATTATGTTGAGAAGTGTATATATAAAGGAAGTCTCACATTCACAATTTGCTCAAATTTTGCATCTTCCGGACTTGTAACCCGGAAGAACTGCTTTAGGATAGCGGATAACATCGTGAGTACAGGCCACTCAAAAGACTTCCAGAAAACGCCCTCCTGCCCATCGAAAGCCCGGACTAAAGGCGGCGTAAAAGAACCATCTTCTTCTTCGATTAGATTGGAGGGATAAGCAAAGGCAGAGGTAATGGTTGTATCGAGAACATGACATCTAGATAACATGCAAATTAGTGACTATTTTACCAAATAGTAAATGGTGGTTGGGAGGCCCCCTTTAAGTACGTTATGGCTTTGATGATGTCGATACTAGGCTGTGTCTTTTTTACACTGGCAAGTTTCCTAACAAGTGCAGTCGATCTTTCATGAAGTATGTCTTCAGCATCCAAGAGAGTGCTTCGAGAATAAAATGGGTTCACCAATTGACGGTACTCTTTATGGAGCTTTATATCGGTCTCGCCACCGAGGGAGTGCGGTAGATTAAACGCTTTATAAAACCGGGCATATCTCGGGAATATCTCCGAGTTTGCATAGACTTTATTGTACTGGTAGACGTCGGAAATATGTAGTTCATTTGGAGCAATGCGGAGAGCTTTGGTTTCTATACGAACTCAGTCGCTGCCAGTAGCGTCATTGTACAGCGAAGAGGAGGTTCGGATATCGTCAGGGTCAGGTCAGAGTAATATACTAACTATATTTCTCATGTAATGATTCGAAAACCTCCTCAGCGTGTCCAGTCATAGAAACATTATAGAGCCATCGGGTTGATCTAGCAGCGGCCCTCACCCCTGGGAACTGGGCCAAAGGATGGAAATATCGGCTATAGAGGAACGCCAGTACAAATTGGGTCACGAATAAAGAAAACGTGGCGTAAGCCAGATTTAAGGCGTTAAGCTGGTATCCAAATAAAAAAGATTGGTTCATCCCAATATCGGGGAGAGGCATAGTGTGAGAACAGTGAGTTTTTCCACGCTGGCTATGTATGGACAAGTAGCATAGACGGGGTAGCTTTTTACGCTCGAAGTGTCCAGCGACGATAGCATCCCCGACACTGGTTCCTTAAATATTTAATAAATTGGCTTGGAAGATTCCTAAGAGGTTTACGTACCTACATTCACAATTCTTGCAGGCCATTTTTATGATTTCGTAATTTGTCTAACCCTACATGATCTAGATCAGGGAATTTTGGTCTAGGCGCTGATCTCATGGCCATGGAGGTTCAAGATTCCCGGAGTGTATTTAAAGGAGAGAGCCATTCGCCTGTGACTGGCCAGTTATTTGTTTTACTTGACCAATACGAATTATACTCCTACCAGTTAAAGCCACTGGACGACAGCTATAATGTTGAGTAGGCTGTTCACCGACACGTAGCATCCCCTAAAATCCGGATTATTATTTATCAGTCCGCACTATCAGTCAGTGTTCCGAGGTTTGTCTTTGCGCGATATTCAATCTGCGACTCGGTTATCACGACCAGTAGGTGCGCAGGCCCAGCAGCAACTGGCACAAACGGGATACGCCATGGAACTTCATGGCCCCACGCCCTGCTATTATTCCGTAAAGGGTAGAGACAAATTTTATCCGGTCATGCACGGCGTATGCCGAAATAGTGGTTGAAGGGAGTGATAAATGTCCAAGCGCTTTCTCGGACTATATATACCATGCATGAGGAGACATCATCTGGTTGCATGTTATATACCCCTTGCATGCCATCGCGAAGACACTCAGAATTCATATACAATTGGTATATCCCACATTCATTTCCGCGATGGAGGCCAACGCAGAAACCCTCTTTGACTATCTCGGCAAGCGTTACGAGGATGCATTTGCTGATAGCCCTGATCTCCATGAATTTCTAGAGCTTGCAATCAGGAGGCTCCCAAGCCAGAGCAAAGTTCTTGATGTTGGCTGCGGGACCGGTAGACCTGTCGCGGATACACTTGTTTCTGCTGGCCATGAAGTCTGTGGAATCGACGTCTCCCAGGAAATGATCAATATCGCTTCTGCTCAGGTAGCCGGCAAATTCATGAAGGCAGATATGAGGACATATAACCCCGATTGTCTCTTCGACGGCGTCTTTGTGATACTATCTCTGTTCCAGATCACTCCGGGCGAAACATATTCGATGTGTTTCAGATTCTCCGAATGGCTTAAGCCCGGTGGATACGTGGTTATCGGGGTAACACCTAGCACAAGCTTGCCGGCCGGCCAATACACCATTGATCCAACTTGGGATTGTGCTCGACAGATGGGGAAACCATGGATGGATATGTATACCAACGAGACGTTCTTTTCTGAAGACGGATGGAGGAAAATGCTCCAATGTGCCGGTTTTGAGGTCGAATCAGAAGTCCGCTATTCTTTCACACCGAATGATCCGGATCACAAATGCCCTGAGATTCACTATCTCCTATTGGCAAAAAAGGTGGAAAGCCAACCCCTCTTGGGCCCGTACCCAACAATAAATGAAGGGCAACTTCCTGCGCCTATTCGTTGTCACTCCACAGACCGCCTTGTGAGCGAAGATTTGGATGCTCTCCTTGGGCGTCTCAAAGAAGAGGAAGTCCTTTGTCTGGGATGCAGCAACAAAGGTTTGAGTTTCTTGGCAGTAGTTCTCTTTCTCGCATCGGACACTAACAAGCCAATACTAGTAGTAGACGGTGCCCCTAACATGCCAAACATGCATATATTTGATGGCCCTGTTGAGAGCTTGCCATTCCCATCTGGAAAATTCGACGCCGTTCTGGCATTGTGGACGCTCGAGTCCGCTGTCAACATGGAAGTAGCGCTGGGGAGATGGCGCGCGTGGCAAAGCGCTCTCCTTCTTCTCGGATCCTCATCATTCAGGGAGCACCAGACAATGAATTCGTTCAGTTTCTCAACACCACTCCTGCACTGCCCAAAGTCAGCCATCAAGGTCTTCTCCTTCATTCTGCCAGCAGATACTTGGCGGATCAGGGGTTTGGTAACACCTCTTTGCAGCGGATACGGGCACACTATATGTTCCCGGAAAAAGATATCTTGGAAAGATGCAAAGTAGCCGCTGATCTGCTTTCTGGGGACTCGTCCTGTATAGAAAATAGGGAAGAGCTTTTCTATAGGCTAGAACTCCATTTCAAAGGTAGTGAACATATCATTGGTCACGAAATGGTTATGTTGGAGGCGAAGCCGTTCCCAAATTGAACAAATCAAAGATAGGATAACAGTGTATGTTTCAACAAGGTCGTTATTTACCAGTGGGAGGCTTCTATCTCAGCGTTTTCGTTAGTGAGGTGCGAATAAATACCGGAAGTATAGACCTTTATTTAGATACACCACGTAGTACGGGGTACTCCGTACGCGATAGCAAATGCGTATTCTAAGGGTAACCACATATCTATTTTCCATTGCATGTCCTAGTCAGTTACATGCAATATGTGGGACCAATCAAACTAACTTACTATATATATATATATATTCCAATCCACTTAGTTCCAGTGTTGTGATGTAAAATGTTGATTTCAAGGCTGATGTACCGTTATATTGTCGTTAACCATCCTTCTCTCGACACTTGGCAGATTCCCATGATGCTCCATTGGATTTCCGATTTCCGATGTAGTTCCCCTCGGAACCATGCTGTTAGGTTGGACGGGGGTTAGGAATGTGGTCACCTCCCCGCTTGCCCCGATCCAATCTAATTCCAAACTACCTCTTCCATATCCTTGAGTGACTTGAAGCGGTATGGCGAGAAAGCCGGTAACATGTTGGGATCCACAGCAATCTACTGTACTGTTAGCTCCTTTATCCACACAAAGAACAGGCTGTTCAAACATTCCAACATGCACAAGTATATAATCACACTGCATAAACATGCATTTTCGTATGCACCCCTGAGCTGGGATAAGACACCGAGCACATGGATATCCCGCACTTTGCGATTGCTTCCGCATTTTTCCTGCTTCAGCGGGGGGGACCGGCGCAAATTGTATTTATTATGCGGATGAGGCATGGATCTGCCCTTAGGTACTTAACTAGCCAGAAAGATTTTAGACTCCAGCCGTCCTTCCAATTCACGCTTATCTTCGTGCCTTCTTGTGACTCCTGGAATCTTTTAATCTCCCAGGTCTACCACAAAATCTAGCCAAAATGACGGACGGCTGTAATCAAACAGGGGAGCCATCATCTGGACCGGCAAAACCACCAACCGTTGAACATACTGCACAACCATGGCAGGTACTCGGTCGCTTTCTGGCGTTTCAAAGTCCGAATCACAAGCTGTGGTGGGACAAGATGGCTCCCATTATCGGGTCTCACTTGAAAGGCACCGATTATAGTACCAGCGCTCAATATCAACACCTGTTGATGGTCCATTCCAAAATCCTGCCAACCCTCGGCCCGTTTCCAAACCCGGATAGAACTAATCTAATATGGCCTTCCTGCCTACCGGGGGGTGGAGAGCCATGGGAAATCAGTGTCAACTACCAACAAGGGTCAAAGTCCTGTTTTCGAGTGACGGTTGAGCCAATTGGCCCTAATGCCGGAACGGAGCGAGATCCTCTCAACGAGACCAGCGCCAGACAACTTCTGAACGAACTGAGTCGGCTTCAACCCAATATTGACTTTGGACTGTTCAACTACTTCGATGATGCCATTACATTATCGAACCGTGACGCCCGCAAGTACTGGGATTCTCTAAGTCAGCACTGGGATGCTTTGGGGCAGCACCGGGACAAGCCCCAGAAAGTCATTGCCCTCGATCTCCATGAAGGGGGTTCCTTTACAGTGAAACCATACTTCATTTCAATGGTCCGATCGATCGCGACTGGGGTTGGCCCTGTCAAAATCATGTTGGACTCAGCAAAGTCCTACTGGAAGGCCAGCCCGCTGGCTACCGGCCTGTCCATGGTGGATGACTATCTGGCTGCAACCAAGCATCCGCTCCTGGAATCTAAGAGCTTTCTCTCCGTTGACTGCAAAGACCCTAAGATATCCAGAGTCAAAATTTACACCGGGGCCAATATAACATCATTGGATGTCGTGTATGATTTTTGGTCGTTAGGAGGCTGTCTCCAGGGAAATGCAATCAATGCAGGCTTTGAAATAGTCAAAAGAGCATGGGAAACAGTGTTCCCAAAACTAATGCCAAATGGAAAGGCAAGAGAGTACATGACGTTCTGTTGGAATTGGGAAGTGTCACCGTCCCACCCTGATCCTGTTCCAAAAGCATACTTTCTGCTTTCCGATGACTATGACAAGCACGTAACCGACGTTGTGGTTGCACTCTTCAAGGATCTTGGGTGGGATAGTCATATCGCGAGACACAAGAGGTTACAGGAAGAGGCATGGTAAGTTCAACCTGGGCACTTAGCATGGCTGGTATTTTCTGACAGTATCCTCATCCTAGCCTGGAATATGATTTCGAGACCGGAAGCCGGGTCTATACCTGGATTGCCATCGCATTTTCAGAGAAAACTGGTCCTTATATCACCGTTTACGGCAATTTTGCGGCAGCATTTTAGTTGCCTTTTCCTAGTATTTCTGTCTCCGGGTTGGTACAACAGGTTGAGTTGGTAGTAAGAAGATAGGATAGTTGATAAAGAATATAACGAACAGCAGAGCGTAGCTGACTGGCCAGTGAGTATTTGATTGATTGATGTTGTCGAGGATGAACGTTTGGAGGAGCGAACTTTCCCTTTCTGGGCCAAGAACTGATGACTAAACACGAATATCATGTGACCTGAACATGTATTTAGAGGCAGAAAGATATCAAATCAATATCTCATTCTCAAGCCACTTATAACTCCGTACATAGGACAGCTAGGGGAGTGTGTTATCTCTTCTCAAAGGCAGCGAGTCGGCTTAGCAGTGCGCCCGGCTAACGAGATGCGGATTGAATGGGCCATGCCTGCCCATATAAGCTTGGAAGTATATGAAGACTGGGCCCTGTAGTTACAGAGTAGAAAGTAGTTAAAAGATATAGTGAGGGTAAAGATAGGTTGGGAGGCTGGCGGGCAAGCCTGGTGAAATTCAGGCTGACTGAGATTATCCTCACTGGCGCTCTGCATCAAAGAACAGAAACAAAACTCCGTTATATAGATCCAAGGGCGACTTGCCTGATTATATAACCTAGCTGTGGCGCTAAACATGCACCCTGCAGTAGTTTAACAATATAATCCGACGAGCTAATCGACATCCAGCGCTCCATAGCTTTTAACCCCAAAAAGATATCGATATCAAACGTCGCCAATGGCCGTGAATGAGATACCGAAATGCTGCCTATCTCTCGCGCCTGTCGTCGAAAACTCTTGATCACTAGGACACTACTATGCAGCGTCCGTTTGAGATTGTCATCCCCGGGGATGGCAGCTCGTCGTATAATGCAGCGCGACGACTGCCCCGTCCGCTCTCTGTGGACGCAGCACTGCAGTTCTCGCCGATGACGAGTGCGCCGATATTTGGCCTGGGTAAGTGAGGTCCATCTGATCATCTGTAACAGACACATCGCTGACTTGTCTCCCCTTTAGACTCAATCCTGCGGCCGGATATCGAGCAGCCCTCACTTGCCAACTGGGCGCGCACCTACGACTCCCACACCGCCGGCAGATTAGTAGACGCCCTGGACAACGAAACACAAGCAAGCTCTACAGACTCAACCCATGTCGAGACCGTCCGGAAAAACATACAGAACCTGCTGATAGGCGACGGCCTGGGGGGTGAAGGCCTGACGAAGATGTACGTTTCTCCCAGCACCTTTTTTTGCGTGGCCCCTTCTTGCTGACGATAAATGGACTGCAGTCAATTTAAGGTGCCGCCGCGGGCAAGTCAACCTCATCTCTCCCAGAAGACCCAGACGCCACCAACGAACGTGGAACTCACGGCTCACGAGCGGCTTGGGCCTTTCGCAAAAATGATACTGGATACCATAAACGTCCCCTACAGGTGTATGTTGCTCATAATATCCCATTTTGTACCGCTTGACTTTTGCTGATATAGTCGCAGACCCGTCGCCTAGCTCTCCTAGTCCGCTGAAGCAAGCTCCTCGAGTAAAACCGTCCACCGTTCCGGATGTGTCTAGCCGGGATATCCGTGATGCCGGTGATAAAGCGATCCCAGGGAATCAGCTACAGGGTATAGCAATGAAACCTGTTATCCTTGTTCCAGCTTTACCCGACTCTTCACAACTGAGCGAGTACGAACATATTCCAGATACCGCTACCAAGCGGCAGCGGCCATCACCATCTATGCAACAAGTGGAATCGATCAAGCTTCGGGACCAGAGGGAAGTGATAAATACTGCAGTTGCGAATTTACAGTCTCTTCTACAGGATGTATTTGAGAGCGAAGATGAGCTGCAACTCGAAAGCTCACAAGGCCAAGTACAGAACGCCAATAAATATTTCAACCCCATGGATACCGTAGAGGATAGCAGGCCGGCGTTATCATCCGAGGCCCATAGGCAGCTCCAAAAGGCATTCCGGAGTGTATCTGGATATGGGAAACTTAGCGATATCCCAAACGAATTTATAACGCGTGTCCAGAAGCTCTGTGAAGGCCCGATCATGGCTGCTCAGTCAGCTGATATCACGGTGGATGGTGATATGTCAGATACCAGCGTGGAGAGTTGGGCTAGACAACTGGGAGACCTAGAAAACGCATTGCTCGCGATGGGAACTCTCCTCCACACAATGGCTGGTCGCACCGACGCGAAGGAGCTCTGCTCAGAGGACATGATACAGCTTATTCCAACAGCACTAAATCATGTTTTTGAGCATTGTATCATACCGGCAGTTGAATGTAGGTCAAATGGCAAAGATGCAGCTCTGTTCAGCCGATTCTCAAGCCAGAAGCAGGCAATATCAAGTTTAACCCAACAGTCAAGGAAAATCTTGTCTCAACTCGGTGTATTCCTCTCCGCCGTTGATCTTGTTGAAGGAGCAATCACAGCAATGGAATTTATGGCTACCAAGCTAATATTCGTTGAGAACGCCCATCATGAGAAAGATTCCACGATTGGGGTTCAAAAATATGAATCAGTTAGACGATGCGCGATGGACATGCTTGCAAAGATATTTGCCAAGTACTCTGAGCAGCGATCATTTATTCTTGACGAGATTCTGGTGTCTCTAGAAAAGCTACCTTCTACGAGACAGAGCGCAAGACAATTCAAGCTAACAGATGGCAAAAGCATCCAGCTGCTTTCTGCATTGGTTGTACAGCTTGTCCAAACCACTGCACTCAGGAATTCTTCACCAAACGCAGCCAAATCTAAATTGCGACCGTCCAAGCAGAACGATGAGGATTCAGACGACGATGAATCGGATTCTGAAAATGAAGCCGAAGCCTCACCGTTTATAAGTCTCTCGAGGCAGGTGGACCAGGCCCATGATAATGCGGTACGCAGTGCGCAGTATATTACTAGATTTATTGTACAGCGAGCTATGACTTCGACAAAAACTGGAGATCAGCCATACAGAAATATCCTAGATTTATTTACGGAAGACTTGATAAGTATACTGGGCTCCTCAGAGTGGCCCGGTGCCGAACTTCTCCTACGTGTCCTGGCTTCCCAAATGGTGGGAATAGCAGAGCATGACAAAAGTACGGCCAACGCAAAGAATATGGCCTTGGAGCTTCTAGGCTGGATGGGATCCGCAATATCAGATTTGACTTCTACTGCCCAACACCTGAATAACTCGATGGACGAAGGCGACTCTGAGTTGACAGACTATACAAGACAGTTGTTCGACAATCATATAAGTCGCTCATTGCATGTCCAAGACTTGGTCGTTCGCGATGGTCCTTATCGCATTGCTCTTGAGTACCTTAACACCAAGGATGTTGCAGGTTCACACCTACAAAGTGCGCGAGACTACCTTCTTACCGCATGGGCCAAGACTGCATGTACCATCTACTGCGAGTCCGCTCAGACCGAGAACCTATCTCGCAACTCGTCTGTTAGAAAGCTAGCCACGTCATTGAGAAGCATGATTTCCGATCCTCAATGGCTTGAGCAGCATAGGTATGTTACCTACTAAATACCAACGAAATCTCGATAACTAACTCTTCAATAGACAATTCGATACCATCTCAACTCAGCAAGCTCGAATCGCTTACCTGATCGTTATTTTAAGCAGTGGTTTTTGCAAGGCATTTGACACAATTGTTAAAGTCTTACTAAGCTCGATTTCTAGCGATCAAGCGAAAGTGAGGAGCAGAAGTTTGAAGAGTGTGATTCACATGCTTGAACGCGATCCAAGCTTGCTCGACCGAGATGACTCTATCATGGACTTGATTCTCAGATGCGCTGCTGACTCGTCGCCAATGGTTCGCGACTCTGCTCTTACGTTAACTGCTCGCTGCATATCGCTCAAACCAGCATTAGAGACGGAGTGTTGTCGTGCAATCTTAGCGTGTGCCTCCGATCCAACTGTCGGTGTTCGAAAACGGTGCATCGGTTTGATGAAGGATGTATACACCGCGACCGCGAACCAGGAATTAAAGATTTCAATTATAGAGCAATTGCTAAAACGCGTGCAAGATCACGAAGCAAATGTGGCGACATTAGCACGGCAAGCTCTGGAAGAGCTCTGGCTGTCACCCCTTCATGCGTCTGCAGATAGTTTTGATACACCGCAGGCTAAGGTATCACTTGCAGAATTGGTCGCTCTTTTCATAGGTGCAGTACAGCGGGGTGATGAGGTAGTGGCCAATCTTGAATCATTCTTCAAAACGGTCCTGCACTCGGATTCTAAATCCTCGTCACACAATTTTAAAATCTGCAAGGCGGCGGTTGCAACTCTGTTTGGAAACGTGGTGCATGGTTCCGACAACGTTGATCAACGATCTCTGCAATCTCACCTACGGACGTTGACGGTGTTTGCGAAGTCAAATGCTAGACTCCTGACACCAGATCAGCTTGAGACTCTCCATCCATATATTGGGCACCTGTCCAGTACCGACGATCTTCTTCTATTCCGCTCTGTGGTAGTCATTTATCGCTGTGTGCTTCCGCACCTTTCAGCTGCTCACAACAACCTACTGAAGGAGATTCAAAATGACCTCTTCAAGAGTGTCTCCAAGCTAGCTAGGACTGAACTAAATGAAGTCATGGCCTGTCTCTGGACAATAAACGGGGTTTTACAAAACACTGAACGGTTGGTCAAGCTTACGATATCCGTCCTCAAGGGTATCTATCAAGCATCTAATACCAAACTTGACGCATCCACGAACGGCGATGCGCTTGGTCGAGTTAGAAGCTACATAAGAATTGCTGGTTGCGTCGGAAAGCATTGCGACTTGGAGAAGTTCACTTCTTTCTTTGCTAAAGCATTCCCCAAATCCAACACCGAATCTGTTTCTGGACTCATGGTAGAGTTTATATCTCTCTTCACATCCTCTGCCTACCCCCACGAACTAAGGGTCATGGCGTTGGAGAGCTTGGGTTCGATATGCGAGACTTGGCCAGAACAATATGGTAAAGAGAAAGCTAGGATGGCGTTTTCTTCTGTGTTCAAGGAAGACAGCGGGGATCTTCAAGACATTGTCCTCAAAACATTCCTCACTTTTTTCTCTATCCATGAAGGCAAATCAGAAAAATTCGTCAATACCATTGATGCAAATGGCGAGAATGCTGACACTAGCCGGCTTGGAGGATCTTTGAAAGCCAATGCAAATGACGGTGCTGCAGCGTTAATCGCACAAAATTTCCTTCCACATATGCTTCATGCCGCTATGTCGAAACAGGATTCCTTCGCACTCACCGCAATTGAGTTAATTGCAAGCATCAATCGCCAGGGTCTCATCCATCCGAAGGAATGTGCAGGCGTGCTGGTATCTCTAGAAACATCCCCAAATTCAACTATTGCTAGCACAGCCTACGATATCCACAAAATGCTTCATCAGCAACACGAGTCTATGTTTGACCGTGAATATATGAGAGCGATCCAGGATGCCTTCTACTACCAGAGAGACGTAATTGGTGATCCATCCGGTGCATCATCTCGACCGTTTACCCCGAAGCTCTCCCTACTATTCGATATTATCAAACTTAGCAACAGCAAGTACCAGAAGAAATTTCTTACGAACTTTTGTTCTAAAGCAAATTTCGAGCTGAAGAAGTTAGATGTCTCTGGAACACCTCCCGAATATCTACTGCTTACAAGATTCGTTTGTCAGAACGTTGCATTTTTTGACTACGCGCAAGTGGCAGAGCTCCTAGCCGCAATTTCCTGCATGGAACGCATCGTGGGAACTACCGGAACGGCCGTGGCACATTCGATAGAGACAGAAGTTCTCTCTGTGAGAGTGGTGGGGATGGCTGAATCATCAGAACCACAACAGGGGGAACCCAATCATATGCCTCCCCCAATCAATGCGGATGTTTTAAAGCGCCTCGCTACAGCTGCTGCTGGACTATCGATGTTATGGGAAACGAGGTCCTATCTACGCCGTCTCTACAACCTAAACTTCCACGCACTACAAAAAGAGGGCAAAATTGCTACGAAAGAGCTGAATAAACCTGCGACCAAGCTGCCCGGAGTCTCAGGTGATCGGGTCTGGGAGGCAATAGCACGGATTATGCGATCCTTGGACACCGTGGACTCGATGATCAATATCTGCCGCGAGTTTTCTACCTTGATGTCAGTAGACGAGGAGCTTAAGATTGCGGGTGACGATGACCGAGGCAGCCCTGACCCATTTGCCGACGTAAATGACATGAGCAACGTCATTGGCGCCGCAACAAGGCCAGGAAAACGAAAGAGCTCCGTTTCTAGCGCCACAACTCCCAAGAAGAAGGCGAGAGGTAAGCCAAAACAGGGCACTAAATTCCCTAGTGCAGACTCCGGGGAGGACAGCGATCTTGACTGAACACTATTCCTTTTCTACCTTTACGATGTATACTATACCATCTTTTATGCCATTTCATTTCGTTTATGGGGCGGTGAGGCGCATGGGCCATTTTATGGGATTTGATTTCTTTAAAAATTGCGAGCATCATATGGAGAGCGGCATCAGGGCGGAACAATACTTCACGGTTTCTCAGGAGTTGGCCAGAAATGCCTATTATATTTATTATGTGCCTGGGGGCGACCTGTGTTTAGACATACATACCTAATGAATATAGATGTTACTTATCACATTCGCATCAATTAGCCAGTCAAGAGGGCCTTGGTTCCAGGATAAACGCGGCATACAACCTGACGACCGAGTGACGACTACAGCCCTCCATAAAAGCCAAGGTATACCTACAAAACGGTAATGGATTTCTGGAACGGTAGCGTACAATTTTCCGCTCGTGAAATATTATATACACAACATGAAATGAGCGTAGGCAGTCTATTTGGTTTTGATGTATTTGAGCTTCCCGGACTCGTGTAAGAAGTTGTTCGCGTAAGCCTTGGGGCGGAAGACACGTTCATTTGGCTCCTGAACGAAATATTCGTACCCTTGCTTCTCAGCAAATCGAATGGCATCCTCCTTCGATCTGAAGTTGAGGTGGGTTCCCTGCATGGCGTCTGCGGAAGATTGCCATCCCATCAACGGGTTCTCCCAACGGTGTCCCTTCGATAGAACGTCCCAGTCCATTCTCCAGTGGTGGCTGCGCCAGGTGCCAGATTGAGTAGCGGGCTTAGATCCTCGGTATATTCTGCGGTGGAATAGGTAAGGAAACAGTTTCATCTTTCATCAATTGGAAGTTGGCCCGGAATCATACCTGACTGTTCGAGCCTGGAGATCTGTTGGAGCACCAGACAGAACGGCAGCAGCAACGACCTCGCTTGGTTCACTGCCATCCATAACACGCTTTGGAACAGGGGAGAACAGGCTAGATAAGACATACAGTTAGCAATCTGTAAGCATATTGGCATCCAACTGGGGAGACCTACGATGTTCCGTGGTCGACTGTGGCATTGTAGTCAGGCTGGTGGCGCGGAATCGATTCGCCAGCACTCTCCTTGCGGGTTATAGCGCTCCCGGTGGACGGTGTCGCGGGGGCATCTTGGGTGGTGGTCTTGATGTCTCCGGTTGCTTGACGGGTGGCGGAGGAGCTCAGGTATCGGGCATTGAGGGCGTACGCAGATCGAATTGTGCGCGTGCAGGTCGCCCCGACGGCAGAGGGGCCGCCAGCTCGCAGTAACGGCATCGTGGGCAGGATACACCGTTCGGCGTTGACTTATCAAATGTTTGCGCTTGCTCGATATCTCGACGTCCAAAAGGCCCAAGTTGGAAGCCTCGGAAATTCACTTGTGCCGGCCGCCCGATGCGGTTAGCGCGCGTTGGCTGCACTTCAACTTGTTCCTTGGAGCGAGAGACCGCAAGCCATCGACGAAAAGCACGAATACTCTTGATTCACATCACCCGCACTTAGTCGGTGAACTGTGTCTACGGTAATTGCTCTCTGGCAGGCCTGGGAGATGCGTTGCCGTGTTCTTTTGAGTCGCTAACATCGTTCTTCACGCGCAGATCCGACCACCATGAGCTTCATTGCCCGACGAGGGATCTCTACCCTCATCCCCCCAAAGGTACGTCCTGCTGGCCCTGTGCATCTCGAGATATATCATGGTTGGCTAACAATTGGGTCCAGATTGCCTCTCCTTCGGTTCGTATGCCCAGTTCCTTTCAATTGGCCGCTCTTCCGCCTGCCGCCGTGTGTTTTGATGTCGGACGACGGGAGTCGTTGGGAGCGATACATGTTTAGCAAATGGATAAGGCGGACAGGATTTCAGCTGGCTAACAACGTTATCAGGCAATCGGCGCTGCTAAGGATGCTGCCCGCATGGAGCGTGTGAGCGACTTCTACGCCAGACTCCCACGCGGCCCGGCCCCCGAGGTCAAGCCCTCCGGCCTCTTCGCCCGCTACCAGGCCGCCTACTTTGGCAAGAATGCTTCCTCTGCTCGTGAGTCCGCCTTCCACGCCGTTATTCTTGCTTTCCAGGTTTTATACTATACCTGGGTGGTGGGTTTCCTGCCCTGAATATAAAACATATGACTAACCTATTGTCCAATTGTCCAGCTCTTGTCCACCTCATCGTTGGCCTGACTCTGCTGGGATACAGCATACAATACGTCACCCATCTCCGTGAGTCTTCTCTTCCCTGTACTCCTTGTTATCGATCCTAACCTCGCCACAGGCCACCACAAGAACAACCCTCACTAGTCGGTGATGACACTGTACTCATATGTAGATATTCGCATAGAATGAACTTCCGTTGCTAAACTTTCATATTCTATAATCCTCTTTCTCACATCCTTTACTCCGTACAGTCCTCTATCAAATGCTATATGCTACTCCGTATATGCCATAAATGCGTGCTGTATATGTGTAGAGACTAACCCGATCGGGAAATAGCTTGGCACAGCTGGCCGACTTTCCTTGTCTTGCAAGTGTCACTTTCTCTTGAGGTTTTCCATATCGTCAACTGTCTTGACAACACCCGGTGTCCTTTTTCCGGCCTGTTAACGGCATCCCTGGGCTTACGGTAGCTGGTACTTTTGGTTTTTCGCCTTACCAGGATAGCAAGGAAGCTTCGACTGCATCTCCGGCCTACGCGTGTCCTATCGACCTGCTCGTCAAAGTCCTCTCTGCGGATCGGCTACTTGGTGGTTCTCCGTCGCAATACATAGTCTTTGACAATACGTATGTCCATCGTCCATCCCGTGTCCTTTGCTTGCCAGGATATCCTCGCGAAAAATGATGAAAGCTGTGATGTGGTGGCTAGCGCTGACCCTTGTTTCTTGAAGCTATAGAGCATTGTTATGGCAGAGCAGAGCAGCAACGATGTGGTAAACCAAACCCGGTCGGGCGGCGACCTTTCGCCTTCCGACGTTCCTGCGAGCAAACTTGACAACTTGACTGCTGGAGGGGACCGGGGGGATGTTAAAACTTCTGAAAACAGCTCAACACTAAAGGTAAATGCAGACACGTCGCAGGAAATATCAACGGGTAGCCCATCGTCGACGGAAGCGAACGGAGTCGGGACGGAAAACCACGATGCGGACGCCAGTCTGTCGCCGAATATCGGGGATGGGAGTGGAGGATCTGACACGGATGCAAGCCGGCCTGACGCAAGAGCCAACACCGACGGGACACAGCACTCGCGGACAAGCTCTGTGAAAAGGCCAGCATCATTCAAACCTGTTTCCTTTGCTAAATTTTCAGTCACAAAACCACCGGGGTCAAATGGGAATAGCAAATCAACTCCGGAGAAAGGTACGGCTCTCTGTTTGTCTCAAGTTTAGAGCGGCTGAATACTGATATCCTGTTATAGCACCCTTTTCATCATCCACTCCTCCATCATCTACATCTACTCCCTTGAGCTCCAGGCCGCGGTTAGTTGCCAAATCTGGAAGCGGATTACGGGATTCTTCGCCGAGAACATCCACGGTTGGGAGTAAAAACCTCTCTGGTGCTCCTGATGCCAACCTAGTATGGAATAAGAATCGACGTAAGTTATACTTGTTAGTATATGCCTTATCCCTGATTAACACGTTGTTATACAGCCGTCCAGCCGCCTCCAACAAAGCACCTTACGGACGAAGAGTTGAAACAGCAATACGGCATCCACATGACATCACGCATACAAACCGATAACAACGAGAAAGAAGCTAAATGGGCTGATATTGATGACGACGAAGACGACTGGGCCCCCGAGACTATAGAGTGGAACGACGGCACCAAAATCACGTTAACACACACAGAAGGTGCCGCGCCAGGCTCCCAGGAGACAAATGGTCCAACTACCAACTCAGCTGACCCAGGCAGACAACCCTCACCGGCCAACAATGCACCACCAGCTCGTGAGGCACCTAGACTTTTACTTGCGAAACCTTCGAGCTCACTCGGGTCGAATACAACAATCCTTAAAGTAGGCGCCAGTGCGGAAAAGCAACAGTTTAAACAGGGAGGCGATTTATCAAAGAGTCCTAACGAAAAGTCGACATTAACATCTAAGGGGCCGGCAGCAGTGAGATCACCATGGGCACCGTTACCGCCTGTCGAAAAGGCGTCGCCTCTAGCACTCAATCCACCAGCACAGGCTCAACCTCCTGCTCGGTTAAACCAAGGCGAGCTCCCTGGTCTAGACACTGTTTCTGCCCCTCCTGCGAAGGAAATCGCTGCAGATGACTTTAATAGATCTTGGAGGGATAGACAGCCCGCTGCTCCTCGTGAGCTCTACAACTCTCAATCAGGGAGGTATGAGCCCGTGTCAGACAGCCGCCATGGCCCACCGAGGAATGACAAGTCTGCGAAGAACGACGGCCATTTCAGACCAGCTTCCCTCCTTCAACGTTCAATGCACAATGAGCAATCTGGGCCAGCTGAACCTTCGGCCGCGTTCCAAACCCACCGAAGCCCTACGGAAGGTAGTTCCTGGGGACGTCGACGTACATCCTCGAATGTGAGTGGCGGTAGTGGAGGCTTTGTTAGAAGAATGTCCTTGAGTAGGCCCGACCTTCCTTTTAAAGGTGGCCCACCGTCCACTGGAACGATTGAAAGATCCGCTTCACCAAGTACCCGTCAACTTCAGAATGGTCCTATTGCTCCAAGCATAGGATCTCCATCTCAGCAGTCACACAGGAGCCTTGAACATGGACCTGCCAGTTATCATCAGCCCCCACCGAACTCTCAGAGCAATGCACCACCGCAAGGTGCCGCCGAAGTCCCAACCTCTCAGCCTCCAGTGGTCGAAGATCCAGTCGCAATGCAACAACGAATTATGCGAGAGAAACGAGAAATGGCGAGACAGCGACGATTAGAACAGGAAGCCAAGGAGGAAGCCGCCAAACAGGAGCGTATAAGGATAAAGCTTCAATCCATGGGTGTACCAGCTAAAGAACTACCAGGCGCAAAAGATGCAGCAGCAACTTCAGGTTCTGAACCAAAACGGCCTGCTGGCCAACCGGCAACGGCTACTACCGTGGCGTCACCTCCAAAACCACCTGTCCCTGAGCTAAGAGGAGAACCCAAACAATATGGTATGATGAAGGTACATCACCCTGAATCAGTGAAGAAGCTAGTAGCGTCTTCGGAGAAGGCCCCTGAGAAGCCCCAGCAAAGTGGCAACCAGACTCAAAATCACCAAGTGTCACCTTCTCATGAGCAACCACGCCCCGAGGCTTCACCCGCTGCCAATGGTTCAAAGCCCGTTCAAGAGCCCCAGCCCAAACCTTCACAACCGATTTATGGGCCTCAACCAGAGGAAAGACCTCCAAACTGGAAGTATTCAGTTCCCTCAACGTCTACTTACACTTGGCCCAGCTCCAAAGGCCACGCAGCAACTCTCGGAGCTCTCTGGGGCCCGCCAACTAACGACAAGGCATTGGGTAACGGCACATTTGATAGAAACCTCACTAGCTTTCCATCGGATCTCGGCTCGCTAGGTCTGGCTGAGCAGCCGCATATTTATCCTCAACCAGGCCAAGAAGGAGTGGAAATGCCGGAAGGAATGCCTCGCCCTCTTCCTGGACCCCCTAAGACTATTCCGGATGCCGCGAAGCCTCTATCACCACTAACATCCCCTGATGCCCGACCAGAACGCATTGGTGATAACCCAAAACCAATTGCTCCTCCTGGTCCAATTGCGCCGCCATCATACAACCAAGGCCAACGTTGGCAGCAAGACCGGCCTCCTCACCGTGGCCAGGAAACCGCTGCTTGGAGCAATTTCCACCTAGTTGCCAGGAAATCGGAGGCGGAAGAGAATGAAAGATTCCATCAAGACCTCAAAGCTCTTCGTGAGGAGGAAGCTAGAACTGGAATCAGCCCGTCACTCCAGGCCACTTTTAACGAAACATGGCGACAAGTCGAAGCTGGGGAGCGTCCGGGCAATCGGAACATCATTGGAGTGGTTGCAAAATCTTCTGACAAGGATGCTCAACCCTCTCCATTCCACCAAATAGACTCCGTCAGCGGTCTTCCTTTCACTGATAAGCAGAAGCCAGTACCGCTACCTCCGACTCGTGGCTCCCGCTTTTTCCCCCATGGCGCTGAGCCAAAGCGACAAAACAACCAAGAGACAACGTCTGCTCGTAGCCAATCTCCTCCCCCGCCAGAGGAAGTGTCAAGCCATCCTGTCTTCACAGGCGATTCTCAACGACCATTAGTTCATCTCCCTAACCCTAAACCACGCGTCAAGCTCCCTCCTGGTGCTCTCTCGGCGCCTAGTCCACCACCTCCGCCTCCAGTGCCTGCAACCTTCGCTGCTATGGTAGCTTCACCTCCGCCTGTGCGAGCACCACCGCAACCAATCGCCAGTACCACATCTTGGCAGGATAGGTTCAACGGGCTTTTCGGCAAGAAAACAACTCAGCCTGCTCAACGAAAGAACAGCTCACTGGCCGTTGCATCCGCGACCAAAGAACCCTTGGATGTGGTATCAAGTGTCTCATCAGCTGCCGTGTCTCTCCCACAACGTGGCGAGAAACGGAAATTCACCGATGACTCGGATAAGGTAACTACCAAAGAGGTTGAAGATGAAGAGGCGATCTTCGAAGACCGCGAGGCAGGATCTTTACCCGTTGTTAAGGTGCCTTACATGGCCCCACGAGCCGCCTGGCATCCAGCCCCAAAGCAATCTCGCTTCCGAACCAAGTACCAGAAACCAGTTCTATCACAAAGCATCGAGCCTTATATTCTCAGCCATACTGAACGGGATAGTAACGGAGACATTGTTGTTACCGTTCGCCCGCCAGGCAAAGATGTCAAAAAGATTCTATTACCTAAACGGGGTGGAGGCAATGCAAACGCAGCACGACTTCGTTCAAACCCCAAAAGCCGCACTAGAAATCCAAGATCTAGGGAAGGGAGTGGATCGTATCAAAATTCACAAACTGCCAAAAAGACCGGACCTACAACCTCAACTTCTACTACCCCCACCACCCGTGCCGGCTCTCCTAAATCACGCCCAAGCAGCGTAAAATAAGTAGTTTAGTCTTTTATCACCGGTGTTTGATATCAGGAGCCCCGCCATTACCTCCTTTCTTGCTTCTTAATACCATGGATAATTAATTTCGTGAGATGGAAACAGACATGGACTTTTTCAAAGGTCAAGTTTGCATTTTTCTTTTCGGGCTGATCCTACCAGGCGCGGATAGCTTTTCTACCCCTATTTCCCTTCTCTCCTTTGTCAGCCATTCCTCCTTGATTACCTTCCCGTTTCCCCTCGCCATCCCGTTATCTCTATGTCTCCATAATTTCATTTTTCTCGCGCCTAGCTTTGTCTTCTTCACCCTTCGCAATACTATCGCTCGAACCTCTGCTGTCTAGTAGCTGAGATTCTCAAAGCCCCTCAATCCGGTTGATAAGAACCCTCCGAAAGGAAATTAAGATTATCATTTACCTCCAATACTTTGTCCTTTGATGCAAGCGATAGGTGCTGAAATTGAAGACCTGTAATATCATGTCATGTCTATACCCGTAATGATTCGAGATATCAATTGTAGGAATGTGACCTTGAAGGTTATCAATTCATGCTACTACTGCAGGCGCAGGCTAAAAGCTACACACTGCGGTTCCGTATCATCTATTTTATTCCACCTGTGATTATAATGCTGAGGAAAGAATAAAACAGGAATATAAACTAATGTACAAGCAGTAATAACAAATAGCACGACACAAATTCCAAGCCCAACGCTAAATAGAAAATCATAAAATGCATCGCTTGCTAAAGGACACCCGAGCAGAATAAAGTATATAGACATTCCTTTTACCAATTCCATGTCCTGCTAGAAGCATTAAAAACTGGAGGTTTCCATTGGAGACGGGCTGGGTCGATATTCCTAGCCCCCCTTATCTTCTCCTTTTCAAGTCGCTTTTTATGTTGCTCCATTACACTGTCAGTCAACACAAGGATCCAGTTTCCTTTCTGTAAATAGTTGTTAGAAGAGACGGCGTGGAATAGTTAGGATAAATGGTAAGAAACTTACGTTATACCGTAGCAAGCCTAAGACTACCAAGGTTTCATGAACATCCTTTTCAGTCATGGCACTGAGGGTAGCTAATTCACTCTCGCTAATTGCGTCTCGTCCCGGTTCGACAAGCAGTTCGACAAGTGTTTCTCTCCAATATTGTCGGTAACTCAGTAAACCCAAATCACTGAGCGGTTTTTCAGGGGACCCTAGTTTCCCCTCCCGCTTGCTAAGCTCATAGCTGAAAGCGATGAGAAGTCGACCGAACCCACGACGTTGATATTGAGGTAATGTAAGAATACAGGCGACATTGTAGCCCTCCGCTGACTCCTTTTCCTTGGAGAAATAGCCAACAAGATGGCATCCGTTTGCATCGCGAGTGGCCATGCAATAGAACAGAAACGGGTCGACGTCATAATAAAGCGTTTTGTGATCCAGGAATAGTTTGCTGAGTAGACATAAGTTTCTGCACCAGGTTCGTTGCCGTCTGCCGTCAACTTCGAAAAACGACACATAATCATCTCGGTAAATCTCATTGCCTGGTGGGTGTAAGAGTGTGCATTTGCTTCGATGTCTGTGAAATGCACGCTCATTATCAAAATAGCTGAGACAAAATTCATCGATGTAAATCATATCGGCATCACTGAAAGATGTAGGATAAGGCGAAAAGTACCACGGCTCAATCTCAAACTTGCCCATCTGTATTTTACTTAAATTTCGTACACGATGGACCTCTGTTAGATTTTGAGTCATGCTTCCGCCAGTTCTGAGCTTTTCAATCTCGTCCTCTCGAGAAGTGTCGGCCGTAAGTTTATCCTGTTCGTCCTTGAGGACCGCCTTGGCTTCTGCCTCGGCTTGAATATCGATCATCTCGACATCTTCAGAGTCTCCGTCGCGAAGTCGAGGTGTACCACTTATTGAAGGCGCCTCACTACCTAGCATGGATATATCAAACGGTGTGCTACCTTCATCGTCCCCCTGATTCTCCTTGCCACCTGCCTTTGAGGGCTGGGGAGTCTTTGCAATATTCTGGTTTTTGCCAGTGAGAAGGTCTGGGGTCGATGAGACATCTCGGCTTCCATGCTGTCCGCGCTTAAGATTTTTTGGCTGAGATTTGGTTGCAGCCGCAGCCGCAGCTGCGCCAGATACTTTCTTCTTTTCAGGCTTCTCTGGTTGGGGCCATTCAACTTCTTTGGTCAGATCAATCCTGGACGCAGGTATCCATTCTACATAAATCTGTTAGCACAGATGTCCTATCTTTGATATCTCAAAGGGGTAGACCAACCATCAAGACGCTTGTTGAAGTCAACATAGTGAACACTATTTAAAATATTAGCACCATTCCTGTTAATAGGAGATCATGGACATACTAAAAACTAGGCCCTCCCTTCCTCTGCCTTACAGAAAGGATCTCTGCTTTCCGCTGCTCTCCATCCTATTATGGCCGTGTCAGTACGTGATACTCACGTGATATGAGCTAGGCAACTTGATTCTCTCACCTTATTGACAAACACCTTTACACCGATGCTATAGAAAGTAGGTAAATGTTAGATTTATATGATCAAGACTGTAACAAATGCAGAGACTGATCTGCTGGAGGTAGAATTTTTTCATATTTTTTATAGGCATACCTGAGGGTGTTCAAGGTGGCGAAACCTCTATCTGCAGGATCTGGCGTGCCAACGCCGTCTTGAGGGCCATCTGGGACTCCCATATTAACCAGCAGACACTCCGGAGCGATAGAAAAGTTGGATTTTTGATGGAAGTCGCGTGGTTACGGGGATATCGATGGATGTTGTGGTTGAGATGCGACTTTTCGCGAGGTTGCGAAAAACTCCTTTTTCTCCCCCTTGGTTCCCGTTCCATGTTTTGGAAGTGAAGATGGCGGCGCAGCCAATAACCACGCGCTAGCAAATATATTGGCACGCACGACGATGAAGTATCAGAAATAATAAAAACAACCACTCGAGAAGGGCAAAGAACAGTTAAATATTTGAATAGTTATCCCCTAGATACAATAGGAACGCCTTGCAGTGCTGGGTAAGTAAAAATACACAAAAAAAAGTAGCTGCCAAATAGGAGGCGATAGAGCTGAAAAAGGAACCCCCTTAATGCCATCCATTCATCCCGCTACTCAGAGAGTCCAGTTCATCCTTCCTTGCCCTGTACAGTTCCTGTGCCTCGCGTTCTCGTCTGGTGACGAAGGTGACCTCGTCTCGGATGCTCTCAAGGCGCAGACTGATAGCTGCATCCTCTGCAATCTGCAAGGTGCGGAATGAGTCTAGCTCGATTGTAGCTTTGTTAAGGGCCTCGCTGGCTTGTATGATCTTGTTTCGCAGTGTCTTTGCTCGGGCTTGATACCCGCCAAAGTGTAGGGCGACTTTCTTCTCCAGCTTGTTGCCCTGCTCAGCGGCCTGCAGCAGGCTAGCTTGGACAGTATCAAATGCACGGGACATTTCTTGCTGTTGTTGCTGGAACCGCTTATCCTCCTCGTCGTCGTCATAGAGGGAGAGTCCAGGCAAAGCAGAAGCGGACTCATGGATGGTTGACCATGACGAGCTGAAGCCTTCAATCCATTGCTGCTGGGTGTCAAGCTTACCCGCTTCTGCTATGATTTCTTCCCTTGCTTTCGCTAGAAGATCATCATCTAGGAATTCTAGTTTCGGTGCCTTTCCTTCAACCTTAGAGCCTGGCAACGGGAACTTTCGAGCATCGTTGGCAATGAGTCTAGCCATCTCACGGGCGATGAGTCTACGGCTGGGATCGTCGACCTTATCAGCCTCCTCCATCAGGTGCTTAATGTTGACTGAGGTCGGGCGAGGGAAGCCTTCCCTATAAACCCTCGTCTGTCGTTTGAATTCCACTTCCGCTGCCTTCTCAGCCGCAAGCCTGTTTCTCATATCACGCTCTGAAGCGTCTTCTTCCGAGATTTCAGTAGAGGCTGCCGGCACAGGCTTCTCAGATGGCATTTCCTCCAGCTCCCATTCAGTCTCCTTTGGCTTGGGTAAGCTAGAAAGCTGAGATTTTAGGCTGCGTCGGGCGAAGCTTTCTCGCATTTTAATCTCCTTGGGCGTACTGCCAACAAGCTGATAAGGATCGCCGGTTTCTGGGTTAATCATGAGGTTATCCCTGGGTGTTCGTAATGGTGTTGCACCCGGCCCACGCATATGAGTCGCGCCGGTTGCATTGCCCATTCCTTGTCGGAACGGTGTGGCCATGGGGTTTGGAGTGACCATCTGGTGTTGACGAGGCGCTATACCCTCAAATCCAGTTGAACCACCCCCTTCTTGTAGAGGAGTGTTTTCGCCGCCAAGGAGAGACGACTGAGTTTCTGTCAAGGCCCTAATATTCCGGATTTCGTTCGCGATACGATCCTCTTCCGGCGGTGCTCTGGGAGTTCGGATTGGTGTGTTCCCAACAATATTCGAATAGTTACCGACAAGTCCTCGAGTCCCTTCGCTCCCATCTTCACCGGCCATTCGACTCGCACGCTCTCCAGCCATCCCCATCTTAACGATCTCTTCTAGTTCAGTTTCCCCGACTTGAGGGCTTGGGAGAACAAGTGCGCGCCGTTTGCTGCTCTGCTCTGCCTCACGGATTCGCTGCATCTGACCTGCTTTGGCGGCGGCCGCAAAGGCAGAAGAGGGGCCATTCTTTTCATTCTTCCTCCGCTTCCTCTCATCGTCTTCATCTGGTTCACCCTTTCGCTTACTTGCGAGCTGCAGTTTTCGGGGGTCGAAGCTAGCACGCTGCCGTTCATTTTTCGATTGTTCATCAAGAGTATCGTAAAAGCCAGGGACCGGCGCCTTTTCAAACGGAATATCTGCATTATAATCCATCTGGCCTGGCTTACGGGTAACAACCTTGACGTTGATTCCGGCATTTTTAAGTTCCCTTCGTTTTTGTAGGACTGCGAGTCGACGCGATTCCTCGAGCTGACGTTCTCTTGCTTTGCGCTTCGCTTTCTTACCCTGAGTGTTGGCCAGACGCGCTCGTGCTTCGCTAAGCATTTCCTTTTCATCCTCGTCAAGGTCGATGGTATCAGGGCGCGCAGGCTTGGATTCGGGATCGGGGTCTAGTTCTCCTGGTCTATAAGGATACTGTCAGTAAAAGTCGGCAAGAGGTTATCGCATATCTTAACTTACCGTAGTCTCCTAACGTCGTCTGCACTGGGAGCAGCAGCCTCGCCGCCAGCAGGTCCACCAAGGCCAAGTTCATCTGACTCCCGCGCCTCAGCTTCATCCAAGAGCTTTTGATATCTTTCCAAACACTGCGTAGCTGTTCGTCCAACAATAGGCGCAATAGTTCGCCATTGCGTGGGCATCAATTTAGCCAAATGAAGCAGTTTTTCGTCCTCCTCCTTGGACCACTCGATCTTTCGAATAGCTGGATCCAGCCATTCTGACCATCTAGCTTTGCACTGTTTTGGTGTTTTGCGCGCAAGAAGCGAGGAAACTCGAGCCCATTGGTTCAGCCCATACTTGGAGACCGCAACCTTGACGATTTCGTCCTCGATATTTGTCCTAGGGGAAGATTTAAAATGTCAGCAGGCTGTAATCCAAAGCAACGCGTAAGTAAATGTTATAACATACCAAACACCGCCTTTTACGACCGGCATATTGACGGGTGCCTCAGCCTCGAACCCGTTGTGTGATTATACCGCGTGTCGTGCTGGAACTCCTGCTGGAATTTCGTTCTAGCTGGCGCCCTTGGACTATTGATGGGCTTGGGAAACATGAAGTTGAAATTTAGCGCATGTTAGCGCCAAGCGCGATAACCAAATGCGCAAAACTTAAATTTTCCTCAAGAAGAAAAATGCACCGCACGATAACAAAAGACACACAAGTTGACGGTCAATACTGAAAATCGATATTCTACAGATCTATCACTAGCAGAATGTCGGCCTCAGTAGGAGCGCCGCAGCAGCATAAGCAGCCTTCACGAAAGGGCAAGAAGGCGTGGAGGAAAAATGTCGATGTGACGGAACTGCAAGAGGGGCTTGAACAGGTTCGAGAGGAAGTAATCAAAGGGTACGTTAGGTTCTGCTATAACTTGATGGTTGAATGTTGAAACTAAATTTACTTTGCAGAGGAGTGTTGGCCGAGAAACCATCCGAAGAACTGTTCATAATCGATCCTACAGGCGATGAAGAAGTCCAGAAGAAAGTCCTGAAAAACTCCAAACCTCTACGAGCCGACGAAATTCTCGCTCAGCGCTCAGCTATAAGCGCGGTTGACAGCCGGAAACGGCCGTCCTCGAAAATTACAGATGGGATCATTGAGCCTAAAACTAAAAGAAATCGAAGTGACTGGGTAACGAGGGAGGAATGGCTACGTTTGAAGAAAGTGGCGCAAGAAGCAAAACTCGACGAAACGGCGATACAACCTAGCGTAGCTCACGATCCATGGGCTGTCGATAGCAAGCATGAGAAGGAGTTCACCTTTTTGGAAAAGAAAAAGCCAGTCAATGCTCCCAAGACCATGTCTCAAGCCCCAATTTCACTAGCAGCAAACGGCAAAGCGATACCGTCTGTGATGAAGCCCAAGGCCGGGATAAGCTACAACCCCTCATTCCAGGAATGGGACGATTTGTTGACGAAAGAGGGAGAGAAGGAGATTGAAGCCGAGAAGATAAGATTAGAGGAACAGAAACGAGAGGCGGAGCGGATTGCGCGTATCGAGGCAGCAGAGGGCGACGATGGCCAGGTCAAATCTGACGACGAGAGTGCGTGGGAAGGATTCGAGAGTGAATACGAGAATGAGTCGCTGAAGAAGAAACGGCCCGAGAGGAAAACTAAGGCCCAGAGGAATAAGATCCTTAGGAGGAAAGAAGCGGAGAGAAAGGCGAAAGCAGAGGCTAAGATGAAGATGCGGGAACAGCAGGCTGCCCAAGCTAAACTTATCACGAAACAGATTGAAGAGAAGGAGAAATCGAAATTGGCCGTGGCGAAGGACGAAGAGTCTGAGGAGGATGAAGAGCCTGCTCTTCGCAAACGGCCATTTGCCGGCAGAACTCCGTGAGTACCTTTTTTTTTAACAAGTTTACCATATTCCTACTAACAGACATCGTATAGTGTACCGGCCAAACCGTTAGAGTTGGTTCTACCAGATGAGCTTAAGGATTCGCTCTTGCTCCTCAAGCCAGAGGGTAATTTACTAGGCGACCGGTACAGGAGTCTGATGGTGCAGGGTAAACTCGAGGCCCGGAATCCAATCTTACAGTCGAAGAAGGCGAAGAGGAAAGCTACAGAAAAATGGACGTACAAGGACTTCAAAGTGCCATCTGTTTGAGATGGCCGGCTTTATCTTCAAAATTAATATCGCGGAGTATACGGAGTATATATAGGGAGTTCTGCTTTCGTTGTAGATATGAGAAATGATTCAACTTTTTGTCTCTTTTTTTTGACACTTTTTTAACAAAACGCGGCCTTATTTCCACGGGCTTACTAAGTTGTTAGTCAGCTTATGTAATCACTGGTTTGTTTGCGCTGTTTGCACTTTGCGATAACAACTTTGAAAGATCAAAAAAATAATTCTTCGAAGCACAAGACGATTCGCAGTTGGATATTCTCTCCCAAGGGCGGCTATTGCGATAGAATGGGAATGGAGCGAAAGGAACTTTCGAGCAATTGGAGAAAGCTTCAACAGTCTCTCAAGCCCAGTAGCTCATCGCCTAGCAAGGATTCAGCTGCGAAAAAACGGACATCTACTGGTGGCTCGGCAGCATACAATGACAGCGTGAAGAGGAGGAGAGTCTTCTCGTCGTCGAAAAGTTCGACCGCTGTTGATAATAGCTCACTCCGCGGACCGGCGTTTAAACGGCGGAGAACTATGTCCACGGCTACAGATGTAGCAGATAATACAGAGACTACGCCGGTAGCATCTTCAAGGCAGACAGCTTCTGACAAGGACCTAGTGAATATAGGGCTATCACCCGAGTAAGCGCAGTCCTATTATCCCAATAAAAACTGACCTCTAACGGAACTATACAGGATCGAAGTGGGAAAATATGTTGCGATCGATTGCGAGATGGTAGGCGTAGGACCAAACCCCGATAAGGACTCAGCCCTCGCCCGCGTCAGTATCGTGAACTACAATGGTGATCAGGTCTACGACTCCTATGTCCGGCCCAAAGAAATGGTCACCGACTGGCGCTCGCATGTAAGCGGAATTCTCCCTAAACACATGGTCGAGGCGCGCTCGCTAGAGACCGTTCAGCGAGACGTAGCGAAGTTGCTTGACGACCGGATCTTGGTCGGACATGCGGTGCGGAACGATCTCGATGCGCTACTGCTCAGCCATTCGAAACGCGATATCAGGGATACCAGTCGACATCCACCGTATCGAAAGTTTGCGGGTGGAGGGTCGCCGAAACTGAAGGTATTAGCTTCAGAGCTTCTAGGGTTAGAAATACAGGGTAGTGCACACTCGAGTGTTGAAGATGCCAGAGCGACGATGATGCTTTTCCGTAGGGACAAGGATGGGTTTGAGAGGGAGCATTTAAAGAAGTGGCCTGCTCGGACGGTGCCGGCGTCTGATGGGACTGGCGAGCAAAAGAAGAAAAAGAAACCAAAGAAGAAAAAGAAGTGATCTACCAGATGTAGGTGTTAGAGTCGGATACCCCGTTGCGTTGCTTCATAGCGTATGTTTCTATAATCATGGTCGAATGCATATTACATTATTGATATCCAATATCATTTCGTATGTACTACTCCTAGACCTCACCAAATTCCCCGATCCGGTGTAGCGTTCTAGATCGAGTATCGCCGCTTTAACTACCAACCGTAAATTCCTCTAGGTATGGTAGTCACGCTCTCGCATTAATATTCTCCCGACAACCCGAGGCGTCTGAGACGAAATATAAATGAGGTTATTATCTCTCTCGCTTTCTTATCTGCTTCAAAGTAGAGAGCACCAGTTAAAGCAAATAAACAACTCCTATATCACTGCTACACCCTTCAAGGCGCGTTTATCATACTTGGCCATGCCCAAAACCACCCCTCCCTTACCGGCGGAGTCGGCTGGCGATGAGAAAGTAGTGTCGCCTTCTACGAGCTCCAACAGCCCTGACACGACTACAGCCTCCAACACCACTGATACGACTAGCTCAAAACCTCGTCCAAAGGTAGACCGCGACTACTTGAAGACGCTAGATAGCCAGGCGCTGGGTGCTTATTTTAGAGCCATGTCTGAGGAAGAAATGGAAGAGCTTTTTAGAACGTCTAGCATGCCGCGTAAGTTACCTCTCATTACCTTAAAGATTTTAACTAATTATTTCTGTAGCTTACAAAGGTCCTTCTATACCATACGATGACTACGCTGATATTGCCTATGAGCAGGGGAAGCCGCTCCCAACCCCAGATTTCAGCTCAGATACCACTATATCCTATCCACCTCATTTACCGTAGTGTTCTTTCCTTCCACTATACCCTACCCGACCGCTCCTTTCATCTACCATACCTCTTGCTTTTATCTACCATGTCTCGACCTCCGTCTGCCATACCTCTTGTCAGTACCCTATTTTCTTTGCCATAAGTGTCTTGAGTATCAACTTTCTCAACCGCATAAGTAATCTCTCCTACTTTCCCTCCACCCTCCCAGTCGCATGCTCGGTTTGTCTCCTGTTTCTATATACATCTGCCCTCCCAGTCCATTTGCTAACGCATGTATTCCTTGCACCAAGTAAGAATTATAGAGCAGCCAAACTCTACTTACAGAAATGCTTAGGCCGGGTCAATTTACGCGTCCTTCTTTATGATGGAATTTTTGCTCGAAATATCACACCAAAAATGGGCTGATTTTTTAGTCAATCCACATATCGACTACACGCATGCGAAGCAAGAGCTGGAGAAGCGATTACCTTCGGACAGTAAATATCTCAACCAGATACTCTAAATTCGACCTCCGTACAACCTTATGGTTAATGAGAAGGACGGCAACAATCCCTGTCGCCCATCCCTGAATGATCTTGATCTCGCCATGTGGTCGTATCGAGAGGAACGTAGCGGAGGAGATCTCTCCGGATGCTAAATAAGCGATAACTTTGTAAAAATACGAGTTTTGGCAGCATGTAAGCTAGTCTATAGTCCGCCGTAGATAGAAACGCGACGCGTCAAATTCAATTTAAGCCATCACCTTCAACCTCACCTCACAACAACTTGACGAAGAAAAAAAAACCCCCTGATATCCTGCTAGCCTATACATATACCCACACAGACAGAGATAAATCAAGTTCATCAGGTCAGAGCCCAGTACTAGCCAGAATAATGCTTGCACTACGACCAGCAGCTGCCAAAGCGAGCTCTCTACAACCGCAGAAAGAGGCACAGGCACAGGCACAGGCACAAGCACAAGAAGAGAAACCATCACACTCGCAATCACAGATAAACAACTCTCACACACCCGCCGCGACCGTGACGACTAATATCTTACCCTGCCGAATCCACCACGACGGACCAGTGAATGTCTCGTCGAGGCATTGGAATCCGGTATCTGACACAACTACAGATGGAGGTATATATGCACGCATGCAGCTACATCTTTATAATTAATCAGTAATGCTGACACCATCATTAGAATCAAACACATCGACGGCATATTTCCGTGGTCGAAAGCTGCGTGGTCGTTCCATGCCTCTTCCAGACGGGTATCAGGGTATATTCGCCTATCCTCATCAAATCTATATGTAAATGCATCTAACGACGATTAGGAGTGGTTGTGACTAAACCACCACAATGCGAGAATTCCACCCGTCGCCGAGTAGGTGATGACGACGAAGAAGAGGAAGAAGAGGAACCGATATCCCAGCTTGAAACGGTTGGAACGTTCTCTACGCTTACGGTATGGGAACATGAGAAGCTTCCTGCCGATGAGGACGTCTATGTTCGATCTATGGGGGAGTGGATATCATTCGCACATGCGGTGAGTTACAGCCTTTTATGAAGCATGAGCTGAGCTGAGCTGAGCTGACGGATCTTAGATGCATGGCGACGACGAAGGCAAAGCAGGCCTAATTAAGAACTAAATCAAAGAAGTTACGAAATCACATATTTTGAGTATCCAATATTCCATAATGATATTGATAAAATATCTAGCTCGACATATTACATATATACACGCATTTCCATTGCGGACATTAAATTTACTATTTTAAACCGAAAACGTGAAGGCGATGGTGAACGTTTACCATCTGGTCTTGCTCAAACCGAGACACTGAGCCATACGGAAGAAGATATCAACAGAGTTATAGACACCGCCGAAGTCTTCCTGGCATGGTCCCATGGCGAACACAGGAACGTCAGTGAGCGAGTGAACGCCCGAGGCTTCGTCAGGAGCAATGGTGCCGTTGACGATGAAACCGGTGACGGCGTCCTTGTAGTTGACGTAGTAGTCCTTGGAGCCCTTGGCGGAAGTAACAGGCTTTCGTGGACCGTCCTTGTGGACTTGGTAGTTCTCACGAATGTCGGGGTGAGCGGCGAGGCCGGCGTGGAGGGTGTAGCGAGGGTCCCATTGGGCGGGGAAGTGGACGCCTTCGGAGTACTTGAGGGAGCCCTGGGTTTGGACGGTGTACTGGGATAGACCGGAGTTGAAGTAGGTGCCGATGGCGTTGCGCTTCTCACGGTCACCCTTCTGCTCAGCGAGGTACTTGGTGTCGACGGATCCGGTGACATCGAAGCCGTGTCCGTGGTCAGCGGTGACGAGGATGAGGGTGTCGTCCAATTCACCTAGGGCACGAAGCTTAGCAATGGTGGCACGGACGGTGTCGTCGAGCTCGAGGAGTTCACCGAGAGCACGGTCATAATCCAAGGAGTGCATTTGCTTGTCAATGCTGGCGGCTTCAGACATGAGGAAGAAACCCTTGCCACGGCTCTCGCGGTGGTTGCGGTTGCGGGTGTGGAGGATGTCGATGGCCTTGAGGGTCATCTCCTTGAGGCCGGGTTGGTCGTCGGCGTCCTTGTCAGAGCCATCGGGGTAGTTCTTCTGCTGCTTGAGGTTATCCTTGTAGACGTTACGGTCGAGCCACTTGGCCATGACGCTGGTGGAGAAGACACCGAGAGCACGGTCGTTGTTGGAAGCCTGTGCAAGGGCGGTGGCGTTCCAGGACAGAGAGTATCCCTTCTTCTGGAACATCTCGTAGTAGTTCTGTTTCTTATTTCCGTCGCTGGGCAGGAAATCCTCGGCACCACCGCCGAAGAGAACGTCGGGACCGTCCCACTGGGTCCAGTTAGAGAGACCGTGGTAGTAGGTGTCGATGACGTGAGCGGCCTCACCACGGTCACTGGTGTGAGCAGTCAGGGCAGCTGGGGTAGCGTCAGACAAATGGGCGGTGGAGACGATACCGACACCAGCACCGGGGTTGACACGGCGGAAGATCTCGGCGATAGTCTCGAACTTGGGGTCGTCAAAGGGAGACTTGGAGGAGTCTCGGTAGACGTTCAATGCGTTGACAGTGGACTTGTGGCCGGTGTAGAGGGCGGTGGCAGAGTTGGCAGAGTCGGTGATGAAGGAATCCATGGAATGGGTCATCTGGTGACCGAGGACGGGGAACTGGTCCATCTGCATCGTGGTCTGGTACTTGCCGTTGATGGAGTGATGGGCCATCAGACGGGCGGCAGTGATCATGTTGGTGGTCATGCCATCACCGATGAAGAGGACGACATTCTTAGCACGACGGCGGGTGCGCAGCTCCTTGACCTCCCAGGTAGCGGTGGTCTTCTTGCCATTGTAGTAGGTCAGGACGGCCTCGTAGGTACCGGGGCGGTCGAGGCTGACGCGACGGAAGGCCTTGGAGGCGACGTTGACGAGGGAGGGCTTCTTTGCGTCTTTGGCAAAGAGATCCTCGTACCAGGAGAACTGCCACTTCTCGAGCTTCGGCTCCTCGACCTTAAAGAACTTGGTCGCTGGCTCGGCGGAGTGGGCGCCTCGTCTCTTGTGCTCGATGGTGAAGGTGAACTTCTCATCTGGCTCTCCGGTGCGAGCCTCGGATCCATTGACCGGCTGGTGCACCTCGAGACGGATGTCGAAGAACTGTCCAGACAGGAACTCGGCTCTATACGCTGGTTAGTTCTATCATCCCGGTGGTCAATGGTCAATTGGCTCAGGCTGGACGTACTTGTCTGGGGGGAAGATGCATCCAAGCTCGGGACAGCCACCCAGACGCTGGAAGGTCTGGGCGAGAGCTGTCGAGGCGAAGGCGGCGGCGGCGAGGACGGAGTACTTCATCTTGCCCGGAATGCTTGACTTGGAGGAGGAGAAAGAAAGGGAAAAGAGGACGGGGGAGGATGGTCTTAATATACGGACCTGGCCACGGATCAACAACGCCCGTCCGTCCCATGCCTCTCTTCTTCTTCGATTGACCTCGACCTCGACCTCAACCTTGGCCCACTCCCCACGTTGGTCCAGGGTTGTGCGTCGCGCATCCACGCGCATCCATGTCCGTAGCTATCGCGAGTTATCAGGTCGACTGCCACAACGTGCAACCTGCCACGGTCCGCTCGGAGGATTCCGTATACTCCGTAGCTTCGTTCGTGCCAATTGGACTACTGGTCAGGAAGTACGGAGGATGGAGTACTCCATATCTTGGTTGCCTCCCATCGCCGCTGGCCTTGCTACCTTTCTCCCCCCCTGGTCCGCAATCTCCGAGGCATGAGCAGGGAAGTTAGGGAAGTTGCATCTCTTTTACTCCGTTCTTAACACGAGAAGATGGGATGAAAAAGGGTAAAAAAAAGGGAAGGAAGTAAAAGGTTAGAGCCAGTCAGGAGATCACGGGAAGGCACGTGCTGCACGTGTAAGTAGGTCAAGCCTTGCCAAGCATCGCCAAGGAACCGCTTATACTTATGTCATCCCGGTCTAATAATAGAATATAAGCTTATATAATATAGCCCAAAGAGGAAGTCGACAAGTAGGGCGACAAGGGAGACGAAAAGGGCAGAACGAGAGAAGGAGAGAAGAGCGAAGAGCCCAGAAAAAAGACTCCGCAGAGGAGGCGGAGGAGCGCCTTGGGGATGCCTTGCTCCAATACGAAGCGTTAAACGTTGGATGCTCCATCGCGACCATGTGGCCGGTCCTCGGGTACATCTCTTGGTTTTCGAACCTACTTGTTTCCTGTCCAATGATGCAGCATGCGGCGATGCTGGATGGAGCTCTGCTGCGTGTCTTGAGTTCACCTTTTTGCTTTCATCTGGAAACATCCTCGACTTTGAGGCCATCACGATTCATGCCGCATATAACTGATTATGTAATGGTTACATAATACCACCACCGAGCAAGCATCAACTGCACAGCCATGGCGATGTCGAGACGATAACCACTTGATGTGCATAGACAGGATGGACGAGCAAGCAGATAGCGCCAGCCTGGTCCCACGGTTCGTTCTGGACCGGCTGCTGAACCAGGGTATGGCATCCAACATCTACATGCAATGCACGTCTTTGACAACTAAACATCGCTAGACCAGAATGACCGCCGCATCTCACTCCTCGGCTCAATCGACAGCCAACCAGCTCTCCTGCTCCTCGAGCGCGCCGCCTTCGCCGTCGATCAGCCTTCTCTAGCCTCAATCTGCTCCTCTCTCACGCACATCTCCCACCTCAGCGCAAACGACATCTACCATTGGGCCCTGGCCTGCTCTCCTTCCTCGCCTTCCTCGCCGGACCTGAAGCTCACCCTCATCTACCCGTGCACGCCCCAGCATGTTGCCAAATACTCTGTCCAGCCCGTACGCATGGTCACAGAGACACCAGCCATCTACCAGCAGCATGTCCGCCCATACATGTCCGGTAAGCGTGAAGCCGGCCGTCTGAACTGGGTCTACAACATCATCGAAGGCCGCAAGGAGCAGGAGGATGTACTCTTCCGCCACGAAGACGAGGAGGAAGGGTTCTTGCTACTCCCGGACTTGAACTGGGATCGTAAGACGATGGGGACTCTACGGCTACTAAGCCTAGTCCAGCGGAGGGATATCTGGAGTCTGCGAGATCTACGGAAGAAACACGTTCCATGGCTCAAACAGATGCGTGAAAGCATACTCGATAGCGTGGTGAAGGTCTATCCGTCCATGGAGCGGGATCAGATCAAGCTGTATGTTCACTATCAGCCAACATACTACCATTTTCACATCCATGTAGTCAATGTCATGCTCGACGCGGGCAATACGCAGGCTACCGGCAAGGCGTTTGGGCTGGAGAACCTCATCTCGCAACTTGAGACCATTGCGGGGGATGAGGAGGCGGGGATGGCAGATATGGATCTCACGTATTACCTGGGAGAGGCCAGTGAGCTGTGGGTGAACGTATTCGCCCCATTGAAGGGTAATAATTAGATAGAACGATAAAAATCATGATAGACGATATCTAACGATTGTTACGATGCTCTTTTTTGCTATGAATATTGCAGGTTTGCCGTGTTTGCACTATGACGCAGTTTCTCCCACCCACCACTTCTAGCCTAGGCATCAGCGCCAAACACACGACACAGCATCAACATCAGCATCAACGTCAGGAATTGAAGATATTACATTCAACAAGATACTAGAATACAAATAATCAACATGGCAGACAACAACCCCGACTGTCCACGCAATGCGAAGGCGTTTGTGCCTCTCGGTTAGTTCATCCCATCCAGCCCCTCATGTACAACCCGCTAACCAGACCGCTATAGAAAATAACCCCGAGGTCATGTCACATCTAATCCACCAACTCGGCCTTCCATCCTCTCTCGGTTTTGCAGACGTCTTCAGCATCTCCGACCCAGACCTTCTAGCTTTCATCCCTCGCCCCTCACACGCCCTCCTTCTCGTCTTCCCGGTCTCACAGACCTATGAAAAGTCCCGAGTTGCCGAAGACGCTGATATCCAACCATACACTTCCTCTGGACCCCAGGAGCCAGTAACATGGTTCAAACAGACGATCCGCAACGCGTGTGGTCTCATCGGCCTACTTCACGCCGTATGCAACGGTGCATCAAAGCGCGAGATCACGCCAGGCTCCGATTTAGCAAAATTACTAGCTGACGCTATCCCGTTAGCTCCTCAGGAGAGGGCAGACTTGCTATATTCTAGCTCTGCGCTGGAGAGTGCGCATGCCGATGCTGCTAAGAAGGGGGACTCGACTGCGCCTGATGCCGAAGAGAATGTTGATTTGCATTTCGTGTGCTTTGTCAAGGGTGATGATGGAAAGTTGTATGAGCTTGACGGGAGGAGAAAGGGGCCATTGTGCCGAGGAGAGTTGGGTGAGGATGAGGATATGTTGAGTGAGAAGGCGTTGGATAAGGGGGTTAGGAGGTTTTTGAAAACGGAGGAGGCTGCTGGGCAGGGTGACTTGAGATTCAGTCTTGTTAGTCTCGGGCCCGTGTTTGACTGATGGGATTGATGTACGATGTAGATCAGGTTAATAGAACAGCAAATCATCCATTTATTACTTTTTGTCATTATGATACATTTTTATCCAAGTAATCTCTAGTTGCCCACCATCCATCCCAATTAAACCTCGCTGCCTCATCACCTACTGCCCACCACCCTGTCGTGAGGCTGCGTGCAAACACCTCTAATGCCGAATATTCCTTGCTATCAAAGAATACCTGCCCAACTAGCTCTCTCAGCCCTGGCTTCCGCGAATGCACATCTGGAACTCCAGCAATAATCCTCCTCCTGACATTATCTACTTGCCCAGCCATCCTTCCCACTATCAACACCTCATACGGCTTCCTCCACACCCCATCAAGCGGCGTAACCGCTTCTCCAGCCACAGTCGTTTTAACCCATATCCATTCTTCAATAATACTAATGCCAGCCGCCTGAAAAGCATTCTTCACTGCCAGTCTTGCCTTTCCAGAGTTCGTGACCCAAATACCGACCACGCCGGTAGATATAAGGAATTTCCGTATTATATTTCTCATCAGTAACTCTAAATCGTCGAACAATAACGTTTTTGTGGCGTAATGTTTCGACCGTCTGACGGAACGGTTTGGCCAGGGTGGGTCGGCAAGTATGAAGTTGAATTTCTGGCTGGATGGGATGAGTGGTAATGCGCTGGAAAGGGATAACATAGAAGGCTGGATGTGTGTTAATATAAAGGCTGATTCTGGAGGGACCAGTAGGGATGTTTGTCTCTGTGTTGGGGGTTCTGCATTCGCTGTGGTAGCATCTGCAATTTCAAAGAACCGGACTACCGCTTTTTGGGAGCTCTGATTTCTCACGAGGGTATTGTGAATATCTTTAACTGATTGAAAACGGTTCAATCCCGGAGAGAGAATAGTGGGAGGTGGTAGTGGTCCGGATATGGCTTTCATGGTGCCATATTCTTCATGTTTCCCAGTACCCGCTGGTAGAATTGACTCAGGATCTGGTCCTTGCTCAGGCGTTAAATCTGGTTCATCAAGTCGTGATCGCTTCCTAGACGGTAAAGCGGTATCTGACCCATCGTCCAAAGGCATCGTACACCTGTGGTAACACCATTCTCCACGATAACCATCCCTCAGCGTCTTCATCCCATCTTCAACGACTCCAAGTAATTCTTCATGATACTCGCGCTCACTGGCCGGAACATGTTTTAGAACCTTCGCCCTTCCAGCCTCTGTTTTTGGCTCTGGAGACGGCCCACTGTATGGGCTCCTGATAGCTTCTGAGGAGTATATAAGTGGTGTTTTAGACGGGGTATCATTGGTGCTAGCACTGGGTAGCTGTTGTGCCAGGCTCAGGGAGAGCGGAATGTCTATTATGAACACATCCCGAACAGAATCTTGGTATAATATCGATGATCTGGGCAACATGGATGGGCCATTTCTTGATTTATTAAGACACAGGCTCATCTCACAGATATACCTGCGGTGTTGATGGCGGTTGACGTCGAGATGGTAGGAGAAGTGTGAGACACTTGGCAGCCACGACTTCAACCTGGCTGCGTCTGCAATTTTCACTTCCTCGCATAACGCACAGTGAATTGCAAAATGATATCACGCCGATCATATACTACTGTATGCTTAGCTTTATCACTACAACCGAGGATGTTCTATCTTCTGGTCCGCACGCTTGAGTCGTGGGCTAGCATGTTTCTCCAACCAGACATAGCGTCATGATGATACCACATAGCATGACTGGTTAAACGAAGAAGCATGATACGAAAATGGAGTGCATACTAAAGACATATACTAGGCTAAATATGAAGTCTAGATAACTAGGAGAGTTTCGTCGAGCAATCTGACTCGGAGAGAGCCTCCTCGACACGGTCCCAAACTGTCCTTCTCAAAGTGGCAGAGATCCAATAATTCCCGTTTGCATCCTTACCGAAAAACAAACAGTTTGGTGAAATAATGTGGGAGATTTCACCGGGAAGGAAGTTTTGACAATAGTATGGTCTGACGGGGGAATTTGGCTTTGAAGGCTGATCTTTTCTTGCACCAGAGAAGTCCAAGCTATACAGGTTCACTTTTCCCTGGCTTGCACTTAGAAGTGCCTCCGTTGACAAATCTCCCAGCCATGCCGGTAACCCGAGTATCGACTTTGCAGCCAGAGCTTCCTGAGCTTCAATTTGTTCTCTCGTGTTGTCCTGCTGTATAGTCCGCCGGATTCGATAAGCCGTATATCCGAGTGGCTCATCGAGCAGTTCCTTTCGAGTCACCAACGTCTGCAGGAAACCGATGGCATTCGATAGGTAAACGGAATCTGAAGGCAGCAGATCCTTTGATAGCGGACCTCTCCGTGAAGCAGTCGTGATAAGATTGATCTTGTGATTTCGATTTCGGGGCGTACATGAGAATACTATTCGGGCCCACCAGGCGAAAAGAATATCGTTCTCGCTGACAAAAGAGGTTTTCGCATTTGGGACCTTGCCAATGTCTTTCAAGGCTTCTTTCCGTAACGATGCGATCAGAGAAGACGGAACGCAGACAACTCGGTTTATGCGTTGGTATAACAAAAACCTCGGCAGTCTCAAAGAGACACCCACCAGCTTCTGCCACTTCGATAACCGTTGATCTAGGCACCTGTATGGCTCAGTTGGGTTTTGGCCAAGGGTTGCCAAAGGGTTGGTATCAGCTCCGTAGGGCACTGGAACCTTGGCCTCCGGGTCTTGAAGCAGCAGGGTCCACGCATGAAGGAGAGATTTCATCCCCATACCATCACAAAAACTATGGGGTGTGGATATAGAGATTATTGTGGCATCATTGAAAACTCCAACGTGGAGTGCCATCTGTGGTATATCTACACCCACATACCCCCAGGCCGTTTTAGGAGCCTTTTGGTCATATGCCAGGGAGACGAATGCCTCCGAATGGGCAACAACAAAAGGATATTCGGCAGGTCCTATGTCAGATATGTGAGACGCAATTGGGTGATCCTTTATGTCTATGCCGTACAGCTCCTGTGAGAACCTAATGGCGGGCTGACTGGACGTAAACTCGCTTGGGATATGATATTCTAACCGCCCATTCTAATTGTAATGTTAGCCTCCAGCATCACGACAAAATCTTTGACTGTTATACCCAGCGGCGTTTTAACCGAGCACCAATCTTTTGCCAGCCCTCCCTCTCTGCTAACATGCACAATGTGCTTCGTAATTTCTCAGGGTCCAGAACATCGTCAAAGACCATCATACGATGTGCCGATGTCGTTTGTATGAGGAGGCCACCATCATGAGAGTTGAGCGGCACTACTTTTGGTCTTTGGATGGACATTTTAGACCTGCACGGGGTAGTTGACGATTGGCTTGAGTGCAAATCTGCAATTGGTATGGCCTTTGAAGGCGATTCTTGTGTATGAGCTACCACGGCGTGGACAGCGGAAAAGGAGAAAGGTAGAGAAGGGGACGCTTGGTTTAAATGCATTAAGGTATTTGTGGCCATGGTTAAATAGTGGTATATGTTTTGTTGTCACTCGATTTTGCTCCGAAAGTCATATATTTGATATGCCAGGGTTTCACGTTCGAGGCTACCCTGGTTTGAAAGCGACATGATAATGCAGAGCGACTTTATTTTGCGCCAAAAGAAAATCTCCTGCATGCAAGCGTCGATCATATATCAGCCATACCCTTTGCGTCAATACGAGCTATGTAGGTTTGATGCCGGTACTAGCTATTGCTGCGGGTAACGTGGCAAGATGTAAATTGTGGTCGGAAATATCAATCATGACCAAGCTAGTCGACTGTACCTGGACAGACGGTGTAGCCCATCGTTTGTCCTAAACCACGGCTCGGGGAACGGCCAAGCCTCACGATATTTGATATTCCATGAGTGCCCGAAGGAAAACCGATTAATGGTACCCTTTTTATGATTCATGATTACAATGGTGCAACATACATATGGTAAAAGTTGTATACTCCCACTCCTTCATCAGATAAGGACCCACAATACAATTAACACTATGTGATATGTGCAGACTTAGCACCACATATAGTCATGTTAGCTCCTAGTATTTCCTTTTTTCAGCCCTCTATCTAAATAAAGGGTCCCTTCCGTGCTCTACTGGCGGCTTACCCCAGGCATTGGCTATTTACCTCGATCCAGCATTTGGAAAAAATCACATATCACTTTCATATATCACCTTACCAGCCATGTCAGAATACCCTCATGACACCATCAAGCAATACTACGAGAATCGTTATGTCTTCTTTACAGGGGCAACCGGAATGATGGGCACTGCCTATTTGAGTAGGCTTGTGCTAGAAACCCCAGTCGCCTGTGTATTTGCCGTTGTAAGGGGGGGAGAAAGGTATGGCATTTTCTCTTTCTAACTACTAGCTAATTATGCTAAATCGGTTGAATAGTCGGTTTTGGGAGGTATGGGCTAGGCATCTCCCATCGGATATGCTTGAGAAACTTCGGCTCTCGGGGAAGTTGCGCATTTGGGATGGCGACATCACTCTCCCTGAGTGTGGTCTCACTGCGGATCAATTGGCACTACTCCGCAAGAATGTTTCCATATTCATACACGCCGCTTCCACAATCAATTTAAAAATGCCGTTGCCAGCTATCTCCAAAGAAGTCATTTACCCATCGTTAGCTATTGCGAGAATTGCACTTGGTTGTACGAATTTGGTCAAGTTCGTGTACGTTTCGACGGCGTACGCTGGTGCATTCCTTCAAAAGACAAGCAACGGGGGATATAGTGGATCTGACGCCGTGATAAAGGAGGAAATAAGATGCATTCGCAGTGGTCAAATATCTCCATCGATAGAGTTATCTGATCTAAAGACGTATGGATCAACCCCGGAGTACGATTTTGCTCGACATCCCTTTCCGTATAGCTACGTAAAGCATTTGACGGAACGTCTTCTCTTGGAGCTTTTTGAGGAGGCCCAACTCAGCCAGATGCTGCTCATTTTTCGACCTTCCTGCGTCGGCCCTGCAGAGTCCAAGCCCTATCCGTTTTACGAGATTCCCGGATCATCTCCTGTGACAACCTGCCTAGTCACCTTGATTGTTAGCCCTCCAATAGTTCCAATGAAATTTTCATCACATCTGCCGGACCCAATGAAATCTACCGTTGACGAAGTACCTGTCGACGTGGTGGTCAATCGTTTAATGGCACATATTGCGTTCGAATCCAGCGGCTGCATTCATGCTGTTATGGGAATCAGAGGTCGGCGCTATTGCGCAGACTTATTTCTAACAGCTATGCGACTCCGAAGACTTTGGTGGTTTACCCCTAACGTTTCTTTTACCAACGAGCACTGGAGCTCGGACAAGTTGTGCATTCCAGCGAAGTTATTTGTGGTCCTAGGCTGCTCATTCGCCTTTGAAGATACCAAGGCGGAGCTCCTATGGGATAAGATGAATGAACCAGAGCGATCAACCTGGCCTTTATGGCCATGTAAGAATCTCTCGGTGGAGGAAACCGTAGCTGGTCGCGAGAACTCTTTTGCGACCCTGGCTGAAGTGGCAATTGCTAAGGTATACAGGTTACCGCCATCATTGAAGTGGCTGTTCTATAGATTTAATAAAATTTGAAGGTCAGTTTCGTATATAGGAGAGGATACCTTCCAAAGGAGATATTATGTTAATAATTTGCACCGCTCATATGAATTATGTAGCCCATAACTCTTGAATCAGAGTCTTGATTCAGGATTCATATGGATATGAAACAGGCGCGACGTCGTTAAACAGAGCGGGTCTTGGCATATCCACTTTTCTTTACCGGCCCGGCGGATCATCTCCATAGCCTTAAATTTAGGACAAGCCTCAAAACCTAAAATCATATCCTGGTGGTCCAAATAGATAGGGAGAGTCAGTTAACCACAGCAGTGTACGGAGTACTCCGTGCTCTGTGGGTCTACAGGCTCATAAGACAGAGTAGGATATCAATGCAAGCATATTGAGTGTTAACCAGTGGCCTTAGTCTGAGGTAACACGAGGTAAGCGATATCCAACTTGTTCGATTATTGGGACACGATATCCTCGAACTTTGGTAATATCAGATATGCATTTCACAAACGATACCACCATGAAACCCAGGAATGATGTTTGCCAATCCATTTACACCTGCCTTGATTTTTGTGGGAAAAAAGCAGTTGTTAAGTTCCACGCCACATCTGTTTATCTAGAGCTGTGACAGTAGCTTAGAACCTGGCTACATATAATTTTCTTTTTTCAATATTTAATCTCATATATCTTTTTACTTTCTGGCAATTTGTAACCTTTCCAAATTCAGCGATATTATCTTCTTTTATCAGTATAGTGTCTCGTCATCCTCCTCATCTAAATATCTAGTATTGATCAGTGGTGTTCTCCCAGAACAAAAAGTTATGGGACAACTTGCGGATAAAGAGTCTTCTAAAATCAATAATACGTCCTTTCCAGAGCCACTTGAGAGCAGCCAATCCAGTCTTGCGGGCCCTCCAACCTCCAAGCTCAAGGCCGTCAGAGTGACTCCGCTGCGATTTTGGTTACTCGGAATTGGGTATGCATTTTGGATGCATTATCATTAAATTGATAGCTAATAAGAATAATCTGACAGACTCTATATCGGTTTATTCATGGCCGTGATGGACTCGTTGGTAGTGGCGTCCAGTCTTCACACAATTGCTCTCAATTTCAGAGTGTTTGTGTCCGTTAACTGGGTCGCACTTGCGTATACCCTGGCCGATTGCAGCTGTCGTGTGGTTTATGCACGTATATCCGACATTATTGGTCGACGAAATGCATGGATTGCCGCAACTGTTGTGTTTTGTATATTCTCCCTGGCCTGTGGTTTTTCCCAGAGCTTGTGGCAGCTGGTCGCCTTTCGAGCTCTTCAGGGAATTGGCGGTGCAGGTACGATTAGTACCATCTGATAGTATTTGAACTCCTCATCTTTATTGAACCCAAATCTGATGTTAGCATTGTAGGTTTCTACTCCCTGGCACTAATTATATTGCCAGAGGTCTGTCCCGATGACCACCTCGGATATGCAAGTGGACTGGCTGGAATAATTATCGTCGTTGCTAGTATAGTAGGGCCCATCCTCGGCGGCGTTGTGACACAGTATATATCGTGGAGATGGATATTCTGGATTAAGTATATACATTGACATGGATTCTTGTCTCGAACTTGACTAACAATTTTAGTGGCCCAATATGTGTTGTGTCGCTGGCATTTTCTCTTATCTTTTGGCCAAAGGAAAAGGACATCGTACATATTGCCCGTCGGTCGTGGAAATCATTTGATTTCCTTGGATCCATACTCATTCTCGCGGCCAGTATCCTCGTCGTGTTCGCATTTCAAAATGTTGGAGTTGCTGCAGACTCTATATGGGGCAGCGCTGTCTTCATTGTCCCTCTGGCTATTGGCTTTGCATGCTGGTTTGCCCTCATCATCTGGCAATACGTGGTAGAGTATCAGGCTTTTGGATATCATGTTTCGCCCGTGTTCCCCCTCTCCTTATTTAAAAACAGATTTTATGCGTCCGCAGTCGCGTCCTCGCTTTTCCTAGGCTTCCCACTCTTCGTGTTGATATTCTCAGTTCCTCTGAGGGGCCAGCTGGTGAGCAACAAGAGCGTATTAGGCGCATCAACCATGTTGATACCGATGTTAGGGCCATCCGCGATGGGCTGTGTCCTCTCTGCTGCATTGAATGCGAGAAAAAATTATACTTTCGAATGTATGCTTATAGGGGCATCCATGTCAACTATAGGATGCGGTTTACTCACGACAATTTCTGATTCAAGAGACGATAAGAAGCTACTCGGATACCTCGCGTTGGCAGGCCTCGGAACTGGACTCTCACTGGCCTCATCCACAGGGCTAACAGCTGTCGAGATCCCGCCTCGGAATTATGGTATGTTTAGTATCATCTAGCAGCTCTTCCCGTTGCAGGAAACTGTTGACAGTGTATACAGCGCCCGCCCAGGGCATTATCACTCAAGTTAGAGTGCTTGGAGGAAGTCTCGGTCTCGCTGCGTCATCTGTTCTTTTGCATAACGAAGTAATCAGGTTAATTGGTGGGCCTATACCCCCGAACCTCTCAGGCCTAATAAACGGCGAGTCACAGCTTCCAAGTGGGCTGAAGACTCTGTTACGAAATGCATGTTCGCAAGCTTTCCGTCATAGCATGATCGCATCAACTGCTTTTTCAGGGGCAGCGGTCCTCTTGACGCTCATAGGATTCCAGAGGGATCACAAGAATTCCAAGCAGCAACGTCTAGATTTAGTTCGAGCGGATGCAGAGGCATGTGCCGACGATACGAAGAATGGCGGTGCTGATTAGCTACAGTCAAGAGATATGAGGCAGTCCTATGAAGGAGGGGGTTATCGGACTACGTATGTGTACCTGTTAACATTTGAGGCCGTTGAATAGTTATGCTGACGCCAACTTTAACCAAAATCTAGAAAAAGCACAAGTACTAAAGCTACAATGTTACATATATAAGATCGAGTAGAAAAGCCATATCCTTCCCATTGAGAAAACACACACAATCGCCTATCTTAAAAACATATCTCCTCGTACATACAATTCGCCCCTTTCCCTTTCTTGATAGGCACCTAAACACATGAAGCTTGAAATTTGACTCGGCCCCAACAAAGAACAAAAACAGGCAAATAAAGACAAAACAAGAAGAAAAACACGCATACACAAAGGGAGAAAAGGTTTTCTGAGACGCATATGGGAAAAGGTTCAAATGGGAGTAAAGTATAACAGAGAAAAGAGAAAATTTACAAATTGAAAAGAAGAAGGGCATTTTTTTGTTTAAAACCAATAACAGAAATGGAAATACAGGCAGGCCAAAAGGGAAGTTCAAAAAATGACAGTGGTTGGAAAGTATAGTGGATTGAGGGAGGGTGGTGGTGAAATGGGACGGAGCACATTTTCATTTATTGGCTGTGGCTGTGGCTGTGCATGGTGTGAACCCAACCCTCATATTCCTAGCTAAATCAACCCGGCGGACCAGCACTGGGTAGAGATAGGTAGATATGGCCACATAGATAGAAAAAAAGATAAAAACACAAACATCAATGGTAGATGGGAATAGCTATGTGCCATGCCATATTGGATTTAACCAACGTTACAATTGAGACTTCGACATTCGGCGCTATTCCATGCACATAAATATGATGCAAATCAAGGCGACGCAGTAGTAACCATAAATGACTTCAGAAATTTTACACATATAGCTGCATCATTGGCAACATAACCTGAAGAAAAGCGTGTGTGGAGTTCATGAATCAATTAGGAATACTGTATTAGAGAAAACGGATGTTAGATCAATGGCTACAAATTTGGGGGCGATTAAAATATTAGTAGTGGCTGGGGGAGCTTACACGACCACGTCGACCAGAGGGTGGAGCACCCTGTGTTCCTGGACCTGGCTGGTAGAACTGTTGAGGATAATTATACAATTGTCCCGTACTCATGACAGGGCTAAATTGTTGGTTTCCATAAGCTTGTGGCTGAACTAGAGAGCTACCACCCATTGGTAGCGGAGCGCCGCCGGGGCCTGCCATGGATGGTTGCATGGAGCGGAAATTATCCATCGTTGAGGCTGTGGTGACGGGGAAGCCGTTCATGTTCATGTTCATGCCGTTTCCAGGAGGACCGGGTGGGAAGAAACCGGTAGAGGGCATGCCACGGGATTGGGCAGCGAGGAAAGCCTGGTATTGGTACTGTTGCGGGTTGAGTGGTGGTAGATCTTGGGCAAGGGCAGGGTTTGTCATTGGGAGGCCACTGAGAGTGCTCATTGGACCAAACGCGTATGGATCGTATGGCGGGAGGGCTTGTTCGGAGGAGATTGATCGTGACATGTTTGGAGGAGAGTTGAGAGATGGTTGCATGTTCATGTTGTGGGCACCCATTTGGCCATTGTACTGGCGGTCCGCCTGGTGTGGTTGGGTTGGGAAATTATTCCCCTCCTGGCGTTGCTGGCCTGGTTGACGCTGGTGTTTTTCTCTATCATGCGTGGCGCCGTGTTCACGACCGTGGTGCGCGTCTCGAGATGTTCCACTTCGAGAAGACAGACCAACCTCGTCCATGAGGCGCTTGTATCCCTGGCTGGGGGTAGTTTTTAGCTTAGTGAGCACCTTGGCGACAGTCTTGACCACGTCAGCACGCATTGCCTCCTCGAAGAATGGAGTGGTGAGGACTTTAAAGATCAAGGTGGCACCGGAAGACTGGTCTTTGAGAATGCTTTCCAGCGTCTCATCGCCTGGGCTGAAGAAGAGTGCCTTTAGGATGATTTCTCTGGCCTCGGGCTCATTTCTCTGGTTCACGATCTTTAGAACCGTCAAGTACGCGACTTTATGCGTGCAGAGCGCCACAAGGTGTGGCACTAGTCGTGGAGCAAGTACGGTGCGGCGATTAGGGAATGTGCATGTGTCGAGGAACCATGTTAGGAGTAGTGCACCATTGGCATTTGTTGCCAACTGAACGCTATGTAACGCAATCGCGGAAGCAAGCATCCTCTGCTGATCCTTTGAGGCATGGTGACTCTCCAAACAAGCCCTCATCGCTCTGGCACCGAACCGTCCCTGCGAAATCTCCCACATACGGCTAAGCATGGTCTCGAATATAAAGTCGTTGAATGGTGGACCGAAGCGCAAGCAACATTGCAAAACGTAGTTTCCATACTGATCAAGGAACAGTGGAACAGTATAAGGCCTCAGGCTCTCAACAATCGCTTGTTTCTGAGCAGGCACCTTGGATACGTCGATGATTTTCTGTGCAGCCCATGTACCGTTCTTATGCACACCGATTTCTGCAAGGTGAGGTGCTATCGGTGCCAACATTTGCTCCTTCGCTGGCTCGGAGCAGAACTCGAATAGTTTCTGAACAACGGTGTTACCCAGATAATCAGACGCTAGCTCAGCGATTTCAGGGAGCATTTCGTTGGCAGTCTCCTCAATTTCCTGCGCGCTACAGGCACCATTATCGATCTTTTTCCTAATTTCGCGAAGACGAGGGGCATCGAAGACACGGGACTGACTGGGTTCGGGAACAGGGCGGATTTCGTCTTCGAATGCTGTAAAATTGATTGCTCGTTGGATGCTCAGGGTGATATTTCGGCATTCAGTTTCCGAGGAGCCGAATTCAGCCACGATCTTGCTCATCTCCGGCTGGACTTCTTTCAGATCGGGAATGGTAGATGAAATAGAAGCATCGCCATCTTGGCCGGTAGTTCGACTGCCATCTCGAGCTGCAGATCCAACAGCCCCAGCATTCGCATCTGGTGTCGGGGAGTGCTGGCTGCCAGGTTGTCCAGGAGTTTCCGAGACCGGAGTAGCTGGTACCTTTGCGTAGCCGATACGAACTGGGCCAGCTCCTGGGAAGATCTCTTTACCGTTTAGTAGAGATTTGGCCTGAGTAGCACTCTCGACACGCTCAAAGTTGACAAACCCGCAGTTCTTATGGGTCAAGACGCGAGTCGACTCGATTTTACCGTATACATTGAATATGGCATCCAACGATGTGACGGTGGTGGAGACTGGAATGCTTCCAATCCATAATGCTCGGGTTGGGCCCTCCAGGTTATTTTCATCCACCGGCTCCTGAGATCGTAGCCCTCCCATGCCTCCCAACTGCATCCGCTGGACAGCCTCTGGTAGACCATCATATTCGGACCCTTCCGTGATGCGAACATCAGCTGCATTTATGCTGTTCTCGAGCCTAGATGGGCTTGCAAGGTAGTTTCGGATCGAAGAGCGCTGGAGTGGAGCGTCTAGGACGCCAGCGGTACGGGCTCGGGGACGGTTAGAGGATGCGTGATTTGCGAAGGCTTGGACGGCGAGGTTGTGTTGGTGGATCTGCGCTTGGGTGGCGGCAAGTTGGGCAGCGGTGGCAGCAGCAGATGGGGTCAGAGTACCCGAGGGGATGCCAGAGTAATGTGCACCAAACTCTTCATCCTCCTCGGCATATTTCTCCTTTGCGTTGACAGAGTATGATCGGAAGCGGTTTGAGCCTCGATTGAGCATGGCTAGTTCGGCAAGGAGAGGTGGTAGGGAGGACGACTGCTGTTGCTGTTGTTGCTGCTGCTGTTGCATGAGCATGGCAACCGACGGCCCTGCAAGGCTGGCACGAGACTGCTGGGGTGTCTCTGCCAACCCCAGATAGTCCAGAGTCCTCACATCGGCGTCTGCAAGGCCGTCCTTAGAGAAGGAGGATTGCGTAGGCGACGAGGGCCCCTCGGAGGATCGTATGCTAGCCAGTGTGGTAGCACGCTCGCGTCCGGATGCCCAGTTGGTCGAGAAAACTGATGGACCGAATGGACTTGCGTTATTTAGGAGATTGGGTCGCTGTGGCATCGAGCCAGCTCGGAGACGAGACAGCAAAACTGTGTTCGACTCGGTTCCTGGAGCGGACACCATCGAGGAGTCTACCCCCGTCGTATTCTGCGGACGGAATGGGCTGGTTGATGGGGTAGGTCTGGACGTTTTTGAGATGACGGAAGATTGGACGTTGAGTCCGTTGAGCGGTCCGACGGGAGAGAAGCGTGATGGCACGGTTCCCGCACGAGTTCGTCGACCAGGATTGTACGCTATGGTTTCAGATGATGGCACTAGACCTGGGAATTCGTCTTGGTTCGGTGACTCGGGAATATTTTCGCGAAGAGGAGTGGAATTACCACTGGTGGGTGGTCCCCCCCAGAGATGTGGAGTTACTCCTTCCTGGGCTTGTATTTCCCGAGCACTACCATCAAACAGCAAAATTAAGGTTAGATATAGAGATCGCAGACGACCAAGAATTTTTTCGGGGGGTAAACTAACACGTACCGTTTTGGATAGAGACGGTTGCCAAGATCATGAGAAGGGGAACCTGCCCCCATTCTCGAACCCCCAATCGACTGCGATGAGCCGGTCAACCCGTTTGAGCCACCAAAGGGCGACTTTGTCGGTCCAGCCTGCTGTAGCTCGCTGGGTGACGAGCTGCCAGTGGATGTGCCGGATCGTGGTTGAGAGGAGGGAAGGTAGTTGAGATTGAGATGCCCTTCGGGCCGTGACGAGTGGGCCATTATAGATTAATAGTTCAGACTGTTAATTGGATAAAACAAATCAAAATCCAATATAGACGCTGGATCAAATATCCGAAACGCTCTATGCCTTCTCTCTAAGAAGGGGGATATGCCGTGTTTTTCGTTGGTTTTTTTTTTTATCTTTTCGGTGTTTGCAACGACGGCGAGAAAAACCGTGCAAGGCCGCGCGGAGGCAGGAAAGAACGTGGCGAAGAGGTGGAGGTGTCAGAGAGAGGTATTAGTTCTTTCTACCTGCTAGCCAGACGGATTCAATTAAAATTGGATAGATGGAGGGGAAACGGCCACAGAGGGAGGGAGGGAGGGAGATGTCGAGAGGTCGAAGAGGTCGAGGTTTTTGGTTGAGGCGAAAAAGGACGTCAGATAAGCAGTGATAAGATGGCCCCTCGGGTCACAACGCAGCAAGAGGTCGATGTCAACAGTCAAGATGAAGAATGCTGATGCTGCGGGCGAGCGTCCCGACTCCAGTCCGGGTCGAAGTCGAGGATGAAACGGGTTCAGGACAAGGGGAGGATGGCCTGGGAGGGCGTTTTGGGTTTGTTAGATCCCACGCTGCTTGACGGCGATTCCTTTTTGACAATTCCTTTGTTGTTCGAACGAAAAAAGCACGGTATTTCACATTAAAGGCCTAATTAGCGTATATGCACCGGGACCGAGGACAGCTATGCGTGCGAGCGGGAGGTCGAGGGCGAGAGAGACGATGGCGGATGGCGATGAGAGGCTGACCGGCCGCAGAGCAGGCTGGTGGAGAAATGGACGAGCAGGATGGGAGCAGGGAGAATTAGGATGATCCAGTAAATAAATAAATAAATAAAAGGAGCGGATGGGAAGAAGAAGAAGACGAAGAAGAGAAAGGAGCTGGTGGTGGAAGCTGAGAAGCAGAGGAAGAGAAGAGAAGTTGAAGGTGAAGTTGAAGTTGAGAAGTTGAGGTCGGAGGTTGATATTTGGCGATGGCTTGGCACTTCCACTGCACTACGAGACGACGACGAGACGAGAGGCTACGAGGACACTACGAGGACACTACGACGATAGCAGGATAGTATGATATCAGGATAAGACGGGGTGATTGATCGAGTAGGATAAGATTATTCGTGTCTGAGGGCTCGTCTGCAGCGATCTCGCATCTGAAACTCCCGCCTGCCAGCCACCGCGCCGGCGACGAGCAGATCAGCCACCGGGGACATGAAACCTGGATACGAGTCTTCTCTTAGCGAGTGATATATCAATTATCTTATGCCTCACATTATCCTATGCCTCATGACGATACCGAGTAATGTGGTCGTGTGTGTAGGTAGACACCGTAGTATATCATCTCCTCTTCTCTACTCTTATATCTATTCTAATTATTCTTTCTATTCTATTTATTCTCTTCATTGTAATCTATTTTCTGTTTTATTCTCTTCTCTATCTATGTATTCGATAATCTGATATGACAAAGCTTGTACTCCATATTAGGCGTGCCACTCGAACTTCACCCCACTGCACATTTTTATACCGAACACACGACAGAACAGAGAGAAGAGAGAAAGAAACGAAGAGAAGAGAGAATAGGGAAGAGAGAAAGAAAAGAAGATGGCGACTAAAGACGTCTTCATCGACGAGGACGTCGGCAAAGACGATGACTCCGCGACTGGCACCGAAGCCGCCGCCTACAAGACGCTCGTCTATGCGATGCTGCTACACCCCGCCACGCCTGAAGGCCCCGTACAGTATATGACCAGAAAGTCCGAGACTGGACCGGTCGCTGAAGGGGAAGAGGCCTCGGTGCGCCTGCAGTGGAAGCCCGCGACCAAGTCTGCGCTCAAGAAGGCCACCAACCTCGTCGAGCAAAGGAAGAAGAAGGCGCTCAAGGAGAAAGAGCTCGCTGTCAGGGAGAAGGAGGAGTCTGAAAAGCGCAGGCTGGTGCTAGAGGAGGCGAAGAAGGTCGTCATCAAGGAAGACGAGGCGCTGCCCAAGCCTGTCAAGATCAGGTTGAATGAGAGGGACCCCGCGGTCGTCAGGCCTCGAGCCGAAGGGGATGAGCAGCCTGGAACTCGCGTGCGCGTTGTCGGGAGGGTGCATCGTCTACGGACGCAGAAGGATATGATGTTCCTGACGCTCTCGGATGGATATGGGCTGCTTCAGTGTGTCTTTACGGGAGACCTGACCAAGACCTACGATGCGATGACTCTTACGCTCGAGACTTCGCTGGCCATCCATGGAGAGATGCGGGCTGTACCCGTCAAGCAGCATGCTCCCGACAACCGCGAGCTGCACGCAGACTTCTTCCAGATCATCGGTCGTGCGGCCGGTGACAAGGAGGCCATCACCACGCGCGTGGCCGCAGATGCCGACCCGCAGACCCTCCTCGACAACAGACATCTGGTGCTACGTGGAGAGACCTCTTCATCAGTGCTCAAGGTCCGCGCTGCCGTCGTACGGGCCTTCCGCAAGACGTTTGAGGAGAAGCAGATGCTCGAAGTCACCCCTCCAGCCATGGTGCAGACCCAGGTCGAGGGAGGAAGCACCCTGTTCGAGTTCAACTACTACGGCGAAAAGGCCTACCTCACCCAGTCCTCGCAGCTCTACCTGGAGACCTGCATTGCTTCTCTGGGTGACGTATTCTGCATCTGTCCGTCATTCCGTGCTGAAAAGTCCCTCACCCGCCGCCACTTGTCGGAATACACCCATATCGAGTCAGAGCTAGACTTCATCACCTTCAACGACCTGCTCGACCACATCGAGGAGATAATATGTCGTGTCATTGACATCTCGCTGGCTGATCCGCAGATCGCCGCGTTTGTCAAACAGCTCAACCCGGACTTTAAGGCGCCATCTCGTCCCTTTAGACGTATGCGCTACAGTGACGCCATCGAATGGTTGGTTGAAAATGGCATTCACAATGAAGAGGGCAAGCCGCACTCGTTCGGTGATGATATTGCCGAAGCTGCCGAGCGCAAGATGACCGATATCATCAACCAGCCTATCCTACTCACTCATTTCCCGGCCGAGATCAAGGCGTTTTACATGAAGAAGGACCCCGAGGACCCGCGCGTTACTGAGTCCGTGGACGTGCTCATGCCAGGTGTTGGCGAGATTGTCGGCGGAAGCATGAGGATGGACGACTGGGATGAGCTCATGGGCGCGTATAAGAAGGAAGGGATGGATCCCACCCCGTACTACTGGTATACCGACCAGAGGAAGTAAGTCACCCTGACATATGCATTAATGCAACCTAAACTAATTGTGATCAGATACGGTACCTCTCCACACGGAGGATACGGACTTGGTCTTGAGCGATTCCTCGCCTGGATGTGTGGACGATACACTGTCCGAGAATGTTCGCTGTACCCCCGCTTCACAGGCCGATGCACGCCATAAACCCCCAGGGCTAGAATTTTTAAAATAAACGATAAAACATTAAACGATAAAAAGAGGAGAGTAAAAATGATAGACCAAGAATTAAAGAATTATGATGACGAACTGCATTGGTGAATGTATGAAAATAATGCAAATACCATTCATGACGTATGTGCGGGAAATGGTGTCTAGAAAACATGCTACCTTGTACTCCACCCATCCTTGAAAAAACATCATCTATCGCCGGAAAACAAGGCTTGCAAACAGAATATTAAAAAGTAAAATAAGAAAGAAAAGGCACATGCTTTGTAGACACCTCCATTGATGAAAGCAGCTCATTTAGACCGGACGGGCAATTGAGTCCACGCACTGCTGAGTTTGCTTGACGAATGATCCATCCGCAGATAGAATCGAAGGAGTAAGAGTTGTAGCCTTGGACTCTAACATGTCGTCCTGTAAGAAGGTGAATTTGTCCGCTGGGCCGTTCCCTGGTGGCGTCAGGGGGCTGTCGTCTGCCGAGACCACTGTTGCGGCGGGAGAGTGAGTTAAAGGCGGAACGTCTGAGGTCTCCTGGCAGCTTGCGCTGGTAACAGTGGCAGCTTTGTTGCTGTTGAATGCTGTTCCAGGGGATGTTGGCAGGGTAGGAGACGCCGGGCTGCTGTGAAGGAACTGGGAGAGATATCGGTATGCCACCGTGCATTGCACTGGCTTAGGTCGAGTTTGACGTGCGGCAGGCATCCTTGCTGGCTCCTGATGTGGGATGCTCAACTGCGGAAGGCTAGTGGAAAGAGATATTGTTGTGTGTGGCGTTGAATAAAGAAGCGCTGGAGCAGAGAGAGAGCCGACTCGCGCTCTCTTTGTTGCTGGGTATGACTCAGAGCTAAGCAGGACGGGAGAAAAGAAGGAAGATGTTGCATGCGAAAAGAAGATGGTCCTGTATGGGGTTGAAAGAGGCTTTAAAGAGTCCTGATTTCGGCACCTGGAGAATCAAGAAGAAGAAGAAAGGAGAGGTAGAATAAGCAAACCTGAACCCGGCAGGAGAGAAGAAATGCTCACCCACACACCCTTGATGAGATGTGAGGAGACTAGACAAGGTAGAATATCTTACCGCTGACTACAGTAAAGGAGTGAAGTGTCTGGGTTTGATATCAGTTTCTCACATGTAGCGCTGCAAGGTAGACATCGATTTGACAAGCGGTTAGCAAAGATACTACATTCTTTATTTGAACCATGTCATGCATGCATCATCTCATGATATCTTCCCCGCAAAGGCAAAAGAGAAAAAAAAGGCTTGTTCCATGTCAAGCAAAATTGGCACGGCGCCGAGGACGAGGATGGAGAGGGAGAGAGAGGCTTGTAGAGGGAGGACAGGATAGAGACGCCTTCATCCATACCAGTACTGGCGAAAGCAGGTGGCCATCTGCGCTGCACGCTCCTCTCCCACCCCCGTCCCCAGCAGCCGGTGGGATCTTCAGTTCAAATCCTGGGGAATATCCTTCCCTCTGCCCTGCCCTCTTTCTCCTGATGCGCCGTTTAATCGCGGGCCCTCGGGCTTGGGTGCAGGCGGCGACCAGAGCCAGGCCGGTGCTGGGCTCCTCTGGTCTCCTGCTGGTCTCCTGCTGGTCTGCTGCTGATCTCCTGGCAGGCAAAGACAGATAGTAAGGAACAATGTAGATGTATAGTGTATGGTGTAGAGAAAAAGTAGAGGCAAAGCACCGTATTTAAAAAAAAGTAAAAGGCCAGGGATAGCGTAGGGCCGTAACTGCGTGGTGAGGCGGTGTAACGAGGCCTCGCCCAGTGCTGAGTCACCCCCGGGAAAAAAAAAGAATAAGGACTTCGAGCTAGTCCATCGAGACAAAACAAGAAAAAGGGGGTCGTGGCTCTTCTCCTGAGGATCGGATGCTGAGGACCAGCCCCGGTGAGACAGCCTATGGTAGCCTCTCCCTGCGCGCGGCGAGGGTTCCGGCGCCAGATCGAGTCCTGCACGTCACCGAATTTCGGTCCTTTTTCGGTCTTTGTATAGGCAAATATCGCCCGTTTGTCCTCATCGTCGACCCTTTTTTGGTCCCCCTGATGGCCGTGATGTGTCAGGAAATGACTTCTGGTCGCGTGACGCCCCGAACCCGACTCTATCCGGCCGAAAAAGGAAAAAAGGGTCGAAGAGAATAAGCCGGAGGAGTGGAGGAGAGGGCCAAGGGAGTAAAAAAGAAAGGAAGACGACGACGAGGAGGAGGAGGAGGAGGCAGAAGAAGAGCTCTCCGTACGATGGCAAAGTAGATTCAACGCCGACGCTAACATGCATTTCATAAAAGTACAAAAATATATGCCTTGGCCCTGGGCTTACTTCCACCGTGGGTCTACGGTCATTTGCCGGCAGCAGCAGTCGTGTTCTCGGGAGTCGCAGTCTGTTTACCATCGCCCTCTCCAGGCCCAAACAGCTGTTGTGGTGGAGCGGCATTAGGCGCAAGGAACCTCTCCGGTACTCCTCTGGCTCCTACCCCGATGGGCCCCACGAAGCATCCAAACGTCCCGCTCCATGCATATCGATATGCCAGCACTTGGCGGATTTCACGGTACGCAAGGGAATTTGAGTAGGGGATGCCGGTCGTCGGGTCACGATAGCGGGCTGGGCGAGAGGTAATGGGACAGAATTCAACTTGGGATCCTACATGTCATTGTTAGTTTAACGTTCGAAATATGTGTTTGGGACAGGGAGGGATAATAAATTAAAAATGACGTACTTGGAAGCTTTACAGGCTTCTTTGGGTTGTATAGGACACCGACGTCACTTCGTTCGGGGGCGGTAGAGGCGTCAAAGTTGTCTAGAACGATGCAAGTGCGGGAAGACCGTTCAAGACCTGGTTTAGACTGGCCTGGCTTCTCTTCCGGGGTCGTCCCTTGTTGCATGACGGGCCCTTGTTCTGAGGGTGCAGCTTGTTCCAGAGACACAGCTTGTTCTGCAGCTGTATCGGTAGCTGGCTCTTTTTCCAGGGCTGGAGCGGGAGGCGTATTCTCGTTTAGTTGGACAGGCGTTTCTGGCGCAGGTAGAGTAGGTCTCGATGTGGCAGCGTCGGTCATCTCGGTGTCAGGACATGCTGGAGCTGTGGTTTCTTGCATGGATGCGTATAGATGGATTCCATTCAGGAATGAACCAGGTTCCTCTGGAGCTTGCTGGCCATCGTTTGGAGGAGGGTTTGGCTGAACTGTCGCTAGATCCGTAGTTTTCCTCGACTCCTCAGCTGCCTTGTTGACGTCTGGTACAGCTGATGCCCCTTCACGGTTCGCATCGCGTCCTTTCTTCTTACGACCGTTGTCAGCATCGGCGGCCTGTCGAAACGTTTTAACCCCCACCATCGCCAACTTCTCATTGATCCATTTCGCAATCCCACTCCAGAATGTGATCACGGGGCCCTCCAGCCGTCGATTGTGAAGCGCCTCCATCTTCAGCCTTCGTTCTTCACCCCTCTTCTCCTCCATCTCCTCCCACCGACTTAGACTGCCGAAATTCAACCTTTCGGTCTTCTCGGCTTCAGCAAGACGGTCAGCCTGCGTCATTTGCTTCGGCTTCACTTTTTCCTTGCGTTTGGCCGTCTCTTCCATCGTGGCAATGAGTTGGACTCGTTTCTGTTCGCTGCGTTTGAGCCGAGCGTGGGTCTGTACTCTGTTCTGCATCGTCTGACGACGAGACGAAGCCCGTGTAGGTCCATCATCTGCCGCAGGGAGCCAGGAGATACGCTCGGATTTCTTCCTGTGTCTTGGAGCCGGTAGTGTTGATGTTCGTGTAGGCAAGGTCGGATCTATCTTGACCTTTTTCTTGCGTAGGGCTGGCATTCGGAATCCTTCCTGCTGTGCCGTTCGTTTCTTCGCGCGTTCAGCTTTCTCCTGCCGTTCTAGCTCTTTTTCTCCTTCCAGTTCGTCGTTACCAGTAGCAGCAGGGCCTTGGTCTCCTTCATCAGAGGACGACGAGTCGAGTTCCATATCATCCGCGGCCGCTGCACCTCCGCCTTCCTCCTCATCGTCTCCAGACTCAAACTCCTCGTCATCTTCCTCCTCTGCGAATATACGAGCGAGTTCGTCATCAGCCTCCGCGTCGAGAAGCGTGCTCATAAGACGACCGGCCGTTGATCGTCGCGCTCGACCAGTCGCGAGGGGTTCGACATAGAACTCATCTTCTCCGCTGCCATCTTCGGGGTCGACTGGGGGTTCCGCCATGGTTAGCTGCCGAATCACATCGCTGGGGGGGCTTCTCCGTAGGTTCTAGGGACGACCTTCTATCCCCTTAGTCCATCAGCTAGCGCAAGGGAAGTTCCAGAAGGATTGCGTTGTGGCCTGCAGGAAGCAGCAAGTCAACTTTTTTGCTCGCGTTTCTTCCCGCCATAAAGTGAAAGTGAAAGAGCTATGGCTTATGTAATAGTTAAGGCTTAGGTAATCCACCACTTTATCTTGACTTTAACATTTTATATCAACATCAAAAGAAGAAGTGAAGGATGAAGGATGGTATTTAGTTGTCTCTTTAGGCTGGTCTTGGGTGAACTGCTTCGTTTCTGACTATGAATACGAAACCCATGGTTGCGCTGGGCGCGATTTGTCACGCTTGTCTTCCTCTGGGGCGAACTCCGTCCTATCCAGAGTGCATCCTCGTATGCCAGAACTAAGGCTGAGGCTGATGCGGATGCGAGTCGGGAATACTGCGAGCTGACATGCTAAGTTTACATTCACGAACCCGGAACCGTCGGCGATCCTTATCTTCCTAACCAAGTTCTCTGTCAGTTTCGTCTCGGATGGTCGCTGGTTGCAAATCAAAGTCGTAGCGGCACTGCGTGGTGTAGGAAAATGCAGCGTATAATTTACGTCAGAATTATGAAACAGACATGTCAGGCTTGTTGAACTACCATGGTTTCATCCGCTTCCGAGGACTGGCTGTGCGAGCTGGATCCGGGTACCTGCATCGGATGACACCAACCTCTCGTTGTCCGCCTGCGTTTGTCCTATCCTGCCAGCTAATATAACCATCTTCAAGGAACAGACAGACAGGTGTTTCGACGATCTGACCAACGCTGAGTTGGAGCTATGTTTGAGCTATCCGCCCACCAACACGCAAGAGGCATCGCTCCAGGCACCGGATGTCCCTGACTTTCCCTTATCAGGCTCTAGCGGTAATTAAGACCCATGGCCCAACCCACCGCGGCCGGGATGATGATGTGAGGAATTTTCCCTATCTGCATCGCCCAGGAGGTTTGCCCAAGATGTTGCGCGCCAGGGCCAATAGGGAGGGAGCGCTGGCTGGCCGCCGCCGCCAACCTCCTGCCAGGCTGCTCCTGAATTGAACCAACACTGTGGATACAGCCTGTTCGTTACGGTTGCTGTGCCTTTTTCATGCTGTACAACGGGGTTCACCACATGGCTCTCGCGCCGGTGCTCGTCTCGCTCGTCTCCTTGCAGCCTGTTCTGTGTCGCCTCCACGCCAGGTTATGCTGCTCTGTTGCCTCCGTGCTCCCTGTGCCTGGCGGCCAAGCGCCCATCCCTGGTATTTTATCGTATCGAGGCAGGTACCAAATACCAGTCCGGGGTGCAGACGGGCGGGCGGTTTGGGCGGTTCCTGTGTGTAATTTTGGTAATCGCAATACGACTAGTCCCCATCCACCCTTTCTTGGTGCTTTGCTCTCTCTTTCTCTCTTCTCTCTTTGCTTCTCCCTTTTTTCGCTCGTCCTTCTCCCCCCTTCTTCTTCGTCCTCCTCTTCTGCCTCCTCTCTTGCTCGCTCGCCTTGCCAGCAGCTTCGTTCTTCTAGTTTCTCGCATTTTATTTCACCTTTTTCTCATTCATTCCTTACCGATCCCTTTTTTTACTTCCCTTCGACGTCTCCTTTTTTTTTTCTCTCTCTTCGATTCTTGCTTGTTTTGGTTGCATTATCAGAATAATACCTATAGTAAAACTTGCCCTTTCTCTGTCTCTCTTTCATCCTTTCATTAATAACTCTTCCTCCCTTTATATATCTTTGCATGTCCGCCTAATCTTACGTGAAACAGCAAGTTATATTGGCCGCCCTGACCCTGCGCTGGGTACTGAACCCGGAATCCGATCGTTGATCCGAGTCTAGTTCCTTTGGCTGTCGCAGCCCATTGGTTTCCCAGCCGGACGATTCCTGAATCCCTGGGAGAATAAACGACATCGACTACCAGACCGGCATCCAGACATAGGGGGCTGAAAGATTGAAGTTCTCGTTTTCGAGCGCGAGGCTACGTCGACTTGTTGGCTAGTCTCTCCTCGCGAAAATATCCTGTATGGAACCTGGCTGACCGTTATATATACAGACACAGGGCAGCGAGAAACCGTTGCTACGGCATAATACTAGCATACCGTTTGTGGTACTTGTCATTGATATATATATCTAACGGCCCGATAAATCTTTCAAAACGGCGGTACTACCTCCCCTCAACCAGGACACTACCGTCCTTCCCCCTTACCTCCTCGCCATGCAAGCGATTGACGGCGGTCGTTTGATGCAGCCTGGTTCTAAAGTCTCCAACAACGGAACTGAATCGACGGGCTTCTCTCACAACGCATACGCATCTAATCAACACCTAGGCTTCACCGACCGTAACGCCCGGAGGGCCAATATCCCCGCCATCAACACTAATTCGGCATCCTCGCATTCCAAAGAACAGCTCCCTTACAACACCCAATTCGATATGAATTTCGCACCGCTGCTCCCATCCCAGCTCCTCCTGGGTAGCCCTTTCCAGCCAGGGACCCCTTCTGCCTTCGCCTCTCCGCAGTTTGGAACTTTCCCAGGGTTCTCTCAGGCCACCCAGAGCGTTGGTCAGAATCATCAAAATCAGCTCAACAGCCCGACACAGGCCCAGCATGGTGCTCTATCGCCTCAGATGTACCAGAGCTTGATGTCTCCTGATGGCATGGGAAGTTCTCAGTTGCTAGGTGGTCCTCATTCGCCTATTTCTGGGCTACCAGGATTTGCCAACGCATTTGCCCCCAGTCCACAACTTCAGTCTGGACACGGTATACTGTCAGGTACCAGCCGAACCGTATATCTGGGCAATTTGCCTCCAGAGACCACCTCCGAAGAGATTTTGGGTCATGTTCGAAGTGGTCAGATCGAGTCCGTTCGTCTTCTCCCCGATAAGAACTGCGCGTTCATCTCTTTCCTGGATAGCAGCTCTGCCACCCATTTCCACTCAGATGCCATTCTGAAGAAGCTGTCAATCAAGGGCAACGACATAAAGATCGGATGGGGCAAACCATCGCAGGTCCCCACGTCAGTTGCACTTGCTGTTCAGCAGTCTGGTGCGTCAAGAAATGTATATCTTGGAAATTTGCACGAGGATGTAACCGAGGAGGAACTACGTGAAGAGCTTGGAAAGTTCGGCCCAATCGATACCGTGAAGCTCGTAAAAGAGAAGTCGATTGGCTTTGTCCACTTCTTGTCTATCAGCAATGCGATCAAGGCAGTCACTCAGCTTCCTCAGGAGCCAAACTGGCAACCGCCTAAGAGGGTATACTATGGCAAGGATAGATGTGCCTATGTATCCAAAACCCAGCAACAGAATGCCGCACAGTACCTTGGGATCGCGCCTGGGTACGCGCACATTCTGAACTCCGCCGATCGTGATCTCATCTCGAACGCCCTAGCACAGCAATCAGTAGCCGCTGCCGCTGTGGCAACCACCGCAGGAGGTGTGAACAACCTTGGAAACAGGACTGTTTACCTAGGCAACATTCACCCCGAAACCACCATCGAGGAGATCTGCAACGTTGTCCGTGGCGGTTTATTGCATCACATCCGCTATATCCCTGACAAGCACATTTGCTTCGTCACCTTCATTGACCCAACGTCTGCTGCTTCATTCTACGCTCTCAGTAACATCCAGGGCCTAATGATCCACAACAGGCGGTTAAAGATTGGATGGGGCAAACATTCGGGAGCACTACCACCGGCCATTGCATTGGCGGTTAGTGGTGGCGCATCTCGCAACGTTTATATCGGCAACCTAGACGAAACCTGGACTGAGGAACGTTTACGCCAGGACTTTTCAACATACGGTGAGATCGAGCTGGTCAACGCGTTGAGAGAGAAGAGCTGTGCGTTTGTTAACTTCACCAACATTGCCAACGCCATCAAGGCAATTGAAGGAATGCGAGGATCAGAGGACTATAAACGATTCAAGATCAACTTTGGGAAAGATCGTTGTGGCAACGCGCCCCGTCAGGTTAACAATAACCAGCACAACAATCGTATGGATGGTTCCAGCAACTCCGTTAATGGGAATATGCAGTCAGGACAGAACGGACAACAGTCGAGCCCGACTCGACCAGCTCTATCCCCGGTCACTGGCTCCTCCGGATCGCTCTCACAAAATGGTCAAAGCAGGCACCCTCTACACTCGATTGCAAACCCTGCTTCCATCATCAACACGGGAAGCAACAACCCCTTGACTCTCTACCTCAACCAAGTCTCTCAACAGCAACAACAGCAGCAACAACAAAACCGTGAGCAGGAGCCCCGCATAGGCAACTCGATGCAATACCCCTCGCTCCAGCAACAGTCTCAAAACTACGGCTCGTCCCAGAGCAACCATAGCCACAACCACAGCCATAGCCACTTCAACGGAAACGGCAACGGAGTGACGGATAATGGTGCTCCTGGAGAGTCTCTTCTTCAACACAAGTCCTCTCTTAACGGGTTGTTGAACGTTTCTAGCGCCTCGAGCGCCGCCCAGCAACAGCACAACTCGTCAAGCAACAACTTGAGCGTTCCGCGTGCGCAGCATTCCAGAACTGTTAGCTTGCCATCCTTCTCGCAAGAGCGTTTTGGACAAGGCCCTCATTCACACATTCCATCCCGGTCAGGCATGAATCATCAGGCCCAAGGTAGCTTCTCTGGCTTTGGCGGGCTAGGAGGACTGAACCATAGCGGGTTTGGTGGCCTCTCTATCACCAACGAGGGATCCCTCCCCGGATGGGCCGAGGAAGAGATTGGAGCCAAATAACTCTTATTTCCTCACTTACTTCATTCATACCAGCTGTATTAATTTAAACTATCTTTACCTTTTCTTTTTCGTTTTTGATTTATCTATCTTTTTCTTTTTCCTGGAACTCATTTTGTATGCATTTAACTCCATGTCTTGTGTGTTTTTTTGACTACCGTCTTACCCTAATTATTCATTTTGCCACTCAATATCCCTTTATAATATGTCACTCTTCCTTTTTGTTTGGATGCTATTCCCATGTTTGATTTTCTGTTCACTAATTCTGATACGCACCCAACATCAACCTCTATACTGAACTTTTAATGCGCTTCACAACAATCATGTACCTTCACTTGTGACAGCGGTTTTAGGGTCATGCTTCGTTTCTGGCTGGTTGGAATAAGAGGAGGGAGATAATTCAGTTGCAAATACATCGCTCATGAGCCCATCACCTATTTCATTATACCTCCTGCCTGATTCTTGTTTCCCGTTGCGTGCATTTCACCCGCCCAGCTCGCCGCATTTCGCGCTGCTCTTCCTTTGTTAACTCTTCGTCTTTTTCTTTACTCGTTCGTTTTTGGTTCTTTGGTTCTTTTACTTTTTTTTTTAACGACGCTCCTAATTGATCAAATACCCCCAACACTGATCAACCTACCTAATAATCCCCTGAAAATGATGTGGGCGAAGCTAGATAACGTGGAGATCGGATGGATGTATAATTAATAGGCTCCCAAGGGCGGTCGAGGAATGGAAAAAAACATTTATTTACGGGAACTTATATAATATAATCAATTTTTATACTGCTTGCTTGATATTCATCTCTGTTCTATTTTCTCCAGTAACTTCTTGACCAAGTGTTGTCCACGTGACTTGAGTGGTCAACCTCTTTCTCCCGCATCTTTGTATCAAAAACTAACTTGATCACACTGAGGAGAACTGAGGAGACAGGCAACCCTTTGCAGAACCTGTTAATGCCCACCAAGAGGTTACCTTGCTGATAACTGCTACTATCTTTGGTTAGCTTCAGTACTTGGTCGACTACAAATGTCTCTCCCGCCTGAACGAATATGTATCAAACGTCGGAGGGAGGATGAGCCTGTCGAAACACTATGTAAGTGCTCCCATCCCAGGATGCTCCATGTTCAGTCACTTGCCCCATTATATCCCTGGATATATATGAATTTACCCCCTTCCTCGCTATATATTCTTACCTTTAGTTGTGATACCCAACACTAACAATTACACCCCTCACTTTGCGTGTTGTTAACATCTGTGCAGATATTCAATCAGATATCCATCAGCCCAAAAGGCGATTTACAGACTACGTGTTTCAACGAGTTGTTCTACATGATCCTAAAGCTGGCAAAGGGGATACCTCAAGTGGTGATTCTACGTCTGGGACTCCTGCAAAAGGCCTTGTCAATGGCAATCGTGCCGTAAGCGTCCACAGCACTAGAGCTTTAACGTCTGGGAATGCAATAAGCAGTTCCGGGATTCCTATCATATCAACTCCATCAACGCGTGGCGATGGAGTTAAAACTAAACAACAGCGGCCCAAGACCCCGGATCGAGAGGAGCACGACGCCACTGACCATGAGTCGGCTAGAAGCGACTCACCATCGCTTGCTACTCTATCCCATGTTCCTAGAGTTATATCCCCTACTAAAAGGTCGTTAGCAGCGGCAACTGGTGGCCCATCGGTGCGCCGTTTTCACCTCGAGGCACCGGTTAGTGCAGATGATCTGGAGGACACTTTAAATGTACTTCATAGGGTTGGCGGGGGAATTCAAAAAAAAAGGTTGCGAAAATCATCCGGTTATCGGCCTGTTATTGTGGAGAAAGTTGCGAGCAAGAAGGCCCTCGGGAAAACGTCCGCGCTCTCGAAAGAAAGTGCCACAGAGCTACTTAATGAAACAGGCGAAGCTACGTGTACGGGACGCCAAAACAACGCTGCAAAACGCCTTGCTGTGAATGAAGAGCAAGATGGCAGAGAAAATAAAGAATCATATGAGTTTTCATCCCAAATAAGCAAGGGAGGTAGGAAAGGAGAATCAATATTTGAAGATCCAAGCACATGGGATCATGAATCCGATGATCTTGCAAACGAACTAGCCCGGATTGCCCTAGAAATGACAAACGATATCGAGCCTTCTAATAGGTCTGCTCAGGCGTCCGCAGCCGCTCAAATACGCCCAACTCCGCAGAAACGACCCCTCAAATATAAACCGCGGCTGCCTAAGGCACCTCGTGCAGCAGCTCATCAAGATATTATCCATGATGAAAATCCCGTACGACTTGATAGCAGCTCAGCTGGGCCAGATGCAGATGCCATGGATCCGGTGCTCACTGGAGCTGATACCAATAAAGCCCAAGATACACCAATATCTGAAGCTCAAGAACAACCTATAGCGTCCGAGATGGATGAAGACTCTGATTCCGGTTACGTTTTTGACGAATTTGTGAGACGGCCTGTGCATGATGTTGTAGCTGACCCAAGCGTCGAGTATTTCAGAGATGGTAAATGGATCGAAGGGCACGAGGTCCCGAAGGATGTTGGTGTTGTTGTCATTACACAAGATGATTCGCACTTTTGGGATACCATTGCGGAAGATGAGGATGAAAAGGACTGGGATACGGAGGATGAGGATTCAAACGGTGAGCTCCCAGTTCTATTCTTTGTCGCTATATAACACACCACTTATATATGCCTTAACTACAGCCGAGGATAACCCTGCAACCGAGTATCCTGACGAGGACCTCGATTTTGACGACGAGTATGATGATAATAACGCAATTTATCGACGTTTCCGCGTAAATGCATCAGATGATGAGGAGTATGATGCTGTAGAGTACGACCAATATGGGTATCGTGCTTATAATAGCAATATGCCTGATGATAGCGAGTCTGATGATTAAAGTACCCATGAATGATAATGGAGCGTGGTTATTTGGTTGCTGAATTATATTACAATTATACAGTATCCCATGTTGAGGGCCTCGACAATGGTAGAAATATTCATTCACTAAAGTCCACCTATAGTTCCCTCGGAGGAATCTATCATCAATTATGGAATTGTTGGGTTGCTAACAATTTAACCGCGGGTTACGCGTTGTAAAGGCAGTAGAGTAGCAGTCAATGCGTGCAATAATGGATCACTACAGGAGTGACATCTTTCATAAAAATAACTAAAACCATTCTGATTTTAGAAAGGAAGTGCATGTAACATAATAATAGACCTACGGAATGGTTTACTTTAAAATCCAAAATCAGCTAATTTTTCAAGGTCTCCCACGAAATCCCCGGTTTCAAAATATTCCCACTGCTTTCCTGCAAGTGTATCCGTCAAGTCTTCGTCGTCCGGTTCACTCACGTCTGGAGCCTTATCGCCATCTTTACCTTGCGGAAGCCGAACCCCTTGGTCCCACTTGAAGAAGTTACTCTTATCCCAGGTCTCCTTGACACGTCGAAGCTCTTCGCGGTTATCACCGAAATATGCCCTTTCATGGGTGTCATTCGTCATTGCTCCATCGGGGAAATTTATAAACGCGGCCTCCTTATTTAGGGAGAAGGGTCGCAGTCGCTTCTTGACTTTGCCTAAGAAGCCTCTCATGTCCCTCTCCATCCACTTGTCCTCCCACTCTACCGTGACATATGTGTGATACACAGCCTCACGCCAGAAGAAGGCTGAATCCGAGGGTCTCCTTTCTGTCGCCTTGCCCCCTGTATGAATCCAAGTGACTAGGAACTCAACCCGTTCCCCTGCATATAGGTCCCGGAAATCTTTCATCTCCTCCCGGATTATGGCCGTCACTTCATTGATATTCTTGCTATCATTGTCGAAAACAAAAGAACTGTAGATGCTATAGGTCCTGTTGGAGGGGAATGCTCTTGTGGTTTCTTCTGACCACTGAGCCACGAGCGTCTCGTGTAGGAAACGGGTGGACTTTTCGGGCAGGGTACGCCGTTTGAACTGTTTTACCAACTCTGGGTCTTTGATGTATTCGTCGATAACCCCATCGAATTGTTCCTTGTTACCATCATAGTAGAAAAGGAACCGGACCCCATCCCCCGAAGTCTCCCGGAGGTCACACATCCAGGTGCTATCAATGGTCATCTCCTTGGGCCATTTGATCGAATAGAAATCGTTCATGGTGGTCATGAACTCGTCTGTGGTCCCTGATTTGGGGAACCATTGGTATCTCCCAGCTACCACAATACCATCCTCGTTCTGTAGTTGCTGGACCTTCAGCTTCATCTTCACTAATACGCCAAAGTTCCCACCACCTGCGCCACAGAGTGCCCAGAAGAGCCTGCCTTCCTTGGAGGTCGGTGCATGGCTGTCCTTGACAGTAACCATATCTCCATCTGCGGTCACAATGGTGGCCTCCTGCAAAGTGTCACTCCCCATCCCGAAGGTCCTTGTGAACGGACCGAGGCCGCCTCCCAGTATGAAACCGCTTACTCCTACAAAAGGACATCGCCCTCCATTGATGATAAAACTCTCGTGTCGCCCGTTTATCAGTGTCTTATACACATGGCCCCATTGGCAACCAGCGTCCATCGTCACAGTCTTTGATCCCATGTCCAGCTCGACTTTGTTCATCTTCTTGAGGTCCAGCGATATGCCTTTGAAGGCTGTGGAATGCCCTGCATAAGAATGGCCGCCACACTTTATAGTGATACTGAGGTTCTGAGATCTCGCTTGCTTGACAATAGCTTGGACATGAGCAGCTGTCTCAGGCTGGATCACACAATCGGGCCTTGAGAAACGGAACAGGAGATTGGGGGTCGCGACAGAACGCTCATACTCTTCCTCTCCAGGCTCGAACACTGGTATTTTCTTGGATCTGAGGGACCTGATTGCCTTCTCCATGGTGGAAAAAGACACAGGACTATGGGCTTTCCGAAATTAGAGACCCTCTAGCTCTTTTGCAAAGCTCGTTGTCTGCCTAGACAAATCGCTGCAATAATTGCACATTTCCTATGTGTAAGAATTACACCTCGATGCTGGCCACTTCTGCATAATATAGCCATTCTATTATTGCACTCGTGATACCAGGTCATTGAACGAAATAAAAGAGGAAAAGATGCGGGGTATAGATGGTACCGGCAAGTGGCCGAAACCCCTTGCATTCAGCTCTCTCCCTCTGTTTCGGATTCAATATCGCCAGGTAGGAGCATGTCACTAGCCAGGGCATTTGACTTGTGCCCGGGTTTAGCCAGTAGAAAGTGATATTTCCGTTCGACGCGGGGGTCGCCTCACCATGGCAGCAAGGCACGCATTCATTTGTCGACATGTATATAACCACCACACAGCAGCGGGTCGGACCGTTCAACCCCGCGAAGGCAGAAAGAAGCGAGCGACTTGTTCAAGCACCCATGACCTAGATACCAGTCCGTTTTCAAATTGATAACTCTAATCTTAATGGGAGGTGTGGACAAGGCAGCCAACGGCTTTATGTCTCGTATCCTATGGGGAATAGCCGGAATCAAGGGGATTTAACGTCATCCTTGATAAGGCGTAGCCGGAAAATTGATAGTCACTGGTAGGTTGGGTATTGATGCGGACGGGTTGTGGCCCAACATCTACAACCCCTTAGAGCCAGCAACAATCCATCCATCTCAAATAGCGATAGGGGTGTGGCTCGTATATCGTGATCATCATCTCCCTCGTCATGGATCTCTTGGTTGATTGGGGGTTGGGGAGAAAGCTGCCACGTCGAAGATTACTCTTTCAGGCGTCTGGTACTTGGGTGGATGTATAAATAGGCATATATTGCTGGCCGCGATGCTCTTCTGAGCCAGCTGAAACAAATTGAAATCGTTGTCCTGGCCTAAAACACGCACGAACTTATGAGATTTTAACCAAAACCTACAGCCTTATCATGGGAATTCACGAAGATGCTCGGCAGGGAACCCTCTTAGGGAGTAAGCTTGCCGATTATATCAAAAGCAACCCGAACATAATCAATGAGCAAGACCCTGAGGGAGGCCTGACGCCATTGGCAGCAGCCACGGTTGGGGGATATACTGAGGTGATCAAACAGCTCCTCAAAAAGGGGGCCAAGGTAGAGGTCCTCTCCAGAGATGGCGAGACTCCGCTCCTCCTTGCAGCCTGGAAGCTCAACAATAATCGCGCTCGAATCATCCAGCTTCTCCTTAAGGAGACCCCACCTGACGTTGTTGACACGACCTGCTCTGCAGCGGAGAACAACACGCCACTGATTTTTGCCGTCATGAAGAGGGATGTTGAGTCCATCAGACTGCTACGAAGGGCCGGGGCTTCTGAGACCATACCGAATAAGGATGGTATCAGTGCTGAAGAAATGGCTAAGAACGCCAAAGAAGAAGCCGAGGAGAATGAAGATAGGAACGAGGAGGAGAAAGCTAAGGCCGTCATTCGCGCACTCAGTCCAGAAATGGAGAAGGAAGGCCTTGCAAAGATCACTTCTATGGTTGTTTCGTTCCTCAATTTCGTTGTCGCCTGGGTGAACAATACTGCCAAAGGAGTCGTCCGCTTGCTGTACGGGCTGGACCCCGAGCTAGATGAAGATCTTAACAAGGCATGTAACAAATATTTTGCCAACATCACAGGGGTAAATACCTTCGCTAATTCAAAATCATAGAAAGTGAACGGCCCCGAGAAGCCAAGCAAGGCGAAATTCGTAAAAAATGTCGACAAATTCATCAAGGACACCCCACTAGAGCGATTTTTCAAGAAGAAGAAGACATACATACAAGAGCTGGCGCAGAAGGGGGTGGAACTGGAAAACGACAAGAGCACACCCCTCGGCAACAAAGATCTTCTGCCCAAAACCATCAAGGTGTCCTTGCATCAGCAAGTTATTTATTGTGGTAAGATCCTCGAATTTTAGGAGTCATATAAACGCACAGCCCCCTGTTCGCCCAATTCTTACAATGGCCGTTTAGATGACAGCTCCTCGATGAAAAGGGAGGGTCGCTGGGAGTCCCAGAAAAGCCTCGTCGATCGTATCACCAGGGTTACCACCAAAATCCTCCCCAAGGGCGAAGGCGTTGCACTGCGCTTCATCAACCAAGATGTAGACGACTCCCCAAACCTGACCCAGGAGAAGATTACGGAAATCCTCAAACCGATGAAATGGGCGCCGAATGGAAACACGGAGATAGGCACATACTTAAAATCTAAGATCTTGGAGCCGATGGTGTATAGCAAGCTTGAGCCGAAGAGTTTCGACAAGCCTCTTCTCATCTCCGTCATCACTGACGGTATGCCTTCCGTTGAAGCAGACTCCGTATTTGCAGATGCTATCCTGGAGTGTGGTAATAAACTGGAAGATGCCGGGTACCCTCGAGAGAGTACGTATCTCAGGACCTTGTTGGTATTGTCATTTGCTGATCGTATCAAATTCCAGGCGTGAAGTTTCTCGTTGGCCAGATCGGGACTGGGGCTCAGGCTGCAGCCTTCCTTGAGAGAGTAAGAAAGAATGAGCGCATAAAGGACTTGGTATTTTGCACTTCAGGTAGGCTTGTTGCCCAGCCCATGTGCTATACCATTTGCTCATATCATATACTAAACAAATGACAGACCAGCTGGATGCAAGACTTAAGGAATTCCGCGACAACGAGTGGGATCTCGATAGATGGGTGAGCGCTACCCCCAATCCTTAGGTCTGGGCCTTGTCGCTGGCTTGAGTGTTGCTAACGCGTACCATCTAGCTAATTGAGACCTTGTTCGAGCCACTTAAAGATCGAGAAATCAAAAAGGACCAGTAGGAGTTTAGCTACTTGGTTTATTGGTGAAGCGCTGTGTTGCTTGTCTGATTCATACCTGTCGAGATATACACTTATACGGAATCAATGATATTTTGCCCTTGATATGATCCGAGCTTTGTAAAAAGGCCGTCATTAAATTCCACTGGGTTGCGCATTCAAAGCCAGCGATGAGCTTGGGGATCAACCATATGAACCAGATACGGCTTCCTGTCTCGTTTTCTCCATGCCTCCATTTATTGGTCGGAATATTGTGACTGCGCATCTCGAGGATGGGACGAGAATCCGATGCACAGTCTCATTTCTTCGTTTCTTAGCAAATAATTACACTTAGAGAAAGGCATTGGAGACGAAAACCCGGGGGCGAATTTACACTTACAACCATGCTGCCAGTTGGAGAGCCGTGACTGCACGACCGAGAATTCCTTGGACTTGGTTCTCCCATCAATGGGTGCTTCAGAATAGGTTGCTGCAGCCTCACAGACGGGAACTTTGTACGATCGAAATAAGAGCAAGGTCATCAGAGATAAAAATAACAATAAAGACGTTGCCGGTCAAAAAACGGGTTTCATCAACGAGCTCTCTGGAGCGTCAGAGCATATCGACGAAAAACCTTTAGAGGCGGAGTCACGTGGATAGGACGAGCGTCCACCCGTTCTGAACTCCAAAAAGCCAAGTTAATTCTAAATAATCTTCAGTTTAAGTCAGGTCATTATGGGCACGTCTCCGATTAAGAGGGAGGAAATTGATTCTGCTAAGTGGATTGTTGGTAAACGTGGAGCCTCGCATGGGGTCTATATCACAGAGTCCGGTACGGTGGTCAAATATGGACATCATGTACAAGCTGAACGAGAGGCTCGAGCGATGAGCTTTGTCTGTAGGGCCTGTCCGCAGGTTCCTGTGCCAGAAGTGCTTGGCTGGTGGGAAGAAGGAGAAGGTGAGGACCGCGTGGGACATTTGGCGATGTCGTTTATTCCGGGGGATATGCTCATTAAAAGTTGGCCGACCATGGATCAAATGCAGCGGGATAGTATCCTAAAGGATCTAGAGGAAATATTGCGTCAACTACGGACACTCCGTGCTCTGTCAACAGCTGTGATCGGTCCAATTGACGGTACGAGTCCCGCTGCCGATGTTCGAGGCAGCCATACTGAATATGGCGGCCCTTTTAAGGCTGAGTCCGACCTCAATGAATGGCTGGTCTCCCTAATACATCCGGACTCGACGCGGTTCTTCGGTTCATTCTATGTTGAAACAACCCGGAATAGTTTAATGAGTAACCACCAACTACGATTCACACACGGAGACCTCGGCATGCATAATATACTGGTTGACAAGGGGCGGATTACAGCGATTATTGATTGGGAGTATTCAGGGTGGTATCCGGAGTACTGGGAATATGTGAAAATGATTCAGTTTTCGCGGGATACGGTCTTCCGGTGTTTTGGGAGAGAGTGCTGGAGGGATGAGGAGGGGAAGCGGGTGGTTTATGATTTGGAGTTTGTGATTGATCAGATGCTGGATGGCCAGGCGAGAAATGGGCAGAGGGTTATCAAGCGTCCTCGATAGAAAGATAGACAGTTTGGCTTTTCGTCCAGTTGACAGCGGCTATCTGGCGCCTACAGCGGCTGGCGTATCCTTTGCACGTCTCCACTATTAACCGGCATAGAAACTCTAATCAAATTAAACGCGATGCATACACCCCCACATATTTAACTTCCGCGCGGTTATATACTCTATTAACAAGGTGGCGCGCTGGTATTTTATAAGCGCGCCTACCCGAATTAGTAAGTAGCCGCTTACCGTACCAAGAAATCTAATTGGCGGCGTCGTATGCGCTACGGCCTATAAACGCAGCTTAAGGTAACTAATATTTTGAAAAGTTTAAGCAGCCGGGAAAGACGGCAATATCTAGTAATAACATAACCGTCTATATTTTATCCTGTGAAAATGTGTCTAGACATGATTATAGGCCTGTGGATGCTTGCTCCGGAATGATCTTAAGTAAAATGTGCTGACGACTTCGTCCTATTTCAATCCTTACCAATTGTTTTCCTTGTTTTGCTTCACATAACTATAGCAAGACGGATGTAATCTACGCTCGGTGTAATTGGATGGTTCATTGAAAGGATCCTTGACTGAGTGTTCATATTAATGCTCTATATCAATCTAACGAATCTTCGGGGTCATTCAGGACTCAAAGGGGCCTAATTTACACGGCCAGTTCAGCCCATCGTACAGATATCAGCTACTGCTTGTTTTCCTCCGCAGCCTTCACTTTTGCCTCATAATACGTCATTGCTGCTTCAGCCTCGGCATAGTACTCCTTAATCAGGCGTGCAAGGCTAGGACGAGTCTCTAGCCTCTTAGTCCAGGCCGTCACATGCGGGAATTCCACCTCAGGGTCGAGTTTACCCTTCCAAACAATCATAGGCAGGAACATCTGCCAGGGGAGAAACGCCAGGTCCGCAAAGGTGCATTTATCGCCCACTAGATAGTTCCTTGGGCCCTTGCCGTCACCACCGTCTTCGCCGCCCGCAAGCCACTTCTCCAAGACCGTTACCACGCGGTTGATCTCATTGTAGTATCGGTCAATTGCGCTTGGAACTTTCTCCGGGTGAGATCCAACGAACCAGAAGTATTGGCCGTAATATGGTCCCTGTCCGGACATCTGGAAGTGAAGCCACTGGTTTGCAAGGTGGTATTCGTTCGTATCGTGCGGGAAGCTGAGTTTATGATCTTTGTCATACTTGTCGATGAGGTAGATAACGATTGCGCCCGATTCCCAAATCGTGAGGTCGGTGTTCGGGTCGTAAAGGGCGGGAGTCCGGCCATTTGGGTTAATTTTGGTGTATGGTGCTTGTTTTATCTCTTCTCTTGGAATCTTCTCGGTTTCATAGGGGATTCCGAGCTCTTCGAGGATAAGGGCAACCTTGAGAGGATTGGCGGGGAAGATGGCCCCGTAGAGCTTCAAAGGCTTGAGAGAAGACATGATTCGAGGTCTCTGGCGTAGACGCTTGTGTTGTAATTGATGGACGATGTTGTTGTTATTATGGTTGTTGTTGTTGGGCTAATTTGGTTATTTTCCTCTTTCCCTCGGTGGGGATTGACATCCCCTTATATGTTTCCATCCCTCGACTGCTCCGTCTTTGCATCGACAAAGTATCCGATCCATCTTGAGAGAGCTGACGTCGGACACTGTGAGGAGTTACAGCTCTCCCCCACGTTTCGTCCGTTGCAATCCCCTGTCTCACCCGCGAAGTCGTTTATCTCCGGTTTTCGTCCGTGATCTTCAACCACATTTATCAGCAACTTGCTTGGTTCGGCCTTAAAAGCTGCAGACTTCCGTCATCTTGCTCTCATGGTTGATAATAATATCAATATCATGCTTAGAAATCCAGATTATACACTCTGTACATCCTGTACGTACATGGTACCCTTGACCTATCCGCTTCCATGAAGAACGCCAGCGGACCAAAGAGACACCGAGTACCAACCCATGTACGATCAAGCTGGATGCGAGTGCATCCTTCGCGCGAGGGGATTATCAGTAGGCTCGTCCGCTAGTACATCATTAGCATTGACTTTACCTCACCGCACCTCCTTGTGCTATAATATTGGTGCGGGTTAAAGCACACATCTAATGGAAAGGACTGGGCATAAACTGCAACCGACTAGACAACAATGGAGAATTATAACTCATCACCCGGCATGATGAGACTTATACAACAACAATTTCCACCCTAGGGCCAGCTTTTCGCTCCTTAATACAAGGTACAGAGAGTTCGTTGTATAAACGTTGGTGATACTTACAGGTCATCACCAAGACTTCTTTGACTTCTGAGGGCTCTATTGAGACTCAAAGGTCGTCTTTTGGGTACAGCACAAACCCACGCCACCTACATTCTACACAGTAGTACCTCCCACTGGCAGGAGAGCTCACTTCGTAGTTGCTGGGCCTGGGTAGGGTTGAAATTAAGAGTGATGCCAGGCATATGTTCGCTTAAGGCACATCAAAATCACTAACTCCAACTGAGAGGAATATACGCAACACCATATTAGAAAGCAGAGTACTCAAGCCTAGGTTTCATCCACCTATACATGGGCCCTGTTCAGCCAGTACTAACAATTGAATGAAGAAGGCGTTTAGAAGGGAGTTTGATGTAGCCAACAGACGGGGTTGACTGATTGGTATGGATTGCTGTGGGTAGGATACTTGCATATACAGGCGGCTCATCCTTAACGCCACAGATCTGGCGACTTGGAGTAGTACAATTTTATGCACGTTTGCAATGGGAAATCTACGTTGTTTCATCTAGCGGTCTCAGCCGTCTCATTGTGGGACAAGCAAGCACTCCACAGATGTTGTACACGCTGGCAGGCCAGAGTAATAATAGCAATATACGCATGAAATAATTGAGTGGAGAATGAGGATATTTAGCTAGGATAATCGTTTTGGCCCCATTTACCTGTACAGTCGATAGGTGGCAGTTGCCACTGGTAAGAGCATCGGTATAGCGCCTTTCTCAAGCGCATATATCCAGGGAGTTAGCAGCTCTATAGACGTACTGTGTATACTAACTATGCAATACAATATTTTTATATACTAGCATGCTCAGATAACTAGTTATTCAGTTGCTCACCAAACCCAACCCTATCCCATCCCACCTGCAAGCCCGTGAGAAATAAAAAGACAAATCAAGGAGACATATGGTGTGATACATGTATAGGAGAAAGTAAGAGAGGACCCTGGAGTGGAAAACAGGAAGTACCATAGCCAGTTGGTATAAGTTAACAGTTTGCTTCGTCACACGGGCGAATAAGGGTTATAAACGCGACACAGACCCTGCACGAAGCCAACAAACAAGCCTATAGGCGAGTGTAGATCGATACATAACAATGCAAGACCGAAACTGGAAGTGTCGGGGTGCCGAAGCATGGGTGAAGAAAAAGTAATAACAACAAACAACCAAAAAAATGTATGAAGGGATATCAGGTATGGTGTCTCGCTTGGAGCACTTATTTACACGTTGGTCTTTCCGACTTTTCTTATGAGACGTAATTTAGCGAGGAAAATAAAAAGGTATATAAAAAGGTAAAAGGAGGATAAGGGGTGCTTTGCGAGAGAACGACTGGAGCGTGTCGTGTAATCTGTTCCCTTGGCTTACCCAAGAAAGGAAAGTTATCATTAAGGCATAAGTCATTTCACGCGTGGCATCGTAATAGTAGATCCAGTCATCGACATAGAGAAGGTAGATTCTCAATCTCTGGTCGATGAGCGGCACCGCATAGGTGGATTCACTGTTTCATCCAGGGGAATCGGGTGCCCGTCCAGCGAACTACTCCGTAAGCTGGACCATCGTCGTTGAAACGACAACCGGGTCCGCCAAAGTTGTGGCCTTTCCCTCTAGCCTCTGAGTCGCTGCCAGTATCACCGCCGGCAGTCGTTGAAGTTGCAGCTGCACTTCGTTTTCTCCGTTGTTCTCGCAGGGTGGGACAGTTCTTTTCTTTTATGAAGCGGTAATATTTGCACTGTATTCCCTGGAAGCCAGTCCGTTGGCGATTTGGGAACTGGTTATTAAAACACTCTCGAACTTGCTTCCACTCCTGGCCTAGGTCGACTCGATGGTACCAGATAAAGTACATTTCTTCCTCGTCGTATTTTGGACGTGGCGGCCGACGGCGTTCGGGTACTGCCGTAGATGATGTTCCGCTAGATACGGACGGGAAGCGTTCTCTTCGGTATGGCTTTGGGGAGGACGCGGGAGATACTGGGCCCTTGCTAATGCCGTTGGCATTGCTGTGCCCATTGCTGTGGTGGTGATGGTGGTGGGGGAAGTGGTAGCTGTCGGAGGTTGCGGACGTGGGTTCAGGCCGTCCATCGTAGGAATTGAAGCCGGTGTTTAGGTATTGAATCGGGCGGAAGTGTGTTTGATGATAGCCCTGGAAAGATGAGTTTGTGGGCGTCGAGCATGTGCTACTGATAGTGGTCGAAGATCCACTGGAGTATCTCTCACGGCGGTCTTGATAGTCCATACGAGTCCCTGACTCGTGTATGGACCGAGGGACATAGCGTGGGCTATACGCTGACGGACTAACACTGCTGGTCGGATTCAGCAGCGTATCGATCGCGATGCGTTTTGTGGACTCCGTTGGTGATCCAGGGGATGGTAGACTGTAGCGTGCAGACTCCATCTCTGAAAGGGGTTCGTTGTATCTCTTCTTCTTAGGGAGTGAACCAGGTATGGCGGATATTGGTGACTCTTAAATAAAATGGAGCAAACGATAAGAGTCGTGTAGGGGGCGTAGTAAGAAGTAAGGACTGGTTTGGGTAGTGGGCAGAGATGTATGCGAGGATTCCAACAAGGGGAATTTATGCAAATTTGCGAGCAGCGGGCTTGAATGCGGGCAATGCGATGGGCGCGGAGATAAGCGTGTGCCTAATCACCTTTTCAATAGACGCCCGATGGACCGGTTACGCAACCGAAACGTGGGTTTCCAAGTTACTGAAGTGCAGCCCTTTTGCAAGTCCTTTCTCCTTTCTCCTTTTGTTGCTCGCTAGGAAACCGATACCACAGCCACGTTGATAAGCCACCCCGTGGTTTCAAAGTAGTATGTTTTTGGGTGAAGCGGACAAGAATATGAAGTAACGGGCGTTGGTTACTCAAAGGGAAGTATCTGATACCGGCTATGAGTTGGGAAATGTCCCTCAAACGTGGAACGGCGTATCTTTGTGTGTTGCCTCCGCTGACGATTTTGTGATGTAACAGCAGCAGTTGGCCCGAGGAGGGAGATGATGTTGTAATGGGCCTCCACTTTTTTCCTTCTGTTTTCGCCGTCTCTTCAGGTTTTGTTGTCGTTGGTAAAATGTTCTTTGTTAAAAGAATTCCGTGGTGTTCTCCCGACTTATAACCTTTTTAAGGGGGGCCCTGTGTCCTTTATGTGCCTTTGAGCCCGCCAGTATGGTTTTGTAGTCACGCTGCTTGCACTCAAGGGCAGCTTAAAAAAGTATATCTTGATGTATATATATAAAAAAGAGAGTTTTCGGGGGTATATGTAACGGAAGTGGGCGAGGTCAAGAGTGGTCAGGAGAGGGCATATATATGTGTAAGTCGATCCCTGAGGCAAGGCACCAAAAGAGTATGTGCGTAATAACTCTGGAGACTTGATTAAAGTGGGACAGAGGTGCTCCGGTACCGTTTCTTCTCATTTATTACTGTCTTCCTCTCCCTAGTCTGTCTGTTTGGTTGGGCTAGGTCGCGAGCAGGCGGTACCGGTCTTCTGGGAAAATCAAGGTAACCATAGGACAGGGGGAGGCAGGAAGCAGCAAGACCTGGCGCCTACGGGGGGCAAATGCAGCGTAAACGAAGTGTTAAAAAATAAGAAAAAAAAAAAAAAAAAAAAAAAAGAGAACGATTTATTCGCTGGTCGAGCAAGGGGAGGGCCGCGGCAAGGAACGTGGAAGGGGGCGCACTCCGTTAGACGGTGAATAATGCAGCAGGACGCACAGCAGAGCACAGCACAGTACCAATGAGTGTCGACAAGAGAGGCAATTCATGCGAATAAGTCTGATACTCGTGTGTAGGAAACTCCCCAGTAGGATTCTAGACCGGGGGACTAGGGGTGCGCGATGGAGAGAGCGGGACGAGTAATGAATGGACAAGGGGACCGAGTCAGGGAGCCGAACGGGAGGGATGCTTTGAAAATCACGCTGGGAGCAGCAATTCGAGCGGCAGAGAGTCAAGAGCCAGCAGCAGGAGCCTTGTCGGTATGGGTTAGACCTTGCATGCATGCATAGACGCAGTTGAGTATTATGATTACAGGATCATGGCATATATCCGTGCATCCACAGAGCGAACAATCGTGGTCCCAAGGGGGGTGGGAAAGCCTCCAAAAGCGGGTGCCTGTACGTATATATAGAAGCTATATATGCTGCCACAGGGACTCCGTACCCGAGAAGGGCATAGTAGGAGCAAAAGAAGGTATTGGAGGATCCAATATCCTGCACGCTACGCTCGTAAAAAAACGAGAGAGACCTCCCAAGACCTCGATCCTGCATGTCCGTCTGCAAAAAGAGGACCATGGAGGCCCCCCTCCCTGACCCCCTCCCCCGTATGCAAAAACGCGGGCGAGAGAGAGAGATGGAGGCTGCTAGTTTCTGCTTCTCAACCTTGACAGCGATCCACCAGCAACCTTTTTTGCTCCAGATCAACGAGCGTGGTTGGTTGAAAGCCGCGGCGCAGGTCATCGATGCGCAAAATAAAATAAAAACATAAAAAAGTCCGGGCAGGTTTATATTATTTTTTTATATTTTATTTTTCTTATTTTCCTGTTTTGGTCAAGAAAAACAGCGTATGGTACTGTCAGGTTATTTATACGATACGATACGATACCATATAAATATATATATAATATTACGATGTTAACTTGCCCTATTTCACTATGGACGGCGATACGAGAACGACTTTCCAGCGAAGCATCCCAATGTGTGATGCGTTTACGAAGCACTAGTTGTGACTTCAATTCTCTAGAACTTCGATGGAAGCCGCGTCGACCTACCCTGGATCGAAGCAACGGACCGAACGGCTGTTGGGATTCTATATAACCTCATGGATCATGGGTGTGGCTAGGAATCTCTCGCAAGCTGAACTAACCAGAACAATCAGCACAATCAGAACAATCAGAACGATGATAAAGACCAAAATGTTGGATTCTTTGCCATAGTCTTCGCCGATTTCGGGGATCCCTATTCGCCAGCAGAGGTTCGCTTAGGCTATTCAGATAGGCTACCCCAGACGTTTCTGGACTCTTTTACGTGTTTGAGGACTCATGGAACTCTGGCTTTTCCATCGATATGGTCTTGGTGCTCTGCGCCCTTTATCGTAAATTCGGCGCTGTTGGCTGCGAAGACGGTTGTCATTCGATGTCATTTCCATATCCCGGCAGAGGCACCTCATCTCGCCTCTGTTCTGCGCTGTACCTAACGAAGGCTAAACTGGGTTGTCTTCCCATTGCTGCGGGTTGCCTTAACCGAATCGTACTGCCGTTCCATTCGCACCATTAGACAGATCTCTATGGTTGGACTTGGGCGTGATTCGTGTGACGCGAGCATCCATCCTGGCGCGAGACTAGGGGTGAATAATTGTCAAGTACGAGGCGTTCCCGTACGACATGGCGTCTGGTCTTCTCTATGGTTCCCCGGCTTGCTGGTTGAAAACAGAGGCGCGTTTATAATTACATTGCCTTTACGGGGTACACTATGTATCTCGGACGGAGTTGCCACGAGACGGAAAATTGGGGGCCAAAAAGTGGTCGTGAGAAGTCGAGATATATTACTTGAGCAACGATGGCGATGTATATGCAGCTCTGGAAATGGACGAATTGTTCCCCCTCTTTCCAAACGCACATATATTCCGGGAACTGGACCCGATTCTGCGTTACCCCGTGGCGGATGGTACACTCGCTGCGCCAAACAATGACGCTATCTTAAATCACTCATGTCACCTTTTCTTTCATGCTCATGCACATTCAGCTCATGCACATACAGCACGTGTGGGTTGGTGCTGGATCTCCAACTTCCTTAAAGGTTGTATCTATATTATGTATGTATACATATGTTGTTCTTTCTCCATACTCGGAACGATAGTTACTGACTGCATACTAGACTGGTTATCGAGAAATCCCGTAAGTTTTACCAGTGCAATAGTTTTGCATGTCCAACCTTCTCAGTTAGTTTGACTGTCAGGCTGACGGGGCTCGACTGGAGAGCCGTTTTTTTTCTCTTCTCTTCTTACGAAATGTGGAGTAGATCTTGATCTGTGGGGCGGGCATGTGCAGGAGATGGAGAACTCGCAAACAAGAGTTAGACAACGGTATACACACCCTCGATGCGTGTAGGGGATGAATAGAAACGCACGACGGGGTCTCATGCTCTAAAAATCATGCAGGATATACCCTTTCAGTCGACGCCGTGGGGGCATATGACCAAGCGCAGCAATTTGGGGGTGTCTTGAAATGAACGATCTGAGCGAGAGGGAGAGGAGGAATACATTAGTCCGTCTGCGTGCATGTGTTGAATCGGAGGAGCTAACCTTGAACATAACATGTCGATCATAAGTGTCTCGTCGATGGGATATAGATTATCCAAAAGAAATGTCCAAACGCCAGAGCAGAGACAAGGGATTAGGGAAGAAAAGAGGGCACCTTGGAGGGGAAGGCAAGCGACCCGAAGAGACCCGACCGGCGGCATATGACCCTGGGTGGATAGCAATGGGGATAAAACAAATAGGCATGTATGATGAGTGATGTTCATGAGACAAGTGTTGGATTTTTCATATGCCTTACCCTGCCCCTTGAAGGGCCGAGGAGGGCCGCGAGACGAGGGACAGAGACGGAAGAGCACGAAAAAAACTGTGGCAATGTCTTGCTGCTACATATACCCAAACCACAGCGTCGGTGTCAGGGTGGTATCTATTTGTCTCAGCACGATCAACGACAAAGTCAGGGTAGTTTGCTCAGTGGGGAGTTTAAGTATAAACGCGATGATGCAAACCCTCATCGAATAGCTCCAACTACGGAGGGGTGCTATCGCGAGATCTGGAAGTATAAAAAAAAAGTCGGAATTGTCGGATATTAGCAAAAGGGGGGTTGAGAGATAAGAGACTAAAACCCCTGAAGAATCTAAGAAATCTTAAAAAGGTGAAAAATAAAAAAGGAAATAACGGCAAAAAGTATGTTCTCGGCTATACCTACACCATACAGCATCTGTGCTTTCCTGAGAACTACTATGAGCCATGTTATTGCTCCCGAGTTCTGTCGACCGAGTGATGAACTTTTGACTTTCCCACGACAAAGAAGGTGTCATCTATGGTCGGTAACCGGTAAACAGAGGACACGGTAGAAGACGCAGCGCAAGCTATGGTGGTTAAGTGGAGATGAAGAGATAGAGGGAGGGTCGGAGGGTCCTGGAGTAACGATCTGATGAACCGAGCTCCTGACAAACCCACATCGCCTGTCCAGATCAGGGCAGGGCAGGGCAGGGGAAGGGAAGGGAGGGACCGGGAGAGGGTAAAAAAGAAGAGCCCGGAGTCAAAGTAGCGTGTCTCTTTCTTACATATTGCGATGTGAGCTGGGTGGGGCAAGGCAGGGAAGCCCGCTGCTGGTTGTCTGGTGTCTGGTTGCTGGCCGCGGGGGGGGGGGGGGGGGGGGGGGGGGGGGGGGGGAGACCCCTAACCCCAAACCCCAAACAGGGAATTGGACAGTAAGGTGCTGAAAGCTGGTCCTTAGCACTGCCGTTATTGTCCCTGCGTGACCGTCCAAACGGAGCAGCCATGCCAGTTATGGAGGTCGTGTCTTAGAAGTATTCACAGTTGGCCGGTAGAAGCCCCGTAAAACCACGGTGGAGCAGGTGTGACGGACGGAGGATGTCTGCACCACCTGGAGGATTTTCGTATCGCTGCAGGAGATGAAGAATCTTACCGCCTGACGAAGCGAAACCCAGCAGTCCCTGTGAGAACGAGAGCCAGGAGCCAGCGTGAACCAGCGAGAGCAGAGCGAAGGAGGAGCAGGCGAAAAAACCAACATCGAGTGAGGTCAGAAAAAGGTCCCTGATTGGACACATGGCCCCGGCGGAGCTTGGCCAGCCCCGAACCGTTGCCCTGGGACGCGCCAGCCAGTTAAAGCCAGTTAAAGACGGGAGACGGGCAAGCCTGAAGCCTGACGCCTGGGGCCTGGGGCTAGGGGGCCCCTGAAGCCTAAGCCTAAGCCTAAGCCTGAAGCCTGAAGCCTCACGCTTAACTGGAAAGTCGCTGTCTCGCTGTATCGTGGATTACGCAGGGTCAACCGCGCGATTAGCCCTGAAGAAATCGCTCATCCGTCTTTGCTTTTTCTGCTCCCTTTTTGCAATTCGTATATGTAGAACGAAGTACGCTGTACTGGTAATTAATATTCCGTGAAGAGTCGTACCGTCGATGCAGCCGTACCAGCGGGCAGAGCCAGGTTGGCTGCACATTCCTTGCTTCGATTTCGATTCAATTTCGACCGTGGACGCAGTGGAGCATCCCTTCTCATCGATGGCCACGGCGTATTTCTGCTACGAGTAACCTCCCTTCGTCCAGGCCCGAAGAACATCTATCACCGTAACGAACGACGGGATTTGCAAAATAGATGTCGATACCGGTACTGAGACGACCCGGTTCGATACAGCAGGCGTACGGCGAAAACAGGCCAAGGAGCTGCTGGAATCTATTATCCTCATTCATCTTAGCCTGCCAGAAATTTAAGTCAATTAGTCAAACTTCCCTCCTGCTGGGACGAGAATATCTGGCACACCATTAGCCAGTATCGGACACCCAGCGAGCCACAATTACCGATATATTGAGGATCTTGACATAAAAAGCTGGCTGTCACAATAATAGCGATCATGGGTGGCACCACGACAGGGGCTGTCACACACGAGTACGGGAGTATCTGTGACATGAACATGGACAGCCATCGACACACATCCTGGGAGTCTTTCTCTCTCTCTCTCTCTCCGTCCGCCCTGAGAGCAAACATTTAAGCCTGACCGATCATTGGCCAGGTCACCGCCCGTCCGAGCCCGCCAGCTCGTCCCCCTCTATGGATCGAGGACCATATCTCGCAGCGCATGAAGGTCATGTGATATCGATCTTAGGGGGTTCATTGGCCTGGTAGTTTTGGGCATCAACTTCGGCGGCTGTTTGCTCTCTTTCTTTTTCTTCTTTTTCCTCTGTGGCTGTCCAGGATATACATTATGTACCGAAAACCGGCCAGGTCGATCAATTGGGCGCGAAGCCTCCCTCCCCGCCCTCCGAGGAGTCTCCCCTCCTTACGTACGTGAACGATATATCGTCCAAGCACTCGCTAGAGGGCGGAGTGACTGTGGACTTATCCTCCACATCGCCGTCTAAGTGGATCAATAGGCGGAAACCTTGCAGGCTTTTTGTCAGCAAAGCCGGAAGTTCGAGGCAGAGCGCTAATTGGGTTTTCGGCTGAGGTACGGGGCTATTTCGATTATATATCCTCTTTTTAGCACCCGCCACAGTCTGAACAAAGAGATTATCACCCGGAACCGCCGTTCTTAGTAATTCTTGCGCGGCGGGGCTCGTGAAGGTACCTGTTAGTGTACGGAGTATGCAAGTACTAATTGTTGAAGCACGACTAATTGATGCTGGCTCTAGTTATTGGCGCTGCGGCATTTGCCTTTTATGTCGATGTTGCTGCGCCGCCAGAATTATGCCTTAGCAAATGTCCTCTCGAACGGCTGATTTCACTGCTCTGTCCTATATTTACGGAGATATTGGTCTTCATTACGCCAGGGATACGGGCTTATGTAATTCATCAGTCTGTGCATTTTTTTTGCCATATTTTGACGATTTTCGTTCGGAAGAAACGAGATCTTCGATGGATCAATGTTTGAGATATACAACAACGATGTCAATCGGTCCTCAAGGGAAGGGCGTGCGATATTCTTGGAAACGGATTGAAGCCTGCGGTCTTTAGCCGAATCAACGGGCAAAAAAGAGCAGGAGATGCACCTTCTACCAGGTTCATCCAGGCTACAACTCCTCGAATCATAACAGGCGTACCTTGCCTTTAGTGAAAAGCTGAAGAAGGCCATCAATTTGCCTTGCCTAATCCGCACTCACTCCGTCTATTCATCCCTCCGCTGCCTCTTTTTCGACATTCTTCCCTAGGTCGCCCCCCCATGTCTGAAATCCCTGCAGATTGGCCTGCTCTCGGCGACGGCCGCGTAACGACTATCCTGTCCTCCGTGCTCGACATCCACATCCCTTCACTGAACTCTTTTTCTTCCCCCAAAAAGACTTCTAATAATAATAACCAATGCCTGGAATGACAAAAAAAAGCAACTAACGGGCCAGCTGGGGATCTGCTTCAGGATTAACGGCTCGGGATGATGGCTCAAGCTGCCCGCTCGTCCGCCCGCCGCGCCTGTCTTCCAATACGTGGGCCCTCAATTACCCTTGAAAGACAATGCTCATTCTGATTCTAGAACGGTGCATATTGGCTGTCTGTCTCTCCGGCCACTTCTAAAGTCGGCCTGCATCAAACCCCCGTATCGCATATCTGACCACCTGTGCAGATCCCGTGGCTGCCTTTTTTCGGCTCTTACATACGCTCGCTGGCCTCCAGTTGCAACCACGATGGGGCTCTGCTGTCCCTCTCGCTAGTCATGTTATTTGCATTGGCCTATGATATCAACACAAAAGATTGATAGGTGGATGTGGCAGCTGATCAGCGTATGCAGGTCGATGCAGGTCTCGAGATGTGAAGATGATTTGCCCTTGGAATTGGAAAAGAGGAGTCTCTGGACGTTCCAGCCAGCTGAGATGGTTTACCGCAATAGGTCCACATAACCGCTTAGGTTATATCGTCATCTGCAACCCGAGGAAATCTATATGCCTACTCACATGCCTGCTCCATTCCCTGCCCCTTTCCCTAACCAATTAGGGATAAGAGGATGCACTACAGGCGTCTGCGGGTGCTGATCCCAAGGGAACCCCATTTCTGTGATGTCGATACTCGCCGTGGCCATCTATTCTATCCGTTCCTCGCTTTACCTTGTCGAATGTGGATTGCCTCCCTGTCCAGCACATCGCATTCAGCCTACCAGGGCCAGCAAGCAATTAAAAATGGAAGAGCATACCCAGCGTATAGCTGCATACGTCGGTGACTCTGCTGAACTCTATTTCCGGGCTTGATCAGCTTGGTATATCTACCGATGTACTCCCTGGAGCCAGATCGCATGTTTGCCCTTGGAGTTAGGGTATATGATTCGTCCAGACTTGCGTCGACTCTGGCGTTTCTTTTCTTTTGATTGATTCCCCTAGTGTTCGATACGGCCGTGATTCATCCATGTTCAACCGCGGCTTCTACCTTGTGCGGACAGGATACTCGAACGTTTACCCAATTTAGTTTCCCCGGATGCAACGCTTTGTTGCAGGGTATCCGTCACGTATGGGTGGGAACGTCTGTTACCTTGCTGGGCGGAATCCTTCGGATTGGCTGCCTACCCCTACCTTTCCCCTGCCAGCAACGGATACTACCTCAGGCGCATAAATTATGCTGCTACTACCTTCCCAAGGGAAAGAGGCTCTTATTCCCTCCCTTCGAGTCTCCCTCCTTTGGTACTCGGGAGAAGGGGTCCATGGGCTGGTGGTCGCTGCAAGGCTACCCTATCCTGCCTGTCTAGTGCTGAAGCCTGTGGGTCAACGCATCCAACACCGAGACTGTGGAAAATGCTGTAGCTGAAGGAAAAGTTGTTGCGCCTCAAGGCCCCGCCTTTCCTTTCCGTCTTTTTCCCTTCGCCCCTTCGACTCCCTTCTTCCTGTTGGCCTTGAAGAACTCCATCTTCAAGCAGATGTAGGGAATGATGCATCGAGGAACAAGGGATTACATCCGTCATTTAAAAAAAAAAAATACCGGACAGCTCTGATAGCTTGCGCTCTACTATGACAAAAACCTACACTACGGGACATTTTATACGAATGTACGAGCCGTTTGCATGTTGCATCGCGGTTAATGAAACTTAAGTCCCGATACAGTTCACTGAAATGTCATGCAAATAAAGAAACGGCAGCCTAGAAATAAGCCTCGTTTTCATACAAACATAGTGCACGCGCCAGCCTTTCCTCTTAGAGGCACCAAATCGTCTACAAACCTCCAAGCGCCTACTATTACGGCCCAATCCCCGACCTCATCCATGTGCGCCTCACCCATGCAAGCTGATCTTAGCTCCAAGGCAAATTACGTGCGACATGGGGCCGTGAAACATGCGATGCCACTTGGCTTCCCTCCGCGTCTCGAAGTAGATGTATCAACTTTCTTTAGGATGCGCCCGCGATTCTTCATGGCGTTGTTTAGGCTTTGCTACGCCGCTTGACCCCATTAGCATCGGCATCGGCTTCTTGGACAGGAGGTATGCCACGTATTATATGGGCCTCCTCGTCATGGCCACAAATAGAAGTTGCATTTTTACATAGCCCTCTATGTACTTACATTCCAAATAGAACCCAGTCTGCCATGCATCGTCGTACTCTGCACTAGATTATCTAGCTGGCCGAATCAGATTAATCTTAAGCAGTTGGCATGAATTCTGCCTCATGGCTAAGAGGCAGCTGCATACCGTCCGTACAAGGGAAATGCAGCTCTATATGCAGCGCGGGATTCCAACAAATGAGAAAGCCGAAAATCTCACCTGTCTCCCTTGTCATTGTTTCCTATTCCCTGCTGCTGTAGCTCTTTCAACTGCTGTCGGTGGTTATATCGGGGACGATTGGCATCTTAACTGTTTCAAGCACCTATAATTCCGGACTACTCCGTGACAAAAATATGCATGGCCCGCGCTAAATTATGTAACTGATCAACGAGGCGGGATGTTTTCACTCTTTGGCTGGACTCAAGTCAACGAAGTGACAAAGCCTATCTCTCTCTCTTGCGCCTCCTGGCCCTTTTTTTATGCAGCGCCAAATGCAATCATACTGTTCTGTCTATGCGAAACATGCCGGTGTTCCCTGACAGTCGGCTTTAGAAGTTGGTTAAGCCCATGAGTCGGTGAGCTATTAATTTATCACAACAGCATGGGGCCCTTGGATGGGGATCGGAGAAACACAGAGTCAATAATACTCCTACTCCCCCCGCATGCAGTACCCTTGTGTTGCTGCGTATACAGGTAGATGGTCTAGTTAGAGAGAATAGGAAACAGCTTTGGATACACGCGAGCAGCAAGGCAACGTTTTGGCCCTGAGTTTGTTGGACATTGACTGGTATGTATAGATCTTGACCAGCAGTAGTCCCTCCTCCCTTTCTCTTGGCTTGTAATCTATGTACGGTCGTTCCTATGCCGGTTTTTCTTTTTTTTATATATACACAAGTACCCCCTGGTACATAATTTTTGGGACGCGCATCTACTCCTAACCCCTGGTGTGAGACATGGAGGTATCAGTGAACGCCGATTATGAGGCCAATGAGAATGGGGCCATACTCGCAGATGCCAACCAAGGTTGGACGTTAGAATGGCATGGCCGGGGATACAGGTGCATGCTCAAGTCAGTTTATGTATCATATCTATTGAAAATTGATCGGGTAAGGCTGTGCGATAGGTAGCACACCACCCGCCTTCATGACCGCCAGACTATAATGTGATCAAGTTATATGCAATGGGAATAACGTGATATACGGAAAATGCGGGAAATACTTCTAGGCAGATTTATCAGATGTACCTCGATTTATGCTTTCTAGAGATTAACTACGAGTCTGTCTTTCTTTGCGGCTATTCTGTGACGATCTGCCTGGGGCCCCTGAGATTCTCACCATCTGATATCCTACCCTTGTTTCCACGACCAAATTCACCCGTCAATGTTGTTGAACGAGAGGGGGAGAGAGTATGTAGAGAAAGGTGAGGAGGATATTGACGTATCTAATCCCAGTGGATGCCGGTGGCAGTCTCGCATCTAATGAAATGTCAGACTGACAGTTTAAACGTAGGAAATGAGTAAAACTCACGGGTCAGGGCCGAACTGAATGTTAGCCTGGTCCCAGTTGTCCATACGGATGAGGTAGGAACGGAAACGAACGGCCGTGTCGATGGAGCAGAAGCGAAAGACGACAGTGCGTATTTTCTAAGCCCAGTCCGTTAATACTTTCTCCTTAGGTATACCTTGAACGCCTTTCGGGGAGGAGGATGGACTTACGGAAGATGCTTCGTAAGAGTCATTGATCTTCTCTAGCTGCCACTTCTTTCCGTCGACAAGCTCAACGAGCTCAGCAATGCTGACGTCCAGCGGAGCTCCTATGGCACGCACCACGCGGGTTGCACCGAGATCCAAACATTCAAGCAGACGGGAGCTGACAATATCGACCTCCTTGCCCATGTCCACGAACACAGTTCCGCGACTACCGTTATAGTCGACATCAATCCCATTGGGATACTTGTCATAAAACGCTTTGCATGCAGCCGCGTCACAGAAGCGGACTTCGGCATATTGATTAGCTGTGTGCACGACAATTGACTCAATCCTCCCGCCATGGATGAGAGCGAGGAGACGAGCTGGACCCCGAAGGAAAACTGGGATACCGGTCAGGATGATACGGCGAGGGGCAGAGGCTGAACAGCTCGCGTTACGTTAGTGAAGGGTGTTATTGTGACAATGAGACGAATATATATGAAGCCTTACCTGTCACTGGTCGCTCAGCGGGAGTTCCCCAGGTCTTGAAAGTGACTAGATGCTCGCGATCCTCCTCTTCGTCTTTCGGAATCGAGGCTTCCTCCGTAGCACCGTCTTCCTTCGTAGCGTGTTCTTCCTCTTCAGCTGGAGGGCACTTGTTATCCTCGACAACAGGCTGGGTAGACGTAGTAACGCGTAGCTCTGCAGCAGGCTCACGGCTTTCCTTGACTTCAAAAGATGATTAGCATGTTAGATAGCCGCTTATATGAAACGAAGAGAGATAGGAACTCACCCTCAATAGGAGCAGCCTTGGGAGCTGGAGGAGCTTTCAGGTCGAATCCACCAACCCTATTGATCTTTTTAACAGCTTTCATGAATGCCTCAGTGTCATCAATGTTGACAACTGGGGGTCCTTCTTTCTTCTCCATCTTTGCCTCGTTGGAAGCACGCTTTGGATGAGGTTGGTTCACAGTGTTGTTCTGTAAAGTAGTTAAGCCTCGAGTGTCAGTTACAATATCTTCTAGATGTTATAAGGAAGATGGTGCTTAACTCACTTGCTTGTTGTCCTCTTGTCCTTGTGGTTTGTTTTTGCCCTGGTTGAGGACAGGTTCAGCCAGCGAGTAGACGTGATGGTCGCAAGCCCATCTGCTGGCCTCCAACCCACCAACACTACGCTCAGCGCTGACCTGGTTAAAAGTGTCAAAGATGACCTGGCCGACTTTCACGGCGTTGTCAATTCTCTTCTCTTGAGCCTGATATTCCTTTATTGTCTGAGGAGTCTGGGCGCGAGGAGATCCCTCAGGTGAATCCCAACACGGCATGATGACGGTTATTTGATAGACACACAGCTGCTCCTTGATAATATGCAGGATAAACACCGAAATGGCTATACAATAGAGAATAGGCGGGGATACTGTGTGAGAGATGTAGCAGTAGAATCTCTGGACAAAGGGGTAGCTTGGTGATCGTAGCTTTTATAGGAGTGAGCAAAGTGAGAAGTTATATAAAGAGTCACTTTGTCTCACGGAAAGCTCCGTAGACTAGCACAATCAGAAGCAGTATTAGAGGCACGTTCTGCTTGATATCTTGATAGTGACTAGGCCCTAGAACAAGAGGACAGGGCCGGGCTTTAAGGGGATAGTCCTGGGAATCATTCTAGAATATATCATAGCATGACATCGCTGTCATACATTTACATATATGGCTTAAGAACTTCATATTTGCTAGAAAAAATATGAATGCTATCAAGGGTTATCATTAATGGTATCTCAAATGGAATAAACAATGCAGAATGTATATCCGGCCCACTAAACGCCATGCTGCTTTTCTAGATCTAGAAATACAAGGGAGTAAATATTAGTTGAACGAGGATCAAAATGAATCCGGTGGAATCAGCTCCCATGTCTTCTCGCCGGGTTTAGGATGGGGTTTCATGACTTGAAGTGCTCGGTTACCACAGAAGCCACCGGTGCCAGCAGTGCGGGATACGGTCTTCTGGGAGCCTTCACCCTTCTCATTCTCTACCCAGGCAAGCTCCTCGATGACATCGCCTGGTTTTTCAGTACGGCGATGGTTGAACCAAGGCAAGCCCACTAGACGGTTTATTATATCGTGCGGGAGGGAATATAGCCTTTCGAAACGCCGAGTAAAACCTAGCCATGAAAGAGTGAAGGGAGTGTACGCAACCCGAATATACGGGTTCACGTATATTCCAGTATCAGCAGGTTGTCCGGGCTTTGCCTCATGGGGTGGATCTTGGATGTCAGCATGTATCAGACAACACTCAGACGCTTCCCAGAGGAGGTCAGGCTCCGCACGGAACCGACTTGTATTATGTGAAGGAGAGGTTTGTGTTTGTCCGGGCGGAGGTGCCTGGAAGTAGTGTGCATCAAAGGCAACCATGCCACCCCAGCAGCTTCTGACACGAACAGCATCTCGCTGGTTCAGAACATCCTTACGGCTCTGTCCATCACCCGCGGTTGTAAACCAGGGGAAGAAAGGAATACCCATAGAGTATCCTTCAAGGTCCCGTGAGGCAAACGTGTCGTAGAATTTGAAAGGGTTGATGAAGTCCACGGCACATGCGGCGCGGTATCGGGTGACGCCGTCTTCGTTTATATTAGTAGAGAGGAGGAGCTGGAGGGCATCGATCGGATTGAAGAATATATCGTTAACGTAGAGGATCTTATCAAATCTCATCATATTAGGCTCGTTGAGCGGTCTTAGCGCGCGGTTTCGTACGTCGGCCAGGAAGGCAATGCGCTTGAGTCTCCTCGACCCGTCTGGCAGGGTGATATGTAATAGATTAGTCGTGTCGAGATGCTCTTCGGTAACGAGAGAGTGGTTACACGGAGTCTGCTCTGCCAGCCTGTTCAAGGCGTCCCGCGCCTTGTCGTTCATGTCATTCTCGTATATGCTCAAGTATGTGTTTTCTGGGCCCAACAAGTCTATCAGTTGAAATATGTTCTTGCTCCATTGGCTCTGGGCCAGACTTCCATCTGGGTCATATATATTCGCGGTAATGAACACTTTCTCGTTGCGCGAGTTCCCCCTCCCCGGCTTGTCTGAACCGACGGCGAGCCTCTGGAGATCGTTATAATGAGGCGGTCGATGGGTGTATGAGGGCCAGAACAGCGGTATGAGGACAACCAGACAGGAAATCGCTATCAAAACCCAGCGCAGAGCCTTGTATATCGTAGGCGGCGAACTGGGCACACACCGCCGGAGCTGGCTGCCATGTTTGGTCGCCGTTGTCTTTCTGTGGCGACTGGTAAACTTCCGACGCCATCGTGGAGGGAGCAGCCGGAGTATTCGAGAGGACAAGGTCGAGCTGCTCAGGAGATAGCTGTGGCTCACTGAGATCGGCCGTTCAACGTCGTCGAAGTCATCGAGGATGTAGGTGTCGCTATCGCAGGAATCGTATGGATCAGACATGCCAGCCGACTTGATAAAGGCACGCCCGGTATCCAATTAACATCGAACACACTGTTGGACAGGCTCTTAAACGCACTCTTGGATATGGCTACGATGAGAGACGTCGTTCAGTTGGGCATTTCAACTATTTCGTGGTCAAAGGATCGCCGTGGGAAGAAGGATCGCAGCCAAAAAAGAAAAAGAAAAAAAGGCATCACGATAGCCTCAAGGCTAGCCCGTTCAGGTAATCCTTGAATCATCCTGATATATTGGAGGTGACGCAGAGATTCCTACAGCGCATATCAGCTGAGTAGAGGGCCGCATCTATGTGTTTCGAGGTCGGTTTACACAGTACCAACTGCAGTACGGGCACATCTCTATCCCGACGTCGTAGAGAATATTCATCTGATGCGAAAAAGCAAAGAAACGAACTCCGGGCCAAGTCGTACAAGATAACGCCCCTGACCCTGGATGCATAAGAAGCGTTGCCGTCAAAAGCATCTCACGACTTCATTCTATCCCATATTTCTTATCATTCTGCACACATACCTATATATATTTCAGGGATTGACACCACCCTGGTGATAGGATGATATGATCCCCTGCATTGGATTCGCAGCGCTGGCCATATTCCGGTGAAGGATTAATTTATGCCTGACTCAGATCACTGTCGCCGTCGTATCTGCAACCTGACGCGGCCTCGTGGAATCGGGAGAAGGCTCTACATATCAAGTTCATGAAGCGAGAGAACTATATGCTTGTCCGTCTGGTCGAATATTCCCGCGCCACCTCCGTCATTGGCCACAGAGGTTGCAGTCCAAACGTCTTGAACGATGGCCAAACGGTAAAGGCAGAGCCGCGTGATCTAAATATACGCACATCTGGATGTTGGCAGCGAAAGATGTCGAATCCTGGATACTGGACAAGATGTGCTTGAACCTTTATGCTGCATCCATCTCCATCCCCCGGCGCCCGCGGCATCCGCACTCCGTGGGGGCGAGAGGATGCCGGCATCGCCAAGCGTGCGGTGAAGCTTTCCAGTTTGGCCTCTCTGGCCTCTCTGGAGTGAATACTCGGAGTCCCGGAGTCCCGTCAGTCCTTGACTCCTTGTAGAGTGATACAAACTTGTCAAGGGAAAGTTCCGGTGCGCCAAGTTGCTGCCTGCTGCCTCAGCTCAGACTCAGGCTCGGCATTTATTGGCGTTTTGTTGCTATTTTCTTCCTTGTGGTCGAATATTGATATTGCTTGGGCCGGTGTGTTTGGTTCTGGCCAAAGTTAAATACCGAACGCCTCTGATATATGAACAGTTTGCCCTCCTCTACGGGCCTGCTATAAGCTATATCTTCGCGTAAATGCTGGTTGATACTTACGGCAAAAGCCTCTGATGGTGTTGTTGTTCGTCCTGGCCCCGCGTCCGTTGGTCTTTCCAGACATCCATACACCGACCTTCTAGCCATACTGCTAGACTGGAATCATGGCACCAGCGGGTGTTGATGAACCAAAGCTGGGTTCCCCCAGTCCGCAACATAATGGAGAGGAGGAGAATTCTTCATCAGGAGCGTCGAATGCAGCAGACATGGCAACGCCAAACAAGCAGTCTGACGGCGTGGTTGATGTTCCAAATGCAGAGTTGAAGAAGGACGAGCCCCCGCAGGGTTTTGGGGCTTATGTGGTAAATCAATTGTCTCTCGCGTGTCAAATTAGCTAGCATCTGCTAAAGAAAGACTTTCTTGCTAGAAATTATGGTCCTGGTGTGAACCAGTCGACGTAGTCCTTCGGATTGTTGGCTTTTTCGCTGCCATCGGAGCTGGAACGGTAAGTTGCCCATACAATTACATTCTTGAGATGCCAAAACAAATGCAAATAAAACATTGAAACTAACCGGAACCTGACTACTTGTTTCGATTAGGCACTGCCACTCATGACTATTGTCTTTGGTAAATTCGTTGACGTGTTTAATGACTTTGGTGTCGGGCGTGTTTCCGCGGCTGACTTTCGAAGCCAAGTCTCAAAAAATGCGTGAGTGCGGTTTGTTCTTATTGTTGATGAGAGAGAATGCTGAGTGAAGATTGCATTAACTAGGCTATGGTTTGTTTATCTTTTTATTGGAAAATTCTGTGTAAGTGCATCTGTCTTTTGGACCTTTTAGCCGTAACTGATTTCTCTACAGCTCGTCTACATACACACCGTATGCTTCAACATCACATCGATACGTTGTGTTCGAAAGCTGCGGCTGGAATATGTTCGCTCCATCTTAAGCCAGGAGATGGCATACTTTGATACCTACACACCAGGGTCCGTTGCAACTCGGATTTCAAACAACGCGAATCTTATCCAAGCTGGAATGGCAGAGAAAGTAGGCACCTGCGTGCAGGGCCTTGCTATGCTGGTTGCTGCTTTTGTCGTTGCATTTACTCAGAACTGGAGGTTAACGCTTCCCGTCGCTACTACGGTGCCCACGGCAGTTACACTGGTTGGCATCACGGTCGTCCTGGATGCTAAGCTAGAAGCAAAAATACTGGACATTTATTCTAAAGCCGGAGGCCTAGTAGAAGAAACGCTGGGGAGCATCCGAGTCGTCGTTGCTTTTGGGGCAGGAGACAGGCTACGCAAAAAGTACGACCATCATCTCGAAGCTGCAAAGGCATTTGGTGTCAAGAAGGGCCCTATTCTCGGCGTACAATACAGCTCGGAGTTCTTCATAATGTACTGTGCCTATGCCTTGGCCTTTTGGTATGGTATAAAGCTTTTGCTTCAGGGAAAAATAGGAACTGGAGGAGATATTCTGACGTACGTTTTGCTCCATGCTTCTTCAACTTCCACTCCCCTGTTTTCAGTAAAGGCGGAAATGGCTAATCAATGATGGATTAGTGTCTTGTTCTCTATTATTCTGGGAACTTCATCACTCACCATGATCGCACCTACCATAGGAGAATTCACCAAGGCCGGTGCAGCTGCAAATGATGTCCTTAATATGATAGAAAGAAAGCCTGAAATCGACTCGATGAGCACCGAAGGACAAAAGCCAGATGGAGTGAATGGTGACTTGGAAATTTCCGATGTCCGTTTCTCGTATCCTGCACGACCCACCGTCCAAGTATTAAATGGAGTCACATTGAAAATTCCAGCTCGCAAGGTCACTGCCCTCGTTGGGGCTAGTGGCAGCGGCAAGAGTACAATAGTCGGATTGATTGAAAGGTGGTACGACCCTGCTAGTGGTTCAATTACCTTAGATGGCGTTGAGCTTAAGGATTTGAATGTCAAGTGGCTTCGAAGTCAGGTTGGGTTAGTTCAACAAGTAAGCCATTTTCCTTGGTCCCCAATACGTTATGCAAACTAATGTATCTCAGGAACCCGTACTATTCAATGACACCATTTATACCAATGTGTTGTATGGATTACCGCCTGATGAAATTGCTAAATTAGACGAAGAGAAAAGGAGAGAGCTTGTCAGACAAGCCTGCATCGAATCCAACGCAGATACCTTCATCCAGGGATTCCCCAAGGGCTATGATACCGTTGTTGGGGAGAGGGGCAGTCTCCTTAGTGGTGGCCAAAGACAGAGAGTCGCCATTGCTCGCAGTATCATCTCTAACCCCCCTATCCTGTTGCTGGATGAAGCAACCTCCGCCCTTGATCCCACCGCCGAAGCCATTGTCCAGGCTGCTCTTGATAGGGTCTCAAAGACTAGAACAACAATACTTATTGCCCACAAGCTGTCGACCGTTAAGAAAGCAGATAATATTGTTGTTATGAACAAAGGACAAGTCCTCGAACAAGGAACCCACGATTCGCTATTAGACGCTAAAGGACAGTATTGGAATCTTGTGAACGCCCAAAGTCTCTCTCTTTCAAACGATGACGCTACCTCCGCCTCCGAAAGTGAAAAGGAGGCCGATGAACCAACTGAAGCCCTGGAGAAGCAAGTGACAACTAAATCGATTCGCAGCAATATTCCCAATGAAGTTATACCACAGACAGAGGACGTGTCGCGAAAAGTATCTCTCTTCAGGTGTATCGTGAAGATCCTGTATGAGCAGAGGCGCCACTGGGTATTTTTCCTCTGTGGAGGTATTGCCTCTGTGGCCGGCGGCGGTGCATTTCCTGCTCAAGCAATCCTCTTCTCAAAAATTGTTACAATATTTCAACTGCCTGAAGACCAGCTACAAGGTCGCGGAAACTTCTGGGCTCTCATGTTCTTCATCCTTGCACTTTGCATCCTAGTCACATATGCATCTATTGGCTTCTTCTTGACAGTTGCAGCCTTCCGCTCGTCAAAATTCTACCGAAGCGAATACTTCAGAGCAATGATTTCGCAGGACATTGAATTCTTTGATCAGCCTGATAATTCCTCTGGTAGCCTTACGGCGCGTTTATCTACTGATCCACAGAATCTTCAGGATCTGCTTTCATCTAATATAGGCTTGATCTTGATCGTTATGGTCAGTCTCCTCTCTGTGATCATTCTAGCTCTTGCTACTGGATGGAAATTGGCTCTCGTTTCTCTCTTCGGTTGTCTCCCTCCACTTTTCTTGGCTGGATTCACCCGCATGAGAATGGAGATGCAGGCCCAGGATAAGAATGCAAAACTATATCTGGAAAGTGCTCGGTTTGCGGCCGAAGCCGTTAACTCCATTCGAACTGTTTCATCCTTAACACTGGAATCTACGGTATACAACAACTATGGCGACAGGCTAAAAGGCCCAGTGGCAAGATCTGTGAAGCATACAATAATTTCAATGATATTCTTTGGCCTGTCAGACAGTATCGACACCGCAGGTAAGATCCCACGAGCCATATACTCCTCGTTTATTTAATTTTTCAAGTTCGTTGTCAGCTGACTTTTGATAGCTATGGCATTGGGTTTCTGGTATGGCGGCAGGCTTATATCGTATGGAGAATATACTGCCGAACAGTTTTTTGTGGTTTTTATTGCGATCATCTTCGGAGGACAATCCGCTGGGATCATTTTCGGCTTCACATTGAGTGAGTTTTCCACGGGCTTTGAGCGCTAATATTGCCGACTAACTTTTATTTTTTAGATACGACGAAAGCGCATGCAGCTGCAAACCAAATATTACACCTTAGAAATCAGGTTGCCCCTATCAATGGGTCGACTGGAGAGACTCCTGCATCCGGCGAGGATTCCGATGTAGCAGTGGAATTCAGAAATGTGACATTCAGTTACCCTACTCGGCCTGACCAGCCTGTCCTTCGCAAAATCAACCTGAAAATCCTTCGGGGTCAAAATATTGGTCTTGTTGGGCCTTCAGGGTGTGGGAAAACGACCATGATCGCCCTGCTTGAACGTTTCTATGATATTACATCAGGAGATATCCTTATTAATGGCAAACATCTGACTGAGATCGATGTAACCAAATATCGGGAGACAGCCAGTCTTGTGTCGCAGGAGACAACACTATATCAGGGTACAATTCGTGAAAACATTCTGCTCGGCGTTACCCGTGATGTGCCCGATGAGGAGATCTTCCAAGCTTGCAAGAATGCAAATATCCACGATTTCATCATCTCCTTACCTGAGGGCTATAATACCGAGGCCGGATCCCGCGGTCTTTCATTTAGTGGGGGTCAAAGGCAACGTCTCGCCACTGCGAGGGCGTTGCTTCGAAATCCTGACTTCCTTTTCCTGGATGAAGCGACAAGTGCGCTTGATACTGAGAGCGAGCGTGTTGTGCAAGCTGCGCTTGAACATGCGAAAAAGGGGAGAACAACTATTGCTGTTGCCCACAGGCTTAGCACTGTCCAAGATTGTGATGCAATTTTTGTGCTTGAAGCCGGCAAAATTGTCGAACGAGGGACGCATCAAGATTTACTGAGGATGAAAGGTAGATATTTTGAAATGTGCAAGGCGCAGAGCTTAGACCGCGAGGCGTGATAATCTCCTCTTCAATGATTCCCTTCTCCATTTACTATTATATTTCTTCCCTCACATTTTAATATGTACATTTACAAGGCACTCCCGATAACACTTTTCATGTTTATAACTTTACTCTATTAGACTGGTAGCATCTTTCTTTTGCCAAATGGAGATATAATCAAATTTATCAAACGATTACTAAATATCGGAAATGTGTGATTCCGTTCCTCGATGTAGCCACGGGTGTTGGACTTTGATTGTTAAGAGACTAAACATATTTTTCTACTTGGGATATAATGTTATAGTTCGACTACCATGGTATTTCGTTAATAATTTTTCGTGAGTTATCATCCCATGTTGAGAAGTTATCATGCATTCTATACCTAGCTGTGATAATGCTAAAGCTAATCACACGGCTATAGCTCTAAAATTTTGCATGTCGCCATGCTTTAAATCCTTCTCAGCCGAGTTAACATGGCTAGGTACAGTAACGGCCTCGAGAACGTCGTCATATCCGATAAAACCGCATGCAAGACCTGAGTCTGGTGAACGCTCTATTCCCATGCAGTGCAATAGTCCATTGGCAAGCCTTGGTAGCGATTCCAGCTTCTTTGAAACGAGCTTGTAGTTACCAAATAGCTCGTGAGCACGTACATCGTCTCCTGCCAGAATACCGTGCCCCAATGTGACGCAGATGTTGTTCTCTACCATGATTGCATGGGCACCAGAGTTGGAATCAGGTTCAAGTAAAACCGAGTAAATGTTTCCGGAAAACGCTTGAACATTTCCGCTAGAGGCGTTGAATGGGAATTCCCATCTTCCCTGGAACTGCATCGGATGCCATGGTGTAATTTCAAGCGACCCGATTTTGCAGATCTCAATATCGGTCACGCTTGTCTGTAGGACGGCTTTAACCTCCCGAGACCCATGTGGAGTCCACACGGTCATGCCAGGACGAAGTGCTTCGATTGCAATATTAGTGTTACTAATATCACAGTTGCCAGTATCCGCCATTCGAATCTGGCAGTTCCCTGTAAAGCACGGTCCAGACGCTCGGTTATAAGAAGACATATGCACCTTACGGGCAGGCTTTCCCGATGCTGATGGCCGGGGTGCACGCGACGGTTTAGGTGGCGGCAGGTTGTCGAATACGCCATCTAGCTCAGTTCGACAGCGGCAGAATAATGGAGAGTTCTTGCCGTACATCAATGGACCGGGATCTTTGAAACTGTTGCATATCTGATTGGTATGCGCATTTAGGATCGAGAGGACTATTAAGAAAAGGTAAGTAAGGCGAGGCAAGACCACAACATAAAACCACTAGGCGAAATGATGGTAACTCACGATAGTGTTGTCCCCAACGCTGATAGTATTCGTCCGATGACACCGCAAGACTGATTTGGCCGTGGGGGGATTCACCAGCAATATCCTTGAGAAGACTTTGGTTATATTCATCCGTGTGGCCGAGACCTTTAATTTCAGCGGCTAGGCTTTCTAATTTGGCCTGTATATCCGGAAGTTCCCTGCCAGGAAATTGGTAGTTCTCCGCTGTGTCCTCGAGGGGATGGAAAGTCCTTAGGAAGGTACAAATCATGGAACGCACAAGGTGGTAGTCGTATACCGTCTGTGGCAAAGATACCTCGTCGGTATGGACCAATTTATGTACCTCAACTGACCTGGTGACTCCACGAACGTTATAGACCAGTTTGGCTTGAATATTAACTGCACTATTCTTCAATGCCTCGTCGTAATGGATGATGATATCTCGCGACTGTCCATATTGCAGGCTTCCAAGTCTTAGAGATACCCCATTGCCAGTGGGACGATTCAGTTCCAGTCCGGGTTTGCTTCCCAAGTCGACGCTGAAAGTAGCTGGTCCATCTCCTTGGATAATGAGATTTGCCTGGGGAGTGAATGTCGAATACAAGTTCGCGACAGCATGAACGAATACGGTTCCTACAGTTGCGCTTAGAAAATTGATGTAAAATGGTAATGGAGACAGATATATGCATACCAATCATGCCCGCGTCTGGGATGAACGCAAAAGTGCCACCTCCAATTTCCGCGATCGACTGTAGAAGAGGTGAGCGAAGATAGTACCCGAAGCCAAACGTATGGATCAGTGGCAAGCATTCTGTTGAGTTGTAATGATCCAATAGAGTTTGGCGCAATTTGGGGACATATCCCTGAGCAGGGCACATATGATTTGGAGCTCCTAGAAAGATTGTTAGCTATCCGTTCGTTTAGAGAGTTTAAGGTCAGATAGGGACTGCCTACCATCCGTCAATACAAGCAGAGCTTGCACATTTCCAACAGGGGAACTCTTAGCCAGCACTTTTAGACCATCTTTTATTCCATGCCACAAGTTTGTAGAGCTTATGCCATGGAGGCCGTCGATGGCACTCAACACTTTCTTCTTATTACCATCATTCATATAAGCTAGCTCAAATTCCACCTATATAAATGTGATAAGTAGTTGGAATATTATTAGGGGTAAACAAAGTTAAACATACCTTGACCTGGGTACAAAACGTAACGACGGCGAGCCTATCATTCTCATTTAGTGTTTGGATGATTGTCTTGGCCGCATGTTTCGTCAAATCCAGAATGCTCAATCCTGTATCTTCGCCGCCGGACTCTCCAGTTGGTATCGGAGCCGACGAGTTCATACTTGCAGAAATATCGATTACAAGCACGACGTCACAAGGAACATGGCGGACGTCATCCTTTGGTTTCAATGGAGGCTGGACCGACACGATCATAGAATTCTTCTTGGGAATCGCATGTACACTCAGTGTAGGTTCTGACGTCAAGTTATCCTCTACTAACGTCGTAGCAGAACTATGAGGCCGGAGGGGAATCTGACGGCTATCGATGATTTCAAAGCCATCATCATTAGAGCTGGTAGCCATGTCGTTCAATTTTCAATGGTTAAACGCTTTTTGATAACAAAAAAGATGACAACTTTTGTGAAGGACTGGGTATCATTCCTCTACCTTGGAAGATTTCCACCTTTTATAGGCAGCCATCTTAGTCAAATGAGGGGGAAACCTAACTGTCGTCACCTCATTTTGAGCCTCCTCTCGGGCTGGACAAGGCTGAGATATTGCTGAGCCTCGATAACTATCCAAGGCAGAGTGTGGCTGAATAGCGCTAGTTAAATAACTAGTTTATGACTCCTAAATATTAGGACACCGTATCGCTTAAGAAGCGAAACACCGAGCTCCACGACTGTCAGCCCCAGGTCGAGACCTCAAAGGTTCATCACCAAGTTCCGCCATTGTGAAGTGTCTTCCGTTTCTTTTTCAACCTCAAAAGTCGAAAGGGGCAGCTAGCACGTGATTTATGGTGTGCACGGGCCAGCTTCTCCAGGAAATAGCCGAACTCGGTTAGTGCAATCTTTCTCTCTTTTGACTACATCAAGACAGACTTGGATAGACGGAGTATGAAGCAGCCATTCATGCGTTCAGCCCGGAGATGGATATGTTGTTACGGCAGGGCCCGTCACCAGCAAGGGTGCGAGGCGTATACCCCCGTCAGAATGGGAGACGATTGATATAAATTTCTACTTTTCCGAGGGTTGAACACTTCCAACTGCTTCCACGGCTCATCATATACCCCCATATTTGATACTCATAGCCTGCTTTCTATGCGTACGCTTGCTGGATGATGCACATTTATTAGTATCACTTGACACTTTCTACTTCTTGGATTCACGAAAATATTTACGTGGCCGAACTAGGCTCCAACATTCGTATACTTGTTCATCTCACTGACCGTATAATATGAATTTATACACTTTCAGTCTAGATATTCCACGGTTGTTGACGAAATTAGCACTTGCCTGGTGTATTTGGATCATGATAGCAGCCATCAAGTGCATTTTCCGGAATGCGCAGTCGCCTATCCCTGGCCCAAGTCTCGCTAAATTTAGCAGTTTGTGGATAAAATATAATGTATTAAAAGGTACGTCTCGTGCTCCAGCTTCTCCCAACAGACCTGTTGCTGGGCCTCAGGCGCTGATCACCAATGGGTGCAGATTCCGGTCGGGTTTGGGAGACTATTCACAGATTGCATCAGAAATATGGCCCTGTAGTCCGGGTATCACCAAATAGTGTATCTGTTTGCCATCCCGATGCATTGCGGACTATCTACTATGGCCCGCGTGGCCTAAACGGGGGAATTCTGCTATCAACTCTCCGACAATATAATTCCGATAATCTTGTCAGCACGCTAAACTCTGATCTTCATTTTGCACGACGAAAACAAGTCATCGGCCTATATTCAGCGCCCGTTGTTTCAGGGCCAGTGTATGAAAAGATTCTCAAGACGCATATGGACCAGTTTGTCACGGCGATTGAGGAAGAGGCCGCCAGCTCCCCGTCCAGAGTAGCCAATGGATTAGGATGGGTAACTTGGCTCACCGGCGATATCATGATTCGTTTGGTGTATGGGGATAATCACAATATTAGGCTATTGGCAGACAAAGAGTCTAGGGCTACTATGACTGAACTTATGCCCGAAACCAATGCAGCCGACGTCACTGCATATGAGGCATTAGCAGCCTTCTACCCAAGTAAGTCTAGCTCCAGTACACATTGACTTTCCATTAGTAACAAAAATCACATAGAGGTCATCTCACGAATCCTTGGGCTTTTCCCGCCAAAATCAGCAATGGCGGACTTTGGATTAAACCAAGTAGAGGCGGCTCTGTCGAAGGCAGGTGGAACGAAAGAGACAACTGGCTCAAATGATTCTCCAAGCACACATCTTGGGCGTCTTGTCGAACTTTACGAAAGTAATGGACCCTCACCTGAAATACCGGATAAAAGATATATCGCTAGTGATTGCCTTGATCATTTCATTGCTGGTAAGAATTTAAGCTTCAATCTCATCCCTCCTTGTTGTCTGGATTATTAGGATAGAACTAATGACTAGCTACATAAAGGAACCCGAACAACAAATGATTTTCTCGGAGCGATGCTCTGGCATCTTTCCCTCCCTCAAAATAGGGAGCGTCAGGAAAGACTTCGTCTAGAGCTTAAAGACGCGGGTATCAGGCCTGGAACTTGTCCAGATATCTCTATTTTGCAGAAGCTCCCATATTTGAATTGTATACTCAAAGAAACACTTCGCACAAACCCGCCAATTCCACTACAGTTACCAAGAGTAGTGAAAGAAGGGGAAGCCCTCACCGTCATGGGCTTTAAAATCGAACCAGGGGTATGTTACAAACAAAATGAATCTAAATTCCATTTACCTCCAGTCAATATTCCTAGAACTTAGAACTATCACTAAGAATGTGGTTAACCTGTACAGACCAATATCGCATCTCAATCCTACACTCTCCATCAGGACCCAAATCCGTATCCAGACCCCGAGGCTTGGAGGCCAGAGCGCTGGGAAGCTTCTCCAAAGTCCGACGAGTACCGACAAATGCAGCGCTCATTTTGGCCTTTTGGGTCCGGTGCGAGAATGTGTACTGGAATGAAGTAAGTTTATACCTTGAATATTAAAAATAAGGGACCATTGTAGCAGGCCGGTCCTAGCTGATACTAACGGCTTTTTCTTGGAAACAGTGTTGCATGGGCAATAAGTCGACTAGTCACCGCAAGGATATTCAGCACATATAGTACAACATTGGACACTATATGGTTTGATGAGAACGGTACATTATTGTTGCCGGAGAAGAGGAAGGGTTTATATCCCTCTCTGCCTAACCAACCTATTCGTTTTGAGAAGATTTAACAATAGAGTAGGAGTGGGCCAGCTGGCATTTCGAGCGGGATTTTGTGTTACTAGCTTAACTGATCTGATGCTCGAAGACTGTATTTTTAGGTGCTAATTTGTGTGGATATATAATGGGGCCTCTTCCCTCAATCTCAGCATCATCTACTCATTATTTAGGGGTTTTAATTCAGTTTAATTGAAGTAAATAAGAACTGAGACAACCACAAGGTATTGGCAATAAAAGGGTGCGTTAAATATTACATCCCGCATATCCCTAGTTTGATCTATATACACATGTCTATTCGTGATTTCAATGATTTGCAAAATGTTTTTTTAAAACACCGAGAAATGGCCCAAATGGAACACAGAGAGATAATATAAACGCCAAATGGGGTAAAGCACGTGTCCCGTGCTATGTTGCTCGCTCCGAGTTGCTCGTGTAGAAACGTGGTATCGTTAGAATCGTAAATGTTATGTCCTTTCCTCTTCAATTCGTTCAAAGGCCGACAGTAGACCTGATGATGGGCTACCAGGGTTCAGCTGACCCAGGGTTAACAGCAGTCAAACCAATGATATTTTATGTACACAGAATTCGAAATCCGCTCCGAGGTTGCTGGAATAAAATAGAAATATAGCAGTTGCTCTTCAGGAGCTAAGATGGTGTTGAGAGCTGCGTTTCGTCGGGCTGGTATAAGGAAGTGTATGGATTTGTGGGGTTGCTGGAGGTATATCATCGCGATCATCGCTGATATGTCCAACGACTTTACCCTTCACTCTTTGATCTATCTATAATCAGAAAAGAAGTTAGCAAATAAAGCTGGTCTGAAAGGACTAAGAGAGAAAAGTAAAGCGAGTGGTAAGTACCTTGTCGAGCTCATAATTCTTCATAAGTAAGCTCAATGGGATCAAGGGTATGCAAACACAAATAGCAAGAATCAAGAGAGTTTTCATAGTCTCTTCGTAGGAACGAATGATTGCGTCTCTTGTCGGCGAACCCATCGGGTATGATAGGGCTTTAGTCAACTTTCCAAAGATCTCACCGGCCTCTCCTTTCGTTTCCTCGGGTAAATATTTCAGTAGTCTCTTTGGCAAATAGCTCGTCCAAATTGCACCGGATATAGCTGATCCCACAGCACCGCCCATTTCAAGGGAAGTTAAGAACATAGCGGTAGCGGCCGCTACTTGTTGATGACTTGCTGAGGCTTGAACGCCGAGCTGTACGGGGACGTTGAGGAGACCGCCTCCAACGCCAACCAAGGATTGGACAACGACTATTTGCAATATGCCTTTGCCTGACGTGTGGGTGAGAAGCATCAAGGCCAACCCAAGGATGTATACGACGCATCCAAAGGTAACAAACGGTCTGTATCTTTTTAGATATTTAATTATAAATGAGACAATCACGGCTGCAACTGTGGACATAAAGGAGAACGTCTGAGTTACTCGTCCAGCTGTCGCGACCGATTGACCCTGAACCACCTGCAGATAAGAGTAGAAGTATGGCTGAACAGAGCAATAAAAGGCCACTTTTTCAAGGTGTTAGCAGAAGGAAATTGAACGGAGAAGCAAGAATCTTACTAAAGTAGAAGAAAGCCAGCGCACAGCCAGCAAGCGCTGTCCTTTGGCGGAGAAGAGTTAATGATAGCAATGGGTATGGTGCGAATCGCTTTGACGTCTCCCAGAATGGATATGCTATTAAGCAGACACCCCCGATAGCAATCATAGCAATGATACCCCCGTTCTGCCAGGTATCCTTTGCATGAGCAGCCAGTGTAAGTGGGACAAGTATCAATGTCACAGCAGCGGATAATAGGATCAAGCCAAATATATCTAGCTCAAACCATGCACTGCGAAGCAATTTTTTCATCCCCTTGCCTTTCCATGGCTTCGGCTTCAGCAAATGCAATTTCTGCGCTTTCCTCTGATTGATGTATAGCGATAGTGACAGGGGCAGGAAGGCAGCTGGCAGTAGTATGGCCCACATGCCATAACCCCATCTCCATGTCAACTGTTTCAATACCACAGATGCAATCATAGGTCCGACCCAAACAGTGACCAGGAAAGGCAGGTCTGGGAGACTGGCAAACAATGCTCGATTTAGCAAGTTGCTACTATCAGCAATGAATACCTGTTGAAGTATTTGTAACCCAGTGGACCCAGCAGAGTAGAAAATCTGCGCAGAAGCATAGGTCTCAACATTTTGTGAAGCTGCCATCTGTATGTATCCAAGAACGTAAATGAAGACACTGATGCAAAAGGCCTCAAAGCGACCAAAGACATCGGCAAATTTGGCCATGGGCGGTTTTATGACGGCTAAATGGCATCTCTTTGTTAGAACTCAGGCTTTCGGTTGGGCAGGGTAGGGAATTGACCAGGTGAGCTCACCATTAACCACGCCTTGAATAACCAGAACAGTTGAAATGAGGGAGTGTTTGCTAAACGAACTTGTAGCATAGGCTGCTAGAGACGACACGGTCTGACCTTCAAGCGAGGTACAGAACGCCATCAAGAAGATACTGAGATACGTCAGCTAAAGAACTTCTCCTAGATCGGGCCTCCCACGAAGTAGCCACACTTACCCAAGGTATGCTATTATAAGAGACTTCTCCGTCCATGTTTTGCTGATAGCTTCAATCTTGCGGACACCTTCTTGAACCTCACTACCTGACGAGGATGGGTATGGGCTGATATGTAGCTGTTCATCCGTTCCCTCCGCATCATCCGTGTCCTGTAGTAGCCTGTCTGCCTCTGCGGTATCATCCATCCTATCGTCCGGCTCACAGCTACCATATGACGGAACTGATCTGGTTTGGATTTGGCCCATAGTCACCGGAGACTAGGCGGGCGAGAGGGTGTATAGCGAAGGGGGAGTATACGGTGGGAGCGATCATCCAGGTACCGAGAGGGTTGTTCGAACACATCCGACCGTGCCTGCTAACTCGTTCGTGGGGAGAGGTAACTATCGTTCGGTTCGAAGGGATACGCGCCGCCCATGTATCTGTATCTAAGCAGTTCTCTCTGTGAACAGCTCCAACGGTCAGAGGCAGGCTGCAGGCAACGAGGCAACGGTCAAGGTGACTCAGAACGGGATTGAGGGCGAGTTCTTAAGCAGAGGCGAAGGGCGGGTTTTGTTTCATTTCTGCAGTCAGGGACAGCAATACGACCCGGGCGCCAGGGAGCTGAAAGTACTGGATGGAGTGACAGGTACGAGGCTAAAAAATTGGTCAGATGAGGCTTGCAGGCGTCTCCGCAAATCACCTGCAGGCTCGACAAGCAGATAACTTTTCACTTTTCAGAGCGAAGACTTCGTGGCTGACGGGTGTAGCTCCAAAATGAAGCGCCTTCTACCCCGTATGGAGGGTATCTACCTTGATATCTGGTTTGAAAAGCAGTGTCCAGCGCCCTTCGCCCGTCGCCCTTTGCTGGGATGAATGCGGGTTGCCTCCGCCGCCCGAAAGATGATCTGATATGATAAGATTAGGCCGCGAGCGAACAGACCCCATGATTATGTCATTGTTATAACGGCCTTTTATTGGTTATACCTGCCCCGTTATTCTATTTAAGGAATAGTCTCCTCCACCGGTAAGGCTTGGCATGCACGCACGCTTTAACCGAAAGGGGAAATCATCGGCTCCGACCGGATCTGATAGCGCGGACCCGGTTGGTTCCGTGATTAGGTAAACAGTGAAAAGAAGCAGGAAAGATATAAAACAAGAAGAAGCAGGAGAAGAAAGAAATATCCATGGATAAAGGAAGGAAGAGGAGTTCAAGATAGATCAGACGTCGAGCTGCGAGAAGGACACGGCCAGGTCTCCCAGTGAGGTTTATGCCGATGGCCTACAGACATACACTCCCACCCAGCACTCCAGCTTCTCTTCGTCCTCAAACATCCAGGTCACCTCTCTCATCGGCACCCTCTCACCGTCGTCTCTGATCATATACACCCGCAGAGTCTGGTCCTTTACTCGCCGCTCCATCTCGATCGTGACCCCAACCTCCTCCTTACTACCAGCAACGCCCTCATCAGCAGCAGGAACCGGCACCAGACTCCAGTCCGCCCATCGATCTCTCGCAACCGTGCTGCACCGTGGTACGCCATCCACGAACTCGATTCCAGTTTTGATCCATTTCCGTCCTTCGTCAGCGTTACCTCCGTCCATACGGTTAACGACAAGGATTAGCCCTCCCTGGTCGTAGAGTGTCGTCCACTTTGCCGAGACGTGAACGCGAGCTCGCTGGAAAGAAGCCAGCGGCATGGTCTTGTGGAGGATGGGCGCATTGAAACGGTGAGTCGCCGGGGGTTTGGACCAGATATCTGTTGATGGATAGGCTTTGATGGTGAAGCTTGTCTCCAGTTCCTCAGACGAGGGAACTTTTTGCTCTGTGTTCTTGAACGCCCAGCTCGACATGTCTACTCACGTAACTTAAGCTTCTGGTTGAATACTGGCGCAGGAAGGTCGTAGGTAAGATGTACGGAGCAAACGATATAGATCAAGACGTGGACGTTGAGTGTTTAAATACTCATAGATCTGGCACAAGTCCTGGACCCCGCAGACTCCTTCTCACCCCCACATCCAGCATCACATCCAGATATTTACAGCATATTCCATCCTTCGTCGTAGTCCGTACGCTGCTGTCTTTACGAAGAGCGAGGTACGAAATAAGAAATACGACCACTCGGCACTCAGTCGCATTCGCCGAATTCCAAGCCGGCGTGAAAACTCGCTGCGGGGGATGCGGACGATCCAAATGTCGGAGAGCCCAATCTAAAGGCTGCACGAGATACAGGGATCACCTTATTGGTTGGGGATCTTAAGCTGGCTCGTGTGTCCGACCTGGATAGAGGGCGTTGAGTCTAGATTGGATATCTAACATATCAAGAATGTTGGATATGTTGGGAGATCAGGAAGTATCGCCTACATAGTCAGTCATCGGCCGGAGATGAAAAAAGTACGCCGGGATCTGAATCAACCACGTAGCATTGCCTATAAATAGAACCAACGCTCTCCATGGTACATATGTGACTGTGATATACGGTGTACATATGAGATCCCGACGCCGTTGGGCAAGGGAAAAATCATTCCGGCGCAGAGAGGCAGCAAACCAACGAGCTGGGATATTGTCCGTACACGCATGGTCAGGCCAACAGCTTCATGGGTAGCAGACATGGTTGTCCATCCTTACCCCGGCCGCGGTCCCATGTTTTTCTCCAGTAAGAGAAACATGTTCCAGCCGCTAGCTGCGTAACTTTTGCCCAATCTATTATGACCCCTTCTGTCTGGGGGGAAGCAAGCGGAAAGGGTCTTACCCGTCGTTCTGATACCTCGCTTCTCGCTTCTTCAGCTGAGGCGGCTTCGCCTAATGCTCGACGACGGACTGTGGATGCATACAGGTCTTGGTCTTGTGCAGATAACGTAGCACGAAATAAACTGAATAATATAGCAAAAAGGAGGCAAGGCGAGAGGTGAGAAAAGTGAAGCGGTTCTAGGGGTGGCTGTGGAACGCATGTTCTATCACATATGAGCCGGCAGCGTTATATTCCGCGCTGTCCCCGTCCTCTCATCATGCTTCTTGTCGTCTTTCTCGTCATGCTTCTCATCGATGATGCCTGACCGTCCCCGTCAAAGGCCGTTGCCAATCGAGGGAGAGCGGATACCGGACAGGTACATGGTGTAGACCGTATAGTATCATGGGCGAGCTTGTACCCGTAAAGTCCTCCTGGGTTGAATCATAGGTGACCAAAACCCGGACCCAGAGCCTTCAACCGACAGCCGCAAAACGATATATCATGCAATAAAGGCGACGGAGTCCGTAGTTATTGTCTGATACTCCCAGGCTTGCTTTTTCCCGTGGCGCCGTCTGCAGCCTGTCACTCTTAAGCTTAACGACGCTCTCCTTGCAGCTCATCCAGGAGTTGAACAGCCGCTCTCAAAGTTTCGACCGTCATCGCCGTCGCCTCAGGACTCGTCTTCTCTTCTTCGTCTTCTTCGTCTTCTTCGTCATCATCATCATCATCATCTTCTTCTTCTTCCTCCTCCTCTCGTAACAGCGTTCTCTGCCGTGCTCTGTCGTCTGCCGGCGCTAAGCTGCCTCCCATCCAGTGCATAGTAACATCTCTGTCGCCGAGTCGTCTCAGGCCTGGTAAGCAGCCCGTTCAGTGCGGCGTTTGGTTGGTCGTGCTTCTCCTGGCCACCCCCGACTTCTCTGGCGCATCACTTAATTACCTAAAGGGCCGGCCTGGGGGAGAAGCCTTATTTTGATGCGAGCTAGACTGACTTGGAGATAGTTGAGAGGGGCACCGTTTGAGGTTGTTGACTGGCCCAGCTCCAGTTTAGCAGCACTTGCGGAAAATCCGACCTTTTCGCAACATCATTACCTCACCTCACCTCACCTCACTTCACTTCACCACACGATCTCGCCCTCCGCCCTCACCTCCTTCACCAGCTCCTCGCCTGTACTTATTCTCGCGTCTGTCGGCCCCAGCTCTGCCTCCTTGCAACCTCTCTCGCTTGCGACCGTTGTGCAATTCCCGTTGTCCCTCGCGACGATCTCGGCCCCTTGTCCCCTTTTTCAACAACCAGCCTTCCTCTCGCTGCTCCGGACGAAGTGTCCTCGCCCTTCACACCGCAAGTTGCCTTGAGGCTGCTTTGAAGGTCTTCAGCTCCTCGCAATCTGTCTTTTAATCTCACAAGAAGCAGCACATAGCTCAACATGGTTGTTGCTACTATCAAGTATGTTCATGAAGTCATACTTCCACACGCGTGAAGTTATATCTGTACTGACACATTCTTCTCTGTAGATGCGTTGTCGTCGGTGATGGTGCTGTTGGAAAGACCTGCCTGCTGATCTCATACACGACCAATAAGTTTCCTTCTGAATATGTCCCGACTGTCTTTGACAACTACGCCGTGACAGTAATGTAAGCCTGCCTTTTCTGCGCGTGTCTGGCCGTTTATCTCTCTGCCAGTGTCGCGTTGTGTGCTGTTTGTTTACATCTACTAACTTACCTCACTTATATAGGATTGGAGATGAACCATATACTCTTGGACTCTTTGACACTGCTGGACAAGAGGATTACGACCGTTTACGTCCACTCTCCTACCCCCAGACTGATGTGTTCCTGGTCTGCTTCTCAGTCACCTCTCCAGCCTCCTTTGAGAACGTACGCGAAAAATGGTTCCCTGAGGTCCGCCATCACTGCCCAGGTGTCCCATGTCTCATTGTTGGAACCCAGACAGATTTAAGAGACGACCAGACCATCCGGGATAAGTTAAGCAAGCAGAGAATGCAGCCAGTCCGCAAGGAGGACGGTGACCGCATGGCCAAGGAGCTCGGAGCTGTGAAATATGTTGAGTGCTCTGCTTTGACTCAATATAAGCTGAAGGATGTCTTTGATGAGGTGAGTTAACATATCCTCGGACGCGTTCTTCTCACTTGCTAAATATCATGTTTCTCTCTAGGCCATCGTTGCTGCTTTAGAGCCCAGTCCACCGAAGAAATCCAGCCGCTGTCTACTCTTGTAGAGCGCCAGCAACAGCGAGAAGTGAAATACCATTTGTCTTTGATTTGATACATTGGCTCAATCTCGTGGACTTGGGTGTTGATGGCTCTGCGTATTTACATGGACAATCGCCATATAGATGCTTCAATCTAGTATCTCACGATGCTTCCCTTTAGGCTCGCAGGAGCTGGGTTTTTCTTTCAACATCCTCACACGCAGAGATACATCACATAATGGGGTTTTGGGTGGCGTGCTAAGGACAATTTGAATCGGATGAATCCTCTTTACGAATTTTTGTTTCTGTTTTTTGTTTTTTATTTGCACCATTATTTCTCCGCCTATGGTTTTGCGCGCCTTGCTTATCCCCGGAATGCATACTGGCCTGGGAGGGAATTTCCAGACAAAGAAAGGTGACACTCCCGCCCATCCGGTCTTAATCTGTTTTACTATTCTCCCTTTTTAATTGAAGATGACAGAACTCGCTGGGCCAATACAAGTGTTTCTTCCTCCTGCTTCCCTTGCTGTTTTCCTCACCCTCATCGATTCCCGTACTTTATGACGTTTAGATTTTATGATGCGCAGATGCCTTGAATGAAAAAAAAAAGTATTTGAAAAATATGTGCTATGCTATTTTGCCTGCCAACAGCCGTCAATTGAGCTTTCAGGGATATGAAGGATCAGCTGAAAAAAGTGATTGTTCAGTGTGATGTGGAACAACCCGTGCACACCTGCCTCCCCTATACACGCTCTTTCAGCAAGCCTTTTCAATGGTCTCTTAGAGAAGCCTGTCTAGCCCGGCTGGACCAAAAACTCCCTGAAATTGATCCATCACACCATCTTTGATAGACCTCCCTCCCTCCTTCCTGCCGAACCAACCACCAACCTTGTCTGGATCTTCAACCCCAAGTTTCACCATACTAGCTATCAGTTCATTGACCACATGTGCAGCCGCCAGGGCAGTGCCTCCACCGCGGTCATCATAGCTAGGGGAGACCTCGACCACATCGGCACCAACGATATTCAGTTTCTCAAGCCCCCGTAAGATCCTGGCTAGCTCCCTAGATGTCCAGCCACCTGACTCGGGAGTGCCTGTGCCTGGCGCAATGCTGGGGTCGAGAACGTCGATATCCAAACTTAGATAAACAGGTTGATCAGGGTCGAGACCAATACGGGAGTAGATCTTATCGATTATCCCCTGGGTACCGATGTCGTCGATATCATCAGCATGGATGCGCATAAACCCTTTCTCTACCCCAGTGTAGTAATCCCTATCATCAGCCCCGCCAAGGTATGAACGTAATCCCGCATGGGCAGAGGTTGTGTTTGAAATCAACCCCTCTTGAGTGGCGTGGTAGAGCCAAGTTCCGTGGTTTAGACCGGCTTCCTCTGGTTTCCAGTAGCCATCGTAACGTGAAGATTCCCAGGTATCCTGGTGGGCGTCGAAATGGAGAACAGTGATGGGTTTTTTATATATCTGATTCAGGGCCCTCAATACCGGCAGGATGATGCTATGATCTCCTCCCAGAGTGACAAGCTTAGGTTTCCCGTCAGATATCCTTGGTTGTCTTTTGGTCTTTTCGGTAGTACCGTCATCCTGTCTCTGCTGATACGCAGTCTTCCTCGTGCCTAGCTCTGTAAAGGCTTCAAGCATTTGCTTTTCCGCAATCTTATTATCCATCTGGGTGATGGGGATATTTCCACAATCTATAACCTTGGCCCAGTCCATATATGGATTGATTCCGGCCCGTACGTTGTAGGAACGCTGGGTTACTTGACGGGCACTTGCTTCACGAATGGCTCGTGGCCCAAACCGCGCCCCTGGCCTATATGATGTCGCTGTGTCGAATGGGGCTCCGATTATGGCAATGTCGTAGAGTTCATCTGGGGTGGTGAGACACGGAACATGTTTGAGACCCCCGAAGGTGGACATGCTCGCAAAGGCAGACTGAACATATTGTTATTACGAGATATCTCGTTATGGTCCGTTTTGTAGTATAGATGTATACTGCGGGTTGAATGGGTTGGACTAACTAGTTCTGGTGCCCATTTTCGGTCCAAGTCTTCCTTGTGGCTTAACGTCGTTTGCTCCCCGCCACCATGGTGGTGACTATGGGCATGTATCACTTGAGCACTGAGGAATGTTCCTACTATAGCAAGAGTTTTGTATCCGATGGACATCATGTTGCGAACTTTTTTCTTGTCTCTCAAAGCAACATCCACGACCAATGGAAGATATGAAGCGAGGAATATCGGATGGGAAGCGAGGGACACTGTATTAACGACATTCTGGTTTTAATATAGCCTGCTTCGGCTATACATTAAGCGTATGTTCATCACCTGATACCTTAGTCCCGCTTGTATATGCTCCATAGCTACCTACCAGATCGACAGATATGGCATCACCAAGTGTAAACCTCGTCTTCGCGAGACACTGAAGACTGGGACTACAAAATGAATGAAGCAGAGGAGTACGCCTTGGTGCCATCCCTGTCCGCTCCTTTCAACCATAAACCCAGAAGTTATTTGCATATCTTAAGTCTCTTGATGGAAACTTGAATTTGAACAGTATGTGAGGAATGGTGGCCAACAAATTATTCAGCCGAATTGTCTGGCCTCGAATTGCACGCAAACTTAGCAAATAATTGTCACATATGTTCAAAATATTCAGTGCCAGTTCTTCATTGTTGGTGCGATGTAATACCCCAGGGCTTGACCAGCAGAAATACGTGACTAGTCACGTGTTTATGGATGGCCAGCGTTTCCAGTCTTCAAAACGTCGACCATCTTACCTTCATATGCAAGAGACTACAGTACAGTCTTTATAGACTACATATATCCTTACCTTTCTACTTGGTTCTTTGCTCTACACCAGTGCACACCCTCCGTGTGCTGGTACATTCATACTTCAACCTAGCTATACGGATAAATATTATTCCGCGTATCCGGCAGAGCTCGACAGAGCATGATGTTTACTTCATGCTTCATATATCAAGGATAATACTGGCGTGAATGAACTTAAGACAGACCAGGACCCGATATATAAAATCCCTTACCAACACGTGTTAACTTGGAAGGAGCCCGTTAGCCCACGATTAGTCTAGCACATAGGGTGGAATGCGCCGGGTTGTTGTTACTGGCTTGGGTGCTGTCACTCCGCTGGGGGTTGGTGAGCTTCCTCCATTGTCTTCATTTTATGGGCCATTATAACTGATCGTCTTCATACAGGAATACGACATATTTGGAAAAGATTACTAGCCGGGCATAGTGGAGTCGTATCTATAAAAGATAGGGATCCAAGATTTGCTGAGCTGCCATGTCAAATTGCAGCAGTTGTTCCCAGAGGCTCTAAGGCTGACGGCTGCTGGGATGCTACTGAATGGATAACTCGTGATGTATGGCCCTTCCCATGCATCCAGTGACCCATTTTTTGTTCCTTCGAGATTTGAATGTGACTTTAATGCATGTAGCAGGAACAACGAAAAACTGCCCTATTTGCCCAGTATGCATTAGCTGCCACTCATGAGGCACTTGAGGATGCAAACTGGAAGCCTACAACAGAGGAATCAAAGGACATGACGGTTAGTAGTATATAATCAACCTATAAGCACTCTGTGACATGATGCTAATATCTCATTAATAGGGTGTGTGTTTGGGGTCTGGAATCGGGAACTTTGACGAAGTATTCAACACATCTATAACATATAATAATGGTGTAAGTGGATACTTTGGCTCTCTCTGCATATGTTCTTCCTACTTATATCTATACTATCTAGGGCTATCGAAAGGTGTCACCACTTTTTGTCCCAAAGCTCCTTATAAATCTAGGGGCAGGGCATATATCCATGAAATATGGCTTCACAGTATGTACCTTGTCTTTTCCCGTCATAGTAGTCTTTCCACTTTTGTCTGTGGCATTGATGATCCTTTGCTGACGCTATGTAGGGGCCCAACCACTCAGTATCTACGGCGTGTACAACTGGGGCCCATTCTATCGGTGATGCTTCCCGTTTTATTGCTCACGGCGATGCAGATATAATGGTTGCAGGCGGAGCTGAATCATGCATACATCCCCTTGCCATTGGGGGTTTTGCTCGATGTCGAAGTCTTGCTACTGATTTTAATGAGAACCCGGAGAAGGCATCTCGGCCTTTCGATAGGGAGAGGCAAGGCTTTGTAGTCGGTGAGGGAGCTGCCGTTGTTATACTTGAGGTAACTACTTTTTTACGCTCATATACTATCTTTCTTTTCCTTGCGAAGCTGACCGCCTGATTTTGCAGGAGCTGGAACATGCTCATTCCCGAAACGCTCATATATATGCAGAGCTAAAGGGGTATGGGTGCTCAGCCGACGCATCCCACATCACAGCACCGCATGAGGATGGAAAAGGAGCTTTCTCCGCGATGCGGCGTGCGTTGAAGAATGCAAATTTGCCTCCAAGTAGGATAGATTATATCAATGCTCATGGCACATCAACAGTTGTCGGAGATGCTGCTGAAAATGCAGCAATTAAATCACTATTCCTTGGCCCAGAAGGGAAGCCCAAGTCATCCGACATCAATGTTAGCAGCACGAAGGGGGCCATTGGACACCTTTTGGGTGGTGCAGGTGCGATTGAGGCTGCTTTCACCGTCCTAGCTATTGATAAGGTATGCCACAACAGTCTCCCATTTTTAGTTGAATTGTTATTCTTTTTTCTGCGTCTAACAATGATGAAGGGCATCATACCTCCTACAATCAATCTCGAAAACGTGACTGAAGAGTTCAATTGCAATTATGTGCCAAATTTCGCACAAGAAAAGAAAGTCCAAGTGGCACTAACCAATAGTTTTGGATTTGGTGGAACCAACAGTAGTCTTTGCTTTGCTAAATTGTGACTCCTGAGGGCCATTGTATAACAAATGTATTTTTATCATGTATAACTAACTTGATTGACATATCTTAGCCTTGATTATTGGCCAGAAATTTCATTTCATGTTCACATTTCTTCATTTTGACAATTGTTACATGACAATTTTCGATATGAGTTTTTTACTTGCAGGTATTCCCCCAGCCCCCGAAAAGGTAATTATCCTACTTTGTAGTTTTGAAATTATACTGGTCCTTGCGGTCCAAATACACAACTTTGTCACTTAATCCAGCCTCCTCAACCGCCTTCTGGAAGCCTGATAGCGGGGATAGAAAAAGATCATAGTCACTAGAGGCCTGTCAGTGAGGAATATAAACCTTTCCAAATACCTAGAGAGGTAGGCTAACTCGTAATGTATCGGAATTGTGATATCCGGACGAATCAATTTCATCAGCTCTACTCCTTGCTCTGCATCCATTGTCACCATTAACAATGGGATATGCGTGGAGGGTAATGTGGTGCCTCCAAGATGGATAAGCATCAAGTCTATCTTCTGATCAGAATAGATTTGAGGGATCTTCTTGAGCTCGTCACACATCAGGGTGTCACCCGAGATATAAATTCTAATCGCATAAAATTCAGCCATGGATTCCATGATACCATGCTGACCTTTGCAGGGAGATACTGCACCGATAGCCAGTTTCAAAGTCCCCCTCCGCGTGGTGATATTTGGTTGTATGGCCTAGTTCGACCATCCATCCATTCGTTGGTGGAACCTACACCGCCATTCTCAGCTTCTCTTTCTTAATAAACGCCAATCCTTTATCAGAGGTGCGCATACAGCATGTATAATGTCATTGGCAGTTGATAGTAGGCCGGGAGGAACATGCTTCCCTGGCATTGCCGTTATCTTAATTGCCGGTTCCTTTGTGCTGGACTTTTCTGCGGACTTGATTTCCACCAAGATACTTTGGTACGTATCCAAAGCCTCTACCTGGGTAAAGGAATCTTCGCCTTTTGACTCGAGACAGCCCTTGGCATGCGGCGTTGTGATAATGGGTATATCTCTCGTAAGAGATTTTTCAACCTCCTGGTCGAAATGGTCGCTTGCCCAGATAACAAGCATATTAGCATCGATTTCCTATGGATGGGGAATTGAAGGGTGATTCCATACGCGTGGTAGTGCGATAGAAGGATAAGGTGAACAGGAGGTATATCGTGGAGGTCTATAGCAGGATTGGTAACTCGCTGTCCTGTTACCTGAGGGAAGTCAGAACTCCTCTACTAAAAATGTCACCTGGCAGCGCTCACCCCCGGACCAAGATGGACATGGTCACCGGCATGAAGGAAATTTGGCTATCAACCATATCAGCAATGCTCTGAGATGGATAGGGGTTGTCTATTGTTGGTACATCTGTCATCAGCCTTATACCTGCCCATTCTCTAATGTATAATGTTAGCAGGCCTTCGGTTATTGTATGTAACAGCACGCAGAGTACCAAAGAAACCCCGTACATGAAAGTTGTCGCTGTTCCTACAAAGAAGATGCTTCCATCTTCTCCGCCAGAACTGTTTGGATGGGCTTTCGTCACATTTGCTTCGCACAGCCCCGAGGGATGTCGCGAAGGGTGATCACGGGTAGGTTCTCCCGGATCTTCTGCGTCCACTACAAGACGGCGCATTTTGCAGCAAGCTGAGATAGTTGTATAGCCTCTTAGCTCGGATAACGCAGGCGGTAATGGCTGTATATCTCCCCAAAGCTCGCGCATCGGGAGGCGACTTCAGCATGGAAGTTGAGTAAACGCTTTGTTCATACGTCATAGCATTGCGTATTAGCTTTCGCGTGTTTATATATTTCCGCTTCCAGAACTCTCGCGTCTTTGTGACTTGCAGGTAAAGGATCGTATATCGTTCAATTCGTGATGGCCGGCAATTGGAACGGCAACATAGTCGTCAAACCAACGTAGACATCGAGGTCCGTTACCCACTGCGTTTGTCGTATGGATCAGCGGTTTCTAAGACGCACAGGACGGTCTAGAATATTGAAGGATTCTGGAGGTATACGAATCCCACTATCTCTAGACAACGCCAGGCAAGATCGGGCTGAGTCCACCAGCAGATAGCTTTCTTCTCGAACATCCCTGGTATCCATCCTGGCGACCCCTTTGCCCAGCCTCATTCAAAGCTTGACGATGTTAAGCTCTGGCTCATCACGACGCGGCGGAGTCAGCTTGAAGGAGCCATGGTGGTGAAAGCTTCGACAAACTGCAGATGTTCCTTGCTGGCTGTCTGACGTCGCTCCTAATAGGCCTGCCAGCTGAACAGCACATATCGGAGATCATGGAGATCCTATCCCTGGAGAATTGAACAATATCAAAATGAAGGATCAAGATATCGCCACGCTGCTAGCCTCTTTGGGCATACATCGCGAAGTCCACTGCCTCGATGAAACTTCGACCTTCTCCATGGCTTTACTATATTCCGACAAGAAGCAACTCTCCAACCACTCTCTAGCTCAGCCTTGCGCCTCGCTTGAGAGACGACGGGTCGACATGCCGCTGTTCTCTCGTCCATCGTCATTGGGCCTCTCAAAGCGTCCTCCATAGCTGAGCTCGCAAGCCTGCCCCGATTCAGGATAACGCATCTGTGGCCGTGCGAGATCTCTTGCTTATCAGGATGAATTCATCTTCATTTAAAGACCGTGAAGCTGTGGCTTTCAAACCGCACTTCTCTCCCGTCATTGGAATTCATCTACTCTCATCTCAGCCATCTCAGCCTTTTACATCATCTTGCGCCTTACCTGGGCTTTCCAGCACTTAGCCTCCAGTCCGCTATCCATACATATAGAAACATCCACCATACAACCATCATGGCTGTGGACTATCGGCATGGAGTCGCCATCTTCAGCCTTATCATCTACCTCCCATGTGTCTTCGTCTCAATATATGTTGCACTTCGACACGGCTTTGCAAAGGCGGCAGGATGGTACTTTCTCGTCGTCTTCTCCATAGTCCGTACCGTGGGCGCATGCTTGCAGCTGGCGACAATAGCGAATCCTACAGAAGGCCTCTTCACAGGCGCCGCGGTGTGCAATTCTATCGGGACCACCCCGTTGATTCTCGCCTGCGTTGGACTCTTGCAACGAGCGTAAGTTGCCCTGCATCAATTCATCCCAAGGCTTCGGTTTTAGTCAGGCCGTTTCGCTAATATGCATTCTAGAAACAATTCCATAACCAACAAAGGCCAGAAGGGAGTTGTCCCGGTCGTGTTTCGTGCAATCGCAACTTTGGCGCTCGTGGGCCTTATTCTAGCCATCGTTGGCATCACCAGTCAGGATGACATGATGCATTACGTGCCGAACGGAAAGACCAAGGCCGCTATCCTCGTCACCCTCGCAGTCTGGGTTATCGTAGCTGGCCTGCTATTCATGCTGTACGGAAGGAAGAAATACCTTCCTGCTGGAGAAAACAGACTCCTCCTTGCGGTCGCGATCTCTCTCCCGTTCATTCTCGTCCGCCTAATATACAGCTTGATCAGCGCTTTTACTCGCAATCCCCGGTTCAGCATTTTCTCCGGGGATGTTACGATCTATCTGGTCATGGCTGTGTTGGAGGAAATGATCGTTGTTATCACTTGCATTGCGATAGGAGTCACTCTGAATACCGATGGAGTCTCGGGATACCAGGGTGTTCAGATCCGCAGTGAGTCCCCGTCTACTGAGGAGATGAAGCCTTACCAGGCAAGGCACGGGGACCAGAGCGGGAGAGGGGGAGACAACCAATACAGACACGGTGTTGTTTCGAGCAATGTTTGAATAGCGTTCTTGGAACTCCGCATTTCGTTTTACTGGTACAGAGTCTGGAATGAACGCATCGCGATATATACATGACGGAGTTTGGGGTCCTGCATACGCCATTTGTCTATATGTTTTATGTCTTGTTTCCTCTGGCGGCACTATCTTTCACTCAAAAATAATATCTATTAGAATTTTTACTACAGATTAATATACGCATTTTCAGAAGCTGGTGCTAATCAGATATGCAAAATTAATGTGAATAGACAATTAATTGAAGTCTACGGATATAAAGGAACATGACAAAAGTGACGCTGATAAGCCACCAACTCCTCTCTACCGTAGCCGTCCCGAAAGGTACAGGCAACAGATCGCAAAGCCAGCTATCCTCCCACCTATTAACAGAAGGAAGAATCTAACTCGTACAATCTGAGGAGACGACAAGGAAAGGAATCATCCGTTTCAAGCCTGTCTGTAGGCTATTCGGGCAGAACATCCGCTCCACAAGTCATGGACTCATGGTGACAACGTCAAACGCTCAGAACGGAGAATAGTTTCTCTAGAAATGAGCCTGTGGTCAGTGCTTTGATATCGATGGTGGCGCCTAGGGTGCATTATATACGCGGTCCGTGTATGTACGACACCAACGAAATAAATCGATAACGTGGCAGCCAATCAGTAAAATAACCCGAGCGGGCGCGTATCGCATAAATAATCCCTCAGGCGCTGGGTAAAAAATATAGTCATAGTCAGAAACAACCATTCTCTGAATCAAGGGCCTTTTGCAATTTGGCGGGGCGAGAGGCTAGGGTTCAAAGCGACTTCTGTAGCTTTGTGAAGTAACAAACATTCTAGGCCTGTGATTTATTGATGTTTGTGAAGTTTGTATGTATACGGTGGGATGCTCCCGATGTGGGAGCCGAGCCGGGCTCCTTGAAGGATCAACCCGGCCGTTTCGCAAGAGACGTAGGTGGACAAGGTGAGGTCGTATGAGTTGGATTCACGCGAGCAGACACGATGTTTCTAGGTAGCTGTTTGACAGTCTAACCTTGCACCTTTCCAACGCCTTGTAGAGTAAGATACACGTCGGTACCCCAGCCCCACAGGCTCTGGATGTCAATACCTCCACCAAAATATTCTGCGTATGCTCGTCCAAGAGGTAGGCCGTAGCCGAGACCTGCAATGGTACTAGCATTATAACCGCCACTACCAGATATCGCATTCAAAGCGTCGACGTTCCCATTGTCACCGACTGGTAGCTCGTCTTCGCTGAACGTGGTGTAACTGTATGACCAAATATCAGACAGAATCTCTGGAGGTATACCGCCTCCGCGATCCCTGATGCGAATTGTAATACTCTGGGCAGACGATTTAAGTGGCTCGAATATTTGGCTTGGCCCTAGGGCCCGTCCTTTATGTATGCCCATCTGGAAATCTGCTTGCGAGCCTGTTCCAAGAGAGTTCGGACTCTTCTCGGCGATAGGAGCTGGCCCGACTTGAGTCTCGGAGGTACTGGGAGCTGAAGCAATGGTTACTTCGATAGGCTCGCGCTCGTTTCCAGCCTCGACCGACGCTCGGAATGCATTTTTCAATAGTTCGGTGATTATGTATTCGACGTGGACAGGGATATGGGCGAAAGTGGCCTCCGGCTCTCCGTTGATAATCACTCTAGGCCGGACACCATATTTGAGCTCGCATATCTCGGCAACGAATTCTTCGCAGACTTTTATCAGGCGAGCAGGTTTTAGGGCCGTATCGATAACCCCGATGTAGTTGGACGGCACATGCTTCTCCCGGGTTGTCAACCCACCACCTTCCTCCGTCGTGAGGGACGCATGATGCAGTGCCAGGTGCTGTTGGGCAATCAATCGAGTCCCAATCCTTGCTCTTAGATGTTCGTCCAGAAATGCAGTCACCTCGGCGGGACTGATGTATTTACGGCACTCCAGGAAGCCTCGGGCTAGCACTGGAATTGTATTGTCGTGTGTCTGCACTAGATCGGCCATGATCTCTGTAAACTGCTTCTCTTCCTCTGCTGTTGATATCCTCCTCTTCTGGAACGGTAATAGGGTAGAGAACGAATGGATGTAATTGTTGTATATCTGGGAGATGTGTGGGTTCGAGACGACGATGAACGGGAGATTTCTGAGAGCCTGGATACGATAAGCGAGTCTGGCAGGGAGGAGAGAGAGGGTGAAGTTTGCAGACGCAAGGAGCGCCTCTCTCGTGAGCGGCGGACGGCCATGTCTATTCCAATGTTAGACTGTCAACTTATCTACCAGCCAGCCGGCAACTTACCTGAGCAAATCTGCAAGGGTCAGAGGCCGACGAGGGCTCCTTGCCAGGCGAGTGATATCATCAGTAGAGATATCAGAAGCAGAGGGCGGGTAGGACCAGCTACTCGTTGTGATAGAGGAGAGGGAGCGCAATGGAGTGCCACCAAAGATCAGCCGGCCCTTTGCTGTGCGAAGAGGGTGTCTTCGTAGGAATGCCATGGTCACGGACAGGTCGATTGCTATTCCATGCTGCGACAAGACTCACGGCGGATAAACACAGGGCAATTCAGCACTCTGTTAAGGGGCGACTCTGTATAATTGTGGTCGTTGTTGTGGGTTAACAAATGGTGGTGGTGGTTATATATATATGGCCCGTAGTTAAGCGGCAGGCTAGCATCCCCAACGCCTCCTGCGCCTAGCGTGGACTCTGGGACTATCGTGTGATTTCAGCGATGCGCCAACCAGCTTCACCTTACGACGACGGCGATGAGACTGAAGGCGGGAAAGGGGTTGCTACTGGATAGTTGTCTCAAGGGTGGCCAGTAGTTTATAAGCTGGTTGGTTAACTGGTTTAATACTCCCGCTAACTTTGGTCTACTCTGTCCAGTGTCTCTACTCGGGCCAAACCATCCGACTCTTCATCCGAGAGCCACGGTCCAACTGCGATGCAATAAAAAAACAAAGAAACCACGGCTTTTACTCTGTACACGAACCGGATGCTCTTCTTATCCTCGAGAGCAGTACAGGGTGCTACGTGAATGCTGATATAGGGACTGTCATACCCCCACCCGGACGAGTGGGGGATAAGTTATCTCCATGGCCACAGGGCATGCCAGCCAGTATAGAGATATCACATCGACGACCAGGGTTAGACGGCTATTTTCCAGGGAGACATCTCGGCTAAATGGGCGGCACCCAGAAGTTGTGGGAAAAGCTGTCAATCGATAATCACCGGACAATCTCCAGATCTAAGGCGGGGTTTCTTTCATTCAGCGCCGGCTCAGTATAAAGAGATGTCCTATATGAAGTCAGGCCCTACAGTATAAAACACGCGCGTCCATGGTTGACTAATTGGCCTCTGCCTATCTACGTTCCCTTTGTGGCTTCACCTTGACCAACTCACGGGAACATGGAACCAGATTGGCCAATTGAAGTGTTATCATACGGACCATGTTGCACAGCATCTGTGAAGCGAATCTGGGGTGAGATTGATACAAGGTACGGGATAGTCTACCATCGAAGACGTGTACCCTAGAACCAAACTCCGTACCCTTGACACCGGGAGTGGTCTGTGTGAGAAATATCCCTGTGTACACTCCGGACGCGGACAACAGTAAGAATATACCCGGTTGGGCCTTTGCTAATCCTGGTAAATCGTAGGCAGAGCTCGGATACGCATGTCAACCGAAGAGGAAAGACAGCAAATATTCATAGTCTGGGTGGTTTATATCGAATGCTAGGAGGAGGGGCCTTTGAGGCAAAAATCGCGAAAGTTGCCATGTACGTAACTACTGCAGCAAGGACCAGGAATATATGCATAGAGCCTTGTCAGGTTGTGGGGTGCATGGGAAAGAAGCATGGTGAGCTGATTTGCTCTTAGTGGTCAACTTGCTCGGAGTCTCAACACATAGGATGCAGATCTTGAGACGTTGAGATGTTGAGATGTAAAATTCCGTCGTAGGTATCTGGCCTTTGACTAGCTATGTCTGGAACTGTTCGTATAAAGGACTGGAAAGACAACGAGCATGCCTACGAAGTACTTGAGACAGGTGTTAATGCTTTGCAACATGCAGTGGCAACGGCGAGTCTTTGGCGGAACAAACGATTAAGGCTGAGCCAACGTGATGCTGTTTCAAGTGTATATTCTAATTAGAAGACCACTATAGACGCAGTAATAGTCTAAGCCTTTAAGTTAAACCTTTTCTTATAGATGATATATTTAAAACAATGCAACGGCTCTTACAGATACCGTGGATATCGAGTTTGCTACGAGAACTACGAAAAATGTAAAGGTTGATAAGCTGCAGCTCCTCAACCCGGCCCTGTAACAGTTTAACAACTTGATTGCATTTGCTCCTTGAGTTTACCACATAATGAAACATTAATACCCATCCCCCGTCTCAGTTAAAAACCAGTTGGATAATAAGACAGTGTGGGTGAAACGAATAAAAGAAATTAACAAAGGAAATCTGTAACCATGGCGCCTTTTTGTTCCATTCGATCGATTCATGAGAGAAGACGGGAAACGATCTCAGCGGACCGGATGCACGAGAAAGGGTAAGAAAGAAAAAAAAGAGTCGAGCAAATGTGGTATTAGTTTCGACTTGTAGTCCTTTAGATGGACGAAGTCATGGTAGCAGCCTTCTTGGCGGGTCCAGGGCCATCCTGCTCGACGTTGACATAGTTGGTGGACTTGAGGACGTCTTCCAGGTTGTGGTCATCGGGATACTCCACACTATTGGCCCGAGATATCGTCAGTTCAGCTAATATTTCATCACAAGTGGGGACTATGGGGTGTGATATAGGAACAGGGGGAAGAGGATCACATACGTGAAGCCTTTGATCAGCTTGTATTCATGACGGATGGTACCACCGTTCTTCTTGGCTGATGCCTTGGCTCTATAGGTTCAGCAGTCAGCAAATAACGTCCGTAAAGAGGGGATAGATGCATATATCTCTCTTCTTTTGCATATTCATGCCACCGTTAAATGTCTTCGAGGGAGAAGCCGAAATAAAAAGATGGGTATGAATGGAATGTCTATACTCACTTGTCGATTTCCTCGGCGGGAGCTCCTGGCTTGAGTGTAACCTGTAGGGATGTCAGAGAAACGGCACGTACTTCAACTGCAGGGACTCGAAAGCAGAGGGAGGAGCAAGGTACAGGGGATCACTCACGTTGAAGTACATCTTGGTTCTTCTACCTTGGTATTCGGTGCAAGAGAAGAGAGCTGGAGGTCAGGACACTGGTTAGAGCCGTATAAACCACAAAACACGTAGTTTGAAGGGTTCAAGTTACCTATTTGGCTTTATCAAGGTCTTTCCGACGGATTTTGAGTGAAGATGAAACAGGGGAATGTGATGAAAGGCCAGAGTCAGATAGACAGGTTGCTGTTATGATGTTGTGATGATGTTACCGTGGTGAAGGACGGAGGGGATACAAGTGTCCTTTTAAAGCGGTCACTGCACAGTCTCGGCGTCCTCAGTGGAAGGAACTGGTCGGCAAAGGATGTAATAGTCTGTAAGGACATTTAAGGGAATAAAAAACAAACAGAAGGGAAGGCTGCGTCGTGGGATGACCTTCAGGATAATGCGTGTGCATGAGGCTTATCATTTAGTATGCTGCGCTCTTGTTGTCTCTCTAAAGGCAGCAAACGAAAGGATGTAGTACTATTGCACTATTTTAACTATCCTCTCTCTGACCTCCTTGCTTTTTCTCTCTTTTCTCCTTTCCGGTATGATGACTCTTATTTCTGCTCTGCGGGCGGACGGGGCTCTGCAGTTATTTATCAAGAAAATAACGGGTAGGGCAAACGTTAAAAGGGCCTTATCAAAACCACCCAAGGGATGACGAAATCTGAACAAGGTCAGGATACAGGAAGGTTCCATAACCTTATCCAGATAGATATGGACCCTTCCTTTGTTGTCGAAGCTTTACAGCCTGTGATCCTACTTAACACCTTGTTGGATGGTGTGTAGTATACCAAGCCTAGTACCTTGTGAGTCTAGCATAGAGCTGTTAGCTGCTATCTGAGGCTGCTTGGGCAAAGTCATCCCACATAGACACAGCCACGCAGGTACCCAGCTAGAGCAGTTTTGATGCGCCCTGCCAATAAGGAAGCTAGCAAGCGACCACAAATATAAACACTTGACTGATGCCTGCTGGGATTGTCAAACTGTGTGGATGCTCTCTGGGACGTGAAGGGTGTACCTGACAGGCAGAAACTATATATATAGGTCCCAGCTGATCCTATATATAAGCAGGAACAGCCGCACACTGACACACAACATATCCTTCCACACGGTTGTTGCGTACATCCAGATGACAGGATCAAGTGAGGCAGCCTTAAGCCATGGGCTGCTCGAGGGAGAACGGCGGCTTGTGGGTGAACGCGGTCAACGTCATAGGGTAAACCCCTTAGTCATCGAGTCGCATCACATGACCCTCGTGTTCGTTTCGTCGTCGCTTCGATGTCTTATATGAAGTCGAAGAAGGCGTCGAGTTCACGGTACAGCCCCAAGTACAAGCCCCTGTTGACCTCTCTCGACGCGTAGGCGATTACTTCTCTCCACGATGCTGCCTTCAAACGCCCACCACCAGCGTTGGAAGACTAGTTGGCCGACCTCCCACATCTCAGGCGAGAACGGGTCTGGTCCACTGACCCTTAACCCTTCGCCGGCATCCTCCATATCGTACACCAACCCCAATAGGCCCATCGGGTCTGCCGCAGACGGAGGACGTAACTGCACCGGCAGACTAAACACCTGGATCAGTTTATCCCGCGCACTGGGCCATGGTAGGAGGTCAAGGAACGCATGGTGTGGAACCATTCGCTGAGTGGGCGTCGGATGGAAGTTTTTGGGAAGATCCGCCATGTTCGACGGTAACTGCGGCTGGGCGGCATTACTGTTGATGCCTGTTGGACCCGTATAGAATGGGCTTATACCTGCCATATTCCAGATATAGTCTGTGAGATTCAACCTGGTGGCGATGGTGAGCATGGCCCGTAGGAGAGTCAAGGGCGGCACATCGAGGATTTTATCGTCTGGGAATGTAAAGTTGGATGACTGGTAGGATTGCAATGCGGACGAGAGAGGCTGTGTTTCGCCATGCGGGTGATTTGCGAGGAATTGGAGGGAGAGCGCAGAATGGCTGGGCGAGGTAGGTGATGCCGACATGAGTTGGAGCTCTGCTGGGAGCTCGGGTAGGTCTGGCGGAGGGGTTACAGTCCCTATTGTGGATAGAGAGGGTGTCGTATCAAACGTAAATTCTGGTATATTGTCCAAACCAAAAAGATCTGGCTCGCCTCCGATTTGGACCGGATTATCGAAGGAATTGGCAATGCCTCCTTCAAACGGTAAAAGTCCATTGTCGAATGTTTGTGATATTTCATAGTCCACCTCTGGAGGTGTAGGAACCTGCTCTCCAACCACCGGGGGGCTTGTTGAGTCTAGGTCTCGCAATGATCTCGACCCAGGAGAGGGAACGGGTTCCGTCGACTCTGGAGTCTTCTCTCTAGATTTTTTGGCCTTGGCTTCTAGCTGAGCCATATGTTCTTTCTTTCGCTGCCCTATATCCGGTTAGCTTTTGCTCAAGGTAAACTGAGGTGAAGGATCATACTATATCTTCTCTGCGCCAACACATTGAGCACTCTCTTCCGTTCGGCCGCATCTTCTGAAATATCAGGGACCACAATGTCGTCGGCCTTTCGCTTGTGTCTGTTAGCTGCCATTGTTGTTTATGCGCGTAACGAGGGTATCAACACGGAGAAATGGCTGAGAGTGCATGATGCTGATATATATAGCCAGGAGGGGCCTTTTCCGTGGTAAACTCGCAGCTCCACCTGAACACTATCAAGCATCCTCGTATACTAACCATGCCTACTCGAGTATTCGCAGCTTCGAAGTGAGGCTAAGTCTCCCGTGTTTCGTATAGGCATAACGTTATGCTTATTGCCAGCTCACTATGAAGACGCACTAGACCCTTTTAAGGGATAAAACCTTGTGGCATTAACTATATATGTGGAAATAAAATATCATAACGACAACTTCACTCCGCGAGCATCACCAGCTCGATGCAACCTTTGCCCATAACCAGCTGTCTACTCCGTACAGCCACCACGCCTAAACTTTCAAGGCACGAATGAATTCCAGGATATCGTCAATAACTTGCTCGTCATGGGTATCCGTAAGGCCTAATAGGACCCAAGTTAGCCAAACCATCTACTCAAATGGCAGAATTGATACCCAAAGCCAGGTAACCACTTACCATGTGCAGCATCCTTATATATTTTCACCACCAACCTGGGAAACATCTTCTTCAAAACATGTACCTGCGAGTCGGGCGAGTCCTTGTCGCCATGAAGACAAGTAATAGGAAGATCTGTCTCGCTTTCCAACTTCTTCAGCGTCTCAGTAAAGTCCGTTGAGGAGATGAGTTGAACGCATCGTTCGACTGCTTGAGCGTCTGCACGGAGCACTAGATCGGTATAACGCTGCAACAACTCATCGCTGACCTTGCAGCCTGCATCTCGGCCCAAGATGGCAGGCAGAGCGGCCTTGGTGTACTCTGCGCGATTCGTGCGGAGGTTATGGAGGATGTCGTCCCATGCCTCTCGTGATGTGGCTGTTGGGTTCTCCGGCGTTTGAAGTGGGAAGGGCAATGCGGCGCCAATGCCGATGAGACCCTATGATGAACTGATTAATACGATTGAGGGTGTTGATGTTGGAAAAGCAAATACTTACCCTACAGTTTTTGCGCACATACTCGCTCTTCATGTACGTATGCACTCCCTCTCCGGGACCCATACTTGCACCAATGAAGACGAATGGTCCGACATCAAGCTTTTCCAGCAAATAGGTCAAGTCCGCGGCAAACACATCATAGTCAATTGGTGCCGAAACGGGCTTGGATCCCATCCAATCGCTGTTTCCGAATCCTCGTCTGTCCGGAGCGATGCAGCGGAACCGGTACGTTTCGCAGAGAGGGAGAGTCAGTTTCTCGAACATCATGGAGGACATTGGCCAGCCATGGAGGAAGACGAGGGTAGGCTGTTGCTTTTCATTGTTGAGGTGAGTTTCGTTGGGTCTGAAGGGGGCAGGGAAGGTTGCAGGCTTGTAATCGCGGTAGAAGAGCTGAGCTTCATCGAAGGGGCTGGTGAAGCGAGGCATGGTGATGGTAAGGCGGGCTTAATTGGGATTGAGGTAGATGATTGTACGATTGATGATTGACTTGTTGGACAATCAGTTTGATGTAGCGGACCGTAGGCCGTTTATATATTGCCAGCATAACGACGTTTAACATGTAAGGGACAGCTGTATAGATTCATTTTCTCGTATATAGAGGTAACGTTATGCCGTCTGCCCCACCGACATAACGACCATATCATAGGCCTCCTCGTATATGTAAACAGGATCTGTAAATAGCACCTCACAGCTATACACCAGCCAAACCGTCCTCCTCTCTCACGGGCATGCGAAGACCATGTAACCCCCTATACCCCGACGGCTCAGGCGCCTTCCACCCTTCCAACACCGTAGCGTCATCGATAGTATAAACCTCTACGCCCAACGGCTTCGTCGTATCTCCCATCTCCTCACTCCCCTTCCACCCCCACTGCGACAGATCCCCGCCCGAACACACCGACAAAGCACACAACACGTCTTGCTCAGCAAAGAACTCGAAATAATCACCCACTTTCGCCGGGCTGGTGGCCATGAAGTACCGTCCCTTTTCATCTAGGCCCGTCACCTGGAATACGTTGAGCACATCATGTACGTCGCTCTCTGCCAGGCCATACTCCGCCACGGCACGGGTGAGGTTAGAGTGGCAGTGGAAATCATCGGATTCGCCTGTCATCAGATGGTGAATGTATGGATCGCAGCGGGTGCCTAGTAGATCGTGGATGCGGCCGCCGAACTCGTCTACGCCGTAATTGACGAGCGTGTCGGCTGTGATGGTGACTAGGGGCCGCATGTAGGGCAGACATGACCAGAGACGGTCGAAGGTTGAGACGTGGGATTGGTGGAGTTGGCGGGTTCGAGACGCCCAGAAGCGTTCGCGCGGGTTATGGCTGTTCCAGATGTTGAGGTCGCCTACTTGGGCGCCTTGGGGGGCGGTTATGCGGCATACCTGGCCTGCGCGGACGGTCCAGGCGTGCGCGGATCGAGGGCGGATGAGGGATGAGTGAGTGAGGGTGCGCGAGGGGCAGTCGGCGATGCGGGTGTAGAGTTGTTTGTTGGCGTAGATGGGCGAGTCGGCCGGCGCATCGTACGCGGGTGCGGGTGTCATCTTTACCTTGACCTTGACCTTGGTCTTAGACTTTAATTGACCTTAACTGATGTAATTGGTATTGATGTATATTGGTATAATTAGTGTAGATATTGATATTGATGTAGATGTAGATAGGGCGTGCCAAGACCTTATACCTCGGCATATCCAGAAAGGGAAAAGGGAGGAAAAACGAGAGAGGCGGCTCTTGTGCAAGCTTAACTTACTAACCGGCCTATGTTTAGCAACATCCTTCGCTTGCGGCTGTTCCTGGCCGTAAAACACGCCTCCGAAGGGCCCCGAGACCTCCGAGACACCGTCCTTTAGCCCTTGACCCGTTGTGCCGTCGACGTTATTCTCTATATCTTCCGGCGCTGTTCCGCTCGCTATATTTCCGCACTGGATAGCATATTGTGACTGTGACCAGGGAAGAAAGTGTATGAAGCGTGAGGAGTAAACGGTGGAAGCATCTCGGCCCCGAGGAGCGCAGGAAGCTCCGGGTGTTTTTATGCTAACTTTCCCACCGGCGACCGGCAGGATTCTAGACACCTAAAAGTCAAGGATAGAACGGGAAGCGGGCACTGACGTCACCACATGATTCACCCAAGGCAACCGTGTTTCGCATCAACATGCGAGTACGTAGGTGTACCTAGGTAGGTGTACGACGATGTCGAGTCCTCAAGGTACCTGTACGCGTCTACGTCGTAGTCAGGCAGCCATCTACCTTGTTAACGCGTAAAGCTTCTCGAGAGTATAGACTCATACTAGATGTTTACGGATATTTGATGCAGTGATGCCAACGCACTATCGGTATGCACCGTCGACTCTATCGGGATGCGCCGGTTGAGATATACTTCTCGCCGTTAACTGCTGGTCGGTGCTGTGGCGTGACCTTCTTCTTGAACCTAACGAGCATGCATACATAAACAGCCGTAGCTAGCGATATAGACAGTGATATAGGGATAGATATAGTGGTATAGGGAAGGGAGCAAGCGAGGCCGAGAACCCGAGAAGGTCAGGTGACCAGCACTTTAAAGGCCGAGCATCCGATGAGTCATCACGGAGATAAGTGAAGTCCGCGTTGTGGCCAAGGGGGAAAAGAGTGAAGTTGGACAAGAGAAAAGGAGAAAGCGGCTGAAGGAAGGCGGAAGAAGGACGACGAATGAGGACGAAGGACGGCAAACGGGCAGCCGAGATACGTCTGGAGTTATCGTGGGGTTAACGTGGCATCCCCTTTACTTATCGTGGCGCTCCATGGTTCTTCGTGCGCTCGGGCAGACATACGATATACCCGTACACCGTAAATCGTACATCATCTAGATAACGACATAGACATATGGATAGCGACATAGATATCGACATAGATAGCGACAGTGAATAACGACATAGGTAGATTAATAATATCCGATTGCTAATAGTGACGCCATGGACGGAGGAAGAGTCGGAGCAGAGTCGGGGTGCAGCTCGCTCCCTCGGCCCTGCCTGACCGCTTACCTGATGCGCATCACCCTCGTATTCGCGGTCCAGCCCAGCCTCAGCCCAGGAGGAACCGGAGAGACTTGAAAAAAGACTGCAGCCCACGCGGTCGGTTCCAAACCCTCCGGCCCACCGCGATCTCTGCGGAACAGACGGACCAACTTCTTCTTCATATCTTCACCATATATCTCCTACTCTTCTCTCTTGATATACTACTCTCCTTACTCTCTCTTCTTGATATAGTTACTCTACTCAACTACTCAACTACTCTCTACTCCGACTTAACTACGGAGTACTACTACTACTACTACTCCGACTAGCTGCCAGGAACCTGCAGGGATCTGGCCACCGCCTCGATCTTATCTGACCAGTCATCCACTCACACTTTGACTTTTCATACTTTTCATACATATACCGCCTCGCTGCCTGACTCAACACTTTCTCACACACATTTACTCACTCACACAATTACTTTACAACATCTACAGAGTGCAGAGCATGATTCACCCGTCCAAGAAACGAGACATGTCGCTCAGCCAGACATACGTGCTCGCCCACACGGCCAGGGCAAAGCTCTCCCGTGAAGCTGCCAGAGCAGACCACGAACTCCGGCTGCTCGTCGGGCACGCCAACATGCTCGACAACCTCATGGTCGAGCTGGCCGAGGCAGAGAAGGAGAGAGAGGCCTGGTTCAACCACAACATCAGGTCGAGAGCTTCCTCGGCCGCCTCGACAACGCCAATTGCTCCGGCTCCCGTCTCTGCCGGATCCAAACGCATACAATGGCTCGATACCGTCGTCAGCCACCGCGAGACCCTCTCAGACGACGACGACGACGACGATGATAACGAGGAGTGGGATGTCTCCAGTGATAGTGACAGTGATGATTCTTCAGACTACGAGACGGACGGTGACTTCTTCGTCAACGTCACTGCGAAGCATACGTCCTATCCTGCTCCTCCCGCCGCGGCAGCTACAGAGCTATATCCGATAAAATATACATCTGCTACCACCACCACTGCCACCAGCCACGTATACGCACAGGCAGACTTTGATCTCGACCTCGCGGCAGAGTACGATGAGGGCGATTACGACGACTACGATGATGGTGATGAGCTAGCTCTCACTCGTACCTCGTCGAGACAACACCAGCCTCCAGAGCTACTACATGACTCTGACGAGGAGTCTGAAGACGACATGCTCCCCCTCTCCCCTCCACAGCCGACATTCGATACCTTCTCCGCCTCACGCGAGTCCGAGGAGGAGACACTAGTCACCGCCAGCGCCTCGAAGGAGAGCACAGGCAAGGGGATAGATGCAGACACACCGACGCCCAGACTGTCGGAGGCAGAACAGTCATCCTTCGTCGAGGAAGGGTTCTTCCTCCCTCCACGAAACCCGGCACGAACACAGGCGATGATAGCTGCCTACTAGACAATACATCATCCTTGCATCTGCATCTATATACCCATTGTTCATTTTCGGCATTCTCAAAAAGCGTCTGAAGGTCTAGCGTTTCTTCTTTTCTCTTTTCTCTTTCTTTTTGGCACGGCGTTAAATGATGTGATGACGATGATACCTCTTCACCTCAACCCCTCGAAAACAAAAACAAGCATATACGTACACATATACTCCTCTCTCGGCCTCCTTTCTTGCACCTTACTCACCACTCTACGTTTTACACTACACTTACTGCTCACATCTCTCGTTGAGATGAGATACTCTCCCTCCGACGCTTGTCGGCATGGTACGAGAGATCTATAGTATTCATATACAAAGCATAGCCTTTTATCTTTTAGGTAGTTACTAGCTTAATTCATACATACTTATACTACTTACCTACCGAATCTTCGTTTTATCGTATCTATCTTCCCCGCGGATGTTAAATGTGAAACTGCTCTAGCTTATGCGGATGCCTGCATACCCCGCGGGTCACGGATAGTTATCTACATGCATCCATCTACTTGAAACGCACGACATGTTACTTAAATTGGCGTGCTGGCTAGATCTTGTCTCATCCATCGTATTCGATGCGTGCATGCATGTATGTCTGTTATATTGACACGGGTACTCCGTTGCTTGACGGAGAGAACAGTCTAGCCAGCCACGTCAACCCTCAACGTAAACTGGTATTTGCTTGCTATGGAAAGTGGGATAAGCGTTGGTGGCATTGAATGGGGAAGGGAGGCTGAAGGTAGGTTTCTGTGTCTCGTCCCTGGCCATGTGGCAGGCCGCAGGTTGTACCGAGCACGGAGTATAGATGTCGGCCACGGTGTAACCCTTGATAGTTGAACCACGCATATTGTAGGACGATGAGATTGTAATGGCTACCCTACTAGTGATAATACTGCTCATGTAGGTTATTCAATATCTTGTGCATTATTTATCTTTCCCATAGTCAATAACTAACTTATTAGTGACAAGGCTTACAGACTATCGCCGAAATGTCCCTAGAGCTACGCGTTCATTATCTCCACGCAAACATGTAAAAATCTAGATCTAACGCGAATCCAAATATAAATCAGAATAAGAGAGACGGCTAGGTGAGCTTTACATCTGCCAAAGCAGACTCGAGTGCAGGTGCAGGCTCTCCGATAGCGGCCATGATTCTCCCCAACGCCTCATCAAGGAATGGTTTAGGGTGTGAAAAGACGATCCTAAACCAACCTGGCTTCTCGGAACCAAACGCCGTGCCATCGGCCAGAAACACGCGCCTCTTTATAAGTTCATTCATAACCGTCTGCGTCAAGTCCGTTGGAGCATCATCGCATAGAGTTATCTGCTTATTTCTAAGATATGCCTCGCCTAGATTAGCCCATACGAAGAAAGAGGCGTTGCAGCCTGTTGCATACTCGATGTTGTGGGCTTGCATGGCTCGTGCGACGATGGCGTAGGACTCCGATAACTTGCGCTGGTTAGCTCGAATATACTCTTCCGTGAAGGCGTCGTCTTCTAGTATACTCGCTGCTATATGGTCGGAGAGTCCAGATACATACGAGTAGAGCGTGGGTCCCTTGAGAGCAGCCATGAGGTGAGGGTTGGTTTGAGATATGATAACTCCCACGCGGATGCCGTTTGCACCGAAATCTTTGCTCATCCCCCATAGGGCGTGAACGAGCTGAGGATCAATCAGATCCTTGGTGGGTATAGATAGTGCAGACTCGAACTTGACTGGTGCAGGCGTGCTGGCTGCAACGTCCACGGTATTCTCCCATACCGACATGGCATATATCTCGTCACTGATGAGGTGGATCTGATATTTCTGGCATAGCCTCATCAACTCAATAATTGTCTCGCGCGGGTAGCATCGTCCTAGCGGGTTGTGTGGATGACAGAGCATCAGAGCTCTGACACGCTTGCTAGTTCGTGCCTCAAACTCAAGCAACGCCTTTTCGTATTTAGCAACACATTTCACCTCGAACGGATCAACCTCGTCGAATGATACGGCAACTACTTCGGCATGCGGACGGGACATTATGTCCGGAACGAATGCTCCGTAATATGGTCGGCCGAGGAGAATGCCTTCACCCGGATCTGTGAATGCCCATGACATATGCTCTATGGCCGCAGAAACACCATTAGTAACCATGAGATGTTCCGGCGCCAGCGGCACGATCGGCATCAAATGACGATTTAAGAACCGAGAGGCGGCAATCTTCAGCCTCCTCGACCCATCGCCACCATCATTATACGTGAGATATTGCGCTGGCAGTTCTGCATGTGTTCGGATATATTCAAGTAGCGTATCATGCATCAAGAAGTTCTCTGCCACTCCTACGCTGACGAACCCGTCCTTGTTTGTCGTGGGGTCATATAGGTTGGTGAACACGTCCCACATCAGGTTGGCTGCCGTCTCTTTCGCGATTTTTGCAGCCCGCTGAGAGATCGTTGCCTGCCGAGCAGGGGCGGGAGTAGGCTCCGAGCCCATGTTATATATATAATGGAAGTAACCTGTTTATTTCAATCGTTGAAGTCGTCGCTGATGAAGCCGTCAGCAATATCACATCAAGTTTTAGTCATAGTTAGCTGATAAATCAATCAACCCCTCCATGAGTACAGTTGACTAAAACCTTAAGCTAAAAGATTCGGGCAGTGTTCGTGTTGTAGCACCGCTTGGAGGCCGTTGACCTGGCATTGACCTATTATATATGCCATCTCGGGGTGTATACCCAGCGAAATGATCAACAACTGTCGTAACGCAAGCCACTTCCTGCAAGTACAGCGTGTTTTCGTAAGGTTGTACTTTCCGAGGTTTGTTGTTTTTGATCTCTTAGACGCAAATTTAAGCGCGGTTACTAGTTAAAGCGGCTAGCGCTTGTTAAAGTGCTTATCTAATGAAGATTATCTAATATTTTACTAAGCCATAAAAAAATAATCGGCTGCAAAGCAAAAAAAAAGAGAGGAGATTGATAAAGCCGTAGATAGGACGTTTCTCTTGGAGTTTGGTCAACCTTCTTCTGGTTCCGAGATGGTTTAGATCTCACACTCGAATAATTCTGTGGCCATGGAGGATCAATCCAATAAACCCCACCGGAAGTCCAAGGACAAGGGGAAGAAGAAAGACCATGGAGGTACATTGAGCTTCCGAGATTTCGATTGTCGCAATATGGAAAGTGATCAAGATTGCTAATTGAAGCTATCTGAATTTTCCACAGGTCCTAACCCCAAAGCATTTGCGGTGTCGAACCCAGGAAAATTAGCGAGACAGGCAGCTAGGTCGCACGATGTGCGTTTTCATATAGCCGGCGGGGGATATATTTGGAGCTTTCAGTGCTAATTAATCTCCGGTTAGATAAAAGAGAAAAGGCTACATGTTCCGCTCGTGGATCGCCTACCGGAGGAGCCTCCGCCGATTATTGTCACGGTCGTTGGACCGCCGGGGGTACGTTAATTTTACGTTGTTAGAAAGAATGGCGGAATTGCGCAGCTAACATCCGGTTTTATTGCAGGTCGGAAAAACGACACTCATCAAGTCATTGATTAAGCGATATTCGAAACACTCCCTCAGCTCGATCACCGGCCCTTTAACTGTCGTGACTTCTAAAAAGCGGCGGTTGACTTTCCTAGAATGTCCCTCGGATTCTTTGGCGAGCATGATAGATGTCGCAAAGATCGCTGATATCGTATTGCTCATGATCGACGGCAACTATGGCTTCGAGATGGAGACTATGGAGTTCCTCAATGCGCTTTCTGCTAGTGGAATGCCAGGAAACGTCTTTGGTATACTTACCCATCTTGATCTATTCAAGAAGCAGAGCACACTACGGATGGCGAAGAAGAGACTAAAGCATCGGTTCTGGAGCGAGTTATATCAAGGCGCTAAGCTCTTTTATCTTTCTGGAGTGATTAATGGGCGATATCCGGACCGAGAAATTCATAATCTTTCCCGATTCTTATCCATCATGAAGAACCCGCGACCACTTATATGGCGAAACTCGCATCCATATTGCCTAGCGGACAGGTTCTTAGATATCACCCCTCCAACCGCCAAGGAAGAAAATCCCAAGTGTGACAGGACAGTTGCTCTCTATGGGTACCTCAGAGGTACTAACTTTCCAGCTGTTGGCGCAAGAGTACATGTCCCAGGTGTTGGCGATCTTAACGTCGCCTCGATCGAAGCGCTCCCTGACCCTTGTCCTACGCCCGCCATGGACCAAGCAATTGCTAAGGCTGCAGGCAAATCTGGTCGGAAAAGATTAGGCGAGAAGCAAAAACTTCTATTTGCGCCAATGGCTGATGTTGGTGGTGTTTTGGTGGATAAAGACGCTGTCTACATCGATGTCAGAACAGCTACATTTAACAGAGATGAAGACGATGAGGCGACAGAGGAAAGAGGCTTGGGAGAGCAGATGATTGTTGGCCTACAAGGCGAGAGAAAGCTACTTGGAGACACAGAGGCTGGTGTTAGACTATTCAAAGATGGTGACGCCATTGCCAATGTCAATGCTGAGGAGTCCGAGCACCTCGGGAGAAACGAGAGGAGAAAAGCCCGATTTATCGAAGACCACGAGAATGGGCACGACCTAGAAGGTGACGAGGATGAAGGACTTGAGAGCGAGGACGAGGAAGAGGATGAGGAAGAATATGGGAGCGACATAGAAGAGGACGACGAAGGGCCGGGCGTTGACTTTGCATCAAAATTCAGGGAAAAGCAGAACGGAACTTCCAATGGAAAGGGTGAGGAAGACCTTGCCTTTGCTGATAGCGACTCGGATCTCGGCTCCATATCATCTGTGGAAGACCAAGAGCTAGAAAGCGCGCCCAGCGACTACGAGGGAGAAGACGATGGAGAAATGCGCTGGAAGGAAAACCTGACCGCCAATGCCAAAGCAATGTTTAGCAAGAAACCCGCCTACAGGATAGCAGAGCTCACCCGCATGCTTTACGACGACTCCATAACTCCAGCCGATGTGGCCAGACGATGGAGCGGGGAGGATGTTTTAGATGATGCCCAGGATGGTGCTGAGGATGAGGCTGACGACTTCTTCAAGAAGACCAACGCTGAAAAGGGGGGGTTAGATGACCGCACCATTCCTATTTACAACTATGATGAACTTGAACAGAAATGGCAGGACAAAGATAACCTCGATGCACTTCGTCAACGATTTGCAAGCGTCAAATTCTCAAAACATCGATCCGGCAAAGAGGGTTCCGGGGAAGACGACGATGAAGAAGGGTTTGGGGATACAGACTCAGACGACGAAGGGGATGGAGCATTCGCAGATCTTGAAACAGGCGAGGTCTTCGGAGGCGACGAGGAGTCTAAAGAAGAGGACGAGGAGGATGATGAAGACGGCGAGCCAGAGGACCTTAATGCAGAACGTGAGCGTAATGCAAGGCGGAAAGAGGAGTTGAAGCTTCGCTTCGAAGAAGAAGACCGAGAAGGCTTCGGCAACTCAAAGGACGGGGCGAGAGCCGCAGGACAGCCTCAAAACGAAGAACAGTTCGGCGAGGATGAGTGGTATGACGCTCAGAAGGCTGCACTCCAGAAACAAGCCGACATCAACCGTGCTGAGTTTGACACGCTTGATGCACTCTCAAGGGCGAGAGCAGAAGGTTACAAGGCTGGAACTTATGCCAGAATTGTTCTGGAGAACGTTCCCTGCGAGTTCTCCGAGGGCTTTAATCCTCGATTCCCCGTTATCGTGGGAGGCTTAGCCCCTACGGAAGATCGGTTCGGTTTCGTTCAGGTGCGAATCAAGCGCCATCGCTGGCACAAGAAGATCTTGAAGACAAACGATCCCCTGATTTTCTCCCTGGGGTGGCGCCGATTCCAGACGATGCCGGTCTACAGCATCTCAGACTCTCGAACTCGCAACAGAATGCTGAAATATACACCTGAGCATATGCACTGCTTCGGCACATTCTACGGGCCCCTAGTTGCCCCTAATACAGGTTTCTGCTGTGTGCAGTCGTTTTCGAACAAGAATCCTGGGTTCAGGATAGCCGCTAGTGGTGTCATTTTGAGCGTCGACGAAGGCACCGAGATCGTCAAGAAATTGAAACTTACCGGTCAACCTTACAAGATTTTCCGCAACACAGCGTTTATCAAGAACATGTTCAACTCCTCTCTGGAAATCGCCAAGTTCGAGGGAGCTGCCATCCGTACCGTTTCCGGCATTCGTGGTCAGATCAAGCGAGCTCTCAGCAAGCCAGAGGGCCATTTCCGTGCCACCTTTGAAGATAAGATCCTCATGAGCGACATTGTCTTCTTACGAACTTGGTACCCCGTCAAGCCCTTTCGGTACTATAATCCGGTCACCAACCTGCTTGACTATAAGGACTCCGAAACCGGCACAAGTGCAGAATGGCAAGGCATGCGTCTAACCGGAGAAGTGCGACGAGATCAAAACATTGCTACACCTCTGGAGAAGGACTCTGCTTACCGCAAGATCGAGAGATCAACCAGACACTTTAACCCCCTGCGGGTACCTAGGCAGCTCGCGGCCGACCTCCCGTTCAAATCACAGATCACCAAGATGCGGCCAAAGAAGGGGGAGACATACATGCAAAAACGCGCCGTGGTACTCGGAGGAGAAGAGAAGAGGGCCCGGGATCTCTTACAGAAACTCACAACGCTGCGCAACGAGAAGGTTGCCAAGAGAGCGGCTGCGCAGGAGGAGCGGAGGAAGGTCTATCGGGCAAAGGTTGCAGAGAACCAGGAAAAGAAAGAGGCCAGGGAGAAAAAGGAGCGTGATGAGTACTGGAGCCGCGAGGGAAAGAAGAGGAAGAATGACGGAGATGGCGGTGCGAGCCGGTTTAAGAAGAGAAAGTGAAGGTGTATCTATATCTATACCCCGTACTTTTCTGGTCGCTTTGCAGTTTTGGGACATACTTTCTGTATATACAGGGGATACAGGGCCAGGAAAAGCATCATCATTCTATATCTTTAACCGTTATTATTCTCTCTTGCTTCTATATCTTCTGTTATCTTCAACACTACTCTAGTATATCATCAATATCGTAGTCTCGGCTTCACCTCGGCTTTTATATCCACGTGACCTACGTGCTCACGTGCAGGCGCGACGCGTCGGAAGGATCTTCGAATATTCTTCAACATCCCACGTCAAAAAACCGCCAGTGACAGTGACAGAGCGACGGGAGCACGGAAAAGAAAACACCGGCCCCCTGATGCAGCATCGGGAAAGGTGTTGGTAACAGCAGGGCGTGTTCGGCGCCGTGAGACTATCCGTGAGTGTTCGGGCTCGTCAACTGTGGTCAGATATCGATTACTACCGAGTCACCTACGTGCAAAACCACGGCTCGAGGCCACCCTAAACCGCTTCACTATGGCTATCACCATGCGGCTTCGCTAGCCCCAATCAACTACGTCAGGCCACTAGTACTCCCAAAAGTACATTACTACAACGTCTTGACATCATACTCCACGCCAACGACGGACGCCCTTCTGCTACATCTCCAAGTCACCGCCACTACGGAATATACACAGGGTCCTCGTTTGATCTGGTTACTTCCTCTGCACCTTTGCCGTGCGTCATGGATGAGTACGGAACGTGTCCTGGTCCGATAAACGCCGGCGTGCAGTTTTCGACGTCGACGTCTGCGGGTCATGACCTCTTCCCCCCGTTGAGAGCATCCGCCAGCGACCTCACCCAGTCTTCCGTGGCGGATGCCAGCGATTCCAACTCTCCGCCGTCGACATCATCGTCTATTCACTTTGGAACCGATCCGGGCGCGAATTCAAATTTGCATTCCCAGAGTAAGATGTTCCCTCAGTCTATAGACGACCGTCCGTCGCTCCCACAATTACAAACGACCTCTCTTCCTCGTCAGTTGGAAAGAATCGACTCTGGCCATGACACTGTATCCTCTACCCCATTTCATAGCCCACCAAGTGCCAGAGCAACTGTACATCTCACTCCAGGACAGAAAAGAACCGCCAGTGGTGTGATGAAATGCTCCGTTTCCCCGGACCGACCTTTCTCGTTAATGACAACACCCGGAACTGGATACCACTCAAGATCGATGAGTACCGATTCGCATTCTAGCCGGATTGCAGAAGTGAGTAACAGGCCGTTTGTTCGTTTTTTAACTGCTTGAACTTCAAGTTTCTAATGTTCAACGTTCCACAGATATCGGCGCAACTCCGTTCACGACTATCCTGGGCAGCAGCGAAAGTGGAAAAAGATTGGAAATCCAACCCCAATGGCAGTAAGCTCAGGTTGCCAGCCAAAATAACTTCGCCTACAAGAGGAATCAGACCATCAATGCAATCCAATGGGCCGCCAGAATCACATTCAGCTCCAAAACTCAATCGTCCCGTTGGGGAACGCGACTTGGCCGCTGAAGTATTAAGAATCGCGACTGGGTTTAGCAACCCAAGGCCAGATATAACGCGAAACGCACCTCTAAACCACACCCCCAGACCTTACCACCGCCATAACCTGTCGATGGGCTCAATCCCTTCCAATGGATCATACCAACGGCCCGCATCCAATGGCCTCCATCAAATTCCCCGTCTTGCTCCACCAGCAGATATAGTGCCTGGCAACAGTACCCATGCGAGACGGAGGCCAACCCTAAACAGCACCAGCCCTAAAAAGTTCCAAGCTCCATCATTATCACAACAATCCTCGAGCTCTTCTACGATGGGGACCTACGGGTCCTATCATATTCCTGCTACTCCTCCAAGGCCTCAACCCTCGTTCAAAGCCCCATCCTCTGCAACAACGGCAATTCTAGGGAAGCACTGCACACCGACCCAAAAGACAATAATGGAACAAGACGCCGTTGAAACTCTTGTCTTTATGGGAAGCCCGGAAAATTCTGGATATTACAACGACTCCCGGTCACAATTCCAACCTCCTAACAATTCCCAGAATTCCTCCAGGTTCACTCCAGTTCTATCGTCGAATGAAAATGTATCAGCTTCCACATCCTCAGCAGCAGGGTTAGGCGTTGCTTTCAACTTTGAGCCCCGAAGACAAGACGCACTTCACTCCAAACGTGTTAGTTTTGCAGACCCTGGTGGAGAAGACCAACATAACCCTTACACAAGCTACCACCAGCCTAGATTAGAGCAAAATGCTGGTGATGAAATTGACCGCATGTTAGATGAGATGGGTGACAGCGACAATGAACAAGACTATGATTGGTTTGCTCATATGTCAGGGGCCAGGGATAATTTTAGCTTGCCGCAGCAAAGTAGCCAATGGTCCAACGGCCAGCACAACCTGCCTAACTCGGCTATATTTCAACCCCGGCAATAGCGTTCAATTCTCTGGTTAACGATTGGGCAGAGCCCTCTGCAACGTATTTTTTGAATCCCTCCATTTCTGGCACAGCGAGTTGTCCCCTCTTATGACTGTTGGTAGTGTACTCTTTGATGACCTATCCTGACGATTTGAATGATACGATGCAATGATAGCATTTTTTGAACTAGCTCACGACTGTTTGTGTTTTTTCCTCTGTTTTACCTGTTGCTGAAGGGCGATGCTACTTATTCTTGGTTGCACAAACCACGGTGGAGGTTGTGGTAAACAGGAAACTATCATCCTACATTTTTGTCCGCCTTACCCGCTTGTCCCATCGTTTGAACAAGCATTTTTGCCAAGAATCCCATCTAGCCTCTGCCCAAAAAAGATGCATCGACGATTGGTTACGCCGATATTCGTCAAAAACAACCTAGCTTGCTATATTAATCAAACAATTAAATCTTTGGAGAAGTAAGGCAATAAGAGGCTTCCTATGGAGTGATATACGCACGGCTATGTCACCATTTACCTATTCAAATGTCCATCTATCAAGTTTGGTCAGTCATCCTACCGGGGTCTGATTGAATCCTACGCGTGACAGATCTTCGCTGAAAAGTGCAGATCCGAGCCTACAGAGTAGGGTTCATACAGCTTGCGCTAGGCCGGCCTGTCCACTTCACGAACCCTTGATCCACGGCTCGGATAGTGCCATCGGCTCCCACACCCGGCTCCCCTTCCACGCTATGCACAAATGTCAGGCCTGTATGGCCTTGTCTTCTACCCAGACAAGCTTCAATGCTACCCATACTGCAGCAATAATGCATCTACTTTACCCTGCACCGTTAATTCATAGAGGGGAATATGTTGACTGACGTTATATTGATCGCCGGCTGTCATCCGGCAAATATGGCATATATCTACTCCATTGGGTGTTTCATTGGATCCCTCCACCGCCTCTCTTCGTCATCTTTAGTCATGTTAAGCTGAGGAACAGCGGTAGATGTCCCGGGTTCAGCTCATATGCATACCCCTCATTTCCAGTGATGAAGATATATGGTCTGCATATATACTTCAGCTGGTTGGCATATACTTCAGCCGGTTGGTATTTATACCTCCACGAGTTCGTTCTTTTCAATTTTTTGAAATTCGACACTCGCCCGGTTCTTTAAACAAAGCCAGAGGAGTGTGGCTCTTGTCCCTTACTTTTGAGATAAAAAATGGAAAAACACAATCCAATAACGCCCAGTCGCTCCGCTGATGCTGATGCAGCATTTACCTTCTTAAATGAACATGACATTGACTTGAGTGCCGTTGGTGAAAAGGCATTGGTGCGGAAAATTGATTGGATGATTGTTCCTCTCATGTGGGCATGTTATAATCTACAATATCTGGACAAGGTGTTGAGTATGTTGTTACCTATCTCGGTGGTTAATAAATTTTGATATATACCAACGGGTCATGTAGTCAACTTCGCTTCCATTATGGGCCTGTTGGAAGACGCCCACCTGGATACAAACGAGTATTCATATCTTGGGTTGGCATTTTATGTCTCCTACTTGTTCTTCGAATTCCCGACTGGATATCTTATGCAACGACTTCCAACGGCAAAATATCTAGGAGCAAATCGTAAGTACAACACAGACCTATAACATTATCTGATTGACTGGCTTCAGCTTATCCTGACATTCAATAGTAATCTTATGGGGAACCATGGTAACACTCAATTGTGTAGCCAAAAACTTCCCAGGTCTCCTTGTACTTCGGGTCCTCCTCGGTTGTTTTGAGGCCTCCGTTGCTCCAAGGTACAATGCCCGTTCCTGTCCTATGTCACTCGTTTTCTAAAGAAAAGAATCTAGTTTAATTTTGATCACTGGCATGTGGTATAAGAAAAATGGTACGTCATCTCCGCTTTTGAATGATGATCCTTCCAATCGTGGCAATTATATTTACTAGATGAATAGAGCAGCCAGCACGCATGGGTCTTTGGTATTCTGGGACCGGGACAGCATACATAATCGGGGCCCTTAGTGCCTATGGGCTTTTATTCTATACCGGAGAAACCTTCAAGCCATGGCAGATTATGTTCCTTATATTTGGTTTAATTACAATTTTCACAGGGATACTAGTCATAATCTTCCTTCCAGACAACCCAATGACATCCCGTCTGACCCATGAGGAGAAAGTCTACGCAATTGAGCGACTTCGAGAAAACCAAACAGGTATCGAGAATAAACATTTCAAAATTCAGCAGTTCAAAGAAGTGTTCGAAGACCCACAAACCTACCTTCTGACACTCATTACTACCGCTGGCCTCATTCCCAATGCCGCCATATCCCAATTTCAGTCACTCATCATCAAGGATATTGGATTCACCCCCAAGCAGACACAGCTTCTTTCAATCCCTAGCGGGGTTGTTAATATCGTTGCAATAGTTTCAGCAACTCTCCTAGCTGCTAAATTCAGCAGGCGTACGTTGTTTATGGTTATCGTCCTTATCCCTAGCCTTCTAGGTGCATGTCTGCTCGCCTTCCTTGATAACAGCCATCCAGCAGCGAAACTGGCGGGAAATTACCTTACCCACTGCAATAATGCATTTCTGCCTCTCACATACTCCCTCATCACTGCAAATTACGCAGGGCATACAAAGAAAGTCACCATGAACGCGGTCATATTGATGGCATTCTGCCTAGGAAACATACTAGGCCCTCTAACCTTCAGGGATGAAGATGCGCCTCAGTTTATACCCGCAAAGGTCACCATCGTCATAACTATTTCAATTACAATAGTCTCTATCATTGCATTGAGGTTCTACTATGTTTATGAAAATAGGAGAAGAGAGAAGCGGCTGGAAGAAGGAGAAGTGCAGAACTCTGCTGATTTCCTCGACATGACTGATCGGGAGAATCTATCATTTCGTGTAAGCTTACCCTCCTAGCATGCACCCTCTGATGTCAATATGTTTTATAACTTACCATGTCATGAACCCTCTAGTACGCATTTTAAAAAGCCTTTCATTATCCAGACTCAACTCACCAGCACACCGGCGCTCAAGATAACCTGATAAATCAATCTCGACTATCTGATGGATAGAACCAAAGGTATATGGGAGAATACTAACTGGTGGCAGGCCTTGTTGGCGCCCAAATTTAATATATATATACCAGCTTTCAGCTATGAAAATATCGACATATATATAAATAAATAATTTAAAGCTCCTGTTACATCTGCAACTCTGTCTCTGAAGCAGAAAAATATAACCAAGGGGCTCCAATAAACCGACCAAAATCAAACAATACCAGAAATTACTTTCCAGCCAGATATCCTCCATCCACAGTAAGGGTATGGCCAGTTATAAAGCTTGCGTCTGCCGATGCAAGAAATAACGCAGCACTGGCTACCTCATGCGGTTCAGCCATCCGGCAGCCAAGTGGCTGTTTGGCTTCGATGGAGGCACGCATATCTTTTATGGCCGGATCTTCACTATCTTTGGCCATCAGGTCATCCAATAATGGAGTTTGCGCATACCCAGGGGCTATGGCATTGACGTGACTAGTAAAACACACCAATTAGCCCATGAATATGATTTTAGGAGATCCTGGGCCACATACATCCTGTCAGCAGCATATTCCAATGCTACAGCCTTAGTTAGGTTAACGACTGCCCCTTTAGAAGCCGCATATGCGCTCCCACGGTGCGCCCCAACTAGGCCCAATACCGATGCTGTATTAATGATCCAACCTCGGTCACCGCTGGAATGTGGTTCCTGAGCAATCATCTGGGCGGCGGCGTATTCTTGCCCGCGCCAATAATGTAAATTTAAGGAGTTAATGAATGCTATTATCTGACAGTACAAAAATATGAACGCGGGCTGTTCAACTTACTGCATCCTAACCACACGCCTTTTCCATTCACACCCATGATTTTATCCCAGGCAAACTCAGGGGTTTCATGGATACGCAGGCTCAGTCCATCGCGATAGATAAGACCAACACCCGCATTGTTGACCATTCTATACGTAAAGAGGATTGAAAAGTAGCAAGGCATGGTTAGCCTTAGGTTCAACCAAGATTGATCCATACAAATAAATATGAAAGGCAAACTAACATGTCCAATCTTCCAAACTCTTTAACACATCCACTCACTAGGGCTTCCACATCTGAGGAAACTGTAACATCTGTCTTGATAAAAATGGATCTTTTTGGGAAAAGACCGCCAGTTCGAGCTGGATATGCTTCCTCGGCAGCTTCATGGGTTGGTATAACCTTCTCCCCCTCCTTAACTTTAGCTATAGTATACGTTAATAAAAATAGCAAAGAATGAGGGCAAAATAACAGGAGGCAATCGAATATACCCCTTGATGTAGGATCCAAGTCAGCGCAAACTAGGAATGCACCCTCGGAGGCAAATCGAAGCGCGATTGCACGGCCTATCCCGTCTGAGGAACCCGTTACAATGGCTATTTTGTCTTGTAGGCGAGTCCCGGTGGCCATATTTGTCGGCTATCTTTCCTCTGAAGTCGACTGAGTGTTTCAGATTGCGCTGTTGCTAGACAAACGTGGTATCATTCGAGAGTATAAATGACGAGAAACAGTTTCGAGGGGGGTCAGGATGAGGGGAAGATCAAGTAAAACAGGTTTGTCCCAAGTGTAAGTAATCAATCAGCTCTGTTACTTGCTACGTAGTAACAAGGATATAGTTGTGTATCAATACTTCAAGTTTCTGGGGTTTGAAAAGTGTGCCTACTGAGCCCTATACCTAGCCCCTTTTAAGAGAGATGGGAAGATTGGTCATTTAGAAAGCTTTCCTCACTTGGGCCTCCATTCATCGCTGCAATAAGTTACAGCTATAACAAACATTTCATCCGTCGGACAATTATATATGTAGAAATACACGTGTAGGGAATCCAAATCTAATCCAAACACTCAACCATGGAGAATTCACTCAGGCCCCCAGGCATCATCCATTTCAGCCACATCATAGTCAACTTCATGCGTTGGCTCCTTCTCCTGTGCGAGAGCACTGGGCGTATTACTATCGGTCATAGCAACATCTTCGCTGGCTTTCTGAGCAGCTCCGCCACCGGGCTGTGTCGTAGCAGGCGGCGGGTTATTAACCCAGGCGAACTCAACCTTGCCGACTGATGGGATGTCAGTTGGGCCATGGAATAGCTTCTCAGCAACGTATCGGTCTTTGAAGGATACCACCAAAGCTCCCGGACGATCTGGGCTGGGACCAACGCTGTCGTATTCTCCGATTCCCTATCCGATTATCAGATAAATTAGCTTACTTTCCTCTTTTTTTGGTACTAGGCAAAGGAACGTGCTAGATAGAAAATGTGTTTCCTTACCAAAAGATATTGCCTCAACGCCTCGTCGCGGTTAGTATCAAATTCTACCCCTGAGATAGCAACCCTTTTAGGACGATTATCGAGGCGCATCACGCCCCCGCGGCCACGGAAGCTTCCTCGGCCTCTAAACCCACCTCTAAACGAGGGGTCGTAGCCACGGCCACGAGGAGGGAATGCACCTCTTCCACGGAAGCCACCAAAGCCTCGTCCACGACCCCGGCCAAAAGTAGACTCCGGCTGAGCATCGGGATCAATACCCATGCTTTTAGCCTCTGCCTGTAGAGACGCGAGCTGGGCACGTAAAGAGGCAGTCTGATCATTCACCGGAGCTCCCGTCTCAGAGGCAGCAGTTTCTTTGCCAGCACCCTTAGCTTGCAATTTCTCCAATAATTTAGCCTGCTCCTCCTTGTGGCGTTTAAGCAATTCATCGGTTTTCCTTTTATGTTCTAAGATTGCTTCCTCCGTTTCTTTTCGTTTCCTGACCTTTTCCTCATGAATTCTTTGAGCCTCCGCCTGCTGCTTCTCAAACGCTTCTCGATCGAACGGGGCTTCTTCAGTAGAAGACGGTTTAAAGCCGTTGCTGTCACCTCTTGACTCTGTAGGCTTATACCAATAAACCTTTACAAACCTGTTGTCAAAGATGACCTTCGGGCTTGACCATGCTCGATGAGCTGCATCATACGAGTCATATTTGACAAGGGCTAGGTGTTTATATGGCTTCATAGTGATCTCTGTAATTTCACCGAAATCAGAGAAAAATTCTCGGACGGTAGATTCGTTAAATTTGTCTTCCGGTATTTGCTCGACAACGATAGTTGTGATTTTCCGGTCCTCGTTGGGGCCTGCGTGTGAAAAGTCAGCCCGATTACGGCGTTGCGAGCCATAACCTCCTCTATCACCACGGCCGCGGCCTCGCCCTCTTCCTCGATCACCACGTCCACCGCCATTAGCACCATTCGTCGGGTGGTTAGATACAATATTCGATTTGGTTGGGTCGTACTCTAATCGATGAATTAATAAATAGAAACTCACAGAGGAGAGATAGGGGGTTTCATACCGTCATCCTTTGATGGGGCAACCAAATGATCCTGACCATGCTGGTAAGGACAAGTGCTTCCCAAAACACAGAATCCCATAGTATCATAATCCTTACATCGTTCCGCAATTTTGTTAGGGGGCGAACCAGAGGTCTGTGGCTGCCCATTAAGCGATGGGAGCGGTGGCATGGGTGGCATCCCTGGAATTTGCGGAAAATTCATCCCTGACATACTTAACATCTGCGCAATTGGGTCATTGGGATTGAAAGGAGGGAATCCAGGCTGTGGAGCAGGAGGGCCACCGCGAAATCCTCCAGGCATATTTGGTGAATAGCCCTGGCCCTGTGCACCTGGATTTTGTCGGTTGTCCCACCCTCCTATACCTCCTCTGCCACCACGTCGACCGCGTGCGGCCTTATACGGCCTATCCGCGCTTCTTTGATATGGGCCCTGATCCTCACCCCCCTGTGAATCGTTAAATGTTCGTTTCCGCGCGTTAAATTGCTGGTCATTGCTTTCAAATCCGCCTAGTCCTGGCTGTCCCATTGGTCCGAGTTGGGCTTGCGCAAATTGAGCCATCATATCCGCATTTGGAGGCTGCTGACCGAACGGGGCATTTTGGGCTGGGGAAGGCAAAGAGGGCTGCTGCACGGCGGGTGGAGGAGGCTGCTGCTGCTCTGGTTTTGGGTGAAACTTTTCAAATATTTCGTCCACGAATTTAACAGTATCTAAAAACAGTTCAGGCATATTAGCAATTTCCTGCGACTAGAACAAACGTGTACTATAAGTACTCCACTAGGGTGAACCCAAGACACTCACTCTCTTTCAAAAAGTCTTCGAGATTCTCCACGGAAGCTTTCCTTATCTCCTCGTCTGGAGCATCCGTAGATACCAAAGCAAGGACATAATCCGCCAATACTTCCGAGTCTGCATCGGAGCTATAACGCATCAACGAACCAACTCATTAGCAGTGTTTTAAAAAGAAAACGAAGCTGATCAAAGTAGCTTTAAAAAAAAGCCGAAGCGGTTCCCAAAGTCCAAAGTAGGTGTCTCGCATAGCACCATCGCGTAGATACCACTTCATAGATCAGGATGTCTTTTATTACGCGCCATGAGCAGTTTTTCAGCAGCACCTACATATCTTCAAGTTTCTTCACAACCCAGGATTTGACCTCCGCGGCTTTCTCTTCCGTGAACTGCATATTTGCACCACTTTAGGTTACGCGTATTAAACCCGTAATCGCGTCTGCGAGTATCCCGTAACCGTCCAATAAATCGATAAAGATCCGGGAGGCTCGATGTACGGCGTAGCAGTGAGGGGATAGTTGACTGGAATGTGTTCCGGGATAAGCAATCTCACAAGAGCTCTAACTGCGAGAATTGAAAGAGAGTAGGACCTTTGAAGGTTGTAAGTCCCCTTAGATTGGCCTCCGCAAATGAATGACAGGTAAAGCTAGGTATGCGTACGATATTGATTCATCCGGCTGTTGAAATCATATATTCTCGATGCGAGCAGCAAAAGCATCGCGCCCAGAGCTTTCTAACTAGTTTGTTAGCGTCCAAGCAAAATAGCATCACGTGATAAGCTTGTATTTTCAGCCCAACTTGGCAAGAATCAACGACATCCGATCGTTTCTCGAGCCTACGAGGAGATACGAATCGTTTACGGGAGCCCGAGGATCATTGATAACCATTATGTATTCCTTGAATCACGATATACACAAGAGACTATCAACTTCAAAAAAGCAGGAACATTTAACGAAACATTACATAGGAAAAAAACACATGGGTCAAATCACAGCTCGCAGCCACAGCTTCGGATGATAGCTATCTTAGATTTATCAAAAGGGACCGGAGAAAAAGCCTGACGCAAAACGGGGCGGTATGGAGTGGTCGTGGAGCGAGAGAGGGGGGTCGTTTTAACTTTTTTTTACCCGTTTTTTCTTTCTCATTTTCAAGTGCGCCGCCGGGAAGTTGAGACAAAAGCCCTTCAGCACATGCAAGCCAATTTGATCATTGCTAAAATGGTATTCTTTTGAAAATGGTCGCATACGCTTCTCGGCATTGTGTTCTTAATACACGAGAGCGGTCTAAACATATCTTTGCGACAGGGTGTTTACAATTTGTCGTAGTACTAGGAACGAGCGAGTTAGCAGGTCATCCTGGCATTTCAACTTGAATTTTAGGGAGATGGAGGATGAAGCTTACGTTGGTGTAGTCTGGAACGACTTCCTTGATACCCTTGCGCTTTCGCATTTCTGTGACGACGATACCGGGCTTGGAGGTTGGGTCGAGGACGGAACCACCGGGGAGGATCTGCCAATGGTCGAAGACGGATTGAGGGAAAGCCTGGCCACCAGTGGCGGAGCGGAGATCGGCAGGGAAACCGAAAGACTCGTTGACGGGGAGGTAGGCCTTGATGGTGAACAGAGGAGTTCCGGGACGCTGTTCTTCGGCGAAGACGTGTCCACGTCGTCGGGTGAGGACACCATAGATACCACCCATGGCTTGTTCTGGGACTTGGATCTCGACCAAGAAGACGGGCTCGAGGATACCGGGGTCGGCCAACAGAGTAGCGGCCAACAGGACACGACGGGCAGTACCGATGATTTGACCACCACCACGGTGAATAGCATCAGGGTGAAGGGTGACGTCCTGAATGTTGAATCGGATAGCTCTCATTGGCTCCTCAGCAACTGGACCTTCACGGGTAGCCCACTGGAAACCGGAGACAACGGAATCCTTGATTTCGTTGAGGTACTGGACGGCCTTGGTCTGGTCAACGAGGAGGTTAGCACCAGAGGTGTCGGGACCGAAACACCAAATCTTTCGTGCATCGGTGACATCCCACTCGTATTCGTCAGCGAGGAGACGGGCACGGATCTTGATATCGTCACGGGGGGAGATCTTTCCGCTCTCAATGGCTTGTGAGACCTCTTCACCCAATGGCTGGGCGGTCATGTAAAGACGGTTGTGCTTGTTCTGAGACTTGGACAGGGCAACCATGCTGGATTCACCACCGACGGTCTCACGGTAAGCGACGACGGGGTCGGAAATACGGAGGGGAACACCGGCGTGATCCTCCTCGAGATCCTTCAAGCAAATTTCCAAGTGCAGCTCACCAGCACCGGCAACAACGTGCTCACCGGACTCGTTGATCATGGTCAAGACACAAGGATCGGACTTGGAGAGACGCTTGAGACCTTCGACGAGCTTGGGCAGATCGTTGGCGTTCTTGACCTCGACGGATCGCTGCACGACGGGGGAGACAGAGAACTTCATGACCTTCAAGTTGTGAGCAGTCTCACTGGTGGTGAGAGTACCAGACTTGAGCAAGAACTGATCGACACCGACGAGACCGACGATGTTACCGGCTGGGACATCCTCAATTGGCTCAATGAAACGACCCATCATGAGAATGGTACGCTGGATAGCCTTGATGAAAAGATCATCCTTCTTTCCAGGAGTGTAGTTAGGACCCTGGATGCGGACCTTAAGACCGGAGCGGACGGTACCGGCGAAGACACGACCGAAAGCATAGAAACGACCCTTATCAGAGGTTGGCACCATCTTGGAGACGTAAAGCATGAGAGGGGCCTTGGGGTCACAGTCACGGATACCAATGCACGCCTCGTCGTCGGCTGGACCTTCGTACAGGGTGTCGGCACGGTATTTCTGGGCAGTAACGGGAGATGGGAGGTTAAGAACCATCATCTCAAGAAGGGCATCAGCAGCAGGAAGGAACTTCCTCATGACGATCTTGAGCAATGGCTTGCCCTCGAGATCCTTCTCATCGGAGGTGAGCTTGATTTCAAGCTTCTCGACAAGGGTGGCGATCTCCTCCTTCTTGGAGTGCGTGATGGCGTTGAAGATCTTGAAGATTGGGTCGAGGATGAACTGGTTGAAGGAACGCTCGAGAGTCTTGCCCTCATATTCACCGTTCTTGGTCCACTTCTTGGTCTTTGGGTTGAAGTAGTTGTCTCCCTGTGCGAGGCGTTAGTATACAAGTCTAACCGGCCATTCCAGAGAGACACAGGATTCCACTCACCCAAAGTCTGTCCATCATCTTATTCCTGTCAACACCGAATTTCTTGGCGTATTTGACAGCGAACTGTCGGATGGTGAAGGCCCAGCCGTGAAGACCGGAACCGAAAGCGACGGTACCCTTCTCGGGGTAAACCTGGACATCACCGAGAGCCTTGTCGAGGTAGGTAGCGATGATGACGTTGACGGACTCGACAGTTCGGGAGAAAGATTGGTACAGATCTTCCTTGGAGACCTGGAGCTCAAGAAGAGCACGGTCGACCTTGTTGATGATACAAACGGGCTTGATTCGCTCGGAAAGAGCCTGTCGCAAGACGGTCTCGGTCTGGACACAGACACCGGAGACACAGTCGACGACGACAAGGGCACCGTCAGTGACACGGAGGGCAGCAGTGACCTCAGAGGAGAAATCAACGTGACCAGGAGAATCAATCAAGTTGATCAAGAACTCGTTTCCGTCGACTTTCTGGGGGATATCCTTAATGTCATCTTCATCAACGAGGGTGGCGTAAAGGGAGATAGCGGTAGACTTGATGGTGATACATCGGTCCTGCTCGTCCTGACGGGTATCTGTGAAACGAGCTTCTCCGGCTTTGGCGGCAGAGATAATACCGGCACGCTGGACCAGCGAATCGGTAAGAGTGGACTTTCCGTGATCGACTGGAGTGGTATAAAGTTAGGACCGCGGACCAGAAAGGACACAGTACAGCGATGAGCATCATACCGTGAGCAATAACACACATGTTACGGATGTTGGCAGGACGATCCATCAATTGACGGATCTACATGATTGCGTTAGTATATCTTTATACCTTAGGGATTCCCCTGTTGCCAAAGGATGTTGACATACCTCCTCGACGGTGAAGCTGTTGCACGCCAAATCGCATTAGTAATGTGTTCCCCCCTCACCATGCAAAACCAAAACAAGAGAGAAAAGAGCAGGGAAAAAGGAGAGCCGGGATAGAGACGATGCTCCTACACGGACAATCCTTCTTCTCGCCATCACAGGAAGCTGGACAAACGACTTACTTGACCATCTTGGCGGTGGTTGTTCAGAAAAGTGCCGTAGAGGCGGGGTGTTGATATGGTGGCTTTGTGGCTTGGTGTCTATCAGGATCGAGAGCAGAGCTCGACCTGAGCAAGCAGCGGAGAGGAAGCTGATCTCGTAGACGAGGTGAACAGTGCTACGCAGAAGCTGGCGATGGATGGAACACCGGGGAGTTGAGGTGAAGAAGAAGAGAGAGGAAGAGGAAGAGGGGAGGAGGTTCCGAGATGCGAATTTTTCTTCCCTAAGAGAAAAAAAGAGGAATGGCGGGGCTTGTGCGGTTCTGCCCAGGTGGGCGAAGGCGGTAACCCAGAAGGGGAAGACGCGCTGCTTAGGTCAGCATATGCCCCGCACTAGCCGGGCGGCGGAAGTACTATACAGGTACCTATGCACTTATATATGGTCAAAAGATACTTGTTAAGTACATCTACTCTAGTCGGCGTCTCTTTTCAGCTCTATTAACACCTTACTACGACTAACACTATGGAAGTATATGATATTCTAGATACTGCTATGATGAGCGCTGGGAGAGACAGAGGAGGTGTGGTACGGTAGAGATAGAGAGCCAGGGGGTGCCGGCTGTTTCCATGACGATTACACAATAGCATTATTAATCGGAGAACCAAGTCTATCCCGCCTCGTTAACTATATATACAAAAAAGTTGAAATTTTACGCCAATACCATGCCATGCCATGCTTGGAACGCCGGAGTTAGGGGTTAACAGTGAATAAAATAAATAAATAGCATGCAGGATGTAGTGCAGCCAATTGGAATGATAGACCTTGCAGGACATGCATAGCACAGTCACCGGGATCATGACGAACCGAGAATCTTCGAGTATGCGTCCTCGACGTCCTTTGCAATCTCCATCAGCGTAACGATGATAATCTGATGTGTGATGTTAGGCAGTCGATCACGCTGTAGGCCAATCCATTCTAGCGGTGGTGTAGCGTCTCCCATGTCTCGAAGCTGAGGGGTCTCGATGACGGCCGGCTCTATCGGGGTATATGTATACCGTGACTGAGGGACGTTCACGACGGCGGTGATCTTCTCTTGTCCGTTGTATTCTCCTTCCTCTCCCTCTGCCTTTGGTCCGCCCGTGATCTGGACGGCAGCCTGGGGGAGCGGCTTGCCCAGTCGACTCGCGAGAGCGCGAGAATGGGTGCTCCACATGCCTCGAATAAACGCAATGCGTGAATAGTTCCAGCCAACGTCCACTTTGCCTTCGAACGAACTCTTGAAGATATAGTCAATATGGTTGGAGGTAGGGGTTTGCCATGTTTTCATCGTCGCAACGACTCGGGGAACCTTGAGGATAGTCCCGCCCCGAGAGCCGGTGGCACGGCTAACGATCTCATCAACTGGAAGGTCACTTGCTGTAGGAGGTCCTGAACTGTTTACGCTTGACAAGGCAACCCGAAGCTGTCCTAGTGTCAGTCCCAGGCCGGTATGTATCTTGCCATCTTCAATCACAACCGAAAACCGAGCTTCAGCGTCAAGAGCTTCCAGTTTGAAGACCTGGTTGTCATGGAAGCTATTAGGGAACGCCCCGACTCTGATGGTGCGTAAGTTCACCACCACGCTTGTCTGGAGGGATATTGGTAGGCTGATATCACTAGTGTCGCTTTTTGGTGCTGGTTTTTTCATAGTTTCCAGTGGAAGGGCTCCAAGTGAAAGTGTTTTCCGATGTAGGGCGTTTTCCACCTCCCTCAGGGAGGTCTGGTAGGCCGCTTGTTTTTCTTGTATCAGTCGTTGCAATGTTTGATATAGCCCAAGTCCCTGTGATGCTGTCATTGTAGTACAGAATACGTGTAGTTTATCACCTTCAAGGACACTGACGAGGCGATCGTTATGTTTCCCGCCCTCGTCTCGGACATTATACATGAAAAAATCGAACGCGTCCACATCGACGACGAGGAAAGGTTGGTACTCGAACGACACCTTGGCTTGTAGCTTGCCAATTCCGACTGCTGCTTGAATGAGAGGAGTGTGGCCCGCTGAAATCACGCCGCTAGGCCATTCGATGGACGTGCGTACCCTGAACTTGGACAGCTCAACAAACCCGCTCAGTCTCCCTCGGCTTTCGATTCCGATGGTTTCAAACCCAATACATAGATTTTGTTCCCAATCCGAGGTCTTCTTTGACGATACCCAGAGATTCTTTATGGTAAAGTCTGACTTCCCTATCGTTTGTCCCAAGTCTAGTTGTATGTCCAGTGAATCTATTGCCAAAGTTGAGTTCCATGGGAATGCGCCAGCGGCCGCCATTTGCTGGTATCTTTGAACCATGTACGCTTGGGCTTCCGAAGACTGTTCATGTGTCGGTGCTGATCGCTTGAATTGGTCGTCTGGGGGTGTCCAGATTTCGCGGAAAAGGAGGAAATCCTGGGCTTGTTTGGCATTCATTTGCAATCTTGTAGGGCTGATCTTTAGGATAGCCGAAATACCACTGCTGGAACTGACATGTTTGCTGTTCATCATTGACACCACAATGGAGTCCACATCGAAACTGGCGGTGGATTCATTGGAGTAAACATGCTTCACAGATGCTTGTAGCTTATTAAAAGTCATCAGCACTGCAAAGAATCGCCGTTGTTCTTCCGATTGTACCGTGTTAACTGTGATATTGACATCTTCGAAACCGGCTGTTGCTACAACTCGCGCAATTGGTTGACAACTCAGAGTAAATTCCTGTTTGCGGATCCAAAGACCAATGCTCAGCTTGCATCGACCGAGTATGGTCGTTGGGTCAATAGATATGTCCTGGGATGGCTTGCTGGTGTGTTCCTTTGCCACCTGCCCACCTCCTCCCTTTTCTTGTCTCCCAACCACATCCTGTACAGTCGACGAAATCTGAGTAAGGAGCGGTACTACGCTAGGATGGAGAACATTGGAAGATGCGTCGACTTTCATTTCTGCTTCAAGAATGGGGGTATCCGCTTCTGAGCCCTCAAATCGAACCTTCAAAGCCACACCAGGGGCTCGAAGAGTTGCTGTGGAGACTGAGTCGCCGGACCAAGCTTGTCCATATCTTTGATCATTTGAGCCCATACTACTCCTGTTGCTCGGTATGTTTGGCGTGGATGTGCCAGGAACATGTCTTTCTTGCAAAGCAACTATTGCTCCAGCAAAATCTGCATCAACTAAAAGCGAGTCTAGCTGCTTAAACCCAAGGGTTTCCTTCCCTACATTAGGGTTCTCAAGGAATTCAGTTGTCCATAGCGATTTGGCCTCGCGCACTCTTTCAACGCCAGATGCCAACGAATTCTGCAACAAACTAGCTGGGATAATAAAATCCGAGGTGAAGCGTATATCGAGAGCTTTCCCTGCAGCTTGAAACGCCAGTTTCCACTTGGAGTTGATTGATAAGAATGAAACATTGAACACTGCCTCTGGCAGCAGGGCAGAATTTTGGGATCGCTTCTTTTTATCATCGGATACCGGTACCATTTGCAGTTGCATATTCTGGATACGCAGTCTTGCCGCATTGGTCTTCTTCGTGGTAAGTTCAACCTTACTAATGGAAAACACAAGATCCTCCATACCGGCGCCGTGGTCCTGGGGAGAAGGCTCTGAAACTAGCCAGCTAACTTGGATGTTAGAAAGCTCCACAGAATAGGTTGCATCCAAAAATGCAAGTGCGTCTCGAGGGTCATTATCGACGGTGTTAGTAGTGGTGGCTTCGGTTATTTCTTTATTTTTCCTTCGTGGAAATGATATCATGCGAATCTTCCTCAAGTGCGCAATTTCCTGAGAGTTATCAATCGTTTTGATGGTTTCCTGTAAATGAGCGACAATGTCAACTACTAGAGAAGCAGTTTCAGCAGATATCTCAACCTCCAACCCCGAGCTGGTTAGGTGGAATAGCCGCATGGCCTGTCCATCTGCCAAATCTTTTAGTGAGCCGCTAAATCGTGCACCTAGGGCCACTTTGCCGTGAGAGACGGTCTCGTATTTGCCTTTCTTCTTAACGTTGACACCGATCTGTGACAGGTACACGTGGAACTCCGGGCGTGTGTTGCGGATCCCAGGAACAGCGGCATTCTCCACGTGTACTTGAATCGTCCCAAACTCAAGAGACATATCCGCAGAGTGGTCTTTGGTTCGCAAGCCTGGCGAAGAAGCATGAGTCTTAATCCCAGCGAATGTAAGCCGTACTTGATACACAATTCCCTGTTTATTGACATCCTTTTGCACTGGCGGTGCGGAGGAACCAGTTGATAAGACTCGGTCAAGGTGTGACTTGAGGATATTCCCATCATGACTTAAATCTTCAACGAAATGTGATATCTCAGGCCCATTGATAGCACTTAGAATATTCTGCACGGCACTAGCATCAACATGCACAATTTCAATGGTGGTGTCTATATCAGTGAAAATTGGGTCATTCGTCATATCAAGACGTACTCTCCCATTGATAGGTGGAATTGCCATTGATGATAAAATGCGCAAGTTCCCATCCTTATTTGACTGAATTGTGTGCAGGTTGTTTTTGATATCGTAGTCCAATTCGAACCTCATACGGCCAAGAGGTGTGACGGACAGTCGTGCTACGTCGCCTCCGATGGTGTATTCTACCGTCGGGAGGAGCGCGAGGCGGATCTGGTAATCGTCGAGGAAAGTGGCAACGTGGAAGTGATGGACGTCTTGCTTGGTTTGTTTAGGCAAACTAACTTGCGGAGTTGCAGAGGAAGGATGCCCAGCAATATTCAATATATACTTGACTTCGTCCTCCACCACGCGGTCGGCCACATGAATAAGCCCAAGTGGGTTTTCTGTCACCTCGTATCTTAGTTTTTCGCAGGTAGCAGCACATTTCCAGTCATGCTCGATATGTGTATCCATTTCTTGGGAATGATGGGATAAAAAGATGTTCGGGTTATGGAATTTCCACTCCATGAGAGGTTTTGAGTGGCTGGTGAGTCGTGCTGAGGACATTTCGGACGCTAGTATTACGCTTATGGTTTCTCCAGCTGACGCTGAGTCCGGTTGATGGATCATGGACGCTTTTAATGCTTTCCCTAGTAACCCAAGCCTCAGGTTGATTCCATCCAGGGTGGCAGACCCTTGATCAGCCACAAAAATAACATGGATCTCATGTTTATCTTTAGACACCTTGTTGGGTTGATGCGGCGGTGTGTTTGGGGCACTGCTTGGCTGGGGGGCATCGCTCGGTTTGCTCTTTAGAATCCCATCGAGGACTTCGCATAGTTCCCAGTTCAGTTGTAAAGATGCGTTTGAGCAGTGGTTTTGTACAACTAACAGCCCTGACTTCTGAGTAGGCGAAACACCCAAATTTTCAGCCCTAAAGCGCACAGTACTTGACATATTTTCGACAAGGAAACCGTTCTCCCTTGGGCCCGGATCTAGTGAAACACGAAGAGATCGGAAGAACACTGTTGCGTCGATCGCCTTTAGCTGACTAGCGGCCATGTCATCCATCTCATCCTCACCCCAAAGGGCCTTGACGATAAGGCTTTTTCTGATAGGGGTCAACTCCCAAGTGCGCCAAGTTTCGAAAATCGACAAGATAACTGCCTTAGCATCAGCAGGGCAGGGAACTTGGTTGTCTTGACAGTCTATCCGCAGTTGTTTCTGTTTCTCTGTCGCGATTGACTTGTAGATATTACGAAGTCGCGACATAATCTTCCAAGCATCGTCAAGCCGGAGATGTGGCTTTGTAACCCTGAGAGCATAAGATAGACGTGTCATGAATTGAGGTTCTGGCATTTGTGCACCTGCATTTGCAAGATAATAAACCAGGTATAGCAGGCGGTTTTCATCGGTAGTTGAGGTCTGTTGGAACTTGGCCGAGATGGAGTCAACCATCTTGATTGTTCGGTCCACCAGCAGTCCGAGCCTTCCAACTGACTCATTAGATGACACAATGCCGATGTTTTGTACCTGAAGGCGGGACTTAATATCCTTTTCATCAAGTAACCAAAAGGCGATGTCAGATATCTTGAAAGCGCATAAGCCAAGCTCGCCTGGAGCATCAGGCTTCTCTTCCCGAACAGAAACCGATAGCGAGTGCGATGTTACGCGTGCTGTAAGTGATTTTGTAGGTTTCGCGCAGGCATTAGCTTCTAGAAAAATCTTCTCGCGCAAAATTGCACGAGTATGAAAGAGATCGATGTGGTATTGGTCCCTAATGGTATCGGCCGAACCGCTGGGCCTTAAGGAGGTGCTCAACAATCGAATACGACATATAGGTATCTCAAGAGAAAATATAGAAGTTTTCTGTGTATTCTTATTGGCAGCCTTTTGCACTCGAAGCGCGGCACTCGTCAACTTTGCCTGGAATGAGTCAAGGATCTCTATAGGGTGACGTGGCTGGATATCTTCTAGGAGTGAGGAAACGGCGTATAGTGCTTCTGGCGAACAAAAGCCGGTCAAACCAGGCTCTAATGTGAAAACAATGGTGGCCTGGGAGCCATCAATACAGTCTTCATTATCGAGCCGTTCAAGATCAGCCTCGTATGTTTGTTTTTGGCCAAGGAAAAATTCAGAGCCAGATGGGATGGGAGGGACGTTCGTCTCATCAGGCTCAACCTTATAGAACGGGAATTTTGGCATAGCCCACGTAGTTGAGATAGGCCTGACACGTTGCTCCCCAGGTATGTATTGGTCAGGGGTGGGGTTTAAGCTGGACGTCAAGGGAATATCAGTAAAGCCAAGAAGGTCTTTCGAAGGAGACTGATGCGGTGTTTGGAAATATGGGCTATATTCAGGGCTTGGTGGAGACTGAATGGGTTCTGGCATAGAGGGAACAGGCATAGTAGGGGGGATGAAGCGTGGGTTGGTCTCATCTTCTGTCGGAGACGCAAACTCGTCAAGAAGAAGCCATAGAGTACGGTGTGTTCGCGAATCGTGCTTCCTGATATGATTTTGCTGTAGAGAGCGATAATGGCTAAAGTCCTCTCTCCTCCCCAAAGTACTGAGTTTCAGTGATGTATGGAAGCAAGCATAGGTCTTAACCGGATTGCGAAAATCAACTTGAGAGCGTGCTGCTGTACGATCTACCGCTGCAACGGTCACGTCTGGAACTGTCAAATTGACGAATAGTGACATTTTCGAGCCACATCGGTCATTAAACTCCACGTCAATGCTTCCTGTTTTGAATAGAAATGCCGCCTCGTCTACCAGTGCCCACACCCTAACGGACTTCACATTCGCGCGCAAGAAAGTAACATCGTAAACTCCTGTCTGTATAGGCGGCAAGGCATTCTCATCATCATCAAATGAGAAAGCCAAAGATTCGAAGGCCGACTTAGCTGACTTTATGAACGAGGACGAGCACTCCCCGACGATAGATCCTACTTGGAAATCCCAGTTGCACGCGTAAGTAGGCTCGGTGGGGGGCAGCCCAAAAAGCCTATGGCCAAAGATATCCAGGCCATCGATATATAGTTGAGGACCGGACCTAATCGACGGAGCACCCGGTTTTTCTGACAGCACCGAGATTTCCAGAGGTGACAAGGAGGAATGAAAATCCATGTAATAATTCGTGAATCTTACGTCCAAATCTAGCGATGTTGCCTTTAACACAAGACTCTCGTTTCTATCGTATAAGCCAGTTGGGAGAAGAACTTTGATATCATCTGCTGCAATATGAAGAATGACATCGAGGCCATTGGTGTGAGGCGCCGGGTTAGAGCCGCTAAGCCCATTAGCAGTACCGGCATCGACCGCTGCCCTATGTTCATCCAAGGTCTTGAAGTGGATAGTTCTGCCAAAGTAGTTTTCATTGACGTCGAGAAAATTCTTCAATATAAAACCGTAGAGGTAGAGGTACGGTGCACTGCCAGATAAGTTTATAATCACAACGTCAGTTACTTTCGGCGACGTCATATTATACCACGCGTAGCTGCCGTCAATTTTCAGTGTGTCCAGTCCACCAACAGGTCGATCGTCCAAAAATGTGCGTTGGGTGTTCCACAGAGGGGTTGAGAGCTTCAAATCTCCATTCGAGCCTTCTATATCGAAAGTGGCTATGTTGCGGCTTGCCTTGTGATGAACGATTGGGATATCCACACGAGCAGTTATTATCTCTCCTTCGATAATCAAGAATGAGTTATCGTCAAGGTCGGAGGGGTTATTGATGATATTCAAATCATTGACGTTTACCAATAACTTGAAATCAGGGAAGGCGAACGAAAGGTGGTATTTGATCGGAACAAATGTATAATATTCTTGGAAGGGCCCCGAAGTCCAGTCGGTGATGAGGTCCGTGAGTAGAATTAGATGGTCCCAGAGTAAAAACAGCTCCAGTTTGGTACTTTCCACATCAACCAACCAGTTATGGGTGCTATTCCATTGAAGCGGATTTGAGAGATCACAGGAAATGACTTGACGTTCGCTTTGCCATAACATGCCATGATTCACACTTGAGGCCATTTTCGTTTGGCGCAGGTCAATATCCACTTTGTTGCAATATCCATGACTACTCGCAAACATCGCCATTGAATACACGATTGTTGAGCCTGGGCTGACTTTGAGGGATAACCAGCCGAACGGCCTAATATCCGGACCTTGGCTCCCAGATTTCTCAGCTTCGTTCCCTCGAGAACGGTCCTTGTCTTTATTTTTCTTCACACGAGACGTTCCTCGCGAGTGATCTGCACGGCCCTTCCATTGCCAGTCCTTTGATGCCTCCCTTGTAGGAATACGAAGCGTAGTAACTTCATCGATGAGGATGTTCAAAACAAATGCAATACTTTGTCTCGTCTCCCCAGGTTTAAGTGCAGGAGTAACCTGCGAGTCCCGATATGAGTTTGGGATGAAAACGTTCTGAAGATTGATTCGTTCGCGGTCTGCCCATGGCCCATAGTTAAGTAATCCACCGTGTATGGTTATGTCCATACCCCATTCGGGAGGCTCTGCGCCATTGATATTGTGAGGGGAACACTTAGTAGAAGGGCTCGGGCTGACCTTGGAGATCGCAACTGGGCCTCCAACGTCCCAGTAATAACGAAAATAGACACTGGGGGAGTCCAGCAATGTTGAAAAGCGCCCATATTCTACCGAGTTCCATCCTTCGTGGTCATCCTGCTCCTCCTCGTCAAGATAACGTGTTAGACCAAGCCAACCATCTTGATGGACCCCACCAGACGCAGGTCGACTCCTTTGATCATGTCTTGGATGAAATGATTCCACAGAACTTTGAAAGTAAGGAATTAAATCACGAATAGTATTCCATACTCTGCGCCTATGATGTCGATATCGCCGATGGAAGCCGCGCATGTAGTCACGATCTTTGGAGGCATCATTTGTAGCTTCTATTCCACTCACAGCAGCCAGTTGTGACTGTTTGTAATCTGGGTTAGGCTTCATCTGCACGATGGGGTGAGAAAGGTCATATTCGAATATCTGTCTGTAAACATCAAAGGGGCCAGAGCATCCCGCATCGATTTTTCCCACGGCCTTATCAAATGTTAAGGTGAGTATGGTTTTTGTGTTCTCATTCCCCATAGCCAAAGCCCCTCTATGACATTCCATAGATATCGGAAATAATGATAGAATTTGAGGCCCATACGCGTGTTCCGGACCATGGGGTAGTGAAGAGGCTCCAGTTGTTAGGCTCCCCCGGGAACTTGTCGACCTTCTTCTTTGCTTCTGCGAGTTGACATCCTTCGTATCAGACAGATCTAGAGGCGGCTCAGACGGACTGGAGAAGGTGCCCTCGTGCTTACTATCATCATCTCCGCCATCTAAAATGTCCGGCTGGGCTTCTTCCCCCTCCTGGCTATCAGATGATGCATTCCGCCGGCTGGTAGGCGGTGCGAACCCAAACCCAGCCAGGATCGAGTCATAAGCAGGACTTCTATTATACACAAACCATTCTAGGCCATTGAGAGTAACTTCAATCCTAGACGGCGGTTTCTTCTTATCCGCAGACCCAGCATTCTTGATCCCATCCTGTGCTTCAGATTTTGTATTCTTGCTCGTTGGGCGCCTGGATTTGCGCTCCTGGTGGAACGTATCTACCGGCGGTGCTGGCCGAGACCAGAATCTCCAGGTGATGTAGCCTGTCTGGACAAGAACCGTTTCATTTTCGCCATGGTAGCGTATCCCTTTGAAAAATACCCGGCCGGCCAATAACGATATCTGAAGCGCATGGATGTCTATATAGGCTCGGTAGTAATGCCAGGTGTACGCACGAATTCCGTAGGATACGAGGGTCGCGAATAGACGGTTAAAGTAGAAAAGGAAGAAGAGAGTCCTATCGTTTCGATATTCTCAGTCAGTAAACCCATACTAGTTTGTGTTTTAAATTTGGGGGAGGGCGCAAAAACGTACAGAATTCCGCTCACGATCAATTCAACCAAGAACACCCTATGTATACACTTCTCTTAGCGATGTCCTAGCTGCTATAACAGACGATCAAAATTACCAGTTGAATTGAGGAACCGGCGCAAGTGACTCTGGGGTCAATTTGCCGTTCGCAATCTGGTGCTCTGGTGAGAATGACATTGGTCATATGCATCTCGAATTGCTCAGTCGCATAGCCGATGGAGGTTTAAAGACAAGGGTAGTCGGCTCTGAATCAACGGCATCGCATATTTGATCTTATAGGCAAGTTCTTTCGTCCTGATGAGTCTGTAGGAGGCTTTGATGCGGCCGTTGAATGCGTGGACAGTGCAAAGTACGGCGAGGAGGGCATGGAGAGGTCGAAGGGGGCTCCGCGACGTCACGCGTTTTTCGGCCCAAACAAATTGATTCTAGAGCTCCAGGAGCTTGTTCCCTGGCACATTTTATTGTTGCCTTCACCCCCCCAGCACATAATGCTTACATCGACACATCTGGTTATATTGCGGTCATAAATAAGAGATAAAAGTGCATTCTTTAGTCCTATTATTTGAATTTCACTGGCCGTTGATGGCCCAGGGTGGCCGCATTCAGATGTGAATGGGATGGTATACTTGACTACACCCAACGCCATCGCATAGCAAGGAGGACACTATGGTGCTCTTCAGCACAAGTTCTGGGGGCACTGGCTCCAGCCTGGCTAAAGCTGCTATTATTGTAGCTGGTGTGGCTTCTCTGGTGGCCTCACTTATCTCGTTATTGTATGTATTTGGACATGATTGCCTGCTCTACACCTGCTAACATCCTCAACCGGCAGGTCTATCTGGCTACAGACGTAAGCTTAGCCTTGCAAACACGAAGATTCCGTCGATTCAGCTACTTATCTATTATAGTAAAAACTACCGAAAACCTCTCCTCCAGCGATACGTCGTCAGAATCCTTTTGATGTTAGTGAAACTCCACTGGGAACCAAGAGTTGACATGGCGTTGACATTTGCAGGGTACCTATATTCGCGATATCATCTTGGACGAGCATAGTTTCGTTGAAGGCAGCAGCTTGGGTTTCGCCTGTTCGGGATATCTATGAAGTATGCGCGCACCTATATACAGAAATGTTGAGAACTTTGGGTTAACCTTGGACTGTCATAGGCGTTTACCATTTACACCTTTTTCCAGCTTCTCATCAACTTCCTCGGTGGGGAGAGATCCCTCATTATAATGACCCATGGCCGTCCTCCAATCCAACACACCTGGCCACTCAACCAGTTTCTTCCAAAGATTGACATTTCAGACCCGTATACCTTCCTAGCTATAAAACGAGGGATCTTGCAGTACGCATGGTTAAAGCCGATACTTGCACTGATTACCATCATTCTTAAAGCCACCGGTACGTTCCAGGAGGGGTACATTGGGCTCTCGTCTGGGTATCTTTGGATCGGAATTATATACAATCTGAGCGTCACAATCAGTTTGTATTCGCTCGCATTGTACTGGATCATTATGCACGATGACCTTAAGCCATACAGACCGGTCCCGAAGTTTCTAAGTGTCAAGCTTATTATATTTGCTTCCTACTGGCAAGGGTTCTTTCTATCTATACTTCAGTTTCTCGGTGCAATCCCGCATGGTCCAGAAGGTTATACTCCTAACAACATGGCGGCAGCAATTCAGGATCTACTAATCTGCTGTGAGATGCCTATATTTGCACTTATGCACTGGTATGCATTCTCGTGGCACGATTACGCGGACTCATCCATATCCTCAGCTAGAATGCCTGTTAAATATGCAATTCGTGATGCATTCGGGGTAAAGGATCTCATCGAGGACACCAAAGAAACTTTCCGCGGCGAAAAATACCAGTATCGATTTTTCGACTCAGAAACTAACGTCATCGCCCACGAAGAGTCACGGTCACGCATGGCCCGCGTGATGGACGGCATGCGGTACGAAAGAGGCGGGAAAGCCAAGTACTGGATCCCCAAACCCAAGGAGGTAAACAGCCGGACACCACTCCTAGACCCCGGGTCGTCGTCCTCCCGAAGGGAGTCTCAGGCCAGCTCGAGTCGGACGAGGGACGAATGCAATCGGACATATGATATCGAAGAACCCACTCTTAACGAGGATGATGAATTGTGCTTCACGAACGCACGCAAACTTGAATTCGGGGACTGGAACGTATGTAGTACTGCTTTTAGAAATGTTACTTCGGGTCCAACTTTTTCTAACACCGATATAGTACCCCGTCATCACGACAAACGAAGTATACCGAGAACAAGTGTGGCAAAGACAGACGTCCCAGCCATCTATCAACTCAGGCCGCACAGCTTCAAGCGAAGGAAACAAGATCAAACGGCCTGGTAACCGTCAAAGCAAACGCCAGCAGCGTCCCAACGACCGGCAACCAGGATCATCTAGTAACGCCAAAGCGGATAAGGCCAAACAGCCAGCGGCTCTAACTAGAGAGTCAAGCCGAACCAGCGAGTCAAGCAGCGCCTCCCGCCAGCTTGCAGACCTGGTCGACGGTACGGACGAGGCCCCAGCGCAAAGAACAGGGGACCAGCTCCCTCGTGATACCAGAACACGGGAGTATACAGATGAGCAACCGTCCATGTGAGTTTCTTCAGGATACGCCCTTGCATTGAAGAAATCTTTGCCACTAATAATAATCAAGGCACCCGGCACCACACAACACTAACGAGGTACCGCCACGGCTAAATGGTAGCGAGAACCTTGCGCCTTCTAATAATAATACACACCGTCGTTCAGACGGCTTCCAGCATGACGGATCCGGGCCAGGAACTGAGGGGTACAGCGGCGTTTTTGATGATGAACACGACGCCTGGAACACCTCTGGTGCAACCCGATAGACGGTTCGTCCGTCGTTACACATTTGGAGCATAGTAAATTAATTTCTTGGAGAGAGCCAACTTCTGAAGCTGCGGAGTTTTGCGTACCCATCTTTCTTGTTTTATTTTTGTTTTGTTTTATTTTGATTTTTTTTTGTATAATGTACCCGACTGTCGAATACAATTGCTGAAGCAGCCTTCGGCTCACTGTTCGTCCGCCGTTCACTACCAACGGCTCATCTGAGTGAAGATCAGACCGCTCCCAGGCATACTCGCTATCAACATCAACCCTCGATTGGGCAATGCCCATGCTAGCTGCTGCCGGCCAGGATCACCCTTGTTCGCTTCCCCTCTAATCTCAGCGAACGGGAGCGATTTCCAGGTCAAATGCCCGACATGCTTAGAACCTTGGCGACGCACCGTCATCCCATCGCTCTTAAAACATCGCGGATTTCATCCTAAAATTGTGATGGACCATGTCGCATGCATATTCGATGAACCTATTGGCCGACGCCCATGCGAGGCGCCAGAGGCTGCCCCTCTCTGGGTATGAAGGGAGGTTCCACAGCGTGTCCTCCAGGGCCCCCCTTCCCCAAGGTTGCGTTTCCCTTATATTAACATAGCTTAAATCCCGCCCGATGCCAATTTATCGATTTTAGAGAAGCTTGCCTCGCCCTTCCTCAAGGCTCCCCCATCACCGTAAAGTTCCAGGAGAACTGCTGCCATGGACACAAGCTTCCAAGCATAGGGGACGATGGTGCCCGAGTGAGCAGGCTCAATGTTCAAGGCCTGGTTTCCGTCTTGTTCCTGGTGCATCTGGGCTGAGGCTGGTGAGCGGGCTCCTCCTCGCCAGGTGCACAACGATGGCATAAGTAAGTAGGAGTTGGATTAGTCCATTATTGTACACCGTCAATACCAAGAGCTAACATGTTGTTTAGCCACGCCAGAGGATATCACAGTGTGCCATGATCAACCCCGTCCGGTGGCGCCCATGAAGCTGGTTCTCTATGACAACATCCCAAGTAGTCCCCGTGTTGATTCACGCGCTTCGCTACTGCCCACTTTCGTCACCGAGGGCAGGAGTCTGGCATCCCGAGCATCGAATAGAGCAAGCCTCTTCCTCAAAAACAACAACCGACGACCATCGCCCCGCAAGTTGACAATCAGTGGCCCGACGGACTTTCGCCATCTTACTCCCGGGAACGCTCCTAGACGCCGCCGTCGGTCCTTTCGCCCGCTAGAACTAAGTATCTATGTTCCAGGAAACCAATTACCGGACCTGCCAGTATTCGAAAACTTCGGTCTAGATAACTTCGACTTAGATAGCTTCGGTCAGGATAATAATTCGTCCTGCCAAACTCCAACACCACCGCCAAAGGCTGTTTGTCCACGAGATCGCAGGGATGAACGCCAGTTATCAGACCCGTCTCCTTCAATCCCGTTCGCTGTGGCTCGCAAGCCAGTAGGCGCTCCATCAGTTCGAAATTCATTGTATATTGAAATCCACGATCGACGTCATACAATGCCGCACCCAGAGAAGGTACAGACCACTCAACCCTCTGTCTCTCCGCCCCGAAGGAGTTGTGAGACGCTTGACAGCCATCTACATGCATCGCTTGACGATCTCGTTGCCCTTAAGCATGCTGAAATGCAGACCCCTCCGCCTTGTCTCGACTCTCCCAGTAGGGAAAACCACTCGCGCACATCGACCCCAACATATCACCATCACACCCGTTCTCGCACCATAGTAGACTGGTTCGCTGCCAAGTCATACAACAACCAAGAGTCATACCACAACCGAGCAGCCTCCAGTTCGCGTTTCTGGATGCCCCAGTCAAGAGCACGTACGCTCAGCGGTTCAACGATGGTGTCATTGGCTAACGCATCCACTGCTGGGTTTTCGTCCAGGAATCCGTCCCTCTCAAGCTCAGTGATCATGTCAACCAACACTCAGTCGCCCCTCACCTTTCACGCGGTAACAGAGAAGGACTACGAAGCCTATGATGCAACTACGAACTATAAGCTCCCAACACAGGAGACTTGTCCGACCGTTTACGAAAGAAATCGGCCCAAATTCAGACCGGGGAAAGAGCTATATCATAGCCAGCCCCTAGGCGCGAATGATATTGGAGTGGCATTCTAAGGAGTTATGCTTTCTTCTTCTGCCTATACCATTTCCATGGACTACACTTTTGGGTGTAAGACGTAAATTTTCAACGTCTCTCAATACCGCTGATACCACTTCCTAGTCATTTATCCTGACGCCTCTTCCCCTTAATTTCTAGGTTAATTTTTTATCTCAATTTCTCTACTCCTACAGCGGTGGGAATTATCGGGAGGCGCCGGAATTGTTGATAATGGCGGGGAAAATGGGGTGGTACATATATTTTGTAATGCGCGGTGGGATCTAGGAGGAAAATATACCCCATAGAGCATCAGGGCGGTGCTTTTTACGGTTCATTAATTCTAATCAATATTAAACTAGTTGGGCTTTTCCACTTTGAAGAATATGCGTTCCCTTTTTTCCAAGGATGAGCTTCATTCCTTTCGTGACAAATCAGATTTCTTCTCTCGATTATGCAAATACCCTCATTCCAGCTATTGAAGCAACTGCTTCTTTGATAACTAGCACTGCTGCCCTGGTGTCATCTTTATCGACATTCAGATACGCCACAAGCCGAACAGTCAAAGCATCCATTGCGCCTCCTTTCACACCCATGGACCGTAGCTTCTTTACGAACTCGACGGCAGCAGGATGTCCGTTTTCATGACGAATCTTGAAATACGCTAGGTTGGTTTCTACTTCGTTGGGGTGGCATACATGTAGAAACGCAGTTCATCAATATGTATAGCTCTATCAGAGTCTAGCCAACAATGGAACAGGGGATCTAAGGCTATATGCAAGAGAATGCCCAATCTGTGCGAGTACTCCGTGAAAGATTAATGGAAACGAAATAAAGTGAATATAAAATACAAACGCGTTTTGGTCTAGAGATATATATCCATTGCCCTGGGTATAGGAAGTAAGTAACAAAACCGGGATGCCAATGGGCTATGAAAAAAGAAAAAGAAAAGCTGAAATAGATTTAACGCCTTCATCCACCGATAAGGAGGACACCTAGTACTCGTCAAGAATTTGAGGCTCGTTAGATACGCGAGGAATATCGTCGCCGTCAGTTTGTAGACCCAGGATTTTCCATGTCCTTCCCATAACGCCCTCGTCTTTACCCGGTTGGAGTCCCTTCTGTGAAGAGTCTGTGAAGGTAGACTCCTCTGATAGATCTGCCAGGATATCTAGTTGGCTAGCCATCCGACCCCTTGCTGATATGTTGCGATTTGAAACCCTCTTCACCTTCCGGTCTTTAAAGACCTCGTCTTTCCATTGGCTCCATTGCTCATACTGTTCACGTTGCTTCAGTACATGGTATCGAGGAGTCGATTTGACAGGGCGCCACGCAAGACGGTTTGTAGCATCTGAAGTGCCACTTGCCTTGAGATCTACAAATTTCGATTCTTTGGTCAACCTCAACAAATGACTAAGGACGTCACGGCATTCGGCAGCCTGCTTATGCCTATAGTCTGGCTCATGTTCATTGACCGGAGCCTTCGGGCGAACCAGAGGAACGTCGAGCCAGGCACGCATATGATTGCTTCTTTGCACGGAGTATGGGTCGAGAAGATGAGCGCGCTTGTTATCGTCTCGGAGATAGCGTACGGCGGATTGAAGGCTGGTAACTTCAGCTCGTAGGGCTTCATTTTCTCTCATGATCGACAGAGAGGCTGCGGCGTTGCCTGCCAACGCTCCGCCTATTCCCGTACTTCCATCTGAATCAGATGCTCGTTTGAGTTTTTCAAGACGGCTTCTGTATTCATCCCGCTCTCGCTCTATAGCTTGCATGGTCTGAGATTGTCGTTCTACGAGCGCAATGAACTCGTTTTCTTTTGATTGTAGACTCTCGATTTCGGCTTCTAAATCTTTAACAGCTGCCGCCTTCTTGCCGGCCTCGCGCATCCGGGCTTCTAAGAGTTCGATCTTAATAGACTGCTCTTCGAAGATTCTATCCTTAGCTCCAAGTGCATTAGAGGCCTCGTTGACTTCATTTTTGAGGCGTCGGATCTCTTCGTCAGCATCTGGGGACTTCGCTTGACTCGCCTTGAGCGCCTTTGAGCGGGCAACCCAGGGAGATTGTCGTCTCTCAAACTCGACCGTCTGGGATAAATCGGAGGAAAGATTAGACGTTTCATCAACATAGCCTGTCAAAAGACGAAGTTTATTCGCAATGACTGCAAGGGCGTCGCTTGTTCCAATGTCTCCGGAGGATACTTGGGAAGAAGCTACTGCATTGGACATGTTGGTCAAGACTTCTGGATATGTAAATGGCTCAGTGCGGTCATCCTCGTCGATAAGCTGCAAGAAACTATTTCCAAGGAGCTGAGTCAACGCTGATAACTCTTTTGCGGCCTGTTCTGTAGACTCAAAGGCCTCGCCGCATCCTTCCGAAAGGGCCAGGGACCTGGTTCTCAGTTCCTCTAGAGAGCGAGTGACCTTGCCAGTCGCAACTTTTACTCCCCTCGCCTGCTGAACGAGAGCGTCTATTTTTTTGTAAAGATGCTGGCTTTCCTCGTCTTCTGGCGACGGGGGTATTTTGGACTGAATTCTAGATTTCAATTGGGAAAGAGAGGACGCGATGTTTTCGAGGTACGTTTGCGTTAAGACGGATAGGGTATAGATCTCGTTCCCACGGCCTTCAACATGTTGTGGTATCAGTGTTTCTGCAAGATGCGATAGTAGAGCTGTTGATCGTTGAAGTTCATCTGCGCAAGTCTTCTCATTCAGTTCCCCCTTTTTCAAGCTTTCGATCCAAAAGTTCAAAATGCGCTCGACAGGTTCAAGCTCATATAGTGCGCCATCAAAAGAAGAGAATTCCTCGCTTGAACAGCCGTCCATAAAGGTGACAAATCTATCGCAGAGTAAGGATATCCAAGTAAGCTTCTCAAGAACATCATAGGCTAAGAAGCCGTCTCGTTCAGGAAAGCGGATTGATGGGTCCGACAGTCGTTCCCTAACGGTATTGCTCATAACGGATGCTTTGAACCCTACCCGCTTGAACCTAAGGAGTGCAAGGATCGGATTTCGTTCGCTCTCGTAGTAGTCAGGCAGGTACAGCTTTAGAATGGACAAATGGCTCGCAGATTCTTCCGCTTCCATTCGGCCCAACTCTACATCCATTGTTTTGATTTGGGCCTTGGCTGCTGAGGCTTGAAGTTTCATGTTCAAATCGATCATTGCTCTTGAGCGCATCGATAAATCGGTTGCTTCAGTCTCCGTAATTTGCTGGGAGGCTCGCATGTCTTCAAGGTCGTTTTGTAGGGTTGAGACCAGCTCTCGGAATTTCGATAACGTGTATTCAAGGTCCTCGATCACTCCATCTTGTTGAATAATTTTTCGGTTTTGATCATGGTAGATACTTTCTCGGAAATCGATTTCTTCCTGCAGCTGTTTTTCGGATTCCATATGATTTATTTCGAGCTCATCGTTCAGTTCCTTTAAGCTCTCCAAGTCTTCGATGACGGCCTTTAACTCATTTACCTCCTCTTGATACTGCATGTTTTTCTCAGTGAGCTCTTCAATCATCTCCTCCGCGCCTAGCGCTTCCACTTGCTGTTTGAGGTCCTCCATGTTTGCTTCTGAGGCAAGCAATTTTGCTTTCGTGGTCTCGTATTGTGCCTTGAGGTTATTGTAGTCCTTCAGCTCTTCTTCCAGCTCTTTGACCTGAGATCTTAGATCGGCCTCTTGCTGCTGCGTCATATCTCGAAGACGGATTAAAGCTTCCCGCAGCCTCTCGTTCGTCCTCTCCATCTGTAACCACCCCTGACTTGACTTTTCTTCAGGGCTCATGACTTGGCCTAGTTGGTCGTTCTCTTCCCTTAGAACCTCTACTTCGAGTTCTAACTCCTCGGCTCGAAATTTCAAGGCTTCATATTCGGCTTTGATGGATTCTGCGACCTCTTCTGCCATCTCCCGATCTAAGGCCGCCATTTCGAGAATAGATTCATGTTCCGCCTGGAGCCTCTCAACTTCTTCAACTCTATATTCGGCCTCCTTCAACTGCTTCCTTAGTGTAGTAACCTCCTGTTGTTGAGGTTGATATTTTTCCCTGAGTTTTTGAATGATAGCCTCGAACTTGTCTCGATCCGCTCGGTACGTCTCAACCATCTTTAACTTCTCACGATCTTCCGCCCGCTTTTTCTCCATGATCTTCAACTTCGTCTTCAAGTCATCAAGCTCCTTCTGGAACTGGTTGTTTCCAGAAACGGATCTCTGGTTCATTGGCGATGGGGTAGGACGCGCCAGGCTTGGTTTGACGACATCCAGTTCTGGTCCGTCAGGAGGGGAGCTCGACCGTGAAGGACCTTCACTTTGCTCCCCGGAGCCAGCCTCTACCCTTCCTACGGCAGGCGTTTTTGCAACAGCGGGCCTAAGTGACATCCGTCTGGATGTAGCCGGTGTGGTAGGCGGACGTGATGATGACGCTAACCCAGGCCTTGTTGTTTTGGCTGGAGGTCCTGACATCGATTGGCGTAATGATGAACGAACACTGGACGATGTCGACGTAGGGGTAGGGGCCGCTAAGCTGCGATTAGACAAGCTCGGTCGAGGCTTATGGCCAGCAAGGGTTCTTGTGCCAGGTAAATTCGTACGGGAAGCCGCAGGAGTACCCGAGTTTGTCAACTGCTTCACCGGTGATTTCGTAGGCGACTATATAAGCGTATAAACGTTAGAAACAATAGTAGCAAGAGGCCCGGGAAAGGATGGTGCAAGCTGTAACCTACCCTCAAGGACCGGCCCAAAGCTCTTGGGGCTGGCGAAGGACTCGAGGCACCCGGGCTCTGTCTCTTTGCGCCCATCGTAGATGATAGAAGACTCTGTCGCCTTGTTCCCGCTGCACCTCCCATGGCCATTGAAGGTGGTCTGCCCCTGCCATCGAGGCCACTTTTGGGGGCAGCCCTCGGCTCCTCTTTCTTTGGCTGTTCGATGATTTCTATAATGGCGGGTGCCCGAACGAACATGCCGTAGCCATATTCACACTCAAAATATCTTTCACCTTGGACAGAGCCATCGTTTTTCCCGCTCGCGTCCTCGAGCTCCAAACCGATCCATTCTCCAGGGGCAAAACGCGTAGGCCCTATAAACCGAATCGTCGCGTGGCGGCCGTCCGCAAGCTTGATGAGCTGGCCAGAAATATACCCAGCCATGACGTCGGAGGACAAGCAAATTGAAAAACAACCACTTCTTGCCCGGCGTGCAGGAATGCTTCTCCCTGTCCTATGTTTTTGGGCATTAAGGTTGCTATTTACTTCAAGCTCCAGGAACAATCTAAATCCAGCGCTGTTTTTAGCGTACCAGGGCTGAGAAGCATCGCCGCTTTAAAAACGACGGTGATATAATATTCCGGTCCGGTGATCAGTTCACGTGATGCTACGATATCAAATTCGAGGAAGAGAAAGACGAAACGAATAACGAATAAACGAATATAATGATTAGAGTCATAAAATGATAGGTGTACTGTAAAAAAGAGCTAACGCTAAAGTACGCTATATCAAACACATCCCTTACATATGCGCTAGGGTATCCGACAAAAGAAAGTATAAGTCTTTATAAGTAAAAGATTTCCAAAAAATCAACGTCGTTCGTAATCAGACAATTCACCAACAGTATAAATTAACATAAGGTCCCGATCTTAGTACTGTCGAGGTACTCGTCGAATGACTCCGGGCCCGGCCTCAGGTTCCATCCTGCTGGGGCCAGCACCATCGTAGAACCGCTCGTCTCTTACCGGCCGAGCAGTATAGGAAGGTCCACCGCCGAACCGCTCAACGGGTGCATACTCCCTTGCATGACCGGCCTCGTCATCGACGTAGACACTTACTTCACGCCGCATGGGTCGCACACTCGTCATACGTGGTCGGACTTCGTGATGTTCCTCATATCGAGGTACACCTACGGGCGGAGGACGCACGCTAGCCACCCGTACTATCTCCTCGTGGGGGAAAGGAGCTTCTTCAACGTATGTCGGTTGAGGCTGGCGTTGATGTTGGTGTTGGTGTTGGGATTGGCGCGGTGGGTAATCTACCATTTGGACGCTTGCGCTTCGTATCACAGGTCCGCGGTCTGGAGCTTCGCGGTCATAGAAACGCGGGTCGCCAAGTTCGTTGTCCGCAGCATAGCTTGGTCGGGGCCCAGGAGTCGGACCGGAGATTGAGCCTGGGTTGCGGCGATAGGTTATTTCGGGCGGCGGCATTTCTTGGATGTATCTACGGTCTCGGTAGTGGTCATCAACAATGGACATGGAGCGAGCGATGGGTGGGTGGCCGGCTCCGTCATAGGGCTCAACTCTTGAAAGACGGGCTGCTGATGGTGGTATGGCGCGCGGGGCGTCGATCGATTCATAGTACCGGTTGCCCTCTGCATCGACGACGATGCGTCTCTGAGGCGGTGGAGGGCCCATGACACGCGTCTCTGAGACACGGACTGGAGCGTAGCTTTCATGATAATGGGGCGAAAGGGGTCTGGTCATGTATCTTCTCGTGTATTGAGCGGGCTGGCCGTCGTCGTGGTACCTTGGCCTCTCTACTTGGATGGGTGGTTCGGCATATGATACTGCTCGTCCGTGGCGTGGAGATATATCTGCAGCTGGTTCCGTGTACTCTTGGATGTACTCTGTTTGTCGAGCGTGTTGTAAGCTAGCTACCCGTCGAAGATCATGCTCATCCCGAACGGGCCGCCTATAACCTATTCTCGAGGTTGTTCGAGGGGTATGCAGCTCAATGGGACTGTCCAATTCATATGTTCTAGCATGACCGTCTTCATAGGCAGGTACACGGCCGCCCACAACATGGCTGTCGGGCTGACTGTGGTGAGGCACGTAATCAACATCGGCAGGCACTTCTTGGACTATCCGGCTTCTTGAATAATGAGTCGCCGCGGGAGGCGCATCGATAAATGGTGGAGGAGAGACGGGCTCGGGCTTAATGTATGGCATGTCAGGGGATTCAGCAGCCTTTCTTTCCTCAGCGAGCCTCTTTTTATCCTGAGCCTGTTGGATGCGACGGCGCTTTCGTGACATCAACGCCTGTGCCGGCGCTCCATCTGGGCTGTTACGTGCAGAGCCTTGGTCAGTGGAGACTTGAATAGCCTGCCTACTTTGTCGACCTTGACGCGATTGTGTGATCGAAGCCACTCTTGATATAGCAAGAGGGGAAACGCGGGAAGGCTGCGGTGCTGCCGGAGAGGTGATGTGGTTTCTAACAACTCTTAGATTCCTAGACACAGGAGACCGTTGTTTTGGCGGCTGTTCCATCGGAGGCTGCCTTCTACTCGGCGGTCCAAGATAGCTGGGTTCTAGCATATCCCGTCGTCCACCGAGTGATATATCGGGGCCCGGAGGCGAGTATTCTGGCTCCTCGTATGGCTCTGGAGGTGAGTATTGGTGCTCAGTATCCTCTGCCCATGGCTGGATGTTTTCCAGATCCCTCCTTGCATCATGCATGTTAGCAAGCTGATCTACCATACCATGACTACCCCCAGCAGGGTCACGCTCAGGGTCATGTTCAATATGTGCACGGTCTACGATAACTGTATCGTCACTCTCGTCTGTATCCATCTTCCTTGCCAGCGGCGGCGCAACGGTCATTTCATCATCATCATAGTCCTCATTCTGTGGCGAATCAGGAGCTCTGCTCGAATAGTAGGAATGTTCATCGAAAGAATCACTGGCTACGTGGCCATTAGCCTGATCACCGTCACCATCAACGCCAATGTTATTAACTTGGTCAGAGGGGGGAGGAAGGGGTTTGACCATCTCCAACGCCTTGTTAAGGACGTCCGAGACATCAAAATCCGGCTTCAGCTCCTGTAACGGGGGCTTCTGCCTTTCTTCTGCTCTCTTCTGCTCGGCATGATCGCGCAATGCACGCTCGAGACGCTGCCGTTGCAATTGGGTCTCTGCCCTGATCAGATCGTCTGATTTAGTTAGGAATATAGGATCAATCTCCGACGTTGGCTTGGGCGTCGAGGCGCCTGTCGCGGGAGAGTCAGTACCCCGACACGACGCGTTATTCGTAGTCGACACCCATGGAGAAGCGGTAATGGCGCTCTGGGCAGCATGGTGCGCTGGAGCAAGGGCATGAGCAGGAGCAAGGGCAGGAGGCGGCGGTTCTGAAGCCGAAGCTTGAGATACGGGAGTAAAAGCAGAGACGGAGGAAGAAGACGGCGACGTCTGGGCAACCGACCGCGGCGCAACCCTGCGGACCACACTGTCTGGAACTTTTAGTCTAGGGTGAGTGCCAGCGAATATCTGGTCGCGGATGTTCAGGATCTTTTCATACTCGGCCACTTCCATGGCTGGAGTGTGAGGATTGTGAAGACCAGACGGGGGTGCTGGTGCTGACGCGAGGGGGACTTTCATGTGTACGTGGCCACCGGACGCGAGCATAATGGCCTCGAGCTAGCTCGCTGGCTTCCAGGAACAAGACAAGAGGCGATGGCAGAAGCTATCTTCTTGTTGATTTCAAGGAGAATATATATTGTCTGAATAGCTTCAAATTTCTTTGCTTACGTGCAGATGGCTTGGCATGCTTAGCTCATCCTTGATTATATAATCATCCATCCTCCCCTCTACGTAATTATGCTGATAGCGAGGGAAAAGGGAAACGCATCGAGGAGAAGAAGAGGAGACTGATGTGATAAGATATTGTTGGCTGTTTGGGTAGAGTATTAATGGCAAGTGACAAGATGGAAGCGCCGAATGGCAGCCGTGACTCAAGGCCGGTGTTCTTCTTTGACATTGACAACTGTGTATGTTCTATGGCATCATGGCTCAAGCAAGATGTGATATGTGTCACCCAAGCCGCCTACGGAGGGAAACCGGTGATCGGTGATATCGATGTGCTAATATATCTTTATGTGAACTGACAGCTCTATTCGCGGGGTGTGTGTGCGGTATAACTCCAGGATGGATGGCAGAAGCCAGCTAACGGTATCACCTTCGCCGGCCAGATAGCAAAATCCACGACCTGATGCAGGAGCTTATTGGTTAGGCCCCTACACATTCCCTAAACTACAATTCGAATATGAATATGGATGTGCCTTGCTAATGCGGACAGGGTAGATAAATTCTTCGTCCAACATCTGTCCCTCGACGCCGAGGACGCGGTGATGCTGCACCACAGATATTACAAGGAATATGGCCTTGCGATCGAAGGGCTAACTCGCCACCACAAGATCGACCCGCTTCTCTTTAACAAGGAAGTAGACGATGCATTACCGCTGGACGAGATACTTAAGCCGAACCCGCAGCTCAGACGGATGCTGGAGGACTTTGATCGGTCCAAGGTGAAGTTGTGGTTGTTGACGAATGCCTACGTCACGCACGGGAATAGAGTGATTAAGCTTTTGGGAGTAGAGGATATGTTTGAGGGGATCACTTACTGTGACTATGCGGCGGAGAAGCTAGTGTGTAAACCTGATCGGGAGATGTTTCTGAAGGCAGAGCGGGAAGCTGGGGCACCCTCGACAGAGGAGTGTTACTTTGTCGGTATGCCTATCCGTTCTATCCTTATGCTTGTGACCTCCTTCTTCTCTGGATTGGACCAGACCCATACTCCGAGACTGCTTTCTGACCATGGTATCTAGATGACTCGCACTTGAACTGTCGTCATGCGCAGGCGCACAATTGGACCACGGTGCACTTTGTCGAGCCCATCCTTCCGCCTCCAGAGACTCCGGCGTCAAAGTACCAGATCAGCGACCTAGAGAAGCTCCGCAGCCTGTTCCCGCAGTTTTTCAAGAAAGACACGGCCTAGACTGGTTAGAATATATGAGTAACGTAGGTACTATAGTAAGGGAATATCGATTCTATCCGTGTTCAGAGGCGAACATCGTGCAGGAATGCAGGAACCCTCGGAATATGATAATTACGGTAGATGATAACCACGGTAGCGTATCTATCTCCTTGGTTCTTACATCATAACGGCCACGGGAGGGTCGGTTAGTCCAAGACCTATTTCTACAAAGAGGCATTGGCCAGACCAACTCAGGGATAACCCAATCCTTGCCTGTGCCTGTAATAGTTAACCTTGGCTTCCCTGACTTGGCTCTCCCTATCAACTTAGCCGCTATCTCCGTGGTGTCATGTCGTGTCGTGTCGTGTCATGTCAAAGAGCCAGTTTCACGGCATGGGGCGCAGTATACGGCACTGCTCCGTGAAAGGAACAGAGATGACATCACGTCTACTCCGTACTCTTGTCCTTGTTCTTGACCTTCGTCTATGTTCGTCTATGCTCGTCTAATGTCGAATGTTCGTCTTGAATGCCCATCTCTGGTGTGGCTGTGTCCGTGGTTCCGTGATGGCGTCTGGCCGTGCCGTGGGAGTGTCTTAGAGCCCTGTGGCATGCATGATCCCAGACATCCGGAGCCAGACCTGCCAACCTGACCAGAAGCTGAAGCTGAAGCCTGGCATGCGTAAGGCAGGGAAAAAGCAATATAGGAGCAGCCTGGCTCGTCCCTGGCCACTCCTCTCGTCTCTCTCTCGTCTCTCTCATCCACTCTTCCCATCTTGTCTCGTCTCGTCTCTTCTTGTCTCGTCTCTCATCTCTCATCTTTCATCTCTCGTATCTTCCTATCTCTCTTCTTATATATCGTACATATATTTTGTGCTTACGTACTGCCAAGTATCATCACGTGTACTCTACGCTAGTCCTCTTAGGGAAGGGGCAGAAAAACCGCCAGGTCCAGGGCGCGCCCGCCCACCGCCTTCTTCCTCTCTTCTTCTCTTTCTCTTCCTTTCCTGCGTTTCCTCGCTTGTTCTTCAGCTTCATCTTCCTGACCTCATACCTCCCACGTCCCACGGCTCCCTCCTCCCACCCTCCCGCCCACTCTCCCCTCCGCGTATACCTCCCTCTCTCCCTCCTCTTCCTCTTCCGCTTTTCTTCTTTTTCTTGTTTCTGCTTTTTGTTTGTTCCTTGTATGCCTCCAGTTACGATTTGCGACTGCGACAGCTCTCCCACCCTGGCGCCGTAGACAATGCACAAGATCTCCAACTTCACCGGCCAGGCTCGCCATGGCTGGGAACGCATGACGCCCACCTTCGGCATGTCCAGGCCCCAGCAGGAGGCTCCCAATGCGCAGCCCTTTCGCCGTCCCCAGGGGCCCGGACAGCCGCCTCCACAGTCCCATCACCAGCAGCATTCGCCCCAACAACAGCAACAGCCGCAGCAACAGCAACCACAACAGCAGCAGCAGCAGCAGCAACAGCAGCCATCGCAGTCTGTCTCGCCAAACCCGACTAGCGGTGCCAGCACCCCCGCTGGTGCTGTCCTGTCTGCTCCGGCTTCCATAGAACCGCCAACGATCAACGTCTCCTTCAACATCCCGTTCTCGTCGAACCTGCCCGGACCGGACCCCGCAGATGTCCTGCATTCGTCTCCAGGTGCTTTCCAGCGATGGACCTTCCCCGAGGGAACTTTGGAGGGAACTCCGATCCATCGTCTGCCCGTGCACACGCAGCATGTCGACTCGCTGCGTAAGTTGTGTCGTCAGATGAGTGAGAGTAGTGGAGGACGACTGGAGGCTACTGTCACCTCGTCCGAGCCAAAGATGGCTTCTTCCATGCAGAGACGTCACCATGGCCTAGTGACCAACGTGTGCATCTCTGGAGAAGCGGACCTCGTTCGGGAGATGAGGGCCACGATTTACAAGGAGACGCCCATTGTCCTGGTATGTTGTCCTCTTACTCTTTAGACAGTGCCGTGCTGACCGAATCCGATAGCGGAGCTTAACTGTCGACGTTGACCTTGACATTGTCTTCCACCAGGATAGAGAGTCTATCCGGAAGATAGTGCTCGAACATATCGATATACTAGCAAATTATACAGGGGCAGATATCTTCCTCCTCAGTCCCAGGGTTGTCGATGCCGATAGTGCTATCGTTCCCTCTTACGGGTACTCGAGCGAAACCAGCCTAGAGCGTACTTTCAGAATCGCCATCTTCAGCGATGCCGAGAGCGCGGAGCATGCCAAATCACGGGTCTTGATCATGATTGACCAGATCGTGCGTTACCCTTTTACTTGACTTTGTGTCTTCCTCCTTCCTTCTAGCCTGCTAACCTTGTATTCTTAGCTGAAACGTCGTGTCGACTTGGTGAAGCTGGAATTGAGTACTCACTTCCTCGTCTGCGGCCGGACTCGCAAGAACATCAAGATGATTGAAGCCGCTACGAACACGGCCATCTATTTCCCCCCTCCATTCCCCCGTATATACGGCTACACGCCTCCAGGTGCCACCCGACGCTGTGAGGATGAAGTCTACATCACCGGCTGTAAGCAGGAAGAGATAAACGTCGTCAAGCAGAAACTGCGTGATCTCGTCAACGTACTCAAGGTTTATGTCAAGGAAGCTATCATCCCGCCGGAGAAAATCGATAGCATCATCCTCGAGCGTCTCGATAAGGTCCAGAAGGTTATGGAGGCCAATGGCTGCTTTGTCCTACTTCCTCAACTAGGCAGTGGGGTCAGCGCCATCCGCGTTCAAGGAACCGACGTGCTGCATGTCGAGCGCACCATTCGGGAGCTCATGACCGTTGTAAGTACCTCAATCTTATGTCAATGGCATGAACTATTACTAACAACCTAGGCTGGTCAATTTTACGGTGCTTCCTGGTGGCTCATGACAGATAACCCGCAGATGCGAGCTCCGTCCCCCGCAGATGTCAGGACCATGCTTTCTGACATCTGTGCCAACTCCGGCGCTGACGTTACGTTTGACAAACTGACCTTCCACATCCATGGCTCAGACGACTCCGTCAAGGCTGCCATGATGGTGATCTATCAGATCCCCTTCGTTAAACGTTCCACGCAGCACATGAAAGTCAAGGTCGAGCTCGCCAACGAACACAAGGAGTTCGTTAGCGGAAAGAAGAACGGCAAGATCAACAAGATTATGAGCCAAAGTGAGTGACCGAGACTGTTCTATACTCCCATCCTCCCCATACTAATTTTCTACAGTCACAGGCAATGTGCAAATCATCTTCGACGGCTTCAACGAATACAACTTCTACATAGATGTGTGTTCACAACACTATGAGGCTGTTAAGCAAGCTCTCCACCTGGTCGAACAAGAAATGCCGGCCTCCATCTCCTTCCATGTCCCAGACCAATACCACAAGCGTATCATTGGCATTGGCGGCCAACATATTCAGCGTGTCATGAAAAAGTATTCTGTGTTCGTTAAGTTTTCCAACGCAATGGACAGAGGTGGCGCTGGTAAAGATGATGACGATATCCGAGTCGAGAACGTTATCTGCCGCACCCCTGCAAGGAACGCCCAGAACCTTGAATTGGTCAAACAAGAGATTATGGACATGGTTGAGAAAGTCGTGAGTCGTCCTCATCTAGACAATACCGCTGAGGAATGATTTTGCTCATGTCCACTTTGAACGACTGCTAGGATGCGGAGTTTGTCTCGGAGACCGTCGTCGTCCAGCGACTCTACCATCGGGAGCTGATTGCAAGGATGCCGGAAATCGATGAGTTGGAGAAGAAGTGGAACTGCAAGATCGACTTCCCAAGCACGGAGACAGCCAGTGACTTCGTCACCATCTCAGGCCCTGAATATCAGGTGCCTCAGGCCGTTGATGCCTTCTTGGTATGTCCTCATTTCCTTGAATGTTTTCGTGTTCTCCATTTATTAACTTGATTTAGGGAATGGTTCCTCAAAGCCACGCAATGATATTCGGCATCTCCGAGGAGCTTCGTGCATTCTTCCTTACACCTGAATTCTCCGACGGCATATGTCGAAATCTCCGCGAGCAGTACGAAATCGAACTTTCATTGGGACCGGCGACCTTCCAAGCCATTGCCAACCCAGAGAGCACCAAACCTCTTACTGAAGATACTCTCGAGATGAGGTACACCCGCAATAACTCTGGTGGCATAAAAGATGTCGTTGACTTCCTTATCTCCCGTCTTGTTCCCTACGGTTTGGACGCCACAACAGTCAAAGGCTCCATTCCCCGGCCCAAATCCGACTCCTTTGAAGACTCTCTCCCTTTCTTCGATTCCAAGCTCCTCCAACATGCTCCCGCCCCGCTTGTCGCCGACTCACCTATCCGCGCTAACTTCGCTACTGACGACTCTACCGATCGCGGCTCCATATTTGGCCGTCTCAGGAAACCAGGTTCCATTGCATCCTTCTCCTCGTTCATCGGCAGAAAGAACCAATCATCCTCGCCTGGATCTCTGTTCAAGCATGCATCTAGCAATGCTTCCAAGGCCTCCCTTGTCTCCATGGAATCCCGAGACAGTGGATACCGCAACCCTTGGAACGACTCCGGTGTCAACCTCGCCAAGGATGACATGCTGAATCCTTCAGGCGGTAGCGGATGGCCAAGCCGGTTTGACAATAAGTTTCCCTTTGGGACGGGCGGCGCCGGATCCGTTTCCGGCGGCGATATGACCCCTAAACACGACCTACGTGCTTCGTTCGACAGCGGACGACCGAGCACCTCCAACTCATACTCTGCTCCGATCGGACCTCCTCGCTAAGCAATCAACCACTCAACACCAGCATACCATGCGCTATGAAGGGGAACAGGCCGAAACAAGAAAAAAAAAAACTATTTTTATACCCCACCCACCCTTCACAATGATACCAAGAAAAGCCCGTTGAATGAGTCTCCTTTCTCTTTTCGAAAAGTTCTTTACACTATACCACACAAACATTTGGTCGATCCATCTCTCTACCTTTCTTGTCTAACGCCGTGGGAGAATTTATGTTGTTTGTTATACTCTTTCTGTTCCCTGTTTCTTTTTTGGCAGGAATCGCTCTCGGTTCCTTTCTCAACTATACCTCGTCATCTTTGTCTTGTTCTTTGTCTTGTTTCATCGGATACCCCAACCCCGCTCTCGCACTTCTTAACTGAACTTACTTATACCAAGCCTCATATCTTTATCTCGGTGTTCATGTTTCATGTTCCAAAGGGTTTCTTCTATATCTCTCTTTCCTTTTCTATACCTGTTGTGGTTTCCTCTCTCTTTTTGTTTTTTGCAATCATCCATATGACATGATACCACGCAATTGCTGTCTTCTTCTACACAATGAAGTATAAACAAGAAACCTATGCCGTATAAGACTTTTAACGAATTAAAGAAAAGAAAAAAACGGACTATTGTTATTCACATGTATTCCCTGTTGCATTATTATTAAGTCTATGTTTTAAGGTCCATGGTATACTCAGACACACATCTACACATATATATTCACAGATATATGTGCTTAGGTATATTGCCATTTGATCTATCTAATCGTTTATCTATATGGTAAAACGATAAGCATTTTTTCTAGTTTGCTATTCTCGATTTACTTACCGGAAACCTTCAATTTACTTACCGGAAGCCTTCAATTTGTTATCTTTGCTATTGCAAGACTACCGTCAGGAAATGTACTGACTTGTGTGCTTGAGAAAAATTTCGAAGATGTTTGCTGAGAAGCGTTAAGCTCCATGCTGAGATTTATCATAGTATTTATTATAATTGTTATATGTAATATTGCATAATAAGCTTTATTTAAGAGCATGATTTTCTATTGCCTTTGGGGGGTATTCATTACCAAAGCTATGTTTTGCTTGAGCTTTGGATGCCCATCTTTATGTGTACGACACCATATCAAGCTTTTGCATTGCACAAGCATGGCGTTATTGTCTACCATTGCTACACGCAAAATTCTTCATTCCTTATTATTGCGTATTTGATATTGTAACAAGTTTACCATGTTAAGTATCCATGTTACCAGGGAATGTATAACTGCTCAAGGGGGGGGGGTAGTTACATAAACACCACTTAAATTGATTTAACCCCGAAATTAAGTCAAGAGCTTGATAAATGACCATATCTTATAATAAACAGCTATATACCCAAGCTTATACAACATTAGATAGATTACTATCCCTCCGCGACAACAATGATAAAAAGCGCTTATAGCAATTGATAGATGACAAGGAAAAGTATGAATAATTAGACACGATGGGACCTGGGCCAGCTGAAAATGTCATAAACCAAGACACAAAGCAAAACCAACAAAACAAGAAAAAACAGGAAGAGAATAGTATACGGTTCAAAAGCTTATTAGGAATAGATATCGGGTAATGTGGAGATGGGATATGAAGAAAAGTTTAGAATTTTGTAAATTCAAGAATGAAGCCGACATTGTGATCGTAAAGATGGAAATGGAGACAAAAATCGCCCGCTCCGATTTTCACTTTTTTATTATTTAAATTTAAAGTTGACCCGAAAGAACTGCTTCAGTAGCTGTACGAATATATGTTAGTATAGAACTCGATGATGTCTTAAGCATTAGAGGGTTGATATATGGATAACATACCAGAATTAATGTACGCCCGCTTTGCATCTAGGTTGACGTTAAACCTACGCTCTAACTCGAGTTTGACACTCTTTTTCGTCACGGTCATCAAATCTGCGGTGCGGAGAATGTCTCTGATCTCAGCGAGCAGAGAGTCGTCATTTGGCAGGGCTGAGAGATCTGCCATTTCGACGTCAGAGCCTCGGCCAAGTAGCTCTGAGGCAGACATGGAGAGTCGAGAACTGTAGCGATTGAGATCTATCTGAGACACAGGCCGTGAAGCAGAGTATCCATACTCAGTGGTAGCTGGGTAGTGCGATTTGGTGGCATACGAATAGCCAGAAACCTCAGATCGGTCGTCACCACCACCGTGAGTCTGAGCTTCCCATAGCTCGGATTGGTATTCTTCCCACTTCTTCTTGGGGATTGATGCAGGATCGAATTTGCCTTCGTCGGAGATAACCACCTTGCGACCCTTCTCACCAGTGACGATACGAGTGTTACCCCAACTGAAATCGTCCATGTGCCAGAAAGCATAGAGTGGGAGACCCATGGAGAACACAGGCATTGCGAGAATGTAGATGATCATCCAGCCTACCATTTCCCATTTCTTGCGGACAATGAAGATAATTGCCTGAAGACCATAAATGGCTGCGAGAAGAATGAGGGCGGTCCAGGGAACAATTCCATTGTTCAACGCAATGAGCACAATAAGATAGACGATATATGCAACGGCAACTGGCTGAATGATGGTACTGAGAAGATCAATGAAGACAATGAATCTCATACTGAAGCAGCAGAAACCGCAAAGCTGTTGAAGTGGGATAAGCTCCATCAAGTTGTGAACAGTGGAATTGATCCATCGACGACGTTGAGACATGAAGACGGCCCAGGTATCGGGTGCAATGGTCCAGGCGTGGGCGTTGAAAGTGAACTTAGTCTTGTACTTAGAATGATGCTTCAAGAGCAGGGTAGTCAAGTAACGATCCTCACCAAGGTGAAGCAAGTTCTTCATATGGAGGGTGTCCACACGAATTTCACCGTATGCGTCAACAACTTCCTTGCTAACGAAGAGGGGTTTACCAGTATCGGCAGCTCGAATTCGGTACATGGTGAAACAACCGGGCAAACAAGTAACGGAACCGAACAAACTCTCGAAGGCCTTTGTGAGGTTATGAGAAATATAATATTCGTAAACCTGAATCATGGTGATCATTGACGATTTGGCGTTGTTAAGACCAGTCTCTCCGCAAAGGGCAATAACACGTGTATCATGAAGGAATGCAGCCACCATTCGAGTCGCAGAGTCCGATGCTACTGTCGTATCGGCATCGACCTGTAGGATAAACTCGTAGAACGTTGGGTTGACTCCAATGATGTTGCGGATTTGATGGTGCATTTCAAGTTCAAGAGGGCTGAGAGGAGCATTGTAATGAACACGGTTCAAGAAACGCATAACAACCATCTGAGAGTCACGCTTTCCACGGTTACCAGGCTTCGATACCTCGGATGGTTTTCCAACCTTCACAACAACCAAGAACGGAACGATGTGGCCTTGCACTTCGTACAAACCAGAGTATACCTTGCCCATGTTGTGCTGTCTCATTCCCTCTCCTAAACTCTCAAAGCTTAGTGGCTCTGGGTCCACGTTCTCAGGAACTCCAAAGATATCAAGAACAATTCGAGGCGTTGGTCTGTCATTTCCTTGTCCAATAATCATACCGTCACAAACAACGAGGATCAGCTTGCGTTTATCATCATATTTCATGCGGGCCATGGAATCAATCGCACGACGTAGAGATTCTTCATCTTCTGTATAAGCGGGAACTTGGCAGATGATAAATTTGTCGATATTCTCAGGGACATTCTTCTTTCCGAATTGCAGGGCAGCCAAGAATTTGAATCCAATGATAGTCGCTAGCAATATGGAAATAGCAAGAATGAAATATTGGGAGAACAAGCATCGAGGCGAAGTTCGGATGTCCACTTCACCGGCAAGGTACAAGTTATCGAGACAAATCTGCATCGTCCTGCGCATATCATTGCCGATCTTGAGCTCTTGGAAACGTTTTGTAATGTCTTGTCCTGCGTAGAGTTGGAATAGGCCAATGACATCTGGGTGCATGAAGTCGGTATTGACGTCCTTTGGTTGGGGTTCCCCATCTTTGGTTTTGACCACCCGGCCACCGGTGACATAGGTCGTTACATCGTACACTTTATGATTAATGAAGGCAACATATTGTGACTTATCGGCCATTTCTGCCAACAGTTTCGGAGTATAGCCAATACGGCCTTTGGCGAAGTTTTGGCGCAACATCTTCATCTGTTTGAAATACCACCATGGTCGCGAATCTTTGTGGAAAGCTCGGAAGTCATGGTATTGGGAGTTGGTGTCTGTTTTGCTAATCACGGAGGCTGAGCCGGTGCGGTTGGTCGGAGTATAGTCAAGTTGAACGGCGTCGTCGATCTTTCCATCTACACCATCGCAGAGGGCAGAAACTTGTACTGGGAATAGATCACTTGCATCAGTGCCAGCATACTTCAGCATATCCTTGCGAGGAACAATGCTGGGGTAATGGGTTTTTATGTATTCGCCGAGATCAAAGACTTCACCACGGATGGCAACGAAGGCATCATGGCCAGGGTCTCCGTTATGCGTGGTCAACTCCGCCGCTGAGAAAACGTGCTGTGGTGGGCAGATAAGGCCTGGGAAGAAGATGACGAAGAAGATAGCAAAACCACAAGTGAACCAAATAAGCATATTGATGGCAAGTTTTTCTCGCCAAGCGACTCGAATATCCTTTCGCTTCATTCGGCCGACGAACTTGATGAGGAAGTCGGGGATAAACCAGGTGAGGAGGTAGACTACGAACAGCCATCGTTTACGGCTGCCGGAAACAATGACGTCTTCTACCTCAACCATTTGTTTCTCGTTTCCTTTTTCTGCCATTTGTTCTCGGGTTTCCAAGTTCTTGAACATATCTCCCGAGTTGAACGCTGATGCACCAGCGTCAGAACGGGCATCTGCGTCTCGGCCAGTGAAATATCCTCCCTTGGTCTCATCTCCGTAGATGTAAGCTCCAGGGGTGCTATCTGCTGGAGTGAGGAGTCGGACCTTGGAATCACCGTATCCATTATTGCCTAAACCATTTCCATCGTCGGTAGCGTTTCCATTGAAGGCGGGAAGCACTCTCTCCCCAACCTTAGCAACGTCAGCCCAGCATCTTTCACTCAAGAAAACACCGGTACTGCCGACGCGAGCTTCATTGCCAGGCCAGCGTTTCTCATCAATGACAAGTTGAGATTTCTCCTTGTCACTTCCAACGATGACCGATTCCTCTTCCGCAAGGCCCAGGAATTCGGCGAAGGGTAAGAACACAGAGAAGTCTGCATTGCGCAGGCGTTGGCTGATTTCTGCAATACCAAACATCTGCACCTGAGTGCGCACACATTTACTATCAAACTGATTGGCAATGCGGCGGTCATTTGGTTTCAGACAGAAGACAATATACGGGTTGACATTCGTGGCAGACAGAGACTTGGTGATATTGTCAAGGGAGGCTAGGAACTGAGCTGCAGCTCCTTGCTTCAAGCCACCGATGTCTCCCTTCTTATTGTTGGATGCACCCCTCCTGCCACTGCTTGCATCATCGGTATCGTCATTCTCCGAACTTGCAGGATTGGGGGCAAATTTCGACATCTTGCTCATCTTGCGGCGAGCCATGCTAGGCATACGTAGTGGTTTTGAGCTGACTTGGGCTTGCATGATTGCAGACTTCTCTTTTGGATGATGGATGGTTTGCAGGGCTTCTTGTCCGAAGAGGTCACGTACAAATCCACTTCGGGTGTTGTTGATAAGGTTGAGCAAATCGCCGGAAACAAGATCGCCATTCTCTTCGATAAGGCCTTTGACAGGATACTCGACCTCTCCTGCAAAGTGCTTGACGGTGAAACATGCAGCTGTATTCTGCGTGGGGAAGTTACTTCCAGGCAGGATAGCAGTTGAGCTGCTCACAACAATTGCAGAGTTCTTGTTATCAAACCTCTTTCTCATGCTTTCCAACATTTGCATATCCGTCCTTCCTCGCTTAGTTTGGTCATCAAGAATAGACAGCAGACCATTACCATGTTTCAGCAAGCCTCTGACAGCATCCGAGTTATCGAAGTAGCTCGTAGCCGGAACACTGACCTCTTCGGTTTCTAGCATTGTTGCTTGACGCTCGAAGAAGTTCTGTAGGCAGTAGTGGTAAAGAGATTCAGTTGCGGCATTGTTCAAGAGCTGATCAAGGGTTGAACCTGTCGAGGAGGTCTGGGCGAAACCAGGGAAGTCGACAATGGAGATAGTGTTGGCAACGGCAGCTTCTGCAGCACAGACCTTCTGGTTTATGTTTTCAATCACATATGCAACCAGGAGGGCATAGAGAGTGCGTGCGAATTCATCAGCGTTTGCTCGAGCACCAGCTGGGTCCAGCATTACGGTGACTCGCTCGCGATGGATGGTCTTCGTTTTGTTTCCAAGGCCAACCTCCAAATCATCGGTGCTCAATCCAAGGAACGCAGCTACAACAGCGAGGGTTTCCTTATTCTTAACAATGGTGACAGTCTCACCACCCTCGTGCGAATAACCACCGCTCTCTTCAGGTGCTGTTCTGGTTGACTGGCCGGTTACGAATTCGAGTTGTCCGATGTGCAAAATACAAGCCAGCATCTGGCAAATTTCGGCAATATCGCTGCGTGGGAATTCCAACTTTCGAAGGGCGGTTTTGAAGTGCTGGAAACCTTCAGAGTCATTAATCCCGACTTTCATCTGGGTTGGATGGCCTAGGTAACGCCATCTCTTGTGCATTTCACTCGCAGAAGAGCGATTGCCGGCGCCGCCTCGGATACCAGTAGGACTTTCCAATCCTAGATGTGATCGTTCGGCTGCGCTGGTACCTGCTAAGAGGTAATACAAAACGTGGAATGAACGTTCACCAGTGGGAACGGAAGCGATACGGCTTCTCTCCAATCGATGGTCGAGAACCTTTCCACCAATGAGGGTAGGGTTGATGGTGGACGATCCATCGTACTGTAATTCGAAATAAAGACCAGCCTTTGAGGCAGTAGGCGTGGTGACTGATTTGGTGGTAGTGAGAGTATCGAAAACAAATGCGGCCAGAGAGAGTTTCGTTGATAGAGGAGTCGACGAAAACGAGAGGATGGAAGAGAGAAGGTGTGAGCGAATGGTGGTTTTCCCAGATCCGGATTCACCCCTTTTTTAACTGTTAGCAACAGCAATGATATTATGTTGATAGACAAAACTCACAAGAAGACGATGGCCTGGTTTTCACCCCGCGAGCCAAGTCTAGTCCATGCTCGTCTTGCCAGATCCTCCGCCTCTCCCATAGCACTACCTTCCTTTCCGCCATCTGGCCCTTTCGTGGACGAGGTATACGTGTTTAGACATATCAACGCCTGGGCGGAGAGCCGTGCAGTAGGTAAGGAAACATGGAATCTGTCACTTCGAGTTAGAGACGCTTTCTCTGGCCATTCCATGCGATAGCACGATGAATATCTCTGCTTACCTGCTAGCAAGATGGGCCGCAAGATGTGTGTCGTTCTGAAGATGTGCCGGCAGGGCAGGAAGGGAAGACTGAGCGTGGGTTGGTGTAGCCATGGCTGGTCGTATCTACCCCTTGGGGCAACTGGCTCAATGGCCTTCGATAGTGAAGGTGGTTTATGTCCGTGGTCTCGGATAGAACAGTCGTAACAGTCGTTCAGCTGTGGAATAGATGGGGTCGCCCGGTCAACATACACACCAGACGATGTATGTGTTTGTTATCACGAACTCCCGGGTTCAGACTAGACGTCCTCGACTTTGATCAAGCGAAGGAATAAAACTCGGATAGGGGCCTTGCGCAGAAAGCCAAAGCAAGGACAGGCTGGAAGAAACGAAGCAGGCGTCTAGAGGTCGAAAGATGGTGATACAGCAAGCGACTGTATTATGTGCAGTGAAACGGGCGTATGTAGGCGAAACGAGCAGCAACAACGCAGCCGAAACGAGCGACGGTGAAAAGAGACGCAGACGCTATCTCGATAACAGCGAGAGCAAAGCGAGCGTTCTCATCGACCGGCCTCGACGAAGGGAGGAAAGTTGAAGGTGGTTGAAAGGTCGAAAGTTCTCCTTGGGCGTCTTTTTTTCCCTGGCGGTGCTCGCAGCCCAAAAGGGTAAGATGTAAACTGAAGTGAAACATTCCCGTACGCGTATTTACAATACCACAAATACACGCTGACAAAAAGGAGAAAGTAAGTTACACTAGCATCGCCTCGCTCGAAGCTAAAAATAAATACATCAACATCAAGCAATATCAGCAACATCAACACCAGCAACATCAAACATCAAACACATATCAGGATCACGGAGGATCAACAAGACGAGACAGGCAGGCTGAAGCTGCGGCTAGTGAGAGGCTGGATATGCGAGTGAAGTTGCAGAGAAAGATACGCGGCTGCCAGTTCGACGGTTCTCCTGAGCTGTCCCCCACGTCCTTGCTCAACTCCACATGAGCCAGTTAGGCTCGTACATCCCTCGACGTCGATTCGTGGATCGAGAACGGCACGATCCTAGGCTTAATTGTTCCTTTTCGCCAGCTCCATGGATCTTTGATGAAAGGGGGAGCATTGGGTATGGATGGCCGTCGTGGTTCTTCCTGGCTCGAGACTGCCGAGTGTTTGAAGTGAGAGTGATGGCGGCTATCTTTGCCTAGCGAACGACAGCGAGAGAGAGGTCGTTGTGGTCGTTGAGCGTGAGACAAGTGTTCAGGGAGGTGTCTATTTGAGACATCACAGCCGCTAATCCTCCTTTCCCCGGTCGTCGCCCATGCCGCCCATCGCCACCACCTGCATGGCACCACAATGCGAACTATTATATTATCGCCCTGCTGATCTCGATAGCTACTGGAGGAGCAGCATCTATAACTCACGGATACAGACATTTAGTATCGAGATTCGATCGATGGCCCTAGCATGACTCTATTCGATAACCGTGCCGTGTGGTGGCTGCAGGAAACTGGATGCCACAAGCAAGATCCAAGAGCCAGTAGCCAGTCTAGGAGATGCTCTGGCTGTTGCATCGCGAAACGGCCAGCAGCTCGCGTGGGACACCCGTGCTCTTGACTATATATGGACATCATCGGTCCTGCCATCCTACATGTACGGAGCACGAAGTGTCATATTTCTAACATGTCAAGTAGAAGCCCCTCGTAGCATCCCGCCTGCATGGAGCAGTCTTACCTCAGCCCGGCAGCTTGTTCCTTGCCACATCGTGAAGAAATACAACCTCTGTCTAGCTCGCTGCGAGGGCCGAAAATAAATCTCACATGTGCACCACTTATATATATCTGTAATGAAGGAAGGGCGTACTGTCAGGTCACGTACCGTACGCTTACTTTACCACTGTTGATGTCCGAGACAAACAAAAAAAAGAATGTGAAACACCAGCAACCTCGAAGCCAGCGAAGCGTCAACAACATCATCGACTCGTCTTTTCGCTGACTTTTCTCTCGCTTCTTCGTCGTTCGCTCGTTAACCGTTGTGTTTGTTGCTCTGCTGCGTTCTATCTCTCTTCTCTCGCCGTTAGAGGCAGCTCTTGCGGCTTAATATTCGGTATTCAGGAGGTCTCCTGCTCTCGTGCCAAAAGGAGGCCGACATCCCCGTCTCTCGGCCATAGAACGAATCTTTACTCTATCCGTCGCTCGTTTGGATGTCTTCTCAGAACTAGGACTTTACGAGACCAGCGTTGCTGTCTCATAGGATATACCATTGACGCCCAAACGGACTCGCAACCATGGCGAACCGTATGTCCATCTATTCGGCCCTGTCGTCGGTTTCTCAGGACCCTCGATCAGCTGGCCAGCAGCCAGCCCAGGTTTCCACGACGACGCTGTTGAATGCGCTTCACACTGCCTACGCCTCTGCACAGGGATACCAGCTTGAGGCCGGAACCAGCTTGGTGGTCAACACATGGCTCACCACCACCACCCCAGGTCCTAACGGAGAAGTTGGCGGAACGCTGGACGCGAGTCTGGCAAGGAGAGCCTGGGAGCACGCTCGACGAAGAGCAGAAGATGGATGCATCGTTTTATGGTAATTACCCTCTCTTAAAGGCTTCTACTTTTTACGACTGGAAGGCAGGATTCATGAATACTGACTATTGACAGCTCCTCACATCAATCTTCTCCCTCCCTCTTGTTTCCCATGTTAGCATCTCTACCACTCGCTACGCCAGAAATCGCATATACCGCCATCTCTGCCATTCGCCCATTCGTCTCTCAAGTCACCCCATACAACCCCACTGCCCTCCAATATTCAGCTCTCGCAGTCTCCTATACTTTTACCTTGACCGGCCGTGTCACGGACGTCCAGCTAGCAGTGTCTAATTCTGGCATCAACACTTCTCACGGCCTATTCAACATCCCCGCTGAAGCCGGTTACCGGGCCTTTGACGTCTTTTACTACCTCATCACATCCTCATCCACGCCAGCGGAGAGGGAATTCCTAGGCATTAACGACCCTTCCACCTGTGCCCTTCTTAGTAAATCCGGCACATTCGATCCCCCATCCTACTTGCCTACAGCTGACGATGCTGCTGCTGCGGAAGACTTCCGGAGTTGCCTGAAGGCTATTGGAATCAAAGGTGCCGCTCAGAGGAACCTTCTGTCTGTCCTGGCCGCTCTGCTTAAACTCGGAAATGCAATGGGCCTGTTGGTCGATCAAGAAGAGATCGAGGATGTCTGTGAAGATGTTGGAGGTCTCTTGAACATCGACCCGCTCATCCTTCTTAAGAACTTCAACACGGACGAACGAGAGGCCTTGATGGCCGGTATCTACGATGCATTGTTGGACTGGATTATTGCAAAGGCGAACGAGGCTATTCACAACGAGATCATCTCCATCCACGAAAACGGCTCGAGTGACGGGGGACCCCGCACTGCCTTGACTGAGGAAGAAACCGCCGATACTGTCGGCCTTACCGTTGTCGAAATCCCGGACCCTGCTCTAGGAAAGGCAATTGCTCTCAGAGGCGCATTCGATGATACCACGGGTATCAACGCTGAGATAAAGGAGGATGGAATCGAGGTTATTGGCCCAGGTCATTCAGTTGTTAGTGAGATGAACGCTGCCAAAGCCGAGGTCGGAGTACACTTGGGTATGACTGATAATGCCGCTTCCCGAGAAAGGGACTACTTTAATGATAAAGTTGAGGGAGTCTTGGAGAAAATCGGCGTTGAGGTGGAACCTGGTTGTTTCTTCCGTCAAATTCTATACCCTGTTCCAGGACAAGGGGTTAGACATGGCCAGACGAAGCGTTTTGACCTAGTCAATACCCTTGGAAGCAGCAGAGTCTGGTATCACCTTTCTATTCATCCAACAGACGACCCACCAGCTGCTCTTGCTGCCCTACCCTCGGCTACCTCTGCTTGGTCTGCCGGAACCGTCTCGCGCCAACTTCGTGCTTGGAGACTCCCAGAAGTAGCAAACCGTCGAAACAAACGATTGGATTTTACGGCAGACTTCGACGTTGAGGAGTTCGTTATCAGATATTCTCCCCTCGGTTGTCAGGAAGGAAAAGATGGTGTCGAGAATTGGATTCTTGAACGAGGATGGTCAAATGGTGACGTGGTCGTCGGTAATGAGCGCATCTGGATGAGAGAAAGTGCCTGGTGGGAGGCCGAATCCATGCTCGACCTCATGCCCCAACAGGCGAACGCCAACCCGTTTAATCCAGGAATGACCAGCAATTTTGACTCAGGTTACACACCTAGCCCGCCAGGTTTGAACCCTGCAATGAACCAGAGTGGCTTCTTCACCGCCGACGGCATGAGCATCCAAGGAAGCCACGAACACCTTGTAAACAGACAGGGCCCCGGAACAATAGCTGCGACAGTAGTTACTGGCACAGGAGTCGCTCAATCAGTTGCGCCCACCATGAACAGAGTCTCTAGGAACGTTGGTGACTATGGCCTGGGAGCCAAAGGAGACGACATTAAGTACGACGACGCCTACTACGATGAAAACCTGGGTCGCTTTGTCGGCCAACTCGACCCTGAATTTGCCGACCCTAAAAGCATTGAACATGAAAGGATCACTTTCAGTCGTCGGCTGTGGATTGCATTTGTCTGGGCGATGACTTTCTGGATTCCATCCTTCGTCCTCCGCTATGTCGGACGGATGAAGCGACCGGATGTCCGCATGGCATGGAGAGAGAAAATTGTTCTCGTGTTTTTGATTATACTCTTGAACGCTATCATTGTCTTCTACATTGTCGAGTTTGGCAATCTGATTTGCCCTGGTAGGGACAAAGTATGGGACAGCACAGAAATCGGTTTCCACCAAGGTGAAGATGATACATTCGTCAGTATCCGCGGTCAGGTCTATGATATCAGCAAGTTTGCAAAAACTCCGCATACATCAGGCAGAAAATACCCAACCGACCGGGAAGCCATGCAGCCATTCGCTGGCCATAATCTTGACGCCTATTTCCCCATCCCATTGACGTTAGCCTGCCCTGGTTTTGGCATTAAGTCGAACATTGAACTCATCCCCAACAACACCGATGCCTCTTTAAACCCGATCGCTATTCACAAGTCTGGTCCCAACCAACCTGATATAACTCTTAAGCTTCACAATGAAGATTGGTATCCAAAGGTCTTCCAACCCGTGATTAAGGAATTTTACAAGGGTGACTTGGTTTGGTCCAAAAAGAATGTCACAGCCCAAGCAAGGGACCTTGACAGGAAATGGGTTATCATCAACGAAAAGGTCTACGACTTGACTGATTACTTTAACACTCTTGACAAAATGGACAGTTACCCCGCGTATGACTTCTTACCACCTGTTGTCACAGATCTATTTAAGAAGGAAGCCGGAACCGATATCACAAGTCTATGGGGCGATACCACCGAGTTCAAGAACAGCATGAATTGTTTGAACAATCAATTCTATGTTGGAAAGACCGATTTCCGTGAGACCCCACGTTGTCAAGCGAACAAGTACATCCTTTTGTCGTTTACTATCGTCCTTTGTGCTGTTATTCTCATAAAGTTCCTTGCTGCCCTGCAGCTTGGTACTAAACGTCGACCTGCGATGCAAGACAAGTTTGTTATCTGCCAGGTACCAGCGTACACCGAAGGAGAGGACCAACTCCGCAAAGCCATTGATTCTCTCACTGCGCTCCAATACGATAACAAGCGAAAGCTCATATTCGTTGTCTGTGATGGTATGATCGTTGGTGGTGGTAACGATAGGCCTACTCCCAAAATTGTACTCGATATTCTTGGTGTCGATCCCAAAATCGATCCCCCGGCTCTCCCATTCAAATCCGTCGGTGAAGGAAGTGACCAGCTTAACTACGGAAAGGTGTATTCTGGCCTGTATGAGTACGAAGGCAACGTGGTCCCCTACATCGTCGTCGTCAAAGTCGGCAAGGAATCAGAACAGTCCAAGACCAAGCCCGGAAATCGTGGAAAGCGTGACTCCCAGGTCCTTCTACTCAGGTTCCTTAACCGTGTCCACCACCGCTCCCATATGTCGCCGCTCGAGCTGGAGATATTCCATCAGATCAACAACGTCATCGGAGTGGACCCTGAACTGTATGAGTACCTTCTCATGGTTGATGCCGATACTAGCGTTAGGGAAGATTCTCTTAATCGGTTAGTTGCAAGTTGTGCAAACGACGCGAAAATTGCAGGTATCTGTGGTGAAACCAGTTTACAGAACGAGGAACGAAGTTGGTGGACTATGATTCAGGTCTACGAATACTACATTTCCCATCATTTGGCCAAATCTTTCGAATCTCTTTTCGGCAGTGTTACCTGTCTTCCTGGATGGTAAGTCTCATCTTTCCCCAAACACCACGCTTTATTTTAATATACTAATCTTTCCGAAAGTTTCTCCATGTATCGACTCCGTACCCAAGATAAAGGGCGTCCATTGATCATTTCTGAAAAGGTCATTAGCGAGTATGCTGATGTACGAGTTGACACCTTGCACCAGAAGAATCTGTTGTCCCTAGGAGAAGATCGATTCTTAACGACACTGATGACAAAACACTTCCCTCACATGTCCTACAAATTCGTGCCTGATGCGTATGCAAGCACCGCTGCTCCAGAAACGTGGCAGGTTCTCATGTCCCAGAGACGACGTTGGATCAACTCTACCATCCACAATCTCGCTGAACTTATGCTCCTGAAAGACCTGTGTGGCTTCTGTTGCTTCAGCATGAGATTCGTTGTATTCATTGACTTGTTCGGAACGCTCATCCTCCCAGCCACAACCGTCTATCTTGGATACCTTCTCTATCTCGTCGGCTCCCACAAAGGACAATTCCCATTGATTTCCATTATCTTGATTGCAGCTGTATACGGTCTTCAGGCTGTCATCTTCATCATCAAACGCCAATGGCAACATATTGGTTGGATGATCATCTACCTGATGGCGTTCCCCTTCTACAGTTTTATTCTCCCCTTGTACTCCTTCTGGAACCAAGACAACTTCACATGGGGTAACACCCGTATCGTTATTGGAGAGAAGGGTGACAGGAAAATTATTGCTGTCGAAGATGAGCACTTTGATCCTAAGAGCATCCCTCTCCAGAGATGGGACAACTACGCTCTTATCCATAACCTCCCCGGTCGCAGAGGCAATCCAAATGCACAGGAGAAGGGTAACCTCCCAGGATACAATGACGAATCGGCCGTTGAGATGGATGACATGCATTCGATGTATTCTTCCGTGAAGCCAGCATCAACGATCCTAACTGGTTTCCCGACTCAGGGGGCTCAACAAACACCCTACGTCCTTCCTCATTCTCCAAGCCCATACAGCAATCTTCCTGGAAATAGGAGCTCGCATATGTCTCACCTTACTACCTACACGGACCAACCTCAACTAGGTGGCCGAGGCTCTCAACATCTATCCGTAGGTAACTTGAGCCACTATCAAGATAACCCAGCCAATGCCAGCCGCTTGAGTGGCTTCGGTGTACCGGGCTCTGATAACAACTTTGCTCCATCCCAACGCCTGAGCATGCGAAGCCCCATGCCGCGACCCGCCAGTACCCTGGTGGACTTCAGAAATGCTCCTGGACAGGGTCCCGACGAGGCCGCTATTACTGCTGCAATTCAAGGATGTCTAGGAGAAGTAGATCTCGACACCGTCACAAAGAAACAAGGTATGATTAACAATCCTACATTTACCCGTATCAATTGCTAATATATTTATTCAGTTCGTGCCCTTGTTGAACAACGACTTCAAACGACTTTGACTGGAGAAAAGAAGGCTTTCCTCGACCGCCAGATTGATAATGAACTTGCCAATATGTGATTGCATTGAGGGAACGTCCGTGGGGTTTCTTCCCATACAACTTTTTTTATCTTTTTTTAATTCATGCTGGCTGGGAATAGCTGCAAATATTACTAACCACTTTAATACGATGATACACCATTCCATTCGCATCACATTTTCGGACCCCCAATATCGATACGCGGACCCCAGTGTTTACGAAGCCGGATGTCCATCTCCGCCGTGTCCTCGCCCAGCTTTCCCTTGGTCGTGTTTCCATATTCTCTTTCCTTCCTTCCCAATGTATATTTGTTTGTTTTATTCTTGTTTTGGGTGACGGTTTACTTTCAATCATGTAACATGGGTATTCACTCTAATCTCCTATAATCTCCTAACAACCAAGTGAAGCGTTTCTTTGTTGAGCGAAAAAAAAAACAGCAGGGAGTACATACTTTGCTGCCTACTTTATTTGAACATGAATGCGCCTGGTATTTGTTATTAGTCATTGGTTCATTGTCCCTGTCTGCATATGCAATAATAATTCCTAAGAAGTAATAAGAATATCATACCGCAGCTTTAATGCCGCCCTAGGTCGTTGCCCATCACCATTTTGTCCCCCGCCTGTGCCGATAGCTAGTTACAGCTTATCTAAGACCTCGATGCTAGTAGAAATACAAGCCGGTGCAGTTTTGAGGCTCCCTTAGAATAAATCTTTCAAGAGTTTAGGGTTGTGGACGGGCTCTATAGCACGTAAAGCGGCGGGCGAGGAAGTAGCACCTACAGTACAGCTTCGTATAAGTATAGTAGAGTCTAAATCATCCAGGGGCTGCGTGATAGAGAATTGGAGTAGTATAGGCTTATGGCAACGGTGTAAACGCTTTACTGAGAAGTATGGGATCTAGCTATGGATATTTGCGAGATCAACACATGGTAGTGGACAGTTATATTGGTTAGGATAATAGGTAGTAGGATCACCAATTGGCGAGGGATTATCCTCCTCTAAAGGTTTCGTGGCGTGAGAGCTGTCGAGGTTAATAGCAGCTTGCGCCACGGCCGCCCATAAAAGCGCGACTATGGCTGGTCTCACGATAAGCATCGTGAGGGCGCAGATGTAGAGGTGAAATAATTGAAGATAGGGAGATAACTAAAGGGGCCATATACATGTATATATATATGTGTGTATATATGTGTAGGCGTGCATCTCCTTTGGTACCTGTTCAAAGTCTTGGTATGATTGTTAGGTTGCAGGCTCATGTCTTCGATCCCAGTACCTTACCTATTGACCCTCCAACGCAGGTCCCGTAGTTTACTAGGCATTCCCCTGTAAACCCCCCCTCATTTCACCTTTCTGTAAATTCCTGCATAAAGTGGGTAGGTCGGCCACTTGTAATTTTCAGGGTCGTAGAAGACAGACTAGACAGGCCCAAGCGAGCGGAAGGATCTGAATTGCATACGTAAAACTCGAGAATACATAAATAATAGGCTGATTTATGTATCCCGTGGTCTATCGTCAATTGGCCAACCATCATACCTGTCTATACAATCGGGGAACTTGTCTTCCAACTCCGCCAGCACTGACGCTAGGCACTTCCGCTTGTTGTAAAATTCCATATTGGGCCAGCCATGCTTTCAATAAATCTCCTGTACCATCGGAATAACCTCTTCTAACTTAGCCGAATAGATCTCAAGTACAATGCGTGTATTAAGTGGAACGAAGGATAGCTTGCGAAACTCATGTTTAAGAACCTCGAAGAAGTCTGTGATTGCCCAGCAACCGCCACTCGCACGCCAGTCCGCTTCGTTCTCGGGTGCATAGTTGTATAGATTGTCTAGAACTCCCTCCCGATAAGGGTCCACCATTATATCCCCATGGCATTTGGGGAAGAATATGACGCCGAGCTTAGTATCAAGGAGGACTGCACTAGTATCCCGCCCGCCACTCGTGAGGCCGACAACGTGAGGTGGTACCCTCTCTGCATCCATGCATGCTTGGGATGTGTCCCTAACGCCTTCAGCCTTTAATCGGCCAGCCTTGATCTGAGCGCAGTTATGTGCCCAATTAGCACAGAAGAGGAATGGGATGGGCTCGCTCTCCGACCCAAATGTTGTAGGACGAGCCAGATAAGGCAAATGGCGGAGTAGAGAAGCAACTGTCTTATCCTTGCCGATGGCCAGCATGGCTTCATCGGTGATTGATGGCCAGCCTCCCTCTGGTGGCTCGAGAACAAGGTTTTCGTCGAGATACATCATGGCTAGAAACTGGTAGTAGTCACGAACTGCAGCAATGCAGTCCTGGCGCGAGTATTTGATCTCGCGTAGTATAGTCATGGTATCGTCCGCAGTGAAAAGTTGAAGCGGTTGAAGTTGTTGACGTCGATGTTGGAGAATAAATAGTTACGTACATAGCGGCTAACTATTTCACGTAAAGAGTCCCTTGGCGCTTGGCGCGTAAACACGTCAAATAAGTAACTCTATTAAAAAGTAGCATACGGAGTCATTGCTGTGCATTCCTTGCTGCCTACTCCATAGGAATGCATGATAATAGCTCAAACCCCTGTATTTCTCGTATCGCAATTTAGCCGTTTTATAACTATGTTTGATTTACCATATACCCTGCATGCATCCATCATCATTTGGTTTCCTTATCTCCTGGTGTTCGCTGTTTTTTGTGCTGTCGAGTGTCACTAGTGTATATAGACCCTCTTTTATCCTACACCAAATAAAACAGCCACCTATCTAAGAATACTATATACATACATAGTTATATACCATCTCGTTCCTCGACTTTGGAAAACACAATGAAGATATCGAGCCTTCTGCTAGTGGCGGCCTCCGCTGTAGCTGCCACCAAGGTATTCGACGAAATTACTACAATCCTGCCCAGCGACCGACCGACCGTCACTATCGATCCCTGGCAGTGTGTGACGCACAATCTCACTAAGTTCTTCGAGGTACCTACACCGACCGGTGCGCTGTTGGCGGCTATCTCTTCGCACGGTAGCGAACTGATTAAGGATTGCGTCTTGACCATCAAATCTACGGAGAGGTGCCTTTTTCCTGAGTCCTCCGACTGGTGTCGCCTTAGTACGGCTGCGCCCAAGTCTCTACTGCCTGCTCTGTCCTCCTATGGCAGCGTGGCCTCCGTATGGTGGTCATCACACAGCTCTGCGGCCTTCTCCCTCGCTGAGGTGTGCCCGGTCGCCTGGTATGACGCCATGCTTTCGATTCCAGGGGGCTGGGTTTGGCTGAACGAGACCAGAATTTATGCCGGATGCTACGCCGAATCGCAAGCCACCGCCGGCTCTGGCCATATGGGGAGACAGACTGCAACTCCGCGCCTGGGAGTCACCGACATGATGCCACCAATGACAACGGCTACACCAAACAACGTCGCGGACCGGGATATCTCTGCTAGTTCATGGATCATGGCTGGAGCTAGGATAGCTGCCTCCTTGGTGACATCGCTCTTGTAGAAGAGATAGAATTGCATCACGCATGGAAGATTAGGACACAGACATCCTGCCGAGACCTCGGCATGCCCTATAAACTAAACGTATAAAGTACTAGTAATAACCTCGTTTGTACTGAGTGGTAACCAAAAGCTATAATCTCGCACCTACTATAAATACACCTATCCCCTATACTTTTTAATGCACGGTATTGCCCATCTATCTATTCAATAAACCACAAAATATCGTGCCTATCAAGTTCCTAAAAAAATCCCTGGACTAGTTTATTTTCTATACCTGCTCAAGGCACCTCCCCTTATTAGTCTAATACACAATATTAGCTAGCGGCTTAAAATACCGATCCGATTACAAGTGAGCTAGCCCATGCATTGATTTATTGATGGCGTCTCTAAGTTGGTATAACTTCAATTAGTTTAAAGGAATGCTTAAAAACCAAGTGTCATAGCCTCGCGGTTGGTTTATCTATAAAGTATGGCTTTTACAATGGCCCGGATAAATCACATAGATCTTATCCCTTATAACCTGCCTCGACCACCCGCCGCTTCCCCTTAGGTCTCTACTATAAGCCCCGCGGTGTACTTTATTTACTAAATTTTCCTCAGCGTCTATGGGCAGAATGCACCTACACTTCTCCTTTAGAGAGCCCGACCTTCCACACAAGTTGCATCTACCTCCGGGGTGTGATTTCCAGGCACCGCACACCTTGGCCATCGCTAACATCTCCACGGACGCCTTTACCCCTTTCTCCGACCCCCAGGACATGCACTAGCCTTACTTTTACGGCCCAAATACTTGCTTCCCAGACGCCAGTTTCCCCCAGCAGTATCTACAGGAAACGAGCGCCGATTTTATGGCCAAAAGGACCGATGACCAGGACACACACCTAGCCACCAGCCAACCCGGGGGCATGGCTTCAGACACAGGCTCCACCCTTGCCGGGTTGGAGCCCAGCATGAACGATGGCCACAACGTGGATCTATCCGCCAGCCAATCCGAGGGCGCGACCTCGGATGCTGGCATCTACAGCTGTACCTACCACAGCTGCACCCGCCGCTTCGAAAGGCGTGCCTGCATGATGAAACACCGCAGAACCCACCAAGTTATTCCTAGCCAAGGTCTCAGCGTACGCAACTCGCGAGCCGGCCCTCACCGATGTGACCGCACGAACCCGTCGACGGGTAGGCCCTGTAGTACAGAATTCTCCCGGCCGTATGACCTCACCCGCCACGAGGACACAATACACAATGTCAGCAAGCAGAAGACCAGCTGCCACGAGTGTGAGGAGGCGAAGACCTTTTCGCGTGCTGATGCCCTTAAAAGGCACATGCGCGTCGTCCATCCTAATGTCACCTGGCCGGGCAAGCGGAAGCTCAGTGGCCGTGAATATTGATCTACTATTAGTGGACTATAGGCCAGAATCACTGAAACGGAATCTATCTTGAGGCTGGGAGGGTGACTCGCGGGTTATTTGGTTGGGGGAGTTGGTTGAGCAAAGCAAAAGGGGATACCTGCCTGCTTTTATCCGCAAACGACGGAAGAGAATAAAATCCCAAGGCCCCAGGCAGATGCGGTAATAAGGGACCCAGCTGATTCAACCAAGAAATTTGATGGCACAGATATCATGCGCCCTCATGGACTCGGAGCCGGGGCACCCCTTGCTCGACTTTCCTTCTGCCTGAATGTAACATTCGACACGGTGTTGGCTGGGCAAGCTGATCCTAACTGCGCCCGCGGAGTTGCCAGGTTGCGATCTTCAGTCCTAGCCCGGCTCCCCTTCATGAACCTAGTACATGTGCAGGTTGGCTCTCACGGCATCTGAAAAATTCGCCATTCAGGTAACGATCCCGGTTGCTGATGGCATAATGGCTTACCAGTAGCTCCGGCTTGATGCATAAATAGCCCCAGCCGGCGAGAAATAAGGAGGTCAAAATTTTCGAGAGGGATGATCAGATTCGGCCGACTGCGCTGCCGGAGCATAGAATGTGATTCCTGATCTCCAGGAAGCACTGCGTAATGCACTCGATGTCTCATAATTTCGTCTCCGGAGGCCGCGGGCGGGAGGATCTCGAATCCTACAGGTCTTCTCCCCATCTGCGGCCAACACAAGGCGGATTCTAGCTACAGGGAGACAAAGCCGGCGGCCTGGCAAGTCTCGGTTTCGTAATCAACCTGCGACTGCGGCAATTTTACTATTTATCAACAGTAGACGATCAGGATGCTGCGGTCAGTAATCACACCTAGAAATGTAATATTGCCAGGACTCCGTGCAGCTATAGCCCCCTTTAATTGCTTCCCTCTCTATTTTCCTATGCGCCCAAAGCTGAGATTTCCCTATCCGCGGGAAATAAATTGATTATAGGCCCAGGCGTAGCTATCAATAGCTTGACAGATAGCGCCGTTTGCCATGTAGGTAAGACGGTATATAGCTCAGCCGTAAGGGTAAGGGGACGCAGGGTGAAAAGGGGCGAGGCGTGCGGTCCATCCAGTAGCATGAGCCTGGCGTGTCACCGAGCAGACCCCGAAAGGGTGAGCCCAGGGAGTGCGGTGGAACTCGTAGAATATGGAGGTCGAAATAGGGAGGTCATGGCGGCAGGCGTGGAGGCCGCTTGCGAGTAGAAGGTGCTCGTTCGCTCAGTGGCGACACGTAGTGGTACAGGCCGTAAATAGAGGCAGGGAAAGAGTAGACACAGGGTAGGCAAAGGAGCAGACGGCTGGGAGGGAGCCGTCGAGGAAGAGACGGCGGCACCGCCGAGGGAGAAACGCGATAGAAAGGGAGGAGTATAGGCAATAGAGGTGTGGTTAAAATAACCGAAGCGAGTGTAAAACGCAAGACTAGAGAGGTAGCGAAGGGCAGGTGAGGGCAGCCGATGGCGAAGGCGCGAGCGTCTGCAAGTGTTCTAGGGAATTCGCGTGCATTCACCTGAATATAGTGTGTAGGCGGATGGGTATCTGGAGGGCCGGATGTGGCCTGAGGGAAGAGGATGTTAAAACGGCGGGAGGTGGTGGCCCTTTTATAAGACTTGGTGGTCGAGGTGGGTCCGCTAACGTATCTCACCACTCGGTGACCGCCACCACTCGATGACCACCCATCAAAATAAACACCGATATCACCACCGCCCCTACATGTATTAATATATCCACAACAACGCGAATAACAAATTAAATTAGATATTAAATAACGATAGTAGAGCTCTAGTTTACATATTAATTAGTTAGATTAGGAAAACAAACGAGTGTTGGGCTTGATAGTTCGGCCAGAACGTGTTTCTCTGCCATGGGATAAGAAATTGGGTAATGAAGGGACAGGATCGATTAGAGCCACCTTTATGGGTGACTTCTTCTTCTTTCCTAATTTAGAAGGTGAGATAGGGCTCGGGGCGTTGATTTAGGCCTTTTTAGCCTTCTTAGCCATTTGCTGGGCTTCCTGTTCACCGGCCTTACGCTTCCTTTCTAGCGCTACTTGCTCGCGCTGAGCAGCTGCCTCTATTTGGGCCTTCTCACGGGCCTCCTTCCGTTCCTGCTGCTCTTTAAGCCTTTGGGCCTTCTTCTCTGCAGCCTCTTGAGCCTTTGTATCGCGATATATTAATCGCTGAAGCTTTAACTCTTTGGCCTAAGCTATCTGGGCCTGTTTTTCTTACTCGATATCTAGAGCTCTCTTCCTTGCTGCATTAACTTTGGAAGGAGAGAAGAACTGGGCCTGGCCGGCTTTCTCTTTATCAAAAAGGCCCAATCCTTTGCCTCTCTTCCTTCGTTGCTTCTCAATAATTAAAGCACCGCTAAGAGCTTGATTTTTATGCCGTAAAATATCATTATTAAAGACAAGTTGCTCACTAGCTCGAATTATCTTTTAGATATAGTCTCTTTCTGCAAGAGACTGGCGGAGATACACCTTTTTGGTTATCTGGCGGAGGCCTCATATTGTAATAGGAGTAGAAGGCTCTGCAGCTACATTTACTAGAGTAATTGGCCGTTCTTACTAGAAATATCGCAGCTGTCTCTGTGGCTCAAGAGGATAGATACCCGTTGCTCTAAAGCCAGACTTAATATTCTCCTCTGTAAGAGCTTTACACCATGTAGTATAAAAGAGCTTCCAAAAGTCTCTCTTCCTAATTGAGAGATATCCAAGGCCTCCCTATATTAGGTTATTAACTTCTTGGGAATATGCACTAGCTAGTAGCCCAAATATCCTAATATCTAACGGCTGGAGATAGTGAGTTGAATAGGGAGGAAGGATAGTAAAAAGGGTATAGTTTTAATTAGCGTAGTTAATAAATCGCATATTAATATGAGAAGAGTGCCTATTAAGGGTAAGGAGCCTCCTTGCCCTACTAGCCTTTATCTTTATATATTATCAAAGACTTTCTCTAACCACTCTAGGCCGTAATTATTAGAGCTCCAACCGTTTAGTGATGCTATAAAATATATAGTTTATTCCTCCGGGGAGTAGTTATCTAACCAGGTGTCTTATAGATCTCCTTCTCCCTTATAAATAAGTGTAGGAGGAATCCTTTCCCCATCTGCAGAGATAGCAGCAAGTAGAGAGATAAATTCCCTATTTCTATCATAAACGGTAGTTATCCTCTTATTCTTTAGCAAATGGATAGGGACTACGCGTTTTACTGCATGTCCAAGCCCAATTAGGAAGCCTTTCTCATCAAAGTTATAGATATTACTAGGAGTAATATTATATTTATCAACCACCTTCCCTAGCTAAAGAAGAGGGTATTAGTAACGAGATATCTAATAAATAATAAATATTTAAACACTTGCAAGATCGTAGAAATGCTCAAAATGGGCAGAGTTATCCGCAACATGCCTATATTGATCGATCGTTCGAAGATATCTTGATGTTATCCGGGCCTGATGCCTCTTGCAAAATCGAGATACCCAATTAATGCCAACTGGCTGTTTGGTGAGCTCTAGAACGAGATTTGCGATGATTTGAGGTGTAGGAGATAGGCCTCTATTCGATAAACGTTCGATATACTATAAAAGGACTTCCTCTTGAGTATCTATTAACTTTTTGCAATAAGTTAAGGTAGCTTCCTTATTAGACACTGTTTTGCCTGAATATCGACGCGCAAGAGTCCTCTGATCGATTTTCCACTTTCTTGTTTGTGCGTAATTAGGGACGTCCTGCGATTTTAAATCTTTAATCGCACAAGCAATTGCTTCTTCATTAGGCATGTTGTGGGTGGTTAAAGATAGGTGGTTGTCGAGATGAAGATTTTTGTTGGGGTGGTCATCGAGTGGTGGCGGTCATCGAGTGGTGAGATACGTTACAGGCGGCGGCACGCACCACTTCCGCAATAGGAAAGGCCACTTCCAGCCTGGGAAACCCCTAAAGGTGTATAACTCATCAGATATTAACTGTATAGCATTTCCTTTACCAGCACCCAATGGATGTAGTGTAGCTTTTATTGCCTATATAACCCGAATAAATCTTGTTCCCCTCCCTGTAGTTTGATCCTTCATCCTCGGCTTTATAGCGGAAATCCCCGCTGTCAAACATTCGCCCTGCATATTACTCTGGGTCCGGGAAATCGCCCACTTGAGCGCGGGATGTACGAGATGTCTTACCAAACTCGGCTATATAAATAAGCCTCTCAGGTTCTAACGGTTTTTACCAGCTGGCATTTTCCTAATTGTTCCAATTAACCATATCGCTTCGAGTACCATTCACACACAAGGCCTCGGCTACTTTGGCGCTACTAGTGCGCGAAATAAGCATGTAGGTTAATAATAAAGCTCCTGCAGACATTGCCATGAGGTTTTACTGACGGATCGGCCTTTAATATAGGGCATACACAACATCGTATGCACTGCTTGAAGCTCTCTGGGATGTAAGTCGACCAGTCTACCCAATGATGAAAACAATGCCATATCTGACACTGACTTCGGCTAGGCTGGAGTTCGATATGTTTTTGCAAACCTTGGATCCGACCACCCTGCAGTATTGGAGGCAGTGATCAAAGGACAGAGGGAGCGGAAAGACCGATTCCCGAAGATCATAACATGTCCCCATGAGGTGCGCTTTTCTATGGGAATACCGCTATCCTTCATGATAAGAAGATGGCCACTAATTTGTTAGATGGTTGCGCTGTCAATGGCCGATGGATATGCCCGTGTCAGCGGAACTCCCCAGTGTGTGCTAATCCATGTTGACGTGGGCACTCAGGCCCTTGGACCTGCGGTTCATAACGCTTCGTGTGGCCGTACACCTGTCTTCATATTTGCCGGATTGTCTCCGTTTACCCAGGAAGGCGAGCTTCGAGGATCTAGATCGGAGTTCATCCACTGGCTTCAAGATGTACCGGATCAAAAGCAGATTGTGGCCCAGTATTGTCGTTATACAGGAGAATTAAAGACTGGGAAGAATGTCAAACAAATGGTTAATAGGGCACTGCAATTTGCTACTAGTGCGCCAAAGGGTCCAGTGTACATGGTCGCCGGAAGGGAGATACTGGAAGAAGAAATCGAACCATATGCCCTTGACCAAAGACAATGGTGTTCAATCATGGCCTCTGCTTTGCCGCAGGATGCTGTCGAGGATATCTCAAGGCATTTGGTGATGGCAAAGAATCCACTTGTGATAGTAGGATACACTGGCCGACAGGAAAAAGGGGTCATTGAGCTGTTAAAGCTAGCAGAATTGATACCTGGACTCCGCGTGCTTGACACCGCTCTGTCTGATATGTGTTTCCCAGCCGACCATCTAGCCTTTGTGGGAGTGAAGAACGGTAGTGAGGCCATTGCTGCAGCAGATTTCATTTTGGTAGCCGACTGTGATGTCCCTTGGATACCCACGCTATGCAAACCGTCGCCATCTGCCACCATATTCCATATTGATATTGACCCCCTGAAGCAACAGATGCCCGTTTTTTACATTCATTCGCAGGCAACGTATCGAGCGGATTCGGCAATTTCTTTCAGCCAGTTGAACCAGTGCATCTCAAACAAAACAGATCTTACACAGACTCTAAAAAGCCCGGAATATCTGTCTCGACGCACTTTGTTGGAAAGCATTCACAAGAATAGGATGCAGACCCTTGCGGAACAAGCAGCCACACCACCAGGAGCTGATGCACCCTTGAACATACCGTACCTTATTTCACAAATTCGTCAGGCTTGCCCAAAGGACACGATATGGTGCATTGAGGCCGTTTCCAACTCTGGGATAGTCTCTGAGCACATCCGAGCGAACTTACCTGGCTCTTGGATAAACAGCGGCGGCGGCGGACTAGGATGGTCTGGCGGTGCTGCGTTGGGTATCAAACTAGCCACCGATGATGAGAATGATGGTAAATGTAAAGGGAGATTCGTCTGTCAAATTGTTGGAGATGGCACGTATTTATTTAGCGTTCCAAGTTCTGTTTATTGGATTGCTCGTCGATATCAAATACCCGTGTTAACCATTGTGTTGAACAACAGAGGCTGGAACGCGCCACGCAGCAGTCTTTTGCTCGTTCATCCTGACGGTGAAGGGTCTCGACTGTCTAACGAGGAGCTAAATATATCCTTTTCGCCTACCCCGGATTATGCTGGAATTGCGAAAGCTGCTGCAGGAGGCCAGCTGTGGGCCAATAGGGCTGGAAGTGTAGAAGAACTGGCAATGAGGTTGCCTGAGGCTATCGAAGCTGTGATGAATGGTACAGGGGCATTGCTAGAGGCGCAACTAAATGGTAGAGATGGGACGTTTGTCGAAAATCAGTCCTAGTTATCAATATGACGTTTATATCCCTAAATGATAAACTAATATTTATGCGAATTAGAATGCTGTGGTGATATAATCTTAACCAAATACAAATCGTTTCCAATTGTCAGCAAGTATCTGAGTCCCCCTTTCCAAAGACCAACCACGGATATCACACACTTGCCTCACTATCTGTTCTAAAAGGTCGTCCATCCGCTGACCTGCACAATGTATATCGCTTTCGACCAGTATCCTATCTTCTGGTAAGGCGCTGATCACGTTGGAGGATTTTGCATTGGCACCATCGGGAAAATTGATGACGGCCGAAAAAGAAAAATATACATCCGCAGGAACCTTGGGATGGAAGAATTGATTTAGCGGATCGACTGGCCCTGAATAAGAATGCATGCATATTCGTGGTGGGAAGGGTTTGGGTTTGGTTTCTATTTTATCGGAATCGCTTCCCTCATTCGAGTGAGTCGGTGATACATCTTCCCCTTCATGAGCTCTGGGAACACTAGAACCTCTCTTCCGCTGCCGATTGGATATGACTTTCTTTTCATATCCGGCCCAAAGCTCCTGTAGCACTTCGATAATAGCGCCATGTGCCTGGACGCTATGAAGCGATACAGGCCGTTGTAGTTCTCCTGCTAATCGTAGCTGGACCTTGATAACAGCTCGTTGATGATCCATTTTTACACGATATGGTGAGAGTGCTCTTCCATTTCTTGTTCCAGGGGTTATGGATGAGTCACTGGAAGCTGTATTCTCATTCCCATCGCTGCCTGCTGAGCTCCATGCTTTTGGTATTCGGAACGTTTTGTCAAGGCCAATCTCTCCAACAAGCGCATAGGGGTGCTTTTGCAGCCTCGCTCTGGTCCTTGAGACTAAGTCCACAAGAGAGCATGGGACAGGTAGCTCGTGTAACAGGTCTTCGTCATCGATCAACGGCGCAAGTACATTTTTATAATGCTCGATTTTCATTGATGCGAGATATTCGCCGTCTCTGGGCTCGTCATGCTTGGTATCATCGAATATCTGGTGAGAGAACCACGGATGCCATCCGAAGCAAGGGATAACGCGATCGTTGCATGCATCCGAGTCTTGCTCACTGCTCTGGTTCGAACCCTTGAACTGTAGTGCAACCTGGGAGACCAGTTCTTGGTCCTGTTCGCGAGTCGCCATCACCGTCAGAGTGGCAGCTTTCATGGCCTTGATATCATCGATGGACGACATCGTATCCGTTGGATGGCAGTGGGCATCGAAGACCCCGATCTCCCACGGAAACGGCTCGGAGGCTGTTGGTTTTTCAGATTGCATCGTTCCGGGGTATCTTCTCTATCTTGGTGTAGGATGTAATGTCGATGTTGAACAGCTTTTGTTTATGAAGCAAGGAAGTAAAATAGGTGGCAGGTCCGCCCCTCGCTTACTCGTATACTACTTGGCTTCCAAGTGATCCGGCTACAATGCAAAAAGTTGTAACTCATGTATAAAATCATCATATAAACTGACTCTAATCACAAAGTACTGTCCAATGCTATTTATAATAGTCTATCTATTAGTATGTGACGAGGATCTGCAAATCAACCTCCACCAAGAGGGACACCGCAGGCAAGATATATCCAAAGCAACCAGACGGTCAATAAGTAGAGAGGAAAAAGGGGAAAGCCATAAAAAATAAAAAATAAAAACAAACTCCTGATCTATAACTGTCATGCTCATCCTTCATTAGACGTGGTCGTCATCTCATCCATGACCACTTTGTTAAACTCCTCCCAACCGTCTAGATAGACATGGTGACCGGCCTGTTTGATAACGACAACCTTGGCCGATCCACGGTCTGCAAGCTTCTCTTCCGGCGTTGCGTCTTTGAGAACACGCTCTCGCTCTTCATAGATCTTTTGTTTCGCTGCGTGTCCACCCTCGACGTCCATCCAGTCGTGTTCACCGTACATCAAGACAATGGGGATACCGGTCTCCTTACGTGGTGTAGGCTGCAGGCCAGGTGCAGGGGTAGACAGGTTTGTATCTGATGAGCAAGAAGGGGCAGGCGAAACGTTCGCTGATGACTGTGAGCTGGATAGAGCTTCGGTGAGAGAAGCGTTGAGCTGTGACGTCGACGATGCCGATGGGATGGGCTCCCTGACGAGCTGTCGGCCAACCCCGTGGATGCGATTGATAAGTGGACTGCGGGCGTAAGCTCCGGGAGCAAGGATGTAAGAGAGCGCATACTCGCCACTGCCACGCATTCTGAAGAGGGAGTATGCATAGTCGTGTAGGGCTTTCGATTCCGGCTGGGGAAGATGCGAGAAGCGGCGTGATGTCCAGCCAGAGACTAGACGGGGACCGAGAGGACCTGACCACCGAACAAAAGTGAATGGCGACACGTTGGCATCCCAGAGATAGGTAAACCACTTGGGAAGAGGACGCAGAAGCGGCGGGGTTCTGCTCGAGACACCATTCGTGGTGGTGGCGGCGGTGGTGGCATCTTGGTCCTGGGTGAACTCAGCCGACATGGTCGATTCAGATGGCTCTTCGATATCTGCACTGGCTGCGCGAGGGTCCTTTGGAATGCCAACGGGGGATGCGAGGATGAGTTTGTTCAGCCTGCCCGGGTATTTGAGAGCGTATGCAACTGCCATGTAGCCTCCCAGACTGTGTCCCATCAACGTGAAGCGTTCGATCTTTCGTTTCACGCGCCACTCCTCCAGGGCATCGATAAACCAGTCTTCAGCTTCGGTGATGGCCTGCTCTCTCTCTTTGGCGTGGATCTTGAACGGTGGCCGGGTGCTGCGTCCCATTCCCAGCAGGTCCAGGGCGTAGAGCTGCCATCCTTTGGCACGACTGAGGCTCTCGAAGTTCTTGTAGAAGAAACCCAGCCCAGCACCGTATCCGTGCAGCACAACGAGGTTATTCTCGACCTTCTCGCCGACTCGTTCGACGGAGAACTCGTTCAGTGCTCGATTGTCGCCACTGAGCTGTACCATGCTTGACCGCCACCTCCGCGGTCCGTAGGGGTCGTTGACCGAGTTGGCGGACACCTGAGCTTCCTGGGAGGTGTCTGCAGAGGTCAGACTGTCCGGCTGCCCGTCAGGAACGGTGGGCTCCTTGCCGGTCTGCTTGTGAGTTGGAGGTTGCTGCAGATACGGCACGAAGGAGAGGACGCTGTGTTCAGCTGTCGCTGCCGGCATGCTCGTCCACTGCCAACGGTTAGCACTAGCAACGGTATAATAGACAACAAGCCAGACGTACCCATTGACTGAATCCTTCCTTGTAGCCGAGCGGGAAATAGCTCGAGGGCTGCTTGGTTTGAGCTGGCTGCTGTTCCGCCTGCTGGGCCGCGAACGGGCGAGCTTCGGGCTGCGCAGAAGCAGTCGAGGCCATGCTTGCGTTCGGCCAGCCGTCAGGATGAGAAGACGAAGCGGAAGACTCAAACTGCGCCTGCGAACGAGCGTTGATGCTGCTGGTGCTGTTCAGCGTCGGCGAGGATAGGGGACGGTGGGCGGCCTCGAGTAGTGGGGGACGCGATCGAGCAGCCTGCAACAACGGAAGCGCTGAGATTCTGCTTGAAGACAGCTTGACAAACGGTAGACGGAGCGACAGAGAAGGGCCTGTCACTCTCTATTATACAGACGATCCGGGAGTTTCTGGATGTGCGGACGGCGGTTTTGCTGGGGATAAGCCGGAGTTTGCGCAACGATTTGGCCGTCGGGCGAAAGCGCAGGCAGCACCGATATTTAACCAGAGTTTGGTGGCGCAAGCTTAGCAGCAGTAGAGCCTAGTCGTAGAGCAGTATAGCAATACGGAGTACGGAGTAGAGGTAGAGAGTTAAGGCAGGGGTAAGTGTGTTCGTTGTTGGTTATTGGTAGCATCTCAACTTCTACACTACAACTCTACGACTCTACAATTTCTACGACTTCTACGACTTTTACAACTTTTACAACTTCATCTACAACTTTGACATCTCGACTTGACCTTGATAGACGCAGCTACCGGAGTAGGCCAATGATATAGCTAACATCCCCGTATCATGTCCCGAAGCAGACGCAGATAGCATCCCATGTCGCAACTCGACCAGATCGTGAAAGGCGCTCCGCCTCCTGAGATACAGGTTCACCAGCCTACCAGTCTGAACAAGACGCCGTCGCCCTCTCTCGCGCGCTCTCTGTCCTCGACATCGCAGGATTCAACCGAGACGTCGCCCTCGTCCGTCGCTACCGTCTCTCCCGATCCGCTCTCAGCTCTTCCCTCCTCCCCGCCGCAGATATATCTCAACCTGCTCATCGTCGAAACCGCCCTGCGCGCGCAGTACCTCGCTCTACGGGCCAGGAGACGCCAGAATACCTTCTTCCTCCTCCTGCTCGCTCTCTGGATCATATACTTCACCTACGCTCTCTTCTTCCGGCCGCGAGAGGATGGGCGCGGGCTCGGTGGCTCGGTCTACTGGGTCGTCGAAACCGGTGAAAAGGTCGCTCTGACCGGCGGAGTGGTCACCGGCATCCTCATCTGGGGCACCGGTCAGTGGGAGCGAGGTCTACGATGGCCGCGGCGGTGGTTGGGCGTCACCAATCGTGGTATCAGAGGGATGAACGCAAAGGTCATCGTCATCCAGGGCCCCTGGTGGAAGGAATTGCTTTCCTATCTATCTTTTATATTCCCTTACTCGGCGTTCTTCCCGTCGAACACCTCTTTCCACTACGTCGAGTACGAACGAGCGCCGGCGCCGGCCACTGCTGCGGAGAGAGAGAAGCCTCCTCCTAACCGCAGACGTCGCGGGAGCTCGGTGACCAGTCTACGCCAGCCGCCAGACGAAGAAAACCGCATCGGAGTCGAAGAAGACCTGGCTCCGGGCGGTGACTATATACGGCTCCTTTTACTCCCCAAATCATTCTCTCCGGCCTTCCGCAAGAACTGGGACGAGTACCGGACAGACTACTGGGAGAAGGAAAACGAACGACGGGCCCGTCTGCGCCATAAGATCAAGGAATTCTCCCGCCAACAGGCCAGAGCTAATGCCGGCTGGCTCTGGTGGGCGAAATGGAGATACTGGAAACGAAGCTACAGCCGCGCAATACCCGTGATAAGCAAGAGTGGACGAGATATTGAACGATACTCTATGCATAAATACTCGCACTCCCGTCACTTGAACGAAAGGGAGAAACCCCGTAGAACGTCTCCGTACTCCGACTCACATACGCACTCCAGGACGTCGTCTCGCAGCTCGACACCGCACCCTGTCTCCGATATCGAGGATAGGATACCCCTTGATCGCGAACGAAGGTCGTCTGTCTCCCGTCGAGGCAGCAGTGGAGCGGCCAGTATGCCCAAGAGAAACAAATCGGTTTCTCAGACTGCCTCGGGCTCGAGCAGGTTTTCAACCCCGCTGACACCGATGTCAGTAAGTAAAGAGGTCAAGGATGAGAGTGGTGTTGGTGAGCCTTCATGATGGACTCGGGGGGAGGGCAAAATGGGAAGTAGGTAACTATTTACGTGTGTAAGAATGGAAACTGTTCTGTCAATGCTCGTCGTTCTCCTGCATAAGAAAGCGTTTGGATATGTATAGTCTTGCTTAGCATTAATCAATAAACTGCCGTGCGATCATTCATTCCTTAGATTTAGCTCAAGGTAGTTCATTATTTATTACTTTGTTTTTTTTTTAAAAAAAATGACATGACTTCGAATCTATGAGGTATTTCATGGTCATATCTATTCATTGTAGCTCATTAAAAGGGCTGGACAACGATATTAGGTAAGTTACATCCGGTAAACGGTATCATCACCAAGATACCTAGGAAGGAAGTAGAGTCAGCTTATGTTTGAGTTAGAGCAATCAAGAAGGAAAGGGAACCTACATAATATCATTCCGTTCATTCATCACGGCCAACGCCTGAAGCGCTTCAGCCAAGGAAAACACATCATCGTCGTTCGAACTAGAGGACCGTATAGACGAGTTCACTGCAGAAACTACCCGCTCCACATTGGCAGAGTCTCCCTGGAACAAGTCGGACCTCATGAGCGGACCAAGGGCCTGTTTGAAAGTTCTTAGGCGAGCTGGGGGGAGCTCAGGGAGGGAAGCAGATGCCGCAAGTGCGTTTCCAAGTGTATCAGCTTGAGAATCGGTACTGTCGGTTTCCTGAGATTGGAGAAGTTGCGACGCCGGTTGCGACGAGGCCACGGACATTCGCGATTGGGACTGCGTCTGTTGGCTTCGAGTTTGTCTTGAAGATGAGAACCGCTGTCTGCTCTCAGGGGAGGCATTGTATATTCCATCTGGATCATTATCGTCATCGTCATCGTTTGCGCCACCATTACTTGCTGGCGTAGGCGTGGCTCTTGAGACCCTGAGGCCGGATCTGGCACTGGATCTAGTTCCGGTTGCTGGCTGCGTTGTTCCCCTACGTGGTGTATATGTGCCTGCATCATCGTTATCGGAATCCTCTGAATCTGAGTCTGACTCTGGTATGTTGGCGGTTTTGCGTCGTTTGCGTCTTTCATCCTCAACCACTTCTTTGAACAGGGCGAATCGGAGAATGGCCTCGGCAGCCTTTGCGTCCTTCTCGTCTACTCTGTTGGAAAGACGTGCTTTTGCGTGTGCCGTGGAAAGACGGATCAAGGTCTCAAGAGTACGTGCAGTCATGGGAGAAGTTTTCCTCTGGTTTCCAAGCAGCTCATCGTTTCGAAGGGCGGAATATGTGCTCACAATATGGTCGGCTGCGCCTTTGCTCAGGATTGGCTTAATTCGAGATTTGGCGTATTGAATATACTTCTTGACAAACGGCAAGCTGAGCACTTCCACCTTCTTCCCGCCCCGTCTCCCTGTTTGGGAAATACCAGCATGAAGCATCACATTGAATTTCTCGTATACTTCAGTGGTCCTATTCGAGTCCTGGCTTTCTTCTAGGCCGACTCCAAGACTGGAACCAACCTGTTCGCGCACTGGAGCCCCTTCTTCCTGCCTTGGATCACGGTACTGGTGCATTCTCAGTACGTGCTCGGAAACAAGTCTGTCCCTGGTATCATCGATATCATCCGTCACCACAAAGAGAAGATCGAAACGGGACAAAAGGGAGTCGGGCAGGGCAATGTTTTTATGCGGGTCCTTATGTGTATCATACTGCCCAAAGATCGGATTGGCGGCTGCGATAACACTGCATCTAGCATTTAGAGAGGTGTGGATACCTGCCTTTGCAATTGTGACCGTCTGCTGTTCCATAACTTCGTGGATTGCCACTCGGTCGACATCACTCATCTTGTCAAACTCATCGATACACACCACCCCTCTATCACCCAGGACCATAGCACCGGCTTCGAGCCTACGCTCTCCTGTCTCCTTATCTGTTGTCACTGCCGCTGTAAGACCGACACCAGACGAACCTCGACCAGTGGTAGCAATGGCTAACGGAGCAGTATTGAGGACGAATCGTAGAAGCTGGGATTTGGCGGTAGAGGGATCACCAACCATTAATATATTTATATCTCCACGTAGATGGGTTCCGTTGTCGAGATTCTTTTCCATGCCGCCGAGGAGCATAAGTAATATAGCTCTCTTAATGTAGTCGTGGCCGTAAATACTCGGCGCAAGAGATTGGGAGAGCAGATCAAATATATTCTTCTTCTTCGCCAATTTGTTAATGTTTCGAACATCCGTGTCGGTTATTGTGGCTTGAACGATACCTCCACCAGACTTAGAGGCAAGATGGATGATGTTATTCGCGAGAACAACTGTGCGGAACGTTGCGCTGCCTGAGCTCGCATTCCGATTTCCCAACGATCGGTAAATTCCAACAAGCTGTATCCTGTCTCCAGGCTTAGCTTTGTCAACCAAGTCGTCATCAAGAATGACATCAACACCACGGGGAAGCTGGCCAGCAGGTGCTCTCTCTGGCATTTCTTGGATGGATATCATTTGATGATCGCGGTACTTGCAATATCCATACTCAGTTACCAGCTTTATATGAATTAGCAAAACACAATCTATACGTGAATATTCTTGAATATTCTGGGGCAGCAATTCTTACCGGGTTTCCATGTTCATCTTGCTGCGGATATACATTTAAACTGGCAGATCCGCTGGCCGTCATAGTTTGGTCTTGATATGTTCTCGCCAGAAATGACTTCTCTTTTGGGTTGTAATGAACACTTCTAATAACTTTTGGTCGGACTAACGAGCACTTTGTCACGATACCCTCAAGCGCAATCATCCGATTTAGATGCGATGAACTGAGCGTTCGAGGGTTGCAGGCATTTTCACCAAACGCGCCAACGTATGCACAGTAATATTCCTATCGGACAGTTAGAGTTGGATTCGCCTCGGTATACCACGGGAATCTCGACATACAGTCTCGTCTGATTCGGTTCTACTCGGTTTGCTGGCGATGGTCGTGACGATTTCTCGTAATGCTTGATCGAATGCCTGGCAATAGGCGAAGGGAGAGGTAAGGAGGCTATCAAAAGGTAAGTAACGGCCACCTCTATACTGATAAGGGGCAACAAACCCTTTCGCTAATTCCGGGCTATGTGCACGAATTTCGTCAATACTAATCTAGAAGCAGAAGTATTAGCGTTCCATCTCTCTCTTCAACCACTTCTTTCTCGAAATATGCGGAGATGCATTCGTACCGTAAATCGACGAAGCCCTCGATTTATCATCACAGCTATGTCAGCGCGGTAACTATAGGGTGTTAGAATTGGCCAGTTGCTAAATGGTGCGACAGGGACAAAGTCACCTTCTGGCTCGTGGATCGACTGTGAAATAACAACCGTTAGAAACTAGAAAAATTCACCGGATAGTATGCTAGAACTGACCTGGGTCGAGGAACTCTGTCGCTGCTCGCTTGTTATCGCGGGCGGCCTCATCGTGGAGCTGAGGGGCGTCCATCTTGAGTCGCAGTCCTTTGGGGTCAGTTAATGCAGTTCCTGGAAGAATGTAATGGTGTCGCCTTATATAGTGACTATAGCAATTGAAAAAAGACCCAAAGGCGACGAGAGCGAGTGATACTGAACTGCGGTGCCAGGGCGTTGGCGAGTTGAAGTTGGAGACGCAGAAAATGGAAAATGCTCCTGTTAACGCGAAACAGACACGCGACACGCGACTTTAAGTGGTTTACTACAAAGGCGCGTAATTGGGCCAATGGGCAGCAAGCTACGGCGTACTTCCTATGTGATAAAAGTGTTTTAGGGTTGAAGACTTGTATTTGGCCATTAATTAATCATTCAAACCAGATATAATTATAATACATAGGGTAAATGTTGGTACATTAGGGAAAGGGCCATGATATCGCCGCTTCCACCAGATATATATACATATGTTATGGGAAGAAACATCCAAGATTATTGCTCCGACTCTGTTTTCGCCTGTGTAGAGAGGAGGCTTTCGTTATCCAAATCCCACTCATCTTCAGGGCTCAGGGTCCGCTCCGCTGAGGGATTCATATCTGACTGTTCGAACATCTCCATGCCCATCCTGCGGGACATATCTTCAGCCAACAGCGATTCTAACAAGGGGGATTCGGGTTCCGTTGTTACAAAATATTCCGGTCCTCCAGGCATCTCAGAAGGATCTCCTTCAGCTTCAGGGTCGCTGTCTTCTTCTTCGGTAGTTTCAATATAGTCTTCAAGGTAGTCTTCTCCTTCTTCGCCTTCTTCAGCATTTTCGACGTCGTCCTTGGGAATGGGCGGCACCACACCGGTGTTGATTCGCTCGCCACCTTCTCCCAGAACACCTCCAGTCCAAACTTCATTATTTCGAATATTGGCATTTGGATTTCTATCCACATTTGCCTGGTCGGACTTGTATTGACGGAGGATGTTTTGGAATTTATCTTCCAAATAGGGAATTGTTGCAACGGCAGTGTAAGTCTCTGGGGCCTTTGAAAATAGATGACGCATCTCAGACCCTCCATCTGTAATCGACCGTGATCTGAAATCAATCAAGGCGCATGCAAGGTGGAGTATATTGAGATAAGTAGGCTGCATATAATCCGGCTGGACTTTTGCCCAAAGCGCACGACCTTTTCGTCCCATCATGCGTCCTGGCTTCCCACGGCGAAAGGTTCCCTCCATAAGATCCATTTCCATATGTGCACCTTCCGGGCGCAGGGCGTATCCACGTTGTATATACCTCCAACCAGGGTAATTAGGCATAAACTTGTCTTCGAAAATACTGAACGCCTGGGTTTGCGCCGCTGGATCCTGTGAGAGGCAGAGGATATTAACGTAGAGGGACCAGTTATGGGTGCTGAGTGCGAAGCCAAACTTTTCAACCTGCGCCACAACATCTATAATTTTTGATTGCTGGTTTTGAGATGCCAGAGATTGCATATATGTTGAAATACAGTGAGAAAGATCAAAGCGATGGAAAGGCAGAACAGTTGGCATATCGTCGTAATATGAAACCTCAGATGGATGTTCAGCGCTCCTGTTAAGCGGTGTGGAAGTCCCGGTTGGACGAGATAGTGCTGTCTTGATGTTGACGCCACGAGAGCGCTGGAGGGTATGGGTAAGAGCGGCCTCAAAGCATTTCTTGACCTCATAATGCTTGTTTTTTGAAAGATAATTAACCATTAGAGCATGGAGAATCACAGGGGAATGGGGTAGGCGATCGGAAAGCGTGGTCCTCGATTTTTCCGAGAACTCCAAAAACAGCTCTCCGACTCTTTGGCCCTCATTCTTTTGTCCATAGGCTCTAATAAGATGCTCATAAAATACCGTAGGAAAGGCCTCACGAAGCGAACGCCCGTGAGCACCAGGTTGCGGCTGTTTGGTGCTGAAGTCTTTTGTACCAAGGTTTTCAATAGCGGATTTGAGAAGCTCCTCTGCGTGGGGAAGAATAAATTTTCCACCAGATGCACCGCCCATTGTTTCGCGAGCTCGTCGGATATCACGATCGATTTCAGATTTGAACATGGCAAGCGTTCCACTCAGACCAACTTTACTGAACCGCTCCATCATCTCAAGATATAAAACTTGGACCATGTCACGGTTCTTTTCTTGTGCGTAACCATGGAGAAGAATAGCATAATGGAAAGGTGTTAGGTGAATTTCGTGGTTTTTGTGTAAAACCCCCAGGACCTTACGTGCAGAATCGGTCTGGCCGACGCGCACAAGGCTAGACATCAGGGCAGCATAAGTCATGCCGTCAAATCGAATTCCTGCTTCCCGCATTCGATTTTGTATCCTTGACATGGAGCTCATATCGATGGTGTATGCGTAATTCCACAAGAGGATATTCCAGGTTCTAGTCATGGTGTTGGCTGGGAAGACGGATGTGGCTTCCTCAGCCGCTATCTCAGCGTCGATGAACCTTCTGTGCTTGCAAAGTACTTGCACGATAGTGTCGAACATTGAGCGAGACAGACGAACCCCATTCCGTTTGGCCATGTCAAACAAATCCAAGACGGCATTAGTATCACCACGACCTGCAGACAAACCCATCAAAATAGTAAAGCTGATTGAGTCAGGCGCTATACCAGCCTTGAGCATCTGTCGGAATATGCGAAAGGCTCCTTCTAAATCCTTATTTTTGGAATATGCAGTAAGAAGAATATTCCAATACTGAATCTTTGGCCTGATCCCGAGCCCGGAGACATAATCAAACCATTTTTGTGTTCCTTTCACATCGCCGGTCCTTGCATGAACATAGAGAAGTGGCGTTAATATCTCCGTTGAAACCGCCTTACCGTAGTCTGCCGAGTAGTCATTATAAAAACGCATGGTTGTCGAAGTTTCACCAAGCCTTGCAGACACCGTTAGGGCACCGTGGTAGTCCAATTTCGACGGTATACCGTAGTGCAGACGATGTTCACCCAGGAGATAATCGACGCCTTCCAAGACTTCTATCTCGCACAACATGCGCAATAGCCTAGTGATCATTCCTTGAGGCGGAATCTCTTCGGGCATGCGCCAGCGGAAATTGCGGTATACCATAATTGAGCGTCCGTTTGCCGATCTGATGTCTGAGGAACGTAAAGTATTGATAGCTTTGATGTAATCACAGCGGTCAAACAGCTTAAGTTTGATGGAGCTTTCGAAGATGCTCAACAATTCTTTCACCGGCACGTTCATCATTACCTTATCGTGCGACAGGACAACTCGAAGCATATAGCGTGCCATTTCCATGGCGTCTTTGGTTTCGTAGGGTTGGATATTCTTCAGGAGCGTGAGTAGGCGGCTCGCCAGGAATTTCGATTGTGGCGCCTCTGGGAATTGTAACTTATAGGCCAAAGAATCAGGTTTTATCTCCCAAAGCCGAAGAGCATTTTCCCAATCCATCTCATCCACAAGACCTATGAAGGCATAGTGCCAGCATTGTGTTTTCCCCCGCGAAGATGCTTCCTGACATATCTCTAAGGCGAAAGATTTATAGTCTCGGCTTTTAATATTCAAAGCAACCTTTGCTGCACTTAAATAATCACTTTCACTTCGGCACGAGGGAGAAATTAGTTCGAAAAGAAGTTGACAACGCTGAAAATCTCGAGGATCCTGTGAATCAGAGAGGTAGGATAAGAGTTCGGACTCTACACCTTCAGGAGACCCACTGGACCTGTAGAGCCCCCATGCGGCACCATAATCTTGTGGACCTTTCTCTGAAAGGAACGTCTGAAGGTCCTTTGGGGTCTCCTCTAAATCCGCATCGTCCACTGGTGGGTTGTCAACCTCTAGTGATTCTTCGGGAAGACACCTGCTAGCCGAAGACGAGTAAGGCCTGGATAGATTTCGTTTCCTTCTGCCTTGACTGACGTTTCTCTTCGGTTCGGAGGTGGTGTAGGTACGAGCGAACAATCGGGTTTTGGGAGGGTAGAGGAATTCGAGAGGTGTCGACGAGGACGCCGTTTCGACGTATGGGGCATCATTGTCGTGTCCCGAAGAAGACTTTCCGGATGGAGACTGGACGATGTAGAAATATAAAAGGGATATTGCGGAATCCTCGGTATTGCAGTTCCAGAATCTCGGATGTAGGGTTCGTCTGGACCTAAACGTGTGCTTGGAACCGAGATAGACATGCTGGCTAGCATTCTCGATACACCGAACAGCGCGCTCGAGCATTCCCTGGACTACGAGCTAGTTCACGTCTGGGAAGAATTGGCATTTCACAGCTGAAAGTGCATAATCGGGCAAGCTCGCTGGTAGGATAAGGAGCAAGAGGGAAAAAATCCTCAAGAGTCAAAAAAAGTAGGCAAGGCCGGCCACAAGGCGAATTATCCCAAACCAACGGTTCCGTCACTCACAGCCGGTTCCCTATCCCCGCGTAGCCCTGTGATAGCGAATAAATACCTGGAGGAGAAGCGCGAGAAAAAATAGATATACCTAGATCAATCATCGTATGACCGTGAAGCTTTGCTAAGAGAAACTCCGAAATATTGTTGCCAAGTGATATCTTAGTAAGCATTCGGATAATAGTTGATGCCATCCCAGTATTCTTCGCCCACAAAGCTTATGTAATCTATCGAGGTTAAAGAAGTTCGGGATAGAGGGGAGGGAAGTTCGAAGGGAGTAGCAGCAGGTCGTTTTGGATCCAGTATCTACTCTTCAAATACTCATCATGGACATCACTGGATTCATAGTAGCCCATAGGGCCGAAGCCCTGTCAATGGGCGATTACAACAAGTATCGTGCCCTGTTAACTCGGAGATTGCATACGCTCAACAAGCGGCTGGGAAGAACAACTCCCAAGGGCAAGAAGTACTCGACGAAGGCAGCTATCACACCGGGTGACATAGCTAAGGATCATGGGTATATGCCCCGCGCCCAGTAAAATGTTGTTTTGGCTTTGACTTACGTTGTTTTAGTTTTGTCCGTATACTTCTCCTCTCTGCAGAACGGGCGTGGGCGGAAGCCATGCACATGCGATCTGTTCATTCTCAAGACACGTCGAAGAAAGGGATGGTTGGTTCGGCAAGACGACATATAATTTCACGGCTAAACAAAGCTACGATTTATGCAAATCAGCTGGCATCCGCACTTCAAAGTCGGGGGGACTCGAAGGCTTCTAGAATTGACCTTCTAGAGGCTCACGCTTATCTGGCCTCGTTATCAACAGCATCCTGGATGGAAAGACGGCAGTGGGAAAGATGCCTGAAGCAGGCATCGCTAGCTAGAGTTATATATGCTGCGTTGGAGAAGCAGGACAAGCAAGGGTATACCCAGGAATTTATTTCAGGGACCGTTGATCCAAGCATACGATATTCCGCCTACCAGCTCAAAGTACCCCGTTCGATCCCTCTAAGTACGATAGCGAAGAAATATTTCCCGGCAGACTCTCCTTTGAAGCAAGAAGTTGAGGCCATCGATCCTAGCTGTCTCAGTGAAGATTCTCTGGAAGGAGGACCGACTGCTTCCGGTGACTCTCAGGCTTTCCCACAAACTATTACTTGGAGATCAAGAACGGTGAAAATTGAAGATGCAGCAATATCTCAGGCATTAGCATCTGCAGCCTCTGCTGAAGCCCAGCTCTCAGCGTGGATCGCAAAACAGAAGGGCCAGACTGCGCCCGCAAAGGAGACGGCTGCGAATTACGATAATGTAATAATTGCAAGTCAAGATGCCGTTGACGCGACCAAGGCGGCGATCGACGAGCTGACTAGCGAAGGAATTGACCAAGGTGATGCTAGAATGCAGAGTCTACAGATTACTAGAACTGCAGTCAACTACCGGCTTGTAGGCTGGCGTGTTGGCAGGAATAGGGTACTCTGTGGCGGTGCGGATGGCCTAAACTTCACCTCGGGAGGTACTACTCGCCGAAAGGGGAACCAAGGGAAAGAAATTGAAACTACCAAAGAAGAAAGTCTAGGTAGACGCCTTGGTCATCTTCGCGAGAATGTTGTGCTTTATGACTCAATCCTGCAGAGTCTGGAGTCTGTTAAAGAGCTTCCGGGTGTTGCAGCGGATGCTGATTTTGTCAAGGAACTTGAGGCGAAACACTCCTACTTCAAGTCTCTGAGGTAAGTTTTACTCCCATTATCTCCGTATGTCACAACCTAATCTAACCACCGTGGGAATAGATGTCTCGCTATCGGCAGATCTCACGCATTCAAATCAAGCTCCAAGAATGCTCTTGCATTGTTCATTCGGGCTGTAGATCTTGTGTTGAACGCTCTCTCGTCAGCATCGGATGACGGTGATCTGTTGAACCACCCCCTGAGGGCTGATGTATCCCGATCGCAGGTGAAAACACTTCAGGTCGAGCTGCAGCATCTGGTCTGGCAATATCGGGGCATAGTTGAAATAGAAAAATTGACAGCAGAATCCAAGGAGAGTGACCCGGCAACTCTACCACCTGTGGTCCAAAGGATGAACGAATATCAGTTGGAAGGGGTTGATTTGGCGAACCTCGTAGCCTACCCACCCAGGCTTGAGCCTATCCCTGTCAAACCCCTTTTCCTAGACCTAGCCTGGAACTACATTGGGTACCCGACAGAGAAGAAGGAAGTTCTTTCTTCAGCAAGCAAGGCTGCGGTGAATGAATCTGCTACCGCTGCTGAGGATAAAAAGGAGACAAAGAAGGGCTGGTTTGGCTTTGGTCGTTAATTGGAGCGTTCCAGCATTAAATGTTATATACAATGTTCCCTATCGCCCTGGCCGGCCCGGTCATCTTAAATCAGGAAGAATATTATTTTGAGGTGCAACTGATGAATAAATGCTACAATGCCTCGTTGGCCCATCCCTTCTGACTGAGCACCAGCCGATAGCCATCAGGGTCAGCTACAGTCACCCCGAACTCCTCCCAATACTCATTGCGCGCCGTAACCCTCGTCCCGCCAGCTGCAACCAGCCTCTCGACGACAGCCGGATCAACAGAGTCATCCACATATATCACCAACAAGTCCTCTTCAGTCGGCTTTGGGGGAGTTTCAGCATGCGAATCATCCTACAAGTTCCAGATGCCAGGCCGCTCCCGGCCAGCCTAGCATCACCAGCGGATGACCGCCTGTTGCATCGGGACCACATCGCCACAGCACGCTGAGCCCGAGACCCTCGACGTAGAAGCGCTCTGCTTTGGCGATATCCTGCGATGGGCGAGCGATACGGATGTGGCTTGAAGCAGATGGCGCCTTGCCAGAGCCAGCTTCCTTTGCCAACGGCGGCTTCTGCGACATGTCTGTAACCTCACTTTTCTTCTTTGGAGTCTTCTACGGCCTACATATCTTCCATTAGAATCATAATAGCTGGTCCGTTAGACTCTACTTACCGCGTGCTCGAGCTGGATCAACAGCGATAGACGTACCCGTATTCTTCTAGGACTACTACCTACTATTTATATCTTAGCATCGAGACCTAGACCAGCCTGATGACAAATGGGCTGCTCGTACGTACGGAGTAGACGCATCCGTCGACATGTTCATGGCGTGACTCGATATCAACTATCAATCCTCCGTACGACTGCTTGCTTTTTGCAACAGCCCCTATCCCGGTCGATCACTGGAGTGCGCCTTGAGCTTATCGTCCATATACCGCCTTGCTCCGTTCATCGTACTCCGTGGAGCGTACTCCGTTCAGTGTATGCTCTGTCGCTGTCTCTCCAGCTCAGGCCGTCATGAAGCATCCTCCGCGGCGCCTGCTATGGTGTTTTCTCTATCTAGTTCTCGCATTATCCAATAGCTCAACTCTCGAGCCGCAAGCCACCATCCAGGAACAGAGACCACGTGATATAAGTTCGTATACTAGAGTCACATGACAAGCCTTAACCTCGCCCTCCCTTTTTCCACCCTTTCCGCTTATAACACCACGCGTATACACATATAAATATATACATACATCATGTACAACGTAATAAGGAAGTGCGTGGGACGTGGGCGTATCGGATTACCGGGGATAGGGATCGGAGCTAGGCCGCTTTGGGACAGCCACCAATGAATGGCGTGGTCCTTGCAGGGGCTTAGTCATCCGCATAATCTTAATATTTTTAATGGAGAGTATGGAAATTATTCACCCTTTTCCTTCCTCCTCCTTCCTGGAGATCCGAGAACGAAGGGAAAATCTGCCGCCAGCCGTCGCATTCTCCTCCAGCACACGCGAGTCCTCCTGTTTTCCTGCCGACTGTCATTAATGGGCTGTTCTTGATACATTCGCCTGCCGCAGAGAGAGCGAGAGAGATAAACAACAGGTCTCGGTGCGCGTTTGTATCGTTATATCGGTATCGCGGACCCCAGTAATACTAACCATGGCCGGCGTCAACGGAAGCTATGCCTCTCCAGCAGCAGATGCATCTCTGCACGCTGCTGTAGCATCGCCTTCCGGCCTCTTCATGGCCATCTACAACAATATGTCCGGCTGGGGCGCTGTCCTTGCGCTCATCCTCTTCGCCGTCGCCTACGATCAATGTCCGTTTGTCCGCCCCAATGCGTGCTGGAGGGGTCCCTGGAGGTGTCGTGGTCACGTTATGCTGACCTATTCTGCGTCTGACTAGTTAAATACATATGGCTGAAAGGGTCGATCGTCGGTCCACGATTCAAGATCCCCTTCATGGGACCATTCCTTGAGTCTGTCAATCCAAAGTTCTCCGAGTACAAGGCGAAATGGGCCAGCGGAGACCTGAGCTGCGTTTCCGTCTTCCACAAGTACGTTGTTCCGGTTTGCTGATATCAAATGACATAAATACTGATGGCCGCGGGTTCCGCATAGGTTTGTCGTCATTGCTTCCACCCGTGATATGGCCCGCAAAGTGTTCAACTCGCCCATGTATGTCAAGCCATGTGTCGTTGACTCGGCGCATAAGCTCCTGGGCAAGACCAACTGGGTCTTTTTGGACGGTAAGGACCATGTCGAGTACCGAAAGGGTCTCAACGGTCTCTTCACCAGACAGGCGTTGACCGTGTACATGCCACTTCTCGACGGTGTCTACGAAAAGTACTTCAGCATGTTCCTCAAGGAGTCCGCCAACAACGACCACAAGCCTATCCCGTGGATGCCGCAGTTCAGAGAGCTCATGTGCGCTCTCTCCTGCCAGACCTTTGTTGGTGACTACATGAACAGCGAGGCGGTGACCAAGATTGCCAACGACTACTATCTCATCACCGCCGCCCTCGAGCTGGTCAACTTCCCCATCATCCTCCCGTTCAGTAAGACCTGGTACGGAAAGAAAGCCGCCGACATGGTTCTGGCAGAGTTCAGCAAGTGTGCCGCAAAGAGTAAAGTGCGCATGGCAGCCGGCTACGAGATCTCATGCATCATGGACGGCTGGGTAAAGGCCATGCTCGACTCCGCTGAATACCGTAAAAAGCTCGCCAAGGGTATCGAGGTTCCAGACGCCGAGAAGCCAAAGCACATTCTCCGTGACTTCACCGACTATGAAATCGCTCAGACCATCTTCACTTTCCTCTTTGCTTCCCAAGATGCCACCAGCAGCGCCTGTACCTGGCTCTTCCAGATCATGGCCGATCGTCCAGACATCCTCGACAAGGTCAGAGAGGAGAACTTGAGGGTCAGGAACGGCGACCGTAACGTCCCCATTTCCATGGAACTCCTCGATCAGCTCACCTATACCCGTGCCGTCGTCAGAGAGACCCTTCGATATCGCCCACCGGTCATCATGGTTCCGTACGAAGTCAAGAAGGATTTCCCCGTCACACCTACCTACACTCTCCCCAAGGGCTCCATGATCGTTCCATCCGTGTGGCCTGCCACCCACGACCCAGAGGCATACGAAGACCCAGAGTCCTTCATCCCAGACCGATGGATCACTGGTACCGCCGAGCAGAACGCAAAGAACTTCCTCGTCTTTGGAACCGGTCCCCACTATTGTCTGGGCCAAACCTATGCACAGCTTAACCTGATGGCTATGATCGGTAAGGCCAGTATGACTCTTGACTGGGAGCACCATGCCACTCCCCAGTCTGAAGATATCAAAGTCTTCGCAACAATCTTCCCACAGGTAAGACAGTCATAGACCCCAGATCTGCACGTTCCCGCCATACTAACCATTGCATAGGACGACTGCCCACTCGTCGTACGACCACGACCAGAGTAAATCATGTCGCCATTATGACACAAGTTGAATGAACTTGGGGCACCCCCCATACCGAGAGACTGGTTCGAGAATACACCTCGCCTTAATACCTAACCAGCTGCATTTTTTTTTCGTCCTGTCGTGCTGTACTCCGTACGTCGACCGCGCCCTTTTGCAGCATGAACTTCAGATATGCTTTGCGCCACAACCTTTAATCCTATTAATGTTTCAACCCGTCCACATAACTTTCTTTTTCTTCTAGAACCCCTAGTCCAGGTGTTCTCCCTTCCCTCTTGTGATTCCCACTTAATATTTTTCCTTTCTACCACTACTCCTTCGACTATTGCTTCTTCGTCTTCTCCTTCGTTTTGCTTATTCTTTATTCTTTTTGTACCTTTTCTTTTTCTTCACTGGCAAAAGCTTCGAGTTAGGAGAGGACTCGTACATGTTATACGGGTACAGCGAGCATATCTTAGACACACTAGATCCTCGCTTTGGGTAGGAAGGGGCGGTTTTGCGCATCGCAAGAGGCTTTCCGGCGTGTTATGGAGTGCATATAATAACTAATTGCTATTAATGAATGATACTTGGTCAGGCCCTGTTTTCAGCTTCTTATATTTGCTTTTCCTGTGAACCCGTTTGCCCGGATATAAATGTTTAATGTATTACATCATCCTCGGAAGATAAAATCTGGCTTTTGCGGAGAACGGCCTCTAACTGCCGAAAACAACTTCAAACATCTTTCTTGACGCTCTATAGCTATATCGTTCTTAACAGCAGGTCGAGCAATCATGTTTTCTAACAATATGGCCATACGCCTGTCTGCGAGGGTATCGCGACCATCTCACTCCCTGCGCATACCTACTCGCCGGCTCTCCTTCGTTGGCGTACGAGCTCAATCAACAGCCGTTGCAAACACGTCAGGGCGACGTAATACACTCTCTACCTCTCAGCAAGCTCATATCGCTCTATACAGCCCAAGAGTATACCAGATCCGATCATTCTCCAATTCGTCCTGCCTATCTCAACGGAGCAATGGAGAGAACGCACAACCGCTCTCTCTAAAGGAATATAAATTCGAGGAAGTAAGCATACCCACCAAAGCCAGTCTACTGACCAGCTCTCTAACTGTGAACCAGATAAACTCTTCCCTCCCACAATCAGACGCCAACTCACCATCCTCAAAGCCAAATATAATTCTAATCGACGTCCGTGAACCACCAGAGCTTGAAGCAACGGGCATAATCCCCACCGCAGTCTCCATACCCATCGGATCCCAAACGGACGCCATCTTCCTAACACCAGATGAATTCATGACTCGCTTTGGTTTCCCTAAGCCAGGAATTGAGGGAGGAGATGATAATACGAAAGCTACCATGATCTTTTACTGTAAAGCTGGTATCAGGGCTCGCACTGCGGGGGAATTGGCGGTTAGGGCGGGGTATGATGCCGATAGAATCGGTGTATATGATGGAAGTATGTTGGACTGGAAGAAGAATGGTGGCAAGGTAGAGAGATGGGATGGTCCTGAGGTTTAAGGATGGGTTTGGGTCGGGTTTTGTGGGTAGGTTGCTAATGAACCCTGTATAACTAGTGGGTATTTAATTGCGTTCAGGAGGGCAAAATCGAGGGATATAGGTCATTAATTTCACCTCTATTTCACCTTATTGCTAAATTAAATATAGGCTCTCAGAGACTTCGTTGAGGATACCTGTAGCTTCAGTGCCTAGGATAGGGCTTAATGATCATTAAGGACTATTACCAACAATTTCGCCTTCATTCATAGATTCATATGTCTCTTGATATCTTACAGCTCACCAAAGCCATCACAGTTTTTCTATGCCAAACATAACGAGATCCATGCAGGGCAGATAATACTATGCGCATTAAACAACTGATGAGGGAGCTTGAGCATGGCTTTCGAGGAATATTGCAGAAGATATGAGGATGGACGAAGGTCATTACAAACATAATTTTGTTGCAGACTGATCAACATAAACCGCAGTGGGTTGCACCTATAAAAATGCTCAGGGGATATCGAACAGTGGTTTCAACTTTTTGATCAGGCCCCATTCTTCCATCGATACATCTGATCGGTAAAATTCTTTAAGTGTGTCAATGCTCTTTCGTGAAATCATCGAGTAAAGAACGTCCTTTTCTTCAAGCTGGCGGCCGTAGAGTGGTTGGTTGGGTCCTTCGATCTTAATGGCAACGGAAGGCTGTCCCTTCTTGCAGATAGGGAGCTGTTTGTGGTCGCGTTCAATGGACATTCTAGCAGAAGGGGAAGAGGAAAGTTAGCTTGCCATACTTCGTAACTAGTCAGGTTGAATAAGTACTCACACTCTACCAAGACTAATGACTTCCTTCAATCCAGTAACAGGGTTGGTTTTAACAGCCGCAATTGGGGTTAGTAGCCGTAGGGCACCTTCTGTCACATCAACACCAATGACGATTGGATCCTTCTTGTTGAATACAGCAACTGGGGACAAGACGCATGGGAAAACGGCTTGTAGTTTGCTCTCTTCCTTCCTCTGGGCAGCCAGCTCCTCCATATGCTTCGTAAAGTCGTCGAACAGATGATAAATGATATCGGCGGTGAAAATTTTAATACCGTTTTCATCTGCGTAGGTTTGGGCTTCCTTATCAACTTTGACGTCAAAACAGAGCATGACGGCATATTGCTTCGCTTTCTCAAGCATAGCACCAGCACGCATCACATCACGTTTATAGACTGGTCCAATGGAGATATTAGCAACAGGAATCTTCGATGTCCTCAAGAACTCTAGCAATGCTTCAAGGGAACCCAGTGTCGAAGCTTGGACAGCAACACCACGGTTATCCCTGGAGACTCTGCTAAGAAGGTTCTCTAGATCGGACATAACTTCGTCAGTAAGATCGTCCTCGTCATCATCATGGTTAACAACAAGGAGTCGGGAGCCAGCAATGGCATGCTCGAGGTCGTTAGCCGCAATCTTGACACCCAATGCAGCCTTGACCTCCTTGTTATGCACATATGCCGATTTTAATCGTAGCTCCTTCATTGGGGCTGGAGTTAAGAGAGCACGAATGTTCGTAACAATTGCACCGTTTAGACCGCACAGAACAATGCGGTCACCTTCGCGAAGTACACCGTTTGACAAGACAACGTCGATGGTAGTACCGAGACCTTCGATAACCTTCACTTCCAACACGGTACACTCCACCTCAGAAAGGTACATGAGCGCATTGGTCATACGCTCCTGGGTGAGAGTGACGAGCAGTTTCAACATGTCGGGCACACCCTCTCCAGTGTGAGCTGAGGTAGGAACCAGAGAAACGTTACGAGCCATAGACTTATTTTCCCAGTATAGCTCGGAGTTGAATCCCTGCTCTGCAAACGCAAGCTTCGTCTGGTTGACGCGGTCCTTGAATTCGCCTTGAACAGTCTTGCTTTGTTTGGCCAAACTGTCCTGAAAGCCGTTGTTGTCAATCTTTTTCCAGCCGAACAGTCTGTCTATCTTATTCAGAGCAACGATAAAAGGCGTCTTCCTGTCACGGAGAAGCTTCATAGACTCTAGAGTCTGGGGTTCCAAGCCGTGCATAATGTCAACAACCAGGATAGCGATGTTACAGAGCGAGGATCCTCTGGAGCGCAAATTGGAGAAAGACTCGTGCCCAGGGGTATCGATGACAAGCAGACCGGGAACCTTGAAGTCGAATTTCCCATCTTTATTGACGACAGCGGTCTTCTGGATAAGGGCGTCGACGGGGAAGTAGGTGGCACCGATCTGCTGGGTAATACCTCCAGCTTCTCCTTCCTGTACGTTCGTTTGTCTGATCTTGTCCAAAAGTTTGGTCTTTCCAGTATCGACGTGTCCAAGAATACAGCAAATAGGGGAACGGAGGTCGTCCTTGGATTGTGCAGCCAGTGCCTCCTCGTGTTGTTTTCGTCTTCGCTCTGCGGCTTCGGCTTTCCTCTGTGCAATAGCCTTCTGGGTAGAAGATATATCCTCGTCTTCGGAATCTTCTTCGGATTCAGATTCGGATTCGGATTCCTTAGCGGCGGCCTCTGATTCCTTTTCTGTCGTTGAGGGCTCCTCAGCTTTCCCTTCGTCCTCCTCGTCGGATGACACATCCCAGGAGTCCTTTATTTCATCGTCGCTCTCTTCTACCTTTTGTGCTGCCTCAGCCGCTGCGGCCTTAGCCTTCTCCTCCTCCAGTCGCTTTCGTTCTGCTTCTTCAGCTTCATGTTGTGCCTTGGCCCTAGCTGCTGCAGCCTCCAAATCTTCCTCTTGCTTCTTACCGGCGCGCTTCTTTTTGCTGTCATATACCGGCTTCTTCTTTTCTGCGGGCTTCTCTTCCAACCCAGCAACAATAGCGCCCCCAGCCTCTAGCAGCTGTTTCATTCGTAGCTCATTGTGTTCCTTTGCATCCTTTTGGGCCTTTGTCAAGAGTTTACCTTCTCGTCTAAGCTGCTCCTTCTTCTCTCTCTCCTTTTCTTTCCTTTTCTGACGGAGTTCTTCTTTCCTCCGCTCCTCCTCTTCTAGCTTTTTGCGTTCCTCTTCGGCCAACGTTTTCTCCAGCTCCTGGCGTCGTTCTTCTTCCTCTTGTTGCTTGCGCAGTGCCTCCTGTTGTCTCTGGATTGCGGCCAAATGGGCCGGGAGCTTCTTCTTCTTCCCAGCAGGTTCAGCAGCAGGTGCGGGCGCAGGCTTAGCTGCGGCGGGAGCAGCTTTAGCAGCCTCAGCTTTGGGAGCAGGCTCTGCAGCGGGTGTAGTTCCGGTTGTTTTCTTCTTTGCGGCCTAGATAGAACCAAAATTGCATTGTTAGTAGGGTAATGCTAGATATAGGATGATAGTAGGGATAGGATAGTAGATTCAAGTTCCCAAGGCACAAATTCCAAGACCATACCTGTTCCTTTTTCCTCTGCTTCTCTCTCTCCTTCTTTTCCCTTTCCTTTTCCTTCTTCGACTTCAGTTTCCCGCCCTCCTCAGCGTCCGCGGCAGGCTTCACTGGCTCTTTCTTTCCAGCACCCTTTGCCGGCTTGGGCTTCCCAGCAAAGACATCATCCTCGTCAAAGGTGCCCTCCTCCGGCTGCTTGCTCGATAAGTCGGCTGCAAGGTCTTCTCCCTCCACAAAATCATTGTTTGTGGGCTTCCCTTTCTTTGCCTTTTTATTCTTATTCTTCCTCAGAGCTGCAAGCAGCCCCCCGCCCATTGCATCATCTTCTTCTTGGCCTGCAGCTTCAGCTTCAGGCTCTTTCTCTTGCTGGCTTGCTGGAGCAATGGATTCGCCTAGCTCCGCTTCCCAGTCGTCGGCCTGTTTATTTGACTTCTTTTTGGGCGCCATGGCGAGTCGGTCGTGTGCGTTAAAAGAGTTCGTATATTTCCTATAGCTAAGCTTAGCAGAGAGGCCTGAAAATAAAAGGAACAGAGGTCAAATATCGGGCGGCAACCTACCCAGCGCTTCTTCGCTGTTCGTATGCGCAAGATTGATATAAAAGCGAGGTTTGTGGGTGGGTTCGTCCCTCGAACTCTTATCTCTCTAGCGGAGGCTGATAGCGTGTGGCATTAGGTTGTAACTACGGCCGGGCCCAACTCCTCTTGTCTTTATTTTTTTATGTTATATTTTATTTTCCTTCCTATATATCACCATTTGTTGCACTTCCTTTGGCCTCCTCTTCACTACGTCTTGTTGGAGTCTGCTGGCTACTTTTCAAGCCTTTGGTGCATGGTGGGGACCTTTTTCGGGGGAAGCGAGCCAACTTTACTTAACTAATCCCACTTACACCTGGATATATGCATGCAATAGTCCAACCTGCTGGTTGCTAGTTATTGTATCAGAGTCTAGTAAGCAGGAGTTATGGAAATTAGTCATGATTAAATAGTATGGCATTTTTTCCCTATGGCTATTGAACTCCTCATTTTTTTTTTTTCTGGTAATGCATTAACGTCATAGACAGCAATGTCCCGCTATAGAGATGTAAGAAACGATAGCAGTATAGCGCTTTCTATAGCAAAGTGAATGACAGCGCTATATGCTCATTTTGTTTCCCTCCAAGAATAATATGAAATGCTAGATTTCAACTCGAAGCAAGTTCTCCATCCATGATGTTACCTCCATGAAGGGATCTTTGGTATCGCCGACCACCAACCTGGCGAATTCGAGAAATCTCTCTACTTTCTTCTCAGCATGTGCCATCGGGACACCGTCTGGAGGGTTCCTCCGCATCATCTCTTCAAGGTACTTGGCTCCACGGCGAGTCAGACGAGCAAGAATATCCCCATCGACATGCATGTATTCTGGCTTTTCGAGCGAGGGGCCCAATTCGTCTGCCAGCATTCTGCGTTTGCGCCGAAAGGGGCATATATTTGCATCACCGACACAAGAAGTTTGGATGAATCGCAGTATCCGCCATTCATGTTCGGTCAAAGTCTGAAATCTGTATAGCGTACCGTCGAGCGTCGTACCGTAACTAGTCCCAGAGCCCCTGGTGCCAGGTCTGAAGCTGCGGCTTACTCGTACTACAGCAGACGGGGTATAGGCCGAAAACACAGGTTGCAGCAACTTATCGTCCATAAGTCCGATTTCACTGAGCCCAACGAGCGCCCCACCTCGATTGGCTGTGAATGTAATCTTGGTATCTCCGAGGAGGTTAACATGGTCAAGTCCCCCCTTGTCAGCACCTGCCTGGCCATACAGAGCCAGCCCGTCCTGGGTCGCCTCGAGGATACACAGGGAATGTCGTGATGTTAACACATAGACATATGGTTCTTTGACTGAGATTGAAACCGCATGAGATTCGAGACGGTGTGGTTCCTGGTTCCTCCATTGTCGCGTTGAAGGATTCAAAGTTTGCATCATTATATCGTCTCCGTATGCGACAACTAGGGAGCTCGGCCCAAAAGCAGCAACGGCTCTGACAGGTTGATCATACTTGTGGATGCGTTTAGTCATGCAATCTATATTTCCTGTGCCAGGTGGGCTTTGCCGAACGGTAATGTAAACCACCCTTCCTTTGTATTCAAGCACGACCTCCCTTGACTTTTTGTATCTGGCTTGAGGATATGCTGTTCCCACCACAATCATGTGGTACTCATTGCCATCACCGAAAAATCTCCAGTCCAGTAAGGCTGTTATCTTTTCACCAGATCCTCCAACTGGTTGACGTGTTAACACCGTGGGAGGTGATGAGTCGCTACCTGTGGCCCTTAGATCGATTGGTGCGGAAATAATTGCCTCGCCGTTCGGATCTAGAAACCCGATCTTAGGCCATATCCATCGCTTCGTGCCCTCTGTTGATGGTGTGAAGTCGAAATCAACCCTATTATAAGCCACGATGATCTTATTTAAGTACTCAGAATAAACAAGCCGCTTGGGGTTTCCGCGGACGCGAATTTCACGCGGAACGGCCTTTGCAACCCTCTCTAGGCTACAAGCAAAGAGAGTATTTTCGGCAATACATAGCAAGGAGCCGCTAAGGCCGGTGAGAGGTGTCCGTGAGGGAGCATCCACGCAGCCAAACACATCAACGACGGGTTGCATTTTTTCGGGCTATCATTATATTAGCATGGAAGTCCTCCACCATGGGGAATTTTTTACTAAAGCTGGTTTAGCTCACCTTGCTTTGATCAGTGATCCAAATCTTTTCCAACGAGTAATGTCGAGAGCCTTCATTTGGACTATGTGATAGCCTCCAAAGGCCTGGTGCACAAGACACGACAGCAAAAGATTTATCAGATTCATAGCCTCCAACTCGAACAGCGGTTTCCCCAATTTTATGGGGGGGCATTTGCTGCATTTCTACGGAGGTGGAATGTCAGTACTTCCGTTAGCCGTCTCTTGAGTGAGAAGGATTGCTTACCAAACGAAGAATCCCCTTGTGTTATATTAAAGGGAACCAAATGCCCGCTTCGGAGGCCACAAAATAGGGTTAATCGTGTTTTTTCTTCTCCAGTAGTCGATATGAGCCTCAGAGATTCGCACACCGGCGAATCGATGTCGTCCTTGCCCATAACCATCCCCTGTTCGAGGTAGGGGGTTAAGCCATCCAGCCCGTTAATTGCAATGACTAGTATCTTTCCTTCTCCAGTTCCGATTAAGAGATATAGTTGGCCGCCGAGCTCCTCTATCGCAAAGCATATAGGTTCCTGTGTGAGCGCGAGTGGAAGGCCCACAAGAGCACATGTACTTCCAGTCTCATCGGATTTTACCTTCCGGAGTTCCACACGGATATCGGTGCCATTCCTCATAGCTATGGCGACGAGAGATCGAGCACCGCTGGTGAAAGCTATAATCGCGCGATCATTTGGATCCTCCCATGTTGTGGCGGAGCGCTGTTGAATCCCAACGTGGCTAAGTCGAATTGACGCATCGGTGACTTGTATGACAACACCCTCAGAAGTTATACCGGCTGCTAGTGTTTGATGGTCGAGGTCCAGGCCGCTTCTTTCTTCATCCATGGCAAATCCTTCTTCGGTGCCACTGACCGGAATAAATATTAGAGAGGACAACATCGGATCTGTGAGTAAACAAAGAGTCCCCTCAGCCTTAGGCACGGGGATTCCCCATACCCCCGTTATGCTCGAACAAGCTCCATGTTCAATTGAAAGGCCTATTTGTGCTTCGATGCCGTATCTCAACTCGGAAATTGTGCCATGATCTGGACCAACACCAGAGCATGTAAAGATTCGATCAAAAGATAATCCCATTTCTTGCTGAGAGCCCTTAGGTTGCATGTGGGTTGTTGCCTTTATAACAGCAGTATCTAGAATTGGGCCCCAATTTGGAATTCTTTGGATACACCTAGGAGGCTTTCGTGCATCCTCAATAAAAAGACCACCACCGCACATGCTACCGGCAGTGACTAGAACATCCCCAGCCTGGTAGCCTTCTGGGAGGATTGCAAACGCTGTATCAAGATTACAGCCTAGCGAGCCTAGATTCGATTGGCGTTCAATATCACCTGATTTCCCAATCTCCAGGTAGATGACCATTCCATCCTCACGGCAAAGGTAAATGTCGTCAAACTGTTGATTCCTCATACGATTGCGTCTAGCTCGAGCCCAGTGGGTCCATATTTGGTTTCTTGATCTTGGGCGATCCTCCAGGGTTGGAAAGGGGCAGTTTATTGGCGTGATAACAGCCTCTGATTTTAGTATGTTCTTGTAGATAGATAACGTTGAATGCGTCGCAACCATGAAAGAGGTTGAGTGGATCAAGGGAATTAAAACCGTTGGCATGCGGTAATTGGGAGAGAGCCTGAGGCTGGTAATTCTTGGGCCCACCGTTCGTAGGGTTTCCATTGAGGTCCAATCATAGGTAACAAAATAGGATTCCAAATCCTGTGCTATGAGTAAAAGTAAAATTATCCTATCATTTTCCGGTGGGGTTGGATAGAGAAACTCCATTCTCAGAATGTCACCGTCGGCACGGAAGAAACATTCCTAGACACGCGATATAAAGATTAGTTATCAAAGTAATTTGGACAAAACGCGGGAGTAATACCTCTTGAATAGGGTTTACAGTTCCAGTAGCCATTTCGGTTTGAATATTGGATGATGGTTTTAGGGCGAACACTCCAAAGAACTTTTGGGCTGCGCATATTGCCATCGCCCTCGATCTTGTAATCATCAGTACGAGAAAGCATTAAAGAGATAGGGAATATCTCCTCACCGAGGTTCAACGGCGATATGCCTTCCATATTCCTCCAGCGCACTCGTATCGGCAGGCAAGGGTCGCCTGGAGTACACAAATTCAGGATAACCTTGTGGCCCTTCCTTGGTAAATATGAAGAGAATTTCCTTGGAGCTTAACACCAGCACCAGGATATGTGGCGGGACTCTTTCTCCGAGCAATGAAGGGCGAGGAGAATGGCTCGGGACCCTTCCTCCCTGTTTTATTTCATCCTCTAACCCAGGCCCTGGACGCGAGTTGATGATTTTGGCGCCGATGATTCTAGAATCGAAATCTGCCTTTGTGACTACCTCCTCAAGGTGGCCACTAGGAACTAGTTCCTTGATCTGAATAAATTTGTCTCCAATGAACACAACATCATTCTGGTCTTGGTGTCTAAGACGCGCTGGAAGTATCCATTGGACAGCAGGGCCTTGGATAAGGGTTCGTGAGAGCAGTCCAGTAGCAGGGGGCTTGCATCTTTCCGGGTTTCCTGAGGTGTTATCTGATTCACGATTTCGGGAAAGGAGCTCTCCAATGTCAACTGTCCTTGTGGCCCAGGTTCCATTAACCAGGACTGTGGTCTGCAATGACATCGTAGAGCTTAAAAGGAAGTTTGACCAAGCACTGGCTTATGGTAAGGGGGGCTCACGCCGACAAATTGAAGGTAAAACGTGATGTTTTAACATAAAGACGTGTGCATACACAGATGGGTAACTGAAGCTTTGATGCAAATAATGGAAAGTCGTGATTTTGCCAATAACTGACGCGTAACGGCCTGGTTATATTCAGTACTGTGTGCTTGCACTACCTAAAAGGAGAAGACAGACAAGACAGATAGTAAGTATGGTAAAACAAATCCAGATAGTGTGATAAAAACCAGGGGGGGGAAGGGCCTGTATAGGAATTTTGAGCGTGGACTGCGGGGTTCTCCATACACTGGTTGTGTTGTAAGTTGGCTTCAATTGAAGCAGGTGGTAAGCGGATGCTAGAGCTGTATTAGAAGAGAGAGTATATTTTTTTTCTTCAAATTATGTGCTCCCTTTGATAGCTTGTGTGTGTGTATATCTTGGGAGAGCAGCTGAGATCATAAATGTCACCCGAATCCAGTGTGTTTCCCAAGGGCGATGTCCAATCCTCAAGATAACACAGAGCAGCCACGGTGAGGTGAGCGCATCATCCTGCCATCCCGGGTATCAAGCTGCACTCCTAGTAAAAAACAATAATAGCCGTTGGTCCTAAGGTAGGCTGGGATGTTTGTATACAGCAAAGAACATCACACAGTTCACACTGTTGATGGTTGGAGGACTGACCCACTATGAGGCTAGTTAAACACCAGCGCGAGTCGAAACCCTGCCTAGTGTGTGTAGGAAAGGCGTAGACAAAAGAACTCCCCGAAGCCACCTTCGCGTTCCCCAGCTTCGAGACCGGCAAGGAGGGAGGATAACGGGGGATTAACGTGCTGATGGCTCTCTTCCCGAGATAAATAGTACGGTGTCCCTCGATGTTCTCCCTCCCAAGTACAATCGGAGGATGTTGCTTCAAGGTTCCTCCCGGAGATAGGTTGATCCGCTGTGGCCAATCAGAGGCGCAGAAAAGCCGTTGCAGGGGTCTCTGGGCATCTCAGGAGTTACGCCAGTATCACACGAAGGCTACGGGGGGGATACATGTTGCGGGAGCTGTATCCTTTCTAGAATATAGATTGGACAACTCCTCGTCACACTGTTGCAGATCTACCGCTGGCTTATCCCTGGCATTAGCCGCCTTCTTCGTCCTGTGAACCCGGACGCACTTTCGCACGCCATTACGTCCAAGGGTCCTCTCTATACACACGCCGTCCACGTCCCCTAGGCCGCTAGCATGGCTTTCTCTCAAGGTTAATCCCGTTTGAAAGGTACACTTTTTTATTTAAAGCTGTCCTCAGAGGCTCTGATATCTCTTTTCTTTTTTACTATATCTTTATTTTATTTTATTTGAGCCTCACGAAGCGGCCCGGTTTGACATTTCCTCGATTCTAAACCCCGCCCTAGGTTTACTTTAAAGGGGCGTGTTATGGCCGACCAGGAAGTTAAGGCGGTGGAGATACAGCAGGAACCACCGCCTCCCGATTCAAAAGCCAGACGACAGAAGAGAGTAGAGATTCTCCAGGCATGCAAGAAACAAGACATTAGATCTCTAGCGAGGCTTGCTACCTCTGAAGGTGGTTTGCTACAAGATGATATCCGCGTACAAGCTTGTATGACATGCCTGATTCGGTATATATGTGCCCTGAACGTTTACTAAACCTTTCTTCCAGGGCCAATTCTCCAGGGATATGACAAAACTGCCCACAACAGGGAGCTACCGCCATTACCAGAATTGCCCAGCCATGGTGATGAGGAGCAGGTTAAGTTAGATGTGAATAGGTCATTCGTCTACTATCCGAACTGTAAGGCTTGCCTCAAGTGGTGAAGGGATAAACGTGTACCAGACTAACGCATTAACTAGATAAGACAGAGCAACTCTTGGAAGACAAAAGAAACGAGCTCCTAGATCTGATCATATCGGTTCTGAGGAGAAACCCAATGCTCTGCTATTTCCAAGGATATCACGACATTGCTCAAGTGCTATTACTGGTACTTGGCCGTAGACATGCATACCTGGCACTAGAGCAGATATCCCTCTTCCGGATAAGAGACTATATGCTCCCATCCCTCTCTCCAGCCATCACGCATCTCCAGCTGCTACCTCCCATCATCACAGCGGTAGACGAGAAACTTGGCCAGCATTTAGCTGGCATCCAGCCGTTTTTCGCTCTAGCTGCCACCCTCACACTCTATGCTCACGATATAGAAGAATACGTTGACATTGCCCGGCTTTATGACTTCATCCTCGCTCATGAACCGGTCGTATCGATTTATCTATTTGCTACCATCATTCTTTCAAGAAAGGACGAACTGTACGATATTCCCGTCGATGAGCCCGAAATGATCCACGGCATCCTATCAAAACTACCCAATCCGCTGAACCTTGAAGCCCTGATTTCAAGGACTATGCAGATATATCATGCTCACCCACCTGAAAAGCTTCCCCGTGAGGCATGGAGATCCATTTCTCCCTATAGTGTCCTTAAAACTCTAAGAAACCCCGGACTGCACTCAACACGCGAGCAGGCAAGGGCGTATTTCCAAAAGCAACTCCAAAGCCTCCGGTGGGAGCAAAGGCGCAAAGACGCTGTGATCCTGCTTCAAAAACACTCTCGTTCAATCCAACTCGTTGGTGTCACTGTCGTCGTCGGGGTATTATCATACTGGGTGATGAAACGGGACCCTGACACGATCAAGTACCTCTGGCGCTTCCTCGGGCCATTGAGGACTACATTTGGAATATGATTGAGAGATGGCGCTCTCGCTGTATATTACTTAGCGATGTCCATGTATATTTGTTTAAGCATTCGCCATATATAATCTCATAGAATTATTCAATATTCTTTACCCAAATATTCACAAAACCCGTCTCTTCCATCGAGAGAATTGGTGATATGTATTACGTAATCAGTGCGTTGCGATAAGATCGTCCAAGCTGTCTTCTTCAGTCGTCATTCCGCAGGCATCAACATCAAACATCGCAGTGTTTCTTACAACATAATCACGAAAAATGGCCAATCGAGGCTACGACGCGGTAGTGGACGTTGACGCTGAGGTACATGTCATTCTTTTTTCAGGTATATACCAGTATCAGGCCCTTTCAAAGCTGACCGAGTATTCATGAACAGGGTGACCTTGGTCATACAGATCTTCAAGAAGACCTCGAATTCCACTCCTCAAGTATGTTGCATCTCTTTCCAAGATATCTTTTCCATCATCCATGCGGCTCGGTTAGTGTGAGAAGTTTATTCAATATAACTGACCCCGCTGTTGGTGTATAGATTTTGATGAGACGCCTCGCAATGCCAAATCTCATCCAGATTCATCCCCTTTCCTCGGCGGCTCATCATCTCGACAAGCCGGTTCACCAGGAGCTACAGCTGCGATTGCGAAGATCTGGAGTATAGCATTTTACAGTCGATATTTTGATGTTGATACAACAGAGGTATTCCGACGATGCGCCTCAACTCTCTACCCGAGATCGAACTTCCTCGATGTGCTTGATGGCAACCCAGATTTATACGGACCATTTTGGATTGCTACAACCGTCGTAGTTATCCTATTCCTTACCGGTACTGTCTCTCAATACCTAGCTAGAAAAGGCGACCATCATTTCGAGTACGATTTCCGCCTTCTGTCTGGGGCTGCGGGACTTATATACGGTTATACTTTCGTCCTACCAGTTGCCCTATGGGGAGCATTACGCTGGTTTGGCAGCTCAAGCGCAGATTTGATTGAGTGCTGGGCACTCTACGGATATGCAAATTTGATCTGGATTGCTGTCGCGCTGGTGAGCTGGAGCCCACTTACCGCGCTGAATTGGGCCCTTGTTGGGGTCGGATTTGGATGGACAGTCTTCTTCTTGCTGAGGAACCTTTATCCGGTCCTGAGCGCAACGGACGTGAAAACTAGCAAAATACTCCTGATAGTGGTGATTGTGTTGCATGCTGCCCTGGCAATCGCCATCAAAGTCTTGTTCTTCGCGTAAGTTAAACCCCCTGGATTTCATGTTCATCCTAAATTACGGGAATAATGGCTAACTATATTTGCTTCATCTTAGCCATGGAAGTTACGCAAAGAAGAAGCATGACGACGACGACGACAAACACGACAAGCACGATAAGGGTGATAAGCATGACGACAAAGACAAAGACAAGAACTCGAGGTTCTTCTAAACTTCAAGGATTCCCATTACGTTTATTGGCTCTTCATACCGGATGAGCTTCCCCTGCAACATTAATTAAGATGTCCTTTCTGAGCGTCTTTCGAATAGTGTATTATTTTTTATTCACTTGTATTCCTCCAACATCCCCATAGACTGGTTTTCCGTAGGTCAGCGTGACCGGTGTGACTTTGAAATGCTAAATAGCGCTGGGTATTACCAAATCTAGGGAGACCTTTTTTAATTGGAAATGTAAATAAATAACATATGGCCTCTTCTTCCTTTGAATGGCGTCATTATGTCATGTTCACCCAAGTAAAACACCAGCCCACATCCTCTGACGGAACCACGTAACATAAAAGCACAAGTTTACTTCAGCTTCTTCTTTGGTCGGAGTTGGTTTGTGTGTCCGCACTTCTTCTTTCTGCAGTTGGTGGCACGTGGAGGGAGACGGGCCTAATCGAAATAAAAGAGATGACAGTTAGTCGCGTATTCATGTGCCTACAGCACTGGGGTGTAGCGGTTAAGAAATGGTTCAGGTTTTGTGTCCACGTACATAGCACTTTCGGCAGATCATCTTGTCGCAGTTGAACTTGGAGGCGAGGGCCTTGAGGGAAGGCTCGATAATACCACCGGGGAGGTCGAGGACAAGGTGAAGGGTGGACTCCTATACAGATTCCGATCGAGTTAGACATCATCCTTCCCATTCCGTCATATCATCGAAAGCGCATCGACAACACCGTCTTCCCCGCGGCTTATCATGCATACCTTCTGGATGCCATATTCGCTCAATGGGAATTCGTCCCGGATGTGCTTTCCACCGAAGACATATCGCTGCTCATCGACGGAAACGGCCTCTCTGTCGAAAACCTGGGTCTTGATGGCGGAGATGGTGTCGGTTGGCTCTGCGTTCAGAGTGAGAGTGTTCCCACTCAGGTTCTTGACGAAGCTATCGGTCGCAACGGAAAGGGTCACATAGTCAGCCTCGCGCCTCCAAAAATACAGCCCGACGCTCGTCTCTTCAAATTCTCGATCGTATGTAGAGGGATGCTGGGGAGTTGGGTACGGGTTCAACCTACATCTGCACTACAACACAGAGAAAAGAAGTATACGTTAGAAATCATCCAAACGGGTCACGCAGTTTATCACGAAAGATAACTTACTGTTGGCAGTGAATCTGTCGCTGTTTTGCTTCGTGGTTTGCCGATAACTTCGTCGACGTTCAAGATGGCGTCAAGATTTGATGTGTTCGCTTAGCCCGTGGGTGCAGATACCCTAAGCCCTACTCTTCGTGCTGACTAAGCGGTCCAGTTGAGGCGATCAAGACAACAACAACATGATATACGATGGAAGATGGCGATTGATATATTCAACCGTTAACTACTGCTAAGTATACGCGGTAGTCATGCTGGTTTAATTTGGATCTACTTATAAATTTGACTAGCATACTGGATTTTATCTGTGCATTCAGTCATTCATTCTCGGCTTTCTACTTTTGACCTTCTGACCTTATGCTCCGTTTGATAGACAGCAAGAACCAGGGTTTCCATGGACACGCCGATGGTTTTTGCAGCAGTGTCATAGAAAATCTTTGCGTTATCCGGGAGCTGGTTCACATAACGAAAACGCAAATAATCGCTGCCTGGCCTAGGCACGGGCTTCATAAGACGCCCCGCCTCTTCTTCAGTAATAATCCTTCTAACTCGTAAGTTGGATAAGACAGTTCGCAGCTTTTCGATGACCGCTTCCTCGTCACTTTGTTTTGCTTGACTATTATCTTCCCCGTTACTCACCCTTGAGGTTGGAAACATATCCGCGAAGGGGTTGAAGCCTCTTCCCTCTATGGCTCAGAGTCAGCATAACTAGCTCTTATAGACTGAATGACCAAGTCAAGATCAACTTTACCTTTATCAGCAATCCATAGCTTATCATACCAGTCCATGTATTCGTCTAGTTGTTGCTGCGTCATCGTCATTGCATCCTCTTCCGTAGCTTGTATTGCAGCACTGTTGGTGAGAAAGCCTTGAGATTTTCCCCTATTGTCAAACGAGGTTTGAGATTCTGCCCATTTCACCCAATCGATCACTTGGACGGCAGGGTCATTTGATGTACGTGGATATCGTTTGATACTATCAAATGGGAACAGGAGCTTTGTGGCGACGACAACAAGGCTCATCAGCTGTACTTCTGGTATGTATATCGACCGAAATTTTCCAGTTGTAGCTTTCGGAAATGTATATGTAAAGTTCACACGTTTCATAAGCTGTTTGACAGCAGAGAATAGCTCGACTATAAGGCTGGTTAACAACCGGGATATCTAGCCCACTCTTACCACACGATTTGCACACTTACTAGGTAAAGAGAGCTGTTTAATGTATGAGAAAAGAAGCAAAGACGAGTTAACGGCTGGGAATTCGACCCTGAAATCACGGTGATATAACATCACTAAATCCGCGACGGCGCGGTGAAATTGATCACCAGTGGGGATGTTCTGCAGTAATCGTTAGCCATTATATCTATATAGGTCTTTAGACAGCGGGGATTAGGTACCTTTGTGTCTAGAGCAAGATGGTAAATCGCCGGGAGACGGTCCTTCATCGCTGGCGGTATGAACCGAAGAGGCCTTAGAAACGGGACTTCATCTTCAGTAATCCACCTAGCAGTTTCAGTGGTCAGTTACATTCAAATTCTGTTTCCATATCCCGGGTTAAACGTAGATATACTTACTTTTGCACATATCCAACGCTCACCGGGAGCCGGAGTAGCAGTATACCCAGGTAACAGAGGGCCAGCGAGTCTATTACTCGTGGTGAAGTACTGAGCTTTCGCTTGTGATATCGATGTTCCTCTTTATCAATCTCGTTTGATGCCCCAGTCTGAGAGCTGAAGAGCTGAGTAGTGTTGTCGTCATCTTCTTCAACATATATATCATCTCTTCCTTTATATATTTTGTCAAGTCGAAGAATCCACAGGTCCTTTACAATTCCCTATAATCGCCATTAGTAAATTGATACATTTCATTCTAGGGGAGGACTAGACACTCTACCTCAAGCTCGGAGGGAAACCCCTTAACATGAACCAGGGCGTAGCATTGTTTCCAAAGTAGCAGCTGATAGACTTCCAGGAACAGTTTGTATGCATCACTCCCATGATAAGCTTTTGCAGACTCGCATTAGCAAAAGTGGTGAAACCGGCCGCATGGGGGTTGAGCGTATGACTGGCTCTGGTCTTGCAGGTCTTACTTTTAGATCTTCGTTCGGTCTGTACTTTCTTTCGTCGAACAGTTCTTCCTTGGGCGCCAAAGTTTTCGTCATCTACAATGACCTCCCGACCCTGCAGACGCAAGTAAGTATGACTGGGATTGACGTGATTGGGCCGGGTTCTTCTATATTTACCTCCTGTTGGTGCCCTTGTCGACAAAACCACAGCCCGTTTTCTATGTAGTAACGGATTTCGCGACAACCATCCTGTCCACAAATACCGCGTGCAGGCCCTTCCATTAGGCATCCTTTTTATGCATCACTCTGGAATATTTGCATAAGGCCTCATATAAAATGCCCAGGTTGCTCGGTTAAGTTACCCTGGTCCGCGTTGCCACACCCACAAAAAAAATAAAAAGCGATGATTTATATTTGGTGGCACGTGAGGAAATGCGAAAGGCGATGTATAAACAAAACAGCCTGTAAAATTGAAATGTAGAACAGAGGACCTAGCTGCCCAGAATAACATTGTTTACATCGTATATCTTTTCATTCGTCATTATTCTGTCATTTGGAAGTGCTAGATATAAAAAGGGCCCACTTGTATACTAGAAAAAGATAGCCCAGAAAAAGCTACTAGGACCTAGGCGACTATTCTGCCATTGCGGGATGCGGACAAAAAACTTGGAAGAGGGGGTTCTCCGAAGATGCTTGACGCCCGCGTAGGTGATTTAACGGACGGCTTATGGACACATAATTCTAGCAAGAGCGGGTAGAACAGAGTAAAGTATTGAATCGGAGTTAGTCGTACTGACTTAAGTACGAATGGCTGCTTCCTTCACGTCCATAGCGAGCTCTTCGCCCATGGCGGCCAAGACAACGACGTCTATAAAAGTTAGAGGAGGGGAGTCTGATACATGTAGATACGTATGGGTGTGTAAGGGAGTACATACTGACGTCCTTCTCGTCGACCTTGAAGAGCTTCGTAATCTTCTCACCGACCTCACCATCAGGGAGCTTAACATCATCCTTGGCGGTCCCGTCGTCGGACATCAAGTTGAGGAATCCATCGTCGGAGATATCGAGCTACCAGCACATTAGTATATTGAATGGCCTCCCCCCCTGGTATAACAAATATAGCCGTATAAGATGACTTACCAACTGGTACTCCTGGCGCCTGACGTTGGGGACATCCATGTTGTGGGTGGAGGGAGAGAGATCCTCAAGCTTCTTGCCGGTGAAGATATCGATGGCAACCAAGTGGACTTTGGCGTGACCGTGCTTCCCAGTCTTGGAGGTGGTCATCTCGACAATCTTGCAGGGGCGGCCCTTGATGACGACGTGACCGTTCTTCCTCAAGGCAGAACACTGCATGGGGAAGGTCGCGGAGGCACCGGCATCGGCGCTCTCGAAGGTGACATTGTGCTGTACAGAGTTAGTCAAATGGCCTTGAAATGTATTTTTGATGATTTAAAGATGAATATTAGGGGCCAACGCCTCGGGTGCGGGGAAGAGGCTCAGGAAAGGTGGGATGGTATACCTGCTCGTCGTCGGCCATGGTGTCAGATCTCGAGTGAGTAGAGTACAAGTTAGACGGAAGATTGAGAGGAAGGGAGGCCGACAAGAGTGCGCGATATGGGAAGAGATGTTGATGCGAGGGTGGGGAGTGAAACGCAAGTTGAAGTCGGGTCAGAATTTAATGCCTTTACTTAAGCCCACCTACGGAAAAAAAAATATTTCTTGGGTGGGGTTGGACGCACTTAGATGCTTCGGGCATGTTTGGCTTGTTTGCGCTAAACCGCGTCTTTGGGTAGTGTCGTCGACCGTAGTTACTTCTAGAGCTTCATTTGGAAGAAAGAGACGACGACGACGACGACGGCGTTGACGTTTACGAGGTTTGAACACACGATCCCCCCGGAGAACATGCGCATGTGAGCACTGTCGGATGCAGACTTGCATCGGGGCGAGGCGTCCTTGATCGAAGATGTGGCCAGATAGATTGGCTGCGAGTCAGGAAGGCCCTGGAGCCTCCACACCGTCCAGCCGTCCATACTCCCCTGCGCGACGACCGTCACAGCTCTCTGGAGCTAATAAGCCAGGCCAACAGGCCTTCAGCCCTCGTTCGTCGTCGCTGTCGTTCTCGCCATCCCCGAATGCCTCCACCAGCTCGCTCCCCGGGACCGTACGAGCGACGAACGGACTGTCCAGACTGTCCCCGTCAGCCATGAGGAACCAAAGCTTCCCCGACCCGGTAGAAGTTTTAAACGGCATTATAGGCCAGCGGCGTGCCCGTTCCGGCTCTGATGATGAGGCGATCCTACCACTGGAGAAGCCGGATGTCCTTTCGGAGACTATCGAGTTTGGCGAGCTAAGTCTGGCGGAATTTGCCCATCGGACAGAGACTCAGCCGACTCGTCCGGACCGTAGTCATGGGCTGCAGTCCATTGAACAGTGTGAGACCTGTACGGATGACAATTCACAGCCTATCCCATGTTAATATTTGGATGTATATAGATGAGAGAGATCGAAGTAGATTTGAAGAGCTTCACAATTCGATATCAGTATGTTATATCTTCCTTTACATCTCTTGGCCGAAATCAGACCCTAACAAGGTATCTTCGTTATTCAGGGCTGCGACGACGTGTTGAAATCGGTTGAATCATACCTCACGAAGTTCCAGACTGAACTTGGTGCTATATCCTCGAAGATCGAGTCTCTACAGTCCCGCTCATTCCGCCTGAGCTCACAACTCGAAAACAGAAAGAATGTCGAACGGATTCTTGGCCCATCTGTCGAGAAAATAAGTGTATCGCCACATACAGTCCGGTTGATATCAGACCGTCCTATCGACCAAGATTGGATCAAGGCTCTTACTGAGCTTGACACCCTCTCTTCTAGTATCAAGGCAAACGGAACTACTCCTGAGAATATTAAGGCCATTGAAGACGTCAGGCCCTTGTTGACAAATTTGGAGGAAAAGGTATGAATCTATAACCGGAAGATTTTATAGAGAATATCACTAATTTAGAGCATAAGGCTGTGGAGCGAATTCGAGACTACCTCGTCACGCAGATAAAAGCCATTCGATCCCCGAACATGAATGCTCAGGTTATCCAACAACAGTCTCTACTTAAATATAAGGATTTATATGCTTATCTTTCCGCTCACCACCCGACATTATCCGAGGAAATAACACAAGCATATGTCAATACAATGAGATGGTACTACCTCTCGAACTTTACACGATACTCCCAGGCTCTTGACAACTTGAAGCTTTATTCCGTCGATCGCAATGATCTCCTTGGAGGTGATGCATCTTCACAAAGGACAGGTAAGATATTAATCTATCCCCCCTGAGGCTTCTAATTCGATAAATTAATGTACTATACAGCCCACGGTGGTTCAGGCGGCCGCAGCCCTGCCCTTGCAGCCCATGATCCACTGGCTTTAGGCCGCCGTATGGATATACTGAAGACAAATTCTCCCGCGGCGCTCTCCTCTTATCTTGCAGAGGAAGATAAATCCTCGCACGGGTTGGAGGTTGTCTTCAGAAATTTCAATCTTGCATTGATCGATAATATCTCCGCCGAATACTCGTTTATGGCCGAGATGTTCGCATCTAAAACAATACACTATGCGTCACAAAAAGTGGTGGAGATCTTTGACCCTACCTTATCTTCTGGGCAGGCGCTAACGAAGAAGCTAATTGAAAATACAACTGATTGTATCGGAATCCTTCTCTGTGTCAGACTCAACCAGCAATTCGCATTCGAATTGCAGCGCCGGAAAGTTCCTGTGGCGGATCCTTATATCAACGGTATCAACATGCAGCTATGGCCTCGGTTTCAGATGATTATGGACCTGCATTTTGAATCATTGAAGAGGATATCATCTGCCTCAGCTAGAAGCAGTCTTTCGGTACTCACGTTGACATCAGGTGACGCCCAATCATCTGCACCGCATTTCCTTACTCAGAGATTCGGACAATTCCTACACAGCATCTTAACTCTATGCAATGAAGCTGGGGATGACGAGCCCATTTCCAACAGCCTGGGCAGATTGGTGAATGAGTTTGATGCCCTTCTTACCAAGCTAAGCAAGAGCAGCGGCGATACGAAGAGACGAGAGCGGTTCCTCTTCAACAATTATTCTTTAATACTTACTATTATCAGCGTACGTATCTTTCTTAAGTACTATATCGTTACTTAGCTCTACTAACCCGCTTTCTAGGACACGAAGGGAAAGTTAGCAAACGACCAGAAACAGGTACGTTCACTATATCAAGCTCATTGTGTCCCAGTTTACTAACCACCCCTTAGCATTTTGAGCCGTTCGTGAAGGGACCAGGAAGCCGTCGATAGCTAAAAACCACCCACACGGCCCCATCCAGGAATTTCTAACTTTGTCTGCAATCTCAGATTTCTTTTCTTTTAATGCTCTCGGATATGGAGCAACCTGTACTGGCGCATTGGTGGCCTTTAGATAGATACTTGGCTGATAGGATAAGCACCGGCGCCTAACTGGCGTATCATTAATTTATTTACTTATATTTCTAACATACTCGTTACATTTTATCACCTAAAACATGTAGCTCGTCGATATATCTAGATGAACGCAAGCCACGATTCCAGGCCTGCCCCTGCCCCTTTGCATGGATGCAGGCGCAGCCCCAGTTAAAACAAATAGGCCGATTGCCGAAACGCCGACGTCCAATTGAGTTTGTGGCATTAATCTCCACCTCTGGAGTTGGGCAACCACACGATCAAGGAGTATATACGGGGTAGCTTATCTCTCATTCGCTCCTCTAACAGAGTCAAAGACTGATATATCATATAATAAAAGCCTTGGGCCAAAGGAAGAAGAGACAACACGTTGTTTAGAAAGGCCGTCCATCATCAACGACGTCAGCCAGACGATGTTCGCACGACCAGCGCTTTCAAGACCACTGGTTAGACATCGACTGTTCTCGAGTAGCAGCAATCTACATGCAGACTTCACACATGCAGTAGGTATCCTCGGTCCTTTTTACTCTATATTTCTAACCAGCCCTATTGTGGCGGGGAAAAAACCCGAGTCTAGGCTGACAACGCTACGATAGGTATTAGGAGCAGGAGTCGTTGGATTAGCGGTTGCTCGCCAGCTTGCAGCCCGGGAAGGGGCATCAACTATTCTAGTTGAAAGAAACGCAGCGGTGGGAACTGAGACTAGCAGTCGAAACTCGGAGGTTAGAATCAGGCTCTTCACAAGCTCTTATTTTTCTCCTATGGTTATCATAGAAACCAGAAACGGAAATAAAACTGACATAGCATCTAGGTCATCCATGCTGGTCTATACTACGGGGTGGATTCGTTAAAAACGAAGCTATGCATTGAAGGGAAAGAAATGCTTTACGATCTCTGCGAGAAGCAAAACATTCCATATCGAAACACAAAGAAGTGGATTGTAGCGCAAGACGAAGAACAATGGAAAGAATGCATAAAGGTCTTCCTCCATGCTCGAGAAATAGACGTCCCCATTCGCTTTGTCACTGCCGAAGAGGCGAAAAGAAGAGAGCCTGATGTTCGGGCAGAAGCAGGGATCTTAGAAAGCCCTACGACAGGAATAGTGGATGTTCATTCACTTATGTCCTATTTACATGGCGATTACGAGGAAAGAGGCGGGGACTGCGTGTTATTGACGAACGTTTATAAAATCGAACCTCTAAAAAATGGTGGTGGCTATGAGATATTCACCACGTCCGGGGAGAAGAAGGAAGAGAAATCATCATTTACAGCAGAGACTGTTATTAATTGCGCAGGGCACTTTGCTTGCAGTATAAACAACATGGTTTTACCCCCGGAAAGACATCGCACGCCATACTTCGCCAAAGGAACATATTTTTCATATACAGCATCATCACCGAAACCCTCGACCTTGCTATACCCAGCTCCCCGACCAAGCTATGGCGGGTTAGGCACGCACCTTACTTTGGATATGGCAGGCAGGATCAGGTTTGGCCCTGATGTTGAATGGGTTGACAATGCAGAAGACCTAACCCCAAGTCCAAAACGCCTGAAGGATGCTTTAAAGGAGATCCAGGCATACTTACCTGGGGTGAAGCTGGACGCGCTAGGTCTTGATTATTGTGGCATCAGACCAAAGTTAGTGAATGGTGGATCCGTCTCCTCTGGGAAAGGCTTTCAGGACTTCGTAATTCAGAAAGAAGAGGGGTTTCCTGGCTTTATAAACTTGCTTGGTATAGAAAGTCCTGGTCTGACTAGTTCGTTGGCGATTGCAAAGAGGGTGGAGGGCCTTTTATACGGATAAATATACCCACGGAATAGGTATATGTGCTCTGAAAGTTCAAATATAATTCCTAAACGCTATATTTTGAACTAATAGAGACTGTGAATGAGCTCAAACACTGCCATAGTAATGTTAGTGTTTTTCCCGTTAGTATTGATAGAGGAGGAGGCTTGCGTACATGCGGGTAGGTTTGGGTCTTTTTTATCGTCTTTCAACGCCCGTAAGGCTATGCTATCAGCATCATCAGGTTTCACTGAAAACTATCATTTGGTAAACAACAATTAGCCTCAATAAATTCAATACTTGGTTATACAAGTGATCTTCAGTAATAAGCCGAAAAAAAGGGTATTGGTTACTTCGGTTAACGTAGATTTCAGCCCCAGGCTGTCTACCATCTTGCCAATAGCATCCCCGACGGCGTTGGCATCCTTCGAATCATCGCCAGAGCAAGACAATCCAATAAACGGCAATATCTTCGCAATCTGACGTGCCTCTTCTGGGTTATTGGCAGCTTTGAAATGTATCGTTTTCGCCAGAGTTATGCATGATGTTATTCCATGCGGGATTGCATATGTAGCCCCAATAACGTGCCCGATCGTATGACTTAGTCCCATGCCTGCTGTGAAGAAGAATGGAGGAAGGGCAGAATATGCGGCTATTTGTAGCTCCTGACGGATCTTTGGGTCTTGGGGGTTCTTCTTGCACAATGGAAGAAGCTTGAATATTTCCTGGATAGCAGTTCGACATACCCGTTTCGTGGGCACTTCAGCTGCCTGAGGGTGATATTGGAGTTCGACAGCATGATCAATTGCACGGACCTGGAAAACGGATCAGAATAGAGTATTTGGCTAAAGGATTTATTGCTCTTGTGTGAAGTTTCAAGCTTATACTTACGGCGGAGCTTAGCCATAGTCGTGGTGGGGTATGTAGTGTGATATCGGCATCATAGATGATTGCTGCCACGTTTGAGAGAACCGCTTAGCTTTTCTCTTGGAATATTTATATATCATATCAAGGGAAATTTACCTTTGGGGGCCATCTCAGGGTCCAAAATAGCAACCTTATGTCCTTCCTCGCTGGTATATCCCGCAGCCAGCGTGTTCTCCGCAACACTCAGAGTGGTTGGAAGGGCGATGATGGGAATCCATGACCCCGTGTGTTTATGTATATGATATGAGACAGCTTTGGCAGCATCTATAGGTGATCCTCCCCCAACAGCTACAATGACGTTTGCAGCCGACTGTTTGATTTGTGCTACAGCCGATTCAATATCCGCGACGGGTCTATACTCGGTCAGTTTGTGAAAGTAAAAAGGCCTCCCCCGATGATACGAGACGTACGCATGTTGACGGACTCCAGCGTATGTACCGGCGTGTGAGTCTGCCAAAAGGCCTTCAAGCTCTTTGATAACAGGTGTCTTCTCATTCAACGATTTCCCAGTGATAATGAATGCTTTGGACCCTCCTAGTTCAGCCACCACTTTTGACAATGAGTTTCGACTTCCTGATCATGATTTTCAGCCTGTTAGCTATTCCCACATTGCTTAAAATGGGCTGTGAATTTGCAAAATGAAGTGGTTCCGTTTACCTTGTCCGTATATCATACACTTAACAGGCAGCGTAAGATGCGCCCCCCTCAGCTCGCTATCGATGGCATGGAAAGAAGCTGCAAAATCCATCTTGATAGTATCCTGAACAGTACATATATCATATACAGTAGATTAGATATGGATATGTTCTAATATATGTATTATACTCGGACGTTGTAATCCATGTGTAGTTGGAGGGGTGTATATAGGTACCTATGTTATGACGACATCGAACTCTAGTTAGATGCGAAACCACGTAGATGCTAATAACCTGTGCCAATTAGCATAGAGCGAAGGAAATGTTTCATAGAAGTATAATACACGCCTTCCTAGAGGCTAGAAGAGAGAAAATGAAATGTTAAGATCAACCTCAGTTAATGTAGAAAACCTCAAGGTATGTAATAGAAAATAGAGATTAAAGTATACCGGTTAATAGATATCAAACTTGTATAGTATGCTCGAATGAACCGCCTGCGGGCTACATACCCTTCCTTGGTAACGGGTGTCAGTGTTTTGACTCGGCTGCTGTCCTGATCTCAGTCAAAGAAGGAAAGGTGCTTGAGACCAGCATACCGAGAGATGAAAACACAACGAGATATGAAGAAAGACGAGAAGAAGAAGCACAGAATGCCCCCAGCGCCGTAAGTAAATATTAACTTTTTTTGAATTGGCCTTTCCTTTCCATTCCCATACTTTTTTTTTCCTTTTCGTTTCTTTGTGTTGGCTGTTCACAATTTGCAAAAGATACCAAACAAATTATGCCGCTGGGTTTGCAGGGAACCTTAACAAGCGTTGCTACCACATTCCACATTCTAACGGGATCAAAAAGATGAAAGAAATAAAACCTAGGCGAATAGGGAATCAAACATGGGTGAATAAAACAAAAAAAGGCAGAAGAACTCCTGAGGAAGAGGGAAGGGACGACATGGAGACATAAAGGGGTGGTGCGGTGGTAAGAGGAGTAAAAAAAAGGGAGAAAGGTAAGGGATATCTTCGTTACCAGGAAGGAGAAAATGAAACGTAACTTTTTCCCGCTTCCCACGTCAAACCTTAGCCAGCTACAACCGAAACTTGGAGGGGGGAAAACAGGACTGGATGAACGCAGTGGTAGGAGGGCATAAGTGCCGGAGGGAGAGAGGGAGGGAGAAGGGCGTTAACGTAAAAAAAAGAAAAATAGAAACAAAGGATGAGTATTCGTAAGACATGCCAAGCTGAGGAACCACAATCAAAAAACGTTCCTCCGCAATTAAAACCGTTTCACGCATTATTTAAGACTTAGTCTCTTCCGTCGCAGTGGCTTTGCCAACCTCTGGCTGGGAAGCTTCACCTGTGGGAGCATCGGTCTTGTTCTTGACGTACTCGTCATAGACGGTAAGGGCCTCGTCAACCTTGGCTCTGAGAGCAGCTTCGTCATCGACACTATAGTTAAGTAAGGCGTTAGTTTGTCTAGAGCGAGAGAAGGGGGAAATGTGGAATAGTTGGGGTTCAAACTTACAGGCCAATCAATTCTGAGTTCTCCATCTCCAAAAGCATACCGGTGATCTTTCCGGCGAGCTCAGGCTGCTGAGCAAGAACCTTGGGGTAGATGGCTTCACCGAGCATCTGTTTCTGTTGAGCTTCAGGGGCAGCGTTGAAGACTTGGAGATTAATGGTGCTGGGGCCAGCGGTTTCATCGCGTGGAATAGCACCTTGTCCTGGAACGCCTTGACCACGGCCGCCTGGGCCTGGTCGACCGCCTTGCTGCATGGGCATGTTACGGCCCTGGGTGAAACCTGGTCCACCTGGTCCACGCATAGGTGGGGCATTGCCGGCGGTTGGTGGCATACCTTGCATAGGGCCCTGTCCGCGACCGCCTCCGCGACCAAACGACTGAACCTGAGCCATCTGTGGGTAGTTTAGACCGTTAGGCATTCCGGCGGCGCCTTGCATGGCACCCATTGGAAGACCCTGGCCAGCCATGGCAAAGTTTGGAGGAAGTGGCTGGTTGGGGTTAATACCACGACCGCCTTGCTGTCCTGGGAACTGGGCGAATTGGCCTGGGCGACCACCGGGCATTCCAGGCATGACCATACCGGCTTGGCCAGCGAACTGCATTCCACCACGCTGGGCAGCGCCGGGAAGGAAGCCTTGCTGGCCAGGGGCACCGTAGAAGACTGCAGGTTGCATAAACTATAAAAAAAAATTAAGCATTAGTAGCCATTTAGCATATATTGAGGATCCAGAGATACTCACAGGTTGTGCCATTCCGGCAGCGGCAGCAACTTGTTGCTGGCGGATGGTGTTTCTGGCCTGGATGCTGGCCTCGAGCTAATAGATATTAGTAAATGACTTGTTCCTATCAACACCTAGAAGGGTTGACCTTACCTGACTCTTGCGAACATCCTTGCGTTGGGCCAAAGCAACGTAAAGTGGCTTACCGTGAACCATACGCTGGTTCATTTCGGTGACGGCCTTGGAGGCTTCATCTGGGTTGCTGAAGCAAACGAAACCAAAGCCCTTGCTCTTTCCGAGGTGCTTCTTCTCGGACTTGGTACCCTCAGTCTTTCCTTCGGTCTTGTCATCAGACTTCTCCTCGGATTTTTCCTGGGTCTTGTCTTCCGACTTTTCTTCAGTCTTCTCGGACTTCTCTGCAGATTCTGGCTCCTTTTCCTTGTCGGCTTCCTTGTCCTTTTCAGCCTCAGAGGAAACACCAGACTCAACGTTGGTCTCGCGCATGACCTTGGCGGATGTGATGTTGCCGTAGCCGCTGAAAAGCTCACGGAGCTTCTCATCATCAATGTCATCAGACAAGTTCTTGATGTAGAGGTTAACACCCTGGTACTTGGACGCTTTCTCGATACGAGCAGCCTCGTATTGCTTTCGGAGCTCTTCTTCACGCTCATGCTTCTTCTGTGCACGACCAACATAAAGCTTCTGGCCCTTCAAATCATATTCGTTCAAACCCTCAACGGCGGCGGAGGCAGCCTCGTGGTCAGCAAAGTTAACGAATCCGAATCCGCGGCTCTTGCCGGTATCATTGTCACGGCTGAGAGTAGCGGAGGTGATGTCACCGTACTTCTCAAAGAGCGCACGGAATTCCTCATCGGTGACATCCTGCTCGACGTTCTTGACGTAGATGTTGGTGAAGTTTGCCTTCATCTCCTCGAACTTGCTCTGACGGTCCTTCTTGGCGATATGGTGTCCAACAAATACCTTCTTCTCGTTCAACAACATGCCGTTGACGTGCTTGATGGCATTGGTGGCGGCCTCGGCGGTCTCGTAGTGGACGAATCCGTATCCCTTGGAGTTACCATACTCATCCTGAGCGACTTTGCAAGAAAGAATGTTTCCGAAAGCAGCAAAGGTATCGTGAAGGGCCTTGTTGTCAATGGCGGTATCAAGGTTCTTGATGAAGACGTTGCCCTGGCCAGTTTTGCGAAGAGCAGGGTCACGCTGAGACCACATGATACGGCATGGACGGCCTTTGATCAGGGTGTAGTTGAGGTCCTCGAGGGCGCGCTCTCCATCAGCGGTGTTGTTGTAGTTCACGTAGGCGTAACCAAGGGATCGTCTGGTAACGGCATCACGGCAAACACGAATCGACGCGACTTGTCCGATGGAGGAGAAGAGCTCGTAGAGCATAGCCTCGGTGACGGAGGGGTCCAGCTCACCTACATACAACGAGGCAGAGTGCGGCTGTGAGGTGGTAGGAGTCGTGGCGGAGGTCTCGCCAGCAGCTTCTGGGACCACATCGGTGTTGACAGCGGTGCCGTTGGTAGGGGCCTCGGTGGGAGCCTCAACCTGGTCCGCGGGGACGTTGGTCGCGGTCTCTGCAGCAGACATATTTTCTGATGTTTTTTCTGGTTTTTTTGTGATTTTTTGAATACTGGTCGCTTGTAATCTGTGTTTTTTCCGTCAAGGGCAAAAGGTCAGCACAAGCCAGCTTGAAAGATAAGCTCAAAGGAGGGGCACCGCGACAATTCTCCAGGGGGCAGATGTATCGAGGAAGCAAGCAGAGATCAAGTGTGATGGACGTGGCAGGGCGAAACGGAAGGCGAGAGGCGAGCGAGGTCGAGTGGGAGGATGTTGGGGCAAGTGTGCGGTGTGCAGGTTCAGAGCCCAAACCCACCAGCGGCTCTCTCACGGTTCTCTCGTTTGCGGGCGGTCAAGGCCAATGGCAATGCAGTCACAGGCGCGAGGAATGCGATATCCGATGATTTCTTGTGTGTTTGAGGGTGCAAGACTGGCGAGAAATGGCGAAGCAGAGAGGACTCACCAGGCGAACCTCAAAGAGGTGATGCTTGATATTTTTCAGGCTTTACGAGTAGTTTTCTGAAAGGGGAAGGGGGCAAAAGAAAGAAAACACTCGAGAGTGTTTCAGAAGACGGATAGATCACAGCCTGAGGAGCACAAGATTGTGTGGTGAGGAGTGGTTGATATGTGGATGTGCGAGAAGTGAGAGGAGGAAAAAGAAAGCAAGGTGGTTAGGTTGGAGGTTTTTCACACACTTTTGCAGCTGCAAAACAATTTTTTTTTTTTTCAATATCGGCTGACTAAGCATGTCGCTGAAAATTCTACACGGAGTAAATAGGGGATGTCACCAAGATCACTGACACAGGTGGTGGCCTTTGGACGCATAGTGAGGTTTTTGACAGATAGCCGTTTTATCACTACTTGAGAATCAGGATATAACCATCTAATAGGGGTCTTTTTATAATAATTAATAGTACCCTCTGAAGAGGGATATAGATTGCTTAAGATAGATCTTAGACTATGAGGTCTTCCCTTATACTTGTCCAAGGGCTATAATTGAAATTTAGGATATTTTTGCTATATTTACAATTCACCAGCTTAGTCATTATCACATGATTTTATTTTCCTTGGAAGGAGTTAGTCAGCGAGAACACATTTCCCTTATGAGGTCATCAACTTTTTCAACCAAAAATTTTTCGTTTTACTTAAAGAGTCATTCGTCTTCCTTCTCAACCATCTAACCCGTTTACTGCGACTAGACAATATCTACTACTACCTCTCTTTCGCCCTCAAAGGCTGCTACCAGTGTCAAGATTACGACGATGTCCTCTCAGCCAACTAAACCTCCTACGAATTCTACCATATCCCCAAAACCCCAGCCAAAGCGAGACGCAAAGTTTCTAGCACAACTCGATTTTGACTCTATACAAGCTCATTTTAATGATATGAGTAAGGAGGAACACGATGCACTTGCTAAAGAGCTTGGCCATAGTAGTAGGCTACCTTTTTAACTTCTCTTTCTATAGATGGTTTAACTAACCTATTTTATAAGCCTCTAAAGGCCCTTCGATTCCGTATGATGATGGCGGCGATATTGCCTATGAGGAAGAATTAATGCTGTCAACCCCAGACCTCAGTTCTGACAAGAACGCCCGTTAAGGAAGGAGGGACGGGATTACTGTGTGCTCTCCGCTTTGCTCACTTTACAATGTCCTTGCCTTCTACCATAACGCTTTCTTCTCCTGCTAGTCATGCAATGCTGTCTACTCGCCTCCTCTTCACAGTACCGGTCCAAAGTCTACCGTACTGCGCCCCCCGTTTACCATACCGCGCATTTATCCGATTTGATTATTCGACAGCTGTGTACGGACCATTGGCATCCTCCACCAACACCACCGCCGTTTTCCACGAGTACTTGTTCTCCCTTAACACGTCTCGACTGCCATATACCCGGCCGGAACTCTACCGTACAACCTTTTTCTCCACCTGTAAGCATTCTCTCTTCATTTCTTCCTCCCTTGCATCTTCTGTCAACTTATTGTAGTCTACTAATACTAGCGCTACATGATCTAGGATGGACGCAAATGCGATATATGCGAAAGTATGGGAGGAGTCAGCTTACACATCGTTTTTTATGCTCCACTTCTTAATAGAAATCTCAAATCGATCCTGGGCTGATTTTGTTGTCTGTGGGACTTGCGATTATTCTATACTACAACATGCGCTCGATAACGTTGATCCCTCTAGATTTGCCTCATTGTGGAATAACGGCGATGGATTGTGCACGTCGTTCGCAATATATGTTTGTGAGTGTATAGAGGAGGCCGACTTTATCTTTGAAAATAGTCTAGAGGGAAACCATCGCGCTGCATCGAGTCCCAGTGGTCTTATAAAGAAACTGAAAATTGCAGCGAATATTGCTACGGCAAAAGAGAGAGTGGATACCCTTGAGCGACAAGACCCTAGAACTATCATATGCCAAACAGAACTAAGTATGGTAGACGATATTGATGCTACGGCAAAGGAGGATGAGAAATATACAAAGCAGTTTCTCAGGGAAATAGAGCGCCTGTCTGACAAGCTTGAAACCGAATGGGTTTTTGAGAAAGAACGCATCTCACAACAGGTTTTGCAGGAAAATAGCTAATTAAAGAAAGAAAAGAGAACCATTCGAACCAAGCCGATGAGATTAAAAGACTGGAAACCTACTGGAATATATGGTAACAGCAAAAAAGTACTAAAAAGTACTGGGAGGTTTACTCAACTAAAATATTCCCTGAGGAAGTATCTCTTACTCCTAAAGAGATAATAGTACTTTATAGTAAAAGGGCATTTCAGAAGGCGCAATTCTGGAAAGAAAAAAAAACAAGAGTACCAAAGCTTATCAGAAAACGGGAAGAAGAATTATATTCTTTCTATTGAAAAGAAATTCGAAAAGTTACTTCAAGAACTTCAGGACTCTGAAAGAAAGGCCTGGGAGGAAGTAAATGCCGACGAAGAGGCAGTAAAGCTTGGTCTCGGCGATGAGGAGTTTCTACAGCTTTTAAAAACTCCAATTTCTCAAAGGGAAATATGGATGATTGACCATGAGAAAAGACTACAACTACTTCCCCCTGTTGAACGCTTATGACATAAACTCCAAAGAGAATTTCGACAGTTTACGGTACCTATACCAAAGTGGCCAGAAGCTGAGGAGTAATAAGACTAGACGTATGCTGATAGTGGACGGGTATCTACAGAGCTCGGCTAGGTCTATGAGTGTCATAGGCTAAACGGTACAATTGTAGTCTATCAGGATGCCTACAGGATCTCCGCAGGGATGGAGAAACAGACAGAAACAAAGACGGAGACGCAGGGCAAGGGTACATTGAGCAAACAAGACAGACAAACGTCCAGACACCGTAGCCATGCTATAAACGACGCTCTTATCAAAATAGACAGATCAGAATGCGGGATCTATAATTCACGATATTCTGTGGTAGGCCACTGCTAATGACATGCGGAAGAATCATGAATCAGCTGAGGTCAAACCCAGCTCCCGAGTTCACGGCATACATCAGCTTCTCCCGGAGCGTATGTGCATTTGAATACCGGGGAAGTTTCAGGAGATTAGCACAGGTGCTGGCGCTAGGCAGTCGCTCCTCGTCAGAGCTAGAGTCTCGAATGCTAAATCTAGGATTCAAGTGACTGAATCCCAGCAGCGGAGCGCGTGGCGTCGAGGTAACGAACTTCAGGACCTTTTGCCTGTCTTCATTGGGCATGGCCTTCAGTACTTCCCAGAATATCTTTATGGTCGGATGGTCCTGTTGGTCATCTCCCAATACATAAACACCGCTGTACACTGTGTTGCGGCGGAGGTCGTCGACGTCGATCTCAATGGCGTCCCCTCCGACAAGACGTTGCAGCTCGCCTTGGTTGAACATGGATAGCCATGATGGCTGGATGATTTGGCCTAGGCCCTGGAGAAAGGCGTTTGTTTGAAGGTAGGGCTGTAGTTGAAGGCGATGACGGGCAATGTATGAGATGTACACCAGCCTGTTTTGATTCGTGACGGGGATATTAGAGCCACCAGGCTTCAATTCACGGGTTATTGTTTCCGTTTTATAGCCGCCTTCATAGTCTAGCACGCGGACTGTGTCGGTCACTGTAAAATTCAGAGCAAAATCCTCCACGTTTCCAGGGTAATTCTTGAGTTGCAGCTACATCAAATGTTAGTTGTTAAACTAAAGAAAAAAAATAATAGTAGAATGAATGGAGCTTACCAAGCCTTGATACAAGCCTTTATCCAAATCCTGGACATCGTTTAGATTTGCCCGATAAGAAGACTCCCTTGAAGCTGAGCCCGCACCCCCAGTAAGAGCCCATTTTAGCAAAAAGAACCCAGCAAAACTGACATCCACGAGGATGCCTTCATAAAGACATTTGCCAATAATGCGTCCCAAGAACTCATATTCTTGCAACACGTCTCGTATATGTTCATTCCAGTGTGTACTCCGTTCAGCAACCCCAATTGCACGAAGGTGAGACTTCAGCTGCTCAATCGACGAAGGATTTGGATAGAGTAAATGCTCATCATTCTCAACAAACATGCTTCGGAATTCAGTTGGGTTAAAGGCATCACTTATGACGCTTGTCAGGAACTCCTTGGCGACACCACCGCCATCGATTCCGGCTTCTATGGTATCGAACTTGTCGATAAATGTAATTTGAATCGGTTCCTTGAACGCTTCCCCGAGCGAGTAGAAAGACTCAAACGCATCCCGAAATACGCTCTCTCGTCGAATATTCGCGTGGTGTTTACTTAGGAGATCTCGTGCCCCGAAACCGTCATCGTTAAGACTAGTAGCACCCTGGGCGATGGATAGCCTCCACGAATCGGGGTCCACATACCCATTCCTCCTTCGTATCTGATCTCGATATATGAACTCCCGGAATATTTGGACTCTCGTCGTGAATGGGATAGAGAAGGGCATGTTTCGGAGGATCTCCAACCGGGGTGCCACGGCTTCTAATTCCTTTCGCCTGGACGCTTGCAGTTGTCGCCTCCTTAATATTTCCATCCGGCGGAGGTTTTGCTCTCTGCCGGTTCCCACCAGCCCTAATGATGATTGAAGGGCATCCTCAATAGCCTCATCCTCTGGTTCACTCTCATCATCATCATCTTGTAGCTGATGTCTGTTTTCTTCCTCTGCCACCACTGCAGGAATGAACCCTGTCATGTCAAACCGGTTAGTCATGAGCCAGTGACCATCGGGTAAAAATCTGCGCCGTGAGCTGTAAATCCAGTTAGCTCTAACGTCCTCTAAACCTTCTAATATTGTGACTGTAGGATAGACTTACTCTCGCTCATGTATCATCCGCAATAATCCAGTAACGAGCCCCTTAAAATAATGCAGAGGGATTCCGGTTGCTCCGCCCAAATCCTTACTTTGAGGCTTGCGTGGAGCTGGTGGAATGATTTCACGCGGGCCAGATACACTGAAGTAATCACGCATCTCGAACGTTTTATCAGTCTCTGCAGCCGTCAACTCAGACGAATTCCAGTAAAGTGTGAAAGCAAGATTTGTCAAAAATATCGTCAACTCTTTGATATCCTCTAGGGCGAGTGCGCTTTCTTTCGTCCAGGATGTATATTTGTTAGTGCTGGCTCCTGAAAAGAACTCGTCGTCATCCAGAACTTTGAGAAGGAACGTGTAAAGCTCAAGAAATATGAGTATAACAGTCCACTGCTGTTCCTGGTCGTTCCATCGTTGTTGAACCTGCTCATTCTCGTCATTGCCAGGGGGGAGAAGCATAGCTAGGACACCATGAGGGTTCTTCGAAACATTGAGATACACCTCAGTTGTCCTCGCTGCATACCAAAAATACTTTATTGCAGGTAGCTTGGAAGCAGTCGAAGTTGTGTCCTCGTATATCGAAGCAGAACCGAGGTAGAGCCACATGCGTATTTCATCTCCTCGCTTGGGGAATATCCTTAGTAGGGTGAGGGCATAAGTGGCAAGACTCTTTGCGTCGTCTTCCCCTGTCTGCTGTATATCATTCCCTACCACCTCTCCTTTCCCAGCTAGCGACAATAAATGCGTAATGCTATTTTGGTTGATCAATGTCAATATCTCGCTTCTTACAAATGGCGGTAACGGTTTCAGTTCCTGAGAAGGTTGACTGTCTCGGAAATCGTCTAGATCAAGCCGTTGGGAGATGTATGTTGCGGCAGAGCTCAAGAGCAAAGAGACGACCTTCACAAAAAGTACCTCTGGCGTCTGGTTTATGGCCTGGCCCCCTAGCGCATGCCTGTGGAAATAAATGAAATATGCTAGAAGCCAGATTCGAGGCTCAACCTGCTCTGCATGGGTAAAGGACTGTGAGGGTAGGATATTGGTACTTATAACGGATGCTAATAGCTTATAGTTCACTTGTGCGGCGAGATCATTAATGGTCCCTAGGTGGTCCTGAAGAAAAGGGATTGTAAGGTATGTCCGGGCAAACCACTCGTATACAACTAGCGTTTCCGAAGTGATAGGTTGTAAGAGGGCGAGAATAGCTTCCACGAGACGGTCTCGGGTGAAGTTCGTCGTGCTTGAATCCAGGGTCAGCTTTGCCATGACATCATAGTATTTACGAGCTTGCCGCGCCATCTGCTTCGGTATCAGCCTTGTGAGAAAGACCAGTAGCTGCAGCAGGTCGTCTATTGAGTAGGATATCGAGTTGGACCGGCTGGTAGCTTTCAGAATATCCAGCGCTACCATCATGAGACGGGAAAGTATGGCCGTCCATTCTCCCTCTGTCGACAGCGATGTGGTCTCCACCGTCCGCTGAAGGCATTTAGAAAAGTATCCCAGCCTGGCAGCATCTTCCTGACTCGTCGTCTGGATAAACTGCAAGAGAAGCCGTAGCTGCTTTGCGCACTCTAAGCTACTAGAGTACGCAGTGCCTTGTATCTCAGCGGCCGGTCGATACCCTATCCCTCTAGCTCTCTCGTGCTCATCCCACTCTTCCCGCCAAATACTCCAGGTTATCTTTCGGCTCCTATATCCTCGCCAGGTCCTCTGGATCGTCTGGCTCGAGTTTAGGCGATCCCTTTCCAGCTGCCGTTGGGCTCTCTCGTGCTGTGCAATGGCAAGTGTTGCCTGCGAGCCATGTCCAGAGGGGTGTTGACGTTTTGGAGAAGCGCCGGAAAAGAGGTTCGTGGAGCGGGTCGAGAGGTTGACCTGTCGAGGCCGACGAGTACTGCCTGTAAACGCTGGAAACATGGCTTTGGAGGCGTCAAGGTAAGGAGTTGAGTTGCGACTGTTTACTCCGTACAGCTCGGTCAGCGAGATAGCATCGTGTGTGGGGAGACTAGTTAGGCAGTGAGCTGTCCAAACAACAGCCTGGTCGCGCGGCCAGCGAGCCTCTGCAGAGGGTTGGCCACGAGTATATCTATTGCGCGCCGGTCAGTCAAGTCATGATATCTTTCCCCGGCTGCTCCTTGAAGATAGATGCTGTGTAGAGGTAACTCCCGATGCCGCGATCTTTTATATGCTCGGTCTTGTTGATGTTCCGAGATTTGTTCGGCGCAGCTTCACCATTTATCGCCACACCCAAGGTGTTGCTTAATAACACCGCGAGTCGGTTTATATCTAGAGGTTTCTACGGTTTAGGATATGTCGTCTGAGGATGGAGTTGGGCACGAAAGGGGATGTCTGTAGTTATCAGCTATCATTCGAAACCCGCTTCTCTAGCTGTATATACATAATCATAAGCCCAAAACGCCCTAAAGATCCCATAAACTCCGAGTATAGTGCTCCGCCATTTGTTCGGCTGAGGGAGTGTCGCCGAAAGATACATGTACTGTACAGTGTCCAAGTTGGCATTGTGTTGCTGTCCGCCAGCACGAAATGCTCTAATTCAGGTTTTGACTGCCGACGAAGCGAGACAAAACGCAGCCTGAGTCAAAGGTAGGAAGTTACTCCTTCTCGCTCTTGGTGGTTTGCGTCTCGGTTGGTTCTTCTGCATTGATTTCCTCCTGACGCAGTCTCAGCTCGTCAACCTCGGCGTCGTTCTCTTCAGTCCACTCCTTCAAGAAATCCTTGCCGGTGTATCCTCGAGGGTATGTGGCTTCTTTATCTCCGTGATCAATGGTTTTGGTGTATAGCGTCCTCGTCGGTTCCATGCGTTTCGTCACGAAAGGGGTGAGCTGGTCCTGGTCAGCTTCATGTCTGCGAATGTCCATCCGTGGGGGATCGAACTGACCTTGAATTCTGCAAGCCCCTCTGGCACCACGTAGGTGCGGACCTTCTCCCAGTCGATGATGTATATTCCCTTCTTGCGGCCGAAATGTCCCATCGAACCAGTCCTGTTACCCTTGTAGTAACCAGGACCGATCTGCTTCGTGGTCAACCGGAGGCGACCCTGCATGCATTGTGTCGGTCTGAACATGGCTAAATTGGAGACAGCGGATGGCGTGTATATTAAACCAGAGTCTCTCCCCTGCCCACGGTGCTTCTTGTCGAGTTAACTTGTCAATGAAACTGCAGCTTTCAACTATGTGTTCAATCTCCCTTGAAGGGAAGTTTTTTTTTGGTTCTTTAGCAACGAAAGCTCCAGCCAATCAGCGCGCGGTATTTTCACACCTAAAAAAGTGCCGCGGACCCACTAAAAAAATATCTATGATAGAAACAATCTTGATAAGTTTAAGAAGACGATTTGTATCTACAGCTCGGCATTCTGCAGTCACCGGCTGTTTTCGCAACAATGGCGGGACGAAGATCGAATATCCTTAAGCCGCAGGAGAAGCGGGCAAAACCTGCGGCGAAGAGGCGGCCGAAAAACAACTTAAATGCGCTGGCTACAGCAGAGAAACAATATCCCACAAAGACAAAAATGCGAAGACACCGGCTCGGCGACGACGAACTCAGCCAGCCTACCCGAAAGCGCGGGATGGACGGTGACGATGACGAGGATGAGGACGCCGGCCGGTCGAAACGACCACGAAGAGGGCTAGACCAGGACGGATCGGACGTCGATGGAGGTAGCGACAGCGACGGCAATGAGTGGAGGATAGGGGCAGTCGATAGTGATAACGACAGTGATATTGACAGTGATGAGGCTATGGGTGAGAGTGACGAAGAAAAATTCGAAGGCTTTACGTTCCGCGGCAGTTCGACAATGCAGAAAAAGGGCAAGAAGCCTGCAAAGGTTCAGAAGCGTAAAGCTGACGTTGAGCTATCTGAAGGTGGGGAGGACGATCTATTGAATGAAGAGTTTGATGGCTTCTCGGATGAAGAGGAGGAAGATGAGGAAGATGATGATCTTGGGGAGGATGCTGTGGACCTTGCAACAGCGTGGGATATGAATGAGGAGGAATCTGAAGCAGAGGCTCCCAAAAAATCCTCGAAGGGCAAAAAGAGCAAAGCCGACGCTATGTCTGAAGATGATGAAGACCGTTCATCAGCCGAATCAGGCGATGAGGACGAGGACGAGGATGAGGATGGGGATGACGCGGAGTCTGACACGTCTGAGCTATCCATATCCGACAATGAAGGAGAGACGAAGCAAGGTCTCACCAAGCTCCAAAGATTTGTGACTTCTTTGGGCCAGAATGCTGGTTCAGTTACTGCTACAAGGCCGAAGACAGCTGTTCCTGGAGGAGATCCTACAGAATTTGGCTTAGCCCCAAGTCGAAAGCTTACAGTGGCAGATTTGATGCCCAGTATATCAGACTCTCGCATGAAGGGCGCACTGAAGCATATTGACAACGACCCATCTTCTACGACAAATAATACCGGGATTCCTGGAAAACTAGATGTTCCTCTTGCAAAACGACAACAGGATCGCCTTGATCGAGCTGCTGCTTACGAGAAAAGTAAAGAAACGCTGGCTAGGTGGATAGAAACCGTCAAATCCAATAGGCGGGCTGAACATCTCTCTTTCCCTCTTGCGGAGCCGGATGCGCTGCAGCCTTCTAAAGTCGTGGACTCCAAGCCTCGAACCGATCTCGAAACTACCATTCAAAATATACTGGTGGAGAGCGGGTTAGCAGACTCGAAGAATGGAACCGCAGAGGATAAAATACAGGAATTCGAGGAGCTCCAAGCGAAGAAAATTTCTCTTGAAGAGATCCAGGCTCGTCGTGCAGAACTCCGGAAACAAAGAGACTTGTTATTCCGCGAAGAAATTCGGTCAAAGAGAATCAAGAAGATCAAGAGCAAGGCTTATCGCCGTGTCCATCGAAAAGAGCGAGAGCGGCTGGAGAAGACGGAACAGGAAGCACTTGCAGCCGCGGGGGTGGATATGGACGAAGAAGATCGAGAGCGTAACGATAGGTTACGCGCAGAAGCTAGGATGGGCTCAAAACACAAAGATAGCAAATGGGCTAAGAGTCTCAAGCAGACAGGTCGAACGGCGTGGGACGAAGAGGCCAGAACGGAGATGGCGGATCTGGCAAGAAGGGAAGAAGAGCTGCAAAAGCGAATTCAAGGGAAACGCGTTGTCGACGAAGACGATGAGTACCTATCGTCGAGCTCTGAGGGTGATGATGAGAGCGGATCGGAAATCGAAGGGTTTAAACTGCGAGAAAAGATTGACAAGCTCAATGGCGACGAAAAGGAGGCTACTAAAGAATCAGGACCATATTCCGGCTTACTCTCTATGAAGTTTATGCAGAACGCCGACGCAGCACGAAAAGAATCAAACGATCGCGAGCTGAGACAAATTAAACGCCAGCTCAATGGTGAAAAGTCTGCATCGGAAGAAGAGATACAAGAAGAGGCTGGTCGCCAAAAGTTCGGCAAACAGGTCACAAAAGCATCAAATACGCTCCCTTCGAAGTCTTCACATGACCGCGAGGCCAGCAATGATGAGGCACTTGAGGCTTCCGGTTCAGAATCCGATATCGAAATTCGCGTCAACTCCGAGTCGAAGCAGAAGCCCAAGGCGAAATCATCCTTGAAGAAAAAACGCCATAACCTGGATGCCACAAAACAATCTACGGAAGATGAGGGGGAGAATCCCTGGCTTACAGAGACGTCCAAGAAGCCGCGGTCGAAAAAAGGAGCTGTCAATGCTACCGCAGAAGTTAGCTTAATTGACAATTCTGGGTCAATTATTCCTCTAGAAACCGATCAGCGGGGCTCTAAATCAAAGCGTCAAGGCGGTTCAGGAAAAGCGGCCGTTCAGCATGTTAACGATGATGAGCGGTCTGAGGATGAGGATGAATCCAGCGTGCCCGTCCTCCTTAAAAATGAGGAGTTGATCAAGAGGGCGTTCGCCGGCGATGAAGTGCTACAGACGTTCAATAGCGAGAAAAAGCAAACCATCAAAGAAGAAGATGACAAGGTGGTAGAAGACACGCTGCCTGGATGGGGAAGCTGGGCTGGAGCAGGACTCAGCCGAGCAGACAAGAAGCGGGTTAAACGGACGTTCACCACCATCGAGGGAATCAGCGCTGAAAAGCGAAAGGACGCAAAACTTGACCGAGTTATCATTAACGAAAAACAGGTGAAAAAGGTAAGTTGCACTCCACACACACACACTCACACATACACATTTTCCACACATTTTCCACGCACATTTTCCACACACATTTTCCACACACATTCCCCCCACACACCAATCATTAAGATGTGATTAAAGGTGTAAAAAAAAATTAGTCTGACTGGTCCTCTCCACTAGAACAACAAGTATCTCGCTTCCCAGCTCCCACATCCGTTTGAATCCAGGCAGCAGTACGAGCGGTCCTTGCGACTACCCATTGGCCCTGAGTGGACGACCAAGTCAACCTTCCAAACCGCAACGAAGCCTCGCGTGATGATTAAACAGGGTGTTATCAAACCAATCCAACGGCCCGCATTGTAAATATTATTATACTCAGCTCCGGGATTTGGAGATCTTTTTGATCCCGTCCCTTGTCCTGGCCTGTGACGATCTCCTTTGAGCAATAATAAATGAATAATCGACATGTTCACCTATCTACTACAATTATTATGCAAGCAATATCTATGTTTAGATCCCTTACAGATCCGTGGGAGTTCACACAGCATAGGGCTCCGTAACCCCCTAACCCTCCCGGCTTGCAACAAAGTAGTACTAGACACGGATCTTCCCTGACATTAGCACACCGCATCAGACATCTCTGGGACGCCGCAACGTCTGCCAGAAAACGTCATATCCAGCCTGACGATGCCGCCCTCGAATAAGAGGGAGGATGATACTGCTATGTACCCTGTATAGAACAGGCGCTCTTCTGTGTAACCCGCCTTCGGGCAACCGTGGTGTAGGAGACCACTCGGTGACCCTATCAGCTGATGCTCTTCGATCTATCCTGGAGTTGTTTGCGGCAAGAGATCAAACCGCAGAGGGTGGCGTCCCCATCTCCAACCCGTCTGGCCATGGAGAAGATGATCCAGCAGCGCGATGGGACCTCGAGATCGATTATCCCTTCGCATGTGCTCATGTCGATCGTGTTTTGACTGACCATTGATTGGAATTTCAATGCTGACCGACGGCCCTTGGTACTTGGCAGGTTCCAACCACTGACGGTGTGAGCGGTTTGCCAGGCCGAAACTCTGGCCAAGATAGACAGCATCTTGACCCGATGTCGATGAGACTCGTCGCCGGGGGATTCTACGATGAAGACATGGGTTTGTCCATCCACGGGCTTGCAGCGATGTTTCCAGGAACCCAAGTGGGGGATCTCTGGTTCATCCTGTTAGCACGGAAACTAGCTACGGCGGATGACGAAGGGCCAGGATTCTATATTCGCCCTGACCCTGCGTCTTTTTCTACCTATATAAATCAGCCACTGTGCGAAAAGGCTCTTGATATTCCAGTATCACAAGGCTTGCAGTCAATCTATTTAGCTCCCGCTCACTAAAGCGCCTTTCACTGGGGAAAACTGGGCTCCCCGTTGCGGCTTCCCGATCTCCGTTTATCCGCCAGTGCTTTTAAAGAGATCAGCCGTGAACGATATATAGACCGCTATAACGCATCTTCCACGAATCTTCTTCCCCCGTCCCGCCCCTCTCTGCTCCTTTTCCACATGTCACGATAGGTATCGACGGTTGCCACGTTTATTCTAATAGAGAATAGGTAAGTTCTAGCTCATCCGGGTCATCGATGTGTGACATGCCTTGCATATCTAACTCAGATGAGCCGCCTTCCCTCTGCTTATTTCCTATACCACTACACATCCACGGCTATTTACTCTTTATCATCCGTACGTCTGAATACGGCCGTGTCATTCCCCGAGGCTCGACTCCCGTTCAGGCTGCCCCTCCCTTTCCCCGTCTCTACCACCTGACGTTGTACTCTGATACCCTTTCTTCCTTCTCTATTCCAATGAAATCGTCAAGGAGCATTTTTTACACCGTACCCACATGGCTCGTGTGCCATTTTCTCCCCATGCGTGGGCTACATCTGCTCTGTGGCGAGGTCATTTATGGAGTTTTATCTTCTATCCCCAGACCAGATGAACAATTTGCTCCATCCACACATCGGCGGTAGCCTTAATCTTTGCAATTTAGATGGGGTTTGCTTCTGGGACTTCTTCATGATGCCGTGGTATATCAAGGGGCCCAACTGCTCTATTTCTTCCTGTCTTTTTTTTGTGGCTGCATCATTCCTTTCATTCTTCTCCGTGTCTGGCTATTTTTCCAACAATATCTTTTTCCCCCCTACCCACTATGAAATCCCCAACTACGTTGCCAGGCGTGGCAGCGCTAGTGTCCCTGCTGGCGTGTCAGGGTGCACATGCCGCTCCGTTCCCTATTGATGCTAATTTGGCCTGTAACGATGAGCAGGGTACACCTACTAGGCCTCAGCCTATTGTACATAAGAACGTACGTGGATTGGATAGCAACGGGGTAAGTTGTCAATACTCATGGTCCAAATATACCCTCTATGTTTGATGCTAAAATGTCTGAACTCAGCACTTGTACTCGCCACCAGATCCCCAAGGACACGCTACTGTTTTTCCGTTTCCTACAGATATCTCTTACATAACCTTCCACGAACGGCCAGGTGCTGTTCATCCCCCATATCCTCATTTAGACATCCCTGAGGTTGGGTTTAAGGCAGAAAAATCTAGCTGTTGGTATCGGAACAAGCCTTGCGCAGGAATACCCCATATACCCGTTCCCGAAATGTTCGATTTTTTGAAAAAATGGACCCCAATTCCACACCGACACCGCTCGACGCCTACCAAAGTGGTAGCAGGTCGTAATTACGATAACTCTACTGGCACTGGCCCTACCACGTCGATTGCACCAGAACCAACAGCCATGTCCGGCCAAGATATCTTCCAACCGATCGCAAAGGATCCTATTCCCGCAAATATCAAGTCAAGGGGTGATCATCCAGTGAAGGCTAACCACATTGTAAGGCCCGTAGATAACCCAAATACTTGTCAAACACATATTAACTCTTTCAAAGGAAAATTATTCTGGCCCAATCTCAACGAATAAATTTTATGCAAATTTCTTCCTTGGTAATCAGAATTCTTACACCTTTACGCACCCTTATTCTCTTGGCTGGGCAAAAGGAGATAAAAATGCGTCCAGCTATGGTATGTCCATATCTCACGTGGAACCTAGCCAAAGAGCGGATGGAGAGCCCAATAACTCTATTCCCGGAAACCCGATTAGATATTATATTAACCCCGTTGGTATTAAATCTATCATCATCTCTGCCTCTGAACTCAAGGACTCAACTACGCTGTCAGTTTCGAAGCCCAAAGCATTTTCGGCAGAAACTATCCTACGTCCTAAGGCGGGAGCTACCGAAAGCATTACTTTCCCCTTGGTTCAAGGCATGGGATTCATTACCGGTATTTACAACAATCTACAGCCTGCCATTCAGTCAGCCGTCCTATTCAGAAAATTAGAACCAGCTGGATCCCCACAGGGTGGTATCTTCAAGTACAAGATCACATTGGAAGATGACAAGAACTGGCTACTTTATGTTATCCCCGAAAATGGCTCAGATCCAAAAATGAAGCTTGAGAACAACAAGCTTATCAGCGGTCCTACCGGTTTCAAGGGTGTTATCCAAGTGGCTAAGAACCCATCTAGCAGTGAGGGTGAGGGTATCTATGACAAGTCTGCAGGTTCCTATGCAACAAACGTCAAAATCACCGGTTCAGTTTCGGGTGATGCCAAAGGTACCTACAAGCTTGCATTCCAGAAGGCAGGAAAGGGCGGATCCCTTGTGATGTATGCTCTACCACATCTTGTGGAGTCGTTTGATGATGCTACAAAGAATACCGTGAAAAACATGAAGCTGAGCACCACTACCAAGGGCATGGCCACGGCATGTGTTGGAGATTCGTGGACAATGGTTGAGAGCAACCTCCCACTTTCAATGGACTTTTCACCTTGGAAGGCTGGCGCCGGTTCGCAGTCTACTCTTTCTGAGGCAGTGAAGAACACAATCAAATCTATTGCTGGAAATGAGTTGTCCCAGGACATGGGACCCCAGACCAACCTCAACAGCATGTACTTCAGCGGTAAGGGTCTTAACAAGTTTGCCGGTGCCATTTACACCATTTCTGAACTTGTGGGAGACAAGGGCTTGGCCGCGGGACCCCTCAATGGCCTGAAAGCCGCCTTTGCCCGTTTTGTCGAGAATAAACAACAAATCCCCCTGGTCTACGATACTGTTTGGAAAGGTGTCGTTTCCTCTGGAACTTATCAGAGCGGAGACATTGGTCTTGACTTTGGAAACACTCTCTACAATGACCACCATTTCCACTATGGTTACTTTATCCTATCCGCGGCTATCATTGGAAAATTAGACCCTGCATGGCTTGATGCCAACAAGGCTTACGTGAACATGCTTGTTCGGGATTCTGGCAACTCCGTCGACAATGATGAATTATTTCCTTTCTCTCGCGCCTTTGACTGGTTCCAAGGCCATTCCTGGGCTAAGGGACTGTTTGAATCTTCTGATGGCAAGGACCAGGAATCCACTTCCGAAGATACCATGTATGCGTATGCTATCAAAATGTGGGGAAAGACCACGGGTGATAAGAGCATGGAAGCTCGAGGAAACTTGATGCTTGGTATCCTTGCAAGATCTTTGAACAACTACTTCTTGATGAAGAGTGACAACGTCAATCAGCCAAAGAACTTCATTGGCAACAAAGTCACCGGAATTGTAAGTCTTGAACTGTTCAATGCAAATCCGGGAGGATATAAAATGCTAACCAAACTTTGATCTAGATGTTCGAAAACAAGATTGATCACACCACTTATTTCGGAGCAAACCTCGAATATATTCAGGCGTAAGTTAACTAATTATACATTCACTTTCAAGGCGTCTTAGTCACTAACACTCTCGATTTCAGAATCCATATGCTTCCACTCCTTCCAAACTCTGCTTACACCCGAAGCGCAGAATTCGTCAAAGAAGAGTGGGATGCAATGTTTGCATCTGGTGCAGCCGCCCCTGCAGAGAAAGTAACAGGAGGCTGGAAGGGAGTTCTCTATGCGAACCTGGCCTTGATTGACCCCGAAGCTTCCTGGAAATACTTCGCTCAGCCAAACTTGGATCTTTCTACAATTGATGGTGGTGCGAGCCGTATATGGTATCTTGCCTATGCAGCCGGTAAGCTACCTACCCTATACTACCCATTATGTCCTGGTACGATCTCTAACGATTCACTCTTCTAGGTCTCGGTGGTGGACCAAGATGATATGCTACGCATATCGGTTCAACTAACTGAACTTATTTCCAATTTGTTTTTCCTACTACGCTTACTTTACAAAGGAATTTTCTGTTTGAATTGATAAACTAGAACCACCCCCAGATTTTTATGGGGGTAGTCTCTAAATATACCCACAGGATATACACGTTCTTCCATTTATCTATGAGGCAAGATGCACCTCATGCACCTCGGGACCCTTTCTTTCGAGCATGTTTTTAGCTCTATTCAATGACTCTCGTTAAAACACTATACATGATGACAATATGAATGATATGACATACCTTTGGTTAAACTGTTTTTTATATATATTACCCGAACTTTTCACTCAATGATATAGGTATATTTGTTAAGTCTCTCGGATGATGTAGCGGGAACGAGTAGATGGTTTCCATCCTTTCTAAGTTACATAACCTCCCCAGTTGCCCTTTCCCAAGGAGGTGACAATACAGAGTAAACCTTTAGGAAAAGTAGACATATATGTTGACATTTTCGTACGGAAAGTGCGATGTAAAAGAGTGATAATCTTCGTGTTTATTTGAGATATCATCGAACTCGTAACCCTATGGCAGACATAAGATGCGGACTTTATAGTACCAAAGTTATCACGGCATTTTTATTAATTCAAACTGCATTCTTGTTAGATAACATTATCCCAAGCTTATGAGCGTGGCCTCCGATTAGCACTATCAACTCACGGGCCAGAGTCTGGAATAAGAAGAGACAGATTACCAGGATGCCAACGATGAGAGACGCCCTACCGCCCATCGCCGCGCCACAGCCGGCATTTGAATCAAGCATTCATAAACCCACTCATCCTTCAAGCCCCAAGCGGCGCAACAGACACCAGCTCGGTTCAAGTGAACAATATCTTAGCAAACCGGAAGACGAATACAACCCCATGGCCACCCAGCCAGGATCGATAACACCGCCTTTGTACGCCAAACTGTCCACATCTTCCAACAACGAGAATGTCCAGCATAGCCCACGGGGATGGGGGGCCCGGAGATATCCATCACACGATCTCGAAAGCGGCACGAGCGGAAGTGATACCATTGTCTCTCAAGGATCCAAGCATAGCAAGTCCCTACCCGTTGTTGACGATCGCTATTTTCAGCGCCATAACACTAGGCCTCGAATTGGGCGCTGGAAGAGATCTGAGATGAGATATCGTCGCTGGCTAGATGGTATGACGCAGCGACGCAGAACAAAGCTGGTCTTCCAAGTCATGTTGGCAGGAATGATCGTGGGTATTTTTTTGGGACTGGCATTTGGAATTTCAGATGATTAGCTTTGGCAATCAATAACTATCAACGCGAGGCTTGGAGCAAGTTTTGGTGCATTCGGATGATGAATTCCATATCTGGGATTTTTCATCCAGGAACTATAGCAACTTGTATTTTTATGTAGCCTTCTATAGGCGTTTGCAATCGATAGGCTGGACGCGTTGCATGGTCTCCCAATTATGGAATAAAAGAGACACTTCTTTATCAAACACTCCTCTGCCAATATCAAACCAGGTTCGTCTTCTCAAATATCCAGTTGGAACTTGAATTATCGAGTTCTAGGTCCCGTGATGCTCGGTATGGAAAAAGGATTATACGTAATCAATACCACGTGACCAAGGCCTGGCATAAAATATTTTTTCACCACACAAAATTCTTTCTCTTTTTCTTCTTCTTCTTCTCTCCAGTATCAAAAAAGCTAACAGAACCAGCCACGACCGTCATTTATCAAAACTATAACCCCAAAGTGACGTGTTGCCATAGAATCTGGTTGTACTAGATTCTTCAGGTTCTGGAGAGTATTAATCCTCGATAGGAAGTTTCTCTCCCGTTGTGTCTTCTTTATTGAGGGCGATGGGAGAGGAATGCTGATGACGGGAGACATTCATTCATTGTTTATCATATTCATTTTCGCGTATACTATTTGTCGTGCTAGCTCTACGCGTTGTATGTTAGGAAATGGAGGCATGGTCCGGGCCTATTCGGTGATCATAGAAATCAATGCTACTTAATTTACGTATTCAGTTGAGATCTGTTATTTCTTCCTGCTACCGATACATGAACGCCGGCCGGCCGCTGCATCGCGAATTGGCTTGTTCAACGATGTTGCCTTGCCGGCGCTGGACACATCGGCTCTACTGCACGTTAATGCTTCCCACCAACCCCGGTGCGTAGACGTTTGATATCCGATGCGACAACGGTCAAGGTTGCTATGAAGGACATTTTAACCGACCCATGTCACCAATCAAGAAACCGACGACAGGTTCAAAGTTAGGCGCCGCCCCCTACTTCCTTCGAGCATGGGCACATCACCCTAAAATGTCGTGGCATGCACGAAGCAACGCTAATAATCCAACAATTACCTTTAATGGCATCCTGCCCGGCCCAAAAGGGACATGACATTCAACCTTGGCTTCTCAAGGGAGTTAGTGCAAGGCTACGGTCAGAGTAGTGAGAAACATCACTGGCTGGCGTCCGCTGAGCCTGTTGGCTGGTAACAACAATGACAAATTGAGGTTATCTGATCGCCACGGATAATTGACTGCGCTAGGCAAAGGCGGCATTTTTATATATATTGAATGTACGGAGTATATGCAACCTGTACCATTCGAGTGGGGTCCGTCCGATTTGGAAACCCATTCTTTTAAAAAGACTGATGCCGATTGCGCCAGACGAATCGAAGTATTGGATCACCCACACTATACACCAAACTTCTTCCTACTTGATATCCAGCTTTAACCGAAAAGAGAAGTGGCTTCTTAGTCTTGGGTGGTGGGGGTTGCACTAGACGATTCTGGACATATATGCTTGCTTGCCTTGCGTCTCGGATCCTTCGTGAAGTTAATGGATAATGGTGCTTGCAGCCCTCGAAGGTTGGAGGCGCACACCATGTGCAAACGCCACTTCTATCATTTAACTGGTATGGAAGAGACACCGGCTGCTGAACACCACTTCCCAAGGCGCATATCAGAATGGAATTGGTGTCCGAGCCATATTAGCCCGGTGAATGTGGACGGGGCTAAAGATTATGTGTGCAACGGGCCGTCACATGGAGCCAGCATGAAGTAACGAGATATGGAAATGTCAAGCGGACAACGGTTTTAATTCACCATTGACGTTGGAAGTGGATATATCCGGATGCATGGATATACGGCACGTCCGTAGAGGATCTGACGTGGTCAAATGAAAAGGGACAGGCAACCGATGATATCTTCGTGTGGGCCGGGATAAATCTCTGTAGCCGCTCGAACCATGGAGACCGGAATCAGTGCTTCCAGTTAATGGTTGCCGAACAAACCTGATTGGCGTGAGCTGAAGGCACAGATAATGAAAGCCAACAGGACCAAAAGTATAACCAACGGGGAACTGGAGGAACATCCACCTGAGTCCAAATATGGCATACATCTGAGCGCTAAATGCGAGGCAACATCAACTCAGAGTAGCAGGTTGGGTTAGATCTCGTAACAATAACGGTGCGGTAGTCGTTGCTTCGCATAACACGACCTAAAGAGGGAAAGTCTTAACCGATTGGGAATAACCTGTCCATCGGCCGGAGGCTACAGCAAACAAACAGCTCCTTTGGGTCCAAGAGCAGGTTGGCTGCGCCGCAATATCTCGAAAATCGACATTCCGGCGAACAAACCTCTTCTCTGCATTTCGTAAACTAGCGCTGGGCTGAGAATGCTGGCCGCATCAGGCAAGGAATATGTTTGCCTCTGCATATTGCATGCTGCCCAATGAGATGCACCGACATCCCCTACCATATCCTCTATGATATTTCAGGAGATACTTTTCTACAAAGGTATCTCCTGGAAGTTGCCATTCTGGCCAGCGTAACGCTGAAGAATCGCGAGATGAAGCACGACGGCCCATAAGTAATGAAACAAAGGAGCTCTATGCATGCCATAAAGTTTTGAGAATGGTCCAGTTCGATATAAACAGAGCAGGCAATACCACATGGCGGTAGCTTAAGTAGTGTGAAGATTTCCTATTTGGGACAAGAAGGGTGGCAGCTGGCCAATCTGAGAGTAGAGATTTGTCGCCGTGATGGAACCGTTTCCTGCATATACCCGCCGAAGAATGACATGCATCTCACTGAACCATGCCAGAAGCCAGACAGTTACCGCCGTCAAAGGGGGTGAGATGACCGGGGCGAGTATCGTTGCTGGAGTGACGCCGGATTGCCGCCGGGGTGGAACTGACGGTGCTGTCGCGCGCGAAGGCGTCAGGCTGTCAAGTACCAACCAGCAGCGATGCTGAAAGAGCACTTGCTACATACGCGCTCTATGCTGAGCGGTTCTGGGAGGATGATTGGCCAACAGCCCTGGAAGGTATGGCTGACATTTAACATTTTGATATCTCACTCCTTGGGCGGGAACAGAAACATTTCATTCCTGGGCGCTTGTCTGTAGGAACCTGGCCAGGCAGAGAGGCATAAACAAACTGGACAGGGCGCGAAGATAGGGCCGTTCAAAGATAAATAGGAGCGAAGAGACCGTAAACGTTGGTTCTCTTTGTCACCAAACTCACTCATCAACTCACTCATCTTCTTCTTTGACCAGCACAGCCCAGTTGCCATTCATATATCGCCTCCACAGCACTTCAACGCTTAACCCTAACACTCAGCATTGGCACCCACCAAGCCCAACTCTAGTTCGAGTATTTGAGTATTCGAGTATCCAGTCAGGTATGGTATCCTGCGATCAAGCACGGCGACACTCGCTGACAAGGCCTATCCAACAGGACAAACCAGGGCCAACTCCACTTCTCTGCACTGATCCCAGCCGGCTCAGCCCATCACACCGACTTATCACGCATCCTCCAGCCAGCAGCCTGCATATCACGCCCATCACCTGCAAAAGCGCATCAACTGGCATCAACCCTTGCCCCTTCTCCGGGGTTGTTCTTGTGACGAGCCAGCCAATCACGAGGCCCAGCGCGCCCTGAGCCCTAACTTTGGCCCCAATCCGGGCTGCATTAAGGTTCGCGACGCTGTGACCCGCCCTTCCTTATCGGGACTAGCCGTTTCTAATCCTGGAGCCGCCGCTAGTCTGTTCCTGGACTGTTTGACCCACTCGCTGCTCTCTCATTTGTCAACTTTAGCCGCCCAACTTTGTGCTTGAGATTGAAGAAATCAGAAACATCGACCAGGGACATCGCCCTCTCCTACTCTTGCTTGACATCTCTTACCCCCCAGACCCGACCCCCTTCTGGTTTGTGAAGCTACGCCGGCCGTCCTTCACTCGCATAGGCGCCTTACTCTACCTGTGGCAAATCGTCTTTGTCTTGTGGCATTGCTCTTTGTTCTGGAAGGCTATTGGATCTATAGATCAACTATCCCTCCCCCCCCTTCGACCCGCCTTTTCGTCCCTCCGTTCCCTCTATCCTCCTTACGCCGCGCGATTACATCCCATAAATTTGTAAGTGTATTCGCCGAGAGGTACTGGATACATATACATCGCCGGGACGAAATCTTACTTTAGCCCCCCCTGCCGTATTCCGGCCATTTATCCGTTCTCTCGTCGTTCTATTGTGGCATATCCGTTCTTAAACTTCCCTCCCTCCCTTCGAAACGACTCTTCACCTTTCTCCTTCTCCCCCTCCAGAGGCACCTTTACACCCTTTCGCACTCTCGAGGATACCCGGTTGAAAGGTCTCCGTTCACCATGGCGCCGTCTGCAAAGCCTACTCTTGCGCCTCTGAAGACTTCCAAGTCGCCCACCTTTCCATCGGAATTGCACGACAGCCCGCTCTTCTCTGGCAAAACGGAGTCTATCAAGCAGGAAGACTTTCTCAGGACGCCCATCACCCCGCCCATGGCATACACGGACTTCCTCAAGGTCGTCACTCCCATAGTTGCCTCTCCATCGAGCGCGAGAGACAAGAGTTTCGACCGTCTGGCTGCCGCAATGTCCCATACCTCTGCGACCAGCCCTTACTTCTGCAGCTGCTCAAATGCCTGTCGCAAGTCGCCAACCGTGGCATCGACTACCTCCTCTCCAGTAGTTCTACATCACCACCACTACCGCAGCAGTGATAGAGTCCGAAAGACTCCCACCTCAGCAAGACCGCTACGCATAACTGCCCCGTCTCCAAAGTCTACGTCCCCTAGCTTTGACTCTCCGAGATGTTGCTCTGCCCGGTCACCGTTACCTCCTCCAGACTGGATAACTGAATCGACTACCCGACGCACCGAAACCCCACGATGCTCTTCTTGCTCACGACCTATCAGTGTTCGCCATGTTGTTACCAGAACCATAACCTATAAGCGCACAGCTCTCGAACCAGCTCCCAAGGGAAAGCGAAGGAAAGCTGAGGAATAGATACATTCCCCTATCCATGCTGGCCACACTTATGAATCAACTGCTTACTCTTGGGCCTCATACTCTAATACGGCTATGCGCTCATGACTGACGACGTCATTATCATCACTATAATCTACTTCACTCGCTGGGACGCCTCATTTCTTATGTTATTCTTTTCCCTTAATTGTTTACTTTGGTGGTTTGTGATTGAGCATGGAGTCCCGCTGTGACGTTTCTTTAATTCATACCTATCTATACACATGGGATTTGATATCCCTGGAGACTAAGCTAGGACAACTGGAATCTTCATTTGATCTGGCTTTATGTATGTACTGAACCCTGATGAGGTTCATGAAATACACAGTTTTACCCGCTTGCTGGCTTCTCATGATATACTTTGTATTTAATTCGTGCTTAGAGACCATTCGATATGACGAGCCTGACCTTCTCCTTCCTCTCTTCACTACATTCTATTGGTACCCCTCGAGCTCGTATGAAATGCCCACGACAAGGTTCAAACTCAGCACATGGAAGCAAGGTCTACTACTAAGCACCTAGAATGCTTCCACCTCTCTATAATTAGCATCTTTGGGCGTCTATATGCACTTGGAGCTGATTTACGCATGCCATTACCCAGCATATACATTACATTCGTGCTCTCCGGAGTATTTGTGATGATGATATAAGTTTGCAAAATACCTTGCGCCTCCATGACTGGACACACGCATTGAATACTGGACCCGCTGACCAGCTAGCTACGTAATTATACTGTCTTTTTATAGCTCACTGCTCATAGTTGTGGGATTTATATGGATCGGCGATGTGATATCAATGCTGTGACGTACATAAGCGGGAGACTATGGTATCCATTTCAACTGCGCATGAGTTTTTATCCAACATGTCAAGGGTTACTAGGCTCATGGCTCAAGCTATTATTGACGGGGAGGTAGACACCATCCTATGGCGATACGTAACCAGGATTAGTCAAATATGGGCCCGGGGTGCCACAGGTTCAGCGCTTAGAATCAACCAAGGACATGCAAATGCATGTCTGTCGGAATTGTTCCTGAACTTGGCCTGGTGGCAAAGAATAGAAGCGACAGCAACTCAATGCTTCACAGTAATGTCGAGATAATATCTTGACAATATCATAAAACAATGATATCGTGGAGGCCAGAAATCTCATGCGCATGGAGCCAGGGTGAGAACACCGCGCAGAATAGAACTGGGTCTTGGGATGCGGTTGCCTCGGGACCGTTATATGTGCATACTCCGTCTGAATCTTCATACCTCTCTCGATATCATGGTCCTGTTATGTCTCCTATTATATCTATTGTCCATTGTCTATTGTCTGATATGTGACGGCTTGGCGGCGCTAAGTGAGCCGCATCTTGATCCTATTAATAGCAACAGGAGACCGCGGATTAATTTAGATTTCCCCATAACCACGGCTAGGGGGAGGGGACAGCCTAAAAATAATCACATCATGATAGAGGGCGCAAACAGAGCGGAGGGACCAGAGGTTACAACGTCGGTCTGCATAGTATTTGTTTTTCCCTCTCTACTAACGAACGGTCACTGCCTAAAATAAATACCGGGAGCTCGTTGACTGGGCCATGGCTCGCGAGTTCACCCCGGACAGCGAGTTTGCTGCTCTGGAAACACCGCGCGTTCCCAATAAGCTTCAATCTCTCACTGCTCTGGGGCGCTTCGAGTTCGAGGCGGGCAAGGGCAATGAGGGCACCAAGATCCTGATGGTGGAATGGGAGGACGACGACCTCACCAGATCCACCACCGGCTCATGGCACGTCTCATGGGATGGGAAGCGCACCGTCCTGCCCGCCCACGACCAGGCAACCGACCAGGTCCGACGGTGCTACTTTATGCTGCCACCGCATGCCACGGTCCCGCCGACCATCACACTCACCTACGAACCCCCGCCTAGCTCGGCGTCGACGGTGAAGCGAGGCGAGTCCATCCAGATCAATCCCTTGCCCGCGATCTACCCTCCAGAGCTGGGAGCCACTGCGCGGACGGCGGGGAAGAAGGGAGTGCTGCATACGATATGGGCGAAGAAGAGGCTGCAGGTGCTGGATAAGGAGATCAAAGAGGAGTCGCAGTATAACGCCGAGGGTATCGCATTGCATATGGCTATTGAGGAGAAGGAATGGATAGAGGCCAACTTTGGAGTCGTCGTGAAGCGCCTTGCTCCGTTGGTGACGACAAATGTTTTATCTAATTTGAATGCGCCGCCGCTCAGTCCCGCTACTCCCGTATCACCAACAGGCGGGAGCCGACTGAGTGAGAAGCTACGGGGGCTGCGGTTGGGGACGAGTGAGAAGGACCTAACCCGGAAGCCCATGGGTAAGTGCATATATATATCCCCCCTTTTTTTAAACAATAAGCACGCAGCCAACGTTATATATTTCAATATAACACGGTAGATCATGGTATCTATATTTTAACATGCATGTAGGGAATCCAACTTCCGATCCACATCTTCATCCACTATCTCCCGATGAGCCAGACATGGCGATATCTTCGTTCAGCTCATTCCACACTGGTAACACCCCGATCAACGCGCCCACTCCGCGATCACAGACACAACTGAAGCCCCAACTGTCGACGCCACCAACGCAAGCCCAGGCCGATCCACCAATAATCAGACAGCCAATAGCTCATGCTCCGCCAGACTTTATCCGCCAGCAGCAACAGCAGGACTCCGGGTTCGCCTCGTTGAATATGCAACCCATTGGGAACAACGGCAGCATGAATAACGACGTTAATAATCATGTGAACCCATCGGACGTACAGGATGGGTTATTTGCAAAGGCTCTTAGTCCCCGGTCCCCAGATATTCCCAAAAGCCCATTCTCGTTCTCCACGGAAGAAACATTGCCCTATGCCGCCAGGCAGCTGAATGCTTGAGCTCTTTCGGGGTACTGCCTGTATCCATTCCTTTTCTTTCAAGTCCGATTGTATTTGCACCTTTTTCTGGCCTTACCCCCATCTCCTATACTATATATACATATATACATATACGTACCTTTCCAGATCTTACCATTTGGAACCAAAATGATCTGATGATTATGATAATTACAAGATAAATATCTTATTTTGGACATCCGGTCTTTTTTACACATTACAGCTCATATCCTAACTGCACTCACTATCAAATCTACACCGACATACATCCTTTAGATAAGTTTAAAAAAAAATCAACCGCAGAACAGTTATCATCAATAAGGAATCAAATCATTGCTTCTTCTTGTTGGCTGCAGAGCTGCTGCTTTGTTTCGTGGCCTTGGAAGCCTCCTTGCTGGCCTTGCTCTTCTCTGCGCTTTCCTCCTCCTTCGACTTGATCATTTCAGTTTCCTGCTGTGATTTCCTATCGGCATACCACTGGCCAGCTTGTAGAACCAAGACACCAATCAAAACCAATGCCAAGATGGTGTTGCTTGCCGCAAGGACTTTCATACTATCCTCACGCCCAAGCACTTGTTGAACTGCGCCGACATCGTCTTCACTCTCTCCGGAGGCTACCGCCGCGGCTGTGGCTGCTGCAGCCTCTGCTGCAGCGGTCGCTCCATAGTCACCATCCGTCACGATACGTAGTCCCTTGACGATGTTTGCGATGTAGACGGTAATACCGCACATGTAGAGGACCAAGCTGGCGCCGTCGAAGAGCATGTTGGATTCGGTTGGTTTGTATAGCTTCATGATCAGGCCTAGAAGACCAACGGCGATGACGATGTGGAGGATACGTGGGATCAATGGCGGAGAGCTATGGAGGAATCGCAAATGGGCCTCGAGATAGTCGTAGTGGGAAGGTGGGGTAGGTGTGGCCGACCATAGCAGCGGGTAGTCGTATGGGAAGAGAGAGAAGATGATTCCGAGGAAGAAGCATGTTGCTAAATTGATAAATATAGTTAGCGATCAAGTTATTATATTTTTTCACTTTTGGCCAGAGCCAGCCTGGGGGAGAAGTAGACATACGGCAGACGATGAGGAACGCCGCGAAGGACCCGCTAGTGAGAGCCATGACTGCGTTTGTCCTTCTCAACTTTACCTGCGAACGCTATGCACTAAGAGTGAGAGTGTGATTGATCCAATCTGTCCTGGTGGTATCAAGTTAGCCGTGGTGGTTCCGTGCTGGGAGAGCAAAAACTGCTGAGATTGATCGCTTTGACCGGTTGTAAAAAAGGGCGGAAAACACTTCTTACCTCTCGAGCGCAGGTTCAGAGCTGGCACAGGTCAGGGTCGCGGACGCAACGTATCTTCCTCGAGGACTAAGGAATAAGAAAAGAAGAAGAATCCTTCCAGAAAGCGAGAAGGCGATGTTGTTCTCTTCCCTTAGTTCCTCCTTAAAGTCTTGGGTCCTGGAGGCCCTTCCCCAGAATTACGTAAACACTGTTCTCCGGGTCGCTAGCTAAACGCTGGCCTGTGATTGGTCAGAAATTTACCGATGCTCCGCAAATCACGGGAACTCGGCAGATAGTTTATCCGTAATATTTTATCCTAAAACGGCAACTTTGGACATTCTCGAGATATTATAGAGAAAGACGTTGGATGGTTTATTCAAAGACGACAGATATACACCGTCAGACCTCCCAAGTGACCCTTGATGTTGTGAGAGAGACATGAATTATACTTGGCATCATCGATTCATGATACTGTTCCTGGCATGAATACCAGAAATGGATTTTAGTATTTACTTCTAGGTTCCCGTCTCACCAAGCAAAATTCAAGAACTGCATTTTTCACCGGTCTAGTAGATGCCAGTGGGAACGTGTTGTGTTGTCCTTGCTCGGGGCTACGAGAAGATTAGACGGAGTCTACGAGCTGCTGGAATAGAAATGTACCTACATTAATGGCAGGGCTAAAAGCGTTCGTGAGGGAACATTCTCAAGATTGAACGTCACAGACCGAAATGCAAGTTCTAAGGATAAGTCAAGGACAATCTAAAAGACGGACATGAGAGTAAAACTCCGGGTCCTTACGAACTTTCATTAGGGATCTCAACATTCTCTTAGTTCCTGTATACAGCCGACTGCATCACTGCCGCTCTGAAGGATTGCCAGGCTGCTAGATAAAATGTGCCTTGACACCTACCACCACTGGCCCTGTTAGAGCTATAGGACCTGCCTGCTATGCTCCAAATACGAAGCCGCTCACATATTAATTATACTTTTACGACGCTACCGTTAATATTAATGAATGGCCAAGGGGCCATCGAAGGTGCAGATTCATTGAAGTGTAACAATCTAATCTCATCATTCTCGCACAGACGAAAACACACCCGGCTGTGCAGGACCTTTGCTTTTTTTCCCGTGTTATCCCCTCTTTCTCGGACGTGACATTGGTGATCAGCTATGCATCTTGCAGGGAACAATGCTTGGAGTGAAGAGATGGCATTGGGAGCTGATCCAGAATCAACCAATCGGGGTCAACAACATAAATAGCCAGGGATCATAAACTTGCTACTAAGCCCGCTAGCTACAGCGGGGTTTAGGATCAAAACGATATGATTCACACGATAGCTCCAAGCTGAAGAACTCTATGTGAGTTATATCTGTCGTTTATATATGCCATAGCTCCCCCTCCCCAATGATGCGTTGCTCCTATCTTTTGGGCGGCCGAGAATGTTTAATATTTCCCCAGCATGGCTGCAGGCTTCGGCTTTTCAGTCGGCGACTTCATCGCCTGTACAAAGGTAGCTAAATCAATATTTCTAGCGTTTCGGGAGGGGACGGGTGCAAGTCCAACCTACCAACGGCTTGTTGCAGACCTGAACAGTCTCGTGCATGGCCTGGAAGAAATACGCTATTTGCAGTTCGATGAATCACAGAAATCCCAAAAGCTAGCGCTCGAGGATGCTGCAATACGATGTCAACAGACTATCGAGGTATTCCTTCAGCAAAATGCCAAATTCAAGGCGTCACTTGGAAAGGAGAAGACGGCTTCCAAGTTCCGAACACGTCTGCATAAAGTGGAATGGGCTTTGTGTATGAAGACAGAGGTAGATACCCTGAGGACCGAAATATTGGGCCACACGACAAGCATAAATACTCTCTTAATTACCTTGCAATCGTAAGTACTTTGCTAATAATTTAAATGGTTGTTTCCTTTCGTTGGGCTAACACAGTTCCTGTAGCTCAATGGCGGCGCTACAAACGAACGAAATAAGAGACTTTGGTCGAGGCACGCTGGAACAATCAGCTATGATGATGAAAGAGACGCAGAGCCAGATAGGACAGACGCACAACATGCTTCGAGCACAAGCGGACACCATCAGCAGGATATCAGACATATTAGAGCTTTCAGACACACAGCCCAAAGTCCGCGATGTACGATCAGTCATGTTGGAAGCTTTCGACATGAATATGAAAGTGTGCAGGATGGCGCTTGATCTACAAAAATCACAAGCGCAATCGCAGCAAGAATACCAAGCGCCTTCCTTACCCCCGCAGATAGAGCGTCAGCATCCTGTGGAACTGGAAGATGCACATGGAAGAGTGACCCCTTTCCACGTTGAATTTATTAATTCCTTTGAAGCCTTTCAGGCCGTATTGGAAGCTCGATTCCGCCACGTCCCTGGCTGGAAGAAGGTTAAGAACATGGAATATGCCATGAAAGAGTCCAGTTCTAATCGCCGATTAAATTTCGATGCGCCATGGGACTCGGTGTTTTTGCCAGGAAGGACAGTGACTATGAGCATGGTATTTTGGATGCCACCCACGGCCATGTTGAAATGTCCGGGTTGCCAGTTGGAAAGTAAGGAGAGCGGAACCGGGTATGAGGTCCAATGGTAAGAATTAACCCTCCCCATAGCGACTTAACACTGTCTAATGTCCATTACCATCACAGCCCAGGCCCTAATTGTAAGTTAAGATATGAACGCATAGTGGATTTCGAGCAGCCATCCCAGCATATTCAGACGATGAGGCAAACAGAGAAGCCGCGCGGTATATACCCCTCACGAACTGAGCCTATATTATCCTCGAGCGTTGAAGACGGGATCCATGAATTCCGCCACGTGCAGGTGCGACATGTGCTGGGCCTTTAAAGCTCTATCTTTACTCTTATGAATATACCAAAGGTGGCGGTTTAGGGACAGGCGTTGTACATACTCTTCTGATATATCACAATAAGATATCCAAGATACTCTTTGATATGGCTGTAGGAAGTTGAGGCTGGCATGGACAGCAGTGTATTCCTGTTGACGGGGACGCTGGAGTTTTGCTCTGATTGGGCCTGTGACAGCCAAGTTAGGCTGTCTTACACCTCAGGAATGCATTATCCTCCACGTCGTCCATGGAAAATGTGCTATCTCAGAACTTTCCTCATCGGCTATTGGCTGGGCTATCGTCTGGTTCTTTAGGCGTACTCTTGAGCTTGGCCTGAGGGGAAGAGGATAAAGTATAGCGACCCTTAAGTACTTTTGGCAGGGACCCTCTGGTTACCCTGGATAATAAGCCATGCCAATGAACTCTGGGCCTCCATGGACGCTCGGGAATACCGAGTGGCGGCCCGTAGAAGAATAATTTCCATGGATATACTCTTGTTTTGAGAATATAAGGCGATTCAGCCAACATCTTAATCTAAAATACTTTCTAGAGTGGCGTATCCTTCCATTATCGCTAGCCCCCGTCAGATAAGGAGGTGGTGTAGATTAACTATATCATGCTAAGAGCTTACTTCAACGAAGGCCGCTAGAGTTAAAAGGATGGCCACATAAAGAGAGCAGGCGGTGTATTTATAGTGAGAAGAAGGGGGGTTGCGTATAGCTTGGGTGTGAGAGCGTCGCCACCATATCTTTATACCTATGGGCTCCCTACCTGCTTGAAGTTGTATGTCAGCCATCACGTACAATATTGGCTATTACAAATGCCTGGCACATGCACCTCGGTAGAGACATTGGTGAGAGAAGGTCGGTTAAGGTCGTTTTAGGATGATTAGCTTCAGTCAAGCTGCTGCACGGCCAACCAGGTATCGAGATGGACCGAAGGGACATACTCCGTAGGTAAGGTATAATCTGGTTGAGAAGACACATGGAATGTCCTGGAACGACTTCCCTATACTCCGCCCTCTTTAACGGTATGACATAGCCGGTACCCCGTACCCCGTACTTTGTATAGGATAGGTAGATCTGCTCAGGAGCGGTAGACAGGAAACCCAACTGATGTATTCCGCATGCCTATTTAGGACAAAGGAGGAAGGCAGTCCTATACTTAGGACCTCCTCCATACTCTCCAGGCAAACGGGATGAAAGACAGACTGTCTGAACACTCGAAACCCAGCCCACGGACAGTCGAATTGCGCGGTTGAGCCGACGTATGCCCTGTTCTTTGTACCCTATACTCCGTATGGATATTAGATATAGTGTTGCTAGTTCTAAGCGAGCTGCTATGGCAATGATGGCTTACCAACCTTAACGCCCATCACAGGTGACTGGCTATACACCAACCTCACCATCGGTCCAGCTGTGGCGCTCTGTATAAAAAGGAGTGTCTCTATATATAATATTATATCCTTGATGCGTTCGCGGCCTGGCTTGGCTAGCATATCGTAGTTGCTAGCAGCAACGCCTTGCCTCGAGACAAGCTCCAAGATTGGTTTCAACGCAGGGATCGAAAGGGGTTCCCTGGGGTAAAGACTATTGCTTACCGTATCGGCTTGCCTGTTCGGCGTATCCCGTAGACAAACCTTTAATCTTCCTTTCTTTTTTCCCTCCCAGCTTTCCCGTGCCCTTTAAGCATAGAACGTGGGATAAGATATTTAAGAGGCTGCATAGATGGGCACCAGCTGCTTGTCCGTTTCTGCAAGTGGTCAAAGGATTCATCGCTCGATCTTATACCAAGACCGCGGTGCTGTACCGCTCGAGTGGCACCCTGACGTAGCCGATCTCTGTACTCCTTAATCTGCATGGCATAGTCACACATAATCAATGACCTAACACAGCCCTATAATCCATAAGCTGTGTCTGTCAATTCTGTCAGCTATTCCGTTGTGTTCAGATGAAGTCTTCAGGTGTACGGAGTATACTCCGTATGCAAGGGAAGCCTCTGTCGTTCATAATTCTATCTGCGATGAAGGGTGATAGATCACAGCCAGAAGTCACCAAGGCCCAAAGTAATTGGCTGTCCAGCGAACCCTAGGCCTCCATCTCTCTCGCTCCCTGTCCGTTAGGTTAATGCTAGCGGGCAGAGCTCTCCCGCGTCGCATCAAGCCGCCGTGCTCCACGGCCATGCTCCAAACCCCACGGGCGTGATATCGCATCTGATATACTCCATAGCTACGACTACGGACTACAACAGAGTACACAGCAGCACCCAGAGCAACCAGACAGTACCATCTTCAAGGAGCACATAATAACAGTTCAGCGTCTCCGCGGAAGTTCCAGGCCCTAAAATTCACACGTGGTCCAATTGGTGGAATTGCGACGTTTGCCTTTTGCCCCGGACGCCGTGGCGCATCTGGCGATGCAGCTGGATGGCTCAAGTTGGGTAATGGTTAAGATGACCTGCTGAGCTGGGTTGACGCGAAGGCGATAGACTATTTGAGCCGTCTCCGATTCTGTTCGTTCTCGTATATTATTATTTATATATACGGATATTTGAGAGGACAGTCTCGATGGCAAAAGAAAGGAAACCCGAGATCGATATATACAACTCGACGCCCACAACAGGGGCCACGCTAGAATGGCGGACCAAGCCATGGATAGAGTACCCCGTAGAGAAGTTCTTGTTGATGGAGATGTTGATGTTGATCTGGGGGTAGCTGTAGGATTGATCGTACTCTGTAACTGTGCTCCGTAAACCCGCATAATCTGAGAACCGAGAGGACAGAGCCACCGGGTACGAGCAAGGAGGACCTGGATCAACCTGCTGTCACTTTTTTCGACTTGTTCCTCGCCCCACCCAAATGCAAATCGTTTTCTATTGCTGGCAAAGACACGAGACACGGCAGGGCGACGGGCCAGAGCAATAGGGGAGGAGGGAAACGGAAGGGCGAGATCCCAACGCACGAAACTTATGCCTGGCCACAATAATGTCATGGATGTGATGTATCATTATCTGGGAGCAGGTTTCTGTCTGTCCTTCTCGACCTCTTCTCGTCCATCATTCTCCGTAAGGGCATATACTGTTGCTTGACAGTGCAGAGGATGGCTCCGTCGAACAGTACGACCACGGCAGGCAACCTCAACGCTGTGATTTTTGGGATGGATAGACCAGATCTATGGGTTCCTTGTGTTGTCCTGGTCATCGTCTCGGGGCTCTTGGTGGTAGTACGGCTGGTTGGTCGATACTACAAGACCGGCATCCACGTCGACGACTATATGATCCTGGCAGCATACGTATGTACCAGCTCGGAAAGTCGTGAAAACAGTGAAGGTGCTGACATCTTTTTTGATCAGATGATAACAGCTCCGTTTACTGTTGTGCATATACTCGGTGAGTGGCGCATCCGGACTGTCCTCACGGCATATATATTTCTAACAGTATACAGGAGTCTTCCACGGGGTGGGCAAACATACATGGGAGAGCTCGCAGCAGGACAGGATAACTGCGTTGAAAGTAAGCATCCTGCATTACGAATTCATGCATAAAAAGAACAACAAAAATGCTAACGTTGCCGGTAGTGTCTGTACATCCTACAGGTTCTATACAAACCCGCCCTCGGCCTGATCAAGATCGCCTTCCTCTTCTTATATCTTCGAATATTCTATGTTCAAAACTGGTTCCGTTGGTCATGCCATTTCCTTATGGGACTGACGGTTCTGATGACAATCGGATTCACTTGTCCATCCGTATGGCAATGCAAGCCGATCAACGCATATTGGGACCGCTCGATTCCACACAAGTGTATCGAGAATGCGCAATGGAGAATCGTCTACTCGGGGCTCAATGTCGCTACCGACTTCCTGATCTTCCTCCTGCCGATAAAGGAGGCCATCGTTCTCCCAATGAAAATGAGGGATAAGCTTGCTGTGATATCCATCTTTTCCCTGGGAGGATTGTAAGTTGCCAGCCCTTCGTTATTCGCTCGTGGGTTAGCCAATTGTTACTGACATCGAGGATATAGTGTCTGTGTCGTTAGCATTGTTCGAATCACATATATATTAGGAAAATCCGACAACAGGGACCCCTTGTGTTAGCTACACCATACACTACCCCTGGCTGGCCAAATTCGCTAATATCTGAGTATTACAGGGAGCATTGCGCCGCTCGCGCTATGGACTACCATCGAACTCAATACCGGCATCATAGTCTCCTGTCTACCCATGCTCCGTCAACCGCTTTCGCTTATATGTCCAACATTACTCTCCAGCGTACGAGACGGGTCGAGGAGCTACAGGGAGAATTCCCATCAATTGAAGGATGGCCACAACGGCGGCGAGTCAGGAAGGGGTGCCGTCCCTACTGGAAGCGCCGATTCGCGATGGGTAGATCACTACAATGACGATATCTACATGGATACCGTTACGTCCAGAGTTGATATAGGCGGAGCAGGGAGCGAGGAATGCATTTTCTCGCCAACTCCACCCTCGGACGATATAACTGGTAAGTACCTAGGCTACCTGCATTCGAAGGAGATGGCGACTGACTAGAGCAGAAGATCTAGAACCACCACCTCGTGCTTATACCACTCGGCGATTCATGTCCAAAGGGTAATCAGTTGAGATTCCAAGGTGACGTGACACCCTGTGCAAAGTTATAATGCCTGCTACGGACGACATGTTCCAAATCTTCGGTTGATGGGATATAAAATGGATGAAGCGACGAGCGAGACGGAAAAAGAAGGAATAAGCGCGCAAGGAAGGCCGATATGAGAGAAGGCCAGAGGGGGGATCCAAATGCAACGCAATAAGCGCAGGCGCGAACAGCTGTTGGGAGGCAGCCTAGTCATTGCTGATCGGATCGAACAGAACTTCGACTGGGAGGGCGAAGCGTCTAAATCTGGACAGAGAATTTCATCCACTGATGTACTGCTCAACCGAACGAGCATCACCAGTCTATCCACTCAATATCCAACCTCCTGAGAATCAACCGTTAACAAACGAAAAGGGCGGGTGAAAGAACGATATATCCGAGTAGTAAACCAATCGGGGATTTGATGATGAATGGAAATACATAGTGCGAAAGGAACGGTCAAACGAGTGGGAAAATAGGCAGGAAATGGCCACCCCACCGCCCAACCGCTCAGCAAACGCATTTTGAACCTCATTATCGTACCCTGCTCGCGGTTCTCGGATTTCACTTGACCAGCGGCGATGGTGAATAGCATACCCAACATGCTGCTCAATCGAATGGACGGCTGGCTCAGCATGTTCATAAACAGACGCAACAGGCTCCTCATCCACCTTTTAAACATGTGCTCATCGTTATGATACCCGGATGCTCATCATCCCGTGTACGATCCGCGATATCGATATTCCCAGCACCTTCGATATCAGACTTCTGCCATATCCATGTTCCGTTGCCAACTTGCCAGTCATCGGTGGCACATAGTCTACCACATGCCCATACCTCCGCTACATCCTCACTCAACACGTTTGGTATCTCCCTACCTATCCGAGTGTCTCTCCGGCATTTCAAGGTGTATCTTCGCGGCCTCGGCTGGCTCGGCCCTCTGCAGTGTATCAGATAACGATAGAGCTTAGCAGCATCCTGCTTATTATTGTATGAGAAGGATGGCGTAAGATATGAGGATTTAAACGGAGAATGTAAGATATAGAGGATATAAGATGGGAGAATATAACTTAGATGGGCTGATAATATTTATCTCCCTACTTCGTTAGCTAGTTAACTATTTAACTCGGGTAACTCAGCAATGATATCCTACCTTAAAACAACTTTTGACAAGAACAACCTCAAAACAGTACCATGTCCAGACACTCGTCAACAACCTGTAACCATGATACACTTACTCTTGACCCATCCCCTCATGCAGCAGAAGTAGGGTATAAATTCCGAACCCTACAAACACGCACAAAGGCTGCTGCCTTGCCCTCTACTATTGCAAGAGTCAACAAGAAGAATACTCAAGGCCACCAAGATCCATCACCCTCATCATTCCCGGCCCCCCTAGTTCTACCTAATGATGAGTTGGCCTATGACCCAAAATGCCCTGGGCAAGGCGTGGCCTCGTGGATGAAACTTGACTCGCGAAATCCAATAACCAAAGAGAGAGGCGTCATTTACGTTGCTGCTCCCCCCAAGGTCGATGAAGAAGTTGCATTTGTCAAGGGCTGGATTTATCCTACGTCGAGTACTAGCAGGAAGTCAACCATTGGAAAGAAACCGAGCAGGATAAAGAAAACCGGTGGCCCCAAGGTTAACGATGATGATTCTATCCAAAAGTTAACTTCTTCACCTATAAAACGACCTGCTATGGGCGATATCCTGGATTACCTGTCTGCATTTTATCATGGGATACCTGTGAAGCCGCTTCCAACGACGCTTACGTTCACCTCCTGGGAAGATGGTGAACCTGACCATACCCTCAACAACGATAGAAAGTCCAGTGAGAAGCCCAAGACGGTGAGGGCCCCCAAAATGCAATATATTGCTTTGACTACGGATACAGAGTCGGTCAGGATTTCATGTCGGACGTGTCCAGATAAAACCTTCCCCGGTCAAATCAATCTGAATGACCTGCTAGATGCCGCAGAAGGCATGCTGCCATCGGATGCGTATGCATTATTGCTCGTCATGGATCATGACCTATTTGAAGACGACGATGATGATTTTGCTTGTGGTCGGGCATATGGCGGTAGTCGCATTTCTGTGGTATCAACAGCGAGATATAATCCTATTCTAGATGGGAAATTAGGAGTGGGTAGAAGCCACTCATGGCCAGCCTCGCATTGCAAAAAGTACGTCACTGATATATGCAATTTGGCAAAAGGCGATGGAACGCCTGTGAAGAAGCGGAAGGGAGATGATAAGATGGAGTCTCAGGGCTCCGTTGCAATGGAGTCGCCAATGCATCGGGCTATATCCGTTATTTCAAGCCTGGCCCCTTTACCTACGATAGGAGATGCAGGTGAATTCTCACCTAATGTTTGCAGTGCGCTATCTGAATTGTGGTTGGGCAGGGTATGCCGCACGGCAAGCCATGAACTAGGCCACTGCTTCGGTTTAGAGCATTGCGTGTATTATGCATGTGTAATGCAAGGGACTGCATCTATATCTGAAGATGAAAGGCAGCCGCTATATCTTTGTCCTGTGGATTTGGCGAAGATATTATATACAACAGGAAAGGATGTCCTGGAATACTACGAAGTGTTGCTGAACTTTTGTACCAAGCATCCTGAGTCTCAGATATTTGTGGCATACGGTGAATGGATCAAGGCCAGGATAAGGGAGTTGGCTGGGCAAAGACTTTCTGTATGAAGGATGGATCTGCATACGTTTCCCATGTCGATCAACTGGATATACCATTTCTCTTATAGCTAATCTCTAAGATATAAACTCAATAAACTACATAAAATAGAAACGAAACAATGAAATATAAAGCTCACTTCTCAATACACTTACACCAAGCCTCCAAAACTAGCCTTCTCCCCTTCCCCAGTGGCCAAGACCTCATCTAACATTACTAGAAGTAGACGCCAACAGTTCTTCACAATGTAGTTCTCCCTTCGACTCCAATGCGGTAGATAATGCAGTTCTTAATCCTAGAACCTCCCTCCTTTTGAGTGTGCGTGTCGAGCTGGCAGCCATTCAGGCATGTTCGGAGCTGGTTCTTGCATTCATCTTCGGAGATCTTACTCTCAACTCGACAGTCATCGTCACCGGTGTTCCAGAAAGCACCAATCCATAAGGCATTTGAATCCTTATCATTGGTGAATTGATATGAAAGTGGGACTCCGGTGGCCATTGGGCTCAGGGCTTTGTCCTTGAGCTTAGAACAAGCATCGTCAATATGTCGTTCCGCAATATCCACTGCCACATTTCCACGTCCACGGTCCAAAGTCTCAGAGACGGCACAGTGTAGGTTCTCGTCGCCTTTAACATACTCGCTCTTGTTTGTGAGTGGTGGGCGGTTAGTTGGATAGATCTCGTTCCGGTCTCCGGTAAAGTACATCTTGGGATATTTGTCATGCTGGATGAAGCTTTCTAAGTTCAAAACAACGTTATCAAAGTAGTCTGCGTTGTTGTTCATCAAATCGTGGATGGGTGCGGTCGTTGCGTTGATAGATTCGGAAGGCTGGGGGTCAACGGCGGATAGTATGCGATCGTTTATGAGAGTTGCATTGCCCTGGAGCTTATTATCAATGATTTCCCAGCCTGGTGCCTGAGTTTTATCTCCGTCCCCAAGTTTCTTGCTCAGGGCAATTGGGTAGTATGGATAGCTGGGGCAACGATCATCAGTAAAATGACCACTTTACGAGTATAGGCAGGGAGGACTTACACGTTCAAGGCTTTATAAACATATTTAGAAAGGGCATACTGCACCACATTGTCGGCTATGGTCCGAGTTAGCCACAAATTCAATCCAGGTTTAATTTACCGCGCGTGCTTACCATTGATAGGGAATCCGAGAGTATCATTTCTGTTGAGCAGGTCGACCCTGGCAAGAACCTTTGTCCAATACGGCCCAATAGCCTGGGTCACGACATCTTTGCCTTCGTGCGTCTTATAGCGGATAAATCGATCATAGATGTGGCCCAGGGGGAAGGAGACCTCCGAAAGATGGAGGAGTTCATGCAACATAGAAGATGCTTAAAAACAACCAAGATATTAGAATAGTTCAAGCTCAAAGCGTAAAAACAGTCTTACCTCTCGACTGGTATGTCGTCATGTGTAATTTGACAACATCATCATTCTTCATTGGCCGGGCATAGTCGAGGGTATCGCGTAAAGATGGTAGATCGAAGAATTCGCGGCAAAAGGTGATACATGTCAACCCCCCATCTGGGCAATTTTGGGAAGTGTAAGCCATGGGTCCTTTGTTCCCGCATTTGTCTGCCCAGTCGTCGCAGCGTGCGTGGATCTTGATCTGAGTAGGTCTAAACCACCATGGCCTAGAAAGTGCTGCCGCATTCGTAAGGAGCTCTTTTCTCTTTCCATTAGCTACGCTGATACTAAAATATCCGTGCCGTTAGGATGGGATATACATACCTTGGATATTGCGTTGATGCGGATGGTTCAAGACAGGAGGGCCAAAGTAGTCTATCTCAGCATCTCCCTTCCAATCACCAAAGCTGCCACCCTTGCCTTCGCCAGCAATTTCAAGAGCATCGAACCAGGCTTCGGAGATTTGGATTTGCTGCGCATTATCACACTTGGAATACTTCACAAGCGGATCAGCTCCAACGACAACCTCAGCCTTTGCCAGGTGTGCCGTGACGGCTAGCGCTGCTAGGAGAAGCTTCGAAAGGACCATGATGGAAGCTTTGAAGTACGAGACTTGATAATGGTAATTGAGGCGACTTCTCGAGGCTGTGTTGAATTAAAAAGGGTATCAGATCTCAACGAAGGTATAAATGAATGTGTATCCCTTGCGGGTGAAAGAATGGATAGGCTGGATTGCCTTGGAAAAACGAGTGTGCTGATGATGGGTAGGTATCCAAGCTGTCAATCATAGGGAACTGTACAGCCATTTTATATCCATCTCCCAGAGTAATGTCTCTGGTTCCAACAGGAGTATCAAGCACACAGTTGGCGGCCCTTTGCTGATGCATATCACAGCAAATTGCTCGAGCTATTGAAGCTGAATCACATTCATCTTGGGCCAGGACCCCCAGGCACGCCAAATGTTTGTAGTCGGACCTTAATAAGCCTGATTATTGAAGTGAATCGGTGATTAAGTCATACGATGACTTATTCTCTTGCATTTGGGGTATCAAAGGCCAGCGTGAAATGCTACCGTTCGTTCGCCGAACAGAGGCCGCTTATAAACCTCGCCGCCGATTTCACGGTAATCCCGGTAGACACAGCCAGTATCTATCATAGGAACTCATTCGGAATTATTCTATCCTCTTGAGATGGCTTATCGCGCTGAAAATCGGCTGGCGTTGTGGTTAAAGACGAGAGAATTCGGGAGATCTGGCGCCACAGCTGCTGGCTAGCAATAGGATTCTCGGTCGATCCAGCGAACTGTCCCTGTCCATGGCAAAGCATGGTACATGAAGTGGCCCTGCGCATTCTACTAGCCACGATGTATGCAAGGTGCTTGGTCATGAGCCTGCATGGAGCGAATTTGGTCGTTGGGGGTCGATTCCAGGATGAGGTTGTAATAATTGATCAGGGGTCCTTTAACTAGCCATGCACGCCCTTAGCTAGGTCAACAGGGAGGTTCGAATGGACAGACATGATATATCGGCATATAAGCAGGTCAGAAACCACTTCGCATTACCAACAGGGGTAGTGCTGCTAATTTGACAAGTCAAACTACTCGTAGACGCCGATATCGATGGAAATAAGTAGATAAAATAAATAGCCGATGCGCGAAAAGACCACGCCGTTTGCCCACCCCCTGGTGGGTAGGCATGCATGCTATATAATAAGCTAACCTAACATAACTGCCGTCAAAATATCCGTGATATTCTTGTAATTTAAACATGTCCAATGCCTCGAATTTAAACCAGGCCGCTATTAAGAGAAATACAGGTGAAATATTAATAGAAGAATTATGTGAAACAATAGATGCGCCCTTGCTAACGCCACTTTCATCCCGTTCATTGCATCGCCGCATTCTGTATCTATCGTTGGTATCTTGGGAGGGACTCCCCTGTCGCCATGGGCTGCCCTATTATATCTTCCTCTGTAAGAACAGGGGCACTGGGGAGGGGTTGTTGGCGGCTATCGCCGTTTTCAGAGGCTGCGGCAGCACTCTGACTGGAATCAGCTGATTCTGGGATGTCCGAGTCCGGTGGTGCGCTTCTCTCGTTAAGAAGCCGCTGCTTCTCCAGCTCTTGCTTGTCCTCTGAAGGAAGGTGATTGGGGTGTTGTTGGTATTGGTGGTGATTCGAGCTTTCCGCGGAACTGTCAGGGGTATAGGAATATGTCTGTGGGAACTGAGGGGCGGAGGCAGGTTCGTGCATAGTGTAAGGGGTGATAGTATCCGGTGATGGCGCAGAGGCAGAGGAAGGGCGAGGATGAGGATGCATATAAACAGAGGCCGAGTAGGTAGGGGTAGGAACCTCGAAGTAAGAAGGTTCGTGATGTATCGAGAGCGCGGGTGCTGAGGGCGGAGCAGAGTTAGACGAGCCGGGTTCGTCGGAAGCTGGCGGTGCGCTGGGTAGGAGCATGGCCTCTGCTCGGCGTAACCGTGTCTTCTCATCGACGTCTTCTTCTGGTCGGTGAGGAGGGATAAGCTGCGGAGGGTTTATAACGTATTGGTCTGGAGTTCGCTCATGCCAGGGGTCCTGGTCTTCAGAGCCAGTGCCATATTCATCTTCCTGGCCGTGGCTTTGGCCACCCTGCGACTGATCTGCGAACCGGATCTGCGGTGTTTGTGTTTGTGTCTGTGTCTGCTGCTGTTGCTGCTGCTCACGCGCTCCGTCCGGGGTTGCTTGTTGAGCAGGCTGGTCCACGGTTGAGGCGGGATATTCTGGTCGGACGCTCCCATCGCTGGGTGCCTGCTGCTGGCCTCTACCGCTGTCCTTGGACCCAACGATAACCTCGAAAACGCAGACGATAACACTTTTATCCCTTCGCACTTGATCGGTATCGAGTATGTTCCCTGTACAGCTTGAAGTAGTAGAGGTAGCTCCTCTCGTGGTCTCAATTGCATTAAACCCCCGGGGTGTGGCGCAGTAGTTGTGATTGTTGGATGAAGAGTTTATGATATTTAACCGCGGGAGAAAGCGGTCCTGGCCGGCCAGTTTACCCCGTATATCCATAACCACTTCGATATAATAACGGAAGCTGATCATTGCGCCAGGAACCCGGGTTATTGTCGGGAAGCAGTCCTCCGGAATGCGGATGGAGGTCTTGATATCTGCGGTCATGGTGTTAGGATCGACTATCAAGGGACAGAATATCTGTGTCATATCCTTTCGAAAAACACTGCATGTCCTAGTCGCGCCAAAGGACAAGCCGCCCAGTCCCGTTCGTGACTTGGGATAGTAGTCTTCGTAAACCGGCCTCTTGCCCTTGGCGGGTGTCCCGATGGGGATGGCTGGATACATATCTATCCTGCCCTGCCGATACAGCGTGATGATAATTCCGTGCGGACTTCGAATCGGCTTCGTATGGTTGAGCATTATCCGCAGAGGCAAGACATCACCGGGCAACCCACCACCACGAAGTAGCTTGGTCGTAGCGGTTATCGTATTCGAGTCTCGGGGGGAATTCGACTCGCTGATGATTTTAAAACTCTGGGTGCTGTTGCTGACACAGCTCGAGGTGCTCTGTTCGCTTGGGACGGGACTCAATGGAGGCTTTGGTTCGGATGTCTGCGATGCTGACGGCTCGAGGGATGCTGGGCCTGCAGCACCGTTGGACGTTCGTTCGCCAGACGTAGATTTCTTTCTTGACTTTGACTTTGACCTTGCTGATATCGGTTCGAGAGAGATGACACGGGCTTTCGGAGCGGGGAGAGGAGCGATATCGATCCGTTCAAGGAGTATCAGTCGTTTATCGCATGACATGGAAGGGGATATGGTCGTCGGTCGTGTCAGGGTAGACGTTATCATGTAGGATATCGTTCCTCGTTCGAACTGCAAAGAAAAGGCATTAGAATATATCAATTTAAGAAGGGATAGAGGTCAAGACAGACATTGATACTACTTGGTAACGAGTAAGGAGGAAAGCAAAGTTCAAACCGGAACTTGTATATGCCTTCCTTCAGCCTCCCGTCACCGCATAGCACTACCTCGTCCTCGAACAAGGAGGTGAAGCCGTTGCCCAGGTACTCGCCGTCTCTGCGCCCGCGTCCAGGTCCTAGGTATCCCGACTCCTCCGCATGCTCGCCCGGCCCAACCGTGTTCTTGAACACCTTCGCATATCCATGTAGACAGACGACGAGATGTGTGATTCTGACCGGCTTCACCACCGTAAGCACGACGGCGCCCTTGACCACCTCGCCCGGATGGTACGACTTCCACGGGTCGTCGGGCTGGACGTAGAACTCCGAGATGTTGCGATTGCGATTCCCGAAGCGACTGGTGAGTTTGGACAGGATGGACCGGTGTCGAGCTGGCGGGGTGGTCGAGGAGTCGATAGCATGTGTATCGAGTGCCATGACACGCCTCGACGCCCGCTGGGGGGTCCGGTTTATATACGACTTTTTGCTCTCGCTGCCTCTTCGAGTCTTCGGCAGCGGCGGAGGGAGGTAGAGCGAGGTAGAGAGCGCGTCGGTTTCAGGTGTTTCCCTCCATAGGCCAGGCGAGGATCGAGGATCGAGGTCGGGGTTCTTCTGGGAGATGTTTGTTCGAGCTGAGGCTGGCTGGCGCTTTCTCGCTTGTTGTCTACCTCATCTCTAGGCAGCCGGCTGAACAACAGAATGGGCACGCGAGATTGCGACTCTTCGGGACGGGCGACGAGCGAGGAGGAAGAAGGAGAGATAGAGGGCAGAGGGGTTATATTAAAGGACGAGAGAGGCGAGAGGGAGACAGCTGGCCGTAGGACGAAGGGCGACTTTCACACGACTAGCACCGTTCTTATTAATTAAAAGAACATGCATCAGAAAGCTTGACTTTTCTATTATTACTTGGGCCTTCTACGGAGTAAGGGGAGAAACTCTGGCCAGTTCGTATTAGTAATTCCACCGCAACGGCTGACCTGTGGCAAGTATCAAGGCCGTCCGGGTCGTCCGGAAGCAGCAGCAGCAGCAGCAGTCGAAGCAGAGAGCCAAAGCAGACGGGGACAGCGAGTAGGAGGCCGGTGCTCAGGCTACCGCATGCTGGATGCAACTCTAGAGGCGCAACGGCGGGTCAGGCCAGATAAGACGGCGTTCGACCGCTAAACCGGGTTGGAAAATGCTTCGAAAAAGCTTGCATGCTCCCGCCCAATGACAGGCAAAGCCTGATGGGGTTCGTGTGCATACCTTTCGGATCGTGTGCGATGGCTCATTTCGTTCCCAACACACTGCATCAGCCCGTCTGATATGGCGTGCAACTGATCGGGAGGGGCCACATCGAGGGGACCACCGAGGGGGACCGCCAGGGGAGCCCCATTCATCGGGAGCAATCGAGCAGCGGCCATCGGCTCGTTTCACCCTTGCGACATGATTCTGCTCCACCGCCTGTACTTGCCCATTCCTTACTTACATACCTGTCGGGGGGCATGTTGTATAATTTGCGCAGTCCTCCCTCCTCCCCCCAGGCCGGTTCCGTCTAGATGGCTGCCTAGCGCCCGCTCGACGCGAGTGTCAAGAGCCAGGGAGCGCCAACCCATGTCCCCCGACCTATTGGATCGCTTAACACGAGCGCATAAAGAACTCCGTTGGCTGAGGGCGTCCACTCCGTCCTAGGCCAAAGCATAAACAGCAGGCTAGGAAGTTATATTAACAGGCAGCGGAGGGCATCAGCTCCCATGGCGGCCTGTTTGCATGCGCCATGCACGCTGGAGGGCCGTCTCCGAGAGTTACTGTAGCTGTCCAGTCTCCAGGCCTTGGTTCAAACGCGAGCTGGGTCAAGTGCCATCCTGCCTGTTTTGCGTTGGGCCTGTGATGCAGATGTTAGCTCGCCGGCTCCTGCTTGTCCAGCACTCACCGACTTTTCAGCGGTCTCAGCCTTGCGATACGAGCAGCCGTCTCGTACGGTCCATGTTCGATGTTAGATGTCGTTGTCGATGGAGTGAGGTCAAAGTAGAAGAGAAAAAGTAAAGGAAATGCTTGCTCACGTGCCAAGAGTTGCTTGTTTTCCGAATGGAGCCACACAGAAGCTTGTCTCCCTCTGCCTGTTTTATATCAGACAGCGGACACCGTAGGGATCGAGGATCGCGAGGATCTTTCTCCGAGGAGTCGGTCGGGTGGGTAGGTCCGCTCAAGACGGTAGGGTTCAGCCATGTCCTACCAGGGCTGTCGAGGTCAGGCATGATGTCCGTATTATCAGCATCGTTGGCGAGTCAACAGGCTAACAGGATATTAGGATAGCGAGCTTCCTGAGATGCCTTGACACATTCAGGTTAAGAAGCGAGAGTCAGATATCAAATGGATATGTGGTTCCAGGGAATCGTCTTATGGTGTATACTCCATCAGTTCAGGCTGCGACTCTTTCTCGCATTCACGTATCGAGAAACTCCACATCACTCACATTAACCGTGGCAGCCACCAGGACTGTTCCACATTTCGCTAATTTACGCCCAAGACACGAGCAAGGGCCTATCATGGTCAAGGGTCAAGGAGCTACGCTACCGATATCCAAACGGGAATGCGGAGTATTAACCAGATGCAACCTGATATAGACGCCGGGGACAAGCTTACAATAAGTACATGCATGTGCAGCATGAACGAGGTCAACAATGGCAACCATAATATCTGCGGCCTTTGCAAGTTAATCTAGCCTAGTTATCCCTGCTGAAGAGCAAGGTGATAACCACGTCACGTCAGGTCGAAAGGTTAGAATAAATATCGAACCGCCTCCTTGCAGCCGCCGTATCCTGTCCCAAATCCATACAGAAAACTGACCAGGGCACCATCGATATCCCAAGCTCAGTAATATCGTTATTCCCTGCCAGCATGCATCGTCAATCTCAAACTCCACCTGAAACGGCCGCGGACGGGGGTAATGAACGTTCCGAGCGAATGACCTGCCCAGCGGGACGGGTCGAAAAACTATGGCCCTGGAAAATATATCGCTCATGTCCTTATCAAGGACGCATTCATGGGCTCGCGTTGCCAGGTCCAGGTTCTCCGGAGTCTAGGACACGGCTCAATCTCCATTGTATGGTCGGCGAAAATTTTGAGTCCATGGAGTAAGCATTCGAGAATATTCTCTTCATTCTCGACGTCCATCCTCAACTCAACTCACTCATCATAAAATCATGCAAATTACTTTCTCAGGCCGTGCCCGTTACGATGCTAGTTGCAGATCAGATCGTGGCACGGAGGAGAACTGACTCTGTTCGAAACTATATCCCAAAACACGTCACAGCACCTAGGAAAGGATCATACCATACCCTTGCCAGACTCTTCGAGTATTAAAGTCCAGACATGCTACCTGCTGCCATCACAATCGAAGGTCTCCTGCATCCAAAGCTGCAGGAGTTAGAAATACCCACCCTAGATGGTCGAATCGATACTTATTCAAATAGTACTTACCATCGACTACCTGCATTGGATTGGTATTGCGCGTCGGGATGCGCGGCCTGGCAACGCGTTGTCTGCAATAGTGAATCTTAACTCTATCAGCGAAGGCACGGTTAACACAGGTTGGAAAGAACAGGCTCTGATCCCCCTATTGCTAGATGTGATGGGAAAATAGATCCCTGGACCCAATATATCTTGCTCTAAACAAGTCATTAATCGAATATGCTGACTATAATGCCGAGCCTCAGGTGAAACTGTCTGGCCTCGGAGGATGTTTGTTTTATGCCTTGTCAGACACGACACCTCCCTCTCTCTTCTCGTGCACGTATGTCCTACTGTTATTATCACCCACCATTGAGGCCCTAATTGATGGTTAGCAGAGTTTTCACCTCCAGGTTGGCTGCATGCTCCTGAGCTAGTTTTGAACATAAAATGGGTCATTTTTCTACAATTTTACGAGATCATAGGTTTCCGGAACCTGCCGCCAACCCCCACGCAGTTATTCACCGCAACAATGACAGAGAGATAATTAAACGAAAGGGAACTTGCCACAGAAGAGGCATTCCTCCCTTGTGTCTTGGAGATGTGTTTAATTCATGGCAACCAAACACATCAGATTGGAGAAGTAACAGGCATCACTACCTTACTTCTTCGGATCCTACAATACGACTCGCGAAACTGCGAACGGCACAACAGTCTACTTCCTCTCAACTGCTGATTAGTTCATGGTTTGCAGACATGACACAAATGCACTCCTAGCCCCCATATTCCCAAGGCCTGAGGAACTGAGTATTGGCTAAAATCAAGTTTTATGCCTGTACCCGTCACCGCGCAAAGATAATTCCGCGATTCCACTGCCAGGCGGTCATACATCATGCTGAGTATCGTCTCTCCACCGGGGTACGTTGTACAAAGAAGAGAAGTGCGAGCAACAGCATGTCGCACATCATGCATACGCACAACAGTGCGACAAGGCCAGTTCCTCCTCAACCGGCTATTGCTAATATAACCGGTCAGAGCTGTTTGTCTACATTAGCTGACGATGAAGGTTTGGGCTAAATCTGACCTTTATAACTAGGGTACTGACTGCATCGTGTCCAGATCAAGTCACACATACCTGAATATCTTTTCAACCTTATTCCCCCTCACACAGATGAGAAACGGTATATATATATATCTTCATTGCTCACCACGATGCGCCCTATTCTCTGCGTAAATTTCCTACAACTGCCACTCCACTATACTTGCATATTCTATATACGCGTGTGAAGATCTTATATTAGGAGATGCAGTAGGACGTTATGTGTTCTCCATCTCAACCGCTCTTCTATCAAAGTAGATGAGCTTGCAATGTCACTCTGATCACATATATCGACAGTGAAGATCAGCTGTATGTCCCATCCTAGTCACCCATGGCCAAGCCCAAGGTGCGAGGGTTGAAGATATATGCTGCCCACCTTAGTGGCTCTTTACGTGTAACCAGGGAACCGGTCGTTCCTTTGTTCCGTATTGGATATTTCCAGGCCCAAAATTCGACAGAATGCGGCGTCGCCCAACAGGAGTACATGAATATCTTATACGCCTCTTCTTCGAAGTCCAATGTAATTCAAAGTTTTGCGTTGAACACCCTACAATATACACAAAATGTATTGGTACATCATCACAATACTGTGATATATTATGAGGACGTTACGACTGTCATACTTATTGATGCTGTGCATCATTTAGTGACATCAAATACCCGTCTAGGTGACGATAGTAAGACACAATGAAGCACGAGACGGTTCCACACTTGAACCCTCTCCGTTTGAATTGCCTTTCACCCTTTGTCTACATGATCCCTCGGACTGGATATATAGTCAGAGCTGGTGTGCCATTTTTCATCTTTTCAAGGGAAAAAGCATCGGCGTTCCCACCACGCACCTTTTTCTTGTTAGCGACAATTTCAGTGCTTATTAGGGCAACTACAACAATATTTATACCTAACAAGGATGAATTTAGAGGATGAGACCAAGACGGTGAAGGACAGTGAAGCCCAAGTACAGGCACCAAATCTACCGCCCAGAGATAGAGTAGGCGGCTCAACAACTGTACCTAGTCCGGCTCCAAATGGAGGCCGCGATGCCTGGATGCAGGTTATTGGGGCCTTCGTGCTTACACAGAACACATGGTAAGGCAGTCCTTCTCACGTTTTACTAGATGTATGGCCCTTCGGATGCGTAAAGCATGAACTAATATATATAATCCAGGGGTCTCGTCATGGCTCATGGAGCCTTCCAAGCAAGCTATTCTATTGGCACACTTTCAACTTTATCCCAATCCGCCCTTTCATGGATAGGTTCAACTCAGGCGTTTCTGATACTTTTCGTTGGAATGTTCTCTGGCAGGGCAATTGATGCTGGCTACTTCTATCATGTAACTGGAATAGGAATATTCCTGCAAATTTTTGGGCTCCTTATGACCTCACTAAGTACGAAGTACTACCAATTTTTGCTGGCAGAAGGGCTATGTGTTGGTTTTGGATCTGGACTCCTATTTGCGCCAGGAATCACCATCGCTGCCTCCTACTTCACGATAAAGCGTCCTTTAGCAATTGCTATAGCTACATCTGGTGCTGCGACAGGTAAGAACTGCAATATTTCTTCAATCCAATCATCACATTTACAAAACCATGATACTAACTTTTGAGTATAGGAGGAATAGTGTTTCCAATAGTAGGCTATTGGTTGGTAGTCGCCATTGGCTTCCCATGGGCAATCCGCATAATCACATTGCTCGTGCTCCTCACTTCGGGTTCTACGATGTACACTCTCCGCCCAAGGCCCTCTCCTCACGCGACTTTGAAAGCAGTTCCCCTCATAGATTTTGGTGGATTCAAAGATCCCGCTTATTCTACATTCGTGATTGGCACCACACTCGGACTTGCAGCGTACTTTATTCCATTTTTCTATGCCCCGATGGGTACACTCGGGCTAGGATTAAGATCAGAGCTAGCCGGCTACTTGCTGAGCGCGATGAATGTGGGTGGTTTAATAGGGGGCGTAATTCTGGCGGTTCTTGCTACTAGGTTAGTTGGTATTCACCCTTTTTATGCCAAAATAGTAACTGACTCGCTAACGACATGCAGGATTGGAAATCTAAACGCAATCGTCCCCTTAACGTATGCTTCTGGAATCATACTGATTTTATTAGTACTCATCCCGAATCCAGCAGGCTTCGCCATAGCAGCATTACTCTACGCATTCATTGCTGGATACCAACTAGTGTTCGTGGCAACCGCGATTGCATCTATAAGTTTAGATAGCAACCAAAATTGCGGCCAAGTTCGTACGGCAATTGCTCTCGGCTCATTCAGTGTCTTGATTAGCACCCCAATTGCTGGAGGAATTTTATCCGGGGAGAATCACCATCTGTCTATCGAGAATATCGGAAAGTGGAACTTTACGTGGACTTTTATATTTCCCGGAATTCTTCTTCTTGCTAGCGGTGCATTTATGACCGCCACCCGAGTCATTAAAAAGGGGATAAGGTGGGAGAGGGTCTAGCAAGGTATGGTGGTACTAATGATACCCAGGGGGCGATATGGATTAATGCAAGGTTGCTTATGGGCTTCTAATGTGGGCCTACTTCTGCTAGGAGAGACGGACGCGGGCTAGGCTCACTATTCCATAAATTGGGTTCTTCTTACAGTTATCGGTTTTGAATTATGCGATTAAATGAAAAAAAATATATACCCAGATAATTCCTAAGGAACGACCTTTTCCAAGGACTTGCTATTTCTTATTACATCAATGAAATGAATCGGGTTTCAAATACGAGGTTTCACATGGCTGGCTGAGGCAACCGTAACGTGTTTACTCTCCTCTTCCAGCTCACAGGTTTAAAAAAGAACAAAAACATAACTACCTCTAGTATCAGCGAGATCGAGAGTTCAGGTATTTTTAACCGTCAAACCTAGAAATCGGCTGAGGCTGAAAAGGTGGAGATATCAAGGGGAATTAAGACTAACTAGTGCCAAGTCTCTCCAGGGCTAAAGGCAACAGCAGAGATCCCTCCAGAGGAAGATATGGCACTCGTCAAAGGAACGCACCGAGCTCCATTTGTTAAGCCATCAAAGAAAAGACCCCATTGGCTTTCTCACGGCCACTTCTTTTATACCAAGTGGCAAGGTGGGTTACTTCGCAGCTTGTTGTTACGGATACGAGACGCAGCCTGTTCTTTATCCAAAATTGAGCTAAACCAATGGCAATGTTAATTCCTACCTGATCGTCAGAATCGATTCACACCGAAAGAGATCGGCAGCTCCAAGTGAAAAGATAGGCCTCTGCCTGTCCTCCCCCGCAGTTTGGGGCTGAGCTGGCCCTGGTCTGCTTGAAGATATAAAGTCTGGGTATCCCCCTGAGGAGGGCGATATACAAAGCTCCCCCCCTTTCTTTCTACCACATTCTTCCCAAATACATACAGCTATCTAGCTAAAGAATCATTAACCTTTCAATAGCGAAATGAAGTGGTCCCTAGTTTTCACGGTGGTCGCTTTGGCGGTCTCTGTGAGCGCAAAGTGTGACGGCGAACCAGATCCCACATGGAGACACATGAACAGTTGCAGCTATCCCAATGACCCTACCTGTGATACCAGATGCAAGGGCGCAGGCTACGGTTGCGGAGGCTGTGGTGGCCTCGGCTGGGGAGATTGTTGGTGTTGCAGCAATGCTTGTTTCTAATGCATCCAGCGGTATGATATAACTCAGTTATAGGAGCAAAACATGCAGGAAGCGATATTTTGACGGCCTGGGTGTTGACTAAAGTGTATCAACTATAGGTCGTGAGTGAAGACGGTGCGCTCTGCAACATCCACACAAGTGCCTACTAGGAAGTGCAAATGGAACGTTCATTTCGATCGAAGCCGGACACTGCAGCCGTACTCATTTAAAATCAATAGTGGGATCGGAGACATCAAACGCTTGGTGGACAAGATGCGGCCGGCCTAACATTACCTCAACTTATGTCATTTCATATCTAAATATATCCAAATACTTCTACTACTGTACTGCGGACAAAAGTCTAGTACGCACAGAAATATCAAAGTCGTTTCTTTATTCACAGTGTCTGTAGGAAAAAAATTCCCCCCTTGCTATTTGTACTTTGTAAAAGAAGTTATGGCTGGCGTTAGGAGCCAGTTCCTCGTACACAGTTTTGCCCCTATGAAGAGCTGGTGAAGGGAGGATATTATAAGAAACCAGACTGGTGACCCCTTGCTTTGCCAGGCAAAGGAAAACCATCAGATGTCAACACTGAACTAAATACTCAATAATATTTCCTTTTAGTTAACCAGGAGTCGGTTTACAACGGGAAGCGAAACTGAAATAGACGATGATGATGAAGTCCTTAAGTTCTTTAATTTACAAAATAAAGTCCACCGCATGACGCACATAAATAGATGGTATATAAACGGCAGGAGTTGAGCAGTAATATAAGTTGCTCACAGAGACTTATTAGAAATTCTCTAGAATAATACCTTGATTCTCGGAGTATCGACAATAGTGTCACCGCAAAACCGAGGTCCCGTTGAGAGATATGTTGTGCAGTTAGATACTCATTGCTGACTTCGCAGGGGCAACGCTCGGCTAAACTACCATAGCGATTAGCTATGGTGAAAATGTTTGGAACGAAACATTATATCAAGTCGATTAGATAGGATATTCTATATCTATCGGGTCAACCTGTGTTATTTTGCTCAGCCTTATTGTAGGATGCCTTGTTTACCCGGTTGTCATGGCGCATTGTCATCAATGCAGTCTTCCATTGGTATGCTTCTCAAATCAGTGGCCGTAAGACCAGACAGAAGAGTCCGGCAGAGCAGCACTTTGTACTTCCATAGACTTTATGCAATACCACACAGTATAGCCAGCATAAAACAGTGCCGCTTTGACAACAATAACTAGTTAAGCGCAGGGACCGGCGACGTTGGGATAAACGATTTCCGCGGCTTTTGTTGCATGCAAGCACTTGCATACATAGTCATATAGTTAAGCTTAATCGAAGCCCACTAATCGAAGCTACCAGGTCTAACTCTTAGCTAGCCCACCCACGCTAGCAAACGGGTCTAATGGCGTGGGTATTAGCTTAGTGAGGCTTGTTGTTATCATGATTATCATATCGCGCAATCCATGGGCCATGAATATGTCTATTCTCTCTCGAATATCAAGGCATAATATATACATTGATACTGGCATATATATGAGCAAAATTGGTATAAAATTGTGAATGCAAGTGTCTGTAAAGCCAGAATGCTACAGAATGCAAGTTGCTCGAAGGTAGTCAAACGAATAGATGGAGAGGTCATCGTAGCCACCAATAACCAAAACGTACCTTTCTAGGATTCCGTCTATACCGTTAAGGAAGCAGCGGATACCCCATTGCAAAGAAGTATATCTGGCAAGTATCTTCCTGGAAGTTCTATGGCATGGCGGGTCGATAATTTTCCAGATTCCACGGATCAAGTTTAATGTTAGTAGGCGTTCCCATGAGGTCAAATTTAAACGTGTTCATATTCTAGCTTTGAGCCATGGTCCCGGGTTTTTGTGAATCCTGGTTGAATCAAGGGTATCGTTCCGTCCTTCCATCCACGGTAACCTCGAGACACCAACAATCCAAGGTTGGGCTTGCGGGTATGTTTGGCCCTTGGTTCCCGTAGGAGCCTTTCGGGGGTATCCGCAGAACCTTCATCAATACCCCTGAATAACCCCTCGACATGGTGTAACTCTGTATAACTCAGGGCCTCTCCTCCCAAGCCAGTACTGTACGTCACCAAGACCTAGTCAACCGAAGGGTATATCACTATCCAACCGGCGCCAAAGGTAAAACATAGCTATTATATCCCTATCCGAGAAGGAGTCGAAGTGCGAAATACCCAGTAGCAGGAGTCAGTATATCAGAGCTGTAACAGTTGGTTTGATATTGATGTTGGTATGTTGGTCACTTTGTGTTTCCAACGGCTAACCACGTGACATGTGGCTTCATGTGGTTGTGCTTAGTAATATCTACATCGGGACTGGCTCTTCCGAGATCTCCCGCAGAAAAAAGTCACCCCACAGGCGCATCCATGACCGATGCTTGCAACGACAAGGTGACATCCAATTCAATATCAACGATACCAGACCGCGGCCGACGTCTTCGGGCTGTAGCAATGCATAGGCTCAGCACAGCAGCCTGCGGTGTCCTTTTCTTGCTTCCATATTGACCCGACAGCTAAATCTATATCACATCTACACGCCACGCCGCGCCGCGCCATACGCCACCAGATCGGAGAGATAGATCCAGTATCCTGAATAGAAGAACATCATCAGCTCGTCGATGTCATCCGAAGAAGCCAGCCATACACGCGTGTCTGCAGCCATGACTACCAACCGGCCGTTTTTAGCCAACTTCCTTGCGGCCTTTAGGGCGCAAACGGCATATAAAGGACCAGCAGCGTCAAAACCGCCGTCTCCAGGCCCATCTTCATCACATATTGGCTCCTCCTCATACTCTTCGCCCTCTTCTTCTTCATCAAATACAACCGGTGCTCGAACAATAGCCACCAAGGCAACTTCAAACCCTACTCCTTCGAATTCACCGCTGTCAACGACCAACCCTCCATCCACTATTGCCGCAGCAGCAGCGGCTTCATCAACGTCTAACCATTTCTCCTCGCATCATCACCACCATCATACGCATACACATACTCCTTCGCCTTCGTCAAGAACTCCTCTATCCTCCCCGGGACCGGCAGCTTCCGCCACCGCTGCTCCAGCATCGTCAACTACAGCCTCAACTTCCACATCTACCACCTCACCTATACCCGTCCCAATACCGTCATCTTCCACCTCCTCAGTACCTTTCTCGTCATATGACAGGAGTAGACGGGGAAGTGACAGTAGCAGTGGTAGTGGCGGGTTCCGTGACGCCTTGGGACCGGAAAAATGGTACATTGGTGGTCGAACGACAAGCGGAGATGAACGGTTATATCAATTAGGTATGGTGACGAAGGGCGGCGGTAGGTTAGGTGGTGGGATGCGAGTGGGTAGCGTTGACCAACTGAGCCTTTAATGTCATGTTTTCGTGGCAGGAGAAGAGTTCCAAAAAAAAAACAAGGGAGAACAGGAAATCAGACCTCGAAGCAATGAAAAGTCGATGGCGAGATCTGTTTTTTCTATGACCATTATCCACCTTTGCATCTTTCCTTACGAATCCTGGGCGTTTTCTTTTTCTTTTTGGAGCTATTCATATATTTCTTTATGTTAATGAACTATCACTGTAAAAACAACACAGGCGGGCCTTGAGGTGTGACATAGAATTACAATCTCTTTTCCTATAGCTTAGTTTCTCGGTATATCCTAGAAAACAGTCTACTATGTGAACATCAGTTTATTCCACTCATAAGTCAATATTTATATTTGAATTTCTATGCTGTCATCTAATGCATGTCTCCCTAGAAGGCTGATGACCGGAAGTGATATATCTTTCGTATGTGCTTGGAGCACTAACAAAACTACTATCATGCATGCACCCGGATAACAACATTCAACCACCCATCAGCATACGCTGCACACCGCACCACTTCCTCCACCGGCGCGCTCATCGGGACCTCGGCTCCATGTAAAATTGGCGTCGCCATACTTGTGCTTTTCTCATCTGGAAATAGGCTAGGCATTAGAGAATTAAGAGCAGTCCCAATCGTCTGGGTTCTCCGTTCAGCCGCTCCGCTAGATACTGAGACTGGTATTGTGGGTGGAAATGGGGATTGCACAACTTTAAGAGAAGGTTTTTCGGGTTCCGACGGGGTAGGGAGGTATATTCGTAAGGGGATATTCCTAAATGGAGTTGATAGATTTGGTAGGAGTGTACTGTTGACTCGGTAGAAGGTTTGAAAGGAGTCTTGAAGGTTGTGTTAGCTGTTTGGACCACAGGGCAGATTCTTGGATTATATTGATACATACGTTGTTGGATAGATGTCCATAGCTTCTTTGAGTCCTCTCTCGAAAGCGCCATGATACTTTTCCCTGTCCCGTTGCGGACAAAATCCGCCTCTTTCACGCTATTCATGAAAAAATCGTGCATAACCCGCTCCTCTTCATCAAGGCTAACAAGCTCCTGGTCTGGCCAGTCCTGGAAATGCAGGGTTAGTTTCCATGGTAGGGTTTCGCGAGACACGTAGGCGCCATCATTATCGGCGTCTTGCTCTTTTGCTGCTGTTGATGGTGTTGATGCCCCGGGCTGCGCGCCCGCATATAGATCATAAAGCAATCCAACAGGGTAATGCCATTTCAGTGGAACTCCTTCAAATGAGAACCAGCCTTGACATGGGTAAACAGACTCAGATTCAATAAGGTAAGTCTTGAAAAAGTCAAGTAACCTGGGCAATATAAATGGTAGATATGATAGACGGGGGAAGGATATCTATGCAGTGCGTCAGTGGGGTAAACAAGCAAAGGATAGATGGGCTTATGGTATTTACAATATAGGGATCTGCCTGATCGAACACTCGACATTCTTTCCGCGACAGGTTTATCTGCAGTGGAATGCGGCCTTCCCAGACTTGCTGTCGGATTGTATGCGAGGCAGCCGCCATATCTGACTCCCGCAGCTGAGATGTACCGCGCGAGACTAGGGTTTGGGTATATCTGACAAGGCCGGTCCAGTTCCTTTCGACTATAAGATGAGGAGTACGCGGAGGAAGTGAGAAGTGCCTCTATCAACTTCTTCATTCGCTTGTGTACGTTGTATGACGACACATCGAGCGTTTAGAATATTTCATGGTCTGGTAAACGCTTCCCTTATATAATACCTCAACCACCAACCTGCTTAACTCAACAGCATCGAACACAAATACCATGAAATACGATAAAGTACAGGAAGAGGTTTTCTTTCTAATGGGTGATAGGAAGATATTGCTTAACTAGTTGATAGCTACGTTCCAAGACGAGCGAACATTCCTGGCATCCTCACTCCTAACCTCACGACGCGGCTGTTCTCCCTTTCCCTTCCTTCAAGGGATGGATTCTCTATCGGAGGATGATAGAGCAGTTATTAAGGACCACCGCTTAGGCGACTGTCTCGACCATCTACGAAAGTCATTCCAAGATGCAGAGTGTTCTTATCCCAGAGCCAGTTCACTTGGTGAGGCTACCTGGAAAGAAGCCTGAAACACAGCAGGAAGAGAACACAATTATACTAAAATCAGCACCGGAAAGTGAAGAATGAGGCATCCAATTCTATACAGCTCAACATCGTGAGCCTCCGTCTCCGTCTTTTAAAATAAGAGATTGTAAATATACAACGACCCCGTTCTCTATCTCTAACGATTCCAAGCAACAATCCCTTCTAATGATGCATTAAGCGATAAACGCTTAGAATGGCTATTACCCAGGACAACCAACTTATTAGCAAGAAGTTCGAAAAGGTATCAAAAAGTAAACACATGGGGAAAGGTCCGAACATACGTTGTCCTCAGGAGCGATGGATCTATCCCAGTAACTTCCAATAACTGGGATGTTCATCAGGATATCATCTCGGATACGAGGGACATCACCGAGGAAGAAAAGGGCAAAGATGCCAGTTGCGGCGCCGAAGGTGGTGGCCATTGGCATACTATCGATCGCACGTAGATATAGATTAGCAAATCGAGTCCCAGCGATTATAAATCGTATTTGCACATCCGGCAGCCTGCCCTGCTCGTCCATCAAACTAGGGCTAGCATGACTTGATCTCCGAGATGACTTACAGTCTCATGCCCTGGGTGATTGTGAATCCAGCAACTCTGAAAGGAACGGTATATCTAGACGCAACACGACGAAAAGAAGGGTCGAACAAGTTAGTCCTTGTGTTCCAATTGATTCATCGTCAAGTAGGAGTGGAGTTATGGTGTGGTATCTATCAGCTGGTGATGACGGAGCCACTCACTTGGGCGCAAATGGTGAGCGGTAGGAACCGAATGGCCCTGCGGCCGCGCGAGGTGCTTGAGATGCCTGATTGATGACATTAGTTAGATAAGATGCAATAAATAGTATTAAATGTCTGGAATTTAGCTGGTGAGGTGCCGGGTGTTGACGATGGGCACGCAACGAATTGCGAACGACCACCGGCCAGGCGGGGCTGGAATCAAGTTGGAGGTAGACGAAGGATAGGTGAGAAGGCAATTGAACGACTTACCATTTTATTTGGATAGTGAGTGTCTGCGACGTCAACAGAGACAGCAATTCAGTCGATTCGACGTTCAACCGCTTTAACTTCCGTTTTCTTCCATGGCAAGAGGTTTGGACGTCTCGGCTGAGTAAGCGACCACGTGACTATATCGGGGAGATACATCTTGACCTTGTACGTCTTTATATCAATATCAACCTCAGCCGGAGCATTATCACAACGAGATCAAGGACGAGACGAGAGGAAAGTTGCTTGGAGAATTCAAGTTAAACGTATTTTAATCGCTTTCATTGTTGTCGGTCTATAAGTAACTTGAACGCATAAGCATAAATTGGGCTGTCAAAGTCAGACATCAAACGAGAACGCAAAGCGAACAAAAAATCAAAAAACCATCCATTAATTACATTTTTGCAGTTGCAGTTGCATCGCATCGAGGAGAATCAGAAGCAAACGGGCAGAAGAAAGTGGCTACCAATAATATAATATGTACTTTCAAAATCTCGGCGATGCAAAAGCAAAAGGTAAAGAAATGAAAAATAAAAAAAGATTCACTGATTCCTCACCACCCGTCCACCGGTACCCATTTTGTTTACTCCCACCCGGACATGTCTTGTCCCTTTTTTTTGGTTTCCTTTTTTTTCCGTTCTTCTCCTTTCTTCCAGTCTCTGTGCCCGGTTTGACACCGGTAAGGGTATTCCGTCGGGGTATTGAAGTTGCATGGAACAAACGACTCGACGGAGAAACGAGTGGATATAGTTGGCCGCAATCAAGTATCTAGCATCATCTGGGGGAGGATGCTGTAAGAAGAAAATTCAAACGCGTAACGAAAAGGGAGAAGAATAAACCCAGAACGCAACGACGTGACGTTTGACAATTTATCAAGGAAAGAGAATATCAACGTAAGTAAGAGAAAGGTGAAAAGCAAGGTAAGGTATAGCGACCGGCAGTAAGCAGTTCGAGCAATAAATCGGACAAATTATGATTTAACAGTGAAGATTTTCTTTTTTTCTCTCCATTAGCCAAAAAAACCCAAGTTTAAAATATCGATCGCAAGCCGCCCACCATATATGTAATGAATGAATTTAAAGCAAAACAGGGAACAGGGGAAAAACGACGAACTCGGGCAAATTGATCACGAGAAAAAGACAAAAACACGACTCGCATTCTCCCCAAAACGAAAGAAGATTTCGTTTCTATGCCAAACAGTGCTTTCCACCGATGAGATGAACTTTTTTTCCGCCCTTTTTCTCCATAAGGAAAAGAAATGAAAGTGAAAAAGTACAAATCAGGTAAAAAGAAACACATATTAAGACATATTTTCCAAACGAAGGAAAATAGGGGAATAATACAATTAAGTCAAAAGAAAGTGTTAAAAAAAAGGGAAAAAGGGTAATCCTCGTCTAATGATCTCACCGATGAATGCAGCAGGGAAAAAAAAGAAATAGAGACAGTTGTGAGAAGAAAACGAACGACAAACTCCCCCTAGTCGACAAAGATAACGAAAGGAAAGGCCGTTGCAGAACACACTAACCCACACAGAGAGGAAAAAAAGAAAGTAAGAAAGAGGAAATAAATGCTCCACCCGAGTCTATAATGCTGGTTTCCGTTTGCTTCGATTTTGATAGTGATGTTTTTTTTCTTTCTTGTTGAGCATCTGAACCGTGCCCCGCACGGGCGCTCAACCACTGTATGAGACGGAAGATTAAGGAATATGGTCAAGACCAAACGGTAACGGAAAGCTGGAAATAAAAAAAAGATGAAGAACTCGTTCACGATTCGGCCGTCACAGAACTTTGAGGTAAAGAAATGGGAGGGTTTCGCGGTAGTCATGACACCGCTTGCATCGTCGGTTATTGTCTAGCTGGCTGAACGGTTCCTATTAACATAAAATTAGTAAGGATATATAAATTTAACTGTCAAGGATGGAGAGTACCCACCGTCTCCGCTTAAACTCGTAGATGCAAGGTAGAGTCCGTTCAGGCCACCGTTTTCTTGCTGCCCGGTAGTGGTGGCAGGATAGTACTTGCGGTCGGCGTCGACGTGAGCATGCATTCCGTCGTTAACGGGTGTCATGGACGTAGGATAGACAGGTGCGGGCATGTAATTTTCATGCGAACCCGGCTGCAGGACAGTCGTCCAGTCAATATTCTGCTGCTGCTGCGGGTGTTGTGGGTGCTGTGGTTGTTGCTGATGTTGGGGAGGAGCCTGTTTGTTATCGGAAGGAATCTTAGCATCGATCGGAGGAAGAGCAATACTGGTTGGCTGGCCAACAGAGTCAGTTCCAGACTGCATAAGGAACGACGAAGAGTTGTGTTTGGGATCAGCCATCCAGGTTCTCTGATGCTGCTGCTGATGCGGAGGGTAGTGGGCAGCAGCACCGGCGGCGACCTGATGGTCTGAGGGACCACGGGTCAGGCCGTTGCTGCCACTTTGTACCACTGACGCATGAGCGGGCATAGGATAACCGAATGACTGATGTTCTGCGAAGCGGGGTTGATGGCTAGGAGCCATTGTAACCCCATGCCCATTCACGGGCGCTTCACCAAACGTAGTACCGCCAATACCATTGGGAAGTGAGATGGGGCTACTAACATCACCCTGAACCGGTTTAGGCACAACCCCCGCCGCCTGAGCCTTCTTGAGATGAGCATGAGGGTGAGACAAGTGACTAATTCCGGTTGGATTGCCTCGTCGGAGAGAGCATTTTTGGAAATGACGCTTGAGAATGTCGCTTCGCGAGAACGTGTCTTTGCAGAGAACACACATGTAGGGACGGTCACCGGTGTCTGTAGAATCACGTTAGAGACAGATTTAGATAAGAAAAACATAGGCTTAATAAGCACTAGGTAGGGTATTTTGTCATGTTTATCAACTTACGGCGCAACAGATGTCGCTTGAGATGCTTTGCGTGGAGGTATGTTTTGTTGCAGTGTGGGCAAGGGAATTTGCCGTCCGCATCCTTGGCCGGGATCGCGGTTCCCTTGGCGGTACCATTGACGCCGTTCGTGATGGCAGCCCGTCCTGGAACGCTGGGGAGAATCCCCCGTCGTCCCTGGGAGCCGACAACCTGAGTACGTGGAGCGTCCTTGGGGGCAAATGCAGCGGTAGTTGGTGGCATTCCATCAGCTGTCGTCCACATTGGGCCCTTGTCCTCTGCGCCAGTGAAAGGGCCACCGGGCATACCGTACTCGTGTCGCCTGTCGCGTGGTGGAGCTGGCGCGATAGGTTGAGGATATGCCTGAGGACCGGTGGTGGGCGGTAGCAGGCCATGCGAAGGGAACTGCTGCTGCTGCTGGTGCTGGCCCAAGAATGAGGCCGGTGGCAGGCTGTTCACGGGTGCGTGTGAGGCCATTGGCGCCGTCGAGGCTGCGTAGACATCATGAGCAGACGTGACTGGATACCTGGGCATATCATTTCGGAATGGCTGACCGAGATATGAAGGCATTGGAGAATGGCTCTGGGGGTGTTGTAGTGGAGGAAGCGTATGGGGCTGCGGGACTTGGTAAGGCGAGTGAACCTGATACTGGTGAAGATGCGACAATGGCGGAGGGCCTTGTGGAGGAATCGAGGCAGATGCCGGCCGCGAGACCTGCGGTCTGAGGTTGGGGTCCATGGCAAGCGTGGTGGCTAGTGGTAGCAGGTCTTTGGTGTATGTGTGTTATCTCTCAGCAATCATTGATTGTTGGAGAGGAAGATGAAGATGAAGGCAAGAGAGAGAGAGAGAGAGAAAGGCGGTGTCAATTGGCAGATGGAAGTGAGACCCCTGACGAGAAGCGCGCGTTAGCTGAGGTTCAACTGGATGTATCCGATAGCAGTCCCTTCGTCCGTACGACGCGGGCAACTAACCTGTAAGGACAGTAAGGGTAGACAAGAAGCAGCAGCCCTTGTTCACCGCGTCGAAGCTGTTCTGATACTGGTTGTTGTTCGTCGTCGACTTTGAGGCGTAAAAAGAAGAGAGTGGAGCGCGAGCTATCAGAACGAGCGATAGTAAGTGCCCTGTTGCAGATGCGAGTGTACCCACAACGGAAAACGAGAGGAGAGGAGTGGTTAGGAGTTCTCGAAGGAATGAAAGAAGAAGAAGAAAAGAAGAAAGTCGGGATGGAGACGCGAGAGGGTCCAGGAGGGGTAGAAGTAGGTAAGGGCGTTCAGGAACAAAAGGGAAAAAAATGGAGAGGCAAAAGTTTAGGGTTGAAGAAGAGAAGAATTGATGATGATGCTATTATGCCTGGATGGATGGGATTAATTGTGGGCAAATCCCTAGGATCTTTTTAGCCTTTTTCTTTTTTTTCCTTTTTCTTTGCTTTTTTTCCTTTTTTCGCTTTTTTCCCTATTTTTCTCTCTTTCACAGGAGCGTGGAAAGATATCCTGTATCCACTGGGCCAGGGTGGGTCTCCCACCAGAGAGATATATATATATATACGTATATATATGAAGAGAGTAGGGGGAAGAAGGGGAAAGACGACAGGGCTGAGGCGAGGTCGGACGGCGGAATGGCGATACCTGGCATCCCTCCGAGGGGGGTTCCCTGGTTCGCCGTCTTTCTTTTTTCCGCGTGGCGAAGGGAAAGGAAATCGGGAAGAGGGAAGGGTTTGGTTACGTAGTAGGGCAGAGCAGGAAAGCTGGTTGCTGGTTGATGGTAACGACAGGGAAGCCAGCAGCTATGGATCCGCCACATACGTCGAACCGTTGGAGTGGCTTGCAGCAAGTATGCGGGCGGGTCGCAGTCAACGGTGCAAGACTTACCTGAGGATAGATCGAGATGGGCTGGAGAGCAGAGCTGGAGTCCGCGTGGAGTCGAGAGTCGAGCCTACAGTACCACAATTGTAACGATAGCGAGTAGCAGGAGGCGAGACAAGGCGAGACAAGACAAGACACGACGAGACGAGACTAGACAGAACGAGGAGAGGAGGAGGGGAAGAGAGGAGGACGAGGAGATGGAGATAGATGAAGAGATGAAGGTGAAGAGAAAGAAGATAGATGAAGGTGAAAACGAGAAGACGCGTTAACAACAAGAGCAAAAGACGGAAGGAAAGCCGAGAAACGCGTGGGCTTAAAGCGGCGGGTGCGTGGCAGTGCGTGGTACTTCGTGCTCGGCGGTGAGACCCGTGCCGCCCTAAGTACCTTCTCCTTTTCTTCTCTCTCACGATGATATATTATAACTCTACAGAATATATGAAGATGACAATGAATTCAGAGCACGATGAAACAGTCCCTGGAGCTCCAGATAGCCGCTCACCCTGCCAGGAGAGAACCGGGAGGCTGCCATGTACCGTTCAGATGGTCCGATAAGGCGAACACTTCACTCGTAGTCGTACCCAAAGAATGAAAAAAGCGAGAAGTGAAAAAGCCAAAGAAAGGAAAAAAATAAACACAAAATTCAAAAACAAAGGGAAAAAGAAAAAAAGAAAAGCAAAAAAAAGAGACCTCGGGATCCTTGATCCCGGTTCGGATCTGCGAATGGGATTGCTGCCTGCAACCGCCAGAAACAGCTCACACCCTCACGAGTCACCACATGGCCGGCCGAGTGTTGCAGTACGTGTTCTGGCAGGAGAGGTGCGATATCCTAATATCCTGATATTCTTGAGGACGAAGAGGGATGCGCTAATCTCGGAGCTCGCGATGGCCTCCCAGGGTTTCGTTTCCTGCTGCTAAACCCCCGAAACGTGCATGAGGGCATAGACACTATCTTAAACCCTGCAGACGACATGTATACATTTGACGCTGGCTTGCATCATCACATCCAACGTCATCCCATCGTCACCTAACGTGCTCCCTCGACCATACATAGATGTGCCAACGCCTACTCTGTACGGAGTACAGGTTGAGCACTGCCTGACGTTGGCTATATCCAACTGTACTCCGTATTTGGAAAGCGGCTGTGACGAAACATGTCAACGGAGAATCCGGCGACTAGGTCAGGGGCTGAAATTGACCAGGGGCCGGATAGCTTCAGACATTCCAGCACCGTCATCAAACCCATCGTTCGATAGAGAAGGTGGTAGTTTAGAAGATAGGTGGAGAGACGCGGTTATCGCCTTGTCTTGCAGAGCTCCACACAGCATTGCAGACGAAGAAGAAGATAACAAAAAAGGAATTCCTGAGGATATGACTTACCATCTTACTATGAATTATCCGTGCTAACAAGAGTGAAGCGTCCCAACCAACTAGTACAGGCATACTTATCCACAAGCGGAAACCCGGAAAAAGCAAAGAGACAAGACCACGGACCCTTGAAGAGTGATGCTCCATAGAAGCCTCATCGAAGGGGGATCGAATCGAGCTGCAACTTCGAGCTGCCAGGTGAACAGACTCCGCTGACCAGTTCGATCTAGCAGCGGCGGCGGTGGTTGAGATGCCAATCGCTCAATCAATATTCTCGACTCCTCTCTGGATCGGTTAGCCGGAGAGCAGCTAGCCAGAAAATGGGGCCAAGAAGGTACCTTCGGGACATGGTATCGGCATGCCCCCCTTCCCAGTCGTTTCATCTGTCCATTCGCCGTTCAAGCTGCAATGTACGATGTCAACATGCCCATCACGGTAGGACAGAGACAGACAGATCATAGATAGATGGACCAGCTAGCTCGTTCGAATACGGCAGTGATGATCTCAACTATAGACATGCTACATCTCTAAACCAGAGTCTTTGCTCTTGATTATACCCAGCAAACAACGTTCGGTGCATCCCCACTGATTCCCAACGTTGCGGAAACCATCTTAAGCTTAAACAGACGCTGGTGGAGGAGTGGAGGAAGCCGGATAAACGGTCACCACGTCGACTTTGCAGGAGAGCAGAGGATAGGCTTGTTATGGGGTCCTGAATGGAGATGGAGGATGAAGATGCGATTTAAGGTAATCTCTTGGTCGTTTGTTCGTCTGTGGAGTCAAAACGCTTCTCTAGTCTATACCAACAGAGGTAGCATCCAAACACTCAACACTGATCGAAAAACGCCAAAGAGCAACATCCAATCCCTTGAAAGCTAAATATATTAATATATTAATTTTGTTCTTCCGTTTTATCCTCGCTGATAAACCTGATTAAGCTGCAGAATGCTATTTCCGTCCCAGTCTGAAACGGAGAATACGAAAACGAGAGGACCATGAGCAGATATCGTGCTTGACGGAAGAAAAAACGATAGTTCATATCCTGATTGCGCCGGGCCTTCAAGACTCGCCCGTTCACGCATCCGTCCCTTTCGCCCATTCCGCGTTCTCGTATAGGGGGTGGACAAATAATAGTCCGGGGTTGTATTCGTGGGACATCGCCGGGGTCCATGCCAACACTAGTACCAACATCAACACAACCCTTCACAGCATTTTCCTCCAGCAGATACCATTGTCCTCCATACTCCATATCTACCGAGTTGAACTTGAGAAAAGAGACCGAAAGAGACAAAAAGAAGGAAAGATACAAGTAAAAGAGAGAAAAGAAGAAGAAAGACCGCCAAGGCCCAAGCTCCCCGAGTGTCCTTACCTAAGCCGCGCTAGTGCTCTTTTGGGCCGCCTGCCTCGGCGAACTTGCCCGATCCGTCTCTCCACGCACTTTCTTCCTCTCTCTATGCGGATGTACGATGATGTTATAGGACGTCGCATCTCGCGGCCGATGTCACCTTGCTCCCTTCTTTTTTGCACTTTGCACGCTCGAATCCTACCTATCATTTTCGTGTTTGGACGGCTTGCTGGCTTATCTTTTGGCGTCGTACTCTACTACCGTGGTAGGTAGCCGATTATCAGATCGACCGCCAACCACGGGGAGAGACATATAACAGGCATATATCATTATCGTTATCTGGTACCCCCTGATCCAGCCAGACAGCAGCGGGAAGTTTCAATGTCAGACCTGGATGGTTCGCATGAACCAAGACTCGCATCTTTTCGCCTTTCGCCTTTCGTCTATCTTCCTGTGGTGGCGGAAAATATTCCGGTCAAGCGATGTTTCGTACATCTGACGGTGAATAGCGCAGAAAAAAAGTACGCTGGCTTAGCACAGACTACACGATAGTGCGAACCCGACAGAAGATGTGCTCCGAAAGGGCGTCACGTTGACGAATTAGTTTTTCAGGCTAAAAAAGCTTCAAACAAAATATTTGCTCCGCTCAATCTCCGAAAAACAAAATACTCTTTTGACGGGGAATATTAAACGCCAACCAACCTAATTTTGCTTGACTGGATCACTTCTACACGCCCAAAATAAGAAGACGATCAAAGCGCAGGGTTCAACCAGTTGTCAGTTCTTGTGATGCGATTATAATGCCGGCCGAGGCAGAATTGAGAGGGCCGCCCATCCGTCCTTTCAGCGCAGCAAATAGAAATCCTCGCCCGGCTCAAATTTACACTTCGACCGAAACTGCTAAGACACCTTGAACTAGCTGCTGTGACGTACATAACTCTAACACTGTTTGGTTTTTCTGCTTGTGCTGCTCGGGCTTGCTCCGGTGCGCTTTGCAAATTCAGACTCAACCACCAGGAAAAGGATGGCCCTGTGATACACGTGATTGGAAGATCTCGAGCGCCCTTCACTTAACTAACTATTGCCACAGGAAGCTTTTACCAGCGAATCATCAGGATCAGCAGAGATTGATAAAACGATAAAACGATAGAAAATCCAATGATGCCTCCTTATCTTTCAGGCATGAGATCATGTGGCTGAACGAGCTCTGGGAAATTCTGGTGAGGATGGGAGACGGAGAAAGTCGAATCAAGTTTCAGCTTTCAGAACTAGCGATTTGAATGATGTTCGAGTCAGTCAGTCAGTCCGAGCGGACGCCGAAGACAGTTTTGACCGGCGATCAATTGATCACGATCTGATGGGATGATGATGTGGCTTCCTCCCAATGAAATCTTATTTTATTGTTTTTTTTTTTTTTTTTCTTCGGTGAATCTTCCCAGCAACAAATATTAACCACTCCCGCCATTGCCACTGTGTCGGTGTAAGGTTGTACGAATACACGCATCACTGTTTTGTTCGTTTCAATCCCTCATTTCTTGATTTATCGATTTCATTCAACAAGTCGCGACACTTACGCTTCAACAACTTCTGGTTTAACTCTTTCGACGGGACGTGCTTCTTGCTAAAATCACCCACCACCACAGAAAAATAAAATAATACGAGGACAACAGGGAAGCGGATGCATGCTGCGTGTCATAACTACCTCATCCGTCCTAGCATGGCCTTGATTGCTGGAAGCTCGTATCCACAAGGTCTCCTCTCAAGCTTGAGGTTCGACATGCCGGATCCGCCTTCCGCTGGCCCTACCTGGTACCACGCACGCTGGCAAGCATGGACATGGGCCCTTTATCCATAACTCCGTTCATCGACAGTTCTTTCCCGGGACCAGATTTCATTCGACGCCGGAGGGGGGTTGTCAGGGTCCAGGGCGAGGGTTGAACACCTCCATGTAAGGGGGGGCAAGGCACTATTCTTTCCCTCTCGATCAACGAACTCGCGCTGCAGTGAAGGGAAAAGCAGAAGAAAGAGAATGTTCAACAGAAAAACAAGCTTCCCACGGTTCCACACATTTCCACATAGCGGTGTCCACCTCCTTACTGGGAACTCGACAATCTGGTCGACTTTAATATTTTACTTTATTTTCTTGTACTATCATTCGATCGGCAGCACTTTTGGCTTCTTCCCACATGAATTTCCCTTGTGGGCCGAGGTTCAAGGTCTCCAGTTTCTTATTTTCCTCCTTGGCCCCTGTTCCTCATGAAAATGGCACGGGGGAGGATAGACGGACTTACAGGCAGTGCTTGCTTAACGGCAAACTTTGAATTTCAACTTGACATGCCAGCTCCGTCTCCATATCTTCTAGATTTTTCTCCCTTTGCCCTTTTTTTTGCCCTTTTGCTTTTTCTTGGTTCGAGTCTCGGAGTTTAATCCCTCCAGGGAGGGATATGGTGTCCTTCAGATTTTAACGATTAATTCTCCCTTGGAACAAGTCTCTAACCGTCGCCATTTCCTCCAATCATACAGCATTATGTCCATTAAACTCGCGCTCAACAACTCCGATCGAACATCAAACGGCGCTGAGTCAACTGGGAATTACTTCCCTCTTGCGGTAACCTGCGCCATTTACGCAAGCCAAGCATCTTATTCTTTTTTATTTTATCTTTTTGCCCCCCCCCCGAAGCGGTGTTCCCGTGACCCCCTGTGTCGGCGCAATTCGGAGGGCTGGGTGCGTGGTTATTATCGTGCCCAACAAGCGACGTCTTCGAGTTCACGATGCGACGAGATGTCGCCCGATAGAGGCATTTTTAACGCAACAACAAAGAAGGCCGTCCCCCCAAGGCCGTCACCCAAGACCTGACAGGGCGCGTTTGCAGCGCGGGCGTGATTTCATCTGTGTTCGCTCTTCCTTTTACTTCATCAAAGACGTAACCCACACCGCCAATCGGTCGCCTGAGCAGGAAGGAAAATTATCATCACGCCATCGCCATGCCGTCGCCTTGACCCCAAACATAATCAAGGATGCCTTGATACTTTTGTCCAAGAAACCACATGGTTCTTAGCCGGATTCTCACTCCCGAAACGCGACTATCCCCTTCCGGGTGGGCGCAGCCAAATTCCCCTCGATGATGTTGGGATCATCAAAAAAAGGGCTGAGACATGGTGATATACCTGCATTATAGGACTATTATATCTATAGTAAGATATTATTATCCGCAGCCGCGTGCTATTATATCCACCTACCATGCCCTGTAGACTCCACTTAAGGAGACCCATCGTTCTGCACCGGCAAGTGTGGGCTGACTGGGCAAGGGGCAAAGGGGTACAACAGCTGCTTGGGCTAGATGGATGGATGATTGTTGATGGATGGTTGAAAGTGCCATGCGATTTCCAATCACTTAACTCCTTACCTAAGCACGATGTCTTCCCGTTATCTCTCTGCTCTGCTGAGCCAAAGTGTAGATGTACAGGCAGCAATCTTGCTCGATTCTTATTGTCGTATGTACGCAGTACGGGGGAGTTGCTCCGTACATCGTTGCGATTCCACCGTCGGGCCGCCGTTGGGGATGTGGGCTGTGGGCCATGCTGGGGAATAACGGCGTCAGAGTACTGGAAGCTGGAGCCTGAGAATATAAACTAATCACCTCCTCTTTCGTTTGTTTCATTGATATAAAATTATTCTCTTAACCTGAGATTCTCGAGTGATAGATGCCGTTGATGACATTCGTGTTCTTGTGATATTACAAGAACAAGTATCTAACCTATATCTTCGCCGGTATATTATCATTCTAGACTCAAGGGATTTGCACATAATTTCTCTACCAATTTGCACCATCCTTGATATATTGATGCATAAAACACAACATTGCCAATAACATAGGTAATTCTAGACTTCCTTGAACAATACCCAACGCAACTAATAGTATAACTACTTCCCCATGAATTAATAACCTGGGAACGAAGACTATAGGCGGTATCTGTACCCACCTTATTTCATTTTCAATTTCTCTGGCCATGTTACCTACATGGCAGTTGTTTGATGAGCCCAACCCCGGATAATATTACCGCCTACCACGTCATAGAAATATAGGGCTATATGATCGGAGGATGAACTCCTATCTTAGCTCTATGAGCTCATTCTACCTTGTCTCAAGGTGGCTTCCATGAGCATTTCATACCCTGTTTCTATATTTCTATGCATTATACCACGGTCATGGAGGATTACAAGAAACGAAATGAAAATGAAGTCATTCGGTTGCGAGATAAATATACAAGCCGTTCAAATTACTCAGTCATGCAATGGGAGATAATCTGCGTCTCTTTATCAGACTGGTTCTCGGCACGATCTAGAGCTTCTACCGTCTCACAAACAGACAATTGGGCCAGGACCCCGTTTGAACCGTCCTTCCACGACTAGCGGATTCTTAAATCAATTGTTGCTTTGTTGGCCGTTAGTTATTGCTTTTTCATTTCCCTGTCTGTTATTTATATAATAAACATCGTCGCCGGATCATCGTCCATTAGCAGAACGCTTCTACCGTCTGCTACGTCTACTTCCAATAATTATTCGGACTCTAGGAATATATTTCCGCACAACAACTTTCCTGTGATTGAACTATGGATCTCATGGAGTAAATGCTGCCGCTAATATGTGTCAAGACAGAAGAGAATGTGTTTTGCCCATGTACTTGGGATTCCCTCTGCCCATGGGTGTGTATGTGAGGAGTAATTATTGTGGAGATAAAAGAACTGTTCTTGTATGGATTTAAACTGGAAGGCATATATAGCAATGGTAGAGGATATACGTACTTATATTTAAAATGTCCAGCACCCATCGTTAGGGTCAAGAATGTAACAAGCTGAACATAATTATTGACTGACAAACCATTCTCAAGGTGAACAAGATAGAAAACTCACTGCGAGTCCCCCAAGACATGTCGAAGGAACTGATTCACCTACCTTTAAAAGACACAACCCGTTTTAATTTAATAAGATGACTTAAGCCGCACGGGGAAGTGCATCATACCTCGAAGGATAATACGCGTCATGAATAAACTGAAATAGATGGCTTGAATAATTTTGGTTCATATTGCGTGGGCTATCCTATATACTATCCTACTCGTAAAGTTTCCTAACCTATCCGACTATTGAAAAAAGGCCGTATGATATGAAAGAGGTATCGTGCTCCAATGCTTAGATGCGAGTGAAGAGAAAAAAAAACAAGGAGGGGAATCAATTTAAAACATTAGACAGGGGTGACAAGGGAAATGGTATGAAATTTAGCTGATTAGCTGTGGGGTATGTTAACAGATAAAGTAAAAAAAAAAAGAAAAGCAAGAAATATTATCAAGGGAATAGCAAGTGGTGTATCAGTGCTGAAGAGGGGAATTGCTCATCTGAACGCAGCACGTGAAGGACATGAATAACGCAGGAAACAGTAATCAAAAACGCTGAGCGAGGGGGGCTCGGTACATGGAACACGAAGCGAAGTGTATCTTGTCAGGCATACCAGATGTGTCAAGAGTCATTCACGTTCGTCTGACATAGTTGAGATTAGAGAAAGGCGACGTAATGCATGGGGCTAGGAGTGGTGACGGGTATCTACATTAGGTTGATGGAATTTGACTAAGGAGATGGGGGGAGTAAGGAAAGGAAGGGCAGTGACTAAGATTAGATGAAATTTCCGTTCATCTTGATCTCGTTTCCTGCTTCTTTACCCTTCTTCAGAGCTTTGGCGAGCATGAGCTCACGCATCCAGTTGATTCGCTCGTCGCGAGACTTGACGGCGAAGTGGTGGTTTTTCCCATTGGCAGTGAAGATTGACTTGCGGTCGGTGGGCTTTGCGGCGGGGATCAAGGAGAAGGCGAAGGCAGTCTCGTCCATTCCCTTATACGAGCCGCCGTTGCTGTTGAGATTGGCTGCCTTGCGGAGGACAGAGCGTTTGAAGGCTGCCGTGAGCTTAGAGTTGGATGCCAGGGACGAACAGGCAACGGCATAGTCGTCAACGTCGATGGATTCGAGGGCCCTGCTGTGACGATGGGTGTCAAACTCGTCTTTGTGCATGGCAAGCACAGTTCCCTTGAGGGTGAAGTGAGCGTCTTGCCATTCATGACGGAGGAGGCGGGTGGTCCTTCGCTTTTTCATCCATCCGCTATGAGTGACGTCAGGATCCTTCTGTGTCGATGAGGATGAAGAAGAACCAAAGGAGCCACTACGTTGAGAGGTAGGTACGTGTGGCTTGATGGCAGCATCCATCTCTGATGGGTGCTCAATTGGCGAGAGGCCTTCGATTTCATGCAAAGGCGTCATGGCATTGACGGATGGGTGTCGGCGATGACGCTCAGGTCGAGTTGACCTTGACCGGGCAGGCGGTTCGGGTATCTGTTGCTGGCGGGTTGAGATATTTCCGTATCTCATCCCTGGAGGTACAGATTGGGAGGTTTCCCTGGCCAGGGGCTCAACAGGAAGAGCTGTGACTGGGACATCCATCTCAGAAAACGGAGTTCCCTGACGGTATGCGTTGTCATCAAATGCGTATGGGTTGTACTCCTGTGTTACTGTTGGCGAATTCACAACTCGTGCACCCATAGAGGGAGTAACCGTGCGTAGAGCTGAAGCTGGATCGCTGCTGGAGTGGCATTGGTTCGGTATGGTGAGTTTGGGTAGAGATCGGAGCTGGTTTGATACATGGACGGGTTGTTCCTGAGAAGGGAGCGGCGGGAACATTTCCAAGGGCTGCTTTGTTGTTGACGAGGCTGGGTCCGAGCTATGCATATGCTGGAAGGTGAGAAATTGTCTGACATTTTCTTGTGGATCTCGTGGCCTAACTCCGTTCAAGTTCTCTGCATTGAGCTGTAATTCGGAGTGCAGATCAGGAAGTAGACCTGGACCAAGAACATCGGACGAAGCAACAAGAGAGGGCGCGGCATCTGACTTTCGGCTGATTTGGGTCATGGCGGGAGTAGGAGGGACGACTTGATTTGTAGTGGCAACGAGTTCACCATCCAGGAGGGTGAACTCGTTTGGAAACTGCTTCGCAATCCGGGCAAGCTTCCTCAGTCTCTTCTGATACTTAGTACAGTTCTCTCCCTTGGAACACTTATGTGGCTTGGGGAGTAGCTGTTCTATAGCAACGATGGAAACAGATTCGGCAGGTGAAATGATATCATCCTCGGAAATAACCCGGTTGCGGCGTCCACGTCGTTTGGGAGCAGGCGGACCATGTCTGACAGCGCCGTCAGGAGACGCAGATGTGGTACACTCTGGGGACTCGACCTTTGGAAGAGGAGGACTGTTTGACATGGAAGAGTTAACCCGTGCAAGCTCCGGCATGGAAGAAGGATCAGAAGCCGTCCGTAGGTTCTGGATCATGTTCATGAGGAAGTGACGCTTGCCGAAGGACTGAATATCCAACTCCTTAAGGTCGTCAAGGTGTAGATCGAGAAGAACGGCGCCGGAGATATCGTTTTGGATGAAGCGTTCGACCAGGTTGTCCTCCACACCCACCTCGTACATCCATTCGGCGACTTGGGTTGGCGTCCAGCTTTGGACAAATGATGACGAGCTGCTGGGTTTCTGATGGGACATACTGCTGGACGCCCTTGGAATCTCGGTTATATGAGCCGGCTCGGAGGATCTTCGTTCTTGTGGCACCCAAATCGGAATCTTAGTATCTTCTAGAGATACGGGAGAGAGCGACAGTTGCCATTCATCGACGGTAGTTTTCTCGAGCATCGAGCTGTCCATGGATCCTCTAAAGAGATGGGGGCCTGACGGACCCTGGACCGGTTTACTTAGGTGCCGTGATTGGAGATCAAAGGATCTGGCCTCATAGGGACCAGGGGTTGGTGGTTCATCTGAGAGCGACAAAGTAGTAGCGCTATCAGTTCCAAACTGGAAGGTCTCTCGTTAGCGAATCGAACGGCCCCCATTACACAGCAGTTACCGCGTAGACTTACAGACTCTATACTCCTTCGTGGAGATTCGGGGTCGGAATACTCTGCCTCATAGTCGAGGTCTTGAATCTCGGTTGCTTCAGATAGAGGTCGTGAGTTGAAAGACGAACGCTTCATGATGTAGTCCATCGTCTGATTGCTGGCTGGCGGGAACATCTGCACACCACCTTGCGGCAGCGGTGGGATATAGGTGTAATCCTGTACGAGTATAAGCGAAGAGTCACTCTAGATAAACCGAAAAAGTCCGTCTTACCATGATGCAGGTCCACCTCCGCAATCCAAGGCGACGAGGGAAAGAAGGCGCAACAAAAGCGTTTTCTCAGGTAAACGTTGACATGTGTATCGAGAGAGTCGGATAATCTGCCACTTGGTTAAACTACTGATAGTTGTTGGAGAGACGATGTATGGGTGACAGGTCAACTGCCGCCGAGTTGGTTCTATAATCTAGATCGGTGGGTATGTATGTTGAACAGCAGGCACCAACAAGTGTTGAGAGTGTGAGACCCGACGGAAAGAGATCTCTAGATAGGAATATATCAAAACGACGTCTTGATTATCGATTCCTTCGGCTGCGTTCAATCGAATGTTCGATGGAAGGGGGCGGGGAGGGGGCCAGCTGCGTGATGGGGGTTGAGCATATATATCTTTTTTTAGGACTTCGTATGAAGGTGCAGCCCTTGTACATTAACGTACGCACATCCGTATCGTATTGAAAGTGAGATAAAGTTCCAGGGTAGGGGCGGAACCCTTGTCTAGCGGGTGTGATGTGATGGCTCTTTCACACTTCCTGGGGGGATGTATGAAACTAGATCTCTCTTGATGGAGGGTGGGAAAGGACGGAATATAACAAGAGACGGCGCTTGGGGAAACGGCAAAACCCACCCTCCAACAGTTCATCTATTATTTAACGTCCGGAGCCTGGGAGGAAAAGTTGTAAAGCGAACTACCAGCGCCATTTGTGTGTACAACATTGTACTTCGGGCAGGACGGAGTACCTTTTTTGCAACGTCAGTGTGGCTGGCAAGAGACTGCTCTTCTCGCTTGTAACCATTCACAGGGGAGGGATACCCCCAGCACGCGGAAGGCAAGTATATTCGAGTAACCATATTCTGGATGCAGGCCCGTCATAATACTACATCAAGACGATATGCTGGGCGTACCGAGGCCGAAACGATATCTGCACCAGCATAGCTCGAGCAGGACGGGAGGTACTGGCTGTGACAAGTTCTTCAGCCCGTGCAGGGTGCATGCATCAGGTACACTGGATGTACACCCTATCCGTCCACCGTATAGGCCAGTGGTATCATTCCTGCATCATGTCCGTGTTATATGGGGAAAGCAGAGTGAAGGGCCGCAGCAGGACGAAGGCAAGCAGAAAGTGGACTGGACGGGCGGGACAAGCGTGACGAAACCCAAGATTAGCTGCATATCACAGCGCCAATGGCTGGCCGGTGGCTTCCCCTTGACCGTCCATCGTCGACATCTTGTTGGATAGGGCGAAGAAGCACTCTGCGGCCAACCAGGCGGGCTATCAAGCCAGCGTCCCCCCTTACTCGCGTATTGCGTATTGTAAAGAAGTGGTCCTCGACCAGGAGGCCTCGCGATGCATGCCGTTGCGGAGCCTATATTCACCACCAACTAATGGTCGGGGGCGAGGGGGCCGCCGTCTCCTTGCTCGGCGCTAACCTGAGGTCGCAGGCCGTCTGTAGCGGTTGATTGGCTGTCACTGGGGTCATAATGTGATGATGGGCTTGCTCCCGCATATCTAGACTATCGACGACTCCTCGCGGCCGCTGGATCACACACAGGCGAGCGAACAAAGCGATCGATCGAGCAGCAGCTTTGCGAGCTAGCTGGCCAGGGAAGGCGAGGGAGGATATCATCTGCTCGTTCATCCACTGCGACGGAAACCAACTGGAGAGCAGCAGTGATTGTTGCCCTGTGGTCGACTTTGCAATCCTCGACTGCGGTCGCCGCCCCCTCCTCACTTGATGCCGGGACCGGGGAGGGCGATGTACTCGGGTCTCCCCGGTCTACAAGGCTTTGCCTCAGGCTTTTGCCGTCGTTCACACTTTTGCCTGGTCGGGCGTATGTGCCGGGTGTTAACTCCGTATCTCGTGGTGCTTCAGTTTTGCGCCGCGCACTCCCTAAGCGCCTGCACGGTCGCATTGATACAATTACATTGTTCACAATGCAAGCCTCTTTGCTCTCTCGAGTGTCGCTGATACGCCTTTGACTATCATCTTGTCGATGACGCCGGCGATCGTGATCCTGGCGCTGCGAGCGGGCGGTGGGGGCCCGACGGCCGCATGAACAAAATCTCCCTCGACGAGGTATATAATTTGCTCGCTGTTATCGTGCATTGCCGTATCCTTCAGCGAAAAAGCCAAATATACATCTTGACTAATCGCAGCGTCTTGCCTGGCAGCGGTTTTGGCACGGGAACGTGCATCTCAAGGTATGTAATATGCAGGAATGGTGCATTAATTATTATTAGTTTTGCTGTACTGGCGGAAGTATGGGCCTAAGGGTAATATATCAGTCCAATCAGTCCGATCTTGCAGGCATTATCCTTTGTTCACAGTTGTTGGCCTGCAGAATGTACCTTACTGGTCGCTGCTAGGTTCGTTGCAGGCGGTTACTCGGGCAACATTTTTCTGCTTCTTCCTTTCTGATACTCCCGTACGGCTTGCTTTTTCCTTGTATACACTTTCTCCAGCGCGAAAATCAATGCGCCCAGGAAGTTACTTTTCCGTCGTTAAGTAGTAGATCTGCTGTCGTACGCCGTATTGTCCTCAATATCATAGGCAATATGCAGAATATAAATTGTCGCTGCATTCCCCCCTCTCCCTGACTGAACGCTATTCTGCTGGGTGCGTCGGCAAGCGGCGCCAGCACATAGATGCGTCTTCCTCTGTATACATGTCTAGCATGGTACAACTGCTAGATGGACTCGGGCATTGCTACGGGCAAGGACACCCTAGGACGACAGACAGCCAGAGGCCGGAGGCCGGAGAGAAGGGCGCTATTCGAAATTTATTTCGCGTACAGGTTTCCATTCCCTATTGATATCCCTTTCGGGCAAGAATGACGCATGCTAGCCTCGTTGCTGGGGCATCTGGTGTGCTTAGGATCAGTCGTTTCTTCATCGTCACATTCGCTGGTGTGTTAAGGCTGTTGTGTTTCTGCTATAGCTTCGCCTGCTTCCGATCTACGTAAACCTGGCAACGCTCCGGGCAGTGCTGGTAGACGCCGTATGTATGTCTCTTATATTTGTTAGACATGTTTGGCATGATTCCCTGTTCAAGAGATCATCCTTGAAGTTGGTTGAAGAGCTGCTCCGTGAAGCGCAAACCAGCTCATGGGTCGAGCTAAATATATCATCCATGCGCCTCACAAATGTTGGATGTCTCATAAGACTATCCATCGCCTGTAGAAGAGATTCCTCTTTCCGTTTAAAGATATTAGCCAACAGCCTTAACACGCATAATTAACACGGAACGAAGATTTGTGTGGAAAACATTTGAATACAACCGTCGGAGTTTAACTTTGGATGCGGGAAGTATGCGATACTCGGTAGTTAGTGTGTACCGCGTAATACGCGGTGAGAGCGAGCGATACCGCAAGCTCCTGCTGCTGGTGAAGTAAGTGGCGTCTGTAGGAATGGCCTGCTGATCACAGAGAGTCCAACGCTCTGCTTGCATAGAAAAACCTCACCAGGCCCAAGGCAGCAATTGGATTCCGATAGCTTGGTTATCGCTCTCACACCCTTGGACAATCTGTAGCGGATATTTGCCACAGCATGACAGTGTAAGCTGTGGTGAAACCGCTCAGGTGACATGATGCCTCTACACTCGCCGTTGAAGCCTCCGGAGACGGGAAAAGGATCAAGGGGGAACGATACACGAGGCGCTTATGACGTGGGTTGAGAAGGCTCTCCATCACGCAGTACGAACCATGTGGACTGCATATGTAACCGCAGCAGACAGAAGGGAAATAAGAGAATGAGGCAACTTGTATTTCATTCTACTTCTTAGCTCAGGGATGTTTAGTGATCACAGCTGGAGCCTACGCCTGCAGGCGTAAATTGCGGGATATTGCAGATTTCGCCGCCAGACTGGGAGTTGATGCAATGTATTGCACCTTGAGAGGCATTAGGGAGCTACAGCTGCCCTATTAGTACGCTGAATATGCTTGCTTGAGGCATATATATGCGGCACATTAAGATATGCTGGCAGCTGCAGTGTCTAGGGATAGTGCATGATGCTGGGACTGTGCTTCATTGCCCATTTTGTGACGCACAGAGAGTTTATCACTCGCTGATATTTCTGCGCGATAATACCTAGAAATATGAGCATGACTGATGTTATAATCGTGGCACGAAGTAATACTCTTGAATATGGAGCAATTTGGTCAAAGCGAGTGGCTTATAGGGTTGATAATATGAATCCTTTCACAGACTTGGTGTAGTGCTCAGTCAAAGATCTCCACTCAAGAATAAAAACCGTACTCGTCCTCTTGTCATGTAGATGGGAGGACTGTGATTGCCTCGAGTGACATTGTGACGTATTAGTGGAGTGGCCAGAAATAAGGTGAGATATGCTTAACGGCTAAAAGGACAGCAGATGGAGAAACCCACTGCTTCCCTGCCCGGCTCCAATTACACATATCATGTCATGGCCAGAACTCAATTGCTTATTCGAGCTGCAGTTACTCCGTACAGCTGGCAGTTCTCTCCCGAGGCTTCAAGGCGCGACAGAGTGTAACATGTGTAATCTGAGAATCAGCATTCCTCAAATTCAGATCGTGAGACGTCTGTAACATGTTCTGACGTCTAGATGTAGCTTTATCTCGAAAGCGCCATCATATCATATGCATGTCATCATGACATACGGAATATGTCACATCCATAAGGGTTTCTGGGGAATAGGGTCCTGTTTCCGGCAACGCGGGTACCCGCATCGACAACGAGGATTAACGGATGCATCCCAAAAAATTTTTACACTGGATACCTCAAAGTATATAATGGATGTATATAACTCGAGTACCATGGCTATAAGAATGTATGTCTCTCTCTGGACACCGGGGAACAGGGTGCGATCCGACATATCACGATTACGTCCAGGCATTTGGCGGTGTATGGTATAGGACTCGCCATATAATCTTCCGAAATACCGACAATCCTGGGCAGCGGGTTCTTAAAAAACCTTCTCTCCAGAGAATATATAGAATATATTAGATCACTGGACAGTGTTTGCTGTTCACATCCGACTCGGGTGGAAATTGATTGATATTCAGGACTTTCTCACAAAAGTCTCTTATTCAACGCACACGTCCGGAAAGTGATGCTGATTCAGAGACGCAGAAACGAGGAACTGACCTGTCCTGGAACTGAGGCACAAGGGCTTAACCCTGCAGTCGGATTGGGTATGCATATATGTTATCTTTGTCAGGGACCGAACTTGATGGCTCCCTAGATGGTATGATGGCTGGCCACTCAGGATAGGAGTGGTAAGACGAAAGGGGTACTATATGAGTAAGTGTACGTACATGCCAACTCGCCAATTGCAGGTAAATTCGCCATCCATCAACCATAGGAGCCCGCCCAGATAGGAATGTGCCTTGCTGGAGAGACGGGATATCGTAAGCGAAGACAGGTTGATTACTCATGGATGAGGAACGAACTCGGAGGCTGGAAGGCGGCCCAAGCAAAGAGACTCCATCTCGGCCGGGTTGGCGGTCCCCCCGTTTACTGTCTACCGTGTGACAGGGGAACTTTGCTCGCTTGATCTTCTCGTCTCGGGAAGGAAGAAAGGCAAGAAAGGAAGAAAAAGCAGGTCATGTGGAGGGAGCTAATTAACCCGTATTTCTCTTGTTAACTCGAGTTAATTAGCTGCCATTTATAAATAGAAACGTAGGTAAAGCCCTAACCGAACCTTAAAAATTAGGAGTTAATTTACCTTCAATTAGCCGTTCTATAATTAAACATAATTGTTGCTAATTATGGCTTCCATCCCTGAGTAAACATCCAGGTTTTGCGACCACGATCACCAGGCCTCCCACTAGCGGGATGCATCTTCGCGGGGAGCATCGACACCTCGGCATCAGGCCTGCGCCATTGGCTGGTCAGGTGTGAAATATGCAAGTCCAACGGCGTCGTCACATCGCCCGCCAAGCAGGCCCCGCGAGTCACAGTGACCGGCCATCTCGGAGTTCTGGTGGAGTTGAAGCCTGAGCCGTCGAGTGATATCATGTACTCGATACCTGGCCCGACGCGTGATCTGCCTTTTGTCACCTCTTCGTCGTGCATGAGCATCCCGGACGCTCCACACACATCACATCCACCTTCCTACCACGATCCTGAATCATCGCTATGCATGTCACCCCAACCACCGCAGAGGCCTATACTATACTTCCTTAGGGGGAGTAGCGGGAGGAGTGGAACTCCAGCTTTTCGGCGATCGAATGACATCCCACTATCCCGAAGCTTGGCGCACTCTATGTCGACCAACCTCTTCTCGTTATCGAACTGCTCGCACTCGGTTGGCCCCCGCCGCTGAATTAATTCCATGGAAGGGAAAAAGGACCATTAATTACTTTTCCTTGGCGGCCATGGCGTTGTCAAGGGGTTCATGCTGAGGCTGCACCCTGAGATGTACGACCCTTTCAAAGTGTGCCTGGTTGGAATGGCAACAGACGGATCTGGTCTGGTTCTACTCGGCCTCCATATACGAGTTGCCTCCTACAATGTACCCCGTACAGTCAACGAGCATGTCGCTGGACACCCCGGCCAGTTCGTCCCAAAATGCCACCCCGAACCCACAGGGTACATCGCTATCGTACTTGGAGAGATCTGACCCAGGTGCCGCAATCCCTTCCCTCTTTAGGTCCTAGGGAGTCAACTGTTGAGAATCTAACCGAGATAGGAGATTAATTGCTTGCTTCGACCATCTGGGTGGCCAGAAATAAAAAGAAACCGACCTATTTACCCGTTGCCACTGGTTTGTCGGTATACATGACTTGCCTGTGATATCCTACGCTAAGTACTACCCAAAGTAGGAATGGTCGACATTGAAGAGCATCTTGCAAGGACAGCACTTCGAGCCTCTGATTTGCTGGAGACCAAATGGAGATACTTCCTTAGCTGCACACCCCATGCGGATACATCATGCCCTCCAGCCTATCCGATGCTATCTCACACCTCCATGCTGCAACACCCCCGCTGCACCCTTCGATCCATAATACCCTGGTCAGCAGCATGCTTGTGCGCAACTAAATTCGACCAGGGCGGCTCGCAAAAATAGGACTGGCCAGTCAGTCTTGCCAAGCTGCCTTCCTTGCATAACCCTTGAGCTCCCGTAGTGGACTATTTGCTTCTTAGCTCCCATTTGAGTTCGGATCTCCCAGCACCCTATCTTCGAATGGTTCAAAAATAGAAACACCCATCCGGCGAGTTAGCGCATCTCAATATCGTTATTAAACTAATCCTGCCCGGAGCATAATCTTTTTAACGAACATAATTAATCCCTTTTGTTCGTCAAGGCTTCACCTGTCCTCTGTCGCTAACACATTCTTTTCGATCAATCTCCCTGCCGGTCAGGTTTAGAGGTTATCTAATACTCTCCCTTTAGTGACACATCCTCGACTTATCTACCAGGGACACAAGTCGTCTTCTTCTCGTTGCTACCAATTTACTCTTAAAGCTAACCGTCGCCGTTCAAAAAATGTCTTTCGCTACCATCGCCCCGTCCCCCAAACCCTCAGTTTCGTCCCCAGACATGGCCAGCTCTATAGAGCCCGTCAAGCCAGCCTCCAAGTCCTCGAAGAAGTCCTCGCGCAAGTCTACAGGAAGGTCATCGTCTAGTTCAACAACCCAGGGAAACACCGGTGTCAAGAAATCAGAGAAGCTACATCGAAGATCCCGCTCTGGTATGTAGAATCTACTTCTTCCTCCCCGCGTGCCCAACAGGAGTTGGTACCTGCATACTAACATGTAAACACAGGTTGCTTCACATGCCGCCTGCGACGCAAGAAGTGCGACGAAGGTCATCCCGCATGTCGAGCTTGCAAGAACCTCAAGCTAAGGTGTGAATACGAGCGACCAATGTGGTGGGGAAACAGCGAACAGAGAAAGTCGCAAAAGGAGTACATCAAGGATCTCATCAAGAGTACCAAGATGAATGAAAAGACCGTTCCGTGCCCTCGCCAAACTTGCTGCACTTACAGTCCTCCTAGCCTTTCTCATTCGGCCCCGACCCCTGAGGCGTACCCGGAGACCATGGTACAAACTCGAGATACCTCTTTGGAGCCCCCGTACTGTTTTGAGGGGGAGTCTAGCCACGTTCACATTCAAGATCTCTACGACCCATATGCTCCTCAAGATCCAGCGTCGCACTTGGATTCTACTGGTTACTGGTCTGCTCCCACACCGTACGAAGTTGATGTCAAAACTGAGAGCGAACTGTACATTAATGACATTCCAACTCGACGGGACTCGTCAACGTCGACTTTCAACACGTTCCAGCCTCCACTTGCTCATACTATGCTACCTTCCTTTGTGGAGGACGATTGGGCGCAACACGACGTTTTCGAACCCAAGGGCCTCCCAGAGCATAACTGCTTCGAGTTTTCTCACGGACCTTCTGGCGTTCCCTCCATCCAGGTTGAAGATGCCGACCGTCATCTGCTAGATCACTTTTTCGAACATGTTGCCAGCAAAATATTTCCTATCCTGGAGACAAGGAAACGAGGAGGCGTCTTCACCGATGTCATACTTCCAGCAATCGAATCGAACAAATGTTACCTGCACTGCTGTCTAAGTATCGCGGCCGTTCACCTGAAGTCAACACAGCAAGTCTGTGGGGACCTCGTTGACACCGATATTCTCAAGCACCGCTACCAAGCAGTTTCAGAACTTTGCTCATCTCTCAACCAGGACACTGACCACCTTCAGATACTTGAGGCAACTCTCAGCATGGCTTTCTTCCAATGTGCCGTCGGCCGCGCGAACGATTCTCTACCTGACGTCCCATGGCACCAGCATTTCCAAGCAGCCACCGGTTTGATCCACAAGCTAGACCTTCCACATCGCCTCCTAGAATCTGATCACGGAACAGTTCACCCACCATTCAGCATGAGCCTAGCTGCTTGGATCGATATTTTGGGGTCGACGATGCTTGGTCAGATGCCACAGTTTGCACATACCTACAGGACCAAGCTCTTTGGCGGATCTAGCGCTGGATTGTCCGAGCTCATGGGATGCGAGGATCGAGTGATGTACTTGATTGCAGAAATATCATGCCTTGATAATCTCTGCATTGAGGGCCGAACTGACCACTCCAGCCTGTGCGGCCACGTCACCAACCTTGCGCAACAGCTCGACCACACCGAACCGCCACCAGGATCGCTGGTAAAGCCATTCTCCGAAGACGGGGTCTTGCAGCCACAGCAACTCGCAAAGAACATTACTGCACTATTCCGCGTTGCCGCCCGAATTTATCTCTGCAGCCTTGTACCCGGAGCCCAGCGCGATGAGCCAGGCACCGTTAGCCTAATCTCCCACGCTGCCGAACTACTTGACCTCATCCCTAGCGGACCAGAAGGCTTTGATAGCTCCATTGTTTGGCCTCTCCTTATCTGCGGCTCGCTTTCAACTCCCGGCAGCACATTCCGTGGTGCCCTTAGCAAGCGGATCGAGCAGATTGGCGAACAGGCAGAATTGGGTAGCTTTGGCCGCATGGTGTGTTTACTCCGAGAAGTATGGCGCGTTGCAGACGCAAGGGCTATCGCGGAAGCGCAACAACCACCGGCTTCCTCCCCACCACTGAACGGGGAGCACGCACAGCTAACGAACCGGATTGTTCACTGGCGAGATATTATGCAACAAAACGGCTGGGATTTCCTCCTTATCTGATTCTACTTTGACTGAACTGATACACCGATACTGAAAACGAGACGATGTATTACGATAATTAGCCTCGCGGGAGTTTGACACTCTCGCTAGGCAGAGGAGCCGGTACTCCTTTTTACGATCATTTACAGCGATATTGGACCGCCCAGTAGATCTGGGCTAGCGACGCTTCAACCCAACAGAAGGCATTATGATGGATCCTTCTATATACATAATTTTTATTCAATATACCCCTTTTTAGCTTTAGCAACTCCTTCGCGACCCAGCAACGGTCTGGAAAGATTTACCTTTAGCGTTTGAAACCCTCTTTTTACGACTCCATGGGCGGCTAAGCCTCAAACTGCATAAACCTGGGGGCTGTTTCCGATATGCAGGGCTTCACTCTATACTTTGGGGGCCCGACTGATCGCCCCCTATTCTGCTTTGCCCTGCATCCCGATGGGCACACTTCAAGGAAGGAAGTGGAGCACCGTCTTTTCTTTTCGCCCTGTGACATCTGCCGCCTGCTTACTTCACCTATGACTCAATGTAATTTTAAGCTGAGATACTTTCATGCATCATCTGGCTACTAGGGATAGACATATGTGGGTTTGGAACATATGCAAGGGCGAGGAGGGCTAACTCCCCCTTATACTCACTCAGCTTACAATTAGTTAGTTAACTCAAGCCTCCAACGGCAAACAAATAAAAGAAAAAAAGTTGTTAAATTCATAATTCTTCCACGTAAGCCTTGTTTCATGTTGCCTTGTTCTTTCACTACTTCGTCGTTGCTGGTGACGCGATGCCTATGCACGTTCTCGAGCTTGAGCCAGCGCTACACCCTGGCTATGTTGCCTTATAGACTTCACCATTAATGCAACGATCTATCAGCTATAACGGGAAATTGCATGGAAGAAATGTTGTACAATGCAGTGAGCCTTACCACCTTAATAGATATAGGTGGGGGCAAGGCAGTAAAATAGGGGGTTAAGTCTGATATAGGATTACTAATCTCCTCCTGGGTCTATGAAGCGAGATTCTGAATTCCAGTTAACATGTGGATCGACTGGCCCAGTGGTTAAGGCGTCCGCTTTACAAATAAAGTTTCGCGGAAAATCGCAGGTTCGATCCCTGCGTCGATCATCATTTACAATATTTTTTTATTTTTTTCTCAACCTCCTACATATTATCTCGAATGGATCAAAAGAGTTATATGAAACATAGATACATGACTATCCTGATTCTTCGACCCTCTGCGATTTTTTTCGTCCAATATTAGGAGTATCCAAGGCCAGGCTGTTCTAAGTGAAGGTGATGCCAGGCTGCATCAGGCCTCGATACAACTCATCAAGGACATCTCTTTTTCGTTTCTTTTCCTCTTGCTCATTCTCTTTTGATTCCGCCTCCAGCTCTTCGTCTTCCTGGGTCCGGGAAGTCCACGCTCTAATGGTGCCATCCCCGTGAGCTGAAAATAACTCCATCCCTTCTCCAGAAGCACCATTCCCCCTCCAAGCAAGGGCATTAATCCTCGCAGCGCTCAGCGCCGTGGGTCTTCCCCGTAACTTTTCCCTATTTATTAAGCCAGGAACACGCAGTTGTTTAATAAAAGTGCCATCGCGAATTTCAAACATAAAAATTTCCCCTCTGCCATCTTGGTCGTTATAATTCGGCCAAAGAAGCACTTCATGGCCTGGTAAAAGCGTTCCAGCGTTGTTGTTTTCAGGGAGAATAAGAGGAGCCCGCTCAGCAAGATGTAGGGAGGCGCTATTGCGAATGCGGGGGCCAAAATGAACCAGTGTGTTAGCGCCAGTTGAAGCGTCCCATACACGAATCCTCGAATCTTGACCAGTACTTAGTAGATGGCTACCATTCAGTGTCCATCGAACTCCAGTCACTGTGCCATTATGGGCACGGGAGCTGGAATGATATGGCTTCCTGGTTTGAGAACTGTCAAGATCTCGAGATGGTAAGACACCAACTGCGTCATCCATATCAAGGGAAGCAATTGCTGCATTGCGACCGCTCCGTCGGACATCAAAAATAATTACTCGATTGTCTTTTGATGCTGACGCAATCAGATGGGGGTTGTGAGGCGCCCACGCGACGGAAACAACAGCCGCTGTGTGGGCTGGGAGAGCATGGGTTGAAAGCCCAGATCGTAGGTCTAGCAGTCGTACAGCGCTATCAGATGTCCCAACTCCAATAAGAAGATGAGATGCTTGGTGCGCTGATAGTGAGTGAGAATATGGTGTTGAGTGGAGGTTGAATGTGTGGACTGGAGTGATCTCTGATTCTCCCAGGCTGGACAGTTTAAGTGTAGTGTCGTGGGAGGTACTAAGGATTGTTGACGGGGTAGGGTCGAATGGGTATATTGAAAGAGATGTAAGCGCATGAGTATGAGTCGAAGAATTCGTTTGTCTATAATACACTTATAATAAGTCGGGTTGGAATGTACCGGCTGGTAGGTTGGGCGGAGTATACTTGGAGACAGAAGCGACGGGTTTATGCAGGTAACTTAATTCAGTCCCTCTGCCCTCTAAATCCCATATATGAATAGAAGCATCTGCGCCACCCGAGATCATACTGTTGCCGCAATTTTTAGCCACAAGTTGAACATATGTTCGCCTTCATATTGTACGCTTCAAAAATCCATACATCGAGAATCAAGGTTCAACATACTAGCGTTTCTCATACTGGTCGATGGCCAAAACATTCACCCCGGCTTTATGTGCCCAGACCTCATCAGCATTCAATTCTGAAGGATATATATCGGGTATACTTTCAGCTGGATCTGTGGATGTTGATTGAGCTGCATGTTGTTTGCTAGACGAGAAGCGGATTCCTGGCGCGGGCGCGAGGGCATGGACAAGACGAGCACATTGTGCAACGTGGAATGTGGAAGGATATATAGATCCTTGAGATCTATTAAAGATATACGAATTCATTCATTAGATTATGCCAGCTATCCCAGGTTAGCTGACGTTGATGTCCAGGATGCGGCTCAAGACGAGCGATGATGTTGATTATTACTAAGCCGTCTTGGCGCTATTTCTGGCAGTCTGGGAAACTTCCATAGATATTTCGACCATGCAATCACCAACTACAGTCCAGCCGCCATGGATAGAAAAATGGACGGCGAGTCACCGAAAACAGAGGGGATCGAAGATGTTAAACCGAGTAGGGGGCCGAAATATCGACATGCAAACGTTTATGATGCCGTTGCAGGTAATTTACGCCGCTTTGATATTCCCCGAAACAAGCATAATTGGTCTTAACTAACCTGTAAATTTTTGTAGGGCGTATCTCAAGTAATAGGTCTCAGAATAAATCCTCGTCCCTCGCGAACGACTACCGCGGTACCTCGTCAACACGGATATTCCCAGCTGTGGCTCCAGAAGAGGTCTTATTTCGGAGACAAAATGCCTCTATAAGATATATGGAAAATGATTTCTATTTTGCCAACGAAGACATTCCCGAGGATCAACCTTTGCCGGACTCTGACTTGCTAAAGGCTATTCACACATATGCTTCTGACTTTTATGGCAATGGAACGGTCGACCACGGCCAATCGACTTGGCGCAGCATGGATAAAACTGCACTGATAGCACTTGGTTTCTTGCTTGAAGAGGCTGCCGTAGAGGCCCTTGAGGAGACAGGAGATATGGTTCTTGTGGAAGGCGAGGAGGTCAGCGATGTCAGTGATTCCGAGTCAACAGTGGAAGTATCTACTGTGAGATCTCGTCAAACTTCGGTTTCGGCCATTAGCACGCGGCCAAAAGTCGAGGCATATAGCAGCAGTGGCTTCGATGATGGACTAGCACCTCAACACGGACGTAAGAAAAGACGACGGTTGAATAGCGTGCCAATCAAGAGATCTAGTTCCGAGATACCGGCGCCTTGATCTTGATATTCGACAAGAGTCGCGACGACAAACCCATTTACACTACGTCTAGCCACTGATGTAGAAGTCTACCTGTTCGCGCGTGGTATCTTATGTCAAGTGTCCAAGGACACCTGTTCATTTAGGATAAGGGGGAGCCCGCGATTGGCAGCAACAGAATTAATGGCAAGTGCTCGAGGATCTATAGATACCCGCCAGGCATCATGACCGTGTGTAAGGCTTGGTTATGGACGACCTGTCCTTATACGACCCGGCATGGTGAAGTGTCCCTGGCCACTGTCTGTTTCTTTACGCCCAGAGATTCCAAAACGCCTTTTATACCCTTTCTACGTGGTAGACTGTTAGTTGGATGCTATCACACACGCGAAGGATAACCTAGAATACCCTCAGATCACTTTGAGCCCGAATAACCTGACCCCACTGGTAGCATACCTATCATTCCTAGAGTAATGAGACGAGTTATAAACTTATAATATGGGAAAGGATTCCAGTGTTGTCCATATAAGGTTGTCCTGATATGGAAGAGAATTAGGGCAGAACTGTGTCCGCGTTCCGCCTTTGCCCCGTCAAGAAAATGGGACCTCGACATTATTTCTCTGCCAAACACGAATTATTCTCGACCAAGCCTGGACCTGGTTACTGTGATTATCTTCGTTATCCCCACTCGGTTTAAAGTGCTGTCTCCAGAACGAGCAAATATGGTTAGTCCTTCTATGTGCTCTCCGAGGAATCACTTGTTGAGCATTTGGATTAAACGCGTTTTCTAATATCGGATTACTAGGCACCAAAAGCTGGAATATCTGCTGCAGAGAAGCAACGCCGTATCTTAGCCTATCTTCGAGCAACACGAACATGCCACACCCTCAAAGACTTAGAAAAAACGCTTCCGCCTGTCGCATCGATCAACGGTATGCAAGTAAAGGACCACATCCAAGCATTGACCGATGAAGGCCAACTCCACGTCGAGAAGATTGGGAGTGGGAACTGGTATTGGGCTTGGGGTGGCGAAGAGAAGAAAGCCCGTGAGCAAGTGATAGACGGCTTAGCTAAAGAAGCAGAAAAAATACAGAAATCTACGGGAGAATTGGAAGCCAAGATCAGCATTATTCAAGAAGAGCAGCGCCTTGAAGAGGAAAGAAACCAGAACGGGTCTAGAGAGGAAAACGAAAGGGAAAGGATGGCGTTGGCCATGAAGAAAGACCAGCTGGAAATGGAAATTGCTCGTCTAGAAGCTGAGATCAAGAAGCGTGTTCAGGGCGATGGGGCTGGTTCTATTGCGCAAAAGGAGGCTGATATTACAAGATGGAAACAGGAAGCCCAGATGTGGACTGATAACATCTACATCTTGGAGGAATACCTGAAGAAGCTGACGACCGGTGACCGGGAAGTTCTAGATGCTGTGAGGAGGGAATGCTATGGTCTAGCGTATGTTGAAGGAGAAGGATTAGCAGAACTAGATTTCTGATAGGCCACTACTTATGCATGAATCGGCTACCACTATTCATTTCATCCGAGATGTTTATATTATATCAAACTACACAAATTCTTACCTGTCTCCGAGTACTACCTGCCTAGGTAAACCTGTTATATCACGTGGGTTATAGACACGTGATGCACATGTACTTTGCGCACTTCGCGGCAGCTCGAGCTCGATATTCAACCGCAACCAATGAACCTCTCTCCTCCGTACGTTCTCTCTACTAATAGATTGAGCAGTGTCGGTTTCTGATAGCGTGATAGTTGGCAGTCAACATGATTCCGAAGCAATTGCGGTTCGACCCAATGGTCGGATCCCGCGTCATCTCTGCGTGCTCCTGCGCGCGGTCCCAGGTACTAAGAAGCTATCCTCTAGCTCGGTCTCATCTACGGTTGAGCTCCAGAAAGGCATCTACCACGAGTGAATCTGCAGCGAACGCGGCGATAAACGCAACAAAGCCGAAGCGAAGATCTGGAGGGGTAGTTTGGACTACCTTCCTCGCACTTGGGTTAGGTGTTGGGTATATTTACGTCACTGATACAAGGGCAGGAGTACATCAATGGCTAGTGCCGCCAATGCTGCGATGGCTGTATCCGGACGCGGAAGACGCTCACCATTTTGGAGTTGACCTGCTTAAAACGTTATACCGATATGGGCTACACCCGCGCGAAAGAGGGAATCCCGATGGTGATGGTAAATTGGTTACCAAGGTCAGGCTATTCATTGGAACCGATTCCGCTTGTCACTGACCTTATAAACTCCTCCCTATGCTAACCGGACTTTTTAACAGGTCTTTGGCTATACACTATGCAACCCAATTGGTATCTCTGGTGGGCTTGATAAAGACGCGGAGATTCCATCCCAGCTATTCGAGCTTGGACCAGCAATTGTTGAGGTGGGAGGAACCACTCCTCTCCCGCAGGCCGGCAATCCGAGACCGCGAGTGTTCCGTATACCTTCCCAGAACGCGTTGATCAATCGGTACGGGCTCAATTCGAAAGGAGCAGATAATATGGCACTACTTCTCAAACAGCGAGTTCGTGATTTTGCTTACTCTGCGGGGTATGGCTTGGGCGATGCTGCTGAACAACGGGTCCTTGACGGGGAGGCTGGTGTCCCTCCGGGCAGTTTAACGGATGGCAAGCTTCTTGCAGTGCAAGTTGCAAAGAACAAAACGACCCCTGATGGTGACATCGAGGCTATCAAGGGAGACTATGTCTACTGTGTGGACAGATTGGCGAAATATGCTGATATACTGGTCGTGAATGTCTCCAGCCCCAACACCCCAGGGTTGAGAGATCTGCAGCGTGTCGAACCACTAACGAAGATATTGACTGGTGTCGTCCAAGCAGCAAAGCGGGCTGACCGCCAGGTTAAGCCATTTGTAATGGTGAAGGTCAGCCCAGATGAGAATTCAGATGAGCAGATAAGCGGTATCTGTGACGCTGTGACCAACGCCGGGGTTGATGGGGTTATTGTTGGAAACACTACCAACCGAAGACCTGAAGCATTGCCGAAAGGTTATGTTATGTCTAACAAGGAGCAAAACACACTCCATGAAACAGGTGGGTTCTCCGGGCCGCAACTAATCGACGGGACGGTGGCATTGGTTGCAAAATACCGGGCTCAGCTTGATCAACGCGGCACCCCCAAAGCTCCCGCCGTGGATGAAGAGAGTGTGCCGCTTGTCGACACCGCAATTGGCTCTACCCAACCTCGAAAAGTCATCTTTGCTTCAGGGGGTATTACGAACGGAGCCCAAGCCCAGGCAGCGATCAACGCTGGCGCTGATGTTGCTATGCTCTACACCGGCCTGGTATATGGTGGCAGTGGGACGATTACAAGGATGAAGGAAGAGATGAGGGCGGCTAAAAAATCTATTTAAAATTGCTCTACCTATGACGACATCGTCCTGCACGAGCATGGGGCGGGAGCATGGATAAGATGCAGGGTAGAAGCAAAAAAAAAAAAAAAAAGGGACGATGGAAAAAATATTTGACATGTGTGGATATATACGTGTTGCTGGACTTGCTAGGTATAGGGACTTCAACTCAATCTAGCTTGCAGTTTTCGGGTATTTGGGCGATCGAAGGCTATCAATTGTGTTCGAAGGGGAAAGAGTAGATATAAAAAGAGGGAAGAAGGCTGAAAGAACATCCAGAAAAATAAACAGGACCATTATTTCGATTCCCCAAACTTGGCCTCATACTCTCCAATACACTTCACTTTCTCAGCGCTGGCGCTGGACTCATCGAACCGATACGTCAACCAATCTCCCACCAGCTTCTTCGCCAACTCGATACCGATGACTCTCTGGCCAAAGCACAAAACCTGTGCGTTGTTGCTCAAGATGGCCCTCTCAACGCTGAATGGATCGTGAGCGGTCACGGCTCTGATCCCAGCAACTTTGTTTGCAGCAATGGCCACTCCGAGACCAGTGCCGCAGATCAAAAGAGCACGGTCGACTTTTCCTTCTTTGATCAAGTGGGCGGCCTCGACGGCAACATGGGGGTATGCCCGTTTGTCGGTTGCAGCAGGGACACCAACATCTGTTATCGAAGCGACGAGTGGGTTTTTCTCTAGATGAGCTTTGATGGCTTCCTTGTAGGAGTGGCCAGCATCATCGCAGGCGACGGCAAGGCGGAGAGGAGGGAGCGAAGCGGCCATCTTTCAGACTTGTTGTTTTGAGTATTGGATTTGGTGATTCTCTATCTTGATATGGGGTATTTCGTTCGATCTTGCTTGCGGAGGTGTGTGTGGATTAGACGGGGTAATTAATATGTGCAGCGTTCATATAAATAAGTGGGCAGAAGCACACAGTGGATTGCGGAGGGAAGAACGTGTTGTATTTATATCTGATTCGGTGGCACCCTCGGGGCAATGTAGATGGCGTTCACTTCTCATTCCGCGGGACAGGCCGTTGTCATCTCCATAGAAAATAGCCGTCTGCTCCGTTCTCTCAATTACATCCGGTTCCCTGGTGGTGCAGGTGGTGGAGTTATATGGAGAATTGATGATTATCCATCTCCACCTTCACATTGTCGTCGGAAGGCGTACGGAATATAACTCGCTATCCCAGATGATTGTATAATCTGTACCACCGGACAAATACCGTGAATACCGTGATGAGCCGGGTCCTGGTTCTCTAGGAGGCAAAGATGTGCCTGAGATGAGCTGTTGCAGCTAGAATGGTGAAACCCCCACCAGCAGACAAGCGTGGAACCCAATGTCAACCCAACCGCCGTACCTTTGCCCAAAATAAAGGCCGCAGAAACAGAGACCCAAAGTGCTAGATGGATGGTTTGATGCTCGAGCTACACGGAGTAACTATATGAATCTCTAAAGCTACCTGGGTAGCTAGCCACCGGACTACCGGATCCAGTAAACCGCTTATCGATAAAGGTTTTGCTATCCCGGAGCGACGCCGATGGAAGTTGGCCGCCAGGGAGGACGAGAGCTTTCTCTTGCTCGTATCTCAGACAGCTTTCCCTTGGCTAGTTACTAAGTCTCACGCTGGAGACTCTCGACAAGAGACGGCGCATTTACACCTACGAGACCAGAGAGACAAGGAGGACGGAAGCATGGCCGACGCAACGAGATCAGGGGTGAAATACCCAGTCCTCCCTGAGAAGTTGTTGATAATCTCACTAAAGATGTATTTTACACCTTCGCGGACTCTTGAATACCTACGAGCACTGTTAGAGCCCCAGAACGAGATCGTTTGTGCAAAAAACAGATCTAAACTTCTACTCGCCCTCATCCCCGACTTTCTGACGATATACCCTTGCTCCGAGATCATAGAGCAATTCGAGACCAAGCTCAATGCACAATCGGCTGAATTGGTCCCGGGTTCCTCGCCGCTACCACCTCCTTTCTTACTGGGAGCCCAAGACTGCTTCTGGGAAGCATCGGGGCCGTATACGGGGGAGATCTCACCTTCGTGTCTGCATTCGATGAACGTTTCGATAGTCGAGCTAGGCCACGCCGAGCGGCGGGCGATTTTCAAGGAAACAGATGAGCAGGTCGGGCCCAAAGCTGCAGCCGCGAGTGCACAGGGTATGATCCCACTCGTATGTGTGGGCGAGGTACCCGTCCCTGGCCCAGTGATGTCAGAGACAGTCGGCGTGGCGGTAAAGGAGTGCGAAGTTCAGGTCAAGGCCGTGCTGGATGCGATACCCGCAGATGCGCCTATTATCTTTGCATACGAGCCTGTCTGGGCAATTGGACAGCTGGTCCCCGCTGGCGTTGACCATATTGCTGCCGTGGTTCAGGGAATACGTGCGGTCACGGATAGAATACGCGGTGAGAAGGGCAGAGGTGATGTGAGGGTGATATATGGAGGGAGTGCGGGGCCAGGGCTGTGGGGACAAGGAGGGTTGGGTAAAGCGGTCGACGGTATGTTTTTGGGAAGATTTGCGCATGAAATCGAGGGAGTGAAGAAGGTAGTCCGGGAGGTAGAAGAAAGCCTCGAATAGTAGAAAGCCGGACCTTTCTATATAACTTTTGCACTCGAACTTCAAATTTGATAGTTGAAGTTTGTAGAACAAAAATAATGTTAAAATTCAACGACTAGGTCACGTTACCTTGATGGTACCCGGAGCGGCAGAACTTTCCTAAAAAGTTCTAAAATATATGACAATTATTAACAAGCTTTATTGTGGCTGACTGATCATATTACATAATATATACTAGTCTAAATCCGGGTCAAGGAACGACATCTCAGCCTCCTTTCTTCTTTCCATCCTAGTCACGTATTGGTTCTATCTTCAATCATCTCGTGTTCTCAGGCGGGTCAATACGAAGAGATTTCACCTTTAAATGCCTCTATCTTGAGTAGCACCCAACGGGATATCAAACTAGAGTTCCTAATTTTAGGAACGAAGTAATCTGTTGGTGATCATTATCCTAGGCCACCAACCATTTGCCTAGTTTGATTCCAGGATCGACCTTGACTATACCCTTCTCTCCAATCATGGACGGAGCAACCATGAGGCTTATAGGCTTGTTTGAGCAGTGTTGGCGCACGAAGTGGACCGGCCTCTCACGAAATATAAGGGAGTGACTCGCAAAGCGGCTCTACTACTCCGTACTTTTGTCGACTCCGTACAAAAGGGCCCCATAAGAGCCTCCTCTTTATTTTATCGTCAAAGGGACGGATCTGGGGTTTCCCTCGGAATTCGAGATAGCTCTGTGATTCTGAGCAAGATGGACACTATCACGACGCTGACAGTTGGTCGGGCATCAGGTTTGATAGCGTTTGGTAACTTCGTTGGTATGTTCGCTCACTTCTACGATGGCCATGCCCGTTCTCTAACCCAAGAGGCTCGCCTAGTTTCCTTCACCATCCCGCTTCTTCTAGCTATTGTTCTAGTCCATCATCTCAGTGATACCTTGTCTGCAGCAACCTGGTAAGCGTTAAATGAGAACAATTTGGCCACATAACCGTATCCCTAGAAAAGTTCTATCCTTACAACACCATGCTAGGTCCGTCCTTGCCCGCCAGTTGCATTCGACGACATGGCCAACGTTGCTCCGAACGGATTCTGTTGCTGGGAAACACGTCCACTGGGGTGTCTCCACGGTGGCCTATATCAGTATAGGTCTGGCAATGCTCGGTGTCATCTCTGGAGTTGTGACGCCGTTAGGGCTTAGCGACAAGGTCCGTCCAGTATCGACCCAATATGTGAGCTTTCACTATGCACCTGATATGTCCAGTTTTGGCAAAAACACGATAGGACGTCCTGATATGCCCTTGTCTCGGGATTGTCTTATCAAATCCATTTCCTGCCCTGGCACATTCGTCCCTGGGTCCGTCATCAACCAAGGTCACGGCAAACCCTCTCCGAACCCGAATATTACTTCTACTACAAACATTCCCGCAAATATTACCAAAATGTTTACGAGTGCCTCAAAAAATTCCAGCATAGCGAGCATACTAGATATTCAGTACCGGTTTTGGCTACCGTATTCCTCAGAATATTTCGATGATCACAAGCCATATCCGCGAGGTCAATTGCTACCCCTCGACTCCCTCATTTCAAAAGACGATATAGTTCTAGCCGAAGGTATAGTTGCAGATATGCGATCCGGTGGCATCGGTTTCCGAAATCACAGCGTGCCGTCGGGGCTGCCCTTTGGGGCAGAGTGGGATGAAGACATCTTATGGATAGAGCCAGACATCTCCTGCGTTAACACCAATCTCACGTACGAGCTGACTCTGGCTGATACTCTAAACGGAACTTTCTCGCCGCCAGTTCGAGCAATTGAGCTGGTAGACGAAGGCGGGTTTTCCGACCTGCGGCGTGGAAACCCGTACAAAGATTGGCCCAATATTACCTATGCATCTCCGAATCCTCGACTTCGAGCGGACCGATCAGCTTGGCTTAGCAACTTCCTAGCCGGCCTCACCTACAATCTCACACATGGCGATGCTAATGCAGTGGGTTATGGCTTTAACGTCACACGGGGCCGGCACTACCCAATTGGGGACGTTCCATACTATGCATCGCTCGATATACAGGCTATGCCTCCCTCTGCCGCCTGGCTAAACCTGCCAGTCCTACCGTTCAACAACAATGGGAGCTTGACTGTGGGTAACCGTACCATTAACGGCCCTGATGACGACCTATACTGGTATTCTATTGGGCTCTACTCTGAGCTTAAGGAACGGTGCATTGGAGAATACAGCGATGCGTCACTGAAAAACGATTATAATATTGAGTGTGGATACTTTTTCGGGGCTGCATCGAGGGTAGATGGAGGAAATCCTTTGTTTAGAGAAGTCGGGTCGAAATGGAGGACACCTATATACACTTGTGCGGGTGCCGTTAAGGCTTCGGTCAAGACCATCTCCTTCGTTATGAACGGAACCGCCACGCTAGACTCCCTTGCCATACAGAGAATCGAAGACAAGCATTATGCTAACCCGAGAGATCTCCCCCTCTGGGCACTGGAAGATTGGTGGCATCCTGGGTCCGAAGGTGCCTATTCAGGACCACTTTGGGGCATCGTCGATCATTCCTACGAGCACACGCCCGGCTACAACTTTACTCGAGCACCTTCACTTTACTTACCCTTTAGCTACTACGCTCTTACACTGAGTTCCAGTAGCGGGCCCCTAGATAACCTTGCTGGAGCGACCATGCCGTACGGAATTCTGGGCAAAGTGCTGAACAACGACTTTTTCAGCCGCCTCAGAGACGAATATGTTACGTACTCGGGAGCAAATAACGTTGCACTAGCGAACAAGTGGCGTAACCTATCTAGGACATCAGGGGATACTGCGAAGCTTCTCCGTCTCGTTTGGACAGATATCATGGCTAGTAATATTGTTGGTACAAATATGCGAGGAAACGGACAGCCAATAGACAGCACCGAAGGGGGCGGAGCATTTACTCAGGGCGTGAGGGTTTTCGACCGGAAGGTGACATACGACCTGAGATTCGCCGTTCCCGCAATGCTATTCCTCGCTTCATGGCTGTTGCTGCTGCTTTCAGCGTTTGTTATGGGAATTATCGACGGACACCCCTTCACGCATTTGAAGAAGCTTCTCAACGACACCAGTGTCGGCCGTGTCGCCGTTGGCTCAGAATATCCCGAACACAGGGGTTTGCAGAGTGCATCGACCAGGGACTGGTTGGCTGCTGCTGGCCACATCCTAGTGCGATTTTCGGGTATATCGAAGGCACCGTCCTGCGCCGAGTCACAAGAGGGACGTGGTCAAGCTCCATCCTCGCTCTTACTCCAGCCAGGATCGAATGACGCCGCAAATAAAGGAACACAGGGGATGCTATTTACGGATAAGGCGCTATAGATCTACTCGGTTTGCCGTTTGGATCAGTTGATTCTTTAGCCGGCGTTATCATTTACTATACTATAAATTTTGTTCTACACCTTAGCTTAGTCCTAGCAATTTTGTAATAACGTTTGCCTTTTCCTTGTTAGCTATCACTCAGTCACTCAGTCACTCTAGTCACTCTAGTCACTCTGTAGTTACTCTCCAGTCACTTTGTAGTCACTGTCACTATCGCAACTTGGTCTTATCGGACCTCGGCAACGGGATAACTGCCCGCCCGACTCTTACTAATCAGCCTTCCACTTGTTTCTCTCAAGGTCCAGATGGAGTACGCGTTTGGTCGCAACGGGCGGAGGATGAGCGCTGAGTTGCTGGAGAATATCAATTTCTTTGGAGCATCCGACCTCTTGCACCCCTTCACCTCCCCTTACATTAACTAATTAGCTCTAGTTGCTCTGCCAATATGACTATGTTCACTTGAAACCGTCACATATCACATACCAGATACTCACAAATTCGTACTTTAGCGTGCATAGCGACACAAGAATATCCCTCATTAACTACGGTGTACTGATCTTTAAAATTGCGCCGTCATATTCCACTGATAGAGATTATTAACAGGAATAAGCAGCTAGGATAGCTCAAGTGATCAACAATGGCATATGAGCTGAAGGCGAGGGGCAATGAGCGATATAAGGAGGGAGACTATGAGGGCGCAGAGGAATTATACTCACAGGCGTAAGATACCTATCCCCTTGATATTGACATGGATATCATGCGTGCACGAAATTCATACTAACAAGCACTCTTTGGGCGCAGTATCCAGAAAAACTCCAGCGATCCGGCCTTCTTTAACAATCGCGCACTTGTTCGAATAAAGCTCGGATCATGGGAAGGGGTAGAGCATGACTCTCGAATTGCTGTTGATCTATACGGTCCCAAGAACCCAGTTGCCGTCAAGGCGAATTACTACCTCTCGCAGGCACTATTAGGCCTCCAGCGGCCTGCAGAAGCACTCGAAATCGCTCTCGCCGCATATAAGAGCAGTTTAGAGACGAAGAACCCCAACTCAGAGCCTCTGTCGAGGGTTATACTTCGCGCGAAGCAAAGCATTTGGGCGGCAAAGGAAACATCGCGATTGAGAGAGCGTAACGAGACTTTGAAGCAGGTAGAGGTGCTGTTGGAGGCAGACTTGAAAGCTGAAATCACGCGTTTACACGAAGCCTTCCAGAGAGGAGAGATGGGCCAGGTGGGATACGACGAGGACAAGAAGGTGTTGGAGGAAGAGTACGCGAAGAGACTGAAAAACGTACGAGAAGCATTTGCCGCGGTGGATCCAGAACTCCAGGAAAGGGTATGTTACTTCTCTGGCAATTTATTCCTGCAGTTTCTTTCCTTTTTTTTTCTCTATTACCTGCATGCATGAAGATTGTGATGATCTGGGGTTTTCACTGACTGACCCCTGTCTACAGAACATGCCCGAGCACTTGATCGACAATATCACCTTTGAAGTCATGCATGATCCGGTGGTTACTCCATCAGGCCATTCGTTTGAGAGAACAAGCATCTTGAAACACATACAACAGTCTGAGTCTGACCCCATAACTCGGGTACCGATGACCGCCAGTGACCTCCGACCCAATTACGCTCTGAAGGCAGCCTGCGAAGACTTTCTCGAGAAGAACGGATGGGCCGTCGACTGGTAAGGAGTGTCTTTTAGCCGAGGTTTTATGTTTCTGCTTTTCGGCCCCCTCCCTGCGCTCTTTTTTTATACCTGTCTTTTAGATATGGTTTCCTATTGCCATGATTGCATTGCATACTGTTGGAGTCTTGTTGGTTTAGCGCATGTCTTGAAACTCGGCACCAGTTCCCGTCCATATATTAGAGTCATTATAGCACTATATCCCCCTCTCAGTGCTCACTCCCCATGTCCAGATAGAAAATCACGCAGCCAACGACGACGCTGCGTTGTGCTGCGTTGTTGCTCGCGAGATATGCCGTCCCAGGACCTGAGGCCACCGTGTTCCCGGGCTTTTTTAATCCCAGCTGCCATGACGCAATGAAACTATCGCGGAGTACTTCCAGGTACCCTCTCGGCCCGCATATTCTTGCTGCCGGCTCAAGTATCTCCGGGTACCAAGCCCGTCCTTGGGCTAAACCTGTGCGCTAGGACCACTATCCCCGTGATCACGGAAACATCTAAATAAAAAGCCGCCCCTCCCCCCGCCTTGGAGGAAGAAGAAGAAGAAAGCCCCCAGGAACAACAGGTTACAGCAGAGGAGACAGTTTCAAGGCAGTAAGTTGGCCCCCCGCTGGCGAAGGGAGAGGCCTGTCTTGCTTTTGAGTGCTCGGCTAACACGGTTTCCTCGGCAGATATAGTACCAAACTTGCTTCCACAGCCCCTCACTTCGATTGATATCTCGACAACTTCGCCCTCAAGGAGAATAAAACCATCCATCAATCCAGGTTCAACCCAGGAATAGGACAAAAGACACAAACATACGGCCATGGCCTCATCTGCCGATTTCGAAGCTGCTGCTGAAGCTAGCCGGAAACTCCTCGCGAAGCCTAGTGACGACGAGCTCTTGTCTGTACGTCATTTTCACCATTCCTACATCCTCCTCCTACCACATCAAAGGCCTCTCGTTGGATTTTGGTAAAAGTCATACATGATAGAAAGCTAATGCCAGACCCTGATAGCTCTATGCTCTCTTTAAGCAAGGAAAGCAAGACCCCCCATTCGAGAAAGCCCCTAGCCCCGGAATGTTCGACTTGAAGGTAAAGACCGCAGAACCAGCCTCTTTAATACTTTATGAATATAAACTAATTTCTGCCTCTCTTTATCGACAGGGAAAATACAAATACGGCAAATGGAAGGAGATCGTCGAGGAAGGGGTTACCCCAGAACAAGCCCAAGAGCGATACATCGCCCTTGTCGAGAAACTAAAGGCCAAATACGGCTACGACGAGTCCAAGGCGCCAGAGGCAGTTGGCTCTTGATCGAAAAACAGCATGCAAGATGGAGTCCGGAACACAGGGGCAGGAACAAGGAATGTAAAATGAATTAACGCTGGGTACATAAAGTCATAAATGGGACGTGATATCATGTTGACTGCTGACAACGAGAAATGACGGCAGCGGTGGTGTTCTCTGGATATAGTTGTTTTTTTTTTCTTTGATCCCAAAGGCTAAATAGGAATGATGCCTTTCGTAGTCTCTTAGAATCGAATATTCAAGTGATAGAATAAACGTTCCATTTCTGCGCCATGTCCCCTCTTCCTCCTCCCCGTGAAGGTCTAAAATATTTCATATCAAGAAGATCTACAGGGATATAGTTATTTGATATCAATGTGCGGGGTCAAAGATGGGGATTATATAGTTTTAACCACTCTCTTCCCAGGTTTGTCCTAGCCAATCGGGCTCCCTATGCACCGCTGTGGCACACCACGGAACATCTCGATGAGTATACGGAACAAGTGGAAGGTCGTACGGCATACGTAGTCCAACCCTAGTAGAATTCGTGGCGCCTGAATTCGAGGTAGAATTTGTGGAGTCGGTCCCAGGGGGTGGTGATTCTTGAGAGGGAATATCGGATTTGAAGCAAGGAATCAATTCAACAGGGTTATTTGAAGAAACCTCGCCTCCATCTGACTTGTCGCCGAAAAGATCCGGCCATATCAGCACCCCTATCTCCCAGCTGCATATTCTCACTTCCTCCTGCGTGTTAGCGCCAGCTCCCCATGCTTGGGTGGATAGGTTTGCGGAAGTAACCATAGCCCAGTCGACGCCGGTCATATCTGAATCGGAAAACCGGATGTACGTTTTAATATGAGGCGCAGCCCTCCTTCTGCCTGCTTCGCGTATTAGCTTTGCGCCTGCGTTATGTCGAGCAGCAGCAGCAGCAGTATTAGAATCGCTGGGGCCTCCAGTGTCCCCTGCCCAGTGACACAAGTAGCTACGCAAGTATGCTAGTTGTTTCTGTTGTGAGGCGCTTTGGATCTTCGTATGTATAGATCCCCCGGATGCATATCCATCTAGGGACCTTCTAATTTCGTCTGGTGTGGGAAAGATAATTGAGAATTTCGCAAGGGTGGCATTGGAAGCATCATTAACTCTGGATCGGGGACATAGTGCATTGAAAAATGTTTCTTTTAGCCATTTATCCGTCTGCCCTAGGGTGGCTATTGATGATATCTAGATATGTTAGAAAAAGGCACTTCTAAAGATCATATTTCTCCAACACACTTACCTGAACCACTATATGTGGCTTCCGTTTCCGATTCGAGTTGCTTGCTATAGGGATAGAGCCAATGGTATCTTTGAGCGCCGGCCAGCCCCAAAGGGTCCTCTCGCGGGAGTCAAGTTTTTTGACTGGTTGCCTTGACGGAACACTAGCGATCAGTGCAGCTTTCACTTTACTGAAGTCATACCTCTTCAGTTGGCTCACAAGGCCGCCAATCTTCTTATTGTTGTACGCGTCTAGATATGCAAGCAAATCTCTTTTGAAACGAGTGCCGCTTCCGATATCTCCACAAGCATTCTCCGTCGTGGACGACGATAGTGGAAGCAATGGTGACCTCCAAACCGCCTGGGACATATTACCCCAGTCTCGGGGTATCATATTTGCTGTATGTATTATGACCCTGAATAATTCTTCGTATTAGCATATTAATCTGGCCTGGCGTGGCATCAAGGTGTCCCTTACTGTGCCAGGTTATCATGTCGAATCAAAATCATCATTTTAGAATGGTGAGTACCGAAAGGCTCAGGCATATAGGCCACAATTGCCTCAACGTTTGGATAGCGCTTACATGCATCCTATTTTCGGATGGGTAAGCCATGGTCATGTATGCATTTATGAGGCAGAGGCCCGCCCAGGGTCGAAACAAGGGGCCATAAGCTTCCCAACTTACATCGATGGCTATTTTATTTGGAGCCTCTTTCTTCCACGAGCCATGCACTATCTTTAACTGGATAAGGCTCTTTACATCATGATCGAGATGGCCCATTATATAGTCAACGTCAAAAAGGAAATTAAACTGCCAACATTCCTTGATCATTGGATCTCCAAGGATATCTCGAAGCTTGACACAGTCCTTGTTATAACCCGTCGAATCCGCAAGATCACAGATATGGGTAAGCTGAACTGGTGATGGAATCAACTTTGCTTTAGGTAGCGCGCCGGCCTCCCGTTGCGCCAGCTCCGGCCCATTAGAGATTCCTCGAGATTGGCTTGCTCGGGATGGAGGCGGAGTGATAGATCTGTCTAAGGATCGAAGTATTCCTTGCCCATATGAAGTAAAGTTAGGAATCTCGGTTTGAGACGCACTTTCACTCTTTTTCAATCTCTTCGCGGGAGGAGGGCTCCCAGAATCCCGGGTTGACATGGCTAGAGGCCTTGTCAAACGGGGCCGAATAAAAAATTTCACAAGTGGTATCATATGCTGCTCAGAGAGCCATTTCCGGGTATAAACACAGTGTAAGTCATGTTGCTAAGATTTAAATATTTCTCTATCGAGATATGAGTTGAGTGATGCAGTTAAGCTACCCGTGGACGCATAACTATTGCGTCACGTGATATAGTAGTTAGTTACAGCCCCTGCCTAAACATAGTCAACTTCACTCATACGCCTCATGAATGGCTGAATCTTTCCTGAATATTACATAGGGAGAAAGACCCTCTTACGAGCGATGCAACTTCAATATAACGGCATATGGTTGATGGTTGCGCCGTAGAGTCGATCTCGTACTCCGCCCCCTTGAGCCTCATATTTGTTGCTGTGCCACTAAACGAAACGCCGTTGAAAATCAATAATCCGACCATTATGTTTTGATTTGTCTCGAAATTCATGCCTCGACGGGTTTACACCCCCAAGGGTTCTCGTGGCGTAGTCCAGAGGCACATGTTGAATGAATTTACCCTCTGATATGTTCTCCTTTGGTATTGTTGTAAGTGGTGTCTTGCCTCCATTCAATGATTATTGCTAACTGAAATCGCTTATAATGTATCTGCGCGGTAATAGAGCGTGTTATCTTTGCTATAGACGAGAAGTCACTCCCTGAAGGTGTCGACGTCCAGGCAATTGTCCTCCGGCGCAAACTCTCGTATTTTGGCAATGATGACTCAGTTACTGCTCTCTTACAGCATATGGGCAAGGAGAGTCTCTGGTGCAAAGTCATTGAGGTACTTTGGCACGGATTCGATGAAACTACTTCTCGTGAACCGTTTTCTTTGTGGAAGGGTGTTGATCCGGCTTTTAAAGATTTAAATGCCGGTTTGACCGATATCGATCCAAAGAGGCTCACGGCCAATGCGGCCTTGCAACATCCATGGTTCAAAGATGTTACGGATTAAATCCAGTCTCGTTTGTATCTCCTTGCCCGTTTAGTTAATATTTTTATTCTTATGTTGTGGGAATACATGGATATCGAATATTTAACTGCATGATGCAGCTCGTTAGTACTCAAGCATCTCTACATAAGGCTGAGATGCGGCTAATCGAACTAAGCTAAGTTAACTACTAACACATTAACTAGGTAACTAACTATTTATCTCAACCTCAAGATACAGACAATAAATCAATGCTTACATGTTGTGGTGTCTGAAGAGCATGCACTTTTATCCCCACACTCACTAACGACGCCTAGAGTCTTTGAAGAGAATGAGTTCCTCGCTGGGACTAAGCAAAATGTTGAATATTGCATCGCGTGACCTTCCCCACGGTTATGCGGTCCCTGAATAACGATAGTTATTGGCTATGTTACCTCTACTGGAAATAGGGCGATAAGTTAGAGGCTTACCTATTAGGGCAATGGCTGTATTTTATGCCTTATTCTTTACCGTTACTGCACGAAGTTGCTAGCTACAGCCACAGTACAGGGGAAGTACCACTCAAACTACGAGGTACGGACGACATGTTCCCTGTCTAGTGGGATGGTCACACAACCTCCAACTCACACGGAATACTCCGTAACATGGCTTAATATCGACATCTGAACAATCAGCAACAGTTTGCTGTTTTGCAGTCGTCTGTTCTCTTCCTTTATTTCTTCGAGTTGGCGAACCAGCTGTTATTATCCATCATGGCGGTAGATAAAGTGCGGGAACTCGAGCGAGACCTTCACACGGCGTCGATACTGTCTGAAAGTTATGTACAGGCCCAACAAGATGGAATGGACGCAGACGAACGTGTTCTTGTTTCGCTTGGATATAAACAAGAATTCAAGCGCGAGTTCTCCTTATGGACTACTTTCTGCGTCAGTTTCTCGATATTAGGACTGCTACCATCGTTCGCTAGTACGATGAGTTATGGTATGCCCGAGTGTCTTCCTTGCTTTATCTTTCACAAGTTAGAAGGTGAGCTGAATATCTAAATCAAAAACACTAGGGATGGGCTATGCTGGCACCTCTATGGTATGGGGATGGATAATTGCAATGGTATTTCTCCAATGCGTTGCTATGTCTATGGCTGAGCTATGCTCTTCGATGCCAACAAGGTATAGCAAATAGCTTCATTTAACTTCCGCCTCGAGTTATTATGCCCTTTGAGAACCAGCTGACGCCATTCCGTCAGTGGAGGACTTTACTATGCCGCCGCGGTGCTTGCCCCTGCCGGATGGGGACCGTTTGCAGCATGGGTAACAGGATGGTCCAACTGGATGGCACAGGTGACAGCAGCACCGTCCGTGAACTATGGTATATCCGGGATGGTTCTAGCAGCTGCTTCGGTTATGAATCCAGGCTATGTTCCACAGCCCTATCATACGTTCCTTTTGACGACCTTGTTCATGATAATTCATGGGGTGATGAGCAGTATGTCCACAAAATGGCTTGCGGTGCTGAATTCATACGGGTCAACTTTTAATATTATCTGCTTGGTTCTTGTCATCATTGCCATCCCGGCCGGCACAAGCAACGTCCCCAGGTTCAATTCTTCAGCAGAGGTCTGGGGGACAATCCATAATCGCACATCATATCCTGACGGGTTTGCAGTTCTCATGTCCTTTCTAAGCGTCATATGGATCATGTCAGGCTATGATTCCCCATTTCACTTGAGCGAAGAGTGCTCCAATGCAAATATTGCCTCCCCAAGGGCGATTGTAATGACTTCTGGAATTGGCGGCATCATGGGTTGGTTTCTTCAGCTGGTGGTTGCATACACAGTCAGAGACATCGATGAGGTGATAGATTCCGACCTGGGGCAGCCATGGGCTTCATACTTGTTTCAGGTGATGCCGAAGAAGTTAGCCCTTGCCATCCTTGCCGGAACCGTTGTCTGTGGCTTCTCGATGGGCCAGGCATGTATGATATCTGCTTCTCGCGTCACCTACGCTTATTCTCGTGATGATTGTTTTCCCTTTTCCAACATTTGGAAGAGAGTCAATCCTTATACCCAAACTCCCGTCAACGCAGTATGGTTCAATTGTGCTCTGGGTATTTTGGCTATTCTCCTCATCTTTGCTGGTGATATCGCAATGGGTGCGTTGTTTTCTATAGGTGGAATTTCAGCACTAATAGCATTTTCGATCCCTATCGCCATTCGTGTTTTGTTCGTCGCCGATCGGTTTCGCGCTGGACCATGGAGTTTAGGGAAATATACTTCTGTCATAGGAATATCTGGCGTATCCTTTGTGGTTGTGATGTTGCTGATTGTGTGTTTCCCACAACATGCAGGCTCTGAATTAAAGTGAGTCCAGTCTTTCCTCCGAATCCCGCTAGCTTGCCTTGAAAACGAAACCTGACAAATACTGACATACAATTAATTCAGGTTGTCAGAAATGAATTGGACTTGTGTTGTATACGGTGGCCCTATGGCTGGTATTATTGTCTGGTGGTTTGTTGACGCAAGGAAGTGGTTCAAGGGCCCCAAGGTCAACCTTGAACATGCTATGATCACGCAGGATGACAGCGAAATCAGTGATGGTAGTGCTAGAAACTTGATATGAGGGGGTGTAACTGACGCTGCCGGCGGCAGAGGAGTTTATTATTTATAGGGGCTACATTTTAGCGATTTTTGGTTATATTTCGGCTCACATACGCATTTATATAATTGGTTCAGATTCTATTATTAAATAGCAAACAAGATGATTAAATAAAGATAAAACAAATATTTACACGACCAATATCTAACCTTTTTTGTGCACAAGTGCAACATTATATACATCCTTTCCCTACGCGACTAAATCGCTTCTAACAATGCCGCTTCGTTCACACATCCCCCTGAATATTCCGTTTTGTTCCCACAAGGCTAACGGGGTATCCATTTCAGCTATACATCCCTGGTCCATTACACATATTCGATCATAGTTGATAATCGTGCGTAGTCGATGTGCGATACAAAGGAGTGTCTTGCCCTTGAATCCCACTGCCATTGTCTCTTGGATCTTCTGGTCCGTTTCAAAATCGACCGAAGAGGTAGCCTCGTCACACACGATGATGCGCGAACCACGAACCAACGCTCTGGCAAGGGCCATTAACTGTCTTTGGCCGAGAGAGAAATTTAATCCTTCTTCCTCTACTGCTGTATCCAGGTGAATTTTTTGCTGCTGCTGCTGGGGGTCACTTGTTGGTAGCTCTGTGTCCTTTTCGTCGGCGTGATCGATGTCACTGTGGCTCTCCTTGTCTTCGCCAACAAGATGAGACTGCCGCAACGCAGACCAAAGTTCGAGGTCAGTGTGTTCATTGAAAGGATCCAAGTTGGATCGTACAGTCCCACGGAAAAGGGCTGGATCCTGTGGGATGATGGCCAGCCGGCTACGAAGATCATGCAGCCCAACGGTGGAAATATCAATGTCATCAATCTTAATGGATCCTCTTGAAAGTTCGGTCAATCGGAAAAGGGCTGACATGATACTGGATTTCCCGGCTCCAGTTCGTCCTACAATTCCAATTCGTTCTCCTCCCTTGATATCCAAATCAAGCCCTCGAAGAACGAGCGGAAGGCCATTGCGATATCTCATTTCAACATTTGAAAAGGATATTTGTCCCGATTGGGGCCAATTTTCATCCATCTCCCGCAAATGCAGTGGCGCCTCTTCCTCTAGTTGCGTTCCATAATAATGTATTCTTTCTGTTGCGTTCATGCTATTTTCCACTTCAGCAAGCTGACGAACGGTGAATTGTAGTAATTGGGAAATCGAAAGGATGAATGAGAGAACTAGGCCGGATATACTTGGATCTACGTCGAATCTTGACGTGACAACCAATATACTTGTGACTAAAACCATTAACCATCCAACGGCATCCAGCCGAATGGTTAGCCATCGCTGGTTGGAAAAGGTTAGGAAATATGCACTGTCCATGTTGTCGACAGCCTTTTGAAGTCGACGCGTGAAATAATCTTGAAGACCATACGCTCTTATAGATGCTGTCCCCGATATGGCTTCTGTAAACTGAGAGAAGACTTCAGACCGAAGGACGGCCTCATGACGTTTGAGTTCTCTCGCAGATGCTCGGTAAAAATTGGATGCGAAAAGGAATATAATTAACAACGGAATAAGAGCAACGGCGAACTAGATGGGTTTAACTGTCAGCAAGTCCGTCTTCGAGTCACTTGGAACAAAATCGTCTCAAAGATTAGGGTGACTTACATAGTGGAAGTATACGATTATCAGTGCGATCACAGCAAGAATCAGGCCAAACGTCAAATAAAACGTGCGCATTGCGTCTGTTAAATCATTGTCCATCGTATGGATATCTTTCGAAAACCTGTTTGTCATTCGACCCAAGGGAGTGGTGTCAAAGAAAGACATCGGAGCTCGCAACACTTTATGGATAGCTCGAGAGAGCATTGCTTTGCTTGCGTTTGTTCCACTTATGGTCAACGTGGTTGAAAAAATGAACAAGAAGAGAGCCTGTGCAGCACCCAAGGCGACATAGATTCCGATATATGCTGCTGTGGAAAGGTCGAACTTCCTGGATACCCAATAGGATAGCCATAGGGCATTGATAATTGTACCTCCATTTGCGAGCAACAATCCCAGGACGATTATAGGGAGATTAATGGGCCAGCCAAAGTTAGCAATATAGGCTCCCCAAACTCCCCAGCTAACGGAATTTACCGCTCTCTCTTCCTTTTGCATCAGGCCACCGCCGGGCGCCTTCAACGGCGTTTCAGCTTTATCTTCTGCATTTTGAGCCCCTTCAGAGCTCTCCTTGCTCTTGCCTGCAACCTCCTCGTCTTCCTCTTCCTGTATCGTCGAGGACATCAGTTTTTGGAAGCTCTCATTGTGGTGCATTAGATTATCAAACGTGTCTATCGCCTCAATGCGGCCATTGTCCATCAGAATGATTCGATCACAACGGCTCAGGACATGCAGCTGGTGGGTAGCGAGGATGCGGCACTTGTCCTTTAAGAGACCACATATGGCATTATCCATAATATGACGACCTACATGCGCATCGACAGCAGATAGGGGATCGTCCAGGAGAACTAAAGAGCTGTTGAAATATATTGCACGAGCAATGTTCAGTCGTTGTTTTTGTCCTCCGGAAATTGTTATGCCTCGTTCTCCAATCTCCGTTTGGTCTCCGTTGGGAAGCATTTTAAGGTCTGCTCGCAAAGCACAGGCATCTATAACTTCGTTATACCATGCCTCGTCGTACTCTTTGCCAAACAAGATATTTTCCTTCACGGTTGCATTCTGAATCCATGCGTACTGAGGACAGAATGCACGAGAAGCTCCCATAGCTGCATGGCCACCAGTCATTCGCATATCTCCAGCAAGGGCGGCCAGTAGAGAACTTTTACCACAGCCTACTGTGCCGATAACAGCCACAAGCTCGTTGCGGCCAGCAGTGAATGATAGGTCAGTAAGCTGGAAAGGTTCTGCGGGACTCTGGAGGCCAGAATCGACAGGGTCCCATTTCTCTATATCTTTGTGGGTTTTCCCTTTTCCTTTGCGTTCAGCTCCAGCGCCTTTCTTTTTAGGAGAATCTTCTGCATTCGTAGGAAGCCGTTCCCAAGTGAATGAGGCACCACTGATTTCAAGTGCATTGTCCAAGGATTGATCCTGCTTGATATCATCTCTCTGCTCTTCGGCAAGGAGGAACTCCTGAATTCGATTTAGCGCGGTCCACGCATCGGTTACCTGGCCAAGAACCAGTGGTAACATATTCAGCGGCAATCGAAGGGTATTGAATAGAGCGAGGGAGGAGAAAATCGGTGCCGGGTTAAGGGGGTGTTTGGTGAGAGAGAATGTAATGAACGACAGCATAGACGCAAAAACCGGAAGCGACAATGCGATACAAAGGAGGACATTACGGATCGCAAGCACAACCTGGATTGCGCGTACTTCTCTCTTCCGAAGTTCGTTCAGCCGCTTCAAGAAACTCTGCTCCCAACCGAAGAATTTGACAAACCTTACAGCTTGCAAGATTTCTTGAGTAAGTGATACTCGCTGATCGGTGATCTTGTTGATCTTCTTTCGTCGTCTAATTAATGATTTGATGGCATGTGTAAGTAGGGGAATTCCTGCAAGTAGCAGTGCATACCCTGAGAGCGCACTATATCCGATATTCACCACGAGAAGGATGAGGGCGAGGATAATGATGATGGGAGACGTCCATAGCAAGTGAAAGAGGCCAAGGGCTTTGTCGATACGATCGGTGTCAACGCTCATTAATGTGATAATGCGGCCGTTGCTCCATCCAGTTCCATCGCCCATCACACCGTTATTGGCATTGCTAGGTCCAACAGTCTTCTTCTTGCTAAATATCGATTTCAGGATATTGTCGTGTGTCTTTCGGAGCTCAGCTGTCCCCTCTACAGCACTCGGCTCACTTCCAGCAGGCCCAATGGCCTTCCCGCCGGCTCTAGCTCGCCCCGAAAGCCTCGTTGCTTTGGAGAATATCAAGCTGACAAGGGCTGCTCGACTCTGTCCGCCGACCATCATTCCTCGGAAGAAGAATTGACTCGTTGTTATGCTTTGAATAATCTGCATACATGTGATACCAATAGCAATTCCGATTCCATTCTGGATGTGAGGACCCGGCAAATGTCGATGTTTGGCAATGTAGGCCTCAGTCGCAAAGGCAATCAAATATTTGGTGGTATATGGCGTGAGAACCTGGAGAACACATGCTACCATCTGGCAACAAGCACCGATCCATATTTCAACTTTGAACGTCTCGTACCCAGCCCCTAGGAGAGGGTACTTATCTCCACGCTTGATCCTCCTTTGAAAAGAGGCATCAAGTCTCGCGGCAAGACCTTCGACAGACCTATCCGGGTTCACCAGCCAGATATCTTCGAGTTGAAGCGGTCGGAGATAACCCGTCTATAAAATTGCCGTTAGCATTACGTTAAAGGACGGTAAAGGAGCCTCAAAGAAAGGGAGACATGAAACAAAACACTTACCAACATCAACGAATGCATCCATTGGAAAGTTATCACATTGAGCAAACTCGCTCCATGTTCCTTCGAGATAGCACGCTCCGATGGTACAGGCGGCGGTTTTTGAAGTCTGATCGGGTTCAACCTCTGATACCATTTCAGCTTGGTCGTGGGATCCGATTGTGCTTCTTTGCTTCTATCCACTGCCTCGTTACTACCAGTGTCAGATTCGCTATTATTGCCAGACCTGCTGTTGGCGTCGATCTCTCTATTCAAGCTGTGGCTGCCACCATCTCTGACGATCACTGGTGACGACATGCCACCTCTAGAGCACAGCTGGTGATGATTGGGCTATATTTATATGCCCTCAATATCATGAAATCAATAGGTAATGCTCCGTATCTCTATTAATCTCCCATCTCTCTTGTGAATTCTATATAATCTGTGCAGACAAAACCGGTCATCTTGAAATGCAGGAGGAAACCACATATTATGAACAGGCGGTCCGACCGTCTCGGGAATAGCTATTCCTCAGTATTTTATCCCCAGTCCATCCTAACCCCGAATCTGGCAAGGTACGGAGAACGGAGAGTAAATTCCACCTTTATGCCGACTTCTTTCCCCCAACGTTATCCGGGCGAAGCAGCAGAGCTTACTAATTAACGTGCTGGGTTTTCGTCCGGACTTTGATCCCCGGGCATGACTTCGGATGGCAAGCGACCTTCTAAGTTACGGAGACCGGGCAGTTTCAGGTTGTTAAGTCCGGATAAGCGAGTCTGCAGGGATAAAGTCAACGGCCGCTACTTGATTAGCTGGCTATCTACTCCGTATGAAGGAACACTATCCTCTCCGGCCTAAGACCATAGTCTATACGAAGTAAATAGGGGATGTCACCAAATGTGCTAATATAAGCGGTGGCCTTTGGACGCAATTTATGTGGCCCTCTTAGTAAGGATTTGGGCAGGCGGTTATTTTATTGCCGCTTAAAAATTGGAATATAGCCGCCCAACAGGGTCTTTTTATATCCTCGAGGACTTTCTCAAACAAGGCACCACGTTCTTCCTCACTATCAAAGGTATTTGGAGGGTGAATACACTTCCTCGACCATCTGACCACCTTGGTTCGTTGCTTCCGATGCAACTAGCCTGTTGTGATACAAAGTCAGTATCAGCATATAAATTCGTCTTTAGAGGATTTATACCATGCATGCAAACGAAACGAGAGTCATCTGCGGGTATACCTCTGCAAATATAGAACGTCCGGAGGCTCTTACTCAACTGTTCCTTGTTACTTGTGCTTTTGGACTCATATATACCTACCACTCAGGACAAGGAAAGAACATGAATGGAATATTCACTTGTTTCCCAATACCAATATACTAGAAGAGTAGATTGGTATGAATCTCAATCCAACAATAATACGAGGATAAAGGGAGAGTCATTCTGCTAGAATCGACAACTTCATTCATCACATTGTTGGCGGCCCTTTGCTCAATACCAACCGCGGATAGAGAGCCTGCATGCCCAAGTTTTGTAAAACAGAATTTTCATCTCAACATACAGCGACAGTCCATTATAGGTTCGCCAGAAACCCGAACACCGGCTCCTCAATTGTGCATATGCTAGAAACTCGCGGCTAGAACAGAGTTTCGAGAGGAAGATCGCCGGAAGCCCCACAAGGTTATTTCCTTCGTATATTTCGGACATTTTATATCAGATGCTGTTAAGAAGTCAGGCAAGGCGTGGAGCCTAGGTATCGAGCATGAGGCGTTGAGTGCAAAGAGATGTTTATATATGCAGAGTCTAGGCCGTCTTTGTCCATATAAAGAGGCAGGCTCGTTATACATCTATATTCTATACAACGGACCTCTACATTTGAAAATTTACGGTCAGGATCTTTATTATATAACTAAAGGGGCTGCTACTTTCAGATATTACAATTTTGATTATAATTTTGAGAAGAGTCAAACAGCGTTGCCTCATCTCTATGATTCTAGATATCTAACAGGTCCTCCGCCCTCTCATCAACCAGTCATCCTCTCTGGCTAAGACTACTTCAAACCCTCAACAGATTATTCGATGTTAGTTACATGGCCCATAGTTAACAATACAACTAAGACTACAATATCTTCGCTCGTAGCCAAATATTGCACCCAAGTGCAGAAAGTGACGATACTTCATAATACTATGGCATGGACGCAAGTGGAGAGCATACGGAGCATACAGTCTATTCTAGCGCCTAGTAATAATGTATTACACATTGCCTCAAGGCAGGATAAACCAAACAGACGTCTCCCTTCGCCATGAAGTGATGCAATCCCAGGAACCCCTCCCAGGTAGGGGTTTTCCTTCCATGTCCTATCTATCTGCTCGCGAGGTAAGGGTATATAAAGCAAAAGACGACAAGAGCCAGCCGACTGTGGGTAGGTCCTCCTCCCTTTATATTTTCCTTCCGCCCTCCTGTGATCCCAAGTGAATTTTGTTTTTTCTGGCCGTTTAAATACATCAAGACATGATATGTATGCTTTTGCTTTTGGTAAAAAAGATGTTCAAGTTAAAAGGTTTAGGTTTGGTGAATTGTTAGTTCTGCCCGAGAAGTAAGAATGCAATGCAGGGTGGAATGAGGTAGGTTGGACGGGGGAGAGAAGTGAGAGGGTGTTTATTTGGGCGAGGTTGGGAGTTCCTTGAGGGCTTCCTCGATGATTTTGAGGGAGTCCTTGATTTGGTCTTCGGTGATGACGAGTGGAGGGGCGAATCGGATGATGTTCTGGTGGGTGGGCTTGGCCTGGAGAGTATGTTAGAATATATAGATGCTTCTTGATATAGGGGTAGAACTTACGAGCAGGCCCTTGGATTTCATCAGCATGCACAGATCCCAGGCGGTGTGTCCGTTGGTCTGGGACTCATCAACAACCATGGCGTTCAGCAGTCCTCTGCCTCGGACGGTCTTGATGATGGGGGATTTGATGGCGTTCAGGCCGGTACGGAACTGCTCGCCGAGCGTCAGGGCACGGTCGACCATCTTCTCGTCACGGATGAGCTCCAGGGCACGGATGGCGATGGCACATCCGAGCGGGTTACCACCGTAGGTAGAGCCGTGGGTGCCGGGCTCGATGGTAAGCATGACGTCCTTGCGTCCAAGGACACAGGAGACAGGGTACATGCCGCCGGAGATGGCCTTGCCGAGGAGGACGAGGTCAGCCTTGACGCCGCTCCACTCCTGGCAGAGAAGCTTTCCGGTGCGAGCAATGCCGGTCTGGACTTCATCACAGATCAGGAGGGCGTTGTGCTTCTCGCAGAGGGCCTTGGCCTCGCGCAGGTAGGCCTCGTCTGGCACCATGATGCCGGCCTCACCCTGGATGGGCTCGAGGAGGAAGGCAGCGATCTTGGGGCCGGCAGCATCGAAAGCCGCGCGGAGGGACTCGATGTCGTTGTACTTGATGGGCTTGTCGGTGCCAGGAATGACACTGCCGATGTTGGGCAGGTATGGGCCGTAGTTCTCCCTTGACTCGGGGTCCGTAGACATGGAGATGGCGGCGAACTACGCAGTCAGTATCTCTAGCAATAAATAGGTCTATAAAAACTTAACAATAAATAAAAGATAAGAAACTTACGGTACGGCCGTGGAAGTTGTCCTCGACGCTGAGGATGATGGCCTCGTTCTGGGGGATGCCCTTGACCTTGTACCCCCATTTGCGGGCGATCTTGATGCCGGTCTCGACGGCCTCCGCGCCGGTGTTCATGGGCAGGACCATGTCGTAGCCGAAGAACTCGGTGACGAACTTGGCGAACTTGGGGAAGACGTCGTTGTAGAAGGCCCTGGAGCTGAGGGTGAGGGTCGAGGCCTGCTCGGTCAGCGTCTTGACGAGCTCCGGGTGGCAGTGGCCCTGGTTGACGGCCGAGTAGGCGGACAGGAAGTCGAGATAGTGCTTCCCCTCGGGGTCCCAGACAGACGTGCCAGATGCGCGCGCGAAGACGACGGGCAGCGGGTGGTAGTTGTGGGCAGCGTACTGCTCCTCCTCCGCGATGGCCGACTGCGTCGACGAGGCGTGGTATCTGGACACATCCTTGGTCCCGGGCACGACTTGGGTCGCCATTGGAGCCATTATACGTATATCAAGCAGTCGTGTATATGTCGTAGTGGTATCAGTAGTAGTGGTATCAGTCGTGAGTAGTGGTAGTTGTATATCAGGATAGTGAAAAGATCGAGGAGGGGAGTGGTATAAAAGCCTTTGCCCCTCGACGCCCTATAAGTATCCTGGCCGACGGTATCCTCCCGGTATCTCCCAGTATCCTCCCAGTATCCTCTTAGCATCCTCTCAGATGGTAGACGCTATGCCGTTAAGTGAAGGTGTTCCACCGTCTGCTCCATCTTCAACCCAGGAAAAAGAAAAACCGGCGGCGGCGGCGAATCAGACACGCATGAAAGGGAAAAGTAGCGGGCGGTCACATGGATCCCTGACATCATCGCGCCCTCTCGTCGACATCTTCTTCTTCTTTTCCGCTGCAAGGGGAGGAATAACTCTTATGGACAAGCGGACTGCCGGGATGAGGATGAAGATGAGGACGATGGGGAGGACGGGAGATGTCTTCCTCCTCCTGCTGGCCTGGCGCATCCTCAACGCCCTTCTCGTCCGGACCTTCTTCCAGCCCGACGAGTTCTTCCAGTCGCTTGAGCCTGCATGGGGGATTGCTTTTGGCCGGGACAGTGGCGCCTGGATTACATGGGTATGCATCCAGGAAAAGAAAAGACGAAGAGGGGAAGAAGAGAGAGACTGACCGAGTGTACGGAGTAGGAATGGAATCACCAGCTGCGGTCCTCGATCCATCCGTACCTCTTCGCGGGCGTATACCGAGTCGTCGATGCGGCGGCCAGCTTGCTACATCTCTCTCCGCTGAGCCGGGCTGATCTCTTGATCGCGGGGCCCAAAGTGACCCAGGGGTTGATATCCGCCGTGGGGGACTATTATACGTGGAGGTTAGGTGGCAGGATATATGGCAGCAGCAGTCCGGAGGCCGGGTTCATCGTTCGTCCATCTATTACATGGAAGTTATATACAAGTGCTGACATGATGTAGCTCGGGTTGACGGCCCTGAGTCCATGGCAGTGGTTCTGCTCTACGCGGACGCTGTCGAACTGTCTGGAGACGAGTCTGACCATCACCGCGCTGTACTTTTGGCCATGGGTGTGGTCTGTCCCTCGGAGGGCTGGCATATCAGACGTTGCTAGGTATGTCTCTGATGCCTCCGAGAGAACCAAGCTTACACTCTCTAGTCTACGGAAATGCTTGCTCCTGGCCTCGCTGGCATGCGTCCTGCGTCCGACAAACACCATCGTCTGGTTCTGTCTGGCTGCCAGTTTGACATATACCACCGTCCGTCAGAGCTGGGGCTCATCCCTTCCATGGACCAAGTCCCTGGCGCCCCTCGGCATTCTCATACGTGAATGCTTCCTGTGCGGGTGAGTCTTAATACAAGTATCTGTTGATATCAGTTGGTCCCATCTGACTGGTGTAGTTCTGCAATCCTGGCCGTCTCCGTGCTGGCAGACCGTTCCTACTACGGAACATGGACACTGCCGCCGTTTAGGTTCCTCTACTTCAACCTCGTCCAGTCTCTCGCTGTGTTTTATGGCAAGAATGACTGGCACTACTATCTCTCACAGGGCTACCCGCTTCTGCTCATCACTGCTCTCCCCTTTGCCCTCATCGGCATTTTCAAGTCTCTAGTTCCAGGAACAGCTTCCTCGACCAATGTCTCTGCCTCAGTCAGACGACAGCTGGCCATTGCTTGTCTTGCAATGCCAGCAATCCTCTCTCTCGTCCCTCACAAGGAAGTTCGCTTCATATACCCAATATTGCCCTGTCTTCATATTCTGGCGGCCCGTCCGATTTCTCAATTCTTTACTCCCTCGATATCTTCGGCGTCAGGATCATATACGCCACGAAGACTGCTCTTGGTATTCTTGGTTCTGGTCAACGTTGTCATCGCCGTGTATACGTCCGTTATACATGCCTCAGGCGTGATTGATGTGATGGGATACCTCCGCCAGCAACAAGACAGCCACTATCGATATGAACCCACTCGCGGCCTCACAGCCGGCTTCTTGATGCCATGCCACAGCACACCATGGCGATCACACCTTGTATCCCCCTATATTCGTGCCTGGGCTCTCGGCTGCGAGCCACCAGTCAACCTATCACCAGAGGAGAAGGCCACCTACGTCGACGAGGCAGACTTGTTCTACAAGAGCCCGTCAGAATTCATATCCCAGCGAATGTCCAGCACCAGCCTGCTATCCAACCACTTCAGATCAACCGCGGGCCCCAAACATGAATGGCCCGACTACCTCATCTTCTTCTCCCACCTCGAGCCAACGCTCAAATCCACCCTTCGCTCCTCCCAGTACGCCGAATGTTACCGCACCTTCAACACGGCCTGGCACGACGACTCGCGCCGAAAGGGCGACGTCATAGTCTGGTGCCGCGACGCAGCGATACAGTCTGACTGGCGCTCCAAACACGTCCCCGTGCAGATTAAGACCGAACAAAGCCAACAGCAGCGTCACTTCGATCGGATCATCAATATATTAGCTAGAGAGCAAGGTGATAACCAGCCATGGTGGAAGGGGTGGTGGAGCAGTTTGTCCGGCCAAAAGAAGAAACAAGGTATCTTCTCGTCGTTTCCGGCCCTGTTTCCATTTCATTCAGATTCGTCTTGGTCTTGGCTGTTGACTCCGCGTAGGTCTTCGTCGTGGGGGTGGCCGTGGCAGCGGAAACGGAAATCAGCGCTATCCTCGCTGACGGACGCCGTGGCATCGATGTACGAGCGGATTACCTCGCGCCGGCAGACATCGAATTCCCAGCGGAATCTATGGTCGTAGTCCATCGTCTTCAGACCGGATCTTCACCCTGTACAGCTTTATCTTCTTCATCTCCTACCTGCCCGTTACCAGTTGGGCTATAGACCTAATTTTGAATAAGTCGCCTCGCCTCCTGGCAAGTTTACCACTGTCTTACTACATTAGATTAACAGAACAAAGACATAACATAGCAAAACGCTCATATCATTAGCAAAGGTCTATCTCAAGTAGACGAAGAACTATTTAACCCTCCGTATCCGAGGAAGGGCATATGGATATAGAACATTAACGTATCTCAAGAACCAAACGAATGAATAGGCTGAAACAAAACCGAACAGAAGTGAAGTGCATTATACAAAGAAGAAGCAGACAAGGGGGAAAAGAAAGGAAAAAAAAAATAGCGAGGGTAAAAGTCGTATATATTTCCAATATATAAATAGATCTGGGTAAATCATGCTATGCCGTATGCATGTATGCGGTGGAGAAGGGATATATGAAGAGAAACATTGGCCCAAAAAGGTGGTTGGTAGGTATAGAACAGGTAACTTTCTGTTTATCTCATCTCGAAGAAAGGGGAAGAGATGGAATGAAGAAGGGTAATGGGGGGTAACTGGAAGGGGAAAAAGGTCCCAAAAGGTGAAGGTGAAGGTAAGGTGAGGTGGATGTGCTGAAGTCGAAGAGGTAAGGTAAAGATTAGCAATATATTAAAGCGTCGTCGTATCGCCGGCAGTTTTTATGTATATATGCATGTATGTATGTATGTACGCTGAAAAAAAGGGCAAGTAATAGCAGTATTAGCTTTTTTGATTACTTTATTACCCAAGTTCAACTCCGCTGCTTAATATCTTGCGCTTAAACTTGCGAAAACGTCAGGGGAATGACGGCCGGTTTGTGCCTGTCTGATGTCGATGCTTTCTTGGCTTATGTGGGTGCGGGCAAAGCCCATGTTATTCGAGGCTGGTGTTTGTGTCTGCATTGGCGGTGGTGCTGTGGACATCATGCCGGCGGGCTGGTTGGTGGAAGTGAGGAATGGGTTGTGGCTTGAGTATCCTCCCATTGTTGCGGGGGCGGATAGGACCATTGGGCTGGCGGAGGTGGTGGTGTGGTATGGGTTTGTAGAGTTGGTGGTTTGTAAGTGTGGGAGTTGTGTCTGTTGATATGTTTCGGGCTGGGGTTGTTGTTGTTGTTGCTGCTGCTGCTGTGGTTGTTCGGGGATGGTAGGGGGTGGTTGGGAGAAGTTGTAGAGGGCTAGGATGCTGGATTTGTCTATTCGGTTGGGCTGTTGGGGTTGCTGCTGGACGAACTGCGTTTGGTAGGTGGGCATGGCATGCTGTTGGGTGTAGTTTTGTTGCTGTTGCTGTGGTTGCTGCAGCTGCTGCTGGGGCTGTTGGTACATGTATGCCGAAGGAAGGGTCGGCATGGTATTGTGGTGTTGGAGGTAATACTGCGGATTAACTTGCTGGGGACCGGTCTGTTGCTGCTGCACCTGCGTGAAGAAAGGGTTGGTAGGGGATAGCGACTGATTAGGGATAGGATTCGGCGATACAGGCGTAGACTGCGTTAGGAATGGGTTGTGGTTGTAGTTTCCGTTCAGCGGTGGTTGAGACACAGCACCATATTGTTGTTGCTGCTGCTGCTGCTGCTGCTGCTGCTGTTGCTGAAGAAGAATCTGGTGCTGCTGCTGCATCGTGGGCACTGGGGGAGTCATGGACTGCTGGGGTCTGGGCAGCTGCATGTTCCCCTGCTGACTCGGATATCCGCCTGTCATGTTTGGAAAGAGAGGCTGGGAGGAGACCTGGAGGTTCTGGAATGACTGGTCCAAGGAAGCAGTTGAACTGGACATGGCGTCGAAAGGGTTGTGGGATGCCGGTTTCGCAGCATTGCCGGCAGTGCCTGACCTGTTGACCGATATCCCTACCCCGGCACCCGTGCCCGTCCCTATGCTCGCCGGCGGCTTATCGAACGGGTTCGAGGAGGTAGACGGCGGCGTAAACCTGTCCGTCGAGCCGGAGGATGTCCTATACCCGCTCTGCGTACCGGTCGGGGAAGTGGGCGACCTCGATCCGCTGATGGACGACTTCTCGCCCAGCCTGGTCAGCGTATCTATGGACCGTTCCACGTCCCCGTTCAGCCCCTTGAGAATGGCCGTGTTCCGCTTCTGGTCCATGAAGCCCATGTCTCGCAGTATCTCCAGCTTCGACTCCAACGAGCCATTGCCATCTGCAATACTGACTCCCAGCGTCCTTGACTGTTTGTTGTTTGGCAGCGCCTGAGCCTGAGCCTGCACCTGCGAGGCCTCGATGCTCTCTCTCCGCCGCATCGACGGGGCCGCCGACTTGTCCGACGAGCCCGTGGAGAGGTGAGAGGAGGAGATCGAGCGCAGACCGAACCCGAACCTCGACCTGGGCTTGGATGGCAGGGCAGCCGGGGAAGGAGAGAAGTCCAGGGCGGGTTTCGCGGTGTAGCTGGGATCCTGCCTGCTGGGCGGCTTCGGCTTACCGTCCTCCAGCGTCTTGAGCTCGTACTTTTTGCGCAGGAACCGTTCCATGGCGGAGTCTACCTCGTCTACGTCGATGGGGATGGAGGGTTTGACGTTCCGGGGATTGTATATCCTGTTTACCGCCGCGTTGCCGTTTTTCTTCATGATCTTCGGGTTACACCACGTCAGCACCGTTTCTTTGTTTAGAGACTCTAGCAGAGAGACATACCTCCACCTGGTCGGCGGTCCAGCTGTCCATGCTCAGCGACTTGACCTTGGATATGTGTGTGCCAAGTTTACGGTGCAATGTTGCGCAGCGCATGCACAGGAAGATTCCCAGCTACAACCGTTAGCACGACGCGACCACGACCTCGACGTTGAACCTAGACACTCACATTCCAGCTTCCCCATCCTGGTCACCGTTAGCATACATCCAGCACAGTCAACAGTTAACAAGGGAGAGGCCTACCTGGGTTCCTGGCCTGGCAGTCGGCACACCTGTCGTTCCCGGGCACGGAGGTGATGAGATCCTGCAGCGTCCGCTCGTTGCGCGCCTGCTGACGCTTGCTCAGAGCCGACATCGCGTCCTTTCTCTGTCTTCTATCTTATCTTCTATCTATCTGTCTCTTAGGATGCTGGGTGGGACGCGGGCACGGCGGTGTTCAGGGTGAGTCTCCTTCCGCGTCGCTGCGTGATGCCTACTCGGACATCCCATACGACAGAGACGATGACGAAGAAGTACTCTAGAGAAGAAGAGAAGAGAAGTAGAGAAGGAGAGAAGGAAGAAGAGAAGTGTAGAGTGAAGTTGTAGAAGTGAAGAAGTGTCAGTGTCGTGGTCGAGTTTCCCGATTCGAGATAGGCTTCGATTAGCTCCACACGTGGAAGACTCAACTCTTAACTAGAACAGAGAACAGGAGGAGAGTAACAGAGAGAGACAAGAACAAGGGGGAGATAGAGTAAGAGATAGACAGTAATAGAGTAAGAGAAGTAAGAGAGTAAGAGAGTAAGTAAGAGATAACAGTGTAAGAGCAAGAGAGAGAACCCCTATTCGAGACATGACTAATGCATGCAGGACGATGTAACATAGGTCCAGGATCTCTACTCTCTATTCTCTATTCTCTATTCTCTACTCTCTCTCTACTCTCTACTGACACTAATATCTTACTCTATCCCTATATCTTCTACTCTATATCTATATCTTCTATCTAATATACTATATACTATATACTCCTATACTATTATATACTTCCTATACTTACTAAGTATAAGCTAACCCGAAGAAGCTAGCGTGTCTCGTCTGGCCCGATTCCTCTTTCGGCCATCTTTTCTTGCGCCTTCGCTTTCGCCTTTCTTCCTCCTCCTCCTCTTCTTCTCTTCCTCCCTTCTACTCTCTCTACTCTCCCTCTATTCATTCATCTCATCCGTCCATCTCATCGCCATCACCAGTCAAGCATGCGACCTCGTCCTCCCGTCTAGCTCTGGACACTGCGCTGTCGCCTCAAGACTACAGACCACGACACGGACACAGACCTCGACTCTGGACAGACAGACCACGACACACTCAGACAGACACAGATATACAGACAGAGATACCGACAGACAGAAAGAGAGACACAGAGATACCGACAGAGACCGACAGAGACAGACAGCAGACGCGACGGGATGACCTGATCTCGATCACGATCGAAGACATACACTGGGTAAACCCCGTCGAGGCTCCTTCATCTCCCAGCGTCGAACCTCGGAGGAGGTATGTTGTCAGATTATGACAGATACCTCCTCGACTGCTCACGCACATTCAACGGCGAATCCGTTTCCGTTTCCGGCCACCTCTCCCTTGCCCTCCCCGGTCGCCAACGGAACTGGTTCGACCCACGAAGCCGAAGATGAACCCTACACCATCAAGTGCATCTGCTCCTTCGAGGACGACGACGGCAGCACCGTCCTCTGCGAACGCTGCGACACCTGGCAGCACATCGCCTGCTACTACATCGACAAGAAGAACGTGCCAGAGATACACAACTGCGTCGACTGCGAGCCCAGGCACCTCGATGGCAAGCGCGCCACCGAGCGTCAGCGGAAGCTCAGAGAGCAGAACGACAGCAGCACCACGAACAACGCCAATGACGAGCGAAAGGGTCGACGCTCCGGCTCGAAGAGCACGCGGAAGAAGCCCAAGGACCTGGGCTCGCCGTCTGGCTCAGGCGAGCAGCGGAATGGCTGGTCGTCGCACGAGAGGAGTGCGTCCACGGCCTCGCGGGACAACAACAACAGCAGCAGCAACCAGCAGCCACCTGCAAAGAAGCAGCGGACCGCCCATCGCGCCTCTAACTCTATAAGTTCTGTTGGAGGCGGCGGTGTCGGCGGTGTCAGCGGCGGTGGTGAATCTCGTAAGCGTGGAAGTAACAAGTCTCCTTTCCCCCAGATCCCTCTCTACTCGCAAGAGTTCCTTCATCTGTACGACAACGACAATGCCAGCCTGGACATGCAGGGCAATCTCTTCCGCACCATCGGGCTCACCAACGACCTGGCTTCGTGGGTAAAGGACCCGGTTGCGCTGTCGCAGGTCGCAAACGGCAGGTCGGCCAAAGAGGTCTTCAACCACACCGACCAGCCGCTCGACCCTTCCAGCTGGCCGCCGCTCACAAAGCAGACCATCGTCGACAGCAGCGTCGAGTTTGACGGCAGGCACCCGACCTGGCAGTTCCTCAAGGTGCAGAGCAACGTGCGAAAGGATGAGATCGTGGGCGAGGTCAGAGGCAAAGTCGGCCATTTCAGAGACTACTGCCATGACCCCGACAGTCGATGGCAGGAGCTTCGCCATCCTGAGCCGTTCGTCTTCTTTCACCCCCAACTGCCCATCTACATCGACAGCAGAGAAGAAGGCACCGTGCTCCGATACATCCGCCGATCATGTCGACCCAACGTCACGATGCGAACCTACATCACAAACCAGGTAGAGTACCACTTTTGCTTCGTCGCAAACCAGGATATCCCCATGGACTCCGAGATATCGACCACCTGGTACCTCGACCCCAAGATGTTCCCTTCCAACGGCCTGGTCAAGGAAGAAGGCCTGCCAGATGGTTCGCCAGACCCGGCTGCCATCTCCATCAGCAACGTCCTTGCCCATTTTGGTGGTTGCGCCTGCGACGACTCGGCCAAGCCCTGCTTGCTTGCGAACATCGACTGTCGCATGAAGCCAAAGTCGCTCGAATCCAATACAAAGCAGACCAACGGACGGAGAAAGAAGCCAAAGGCCAAAACTGCGGTTTCTCCCGAGAGCACGGGATACGTTGCCGCTCACAGTCGGTCGGGAAGTGAAGTCATTCGCAACCAAGATGATGATGACCACGCTGATGCAAGGTCGACTTCTGGTTCCTTGAAGGATCATCCCTCGAACAGAGACTTGACGCCTGGTGCTCTCGGTCGTGATGCTGGGGAACTGTCGGCTCGCGAGAAACGGAAGATTGCAGCTGCAGAGAAGAAGTTTGAACAGCTTGAACATGATCAGCATCATCCAAAAAAGAAGAAGCGGGTTCATCCGCGTGGTCAGAGCCCAAATTTATCGGTAAGTCCAGTCTTTTCTTTGTTTTAATTGTCTTGTCTGGAAAATTCCATTCTAACACCCTCTAGAAATCAACGAAACCTCCGCATCTCGATATTCCACAGTCGCGCCGATCTTCCCACTCGCCAGCGAAAATGTCTCCTGAATCAGCCTCCCACCGCCGAGATGGCCATTTCACTCCTCCAAAGACGTCTGCCGCAAGCACGCCTCGCATCGTATCCCCGCTCAGTCACCCAATCTACGTCGATTGCTCTGTCCAGACCGATCCTGACGAGAATGACCCTCAATATGTCCCGCCAAAGACGTTTAACGCTCCACGCTTTATGACTCTGACGCAACGACTACTGAAGCGATGTCACGAGGACCGGATCAAGATGGAAGAGGACGGACGGCTAGACAGTATACCGACATTGAGCTCCACGGATACCTGTACGGGCGCCATGCTTCCGCCTTCAACGCCTGCAAACTCACGGCCAGCACCGTCGCCGAAACATACGCCAGACGTGGAGATGAAAGACGCCGATTCATCAATGACACCGCCCAATGCAGCCGCCAACTCAGTCAGCCCTACAGCCACTACCGCGTCCGTCCGTCTGTCGTCACCGCCCCCTTGTCCGCTCTTCCACCTCCCTTCAACGGTTGCTCACAACATGCCAACGCCTCGCAAGGTACCAGACAAGGGAACCAAGGATACTACACGCTCGCCCATTCTTCCTCCTCCACCACCACACCTCCCGCCTCCAACGGGCCGTCTAAGTTCTCCAGAGACGACATCCAAACCCGTCCCTCCTATCGCAGCCACAAAATCGCCTCAACCGTCCAACTTGCAGACCAGCACCACCCCAGCTCCACCCCCTACATCAACGTCCACATCAACGTCCACTGCGACTTCGAACCTCACAGCTCCCAGCCCCGTGAAGAAGAAACTAAGTCTAAACGACTACATGAGCCGTCGTGGGACTCTGACAACGCCAACAACAGAAAAGGCACCCAATCCATTTCTGCCCAGCACGACTAGTCCCGCCCCGTCGACCGGTAGTGCGGACCCAAGTCCCACGACACAGTTTCCCTTCACCAAGTTCACTGAGAGCCAGAGCCAGACACATGGACAGGGGCATCCCACGTCGGTAGACATCTTCATGAAAGACCCTCCCCATTCTCCGTCAACCATCTTTCCGCCACCACATGCCGATCCCACAAGCAACGGCGGCACAAGCAACAACAAGTCGAATGCAGCGCATGGTCTAAATTCGCGGGATCCAAGACTACTTGATCGCGGATAACGATAGACCCGCCGTCCTATTATATTCTACCTCCTACACAGGTTGAGTTGGCGGTTTACCTCCCTCATATATTTCCCCTCCCCTTATATATCCCCCTCCCACGTGAAGTGAGCGAAAGAAAGACCGTACCGGATCGGTTAGGGAGCATCTTATTCTTATACTTTTTTGGGGACATTGTCGTATGTCGTCTCGTGTCGAGTGATATCGTTTCCGGTATTCGATCTGGTTTGAAATGGGAGGGTAAAATGGCGTTTTCTTCTTTTCGTTTGTTTGATTTTCTTTATTGTCCTTCCAAATAGGATCGGGGGTATCTCTTTCTCTCTATCTCATTTTTTATCTCCCTTTCTACTTTTCCTTCTCGGATCGTATAAGGGATAGTTCTTCTTTTAATGGGAAGCGAAACGCGCTAGTTTCTAGTGCTGGTGCTGGTTCTGGTTTCTATGGGTTATTTCCTTTTCCGTTCTACCGTTTTCCTATCTCCCTCCCTCCCTCTCTCTATCTTTCCTTCCCCCTGACTCGAAACGTTTTATCTATCTATCTATCTTATCTTTAACAATTTTGGTCGGCGGTTGATTTCGATTCACCTACCTGCTTCTGCTTGTTCATTCTTATCCGCTCCACGCCCTAATCTCCCCCCAACCCCTACGCCGTTTCCCGTTTCTTCAATTACCTGTTCTCGATCTTAACATTCTTCCTTTCCTACGACTGTGTAAAATTATTTCTATCCTTTTCTTTACCTGGCGCAATTGCAAGGCGATGATTGATGGATGGACGATCTGGAACCAACAAACAGGGAAAGACGTTGACTTTCAATTGATTGACTGGTTTCGTTTTGTTGGCAGCGTGGTTGTTTCGAGTATGCATGTCTGCGTACAATGTTATTGAAAGAGTTGTTATCGTTTTCCATCCATCTATCTATATCTATATCTATATCTATATTATATCCGCGTTACTATTGATTGAACGTTTTAACGTTATTTTCATTTATTCTCTCACGTGACATAGAGCTTCCAAAAGCGAGCTCGAGGGTTACTTTGATGTAAATAAAGACGAAAGCTCCATCAAAGGCAAACAAGAACTGTTACAGCGATCAATGAAACGATGACCTACCTCTAGACAGTCCTATACCCATAATCACGCCCCATTTAACGGTTCACCCGCGCCATGGACGCCGATTCTCGCCCCTCAAAACGAAGACGAGTATCCAACCAGAAAACCGACCCCGAGCCCAACTCCAATCCTAACGCTATCCCAGAGCCTGACGCCGGCAAAAGCCCAACAGTCCGAACTCGAAAACCGCGCAAGGGTACAAAGCATGCCGCTGAACCGGTAGAGAAAGGAGACGCGAACGCGGAGCCGGCGCAGGAGAAACAGGATGTCTCGCCAGTACGATCAACCAGACGAAGCGCAAGGATAGCAGTCACTGGCAATTCAGTCCTGAGCACATCTGCCGGTCCACCTAGGCCAAAAGTCGTGGAAGACGAGAGTACCCAAGCAACACCGCGAGCAACCAAGAGGGCAAGAAAGACGAAGACGGCTAAAGACCCTCCACCGTCAGCTAAGAAGCTACCGCGGAAACCAGGACAGAAGGAATCTACAGCTGCGCAAAAGCTGAAAGAAGAGACGGACGCCCAATCAAGCTTGAGCGCGGATAGGCAAGATGGCCATGATGTGAATGGTGTATGGGACGTGCCGAGCGATCGTGAACAGGACGAGCTGGCGATTACTGCTCAGTTAGCTGCAAACGATGCAGCTATACAATTACAGCAGGAGCTTCGTGGAGAGCTGACCGATGTCGAAAGTATCAAGCCAACAGCATACGCTGAGAAGTTCATATCACTATGTGAGCAGAACGGGCTCGAATCATTACTCGAACCCCTGGGGAAATTCATTCTGGAGAAACTCAACGGGAAACGCCTTATACCACTCAAGGGCCTTGAGAATGAATACCAGACCGTATTCCAACTCCTCGAACAGACCGTCGTGGCAGGCGAAGGAAACTCCCTCCTCCTCCTCGGGGCAAGAGGAAGCGGCAAAACGGCCCTCGTCAACACAGCGATCGCCTCCCTATCAAAGTCGAATCGAGACGATTTCCACGTCGTCCGACTAAACGGCTTCTTACATACGGATGATAAAATTGCTCTGCGAGAAATATGGCAGCAGCTAGGCCGCGAGATAGGACCACAGGAAGATTTAGAGAAACCGTCCAGCTACGCAGATACTATGGCCTCGTTGCTGGCGCTTTTATCTCATCCGGAAGAAATCACGGGTCCATCGCTGGATCCAAATGAAATAACCACTACGAAATCTGTGATTATTATCTTGGATGAGTTTGATTTATTCTCGTACCATCCTCGGCAGACGTTGTTGTATAATCTGTTTGATATTGCGCAGGCGAAGAAGGCGCCTGTTGCGGTGCTGGGGTTGACTACCAAGGTAGACGTTACTGAGAACCTAGAGAAGCGAGTGAAGAGCCGGTTCAGCCACCGGTATACGTTTCTACCTCGTCCTAGGAGCCTTGATGATTTTATAGATATTTGCATGGCGGGTCTAAAGGTTGAGAAGGACGAGATGTCGAGTTCCTCGTTTCTGCTGGCTGCCAAAGGGGAAGTCCTGCTTCAGGGATGGAACAGTTATATTCAGGTATGTTTAATTGTTTTTCAATATCACCCATACTATCACTAGCGAGCGACCTACTAATGCATTTGACAATGCAGGACCTCTTCAACGATGCAGAGTTTAAATCTCATCTCCAGCAAATATATTATACGACAAAATGCCCCAAAGAGTTCTTCTCTAGCGCATTAGTCCCCATAACCACATTAGCTCTTAGCCATGCATCCGGTTATCCGGAGGTCCCCAGCGTTAAATCATTCAAGTCGAGCACGCTCGCTTGTTCAGATCCTGCACCGCTTCCATTCACCCAGCTATCCGGCTCGACAAGCAATGTATCACTACCCTTGTCCCTGCTCCTTACTGCTACCCGGTTGACTGCCCTCCATGAGCCAACTTCCAACTCAGGCAGTGCACCGGCAATAGCATCGCTGACGCTATCCTTCCCGGCCGTATATACAGAGTACGTCCGTCTACTGACGTCTGCCAAGGCATCAGCCTCAGCTTCAGGCGCAGCCGCTACTCCAGGACGTGTATGGGGTAAAGAATCGGCGAAGGAAGCTTGGGAGAAGCTTGTGGAATGGGGCCTTGTGATGCCGGCCAGCGGCTATGGTATGGGAGATGGGAAGATGTTCCGGGTAGAGGTGTCCTTTGAAGAGGCCGTTTCCGCTCTAGGTACCAGCGGAGCGGGTGCGCTGGGGAGATGGTGGAGAGACGGATAGCCCCTTCAATACCATAACTGCAACCGATGAGATCTAATTAGACGTGATACTGGCTGAAGATTCGTGATTTACAGAATACAGGTAGTACAGTATTTACGATTATGACTTCAGGTCGGTCACATACGTACATGACACATGTAAGTATACATACCCCCCCAGCCATTGGCTACCACAAGGAGAAGATGAAGTTTTGGATTTTCAGATCATCCCTTTTAGTGCAATGCCCAAGATAGAAATTTTTCCACGCTCTAAAGATGGCCTAGTTGGAAGTCTTTTTTTTTTTTGCCCTTCCCTCGCTCTCGTTTCTTCTTCACCCCAGCCACGATGAACCAGAAAATCTGTACATCCAAGCGCTAGTTAAGGCGACCTTTTCCCCATAAATATTGGATGATGAAAACTCAATGGAACGTGTCTGTTCTGGCTTGGAAAAGCCAATTATTTCGACCAATAATCCTTCAAAACTGGCTGGGATGAGCCGCCTAAGAGAACTCATGCATCCAGCCAGCGCGTCGGCCAAGAGTTCAGCTCTGAGGGATTGTATCACCCTTCTCGGCGAACGATTAGCAGCGATGAGCGATCCGGCCCTTTGAAGCGTTCCATCTTATTCATCATCTTATTTATCATCTTATTGACGCGTGGCTTTGAGTCACCGACATGTGCCTTTTGAGGATCTTCCCACGTCTCTGATCGTCAAGCCACCGTCAAAACACATCGATAGCCAAACAAGAAGCGAGCAAGTCGTAGCCCTAGCGCAGGTCAGAAAATTGAGATCATGACAAATTCCCACCCTGGCTGCGTCAGAGACGAGCGAGACGAGCTCTTGGTTCCTCCGCCGGCCGTTCTGTATCTTAGAAGGCGTCCAAAGGGGGCGCTAGCTGACTGCCGGCCTTCGATCCGGGACGCCAATATAAGTCAGGGTAAGTTGCATTGGTCAGAGTATAAATAAAATGGCGTCTAAAGAAGATGTGATGAGATGCATGTCCGTAACTAGCACTAAACAAGCAGAAGTAAGTGGTAGATACGCACACCGCGTGGTATTTCGCAGGGCGCTGGAGCCGACAGGCATCGTTGAATGATCGACAGCACATACCTCGCATTAAAGCCTATCTTGGAGGATTGGAGGGTGGGCGCAAAAGAATTTTTTTCGAAGTTCGGGGTGTCTGTCAAATCAAGTTTCGCGAAAAGCTCTGGTTTTGCGTTGTCTCTGACCCTGGCGCTGCCCATGGGCTTGCTCTGCCTGCCCTGTCCCTGTAAAGGCGCATTATACATAAGTATACTTGTGTGATGCAGCAGGCATCCAATATGCGTATTATAATCAGTCTCGTCTTCCTGACCTTGTCGTCGGGACGGAAGGAGAAAAGGGCCCCCTCCCTTCTCCATCTTCCCTTGCTGATGATGGCTGGACTGTTGGATCTTCCTATTCGTCCGATGCAGGGGAAGACGGGGAGGGTGATTAACGGCCGTCTTATACGTACGGGGAAGAAAAAAGAGTGACTGGCATCCCAACTGTGGATCAAACAAGCAGCCGCCCGATGCGATACATTCAAACATGCGTTGCAAGGGTTGCTGATTATTCACGATGCTGCATGCAGCCGTCATGCCACGCCTAGATTTTTGGTTTTTTTTCTGTTTTGGTTGTATCTCTTTCGTGGCGGTCGGCGGTGCCCGTTTGGCGCTCCGAAGAAAAGCCGAGTGCAGATAGGAGGCGTTTGTGAGACCCCCATGGAAATGATCACTATCTGCTGGTAGGTTTCGGGTGTGCAGCAGTGCATATGAGATGTTATATCAAGGGATCTTGAAGCGCCTTTTTTTGAATGCTGATCAATCATCCAGCTGTTTGCCTCAGAGCGGGCTAGAGCTCTTAGTCGGCGATGATTCAGCGTGCCGGCCAAGGCCCTATCGCCCTGTCTGTGTTTACCAAGGCCTGGAGACGCAAGGATGAGCCCTGCAAGCCGAGGAAGAAGGGAGAACAACGCAGGGTGAATATGTGTGTGAACTTGTTGGGTCGTGAAATCTTCCGACAAATTTGCGTGTTATCAATCTGACACCCTTGCACCGCCATGAAACCCATAACACGGCACGTATAGGCTGAACTCCCGGCCTTCCATCCCGAGACAGCGCACAGCACGTAGGATATAATCGTGGAGCTCCTGCTGGTCTCTAGCTATTTCTTGGTATCGTCGCTTTAGAAGAGTTCACTGCAGGGTTGAACAGGAGAGTAGTCCGTAGCCAGATAGGCAGGTCCAACATTGAGTATGCGTCGGGGCTGGCCGGGGCAGATTAGACCGAGAGTATACCTGCATACGTACTCCGTAGAGTTGTCCAGACTTCTCTCACCAGATGCTCCAGTTAGATGTCAGCTCTGGCGGCCAGGCTATCAAAGTTGTCGTCAACCATGATCTAGAATGACATACTCTGTACTCCCGAAGCCTTCTGCACGAGTCAAGAGACTAAGTTATGAGAAGATAATATAGAAGATAAATCGCGCACGCTTACCGCCACCAGTCTCGAGTCATGGCATACTTGAGCTGTATAGTTGTATAGTTGTATGCGCGGAAGAGTGGAAGGAGAGACAGGGGCACCATGTGGAAGGCGGACAATCTTATTATATGGGTGCCAGTAGCATCATCTGATAAAATAATAGACAGGCATGTTTAACGAGGTTGTCAGGACCGTCGGCCTTGATCCAGTTCCGAGCAGAAGCAGGGGAAGGGTATATCAGGACGGAGATATGTAACGCATTACCTGCACCTGTGCCGGTCAGCTCCGGACACTCCTTATACTTATAGCTATCCTCCGACTGTCCGCCGTTGAAGATCCGGACGTCCGAAACAGCCGCCTGGACTCCACTGGACAGGAAGAGAAGAGAAGAAGGAAGAGAGCGTGTTTCATCTCTACGTGGTGCATGGCACATGGAAGACACATGGTCAATACATGGCGTGGGGCTGCTCCGGCGTGCTGGTAAGGGACCTGCAGAACACATAACACATCGAACAGGTCAGAGTTGATATGTAGAATAAGATGACTATTTTTAGGGATGTATAAGTGCAAGAGGCGAGACTTCAGCCTTGCTCCGATTAAACCTCCTCTTCTCCTTTCCTCTTTGGGCCCGCGATGTTTATATCCAGGTCTGATCTCCGCGCTGGGAGGGTCAGCCTTACACGGCTTGCAAGCCACGCACACGACCTCGTCCGTGGCGAGCATCACTAAGATATTACTACACGCTTACCCTGTAGACGGCTCGTACTAGAAAAAGAAAGGGAAAAGGAGAACGTGGGATAAGATTTCTTCCACGTTTTGTCGTTGCTTTTGTCGTTGCTTTTGTCCTCGCTTGCGGTCAGACCGGATAGTCTCGATCGGCTGTGTATGTGAAGCCTGTGTAGTGTATCTAAGTGAAGCCTAGTGAAGCCTAAGCCTAAGTGTAAGTGTAAGTGTAAGTGTTAAGGGGTAAGTATGTAAGTAGGTAAGTAAGTAGGTAAAGTACTAGCGGTAAGAAGCCACGTGTTGGGCTCGCTTACTTAGGCGGTGAGACCACGTGCGGGCGGAGGGAGCGGAGTTGGGCCGCATTAGTCAGCAATACAAAAGACAAGTCGAGAGAGACAGAGAGAGACGGCGAGAGACAGAGAGACGCGAGAAGAAGAAAAGAAGGCGAGAAGGGAAATAAGAGGGCGGAAGGACGGGGGACGACGGACGAAGAAGCAAGTTTGGGTGAGCAGCCAAGAGAGGGTCCAGGCAAGGGGAGGCTAGTAAGAGCTAGTGGCCACGTTCTGACAGGCACCGATCACACCGTAGCATGGTCATCCTGGCTGGTGTCGGCGGGTCTGTTTCAGCCGTTTCATCATTATTAAGTACTCACTGGAGGAGAGGATAAGTGTTGATATAAGTGTTGATATAAGTGTAGAGAGAGAGAGAGAGAGAGAGAGAGAGAGAGAGAGAGAGAGTAAGTGTAGAGTAGGTGTAGAGAGATATAGGTGTATGGTATGTACGGTACGGTGTGTATGTATGTAATGCCACGTTCTGCCCGCGTGGCGCCCACGAGTTCGTCAGGCGTACGGTCACGTATGTACTGCAGAAAGATACGGGTACGAGACTTACCGGGGCTTGATACGATACCGGCTTGGCGGGCTTCTTTCTGCGGTTTCCACCACGTTGTTTCGCCCTCGCCCGTCGGCCTTATCAGATAGCCTTCTCTCCCTGTTCTCTCTCTCTCTCTCTCTCTTACTTGCTTCGTTACTCACTTACTACTACGACTCTCGCTCTACTACAACAACTACTACTACTCTACACTTTACTCTACACAGGCCACTTCAATGAGCAGGCCTGCGCTTGACAGATCAAACTCCTTCGCCCACCACCAACAGCTCAAGCACCGGCCCTACGTCCCTCTCGACGACATCCAGGTTCACCGGCCAGGCCACAAGGTCTACTCCCACCCCAGCCGCGCCTCGAGACGCTCGCTGGCTGCAATTGCCATCCAGAAGACCTCCTCCGCCTTCAACCTCGCCTACACTTCATACAACAAGCACGAACAGTCGCTGCCGGAGCAGGAGCAGGAGCAGCATCAACATCTACAGCAGCAGCACCACCAGGTAGAAGAGGACCCCTTCCGCGACCCAGACAGCTGGGAGTCCGACGACAGGCCCTCGCTCTCCCCCGACATGACCCAGCCAGCCTCCAAGATGCATCAGACGTCGTCTCGTCTCCTCCGCATGACCACCGACGACAGACCCTTCACCCGGGACTTCAAGGACCTCTTCTCGACGCTCATGGTCAGCCTCAAGCTCGAGACACACCGCGTCCGCTTCTCCAAGTTCGAACACACCTTCACCGCGGAGGAGGCCATCAACAATCTCGGCTCCCTCAAGTTCTCCCAGTCAAACCGCATGCCCGACCCCAAGGATCCCTCCCGCATCGTCACCACTACCACCACAACCACCTTCTCCATGGCCAAGGAGATGGCGCGGAGCGTCTGCCAGCGCTTCGTCGACGCTCGCTTCATAGAGTCCGTCGACGGCCGCTTCTCCTCCCAGTTCCCGCTCAAGGGTGCCCTCTACCAGCTCACTCCCAAGGGCATCAACATCCTCCACCGCTTCTGCCAGCGAAACGGCATCACCGCCAGACACATCATGGACATCATCGACTCGCCGCGAAACACCATGCAGCTCGTCATCATGGAGCGGGATAGCATCACCGATCAGATCTCAAACGACAAGGGTACCATCGAAGTCATCTTCCGTCGGTTTGCCGGCCAGGACGGGCCCAACCTGAAGTCGTCCGTTTCGTCCTCAGATTCGGACTCGGTGTCAGACTACACCAATGGCGTCGTGGGCGTCAAGATGGCCCGCGAACGCAAGATTGGAGATAAACTGTATCAAAACACTTTTACCGGAAAGGCGGCCATGGAGTGGCTGATGGACTGCTGCACCACCATAGACCGACGGGAGACGATGGAGATTGCCTCTCTCTTCGTCCGCCAGGGTCTGATAACGCCGTTTCTCGAGGACAAGGTATACATCGCCCACGACCCTTCGGCATCGCTCTTCCAGCCTACCAAGAACGCAATATACGGAGTGTCAGAGCACGGTCAGCGGGTATGTGGATGGATAGCAAGGGAGCGGACGCAGAACTCGTCGACCTCCTCGTCAAACTCTACTCCCAACACCGCAGCGCCGCCACGGGATTCGAACAACGCAAGATTACATCACATCATCCAAGATCCCGCTCTGCGGCTACTATTCCGAGAGTTCCTGAGATACTCGCTCTGTGAGGAGAACATGTCCTTCTACCTCGACGTGTCTGACTTCACCGCCAATTATCGACGGGCCGAGAAGGCGGGGGCGTTCGCGAAGATGGATACAGTTCGGGAAACTCTCGCCAGTGCATACGGTACGTCAATCATCCTGAAACCAACTACCTTTTTTCTTTTCCCTCCTTGCACCCACATACTAACGAATGCAGGATTGTATAACGCCTTTTTGGCACCTGGTTCGCCATGCGAGCTAAATATCGACCACGCCCTACGCAACAGCCTAGCAAGCCGCATGACCCGCGCAGTAGGCGATGACGCATCGATGGTCAAATCCCTAATGGACGTCGTCCAGCTGTTCGAAGCCGCGCAACTATCCGTATTCAAGCTCATGTCATCGGTAAGCCAATACCAAGTTTACACTTTCTACATATTAAACCCTCGCCTCGCCGAAACAAAATGCTAAATATGCTTCAATTTAGGACTCTGTACCGAAATTCGCCCGGGATCCGAAGTACGCGGCTGTTTTGCAGGAACATGACTTTGACCTTAACCCGACGACAAGCGGAAGGTCATATTCGCCTACCCTTTTGCCTGAACGGTCGATGAGTCGGGGTACGCGACCGTGAATAGAACCCAGCTCGAACACATATATATAGCCACGGGCAAAACAGAACGAACCCAAAGAACGCACGAAAAACAAAAAGCACGAAAAACAGCAACATTCAATAGATAATGGCTTGACTTGACATTTTCACTCCGCGACCAAAACCATAGACGGTAACGGCGACTGGCGACGGCGAACCTAAAAAATATATCCCCGACTCAATGCATTTGCATCTTCGACTCCATCTCTTCTTCCTCTCATCCGCATCCGCATCCGCCTTCTAGAAAATATTCTTCTTCCGACTTTACGAATTTCCTCTTCTCTTCATCTTCATTGTCATGCCTTTATTCTCTTTATTATATCCTTTTTTACCTTCTATTTCCTTCTAGTGATAGACATTTGAGCGATTGGTCGCTTTTCCCTCTTATACATACATACCCTACCTCTTACTCTTACTCTTACTCTTACTCTTACTCTTACCTCTACTACATCTGGATCTGGCGGAGAGGTTTCCTACTTACTGAGATGACATACTAAAGAAAGCATTTGGATGGCGTATCTACTTCTATCTATCTACCATTTACTCTTTTCCATTTGTTCGTTTTCTTCGTTCGCTCGCTCGTTAATGCTAATATCTATTACCTCCACCTCTACCTCCATACCTCCCTCTATACATCCACCTTACTTCCTCGGTCTATTTCTACGGTTTATAGCAGGCTGGCGGCGGTCTATCTGATACACTTTTCATCGCATGCATAGCACAGCACCATCATGTCCCCCTTAGCGAAGCGACGGCCATGAATGAGAAAAATATACCATATCTTCACTCTAGTTGTGCTCCACTTGCGTTGCCTTCCTTACATGCGAGGCTATGAAATTTACTTCAGTATTGTAGTTATGGCATTACGAACTTAGTAAGATGGAGCAAGGGAAGTATTGAATGTATATCGACTTTGCGGGTTCCATGGATGATGCTTGGAGTTACTGGCTCGGGTCGCGATCGTCGCTGATCATTCCATGGGCCACGAGCTCGGCACTTGCAGCCCCTTTACCTCCCGCTCACACGTACTACATACACACATACCCCGTAGAGAGAGAGTATATATATACGCTGTATATATGTGTGTAGGGAGGGAGATAGATAAAGAGATAGAGGTACGGAGTAAGAGAAAGGTAAAGAGAAAGGGATAGAGATAGGGATAGAGATAGGGATAGAGATAGGGATAGAGAAAGTGGCGAGTGTTGATGTATTCCTCTTGGCGGTTAATATATGCGGCTGCTATACGGGATGCGGAGTCTCTACCTTCATGCACAGCTGAAGCCGGTTCCACGTTGTAATAAATGATATCTACGTCAGCCGTGCGCGAGGATGCGTTTCATTGGTATCCAGTTCCTCTGCTTAATTCTATGACCGGCGAACAAAACGAGGAAGAAAATACAGCAACGACCTGACCTGACATGACCGGTAAATAGAATACAAAATTGGAATAAAAGATCAGGAAAAAACCACATGGAGAACCGGCCTGACGGGATGCTGAAGATACTAACGATGACCAGGGGGGAAGGGGGGCCTACTTTGACCCTCCCCATCCGCGGGCTTTCATGCCTTCTTCGATAGCTGACCAGATGCCCTCGACAACACCGCGGTCTCTCCATCTCGCTCCGCTGGCAGCTGCACCGCCAACGGCACCAGGGCCGTTCAAATTCGCGCTCTTCTCATCCCATCTATCGATTGCGAAGCTGCGTACTCCTCGACCCCACCCTTTAACCTCCCGCGGCGGCTCCTCTCCCCTCCACCCAACATGTATGCCGGTAGCATGCTTAAAGAGATCCTGCGGCGTTGACCACTTATACGACTTGAATTGCCACGTTTGGCCCGTCGTAAACACCGCCACAACTCTGTTCCAGTAATCAGGCTTGAAGTCGGCCGTGCTATCGACGAGGATGAAGAGGGTGGGTTTCCGCGCAGCCGAGGAGGCGCCGGGGTGGGTTGATGGCGTCGAGGACGATCGAGACGCGTCAGGTATCGTCTGTAGGCTTCGTGAGAGGTGTAGGAGGTTAGAGCCCGTGGATTTCGAGAGGGAGGGATGGTCTGGTGGTATGTAGACGCCTTCTGATAGGAAGGTCTTGATGTTCGACATGCGTAGTAGTGAGGAGGCGGACGGAGAGACGAGAATGATGGGGTTGGGTCGGCGGGATGAGGAGGAACTGGAGTCGGGGGATTTCTTAGAGAGAGAGCCTGCTCCGGGGGTGGGGAGGATGGCTGATTTGCCGCCTGCCTTGTTGCTGCCGAGTGGACGAGACCGGTTACGGCCTAGGAATAGCTCTGCTGTCTTGCGGATATGCGAAAAGTCCTAATGTCTGCTTGTTAGCTTTATACATGCCAATTGGACTGTCCAGCCGTATTGGAATGGCTTACGGTTGGTCGAATTCCTCTCAGGACCGTATTCCTGTCTCCCAGCTTGCGCTCGCCGTTGTATATAGCTTGTAACCGCGCATCGACACTCTTTGCTGCCCTACCACCGGCCGCAGAACCCTTGACTCCCGCACTCGGTGCACTCGCCGCCGCCGCACCAGCAGACACATCCGCATCCTTTGCAGCAGCAGCGCTGGCCGCCGCGCCAGAATCAACCAGCAAATCACCAGCACCCACCCCTCCCTCAAACGGCTTAATATACTCGCTCTCATCCGACGCTCCTTCAAGCCAACTGATCAAATCCACCTTCTCAACGAAGACAAGATTCAACACCTTCGCCGACCCTGCCAGCGCATCATTCACCTCCTGCGCAGAGGCAATGTATTCTGGAATCGCAACATCCTTCTTCAGCCACGCGAAATAGATACTTCGCAGATCAATCGCTTGGTTGGCTGCCGCCGAGACGAAGCGCGTTGGGGTCGAGAGCGGGATGGTCTGCGGAATCGGCTCGGTCAGGTAGAGATGTGTGGCTTTGGAGATGTCGTCTGTTGCTTGGTCTGTTGAGAGATCGGGAGATGTGGTCAGAACCGGTGTGCTGGATGGAGAGGAGAGTGCGCGTTTGAGGGCGAGTAGGGAGTCGGAGATGGTTGGGTCTGAGCTCGCCATGTTGGCGAGCAAGGTGTGTTGGGTGTCTCCTTCTCCTCTTCACTTGCAGTCTAGGTATCGTAACAGGATATGCGGCCGTAGAGGGTATAATGTGCTGAGTGTGCGCTGTGTTGAAGCTGTTCTGGCTAAAAGGCTGGAGATATCAAAGTTGAAGCTCGTTTTGAACTCGCAAAAAGTGAACAATATCAGTCACGTGATATACAGCTTGTGTTGCTCGACTTGAAGCTCGAGTTTTTCTTTCTTCTTTCTTCTGTACTCGGGGATACTCTTCATGATAGATACTACTCTTCATGCTATATGGGTCAGTTTGAGTGTGCTGTTAACCTATATGTTGAAAGAAGCAGTCATCACTAGCCCTGAGCAGCCATAGTTATGTATCTCCTGCTCAACGCGCACGCAGCTGATACATCTCCACACTTGGCCAGCTCAGAGATATCTACTCCGTACTGCTTTACTCTGTGCTAGATGGCCACCTGAATAACTTCTATGGACTATTGCTGGGACGGGGCTTATATAGAAAAGAACTTAGAACTGTTCTAACCTCGGCTGCCCTGGGTAGCTCTATAAATTAACACGAAGGAGCTGACCACGACCTCGTTTTCTGGTTTCTGCCTGGAGATCGCTTATTCTGCTGTATATATCTGTCGGGCTATCAATTATATACCATGGCGGGCTCGGATGACTTCGAAGAGCGTATGAAGGAGATGTATGATGCCATTGTCCTGAATCCTAGAAATATCGTATGTCCCCTGGTCATCCTCCGTGGTATATTGCGCACAGCATATATATGACGACAGCAGTTCTATGCTTACTATTCCCCAGGGCTACGACAGTAACTTGTTCCGCAAGCATGTTCGGTTTGGCTCTGCGAGCCACGGCCCCCCAGCCCGCGTCACATATATTGCAACAGTAGCCTCCGAAATGTGCAATGGACTAGGCAATTTGCACGGCGGGTGTGCTACAACGCTGGTCGATGTCGCTACTACGACGTTACTGCTTGGGATGGGCGGGCATTTCTCCATGGGCGGCGTTAGTCGGTCGTTGAATATGACTTTCCTCCGCCCTGCGCCAGAAGGGACGGAGATCTCTATCAATTGTGAACTCGTTCAGGCTGGGAAACGACTGGCATTGTTGAAAGCTGATATTCGTCGGACGGATACGAACCAGGTACTTGTCTTGGGCGATCATGATAAGGCTAGCACGCCGATGGATGCTTCGGCGGTGCTGTGATGTGGTTTATGGGTATGGGTTCATGGGATCGAACGGGCAGGCATATTATAGAGGATACATATTAGAGGATTCTGGAGGTGCCCTTGTTATATAAAGAGAATATCATATAGCGTCACGGTGGATGCAGTCGTTCAAAGCCGTTTTTTTCATTTGAGCTATCTACAAGAGTTTATTCCTATAGTACGACCCTTTTTCAGCCTGGTAAGATGCTAATCATCCTCAGATGAGTATCTGGCCAGGAAACATGCAGTTGAAATCATCATACACATTCGTAACTCTCAGGTTCTCTCTTCTTTCCGGTGGTTTGGTCCTCTCATGTGGTTTGAGGGAATGGCATTCCTCGTACAAAGTTTCTGCCGGGGTCGAGGCGGTTGTCTAGATCAGCATATCGTAGAATGAACTCGCGCTGAAGCATGGTTAGATTAGCTGCTGTATATTTCAAAGCTGTCTAATAGATATTCACTTACTCGGACTTTCTTCCATGTGTTGGTATCCCACCACAGGTAGACGCCGCGCTCGCTGATACCTCTCTCCACCTCGACAGGACTTGGGTACGCATCGTCGCGAGTCAGCCATGCACGTTCAACCTTGTGGTACCGCCATTTTCTTCCCATTAATTCCTCTGCGACTAACTCTTGCATAATGTCACGTGGCATGCTGTAGAATATGTAGAACAAAGTCTCATCGCTGAAGCTGGGTATACGGCTTTGCAGGGGCTGGACATTGGCCACGTTGTAGCAGCCGGGGAGCGTGAAATCTGGCCGCAGTGGAACTGACACATTGGATGAGATGAATGGAGATGCAAAGGTTTGATGCAACGGTCTGTTCAAAAATGGAATAAAATGGTTAGCAGCTACCACGGCGCGCGCCATATTGGTTTAGAAACGCGTAACAAACGGGGAATCCGTACTCTGGCTGATTTAGATCTAATCCAAGGCTCATTAGATCTTGACCGATTGCAAGACTCGCAACGTCTGGGCTGTCACTATGTATCATTCGTAATAGGCCGGCTAACCCGAATCGATCCTGCTCACTCATCTGAGAGAGGGGGGTTTGCTCAGTGGTTTGGCTAGCCCGTGAAGGGTCATGATTCTCGTTATCCGCCTGTGACTGTTGCTGGCGCGAGGGCTGCATCTGGCTTGCGCTCTGCTGCTGCATCTGGTCAATGCCGCGTTGGCTCATCATGGATGATTGAGTGTTGTCCTTGCATGTCTAGTTAGCTAAGGAACGCGTCTGAAGATAGGTAGGAGCGAACATCATATAGTTACCTCGTGATCTTGCCCAATTATACCATTCTGGTTCTGCCCAATTGGTAACCGCGGTACTGACGTGCCTTTGGAACCTATTAGCATATATAATCAAAACAAATTAGATTAGACTGTTACCACTTACCAGATGCACCGGCACCTCCAGGTGAAGCTATTCTACCCGTGTCTTGTTGATTTCCGAGTGAGGAACGCGTTTGAGTAGAGAACCCAGGGAATCCCATAGAACCGGCATAATTCCCAACCGCCCCGCTCTGATCAGACTGTTTGCTCAGGGGTGGAAAGTCGTCAACGTTGCCGGCTTGCGGTTGGTTTCCACTCGAGATTTGTCCCATGGCCTGAACGCCATTCCGGAAATCATCAAGCTGCGTGACGAACTGCGTTGTCGAGGGGAACTGATCGTCATGGGACGCATGCGACTGAGGTTGCGATTGCTGAGCCTGGATCTGTGACTCTCTCGAGGGAGCTTGCGGAGGTACGGGAGCCTGTGGCTGCCTCTGTCCAAGACTCTGCTGAATCGTGCGCTGGCCGGCACTGCCCCAGATAGCTTGCCCAGGGGTTGGAGTGACATTCTGCTGCGGACCGCTGGAGAGGGAGGGGAATTCGCTAAGAGACGTAAGATCGAGAGTTAGCACGTTTTCATCCGCAATATCCTTGTAGAGGTGTCCGGCATAGCCGAACTTCGTATCGGCCCTCATGTTGAGGATTTCGACACTGGTGCAAGGGAGGTTGAAGCTTGCAAGTGAAGCATCTTGTTTGAAAGGTGAAGAAAAGAGATATAAGAGGACAAAGACAGTGCCGAGAGATGCGTGCAACTCACGAGAGATCAAGAGGAGCAGCAGGCTGAGATCCGCCTACGCTTTGTGCAAATGAGCCCATGGGATTCACCGTCCTCTGCTGGTTGTTCTGCAGTCCTGACGTTCCTCCCATAGGTACCCCAAAGCCCCAGTTTGCGGATGTGCCGCCTATCAAGGAAATAATAATTTAGTAAAGAGTATTGTAGGCGCAGGTATTCCCTTGTCCTCACCAATCTGACTATTAGGTAGCCGTCCAGACAATAGTGTGGTGTTTGCGGAGCGGTTCTGTGTTTGTTGCTGGGTAGGGAAGCCTGACATCCCGCGGATAGGCTGTTGGCCCGGGCCTGTAGAATAGTAAAGAGAGCCATTAGCTAAATATGTCATAAGAAAGTCTTAGGGTATAGCTAGGAGCTGCCTGCGACACAATATCTGATATATAGCATGCAGCAGGTATCATCTGGGTGCGGAGATATCATTTGGTGGCACATTTCAGCGCCGCAGATATAATGTAGCTAGCAAGCTGAATGCACATTAAGGACTGTCTTGATACAGCCTTGAGACTGATCTTATAGATTGTCCCAGTGGTAATGTCCAATATAAAGAGTATCTCACCTGGCCGATTCATGCTGATGGGTAGAGCTCGTGTTCCACCTGCTGGATGTTTCGGTAGGGAAAAGCTGGAGGAGGTTTTGGTTATAAGTTAGGGTCGCGGTGCTAAGGGGCTGAAAGTGAGTTGTAACACAGTGTCAATGGCAATATCTGTGAGCTGCTGGTGGTGATATTGTGTTCTGCAAGCTTGAGGATGGCTGAGTTGATGCTGGACTTTTGGCTCAGCAAGCGCGAAATGCACGGACCATCTTCAAATGGGTGTTGTACTGTTAAAACTACCAAGTATCTACATCTAGGCTGATATAGGTATATCACTTATATTCTATAGGTATATATCTTATTCTACAGTCCTGCCAGCTGACTGAAGCCACCTACAGTCTTGCTGAAGAGTCACGTTTATAGGATATAGGCATATAGATGTCTCCAAGTTCTGTATCCCACCGTCATCCCTCCTACATAGAGAAATACTATCTTCTATAACTAACCAACCACTATTAGAAGTATCTATAATCTATCATATTCTTCTTCATCTTCATCTTCATCATCTTGTTCTTTTCTTCCTTTCTTCTTTCTTCTCGTCTTTGCAGGGATGGTCACATGATATCACATGACACACTACCTTCTTTAGCGCAGTTTGAGTTTTTTTTCCTTCCTTCAAATTCTTCTTTTTCTCTTCAAACAAGCAAGATCGAACTCCTTCAATCTGCTCCAATGCGTCCAAAGGTCTCAATTGCTCAATTGGCTCGCCATGGAGGGCTTTCGCTGGCCGAATTGCCTCCTCCCTTCCTCGCTCCCGCTCTCTATTCCCCCTTCATAACCCTCTCGCAGTCCTCCAAATTCTCAACCTCCCCATCCTTCCAAGACCGAAGCAAATTCCGTGGAGTCTCTGCTATCCATCGAAGCGGTCTCAGACATCGGTTGGCTGCCTCAAAGTACCCGCTGCCAACGCCAGAAGACCCGGTGAGGCACGAGGCGCGTGAGGTCAACCCAAACCACGGCCTCTGGGGATTCTTCCTCCCAAACAAGGAGAACTTTCCTACTCCAGAGCAGGAACACGCACACGGTATGGCTCTCTTTCAGCCTGTGCTGCTCAATTGAGTTGTGGCAGCCTACTGACATTGTATAGGCCGCTCTTGGACTGTCCAGGAACTACGCCAGAAATCATGGGACGACCTGCATTGTCTCTGGTGGGTGTGTGTGAAGGAACGTAACCGAATTGCAACATCCAATTTAGAACGGGACCGACTACAAGCTGGATACGGCGAGTACGAGGCCGAAGACCGGGACAAGACGGTAAGAAGGCCTTTATTATCTCTCACCCAAAGCATCCATTATGATGAACCCCATTTCACTCGCCGATATGAGTCACGATTGGGACCGCTTAAACCCCTTTCGACATGATTCTAACAGGGAATTAATTTCTTTCTGATTATTGCTTTCTCTACCTTATTACTTGCTCCTACTCAGTATCCTGGTAGCCTCATGCTAACTCGACATGAACTACAGATCGTGGCCACACAGAACAACATCAAGCATGTTTTACGAGAGCGGTGGAACTCCTGGTCAGATGCCCGTGAGCTGTACAACGACGGTTATCGACCGGAGCAGGATGCACTCCTAGAAACCGCCGAGCTACAGGAGGACGCGATGCCCGAAGAGGTGCCGGTCGAGGACCTGAACGCTGATGGAGCAAAGGCTAGAAGTCAACCCACTGCATCTGCATGAAGCCAGGTGTCATGAATCATGGCTCTTACCTTTCTCCCTCTGTACAATACTACAAATGTATAACAACCTTCGTCTGCACACATACACTGTGGCCGATGATGTACACTACTATATAATTCACAATTAATGTTTCTGAAACATAAGCCCCAAGCGTTTAAGACATGTTAAGCTTGCTATTATCTGTGCGGAGTGTTCTCCTTGTGCAGTTCGTTGTTCAGGAGAGCAGGGTTTGGGTCTTGGCTGGTGGCCGTTTCGATAGCCCCGAACTAAGTACTTAGCGCACCTTTTAGCAGGAGGTCAACCGGCATCCATGTTTACTATCATTTCACCTCCCCAACCCACCTCCTGCCATCTCTCCATATTCAACACTCTGTAGCTCAGCTCCCTCTACCTCGATCTCTCCCACTCAGCCAGAAACAACTCTCAAGATGGAGGAAATGTCTCCAGAGTATGACGTTATTGTGCTGGGCACAGGTAACATGGAACCCCACCTTCGCATGCTCGACCGTCTCACTCACTGACTGCTGCTCCTTTTAGGCTTGACGGAATGTGTTCTTTCAGGGTAACTGGCCCGAATACCTTCTATTCGTGACGCTGGGGGACTTGAATGCTAACTGCAGATAACCGGCACACAGCGTTTTGAGTGTTAAGGGGCAGAAGGTCCTCCACATCGACCGAAATGATCACTATGGCGGGTTCGTGCATTCCAGTCCGTGTCTGTCTTTGCCGTGGTTACATTTACTGATCTATAAATATAGTGAAGCTGCTTCCGTCAACATAGAAACTGTATGTACAAAGGAAAAAGAAACCCACGCTTATACCGCCTACGCTGACACAGCTGCCAGCTCTTTCGAAAATTCCGCGATGTCAAGCCCGGAGAGAAGCCATGGGAGAAATACGGCAGAGTGAATGATTGGAATGTCGACCTGGTCCCGAAACTGCTCATGTCGAATGGAGAATTGACCAACATCCTCGTCTCAACTGAGGTTACCAAGTACCTTGAATTCAGACAGATTGCTGGCAGCTATGTCCAGCAGGGCAATGGACCAAAGGCCACTGTTGCCAAGGTCCCCTCAGATGCTGGAGAGGCTCTTCGATCTTCTCTGATGGGCATGTTTGAGAAACGACGTGCAAAGAAGTTCCTTGAATGGGTGGGCGAGTTCAACGAGGAAGATCCCGCCACTCACCAAGGTTAGTCTCTCCCCCTTATTCAAACCGCCCTGTTTCCTGGCAATGATCTGACAAACTACTAGGACTCAACCTGGCTACTTGTACCATGAAGGATGTCTATGACAAGTTCCAGCTCGAGGCCACCACTCGCGACTTCATCGGACATTCCATGGCCTTGTACCAGTCTGACGATTACATCTCACAGGTCGGAAAGGCCGCTGAGACTATCAACCGCATCCGATTGTACGTCAACTCCATGGCTCGCTACGGAAAATCTCCATATATCTACCCACTTTACGGGCTTGGAGAGCTCCCACAGGGCTTTGCCCGTTTGGCTGCCATCCACGGTGGAACTTATATGTTGAACACGAACATCGATGAGGTTCAGTATGAGGATGGAAAGGTTTCTGGTATCAAGGCCACCATGAAGGAGCGAGGCGAGCCCGGTGATGGATTCTCTTTCACAACCAAGACTAAGAAAATTCTGGCCGACCCCTCGTACTTCCCTCACAAGGCCAAGGTCGTTGGTCACTTGTTGAAGGCAATCTGCATTCTGACCCACCCCATTGAGAAGACTGACCAAAGCGACTCCCTGCAACTCATCCTCCCTCAGTCGCAAGTTGGAAGAAAGCACGGTATTTCACCCCCTCCACCCCTCCATAATCTACCTTTTTAACTAATCTCTCGTTTTTAAGATATCTACATTGCTATGGTTTCATCTGCACACAACGTTTGCCCCAAGGGTTACTACATTGCTATCGTCTCAACTATCGCCGAGGGTGAAGCAAACCATCATCTCGAGCTCCAGCCAGGCTTTGACCGTCTAGGCAAGATCGAAGAGACGTTCATGGGACCCCCAATCCCGCTTTATGAGCCACTCGAGGATGGCAAGAACGACCATGTTTATATCTCCAAGAGCTACGACTCAACAAGTCACTTTGAAACTACAACCGGTAAACTCCCTACCCTTAAGCCTACTTTATAGACATGCAGCTAACTTGCCCACAGACGATGTTCAAGATATCTACCGCCGATCTGAGGGACATGAGCTGGTCGTCGAAGGCCTCAGAGAGGGCGAGACCCTGGTTGGCGAAGAGCAGTAGAGTATCCATATACATAGGGAAATGTCGAACTATAGACATCAGCAGACGCTGTAATCAGCCAAAGCATTTCCGCGTTATCTTTGGTTGTGCTGGTTTTTAAAGACGTCGCGTTGGGGGTAACGTAGGGTAGCCAATCCTGAAAAACGGGGGATTTAGCATAATGAATCTGATAGTTCTGCTCTATTTGCTCTTCCTCCTTTTCCTATACTATTCCCTATACTAGAAGAACGAGTGGGATGTCCAGCGGTTATATCACGTGACAGATGAGGTCACCTATTTTGCTCTAGCCTAAAGGAGACAAAAGTAAATACACGAAGCTGAGCGACGGCCAAAATCGATGTCAACACCGCATAACGACCGTCTGGACGAGATAAAACGCTGCGTTTGATTTGAATATCCGCGACGTTTCCCTCTTTTAATGCGCTCCTTCTGGAAATACCTTTTCGTCGGAATAGCACACTTGTTAAAGTAGCGAGGGGCGAACCCAAACGCGACGATGAGGATTGTTGAAGTTATTATAGATGTGAGTGGACGACTTGCCCATGGCATTGGAGACGCCTAACTGCCTGTGGATTGAACTTTGCTAAATGTTTGGGCTTAAATAGGGGTTTAAATCCTATGCGGTGCGAACGGTCATATCTGGGTGGTAAGTTGCCCAGCTCGCGCTTTATTCGTTTAGCAATCATTGCGCATTGTCTGCTTCACTACTTCGTTCTGCTATATGCGCATCCATTAGTACGTTACGAGTCTACGAAACTGACTCTGCTATTCTACGGCATAGGGATGAGTCCTTTAATTCCATTACCGGCCTTAACGGCAGTGGTAAATCCAACATTCTCGACAGCATATGTTTCGTGCTAGGAATCACCAATATGAGCACCGTTCGAGCTCAGAACCTACAAGATCTTATATATAAGCGAGGCCAGGCGGGAGTCACCAAAGCCAGCGTCACAATTGTTTTCGATAACCGCGACAAGTCGATATCGCCGATCGGATTTGAAGAATATGCTACGATCTCGGTTACCAGGCAAATTGTCCTAGGTGGAACAAGCAAGTACTTGATCAACGGCCACCGTGCACAGCAACAAACAGTGCAGAATCTTTTTCAGAGTGTTCAATTAAATATAAATAACCCAAACTTTCTGATTATGCAAGGCCGTATAACGAAAGTGTTGAATATGAAGCCCGTCGAGATTTTGGCAATGATTGAAGAAGCTGCCGGAACCCGAATGTTTGAGGATAGGAAGGAGAAAGCGGCAAAAACGATGGCCAAGAAAGAGATGAAAGTACGAGAGATTGAGGGGCTATTACAGGAGGAAATCGAACCTAAGCTGGAGAAGCTAAGAGGGGAGAAAAGGGCGTTCCTTGACTTTCAACAAACGCAGAATGACCTCGAACGATTGACGAGACTGGTTGTTGCCCATGACTATCTAAAGTATGGTGATCGTCTGCGATTAAGTGCGGAAGAGGTTGAGAAAAGAAAACAGAAAATTGAAGATTTGGAAGCCAACGCTACAAGGATGAAGGGAGAAATTGCGAACCTGGAGGAGGATGTGAAAAAGGTCAAGGAGGCCCGTGACAAGGAATTGAGGAAAGGGGGCAAATTCCAAGCGTTGGAAGATAAAGTGAAGAGCTACTCTCATGAGATGGTTCGACTAGCAACATTGATTGACTTGAAAAAGTCAAGCATGGGCGAAGAATCTAATAAGAGAGAAGCGGCAGAAAAGGCTCTCACTGAGGTTCAAGCCACTTTAAAAGATAAGAAAAAAATATACGATAAGGTGCAGGCGCAATATGATAAAGCCAAGGCAGATTTCGATGCTCAAACCGCCGAAGTGGAACAGAAGGAGGAGCTTTTGCAGACACTACAAACAGGAGTTGCCTCAAAAGAGGGCCATGAAAATGGCTACCAGGGACAACTTCAAGATGCTAGAAATCGCGCCAGTGCGGCTGCCACGGAACAAGAACAGGCCAAGCTCAAAATCTCCCACTTGGAAAAACGCATCAAGGAGGAAGAGCCTCGGGCGAAGAAAGCTGCTGAGCAGAATAAAGGTCTGCTAAAGGACCTTGAATCTCTGAAGAAACAAGCTCAAAAGCTCGAGGCAGAGCTTGCAAAACAGGGATTTGAACCTGGGAAGGAGGAAAGGATGTACGAAGAAGAGTCAAATCTCCAGAGGAGCATACGCGAACTTCGTGGCGAGGCCGATGGTCTAAAACGCAGAGTTGCAAACATCGACTTCAACTACTCCGATCCTAGCCCCAACTTCAACAGGTCTAAAGTCAAGGGTCTTGTTGCCCAACTTTTTACCCTCGATAAGAACCATTCTCAGGCAGCAACCGCACTAGAAATTTGTGCCGGCGGTCGTCTATACAACGTTGTAGTCGATAGCGCAGAAACCGGAACAGCGCTTTTGCAGAACGGCAAACTTCGAAAGCGAGTTACCATTATTCCGCTAAACAAGATATCCGCATTCCAGGCATCGGCTGAAAAAATAGGGGCGGCAACCGATCTGGCCCCTGAAAAGGTAGATCTTGCATTGTCCCTAATAGGATATGATGAGGAAGTCACTGCGGCTATGCAGTATGTGTTCGGGTCAACGCTGATCTGCCATGATGCGGCGACTGCTAAGAAAGTCACCTTTGACCCTTCAGTTCGCATGAAGAGCGTGACCCTTGAAGGAGATGTTTATGACCCTTCAGGAACCTTGTCAGGTGGTAGTGCGCCAAATTCAAGCGGTGTTCTCCTTATTCTGCAGAAGTTGAACGGAATTATGATGGAATTGAAGTCCAAAGAGAGAGCTCTTCACATATTACAAGATACTATGGCCAGGGAAAAGAAGAAGATGGATCTCGCGCACTCAACAAAACAGGAGCTTGACCTCAAACTCCACGAAATTAAACTCACGGAAGAGCAGATAAATGGGAACTCGTCGTCATCTGTAAGTCAACCTGTCGACGTTTTTTAATGGAAAAGATCGCTGACTCTTCGTTAGATCATTCATGCCGTAGAGGAGATGAGAGAGAACATAACGCAGCTGAAGAACGATATAACAGATGCAAAATCTCGCCATGCTGAAGCCGCCAAGGATATCAAACGTATTGAGAAAGACATGAATGAGTTTAGCAACAACAAGGACAGCAAGCTTGCCGAACTCGAGTCTTCCCTTAATACGTTGAAGAAAACGCTGAGCAAAAACTCCATTTCCGTGAAGACACTCCAGAAGGAACTCCAAGCATCGCGGCTCGAGTCTGAACAAGCCGGCAGTGATTTGACGACAGCTGAGGAACAATTGGCTGAGGCTGATCAAGTCTTGAAGTCTCAGATGGAGGAATTGGAGGAAATGGGCAAAGAACAAGCTCGAGTAAAGGTGAGAGATCTGGAGTTTTATAACCAAAAAAACAGACATGCTAATGTAGGGCTGTGTAGGAAAACCATGATACCGCCCAGGCCCAGCTTGAAGATGAGCAGGCACAACTCACCAGGTTCGATGATGAGCTTAGAGACCTAGATGAGGCCAAGCAATCCAAATCTGCACGAATAACAGAAGAGGCCCTGGAATTGCAAAAACTCGGCCACAAGCTTGAAAAGGTATACAAGGACCAACAAGGTGCTGCCCAGCTCGTGTCAAACATGGAGAGCGAATACGAATGGATCGCGGAGGAGAAAGATAGCTTTGGCCGCCCTGGCACACCATACGACTTCAAGAACCAAAACATCGCCGAGTGCAAGGCGTCTCTGCGCAATGTGACCGAACGATTCCAGGGAATGAAGAAAAAGATTAACCCCAAGGTCATGAATATGATCGACAGCGTTGAGAAGAAGGAAGCTTCGCTCAAGAATATGATGAAAACAGTCATCAGAGACAAGCGAAAGATTGAAGAGACTATTATCAGTTTGGATGAATATAAGAAAGAAGCCCTGCAGAAGACCTGGTCCAAAGTCACTGCAGACTTTGGCCAGATATTTTCAGAACTTCTTCCTGGAAGTTTCGCTAAGCTCGATCCTCCTGAAGGCAAGGAGATTAGCGACGGTCTTGAAGTCAAAGTCAGCCTGGGTAAGGTATGGAAGCAGAGCTTGACAGAGCTCAGTGGTGGTCAGCGGTAAGTCGTTTCTTCTCTTCTTGATGGTGGTCTTGGACCGGCTTTACTGATATTCCTTCATAGATCACTCATCGCACTCTCGCTTATCATGGCACTCTTGCAATTCAAGCCGGCACCAATGTATATTCTGGACGAGGTCGATGCCGCATTGGACTTATCCCATACCCAGAATATCGGCCGGCTGATCAAGACCCGTTTCAAGGGCTCACAGTTCATCGTCGTCAGCTTGAAGGACGGCATGTTCCAGAATGCCAACCGGATATTTAGGACCAGGTTTAGTGAGGGTACCAGTATGGTACAGGCACTAACGCCAGCGGACTTGAAGTGATGAACTGTCTCATTTGGTATTACTTTCTTTCAGGATATCTCACGGCTGCAATGGGGGTTGGGGGTTGCTTATGTGCTTATGGATGCATTGTAACTATGTATGGAGAGGGTAATCTCCGACGATTTCCAGCTAGGCGCCTTTGAATTTATCTCTCTTAGTTGAATTCTCATATAGAATCACGTATGTATCTCCTGGACTTTATGTTCTATGTTATATACAGGGAAACCCTGTCGACCAGCAAGCGCGGAACTTTAAAGACGATCAGTTTGCCCCGAGGCTCCCAACGCATCGCCGCCACTCCTCCGAATCTCCAAAGAGACCACTTGGACACCAAACACACATCACCACCAGGTCCGTCGAGATACCCCGCGGAGAGAGCCTTGATTCTTCCATTTTCGCCAACCGGAAATCTTCCAGCATCTCCCGCCATCCCATCAAACAGCAATAGCTTCGCGCGTGGCCCCCTTATCCCGCTACCTGGCCTTCTGCGGAGAAATAGCCCGCTACTCTTTTAAACAGGAACACGCGATCCTTGGGATCCCTCGCATTCCTTGATGACTTCATTCATGGCCGACACGGAGCCGTCAATTAATATTCCGTCGCTCATCACTTTCGCCGTCGTCTCATTCTTCGTCTTCCGGTGGTTTTTCTCGTCGCGCAGCACATCATCCCAGAATGACAATGCGCAGAGTGGAAGAGGAGGGGCTCAGAGAGTCGATGCGGTGCAGCTAGATCAGCTAGCTCAGATGTTTCCGCAGTTAACCAGGAGAGAGCTCCTGTGGGATTTACAGCGGAATGGTGGGAGTGTGGCTGCCACGACGGAGAGGATATTGACAGGAAGAGGACTGGAGAGAGTGAGTTGAACACGGTTTTCCTTTGCTTCTATATATGCTTGCATTTCTAAACCCTGCTAACATGGCTGTACTTATTTTATAGCCACCTCCGACATTCCAACCTCAAATACCGGCTGCCTCAACTCCAACGGAAACTACTTCTCCTACACCACAGACAGCCAAACCTGTAATGACGAATCTCATCTCACGGTACAACCTTCAATCGAAAATAGACACCGAGTCAACAGAAAGTGAAGCGACCGGGGCCGATTCGGGCGATTCCACGATCCTCCGGCAAGAAAGTGCTTGGTCGCGTGATAAACTTGAGAGGCAGAGGCTTATGCAGAAACGACGGGACGACATGATACTCAACGCGAGGAGGAAGATGCTGGAGAAGGACAAAGCTGTAAAACAACAACAGCAATAATAATACTAATAGTAACATGGGATTTCTTGTTATTTTTCTTTTTGCGATGAGATGACGATGCTCTTCACTCTTACTTTCTAGCGGCATTGGAAGCGTTTCATTGCATTTTTATCCCAGCTACAGCGTTTGTGGCGGATTGGGCTTGCAAATACCTCGCGAGAGCAAGACCCTCAGATTGCAAAACTAGGGAGGGACAAATTAGTTGTTAGATACGTTTGGATATAATAATTTAGCCATATTATATGGGCCCATTTTGTCGAAAGTCGTGCAAACCATAGAAACCTATGGTGCAGGGCTGTCTATATACCGACCAGCTTATCCGCTCTTCATCGTGCTATGTTGGCTTGACAAGGCAGTTTGACGGGATGCCACATATTCCTCACGGAGCAGCGGTATTGGCGTGATGGCTGATCGCGAAGGTCCGTCTGTAAACAGTGAAACCTCCCCCTCCAGTTTGCAGCAACCGCCGGCCCGGAAGTAAATAGCTGCCAGCCAATAACGTTCCTCCGCTCGTGGATGTGATATCCTTGACTTCGAGATACTCATCATGCGTTTAGCACCTTTAACTATATACCCCTGCCTCGCCGTGGGGTATGAGTCCGTAGCCAGTGGCGGGGACCGGCTACTCGTCCACCATACTGCGGTCGCTCAGGAGGCCATTGGCTCTGTGACGTTCTGCAGTGGTCAAGTCCTTTGTCGGCTCGACTCAGTTCCGCAAAGAGCTATATCAGTTGCAAGCTGGTTAGACGATGGCTAAACGTAGAGTGTACGCTTCAACCCCTCTAAATCTCATGAACATCTACCCAATACCTCAGGAGAAGGGGCCAAGAGTCGTATCAGAGATTATAACTCCAAATCCATGTCGTCATCGTAATCATTCTTTCCACCGAATTGAAGATCTTCGCCTTCGCCTCCGCCCTCCTCTGTTGTCTGATCTCTCAAAGCTTCCTCTTTCGAAGCCCCTAATTGCCTATAGAAAGATATTTAGAGCACGTTATTCAACATTTGATCGTACGAGCATACCTCAGAGCCTCAGCAGCACCAGCTATAAACCCTCTTGCTTCACCGATTTCCATCGCTCCAACGCCAGTCAATTTCAGACCGTCCCCGCCTCCAACTGCAGTGGCATCTAGCCCTTCCATCAAATGACGCATCTTCGACATTCTCACCTCTCGAAGGTCCCGTATGCAGCGGCGTACTTGATCAGAGTCCTGAATATCATCACTTGCCACATCGAGAAGCATAGTCGCAAGCTCAAGCCAGTGATAAGGCAATGATTGTTGGATTTCCTCGATCTGATCAACGTCCACGGTATTTTGAAGTAAAAATGGAGGTGTCGGGGTGTATTTTTTCCCATCCATATCATAACGATGGCGAGGAGTTCGGTGGCTGCGGTTTTGCTGTCTGGCACCCGTGTTTCCATCCTGTGCGGGAGATAGAAGAGTAGGCGGTCGACAGAATTGTTCTGTTTGCCTGGTCTCTATTTCGAGAATTGAGGACAGTGACTCCAAGGCAAGCCACGAGGGAGCCAGTATATTAACACGGCGTTGTCGTTTTAGCAGGAGAGCAAGCCAGAATGGTAGCATGCATCGCCGGGGCGGTACCATCGCCTCTGTTGGTCCCTGGCGACGTTGGATATTGGGTTAGTGATCGTAGCGGAAGATAGCAATAGTCTGGCGGTCCCATTTATAGGCCCATTAACGGCTACCGGGGTATATAATAGGTAGATTTACCAGTGCAGTATCTCTGCACCATAGCCGTATTGGAGGAGTCGGGGTCTTAACTCACTCCAAGCAATTCAAGGCCCTCTAGCCGCTGTCGAGGAACGACGGTCACCATTTCCATTTCACAGAGAAAGGCGATTTCAGATGAGGTTATCCCCCTCGGTAGCGGGAAAGCCATTGGATGTTTTGCGCTACCTTTCCAGAGCTACAGAGAGCATACAAAAGTGCTTTCATCGCGTCCTTTCGCGGGGCGGTTTTCTATCAAAATATCTAGCTTAGGTAAGGCATTACCATCAACGTTTTAGATATGTCACGTGGATAGCTGCGATGTTGACATTTTGGTTCTTTTTGACAATTGATATTACTGTTTCAACATTTATATGCCTGGGATATAGCCACATGGAGGGCGATCCCTGAAATACTCGTTATACCAGCCATTGGAATACCAGTGTCCAGGAAATTGCCAACTCAATATTCACCAATTGCCCTCTTCTACAGCCTTCCAAGTCGCTAGTCCAGACTATATTCATCAAGCTTCATAGGATGCTTTGACAACCCTCAAAGTAGAGAGATCAATTATATACCCGTTCACTCTCACGATGGCAACGAGCCATGTTATCCCCGCTGCGTCCACTGCATTGCTCGCAGCTGGGTTGATGGTTTATTGGCTAGGGAAGACGAACAGTATTCTTCCAGACCCCTATTTGGACGAAGTCTTCCATGTGAGACAGGTGCAGGCCTACTGGGACCATCGATGGCGGCAATGGGATCCAAAAATTACGACGCCTCCAGGACTATACCTTGTTTCATACGTTGTCGCAGCAACGTCGTCCATGCTGTTTGGGAAACCTGTGGAACTTTCAGCTTCTGTTCTACGATGTATAAATGGACTGGTACTCTTCAACGTGCTGCAGTTTTTTTTGAGAAGATTCCTTTCCATAAAACAAGCTAACTTGTTAGCGAAAGAAGGACACAAGACGAACCCCTGGCTGCTCAACTTAAGTGCCCTGAATATCTGTCTTTTCCCGCCAATCTTCTTCTTTTCAGGACTTTATTATACGGATTTGGCCGCACTTCTTATTGTTTTGGAGGCCTATAGTGTTGACCTTTCACGGAGTCCCTCGAGGAACAAAGGCAGCACCCCCAATAATGCAAAATATCTTCAACTTCTAATTCTTGGACTATCGGCTCTGGTATTCCGGCAAACGAATATTTTCTGGGTGGCGGTGTTCCTCGGCGGCTTGCAAGTAGTTGACACTCTCAGCTCAAGATCTGCGTCGTGCAATTCTTCGGATATATGGCGTCTCGCAAGGGGTAGTTGGGAATTGAACCAGGTGTACGACCCGCCTGCGAGCGAAGCGTATTTTGAAGGTAATACCTACCCACCGTACAACGTCCTACGAAACCGACATATGCTAAGTTATTGCGTGCAGATTACTTGAAAACCGGGCTATCGTTGGCCATTTCCGCAGTAGCGAATTTACCAGCTGTCTTGGTAGCACTTTTGCCCTATCTTTTCTTTCTTGGGTGCTTTGGACTATTTGTAATGGTTAATGGAAGTGTTGTCTTGGGCAAGTATTGCGACCCTTATAACCTGCCATTCTTACTTCTAACGCTTTTCTCCATTTCTCTATAGGCCACAAGGAATTCCACAGTGCGGCCTTGCATCTTCCTCAAATGCTATACATCTGGCCCTATTTCATGTTCTTCTCCTGGCCAGTAATCCTCTATCCATGGGCGATGAGTGCATGGAACTCTATTACGAAACAGAATGCGAAAAATCTCTGCCAACTACTGAACAAGTTACCACGCCTTGGTGTGATATTCGGTCTCCTGGGTGTAATGACTGCAATTGTCCACCTAAATACAATTGTACACCCGTTCACCCTGGCTGATAATCGCCACTATGTGTTTTACGTTTTCCGTCTCCTGATTCGACACCCGATGGTTAAATATGCCGTGACGCCAGTATATCTTATATGCGGGTGGGCGACTATCGCGGCATTCGACCCGCGTTCGGCCAGTATTACTTCAACAACGTCATCCAACCAAAAACCAGGCATAGAGTTGGCTAAATCCCAAGGACAAAGCTCAGTATCTGATGAGGAGCTAACAAGAACCAGTTTTGTATTGATATGGCTTATATCAACATCCCTCTCACTAATCACCGCCCCGCTGGTGGAGCCACGATATTTCATAATTCCCTGGGTCATTTGGCGACTTCATATTACCCCATTAAGTCGCAAGAGTAGTGAAAGGCCAGGCAGTGATACTTCCATTTGCGCAACGACTCTCGAATATCTTCCTTTACTCGTCGAGACGGCCTGGTATTTGGTTATAAACTTCGTGACGGCATATATGTTTTTATACAAAGGGTTTGAGTGGCCACAGGAGCCAGGAAAAGTTCAGCGGTTTATGTGGTAGAGGATATTCTAATAGAATCATATAGTTTCACCCCTAAGACGCCATTATATATGCATGGGTATAGAACAAGATCACAAAACAATAGTAGCAGGAAGGCTGGCCTTATTTTTCCTCACCGTTTACCTTTCGGGTCACGGGTACGTAAACCTTCTCAAATATCTTCTGGATCGGTTTGGCAGCCTGGAGAACGGTTAGCAGACACGGAGACTCAAAGGGCAAAGTAGTGGACTGACGTCAATAAACCGTTCGAGGTCCTGATCTAAACTGGCCAAATCTTCCTTTCTCTTTTTATTCTCCGCTATCAACGCCTGTTTCTTCTTCAACAGTTCCTGGCGGGCCTGTTCCAGCTTCTCCCTCTCCGCATGTTCGTGATTTATCCGGGCGACTGTGAGTTCGTGTTCATCCGAATCGGCGTGCTCAGGATGCAAGGCAATAAATTCTTCAACGGGGATCAACGGCAGCGACAAGTGACTATGACTGTAGAGTGAACCCGTCAGTAGCTGGAAGGTTAAAAATATTTATATATAAACGCACTCGTATGATTCACACGCAGCGATCTCGCCGCTGAGATGTCTCTGCTCGTAGTATAGATTCTGAAGCTGCAGGTGAAGCCGGTCTATCTCCTGGCGTGCCTCCGCGGTCGACTGCTTGGTAGACCTGACATTAAGAATGGCCTCGCGATTGAGTCCCCGCAGCTGGGCGAGCAGCGAATAGACGTGTCTCTGCTGTCTGTATGCGTCCTGCAGTGCGTCCTGGGGGTTCGACGGGGGGCTCTGGATGCTCTTCTCCAGCAGATCGATGAGCTGATGCGCTTGGCCAAGGGTGTTGGAGCAAGTTTCCAGTGCGGGGATGAGCGCAGGGTCCGTGACGATCTGCTCGACGGCCATACTCGCGTACTAACTTATGCTGTTTATATGCTGGTTGATAGGTAGTTAATATCGTGTAGTTTGATGTCGGTTATACCTTTAAAGAAAAGAAGTATACACGTATTGAAAGATGCCGTATCAGATACCGGGTTAACATAGTCCCGGCATCTTTTTCCACCCCTTTGACTTGTTAAAAAGCCGGTAACTTTGGTAATGCAGATACACAACTTCTGTCCAGGCGAATGAGCGTCAGTCGCAACTCCACGGGACTTTGCATTCACCTTGTATCTCGCCTTCTTCCGCGTCGCATCCTCGCCTTCGCCTGCAAATATAGCATCAACTAGCATATACAACCAACTTCCACAAGATAAGAAGCCGCTGCAACCTCGGAAGTTCGTCCTGCCCATGACACCCTGCCAAGAGCGCGCAGTTTGATCACACATCTCCACCCCGGACGGCGTCCTTTTTTCCTCCCAACGGTTCCCGGCTGCCCCTCCTCCATATAAACCCCTTTCTCATGCCCGAAGACACCTCGTCCGCGTCCTCAGCAGTGTCCGGTTTCCTCTTCTTTAGGCATTGAGCAGGCAGAGATGGCATACAACTGATCACTTCGACCTCCGCCACTCTCACACACGAAAACGAGTACCCCCAGACCACACTCTCAACACGGCCATATCTCGTATCTCTGTCGACGTGAAGGGACTCGACGTTGTGTACGTTAGGAGGAAGTTCATATAGAACCGCCGCTATGGCCTGCACGTCTCCTTCGATTACGATAGAGAGCCGTACTAGCACACCGTCTAGCACTGCTTCGGGCTTCCTCTCGCCTGCACACGAATTGACCGGTTTGCTGAAAGACCGGAGACGAAGACATTCGTTTCATACAGCCAGACGACTTTCCTGTGACTATGACGAGGATGCCGTCTTTCTCAAGGTGAGTTGCACCGTTTCACGTCACTTTTCAGGGGTAGAAATTCTAACTCGTTTGCTTTTTTTTTTTTTTACTTTCTCAGGTCGAGCTATTTCTTGCAGAACTCGAGAGACGACTACAATGGCTAGAAGACTATCGGCAATCACACATATTTCACATCGACTCTGGGCTAAAGAGAGCTTATGCCGCCCTGGTAGCCGTCCGGGACTCCTGCTCCCATGCTTCTGGTGAGCTGATGGGCGGAGGAAGACGTCGAGCCCGTATCGTCGTCGAGACCCTCGAGAGCCGCTACAATGAAGCACTGGCCACAAAAGAGACGCTCGAACAAAAGGCCCAAGCGAGCATGCGGTTGATGGAAGACTTTCTCTCTCAGCTGGAAGCCCGTGTCCATAGTGTCCGGGATCGTGGCTTATACGGCGCCATTGATGAAGGTCTGCGTGCCGTCGACTCTAGCATAACACATGCCCGGGTTATGCTCGATGAAGGAATCGAACGTGCAGTTCACGCCAAAACCGCTCTTCGTGAAAGCATCGATCGAGCCATCGCCCTTGCCCAGGAGAAACGCCTGATTCACTACTCTGACCTCCCCCACCCATGGAGGGTCAACCCTCATATCCGAAAGGGCTACCGCTTCACAGCCTCCAAGATCGAATGCGTCACCTCGGTTTTCTCCTTCTCCAACGAGATGTTCAACATCTGGTCACATCTCATCGGCCTGATCATCGTTCTCTCCGTGGCATTCTACTTCTACCCGCTGAGCCCTAATTTCCACCTCAGCACCAAAACCGATGTCACCATTGCCTTTGTCTTCTTCATCGCCGCCTGCAAATGTCTCGTCTGCAGCACAATGTGGCATACCATGAACAGTATAGCTAACCAGCCCCTGATGGAACGCTTTGCTTGCGTCGACTACACCGGCATCTCCTTGCTCGTGGCTGCCTCCATTGTCACAACAGAATACACTGCGTTTTACTGCGAACCGTATTCCCGATGGACCTATATCCTCATGACCTCTACCCTAGGTATCGCCGGCGTTATCCTTCCCTGGCATCCTCGTTTCAACGGCCCCCACATGGCCTGGGCGCGCGTTGCGTTCTATGTGACTCTGGCCCTCACCGGGTTTGCGCCAATCGTCCAGCTAAGCTACACCCGCGGCCTAGAGTGGTCTCTCTACTTCTACGCTCCCGTGGTAAAGAGTATTTTGGTTTACTTTTGCGGAGCATGCATCTACGCCTCACAGATTCCTGAGCGTTGGCACCCCGGATTCTTCGACTACGTTGGCGGCAGCCACAATATCTGGCATATGGCTGTTCTGGGGGGTATCATATTTCATTATTTTGCTATGCAAGATCTATTTGCCGGAGCATTTCTGCGGGCAAAGGGCGAGTGTCCCTGTCTTACTTCTTAGAAGATTTCCCTGCCATCATAGACATTTTCTTGCATATTTTCCTTCTTTCTCTTTGACTCTTCTCTCGCTTCATCATTTTGCAAAATCTGATAAAGCATGCTTTGTGATCATGGCTCACTGGATATGATAGCCGATCAATGTACCGCCACATATAATAATATTTAATTAGAGCCTTCGATGAACTGTTATTTCCGATATTCATTCTTCGGTTTTTTGTATACACTTTACATTTTTGTTTTCGGGTTTCATCGGAGTCTCCACTCCAAGGCCGACTCACTTTGTTTTTTAAGTCAGGGGTAGAAAGTTGTCGATGTTCTTACGTATACCCAGTCTAGACGGAGTCTTCCTGCACCTCCTTTTCCTTGAGAACGTCTGGATCATTGATATCAGTCCCCCGAAGATTTGCTTCGATCTGCATGATACGTCTCTGTTCCTCGTGCGCTTCGGTGTCGCCGAAGACAATGTCCATCTGCTCAAGTGTCTAATGAAATATCCAGGTTAGCTACCATTAATAAACCATTATAAGAGACCGAAATCAATCCATACCTTTCCTCTCGTTTCCGGAACAAAAAAGTATGTGAAGATGAATGCGATAAGACAGAAAGCTGCGAAGAATATATATGTTCCCCAGCCAATCTTTTCAAGCATATCTGGCGTTACCAAACCGATGATACTAGAGAGTAAAGGAGTAGGTCAGCCATGTATCTTTTTTGAGGACCGAGGAGGCTTAAACTTACAAGTTGCACATCCATGTTGTCGAGGTGGTGATTGAGATGGCCTTTGATCGGATAGAAAGGTGGAAAATTTCCGATGGAAGTACCCATCCAACCGGAGCTATCATGTCCTGTCAGTTTCTTGCTCAGTGCAGATTTTCCTTGAATGCAGGATATAACCTACCGAATGAATACGAAAAGTTGACATCGTAAATATAGATGAAGACAACTCCCACCCATCCAGCAGCGGCGTGGTCCTTGAGGTGAGCGCCATATGCGCCAATTATAGCGCCAACAACAACCAGTGCAATGAATGTTCCGCCTGCACCACACATTAAGAGCACTCGTCGACCTAGCCTGTCTATCCAGAATAGCGCGGGGAGGGTGCTAATGCAGTTGATTATTCCGTATACCCCTGTAGCCAGGAGGGAGGCCTGTGGTAGCGTTAGTAATGGGTCGTAAGTATGTCCTAAGGGAGCTGGGGGATTATACAGTGTTTCCATCCAGGCCTAGTTGTTTGAAAACGGTTGGAGCGTAGTAAATCATTGCTATTATTGAGTTAGCATTTAGTTATAGTAGGGGATGAACTGTAGCGGGAGGTTCTGAAACTTACCATTGCAGCCCATAAATTGCTGGAAGAACATGACGGAACATCCGATTGCAAGTCGTCTAAACCTGGACCAGGTACTTATCAGAGAGTAATACTGCAGAGAATAAAATATTAGCATGAGACGAGGCGCTTGCTGTTTGAAGTCAAGGTCAACCTACCTGCGCAACATGGAGTTTGAACCCAGACAGATTCGCAAATTTCTCTTTGGCATATGTGTTCTCGAGGATAACAGACGCCTTGATCTCCAGGAATTCTGCCTCAATCGAAGGATGGTCTTCAGGCTGCTGTCGTAGTTTCGCTAGTGACTTTCGGCCGTCTTCTTCACGATCCATCATAAACAGCCATCTCGGGGAGTCTGGGAAGAAACTCATTCCTACTCCCAAAATGACAGCCGGGACAATCTGGAAGGCTAGGGGGATCCTCCAAGCGGCATCTGATTGTCCATCACAACCATTCGGTCCAACATCTTTATACGGGTTGAAAGCAGGATGCTGAGCAGTTCCACCAGTATATGCAATCTCAGGGGCACATCGAGTACCTCCGATATAATTCGTTCCATAGTCAAGCCAGTAGCTGATTAGGATGCCGATAGTTATGGATACTGTATGTATGATAGCATTAGTATGGCCATAGTTGAAAAGGATTCAAGGTGGGGGCCTACATTGTTGCAGCACAACTAGTCCTCCTCGTATATCTGGCAGGGACACCTGTACGTTGGTTAGTATCTCTATTATATTCAAACAAAAATGGTGGTTAGTTATAAGAGCCGTACCTCAGATATGTAGAGAGGAACTACCATTGTTAGCTGACCAACGGCAAAACCAGCAACGGCACGACCTTGCAGATTATTAGCTTCTATCACTTAGGCACAGGTAGCTAATATAGAAAAACAAACCAGCAAACAACATTGGAATATTGACGGCTCCGGCTTGAATGGCAGATCCAATGACGAAAACGACAACAGCTGTCATCACACACATCTTCCTGCCAATCTTGTCCGCAAGTGGGCCATTCACCAGTGATCCGAACCAAGCAGCTAATTACTGTGTTAACACTCCGTTTTCTTAACGTCTATTCCTCCAAGAACATATCAATGGCTTACCAAGTAGTAAGGTCGAAACGAACCATCCCTTAAATCCGCAGTCACTAAAGACACGAGGGAACTTTGCCCCAAAGGACTCCATGGTGAGAACCCCCGAAACGACACCTTGATCATAACCAAAGAGAAATCCGCCGAGGGTTGAGAACTAGTATATGGATGGCCATTTAGTCAGAACAGTATAATGACTAGAAAGGGGTATAAGACGCATCTCACCAGTGCAACACCAAATATGAATGGATTTTTGGCAACATTTTGGGACCATCCGGACCTCTTTGCCTGGGTTATAGACCCAATGGTCTGTTGGCCCGTTACTTGGCCCATTATGACGGCTCAAATGTAAATCAATGGAAATGTTAATGAGTAGAAAACCCGGAGAAAGCTGGGGTCCCCAGGATATATAAATTCCCCTCAGAATGTGGAATCCTGCCATTCATCTGCTTCCCCTGCCATAGTGCATAGAGTGAGGGCTCGGTTCGATGTGGGAGCTATTCAAGGTCTCCACTGTAGGAACGGGATTCTGCAGCTCGAATGCTCGCCCGAAAGGCCCTGCCGGGCTTATAGCCGAAAAGGTAAACTGGTCTCTATATGGCCTGGAAGAAAGGCCGAAGGCTTGAAACTCACACCCGCGCGGGATGGATAGGTTGCACTCGATAAGGGTTGAAAATGTGGAGATAAATGTCACGCAAGCTTCAATATCAAATCTAGGGGATGGGTGGCGATTGGTTATCCCCGTATTATGCGAGTTAACATTTCTAATCGGTACACGGACAAAGCGCCGAGTATGTACTTTCCCAGGGCTGGAGATTTATTATCGGTCGAAAGAGGTTGAATCAGAGAAATTTCTTCTATTACTCTGGGAGTGCATATCTATATAAGATATGTATCAACATATTCTAGTCTATCAAGAGGCTTTATTGAATTGGCTTTGGTTTGTGCGGTTCGAAATTTCTCTGGGACAGCGGGACTTCCAAATCACGGCGGGTTAGAAAGACGTAAGCTCTACTGTGGAGGCAGGGAGAATCCGAGCACAGAGAGCCGTGGTCAAACCGCGTTCTATTATCAGAATTGATCTGATCGGGCTTTTTTTTGACCAGTAATGTCCTCGTTAAGCCCGCGGGGGTGTCTGTATTCTTTGTGGGGGCGGCGAAGTGAATGCAAAGCTGTATACCAAACATAGTATTTGCTCTCCCGCGCTGGGTTTAATTTTTAGCTTCACTTGCTTCTTCAAGTGCGGTTGCACCTTCGTTAGAAGGCGAAGGAGGTATCCGCTTCCTGAACCGGCCTTGTAGCCAACAACGATGCATCTTCAGCTTCCTTTGGCGGTTGACAATTAATCGGCGGTCAAGATCCATATTGAGAATTTCGAACCCGGTATCGGATGAGCTACTATCAATAGCTGTAGTGCTCTCGCCATCGCCTGTCTTAAACTCCGGTATACCTCCATGGGGGGTCCATTTGCCCCAAATATGGGATACTTCGTCCTTCTCGAAAAAATATACCCTCGTGCCATCCCCTCTAACATAAAAATTGTCGTCCATCCATCGACCCTTTTTAAATCGCACTTGGGCAAGGTCACCCCTGCCGTAATCTCGAAATAGGACATAGCCTCCCGGCTTCAAGACCTGATATATATTCGAGACTGCACGTTCCCACTCTGCCGGGGCCAACGCAGAAAATATGAAGACCATAACAACAACGTCCACAGATTCTTTTTCGAGACCTGGAGGAAGAGAGCCTTCGCCGGTGGCTGTGACATCCCACACATCTGCCTGCATATGCTTCTCGTTGTAATTTTCACTCTTCCGCATAACATTAACAGCAGCTGAGGAGTAATCGCACGCATGAACCATCAACTTGTCGTTCTCATTATTCATTAAAACCGGGAAAGCAGTGTTGCCCGCTCCCGCTCCGACTTCAAGCACCACCTTTGGACCCGCATCTGCAGCGGTCACTTCGCCCAAAATCGGGAATTCCTGCTTCAGCCACTTGCGGTTCTTAAAAAAATTGCTTGTATTATTCTTGTAGAACAGATTCCACCACTTTGCAGGCTGAGAATTAAACCGATGGCGGTCGAAATCGGAAACGGGAGATGCGCGCTGTCTTGCATACTGTAATTCGGCATATTCGTAGTATTCTGGGTCTGCATCGACATGATCCCAGGCGTTGAATTCAAAGACATCGTCGCCTTCTTCTAGAAAACGAGAGCCAAATTGGAACGGGTCAGTTCGTTTCTGATTGTTGGCGGGGTCGTGGGATCGGTGTGCCGGAACGGGAACCGGCTCGACAAGCTGAGCGACTGCCACGTAGTCTTTACACTCTGCGTAGGCCGAAGTAGACGGTTCCGTCATTCTGTTAGTGGGTGAATTGCTCTTGCGAATGACTCGGATCGAATAAAGGGAACAGGAGGGGTTGGTTTGTCTGTTGGAAACGAAATCTGATTATAATAACTACTTTTGCGATAAGAATTTCAAGATCGGGATCGGATTATTATATAATCCGTTATCTCTGGTACGGCCAATCGGATCTGACCATCTTTATACAGCAGATCCACTATTATGTCTATTTCTATTGGCCAATTTGGTTAATTACGATACAAGGTGTAATAGATTACGGGATATCCGCTGAGCCGCAGCAGCCACGTGACTCAGCCGCAGTTTCTCCGCAGTTTCCAGGAACAAAACGTTTCGTAACTCGTTCCTCTTTCTCTGGCCTTTTCCCCCTTCTTCTTGTCGATAGAGATGCCCTGCAGTCGCGATATAGAGGCTTAGATTTTGCGAAGAGTCAGCCCTCCCCAGCTAGGGGTTTGAGGGTGTGCATGTCCAACTGGCCTCTCCTCCCCCAAACAGGCTTATCTGGCCGCTGACGACGCTCGTTACATCCAGAGAGGTGCCCACAGTCTCGCTGTCTATCACCTCAAATGGCTTTCTTTGCCAATCTCTGTGCATGCTATACTTCAAAGGGTAGAAAGGGACATAAAGAGTCGGGTCGCTGCCCTCCACCCCACCCAGAAATACAGCCAGCTCCGCCATCCAATTACAATCGATATCAACCATTCGTCGATGAAAACGATCCATACCACTCAAGCCAGCCGCTCCCGAGATATACGGCACGGCCGATCAGCATTCAGGAAAAGACTCTAGCCTTCTCGGGTCTCCAACCCATATCTGATCGCGAATACCCACGAGATGAAAAGAGCCAGCTCGAAACAAACCAGAGCACATATGATCAACGCTCCCCTCGTAATGTAGCAGAGGATGATTCGTCCGATGCATCATCGCAGATATCCTTCCCTAGTAGCTTGGGGAATACCTCTACCGCCACTGGTGAAACGCCTCCGCCTCCATATTCTTCCTACTGTTCGTCACCAGCTCACTCTCACCGATCAATGTCGATATCTATCTCCGTCACTAATACTGGAATGACTGAAACCGATACCTCTTCGATAATGCCACCTTCTCCAATTGCTACACCACCGCCAGTATTTCATCGAGACTATACGGGTAGCTCTCGGCGTTCGTGTGAGAGCGCCAGAAGAAGCAAAGATGCAACTCTACCTGACTATACAAGGAGCAATTGATGATAATAGTGCATTTTTCTCGTATTTTGATTATTAGTTATGACTCTTTTTTAACGACTGGGCAGGATCTATTATGGTGGGTGTGGTACCAAAGGATGGAGAGGGAAAGAATATTATCCTGCTTTGGGTCGGCATTGGAAACAGAACATTTCCTAGAGAGCTCTACGGACATATACAATTGTTGTACATAATTTAATCCAGGGTGGCGTAGTGGGAAATAACCTAGATACGTTTTCTCTGTTGGGTTGTTTTGGAGATGTATAAGTGCTGGACACTCTTCCTCTTCCACATTATCATAATCCTTGATAAAAATTCAACCCCCATTTAAAGTCTAAAGGCTTGAGAAATAATATATTAGTTGTACCCGATCTTCCAAGAAAAAGTTCCTCTGCATATTGTTTGCTACCAGACTTTCGAACTCCCGATACCGTTCTTTACACTTATCGCAGGAAACAAGCCAGCATTAAAGGAAATAAAATATATCAACAAGTGAATATTATACTTTACTAAAGATAACGAACCACCTGTAGAATTGAAAACAAAAGTAAACAGGAACGGTAGGACAGTAACAGGATTGAATAAGGAATGAGAGAACACCATTTCGCTAAATGCCTGCTAGTAGCCCCAGTTCCCCTTAACTTGAAATTGTTTCCCTTCGCCGAAATAAGAAATACACCCACTTTGCAAGGAAGTGAAAGACAGAGAGTCGTTAAAAAGATCAACCAAGACACAAAGACACAACTTCGACGTAACAAAAGAAACAAAAATGCAGGACCTCGAACGGCCATTGACGACACAGACATGAGTAGTGAAAGGAAGATTTGAGGATATGATAAAGTTCAAGGACGCATGTGAATCTGTATGAAGCGCAAATAGTTTAAGGGGGGTATGGAGGTTAGGTGTGTGGCGAGGAAGGCTTGTACCCGATCTCTAGTGGTACCGCAACGTGTGGTAGAATTTCAGGTGAGATTATGCAGGCATCGACTGCAAATTAAGCATCGTCACCTAGGATTTCTGTATGTTCCGATCCACTACCTGCCGGACCGTTTTCGTCGTCGTCGTAGACGGCAGCGTGCGCAGAATCACCTTGATGGCCCTGCGGATGACCGTTGGTGGTCCCATCCAGCTGAGTCAAGGAAGGGGCGGCTTCTTCCATAGTATCGGTTGGCTCTTCTATAACAGGATGGCTAGTTTCGCCGTCGTTAAAGAGTCCGTTAAAGAATTGTCCAGCAAACCCGGCTACTTCATTGGCCAGGTTACGTTCTAGAGCCACCTCGAACATCTCTAGGTCACGCTTTTGCTTCTCATCTCGTCTTGCTCGCTCCTCTTCAAGGCGACGACATGTGCCGTCTTGTTCCTTCGCCACGTAACAGTTGGGACAAAGATAATTCAAGTCGCAATAAGAACAAGTGCATGGTGGGTTTTCGTCAACGCAATCTTGACAAACGTGGACGGAGCAAGAGGTGCACTCACTTAGCACGCTTGTACAACGTTGACGGTGGTCCCCAGCAGCACGGAATTGAGGGCAGAAGAACGACTGACAGCCAAGCCATTTCCGAGACTGTGGTGCAGCCTCGAAGTACACTGATGCAGGAGTGGAAGAGCGGGTATGGTTGTTAGAGGTGGAGGAAGAGGTCGGATCGGTTCCCTGACTGTCTGCGGCTTTCATTGCTGTAGCGGGAATCGAAGAATTTGTTTCATTCGGTAGAGGATTGCTGCTAGAAGCTCCGGGCCGTGATTGTTCAGGGGGGGCCAATCTGAGGGGTGCAAATGAAGCAGACGTCGATAATGCGGGCCTCACAGGAGAGGCAACGGATGTAGAGGGGGAAGTACTAGGCGACCGACCGTCCCCTATAGCAAGTTTCTCTAATAGAAGATCCCGATAACCACATATTCGAAGGCGCAATCCCCGTAGGTCATGTTCCATGCATAGGGGTTTTGAGCAACTCTTGCAATGTACTTTCCACTGGGGCGAATCAAAGCAGTCCTGGCACAGATTGCGAGGACAACTTGAGACCTGACAGCTTGATGGGCCAAGAAGCCAGCGCATCATCTCAGTGTGGCCTTCAGCAAGAGTATAGTCGGGCTTTTTCGGGTCCCCATAAGCATATTTAGGAAAGTTTTTACTCCATTCATTTGAGGAGTACTCAGGATCCTCCCATCCCTGGCCACGGGGGAGTGGAGCAGCGCGTACTCGGTCGACCTCACGACCAGCTACTCCAAGGGTTATCCCACCGCCACCAGTAAACATGGGTTCAGTACAACACCAATGTAGTTTCAGATTTGGGTAAGTGGGAGGATTGGGCATTCCATTTGGGTTATTATTCGCATTGGCGGCATTAGCTACCGCCTGATGTTGGAAAGGTTCCTGCATAGCACAGGGGGATATCGTAGCCCCTGGAGCCCACCAAAAGGCCTCCGTAGAGTCATTAGCAGACATTGTCTTCCTCCGTGGGTAAGGCGTATCGTATGCACAGCTGTAGCAGAGCGTCTTGCGGCATCCAACGCAATGCATCAGAACACTACATTGCTCGCATCTTTCATGTATCGGTTCGAGACACGCATCACACTTTATATCGTCCACGAATCGTTTGTGACTGCTGCGAAGGTGCGTTGGGACGGTCTTGCCCTCGCCTTGTTTCCGATTCCCGGTAGTTCCTAATGGCTCACCGGAATGGCCGGTCTCGTCGTGCTCCCATAGACGCCCATCTCGTTTAGGAGGCTCTCCGCTGTCTGCTGACGCACCAATCCAATTCTTTGACCTCCACAGCCGGTCGAATACAACCCATACTTCGGGGCTGCCCTGCGGTACTCTCATGGACACGTAGCCGCGCCTCCGTAAACAGCGTCCCGCTGGAGTAGTACACCACGCAGTATCCGTCCATATACCAAGCTTATGGCAAAGACTGACTAGTTCGTGGGTCGGTTCGGAGTCGGAGTCCCTCCTGAGGAGTGACGAAGTCAAGTAAGGACGCCTTCTATGGTGACGGCAGCGGTATGTGTAGAGGCTTTTGATTGCAAGCCGTTTGACTTTTGAGGAGGGTCCGAGGGGGTTTGCGGTGTCTGCATCATACTGTAGTCCAAACATGGTCAAGTAAGGAATGATATGATACTTTAGAGATACGTTTTTGCATCCCCGGACCGAGATGTGCTCAAGCGTATCTCTACGCGCGCTAAGGACGATGGAAATGAGATTCTGACCCGATACGGCGGTGTTATCCAAATCTAAGCTGCGAAGTGACGGACTGAAGGGCACGATGACGTGGAGGAGTAGCTGGTCGAGTGCGTAAGGCCGGGATTGACGCTGGTTTCCCTGCGAGTCTGTTGCTCCGACCAGCGGGCGAACCTGCGTGTTGGAGGGTAAAAGAAGACGAAATGACAGATACTGCCATGCTGTCGGATATGATTTGAGGAAGGATCTGAGATATGAGGAGGTGTGGTAAAGCTGGAGGATCGACTCGGTCGGTGTCTGCAGGAGGAATGATTCGAAGATTGGCGGATGCGTGGAGAGGACGCGTTCGAACGTCGAGAGGTCCGAATGCCTCGTAGGCGACCTTCGTCCCTTATCCTCGATGAAAATGAGATCCGAGGGCGTGCCCGGCGTGTTTGGGCTCACATCGTCAGATGAGATTCTGTCTGGCCCGAAGATGCATGCCATCCTGGATTTTTTAGCACTGGAAAGTCGATCTGGTGAGATATCTGCCGGAGATCGATATATATGTGAGCATCATAGAAGTGAGGATGGCTGCAGAGCAGAGGAGAGTCGTGGATATGGGGAGCGAGATAGGGAGCAAGATGGTCGCGTTGACACATCTAAGCTGCCGGATATTCTCCTTTAGTTCGAGCCTGAGGCACAGCCTGTTCAAAGTCAAGCAACGGTAGAGGCAGCCCGGGTCTTCACATTGCAGGATCCCAACTCTTCTCTGGCCGGGATGTCAGGATGAAGCCGATGGTCTCGCGATGCCTTGCTTTCCTCGCAACCTGAAAGCCTTTCGATAATCGCTAGCAGCCGATTTGGCGCGCCCTCTACAGAAAAATGTCACGTGGACAGCGATGTTTGCCAGGGATGCGAGGCCTTGATGCCGGTCGTGTATAATTTAAAATTGTCCGGCATGGCAAGGGGTACAGTAGTTCCTCTCAGGCCGCTAGCATCTGGACGGCTAAGGCACCGGCCCTTGTCCTTTTTGCAAGAGTGAGCAGAGCAGCAGGGCTACGACAGGTCCAAGGGCAGTTTCAGGGGCAACGGGGTGCCTCTAGATGCCTAGGATAGAAGGGAATTCCCGCGAAGTTAGGGAAGTTTGATTTTGCTATATACAGTTATAATGTCTAATGCTATCGTCGTTCCTGGTTATCGCCGATTCTATATCCTCGGGCGATGCCGGCAAGCCCTTCGACGACCGCGCTTCCCTTAGGGCCACCGTCCTGGCTAGAGTCCTCCTCGTATTCAACGACGAAATCACTGCCTAGACCCTTCCACGACCTATTGGATTTGAGAAACTCGGCACCAGGGGAGACGACGCCGCCGATCGTGGCAACGTCTGTGTTGAACCGTTTGGCTAGCGACTTCGAACCGCTGGCAACCTGTTCGTTTGACGGGCCGGAATCTGCAGCATGTGGCAAAGCCTGCATGGGTCGCGTATTCGATGTTGAAACATATCGACCCGTTCGTAGATCGAAATCGGGAGGTGCTGACTCCGGCTCAGAGAAAGCTTCATCTTCACCTTCGCCTTCACCTTGATCAGCCGCAGCAGTTTCGGTTTCAATGTCCGCATTCGTCGTAGATGCAGATATCTCAGAGTTAAGAAGCGACTGGTAATCGCTGCTCCAAGCTCCAGTCCATACTCTCTCATTGTCACTTTGTAAGGCAAGTTCAAGCTCATATGGCGTGATGACCGGCCTCCAAAAGTCTCTGCTGTCTACAAGTGAACTTTCCCAGCATCCGATAATGACCCATCCTCCAATCTCGCTGAAATTTGCTATTTTGGCCACGTTCAATTTTCCGACTACAAACAGGTAGCTCTTTTTTCCAGCCGCAGCGATGAGTTTTTGCACATGCTGGACTATGTGGAGGTAGTTCTTCACGCTGAGGGTATTCACGAGGATTCCAAATATCGGTTCGGTGTTGAGACGCGTTAAAATCGCATAACGACGGCGAAGGGAAGTTGTCGTTGATGTTAGAAGGGCTTTGCTTCCAGAAGCAGGACCACTACTGGTTCCCTGATCAGTGGGGAATATCCGGATTGCGGCCACACGGGAAGATAGAGTCAAAAGCAGTGAGGTTGGGGGATCCGAAATATGGAAGAGCTGCCATTCATGTAATGATTCGTTATCGCTTTCGACCGATGGTGGGATGGTCCGGTTGGGAATTGGCGACGAGGGATTATGCACTACTTGTGTCGCAAAAACGTTTGTATAGCCCTTTCTCTTTGTGAGGATGGATGCTATTGCGTCAACATGGGCAGCATAGGTGACGTCTGCAACAATTGTGATGCGTTCCTCGCGGTTTGGGTATGATTCCTCGAATGCCCGGACAACAGCATCATGATCGAGCGGTCTACATGTAAAGATATAGACCACTGGTAATCTTGCGGTTGGTGATAGACATGATCTCCCATAATGTACGACAACGTCAGCATCAACATGCTCTGCAGCAACTTCATCCACACAGCAGGTTCCGTAGGAGGTATCAGCAAGAATATATAGTTTGGGAGCCGGACAATCAGCTTTCTCGTCCAAATTCAGCTCCTTATTGATAGAATCGACCACCTCTTCCACGCCCTTGTCGTCTCCATCATGGCCGTTGGTCGTGTGCTTCGTTGTCCCACTATTATTCCCCGCCGTTTGAGGATTGAGGCCGCGACTCAAGAGCTGGAAAACCCGTGGGGCATCAGGTAGCATATCATCGGGAAATTGAAGGGCAATCCTTTGCCATTTTCCTTGTTTGATCTCCCTGATCGTCCGTTCAATATCATATGTGATGCGAAATTCCTCGTCGGATAAGTTCTGGCCTATGGATCGATTGTTCGCTGTAGGCTCTGTTTCATCTAGGATCCGAGAGTCTGGAGTCGAAAGGACCGGCGCAGCCTTCAAATCTTCTGCCATTTCCCCTGCTGCCGCCAATTTCCCTTCTTTGATATATTTATTCTTTGCATTCCCTTGTTCCTTTCTTCTTGGTGGGATAAAAGTTCCGAAAAAGTTTCTCGCTATCACCACGTGATTTCATCCCCCGCCGCTCTATAAAAAAAAAATAAAATAATAAAAATAAATAACTGGACAAGTAAATAGGAGAAAGAGATAGACGGGTTAGACAAGTTTTAACTAGGATATATATATAATGACGCTTTATAAATCGGCTCGGGCCTCTTCACCTGCCCATACCCGTCTAATAAGCTCCCTAATGGGCTTCTTCTGAACTTCACGGGGATTCCAGTAGGCATTCCTCACTGCTATCTCGGCGGCCTGGTCGATGTCCTCTTCCTTCATTCCAAACTCCTTCGCCCCTCGTTTCACCTGTAGTTTCGCCAAAAGAACATTTAGGCCGCGAATTGCGTCGCCTTCACTGCCCGGAAGCACCTCTGCCAAAGTCGCCATTGTGTCGGGGATGTTTGGAGAGTTGTAAGCAATGGCGTGAGGAAGCACAGCCGTATGTGTTTCTGCGTGTGGCAGGTTGAAGCTGCCGCCCAATGCATGGCACAGTTTGTGGTGCAGGGCCATACCAACACTCCCTAGGCACAATCCGCACAGCCAAGCGCCATAGAGAGCAGCAGATCGCGCAGCTTCGGAATGCGGATTTGCTACGATCTCTGGCAACGCGGTGGAAAGGCTTTTGATGCCTTCTCGAGCTAGGAGCTTCACGATTGGATTTCCATTCCGGGCATATAATGCTTCCACTAGCGTTTAGTTAGCATTAAAATCAGTAGACAGCAATGACCGCAGATACAACGATGAAGTTGGAACGGGGATTTTTAGGATATCAGCCTACCTGCGTGAGCAATTGCATTAACTCCACTCGTAGCACTTAGACTGGCGGGTAACGACATCGTCAAGTCGACATCATATATCACCGTTCCAGGCAGGATCTTTGGGTCAGTTTTAGTATTCTTTACCCCGTTAACCGTTTCCCCAAGTATCGGCGTCATCTCGCTGCCAGAATACGTAGTTGGAATACATATGTGTGGAAGCCCTGTCCGGAAACTGATAGCTTTCCCTAGCCCGATGACGCTTCCGCCGCCTATGGATATGATGCTATCCGCATCTTGTTCCTGTGCATACGCCAGTGCCTTCTCCGTAATATGCGTTGGAATATGCATCACCGCGTCGTTGAAGGCTCCAGCTACTTTCCCTTGCAGCATGTTCTTCACGTCATCCACGAGCTTTGCTTGTCGCGGAGTAGATAGAAGTAGCGGGGCTGTTACACCCAGCCGTATAATTTCATCTGGTATATTTTTTATAGTGCCAGTTCCGAAGATGACTCGGGCTGGGCTCGCATTGTATTCAAACGGTTCCATCTTTGGTATCAGACCTGAAGAGGCTCTCGGCTTGAGGAATTGGCGAGTTTTGGGTATCGGTTGTAGTTTATGGAAAGGGAAAGATGCTGGAGTGCAAGAGTTTATTGCTGATTGCCACGCGAGGATAGCAGAATACCTGATCCTCCCATAAGTTGATGGAATGGTTCATCAGTACGCCTTAGGGCGCTGTTTTGAGATTGGAAATGGTTTGAATTGTGACTCTGGGTTGAAGTTCCACTTCGTATACGAACTCAAAAATTCCCAAAGCAGAACGCTCAATAGTTTTTTTGTTTAGGATTGACGACTGGGTCAAAACGGATCAAATGATTAATATTGTACATTTGATGGTATACGGTGGACGCTGCCATCCACCAGTTGTTTCAGGTAGTTGAACTTGTCCTCTAGAACGCCCTGATGGTGAAATATCAAAAGTCTCTACCGCCGGGTCAGGTTAAGACCTGATATCACCATGTAAACAGAGAACTTCAGTCAAGATCCTTGAAGGCCATCACATGCTGGCCACCAGTTCGGTCTTTTCCCTTGCCTCTCTTCCGCTTCTTTCTCTTCTTATCCTCCTTCTCGCCCTCGTCGCTCTCAGGCGCATCCTCTTGGTCGCTATCAGCTTCATCATCATCATCATCATCACTATCCTCAAAGTGTCGTTTCGACGATGATGCCCAGTTATCTTGCCCGCTTCCATTCCCTGGTGCCTCATGCCATACCTTTACTATTGACCCACCGCTACTAACCATTCTCCCGCCAATATCAAATCCAAGGCCTGCAACGCCTTCTACCTCATCGTGTCTGGTTTCAGATATAATGCTGTTACTGCCCAGCTGAATAAATTTCAGACGTCCGTCACCAAGCCCAGCAACGACGACTTTACCATTGCTTATCTCATCTGGAACATTGGCGAGCACCTCCAGGCTCTCGCCGCCGAGCGGTGACCTGTCGACAGTGATCCGTTCGTCTTGGTCGTCCCAAGCGCCCTTTTCCCAGAGAGTGACGATTCCGCTGGCTCCTCCAACAACCAGCTTCTCTCCTTTGCTAGTTCCTCCAGCTTTCAAGCCGGTAACGTATGTAGAACTGGTCAATTCCTCGCCCTGATCTTCGCTTCGGACCATTACACCTCTCCGGAGATCGGTGACCGCAATTGTGGTACCTCCAGTAGTTATCCACTGCTTGCTGAAGCCGGAGGTGCTCATTTCAGATGGAGGTAATGGAGTAAGGGATGATATGTAATCATCGTGAGGATAGTGAGTCTGTTCCGGACGGGCGGAGACCTCAGTGGATGGGGCGCGAAGATCGAAGATATGCAGTGCGCTGGAATCGGTAGCCAAAATGAGAGTTTGCGGAGAGAGTGCGTGTAAGAGGCAAGGGGCATCAATTTCATGAAGAGACCTAACAAAAATATGCCCGTTAATTCTATAGACTGGAACGATTTATCCTCAATGGATGTTTGCGCCGTACCTCTCTTTGGGCCTAGGAACCGCAAATTTAGTCACAACCCGACCGGTCTCTGACTTTGCAGCCTTCACCCAGCCGTCAGTGCCGGCGGAGTAGAGCATCTCTCCATCAATGCCAAAGGCCAAGCTCCTGCAGCTCCCCTTATGCCTCCTCGTCTTCCAAATGGTGTCGATGTGTCCTAGTCCATTTTTATGCTCCCCTGGATCTGAGCCATGCTCGGCAGGCAATTTAAAAGTCTCAACATGGCCAGAAGAAAGGCCGACGGAAACAATTGGCTCTGTAGGGTGGATGGCCTGGGTGAAGATATCCGCCGGTAGAGGGTAACTGCAGACGGTATCGAACATCTTGAACGATGGATATCTTTTTGTCTTTCCAAATTGGGGGCGCGAGGGAGGCGGGGTTTATGCGACTGCTTCTAAGACAAGTGTCATTGCATGCTTAGCAGCTACGTTGGCGGCTCAATTGCAGGTTAACTCGACAGTGTTGAAGCTATCTACAAACTAAATCAACTGGACAAGTCTCCAAAAAATTTCCCGCCGCCAAGCCAGGTACAGCCTTAGTCAGCAATGCCATCACCCGTTTCTATATCCAGACCACCGACTTCACCTTCTGCCTCCCTCTCACGATGTTTCGACCAAACATGAGCTGACCATGGGCAAGAAAGATTCTTTGCGGGGAAAATCTCCTGCAGGGAGGCCTGACCCCCCCAGCTCGGACTCAAGCTCGGAAAATGAGCCAGCACCGGAGTCCGTTGTCTACCGTGGCGCGCCGCCTGAGAAACCAGAGGCGATTCGAACAAGATCGCTTGTCGTCCTCACTTTCTGGTTGATCATATTACTTCTCGGGTTGCCTATGTGGTGGAAAACTACGTCCATCTATAGAGCCAAGCTCCCGCTACATGAAATGGAGAACTGGGCAACTGGAAAGGTTAGATATCAGCCCTATTAATGTCAACGGCCGTCATTAATTTTTGTGTCGAGATGTAGTCGTGTCGGCCCGTTTTCCCCTTACATATACATGTTCATACGCCAGGCTTGAATGTGCCCGAAGCGGAGTCCCTTGTTCAAGCCGCGCAACATGCTCTTGATGACCTAAACGATTTCTCCGCACACCACCTCCGCCTTCGTCTCATGAAAACGAAGGAGAGCTTAGATGCTGAACCGAGAGCCGTCAATGAAGCCGCGGACGATTCTGCACTTACATTACGGCTAATTCCACTCGACGATATCACGTCAATCTCTTCGGACTTGCATCGATACTCTGAGCGATTGGACGTATTTTACCCCTCTAGCCAGGTGCAATCGCAGATCACTTCTCATTCGCCCCTTACAACGTTCATAGCAAACGAATTGCGCACGCTGTTTAATGAAGAGAAGGCAACCCTCGAGTATATACTCTCGCAAGGCAACAGTGCAAATTCGGCTTCGAAAAATGCCATATCGGGAGGGCTAGCGGCACAAGGCCCCCAGGGGTTAGGATCAATTAGCAAAGATCAAAGGGCGACCGCGCTAAATCCTACGACACCTCCACGGCTCCTCGAATCTATCGCCAGCCGGGCGAAGAAGTCATTCAAATACGCCGAATTGTACCACCTAAGCTTTTCTCTCTTCACCCCAGGTCCGGCCCCGTCGTCCTGGGAGATTGAATCCGCCCTGAATCAATATCTATCTCCGCTTCTCAGCGCATTGTCTCCGATTAGCAATTTTTCTGTTGACACTCAGGTGCAAGTCTATGCCACTTTCTCACCAACCGCAACACCGCCTGAATATGATGAAAGCAAAGCTGCATGGACACTTAAAAAGGACGATTTGAGCGGCTTCATCAACGCCGCTGAATGGCCTCTGAGCCCTAGCATTGGTGGCGGACCAACCATAAATTTTATCCTTTATGTTCCATCGCCGACTCAATCACCGTTAGTTGTCAAAGAGAACTCGGCTACAAGTTGGCTTATTCCTCAATGGGGAGGTGTGGCCATTCTAAACCCACCGTTATCTGCAGACCCACAACCGCAGAACCCATATCACCTTTCCCACGAGGCTCTGAAGCCTGCTATGGACACATTTTCACACCAGCTTCTTACGCTTCTCGGCACCCCTACCTCCCCACCATCTCTACCACTACGGCTTCACAGCTTAATCCGTATTCATACTGCATCCCTCCTCTTATCTGCATCGTCTACAATGGGATCCCTTGCCCGCCTCACGCACTCACTTCCTAACATACCCATCCCTGCCACAGTCGCAACGTCCGTCTCCCGCACACTATCGCATCTTTCTTCAACTTGTGAATTGCTGCACCAGGGCGCCTTCAAGTCCGCCCTCGCCAATGCCAGAGTTGCTGAGAAGGAAGCCGAACGCAGCTTTTTCGAGAAAAGTATGGTCGGCCAAGTATATTTCCCAGATGAACATAAGGTGGCTGTATATCTTCCGCTTTTAGGACCAATTGGAGTTCCATTACTGTTGGGGTTGGTTAAGGAGGTGAAGAGGATGATACTGAGCTTGCGATCGAGATCATGAGATAATACCCAATACTACATTCACATAATAGAGAATAAATATAACACTATAGGAAATACTTGTGAAATTTCTAAGAGGCTATATAACCAAATTAAAGTATGTATGTACAGTAGAACTCCAGATAATATTCGTGGATAATTCTACACTTCTCTTATTCCCCCTTACCAAAAACTTAGACAAAAAGCTCTCTCCCAATACAGCGCTCCGGGATAGGTAAAGAAAAAAATCTTATATCCGCTTTAAAGGACTACCAGCGGGAGATTTCGACACTGGAGGTGGCGGTGTATCTGTAACGGGATAGAATGGGCTGCCTCGGCCATTTTGAAATCCAACTCGCTCCATCATTTCGGTGAAAGTTGTCGCTGGCCTGCCGGAGGCCGTAATACCGATGGGAGGTTTCAACCTATTCTCCTCGCCACCAAGATACACGGGACTGTACACCTTGATGCTTTCCGTACTCGAGGATCGTTGCGGGTACGATTTGTTTGGTGGAGTCACGGGCATCGGTGGGACGTCTGAAGGTGGAGGATCTGTTATCACCGTGAATTTCGGCGCGAAGAAACTCTTCACTCGGTCACTTGTGCGTTGAACCCTGGACCGACGGTTGTCATTCTTGTTTTGGTCATAGTAGCTCGACTGTTGCCGCAGGAAGTCGGTTCGGAAGGAGTCTTGTGTGCCTGAAGGCATGGGGTCGGATATTGAGATAACAGTACCCTCCACGGACCTTTGTCGGAAATGGTTGGCGTTCGAGCTAGGCGGCTGGGTTGGAGGATGGCTAGTGCGTCGCCTTCTCAAGCAACAGAATGCAGCAGTGGCTAAGATTCCGCCAATAAGTCCTGTGAAGAACCCTACCGCCACGGCACCGGGAGGAAAGTTATTGCACTTTTGTTCCACGCTTGGTGATGTTGCTGGTACCACTGTCGGTGTGGAGGTTGATGTGGCGGAGGCGGTAGTCGTTGGTGATGTCGTTGGCAATGTCGATGTTGAGGTAGACGGTAAGGGCTCGGACGACGAATTGACAAGCACACAACTTCTATCCTGGCAAGCGTACCCATGCGGACAACACATATTCCCACATTTTGGCAAATCGTCGGTCAGTTTTGTGGTTTTTACCGAGCTTCCTGGATCGACGGCAACGTTCTGCCGCTGAACATCACACGTTATTGGCCGGATAGTCTTGCAATCAGCGCCTTTTGGACAGCAAACAACCGTACTTGCGTTGTCTACGACCAGACAATCCGAGGTCTCCGAACAGCAGAAGTCTTTAGGGAGGTTTGGATTTCCGCATTGTTTGAAGCCGTCCGTGGCACATGTATCGCCACGGGGCCGAAGGCTGCTGGGTGCCGAGCCCAGTTTTAAGCCATTCGTAGAGCCCGAAAGATAAAGTAAAGAAAGGTATAGCGGGAGGAATAGTGAACTCGATTTCACCATCGCAAGTCTGGATTCGAATATGTTATTGGAGAACGGTGTGGAAAGTATTAAAGTATGGTATATAGCGTAGGCCGTGGTGGAATTCTGTACCAGCAGAATTGAGATAATTAAAGATATAATGCTTTTAAAGAGCTGCAAACAGCGCCCTGAGATGAATGGAGGGGACGAAATAGAGGGAAGATTGAGAGGAAACAAAGGAAGAGGCGGCCCCTGGGGTTATATGGCTATAACCCCAGCAAAGCCTCGCAAAGTCTCGCCAAACGGGACCCTTTTAGAACCCTCATCAGGGTCTGATCCATGGTCACTGACGGCCGGGCGGTTAGGAGCCCTTGACCCCAGGCCGTGAAGAATGCAGCCTGCCAGTAGGCCCAACGGCCGGCGCGAAGTTGAAACCGCCTCGTATGGCACCCGGGCCAGACGGGGGCACTGGTTACATGTCCCCAGGGCCCATCACGGATGGTTGGCTGCAGCTGTCCGGGTCTTCTGCTGTTCTGATGCTGTTCTGGTGCTATTTGATGCTTTGATGTCTCGAGTTCAGGCAAAGTCAAGGCCTGCTCACGTGCTGATTGGCCGGAGCTTCCCAACTGGGCGCTAACCTTGGATCAACGTTCTTCCGGCCGGCCTCTGCCTTCCAAATCTTCAAGGGCAAAAGAAAAGGAAGATCGAGGCCAGCGCAGTTCGGTATTCTTGCATTGTCCAATTGAGAGTCTACGGGGGTGGTTATAGCAGTCGCTTATCCTTGCTCATGATATTTCAACGTTCCATACGGCAGCAGGCCGGTCTGCTCGCCTCTTCATCCCGAGTGCGTGTCTCACGAGACTATTCTTCCCGTCACAGCAGATGCTAACAGCATATATAATGATTAGTGCTCCCTACGGCTACAAGCCCAGAGCCGGGCCTTCCACCGCGTCCCTCAATTAACCCACGGCTCGCAGTTTAAGGAAAATGGTGTGCCGGGCGTCCTCTCTCCAGAAGGCTACGAGCTGGCCTGGGTACAGTACCAATCATACCTGGTACAGAAGCTCAATATGCTCACAGGAGGTTAGTCCTTTCTCCCTCAGTGCAATGGGAGAGATCATGGATTTAATTGTAATCGTGCTAACTATGGTTTGAAGGTACCGCGGATGAGAATATCGGTCCTGGATCCCTTTTGATCAAATACGCCCGTCAAGCGAGCATGGCTTCCCTCTTCAACTATGCCTCCATGGCGCATAATAACCATTTCTATTTCAACTGTCTAGTGGGTTGCCATTGTTTCATACTCATCATTCCCTTGTGGTCGAGTTCTAACACATGAACGAAAAATAGTCACCTACCGCCGTCCCAGTTCCTCAAAAGCTCGAAGAAGCCATTGTAGAATCATGTTCGTCGGTGGAATCTCTTAAGGAAGAATTCGTTGCAACCGCCAACGCTATGTTCGGACCGGGTTTCGTTTGGCTGGTCAAGATGAAGGACACCGCCCAATTAAAGATCCTAGCAACCTACATCGCTGGCTCTCCATACCCCCAGGCACACTTCCGCCGTCAACCAGTGGACATGGCCACACAAACTACCGGAGTCACTGGAGGCGAGAACTTGGAAGCTGTGGGAAGAATTGCCTCCCGAACATACGGCTCCATGGGACCTCTCTCACAACAGAAATATATCGCTCCTGGCGGTGCCGATATCCACCCAATTCTCTGCGTGAACACTTGGGAACACGTATGGCTGCGAGACTGGGGAATTGGTGGCAAGGCCGCGTATTTGGATGCGTGGTGGGATAAGATTAATTGGGAAGAGGTTGCTCAGAATTATAAACAGGCTGGGTCAGATATGGGCTTTGACGGGAGCAGGAAATAAAGGATATTTGAAGCCTTCTGCCTTGTATTATACACTTGTTCTTTTATTTAACACTAGAAAACAGATATATGTATATCATCTACTTTCCTGGTTACCTGGTCCGCCATGATATTCCCAGGCTCTATCATTATATTACGCCGCTGTCTATTTACAACTCCAAAATCCCTCAAAGAAGCCTACCATCTCTTCACCTCCTCCCACCTTCGATCATCCTCTTCTCAAACGCTTCAATCATTAACCCAGCGACCTGACTCTCAACCGCAGCCATCACAGTTGCATGGAACGCGCTCCGGAACTGAAACCGAACAGTCAAGTCGACCTTAGTCCGTTCAGCCCCATTCATGCCCCTTTTCAATGGCTCCAGTTGCCAGATCGTGTCCAAATATTCAAATATGCATTCGCCCTTTGAATCACTCCCTGCAGACCCAAGCCGACTATCGCCTGGATTCTGCTTGTGTTGTAGCGCGATATCACCACTTCTCGCACCAACGAACCATTTCTTCTCGTCGCATTCAACTTTTGATTCAAAAGTTTCGCTGAGAGGCCCGTACCCGATAGTAAGGTATGCGCGAGTGGGATAACCGGTTACGGGGTCATGGGCGGTTACTTTCGAAGCTGTAAGGAAGGGTAGAAAATCTCCGTAGGAATCGATTGAAGAGATGGTTTTGAAAAGTGGTAATGGCGCGAATGGTAGAGTACGGGTTGCGGAGAGGCTTCGTGGTTCGGGCGCAGAGAATTGAGGCGCGAAGGAGGAAAGTGATGGGAGGTTAAATTGTCGGGTTTGAGATATTATAGATGGCTTTATGGATATGTTTTTATATTGCGTTCTGGCAGCCGTCCGCAGAAGCGGCGTGAGAGGCGTTACCCGCATAGCTTCCGGGTTGAAGAATAATAGGCAGTCGGGTATAACTTCTAGGGTTCCTGTAGGATAAACGTAGCAAGATCAGCAAATATTCGTTCCATAAGCTTGTGTAAATCAATTGTTGTTACCAGTTGCATTCTCTTCATTCCCCCGGCGATATGTGTTAATGTCGATGAGCTGGACGGAGATTGATTAAGTTCGGAGAATCTTTAGCTGGTGCCGGCATTTCCCAAAATAGAAATTTATGTTCCTGGAAGCATCAAATTTTTAAACAATCACTAAGGAAAAATAGAATATATAATAATGAAGTTTACAGTTGAAATTAAGTATAAAATGTTGGAATATGCCCTGAATCCTTCGCTATGCTCAAGTTTACTTTTTGTTTCGATATACCTTCATCAGAGGCATCCATTTACTTCACCCTGGCTGGGCCCGTATATATCAAGGAACTCACTTTAATATATGAGAACCTGACACTTCCAGGCATTACAATCTAGAGAGCTAGGTACTGATACTCATATCCATTATCCCTAGGTTTAGTAGTTAAAAGTTGGTGAAAGCAGATGGTATATCCCGATGGACGAAAAGTCGTACAGGTTAATAGCTAGTGATCTCTGCATTCATGCTCACCTTGCCCTCGGGATTATATATATTGACCTTTGAACTCCGCTGTTCATCTTCAAGGACAATATGATATTCCTCCTCCGCATATAGCGGGTTTGTTGCCCTGTATTTAATGCGCTCCGGCACAACATATTCGGGGTCTCTCTCGCCTTCTTTCCTCGTCTCTCTCCAAAAGTTTAGCATTAAAATCAAATTCAATGGGCCATGGACCACTATATTTTTATGCCCTTCAACATCCTGAGCCCAGGGTACTGAATAGTGTATTTTGTGTGGGTTAAAAGTGAGGGCAGAGAACCGAAACAAGGTTACCGGCGATTGCTTCAAGCTACACGTATGGACGTTGCTTGCTGAGGTGGAAGGTATTGGGGTTGCTGGGGAGTTCGAAACACCGCCATTACGAGGCTCATCTCGTTGTTTTGGCTTCAATCTTTCCTTTTTTGGAGAGGGGACTTTGAGCGCCTCGCGAAATACCCAATTACTAGATAACACGATAATTAGCTAATATCTTTATGGGGCCCCAGTGTTAACATAAAACATAAAAACCAGAGCTCACCGTTTGTCTATCAAGGCAACTCCGTCCTCGTTTTCGAAGGTTTTCTCCACGCCAACAACGACCATCTCCTCACTAGTTTTCCTGATAATCTTGGGCTCAGCGCTAAGAAGCCTTGTCGTCTCTGTCACTGTCTGTCCAACTCTAAGTAGATTTGGTCGTTCACTACCTCCTCCGCGCGGCCACAGCATCTCGCCGCCAGCCCACATTCTCCTTGTGAATGGGGGATCGGGGTTATAGGATACATCCGTCCCATCTTGTCCCAGCTGATCCTCTAGAAATTGAGGTGTGAAATAAATCAAGTGGTAACCAGGCGGGATTGGTGTCCCATCGAGAGGCGTAGTTGACGCCTGGCTTGTAGACTGAGAAGGAGGTAATGAAAGCAGAGGCGAACCAGGGTATATATGGTTTTTATTGAGCGTTAGAGAAAGAAGTTGTAGCTGATTAGCGTCCAGAATCTGCGTTCGTTTCTGGGGCCCAATGGTCCGGAATTTAGCCAAAAATTTACCAGCTATATCTGACGCAGATTGCTCTTCTGAATGGGTAGAGTATGTATGTACTAGGGACTGGGTATCATGTCTGCAAACGGGGCCATTATGACTGAGGGACACGGCCACTGAGCGGCATGGGGGAAGCCAACTGGGTTTAAAATGGAGCATGACTGTTTCAACCCATGGAACTTAGGGATAAAGCGAGTGTTTCCAAGCTAGTATTCGTCTTGAGATCAAAATATGTCCTTGATCGCGTCGCTATTCTCTCCATGAGATGAGTTGATGTCCATCTCTTCGGCATTTGTCTTGTGGTTCGGCAATAAAAACAACCTCGGCATCGAGAGGCCCCTGATTAGTGAGGTATTAGTCATCATCTCTTTATATTGGCCCAATGCGGAAATATTTCAGACAAGAAACGACCATTCAGTGCTCTCGTGCATTGGGTGTTTATAATTATCAATTATCTACATTTGAAGCTCATGTTAGACTCGTTGCCCTCACTCACGGCTACCAGCAACCGCCTTGATGGGGTTCATCTCTTGGCCCCAGTTTCTCGAACTTGTAAAGTGAACCGATAGCTTTTCCGTTCACATATCCGATTTTGACGTCCTTCAGCTCGATACCCTGGTCTTGGTCAATAGACAGAGCATTGACAGTATACATTTCCTCGCCGCCGATTTTGGCCTCTGCTAGACAAGAAACAGCACAGGTCTTGCAAAACCGATGATGGACTAGGCACGTTCCAAACGTGTAGTCACCCAGCTCCTGCAGAGACGCTGGCGAGATGAGCTTTATATCTTCCAGGGTGGGCACTTTCAAGAGGACGTATCCACGTTTGTGGCAGATACTACAGTTGCATTTGGTGAGCTCAAGGTTCGAGGCGTCGAGTTTGATTTCATATCGCGTGGCACCGCAGTGGCAGCTGCCTGTGTACCATTTTTTCTCGCCCGTCTGCGTAGCCATGACTCGGGATGGTTTTCGTGCACGATTAAAGTCCTACGGGGTAATATTAGTTATATAATTCCACTGACAAGCAGATATATTGATAGATAGGAAGCTCAGTTCCTTACGCTGATGGCAACTCAGTTTCTCTGTGATAATTAATTCTTCGTTTTTTTGCGGTGAGATAAAAAGGTGAGAAAGAAGGCTCTCAACGGTGACAAGCTAAATATGGCTGCCTATTTATGGGTTCATCCTTCGGCGGATTGTCGTATGCATAAGCCCCGCTTACGTGATAGTTATCGAGCTACCTGCAGTAGGTAGTTAACTATTCCGCTCCAATCTATGGAGTTCTTGTGTCCAACTTCCTCCTCATAATAATGATACCCGCGTTACATCATGGACAGGGGCGCAACCTCGTCAAAAAGTGCCACAATCTCCATGGATGATGACTAGAGATAGTGTGTCTGATGACCTGGACAGCTATAACTATTCCCCTTCCCTGTATCCAGCATCAAAATCGAGCATCATATTGGCCTAATACTTAGCATCATATTGGCCTGCCATCAAGGATCGCTTCGGCTATCATAGAGATATTACTCTAGGGGAGAAAATACTATTTTCAAGCTTTATATCTGGTTACCGCGCTATCTAGACTCTAGCTAAGATAATCAAAATGCTAATTTCCAAACATCGTATATTTATTCAAGATTGGTCTCAAAGGTCTTTCGTAACTGCTCTGCATGAGTGGCAGACGACGTTAAAATGTCGGGACGCGGTTCATTCACATTTCCATCTGGATATGGAACTATTGTTCGTTCAATCAGATCCACCATCGCAGAAAATTCCTCTTCGTATATGTGATTGAAAACGGACTTCCAATGCTTGGTATAACCTCCCATCTCGCGCTTACTTGGCCGGTCGTAATTCATCCGGACAATATCCCAGTATTCTGGATACCATCCAGCCCGCTCCCAGTCAATGATTGCGTTGATACGGCCCGTATTCTCATCAACTATAATATTCCTGGGGGCTAGATCGGCATGGGCAAAATGAATAGCATGATTGTCACCCAAGTTATGCGGCTCGCCCTTGGCCAAAGAGTGATGGAACTCCTTCACAGTGTCATAGGGACCCAACCAGCGCCTTTGATAAAGGCCCACGTTCAATGAACCGCCATCTGCTGCCATGATTCGATCACCAGTTAGCTTTCGAAGCTGAGAGAGATACCCGTCAATTTGGTAACAGATATTTGTTTTCTGTTCCTCGCTTAGATCCTTCCATATTATATTCAATGGTTTGCCAGGTATGTATTCCACCACAATACAAAACTGCGTGTCCCGCTCCCTCTGGACATACCGCGTCTCAAAGACTTTCGGAACAGGGATGGTTGTTGTCTTAGCAATGAACTCCATTGCATGACTCTCTCCGGAATCCAACGCTTTTCTTTTCACCACACGGTTCTCGTCCAAACGAATGGGATGCATACCATTCCGACGATCTATTGAAAAGACACATAACTACCTATTTAAGAAACTATGGTATAGCGTTAGGGATTGTCTTAGAACGTCGCGGCAATCTTAATACGATTTTCGAAGGTGAGCACTGGAAGTAGTGACCCCTGAGTTATGAGGGTTGTAATGAATTCCGGATAGATGGTGCCTGCTATGGATATCCTGAATTTGTACGGAGTATAGACGTTGACTTCGCGCATGGAGAGGGCTACCTTAAGGAGATGGTGATTGAGAATTAAATTAACTGCGTACATGAACCAGGATCTCACTTCCCTTTTATACTTGAATCAGGGGGTTTCCACCACGTGATGAGGGTTCATCCAAGGGCCATCCAAGGGACCATGTTCAACAGTTTATGATCAGGAGCGCAACTACGTCCAAAAATGCCAGTCTCGATGATGAACAAAGATGTTATAGTGTGTCTGTCTTAGTCAGAAATAAACTCGGAATTCAGCCGCGGACCCCCCCTATTCCTCCTTGATATTTCGCAGACATATCACTATGTGTTTGAGTAAACACAACCCGTGGCAATTATCCCATTCTGTTATTACCATCGCATTAGTTCATGGTATTCCTCGGGGCCAACATAGGCTTATTGATTAATAAACATTCGGCGAATTGGGGCCGGGACGTACAAAGTCATTGTTCAAGCAACAAACCGGCGTGCAAGGCTTTCCAGGCTCCCCGACAGAGCCTTCGTGGCCTAAATGGATGTATAACCCATCGTTAGCATTGGAACTCACTTTGATATGTCCCAATCAATGGAAAAATATCCGCATTGGACGGGTAACATTCTCAAGGTGTGCAGAGGAAACTAGAAGGCTTACAGTCGACTCCAACAAGTCCTCTTACGTTTGTAATACCCTTTCCTCTCAAAAACGCTACATAACCAGGCGGAAGGTCTTTCGCGTCCATTGCCCTGGCGCAGCAAAGTGGTTTCCCGGTGAGGGAAGGGCAAGGTGGCCCGCGGACGTTTCCGCAACTTGCTATGGATATCATCGATAGAAGAGCTATCTTGTATAACATCTTGCGTTATGCAGGCCTTGAAATCTCGTGGGTAAAGACTTAAGACGGCTTCGATGAACCAATTCGTGGAATAGAAGGGCAGATAGGTCGTTTTATATCTCTTCTACATGTAGTCTGACTTCTGCCAGTTCAGGAATGCCCGGTTTAAGACAGTGACTGCGTAATGATTTCGGCAACGGGCAGGTTGACGCCATGTGCGATGTAACCACTACATGTAAAGACAAGCTGTACGTCCGTAAGACCTCTCAGATGGCATTCGTTCTCTCACCAGATCAAAAACGATGACTTTGTTCCTTAATCGAGAATATCAGGGCTGGCTATAATCCCAAATCGAGTTTCGAAGCATGAAAAGTGCCAGGGTCTTACGAACTATCCCGTTTTGCGGGTTGTTAGGATTTAGTTGTACGACAGTAGTTGTCGTAAAGGCTACCCCAGACCATGTTTTATTTTCTTCTCGAAGCCCATTTACAACAGGATAGTGAAATACGGGTGTTACTGTCGACGTTGTGACGATTTGAACGGTTCCCTACAGGTTCCTATGTGCAGTCCCTCAATCAATTGGATCACGAGCTAAAAAGAATTCTAGTAATATTGCCAATCTAAAACGAGATACTATCTTGATGATGTTAATATATATTTCAGAAATTCAACACATCGCTCTGCGCTTAAACGAGCATAAACCGATTCCTAGCAGATCCATCACTCGCTGAACATTAAAACAAACAGTATCAGGCGGGAGAATAATAGCACAAGAAAAGAAGGGAAAGAAGACATATCAAATCCATCCATCAAGCCAGACATAGAGAAAAAATGCCAAGGGTATCGTAGCCACCCAGTCCGTTCCATCCGTTCCATCCATATCTATCATGACCCGTCATTACTACATATAACAAAAAGGAAACAAAAAAAGGAAGAATAAGGCGCCGTTCCATGGCCGACATGATAAAACTGTTTTGGTACGGTTAGAAGTAACCTAACCGTGCGCCTTCCCGTTTTAAACCCTCATGGATATTAATCAAAGCCGGAAATTCTATTTCCAGATTTCGGAGAACACGCTCACTCCGGTCTTTCTTCGCTAATAGCAATATTCCCTCTAACCGTTGGATCTCGTCTTGAAGAAGCCTGTGGGAGTTGTATAGGGAGAGAGAAAGCAGTTCTTCAGAATACTGACGGAGCCGGTGAAGTTGCGTCTCAAGTGCAGGTATAGGGTTGGTAGCGGACGAGGGGGGATTGGGATTTGAGGGTAATGTCATCGATGTTGAACGAGGGGTTGAGGTTGATGTAGCTTGGGGTCCGCTGAAGAAGGCACTGCCTGCACCACTTGGGGGTTGATAGTGAGCGGGCGGTTGTTTGGGGTTAGGGAGAACTCCGAATGACGGAGGCATCAGCTGCGATGGCGGATTTCCTTGATAGTGAGGTGGGATGTAAGCTTGATGCTGATAATGTGCCCCAGGCTGTGGCATTAGGGCCATGGTGTCACTGCTGCCTTCACCCCTAGGATCTCTGTCAACATATCGAGGAGCGTCACCAATAGAGCTGCTACTGGTTAGTGAGACCTGCTCCTTCTCTCTAGTGCTTGCGAGAGTAGCAAGAGTAGCCATCCCGCCATCGTGTGACATTGACTGGCGGGATATGGTAGATGGTGAGGCCGTGGTAAAAGGCCCGCTGGAGCGCGAGCTGCCCTTCAAAGGGGGAAGCGACAACTGGTCGTCATTGGAGGAAGACCTTTGTGTTATATAGTCAATCCCGAGAAGGGTTCTACCAGAAGGTACCTCGGGATGGGGCTTCGGTGTAGTATCACGCGATACAATCGACAATCGTCGCATCTTGGATCGCGCATGGGGGGTGCCATCCGAGATCACCTCGACGGTGGAGTCCCTTCTTCCATGAACAATAGACGAGTGGGTTAGTTCAGGGGTTGAGAGAGTCGGGAGGGTGATAGCCGAAGCGGTAGCACGGCGAGGCGGTGCAGATAACAATGATTGTTGGGCAGTCGAGCATGATGAGATGGACCGTTTATGTTGTCTAGCAGCGGGTGGCGACGTATATGTAGGAGACGTAGGGAGGGCAGGCGTATTTCTCTGTGACAAGGGATCATCCTGATCAGCCGCAACTCTCGCGGAGCCTCCATGTAAGACAATTACTTACCTTTTTTTGGTCAAATACATTGTCTGTAAACCCCATGTTCTTTCCCCGCGGATCTCCCGGTCGAACTCTACGCTTCGATGCGGGTTTTTCAGCCTTGACATAAGCAGAGGGGAAATGGCAGCACTAAAAGGGAGGGTGTATTAGTTTATGGTTGGTCCGATTTTGATACCAACCAGACAGCAGGCGGTTCCCGGATAAAAACCTGACCAGGCTCATGTCACCCTAAGCGGGAATGGAAAAAGAAAAGAACACTCACTCGGCAGTTGCAATTCTCTAGACATTTTGGGCAGATCCATAAGCCTGGATGTCGCATCACATCCGACGATGCCATATCGAAATGCCGGTACAGCCCCCGATAGCAAAAAAACGCCGAACACTTATCACAGCGTCTGCCTTTCCATTCCAAGTGATCACTCCGACATAGGTGGCACAGTTTCACCGCCATGCTCTGCCTGGCTAATATCAGTTCATTTACCGCCGTACCTAGAGTTTTGCGCTGGTCTGGAATACGGGATCCTTCGGAGGATTTGCTTATATCGTACCCAAGTATAGACTCTGCTCGTAGTACAACACGCGTGCATGTCTCTTGCGGCACTATTTCAGCCCATGAATAGCTTGAAGGGTGCTCACAGCTGCGGCCACTTAAATAGCACATGAGACATAGATCAAAATCCTGGCATTGGTCGCAACGTAAGTGTCGGTTCCAGATGGCGGTTCCACAGAAGTTGCAAGTTGCGATAGCTGTCTCCGGAATAGGAACGAGCGTTATCGTTGTCGCAGGACGATCGTCAATTGTCTCATCCTGCGCCATCTGTTTGAAGAGCTTAGTGAGGAGAGGCAAATCGGGAGGAATGGTTGCGGGCCTATCCTCGCGGAGCAGACTCAGCATGGCGCAGGCCAGCGAGAGATTTGATCGAGCGACGTCTGGATGGCAGAGGCGGTTGAATGGAGGCTGAACATAGTGAAGGCCAGCATCCAGGGATAGAGGATGCAGGATGTTCCACACCACTTTCGTTGAAACATTTCCAAGGTTCCAAACTTGGTGTGCTGTTGCAGGAGGAAAGACGACCAAGTCACCAGGCCATTGTTCGCAGATGTATACTGGGAAATCTGCCTTTTTGAGGTCTTCAGGTTCGATATTTAGCCAGTCGACATGAGGTGATGCGCCACGAGCGGCTGCGAAGCTGTCGTATTTTGCTTGGGAGCTGAAATCCGTGCCAAAACAGAGAACCGGCCGATCTAGATCCGGATTTTAACAAAAGTTAGCTGAAGGCTGTAGTAAATCTTATGAAACACTTTGATAGGTGAATGGAGGCCTACCACCATAATCAACTAGTAAATTTAGAGCCACCGTCGAGGAGAAGCACCTGTGGAAACCAGATCTATGAAAGGGTTAATAAGGGGTACAAGTACATATCCAATTTAATAGATAGGATACTGACGAAGAGCCTTCAGAGCCCACATAAGCCATCATGACCTCGCTTCGGGCGCATGATGGCAACCACTGGAACAGATCTAGTCTGCCACCCCATTGGATCTCTGGAGGTAGCAACTTCCTACACTGTTCTAACCAAGAGTCAGGACAACGTAGGTCGCGAGCATAGAGGTTTTTAAACTCGCGATACGAGCGTTCAGAGGCTTCGGCGAATTTCTTAAGGGTGAAGCTTAGGTCTCTGTTCGTACTGCAGTTTCGAATAGGAATATCTGGAAAAGATCAGCTTGGTTAACGGAAAGGCTCCAATTATTGTAAAATGGTGGATAGAAGTAGGGGCCAGACATACTTTTCTTCGTAGAATGTTCGATCAACCCGTCAAGAGAAAACAGCTTCTTATTCCATTGCGGTAATTTATCAAAATCCTGTATCACGAACGGCTGCCCAATCTGCAGCCTCGTCGACAACCACTGGGAGAAATTTTCTGGCGCATTGCTGTCAACAACTCCAGCGATAGATTCGGAGGCATTCTGCTCAGGTACCACCGCTTTTCCGCCCACCTTTTCACCTGGTAGTATCTGGTGCCTTAGATTGAAGATGGAGTATCGAGGGAATTCAATGAACGGTTTTCCATGGGCAAGCAGCTCAGTAGCATTGACTGAGGTCGGGATGGCAGTATCAGAGGTAGACATTCGGGACAACGAGCCATTGATATTGTTGATGCTATTCGTTGGCGGAACTGTCATGGTCCAACGGCGCGAGCAGCCGCATCTGTGGGTAAGAAGAAAAAAAGGAAGGAGAACGAAAGACGGGGCGGCCGATGAGCTCGATGGGTCAAACCTCCACTGCAGGTTGCAAGTGACTGGTTAGAAGTTGATTCGGCTCTACCGATGGACTAGAAGGGTCAAATGCCGGGTATATCTCGAGATTTGTGTAGGCGCAAAAAGGAAAAGAATTGCGATCTCGAACCTTGTCAGATTAATTGAGAAGCTATATATTGACGCCGACAGTCGATGAGAAAAGAGGGAACGCGAGTCATCTTCAGCCTGACTTCGGACCCTTCTCTCTTCTGTTTTTAATGAGAGGGGGACTTCATCCGTACCGCGGCGATGCAAGCTGTCAAAGCCTCCCTCGGAAAATCCAGAGCCAGAGATCGCACGCATAAGAGACACATCACGGAGGCCCGTCGTTGCAGCTGCAGAATGCGATTAGTAACTCGCTTCCCTTCCAACTCACTCCGTACTTTTACACCAGAAACACAAAAATAATCAAAAACCCTGTCCCGGGGAAGTAAATTTGCGTTACGACCTCCAGTCCCATTGGACTGCGGGAAGGGTAATCCGGCTCCACCTGCCATCATCGTGCAGCTCGCCGTGGCCAGTTGGACTAGGGATAAATATGAGCGCCGTCCATACGCATTCGGTGCCGGCGATGGCTCGCGGCCTGCAAGGCTTACCCTGAGCAATCAACCGCTGACGACGTATTGGAGACGTCGACAGCGCGAAATGGGTGATGACATGCCACGGCCACGACGACGAGGACGATGACCACGACGACGACCAGGGGCCAGAGTCAGCTCGCCGAAGGATCTTGGTGGTTGCAAGACCCCCCTGCCTTCAGCGTGAGGCTCAAGAAACCTTCCAATCTGCTGGAGAACACGAAGTGCGTAGTACATCTGGATGGAGTGAGATGGCTATTTCTGATCGCAAGGAGCCCTGTCGAACGAATGCCGGACCGTTCTTCAGCCAGCCTAAGCGATCATGCACGACACACAGCTCTAATGATAGCCGTTGCCCTGCATCTCCCAGGATGCAGGCAGTTTGTCTACATTATGTAGTATAGTAATCACAATGTCAGGGATTATCATATAGGACCCTAAGTACCTTCAGTCAGCAAAATAATAGCCTTGAATAACGCGGTGTTGTGTCAACCTGCCGTGCAGAGATGGATATATCCCGTAATCAGCTTATCCTGCTGTCCACGCTATCCCTATACCCCCGTGCTTCCTCATGTTTTGAGATGATACAGACTCGCTCATCTATCGTCAGCTGCAGGAGACATGTCTTGTCAGGCTGCCCGGCCCGTGGCTGCAGGACATGCTGCAGTAGTGGATAGTTGGCGATTTCGAGAAAATTTTCAAGTCGTCCTGACTGATTATTAGTTGGCCTTGGTAAGTAATAAGGGACTAGCCATATATGCACGGGTGAAACGCAGGCCACAGAAAAAAAATATGAGTTAAGATCAACTTATGCTATATTGTCACTGCTATACATATTTTTTATTTCATGCGTTGTTGGCGATGTGGAATTCTTTTTTGACGTACATAACTAATCCTCCGCAAGTTCCGTCGCTTAGCTACTCTTTGCATAAGCATTTAGACTTGAAGTAAGACGAAAAACAAAGGGGAAAAACGCCAGCCAGCCTATTGTATCAAAGATTCAACGCCAATGCTAAGTTTTAAAAAGCACGAAACAAAAGCAGGAACCCCCATCCATGTCGAAAGTAAGAGATTAGAACAAGGGGGGAAATCGAGATGATACGCTTGATGCATTCCGCCCCCAGATGTACACATGCCAGGAGGAAGTGGAGGACCGTAGATTAAAAACGGGGATAAAGAAAATAAATCGAGAATATGCTCAGCCTTATTAAGGGATTGGCAGTAATATCATGGACATCGCTTCGTTGGATAGGTGGGATTTCGGCCGGCGACGGGCCACCCTAGTCACAGCCCTGGACCGTGGACCGTGGGGGCGACTGACTCGAAGATCAGGCGTCATCAACTGTCAGATCCTTCGTGATAGTTCCAGAGGTGATGCATCTCCTTCACCCACCAGCGGGCGACCTCGTCTGCATCCTTAAGCCACTGCCTTGCATCTGCACCATGTTTCGATTTCACGGCAGGGAGAAGGTAGCTGACCTTCCATGCACTTAGTGGATCAAGTTCGTTCGGATCTGTTTTTAGATCGCTGAAGGAATACTGCGACTCTCCGTCGAGTGGGATCACGACACGCCAAGGTGTTGCTGCGGAGGACACAGATATCATTTTCCCGCCTGCGTTGATGATTGCGATGTTCCATGATTGACGGCCCTTATATTTTGGTCGGAATGGCCGTATGAGTGATTGGCCTTGGTAGTCGTAGATGAGATCCTGGGCGATAGAGGTGTCGTGGTCGTCGAGGGACTTGGAGTTTACCAGGAGGTCGAGGATAGTAGGGAGGATGCTCATGGATGTCGCATTCGCTTCAATGTTGATGCGAGGTAGCTGTGGGTGTCGAAAGACAATGGGGACACGGAAGTTGCTGATGTGGCCATTTTTATAGGTGCCTTGGACCGGAGCATCTTCTTCAAAGGCTTGTCCGCTGTTTGCGTTGTTAATGCCCATCCTTGGCTATGCTGAGTAGAGAATGGAGAAATACTTACTGGTCTCCCACCACAACAACCAAAGTCTCATTGGCAATACCCTTCTCGTCTAGGATACCCAATATTTGACCCAGCCAAGCGTCATCGTACCGGACGGTGTTTAAATATTTGTCCATGGGGTCATGGTTTGCCTTCCCATTCACTCCAGTATACGACTCACGGTCAAAACTTGAGGGAAGTTTCCACGGATGATGCGTGGTACTGGTGAAATGAGAAAGGAAGAGCCGTTCATTATTGTTTATAGCATCCGTTACGACATCACGAATGCATGGCTTCAGTTCATCGTCGGGATATCTGGAGTATGAAATCAGCTTCAACATCCCCGGCATATCAATCTACTCCGTTTAAGAGTGGGAGGACTTACCCGAAGTAATTTAGTATAGGCTGCTTGGGAGGATAATACTTCGACGATGGGTCAGCCAAAGTTTCCTTCACGATGAAATTCGAAAATCCAAGCTCCTTGTTTAGTTTGTCTTGTCTGTCATACGAATCTGTCGACGCCTGTATGAATATGGACTTCCACTTTCTTTTCTTAACACTGGGGCGTTCCCCAGCTGTTTGATTAACCTTTCTCCCCTCGACTCCGTGCTGAGAGAATCTGTTTTTGGCCTGATTAAACAGGTTGAGAATATGAGGAACGCAAGGCTGGTATACGTTGGTGGTAACTTCTTCTAGGAAATCAACTGGCAAGGGATATACTCCGCAATGACTGCCCAGGAAGCTTTTGGCCGATAATGTGCTTCCAGTCATGGCGCCCATTATGTTTATGCCGCCCATTCCCGTGGCTGCTGAATCTTTCCATATACCATCCGGTAAGCCAAAGGCGGGTCGGTTGCCCTTGGTTTGGTTCCAGAAGCCCTCGCCGGTAATCTGATGGGCGACGGGTGTCAGCTGAGAGAGTAAGTTGTTTTTCTCCTCCCACTCATCCCTATCGTTCGATTCAAGAATGGACCGGTGAAGAAACGACCCTTCTCGCATGGGGAACAGGTCTTTGCGGGCACTCTCCATGGTGACCAGCACCACATGCGAAATAAGGACAGATTCGTCATTGAAAACTTTCTGCAGGCGTTTGTGAACTCCGAGATCTAGGTTTGTAATACGCATAGGGTCCGCAACGGGGTTATAGAAGTTGGGGGCTTCGTTGTCGCCGGAGCATCCGTGCAGGCCGGATGTGGAGTTTGTATCGGCAGTTTGAGAAATATTGGCCCAGCGATGGAACCCATCAGGGAGAGTATCCGTAACCCACTCTGGACGTCGATTGCGGTATCTTTTGACCATGAAGTTGTCATCCCCTGGCGCCCAGCCCTTGAAATTACCCTTCGGCTTTTCCCAGTGCTCCGATGAGGTGAGATTGGACAGTGGAAAGGCCTTTGTGTGGGAATGGCGAGATGAACATCCGTGCCGGTGTGAATGGTGTCCGTGCCGGTGTGAGAACATTCGAAGCATGGCCACGGGGAGGGTCGTCGACATGAAACCGTACGGCGTTGATGGCCGGACGAGCCGCAAAACGAGCAGTGATGCGAGCATGATCATCAAGCACATGGGCCTGACTCGGATACCCCCCTTCTGTGGCTGATCTCGCTGATTTCGCACTGTTGGCAGCATCATCTCCCACTTTGGGCCTGTGAGCATCCTCCATACTGCGGACATCCAGTATCCGACCTTGTTGTAGAGGAACGGCGACGAGACCCAGCTCAAGAACGAAAGAATCATCCCCGAAACAGACACTTGAAGCAGCCCACTCAACATTATCCGTATAGCGGCTGGATCGGAGGCGACATTGCCGGCATTGTCCCACTGCATCTCAGTTCCAGTGACATAGTAGAAACCAAGCTGTGAGGATGCAGCAAAGAATGTGACAGCCCTATAAACAGTAAGTTAGCAAGCGCCCAAAGGAAGCATATATTTATATTCTTATAAAAGTGAAGACGTACGAGAGAAAGCTCCCCACGGCCAGGCCTATAGCTGGCCATATACCGCTGCTCCCACCATGGAGTAGAACCCGGCCAAGGAGTGCAACCAGTGCATCTGAGATGAACAGCGTTGGAAAGAAGACGATGAAATGTAGTGGCGGAACGGAGCGGGCGAATTGCAGCAGATGTAGGCCCTTTGCAGTTATGAGCGAAACGACGAGCAGCGAGTAGAGGAAGGCACGCGATGGACGAAACGATGGGAAATTCATAGTAAGTGAACGATGGTTGCGGGCAGCCTGCCCATCCTATACACTAAGATACGCCAAAAACGGGAGCTAGGAGAATATTGAAGAGTAGCGGAGGAAGGAGATGAAAGGGGAGGAAGCACAGAAACAAAGACACCTATGTCGACCAATGTTGAGAAAGGAGAATCAGGAGGAAGAAGAGGGCAGAGAAAGCGTTAAAAGCCAATGACGACCATCCGAGCCGAATTCTCACTTTTCTGGGCGGCGAGTGACTTGCGCCAGACGAAGAAGTGGGAGTGGAAGTTCTATTATGGAGTCACTACCAGCTCCACCAGACAATCTCAGACACAGCGTCCTTCCCTACGGCGGGCTCCGGCTAAGTTGCGCTGCCTCCGCCCTTCTCTGTCAGCACGCATCTATTATAAGCAGCTTTGTCTAGCATCCTACATACCCAGAGGTTGTGTGTTGTACTCCGTGCGTAAATCTAAACGGCGCTACAGGGAAGTATATACAAGTTATACAAGTTGGGAGGTTGGCTTCCTTCGAAGCACGCGTCCCATTTCCCGATCTGGTTAGCGTGCGAATAAGGTCGGCGGCCTTGGCATGTTTAAAATCTTTATTTCTTCCTCCAGCTATTACAATATATAGGATGGGGAGATACAGGATGCAAGGCAATACTGGATGCAGACGCCGTTCTGTCGGCTCTATTTTCGAGGCTGTTGCGGCTGTGGTGAGGTGAGAGGTGTTGCTTGTTGTCTCAAAGGGCAAGCGAGGGTACGAGGCACCGCCGGGTCCAGAGTAGCGGAGAAGGAATGACCAGGGCTCCCTGCACCAACGCGAAGCCAGGCCAACTATTTTATTCCCCGACTCACGAGGCCCCAAAGGTAGGTAAAAAAATGGGTGCCCTCAGCCCACGGTAAGCCCGATTAGCGGGAAGCGGGATGCCGCGGGGGGCAGCATTGAGTTGCTTAAAAAGCCACCAAGGGGGATCGGCCAGCAGGTTCTTGGTCGTGTTGCGAACCGATCATCGCATCGACGCATCCTTTGGCTGATACGATGAAGAAATAGGCGCCGCCATTGTGGGGGGCTGCCCGTAGCCTGAGATTACATACATATATATAGTAGCATCGTTGTGGAGCGGCCGATGAGACATGTCCACACGTCCAAGGCTTGTTCGCCTCACCTACGACACTGTTAAAAGGGCACTGCTATACTCCGTCAAAGCAATGGGTAAAAAGACACGGTTGCTTGCCTGGCATATATCGCCAGTCTCCTTTTCTTCCCCCCTGTACGACTCGAATGCGTAATCGGCTGACATTACATGGACTTTGTCATTATGGCGGTTACATACTTTTGACCCTTGTCGCAGCCTGACAAAGGCTTATGAGAAAATTGGAGTCTTTGCTGTTAAGATGGTCGCGATATTTTACTCTATATCGGTTGAGATGCCACCGACCCACACCACTCCCGTGCTGGCAGTTCGAGGTGCATCGTACGGGGCTGAGGTGCGGGTTTCACTCCATGTTGTGCAATGACGAACTTCTGATTATGAGAGGCTGCTGAATGGAAAACGTTCTTATTCAGATTCTCTCCTGATTATGTATTGATTTTCGTTATTTATTTGTTTGGCTCTACTTTCTTTTCTTTTTGTAGATGCAGCGGAGACCCTTGTCACCTCCATACCAATGACATTATTCTCGAAACTCCCTATCTGCTGACATTAATTCGTGACTCAGGGCCGATATATACTCCAGTCCCCAGCTTACAATGACTTTCGCAGGGTCTCGATCTGCTTGAGAACAGCAGACTTGCTGGTCCCGCCAATCGCGGACTTGAGCTCAACAGATCGCTCATAGTTGAACACCTCGAGGACATCGTCGCCAATTCGCTCGTCGACACCCTTGAACTGAGCAAGCGTCAACTTATCCATCGGGATATTCTCCTTCTCCGCCAACGCAACGGCACGGCCAGAGATGTGATGGGTTTCTCGGAATGGAACACCCTTTCGAACCAGGTATTCGGCAAGGTCGGTTGCGAGCATGTCGGGACTTAGGGCCGCGAGCATCTTCTCGGGGAAGACGGTGAGGGTCGCGAGGACACGGGCGGCGATGAGCACGCTGTCCTTGACGGTCTTCATGCTTTCGATCATCGGCTGGACACTCTCTTGCAGGTCCTTGTTGTAGGTGGATGGAATTCCTTTGATGGTCATCGTCAAGCCGGCCATGGCGCCGAATAGACGTGCAGACTTGCCACGGAGCAGTTCGAGGGAGTCACCTAGATACCAATTAGTACATATATCGATGGCGTTCGATGAAGGAGATCCTTACAGTTCTTCTTCTGTGGCATCAGCGAGCTACCAGTGGTATATGCGTCGGATAGTCTAACGAATCCAAACTCTGTCGTGCTGTAAATGATCAAATCCTCACTCCAGCGAGACATGTGCAGCATCAAAGTCGACGCCCACTGTAGTGCTTCTAGGATGAAATCACGATCTCCCACTCCCGCCATGCTGTTCTGAATCAACCCCTCGAATCCTAGTTCTTCTGCCATGGCGACTCTGTCAATTCCAAAGGCGTTTCCGGCAAGGGCACCGCACCCAAGTGGGCTCTTGTTGACGTGTTTTATCACCTCACGGAGACGTTCGAGGTCACCGAGGAACGCAGATCCGTAGCTGAGCATCCAGTGGCTCCATCGCACGGGCTAGAAAGATGACAGTTAGATCCAAGTAGGCAGCACGTATTGTTATGCGACTGGGTTGTCTCATACCTGTCCACGCTGAAGATGGGTGTATCCTGGCATTAAATAATCAATGTCTAGGGCTGCACGGTCCGTGAGAATGGTGAGTAGCTCAACGAGGAACTTCTCAGCTTCACGGAGCTCATCTCGGAGCCACATTCGCAGGTCAGTCGCAACCTGGTCATTTCGGCTTCGGCCACTGCAAACTGCACATTAGCCTTGAACCCATCTCGAAGATATATATACGTAAAAAGAGCGGTGTCGTACGTGTGAAGCTTCCCCGCAATGTCCTTTCCGATAATCTCGCCCAACCGACGCTCGTTGGCAGTGTGAATATCCTCATCTATACCATGCTGGATAACGAATTTGCCATCCTTCCACTCTTGAAGCACCTGAGTCAATCCCTTTTCGATCGCAGCGAACTCCTCCTTGGTAAGAATGCCGGTTCCAACGTTGGCGCGGGCAAAGGCGATTGATCCCTTGATATCCTGGGCATAGAACACCTTGTCGAAGTTAATTGACTCGTTATACGTGACCATCAACGGATCGAGCTCGCCTATATAAAGAAGACGGGCATTAGTATCACAGAGAGTAGATGTAGGAGCTCATGCGGGGAGATATGTGTTTTACCGGAGAATCTGCCACCCCAGAGCTTGGTTGCTTTCTGTGCTTCTGCCATTTTTACGGTGATATGAGGGTCAATTGATCGTTGAATTGGATTTCCAGAGCCTGTGCAGCCTGATTCTTCTTTATATCTGCTCGTTGCTTGTCTCGATGGAGGGACGCCCTTCTGATGACTTGGCTCCACCACGTGAAGTACGCCCAAAAAACTGTCTGCACTATTCTCATTGGCGCTAAATGCGAGTTTTGGTGCATCTCAGGCATATTAGGTAATTAGAAGGGCCTTTATCAGCTACGATGTCTAGCTAGCTCATGCGATTTGAGACCGGGTCACGCGAGGGATCTGGGGGAATGGGAATGGATGGGGAGAAAGATGGAGATTGAAGGGCGTGTATAGAAAGCAGTTCAAAAGGCGTAATTCTCATTTGTATGTATGTATAACGTCATCTAAAGAGCAAAGATATTGTAAGGGTATCTACGTCTCACAGCTTGACCTGGCCGGCATTCAGCTTCTCCCAATCCTTCTTCTCGAATGGCACATACGTCTTCCCTCTTAGCCAGTAAAGACGGTCTCTGCTCTTATTGCTCTCTAGAACATTGGGATCCACGCCCTCTGCGCGCAGCACAGTCTTTTGCTGCTTGTTGTTTCCCGTAATTTCTAGCACGCGAGTTACACGGAGAAACAATGGGGTTGCGTACTTGGGCAGGTTCTTGGTGACATGCTCGCCCAGCGACGAGAGAAAGGCTGCAGATGGCTCTAACTTTTCGGCATCGGGCTCAACTCCATTCATGACCAGGGCAGCACAGCCAGCGCGGCCGTCGTGATGGGGCAGCAGGACTCCATACACATTCGTCTCATAGACCTCAGGGTGAGACCCCAGGACTTCAGCAACTTCGTTAGTCGAGACGTTCTCTCCACGCCATCTGAACGTGTCGCCAATGCGATCAGAGAAGAACCATCGCCCTTCGGGATCGTAGCGAATAACATCGCCGGTGCGGAACCAAGCGTCGCCTTTCTTGAGAACGTCACGCAGGATTTTGGTATCGCTGGCGCCGGGGTTGTTGAAGTATCCCTGGAACTTTTCCTTGATATTCTGCGCATCTAGAGCATAGAGGAGCTCTCCAGGCTCGCCTCTCGGCATCCTTTTGCACAGTCCGGTCTTTGGATCACGCCAGGGCAACTCCGTGTCATGGTCCAGCTTGACGATAGCGGCAGAGCTGCCGAGGATCAAATCAGCTATTGCGCCCGATCGGCCAATGGCACCAGCGCTGAAGCTGTTGGATGACAGGTTCCATGCTCCCGAGGTTGATTCCGTCGCGGAGTAAAGCTCTCCTATGGTTGCGATTCCATATCGCTCCTTGACCCGGTCCCAGACATCCGGCCGTAGCCCATTTCCAAATGCCAGTCGCACGTTATGCTTCTTGTCAAGATCTTCACCCGTGTGAGGGTCCCGTTTGACTGGAGCTGCTAGGAGGTAGCGCATGGTCTCTCCAACATATTGCACGATGGTGGCGTTGTTGTTTCGCACATCATCCCAGAAACCCGAGGCAGAGAACTTGTGGCCAATGGCAAGACTAGTTCCGCTGGCTAAGCAGCCAACGAAGCCAAGGACGGCAGCCGTGGAATGATAGAGTGGCATACACTAGTTCAGATGTCAGTGGTCTATATCAAGAGAAAGATGATATTTTAATCACCGCAAGAAAGAACAACTTCGAACTTACCGTGTAAACACGATCGGTTTTCCTCAGTCCAAGCCAGTTGGAAACAAATGTTCCGGCCAGTAGAAGCTTGCCCCAAGAGATGATAGCCGCCTTGGGTAGGCCTGTGGTACCGCTGGTATAGATGAGAATACCTGGATCAGCTCGTTCTTGATTTTGTCGATCCGCATCGGGAGCTCTCCAGGGTTCTCGTCGTAGTATCTCGGCCTGCAAGCTCTCGTCATGGAATACAACCTTAACAGCACCGCCTTTCTCTCTGAAATCAAGAGCTCCCAGTTTTTCAACTAGCTCCGGAGGAACGGCGGCCCTGACCTCATCATCGACCAGGAACAGTCTCGCGGTAGACACCTTGACGCAGTGAGTTAATGGGGCGGCCGTCAGATTATAATTGATAAAGGCCGGAAGTGCGCCAACGCTCCATAGCCCCATCCAGATGAATATGAATGTTGCGGAATTCATAAAATCTATCGCGACGACCTCTCCCGGCTTGACGTTATGGGTGTTCCTGAACCAGTTCCCATAGCGAAGGGCCGTGTCGTAGGTCTGCCTGTACGTCCATTCCTTGCCCTGATATACCAAGAAGACCTCGTGCGCCTTCTTCGGGTTCAAGGCAAACTCCTCCAGCAGGTAAAAGTGATTCCACTTCCTGCTTCTGTCTCGAAGAGCTCCTCGTATGACCGCCCTCGCATATGAAGATATGATGCCTAGATCGTACGATATCCCCAGTTTCGCGTTCAGGTAGGCAAGCGTCGCGACAGCAGCTGGGGCCGCAAGTGACAGTGGAACATCCGGCAGGTCGGGCAGCCCTTTTTCAAAAAAAAACACATTGCGTTAGTTAAAAGGGTTAACAGGTAGAAGTAGCAGCTGCAATCCTACCTGCCATGGAGGCCATGCTGCCTATCTTATCGAGAATGCTCATGGCTGGAAGATGAGACGAAAAAAGTAGTCTTGCGATCAAATCAAAACGAAGCTCACGCGGAAATCACCACCTTTCGCAAGTCATAACAGTGCCTGTAATCTAGAACGGCCCTCCCCAGTGAATTTTTGCTCCCAGCAGTATGCCAAAGTCCGCCGTGCAGTGCAATTCATGATGCGATCGAAGGGCTCCATGTACGGTATATGGGGGAAACTGGAGAGCGAAGGGGGTGGATCGTCGTATGGCGCGTGAAAGTCGATGCCTCGGCACGTTCGCGCCTCCACCGCCGGTCGTCCATCGTCCATCGCATCTTTCCTATGATCTGGCAGCGTTCGCGCCAGACAGCTCGGCTTCATCTTTGGCATCCTCGCCATGGCCTCCAGACGTCCAGCATGAGGGAGACATGTGATGGGATGCCGATACGAGTGCCCAGCGAGGGGCCAGCACGGCGTCCAGGTCGATATCAACTGAAGCTGCTTGGACGAGCAGGAAGTGAACCGTCGCTCTTCCTGTCGCGATATCTATATCTTCTGTGAGACGGAACGATCCTGATGCTCCCCGTACTTCGTGTTATATGCCATCCCGAGCCACGGAGGAACAGCTGGACTCTGGGGAACTCCAACGCCCCCGGACAGCAGCCGGATCCTGCGCCTTGTCCTCTGGATCAATTCCTTAGCTCCGGGAGCTGAGTTTCGCCAATATCTAGTCCCTGTCGCGCCTTTGCATTATTCCGCACTCTTAATCTTTATTTGAATGACGGTGCTATAGTGGCACAGCTCGAGACATCACGACGGAGGACGCCGTACCTCCAGAGAATAGGAGATCTACGGAAAACCAATAAAAGGACTGATATTGCTACACCCGTTTCTAGACACGTCTCGAACGGCCAGAGTAATTCCACAGCTGAGATGAAACAAGCTGGAGCAGTGGAGAATAGTTTATCCCTGTCTTTTGGTAGCGAGATTTGAGCAAGCCGTGCATTCGTCATATTCAGAATTCCCAACGGATGATATGACCCATCGAATATGTGAACGAGGTTAATTACGGATGAAACAGAGGATCATATTTGAATATATTCATGTGAATTGAAAAATTGAATTGAAGTTGGCTATGTACAAAATCCCTTGCCTGTCAAACTATGTACATCAAAAGGCAGAGAGGCGGAGGGGAAGAGAAAGGGGTAATGCATTTAGCAGCCTGGGCCGGCGTCGAAGCTGTTGACGCGCTTGGATCCATGCTTAGCATTGCTTCCGAGACCACGCTTGGCGAAGGCCTTCATGAGAGCACACTTGTTCTGTCCCTGGGTGAGAGCTTGATCGGCATCGATGATAGCGTCACGGGCTTGCATGAAGTTGGGGTTGCATGGCATGAGGGTCATTCCGTCGAGGACGAGCTTCATGGCGAGGTTGCGGCCATCAGATGGGACACCGTTGACCATCTTTGGCATGATGTTCTGGTTCATGCCGTGCTCATCGATCAAGTTCCACAGGACGTCGTAGAGGATGGTGGCCCAGACGGTACCGATGCCGTGGACTTCGCTCATTCCCTGCACATCAGCATAGGTGTAGGGGTTGGTCTGCATGTTGGTAGAGTATGGGTATTCACGGATACCGCCCTTCTGGTTGGCAGCCCACTCGCCCATGGTGTAGTCAGTGTCGTGAGTGTCTCCCTGCTTCAGACGGATGGCAGTGGCATAGAAGTCACCCCATCCCTCACCCATACCACCGGCCTCAAGGTCGTTCAAGCAGTTGGAGTTGGCTGGGCCACCACAGAGACGGTTGGAAAGACCGTGGGCGTACTCGTGGATGACAATACCGGCCTCGAGATCACCGTCACGGTTTGGCTGAGCGGTGGTCCAGGTGTACATTCTCATACGGCCGTTCTGGCCATCTGGGGGAGTGGCGAAGTTAGCGTTGTTGGTACCGGAGCCGTCCTGGGCGTTGCAGATGGCGAAGTCCTCGCCGGCACCACCCTTGTCACCGTTGTTGGCCTGGAAGTTACCAGCCTCCTCAGTGAAACCGAGAGCGTAGAGGACATCGTGGAAGGTGTTGGTGGTGTAGAACAATTGGGTGATGGCGAAGTCCTTGTAGTCCTCTGGGCTCATCTGCTCACTGTAGTCGTAGACGAAGCTGAGTTCGGGGCTGTCGGGGCGGTAGTTGTTCTCCCACTGCTCACCACCGCTTGGGTTGTCCTGAGCGGCGATGTTGTTTCCGCGGGTGACGGTGTAGTCCATCTGGCCGTCTCCGTGCCAGGTGAATGGAGAGCCGGAGCCGGTGGTGTTCCATGGGTCCTTGATCATGGAGGGCTGACCCTCAGTTGGGTCGTTGAGACCCCAGGCGAAGACCTTGTAGTCGGCGGAAGCAACGTAGTCGACAACGTTGTGGACCTTCTCGGACTCCTTGGAGTCGACGTAAGAGAGGAGCCAGTTGTCACCGACATCGGTCTCGACTCTCCAGGTGAGGTGAAGCTTGCCATCCTTCTGGATGTAGACAAGCTTGGCCATTGGCTCAGAAAGAGCACCGGAAGTACCCTCGAACTTGAAGGACTCGGTTCCGTCCATTGGCATAGCCTTAGCGCTCTCTGGCTTGACTGGGAGCTTCAAGGTCTTGATAGCTCCGTGGAGAGCCTTGACGGGGTCAGAGAAGTCACGCTTGACCATTGGGTTGGTCTTTGGGATCTCTCCCTCGAAGAAGGAGTTTCCGAAGGTGAAGACCTTGCCATCACGTCCAATCTATAAAGATGAGTAAGCTGATGTTCGTATTGTAAAGACTTGAGTATAACTTACGTTGACGTTGAAGTCGGCGTTGTCGATGTCGAGGCCGTGGGCGGTCTGCTTGAAGTGGACGTGACCGATTCCGTTGGTGCCAATGTAGTGGTCCTTGACGGTGCGGAAGGTCATGTTGGGGAAAGTGCTCTTGACCAGCTTGGTGGCAGTGGAGACGTAGTCATCATCCTTGGAGTAGGTGAAGGCGTGGGTCATCTGGGAAGTGGTCTTGTGCTCAGAGTACTTGGCTGCGGAGGTGAATCGATATGCGTTGACATCGATACCGCGTGGGCTGAGAGCAGATTGTGGGCGAGCTGGGTGAGCAAATACGCCCAATGGCAAGGCTGCCGCGAGCCCGGCGAACAAAAGTCCGTGCATGTTGATGTCTGTCTTGAGAGAATACCGGCTTCACTGAAGGACAAACAGGAGAGAGAGAAAGAGAGTGAGGATGTGGATGGTGTGGAGGAGTTGGGCTGTTGTTCGAATGAAGACTCTGCTTGATTCTTTCTGTGTACCTTCATGGACATCTTCAAGTCTTATATAGAACTGTTGCCCCCCTTGCCAATTCCAAAAGTCTTATCATTCTTGCCGTGCCGGGTCTCCATCTCCCTGCTCGTGTGCAAGGGGGGGGAGGGTGGTCCTGAGGTAACTCATCCCATTCCTTCATGCTTCGCCGTAATACCCATGTGAGGCCAACCAGCATGCAGGCATGCAAGCATACAAGGCTCTCACCCGGCCCAGAGAGCTTGAAAATGCGCAGGTCTGGCGGCTGATTGGGATAGGTCCCCGCTCATCTCGGTCCGTGTCAAACCTCATCTTATCAGAGGAGGGGAGTAGGAGTGAGTACGGAGCATAACCTGCCCTGCTCGCCAAGCAGGGAGATATTATACGGGGTTTTCGGCGCGCTAACAAGTAACGTAGCTTCAGCCTGTCGATCGTTCTGGGTCGGTCATGCCGAGGCAATCGTACTCCCACACTCGATTGGCATATAGGGCGTCATCAAACATCAGGCCCGGCTCCGTTTGCTCCATAGGAGATGATGTTAATTAGGTCTTCCAGAAGGCTCATAGGTTCGCCAGTTGCGGTCATCAGGTCCTGTCTTCGCCTCCGCTATACGGCACATTTTGCCCACTGGGGAGGTGTCATCGGAGGTCCTGGTCAGGTCACTCTTGGACGCAGCGTAGATCACGGCCGGACGAGAAGACGATGACCTTTCAATACGGCTGGGCTCGGACGAGAGCATGAGGTTCATCCATATCAGCATCATCCTTCATCGACGTGTTGGAGATGCGATCAAAGAGGAGATGTTGATGGGATGATCAGTCTCAATCGCCTGCCCGTTCTGCGCTGGCATCCCGCTCCACGAAGCATGCTAGTGTTTGAGACAAGAAAGCCGGTGATAAGCTTGCATGGTACCTGAAAGCTTAGGGACTGAGCAGAACTCGCGAAGTTCTCTCTGTCGTGTCGCAGGTCGCAGGTCGCAGGTTGATGGGCGTGTAGATCTGACGGAGACGACGCCTGGGATGGTAACCAAGTGCGTTTGGCCTTGCCTTTAGCGCCCAAACCGGTCGAACCTTGGCCTCCGTCACCTTCCCCTGACATATAACCACCCTTGTCCATAGGAGAGATACGTACGCTGTCTAGGATCTCCAGCTGTTGGATGGATGTTCAGGAACAGCGCTCGCCCTGATCTACGAACCCTTCTAGAATCTCCATCTCTACGGCCCGCATCTACGCTACTCGCTCAGCTCTGGTAACATCAACATCAACATCAATATCAACATGACCAAGAACATCAACATGAATGACCAAGATGAGCTCGCATGTTCTGTGGGGAAGGCGGGGTATGAACATCTATCCAGGGAGCCAGGTCGTTCGTGGTAAACGCTCTGGGGAGATATTATATCCATATTATACGTGAGTTAAGACGCACGTCAGGATGCATCATGCACCGCTAACTTTCTACCGTCGTATCCCGGCTGGGCATATACATGCTCTCCACAGAGATAGAAGATAGGAAGAAGATAGGGATACACTTCTAGAAATAAGCGATAGAAGCTTTGCTCCTATACCGGGAGTGAAATGCTCTCGTTCCGGCTGCAACCCTATCTATAGATGGTCTACGTCACCTAAGTCATCTGCTATCATATAATATATGCATCTCCTGCTTCTCCTGATTCTCCGTTTTAGCAGACGGATATTTGGCAGGGTCGCGGAGCTATAGGCACAACGTACTGCTGAGATGGAGTAAAAGTCCGGTGGTCGGTGCTATTACCATGGCTCCCAGGTCTCGCATGGATACCCCCTTAACCCACTTTCTCTCCGGTTTAAAATGATTTCCGAACCCCAGACTGCTTGGCTTCCCCTGCCAATGCCCTGCCAGCACCGCAGGCATGTGTTGGGTGGGTTTTATCCCGCATGGAGTGTCCATCCCTTCGTCAAGGCCTCACATTCCTAAAGAGGGGATCGTCTGAGCATCATCTTCGACTGAAAATAGAAGGCCGAAGTAGTATCTGCCCCAGGTTAAGCATTCGGAAACTACCGGCTTTTGCTTGGAATCCGGGGAGAGCAGTTCATTCTTCAGTCCTTCCATGCTGGCCGGGAGACTCAAGCATTCACGAACGCCGTCCGCTCGCCCGAAGACGAAGGGTGAAAAAAAAAACACCCCCAGAATAAGGTATCCTTGGCCACCCGCCTCGGCATGCTTGAAACTTGCTTGGGAGATGCGATGGTTCAGTCTCGACGACGCCACTTAACGTCTGCTTCCTGGTTGATATTATTAAAGGCTGGTGGTTGGAATCCAAGATGAGGGACCCTAACGTGGCGATTATATTGCAGGCAGCAAAGGACGGAGTCGTAGGGATGAGATGAAGCAGTATCAAGAGCGCCGAGAAGAGTATCACTCGGCAGAGTTGCTTTACATCCGTCTCAACTCACACCCATATCCTTGATTCCTCGCGCCTCCCTCCTTGGCATCGGATGCCCTTGCAACAACGGTCAGCCCGCCGCTTCAACTCTTAAAAATAGCCGCAAGTTATACTCTCGTGTCGCTTACTTGGGTGGCTGCTAATGTTCCGTTCAGCCGCATTATCACGACGTTCACTCTTGCCTCCAACCAACGCTAGGAGGAGGTGCGTGCTATGAAAGGCAGCCTAGCAGAATGGCATCTATTTCCTCACGTTGAGAAGGCTTGCAAACTTGTCCAGTTGTCAGCTGTCATGAGTGCCGATCAGTGCTGCTAAGCCCCCGTAGCAATGCACATCAATGGAGGCTAGATATTATTCTAGAAATCGATCGACAAACCCCAATTCCTTCTGAACAGGAACGATGTGGGTGTTCCTCCGCATCGTATTGCTATTCTCTGCATCGCTGGTCCACTGTCTCTCCCGCGGCCAACCACGCTGCTTCGGTCGGAGTTACATATTATGACTCGTGAAGAACATATGTATATGCGAGTGATGATCGCCAAAGTCACACTTGCACTATACATGTACGTCTCAGATAACTGCCTGGGAGTATAAAAGTTAAACGGATTCTCCCCCGCATCCTTATCTGCGATGGAAAGTTCTTCATCCTTGGACGGAGAGGGCGTTTGGACTCTCACATTCCGCAATCCGTAATAATCGCGCCATTCTTGGAAGCGAGAAGCTTCTCGGCAGATGGTACGGAGTATAAACTACGCGAAAAGAATGAAAAAAAATGCTTAAACCACCAAGAGCCCTTGGAATTTCCGATGTCTAAAAGTGGAACTATAGTTCGACGGATATGATTAAACATGGGCGACCAGAAGAAACCCGCCCGGCCCAGTTATCGTATCGCAAGCTTTCGTCCGGCCAACGGGATATTCTCATACTCCTCTTCCATGAATTCCTTCAACAGGTCCAAGCCAGCTTCGAACTCTTTGGCGTCAATCGCATACCCAACACGAACATAGCCCGTATACTCGCCGGGGCCAAAGCACTGCGCGCCAGGAACCAGCAGCACGCCTTTCTTCTGCAGTAACTGAGCGCAGAACTCAAGGTCATCCACAGGCTTACCCATCTTTGCGAACTTGACGAATGCAACGCTGCTAGCAACTGGCTTTACCCACTCGCATGCCCACTTGTACTTTTCTATGAAGGATACGAGGAGGGCAAGATTCTGTCGCGCGAGGTCTGTGTTGCGCTTTAACAGAGCGTGCAAGCAACTACCATCCAAAGCATATGCGGCGACTGCTTCGTCAAGCTGGCTAACGGAAATAGTAGTGTATGAACGCAGTTTTGTGCACTGGTCGATAAGTTTCTTGTTGCGAGATGCGATCCAGCCAACGCGGATTCCAGGTAAGGAATACACTTTCGACATCGAGCCGGTTACTATCACATCGTCGTACCCGAGAGATAGAACAGAGGGTGGGAACTCTTCATCTCCAGGGTGGACGGAGTGGAAGAGAGGCCTGAAGATTTCATTGCTAAAGACAACGATCGAATGTTCCCTGGCGATAGCTATAATTTCCTTTAGGGTGGTGCGAGGAATGATTGCACCCGTGGGATTTTGAGGGTTGCTACAGGAGGTATAAGCGAGATCTCATTTCCACCAAGTATAAATATATTAAAAAGTACTCACTTTAGCACGATCATCTTTGTATTTGGTTTAATGAGGCCCTTTAGCTCCTCAACATCAAGCTTCCACTTGTCGTCTTCCTTAGCTTTCCATAGAGTGACATCGGCCCCGAGTGACTGGGGGACCGAATACAGCAGCTGGTAGGTAGGATAATGAACAATTACATGATCATCCGGCTTGCACAGGGCCTGGAAAACCAAGTAGTTGGCCAGAGATGCACCGCTGGTAATAGTAACATTCTCGATTGGCAGTGGAACAGGCGTCTTGACCGAATAAAGGCCAGCGAGCGTTGAACGCAGCGCCGTCGAACCCGCCATTTCGCCATATCCAAGACATCTAGATAGGACCTGGGTGGACAGAGGGCCTTCGTTCGACTCCGACTTATCTTCAGATAGAGCCGTTAGATCCTGTATCGAGATGATTTTGGCACATGAGCTGGAGAGGTCATATTTTGCTTCTGCAGATTTACTATCAATCCACTAGGTATTGCATGCTGTGTTAGTTGGATTTCTCCGTCTACTGCTGGGTAGAGACATACTCGTTCCATGGCAAGGTACTCGATTTGAGCCATATTGAATATCCTCCAGGCGAATAGGAACCGGTGTTATGTTGGAAGTAGAGATACGAAGATGTGAATTTTGGGATGTTGCGAATTACAAATAAATATAAATTTACATTTTTCATCCCACCACGTCCAAATATTTAACCATTTCAGCCATAAGCCACAACCCATAAACATGTCGGTAGAAATAAAGCTACGGCTCTCGTATAGATAGACTCAGGACTAGCTGCTTCTTATGTCGATGATACGCTAACCATGCAGCAGATATATGCAGAATCGGGTGTATGAAGTACTATATGTAGAATCGGATGAAGTATGCTGATATCCATAGATCAGTTCACGCCTGTATATAGATATTATAAAATCTTTTAATATAGCCTTACTGGCCAATATATTATCAAGGGATATGCTAAAGACAGCCTTTTATATCTAATATTTACTACCTTATGTCGTCTCTAAGGCCATCGTAAGTCCTGACCATGTATCCATCCGTTGGTCGGATAAGGCTCGCTACCCTATGCTACCTTTACAGTAAGCCAGAGCTAGAAGTATAAGGCAGGTTAAGCGTTAGTAAATAAAAAGTAATAAAAAGTAATAAAAAGTAATAAAAAGTAACGAAATGTCTTTATGCAAAGAATAACTCAAAAGATACGGTTCAGGGCTTAATCTCTATCTTCAAATTGGCCTCACATAGTCTACGGTGAGATCGTCTACGAGAGATACTTTATATCCTGGACACTCATACTCACTGACTGAAGTAGAGTCGTCGATATAACTATTTGGTAGGACTGTAACGGCCTTGGCCCGGAAGAACGTCACCGCGATGCGCCTCGGCGAGCTGCAACCTCAACGGACCAACCTCCGCATTCTCTCCACCATCACCATCTTCACCAACGTCACCGTCGCCCTTCTCATCGGGCCCGCTTGATACACCATACACATATTCTGCAGGCCTGTTACAGCTCTGCCTCTCCAGGGACGCATCCCTGACGCCGCGCGCCTCTCTCAAACCGCCGGATCATCTACGCCCGGAGCTAGGCAGACAGCTAAACGCCCTGGAGCCGACATCCAAAGAGCCATCACACTCGACAACCGTGGCTCTGGATATAGCCCATACTAGACCTTGATGCTATCCTAATCTCGAGCTGATCCCCGCGTGGCTGTCATCGCCATTCGTTTTCAGGCCGACAACACGTCCTACGCTCCTTGACCGCGACCGACACGATGGGGCCGTTTGCGCTCCTCGGCCTCCTCGCCCTTCTCCCTGCGCTACAGTCGACATGGCAGGTCAGTGGCTACGAGCTCAATAACAACACCTCAGAGAATTATATCTCCCGATCGGTCCCTTTCACTCTCCGTGACACCAGACCGCCAGAATGCCCTCCTTGCTTCAACTGCCAGCTCGATGCGTTCAAGTGCCACCAGTTTGGAAAATGCAATAAATTCAACGGCAAATGCGACTGTCCCCCAGGATTTGGCGGAGATGACTGTTCTGAGCCCTTGTGTGGTTCGCTGGCCGATGGACGGGACAGAACTCCTCGCAAGGGCCCGACCTGCCAGTGCAAGGATGGCTGGTCGGGAATCAACTGCAACATGTGCGAGACCAATGATGCCTGCAATGCCATGATGCCTGAAAAAGAAGGAGGAATCTGCTATAAGCACCATAACCAGGGAGAAACGATAGTTGAAAACTATCAGATGTGTGATGTCACCAACAGAAAGATTCGAGATATGCTCAAGGAACAAAAGCCGCAGGTGACTTTCTCGTGCAAAAAGGCGGACGAAACCTGCAACTTTCAATGTAAGTTGATAGATATCTACTCTGCCTGACAAACATACAATAATAGAGCTAACCACCACTTCCCTGTCTAGTCTGGGTCGATCAACTGGAGTCATTCTACTGCTCACTGGATAAATGCAAGTGGCAAATGGAAATAACGCCGAGCACGAATATAACGACGTATACGTGCGAGAATATTAAGTGCGGATGCGTTCCTGATCGAATGCTATGCGAGACGAAGGGCGTTAGTTTAGAGCCGTTGTTTGGGGAGCTTACAGGCCCGGCCAAGTTTACTTCAACGTCTACTCAAGGCGGCAGCTCTAGGGATGGTAGCACTTTTTCGGAACCAGTCATTGATAAAGTGATATCGGACATGTTTGGCGACAAATCTATTCTACTAGACTGTCGCTCCAGCGAGTGTTTATACAAGACGGGAGTGCCAGGCTACAAGCCTCCTGTGAAAGTTATCAACACCCCACTCATTGCCGGTGTTATCGCCGGGTGCTCGCTTTTCGTCGTCGGCGCTATCCTCCTCGTCTGGTACCTCTCGAGACGCAAGGTTTACAGTCAATATACTGCGCTCTCTGACGATTCTGACGATGAGGGCTCAAAGCTCATGGCAGACCATAAACCGGCGTCACTGCAATTTGAAAATATTGCGTATTATATTAATGGCCAGCAGATCCTTGGAGGTATCCGTGGCATTGCGCGCAATGGCCAAGTTACTGCGATAATGGGCGCGTCTGGCGCAGGAAAGACAACATTCCTAGACATCCTTGCCAAAAAGAACAAACGAGGCATCGTCCACGGCGATATCTATGTGAATGGTGAAAAGGTCAACGACAATGAGTACCGAAAGGTTGTTGGATTTGTTGACCAGGATGATACAATGCTGCCCACTCTAACGGTCCACGAAACTATCTTGAACAGTGCCTTGCTCCGTCTACCTCGGGATATGAGTGATGCAGCTAAGCAACAGCGGGCATACGAGGTTGAAAAGCAACTTGGTATCCATCATATCAAGGATCAACTCATTGGTTCCGAGGAGGGCAAAGGCCGCGGTATATCAGGCGGCGAGAAGAAGCGTGTCAGTATTGCATGCGAGTTGGTCACAAGTCCAAGTATATTGTTCCTTGATGAGCCAACTAGTGGTTTGGTAGGTCCCTCATTTCTGTCAAATTGAGCTCAACTTTTCTAACATGAGAATAGGACGCCTTCAATGCCTTCAATGTGGTCGAGTGCCTGGTCAACCTAGCTAAAACATACAACCGCACGGTGATCTTCACTATCCATCAACCTAGATCTAACATCGTTGCTCTATTCGACCAATTGATTCTGCTAGGAAAGGGGAAGACGGTCTTTTCAGGGCCATACTCGAGCTGCCAGTCTTACTTTGACAATATCGGATACTCTTGCCCCCCAGGATTCAACATCGCAGATTATCTCGTGGATTTAACAATGCACGCAAGCCAAACTCGTTCTACAGAGGAGCCGGCCGTAAATGTTGACGCCCATGATAGCAACTTCCGGACCGCTTCTAGTAGCTTGAGGGCTGTGAAGTCTGTTGCCAGCGCTTCCAATGCTAGCATCGACAACGGTAGCGCTGTTGAAAGTGTCCAGGAGTCGCTGCTAAGGCCAAAAGACAAACGACGTTCCTCTCTCAAGCAGCGTCAGGATAGACAACTTTACACTCGCAAGAGGACCTCCGGACTTGAATCCCCACCCGAACCGCAAACAGATAATGAAGATGGTCATGTTGTGAGCCTGGCTGAGCGTGCTCAGCAATGGCTGCCACTATCTAAACAACAAGGACATGTTCCCCCGCAAATTTTGGAAGACCCGGACCATCTACCTCCTATCGCATCTGGATATGCCACAGATCTCGACGTACTTGTTTCATACTACGCCAATTCAAACGTGGCTAACTCTATCCGTGAAGAAATATCCACTTCCGTTCAAGACGCACTCTCTGCGAACGGATTGACTGACCCGTCGCAACAACAGACTAATGATGGTACTGCTGGCCAGATGACCGGCTATGCGAGGGTTGGCTTACTCCGACAATTCGTTATCCTGTCAAACCGCACCTGGAAGAATCTTTACCGAAACCCGATGCTCATGCTCACCCATTACGCGATCGCCATCCTCCTTGCTGTTCTATCAGGGTACCTATTCTACGGCCTCACAGATGATATCAAGGGATTCCAGAATCGCCTTGGCTTGTTCTTCTTCCTTCTTGCGCTTTTCGGCTTCAGTACACTCACAAGTTTGACTGTCTTTTCCTCCGAACGGCTACTATTCGTGCGTGAGCGCGCTAATGGATATTATTCCCCCATCACCTACTTTACAGCCAAGGTTATGTTCGATATTATACCTCTACGACTAATTCCTCCTATCATAATGGGTGTTATCATTTACCCTATGGTGGGACTTATCCCAGACTGGCCGGAATTCTCGAAATTCATCCTCATCCTTGTTCTATTCAATCTTGCCGCCGCAGGCATCTGCTTGTTCATCGGCATCGTCTTCCGAGACCCAGGTGTCGCCAACTTAATTGGTAGCTTGGTGATGCTGTTCAGTCTTCTATTTGCTGGTCTACTACTCAACCATAATGCAATTCCCAAGTCAGCGCTGTGGTTGCAAACAGTAAGTCTTGATAACTTAATTCAAACCCCCTGTTGAAACGTGCCTTGCTGATTATTTATGCTAAATTAGCTATCCATTTTCCATTATGCCTTTGAGGGCCTCATCGTTAATGAGGTCACTTTCCTAACCCTCATTGACCACAAATATGGCCTTGATATCGAGGTCCCAGGCGCTTCAATCTTGAGTGCCTTTGGTTTCAACAACCTCGCCCTGTGGAACGATGTTATCGGACTGGGTGTTATCTCCGGTGTTTCAATCGTCGTCGCCTATGCAGCCATGCACTTCTTGCTTGTTGAGAAGAGATAGGAGACCGGCTCCTCCCTGGGTCTTATTATACATAGAGGAGAATACCATTTCGTTTGTTAAGACGTTTCGATTTATGTTTTTGGGATATCATTGTATAGCACGCCTCCTTCGTTTCGGCACCCATACTATATTTATATTGCCAGCGCACTCCACTTGCTTATATCAATCTTGCTCGGTTCCTATACTCTTGTCTTTCTAGGGACAAGTTGGTACTTGAAAGCAACTGCGGGGCTGTTTTTATGAGTTTCATAACCTGGTCCTTTGCGACTTTTTACACGATAGATACACGGACATACCCTTATTACTGTTTGTTAGAATAAATAATATCACCCTATCAATTGTATTTTCCTTCTGACCTGTTCATCCAAGTGAGAGTCTGATCAAGTTCTCCGTTCCTGAAGTACGTAGTCTATGTTCCCATATCTAATTTATAATCGACATATCCTGGGTTCATGATCCAGTAAATCATATGGTACATGCTCTAGCATGCAACGCGCCAACGAAGCAAACTGCGAAGGAAATAATACCGAAATCCCCCCTAAACCAGCATATAACGCCACTCACTGTTTCTTCTATATATAAAGTAAGGAGGGAAAACTAGCGCTACGCTAGTTGTAAGGAAGGTAGTCGAATATACCAAACGGATATAACGATGAATATATGAACCACGCCTGAACCAAAGAACGGTAATCCAGTCCATGCAGGTGAACCCAGGTTCAATCCCAAGTTGAACAATCCCGCCAAAAATGGACCACCGAGAAGCGTTCCAAACATAATGATAAGAGAAATAATGGAGTATAGCCTTGCACCATATTTTGGGTCGACAAAAGAAGAAACCAGGCTAAGGCATACCGCGTTGAAGCCACAGCCGAGTGTATAGATTGTCACTGCGCAAACCATGATGACGAATGTTGGGGAGAAGCCGATGGCAAAACTACCTATCGTGAGGAACACAACACTTATTTTGGAAAGCCATAAATCTTTCATGTTGCTGGATAAACCGAGAGTGTTTGAGAGGAAGCTGGACGAGATAGGTAGAACAAGCAATAGGAGAACGATGCTGACGCAGGCCATAAAGGAGTGAACGAAGCCGGCTTTCGATATGGTGGTGTCATACCGTGTCGATGCGTATAGCAATAGCAGATCGATCTGTTTTCGGCCCAGCGTTGAAAGAAGGAACGTGGAGAGGATGAGTAGGACAGTACGGTTGTTAAGAACAGATTTCGATTCTTTCCATGCTGTTGAAAAGAGGGTCCTTAACTTGGCTCCAAGGGAAGCGCGAGCGAACTTCCCGTGTACGTCGTGAGGATCATGCCCAGAGATGTTATCGTCCATAAATGCAGGTTCTGAATGATCAACGACAGGCCTCTCAATCTGTAAGGGAATGGTTTCCGGTAGCAGTAATATTAGAGGACAGCAGATGGTAAAAAACGCCGTCCCAAAGTAATAAGGTAGCCACGGGCCAAATTTCATCATCATAGCCGATCCAATAGACGGTGCAAGAAGTTGAGCGACCACGACAGTTAAGGATGTCTGAAAATAGACGGTCGACCTATATATCATGTGTTAGCTACTAGGTAAAATTCTAGCACAAGGTACTCGTGTAGGAAGTTTTCTAACCGATTCACTTCATCAACCACGTCGGCTATCATAGTCATAATCATCGCATTGGTCACACCTGGCCCACCACCTATGAATGCGAATATACTCCCAACCCAGATTGCTCGAAGGGGTATGTAACGATAGAACGTGCAGACCATCAAGGCCCATAAAACGCCCAATAGGATGCCGGCCATGGTCAATCGTAATACAAACCTGCGGCCATACCGAGGGTTATCGGCTAATTGGCCATAGGGAAGAAGGAGTAGGATACCTGTAGTTTAAAACGAGGCTAGATCAGCTACGGCTCGATGCCTAGAATGGATAACTGAGTAGAAAAAATGCCTATGACAAGGCGGGTAGAATAATTGAAAGGATCGGCCTGCATACTAGGAAGTGCGTCGAAACTCGCAGCCAACGCCTGTACATACGCTATCTCGCTTTGGACAGCTTTTATTTTGCATTCCGACTCTGGGATATCTTGCGGATATGGGAAGCGATCCGGATGGTGTTTATCGAAGTAGTTGCGACAGGTAATCACTTCAAAGATGCGGGTTTGCGGTATGAAATCGAAAAATGCGGCAAATTCTAGCGCGAATAAAACAATGATGCACAGGACGATGAATTTGGTTTGATTTATCTTCCTTCTCACAGTCACTGGCTCAGACGGGTTCGGTATCGGTTCATCGCCGACCTCCTCGTCTGACTGCAAGAGGGGATCATCCTGTTCTGTATTCATGACGTCTAGCTCCGCATCTTCCATCTTGCGTAGGCGATATATCCTGACGCTTCTGATTGAGCCGTACAGCGACGCAATGGACGAGTGAGGAGGGAATCCACGAGAAGACCGGTCCTCAGGCTGAAGCTGGGACGAGACCTATAAATCTGACGGAGGTACAGGTCGTACAGGCTAACCAGGGCGTGGATCCAGTTCAGACCATAGGTTCCTCAGCCTGAAGAAAACTCCCTCGAGCTCCCCATCGCGCAGCGAGGCAGCCGTATTGATATATAAATAGTCTGACGTATATAAGCCTTTTGCCCAATATTGGTCGGCCCATGCAGAAACTCTAAGACGAGATGTTTCCACCAGGCTATTTTTGCATCTATCAGCTTCCCTGCTTGGCGGGAAATGTCGAGAGAAGAGCGAATAGAGCGAATCCAAAGACGAGAGGGATCATCGAGGGCTTGTGGCGCCGTAGGATAGACGTCTCTGCCGCATCATCAGTGCAGGCGAAGTCTTCGTACTCTATATGTCCATAAATATGCCGTGGCTGTGCTATCAAGTCAACATCTCAACAAGTTGGCATCCGTATCGTATATTGCAGTAAAACCGCTTCCGTGTGCGCACAAAGGGAAACGTGCGTCCTCTCTAAAGCCATTCAAACCTCGAGGCTCTGTCAGAACAGAGCGTAAAAGGGTTGATCCTTGCTAGCGAGATAACTAGCTGGTTTTTGGTGTTTATATTTTTTTTTCGACGGGGAGAAATCTTGGGCGGAAGACGACGAAGCCCAATCGGGTAATTCCCACAACTTCAAGATCCCACGGAACAACAACACCGTCTGCGCAGTCCAACTCCAGCTTGTATCCCCCGAAGATCTGCCATCCAACAGTCGACTCTGCGCGCTTCTCGACCCGTCGACCACCGACCGACCGACCTTTCTTTTCTCCAACCTCACTGTCCGCATCCCGTAAGTCCAGCTCCAGCCTCCTTTCCGCCTGATCCCTTGCATCATCGACACTCGGCGACCGCCTGTTGATACGGCTTCTTCCGCACGATTTCCTAGCATAACCAGCCAGTCTAGCGGTCTCTAACTGTATCAGCAACAGCTTTATCTCTCAGCTGTCTCCATGATGTCCGGGGAAGCATGGCTATACCTCCTGGCGGTCCTCATCAATGCCGTCAACCTCTTCCTACAGGTCTTCTTCACGATCATGTATAGCGATCTGGAATGGTATGTACTCATATAACTCTTTCAGCACATGGGCTGAGGAAGAGTCTTGCAAGACTCTGTCAAACAGGCCTCATCGTGCCCTTGGAAATGTGCACTGGCTGACTCTATCTACTATTATAGCGACTATATCAACCCTATTGACCTGTGCAACCGCCTGAACGCCTATATCATTCCTGAAGCCGCCGTCCACGCCTTTATAACCTTCCTGTTCATCATCAACGGCTACTGGCTCACAATCGCATTCAACCTCCCCCTATTAGCATACAATGCAAAGAAGTATGTTCACACCCCGCGGTTAACTGCATATCCCGCCAACAGCTTTCATTATTTGTCGTTTGGCTATATGGGGGCATACAGGCTAACAAACTACCCTTCTCTTTGTTAGGATATTCGAAAACCAACATCTCCTCGATGCCACAGAAATTTTCCGAAAATTGAACGTTCATAAGAAGGTAGGGCCTCCAACTCACCATACTCCTAGCAATACCTGTTCTAACCCGTGGTTTGCAACCTTTCTAGGAATCCTTCATCAAACTCGGTTTCCACCTAGTCATGTTCTTTTTCTACCTCTACAGCATGATCGTTGCCCTCATCCGAGACGAAACTCATTGACTACGTGATAAGACAGCTCATGCCATGCAAAACGGTCGACCGCACAATTACAACTACTAGTTAAAATATTCAAAGCGCACATAACACCAGGGAGAGCGACGAGGGAATCACAACGAAGGCAGTTTATTGGTGGATTCTTTTTTTCTTGTTCTCACACGTCCCAACAAAATAAAATGGGATTTGAAACGCCTTTGTATTAAACACGATGTTCCTCTTTTTTTTATGATAATGCCCCCCACGAGTCCTAGTATGGAGTCTGAATCCTTGCTAGATTTGGTGGAGATGAGAAATGCGAGAACGATTCCCGATCCTCCGATATCCCCCCACCTTCCGTCTCATTATGAGCGGACCTCGAATATGGACGATCCTCCTCTTTGCCTACTTACACCCTCACTCGCTTGTAATGTTTAGTTTAACTGGGTCCATTGTTGCACCTTGCTTGGGGACTGATGCATGCGAAGGATTCAATATCTGGGAACAGGACCTTGGAGCAACGTTGTAATTATTTACTACCTGTTCCCCCCGTTTCCTGACATGTTTATAATTAAAAAAACTACTTTAGAGAGCTGTGAATAATGAAAGCCTTTATATGATAATTGATCAAGAATTTATTTAATTTAGTCTGTCTGTCTGTGAATGAAGTGTAGATGCCACATGGAATAGAAAAGAAGGCCCTTCTAAGTCAAAAACGCTGCAAAGCAAAATGTTCCCAGCATGTAATAGCAATTTCTGGTCTCGCCGTGTTCTCTCTTGTCTTGTAGGTGTATTATCGAACTTTTGCAAAAAGAAAAAGAAAATGAGATTAAACTCGGAATGTCAACAGTGAAAGGGATTATGTCGAAGGAAAGAAGAAAAAAAACTAAGCAAGGATATTTTAACAAGAAAGGAAGCGGTGAGTGACCAACTGGTGACAACAACAAATTGTAGCACGGATTGGGGAACTGCAAATAGTGAAAAGGGAAAAAAAAACCCCTACAAAGACTGGCTGTATGTATCGTTACACCTTTCTTCTCTTTTTTTTTGTTCATTTCTGTTTTTGGGTTAAGATATCCCTCCTCTTGACTCGGCTTTCGTAAAGTTTCGTGCTATTGGTAGATTGATGCGAGAATGTATGTAGAAACGAAGGTGAGGTTGTAAACTGAACGAGTGGATGAACCTTGTCCAATACGGTTGACTAGCTCGAAGGTATCCGGAAGATCGAGGGGTCTGTTTGTGTGTGTGTGAATAGTCCGTTATTCGTAAGCTCCAAGACTCTAGTGGTATTTTAACGAAGGGTTCGAATCTCGGGAAAAAGTAACAACGGTATTCACTGTCTCCGACAACGCCATTGCAAATTATTATTTCTAAAACAAATGAGGTCTGTTCGTGTATCGAGATGCGAGAGCGAAAAAAAAAAGAGAATATGTTATTTCGATAACATATCTGAAAACGAAGGTTTTGTCAGGGTCGAATTGTTAAACGCGTCCGTGATTATGGCGATGTCGATAGTGGCTAGCGAGTGTGTCCTTTAGGAATTGAGGGAGAGACTGTGGAACTGGTTCGTCCATTCATTCTGACCTGGATGGGCTCTGTGGCCGCCGGCGTTTAGTCGACCAAATTCAGCAGCATTGGGATCCATCATACTATAGTTGGTCGGTGGGTATGATGAAAACGGGTCGGTTTGGGGTTGAATACCAGCTCCAAACCCAGTATCAGGCTGCCTAGCAACCCCAAAAGTTTGATATGGATCTAGATAAGGAGGACGCATTCCGGCCTGCCCAGCATCACGGTTAGATGAATCAGGGTATAGAGCTGGGGAGAGGCCATGGTTAATGCTGGCGCCATACTGGCCAAAGTCGGGCTGTCGACGACGGTCTGCGTGGGCATCCTGTCCGTATCCCATCAGCCCGGCACCGGGAGCTGGAGCGGGCAATCCAGTGGATGGAGTGACGAAGGAAGCAGGGTTGATGGCGGACATCCAGATGCGGGTCTTGTATATCTTGAACAAGTCCGTCACCAAAGAATTAAAGTTGATGTAAGAGTCAGCAAAATAGTAGAACGTGAGCTTCTTCCAGTCCCTATAATTGTATTACAGTTAGTAAAAAAAAAAAAAGATAAGTAGATCAGCAGAAAATAGAGGTTATATACTTACATTTGGAATTCAGCATCCAAAATTTCCATGTTAAGACGGTGTTCTGCAACTTTCTGCTGGCACACACGTTTCGCTTTAGCTTCGTTCCCTTCCTTATCACGAAGAGTCTGGATTTCATGGTTTTGAGCAAGTCGTTTGATTAACTTAGGTTTTATTTCCGCGCTCTGGGGTTCCTGGGCTGTGTGTTGGGATTGAGGGCCCATGCCACCGACGGCGCTACCTGGCGCGCCACCCAAAGATGGAGGTCCATTCGGGTTAATTGCGGTACCGCCTGCTTGGTTCTGGCGTGAGAATAACATCAACCATTTGTAATGCTCCTCGGCATAATGATCCTTGAGTTCTTTGGCCTTTGCCCAGCTGATATTAGCGTGGGCTACAGTGCCCAGGTCGGTACCACGGTCAGCTTCAACAATGACGAGCTCGCCAGCTTTGACCTCTAGGCCAGTACCCTCTTGGATATAGAATACATCTGCTCGGTAACATTTGAATGTGACAATGAAGAGCTGCTGGTTTTGATGTGGCTGGCCGAGGGCTGCGTGTTGACGGCCAAAGGCATTTGGCATGACATATGCCTGATGAAGCGAGGTTGAAATCCCAGAGGATGGAATGCCTTCTTGTCCGGGTGCGTATGACGCTATTAAAACCGCTGTTAGCGTCCAGTACGGCAATTGTGTAAAGTCAAACAAAGACAATGCGCTTACCAATATCAGCGGACGAGGCATTTAATCCATTGTCTGCAAAATTTCCTTCATCACGGGTAAGTAGCGAAGATGTCGATCCAGCCGATGCACGGGTTTCACTAGACGAAGGGAAAGAAGAGGAGGGGTGTCTCGTCAAGGTATCAGCAAAGGAATGGCGACGACTCTGGGGTATGTCGGAGATACTGCCAAAGCCCAGTGAACTCTGCCACTGAGCCCTCTTGATGTTCTCCAAGGTACGGTTCTCCAAGGACGCAAAAGTAGGAAACTGCTTCTCTAAGTTGGTCGAGTGCTCGCTAAAGCGTCTTCGTGCATTGCTGCGGGAGTTGTTGTAGCCTGCGAAACCGCCAACATCTTCTAAGTCGTCTACAGCTAGGTCAGACTCCTCAGGCACGCTACCCTGAATCGGGTGAAGCTTGTGAGTCTGAGCCATAGAATAACCGCTGTTAGCAGAAGTTGACGAGAGGGTACGGTCACGGAATCTTGGCCCTTCAGCTTGGCTAGATGCAGCTTGTCGCAACATTGCGTTCTCCATGGTGAGTTGTTCGATTGTACGTGCTTGGTTAGATGCCCAGTTATTGTTATTGGGTTCCATACCGTTGGGGCTGATGTCGTCATCATCTTCGCGCACTCGTCCCAGAGTCGCGGGGTCATGCCCCAATTCCAGCAAGCTGGGGCGAGATGAACGACGCTGAACGGAAGAGTATGGCGCAGCAGGTCTGTTGCGGCTGACAGGCGGAGCTGGTTTGTTTGAAGTTGCAGTAGGGGGAGGGGGCATGCTGCTGGATTCTGGGTCCAGCTGCCCGACGGAGTATGACTGAGAGCGGTACGTTTTGGGGGTTGGGTGAAGTGGAATGGCAAATGGGATCGGGGGATCGCCAGATCCTTGGTGTGCAGCTGCATTTCCTTGATCTTCACCTGATGTGCTAATCATGTTGGGAGGATTTGAACTCGTAGGCGACTGGAGCACCTCTACCATGCGAGAAGGTGGCTCCTTTCGATTTTCAGCATTCCAGATTCCTGTACCCCATGGAAAAGAACCACTGCCAGATGCGTTTCCCCAGTTAACAGATGTTGCCACTCCAGGGCTTGTAGCAGTACCCCACGATGTTTGATCTGCAGCGGGTGTGGTGGGATTGGAGTTGACAGGAGAAAATGAGCTAGTGGCGGGGAGTGAGGCTTTCCTCATAAGGGTGCTGGGCACTTCGTTAAGCCAAGATGTTCGGCGACGTTGGTTTGCTAAAGGTGTAGGCTGGGTTTGAGTGTGATGGTGATGGTCTACTTCGTCGTCTGAAGAAGCAAGGGCATCAGAGTCGGGGGTAGAACGACGGACACCAGGACGTGATTTCTCCAGCAATATAGATGCATTGTTGCCCGGCGTGTTTGCAAATGCAGCGCTCGCGGATCGTACCGGCTGGCCGTTTCTAGCTGAAGCCGCCATAATTATCGGAGAGGAGTATAAAACGAATAGAAACGAAAACTGGTTGGAGGGTCCCTTCCAAGTGTTGTTCAGTGCCGATACTTCAGCGTGGAGGGACACGGCGCTACTGATGCAGCGCGTAGGATTGAATTTTGGGATGTAGCTTAGTTGACGCTCATCCAAGGTCCAAGTAAGTCCCCGGATTCAAAACAAGAGGGCCTGCTCGCATGTGTCGACAAATGGTAATATCTCTCACTAGGGCGAATAGAAAGGTTAGAATGGTCCCGACCGAAGCTGCAACATAAATCAAATCGATCTCTGATGAACGCCACAGTATGACGTCTTCATGTAGATAATATTTTCCTTCGATCTGTAGGCTGTCGCGATAGGTTCGCGACAAGAGACTTGAAAACGTCGCGTGGCTAGTAACACTCACACGTGCGTCAACCCCGATCTGGGGAAAGTTGAGAGGGCGCTACCACTGGCGACACGCGCCAGGGAAATCACCGAAGGAGTTACAATAGATCTAAGCTGAGACGAAAGAAGACGGTCAGCATATGAACCTGATATGATAACGCCGGAGGCGGAAGTATGCGGGTTGCGCAGCAGCTCGCCTGACAAAGAGATTGACAGCCGCCACCGAAGGTTGGAATGCGACCTACCCCGTAGTTTCAAGGATGCGACGTAATATAATATTCTGCCGAGTAGAACGAGGACCTGAAAACTGGAAATCCATCGCGCGTTAGTCTGAGAAGCGGACGCCGGCGACGCGGACGAGACGAGAGAGGATGAACATACTTGTCTAAGATCGTACGAGGGTATAAATCTTTCGCGATTCTAAATTGTCTCCCCCAACCCACGCTCAGAGGAGCATACGCACAGCGACGAGATGCAGGAAGGAGATCAAGGTCGTCTGGTATGCGCAACCTGTCAAATAAGGTTGCGGAGGGGTTACAGGGCGACCAGGCTGGATGATATGAGCTGACGTCGGGCGCCTGGATCGTTTTCTCGCGGAGAAGTGCCGTGTGAAACAAGGAGAGCAAGTATGAAGTATCCGGAAGGGCGATGGGGGTGAGAAAGCGGGAGTCGGCGACGGGGTAGGGTACAGAGGAGAATGTTCAATAGCCGACGACCTTCTGATGTTGGCACAACCTGGCCACGATGACGAGGTGAGAGAGGTAAGATGTCGGCGATGGTTTATCTAGAGACAGGCGCATTCGCCGGTGGAACTCGTGGGCAGGGCTTCAACAGCCGTCGACGGGCGTGGGAAGGTAGTTTTGACGGTCGTGTGAGGAGTGCGAGGGCGAGGGCGAGGGCGGCGGAAGATGTAAGTAGAGCCAGAAACAGCAGACGGCGGTAGAAGTAAGTGGGTGGCGTGAGGCAGGCGGCGGTAGATCTGGATGGCTCACTAAGTCTCGTCTCCAGAAACCCCAGAATCGACGACGTATGAGCGAAAAGATGGTGGTGGCACTAGGTTTAGAGGAGTCAGGAGGTGTGGCCGAGCTCTCGTCCTATTCTTTTTTTTTTCTATTTATTTTTTTCGCTTTTTCTGCGACTGCGCGTTGCTTGCTTTGCTTCTTTGCTCCGTCTCTCTGCCGATGCTGCGTCTCTCTGGCTGTTGCTGCCGCTGCTTTCTTTTTCCTTGGTTCTCTCGCTCTTCCTTGAACCCTGGGCCCGCCTCGAGCCTAAAGTCAGTCTGGAATCTCTTGATCTGCGCCTAAAACCTTCGCAGGCTTGTACTTTCTTAAAGAGATTCAGTTAATGGTAGAACCATAGCTATATCAGGGAGCCAACTGTCATGTTGAAACTGACGCTGGCGCTGGCGCTAGGAGAGATGGAGTTACCTGAAGCGAAGGCCCGAACCGGCTGCTGTTTTCACGCAGCTTTCACAGCTTTTTGCCCAGCTATCGGCCAGCTCCTTCAGCCCAGCGTTATAGTCAACAGTTTCTATATGTGGAGTCGTGGATTCAGGGTCCCCGGTAGCCGTCTCGAGTCAAGGAGAGGCCAAAGCCCCCGGGTTCTGGCGCGAATCGGTCTGGTCACCTACCTAGACGGAAGCAGTGCAAGGCCAGGTCTATCTCGAACTTCAGATAGTTACGGAGCAACCCGTATCAAAGTAGGATCCCATGTATAAAGCGTCGAGAGGAAAGGTTTCAGGGGAAACAGTCGATGCTGATGTCGTCTCGTCTTTTTTTTTCTTTCACCCTCGTGTTACAGTGACTGCGAGAAGACGGGAGGGGGTCTGTAGATATCCATCCCTGTGGCCGTTGGTTGTAGACTCGTAGTTATAGACGCTCTGCCGGGCCTGCACAAGACTCTAACTGTTCCAATTCTTCACCATGCGCCGATTAGGAACCAACCAGAGACCAACTGAGCACCAACTGAGCACCAACTAACTTTCTGGTGGCCAAGGTATATGTACAATCCTATATGAGAATCAAAAAGAGAATCGCCTCCCAAAAAAAGCCCCCCCTCCGCCGAGTACCTGTCAAAATAGACCCGGAAAGACTGCCCAAAAAAAAGAAGAAGGGTCAGTGAGCCCCCCTCAGCCAGCCCGTCGTATACTGCAGCTCTGCTTCCTTGCTTCGCTTCCAAAAACGCTGCATCCTCGCGGGTTAATGGAAGATCGTTAGGAGGTGAGGTTGAAGGGATGCGGTTGGAGTTGTGGAAGTTCGAGTTGCTCCTTTGGGCTCCAACTAGGGCAACGCATCCCCACGTGAATGTTCACATGATACATTTCTCCTTTGGGCATCTCCAACCTCGAACCGCCATCCATGCTTGATATCAGGATGCTGCCTACGATATAATATACGGCGGCGTCCCCCGTTCAGCGTCGTTGCTCTGCTACTTTGCGACTCCGCGACGCCTTGAGCTGCAGTGGATATCTTACTTCACCAAACCCACCGTTAACCTTCTTCGAGGGGCCAAACTACGGTTCTGCTTGCCCAAAGCTCCCCCATGGCCAAACTCACCAAGGGCAAACAAAGAATCCCCGTCGGCTGTTGTCGATGAGGAGAGCCTGGCTACACCTAGTTAGCACTCGACCGGGATGGCGACTCCATGACTCTCCAGATGCTTATTTCAGGCCCACTATTAATATATACAGTACACGCGAAACAGAGCCCTCCACCTCGCGCCGAGCTGCCATTCGACATGCCATGCGGCGTAACGACGTTAAGGTTCGCCCTCGCCCACCCCCCCTCAAGTCGTGGGACAGGCCGAACAGTAGTGGGACGACGGACAGGAAAGAAGAAGAGCGGAGGGAGGGGGGAAGTTGGCGAGGAAGTTTACGCTAAGCAAAACGTTGCTGCTGATCCTGGTTCAGCTTTCAGTCCAGAGCCGTGGTCGAGGCTTGGCCCAAGTAGCCGACGGACCAACCGCAGAATAACTATTCCGGATGATGGCGGGGGGTTGCATGCGTTTTGTGGCTTCAAGACGGCCGGCGTACTATCGAGGATATACGGATACATCCCACGGACATGGACGAGGGTAGAGAATAAAAAGAGTAGTTATACTCGGCGGCCGTAAGTTTACTCCACTTGATGCAGCAGCATGCACAGTTGACGCCATGATACGAGGTAATCAGGTAGGCGATATTGGAAGAATATGGGCTGAGACCTCGAATCAGATATGGGGTTGATATTTCCGTGCATAACTACTGCAGCCACAAGGGAAGGGGCCATGTTTGACGATGAGAATGAAACGGCACACACATATGCACCCACGGCTTAACATTCCCCCCTCAGTCCTCTGCACCCCGCGTATTAATGCTATATCTTACTTCCTATATCTTACTTCTCTGGGTCTCGCCACCTCGCGCCGTGATAGAATTTCTCGATCGATACTTCGGGGGATGAACAGCCCGCCCTTACGCACCGGAGACTCTTTACACATTTCTCTATGAATAGAAACATACTGAGTACAAGGTACTGATCCGGACCCCCACAATACATGTCAGTAATGCCTCGACACTCGCACTTCTCACCTAGGATAGTAACTCGCCTGGCAGTCTTCTGGCCTCTTGAGGGATTTTCCTGCCTTCCACCTCCACATCCTATATCCATCCAGCATGCGGGATGCGGGATGCGTGGAACCGTATCCCGAACAATTTCCGGCCAGCCATGTACACTCTAACTCACCGACCAGATCCCAAATAGTACGAGCTCCTTAACCTACACCCTGTACAGCCAGAGAAAGAAAAAACGAATATCTAGCAAGACTGTGCCTTTCACTGGGTATTCCGCTTTCCAGCCAATAGTTCCAGCCGATTTTCTCTCTTCCCGCTTCACTTCTTTGCATGTTTGGTGAAACCATTCCTTCACCCTCCCCCAATCACGTATTCGGCATGGAAAATCGTGGAGTTAATCGCGTAGCAGGGAGCCGTTTCCTATCCATGGTATTACATTGCATGTGTACGGAGTACGGAGACACGAATAAGTAACCACTATGAATAATAAGAGACGCTAAAGCAAGAGCGCAAAAGCAAAAGGCTCCGAGATCTGTTATCCGTCCACTCAAAAGAAACCACTTACACTAACATCTTAGCACTCGAGCGATGTGATGTATGCCAGGCGATCGTCTTCTTGGCTTTTCGGCTATGTCTAACCACGAATAATACAGTTAACTCAACATGCACTGGCTCTCCAAAGGCTACGATAGCTTCGGGAGAGCATAAAAGCTCAGACCTGCTCCGATTGTCATTTTTATATGCTTTACATCTATTTTAAACGCCATATCTCGCTCTTAATAACCGGATATTAAACAAAGTCCTACGTTCCAAGAGTAAGAAACCCACTCTACACCTACATGAGCCGGCCACTTTTCTCTCCTTCTAGTAAACAGTCAAGAGAATCTGCATCGCCAATGACAGAGCTTTACCTCCTTTAGTCCGTAGTTTTCTTAAAGACTTTCGGCGCCTTTCCTCCAATGAACCATGTCTATGTCCCATGCCAGTGCTCGTGCTCTTCGTCATGCTTCATTGCGGAGGCCTCTCCTGTAGCCAAGGCCCCAAAAGGCCATAGCCCATGTAAAGAGATCAGCTTATGATTTTCCATTATTACCCAGAATCCATCCGGATTTTCTTCTTCATATACTATATATATCTCATCTATCGGCCCTGGTAGCGCCCTGGATATCTTGTGATGATGATATATATAATATTGCTCAACATACTATGTATTTGGTGAAGCCGGTATGTATACAACATTTCAAAAAATACAGAAAACAACCCGTTCGCACATGATGGAACGGTTGTTATTGGATAGAGTGGAGGATTTCCCGGTGCACAGGGGAAGGTTATTAGCACATGCAACGTAGAATTGCACGACAGGCGCGCAATGGTCTTGACGGCGCGCACATTGGCTGAAGAGAGGCCTCGGCGTCTTTTATACTGCGTATATATGCTATCGTTTCAACAGGACAAGGAGTATGGATGGCTGAGCCGTCGTACATGCGTCGAAAGGAAATGCAAGAGATATGCCGATCAAGAGAAGCATGTGTGGAGGGGTTGATCAGGCTAAGGAGGAAAGGGTATCGTAGCATGCATAAATTAAATCGACATCAGGTCATACTCTGACCATATCTAGGCTATCCTTGCGAGGTTGTAGCAGCTGGCCCGTTTTGCTGCTTTAGTTTTTCTTCAAACTGTGCGAATTCTTTCGCAGCAATTTCTTCCTCTGGATCAACTACTTGTGTAACGGATTTCACTTCTTCGATCTGTATATGGACGGATTAGTAGCTCAACTAAAAAATGGATGGGGCAATACACTCACATAATGCATGAGCATAGACTCAATGCCATTCTTCAGGGTCACTGTGCTCGAATCACACGTTCGGCAAGCACCACGAAGCTTTAGCATGACATTTCCGTTCTCGAATCCGCGAAATTCGATATCTCCGCCATCCTCCTGGATAGCGGGTCGGATCCTGGTCTCCAGCAATTCCTGGATCATCCCAACAATTTCCTCATCTTCCTCGTTGTATCGTACTGCCTCTTCTCCATCCGCTTCCTCGGCACCGTCCTTGCCTGGCTTGGCTTCGACAATGTTTACCAATGGTTCGCCAGTTGTGATTGCTTCGGTAATTAGGCTAAACACCTCTGGCTTGATGTGGGCCCAGTTGGCATCACTATCTTTAGTGATTGTGATAAAGTCTGAGCCAAAAAATACAGATACAGTGCCATCGACGTTGAGAAGCTTTGCTGCTAGCGGAGAGGGATGAGGCGGTTGGAGCGTAGATCGTGGTGTTAAGTACTCAAGAAACGAAACTGGAAAGCCTTCAGGGAGTACCGGATGGTTCGGTCTGAACTTAAGGGCCTGTACATAGTATATTTATTAGACCAATTGCTGGTTATATCGCTCGCGGGAGCCTTTGGATATGACGACGAAAACGGGATGCCATCGCAATCGCGCATGGATGACAGGATATAGACAGACTCACATCGGCGTTTGGAGTGGTATCCGTCTCAATGAATATAGTACGTCGATCCGAAGGAACACCTATGCGCCCTTGCGTAACAGGTTGGTGATGCCGTTGCAAAGTTGGGCGATGATGTGACGATATGACCATGGGGGGTCTGCTGGCGCTCGAAAGCCATCTTAACGATAATTGCGAGCTTCGCCTTCTCGACCCCGATATGGAGCCAGCGACCGCCCGTGACAACACATGAGATAACGGCCTCGACGCTGCCATAGTGAAGCGAACCAATTTCATAATTTGATATGTTGGAGAATTGTCAAGTCGCCCTAAACGACTTTACTTTTCCGCGGTACCTAACATTGACGTAATTATTAATAGGGATAATAGTTATTCCGTCGGAGAGATTTCCGAGACGGATGCCGCATTAGGAAGGAGACCACGCTGCTTTTACTTTATCGCGTGACTTGCTTACCTCATCATCCCCTTAACGTTGACAACGCAACAACCTGAGGTTCGGGATATAAAAACATACCTCGAGGGTACATTGAGGGAACACGTAAGAGAATGGGCCCAACATCCAATAGAAAGGGCCTGTCATTGCAGGCCATGAACTGCTAAAATATATTCAATCCTGCAAGATGTGCTGATATCCAAAGAGCTGCCTCCATCCGGCTACTGAACCTGCAACTACGAACGAACAAGCCTAATATTACCAGATGATAAGCCTTGTCTAAACCTTTGTTCAGGCCAGCCAGGTTTTCCCTGCCGCCAGTTCCGCTTAGCCCGAGAAGCTTTGCTTTGCTTGCGTATTCTCATGCATGCCTTGATCCGGTTTATCAGGGCTGTCTCCTGATCACTTTGCAGAACAACAATCAAGCCAGTTTTTTAGGCGAGGCCCTTTAATGCCTACTATCGAGTTACCTATCGAAATTCCCACAGTTTGTTCGTCTAATTCGCTGCCCTTGGCGCAGTTATTGTCCGTACTGAAAGGCCACGAGGAGTCTTACTCATAATATACCCACACCAGTTCCAAAAGTCTTATAGGCTTTGGCAAATGCGAGGTTGGGCTGTACATTGTCATGACCTTCATCGAAGGGAGCTCATTATCTAGATATTCTAGATATTCCTCTTGCAGAAAACCGCTACTCTCAAACCCGGGACTCCTGCCTCTCTATTAAAAAGAGGCTATTACGGCATGGCTGAAATTATGCATGAGCTGTCAAAGCTCGAATTTTCACTCATGGAGTTCCTGGGGAAGGCGAACCTGGAGGCTGGACTCTACAAAAGGGGCAGATTACTTTCAGCATGGCTGCACTGCGGCGGTTGTTGCTTGAGTGTTCCCAGCGCTGGGAGCGCGATCCCAACCAAGCCCTATACCTTCTGGACACTTTCAAATATCGGCGAAGAGAAAAGTCGATTGGGTGTCTTCAGTAGTGGGCTCAGTACAGCATTGGGGATGTAATTGACCTCCTGATGGGTCCTATAACTGCGTCTATGTTTAAAATAAGTAAACGCCATTAGCTTATTTACTTCCTTTCCTTTAATGATTGCCTTCCGGTCTTCAGTTGACAGTCAATGCAGCCGACCGTTAAATATACAACATTGAGCCAATTGCTTGGTGATCTTGTTTGTTTGTAGTAGCTAGGTAGAAATCTACTACTTTCTCGTCTTCTACGCTCTACGTACCTCCTATTGCTTCTTTTTAGACTGATTTATTACGGCTCAAGATACCTACCACCTTTTCTCCATCTCTTTCAAGGATCACTGGCATTATTAAAATTACAGCATACTCCCAACCAACAAGTTGAAATATATTTTCATTATTTCAGGCACATATATTACCAGCTACTATATTATTCAAGTTGGATACCTTATATAATCCCTTGAGCGTGGGCGAGGAGATAAAAATTGGGAGGGATTGTTGTTAGAAAACTGATATACCGTATTACTTGGGTACCTAGATCGTCATGGGCGAAAGAAATGAAAGCGATTATCTTAATAGCAACAGCTCTACTGGCGAGTAAAAGTTAGGCCAAAGGAAGCCTTAGACATTCAATCTCCGTATAAGTAGCAAAACAAATGCCACAAAATACATTAGCTAGGACATAAATACCATCTGCCATAAAAACTCCATCATTTCCATTTCCCTTCCCAAAAAGCAACATGAGCCGATTTTTCGCAATTCACTAAGAAAGATGGGTATACAATAATAGACATAGACAATCAAGTGGGAAGCGAAGCAGTAGGGAAAGGGAGGTCTGTTTAGTATGGCTGAAACCTGTGTAAATGGCAGGTATTAATTTAGGTATATGAAAAATATATCCTCCCTACCCCTAAATGAACCAACGTTGAATCTTTCAGTGCTGGCAGCCATATTGACACTCTATTACAAGAAATAGACCGTATCAAGGACATTACTATCATAACAATCATCAGTTCAAGTTCGTCTCCATCCAAATCGTTTCCGTCCGGGATCTGGAATACCGCTAGCGGATGCTTCCACCTGCATGCTTCGGCTATATAATTCCTGGTTATTCTGTTAGCATCTATATTCGCAAATGTCTTCAAGCAGGATATGTAGGGAAGGGAGATAAAACTCACTTCTTCGTCTCCTCCAAATTTTGCTTCCAGGATCAACCATTGTGCAATATCGTTTTTATTGTAGGCGGGGAACGACGTTTTCTGACTTTGTTGAATGGAGAGGATAACGTCGCCCATAACCTCAAATTTTCGCCAGTTAATTCGGTCTCCGTTCGCGCCGACAAAGGTCTTATTACCCTCTTCTGCTGACACCAGGTCGCGAAGGTGGAGGGGTAAGAACGGTATCCTTTCATTGAAGGAATTTTCCCACGCTAGTCGGTATGCAAAGTGACTCTTTTGCGTGCTCATGAGGATCACCACACTCATGAATTGTTTTTGTAGCGTCGGAGGCACGAGCTCTCGAGTTTGTGATAGTCGAGAAACGGGCGTGCCATTTAGACCTGCAATGACTGCGCCTAGCGAATTATAGTTGTTTAATTGGCGTAGTTTCTTTAATTAGAACCGTTAGCCGAGAGTAACTTAAAAGGACTTAAGATAAACAGGGGCTGGGAAACAAACCAATGATATATTCATAAACTTCTCCAGCGCCTGAGCTCTGTGTTTTGCCTTGTCTCGGAGTAATACCATGCTTGCGACGAAGAACGCAAGATGGTTGAAAGACTTGATCATCCGGTTAACATTCTCCAAACAGGCAGAGGATTTCCCCTTGTTGGGGCCGGATAGGCTGACGTGTCGGATGAGCTCGCGAGGCCGGAAAGAGCTATACATGATCCAGTCCATCCGTGTCACTTCCCGAGCAAAGTCTTCGTCTGGAATGTCCATGAATATGCGCCATTGTGTTTTGGTGAGAAGGCTCCGCGGCACTAGCTCTAGCTTCTGTGCTTCACGCTGAGCAGACTCCACACTCAGCAGGGTCCTGAATGACTGGCTTGAAATGCTTCCTGCCCTGTCGGCACTTGAGGTTGTTGATAAATTTGAATTTTGGGATGAGAGGTCCAGGTCTACATCACTCTGGTTGAAGTTGCCTATAGACCTGCCCATAGACTGAGCGACATTATCCGACTGGCCCGGAAAGGAGTTATCCAAAAACGAGTCGGTAGGTTCCGGTTGAGATTCCTCCCCGTTGTAGGCCCAGCATAGATCATCATCCTCGACGAATTTGTCGAGAAAAGCACTCATCTCCTTCGCGGCAAAGGCAAACACAATATTCTTCTCCAGCGAGGCAATGAACTCGATCAGCCGTTTCCGGGCCTTGGCTCCTGCAAAATCTCCCGGATACTCTGAAACCCATTGTGCGAGCACGTTGAGAAATCTAAGCTGGTCCGCATGGCGCGTAAGTAAGGGTGATCGACTGCAGGTGATGTGTTCGAAGCGTGCAATTATGGCAGTGAGGAGTTGGAGGGGCGTAGAGAATTTCCGGTATAGGCAGAGGATGATGGCGGGGAATTTAGCGTCCTGTTTGGACAGAGGCAAAGAGAGGAGTCTGTCGACTAGTTCATCCAGCGTCGAGCCGGGATCGTCCAGTTTCTCCTTTGAGGGAGTTTGACTTGATGGGCTACCGGCTGATCTTGAGTCTTCTAACTCATCATCCATATCAAGGAAGCTACTGAACGCGTCGGACCCAGCACTGTGCCTCCACGTCGTCCTCAGGTTTCGATACCTGGTCTTGCCCGGCGGTGAATCTTCGATGATGGTCTCCGACGTGCTGCGGTTCGATATCGTGTTGCCGGGTGGTGTTCTTGGCGGCACGGGCTGGGAGTTGCTGCGAGCATACCTCGAACCGTGACCACCAGGGGTCAGAGACGAGCTGCTCGACGATTCAACTCCGCCTCCGCCTCCGCCAGATCGGTCGGACCTCGTGGTATCGCTGGTCGAGGGTCTGGGGTTCTCGGAGCTCGCCCGGGTATGCTGTCGATTGCGGGGGAGAGGCTGGCGAGGTAGCAGGCTGCTAGAGGACGTCGTGCGGTTCGGGGAAGAGGATGGTGGCAAGAGATCTGCGGATGAGGCTACATCTGCAAGAGAGAGCATTGAGACGTCAGCTAAACGGAAAGCCAGCGTGAGATGCTTCAATAAACAGAGCGGGAAACAGATATATCATTCTTTCTCCCCTTCGGAAAAAACGACAGGATGGATGGTGATCAGACTCGACGCTGGGGGACTGGATTCAACCTCGTAGCAGGGGGTAGCGCAGGTCTTGTTGGGCGGTGCGAGGCGTGGGTGGAGAAAGCCGGGAGCGAAATTAGCGTGATAGACAGGGGGAAGACACCAGTGCCCCATCGAGATAAGCCAGATTCCAGTCCGCGATGCTGCCCTTTCGATATATATTACTCTCCTCGCGGCATCAGACCACGAAACGACAGCGACAGGCCACTTCTGACTCGCCGTGCTGGCGAAGTAGCATCGAAGTTCGCTAAATTGGCCACATGACAGGTAACTTGGGGCAAAGCGACAGTCGAGACTTCATTCTTTGGTGGGGGGAGGAATAAAGCCAAAAAGATAGGGAAAAACATATAAAAATAGAGATATATATGTAAAAAAGAGAGACATACCTGCACTGCGCATGATGATGGCGCGAAGGATGGTCGAGATGCATTTTTTGTGGGATTCTGGAATGCTGGCCGAGATTCTCTGCACCTTTAACCCTAGAAGGGACCGGCATGTCTGCACCAGGATTAACGGGTCGTGCTGGGATTCTTCCTGAGGGCCGTCGCACTTGCACGCAATCACGAGAAAGGGGATATTACTCGACTTCCGTAGGGCATCTGTTTTGAGCGGGATTTAGCATGAGTCCGTCGTATCAGGAGAGGCTGCATCGTCGGGTAGACAACGCTAAAAGAACCATATATAATTTACATGCAAGAGACGGGACTCGTTTTAGGCTCTCTCTTCTCTTACCTAGAACTTGTGGATACTGGGAAACGGTCCGCAGATCGGTCGAGTCGAACAGGCACAGGACCCCGTCGATGGGAGGCAGTGCCTGCTCGCCTAGGAATTTGGGCCAGACGATGCGGCCGCGGTCGTCCAGGGTGATCTTGTGGATGGCGATTTCCAGGAGCCGGACCACATATATAGCTCCATCCATCGACATCTTCTTGATCGAGGATCTCACCAGCGGTGTCTGTTTCAGGTCCAGCGCGCACTTCACGAACGTCGACTTGCCCACGCCTTGGGCGCCCACCACCGCCAAATTTACCTGGGGAAGTTGATGGCCAGATGTAGCAGCCTAGATGACAGAAGTAATCGTTAGCCGCCTGTCCTTCAGTATCACACGATCTGTTGTCTTGGGAGCGAGAGGGTGTTTACCTCCTCCAAGCTCTCTTCGGGTACCTGACCCGTCATCATTGTCTCGTTCTCTGCGATTGCCGAAAATCCAGCGGTGTCCTGCTTGCCAGAGCGGCTTTGCAGTTGGAGCTTGCCAACCGGGGCCGAGTACGTGCGATTCTGGAGCGAAGGGCGAGCAGGTCGTGCAGAGGGAAGACCATCACGCCCTGCGCTGGTTGACCGTGTCCGGGCGAGGTCCATGGAGGACATTATACGGGTGTGTGAGTGTGTGAGACAGCTGGCGTTTTAAGTATAGCTCTTCGGGAGACCCATATGCTTGGAGAACAGGTTGCTGGGGATCGATATCAAGACAGCCTGGCGGATGCTGCATTATTTCGTACCCAGACCTGCGCACAGTTCTACAGATGCTGCCCGCTCGTCATCGCCAGAGATTGAGCCGAGTCAGAGTCTGCAGCCTGGTAAAATAACAGTCGTCCTCTGCAGTAGAGATAGTGACAAAAACCCTGGAGGAGCGTGGAGCAGGAAAGTCGGTGGTTCGGTTGGAGATCCAGGCAAGGCACAACGCGTCGACGGTACAACGTTCGCAACAGGAATATATAAACAGGATCGAGAGGCGAAATAGCAGTGCAACAGACCCCGAATGGACCCTAGATCTGCAACAGGGCTAAGATCGTGATGACTTTTTAGTGAGACAGAGGACGCTCCAGGTTTCTGCGCTTATCGGGAGTCTGTAACGAAAAAAAAGGCCGTTGGTTTTTAGCCTTTCGTCACATGGATGGTCTATATAAGCAGACCAACCGCCTACCAGCTACGAGCCATGAGATATTCTCTTACGGCTGGTTAAAGGGATGTAAGATGTAAGAGATGGTGTTTCGATCTACGTAATATCTCACATACCGGGGGGATATAACAGGGCTCATGTATAAGACAGGTAGCATTACGATAAAGTTGGAGGCCTGTCATCTCCCACTTTCTGATGAGACGGCGAGGAGAGCGATGGAGGGCAAGGGAGTCGACGATAATCGCATTTCTAGATATCCAGCTTGATCGCTGCTTCAGCGGTGGTGGCAACAGCACGTCAGGGGCAGGTGGTGCACATCAGCCCGACGGAGAAAATATGTGCAACAGAGCCTCCATTCAGCCTTCGTTTGCCCCCAATTTGTGCGACGAGATAGGCTCAGATGCTGGGTTGACGAGGGCGTGCTTATCCTCGATAGAGTTGGCTCAATATTTTTTATTTGGAATATCGTATATGTCGCGGCATCACATCTAGAGGGTAGGAAACGAGGTAGGAAACGAGCGTAGAGGGTGTCCCTTAATTCCCAATACATGACTCTCTCCCCCACTCTAGGAAGATTTATCGGGTAGCAGCCGGGTCTCGCTCACTAGCTGGTCATGTCTGGTTTGTGTACATGTAGAACGGTTCGTTAAGCTGTTGACCCCTGAAGGCGTTATGTTTCAAACCACGCCAAAGACAAGTACCTGCATTTCGGACCCTCCATCCGCTTAGGGTCTTGAATATCGCCAGCTGCGGGGAACAGAAGGTCGCCTTCCGTGTGGTAGGACTGAGGGCTTCGTGACGTAAGAAATCAAAGCCAGCATAATATGCTTGTAGGCTAGATAATATCTCATTCCCGGATATTATATTTCTTGGGTTTAACATCGGTGTACTCTGCACGTCAGACAAAGAAGACGACGAATCATGTCTACCAGCCATATCCAATAGGATGGGCGACTCATCTCTCAGACCCTCCCTGCGCGAGCACAGTGAGGTCATGAATAGAACCGCATGCTTCCATAAACCCCCACGATCAGCAGGGTTTAAGCAGTGTGTTAAGGCAGCTGGTGAATCAGGGGGCACTCGTCAGATGCGATCCGTTAGGTCGGTAAATTTCGCCTCAGTGATAAGAGTAACGCAGACCACTGTAGATCTAGCCAGCCGTCGTAGTGTCATGATCAAGAACGAGGGCAATAAACCGTCGGAACGCCTCGTCGTCAGCTCCGCCAGAGGCGCGCATCGAGGGGCCATCATTATCGCAGGATTCCCTCCATTTGCGAACCTTTCCAAGACCGCGATTGAATCCTTTCTCCGCCGTCCAAGGTCCTCTGCTCCTCCCGCCCCCTCTTGCCGAATGCGAGCCCCTACCACGTCCGCGCCCGCGTCCACGTCCACGTCCATGGCTGTCATAGCTCATCTCCACCCACTCTTCCTCCAGTGTCAAGCTGTAAATCTCCCGTAGCCTAGAACGGAACTTGGGGAATCTACTCCACAGCTCGTGTAATCTTGGTGACTTGTCGAGGCCGGAGAAATCCTCCTTCGTATTTCGTTGTCCGGAAGCGGGAGCAGGTACAGATACAGCAGGGGCCTGCGCATTGCTGACCGAGGCCGCGTCGACCTCTGCAGCCGGAGGCTGACGGTCGTGTTCCGGTGATAAATTTTCACTGCCATTTAGCAACGCATCAGTCTTGGTTGCTGGCTCAGCTATAGTCGGTGAGCACGATGTTTTATGAGATTTCGAACATGCCAGCGAGCAGCTATGGTAAAGCAGGTTAGAATAGATCTTTTCTCCTCGAAACATGAAAGCTCATCTCTGTATATTGTTGAGAGTACCTACCTCTGCACGCCACAAGCTGGACACCGATATTTCGCTTGCTCCTCGGAGCAGACCTGGCATAATACAGCCATCAGCTCTATAGTATGCAGCGAGAACGTCACCAAAGCCTTAAAGACCTCTGCTGGCGAGTAAATTAAACACAAGAGAAGTAACAAACCGGCGAGAGAAAGCTCAAGAGAAATGGCGAATGAAAATGGGTTATTTATGACGCTGTTTTTAAAAGTGATGCCAAGATAGCATAACTTGCTAGTGCTGCTTTTATGTTCAAACTTCCTATCTTCGCGAGTATCAGAAAAAGATCTCCAGCATCAACAGCTTCAAGTCAATCTCGCAACAAATATGGCGAACCTACAAGTACAGACTCGCTCGATATACCGGGCCATACTCCGCGAGCTACCCCCCCGACCACGCTTCTCGTCCTCCCCCCTCCAGACCAAGATCCGGCAACACCTCTCGACAGCACCTGCGGATAAAAATGCTGCACGCGCCCAACTCGAAGAAGCAGAGCAGTTCACGCAATATATCAAAGCACAGAGGCAGTATGCTACTCTGCTAGAACGATATAACCCCGGAGCCGACATGGATCAGGAAGAACGGGTCCGATTGAGCGCCAGGAGAGTTGGAATGAATCTACCTATCGAGCATAAGGACGAATCCTCATAGATGACGAGGCGTGGAGTCTGCGGGAGGGCTAGCCGGAAAACACACAAGTCAAGAGGCCAATTGGTTGTGAAATAATGATTTGCTTGGATCTTGGAAAGCTTTGTGGTCGGTCGTGGTATCCAACATTCTCTATATCAGCGTCCACTAATCTTATATCGCGTAGCTGAATGTTGAACATAGGGGATAAACATCATGAAGCGCCGTTTAACTTGCTTTTCTACATTGTATTTTAGATATATACGATTAATATACCCAATATACCCATACCATACTTCAACTTTGGCAACTCGGCTCAACGAGTTTACGCATGCCAGCTACGATTAAGCTTTGTTTGCCAGAGCAGTAGTTAAGCAGGAATAAAGACTGATCCGTGGGTTTGTTCTGCGTTGAGTTGGCTTTGACCTTAGTGTCGATATATACGTCGTCGTGTACATCACAACAGCAAATTCGACTATCCATGAACCCCAATTTTAGCAGCCAAAAAGCTTAACTATGCTGAGAGAAGAGATCGTTGGAAGAGAGAGCCCGCGAGATATACGGCTAATGTACATCTGATAGTGACGCCTTATTCATGGTTTGGATATCGTGACCAGGCTGCTACTAGCTATGAAGCAAAAATAGTCCTTAACATAGAAAGCGAGGCAGTGTCCTCCGCTTCACCGGCATGTTCTATACCCTCTTCTGTGTAGGTGTTTGCACCCAATATTCAAACAATCTTACCATGGTCTTTTAACGCTGTTTGGTGTAAGGGACTCATCTGGCTCTGGCTTTATCTTCCCATCTTCAGGACCCATTTTAATGGCAACTTCCCAAGCACATTGATTTGGCTGGCTGCTATACGATCTGCCGAAGGGAAACGTGGCCCAAAAACTAGTAGCTAGCCTAGTCTCTCCACAGCATGCAAGCAAGGGTCCAGACGCCAGCTGGAAAGGACAGTGGTTCCTGGGGAAAACGGGGCTTCACGTGGAAGAAGCAGTGGCGGTACTCCGTATATGTGAGTAACAACTCCCTGTGGTGGATGGGCGGAAGGACTCCGCGAAGCCGGATAGAACAATATGCACGTCACGGAAAGGAACATCCTCGCTGTCTATGCCGATCCATATGGGTCCCCGGTGGAAAAGGATCTGCCATCCAGACAGAGGATGGGCCCTAGGTCGGGTTCACCTTAAGCGAGAGATCATCAATGTCGCTAGGTAGACGAAGTAGGGTATTGCCAAGGTAGAGCTCTGATCTATTTGTTACTAACGTACAAGCAGTGCAACATGAAGGAGACAACACATACCACCATGGATGATTACCCCTAAAGTTCAAGTGTGCAAGAGTGCAATAGCCTGAAAAAGCTGTGTAATACCCCGTAATAGCTCTGGAAATGCGAGGTCGGATGGAACTGAGTATTTCACTCTCATTGGAGTTGTACATAGTCGCGATTTTGACGGCAAATATCTACTAGATATCTTCTCCATAAGTGAAATGGTTGCCCAAATCTGAGTTTATGGGTGATGTAGACTCCAGCTCCTGTACTCCGTACCATGTCTCCCATTGAGAGGGTGTGGTAATCATCGGGACGTTCAATGGATTGATAGCTTCAAGAGGTTGATAGGAGAATAAGCATGTATTCCATATTCTCCTCGGGTCAGAGGAAAGGATAGCTCATAGTCTTAGCTTAGAACCATGTGCATGCAATGATTAATCCTTGAATTATGCTTGTGTATTGATGAAGCCACAATCTCCATACATACTCCCTCCACACATTTCCTCGACGTGAAGGTGAAGTCGGTGACCCCTTTCCCTTTCCGCTTACACCGCGTGCTTACCTAAGTGCAAGTGTTTATTCTGTTTGCACTGCAGTTTCACGTGATACAATTTTCGTCGCTTAGTCAGACTATTACACGAACCACTAACATCAGTATGAGAAACAGAAGGCTCTCGTTCAAAACTTTTTTGAATGTAAAACTAAGTTCCTATTATCTCTATTTTGGGTAGGTTCTATAAATTATACAAAACGCTCGCTTATCAAAGGTCAGATATCATATCTTGACACGTTAAGGCTTCCAGTTGGTCCTTTTAGCGACAAACTTCGCTACATAAACCAGGCCAAGCAGCACAGGAACTTCGATCAACGGACCAACTGTTGACGCGAGAGCTTGGCTACTGTCTGCTCCATAAGTCGCAATTGCAACCGCAATAGCAAGTTCAAAGTTATTACTCGCCGCGGTAAAACTTTGCGTGGTTGATAATCTGTATCCGAAGCCCAGCCGATAAGTGATGTATAGTGTGGAAAAGAACACTATGATGAAATATACCAGCAGAGGCGCGGCAACACGGACGACGGACACGATTTGATGGACAACCTGCTTCCCCTGCGAAGCAAAGAGGGCCAGGATGATGAATAAGAGCCCGATCAAGGACCATGGACTCAGCCATTTGACGAACACGTTGTCGTACCAGGCAGGACCAGTAATCTTCCGCAGCGTAAACCGGGTGACTATTGCAGCACCAAGAGGTATTCCGAGGAATACAGCAACACTCTTTGCAACGACGGGATAAGACAGGGGAATCGTGCTTTCCGAATGGCTGATTATTTTGATAAATAATAGCGCCAGGGGGGCAAAAAGCACCATCTGCAATAAGGAGTTGACGGCGACCAGGATTGCACAATATTCATTGTCCCCTCCAGCAAGGCCTGTCCAGATAAGGACCTAAAGAGAAACCATTAGTCAACGATTATTGCTACACGAAAACAAGGAGAATACAGTCATAGACATACCATCGCAATACACCTAGCTAGGCCGACCAGGATTAGTCCCTCTCTGAGTTCGGGCTCATCCGGTAAAAATGCCCATGCGAGTGCCAACTTCAAATGATCTTCGTTAGCAAATGATTTGACAGATTAAATCAATTCAGGATGTTCTTACCATAAGAAGAGGAGCAATAATCCAGTTGATAAATATACTGAAGCCCATCTGGATCCATATCTCACGGGTTTTGAACACCTGGTGCAAAGTCTCATAGCGGACTTTGCAAAGGATTGGATACATCATGACAAGCAGTCCAATTGCTAAGGTCGGATACCCATTAGCACTGACCGTGTCTTAAGCAGAGAAGTGCTTTTGAGAGATAATAAACCGAGCCCAGGTAGGGTATGTTTATACGATGAACTTACCTATTGGCAGTGAGACGCCCACGAGAGCCCCCTTTTGCAAGGCTGGCCCTACATTATCAACAAAGTTCCCCAGAATAATCCCAATTGCCATCGCTAGAAAGATCCATAGCGCCAGAAATCGGTCAAGGACACCGAGGCCCTTGAATATAGAGGTGGGTCCCTCTCGCTCAGCTGCTGGAGTGTCATGCGGTAGCTTCTCAACATCTTGCATTTGGTCCGGAGTACCCCTCTGGTTTTCCGCCTCCGCCTCCATCTTAGAGGGAAATTCGGCCGTATCTGGTCCTGTCGCTGAAGGTGCCATCACCATGAAGAAAGTGATTCGTATTAGGATACTTTCTCTATCAGTATCAAGCTCTGGTTATTGAATGTCCTCTCCGATGACAGAATCGAAACCGTTCGGCTTTGCGTCATGCTTTTATCTTCCCCAAGATTTTTTTCATCCACCGATGCCAAGCATATGGAGATGTCACCAGGATCCTCTGATTGGTCGAACTTTCAAGATTTAGACTATCCACGTGATATAACCTTCCGTTATTTTTAGAGCTTGGACGAAAAGTTACTCTCAACCTTGCAACGACGGCGGAAGCGAGGGCGATTTACTTGAACTGAGGGAAACACCACATAATGGCTGGATAAAATAGTTTTAATAATCTATCCAATGACGAATATGGCTATTATATCCTTGCACAACCGCCCGAAGTTCAACGCATTATTATCGAATACACAAATCCCAAGAAATCCAAGCCAAAGCAAACTAACCATCAGGGATCGGATTAGCGTCTTTTTAATACCCGTATCTCTAGGAGGTCATCCCTACCAGAATTTCGAAGCATCAAGGGTCCCCACGTTGAAGAATATTCAAAGAATTCACCACCAACATATTGCAAAGAAGGTATAAGTCGAAAAGAAGGCCCGAAATCCATAGCTTCTCCGATGAAGCCATTGAGTATATCGCATACAATATCACTATATCTTTAGTTTTGTTTTCTGTCAGCCAGAACTCATCTTTATTTGCGAGCTTGTGTGTGCTGAAATGCGGGGGATAAACTCACTTGTTGCTATACCCGATTGTGGAAAAGGACATCCTCAAGTCAACCCCATTCACAATAAACTTGCAGAGGCTTAGAAAATTACTCACAGTCTAGGTTTTTGAAACGCCAGATGTCAGCCACGTTGATACTCGTTCCCCTGTTGGGGGCGTTGGGTGGGGATACTTACAGCTGGATCAAGACCCTTAAGTCCCTGAGTGCCGAGTGCATCCTTTGGTAGAAGCTGACCCGCCTTCAATAGTAGGTCGTGTTAGTCGAAGTTATGCATGAAAGAGCATCTTAATGCTCTACTCTTTCAATGGGAGCGCACTTACAACGCCAGCCACGGTACCCTAATATGTAGGGATCCCATATCAACAAAGTCCTCAATCATCTAGAGGATCTTGCCGCCATCTTTTCCGAGCAGCGGTGATGAGAGACTTACGGGTAGCTTTGCAACGGTCTAGATGGTTAAAAACATAGGGTTAGTAAGTAAACTTGACTCTCGTCTTGTAGCCACCTCAATATACTGGGGCCGTTTGTCCAATTGGTAAAAGCACTTACTCCAAGAGACCCCAAACCCTAGATTCAAATTGTTAGCCAGGATAAATTCACGATAGTATGTAAATGGAGAAAACGTACAGGGAGGTCTCGCTTCTCCTCGGTGATAGGAGCAGCCATAGCCAAGGCACTGGCGAAGAAAATAAGGACGGCTTGGAATTTCATTTTGAAATGGGTTCTAGGTCTGTTAGTCAATGCACTTTGATTTAGATTTAGGATAGCGATTTTCAATCTCACTTTAAGATAAAATGAAGGGTTGGAGTTTTAAAGAATGAATGGACTTGATGGTAGTGAAGAAAAGACTGTAAAGATGAATGAGTGTGTAGTTTCGAGGGCTAGAGAGCAGAGCCAAACGGCTCTATTTAAGCTAAATCGTTTGATTGAGCTGGTGATATTACCCCTGGATCCGTGTCGTGCAAAGATGTGCTCGACTAGATATGCCGTACAACATATGAACCGTGCTCTCTTCAAGTAATCTGACCGATTACATGACTATTTTGGAGCCCTCACGCGCAGTGTCCAATTAATTTGGGGTTCCAAACACTACTCTAAACGGATCTGCTGTTTTCTGTGAGACGTCTCACTAGGCCATTTGAAAATGTGTAACGGCGGCATGGCTTTAAAAAACAGGGTTATGCCGGGTATCTGCATCGGTTTCCTCCTATTTACGGCATCGTTAAAGTCCATTCGTTGAACGGTAAAGGGGCGAACACGCTGTACACGGGACCAACGGGATAAAGCGTGCCTGAGAACATGATCCGGGAGTTATATCGCGCTATAACCGTCAATAACGATTTGAGTCTATGCACATGGACTCCATTCATTGGGTAAATCTCATATTCGGTGTAATTAGGTGACGTAGCTCATCGCCCACCTCTGCTGTTCTCCTAGTGAAAGAGTAAATACCCATTGCCTAGCTAGCGGTCGATATTGCCTGGGGTTGGATGTCCATACACTAGACGGGATGGAATACCTCATAAAGCAATTTGTTGTCTGGGGTTGTACAACAACCAACGCAGCTGTTATGCACATGCTTAGCGGTTTCCTTGATTTTTGCAGGCACAACGCGTTTTTCCCTGTCGAGACCTCATGGAAATGACCATATCTGACGCTTAATGAGTTGTCCCTGGGCTAAAAAGGCCAGTGGCCCCTCTGTTTCCTCATCACCACCATGACATCCACCGGGATGGACACGTACGATATGCCGTCCAAGGCCCAGGTGCATTAGGGCATACATTAGATGAAGGACCAGGCAGTGCGCATTCATCAGTTGGGGCTCGTTTCTCATGGCTCGAGAAATATGATGTGTCACCCGGAATCTTCCCATACTTGATCAGGATTTCCACATTTAATGAGGTCAGAAAACATTCAACGAGGTCAAATCTTGACTTGCTACATCTTGTGTTATGGCCGTAGGTGTATGAAAATGAGCGACAGGGATGTGGAGGGAATGTTTCATAGTGGTGCCGATATGCATCCTGAACTCCGTAGCTGGAAAGCGCTGTGAGGTACGGATGCTGCTTTGGTTCCACGAAGCATCCGCTATTCCGTACAACAATGGCAGAGATAGGAAACTAGAATAGATGAAGTACTCTTGTTCATATCGTGTGAAATGATATATATTTACTCTGTATCCGCCGCACAGCCAGATCGTGTATTACGTAATACAAAGTCCCATTCGTCGACAAGGCCTTCTTATTTGGGTAAAGCGCGCCATGGCCTGAACTACATCTTTAAAACATCCAAGGATCAAAGAAGAAACATTGTACAGATCCAACGTCACCGTCGAGGGGTAACCTCGTTGATATGCCTGTCAACCAAGTGGATCTATTAGACCGTGCTCATTTGCATGCTTGATTAGGAAGTGACTATATGGTCTTGTCCGTCATTATATTATTACAAAAAAATTCGTTTATAGAAGCAGCCTCATGCCAAACGCCTGATACCCATTAACCCCATTATTTCGCCTTTGTCTTGAAACCCAACTCAGACGCCGTTTATGCAGAATGAAAACTGACTTCGGATCCATCTCGATCCCCTGGAAATCCTGCGAACGTGGACGGTATAGGTGGCAGGGCCCCTATTTCGCGGCTCTCTCTATGCCCTCTCTGTCCTCTCCCCCCGGCCTCTTCCACATCCCCCCTCTCTTCCCTCTCCTCTCTCCCTATCTCGCTCTTGTAGGTACCAAGGTCGGTGAAGTCGAAGTCACCATTCATAGTTATTGTAGTGGCCTGACTGATTTCTTTCGGCTTCTGAGGCTTTGGCTTACCGCGGTTTGAGCGGCGGAAGCCATAACGTCGTGCCATTGAGGTTGAGAATGCATAAGAGCGCCGCTCGCGCTGGTTGCCGAAGATTGTTGGGAAGTATCGTGCGAAGAAGGGCCTGAGCGATGCCAGTGAGGCCCCAATCTGGAGGGTGTTAGTTTTAACCTTTTATATATATGTGCCACTCGGCGAGGGTTTTGGTGAATACTTACGACACCGACGTAGAGCTCGACCGTGCCAGAGATCCAGAGGTAGTAGGCTTCCCATGTCTTGTCGTACGCGATATTCAGTCGATAGGTATAATAGGCACGTACCCCACCGGCGATGCAGACTCCAAATCCAGCGCCGAAAAGGAGGACAAGAACAACGCGTTGCCGGGTAGGTAAGCTAAGCGATAAAACGCTAGGAATTGGCAGGATAATAACGGCGATATCAGTGGCGGTGTTAATTGCTCCACTGGCGAGTAGATGTGCACTTTCATTGATACACTCTTGAGGAAAAGACGACAGAGTCCAGTAAAGCGAGACAGGTCTAAACAAAATGCATTAGTAAAGTGACTTGGATCGAGCGGGAGTGCTTGTGCAAGATGATATATATATATATATATATGGAAACCTGGAAGATGGACATAACGTACCGGCAAGTAAAAATAACCACCAAGAGAAAGATGATCAGTTCTATACCGACAATCCAAATATTCGCGATGACAAGCCATTGCAGAAATGGGGTCCCGCTGCCCTTCATGATCTTCCGGGTAAAGAATAGCAGTGAGAGCTTGGTGAGGGTGCAACCAGTTGCAAAGAGGCACTCCAACAGCATCGTCAATTTTAATCCCAAGATAAGCTGCGAGAACGGAACATCGTAGATATGGCGATTCCAGCCCAAGGTAATGGCGGCAGTGGTGGTGATGATTCCACATCCAAGGGTAGGAACCGCAGCTGCAATAATGAAAATATCGTCCCAGCCAAAACTCCGTAAGATCCGAACGCGGGTGAATATTCGTATTCCGATAATCGACAGCATCAAGGGCATAAAGATTGCTGTCATTATTATTATGGCTGGCCCGTGAACTTCTGGTGGATTTTTGTAGTTGGGCTTCGGCCACGAAGCCAACACTGAGGCTGGAGGGAGCTGCATATTGCTGTGCCAGTCTAGCACTCGTCTGACGGATTTGGAGGGGAAGGAGGAGGAGGAACGTAATCTCATTGCATGACAGCGGACGCTACTGGGTATATGTATGCATCAGAGGAGCAAGAGATAGCACGAGATCTCGAACTACTATACGAGATCTCGAACTGCAACACGAGTCGATCTACGACACCAATAAACACCGGACTGTGAAGTGATACATGACTTCGCCCAGATAGCGGCTCTGAGTCGTGGAAATGTTTGGGAGTCAGAGCGCAGGAGATCGGTATGCAGGAGTAGCGTCAAAGGAGGCAGCCTTAGCGTCAGGATGATTTACAACTCTTCCCCTCGAACACGGTTTCAGGCTGGCTGGCGTTCTTTTTTTCAATTCCGCACATCTCTGCGACCGTTAGGCCAACCTGCCAGCCACTGCAACCGCAGCCAGCACATATAATCGTGGCGATCTTCAATAGATCAGATGTGCAAGGTACCCCACGCAGGATTCGCAGAAACGTGTTAAGGTTGACAGTTTGAAGATCCAGCCTGGAGGACTGAAATTGGCGTGCAGTACGGAGTATATGATGGTGGTTGCGTTTTGGGCATGCCAGTGCTCCGTCTCCTCCGTACTCCAAGACTCCATACGTAGAAAAGCCGACTTACCACAGGAAGCTCGTTCTTCCTTCACTTGCTAACCTAGTCTCATCAGGCGAGTAGTAGGCGTCTACCTCAAATCGGACAGTGCAGCTTAGCTTAGCGACTCTGATATCTCGGATCACACGGGCAGTGGATAGAGCTTCACGCGAAGAAGAATTCAGCCGCCCGATAGGACCCTGAAAAGTAGTGCTCTCCACTGCCACGCAGGCACTGCCGATAGTACCGCTGTCTGGTGGGGTTCAAAAGGAGCGTACGGAGTATTGCGTACCATACTCGCTTCTATGCGAGAACTATTGTTTCCTTTCCTTGTCGAGGGACCAAATGGCGTGCAGAAGCTATGACAATTTGGCATCAGGCCAGTATTTCCCCGAAAACATGGCTGCACTATCTCTAGGGCAGCGCCTTTAAGGCATTCAAGGAAAAAGGGGTAGCCAGTCTCTCGTGACGCGTTCTGACCAACGTAGAACGTTCTTCGGTTCCTTGGGAGGTGATAATTCTTTTTTTTAAACGAAAGCTGAGGCGGAAACCGTCACAGTTAGCTTGTCGCCTCCGTAGCCGAGAGAGTGGTTGCTTTAGTGATCTCCTGGGATAAGATGCCAAGTTCATGCCATGAGGCTAAATGATATAAACTAGTATGAGGATACGTACGGAGTGCTAAGCCGGCCACCTGACCAGAGTAAACAGCACATTCATGTCTATGATATGGGTACTCTTACGGAGTGCTCGATATATGGCAATAACATGTACAGAATATAGTCTACTAGACAATCCAGCCGAACGCCTGTTTCCTCTAACACGCAGGAACGTGGAATACGGAGTACGTGCGCAGACAAACATTTTCTCGACATTCTGTTCCTGCTCTTTGACCTCTTTTCCCCTTGGTCCATTCCTTTTTTCGCCCCAGGGTAGTTGCCAACTCCGTGCCGCATACGGAGTAGAATGTTCATATTTTCTAGTGAGACCGGCAGAGGTGCATCTTTCGCCGCTACTTCTCTTGCCGATCTACTTTCATCGAATAAGAAAAGTGCTCGGGGAGAAAGCCAATCAGCGCCTTAACTATCGCCTTGGGACGGTCGACCACGAAACACATCGCCCCTTACGACTGTGGCGTGTGGTCAAGAAGACTGAACATCACATAGTTGGTGATCACCACAAACTATGTACCACCTTTGTACCACCTTTGAAACGACTTAGTGAAGAATGTTTGCTGTTTCTCCACACTATCACGTTGAGTGCCATGCGATTTCAAGGCATTGAGGCTTGCAGCCGTCTATCTTCTGCAATGATCTCTCAGCTTTGACATGAATATCCCTTTGAGCCGCTTCCATGGCATGTTTGGTACCTCGTCCAGAGCCTACCCTGGGAAAAAAGAGGATGTCACAAAGAGAGTTCGTGCAGGCGTCGCTTGCTGCGACCATTCTCCGCATAGTCTCCTCCGATCGGGAGGGCGAAGTCCGTATAGAAGCATCTACTTCGTCTAGCTCCGCCGCGGGAGCACGATCGGTGTTCCGGCTTCGTTTAAGCACCCAAGGCAAACCCTTGGCCGTGGCTTGCCGGTGCACTTGGTCACGTCGTGTGGCGCCGTCTTTGCGTCCACTGAACCCTGGCATCTTCGTTTTGGCACCAGCCACGAGACGATCCATGGCTATTGGCAACGCCAACTCGTTATTTTTCCGAAGTATCCCAAGGAAACCATTTTTTTATTTTATTTTTTGTTTTCAAAAGCCGACCCAGAGTTATTGTAATTGAGTAAATATTTCCTACCCCAGGTTACGCATGACACTCCGATGTATCCTATTCCCTGGTTCTTTCCCGCTAACAATCTCGACTGCGAGCATCTCCGCTTCCCTATCCATGAGATCTGGTTTGGTTAATATTCCGAGACGCCAGGTCAAGTGCTTGTACCATCTTAACGATTTGTTTGGTTGTGATATTAATACCTGCCTGCATGATCGACCTTAGTTTCAGGGAATAGGTATGTAGGCGTGATAACCATTTCAAGGTCATCCAGCCGTAACGCCTCGGTCGTGTTATCAATATACGTCAATGACGCTCGGATTACCCTCGTCGAGCGCAGATATTCCCAGCCAGAGAAACATCATGGAAGAAAGTTCTCTGATCGGGTGTTCATTCCCCAAACGGCTTTCTCATAGGACCTATGTACTCTGTACATCGTGTTAGCTTTAGCTATTGACTTTATTAAATTGTGATAGACAACACGGAGCATATTCGCAGTCACACGCGTTCCATTATCTGGAGTTGCAAGTAAAAAAGAATGATTAACCCGTATGCAAGGACGGGCGCGAGGTAGATCACCATATCCAGAGTAACACAGCATCATAGAACGACGATGGTGACTGAGATAAGTTAGTTCCCGCGAACGAGAGTTCACCACAAAAGCCACACTAACGGTTCCTAGAAGAGTAAAATATTAGGAATAAAGTAGTCCACAGACATGTATGTAGGCCTTCTGCATCGTCGCTGCAAGAAGCGTCTAGCTCCTAGCAAACTAGTGTGCTGTACGGAGAATATGCCTAGGAGATCATCTACCTAGAGTGAGCGGATGCTGCAGGTGTGACCCCCAGACGGAAAGGTTGGGCTGCTGTGGAGGCACGAGCAAGGTCACCGTCTTCTGGCCTTTTCTCGAATCATAGATGGACCGCGGATATGATCGCAGTCGGGGAATATAAACATCGCAAGTGCGAGAACACGTAAGACAGCAAAACGCCTGGGCGGTTCACCGTTGTGCATTTGAGCGTTGGACATTTCAAGGATTATCAGGGGTACGTTCCACGAAACTGCATAGTCTTCCGGTTGAGATATTTCTGCTTGAAGGGCAGGACAGAAGGCTGTCACCGATATTCGGTCATCTTGGAAGTATTATATTTGGGTTAGCATCATCAGGTCCATGGCGGTAATATTGGTTTATCACGGCCTATCGCAAGTTTAATCAGGGTGCCACTGCTGAGGACGTCCAGGTTATCATCTTGGCCCACTGCCAATCACCATAGTTGAGAATACCGGCGACGATAGGCTTGGTGATCGGGCTCTGTCTCGCCTGCGGAGATGAAGATTATGTCGGCTTCCAACAAACTGTTACTGGTGGCAGTCAAAGACTCAAATTTGAGATTCCACACGACGGACATCCCAACATCAGAACCCCTATGTAATTTAGGATGCAAGAACCTGGCACGGACCGACTTGGATATTTGACGGATCCATCAAGATAATTGAGACCAGAGACTGACAAGGTAACCGATCAGGGAAATGACCAGTGTAGAGATACCACCACGGCATCTACAACACTCAACGCTGCAGTGTAAACGGCTCTTTTGTGCAAAGAGTTGGACCGGTCGAGCCTATTTTTAACCCCTAGGCTCCCTTCCTGAAGAAACAAATCCAAATCCAAATCCGTTGCCCATGCATGCAACTCTTGGGATAAGAATAAATCATGTTGCCATGTTGGGTCCTGGACCCTTCAAAGAAACACGGGCGGCAAGAGAAACCCATATACGGAGTTCGACAGTCAGAGTTTGAAAGCATCCTCCCCGATAGATATATGAATAGGGCACTGAAACAGGCCAATAGGTGGTCCTCCTGGGATCTGGAAACTGTTATATCGCATGTTATATTGGCATGGGCGCGAGGATGCATGAAATTTGTTCTATTTCTGTTTAGCGCCCAGGCGGAACTAGAATTCGCTGAAGGAACAATTTTCCAAGCGGCGATCCGGTCAGGGCATCCGACAATCCGACATCCCAGACCCAACAGTTAAGGAAGATAATAATAAATCGCCCTCGCTTGTTCTCTTTTGGCCTGTTGACGATTACTAAGTCTGGGGGGTTCGGCGTTGTTGGTAGGTGAGTAACAATGTTCCGGTATAGCCCCAAATTTGGTCATCGCAGGTAATCAGTAGAAACCGCAGCTCACAAGGGTCGAAGAGGTCTTCTAAAGCGATTGTATGCAGCTTCTAAAGTGATTATATGCCGTGAGTAATAGACGAGCATCTACGATTATGTCTGCATGCAAGGCTGGAGAAAGCGACCAACTCGGCCTCCTCCTCCATCAATCACGCATCTCGCTCCCATGACAAGCCAACGTCAGGAGAGAAGCAACAACGCAACAACGCAACAGGACGGGCGAGACCCGTGATGAAACACATGATAAAACACGGCGCGAGGACGAGGATTCTCTCGACTCGGCCACGTCCACGTCGCCCGTCTCCTTTACAAGAGTGCGAGCGTGAGCGTGTTGGTTCATGCCCGATGCTCAGATTGCATCAGTAAATCTTCCATGCATGCCACCAACCACACCGGCCTTTTCCCCCGTGTCGGACTGTCGCAGTGGAGCGTTGCTGTCGCAGAATGAAGGACACAAACAGACGTATGCCAGGGTATTGGCTGCTCGTCCTGGCAGGGATACAGACAGCCAGAGAGAACGGACGAGAACGGAATTTTACGAAAGTCAAAATAGTCACACTGGGTTGACGCCTGATGGAGGAATCCCGGAGCATAGCAGTTTACTCCGTCCGAGTTAGTTATACAGACTCCTTGTCGTGACTCTGGCGGACTCTGTCGTGGACTCTGGCGGACTCTGTCGTGGACTCTGGCGGACTCTGGTGGACTCTGGCATGGATATCCAGCCGGTTCTACAGCAAGCAGCAGAAGGGAAGAAACCATCTCCCAACCACCGCATCAAGGCATTAAGGCTACGAAGAGATACAGTGGAGTAGACGGAGAAAAAAAGAAAATCATGGTCTCAAACGTTGCATGAAACACTTGACGCCCGCCCATCCGACGCTATGATTGGGCCTGCATCTGTCCTCCTGGGCTGACGGTCGACGAATGATCTCTCCCGCAAGGCCTGCATATCAGACTGGCGCCCTCAGGTGCACTAAAACATGGATATGGCCGCCTTGTTTGGCTTTCCTTGGCCGGCTGCGGGCCCCCCGGCGCGTACTGAAGACGAAGATGCTGCTATTCTTGTCAGGGGCCCTTGTAACATAATCGCAGATGTGAGCGCGTATGCTCGAATGCAAGAGGTTCATCCACGTCCGGTCTTGATGTCGCCCATGACAAACGACTGGCCGTGAGAGGATTCTGGCAGCTAACCGCCAATCATGGATCAACACACGCATCTATTTCGAGGTCGAGGGCGGGACCACTGACGCATCAGCAACCGCCGGACCAGGGGCCTCCTGCTCGAAGGTTCATGCTGTCTTTCCTGGAGGCTGCGTGGTATATATTATGCACTCTCTCTCATCTCCTGATCGCTGCTCTTCACTAAGCTGCTTTGTATTTTCGTTTTCACCTCTCTCCTTGGTTACTGTTCTTCACGGGAACTAGCCACATGCCTATCGCCATCTAAACCTTTCCCTCCATCTTTTCCCCCATACCTAATATTGCATCAGAAGGCGTTTGATACGTCTCACGAGTCTCTTTTTTCCCCATCATATTTATTAGACCGCATTTCCCCATACCCCCATAGACACTTTTTTTGCATTATTTGCCTTGGATTTATCTTTTTCGTGCTGTATCTGGAATACTCCGCCGGCTGTCGGTTACACTTTTTGGATATCTGAATAAGCCAACGACTCCCTTGCTCTACAGACATCGCATATCCTGTCTGGATCTCTGAGTAAGTAATACCGACCCTTTTAACGTTTGCGCTCCGTTTCCCCAGTTGACCCCCAAGCTACCCCTGTGGCTGGCGGGGATCATACCGCTTCTTCTTGCATGCATTCTCATTCATCCTTTGAGCGCCGGCATATCTAACATAATGCAACAGAATAACATCATCGATCCGCCTTTTCTTACTACCTTTTTTTTTACACCGCGACTCTCTACGGGTTGCCTTTTTCTTTTGTCTGTTTTATTCCGCTGGTCGGATCTAGAGAGACAGTTACGCTGCTTTAATCTACGACATTATCTTTATTCAACACACCGACAAACTACTCTATACCTGCTCTCTGCATCTCACCGGACCGGACTGATTTCTCACCCCCAAAGACATATCTTACGACCCATCAACTACTACCATCATGGCCAAGTCAAGCTCTACTCTCAACCGTGCGGCTCTGAACGAGTTCATCTCCATGCCAGTTTCATGCGAGATGATCTCGTACCTCGCCAGACAGTCGTCCATGGTTATTCGCTGTGAAGATCGTGCCATTCGAGGCGCTGTCGCGCAACAGGGTACCATCACACCACCAGCGTCACCCGAGCTCAAGCCCGCGGACGAGTCTCATCTTCCGCCGCTGCCACCGCTGGAGGCGTTTATTTTCTCGCTTGTTACCCGATCCCACGTTGAGGTTCCTACTCTCATGTCGTCTCTTGTGTTCCTTGCACGCCTCAAGAACAAGCTCCCACCAGTTGCTAAGGGTATGCGATGCACTTCTCATCGCATCTTCTTGGCTGCGCTCATCCTAGCTGCCAAAAACCTCAACGACTCTAGCCCAAAGAACAAGCATTGGTCCCGATATACGCTTGTCAAGGGCTACGAAGGCTTCGGCTTCTCTCTGCCAGAAGTCAACTTGATGGAACGTCAACTTCTCTACTTGCTTGACTGGGACACTCGTGTCAACGTGGAAGACCTCTTCATCCACTTCGAGCCATTCCTCGCCCCAATCCGCAGCCATCTCCAAGCCCAATGCGACATGGAGATGGAGCGTGAACGCGAACGTGAACTTGCCGTGCGCACAGCTCTGGCCCAGGCTTCTCGTGACCAAAGTCCTGCTCGTCTTCCAAGCGGCTACGGCATGCAGTGTGACATGTACAACTCACCCCGCTCGATCGCGGACAATTCTGGTGATCGTACAGCTCGTCATAAACGTCGTCAATCCTTGCAGCGATCAGGCCGTTCTATCTCCCCGCCTTCCGTCTTGGATCTTCCTGCGCTAGGCCATGCCGACTCCAACCACGGCTCGTCGTCCCGATCATCCAGTTTAGCGCCAAGTTCTCGAGGAACCCCTGCCAGTATCAGCACCGCCTCGTCTTTCCATGAAGTAGCCGTAGCCGACGGCAGCACCAGCCCAACTCCCTCTCACTTGGCGTACAGCTATGTGGACATCCAGCTGATGCGCCCAAAGGCAAAGGGCCACGCCATTAACTTCCAAAACGAACTGCAGCCACAAAAGCGTGCAAAGACCGCAGGCGCTGGTACCGGAGGTATCATTTCTAGATTCTTCGGATCCGCCGCAGGTTCCTACATGGAGAAGCGCAAGGCCCGCCCCACGGCATAGGCCTGAAATATAGAATATTTTCCTTTGTCGAAAGAGTCCGTCATACCTAGCTTCCTTCCTTCCCCTTTCCCCATCCAGAGTCCACAGTCACCACAATATCTCGAGCTGGACTCGCTATCAAACTCCCAGTTACCCCCTTGGCGTGAACACAGAACACAGAAATTTCCGTTTTTATTTTTTTCCCGCGTTTTAATGTACCCTGACAACATTTGCATCTAAAAGGAGTTTTGCGGTTTTTGCATTTTGTTTTCCTCTGTCTCTAAAGCAACACTCGCTTTCCCTGTTTTTCATACATGCCTAGCATCACTCTCTCTTTGCACTTTCGGTGGATTACTAGAGGAGATCTGCATTACATGAAGTGATATGACCTCTCATGCTTTTGGTTGTCCTCGTTTCATGTTCTCATCCGATTAATCGATTGCATGGCAGCGGCGTTATATTTGTTATATTTTGGGAGAAACGAAGTCATATATAGTATTTATCAACAAAATATACTCTTAACCATTTTATCCCTTTAAGAATACTCCGTATGAAGTTCTATAACGCAGCCACCAGGTTTGAGATGATATATTACGTTCTGCAGGCCCTTCCTTGTTCTTACACGTCGTTGTAGACTTATGCATGCTAATTAGTGCTTTACCAGGACTAGGCAATGATATTATGCGGTTGAGGGCGGCCGAATTACGTCAACTGCATTCCGTATCTACTTCAGTAGCGAGTCGTGTTGGTTTTGTCACTGGTAGCACGGCAACAGAAGAATATTTAGCACACGAACCTGCCCCAGAGTTAATCTTTGCCAGTATCGAGAAAACGACTTGCACTATTTGATTGGAAGTTATCGTCAACCAAACATTAATCGCTTATACCTTCCACCGCGAGTCAGATTCCATAGAATTTCATCCTTCTGGAAGACATGATCAGGTGTGCGAGTCTGGTTAAACAAAAACAGCCCTATCCCTAATGACTCGATAGTGGTAGACTCGAAAATTAAAGGTCTAAATCAATGTCTATTTTTTAATAATTACCACAACTACAAGTTAGTGAGATTAATTCTCTATTGACAGAGTATAGTATTACAGGGTTGGAGCCTCCCAGTTGTCTCGTTTAAGTCTCATGATAGCGCATTGTTTCTGCGGTAACGTGAATTCGCCCTCCTTATAGAAGCCCGCGGCTATAAGGCTAGAAATGTATCTATATTTGATATGTCAGTGGTCTACTTTCCTCTCATATGATAGCCTGCAAAAAAAGGAGGGTAATATTTATAGATCGGGGACGCTGCTTACTCCTCGTCATCAACTCTTGGCCCTATTGCGATAGCCTGGGTCCGATTGTCCGCCAACAAGCAGTAATGGATCAGAGCATTGAGCCACACTTGGGTTTGATGTGGCTTTCTGTCTTCGTGATCATAAACTAGACAACGAAGGCCGCGATCAAAATCATCGACAAGTATTGGTAAGGGCCGCTGTACCGAGCCCTCTTTGACCCAGAATATTTCGAAATAGCCGAACGGTTTACCGTCCCAACAGCCTATTGCAGGAAATAGATATCTTGACGTAAGGCGACCCTTGAGGAATTGCTCTTGGATATGAAGGGGACCAGATGCGTCCCAAATCTCTTTCGCCTTGGAGCTGTTCATCCATTTGTGTAGGAGTTCAAGGTCTGATCCTGGACCTTCAGATAAAATGGGTCTGGTACCATCGTCGTTTCCGAGGGTCTTAATGCCGATACATAGTGCTCTATGATATCGGCCTAAAGCATCTTCACTATTTTCTGATGAATTTATAGCTAGGATTGGGACACGGAATGATAACGTTTTCTGTAGACTTGGGATGTAGCGGATATAAAACGTCTCGCCCTGACGAGGCGGCTTCTGGCGAATCGGGTGCCGGAGCCATCCGTCAAGCAGGACCCATTGGGCTGGCGGTGGAGGGAAATAGGACGGTACATGGCCACTTGAATAAAATGAGCCGCCGGGAATTGGTGCGGCTGTCACCACGTTATTGGGGCTTCTAACACCGCGGGAAGGCGAATTAGATCCAGAACGAGAAGGCGAAGTTGGCTTCGGGGTCATATCGGGAGCAAGGGAGAATAGGAAAATGTGTGGATCGATTTGCCAGAAACTCCTACGGCTGACGAACATCTTCGGTTTGATCAGGGGGCGATTAGGGTCTTCCAGCCCAACAATAGATTCCTCGGTGGTAACCAATCCCATTCTCTCAAGCTTGAGTAATAAGTTCCTGCCTTTGAGGACTCCTTCGTGCCGAACATGCACTATCCATTCCCCCCTTGGCCGTGCAATCTCTGGAACCATCGCCGAACTCTTCGTCGTGAGGCGTGTATTTGGTGCGTTTTGATGGAAGTACCAGTATAAAGTCGACCAAAGAATCAGCGCAATCTGACAAGTTGAGATGGACTTTGGCACGACAGTTTTGCTTGAAGTGAGCGTAATTGATGATATGAAGAAATAGTCACTATTCAAGGTCGGCTTGGAGTATCGACTTGATTCCCATTCAAACGGGTTATCCCGCCCTCTTCGCTGTACATCCTCAAGTTCAGTACTAGGACTTGCCTCCGCGCGGGAAACGTCAGGGTCACGTAAAGAATTTATAACGATTGACCAGCCTGCGGGTAAAAGGCTGCTAGTACCTGGTTTAAGGCCACCGGTTTTGAAGGAAAAACCTCCAAAAACCGGAGTCACCGTAAGAGAATAGCCATCGGGGAGATAGATAGTGCAGACCATCGTCGGGAGGAAGAATCAATCAATCTCGAGTTGAGGAGCTATTGCTGCAAGAAGAAGCGAGGAACTGGTGCTTTCAAGGATCGCAATCCTGCAGGAGGACGTATATAAATGCCATTGGGAAATCAATGAATCGCCGCCTTGGTTCCTTTGAGAGCATTGCTCTACCCTTCATCCATTTATATATTCATATTGCCTCAAGACAATTTTGACTTCGGCATCTGATGACATCAATGTCGAAAGTTTGATTGTGATGATGCAAGAGGCTCACCTATAAACTTTCCATCCTCGGTTCATTTGAGATGAGTTGCCAGGAGTTCATCTCTATCGGATATGAAGGTGATAAAATTAGCATATTAGACGCCCGGGCCTTGTCATATCAAGTCAGGGGTTGCTATGAAGGATATCATAAAATTCTAAAATAGATTGAAGTTTTTCCGTTGATGAGGGCCATGTAGGTATTCGCCAGCATTTATTCAAACGCGAGATCGTCTGCTAAAGCTGGGGGACTGTGATACCAATCCCCTTTTGCATTGCACGATGCCATATTTCCTTACCGAGGACTAGATCTAACATCCCCAGGCCAACACTTTTATATATGACATCGCCATCCTGTATCCAGTCCAAAAGCTTCTCATCAGGTGATTTGCCACGCTGAGCGAAATCGTTCACCATGAGAAGTTCTCCAACCTCCACCAGGCGAAGAGGGTCAAGCCCAGCCTGGACTAATTCTCCTGCCTGCTGGAGACAAGAATCCAGGGTATCCACCACGACCGTACCGCCGCGGTAGTGCCGGTGGCCCTCCGTAGCATGCTTGAGAAGAAGGGGATCTAACTCCGCCGTATCTGGCCGGCATGACCCAACAGCACTGATAAGTTGGCCCTTCTGGCTTGTAGGAGGCATAATCAGATAATCTGCTGGGAAGAGTGGCTCCTTCGAGGATGTGCAGCAGAATATAACGTCCGCGTTTGTCACACTGTGCTTCAAGTCTCGATCGTAGTCTATAAAACTAGGGCTGACAGCTGCGAATTTAACGCCGGATCGCCATTGCATCTGTTCAGGCGAGTAGATATCACGTAGGAGTTTGCTTGCACGGTCAAACGAACGGTTGAAAATATCGACTTTTTTGATTTGGCTGCCCCGGAGTAGAAGAGCAAGACGGATGTGCCAGAAGGCAACACGGCCAGCGCCAAAGATAGTGATGGCCTCTACTTTCTCTCGCCTCGCAAATACCAGAGAGGAGCATAAGGCGGAGCGAAATGGGATAACATCTTGCGTATTAATTAGGGCGGCTGGCATTCCAAAAGAGTCGGATATTGTAAGATAGCCAGATCGGAAATCTCGAGCACTCTCCGTGTTGGCGGTCTTGTCGAAATTAGCCGTGGAAGGATGCTCTTCTATCGTTCTCTGTGAGGGCACAGAGGGAGAGCTCTCTATTTCCGGTGGCACAGATGCGATCGATCCTTGATTATCCCCCGGATTTGAAGTCCTCCTTGGGGAGGGTATTGACGCCGGTTGACTCTGTCTTCTCTGTTGTCCGCTTCCCTCAAGAACATTCATCACCTCAAACCCTGCATCACCTCCCGAGTGTAGGGGCATTAGAATCGAATCTAGTCCATCTTGTTGTCGAATTACCATATGCTGCTGTACTTGGCCCAACTCGTCTTGAGCTCCTCTGGAATATTCCCGTAGCACGCTGGCCACCTTATCCTGTATTTCCCGGACCTCTTGCCGGGTCAACGACAGAAGCAGGGACCGAACATCAGGGCCATTGAGAACTGTTAACGGCATCTTGTGTCAGTGTAGACGCACTTTGAGAAGCAGAATTCTCCATGCTCAGTCGATGAAGATGAACCAGACGGACGTCATGGTGACTAAGTAGCTTTGGCTGTACAACCGCGCCACGGAAGACTTTCTCAGGCTGTTCGATATATCCATCCATAGGGAGGCCACAGGTTCGCTGGGAGGGTATCCTTTAGCCATAGCCTTCGCTGGCGAGCACACGGCCAACATGGCTGAGTTCTTGTGCCGTCCAAGGCTAGTTATCCTCATAAGAACCACCATCCACCACGGAAACAAGCTGAGCGGAATACGATGAGATGCCATCCCTCCCTCCGGTGAGTGTTCCGAGCCTTCTCCCTATCTGGCATCTCCTCGTATTCCTCGTGGCCAAGGCTGATTTAAACTTAGCCCTGAAAAACGTCCCATCTCTGTGGTTCGGCGGCTGTACCTTGGTGTGGAGGGTGTGGAGATGGAGATGGAGATGGAGCGATGGGCCTGGACAGAAAAGATATAAAAGAGTGAGGGCGATTCATGGTTCCAGCAGTTATTAACTTCGGAAATATCAGTTAATACTGCGCCTTTCGCACATTTTCCTATCTCCCAGACCAATACTCAGCAATTATGTCGTGGCCGATGTCTCCAGCATCTCAACCTTCATCATCATTGCAGTCATCGACTTCCTCCCGCATATTCCACATCTACAATTCCTTCCCGATACATTACAGGATATCAGACTCCCAGAAACGGCCCCTCTACCATGTCGATAACTCCTATTTCACTCCCGGCACCCCTGACCTAAGCCTACATCTAGGCGAAGATAGGAAAGGCCCGGTGGCCGCCGTTTGCAAATTCGTCCTATTTTCAACCTGCTCGAAAATCGGGTTAACAACCAAGAGCAAGAAGAGATGTAACGATTATATAAGTAATGACGTTTTCAAAATCGACCATGTTAGCACAAGCACCGAAGATATGGCGTGGGAAGACATGACTAGGCAAAGCCGAGACCATTCAACATATAGATTCGAATTGGACCTTCTCATGCAAGATCAGCAAACGGGAGCAGGACTCGGACGCCGCGCGTTCGTCTGGAAGAGAACTCATTCTATGGGGGTGGAATCTTCTAAGCCATCCAAGCTAAGCGCATGCAATTATAAGCTGGTCGATGAGGAGACGGGTAAGATTGTTGCGGTTATTGCAAACAACGGGTTAAAGAGCATGAACAAGAAGGGGAAGATTGAAGTATTCGATACCGATGAATATGCGTTTGCAGGGGAACGACTTGATGTTATGATTTTGATAACTGGGATTGCCCTGTTTGAGAAGGAAAGAAGAAGGAGGGCACAGCGGAGGTACGATTATTATTGAGCGGATAGTCAACCCCTACGCCGTTGATGGCGCATTGCATTGTATGATGAAGCTTAGATTTATGATTCCTGTTATGAAGAATATTCAATGAATTTACTTTCAAACATAAGGTACCAGGTGCATGAGCGGAGTCCTGGCGTTAATAAATGGGTTATTCGATAGAAGAAATAAAACATTCACAAGCATGGAGCAATAAAACTCTATACTAAGAAGGATATTGATATTTAGAAGCGTTGTGTGAATAAATTTCTAAACTTTTGGTATCTATTCTAAACTACTAGAGCGCCAGATGCCGGCCTGCAGCATTTAGGAGAAAGAAGACTTTGGTAGCCTCGCTTGATCATTACCCAAGCCTCTAGGCGCCGGACTATATTGGAATGAAGTTCGTCGCAACAGTTGCAAATCCAGACTATTGTTTCTCCAGGAGCAGAGAGATGCTGCTCGCCATTCTTGATGTCATATCACACGTATCCGATTCGATAATTGGGACGGGCTTCCGTGGTAGACGGGCCTTCGTCTCCTGCGCCGGAGATAATCTCAACTGCGCTAAGAACCATATTATCTTAGAATATGTTGGCATACCGTGTGTCTGTATCATGAAAAGGGGTTGAGCGTGTTCTGGTATTGTAACATGATTTCATCTTCAGCTGCTAGACAACTGAATACCTTCCATCTGCCTCATCAACGTCGAACTACCTTCCTCTTCTTCGACGCCGATAACTAGTTCAACGCTCGTTTTTGGACGGTTTCTGTTCAATCCTTCGAGTAGCATGCATGCTTTGCAAATCTTTTGACTAGACATGTAGCCACATCTCTCGCACTGTCCCATCGTTTGGGTCTTTATAGGTTTTTGTTTCTTGTCACGACCCTGGCTTGTAGTGGTAGGGTTCTTCCTTGAGTTACCCTTTTCTGGCTTTGTGGAAATGACTGGTAGTGATATTTCAGTCTCACGACCTTTGGCGTCTTCATCCTCGGTAAGTTTCTTCTCCATGTTCGCCATTTCACCACCACTACTTCTTCCATTCTGGCTTCCACATCCACCAGCGGAGTACTCATCAGCTCCATCCCTCGTTGCCGTCTTTGTAGACGAACAAGTAGGGCCTCCACAGACTTCTGGCGGTACTAGTTTAGCCATGTCTTCTCCACTCCGTACAATATCCAGGATAGCACTCGGCCGGATCCTCTCCAAATCTTTGATAAGTGTCCTAGCGCTCCCTCGAAATGCTTCAGGCGAGTAGATGCACTCAGTACTAAAGTAATCAAGCTTTTTATGATGGGCGTAAAGCACAATTTCCTTCTCGTATGCATATTTTAGAGGCTTGCTTCGTTTAATGTCGCTAGCAGCTGAGCCCGTGATGATACTCGTGGAACGAGCCAGGCGAGGTAGATCACCACGCAGTAGATTCATCATCACAGTCTCGGCAACATCATCGGCGTTATGTCCGGTAACAACATGCTTGATATCCAGCTTTGCAGCGCCACGGTCAAGAGCCTGTCGTCGAAATACACCGCAGTAGGTGCAGTTGCCCTTTTTCCCAATCTCCGCAACCACCTGATCCATTGTCCAACCATATAATTCTCCGTAGCTGACTATTTCCAAAGGCATGTCGTACTGGACCGCATTTCGCTTCACGGTTTCCAGGCTATCATCCCGGTATCCCTTTATGCCCTCGTCGATAGAGAGCAAAACGAGGTCAAGGCCGTAATCATATCGCTCATTAAGCGTTTTCAAAACAGAAGCAAGAACCGTACTATCTTTTCCACCGCTCGCCCCAATCGCAACTCGCTCGCCTGGCACGAACAGGGAGCTGTTTTTGATGGTTTCGTGGGTTTCGGCCTCGAATATGGCAAGGAAGCATTCTTTGCAAAGCTTGTGGCGGTTCTTCGGCCGGATAATAACTGCCCTGGCAGACTTGCAACTGAAACATACCGTTGGAGGCATTGTTGATATTTATTTTCGCGATTTGTTCGAGCTTAGCTGCTTCCTCGTCCTATCGAGGTGGGTGAATTATCAGAAATTGTTATCGATAAGCCGAGATAAGATTTTGATTTCACGTGATATTAGCCAACGCTTAGTCATGTTTCTTACTCTCTCTTTTCGGCAAGTCCTTCCTCCAATGTCAAGTTCGAACTGGAAACTATTAAATGAATCCCATTGCAATTCCCTAGCTCGCCTTGATAAAAGGATAGAAAAGCTTTTAATATTTAAGCCGAATAACCTCGAGGTAATTATATTGTACTCTTTGTCTTTATTGACTTTCCTAACTAGATATAAGATTCGGAGATAAAGGAAAAGGAAAACTGGGTTAAAAATAGATACCTACTATCTCAGGGTTAAAAACGCTAAATGGAGAAGAAATAAAAGGGCGTATAACGTTTTCAAGAAGAGAAGAAGAAGAAGAAGTAGTAGAGGAAAAACCATAAAAAGACAGGAATAAGGCATTAACTATGACCACATATCTTCATCACTCTTCACCAAATCTTCCTCCACCAACACTCTTGGTCCATCCCGCCTTTGCTTTTGTTTCCGCTCCTGGCGGGTGACAATGCGGCTAGGCGTCAATGGAGTGATGGGGGTAAATGGCATATACGGACTGTAAGGGGTTCGAGGAACCCCTGTCCGTGGTCCGTGCATAAGACTAGTCCGTCGTTCAACGATGGTTGTCTTGGTTGAGGGTGCACTCATGGGGCTGTCGTACGCAACACGGAACGGCAGCGGAGGTGTACTATGAGCAGTATTTATATTCAGCGAGGGAGGGGTAGGGCGGAATTTGCGGCTATCCAGCGATTCCTTGCTGGGCGGAGAAGCAAGGATTGCTGGAGGAGGGGCCATGCTGCCTTGAGGAGAGTTGAGTTTCGCTTGCTCATGAGGCGTTAAGGGAGGAGGGCCGGGGTTGTACGTGCGTGGGGAGAGGGGTTGTTTATCGGGAAAGTCGCGGGAGTTGAGTTCTGGGGAGCCCATTGGGGATGAGATTTGAAGGCCTCGGACGGAACTGCGGCCGAGCAGTTTCTTTGGGGAGGTCGTGGAGTTTTTGGATCGAGAGCTGAGGAAAGAGAGCTGTGAAAGCCTGGAGAACCGTTCGGTTCGTGGTGAAATGGGTGATTCCTTAGAAGCTGGCTCTTCCTGGAAAGGTAGACTAGAGTGATGCTGAGGCTCGAACTCGGATACCGTTGGTAGGTGGCATGCTGAGAGTGGCGATCCAGGGCAAGGGGATACAGGTGACATTGGTTGCTGCTGTCGCCTTAAATGGCGGAATTCCGGAGGGCCATCGGGTGGTTGTAGATGTACAGGCGACCTCAGAGGTGAGGGGAGAGTTCCTCTAGTATTTGTTGTGTCCTGAGACATGGCGGACTTTCTCGCATCGTGCTCCATGACGGCAGCGTAGAGTCTTTCCATCTCCTCTTGTGCCCTCATACGATCCGCCTGGACAACGTTTTCGTCAATTGTCGAAACGCTCCCGGCTATTGAGGCTGCGGACTGTGCTCGATTCGAAGACGACCATGGTAGATTGAAGGATCGAGCTTTACCTTTAGGAGGACTCGGCCACACGTTGTTTTGGGTTGTAGGACTCATTGGACTCGGCCACATATTGTTGGTCGAGAATTCCACTGGGGCTGGTGATTCTTCCATCATTCCTCCCGATGGTTTGACGAGATCCATCTCTAGTGTTCTGTTTGACTCTTGTGCGCCGCGACGGAGCCGTCTGCCGACGGTGAGGAGGCAACCTAGGAGGAGAGACACGATGGCAATGTATGTTGCGACAATGGCAACAACTTCTCTCCAGAGTAACGTAGGATCTCTGATAGCAGATGCAGATATTGGGGGTCCTTCGCCTGGCGGCGGAGCTGGATCGATCCAGATGCTAGCCCCCCAGATAGAATCAGCTCGAATGGGAACGGGCTGCAGGAGAAACAGCAGAAGACAGGCAAATCTCAACATATAAACAGAACATCGAGGAGCCAACATTCTGCGGCGTAATATTGGGCATGCCTTCGCCCTTTTCTCTGGCTGGGGACGTTCCCTTCTTTTCGAGATATTTCAACAGGCGTAGGCGGCGGGGGGATCGGCACCTGCTGCGATACAGAACATTGCAGCAAAGAAAAGCAGGCCCTCTGTGTGGAGCAAGGAATGTGACCGTCAAGCCGGAGAGGCGCCTCCAGCTCTGCCGTTGGGCGCATCGAACCTGCAGGTCACTGGGATAGGCCGTGACGAGATGCCAGGGATAGGCCCAATGAGCTCGATGCATCGCTAGTCATTGCAGGGACGGCCATCTCTTCAGCGGCCTGGTTGGTCGACGGGCCGTTTAGCCATGCAGAGAGAGCAGCCACCCGTCACACTGAGTCGCGCCATCACATTTTTAGTTTCTTCATCTCATTCATGCACGGGTGGTGGGCAGCAAATCGCAGGCGAGTATCCGATATATCGACGGCCAGGCAGAGTTCTCGCCTGTTTCCCAGTAACGTCACGCCTCGTACTCTGAAGCGAAGCAGGCGAGGTGATGGCGATGCATTGAATATTTCTGCCCTTTTTATGCTCTCTTTGACATGAGTCTTATGAGGTGTGGTCGAGGAGTTTGATCGCCCCATTGATATATTTGATGTGACCGCTCGCCTGCAGGCAAAGCAATATTTGATAATGCAATCTCCAGACATCGCACAAATACTGGTCATATCTCGTATGTGTCCAGAGTAGTATTGAGACTGTTGTCCCAGAAGTGGTCGGGAATAAGCAGTAGTTATTCTGATCGAGTACGAAGTGATGTTGTTGTTTATTTGGTTCGCCCGGAAGACTCTACCAAGGATGAATGTTTAGAACTGGAACCGTGGAATATACCCCAAGTTCAACTTCGATGGCAGCTTCCGCTCCTTCTGGCGTCCTTGGTTGTGCTTTCGATGTAAAATGATATCTTCCGAGTCTCTGTCGACGAAGAGGTCGAAATGTTAACAACCTATCTCATGTCAAGAAGATAGGAAATGCACAACAGATATTGAGCCACTTAGATACCAACAAACACATTCCTCAATCCATGGGCAATAAGATATCTGCCGTCAGCGGTGTCAAATCCCCCAACTTCTACCAACCTGGGAACGCGGTCAACGAAATATGGGTTGGCGACCTCGAGATCATCTCACGACTCCCCTTTGGTGACTCGGACATGGCGCAAGCAGGATGGCCAAAGAACGATTATCCCAAGTTCCCCTGGCGACCCTTTGTCATACCTCTCCTCGCGATGTTCACCAACGCCACAGATGCAGAGGCGACGGCTCCGGGTATATCGAAGCGATCCCTAGCCAAGGACATTGCCTCCAGTTTCCCCTGGTGGGTTGTCATAGGCATTGTGCTTCTGTTTGTTGGCCTTACCATCCTGCGGGTTGGCATGGAAGGGATCGTATACCTGGCTCATTTGAAAGAACAGTCAATTGTTAAAGAGAACTTGAGGAGAAGTGCAACATTGCTATGCCATGTCAGTGCATGTGGTATACTCGCCAGATTTCAAATTCTGGTGTCAAGTCTTCCTGCGCTGGAGAAAATCCCGACTGAGCAAAGGGATGCCGTGGAACTGGTTTACCACCCTAGGAGGACCCTCCGGCACTTGGTCATTGTTCAACTCTTGTTTACGATCTTGGTAGATGTGGTATTCTATGTACACCTTCTCCAATATGCGCTCTATCATGGGCGTGGTAAGAATCTTGACGAAGAACATGGGAAAGCTGAGGTTACAGGCGAAGCAGTGAATCCTCATGCTGATTTCTTGATACCCTTAGTTGCCTTGCTTCCAATTTTTATGGTTATTATTGACCTGGTATTGATTAACTGCCGACTTAAAGCTGGCTGCTCACCATAATCATTGTCCTTGATGCTGTGCTGAGCCTCGTGGCTGGAGTTTAGAGGATTACTGATGAGCTTTAACTAGTTGATTGATGTCTGCATAGCATTCTTAATAAAAGATACCATACATTCTAACCCCATAAGTCTCGCCACATCTGCTTGAAGCCATAGCCCTTAGAACTGTCCTCGTCATATATTCGAGCTTTATGACCCAAGCCCGGAGATAGCTGATACCCTCCGAGGCCCTCTTGACGACCATTGGTAAGTCCAGAGTTGTGGGATCTCCCCGTTGCCCTCCGTTTAATCTCTTCAGGAAGCCCGAGGGCAGTATCAGCATAACATGAATCCAACTCCCGCTGGAGATTAAGATACGCTCTCTGCGAAACCTGTGGAGCTTGTAGATTATACGACCGGATCGATTCATTAAGCCTTTTTATTTTCAGCTCATGGTACTCTCGCTCCGTGGCAAGGTACTGAGGATCCCTCAGGCAGGGAAGATCTTCTAGGGGCTCGGTATTGGGAGTCGAGGATATCTCTTCACCTCCTGCAGTAGAGGGCTGCCCCTGACTATCAGCAGAACCATTCAGTTGATTCTGGGCACGAGCTTGTAATATCTTGTTATGTCTAGATTCCGCGGCGACATAGGCGCGTGCACGCCGAACTTGCGTTTCCATTGTTTCCCCCTGGCTTCTAATCATTAAAATAGCATGATTTCTCCAGTCTTCCCTGAGGCGGCTTCGAAACTGGTTTATTTCTGATTGCATGGAGTGCTGTTTCTGGATCCATTCGGGAGTGGCCTCTTGTTTCTGTAGGATTCTATTCATGACATACTCCGTGGTATCGATATACGGGCTGTCGGCAGTAGGATCACGCTTGACGTTTTCCCCCTTGCCCCTAGGGATATTCTTAAACTGACCCTTCGCCATTGCGTCCTCTATCCGCTCGTTTGCCAACGAACTAAGCCCCTGGATAGAGACGGGGAAAGAATACACGCCGGGTCCGAAGCGCTCTTGAAGTTCCTTGCGGAAAGAATCCCGTTCTTCTTTAGAGGTATTTGTATCCTGATTTAGAGTGTATTCTGCGGTACGCTCGCGTGCTGCCGCTAATCGCCCACCGGAGGATACATTTCGTTTGGGCTTCCTGTGCACGGCGGGAATTGGCCCTCCTGGATGCGGAGGCCGAAATGGGACACGCATAGGCTTGCTTGCATCGTCAAGCATGCGAAGCGCGGCATCATGGATGCTCTCGTCCCCTGTCCATGGCGCAGCGGCAGCTATGTCTCGCGTTCCTTTACCCGCGCTCCGCTTCGTAATTGATCCCAATTAGCCTCCTGAGAAATTGAAGCCCATAGAGACAGGATATCGCTTACCGGAAGGTTCGCAAAAGAGATTGCCGCAGCGTTTTCATTCTTGAAAGAGCTTTCGGCAATCCTATCCTGTAGTCTTTGCTTCAGTTCTTCGGAGAAGCCGGCTTCTTGTATATTCTTCCTCGTCGAGCTGCCACCTTGTGTCATGGCATCTTCCGCCATTTCAGCCAGCCTCCTTGACATGGCACCAGCGCCATTGCTTTCCGCCTGTTTATTCGCACCATCTTTTTCGTCGGGAGTCTGTAGATTTGGCTTCTGGTTGTAGAGAGAGGCGCGGTATGAAAACGGTCGCGACGCCGCTGGGTGTGAGAGGGACGGCGAATATCGACCACCCCACGAACAGTGTACTTTTAGTCTAGCAACTCTTTTGTATCTCATCTCTCCTCAAAGACAGTCCATCACTCAAGGTTGAACTGGTTATTACTCCGTCTTCCTTGCTCGGTTTCTCGCCTTCAGGTTCATCTTTGAACGCTTAGTAAGCAGTTTTTGAACGGAAATAATTTTAAGCGTCAACTCTTTCTTGGCCTTGAAAAGAGCGAAGAGAAAAGCGCTTTTGGTGCAATTGATATCTTGATTGAAGACCAGTCGAGCCGGACGACAAACTGAGCGAATCTGAGGGTGTTATAGGCAGGTTTCCTCGGCATTTTATCCTATATTTCTTTCTATACACGCCGCCGCCATGGCTCCCAAGGCGTCTGTAACACGGATGAACACCATCCGACTGCAGTCAATTCCACGACTGAAGGTCAAGAGTCCTATGAAATATGACTCGAATCCATGTCTCGCTGCCATGACTGCACTGTTAAGTAAGCTTCTCCGGTTGATTGATTGATATCTGACGCATATTATGGCGGCGGAAGCTTGAGGAGGACCCTAGCTAACTTCCTGTCTTTTACCGTTGATCAGATTGCTGGGGAGCGTCAGGCTATAGTATCCAAGGCTGCTTAGCTTTGGAACAGCAGTTACGAGAATGCACAGATGCAAACGTATGTGTTTACCTCCGGTTATACTCCATAGTTAGGCTTAAGGAGCAGTTTATATACTGCATTGAATTGAAGCTGGATAGCTAACGATTGCATACTTTCTACAAAACAGCCTACGAAGATTACACGAAAGAACACTATCAACTACCATCTTGCTCGAATGTTCCGCATGATCTCCCCACGCAAGAAGAAATGAATAAATTTTATACCTCGATGCGCCTTGGTCGTTTTCACATATCGCAAATATCACTTTCATGCGGACATGGGATACCAATATTTGGGTTCTTTCATGGAGAAAATACTGCTCACCATGGGTGCAAGGGAAAATGTACAACTGACTGGACGAGATTTTGGGGGTTCAGAGCCAATTTTCGCATTGGTATGGAGTTTGGGGCTTTCACAATGGAAATATGTGACAATATCTTTTGTCTTATTAAGGAACGTTGTATTTATTACTGTTGTATAATAGATCTATTTCGAAACTAGTGCATTCCTTGTAAATGTTTCACATACCCTTCTTGTGGTAGGAATTAGCTATTGCAGAGCTACGGTCTGTTGCAGCATAGTAAAACGAGTAAGGTTAAATATATACCAAGAATAAAAAACAACCTCTATTATCTCACATATTCAGCCTTTTTGAATGGCTGTCTTCATGCGAGTCCAAATTTTAGCACTAGCTTGTTACTTGTTGGGCGAGTTGTATATGCGTCAATTGGTTCCATCCCTTGGTCATCTACCACAGAGGTTGTAAAGCTTGTATATAGCGCCGCAACCACAAGCTTGATTTCTATTAGTTTGTTATGTTGCTGTTAGTACAATTATATCTTAACGGGGTTTAAAATATGAGAGAATTCGGAACGTCGACATGGCCTACCTTGTAAAGCGAAGTGGCTTCCGATGCACATTCGGCCTCCACTACCAAATGCCCAGAACCAATGCTTCATTTCATCTATCTCCGAAGAACCTGGAGGAGCAATCCACCGGTTTGGGAGCCAACTATCCGGATTAGGGAAAACGTCGTCATTTTTATGAAGGGAGTATGCTTGTGCATTCACACGTGTGTTGGGTGGGATGTTATGATATCCGGCCAGGGAAGCATCCGCAGGAGTCAATCGAGGCTGGATTCCTGGAATTGGTGGATGAACGCGTAGGGTTTCCATAATCACCGCATCTAAAAGGGGCAGGGCGTCAATTGATTTATGAGAGGGTAGTTTGGGGCTGGCCCCTGAAGTCGGGGGTACCACATTAGGGCTGAGTGTTCGAAGTTCCCTTCGAAGCTGATCCTGGAGTTCTGGATTTTTAGAAAGCTCCCAGAATAGATACGTCAGAGTCAGAGCACTGGTTTCATGTCCAGCAGTAAGATGATCGAACGTTTCACAGGCGACCTCGAGTCGTAGCTGCGCCAAATCTTTCTCGCTCGGTTCTGAATCAGAAGTAGCAATAAGGTGTTTTTCCAGTGCTTGCTTGAGCTGTCTATAGACAACCGGCTCGGTCATGGGGTCCGTTGAGGAAATGTTCTCGTCTGCCTTGTCGCATGCCTCCAGGCCCCAGTTTTCCATATATTCATTTGCAGTTGTGCACCATTTTGGGATCAGAGGTATACCCAGGGCCTCCGACAAGGAAAGCAACGTAGGAGTCTCCTGGATATAGAACTCGAATATCTTACGGCTGTGGTAGATGGATAGCCATTTCTGACGGAGTGACGGCTCCTGCAGAAAATTAGAGCCGGCTGGCACACCAAAGATATATCCGGTTATGAAATCCAGTGCGAGCGCATTATTCAGTTCGTGGACTTCAACGGAAGACTCTGAGCTGGCGTAGTCTTTGAGTATTGGAAAGATTCGATCAAAGAGTATAGTCCGGGTGACCGCTTTGAGTTGAGATGACCCTTGCAAGTAAGACTTGGAATATACATTTGCAAGCATGCGCTTCCGAATCGAATGTTGCTTTGTTCCCACCATGGAGAACATGCTGATTGTTCTAACGGGAGCAGTTTAATATCGAATATGATATAGACAGGTATATATCCTATGCTTACCCAAATGAACCAAATAGCCTCGGATACCATTCGTGCTTCTCATAACCTCCAGTATAGACCGTTCGAAGGCCACCTTCGTAGCAGTTGATCGATATTTCAGACGGACCAAGGCGTACGATAGGTCCATGTTTCATGTGAGCGGCATGAATAGTCCTGTTGCCCGTCATTCGATATCTCCTCCATAATATCCAGAGAGGCGAGAATGCAGAGGTGAAGTGGGCATTGGGGATTTTGGCCAGCGGGGAAAGGAAGGCCGGGTATATGATGAATTTATACAGTCCAAATGCCAAAAGAAGGGCGACGGCTGTTACATGGGACAGCTCGGAGGAGAGGATAGCCATTATATTCTAGAGTATATGTACTGACAACGGTATCACGCCTCCAAAGTGCATCCTGTAAGCGATCTCGCGGGTATATAACGGGAAATACGAATGATGTCCCCGCGGAGGTGGGAGTCAACGAATATATATCATGTAACCCTTTTCAACGTGGATTTCCAACCCCCTGGGCGCTACAAGGAGATATTTGCCGAATAGTCTTGGGATAGAGAGGCCCGCATTCACTAATGCATTGCTGTCAATAGTCGTTGGACAGAAGACAGGGTCAAGGATGGATCTTTACGCTGGTCCTGCTCTCTATGGGGAGCAAGGGCGTATATAGATGCTTGCTCCAGGGCGTAGACTATTAATACTCCCTATATTGATCCCAGAGAGCCGGAACCAGAGATGGTACCTAGCCGTGAAGTAGCACTGGCCGGTTTCATATTCCTGTTCCATAGCAAAAGTGACCTGAGGCCAAGGTTCTCATGGTTTTTGGTGCCTCAAGGTCAAAAAATTTGGATGACGCAGAGAACGAACACTGGAAAAAAAAGACACAAACCACAATTGATTGACATGAAAGCTAACTAAGACCTCAACAACCAAGAAATTTTTTCAGGGTGATGTTATTGCACCTCCCATCCGAGCTTATCTACTTCATTGCGTCCTTTCTACCTACCGCGAGCTCTCTGAGCCGTCTCGCCCAGACCTGCCGTCACCTCTACAACATCGTCGCAGCAGACAACTACCGCATCTTCCAGGCCTTCGTCCAGGGCAGGTATCCTGCTATCACCGCTCCTCCACTCTGGCGAGATGCCGCTCATGCGCTTACTCTGCGTTCTCACGCCTTCGATCGCCGCGCCGTGACTGGGCGGTTTGTTTTGACGCCGTCCAACGCAACCAGGATAGGGAATCCTAGGACTATCCGGACAGACAGGCCTACTTTGGGATACCGGCCGGTGATTGATAGCTATGAATCGTGGTATGCGAACGACTGGTTTGCGAGAAAGGAGGTCCTCGCATGGGGTGCTGGCGCCGATGTGGTGCTGCGCATAAAGGATCTAGGCAGACACGGCAATAGTGAGCTCGAGGTAGATGGAGCCGGCAACCGAAACAGCTCTTACGATGGTGCAAAATGGATCTTTTTTAACGACTTACATGATGTGAATAGCTGGGATGACGTTGCCGGGCTACATCTTCTTGGTGCTAGCTCTTCAGCCGGTTCTGAGGATCGTGAGGACCTCATTCTCGGCCGTCGAAACGGAGAAGTCGTCCATTTGTCTATTTCGCCCAATGCAGGGCGTAGCACGGTTAAAGCTCGCTTCGATACCAACGGACACAAACTGGAATATACAGACCTCAGCGCTGGCCTTGATAGAGTCCTTGCAGTTGCTTTGGACGGAGGATCTATTGCGTTCTACAAGCTCGACTCGGAAAGTGAAAATGAAAGTGAAAGTGAAAGCGTGCAGCCTTTTGCTAGGTTGAGAACGATTTCACATGGGCCTTCGAGGAGTAAATGCTCGAAGCTCCTTTCGAACCAACAGATTGCCGTCGGGGCGGATGGTGAAACCGCCAAGATTGATATCTTCAATTTTTGTCTCGAGGGTGTTCGAAAGGACCGTACTATTCGGATTGAAGATGATGAAGACGAAAGCACATCGAGAAAGCCTCGGGTTACTACAATCGTGTCACTGCCGGCCGCACGTTCCAGTGGAGCGAAATCTTCGAGCCTCTTTCTATCCGGCTGGGAAGATAGTAAAACAAGGTATCATCCCTTTTAGACGCAAGGTCAAGCTAAATTATATTGCAGTTTTAACTAACTGGTATATAGACTCCATGATCTTCGGTCTCCGAAACCGTGCGTTGCGGTTTATAGTGATACCGTGGATGATAGCCCGACATATACCCTTCTCCCAATTGGCCATGAACGGTTGATTGTAGGAAGCGGGGCCAATGCTCTCGTCAAGATATTCGACTTACGCATGGCCGGAAAATGTCACCTTGAAGCTTACAATGGAGCTCCATCGATGCCCAAACCAAGCCATCGGCCCATAGACTCCAATCCATCCCAGCATCATCATTCCCTAGAGTCAATCCGATATCCTCGGAGGGATATCTCGATATTCCTCTGTAATGAAGTATCAGGGATTGCCAGCAACGGCCGAGCTCAACCACACCTCCAATCCCGCCGCTACCGAGGTCCGATATATGGCATGTCCCTCCCATCACCTACGTCGTCGACACTTTATGTTGGCGTAGTAAACGGTGTGGCGAGACTGGACATGGCGTGCACCGAAGACCTGTTCGGAACCGGCAATAAAAACATTCAGGAGAACTGGTGTTCGGCAAATCTAAGTTCAAGGTTAGACCCAAACGCCTCCGCCGAGTATCAGCCCTTTGAGCTATCTTGTTACGAGCGTCCATTGCCCGAAGACAGAGGGAGAGGAGTACGATTAATGATGCAGAAGCCATTTTGGGAGTCATCAAGGAGCCGTGCAACCGGTCCTGACAAGACGAATGGGCAGCATGACGATGGTATTCCGGGTTGGGATGAGCGTTGGTTCCAGCCCTGGATTAGTAGAAGTCGCCGTATAAAGGGACCGTGGCGAAGAAATTATAATAGATGATTGATATGCTAGTGACGGCGAAAAGATCATTTAGATTAAAATCGCTTTAGGCTAGGAGTTGGTATATAATAGAATTTTTTGGAATTTCTCGAATCTATTTATCTTTCTAACCTTTTTGATCCTTTTGCTCCTTTTAGTTAACCAAATCCATGCCTTGAGAAGAACGTGAAAGAGGCGCCTTTTCCTTGAACAGGGTTCTAATCATCTAGATGGCATGCTGGAACCTAGAAAACAGTCTCAAATGGACCCAAAACACGAAAACGCCTTGCTAGATCGACTCCAGAAAAAAAAATTTAAAGAAGGGGCCTACCACCAATATTTAAGCAACACGAGTTGAAGAAGAATATACAAATATTCCCGATGATAAAAGGACGGGGTTTCAGACCGATTGATCAGTCGTCAAACTTGAAACTGTTGCCTGGTCCGATATCAATGGGACCACCACGGTATGAGCCACGCTTCTTCTTGTTCTTCTCCTTGGTAAACCCCTTTCCGCGGGTGACTGACAGGTCACGATGCGCACGCTCAGCATACGCATATGGAACATATTCGTTGGAAGGGTGGTTATGAGGTAGTTCACTTGCAGCAGCTAGCGGAGTTGGCCTGGCCCCTGTATGTTTACGGACAGGTTTTGCCTTGAAGTCGGAGTCGCTTTGACCCGATGTGGCTGCCAGGGTAGCACTGGAGTCGGAGCCAGTTTTGCGCTCTTCGGAGGCAGAGGGTTTGGCCTTGTCATCTTCATCGTCGGCTTCGTCGTCATCATCGGAGGAGGATGAATCGTCGTCGGAGCTGTCACTACTGTCCGATTCCGGGAGCGGAGTCTTGATGGCTTTCTTTAGAGTGGATGCCTCCTTCTTTGCTGCCGGTGTTTTGGTCTTTTTGGCATCATCTGATTCTGATTCTGAATCAGGGTCGGAGTCGGAATCCGAGTCCGAATCAGAATCAGAGTCAGAGCCAGAACCAGAGGCAGAATCCGAATCAGAGTCAGAGTCAGACTCCGAGTCAGAATCCGGCTCCGGTTCCTTCTTTGCAGCTGGTTTAACAGGCGAATCTAGCTTTGCTTTCTTTGGTGAGGGGGCCTCATCGGAGTCCGAACCAGAGTCAGAATCAGAGTCATCATCAGAGGACGAGTCGGAGTCGGACTCGAGTTTACGTTTCAGGGATGGTTTCTCTGCAGTCTTCGGGGCCGGAGTCGGGTCCGGTTTCGTCTCCTCCTCGTCATCGTCGTCGCTGCTATCATCATCCGAGCTATCTTCACTCTCAGACGAGCTGCTGGCAGCAGCGTCTTTCATCGACACATCTGAGCCGGCGTCACTTGAATCCGAATCTGAGTCCGAATCCGAATCCGAGCCTGATGCACTGTCGCTGTCGCTGCTGTCTTCCTCCTCCTTATCAGCTGCTGGTGCGGCACCGCTCTTCGTCTCCCAGAGTTCATAAATGACATCCAGCGAAGGAGTCTCGTCGTCACTCAGGTTGGCCTTTCGCATGCTCTTCGCGATAACCGAGTCCTCCTGCTGCTCGGCAATAAAGGCTGCCTTGGTCTTGGTGAATGCATGGTCTCCCAGAAACTTCGAGATAGACGCCAGCAACGCCGGCGAGACAGAGGTGGTCTTGACTCGGGATTATCAACCGTTAGCTTTCAGCACAGACAAAGTGATAGAGGACTGCACACGGCTATACCTTTTGTCTGGGGGCCTGTTTCTTGGCATCTGCTTTCTTCTCAGCCTTTCCGGCCTTGGTCTTCTTGTCTGCAGCCATCGTATACAGGCAATTGCTCGTTAACTCGCGCCGACTGTGATATAAAAAAAAGGATCAAATCTTCAAATCTGAACTCGGTGGAAAAACTTCTCGGGAAGAAAGTTTAAACGCACAACGCTAGGACGCTAGTCCAGAAAGGGTAGGAGCATGGGTGATACGGAGTAAATAGACACAGGAGGTCTACATGTCTATCTAGTATGAGTATGAGTTCTATATTTATGAGTTCTATGTTCTAGTCTATGTTCTATGAAGAGTCCTTGTTCTATGAAGCCTGCTATGAGCTCTATGTTCTATGAAGAGTCCATGTTCTTTGGAGGAGTGTATTATGTATGGTAATTTAAGCTTGTTCCCTATTGGCTGACAGCGGCAACTTCTGTTTCTCTGATTGGCTGGATTTAGCGCACCCGCCAATAAAATCCTTCTAAATGCGGCTGTAACAAGGTTACAGTACATGTCAATGCGACTTTCGCCTTTAAGTAATAAGAAGAGAAGAAGACGAAGACGAAGAGAAGACAACGAGACGGAGAAGAACAGCACCCGACGGCAGAGACCAGCAGCTCAGATGGTGCGGCCCTGAACGACCTGTCCAGACGTGATACTTCAGTCCTCGCCGGCGAGATGAGCTCCCGCGACCGCTCTCGTGGACATCCGTCCGCTTCACCACACCAGGACCGCCGCGCCGGGGGAGAGATGCGCAACGGCTCAGGCACAATGCATCCGTCGTCCGGGTCCTCGAGGGCAGAGAGGTTCGAGGACGAGAAGAGGAGGATAATTCAAAGCTGTTTCTCGAAGAAGGACGCCGACGGGTCGAGTAAGCTGCTCCCTTTCTACCTACGCAGCCTCTCCTCCCCTGGAGGGCTCTCTCTACATTGCGGGCGTACTGCATCGTGAACCCGCGAAGTCCGATAAGCCCAGCACTCCTCTACTGCCACCCGCATTACTCCTTGAAAGCTCCCCTTGAACGAGCAGACAGCTAACCATCACCTAGCACTCGAGTCGTACATTACCCATATCCGTATCACGGAGGATGCAGCCTATCCATCAGCGCCGCCTCCCGTCAACTCGCCGCCGGAAAATAAGAAACCGAGAGCGATCATCGTCTCCGTGCGGAAATCGGGTCGAGTCCGCATGCACAAGTCGAGAGAGAACGGTGATGGCACATTCTCGATAGGGAAGACGTGGATGCTGGATGATCTATCGCGTATCCAGATATACGACCACCTAACCCCTTCAAACCAGACCGAACAACAGCAGAAGTCATGGGCTGCGGACTTGGGATTCATCGTTACCATCACGAAACCATATTACTGGACTGCAGCGACATCCAAAGAGCGAGACTTCTTCATTGGCAGTCTTGTAAAGATATACAGAAAGTATACCGGCGGAAAGGTTCCAGACCTCATTGGGCTGGATCCGAGCGAGAAAGAAGCGCTTGTTGGGAGTTTGCCGTCGAGTTCACAACCTCCGCCGCAACCCCAGTCTCAACCTCAGTCTCAATCCCAGGCCCAATCCCAACCTCCAGCGAGGGCCCAGGATCCAAGGTTGATGCACCTTGATAACAGGAAACCTCGCTCGCGATCACCTTCAGCGGCACCAAGCCGTGACCAATCTCCATATTCAACTCTACCTCCCAGTCGAGATGGCCCACCGGAAGCACGGAAACAGTCGTCTAGGGAGCAATTCCTACAAAACAAGCCGAGCCAGGACCCAATGCCGCGTGGTCCGCCTCCCACCGGTTTGCTACCACGCATACCGGGTGATAACAGTCAACCCGCCAGACCTGGGCCCCAAACACCACCTGTAGAGCAACTATCGAGGAAATTGGCTGAAGCTCCTTCAACAGAAAACCTCGTGCCATCCCCGGCAACGTCTGAACATCCACAAACGCTACCAAACAGAACGTATAAAGCTCTTCCATCACCAGCTTTATCACCTGTGTCAGACGGGGGATTATTGCCAAACAAAACATATACTCCTATGCCGGCTCCGGCACTATCACCCAAGTCGGAAGAGAGGCCACATGCATATGGCCAAAACAAACAGCCTAGTCTAGATAGTGGCGAGCTATCACCCTTTAGCAAACCGGCGCAAACACGGCCGTCGACCAGCGAATCATCGTTGCCAGCATCGTTGCCGGCATCGTTGCGGCCGGCGTTCGACAGATCTCCCAGCTACGATCAGAAGAGCATCAAAAGTAACGACGGCGATGATGATAGGTATAAAGGGCCCCCTCCCTCCCGGGAGCCCCCTAAAGTTGAACCACCCCCCGTGGCCAGGAACATACCACAACCCGAACCACCAAAAGCAAGATCAAATGCAATCAACGGGGATACTGCTCCAGATTCGAGAGAAATGACAGGTCCAGCTCGAGCCCCTGAACCCAGTGCGCCGCTGGCAAAAACCGAGTCATCTCCAGAGCAACCTAAACCACCACCGATCATAAATGTCCCCGCTACGACTGCAAGTAGCACATCTCTTCCAGAAACCGAGACAGAAACCCAAGCTCACCGACCTGGCCTCGGTCCTATGATGAAGAGCAAGGGCGGTGCAAAGGACGTGGCCAATGTCCTGCGCAAAGCCGCAAATGCATACAACGCATTTAGACCTAGGGCAGGCGGCGCAGCGGAGCGTCTCCTGGCTGCCAAAGAGAAGGAAAAGACGGAGGGACCGGACGGGATCACCGGCGTCGTGCCTGCGCCTTTACTGAGGGGCGCCAGCGCAGAGGCTACGAACAAAGCATCCACGGAGCCACCAAAGGTGCAGGTTACAGATTCGAGCACAGGGAAAGAAGTTTCATTTGGCAAGACTACAGAGTCGTCGTCCTTGAAGAGGAAGGAAATGAAGCCTGTTCAACCGCCGCGAGAGGACAATACCAAAAAGTCCTGCAGTGCGCTTGGAATCGATCCGGCCATCCTGGGCGGTCGAGGCGTGGAGTTTGACTGGCTCCTGACAGACCTAGGATGGGACGGCAGACTGACCAAGGACAAGGGCATCGAGGCACTGGAGACAGATATCCGTCGAGAGATAGGCCGCGTGCAAGCCAGCAGTTGGCTAAGCCAGCTCCAGTCCTCCCACGACGGAAGAGTCGACCAGTTAGCTAAGCTGCTAGACCGTGCGATGGACGAGTGCGATGAACTTGACGGCCTGCTCACGCTGTACTCTCATGAACTTGATGTAAGTCTACATTTCCCCCGCTCCGTCTCCCTTGCTTCCCCCCTATCTAGATGCATGTTTACTGACGTGTTCACCCATAGACTCTCTCTGAAGACGTCAACCACATCGAATCCCAGGGCCAGGGGCTACAGACCCGTCTCGCCAACCAGCGACTCCTCCAATCCGAGATCCAGGCCAGGGTCAAATCCCACAGCGGCTCTCGATGAGCTATCGGTGTCGCCTTTACCGTCACTTCTAGCTAACGATCTAACTGGGCGAGCGTGTCAAGCTGCCGTGCCACAGCATCTCTCCCGCCGTGCGACCCAGGGGGGAAGGGCCGGTGACACAGAAAATGCCCTTAATTATCTGCTTCAACATATTCTCATAGGTTGGGTAAAAACGCTTTTAATGAATAATCTACTTTGGAAAAAGATAATCGCAGAAGGGTGGACGATGGCGCAATGATACCCTTATACTTCTTTTACGCAGTCCATCCGGCTTGCCTCCTTGTATATAGTTACTGGATTAATATACTCCGTATGTCTTTTATATCTCTCCGTAACCCATATTGTATTATCACTCGTCCATCTTGTATTATCACCCATCCACATCACCCGTCCCACCGCCCGACATCCCCCTGCCCGTCTCCCTGTCCATCTTCTCGTATCGCTGTCTGCAGCTCCCCGGGATCGGATTCAGGGGTTCAACGCTCACAATTCGGCTTGTGGGGTGCCCTTTGCCTTTGAGCGCGATCCCTGGCTGTGATTGGCGCCGCGAGCAGACACGGCAGACCTTCCTCTCTCTCCCACCGAGGGACTTTTTTTTTTTTTTCTTTCTATAACTCCTCGCCAAACTCGTCCTATATCGAAATATCTTGTCTTCTACTGCTGTTCTTACCGGGTCTGCGGAGTAATAGCTGAGGGCGCGCTCTGGGGTGGTCGAACCCTATCCGCACCGGTTCCTCGACTCCGTAACTATAACCAAAACCTACCAAAAAGTCGACCTCCTGGCGACGCGGACTGGCCTCTGACCACAACGCCGCTCGTTTACGACAGTCTCGCAACCAGCAGAAGGCGAATTGGGACTGAGCAGGGAGAGAGGAACCCGCAATTGGCTGGACTCAGATGTCTGACTGCAGATAACTCGCCCTGAGGAGGATCTGTGGTGAGTGACGTTTCGAGCAGATAGCAAGAGGATAGCAGACCGTCCACGGTACAGATGTGCAGCATCATATCTAGTACTGCGCGGACTCTTTTCTCTGGCTGCCATTTATCCCTTTGCCCGCTGGCTGATATGTGTTCTCATTCCTAGTTGAAGGTTACCCTCGCTCTTTCGCGATACATCCAAACCCTGGACCATTTCAGACCCCTGTGAAGCTGGTCGATCCCCGTCTCGCCTTTTTTTTCAGGACTCTTTATATCTTACGTCGACAGGACATACTCGACGTCTCGATCGACTAATTCGTCCTTTCCCTCCCCCCTAGAGTGAACGCACGAACGCACCGCGTCCTCCAGCAGGATGCCCTGGAAACCTTTACCTCGCATTGCGTTTGCGGTCGCGGTCTACCCTTTTCAGCCATCGTCGCCTGCAGACCTGCCTCTCGAGCTTGGAGATGAGTTATACATAATCGAACAAGGCGGTGCCAACGGCGCATGGTATCGAGGGTACCTTGTTGCACCGCCATCGCTACTTGCTGGCCTTACAAGCGTTCGAGGGCAGACACTAGAAGCCCGTGTCTTCTCCGGCATATTTCCAAAGAACTGCGTAGAGGTTCGAGAAGTGCTCGGAGATGCAGAAGAGCTTAATGAGAAACAACGAGACAGCACAGGTACATTGCTTAACGGTGATTCGAGGTCGATTTCCGCCTCGTCTCCGGAACATGGGCAGCCAGGCGAGCCAAAGCCGACTTCTCGCAACCTTGCACCGGAAGTGAAGACCGCTCGCAAACTATCACAGCTCACGGTCCTCAAGATGGAAGAGGATGCGACCAAGCGGAGATCTGGAATGTCGTTGAAAGCGGGTTCGGTTGTCTCTCTGCCTCCACCACCCCGCGACGCCGACGGCGCAAAACCATCGGCGCCTGTCCCCATGCTCAAAATAGGAGATGAGACACCTACTTCTGCCTCTGAACCATTAGTTGATGAAATTGCTTCGTGTCTACGAGAATGGCACTCAACCAACATCCACGAGCTGCTTCTAGGGAGACAGTACGCAACCCTGGAGAGCATGTCTAATATAGTTCTGGAACTCGACCTTGCCCGGCGACAGCTCCTGCATAATGTACTGACGGCCCAGGAGAGAAAGGCGCTCCGCGAGGAAACGGTATGGAACCTCGTTCGAGGAAACAAGATGCTTAGTGGGGATGTGATAGTCCGCGATCCATCTGAGCGTGGTCGACTTCTTACTGGAGACGATTCAGCCATCGAGTTGACGAAGCTTCAGTCGGAAATGAGTATGCTTGATGGCAAAATTACGCATCCATCCGATACCATTTCGCTACATCATCTACTCTTCGAGCTGAACGCCGTTACGGGCGCCAATACAAGTCCGATTATCCTTGCGGTAAGCCTCTGCTTACAATCGCCGACTGGCGACGTGAAACCGCTTTCTGAAACCTATTCGTTGGACGTCCCCTCCGCCGAGAGCTTCTCTTCCCTTGCAATCAGCGGGAAACTGAAGACGCTATTCACCGAACTAAGTGCGGCTGATATTGGAGAAATATCAGGGTCGGATTCTAAGCTCTTCCTTACCGTTAGGGTTCTAAGCTGGGAACCACCGAGAACAGCCCCATCCCCCACAGCAAAGTCCCAGTCATCCTCTGCAACGGGACCTAATAAAGGCGGAGCCCAGTTTAACACAGCAGGCAAAGGCAGCTTACGGGGTAGAAGAAGTATGATGTGGGGTCCAAAGACTAAGGGTGGTCAAACTGTAGAACCAGTGAAGGAGACAAACAATATTCCACCTCGAACGAGCGATGGAGCGGAGAAGGAGAAGCAGGCAAACGTTACGCCTAAAAAGAAGGACCCTGTCTGTCGTATGATCGGTGTAGGAGCGCTTGAAGTTGGGCCCCTGATGAAGGCTGGAAAAGCCGCCGAACAAGTATTCACCATTTGGTCGCCCCTAGGCGAAAATGACGAAGAGGAAGGCCCAACAGATGGTTTCCACGAAATTATTCGCACCTTAGTCTACAGCCCAACTGGACGGTATACTAGGGCATACCAAGCTGCAAGGCTACATATTCACCTCTATCCATTTACCGGCACTGATGCAGACGCCCTTGTTAAAAAGAACCCTACTCTCCTCCACAGTGTTACCCAGACAAGAAGGATAGGCTTCCCTGGGGCGCCAACGAAGCCAAGGTCGGATATCTATGTTACCCTCTCACGAGCGAATATTTCACGAGATGCTCTCCTCTCTCACCCCGTTCATGGTCAAGTCCCTGTTCCACAATCAACTGGCCTCCGCAACATACAACTAACCCTAGAAGTCCGCAATGGCGCCGGCGCAAGAATCGAAAAGTGTATCTGTCCTTCATCTAACGCTACCCCCGTAATTGCCTGGAGAACTACTGTCACGGAGAGACTTTCTGCCTGGAATCAGACAATCCGCTTGAGTATCCCCGCCGATCAGGTCCCTGGATCCCATTTAATCATGAGTGTAGCGGACGCACCAGAATTTCCATTTGCGCTAAGTTGGATGCCGCTTTGGGACCAACAAGCGTTTATTCGAGATGGGCTTCATTCTCTCCTGCTACATGCATACGATAAGTCAACTTCCAGTATTGAGAATGGCAAAGGAGCCTATCTTTCCTTACCTTGGAGCGCACTCGGGAAAAACGAATCGACCAAGGACGAGGCTGTAACCGGACCAGTCGCAACTCTGGTCGTGGAGACCGACTTGTGCAGTACGGAGTATTCTCAGGATCAAGTCATGCTTGGACTTATCAATTGGAAAGAAAAGCCAGCGTCCGAGCTTTTGGAGCTACTACGAAGAATTGTCTTCGTACCGGAGATTGAGATCGTCAAACAGCTGAGCAATGTTTTCGATGCATTGTTCGGTATAATAGTTGAACACTCTGGAAATGACGAGTTCGAGGATCTAGTGTTTACTGACCTGGTCACTGTGCTCGGCATCTTGCATGATCGACGATTCAACCTTGGGCCTTTGGTTGACCAATATGCGAAAGAACAGTTCAACTTCCCTTTTGCTACGCCATGTCTAATCAGGAGTTACTGCCGCCTTCTTCAAGCAACACCTGACTCACAACAATCTCGCAACCTCCGTGCAGCATTCAAGGTTGGAAGACATATTCTAAAGTTCATAATAAACGCAAGAGAGCAACAGAAGGCAAAGGAAGAAGGCATCGGCATTACCAATATTCAGTCAACTTTCAACCGTGACTTGACGTTCATATTCAAATCGGTCGAAGCCCTCATGCAAAACCCTGCCCCAATACTTGTGGGCAGCAAGACCCTTGTCGTCCAGCATTTCCATACTTGGCTACCAGAACTCTCGAGTGCACTTTCCAAGGCAGAAATAATTGACATCGCCTTGAGCTTTATGGAGTCATGCAAGGACGTCAAAGGCATGCTTATTCTTTACAAGCTTGTCCTGATCCTGAACTACTCCCAGCTTCCATTATTTGTCGGGCAAAAAGAGAGGAGAATGCTCTATACCCGCTGCATAAAATGGCTTGACCCTTACTGGGGAGCAATAGCTGAAGTCACAGACCAGTACAGAGATCAGGTTAGGCTTTGTTCGTCTATTCTTGCAGAGCAGCTCAAACATCCAGAACCAGAGCTTTTCGAATACATGCCAAAGGTCGTGGCTTCGTATTGTGCGATTGAGTCTGATGGGGTTGAAGAATCAAACTGGCTTTCGTTACTATTCAGCAAATCTTTCCCATTCCAACTTAAGCAATCAAAGACCAACCAAAAATTCGACGAAGCTCTTGTTGAACTTTCCGCTTTGACCGCAGCGTTATCAGCCATTCCGAACCCCGTGGAGCTGGTTATGGAGCTTGACGAGATGGCGATCTTCCTGTCTCGCGCATTCACTACTCATATCTCAATCCTCGATTGTGTTCCATATCCAGCAACTTGGCTGAGTTTGCGCATCTATCACCACCGGTCTGTGGTGAAGAGTTTGGAGCATTGGTCTGCGATGCTAATCAAATACTTCCTCCCACCAGTTGACGAAGCTGATAACTTCGATATGGAATTATGGAGATTGTTCTTTGCCACGATTTTGAAATTGGTGTCAAGTGACGCCCTTGCTTTGGAGACGTTCCCAGAACAAAAACGACGTGCTGTGTGGAAAATCGCTGGCGATGTCCGTGAGCACGGCGCAGAGCTTCTGCGCACAACCTGGAAAGCCATTGGCTGGGAAACTAGTCCCGAAGAGCGTGAGCGATATGGCTTAACGAGCTTAGGAGGATATCAAGTTCAATACGTCCCTAGCCTTGTGCCTCCGATCATTGAACTTTGTCTAAGCGTCCACGAGGGACCTCGACGCGTTGCCGTTGAAATCTTGCAGACGATGATTGTCAGCGAGTGGCAGCTAAACGAAGATCTGGCTATGATCGAAGCAGAGATAATATCCAGTCTAGACGAGACATTCAAAACCAGGAACTTTTCCGAAAGTATTACCCAAAAGCTGTTTATGAATGAATTGATGGATCTCTTTGATCCAAATTCTACGACTCTTGATGTTGAACTCATGGTTGCGCTAAAGGAGCTTGTTGCTACTGTTGACGAATTGCTCGATCTTTTGGCTGCGGCACACTCCGGTAATATTTCGGAGAGTTTGAATACGTTGAAGCTGATGGAATTCATGAAAGACATGGATAAAGAAGATATATTCGTTCGCTATGTACATGAGCTCGCAAGAGGACAGGTTTCTGCCCGTAACTTCACAGAAGCTGGTCTCGCTCTTCAGTTCCATGCCGATCTCTACCATTGGGATACCTCCCAGCTTCTTCCTGCCGTTGCAAGCCCTGGGTTTCCGGAACAGACCTCGTTTGATCGGAAAGAAGCTTTATACTTTCAAATCATTCAACATTTCGAAGATGGAAAGGCTTGGGCACATGCTCTTGCATGCTATAGAGAGCTTGCAGAACAATACGAGCATACGACATTAGACTTTGCTAAGCTTTCAAGGACGCAAACGTCCATGGCAAGAATCTACGATTCCATTGTCAAAGACGATATTCAGGTCGCCAGATATTTCCGTGTTACTTTCAAAGGCCTTGGTTTCCCGACTACTGTGAGAGATAAGCAATACATCTTCGAGGGCCACCCAACAGATCGATTGGCCAGCTTTACAGATAGACTCCAAAAGGAATACCCGGCAGCTCAGCTTGTCACTTCTGGTGAAATTGAAGATTTAGAGGGGCAATTCCTTCGAATATCTGCTGTTAGCATCCACCGGGATATGAACCATCCAGTTTACCAACGCACCAAGGTTCCCCAGTCCGTTCGGGATCACCTCCTGACCTCGGTACCTGCCCAATTCTCAGTCACGTCTAAGAAACATCTGGGTGGCAACGATGTTAGGAAGCAATGGGTCGAGAAGTCCATATACACCGTAGCCGAGCCATTCCCAAATATCCTCAGGCGCAGTGAGATCGTTGCAACTGATGAAGTTGCACTGACCCCCTTGCAGACTGCAGTCGAAAGGACATGGCGTAAAACCCAGGAGCTTCTGATCCTTGAAAGGAGAGCAACGATGAACCCGGATGCAAACCTCACCGCCGTAAGCGAACTTATCCGGCAACTCGTCGACGTCGAAGCCCATCCTTCGACGTGCGCTGCACTATATCGCCAATTCCTTCAGGAAGACGATGACTTGGATTCTCGAACCGAGAACGGTGAAATTGAAGCGACTGGATATCATCATCATCCACTCAGAAATGCCCTTGCAACGGCTCTAATAGAACATGCATTAGCAATAAAGCGTTGTCTAATGTTATTCAATCTACGACCGTCATACCAATCTGACCAACTGGACCTTGTCCGACAGTTTGAGGCTATTTTCTCGCATGAACTCGCCACTTTTGTACCTAACGTTGGACCACAGTATCAAGAAGATGGACTCCCAACGTTCAATCAATTTGATCCCTTTACAAACAGCCAGGCTTCAGGATTGCCACCAACACAGGAATCCCAGGGCGACACCGCACAGCAGAAACCCATCACCTCGCTCACTAGAACTCTTTCGAATGCAGTGTCTGAGGCTCCGAGCCGTCGATTAAGCCTCAACCCATTTAAACGCTCACATCACGGTGCTTCCAATTCAGTTGCGACTATTACCCAGGAAACAATTAGATCCAATAATAGCCTCAGGAATCAGTCGATAAGCGAAGAGGCTACGCCTAATGGCACCCTGGTAAATGAGCCAAACCGAGCGACCACCTCGGCAAGCAACAAGACGGACGTTAATGGGAGGAAAGGCAGTCACTCAACTCAAGGGAAGACAGATGGCACACAGAAACGGAGAAGCTGGTTCGGAAATGGTAGCACCACCAGCAGCAACAATGGTGGTGTATCAGGCAGTAACGAGAATGGGGGGCCAAATGGTACGCCGGCCGCCTCGACAGAAGATATCCGAACAACACAGCAGCGCATCATCGAAAGGGCCAAGGCAGCCCGCAAACAGAATGGAACCGCCCGAACGCCAACTCAACGCTCTTACTCAACCATTCCTCAGACGCGACCTTCGACCAACAGCAGCAACCGGACGGGTATATCTGAACGCTCCGGGCTTAAGGTTCCAATTAGCTCGCCGGTAGACGTCTCCGAAACTAACAGTAACTCGAGTGCCTCGATGCGTGATTCAGTCATGAGGCGATTCAGCCTGTTGAAATCTGGTCGAAAGGCCAGCCGTGCGAACTTTCGAGATGGAAGCGGAATTGGCGGCGTATTAAAGGAAGAATAAGTTCAATTTTATGGAGATTAGGATGTCTTGGACATATACTCCTAACCCTTGCTTTACTCCCGGGTCCCCCCGTGTTTGATTTAATGAATTGCCCTCAGACAGCAGTTTCATATTTTGTGCATGTCATACCAAGCCACTTTAAAGGGCACTATTCCACCTATCCCCCCTTCTATTTTCTTGTTGTTGTTTGCTATTACTTACACCCCCATTAGCTCTTACATTTATGTAAGATATGACTCTTTGGATGAGCTCTGTTCTACCTGTTGGATACTTTCTGAATGTTCCCCTTTTGATACCAATGTTTAGCCCCATACTGGATATTTTCATTTGTCTTCTACTCCTTATATTTTGCATAATTACGTTTTGTTGGCAGGTGTACCTAGTATACCCAAGGCCAATATTTTTCTATTTTGCTCTTCATTTAACTTCTGTTTTACTACGTTTAATCTTGAAGTTTATGTTCTATCAAATTGGGCGTTTAAAGGTAGATCTTAGATTGTAGAAAGCGTATCTGGGTCCCCACACGCTGTCATTCGTAGCAAGAGCTTAGACAATATACATCAGGGACGAGATGATAGCCGTGGATCTACAAAGGTACGGAAGCCTGTTAATTATTAGTGGCGCATCATTATGTACATGGCTAAAGAGGCGAAGGATATGTAGATTGAAAAGAGGGTGAACGGAGACGCATGTCCTCAAAGGCCGTTTCAAAGTTAAAGTAAATCCCATAAAAAAGTTGCTAACATAGGGTATCCGAAAGAGGAATGATTAAATAAAATTCCAGCAGCCTAACTAAGCTCATTATTTCACATTTTTTTTTTCTCTTTTTGTCTTTACACAATAGCGGTCTGGTTCAAGAAGAGATCGCAATGGTGTGGGTGTTGGAGACAATATCTAGGCTGTAGAGGAGCGGCACCAACTCCATTGGCAACGAGGTATTCTCTGAAATTTAGGATACGGTTGGACATTTGCGTTGTTCGCTTCTGACCCTTATCGTCCTTGTTGCCGGACCAAAACAGCTCGGCGAGAGCAGCGGCACGGGGCCAGAATTTCGAAGAGATGATAACGTCGTCTACTTGTTCGGACCAGAGAGGCGAAATGCCGCCTAGGATGTGTTTCTTTTCCTCGTCGTTGAGGCCATCGGTGAAGTCGTAATCGTAGATACGCTGCCAGGTCTTGTATGGGGCGCACCACGAACCGCCGTCTCCGAGGTAGTTGAAGTTTGGAGTCTTGCTGTCTGGGTTCTCCATGATGTTATATCTAGGGTCGTTGGTGACCCAGCCGCCGTTTCCGCAGTCAAGATAGAAGAAATCGGCCGAGGAGACGATGACATCGAAGCCGTTCGACGTAAGAAGCTTGAGGTTTTCGAGGCCCTTATTCCAGGACTGCATGATGGTATCCTTTGGTACTTTCTTTGCGTGCATCTGCTCAGAAGTGAAGATATCTTCCCAGGCGATTAGGCGGCGGTCATTGCGCTTCTTCAAGGCTGGGAACAGCCTGTCGACGTATGACTGTAGTAAGTCGTTGAAGGTTCGGGAGGCATCTTCAGCGAGCCATTTAGTGACATGAGAGCTGAAGTTGTAGCAGTTCGGCTGCAGTTCATCACCACCAATGTGATACATCTCGTCCTCAAAGAGATCGGACAATTCTCCGTAGATATTCTCGATAACCTCATAGGTCTTGTCGTATGCGGGATCAAGTTGGCCTGGATTTGGCTCAACACCAGTGTGCTTTGGCCAGTCATCGTTGGACCACCAGGAGTTAGCGCAAGAGACAAGATCCGGGTCAATCTGTTTCCAGCCGGACGAGGAGTGGCCAGGAGTGTCAGTCTCTGGTATGACACGGATTCCGCGCGCGCGTGCATAGCCAATGACATCCTTGACATCTCCGTGAGTATAGGTCATTCGTCGAGAGTAAGCGTCCTTGGTCATCTGGGGATATTTCTTGATCTCGATTGGCCAAGATTGGGTATCGGTTAAATGCCAGTGAAGGACATTCATCTTTGACAAGGACATTGCATCGAGTTGCTCCTTGATCTTGTCCACGCTGATGAAATTGCGAGCAGAGTCAACCATGATACCTCGGATAGGATACAAAGGTTGATCTTTGATCATGACGGGGTGTTCAACGGACAGTCGCCCACTCTGTTCATCGGCAATGACAATCTGCTGCAGAGTTGTGAATGCGTGGAGGGCACCCCAGACTGTTTTGGCAGTGATATCGATACTGCTGGATCCATCCTTGATCTCCAATGTGTAAGACTCGTCCACGCCATGGGACAGCTTTGCCTTGGTATCTTCTACTTTGACGTTAACCTGGCCTATCGAGTTTCTGTAACCGATATCATCGCGCTTAGCTTTTGGGGTCGGGAAGGGATCGAAAGTAGGAAATGGAACGTCAGGCACAGCCGGCGTCCAGCGAAGCTTGACTATGGTGTTGAAGGTACGGCGCCAGGCTTCCTGGAGGTTCTGGTCGCGTGTTCCACTGTATCTGACGAAGGGAGCGAGGTATAGGGGACCTGATTTTCCCCAGCTGATCGATCTTGGGGCGGGTAGCGGGTTGACGGCGACGGCATCACTAACTCCAGACAGCACCAAGGCTGCGACAGCCACAGCTTGGGCGAAATGCATCGTTTCGGCGCTTATCGCAGTGTGTATTCTAGTCGATGTAGTTTGTTAGCGAGAGAAGAACGCAGTAGACCCGGGTCAATAAGGAGGAGGGCAGCTTTATACCCGTAATTTCGGCAAGACCAGCCAGTTAAGCAGACAGGGACAAAGTGACACACGATCTTAGATCTCACTTCACCCAGCCATAGAAGGTAAATAAAGGTGTCAGTGACCAAGAAGTTGCCTGCCAGATCAAAAAAGCTGGGAGATGCCCTCGGGGGTTGCTTTTTCTGCGTGTAACCCTCCCATCGCGATGATCAGATGGCCGAACGAACGAAAATCCATAGCACTCCATCGCCAGCTTCGTGCATCCAGTGCTCCTCGCGGTGGAGAAACCGGGTCTTATTTAATTAAAATACGAAGATGTAACCCGCGTGGAAGTGCTTCTCTCTCTCTTCTTTCCTCCCAAAACGCTCGTCGACCCCGGCCTGAGCATCATCCAGCGCCATCAGATGATAATCAGACAGCGAGATACCACCCTTCACCAGCTTCACGAAAGCGAGAATAGACAGTGACATCGAGACGGACGGCCTCTGCTGCAGCTGGGATGTAACCCCAGCACATGAACAAGAGCCGTGTTGGCAATGTAAAAGTTGGCCAGGGGCCAATTAGGAGCTCTGGCTGAGGACTTGACTGGGTTCGCGGGCTTCATCCTTCGGGGCTATGTGTCTCTTAGCTGGCGCGAAGCTCAGGGGTCGACCTAGCTCGAAGCGCTCCACCAAGCTCGTCGGCCGGAAGATGGCATCCCATGGCCGGTTTGTCCAGGTTCACGGCGATGTGACCATTCTTGCACTTGATCCGAGCTGTAGAAGCCGTTGGAGTTTACCCCAGAATCTAACCTTGATATGAAACCCAAGGATAACTCAACTTGTTACTAATCTCCTGGGCTCTAAATCTAGACCTGGGCTTGCAGCATGCGCAGATGCGATATGAAGGCGAATATGCATGCACTGCATTCTGAGATGCTACCTCCTGCCAGAGCGTAGAGCCGGTTACATGCCAAGTGAACAGGCGAGATTTCACAAATTTTTGGTTATCGATTTCAAAATATTGACAGAATATCAACAATGCTCGATCAGACAGAAATACCAGATGGCTCTGCCCAGTACTTGCGCAAGAACTCCTCAACCGTCATGGGCTTCACCCCGGGACAGAGCCGGTTCAGCGTTGGCTCGATGGGGATTCCACCTTCGCAGCAGACCGTCTTCAACTGACACTCCATGTGCTCGATGATTCCCGCAACTCCCTCAGAGGCATTGGCAGCCCTTTCCTGAAGCTGTTTTTTTGTAAACGGGCGTATCTCCATCTTACGACCAGTATATTTTTCGATCAGAGGGACCATCTCGTCGAACCGAAGCGTTGAGCCAGCCATTCCAAGTTCACGCTTACCCCAAGGCTGCTCCAAATCGATAGCCGCAGCGACAAAACGGCCAATATCACGAATGTTAGTCATTGTTATAAGGGCTGGTGAAGCACCATCGCCTTCCACCACCGGCATGTCAACCCAGCCCTCAACAAGATTAAACAAGAAGGGCCCCTCTGCGAAGCCTGCCAGTGCCTCGGCGCGGTTGCCATCTTTCTCCGGGCAGCCGATCCCAAGATAGTTCATGAACATCCCGGATGAGAACATGGCGGCATCGATCTTTGACGCAAGAACAGCCTCCCACACGGGCAACTTGGCCATTTTATCAAAGTCGACTTTGAAGTGCATGTCATACGTCCCAGCGAACTCGGAGGGTGCAAATCGCCGACAGCCTGCAGCTTCAGCGGCGTGTAGAAGCCTTATCTGAGTCTTGACGAATGTGTCCGTGTCGTGGATCAGGAGGACGCTGATGACTGTATCTATATCACGCAAGGAGGCTACCAGCGAATCGTCTGATTCATAGTCGACGTATCGTGTCTCTACTTCTGCCGTAGACGACGATGAGCCGGCAACTGGCCAGACATCCTTGCTCGAAGTCGTGCCGTCGTCAGCTTTCTTCCGCGACAGGATAATAGGTGTATGGCGACCGTTCGTTGCCAGAAGGGCAGAGACAACTGAATGTCCCAGTGTCGGGCTGGAGCCTCCAGCGATGGCTACCTTGACCATGATGGATAGATGAATAGACTAATATGTTGGCGTTTTTGGCGTGTCTCTTACCAGGCTCAAGACATGATCGTGAATCTCACACAGAAAGAAAGATGAGAACATCCTCAGCCAGGCAGCGATGACGGTTTAAATGCTTCCTTTGCCTTCGTTTCCCGTATTCTCTCAAGGAAAGTCGGCGCGAAGATCAAAAACTCCTTCCAAACGTCATAAACCGGAGACGCGAATCCAATATTACCTTTTTAGGACTAATGTGACCTTCTTCAGCCAATCAGAGGCGGAGGTTATTTATATAATCACGTGTTTTCGTGATACTCTCGTATAAAATGGAACAAGGCCTGTTGGTGGCATGGAATAATCCATGGAAATATTGTAGTCTAAACGCCGCATTCGAGTGACGGTATGCAACGTATCATGCAGTTCCTCGGATGTTGCGGGAAGGATTGAAGGCCTGTCAGTCGCTGTAAGTAAATATCACATGACCATATACCACGTGATAAGCCCTAAGAGACGACGTCTTATGGAAACATCGAAGGAAACAGAGAAAGGAGAAGGGATAAAGGGAGGCAGTTCTTACATTTAACGATCATATCTTCATTGGTGGACATATTCTAGCTATTAACAAGATTCCTATGCTTTTTTTTTTTGTGTTTTTACCTTTGTATAGAATCAAATTGGACGACTTTGCTCGAGAAACCACCGTGAAACTCCAACCAGGAGATTGATACCCAGCCGCAAACCATGCATAATACCAGTATTCTCTCTCGATATAGCCACCGGGGCAAAACAATCCGAGCTGCTATGGAGCCGTGATATCCGAGCCCTGTTGAGTTTTGTACAAGCAAAGATGTCCTAACGAACGTCATGGGCGTTAGTAACAGAACCATCGGGGATATGGGAATAAGACAAATAAAGACAAAGAGGACTGCATACCTCGAACCTATTTGGAGACAGCAATGCTCTTGATCTTCAAGATGTCAAATCCTTAGAGAAATACCCACATCTATTTCTTGTATGGCCTTGGTGCAGCAATATCCATTGGCGCTCTTGTACCATCTGCTGGATGATACCCCTTTTTAACATCAATGTCCGAGGTTGACTCTCTTTCCACCGCGGCCATGGCAGACCTCTGTACCATCTTCTCGGAGCCTCTTGTTTCTTGCCAGGTAGTCAGCCCAAGCTTGTGCCTCAAACGCCTTGCGGGCTTGGGTAACACTATCCTCTTTCAAAGCAGCAGCCGTCTTTTTGGCCTTCTCTTTCAAAAAATTCGCCCTTGCAGCTCTCTTTTTCTCAAGTCTCTCCTTTTCGAGCTTCTCTCTCTCAATTCTCTCGCTCTCTTTCTGCAAGTTGTGGCGTCGTTGAATTTCGACGTACCCTTCCCTAAGTCGAGCAATGTACGGAATCACCACGGCTTTCATTTGGATAAACTCCTTCATGCATCTTATCAGCCCTTCTTTGCAGACTTCAAAACGCTGCTTCAGCTTAACACATTCCTCAAAGCACTTCTTGACTGCTTCCTTGTTCTTCGCAGCGAGCTCCCCGCCGTAGGTGGCAGGGTCGAGCTGGAGCCGGATTTGTTTCATATGGAGCAGCTTGCCCATCGCAAAGGAGTCGGCGGTGGTTCTCTTTTCCGCTAGGAGAACCTGGTATGCTGCAAAGTAGCGTACACGAGTGTTGGCTAGGGCCTTAAAAGCCGCGGCGTATGCGTCTGGCATGCGTTTGGGTATGTTGACGATCATTTGATTCAGGACCTCATAGTTGATTTGAGGGCCCGGTTCTGCTGATTGGCGGTCGATATGGATGGAAGTGATCTCTTTGCAGGTACTGCGTTCGTAGTCGCTCCAGATTGCTTCGGCCAGTGAGATCGAGGGCGGGATCTCATCCCCAAAGGGGTCTTCAAGGGGGATGAACTCGGAAGTGAAGGCGACCTGTGGAAGCTCGAACTTCTGCAGTCCTGGAGTCATAGTCTCCTTTCTCTTCGGGGTAATGCCTAGGAAATCCTCAGGCGAGCTGCGCCTTTGGGGTGTTGATGGGTGATCCATGGCTGTTAAAGGGGTCGACTTGAAGTTGATATGAGCTTTGTATGCTGAATTTTGAGAGACTGAGATGTCTTATAGACGTGAACTGGGACCGCAAAGCAGGAAAAGGGGCGGAGGAATCGATTTGTGTGCGATATCAAGTCAACTTGACGCTGGAATTTGAAGCTGGCGAAGTGTTGCTGGGTGAATTAGCGAACTGTGCGAGCGAGTATACAACACACTGGACGCACTCGGGTGACTATCAGAAAAATCTTCTCTACAAGCCCCCTCGAAGCCGAGCCACTCCCTCCCTCCTTCCCCTCTTTTGAGCAGATTTTTCATGATGGGGCCATCGGGTGTGAGTGTTATACACCGTGACTACCAGCCACCCCTTTTTGTGAAGTGATTTCCTGTGTTGGGAAAAGGGTGAGGTTGAACCTAGCGGAAAGTTCCTGAACAGGCGTTGACAACCTCACTTTTTATAGCGCCGAGGCACAGTGACAAACCCAGGAACAAGCCCATGGACAAGTGTTAAGGATATACCCACGACCAAGGCCTATTTGAACACTTTTTAGATGATAAGGAGTCTTACAGATGGTTTGTTCCCAAAGGTAGGGTGTCTACAACCACACATGTCTTTTATATACATATAAGGGGCATATTGAGTATACAAAAGGGGCTACAACGCTTATTGGAAAGATTTACTGTTGCTGAATGCTACATAGGGCAGATTTACTGATACTTCATACTACATAGGGCCATATGCGATCTATGAAACAGTCAACACAACTTTCTGATATGCTGCTGGCGGTATATGTATGGATACTGCGTACCGTTAACCCCGATATATTTACTTAACTCCGCCTCATTAATTCACCGGTTATTCCAACTCGATTTCAGCCTCCTTGAGACGTACATGGCTATATGGATATAGCTAAGAGTTGTAAAAAGACTGGATATCTACGACAGGGTAGTGTTTAGGGGCAGACCTGATACAACCAGGCTAAAAGTAGTCGTTGACGGAGATACTCTAGAGCCGGAATATACCCAAATCAGTTCATCTGCTTCTTCTACATTGCCCTGGGATCCTTCGTTTGGATGCCCCCGTCAAGTTAGCAGTTCACATATCTGTATCTCCGGCGTTTGGTGCGAACTGATCTATATCTCCAATCTCCGACTTATATCCGCGCGCGATGCACATATATAAGAACAGGTCCAGCGACATATCGACTTCGTTCAACAGTATCCAACGACATTCTCCTTCATCAAAAGATTCATTCTATCAAGTTTATTGAACCTCGTGAGCAATCATGACCTCCGATCCGAAAAATCCTCCTCTTGGCAAGACAGCCAGCTCTCTAGCCCGCTTATACGCTCCTCAGATCAAGGGGAAAGCTGTTCTTACTACGGGCGTCTCACCATCAGGACTAGGCGCTGTCTTTATTACGGCTATTGCAAAGTCGGAACCCTCGCTGCTTATCCTTGCAGGCCGCAATGTTGCGAAAATACAGGAAACTGTGCAGACGCTGGTAGCAGAAACCTCAGATTCACCTGTGGCTATTCGCATCCTTGAGCTCGATATTTCGTCTCTTGACGCTGTTCGGAATGCCGCCAACACAGTCAATGGATGGACAGATATCCCCCATATTGACGTGGTTGTTAGTAATGCTGGTATAATGGCTGTCGATTACAAGGTATCTCCTGAGGGACATGAGAGCCAGTTTGCAACAAACCATTTAGGCCCATTCCTCTTTACGAATCTCATAATGGGCAAGGTTCTTGCCTCTCCAGCGCCTCGTATAGTCATGGTCAGCAGCAATGGCCATCGACTCTGTCCAATCCGCTTCCATGACTATAACTTTCAGGTAAGTTTACCTTCATGGATATAACCACGGGCCGCGCTAATACCTCCGGCATTCGTATAGGGCGGGGAGACATATAATAAATGGCAGGCTTACGGCCAGTCAAAGACGGCAAACATGCTCATGGCAGTCTCTCTAGCCCAGAAACTGGGGAGCAAGAATCGGCTCTTGTCATTCAGTCTGCATCCAGGGGTCATCCTTACGAACTTGGGTGCTCATCTGGACTGGAAGACTGCCTTTCCTTTAATGAGTAGGTCGTACTACAGTCCTATACTTGCAAGTGAGATGTAAGCTGACATTAGCTATAGATGAGCTAGACCGCTTCTTGGGGAACCGAGAAGCCCAGATGACTTCCTTACCCCTTATTACTCCTGAGGAAGGTGCAGCAACCTATGTGTTCGCTGCTTTTGATCCAGATCTTTCCAGTAAGTATTAATGTTTATTCTTATAATATTAGCGAAATGTGCTAACGCCCATATAGCCCATAACGGCTCATACCTTACGAAATGCGGTGTTGCGGATCCCTGGGTTGATACTCTTAAACCTTGGGCTACTAGCTCTGTTGAGGCAGAGAGATTATGGAAGCTGAGTGAAGAGCTTGTTGGGCAGGAGTTTGTCTACTAGATATAAATGCGGTCTAATCATTGATAGATCTTATGGGACTAGTATAGAGAAACAATATGATTAAGCCGAGTCACGAGCTTACATCTTATAAGTATACTGATATGATATGGAATTACATTTATTATCCGGTTGATGGGGCGTATTCTACTTCTAAGAGGCTAGCCGCATGGGTAGTGATAGAGGGCAATCCGGGACCGATTAAGAAGGGTAGGAAAATGTATTCATTCCGAGTAGAAAGCCGAGACGTTAGCCCCGGAGCTCTACAGACATCAATGCGTCGGTAATGTTTATCACATCGTAAGGGTAAATGCACAAACTCCCGATCAAAGCCGCTTTCCACATACAACAACAGCACTAGCACCAGCACAGCACAGCACAGCAACGTCCCGCCTGTCAAGTAGAGACATAAAAGAGGTGCAAAAAATTATATCTTTTCTCAGTTGCAGGATGGTTTAAAAAAAGATGTAGAAAGATTTTGTTAGAATTTTTTGAACTTGTTGTTGTGGTTTACTTTCGGATAGCGCGCTGGTAGAAAGCAAGTTCCTCCCCTTCCAAGATGTAACCGTCCACTCGTCCACTCTGGCCAGGTCTGGACGAAACGACAGCGTACAATCGACCGGCTTCGAACTGCTTCTCGAGAGCAGGGTCAACCTTGCCCATTACGGCGAGACGAGCAGCCTGCTTCTTGGCGACGCTGTTGCTCTTCTTATCCTCGGTGTCGGCGGCGGCCTTTTGCTGGCGTCGTCGGCCGAGGGATTGACCGTAGTGTGCCTCGTACCATTGTCGGAATGGAGCAGCATCGACTTGGACGACGGCAGATTTGGTGAGGGTGTTGGTACGGACGAGTTCGTTGTTGGAAGGATGGTAGGAGACAGCAATCACACGGACTTTGCGGGAGAGGCCTTCGGAGCCCCAGGAGAAGTTACCGGATTCGAGACGAAGGGCACGGAATTTCTGGTTACCACCACGAACGCGGACGGTGTGGATGCGCTTGGGGCCGATACGGGTGGTAGCTGCCTGACGACCCTTCTCGAAAGCTCTGAAAAACGCCCACCACTGTCAGTCTCGCCTCTCTTTTCTCCTTCCCCCAAGGATGTGTATATAACGTCCCAAACGACGGAAGATATCCATACCTCTTCTTGCGATAGTAAGCTCTCTTAGCACCGGTGGCCGAACGCTTGTGGCGGGAGTCTCGTGAGATACCCATGATTGCGGTTGATGTATTGGACTGTGAATTGAAGAAGACCCGAGTTAGAAATCAGTCAAGACCAAGTAAAACAGCTCAAGACCAATTCGGCGTAGGGCATGCGGAACACAGCAGTATTATATCCCGTCTCCCTGTGTCGGTCGTGTTGAGTCGATATTTCTCCCCCCAGCGCAAAGTCGTTGAACGCCCGCACAAACACGCCCACCACACACAGAAACGAACAGATCGAGATGAACGCAGCAAGGGATGCGGGTCGAGGGGCTCACCTTGTGTTATCTTCGTAGTCCCTTCACCAAAAGCAACGCCGTGGGCTTATGTCGGAGGGCGGAGATGTTGGCGATTGAGTGAGCTTGTCGTCGTCGTCGTAAAACTGAATTTCGCACAGTCGCTTCGCTTGTCGAGCATTTTTTGCCCTACCTTTAACCACGCTAGGCCGGATATGGAGTAGCGCGTGACTTAGAACTTTGTTGGTAAGCAGAACTTATGCTGACTTGTGCGTCCAAAAGGGAACATCACGTGACGCATTACTCTGCATAACCACTATACATCTACTATACGTCTACTATATCTACTATACATCTACTATACGTCTACTATATCTACTATACGTCTACTGTATATGTATGTGCAAGATCATGTATATCATGTTCATTCATTCATCGTATCTATTGCATCTAGCGCATCTAGCGCATCTAGCATCTAGCATCTAGCAGAGGCATTCTTAAACCGCCTGCCAGGAAACAGTGAGTGGGACAGAGTGAGGAGAAGTGTAGATAGGAACTTGAGTGGTGCCACTGGGGACCTTGTCGGCGTAGAAGGTATCCTTGCCGCTAGCAGAGAGCTTTCCGCTCGAAGACTGGGAAACGGTTAGTCAGGTTACTCTTATACTTGAGAATCTGGAAGACTTACTCCGAAGACGGTGGCAGCAACGCCGGAGCCACACTTGAACTGTCCGTTATACATGCCACAGACTCCCTTGCTGGACGTCAAGGTGAAGCCAGAGCCGGAGGCGGCAGCGGTGTACGTGGCACAGGTTCCGGTGGTGTACCAGTTTCCAGAGCTGATGAGGCATCCGTCCTGGCTGTCTCGAGTAGTGACAACGAGGTAGCCCTTACCGGCGAAGATTCCAGTAGGAGCTGGGCCGCTGGGAGAGCTGGTGGTGGGTGGTGGGGTGGAACCGCCGCTCTTGGGGACATATTTGATTCCAGTCTTGGGGCAGGTGGAGGGAGTGCCGCCTGTAGGGATTGGTTAAACATGCATACACGCAATGGGTATTGGATGATGGCGATGAGAGCTTACCTGGGAGGGTAGGGATGTACTCTCCAGTCTGGGCCGAGCCACGGACGTTGTAGAAGTACCAGGCTTCGTTAAGGGCACCGTTCCTGCAGTTCAGGGTGATCTCCATGCCGAAGGAAGCCTTGATAGCAGCCTCCATGGCACTGAGGTCGTAGGTCTTGTCATTGCTAGGAGTGATGCCAGCATCGGCGAGAGCCTGATAGCGAAAAGATTAGACAATGGTCCTGTCTTAAACAACAGCAGAACACAGAGACGGACCTTGTAGGTGTTCAATCCCTTGAACAATTCAACGATCTTGGCGAAGTAATCACCAACTTCCTCCTGGGGCATGTAGTCCATGTAGCAGGATGGCTCGAAGGTGCTCATGCAAGTACCGTGCTTGTTCCATTCGTGCTCCCAGAAGCTCTCGTCGTTGCCCTTGTAGTCCTTGAAGTACATGTTCATGTAGTCGAGGACGTCATTTCGGTTCTGGGCCTTGAGGATATCGGTGATGTTGGTGTATTCACGGCCCATATCGCAGAATTGCTCGTAGGTGCCATCGCAGTTATCCGGCCTACAGTTCGCCCCGTATCAGCCTTGACTCTACTCAATACTCTGTACAGAGGAACATCACTCACCAGAGGCCGTGGATGGTCCACGAGTCCTCGGGGCCGGTGGCTGGATCAGCATCCCAGAACTGAGTAAGGGCAATAAGACCGCCGGGCGAGTTGAAGCAGCAAGTATCCTGGACAGGGCCCGAGTTGTGACAGCTAACCTCGCCGCCGGGAGGACAGGAGAAGCCGTCAGCGTAGACGCCGGAGAGCTGCGATGCCGCGAGCAGGGCACCGGCGACCACAGAGGTAGATGACAGCATGGCGTCGTAATGTTAGAAGTACCCGTATATAAAAGTATGGTAGATAAGGCGATGGTATACGTTAGCTGGCGACGGGAGCTGCTTCTTATATATATCGATCGGCCGTGATACAGCTGATGCTCTGCTGATCCATGGCCGCCAAAAGCCTCCTCCGACAACCTCCCGTCCCTAGCGACACGAAAGCATGAACTCCACGGCCACAGATGCATACGACGCCCGCAACTGTCTTCGCCAGCCAGTGCCAGCCGCATGTGTTTCTTTTTAACACTCTACCAGGGCCAAAGGGGGCGGACTTGCCCGGCGCTGATCTAGTCACGTGAAGCTGGAGCTTCGTGCTTTTGCGTATGGAAGGACTTTGTATGGAGAGAGAGATTACATAGTTAGCGAAGGGGAGGAAAGTAACTGGCTCGAGGGCCAATGATCTGGCAGGGACCCTTGCAGGCCAGTCATGCATCTAACACTCTATATATTTCTCGCCCGCTGTGTACAAGTACAGGCTGGAAAATGCAGGGAAAATACTCCATATGGGAAGATATGAAAAGAAAAAATATGGGAACCCCCTGTAGAAGCTAGGGATGCGTACTCCATATTAGAAAGAGAGGGACAAATAAGAGGCTACAACCCCGCAACGACCATCAGTCCGTATCCAAGGGTTACAACAAGGCCGAAAGACAGAATGCTTGCAGGAACGCCTCGTGTGATGAAGTGGCGGACACGAAGATATCGCTGGCCGGTCTCGGGTACTTCCATCATGATGGCAGCTATACGACATAAAGTGGTTAGCATGGACAGGTAACAAACAAGCACGAAAAACAAGCACTGAAGCGCGGACTTACTCATATTGGGGAAGCCGCTGGTCGGCAGGCCCATAGCCACGGAGCACATCAGTGCACTGCCCATCACTAATAGATTAGGATGTGGCTCGTCCATACCCATACCCACCTCTCTGACCAAGGGGAGCAGAATCAACGCCGCCACCGTATGTGAGATGAAAGTCGCCACCACCAGAATCAACGCCGCAAAGACAAAGAGCACGCCGTACAGGCTGAGTCCGGCAACGCTGCTCGTTATCGAGCGGGCAATTGTGTGCAGTAGGCCTGAGGAAGTGACTGCTTTCCCCAGGCAGAGTCCACCGGACGCCAGGATGATGATCGTCCAGAGGAAGTTGTTGAAGTCTTCTTTCGTTAAGATGCCAGTGCCGAAGAAGAGTACCAGCGGGAGGATGGCGATGACGCCCATGTCTCCGAATGTATTTTCAAGCTGATGGCTAACACACCATAGACAGATGGTGCCCATCGTGACGAAGGTGATAAACCATTGGATACCGGTAAACTTATCTTTAACGGCTCGAATTGGGACGATGGTTGTCCCCCGGCCTGGTTTGAATGTGACCAGGAGGAGGACCCAGATAGCTAGGATCGCGAGGATGCAGACTGGCAGTGCGATGAAGAACCACGTTCCCCAGCTGATGGGAGGGTCCATGTTCTGCAATGCGATGATGTTCTGCGGTGATGCGATTGGCGATGCAGCACCTCCGATGTTAGAAGCCAGGGCAATGCCTAGGATGAGGGCTTTGGAGAATCGAGAATCAGTCGGTAGATTTCGAAGCATTGGCTAGATGAAAGATTGAACGATTAGTGGGTGATTCAGACAGTTATAGGAATAGACTAGATGATTTACCTGAATGATAGAAAAGCAGAGCACGGGGGCAGCAACGTTGCTAATCCACATACTCAGCACCATACCAACAAACATGTTGGTGAGCAGTACGGTTCTCGGTCTGGTACCGGCCTTGCTCAACACAAATGTAGCCATCCTGCGCGCGATATCATGCTTCGAGAGGGCGGCCGCAATAGTAAACCCTCCGAGCAAAAGCATGATAACCGGCGTCCACATGGCTGCAAAGACCGCGGCCGTAGCTGCTTTTGCACCCAATCTGACATGGTCTTCCTCCGACCGCATGATTCCCAACGTAACAGTGAGAAACGGCACAAGGATCGATGTGACGAAGAGCGGTATAACTTCCGTAGCCCAGAGTAAACTGACAAACACAAGCATGGCCAGGCAATTCTGCTGCTCCGGCTTCTTCATGGTCGGCACCACCAGCATCACGCCGAATATGACGAGGATCACAACCAGGGTCGCGAACGTCGACGACAACAGCCACGAAGGGACGGGACATCGTCCTACGGGCGTGATGAATTCCTTTATACCCGCCTCCTGCTCGTCGCCTTGTCGTTGAGCTGTTTCCATATCCTGCTCTCCTCCAAGAAGCGTCCTGCGTATTCCCATATTCGCAGCCTGTGCTTTCCTTTCTATACCGATCATCTCTCTCCATACCGTGTTGCGTTCCCAGACAACATGTTCACGTAGATGGAGACGAAGCTCTCGTCTAGATAGTGCCAGATCTCCATCTGTAACGAAGCCAGCGTACAGTCTCTCAACGCTAACAATCGTGTTGTCTAGCTGGAGGATGGTTGGATCTGTAAATGGCAAGGCCACCAGGACAGTGGAATTCATGTACCCTCTCCTCAAGCTTCGGTCGAGAGTCTTGTCATACTTCTTCAACGCCTTCGAGAATCCGGTGCGGTTAAGCTGGATAAACGACTTGAGCTCACACAACGACACATATATGCCGATGACACGTTTCTTCAACGACACGCCGATTCCATACAATGCCGAGTGCTCTGGGTCGTGCGCAATCCCCCAAAGTCTCGATTCATTCAGCTCGCTGTTCATCAGGTCCTCTCCCTGCGGCCGTGGGTCCTTTGTCCAGTCCCTAGACGAGGTCGAGTGCCTCCTTATCCTTCGCTGTGGGAACTCGGCCATGTCCATGTTATCCTCCGAGTCATCACTGTCAGCTTCACCTTCACCATCGGGCCCAGATGGTTCACTGATCGTGCTTGATCGGTGGTGGGCAAGGGTGGCGTGGCGTGTCGTCTCGCTGCGCCGGTTTCTGCCTCCAAAGCTGAGCGTTCGTGATTTGACATGGGACTGAGCAATTGGGTCCATGTTGATCCCGATACTGTCTTCGGCAAAGGATTCCATCTCCTTTTTTATTTCCTCCACCTCCCGATACAGGTCTGCCTCCTTGGAGCGGTAGAACGAACATATCTTCTCCAGCTCCCCGTCCAACGCACGACGGAAGATGGCGTCCGTGTCGAGAGTCCTATCGAGGAGGGGAGCAGATTCGACTTCTCCATTCTCGTGGCCTTCCGGGTGGTTCACCTGCTTTTCAAGCGTGTATATTCTGTATAACGTAAAACTTAGTATACCATATATATCGTTTCACCAACATGCGAGCCTGTCACTTACAGCTTTTTCAAATTGCTGTATGCAATATAACTGTCACTCCAGTCCGGAACGGAGTTAAACTGGATGCTATGAGAGAACTTCATGGTCTCTTCCTCTGTAGCTAGACGAGCTAGCGATCCACGACCAAGCTTGTATAACTGCTGCCGTAGGCCTCCCTCTCCAAAATAGCTGCTGTTATTGTCTTGCTTCTCTTCTTCTCCTCCGTCGATGTTCGCCTGTTCGGCACTTCTCGTCCGCTTTGATCTGGCGCCGTGCCTGTTCCTTTGTCGACTCTCTTTATGGCTATCTCGCCTATCGCTCTGGCTGTGAATAGGATTCTGGTGACCCCTCCTTCCCCCCCACCCAAACAGCCATGCAAATGCAGTGGGACCTTTTTTCCTCCCGGGGTGTATTCGTCGACGTGACTCTGCGCGCAAGGGAGACGGGCCAGACGGCGAGGATGGTGGTGACGAGGGCCCGTTGGCAGCGCGGTTGAATTCAACGAGCTCGAAACTCCGGCCGGGACTTCTTTGAGCCAGGGTGGGCAGCTTTGAAGATTCTTTCCAGTCACCTGCGGGCGGACTCGAGCGTATATCATTGACTGTGAATATTTATAAATAGCCCCAACCCGGTAATCGGCGTCGATGCGGGTAAAGGGCGACGGGTTTCAGACGAATCGAATCCAACAGAGTCAGCCTGACCGACCAGGTCCTACTTCGGGCTGGCGATAGATCCTAGACCACGGCGTCATTCGTCTCGCTGGCCCAATAGGTGGTTTTCCGCGGGACGTCCTGCTGGGGTGTGTGTGGAAGAGCTGTGGATAAATCGCCTGGGAGTGACTTTTGTCTTGCGGCGGTTGGACCGGTTGCCAATATGCAAGCTTTGGGGTCGCGCGGTGGTCTTCCTCTGTGGATAGCACAACTCACGAGTCTTCTCGCCAAGTCGTAGGCTTCGTTGCCGCTGCGTCAGATGAAGCGATAGACTTGAGCGATGGAGCGGGCGAGTCGGTGGCTGCGGAAGTTGAGATGAAGCTGTCCGGTCGATCTTTGCAGGGAGCTGCCATCTCCTATCATTTTAATGTGATACAGCAGTGCTACACACTATGGAGTGCTTTATCTCTTACGGAGTATCTTACTAGTTACGCCTACCTGTCTCGCCCGTTGATATCGATACCAAGACAACATCGATAGCAGAATGAGGCTGTGGTGGAAAATATCAACTCCTGAACGACCAATTTTTTGATATAGGAAAAAGCAAAACCGGAGGGAGCTTACGAAGTTACGAACCCAGCCTCGTGGTAAGCCTTGTACATGCAATTGGATCTTCCTCCACATCACGCTCCTTGCAGGCCGGGATGTTGGTCGATTTGATATACGGAGTTTACAGGTTTGCGGAGATCGAAGCGACGACGATGTCATGCAGGATCCCGAACGGCTCGCAGGTCATGGGTTCAAATCACTCTGCATAAGATGCATAGCGACGCGGTTCTCCCATGACATCCATTTATGCGAGTAAACCGGGTTCAGCTTCATCGACGACGTTTAGATGAGATGGGAGATGTGTCTTGGGCGTCTCAATATCCTACGGCGGTATATATTAAGGCATATCACTCTTTCAAATTTGATAGGAGACTACGAGAGTGGTTCTTGTCGAGGGAAGGCGAACGTCTAGGTGCCTGAAGCTGATGGATTCTGACTTGGATGATAACTGCATTGCGGATTATATTTCAGCAGTTTTCGTGACATCAAAGTGCTCCCCAAGTGGAGTGACCCAGAAACGAAAGAACCCCGGCTCTTGAACTCGCTTAGGGTCATATTTAAACTGGTTGCTGCTTATAGTCATGCCACGGTACCTATATGCTGTATTCCAGTGTGTATGCCCAAAGATCCAGCGGCGAATGGCTTTGGAACCCTGCCAGGACCTGACCTGAGACTCAACCAGGTCTGAGCAAAATGCAGTCCCCCAAGGTTGCGATGTACGCCTTGGGTCGGCGGTTTTTATAAAACTCGGGGCGTGGTGCGTGACAACGATGACATCGCGCTTCTCTTTTTCGAGTGAGATATTATGGAGCTCCTTTTGCAGCCACTGGACGTCTTGATTGTGTTCTGTGTTATGGGCCTCAACGGTCCATTCCTTGATTATGCTGCAGTCTGATACCTTCATTCTAACCCACAGCTTAGAGTCTTCGGGTATGTGAGACCACATGGTACAACCCAAAATAGTCACTCTTCTGTTGATGTCGACTCGATTCCTATTCAGAAGAGTGAGTTTGCCGGCCAGCTGTGGCTCATCTTCAAGTGATTTTGCTGCCTGAAGCCCGTCTTTGTGGGTGATCCAGTAGAACTCGTGGTTACCCAGAACCAGGAAAACATGGTCAAACTGGCTGCATTGTATGGCAAGGAAGGCAACATATTCTTTGTAGTTGCAGAAGCATCCGATGTCTCCTGCTAGGATCAGGTAAGGCGCCGTTCTTGGGACAACAAACGTTTCATAACGCTGGCCATCCTCCAGGTGGAGGTCTGATATATATTGAAATTTAACCGGATGTGAGGGCGGCTGGTGGAATACTGCAGATTTGAGGTTCACCGTCACCCTATTGAGGAAGATAACCGCTGATTGAAGCCAACTTGACGCTGGAGGTAGGTCGGAGTCCTGCTTTTCCGTTGGTTGAGTCTGCTGTTCTCGGCTCCAGCTGAGTTCATTATACCCCGGAATCATGCACAGCGTTCGTGCTTCCGCTTCCGTTTCGACGAAGCGGGTGATATTCCCAGGCTGAGACTCGGGTATACGTGATGCTTTGGTTGCTATACGGTTGAGGATGCATTCCATCGCCTTAGTTTTCGTGGTATCAAGGTGGTCCAGACACCAGGCTTCATCCAAGTTCATGCCGTCCACCAACTCCTCTACACATGCTGCTATGGTAGACTCTTTTGATTCAAGGTATCTCTGAGCTACCCCTTGGAGGAGAGTCGCCAGGCGGGGCACAGGGATAGCCGAAAGAGCATTCAAATCTTTCGAAAAATCGAGCTGCCGGCTGAACCTGATCTGGTCTGGAGTATAGCCACGAATACGAACAATGTTGCTGCGAAGCGGTTCCAGATGGTAAAACGTGTCCGGGAGAACTATCACATCGAAGGATTGACCTTCAATAAAAGCCTGGAATCGGCGGTAGGGTTTTAGGTAGTCTGGGGTGGAGTTTGATTCGTCTGGCCATGGATGCGATCGAAAGACATCAGCATATAGAGCAAGCTGCGATGCTGCCGTCGCAATGTGACATTCCGGAACACAAATTTCGATAGCCTTAGGTTCTACTGTAAGCATCTGAAAACTCCGTATTGCTCTTGGGAGCCGACATACCAGGATAGCTCGGGGAACATTGTAGTACTTCAACGCAGCTTCATTGACCATGCAAAACGGGATGTTTTTAGGCGCAAGGGCGGTTTTGACCGCATTAATCACTTTAATTATCATGATGAGTAGATTCAACTGCAGCTTCAGAGAGTGAAATAATCGAGCAATGTCTTTACGCCGATATTCTACTCAGCAAATCTTTCGGCCAGCTATTTGAAGCTCACACGAGCCAGCTACAGAGGGAGACTCAGCCGCAAAATTGCCTATGTCTTGCCCTCGACTTTAGTCTGCCTTGAACCAGCTAATTAGACTAAGTCCTTTTTAATTCTATCGCTTAACTACTAATGTTACTGGACATTAGAGGCTGTGCTGTGCTGGCAGTGTTCAAGCCAACAGTGCTGCGGTAGGTTCGTTCTACACCAAGCCCTTGGCCATCCATCCATAAATAACATCAACAAAACACTGATATCAGTGGTAATACTAACGTTATCTATCTAATCAAGAACTAAACTAGCAAGATGTTGGAGTAATGTGGAAAGTCAAGTTACAAGAGTCAGTCATGAGCTCCATCAATGTAATAGGGGTTTGACAATCACTATCTCTTCTTCGCCCTAAATATATCCATACTCCAGAAGCTGAAGTGCACTGGGGCGTAGCTCCGGAACAGGATTGAGCGCGACATGCACTGTCTCAAGATCCTTTTCCGGGATATCCTTATCGATGAGCTTTACCACCCAATGATCAAGCTCGGTCCTCGTCTCATCCTTTGGTGGCAACAGCTGTCGCGTATCTGGGTCCGAGTTGTAATAGTCGATCGCGTGAAGGTCGAACTCTTGCGCCATAACCGCCCGGATAGTATTCTCCTTGTCTGTCAACGTCCCTTCGACCTTCAAGGAGTCAAACATTCCAGGTTCCTCAAAATAGGCATGGGCTTGAAGCAGGTGTAGGTACTGCATAGATGCGTTAATTTAGTTCACCACGAGAGCGTCATGGGTATGGAATGGCCTACAACTATGCCCAAGACCATATATCTGTTGCAGTTGTCCAGGGTTTGTTGAAATACACCTCAGGGCTACGATATGTGAGTGCGGATATGGAGCCCTTGGAGGGCGGCCGTACTGGTCCCAATCAGTCGAGTATTCGCGGCGGCAAGGCATATTGAAACAACATACCCATCCCAAGATCGGCGATCTTCGTCACCAGATGTTCGCCGGAGCCTGCAGTCTCATTGTTGAACCCACTGACTAGGACGTTCTCCATCTTCAAGTCTGTCACGTAGTTAGCGTCCGTTGATATCCTAAGACCTGCTCTTGGAGACAAACCCGTATACACAACATTATTGTGATGTATAGTACTCAGTCCAATCGCGATAGATCTCATAACAGATCGAATCTCCCCCAAAGAAAAGGGACGCCGTAACCGTGCAGTCCACAGTGACTTCTCAAACGCCTCAAGAACCATAATTGGAGGCTCGGTATCAGAAGGAGGCGGGATGACATCCACCATCTGACGGATATAACCAGATTTATACAACAGCTTCTGCATTTCCATCTCCTTGGTGAAATCGGGCTACCCGGGGCCATCTTCATCGTCCGGTTGCTTGAGGACGAACTGGTGCATCGGGTCACCCTGCTTTGCAGCGCTCCAGACATTGCACAGTTTTCCTTTGCGCTGAATGAGCGGATCGAGCAAAACGTAGCGTTGACCATGTTTACCGACCAACATCGAGCCTCGGGCTAACGCACGGAGAGGGGACGACATGATGCCACGGATGTCTCGTAGCTATCAAGTAACGTATTCCCTTTTGTGACAGTGGAACTCCATGTTGGGCTAGCGGTTGCTGCAACTGCTACGCCCCTTGGAGGCATTGAACAACTTGAAGCTGTATTTGAGGTTGGGATGCCTTATAAAAGCAGCTATGTTCTCATACTAGATGAATCTGGATATCCATTTGACTCTGGGGGATGGTTTCAAAGGCTACTGCGCTCAAACAATATCCTGTCTCCATTCTCCTGCCCTACCAATATCCCATATATGAATATAACATATCTAACATATTTCCTGGATGGAAAAGAGTCAAAAACAAGGTTAAAGCGGCGGGGGCCGCTCCCGACCTGGAACGCTATACCGGATCAGGTAATTTGGTGAGGTCCAACGGTACGGAGTACGTACTCCATGTGATATTCATATCAGGTGCCGCTGTCCATGAGATCCATGAGATACGATGTCGCAGCTATACTGAGGCATAATTTACTACAGACGATACGAAAGAGCCAGACATGGTGTATTCATCAACGATGTACCCATATTGCAGGAAGTCTGATGACCAAAACATATATATTCTAAATGTTACAGGGTACATCCCCTCCACTAGACGCCATGGTGGAAGTGCTTGCGCTTCCAATCTGCGGGGGAGAACATGTTAGCATGAGGTCACGGCTAAAGTTTGAACTTTCTAGATCGAAAGAGGGGATAATGGGAAGAATCGCTTACCCTTCATCCATTCCTTAACGAAGCGAACTTCCTCGGCCTGGACCTCCTTGATTCTCTGTGGTGGGAGCTCGGCGGTGGTCTCGTTTGGCAGGAGTCCGTTTTCATCCCCTAGCATACAGAGTGAGTAAGCTGAAAGAGATTCATAGATTCGGAGATTCACTTACAGTGGTGGACGGCGTCGGCGATCAGGATATATGGCTTGTTGGTAGATGTGCTTCGCTTTCTAGCAGCGGAAGCGTGAACACCGGCCTCCTTCCATGGGTCGGCCTCTCCATCGATAAGTGCAAGGCGTTCATATTCGATGTCGAGAGAGCCATACTTGTTGACAAGATCGACGTTGGATGGCTTGGTGATGCCAAAGGATTGCTTGCAGATGTTGGAGGTGTATGGTAGATCGATCAAGCGGGAGACGACGGGGCGGATGTTCTTAGGGGTACCGCTTCCAGTTTGTAGGTATCCCCATCTGAAAAAAATAACACGGTTAACACACACATTCTCGTTCAGTTTACTCATACAAAACCTGGCGGAGAATACTCACTCGTTGCAGAATTGCCAGGGCCATGCTCGCCAGCTCTGGTCAGCGCTATCCTGCTGGTAGAAGTTCTCGTCATAAGAGTTGAAGCACTCCTCAACAGTCTGGCCCTTCTCAGTACACTCGGCCACGGTGTTCTTGTTGAGCCATCCAACGAAGTTAAGCAGCTGAGGCAGAATTTCGGGTGATTCACGACCGTGTCCACCGGCTTCGATGATACGCTTGGCAGAAGCCTTCTGTGCCTCAGTCGCTGGGTAGAGGTAGCGGTCGCTGGTGATATCAGCGCAGTACTTGTAGAAGCTCTTACCGCTGATAGCTGGGTCCCAGTTGGTTGACTGCCAGCCAGTGATACCGGATGAAAGGGTGTTGGCAAAGTCAGCGTCGCGGAGACGGCCTAGGCCAAACAAATCCTTCAGCTCCTTGGTCGTGTTGGCGTTCTTGCCACGGAGGATGATGTTGTCGACAATATCGACAAAGTTTTGAGTAACATGAACACAGTCTTGTGGAGCATGTTCACGGATGGGCTCAAAGTATTGCCAGTATTCATAGATGGCCTTGGTAACACCAGAGGAAGAAATGGCTCCCCAGAAGATATCGGGGTATTGAGTACGGAGGAAGGCCTAATTGACATTGTTAGTATGAGGACGCCGGTGCAGCACATAAGGTAAGGCGATAATTAATAAGGCTAACTTACAACTTGTCCACCAGCGTATGAACCACCGTACAAGATATGTGCGGTACCAGGGGCAGTCAGGTTGTACTTCTCAAGACCAGGGAACTTGATGTTCTTCGAGAAGTAAGCGGTATCAGCAAGCGCCTGTTCGGTCGTCAGGAATCGCAAGCTCTTGTTAGAGAAATCCTTGGTTGGAAGCGATGCTCCATAGTATCGGTGCTCCATAACAACACCAATACCATTGGTAGCCTGTGCAAGCTGAGCAAGCATACCCTTTTGGAGGAATGGAAGACGGCCTATAGCAGCATTCTCGTAAGCACTCTTCCTGGGAATTGGATATCTAGCAACCGCGGCATCAAAGATGGCCGCTATAGCATCACGAACCTGCGCCGTCGGTCTCTCCACCATGCAAAATGATCACGGGGCCACCTTGCTTGTAATGGCTAGCATCGAACCAGTATCGCAGGTTGAACTTATCCGTGGAGTGAGGTTCATATCTGCTGCTCTTTGGGAAATGGTCGATGGGAATCTGAATTTGATAAGCTGGATACTGAGCATTCAGATCATCGCTACGTGCAGCAAGTTCGTTGTTACGAAGGGCCTAGTGATTGTTAGCCATGTTGGGTGCTTTTTGAATAGGACTGGGGAAGGTAATGCAGTTGGTGTCAAGATACCTGGGCACGGAGCTGGCTGATTGGAGTGACTGGGAGTTTTGCTTGTACTGCAGCTGCAAGCAGCAACAGACAGGCCGCGAGCTTGACCATGGTGCTATGGGGGAGGAAAAATGTGATCTGTAGTTCCACGAGGCAATCTGCACCACAGAAGAACGATCGAAGGAAACCAGGTGGGTTTCCCTGCCCTTCTAATAGAAATACTATTTCGTCATTAATACCCGGCTTCTCGTCGTATATTTTTGACGCTTCACAGCCTAGGCAAGACTCATGCCGCCAGCCAGGTTACCAACGGAGCTGTAATGTCGGTACCCTTGCTACTGGTGAGATGGCATACGAAGGCCCCGCTCGCGTGTTATGGGGTTGCAGAGATCCTAATCCAGGTACCCCTGCGAAAAATTGGGTGTTTATCCCCAGATTAACAGAATGCAGAATGAGGGGACGGTCTGTAGGAGCCGACCTCTTCCGTCGGCCATCTCAGGCAGGTATGTTGAAATTTTCCTCGCCATGGTGTTGTTAGGCTGCATGATGTGACTCGGAGACTTGCCTGCAGATCTCAGGCATCTCGTCTCTGTGCAGGCGGTTCGGTGAACAAACGAGCATACAGAATGCCTCCCAACGCGACCGCCAGTCGCGCCAGTGTAACGTTAAATTGTTCGATAGTTAAATGGCATTGATTTTCGGCACAAGCCCGCCCAATCACTCCCCACGGGCGGGAGGGAGCAACTGATAACGCCTTCTGGTCGCCTATCGGAGCCCGCGTGGTGGCTACTCCGTACGTCCTGGCGGTTTGCTGCACTCAGGCGTAGTCGTCCCCCGCAAGGTGCATGATGGGATTTAGAGGAAGATTGCATGTAACATCGAAATACGAGACTTCGTTCGGACGAAGTTTGATCGCAAGGTCGAATATCGGTAATCTATGAGAGCCATCGGCCTTGCAAACAGGTTCTCTGCAGGCTGCCTCTTCCCCCCAGTCTGGAAGGTCGAGAGGAAAATGCGCCATTCACGGCCGAGTATGCAGTCTTGGAGAACGCCAATTTTGCATAAGGACTGGGATCTGGGGATCAGGTTGGCAAACGAGTTTCCCGAAGGCGATACGTCGATATTAACTCACCTGCACGATGCCGCAAGACGTGCTAAAAAAGAAGCTCCAAGCCTCTTGGTGCGAAGTCGCTCTCCCGCTGCTAGAAACATTTAGCCATATGGTCCGTATTCACCCCATCAGAGTCCAACAAGGATGCCTGAATGCCTGTTTGCTGGCCATGGCTGGTTAGGCGAATACCAGCTTGGCTAATATCTGCTGGAAAGTAAAATATATAGACCAAGGTGGCTGGAAGGAAGTGAAATGGATGGTGGGAGAGACGAGGTTGTGGTGATGTTGTAGTAAGAAAGCTGCCAACGTTAACATTTCCGCTTTGGGTCAACAATCAACATCTCACCACTCCGACCATTTCACATCACCTTGAACTTATACTTGTTACAATTGTCAGGTTTGCATATATTTACACTTTCTTATATGATGTCACTGATAAGGAGGTTCGACTCGGCATACGGAGTAGAATCTTCAACTGGAATCAGACCCTAGTGGTTCGAGAACTGGCTGAACTGGTCTATAGGCCGGTGGAGGGCGCCAATGGCTACCACAAATGGAGAGGACGGCCCCGAAAGCTCAGATTACATATATAATTCCAAGGGGGTTAAGGTACATAAAAAAAAGCTAGTTATACAAGAGAAAAAGTTCGGCTGCAGCTGGAATATGTTACACACTCAATGCCAGTTAACCCCCCACTAGAAAAAGAAAGAGTAACAAGACTTTTCCCCTCTCCTGATATGTCATTCCGCTTACCTGGGATGGATTAAAGCGACCTCTTGATCTTCTGTCTCTGATTCGACCTGCGGATGTTTGCACGGGACATCGCTGCCTGCTTATGGATTGCTGCACGCTTAAGCCAGACACTGCTCTTTCCCTCGGCGATTGAGATAATTTCGTTTGCCACGCGGAGAGAAAGTTTGTTGTCACGTCGCTTGTCGGCAGCTTCAAGGATCCATGAGATTGCCTCTCGACGACGTTGGCGTTGAGCCAATGGGTTTGGGATAGGAAGTGCTGTACCACCACCAGTGATACCCCTTATCATTCGGATTCGGAAAAGGGGAGCAACCGAGTCAACGGCAAGAGTTAGATATAGGACGGGGTTCAGGGGGAGCTGTGGTGCAGGAGGACCGGGGAGGAATGGCTTTGATGGGTCGACGTGTGGCGCAGAAGCGGTTCGGAGATGCTCTAGAATTCTGGCCATGTGCTATAGAAATCAGGGTTAGATAAGTCAGACACCAACCAGGTAAAAGTGAAATGACAGGCCAACCAACCTTCTGAGCAAGAGACAGCTTGCCATCCTTCATCATTAGCTTGGTAAACTGTTCCACCAATGGCTCGTATCGGCGATTGACACGCTCATTTGGTGGAAGAGGCAGAGTCGGCGGTTCGAACTTGAAGCCTTCTGGAATTCCTTGTCCAACTTCAACGGATTCCCCTCGGTTTGATGCCGCAAGCATATTAGCAACAGTGGCGACCGAAGGATCAGTTGACGACATATCCTTAACCTCCTTCTGTTCATCCTGGCGCCTGGAGGAGGTTGAGAACGATCGTTTAGAGCCGCTTCCACTCTGGCTCGAAGCAAGTTCATCGCGTAGAACCTTTGGCATATTCTTAAGAGCATCCTTGTCTCGTTTAAGGATCTAACACAGAACCAAACCAGCGTTAGCAAAGTAATCAAATATAAGAAAATACCACGAGCAACTCGAGGGCCATACGTCTGCCACTGGCGTCCCTTGCTCCAACTCAGGTCCACCAACTTCACCACATTTCTTATCCAAAATCTTAGCCGTCGCTGCAGCCTCTTCACTCACATGCGGCAATTGATCCTGATTCGGGCCCAATGGCTTCTCCACATTTCCACCATCATTATTCCTCCCACTACCACTACCACCAGACGAGGTAGAGCTCATGCGGTAGGAATAAGCTCCGCGCTGTGCCCTATATGGCGAAGCAGAATTGCATCTTGGAGCAAGTAAACTTATACTTCTAAACTGGCGAGTGGTCTGGTTTAGAGAATCGGTGATCGGGTGTGCAGTGGCAGATATCGAGCTTGCGGAACTGCATTGTGTGGAGCGGATAAGGGAGAGCGTCGACCGAGTCGGTAGGATAGGAATTCGGGGAGGCATGATCGGTGGTATTTTTTTCGTTTCTGAGTGATAATCTCTTAACTTCGCCCTGCTGGCGACTTAGCGGGTGGTTGACGGTCACAGGCTGACGGGTCGACTTGAGTGTTTGTATGTCCGCCTTCTCGTATGACGGCAGCAATGCAACCGCTCGATTCCAATGGCTGCGGCTGCTTTCGATTCGACCTTGAAGTTGTTGGCCTTCGACTTGGATGGAAAAAAATAGCTTCAAGTTAAAACTTATATCACGTGATATATCATTTTGTCTTCACAGAACGCAGCCCAGACATACAATCTGAGATATATGACAATTGTATGCAAATCAATAGGTTAGACATAAATCTTCAAGCTACGACTTTCTTTATCTGTCTTGAAGAGGTATAAAGAGACCTCCAATATTCCAACTCGAAGCTGGTTGTGGTCACGTGTGTATATCACGTGTAATCTTGACACGTGATCTATATCTGATTACTAATCGTTTACATAGAGCTCCAGCTGTTCAGCTTGTTGGAGAAAGCGAAAAGAAATCAACCATTGGATAGTTTGGCGGTGATTAAATATTATTGGGTCTCTAGCCTGTATAATAGAGTGTTAAAATGTCCACAGTTCAGGGCTGAAAGTGAAAGCGCCTGCAGGTGTTGCACCCAATATAAAAAAGAGAAACAGAAACGCGCGTCCCTTGAGCAACAGAAGATACACCACGATACATATAAGACTGAGCACGTCAAGTGAGATTGTAGAGAACAGATGGCCGTTACTATTCCGAGGATAATACAAATGGCCGTTGGTCGGTTACGATAAACGTGTCTTTGCAAGAAGAGCATAGGAAACAACAAAGAGGGAAAAGCGGTCTGCAATTTACTGGTGGCAGCCATTGACTGAAGAGATTCGGCCAACGGTGCGCTAAACTGTGAAAGACCATGTTAACATGTCAACTAAAGGGAGAAGCGGCTGGCGAGCTGGGCAGCAACGGCTCCGATACCCTTTGCGTCATCGGGGTAGACATAGAATCCGAGAGCAATGATTATATACCTATTATGGTCAGTTTCTGTCACTTTATAGAGAGAGTGTGTGGGGAGAACTTACATTCCAAGGCAAAGACCGCCCTCGAGGTAGTTTGATTTACCGTCCTGGATCAAGATGGTGACGACCAGCCCGGAAAGGAAGAAAGCGACGGTCTCAAAGGTCTGGAAGTGCAGGGTCATATCCTTATCCATGATCCAGCCGAGGATGACCAGGAAAGGTGTGACAAAAAGGGCGATCTGCAGACTGCTTCCAATAGCGACGCCGATGGCGAGGTCCATCTTATTCTTGCATGCGACTACGACGGCGGTGACGTGTTCTGCAGCGTTTCCGACGATGGGGATTAATATAAGACCAATAAAGGTCCTGCTGATGCTAGTTGCTTCGACGATGCTGTCGATGCTTCCAACGAGATACTCGGCACATCCGGCGACGAGCAGGGTGATGATGAGCAGGAGAACAGAGGCCGCATACGGGTTGAGGGTGCGTTCTTCCTCTTCACCTGATTCACCCAGCTCTCCGCTCTCTTCGCTGGCGCCTTCAAAGAGGTCCGAGTGGGAGCTTAGTTGAAAGTAAAGGTACATGATGTACACGATGAGTAGAATAATGGCGGTTCCGTGGGAGAGGAAGAGGATGTTCTCTCTGGAGTCTGCCTTGGAGGAGGAGAGGGAGGCATAGAGCGTGGATGGGATGATGAGCGAGGCAGAAGCTACAGTCATCATGGAGGACATGGTGGAAGCCGCCGTGCTGTTGAACAGCTGCTCGTGGTAGTTCAGACCACCGAAGAAGAAGCAACAGCCGAGAACGAGGAGGATGTTGGACAGGACACTGCCCAACATGCTGGACTGCACGATGCGGATCTCATTCTTGGACAGAGCAACGATGCTGACCTGTATATGTTCTATTAGCTCCATCCACTTCAACGAGGTTCAACTACATCGAGATTCAGAGTACATACGATAAGCTCGACGGCGTTTCCAAAGGTCGCATTGAGCAGTCCTCCGAGCGTCTCTCCCAGGGTCGCGGCCAGCTCCTCCGTCGCAAAGCTCAGCAGGGACGCCAATGGCATGATGGCGATGAAGTTGAGCACGAAGGTGGCCGTGGGCGACCAGTGCAGGAAGCCGGAGAGGAGGCCGAGAGGCACGAAGACGAGGAGGACGTTGATATAGTTGCTCGCCAGCGTGGCATAGGTCAAGTGGCAGACCTCGAAGGGCGCCCTCACCCAGAGTCTCTCATCGCGACGAGACCAGCGCTGGCTGCCGTAGCGACTGTTTCCATTCAGCAAGCCCGTACGCTCGTCTGCGTTCCCGTTGCCGACGTCTTCAGCGTCGTTGGGCATGGCGCGGGAGGAGAACGATGATCCAACGCGGTGGAACTGCGACTTGATAGTCGTCGGAGCTACAATTATTAGCACTCTCTCTCTCACTTTATCAAACACTTAACACAACGTCAAGTTCACTTCAACTTCTGTCTTCACTGTCTATATGTGGCGCGGATCGGGCGGTGCAGAAGGGGACGTACCCATACTATACTATCTCCCAGCCAAGAGAAGTCAAACGATCGATGAATAATGAACCGCGATCCGCCGTTTCTCTAGCTCGTTACAGCGTTATGGGAGCTACCTCGGCAGGGTACACACTTCTCGCTGGAAGGACGAGGATGAGGAGGTGTGTCTCGATCGTGGCAGTGCACCTTGGCGGTTGGATAGCAAGACGAGAGAAGAAGAAGACGGACGGCCTTAAGTCCTTATAGCTTGATCAGTGGCGTGTTTTGGGTTGAGATCTCGCTGACCCGCACGGCATGAAGCTGTAAAACCAGGTCGGACTCGTCTCATCCCAGCGAGGAAGTCGAAGGATATCGGAGATGCGACCTGGCATGCTCGCCACTCCTCAGCCCCTTGAGCAGGCATGTATCGACCTGATAGGCAGGTTTCTTTTTCCTGCTCCATCTTGCCCAGCTCTAGTAGCTGGTGATTGGTCTTTGCTCATCTTTACGATATGGATAGACGTAGAGGAGTAACGCCGTGTTGTGCACGGCAGTAGAGGAGTTTAACGCCAATTGATATGGGCTCTACCGCAGCCAAGTATAGAGGCAGTCTTTCCGATGTATAGCCCCCTGTAGACTATTCAATTACAATAACTAGACTAAGGATCAGAGCTTCGTATTACAACTGGCAGAGTGGCTCCAGTGTTTGTTTGAGCTGCATGATCTACAGGTCCATGACGTAGTTATATTCACGATGTTATGGGATAGGTTTGCTTATCCAGGATACAATACCCACTGTGGATAGGAAGGATGAGCTCGTTGATGCCAGATTGACCATCCACTGCGTTGTATGGAATACAGTGGTGTAGATGAGCTGGTAGTTAGGAAAACCTGAGAGTGACAGGATACATTCAACTGGTAGATATAATATCTAGGCTTACAGGTAGAAACAGCTGCCGGACTTCTCTCGACTACTCCATCAGTATAGATCTGCTCCAAGGGTGATGGCTCACCATCAAAAAGTCCGTCAAGGTCGGCGCATCGTCAATATATCAAAACTCATTCATAGAGCACAAAGCTGATAGAGCCTCCATCCGTTTCGCCGTCGATATATTCATGCCTAACTCTTCATTCCAGATATATGTTCCCCGCATCGCAGGGTTTATGTACCTCGCCGGTCCTTGACCAGGGTTGGCTATATATTATGATCGTGATGGACTTACAGTATTCTGCATGGGAGGTGTATACTGTCCATGGCTGAGGACAGGCGATAACCAATTAATACCGCTCCCAATGTCTGAACCAGCAAAGAACTCGCCCATCATCATCGTCGGTGCAGGAACCTGGGGCATCAGCACCGCCCTCCATCTCGCCCGCAGAGGATATACGGCTATCAAAGTGCTCGATCCTTACCCGGTCCCCTCGCCCATCTCTGCCGGGAACGATGTGAACAAGATCCTCGAGCTTGCCGACAGCCCGGAGACAAACTACGTCTCTACCACCCTCGCAAAGGCGGCGGTCAGCGGGTGGAACGATCCAGTCTTCCAGCCTTACTTCCATGAGACTGGTGCCATCATCGCAGCCACCTCGGTGGGTGCAAGGGAGTATATTACGTCCGGCGGCGGCATGACGGCTGCTAATGGCTGGATACCACTGTCGACGGCACAGGAGTTCCGTGACACGATGCCCGAGGGTGTGTTGACGGGGGACTTCCCTGGCTGGAAAGGCTGGTGGAAGAAAGACGGAGCCGGCTGGGTGGCAGCTCGCAAGAGCATGGAGAGTGCTGCGAGAGAGGCGGCCAGGTTGGGAGTTACGTTCATTTCTGGACTCGCGGGGAGAGTCACTGAGCTTGTCTACGCGGAGGACGAGGATGGGGCCGTAAGGGGGGTTCGCACTGCGGATGGCCATGTCCATATGGGTGTAAAGACCATTCTATGCGCCGGGGCTGCGGCGGAGAGTCTGCTGGACATGAAAGATCAATTGAGACCCACGGCATGGACGCTGGCACATATCAAGATGACGCCGGAGGAGGTGAAGCTCTACAAAGACCTACCAGTTTTGTTCAATGTCGAGCGAGGGTTCTTCATGGAGCCAGACGAAGATAAGCACGAACTGAAGATATGTGATGAGCATCCTGGATACTGCAATTGGGTCATGGAGGGAGGGAAACTCAGGAGCAAGCCGTTCGCAAAGGAGCAGATTCCCATAGAGTCTGAGCGGCGAGTGCGTCAGTTCCTCAGGGAGACGATGCCATACCTGGCTAACAGGCCGTTTAGTTTCGCCCGGATATGCTGGTGTAAGTTACTTACTACTACTTCTATCATATCATGTTGACGCTTCATATCATGTTGACTCTTCTGCAGGCGCCGATACTCCAGACCGCAAGTTTCTCATCGGCACACATCCAGAGCATAAAGACCTGGTGCTGGGTGTGGGCGGTTCAGGTCATGGATTTGCCCATATTCCATCCGTTGGCTCGTTCATCGCAGATGCAATGGAGATGAAGCTGGATCCGAAGCTGGCGGAGGCATTCAGATGGCGACCGGCGACAGCGGTTGGACGGGACTGGGGGGCATTGCAGGACCGCTATGGGCCTGATGGGAGTAACCGTGTGATGAACTTCCAGGATATCAATGAGGACGGGTGGACGACTATCGGATTAGATCAGACGAGGGTCTAGACGTTAATCGTGCCGTCTATGAACTCTGAGAGTGAAGCCAACACTTGTTGAAGTCATACGTTAATTGCCTCAGGATATACCTTGATTCCGGAAGTATCATACCTCGTTACGGGATTGCCTGACTATCTATGAACCTGTTTATATTAATACTAACGCCTTTTTGGTTCGTTTCTTATGAAGATACGTAAATATAATAACCCGCTAAGAGAAGAAAGTGGGCTAGCCAGGTATATAAATATGATATGATAGCAATTAGAAGGAAAAAACACCCATAGTAGAAAAAAAAAGGGCAAAAGAAGAAATCAGCGAACATTCAAACCCAGGGAGGCCAAAGAACATTAAAAACAAGAACAATATTATTTGTCAAATTGAAAGGTCCAGGGATGATGGCGTGGGAAGGAGAAAAGTCTATAGAAACGCCTATTTAGTCGACTTTTCCGTTACTTGGACCAGATCCAGCAGCTCCAAATAGGCCCTTCTCCTTTCCGTCGAGGTGGAAGAAGCCCATGGAAGAGCTTCCAGAGACACCAAGCTTTCCAGTGGTGTTTCTTGCTCGGCGGATTTGGCGCTTGGCCCAGAGCGAGGCGATGGCGATGGTGACTATGCATAGAGCTAGGGTGATGAAAGGGTGAGAGCTGATGGAAGTGCGAATGCTGAAGAAGACGTGCTCGAGGAAGCCGATGGTGGATTTAGACTTGAGTTTTGGCGACGAAGAGATAATGTGGGTGAGTGTCTCGAGGATGGAAGTGCGGCTGGGCATGATATCGACTCCGTTTGGTGATGAATCCCAGAAGCGTCGGTTCTGTCGCGTTGAAAGTTAGCATCATGATTATACACCACATCGTCTTGTGAAATTAATTTACTTACCGACTCATCATGAATTATCACTCGATCTCCATTCTTCACATCAACGCCAAAGGTAGTTCGGACCCATCGGTCCCAGAAAATGCCGTCAACCCAAGCGAATCCGACTTGTTTCTTGTCATCCTCACGAATGGTGATGCGCATGCTCTTTGCAGCCCGGAGAGCTCGCTGGTCATTACGATCATCTGCTTCCTCTATGCGAAGATCTTTGGCATCACGCAGTTCCTGGCGTTCTAGCTGGAATAACCTGGTCTGTTTCTCCATCCATTCGAGAGCAGCATTCTTAAGCTCACGCTTGTTTTGGATAAAGTCCTCCGTATGCTGTCTGTTTAATATTCCAAGGACAACGTATTTCCCATCCATAATATCACGCGCATTGGTGGCAGTTAATTCGGGGACAATTGGGAGCCAAACGCTCTGCATCCAGGACAAAACGGCACGGAAATCTCTCATATCCTTTGGCGCCAGTGCGGTGTAATACTTCGCCGTTCCGTCCCTAGCAACGAGGAGGCGTGGCCAGGTAGAGATCCTGAACCGCTGGGCAAGTTCTTTGCTATCGGTTTTCACCAATCGGGCATGGCCCACCAAGCTCAGGGTGAGTCGGTCAAGCGCAGCGAAATCTTCTGAAGTCGTTGCCTGATCGAAGAAGTACAGGAATACAACTTCCTCTGTTTCCTCCAACTTCTTGAATGCCTCGGCGTCAACGTATTGAACACCAACACCAACCACGTCAGTAGCCTTGGTAGCATAGTTTACCAGGTCGCCAAGTCCACGTAGACCTTCATACTGGACCTTCTCGCCACCGCGGAAGAAATGCATTGTTGGATAAGAGGAAACGCGGGCGTCCTTGCAGAGACGCCTTTCCGCTTCGCAGTTGACTTCACCGATATTGAGCTTTCCTTTCATGTCCTTTGCCATTTGCTGCCACACGGGGGCGAGAGCCTGACAGTGGCTGCACCATGGGACATAGAACTTGATAAACCATGGATCCTGAGTTGCAGTCACAAGTTTTAGGAAAGATTCTGCCGTCAAAGAGACAGATGAACCCGAGAGATTGTACTTCTTCTCCTTGACCTCTTTTTTGGGGGTGGGCACTTGGGGCCTAGGCGGGGATTTCTGATCTTTGGGGGCCTCGGTGTCCTTAGTGTCCTTGGTGTCTTTAGAATCCTTAGAATCTTTCGAGTCCTTTGGCTTATTTGGGTCCTTTGAATCCTTGCTTTCGTCCTTAGGTTTCTCGGATTTCTCAGGTGCGGGCTTCGTGTCGGTTTTTTCTTTGTCATCTGGCAGTACCATCTTGCCCTCTTTAGCACCAGGCTCGGGAAGGTCGACCCCTCCATGTGGCCTGGAGCCAGGTCGGATCAATTCCAGTTTCCCTTCAACAAAGCTGCTAAGCTCCGCCATGCCCTTTTTCTCATTCGAGAATGTCTCGTCTGGCTTCCCTTTGTAGTATAGAACGAATCTCGGGAAGCCGGCTATACCGAGCTGCTGGCACTTATCGGCGTACGCAGCACAGTTCATCGATGCAAAGTGGAAGTTATAGAAACCGTGGAACGAATTTAAGGACTTTTCAGAATCGGCCGCTTGCTTCGCCGTAGATGACAATAACGGATTGGAAGTCTAGCCCATTTGTTAATATTATGCAAAGAGGCACGCGGGGAGTGATACGAACGTAATAAAATTCATATAGAGTCTGCCAGATGGGCGCAACGGCCTTGCAGTGTATGCAATCAGGGTGATAATGCTTTACAAACCTATATTTGGAATCCCACGGCCGTTGGTTAGCGATGTATTTCCTGGCAGGCGAAACGCACCCAGAGAGACATACCAATAGTCCTCCTTTATACTCTCTTCGAAATCCGACGCTGTAAGCTCCTTCATGGGCGGTACCGTAACTCCATTGAATACAGTCGACAGAGGATCAGGGCCCGTGGTTATCTTCTCGGACTCATCTCGTCTTTCTATAGCCTGATCACTCGGTAGGCCGAACACGGGAGATATCGTCGTCGCAAGGAGGGACAAGAGGAAAGGGAATGTCTTCATATTGAGCTGCTGATCGGGCCGCAGAGGCCAATATCGACGATAACGCCCAAATTCGACTCAAAGGCGCAGGGCCGGGGATATTTCGAGGCTCCTGGCACCAGTCCAAGACGCAAACGATTCGCTTCTTCTTTGGGGGAACAGTTTCGTTGGCTGCTGGTTTCGCGGTTTCTATATTCCTGGGCTGAATCTCCTCGTAATGCGTGCTGCTTCCTGCCAGGTCGTCCTGTTATCATGAAACATGAAGCGTCGTGGATGGCCTGAATCTGCTTCGTCGTCAGCGCCTCTCCTTGCTTTTCCCCTTATGCTTCCCGAGAGTTCGTTCTGGACGTCTGCTTAGGTAAGCTCTGGTTTTCTCGGTGTTTATGTTTATCCAGGTCCGGCTTCCATAAGCGGCAAGTCAAGTCCACGGCGAGCGAGTTAGAACGACAGCATCGGGCTCTCTTGCCATCGTCTCAACGCAGCAATTGAATCGCAGTGCTCGCAGGTCTCGCTTTTTAGCACATCATGAGGGCGACACTACGGCTCCTGGCTAATGTTAAGCCGGCCAGGTATCTGGAACCCTTCACCCCGACTGGTCTTACCGGCCTTTCAACCCACCCTAGCCCGCGACCAACCCTCATCTACCTCTACACCACAACGCTTGAGAAACTAAAGACGATCCCGGAGTCCTCTGTATATCGCAAATCGACAGAGGCCCTCACAAAACACCGATTGGATGTTGTCAAGTCCACGAAGCCACCCGGGTTCGACGCTTGGCTCGAGCGAGTAAAAGCCCTTGTCGCCGAGAACCCAGAGAAATATAAGGCCGCTCTACGGCCTGACGGTTCCTACGCTGCATTCCAACTGGGAGAAGATACCACCCCAAAGGGAGATGAGCTCTGGGGTGGAGATACGTCCTCGGAGCAACAGGAGGGCGCATATCTGAGCGAAGAGCAGATGGAAGCGCGCATGAAGGAAGCGGAGGCCGAGGCCGCCAAATGTGCTACGCCCGATATCCATTGGGAGTCCGAACCTCCACTCGAGGCTGCACAGTATGTCCTGTCCCTTTGTCGAAACTGGTGATTTGCAGCATTCTAATGTCACACCTAGGATCTCCGAGATTGAAAACAAAATTGGCGCTGGATTGATAGAGGAGGTCATCCAGGTTGCTGAGGGTGAACTGAAGCTCGTGGATGAGATGGTTAAGAGCAAAGTGTAAGTCCTTGAGATGATGACCCTACACGCTCGATGACTCGCGCTAACGATTGCAATTTAGCTGGGAGGAACTTGTGGAAAAACCCAAGCCAGGCCAATGGACCTACTTTGAGAGGACCGAGGAGCCCAGTTCATAATAAATCAATGCCGCTGTGATTCTACGCTGTCACCCTCGATGGAGACTGCACGCTCTGGGTACTTTATGAGATGGCGTGGAGAGTTCTCCAATTATCCAGCCTGTGATTTTCCCCCCAACTTTGTATACTATATACCATCGTGATATTGCGACTCATGCTTTGCACAAATATCAAACCAAGTCAATAGAGGCCCGCTGGTCGAATTATCCAGACGTTTTATCTGTTGTCGTGGAGTAGTTGTAGACTCGTCTCTAGGCATCGAGATCGAGATCGGGTGCGGTTCCAGCTGTTCCAGCTAGCAGTCCAGGTAGAGGATGTAATATATATCCCTCTAGATACCTAGCAAGACACTGAGAACAGACAGCTGGTTAATATCGTGGCTGTATACTCCGTCGAGATGGTTTATATCTGTCGAGGTACAAAGTACTTGGGGTTCCAGGCTAACCGGATTGGGACAGCTGGTGGAAACACTGTCCGTTTAATATTAGACACGCCTCCGATAGCGATTATGTGGACAGGTTGCTTGATGGCCGGATTCACGCAAACAGCCAATTGATTACATCTGTCTGCGCTGGACACAGGGGAATACCTATTTCTCTTAACGGCCGATTTTAATATACATAATTATTCGTCAAGAGCTGCCACTTTTGCGGCCCTGAGCCGCCATCCCTTCCCCCCCGTTCACCCACCAAAATGCGGTTCGACGTCAAGGTAAGCCTGTCTACATCGCTATCTCGGATCGCTTAAGGGTTTGAAACCTATCTGACACTTCTTAATAGCGACAACTCTTTGCTCGCTCCGAGCGAGTCAAGGGGATTGACTTTCACCCCACAGAGCCATGGGTAAGCTTGCATACAATCATATACTAGTTCGGGAAGACTCCTTTCTAACGATTGCTATAGATCTTGACAACGTTATATAGCGGTATGCTATGCCTGTTTTCTGGTGCTATCAGTTAGAGGATTTGTGTTGTTAATTTTCCATTCCTAGGCCATGTCTATATCTGGTCCTACGAGACTCAGGTAAGTACTCCTCATCACGCGCCACTGACTATACTCAGGTAACTGATACTGGTGTCTTTAGTCGATTATCAAAACCTTTGAGCTTACCGATGTCCCCGTACGAGCCGGTCGATTCATTGCGCGGAAGAACTGGATTGTTTGTGGCTCGGATGACTTCCAACTGCGGGTATACAACTACAATACCTCGGAGAAGATTATATCTTTTGAGGCACATCCCGATTACATTCGATCGATCGCCGTTCACCCAACACACCCGTTTGTGTTGACCGCATCCGATGATATGACCATTAAGTTGTGGGATTGGGACAAATCATGGAAGTGCGTACAGGTTTTTGAGGGTCACAGCCACTATGTGATGGGTCTCGCCATCAATCCAAAGCATACCAACACATTTGCTTCGGCCTGTCTTGACAGGACTGTCAAGATATGGAGTCTGGGCTCACCTACTCCAAACTATACTCTTGAAGCACACGAGACCAAGGGTGTAAACCATGTCGAGTACTACCCACAGGCCGATAAGCCATATCTTCTCACGACCTCTGACGACAAGACTGTGAAAATCTGGGATTACACCACAAAGGCATTGATTGCTACCCTGGAGGGCCATACCAGCAACGTATCGTTTGCCTGTTACCACCCAGAACTCCCGATCATTATTTCCGGTTCTGAAGATGGAACAATTAAGCTCTGGCATGCGAATACCTACAGGCTCGAACAGTCTCTTAGTTATGGCCTGGAGAGGGCATGGTGTGTCAGCTATCAACGTGGCAAACAGGGTATTGCAATGGGTTTTGACGATGGAGCTGTGGTTGTTAAAATGGGTAGGGAAGAGCCTGCCGTATCTATGGATGGCTCTGGCAAGATCGTCTTGGCTAGACACAACGAAGTCGTTTCTACTGTTATCAAGGGCGGTGACTCAAGTCTGAAAGACGGTGCGCCTCTTTCCCTGCCCACAAAGGATCTTGGGTCCTGTGAAATATACCCACAGACCTTGGCCCATTCGCCGAATGGAAGATTTGTTTCCGTTTGTGGGGATGGTGAATATATCATCTATACCGCCCTTGCCTGGAGGAACAAGGCTTTTGGTCAGGCATTGGATTTCGCATGGGGCTCCAAGGACAACAGCAATGACTATGCCATTCGAGAGTCATCTACAAGCGTTAAAATATTCCGAAATTTCAAAGAAAAGAGTGGCGGGCTCGATGTTGGCTTCCAGGCTGAGGGTCTGAGCTCTGGTGTCCTCCTTGGGGTCAAGGGTCAAGGTGGTATCGGAATGTTTGACTGGGAGACCGGTAACCTTGTTCGACGGATAGAAGTCGATCCTAGAGCGGTTAGTAATCCACTACTAAATTCCTAGCCTATACCTCAGTTACTGACCCATTTATTAGGTATACTGGTCAGAATCAGGAGAACTGGTCACCCTTGCATGTGATGATATCTTCTATGTGCTTCGCTTCTCACGAGAGAATTACATTGCAGGCCTCAATGCCGGAGAGGCTGACGAGGATGGAGTTGAAGCTGCTTTTGAAGTTGTTACCGATGTTAACGAAACCGTCCGCACCGGTGAATGGGTTGGGGACTGTTTTATTTATACAAACTCGACCAACCGACTGAACTACTTGGTCGGAGATCAGACTTACACCATTTCACACTTCGACCAGCCCATGTATCTCCTTGGATACCTCCCACGCGATGGACGAATTTACCTTGCAGACAAAGATCTCGCTACTGTCTCGTTTGCCCTCTCACTTTCTGTCGTCGAGTACCAAACTCTAGTGTTGCGAGGTGACATGGACTCCGCGACCGAGCTACTAGAGGATATCCCCCAGGACCAGATGAACAAGATTGCCCGATTCTTGGAAGGCCAGGGCTATAAGGACCTTGCCCTCGAGGTCGCCACCGACCAAGAACATCGCTTTGACCTTGCTCTCGGTCTCGGAAAACTTGACATTGCCCTTGAAATTGCCAAAATAACAGACGTTGAACACAGGTGGAAGACAGTCGGTGATGCAGCTCTGACGGCCTGGGACCTCTCCCTGGCTGAAGAATGCTTTACAAATGCCAAAGATTTAGGATCCCTGCTCTTGCTACATTCGTCAAGCCGCAGCACCAAGGGCCTTCAAAAATTGGCTGAACAAGCAAAGCAGGTCGGCTCGCATAACATCGCATTCTCAGCTCTGTGGCAATTGGCCGATATAGACGCTTGTATTGACCTCCTTGTTCAAACGAACCGTCTTGCGGAAGCTGTCTTTTTCGCCCAGACATACAAGCCTAGCCGTACCCCGGAGCTGGCCATTCAGTGGAAACAGAGCCTCGAAAAGAGTGGCAAATCCAAAGTTGCTCGTATCATCAGTGTTCCGCCAGGTGTTGAAAATGCCGATGATGACTTGTTCCCTGAGTGGGACAGCTATTTGAAGTTGGAGGCAGAAGGTGGTATAAAGACCGCGAATTTGATTGATGTTGATGCTGATGTTGATGCTGATGTTAATGGTGATGAGACGGCCACAGAGCAGCCCGTAGAGGAACCGGCAAATGGTGCTTCTGAATAATTTTTATGACGGATTTTTACTTTGGACTGCAGCTTGAAGTGTTGGAAGACGGGAAAGAGGAAAATGTTGTTTGAGACTTTAGATTATGAGAACAGTTTCTACGAATGAACAGCTCTTACGTTTCATAAATAGAATTGTACATCCACATCGTATTGAACTAGGTAGGATGGAGGGTTTCTTAGTCCATTTATCGAAGTAGTGGTGGACTATTTTACTGAACTTGTATTGTGTGAAGGTAGCTAAAGGAGAAACTTAAAAGAAAGGTCCATTTCCGGTTCGCCGTAGCTAGAAAGAGCACAATTCATAAAGGAAACAAAGCCTCGGGGTTGATGGGGATTGAAAAGCAAAAGAGAAAGCTAGGCTGGCACAAACGCCCGTGTGGCATCCGAGTCAGTCCAGAATGGTTTACCTGCTGTCCCACCCCTTAGGAAATTTAAAGAAAAGAAAAGAAAAATTGAAAGGCAATAAAGACAAAGAAGAGAAAGAAGAGATCAACCCAAGCCCATGAATGTGTTTTTGATCATGGACATCCATAGGGAAGGGGAAAACAGACGGGAGTTCCATTTCTTAAAACAGTGAAAGAACGAGTGCATGGTGCTAGTGCCTGGGGAGGTTAATGCTCAGTGATGAGAAAAACCAATATGATATGCAGAAATAAACATAAAAAGCTCCGTCCGCCCACCGATGAGTGTTGTAATGAAAAACAAACTAGCAAGCAAATTGAAAGAAAGCTAGAGGGAAAAAAGGAAATCATGAGGAAACGGTGAGAGCATCAGTGTAATGTTTAATGTGTAATCGTTGCCATCATTGCCTCTTAAAGAAGTTTAACCTCTGGGTAAAGAAATTCGTTGCTGTGGTTCAGGTATGCATGAGAAGTCGTAGAAAAGAAGGTATCGGAATATGGGATCAAGTGGTGTAATGAGTTTAATGTGGTTGTGCAGTCCATTGTAGAAGAATGGAGGATTTGATGCTTTATTTTCAGGTCCCTTATTCAGGGATGCTTCCAAAGGCAGGGTCTCTGACACTACCGCCTCCATCGTTCAGGCCAGCAATTGGACGATTGTACGACCATCCTTCAAATGGTCTTTGCATGGTTCGTGAAAGTCCGGATCCTTCCTCGAAGGAGTCGACTGGGACCTCTGATGTGAATTCAATATCAAAGTTTGCAGTATCACGGGCGTCCGCCTAAGTATCGGTAAGCAGGTGTAAAAAATAGGGGATGTATAAAAGGATACCAAAGCAGGGAGACATACCACATTGGGACGGAAGCTGGGCTCATATTTACGCTGTAGCAACTTGCGCCAGTCAATATTTGCAAAGAAGTGATGACCTTTGATCTCGGCAGCGCCGCCAACACCGAGACGACGCTGGGGGTCGCGCTCAAGGAGGCGTGAAAGAAGGTCTCTCGCAGCACCGGGGACAATTTCTTGACTTGGGAAGGTGAGAGGGTCATGCAAGATCTTTCGATACATTTCGTTCGTGTCCTCGTCGTAGAAAGGGGGAAGACCAGTTAACATCTCGTATAGAAGAACTCCCAGAGTCCACCAGTCAACGGCCTTGGTGTAACCATGACCAAGGAGAAGTTCTGGCGCGAGATACTCTGGGGTACCACAGAATGCTTGAAAAACGACTTTGTTAGTAAGGAGGACAATAAGAAACGGGGTTGATGTGCATACTGTTGGTGCGATCTTCATCCTTCATGCCAAGCTTACAAAGCCCAAAGTCGCATAGGGCGATGTGACCACTATAATCTAGTAGGATATTTTCGGGTTTAAGATCCCTGTAGATCACCTTAAAGCCGTGTAAACACTCCAAGGCGCATAGCAATTCCGCCGTGTAAAATCGAGCCCTGTTGATGTCGAACCGTTGTTCCCGTTGAAGGTGATGGAAAAGCTCACCACCGTTCACGAATGCTAGAACGAGATACAATTTTTCTGGAGACTGGAAAGAAAACTTCAGCGGAACAATGAATGGGTTGCTAATCTGTGAGAGGACAGATCTTTCGGCCAAAGTATGCTCTACTTCTGAGCGCGAGATGATATGGGCCTTTCGGATGGTTTTCATCGCATAAATTCGGCCGGTGTCGCGTTTCCTAGCAAGGCATCGTTAGTCAACGCTCAAAGTGTAGGGTATGATGATATGTCGGATGAAAGTTACTATCACTTACATGACTTGCATAACCTTTCCGAAGCTGCCCTTTCCAACAACCTTGAGCAGCTCGAAGTCAGCCATTGTGAGACTTCGCTGACGGTTCTCCACAAACGAAACTCCGATTTTAATTGTTCCGGTGCCAAACTGCAGGTCAATCCACTCGGAGCCCATCTGGCCAAGCTGTTTCTCTTTTTGGGCAAAAGCTGCGGCGGCTTTCTCACGCTCCTTTTTGCTGGCTTTAGGGTCTTCGACGAATCGACGGCGTTCTTCAAAGCGAGGATTGATCTTGCAAGCTCCCAGGAATATGTCGTCACTGCGTCCACTTCCGGGGCGTGCCGCGGGGTTCCGAATGTAGACCTGAACGTTCAAGTCCGTAACTCGAGAAACGTCGAATTTGAAGGAGGTGTTGTCGCCTGCCCACAGTGGGTTTTCCGGAGTACCCGAAACCGAGTCGACAAAGACTTGAAGCTTATCAAAGTCTAGCAAAGCATATGGCAAGTGCTTTGCCGAGTAGCGTCCATGGTTTGTCGGAGCAGCGTTGATGCCACCACTTGTAGATTGTGGTCTCATAGACTGAGAGAACGAGTTCGGGATATGTGATGCGTGGGAGGAGCTTGGTCTCATTGAACCGGAGTATGGGCCGGAGCCTTGGTAGTGGGAGTTGAAGATTTGTTCGTAGTGAGGGGAGAGTGAGAAGCCCTGGCCTTCGTGGAGGGTCACGATGAGGATTCCAGGTTTCAAGGGATCAGGAGTTGCAGCAGCAGCTGTCTCTGAAGCAGCTACAGGAAGATTAGTATTGATCAGATTTAAAAAGACGCCATGATGGATAGTAGCTCACCTATGCCATTTGAACTTGTGGAGGAAGATGCGGTTGGAGTTTTGCTAAGAGGGGCACCATCTTCAGCTGGGACATCTGCCTTGGGAGCAGACGCGGTAGAGGACCGGCTGAAAGTATTTGCCAGAGGCGCCAGGTGCGTCTCCTTGAGCTCTGTGAACGCGTCTTGGGTCAGTATCTAGAGATTGTGAACTGATATAGACAGGATATCAAGGTATCTGCATACTTTTGGTCAGCTTCCACGACATGTTGACGGGAATTTCAGCAATAGACAAATCTATTAGGCTGCACGGCTTGCCAGCAGTGTCGTCGGCATATATCTAAAAATCCCCTACTAAGTGGTGCTGCGGTAGAGTAGCAAGAGTGTGGGGGCTGTTCAGCTGGTAAAAAAGAGCCCTGAACAGAAGGCTATGTCGGCGGAAAGAAAGGTGTAAGAGGACAAAGGGAACAGGACAAGAAGACCTCTTGCTCACCAATTTAAGGGCAAGGCGAACAGGCCGGCAGTGACTGTGGATGGCATGGTGATATCTACCATCTTTCACTGTCTTCACTATCTTCGCTGCAACGTACTCCAGGCCTGACTCAGCAAGCCACAGCCGGAACAACCTTGATGCGACTTACAGTCATCTCATTTTCTTCAGCTTCTCTTAGTGTTGTTAGACTTGTCTTGTATTGTCCTGATATTTGTCCTCAGCCTTCCTTATATCTATCCAAAGCTACCCTTGTACTTTATCCTATATTCATCCTATATTCATCCTCTGTATTTCCTTAATGTATCTTTTGGGAAATAAACTCCGGACCATGGACTTTTATTATCCCGGGTTACATAATCCATGTAACATGCTTAGTCACCAACCTTAAAAACACAGCCACTTTAGTCACGTGTAGAAATGCACTAAACCAGATCGGGGCAAGGGCGGCTCCTTCCGTCATTGAGCTTTCAACCTCAAAAGTATCTCAACCTGCCAACTCGAAGATAGAGACCAGAGGAAAGGATAGTCCTGCGTCGAAGAGACGGCCTTGACTGCTCGATACTGGCTGTAGGGGGGATTTGGTCAACATATACACCTTGCCAGACGATGCGCAGACAACCACATCTATGGGTGTTATAAGGAAGAAGACCGCGGCGCGTGGCACGGATGGCGGAACCAAATACCACTGTGATGTCTGCTCGATTGACATCACCTCCACGGTGAGATCCCATTTGCAGGGTAGAGGACAAGTCAATGATATCAGAACTGACAATGAGTGATATCAGGTCCGGATATCATGCGCCCACAGTGCTTGCCCCGAGTATGATATGTGTGTCCCCTGCTTTGCGCGAGGAGCCGCAGTCAAATCCCACGATCCTCGCACCCACCCGTACTCTGTCGTCGAACAGAACTCGGTCCCCATATATGACCCCGACTGGGGCGCCGACGAGGAGCTTCTTCTTCTAGAAGGAGCGGAGATATACGGACTTGGGTCATGGGCTGATATTGCGGATCATATTGGAGGGTACCGGACGAAGGATGAAGTCAGGGACCATTATATCAAAACCTACCTTGGAGGGTCGAATTTCCCGCTCCCTGATCTTGCCGACCCCCATGACAAAACGTTACAGGTGCAGATACCAAAGGAAGAGTTTCAAGCACGAAAGAAGCGACGAATACAAGCGCGTAAGGATGCCGCCAAAGCTGCACCGCCTGCAACGCCTAAACAAAAACCAACCGCCTCAGTCCCAGCTTGTCATGAGGTTCAAGGATACATGCCAGGTCGACTCGAATTTGAAACTGAGTTTGCCAACGATGCTGAAGAGGCGGTACAGCATATGCAGTTCGAGCCTGGAAATGGTCTCAACGCAAACGGCGAGATGGATCCAGAAATGGAGTTGAAGATGACTGTGAAGGATATCTATAACTCTCGATTAACCGCTAGAACAGAACGGAAGAAAATCGTCTTCGAGCATAATTTGCTCGACTACCGTAAGAATGCGGCACAGGAGAAGAAGCGAACGAAGGAGGAACGGGAACTCCTTAACAAAGCCAAGCCATTCGCCCGGATGATGAACCATGACGACTTCGAGGAATTCACAAAGGGCTTAGAATACGAACATAATCTTAGGCTTGCTATTGCACAGCTCCAGGAGTGGAGGACGATGGGGATCGGTGACCTCAAGAGCGGTGAGAAGTATGAGCAGGAGAAACTACAAAGGGCCCAGCGCTCTGTGCCGCAGGGTTCCTTTGACCGCTTTAGCACTACCAGGCCGAAGCCCCCAGCTGTCTCGGAGGGGCCGTCTGCGGCTTCTCAATTGACACTACCAGAGCTTCCACTTCGGTTACAGCGACCTGGTTCCTCCAAGGCCAACGCTTCGGAGCCACCGCCTCTCAATGATTTTGACAAGGCTTTTGCGAGCAACAGTCTAGCAGGCACTCCTACCCCTCAACCAGTGAAAACTAAATACACAATACCACTTATCACTGGGTTAGTCCCCTGGAAAGTTGAAAATGATAATTCTCCGGACCTGCACCTTTTGACGAAAGACGAAGCTGAGCTCTGCAATATCTTACATTTGAATCCCAAGCCTTATCTGGCTATCAAGGAACATTTGCTCAAAGAAGCGATGAAACAGGGTGGTAACCTGAAGAAAAAGGACGTCAAATCGATGTGCAAGGTGAGATCCCCTCCTTTGCTTCTTCATAAAACTTATTCAACCTTTGTTCCTTACCCTTTTGACGATCATGCTCGCTAACCATGTGGCGTTTCCCCTTAGATTGATGCCCAAAAATCAAGCCGCATATATGATTTTATGGTCCACAGTGGATGGATTTCAAAGGCATGACATTGCATATGACGACTATACGAAATTTTTAAACTATTCCCCTTAGCCTTCCGGTTCTCAACTTATCCCGCATGTCTTAGCTATGTTTTGTCTTTGCAACCTTTGCCTGTAAATAGCTCGCCTTTGGGTTAATTACTTTGATGATTTGTGTTTTGCTCGGTGTAGTTGATTTCTGCTCTGTATCGCGATGGAATACGGATTACGACATACCTCAAATTATGCGTGGGCAGCTCCGATCTTTCCATCAGCAACGCCACTAGGTCACTATGCCTTGGGATGGTTCTATAACCAGAATGATGTTTCTACCAGAATTTGAAGTTTGGTTCGGGCCGTACAACTTGAGGTATAGCCCCTCATCCTACGCTTCACCTTTACCCCTCTGTGCTATCTTCGGGGGAGCAACAGGACCATCCATTCTCTACGCCCCCATGTTCACTGTAGGACATACCACTGTACGCTATACTCGACTCGAAATCGACAGCCACCTCCGCATTGCACGATGCCATAGGAGGGTTGCTTATTAAGTGGACGTTCTGAGACTACAACCATCAAATTGAGATTAACAAGACGTTAGCTGTCAATCCGCATCTTTCTCGACCATAGACTTACATTCTCTCAACTTAGCTACGTGGGAAGAGTGACGATCGAGTTGAGATACAATATATGCCGCAAGTTCCACGGTCGATAGGCCTTCAGTCGAACTGATAATTTACGCGGAACGTCTTACGGAGCACTGCAGACCTGAAGAACGGTCAATCTATGATGAGGGGAAGATTCGCTTGTCAACAGCGATATGATAGCCTTGACAATACCCGACCAGGCCAATTAGGCTCAGACACATGGATTACTTCGACGTGATCTGGAGGCAGCTGTCAACTCGACACTACAAGAGCTTTCGGCCTGGCGGCAGCGGAAGATGAACCATTGACAAATGAGAGAGGGGTAAGGGCATCACAGAAGGGAACAAGCAAAATCGGCTGTCACACATGAACTTCCGCGCAGTTCCATTCGATATCCATGGCCGGCCACGGAGAGGCACCAGCCCTGTGTCCCCCGTCCACCCGCAGGCCCTACCATCCCAGCTGCCACATAAGTCCGGCAGCTCAACGGGCCTAACGCTCTGAGGTACATGATCTATGCTGCTCGGTTTCCGTTTCGGGCTATATTCCGATTTGTCCTAGCTCTCCAGAGTCATCGCTTCTTCGCCATAGCGGAGATTCCCCTCGTTGGTTAGTTGCATGGCATTGTTGAGGCTGCAGTTTCAAGGACTTCACCGGCAACTATGCCGATCTTTCTTAAACATTTCTATAACCCTTGGAGCGCTATTGGAAACCTCAAAGTTGAGGCGCACCCGGCGCCTTTTGGGAGCCGATCCCGAACCAAAATCCATTGTGATCAAGCCCCGGTGACTTGGTTTCCGAAGAGGAGAATCGATCCTTGCTGGGATTTCATCTAGAACTGGAATTTACACCGAATATCTCGTCCGGTGATGTGACGGATTGCGTGTTCATGTTGTGTTCGAGCAAGCATGAATTGGCATACCTAGACTCTATTGTCGTTCTCTAAAGCCATAGTCACACCCGCCTATCTCCCCTCATATCTCTAGGTGACGAATGTTTCCTGCCAGAGCCGATCAGCCGTCCTTATCGCAATGTTAGTCCTATATCAGATCTTTTTATATCCGAGGCTCATGATATAGATATGTTATGAAAGGGTTGAATACTCACCTAATAGTTCTCATACTGAGTGTGGAGATCTAGCAACATGAATTATCAGAACCCCTAACGGAGCCCCCTAATTCAGCACCTTCAAGCTCTGGGAAGAGACGAATGTCTGAGGTATTCTTGCCCGGAGCCATGGGTCCAAACTTCTAACCCCACGCCGTGTCACTTTAAAGCTTTAAAATGTTCCTATGTGAGCTTATCTTTCTAAAAGATACATGGATGTTCCACCACGGTTGGAAGATCGAGCTTGAAGATCCCTCAGCCAGCACCATGTAAGTATATCTAGAAGTGTGTGCAACGTGCCTCAGGGACAACATTCAGTTCTCCAGTCCACAGCCTGTGCCTGTGTCTGGATAACCTGAAAATCAGGAATTTGTTAATCGTGGTCTTTGAGACCCCGCCTTATCCCACACCTATGATCTCGCCATACAGATGGATAGGTGTATTTAAATGGGTATCAAGGAACTCTTTCTTGATTTCAAAGGAACAATCGTGCAAGCAGCCAGCTAAATTCAAAGGTCTGGAACCAGAGACATCCTAGCTACTTGACTTTGATTCAGGTATGCATCTTGCTAGTGAATCATTTGAATACTGAAGACGTTCATACTAATAGGTGACATTCATCTTAAAAGAAGGATATCCTTTCCAACAGCCAATATGCGTTTTGATTCCTTGGTTTTTATGTCCTTCGTTGGACTTGCTGCTTCCGCAGCAATTGGTACGGATTTCCAATTACAAACAGCTTCACCCTGTTCGATATGCTGATATGTATGTTATAGATCGTCGAAACTTTGGCGGAAATACCCATGTGAACCATCGCCGACAGCCACAATTGGATGGCCTTTTGGGTATACTCGGGGGGTTGGGTAACCTTGGAGGTAAACCGCCAACCCCTAATATTGGAGCAGGAGGCCTCGGCATGATGGAGGATGGCGATGACGAGAACCCAAGTCCTACCGGCATTGCGAGTGAAACAGCCGCGAGCACAGAGGCGACCGCTTCTCCTAGTGCAAGTTCTAGTGCTACAGCCTCTGCTGCCTCCGCTACCTCCGCCGCCTCCGCTACAGCCCCTGCATCTGCTACAGCCGAAAACGAGCCAGAGGAGAGCGCAACGCCAGTGCCATCACCTACACCAGAAAGCCAGCCTATGCCAAATTCACCAGAGGCAAGCCAGTCTGCCTCTCAGGCGATGCCATCGATGTCAGCAAGCGGCCATCGCACGGATGAGTCTCAAGGAATGGGCTCTGAAGAACATGGCCATACTATGGGTGAGGAGCAATCCCAGACTATGGGCAGCGAGCAAAGACAAAGCAAAACCATGGAAGGACAGACGAGACAGCCCCAGACCATGGGCGGTGGGACACAATCCATGCCTGAAACTCAAGGTGAAAGTGCTCCCATGCCAACCACAAGCGCAGAGACCATTGCCAGCAATGCCCGCCCGCGCCCATCTAACATGTCAGGGCGTCGCCCACGGCCTTCCGGGGCTCAAACAGGAAGGGTGTCATCCGTAAGCCAATCTATGACTGCAACGGCCACGCCCTCTGCTGCTTCAGCTGCAGAGAAACCAACGGCCACACCTCCCCGCCCCTCAGTCATGGATCTCTTTGGCTTGGGCGAGAAGGCGGAGAAGAAAGAGGAGGAGGAACAAAAGAAGAAAAAGAAGAAGCCATCAAAGGCCTCCGCAAGCCTAACTCCCTCTGCTTCTGCTTCTAGTCAGCAACCCACGGCCGCATCTGCGTCTGCATCTCCGTCTGCCTCTGCCTCCGCCGCTGCCTCTGCTTCTCCATCTGCTTCCCCATCCGCATCTGCCTCCCCATCAGCATCTGACGCATCCGCTGCATCCGCTGAGCCCAGTGCTAGCGCCTCGCTATCTTCATCTTCAGATCTCAGCTCTTTTTTTGAGTGATAAGAAAATGAATAGTATAGTTATTGAGGAGAAGGCTCCTAGATTCGGGAGGAGCAGGATGAGCGGGCGAGCAGGAAGATACGAAGATTCCTTATCTATTCCCACCATTTTCTTATCGTTTCTATCGAAAACGCCGCAGCGCCTTGATCCTTACCAAGGTAAGATAATATAAAGAAACCATCATTCTCTTTCTGGAAAGCGAAAGAAACCCCCCAAAAAAGGACCAAAGTGTGATCGATTTTACAACAGGGGGACACGAAATCCTGTCTGTCTTTCCCTGCCTTGTGTTTTGAAGCATTGGATGCTTTTGAGATCATGCCATGTTGAGCATGTAAGCACCAATACCACCTGTCGTTAATTAAATAGTTAATGGAAGATTTATGCACTTAGTATTAAGAATCAATGGCCCACTCTCAATTACAAATCCCATCGCCCGTATGCTCGCTGATTGTCCTCCTAGCTACGCTTGTATGAAACAATAACTATGGGTTTATGCTCGTGATAAGAAATCGAAATTATTGGTGAGATCGTATCATTGGAAGAAGACTGATCGTAGCTACTTCTCGTAAGCAGTGTGCTCCCTACGTGATAGGACTACCAATCCCAGGATACCGAATAAATAGACAGATAGGAGCTAAAGTAACGGATTGAATATTCAAGTAAAACTATATAGAGTGATGTTCGCTTCGTATTAGTCCCGCATACTCGACTATTGACCAAGTGGCAGGGTGGAGAAAGCGCAGTCTCTGCTAAAAAACTGTATAGGATTGATCTTCCACTAGACCTTTAAACGAAGTATACATCTTGACCATTGAGAAAAGAGGCACAAGATGTTGGCAAAGTTGTGGTTCAGGTAATGTTAGTAACTGTCTCACATAAGAGACTCAAAAACCATCATAAGCAGCTGTGAACTCCAAGCCTGGAGTCTGTTTTCCCTTACACAATATCAGTGTGATCAGTGTGATAACACAAGCGAAGAAATGAAATAAACGAGCTATAATATCGAGTTTCCTCGACAAGAGTCCAGGACTTGTTCCATCTGGCAGCTCAGTCATTATGGTAAGGCAGTTACATGATTGCCATCCATATGATGAAGAGATATTTATCCCACAGACGGAAATTTCGAGCTTTCTGGCTGGTTGATGTTTGAAGGAGCAAGAGAGAAGTTGAAGCGTTGATTTTTTTTTCCCTTTTGAGTGGCCGTCGGATCCGCCTTTACTTTAATCCGAGAGCACCACGTGACTGATGGCGAGGACTGCATTTTTTTATATCAAACTCGCATTTTCGCCCTTCTCTCCTTCTTTTCTTCTTTCCTTCTTCACACTTTTTGAAATATTTATATTTCATGTGAACGCATATAATCAACCTCCAATTTCCTTAACCCCATAGGATGGCCAGGTCAGATTGCGCACTAGAGGAATATAATGAAGGGTATCTAATGGCACTGTAACCTACTTCTCCATAGGTTTTGGCGTCACCTGCAGTTATGACATCTATTTACTCATACTGTTCTTGCGATATTGCTGTTCTATGGCTGGCTTAAATTGTACTCTGCCTGCGCTGGCATTACAGAGAGACAGGCTGTAGCCATATAGACCACGATGTATACTCTTATTTATACAAGGAAGATTTCGGGTATACACCAGGGCGGCAAAAGAACTGATGCCCGAATATTGATAATCTAAGCTAGTTTCACGGATAGAAACGGAGTAGGCTGGAAGTAAAATGCCTTATAATGAGATTATACTCTCATTGCATGTCATATACATAAAGCGTGTACACATTGGTGATGTGGGTATATAGACTTAATATATGGCCATATGCAAGAATTTGTGGTGACGTTGTTAACTGTGTCCAGGCTGCAGGATGTTAGGGCTGCAAGCTACTAAAACATAGAGGCGGTGATTAATAGGGCTATGAGCCGAATCGGCTCGACTAGAGGCATGTTGCCCGTAAGACTGAAAAAGGACCTAGTTGTTGTCCATTGAGGTTTCTGCGAACTCTAACCAGTCTCCCGAGGTAGCTCGTTTCCAGAACCGGAGAGAACCATCGTCTCCAGAGGAGAGCAGGCAATCACCTAAATGCGGACGGTAAGTAAAGGGTGCGCAGTGCGGTGCATTCAAGAGTTCATGTGGGGTGTCACGAACCTGCATGAGAAAACTGAACCTGCCAAACATCAAGGTGTTTACTATCAATCGAAGCGACCTCTCTAAACGTATGTTTAAACGGACTCTCGCTGTTCTTTCTCGAATCTACAAGCGCCGTGGTTGTTTGGCTCGCAAGCGCAGTTCCAATGCCGGAGTGTGTCGGGGTCCGAGATGCGTTGTTATTTGTAGACCCATTCTGGCTATTATTCCCGCCATTTGTAACAGACGTGTATATCTCAAATATCTTGATAGTGCCATCCTTTGATCCACTGCCGATTATATCGAATCCACGGACAGAACCGTTCGCCCATGCGATATCTCGCACGAGACCTGTGTGGCCGGTTAACTCTATGGCGTGGTAGAATTTCCTACTCGCAGCCATTCGATACACCTTAACGGTATTCATCGCTGCAACCACAAGGGACAAGCTCTTACTGTCCCAAGAAGGCATAATCATATGTGTCATGTCCATAGGGTCATGATGGAACTGGACCTTGAAGCTTGTCTCATCACCTCTCGAGGGCTCCGAGCAAACGCGAAATTGGTCCAGCTGCTGCCACTCCGAGAGGTTATCCGCACCAACAGGTTCTAGGACGGTAAGAAGGCCATCGCGCGTGATTAGAGCAAGCCAAGATTCTAGATCAATGTTTCGAAAGTCCAGCGAGACGTAGGGCGTACGAATGGGCGAAGTAAGGCGGAAGATGTTCCGGAAGCGTCGCCCAGAATTGCGGGATTGCGTAACGTCTTCTTGCCATAGTTTAAATTTCATGTCCTCCCCAACGGTGCCGATATGCTGGCCAGTAAATGGTCCATTCCATGCTGCCTTTTTGGCGCAGAAGGTGTGAGCGTGGGGTTCAAACGAGATCACAACAAACGCATCTCCCCTGACTTACATCACGAATCTCCGCGTCATGCGCTCGCCAAGTATCTGTAAGCTCCCAGCCATCGTCCTTTTGATCCCACACTTTAATTCGGTGATCCGCAGAGGCTGTCAAGATGCGATTGCCGTAGAAGTTGAACTTGGTCACAGTCACCAAGTCCCGATGGCCGGCTTCGAACTCGGTGAAGGCTGTCATCTCATCGGTAGGCGCGCGCAGTACCTCATCGCTGCCTAGAACAGGGGTTGGGTTCCTGCATGAGAGAATGACTGCGCAAGCTGGCCCTGTCGCGGGTTTGATTACTTACTTGCTCTTGGTTGCGCGGGTTGTAGTTGCGCTCTGTCGGGTCGTCCACGTGACTTAGACGCGGCGCCTAACTTTGATTGACGCGAAAAACAAAAGGACAACTTGCGCGATGTAAATAGTACAATTTAAGCGCCGGACATTTCTCTTTAACTGTTTTTTGCCTTTGACTAACTGTACGGTGGCTTCACAGGATGTGCATGATACGATGGCGGTAACTCTCACTAGCAGAGAGACATGGAGTCTACTTGCGCTGGTGATAGCCTGTTCGGCTGTCCTCGCGAAGAACGCGATTCAGGGCGATGGAGAGCCTCTGGTTGCTTCACTGGCGTTGTCCGGGATCGCCTTTGCGGCGTCCTTTAGCCTCATTCGATGGCTAGGGGATGTATTCATGAAAGCTGGGCTGAAAGGGAAAGACATGTCGAAGCTGAAGAAGATAGAGATGTATGTCTTGCCGCCCGTTATTATTAAAAGGCATCCGCTAATGCATATTCTAGACCGGAAACTATGGGCGCCGTTGTTGCAGTTGTTTATATTCTGATTCTTATCATATTTATTCCATTTCCTTTCTACAAGGAACTCGTTGCAGCAACATCTGGAGGAGGGAATCGTGATATACCTTTACCAGTCCACCACGTTGAGACTGGGCGCTTTTTGCATAAGTTCCCTCACAATAAGGTATTTCTCTGGCTGTATAGTTCCGTACGGGTGAACCATCTATTTACTCAATGATATATAGCTCGCGACCTATCTCTCTGGATTACTCTCGTTGCAGTCAATCGTCATACTTGGCATCGGTGACGACCTCTTGGATATTCGATGGCGGCATAAGTTTTTTATTCCTGCGTTTGCCGCAGTTCCGATGCTCATCGTTTACTTTGTCGACTTTGGAGTGACACACGTCATCGTACCCGTCCCTCTCCAAGAGTATCTGGGCCCGTCCATTGATCTTGGCTGGATGTACTACGTATATATGGCAGCGGTTGCCATATTTTGCCCCAACAGCATCAACATGTTAGCTGGGATCAACGGGATCGAGGTTTCGCAGTCGATAGCCATAGCCTGCTTGTTGATAGCAAACGACGCACTGTTTTTGTCACCATTTACGCCGTACCCACACCCGGCCACGGACTCCCATCTCTTCTCCATATACCTGCTACTGCCCTTCATCGCCGTATCGCTAGCGTTATGGTGGCATAACTGGTACCCATCGAAAGTCTTTGTGGGAGATACCTACTGCTACTTTGCCGGCATGGTCTTTGCCGTTGTGGGGATACTGGGTCATTTCAGCAAAACGCTGTTGCTGTTGTTTGTACCCCAGATTTTTAATTTCCTATACTCGACACCACAGCTATTTCATGTGATCCCCTGTCCACGACACCGGCTGCCCAAGTTCAATCCGCGAACAGGGCTAATGGAGCCATCAGTCACCGAATGGGCGCGCCCTCCTCACAGGATAATCGCAATGGGCCTCGATCTTCTGGACGCCCTGTATCTTCTGCGGGTCAAGAAGAACGAAGACGGGGAAATCGTCGAGACGACGAACCTAACCCTGCTCAATCTGTGGCTGCTCTGGTTTGGGCCGCTGCGGGAGGACAGGCTTGCCATTCACATTGTCGGCGTCCAGCTGCTCTGCGGCGTGGGGGCGCTCCTGGTTCGACACAAACTTGCCTTGCTCGTCTTCAGGGAAGATAACCGCGGGCCGGGATTTGTATACTAATAGACATTCATACTTCACATACATTCATACATATATACTTATATCTATATATTCATAATATCTTACTTATATTCATACTTATATTCATACTTATACTTCTATAGAAAGAGTCCGAAAGCGGCGACCTCGGCCCGATGCCACGACATGACTAATACCCGCGTCTTGGCGCTTCTTGGCCAATCGGAGTACGTCATAAGCTGATGACCGCCGATACCGGCCGCTCCCCGCCAGCTCCAAGCTTCACTATATATGGACGAGAAGGAAAGCTCCAGGATCCCAATTGACAACTACAACTTCAACTTCCTCACTCTCACATTCTCTCCCTCTTCCTCTCTGCCAGGCGTGGCTCGTTACAAGACTCGCAACAATGCCGGCTCTAGATAAAACGCCAAAGACGCTGTACGACAAGGTCTTCAGGGATCATATCGTCAACGAACAGAAAGATGGCACAATCCTGTTGTATATAGGTACGTACCTTTTCACCGGCCCCCCTGCTATAGGATCTCGCATGCTAATATAAGCTTGAACTTGCAGATAGACATCTTGTGCATGAGGTTACGTCGCCAGTAAGTCGTGTACAGCTTGACCCCTGCTCCATAGCTGCAAATGCTAACGCGCTACCCCACAGCAAGCTTTTGAAGGCCTGAAGAACGCTGGACGGAAGGTTAGGAGGCCAGACTGCACATTGGCAACAGTTGATCACGTAAGAACACATATCTACACTCTTAGGCGGACCGGTGGCTGACCATAATGTTTTATAGAACATCCCTACGACCTCCCGCGAAACATACAAGAATGTTGCAGGATTCGTGCAAGAGGCCGATTCTCGGATACAATGCATGACGCTGGAAGACAACATCAAGGACTTCGGCATCACCTACTTTGGGTTGGGAGACAAGAGACAAGGCATCGTTCACATCATTGGCCCCGAACAAGGGTTCACTCTACCTGGTACCACCGTTGTCTGTGGTGACAGCCATACCTCTACCCATGGAGCATTCGGCGCATTGGCGTTCGGTATCGGCACCAGCGAGGTCGAACATGTTCTTGCAACTCAGACCTTGATCACCAAGAGAAGTAAGAACATGCGTGTACAGGTAGATGGGGAGCTTCCACCAGGCGTCAGCAGTAAGGACATAGTCCTGTACGTGATCGGTGTGATCGGAACTGCGGGCGGTAATGGAGCTGTCATCGAGTTCTGTGGATCTGCTATACGAGGACTCAGCATGGAAGCACGCATGTCAATCTGCAATATGTCTATCGAAGCCGGTGCCAGAGCTGGTATGATTGCGCCTGATGAAATCACATTCGAGTACTTAAAGGGCAGACCTCTCGCGCCAAAGTACGACAGCCCAGAATGGAAGAAGGCAGTAGCCTACTGGTCAAGCTTGAAATCAGACGACGGTGCTGTTTACGATAGGGAGGTCGTCATTGATGCAAAGGATATCGTGCCAACGATATCTTGGGGCACGTCGCCTCAGGACGTTGTTCCAATCACCGGTGTCGTCCCTGGCCCCGATGATTTCACGGACGAGGTCAAGAAAGCAAGCTGCCGTCGGGCCCTGGAGTATATGGGTCTCACCGCCGGTACACGAATGGAGGATATCCCAGTCGACAAGGTCTTTATTGGTTCCTGCACGAATGCACGAATTGAGGATCTTCGGGTTGCTGCTCATATTGTGGAAGGCAAGAAAATTGTCTCAAATATCATGCGTGCAATGATTGTTCCTGGATCCGGCTTGGTCAAGCGACAGGCTGAATCCGAAGGTCTTGACAAGATATTTCTTGATGCTGGATTCGAGTGGAGGGAAGCGGGATGCTCCATGTGTCTCGGTATGAACCCGGATATCCTCTCGCCTAGAGAAAGATGCGCCAGTACATCGAACAGAAACTTCGAAGGCCGACAGGGAGCCGCTGGCCGAACACATCTGATGTCCCCTGCCATGGCAGCCGCCGCCGCTATAGTCGGAAAGCTCGCTGATGTACGCAAGATTGCATCAACAATCCCAACGACACAAAAGAAGTCCTCGCCGAAACTCGAAATTCATGCCGACGTGGACGATGAGGACGAGCTCGACCGGATTCTTGACTACCCCGAAGATAATGAGCCTCATACCAACACTACTGCGGAGAAGACATCGGCCGGGCTACCCAAGTTTACCACCCTCAAGGGAATCACCGCATTCCTGGACCGGGCGAACGTTGACACCGATGCCATCATCCCCAAACAGTTCCTCAAGACAATCAAGCGCACTGGCCTTGGAAGTGCCCTGTTCCATCCTCTCCGATATAACGAAGACGAATCAGAAAACCCCAACTTTGTCCTTAACAAGGAGCCATACCGCAACGCTAAGATCCTCGTCAGCGGCGAGAACTTTGGATGTGGGAGTTCTCGTGAACATGCCCCCTGGGCCCTGCTTGATTTTGGCATAAAGTGTATAATTGCACCATCATTTGCAGACATTTTCTTCAACAACACATTCAAGAACGGGATGCTCCCCATCGCTATCCCCGATGAGAAAATCCTCAAGAAACTAGCTGCTGAGGCCGATGCCGGTCACGAATTGGAAGTCGACCTGGTCAACCAACGCATCAATGACGCTGCCGGCAACAAGCTTGCAGAGTTCGAAGTCGAGGAGTTCCGAAAACACTGCCTAGTCAACGGCCTCGATGACATCGGCTTAACCATGCAGATGGAAGGCATGATCCGCAAGTTCGAGGGTCAGCGGACACGCGACACCCCCTGGTTGGATGGAAGCGGATACCTGAAGCGGAAAAACGGGCAAACAGGGCCTGTCATGGTAGAAGCTGCTCCCGTTCCCAAGACAAACAGGGGCGAGGTCAAGGGTGAACCACTGGAATGGTGAGAGAGGAAAGAAAAAAAGTTAACAGAGCCTATTGTATTCCCCCATGTTCATACACTGTCGACATTACGCGTGGCGTCATAATACCTACATAACTGCATCATGTTTTCGGGCGATATTGTACCTGTGTATATGTCTTTGAAAAAAGGAGGCTCTTGCGTGTTTAACATCATAGCATCATATGAAATTGAGCATCTTCTGTCCGTTAGTTTTCATTAAGAATGCCTAGTCATATACACTGTCAGATTTATCATTTGATCTAGAACTTCCATCCAGCTCCTCAACTACTCGGCGCCATATTTGGCTCTGTATTCAAGGAGATTCTTCAGATTCTCCTTCCCGATATCGTCTCCCAGCTTCTCAATAATATCGTTCAAACCCAGCACCGCACGAACAGGAACCGACTCCCCCAGGTCCCTCTGTGCAGCTCCAACGGCGCTCTTGGTTTCCGTATCATTGACTCTCTCCTGTCTGTCCAAGAGAACGAGCACACCAACCACGATACCGCCTTCTTTCTCGATGATGCCAACAGCTTCCCTCAACGCCGTGCCAGCCGTGATAACATCGTCTATGATGACTATCCGTTTGCCCTTCAGGGACGCACCGACGATACTCCCTCCCTCGCCGTGACTCTTGGCCTCTTTCCTATTAAACGAGTAGCTCACATTATCCCATACGCCCTGGGTATCCCGGACTCCGAGCTCGTTCAACACAGCCGTGCAGAGCGGTATTCCCTTATAAGCAGGGCCGAAAATGATATCAAAGTTAGGAACGGCGGCCTGTCCGTTATCCTGAGCTGTAGCAAATGGCGGACTGGACAGTACAGTCGCGCAGGCAGAGGCTGTGGCGTGCAGTAGCGGTGCGGTGTGCAGTAGGGTGGTGGTGAAGAAGTAGGGCGAGTTCCGGCCTGATTTGAGGACGTAGGAGCCGAACGAGAGGACTTTGCTCGAGATGAGGATGGAGAGGAGGTTCGACTTGTAGTCTGGCGACTTGCTGCCGCTGGAGGAGTCCTGGTTTGACATGGCGAGTTGACGCTGGACAGTATATAATTATCGTGAAGAGATGTAGATTTTTTTTCCTGCGAGGCGGGGTATAACTTGCGATGAGCTTCAGGATCGTTCGGAGAGAGCAATTGGCCTTTTCTTCGATGTTCAGTCGATGTGACAGGCGTCTCTATCGCGTCGAGGATGATGGAAGTCGGAGCAGTGAGTTGTGTCTATAACTTCTCTTCTCTTCTTCTTCTTCTTCTTCTTCGTCTTCTGTTCATGGTCCCCCGCTCTCCACCAGTTCGCTACGATACACCTACACATACATAACATCTACATCTACATCTACATACCATATATCTACATACACCGACATCTACAATATGATACACGATACTCAGTCTACACGTGAGGTCACAGCACGCAGTCGTCTTTGAAATACTGAATATCACGCTGCGTTACTTGAGAGCAGCGAGATCCTTGCTGGACACTTCACGATGCGCCGGGCTGAATATCAATATCGTACAGACCAATCCCTGCCAGCGTGGAAGCCGGTGAGCCTGTCCGCCTTCCGAAGGCATCAGGGAGCCTGTATCCTATCGCGATGCTGATGCCGTATGCCTTCCGGTCAGCCAGGGTGACAGGACGAGCTGGACAAGGGCGCAAGGGACAGGACGAGCTGGACAAGGGCGCAAGGGACAGGAAAGCCGATCGCCAGTTCTCTGCACAGGGGTGAATACGGGACGAGCAAGTGATAGTGGAGGGGTAAAGGCAGAGTAGAGCAGACATAAATAGTTATTATCATCCCTTCGTAGTTGAAAGTCTGGGAAAAGGAGTTGGGAAAAGAAAGAAACGCCATTGAACTGTGGAATCGCGCAGAAACGGGCAAACTCCTTTTCTTAAATATCTGACATCCCTCCTCTTCCTCTTCCTTTTCCTCTCTACTTCTCTCTCTACTTTCACTTCTCTATCTACATCTATTACTCCGGACTGCTACTACATCATCTGCTCTATCTCTGCTATATCTCTGCTCGGGCTCTCTGACTGCAGCTTCTCACTATCGCCGCCGCTCTCCAGAGCTCATCCAACTTCCTCTACAGCTCCAACCGCCCGCCCCATGAGATAAATCGCCATCTTAACACTATATGTTGCGCATACTGGCAGACAGGTGGGCACGCAAACGTTACTTCGGTTGAAAGTCCTCCCAGTCGGAAAAGATAGCAGGTAGAAGGATCGGACCTTAGACCCCTGGGCCAGCTCGGAGGCTTTTTTTCTTGACTTTTTTCTCGACCTGCTACTTCGGCTTATTTATCTCTAATTGATCGCTGTAAGCGGTAGACAGGTACGTCTCGAGGCTGGCTGAGGGCGATTTCATACTCTTTTTTGCTCCCTTCATCCCTTCTGTCTTGTTGTCGGTGGAACGGCTCTTTGTCTATCCTCATAGAGGGGTGAAACCGACCTCGGAGGGAAAACCCATAAACCTGGCGTGAATTGCACCGACCACCAAAACACCTACCTATGGTCTATCGACGATTCTGTTTTAATCTCCCTTTCCTCCGCGTTCATATTGCTTGCTTCGGAGCTAAAAGTGGCATCCTTGTGCTGTGTGCTGTGCTGCGTGGCTAACGTTACGGCTCAATAGCTTAACCCAAGATGCATATCAAAGACAAATTGGCCCTGGCAGAGGCCACTGGACGGCCCGGAATCTCCTTCGAATTCTTCCCTCCAAAGACGGCGCAAGGTGTGCAGAACCTGTACGATCGTATGGACCGTATGCATGGACTTGGACCAGCTTTTATCGATATAACATGGGGTGCGGGAGGCCGGCTGGCAGAGCTTACATGTGAGATGGTCCATGTAGCCCAGTCCGTCTATGGACTGGAGACCTGCATGCATCTCACCTGTACGGATATGCCCAGGGAGAGGGTCGACGAAGCTCTCCAGAGTGCCTTCAAGGCCGGATGCACCAACATCCTAGCTCTGCGAGGAGACCCGCCGCGAGAGAAAGAGGCGTGGGAGCAGACCGAAGGCGGATTCCGGTATGCGAGGGATCTTGTCCAGTATATCAGGGAGAAGTATGGTAACCACTTCGATATCGGCGTTGCCGGTTACCCAGAAGGGTGCGAGGACGAGGAAGACCCTGAGCTCTTGATGAAGTACCTGAAGGAGAAGGTCGATATGGGTAGTACATTTATCATCACCCAGATGTTTTACGATGCCGAACATTTCCTGGACTGGGTCAAGAAGTGCCGGGAGGCTGGCATCGCCGTACCCATCATACCCGGTATCATGCCCATCTCGACCTATGCGGCCTTCATTCGTCGAACGAACTGGGTCAAGTGCAAGATCCCCAAGGGCTGGCTTGAGGCTCTCGAGCCTGTCAAAAACGATGACGCCGCCGTCAAGCAGATCGGAAAGGCTCTTGTGTCCGAAATGTGTAGAAAACTACTCGATGGTGGCATTCACCATCTGCACTTGTATGTTCCCTTCCATTCTTCTTTCCTTCAAGGCCCCTGACTGACCAAATTATGTACAGCTATACTATGAATCTTGCACAGTCAACCTCCATGGTTTTGGAGGAATTAAACTTGAAGCCGTCCTCCGAGACCCCTCTCCAGAAGCCATTGCCATGGAGAAAGTCTTTGGGTCTTGGAAGGAGAGAGGAAGACGTTCGACCTATTTTCTGGAGACACAGACATCAATCATACGTCGCACGCACCCAGTCCTGGGATGAGTTCCCCAACGGCCGCTGGACCGACTCCCGGTCCCCCGCATTCGGAGAACTTGACGTTTACGGTATCGGACTCAAGGGCACCAACGAGCAAAACGTTAAGCTATGGGGTGAGCCCAAGTCTATCAAAGACCTATCGAATATCTTCATCCGCTTCCTGGAAGGGAAACTCGACAGACTTCCATGGAGTGAAAGCGCCATCACGCAAGAGTCGGATATCATCAAGGATGACCTGATAGAACTCAACAACAGGGGATTCCTGACCATCAACTCCCAGCCGGCGATCAACGGAGCGCAATCCTCGCATCCAGTCTATGGATGGGGACCTAAGAATGGTTACGTGTACCAAAAGGCGTATCTCGAGCTACTCGTCTCTCCTACCTTGATCGATGAGGTTATTAGACGCATCGAGACCAATTCTGACCTGACGTACCATTGTATCAACAAGAACGGCGAGCTGAAGACAAACACCAGCGATACACCCAATGCCGTCACCTGGGGTATCTTCGCTTCCAAGGAAGTGATTCAACCTACAATCGTAGAGACAGTCAGTTTCCTAGCTTGGAAGGACGAGGCATACAGACTGGGCGATGACTGGGCCAAATGCCACGACGCTGCAAGCCCCAGCAGGAAGCTGATCCAAAACACGATGGATAACTGGTATCTTTTCAACATCGGTAAGTCATCACTCTAACACGTATATTCCTTCAGGTTCATAAGAGTATCTACTAATGCATAACTTTAGTAAACAATGACTTCCACAAGACACACGACATTTTCGACCTATTCAAGGGTCTCGTCGTAAAGGACCTCGAGACTGAAGTCAGCGGCACTCAACAAGCTGCTGCACCAGAGCAGAACGGAACATCATCAGAAGCGCTGGTCTCAAAGGCTGAGAAACTAGCTGTTACAGCAAACTAGAGCTAATCCACACCATGTCTCTATTGCAACTGCCATCCCCCAACACACACTCTCTCTAACTCGCAATTTACCACCACCACCACTTTAAACCCTCTTTTTTTGGTTCCATTTCAACTTACCTTCGTCAAATACCCCATTCAACATTCGTGTTTCGTTCTAAAGCATATCATTTTGATTTTTTCGTTTTTGTTTTTATTTTTCGTTTCGTTATCTCTCTATGACCTCACCTCTAATTCCTCTCGACCCTTGCACTATCGGCGTTTCAATAGAAGAATACAAAGGTGAACGCCAAAAAAAGGGAGAACTTGTGGTCTAAGGAAGACAGCCGGGGCTAGACTCAACTCAATGCATGGGAAAGCGGCGTCTAGAGGAACAGGGAGAAGAGGAAACAAAAGAGCCTGAGATGCATCATTTTATCCAATTATATCATGGCGGGCGAAAGGGCGGGAGGCGCGCAACCAAAAGGAAGATTTCAACAAAGTACTACCTTGATGATTGTGATGATGCAACGGGTGATGACTTTTTCAACATTATTTCAACATGAATAAACCAGCGATTAGGTTACTTTTTTTCTAGAGCATTTTGTAATTTTCATATGCTAATATTCAAAAAGAATTCTATGGATTTTTTTCGATAAAACGAATGTACTTTGAACTCTTATTCTCACTTTTAAATGAAGGTGTAACAGAACCACGACGATTGGCTAGTAATGATTTCATTGTCTAATACGTAGAACAACACTAGAGAGGGTAGTAAAAGAAACGCTTTCTATCTGAACGAGTGTAGGGCATCAATAAGCGACATAATGGCCTCGTGTAGCTTGTGTTGTATTCTGGGAGCTCCTAAAGGGGAATTCCCCTGCTGAAACGTTCAGAATAAGAGACACAGCGATGGCTACAAGTAAAACACCACCTACCGCCCCCGTTGACCCTAAGCCCGGTCTTGTTCTTAGTTTAAGTGGCACTCTTGACACCACATACTGATAATACCCCTTACATGTCGCTGCGGTAAGAGTTAAACAGCATATCACAATCGATAGTGAACGATCGAATGCCATTTTGATGAAGAATAAACCTCGGACGATCAGCTGGGTTAGACTAGCCTCATTTATATCTTTTGTTTCGCCATCTTGGATCCCTAAGATAGTGATGGGCCCATCCACCCCCTGGGTATTTTTCCCAAACCCGATGACGTGAAATGCTGCTGTCTGGCCCCTGCCTCCTAAATCTTCGACATTCTCCGCACTTCCTGCACTTCCTGAACTCCCTGTCTTCGTGCCAGTGGTGGCGACGCTTTCTCCGGATGCCCTGTGAGATTGTCCGGAGGAGCTTGTCTTGTCCATGACTTCGTCCTTGGTAAAGTAATTGTCCACCTCGGTGGTGTTGAGTCGAATGGGTGTGACTGTGGACGTGGTAGTGGTAGTGGTAATGGTAGCGAGTACGTCGTCCGCCGCTGGGATCCCAAGCTGAAGCGTCTGACTTGCGTGGCCACGGGGTTCGATGTGAAAGGTCCTGGATAACCTTCTCTCTTGGATGCTGTCGGGGCTGTCTCTTTCGATGAGTTCTTTCCGGTAATATGGATGGGGTTCCTGGGGGTATTTTGGCATGCTGGGGTAACGGCGGTTTCCATACTGTGCATCCTGGGGGCTGCGTTGGATGTACTGACCAGGCGGTCTGTACGGAGGCATCTCTGAAGGGCGTCGCCACGTCCTCTGCTGGGGGTCGACTGCGTGCGGGTTCCGCATCCGCAGGGCCCTTTCTTCTCCTCCATATGCTTGCCCATCTTCTAAAAAACATTTGTTGGTCTGTTCCCTCCACCCGTTCCGTGGTTGTTGGCCGTTAGAAGGAGCAGAGCTACGCCTCCATTGCGGTGATCCACTTTCATGATGGGGTTTATAAGGTACTGGAGGTCGGTCTCCCCTATGTTCCCTCCTTGGAGGCCCTGCACTGTAAGGGGGTGCATCGCGAACCTTTAACAATTTTCTTGGAGGGGTGCTAGGCCCTTCAGCAGTCATACTTCTGGGACTCGGCGCCCTTTCGGGGTCCATCATATCGTTCTCATGGCGAAGAAGTCGGTTATAAGCACGCTGGAAGTCTGTAGCTTGCTGCGGAGTCATAGTTGGAGGACATGACTCCCTTGCGGATGGTGCGTTGACGATAAAGCGGTCTCGATAGTTTCTGAGTCTCTCGCCAACACCTGAAGAATGGGGCATACGAGCTTGTGCTTGACCTTGAGGATCAATGAAATGCGAATTATGCGTATCATCGTCAGTAGAAGGTGTAGGCAATGGTGTCCTCTCCGAAGCATCTAAGCTAATCCATTGATCTCCTTTGAGACGCCATTTCTGGTTTACCGTGCCACTTGGGTTCTCTACCTGAGGGCATAGGTCATCTGAATGGCTTTCGTCCGTTGCACTGGGGCTAACGACTCCAGTACGTGGGTTTGCACCGCGAGCCGTCAGACAATCGTCTCGACTGACTGTTCGGGAAGTCCTTCTTCGACCAGCTGGGTGTTGAGCGTGGTCTTCACTCCATTGACGCTCAGGGTGAGAAAGGGTGGTTCTCATATGTTGACGCTCTCCTGACAAGCGATCAGTAGCTTCGGCAGATGAGGCTTGATGGCCATCAGGCAGTGGTGGTGATAGAAAAAAACTAGGTGTTGTATTGCTGCCGGGTATCGCGGGTCTCCTGACGGTCCCTGCATCACTGTGCACATCAATTTCTGCATCATTGCCTGCGTCTTCGGGGGGTTCTTCGATGGTAACACATTTCTTATGTTCATCACTCTGACCGGGCTTGCGAAGGTTTCCTTTTTTGCCGATATCTGCCTCATCCTCTGGTTTGGCATCGACCCCAGGATCGTTGTCGTTTTGCCCATCATGACCAGTAAAAGTAGGATGACTCTGTGCCTCAGGGGCACGAAATACGGAGGCTGAAAGCCATGCCGACCAAGAGGATGAGCGTGGCTGTTTCTTTGGGCCCGTTTTATCCAATTTACCTCCACGAGCAGCCACAGTTGATGAAGCAGCGCTGGAACCCGAGGTAGACGGTGTTAATATAGGCATTGCAGTGAAGAAGAACTTGAAGTGGGTGGTCACTTAAGAGTAAGAATATCTCGCAAAATAAAGCATCAAGTCCAAGAGAGAGTGGGATATTATATGCTGCTGTTGAAACGATAGTCTTGCGATGTGTTCCTCGTTAGCAAAATGAAGCTTTTATGAAGCATCAACATTAAGACCAAAGAGGATATTGGCCCCCATTTGGCAGTTGCTTACCCTGATTCTAAGAAATAGCGATGGATAGGATAAATAAACAAACAAGAAAAGATAAAAATGGGTTAGTAGAAGGAGCCATGGAGTATGCGGAAAGGAGCAGCAAGGTAAAGATCATATAATCGTATCATCGGCTGAATTTAAAACTGCAAGGCTAAAAGGGGCTGTTGTACAAATCTGACTTCTTTGTAGGTATGTTAAGACGTATAAAAAGAGAGGGACAATAATCAAAACCTCCCGCTTTCCCTCCTAGGAGTGACATCGTTCGCTAGCCGGGCTCGTCTATGGGATGATAACATTGAACTCATATCACCCGCAACACTGGATCTCTTGAGAGGGCTGCTTGGTATATTTCTGGGGCTCTGTATGCCATCGGAATCTCGGAAGGTAGTACTTTTCCGCCCTCGGTCAAAAAGGGGAGTTGAAGACTTGCGCAAAGGTGATTGGGCGTGGGAATACACCCCAAGGCTCCCACCATCTCCTGTCCCTGATATGGGCCGAAATTGGGGTTGGCGGATTGCTCCGCTTTGTGTAGTGCTTGGTGAAAATGGATCTATAGAATATGAAGGTGTTTGGGTATCAGATGGTCGCTGTATTGAACCAGTTGATGATATTCTAGGCGTCGATAGAGACGCCCGAGGAGTTGCCTGTTGTCGTTTAACACGATAATCAGGATCGACATGATGAATATAATTGGGATTTGGGCGAGTTTTAAAGGCGTGCTGTGTAACGACTGGTGTCTGAGCCTCCACCACATTGTACTTTTCATCTTTATGCTGGATATATGAATCTGCCTCTGAAAATTGTGTTGCAACGCTGCGCATCCCTGGTTCTGTTCTAGGGTGGACAAATTTCGTGTCATATTCGTTGAGAACCTCCTTGTGAACTAAGGCCGAGTCCTTAGCCTGCTGTGAGTACGAAGCTGAAAGGGTTGACATCTGTGCAGTCAAAAGTATGGCCACGAATATAGTCGTCACTATCGTCACGCTAGGCCTGGGGTCCGTAGAAAGGGTAGGGAGGAATAGCCAATAAACCAGGATGTGGCCAGGGCTAAACAGACAGAACAGCCGAATGGCGAGGGGATGCGGATCCCAGACCGAAACTTGCCATACATCACGCTGCGCATCAGGATGCGCCCTCTGCTCCGCCGAGCCAACAGACAGGACACTGGATATTAAGCGTAGAGGCGAGGACGCCATCGGCGAAGAGTTCACCTGAACTCGCCGAGCGGAGGGCGTTGAAGGCACGTTATCAATAGGCACTTCGAATAGTCGATAAGGCCGTTTCCGGCTAAACGCGTAGAGCGCATTCGAAATAGAAAGAAGCGCTAAAGCGTGAACCATAAACGAAGCCTGTCAAGTCCCAATATACGGTCAGTTAAAAAAAATTGCACCATGTATTCCTCCTAGAGCATCAACGTACCAGCCAAGCAATATAGCTCACACCTCCCTCATCCCCAAAAACATCATCATGAGCTCGACTTCCTTTCTGGCTGTTCGCACGCGCAACGAGGAAGAGAACATTCATGCCAATTCCAACAGGTAACGCCCACTCTTTCTCCCACTGCTCCCAATCACTGGAATCAAGCTCCTCTGACAGCCATAGTAGGAAGTCAAGAGGGTTCAAGTAGGCTTTAATACGCTCTAGGAGCGGTCTTCGTCGGATGAGAGGAGGCATCGCGGGTGGTAGGGCGTGAGGATTCAGCGATATGGCTGTCGATGCTGGAAAGGAGTAGGCGGCTGTTGGTTATTGGTGCTTCTTAACTCCGACACATGATCTCTCCAAAGCTTTTCCGGTTCAGTTCTCTATCGATTTCCGATCCAAGAATCCAACAAGGTCCCAAACGCGCAACACCTAGACCCTGGGGAGTGGTGTTCGAGGTCTGCTGCTCTCGTCGCTGTATCAAAATATTTGTTTACTAAACTGAGCGTTGTTGCTGAGGTAGCTCTCTATCACGTGATATGGCCTATACTCCTGGTCAGTTAACAAAACAACTGCACGATGAGGTTTGTTAGAAGCTTTGTAAACAATAAGATGCTTTGTCTTGTTAAGGCCAGAAGCAGTCTCCTTGATATGTTATTACTACTACTGAATGAATCCATCGCGACGAGGTGAGGAATGTATGTATTACATAAGCACTATGAGATCATGTGCATCTGATAAGCAGCTTCACGGTCAAACAGCTTCCACCAGCGACGAAGTTGGCCGTTTACTCTTCCTCTGCAAGGGATTGTGCTGCCTCTGAAAGAATCACCCGTTTGTTATCCGAGTTGGTTCCCGCTGGACTAATTCGCTGAACCTCTCCTCTCTGGCCGGTGAATCGAAAGCACTATGACTTCAGGCTCCAAGGTACAGTGCCGCATCATACATCGAATCTGATTGTCATATATCGCGGATTGACGAGCTCGCATATACTGATACCATGTGTCTTATATATAGGATAGGCAATTCCTTGCTGTTATCGGCGATGAGGAGTAAGTATTCCCGAAATCCTACCTTGCATTGACTTAAATAAATGTGAATGTGGGGAGTACTTCACTAACATATGATCTTTGATACAGCTCAGTCACTGGCCTCCTCCTTGCTGGCGTAGGCGTGAGTATACCAACGAGCCTAATCCTGAGCCCCTCCATTCAGGGAGAAATAACGAAATGCCAAATATTGATACTCGGATCTAACTTGCGGTAACCAGCATGTAACGGATCCTCCAGACTCCCAGCGCAACTTTCTCGTGGTTGACTCCAAGACTGAGACCAGCGCCATCGAGAAGGCGTTCCGAAATTTTACACAGGAGAGAAAAGACATTGGTGTCCTACTCATAAACCAGCACGTACGTACACAAATATTCCCCTTTCCATCTTCAGCCATAAATGTCAGGGATGTCCCACTAACCGTGATTCGGTAAAATAGGTGGCTGAGAGGATACGCAATAGCGTAGACACCTTCACTGATGCCTTCCCAGCCGTGCTTGAGATTCCAAGCAAGGACCATCCTTACGACCCCGAGAAGGATAGTGTATTACGACGAGTGAGAAGGCTGTTTGGCGAGTAGTTATGTTTTGCACGAAGAAAGATGCGGTACTTTGATATATTTATATATATTTCGGTGATGTTTCACGATAATATAGAGCCGAAAGCTGAACATTTCTATTTATAATGACTCCCTTAGTCTTCAATACATAATCACTACGAGACATGGGGCTCGACTGGCATAAGACTGAAAGAAATTACATCCGTGATATATCGCATATTATTGTCGTCTATTTATCATTGAAAAGAAAAACCGAATTAATGAAACATCGAACAGAGAAACAGTAAAGCAGATGGAACAAAACACGCTAGAACGACGTGGATATACAGCCAAAACAGCCAAAGTAAGAAAAAACCCAAAAATATAGCATAACAGGCACTGACGTGAGCGTATGTTCCTCGAGAGAGGGCGTGTGTGAGACTAATGCGTGGAGGTCAGGATGCTACACCTGGTCTCGTCCAGAGGATGAGGTAAAACAACGCAAGCCTGCTCGTATGAGCATAAGAGTATCCAAAAAGTCACCACTCGATCCATAACCATATCGTATCATTTCATGTTGGTCCGTACCAAGGTCATCAAATCAGATCCTCGGCCATCCGTTCGAAAATGACTGGGCAATTGAAGGAGCTCAAGTATGGATTGTGACAGTTCACATAGTGTTCGACGGACTGCGGCGACGTATCGAGGCGATATTGCTTTAAATTTTGATCTCGAATGTAACAGAAGCATCCAGACAGGTGACTGGCTCTCCGCCAGCAGTCTGAACGTCCGCCTTGACAGTATATTTACCCTATTAAAAAGGATTCGAATTAGTCATGTACATATGCCTGGGAGATAAACAAGGCTGCTCACCGGAGGAACCTCCGCGGGAATATCGACGCTCTTGCTGAACACCATCTTGCCCTTTTCAAGGGGACATTTCAGACCAACGTTCCCAGTTTGTTCACATAGATCCATTTCCTGGTTTATTAGCTGAAGGAAGCCATATTTGACCTGCAGCTGGACCGTGGCGCCCTTGTCGACCTGCTTTGAAAAGACACCCGAGGCTTTGATCTGGAGGGGTTTGCCACTGCGGTATCTCAAGCGTTAGTCCTGGATACCAGTATATATGCGAACAAAGGCATATTTCTGCCTAGATCTAGGGTATTTTCATGCAGTGACTTACGGAATAGGTGGATTTGGAGACAGGTCTACCCGTTCGATGGTAAGAATGTTCCCCGTCGGGTCGGTACAGTAAGTTAGCGGGTTAACGCCGGGTACGCTGATATCATCCTCTATCTTTATCGGCGTCTGCGAGAAGCTATCGAGGAAAGGCGAGGAGGGAGCGGCTAGGGCGAGTGGAGAGATCAGGAGAGCGAGGAGAGCGGTCGAAGGGAACTGCATGATGACGATATCCCTCTGGGTGCTTCGAGTGACTGCCTGGAGCGGCGCGGTAAAGGATATGGAGAGATAAATTCAGCTGTTTCTTGCCAGCTAGATAGAATAACGAGAGTGCACTAAGTAGATACAAGTCTGTCTGTGAGGAGTAGTTGATGCGTTGAGCTGGAGTTGCAGTTGGAGTTGGAGAGTTGAGTTGGGGCTCGGCGAGAAGTTATGTCATGCGGCCAAAGCTGTGGTTGGTCAGCCAAACTCAATAAATAACCTGGCTCAATTTTGAGCTTTACATGCATAGAACAGCTATACAACTATACAGCTATACTAAGGGAGAAGACAGGACAGGATTAATTTGACTGATATTGTATTTGCAACTGAGGCTAAGGTAACTTTTCCGACAAGAGCACTCATTAACCTTCTATAAGTATAGGGAATCGAGCCATAACACCGCGAACTCCAAGGGTCTCAAGAAAACAGGGAACGTCATTTCGTCATAGGAAAAAGCATTAAATGATAAAAGTATAAACCCTGAAATGGTATCAACTTGAATTTCCTTAACGTCGTTGGGTCTTGCCGATAGAACGCTTGCCAGAGAACTGAAAGGTTGAGGGTTAGTAACAGAGTAAACGACTGGAAGATAAGTGAGTGACATACCAAATGTTTGGGTAGAGAGGCAGGAGTGTGTCTGTCTGCTTCACCCTGTCTGGCCATACGGTTCATGGTCTTCTGGCCGAGTTTCATGAGTCGCTCTGCGTTGGACCTGCTTGACAAGTTGGTCACACCGTCCACGCGACGGTTGGTAGCTGCCTGGTTTCGTGCACGGCTGACGGCTCGTCGGAGTGCATCGTGTTGCGACTCTGGGGTATCAACGTCCATGGCATCTGGCTCATCTCTAGTGGCGGTTCGGCCACGGGATTGAGGCTGAGCTCTGGCACGCGAAGAAGAGGCAGTTGCCTTGTAACCGATCGAATCGAGATGTTTCTCCATATCAGACAGTTTCTTGCTCCTTGAGCTTCGTGGAATCAGCGCGCGGTTCTTCAGGGATTTCCTCATCTTCGAGTCATTCATGATCAGTGCCCGCTTCTCTCTGATCAGATCAGCTTTCATGCGAATCTCAGCCTCGTCAGCATCTTCAACGGATTCGTCAGAGTCGTAGTATCCTTCTTCCTCCAACTTCTCTTCCTCCTCTTCCAGCTGTGCCAATTTCTCCTCAATATCAGGATCGACAAAGTCGTAGATGTTCTTTCCTTCCCAGACCTCAGGCATCTTATCGTGCTTCCAATCGTCATCGGCGAGGAGGTAGCCCTCCTTGAGATCAAAGCTGTAAACACCAGCGCCACCATTCTCTTCTTCGATATCCCTTGCCAGTTTGCGTCTCTCGGGGTCATTCTTATCGTATTTCTTGAGCGTCTTGACGGCCTCCGGGATGAACGTTTCACGCACTCCACCCAAAGGTTGAGCTACATGAATACGAGCCAAAACGTCGCCCAGTCGTCCTGTAGGAGCGCCTGAGCTATTGGCACCCGTGTTCAACTTCTGTGCAACTCGCTCGGCGATCAGTCTGTCGCAAGCCGCATTTTTCACCGCAGTCACTCCTTCGGTCGTAGTGCATGAAAGCTGCAGCATCTCCACACCAGATGATTTAAGGACAGCCTGCAGTTGCTCCTGGGTCTCAGGGTCAAGGTTCTCTGGGCGCATCACGTCGATCTTGTTGATAACGATGAAAACGAGCTTATTCGAGAAAAGCGGTTTGATACTGTTGAATAGCTTGATCTGGTCGATAACCGAGTAGCCACACTGTTCAGAGAGATCCATAAAGTAGAGAATGGCCGATCTCAAATGCGCAATTGCCGTGATCGACTGCATCTCGATGGTGTTCATCTCCTCGAGCGGGTGGTCTAGAATTCCCGGGGTGTCGATGGCCTGGAATCGGAGATACTTATAGTCGAAATGTCCAACGAACAAACTCTTCGTAGTGAAAGCGTATGGCTGAACATCGACATCCGCCTTGGTGACGCTCTTCAGGAAACTTGATTTACCAACATTTGGATATCCGCAGATAAGTAGGGTTCGAGTGTTGGGGTCGATCGCTGGAAGACGGCCCAAATGCTGACGGACCTGCTCGAGATAGAGGAGCGGATCTTTTAGACGCTTGCATATCGTTGCCATACGTCCAAGGGCAGCTCTCTTCAGCTGCTTGCACTGGAACAGCGACTGTGCATATTTAAGCAAGCGTACGTAATCGCGAGAAACCGTCTCGACCAGGCGCTTCGCAGTCGACAATTGACCGAGCGCAATTCTGAAATGGTCGGCATCGTACAGCGTGTTCAACAAATCCTTGTCTAAAAGAGAAAAAAAATTCGGTCAGTCCGAGAAAATTTCCCTTATAGGGACGTTCATATCCCCCGCTTTTTTTCAAGGTAAGAGATTCTTACGAAATGGATGAATATCCTGCAGTCTTGGGAATCCATCAAGAATCGCCGAGAATTTCTCACAGAAAGTCTCAGAGGTGAATTTGACCTTTCGCGTATAGAAGGCTACACGTTTGATATTTCATTAGCCAACCGGTCCCTTCGTCCTTCGTCTCGGTTCTAGAGAATAAGCTCAAGAGAGCATACCTCTGATTCGACTGATCTTGAACCCAGCACGGATCTGCGTGGGCAATCGTCTTTGTGTCCGACTCAGGACAATATCAAGGAACTCCTGGTGCGTCGGCACCGGTTGGATCTAGTCGAGCGCACACAGTTAGACACCGCTCTACTCGACCTGTCAAGCGAATTGCAGCCACACAGAGGCCGTTAAACGGGGAAAGGGAATAAAACTTACATCCTTCCAAGTGGTCTTCATGATGAGCTCGAGTTATCGTCCCTTGCTTTTTAACGTAGGGTCGAAGCTCAACAAAGACGATTTGTTTCTTCCTCCAAATCAAAAATTCCGGACTTTATCAAAAGGTGGGAAACTTTTTTGATTTCTGAGATTTCTGGCCATAAACGGAAGCTTTTCCCGGGGTCTTGGCAGGTTAAAGTGGAAATTATAAGCTATCACGTGAGTATATAGAGATATCGGATTAATAAATATTCCGAGTATATATATTACCTAATCACAGAGGTCGAAGTTTCCCAAAAAGGGCAAAAGGGACGATTCCGGGAGCAAAAGATACATACAGTGATATTGCTATTGCTATAGTACAGTTTCGTCCTTTTCATCTCGATATACCTCCCTCCGTGCCCTGTCCTGCCCTGCCCTGCCCTGCTCTGTCCTTCTCCTGCCCCAGCCCGCCTACCTGCCACCGCGTCCGTCATGTTCATAATGCGTAACAATGCTTTTCCACCGTTCCTGGGACACCCGCTGCCAGGATTATAGAGCTCATGTAGATACGACGTACTCACACCACCGACTGCCATTCCAAATATCACACAAAAGCCCGCATGCAGAAGGAGCCACATATACTCCGCCACAAAGAATAACTATCGACAAGAAGGAAAATAGAGATGGAGGGTAGTTCCAACGTAAAGAGTTCAACGCATGAACACTCAGTTAGCCTTGTTGAGCTCGAGGACCTATTCGAATGATATTAGCACTGCTGACGGTAACGGTAAAGGGTAATTCAAAGACATACCAAATCATTCCAGCCACCGCCGCCAAAAGTGCATTTACTACGTCCAACATTCTCAAATCCTAGGCTAGTATAAAATGCTAGGAGATGGTCGTGGGCTAACAGGACGACACGATCCGCGATTTTCGCGTCCTGGATCCGCTGGATGTATGACTTTATTAGCATTTTGCCGAGACCCTTGTCCTGGTGCTCTGGGAGAACAGCGAGTGAGTGAATGGCGATAGTTGACCCCTGGTCCTGGTGGCCAATAGGCTCGTCATCGCCTGGGGCGGGTAAGGTTGACTTTTTACTTCTCCAGTCCTTTGGAACTCCCATTGTCGCATTGGTGATTACGGATGACGTTGTTCTGGTAGATAGGACGTGTGCAATGAGCTCTGGTTTGGGTTTAGGCTTATCCGCCGTAGCTGGGGGGATGGAGAAAATTCCAAGAGACAGTTCGGGGCATTTCGAGAGACGGTAGGTTATCTGGTTATTCCGGGTTAGACGGGCTCGATAAAGCGTGTTGGAGGGAGAGACATACATGTTCTTTAGAGCACCTCTGATTCTCAGGGAAGGCAGCTTCAACTTTCTCACAGGCCTCAGCATCCGACACCGAGAGTAGCTGAACATATGGGTGGAGACGATCTAGCTCCGACTTCCTTGCTGGTGCGCGGGACCGCATATACCAAGGGTAGTCAGACGCATCCGAATGGTCTACGGCTACAAAGTCGTCTTCTTCTGTGCCTCCAAAGGCACCACCTGTGGCCGCATATACCTCCTCAACATCCTCGTCATCATCGTCGTCGTCATCCTCATCCTCGTCGTCCTCCGCTTCTAGTCCCTTAGCGCTGGCGCCGTTGGGGAGCTCAGACCGGGGTTTAGCCCATAGTTTCGGCGAGAGCGCAGACGGTCGACCCGCGAGCCCTGAGACGTCGTTAAGATGAACGGCGTGAAAGGCAGGGGGGCTGGTATCGTGTGTTTCGTCGACCGGGGTCGCGGATATGGAAGTGCCTTCTGCCATGACAGCGGGCCCAGACAGGGTAGGTATAGTATCACCTATTTCAGGGTTCCGCTAGATATTCGCGTTACAGTCTGCAGGAACTAGTTTTTTAAGGCCGTTAGCAAGGGTTGAAGAGGCAGTATAACAGCGTGTATATTGTAAGGCTAGCAAAAAGAACAGCAATAAAACAAAGAGACGAACACCACATCTAACGTATTTCTTTCTCCCTTTACAGCACCGGTGCTTGAACCGCACTGTACTGGGTACAGGGTATGAAGCCGCCATATCACCAGGCTCTGCTCTGCGCAAGGAGGAGGGGCAGGCCTCAGGCAAGCACCGTAGGAAGAGCACCCCGCCTCACCACGAAGAGGCCGCAGAGGCACCAGGGGAGACCAGGGCCGAGATAGCAGCGCAAGGAGTTTCTACCTTTGAAATATTATCCCACCAAACTGTTCTGGCGTGCGAGCTGGCAGAGAATTGAGGGGCGATCGACTGTTGGCAGACTGTGGCGTCCTAGGCTGCGTCTAGCTGTGGAACAGCTGGAAGCCGTCGAAAAGGGATTGCGCGAGGCGTTCGTGTCTGTCCGTCCTGTGTCTATCCGCGAGGCTGTCCGTGTTCGTCCTGTCCGTGGTCGTCGTCGTCGTCGTCGTCGTCGTCGTTTGTATGCTGGTGGTGTATGCTGGTTGAAGTCGAAGTTCTGCATCCTAAGTTTTCACCCGCGCTGGTCACGGTACTTGGCTGGTGGTACATGGGAGATACATGCTCTTCACGCAGTTTCTGGCTGGCGATACTAGTAGCACGGGAGTATCTTCAAGCCCATGGCCGGGCCGTTGCATCTACAGACAGACGGACAGACAGACAGACAGACAGACAGAACGGACAAACGATAGAACAAACGGACGATAAACCGGCAATCTCGAGACAGCAACGGGAGTTACGAGCTGGACGTCATGGAACAAACAGCCCCCTGCAGATGCCTGGACCTGGGACAAACTCCTCCTGGCGCTCAGGATGATCGAGGGATGAAGACACCGGGAGCTTATGTACAGGGAAGCTGGATAAGCCTGGGTAGTTACAAGGGATGCCTCTCTCTTCTCTCGTTTTGTTCCTCTCCTGTCTATCCTCTGTCCCGTCTTATTCGTCTATCCTCTGTCTCTCTCTCGTTGCCAGGTGATAGCCGTGTAAGTCGTGATATATGTGACACACGATGCCGCGCAGCATGGTGAGATATCTGTTCACCTGCAGAGGAACATCCCGTCTATCCCTGTCGTCCCTCTCCAGACAAGACGGGAGGCGCGTCGTATCCCGTAGTCCATATGCAACATCTCGGGCCTCCTGCACGAGAAGAGAATGCATCTGTCCTGTATCTGGCAGTGGTTACTCCAAGGCTTTCATCGTGGATATAGAACGGGTGCGTACTTGTCGAGTTTCACCTCCCCCGGCCAATAACACCCACCCGCCTGCGTTTGTATCTGGCTTGTTCGAGGGATGGAGCAGCAGCAGCCGGAGAAGAGGGCGCGTCCTTGCAGCGCCGCAGACGCAGGAGGTAATCAATATGAATCAGTCTGCATGGATTGGCGACTGTTACTAATTCATGGCGCTCTTTTTCTTTCTTTCTGCTTCCTTCCCGGTGCTTCGGTGGATTGTCCGCTCTCAGTCCTTCGTCCGACCTGGTTTCGATAGAGTTAGCATTTTAGGTGTATAAATAACATCCTCCCTGGTTGTTTCTTCTCCATATTAGCTGCAGCTCTAACCTTCTGTCTTGTGCTCTCCAATACTTCGTCCATCTCCTCGAAGACGTCTGTCGAAGGCCAAGTGGTGCGGAAGAGCCGCCTGCGTCATTGCTTGGAGCCTGGACATCATCTGTCCCTCACGCCTTTTCCCCCCATCACCAGGGCCATACTCAGGAACAAGATACAAGCTCCCGGGTTCCGCACACACGCTTTAATATAAACAGCCTTTTTATCTATTTGCTGCGACTGCGACTGGTGCAAGATGTAAGTCGCTCTACCTCCTCCTCCGGAGCTTGCAGGGTTACCCCATATTAACCAGAGTCAAAGGCGCATCACGGTCTCTGTTGTCGCGTCCAATGTCGCTATCAGCTCGGATATCGTCTCGCTCGATGTCGGCGAAGACATGACTCTGGCAGACCTCAAGGCCGTCATACAGAGCGAGATCCAGATCCCCCCGCAGTCACAGTACCTCTTTCACAACAACCAGCTCCTCTCAGATGATACAAAGCCGCTGGGTCAGATAGGCATACGCGAAGGTGACATGCTGGGTATGCAAGTCCGAGTCCCAGCCCCAGGCTCCGGTTCGGCTTCGGGCTCGGGCTCAGGCCAGGGTAACCCCTCGCGGGCATCAGCAGCAGCAGGAGGAGGAGGAGGAGCTGGAGGCCCTCCGCAGCAAGGCGAGTCCTCGCGCCGGCAGCAGGCGATACCAGACCCAGAGACGATACGTCTGCATATGCTGGGAGACCCGAGGGTGCTGTCGGCTGTCAGGCAGCAGAATCCACAGCTGGCGGCAGCAGTAGATGATCCGCAGCGGTTTAGAGACATAATGCTCTCCCATCGCCGTGCGGAGGCGCAGGCAGAGGCAGCGAAGGAAGCAAGAATAGCCATGTTGAATGCGGATCCGTTCAATCTCGCTGCGCAGCGAGAGATCGAGGAGATCATTCGTCAGAATGCAGTTACAGAAAACCTACACACGGCCATGGAACACACTCCTGAAGGTATGTCTTTTTGTTTCCAAACAATTTTTTATATACTTTCTATATTAACTGTATTAGCGTTCGGTCGAGTATCTATGCTGTATATCCCAGTAGAAGTAAACGGGCACAAGGTGAAAGCATTCGTCGACTCCGGGGCACAGGTCACTATAATGTCACCGGAGTGTGCCTCAGCCTGCAACATCATGCGGTTAATCGATAGACGATACGGAGGTATCGCAAAGGGCGTTGGCACCGCCGACATCCTGGGCCGTGTCCACTGCGCCGAAATCAAGATCGGCGACATGTTCCTCCCTTGCTCCTTTACGGTGATGGACGGCAAGCACATAGACCTTTTACTAGGGTTAGATATGCTTAAACGGCACCAAGCATGCATCGACTTGAAAGAAGGCGTATTGAAAATCCGCAATGAAACCGTCCCGTTCTTACACGAAGCTGATATACCCAAGCATCAGGATGAGTTTGAAGACGAGCCAATGGTGATGGGCCGCGATGGAGCTGTTGTCGGAGGGAGAACGGGCGCCGTGCAGCAGCCAGCTGGAGGAATGGGCATCCAGCGACCAACAGCACCGCCCTCTTCATCACTGCACCCGCCTGCATCTTCCTCTGCTGCTGCTGCTGGCACCGGCTCAGCTCCCGTAGGCCCTTCAGCCGCTAACACACAGCAGCGAGCCTCACGCTGGCCAGCTGACTCGATTGCAAAAATAACAGATCTAGGATTTACGCGAGATGAGGCCATCCAGGCTCTAGATGCTGCAAATGGTAATCTCGACGGTGCAATTGGATATCTTATCTAGGAACGGGAACTCAAGGCCAATTAAAAGTGAATTGGAAGAAAAATGTAATTCAAGTTACCTTCAACGCAGTTACGGTTCAATGAAATGAAATGTGATAGGACGTATGCAAAACTTTCCATTATAATATAGTTTGAAAAATAATCCCGAAACTCGAACGATGAAATTAACACTCTTACTACCGAAATATTGGGATAGGAAAGAAAAATAGTGGAGAGAATAGATATGCAAGGTTTGAAAATGCACCCTTTATGTTTACATAGTACATGGCGAGAAAAGGAAAATATACTCCAGATCCTTTGCACGTTAAATTCATTAATCATCATCACGTCGTCATCATGGTAGGAATGGTGGGGGCTGTAGGGGTGAAATGGTAGGGGCAAGGGGCAAGGGGCAAGGGGTAAGGGGAAGGGGAAGGGAAAAGTAAGAGAATAGGAGTAAACATGTGGAATCTACGACTTGGGAGGACTGCCATCCGAAGTAGTAAAATCACTATCCAGCGACAACAAGCCCATGGCCCAGGATATAGAGCTCCCGCGATGAACGGTAACCCAGCGATTATCGCTACTGCGTTCTGCAACGGTTCCTTCGCGATGGTTGAGGCTCGGGTCATAGTCGAACACGAGCCGTTCGTACGGCGGACCTCGGCCAGCTTCAAAGGCCTTAATCCACGACGTCTCGCAACCATGCGCGATGGCGGTTGGAGATTTGCTGCCCGTTATGCTTGACATGTCACGCAGCGTTGCCACGGTCCAGGCCCGTTGCGCAGGGTCGACATACTGCACCCCTGCAAAGAACAGGCTGACGGTAAGCTCGTTCAGGACCCCGGCGATGGTAACGTTTAGATTGGTGCTGGCGGAGGTGAAATGCTGCTGGTCGTAGGGGATTCCGGCAACGATGCGGCCGATGGTTTGGGCATATTGGGCCGTTCGCGGGGCCGCAGCGCCTGCAGCCTTGGTCGCGGCCGGCGGCATGGACGGGTGGAATCGATGGAGGATGATGCGGCCTGCATAGTAGAGACCCCAGATGCAGCCTATGATGTGTGTCCGATACTGCAATGCTGGCCCAAAGGGACTCGTGATCAAGGGCGCTCCGTCCGGGGGCAACGGGGCAAAGGACGGGCCCATGGCCTGTTCAAAGCGCTCGCATGCCGTTGCGATTTCTTGCCACTCGGCCTCCGCCTCTGCAGTGCGAGCGTCTAGATCTGTCCCCTCGGTACTGGTAGGCGAGGGTGCGGATGCGCCGTTGGGCTGTCCCGCAAAGCCGGAGAGCAGTCGCACTGGCTTCGCGGGCAGCATCCCATACATCGGCGGGCTCTTCTCCCTATCCACGCCCGGGGCATGGCTGGACGGGCCGCCGGGGACTGTCCGGGGCGGCGGACCGCCTGGTGAAGGGCCTCCTCGCCGGCCAGAGGGGAACATATTGGGAGGCGGCCGCCATTCTCCGCCGTTTTCTTCCATCACCTTGAGTTTTCGCTTCCGGTCCCTTACGCCAAAGGCGGATATCCGAGCAAGGAGGAGCAGCAGGTGGTCCATGGATCCGTAGATGGCCTGTATCTTTCCAACAGGGGAGCGTGGCGGAGTTTGGGCCCATTTGTCGTACGGTAATCTAAACAGTTAGTTCTCGTTCTCTCTTCGATACACTCAATTGATGAAAAAGATGTATACGTACAGAAGAGGATTGCCACTGATCAGGCTGTGGAATAGGTCTTGCTTGCAGTAATGCCAGCAGAGATCCGTCTTGATCCTGTACTCTTCTATATCCTTGGGAGTCAAACTCTGCTGAGTCTCCGGCGTTGCATCTTCGCCTTGTACCTGACCGGCCACGCCGTCGTAGTTCGCCTCTCTCCCCATAATCGTGCTGACCAGGTCTACGTCCACCTCGTTCTCCATCGGTGCGTAGACGTCATTGTCGAAGAACGTCTCCAGCCGAAAATCATCAGCCCGAAACCAGGATTTCGCGCCCGAGACCGATTTCTGCTTCCTCGCCAGAGCTCTCATCGCACGAATGCGCCTCGTCATACCCACAAAGTCAATCTCCTGTATCAGTTGAGATGCGCCTGCAACGTGGCTACCCCATTTCGAGTGCTCGGAGGCCATGACCTCGAAGAAGCCCAGCAGCAGGGTCGCGGCGAGGGTAGATATTTGTTTTCTCTTATGCGGGAGGCCGACGGCCTTGCTGATTCGTCGCAGGGCAAAGTGATAATGTCTGAAGGCAGCGGAGGACGATTGGCCGGTAGTGTTGGCGAGATGGGCACTGCTCAGGGCTAGTATCGAGTGCAGCAGGCCGTGGTTTTCCAACGCCATGGTGGGCAAGGTATAGCTGAACAGGCTCTGCTGCTCTGTTGGCACGGGGGAAGAAATGAGCGGCGCCATGCCATTTTTGCGCTCGAAGATCGAGATGACAGTGCCAACAGAGACTATGAAGTGGGAGAATAGTTTGGCGACCTCTGGGTCGATAAGGGGGGATGTTAATGGAGACGGACGGTATGTGGCCAATAAATTATCATAATTCATATAAGTCGCGAATGGCGGATTAGATACTGCAAGTGCAGAATGGTACGCCGAGCCACCTTCTACCCCATAGTAAGCAGAAGAAGGAGGAACAGGATACGGATCTTCTAGCTCCCCATCCGTTTCGACATCATAATAGTCATCACTCTCCTCACCAATATCGTGCATCACCACGTTATGCTGTTTCAGGTCATCAGGAAAAAGCAAGGTCTCCTTCGACTCCAACTTGGGCATCACTGTAGAAACATTATCTTGTCGAACATCTGCACGTAAACCTTTAGTCAGTGCTACATTACTATGAATCGGTATGTGCCCATACATTCGGGTGTTGGCGTGACTATCGACGGAGGAGGATGGAATCCCTATGCCGTTAGCTAGATTGCTCACTATTTCGGGTTGGTGGGTGGTGGTAGTGGTGGTGGTAAGGGGAGCGGGCAATCCTACTTGGAGTGAAAGCTGAGCTTGATAGACAGCCGCAGCTTCATAGGGTTGGAGTTGGCTGGTATCCTGCCAGGCGGCGGAATCTTCATAGCCATACTCCTGGTTGGGATAAGGGGCATCGGCAGTCACATAGCTGGCGGAGGTGGTGGAGGTCGTATATTGTTGAGCGGAGGTAGAGGGGACATAGGAGCCATCGCTGTAGGAGACGGACTCCCAAGTGTAGGGTGGCTGGTCCGGACTGATGGCGGAGTGATGATGCGAGGAGGCGTATGGATCGGAGCCAGCTGAATAGGAGTGGTGATGCCTTGAGCCGTCTTCAGGGTGTGCGTGGTGGTAGGTTGGACGGGGAGCGATGGGTAGAAGGGCGGGTCGAGACGAGGAGCTGTCGAGATGTTGCATGGAATGCGCAAACGAGCTGGCCATCATGGGCATGGCGGCCATCCCGCCCATGCCCTGGATCTGGCGGATAGGTCCAAGGTGAGGAATTGGGCCGACAGGATGTCTGAAGACAACTCGCTGTCCGTACCCTTCGCACTCACGCTTGGACTTGATGCAGTTGTTGCATCTCGGTTTTTCTTCGCCGCACTTGATGCGTCGTTTGCGGCAGGCTAGGTCAACGTTAGTATGGGAGAGAGGATGGAAGGCAACTCAACACTCACTCAGACAGCCAGTCTTTGTTCGTTTTCTTGGGCCTTTGGCTTTTTGCGACGAGTCCTTGGAAGGTTTCTCTTCTGCCGACTGTGGAGGGCTCTCCAAGCCTTTTAAGCAGGATTGGTCCATGTCCATGGTAGATGTGATGTGATGTGATGTGATGGTGCTGGTGATGATGATGCTATGCTGAGGATGCTATGCTGGTGATGCTGATGCTGCTGATAGTAATGCTGATGCTGATTTAAAGCAGAGACATGTATAGATAGGTAGATGTGGTGGTGGTATCAATGAATATCCGACAGCGGGGATGCAGAGGTATATATATATATATAACAAGCTTGATGCTAGTGAAGGTGAAGCCTATCTTGGCGGGCCAATGAAGAATCCCATGAAACGCCGCCCAAACAGGGAAGATAAAAAGGAACAGTGAGGCAGAGAGACGAGACGAGAACAAGGCTAGCTGTCAAGCGGTCGTCGAGGTGAAGTTAACGTCTGGAAGATCCCGACCGTCCTGTCGGCCCCGGTAAGATGGTTTCTTCTGCCAACTCTAAGCACGATGGTTAATCTCTCTTGCTTTATAGTTGGTGGGGAGCATTCGGTCCTCCCTCCCTGCTGGGTCGGGCTTATACCGAGGGGACGAATTGTCCGGCGGATACGCAGAGGATTGAGGCAAATCCAGGCAAACCTAGAGGGAATAAGCAACTAGCAACTCTGCAGAGCGTCGAGAGAGTCCGAGAGGAGGAAAAAGCAACGAAGCAGACCCCTTGTTTGGGACGCATAGAGTTAGATATAGCACGCGAGACTTACCATAGATATGACAGCCACGTACGGGCGTATCACATAGTATCGACATAGTATCGACATAGACGTATATTCTGTATCAACATAGGATCATATAGACCGATATAGACATCGTATGTATCGACGAAGCTGGAGAGAAGGCACCATCGAACCTTGCCTCTGCTTTTTTCATTTCATTCCTGACTCTTCTTTGCTAAAATGAATGCAGACTTAGTGTAGATTAAGTTCTGCGGGTTCAACTAGCTGGCGTGAAGATATCAAACTCGACCGCCCCGGTGGTTGGCCCTGGTAATAATCTCACTATACCAGCGTCATGCTAAGGGTCATGCTAAGTTGTTAGCCTGCCTCCTCAGGGTGCTGGCTTGTAATATTACCGGGGCTGCGACATAGTCGTCCTGTCTGTACGGAGGACGGTGATTTTGATCCAGACTGCCGGCCTCCCCCGTCACCAGACTGAGCATATCGAATATACATTCTGACAGCTCGATGAACGTCCCTCCCAGCCGCCGCCACCGCTGCCCTGCCTCTCTGTCTCTGCGTTGTTCTGCGTCTGAGCGATAAGATTGCCATGAGACATCGGTTACCCTTGTTACTTTCACTTTTTCACTTTCACTTTCAGTCGGAGAAAGGGAGACAAGGTTTCCGATCTTGGCCCGGCGCTGGACAGTGACTGGATGGCCTTTTTTTAGTACCAACGTGGCCGAAACGGTTCTCAAAAGGAATCTCTTCAGTCGTCCCACGCTGCCGTAGAGTACTACTTCTTCCTATGGTGATAGTCTTGTCGTCGTAGTCTTGTCGTCATAGCCTTGTCGTTCCTATAGTTATAGACTTGTAGTTGTAGCTGTAGAGTGATATGATAGAGTTGATAGCCGTGGGTGCTCAAGCTTTTGCACGCCAGCACCCAACTCGTCGGGTCCAGATCAGCAGCCTTTCAACCTTCCTGAACCGACTAGTCGCGGTGTATCCCCCTGCGGCCATGGGAGATATGGACATGGACATGGGCTGGGGGATGCCAGCGGACGAAGCCACCGAGGGCCATTGGACGAGCCTTGAGTTTACCCGGTCTGCATCAGGAGGATGTAAACGGCGTCTACCAGCAGGTCCAGACCTCATGTCACTGCCTCCCTCTCTTTCGCCGGCTCCTTTCTTTTCTTTTTTCTGTTTCCTCTTTTCTTCTCTTGCCATGCGCGATATCCTTGCTTTTTTCCCCGTCCATTTTCGTGCCCTTGCTTTTTCTCCCTCTTGCTTCTCTTTGCTTTTCTTTCTCTTTTGTAAATCTGTAGAAGAGCGTCGGCGTCTAGAACTACCTAGTTCTGGCCGGCTCTGCTGTCCACGCCCAGTGGCGAACCCCGTCCCTTATCTTGACTTTTCCTCCTTCATCCCAGTATAAATGGCATCATCACATCAGCTGATGACTTGCATGTCCTCTTTGCTTTCGTCCAGAAATAGGCATGGGGCGCGCAAGGGTAAGACAAGCTAACTTTTCCCACCGCCCAGCTCATGGCTGCCAGGGGGTCGGCCGGCCTCTATTGGATCCTCGCACCCCCCCTGGCTCTGGTTGTTTTTTTTTTTCTTTCAGCGGAGGTCGGAGCAAAAGCCTTACTGGGCGTATGCACAAGTCGTAGCCCTATCTCGATTGGGGAAATTGAGGATGTACAGGTCTCTATGCCTGCCGCAAACCATATAACACTCCCGGCGTTTCGGGATTTGCTGGGATGCATCACTTGCGTCCTCTGGAGAGCCTCACCGTAGACCTGTAGACCTGTATGGAGTGAGTATACGGAGACGGGCTATGAGACTCGAACTAACTCCAACCTTGTGTCTCTCATTCGCCCGTTTATTCTTTTTCCATGCCTCGCCCTCATACATATACGCATGTTGCTTCCACATGTCATGTCCACGCTGCACAAGGGCATGCGGATGCAGGGGACTGCCTTCGTCCACATGGGCAAATCCATTCCTTGCGTAACTTGCCAATACGAGAAGATATCCCCAGTTCTCGCGCACCCGATAGGCCCGTCTCCGTTCTGGATGCTTGCCTGAACTCCCCCCAATGCAGTTATCCATCTTATCCCTACCGTGATCGATGCATGCTCACTACAAGAGGATAAAAAGCAAAGAAAGATGGGGAGATTCCCGCAGAGGGACAAGGATGAGAACACCAGATAGTCTCACTCCGTAGATAGTGGTCTTTCCCCGCCATCTTTCTCCCTCTCTGCGACAGTTTGGAATAAGGGTAGGTGGCTGAATTATCCCAACAAAGCCAAACATCACCGAGTATACGCCGGAACTCTGTCTGTCTTCCGATCAAGGTTATTTGTCTGGTGGGAAAAAGAAAGGGGGGAAAGGGTTCAGCTATTCGCATATATCACATCGATGCGGTGGAACAGTCGCTCGCTGGTTGTTCTCGTCGGTGTCGGACATTTACAGGCGGACGGACACGAAATATCCCAGTTGTGCTCAGGTCAAGTCGCTAGCGACGTAAAAATAGAATTCGGAACAATAGTCGCAGGGTTCCATCCTTGCCTTTCCCTTTGAACACAGATGTGATGAGCATCGTACTGTCGGTGACTGAAGTGGTGATATCGATCACGGTCCATGTGTTTGCCAGGGTCTTCTGCTGACCGCGTACATATATCAAGGGTCTCCTCGTCGTATAAGCGAGGTGTTCGGAGTCCCCGCGCGATGCGCGATCCAAGGACTCGGTGACGATTCTTGACGGCCCGTTCGAACTGCAAAAAGGACCCAGGTCTACTCCAGCTGGAAATAGCCGCATACTGTCCGGTTTTGCTTTTGCGTTTCTCTCGGTTCGCTGGATCTCGGTTCGCTGGATGGGGCTCAAAGCAGTCCATTTACCTATATTAGGTAGCTGTAGGCAACTTCGCCGTCCCAGCAGGCAACTAACGGTCGAGCTATTGGGCGGGAAGGGAGCTTCGTCACCAGCAGCGAGCTTCGACGTGTATAAACCTATGCATGCATGCATGCAGCACAGTGTTTCCATCCCATAGACTATCGAATATATAGTGCTGAAAGGTCGGTCCCGGCCTTTTTTTAGAAAAGCTGATGGGCAAGGCTGAACCCTATTTCCTCGTTCCGTAACATTTAGTTCAATGACATGCACATGGAGGCGAAGCTGCGGCCTGTCATTCGCGCGTATAAAATATATACGTTGGAAAAGGAGGCCAGAGACTTCATCATCACGAGATCGGGGGACGGTGCCAGCGGCCCTCGCCTCAAGACTAGATCTCAATAGACCAGTTTGCAGGTCCTTTTGCCTGTCTGGGTCATGCCTATGCCTTGCATGCTCGCTTCGAGGTCTGTCGTTACGCCTACGCCTATGCCTACAGCAGGCAGACCCAGGCTGGGGCAAAGCACGCTCGCCACATAGGTCTATACAGCCATAGTCTATAGCAAGTCTATAGCAAGTCTATAGCAGCGGCCGACGAGATGGATATATGGCCGTTCGTGTTGTTGCACCGTGATTCTGTAAGTCGTCGAATCAAACTACTCAGTGCATATTCCTTATATGGGATCTGGCAGGGGTAGAGCATTAAAAGCACGTTATGCCAGGATGCGGATGCGTAGCTGACATGGTCTGTCGACCGGGGATGGTGCCTTTACGGCCGTTTTCTATTTTATGTCTGTGTATGAACCGGCGAGTTCTATTTGCGTTGACAATCATATAGTTAGTATAGATGGGCTGCATAGATGAGCCTTGATAAGCTCCCTATTCTTCGCTTAACATATCTGTTGCTGGGGAGGCCATGGTTGCTTGTTTTCTGGCATTGACCAGTAGCTAAAACTAACAGCTCCAGCATCTATAGGCAAAAGAAGGTAATTGACTTTGGATAATTACGTACGGGAGTCGCTTAATATTCTCCTTCTTGGGTCCAATAGTGAGGTAGACATCGATTTATGCAGCCTGCTTGTCTATTAATAGGGGTCGAGGTAGTGTAGTGTCTCCAGCTGCCATCCAAAGGTTGCGCTGAGATCGAACAGATTAAACCACGACAGCTGGCATGAACCACCAAGCTATATCAATGCAACCATAGGTTACCCATGGGGCAGACTGCATGCACAGCATCCAGCTCGTGTCACTGCATAACTTTGTCGATGCACATTCTCGTAGGCTGTCCTGCAGCGATACCCATGATTTACTGCATGGATGGTGCTATCGGGCTGGGGTAGGTGTGTATATCTGAGAGGTCAACGATCAACCGTCCAGCCCGTTGAGTAATCTGCTTTCGAGAGCCCTTGATTGATCAGCTCTTGCTTGGACTGGACTTGGATACGTCGCCCGCTCTAGAGGAACGGCTGGTGCCAACATTCGTAGCAAGGAAACAAATTTAGATCCTGCCTCAGCCCATGTTCCTGGTCGATTCAGCCTGCCGCCCTGCCAGTTGGCCCGTATCACCGTGTCCATGGGCGGAGGAAGCGGATATCAACAAACAAGCAGTCTTGCATCCTCTGATGGAGTATAGGAGAGTCCTCGAGAGCCGGGTAAGCCGGATTGATAGCACCGCTAAACAAGTCGCTGCTATCACGGTTGATAACAGCTCGAGTCTCTTTATCACAGTAGAGCCTTCATTGACATGAAGCCTGGATATAACCCATAGGGTAATAGTTGAAGTCGCGTCTTAATTATATCGTAGAAAGATGCTCTGTTTTATAACTGCAGAACTATGACGTTATCTCAGCGGGGAAGCTTCGATATCTCAACCCCACGTTAGCTTTTTCTCTTGTAAACGACGTATAATAGTATATAGAATAGACGAGATGGTCAATCAGGTTTTAGACGATATATCGCACCGGAGGTATAACCCGCTTACGGGCTCACACGTCCTTGTCTCGCCGCATCGGACAAAAAGACCATGGCAGTAAGCGTATACCCTGAAACGACGATATCAGATACATGGAACTGATTATTGATAGAGGACAAGAAGAAGCGCCGACAAAGTCCTACCTTTCGGCCTACGATGAAAGTTGCTATCTATGTCCCGGAAACAAACGCGCGCAAGGCGATCGAAACCCGCAGTACGACAAGGTCTTTGTGTTTGTCAACGACTACAGTGCCGTCAAGGAGAGCCAGGCAGACTATGAACCCGATGAAAAATGTTGGTTTAAAGCTGATACTCTTATCTTGATGATTACTGCATTGATTCAGTGTATAGAGTCAGGCTAACACATCGAAAGCGTCCCTATCTGCACGATTCCTCCAAGCTCAACCGGTCAAGGGCAGATGCTATGTCTTGACCTTTTCCGCCAAACACAACCTTACGCTTGCAGACCTCTCGCCGCAAGAGATTGTCCCTATAATCAATGTCTGGGCCGACATATACGCGCTGCACGTCTCGCCAAAATCGAGCCTATGTACGGCGTATCCCGCGACTAGCGTTCCCGAGAACTCTCCAGCTCGGCAAATATCGAACCCAATGGAACAATATCGCTATATGCAAATATTCGAGAACAAGGGGGCAACGATGGGGTGTTCGAATCCCCATCCACACGGCCAAATTTGGACAACAAGCTCCTTGCCTGAAGAGCCGTCAAAGGAGCTTTCGCAGATGATGAAATACTGCAAGGATCATAATGGTAGTCATATGCTCGAAGACTATGCTACCTTGGAGCTGGAAAAGAAGGAGAGAATCGTGTTTGAAAACGACACTTTCCTAGTCCTGTGTCCCTGGTGGGCTGTCTGGCCGTTTGAGACGATGATAACTAGCAAACGGCACAAAAGAGCACTGGTGGACCTGACACAGGAAGAGAAGGAGGACCTGGCTGGGGCAATGGCAGAATTAACTCGTCGATATGATAACCTCTTCCAAACCAATTTCCCATATAGCATGGGCATTCACCAGGCCCCCCTAGACGGATCAGACGAAGAGATGGCATGCTCATACCTCCACCTCCATTTCTACCCGCCGCTATTGAGGAGCGCTACCGTGAAGAAGTTCTTAGTTGGGTGAGCATATTAGTGCCGTCATTTTGCTTTCGATCCCAAGCTAACTTTCCTTTCTTTAGGTATGAGCTGCTCGCAGAACCACAGCGTGACATAACTCCGGAGCAGGCTGCAGCAAGGCTAAGGAGCTGCGGAGGAGAGCTATATAGAAAGCAGCTGTAGGGGTTTTCCAACTCTTGGGCTATGGTAGACGCAAATAGAGCGGTTTCATGTCCAATTGAGCCGTATATAGTCATAATTTGTGTAGGAATGCATTTTATATTCCAAATATCTGGCGTCCCAAGCCCAGGTTAGATACAGTCAACACATGGGCAACATCATATGCCATTCCATCATACCATTTTGTATTCAAACGCCCCGACACCCGTTATATATTCAGACACCAGCCCTACAGGCCCAGATACCAGCTTCTCTGAGTGACCATCCACGTCAAACTGCAGCTAGCCACGACCAGAGGACTGATAAATCTCCCCTGGGCCTTCGCGGAGCTGAATATCAACCACTCGCTGGCAAAGTGCGCCAGTGCAATTCCGTATGTCCATATAGCGAGATCGTATATTTGTGGGTTGGACACGTAGTAGGCAGCGTACATGCGAATGACAGAGGAGAGGAAAGTCCAGGTCCCGAATTTGCGAGAGGAGAGAGGCGTCATCGGGGTTTCAGAGTAGAGCTGACCGGTATAAGCAGGGCTGGCGAATGCCTGGAATGTGTTTAGAGAGGAAACGACCGAAACCTGTATACATCATAGTACATATTAGCTTGTATTCTTTGACTGCGACCTAGATTAAGGTAGAAGGGGACAGTACAAAGAGGAGCCATTTGGGGAGCAGTCCCTCATGCTGAGGCAGATAGGAGATAATTGCGTCCATGGTATCTAGAGGTCCAAGGTGATCAAGAGGCCGGCGATACTGATCTCAGCTCTTCTGTGAATATTCTCTGATGAAGCGAGGATAAATAAATAAAGGGGTTGCTGGTTGAGCTTTTGGGCGTGGCCTTGGCAAACAAATATTTACGAACTTCCAAGTCAACAGAAGCTGTATACCCTGATAACAACCCACCTTGGAGCAGCAGTGGAGAGCATAACGACAAGCAAGATGAATTCACTCTGTGAGGCCGTCCATCAGTTCCGCGTCGAACCACCGGCCGGATGGGCGTCAATTGGGACCACGTTCGTTGCTGCTGTTGGGGGTCTGTTCCTCGCCTCGAAGGTGTTCAGCGTCGTTCGAGCTCTCTTCAGCATCTTCCTTCTTCCAGGAATACCGGTACGAGACCCTCTATGCTATATTATACTGACCTCTGCAGAGCTGTGTTAAACCGCCGTTACTTTATTTGCTAACAATATCCCCGTTTCTGCGTTGACAGTTGCGCTCCTTCGGTCCCAAGGGAAGCTGGGCCCTCGTCACTGGCGCATCTGATGGAATTGGAAAGGAATACGCTCACCAGCTCGCACGCGCCGGTTTTAATATCTTCCTCGTCTCGCGATCGGCTGACAAGCTCGCTGCCGTGGCTGGAGATATCTGTGAGAAGAATGCTACTGTTCAAACCAAGACCTTTGCCATGGACTTCTCTCATAACGACGATGACGATTATGAGAAGTTAAAGAAGATGGTCAAGGGACTAGATATCTCCGTTCTCATCAACAACGTCGGACTCAGCCATGCCATTCCTGTCCCATTCGTCCTTACCGATGCGGAAGAAATGGAGGATATCATCACCATCAACTGTCTCGGTACTCTTCGTGTTACCCAGATCGTGGCACCCGGCATGATGGAGCGAAAGCGTGGATTGATTCTGACCATGGGATCGTTCGGTGGCCTTTTCCCCACCCCTCTCCTAGCGACATACTCTGGAAGCAAGGCGTTCTTGCAGCAATGGTCGAGTGCGTTGGGATCTGAATTGGAACCCTATGGAATTACTGTTCAACTCACGCAAAGCTATCTCGTCACCTCCGCTATGTCTAAGATCAGGAAGTCCAGCATGACCATCCCAAATCCAAGAGACTTCGTCCGCGCTACTCTCAGCCATATTGGACGCAGCGGCGGGATGTTCTCTTATGCCTACACCTCCGCGCCATACTGGAGTCACGGTTTGATGGCATGGAGCATAGTCACCTTCCTTGGGCCGTTGAGTAAGATTGTGATAGGATTCAACAAGACAATGCATGAGTCCATTCGCAAGCGTGCCCTTCGAAAGATGGAGAGGGAAGCCGGGAAGAAAGCGTTGTGATTTCGCACTATCTCCTCGCCGTCTGGCCCCTCACTGTGCTGAAGGCTTGATTGCTCTATGGTGACCTTCTACACTCAGCGTTCCTGTCGTTAATTAGCCTATACTGCTATCGTTCTTAGCTGGTATGCCACAGATGGACGCGGTTCAGAATTCGAGGCATGAATTGATGTTTTGACGAGAATCGACTATTACTATTGTTATGGTAGGAGAGACACATGTCTAGAAAAACGCAAGCCAAAATAATAAATCCTAATAATAAATAATTGCCAACAAAGCGACCCATGCGAGGCCAGTATAGTGCCGAATGCTCAAAAGTAAAACCGTCAGGGTAATCTTCATATGTAAGTAGTCGTTGGGTGAACAGAGGTGGCAACGACGATACTTATCTGGCGATCAATGTCTCTGGTGTGAGCATATCGTTCCCATATAACCAACAGTTATTTGCTCCATAGTAATATAAAAAAGAATTATACCAAGCACGAATAGAATTTCAGCTCGGGATGACATCTCGATTTGGGATGCATGTCCACTTCGGTTAGAAGGATGCGCCTTACAGCTATGCATGAAATCTGTTTTGCCTTGGGGATATAAGGGTATTGATTTTTAGTCGCAAAAATAGGAGCCGGCCGCTTTCCCCGAGCTGCATGTCTCTGGCGCCGGGGTGTGCATATGCAGCCATGACCATATGTAGGGAATCCCAGTGGAAGTCGGCTGTATCAGCTAGGTTGGCCATGTTTGCAGCTGCTATTACACAGCGTGTGCAAACAGAGATATGTAACCAGGCACAAACATGGGATAGGGAGGACGGCAACGCACTTCGATCCTGTTGTCGCATTCGTTTAGTATTTTGATCCTTGCTGCATATATCATGCATCGATCTTCATCTGATTGGTGAGGTGCATAACCTTCCAGGGGATATATAATATTTCAGAAAAACGCAGACACGTCCAAGGTTGGGTATTTGTTGGTTGATATAGTTCCGGTTAGGAGATCTCCATGGATCCATTGGCTTCATTGGGCTAGCAAGGACTCCGTACTCCGTATGTTGGACATCTTTATCGTTTTCACCGTTCGCTGGAGGCAGAGAGAGTACCGTCACCCTCCCACATCACATATCCCAAATGTTGGCTGTTGGTGTTAGCGTAAGATATAAGGGGCCTCGCTTCATTGGCCATTGCGCATGTTCCATAACAACCGATTCTCTGCATAATCATGGCGCATAATCCTCCCTTTTTTTCAGGAGTGCATGTTACACTGTATGCAAGATCCACCTGCCCTTGCGACCAATGTCGTAACATGAGACGAACCTAGACGAGAATTTTCTTGCTGAGAGGCCGAAGTCTTTGCCAGGATGGCAGCTGGATTGAATAAATTGTATCAAGAGGTAGGTTTCTGGTTTGTGTGTGAGCAGCCAGCCTCCTTTCGAATTGGATGCGCCTGGATGGCTTGTAGTGTTGGTAGTTACCCGCCCCCATGCCTTTTGAATATAATATGTATATTTTAAGCTTGTGCTTGCTTGATATTGCTGAACCCTGCGGATATGTAGTATATGTAATATACATTTTTACCAGCATGCACCAGATACGGCAGTGAAGAGAAGGATCATCCCCACGACCAAGATCATGCTCTGCGCCAGCTCCCGCGTTAGCTTGCTTTGAATATAGTTTGTCGGCCAGGAGCAATAGCCGTCAGTAATGGCGTGGCGTATGTAACTATTGCTTATATTTCCTGAATTAGAGTAAACATGCGATTTATGATCTGGCCATGACAGGTTACTTGGTAGATGCGAATGTATACCATACAGGCCAGCACGCAACCCGGTGGCTGTAACGGACATAGAATGCAGCCTCCCGGACCCCTAGATAACGGAGAGAGGGACTGTAGCCTGAGTGACCCAAGTCCATGTCACTGGGAAATTCGAGATATGGCCGCTAGATTTGATTGAGTTTTGAATCGCGGAGAATGCTGGGGGGGTATTTGGAAGAACTCACTATTCCTAGCCGCCCTTGCTTGAGATACGTGGAACGTTATAATGGGTTCATTCCGGTTCCACTTCGTCATCATTCCTCACCTTTTGCTAGGATATTTTCAGCCATACGTCAACCCAGACGGGCCAACCCAGGTAGCTCAGCCTACGGCATAATTTAGCCATTCGTACTTATATCCAGCAACACCCTTGTAATGCCTATAACCGTGCAAATGGCTGCAGAACTGGGAGGAGTAGATTGACCGTGGGAATAATGACTTGCACACCCCCACGAGTAGGTCCCTTTTTTGCATCGATTCCGTAGGCAGGTGACCTAACGTTTCACCGCTATATGGGTGATAATCTGAACCTTCCCACAAGCGGGGAATAAGAGGAATTGTTCACGGCGGCCTCCGCAGTGGATATCCACGTTCATACAAAGATCAATGGCCCTAGCCTCAATTCCGCCAGTAGTCCGATGACTTGCATTCTCACTTGCATTCTCGGTTCCCAACCAAAAGATAAATTTTTTTCCATTGCGCATAAAATTGGAGGGGTTTGCGGTCCTGGCGTATTGAAGTCTTGTCTGCAAGAAATAAATTTATCCAGGGGCTGCTGTAAACGGTCTTAGGGTGCAGAACGAGTGACCGGGTCTACCTGGGGTATTGGGCATGCCCACGACTCAGGCTGAGCAAGGATTTGGTATCGTGGACGCCAGTCAGCAGGACGGTGATTCGATGTCCCATTAACTACGCCCTCTCGTGACATGCTGGAAAAAGGTGAGGGTGCCATATTGACCGGCAGTGCGTTACTCCCAAAGCTCGAACCCCCGTCTTTGATTTCCAACGGTAAATGGCCGCCCGGGCCTCCCCTGGACGAACTATCGGGCTGATATTTCAGAGACAGCCTGTCGAATAAACCCTCGCACTGGTTCACCATCAAAGAATCCCACATCTTCTCAGTAAACATCTGAACAGTTCACGCCGTCAAAATGAAGTAGTGTTGCCCTCTAGTTCCCTTATTCATAGCCTGGTATTAGTGACTAACGGCCAGGCCTCATAGTGACCCTCATTTCGGTACCACAGCCCTGGATAATGCGCATTCAGAGATCATCACCTTCCAGGGGCGTGACTATCAGAAATATGCACTCGACAATCAAATATATTTCGTTCCTATCGATGATGTGTGTGGTTCCTCTCCTCGACAATGAAAACCAGCACTATCTTGCTCATCCCTCATATCTAGGAAGAGATCGAAAGGCTGGAGCTTCAGCAGCAGGTTTTCAACAGGGTCTTCGACTATAGGATTATATTCCCACCGGTTCAGCAGCTGAGGGAAGTCTTAGATTGCGGTTATGGTTCAGGGGCCTGGGCAGTAGAGGTCGCTGAGCAGTATCCAAACTGTGCAGTATGTCGCACTAGCATACATGCTGTGGAAGAATTATCTCTAATTCACGCAAAACACAAAAGGTTATAGGAATCGACGTTTCTCCGCATATGAAGCCAGACGATACGCCGCATAACCTGTGGTTCCAGGTAAATGACCTTTGCTCATCCTGAGGGAATTTAAATGTCAATTAACATCGTGTGTTAATTGAGGGACGGCTAGGTTGACGACTTAAACCGCACGTTTACCTTCCGTTCAAATCAATTCGACCTTATTCACTCGCGGCTAGTTGCCTCTGGCCTTAACAAGGAAAGATGGCCACGATATCTCCGAGACATTGCTAGGTGAGTCGAACAGCGTCTCTTGGATCGCTGAAATTTGGTATAGGGGTAATCGCCGGCATTTGCCTCAAGGTAACGCCGGTAGATACCTTGTTTTTTGCGCATTATATATGGATGGTCTCTGACCAGGCCATGATATCATCAGGTGTTTAAAGCGCGGTGGTTGGGCACAAATGGTAGAAGTATACTTCAACGTCCAGTCGGACAGCGGGGCTCTGACTGAAAACCATGCTCTACGGCGATGGAGCACGAACTATATTGCCGCTCTAGATGATGTCAAAGACCTTCGAGCTGGAATGAAGCTGGCCAACCTCATGTCCTCGGCTGGCTTGGTTGATATCGAATCGAAGATGATACCCCTGCCATTATCCGGATGGTCAACGGGTAAGACCCACATATCGCGGCAGCCCTCGTAACTAGTTGATGCATCCCGCTAATCAGAGGCTAGATCCAAGGATGAGAGCTATCGGAGAGGCGAACAGAGAAAATTGTCACTTACTCCTCGAATCTCTTGGGCTATATCCGTTGATGCACCGACTTGGTATGTCTGAGGCTGACTTTCAGGAGATTTTGGCCGGTGCTAGACAGGAGGTAGATGATCCATTGATCAAAGCGTATATCCCCCTGTGAGTGAGACCCCTTGACTTGTTGAAATAGCCGAATCTGACTTGATAGATATGTTTGCATCGGACGGAAGCCTTGACCTCTATTTCAGGGGACGGCAGGCAGACTTCCGCTCCTCCCACTTTTTAGCTTTGCCAATCCTGTAAATACCTTATGTCGAAAGCCGAAATCAGTTTAAGAAAGAAAAAATAAACAGACCCTTACCTATTCTCACCAGTTGTTAGAAACCGTCTATTATTGAAAGGTCGTTCTTAGACTCGGATTCGGGATCGTGCTCGCTCGCCTGCTTCAAGTATTTGTTTACTTGAATGGATACATTAGGAAGTCGACAGGAGTCAATGACCGTTTATTCCGGGTGTTTGATTATTAGAACGACCAACAGTTCGACCACGAGAGCTGAGATATTGTCTTGTTTGACCGGTTGGACAAGATCGTGCAAGGTAGATGAGGGTTGCTGAATCGTCGTGGTAGGCTAGGCGGGGGTACGTCGAAACCTCTTATGCGGTAGGATAGACCGTTCTATCCTAAAGAAAGGGAAGACGACGACATAACTCCAAGCTGGACAGCCTCTGACTGGAGTTTAGCATCAACGACGGGTGAAAGAGAAGGCCTATATAAGTAGCCGAGGAGGTCGAGCTAGCTATAGCACCGTCGTCCTGATGAAGGCGAGGAATGAACATCGCCGTTCGAATCGAGTACCCTTCGTGACCTTCAGAGTCTCACATCAAAGATTTGGAATCCAGGAGACGAAGGATGTTGGTGGCGGTGATTCCGGCTGGATCTTCAGGCCAGATAGCAGAGATGGAAGTGGCCACGAACAAAGGAGCTGAACTGGGGATTGTCAGCCGGGAATACAGACCGTCGGATATCGAGACAGGCCCCGACAGAAGAACTGAGCAGACGACCGAGGACGAACAGAGCTGATCGAGGGACTCTGGAGGTTCATGCGGATGGCCACCGGGACGTACCTGAAGCGCCTCCCAAGGTCCTGGCACGTATTATACTTTGTACGGTGTACCTAATCGACGCTACCAGGTACAAGCTGCATTTCGGCATTGAGGATTGTGCATATAGACTACTCGTTATCAAACTGATACATGGTAGATGGAAGCCAGGGATGTTTCTTTCCAAGAGATTATAGCCTTTCGAGCCCCTTTACCGCCAGTCTCATCTGCGAAAATGGGCCGCAGAGTAGCCCGTTTGTCCCAACACCCCCCTGAACCAGAACATACACCCGTAGGCCGGCCTCTGGTTCGTATCCTATCCAGGTGACTCCTTCACGTCCTTCTAAACTAACCTATAAATATGGATATCTAACCATGAAAAAATGCTTTTGAGACTTGGGGTGCAACTCAGTGTCCTTGACTAGAGTTCGCAGCCAACCTAATCAGTGGCGGCAAAACCTTCCCACAAACTCAGGGTAGACTCGAATATCATATACGGAGTGGGCTTCGGGTTCAGGAGGCGTCGAAACCATTGTTTTATATCGTCCTGGGATGGCTGGATCCCAACACCTTGCACTTCAGCCACGGCCAACTATATACATATTCTGCCGTCAAAAGGGCGTCCCCATTTATCTTTCTCTGCGCAGTGGGCCAGGAAACGCTATGGTCAGGTGTGGATCGCCGCCCAAAAAAAAACCCACCCGCCATGGAGAAGTATAAAGCGCCCCCCCAGCCAGCACCATGAGCCCTGGTAGAGCTAAGTGGCCGAAGGAGAAGGGGTTTCTTACTCTCTGCCACGAACTGAAGCTGTCTCCCATGTAAAGATAATACATCCCGGCGCCAAAGAAAAGTCAAGCCGAGGTCTGGATAGCGCTTGGCCCAAACGCGGTCGCTTAAAATAGCTGGGCCACGCTAGTTTCAGCTTACGGTTAGCGCGGGAAGCTCCCTCTTTCTTGGCACTTTTGACACGTGACAGGGATATAACATACACATAGTCACGTGGTATCTCGGCAGACCTTCCCTTCTTTTTAAGGTACACGCTTAGCGCTCGGCTCGCTTGCCCGATGCGGCCGTCCTTATGCATTTTTCGGTTCTTGCAGCTTTTTTCGTCGATAGCAAGAGAGCTTTTGGTGAAGACGACCAGAGGAGCGCGCGATAAGGAAAGATGCCGTCGACGTATAAAAGGGATAAGCCCTGGGACACAGATGACATTGATAAGTGGAAGGTTTGTTGTGCCCGCCATCCTCCTGCATGCGACTCTAGCTTAACCGTTATTTTTTTTTTCCTTGGATAGATTGATGAGTTCAAGCCTTCCGATAACGTAGGCGGGACTTTTACAGAAGAATCCTCCTTCGTCAGCCTGTTTCCTAAATACCGAGAGGTTTACCTAAGGGAGGTATGGCCGTTAGTAACCAAGGCGCTCGAGAAGAGTGGCATTGCATGTACACTGGATTTGGTGGAGGGTAGCATGACTGTCAAGACTACCCGAAAGACATTCGACCCTGCTGCTATCCTGAAAGCGAGAGATCTGATTAAGCTGCTTGCCAGAAGTGTACCGGCGCCACAGGTGAGCATGGCTGAGCTCCTTCCAAGGATATATATATACTAATATTGTTGTATAGGCATTGAAGATCCTCGAGGATGACGTCGCGTGCGATATTATCAAGATTCGTAACCTGGTTCGAAATAAAGAGCGATTCGTTAAGCGACGACAGCGCATCCTTGGACCATCTGGCTCGACGTTAAAGGCCCTCGAATTGCTTACAAGTACCTACCTGCTCGTTCAAGGAAATACGGTTGCTGCCATGGGTCCGTTCAAAGGATTGAAAGAAGTCCGCCGAATCGTCGAGGACTGCATGAACAATATCCATCCAATCTATCATATTAAAGAATTAATGATTAAACGAGAGCTCGCCAAGGATCCTCAGCTCGCAGAGGAGTCGTGGGATAGATTCCTTCCACAGCTGAAGAAACAGACGCTTAGCAAGAGACGGAAACCATTCAAGGTTACAGATAAAGCGAAGAAGGTCTACACGCCGTTCCCGCCTGCTCAGGAGAGGAGTAAGGTTGATCTGCAGATCGAGAGTGGTGAATATTTCCTTAGCAAGCAGGCTAAAGAACGGGCTCGGAAGGAGGATGTCATGGAGCAGCAGAGGGAGAAGAGAGCGGAGAAAATGAAAGAACAGGAGAAAGACTTTATCCCGCCAAAGGAAGATACGGGGGAAAAGAAAAAGAAGAAGCGGAAGCGGCTAGAGGATGAGGGGGAAGATACGCGGAATGGAGAAGAGGCTGAGAAGAAAGTCAAGCACAAAAAGAGCTCTAAAAAGGAAAAGGCATGATTTGAAAGTGACATTGAAGGGGTTTTCTTCCCTCTTTATCGTTTCTCATCGGGGTCGGGCGTTTATTGTGTATTTTACGGTATAAACTTCTTTGATATCCTGTGGTTTAGCGGCTTAGTCTATCGCGAATTATCAATAATTCAATCGGTGCCTCATGGTCCCTCCTCTCCCCCGCAGGACGGCTGTGAATCATGATAGCAATCCCCCACCCTGCCAATAATATCGGAGGCGAGGATATATTACCTCCCGTGGGCGTGATTGGTTTAGGGGCAGAATGGTTTTCTCCCTATCTTGCCCCTTTCCAGCTTGATCGAGCCACGTTTGCCCATAATACCCCAGTTTCAGCCGGGACTGAAAGCTAATCATCAGCTAACTGATTGTTGGGTGTGCGCGTCTCGCTGTATTCGACTGACAGACTTATATGTAGCCCGTAATTCTTTTTCTTGAAGCAACCAGCGGCCTCGACACGGCTCTTGATATACTGAAAGGAATTATACGTATGTCGTAAGATATATTATCATTCCTCCTTCCCAATTGCGCTCAATGAGTGTGCTAGTTTCAATAACACTACACTTTCTGTGGCAGCAAAATAGTTAAGACTGATGCAAAGGTTAGTTTATATCTCCTAGGTGAGCGGGAATGCGGCTATGATCCTTACCTATCCATTAGAATCCTCAAGTGTCGGCTGAAGTGATCCTCGTATCGTTTGAGAGTGTCTTCAAGCTTGGCAAGTCTGAGAGGATCGTAGCTCTTCGAGGAATCCATAGGGCCAGACAAATCTGGGTCCGCCGATGCGAGACTGCGAGACAACGACGACGCAGACCAGGATGCAAACATCGTACAGCATGTCATAAGTTTAGAGTGGATCTAAGACAACAGTGGGTTAGTGTTTAGGTCCTGTATAGTGGAAGCTATGATATTACCTTCAAGAGTTTTCCCTGTGTGAGCATACACTCCTTAAGACAGGTGTCGAGAAAATCGACGTGGTCTTGCATTAATTCATCCACAGTCCTGTTGACTTGCTTCGTTCCATTTACTGTCACTTCCGTCGCCTCTGTGCCATCACCATTTACTCTGTTCATTAATATCTGCCAGTTGGGCTCCATGACCTCTGCAGTACAAAAGTAAAGTAGCTGTTGAACAAAAACGAGCATCTTAGCGCGAAGAGTCCATGCCCTTCTTTTCCAAAGCTCGACTTTCCGCTCAGATGATCTGTGTTTCCAGCTGGTAGACTTACTGTGGTCTTGCCACGAGTTAACGAGTAGCGTCTCGAGATGGCGTAAGGATAAAAGGTGTCGGAACACCAGCTGATAGCGGAGGACTGTTTTGCGGCTGATCACAAGCGAGAGCGGAAACGGTACTAGGTAATCAAGCTCGAGGGCATCGAATCCAATAATATCTTTATCGTTCTCAGAAGTCTGAGGCGCAGGAGTTTGATATTTTTCCACGCCCCCGTCAGGGTTATCCTGGTCAATTCCGGAAACACTCACAACACGCATCAGCCATTTTGTCAGCCCCATTTGATTCATTCTAACCTTCACGTCTTCCTTGAAGGGGTCCTGAGCGGCAATGCTGCCAGGTTGTCGCAACACTATATCAAGAAGAGATTGGAGCTTCCCTTCGTTGACATGTTTGGCTGGCTTCCGAAGTTCGGAGGTACCAAGTTCAAGGAAGTATGAAAAGAAATCGGAGCGGTCAAGGAAGAAGTAATGTTTTAACGAGCGGAATCGGGTGGTAAGAGAATTCTTGGTTAATAGAAGGTTCAAAAGGGATGCATTTGCGTGCGCATACGCTCCATTTATGTTGTCGAGGAAACGAGGATCATCAAACGTTTTGGGAACGTCTTTCACCTCCTTGCTAATGTCAACACCTCCGCACTCTCTGACAACGTTTAGGTATTTGCCTGCCAATAGGACCTTGTCTCTAACGGCATCCAGCTGTGGAGGGACCTCGTTATCACGAATTGTGTATCGTTTTTCCCAGTACTCGTCGGTATAGTCTTCCTCAAGCTTATCACGTTTGATACCCTTTTGCTCCTTGATAAGAAACTCGGCGTGCGGATCTCTAATCCCACCGTGGTGTAGCCACTCATTCAACATGGTCATATAAGGTCGACTGGCCTCCCGTAGCAAGGTTTGCAGCAGTACTCCCGTTGCGGGATCACCTGAAAATGTTGCGAGACGTTGGCTGATAAGGCCCAGCACATTTCCACCCTTGCAGAGCTTCTTGCTAGACATACTCCCAGGAGCCAATTCCCCTCCCTCTCGTAATTGTTCTAGGATATTATCAACATCATCGAAATCGTCGATTGACTCATCCGGATCTTGCGCCAATAGCGAGTTTTTCTTTAAAAGTTCCTGTCCTAGGGAATAAAGCTGGGCTAGCGTCTGGCTCGTAGGCATCGTATGGAGGTGCATGACGTGTAGTGTAAAATTCGGGTTGTTGATATACTGGGTCTCCAATTGGGCAACCATAATCAGATAATCCTTTAGAAGCTTCCGTATTGCTGCACATAGAGCATGGTTGACTGCGCCAAGTTCCGATCTGCTCTGCACTTCTACAAATGCTTCCATTGCGCTGTAGTGTGTAGCCATTTTTAACATAGACATCGTCAGGTCCCTTAAGCTTGGATCTAGACCCGGCATGATCTGAAAAGAGGGCCCCACTAGACGGTCTGTTTCTACAGAAGGGTTATATGTATTTGCGTAGTGTATATACTGGCCCTCGTACCCCATAAACACAAATAGTAGGTCTTGTAGAATTGCGGCTTCTTGGCCGTCTAGGGACATATCTCGCAGAGATCCGGGGCGTAACGACTGCGGTACCTCTGAAAATAGTGGCGGAACGGAAACCCGGCAGGCAAGGGGCGCGGCGGAGTGAGGAACAAGTGACACTGTTGGGTTCCATGGTACTATTTGATATGTTAGTACTTTAAGTAGTTTTTTGGGCGCAATGAACAATTGACCTTCAACTTGAGGCTTATCTGACGCCATTGCTACCGAACCGCTTCTGTGATGGTCCTTCTTCATGCGAGACTTATCCCAGTCTCTCGGACTACCAGGCGTAACGTTCTCCTTGCCTGGTCGTTTGGTCTGGATCTTCTCCCTGGTAATCACATTCGTCCGCTCTGAGCGCACCTCACTCGTCGTGATATGGCTCTTATTTATCGGCTTTGCGGCAGGCCGTCCCTCGGCCATCGGAGTAGTCTCTCGCGAGAAGGGCGACTCGTGTCTGGAAGCTGTCCTCCCATGGACGCGGGCGGAGGAGGGGACCCCTGGCCTGCCGTTTACGGTGTTGTAGCTCGCTGCGCGCTCATGTGCCGCCCTGGACTTCGCGGTAGAAGGGGAATTCATAATCATAAATCATTTAAAAGCGTTAAACCCGGCGTGAAACCTGTCTTTGTCCCTTCGTTTTCCCCGGACTTGATAGCTATCTAGGGCAGATCGCAAGTGTGATAGAACCGCGTCCGGCGTGATGATTACGCAGCTCCCCTTTGGGTTTAGCGTGTTCTGCCCAGGCACTTGTCTGTTTGCGTGGACCAAAGAGGGAGCTTCCACCGCCAGGACAGCTTTCGACCAGGACTCCATAAAGCTGCTTCAGGGACGACGATACAGCATCCTCCGACACATATACGAGCTATCATAGGTATCTGCTGAAAAACGCACCCTCTCCTTCACTATTTCAACATGTTCATCGCCCGGTCCGAGTATGGTAAGTACCTCTGCATAGTCCCTCCAACATGGCGCCTATACTGACTGCTCTCTAGATCGTGGAATCAAGTAAGCATATACTGCCCCCCTATGGTGGTGTATTGAGTCGCAGAGTTGCTTATACAGTTGCCCTACAGCACCTTCTCCCCGGAGGGCCGTCTTTTCCAAGTAGAGTACTCCCTCGAAGCTATAAAGTTGGGCTCCACTGCTATCGGAGTAAGTGATATTCTCTATTTTTTGTTAATGAAGCAGCCTCGGAGGATCTCTCTAACGTATATTGCTTTTCGCCATGTAGGTTGCCACTTCCGAGGGTGTTGTCCTCGGTGTCGAGAAGCGAGTTACCTCCACCCTGCTTGAAACGTCGTCAGTCGAGAAGATCGTTGAGATAGATCAACACATAGGATGTGCAATGTCTGGTCTGCAGGCTGATGCCAGATCAATGGTGGAACACGCACGAGTGGAGACCCAGAATCATCGATTCCATTATTCAGAGCCTCTTAGAGTCGAAAGCTGTACCCAGGCGATATGTGATCTTGCTCTACGGTTCGGAGAGGGAGCTGATGGCGAGGAGAGCGTGATGAGTAGACCATTCGGAGTAGCGTTGTTGATTGCAGGACACGATGAGGATGGCCCGCAACTGTACAGTTCCCTCTTTATCCGACTACGGGACATACACTTTCAGTTGCTGACGGAATTCTAATGCTATAGGTACCATGCGGAACCATCTGGAACATTTTATCGCTACGATGCGAAGGCTATAGGATCTGGAAGCGAGGGTGCACAGGCTGAACTACAAAATGAATATCACCGGTCTTTGACGCTGGCTGAAGCCGAGACTCTAGTTCTCAAGACCCTGAAACAAGTGATGGAGGAGAAGCTCGACGAGAAGAACGTTCAGCTGGCCAGCGTCACGAAAGAGAAAGGTTTCCAGATCTATAGCGACGAGGACATGGGCCGAGTTGTATCTACATTAGGAGGAAATTAGCGTGGAGTTAGGAGTTAAATCACTCTGGGCTGAATCCTGCCCATAGCAAGAACGCTTCATAGACTTAATTGGAAGACCTTGTCGGTTATCCAAATTTCGAAGTTGCCTAGTAACTAGCTGTAAGCAAACTGAATACGGTGATGACCGCTATGAAGCTAATTGCATTTGAGAGTCCTGGATATCAAGAATCTATATATCTATCTCAGCTTATAAACACACGGCTTCAGCACCTTGCTTTCTTGTTCAGGAGTTAGCCCCGTATCCTCGGGTACAGAACCCCATTTCTTAAATGCCTTCTTCGGTTCAATCGGGCCATTCGCATTTGCCCACTTCCCCTTCTTCGGCACTCCATGCTTCATAAATTCCATCTTCACAAACATCTTGTTCGACTTATCAACAGTTTCCTGCTTCAAAACGAACCCACGGGAAGAAAAGACTTCCACAAAAGCCGAGATGTCCGTTTGATCATCATCCATTCCTTTATGTTGATCTTCAGCGAATATCTCCTCCCCAATATCTTCCTCTCCATCTTCGCCTTTCTTCTTCTTCCCTTTGTCTTTCTTGACTTGACCAATTGAACCTCTTGCGGATTTATGTTTAGTTGCTTTCCCAAACCGACTTTTGACCTCACTGACCCAGCATTCGCCTTTACCGTCACTTCTGAGTACACGCCACGCCTCCTCGACGAACGAGACCCAGTTAGTCCCCATAAGGCTGAGACAAAAGATGGTAATGTCTACTTTCCCGTCTTCAAGCGGTAAATTGGCAATATCAGCCTTAGTAATCACGGAGTCTGGGGCGTGTAGATCAAAACTATGTATCTTAAGTTTCAATTGCTTCTTCGAGGCAGCAAGAGCGCGGGCGAATTGTGCATCACCGCACCCCATATCGGCGATGGTGCAAAGTCCCTGAAGTCTTCTTGGAAGTGGTTGGAGGCTTGAGCTGCTCGGGGCTGGCTTCTTTCCCTGTCCCCTATGTTGAGGTCGGACGGCTCCTCGAGTTTGAACGGATTCAATGTATCCATCAACTGGATTGGATGGCCATGATTCTTTAACCTGGCGCGAGAAGCCAGCATGGTACTCTGCGAACATTTCAGGGTTGCTTGTAAACAACTCCATTGCCTCCGTAGAAGGAGTTGTGTATAACGTCTCATTGAGATGACGAAATCTAGCAGACAATAGCTTTTGTCGCATTGATTGCTGAAGTGGTGTTAAATTTGAATTCGCTGGAGGTGGAGGTGGGAGGGACGGAGTAGTATTGTCGGCCGTCACCACAGGCTCACGAGCTCCTAGAGGTGTCATATTGCTGCCAGTCGTTTGATCTTTCTTGGAGAGCTTCTCTGCCTTTCCCTTTTTAGCCTTTTTATTGGCCTTTGGTGCTGGCTTATGTGATTCGGTATTTCCCTTCGCATTCGATTCCTTCCCGTCTGCCCGCTCACGTTGAGCTTCTACCTTTTCTGGTCGTGCTTTCTTCTGTTTTGGCGCCTCCCCTTCAATGTATCTTTTCCACATCTCATTCACGTTTGATTTTGTGACCTTTCCGCCATCAGTATCCGCTCCACGCTCTCTCTTCCGCTTCTTATATGAGCCTCCAATTTCTTGGGTCTTGGGTGTAGACACATCTTTTGCTGTGGGCGTCTCTTTCTGGAGCTTTAGCTCAGAAGACGAGACGGACCACCCTGGTACTGCGAACATGGCTGCTTCCAAATCAGTCGTTATTCCACGCCCGTGGTATATTTTTCGATAAATTGTTCATGATGCAAAAAAACTTCCGAGTAAGCTTTCCAAATAAGGTTCAAGTTACACACCAACGCTGACGTAATACATAACGATTATGTAAACGCTTAGATAAGAAGTTTATTTGAGCTTCAAGGTAACAAAATATAGGTATCTACGGATCTACTACGATTTATCAAAGTCCGACTTAACGGGCTAACTAACAGTAATCGGTTAGTAGAACAAAATTCTTGAGTATCCCTTCTTGTAAGACACCCCTTCATGGATAGACAAAAGTAATCGTAACCTGAAACGATAGATATACGTTAGAATGCGGCTAGGGTCCCGACAAAATCATGTCCCTGACCCATTGAATCTCTTCTGCAACAATATCTGGTCTGATCAAATGAACATGATGTCCGCCATCAGGGACGTGAACCAGGCGACTATTGGACGACAACTGGAGTTGATCTTCTTTTAACGAGCGGTCGATATCGTCCCATCGGTCCAACAGCTGACGAAACGCGCACTGCTGTTCTTCAGTCCCATTTCCTGCTTCGACACCCTTCTCGTAGATACGCTGATAGTCCCTTGCGCTATTACAGCGAATAACGCTTAACGGTCTGTCACCCATCGCACAGATTTTATACTGATCCTTTTCCCCCAGGGTCTCACAAACTTCTATAAACGCCGCTGCTTCGGCTTGAGTGGCTATCACACCCCTAGATATGTCTGCTGCTCGTGTCCTCCATTCTTCTCGTGATAGCTTCGAGTCATCACGTAGCCCTGTAATCTGCGAATATTTAAGAGTGCCCATCACTGCGTTGATGTTTGGGTCGGGTACCCTGAAATATTCGCTCATTCTTTCCGTAGCAGCGTCTGGGAGAACCATGCCTGCAACGTCACCAGGGTATAGGTGGAAGTACTCGCGCGCCACGATTCCGCCGTACGAGTGACCAACTAATACAAGGGGCGGTTCGATTTGTGCATTCTTCAGTAGTGCATGTAATTCAGTGGCAGCAATGGTAGCCGTGTGTCTCTGTGGCCCATCTTCGCTGTGCCCGAGCCCAGACCGGTCATAGATGGCAATGCGGCAGAACGATGCTACCAGCCTCTCGACCGCGACGTACGACGAAGTGACATCCCCGGCGCCGGCAAGTATGATGGCAATGGGATCCCGGTCAGAACGCGGGGGCCCGCTGATAGATATGAAGAGGTGATGTGTTCCAATGTCGACCATGGATGAAACCGTTTTATCTCTTGAAGCTAACTCCATACCGACGGGCTGAAGCCTCACGGCTACGAAATTGCAGGTAACGAGCTTAAAGTTGGGCTAGAATAGTCTAACACATAAACTCAGCAAATCACGTCCGTAGCTACTTCAGTGTAAAAGGAGTTTCGATCTCGACAGCTGACACATGGCGGGCATGGGTTGGATATCTAGCCAGGGCCTGGTTGGTCATCTGAGCAGCCCTTCCTCCTGGAGTCAAGATAGCTGCCGTGTCTCCGCCATTATCCATATTCAGGGGAGATCTGTAGATCTAATAAGTAAGCCTTCGTATCGACCGGGATACCACACACAACAGTCTGATAGTCATGATGAGGTCGAGATAAGTGTTTGTTAAGCGTTTCTAAGTGTTTACAAGAAACGGATGACTAATCCTCCGCAACTGAAATTCTACTGGCGCTTAGACTTGGCTCTTGGCGGGAAGTTGTGGAGAGCGCGAAGAAAGATGCATCGCAAGGCCAAGGGGAGTTTGGAGACCAAAACACACACCAGGGGCGGCACCGTCTCTCTATTTAACGGCGTCGATCGTCCGCGTCTTTCTTTTCTTTTCCTTCTTCATGCTTATTCCCGTTTTTAGTCTTGTCTAGCGCTGCCTGGTCGAGAACTGTCCTGCTATCGAGTTTTTGCACACAATATGAGAGACATGGAGTGCACCAGAGGCAGCTCGCCGCCCCTTTATTCTCTTCCCTACGAGGTTAGCCATCACACTTGAAAGGACGCAACTGTCTGTGGATCTAGAGCTGTAGCTGGCTGTTGAACCGACTAACCTAAATCTTGCATCTATGTAGCTTCTCATCACCATCCTCGAAGTTTTCCCCTCACGTGAGCTTCTGCAGTGGACGAATGTCTCGTCTCGGTTCTACAACATTATCTGCCACATCTTGAGCCACAGGCTCGCGGCCATAAGGCAGTTGAAGGGCCAATATACTCTTCGGCTGGACTGCCATCTGCCCTCCAGGGTGGCCTCGCAGGGACGCACGATAGGAACATACCTCGACACCAGGACACTACCCCATGATCCCAGCGAACACCCCGAAGAGTTGGAGGGACTGTTATCGCTAGAACATGTATTCTCTATTGGCGACCTAGGGGTGCTGAGGGAACAATACACTCGGTTTAAGGTAATGCAGCATTTCGAGTCGATGTTTTCGCCTGATTGGAAGGTGTTCACCATAGACGACCAAAATGAAGGCTCGGAAGGGATAGGAGGAATCTTCGGCGGGAGTAAAGTCAACAATGGAGGCTTCATGGCAGGCCGCAAAAACTCTCTGGGCGGTCAGAACACATCATCGAGAAACAGTCGAGTAGCCCCTTTTCGAATTCTCGTCGATTCTGCCGAGCCATTCTCCCAAGTCTGTGTCTACGCCAAGCTGCTCGGTGACAGTCTACCGGATGGCGTTATAGTCTCCAAGGGGGTTGTACGACTCTGGAGGGACTGGCTGGCCCAACAGCCTGTTTTAACGTCACCACGACATTTTACCGACCCGTACGAAGGAGATTCTGATTCGGACACCCACTCGCACCTGGCCGACGAGGTAGATCACTCGTTAACAGAAGAAGATGTGAAGTGGGTGGACCCCAAAATGGACTCTGGACTAAGTCTGCATATCGGCAGTACTCAGGAGGTGACAAGCTGTGGGTTCCTGCGTGGAGTCAGCGATTTGACAGATACCATCGTGTACTACACGATTGAGATCGATGGTAAGTAGACGCTTCACCCCCTCCTTCAACGTTAGTGCAAGAGCGAGATAGCGAGCGCTGACCTGTTCTACTACTAGAATTTGTGATACGATCCAGTCGACTGCTCTTTGCTATGGAAGAGGCCGAGGAGATAGAAGCGACAGGATCGCAACAGACGGTAGTCTTAAGAGCATTCCGTCCTCATTAGTCCGTAGATAGATCCCTACATAGACCTGGCTGGCTAGACACCGTAAATCCTAATTAGTTAATTAATTTAATCATGGCCTCAACCGCTGTCCATTTTAATTATTCTCAAACTTCATCCCCGCCGCTTCTCTTGCGACGCCGTAGATACAAGTAAGGTCTCCCTTCTCGCCTGAATGCGACTTGACAGCCTGTAACATTTCATCCACCCTCTCCACCCCTTTCATCCTAGCATCCACCGCCTTCGCCATCTCCATTGCATGTCTTGCGTCCTTCCTGGCAAGGTCAACTGCGAAAAGTGGTTCCTTACGCTGGTGGTAATCTCCAGATATCATCCTCTTGGAGCAATCCACGTATGGTCCCGGGAAGATCACCTCAAGGAAGCTGTGCAACGCATCGACGCCCAGTCCGGACTTTTCAGCGACGACCAGACTTTCAGAGATGGCAGAAACCATTTGAGATATCATAGTGTTTCCCATCACTTTTAGCATAGAAGCCATTCCAGGATTCTCTGACTTGGTCGATAGATCGATTACGGCATGTCCCATCACACCGGTGCAATATGGTGTGACGCGGTCAACACATTCTTTGCGTCCGGCAAGAACACATAGTAACTTCCCAGCGTCTGCCATCAACGGGGTGCCGAAGACAGGGCAAGCAGCGAAGGATGCGCCTGAGGATTCGAGGAGCTGTGCCAGACGACGAGTTGTGTCTGGGTGGATGGTAGAGCAGTCCACGAATAATTTACCTGCCACGTCTGTAGATTTCAATACAGCATCAACTGTGCTTTCGACAGCAGCATCGTCGCCCAGGCAGATGAATATTATTGTAGACTTTTCAACTGCTTCTTTGACTGTTGAGACTGGGATGATTTGCTGGGACAGCGTCTTTGCAAGATCGATAGCTCGGGACTCTGTACGATTATAAACTATAAGTGGCTTTGATAGTGAGCCTTTTTCCGTGATATTTTTGACCATTGCCTAGAGAATAGGTTAGTCTGAGTCAAGCGTGCATTTTGATATAAATGTGCTGTAGGGACTGTGTAGTATGGGTAGGTTATAGATATATTGTATATGCAGGGCTCAAAGGGAGGGTAAATAAAAATAAAATAAACCAAAAAAGAAAAAGAGAGAGTAGCGAGGTTCAAACCCAGGGCGTCGGCGGGCACGTTTGGCGTCCACCTCAGCCCTATCACGTCTATCCCAAGTTGATATGTGAAGCTATGCAGAACGCAAAAAAAAAGGGGTTCGAGACTCAGCGGGCACGATTCGCAAGCCTCTCATTACGCAAGTCTGGTGCCGTTCAGACTAGATGAAGCTATGTTCAACCGCTCGTGCGCTAGTAGCTTCACCCGTATGTCCTTGGACAGACAGACAAGTCCGTAGATGGTTCAGGATGCAGGAGAATCCGAGGCTTATGCAAGCACTGCACTTGAGGGCATGAGTTCGTGGGGTTATCGCATTGGTATCTGAGTCAGTATACCGCTGCGCCACGCTCCCTTCCTGGTTATATTACTCTGGCTTGACCTAATACTTAAGGGGCCCCAGATGTGTTATTCACTCAGGGGAAGATGCCGCCCAGCCTCCTAAGCTGCACTAGGCAGTGATATTGTATATATCATGTGAGTTCAAGGGCAAACAAGCTGAGGAGTAAACGGAATATGCAAGGATAGTAGCAAGCAGAGACTGGGTATGGGTATTGTAGATGTAATCTTCGCTATAAGAGAGAGTCTGCCATACCCTTCCCATGTTCCCCAGCCCAATCCATGCAACCTGATCTTCTCCCATTTTAATAAGAGGGACGGGATATGTTATCAGGCTCTTGTCTCAAGCTGATAGGGACCAGTAGTAATGGATAGAGATAGTAATAGAAATGCACTCTTTGAGGACTCAAGTCAGGATATTCGTAAACCCTTGGGAAATGTCTTTTAAATGGAAAATTCTTTTAGATTATAGCTCTAATGGGGAAGTATAGACACAAACAGGCCATCAATTCAAGCAGCTACTTGACTCAACAGGGTATGAAGGCTGGCATATCTTGCTTCTTATACATGCGACGTCGTATATAACTTTGCCGACTGCCGAGAGCTTCCGAAATATTCCCGCAGTGTATTATCTAAGCCGTTAAGGTCGAGAGCCTTGACTACCTGGAGCTAAGTTCCTCCGTGTTCCGTGGACCTTTGCCAAGAGCACGAAAGGACCAAAGTGAAAAGTTCACCTGACCTGCCCCCCGTGAGCTCATCTGACCTCGCTGAGAAAAGATTAAGGTTCAGAGGTCAGTTGAGCTATGGTGACTGATTAATAAGCAAATCTATCCTATCAGGATCGAGATATCCAGCTGCCAAGAGCAAGAAAGGACCAAGTTGAAAAATGTGCTCAAAAGCGAGGTCAGGTACGCTTATGTCATGCCATTGCCAAGAGCAGAAAACCTCTTGTGCACTTTGTGTTTTGGCCGAGTGGTTTAAGGCGTGTGGTTTCGGTGGTTTTTTCAACCAGGTACTTTCTTATTCTTGGCAGTTAGCACGTGATTATCTCCTCTCAAAGGGCCATATACACTGCTCTTCGCTGGCAGAGGTTGGGCATCAGGCACCGTATATGAGATGTTGGGCCGTACTCTGGCGTTGGAGCTCTATATATATACCCAAGAATGATATCTTGTACAAGTGCCACTTCTATCGTCCCCTAGCACTCCTTGATAATACATAGCTGGCTCTATGTTGCCTTTCATGACCACTCTAAGTCTGAGATACGAGATATTTGATTGATTTGATTGGTCAGGTGGGTCTGGAGCAATCTATGAGATTTCAATCTATCAAGCACTGATCATCTAAATACACGATATTGAGCTCCTATTTATGTTCCTCATACGGCCATGTATCTTGCCATCGCGGAGATGCCAGCTACAGCTGAAACAGGCGTTAAAACGCCGGGCGTAGCATTTGTTCGATGATGGAGAGCTGACACTGATATTTAATGAAACGGCGTAGTTGACTAACGTGTTTCGTACGATCAGGCAGTATTACACCGAATCTCCGTTCAACACTAAGATATACCCCTGACTTGCCAGCTTCAGCATCTATTTCTTGTATATGACTGAATATGTCGAGAATGATCAAACTACGCTCTTCCAATCTTTCTCCTGCCTTCCTCCTGCCTATATCACGATCAAGCTCATAACCAGGCAAGCACGACCAAGGAAATGTGGTAGTATTTTGGGAATTTCCTGTGGCAACATGTCTATATGAACAGTATAGGAAGGATGCTTATCGACTGGGGCTCCTACCATGTGTATATACAGTCAATAAACCAATATGAGCAGCGTGAGGGACGCTATTCATCCATACAACCATCCCACAGCCATCACTTTATACCCGTTTTCTGTTGGACAGACGTATAAGATATCTAATTTCCTTCTGGAATATTTCTTTTACACTCACCATGGCGCCTCTGGCAACTATTTTATCTATCGTGCTAGCAGCATGTTGTGCTCTCCCTGCTTATGCCGCTGAACTTGACCCCATCGTGATCAAAGTACGCTGGAGGCCCCCCTAGTTAGGAAGCCCATATAACTAACATAGTACTAGGGTTCTCGCTTCTTTTACAAAACCAGCGGACAGCAGTTGTTCGTATACTCGTCCCTTGGAGTGACTTCGTTCTCAGAACTAACCTCTCCATAGCTTTATCAAAGGAGTCGCATATCAAGGTATTAACTCATACTCAAATCAGTATACGGAATCAGCAGTAAGCTAAACGCAAGCCGCTTTCTTACCACAGATGGCGACAATTCGGTCGAATCGTACTCGGACCCCCTCGCAAACCCCGCCGGATGCAGAAGAGATATCCCTTTCCTCAAGGAGCTACAGACTAACGTAGTTCGCGTATACGCCGTTCACCCTGAAAAGAACCACGACGAATGCATGCGTTTGCTCGCCGATGCCGGTATCTACGTTCTTGCTGACTTGGCCGAGCCGTCCCAGTCAATCGACCGTAACTCGCCCGAATGGGACATTAATCTGTATGCTCGTTATACGTCTGTGATTGATTCTTTGGCAAAATATACCAACGTCATCGGTTTCTTTGCGGGGAATGAAGTTGCGAATGATAGGGCCAACACCGACGCCAGTGCTTTTGTAAAGGCTGCAGTACGAGACATGAAGGCCTACATATATGAGAAGGGATATCGGCCGATGGGCATTGGGTACGCAACTGATGATGACGCAGATATTCGGCTAAACCTCGCTGCTTATTTCGACTGCGGCACGGATGACGAGCGTATTGATTTCTGGGGATATAACATCTACGAGTGGTGTGGAGATTCTACCTTTGAAACCTCTGGATATGCAGACCGCACGAAGGAGTTTGCCAAATATAATGTTCCCGTGTTTTTCGCCGAATATGGATGCAATACCGTTTCGCCCCGGAAGTTTAGTGAGGTGCAGGCCATTTATGGCCCCAAGATGACGTCTATCTGGTCTGGAGGGATCGTCTACATGTATTTCCAGGAACAGAATAACTACGGTAAGCACATATCTCCTTGAAACGCTTGCGCGAGGGGGGCCAACATCGCTAAATCAGTCTTCCAGGCCTGGTCGATGTATCCGGCTCCAGCGTTGAGAAACTCGAAGACTTCACGGCCCTTGCCAGCCAGATGGCGAAGGTCACACCCAAGGGGCCAAAAATGGCTGCTTACACCCCAGTGCATACCGACAATGCCCCATGTCCTACTATTAGTAGTGACTGGGAAGCCTCGTCCAGGCTGCCTCCAACTCCAGACAAGGAGCTATGTGACTGCATGACTAGATCTATCACCTGCCGAGCCAAATCCTCCGTACGCGACGAAGACCTGTCAAGGCTATTTTCAACAGTCTGCGGTCTTTCACCTAGCGCCTGTGATGGGATCGCCTCTAATGCAACCGGGGGTATCTATGGAACATACGGAATGTGTAATCCCATCGACCAGCTCTCTTGGGCGTTCAATGCCTACTATGAGGAGCAGGTCAAGAAGGGCCACGGGGATACGGCCTGTCATTTTGGCGGTGCTGCAGCCACGCAGACACCGGTCAAGAAGCCCGTCTGCACCGTCAAACCACATGTGTCTATAAAGGTATCCCAGAGCGATGCGGTGACGTGGTTGAATGCTAGTATCTGGGAAGTCTCTGGCTCGGCGTTTGGCGGTGTATACTTGGGATGTGCTATCGTTGCCGGATTGGGGATGCTTTTGTTGTAGAGTTGGGCTGAGTCCTCATATCACTTATCCAGTATAACTATCCTGTGACAAGGGAGGGATTACGTCGTAAGGAAAATAAAACTGTATCACTTTGACAATTCTCCGTCCACTTGGGCATTCCCGAGGCATCGCCGACATATCTAGACGTGGATGTCCATCAGTAGCACCCAAGAAGCCTCGTCGATGTCTACCTAACCAGAGCAGAGATCACCTGTCTTGTCTCTTGTGTTTGCACATATTCCGCGCAAGTGCAGGAGCAAAGTAGTGTCTCCATCACCGTACTGGCTGCAGTTGGGGCGATATGATCTCATCGATCCCTGCCCGAGCATCCCCCCCGAACCCCGAACGACCGGGAGACCAGCAGCACAGCGCAGGCCGGGCAAATATGCAATGTGGCAGGCCATCCGTAAGTGGAAGAAGAGCAGCAAGATGATGCCAGGGGCCATTCTTTTTCCAGGGTTTGGCTTGAACCTGGCCAATAAACCTATCGCCATAAGCCATCCCATCCACTTGCATGCCCAATGGAAGTCGATCCAGGGCTAGGAGACAGCTTACTTGTCTACCTGCCGGGCGTTGAAGAGAGCAGTGAATGAGCAGCTGAAACGTGTGAAGCTATCATCTCCATATCTCCGGCTTTTCGCCTTTTGTACCTGTCGATGTACATCCCTTAACAAAGGCTATTATTGGCATTGTCTGTAGCCAGGACGGACTGTAAGCACGGCCTGTCTGAAGAGAGACCAGAAAGGGCGAAACAATTGGCTATCAGGAACTGAAATGCACTTCTGGGGCCAGAAAGGAGTGCAGATGGCTGGGTAAGCGCATGAAATAACTGAGATGTTCTTTTTATAACCATGATGAAACAACCGGGTCCCTGCTCTTCGGCGGTTAAACTAACTAGTTAGCTAACGGGCTGTTCTTCTTCCTTTCTGGGGAGTGCATCCATGCAGGTAAGTGGCAGCAAATGGCAGCTGGTTAGGCGCTGGACCGGCAGCATGGCTGGTGATAGCTACAGCTATATAAGAGCACTGCTGCTTGCTGAGAATATGACATATAACTTATTTAACCGAGTCTGCGAATCCCTGTTGCACTTTTGACTTTCAGCTTTGAAGAGGACTAGATGTCATCATAGCAAGGCTCCCACTTCTATATCTTATCCCTCTCCTACCATCTCCTACAAGCATCTACCATCGTCTACAAGCATCGACAAGCATCGGTGACCTGAATTACGGAGACCACCTGAATTACGGAGACCACCTGAAATACGGAGACCACCTGAATTACGGCCTACCTGATACTACGACTACCTGATACTACGACTACCTGATATTGCGGGTTCTATCAGTTTGAATCATCCGTCGACAACTGACCAAGTGATCGATCCACGGGAGAGTCACGGAACGAGCCGTACGCTTCTACCACGGATCACAGCCAGATCAGACCCGCGTCTGTTAGTCGGGTCTCTTGCAGTGCGGCAGCGGCCAGGAAACACACACATTGGTCCACATGTCAGGCGCGACAGGGAACTCTGCAGCAGGCGGATACCGCTGGGATGCAGAGCGCTTTACGAAAGAGCGTGATGCACGACAGGAGCCAGCGCCATACCGCGAGATGCGGCCGCGGAGGGGTCCGCCGTCGGTAGAGGACGAGCGAGAGCATCGTACGGACAGGCGGTCGCTCTTCAGCAGCGTCCAGGACTACCTCCAGCCCGCCGAGACGCAGAACCACCACCTCGTCCCAGCCAGACGAGCCGACCGAGAGTACAACGACAAGCATCTAGAGTCTGGAACTCCCTCGAGGAGGCGACCAGACGCATCCCCGGCTCGAGGCGCTAGCGACGACCGTGATTTTCGGCGCCCAACGCTGCTCCGTCGTCAGTCCTCGCTGGACAGGTTTGACCTCGCGACTACGAAGCGCTCCCATGACTATCGACGGTACGATAGGGATGACTACGGACCGCCCATTACGCCCAGGAAACGAAGCCCCAATAGGCTCTCCGACCTTAAATTTGAAAAGCTGCGCATCTCAGAGACTCACCTCGGTGATGATATCGCTCGGAGGAGCATGAGTGGACGCAATAGAAGCGCAACCCCGCGGGGGAGGAGGTCTTCGAGCGTCAGACCGGATGCTCCCCGCGAGAAGTCTAGACGGCCGAGTCCAAGGCCGGGGACGACCCGTATACCCAAGCATATGGTTGCTCCCCGCGCCCTCGACGACCTCGGCTACGAGTTTGAAGAATATGTAAGCCGACTCTATGTGTATATCAATATGCAAGAGCTAACTTGGCGTCTTAGGAGGAGGATATCATGATATCCAAGGTCCTTACGGACGAACGCATCCATGAGCTAGTCGAATATAGCAAAGTGATGCGTCAGGGAGGTACGTACCGTTATTCTTTAGAGGCTAGAGAAAGATTAACTGACATCTCATAGTACCTACAACAGCCAAGCGGACCAAGGAGAAGGAGACAGTGATCATCGGCGCCAAAGATTCCCCCCTTGCTGTCGAACGGCGTCGGTCTGTATCACGACGGAGAGCCAGAACACCCTCTCCGCCCATGGAAGTCTTGCGGCCGGTGAGAGCGTATTCTCCATCTCCACGCCCACGACCCAGACCCAGACACGTCCGTCGACGATCGTCTCCCATCCGCGTTCTAGAGGTAGAAGACGACCACCCGGAACGGCTCCTGGTCCCTTACCGCAACCGCCCGTCTGAGCGTGAACTAAGAGAGCAGATGAGGGTGATGGCGGCCATTGAAGGACCTCCAGCAGAGGTCGTTGTCAGGCGAGACCATAAAGGTATGTATCAACTGGTGTGCCTAACATGGATTCATACAGCTAACATTCTGTTTAGCCCCAACTCCTCGCCTGCTCCGTGCCATGATGGCAACTTTGACTTAATGCTCTATACAGCATCTCCCCATTCACGACAGAGGCCCCGGCGGCGCTCAAGGTCAGCCAGAAGTTGGCCTGTTCGTTATCTTGTCATCTCTCACTATTTCTTACCATCTCATGCATCTGGTATATTCAACACTCGTTCCTATATCTTTCCTATGTTCTCTGTTGTGGTTCTGGAGTCAAGGGTGATGGTGGTTTGCAAATAGGAGTGGCGAGTCAGGTTCGTGTCAACGTAAAATAGACTGTATAATGACCTGATCTAAATAATACGATAATGATCAAACGTGCATCGTAACATCTTCATCGTGACCTTAACATCCTACATCTTCATCTTCATCTTCATCTTCATCTTCATCTTCATCTTCATCTTCATCAAAGTGAGGACCGCTTAGTCAGCTTCCCTTGCTGACGCATGCGCGAGCTGTTTTGTTAGAGCGATGGACTTGGAACCCTCGAGTTGAGCGTCTTCACGAACAAAACAGCTGCTCATCACCGTTTCATCTGGCTATCTGCAGATTACCCCTTGCTCGATAAGAGATACAGCACAGTTGGAGAACGTCGCAGCCATGGATAAAGTCCAAGCTTTTGGGAAGAACTTCACGTATGTACGCCTCTATCAGAACTGGCCCCCATCTGCCCATAGCCCTAGAGTTGTACCATCAGCTCAGCAACGCAACCTGGCGCACCATCGCCATGACCAAACGAGACGTCTATCCTGCTTTGTGATGTATTCAAATAGCTAATTCAATGGACTACACAGTGCCACCTTCACCCCCTTCGCCGCGCGGACACAGCAGTATGTAAAGGAGCAGCTTGGCCAGGCTGATGAGAGGGTAGTACATCGCACCGTCTACACAGGGGGAGTCCTATAAGAACTATACTGATCTATTATGTCGGCGCGTCGCCGTTTCATATCCAGACTCAACTTCCAAATGACTACCTCGAGCTTGAGAAGCGAGTCGATGCTCTAAAGACTGTCCACCAGAAGCTCCTCCAGGTCACGTATGTTTTGAGCATATGACTTGCCATATATCCCGTGCAATACACCATGTGTTCAGCAAGCTAACCGAGCTCGGCTCCCCCATTCTTCAGCTCGCAATACTCGAATGAAGCCTATGATTACCCACCAAACATTCGCGAATCATTCAACGACCTGGGCCGCACCATTAGCGAGAAAGTTCAGCTCCTCTCTCAGGCTTCTTCCCCGGGAGAGGCACAATCTGCTCTGACCGCACCACCTTCCGCGAAACCTCAGCCAAAGACGTTTAGTCATGCCGTTGCCCGCGCCGCCCTCGCCAGTTCTCATGTCATCGTCGAAGCCAACACTCCCGGCACCGAGGACCAATTGGCTATCGGTCTAGAGAAGTTTGCTCTCGCATCTGAAAAGATCGGAGAGGCACGGTTGGCTCAGGATGCTCAGATCCAGTCTCGCTTCCTTGCAGGCTGGAACACTACCCTCAACACAAACCTCATGTTCGCTACCAAGGCCAGAAGGAATGTGGAGAACTCGAGACTTATGCTTGACTCGACCAAGGCGGCCAAGGGAGCCACCAAGGACATGGACCATTTGAGCGAGGATGCTCGTGCTGAGATTGAGCAGGCAGAAGATGAATTCGTTGGACAGACCGAGGAAGCCGTCGGTGTAATGAAGAATGTAAGTGACAGCATCACCCCGCAATTCACGAATCTCGCTGTCTAACTTCAGGTACAGGTCATCGATACCCCCGAGCCACTGCGCAACCTGGCAGATTTGATCGCTGCCCAGCTTGAATATCACAAGAAGGCCTACGAGATCCTTAGTGAGCTTGGCCCCATCGTTGACGGCCTGCAGGTCGAGCAAGAGGTATGACCTTATATTCCGCGACCCGTATCTATGTAACAATATACTTAAATTGGCAAATAGGCAAACTACCGCAAGAGTCGAGAAGGCGCGTAAAAATGTCTACAACACCCACCGTTTACGCCCTGCCAGAATCGCCTTCGCCAGACCCGTTGCCCTATGCGGCAGACACAAATGGTTCTATAGCGGGAACAGCGCCAGGCACTCACCTTCAATCAAATGCGGAGGCACTCTTTAATCTTTATCTTCATGTTATCCACTTCCCCAAACCAATTGGTTAGATAATTGCTACAACCCCTTGTCTGTTGTCCCTAGTTTGATATTACGGGGTACTCTCTGTTATCCCTGCGTGGAATCGTAGCTCTCTCTCTGCCTGTATACATGCGTGCTGTACGTTGCTCTGGCCATTACTGCCCCTGTTTCGATCCCAGTTTCATTCTTGGCTACTTTTATTCTTATCATTATATTTGTATTAACTGCTCCAAGCCTCATTCTAGCTAAATGAACAGTAATTGTTCTATGCAGACACCAGACATGTACAAGGGTTAGTGAATGTTTACTTATAGCACTCGGCAGAGGTTCTCCGTATAACCGGCGGTCGTTCGCCCCTTTCCGCCATATCCGTATTACGTTGATTATAGTGTAGCATCCTTTATCTGTTACATTTCATGAAAGGTACCCTTAAACAAGGTCTAGAATATGATTGTACCCCGGCCGTCTGCGGCTGTTCCAGTAACTCCGTATCGAGGGGAAGACGAGGTGTAATCAGGACCCAGAATATACGGACGATGCTAGACCAACCTAGTGAAAGGCCAAAAGTATATGCAGGTACTTCGGTATAGGCTTCCTTCTGAGATGGATGTAGTGATTGCGTCCCGTTTAGTTTCTCCACACGTTTTGCTCTGTCGATGAAGACTCGATGCTATACACTTGATATAAATACGCAGTGCTGGACGTTGAGAAATAATGTATCCCATTCAGATCGCAGTGAACCACTCTCCTCCGATAAACCTCTTGGTTTCTTAACATCAATTAAATTATTTTTATAAATATTTAGATATGTACGACAAGGCAGACAACGCCTCCCTCCTCAAGGATGCGGATGCCTGCCTGCTAAAGTATGGCTCTGAATTCCTGCCCGAGGTGGTTACGCGAACGGAAAACATATATTTCTGGACAGCGTCCGGTAAAAGGGTGCTGGACTGGACATCCGGGCAAATGTCCTGTCTGATCGGACATGGCCATCCCGAAATCGTCGAAACAATCACCAAACATGCCACCGGGCTTGACCATGTGTATAGCAGCATGGTATCTCCGCCTGTGATCGAATTGGGGAAACAGTTGACAAGCGCCTTGCCAGCTGGGTTGGATAAGGCTATATTTCTAAGCACTGGAAGCGAGAGCAACGAGTGCGCTATCAAGTTGGCGAAGGTGGTAACCGGGAAGTTTGAGATTGTGGGATTAGCCGCAAGTTGGCATGGTATGACATTTGGTTCGAATGGTGCTCAATATTGGAATGGTCGAGCTGGTTATGGGCCAACGGTTAGTTACCATGCCTTTACCCCCTATCAAACATCCTCTAACGACCAAGGGGATATAGATGCCAGGGAATCTCATGTTGCCCGCACCAGATGACTATCGTTCCATATTCCGTTTTCCAGACGGCTCATATGATTGGAAAACGGAGTTGGATTACGGCTGGTCACTAGTTGATAAGCAATCCTGCGGATCCCTGGCTGCCGTGATCATGGAACCGATTCTCTCCTCTGGAGGTATGATGACATTGCCAGAAGGCTATATGAAAGCCATGAAAGCGCATTGTGAGGCGCGAAAAATGCTTCTGATTATCGATGAAGCGCAAACCGGCATGGGACGCTGTGGGGATCTCATAGCCTCAAACCATGACGGAGTTGTTCCGGACATTCTGACCCTGAGCAAGACCTTGGGCAATGGTCTCCCGCTCGCGGCGACGATAACCAGCAACCGGATCTCAGCTGAGGCAGACAAGGCAGGCTTCCTATTTTATACCACCCACGTCAATGATCCCCTCCCCGCTGCTGTTGGCCTCAAAGTGCTCCAAATTGTCCAGCGGGACAACCTCGTCGCAAGAGCAGCCATGCTAGGAAAGGTTCTGCATGCGGGCTTGAACCGTCTAATGTCTCGATACGGCTGCATTGGTATGGTGCGTGGACGTGGGCTAATGGCCGGAGTTGAAATCGTTTCGGACCGTAACACTAAACAGGCAGACACTGGCTTGGGTAAACGTCTTTCGGAGCATGCTTTTGAACTAGGTGTCTCTGCCATGCTATCCTCGCAGGGTAGCTTCTATGGGTGTCTGAGAATTGCACCACCAATTGTGATCACAGAGGAGCAGCTAGAGGAAGGGTTGAATATCCTCGAGGAGGCATTTAGGACCACAGATGGTTCAAACCCGCTGTACCATAGCTAACGGCCGATCAGGAAGTGCATCTATTCAATGCTCGTGTGAAAGGCTCAGCATGGAATGTGAGATTATGCCCTGCCGTGAGCGTCAGGGGAAGCCTGTAGTTTTTGATTAGAAACGCTACCGAACGAAGGGCCAAAAAATTGTATATGTCGATTGAATCCCAAACAAATACAAGTTTTTGCGTTAGGACCTTCAAGGATATGTTTTTGTGCGTTTCTTGTAGGTAGTCATACTGACAGGTTGAGACGGAGCTATAGACCCCACGGTCTCTTGACCATTTGCTTGCGCTAAGCTGGAGTCACTTGTACGCGCTGTACTCGTTTGGTCCCAGCCTACCTCTTCAGATATCATGGAGCCGGTTCGCCGTTGGCGTGCTCCCGTCATCGGTATAGCTTGTGCATACCTGAAGTCTCTATCGATCTGATCCGGGTCCACGAAATCCGGCAATTCGTTGGAAGCGGATTTCGACATGGAAACCAATGTGCGCAGAACTGCAAACTCCAGTTTCAACTTGATGCTGTAGACGAACGGCTTTAGCGACTCGTGCGCCACCCACCAATTCAGATACACAAAGGTCACAAGGGTCATGTCCATGATGATGATGACAATGTTCATCGCGATAAGGCGGTATAGCTCCCTTCGACGAGCTTTTGCGGACACGAAGCCCAGGAGCCCTGCCGCGAGGTACAGGTAGAGCCCGGAGAGGATGAATTGCTGCACCGAAAAGCCTGTCAACTGTATCTTCTCCATTACATGAAACGCTTTGGTGAACATGGGCAGTGCTCTATTTCTAATCACAGATCCATACCCGGTGACAATATCCGGGATGTGAAAGAGAATTGCTGTAAGGATTATCATTGCTAGAACGAGTCGTAGGCCTAGTCGGCTATGTAGGACCATGTGGAGTCGCGAATATAGGACGAGGGCCTGTCCGGTAATCATGAAACACCAACCGATGCTGGCAAACGTGAAGGCTATCACAGGCAGTATTTCCATATAGTAAAATAACACCAGGAATACCGATTCAGTCAAGGCGCCCGCTGTCGCCAGGACAAGACTCCAGAAGTAGAGGCCCTCGAATTTTTTGAAAGTCAGGAAGATAAGCACGAAGAGCTCCAGGCAGTTGTACATAGCTATAGCGAGTATCGCCGTAAAGAGCGTGCGGACGGCCTGGGTACGGTTGCGGAAATCCCCAGGACCGATGTCATTGACGACAAGAGGAGTGGAGGCGCCATTGTTGATATATGAGGACATCCAGAGCTGGGGAGCCAGGGCCGGAGAAGCATGTAGTATGTACTATGGGAGCGGTCGACGAGAGTGAAGCAGGAGAGCATGAGCGAGAGAATAATCCGGGGTATATCTGGGATTTAATAGCTGAAACGGTAAACGGTAAAGGGGGAAGCAGCTATTTCAATTGAAGGGAGCGCGAAGTTGTTTGTCGTAGGGACGGTCCTATCAACCCTTGGAGATGAAAGACAAGGGCGTTTGAAGTTTTTTGATAGACGTCATCGCTCGCGGCGTTGAAGCTTAACCAATTAGCTAGCATGCTAACTAGTTATCTGCCAGGTTGTCCCATGGAACGATGCGAAGTATAGACCGAGGCGATATCGTATAGCCACTGGAGACACCGTTGTTCATCAGATATGTTCATGATATGTTCATCGGTGATAGGATGCACGCCCTTCGCCCGCCGTATACCATTTGATAGCTTTCGATCAAGCTGAAAACGAGCACCGTTAATAAGCGGCTATCGGACTCTTGCCGGCGGGGCATATACTGGATTCTACATATATAGGGGGCGAGGCGCTGGTGACCAGCATTGACGGCCAAACATTTTGCTATCTTCCCAGCCATAGACCTTACGGAGCATACCCATCACCATGACGATTTGCCGCGTAACTCTGTTCAAGATCCCCAAGGAGGAGGACCGCAAGTCCGTCCTTGCTCTGTACCGCACGATGCAGAAGGACGCCCAGAAGGTAAGCCGATAAAACTGCCGACGGCCTACGGATCTCCCGCTGGAATTGGACGAGCGAGATCGCACTCGCGAATGACGATAAGTAATAGCGACGGCTAACTAAGTCCGAATGTTGCTAGGATGGTGCCCCATATATCCTCTCGGTGAAGGCCGGATCGACCTTCGAGGACCAGCGCCGTCAGGGCTACAACCTCGCCGTCGTTTCCGAGTTTGCTTCCGAGGACGACATGAAGTTCTACGACAACGAGTGCAAGGCCCATGCCGCCCTGAAGACCGTTGCGAAGCCGTTGCTGGAGGGCATCATGATGACATACTTTGAGCCAATCGAAACATCCAGCTAGGCGATCAGAGGTGCCACATATGCTCAGATGGAGACTGTTGATTCAGGGGTTGCCTGTATGAACCGCCTTCTTCCGCAATCTGGTCGACGATGTCAGCTGTATTAGAAGATTTATCAATCTGGGTCATCAAGCTGGGATACCTTTGGCTATATATCTTGTACTATAAAGTGCTATGTCATTCATAACTAACGGTTATTATCCCGCCCCTGCTGTGACATGTATGAGCAGCCGCGCCAACCAGTATCAAGACATAAAAGCTCCGCCGTATGTAACTGTCGTAAGTTCTATTGTAACTATATACCAGTCTAACTTGCTGTTGACGGGATCGATAACCCTCTGCACGTTGAACAGACGATAGAATAATGGGATTGCGGTCGCCGAAGACCTCGCACGACATGCATTTCGGATCAGCCATCTCTGGCTGCCCATAATGCTGCCCATAACCATCCCAGAGTAGCCTGAAGATTCTTACATCAGTCATTTATAAGACTTGAATTCATCTTTGATCCTGAAATCTCACCATTAGCTGCGTGTCTCTAGGACTATTCACAATGGATATGGGGATGCCAACCGCCAACGCTAGAGTGCTCAGAGATAGTCCACGCGGTCAAATAACTTCAAGTAACCAGCTAGTTAACCAGCGAGTGATGCTGCTACGTCCTTGTAGATTGTGTCAATGTTCTATATCAAGGCGGGAGGCTGGCATATCCACGTGACCGTGATATGCTTACATCATCCGTAGCTTCACCTTGGAGGTTCAACTCGCTGAAGGCGTCAAGCATCGAGGAAACATCGCTGTCTATACGCTCATTTCACACGGAATCTATCTTCAGACATATAGACACGGGTCCTCGTTTCTAGTCGCAACTTCAGAGTCCTCGCTTCCGCCTCCCACGGCACGCCTCCGACCAACTTTCGCTCTATCCTGACGCCAGGAGCATCTCGAACCGAAGACGGATGAATTGAGATTAAGAAATATACAATAGGAAAACATGGCTAGCGGGTAAGGAGCATCATATCTATATCTTACGAGACTCACGCGCTGACTTTACAACTTGTCTGAGTAGTTGGACCATAATTATCGGGCTTGTCTTCGTCGTCCTTGCAAACTCATTGGCATGGGTATTCAGTCCAAAGGGAGAAACTAGACCGTTAGTCGCTTACTCCCCGTTTCCTCCGAATCTATATCCGTCGCCCGGCGAAGACCCCTCCCATTGCAAACGCCCACTGGCAAAAGCTAGGGACTATCTTGGCCAGGCAACAGTTATATCCCCTTCTCGACCTTGAATAGCCCGGCTAACGTTTATGGTTGACCTCTAGGGTATGGCGAAGCTCGCTGATTCTCGGATTCACATTCTGCTATCTCATGTGGGGTATGTTGTTTCTCTTATGAACTCGATATCTACGATCGTATAAAGACTAATGTTTCGTTTACGTATAGCGGTAACGTTCCTTGCACAACTACATCCATTATTCGGACCGAAGAGCAGCGATAGGAGACCACACCATGCCAATTGAACGACGAACAAACGCGGTTGGCGAGTTGTTGATATTATTTTCTATTACTTGGGGTTTCTTTCAGCGCTTATACTTCTCACATACTTCCACAAACCTTCCTATCAGACGGGGATCTGTAGCATTATATATCACTGGGTAATATCATTTCCTTTCATGGGTATCTCTATATTATTTGAACACGATAAACCCAGTCATGAATGGTTAGAGTTCATATCTCAGACACCTTGCTGCTTCGTTTTACATGTTCTTTTGATTTTTAGGTAGTCTAGCTCGGGGGTACATCATATATCATAGCCCTACAAGGCTTAGGAGAGATCTCTCCACCACCCATCTCGCCAACTGACCGCCAAGAGTCAGCGCAATGGCGTAGGCATAACCACAATCTAAAAGAATAAGCAGAGCTTCAATATTATTCAACAGCACAAGGTGGGTATTCGTGACTGATAGAAGCAGCGATGACCAAGGCTGCGAGACAGCAGATAACGCAGACCGGAAAATCGAGTCAAGGGATTGTGAAGACCATGACACGGAGGGTAGAGCAGGGAAGGCAGACTCCTCGCTACCACCCGGCGGAAACAAGGTATCGGAATCAGCCGAATTCGCGCCTGATGCGTCTGTTCCCCATATAACCAGGAGTATTGGGAACAGCTTTGTGCAACTGCTAACTAGGAGAGCTGTGCTTATCGCATTTCGACTGGCGAGTGCCGGAGGAGGGATCGGCCGTATCTGCGGAGGGGCCGTGGATGCCCTTCGGAGGGGAGGTGGAAATTCTGGTTCCACGGTCAACATTGGTAAAGTGGTAGAAGAAGTAGCTTGCTGAGGACAGGCGCCGACTGTATCGCTACCAGACGATGAACGGCTTAGAATTGTAGGGCTTGGCCCGCATACTGTATTGGGGTTCGGTGTGGATTGAGTAGCCATGCCATTCCCGGCCGCGTTAACGTCAGATGGCAGAGGTAGGGGGGTGTTCACTCGATGCGCCAAGTCATGGGCCTTCTGAGATTGCGCCGCTGGTTTCAGAACGAGTACGGTAGCCAGGAAACGAACGGCCATGTGGTGTGCGAGGGTTGCGAGGGCGTTCAGCGTGAGGAAGAAGACATATTGAACTATTATCGGAGTATTCCCAAGTGACGATGCAGCGATAGCGGAGGACTTTTCGATTCGTGCCCAGGAGAGGTATACGTCGAAAAGGAGAATAAGGATCCCGAGACGGATAATCGAGCGCTGCAACGAAGCCCAGAAGGTCAGTACATCTATCGTCTTGTGTGAAATTTGAGGTCCTTACGTCGAACTTGTCATCGTCCCTCCCAAGCCTGTTGAAGAGCAGGTGTCTGTAAACCTAGTAGAATCAGCGCAACGAACCACGGCAATAGGGATACACGATAAGGCCGTACCTGCGGCTTAATAAGAACAAGATCGATGAAGAGCACAACGAAGTCATGTTCAACGTATTTATCCGCAAATCGCTGACATCGCGGGCATTGCGTCAGACGCACTCCCTTGCCCAAGGCGCGATCATCCGCCTTGCTGTAGGACGTGTAAAGGTGGGAAACGGGGTAACAGCACTCTATGCATATTGGCATTGTTGTTTCAACTCTTCATCTTCAGCAAGCATGGTACAAGTAGCTCACGTCCGGCTCTCGGTTTCTCTCTTCTTTCTCTTCGCCGTTGTTTTGGAGGCAAAAACTTCGTTGGATTAAAAAGAAAAAGGATAGAAAGGTGGTCCGTGCCACATCAAAAATGTTTAAATTGGTTAAGCTTTACTTCCATGTAGAAAAGATAGAAAAAGCTCTACGGAGTACACGGAGTATATAGACCAGATGTCTGCTAGGTAGATCCGCGTATTTTCTGTTAGATAGATCGTAGATCCGCGTATTCAGTCGATCTCCTTCTTGCCGTCGGCCCAACTGGGCTGGATCGAACGGCAGACGCCTTCATAGTCCTCGAAAAGCTGTTCGTTCTCTGGTACGTTGTCTGTGGTCCAGAACATCGTCCAATTCGAGTCTGGGAGCTTCCACGTCCCCCTTGATCTTTCAAAGTACCACTTATTAACCGGGTTGTCCTTCCTGCTTCGCCAGCAGACTCCTCTGGGGAAACAGGTTCGGACCATCGCGTTGAAAACAATATCAGCAACGCCGCCTGTGCCTTGGCTTCTCTTTAGAACGGCAAACTTGTCCAGGTAGGGAACCATTCGCACTATACTCTCGGGGCTCCCGTCGTCTGGGACACCGGGAGGCGTTTCCCAGGTTAAAATCGCGCCGCCTTCGTATTCACCGGCAATGATCAGGCCTGCAAGTCGATTGTTTACCCGATCCAAGTAGTGTTTAACATCCAATTTTCTATTGAAAGAGTCATCAATCAAGTGAACTAGCCGTGGTAGGTCAATTGCTGTATCGGTCAAGTTTATTCGGGGCGCTCCGCTATTCGCTGCAGTCCAGCACTTAATTCTCGGATCAGGCAGCATGGTCAGCGGCATCCCACGCTTCACAAAAGTTGAATGGCGTAGCTGGGTGTTGTTTGGGGTCTGGTCGCCATTCTCCTCGCCGCGCCGGCGGGCGGGTAGGGACGCAGAAAGGACAGGCTTATCTGTAAGGAGATTATGGATCAAGGGGTTCCGTCGCTGGCGAGTGCCCACCATAGGAGTCCCCGATGAGCCGCGACGGCTGTTTGCTAAGTTTGTGGCGTCGTGTGGGGTTGTAATGAGGCCTGAAGAGGATGGTGGAAGAATTGCCAGTGTTTTTTGGAGTAATGTCAGGTTAGCTAGGTGTCCTTCCAGTCCATTTTGCAGCCCAGGTGCGTCGGATTCTTGTACACGCCGTGGATTGGATCTGGTGGCCTGGGTTATCTCGCTCCGGATATCCTCGTATTCTTGTTCAAGGTTAACAAAAACATGAGATTTATGTCGCCCATGTCCCAACGATGGAATACCGCCCAATGGATCTAGAACAATGAGCCTCTCTAGAGACACCTCCTGCTGCCGCTCTTTAACTTTCCGTGCTGCTTCCTTCGCACTTTCATCCAACGTAGGTTTGCATGTTAGGCCGGCTAGCTCTCTTGTCAACGCTAATATCAGCTCATCTGCTGATATCGGAAACGCCTCCGAGGTATCACTTGTATAGCCGACAGGGTCAACTACCACGATCTGACCGCGATATAGAGGAGAAAGTAGCGACTTTCTAGACAAAACGGAAGGCGTGCGTGCGGGTCCATCCAGGGACATCACCGAGTCCAATCGCCGTGCACCCAAGCTATGGACTTTATCGATTCCAGCAGCAAAGCGGCTTGCCTGGTCGGATGCTAGTCTCCGGTAATCTGCATTATTCCCAGGGGTATCAACGTCTACTACAATGCAGCAGCTCATAGCAAGCCTGCTAAGCTGCGAGAGGGTCTTGGAAATGCCATGAAGACATGCATCATCCAGCATATGCGGGTTTTTGATCTTAACCAAAGCAACATGTAGGCTTTCCTGAACTGTGGCCTTGGAGTTCGGTAAATCGAAAGCCACGGATTTGGTCGAAGACTTAACCGAGGCCACCGCGGGTTTATCTTTTGCATTGACAGCCTGAGACCCAGCCGTATTCTCCTCATTCGAGTGTATATCGGCAGGAAGTGGTTTTGGGGGGGCTGTAAACCGGGAGAGATATGACTTTGCTTCTCGTTTGGTAGTTGCGGAACTTAAGAGGTCGAGGAAGAATTCCTGCGATAACGGGACCCGGAAGTAAGAATATATCATCGCAATAAGCCAAAGCCCCCTGGCGTACTGACCTTGTCTTCTTCCTTCTCCTTTGCTTTATGGCCGATATGGGCTGCGAACTCGGCGGGATGAGCAACGCTCTCATGGTTTCGGTGGAAGGGAGACGGGTGAGAAAGCGCCGTTGCAGGGCGAGAGAAGCATCGTCGCTTCAAGGGCGGGAGGCAGTTGTAGGCTTGACATCGTAGGTGGTCGTGCTGGAGGTTGTTTGCAGCTTGTCAGCTCTTCGGCTTCGTACCGTCCAGCGGTGAACAAGGGTCTGTAGCTTACCTGACGGAGCAGCAGCCGGGACTGCAACGCTGCCTTTCGACTCATCGTACCATGCCACTGGAATATACGTAGATAGACCGACTTTCCCCGGGACTGAACATGTTAACCAGACGAAGAGGAAGAGGGGCTGAAGCTGTGCGTCGTTTAATTATTTCTGAGGCTGACATCACGATCAGATAAGGCGAGGGCCGGACTGTGACGCACTACGCCAAAGTTTTAACTATGGCACCGCTATTCGTATATTTATACGCTAGGATATAGATCTCGCAGTGGCGGACAGTCTCGCGGGTCTTGATAGAAAATCGCACCTAGCTCCTTCATCACCTCGACCTTCTCTGCCATCGTGATGCACATCCTCAGCTTCCCATGCTCTCCATGATCGGAATCGTACTTGTATTCCAATGCCCAAACACCGCCCTCCTCCACAAACTCTTCCTCGCCGGATGTCAGGTTCCTCGCACTTGGATGTTCCTCGATGCCAGGCCATGCAAAAAACCACTGTAGCCCATCCCCGGGATCTGCCGTCGTTGGGTCCACGGTGCTCTCGAAATGATGGACATTGCTAGGCCAGAGCCTCCCCCCAGACTTGCTGAGGAGGGAGCAAAATCTGTCTTCCACGCTCTGGTCTGTAAAGCGGTGCTTTGGTGGCGCAAACTTGTTCCACCCAAGGAAGGCCGTGTCGACGATATCTGCGTTCGGCTTCACTATAACTGAATACTTGCTTGGACGACCGTTCGGGCCCCTGGATGGGTAGCCATAGACGTCATAACCATGCAGTCCAAATGCATTATAGCGTTTGGTGCTTTTGTTTACTTCCATTAAGTAGTCGTATGAAACTCCACAGGAGCTGATTGTATCTCCATTTCCGTTGCCGTTTGGGAAGTCCATGGCATCCTGGGACCGGGTAGTAGAAGACACTCCGCCCATTGCTTCGAGTTTTCGCTCCGTTGAAGTAGTAGTGCGCCAAAGAAGGGCATAGGCTAAAGCAGATGAAATATAATGAGTATTGGGAAGCGGCCATTTCTATGGTTGTATCCAACACTTTACCCTTGCATACTTCCCCATGCCTCTTGTATATTCCCTTCTATACTGGGAACAACCAGGGTTGGAATCCTGTAGCCTTGATGTGATCAGTATAACGGAGAGCCTCTCGTATAATCCGGAGTAGGTATTCCCCTGATAATTACTTGATAATCCTAAAACTCCGCTGCCTTGAGCCTACTCGTATGCGTGGCCGTGTTTGTTCGCAAGAATCCAGCCTTGCGATGCGTGCTACCGTCACTGAGAGTGCGTCTCGAGGCACCATGACGAATGTAGGCAGCCTGCAGTCAGCTAGATGTTTTCGCAAGGAGAAATTTTAGCAAGGAAGATTCATCGCTTCGTTTGTTTTTTCCCATGTTGTTGCAATTGCCTATTTAAGGTTCCTCACAGGGGCAGAAATATTTTGCACATTCCGACTTCACATCTACCACAAGTTTATCACTCTGATCAGTCTTCGGATCCAGGCTATCAAGATGCATAGAACTACTAACTACTTTGGCATACACCACATAAAAGGCCGGCGATGTTTACCCAGAAAACGCGGTAGACACCAGAGCTTCTGTCTACAAACGGTAACGTCTCAGCGTGATAGAAATATGACCATCAACAAAAACAACTACACCCGGGTAATTTCAATAATCTGCAGACCAACAATTCATTTGATGCATTTCTTTGTTTCGTTTGTTTGATCCATCGGCTGATTGGAGCGCCACAGGTCGGACAGGATGGGGCTGCCGCATGCTTGTCGCGTTTGTCAAACGATCGGTAGCCCTTGGATTATGCGGATCATGTTGGTCTCCTCTGGGGTGGCTGCTGGGGAACGGAACACTCTTGCGAATGCGGAGCTGTCTCGTTAGTATCCCGGGAGGGGGAGACCCTGAGATAGGGGGAGAAAAACGTCGTTTATACCCTGGTCCTTCGACGCCAAATATATGTCCCTTCAGGTTTTCTTCAGATTTTAGCTCCTTGTTTCGTTTGTTCCCGTTGACGGGCGTTTGTCCTTCAAATCCGAAGGTTGTTGTTGGCTTCAGATCAGCCAGATATATCCTGGGGGGTTGCACAACTTGCATGGCTAAATATGATTTGCCATTGTCTTTATATCTGATATTACAATTCGTTCAATTCAATACGCACGGACAAGATAATTTTGGCAGTTCTGTCACCGAAACTGATCTATGACAGATGGTAAGGAGGCTGCCTATTGATACAATCTCCTGCATGGTTCATGCTGATACAGCCAGGCACAGACGTCGAGCCACTTAATTGTCGTGTTGGCCACGATTTCCGCTTTGGGGATTCAAGCACTTGCGAAATCGACATCGTACACAGGGTTTTCGAGCGCAACCACCGGCAGTACCGTCTCAGCTTCCAGCCCCGATGGGATTTCCATAAAATACAAAACCCCACTTCCTGGGACGTGTGAAACCGCTTTCGAAGACCAAAAACAATATACCGGCTATGTAAGCCTCCCCCCGTCAACACTGGGCTTGATCAAGCAAAATTGCTCTATCAACACGTTCTTCTGGCTTGTGGAGTCAAGGATCAATCCTGAAAAAGCACCGCTCACAGTCTATCTTAATGGTGGACCTGGGAGCACGAGTCTAGTCGGATTGTTTCAAGAGACTGGGCCATGCGAGGTCATTGAAATTGCAAAGGATAGACTTGGAACCCGTGCAAGAGAATGGGGTTGGGATAGGGGCTCTAACATGCTATACATTGATCAGCCTGTTCAGTCAGGTTTCTCCTTTGACTCGCTACGGGAGGGCTCTCTGAATTTGATCGACTCGTCATATACTTTCCCTCCTTCCGATCCGCCGCAGGGACAGCCTAGGGATACTTGGCTGAAGGTGGTAACTAGCTCAAATGACGTGCAAGTTACAACGAATACCACTTCAACGGCAGCCAAAGCTATGTGGCATGTTCTACAGTCTATCTTGACAGAATTCCCTCAGTATTACATAGGCACCCAGAAATTGACCCGCAGGAGAAAACCTCAATCGGCTTCAATTAATTTATTTGCAGAGAGCTACGGAGGCAAATACGCTCCTAGTTTTGTCACCCACTTTGAGGAGCAGAATAGGCGCAGAAGGCGAGGAGAAATATCAGCCTCAGAAACACTGGAAATAAACGTTAGGTCTATTGGGATTATGCAAGGTTGCATCGATGATCTGGTTCAAAATCCCTATTATCCGGCTTTTGCATATAATAATAGCTATGGGATCAACGCTACAAGCTCAGAAGATAAGAATGCCTTTCTTGAGAATTTTTCCAGAGCAGGCGGCTGCCGAGATAAAACCATCGCTTGCCGCGAAGAGATTCAAACCTCCGACCCAGAAAATACCGGCGGTGTGGGAGTTGTTAATCAAAAGTGCCTTGACGCACTTTCAAGTTGTTTGGCTGAGACCCCTAATTTATATACAAAGATAGGGCGAAGTGGGCACGACATCACACAGAGCAACCTCGATCCATTTCCTCCTCACACATACCTTGAGTACCTCAATTCAGACCAAGTGCAGAAGTCCATTGGCGTCTCAATGAATATTACAGATTACAGCTCAATAATTTCTTCGGCATTTCTCAATACAGCAGACTTTGATCGAGGGGATTATATCTCGGATCTAGCCAAGCTTCTGGACAGCGGGATACGGATTGCCCTCATATACGGAGACAGAGACTATCTGTGTAACTGGATGGGCGGCCAGGCTGCTTCATTCTCGATTGCAGCGTCATCTTCTTCGCCATCCTCATACCTGAGCGGTTTTAACGCCGCAGGCTATGCACCCCTAATTACCAACGATACATACATTGGCGGTATGGTTCGACAATTCGGTAACTTATCGTTCACTCGAATTTACGACGCTGGCCACTTGATACCCGCTTACCAGCCGGAGACACTGTTCACGATCTTCTCTCGCATTATCCAAGGACACACTGATATATCGACTGGCCAACCAGTAGATATAACTTCTTTCGGCACCAAGGGCGATGCGAACTCCACAGCAACTAATTCCGCACCACCAATGGCCAAGCCAACATGCTACGTTCGAAAGGTCAAAGACACCTGCTCACCAGAGCAGATAGCGAAATTGGCACGAGGTGAAGGAGCTGTTGTAAATGGAGTGTGGTATGAGTCCGAGTCTGATTGGAAGAAACCACCCGCTACCAAGAAAGGCTGGCAACAGGATGCTTCTAAAACCGTACGAGATGGGACTGTAGCGCATGCGTTTATTGCTATCACCACGCCGTCGATGGTCGGGCAGCGTTCAGTAAATTCTTCGCATGACAAGAAATCGGATGCTGCAAGGATCGTACCACGTTGGTGGCTATATGGAATACTCATAGGTGTAAGCGTGATTATATTGAGAGCCTAGATGTACTTGGAACATATATCATAAACCTTGCTGTTGATATTGATTCTTAAGCTCGTAAGGAGCAAAGAAATGCTTTATATATAATTGGTGCTAAGACGATGCTTGGATGCTTGTGAATAATGAGGTTCCCCGTTAGAGAGTACGTCAAACTTCAGGGCAACTACTTCTAGTATGGATGTCAAATTAGAAGTGTATTACGAAATGTTTTACCCAATATGGACCGGTGATTATCCTCAAAGACCATTGTTGCCGTGGAGAATGAAAGCTATGAGCGAATAAATATCAGATGCTTAGATACAATACCGAGAAAAAATAGATTAATAACACGGTCTAACCCCTGTTCTTGCCAACATATTACACATTCCAGGTCAAGGATGTGTTTCTCAAGCGTCTATGAGATTGTTTTCAGCGGGAGCAGCGGGCTCGGTGGTGTCCCGCGTATCCTTGGTTGGACGAGCTCGTCCCTTGCCTGATCGTTGGTAGAATTCGTCGATAACCTTCTTGGGGATACGGTTGAGTAGATCCTTAGGGTAAATTCGGAGAAGGTTCCAGGCGAGATCCAACGACTCGTGGATACTTCGAGATTCGTATGGAGACTGAGAAATAAAGGTACGCTCGAATTTGTCCAGGAATTCAAGCGACAGCTTGTCTTCGGCAGACAAAGCCTCTTCACCAACGACTGCTCTCATAGCGGCTGTGGTTTCATTGTTAGATAACCTTGTCTACCACCGTAAGGGGGACAAGAGTCCATAGGTGAAAACTTACCGGCATCACGACCAATGGCGTACTTTGCATACAGCTGGTTGGAAACGTCACCGTGATCTTTACGGGTACGGCCCTCACCAATGGCAGATTTCATCAATCGGGAGAGAGATGGAAGCACGTTGATTGGTGGGTAGATACCCTTATTGTCAAGTTGACGGTCAATGAAAATTTGGCCCTCGGTAATATAACCAGTCAAATCAGGAATTGGGTGAGTGATATCTAAAGTTCACCCATTAGCGCCGGAGTTTCGGGAGAATGATAAGCGAGCGTGGAATACCTACCGTCGTTGGGCATAGTCAAGATGGGGATTTGAGTGATAGAGCCGTTTCGTCCCTCAACTCGACCAGCGCGCTCATAAATGGTGGACAAATCAGTGTACATATAACCGGGGTAACCACGTCGTCCCGGAACTTCTTCTCTGGCCGCAGAGACCTCTCGAAGAGCGTCACAGTAAGCTGAAAGATCGGTCAAAATGACAAGAACGTGTTTCTCTAGCTGGTAAGCGTAGTACTCTGCAGTGGTCAGTGCTAGACGAGGAGTGATGATACGCTCAATTCTGCATCAATTTCGTTAGCTCAATTAGATCTCATACGAGTCTCGGATGAAGTAGGATCTTACGTGGGATCATTAGCAAGGTTAAGGAAGAGAGTGACACGCTCCATACTGCCGTTTTCTTCGAAGTCTCGGGTAAAGAATCGACTGGTCTCCATGTTAACACCCATGGCGGCGAAAACGATGGAGAAGTTCTCCTCGTGGTCATCATGTACTCCCTTGCTTGGTCCCTTCACCAAACCAGCCTGGCGACAAATTTGGGCAGCAATTTCGTTGTGAGGAAGACCGGCAGCAGAGAAAATAGGAATTTTTTGTCCTCGAGCAATTGAGTTCATGGTATCGATTGCAGAAATTCCAGTGGAAATCATCTCTTCAGGGTAGGTCTATGAGGATAATGTTTTAGCCTGGTGGTTCCTGGGGACTATCGCCTTGGAGAAACTCACTCGCGAATAAGGATTTATAGGACTGCCGTTGATGTCAAGATATTCTTCGGCAAGGACCTTGGGTCCCTTATCAATTGCACGTCCGGATCCATCGAACACTCGACCCAACATGTCTTCCGAGACACCTAGCTTCATACTGTGGCCGGAGAATTCGACTTTGGTCTTTTTATCAAGTCAGTGTCTGGTGCTCGCGTATGATTCAATTTGTTCCCCGCACCTTTTTGACATCAACACCTGTTGTACCTTCGAATACCTGCGAATCAACAACCAATCTAAGTCAGCATTCGTTATACCGAGGCAGTGGTCGATGTGCGGACCTGGACGACAGCTCTGCTTCCTGAATTAAATAAAGATATTAGCTGAAGCGTTTGGAATGGTAGCTAAATGGAACAGCTGCACCTACCTCTAGCCTCCAACACTTGACCGGATCGTTCAGTTCCATCTGGCAGCGTAAGGGACACAATCTCGTTGTATCTGGGGAATTTAACCTATAAAGGCCCCCCCCCTCAACCGTCAGCACATTTGACATCCAGTATACCAGGGAAAGCGAATGCCTGGAAGCTCACATTTTCGAGGATGACCAGGGGTCCGTTGACACCTCCAACGGTGTTGTATTTGAGGCGAGGTTGGACGGAAGCCATCCGGCGGTCTTCTAAGCCTGGAGCCATGGTTGCGTGAACGAGACGACCCCGACGATATCCAAGTGACGGTGTATGGGCTGGTTCAAGAGGCGAGGCGGGCAGTTATATCTACCAGCAGCTCCGGGCGTCATCAAGCATCGTCAACATCGACCGCGGGCTTCGACCTGGAGGTAGTTCCCAGCTTCCCGTTTCAGCCAATCACGGGTTGAGGCCCTCTATTGCTTAATAAGTGATCACGTGACCATATCTAGTTGCGTCCGCCGTTCCTTTTTACCTACTTCAGCTTCTCTCTTCACGTCAAGAGACGATGAAACTGCATAAAAGACGACAGGGGAGTGTTCTACTCGTTGGATATGCTGGAGCATATTCACATGGAAACTTTGGTGCGGCTCTGCGAGGTGAGCTGGACTCGACAACAAGGCTCAGCGAGATGATCGTCAGCCAAAGGGCGGGAAATACGACGCCAATCAACCCGCATCCCTGTGTATAGACTCAATTTATTGGCTGATGTCTCTGGTTGCACGAAGTGAAACGACTTTTGACCTTCAGCCCACTCTATAACCGGAAGCGGTTCCCGCCAGTTGCGGACCCGGATGGTTATATAAATACGAAGAGCAGATGGTCTTGTGGATAGGGGAGATCTCCCTCGACGATGTACGGAGTAGAACCAGCCTTCTTGAAAGCACATCTTTCCTTCTTATATATAAATCTGGAGTTTCCCGTGGCCGAGCGGCCGCCAGTGAACGCTGTGCTCCGTACCTGACGGCTTTAGGCTGGTTGAATAAGTCAACGAAAATGCGGCTCTTCAGCTCAGGGGCTGGGGCTCGACTTGCCTTGCGGCAATCAAATCAAGGCAATAACAACAATACTTGCAGTACCAACGAAGGCGTTGGAGAATGCATGCCAAAAGGGAGCTGTATGAGCACTCATCTTCTTTATCTTCAGGTGGAATCATCAATGATGGTGTCTAACGTGCAATATGTTTGGTAGGTCGGGGTGTGTCTACAAAGGGGATATGTGCTCCTGAAGGCGATGATATCGAGGTGCTCCGCATTACTATCCATCCAGTGCCACATGATGGACTTAACGACTAATGACGAGCTCCTTGGATAGTGCTGTCTTGTCCATATTTGCAATGTGAAAGAGGGTCAAGGCGTATGCAGAAGCGTTGCAAATAACGGATGCGATAATGGCAAGTTCTTTGCTGGTACTGGCAAAGTACGTACTATCGAAGCCATTTATGAACTGCAGTCATAGCATAAAGCGGACAATTCTGATGTTGAACAAAAGCTAACTTCATCTCTGTAGCCATGGCCATGCCCAGGCCCTGATGATATAAAGTGTTGTGTCAAATTTGCCGATTTCAATAATGCCACCAGCACGGCGTCTTCGTCAATGTCTATGACTTCGCCAACTTCCAATCAAACGCAAAGCACGTCACCGAGTTCATCCACCGCTACCTCGTCGAGCGTGCCATCTGAACATGGCTTAAGCGGAGGCCAAATTGGCGGTATAGCTGCTGGATGCGCCGTGTTTGCGCTCTTACTCGCAATCGGAGCTGTATACTTCTTTAGACGGCGAAAAACAGCGGTACGAGCGGAGGAGAAGCCAGATACATCTGATAGCGGGATTCCAGAAATGCCAGACTCTGCAGGAGTCATTGCGCGTGCTCCAAAGAAGAACGTCGTGAGCGAACTAGACAGTGAAGAGAAGAAGCTTGACGGGAACATTGCTATGAACCGAGCTCGGGAACTGGATTCAACTCCCATTACCTCGCCTGTGGAGCTTGATGCATCACCGGTCGAGGTCAAGGAGACAGATTTAAAATAATATGTATGGATATTGGGAGGAATATTGGGACTAGGGATGGGATGGGATGGGAGTTGCAACTGAGTCTTGGAATTACTGGGAATGGCGATGCGCGAGTTTTACTATCAGAGGTTTAATACTGATTTAAATTAATAACTGGTTACGTTTCGAAAGAGCCATATTCACTTGAACGTAATATTTTCTTAGAATATGGCTAATGTGTCTCTAAATTTACGGAAAGTATGTCCCGAAATCTTTTTTCGTTTATATAAGTGAGTCCATTATTCCTTAATGGCGCCTATATGCCAGTCAATAATCTAGAACCTCAAATCCCAACCAATCTTAGGTCCAAGTTCAGGCAAAGCATCAGCGACGCTCTGCACATCCTTGTCACCTCGTCCGCTCAAATTGAGTACAATATTTTCGCCCTTCTTCATCGTCTTGGCCAATTCGAGTGCACCGTAGACAGCATGTGAAGATTCAAGAGCTGGAATAATACCTTCAAGCTGAGAGATGGTCTTGAATCCCAACAGGGCCTCTGCGTCGGTAGCAGCAATGAAACGAGCCCTGGAGGAATCTTTCCAGTTACTCAACTCGGGACCAACGCCGGGATAATCCAATCCGGCAGAGATGGAGTGAGTATCGGAGATCTGGCCATGTTCATTTTGGAGAACATATGTTCGGACTCCGTGAAGCACACCCTTTGATCCACCAGTAAGGGTAGCGGAGTGGCGCTGGGTGTCAATGCCGTCACCACCAGCCTCAACACCGAGGAGCTTGACGCTCGGATCATTGGAGAAGGGGTAGAACATGCCAACCGCATTGCTTCCACCGCCGACACAGGCGACGACGGCATCTGGCAAACGGCCAGTGAGTTCCTTCATCTGGGCCTTTGTTTCCTCACCGATGACGGATTGGAAAGTTCGGACGATGGTTGGGAATGGGTGAGCTCCGATGGCAGAACCGATGACATAGTGAGTCGTGTCGAGATGGACGACCCAAGCGCGCAGAGCTTCGTTGACTGCATCGCGGAGAGTGCGCGATCCAGCTTCAACAGGAATGACTGATGCGCCGAGGAGTTTTATCCTAAACACATTAAGGGCTTGACGGCGAACATCCTCTGCACCCATGTAAATGACACACTCCATGCCGAATTTGGCACAGACAGTAGCGGTAGCGACACCGTGCTGTCCGGCTCCAGTTTCAGCGATGATTCGCTTCTTTCCAAGGCGGCGTGCAAGGAGGACTTGACCCAAGGCATTGTTAATCTTGTGACTGCCAGTGTGGTTAAGGTCCTCTCGCTTGAGGTAGATGTTAGCTCCGCCGGCATGTTCAGTCAAGCGCTCTGCGAGATGCAGACTGCTTGGACGACTCATGTATGGGTAATACGAGCGGAACTCTTCCCAGAACTTGGGGTCCTTGTTGGCCTCGTTGAATCCAGCCTCGAGTTCGGCGAGACAGTCCATCAACGATTCAGGAACGAACTGCCCTCCGAATTCTCCGAATTGTGCCGGAATAGCAGCAGGGTTCTTGGTGACATTGAGAGCCTCGAGCTGATCTACCAAACCGGGTGCTTCAGCAGATGACTCAGGAACAGGGCCTCGTTCAACAGTTCGGCCAGTAATGCTTGAGCAGTATTCTTTGATCTTCTGAGCACGCTCTCCTGGAGCCGCTTCACCGAGGACAGTGACCATCTGACTACCAATAACGACGCCCTCAGCGATACCCTGAACTTCCAAGAAATGTTCTCTTGTGCTAACACCGAAGCCTAGAGCCGCGGGGACGTTTCCGGAGTATGAGTGTACTCGCTTCAGGAGCTCTGGTAACCCGGTACTCAAAGTACCAGTGGCGCCAGTGACGCCCATTCTTGACACAACATAGATGAAGGAGTCAGCGATTCCGCAAAGTAGCTTCATACGAGCCTCTGAAGTAGCTGGTGCAATCAGCGGAACATAGGATAATCTTTCAAAGTTGCAAAATTAGCGTCTATTCTATGACTCGAGAGCGAAAGTATCCGCTTGAGATTTCACTCACCCTTCCTTCTTGCACAAGTCTCTGAACCTGACGGCTTCTTCTGGTGGCAAGTCAACCATAATGAAGCCATTCACACCTGCAGCTTTGGCATCCTTCAACATCCTCTCTTCACCATATTGTAGCAAAGGGTTGTAGTAACCCATCATCAGCACGGGGGATTTGAGGCCCTTTCGTCTGGCGGTTCTAACCATCTCAAGGACAGATGTGACTGTGACGCCATTCTTGAGGGCCTGAGTGTTTGCTCGTTGAATGGTAGGGCCATCGGCAATGGGGTCTGTGAAGGGGACTCCAAGCTCAATTATGTCTGTGAAGGAGTATTAGGCACAATTCTATCTCATCCCACCCATACAACGAAAACAACTCACCTGCACCACCCTCTTCCATCCCAAGAATGATATCAACCGTCTCGCTGGCCTCCGGGTACCCCGCGGTGACATACGCCACGAGCGCAGACCTTTTCTCCTCCTTGCATTTTGCGAACGTCTGCTTTATCTGCTCCATTGCGAATATACCAGCTTCTCAATCGCGAGAACTATCCTTTCTGTCTGGTGTTGTAGGTTGTTGCAAGGAAATAAGCAGCCACCGGTTCAGCTGACGGAGTGGCAGATATGTATGCACGCCTGGCGAGACCAGCGCACTTAGCTGTAGTGGGGCAGCAGGTGCCAAAATTAAGTCAACGACTGGATAGGACCTTGCGATACGAGGTGGCATCAATTGACAGGGAAGATGCTGCTGCGTATACGGGCGTGCGAGCTTCGCTTGAGCCAGAAATGATAGTCGAACAAAGCCCGTTTGGCCTCAGCATGGAAACTTGGGGGTGACTCAGTGGCCGTTTTGTTGCCTCAAAAGTTTTCCGCCGATAGAATTAAGATTCGCCCCACGTAGACCAGACCAGAAGAGCCGAAGTCGGTCCGTGTATTTATAGAACATCCCAGCCATGTATACGGGGAATGTCGGTTGTCGGTTGTCGTCGATATATCAAGTTTGTACAGAGTACAAGAAGTACGGAGAGAATCATGTTGGTAGCGAAGTAGTATATGTTATTAAAATTGAACTCCAATTTCTTCCATCCCAGCAGGCTCGCAGAAGGCGACCAAAAAGTAAGTAAACGAACAAAAAATCCAAGAAGATTACAATTCTGCTAGCAAGCTCAAAATAGGCAAAAATAAATTATTAGAAACAACGCAAGTAGAAAGCAAAGCAAAACAAAACGCAAATTCCCTTTTTTAAACACGCGAGGGAAAAAAAAGCAGAAAACAAAAAAACAGACGACAGTTAGAACCAGTTCTGTAGTCCCGTACCCATATCCGATGCAAATGCTCTTTCTATAACCGATAACAAAAAAAGGAGTGTAACCCATGCGGAATAATAATTCAACGCTGGCAAAAAAAGCGCATTAACAGTCAATGCTAAAAGGAGTGAAACCAGCCCAACTCGGAGTCTTTTTTATGCAAGATGCGGAAAAAATGCTGGTGTGTTCTGTGATGTTGTGCGGCCTCAGGCAGAAACAAGCACGTCTGTACAATGTGGTAAGGAGAGTCGGGGTGATGGTGTGAGAGGAAGATGTCGAGGTGGGCGGAGCGGAGCGGTATTAGTGTGATTGTGGCGGTGGTGGTGAGGTTGTGAGGGAAGGACAGTATTAGGATTAGGTGCGTCATTAGGAGGATGAAGGAGAGACATGACCAACGGGCGCAGACGCAAAGCGCGGAAAAGGAAAGAAATAATAACACAATATTACAGGACTCGACTTATAAGCGGAGCCACCAAAAAATCAAATAAACAACGATAAATGCAACCAACACCACGCTTGTTTCTGATAAAGGTCGTTAAGGAGTGACGGAAGGAAATTCGTAGACAGTTGCTTTTCAACCAACACAACTGCTCAATAACTGGTGGCATCGGGGTATGTAAGGAGTGACTGACGGGACCCAAACTCTCGAAAAATGCTGAACAGGGAATGCGCAGAGCGAAAACAAGGAGGAAATAGAGCAGGAACTCGCTATGCAGGCAGGAACGAGGAAAGTAGGAGAAGCGGAATCGACGAATTAATGAACTCGAGGTTGAGGTGAGATTGGTAGCGCGATTAGGAGCTTTGGTAGGTCGGCATTTGGTTGTGGCCAACATATGCGCTGAAATCGAATGTTGCCTGGCTAGGGACGATGATGGGAGATGGCTGGATGTGTCGATGGGGGAGGCTGGAATAGCTATATGCGGCGGTTAGGCTAGGGTGCGATGCGGCACTGGTGACCATGACAGGCATATAGCTGGACGAGGACAAGTGAGAGGCCGTGTGAGGTGGGAGCGCATTGGCCATGGAGTTAGCCTGGTGTCCCGCGGGCGAACCGGAACGAACATCCACAATACCGGAACTCGACATGTTAGGGCTACCAGCGTAGTTGGATCGAAGGGGAGCAGGCAACGCTGCGGCCGTAGACGAGTAACTGGCGGAATATTTCCCGATGATCTTCTTGAGGGCATGGGTGAGGATCTTCCATGGGAAAACCTTGACGTCCTTTTCGATGTTGCGTGGTTTGGGATTTGGAAAACCCATGATCACCTTGAAGAAATCTTCGCTGTCTGGTTTAGCCTTTGAGACGGTCATGGGACGGAAACCTTCCAGGTTGCGGCGGATACGGTTCTTCTCTTCCACGGTGAAGCGGACGCCGACGAGAGATTCAAGCAAGTAGATTGTGTCAACGCTGGTGACATAACATTCCTTCTTGCCAGCCCATTGAATGCAGCTAATGCAGATGCTGTTAGGGACACGGTCAGCAGGAGCCACGGGCTTGAAGTCAGCGTGGATAGTGCTTCCTTCCTGACGACGAGTGAATTGAACCAGGCGGCGTTGGGCTTCGCATTCCTCGGGCTTCCAGTTGAGAGCCATCGCATCAAGGTCGCCGTTCAGCTTGAGCACGGCTTTGCTTGGGTACATCGCGTATGGGTTGAATGGGGCATTCGGGCTTGGGGCACCCGCGAGGGCCTGCTGGATGGTCGAGGTACGGACCAGAGTTGGGTTTGCGCGGTTCATCTCGGGTTCCTGAGCAATGGGAGTCACGGACATGGGAGGACTGCAAGACGTTGCGGTCGCGTTAGAAACGCATGGGCTCCAGGAGGAAGCGAGCGGCGAGGGAGCAGTGGCTCTGAGCTGAATTTGATGCTCGTATTGTCCCGCGGGGAGAACCTGTTGATACTGTCCGGAATAGCTACCCATCGAGCTGGGCGTTGGCAGATAAGGCGAGTAAGGGGATGCAGACAGGCGCTCGACCTTGGTACCATCATTGATGCGCATCTGCTTCACAGAGCTAGAGTTGGCAGAAGCAGAAGTGCCATCTGAAGCGGAAGACATTCTTCTCTTGCGGGGAGACATCTGTCTTGCCTCCTGGTCGTATGTGAACGAACCAATGCGTGCAATATGCTGAGTTGACGATTCCTGGTCGTTGAGGACGACTTGGAGAGCGACGCAAAGTGCAGAACAAGCAGTGGATACGAATGCTGGAACGGTGACAGTGAGCGCGTATTGGAATTTGGAATCTTCCAGGCCCAATGAGGTAATCGTACAGTCGCAATGGGCGGACCCAAAGACGACAGAGAACGTCCAGGTAGGAGGGTTGAGCAGATCGTAAAATGACTCAACGTAGATGGTCAACTTGGTGCCTTCGTACCCAATGGAAGGCGAGAAGGAGGTCACTTCGGGAGCAGGGTTGCAGTTTGATTCCAGACTGGGCGAGCGACGGATGTCGAATGGGGAACCGGCATAGGCGCTGTTCGACATGTAGTGAGCACTGTCGTCGTCAGAAATGAAGCTACCATCCAGCATTGGGTTGTACATGGAAGTTCCGTAGGATCCTGGTGGGCACGCAAGCAGAGTTGATGTTTCACGCAGCGCGTTGGAAGTCTCGTCCGAGTCTATACAATGTTAGAATCATACGGGGAGAGAAAAAGGCTCAGGATGAACTTACCTAGGTAATCAATCTTTTGAGCCTTGTCGAGAGCAGACATGGACAGGAGATTACCAGGTTTAGCCAGCAGGCTGTCCGAATAGGCCCCAGCGAACCGAGACTCCTCTGGATCAGAGAAGTCAAGAGACTCGTCAAAGATCAATGGGGACTGGAGCTCGAACTGTAACAATGATGAAGTTAGTCAAACTGGAAGCCGAAATCTTCAGGCAGAGGCAGGCAGGCAGGTAAGGAGGCAAAAGCTGAATGAAAGAAAAGACACGACTCAAGCAGGTCGGAAATGCACAGATATATCCAAAACCAAAGTATCAGGAAAGGGGTACATACCGGAGCTCCCTGAGTCTTTGAGTAAGCCAGATTGGCGGTATTGCAGAGATTATGCAGCGGGAACAGGGTTTTGGTTTTAAAGCGAGTGACTGAGACTAGATCTCAAAAAATAAAACAGATTGAAGAACGATGTATCTGGTAAGAAGATACGCAGTTCTCCGAGACAATAAACGAGTGACGTGGGTGATTTTTTAAAATTAAAAAATCATTTAAAAAATTTCCGATCAAAGGTGAACGAATGAGGATTGGCAGGACCCGGAGTTCGTGGGTTCGTTCAGGCTAGGACGGAAAAGTGGCACAGAACAAGGCAAGTGTTGAGATCGAATAGGCGACCAGGTCTGGTTTCTTTTTCGGCGTTGATTAACGGGGCCTTGGGGATCTTGTCTCAGCAACTAGCGGTAGATCAAATCTGCCGTGAAAGAAAATCAAGCAATAAACTAAGCTGCTTCACGGTTAGTATGCGTTGATAAATTGTGGGACGGAAAAAAGGAAGAAGGAAAAAAGGAAGAAGGAGAGAGGAAAAAGTGATGCGGTTTGGAAAGGGTCTCGGCTAGTTGCAGTGGATGGACAAGGGAAACCCACCGAGAGAATAAAGGAAAACAGCTAGATGGCTTTTAAAAAGCCACTGTCGTTCCAATGAATTTTAAACAAGTGCTGCACACACTGATGAAGGAGAATCAGGATATCTGTGGATGTGTTAGACTCCGACACGACACAGACAGGAAGGATAATGCATTGAGTAGATGAAAATGATGATGGGAACGCAACAAAGGCGGGCGTATATGTCTGGCGCTGACCTTGATTATAGATTGTCCGATAAAGATTCTGCTCTTCATATGAATACCGTTGTGGAATTCGTTTGGGCTATATGGTCTCTTCCGAACAGCGAGACCTCGATGATGATGTCGATGATGTTGTTGTTGATGATGGTGGTGATGATGGTGATGAGGTGACGTTTATATATTAGCCGAGGGTGGCCTGATATCTGCCTAGTAGCAACGACGTAATTGACCGGGGTGCTGAGTCTGGTCCAATCCGTCTGCTTCTCGCTTGCAATTATATATAGACAATATATATATATATCCGGAGTATATATTTTTTGTGGATGAGTGCTGGCGTTGTTCGGTTTGGAGCGTCGGGTGGGAAGCGATCGAACGGTAGGCAGGACTACCCGGGAGCGGAAATCGGAGTATGCGGCGGATAATTAACGAGCAGCGAGATATTACGGGATGGAAAACAACGAGAACAGCGAAAGAACAGTCCCCAAAAGCAGACGAAGAAGAAAACAATGAACAATGACGAGCAAGAAAACTGATTAGGGCGCGGGACGTTGATAGAACCGGACAAGGCAACGGACGACGAGGACAACCGGGAAGCGAGCGTAACTTCGTGAGAAGAGCGAGTGTGTGGGGGGAGGGTTGTTATATCTGGGAGGGAGAACTGGGTAAACGAAGGAAAAACGATGGTAGAAGATATCAAGCGAGGGGAGAGAGAGGAGAGCAGAGAGAGGAGGGAAGAAGTAGAAGAAGTAGAAGAAGAGAGAAGATGAAGTGTGATAAGAGAGGAAGAAGAAGAAAGACGAGGCTTTTCCTTGGTCGTGTATCAAGCGTGACGAAAGATACGAAACTTACCGGCGCTCGCTCCCCCGCCGACGCCCGATGGGGACTAGCGCGCGGGTCCACGAAGCGACATGCCCCCTTCCCGAAGCGGCGATTAGTGGGTCCTCCGCCGTACACATGCCCTGTCCGGTACAAGGCCATACACGATACACGAGCGTCTTTGGTGTGTAAGGATGGTAAGAATGGTATGGGCAGGGCAGACAACAGGGACAGAGGAAGGTCACATGAGGCAGCTCCGCCGGCCAATCAGCAGGCGGCATCCCCACGTCACGCCGGTATTTTAGGTATTGGCTGTAAGGATGCGTATTGGGCATGGTCGCACGCTAGTAACACCGCCGGCGTTTCGCTTCTTTTGCTCTATAAAAGTGCTTTGATATAAGATGAAAAGATGAGGGAAGAAGAGATTACGGGGCCACGGAAGCCGGAGCAGGACGTGGACAGGAGCCATGGAGATGGAGGAGTCGCTCCAGGGATCAGCGTGTGTGGCTCCCCCATCCCTGCCGGATATCATGGTCTGTCTGTTGGTGCATGGAGCATTTCGTGCATGGCGCTGTATCCACCATCTTCGACCTTGCTTGCAGCCACAGAAGCAAAAGAAGAATCACCGGGCTGGACGCCTGACCGTCTGACCGTCTGCTATCCCACGCCAGTCGCAGCCTCTACGCCATCGATTACGGTACGAGTATAGGAGTATAGGAGTAGGGAGGTACAGGGTACTTGTGAAGATGGATTCAGCAGGATGAACCATGCCTCGCTGTTTATCTCCGTACTGGCTGGATATATGATCGAAGCAAGCATAGGGTGGTGGCCGACCGTTACAGTGTGATCGCGTCGACGTCGTACATGCGTGCATCTCATACATAGGATGAAGCATAGCTCCCTGCCTGCTGACATAAACGACGCCCTGCATCCTTCTTCTTCCCTTCTCTTCCCTTCTCTTCTCTTTTGCCTGGCCTGGTCAAGAGTAGCCGAGAAGACACTCGCCGTTGTCAAGGAAAACACCCATCATTACGGTAATTATCCCACCTCTCCGGTTGCGGGTTCTGATAGCTCGTTCTTCTCTTTGGTGCATATAAAATAGGAAAGGGGTTATTTTTAGGCTGTGTTTCTATTAATAGCCTCTTCCTCTCGCAGCAAAATCTTTCACACCACAGCATAAATATACACTTGCACAGCCCTGATGCGATGCGGATGGACGGCCACTTCACCCACCTCGCCCTCCCCTTCTCCTTTTTCGGTGGTCCAACTTTAAATATCGGATGGAACCCTCCCATGAACCGCCGGAGTAGGTAGCATTTTTGGCGTTTTATTTTACGGTTTTTTCTTTTCTTCCTACTTCCACGTCTTGGGCCCTGCGTTCTGCCCTACAGGCGCAGGATACGACCTATGATGACACTGTGGGTTTTGAGATGGAGTCTCTCAACGGCTGTATCGGCCAATCGTCTACTCATCGTCAGTGAGGATTTGGGACTGCCGCGGTGCAAGGTCAGACATCTTTTCTATATTTATTGACTTCCGTAGACTTGGCTGGAGGATGAGTGGTTCCAAGGGTTGAAGGTGTTCCTATCGATCAACGTGGTCGGCAGAGAGTGTATTCCCGAATAAAGATGAAACCCAGATCGGATCTCATCCTGTCAACTCAGCCTTCATCCATCTGCAATTAAGATTAATCATCCCGTTCTGATCTCCCAACTCATGTACTCCGTACGGAGAACGGACTAACAGGCGAGGTAAGCGCATCCTCCCCCCCCCTTTACCGTTGCATACGGTGTATACAAAGTAGCCATAGCCATCCTCCGTAGGTATACTATGCACATTCAGCATATACTCCGTACTCCGGAGCGCACGATGTCCTCCGAGCCAGTCGTGCATTTGTTCGCCGTATCCTTTCTCCTCCCTCTCCATACCCTGTGGATTCCCCTTGTTCTTCTGGAAATTGGCGTTTCAGCTTCAAAGCACCCAACACCACCCTGCGATCTCCTTACCCTTCCTGTTCCCTCCATGGTTACCAGACTTACCACCTACGCCAGGGCTGATTGGAAAGGGCCATAGAATTCTGTTCCATGCTGGCGGCCACGTCCACATCCACGTCCACCTCCCACGTCCATGGCTCTACCCTTACCCTGCAAGTAGATCAGTGCCAGAAGCATGCGTCGTGCTGAAACAGACGTTGTCCATTTCCGTTACTTAACGCCAAGTATAAGAAGGCCGGCGTGGGCGAGAGAGCTGTCGGACGGGGGGAGAGACAGCTTCAAAGGCTCTCAAGGTGGCCCTTGTGATTAATCAATGCTGTCGTGACCCCGTTCCGTTCGCTTAACTGCGCGATTATGATCAATCTGCAGGGTCCCAAGTGGTATCCTTGGTTAAATGGGGGTGTGTGCATAATAGTTGACCTTGGGGGAAACGGATACTCGATGTGCTTTGCATATCATGCCCGCATTAGCTCTCTTGCTTGCTCAATTGGGATCTCAAGGCGCGCGATGTGCTGCATCTTTTCGCGTCACCGTCCTTCCCGTCGGTACGCACTTGGTGTATACTTGGTGTATACTTTTCTGCATGCTGCCGTCCGTAGAATATCTAGGGAACATCTCATCTCGACGCCAGATCGGCTGCTTGTCGGCTTCCTGCTTTTGTTTTTTCTGCACGAGGCAGGGGAGCAAACGGAAAGCCGCTGCCCGCCGAGCTTTGAGCCGTAAGCTCTCACAGATGGCAACGGCTCCAGTGGGCTGGCCTCCCCTTCTAGGATCTACACAGATCTTGTCCGGCGTTGCTTCTCCTGCAGTTCGCGGTTCCGTCCTTTCATCTTCCCAGGGCAACCCTGCCTTGGCTTGACGCGTCCTGTCAAGATCTACTTCCGGCGTATCAGATGTCCAATGATCTACCTCCCACAGTGTGCATTGAGCAATGGACATAAATTAAATGAAAGATACGGGCCAAAGGGACGTCTGGTGGGCACAGCACAGGCGTTGCCGGGCTTCGTTCGGGCGAGTTAGGATATCCTAACTAGCCGCACGGACGGTATATCAGCCGTTTGATATTGCGAGAATCAGCTCTAGCTCCTCGTAATAAGAGGAAAAACTGGTAAATTAGTTTATTCGGAGATTATTGATTATCACTGACGATGCGGAGTTGCGTTGATGGTTATGCGGTGGATGTGGAAAAGCTTGGAAAACGTTAGGGGTAAGGTAGAGTTATCCCTGGCCTATACAAGTCCTTTGATATGCGTTTCATTTCTGAGCTTTCTCCACGCTCGGGAACAAACGCGTCCTGCAGCTTGCTTTTCTGATTTCTGGGGGGCTAGAACAGTGTAGCTCACTGGCCGAGAGAGAGAAAAAGAAAAGGTGGAAATGAAATCAATCGTTTAATTAATTGCTCTGTTATAGCTGTGGCTGGTGCTGTCGTTTTTCCTATCGCCAGACGGAGTATTCCCCTTTTTTTTCACGGGGGCCTGTTTACAGTTTACTCCCGCTCGAATCGCCAAATTCGATCACCAATTTACCGAATTGGCTTCCCTTCTTCATATCATCGAACAATCCATCAATGGCCTCGATGTTGTCAAGTCCCTGAATCACCTTCCAAACGATCGGTTTAATCTCCTTCTCCTTGACGAAATCCACCATATCCTTGAACTCCTTTCGTGAACCCATCGTTGTACCTCTGAGGTCAATGTTTTTAAGAACTGCTTGTATCAACCATGACATCTTGGGGCCAACCGTCATTCCGTAAATGGAGATTATTCCACCGTCCTAAAAGGGGGCCGTGAAACGTTAGTGATGGGCCTTAATTGGAACTCGTATGGAGCCACTTAAGAAACGAAGGTAATATCCTGCCTATCAGAAGCAGGGAAGGGGGACGGTCAACGCGCTTTGGTGCTATGTCCACTCCGCGGTTGACCACGATATTAGACTTTCGGGGTGCATATATGATATCGAGATTATGATATAGAAAAGGCGTGAAAACATGCGTGCTATGGTAAGGCAGAATGATAGTGTGGAGTCTACCCGTAGAAGAAGTGGACACAAACATACCTTTAGCAGCTTCACCCCTTTTTCAACGACCTCTCCTCCTGCGCCGTCAATGATGGCGTCGAATTTGGCCTTCCCCTTTGGTAACATACCCAGCAGCTTCTTCTCCCATCCAGCCTCCTTATAGTTCACCCCGCCTCGAGCACCCAGCTCGACTGCCTGCTTAATTTTCTCCTCGCTGGAGCTTGTAACATACACATCCGCGCCCCTGGCCGCCGCAAACCGCAATGCCATCAATGCGACTCCTCCGCCAATACCGGTGATCAAGACTGCAGCTCCGGGCCCAGAATTGGCTTCACCGGCTTTGGTCACGAGAGCCCTCCAGGCCGTTAGCCCGGTCAATGGCAACGCTGCTGCCTCAGCATCCGATAAATGCCTCGGTGCCTCCTCAACCTCGCTCACATCTAGAGTGATGTATTCCTGCAACGTTCCTTTGTTATAGAAACTGGTGCCGCCCATTATCTTGAATTCACCAGGTGGCTCAGGCGCATCGGGTGCATCCTTCCAGCCCGTTGCCGGGTTCAAGATGACCCGTTTGTCCATCCAGGATTGAGCATGGGGCACATCCGGCCCCGTAGAAATCACGGATCCGACCCCGTCGCTCAATAGGGGGGTTTCAAAGCATACCCCTGGGTAAAGATGTTGACGGAGAAAGAGGTCACGGTGGTTCAGTGAAGCTGCGGTGAGTTTGATGAGCAGCTCACTCCCCTTGGGTGAAGGTACTGGTACAGAACGGAGCGACAGTGGATAATAGACTTGACCAGGCTTTTCAAACTTGCCGTCCAGACTCGTAATGGTGATTGCATGCATGGTTGCTGAAATCCGAGAAGAAATCTATTATTCTCAATCACGGCACAACGTATAGACCCTATGATATAGGGATATAATGGCTCCTGATCGCTGAGCTTGATTCCTATTAAGCAATGTTAGTAAATAAGATCGACGTAGTTAAGGCGTATCTACAATTCAGCTCGGTTAATACCAGCGGGAATTGGGTGCCTCTCAACGCTGGGGTTTAATTATTAGCCTTAGTTACCTTGGCGAGTGGTAAACTGCTCGAAATCAAGACTTTGTTTTCGACACAAGGTCAATTGGTTTGAGGATCGATACCGGGAAGCTATTAACCAAGATGTATTAACCTGACAGGTGGTTTGTAATCACAAGCGTTCATTCCTTTTCAACGTGGAGTACGGAGTAGTTATGTCGTCACCCCACGTTTAGAGCATTGCAGGCGAATTAACACGGTATCGTTTTCCAGCAGGCATTATGAGAGTTAGAAGAATTCAAAGACTCTTGTTGGCTTAAACTGGACAACATATGAGCATAAATACCCCCTCTAATGTAGTGCAATATAGAAGATTGAGAGGCTGTGTTGTATAAATCAAGCTGGTATATGCAGATGTTGCGTAGCCAACTCCAAGATTTGCCGAGGTTCAACTGCGGGCTGCTCGGATAAAGTTCGGCTATAACTGTGATTATATAAGCAATTCTCAGCCTTCCAACAACAACAACAACATCGACAAGAAAACAACAGCAACAGCAACAACAACAACAATATACCAATAGCAACAAAAGCCGCGAATAAGACCCTGTGTATGTATCATATATTGATTATTACAGGATACTGGACCTGAGGAATGGAGTTACCGGATGATACCACGAGTGAGGAGACACCGCGCCACAACAATGTGATGCTTCATCCTGTTGATTGGATACCTCTAGGCAGAGCTAAAGCCCCAGTGTCGAGAGTTCTCGGTGATGTATCATCCACTGCAAAGGCCGTTGGGGGTAGTGATAAATACACACCCCCCCCAGGGCTAATGAACACCCCTTGGAGGCGCTAAGCCTATTTAAGTAACCACTATACCTGATTAGGAAATAAAATGGTTAAATGAACACCCCTACTTAGTCATCAACCTCGTCAAATATTTATTCCGTACTCTATGTAGATATTTCATACTCATCACCAACACCGGCGCTGCCACCACGTAACGCAGCAAATATAAGGGCCCCTGGGAGGGGCCGCGGTAGGGGCGGTGCTGGCCGTGGTGTAGATAAACAAACAGGCGAACAAACAGGCGAATAAACAGGCGAACAAGTAGGTAAATAAGCTCCAGAACGAGCCCAAAAAGTGCTGTTAAACAGCTGAAAAATAGGCCTGATACTAGCTTGATATTAGCTTGATATTAGCTTGATATTGGCCTGATATTGGCCTGATATTTGGCTGGATATTTGCTTGATATTTGCTTGATATTTGCTGGTAAACATATAGGATATCCAAACACGCCTAAGAGATATTTTCTATGACTAAGCAGGGGTGTAGATTTAACCATTTTATTTCCTAATCAGGTATAGTGGTTACTTAAATAGGCTTAGCGTTGAGAAAGGGTGTACATTTAGCCCTGGGGGGTGTGTGTTTATCTCTACCCGGCCGTTGGATCTCCTTTACATGGTCACTATCCGTTGAGCCTTGCTTTTAGTCCGCCTCCTCGTGGTCTTGGAACGGCCAACCCTTCTCAACCAGGAGTCGGTCATCGTCATCCTCTCCCCTAGCCAGCCATTCCTCCTTATATTCATTGTTCAAGGCGACAACTTTATCGTACGATTCATTTCTAACCCACCCGTCCTGGCCTAGATCGTCTAGATTCGAGTGCCAGTGCTCGGTTAAAATGTTGAATTGGAACCACTGCTCTTCTAGCGCATAAAACTGTTCCTCCTCCTCCTTGCTAAAGCGGGCAGGACACTTGACGGTTCCAGCCCGTTTCCCTAGAATCATGTCCCAGTTGAGAATGACCCTGAGGATTGCGCCTTTTAAGGTGATGAAGTTTCCTGTCCATTGAAGCCCTGCTCTCTCGGCTAGATGCTGGCGTGGCATTAGCATCGGATACTGGATTGCCTTAAGATGAGGCTTGTTGTCCCTTCCGTTGAAGACCATATATAGCCAGAACAACATCCTTCGTCGATGAAGATCATCGGCGTGTGATTTTCCTTCTGCGTCCAAGGTGTCATAGTCTGGTGGTAGAGATGGTTGCTCGAAATTTTTTGGAGGCTCGGAGTCAGGATTGTCAAACATCGATGGATTTCCTGCCACTAGGAGGAGTGGGAGGATCGTACTGTATTGCCAATCAATAAGACAAGATATCTCGCCTTCTTCAGAAACAAATATGTTGCTTGGGTTAAGGTCTACCTCGGTTGGCGTTAGCTATGAGCAATACAATTGAAATAATATGGCGTAGTATACCTGGGTGTCGCAATGTTGGCTTATTTACGGGGTCTGCAGGATCCTCCGGCAATATATAAGGTGCCAACGAGAGATATTTTTTGAGCAAATCGATGTAGATATCGTGTGGGATCTCCATTGGCATGCCCTCGAGTGCATTGTGAGGGAAATCATTCATCATGGGTTTCCCAAATTTTTCTGTCCATTCTAGCTCCCGCCGACCAATACTTTGCAAGTATTGACAGTGATCTCTCCCTATGCATAGTTAGTTTGTTAGGACCAAATTTTCTATGAGGAATACTGACAAGGCCCTCGATCTAAATCAAATCCAGCACGTCGGCCACGCCAAAACATGTAATCCGTAATAGGCCCAATACAGAAGCGGCTATCATTCTCTGATTCACTGGGAGGGTATAACCTAGCTTTGAGATTTTGCGTCAACGCATCTTTGTAGTACAGGCTTCCGTGGGCGCCAAAGGGAAAGGAGAACAGCTTCTTCTCAATATCAACGTAGCTGGTCACTAGCTTCAACCTCTCCTTAGGCGTTAAATCAAACCAGCGATCCGTCAAGGGCTTCCCCGTAGCCTTTTCCATGATGATATACTCGGTACCAACGTCATTCTCCTTGTCCGATGACCAGGAGTATACCTTAGGAACAGGGATGCCAGTTTCGCGTAAGAAGTCCAAAGTTGCAACCTCGCTTTCGGTGGTGAGTTTTTGCGGGACGGTTAATAAATATGGGATTTTCACAATGACTTCAAATCCATCATCCATAGTAAGAATGAACACTCTATTGAACCCTCCTTCTGCCAGCTTTTTGATACTTATGGTCGACTGGCGGTCAACCGCCTTTGCAGCAATGACTTTCAATGCATCCACATCGAACTCGACGTATCTTTAGGCAAGTCGAATTTTTTCATTATAAAGATAACGCCCAGACGTATATGTGAACAGGTCACGTTCAGCTATCACTGTCGAGTGATATCGTTTCGACGCGAAAACTGGAGTAGAGACAAGTTGCCGCGGTAGTTTGGGGTAGAGGAGGTGCTGCGAGCTAGATGTAAGAGTAAAGAGACAATTGTAGCATTGAGATTGCATACGCGCGGCTCGTCCAGCTGGAAGCATGATTGATTCTTATATATATACTCTGTATATAGGGTACTGTCAGAATGAAAAGACACGACTTACCATGGTGTAAATATGAAGTGACTAAATTATGGAATAGGCGAATAACAATTCCTTATTTAGCGCTAAGGTAGTTATGGCGGACCATGGAAAAAACTCATATCTTTCCAATATATGTTAATACGCAGAAATCAAATTATCATATTATCATGCTGGTTAGGCTTGCTGGAGTATAATACAAAATACCGAAAACGAAACTTAGACGACCTTTTATTGCCTCGAGGGTTTGTCAAAAGAGGAGGTCCGATAGGAGGACAGATATTTAGTCACAAAATTTAACTCACTAGCTACACCCAATGCTTAGGGCCGGGTCAAAATAGGTTCGGAAGGAACCAATTGGTGTAGACTTCGGAAAGGGGAAGCCCAAAAAAAATATATCTGTTCGGATACATACCGTACGGAATGAAGAAATACTATCGGTATGGCAAAGGAGCCGCCGCACGACGAAACGGCAGCATCTCATCCCCAGCTGCTGGCTCTGAGCTGAGTATTTTTTGCATATTCGTAGACTTGCGCCTGCCACAGCAGGTGCAACATGCGCAACAAAAAAGCTTGCCAATGCCGCTAGAAGGCATCTTAGCTTCAGGACCCTGAAGGATCTTCCCTGGGTGGACGATATTCCAGACCCCGATAGCCACCAACATTGGCGCTGCGTCAAAAACGTACATATACCATTCGTGGTATGGAATAGGGTTGGATGCAGTATGTCCAGATGAGAATTCCACTAGCCGGTAAACGATACGAATAGTGATGAAGAGAAGACTGATGTATAGCGAGTACAGGAGAGGTCTCCACTTCAGTTTCATGCCTGACAACCTTCTAGTACGCTCGAGGTGGAGCATTTGGCGATGGAACTGGATGGCAAGGACGAGGAAAAGAAGGATGAAAAATTCCTGGATCCCAATACCGCCCATATAGATATGGATGCCTCTCATAGCTGCCTCAGGGTTTTGGCCAGGACCGGCCATGCCGCCACCGACAAGCTGAATGACGAAGGCCCCAAAATCCAGAACCACAAAAATTTTCGCCAGTAGGGCTGGCTTGAAGATACCAATAGACCGACTTGGAAGGAAGAAATGAATCATGCGGGCAAGGACCATATAGTCAAAGGCATTAACCCCTATTGTATGATGGTGGTCAGAGAATGTCTTGTAGCATAAAGGGATCCTTGAGGACGGAGGACTATACATAACGGAGAGAGTAGAACCGCCAATTGGGATGTTATTGCCAACCCAGAGCTCTGCTGGTCGCGTGTACCAAGCGACCGTGTCACGAATCCCGCACATTCCCAAGTAGCTCCCATCAGGACAACCCAGACGAATCCAGCTTTATAAATAGTAGCCTGGACAAAATGTGTCACCATTATCACACCAAACAGGACAGCAAATGCAATTGCGGCGGCAAATGAAGGGTAATAGTTGTAGAGTGAATTGCATTCTGATGGTGGTACCCAGCCGTTCTTGTCGGGGGCGATCGTCGGCGTGCATGTGTTCACATGCGAATATTTCGTTCTGCTTGGGATAGAGACTGGAGGTATAGACACCGGAGGTATGGAAACTGGAGGAATAGAGATCGAGAATTCACGGCGTATTTCACGGACTGGCGTTGTAGTCGTTGGAGTTGGGGTCTCTATAGCGAAGTGCGCAACCACTTGTGGTGGTACGGTTTTTGCCGGTGTGGCGAGGGCACTAACGGCGGACGTCAGGAGCAAGAGTAGCGGCACAGCCGTCCACATTCTTTCCAATGGGCTATAGTCGTTTTGAATGGTTCAAGTCTCCCTTATCGATCTTTTCCCTTGTTTCACCTGGATTGCCGTATCTATGATCGAAGTATAGGGAAGCACAAAGAGCAACAAGTAAACTTGATAACGGTGCTGTCAATCGCAATGAACAAGCGAGTGAAATTGGCCCTGGAGGGGCTGGTATAAAAGAATGACAGTAACTAAATGGCAAAAGAAGGCAGAAAAGACAGTCGTTCTGCTATATCGACGGAAAGGAGTGCGGTTTGGAAGATATATGGCCTTTCATGCGTACGACAGCAATCGCTAGCCATCTTCTATTGATTGTCCATCATCTCCTGGAGTTCCCCTTGAATCCGCTGTGATTTCATCTGCATGCTAACATGCGAACCCTGCTTAAATGCCGGTGATTGGGGCGCAGGACGGACAGGGGCAGACGTATGTATCTGCCATATAAATAGATCCGGTAGACCAACTGGCTCCATATCCTTCCCACGAGTACGCATGTCCGTAGGGTTCCTGCGTCCTGGCGGAGCTTCCTTGAGGTTTCATGTTGGATATTGCGTCGACCTTGACCTTGATGTTGACATTGACGTTGAGATGGAAGTGCGGGTCACGGGACGCGACTCTTTGATGTCGGGCTTTTGTCTTCAACCACCAACCATTGAGCCTACCAGAGCTATCTGGCTCAGCCTCCCGTCTTGTGCGTTCTGTTTACATCTAGTCTATTCGTTACCGACCTGCACGGGTGTGTTACGTCTACTAGCTAGAAGCCTATGGCGATTGATCCCCGACTGTTTGTTTTCCGCTCTGCCACCCGCGATGCTCCATACCCCAGTTCGACAATGTTTTATCAACGCTACTATGGCCGACATATCGGTCATAGTAACCAATTAAGATGCATGAGATGGAGTCCTCCCGCAGAGAGACTGACGTCTGAACACGCCTGCCGCTGTTGAATTTTTCCCCCCTGTCCGCATCACGTAAAGGACGAAAAAGAAAATCGAAAGCGGAAACATGGCCTCGTAGTGCCATGATTACTGATTTCAAATGTGCTCTATTGCTGTTGGGGACGTGTTTGGCCACACGGCGGCACCATAATTTCATAATCGGTTCAATTTTACTCAACTGTTCGAGGAATCCTTTTCCCTCATTGGAGTTTGCGGTCTCGTCTTGCTCTCCCTGCCAGTACAGCTATCTCGCCTATCTAAGCAGCCGAGATATTCAGTGACAGGACCCCTTTTCTACTCGAAATTAGTGGATAAGTCTATACAAACACACGGAATTTTATGGCTAACGAGCCATGTCTGCTTCGCTTTTGCTTTATTCTACCTCCTTAGGTTGCGCATCTTATTTCTACATGCGTTAAGACTGCGCTTTTTCTTCTCGCTCTTGCGCCAGGGCTTGTATCAAAGACCCACACAACCTTTGCGACCGTCTCTATTATCGCAGGAACCTATATTTCCATCATCGTTCTTCGGTATTGGCAGCCTAATCGATCATCGCGACCTTCCATCGTGCTAGCAATTTCCATGGAGTTCTCTCTACGGCTAGATGCAGTTCATGCTCTGCTCAAACTATATGGTGGATGTCTCAGACGCACGCAATTGAGCAGCGCTCACTCTAATGAGTGTGGATATTGAGCGTATCAGCTCGGTGTTAAGATATCTCCACGAGCTATGGGATAGTCATATTGACATCATTGCGCTTGCCCTTTGGGTATTATAAGGGCAACTCGGGGTTGCGGCTATTGCTCTTGCAAGTAACTTTGTTGGTGAGCCCCCAGTATCAAATATGGAAATAGTCAATGTTAACTTGGAGTATTTTGTATTATAGTTTGCGCATTTTCTGGCGTCTGTGTTGCTGAAACTATGGGAGAGCTTTAACGACGGCGGCTTGAAGTTACCCAAGATCAGGCCCAGACACCTTCAACAATATTGGAGAACATAAAAGGGATTCGGCTAGGTGGATTGCAGGACCTTAGGGCGAGAAAGGTTACTGAGCCTAAGATCCGTAGAAATATCTTGGTCCGGGCCGGCTGGGAAAGCTTTAGTTATGGCCGTGACACTATGTACGTTAAAAGGGTGTCCCTATTGCTGATACTTAGGCACATAGGGTCTATCTGTCGATGACCTTGATGTTGTCTGCTTTCATGGCACGTCCACTATCCTGAATGACAAAAATAATCTGCTATTATCCAGAAGTATTTTACTAGCCATTCCAAAGGCACAACAGGTGCGTTGATGTTGAATGGCGCGTTGCAGATCTTCAATTTTGGGCTAGTTCCTGGGAACCGAAACTACGACAACACCGATCGAGCTTGGACAGAATCTGATCTTGTTGCCTATCTCCGGCAGCCCATTCAGGTTGGCGATATCAAAGCCGTATCAACCACATCGTTTGATTTTGGGTAGAAAGACACCCAGACCATTGCGTGCACCCAAAATATTTATTTGCTACCTTCGAGCGAGAGGGATTCGAAGAGTATTTGAGTCGTCAGGTGGCCCGAGAGAGGAAAGTTGGTGCCTATTTATATGAACCCCAACGCCTTGTTTAGAGCTAAAACGGCGCCTCTTTTTTCTGCATCGAAGGAGGAAGAGGCTTATCTTAACCCTGCAGCACGATTTCAAAATGAAATATTAGGTTACATGAGTTTTCAAGAGTAATTAAATAGCTAATAACGGATCCAAAGGCTGACCACTTTTATTCTAAGATACGAAAGGAAAAGCATTGCAAATGCTATCAATTAGGTATTCCTCTTTGTTTGATTTGAATAGCTATATATCGAAAGCCCTTAGGACTAGCCATTGTTGATATTGCCTAGACTAGGGCATCTATTCGATTCCACATCTAGATCATATACTTAAATATTACTGTCTTTAGTGGCTCATCATCCTTGAAATACCAAAAGGGGAGAATATCAGGTCAAATGCACAGTATCTTTTGAGATTATTAACTAATGTCCCGAAAATATGGTCCTCTGTTTCGTGTTGCAGTTCACGAAGTGTAGAGTGCCAAATGAAATATCCATGACCATCGGTACTAAGGTTTTTTCTCGATTGCCTTTTTCCACTGCTCAAGAGTCATGATCTCTGGGTCACTGAGGTGCACCTTCTGGCGATATTCATCCACTGTAAAGTGCTCGTTAGAGGAGGGTTAACCGCATGTAAAGACTGGGAATATGGCACATACCATATTTTTCCATCTCATTCCAGCGATCCATCATGTTTTGTAACTCGACCTGCTCGACCCTGACGGTTGGGACTTCGCCAGGAACTTTGAAAAGATCATGAATTCCTTTGAGATCACCCCCTATCTTCTGCCAGATACCTTCTAGAATCTCGAGTGTTTTGATGGCAGGCGCGAATAAGGGCAGAAACTTGTTAAGATCCTCCTTCAAACGCAGTAAATCAGTCTATGTACTTCGCCTATTTCAGATATTCATAGTCTTACCGTCATTCGTTGGGCGTCAGCGTTAATCGTACGGCAAGTGAGCAGCTCTTCCTGGTCTGTTTTGATATTTTTTTCGGTTTCATCAATGGCATCCTTCATTTGTTTGATCTTCATCCCATAAACACTAGCCACGGAAACAGCCGCAATGAATCCAAAGACCCCACTGAATGCATTAGCTGGAAGCTCGACCTAGTGTGCAAATAGAAGAAGGGCACTCACCACCACGCATATGACGGTGTGGTCTCTGCAACAAGTTTATCTATGCAAACCCCGAGTCAATGTCTTGCAGCCTCGCCAGTTTGATGCTCTAACGTACCGTGCTCTAGCTCGTCGTTCTCCTTCCTCAAAATGTCCTGTTGTTCCTTGATATCCTTCTCCAACTTTTGGATCTCCCCCTTTTCCCCTTCGAGCAAAGACTTGATGGATACCTGGGTTGTAGTCAAACTCACTTGGTGGCTCGTCGTAACGTTCTTGAAGTCGTCAATTTCATCGCGAACTTTTCGAGCCCGTTGTGCAAGGTCGCCGACCGCCGCAAGCAGCTTTTCGGCAAATTGGACGACGGACTCTTTTGCTTCGGCCATCGCCCCTTTATCCCCCTTCTCCTTGGCTAAAAAGTAGTCGCCAATTGCCTGAACAAGGTTAGCATAAAAGGAGCTTTTCATGTCACCCCCAGCAAGCTTGGCGTAATTGACAATGTCATCTGATAAATTGTTTATCCCTCTCCAAGTGGTATCACGGAATGTAGAGTTATCTTTTTTGATCTAATCGTCTACTGTTAGTGAGTGTGTAATCTAAAAAATCCCAGAGACATACTTTTGAATACTCCCCAACCAGCTTGTCCATCTCAGTGCTAATCTTTTTTGGGAGCGTTTTAAGATCGATTTGCATACGTTCACCATATTCCTGCTGTGAGGTAGGAAGGAAACTGCCAGCCCAAACATATTTCATCAGGTTGATGACATCAGGGTGCGAAAGAAGGAGGACGTCCTTGGTTACCGGCTTTTCCACGCCGTCCACCGTGAGCTTTCCAGTAACTTTCTGTTTGAAGTTATCACTAGGGAACCACATGCCACTTAAAATATCGTTAGGTGCCATGGTTATAGATTGAAAGCCAATTAATTCACAGGACAGGATCTAACTGCTTGTAAAATTGAAGAAATGCGTCTGTCATGGGAGAATCGGATAGAGGAACATCAGGTAGTTAGCCCATATTTATCCTGAAGAGTAAAAGAGGGGCAAAAACGTCACATATATTCCTATAGGTCTTGATCAGTAAAAGATAATAGAGGACTTGGCGGGCCATAGTTACAATGGTGTTTTCTGGGGATTCCCCCACTCTCCACTCTCCACCATTACTCATTTTGTCAATATCTAAAATTAGGTTGATCTATGAAGCTGCAATCCACAGAACTCATTTACAGTTTGGATACTAAAAGATTGATATGTTAAGATGCCCAACCCACCATGGGTATAGAGTTACTAGTCTATATATAGACTGCTGAAAAAGCACTCCTATCGGATGCCTCCAGTGGATATTATCTTTGACCAATTCCAATGTTTGTTCGCCTTACTAACAAATCCGAATGTAGTTGGAATTATGAATTAACCGAAATAAGTGCGGTGTTTGCTCAGCTTCCGATAGTGTTAACTTTATTTCCTATAAGATGTGTTACTTGCTCATTTTTGCAATTGAGTTGACGAGGCAAATGGCTCCTAGGACGCCGTGAGTAGTGGAATACGAGGCTGTATATGCAGTTCTAGACTAAATAGGGCAAAGGTTAGATGCTATTTGTTAGCTCCATGAGGTCATTCAGCCAGCCTCACCATATGTCTGCATTGTGGTTTACGCAGCTGGATGCGCGTGTGGGTGGGTTGCCAATGTCGTCGCAAAAATAAGCAGTGTGGAGCTTCCCGCAACTAGCGCAAAGCTTAACATCGCCGAGGCTTAAGGTTTTCTGGCAATAACTTTATATTCGATACCTTGGGAACCTTCCACGACAGTAGAGGTTAGGGATGCTTCAGCTGTAGGCCAATTTCAAATAAGAGCGGGGTATCCAAGCGACTGCATCACCCCGCTCATAACAAGTAATGCGGGGAGATGCATACTAGCTTCAAGTCATGGATGGCAAATTGGACCAGACGACGTACCTACTAGTTATCTCACGAATACCCTGTTTAGGACAAACAACTAAATCTTAGCATTCTTGCTTAATAAGATCGGCATCTAGGAATTTTTATTTATTCAACTAATACTTAAGTAAATTGCTTGTTATTAGAGATGAAAATCAACTTGTCAATGAATGAGGGGAACCCGAAATTTCCACGAATGCGAGTCGTCGGCTTATTTCGCGGCAGATTGTGTGTATGCCTTAGCACTCCATTCCAAGCGAACGTCGGTCAGTCCGGTTAAATCCAGTGAGTCCGGGTTCTTTATCGTGATTGTCCACTTAGTAAATGGGGTGGGTTGGCTATATTCATCTGACTCTACAATCGAGTCCCTTTCGATATGATACCTCCCCCCCGGAGCGTCACTATAGTCGAACGGCTTATTGAGTAGAGGAGGGCTAGTGAATTGGAATATCTTGTCGTTTTCAATATCGGCGTATACACCGGAAGTTGAGATACGAAGCTCGTACTGCGAGTGATTATCTCCCATGCTGATTACCTTGGGCTTAGCCCCAACGAGGAAAACATGGAGGCCAGTAATTCTGAAGTGAGATGCATCGTCGAACGGCCCAGCGAGACTCTGACTTTCAGGGGTATCAGATTTGCATGGTGCCAGAGTGAAACTAGCGGAATACGGTGCGGTTTTCAGTGACGCGACAATCTGCGCTGAAAAAGGCGGAGGAAGCTAAGATTTGACTTATATTAGTAGCCATGAGGTATTGTTGTTGGAATCTCAATATACTAGGACTCACATCCACAGTAGCTTTAGATATGGGTGTCAGTTCTAGAATCTAATTGTTAGTCTATGTCTCTTTCTAAGGTAGAAATTCAACCTTGTAAGTAGGAACTTACTTTCAAAGCCCCCCGGGTACTTTTCTTTATAGCGAGTAAGTTCTAGCTGGAGCGTAGCAAGATCAGTCTTGTATTCGTTAGTATCCTTGAGGCAATCTAGCTCGACAGAGCTGTTCCCCAATGCCGCATACTTGTAGGCCCACATGAGACTGCGCATGACCAGTGTAATGCTAGTCCGTATGGACATGAATCGGTCATAAAATTTGGCCATAGCTTCCTCTTCGAGCGCCTTTTTCTTCTCAAATTCCTCTCGGAACTTTTTCAGATCCTCAATATCGCGTTTACAAAGATTCAACTCAAGTTGTAAATGAATATACTCCTGGCCGGCTTTAATGGTCTCCGCCTGAGCTTGAACGAGCTGCTTCCCATTAACGGCGTGCTTTCGAAGTTCTAGCCGGTATGCTGCTGCACCCTTAATATCCTGTTCCACAGCAAAAGCTAGCTGTGCGTCGGATTCAAGCGTCCATTTGTCCCACGCTCCCAAAGAAATGATAGCCGATGCATCTGCGGCTCCTCCGATGACATCACTAATCTCGTCGACGCCAGCTTTTGGGTTCTTGATGAGCTCTTCAATTGAAGTTATTGCCGTTTTGACGGTGGGAAATAGTTTAAATATCGGGCCCAAGGCTTTGAACAGGTCTTTGAGGGTATTGGATTTCAGCAAGCTGCCAACGGCTTTTATGTCTTTTTCAGCTTCTTCAACAGCTTCGACTGTTTTTTTCACATCACCTGCTGGTGAACCGGCTCCGCTACATATCGTTCCAATGGCTACAGCAAAATCTAATACATGTTAGCCATTTCTTCAGTCAAACAAGCTAGCACTGTCCGAAAAAGAGGGGCAGCCACCTACCGATAACCGCCGTGATTAACGCAAAGGCCGCTTTGAATTTCATCGCATCTTTCCACTCTTCAATTCCAAGAACAAAGGCTGATCTCGCATTACGGAGGGTAAACTTGTCATCTTCGAATTGTCCTTTGAGAGTATCGACAATCTTTGCAGATTGATTGTATTTCTCTAGCGCTGCCTGCACAAACGTGCGACGCATATCTGCTACGTTTTCCGCATGTTTAGCGGCCAAATCCCACGCCTTCAGGCGGTCTTCAATTTCTTCTGCCTTATTCTGAACAAGTTGGTATTGCTGCTCGAACCCGTCCGCGGCATTTATCAGAGCTTCTGTTGTTTTGTAGTACAAGTCGAAGCTTAAAACGGGTGCATAGCTCATGTCAGGCCCAGTAACTTCTTTTGCGGCTAGTTGTTGACCAATGGATGCGGCTTGGAGATTTAGAAACGCCTGAGATTTAGTTTGTGATGTTGCTTGCGCAACATATGCGGCCTGCGAGAGTGCAATGGTTGAGTATTTCCAGAATAACACTGATGCGATACGCAGTTGAGTTTCCAGGTTGCTCTGAAACTGGTCAGACGGTTCAATTCCGGTATAATCTTCGACGTAATGCACCTCAGGCTTTGCCGACCCTTTTTTGAATGATATCTCAACGCCCACATGCGGAGAAAATTGAGGTCCCAATTGAAGGTCCTCTGTCCCATCTTCCCCTTCAACGGAAAAGGATATTGGCTTATCAAGGGCTGAGGCATAAATGACGAAGATACAGGCATGCTCCGTGTCGGGTTTGAATCTGAGATTGATTTTCGAGGTAGCAGTCACCACTCTTGCATGAAGCAGAGAGATCTTAGATTTCGACAGATCGACCAAAACCTCCCCTTGAAAGCATATCACATCGGCAACAACTCTTACAAAGTCCACTTCAGGAATAGGAGTCTTTGGATACTCCCAATAAATGCTTCGTTTTGTCCATCTTCTCTACCAAATATTTAGTTATTTCTCACTATAGACCAACAAATAGAGACTCACGGCTTCTTTTTCCAGCAGCTCATACGTCTGCATGGGAATTTCCTTTATTCCCACAGCCTCGGAGTATTTTTTCCATCCATCTGGCGACGAAGGTTGCGGATCGCGCAGAGAGATAGGCATCTTTTCCTATCCTTTCAATTATCCAGAATCAAAAGTTTTCATACACAGTAGCACAACTCGTGGGCTCGAAGATAGTTACTATCTGTTTCAGTGAGATTAGATATGGATCGTATGCCAGTTAAGTCACCGACGGGGAACTTTCATCGACGTGCAGTCAACTTCGACCTCCAAGGTATACGTGGCTAGCATAAACTGGGAAGCGCGAGTTTCAAAGGATTGGAGCCGATGAATACCTGCATCAATTATCATTCAGACTATAACCTCAGCGCTGTAAATGCCACACCCCGTATCCGCATGACAGGAGAACCAACAGTCATGTCTTCCCTTATTCGCAATAGATGCAGCAAATGCCTTGGGGTATCTCGGTAAAGCCGTGCCTATAAGATCACCGCAACACCCGTCAGCTTTAAAATCGGCCTAAATTCGTTCTTACTCTGAGTAACACGCGACTTTGCATATAGCATTGTAGAATCAAAAAAAAAAAAAAAAAAAAAAAAAACTCTCCCTGGGTAATGCATGGCTGCCTAATTTTCCATTCCAACCAAGACCGTGAATGCATGGAATTAAACTATATGCATGTTACCGAACATCCATTTCCTTTCTTCTTCGTGAAGCACATCGTATTCTAGATGGCTGTAAAGCGCACGGTCCATTTTTAACCCTTTGCAGGCAGGTAATTTGAAGATCTCAGGTTTGCATTGGCCCATCCAGTCCGAATGCAAATAAACATTCGTCATTTTAGACCATTGACCCGATACAGACGAGACGAGAGCTGAAATATGAATCAAGGAAACTGAACTTCCACGGTTAGATCATTATCGACGAGTTTGATCATTTTGATGGACATGTATTCCATATGACGTACATCAGTTTGCAAAGTAGTGTTGAGCCTTCGAAAGATAACCTAGTAGGGAAGCTTAAGGCCTGGTCTTCGAAAGGGTCTCATAGTTTAATCTAAGGACTAGTATTAGTTACAAGAATGTATAACTTTCTGCTAAAGCCCACGGCTTCTCCGTAGGGAACTTCTCCTTATTTTCTTTGGACACCCTGAGAATCACTCAGCCGTGTGTGCTTCCCATCGATACGTTGCCCGCATAACCCAATAACAGTGGAGAAATACTTACAATTACCTAAAATTTCCATGTTGCCTAGATTAGCAGGGTTATTTGGCATGACCGTAGTAGTTCGGTCTCCGGATTCAGTCGACAAAGTGGCAGGTCTGACTGCCCTAGTCCATTTCCCCAAGAAACAGGCCCAATGACATCAATGTGACCCTGCGGAACAGATTACACTCCGCCTTATCCCTGGCCAGCTCGCCTATGACATAGTGGTTGCACCAGTACTCATTGCCCTCCACGGCACCTGAAATTTAAAGCTTTCGAGATAAGAAGTCTAGCATAGGGATCGACAATGCGCCGTCGCCCGCCCCCTCAATTATGCGCTTTCCAAAGACCGGCACTTTGAATTCGTGCAAATAACGGACCAAAGCAGTCCACGCGGCTGGAGATAGTCCTGTGGTGGTGGGTATAATTCCTGGATCGGAAGTGATAGCTGAACTTCCAGGTTAGTGGAGCGGGATTTATACCTCCAAGGCTTGCGGTCAAGATTAACGAAAGGGTTCCATTTGGTGAGTAGCTTAGGTGACGCCGAATAACTTCAGAGTGTTTTCGCATTCTAGGTCAATATCGCCATCATACCACCCGAGCTATGAGGTTATCATGGCTAGACACAGCTGTAGTTCTAGCGTGTTTCCGCAGGCTAATAACAAATGCCACTAGCAAAGGTAGTTTCCATCTTTATAGTAGAGTGAGAGAGTCGATGGATCGAGGAGCACAATGGCAAAGGCCCCTAAACTAGGGAATAGGTAAAAAGCGCGGAGGAAGCGACAGACGGAGCGAATATATGGAGAAGACCCCTTAGAAAACTTCGACCCCTTTGTGCTTAATAACACGCCCGCTGGAATATTGAGTAATAAAACACATTGAAGTACTCCTTGTCCAGCAAATTAGAACAATATATCAACACCGTAATCCGCTTGAATACGACAGGAATAAAACTTCCTTAGTCAGTGACACGTGACCGTAAGTAGTTAGGTACCGAGGTAAAAGTCACGTGTACACACGACGCCCTTTGTTTTCTTCTCCAGGATAGAGAGATGGACGTCTCAGTTTTAATATCAAGCAGTGTCATTGGATCAGAGCCGGATGGTCTACAAGCTACAATTTACTGGACATGGGGTGTCTCGATAAGTATGGGACAGCTAAGATACGAAAGACCCTCAACAGTTCAGATTTCAACTTGGATTAACAAAACATTGACAGTTTCTCAGAGCGCCTTCTAGTTGCTACTAGAGGACATCCCCTTCCACCTTTATAGGTATCTAGTGTACTGGAGATAGTTCACGTTTCGGGGCCTCTTTGCGTGATACTTGACATAGATTACCCAGCTGACCAGAGTACAGTATATCAGCGGTGGGGAGCACTGTTTAGCATATCCAGCGCCTTCTGAATGAACTCCTGCTGCAATTCTTCAACTAAAACCACAAGCGTTAACAAAGTCCATCCTACTAAGCAAAGTTTATAGCTGCTCACCTTTACTTTTGACAGTCTTCCATCCCTCTAGCAAATGTGCAAGCTCCACTTGCAAGAGCCTGTCCGTGTCCTTGCTGTGAGGGTCCTGGAGCAATTCCTGCAGGGCAATAGAGTCACTGTCGATAGCATGCCAGGAACCTTGAAATAGTGAGTACTTCATATGTTCGCATCGTCAACATCTACGTCGATTTACTGACCTTCAAAAGCTTTTAGATCGTTAATGGCACTGCCAGCTTCTGTATCGAGCTCCTCAACCCATGTCTGCCGGCCATGTTAGTAGATGTCAGGGTTCAGTCAGATTAAAGCATGGCTTACCTTCAGGTTTTCTAAACCGGATATACCACCACTGATACCAAAGAGCTTCTCAATTATTTGCATGAATTCGGCTGCTTTCATTCTTTCAATCAGTTCCCGGTAGACGTTCTGCAAGTCTTGCTGTTCGCTCTGCCAGTCTCGTACCAATCCCCCGATACCAATCAAACCGGCATTGCGAGTGGCAATGTTAGCCGATACAATGCATTCCATGTTGATTTTATTGATCTTATCATGCATCTCAGTCGTTGGGCTTTTACGGTACTTGCTGAAGCAATCAAATAACTCGGCTAAAGATGCCAATTAGCACAACTCACATGAGGAATTGAGACAGATTTTTGGAAGACACGCTTACGGAAAGTGGATTCGGCTAATTTTGCAAAATCTTGGGTGTTCGAGCACGCGGTGTTTAGCACGTTTACAGTGTTCTAGATATCCGATTAAAATGCGTTTGCCAGTTTAGGGTGGGTTTAAAAGGACTCACTCTAAAGTCATCGGCAATTTCGAACATCCTCACAAAGACCTTCAAGAGCTTTAGGAGGATATCGGCGTACTTATTAAAAAGTTAGCCTAATGAAACGAAAAAGTTATGGGGCGCTCGAGTAATTGGTTAATATACTTACATGGTTATATGTTTTATCGTCAATATGAGCACGCTCACGTATTCCCGAAACGGACTGCGGCAGGTTCAAGCATGCTATGGCAAACTTGGTGCCATTCATGATGCGGGGCCCATTGAGACATACTTGACCATCGTGAACAATATCTCGAGGGGAAAGGAAATTCTTGTCAACGGTCATGGTGCTAATTCCAATAAATGCCTGGCTTGAGGGGATGAGGTATTATAGTTCCTTTCGTCAAAATTTGGTATTGAAGGGATGGGAACAAAGGTGAGAGCCTGGTGTTAAATATTTATTCAAATATAGAGGGCCAAGGTCACTTTGAATTCCTGCCCATTCGTTATGTTATGATGTCGACACTAAGTTCAAGATCACCTGGATTGTTGATCTCTTGCCTGGGTCTTTACACGTCAGCCTATTTCAATGAATTTTCACAAGCATCTTCCTTTCTAGGATATTCATATGCTCCTTGGAATACTATTACCCTAAAAAGGCATAAGGTACGCAGTGCACGATTTGCTGGTTTGCTTCCTTCAAATTTGGATTCTGATATTGACTGCAGCAAAACTTACTTCATAGAAGTGTTTACATATTCCTTTGCTCACAGTTAGTTCCTGCGGAGTAACTAACTGTTCAATGCCCTCTATCAGATCTATATCCTTCGAGTAAACTCAATATAAGAAAAAAGCAAAGAAAAGAAGAGAAAAGAAAAAGAAAGCCAAAAAAAAAGAAAAGGTCCAAAAGAAGAAAAGAAGGGAAAAAAGAACCGAGAAGAACAAAAAGAAAAAATGAAATCCGTGTTCCATAGAAGCTTTTACTACGCAGTAGTTCTAGGAACTGAAAAGAGGCGGGCTGACGGGCTGAAACAAGACAGGCTAGTCCTTGTTTTATGCAGTCAATATTGAAGAGGATATGTAGTGAGTTGCAGGACTTCCCCGAGCCATCTACAAATGCATAAGTGGACAAAATATCAATCTGAAGAATATCTTACAGTATACTAATTCGTCCCCGTGAGCGATACTAGCACTTGACGTGGTCGACAGAAGTGACTCCTTGCCCACGGCCAGAAATCAGAGCATAAATGGGGTGGACTCATCTCCCTCACTCCTCTACCGTTTGTTTCTTTGCACTAATATAACTTCACCTCGATCTAGGAACATGGCTTCTAAACCTGGGTCCGCTTTGGACGACATCTGGTCCCCGAACCCGGCCTTCATGGTGGCCGTCAAGGGCAGATGGAACGGCAAGCTGAAAGAACGTCAGGTGTTTGCGCATTTTAGCCCTCAGTTGTTTTCCTTCATGAAATATGTCTGGACCGGCTGCTTCCTCGCCATAACCCCTGAAGACTATGCCAAACGAATGGGTATTGATCTTTCCAAAGCCCCTGCTGTTGCATCCGAGGTTAATAATCTGGTCAAAACCTATGAATCGGTATGTAATGGTCTATGCACTATATCGAAAGGGAAATAGAATGGACACTTACAAGCTATATAGATCCAATCAGCCAACAAGGGTTTCCGAGATGGGGCCTGGAAAGCCTTGATCCAATGCTCTGATGATATCTACAATTTCACAAAGCTTGCCGGCGGCACTACTACCAGTTCATACTATGGCAACCTGATGCAGTCAATTAACGATTACCATACTGCGAAACATAAGTCTCCCCCAGATCAAGCTGCGATGGCAGAAGCAAAGGCGAGTATTCAAGAATTCGCGGAGATGTTGGTCAAGCATACTGCCCAGCAAGAGTCCGGATATGGTAAAGTTTCAAAGGGAATCAATGACTTCGGATCCATCGTTCAGAAGCATCAGGAGGCATTGCACGGAAACTTAGCTGCCATGAAAAAATTACTGGACCCGCCGGAACAAAGACATCTAGAACTCACGGTCGAGTCCCTCCAGCAGGTTTTGTCGCACCAGGGAGAGGAGTACACTTACAGTATGTTTATTTGAATGGCGTACATGCACACGGATCTCTAATATACGTTCATATAGATGCGATTGCCGCTACAATCCCATTGTACGCAGTGTGGTGAGTGGACTTGATATTTCCTATTCTTCGCTCTTTTGGTGTAGATAGCTAATAAGCCCAGTACCTTATTTGGTGTCCTTCCATCCACAAAGTTGTCAGCATATGGCCCTCAAGCTTTATCCATTAAAAACATCATTGAAGCGATCGAGGGAGAGCTAAAGCCGTATGACGGGGCATTGAAATGCGGTCTCATGGTCGGTGCCGATGTTCAGCGATTGAGCGTAAGTCCCAAGAGATATGTCACTTTCTGGTTTTACTTGCGTAAACCTAACTAATATTTCTTTTAGGGAGAAGCCGACGCCTTCAAGGGTTACGTTGGGCCTGTTATTGAGCTCCTAAAAGCCTTAGAGGCTTGCTGGAAGAAGATAGACAGCGACCTCCAACATCTCTATGCCTCAGTCAAATCGAACGAGATTCCCGATATCACGTATACGAAGGAGCAGATACAAAAAGTAGTCGACAGCTGGAATGAACTAGGAAAACATGGTAATTATACTGTGCCCTTAATTCTGCATAAACAATTCATCACTAACCACTTACTTTCGTAGTGGATGAGTACCGTAAATCCATTTACACCACGGAGCCTACACCAATGATGATTGGTGAATGGTCTAAGGAAATTGACCAGTAAGCTCAATTGTGTCGAGTGGGAGGAGCTGGCCAACTCTTAAGTATACTCCGGCTCCATAATCCTGTGATAAACAGCTCTTATTTGGTCATAGTTGATACATCAACCTTGGTTTCTAATTTCGGTATCGTTTTCGGATATTATTCGGGGCCACTATTGGTATATAATTCTAGTAAAATATATAGTAATCGTAGGAGGAATTGGTTGGGAAGGACAGGTTCAAAATAGCCATGGGTTCGTTCCTATTGGACAGACACTTGTCCCTTTCTTTGACCACCGTCAACTACACCAACTTCGTTGAATATAAGAGCAAGCGTACTCGTCTCTTGATATAATTTGCTTTAAATGCTAATTATTCCAATGTCCCCAAGTGGTGATGCCTTTAATATCCCGAACATACTCTTTATATCATCGATTACTCAAGCATACTTTGTCTCATCGCTGTGCCTGGTCGCGAGTCATCACAACAACCTTACCGTTAGGTTGGATATCCATCCAGCGAGCTTATCATGGAACGAAGATGCCTCGTCTTACTAGAGAAGGCCCTAACGGAGCCTGTATGTGCTCCGTATCTCCACACCTACTATGATGCTTATATTTGTAGTGGAGGATATTTCAGAAGAGGAACTGTTTAAGTATACTAGGAACCGCTGGATGCATGTTTTGAGGTGCCCCGTCGTGGCCTATGACACTTTCACTGACTCGGTGTAGATATAACGAATCTTTACACCTATCGTTGGGATATCTCAAATTTGATCCTCAACAGCTTCTGAAAGCTGCCGTTACTGCAGTCTCTGGCGAAGGTGCTCGATATTGTACCGCCCCCAAGTTACTTACTACCTACTACCTGGTACACCTCTGCTAATTCATTATCCAGGTACTAACGTCTTCGAATGCCGCGAAGGGCTAAACAATAAGGTCTTTATTCTGACCATGGATAATGGCATAGAAGTCATCGCAAAGCTTCCAAATCCAGTCGCTGGTCCTGCTTATTATACAACGGCATCTGAAGTAGCGACTCGAGAGTTCGTAGGTACTTTTGCGATACAATATACCTGGGGACTGATATCTAATAGACAGTTTCAATAGCTGCGTGATATTCTGAAAATTCCTACTCCTCGCATCATTGCCTGGTCTGCTGATCGGAGTAATCCCGTTGGGGCGGAGTATATTTTGGAAGAAAAAGCACCAGGAAAGCCACTGGGAATGCTTTGGTACCAATGGCCGATGATGCGCAGGCTTGAAATAATAAAACAGATTGTGCAGATAGAACAGCAGCTTGCATCTACGAAGTTTTCAAAAAGCGGTTGCATCTACTTCAAGGGGGATGTCCCAGACGATTTATGCAGCAATGGAATTCTGGCAACCGGCTCATCCTTGCCTACTTCAATACTCGAGCGCTTTACATTGGGACCACTCGTGTCAAGTAATATGTGGCGTGGAGATAGGGCTAGCATGAACATGAACCGTGGACCATGTAAGGCTGCGCTCCCCGAAGACCCTAAAATCAATCTCACTCTTACTAAGACATGCAGTCGACGGGCCGCTAGAATTTGTAGAAGCTATGGCGAAGAACGAAATCCTATTCACTAAAAAACATGCCCGTCCTCGCATGAATTACCACCGGTCATCTACGGAACCTCAGTCTCCAGACGAGCTTCTGGAACTTTTGAATCGATATCTTAAGTTATCTCCCGCTATGATTCCACCAGTGGAGGTGGATGATACACATTCGCCAACGCTTTGGCATCCTGACCTGCATCTTGACAATGTATTCATTGACCCCGAATTGAACAAAATAACGCGCATAATTGATTGGCAGTCTGCTACCGTTATGCCCTTCTACTATCAATGTGGCATTCCAAGGATGTTTGAGCATCCTGGCGGCGTACCCCATGACTGGACCCTAGCGCTCCCTGATAACTATGACAGCTTAGACCAGGAAGAGAAGGAAAAGTTTGAGAATGATCGAAAGAGCATGACCTGCCATAGGTATTACGAGGTTGAAACAGGGGCAAAAAACCCAAGCCATTTAGCCGCGCTTCAGCTCAGGAATCTTGACGTCCGAATAGATCCTTCCCGGCTCGTCGTGAACGTATGGGAAGATCAAGCTGTCTTTTTCCTCCGGCGTGCACTGAATTCCATCGTGGAGCGGTGGCAGGATCTTTGTCCAGAATCCGGTACATGTCCCGTAACCATCGGTAAACGAGAATTGGAACTACGCTCCGCTGAAGAAGAGATTTCGAGCAGCGTCGCCGAAATACTGACCCTCTTTCGAGATGGGTGGGGACTACCGCCAGATGGAATGGTGCATCCAGCTGATTTCGAGCGAGTGAAGGCGGCGGTCGCGGAGCGCAGAGATGCCTTCTTCGAAAGTGCGGATAACGAGACTGACAAGGAGCTATATAAACGCATATGGCCCTACCAGGATGGAGAAATGTAATATATGCAGTATTCTAGCCGTGTTTGAGATATAAATGTGGGGCCCTAAATTTCTGGGAAGTACCAGACACCATATCCAGGTGTTAATTATTCAACGCCATGCTATTCATCTGCTATAGGATGATGGGCATATCGTTACATAGAGGAGTGAATGCGTGGCTCGAACAGCGATCGAGAGTCAACCATCATAACTGCCAAACCACCAATGCATATCCTCAGGCCGTTTTCTAACAAAAGAGTGCGAGTCATCCCAATAGCGATCTAACAGCCGCGGATCATCATACTCGTCATCAAAGACAATAGGAAACTCAAGAGAGGATGAATCATCAAGTGAACGATCTCGTCTTCGCCCTTTCCATCTTCGTCGTCTGCGATCATGTTCTTCCCTGAGGAAAGAAGGGACACCTAATAGGGACTCGTCATCGGATGACCAGTCTGATTCGTCATGCAGTTCTCCATGATCCCTGTCATGGACTATATCTGGCTCGCCATCGAGAAAGTGCCTTCGTCTGTGATGACGAGGACAGGAGCGGCCATGATGTCTAGCATCGGGAGGTCGAGGGTGTATAGATATGGGGAGCCCCGTTGGTAAGTTGATGAGTTCTCTAGGTTGGGCATAGCGACGGTGGCCACACATTGGTGCAGACATGTAAGTAGGCTGGTAGCTTCTATGGCCACCATCAAAAGCGCTACGTCGTGGGGGAACTACTAGCACCTCTTCCTGGGGCGCAAGCTGGTGAGAATAAACACGACCCTGAGCGCGCGGTTGGACTTGCTGGTGATGGTGGCGGTTCGGGGCCCCGTAAAATAAACTGTGATGGGTCTGTATAGGGTGAACTTGTTCGTGAGCAGGTGCACTAGCTTGTATTGCATGTGGTGACTGTCTGATGAGATGTTCTGCACTCCTGAATCCAGGGCCGGGTGCGTGAATGTATGGGAAACGACGCCGACCAACCACCGAGGCCATAGTTCGGCCAGGTTGGATGCCCGAGCTATCTAGGGGTCCTCTGTGGTTGCCGCCTTGACGCCTGAGTGGGAATGAAGGCATCATAGATATGATCCGGATATGTATTATCCTTCAGATATCTAAAGAGCTAATCATGGCTATATCTAAGTAGCCAAAGGTGAATAGGCCTAGGAGGATCTGCTGAAGAAATACTCCATATTTATATGCAACAGCATAGCTGCAACGATGCCACAGATGTACAGGAAGAGCATGTTTGCTTGCCGTGCAGCATTCCATCGGTCACAGGGCTTATCGAGAGAATGTCCTGCTGTTTGATGCAGTCGGGCAACAATTAGACTGAGTCCCCGAAATATCTGACGGTTAGCAAACACTTTCGATGCAAACATCGCCACAGCTAAGTACTCTGTATCTCTCTGGAAAGCCCGGAGAGACGAACGGTTAAGCTCGAATCGTCGCCTGGTCCGGCTCGTACCCAGACAAGAAGTGATGACGTTGATACCAGCTTCTGGGCCGAAGCTGGCACTTGACGGCTATTCTATAGGATAACTGGGAACCCGCATACCTCCTACTGGAGAGTATATGCTCTGTACCGCCATCCAGAGACCGCCACCAACGCTCCGATAGAGCTTCTTTGCCGGTGAAACGGCGTTCTCCGTTAGACTTCCACAGTGAAACGGCGATGTCTGTCTTCAACACGATATTAGCACTGTTGACTCGCTTGTGGAGTAGAAGCGAGCTACCGTCAGGGGTCTATACGTGTCTTGTATGCCGGCCACAGACTGTCTTTGCTGCTCGTAGTCTGCCAGAGTATACCGGACAAGTGTACCAGACAAGTAACCAGACGAGCCTCGAACACTAGATGTCGTAATCATCCATAGTTGGCTCTATCAAGAGTCTATCAAGCAAGACTGTGAAGTTGAACGTCAAACTCGACTTTTGCCTCGTTTAAAGATGGTGCGTGGACTTAGGGATCCCCGTGGTGCTAAGTTTCTTCTACTGTCCGGTCTCCCACACGTGACCACTTCCACCCTGAGACAAGTATTGCCACGCTGTCCCGTGATTTGTCCTGCGCCTTCTCGGTTTTTTCCCTTTTCCCACTCCAGCCTCCGCGAGCCCGTCAGGTTGCAGGAACTTCTTCAGGACCTTCTTCATCGATCGCCGTCCTTTGATCTTTGCTGCTCGATCTTTAGCGACTTCTCACCACTCCGTCTCGCACCGTCCAAGCCCTCGATATCGTCACCTCTCGCCCTTCCTCTCCTGCTCACTTTTTTCTTTCTGGCGCGCCTGACTCCAAGTCCGCTGTGGTAAGCAAGTTTGTCGTGTGTCCAAGTTTTCTTCACCACCGTGTACCGAAAAGTGAAGACGACACGGCCACCCTTGATCTTATTTTCGTCTCTTTCCTGTTCTCACGGTTGCTGATCAGCCTCTCCAGCTTATCGACCACACCATGTCTTCGCCTCTGCCATCTACGTTTGCCTCCGCGGCTGCTGGAAACACACAAGAATCGGCCGCTGGGTCGAGGAGAGAGGTCATGAATAGCGGTGAATGGTAGGGATCCTCCGTGCTCTCTGGTCCAGGAGACCTGCCTCGTTGATCGGGCTGTCCGTACCGGCCGTCGTCGTGGAGAAAGACCGGTTTCTAGGTCCAGGCTGACTATTTTTATATAGGTCTCGAAATCGCATGAACGGAGCTACACAGACGTTCCGCCGCCCTTCTGTTGCCACCAATCCTTCCCACAGCCGAGAGAACGCGCCGGCGGCCGTGGCCAACACCTCCAATCCTACCAGTGCTGCGTATATCCCACCCCACCTCAGCTCCAATTATCAATCGTCGCGTAACGGGGACAGTAGCTATTCCAAGGAGCAGCTACTCAGTCTTTATAAAAACCAGCGGGGATCAAAGGACTGGGGGAAGTCGATTTCTGGATATTTTATGGGCGACTGGAACCCTCGCAGTGAACGCCCACCAACCAACGGAAGTTGGGGCAAGCAGGACGACTCCAAAGACTATAATGCCGCAGGCCCGGAAGTCTGCTGGGATCATAAAGGCCAAAGCGAACCACTAGGCTTAATGGATATGAACGAGGAGGAGAAAGAAGTGCGTGTGACTCTCTTTTGGATCTCAAAAAAAAAGGACTCTGTGCTGATAAGTGGTCATAGCTGTTTTCTACCTCCGTCAACTCACCTCTCAAACCTCCACCCCAAAATACCAACAAGGATGGAGCTTCGACCGGCAGTACGCTTGGCCGCAAATTGTCGGTCTCTCATGGTCATATGAATGCATTTAATTCAACTTCACCGGCCTCCACACGCACCGTCCCTCGGAGGCGGGGGACCGGTGACTCGGGGAATCCGCTGTCACCTACCAGTTCCCGCTTCTTCCGCGATGAATCAAACGTTGCGACTCCGCCTCCGTCCATCCTACGCCGGAAAACCGACATTAAGGAATCCGCCGTTGACTCCAAATGGGAGGAGAAGGAGAAGAGCTTTGCCGAACGGGACCCCTCATTCGACATTAGCTCGCCATTCGGCTCTCTTAAACGAAGTGCTACGAACCCCGTCAGCGCGGGTGCCCTTGGCTCCAATTCTCCATGGTCGTCAAATCAGGGCTCGGCGTTCGGTTCAATGGGAGTTGGAGCCTTTGGAAATTTCGCCATGGGCAGCGTTGCACCGCAGAGCGCTACGGAAAAGAAACCGGGCTTTGGAAGCTTACGCGGTGAAAGTCGGTTTAAAAATCTACTCTCCAAGGGCAGCTCCGAAGACATGTCCGGTAGCAACAAGGACAAGTCGTCTGCAATTGGTCTTGACCGGCTTGCCGAAACTGAGGACGACATGCCCAGGGAAACGACCGAGGAAGCCTTTAGGAACCGCCCGTCTCGTAGCGAAACTAATCCCTTTGTCGATGAACGCCGTAGTGGAAGTGCTGCACTTGGAGGCCAGGAGATAGGCACGTCCGGGATAGGAGGGATCGATCAGTTCGGTCTCTCCTCGTTCGGGATGCCGGGAGGCACATCCGCTCTACGTGATCTAGTTGCGTCATCTCAACCCCCTAACCATACGCACCATGAACCCATGAGCCCAACGCATACTAACCCTTACCAGAGTCCGCGTGGCGATCGAAACAACGACGTCGGTCTTGGAGATCCCGATAATGAAGGCTCTGATATCCAGCAACACGCTCGTCTGCCTAACATCAGCGATCTGCGCGACGATTCAGGCCATGGCTCGTTCAGCGCCATGTCTCGCTCAGGAATCATTTCCGATATTCCTGCCGCTGATCGCAGTCAGACATCGAGCGTAGGCGCCAATCGTGGGTTCCCCAGCTTGGGAGGATTGGGCGGCTTAGGTTCTCTCGGGAACTCCGGCGGATGGCCGACAAGTAGCGCCACAGGCACGCCAACTCGAGAGAGACCTGCGTTTGGTTTTGGTGATCCAATATTCGGACCAATGTCTGACTTACAATCGCCTGGCGCATCTGGTCTGGGAGGAGCTGGCATCTTTGGTTCGCAAACCAGCCTCTCAAATATGGGAGCTACCTCACGTCCCAGTAAATTGGGCTCTCTCTTCCCGCCTGCCATGCAGGACCAAATGCGCAATGAGCAGTCACACTCAAACGAAGAGCCTGGAAAACCACAAGGTAAATACATCTATATTGCTATATGAAGATTGACACGAGTCTAACATCTTGATAGATCCCTTTATGTCTCATGATAAATCTAGTGCAATGTTAACCCATCCAACGTCAACTACGTCTCACACCCCTGTAGGTACTTCTGGCGGTGGAGCAGTCACCAACCCTTCGGCCCAATCACTCTTGGACGGGAATATGCCTCAGAGCCAGAACGCAGGCCAATTCGGCGGTTCTTCATCCAGCCAGCTCCCTCCCGCGCAACAGCGACAGATGGTTATGCCTGATCGTATGCGCTGGATCTACCGTGACCCACAGGGTAACACTCAAGGACCCTGGTCTGGTTTAGAAATGCACGATTGGTTCAAAGCCGGTTTCTTCACTGCGGAACTACAAGTCAAGAAACTTGAAGATGTAGAGTATGAGCCTCTCGCTCAACTTGTTCGACGTATCGGCAACTCCCGCGAACCGTTCCTAGTTCCGCAAATTGGTGTCCCTCACGGTGCGCCAATGAGCCAGCCAGGACCATGGGGGGCAGCACCACCGTCACAGGCCGGAGCTGTTCAGCCCCCGTTCGCAAGCAGCTTCCCTAGCTTCGGCACTACTCTTACGGCTGAGCAGCAGAATGCATTGGAGCGCCGAAAGCAGGAAGAACAATACCTCATGGCGAGGCAGAAGGAACACCTTGCACAGCAACAGGCGTTAATGAAGATGCAACAGATCCAGGGCCCTGCTCATCCTATCAACCCGCAACAGCTGCAGCATCATTCTAGCGCCCATAGTCTCCAGAGTCAGCCTAGCTTCGGTAGCATCACTTCACCTGCAGCTTTCCAGCCTACACCGATGCAAGGCCCTATCCAACCACCTCATTCCGTGCCTGCTTTCTTCGAGGGCCCTATGAGACAGAACACTGGACCTCCAGGCTCCCAGGCCGGAGCACCGGAATTCGGCGTTGGCCACGATGAAATGCCTATCTTGATGGATAGGATAAACGTCAATAGGGGAGCGGGTCAATTTGGGTTCAATAATGCTGGTTCTTTCCCACCAGGACACCAAGAGAACCAAGCGCACAACCAGGCTGTTTCCACCATGTTGCAGGACCGCAGCCGTCTTCAGCAGGAGCAGGAGAACTTTACCAAAGCCCATCCTGAGTCTATCTTTGACCAGCAAGCGAGAGATGAGCGGGTTCGTCAATTTCATGCTCTCAGAATTGCCGATGAGGACATCCCTGTTCGACGCACCGAGGAGCCGAGCAGCCACCGAGAAGCTAACCAGGAACAACGATCACAAGAAGAATCTCCTGTCCCAAACGACCAGAACCACTTCAATCAAGGTGATGAGCAGGAACTTACCCTAACTCAAAAGGTGCAAAATGCTGCTTCGGCACAACGGCTTCACCAACAACAACAGCAGCAGCAGCAGTTTAACATTCAGGCTCCCCCAGCGGAAGTTGAATCTCCATGGGCAAAGATCGATAATGGGCTGCCACAGCCATTCCCACCACCACCTTCACAGTCACCACTTCCAGCTCCAGCTGCACAGCGCAACCGCCAGCACGTAGCAGACAACCTTGCAGCGGAGACCCGTTCCGAGACCCAAACCCCTAATGAAGTACATGCCACATCTGTCGCACCATGGGCCAAGGAACACTCTGAAGCCGCCAAAGGGCCCTCTCTTCGTGAAATTCAAGAAGCTGAAGCTCGTAAGGCTGCAAAGCTAGAAGAACTTGCTGCCGCCACACGCCGAGCCATAGCCGAACAGGAGCGCGCCAATCCACCGCCTGCCCCTGCGCCGGGCCTCCCGTCAACCGCCAACTGGGCCCGAAGCGGATCTGCGTCCACCCCAACAACAGATGCAGCTTCAGCATGGTCGAAATCGGTAGGCGGTAAGAACCAGGCAACCCCCACCACTACCGCGCCAAAGAAGACACTGGCGCAGATCCAGAAGGAGGAGGAAGCCCGTAAACAGCGTACTGCTGCCGCGGCCGCTGCCGCTGCATCTGCTGCTAACTCCTTGGGAACTGCAGCTGGAAAGCGCTATGCTGAGCTTGCTAGCAAAATGACTGCCCAGCAGCCCGCATCACCTGCTGCTGCGAGCGGCGCCTGGACTACCGTGGGAGCTAGCGGCAAGGCCAAGGCATTGCCTGTTACTACTGCTGTCAACTCAAGAAACGTCCCTGGTTTGACCCCCAGCCCGACGCCAGCTACGAAGCCCAAATCCATCATGTCTCGAACCGTAAGCATTGGTAATTCCGCAGCTGCTTCGGCCAATCGTCCAGCCGAAGAGCTGGCGAAATGGGCGAAACTAGCCCTGGAGAAGGGACTTAATAGTTCTATTAATGGTAAGTCAAGAACCACATTCTACCAGCCTTGTGCTACGTAAATCTAACATATCTACACAGTGGACGACTTTGTACAACAGCTCCTCTTCCTACCCCCAGAGTCGGAAATCATCTCAGACTCCGTCTATGCCAACTCCCAAACCCTTGATGGCCGCCGCTTCGCCGAAGAATTCATCAGACGCCGTAAGCTGGCAGATAAGGGCATCGTTGACCCTGCTTCTTCCGGAGCAGGCGCCTTCGGGTCACCAGCTGAATCCAAGAATGCATCCGACGGCTGGAACGAGGTCGCCAAGAAGGGGAACGCGGCTGCTAGTCGTGAAGACACGACAGCCAGCAATGCTGCCTTCAAGGTGGTGTCTAAGAAGAAGGGCAAGCGGTGAATGCCATCTACGCCAATCTCTTAAATGATTACTTGACAGGGTGTGGTCCTTTGCTATTTTAATTCCAAATGTTTGCTTGCGTGCGTGACAATGATACGATATGGCAAGATGGTTCCAAAAAAGGGAAGAATTGGATAGACGGCGTTTCCATACAGAGCATATCATATTCTTCCTCCCTGTATTTCATAGCTTGCTATCCCGCCTCTCTGCCCTGATATTTTCGTCTGCCTTTTGCGTCTATGTCTTGTGTACTCTATGAAACCATACTAGCTAGGCTTTCCAATCTTGATTCGATCTCCGCCATTCCTTTCTCCCGCTGTGACACCCGTTACTTTAGCGAACACGCCCTATGTATGACATGGCATCTCTTGGAATCTGCTGACACCCTGCATAATACCTGGCATCGATCGATCGAATCGGATATGCCATCACCATCAGCAACATCACCAACAGCGTCGGCCCACGATCGACCGATGGCAAGCTTAGCTTCACCCCAGCTATGGATAAACCTCCCGGGCCTTCGTACTCTTTGCCTCTTCGGGCCGTTGACGTTATGTAATGCAATGTATAGAGTTAACCCAGAATTGCGCCGAGGTGAACTAAACATGGCGGGGAGCAACTTTCGCTTTGTCTCCCGTATATTCGAGTCACAGAGGAGATTATTATTTTTTTATAGAGGGCTGTCTATATAAAGGCTTGGATATCTCGTCCTGACCTGTGCAAATTGAAAGAGCTACACAGCTGGATAGTTATCATTAGTTACGGTGTTTAATATTCCATCCAGCATGGGTTCATATCAGCCTGCTGCCTCCTTCGGCAATTCCCTTCTCAAAGAGTTTCCATTGGAACCGACCTTCAGGAATCTTAACCATGGTAAAGAGACAAACGACATTATCCCCCTTATATAAAATGAGCCAATGCTGATTGATATCCTTCAGGTTCGTTCGGTACATATCCGATCGCCGTGTTGAACAGGTTCCGCGAAATCCAGGACAAGTTTGAGGGTAGCCCTGATCAATTCCTCCGCTATGATCTGGCACACTATCTTCTCGAGTCCCGCAAAGCGTTAGGTACCATGCTCAATGCTCCTACGAACACGATCGTATTTGTCAAGAACGCTACAACAGGCGTTAATACTGCGCTACGTAATCTTGTCTACCAGCCAGGGGATATCATTGTCTACTTCTCTACTGTATATGGAGCGGTTGAGAAGACCATTGCATCACTGGCAGAGACAACCCCAGTCCGCGGACGCAAGGTCAAATATGAGTTCCCTATCACGCATGATCAGATGGTGGAGAAGTTCTTGACGGTTATACATAAGGCAAGGGGCGAAGGGCTGAACGTCAAGGTCGCCGTGTTTGATACCGTTGTCAGTCAACCTGGAGTCAGGCTGCCCTTCGAGAGACTCACGGAGATATGCAAGAAAGAAGGGATCATGAGCTGCATCGATGGTGCACATGGTGTCGGACAGATTCCTCTCGATTTAACCAAAATAGACCCGGACTTTTTTGTCAGTAACTGTCACAAGTACGTTTATCATCTCAGAGCACCCTCCTATCATAACTGATGCTAATCATTCCCTTAAGATGGCTCTTCACCCCTCGTGGATGTGCAGTATTCTACGTCCCGATGCGCAACCAACATCTCATTCGCACCACCATGCCAACATCCCATGGTTTTCTCCCCGTTCCTGGAGTTCTGAAAACCGGCTCCGAAGAGGGTGAGCAAGATGACCCTTACTCCCAACCATTCGACATCCTCTGCAACCAATCGAACTTTGAACTCCAATTCGAATGGACCGGCACAAACGATGACATCCCGTTCCTCTGTGTTCCTGAATCCGTCAAGTACCGCAAGGAAGTATGCGGCGGTGAAGAGAAGATCATGAACTACTGCAACAACCTAGCCTTTGAGGCTGGAAATCGTGTGGCCCAGATGTTTGGAACGGATGTTCTGGGTGAATTCTGCTCGTCTGGCGCATTCGACCCAGCCAAAGAAAAGGAGAGCGAGTTCCGTAAATGTGCATTTGCAAATGTACGATTGCCAATTACCCTTGTAGACGACCAGAAGGCTACTCTGGGTAAGCTATCACGGCCCGAATGGCTTGTCGTGAAGGCCAGTGATGCAACATCTACATGCCGATGGATGGAGCGTCAACTGATTCAGAAGCATCATACGATGTCTCCTTGCTATGTGCATGCTGGCTCAATTTGGACTAGACTTAGTGCACAGATTTACCTAGAGGTGAGTGATTTCGAGTGGTTGGCTGGCGTCTTTAAGGGACTGTTCGAGAGGCTGGCTGTCGAGGATGCTATGGCTGCCTTGGATATAAAGAATTAGGGAATTGTAACTTGTAGATTTCCCTGAAGGTGTCTTTTGGGAGGGAGGACTTTGGATCCATGAAATAGCAATAATGTAGCTTCATAATGTCATGCAAATGGACATGGCTGCATGTATACGCAATGAGTACCCAGTCACATCGAATGAAATACTGTTTACTTATCTTTGACGATACAAGGCCATTTTAGTTATTAGATCAGGGGAAAAGGACATTAAAATGTATATGAGGAAGACCAAATGATTACGTTCGCTATCTTTAAAAAGGGGACATCAAAAAAGGAACGCCGCCACTAGAATAAAACGGAATACAAGTGAAGGCAGATGGGGCAAAAAGAATAAAACGCCTGCGTCGCCCCATAATGCCCAAGAGCTAATAAGATCCAAATCAATAAAATGAAATCAAAGGCTCCAGCCCGTCACCTATAACCCCAAACCAAGTCCGAGTTTTTATGCAGTTGAGAAAAAAAAAGAAAAATGGGGCGTTGAATTCGTGAAAAGGCTTCTCGGACGTTTGGAGTAAGTAAGACGTTCGATGTAGATGTCGAGAAACGTTTGGGGTTGCGGTATGTATGTACTAGGTACTACTGCCTCCTCCAAAATGATATCTCATCCACCCAGCTAAACCGCCAGGCTGCGGTGAGTCACTTCCAGTATTTGTACTGTGAGATTCGGGTGCTGACCGCTCTGACGGTTGTTGGTTTCCTTCCTGCGGTCGGGTATTATTGGGGATGTTAGGCGGTTGTTCTGATGGAGGGCTTGAGGGAATAATAAACGGATTTCCAGCGCTACCAGGTGGGCCAGCTGCAGAACCTGGCAGGCCTTGATTTTGCTGCTGTTGCGTCTGTTGATGTGCTGCCATTATTCCCTGTCGACAATGTGGGCATGTATCATGCTCATGCAACCACGCTGAAATGCAGCTATCGTGAAACCAGTGGTTGCATGGCAGCATGGTAACTTCTGTGCCTAAATCAACGCTATCCATACATATGGAGCATTCAGCCTTGCCCTCACTGCCTAGCATAGCTTTATCGACTTTCTTCTTTGGTAGAGCTCGAATGGCATCGTCAGAGGCTGGAGCGGGTGCACCACCATTCATGTTCTGGTCCACAAGTTCAGATATTACGCGGTCTAGTTCTTCTTGGGAATAGACGGCGTCACCATGTCGGTGCATCCCGAGAGCCTGGGCGATGACGGCGAGAGGGTTGCCTAATACAAATCCACCGCCATTGTAAGCTGGGGGAGGAGCGCCCTGTAAGAAACCTAGAATACTATAGAGGTATTAGAATATCGCAATAAAATAGAAGATAATGCTAGAGAGCTACTCACTCGTTGAAGTTATGCAGTGGCTGGGGGTTGTTCCCCTGTGGGTGATTTGCATCCTGTGGCCATAGCCCTCCACCTAATATCTCTGGGGGGTCCGTGTCTCGATAGTTATTATTGCGTGGCTGGTTTTGGTTTTGATATCCATAGCCGGGCGGTATTCCACCTCTGTTGGGCTGTGTTTCTGCTATGCCTTGTAGGATGGCGTTGAAGTTGCGAAATATGGGTACAAGGGGGTCTTCGGCGGCACCTGGATGTCCTGCATTTCCGTTCATCGCCAGTCTGATACCTCCTCCGCTTCTTGGAGACCGAATAGTGGTACTTGTAAATTGAAATCTACCATCGTTGGAGTGGTAGTGATGGCGGGTGACGTGCCCATTTGCGTTGTTTTCGTGGAACGTTTGGTGATTGGGTAAAAAATTGTTGAAGCCAGAGAACATGGTCGGGCCAGGGTTATACGGTTGCTGCTGCTGCTGCTGCTGCTGTTGCTGTTGAAGTCGGGGTTCGGAGTGGGTATCTTCGCTCTGTTCGTTATCCTCCTCAAGCTATTGTATGAATTATTAGCTGGAGTGTTCAGCCCGGAGCGCATCTTGATATAAAATACTTACTATTTCGACAAACTCCGACTGACAGTATGGGCAGGTGAGCCCATGCTCGCTCCTAGGCCATTGGTGTTCGCACTCGTGGCAGAAGACTTGGTCACCCGTCACCCGTTCGGCCATGTTTGCAGAGGGTTAAGAACAGCCGGGAGACGATGAGAGGTTTGGGAACGAGTCCCTCTTTTTTAAATGCGCTTGTTGAAGGATCAATATTTATATCTTTGACTGTCGGACAATGAAAACATAATAATGAATGAACGATGCTCGGCGGGGCAGGCGCTGCAGGTAAATAAAAGACGGCCCCGCGACTTTGTGGTCCAGAAGTTTGTAACGATATCGCGAACGAGGGGGGTTTGTTCGTGCAGCCAGTGGCGGAGAAACTCGTCCGGCTTGTAGGTACGTATGGGAGTATTATTGCTGTCAACGGTGTCGGAGATAAGTTGAGCTGGGGGCTGTTCCTTAGTTGTCGCTGGGCTCGGTGGCCAGGCGGGAGTTTGATGCGCTAGACAAACATCCAGTTGACCGCGGGAGAGAAAAGTATCTATCGACAAGGCTGCAGAGGGTCCTGGGCTTTCGCGAAGCTTCGCTCGCCCATCTGCTCTTTCTTTTCTTTTCTTTTCTTTGCTTGTTGTTCAACTTCTTCCTTTGCGCGAGGAAGCTGGAAAGCAAGATGACGTTGGTGATGCTTAGTCATCATCTTTTTTATGGTGAAGAAAGTCGAAGTCGGAGGAAGAATGAAGGTGAAGTCAGAGATTCATTATCAGGTACGCTGGACCAAGAGGAGAGAGAGAGAGAGAGAGAGAGGAACAATGGGGAACTGCCTCTTCAAAAAGCCAACGGAACGCCCAGCCAAAAATGCTCGCCAAAAAGAAGGGAAGAATATACAAGAGGGCATAAGTAGATACTCAAAAAGATATTACATCGTAATAGACAGGTAGACCAGAAAGAAGCCATCGCTTGCTTGTCTCTCGCTCATCGCTTCCTGGCTCCCCTCATGATGAGCCCTCCGATCAGGCCCGCGGCCACGGCGACACCACCGATGATAGCAGCTCCTACAAGCCCTTCTTTGGCGACCTTGTCATCGATCAACGTCCGCAGACTCGCGGACTGCAGGTTATTCGGCTCGTGTTCTAGGAGGAGGTCGTTGTATCTCCTGGCCTCGCCGTAGTTTCCCAGCTTGAAGTTGCCCAGGGCAAGATAGTAGAGGCATTCTCGTCGCCGCTCGGGAGCTGTTCTGAATATCTCAGAGAGCAGTCGGGTTCCTTCTTGCTGCTCAGGCCGGGCGTTCGATTTTATTAAGCCCTTTGTTTAAACAGTTAGCTTCCGATAAAGGACCGTAGGAGGCGGAGCGTAATATATACCCAGGCATAGTTGAATTTGGTCTGGACGCCGACGTAGTCGCCCTCTTTCTCGTACTGTGCCCGAAGGACCTGGAGTTCTGCTGGTTTCAAGGGGCTGTCCATCGTTGTTTTCGTCAGTCTGTGAGTCTGTATACAAGGACATATGGAACTGACCTTTCAGCGTCCGCGGCATCTTTAAATAATAAACCCGTCCATGTTAGTCGTAAGCTGTTAATGCGGAAGCCTGGGGGCTGCAAGCTCTCTTGCATAGCCACTTACAAGGTAGAGAAGCCATAGGTACGGGGAAAAGCTATCTCGGATGTTTGCGCAAAGATAGACACGCCTTTGCAAGCTCCTGAAACGAGTGTTCTTCTTTTGTTGACCGCTTAAAACGACGAAAAGGTGCAAGATGAAGCCGGAGAAGAAGTTTTGATGCTGGCTTTGCCTGTGGCGTTGCGGGGATCAAGCCGCGCTTCTTCGAGTTGCTGCAACAACAAAAACATCAACAACATCAACCAGCAAACACTGGCTATAGAAGCGGTAGAAGCTATCCAAGATGCTCCTCGAAGAAGATCCTGCTACGGTAATGTCTCTCCCTAATATATATTCACGATGTATGTCTAACTATTCTACAGCTCATCCACCATACAATAACCAACTTCAACATCCAGCCAGACAAGGCCGCTCTCTCGCGCATAAACGACTCTCTCTCTTCCCTCCAGCAGTCTCGAGACCTGCGCTTCCAGGAAGTCGAAAACTCCCTCCGCAAACTCTCGCGCCAGCTAAACACGCTCAACGCCCAGCACAAGGAGACCGTCGAGTCGCATGATCCCGCTCGCCAGGCCGCGTCCATCGTGGAGCTAGACACAGAAAAGTTCCGGATTGCGAAGGCCGCGTCCGAGCTGGAGATTGAGAGTGAACGGTTAGAGGCCGAGCTGGAAGCGTTGAAAGCCAGACAAGCAGAGTTAGACGAGCAGGGCCTCGAGGGAGACGAGCTTACGAGAAGAGAGAGAGAGGCCGACGATGCGACTATGTAAGGTGTCCTTTGCGTGCTGCTATGGTAGGCTTGTAATACTAATCATTGTTGCGACTAGACTACGGCTTAAAATCTATCGATCACTAGGCATTGATGTTGACACCGACGAGGCTGGCAATTATAACAAAGCCATTATCCGGAACAGGCGAAAAGGAGACGTCCACGTCGTGAATATCGATCCCAAATTCTCACGGTTCTTTTATGCGAATTATTTCTGGCAGGCAATGTAGGGATTGTCTCGCGCAGGAATAGCTGGATACACTTAAATTTCTCCTAGGACATGGAGTTGGGGCCTCGTTTTTGATACCCGGTATGATATTTGAAGGAGTTCAGAGGCAGATTTGTATTTATATATTAGCACCCGAATATGCATGTTTATGAGTTCTAGTATCCCGAGTAGCATCGTATCAATATATTATTTGACTACCAGCCATTATCCGCAAGTATATGACTACGCCTACTACATACGGGTGGTGGTCTGTATTGATTTGCTGCGTGTTTACTATTGGCATCACCATGTTTAAGAGTCGAGATGGCGATCTTCCGCAACAAATCAGCATCAACAGCAAAGAAACAACGTCGTCATGTTCAGGACGTCATTCCAATGAAGAACCGCCTCTGATAATACCTGAAAGACACAAATAATGCCTGTCTATCGCCCTCGCCAGGCCCAACGCATAAACCATCTGTTCATCTTTATATCGATCTCCGTCGTCTTCACGCTCTACTTCCTTCTCTTCAGACCAGCGCCTGGAAGCCATGCCATATCCAGCATTCAACATCAGCCTGAGCCGGACTCCAAGAAGCTAGCAGCAGCTTCAAAGGAGCTGGTCGTCGCAAGTGTGACGTCCGACAATACATCCTGGATACAGGAGCAATTGTCTGGTTGGACTCCGAATGTTTACATCGCTGATGCCGGCGTTGGCGCTGGCGACGGGGAGAGTAAATCGGGGTTATCTATCCCTGTGAACAAGGGGAGAGAGGCCATGGTCTATCTAACGTGAGGACGCCCTGATACTGAGAGTGCATCGTCCTGGTGCAGGAATTTGACTTGGGCTGAGATTTATACACCCGATCCCAGGTATATCATAGATCGCTATGACAAGCTGCCAGACTTTATGATTTTTATGCATGGCCAACGATATCAATGGCATAATGACGATCCAATATATGGCATGTAACCCCTAGATATATGATACTCACAGAAATGACATAAAAAAATGCTAACTGCACCACCTAGACGGGGCCTCGATTATCAGCAAACTTCGTCTCCAATCCGTTTCCAAGGCAGGCTACGCGCCTCTGAGATGCAGCTGGGTCCCAGGCTGTCCAGTAGAACTGCACCCCTTGAATCCCATTGACGAAGGCCCGATAGTTCGCAAGCAGACTGAACTTGCATTCGCAACGGTCTTCAGGACTATATTCCCAGGCACCGAAGTCCCAGCGGAAGTGGGTGCAACATGTTCATCCCAGTTTGCTGCCACGCGAGAACAGGTCATGCTGAGGCCCAAGACTGACTATGAACGTATTCGAAAATGGCTCATGGAGACGGAGCTTCCAGACGATATTAGCGGGAGAATCATGGAGTACATGTGGCACAGTATGTACCTGCTTTACTAACGGTTTCTCGCCCATTGAGCGTCTATGCTAACTATGGTAATAGTAATTATGCAAAAGAAACCGGTTTATTGCCCGCCTGCTGGGGAATGTTACTGTTTCACGTTTGGCCTCTGTGGCCTGAAATGCACAGCCGCTCGGTGTGAGAAACAATATATCCTGCCTACATATGCTGCTGTCCCTGACGGCTGGCCGGAAAAAGGTGGAGGTAAAGATGGATGGCCAACTCCAGGGTGGAATACATGAACGGGATACGACATTCATCCGGGTCCTTCACTTGAAGGCCCCACGCAGTTGACGTATTGTTTGCCTCACAGAGAATGTATGGACGTTATGATCCTAGGATGAACGAATTAGCTGGCCGTGGGATATCCTGCAATTCACTTTCGTTTCCGCCAAGTATATGCTGTCTCTTTCGGCGACCTGACAGCAGATATTGGGATGTGGGTGGCCAAGTTGGAAACAGGCGGAATGGGTCATTTCTTATGATCAGATCTCCATGTATAGCCCTGTACCAGGTGTGTCTGCTTCATGGCATAGGGAATCTGGCTGCAAATATGACGGTAGCCCCTAATGACGAGTATCATAGCTGCGGCTCATATGAAATGACGACCGACGGTATGGATGCCTTGTTCGAGGAATGGCAGGAATATATATAATGAAGCGTGTCGCACCCAACTCTCGAGGTCTAGTAATGTATATCCCAAATCTTCCCACGGCTTCTTTTTGGCTATTTATCCCAATTCTTCTCCGTTCCATGTGAAGACAACAGTCTTCTTCATGGGATCCGCCTCGCCTCCATGCCTGACTTCAACCCCCAATCCTTCCAACCCGACCTCAGCAGCCCTCCTGTTCCATAAGAACTGCCGTATAGGCCCATCCAGATCAGCTAGAACCCATATCAACGGGTATCGACTCTTGATGAGCGCATCTCGGACTCCCTTTGTAGCCTCCCGTGTACTAACCAGCATCCCCAATATGCCTTCGCCTCTCCAGCCAACGGGTGCCCCCGAGAACGTCCCTTCAAGCTCTCGTATCAGATTTGGCCCAACTTTCGCCTTGACTGCCTTGCATTGTACTAGTAGCCGTAGCGGATGGGCTGAGGATGAGGGTGGTAGAGACCAAGTCCCGACGAGATCGATGCCGGAGTCTGCACGACCGCCGATGCGAGTGGCGTTGATAAAATGCTTCTGTAGACTCTGTAGCACTGTGTATTCGTATAGTGTGCCTACATAGGTTGTGCTTTGTGTAGAGAGAGATGTCCTCTTTGCATAGTCGAGGAATGACTGCAGGTCATGGTGGTGAGACGTCGGCGATGCAGGTGGAACTGGCAGCGAGGGACTCTCGGTAGAGAAGAGCCTTGCAAAGCTATGTTTAGAGCTGTAGGAGCTTGTCCTGTAGAGTTGTGCAGCTGTTCTTCTGTATATCATCGTTGGTATGAAGCTTTTGTTTGGCCGTTTTGAAGCATTTTTGGGTTCAGTTTCTTCCCCAAACTTTTGTTCTCCTCCTTCTCTCTCGCCTTCATAGCTACAAGATGCGCTTCACCCAAAACATCTAATCCTGCCCTTCTTGCTCTCTTCATATTAATATACGGGACGGGCAGCTCTAGATAATTCGATATAGCTCGCCTTGCGATTTCATCTCTCCGGCTGAAGTCTTGCGACTGCAGCTGAAAGCTCGCTCTCTGACATGGCGGACATCCTCACGCAGCTTCAAACATGCCTAGATCAGGTACGATAGAACGGTCTTATGCAAATCGGGCACATTATTATGAAAGAAAATACGATGCTAATCTTAATATCTAGCTGGCAACCCAATTCTATGCTACACTCTGCTATCTTACAACATATCATGACCATTCACCCGCCATCCCTCCACCAAACGTACCGACTGCAATCCCACAACTAAAGAAGATACCGAAAAACGCGTCGCCGAACACTCCCGGTGCCCAACCTGCTTCCGCGCAAGCACAAGGCCAAGATCAAACCCCGCAGCAGCAACAGCAGCAGGGTGATGCTGCAGGCCCGGGAGCGGAGGAAGAACGGCGAGACCTCCCACCACGGCCTGATTCGCCGAATACTTTTGCCCAACGGCAGAGAGAACTGGCTAGGGACTTAATCATCAAAGAACAGCAAATTGAATATCTTATCAGTGTGCTTCCAGGGATCGGGAGCAGCGAAGCAGAACAAGAAGCTAGGATACGGCACCTGGCGGACGAGTTACGGGAAGCGGAAAAAGTACGCAGACGGAAACGGAGACAGATGAAGAAGCTGGCCGAGAAGGTTGATGGGCTGCTGGAAGCTGTCAGCAGGGGAGTATAACTAGATCAGGCGCGTGAAATGGTTAGTGAGCGGTTCTGTTTCGATACTCTTTGCGAATTTTTGATGATACCCATGTCTTTTAAAACAACTGATTTCTCTATACTTTGATGGGCTATGAAGAGCGACCTAGTGGCAATACATAACATATCTACATGCACAATTACTTATCGGCGTACGACTAAAGCTAAATGGAGAGCAGATCCAACGTGGCATTTTGGGCTCTATGAAGTAATCTATATTCTAGAAATCGGTTTCCTGCAGCAGCTTATTGGTGCGGCCTCGAGTAGACAATAAACGAGTGAAAAGGGGCTGGGGTTCATGTGAAGAGCAGAATTTAATATAAAGCAGGGGGTGTGGGAAGTAGAAGTATTGACATAAGATATAGAATGGGATCGTATTTAAGACGAAGGGTATCAAGAAAGGCACGAGTGAAAATAAAAAGGGGGAAATGAAGGGAATATTAGAGCAGGTTTCATCACTGTCTTTAAGGAAAAACACTGGGGAAAACACACCCAGATTTTAAAACATGGTCATTCTACCCGTCTTAACTCCAGTCCCTAATACCATTTTTTTCCCAGTCGTAAATTGGAGTCGTAAATTCCGGAAATGCCGAAGTTGACATCAGTGCCGGTCGTCAAAGTGTAGCAGAAGAATAAACAAAAGAAAATAAAAAGAGCGGCCATTGATTGTGGCATGAGTGAAGAAAATGCCAATGACCAAGATAGGGGAAAAGCTTTCACTTGAATAAGCTTCTATATTCCTGAAGTCTCTCCTGCTGCATCTCCCGTCTATCCATCTTTCGATTCAAGCTCATATCAGCTAGTCTCTGCTTCCGCTTCGCCAGTTCGGTGATCTTTTCTTCAATGCTATCGTTCATAATAAACTGAATTGTGGTGACTTCTCTCGTTTGGCCGATACGATGAACACGATCCACAGCTTGAGCAACAGCTGCAGGGTTATATTGCGGTTCCATGATATAAACCTTCGACCCAGCTGTGAGGTTGAGGCCAACTCCGCCGGCTCCTATTGTCACGAGAAGAATTGTAATGCTGTCATCTGTGGAGAAGGTTTCAATCGCTGTATTCCGTTGCTTTAGTGACATGGTGCCGTCAAGGCGAGTGTAGCCGGTTAGGCCATTGTCTTCCAGGGCTATTTCGATTAGATCGAGATGCGATGTCCAAGCTGAGAAAACAACACTCTTGATTGGAGGTTGATGTGAAGATTTTTTATTTTCCTCAGCTGTATCTAGAAGATTTGAAACCAGAGCTTTTGTTTTTGTATGAGGACCTTCGTAAAGCCCAAATGCTTTGGCTTGTTTGCGGTTCTTTTTATTTTCAAGAAGTGAGGCTAGATAACCTTCGAAGCCGGTGGTTGTTATGACGGAGTATGTCGGGGTGATCACACTCTTGCAAAATGCACAAGAGACTTGCACGGGTGTGCCAGCAATTTCGTCCAATTTAGGCCCAATGGGCGTAAAGCAGTCGACACACAAAATGTCATAGCAGGGGAGAATGGCGGCTACCATTGCATTTTTATCTCCCGGGCTATCGTCGGATTGGAGGGTTATGTAGTTTCCGCATCGGACACAAGCATCAGCGGATGATTCTTTCATCAATGCTAGCATTTCATACGCTTTTCGGCTGGCAGCATTTGTAGAGTGATCGTCATCAAGTTCTTCCACGTCAATAGCATCGTTTGCAGTAAGTCCTCGGAACCGTTCACGATCTTCCTTATCCAACAGCTCCTTGCCATGTGCGCAGATTTGCCTTAAAACCATCATAGCCTTCAAGACTATATGATACATTTTGCCGCTGACTTTTTCGCGAGTTTCTGAAGCGACGACATTCATCATAAAGTTAGATTCTTTCTTGAAGAAATCATGAAGTTTCTTCTCTTGTTCAGAAAAGGTAAGCATAACGGTCTTGTCATGCCGTGGCGGTAGGTTGATGCGATCCTTAACACGGCGAAGGGTAAATGAGTCTACCAGCACACGCAAGTTTGTAATGGCAGTAGGACTTTCACACTTGAAAGGTGAAACTATGTGCGCAGAAAATCGACCTCGTTCGTCATATGGGGAAAGCCTCAGAAACTTCAGTACCGCTCCAAGGTCCTCAAGTCTGTTCTGGATAGGAGTCCCGGTGACGGACCATCGTCTTCGTGCGTTTAGTTGGAATATAGCTTGACTCTGGGCGGCATTTTGCTCTCGGATTATATGCGCTTCATCTAGAACGATGCGGAACATGTTAATACGCACAAGCGGGCTTGTGCCTCTCTTAGAGCTTTTCCCTGAAATGTCGCTCAAAATGGTTGTGTAGGTGGTAATAACGATATCGTATTTCGCCAATTCCTTAGGGTCCTCAGTTCGATTTGGTCCATGGAAAACGTAATAAGAGAGGGCATCCGTCTTAACGTGTTCCTTGATTTGGCTCACCCAGTTACCGACGGCACTAAGAGGGGATACAAGCAGAGTTGTTTTTGCATTGATTGTGGACGGGTTCACCGGTTTCTCGTTTGCCCAAGCTGCTGCCTCGGGAAAAGTTGAGCATACAAGTGATAAAATGCTCAAGGTTTTACCCAGTCCCATCATATCAGCCAATAATCCGCCTAGGATCTGAGGCGGTTCTGTGACCATCGTCACACCGCTGATAATTTCACGATAGACTCTCTGACCGTTGGCATTTTGTTCAACCCTCCATAACGAGTTGTTGTCTGCCTCATTGGGACCGAGTTTGCGTGGTTTCTCCTTCTCTAACATAAATCCAAGAGCCTGCTTTTGATGGGGTAGGAGTTGGGTCTTTAGCAATTCTGGTGTTTCTATCTCCGGAAGGTTTTGAGCGCCTTGAAGCTGATCGAACATCTTCGTAACAGCACTGCTAACCTCCTCAGCAGTACGGACTTCCGATTGAACTGCAAACCTAGGATTTTGCTGTGGTTGCTGCTGCTGCTGCGCGGCAGCTATCAGTAGACGGCGCCTCTCGGCATGAGGATTGTAGGTCGAGATACCAGCTTCAACTGCATTCGGAATGCCTAGCCAAATGTTCTTTTGGCTTAAAACGCGACCAATATTATCGGCAATGCGTCTAGGACCGTAGAGGTTTATAGAGATTCGGAATAACTCGGAACATGCCTGGCCAGGCCATTCGTTCGGCTTCTTTCTGCGGACGTCGAGGCGGGCTTGCGTTCGCAGGTCGAAGGTCATATCAAGAAGGGGCGCCAGGGCAGCGGAGACGTGAGAGTCAAGAACTCCAAATGATCGGCCAGACACATCCCGGACCTCAATTGTTATGTTTTGGCTCCGTTGTCGTAATAGTTGACACCTAATAGAAGGCCAGTCTGGTGCAGTTCCACCAAATACTGACCTAGGAGGCGCTGGAACTATATGCGCATGTACTGTCGCCCCTTCTATTTTACCATAGCATACTTCTTCCGCACCCTTATCCTTATTAGCAACGAATATCACATCGTCATCATTTTTGTCGTCGTCTTTGTCTATAATGCCGTCCGCTTAGTCACCATAATTATCGATTGAGACCGATTTATACTCACCTGCCGTAAGATCGATAGTATTGGCAGCTATAGCTGGCTGTTTCATATTATCCGCCTTTTCTTTCATAAACCCTCCCAGGACTGAGGCACCAGCGCTCGAAAATTTTCCTTGACTCTTTCTACCACTATTTGCAGGCGGTCCGTTGTCAATCTTGACTCGTTTCTGTGGCTGGTTCTCCCTCCTCTCAACTCCGTACATGTCCTCAATCATATTTCGATGCGTGGCTGTGGACGACCCGTCAGCCCCTGGCTGTATATTTTCACTTCCTGCTCCACCCGAAAGGGTATCTGTAGTGGACTTGGCTCCATTATGGTTATAGTTGGGGCTATTCGAGTCTTGTGGGTTATTCGCGTTCGGGGCGTTCGGGGAAGGCCTGGCCGGAACCTTGTACTGTCGAGGATTGAGTAGCTGTCTGGGATCAAACGAGGTTCCTGGGGGAGCTCCAGTTGCACTGGGTCTCTGGGTATCAGGGGGTCTATTGTTATTGCCGGTGGTTGATCGACCTTTGAAATGAGAGTGAGTTTCTGTTTTTTTGAAGGGGTCAAAGTCGTCTATGCATTGGCGCTTCTGAGGAAGGGAGGAAGGGGATGCAACAGGCATGTAATCTGGCGGTTCACTCAAGTATCGAGGTTTCATTCTTTGATCACCGCCTGTTGCGCATCTGTGCTCAAAAATAGGGGTGAAAGGTGAGGTATTACCAGTCGTATTCTGTCTCTTATATGCCTTGGGGTCCAACAGGAGAGCCGCGGAAGGGTAGCTCATCGTCGCGTATCGCGGTCCTTGATGAACTCACGAAGCGAAAAGGTCCGAGAGAGGGAGTGTGGTTATTACAAGGTAGAAATTTATTGAAGGATCTAATGGCCGAAATATCGACGAGCCGATCTTGGTTATATCTTGGGTTGTTCCATCGGGCGAGGCACAGAGCGCAGTCGAGAGAGCTGTGCTGCAGGGTGATGTAGAAGGCGGTAGATGACAGCGAGCGCGAGGGATGAAAGGTAAGTGAAAAAGGTCAGAAGCACCCGCTACAAGCGCCCGTCCTGCCTTCACGGTGGGCTCACTCAGTGATGGACGTGGTGGGCTCGATTGATGCTGGCGAGTGACGAGTGAAGAGTGACGCATGCGAGATCGAGGCTCGAAGTGAGATAAGATAAAAGGCGGGCTTGGCGGCTACGGCGGATAAAACCAAGCGGCAAAAAATGTCATGTGATGATAGGGCTTACTTAATCAGTAAAGGGGCTATCAGAAGGCAAGAGACAAGGAAGTGAGGAAAACGGAGAGATAGATATATGGAGGTATATCTAGAGGTCATGATTAATGTACAAGTTGCTGAAAGCATTCAAAAGAGTAAATGGCCCGCCCCACGAAACCAAAAGAATCGCTTCTATGGTCAACACCACGAAAATGAAATGATACAACGAGGAAACATTATGGGTCCCATATTAGAGGCGAATATATATGCCATCAGAGTGTCAATCAACGGCCAACAGCGCTAAACTCCGCATGCACATATCATTAAAGAGCAATTTCGATCTTTTTATAAGAGGTATAAATGGTGGAGAAAAAAAATGAGGAAAACGTAGCATAGAACGGGCTGTGATAAGAAAGCATGAATATGAAATATAGAAGGGGGGAATAATAGATCGAGAGTTGTATACGTTCCTGGAATTGGCATTAAAAAAACTGAACTTTGTAGAACAAGGAAAAAGGTATGTTAGAAGGAAGAGGGGGTCACCACCAGGTGAACACTGGATTTTTGCTTTTGACGGTTTCAAGTCTCTCCACAATCACCTTGCGTTCGTGTCCGTCCATTTCCTCTGCTGCAGCATAACCCAGGTCACCTTCAAGGTCGTCGCCACCGAAGTCAAACGCACTGTCTCGTCGTTGTGATATCGAGTTACGTTTCTTGTGTGATGGTAATTTTCCATTGAGATGCGATCTGCGTCTGGAATGGTGATCAGTTTGCCGAGGGGCCGTGGACGCCCAGCTCCCGGCAAGTTTTCGGCCGCCTTCCTCAAAATTTTCAACGTTGCGGAGGCGGGAAGAATCAAGCGACATCGGACTCATTAGCCCATCCGCTGCACTAGAATCTAGGGAAGGCCGGTCGCGAGAGAGCTCGAAACGATTAGGATTGGGTAGTTCACTTGTAGGTGAGCCAAAGCTCAAGAGATCTCGGTGGCCACGGGGCTCTGGGGTAATAGCAGCTCCAATATCCATTTCCTCGTGGAGTTGATCTCTGCCGTTGGCTCGGTACATATGTGCATCGGTCGAAGGAGCCCGGAGTGGAATCGCCACGGGTACGTTTACTAGGTCGTCCCAGACACATACTCGGGTTCTCCGCGTAAGCTCAAGTGGTCCATGGTCACGTTGCTTCAATGTCTCAACAACATTCCACGCTTGCCCTTTCATCACGGCGATTTGTCTGGCAAACATGCTTTCTTTAAAATCCGAGTCTTGGCTGAATATCGCTCTAAGCGCGGTCTGTGTTTCAGTCCACCATGCGGTAGATGTGAGAAGTGGTAAGAAATGGTCGCGAGTTTTTTGCGAGAAGGGTTGGCCGATAAGAGAAACGGGTAGGAACAGCCAGCCGAATGGAAAACTACGCCACTATAAGATATTATTAGTATACTCAAAACTGAAGAAGTTGAACGAGGTTCACTTACAGCATCAGGATGTTTCCAGGGCCAGGATAAACTGTTATCGATAGCTCCAATTGAAAGGGTTGCTTGAGCTAGCTCGGCTGCGTTTGATGGCGTTCCGGCACGGCTAGTCGCTGTCATAGCATCCTGGCGTCTATATGGAGCGGTACGGGAATTCTTCCCTTGGGAATTTACAGAAACTGGACGAGCCGGGGGCATTTGGTCATCGTCGCCCAAATGGTCTGTTCCATTCATTCTGACGGGTTCTGACACAATTGCAACCTCCTCAGTATGCCAGTTGATCTTAATCATCCAATTATCAAGACCACGATCCGTATTTCGCATAATGTAGTCTAGAATAACGAGCTTTTCAAGCTCTTCCCGGAAACCCTGCTTCAAATTTTCCGTCCAGTGGAACTTATGATGACCGGAGGCTTCTTGAGGAGTGTTTGCTCCGAGCATCCGTTGGTTTTCATCCCCGTCTTCGTCGTCCGATTGAGCACCAGAGGGCGCGCAAGTTTCATTCCATGCCCTCTTTTTCCTGCGAGGAGCGTCCTCGGCGCGGAACCCGGTGCTTGGTTGATCAGGCCAAGGATGCTCTCGAAGGAATATGTTCGCATCTTTAAAGCCTTTGAGGAAGACCTGGAAGCTGCCTACCTTCGGAGGCAAGGGCCTCCTACCATACCATGCTTTCCGTCGGTCCCAGAAATCGTAATGGAAGGATTTTGATGAGAGGTAGACGATATCGGTATAAGGAACGAGGTTTGTTCGTAACTGGCTATCAAGGACGTATGCAGCAGCTTCGGAGACATATGAAAGGTTGGGAATAAGACAGGCGCGGCCAAAACAGCATGGGAACAGATTTCGATGTATCCATTTGGTCCATTTCGGGTTTCGCGAAGCATACGGTTCCTCATCCTTGGGCTTGAATACTCCAACGACTTTTCCTTGGGCATTTCTCGCAAAGTAACTACCAGAGCTTCCCTGCGAGATCATTTTCGGGTGGACACCGAGTTCAATAGCCGTCCTGACACTATCCACAACATGCTCAAATTCGGCCTTTGTCATTCGGTCCCCGCTATTCTCAGACTCTAGAGAGGCTGCCGTGACTGGTCGGACGCCATCCAAGGCCTGAAAGACAGAGTGGTGGATTTCAAGCTCCTCTTCCTCGGAGGTCTTCCCGCGAACCCGATTAATCTTAAATTTGGAAGCGATTTCTTCCGCCCATTTCTCCAATCGCATGTTAATGGCCTTAATATCGACCCCGGAGGAGTTACTTCGAGCTCGGTTCCGGCCTCCATGCTGACGGCGATAGTATACGTCTGAGGTATCGTGTCTCTGGCTATTGGATTGAATCGGGGCGAATCGAGGAGCTGAATTCGAGGCTATCGGAGGAAAAGGGCGCCGGTTCTCATCATCAGATTCGTCGAGATAGTCATGGGCATCTGCCTGGGAAAGACGGGCGTAACCCGAAGTTGCTGGACGGTGTTTTGGCGCCATGGCCGTGATGATCGGATGGCTAGCAGTAGGCAAAAGGAGAATAGGCGCGTTTGACAAGCATTTGCCCAAGGATATTTGAAACTCAAGACGCCGATGCAACAAACACAGGGTCTAGAGCATCGTTTCTTTTCTGTAGAGCAGGGACGCAAGGCAACATTTGCAACCTACACGGTGCGAGTGATATGGCTCTGGGTGATAAAAAGGAAAAATCCGTTTGCCTTGCAAAGCCCCTTTCGGGTGATCTGGACAACAGTAAATTAAACAATTGGGTTACGTCAGCTTAGTAATATATTATCATGTGACTATATTAAATTGATAGATGACATAAGCAACTTATCGCCCTGATAACACTTTTATCGCGAGTTCCTTTATCTCGTTTCTCCAGCTTATTTTCTCGACTCTCGCCGTCTCCAGCATCACCATTCAGCCATCGATATCCTCTGTTCCCGTACTCTATTCCGCTCCGAAACATCCTCCTTCTCCCTTCTTCCTACCCCTTTATAGATAATTGAGGCCTCCGGTGCCTCAATCCATCCTTCACCACGGCTTCCGCAGTAGCTTCCCTGTCCCTAGGGACATCCGCCATTGACCCGGCATTACGCTCTTCATCCTCGCAAGTTCGAGACATTCCCGACTTCACGTCGCCTCAGGAAGGCGACGGGTCTTCTTCGATGAAATTTGAGCCTGCAGAGCCCTCCCAGGCCTACCATACTACCAACACAACAGCTTCGCCTTCCAACTCCTTTCCTCCAAATACCGAATATCCAGAGACCTCAACGGCTGAATACGCCCCTTCGGCTACAGGTCTCTCTGCTTTGGCATCTGCCGCCTCTGATCAGACTTCATATCTACGGTACGTTTGATGAGAAAGCCCCGATAAGGAGCGGCCATTCGGCCGTGGATTGGTCCTAGGAATACATCATGATCAATGCCTGGACCAGATCGATATAATGCAAACATGCTAACCTCTAATCCGTTATAGGGCCTACGATAACGCGGATAACTCGAGCAATAACCATAATGCTAGCCAGAGCGTGAACTATGCGACCTCTGCTGCAACCGCGACTAACGGAGGACAAGGTAGCACTACGGTAAGCATATAGTGAAACTCAGTCACGCAATATCCACCTCCGTTTATATCCCAGTCTTCTGCCCTTGATCGCGCACGCGCTATCCTGCTGGATTTCCCTGCCGTTTGCAATGAAATGCTCTCCTATTTAGGCATAGCTAAGCAGAAGGCTTGGCATCCATTTAAACTGTTTTTTCTTTCTTATCGCCAAATCCGTCAACCTTCTCCTTATCTAGCACCGTCATCAGGATAGCTTCCAGATAGCGATATAACCCTTTTCTATCTTCACCCTGGAAGCTATATGATATACACAACGCGTCACAGAGACCCTACATCCAATTTATTATGGCGACTGCGTTAGCTGACCAAAGTCATATTCAATTGCAGTCCGTTTGCCAGAATTGCGGAACTTCCAAGACTCCACTATGGCGCCGTGATGAGATGGGCTCGGTGCTCTGTAACGCCTGCGGTCTCTTCCTCAAGCTTCACGGACGGCCCCGACCCATGAACCTGAAGACGGACGTGATAAAAAGCCGTAATCGGGTCAAAACTTCAGGCCAGGGCCCAAAGAGAAAGGTACTTGAATGTTTAGTCACGTTAATGGACTAAGAGTCTAATTACCTCCTGGTGTAGGCCAATACCGATGCGAACAACCATTCTGCCCCAAGATCGGATGGCACTACGCCATACGGGTATGCTCGTGCTTCAAGGAAGCTGTCACCTGGTCGTTCAGATGGCTCAAACTCTCCCGTCTCACGGACGGATACGCCCAACTATCATAGCTCATCCAGTATCCCTCCTCACAATATGTTTGACAACGTTGGCCTATCCGATCCCAACTTCAACCCATCTGCAAACTTTGCCTCATTACAGCTCCAACATCCATCCCCGGGGTCAACGTCTTCTAACGAACGCCATCTGGACGCTCCCCCGACTTACGAAAGCTTGGCTGCTGCAAACACATCTCTAAAAACTAGAGTCAATGAGCTGGAACTGATAAACGACCTCTTTCAGGACTCTGAATCGCGTCTACGACAGTCCCTCAAAGAAGCACAGAAGCGAGAAGAGGATCTAAAACGTAGGATAAGCGAACTTCAGGGTCGCTTATCTGAGCAAGAACAGGGCCAGTCGAAGGATGAGCCCGCAGAACCTCATGCTAAGAGATGTCGACTTTCTGATTCTTCAGAGAAGGTTGACCTTGACAGCAAACCTTCTGCAGACGTCTAGGACGTCGGTTCTTTCTTGTATTGACCTTCAGTTGGCACACAATGCGGCAACCTTATCTGCTAGTTCTTATCCTTCGTTTCGTCTATACTCTCACTAAGCCTCCCCATTTTCTGCCTCCGGAAGTTGATGTCCTCTTGGCGTCAATGCCTTGCTCGTTTCTTACCTCTCAAGCCTATTTTTCGTTCTATAAAATCCCGGAACTCTGTACTCTATATGCCTTTATCCATATTTGTCACCAGCGTTCCAACGCTGTGGCGTTTATCCTTCTTTTCATATCATATCATTAGTTAATCGCCTTTCCACACAAGCTGTGGATAGAATCTTTGTGCTCGGTACTTTTTACTGCCACTCTTCCCTACCCATGCAGCATATCCTCGGACATCCTAACTGCTTTCCGTTTCATTACACTCTTTTCTTGTGATTGCATGTTTTATTACCCTTTTCACTTCTCACCTGTCTTTACTATAAAATCACTTCATCTCTCTTTGCGCGCCCCTATAGTCGGAGTTATGTGTCTCGAATCTTCTAGCCTCTCTACTTTTCTAGAGAGGTATAATCTTTTTTTTTTCTTTTTTTTCATTCCTCTACTTCTTTTTGGTTTAGTGGTGAGGTTTCTTATAATTTATTTCGTGGAATGGGAGGCGATGGTTGCTTTTACTTTTAGTTGTTGTAATATAGACAGAAACCGAACCAAAAAGCGCAAAAAGGAGGCGATTCAACACGTGAGAATAGGGAATAGATTCTTTAGCAAATTTTAATATCTTGGTTCGTTTTTAATTGGAGTATCCAAAATTCAAGAGTTGCAAAACAAATCTATTTTTGTCTAAACGAGCTGAGATATCGATACCCAAGCCTGATGAGTATGGCCCAATGGACTAGTTCGCATAAATTCGAGGAGAAAGAGAGAAGTTGAAACAAAAGTGCCCAAAAGTATATATTAGAATGAAAGTAAAGAGAAACATGGGCAGTGTATAGCCTCCTTACATCTAGGAAGTAAGTGGGCTAGATAATTCGACTTGCGCATAAATGGTATCGCTAAATTCGAAATTATAACCAAATCAATGCAAGGGATATAAGAGAAATCATGCAATTCGTTCATCAACCTCGTCTTCGTCAGCATCCATACCGCGGGGAACTCCTCGCCTCTCGAGGAACATCCCCAATAATGTCAATACAGCGCAGAATATGGAAGCGTAAAAGGCCACCAAATACGCCGTTGCATAGCACTCTAAGCCCATATTACATTGACGTTTGCCATCCGGTGATAGCTTCGAGTGGCTATCATATATAGCACCATAAATGTAATTGAAAATGTGACCAAAAATAGCGGCTGCAAGGGTCATGACGCCCCAATTTTGGGAGAAACCGGATATACCGAATGTATGGGAGACGATGGCCGGGTAAACACCGAAGAGCATACCGTATGCTAGGCCGGTCAGAGACGAAACGAATAGGAGGTGGCGTGGGTTGGAAATCGTGCTACCCCCAAATTGGGAGATGCAGAATAGGATGCTGGCGGCGAAAAGACACCAGAATCGTGACATGTGGAGGCGTTTAACGACGAAGTCCGATCCAATACCTGACAAGGGAAATGTTAGAGTGTCTTTGTTGATTAAAGTGTAGGATATTGAGAGAGATATACCACTTAAAAGACGTCCTACAAAGCTGATCACAGAGAAGATCGAAACATGTACGGCTTGTCTTTCCCGAAGAAAATGGGGGCTGACATTGGGTTTGCGGTACCTCCATAAGGCCATGACCTAGAAAATAATGTTAATAAAGAGACCATAAACCTCGCCTAATGTAAAGGGGTATCTCACGTCGTTACCAATATTACTAAGAAGAATGTTAGCTATTACTCGTAGGTAATGGACCATGCGGTGAGTACTAACTTAATAGTCATCAATCCAACTCCTGTAGAAATACCGAGCAGTAAAAATAATTGCCAAAACTGTGGCGTAGGGAGAAGGCGCATTCCCCGTATATCGGTGCTAGCATGGTCGGTGCCGCTAGGCTTAGAAGATTGAGGTTGAAGGTAGCTGCCACTATCACTCAGCGACCTAGCCCTGCTCATCAGGGATGAGGTCTCGTCGGCTTCTGCGTCAGAAGCATTTGGAACAGCCGGACATTCTGCAGGTAGCGGTGCGGTAACCTGCGCAGAGGAGGAGGAGGCAATCGCACGGTTCGAATCGGTTTCAGAAGCCACTTGTATATTTTCAGCAGGTTGGATACTTTGCAATACATTTGACTCGGGATATTCACCATTCGCAACTGCAGAGTATGATGGCGGTGGGGGAAGTATTTGTAGGAAATACGCGCAGGCCAGTATCAATGACGAAGGGCCGACGGCAAGTAATAAAAGAAACTGAGAGGTATCGTCTTTGAACGCCATGGCTGACACTGCTGAGAAGCCAAATGCACTAAGACCAAACGCTGCGAGTGGGAAAGCAGTTGCCGAGCCTCGATGGTCGGGGAAGTTGCTTGCAGCTGTTGGAATCGTTGGTGAGAATCGTCGACACATTTACCACGGTTAATGATATCGTACCTGTTTTTATTGCTGCTGAGAACGCTGCACAACTTCCCATGCCCGAAAGGAAGGAGAAGAAGCATAATAGCGCAACGTTCATGGACCCGGCGCCAGCAGCGTAGGCTAAACAAATGTTAGAACATAATCTCCGTAGGAATAAATGAAATGCATATGAGACTCACCTCTATGAATTGGAAAATAACCGCAGAATAAAGCAATAGCTCCAATGAGGGTACCAGGTCTAGTTCCTCTGGTGTCCACCATATATCCAATGGGGATTCCAACTGCATATAAACCCACATTTCCAGCAGCGCCCTATGAACAATCAGTGAACCACGATCATTGCGGTGTATATATACGAGGACGACAGCTCCACACTTACAATTAGATTCCCTTCTGTCGAGGTGAGCTTCAGGCGGTCGGCGAACTGTGGTGCCCATGCTGAATATACATACTTGAACAGAGGGTTAGCCGCCAAGAATCCAAGAAGTAACAAGCTCTCTCTATCTGTAACTGTTTCTGCGCCAATTCGATCAACCTACATTAGTTCCGCTTGCCAGCGCGACAAGGGTTGCAGCGACCACGGTTATAAACCGGTACGTGGCGAGAGATATGTACGGCATTGGAGCCGCCACGGTAGGCGCAAGAGCACCGTCAGAACCTGATATCGACGTGCTACCGGGTCATAGGGTGAGCTACTGAAAGAAAAATCAGTACGGAGTAAAGACCGAAGGAGTAGAATCTGAAGAAAAAGGAGGTGGTGTGGAGGATATATCCGCTTGGATTTATATCCCAACCCGCGACGCATCATCAGGGACCCTCTTGTGATGGGCTAAAGATAGCACCAGGTTTTGATGGCGTTTGCGTACGTACGATGGTATGAAACGGTGGAAGTCCTACTCAGTGACATGAAGCAGCCATACGGCGCGTAAAAGGACACGGCAAGGTCTTCAACTCCTTAATATGAAAAAGAGAAAAGAGGGCGCCGGCGTCTAGTTATGAAAATGCCGAAGTTCGCTCGCCTCAGCCCTTTTTTCCCTTTTTACCGAGCCAACATCGGCGGCAAGATGAGCTAAGCAGAATAGGATTATATAAGCGAGATCTAAATTTAGCACTGATATGCAAAATGATGACATAATATTCACTTAGGTAAGTATGACGTAAGAATGCCAAGTATTTTAAGGTCACGTGTAGATGGCACCCCCAAAGAGGCAACTCTCAGCGTCGACTATGGTTTCTTCGCGGTTCACACTCCTACAGCTACATCCAGTTCACCTTTCACTCTTTTCCGTCTGCCTGTCGTTCATAGAGCGCATCCTGACGAGTCCCTCAAGATGGGCGCGCTTCTATCTCTGCCTTTGATGGCGATCCCAAGCGTCGGAACGGTATGTTTGTCACTACCCGCCATCTTCCTAACAGACTTCGAGTAGGTAACTAACTAGACGCAGTTATTGACGTTCGGCGCATCATGTTGCGGTGCTGCGACGTGCTCTGCTATATGCAGCGTATGTGGGAAGTTCCAGAGCAGGTACGCAAGATGTCCATACCTTCTATTACCCTGCCCTCAAGGCTACCAGAATACTGACTGCCGATTTAGCATGGCCACCCGAATCGCATACGCCTTCATACTTCTAATTAACTCGATCCTATCCTGGGTCATGCTCACACGGTGGGCGCTTAACAAGCTGGAACACCTCACATTCGATTTCTTACCGATAACATGCGACGGCCAAAAGTGTCATGGCTGGGTTGCCGTTCATCGAATCAACTTCGCCCTCAGTCTTTTCCATATAATACTTGCTATTCTCCTTCTCGGTGTCCGATCCACAAAAGATGAACGAGCCAAGTTACAGAATGGATTCTGGGGTCCCAAGGTTATCGTCTGGCTGGCATTTATTGTCTTGTCGTTCTTCATCCCGGAAAGCTTCTTCATCGTGTGGGGGAGCTACATTGCCTTTACGGGAGCTATGCTCTTCCTATTACTCGGCCTCGTTCTCCTGGTCGACCTGGCGCATAACTGGGCAGAGTTATGCCTGCAAAAGATTGAAGACAATGGGTCACGAATGTGGAAGGGCCTGTTGATTGGCTCGACACTCGGGATGTATATTGCATCCATTGCCATGACTGTCCTCATGTACATCTTTTTCGTCGGCCATAACTGTGCTATGAACAAGGTAGCAATCACCGTAAGTTTTTAAACAATACAGCGCCCTATTTGAGGACACACTTACTAACGCTGCGTAGGTTAACTTGATCGTCTTTCTCATTATCTCCTTCATATCCGTACAACCAGCGGTTCAAGAATCCAATCCCCGCGCCGGATTGGCCCAAGCGGCCATGGTCACCGTCTACTGCACGTATCTAACAATGTCCGCCGTGTCCATGGAGCCAGATGACAATAATTGCAACCCTCTCCTTCGAGCCAACGGTACAAGGACCGCATCGGTCGTCATTGGCGCCATCGTTACAATGTTGACAATTGCCTATACCACAACCCGTGCCGCAACACAAGGGTTCGCAATGGGATCCAGCGCTGCCCAAAATAACTATGCTAGCATCAACCAAAATGATATGGAACATGATCTCGTGACCCAGCAGCCAGGACTCAGTCGGCGTGAAATGCGGGCCGAAGCGCTCCGTGCTGCTGTCAACAGTGGCAGTTTGCCTGCTAGTGCGCTAGACGATAGCGATGACGAGTCGGATGATGGCAATGATTCGAAAGACGACGAGCGGAACTCTACACAGTACACCTACTCTCTATTCCACTTCATCTTCTTGTTAGCAACAATGTGGGTAGCCACGCTATTAACACAGCCCCTCGAAATGGATGCCGAAGACGACCTCGCGCCCGTTGGCAGGACATACTGGGCGAGTTGGGTGAAGATTATCAGTGCTTGGGTGTGCTACGCTATATATCTATGGACACTGGTGGCTCCTATTGTCCTACCAGATCGATTTGGCGCATAATCCCCCAGCATTCGATAATTTCATCCTTTCTCCCGGCGTTCATTTTGAATTCAACTGTTTACATACCCTGTCAGCTGTCATGTCATTCACTCAGAGCATGTTTTCCTTTTACAACCGTCTATTGTATTTTGTAAAGATGATTAGGAATATATATTTCGTTCCGTCTTGATAGTTCTTCAAATCACGTAAAAGAGCTCGTTGGTTTAAAAAAAACACGTAGAAAAAACGATGACGTCAGGAAGGAACAAAAGTTAAAATTATCCCTACGCGACGCGCAAACCATCAATAATAATTCGTAAAGCCAGGCAGTAGTCGGACTTCTCGACTATTCAACTCCGTCACCATGACCTGAAGATGGCAACAATTAAGCCTATCGAGGCTCGGTCGGTAAGTTGATGCGTTAAAATTTCGTACTGCTTTCTACATCTCTAACGTTGCTCCGTAGGTACATCAAATCCAGTCGGGTCAAGTCATCGTTGACCTCTGTTCTGTGGTAAAGGAGTTAGTTGAGAATAGTCTAGATGCTGGAGCTACCTCTATCGGTATTATATATATATGATCTATGATCTTACCTGCTATCGCTGTGGCTAATATCAAATCTTTACAACCATAGACGTGCGATTCAAAAACAACGGCCTCGATTTGATAGAAATCCAAGATAATGGTCACGGAATCTCCCCCGATAACTACGAGTCTCTGGGTAAAATGAAGCGCTCTCCTCCAAATTGATTACTCTAATTAATTTAATACACAGCATTGAAACATTACACTTCCAAACTATCCACCTTCGCTGACCTCACCTCCCTCCAAACCTTCGGCTTCCGCGGCGAAGCCCTATCATCACTATGCGCCGTTTCAACTCTCAAGGTTGTTACAGCCGAAGCACACCAAGCTCCCAGAGCCTCAAAGCTGGATTTTGAATTTTCTGGAAAGCTCAAGAGTACGCAAGTGGTTGCTGGTCAGAAAGGGACTACCATTTCTGTTGAAAACCTATTCAAACCTCTGCCGGTTCGGCGGCGCGAATTGGAGAAAAATATCAAAAGAGAATATGGAAAGGTCTTAGCCTTATTACATGCTTATGCATGTATAAGTACCGGCGTCCGTTTTAACGTTAAAAATCAGATGTCAAAAGGGAAAAGCGCGGTGGTCTTTGCCACGAAATCTAACCCCACAACGAGGGAGAATATTTCGAATGTTTATGGCGCGAAGACGCTTCTTGCCTTGATGCCCCTTGACTTAGACCTAGAGTTTGAGCCGAGTTCAGCGGCTAAACGGTTCCAAGGCACAGGAGGAAAATCCACTAACAATATATTTGTTCATGGCCACATATCTAAACCAATATTTGGGGAGGGAAGGCAAACACCTGATCGCCAAATGTTCTTTGCGAATTCTCGGCCATGTGGACTACCCCAGATCGCGAAGGCCTTTAACGAGGTCTACAAATCGTTCAATTTATCCCAATCGCCGTTTATTTTTGCGAACTTTGAAATGGACACTGGTGCATACGATGTTAACGTCTCACCTGATAAGCGAACCATTTTACTGCATGATGCCGGCGCTCTAATCGAATCTTTAAAGGCATCTCTTACTGAGCTATTTGAAAATCAAGACCAGACAGTTCCAGTTTCGCAGCTTGCGTCTAGCAAGCAAAATGAGATAAGGCCGAGAAAGGAAAGGACACCGCCAACTTCGGTTGATGCAACGCAGGATTTGGAGGAGCCATCTGCTATTGCAGGTTATAGCCAGGGGTTAGGGCAGAACGATGTTGTGGAACATGATGACCGGGAGACTGCTCAGACGCCTCAATCATCGATGAAGGAAGCGCTCCAAATGTTCGGCAGTGGCAGCAAAGACACTCAAACTCCTGAACAGACAATCGAACACGACCCTGTTATTCCCGAGTCTAGCGGCGTATATACCACACCCGGAAATCCTTCTGATAACAAAACTACGGAGAGTGATAAAGGATTATCCCAGACACAATCAACGCAGGAACATCACATCTCAAGTAGCCCCTCCTATGGAACCCCGACCCACAAGCCCGGGGTGGTTCAGAATGCCTTTGACCGAATGCGAATTAATAGGCCTGCTGCAGAAATGGCAACTATCACGATAGGGAACAAGACCTACCAATCGACTATCGGCAGAGATCCTGTAAAACGGAGATTAGAGAGTTATCCAGGATTGCATATGCACTCGCCAGCCTCGAAGACCAGAGCTATAACTATAAACAGGAGTAAGTTAAGCCGAAGCCTTCAGGCTTTTACCGCCCCAGGTACCCAACCCAACGAAGGTGATCTGAGCGACGACGCCATCGAGGACGAGAATGGTGAGGAGGACGAGAAGGATGTCAGCATAGCAGGGTTAGATGGTTCAAATACCGAAGGGGAAGAGGAAGTTCAGGATGAAGCTCCAGAAGGGGATGACGATGACGAGGAAGACAATGCCAATGAGCATGAGGAGCACGAGGAGCATGAAGAACGACATGAGGTTCAAACGCTTCAGCACAGTCGAGAATCCAGATTAAAACGCGGTGACTCTCCTACCTCGGACTCCGATGAAAGCTACATTGATGATGATGAAAGAAAGCACCGGGAAGACGCAAAGGTTGATGAGCTAATAAAAGCCGCGGAAAGCGCATCAGCCGTCCCGTCAGAGAGGAATATCGAACGTGCAGAGAGAATAGTTCGAAAACCTCGGAAGAAAGATTCTACGCATGAATTGATATGCAATGTGGATACTTCCATTGCGAACATTGAGACCCAGATCAAAACGCTTTATGAAAGTATCCAATCTTTCAAAAATGAACATGTGGCTCACGGCCAAGATGAGGCGGATGATGGTGACCAGCAGATTGCGCCTGAAACGAAGTTGTCTCTGGCAGTATCTAAAAAAGATTTTGCTAAAATGCGTATAATCGGACAATTTAATCTCGGCTTTATCCTGGCGACAAGACCAGGTACCAAAAGAAATGACGACCCTGCTTGTATAGGGACTTCAGCCGAGCAAGACGAGCTGTTCATCATTGACCAACATGCCTCTGATGAGAAATATAACTTTGAACGACTCCAGGCTGAAACAACTGTGCAAAATCAGAGGCTTGTTCAGCCAAAGTTACTCGACCTGACTGCCGTGGAAGAAGAAACCATTATCGATAATCTTGCAGCATTGGAGAAGAATGGATTTATCGTTGAAGTTGATACAAGCGGTGACGAGCCCATCGGTAGGCGATGCAAGCTTATCAGTCTACCGCTAAGCAAAGAAGTCGTTTTCAATACCCGTGACTTGGAAGAGTTGATTGTCTTGCTTGCTGAGTCGCCACAGCATTCACAGGGTACTCCAGCGAAACGGTTAAGGAACGAATTTGATAGTGATGCCGAAGGTGTTGGAGGTTCGGCTGCTGTCTCGTCTCCATTCTCTGACCACCTCGTTCCACGCCCTAGCAAAGTGAGGAAAATGTTTGCAATGAGGGCCTGTCGATCGAGTATCATGATTGGAAAGAACCTTACTCATCGACAGATGGAGAATGTGGTGAAACACATGGGAATGATCGATAAGCCATGGAACTGTCCGCATGGGCGGCCTACCATGAGACATCTAGTGAGCCTAGGACAGTGGAATGAATGGAGCGAATGGAATAGCCACGCAGAGCGTCGGTCTATAGCTGGGAAGCGACCAAGGAGCATAAAACATATATGGGAGGAGTTTGTCGAAGATTACAGCTCGTGAGGGAGGTGATACCCGAGGGCCTTTTTGGTTTTATAATATGATTTGAAAACTTGATATCATCAGTTCATAATTTGGATATACCTCGCTGAATATAGCTCCCATATTAACTAACATAACCCAGATCTCGAACTTCCCTAACCTTGGAGTCTGGTTTCCGTGCGAGTTTGGTATCTCTTCCAGCCATCACTGCGCTGCCGTAAAGTAACACCATGTTTGAGATATCAACGAACAAATAAAATAATAAAATAAACATGAATAAAAGGAATCAACCAAAGATATCACCCCGTACAGTTAACCAAAGGTGTTCAATCGCCTCACTGATGACGGCCTCCCTTTAAAACCACTTCTTCAGCCAGCCCTGCGCCGGCTTCTCGACTCTTCCTTCTCTCTGATCCTCCTCTTCAGCCAACCTCAGCGTCTCCTCAAGGACCAGCAGATCTCTCTCCATCACCTCTGCAAAATTCTGCAAATCGCCAACTTCCTTTAGGCCAGTCTGGCCCTGGTCCAGCAGTTTCTCCAGCTCTTTACTCTGCTTGGAAACCTCCTGGGTCGTCCGCTTCAAGTCTTCTTGCTGCTTCTCTATGACCGCGGCGTTGTCATGGAGTGTTCCTGCTCGAGTACGCAGGTCGGCATCCAGGTTGGTGCCAACCGATGTCAGGGAGGCAGTGAATGCTGCGCGGGCTTCCGCCGTTGCATTTGAGCGCGATTCCTCTGTTGGCATTTCTTTGCTTTTTGCGTCACTTTATGATAATGTGTATCGGTTGTTTTTGATTTCGTGCAGGTATAGTATGTTATGCAGTCTGATTAACGCGAGCGTGTGCGGAGTATAAATATAGTCGTCGTTATTTAAATAACTATAGGGAGCAACGGCTGGCAACTTCGGGTCCTAGATCAAGTACGCTGGCGTTCACTTGCTCAAATGATATCACAGCTCAAACAACCATTGAATACCCCGCATCTTGTAGATGTTCCCTGCAGCAGCTCACTAGTCAGACTTCTGCTAGCTGGTGATCGGCTTCACGACATCGTCTTCTTGAGTTGTAGGTCTATCCACGGCCGTACCCAAAAACACCAGGCTCTGCAGAAAGACATGCATCTGATAAACAGTGAAAAGGCTCAAACAGAAATACTGCAGCATTTAGGAATAGTTGTCCGCTTCGTCACGCGTATTAAGCCCCTGAGAAGCATCAGTTCGCAGGTCACTCACTTCCACGTCCCGAATCCATAATCCTCAGGCTACCTTCCCTGCTTCCTCCTGTATTTCCTATATGGATGGGCCGTGTTGTCTTGGAAAAAGTCGTATTAGCTTTACGACCGCATCCCTAATACTCGGTGTGAGCGATGGGATTTTAATATTTTAAGGGCGAAGTCAATGACGAAAATAGAGATTCCAATATGACGCATTGGACTTTTTTTCATATTGGTTCCAGGGCTATCATATATATGTGTGACATGGTTTTCAGTAACGCATAGCATTGACATTCCCTGGCTAGGATGTATACCTCGAATCCTCGTTGATTCCGCAGCGTACGCCTCTACATGCCCTAGGGCCGTTCTCGGTGACTACTTGTAAAAAGTTAGGATAGCTAGTAGAAAAGGGGCAGGGGTAGAAGACATATAAGGGATACGATCAGGTTGTGCTGTTAAGCAGGCTATCTATTTAAGACGGGATTAACTGGCTAGAGTATGTTTAAGGAGAGGTTACGTAGCGATCTCGTAGCTAGAGCCAGTGGCTGAAGCCTGGGACCCCTATATTCTTCGGATGGGCCATACTCCGTAGGCAAAGTATCAATGAACGGTCAGAATATACCCACTAGTTATGAAAATAGCTGAGCCACAGCTTAAAAAGGTCTCTTCTGATGTTCTTTTCAGCTAACCTGCCCGACCCATGGCAAGTTCTATCCCGTGTTTATGTTGGAGGACTGGGATTATACGATTTCAACAGGCTAGACGGGAACGATGGCGGGTTAATTTGACCGAATCGCAGGTTGGATATAGAGGAGCCTAATACCGATACTAAGACTGCCCGTCGTCATTCAGCCCTTTCACTTGGACTGACTGTCTCCAGACTGCACCTTTCCAAAGGACCAACAAGCTGCACAGATAAAAAAACACTAGAATGAGGGCCTCGACCCCAAAGCCTAGTCCGTAACCAACAGTCTCATTTAGGTTCGGGCTCCAGAAAGGCACAGTGAAGGACACAGTCTGGCGGATGATATTGATCAGCTGGAGCACTGATGGCGAATGGGACGGGTAGCAGTCGACACAGTAAGTTTTCAGAGGTGTTGTAACCAGCTGCAATCCAAAATTAGAAACGGCGAACCCAATGCAAGGCGCGATCCAATGGGTGCGGTTCTGCAGCGTAACGCCAAAAACCACCACGCCGATGATGACCATCACATAACCCGGCAATCCCACAAAGAGGCGAGATTCCAGACGCTCTCGGTCGTTATGGGTGGCAGCCCGGCGACGTTCCCGGTTCATGGCCCAGTCACACCCAGGACCACCCAGCCGCTCACCCAACAATACTCCGACTAGGGGCCCAATGAAGAATAGTCCCTGTGCGATCGCACCGAATCCATAAAGCTCCTTCAACGCAAGGGGTAGGATAACGGAAATACCAGGAGACGTTATTGCAAACGTGACCCCGTAGGCCAGGGCAATCAGAGCCAAGTGCGGGCTTTGTAGGAGAAGGATGGGCTCGATGAGTGTTCTTATGCTCAGCTGGTTGGGGAGCCGTTTCGGGAGACACACCAGCTCCGAAGGTCGGTATGTGTCAAACCCAGAGTTCTGTCGATGCCGGTACGAGGTCTCCGGACAGGTGAGCATGAAGCCGAGAAACTGGGAACCGTTGATGATAGCAATGAGCCACATCGTCCACTGCCAACCCAGATAGTAGACCACAGGTCCGCCTATTATTCCGCCCAAGGGTGCTCCTATGGCCACCATTTGCGTCCAAATACCGTTCTTACTCCCTCGTTCTTCGGGGCTGAAAAGTTCGACGACAATGACCCCAGGCACGACAAAACCGGACGAAATACCAATAGACTGAAACACTCTCGCCGTCATCAATGTACCGTAGGTCTTCGCGAATCCCCCGCCCAGAGCGGCAAGGCATGATAACAACATACTCGCAATCAGCACCGGTCGACGTCCATACATACTCATCAATGGGTTCCAAAGGAAAGGGCCCACACCCAGAAAGAGGACGTGGACGCCTATGAGGTACGTCGCCATTTGAGGAGAAACGTCGTATTGTTCAGCCATCTCATGGACTCCAGGGATAAGGACAGCACTGGTAAATCCTGGGCCGGCAGCATGAAAGCCACATTGCAGCAAAATAAGGTGTTTGCGAAGCCATGACCAATTCTGGGGTTATAACGGTCAAATCAAGTTCTAGTTCCACTGACTGAATAGAACTTACTATGGGTAAATCCTGAGCTGTTTGCTCTGGGTCAGAGGATAACTCACTATGTTGAGCCTCTTCTCCCAGCTTTGTTGAGTTAAAGGGACCCATTTGCCAGAGCCTTAGTCTTCTGACTTTGATTGCTTGATAGCAATGTTTGCATTGCAGCTGTGGCTTCTGAAGGTCTACGGGATGGAGTTATATAGATGAGGGTGATAGGAGAATTGAACAGGCGGGAACCTCCCGCCTGTAAGGCATTACCTCCATATTTCCGCCCCGGATCACCATCTAACTGCTATTCCCACCAATCCCTCGGCTGTCGTTGATCAAAGTACCCATAAAATATGCTATATTCTGGCTATTTGAACCGGCAAAAGTGGTCGGCTGGTGATGCGGGGGCGAGCCCGACTCGCTGGTTGGTTTTCATGCCGAAAACGAAGCTTTGTCAACATTAATAATTCTTTCAAATCGCTCTCTATCGCTGAATCAGCGCCAGAAGTTTCAAATTCGAGTATGAGCGAGCTATATTTGACCAGGGTTCCTCAGGTGGTCGTGATGGAGCTAGCCGGATATATATTTCTTCGATGCGAGTCAAGCGAATATCAGTGCTGTTCTATCAAGAAACTGTGTATGAAGTACTCTGTAAGCGTCTGATCGTGCCTATACGAAACATAAGACACATTCTAGTTTGGAGTTAGTATATTGTAGTTGAACGCTTAAAGCTGTCCTCTGGTTAGTTATATAGCATGGCTCAACCTCTCTGCTCACCCACTCCAGCTCAAGAAGCAAGAACCAAATGCTATGACCGAGCGTCTGGCTCGTAGAGGCCTATCCAGTCATGCATCATCAACTCCTATGCATCTTTCGTTCTTTTGTGTAGATATCGAGTCTCTTCGCGATGTTCAAAACGCAAGAAAAAGGGAAGAAACTGATTATATAAGCATTCCTATCTTATATAAGCACGCCTTACCCGGTTAGGAAAGTTGAAGTAAATAAAGTGAAGGAAGAAAAGGAAGAAAACATCATCTCTCGATATTAAAAGACATCCATATACTTGATAGTATTTAATCCATATATAGTACAGACTATGGCTGCTCACTCGGTATTGTGACGAGCCTGAATGAATTGGCAGCTTGCTGCGGCTTGTAACCACAATTACCACTCCCCGCAAAGTTAGCTAGCCACAGCTGAACTCCGTGAATAACATCGGGACAGAGGGTAGCAAACAGGATTATTAGATTCTGCAAGGCCAAGTAGGAATCGACCGGAGCTCAAGTTTCCATTCAACATGCTAACACGAATTCTAGCAGGGAGTATCCGTATCCAGTGAATGAATGCCTTTGTTTACACACGGCAAGGCGACACACCTCGACCTCGTCCTCCAACCACATCGCTCCATCACAGGTGAAGAACCCTGCCGCCGCTTAATTTTTGGCGCAGCTGCACATCTTCCCTGACATCTTTGCTCATGAATGCATTGTTTTAGCATACAAACCAATTCTACCACGTAAATCCTCACAGATAGGCGTGTTTCTCCGTGGGCAGAGGCCGCTTCGTTCGTCGGAAAAGCCCAATGCAGCCCGGAGCTGAAATGATAGCACGCCTGGACCGGACAGAGAGCTTTGCGTCTGGAGCAGGGGGAGATGGCAAATTACAGCAGCAGCGGTTCTAACATTAGCACCGGTACCGACACCAGCAATTCTCTCAGCTTCAAGAGCAAGATATCATCAGCAACCCACTCGTCATTGAAGATCACGCCCGCAAACTCTCCTATTTTCAAGCCAGCTTCGAACTCGAGAACTCCCTACAAATCAGCTAGCTACCAGACCACCCTTTCTCTCCAAACCGTTATTGGCACAACGACCTCAAACCCCAATGGCTTCTCGTACCATGAACCCACTCGCTCCTTCGCCTTGTGTGCGGGTTCCGCCGCTGTCCTCGCAGAGCTAGACGAGGACCTGTCCGTCTCCCAGCGATTCTTTCGAGCACGGCCGGCGGCGACCGGCGTCAATCCCATTCTTTCTTTCTACAACCCCCCAGGACCCCCGACGACCCCAGAATCGCGACTCAGACCACCCCAGGCTTCGCTGCGAGCGTCGATATCGGGCAGTTCGCAGCTTTATACCAATTCCCCAAATGGTGGGGAGTGGGCAGAGAGCAATGGGCCAAAATCGTGGACATCGCGAGAGAGGATAAAAGCAGTCACAAGCGTCTCGTTAAGCCCTAATGGCAGGTTGCTGGCGGCTGGAGAGGCATGTTCAAACCAATTCTACATCACTACGGAATACGACCATGCTAACTATTCCCCTTCCCTTACCATAGACTGGATATAACCCTCGTATCCTGATATTTGCTACGGCTAAGGACTCTCCCGCGGACGTTCCCCTCTCAATCATCACCGAACACACTTTCGGTGTCCGAAGCCTCGCGTTCAGCCCTAATTCGCAATTTTTGGCAAGCTTGGGCGATATTAACGACGGGTTCCTTTATATTTGGCAAATAAATCTCAGAAATGGCTCTGCAAAACTCCATTCAACGAATAAGTGCACATCCTTTGTTCGAGATATGTGCTGGATGGGAAATAACCTAATTACGTATGTCATTAGCCCATGTTTGCAATTATAAAGCGATGCTAATCCTATGCTCAGAGTCGGTATAAGACACATCAAGGTTTGGAGGCTCGGAGACGCCGGCAGGCCGAATTCTCCATTAAAGCAGCGACCCAGTGTTGACTCCCCAAATACCTCTACGAGTCCACTCCCAATAGCCTTGTCTGGGAGGAATTGTCTACTAGGCAATTTGCATCACAGCACATTCACATGTGTATCCAGCATCTCCGACCATGAAGCAATTATATGCTCTGATTCGGGGGTGGTATGTTTCCTGGATGACTCCAACGGCCAGCAAAAGCTCCAATACGTCAAGAGATTCGATATTGGTGTTTCTTCCGTTGTTATAGATTGTAACTCTGCCAATATTTGGTTTGGTGGTCGCGGTAGACTGCTAGAGAAATGCTCAATAGACGCAATGAGATCATCGCCCATGCTCTCACCAACTTCCGCGAATATTGATGCCCAAGCGTGTTCTATGCCGAAAAAGGCGGCAATCGTCTCCATGGGAATCATTGATACCCATATGATAACCGTGGACTCGACCAGGACGCTACGCATATGCCCACTTGACCCCCTGAGCAAGGACAATATCGAAACTGTGGCGGATGTCTCCGTATCTGCGCACCGAGATTCTGTGCTAGGGATCAGCACCGTCGAGACACCTAATACTAGGTCTGCGGAATTTTTCACCTGGTCCTGTGGTGGGACTGTCAGATTCTGGAATGTTAAAGGAACCTGCTGTGATACATACAAGGTCGACTTGGAACAACTTTCAGATGATGACGATGACGCCAATGAGTTAAAGGTTTTACGAGCTACAGGCGGCATAAAAATGTTTGTTTCCGGGGATAGATATGGGGTAATAAGGTGAGTGCCCCCACTATAAATAAATACTTATACATTACTGGGTCATTAACTCTTTTTTAAGAACAATTAATGGGGAAACATGGGAGTGTCAAAATGAAGTTAGAGCTCACGGGGCTGAAGTAACTGATATTGCAATCTATTCAGATCCGGAGACAACTTTAATTGCAAGCTGCGGGCGGGATAGAATGGTCCAGCTATTCAAGAGTTCCGACTACTCAATCGATGTAATACAAACGATGGATGAGCATGTTGGCGCTGTTGGGCAACTAATATTCACAAAGGATGGTAAACGATTACTCTCCTCCTCGGCAGACAGAACGATTATCATTCGCGAACGGATGACTCGGGATGACGACGGCGTCTCTACGGTTGCCTTTATTCTCTCAAAAGTCATCACGCTGAAAGCCTCGCCCGTTTCAATGATATGCCCGCCTGGTGACCCAGACACACTGATCTTATCTACGATAGATAGACTTATTCAGAGATACCATATACCATCTAGCCGGCAAGTTCATTCATTTCGGGTGGTTGACCCAGAGAGTGGCGATACGGCAGTCATGAGCTCCCTCACCATTGAAAGGGATTATCCCGAATACGGCCCGAGACTACTTATTGGTGTATCGACGACGGATAAGTCCATAAGGGTGTACGACTCAGAAAAGGACACACTTCTGACCAGAGAATTTGGCCACACCGAAGGAGTTAGTGACGTTGTGCTTCTTGAAAACAACGAACCGAACCCGTCAGGTGTAATAAAGAGAACACTCATCAGTACTGGCTTGGATGGAGTTATCATGGTGTGGAACCTCTCTACTCAACAGCAATACTTGCAAGAAAGCCCACACCTTGTCGTCCACCCAGAGGAGGAGACTCCTACAAAAGAGCTTACGGCAGTTAAACCACCTCTCCGGCGCATCCTCTCAAAAACCGAATTGGCTGGATTTCAAAAGTCAGATAATGTCATGACAACCCCAACTCCAGTCCGCGATTCTCCCCCCCGTATCCGCAAGAAAACGTCTAGATACACTCTAGGGGGAGGCTTCAAGAACGGCGTCAATGGCATATCTGCAATATCCACGCCCCCCCTGCCTCCACCTCGCCGATCTCCCACCACACCACATTCCGATAGGAATCAGGCCAATCGATCTCCTTCCCCTCCAAGCCCCAGACATTTGTCTAGGACAGTGAGCAACAAGACTAGCAGTAGTAGTCTTCGAACCAGCGGTAGTCTTCGACGCCCATCTATGCTTGAAATCCGCACTCGCACATCTAGCAAATCCAATTGGAATTCGCCTACCAACGGTAACTCGCCCAGCGAATTTGGCAGTCTAAACATGTCTACTGAACAAGTCTGTCGGACACTACGAGCTTATCGCAAAAAGCTAAACGTCTCGCCCGATAAATTTAACCTCCAAGGAGCAAGCGAACTCGAGCGGGAACTTGATCTAACTGCTCGTTCGCTGGGCGACAAGATGAAAAAGTCACAGATGAATGGGGCGAAGAATGATCCCAATTCAAACGGGAATACACCCACTACCTGCAGAAATAAAGATCTGTCACCATTACCCCCTAAACCAGCCCGACTTGCACGTCGAATACCATCAACGCCTAATTTAGGCCACGCGCGGAATGGGAAAGGCCATAGAACCAATTCTCTTGACGCGGATGGGGAGGGGTAGTATTTACCTCTTTTTGCCACTTTTGATATAAATCTTCTATGTCTTTCATACCACGACCTCCTGATACATTTACTTGCCTCCTTCATTTCCTTTATTCCGACATCTCGATATTTTTCTCTACTCTATTTGTGATAAAGCCAGTTTTCTTTCTTTGCGTAAATTGTGTGTGGGCGGTTGGTCGGCATAATACGGTTTGGATGGAGTCTCCCGCTTTTGATTAAGCAGTTTCATTTCTCAGTACCCTACTTGCTCTTTTTTTGCTTCTCTTCTATGATACCAGGGTCATTTGTTTGACATTCCCTTCCACTTATTGGCTAGCATTTATTGTTTACATGGCTCGTATTAAGAGCTCATATAAACCTTTGTCATCTTTCTCTCATTTGTTTGGAGTTTCCTTTCTTTCTCAGCAAGGGCCCGACGGATATGCCTACCATAAATTCTTGGGGTCTTTTTTTATTTTATCAGGACAATTAAATGTGGCCCTAGATATAATACAACTCACAATTACTACCCTAGTCGTCTGCTCAAATAAAAATAAGCTGTGTTTTTATTTAGTTTGCCAATAAAATAAGAGCTTTTAGGACTCGCAGTCTTTTTACCAGCACCATTATTAGGGTTTGGTAGGTTCAAAAAAACAATCCCACTTCAAGTAACTAGACCCTACGGTCAATCGTTCAAAGAGAGACATCACATACCAACCTGCAAGTTCCACTCCCTCAGCTAGTTTCAGTGCCTCCGTACACCACTTGCGGCTCAAATTCTCGTCTCCAGCTTTGTAATATTCTAGCGACTGGTTCCACATTGAGAGTCCCAACCTCTCCATTTCTTCGCAGATGTTAACTTTTTCGATATCGGCCATTGTATCTCTACAAATACTAGCCTTACCGGCCAGCTCCAGTGTTGTACGCGTGATATATTCCGCACAGTCAACCTCACAGATGACACCCAGTCGGTAGAGACAGTGAAGCCAGCGGAACTGTTCTAAAATGCTGCGTGCATAGTGCGAATTTAAAACAGTTTCTAAAACTCGCTACAGAACGTTAGTATCATAGGGATTATAGGGTAGGTGGTGAAAGCAGCTTACTCGGAATACCTCATAAGTTACGAGGTCCGTCCGCCTGGAGGAAATAACCAGACCCGCAAGGATGCAGCTCGTATTTGGTTCTATATCCACGAGATCGTTTAGGATTTCTTGGAGAGCCTCTACCTGTCCCGAAAAAATAGCAGATTCGAAGTCAAATACAGCCAATGAATGGTAGATATTAGCGTAAGTAAGCGGAATTTTCTGTGAATCCTTTGGAACACGAGCTTTGATGTATTCTCGGCACTGTTGTATATGTTCCCTTGCACTACGGTAATGTAAAACCTAGTACGGAATTTAGTGGTAGTGGTCCCAGCTACATTCGCGGAAGGGATATTGATAAATAGAATACTTACTTGAAAGGCAGAATCAGCATTTTCTCTTGCTAAGGCCACGCACACCGTAGCTGCCATAACATTGCACCTAAATTTACGCTCCTGGATGTTAAATAAGGCACCAGAGCCCAGACCATCTGGATACAAGCCTATCATCTGGAGATTTTATCAGATTTTATGCCATATGGTGTAGAGGTCTGGTAGGTCAAACCTTTATGCATGAGTTTATGAGTCGCTGCGAATATAGTGCAGGCCACTGTGAATAGTATATGGTTGCTAAGTTATAACAATTGCGGGAAAACCATTCGAGATTGCTGAGTAGTGCCTGTCCTGGCAGTACGCATTGAGAAACATTCTCACTGACTATTAGAAGAATGCCACATGGTTAGCCACAGTTTTTAACCGCAGAACAACGAGTCTTACACTTCTCAAATATTAGACAGACTTGTTCGATAAGCGGGGTTTCAGCTGTATTTTGGCCACTGGACAATGATATATCGGCCATAAGGCGGACGTAGCATCTAACAGAATGAATGCATTAATCCTGCAGCCAGGAACGGTTGTCGAGCCGTGAATTAACACTTACTTAAGAAAGACGGGAATACGTATGATTAGTTGTTGGTCAGGGCAGGAATCATATTTTTTGAGCAATTTCATGAAGACTGGCCGTAGCATAAATGATTTCCCAAGTGATTTAGCATCAGATATGCAAGCAAGCATATGTCCGTAGCTGCTTTGACAAAGAACCAAATTATCTAAGCTTTCTGTTACTACCGTGATCATAAAGGTTAGCTAAATATAGCTGTAAATGTTAAGGGTAAAGTGGTAGACCTAAGTCAAAGTTATCAAACCTTAATGCAAGTTTGAATTGTAGAAATTGTATAGAAGGTGATGATTTGCCATGCCCCTTAATTTCGTCCATAATACCAGAGGCTGTATCGCGGTCCAGGTGTAATGCGCAGAATAATAGCTTCCTATGGCATAAAGATAAGAAAATATGGAATATATATTAGACTCAAACTTAAGAAAGGCATCTTACCTCTGGATTATAATTTGGTTGCCCTCTGCAAGAAGGGGGTGCTGAGCTAACTTGCACCATTCCATTGCGTCCTTAAATTCCCCTGCCTGGATACAGAGATGCACCTTCTTTGAAAACAACTAGACTAAGAGTCAGTTTATAGGCCTCCAAAAGCGGAGGAGCATAGTATACTATTTGTGCCACCTGGGAAGCATCAACACCGAAGGTTAACGTTCGCGGGTTGCCTATATTTAGCAATGATACGAATTCCTGCATCTGCGTTAGGCTTTCAAATGTCTTCGGATTATACACACAGAGCCAGAAATATGTTAATATTGCCTTCTCTAATAATTCAACCTGGTGTTTTTCGGTGAGTTGAAGCCTGTAAATTATCAAAGCTTTGTGAATTCGACACGCGGAATTAGGACTATCCACTAGCTATTAGTTTCATTCAATTGAGACTATAAGGGGATCACTATACTTCCATAGCCAGAACTGATGAATGCAGTGCAGTATCCTTGAAATATGTTAGACGGATACCTTCTTGTAACCACGGACACCTAGAGCCGACTTACATATCTAGGTTAGGTTTATTAATCACCACTTCATTCGTGATTAAAGCGAGGCCTGTTTTTAGCGGTAGCGTTAGTTTTAATGCTAGATAACCGTGAGGGAGCACTCACGGTTATGGCATTGCAATTCCCCATTTTCTATACGCGGCCCTATTCTATTAAAAACTTCAACCCCTAGGTACAAAGTACTAGGGTGGGAGTGATAATCCTATCCTACTCGTTAGTGAGCAAAAGAGTTACTGGCCGATGGGCTGCGTACACGATCTAAATCCTCCAGTAACTTTAGCGTAGTCTTCTCCTCACCAATGTCCTTTAGCTCCAGGCGAACTTGAACTAAGGCGATTAATGATATTAGACGACGCATAAGACATGATCAATTGGTGGCATACTAGTTTTATGCAGAACACATTGTCGAAATTCTTTGGATGACTTGCTCGAACTATCTAGCTCTTGTATAATGTCGTAGCATTGCTGTAACCATATGGCAGCCTCGGGATACTCACCCCGTCTAATCATCTCGTCGCCAATATAGTAGAGAATGTCAGCTGCTTTGGTTGCAAACTCAGGGTCCTTCTGAATAGAGAGCGAAATCAGGCCACTGAATGATTGACTCGTTGGATCCCTCCATCGCTATTCATCCATTAGTTAATGTCACGGCGTAGTGCTATTCAATCAAACTCACAAGGATAGAAAGTTGGGATAGACATTCAGCCAGTAATATATTGGCCTCATTGGATCCAATTTGGGATACTCTCGCCTCGTAATCAGCCAGCTTTTGAAGGACCTTTATACTTAGATCTAGATAGCCCAAGACTATCCTCCAGCTGTTAAAAAAACCGCATACACCCAATAGGAGTGAGGGTACTAACCTATCGCCCTTTTAGCTGTCTTCAAACCAGGCTTCAGAAGCCGGATATAGTCTTAAAAGTGCCGTTAATTGAGAGCAATAATCCGCTGCATCACTTTCAAAGTAGGTCACTTACCGTGATCCTCGTTCTTATCCCCCATCACACACGCAAGTAAAAGGAACGCAAATACCTTCGCTATCTCAAGAGAATTAGGGAATGCGCTTCCACGCGCAACGATTGAACAAACCTTTACATAGACCCGCCATCCTTTCCGTCATCCTCTCCATCATCCCCTCTTCTCGCATCGACCAAGTGTCACGCCTATTTTGTGCGCTCTCATCTTGTGTAAATAACAAGTTACATGCATTCCATACTCCCACAGCGGCGTCATCCAAGGTTCGTCGTACATCTTGGCTTAAGCTGGTGGTATCAAGTGGGAATGGTTTGTAGATATACTCGTTTAATTTGCCTGTAGTTACTTGTAGGGCCACTGATGATGATTGGACTTCGCTGCATAATCTGGTTGCAAACACTAGAGGCGCGTCAGGTATGTCGTTATTGATAGACAGAATAAGGGGAAATGAACTAACCGCATATCTTGGTTACCTCACTCTCAGCCATCCTGCCGAGTCGTTACGGCTCTTGACATTGGAACCTCGAGGTGATGTTGATGTTGTGTAGAAGTTGACGTTGGTCGCGGGGAAGAAAAGATAAAAGAGAAAGGCAACCGTGCACTGTCCCGATCGGGTAATATAAACGCAGCATATCATCTGAAGGCGCAAATATGAAGAAACGAAGTCCAAAACATGCATCTTAACATTACTGTGCCTTGAAAGTGACTTGTATTTTGATGATATATACTATCACCAAAGCTAATGTCATCATCGGATCCTAGCTACGGCCCTGTATCACGATTGATGGATCTTGGTCCAACTATCTAGGATCCTATGAGGCTGAAAAGGAGAGTTTCTCTGATCAGATTCATATATTTCCTGACGTCGCGGGAATGCCAGTCTTTGCTAATAGAGGCTCGGGGGATTGGTATTCAGACGTTTCTTGACAACGGCGGAGAGCAGTCGAGATGGTGGCGGCCGCGTCGGCTTAATTGGTACCAGCCGTTTGTTGGGATTTTATTATTATTATTATTATTACTCCTTCTACTGCTAGAAGCGAATATCGATCTCTCGTGCTTGCTCCAATTTGTGTTTGCCGATTCTGATAATATCCCATTAGTGAGGTCAACGCAGGCCGAATGATATGCATGGATGTCCATCGCCTCTCAGGTTTAGCTAGTTACTCCTTACTTTGTGGATAGTTGTCCCAGCGTAATGACCTGGGCTTCAGACCTTGGCTCTTTACTTCAATCGGCGCTCGGAGAGCCGACTTATCTGGTTTGCTCTTAGGCCTTATTTGCTGTGTTGTCTTTAATATGTACGTACGAACCTCCCATCTTTGAAAATGGGAGGGTCTATATCGATACCATCTTCTCCCACTTTCCATTCTCAGTTCACCGTCTCGTCGGGAGATGTCAGCTTCGGTGACCTGCATAATACCTGGCGTAGTGCTAGTTATATCGGATCATGTTAAGGACTTACACTTCACTCCTCCGAACCTACTTAGCAAAGCCTTTGCCCACGATATCAACTTCAATATTGCCGCTCTGAATGGGACATGGAATGTTTATCGGCTAGTCGATATAGCTAGTCCCAGCAAAGTTGTGGCGTGGTTTACCTGTTCACCTGTTATGATGAAATCCTGGCGTTCTGGGCGTTGAGCCGCGCATGTATATAGTTACCTGAAATTTGGTCCGGTTTAACTAATTGAACGATCGAATCCAATCAATCTCAAAAGTGAGCAGCGGTAAAAGGTCCTGCCACGAGTGTGGTCAAGAAAAAGGTGTCTTTGCAGAAATGTAACTAGACACATATATTGAAGCTTCCCCCATAAAAATGAACGTAGATAGCTTAATAGCTGAAAGAACAACCCTGGAGCACAAATTATATTGAGTGAAATCCATGATGTGGGCCTCTTTATGCTGCGAATGCAACTAAAAATATGTTGTGTGATACATGGTTGGAGATTTCCCTGGATTCCTGGATATGTTTAAGGCATGCGTATGAAATTTTAGTAGGCTATCCTGACGTTTTGGCTACTATTCCTCAAAGCTGAATACAAAAATAAGCCATAAGAAGCTGTGCAAGGTTAATGCTATAATTCTCTCTTAATAACCAAGAGTCTTTACCTCCAGGTGCGCTATTAAAGGTACTTTGATTAAAATTCAACTTGTAACTTGGCCTGCCTATCGCAGATGTTTACCTCACTCCTGCTGCCGATACAACTTCAACCTCAACGCCCAATACTTGGTCTCTTCACGAGTCATAGTTAGGGGCAACAAAATTTCATACGGTTCAATCTGCCTTCTTTGCCCTGTATAAGGTCCCAAGGAGGCTACCATTCGTCCTTAGAAGGTTCTGCGGCCGGTCAAATTCCACTAATTTTCCTTCATCGAAGACACCCACCTTGTCATAATTGAGTATTGTGTTCACCTAACATAAAAGCATTAGCATCAGAAATACCAGAGCCACTTTTAAAAGCTCGAACGGAGTGTGCAATAGAAGGCAAGGAATATCTTTCGAGTGAAACCGAGTACAACGGTAACGCTTCAGCGGATTAATGCAACTCACTCGATGTGCAATGGTCAATATGGTAAAATCTTTGAACTCTTCCTGGACAAGTCTTTGCATCAGAAGGTCCGTGTTACTATCGACATTACTATTACTGGTTGCTTCGTCGAGAATAAGAATTTTGCGGCCATCTTTTCTAAGTATGGCCTGGGCGAGTCGGAAGAGCTGCTGCTCCCCTGCGGAGAGGGAGCCGGCGTCCATCTTCCCATCTAGGCCACCACGCGACTCAATCAAAGACCAAAGGTGCACCTTTTTTAGTGCATTCTGAATACAGTCATCAGATATTGTCCCCGAAGGATCGGCATTAAGACGGACGGAGCCTGCGAGTGTGAACTGATCCTGCGGAATTGTGATTATTTGGGATCGGACTTCGTGTCGCGGAAGTGTAGACAGATCCACGCCGTCAATGATAATACGACCCGCCGATATATCGAGTAGGCGGAGAAGAGCAAGAATCAGAGAACTCTTCCCACTGCCGGTCCGCCCACAGATGCTAATCTTTTCACCAGGGTTTATCCGCATCGTGATGCTGCTTAACGCCATGCATACCCCATCATATGAGGCTGACACTGACTCGAATTGAATTTCACCCCTATTTGGCCATACCGCAGGTGGCTTCCCGTCCTCTCCGGGCTGGTTTTCAGTTGGAGTCGAAGCAATGAGTGATTTGACTCGAGCTATAGCTCCCAAGGACGTCTCTAGCGATGTCCAAGAAGTAATGAGCTTCTACAGTGACTGATTTAAAACTAAAATGGTGTTTAATGCCGCCCCGAGGAGAGCGGGATTGGTACTATGTCTCAGGGTGAAGGCGAGAGAAACAAGAATTGTTGCTAGCGCGGCCACGAGAAGATCCAAAACCAAGTTTAACCAGCGCTGAGCAGAAAACAGAAGATAATAGGGCTTCTGTGAAACATCAAGGCGGTGTAAGTTGATTTTTTTCAATGATTGCTGCCACCCGAATGCTCGGATAGTCGAGAGTCCATGTAAAGTTTCCAGAAAGTGCGAGTATATCGGACTTTTTGCCTCTAGATCCATATGTCGAAGCTGGCGGGATGTTCTCAAGTAGACACCCTGGATTAGGTAAATAACGGGAAGTGTAAATGGAACCGTAAGAGCCATGTAGCTAGATCCTGTGCAGACCAGTATAGCTTGAGCGACGCAATTGCAGAATTCTGCTCAGTTCCCCGTTAGTTGGCGACCTCAAGATGTCTTTTTCATCTATATTTTGGTTTTGGGAGAACACAAACCAGTTGCTGTTTGATTAAACGCTATAGGCAGGGCGTTGTCGATGAGAGACATATCTTGACTAAATCTATCGAAGTCTGCATAAGTATCATTTAGTTACGCATTCCTTGGATCTAATTAGACCGTACCTATTTAGGGTAACGCCTGTATCGGTGTTCGCAAAAAAGCATTGCGGCGCTCTTGACTATTTATTAGCCTTTTGAAAAATCGCAGTCTCCAGAAGATATCGTACCTCATGACAGATTCGAGTAGACCTTGATGGAGTCGGGCCGACGATTTTTGTAAAATCTTGATGAAGGTGACCCTAACACGGTTAGACTTTCATTTTGAATATAGAAGTAGCCTCCCCTACCACAGATTTCCGGCGAGAAAGACGTCTGCCATGATGCACAACATCACATACACGGGGATATAAATGTGAAGTTGATCGCCACCAGCTCCAACCCATAGTGCTAACCATGCCCCTGGAATTGCGGTTAGTGACTCCTGAGTACTAAGGCTGCATTAAGTTACTCACTAGGAAATGCGATTGCAAAAGCATATCCAATATTAGCAATAACAAATAAAGTTGCATACTTCCATCCAATTGAATTGGCATAGTACTTGTAAACCTCAATATCACCAGTCCGCCGCGCTAAGTCTTGCTCGTCTGTTAGTAAACTAAAGGACTCCTTTGCTTCTCGGATTCTTTCTGTTTCAAAGGGCTGCGAAATGGTATCACTTAGTGCTTCCGTTCTAGAGTCTATAGTGTCGCCTGGCCCATCTTGGACAATGCGCCCTTTATCAAGGACAACGACTCTATCTGCGAAATGAAGGTGTTTAACTAGGTAGAAAACAATTAGAGACAGGGGTGATGAACAACCTAAGCATTGTGGATATACTTGAATGTGTGACAAGCACTACGGTGCTATTGAGCCTCTGTACCAGGCCATTTTTCCCAAAAAGCCTGGTAAATATTGTATCCATCGTCGTGGCATCAAGGGCGCTGAATACGTCATCAAGGAGCATAACCTTTTTTCGAGCATAAAAGGCTCGAGCCAGAGCCTATATTAAAATTAGTGTGCTCCACCTGGTTTGGAGTAATTTTTACGCACCAATCTTTGCCTCTGGCCTCCGCTTAGGATTAGCCCGTTGTTACCAATTTTTGTATAACTACCGCCAGGCCACAATTTGATGTCCTCCTCTAAGCAACAAGCGTATACAACTGCTTTATACCAACTTTCATCAACTGCCAGATCCTCATGGAACCCACAAATTGACTGAAGAATAGACGTGTTGGTTAACCATGGCTTCTGGTGGCAATAAGCTAATTGTGTTGATGTGACAGTTATCAATCCACTTTCGCAGACGAGTTCGCCTAGAATGGCCCTTATTAGAGTCGTTTTCCCAGCGCCAACAGGCCCCACAACCATAGTCAGCGATGCGGCTGGAATATTTAGGGTAATATCCTTCAGTGCAGGGGGAGCCGCTACTGAGGGACAAACAGTCACCCCTTGCAAACTGATCACATTCTGGGCGTCCAAATTGGTTGATTTTGAGCTCAGTTGTTCTAGCTCAACAACGTGCAATGAAGGAATATTAGAAGGCGATAATGATGCCTTCTCTAACGGGGGTAGAGAGCCATTGCGGTAGTCGACCCGACAAGGGAGGCGGAGATAGTTTTGGACGCGTGTGAAGGAACCCAGGCAAGCACCAGCATGGGGAATCGCATCCATGAAACTTTCCGCTGGAATCGTCACTAGTGAGATAAGGGCCAGTGAAGTGAAGGCTTGTTCAGTTGAAAGCAGATTCGAGTGCTGAATCTTTGCTTGGACAGTAAACGCGATGAATGCTATAGCTGGCGACCAGATAGCCGGGAGGGTCGCTAGTCCAGACTGTAAGTAACTAGCTAACTATAGTCATGGTTGGTCCGAACCAATATTTTGGAGCTTACGCACCGAGGACATTCAAGAGAATAATGAGCCACATAAATCCACCTGAAAGGCGTAGCTCATGCACCCGCAGCTTCTGTAATGTTACCTCCAGACTCTTCTCAAGGCCTGTTTGTAAGAAATTAATCAGTATCCTAAACTTCAGATAGGGGTCACTGATTTGGCCGACCCATTGATTTTATAGTTTTGACCGAATTAAGCGCGGATGCTGTCGTAGATACCCGTTCCTGGATCGCTTGAGTCCACATTTGCCGCTTCCTACCAATATGCCTAGCGACAAAAGCTTGACCGAAAGTACAAACTGATAGCCCTATGCTTAGCTTTGAAGCATAGAGTTGGAGGGTAGAAGGGTACTTACTCAGGGTGAGAACTGTAGGCACTACACAGTTTGCTCCCAATTTCTTTTCTAAAAGCCATATCCCGATTGCCATTTCGATTGTGCTGCCCCATATCTCATTGATTGACTCAAGGGAGTCCACAATATTTTCAATGTCTGTCGTAGTCAGTCAGTAAACGGCAAATAAATCATTCAACCTGTTATACTACCTGTCGACATCAAGGTCAAAGCAGCACCTTCAAATTGCAGCCCGTCCTGGATTTCTATAGTATGATTATAGATAAGAGTAACCATTGCCCCACGGAACATAGTGGTTATTCGAAAAATACGCTGCCTATAATGTACAATGGCCAACTGCGAGAAGGTATTAGCGTATGTTAGAATTGCTGGCCTTCAGGGTTTGACTTAACAGATTTTCCAACATATACTAGAAATGTCGCACCAATTAAGCCATATCCGTAGTTCCGGGACTGTTCGGAGTCTGGATGACTGAGTAAGTTGATAGAGCGACTGATCAAGAAGGGCTGTGTATAATTAAATCCAACTAATGCAAGGCGCGGGACTATTGTCAAAAGCCATTCTGATGACAAGCAGAATGCTGCTGCAATTGCTAAAACATTATCTCCCTTTGAATGCTCTTTAAGACTGGTTAGTGAAAATTCCATATTCACGGATTGGGTGTACCCATACTGTGGGCTCCCCAGGCCGTTCCTATCTTTTCCTCTAGGGCTCGAGAGTCGATTCGTTCATCAATTTTGAATAGATCTTCGTACGTCATGACCCTTCTAAAGCCAGTAATGAAAAGTTTATTGAGCCACCAAAGAAAGCTCCAGCTGAGGACGCCACTGGTTGATTCCGGAGAGTAAGAGCTGTAGGGTTCTTTAAGATAGCCAACTTTGGGTTGCGCTTCAAGGAAGAACAGCACAAGCTTGGCAGCCAGAGCAACTGTCAAAACCGCAGAGATGGAAGATTCGTGTATCAGAAAGAGAGTTCGAATCTGGACAGCGCTAAAAAGACTAGATAGAAGGAGAAAGATAAGCAGTAAAGATGAAGGCTTGCATGATCTCCAGTGCTCTGCAGAGGATAGGAGCACGACTAGAAGTGAGTCAATAAGCGAGAGGACAGCGGACGGAACAGTCACCCTATTTCGAATTGTATGGTTTGAAGCCCATAGGACCACAAGCGCTAGTTGAAGGCCAATGGATATCGTGCCCACGACCTAGTATATCAGAAGGGCTCATATTAACTGTTGGTTATAAAGAAGGACGTCAAGGCAAGGCTTGTAGATCCAGTACCCACCATTTTAGACTTAAGCATCGGGTGTGGCAGAACTTTAACCTTCTTTCCATGTAGAAAGTATAGCCGCGCAAGCGCCAGGAGAATCATAATCGCTGATGGCAGGATAGATAGAATGCTTTGCTCAAACAATAGAGTGAAATCGAATCTTTGGCAGCTCCCCGGGCCGAATCCATGGTCTGAACAATCACCACTAACACTCGCCATGGAGGACAGCATATAACAATGGATTGATGCCTGGAAATGACAGGTAGGCTATATTCGTATGTAGCGTGAGAAGTGTGCATTCGCATACACAGTGGCGTCTGGTCAAGTCTTGAAGGACAAATCATCTGCTCGAATTCTTATTTAGACATTCTCAGGTACTTGAAAGAGGGAGCTCCATATATAGATATATGTAATTTTGTGGCTGTTACGACGCTCATTTCTGCCTGGTTGACTTTTGCACCTAATTCCTTAGAGAGTGGAGCCATTCCACACTAGTTATACCCTGGCGATAACTAGTTAACCGAGGGGCAAATGGCCTTTTAATATCGGGGGTCAGACTGTGCGAGCGACCCACGAACAAGAGCAAGTATATGTATTTATTACTTTGGCAATTAGAATCTCTTGGTTATTCAGTTCCGCACATTTGTCTGATAAGTAAATAATCCGTGGCTACGACGCAGATAGCCTATAACATATAAAGGACGGGAAGGAGAGCTATCTCTCTAAATTCAAGGATAGAAAGGGGGTAGTATCTAACTAACATAGGCACTCTCATGCTTAGATTAAGACATAGTGGTCCTAGGCCTCGCATCGTACAACTGGCCAACCCGCTTGTTATGCAGCTCTAAAGCAGTGAGATGAGGGAAGCGCTGGGGAGTTTCAGGGGTGACAAATTGGGGCAGAGGACCGACATGTGCATCGCGGTCTGCCTTGGCAAACAGGGCGATAGTGTACCGCTCAGGAAGAACCCCTGCCTTCTTGTCCTTAAGAGAAACGGGTGCGGTGACCTGGTGGACAGCAGCTTTGAGTCGGCCATTGATCTTGTGCACTAGTGTATCGCTGATATAGACGCCGACCTCCGTGGGATGGAAATGAATGTTCTATTTTAACGATCGTTTTTTTTTTCTTGCTCTCGGTTTCCTTGTAGCAGTACATATATATTTATATCTTTTTGGCCAAGTGACCATGTTACTCTTGATAGCGCCCTTCTGTTCCTTTTTTAATGTTTGTTCATTAGGTCTATAGTATGTACAACTATGCATCCTTGAAAAAAACAGTTTGAACGTCGTAACCAGAGGCTGACCACCAATAACTTCCATATTGTACAGGAAAATCGTCTATCCTTTCGTCTCTCCTTCTCACTCCTGCTTCTCTCCACTCGTTAACTAACATCTCTCTCGTCCTCTTTCTCCACTTACTTCCTCCCACATCGAGTCATAGACTGCTGCCCCTTACTGGAAGCGTGAGATATTACCCATTTATCAAATTTCTCTTCCCGGGTATCTGTACTGCACGTTCATCTCATTGTACATATCTATGGTAATCACGTAATTCCGTTCTGTATGGGCAACATATTAGTAAACATGTTATCTAGAGCGAAAGGTACCGAGGAATCGCTTTATAAGGATCATGAACCTTCCGACCGGGAGGTTGGCTTTTCATCCAGTGTAAAACGAGAAGAATCAGATTCCATACATTGGGATGATATAGGGTAGCTGGGGTTCTCAAACAACCAAGTGGAATCCGCACACTAAGAACCTTGACTAGTTAGTTAAAGAATTCGGTTTGACAATTGGGGAGCGAACGTAACGATTGGGACAAAAGTTGAATATTTTGATCCCAATGACACCGTCACTAGATCCTATAACTACAACTTTAGAGCTTATTTTTATGGGATCCCACAGGATGCGCCCATAGCTAACGCCATAGTTGACTTATTTCCATGTCGGCGTAGACCTTGGGTATGTAATATCTGCAAAAGGATCGAAGGATCTCCGCATCATGCTGCTGCATATGCTAGGTTCAATTTGAGCTAGATATCAGAGAACTTCATGCTATCATGGGACTTGCCCTCCTATATATCGAATAGACAACGAAGGGGTATCAAAATGTAACACATGGCTCAATCTCGAGAAATAACCACTGAGCTCCCTGAAGCCTCGATCTCCTAGAAATGAGCTCGATGCCTTTCGTGAGATATACCATCGTTTTAAATAGCCTTGCAAAGCTGCCATCCTCCAACAGAATAAACTGGGAGTTAGAAAGATATTCATGCATATAGAGGTGTCAGCTGACTTGTATCTGATAATATGTCACATGACTACAATAATAGTTATGTGGATTAGTAATTGTTTAGATCGCGATAGCCCGATAAGGGAAAGGTAGCAGAGCTTCAATATAAAAAAAGCGACAAGCTCCTGAAGCTACGATATAACCGACGTTACAAGCTGCGAGATAATAAGCATGGCTCCAAAGCGCAAGCATACTACGCAGGCAGAAGCAGATGCCGATGGCCCCTCCTCTCCTCCCGCGAAAGCAAAACGCAGCAAGCCCAACAACCCTCCCTTCGCCGCCCTCAAGCCTCGCATCCGACATATCAACGAAGAAACGATAAAATCCAAATGGACAACCCTATCGGATTCTACGCAGGAGAAGGTGAAACAGCTCTTCTTGTCTGTCGAGCTGCCAGTTATAACACGACACCGGGACGAAAAGAAGCGCGTCGAAGCACAGTCTGCGCTTGCAACCGTGCGCAAGAACCTGGGCAAGCGGTTGCCAAAGATGCCGTTTCCAGCGGGCACGAGGGACGGGAGTTTTGATTATGAGGGTGCTCTGGGAGAGAGTGTATGTTTACCCTCGGCTTTTTGGTGGGATTGAAGCTTACATCTATAGCGAGCGCTGGAAGGTCAATTGGCGACGACTACAAGTTCTATCCGACTGTTACAGGCTGAGATCAAACGGGAAGAAGCAGAGTTGGCCAAGGATAGATTGAAACTCGAGGAGCTGGAGCGGAATGCAAAGGCAGCGGAGTCTGAGAGGAAGAGGTTGAGCAAGAACGTAGGTCTCGTACTTACAGGTGAAGCAGGGTATATGATGATACTGATACCTGACTTAGGTTCACCCTGTTTTGAAACAGCTTGACGAATCGAGCATGAACGAAGCCGGCAGTGGTGTTGCGGACTTTACGCTGAAAGACGACGAGACCGTCCTAAGTGAAGTACGGATCACATCATCTATGCAGCTCTAACGGAACGGTATCGGTGCTGACACGTACTTTAACCATCTAGCTCGACGCAGATCCAGCACTCCTTCCAACCATCAAGCAGCTACGCAACCACCTCGAGTCCATGCAAGGCAACGCAGCGCAGGTACGGGGAATCGGCCACGCCATCGCCCAAGCGAAGTCGGCACTAGACATGCTCCCGCTAGGCTGAAAAGACTTCCCTTGGCTGGAGAGGAAAAGAAATTAACACGGACTCGACTCGCTGTTCCTGCACGAACAAGGTACACAGATAAAGTGGCCTCGGCATGGATGATACGTCACTTTGGCACACTTCCATGACGGAGGTTTATGCACAGTATAGAGGGCGTGCGTGTCGACGCTATGGAAGCTTCTCAAGGCGATACTCTTGCAGCAGGCAGAGAGCGGTGTATCGACAGGCACATCCGGCCGTTTGACACGGCTCCAGCGAACTGGCGATGCCTCGAGGACACACACAGAAAGAGACAGAGAGAGAGAGAGATGCATCCAGGGATCATCCTAACAACTCATCTTATGCTGCCAAGTAGCTCCAGACATAACTATTGATTGTATCATGCTCGGCACTGCATGTGATGGAATCTCGACATGCACAAGCCGTAAAATGAAACCTGATAAAAACATGAAAACACTGCGCAGTATCGTACGCCTCCGAGAGCGACTCTCCAGCCATCCCAGCACCGCTATTGGATCTGTTTCCTGTTCGCGGCGTGGCTGGATCTGGGCTTCTTGCTCGGTGTTGTTAGACTTTGGCGCCCTTGATGCTACTAATATGTGGCGTTTTTTTCTTCGGTCACCCAACTCACCCTTCTCCAACCCCCCCATGCGCCCAGCAACGCAGATAAGAGCTCATCCATGTTTCTCCATCTCGAGTGTGCGTCGGTTAAGGGATCTATTGGAGGAGACTGCTCGCTCACACTTCTTGCGATGGCCTTTTTGTTCGCCGACAAACCCAGAATTTGAAACGCGCGATCCCAACATTGCGTGTTCTACTAGATACGTCCTCGACGGCCATACGCCAGGCCTAACCCCCAGACCTTCCGCCAGCGCACGCATATACCGCCTTAATTACCACCGGGAACGCCAGGAATTCGTCCATTAAGCTGCCTCGACCTCCGCTGTTCCGCCGTTCCGCCGTTCCGCCATCCCTCAACCTTCGACGTTCCTCTGGACGAACCCCCGTCGAGCTTCTGCAGTGGTACCTGATGGGACAGGCCATCGCCCAGGCTTGTGTGGAACGTTGACAAACGACAGACCGGAACCCTCTTCCCCCCTTATATACTCTCGCCAGAGAACCGGCCGTAGCCATTCCAGCGATTGGGCGCAGGCGCAATGGGTGGTGAGGCTGCCGAGACCGCGACGGGAGCGCTGGAGGAAGACAAACGTAGCAATGGTGCCACAGAGCCAGCGTCTGCTAATTCAGCTGAGCAGGACACCGCAACGGCCAAGCCGGCGATGGCGATGATGAGCACTGGGGATAGTCAAACAGCTGCAGGAGCTGCAGACAAGGCGCCGCCAACAACGGGTTCCAGCCCAAAGAAGAGACGGAAGGTCAACCATGGTGAGTAGAAGCTCGAGCAGCCGCATGAGATCGCGTGAAAGGCCCGCATCTTTCTTCTTCTTATTCCCTCAGTGCATTTTGACCGCCTGTATGGATGTACGAAAGGGGGGTCCACATTGGAAATCAGGCCTGCAGGGCTCAGAGTCTCAACCTTTTTTTTTTTATTGTTTCTCCCTTATATATGCAACGCATGCTTCCGTTGCCCTTTTTCTTTTATTTTTTATTTGCTTTTTTATCCATGGCGCGCCGTCGGAAGTAAAACCGCTGACCATTCATTCGCTCTACAGCATGCGTCTACTGCCGTCGATCGGTGAGCTACAGATCTCCTCTTTCATCATCGTGTTTTCAATTCTTATCGCACCCACCTTCCATCCCACTTCCATGTCTCCAAGACCTTAGCGGTACCGCTACGATGCATAACAACTGCCGTCATTCCATTTTGTCTGTATCAGTTGCAGGAGTTTACTGACTATAATCGCTCTTTTCCGTGATGACGTTGAACAGCATATGACTTGCGATTCGGTACGACAATCTCTCAACCAAATTTCCCTCTAGTCCCTTTCATCCCATGACACGTCGACCTACATGGCTGTGCCTTGCTGACGGGGACATCCGGCTTTGTGCTTCTTAGGGTCGACCATGTAGCCGCTGTATAAAACGCAATATCGGTCATCTGTGTCATGACAAACCTCGCGAACCGACCAAACGCGTAAAGAACGACTCGGAGGACGCCGTTGCCGCCGCTCCTGCCGCTGGCGAAAGTCCCGCTGCGAACAATGACTTTGAAAGTAATCAAGGCATGTCGCAGACTATCGAGGGACGTGAAACCCTAGACGACCAGATACTGCCAGATACGGCCCTTTCTATGCAACCGCCCTCCCTGACCTCCTCCCAGAGCGCTCCTCCGCAGGATATAGCCGCTTCCGGCCCGAGTATTGACGTTAACCAGCAGAGTTGTAAGAGATGACCATACGAATACCACCTGCTTGTCTCATAGTTATACTGACTCCTTCACAGTAATGGGGTATAACAACGAATGGCGACTTGGTGGTCAAAACAACCAGTTTCAAGATATCCATACATTCCACCCGTCTTACATGTTTAATGCACCCGAATTCACCAACGAGTATAATCTCCTCAACGACTTTCTCAGCACAAGCCTTCTAGACGACGGATCAATGTATCCCAACGACGAGGTAAGGGGTCTCTACTCCGATATGTCGCTTCTAAACTCCATGGCCACAAACCTATCCCGCAATAATGAAGGTTACCCCCAGCAACAACCGCAGCAATCCACAATATCTCCTTCACAATTCGTCAGCCCATCACAGGCTCCCCAGGGAGGCGCCATACAACGACCCAACAGCACTGTCGGAAACGACAAAGCTAAAGAAACATATTACCTGACAGCCGCTGACCCTTCTGGAACCGACCCCCCGGAAGAGCGCATGAACAAGCTACTCAAGGCTAAATATGATGCCGGCTTACTGAAGCCATTCAACTATGTAAACGGCTATGCTCGATTGAACAAATACATGGAAGAGCACCTGCAGCCTAGTTCGCGACAGAAGATTCTCCGCCAGCTGGATAAATTCCGACCTACGTTCAGAGAACGTATGCATGCTCTTACCGATATCGAGCTGGTATTAGTTGAGATGTGGTTTGAGCGAAGTTTAATGGAGTATGATCGTGTATTTGCTAGTATGGCCATACCAGCCTGTCTATGGCGACGTACGGGCCAGATCTTCAGAGGCAACCAAGAGATGGCACAACTAATCGATGTGCCAATGGATTCTTTGAGAGATGTAGGTCTCACCAACTCATTTATCCAACCATCTTCTCTAACAATGAATCTATCTACAGGGTAAACTTGCTATTCATGAAATAGTCGTTGAAGACCAGCTTGTTAGTTACTGGGAGAAATTCGGCGCTATTGCATTCGACAGCTCGCAAAAGGCAATGCTTACAAGCTGTACGCTGAAAAGCCCTGATCCGAACAGCCCCAAACAGAATATACCATGCTGTTTCTCCTTCACCATCCGCCGAGACAACCATAACATGTAAGCTCTTCGTCTTCTATTATTTACTACACAAGTTACTAACGGATGTTCCTTTTCAAGTCCCTCCTTGATTGTAGGGAACTTCTTGCCGACAAAGCGCGTAGATGTTCATCGATAGGATACACCTATTATCCCCTCCCGCTCGTTTCCCTTTTTTTTTCAGTGTAAATATTTTTAAATACCCATCGCCATTCGCGTTTTTCGAATGGACCTTTTTTCTTATTGTTCTTCTTCTCGTTTTCGCGCTCGAGGCGTTATGTATGCATATACCTGTATGCTGGAGAGATATGGACGCTGACGGCCAGTGGGTTCAACTTGTTTTTCTTTGATTTATGTTTGGCAATGGGCCTATTACACTGTTTAGGGCGTGAAAAAGATGGCACGGTGGCAACATCTTCCGGTTCCTCCCTTTCCTTCCTTCGGATCAGATGGGCAATAACGATTTAGTTATAAATCGGTGCAACTCGTGTTATTCGCTTCTTCTATAATCAGAGCTAGAATAGTTCATAGCAAGAGCCCAGAGCCCCCAAAATGGTATGATCGGTGTCCTATGGGATTTCTTTTGCCTATTCCTAACAGCATTCATTCATAATTGCTGGTCCTTGAGATGAAGGTGGAAGTGGTAATCAACGTCTCAGGGCTAGGAGTGTGAACGCAGACGTAGCAGACCAGCCAGAGGTTGCCGCAATCTGTTACCGGACGATCCTTGAGGCGACCTATCGCTTTCCTTCGCGTGGCCTGGCTTCGTAGTGGACGGGGTGGCTATAGATGAAGACGTGGGAGAAGATATGTTATTTCGTAGGGTGATTGATGTGGAAGAAGTCGTATCTGTGTCTGACTGATAGGTACCGGAAATGTAGTAAGAATCATCCCATACAAGGTTAGGACAGGTGGCATCGGGGTTCAACATTTTAAACGTCTCGATGGAAATATGCCATTGCTTCGCAAAGGATTCGCATGTATCCCCCGGGTTGGCGGCAGCTACAGTGCCATCCGTAACCTCGCCGCCATGGGCTACACCAATAATGAGCAGCTCCAGGAGCAATCCCAGGGTAACAATGGGCATGGGATGCATCGTCTATAGGTTTGATATGTTCCAGGAGTGTGAGTGAGAAGTTTTTTATCTCAAGACGACCGTTGCAGGGGCCTCTTGTATGGAGTAGTATATATATCTCTTTGCACTTAGAAGCCTCTCATTTGAGAGACCATAATCATGACGCATTACGCCGCGCGGCTGGACCGCAAGCTAAAGCAATACGGAGTATATCGGAGGATATTTGTATTTAGGAGTGCTGAAGGGGCCAAAAGTGACATAAATATCCTTTCCCTGGGCTTATCCAACGCCAACATATACTTGAGACAAATGTAACCCTTGAGTATGTTGTATTGACTGCTATCCATGCAACTGTTTAGTAAAGCGCAACACATCGAAATCGTGGAGAAGTGCGATCGTTTCTTACGACCTGATCGCTAGACTCCACAGCCATACGTAACTTCCAGTCGAAGGATGTGGTATACCTGAGGTTACATTGGGACACGTACTCAGATAACTAAACATGGCAGGGGTATTATTCCTTCTCGCAGACTCGGGGTCATTAGAGTCGTATGTAAGGATCTGATGCTAATCTAGGGCTAGCATCAACAGGTAAAGTGGTAAGACAATTATCTCTCCTTGATTATAAGAGAGCTCTTAAGACCACCTGGAGACAGATCTATAAATCTTTCCGTGTAAGCTGACGTCGGCTTTTAGTGATAGAAGGTTTAAAATATATTTTTAGGTTAAGCTCCAACATTTAACTATTTGACTAGCGCCGGCGGTTAAAGTCTAAAGGTAATCACTTTTGAGCTTGCGGGTGATTTTCGTCTTGAAAATTCAACCCAGAGGTGATGTTTTCGAGCAGCTTCCCCCAAAGAGACCAGTTAAGGAGGCTCAGACACTTGCCTATCACGCCTAGGATCGTAGACGAAGGGTTGACTAGTGATTATGAATCAAATTCGATCCTCTTAATGCCAGCACCTAAGGACCACCGACTGACTGAAGCACTGCCAGTCGATAGTAACGTCCACGGCGTTGGTATAATTCTTGGTGTGTACCTTGCTCGACAACCCTGCCTTCGTGGAGCACGTAGATTATATCTGCATTTTGAATCGTACTGAGACGATGTGCGATAGCAACGGTGGTCCGGCCCCGGGAAGCAACATCTAGGGCCTTCTGAACGACTTGTTCCGACTCTGAATCTAGTGCAGAGGTGGCTTCATCCAACAGCAGAATCCTTGGGTTCCGTATTAATGCACGAGCAATAGCCAATCGTTGCTTTTGGCCGCCAGATAGCATCATGCCCTTACTGCCTACCATGGTCGAGAAGCCCTCACTACATCACTGGTATCAGCAGAGACTTTGAGTGGTCAACATAGCTAGAGGGAACACTTACGGGAGCGAAAGGATGAAATCGTATACATTGGCGTCCTTGCATGCCTGTATGATCCTTTCTTCTGGCACAGTCTCTTCCTCTGTGGCGAACAAGATATTTTCCCGAATGGTTCCTTGAAATAACGACGGCTCCTGGCTAACAAGAGACAGCCGCTTCCGGTATTCACTCACATTCAGATCTCGGATATCTTGCCCATCAAATGTGATTTTACCTGAAGTAGGATCGTAAAATCGTTCCAAGAGCGCGAGTGCGGTGCTTTTCCCACTTCCACTAGATCCGACTAGAGCAACATATTGGCCTGGTTGAACGGTCATTGTTAATCCACAAAGCACTGGTTGGGGTCGAGTGGGGTACTGGAAATGCACATCTTGGATTTCGATTATGCCCCCTTTCTCAAGATATTCGGATGACCCGTCTTCGCGCTCAATCTGAGGCTTGTTACTCAAGAGGCCTTTCAATACTGTTGCCGCTTTTTTTGCTTTGGCAATGTCTGTGGAGAATGCAAAGACATGACCAGCTTCTTGGGCGCCAAAGATGATTTGTGCAAAACACAAGAAAAACTGGAAGATCGAGTATTCACCATCCCCGACGCGGTTGCCCCCATACCAAAATGCCAGCGCGACGCAGAAGAAGCTGCACGATTGAGATGCTGCATAGGGAATAGACGATTTTATTGTAGTCAATAAATTTCGTTTTTCTTGAAGGACAAGCTGGTCATGATATGCAGTTGTGATATCCCTTTCAATGCCCAGCGATGCTACCGTCCGTAAGGACGAGACGGCTTCACTAGCAAAGCTAGACGAGCTTATATACGCATTCCTTGCTGTTTGCTCGAACGATTCAATCATAGAAACTCGATAAAATCCGCAAGCAAGCTCCACAGGGACTGTTGCGATGCAGACTAGGGCCAGTTTCCATCCAACTGCAAAGGAAATGACGATAGCGGCACCTAATGACGCTACGGTCAGGAGGATAGTCCCAAGCGTAGAGCCGCTCGCTCCAGATAGATTCTTAGCCTCGTTAGCAAGAACAACCGCCAAAGCACCCGTACTATTCTCGTCGCGGTCAAAGAATGAGATATCCTGTTGTAGAATTGTCCGAAATGCCTGGCTTCTAGCTCGAGTTACCAGTTTCTCTGAACAATAGGCGAATGAAATCCCCTGAACTGACAGATTGACGAGATGCGCAAGACCAAGGAGAAACATGATCAGCGCCCAATACTGTCCATTCTCCCGAATTTCATAATACATCGTTTTCGGGGAGGAGAGATTCTGAATGGCTTTTGCAAAAATTATAGCAAGTGCTGGGTGGCCTCCACCAGCAAGGACGGAGAACATGAGACCCACCAACATATATCGTGTTTCAGGTCGATTAAGGCTTGCAATCAATGAAATAAGTATCCAGGTCGAGCGTTTTGTGCCGGACTTGTTGGCGATAGAGACTGGGAGAGGCTCGTGATCCTCTTTAAAGTGCTTATACTCCGTGGGGCTTGGGATGGGATCTTGGTTCTCCAACGACTTGCTAGGCTGAACCACCGTAGGCTTTTTATCCACGATTTTTTGGGCGTCAACCATTTCATAATACAAGCCCTTCTGAGACATCAGATCTTCATGAGATCCTTGTTCGGCAACACGCCCATTGGCGAGAACTACCACAACATCTGCTGCTCGAATAGTAGATAGTCGATGTGCAACAATGATCACGGTGCGCCCGGTACAGACTCTATCCAGAGCCTCTTGCACCAATCCTTCGGACTCTCCATCGAGCGCAGAGGTGGCCTCATCAAGCAGTAAGATTTTGCTATTCCTCATGAGAGCCCGAGCGATAGCAATACGCTGCTTTTGCCCCCCCGAAAGCTTAGTTCCACCCATGCCGACATTAGTTTGATATCCATCCGGTAATGCCATAATGAATCCATGGGCATTCGATAGCTTCGCGGCCTCCTCAACTCGAGCCTTTACCGATGCATCATAATCACTCGGTTTAATAGAACCGTACGCAATATTTTGGTATATCGTAGTACCAAACAAGACGGGTTCCTGGCTAACCAATGACAACTGCTGGCGGTACCATCGGATATTCAAATCTTTTATATCATGTCCATCTAGGAAGACGGTTCCGCCAACTGGCGGGTAGAAGCGCTCAATTAGGGATATTATGGTGCTTTTGCCAGAGCCAGACGGGCCAATGATGGCGGTTACTTTTCCCGCTGGGATTTTTAGGCTAAGATCGTCCAAGACAACTTGTTCCGGCCGCGAAGGATATATATGGGTAATATTTTTGAACTCAATATTTCCTTCAACTTGCTCAAACGACCTGCCAGCCTCCACTGAATAGTCAAGAGGCGAATGTCGATCAATAATAGCATAGACCTTCTTGGCTGCACTCAGCGCATCACCGAAGGTTCCAATATGTGGCGATACATGTCCTAAAGAAAAGGCACCCACGAGAATCGCCAGGGCGATCGTAAGTACTTCTCCAAGAGTAGCTTCTCCATTAGTAATGAAGCGAGATCCCATATAAAATGTCAGGCTATGACTGAAAAATGTCACGGACATCAGGAATGCCATCATTAGCGCGACAACTATCTGTTGTCTCACTCCCCAGTATTGCCCATCTTTCAGATGAGCCTCATATCGCCGAGAAAACTTGTCCCGAGTGCCAAATGCCGCAGCAACGCGAACCGAATTTAGCACTTCCTCTGCCACAGTACTTGCGGAGGAGTAGTGGCCCAATGATTTGCTGGTAAAGGCCACAATGAATTTTGAACAGATACTTGTCAAGAGAATTATGGCAAACAAAACAGAGGAGGCAATTAGGGTTAACTTCCAATATTTGATAAAGCCGATGATGAAAGCCGAAAATAACGTTGCTATTGCACTTAGTGTGAAGGCGGCTTTTTCAGAAATGCCATCCTGGATCAGGCCACAGTCGTATGATAGCTTTGAGGTGAGGGCACCGGGTCCGTTGGTTTCGAAGAACGCGATATTCTGACGCATCAAAGCCCGTAGATATTCTTCACGTATCTTCCGTGTCACACGATCCCCCACAAATATATATCCCACGATAGAAATATATGTCGCAAAAAAGACACCGACTCCGAAGACAACTAGAAATAGGGATCTCGCGGAAAGCTCGCGGCTGAAAGAGTCTTGCGAGATTTGGCGGAGGGTAACATCTTGGAATAGCTGGGCTATATTGCCGAAGATTACCTATTGCTCATGTTAAGCGATGATTTAGTCACTGCGTTTAAAGGGAAGTTTACCCAGAAAAATGGAACCATAGCACCTGCAGTAATGGCACACAAGGCGCTAATCGCAAGGACCACAAAATCTCCTGTTGATGCATAGCGATACAACTGCCAATATGACACTTTGCATTCCACTAAGTCTAGCTGTTGCTGTAGAATCTCCGCTATCGATTCCTTTCTGCTGTCTGACTCTTTGAGGCTAGATATATCTTTCTCGGAAACAACCCCGGCGTTAATCCCCCCTTTTCGTGTGACTTGTTGACCGCAGTCCATTCGTTGAGTCGTATCACCCTCCTTCATTCTCGTTCATGCTCGTAGGGTACGGAGTGCTCTGTATGCACGATAGTGCTGCAAGTCTCAGAAATATTTCTGCAGATGCGTCAAGGCTCCTTGGAGGTTTTAGTTAGGTGATACAGTGGCTGAACACATCAGCCAACGTACTAATTTGTATTCCTTAAGCCGGCCAATGATGATATCCTTTCATCAATAGTTTATCCCACTAACGCGGCTCAAATATTTTCCTCGCACATCCTTCCGGCACCATATTTTGAGGCCAGAGGTGTATGAGTACTCCGTACTCAGTATATATGAATGTCATTTCCATGGCTCGTGATAACATAACCTCTCGTTATCGAGTTAGGGATGACGAAGGGATACGACATCCAGCTACTCCGTATGATGTTTAGGTGTTGTCGCTTGGAAGTCTTTTTCTGGATGGGTCCTCCTAACCGTATCCGGTACCTGATCTACTTAGTCAGCTGAACGAGCCATTGAGCATTTAACTAGTGTTTTTTAGGTGGATTCTAATGAAATCTTATCTAATCTGATCTTACAATCTTATCGATCTCTATACAGGGCTCTCCGGGTGGAATCCATGGATCACTGAGGAGGTTATCTCCTATTAGGTAATTCCCTGGTATAATCCTTAATATCACCAGTCTCTAGACTGGTGGAAAACTCTCATAGCCACTCTAGGCCCATTAACTAAATGGAGAATATACCTAGTATTTTTCCGCCCTTGAGATATGCTCTGTGCGCTGCATGCTCCAAGTCAAAAGAATTCATTTCTCAAGAACTTACATCTAATTAGTGCGAAGGGAGTTATCTCTTATAAGGCTTGTCTTGCTCGCAAGAGTTGTTCTATAAATTCGGATCCATTTAAGTATTCTCTCGCGGCCTACTTGCTTCTTAACTACATATGTTCCTACAGACTGCCCTTTAGGTTTGCCACATTATATAGCCTATCTTTAAGGTATAAGCTCTATCTATTTGCCGTGGTAGGCCTCTGATGCTGGACTGCTAGGTATACGTTGAGGCAAATATCTGAGATACGAGATATTTGATTGATTTGATTGGTCAGGTGGGTCTGGAGCAATCTATGAGATTTCAATCTATCAAGCACTGATCATCTAAATACACGATATTGAGCTCCTATTTATGTTCCTCATACGGCCATGTATCTTGCCATCGCGGAGATGCCAGCTACAGCTGAAACAGGCGTTAAAACGCCGGGCGTAGCATTTGTTCGATGATGGAGAGCTGACACTGATATTTAATGAAACGGCGTAGTTGACTAACGTGTTTCGTACGATCAGGCAGTATTACACCGAATCTCCGTTCAACAAAATACGTAGACTAGTCTTACGTTGTAGAGCGAGAGGATTACAGCAGAGCATGCGTTTACCATTGTAGGTATAGAGTGTTAATAGCGGGTTATTTTTATCGGCCGGTATTCTTCAAGCAGGGAGATTTCGTCTTCTTGGATAGTATCACCTGGAGATCCAAGCTCCGATCCGATCGCGAATAGAACAAGAGATCCCTGCCCTTAATATTCTCCTAGGCGCCAAGGACAAGATTGTAGTTGGGTTAAGGTTTATTTCGTGTTTTCTAACCCTATCTGCTGGGATTCCAACTCCCCACGGCATTGCAATATATTAATAGTACGCTTGCTATTACATATGTCACTTTAGTGATCCATGCCGCATATAGAGAATGAGGAAGGTCCGCCGTCTATTTCGCTTAGCCATGTCAATTGTCAGATTATAAGCTTGCGAGTATACCGCATGCTGAATACTTTATCGCCGATATACGAAATAATCTTGCTTTTCTGCTGTCATAGAGTCCGAACACCATCCCACCCCCACAGGACAATAGCTGGGGTAGACAGCCATCAAGAGGGCATATAATATATATCTCCTTATATACCGTGGACGTAACCCCTGAGTTGCAGCCAGGATAAGCCCCTACATACAGCAATATATTGCACAGGCCTCTTCTGTGCTTGATATACTCCGCACGATGCATCAGATCAATTCGATGGCGGGGAAGGATATTCCAAATAGGCTACATTACTATCGCCACTGCGTTATGAGGCAAAGTCATGGTATATAAGGATGGCAATAGATCCCTCATATCCAGACGGATACGCTCATCCAATTCTCTAGTTACCAGACCCTCTAGCAAAGCCACTGCCCTCTTCCTGACACAATGAAGGTCTCCTTCACAGCTCTGTTGGCTTCAGCAGCCTCTCTCCTCACTGTTGCCCAAGGAGCTAACCCCTGGAGAGCCCTCCATGGTCTCACCAGCTCTGAGTATGGTGACAAGCTCCGCGCCATGACCAGCGATGGCTACCGCCCTTACTATATTTCTGGCTACTCCACCTCCCGTGGTGAGGCGAGATACAATGCCATCTTCGAGAAACCCCAGTCTGGACCAGCATGGCGTACGAATTATGGCTATTCACGCGAGGCATACAACAAAGCCTTCAACGAACTAAAGGATGACGGATTCCGACCTCTCCTAGTTCAGGGCTACAATGCCGGTGGCGAACGTCGCTATGCAAGTATCTGGGAGAAAAATACGTCCAATATCGCATGGTCGGAACGCACAAACATATCGGGCGATGACTTCACAAAGTGGTTCACCGAGTTCATCGAAAAGGGTTATAGGCTAAGATCCATCAGCGGGTACTCCTTTGGCGATGACCAGCAGTTCGCTGGCGTGTGGGAGAAGAAAACCAGTGTCCCGTGGAAGGCGTATGCTGGCTTGACAACCACCCAGTACCAGGCCAAATTCGACGAGCTGAAGAAAGACGGATACTACACTGTGCAGATCTGCCCATATACAGTTGGTGGAAAGGTCTATTTCGCGGGAATATTTGAGAAGATGGATGGTCGGGAGGAGAAGCCATATACGCGATATGGAATGACGTCTGCGGAATACCAGGATGTATATGATGAGTATAAAAAGAAGGGATTTAGACCAACGGTAGTGGCCGGGTATCTTGATGGAGGAGAAAAGTTTGCCGCCATCTTTGTCAAAGAGTAAGATGAAACTCACGGAATCAATGTGCCTAGTTAGACTGTTATTGGTGTGAAAATGCCAATGTGGAGGTGTGGGAAACTCATACTTGTTACTAAATACATTCTTTTATATGAACAATGAGCTCCAGATCGCTCGTCGGGAATTTGTGGTGCTCTTCCCCTCATTCTGCAGGACCGATTTAAGCACATTTAAGTTGATTAATTACCCGGCAGCCTTGTCTTCGATCTGGCCAGGGGCAAAAAAGCAGAACCCGAGGCTTTGGGCAAGTCCAGAACATCAAGATCCCTGAGGATATGACGGGTATTCCTGGGGGTAGATGCTGGCCGCCGCCGTTCTCGGCATATATGGAGCCGTCGGCATAGCAGAGTAGAATATGTCGTCCAGCATGGGATAGTATATTGTTTTATAGCTATTCAAGCATGGACAGTAGGAGTGGACGATATCTATGTATAGAGGATATGTTAATAATGTTATTGTATTCCTCCCGTAGTTAAATGAAGCTTGTTGATGCCTTTGGCCTTTTGCGTTGTTTGCTTTCCTCCTCTAACGTATTCCACCAGTCAACGATCATCACCACTTAATGAACACACCCCAAAAACTCTGCATCCACCAAAACAACCACCTTCCAACAGCCACAAAATGGTCAATAAGGCAGCAATTGCTGCTGCGATTAAAGATTTAAAATCACAAAAGACTCCTAATTACTCATAAATCGCTAAAAAGTTCAAAATTAACCGAATAATACTAGCGCGGTGGTATTAAGGTGCTATAGTCTCAAGAGCTGAAGTAACATCTATCTATCGCAAAAAGTTGACAAATGCACAAGAAGAAGTGCTCCTATAGTATATAAATTGATTATCAGAGAGAGGCCTATCACCTACGCCCCAGGTACTGCGAAATCTCGTATACGAACTCACTAAACAGGCTGTTGGCATTAACTGGGTGGCTCGGTTCTATAGCCGGCACAAGGATCGCATTAAGAGTCTCTATCTCCGCACCATTGATCAATCCAGGCATATTACTAATAATTCTAAGCATTTTGAACACTTTTATGAGCTTGCAAGTACTTGTTTATTAGTAGTTAGCTATTAAATATTGATATTAACCTCTTCTTTAGCTTAGGGAAGCAATAAATAAGTATAATATTACTCCAGATAATATTTACAACTTTAATAAGAAAGGCTTCCTTATTGGCCTAGGATATGCTATTAAATAGGTGGTTCCTGTTTATGCGCTTAAAAATAGAAGGATAATAGCTATATAAGATAGAAGTCGTGAGTTTATCTCTCTACTCGCTGCTATCTCTACAGATAGAGAATGGATTCCTCCTACACTTATTTATAAGGGAGAAGGTGATCTACAAGACACCTGGGTGGACGAATTTGACCCTCAGAGAGAAATAGCATATTTTGTAGTATCTCTAAATGGCTGGAGCAATAATAACTTTGGCAAGGAATGGCTTCAAATATTCGATAAGCATACAAAGGCAAAGGCTGGCCAGGGAAGAAGGCTTCTTATTCTAGATGGCCACTCATCTTATATCAATATGGGATTCATCAAATATATAGATAAAAACCGTATCTTGCTAGTTATCTTACCTCCACATTCAACACACCGTCTGCAGCCATTAGATGTTGGGATATTTGGGCCATTAGCCAGTGCATATTCCCAGGAAGTTGATAATCTCTTACGCAGCGGATATGGGTATCTATTAATGTCAAAGCGAGACTTTTGGAGACTCTTCTACACTGCATGGAAAAGAGCTCTTACACTAGCAAATATTAAGTCTGGATTTGCAAGTACAGGGATATATCCTATTATGCCTCAATGTCAAATGAAATACTTCGATAAGAGACCTCTAACACCTCCGAATATCGATATCGAGCCTCCTACCCCTATTACTGTACGGGGTCTCCGCCACGCGGTTAAGAAAGTGTAGCTCCGGCAGTCATTAACTGCAACGGTTTAATCAATCTGATATTACTATCTAATTGGCAACACAAGCGAAGATACAAAAGTGAAGAAGAAAAGGAAAAGGTGCAAATGGCTCCGATCTGCCTGCTTTGTTGATAAAGGCCTCCTGCAAGACATCGACCTTTCCTGATCGGGTAGGGTCTCCGGCAGGTGTCAGCTTCTTTGATGCAGGCAGTCGGTTGATGCCGAACGGCCGTTTGATACGGGCCGTTGAGAAAGACATGCAGCTCAGACATACAGCGATCGTTCAACCGGTCCGATCAAGCTCCCGATTAACCACTCGTGACCATCACATTAATCAGCCTTTATATATCAAAGATCATCCACGCTAGTGAGAGGCTAGTCTTTGATAAAGAGATCTTACTATATAAAAATAAGTCTCTTATAGCTATACTTATATAAGAGAAGAAGAAAAGGAAGCGAGGCAAGGGCTTAGGCCTATTTAAAAAGGATAAAGCAGGCTAAGCGCAGATATTCTCTCTATCTAAGGTTAAAGCAGCAAGGCAGTGAGCTATCAAGGTAGAGACTAAAAAACAAGATAAGATAGCTTAGGCAGAGGAAATAAAGCTTTAGTAATTGATTTACCGTGATAATAAGACTCAAGAGGCTATAGAGAAGAAGGCTTAAAGGCTTGTAGATCAACAGCAACATAAGGAGGCTCTTAAGAAGGCCCGCGAGGAGACTGCAGCATAGCACGCAGAGGCAGCGATTGAATAGAAGCGTAAAGCTAGTGAATTGGAAGCTGAGTGAATGGCTAAGAAGGCCAAAAAGGCTTAAAACAACGTCTTAAGCCCTATCTCACCTTCCCAATTAGGAAAGAAGAAGACTTCACCTTCTAAGGTTGCTCCTATCGATCCTATTGCTCTAATACCCAATTTCCTATCCCAACCACGGGGAACCTGTTCCGGGCAAGTTATCAAGCCCAACACTCGTTTCTTTTCTTAATCTATCTAATTTATATGTAAACTAGAACCCTACTATCGTTATTTAATAGTCAATTTTATTTGTTATTTACGTTGTGTTGAGATATCTCGATATTTACACGCATGTTTGGACGTAAGGAGCATTTGGAGGTGGTGATCGTTGACTGGTGGTGATCGTTGACTGGTGAGATACGTTAAGCGAACCAATGATACAGCGAGTAGCTTGAATGGATAGGATCTAATCTTATCAATCATATCAATCATATGAGAAGCGCGATGCCCCAACTTGGAAGTTTCCACGCGAACCAACATCGTAAGGGCAGGTTCAAAGGATGGGTTCCTTTCTCTTGTACTATACCCTTAGCAAGCCTCGTGAGATAGCCAGGGCTATGCCACTGGACGCAGAGAAGTCTGTTTACTGAGTAAACGGAGCGTCTCGTGACAAGGGAAATTCCTGCAACGATTATGTGTTACGCTACTCCCACTCTGGATTGCAGCAGCCAGGTGCTGCAAAGACAGAACTGCTATGGAAAGGTTGGTTGAAGTAACCCCTACTAGCTGCATTTTCTGGGTACGTATTCCACACAACCACACAAGCCATAGTTGCAGCTAACCACCGCTATTGATCACCGCTAAAATCGTGTATGACCACTAGCTCACTTTGTCAACGTTCAATGTTGAGCGCTGAACCTGTGATTGGTAACATTACTCAAGTTTGCGCCTACCCGATCATTTGCCAAGCTGAGTGATGCAATTGGTCGCGCGGAGATGTCCACGTTTTCCATTGGAATGCCAACATTAGTAAGTATTTGTCACAGATGTGACCGGCCTGGTTGATTGTGCTTTCTGGTAATTCTCCCTGAACCCCTCACGAGTATCCCATCCATCATACTTGGAACTCTTATTGGGGATGGGGTACTACCCCACTCGACCTGGAGTTGTGGATAGGGTATGGGGGCAACCATTCTCCAGCCTACAGCCTTGCCATTGGTCTTCACGATGGTCATAATTCAGAGGCGAGCTGCAAAATATAGTCTGGCCAATAAAGGTATATCAGTTGTTCTCCGTCGAACCGTGCATGACACATTATCTCAGGTGCGATATTCCCGGAAAAGTGCATGAATATGCCCTCGCCACACCACGGTGCATTGCTATCAACCAAGCCCACCGCGAGTTCCAGGGCCTGTTGGGTATTGCTGCAATTAGCCTTGCAGCCATTCCCCTGATCCCCATGTGGTTCATGAGAAATACACCCCTCATTAAGAACACCGACAGGGCAGAAGAGGGGAAAGCAAAGGTGCAGGTATCAAACTGAGCATGGTTGGTGACAGGTACTCAATCGTGGAGTAGTATTAGACATTGATATTCACAATAAAGTCAGTATCAAAGTGGGCCGTTGCACTTGATAGCTCCATAGTTCATGGCGGCGACTGCAAGTGATATGCCCACAGATCATGCCTTGCATAGGTTGTGTAACCAGTTTTGCTCCTAATTCCCTATCTCTAACATCTAGCCTCCAACTGTCCGATGCCAACATTGATTGGAGTGCCAAAGTACAGTTACCTTGCGTACCAGCCCAGTATTTCGCTCGGGTATATTCGCCAATCAAGGTAAACGGCGGCTATGATATCAGAGAATTAGAAAACTGAGGGCGTGACATATCAGCCAGGTTTGCAGCAAAGACCACGATTCCCTAGTCTGCTACCTCGACGTCAAAGTAGGAGTTGGAGGCAGAAATCATCGCAGACGTTTCAGATCACATGACCCAAGCGTTGCTCCTTCGTCGACGATAAGACAAGACAAGACAAGACGAGACGAAACATCCCGAGCTACGCAGCCAATGCGGATCAAAACAAGATCCTCACGTTTTGGCCAGCAACATACGTACGCACTCGATATCCGCCCATTCTCCGCCTATACCGGCCGATATCGCCCGCCACCCAAACTCAGGAACATCGACCCCGAACTCGAACTCGAACCCGAACCGAACTCCACGCGAACTCTACTCGAGCTACCCATAGCGGCTCAAAAAGCAGGACTAGGACCAGGACCAGGACCAGGACCGTGAACCGCCATCCAGACCGCGAACCGTCTCGAAACCACAGATCAACCGTTCTCCTGACGCTGAAACGCAGAACCAGGACGGAAGTATAACTAAACTAGGCAGCGAGACGTGAAACAGGCCTGGGGAAGAGACTGTCCAGGATCACAGCAGCTCGTACGCCGTATGCAGGTAAGACACCCTTGCTCGTCCTGCAGAGTCAGGCCTACGAGTGAAAGCGAAGAAAGTAAAAAGTGCGAGTGAACGATCTGCAGGACAGGTTCAGAACCGAACGAAGATCGATCGAGACACGCCTGATATGCCGTTCTCGTCCGGCCTTTCTTTTTCCTCTTGGTATGGGGTTTACTTTTTCCTGCGTCCCATGAGGTACAATTTCGGCCCGACGTGATCGATCAGGCAATACCGCCATGCGACCGAGCCAGCAACCAGAGTTGAGCCAGAGTTGAGAGCCGCGCAAGTAACGGAGTCCTCTACGCTTCTGGAAACCATTTGCAATAGCCTCAGCGCTAGAGGAGCGAATTAACTGGGGCGACGCCCAATCGGGATACCAGGGATGGCTGTAGGGATGGGATCGGGGAGGGCAGCCCGGTGAACGCAGTGTCGGTGTCTTAGCAGGCCACATCCCATATCCATCGTCTTATTACCATCCCCATATCCCTTATTTCTCTTCTCCATATATATCTCCATATATCCTCTTTTCTCCATCGGAGTTGGGACGAAAAGGGCAACCCGGGGCGACGTTATTCCGGCTTCTTCTGATTGGCTGAAAGTTCATCTGCTTACCTCATCCAGCGATCACACGCCCAGGACGGGCCGCCGCCTTTTTTCTGCTGCGGTCGCATGTGATAGACATAAAGTGGCTTCCTGCCAACTCTTACTCTACTACACCTTCTATACTACACCACACCTTCACCACACCTTCACTACATCAACACCTTTATCTACGCCAACTCACTCGCATACACTCTCTACGTCTGTCGACACTCGCCTTCGCTCTACGTCTGCTCGCTTCCCTCGACGTCCCCGCACAAGCACACGACCTACCTCGCCGCGCGCTATATCAAGATATCTGCCACAGTTCTGCTGTGGTATATTGATTGCTCAGTGATTGATGGTTTCTTGCATGACCCAGACGGTATCGCCGTTTAGGCCGTCCCTCTTCGCCAAACCAACCTCCACCGAGTCCTCGCATCTGAGCAGCGTGCTTGCATGTAGCATGGAGCTGGGTCTCTCCGAGCCTGTCCATCACATGAAGGGTGCAACGACCCCTCCCCCAGGGCCCTTTGGCTGTACGTCTCCTCCCCGTAGATAGAAACAAGAGACGAGAAGAAACTAACGATGGCAGACGCCCTGATATCGCCGCAAGATACGCCGTTCGACTCCGCACCCGAACGTCCGCCGGGCCCCGCGCTGCTCGACGACAGCGAATCCAACATGCTAGACAACCTTTTCACATCGCTAAACGCGAGCCAGTTCGACAGCAACGACTTCTGGCTCTCGCTCGGCGACCAGGGTGACAATGCTGAGCCCGGCACTGGCAGTAATTTCAGCTGGCCTGATCTACCGCCCACCTTCGAGGGGTCTACCACCACCTTGCCAACGCAGCAGTCACACCACATTCACTCATCCAAGCAGTCAAGGGAGATGGCCGCGCCTGATAGATCGGGGACGCTCAGCTCAGACGTTCTCGCAGCGGCGCAGATGCTCTACCAAAATGGACACGACCACCTCTCTGCACTGAATAGCCAGATATACACCGACCACGGTCTACTGGATCACCACCACGCTCACAGCAGCTACCACAGCCTCCACGGACAACATCAACAGCAGCAACAACATCATCACCAACTAGATGCAAAACGCGCCCACTTTGGCCGGTACAATGGAGACGCGCTACAAAAGGACTTTGTCATTCCAAAGGGCATACACACCAGCACGATGATATTCGATCACGCCGTAAACCGCACACCGGCCAGCGACCACCAGACCGGTCCCGGTGCGGCAGCCAGCAGTATGAAACTGGGTAGCAGCATGCTACAGTGGGGATCCGACTCTGGCTTTGCTCACCAGGGCTACCGCCTGCCACCTGGCCAACCTACTGCTGAAGAAACGACAGAAAATCTACTACACAACCTAGAGTGCCTAGAAGCGCAGTCCAGCGCTGCAAACACCCGCCCGTCATCTCCTGTGCGAAAATTATCAGATAGACATGGGCCAGATTCATCCTTCGCTGCACCTCGCAACCCGAACTCGTCCGCATACGAAGACAGGCCCAAAAAGCGACGGAAGAGCAACAACAAGATAAAAGAAGAAGACACAGAACTTGTCAGCGCTCTATCAACCTCTAAATACCCCTCTACAGCTACCACGACATCTTCCACATTCGCTCGCCCGTCGTCAAGTCGCAAGTCAAAAGGCATATCCCCCAACGGCGGCAACGGCAACGGCACCACCATCAAAGCCAGCCGAGAAAACTTGTCCGAAGAGCAGAAGCGAACCAACCACATCCTCTCTGAACAGAAACGACGTAACCTTATCAAGCAAGGGTTTGATGATTTGTGTTCGTTGGTGCCGGAGCTGAAGGGAGGAGGGTATAGCAAGAGCACCATGCTGACACAGGCGGGCGACTGGTTGGCGGATCTACTGGCTGGCAACGAGCTTCTGAAAGCGCAGTTGGCGGACCTCAAGGCTAGGGGGGGATGACAGACGATGAACAACATATATACTACCATCACGGCTGGAATGGGAGGACGGTCGGACGGTGTTGGGCGGACGGATTCGTGTTTACTTGGCCAATGTCTTTTGTTTGTTTGGATCGTTGATATACCATACCATGTCTTGCCTTTCTGTACAGCCTTCACACATATTACCTATCTACTGATGACACTCATGTTTTCTCTCCTCCTCGCTTCTCTACCCATCAGCACGGCATCAGCACGGCATCTACATCGGGTCACACCCATGATCTACCACCTCTTAGCATATTAGTCCTCCACCTATAATAATCACCTCTAATATAACATCTCCTCCGTACCATTCGACCATATTCGAGATCATCACGGCCTCCCCGACACGTGTGCCACCCCCAGACTTTAGACATCTGGAATATGGATATAGCTGTGGATGTCCAACCCCAGCTCCCCAAGGCAAAAACTCTGCCCACTTTCCAGCATAACTCGCCCTGTTCGTTCCACCCCCCCTTTTGGCCTCCCTTTGGCCTCCCTCCACCCTTCGCCCGCCCCTTACTAAGCAGCCACCGCCCACACGCCTGCAGCCACGGTGCATACACACCCACAGCCAGGCAAAGCGATGAGGAGGCACGAAAAACAGCGAGTAAAAAGCAGCCAAGCCGAAAAAAGAGCGCATCGAGCGCATCGAAATAAGCAGAGGTACATGCGAAGCTTATCGGGGAATTTACCTAAAGGGAAAACATCCCGACGGTTCGGCCCCGGTTTTTATTCTTTTCTTTGCCCTTCATCGTTTTTTTTTCCCTTTGCCTTTGCTTTTTACGTTTCAGTCCAAGAGGCACGGATGAATGGAAGTGGTCTGTGGGATGAAGATGTCCACTCCTACCACTGTTTCAGCTCTCTGTCTTGTCTAGCAGCCCGCAAGTGGAACTGAAAACTGTTTATGCTGTGCTTTATGCAGTTTAGCTGCTGTCCGTCCTGGTCAAGGTCCAGTTAGCTATCGTCTAGTACGGGGGTTAAGGCGTCATCGCCATATGGCTTTTTTTCTTTTCTTTTCCCCAGCATTTGCGCAACCCAAACCCTTAATTTTAAAATTAGCGACCCGCAATGACTAGAACCGGTTAGCTGGGCGGGCGAGATGCGAGGACAGATGCAGGCTCGGACGGGTTCCTTGATCGTCGTTACAAAGCAGTTGTCTTGATGCCGATACGGGGTGTACTGGCGGTGATGGCGGTGGTGGCGGAGTGGAAGGTCGTGGGAGTCGTGGGAGCCGTGGGAGGTCGTGCGGGCGCTGGTTATAGTTTACCATCAGAGCTCGAGCTATTGCTGAGTAACGGGAGCAGAAGCGGTCTTCCCTGATCCCTGGCCGGTGGTCAACTTCGGAGGTTTTCCCTTCTCCCTTCCCTTCTCTCTCCCCCTTTAGGAGAAAGCAGAGGAAAGGGACAAGGTCAGGGCCAAAAGCAAGTACAGGGAAGTGACTTGGGCTCTCGGCTGGGCGGCTACAAGTTAACCGCGGCTCACCCTTCACGTGCTTGTACCTCTGTTGTACCTCCCAAGACAACGTCCAACGACACCTCGAACTTGTCAACATCGCGAACATCGACCATTATCACCACCAGAATACTCTGCTTACTGACTGTAGCTGCACCCGACACGCTCAATGCGATCTTGCCCCGCAGACGGACACATTCCGGCTTCCAGGACCAGATCGACCACCTCTCTAGAGGTCCTGGTACCCTCTTAGCGCGTCGGCTCCTTCATGGGGGTGTCCCCTCACGCGTCAACCACCGTCCGTCCCTCAGAGCCCCGGCCAAGACTCGGACTAGGACTCGGACTGAGACTCGGACTGAGACTGGGACGATGTCGAAGATGGAGAGGGAGCTGCGTCGGCTTGATCGTCTTCACGTCCTAAAACCGTGTGTGCCCAAACCTGGTCTATTATTGTCATCGCGCTCGCCAGCCGTGAACCGCTCGTTTTCGCTAACTATCGACTGGACAGGGTTGCTCGGGCGTTTGCGCTTGGATACCTGACCACCACCTTGCCGAAACTTATCTCTTTCCTGAAAACTCTGCAGAGACGAGATCTGGGGACGGCAGAGAAGCTGCAGCGTGTTCGTTCAACCCCCTTTCTCTCGCCTATCATTCCTTGGGTGTAAGAGTGTTAAGACAGGCTCAAACTAACCGTGGGTGAAGCTTATCCGCATCTTGCATTGTGGGTTCAAATGGGACCGTTTCCCAGCATTCTGTGCCCTGCTGGCCGGTGGTTCCTCCATCCTCCCTGCGGCCCTCGTAGCTGTCAGATTAAGATTCGCCTCCAGTGGGTATCGACCCCTGTCCATTCCACTTTCGTCAGAGAAGCTGTTGCGGTTCCTGGCGGCCTTCCTGTCTGCCTTGATCTGTTTTCCCATCCTTAATCGTACAGCAAAACATCCGCACGGCAGGCGGCCGGAGACTAAGAAACATGATTCCTCCGATGCGTCTGGCCATCAAGCCAAGGGCGGCAGCAATACAGAGGTCAGGGCTGAAGACAAGCCCGACCTCGCCGGCAGGACCCTAGACCTGACTCTCTTTGCCGCAACTAGAGCTACAGATGCTCTGGTCAATGTGCTCTGGGCGCGGTGGAAGGATTCCCGCCGTGTCCATGCCAATGGCACCGGCAAGACAGGACGACGGATACAGTCACTCGTCCCCAAACTAGCGGACACCGGTGTATTCGCCATCAGCTCCGCAATCGTGATGTGGGCTTGGTTCTACCTCCCCGAACGTCTACCTTACTCCTACGGCAAATGGATCAGCGAGGCCGCCCAGCTAGATGACCGTATCCTCGACGCTCTCCGCACCGCCCGGAGAGGCGACTGGATCTACGGCCGCGACAACGGCGACCAAGTCGTCCTCGAATCCATGTGTGCCGACTACGGCTGGCCAACCGAATGGGGCTGCCCAGAAAAAACTGTCCCCATCCCCTGCGAAATCGTACACATGGGTTGTGGCCCCAACTGCGAAAAGACTGCCATCTGGCGGTTCGCCAGAGCATTCAAGTTTGCTTGCGCCACTTACATTCCTCTCCAGATCGCGGTTCGATGTCGATCGCGAAAAATCCGGACATACATCCACGCAGTAAAGTCTGCACTACGCTCCTCGGCCTTCTTGGGCCTGTTCGTTAGTCTTTTTTATTATTCGGTTTGTTTGGCGCGAACGAGGATAGGGCCTAGGCTGTTTAGTGCCAAGACAGTTACACCGATGATGTGGGATTCCGGTCTCTGTGTTGCAGCGGGGTGTGTGATGTGTGGATGGAGCATCTTTGTTGAGTCAGCGGGCAGAAGGCAAGAGATCAGCCTATTTGTTGCGCCGAGAGCTCTCGCGACGGTGTTGCCGCGGGAGTATAACAGAAAGGTATGGAGTCCCTGCCGCTCCTTTGATCTTACTGTTTGATACCTGTTGATGCTAATGTTATCCGCAGTACCAATGGAGGGAGAGGCTGGCGTTCTCTCTCAGCACCGCAATCCTCGTGGCATGTATACAAGAAAACCCAAAGATGGTCCGGGGCGTATTCGGCAAGTTCCTAACTCGCGTATTCGCATGAAATGCTTGCCTATCTTGATCCTACATTCGATCTTTGTATCATTATATTTACGTCATTTAATATACATATACATAATAGATGTCTTACTACTCCGTACATTCCACTCCGACCCGTCCATCGAAACGTCATCGTGCCATCTCCCCTTTAGTTAACGATACCGAATCTTTGATGTATATAGGTAGGCCCGGTGCAGTGGATTTTGAACCACATTACATAATACGTATCCACTTAGATCTTCTCCACGTGATTCAGGTACAACCTTAATTTGACCCCTGCAGAAAATCCCTAAAAAGGAGAAAAGTAAACAGGGAGCCAGGTTGTTGTTCCCATATAAATATAGCAGCTTCGGCTGAACAAGAGCAATGGTGCTGCGCCTCAGTCTCAGCGGTCTCAGTATACTCCGTACGAACACGAACACGACGCTTCTCGCCCGATTCGTTTACACGCAAGAAAAATCCTGCATGCAAGCCCTCTCAATAAGGGTGAATGATCTGCTCAAGGGGGCAAAGCTACCTTGCCGTGCTCTCGTTTAAGGGGCTTAGTTAGGCCGTTCGTGCATGCTGTGCTGCCACGAGGTTGAATTTTAAAATAACCGACCTCGTGCGATAATGGCGATCAGCTAGGCAGTCCAATCCCCAAAAAGAGCATGCCCACACTATATGTTTTGCCGTGGTATAGCGATTGCAGATCTACTGAGCAAACGCCTTATAGGGCTAAGATCTTGACTACCCGCCGATCAGGCTTCAATATCGAAATATCATACACGCTTCAAAACTCTACTGCTGTCATAGCATCTTTGCACCGTCACACTTTACATCGGTAGCATATCTACGTTCGTATCATGCGGGATCCGGCGTTTGTATGTGGGTAAGATCTGTGGAAGCGAGCAAATTATCCAGTCTGCTTGTCCAGTTAGTACGTTGTTGACCGATGACGCTCGATACGCCCTATACTACCCCTGTCGCAAGCCTGAAAGGGGGAATAGACTTTAACGGGTCTTTACAGATGTGGAAAATGCCAGCTCCCCTTTTGGTGACGGTGGGGTTAGAAATCAAGCTACTCAGTACGGAGTACTTATGGACAGACATTTTGCAACGGTCAAGGAACGGTTACTTAATACCTCTTAATCACCGGTGTGGGCACGGATAAAATTCATTCTAGCCAGCTCCCGACAAGGATAGAGCCGTTGGGTTATATATCCCTGCCATCATTCGAACAGGGTACCTGGAAGCGGGCTTTTCGAGAAAGATCGCCTTACAGGGAACACACTGAAATTTTTCTGCAAAGAATATTCATCCCCTACTTTTAACGAGCAAGGATAGGGGACGGGACAAATAGCCGATCGGCTATTATCTAAAAAGGCACTTTACCCCGTATATACTCAGCTCATCCAAGTATATGCGGAATGTTAAGATATACTTTTGAGATCCGAGATGCAACATGCTCTTATACGTGCACCATGGTTACGCGAGAGACATGATCAACAGACATACGAGGAAGCCACGTGGATTGCTTTTTTATTTTGGACTATTGAATTATCTGTATCTCGCCTTAACGTATCTCACCAGTCAACGATCACCACCTCCAAATGCTCCTTACGTCCAAACATGCGTGTAAATATCGAGATATCTCAACACAACGTAAATAACAAATAAAATTGACTATTAAATAACGATAGTAGGGTTCTAGTTTACATATAAATTAGATAGATTAAGAAAAGAAACGAGTGTTGGGCTTGATAACTTGCCCGGAACAGGTTCCCCGTGGTTGGGATAGGAAATTGGGTATTAGAGCAATAGGATCGATAGGAGCAACCTTAGAAGGTGAAGTCTTCTTCTTTCCTAATTGGGAAGGTGAGATAGGGCTTAAGACGTTGTTTTAAGCCTTTTTGGCCTTCTTAGCCATTCACTCAGCTTCCAATTCACTAGCTTTACGCTTCTATTCAATCGCTGCCTCTGCGTGCTATGCTGCAGTCTCCTCGCGGGCCTTCTTAAGAGCCTCCTTATGTTGCTGTTGATCTACAAGCCTTTAAGCCTTCTTCTCTATAGCCTCTTGAGTCTTATTATCACGGTAAATCAATTACTAAAGCTTTATTTCCTCTGCCTAAGCTATCTTATCTTGTTTTTTAGTCTCTACCTTGATAGCTCACTGCCTTGCTGCTTTAACCTTAGATAGAGAGAATATCTGCGCTTAGCCTGCTTTATCCTTTTTAAATAGGCCTAAGCCCTTGCCTCGCTTCCTTTTCTTCTTCTCTTATATAAGTATAGCTATAAGAGACTTATTTTTATATAGTAAGATCTCTTTATCAAAGACTAGCCTCTCACTAGCGTGGATGATCTTTGATATATAAAGGCTGATTAATGTGATGGTCACGAGTGGTTAATCGGGAGCTTGATCGGACCGGTTGAACGATCGCTGTATGTCTGAGCTGCATGTCTTTCTCAACGGCCCGTATCAAACGGCCGTTCGGCATCAACCGACTGCCTGCATCAAAGAAGCTGACACCTGCCGGAGACCCTACCCGATCAGGAAAGGTCGATGTCTTGCAGGAGGCCTTTATCAACAAAGCAGGCAGATCGGAGCCATTTGCACCTTTTCCTTTTCTTCTTCACTTTTGTATCTTCGCTTGTGTTGCCAATTAGATAGTAATATCAGATTGATTAAACCGTTGCAGTTAATGACTGCCGGAGCTACACTTTCTTAACCGCGTGGCGGAGACCCCGTACAGTAATAGGGGTAGGAGGCTCGATATCGATATTCGGAGGTGTTAGAGGTCTCTTATCGAAGTATTTCATTTGACATTGAGGCATAATAGGATATATCCCTGTACTTGCAAATCCAGACTTAATATTTGCTAGTGTAAGAGCTCTTTTCCATGCAGTGTAGAAGAGTCTCCAAAAGTCTCGCTTTGACATTAATAGATACCCATATCCGCTGCGTAAGAGATTATCAACTTCCTGGGAATATGCACTGGCTAATGGCCCAAATATCCCAACATCTAATGGCTGCAGACGGTGTGTTGAATGTGGAGGTAAGATAACTAGCAAGATACGGTTTTTATCTATATATTTGATGAATCCCATATTGATATAAGATGAGTGGCCATCTAGAATAAGAAGCCTTCTTCCCTGGCCAGCCTTTGCCTTTGTATGCTTATCGAATATTTGAAGCCATTCCTTGCCAAAGTTATTATTGCTCCAGCCATTTAGAGATACTACAAAATATGCTATTTCTCTCTGAGGGTCAAATTCGTCCACCCAGGTGTCTTGTAGATCACCTTCTCCCTTATAAATAAGTGTAGGAGGAATCCATTCTCTATCTGTAGAGATAGCAGCGAGTAGAGAGATAAACTCACGACTTCTATCTTATATAGCTATTATCCTTCTATTTTTAAGCGCATAAACAGGAACCACCTATTTAATAGCATATCCTAGGCCAATAAGGAAGCCTTTCTTATTAAAGTTGTAAATATTATCTGGAGTAATATTATACTTATTTATTGCTTCCCTAAGCTAAAGAAGAGGTTAATATCAATATTTAATAGCTAACTACTAATAAACAAGTACTTGCAAGCTCATAAAAGTGTTCAAAATGCTTAGAATTATTAGTAATATGCCTGGATTGATCAATGGTGCGGAGATAGAGACTCTTAATGCGATCCTTGTGCCGGCTATAGAACTGAGCCACCCAGTTAATGCTAATAGCCTGTTTAGTGAGTTCGTATACGAGATTTCGCAGTACCTGAGGCGTAGGTGATAGGCCTCTCTCTGATAATCAATTTATATGCTGTAGGAGCACTTCTTCTTGTGTATTTGTTAACTTTTTGCGATAGATAGATATTGCTTTAGCTTTTAAGACTATAGCACCTTAATACCACCGCGCCAGCGTTATTCGGTTAATTTTAAACTTTTTAGCGATTTGTGAGTAATTAGGAGTCTTTTGCGATTTTAAATCTTCAATCGCAGCAGCAATTGCTGCCTCATTGACCATTTTATGGCTGTTGGAAGGTGGTTGTTTTGGTGGATGCAGAGTTTTTGGGGTGTGTTCATTAAGTGGTGATGATCGTTGACTGGTGGAATACGTTAATCTTGGCAAGATGTAGATATATCGACTTGGCGATGTACGGTGAGATTTTGGGATTCAAGCCGTGGAGATATCCGTTTTGAGATACTAAGATCGATGGCGTACGTTTATTTATGTGGGAAACTAACAGGTCCAAACATGTCAGAGTGCCATATACCCGTTAGAACCTCCTGATATTACCCGTCCTCCACCAAGTGCGGTCCCAGAATCCCTGCAATAGCTGACAGATGGGACAACACATATGAACCTGCAACGTGAGAGCCTGAGAATTCAACCCTATCATGCTTCACGCTTAACGAAATGTTCCATGATACGAAGCATTAGCCGGTCGATTGATTGAAGGAGTTGTCTTACCAGCCAAAGCGCAAGGATACCAATCTGTTTTCAAGACACTTGCAAACAGTACTCTGTAGGCTTGTGCCGGAGTTTGAAAGATGGCGTGGAGGGACACTTATCCTCTCGCGTGTTTTATGATGCTTTCTAGGAGGAGGAAACAGCCTTGGCCTGGTTGGTGGGAGGAAGAGGAGGTTATACTGAGTTACCATACGATAGGCAAGGCTCAGCATCCTATCTATACCCCATGATAAGGCAGAACATATCTGAATACTCCATCATATGTCTTTTTTCTGGCCTTAACTTACTATAGGCCAACTCTACCCTTGAATTGTGGATATAACTGTTAATTCAGTTATGTGGGGGGTCGGGGTACAAATCCAACTCGACTTCAGCATATTGACTGCGTTCAATATGTCCACTTAGTGTATCGATCCCTCCCAAAGTCTCAATGGCAATGCGGCACAGAGTGTAAGAAGGGTTTCAAATGGTGGATTGCCAAATTCCAGAAGTGGTTATAACACTTTCAGAGCCCAACTCCATGAAATGAACGAGAATGCTGTTGATGGGCTGAAAAGGGCGTTATTGGCTTGCTGTGTTTTACAAACTACAGCTGTTGTAGTTCTTGACGAGCATCTAGTTAAATATATGCCTTGCTACTGACACATTCCTCCGTTACAACCTACTCCTTCCCATTAACAGGCTCTGTTTGGGTCAAACACTCAGAAACTTGACTCTACAAGCTCGTAATGGGTTAATTATCTCTTCAGGTATATCCGGAATTTGTTCCGATGAACAAAGTCCGTTTTATATAGTTATGTCAAGGCCACCCTGGCGCAGTAAACACCTCCGGAGGTCTGCATTTTGCAGCTACCGGGACCATAAAATCCCACTCCTCTTCTTAACGACTACATACGACCACAGGAAGTGGAAAACAGAGCTTCCCGTCCGCTCAGCTGTACTTAAGCCACTTGCCGGTCGGTTAGTAGTTGGGTGGGTGACCACCAGCGAATCCCGACTGTCGTATGTTTTTGTATTTTTTGCCTCTTTGCCAAAGAGGTTAGTTCTGAGTAATGAATGGTAAGGCTTTTTTTTTTCTTATAGCTGACGGTCTTGTGCTTTAAAGTATCCTGGTATTCCAAGGGCATATGGAGGAGTCTGCAAGAATGCTTGGCGGTTGAACGTATTATTCTCAGTATTACGTTTTCTAGTAACCTAAGAACATGCAAATAGAAGTCGGGCAGGAAATTAAGAGTGGCCCATACATATATCAAGAGATCTGAAATATATCATTCTGCTAGTAGATGTATTTACTTCCCAAAATACAGAGATAGCGTGAATGCTACTATCAATGAAGATCGAGCAAAACAAACCCTTGTGCGCGCTCTGGATCATGTACTTTTTTAGCCCGAACATTTGAGCTGTCTGGCAAGAATCAAATTTGCGGCTGTTGTTAATTCATGGAGCTTCAACGCAACAAGCCGCCTTTATATAGAGGCAGTGATACCCAGCGAGGTGGTCTTCTTTTTCTTTTTCTCCTTCTTCTTCTTCTACCAAATTTATCTCTACGCATAACCCCGAGCCAAAAGTGACTACGCTCTTAAGAATTTTTCTTACTCAGCGTTATATTTCGCACATATCTTTACATATATTCTTATATTTCTTCTCTGGCTAACTCTTCGGATTGTCCTTATAAGTTGTAGCTGTTGAACCAAGCTGAGAGCTCCGCCATTTTTTGTATAAAAAAAAGAAAAATAAAAACAGTTGTAGAAAATATGTCCATATATTGCTTTTACCAAGTAAAAACGAGTGTATATACAAAAGTAGAAATATATTTATGATAAAACGGCCTAAAGATCCTGCAGTCACACTGAACTGATTAACTGAACTGATTCACTGAAGGTAAAGAAAGAAATTTTATCGTCCCGAATAGTTATTGAAGTTCATCGCGAAGATACGATCAATCGACTGTTTAGCAGCCAACGTAGACAGCTATCGAATAAAGTTAGCTCGGAATATCGAGTTATAGCAAAATGTGTAACATACCGTTGGCAAATAGAGCATAAGTATCAGCATTCTGGATGGCCTTGGACGCTGGGAGAGCAGAGGCGCGCTGATAGCCATAGCCAAGATCTTTGGTGTAAGGAGAGACGACAGCTGGGTTATGGGTAAACTCATGGAGTGTAGTGGTAGCCTGATCCTGAGCATGGCAAGAATTGGCAAGTGCTGGGAGATCGGAATAGTAGATTGGGCAGTTGATAACGATGTTCTGAGATGGAAGAGTGTATGCGAGGACGCCGTGCTTGCAGCCACCCATGCTATCGTTGCAGTAATAAGTGGTACCACCGGACGTCTGAGAGCTAGATTCGCGGGCAACTGACTCAAAACGGGAGACGATTGTCTGAACGGTACGGCTATCAGTGGCCTTGAAGTATTCCTGGACCTTTTGCATATCCATCTGAGCAGCGCTAGCGGCGGCTTGTGAAAGACGAGCAGAATTAGCGAGAGCGGTTTCCAAGACGTTAAGTTGTTCTCCTTGGCAACTAGAAGTATCAATGTTGGTGCGTTTGTCAATAGACCCGGATGGTTTGATCATTCCCATGGCCTGCTCAATAGCAGCAGCCTTCTTTCCATCAACTTCCATAGTGACCTCGTTAGATTCATACACAGTATGTCCAGTAATGGTAGTGCCATTCTCCTCAGCGGTAGGGACAGTGCCATGGGCTACAACGGTGATCTTCCCACCACGGCTCAAGTCATGGGTGGTAGCGAGATCGAACGAATGCTCGATGCTGGCTTTGGGGCCGAGGCTAATGAAGGATTCAGGAGCAAGATCAGAGGTCTTATAGCGGGGGAGCATTCCAGTGAATGGGACCTCAGCGCCTATTACCATGTCAGAATAATGCCGCACAACAAGGAGGCGATTCTAAAAACCATGGCTGACTTACCGTTTTGGTAAACCATAACCTTACGGGTTGGGTTCTCATCCATGATAGTGTTATGTCGCAACAAGTTCAAGGCACGATCACCCTGATTGGTAATGACAGCCTTGATCATGGAGTTGCCAGAGGCGGATAGTTGAATATCGATCATGGAATGGTTCATGGGAACGCTTGGGATGGTAGCGGCAAGGGCCATGGGGGCACCGATTGCGGCGAGAAAGGTAATGAGTTGCATCTTAAGTTGAAAAGACTGAAGATTGATGAGGAACAGAAAGAAATAAAGGGAGCGTGGGAATTTGTGGAAATGAGAGAATGAATGTGAAAGTGAAGGAATGGAAAGGCTGGCTGTTTAGGCTGTCTAAAAGAGCTTCAAGATGGTGGTTTGCGCCTGGTTTATATACTTTCTCGAGCAGCACAAAATGCCGGCATTCGGTTGTAGTCTGGCGAGTACGTACCTGATAGAGCCAGGTACATTTAGACTAACGCTTGTATCAGGGCCAGTAATGGGCCCTGTAATAATATCATATTTGAAGTGCTATATGGCACGTAATTGAAATGGAGTAATATGGCTTCTAGGGTATATTCGCCTCTCAACGGTTCCATAAAGATGTATGGTTGATGATCCACATTTCTACAACTTCGCCGGGAGGTTATTAAAGTTCACGAGAAAAAGGCTTACCTATGATAAGCAAACGCCGCGAGGGAATGTCAGTTCTCCATATTTAGCCTCGAAGCCACGAGGGATGGTCTCGTTCTGGAATGAACTGCCACAGACGGGACTGGGGGTATTTAGGAGGGCCGGCATTAAACGCATAGGTCCGATGCTTCCACGAACTTATGATAGCAACTAGCACATAACAGGAACTACCCCGTACAGATAAATATTCCTTGTAGGTGCAACCCATAATGTCGAGCAAGTTTCTCAAGTGGATGAACGGTCGTAGCAGCGCAACAGCAAAATAATGGAGCCGCAGGTGATGATCCCCTCGACTCATTGCAACTCATTCCAGTCAGCTGCCAGTGAGAGAGCACGACGACCTGAACTGGAGCAAAAATATACCGTCGGAGAATAGTAAACCGGCCCCTTAAGAGCCCCCTTTTTCCTCCTAAACCCACCTGGACTCGAGACGCCGGCGTCTCTCCTCCTTTGTCCGGGTTCCAAGGATGGGGTTGCATTGCATGATAAGTAGTAGCACGTTTTCATATCTAGAACTTAACTAGCAGCGGTAGTTAACTCTCCATAGCGTAAGTTAGCATCATCCTGCAACGAGTTAGTTGGGCTCTCCGCATCACCGAAGTCATATATATGTGCGTAGATATATAGGGTTGGGGTTAAGCCACGTTAGCGGAATAACTAACTCAAATATCGGTACTATAAAAGGAGTAGGCTAACCATACTTAGCCCGGATACTTGCTTTGATAAATCCCACGCCCTTAATGACAAGAGGTAGGGAATAGATGAAATCGCGGGGAATTGCAATGCATGCCATCTCCCGCGACTATTTTCCGTCGAATTTCAAGTGTTTGCTATCTATGCTAGCCAATTCACAGATAATATAGACTGTAATATCTGATCGATTCCAGGAGTGTTCATTTAGAACGTAGAAAGCACGCAGGCACAAGTATACATTTTTTTATTCAACCTTGCCCTAGTATTGTAGGACACTTGGTTAATTCGACGTAACTCTGCATAGGTGCCGGCACGACACCCGAGGCCAAGTTTGGGGCTAGCAAATGACAATGCATGCATTGTACTCCGTATTTCTACCCCGTCTTCGTCATAGTGTCGCGAGGTGTAAGTATGTAGGTTCACCGTTTATTCTAAGACACGGGAGAGCAGCGTCGGAATGTTTCTTCCGCTTTCAAAGGTTTGATATATGTTCCGTAGTTAGTGCAAGCATGAACTAGCTCAAACACTCTGTTAAGACGGGTGAAACATGTATAAACATGTTATATTTTGGCTGGAGCGTAGCAAGTCATAGGCAGGGATATATCCTATGTGTGCTGGCATGCGAAGATGCATAAACTGATCAAAGAACCTAATTAGGTAGGAGAATGGAAGTGTGGACGGAGTATTTCCGAGTGGTGCTGCAAGTCTGTAGGTAGCCGGTGCGTCGGTTCTACTTTCTGCAGACAACTGGTACCCGCTGACACTGCCCGGGGTAGCTAAATGAAACACATATACCTCCACCCTGGGTCCATCGCTGCCTATGTTGAGTAGGAAGGTAGCACTCGGTAAAGGAGCCAGAACACAGGATACCCCAACCACGCGTGAGGTCCAACCAATGTGCTTTCTTGAGGCCGCGGTATCACTCCACCTTCACAGCGTGCTATATATACACTCGGTATTCAAGGAACAGAGAGTTAAGCGTTCCATCACGGCTATCCCGAAGGCCCACTTGCTGATATACGTATGGTTTGAAGAATGTGGGGAGCAGGGATGAAATTGCTTGCGTGGCCTCTGGAGGCCGTTGGGCTGAGCTGCAGCGCGTGTCATATCTATACTCCCATAGTATCGTAATAAAACTCGAGGGTTAAGGAAGTCTTTATTCGAGTAGGACTGTTGATTGCAGGCGAAATTCCGACGAAACGCGAGGAATTGACAGTTTTAAGGGTGAAGGTGAACGAGATGTTACGAAGAGCGAACCCCGTATGAAGAACTAATCCCCTCCTTTTCCTCTGCTCCCGTCCCTTCTCTCGCTGAGTTGCCGCCGGTGGTGGCTAGTTAAGCGGCTGAAATGCACGAAGAAAAATTTCAGGCAAAAAGGCAAGTTGGGCAGATACAGGGTACGAAGCTCAGAGCTGAGATCACACAACTGGAAATCTCTTCCCAAACGTGGTATTCCGTAAGGCTCGCGAATGCCCCCTATTCTCTACCTCCGTGATAATGCCGGTCTCTTCGATGATACTGGGAGAAACGCCAGAGGCATGACTAAATGCGAGAATAGATGCATAGCTCTTTCACGAAAGAAAGCTGCCAGAGGCTTGTAAACATTGTCAAATGGTTGTCCAACAGGCATGTCTCGATGTTCGACATGAACATGTACAAACCGATTCCCCTTACAAGGGAGCACTCGAATTACCAAACTTGGCCTCCCAGTCCTTCGCGAATGTTCAGGTAAGATACGCAGAGACGACAGTAGATCAACGGCAGCGGTCACGCATCCAGTACATTCGAGAAAGGGGACCATCCGGCAATCAATACTCTGAGACAGCGCTCTCTGGAACATCATGGGATTCAGGAGTGGTCGCTTAGGAGAGGTCTGCCTGGCGATAGTTGTAATTCCCAGTCTCATTCATGGTCATTCGACCCTAATAAGCCGCGTAAAGGTCAAAGAGCGAAACGAAGCGGCAGAATAGTCGGAAGTCCGGAAATCTGTGCATCATCATGGAGGCCATCGAGTCACTGGCCGAACTATATGTACTCAGACCGCCAGACCGGAAAGACTTGAAACTCCATACCTCGGATGCAAGTCTGGGGAAGAGATTGCGAGGACCAACAGCATCAGGCATCAGATTCATGCCAGGCGGTCCACGGATGGCAAAAAGCACGCGGCGCGTTTCATGATTCGAACGGGGCTCCTCGGATAATTGCGGGAAATATCAGAGGACAGAATAGTGGCAAAGGAGCACTAAATTCCTATGGGTATCACGAACTGAGAGAGGAGGAGGAACCCAAGTACGAGATTGTAAAACAGCGCTTGGTATATGTCTTTATATTCGGCCCTTCATGCGCCAAGCTTGGGCTAGTCTCGTGATCGATATCGGCAATTAATTTAACCGATTCCGAAGAATCACATGACCATGCTATACATCACGTGGAAAGGGGGCTTGAAATTTCCCCTTTTGTAAGCTTTTGAAGCTTTTGCACCTTCACCTCCTGGTCACTATATTTACCATCTTGAAGAGGATAGCTGCGAGGTGTCTGAACAAGCTACGGAGTATGAGGTTCTTTGTTGAAAGGCTACTCAGTGACCCCTTTCCAGACATTCGGTTGAGATCGTTTTTCGGCTTCTACAACGGAAGTAAGACCGAGGAATCGCCTTCCAGATGCACGACATACCCACAGAGATCCTCCTGAAGATCATCGATGCAAGCCTTTTTGACACCATCTACCTGACGCGTGTGAGCCGCAGGGCGAGGCGCAATTATTAGTGACGGAGATACAGCAGAGTTTGTGGCTGTCTCCGAGGATTTACTCGTTTCTTCTTCTTCTTCGCCGCCGTTGCCGACTTTTCCAGAATGACGATTCTCCAATGCGAGTAACAGACGACGAAGAAGAAGCAACCACTAAGTTGATCAAACATCGTGTCCATGCCCCACATATATTATGCAGAATATTACCATATCTATCCACGGAGTTGTTATCTCAGGTAAGATCAGAGATGCTGCATTTTCTGAGAGAACTAAATAATAGATTTGTACCTGAAAGAGGTTGCCGAGCAAATGAAGCTAGATATATATTTCTATTTATAACCAAGTAGCGAAAAGAAAGCTCGTGCCAGGGGATGTCAACTCCCTCTGTCACTGGGAATATCGTGGCTGTCCGTCAGGGATAATAATCTAGCGGACTTTCTTCACTCTGTCGATATCGAGGGCTGCGTCCGCAGACACGAAGATCCTCAAGGACAATGGCTACCAGTTTCACACTACGAGATCGCCAATCCCGACACGATGATAATCGGAAAGCTGAAGCTGCTCATGCAGCTGTGGAGGAACGTCTCAGTGCAAGGCTAGACGGTCTCTCAATCGCAACCATGCGTCAATCCTGACAAATTCGAGGCTCTTCCAGGGCAGATAGAAGGCTACATTGAATAATGTTGGATCACAGACGGAATTCCCCCGTCCCTGCCAAGGCCCGATCCACATCGCTTACAACAATCTTGCTTCCACACGGAAACCGGAATTTTTCGTGGGTATAATGGTCGAAGTTATGGCTGGCATAACCAATTTATGCAAGCACTTGCCATTGTCATAGCTTGATAACCTTGACAAGCGCGAGAACCATAGTAGCCTCGTCTTAAGACTGGCATTCCTCTTTGTGTAGGTCCGTTTCCAGGAATCTGCAACCTCCGCCCACAGTTAAACTTAGGTACAGGGCTCCGTTGTCCATCTTGCCATGCTTTACGGAGTACGGAGCACCATGATGGTGTCTAACCGACAAGCTTTCCATGAAGCTGGATCAAAAGAGGAAAGTAAGAACGACAAAACTCCAGCGCCGGGGCCGGATTATCTATCGTCTAATGCAACGATTTGCCCGGCGACGTTTCATCAGGTTGTCACTCGTTGAGTCGCCAGCAATGTTGAGATGCCGCCACCCCGTTCCGGGAGGTGTGTCTCTCACCAAGGCCCCTGCCCGGCATCCTGCCCGCGATCAAATGTCCCTGGCCACCCAACTAAAAATATGGGATCTTGTTTGAAGTTTTGGCTGGGTGGCCAGGGACCTGGATGGCGGCGGGACCTAGTCAGGTACACTATCTGTGGGTAAAAGTTCTTCCATCAACTACCCCTGCCATGATGTCAAGGGCCCATAGTAGCTCGGTTTATGAAACGTCGCGCACTAAACTCTACTCTCAACTCTTGGAATAGTCACGATTCTCACACCAAGACAGCTCAAAACACGAATACCCCATACCGTGGCATGCCTCGGGTAGAGTAATTTGGTGGCAACCTTGCTGTATTCTCGAGTTACCCTGGCCCTGACTCGCGATGTCGCATTGTGGCCCAGGAACCGATTTTTTCTCCCATCAGATCGACCAGGAGGATCGTCGGTGGCCTGCCCTTCTGTTCGTCCGGCCGAGATCTTCCATCTGGATCGCAAAGATTGAGCCCATTCAATCATCCACACCCCAAGAGACTGGTCTATAGAACACAATTAGGTTCTATTTCCGGTGATGTGATGCTTATACCCCTATCATCACCTGTAAGGCCAGTTGCATAGGCTGCGGAAGGCTAGATGGCTTGGTACCGAGTACGAGAGGCACTCGCCCAAGGTGTGATCTACCTATCCACGATTGCTAAAAATCCTGTGTGGTGGCCATCTAATGGGTGCCGGCCAAGCAGCTGGAGAGGTGCTCCGTACACTTACCAAAAATGCTCATTTCCGAGATTTCGACCAGCATTCCCCTGGCGTTTGTACGAAAGTGGATGGTTTCGAGCTTAGCCGATCGATCCAGACAAACACAGAGGTCTCTCTATCTCTGACATTCTCAGTATTCAAGCCTCGCCATGCATTCAAGGGCAAGGTCCAGGGCCAGTCTGAGATATAAAGCTCCCTGACTCTCCACCTCCCATCCATGGATGCTTTCTCTATCCAAAATGCATTAATACCACAATAGACCGCCCTCTCGCCGTCTATATACATTCGTTTATATACATATATTCATTACGCTCTTTATAGCATTGCCATTTGCCTGTGTATGCCACACGCTCTTTACAGCATTTACATTCGTTTCGATATACAGCACACTCTTTACAACTTTCAGTTACTGTACATATTTGCATCGGCATCATGTTGAGCCGACTCTACATACTCGTTATCGCTGCTGTGCTTGCTTGCTGCATTGCAGCCGGCCCATTGCACCAGGGACAGACACGAGCAATTGGAAAACCTCGATACCCCTGGTGGCCTTTTCCAGGCAATAGCCATTGGCCCCCCCGTCCGCATCGCCCAATTCCGCATTTCCCAATTCCGCATTTCCCAATTCCGCATTATCCAGTGCCAACATCGATGGAGCCTGTTCCTGTTCCTTCATCCACGGATCAGCCAACCCCTACTGAGCCAGTCCCAACTTCAACTATCCCCACACCCACCGCTTCTCCGACAGTGGTCCCAACCGGCATGCCGACCATGCCACCCACGACACCTGGCAACTCCTCAATTCCTTATGGCCAAGTACTCTCGAACTGCACTGTTCCTGGCACCATAGCTATCAGCTTTGACGACGGTCCGTTCGACTATACCAACGAGCTTTTGGATATCCTCGAGAAGAATGGCGCTAAGGGGACATTCTTCGTCAACGCGATGAACTTTGGCAGCATTCAGGACTACGCTGCCGTGATGCTCCGTGCTTTCAATGGGGGCCATCAGCTTGGATCACACACGTGAGTATTTACTCAAAGGCTTTGCGTTTTGTAGCTAAAGGACTAACAAATTCCCAGGTATTCTCATGCGGATCTATCCATGCTCAACCGTACCGGAATCATCACCGAAATGACAAAACTCGAAAACGTCCTCTCCCCCCTTATCAATGGCTATAAACCAACCTACATGCGTGCACCCTACTTCGCGTACAGCGACGTTGTCTTGAAGACCATGGCCGAACTCCAATATCACATGCTCGACGCGAACGTCGACACCAAGGACTATGAGAACGCCACACCTCAAGGCGTACCAATCAGCTTTAAAAACTTCCAGACTGGATTGGATGCCGGTGGATCAATTGTATTGTGCCATGATGTCCATCAGACGACGGTTCAGATTCTGATGCAGCAACTGTTGGATGAGGTGAAGAAGAGAGGCTTGAAGGGTATGTTATCCAATAATTCCCATTTTAGGTTTATTATTACTTGTTGAATACCTGGCTAACCTCTGGTCATATAGCGGTTACCATTGGAGAGTGCTTGGGAGACCCACAAGAAAACTGGTACCGGAAGTAAACAAACTTCTCCCTAAGCAAGATTGCTCAGAGATGAGAGCAATCACAAGGGGTGATGTCCGAGGAGGCTGTGCCTCATCGCAGCAAAAAGCAGACAGAATAGACTCTAACACTTGTGTTGGCCTCTACTAATGTCTTGTGTTCTTGAAAATAATCTTTTCACAACCAAGCTCCCGGAATTATGACCGGAATCATAATGGGCTGTTGTTTGGGAAGCAGATGGTAATGACGTTGGCTGCGGATCGAGATGTGTGTCAACAGGAACGGGATAATGGGGAAATTTGATATTTAATTGGTATGGTGCATGTTTCCTACAGCTTGATAGGAAATAGCCATCTTTCGTTCGCTCCTCCATTGTTTTATCCTACGGCTACGCTTTCTGCGTATATAATTATGTTTCATCCTCTGCCTACACTTTCTGTGTATATAATTGGCATAACTTTTGGCTTTTGTTCTTCTGCCCTCCTCTCTCGGTCAGATACTGGGATATCCAGCCGTCTGCATCGGTGTCCAACGCCTTTTTAATCTTTTCTCCAAATGTATTACATTCCCCTTAGCTCGTAAGCCCTTCACTGTACGGAGTAGTGTGACAGCTAATCCTTCGTGTAGTGTAAGGGGCAAGGTGCTGTGAAACCAAAATCTAGCCAATGCTGGTATAGTCCCGCTAGGCAGGAATGGAGTGGGAAGATCCAATCAGCCGATATCTCCCCACAACGAGTATATCCTTCCTTCAGAGATGGTGGACCCACCGATGAAGTACGGAGTATATATATGGACATTTTGCCCAGACCTGCAAATTTCATAGGTCTTAGCGAGGTAGTTCTGCTCGTGACAACTATCATAGCAAACTTTTATTCTTTAGCATCCATCGGTTGGAGCCCGGATAGTGACTGGGAATGTATTAATCCACAGGAGTATGCACCTAGTAGCTCAAAAAGATGTAGGTCACCGTGCCTGCATGAACTTCAAGGAAACAATAATTGAATGTGAACTAGTAATGCCAGGGATTGCTACAGCCCCTAGTTCTGTCACGAAGGTACTCCCCACGGGTAGATCCGCTTTTACTTATAGAGGTGTGGAAGTTATGACCAGGGTCGGATGTTTCAAAACTGAATTTGCATGGTGGCTTCAAGCACTGACTTTTGGGAGGGCGGGCTGCCATGGGTTAGAGGTTTGCACATTGAGAGCAGGGCCTTCGAAAGGGATCCCCTGTCCAAGCTGCGATTGGCAGAGGTGTCTACAAAAGCGTGGAAACCAATCCCTAGATAAGGGTTAAGACAAGTGGTTAAAAGCACCAGACACTATAGAAACTTACAGGGTCAAGTATCATATCTTGGGGCTTTATGCCCATTGTTGGGCCGACCATCCAAGCATGCACTATCGATCGCAGGCCAAACGCAAATAAACTGAACAGATCAACATCTTTGTCGAGTACTACACACGGTGATTATGAAATGGGATGGCAAAAATATAGATTCTTATTTGCTGGAAATTTAAGAGATAACAGCTGTTTCTCCATAAGAACACGGTTTCCCACGATTCTCGGCAGCCAGATCGGGGTAGGTTCCACCACGGGTAGTACGGACTAGTTTTGGGTCAGAAAAAAAGCCAATGGCCGAATTACCTTTGAAAACGGCTTGGATGCCATCTTAGAGCCTGTGCTAGGATATCGAGGGTCAGGATGAATAGGAGCCATGAATCCGAGCCAGCATATATTCAACCAAAGGAATAAAAGGCCATGTTCCAATGGCCCCCGATGTATACTAGGATAGTTCTTGATATCTCCAACTCTTTTAAATCTCATTATGGGGTCTGTACAAAGAGCAATGTATCCCGATGTTGTTTGTTGGTTGTTATTACTCCGTACCTTCTCCTCATAAAGAGTACCTGCCAAGACATCGCTAACCTGAAGTTATTTAGACGCCGCTTATATATCACGTGATAATATATTGGCGCGGCGCTAAGACCATACCTCTAATTGCTTCTCATACGACGTTTCTCGACGCGAATCTCGGGATCATTCAGAAAAACCACAATGGAGCGGTTAATATCACTATGGGCCCAGCCGGCCACGGGTTTACGGATCTCAACCGCAATTAGGACATTCAGCAACACAAGATGCCGAATACCGACCCGAGGGTTTGCAAGCCAAACTCCGCTGAGACAGCAATCAGCTTCAAATGCGAAGCGCAGCTTAAGATGGGATAACAAAAATACGTCGACAATGTGAGTTCACAGCTGCGCCTATTCAAAGGCCGCGTTGTTAATGGTCTACACTTTCTTAGGTACTATACGATCAGCATTATCATCGGAACTGTCGCGGTTTCATATGGCTCCGTGCCAATGTACAAAATGGTTTGATAGCCTTCGCTTGCTTTGTTGTAGCCGTTCGTTTTGAGTTGAAGCTTACAAGGCTCAAATTTGCAGATATGTCAACAAACTGGCTGGAACGGCCAGCCCGTTTCAACACATCTCACAAACACTGATACTTCCTCCCGCCTCATACCGCTCACAGATTCCCGCCGTCTTCGCATAACGTTCAATGCTTCCGTGTCCGATGTGTTGCCTTGGAAATTTACTCCACAACAGCGTGAAGTGCGCGTCCTTCCCGGAGAAACCGCATTGGCATTTTATACTGCATCGAACAAAGGTGACAAGGACATAATTGGTGTTGCAACATATAGTGTGACTCCAGCTCAGGTTTCACCTTATTTCAGCAAGATTCAGTGTTTTTGTTTTGAAGAACAGAGACTGAATGCTGGAGAGACGGTGGATATGCCTGTATTCTTCTTTATTGACCCGGATTTCGCCAAAGATCCTGCCATGAGGGGAATTGATACGATTACGCTATCATATACCTTTTTCAGTACGTTCCTTTCACTTATACTTGGCTCCTTCGGCCCATTGTGGAATTGTCTACTAATAAATACCCCCGTTCACAGAAGCTCGATATGATAAAGACGGTGTTTTACGGGCAATGCCTTAGTTCCATACTCCTCGTTATAACTTACGCGACGTTTAACTCCAAAAATTTATACCGCAAGGCCACGACTAAAATTGCCTCTAGGATATGAAGATACTCCGCGATCCAAAACAACCTGCACCGTTATTTTGCATTTTTGGCGTTTGGATACAGGGTCTCCCCTCATGGTGTAAAAAAATCCCAGAATTGGGTGTGTATATTTAGATATTAGATATATTTATAGGTACAGTGACATTAGCTATTCTTAGCCTCAACTGGTGCATCTTGCATTATGAAGCAACAGGCAGCTTGATAGCCCCGGCCATAATCATATATAGATGTTGAAACCAGAACTATCCATCGAACAAAAGTAATACTCTACGGTAAGGAAGATAGGCATATCTGCTGCCACCATTGAGCATAACAGCTACCCATTCCTCCACCCCACATCCCCCCAGAATATTTAAGTATCCCGAAGGCTCGATCTGGCCAAACCGCACTCCGTACTACTGGAGGTTATATTTCGGACTCGTTAACATTATATTAAAGATTGTCGTTGATGGAGGACGGCTGACTCAGCCGCAAACCGGCTGCTAAATAGAATCGCGTCCCTGACGCGCCTGGAGCTTGCCCTCACCATCAAAAACACCACAGCTCAAAAAAATAGCCCCCCCAATTGATCATTCAACAGATACAATGGCACTCCTTGTTGACAGATTACGACCGAAGACCCTCGATGCGCTTACGTATCATCATGATCTTTCAGCTCGCCTTAAAGCTCTGGTATGGCCCTGTTCGGACTTCCTTATGTTCGCAAGGCTAACATTGAGACACCTTCTAGGCACAAAGCGGCGATTTCCCTCATCTTCTTGTCTATGGACCATCCGGTGCAGGCAAGAAAACCAGAATTATTGCTACTTTGAAGGAGCTATATGGACCCGGTGTTGAGAAAATTAAGATTGATGCCCGCGTCTTTCAGACAAGCAGTAACCGGAAGCTAGAATTCAACATTGTTTCTTCTATATATCACCTTGAACTCACACCGTCGGATGTGGGCAACTACGATCGGGTTGTGGTCCAGGAACTTTTAAAAGAAATTGCACAGACACAGCAGGTAGATCAATCCGCTAAACAGCGATTCAAGGTTGTTGTTATCAATGAAGCAGACCATCTTTCCAGAGATGCGCAGGCGGCACTCAGGAGAACGATGGAGAAATACAGTCCCAACATGCGATTAATATTACTTGCCAACACTACCGCCAACATTATTGCCCCGATCCGATCGAGAACGCTGCTGGTCCGAGTTGCTGCGCCAACGGAGGATGACATTTGCCAGGCTCTAAAGCTTGCTGGAAAGAAAGAGGGTTGGAATGATTGTCCAGCGCTCAATAAACGGTTAGCCAAGGAGAGTGGGAGGAATTTACGCCGGGCCCTTCTCATGTTTGAGGCAGTTCATGCGCAAAAGTGAGCTCGTTCTTCTTTACTACGACTACCACTCAGAAAATGGCTTGATGCAATGCTGACCGTTACTTTAGTGAGAAAGTAGCGGACGATACGCCAATCCCTCCACCAGACTGGGAGGCGCTGATCTCTGTGGTAGCCGAAGAAATCATGGCAGAGCGGTCTCCTGCTAGGATACTTCAAGTGAGAGCCCGACTATATGACCTACTAACCCATTGTATACCGCCCACAACTATTCTAAAGGTAATATGTGAAACGCTGAAACGTAGAAACCTTCTCTTGGAGATATGGATCAGTCACTAAACATTGTTGCAACAGACCCTCACATTCAAACTAATACCGAAAATTGATGATGCTCTGAAGCCTGAAGTCATTAAATGGTCAGCCTTCTACGAACATAGGATAAAGCTTGGAAGTGTACGTGTGCAATTTGTCAATTCCTTTTTTTTTTTTAACAAATCGAGGACCGCACTAACATACAGTCGCCGCTTAGAAAGTTATTTTCCACCTTGAAGCCTTTGTCGCGAAGTTTATGAGGATTCTTGAAAGGTATGTCTCGCTGGTGATAATTCAGTCCCTACAATTTTTATGATACTAATTCTAGATAGTTATTTGATGGGGCTCGATTTTTGAGAGGAAGGTTGAACGAACAGCATTGTTAACTATTAGCATTGGGGCCACTGTTGCTAGATTATTTAGTCTGCACCTTCTCCATCATATCACGACAAGGGAGATTTAGATATACAATATATTTTAACATTTTGACTGTTATTACTTTCAATCCTCTGCCTGTTATCGAGCCGAACTTCAGCCATATATTATACCAAAAATTGAAGAGGATAAAAAGCTCTATATTTGACATAAGTTTAAATTACAACTAATGTACATCCAACGCCGTAATTCCCAGAATATCAATGCCTCGCCTTAGGAAGGGGGTGCCGGTGTTGTTGATACAGCCTCGGGTTTCGAGTTGAGAGGAACTGCCCTTCGCGGCCTTTTGAGTGATTCCAGAGTAACACCGTCTTTCAGTTTGGTAATACCAACAACGGGCGGGTCGCCTTTCTTTACGAATTCATACACTCCTAAACGTTACTGTTAGTATTATGTTATAGGTAGCAAACCCACCCAATATTCCAACACATTGACTTACCAGGCATCTTGTGAGCGGCCAACCTAAACGCGTCTCTGGCAACCTTTTCGTGTACATCTCCCTTCAGTTCGAAAATGACTCGACTGACTCCGACCCTCGCTGCCCAATAATCAAATTTACCCTTTCCTTTTCCCATTCGCATTTCGTTACCACTCGTATAAACACCGATATTGGCACTGACTCGAGGGAAAATTTTATAGTTCATTCCTCTTAGTCGCTTCTGAATCGTTTCATAACCAATCTTCAGCGCTGATGCGGGCATTCTTCGGTCGTGATCAACCATTCGAAGGCCGTAATCGCCCCAAACCACCGTTGTGCCGCGAGAAGATCCACCGGTGGCCATGTGCGGTCGTCCCTTTTGCGATTTACTCTTCTCTGCCAGCTTGGGGACCAGCCAACTGGATGCTGGGGAGGTCGTGGAAAAACATCGTGCAGTGGAGGTAGTTATCGAAGATACTGAGAAAGAGTTAGCCAGAGAGTTGCAGGGGCGGGATAAGGTCAGACTAACTTCTCGATGGAATTGAGAACATCCCAGACGGGGTGAATGCCCTCGATGACGGGCCCATGGTGTATGAGAGCTAGACAATGGCGTGGAATGCTGGCTCTTCCCTGCGTATCAAGCTTTCCCTTCAAAAGTTGCATCCATCGCAGTGAATTACCTAAGCACATCCATAGATTACCTAATCTAATATTAATATAATCACGTGCTTTGGCGCGTCTTTGGGAAACGCCAACCCAAAGTGGACGTGTTTCTCACTCTTGCTGGTAAATGGGACTTTTGGAGCACGAACATTGAACACCAAAGCTGAATATCTGGGGCAGTTATCGTCTACTGTTGTGATAGACAACATGGCACCAGACATCAGAAACTTTTTTGGCCCAAAAGGAGGCCAGGGTGCAGCACCAAAGCCTGCTAAGCCAGCACCCAAGCCATCAGAGGTATACCACGCAAGCAACGGATTTAATATTGGGATTTTATTGCTAATGATGGCAAATTTTAACTGTTATAGGACAAATCAAATCCTCGAAAAAGGAGTATGTTTATTGCTACGATCTATACTTAAGAACTCTATACTAACTATCGGTTAGGAAGTAGAAAAGTCGTGGATGATAGCGACGATGACGATGACACGCCTATTAAAGCTCCCCCGAAGCCCCAGCCAAAGAAAAAACAGTGAGACCCCATAATCCAGGATATTCACAACACATGACTCGAAAAATTGACATCAACCTCCATAGAAAACCCGAAGAGCCAAAGGCTGAGCCTACCACGACATCGGAATACTTTAGCTCAAGCAAGAAGAGCCGCAAACCGAGCACATCTACTGATATTAAGCAGTCGAAGACACCCAACTTGGAAAAGACCGCCTTAGTCACACGAGAGAGCCCACGGAAAGCTGCCAAAAATGTTCCTTCAGTTGAAATCCATGAACCTCCACCAGTCGCAAAAGAAGAAGTAAAGAAGCCCTCTAAAGTAGAGCGGATCGTCGACGCGGAGGAACATCTGGGAGGAGACGATATTTTTGCCTCCGAATTTCAGACATCCGGAAAGGCCGATGATGACTATGAGGAAGATGAAGGGTCGGATTTCGATGATATGGTTGTGAAGCCTCCAACTGCGGTAGATACATCAAAGACGGAGAAGTCAAGTCCAGCACTTCAACCTAACCGAAAAGTGCAGAAGAGAAAGTCAGCTGCCCTGAGCGAAGACGAGGGGGCGAGTGAGGACGATGGTGAAAAGAAGAAGAAAACTCCCCGTGCGCGGGCCTCGAAAACAGCATCCAAGTCTACCCCAAAGAAACCAAGGGCAAACAAGGTGGATCAACCGGAAAGCAAAGAAATACAGGACATACTTAATAGTATTCCTGAAGTTAAAGCACCTTCACCACCAACAGAGACGAAGAAATTTAATTTCGCCGCAGCTGCTCAGCGAGCTCAATCCAATGGTGCCATTGATAATGCAGATTTACCCGTTGGAGAGCCAAACTGTCTCGCCGGCCTTTCATTTGTCTTCACAGGCATTCTCCAGACCCTTGGTCGAGAGCAAGGGCAGACTTTGGTGAAAAAATATGGAGGCAAAAGTATGACTGCTCCCAGCTCGAAAACGAGCTATGTCGTGCTAGGTAGCGATGCTGGTCCGAAGAAGCTTGAGACCATCCAAAAGTACAAACTCAAGACAATCAATGAGGAGGGTCTATTCGAGTTGATTAGGAAACTTCCTGCAAACGGGGGGGATGGAAAGGCAGCTATTCAGTATGCCGAAAAGAAAAAGGCCGAGGAGCAAAAAATCAAAGAAATGGCGGCCGAGATAGATCGTGAGGAAAAGAAACGTACGGTATCGAAGGCTCCAGCCCCCAGCGTTTTAAGTCAGAGCTCTAAGTCTAAGAGCATTGGGGATAAAAATGAAGCTGTTGACGATCGACTCTGGACCACTAAATACGCTCCTACTTCCCTTAATATGATCTGTGGAAACAAAGGCACAGTGGAAAAACTTCAACATTGGCTCCGTACCTGGCATTCGAACGCTAGAGCTGGTTTCAAAAAGCCTGGTAAAGACGGATCTGGGACTTATCGTACCGTTATGATACACGGCCCTCCAGGCATTGGGAAGACGACAGCTGCTCATCTAGTTGCGAAGCTTGAGAACTTTGATATTGTCGAGACAAACGCCAGCGACACTCGAAGCAAAAAACTACTTGAAACATCATTACGCGGAGTCCTTGATACTACATCTCTACAAGGATACTTTTCGGGCGAGGGGAAGAAAGTAGAACCTGGCAAGAAGAATTTAGTTATGATTATGGATGAAGTTGACGGAATGTCTGCCGGCGATCGAGGTGGTGTTGGTGCTGTGGCTGCTATTGCAAAGAAAACAAGGATTCCAATAATCCTCATTTGCAATGAACGAAGACTACCCAAAATGAAGCCTTTCAACCACGTCACATTCGAGTTGCCATTCAGACGACCAACGGCAGAGCAAATTCGTGCACGATTGTTTACCATATGTTACCGAGAAGGCATAAAGATACCGCCGCAGGTACTTGATGGCCTAATTGAAGGAACCCACGCCGATATTCGACAAGTAATTAACATGCTATCAACGATAAAACTCAGCACCAGTAACCTCGATTATGATCAAGGCAAGGAAATGTCGAAAGCATGGGAGAAACATGTTATCCTGAAGCCCTGGGATATCGCTGGAAAGATCCTGAGTGCGCAAATGTTTGCTGCAAGCTCAAAGTCGACTCTCAACGAAAAGATTGAACTGTATTTCAACGACCATGAGTTCAGTTACCTCATGCTGCAAGAAAATTATTTAAAAACAAACCCTATGGCTGCCAGCACTTATAGTGGCAAGGAGAGGCAGTACAAATTACTGGAGCTAGCTGATAAAGCTGCAGAGAGCATCAGCGATGGCGACTTAGTGGATAGAATGATCCATGGCTCGCAACAGCAATGGAGTCTGATGCCAACGCACGCAGCGTTCAGTTTTGTGAGGCCCGCTAGTTTTATGGCTGGAAATATGATGGATAGGGTTGGTTTTACTAGTTGGTTGGGTAATAATAGTAAACAAGGTAAGAAACCATATACCCCGTACCTTCGGATATGCCTAATACTCACATTTTCTTCCTCTAGGCAAAATGGCAAGACAAGTCAAGGAAATTCAGGGGCACATGCGTCTGCGTGCCTCAGGCGACCGACATGATGTTCGCCAGCAATACCTACCCGCAATCTGGAATAAGACCGTCAGGAGAATGGAGATTGATGGCAAGGAGGCTGTCGATGAAGTCATCGACTTCATGGACAGCTACTTCTTAACCCGAGACGACTATGATTCTATCACTGAGCTCGGCCTTGGTCCTATGAATGAGAAGAATATCAACATCCACTCCCAAACAAAGGCAACCTTCACACGTCTATACAATCAACGCTCCCACCCTTTGCCGTTCATGAAAGCGTCCAGTGTTGTATCGACAAAGAAGCTACCCAAAGTAAAACCAGACTTGGAAGATGCAATTGACGAATCAGACGATGCCGAAGAAATCCTGGGTGAAGAAGAGGTCAAGGACGAAGAAAGCGACCTAGATTTAAAGAAGGACAAGTATGTGAAAGCCGCAAAAGCGAAGAAGGCTGGAGCTGGCGCGAAGAAGGCCGGCGCGGCGAAAGCGAAGCTCAAGAAGCCCAAAAAGGCTGCCAATTCAGATGATGATATTGATATATCCCAAGACGAGGCCCCGAAAAAGAGAGGCCGGAAACCAAAGGTAAAAGGTAACGCGTAAGGCAGCTCTATGATCTTTCTTTCTGGGTTTATCTTGTGAGCTTTCTACCCGACTTGGCGGCGTCTATCACCAGTGTTACACTATTCCAGTTTGTACATTCTACCATACCACTACGGAATCTTTACCTACAATTTTGTTTCCCTTTTTTTACTTGGAGCATCATGATTTGGACGCATGGACTACGACCTCTATAAGCCGGGATAAGGGGGTTTCTGACATGATTTAAATATGCAACCGAAGCATCTATTAGCGTAATTAACACATATCGCCTACACATTTAATTTTTGAGCGCATGTATAACTACTATCTTGGTATAATTGGAAGCCGGGAGAATCACTACAATTGCCAAAAAAAAAATTTCTCATCTATATGAGCAGCCCAAAATGGCAATTAGTACAGGGTATACATTCTAAACAACCACAGCCACAACACCACGGGTGACACTCAGCTTTTAGCCCAGGGAACCATGACACCAAATTCATCGGCAACACGCATGGCGGATACAATGCAACCCTCTAATAGGACCATCCCATCCCAGCACCAACTACCGACGAGCCACACGTTCCCATCCCCGTTCCGCCATTGAACAGGCTGTTTCTTCCGTGATTCGTGTTCCCCCGATTTCTCCTCCTCAGAGATGGAGCTTGTCTTATCAAAGATACGATTAACTATGTCTCTACTCTGTGGTGTGCGTAGCGTTCGTGTGAAATACGCGCGATGGACGATCTTGCCAGGCTCAATAGGTGTCAGGGGAGAGTTTGTTATTATGTATGACGAAGGATGTTGATGGATGGATTCTGTTGATTCAGGCGTGGACCGAAGATGGATCCATTGGCTTTCTGCGTTTGAAGCCGTTCCTACTTCTGCTGATGGTGATGGTGACGAGCGGATACATGGAATGGTAGAATAGTCGGTGTGGATGAATGCCTCAACGGATGTCGTGGGTATTACGGATGTTTCTGCGCGGAGAGGTTCGAAGATTGCTCCCACTGCATTTGGCGGTATAGCGAGAATTACGTGGTCAAATGTCCTCTGGCAGCTTGACATGGGCGGGATTTTCTCACCTGCCAGCTCAGACGCGGAAGACGTCGATTCCCAGCATACCATGACTGAAGTACCAGCCTGACGGACAGAGGTGACTCGTGCTCCGAGCCGGATGTTTAGACCCTTGGAGAGGGTGCGTTCGACTTCTCGAATTCCAGCGCGTACAAGATAATGCGGTGCGCCGTAGGTGCGCCGGATGTACTGCACTATGTCATTGGCTGGAAAGGAGAGCATCTCACGGTGCGAGCATGTTGACATGCTGGAAAACGAGGGTATGATGTATCGGTCTACAAAGTATGTTGGAAGATGGATGCGGCGGAAGTACTCCTCTAGTGATTCCGGGTAATCCTGATCCATAGTCGAGGGTTTCCGATGTCCTTTACCTGGGTTTATCCAGAAACAAGCGACGATGAACCATGCGAAAAAGAAGGCGAGATATATTATCTCTCCAATCCATGACCATAAGCTTAACCCTTCTGGGCGGATGGGAGGGAGCTGGTGATTATTTGAAGAATGGACGAATGACACTTTGGCCTGAGCAGCTGCTTCTTCGTGGTCTTGCGCAGATGGGTCCCCCGGGTCCGCCTTGGGCATATATGAGAAGCTGAAGAGGAACTTCTTCGGATCACATTGGATGCCGAGATAATCATACATGCGCTTCAGGTTCGGATAGAAGCCTTCATCGAAGTCGCGCATAGGCTGATTGATGTGCTGTGCGGCCCCTCCATCCTTTGATTCAATGGTCACAGACGCCGAGTCTAGAGATAATGTTTCTTGCTACAGATCGTGGCTGTTAGCTTCCCGTGCCTGTGCCTGTGTCGCCTTGAGAGAAAGACTGTGCATCCGAAACAACTGGTCACACACGAGTGATAGTCACACCATACCAGCCCGGCCCGATGCCCAACATGATTAAGCGAGAAACACCGGCTTTCGATCCAGGCCAGAAGCAGCGCAAATAAATCGAATTGGGTCATTTCGGACATATCGAGTTGCACTCAATGGAGGGAATGGTATGGCAAGAGCCGGGTATCTGGAGCGGAACGATCAGGCCATTATACATACCGATTCAAAGACTTCAATATCAAATTTCCGGCTATGGTTCTCATCGCGCTGCAGCAGGTACGCAGTCACCAGACCCGCCATACCGCTGCCGATGACCGCTATCGATGTGCGCGATGCATCACTACCGCTGCCATTGTCTGCGCGTTGATTGGGATTCGTACTTCCCGACATGTGTAACCTGCACCCTGACGAAGATGGGTCGCGAATGGGCACCTGTGTTAAATGCGATTATATAGCTGGATGTCCCGGGTATGTCCTGAGTATAGACGGGGCCGTCGAATGATATTAGGCGAAAGAACGAAATTTGCCCGGACGAGAACCGATGGCGATCGAAAAGGACAGCAGATGACGGAACGGTCGACAAGGAACGATGGACGACCACGGAGTTACTCTATATATAAATTATTTATATGCGTGGTACGTAGGTATACTCCGTGCGGGCGGGTGGTTGGTCAAAGCGAATCTCCGCTCGTCAAGGACGGTCAGGGGAGCGAAGAATTAGCATCCTTGGCGCCGTTGATTCCATAAGTAAGTTTTTCCCATAGTGTGGCTTGCTGGATGATCAGTTAACGAGTCCGTAATAGCGAAAGAGCTCGCTGCGAGGAGTGGCAAGTCGGATCTCCAGGAATGAAAAATCCGGGCATGAAATGCGAGTATCTATCATGACGCAGACAGCAGGGATATGCGTCTCGCCGTACTCTACAGAGACGGATAGATGGACGAACCCGAGACGATAGTTACGGGCGTACCTCGAACCTTGCGGCGGCCGTTCCAGGACCCAAGCTTCATCCTCAACCATCAACGGTCCCAGATCTGATAACAAGGGAGCTACGGAGTACGATATCGGATGCCATGAGCAAGGGAGCTGGCGAGATCGATCGATCGACCGAGGCACAGCGAGGTGAAGAATCCTAAAAGAAACGTTTCTACTCCGTGTCTTCAAAAGAAACGCTGCCATGCCGGTGAGAATGTTCCGTGATGTCTAAGACAAGAGACGCAGCCATGGTCGAGCTGAACTCCTGACGATGCAGGATGCCTTCTCTTCGTCTACGAAGTACATTTATTTCATTACAGAATACTTCATACATTTGTTCTCGCCAGAAGACATACGGAGCATCTACCACGTCGTCTGCCACGACGTCTCTCTCCATCTTTTATCTCATCATCTCTCCATCATCTCCTACAGAGTCATCCATCTCCATCTGCTACAGAGTCCTCAGGTCTATCGCATCGTCCATGTTTCAGTACCTGTCACAACGCGGCTGTCACGTACCGATGGTAAATAACTTACGCTCGCATCCCTTCACAGCCCAATCAGCAGGCCGAGGCGGACGAAATGGACAAGCGACGGCCAACCAGGAGTCCAGGGGCGCCCGTTTTCGCTGACACAAACGGGATGTATCTCGAATGTATCCAAGGACGCCAACGGATGTGTCCAACCGCCGTCTAGCTGTATAACCCGGCCATGTACCCCGTCTATAGCGGTATATAAAGTAGCGTCTAAGTAGTGTAGGTCGTGTAAGCATGCAGGATTGTGGTGGTGGTATGGAAAGCAGATTACAGGTGGAAAAAAAGGGGCCCGCGATCGCCCCGGCGGGCCACCAACCGCCAACCCCCTTTCTCCTGAGAACAACAATTTCACCTCGTCGTCGCTCCTATCTCCAACCTCTCTCTCTCTCTTCCTCTCTTCCCCTTGCTCGACTCCGTTTGCCCTCGCCTTCACTTCTGCACTCGCTGTCCTGCGGTGCTTCGCCTGTTTCATTCTCCGTCTCTCGTTCATTGACCACCCTTGTCTTTCGTGGCTTCATAGCTTTAACCCTTTTTTTTCTTCGGCCACCACCCAACAGGACCATCCTTGCTCTCTCTCACACGCTCACCTCGACCGTCTTGCAGTCGCAATTGGATATTGAAGCAACGTACGCCGGCCTCGAGCTTTCTCCCTTCTCGCTGTCTCTATTTTTCTCCTTCCTCGCTGCTGCTTTTGCGTTGCTGACTGCGTATCTTCTAGGTCTCACCTTCTCCGACTACCACAAAAAGCGTTCTTCGCATTCCCTCTCGCCGTCGAGATAAATACTCCTTCACGATGGGTAAGCCTCGAGCCTTTCCCCCCTGACTTTGCATTCTGATCTGGTCGACCGGTTGGAGATTCTTTTTCGATGCGCTAGAGGTGTTCCTGTGCGACGCTGGACAGTTGATTCTTGAACAAATCGGCCATCACATTTTCCCTTTCCATCACTCGTTCTCTTTCCTTTGTTCAGGCTGGATAGAACGTATCCTAGCAGAATAAAAACTTGTAAAATACAAGAAGGTCTGGAATGATCAAGATGGACGACGAGGCTGCCATCAATGCCCATATCGTGGGCACGAATGTGCAGGCCGTTACTGTTCATGAGATTTTGCTAGACGCAGATAAACCTATATCTCCCGGAGTTCTTTACGAAATTACTCCTGACTCTGAATCTGACTATGACCGTGAAACTGACAATGATTCTCCCATCGAACCAGCTACGTCTAACGGTATCCCCACCCCTACTCGACCTTCGCCTGCTCCCCCTTCTCCCCATGTCTCTCCACATGTCGAACGCAGCAACCCCATGGGCCAGGGAGCGGCTCAGACCGTTAGTTCAAAGGACCCCAAGGCCGCTGCCCAGGCTGCCAGTGACATGAAGAACGTCGTCCGCCGAAAACTGGCCGGCTACGTTGGTTTCGCGAACCTGCCTAACCAGTGGCACCGCAAGAGTGTACGAAAGGGATTCAACTTTAATGTCATGGTCGTTGGTAAGTAGACTGCATATTTCGCATATATATACAGTATTAACAATGGCGTAGGCGAATCTGGTCTTGGAAAGTCTACCCTCGTCAACACCCTTTTCAACACATCCCTATATCCACCACGGGAACGCACCGGCCCAAGCCTCGATATCATCCCCAAGACCGTCTCCGTCGAGTCCATCAGCGCAGACATCGAAGAGAACGGTGTCCGCCTGCGCCTTACCGTTGTCGATACCCCCGGATTCGGTGACTTCGTCAACAACGACGACTCCTGGCGCCCAATTGTTGAGAACATTGAGCAGAGATTCGACGCCTACCTCGATGCTGAGAACAAGGTCAACCGCATGAACATTGTTGACAACCGCGTCCATGCTTGCGTCTACTTCATCCAGCCAACTGGCCACTCCTTGAAGCCTTTGGACATCGAAGTCATGCGCCGCCTGCACACCAAGGTCAACTTGATCCCAGTCATCGCCAAGGCCGACACCCTTACCGACGAAGAGATTGCCCTCTTCAAGCAGAGAGTATGCATTATTCCTCCTTTCTTTGATTTGTTTTCTGCAAATATGCTAATTACGGCCTAGATCCTTTCGGATATCCAACACCACTCCATCCAGATCTTCGAGGGTCCCCGCTACGAGCTCGATGATGAAGAGACCATCGCAGAGAACAAGGAGATCATGTCCAAGGTTCCCTTCGCCGTTGTTGGCGCCAACTCTGAGGTCACCAACAACGAAGGCCGCAAGGTCCGTGGCCGTCGCTACCCATGGGGTGTCATCGAAGTCGACAACGAAGAGCACTGCGACTTCGTCAAGCTCCGCCAGATGCTGATCCGCACACACATGGAGGAGCTCAAGGAGCACACCAACAACACCTTGTACGAGAACTACCGTTCCGACAAGCTTACCCAGATGGGCGTCACCCAGGACCCAAGCGTGTTCAAGGAGGTCAACCCAGCTGTCAAGCAGGAGGAAGAGCGTGCCCTGCACGAGCAGAAACTCGCCAAGATGGAGTCCGAGATGAAGATGGTCTTCCAGCAGAAGGTGCAGGAGAAAGAGAGCAAGCTCAAACAGTCCGAGGACGAGCTATTCGCCAGACATCGCGAGATGAAGGAGCAGCTCGACAGGCAACGCCAGGAATTAGAGGAGAAGAAAGCCCGTCTGGAAAGCGGTCGGCCGCTGGAAGACAAGATAAAGAGAAAGGGGTTCTCTCTTCGTTAAACCTCTACCTTGTTCTCTTTCCCTTCTCTTTCTTCCTTTCTTGGCTCCTTCGCTACGTATCAGTCCAGACCCAGTGTTTTTACTATCCTCTCTCGCTCTCTCGCTCTCTCTCTCTCTTCCTTTCACCTTCCAACCGCCTACTCGACTAATGGATCTAGCGCTCTCTGAGATATTTTCACTTGCGTCCGGAACAACTACGCCAATAACCCCTTCTCCATCATAACCACCACCTTACTTCACATTCATTCAATTCCCCCTTTACTTTATTATTGCTTTTTTTTGTTATTTTCTTTTCTTGTATTTCTCAGTACCCGTACTTCTGTTTTATTTAATGAATTCAATATCCGTTACCCCGAGTCTAACACACTTACTAACCTCGCCTCGCCATTACATCACACTGCGCCTGTGCTACACAATGCAACGGTTCTGGTCTGGAAGGGGAGGAAACTTGCCAAAAGTCCAAAAAAATTGAAAATGATCCTTACGGTGGCGATTGGGAGCAGGATCAGGATCAGGAACAACTGGACGGATTGGGTATGATAGGATAGCACGGTTGAGAAGGCAGATCACGATCCCTTCGTCTCTCTCTCTTTTTCTTATATCTCATTTTTGTTTCCTCAAACAGATTAATTAATTCTTTATGTCCCTTGGTTTTAAGCCAATGTACGCCCTCCTGCCCTGCCTGCTTTTTGTTTTTGCTTTGTTACTTTATATCCCTCCAACCGAAACTACTCTCCTCCAACTTTCACTTACTTTCTTGTCATGTATTAAGCCTAAGTTGTGTATGCTGGTGAGATAAGTTAGACACCTGGTCCCTCACACTCTCTACGTCTAGTCAATAAATTGATTCTATACCCTTTTATAGCTGCTTGCCTTTGTAGATGCTCATAGTTCTGTTTCTGTCGCATACAGGGAATATATATCGAGATGTCTTTCTCCTGTTCGAGATTCACCGCTTAATCCAAGATCTTGGACATCTACTCTATATATATCCCTGGATATAGCGGCTGTAGCGGCTGCATTCCATGTAAAAAAAAAAATAAGAATAACGGTCAGCTACCCGTTCATGTACACCCATATACATACCTCCGGTACAGTACTTTTTCTCAATGTGCCGCTTAATATCGAACGAACACTACCTCGCCTGCAGCCACATAGTACCCTGCCACCTCAGACACCCAGTACAACGCTGCCATGCGCCCAACGGCATCCGTTTCCGCAACCCAGACCCAAAGCGCGAGCCCGACAGGATACCGAGCTGGACCTGTTCTGAAGAAAGCTGGGTGACTGCCACCATAGACATGTTCGGGTCCTGTCCTGCCTGTGTCGAGGAGAGGGGGCGCAGAAGACGGCTGTTCAAGCGGCTCAACGAGATACGGGAGCGAGGTAGTGGACGGTGGACAATGCATGAGAAGGCCGTGGGGACGATCAAGATGTATTCCTGCGGTCATCAGCAGGTGTATATGAGGCCCGATGAGCTGCAGAGTTGCTTCTCGCCGTGTTTGCCTGTAGCTGGCGACGGACGTATCTACCGTGTCTCCGAGGTTGTTCATGGCATATCCGGGCCCAGAGATATCTATCAAGCGTGCCAGGGCGGTGGCGGTGGAGACGGTCAAGACGACGAGGAACAGGCTATAGAAGATGAAACATCATCGTCATCGTCCAGCACTCTCCGTGAAGATACGGTCTTTTCGTGGCGACGGTGGGAACAGCTGCCTCTCAGCTGCGAAACGAGCACGATCGCATGTCCCGACTGTCGACGGCGGGCTTCTCTCGTCCGTGAACTTGCCCACCGCGGGCTGGCGAGGCGCAAACCTCCCTTGTTGCTGATATTGTCCAAAGATGCTGAGAAGATAGATGAAAAATGTGGGATGAAGCCCTAAATGTTGTTTACCAGTTACATGTACCTGTACTTGAGATACTTAGTATCCTATATAAATAGATAGTGAATAGAGGTACTTTCTATACTAAAGAGGTACTAGTACCTGGAGTCAAACATGCCCACACTATGCAAACACATCAGCGAAGCCACCTTAGAACAACTTCGATCAACTTTGAACAACTCCTCGACCTTTGAACCTCGACATCAACTCTTCCATACTGCGAGAATCTGGCCGCCCTCACCACTGGATTCTCTTGCTGCACTCGTCTTCTCTCCAGCTATCGTTAATTACGCTCCTCTTGCTGCTTAAATGGCTCCTCCTCCCCCCGCAACACTGCCGCTGGCAGAGCGGCTCAAGATGCTGGCCCAGACACTACAGTATGCGACCACCCTCCCTGCTTCCAAACCCACGGCGAGATGCTTGACGAGATAGACGCTAACCTGCTTGATAGATTCGCTTGGTTTATAGGGTACGTTGATCCTGATTTTCGCCATTGCAGCTTGCTTCCACTTCTACGGTCTTGAGGCTGGGGATCGCACACCGCACTTATCTTTACCCTCCCCGAAGAGATATATTATTGCTTGCCGAGAAATATATGTTCTATTAAGCTAACTGTGGGTGATAGCCACTTTACTCTAATTCTTGCTGTGTTCCGGTACCTCCTATCGTGCATCACGTTCAGCACCTACACCACCGTTGCCCAAGGATCGTACCGTTTCGCTTTCGTTGCCGCGGCCGCTACCTATGGAATTGTCGTGTACAAGGGATACGTGGCCCGTGGACGTCTGGGAGGAAGCATTCCAAGCGTTATCATAAAGCTTGCTGGAGACGAGAACGTACAGTACTTGGGTAAGTTTATCAATCTTTTATACTGCAGCCTTGTTCAAATTTTAACTAACCCGGGAGTAGGGATGGCCCTTGTATGGCTATGTTCGCGACAGATTCTCTTCGCCCTGCTTCCATTCGCCATCTACTCCTTCTTCCACGTCGCCACGTATACCCGAACTTACCTGATTCCTACCTTCCAGCCTGCCCCCGCCGGCGAAGCTGGCCCTGCCTCTCCATCCGGCAGACCAGCCGCCGGTAAGGCATCTCCTCTGGCCGACAAGATCGGCCGCTTCGTCAAGACCTACTATGACACCAGCATGGCCATGGTAGCGGCCCTCGAGCTGTCCCTCCTGATCCGCCTGATTTTCACCGCTCTCACTTTTTCAAGCGGCAGCTGGGTTCTGCTCGTCATTTACTTCTGGTTCTTCCGCTCCCGCTACACCCAGAGCTCGTTCGTGCAGGCTGTCGTCGCCCACTCGACGGCCAGAATCGACGCCACCCTCTCCCACCAGAGTACCCCACCAGCTGTCCGCCAAGGATGGGAGGTCGTCAAGAACTCTGTTCGACAGCTGTACAATGTCACGGACCTGAAGCCATATCTTGCGCGCTTCCAGCAGCAAACACCTGGCAAAAAGCCACAGTAAATAAAATGCCAACTCGATGGGGGGTCTCGGCATTGGATGAGTGAGGGATTAGCACCAAACAAGCAAAAACAATCATAGTTCCTGGCTAGTGAGACCTTCACCACACGAATATAGCAACATCGCTATATTTTTATCCCACCCCATCCACCCTGCTGAACTCCCCAATATTATTCAACCTACTACCAACGACGTTACGTGAATTATACCCCTAACCTGGCCTGGCTGGCCTATTGGGCCTACTGAAAGAAGACGAAGAAGAAGAAGTAAACAGACGATTGAAGGGAGGATATCATTCTAAGCATGGAGTATAGGTTTACTCGTGATTCTACACCCCCAAAGAAGGCACGGAATGGCGTGTATCTTCTTTTGCAAATACATCCAGCCCCGGTTTTATGCTCGCCTCAAAATGACAAAAAAGAACATGGACATACCTGTGTACCTAATGCTAATGAAGAGGTGTTATGAGCTCTTTTCGTTTAAATTGTTTCCTGTTACCGCTTGTGAAAATCTTTTGTTATATCAATATAGGAAAAATCAACAACTTTGCATGTTATCCTTATCCGTAACCTTTCTCCGTCCTGATACATATACTCCGCCCATGCAGCGCGGATACACAGTCGACAGCACTCGCCCGACGGAGAAACCAGGTCTCAGCTGCTTTTATCTCCGACTTCTCTAGCACTTCCGCCAAAGCCGAGATATCAAAGTCAACAATGTTTCTTCCTTTTGCACTTTTTTTACTCGAAAAAGCTGATTATGTAATTTATATCCTTGAAACTCGCATTCTCATTGGCTATAACCCACTTATTCAGCCGGATAAAGACATGTTCCTGTTCCGTCGGATTTTGGGCAAAAGACGAAAAAGGTTGAAAAAAAAGACTGAGCAATTCGATATCTTCCGTTCGGGCGTGAACTACGTAGATACGCCGTTCTTCTGTCTTTTCTGTATAGATTCTTTAATAGACGTTTGCTGTTTATTCCTGTCTACCCACGCACGACCCAGAAACCCTCGCGGAAAACCAGCAATTGGAAGCTCCTCCTGACCGAATCTAGCTGATAGAAGCCACCCATATCTGATTATACCGGAACGCAGGAACGCTGTTTATCCAACTACCACTTCCTGGGCGGCGATGAGTCTGGTGTCGCGGATGTCAGACTTTTTCGCGACCTCAGACTCATCGACCCTCGCCGCGGCGTCGTCGTCGTCTTCTGGGGGATCCACGTTGGGTGATGGCGGTATGGGTTTGGGGGGTTTGAAAGCGGATAGCATATTGAGGAGAGAGGAGAGGATACATACTCAGCATGAAGAAAAGGACGTTCGGCCGCCGTATCTACATGTGGGTTGCCCCTAGAAAGGCTGCTGGTGCAGCGTTGAGGGATGGCTACGGCCTAATATTGCTAATTACTTTGCTAACGATGTCTTTCCATGTTAGTGTATGATTGCAGGTGGTATTGGTGGCACGAGTGGTGATATGCTGATGCATTCCCTGGATACGGTTAAAACGAGGCAACAAGGCGATCCGCATATCCCGCCCAAATACTCGTCCATGTCCTCATCATACGCAACTATATTTCGACAAGAAGGAATCCGAAGAGGCCTATATGGTGGTGTCACACCGGCTCTTTGTGGATCATTTCCAGGGACAGTCATATTTTTCGGCACATACGAGTATAGTAAGAGGTGGATGTTAGATTTGGGTATAAATCCGTCATTGGCATATTTGGCTGGAGGTAAGCTACCCTATCTTCTACGGTTTTGCGTTGATAAGGGCTAAAATGAACTCTTCGTGGTAGGATTTATTGCCGATTTTGCTGCATCGTTCGTCTATGTGCCATCCGAAGTATTAAAAACAAGGCTGCAGCTCCAAGGGAGATATAACAATCCATTCTTCAAGTCTGGCTACAACTATAGATCTACCGCCGATGCATTTCGGACCATCGTTCGACAAGAAGGCTTCTTTGCACTCTACTCCGGCTTCAAGGCCACCCTTTTCCGTGACATGCCATTCTCCGCTTTACAATTTGCATTTTATGAACAAGAGCAGCAACTGGCCAAACGCTGGGTTGGACAAAGAGATATTGGTTTCTCCCTGGAAGTACTAACTGCCGCAACGGCTGGTGGTATGGCGGGTGTCATCACCTGTCCCCTTGATGTCGTCAAAACCCGAATACAGACGCAGCAAAATCCAGACGCCTTGCCTTCAGCCCGGCCAGCCATATCAAGCACAGCCGGCGACGCGCATAAATCGGCCCGCTTGCAGGCCGCGGCCACGGCCACGGCCTCAACCTCGACCTCAACCTCGACCACACCACCCTCGTCACAAACACGATTCATCTCTACTTCATCTCCGTCGACATCAACTGTCAAACCCGGTGCAGCAATCCTGCACACCTCATCGATATTAACGGGGCTAAAACTGATATATAAGACAGAAGGCGTTGCTGGTTGGTTCAGGGGAGTCGGGCCACGATTCCTCTGGACCAGCATACAGAGCGGAACCATGCTGGTCCTCTACCAGTACTTCCTCAAGCAACTGGAATCATATCAAGAGCTGAGCGAGCTCCGAAGCGCGTTGATATGAAACAGACCATCCACCTTTTGCATGCACAGTATTATCAAAACGAATGCCCACTTGAAGGGAGGCGGGCGGGCGTCCGAGGGACCGGCGTTTTATGGGGGGCTTTTAGAATAGATCTAATGCCTGGTTGCATCTTGCTGATTGTATATTTTGAGAGAACGCTGTACGATACACTACTAATTAATGTCCGAAGACATCTCTATCATCGCCGTCTTTCTTCTACTCGTGGATGGACAAAGAATGTCCCGATCGGGAACTGGGGGAGGGAAACACGCTAGTAAACAGAAATGTAAACAACAACGTCAAACAATAAAAAGTCGCCCGGCCACCCCACGGAACAACATACTTCTCTCTTACACGCCCGCGAACACCACCCTGCGTATTCCACCCTGCCTCTATTGCTTTATATATAGCCCACGCATCTTCATAACTACGCTAGAACGTGTCGCTTACCTCCCGCGATCCAGTCTATACCACCATCGCTACACCATGTCGGCTGTTCTACCGTATCTTCGCGCGCTCAAAAAGAGCGACCTTGTCGATTTGGCCGAAGAAGCAGACCTGAACGAGTGCGTTTTAGCCCGTGTACGATCGTTATTTGTCTAGAATGGTGTCCTCTAACGTCGTCGTCCTGCTAGTTTCGCCGACCTCAAGAAGAACGAGCTCGCCGTCGCGCTCGACACCCATCTCACCGAGAACCGATCCAGCCTGTCTCACCAGCCAAAGCTGAGCGAATACTACAGACGACTGGCGCAGCCGCCGCGTGGATCGCCTATCAAGAGGGAACCAAAAGCAGAGGTCTCCTCGCTCGACGGCTCGGTGAAGCGGTCAACACGTACACGGCGATCTATCAAGCCCAAGGAAGAAGTCGAAGCAACGTACGCGTCTCGCCAGGCATACCCAGCGTGTCCGTTATCCTTAGATGTAGTTACTAACTGGCGCATGTAGAGACTATTCCGATGAGGCTTCGGACAAATCCTCCCCACCGCCTGATGCAGCTCCAGCTGTGATTCAGACCCCGGCGCGTCCAGCACTCAAGTTCCCTTCGCTACCACCATCTCCAGCCGTGGTTACGGACGCAATTGATAGACAGACCACTAGAGTCCGCAAATCCGTATCAGAAGCATGGGACCAGTCTGGTATGACCGAGCGTACCTACACGCTTCGTTCATGGCTAAGTAGCGTGAACGCCATCCAAACTCTGATCACCGCTTTCGAACTGTTCGGCGTATTAAACGAGGTCATGCCATGGAAGTACCTAACCACCATCCCTGCGACGGAGAGCTTGAACCTGCCTGAGATTGCGATCAAGATCCCAGATCTGTTTGTCCTTTTGACCGCGTCTTTCTGGTCTCCATTTTTGCTCTGGGTCACCACCAGCATCGCCTTGCCATCGATTGTCGCGTATTTTGTCAACATCAACCTGAAGATGAGCCAGTCTGCCGGTCACTCCGCCAGTGCGCGTCGAACGGCTGCCTCCTCGGCGCAGGATAAGTGCAAGGCCTGCGGCGACCCGTTGGTATTCAACGTATCGAAGGCGTTGGTGGCCGCTCTTGTCTATGGCCAGGGTTTCAACTTCTGGGACCTGTTCAGTGCCATGTCTCTCCAGAGAGTATCTGGTGCAGTTCCAGGAGGCGTAACCGGCCTGCTGACGGGCTCAGCTCTTTGCACGCTAGGAAGCCTCTATGAGGCTATCTTGAGGAAGTAAGCAAATCTGAAGTGTTGAGACACTTTCACCCTGATGCATCATCGAACCGATTGGATTTCTGGTAAAATCTCAGGGTGGCCCGGCCGCCCTTACGACAATCGCTAGAGATACGATGAATGCAATTCTTGGATCATCTTGGTTTACTCACGACGCGTTTATGCTGGTACTGGTTATCGTGTCCTTATTTTTTTTGATTTTTACATGCTGGAAACGGCTTTCATCGTTAGTGGTTGAATCGGTTCTCTTTTTCTGCTTTTGTCCACTCCCCCATTGTCCCTATCCCTCGAACTCACTACTCACCCCGTTGCCTCTCCTCTGGTAGAGAACGACTGGGCTATTGTTATATATATATAATGCCTCCCCTGTTCTGCGCCCTCTCCTATTTCCCTATCTTACTTTATAGGCTGGTTTATGTATTGGCTACGTTTTGATCACTGGTTTGGTTCGGTGTTAGTTCCTATTTTCCCTTTTCCCTTTCCCTTTTCTCATTGTCTCTAGAAGTCAACGTTATCCTTCGCTATCTGCTATCTACAGATACAAAAAGGGGGATAACTTGTGAGAACAATAGGTAGAGCCCTCTATAACGTGTCCCTTGAAGTTCCTTAGTCCGTTCTTGTTGTTTACACTTCCCATCATGCTCACATGGCTTGTTTAACCGTGCTGTATATGGATTCCCTTTTCATCAACGAGCCTTCGTTTAGATTGGCGTATGAACTATATGGCCCGGTGTTAGTCTTAATTGCTAGCTGGTCATTACTCTACACGATACCCTTGAATGACTATAGGTACTGATATCATTGCTCTACGTCTCCCAACCCACCCCGAGTCTATACAAGCGAACTTTGAATAAGTAAATAGAGAATAAATATAATACATGAAATTCTATTCGTCTCCGCTCTTTTATATATCTAGTTGTACAGGTTGTTTTTTTTACAACTTCGTTGGTCTTTCTCCATCTAGATAAGAAAATCAAGGACAGCTCTCACCCAGTACTCCCCACGCTTTCACCAAAAGGGACATGTAGCATATATCTGGCAGGCCAAAATACTGAGACGGTCTTGCATGTTCGGTAACTTCGATAGGCTTGTATTTTCCTGTGTCTGCCGTATATCGTCTATAAAGGCAGCCTAGTTCTTTGAAACCGTTGATTCAATGCTATTTAGCTCCTTCGAGATCGCTTCATGTAGTTTGTCCTTGGCCGGCTCGGCTTCAGCTTGTTCCTTGGTAGCAGCTGGTACAGCATCTAATCCTTCTACGGACGATTTTTGTTCGGCTTCCCGTTCAGAGGCGATATGCTCTTCTAATTGGGCATCCACTTCTTCATCGTCAAGCTCGTTGCCGTAAATTTCAGGGTGTTGTCGGAAACAATCTTGCATGCCCCTAAAAAATAAAGTGAGGACCCGTTAGTATAATATTCTAATACAAACGTTGAACCCTCTACCTTGTATGAGCTGTAGGGGGATAAGCGGGATAGGGATACGAACTTGAATTTCTCAATGCAATCCATTCCCTTTGGTTCTTCCTCGGAGAATACGAAACAGGAAAACGCAGCTCTGAATTCCTCTCCACAGGGCCCATGTGCCATGCCACCTAAGCAAGGGCAATCCCAATTAATTTCTCCAGTTTCTGGGTTGAATGCACCCTCTTGACCTGCTTCCTTCTCGAGATCACCCGCAGACACCGGTGGCTGTTCGCTTCCCACAGCTGGAGCCCCCGTCTCAGCCGAAGCAGCTATTGACGGCTCATCGGATGGTGACTGTTTGGGTTTCGAGGGTTGAGGAGTTGGCTGCGCTTTCGGCTTCTTTGCGGCCGCTAACGACTCAATTGTAGGCGAAGCGGCTGCGTCTTGCGATTTCGAGGAATATCCGGCGTTATTTACGACTTATAGTTCCGGCAAGGTCAGTTCAGTTACCACCAGTGGATAATTTAGACGACTGCTGTAGCTGTACTTACGAGGGGGCTCTTCAGCGAATATAGGGCTTGTGTTATAATAGTAAACGGCACCCGCGGCAAGGCCCCATCTCACTACTGTACTTCTCCATCCCTGTTTCTTCTGTACTGGCGATGGTGCATCGCTAATCCATCTCCGACTTTGCGCAAATCGAAGTTGTTGTGTAGCTGGCGTACCACGGAGCAATGATCTCGACGCGGATCGGAACATGATGAAAGGAGAAAAGAAGGAAAATTAATATAAAAGCTTAGAACGACAAGATCAACAACGAATCAAATTCATTGGGTTTAAAAAAGTGAATGACTGGACTGAATGGGCGATTGGATATCTTTCTGTCTCTTCTCCCGACCTCGATTGTTAATCACGGAGAAAATTGGAGATTATGTAAGCATCATCCGGATAAATATTCGCCGAAGAACCCGAGATCCCGTTTGGGAAATATCAAACGTCGGACAGGATGGAAGACGAACAAAAAGCATCAAGAGACTCGACTTCTGATATTTCTCTAGCTGCGAGGTGATAAAACCAGTGGATACAAGATGCAGTGGCACCCCGCTCAGTTCTTTTCCGATGATCCTCCATCCGTCCCATTTGCCTTGCTAGTTCTTAACCAGCCTATCAATCAGAATGCATTTAAACTACTCAAAAGACACGGTGCGACGGCAACATACTGATACCCTTGAAGCTCTACAGCCCTATAAGGCCTAGATGTAGTTTGTTCCTTGATGACGACTAACTAACTTCAACAGCATGTTTCATAATATGTGCTGATGGCGGGGCTAATCGATATTATAGCCTAGCGAAGAGTATTGGCCTAGAGAGCACTGAGGTATGCAATGCTCTAGTAATATGCTCTAGCGTATATATCAGAAATGCTCAATGTGCTAGTATCTGACTTGAAGATTAGCTTCCCGATGCCATTGTTGGAGACCTCGATTCCATCCATGTCGATGTTCGAAGGCACTATGAGAGCCATGACGTAACGATAATCGAGAATCCAGACCAATATTCTACAGATTTTATGAAATGTCTTAGTTATCTTGCAGATAATTGTGCGGATATACTTAGCTCTGCGCCGCAGAGAGGGCATGATAGTCAGGGCTCCGGCTCTCAAAAAGAGAGTGAACAGTTGGATGTGATCGTATTTGGGGGCTTAGGTGGGCGTGTTGACCAGGGATTCGCTCAGATCCACCACCTCTTCTGCGCCACCCCTCCCGCCTCTGTGCAGATTACAAGGCCGAATGGGAAGATATATCTTATATCTGAAGAAAGCATCTCATTTTTTCTACACCAGGGTGAGAACACAATACTTACCCCTGGAGGGTCATCTCTCGAAAAGGCCACGGGTGTCAATAAATGTGGGAATTTGGATAGCAGCAATACAGCCATCCATTTGTGTTTCTCGGAAAATATAGGGATTATACCCATTGGTGGTCCGTCCCTGATAACTACCCAAGGTTTAGAATGGGATGTGCATAACTGGAAGACGGATTTTGGGGGCCAGTTAAGCACGAGTAACCATATAAGAGCTGATGTGGTTCAGATTGAGACCTCAACTCCAGTACTTTTTACGGTGGAGCTAGCGCCTAGATTGAAGCGTGAGACGTCAAGCGTTTCGATATAGGGGTTTTTAACGCATTGGGGTATTTTAAGGAGCATCTTCTCTGATAGTATCGATGAACGACTGTACAAACGGGGCTTCCCAATTCCAAACACGACATTCCAGTGCGGTGACTAGTTGTTGCCGCCCTTTACATTTTTGGTATGAGTACCATAAGTTGTCGTCGTCGTTACTGGACAACAAATGCTGTTATTGGCGGGTTTATTCCAGCTTCCTGCCTCGAAATATTCAAGCGGGTGCGTTTAATTATTCAAACTTCGAATGGAAGAATGGATAGATGTGTTGTGGATTTCCCTTCACTTGCTCCACTGTCATAGTCAGAGTGGTGATGCCAATTTGTATGCATTCATGCCCCATCTCTCGCTCGGGTTTACTATAGCTGGGGCTGGAGCCGAGCCATATATTAAATAATCTTTTTCTACCCTCATACATACAATTTTCTGGATTTGCTAGATTGTGTTAAAAAGGTGTGATTAGATGAGAAGTTTTAGTCAAGTTATCATTCTACTACGTATGAAGAATTTTGTTTTGAATATTCTCTAGAATTTCTGATACAAGTCGCATTACAACAACTCTCTTCAAAACGAGCCCTTTCACATCTGGTGGCAACGTAAGAGTCGCGTTCTTGAGGTCAGATGCTGATGAACCACAGGGAAAGTTGAGAAGTAAGAAACGGAATATAAGAAATAGGTGAAGGAGGGTAATTGATAGCGTTGCTCCGTCATAGCGTTACCACAATAGCACTCGCTTCCTCATCCACTCGTTAACAACTTCCCACCTAAACACTCCTTCAAAACGCTCCTTTTAAATGGTCACCAGTAGCGGCAGGTGGACTTGCGATCTAGACGATGGGTTAACTGGAGTAGACCTCTGGGCCTGGACACGTCTCTGGAGCAGTTTTCGTATTCCGAGGCCCATTCGGCTGAGGCCAGGGCCCGTACAACGTCACTCCTCTATTTATTCCAAGGTTGGATCCGATATATTCGTCGACGCGCGTGATGTTCGATCGTACCGAGGTTGGGCATGTGTAATAAAGCGAGGAGTTATGTTAACAAGACCCCAGGGTCGATTTCCAGGGTATCTATGAGGAGGTATTAGGCTAATTAACGGTTACCAGGGAAAAATTTCAGGTCCTAAAGCGAAATTCCATTGCACGAAGAGCCTCTCCAGGCCCAACGCACAAGTTGGGGAAATAATTAGCAAATGTCCTCGGCCAAAAATCATTGTTGAGTGTCTGAGTATATCATTTCTGAACTGGGATGTCTCGATCTATCTGATCTAGATGGTGTGAGCATTAAAATTGTTTTCCGTACCAGTCAACATCGCTCAGTTGTAATTTACGAGCACGGAATCCACTGCGGGCCGCTTTATCGTTTCTCGGGTCGCGGTGGGAAGTTCGCTTTTCGGAACCTTTGACTGAGCCTTTAGTATTGGGGTTCTTTTGTAGTATGAATAACTGGGTTGAGGAAATGTTGGTATCACCGTCATTGCTGTCATTGTCGTCACCAAGATCATAGTTCAGTACTAGATTTTTGATACGTTGCTGTTCTTCGCGCTCCGCTTGTTGTTGTGACTTCATCGCAACCGCAAAGCTAGAGTCGGAAGGGAGATCGATAGTGCGCGTCTGAGCACATAAAAATTAGCGACACTTCCATGTTATGAAAGATATATCATAATATAGTAGCTCACCTGCTGGCGATTTCCCCGCTTGGTCATAAGAGAAAATGGCATTGTATTGGAAGGTATCGGGGTGGACTCTTTGGGCTCTTCTACAGCTGCCGTATCACGGGGGTTTGCACGCTTCATGGGCAGCGGAACGTCGAACATCGTTTTACGTTCGAATTTTCGGGATTCTACACTCTCTGAAATCATCTTTTCGAAGGCTCTGTCAAACTCAGCTTCGGCTTGAGGGTCACGCTCTTCTTCCTGTCGAGAAACGAAGATCTGCTCTTCCTCTGATTCGGATTCGTTGTCATTATCCGGTTCGTTGGCCGTGACCTAGTGAGAGGTTGGTAACAGTTTCGGTGGTAGCGAGGGATTGAACATACCTCTGCTTCATCGGTGGACTCTTCATCGACATCAGGAGCTCCGTCATCCTCGATATCGTCAGAGGAGGAGGAGCTCTCTGCTTCATCTTCAGGGTCTGGTACTTTGTCAGCTTCTTGAACCTGATAGTTTTGTGCGACTGCTTCAGCAAAGAGCTTGGTAGCCTCTGTAAAGTCTGCAGCAAACTTCCACTGGGGACGGGTTAGAGCGAATGTGTCTTGGATGACAAAGTCGACATCCATAGGAATGGGATCCTTGGTATGTAGATAGTACTTAAATTCCGTTCGTTAGTAGAGGCTTGGTTATAGAGGCCTAAATATCTTGCATATATATACCTGGAAAAAGGTTAAGAAAAAGTCGAGTTTCTTCTTTGCGCTGCCACGATCAAAACAGACACCGCATGTGTCTAGAATGGTACAAACCAAACGAATACGGAAGTAATCATCTGGCATGTCCAGTGGATTTATTTTACCAGGAGAAGGTGTGCCACCATCTGATTGGAGGTGTTAGTAAAGCGCGAAAGAGGAAATTTCACCTATTGAATAGCTTACCGTGTCCGTAAGTGACAATGCGGTAAAGCGTGTCAAAAATCACCGGCGAGTCGACCATCTTGTAGTTATAAAGTTCTCCCAGATATTTGACGTCTGAAATACGCTCCTGATTGAATTTGAAATCGTTGTGCTCGAGGCCAATGGTGATTCTCTCAAGGACATTGTCGATGACACCAATCACAAAGGCCTGGTGGTAACGGTATAGCGCACTGATAAGGATTGCAAGAAGGTGAATGTTTCCATACTTGATTTTACCTGGCTTGCTGAATATACGCTCAAGAATACCGACCACCTGAGATTGAGTTAGCGAACGATGTATAAGATAAACGTAGCAAGATACATGCTTACCTCTGGTTCTTCCCAGTGTAGCTTGCGAATGGATTTCAGAACCTTGGTATAATTTCGCTTATTCATATCCAAATACATCAACTTTCGAATGAACAGCTCCATCGGTGTGCGTTCCTTCTGCTGAATAGCTGGTCTAGGCGGAGGGTCAACGTAGTACATTGCGTTTTCAATAATCATCCTCTCCTGCTGCCCAAGGTGCTGCGCAGATTTCTTTCGCCCAAGGGTCTCCAAGAAGGATGCCATTCTGGGAGCAGTCTCAGGATTCCTTAACAGATATCTTCCGCAGTTCTCCAGCAGATTACCCATGATTTCGATGTTCATTCGGGAAAACTCGTCGAGGCTCACTTTGAAGCAGTGGAAGATAACATGTTCTGGGACAACGCCGAATTTCGTGAGTTCAGCCAGGTATCTGATGTTACTTGTGCGAACCTGGCCCAGAAATTCTTTCTGCTTCCGGCGCTGAAGGCTGCGGAACTCCTCGTCGAGGTATGTGATTAGTCCCTGAGGTACGTCCGGAAGGTATTGGCCAAGTGTAGCTACAAGGCGTGCATATAATGGCAGAAGGTCAGAACGACCCTTTGGCACTTCTTGGATAGCTTTGACCAGGCGATTACGAGATGCCTTCGAATTCAAGAAACAGAAATCCAGGGCCAGTTGATCGACGGCATCCTTATTCGCTAACTCAGGGAGCTTTGAGAGCAATGCGTCGACTTGTGCACCGACTGACTTGTTGGCTATGGCGGTAGCTGGTTCTTCGGATTCTTTGATGCCGGAATCGGCCGCTGGAGCATCAACTTTGCTGGCTCCATTAGATCCGGGAGCAACACCATTTTGCGCTTCATTCTCCGTTTTGCCTTTGGCCTGGTCATCACCGTCTGGCTTCTTCTTTTTCCCATCTTCGAGAAGAACTGCAGGGACCTTTCCTTTGAAATCGGCTAGATTTTCATAGAAACGCCTTTCTTCCTCGTCCTCCCAAATGCCTGCTCCTTCGCCTTGCCCGCGTAGGTACTCGCCTGTCTTCACAAGCCCAATACTTCCACTCACTGCACCGTCTGAGGCTTCCTTTTCGGCTAAGTCGGGCATTTCTGAGCCTAGGATCTCGCATAGAGACTGCGTATTTGACACTAGTTTTTCATGTGTCTTTGTCTGCTTCTCGAAATTCGACTGGCGGTCTTCAAGGATCTCACCACTTTTCACGTATGCCTCCGCGTTTCGACGACTCTGGTTAGCAAGCGCCTTTTGGTCTCGGCTGACATGCTTCTTCACGTCCTCGAGATACCTGTTCAACACATTCTTGAAACGTATCTGAAGCTTATCAGAGATCAGAGGTGGGTCGTCTGTTTGATATGCGTTTGTCGGAGATTCGTCACCGGACGCAGCTCCATGTCCTTCCTTGGAGCCTTCTGTAGTTGCACCATTTGCCTCAACTGTTTTTCTCCCCTCCTCAAGAGCCTTGACTCCCAGTATATCCCAGCTATATGTTCTCGCAAAGAGCAGAGCTAACGGTAAATTAATATGCTCTCTATCATAGCCAAGTAGATCCTTTAAAACTTCAAGGGGGAACGGTTCCTCGTCCTTGTCCTGATTTGGCTTGGAGGATGATTGCAACTGTCGAGGTTTGGCGTTTCCATCAGGTCCCTTTCCACCTATAGTTGGTCCAGAATCTTTGCCCTTTCCGGCGGAATCATCTGGCCTCTCTACATCATCCAAGCTTCGAAGGAGTCCAACGAGCCAGAATTCCGTCACAACACGGAGTAGAACTCGATGCCGGGACAGACGTTCCTTCTCTTCCCGCTCACGAACATCTTGAGTCCAGGCTTTAAGTTGCGCTTTATCTGGTGACGTCAGGCCACGGCCCAGGTTCCATGCCAGTCGCTTCGTAAATTCGTCAGGGCCAAAACGCTGGTGAATCGCACTGGCTATTTCTACGCCAGCCGCTATTTCCCCTGGCGTCTTCAGCTTGCAAAGGCCTTCATAGAGCGCCGAAATGATTTCCGAGAGATATTTATGTAGGGAAAGCGAACGAACGTCGGTGATAAACGTGGAGAGAGCCGAAGCTGTGATTCCAGTGCGGAGACGTTTGATGAAGGCGGTGTTCTTCTTTAGAGAAGAATCCAAGGATTTGCTAACTTCGAAGACATCTGTGTGGAAGAAAAGACAATTCTTGAATCAGTATTTCGCGTAATCTTAGAGGAAGAAGCGCTCATGCTAGTCATTGCATGGTCAAGCTAGAATATGACGATACCTGTCTCTCCCGCCCATACGGCTGCGTTCAAATCCCGGAGCTCTCCTATTGCACACATTAGCCCCTATCCAGCACAGTCATCCATAAGCACAGCGTTAAAAATGTCAGAATATCACGTACTCTTCCTTGCGCGCTCCATGTTCCACTCCCACAGACGCTTAGATCCCGTCCAGATACAGGCCCAATAAGGTTCCCCGGCTCTTCAAAGATATATGGAAGGAAACGGAACGTGAGAGTTATGTGCCACATTAGGCAAAGAGACAAGGGCGAAGAACAATCTGAGAGGAAGATAACTGCGAGTATAGAGTGTGTTGGAGGATACAGGAACTCGCCGGGCGGAGCGTACCTCCAACGAGTTTACTAGTTGGGGCAATACCTTGGTAAGGTCCCCCCCTCCCGGCTACGGAATAGAAATACAGCGCTTCCTCAAGGCTACGTAGAATTAAATTGGATCAAACCCTAGAGCAGCTATTTAGAGTGAATCCGGGCCAATTCCAGCTTTATCTATGGGAAAACACCCGCCAAAACGCCGATAATTGAAGCATTTTGTTTCGTGACATTTAAATCGCAGGCCATGCAGGCTTATGTAATATCATATTTTTTTTAAAGTTTGGACTGTTTGCACTTTGATTACGTGATAAAGATTCTCGTCTCTTATTGGTTATTACTTAGCAATGAAGCACATGATCTATAGGTAGCTTATTATATTGATCTCCCGTGACTTATCTCATATGACTAAGCAGTAAATTTCCTGATTAGGAATAGCATTTATTATAAATTAGCTGAGTCATATTATTACTGCTATATACCAATACCTGCAACCCCAGCCAATAGTATGCTAATATATATATAATACATGTATTATTCCAGCATATAACCAGTGCCGTTATATAGCTTGTAATGTATTATAAAAGCGGCATGCATTAGCTTTGTGTTCCCAAAAGGGAAGTACTCAACCAACAACAACACTGTTGAAGTTCTCGTTCATCCTTCACATATCAAACATGATGCTACCGCCAACAGCCGAATAACGGTAGAAAAGCGTCTCTCGCTGCTATCCTGAGCAAGGAGAACGCTATCTCTAGCAACGGCACGTTTTCACTGGTTAGCTGCCAGTACTCTCAACTCCGTTTTGTTGTATTTCGATAGACCAAGATGCAACTCCCAGCTGCTCTCCGGTAAGTTTATGTTGATATTTCAGGTATCATTCCACCACAGTTATGTGTTTCTTTGATACCATGCTCGATATCCTACACTTCATTGCGTTGTGGTCTACGGGAATAGCAATATATTGTGCATTGGGTGCTGCTGCATTATATTGCCGCGAGCATATTCCTAGATTATATATCTAGCGGCATGCCCGTACTTGCTATTTTCAGCGTAGCCTGCGTATCTGGATTACTGGATATACCCTGGCCTTCCTGAATGCTAACTACGGGGCGTAGTTATGCGCCTTGTGTGCGTTGTGTGCGAACATATGGAGATATAGATGGTATATGTGTTACTGTGGGTCGTGTGAGGTGTGATCGTTGTGCCAAAGGCCACAGAAAATGTGTACCAGTATGTGATCCTCCTCTATATTGTAGCTCATCACTAATGTCATATAAAGATTCCAGAGTCAAACGAGTTGCGCGAATTTATGTGGTTACGTGTGGCCGTGTATGCACACTTTCAACTTGGAGATGAGGTTCCTGAGGTACACGCACGCCTAAAAGCAGCCCGTGGTAAACTGATGACATCTCTGGGGGCCAAGGGGGCTGAACAAGCTCGTAGAGCTGCCATTGTTCGGTCATCAAGGCGTCCTATTCAGAAACCTCGGATAGAGGTGATGATCGGTGTTTTTGTTCCTCCTCCTCCAAGCTATGCCGCGGAACTAAACAAGAACCAATCCTGCCAGCACCAGAAGGAAAGAAATATTCCCCCTTCCGCAAAAACAAAGGCACTCGATCCGGCATCAATCTTTTACTCTAGCCCCAATTCAGAGCCCGATTCAGAGCCCAGTTCAGAGTCCAGCTCCAGTTCAGAGTCCAGTTCAAGCGGTGACTCCAACTCCATGCCCTTTCTCAGTTCAGCTTCGCCGTCGGTAATAGAAGACATTGACTTTTCTTAGAAATCTCGAGAGCTATAGTAAACCGATAGCTATACCCCTGCCCTGGTGATCAGTTTATGACATAGCGAGGAATAGCTTACGGAGTACTCCGTATCGGAGAAAGAAACTCTAATGAGGTCGGTTATCTCGAAGTGGCCAGGGTTGATAGAGGCTGCCAAGCTTGATGTCTTGCAAGAACACTTCAAGGCCCGAGTACAAACATCCTAGAAGCATCCAGAGGTACACGGTACGCCAGATGCGAGCTGATGAATCAGTGACATGTAATCTCGATGTTTCTGTAGATTGACACTATGTAGCGACTCTTGCCTGTGAATATAAAAAAACAGGTTAAAAAATGTATCAGATATGTCGTTATTCCGTGCCTATAATTCAACCGGAAGAAAAGAACCCGGAGCGGTTAAAGTTGTTGTTTTCCCGCAGGCTAAATAACCCCTGAACATACCCATTCATAAGGTGGCGTGTAGAAACCGTACATGATCAAAGCAAGTTTTCTCGCCAATATTAACCCCGTTTGGCGTATGGTTTTGCAGTTCGAAAACAATGCGATAATCAAACCCGCTTGTATTAGGCGGAGAGGGGAAGAAACTCCCTGTAAGTACCGGTACAGCGGCATATGCTTTCACATCAGGTTCTGCCTGCAGCTTCTTGTGCTAGCTTGCAGCTTCCTGTGCTACCGCGGGCAGGATATGATCTCATAAAAAAATGAATATGAATCTCCAGAGATTTCACCAGACATTTTGCCTATAAGTAGCTGTGTCTCTGCCTCCGGTTTGGGAAAAGAAGCATCACATCCAACATACAATTATCAAACCACCAACCATCATTCCAAATCAATGAACACCAAGACTCAAACGAAGCAAGTCAGTCAAGAGCCGAAAATGGACAACGTCCAAACCCGAACCGAACCTGACCACCATCATCACAATCATGACGGTTCTTCATCACCCCCATCCACCGAATCAAGCCCGCGGCTGGTTCAAAGGGAGGATCCTCACTGGAAGCCTCCACCACTTAAGCGTCGTCAGTACAGCTTCAACGCCCAGGAACAGAAGCACAAGCTGCAAAGCAGATTGACTGGGCTGGAGAAAGGAAAAGAAACAGGCTTTACGGAACGTGATGGCCGTTAGCACGAAGCGATCGAGCATGGGGAGGCAGGATATATCGAGGCAGCTCTCAAAAGTTATCGTCGTTATTTTTCAGCTAAAATTGTCATAAACCAAAGCTCGTCCCCGAAGAAAGAAGGGGATTATCAAATCGCTGACGATCGACTATTCCGAAAAAAAAAAAAAAAAAAAACCAAAGAAAAGGAAAAGAAAAGCAAAGAGAAAAAAAGGAACGAGGGAAGGGGTTAAACCAAGCCATCACAATATTGATTCATTCCCACCAACGATATATGTACAAATATAACCTCGGTCGCCCTGTCCACGTTAAATGGGACGATACGGCCGTCTAAATAACACAACTCTTCCAAAATACCAAAAAAATTTCAAAATCAAAATCATACAATATCCAAACCAATCTCATAAAAGGGAAAGCGATTTAAGCAATCGAGGGAAGAAATCGGGCGACCTCCACGCCACTCCTCCAATGACGGCGGCGCCAACGGCAGCAATAGATATTGTCTGAAGCCCAATCAGTGACTCCTCCCTAACACGCCCAATGCGAGTGGTGGATTTGTCCTTCATAGAATCATCTCCGGACATGTTGAAATCGGTCCAGTTAACCTTGGACAATAGCTTTTGGTAGTCTACCACATTACCGGACCAGTTGTTGGTGATAAGGCCCTCTTCATTTTTATACCAGCTGGTACAACTTGGATGAGCAAAGGCAGACTTGGATAAATCCTTCTGCAGAGAGACGTTAAAGTCGTCTATGCGGTCAGTCTTTGGTGTTATCCTAAGAGTCTGTCCGCGCTTCTTTGAACGGAGGACGGCAGACAGCAGTGTAATGATGTAGCGTGTCTGCGCTTCGACCATGAGGATTATAGAACTATGGCCTAGATTGGTGTTGGGGCCGTAGAGCATGGCGAAGTTAGGTAGAGATTCGATGGTTATACCATACAACGCACGGGCGCCGTTTTTCCAGATATCGGAGAGTGAGCGGCCATGTTCGCCGTAGATTTTGATGGGATGCATGAATTCAACTGTGCGGAAACCGGTGGCAAGGATTATCAGGTCAAACTGCTGTTCAGTGCCGTCAACCACGATACCAGATTCGGAGATCTTGTCAATACGGCCTGTTTCCAGGCTCACGTTGTCCCGGGCTAGGGCAGGGTAGTAGTCATCACTGGTAATGATACGTTTGCAGCCTGGAGGGTAGTCTGGAGTTAACTTCTCCCAGAGTTCAGGTTTGTTTGCAAGTTGTCGTTTCATCATGTCCTGGCTGATCCTTTTAAGGAAGTCAGACATCTTGGATTCGGGTTTGAGGATGGAAGCGAAGACACTTTCACGGACGTCCATTATTATAGCGCGGAACTTGGCCAAAACACCGGGGATATATTTGAATATGGCTCTTGCGGGGAACCACATTGACATATCATAGCGAGGCGCAACCCAGTTTGGGGTTCGCTGGAAGACGGTGAGGTGTGATACTTCGGGGGCAATGTCTGGGATGATCTGTGACGCCGTGGCACCTAAATATCACCAATTAATATGAAGTCTTGACATATATAGGTATAATGGGACGCTCACCGTTTCCAATAATGCCAACCTTCTTCCCCTTGATGTCATAGCTCCAGTCCCACCTGGCGGAATGCATGATCTTGCCTTTGAAGTCATCGATCCCAGGGATGGAAGGGTAGTGAGGGTAGTTTAGCTGTCCGACAGCAGATAAGAGAAAATCAGACGAGATGGTATATCGTTCTGCAAACTCAGAATCTTTGGCACCTTCAACGTGAACTGCGGTTTTCCATTTCTTCTCGACCTCGTCCCAGCGAGACTCCTCTACCATGGAGCTGAAACGGATATATCTGTGTAATCCGTATTTATCACCAACATCGTTCAGGTAATTCTGCCATACGTATATTCAATTAGCGGTCCGTCCATTTGCGCAAGGGAGTAAGACTTGTGTGCCGTACCAGTATCTCCTCCTGGGAAGGATACAGCCTGGTCCAGTTCGGGTTCTGCGCAAACGAGAAGCTATACAGATGAGAGAAGACTAAAGAAGCGTCAGCGTATGCCACAGCAAACAACAAGTCAACTATAAAATGGACATACCATCGCAGCAGCAGCCGGGATACTTGTTATCCCTCCATGTCCCACCCAACCCAGCGCTCTTCTCTAGGATCACAAAGTTGCGGATGTTGTTCTTGAGCAGGCTGATGGCCATACACATTCCTATGAAGCCCTGTCAGTCCATGCAACCAAGCCAGCGCCGGACGAGCGACTCACCAGAGATCCCACCACCAATGATTACGATTCCAGTATCCGTAAAGCCTTTATTGCCGGCTGGCGACTGCCATGACACTGTTGAAGCCATCGCGAATTCTGATTTATCCGGCCTAAAACTGCGTGGTAACTAACGAGCGAAGTAGACGAGAGCATCACCGACGAGAGATCAGTCGAATATATACCATTCTCTTCGCCTTCTCGCGCGCTCGGCCGACACATCGAGTGCTGTTTTCCTTCGTTGCCATCCCCAGATCAACCCCAGCGTTCACTCCAAAGAGCGCGAAGTGGACCATCCCATCAGTTCGACATGGGCCGAGGTTTGCAAGCCGGACCTTGTGAAGTCGACTCGGCCCAACCTTCTGTCCGATCCATCGCCAAAAGGTCGATATAGGACGGCAAGGCGTCACTTGTTGGATTCATGCGCAGTGGGCAACATGTTATGTACTCTCCAACTGTGACTGCGGCAGGTTGTCGTCATCTTGGACCCTGTAGTTAGCTATATAACTAACATGGTGGAGCGCTAAGGACTGCGCCTTGGGACAGTCGTTATATATCTCCTAGACATAGAATCTTGTTCAAGAAAGTAATTTAAATTATCAGATATCAGATATAAATCATACAATCAACTTGCAGAGCACCACTCGTCAGGTAATACCATGGCAAGCCCAACATATACCGTCCAGCAGGGCGACTCCATGTGGAAGATAGCCAACGACCATGGCATCTCGCTGGACGCCCTCATCGCAGCCAACCCACAGGTTACAGATCCTGGAGTGATCCAGTATCTCCAGGTCCTCAACCTGCCTGTTCCTGCTGGCGGAACTCCCGCCCCTCCGCCCGCCGTGTCTGCTTTGTCCGCTGTGCCCGCTGTGCCCGCCCCCGCCCCCGCTCCGCCAGTGGAGGGGGATCGCGGGGTCAGCATTGCTTCCGCCGTGGCCACGGCCTTTCCAGCGGGCGGGAGACCAGGCCTGAAGACAGTGGGATATTTCACGAACTGGGTGGGTTCCTCTGCATGTTATTCTGATTATATGGTTGGAGTAGAGATGCTAATGTTTGTATAGGGAATCTACGGACGCAACTACCAGCCCGCAGACATTCCAGCAAACCACCTAACTCATATCCTCTGTAAGGGTCAATTGGCCTTTGTTACTCAATGAGCACTGCTAACAGCCTTCTTCAGACTCGTTTGCGAATGTCCGCCCCGAGACAGGTGAAGTGTATGCATGATCGTCCTATCAAGCAATATAAATACACTCGCTGACTGGCTCTACAGCTATCTATCAGACACCTACTCCGATCTAGAAAAGCACTATCCCCAGGACTCCTGGAACGACACCGGTAACGACGCCTACGGATGCATCAAACAACTCTTCCTCCTTAAAAAACAACATCGCCATTTCCACACCCTCCTCTCCATCGGCGGATGGACATACTCTGCCAACTTCGCCGGTCCAGCATCCACACCCCAGGGCCGCGAGACATTTGCACGCTCTGCTGTCAAGCTGGTCGCCAACCTAGGATTCGACGGTATAGATATCGACTGGGAATACCCCAAGGACGACACTGAGGCACAAAATTTCGTACTCCTCCTTGAAGCTACACGGAATGAACTGGACAAGTTCTCTACGGAGGTCGTCAAGCGTGCTGATGGAGGTAAGATGTTGTTGACTGTTGCCGCGCCGTGCGGTGGATCGCATTACTCTGTACTCCGCATGGAGGAAATGGATCGTTATCTGGACTTTTGGAACATGATGTGTTATGATTTCGCAGGTAGCTGGGACACCACCGCCGGACATCAAGCGAACGTTTATCCATCAGCAGATAACCCAGCCTCAACCCCATTTAACGTCGATAGTGCACTTCGTGCATACATGGCGCGCGGTGTACATCCCGCGAAGATCATCTGTGGTTTACCGTTGTACGGTCGTGCTTTTGAGCAGACTGATGGGCCTGGTAAGCCGTTCCAGGGTGTTGGTGAGGGGTCATGGGAGAATGGAACGTGGGATTATAAGGCTCTTCCAAAGGATGGGGCGGAGGAACATAACGACGAGAATTTGATAGCTAGTTGGAGTTACTCTGCCAGCGCGAGGAAGGTGGTCAGTTACGATACGCCTGTAATCACGAGGAAGAAGGTCGAGTATATCAGGGGCACTGGGCTGGGTGGAGCGATGTGGTGGGAGCTAAGTGGTGATCATCCCATTGATCATGAGAGGAGCTTGATCAAGGCAGTTGTCGATGGGTTCGGTGGTACTGATGCGTTGGAGATGAGGGAGAACAACCTACACTACCCCACGAGTGAGTATGATAACTTGAGGAATGGATTTGCGTGAGCGTAGTTCTTAGGTAGACCATCAGGTTACATAGCCATGCAATAATGAACTCGTGTCGAATATACCAAACACACAGGGGCTAGACTAGACACCGCCGAAACGCGCAGATAAGCATGAGAGAATGAAAGGTATCAAAAATTGGATATTTGCTAAGGACTAGAAACATACATTTGGGGGAGGTTGGATGGTTGGGGGGAGCGTAAGGGGGATAGGGATGAAACAGGTCGTTAACAATATAAGCCTTATAAAAGGCCGTTCTGCAGAGCAGACAAAAGATCAACTTTAACAGTGTGCTGGGTATTTGTTGGCGTCAAGGGCTTAAGTGAGAATAGTGGCAAGTGCCAACGGGTATGTCTAATATCTAGGGTGGACTGGGATAGCCGGGAAAGGGGAGGTGAGACAAAGGAAAATCGAACTTGACTAAACATAATACAATCAGGAAGGGGTATGAGGGGGAAGGATGTCATATGTCATCCACCGTGAACCCAGACAGTGCGAAACACCATCACATTATTATGCGGATGCTACACATAAGAAAACGACGCGGAAAATGGAAGAAACGGGATATACTTTTTTGATTTCGGGTGGTTGGCTTGAGAATAACTCGACATGATGGTTGGCGCGATAAAGAGGACTGCAGGTTGAAGCGTACACATATATCCTAAGGCGTCTTTGGTCGTTTCCAGAAATATTGCTATATAGAGTTAGAACAGCGGTGTCTAAATAGATTGAAATCAGAGATATTACCTTGTGCTGTTTTCTGCAGTTCCGTAGGCCAGGCTTCCGTAAATCGTTGACGACCGCCTGCTTCCTCATCTCATCCGTATCAAAGTCAGGTGTATAGTAGTACTCGCATTCCAATTGTTTCCCTGCAGCATCTTTGCCCTTGCGGCTCACTGTACCTATACATCTTGTCTCTTCGATGATTGTTCTGATATCAGCATTAGCCACCCTAGGCTTCTTCGATGAACCGGTTCCAACCAGGTCAGAGGGGAGGTTGCTGACTATCGTGGAGAATGGGGTAGATGAGAGACGCGAAAAAGCCAGCTGGTTTACGATGTGATTCTGGATTGCAGAGCGGGATGCACTGGTCATCGATAAGGTGCGGGACGCCTGAGCACGCTTCGCGGGCTTCTGCTGCGGTGAGGTGAATGGTGAGTCTGCAGCGTGAACGGCAGCCATGCGAGGTAGAATATTCTCTCCATATGGACCGAACGAAAAGACAATTGGGTCGTTCTCTTCATCATGTTCAGATAGCTCATCAGCTTTTGTGAGTATGCTCGACAACGAATTTCGAACATTATCATCCTGAGAGGTGGAGGAGGCTAGCTGAGTGATTTGGGAGGTGGAATTCGGCTCAGGGGTGGTATTTCTGGGCCTTACGGGGGAAGGCTCGTCTTCATACACGACAACGGCACTGGGTATGGAGCGGCTCGGCGTTAGGCGGTTGGAAGAGCTGAGAGCTTGAACAGCAGGAGATGGAGAGACGGGCGACATCAGTCTCTCCCTAGACTTGAGGGGACTCTCCGAAAATCCGTGACGAGAACGAGATTCTGCGTTTCGGATAGGTGACGACTCGTCCCATGTATGATCTGACGTGGAATCTTTTCGTTCTGGACGTGGCCACTGAACAAGAACACGCGAGTCTTGAGCATCGATCATCACGTCCGCATCCCTGATATCCGACGTGAACGTCTTTCCCTTGGCCAACTCATACGTTTTTCCCTGACAATGCAACTTGATACCATTCCACCCCGTACATAGAATCTCAATCTTATCCCTATCAAACGGGTGGCCGGCAGGTTTGAAGAAAGCCTTGACGTGAACTCTCGATATCAAACGGTTGGGCGAGAGTTGATATGAGCACGACGCGCTCGATCGACCCATCGTAATCGGCTCACCGTTTTCCTCGAGCATCACACACGGTACGGCGGAGAGAGGGGCGCGTTCCGAGGTGACTGACTGCGTACGTTGAAGTGCAGGCGGTATTCGGGAGGGTGACGAGCTCAGGATGGCGGTCGAAGAAGTCGGTACAGGCGTTGGGTAGGTCGAGAACGAGTCCTCGCCTTTGAGAACCCTTCGCTTCGTTGGTCGAGGGAGCGGTGGTGAAGAGCATGGTTCAAACGGCGGCAACAATGCTGCACGCTTCACTCCCGCGACGGGCTGCCCCTGGGAGACCTTTCTCGGGGGAGACGAGTCCATTCTGGAGAGTAAAATAGGAGTCCAATTCCCACCAACTCGAGGCCACCCTATTATCCTTCACTTGCGTGGTCCGTTCATATGAGTTTGAGTCTCACGCGTGCGTAGTTGAGGAGGCAGCAGCCGAATATCAAGTAATTAATTTATTACACAAGATGAAAACTAAGCACCGCGGGAACGCAAAAGAGTAGGATTGAAAGAGTAAACACGGGGGAATATTAAAAATTGGAGTTGATCGGTGGTTAGAACAGAGCCGCCCGGTGGCCGTGAGACAGGAAAAGGAGCAAAAAAGGGTTGTGTGGGAAAAGGGTCACGGTCAAGGGCCGGAGGATGCCTGTCATTAAACGTATACACGCTGCAGTGGAGGCGACGCGTTTGGTGGCTGGACGGACAAACCGTGACGGTAATACCACGCGAAAGCAGAGGTGAAACACCACACGACGTCTGGATGCAGCGTAGACCCTCCAACAATGCAGCAGAATCAGGGAAGTCTGCGAAAGAAGCCCGTCTCAGCGACAATTGTGTATAGATCGGGCGTCTCGACGTCGAGCGACGTTGGAAGACGCGCTTTTTTGGGCCACGAAGAGGGAGAGCACGTGATATGTTTAGGTAAGAGATACACGGCTTATGTAAGGATGACACGGACCACGTGATGGTGGATCTTATCTTATCGATCTATGATTATGTAATATCGAACGTCACTTCCCCAGATGCACACAGTGGACCACACGTATCAATGAACGTCAATATATCAATATAAACATCCAACAGGCTACGGAGTACTTTGCTCGATAACGAGATACAAGTGCAGTCAACAGCAGTAACGGTAATATCCAGTCTCGACGGTTGAAGCCCATCCCTGCTTTGCCAGGTTAGGGTTCACACTACTGCAGCCCAGGTTAAAATCATGACAGGGATATGCGCCTTAGCTCCGTTGTCGATCTAGATCTATATCGTGATACTTTTGAGTGACCATCCAGAGGTAGCCAGGTGTCTGTCCTAGATGGGCTCGAAAAGCGTGGTAGGGATAGGGGAGAAAAGAGGTTTGCTCTGACTACCCTAGAATACTCCCCAGTTGATTGACCTTCCTGCCTTCGATATAGTATGGACTGCGCTGGTCACTAATACGAGCTACCTGACGGGCCTGCTCACACTCGACTATTCCCTTAAACGATCCGGATCAAAATATCCCCTCGTAGCGCTATACACAGATGCATTCCCTTCTGAAGGCCTTGCAGCCCTAGCCGCCAGAAGTATACCCACACGACATATCCCCGGGCTGCTTCCCTCGGTCCAAAAAGACTATAGCAAGGATACCCGTTTTTACGACTGTTGGAGTAAGCTGGCCTCTTTTTCGCTGGTCGAGTATGACCGTGTCGTACAGCTGGATAGTGACATGCTAGTGTTGCAGAATATGGACGAGTTGATGGATCTCGAGTTGGATGATACTACCATGGGTGGCCAGGGTCAGCGGGTGTTTGCTGCGTGCCATGCTTGCGTTTGTAACCCGATGAACAAACCACATTATCCGAGTAATTGGTACGTTGCTTATTCCAATGTTGAAGGTCCATACTTATTCCTTTACTGTTAGGACTCCTAAGAACTGCGCATATACAAGCCAACATGATACCCCCGAGCAAGCACAGCTCCAAGGCGCTCCACCAACAGCGGGACTTTCCATATTGAATGGCGGCCTTCTGGTGCTTAACCCGTCAGAGAGTATCTATAGTGATATTCTCTGCCAGCTCCAAGACCCGACAGCCACGACACAGTATGCCTTTGCAGACCAGTCCCTTCTCTCGGACCTGTATCCGCGCCGTTGGGTTTCCCTTCCATATACCTACAACGCTCTCAAGCCTATGCGGTGGCAGGGTATCCACCAGCAAATTTGGAGAGATGATCATGTGAAGAACATTCATTATTTGCTGAGCCCCAAACCGTGGGATAAAGAAGGGGTGGCTGGCGGCGAAGGGGAGTGCGTTAAAGCAAATTCTGAGTTATATGAGACAAACGACTGGTGGTGGAAGGCAAACGACGAACGGTTAGAACTGGAGAAAGCCAGATGTCTAGTCGATGGGTTTTGAATTGACACAGAAGTAATTCCTATTGTCTCAATGTGGGTTTTATTGCCCATGCCAAATACATTCGTTAAGGCGGAAAAGTTCTTCTTTGAGAACTCCCAGGAGAGACCGTGTGGGTACATATTTCCGTTATTGTGTTATTGGACTTTGATAAGGTCTAGGCTATACGGAGTATAGCCCTCTGGAATGCAAACTCCGATGAAACGGATGTCTCAAAAGTCTCCCATTCCCCGGCACGCGCCAAACGCCACAAAATTCTGGGACAGCCTCGTCGTCAGCGTATCCGTCGCGTACCGTATCCATCACGGCCGCGACTCTCGTACTCTCGATATCTTATAGGGGGATAACGCGAGCGGGCAGGGCGGCTTGGGTTGTATCGGCTTGCATTGCTCACGTAACTAGTCCCTTGGTCCCAGGAACGACGATAGAAACGACGCGCCCCAACGAATGGAATTCATCGCGGTTTGGGCGCGATTCTATCTGTGCCACACGTAAAGCTGGAAGATGATACACCATACCTCCTGCTTTAGATTTATTGTCGAGGGATGAACAATGTCCAATGAGCAAACATGAAACGACTTATCCAACCCATCAAAGCAAATTTTCCATTCATATGTCAGCGGCCTCTTACAACAATTGCAGCCGGTTTGTACTCGATAGCGGGCAGGTTACCAGAAGTACAGGTTAGCTAATAAAGCTACATAGTCCCTGGCAATGACCTTTTCGACTACACTCGTGGTCGCTTTATACTTAGTGAGAATGAACAAGTGGCCAAACGTCGCGTGCGGTTTAATGTGCAGGAGCTTGCGGCCACGGCGGCGAAAGCTGTCGGTGCCATGAGGTGCACTGACATCAAGAAATGCCCTGATGGCCTCTACAATAAGGCGTTGATCCTTACGATGGACAATGGCAAAGAAGTTATTGCAAAATTACCCAACCCCAACGCTGGTTTTCCCTGCCGCACAACCGCCAGCGAGGTTGCAACCATGGATTTTGCTCGTAACGTGCTTCATACTCCAGTACCAGAGGTGTACGCATGGAATGCTTCTACTGATGTAAAGAGCAACCCCGTCGAAGCCGAATATATCATAATGGAAAAGATCCCGGGCGTCCAGCTATCAGACATATGGTGGAGTCTACAACCCAACCAAAAGCTCAAGGTCCTTTTTCAGATCATCCGCTACATGAAGAAGTGGGCAAATGTAAGCTTTAGCAGGCTTGGAAGCCTCTATTATACGGAAAACATAGATACACCGTCCAATGAGCCCCTCTACTTCGAAGAAGGTAATCCCATTACGGATTCTCGGTTTACTATTGGTCCCAGCACCAATCGTGAATGGACCGATGAGGGGCGACAAGCTATCCAGTGTGATAGAGGTCCATGTAAGCGGCTCCCCCGATTCTAAACAATCTTTACTAGGATGTCACTTATATACGGTTTCCTTTTCCTTCTGTTCAGGGAGCTCGGTCACAGATTACCGAAGAGCGATTGGAGACCGCGAGGTAATGGCTGTCAAGACGCTCAAACATATACCGAAGCACCTGGCAATGCTTTACGGCCCAGAACCATTATATCAGCCTACATCGGATAAAAAGCTAGAGGCGTTGCGGTATTACTCTCAAATTCAGCAAATATTGTTGCCAGAAGATCCGTCCCTTACAACCGGCCATCTTTGGCATAATGATTTGCATCACGAAAATATATTCGTCAATCCAGACAATCTCGAAATCCAAGGAATAATTGACTGGCAATCCCTGCAAATTACCCCTCTAACTGACCATTGTTTGGACCCTTCTTTCCTAGACTACGAGGGCCCCGACGTAGGTGATAACCTTGAAAAACTCGAGATACCAAGTGAGATTAAGTCTCTCCAGGGTGAAGAAAAATCTGCGGCCATAAAGCAGTATATCAACAAAATGGTCATGATTGCCTGGCGCAGCCTTGTTCGCGATAAAATCCCAGCTCAATATCGTGCTATCAAGTTTCAGCAGTCAACAAGCGGCAATCTACTTCATTTCTCCCGTCGGATATTTGAGATGGGCGAACCCCATTTCTGTGCACTTCTGCTGGATCTACGAGATGAGTGGGCAAATACCGGCATTCCAGGGTTCCCGTTCGAGTTCTCTGATGCACAGGTTGCCGTAATGGAAGCAGATGTGGAGCGAGCTGAGTTAGGTGTCAGAATTATGAAGTCGATTGAGCAGCGGCTTGGGGATCTCTGGCCCGAGAAAGGAATTGTGGAGCATGAGAACTATGATGAAGCGAAATTAGCGCTTCGGCGTGTGAAGGGAGAACTCATTGACGAGTACAAGGCCCATCCTGGATGGGATACGGCGGTCTTCGAGCTGCTCTGGCCATTCGATGATTAAACCCATGATTCCCCAGGCAAAGCAGTCTCACCCATGCGTTATATTTACATGTCCTATAGCTATCCAAAGCGTGCGAACTTATTGGTGTCGATATTCTTGCATTATACCAAAAGCCTTTCAATAATTATTCTGCTATCGGTGAATTATCCATTTGGGTTACTGTTTAGATTCCAGGACGGTTAATGTATGGATATTGATGCTTGAATGATACTTTGTATAGACAATGTTCTCTATTTAAGACTGCATTGGTCTATACAACCTCGACTAGGGACAGATAAAAGCGATAGGTGGTTAAGAGTACATATGCACTACACAGCCCCCTTAAAACATCATATCTGGAGGAGACGGAGCCTCAAAGCAATCAACCCCAGTCCATCCACTAAAAGAATTGCCATTATTTCGTAGACCTTAAGCACTCGTTTGGCCAAAGCAACTGATGAAGCTCTTGCCATCCGCCCAATCTTTCACCGGCTGGCAACCATCTGTCAACGTATCGTTAAATATAGGCTCTCCTGAACAATCGTCGGAACTGCATATTATCAGCTTCGTTTTCATTTTATACCTTAAAATCCACTAGGTGTTTAATGAAAAAAGGGCTGACATACTTGAACAGATAACAGACGGCATTAGCCGCAGAAAAATTGATAGCTCTTTTAACTGTATTAGCTGGTTTTCTTGACATATAAGGGGGTTGAATCAAGCTGTATCCTGTAGGGTGTAACACATACGTGACATCGGTGATATTGGTGCACTGGTTATCAATGAGAGGGCCAAGGGCTTCGTTTTGACATCCCTCATTATCGTAGAGGTCACCCTATGATTGTATTAGAGAGATGGCATTACAGGATACCTTGGGGACAGTGGAACTTACAATTGTAGCACCTGGGTCAGCAAAGGCGCAGGATGCAGCCAGGACCAAGGCAGTGATGAAGAAACGCATCTTGTGTGGAGTATTTGGAGGACGTTTGTATGATAAAGTAAGAGAATACTGGTTAGATTGTTAACTTGGTTGAAGAAGTTGTACGGTGCGTCGTAGGACCTTCATATAGACACCTGGATGACACTCCCGAGGCGGCCCAAATTTAAGTCATGCAGTGTCACCAAAGTATCCAAAATCAAGTCTCTGCTTGATTGGGCACTCGTAAATAGCTAAAAGGAACCGTGGGTGATCTAAGAGCTTTTACTACGGAATAACGCAAGCCACTTTGTTGTTTCTTTTTCCCGCTAGACGTGTCAAAAGGATAGCTACCCAGCAGTTATAGACACGGTTTAACAGGGAATCCATGATCCCATACAAAGTACCTTTATGAGGTTGTCAGTTAAGCTCTATATGGAAGGTATCCTTCATATGTGTTGCTTGGTCCCTTCTTCCAACATGGCTTCTACAGTGGTATTCAGGGCGAGAACCCTATCAAACCAACCCGAAGTTATCAGGAGAGCCATTGACAGTATTTCTCTATCAGAGACAGCTGGAAACATTTATATCAATTGCTAGACTTTGTATATTGTTTGATAGGATGGCAAGAAAGGGTATGAAAAATAGAACTAGCAATAAGCCACCAAAATAGCCACCCTAACTGCTCGAGCTACACTGGAAATACGCTTCCCCGTCATCTTGGTTATTCCAGAGTCCTAGGTCCGCACAGGCTTGCGCATTGGCCTTCTGAGTAGATGACTCCTCATCGTCACAACGACGGTCCCTGCACGCCGTTAGTATCTAGGGGTCTCGGATAGAGAAAGAAGACGTACTTATGTATTTTGCAGGTGACATCTATGGTAGTAATAATAGACCTATCGTGGTATTAGCAGGTTCCCATTAAGCAAATTAACTGGAACTGAATAAAACATTGACGAGTTAACATACTGGCTAATGTTCAAGGAGTTGCAATCCTGGCTGAAAAACTGCGTAACAATCTCGCCTTCGCAGGTGTTGCTATCGAAAATCTCGCCCTATTTCTTTCGAGTTAGATGGACTCTGTATATTGGGTATTGAGACGGATATTGGAAAACTTACAATGGGGTCATCGGGCGCAGCCAACACACGGGCTGCAGCGGCAGCAAGGATAAGAACTGTCTTGAAGAAACGCATGTTGACGAGATGGATATAAAGAGGTATACGTTTCAGCAATAAAGGCGTATGTTAAGGGTATTTCTGAAGGTTGAAGTTGCTATCTACGCTCGCGGGACTAGAGGCTTCCGGCAAGTATATAACCTGCCTCCTTGAATGATGCTGTAGTCCACGTCATGACTACTTGCATTGATACTCAAAATTGAGGCGTCTCTTTGTTGGGATCAGGCGCTGACGGGTGGAAAAAGAAAGTATCATAACCCGCCAATCTCTTTCCCTCGATAACCAGATCTGCAAGCTCGGTGGGATAGAGGGAGCTCATCCCTTTACATTAACCATACCGCTTTTTAAAAGCCAGCTGGTCCACGTATATAGATGGCGGCGGGAAAGTTGAGATTCTGAAAGCGTGTGGCTGACTGGGAAGCTTGGTTCCCTGCTTAGGTTGGCCAACTAGGGGAATCGGAGAAATGAGCAGTGTAACCGTGGCTGGCTGAGATGGGCTTTGATCTTTGAAGCGAGAGAAGCGCAAGCGAGTGGGAGATATATAGCTGTCCATCCCCCTGTCAATGTAACCTTCACCACTCAGCAGAACCACCTACCTACTATCATCAGACATTATCTTTTGTTGGAAATCAGGACACAGGAAAGTAGGTAAAGAATATAATTCATCTAATAAACAATACTTAACAAGCAGGACATTTTAACGACAAGATAAAGACAAAAGAGAAAAGAGGTTGGAAGAGAAGAAGAGTAAAACGTTGTAACTACAAGGTGACTAAAATGGACAGTGTAAGAAGGGAAGAAAGGGAATCAGAGCAGGGCAGGGGGTGGGGGGATACGCAGATAAAGTACTAGCAGGAAAGCAGAGTCAGGTATGAGGAAGAGGTCAGGTTAATGTAATGTGGCTTTCATCAACTAAGAACTAGACTGAGGAAGTGACATGTGATCGTGAGAAATCTATTCAGAGAAGACGAAGGTGGCGTCACCAGACATGACTTGGACCTATTGAGTGAAGCATTAGCATTTCTTCTTGTTCTGCTGCTGGTGACGCAAAGGAATAAGGTGTGAGAATAAGGTTAAGATTAAGGTACATACCGTGCATCCATCTTCGTTGACACCGGTGAGGGAGTGGAACTTTCCTCCCTGGTACTTGCAGGTACCACCGAGGTTGTCGCCAACGATCTCAACGGTGTAGTCCAAGATGGCGTTGGTGGTTGGGCGGTTAGGAATGATGGACAGCCACTTGGCACCGGCCTTCTCGCCAACACCCAAGTTGATAGGAGCCCAGTTACCGATGTTACCGCCGGCCTCACCCCACTGGCAAGCCTTGGATGGGGGAACACCAGCTGGGTTAACGTAGTACTGAGCGGAGGTGGGCATACCCTTCCAGGCATAGTAGGACTCGGCCTTGGGGCAGGTAAGAGGAGTGGTGGATCCAGGCATGGCGTTGAGAGGGACGACTTCAGACTCGGTTCCGGGGTAGTCAGTTCGGCAGACGGCGACGTTCTGGCCAAGGGTGTTCTTGACCTTGACACCTCCAACACCAGGGATACAGAGCTTCTTGGACAAGCCAGGGTTGGTGAGGTGGAGTTTACCGTTGGAGCACTCGAGACCACCGACGGATTCACCGGTGGAACCCTGGCGGGTTGGCCACTGGGACTTCTGGTAGCCAGGGGGACAGGCGTAGGAGCACATGGCTCCGTCAACGCAAGACTCACCAGAGATGGCGGTACGGATGGTGCCGAATGCGTTTCCGAGGGGAGTGACGTGCTGGATGCCAGAGTAACCGCCGAGGCCTAGGTAGTCGAGAGAGAGGGCACCGTACTTGGATGGGAAGTCACTACAGTCGACCTTGCCGTCTGGGAACTCCAGGTCGACACCCTCACCGCCGGATGGAGACTCTGGCTCCTCTGGCTTTTCTGGGTGCTCAGGCTTTTCTGGCTTCTCTGGCTTTGGCACGGACTCGCCGTAGGACTTTGGCTGAGGGGTTGGCTTTGGTGGAGGAGCAACAGAGCTGGATGGTGCCTCGTAGAACTGGTTGCCAGCTGGAGGAGCTGGGACAGGGCCAGCTGGAGCACCGCAGACATCGTCGTGGCTGCTGCCATCACCCCAAGAGTACTTGCCGCTCTTGACACCAGAGCAGGCCTCCTCCTTGGGGATAGGCTTTCCGTCGAGCACATAGGCGATGACGGTAGGGCCGGGGACAGGCACGACCTGGGTGACAACGCGCTTGTCGAGGTGGGCGTGGTGATGGCCGTGAGCGTGTCTGGAAGCAGAGACGGAGCCGGCAACGGCCAGCGTCAGGACGGTGGTAGAAGTGAACTTCATCTTGATGGTATGTACGTGAATGCGATGCCGACGTCAAGTGGCAGGGCAGGCGAGTTATATGGTCTAGAGCTTTCATATCAGCGCGAGTCCATGACATATTCATGACCAAATAACCATAAAAAGGGAAACAGTCAACCATGGCTCTCTTGATGAGTCCATGACGATATATCTGATAATATATCTGATGCTATATCTGATGAACCATGGTTATTGTGTGATGACATACCAGGCTATGGACAGCGACTGGCGACGCAATGTTATTTCTGTAAAGAGCGTGAGGAAGAGAGTGACTTCCGGGCAGAGATCGGCACGCAGAGAGAGCGCGTGAGACGACTGAAGGAGTGACAAAGGGTGAAGAGATGAAAAGAGTGATGGAAGAGAGAGAGAGATGAAGATGAAGAGATGGAGATGGGAGGAAGATGATAAATAACAAGGGGAAGACGAAAGCGGGAGAAAAGGATGGCAGAAAAAGGAAAAAAACAGGTAGAGCGTGGGGTTAAGGACGCCAATAACGTGGGCGTAGGGCGGTTGGGCGGGAGGTCAGGCACACCGCCAACCAGACTGCAGAAACAGCAAGGGACGTGCGTGGCCAGAGGATACAGGGCGTGGCGCTAGAAGAGGAGCCAAAAGGGGACACGCAGGCCCACCGTTACGACGATACAACATAGATGATGTAGATGATATAGCGATGTAGATGAAGATACAGAGTAAATATAGATGAAGATATATATAGCGATATAGAAGATATATACTCCGTAGATATAGAGAGATAGATATATACAGAGAGGGACAGAGACAGATAGAGAGAGATGTCGATGTCAGTGGCGGACGAGGCAGGGGCAGGTTCAGCCTTCAGGGGCACGCCAACCGCAAGGGCTAGATCGTCCTTCCGTTCCTCCCTGTCCTTCGCTTCTCCGTTGGCCTACGTTGGCCTGTTGGCTGGCCTCCAGTGGCTTCGTCCCCATCTCATCTCCTCATCTCATCTCCCCATCTCGTGTGGCTTCGACCGCTGGCCGTCGCTGTGCTCGGGTGTTCGGTACGCTGGTGGTGCTGGTGGTAACGGCTAACGTGGTGCCTAACAGGGTGCACCACGTCAAGGCGCCCCCTCGCTGGCTTTTCTTCCATCCTCGTTTTCTTTTCTTCTTCCTCTTCCTTGCTTTCTTTTTCCTTGCTTCACCTTATTTTCCTGACTTTTATGTGGCTTAGTAAGGTTCGAAACTTGGCTGCAGGTACAGGCACGTGAGAGCACGTGGAGAATGCTTACGTAGATACTTATATAAGCCATTAGTAAGAACGTAGTCATCACGGGATAAAGATACTCCGGTCCCACTCGCCGGCCAATCGATTTTTATCTTTTTTTCCCTCTCGGTGTGAAGGAAAAAGCTCGACGAGAAGAGCGGTTGTAGGTACTTTTCTTTTACAGAGCGACAAGATGGCCGTGTCTCCAGATGCCCTCGTCAAGGCGCCCGCCGCGGGGTCGCACCATCAATTAGATACTAGCCAGGTAAGTCGTGCGCTTTTACAGTTATATACACTCTCGATCTGACATGGTGTGTATAGGTCCTCCGCGCATCTACTGCCCTCCTCTCGCACATAAAGGCCGAAGACCAGCGCAAGGCGGCGGACTCGACGGTCAAGAAACTGCCGCTGGGCGACGACGACGAGGACGAAGAAGGAGAGGATGAGTTCACAGACAAATCCCCCATCTGGCTCATCCTGACCACCAAGAAGCATCTCGTGGACAAGAACAGGCTCAAGCCAGGCAAAATCGCCGTCCCTCACTCCCTCAACCCCTCGTCAAATCTCAGCATCTGCCTGATAACGGCCGACCCTCAACGAGCAGTCAAAGATACCATTGCAGACCCCCACTTCCCACAGGAGCTAGCCGGCAAGGTCACAAAGATCATCGGTTTCTCGAAGCTCAAGGACAGATACAAGTCGTTTGAGAGCAGGAGACAGCTGTTGTCTGAACACGACATATTCCTGGCCGACGACCGCATCATACTGCGCCTTGTAAACACGCTGGGGAAGATATTCTTTAAATCTACCAAACGGCCTATCCCCATACGGATTGACGAGATTCAAAAGGTTGACGGCAAGCGAGTCAAGGCCGCCGACAAGAAGAGACCGCCGACAGACGAAAAGGCCGCATCTGTTGCTTCGCCGGCCATAGTCGCTAAGGAGATCGAGAAGGCCATATCGTGTGTTCCTGTCAACTTGGCGCCGGCTGCCACGGCCGCTCTGAGGGTGGGGTGGTCGAACTGGCCGGCCGAGAAGGTTGCAGATAACATCGCCGCGGTGGTGGATGGTATGCTTGACAAATACGTGTCGAGAGGATGGCGTAACCTCAAGGCCGTGCATGTCAAGGGCGCAAATACGGCTGCCATGCCCGTATGGCTGGCCAACGAGCTGTGGGTGGAAGATGGGGATGTGAAGGAAAACAAGGAAGGGGAAGAGAAAGCCGTCAAGGGCAAGAAGCGGAAGAGCATTGCCGAGGGAGAGGGAGAGACGGAGGGAGACAAGCCCAAGAAGACAGCCAAGCGGTCGAAGCTCGTCACCGATGGGAAGAAGGAAGGCGAACGGGCAGAGGAAGATGAGCTGAAAGCCGCAAGGAAGGCGAAGTTGCAGGCCCAGAAGGCCAAGGCCGTTGCTCAGGTTGATGGCGGGGATGTACCTGCTCTGCCTGCCGCGAAGACTAAGGCGGATATCAAGAAACCGAGAACGAAGCTGGCGAAGAAATCTAAAGCGTGATGATGTCTTGTTTAAAAGGGTTATTCATATGTTGGTGTACGGCGCATGCGATGTTACGTTACCCCTAGATTCTGGGACTTGTTGGTGCAATAAAAGCGCTCCTTTATCTACTTGCTTAATCAATCATCTAGCTCTTCTACTTCATCTACTTCATCTACATTTCTTCATTTACTATTCTACTTCTTATATCTACTAGACGTGGTAAAATTTCCGATCGCTTAGTCATCTCCGGCTATCGGCGCCGAGGAACGACCGACGCTTCCTCAAAGCTTCAACTTTCTCCAACTTCGCTTCCACCACCGCGAACTCCCATCTCACTCACTCAATTGAGGCGGATATACACCCATTACCACGCAAAACCATAGTCCAGCACCGTCGGCAAAGGAGCAGCTACCGCCACGATGAACTCTCTCGCCCGCCCGTCCATCCTCCGGGCCACCAGACACCTATACCCCTCCACAACCAGCCCGTTCTCGCGGTCGTCTCTGTCCCGCCTACTTTCCACCCTGGCTATCCTGGAACACAGAGACGGTCAGATTGCAGGCTCTTCGCTGTCTGCTCTTGCCGCTGCGATAAAGCTTGGTGGATCCGTGACCGGGTTTGTTGCCGGCAAGGGTGTCAAGGGCGGTGTTGCGGCCGAGGTTGCGAAAGTACAGGGTGTAGAGAGTGTGTTGGCCGTTGAGAATGAGGCATATGATAAGGTGCGTGCATACTGCTGGGTGTGAGACTGTATATCCTGGATGTACATGTATGACTGACTACGGTGTAGGGTCTGCCAGAAAACTACGGACCGCTATTAGTTGAGAATATCAAGAAGGGAGGCTTCACCCATGTTGTTGCAAGCCACTCGGCATTTGGAAAGAACGTCTTGCCTCGCGTTGCGGCTATGATGGATGCTCAACCCGTTTCGGACGTTACTGGCATCGAGGGCGAGGACAGTAAGTCTTACTTCCATCCCTACCCATCTACATGTACCAAGTTATACTAACATCTTCTCAGCATTCATCCGTCTCATCTTCGCCGGCAACGCCATCCTAACCGTCCAATCCACGGACCCCATCAAATTCTTCACAGTACGCGGCACAGCTTTCCAGCCCGGCCCATCAACAGGCGGTACCGCCCAGATAACCGACGGTGTCGACCCATCCGCCCCCTCCGCCACATCCTGGCTATCAGAAGACCTAACCACCTCCGAGCGCCCTGACCTTTCCACTGCCGAGCGTGTCGTCTCCGGTGGACGAGGCCTAAAGTCAAAAGAAGAATTCGACCGCATCATGACACCCCTAGCCGACGCACTCGGAGCTGCTATCGGCGCCTCCCGCGCTGCCGTCGATGAAAAGATGGCCGATAACTCGCTACAGGTCGGCCAGACGGGTAAAAATGTTGCACCTCAACTTTACCTATGTGCTGGTATCTCGGGAGCGATCCAGCATTTGGCTGGTATGAAAGATAGCAAAGTGATTGCGGCGATTAACAAGGATCCTGATGCGCCTATCTTCCAGGTTGCGGATGTCGGACTTGTAGGAGACTTGTTTGAGAAGGTGCCTGAGTTGACGGAGAAGCTGAAGAAATAGACAATAGGAGTGTTGATGTATGAAAAATCAGGGGGATGGCGATGCCCATATGCATAAATGGATGGTGTTGAGTTATACCATGCGCTGGCCTTTTTCCCTTTTGGCTCTCTTTGTATATATGTATATTTGTCTTTTTACGTTGTTGGCTTTTATATATAGATGTACTCAGCCATCTGACTTTCATTTCTGTTCATACTCTAGTATACCTGAGAGCTTGGGGTTAAGCCATTGCATACGTATACCGTACCCATACTTGCAGGGATAGAAATTAACATAACCCTGGTCTGGGGTGATACCATGGATACTCAACATCAGATAAGATAATATTAAAGTAATGCTTGCCTGAATCCCTCGACATCTCTAGATATTCCTCCTTTCACAGATTTATAAACATGCTCTGTTTCCATAAGTATCCAACCCGCCTCGGAAATATGCCGAGCGGGGAAGAAAGAAAGCACCAACTTCATCCGTCTCCCCTTACTAACCCTATGTCTTTCCGATATCCAAGCGAAATATCATCCTGTGTCGTCATACGTCGGCTAGAGGCTGGAATTATTAATCGCGTCCATTATTAATCGCCATGGATAAGAATGGGCGACGTGATGTTTGTCAATCGGAGGTTCAAGTTGACTTTTCACAAGCCGTGCGTATACAAACTAATGTTAGTTTGTGCTATAATAACTGGCTTTTTATAGACTGCATGTGCTGTGTTTGAGCCACTCGATCATTTATGTCGACCTTCCCATGACTCGCGACTCTTGGCCGGAAAATATCAGACCAACCGGCGGCACCTTCATACCAAGCCTCCGCGGTGTATCTCCTAAATATAGAAGATGGCCGAGGTATTAAACCGCTTTTTTGCTCTCTTGTCGCCGCTAGATACGGAATTCTCGTATTTCCTAGCGAGCGTGATGGGGCAAGGACCTCCTCTTCTTTATGATACCAAGAGATTTTTACCAACATAGGCCGCTACCAAGAGGTACTATGTGAAGTCACCATGTCAAACTGCGGGCAAACCGTTGCTTGACAAGCCGTCTGTGAGCCGATCTTCTTGGAGATGGGCCCATCAACAAGTCTTAAGAGACTGCTTGCGCCATCGCACAACTTTCTCTCTAAAAAAGAAACCGGATTCTAACCAAAAATTAGCGAGATATACCAATAATCATGAGATATCTGGTTTTCGGCCTACTGGCGGCTTCAAGCTCTGTGTTTGCCAGCACTCCGAGGCTTGCAGGCCAATCGTTGGTGGATGCGAAACCTGCGTCTCGGCTGGCAGGAGATTTCCGACCTCAACGCTCTGTGAACAGTACTCTGACTGGCTTCGAAGGGTTTTCTGGTGCTAAGCTATTCGCGCGGTCATGTTCCGCGGGATACTGTATGAGAAGCCACCGAGTGATAGATTATGTTAAGGGTAGCTGACACGATTTTATAGATGAGTGCACAATCGGCACTGGCTGCTGCAAGACGACCCAGAACTGTACCCAGAATGGCTGCTGCAAGAAGCCCGATATAGGCTGTGGAGCAGACGGATGCTACGATCCCTCTACGGAGACGTGCTGTGAATCTCGCGGAACGAGCTGCGATAAAGGTTACGACTGCGTCGAACCATCGGGCTGTTGTCCGACGGGCAAGAAATCCTGCGGTGACGACCATTGCTACGACCCCAAGAAAGACGTATGTTGCCCCGATGGCGGACACTGTCCTAAATCCAGCACCTGCCATAAAGACGGAGGATGCTGTCCCGACTATAAACGCTCGTGTGGCCAAGGCAAATGCTACGATCCGATCTTCTCCATCTGCTGCACAAACGGTGACGATGCATGGTCGTGTAGCAAAGGGGAGTCCTGCTGTGCTGCTTCAAAGAGCTGCTATCGTCCCGAGAGCGAGAAGTGTTGCGAGAGCGGCGCGTGTCCTGGCTCCGGTAGCTGCTGTGAGAAGGAATGTTGCGATGCGGATGAGAGATGTGGTTCAAATGGATATTGTACTGCTTTACCTACGACTACTGCGACAGTCACCACAACTGGTACTGCTCCAACTTCAGGCAGCGGTGGTTCGGGTTCAGGGTCGGGTTCCGGCGATGCTCCAAATGGTGCCCTGAGAGCAGGCCCAAGTGCTATATGTATCAGCCTTCTCGCTGTCAGTGTACTTAGGGCATTGTTGATATAGGTGGAGTCGGGCTTAGTAGAGACTTTGACAGTCCATATTCATCTTTATGCAAGATACCCTGTCCAACCGGCTTCCTTGACGTCTCTATCCATTAATATGAGGTGTAGGCATGTGAACCCATACTCCGTACATAGGCAGCCTCATCCAACGCCGGAACTTCTTCCCCGAGCGTAGGAATGTCTGATGATGCCAGCCTCTTTAAGTATATATCTGCATATGACTAATTTCACCCCGTGTTGCTGCCTAAACATCAGCACAGTATGCAAGGCTCCGAGGCTGAAGCTGGAGGCAGCAGTATAAGTGACAACCACCCTGTAGCCAAAATCTAGACACATAATTAGTCAATATGCAAAGTATATCGGGTGTCTCATGCAGCGATCGACCACTCTGGATGGCTCAGACTTGCGCGAGGGAAGCAGTTCCGTGTTTGCACTGTCGCGGAGTCCGATTCCGTCGTTTAACGCGTGGTCCAGAACGGAAAATGGTCGATGATGACTCTTCAATTGAGTTAAGGCTCGTATATTCAGGCCTAACACGATATCAACGGGGATGTCATAGAGCGTCATAGAGCCAGTAAGATTTTATATCGAGGTTCGGGATGCTTAGTAAGGGTTCTATTCCGAGTGATGTGTCATCCATTCCGAGATCTACTCCGACCTCCTTAGAACATCATGGAGAACACGGAGAACATGGATAGTAAGAATGATGGAGTATAGGATGGAGACTCGATACAAACAGAGGTCAATCAAACAGTCCACGTTAATGTCGATGACGATGACTATGATGTCTAGTTTGCCATTGCAATCAAAGCATTCAATAGAGACGGCCTGAGTGATCAAGGGCGTATGGCCTCGTTCTTACCAACCACCACGGTTCCAACCAACTGCTAGCGCAGCCTCAAAGCTGAGAGCTAAGAGGGCGTATGCATCGGAATAAGACACAGCTCCACCGCGCCTATGAGGCTTACATGGCGAGAATCCGGGATAGGTCAGCGTCATGCTCACCGGAGTGTCTATCAAAGTTTTGGTTCGCAGTTCTGGCCTGGATCTGTAACGCAGATTGGCGTATGACGATGTCTTGCAGTCCTGGTATTCCGAGAATGGGGGTGCTTTTTTCGTATACCGAGAGATGCTGATCCGGTCATCTATCTATAAGAAGGAGCTGGTGTCCTCTCCTTCTTCCCCTTTTCTTCATCACAGTTCTACATCAGGTTCTACTTCAATATCGATATCTTCTCAATATCAATATCTTCTTGAATATATCATAACTCGGGTCTTCATCACTTGACTGACAACTGGCAACTCTCTCACACTCCAGTTATAACCCATTGCCATATATGTAACGGATATACCCTCGAACCAACCTCGATTCTGAACGACCGGCCTCTACCAAAGATACCAGCTCAGATAACTAAAATCCCTTCCACAAAGCAATCAAACACCATAACAACAACATCTACAACCATGTCGAGCGCCTCTGCCACCACTCCCAGAATGACCATCTTCTCCAAGCGAAACAGCAGCCTGTTCAAGGCCGACGATACAAAGGTCACTTCCTCCGCTAGCTCGATCATGAGCTCTTCCTCCGTCTCCAGCATAACAGCAATCAAGGATGCCTTCCGTCGCTCGAAGACAGCCAAGCCATCGAAGCTGAACTCTTGCAGTCCATCAACGAGGGAAACGATGTGTGTATCGCCCACCACAGCTCAATCAGCCAGAGCTAGTTACTTTGCGCATCGGGCGTAGATCGGCTTGACCGATTGACAGGACTATAAGGCTGAAAAAAGAGCTGGAATGGCGTTTATGGGGGGCTGATACAATTTGACATTTCATTTGTTTCTCCTTTGTTTGTCGATTTTCTGTTGATATGTTTTCTTTACTTGATTACAAAGTTCACTGATATTAATAATTTGATAATGCCTGTTTGAATTCACATGCTTATATATACTATCTTCATAGCTCCAACGATATAAAAGCCGACTTATTTGAAACTTGATATACGGTCCAATTTACTAGCTTTCCATGCCAATGTAATGTAACCAAATCGACAATGGCTGCGCTACATCACGAAGCACACGTAATGCGATTGCCTTGGAGCACTTATCCCGACAAACTCTTCCCAGGGTCCCCAGCCGCCGTTTATTAGAGAATAGCAGTTACAGCCTTAAACTTCACGGATATCGGCAGGCGCATGGTCTAGCATTAATACTGGAGCCTTTTCCTCCAAGGGCTCTCCGACCCTGAGAGATGGAGACTCCGATACTTGGCCATACATCCTTGTCTGTACTCCACACCGAGCACCAGAGAAAGGTCATGTGTAGGCATCTGTATATAGCATGGATAGCGCTGATTTGCGAGAATGAGGTACGCGTATGCCCCATACCTCACTGATGACTGCTAATGATACGCGGAGAAGTCTGGTTGGATAGTGACGATCGTGATATTATATATGGTGTTTGCTGGGGGTGGATTTCAGGGCCTGGCCTCCTACCCCGAGTATTTATTTCTAGACATCGTGCAACGGAAGGAAATAGGAAACAAAAACCATAAATGCCCTATGATATACCCAGGTACACGCTAAATAGACAACCCGCTCATTAAACGCCTGCACTTAGAAAGTCATAAGTATACGCCGTTACAGCCCAGATAACAGTTCAGCCATCGTGATCTTCTTCCTGACCGCGTTCGAAAAGCCTTCATGGTAACTGATCCAGGCCGTCTTCGACTTCTTACCCGCATCACCAGAGTTTGCATTTCTGCCTGTCCCTTGACCTGCTTTCCCTGTATCCGAGGGCCGCCCTGCTGGTCTCTCAGGGATTACTCTTCCGAAGAAATCACGCTTTGGTCCTGTAGATCGGCCGGCTTTGGCTTGCATGTCTTTACTGTCCTTTGCACCATCCATGTCGTTACTACTTCTCGCCGAGCGTGGTGGCCCACCGACGCGAGAATGCTGAGCTTCTGATTGCTTTCTGATCAGGCTCTTGCGGTATTCTTGGTCAAGTGCTTGGCGGACTGCATATCGAACAGGGGCTGACGTGCTGCCCGATGCGAAGGCGGTGCCCTTTACCTTTGAATAGCTATTGAGAGAATCGAGTGACCTGTTGTAGTTTTGTTAGTGCTATGCACGATGAATAGTAGGCAGAAAGAAAGACGTACGGTTCCATCCTATAGATAAAACCACCATGCCCACCAGCTTCCGTCTCAAGCTTCGTTTTCTCGAACGTCACGCCTAGAGCATGCATTATGCCAACAGCTGCCTTAAGCAAGGTCCGTTCACTGTCTTTGCGCACGCTGGCAACAGCACCTTGCCCGCCAGAGTTTCCAACGAGAGTGGGTTTGATGTCCGGTGCCAACATGCGTGTTAAACTCGGAACTAGCTCCGTAACGACAGTTTCGGCAGAGTGGAACGTCCGGTTCAGGGGAGCAGATAAGGATGATTGAAATTCTACGAGGATGGCGCGGTTCTGTTTCTCGGCCTCAAACGCAGCGAAATCTGCTCGCGGGCCGGCAAATGGATGTTCGTCTTCCCCGTCATTATCGATGTCCATCTTTGACCCATCTCCAGACTTGTGTGACGAAGCGAAGAGGTGGTGGAAAGCAATTGTGGCTTGGCTCAGGTAGGGATTTAGTTCCCAGTCTTGGTTCGAGAAGACCTTGGAGGATATCAGGTCATGGAAGCAGAGCCAGTCATATGCGGCATTCGGTTTGGAGAGAAGGGTATCATCCTGGAAGGTTTGGTTAGGGTATGTAAGAAAACACTCCGTAGCACAGCGATCATATTCGCCTGAAGCATCGATCATTTCCCTCAGTCGGTTGATCGCTGCGCGCTTACGGAGCTCTGCTACCCCCACAGGCGCCTTGCTCTTCTCTTTCGAGGACGGGTCTTGAAACCCCTGGTTATCCTGTCGATCATGCGGGAAACCAGCTCCATCAAGAAAGACCCTGCTGACGATTTCCTTCGCTCCACCGCGGCCAAGACCACGGGATAATCCGTTCCCTGAATGTTCGCTCAGGATGTGTCGTTCCAGCCATAGTTTAGTTAATCTTGTAGAAGAGGTAAAGCCATCGTATCGGAGCTTGTGTGCTACCCACTCGGCTTCAACCAGAATACCTCTGATATCACCCTCACCCGTGCCCCGGCTAAGGGCCTGGTTTCTGGCACCGCTCACCCCCCAGGTGACCTCGCATAGTTTTCTGACGCCGTCTCCGTCACATTGAATGCCCTCCTTTTCAAATATGTTTTTCGTGCGCTGTACAACTTGGTCGAATGGCACACGACGAACATGGATAATTTCTGCAATTGAAGCCTGGCGCAGAGGTCGAAGACTGGGGTGGTAAACGTCATTGCATATTAGAATGAGAGGACGTAGCAGACGGAATTTGTCTCCTTTCTTTTTGTTCTTTTTCGCTGCCACATGCCCATCTGCGTTTGATTTTGCCGAATTTTTTTGATCTAGTTGGACTAAATCAATGAGAGCTTTCATGAAGCCTCCCTCGCCTCCTCCACCGGAGCCACTGACAACGCCATCAACCTCGTCAATGATAACGCAGACGGGTTTGCCTGGTTTTCTGACAACCCTGCCGTCTTCAATAACGGTAACGCCTTTAACGTTCTCAGTACCGACGGCATCTTTAATTCTCCCTGTCACCACAGTTCGGCTTCTTTCATCACTAGCATTTATCTCGAGAACTTCATATCCCACTTGCTTTGCACACACGTGGGCTAATGTCGTCTTTCCTAGTCCCGGAGGGCCCGTGAGTAGAAGAATTTTGCGATGTGTTCGTTCTTCCGGCTCGTTTGCGAGAGACCCCTTTTTGGCCTTTGGCTTTGTCAACCCCGGAAAGACGATGGGGTCCCAGGCCTTTAGCCAACGGAGCACAGTGCGGTGTGTTCGGTCATCTCCAATAAGATCTTTAAAACTCCTGGCTCGGTATTTCTCTGTCCACAGTCGATGGGCGGCCCTTGTAGCTCCTGGAGCAAGAACTGGAGTTTCGATTGACGGTACGACAGTTGGTGCTGATGGTGCTAGTACCTTCGCCTCGTCGATAAGTTTGTGGATGTCAATTCCGTAATAACTTCTAGTTGCTTTGCCTGGGGCTGTGGCGGATCTTTCGGCGATCAATCTCTCGTAGGAGATATTTTCTTGTCTCGTTCTTCGTCGTACATATTTAATTTTCCCAGAGCAGGTCTTGATCGGAACAGATGTATACTGCTCGGTAACCTTTGGTAAATTCGTAGAAGTGTCGTTGGGAAGCCCTGCGTTACTCTTCCAAATGTTATTGAACGTTTCGAGTCGAGATTGCGGCTGAGCTTCATCGTTCAGGCCCTGGAAGAGAAGGTCAGGTTTAGAATCACTCTGGAATACGCCATTGTCTTCCCCATCCTCATCGTCGTCGTCGTCCATAACGAAAGGGCCGGTCTTAACGCGCTTCGGTATCTCAGTCGCAGGGCCTCCGTCGAACTTCCTCTTTGCGTGGTCGGTAGGAGACATCGTCGGCAGCTCCTGGAATAGTGGCCGGGGGGAACATGACAATGCCATCTTAGCACAGAGACCTGATCAGGGACTTGTTTCTTCGAAGTGTTCAGAAGTAATATAAAATGGTCGTGTTTAATCGCGTCTCGAACGCGTTCATGTAGCTTACATAATACACTCTAAAAGCAGCGACATGGCCGTCCCGAAGCGGCTAGCAGGGTCAAGCTTTTGAGTCCCAAGCCTTCTTTCTTTTGCTTTATCGCGATTCTTTACTCTTCACCACGCATCCTGAGGTGCACCGTCGGCTCGATATCGCATCAAACACCAATTCTTCTTAGCGAACAGGTAGCATTCCAGCCTGCCTCGTTTGCCATATAGGACATCCCTCTCCTCGCGCTGGTCGTCGCCTGCCTCGAAGTGCCACCGGAATAACAGCGCCTCCTAGCTTGGGTCACCCCCATATGCGATGGAAGATTGGACAGAAGATTTAGGAAACGAGAACAAACCCACTGCTACTAGTTTAGACGCGCAGTCCGGAGCTGACGAGACGATGGCCTCTCCTAGTCGCCCTACCGGTATGTTATCTCCGCCTCCAGTCTGCTCGATATGCGACGCGGCCGGGTGAGGCGACGTCCTTCGCCGGGATTTGATACTAACCGTGCGATATCTTTTGTGTAGGCTCTCAATCTGGTGCTGGCTCACCTGAAAAGGCTACTTCTAACCCGACTCCATCAGACAACCTACTGGATGCCCCGCCTTCACCAAAAGCGCAAAATGAGGAGCCGGAGGATGAGGAGATGGGTGGCACACAAGATGCCAAGGGCGAAAATGACGCGGTAGACGGCGATGCAGATACCTCTACGATTCAGAACCAGGTCGACGGTACTGCGGACGGCACCTCAGACCAGAGCAAGATTGCAACGGAAGCGTCAGCTCGTTCGAACCTGATTGCGCAAACTCATGCAATTATCCTGCCTAGCTACACCAGCTGGTTCGACATGAACACCATACACTCTGTTGAGAAAAAGGCTCTCCCGGAGTTCTTCAATAGCCGAAACCGCAGTAAGACTCCAGCAGTCTACAAGGACTATCGTGACTTCATGATCAACACATATCGCGTGAACCCCGTCGAATACCTTACAGTTACAGCCTGCAGGAGGAATTTGGCAGGTGACGTTTGCGCCATTATGCGAACTCACGCCTTTTTAGAGCATTGGGGTTTGATTAACTACCAGGTAGGCACACGAGGATGCCAGGAGCAAGGAGCATTTAAACTAATACCAATTTCAAATTATAGGTTGACCCACAATCACGTCCCTCTAATATCGGTCCACCATTTACTGGTCATTTTAGAATTACTGCAGATACCCCCCGAGGCTTACAGCCATTCCAGCCGGGTCCAAACACAATGGTCACCCCAGGCAAGCCTCACCCATCAACGGATAGGGCAGCGGCTGCAACTCCACTGTCGAAATCTGACCTAAACCTGGAAATTCGGCGCAATATCTATGATGATAAAGGCAAAGAGATCACGCCGTCTGATGCCAAGGACAAGGAAACGAATGGTGAAGATGCCGTTACAAATGGCACCCCCGCTGAGTCTAGCACGAAAGCTATGGAGGCATCCGCAAAAGTGACTAAAAAGGCTTTGAACTGTTACGCCTGTGGTATTGACTGTACGCGACTTCGATTCCACTATTCAAAATCAGCGCCTGTGTCAACTACGGCAAATCCATCAGAGCTCAAGTACGACCTATGCCCGAATTGTTACCTCCAAGGAAGGATGCCATCATCGCACCAGGCCTCGGATTTCGTCAAGCTAGAAGACACGCAGTACACCTCCATACAGGATCGCGAGAAGCCATGGTCAAACTCGGAACTTCTCCTTCTCCTCGAGGCCCTTGAGAATTTCGACGACAACTGGCATCAGATTTCGCGACATGTTGGTTCGCGAACGCCAGAAGAATGTGTTATGAAATTCCTTCAGCTAGAGATCGAAGATAAATATCTAGAAGACCCTGTCGATGGTGCCTCTTCTATGTTGGGTGCTATGGGTGGACGGGAACCCGTCGGTCAGCTAGAGACTCCTGTCTTGTCAGTTGTGGCTTATTTGGCACAAATGGCCGAGCCTACCGTCACTGCCGCTGCTGCGGGCCGATCAGTTGAAGAAATGCGTCGCGAATTACAGAAGCAGCTTGATAAACGAACGGCTACTGCAGCCAAAGAGAAAGGGTCAGCAGAGAAAGAGAAAGACAGCGGTAAAGGTAAAGCAACAGAGTCTATGAAGGCCGAGGACTCAATGGAAATTGATACTACCGCAACTGAAGGTCAAGAGGTGGCTATTGTCTCGTCTTCATCGCAGGAGAAGACAACTCAACCCTCGCTCGCATCCATCGCCCTCGCAACATCCGCTGCCCGTGCTGGAGCCCTGGCATCACACGAGGAACGAGAAATGACACGCCTCGTAGGTGCTGCTGTGAACATCACACTGCAGAAACTTGAATTGAAACTCGCCCAATTCTCAGAACTTGAAGCCATTGTTGAAGCAGAACGACGAGACCTAGAACAAGCCAGACAACAACTGTTCCTTGATCGCCTAGGACTCAAGAGAAGAATCAAAGAGGTCGAAGAAGCTTTCAGGGCTGCCAGCTTAGAAGGAAACGAGGCTGGTGCTGCAGTGGCTAGTCAAGCCCAAACCATCGGACTCGGCGAGAGCTACTCCTTCCAACAGACCGGCGTAGACAATAGCGCTAATGCCGTCCACCCGTACAGTGCTGGCGGTGGCGCGGAATACAAGTCATATGAGATATGAGAAGGTGGCTACGGAATCGACTTAGAAAAGATTGTAGCTTTCGACTGACATGTGTATGAGTTTAATCTGTTAGAAACCTCTGTCTGCGAATGGCAGGAGGAGTATCGGGTGGGGAGATTTAAGGATTCCTTTCTTTCTTCTCATATATTCGTTGGGACAAGTGTAGTATGGCGGCGTTTGATTTTGGAGTTATCCTTTGTTTGTGCCTTATATTTCTCTCGCTTCTAATAGCCTGTCTTTCACGGGGTGCATGTTTTCTTACTCTATGTAAAGCAGTTCCAATTGGGAGTGCCGAGCTAGTCAAAATAATAGTTCCTCGTGCTCTATCTATCTCCTTTTTACTCCTTAGATGCATTTTAGACATTATTTTTATAGTACACTGCCAGATGACTGGCTTCGTAAAAAGCCCTAGACAAACTCCGTTCACCCCTGATGTGGTACAACACAAGCACTATGCCCCGTGGGTATATACACAGCAACCGGTCTTTAACAGAAAACCCAAGGCTAGGTCTAAAACCTATGTAGGGCCTTCCAATTACCCGTCGTCTCCAATCTTCCGTCGCTTGATGCAGTGATTCTCACGTATCTCTTCGTTAATGTGGACCGTTTTAGATCCAAATAACTCCCATTCGGCCATTGGTAGGCAATAGTCCCTCCAGTCTCGAAGTTCTTGGGCCGTTTTTCTTTTTGCTGGCGGTTTAACTCTCCTATGGGAAGGTGAAAGTTTCTCCTCATCATCGCTTTCCATTTTTATATCGACAGCTGGTGGAGCGGATTTAGTCTTAGCGGCCTGGTTTAATATCTCCCACAACCGTTTTTCCTCTTCGTGACTGGTTTCTTTATCAAGAGTCGAAGCATAGCGATCTTCCTCGCCAGATAGGAACTCGTCATCTGATATCACAGGCGCTGATTCATCCATTGATGTGTCCGAATCGGATCCCTCGAAGAGAGAGGTGGAATCTTCCAAGATGTCTCGTTCTTGGCTCTGTTTAGATGGTATATTGGCATCATGTATCGGATTCTCTGCATGATCTTCTACCTCTGGGAGCTCTGGTAGTTCTAGATGGGAGGAAGATAGCCGTCTCTCTACCTCGTCGTAAGAAAGTAACATCGTCTTAGAGCTTCCCTTGCTCACATACTCGCGAACATCCAGCGAACATCGTCGTGCAGCATTAACCCAGAACTCACGGGAATTAGCTTGTACGTTCAAAGTCTTCAAGGCAGCCTGCACATCATCCTTTCGTACAAATCTATGTCGATTCCAACCCCTTTCTTCCATTGTGCGAATTCTGGAAAGAGCAAAGAATATAGACGACTGCACTAGCCGTCGCGTCAAGCTAACTGCGAGCGTATAAAAATCCGTAAAACTGTCACAAGTAATGGCAGGAGTCTCGTCGTGAAAACAGATTTTGGTCCAGTTATCTTCTATACGACGACCTCCGAAATTCATAAAGACATTTCTTGAGAGGTTGACCCAGTTCAATATGTTAAATAACTGTGCTGTAGCTAACATATGGTGTGCACTTGGGTCGACGTCACTGATTTCTTTGGTTTTAACCTTTTCTTCCAAGTACAGCGCAGCGGTACGGTCTACAAGCCACATATTTTGGTACTTTCGTCGCCCCGAAATGTTATGTGCTTGCTCTTCCCGAACAGACAGTGAATTGGCCACATTTTCCAAAGCGAGACAGCACTCTTCACTTATTTCGGCAGCCGCATGTATGTCTGACAACGTTACTCCTCGAACTGTTTTCTCTGTCATGTGCTTCTCTTGCAAAGCCTGTTGAAGTTCAAAGAGGTATTCTTGAACCTCTAGCCGGCTTTTGGTGCCGATTATAGAGGCGATCTCGGAAATCGCGCTTTTGCCTTTCCTGCCCAGGGCTGCAAACAGCGCGAGTTTCTCCTCTGAGCTCCATGTAATCATACCGAACCGAGAGCCATGTATAACTGCTCCACGGTTAGGCTCCTTGATGAATGCATCAACTGTTTCCTCAAGTATCTTCCAGTAGGACATTATAGGTTGCGCATTGGCACGCCGTAAATGGTTTTCTCTTTTGTTCCATGCCCATGGCTCTACCCGTTTCCTCTTCCGTTGTATGGGCGGGGGAGAGGATACGAGTGTCAGATCTTGTATTTGAGGAGAAGAGGGTCCGATTTCTGAAGAACCATAAATAGATGTCCACGGTTCCTCTATCACACTAGAATCAGGGGCATCACCCTGGAGCTCGTAGCTGCTGCTTGACATGCTAGCTATTAGGACCGAAGGTTCGATCCAAACTTCCAATTCCAGGTAACAGAGCTCGAGCAGCTTAGAGCGGACGATAGTAACGAACACATATCATGTATACCCGTAGATAGGCAGGGTATTTATTCTTTCAGCTGCAGATTTACCCGTCCACCGGCTGTTGTTATGGTGGAAGTTCACCTTCAACTTTTTCTTTTTCTTATCGACAAGGTAGTTATACTGTGTTTGCATAGTTTGAATGTTTGGTCTGTTTGCATCTAGGATATTAGATATTTGACGCCAATAAACGTAAAGACGAAGGACAAGCAAGCATGGAAGATGCAGAAGATATCTCGTTGCGCGAGATGGTTGAGCTTTGCGAGAATATGTTGCCGGGGCCGTACCGTTCCCCAAATCGGAGCTCGTCTCCTCTCTTCAACCGCGTCCGTTCAACCCTCTGATTCAGCTCCAATACCGAACTCCGAGATCCGTTTACGGGACTATCAAGAAGAATGTATTCAGTCTGTCCTGTCGTATTTGGACAAGGGTCACAAAAGACTAGGAATATCTTTGGCTACAGGCAGTGGGAAGACTGTGAGATTCGCCGCCAAAATCTGAATATTATCTGTACTGATGATGTCATGTTTCAATAGGTTATCTTTACACAGTTGATTGACCGTGTACAATCCCGCTGTGAAGATAGGACCCAATCGCTTATCCTAGTTCACCGGAAAGAGCTTGTCGAGCAGGCTGCAAAACACTGCATGCGTGCGTATCCAGATAAGACCATAGAGATTGAGATGGCAAATAGTCATGCGACCGGTACTGCAGACATTACGATTGCGTCCATCCGCAGCCTCCTTTCGAAAAACCGGATAGAGAAATATGACCCGAAGAGGTTCAAGCTGGTACTGGTAGATGAAGCACATCATATCGTTGCGCCTACATATCGTGAGGCCCTTGCCCATTTCGGCCTGGGCGAACATACTGCAAACTCTCCCGCATTGGTTGGAGTCTCTGCAACTTTTTCGCGATTTGATGGGCTGAAACTAGGTGCAGCCATCGACCATATAGTGTATCACAAGGACTACGTTGATATGATTGGGGAGAACTGGCTTGCCGATGCCCTTTTCACGACCGTAAAATCGCACGTCGACCTCTCACAAGTGGATGATGCCCCGAACGGGGATTTTCACACCCGCCAGCTTTCGCTTGCTGTCAATACTGAGACGGTCAATGATATTACTGTGTCGGCATGGCGTGCTAGAGCGCAGGAGAGGAAATCAACACTCGTGTTTTGTGTGGATATTGAGCATGTAAAGTGCCTGACAGCGAAATTTCGCGAATTTGGAGTTGATGCTAGGTATATCACCGGCCAATCTGCCAAAGATGTCCGAACGAAAGAGCTAGAAGCCTTCAGGAACTATGAGTTTCCTGTTTTGATTAACTGCGGACTATTTACAGAGGGCACTGATATCCCGAATATTGACTGCGTCCTACTCGCGAGGCCGACGAGGTCTAAAAATCTTCTCATCCAGATGATAGGGAGAGGGTTACGGCTACATCCAGGAAAAACGAACTGTCATATCATTGATATGGTTGCCTCCCTGGATCATGGAGTCTTGACAACACCCACTTTATTTGGACTTCATCCTGATGAAGGCTTAGACGAGACCCCAGCTAAGGATTTTAAGAAGAGGAGAGAGGATTTTGAGAACGGCACGCTGCAGGAGGGCGAAGAAAAACCGTCACCTAAGCAAGAGAACGTTGTTGTTGATTTTACAGATTACGACTCTGTCCATGACCTCGTGCAGGACACATCCAGTGAAGAACATATACGTTCCATCAGCGATAATGCGTGGGTGCAGGTTGGTCCAGATCGTTACATCCTCGGCGCCCCGGCCGGGAGATTAACAATATCCAAAGATGACTCTGGCCTGTTTTCAGTCCATCATATTATTAGCTTAGGACCATCGGGTAAATCGAAAAGCCCATTCAGCCGTCCTCGAGAGGTGGCGTCATCTGTTGAGCTAGTCCAGGCAGTTCATGCTGCAGACACTCTTGCCAACCGCGTGTTTGGGGGCCCGACGTTTATTGCGTCGTGGCAACCGTGGAGAAAGAAACGGGCAAGCCCTGGTCAAATAGGATATCTGAGGAAGCAGCTTGGTCAGGAGGTGGGCGGAGTTATTTCGAAGGGCGAAGCGGCGGATATGATTACCAAGATTAAGCACGGAGCTAAGGGCCAATTTAAGGATATATTGTCGGCTAAGCGGCGGATAAATCGCGAACGCGAGAAGGTGGCTAAATGGGATAACTTGGTAGCCAGCCAGGAGGTGAAAGTTGGGCCTCTTGGATGAACACAAGACGCTGCACGGCGTACCTTATTATCTATTTATGATACCCCTGTACGATCATTATTAGCATATGCTACTTCGATTTATGTATTTGTAGGTATTACTATTATAATAATAGAATCTGCGAGGATAAAGCCGTTTTCAACCTTCGCCACTCCAACTTAAGCTTTATAGTTAAACTACATACACGGCCCGCCCCGCGTGCTTCTCTTAAGCGATAACTCTAAGTGTTATTCTCAACAACAGCTGAAGGAAGTAGTGTGAAGCAAACGTTATAAGATTTATGCTAGAGCGGATGCCGTGGGATTCAAAGTGCATTATTTTTATTTGTAGGATGATTGGATGTCCCGTCAGCCGAGACTCGTATTATCCGGAAACGCCGGATGGCCGAGGAGACCCTGAAATCGACAGTATATAACGAGCGAGGTAGTAGCCCCGGAAACTGAGAATTCGTTCTGTGTACCTTCAAATACATATTATTGCTTTTATGCAACGTTATAATAATTAATCTTGTGATACCCTCTATATTTCTTGATCCTATGTAGTCAACCAAGATAACCTGCCAACCGCAACATTGAAAAATATTTACATTAGAACATTATTATCTATATACTTAGACATTATGCGTGTCAATATGCGAAAAAGCCATCATCTTTTGGCTTTCCAGGAGGAGAAAAGACTCGAATCTTAACCCTCTATCGGCAAACGTATCGGCTTCGACAATGTCCAATACATTTGCCCAGTTAGCCCAAAGCTCTCGCCAGTAACACGCCTCGGCAGCTTTCGTCAGATAGCGTTCTCTAAATATTTTGACGCTATTGTCGGCGATCCGTTTGGCGAGCTCTTTATCTGCCAGTAAAGCTTCTACCTTTGCTGGCAAATCCGAAAAATCACGCTTTACTTTGACATAATTCTGGTTCGGACCCGAAGACTGGAGAAGATAGTGGTGATGCTGGATATATTGTAGTTCATGAGCTACAACAACGGATCGACACGCCTGTCGATATTTAAGAGAGGAGGAGTATGCTCGACCTAGATGGGAACAAACAAAAGGTTAGCGGCGTTTGCCAACGAGTGTTTTGAGGTATAGATGCTGGATTTACCTTCAACATGGGCGATGAACTTGTACTTGCAATGGTCGTCCATGCTAATGAAGTTCTGCTTCTCAGTCCAGACGATTTCCTTGACATCACCCCAAGGCTGGTCCCGGGCGACGTCGAGCAGATTCCGTCTCAGCTTTGGCGCAAAACTTAGCTTCCCCCTCCAGACGAGCTTGTCAGCCTTGGATGACCAAGGTACAGTGACCTCTTGCCGTTGTATACGGTCAACAACCTGGTTATAGGGACCAATTGCATTTGCTGCATTGTCCCAAGCCCAGAACCCAAAGTCAGGAATCAGCCATACGGACTCCTCAGTCGCCTTTCTAGCCAATGCCCAGAGAGGATGACCCGGTGCAGCGACATCATCGACCCTGTCTTCGACGGAAAATATAAACTCGATGCTAGGCTGTGTCCAATTCCCAACTGCTCCGGAAAGGGCATGATGCATAGAGCTTAGCACCGCCAGTATCTTCTTTCGATGGTCCTCCTGAGCTGCTCTGGCGGCGACAACATATAACTCCCCGTTATGTATGATCACTCGAGACATCCCGTTGTTGAGTTTGATATTATCTAGATGTTTCATAGAGACGCCGCCCTGGGAACCCCAGAAGGCTGCTGCCCGGTTCGAATCCTCGAATAATCCCGGGAATGCCGCCTTGCATTGTGACGGACTGAGACTCACATTTATCTTATCACGGTCGTATTCGAACCTCCAGCGCGACGACGGGGCCGCTGGGGAAGATGGCTCTGAGTTTATCGACGCCAGCGAATGTGAGCAGTTAAATGTAGTCGATGTTTGGCATGTACAGTGGCCGGCCGGGATGAGCTGGGTGAGCAACGGAGGGACATTGTCCTTGTCTGAATTCATTCCAAACCAGAGAGAGAAAACAAATGCAAATATAACCCCGGCAATGCATAATAAACAGACTCCATTTTTTAGGCGACCGTTGCGACCTGTGGCCGAACACACACGCGACTTGACCATTGCAACGGTGCTCCTTTGAAATGAAAGAGAAGGAAAACAAGCCGCCAGTATTTTTTTTCTCTCGATGGACGCCCTAACAAAGATTTCAGGGGGCGACTGATGTCATCCCGGGCCCTCGATGCCTTCCCTGGGCCCCCTTGTCCCTCGTTGTACTCCATAGAAGCAACAGCGGCGGGCTTGCAGGGAAGGTTGGAATACTCCATAACTGACCCGTTCTCTACCGTTTGCTAGTTCGAGTTTGCGCGTCCCTGCTAGCTCGGGATATGCCCGTTCTCCACCGTCTCCAGGGACAGGAATCTTGATATGTTACGGAGTACGAAGCACGGCGATATCGACTCAGGTTGTTGAGCTATTATCAGATACGGCGCCACTATTACTTCTGGAGCAGATTACGGCACTCGCAGGAGTTTCATCCAAGGGCTTTTATCTCATTTCTCTTGTTGGTGGGCATGGCGCTTACCTTGGCCACGCAGTTGAAGATGGTGGCGCCGCCGTTTTTCCTTATTCTGAGACGATCCGTTCAATTTATCCACATCAAGCCAGTTTCTGATGGCCGATTGAACGTTACATGCCCGCTGCATGGTTGGGGCAGGATGCTATGGAATTTGTTTAAAGTCGCAGTCTGTCGCGCATTGTACGTACTTACATCCTCCCCTGCAGGGTGCGTTCCGATGGGCTAGAACCTACCAGGGGCATGACTTTTGCAGGCCTTCGATCACGGAGATAGGTTGCTTGTGCTTATACTCCGCATTAAGATTCCTTGGAGAACAATGTCTCTAATTCTTCGCTTAGTGGGCGTCAAGGACGGGCTTGGTAATGACGCCTACCCTTGTGGTTGCATTCATGGTAGCGATCGCTTTCTATCGCTCCTTGGGGTCTGTAAATCTGGACAGATATTTCCCATCGTCCTATAATATGCTGCCGCTGGATTTGCCCACGAACCGTCGACATTAAGACGTACGAGCCGAACCCCTTATAGGTTAGAGGAATGGCCAAAGCGATCAGATCTGTGTCGAAGACTATTAATATATTGATTATAGTATCGATTGTATATCGTGTGGTGTGCGAGCTGCTGATTCAATAACTAGAGGGGGACGGATAGATATTTAAGGAGAAGGGAGATATTTACCTTAGACCACCACGGCCGACGGATATCGAGATTCGTAAGAGGAACTTTGCCATCTTGTATAACTATTATCGGTCCTGGAAGCTCTTTATAAAGGCTTCATCCTACATACGAACGGATATAACGTTAACTCCTAACGGGACATTATATAAGCACCGACCATATTTTTAAAACAACACGTGATATGACGGAATGGAGAAATATTATTCCATATACACACGTGATGGTGCCAAGAAAAATATGTCCAGTTATATATACGGGGAATATACACAGGGGAAGAAGATATAGAGGATATAGAGGATGAGCATCTTGATGGGCTGCTTGGTTAGGAGAGGCGGTCTGCTTTATCAGACGAGATGTGGGATGATAGTTGCCTCCGTAACTAAGATCAAATATTAGCCGCAGACCCAGAGATATGTCTTTTCTCCTATTTCCTTTTTTTGCTCTCCTTTCTTTTTCTTTCTCCTGCTAGGATGACCATGCATTTGATTATGACATTGCCACTCTCATCACCATCCCCTGTAGCCCACATGCTAGAGCTGCCAACGTTACTCTGTCCTGTAGAACAGAATGATGCTATGGATGTCGCTGTTCATATAGAGTGGTTGGTGACCCCTCCAGGAGGCCGTCACCACGGCGACTCTTTTCACCCCGTCCTCCGCATGTACTTCGTATATCAACAGCCACAAGCGCCTCTGGGCCTCTGGCAGGCACACACGCTAGGCTTTGGCAGGCCGGAAGCTTCAGAGCACCAAACCTTCTTCCACATATAACTTTGTTGTAGTATCCCTTTTCCTGGAAATCGGAAGTAAACGGTGTCTGAGGAGGGTTGAAGCTGAGAAACGAGGTGAAGGATATATCGATAGTCGTAGCCGTGTCGAATACCAGACCAGCGATGATCTTGGGGACGCCTCGCCTTGTATCTGTGCTCTGGCCGTAGCACTAAACGGATTCAATGGCTGCATGATCATCACCAGAGAATGGCCCGCCCAATGATCCTGCGGTAAAAGAAACAGCCGTCTCCTTTCTCTGTCCTGCGACCGTTTACTCCGTAGATGTTCTTTGTTTCAGCGCCCAGTCGGAGCAAAAGACAGTCTCCTTCTTTGCCCTAGCTTCTCTCGTGGACCTACAGGGGTGAAGCTATCTCGCTGACTCAGCATATCAAATTATTTCTCGCATTCCGCGTCATTTGGGGCCTTCGCATTCCTGCATCCCCCTTTTGGACCTTCGAGCACTACACGAGCAGCCATAGTCTTGCGCTGGAGTCTCGTCGCGCGTACAGGGCTTCTCACAGCTCCCCTCGCCCCGTCTTTTGAACCGCGAGAGCCCTGTCGAGGGAAGAGGAAACGTTCACGTCACACACCCGGACTCTTCCACCCCTCGAATCGCAGCTCGCAAGGATACCGGCCGACTGGGCTCAATGCGCCTCTAATCACTACTTTTAGCAGCTTAAATGGCAATGGAATTAACGACGAAAAGCTACTTCACGCGATTCTTTTGGAGGTAGCTCGAGAGGAACCGAAATACTAGGCGCGAGGAGCTGGGGCGGACGTACGGACCCTGGATACATACCCTCTCAGGACTGGCTACTGTGCAACGTAGCGATATTTGCTTCGATTCTACGACCGTTAAAAGCCAGTGAGCAGGGTGTCGAGGGGCTGGTTGCCGAGACCTGGATATTAGGAGTCACATATGGATAACTCGATCGAGTCGCAACGGCTGCGGCGGCCTCGGTCGCGGAGTGCCTGGTCATGTCCTGTATCAACTATAATAGTCGCAGTACTTGGTCTGCTTGTGGTTTTTGGTATTGTACAATCGTACCTGACCCTTCAGATTGACCCTCAAGGCTGCAAAACTCCAAGCATGCTGCCCACCTATATTAAACTGGTTGGGTTTGATACGGAACATACCCGATTTGCGAGCAAGTACAACCTTTACTTGTATCGAGAGCGGGGTGTGGATGATTACAGCGAAGAAGACATTGGAGTACGTTTCTCCCCTGTCCTCCCTATATTCTACCATCAATTGATTAGAAGCTGACCTGGGGTACGTTGATTAAATTTAGCTTAAGGGTGTTCCTGTCCTCTTCCTTCCAGGGAACGCAGGGAGCTACCGACAGGGGAGGTCGCTTGCCTCCGAGGCTTCCTTGTACTTTCACAATGTGCTGCAGCACGATCAGGATCGGATTAAAGCCGGGACACGGAGCCTGGATTTTTTCATGGCGGACTTTAACGAAGATATGGCTGCTTTCCACGGTCAAACCATACTCGACCAAGCGGAATATATAAACGACGCCCTATCTTACATATTATCACTCTACCATGATCCTCATCGAGTCAGGAGGGACACGGATCTACCGGACCCAGTCTCCGTCATACTGATAGGACATTCGATGGGCGGAATCGTAGCCAGGACGGTCCTAACCATGGCAAATTACCAGGCAAACTCTGTGAATTCCGTCATTACAATGTCAACACCGCATGCGAGGCCACCTGTATCCTTTGACTCTGATTTGATGCGTACATATAAACAGATAAACACCTATTGGCGCGACGCCTATTCGGAAAGATGGGCCAACAACAACCCACTATGGCATGTGACGCTTATTTCTATTGCTGGTGGTGGCGGTGACACCATTGTGCCCTCAGACTATACCAGTCTCTCATCTTTGGTCCCTGATACCCATGGCTTCACCGTTTTTACGAGCACTATACCCAATGTCTGGACGGGAGTTGATCATCTCTCGATAGCTTGGTGCGACTCATTTCGGAAAGCGGTTGTTCGATCCATTTTCGACGTAATTGATGTTAGACGAGCTACTCAAACGAAGCAAAGGGCCGAGCGCATGAGCATCTTTAGGAAGTGGTTTCTCACTGGCATCGAACCGACTGCGGAGAAGACTCTGCCAAATAACGGTAACATTCACCTTCCATATACATTGAACAGCACTTGCTAACACAGCGTTAGAACCGACTACGCTTTTGACTCTCGAAGAAAACACTAATTCCATGCTAAAGCAAGGCGAGCGATTAGTTTTGCGCGGATTCGGTCAGCACGAAGGCCCGAAAGCCTATCTCATCCCAGTCCCCCCAAGGGGAGGCGTTCCTGGAAAGAAATTTACCCTTTTGACGGATCAAAGAGTTCAAGCTTCAGGAGCAGGCAAGCTCGAAATTTTGTTTTGCAGCGACCCACCTTCTCGTGCTGGGCAGTCTGCTACCTTGCTTTCCTTGAATCTTGACCTATCTGGAGGAAACGCTGGTTCCCCTAGGTTGGTCTGCAAAAGTAGCTATGAGGATGTCATACACGTTCCAGCATCAACTTCGTCTTCAAAGTCCGCCTTCGACGACACACCTCCGTATTCATACTTTCAATATGGCCTGGAGGATTTGACGGAGTATCAGTTTGTGGCTGTTGTTGACAAGTTTGAGAAAGCTGCCCCTGGCTTCCTAGCGGCGGAGTTCTCTGACAGTTCGGATTCAGTTATACCAACCAGGGTCAGCCTTGGCCGGCTGCTTAGTGCTGGTTTGACCATCTTGCTTCCCGCTGACAGGCCCATGGTGACAGACATCAAAGTTCCCGCCTTGCAATCGAGCTTATTAGCCTATAAACTTAAACTCGACAGCCAAGAGTGTAAAGCTAGCTCTACACTATTTGCACCGATTGTCCGCCAATACATATCCGACCCGTACGAATCGAAGTTTTTCGTCAACGTGAAAGAGGTTGATGTCAATCTTCATGGTGTTGCACCATATATGCCGCCGCATATTCGAGACAATCCGGCGGCAAGCGGTGTGTCCTTCCAGCTTTGGTCAGACCACAGCTGTAACACGCCTCTTCAAATATCCCTACAAGTTGATGTGCTTGGAAGTCTTGGCAGGCTGGCAATGAGATATCGGACTGTTTTTGCTGCGTTTCCCCTAGTGATTGTTGCTATGGTTCTTCGCAAGCAGTTCAGAGTCTACGATCAAACAGGTGAGGTTTACCAAATACCCGATATATGCCATATACTAACTTATTTGTTTTCTACTAGGTATTTTCATCAACTTCTCTGAAAGTTTAGAGCTTTGTATTCGCTCCTCTTTACCTCTCACTTTCCTTGGCTTCTCTATTTTGGCTACCACTTTGGCCACATCCAAATCCGTGGTGACCAAAGGTGTACCATCTAACTGGCAGTCGAATGCAACGGAGACGCCAATAGACTACGGGAAAAACGACCTCTTACTAGGTTCTCAAGACACGTTCTTCTGGTTTTTGGTTCCTCTTTTCGGTATCATTAGCGTTGGCGCATGTGTTGTCGTTAATTATGCCGCCATTGCTATCGTCTATCTTCTTGGCCTTCTTCGCTCGACAGTGGCCGCTCGACAGGGCTACATCAAACATGAGGATGGAAGGTAAGTTGATCATTGCTCTCTACTCTTTGCATGAAGGCATTTGTACGAGTACTTACCAACACTTTGCAGAATCGGACCATTGCTGTGGAACCTATCCGTAAAACACCGGGTAGTGAATGCAGTCGTCCTACTTTTCCTTGTGGCCACTTTTATTCCGTACCAATTCGCGTACGTAGTAGCATGCATTGTTCAGTTGATAACATGTGTGCAAGCATCCTCCCATGCTCGAGAAACGGTACGTGCCACCTTCTTCTTCTGGATCCAAGCATGCCTTGCTGACAGGGACCAAGCGATCGGGCTCTCATTCCAACCTGAGCAATTTTGCACATTCGATTCTAGTGCTTATGCTTTGGATTCTCCCGATCAACATTCCCGTCCTTATAGTTTGGGGACATAACCTGGCGGTACACTGGTTCACGCCCTTTTCATCCCACCATAATGTATTATCAATAATGCCCTTTATACTTCTCGTCGAAACGTTGACTACCGGAGCTATGATACCCCGGATCACATCGAAGTAAGTGGGCCAGCCTTTTTTTTTTTTTTTCAACACGCCCTGTTTTATAGTATCCGACCAGTTTGTCGAATATGGATCTAACCACGCTTACAGTTTTAAACATGTCACGTCCGCCCTATTCTTCTTCCTTGCTGTTTACGCTGCGCTATACGGCGTTACATATGCATACTTACTACACCACATTGCCAACTTCGTCGTCACCTGGCTGGTAGTAGTGTATTTCTTCGGGAACGGATTCTCAATGCCGACCCTTGATCGAATAACTCGCCTGCCAGACTTCGCCGAACCCGACTTTTCGAATGGCCACATCAAGAAGCTGCCTTGAAAACACCCACAACCCACATTACTTCTTGAGCGCCTTTAGCATACGTGGTGACGTACATATGACAGTCCATTTATTTATGAGAACACAGCATCGCATATATAGAAGCCTTTGCATCTGCTTCAGGTCCCATTCTCAACTGCCTCCTTTATTTAAGGCATAGGTTCTTTTAATGAATTGTTTGATATTATGTTCTTTTCTTTTTTTACCGTCCATTTTCCTCTGGAGGAAAAGGTGCCAATTGTGTGCATCTGTCATTCTATATCTTAGATCCCCGCCTTGCTTTCCCTCCGCCCCTACCTTTTCGTCTTGGAGGCAGTTTATTAGTAATGGAGTCCTCCTTTTGCAGTTAGTTAATCACCAAATATACATTAAGAAGGTGCTAATTAAGATTGCTTTATAAATAGTTTCATTCAGTACGTACCTTCCAAATCAGAAAGATTTCCTCCTTCCTAATCTAGTCTCGGAAAATAACTTGCTTATATAATCACAAATCAGGTGACAATCGGGATAAGAATGTTCCTTTGCCGTGGTCCACTTTACCTCGGCACTTACCAAAGCCTTGGAACTTTTTACCCCGGATTCTCCTGGTCTGAGGGGCAAAGAATCACACTATTTATCAAGCTTCAATGCTCTTTTAATAACAACTTCTACATCTGTTTGGTGTATTTTCTGCTGACTCTGCTGGCGTGGCTCGGCTCGTTCGGCAAACACGTACCCTGAGGGCTATTGTCTGGCTCGTAATGTGTGCGCGGGCCAGCCAGGGGAGGTAGCCCGGAAAGCGGCCAGCTATCTGCAGCTGCAAGCATCACGGTTGAACGCCGATGGTTTAAGGCTCGAGGTGGTTTGTGTATATTAAATATAACATCCCTGCTCGGCATATCTCGAAGGTTGATAATTTCGGTTTCCAGCGGTTCGAGAATGTGCCAAGTTGCTACCAAGTCGAGATAAAAACGGCCACTTATTGCTCAACAACCCCTCTCTATTTATTTGGCTGTTCCCAGCATCTAAGTACCAGTGATCAATGCCTACGTCACACTAACAGTCTCCCAGGATGCATGCCTTAATGAAAAGTCTGCTTGCTGGTCTATTGCTATTAGTCTCTTGCAATGCATTTGTGGTATACCAGCGTCAAGAAGGCTCCGTTTGTGCCCGTGGACTGAGTGATCCATTCCATGAGTCCCTATTCTACTGCCCTGCAGCATCATGGCCGCGTACCAAGATAGGGTCCCCCAACGAACCCCAAGAACCCTCAAAGGATCTTCAGAAAATCCTATCCCAGATTTCACCAAAAAGAATTGAGGCTACGATACGGAAACTGGTCTCGTTCGGCACTCGTCACACGCTTTCCACTCAAACTAACGCAACATACGGCATTGGAGCTGCAAGGAACTGGATTGCGTCTGAATTCCAGCGGTACGCGAATGCCAGTGATGGCCGGTTGACCGTTGAGGTGATTGGATACGATCAGCAGCCAGACGGGAAACGGATCCTGTTCCCAGTTCGCATTAGCGATGTGGTTGCAACACTCAAGGGAGATCAAGAACCTGAAAGAGTCTACGTGGTTTCTGGTCACTACGATTCCATCCCTAGTAGCCCAATTGACTATAAGACTGATGCCCCTGGAGCAAACGATGAGTATGTTTACGTTCTTTTGCGTTCTATAGTGGCTCTGACCTCTGAAGACAATAAAATATATACTTGGAAATCTTGGGGACTCAATTCACCATTATTGACTGTAAAGCTAATGATACCTACTATAGCGCGTCTGGGGTTGCTGTCTCTCTTGAACTCGCTCGTGTCATGTCACAGCGTAACGTCCCACGCCCAAGGGCAACTATCGTTTTCGCAGCTGTGGCAGGAGAAGAACAGGGCCTTTACGGATCTAATTTCCTTGCCCAAACGTACCGCAATAGTTCCACCAACGTAGAAGGAATGTTTACCAACGACATCGTTGGCTCATCCACGGCCGACGACGGTACGAAGGATCCACATGTCATCCGCCTCTTTGCTCAGGGAATACCAGCGCTCAATGTCGAAGATGAAAAGATGCGTGAGAGACGCATCATGATAGGGGGAGACAATGATACCCCAGCACGTCAATTGGCGCGCTTTGTCAAGGAAACAGCGGAAAACAGATATACCGACATGCAAGTGTCAGTCATCTATAGGTTGGATAGATATCTACGTGGTGGTGACCATCGCCCGTTTCTCGAGGCTGGATACCCGGCGGCACGATTCACTGAGCCAAATGAGAACTTCGCACACCAGCATCAGAACGTTCGCATCGATAAGGACCCCAAAACGGGCAAAGATATACAATACGGGGACTTGCCTGAATTCTGCGACTTTGACTTCATCTCACGAGTTGGAAAAGTTAACGCTGCCGCCCTTTGGAGTCTGGCGATTTCTCCTGGCATGCCTCGCAATGTCCGTGTCATCACGAGTGGGCTGACCAACGATAGCAAATTTACCTGGGAACCTCCAGCCGGTGGGAACGCAGGTATTGGCGGTTACGAGATCGTCTGGCGTAGCACAATTGCACCCTTCTGGACTCACAAAATGGATGTAGGGATGGTTCAGGAAGCAACAATAGACCTCAGCAAGGATAATGTTATTTTTGGGATTCGGGCCCGCGGTAAAAATGGCGAGAGGGGTGTTGCGGTTCTCCCCTTTCCTTGATTATTGATATAGGACAAGTCCAAGGGGCAAGCCAAGGGAATGTCTAGTAATGTCTAAACACTAGATGATCGTTTCTTGGTGCAATTTCCAATGGTGGGATGTCTCTAACTATACCTATTCATCAATAGTGATATATAATAAAAATATGATAATAAAACAGTTTTGTGTGATAGGAAAGCTGTGTAGATGCCCAATAACCAATAATAGACGAACGGAGATCGAAGCCATGGCAGTCGAGGAACCACGTCTGATATTTCGCAAACATCAGCATCAAACTGCGACTCTCCGCTGTCTGTTGGGACACGGAGATAGAACACAGATAGCTCTCATCAAAGGCTACATCACGGCTGTACCATGATGTCTCTACAGATGCGACAGAGAATGCGCCCCTTTGTGACGTCGTCGCGGAACAACATCGCTGCGCAGAAGGATTTGTCGCTCCAACGCTAAAGGACACCCCTGCGTTGCTTATACTTATATGCGGCTGCCTGTCACTAGGCGAAGGCTTCGCCCTTGAAGTCGGCGTGATTTTGGCCCGTCCAGGCAGAGAAGCGCAGCAGAGCCTCCGTTAGCTCGCTTGTTCGGTCGGACTTTGAGCCATCCTTCATACTGGCGGAGGTGAATGAACAGCCACGACGATGGTAGATGATGTCGTTCAGTGGCTCGGACGGACTTACTCTGTTTCAAAGTACTCCATAGGCGGTATACGGAGTACTCTTCATGTACGGCTAACTATGTAGAGCCTTCATCCGCCAGCGAACGGAAGATTAATAGATCTTGTTTAAAAAGCCCCAGCCTTCCCGCAAGAGGCCTGCGATATCTCTCCTCGTTACCAAACAACTACTTACCATACGATAAAAGTTCATACCATCTCGAATCATCTTTATCTCTCTCCTCCAGTGATACCCTTTACAATGGCCAATCTTAGTCCTGTCGCCTTCATCGGTTCAACCGGCGGCTGTGCCAACTCTTGTCTAGCCCATTCTCTCAAGGGAGGTTATAAAGTCATTGCGCTTGCACGAACGCCTGCAAAGTTGACAGAGCAGCTTAAAGTCCAAGGCATCGAACAGTCTGTCATCGATAGCCAGCTCACCGTCGTCCAGGGAGACGTCTACGATATCGAAGCCGTCAAACGGACCGTGGCTCCGGAGAGTAACGATGGCACACTCGTCCAAACCATCATCTCTGGTATCGGCTCAACGCCCAAATTGCAAGCCTCAATCATGCAGCCAGTCACCCTGAACGACCCAAATACATGTGAAAAGGCTACCAACAATATCATTTCTGCCGTACGCGAGGTGCAATCAGTCGCTGAGAAGGCTGGAAAGCCCAAAATCCAACCATTCGTCACCGTCGTTTCTACCACCGGAATCAGCAAGACTGAAGACGTTCCTTTCGCTTTCAGAGCGCTATACCACTACTTCCTCGCAGTCCCTCACAAGGATAAGCTGAAGATGGAAGAATCTTTGTTCCGCTGCGTGGCTGATCCCACACCTACTGCCCGTGCGTTTAGAGGAGTCATGGCTGTTCGGCCATCACTTTTGACTGGTGATTATAACATTGCCACTGGGAAGGGGTGGAAGACCCTCAAGGTGGGCACCGATGATAAGCCTGCAGTGGGATATACCATTCAGCGTGCTGATGTCGGAGAATGGATGTACCACGAGGTGGTTGTGAACCGGGGGGAAAACTACATGAATCAAAAGGTTTCTTTAAGCAGCTGATTGCGTGGTGATGATATTCGAGCGGCTGTCTGATGTCTTTTTTTTTTCTATTATTCCCTGCAGATTATCAAAAACTAATACCTTTATCCGCCACCCGCATCTATGATTATGAAGAGTCTAATTTTAATGAGTTATGTATCTAGATACCGTGAAGCTTTGCATATGTTTATAATTCTATGAAGCTAGTTATTATCTCACATTTGCCAATGTTCCAGGTCGCAGTATGCATGTCTAAGGCATGAAGAGACGTCATGCAGAATCTATACCCATCAACCGACCCTTGGACTAAGAAAACCGAAGATGAGACAATAGCCGCATCTATACCTTTAAACCGATGCTCTGATATGAAGAAACCGCTTCAAGGTGTTTATTATGACTCTCCAGACACTTCTCAAGAATAGGCTTGACGAAGACTTTAGGTGTAGAAATTCGGAAGGAACGGCTATTTTCAAGCATCACCATCCCCTGCATAAAATTGAAGATCTTTTCTTTCGCATTCTCACATGTGCAAGGCCGAATATTCTGTTGGTCTCGGTAGTTATCGAGATGCCGTACCCCTGGACAGCTTTGGCCCATGGACGGCGCACTTTCTTTTTGCCCTGCCGAGTTTACATGGTCGGCGAATTGTTAATATAAAGTTTTCTCCACATAGCCTAAATGCTTTATGCTTATAACAAGGGGTCCCAGACGGATTCCGACGAGAAGTCGAGTACAAATTCAACAGAGTCATGTCAACGCTGAAAGGCCGCTTTTGCGATTCTTCAGTGAGTATTTTATCCACAGGACGGCTTTGGTGGCACTCAGGGTGGCGGATAGACCCATCGTCGTCCCGCGCTTATACGAACGGATGATAAGTCCAAAACTTTACTAAATTTACCCCGTGCATGCACATACTTAGCGCATGCAATCTACTTAGAAGGCGCCGCAAGTGGGATAATTTGATTTGCACTCAGTAGAAACTCCGTAGAAACTCCGCAGTTACTCCGTAGTAACGTTGTGAACCCAAGTGGTGGGGGAAACTAAACTATACAGAATGACGAAGTAAATATTTGACAGCCGAAACACTCCCCATCCCTCCCATCCCCATAGTTAAACAGTCCTGATAAAAATATTCCTTAAAACGCCTGGCCCTGGTATCCCTTGTCGTCATGGCCCGACTGAGTCCTCGAACTTTCGACGTCAACATCGTATGTTCGCTGTACTAATATTCCACTCGACTTATCCTCGATCTTGTTAAGCTCCTCGTGGCTCTCGGTCTTGTCGACCATGGTGAGCTCCGTCTGGGTAATAGAGTATGGATCTTTGACCTTCCGCTTCGACGACCCACCACTGTGGTATTTGTGGCCGCCTTCGGTCCCGTTTCCCGGCTGGTATCCCTCACCGCCGAAGACGCTCTTCCAGAACCTGGGTTTGGTAATTGGGTAGACCATTGGTGCTTGGCCGACAATAACGGCAACGAAGTCTTCGCGGATTGACCAAAGCGCTCCATCACCGTGGCGTTTCAACTACCAGGAATTAGTGCCCGAATCTTGAGCCACGATATATTAGGATGAAACATACCTTGAAAATGAGCACGACACGGACCACCGCTGCAATCATACAGAACAGGCCGAGTCCAAAGAGCATGCATAGACCAATTTTGCGCATAACACTAGCTTGGACGCGCACAACCATCTAGAAGAGTTTATATTCAGCAAAGGTAAACGAGAGTGAGATATAAGTGATGCTTACCGGAATAGGAATCGCAATTATACACATATCCGTAATAACGTTCAAAACAGCAACTGTATAAAAGGTCACTGGGTTTTGCGGGTAGCATTGACCTGTATTTGTCTTGTGTCAGCGATTGGAGTTTCATTTCATTTCATTGCCGGTAGGATTGAAAGGACTGACCTCCTGGGTTTGGATACACCTGCCATAGCTTTGTGAAAGGAACACATGCTAAGCAAAAAGTGAGGAGCGCAGCAACGCCCGCAGCGGCCACGAATCCGAAGGCTGGGATGATAAACCGCTCTATCCGCAGACCTCTCACAAGCCGCCGGTAGAAAAAGAGCATGTTGAATTTCAAGCTCCAAACAATGGTGGCATAGCTAAAGAAACCGAATGTGAAGAGCTTCGAGCCATAGACCCAATCTTTCCGCTGTTCCACCGGCAGAGTCGCCCGCTGCTCGTCGGTCAGCACGGAGGTATGCTTCCCCCCCGCTTGGACTAAGAAAACATGGGCTATGATTGTGACGGTGGTGTATGCCAGCTGGTTTAGGTATCAGGTTCATTGTTAGCGATGGTTGGCGTTTTTTGAGTTAAAGGCGCTTTCTCACCCAAGTAAACCAGACGAGATAGTCATCAGGGCCGTATCCTTGAACCCCAACTAGTCTTGTTCGAACAAAAACCCTTGCCCCGATCATTAAAGATCCTATTGAGTAGAGCGTCCATGTCTCAACCAAGACTGGCGTCAAATCCATAGCTTACAGAAGCCAGGGAAATAATGTGAGAAGCGTACGGATAAAGGAGGGAATGTTGAAGCTTTCCAGGTTCAGTTCTGTTTAAAGAGGCAGCGTCATGGGAGAATGATGTCGTTTGAAGACCGCGGACCAACTCAGGACCAGCCATCTGGGAGGGTCTATGTCCCGGGGCTTTATACGAATATCATCCACTGCGTTAATCTGAATTGGATATGTGGTGCTTAGACTCCTGTGGTAAGACCCATCAGCATACCTTAACTCGATATTTGTGGCTTCACTATCACCCGTTTCCCGTACTCGGGTCTAGCGGGCGTCAAGTACTGAAGATCTTTTCTGGAGTTTCCCGCACCACCGCCCTAGTCATTCATTGCTTATTCGAGCGAAGACTTTTTCATTAGTAGTTATGCTAAACCGAAAGGACCAAAAGTCTTAGAGTCGTGCTCTTGTGCTACTTCGGGGAGACAAGTTGCCATCGACTTTCCCTATGCACGGTTTTCTAGGATTTTCTCGCCGTCCTCATATTGTATTGTATACCTTGCAGCGAGTGGCCCATGATATGGTTGGCCCTTCACATGTCTAGACATGTCTAACATGTCAAGAGATGTACGGAGTATATGCAGGAGGAAAAGTGACACTTAACATAATGTGGGAAGGGGTCAATATGACACAGAGCCACCTCCGGCCGGGCAAGGGAAACCCCGAGTCAAAGACTGAGAAGAGCACATCCTTGAGTCGGTCAGCCAGCGAGAAAAACCATTGAATGGGGTAGTTCAGTTTGGAATCTCCCCCGATCAAGGCGCTCTCTCCCTTTCCCCAGCGTCTTGCATTGGTGCCTTGATCTAGCGGTATTAAGCTCGAGGCCCTGGCGCCGCCAGGAGAGAAAATGGGCCATATATCCAGCGCTGCTACTGGAGCATTCGGCACGCCGAGCAGCCAAAGCTAGTCAGGCAGGCTATAATCCTCCGTTGGCAATCCGCCAACCTTCGTAGCCCGTATATCGCGCCCTGAGCCACCGATCAAGCCGTCTTCTCATCGCAGCCGATGGTACAGTGCGCCATTTCTTCAGGGAGTGGTTCATAATTGGAGGTGTTGTATACAGGATGGTTTAGTTAGTCCTTGACGCAAGTGTGCGGTACTTCGGAGATCCGCCACCGCCATAGTGAGCCAACCATGTCTGCAAGGGACCTCCAGCATCTTGTCGCATGAAACTCTGTCGACCGTCAGTCAACTTGCTTGATACACAGCTCACAATGCTCACAGGCATGGTCGACGCGCTTCGACATGAAACACCGGGGTTGAAGCCGTTTCTCCACCGAGATATCATACACATCGAATTCGAGGAGATGAACCCGGTCCTAGAGCTGATGAGGGCCATTTCACCCTGTCAGCCTCTCACTGTTCAGTGTCAGTGTCCAGGTTGGCGATGTTAGCATCAAGTGGTCAAGAAGCTAAGGGGCGAAGTAGGGATTTCTTGCTGTCACTAGACTCCAACTCCAAATAACAAACGTTTCTTTGAACCAGTAGATATAACAATAACCGTGAAGGTTTCCTCCGCTCACAGGCTATTGGAAGCAAGGCGAGCCACCGACCAAACATATCCCAGTGCCATGGCCAAATATGCATCGAAGCATCCTGGTCGCATCGAAATTATACGCGACGAACGTTTTCTTGCCGACCAACCTAACGAAATACAGAGGATTAACGCCTGCACATCATGTTTAATATTGAGGATAGTACGATATCATAGCCATCTTGACACCCATCGCCGACGCGGACTGTTGACGGGACAAATTTTAATAACTCCTGATCAAGAACACGAGAGCCTTAGGTCGCCCGCGTTGAGCGGCTGCGACTTTGGGGCGGCGATTTCAAGCGAGAAGAAGATACTAGTGGTGTGTCCGTACAACCTGATCCCAAGTCTACCGCGCCCCCGAGCTCGTTCTCAGAAGGAGATCACGGAGATGACACAACGGACGGAATGGATGGAGGGTTGGGCGCATGGTTGAGACGGCGTCTACTTTCTAAGCCGCCACCACGATGGTGCATAGGCCTAGGGCAGAGGCCGACGGTGGTCATCGTTTTAATTTGGCCTTGAACTGGCCCTAAAATGGCCCTAAAATAGGCCTCCTTGCTGCTCGAATGGAGTTGGTGGGAATATTCTATGCAGGAGAAGCACCAGGCTTGCGCTCATGTACGGAGTCTTCCATATGCTGGGGACACTTTGCTTACGGTTAATAGGGACGATGTATCGAGTATACGCCACGATTCACGGCACAAAGCACGCATATGACGTATGCAGCGTCTTAAAAGGAATTCAAGAAATGCCCTGGTGACTTTGATTTCGCCTTTCCTAGCAACAAGCCCAAGAAACGCCCAAGCAGACACAAACACCCCTTCCTCACCCATATGATGAAAACCACATAATTTATCTTACACGGATAAATATCCTACTGCTCGTCCGTGAGTGTACGATCGAGCCTCTCTTTCTCGACAGCTCCGTCACGAAGGCTTATCTCCGGCGTGGACAACCTGGCATGTACACACGCTTCATACTCTCCCTCTGCTGCAGGGAAGATGTAGGGAGCTGGAACCTGTTGGGGAATTCAACCTCGGGGGTGAAGCTGAGTGATGTTGAGGTGCTGTTTGATGGAAGGAGAGGCTTGGTGTATCATACATGGAAAGAAGATGTGAGGATCAAAGAGAGCTCTGATGGGTGTTTGGGGATATGTGTCTGGGGGATGGACTTCACTCGTCTGGTTTTTAAGGGGGATTAGATAGTTATTATATTAGGAATACATGGCGGAGTATATGGTACACACAAGGGCGGTTATGAAGGGAGCTGAGACCCTCTGGAGTTTAGGCGTGCGAATGCCTGGTCGATGACGTGCCTGGGCAAATTGGGGATACTCTCACCGATATACTCTGGTTTGTCCTCGTTAGCTGTAACCCTGTCGTCTCCTCCTGTGGGTATGTCAGCGTCATTCTGGCCCAGTCCCTTATCTAATGGCGTAGTCCTTTCAGCTTGAATAGCTGTACCTGTTTTATCTGCATGTACCCTCTGGAACACCACTCTGCTTGGCCCAGTACTTAGACCTGGCCAGATATCCGAGGGCAGGTAATCGCCTTGGTCTATCCGGAACGCTTCTCGAGCCTGAACATCTTCTTCGTATAATGCATCCAGCCTCGCGCGTGCATCGTTTAGGATGTCCTCGGCTGCCCTTTTCGCGCTCATACGACGCGCAACTTCAAGTATCAACCCATCATATGCGTCTAGAAATCCCATGTATAAGCCTCGCAAGTCATTCAAATCAGTCATCCCCGACTGCATGCGTTCATGTTCTGTTTTCCATGTTTGCTCAAAACTATGTGACTGCGCGACATATTCTGGCAGACGAGTTGCCTCGAACTCAGATAACCGGCGAAACACGGCGGTGGTAGACACGGAGGCGGCAATCAAGGAATCTCGTTGCTCGAGCACCCTGTCTAAGGTTGATTCCATCTCTGCGATGCGGTCTTGGATTTCGAGGACAACGTCCTCTGCTTCTGCGGCGTCCTTGGCGATTACGCCGATCATATCGCGGTAGTCAGAGTCGGTAAGAGGTTCAAGTTGCGGGTTTGGGTTGTTGATATCATCATTGTCGCTGTATACATCACCGCCGGCCCGTATCCCAGCTCCAACATCAGTGGGGAGGTCGCCGGTGATGTTCCGTGCAACAACCCCGCCTCCTTCCGTGTGCTTGACAGCGGTCACACATAGATCGAAATGACGGACCAATGATTCGAGCAGATCTGCCATTTCTTGTGCATTTAGCTCGAGGGAGTGCAGAAATTCAGGTATTACGGCAGGGGTTGGCATCTTAACCCGTGACGCTGAAGAAGAGGCAGATAGACTGAGGGAAGACACAGAGCCTCGTTTCATAGACAATCTATATTTATCGAGCGCCTGCTGAATCGACTGGAGATCGTTGTCAAACGCCCGGTTTGACACGTCCAGATCGGACTGGGCCGAGGTAACATTGTCGATTGCGTCCTTGAGCAGAGATTGGATGTCGTCCACTGCATGCTCGTCGATAAAGTCGTGCAGGGTCTTGGATACCTCCTGCTCGGGACGAAACGCGGGCTCGAGCGTGGTCTCACGCAGGCTGTCAAGGGTCCGCTGCAATTCGCTGTCGACAGCATCTAGGTCCTTGATTGCCCCTGCAAAGTCGGCCCGACCACGATGAGCTACGTCTTCTACTTCGGTCCTTACCTTGTAGAGGAGCCGGATCTGCTCGTCCAGGCTTCGGCGCAGGAAGCCGGTTCGGGCCGAGACGACGACGCTCTCCTCCAGCGCGGTACGGGCGGAAGTCACTATCTCGTTGGCCCTCCAGACATGGTGGATCGAAGATAGGGATCGCTTGGCGGCCGCAAGGTGCGACACCAGGGTATCCAGATCAGGCTGCACATGAGACAGGCGGCTCGCCTCGATATCCTCTGACCGGCCGCTGTGCATGGAGGATGCAGACGTTGCCGCTGACGACATCATCTTGCGCGTGTCTCCGACAGGGATAGTTTTATGATGGGTATAATAAGGGCACTAGCAGCAGAACGACCCTCCGGCGCCCCAGATAGATGCGCATAGAGGAGTAAATATGCGGGACAGATATCGGCATTTGCCTTTCCGAGACGTAGAGTATTGACTAGCTAGTTGCTTATAACCAGGGAGCGCCCATGATGCAATCCCCGTCTCATAAGCTCCGTCCTTATAAAGGCACGACAGGGACAGGGAGTGGAAGGAGAAGTGGAAGTTGAAGTTGAAGATAGATAGAGATAGAGATAGAAGAAGAAGAGAAGGCGTGATGTCTGGGCAGAATGTCGTCCTCGGAGCGGAGTCCACGTGACCAGTACCTTGGGCGGTGAGATGACGCCAAGGCCGGTGGTGATCAAGTCAGCTATGTCTTGGCAAGTTTCTCCAACGGCGAAAAAAGAGAGAAACGAAGGGACCAGGGGGACCTCACGCCACCGATATAGAGGTATATAGAACAGCTTCGTCTTCCTCTCTTTCACTGTTGCTGCTCTCCGCGATGCTGCGTGTTGGTAGAGACTGCACCCTCCGTCCTCTCTCGACACCTCTGGCTCGCTTGTCCTTGGTGAACCTAGTCCCGCAGGGTGTATATCACATATCACACATCACATCTCGCTCCTCACCCCGACGGCCGGCATATCCTCCCCCAGTGACAGGCATCAGATAACCGTCACGTTCTATGGTCATGGCGAGGAATACCCTCTCCCAGCTGCCACACGCGCCGGCCACTGCGATTGACAATTTCGACCGGGATCTTCAGATATCTCCGCGGAAGCGGAGACGGCTCTCGGCTTCTCTAGAGCCAGAGCTCACGGAGTCAGAAGCATACGGAACGCCAGGCGGGCAGGGGAATGCGCCGGAGACACCAGATACGGCTGACTCGGAACCCAAGTCTCTCTTCAATTCGGCTGAAAGCAACAGCATTGCGCCGTTCCTGGCCAAACACATTCGGGACCAGCATGCTTCAAGAAACAGATTCGCCCCGGCAGGCTCGTCCTTGCCCAGACAGAAGGCAGACTCGAAATACTGCTACCGTCATCGACCTGACCTGAAGTGTCGGCGCCAGGCTGACGAGCCCACCGTCGACCAGATGCAACGGGTAGGTACCTACTTACGCTGATGTATATCGCTTTATACTAACTGTTGCTAGGATCTTTCTACTCTCTCCCAAAGTGATCAGCAGAGTATCGCGCATTTCTGGTCCTTGTTTTCTGCCGCGCCTTCGAAGCACCGCAATCTCATGCTGCAGGGAATCGTGGCCCAGTGTTGCTTCCCGCAGCTTTCCTTCTTATCCGCAAGTGTCCGAGACCTGATTCGGATCGACTTTGTAACTGCGCTACCGCCAGAGATCTCTTTCAAGATCATGTCTTACCTGGACACTGCTTCGTTATGCAATGCAGCACAGGTCTCGCACAACTGGCGTCATCTCGCAGACGATGACGTTGTTTGGCACCGCATGTGCGAACAGCATATTGATCGCAAATGTGAGAAGTGCGGATGGGGCCTCCCCATTCTAGACCGGAAGAGGCTGAAAGATACTAAACGCCAGGTGCAGCTGCGGGCTGCGGGCAAGGAGGTTGTGGAGAAGAAGACCGGACAGCAACAGCGGCCTTGGAAAGCAGTCTATATGGACCGATTCAAGGTTGGGACGAACTGGAAATACGGTCGATGCGTGACGACGATATTCAGAGGCCATACCAACGGAGTTATGTGTCTACAGTTTGATGATAATATCCTTGCTACGGGGTCATACGATTGCACGATAAAGATCTGGGATGTTGACACCGGAAAGGAGATACGTACGCTTCGTGGACACGAGTCGACCATTCGCTGTTTGCAGTTCGACGACACCAAGTTGATCAGTGGAAGTCTAGACCGAACTATCAAGGTTTGGAACTGGCGCTCTGGCGAGTGTATTTCGACTTACACCGGCCACCAGGGCGGAGTGCTTTGTCTTCATTTCGACTCCACAACTCTCGCATCTGGGTCAAAGGACAACACGATTAAAATATGGAACTTCCAGGATAAATCGACCCAGATTCTACGCGGCCATACCGACTGGGTGAACTCGGTCAAGCTCGATACCGCGTCTCGTACTGTTTTCTCTGCATCTGATGACCTCACCGTTCGCATTTGGGACCTGGACACCGGCAAATGCATCCACACCTATGCAGGCCATGTAGGTCAAGTCCAACAGGTGCTACCCCTTCCACGAGAGTTTGAACTCAAACACACGGTCGACTGTGATGACGATACGAGCGATCGTCTCTCCGGATCTGAGTCCCCTGATGTTCGCGCCCAGCAAAATAACCAGCCCGATCAGCCCAACACTTCGGCGCCCCCAACGCAGCCAATGTCTCCCCTATTAGAGGCTCTGTTCACCGAAGACAGACCGGCTCCACCGCGCTACATGCTTACTGCAGCGCTGGATAACACCCTTCGCCTATGGGAGGTACCTACCGGTCGCTGCCTGCGCACCTTCTTCGGCCATATCGAGGGCGTCTGGGGTCTCGCGGCCGATACCCTCCGTCTCGTCTCTGGTGCGCAAGACCATATGACAAAGGTCTGGGATCCACGGACGGGAACCTGCGATAGGACGTTCACCGGCCATAGAGGACCGGTTACCTGTGTCTCCCTGAGCGATAGCCGCATGGCAACCGGAAGCGAAGACTCCGAAGTTCGCATGTACAGTTTCAGAGCTTGATGCTATTTATTCTTTTGTTTTCTATTTCTTTTTTCTTCTTTCTCTCTGGTTTGTTCATATATGCCTTGCACAAACAAATTGCTTATTCTGCATTTGACTCGTTTATACCCGGCATTGCATCGGTGGGTTGTGTCTTCCAAACTTTCGTTGACGAAAGGTGGATGTCTGTTTGTATGCTATGTTGACGTATTGAATATACCCGGCACGGTCTGATCTGGTTTGGTTTGGTGTTTGGTGGTATGGTTGACATGGGCTGGCTGGGGCTGTTCACTTGTTATATTTCGAACTGGCTAGAATGATACATAATGACTTTATATTCCTTTGATTCAATATACCCTATCCCCCCTTTACGCTTTTCAAGATTCATCAGATACATTTACTATATGGCTTAGCATAATTGAAGGATTCGGGGGTATAATGGTGACTATATCTTCAAACCACCGGTAAGTCGACCGCTATATCTACACTAGTGAACTTGTTTGTCCTCATAACAGCCAAACTTCATCACTAACAAATACTTGACTCTTAGCATGGCATAGCCGCGCTTTGGCAAACAAACCCCGATTCCACTCTCCTAGCAATAGATCCACGAGGCAAACTCCGTCACTATGAAAGGACCAGATTATTATCCGGCTATAAATTCCTTTCCTTCCCCTTACTCCGAGCGATATCCAGGCCATCATCCAAACATTATATACTACACCCCATCTTCTGCAGCTCCTACTATACCACGGTATTCTCTGCCCGGTTTCATAGGCAGCTAGATATTGTGTATCCGATTCGTTTTATATATCTGTTTTACACCTCGAACGCTTCCGAACATATAAACTCACCCATTCCACCGTGAACATGGCCGGTGACGGAACTACCTATCGTCTTCTGCCACAGTTCACTCCTCATCACACGAGAACCATCTGCTACCACCTTATGCCATCATATAACATACAAGGGAGTCGTTCAGATAATTTGTTATTTCACTATAATGTGCGGCCATCGCTCTCGCCCACTGATTTTGGTTTCGTGAATTTGGCTAGCCGATCCAGGCCTGGTTCACTGCACTGCATCAGTATCTCGGTGATGAGAAAGATATATAACTGAGCATCCTAGCCCATCTACTCAGATTATCTATACATTTTGGATCCCCGACCCGAGATCGATCCTGGCACTCGCCCGCAAATAACTGCCCATTTTCGCTACTGTACCTGGATATAACCCGCCCGGCCGCCTCCCGAGCATCCCTTACCTTCGTTGCATCTGTTACATTCGAAGAGGTTATATTCAGGTCTGCAGGTATACAAAGAGTACGAACTACGCTTCGACTCTACGTGCTATTCGCTTGGACAGAGTCCCTATATCTTCCGCTTTACAACTATACCAGATTCCGTTGCTACCATATTTCGGCGGATTGGACACTGCGAAGAAGCTAAGAAGGGGGGGGAATATACTGATAATAAACCTTATACAGTATAAGGATGGGGCCTGAAAGTCATTCAGGTTGGATTGGAAGCAGACAATCCAGGAAATCCAGACGTCGTCATAGTTCTCCCTTATCACTCGATTCCGAGACAGGGCTGTCTGGAAGTCACAGCCAATCAACGGAAGATAGAGGAGCAGATATAAGAGGACATTCAGACCGAGAGTCTAGCCTTGGCGATATAGAGATGATGCCGATACGGCCTTCACGGTCGTATAGGAGGCCCCATTTTCGAGGCGGCCATCGAATTAGACGCAGCACACCCGAAGACCATCATACTTTTATTTCTCCATTTCCAGTTCACGGTGGCCCTAGTCAGCCTATTAGCCTCAGCTCACCCAGCGTGCCATTAGGCCAGAGAATTCCACGATGGCAACCACCTCCCGGGATCCTCAGCCGCCATGGCCAACCCCTAGGTCAGCCAGCATGGGGTGGAAGTCAAGGAGTTGGACTCGTACCTAGCGGCGGTGGTAGGAATATCTGGGGAGGCTCCGATAAAAAGTGTGTCTGTTGGTGGATTGTGGTTGCTGCTATCGTGAGCATCGCGGTGGCTCTAGGAGTCTATTTTGGAACCAAACACTAACTAATCGAAATGGATATCCTATAACTCTCATTATACCAATTAACCACCTTTTCGGCTTCTATATTTATACCATGGGAACCGATACCATCCCGACGATCTATTTGCAGGTATGGCCCGGAGAACAGAATATCCTCACTGGGATTCATCACCGCATACTTCAGACCTTCGACAGAAGAATAATGACACCACCTTTTCACGACAATATTACTTTCGGACAAAGAAAGCATTCTTGTTTCTATATGGGAAAGATAGTCCTACCGTTTCCTAATGTGGGCATATGTATAGCTTATACTATCTTCATGTATAATTTACTCGACATCCTTGCAATTTATTAGTTAGAACTGTTCGTGTTAGCCGGGAGAAAATACACTTATTCTTTGATGAACATTGTTAGGGTGTCCTTGATGAATTTACGTATCTCGAAGCAGCTTCTATCTTATATCGTTGAGTATTTAGTACGCAGTCAGCTAAGATAGTTATAAACTGGCCTCTATATTCTTGTATACCAGTAAACCACCGTTCTATTGTCCCATAGCAAAGGCAATAGGATTTTTGACAGAGTTGAATGTTAGATAGACTGTGTGACTTTGTAAAATTTTTGAATTTTTTTTCATTAATAAAAATAAATATGTCTAGGGTACAATAGGTTGACGGCCATAACCTCTTATAGAGGCAGCATATTTCAACCTTCGTTCATGAAAATCGCGATACTGTCTTCGCTCAAATGTTCCGTAGCCAACTATGACTAGGAATAGCCCTGCCCATGCCCCGGTCACTATAAGACCCATGGGGAATATACCTAGGCTTGTACCAGGTAGTTCATATGCTAGAGATTCAAATATTATGGGCCCTAATTTCTTTCGGGCTTCGGTGATGCTGACGTTGTATGGTAGATGTGTGTCATTAGCTAAGCAACCGGCGGTGTAGGAAAGGGTATCGGATGAAATGTCTGCTAGTATGAGCGTGCCGGGCTTGCTAGGAGATTGTGTTGTGATGCTTATGTTTGGTAGGAAGAAGTTGCGGTGTTCGTCACTATAATCAAGAGGGTTAGAAGATCAAGACTTGAAAATGGCGAAGTTGTGGGTAAGGAAAACTTACAGTGTCAACTTCTTCAGTTTGATAAGTTCGTTTATGTTGCCGCTATACTGCCATCCCATCACTTGGCGAGGTGAGTTTGCTTTTGAATTAGAGGTCGAATTTTGAAATACACGCTTCAACCCCGAAAAGGCTATCAGTCGAGAGTTCAATTTTAGATCATAATCTTCCCATCGGGAATCCTTAAACTCCCCATTTGCCTCGGAAACAAGATAAAGCTTGATGTCGGCACCGAACACGTTGGTATCTTCGTTTATGAATGCTATGTTGAAGCAGGCAGCCAGTCCGGAGGGGTTTGTGACGGCTTTTAGTCCAACAATGGCATCTTGACAAGTAGATACACTGGTCGTATTGAACTGCGCTTCATCGAAGGTGTATTTAGAATCATGTCGTGGAATTATCGCTGATCTTTTCATAAACGCAGCGGGAGAAATTCGGGGTGCTTTAGATTGCCAGCTGAAGGAGCTAGCTAATGACTTTAGTGGGCTGAAATGGTTTAGCACATTTGGACTGGAGGGCCGCCGAAGTGACAAATCTCTCGGTATGTTGTATGCCGCTGACGGTGATAGGAGTGCAAAAGCGCAAAGCCAAATTAAGATTATAGCGACGGCCGGCATCGTTGAGGGTATCAATTAAAGAAAGAATATCAGAGATCGGAACAGAGAAAAGCCACGTTCGATGATCGCAGGGTCGTCAGACACCGTCCAGCGGCGTTGACGACGAGATGGGAGGCAAACAGCCGGTGCCCTAGGTTGTGCGAGAGTATCGACAACCCCTTGGACCAAGGTTACTCGAGATTCGCCGCAAGAAGCGATGGATGTGATGGTTGTTGAACAGAGGCTGCGATTTGTGTGTTCATCTCAAGAGATTGAATCTGCGTAAGACGAGGAGATGGAGAGATGGAGGAAGCACGAGAGCAAGGGTTCAGAAGCTAGACCAGGTTGTTTTCAAGGGATCGAGACGGCCGTAAGTAGGTACCATGTGCCAGCAAACTGCGAAAACGTGTGAAATCGGCTCGGTTAAATTCTCCCTAACGCCAGTAAATCCGTAGAACGTGAAAGGTAAAGGAGTCTGAAGAAGGAATCGAAATGCAAATGGGTATAGATTGGTAGATATCTCCAAGAGAAAATCCCGGGTGGCGCCATGTCCGAATTAAATATAAAAGGCTATGTACGGGCTAAGTAAAGTGCCCCGTCAATGCATGCATGAGTGGAGGCAATAGACATGGCCGATACTGCCAATGATGTGGCCGCAGGTGCTGTGACCGTAGGCATTTGCCCACTGATTGATGTCGACCCAGGTCACTCATGGTTTAGTGATCCTGCATTGAAAATTGTCTAAGCGAATCGGCGCGTAGGGAGCCTGAAGAATCCGAACTCTAACGAAGCGAGCCGTGCAAGGCTCTTGGTCGGTTCATGCAAGCTGACTGGCCGAGGGACGTGATTGTCAGGGGAGCAGTGCATGGATAGCACCCAAGCAAGGGTGGTGAATGGACCAACCACCCCCATGCTGCTATCTGATATAACGCAATGCCAGGGATATCGTTCTCCATGCAGGTGGATACGCGCCGTGCCACCATCCCGTCACATGGATCCCAGCGCTTAGAGCATTTCTTGCCCCATGTCGTCGTTGTCTCTTTGCTGTCAACGCTAGTACGGAGCACTCTGCATGCACGGAGAATAGTTGAAACAGTACAGAGCAGTGGACTTCCCCTATCCAGTGATATGTCGAAGTTTTTATAGAAGATGGAACGAAGAAAGCGCCAAAAGAGGAAGAAGAAACGCCAAGCCTTGGCCGTTGAACCTATTTTTAGTTCGTATCACGTGGTCGGCCCATTCTTTAATTTTCGAGGTAACTTCGACCTCGTCTCTTGTTCGCAGCAAGGAAGACTTGCATCGCCAGGGCCGGGATGCCCGTCATCGCTGGCGATCGCCGCTCCGGGGTGTGTGGTGCGACGGACAGGCGCAGAGGCACGCCACTGGAACGTTTATCGACTGCCCCAAAATGTATTTGTTCCGCGGTGTCGATAATGACTTGTTTACTGATCTCGAACCACGGCGGCGTCAGCGCAGCCAGATTTTAGTACGGAGTGCCCTGTACCTACGCCGATATCCTATATCCTTACTTATTCGTTGGCCAATCAAACCTCTCAAACACCACCCTGGTCTAGCCTTATAGCGGAGTCTGGCGGCTATGTCCTAGTCACGCAGATTTAATAGCTAGCGTGGGAGGCATTTGACAAATCGCACAGCCTTCAAGGGTATATCGGCCATATATTGACCACGTTCCGCCCAACCCGAGTGGAAACTACAAATGTCCCATTCCAACACATGGTGGACAGGGTGAGATGGTTACTCTACCAAACAGATCTCATAACCAGCACTAGTTACCGACGGCACGAACCGGCGGCGTTAGTGTCCAACCTTTTTTTACGAGCTTGACGAGCTTTGACGCGGTGTCAACAAGGGCATTCCATTTCAGGAATATAAAATGATGTCCTAACGTTCTATAATAAGATTGGCTGATCGTCCTGTTCCGCGTGAACCTGTTGGACCTCCCTGCTTTGCGGACCGGCGTCATAATGGAACCCCTTTCTATAACCCTCTAATAATACCCAATGGCTATGTCATTATATGTGAAAATGAAACTATAGCGGCACTAAGCGGCTATTTAAAGCTGGGTACCAATAGTACTGAATCCTGGAATATTATACTCCTTTAAAGTGCGGCGCAGCATTCGACTGTTTCGGTAACCCTGTCGGCAGTTCATTTCAAAATGGCAGACCCCAAGGAGCCAGTGCAGCTCTACGGAGTACGGATATATGATGCTATCCTTATGGTACCACTGCCCACAAGTTACCCTTGGGTCCACGGAACTAGTTCATATATCTTTTTCCTACCTCCAACTGTTTCTTGGAGGCACAGGTGCATGGGAGTAATGAGAATGAATGCATCTCCCTTTCAAAAACAATCAAAGTCAATGCTTTCCCTGGATTCTACTCGATATTCTTAGGCTGGAACTTAGAGAATATTGTAGAAAAACATGTAACCATGCCAATTTTGGGCAAATGGAGATATCCATAAATAGATAGCTCTTAAGCCATCTCAATTAAATTGCCAAAAGCTGTTACATCACTCTACAAGTGTCTGAATGTTTCCTTGTTTATTTCTACACGAAGTAAATTGACCTTCAGTTCGACCATATCACGTGAGAATCTACCGCGGCAGGGGACGGGAATTTTACCTTCCAAGTAACCTCACTTCGCACACAAAATATATATTCACACGCATATATATATTATTATATACCAAGATATCAACACTATTATGGTTTTTTATGCTAAACCATAAGTATCAAAACCATAAGAATAGTTCTCTCATGATGATAAACACAAGACCACACTGCCCTAGTTATATGTGCAAGTCTTGTCTTTTATTCTAATTTTAATGAAACAAAAACTTGAGTTAGTAATCTATTGGGTTTTATATGAAGTTCTAATGATATTGCTCTCTACTAAACTTGGATTTTTGCAGGGGATTAAATCGGGTGTGATAGTATAGTCAGGAGATACTCACCTAGCCCCTTCCGCCATGGCCAACCTTACATTCGAGTGTGCCTGTCAGTTCTATATCCCGCTGCCTTTCTATCAACTTTGGGGGGGGGATCTATCTTGCCTTCATTGGTGGAATAGTTGAGTCCTTGTTGGGTTCTAGCGCAGAAATTTGAGAACTGGTAACAGCTTCGTTGATGCGGTTGTGTAAAATGGGTTCTCCTGTCCATTTTACCTAAGGTTGATAGAGCTATGCTGCTAGAGTCTTTAAACCCTCAGTCATAAGGATTTAACTGTTTAAACCTTATTACCTTTTGAATCTGACCCTCAGCACGCTCCTGCGTTTTCTGAGGCCCTTGGTTGGCATGTCAATCTCAATATCGGGCGTCATGGTTGAGTCAACCATACTCGTGTGTTTATGGAATCGACCATTTTTTTTCCTTGGGTCGACCCAAGGAAACCAAACCGTGGTTTCCTTCAGATATCATCATGATGTCAGGATTTTGGCATGACTACCCCTATATATTTTGCCAGACACAGCCCTTTCCTCCACCTTCATTTCTTCCTCATCCTCATCCTTCACACACAGTCTCGATATACTGCTACCGCTATATCATATATTGTGCATACCCTCCACATATACACAACCTATATATACACTCTCCCTCTAGACTATTAAGGTACGTTGGCATTATATAACTACCCCTAAGCATCTCATTACAGTTCAGTTCGCTGATATGCAAGTACGTGCTTAAGGTTGTACACCAAAACTTACAGTCAAGTCAAAATGGGTGCCGCCAGCAGGCCTAAGGAAAGGGACTACCGCCTTCCTTTCAAAAAGGCGATTGCCATCTACAACCACAAGACCGGCAGATACGAAGCCGTCAATCTTGCAAAGAAGATGGCAAAGCCAGCAAAGCTCGCGCCAGCAAAGACAGCGAGGTCAACAGCTGTCTCTCGGCCCAAAGTCCAGAAAAGGACTAAGGCTTCCATGTTCTTCGACATATTCCCCCTCTTGAAGCAACCAACCACCACCAAGGGAACACAGAAGACAAAAAAGGAGGCCTGCAGACAATAATGTTTTCGGGGTTCTTCCCACATCCGCCTCCTTCTATGGCGATGTGTTGATTATACGCGTCTCGCCCTGTCTGTACGTCATAGGCTGTAAAGGGTTTTTGTATGGCTGGTTTATATCTGGCATTACCAAGAGGAAGTGGTTGGCATATTACGTTAGTTCCTGTACTTAGTTACCTATTCGCATGTCGATAATATTATGTCATTTGGTCATCTGAAGAACAGTTCAAAATTAGACTTGTCCATTACCCTTCCGTACCCTCCTTCCCAACTTCTCGTTGCTGCAGGCTTGCTTCTATCAAGTAGTTGAACTGCTGGGTGCTCATGCATCCTCCTGACCTTGCTAGTAGTTTGTATAAATGAGATGTAGAGAGAAATAGTTGGATTTGCCAGAACATATAAAAATCCCTTTTAAAGTGTACCTCCTTCCTATGATTTACTTACTGGAAAGATAGACCAAAAAAAGGTATCTTGACCATGACTTCCCCGGGGGATTTATATAGACAAGTAAACAAATAAACATAACAGTCGTCCCTTCTATGAGAGTCATGACCCAAAGTAGGATGCTGGCGGCCATTTAAAAGAAACACTTTCTCCTTTTCCTTCCGCCTCCTGTTCTCTCTTTTCTCTCCTCACCACATTCGTTCTAGCTGGTCGTTTATATCAAATACCACATTTCGAACCCCTTTAGTCACTCGCTTCTTGCATATATATCCTTCTACATGCGTATTCCATTCTTCACTCGCTCTTTAACAATATATCGCACTTGTTTGTTTCTTTCGAGCTCCTTTGTCTTCCAAGCCCACCATCGCGAAACCAAGGCCTTTCTGATCTCCTGAGAACTATATCCTTTCTCGCTTCCACTATTATACGATCTAGCCAAGCATCATCGTACGCAAAAGAGGGTCAGGCAGGGCTGAGGCTTCCGTTTCGAGTATTGCTAGGATACGGGTCGTTCACTCACTAAAAGATATGGCTAAGGGTTGCCTAGAGTGCGTTGAAAACTGCTGCCGAAATCATAAATTAGCTGGTAAACCCCCCGTCATCTACCAGGCGAACATCCTCCTACCCCTGGCCTAATCTATGATATATTCTCTAATCCAACTATATTTGCAGATGACTCATACCGTGCAGCTATTGACAACTATTGCATCGGTAACGGTTCGGCTGGCAGAGATCCAGGTACCGTAGGAGCTCCAGGAGGCCCATCAATGGCCATTGCGACAGGATCATATACTCTCGCTTTGAGACCTAAAATTCCGCCAGGAATTTCACGGCCAGGGTGCCAACACAAGTGTACCGGCCCTAGCATTGATTACTCCGACATAATGATGGAGGCCATGCAAGCAATATTTAGAGAGCAAAGCGAAGAAAAGCCCTCGGACAAGGAGGAGGCTTCATACCCAGGCTCATCCACGGGTCTAGCCTTGAACCAAAGCCTAGGCAAGCATTCTAGGACGGATAGTTCTGAAGCCGATGAATGCAGCACATTAATCCAATCAACTTCCACCAAAATGCGGGTCCTGGCCTCGAAGATAGCTGTCCCAGAAGGAGAAATTGCTGAACGTGATGATGGCAGCCATGTGGTATTCACTGTCCAGATTAAGCCACCGCCTCGCTCATTAGAGATCAACTGGAAGTACGAGGATGCGATGGATCGAATGTGTCGAGTGCTGGACAAATTGGTGGAAGCAAAGGCAGAAATCCATCAATTCTCAAGAGAGAGGCCTGAATATACCGTGGGGTTCCCAACTACTCTTCTGCAGCAGGACGCTTTGACATTGAGATGTTTTATGGCGATTCTAGTTTTCATAGCACAAATTCGCAACTGCATGCCGTCCAGGGATGACAGAGATGGCGTTCGGCTGCTAATAACCGACCTTGAAATTATAGCGGAATGGGTTTCTGCTTCCATCGCAGCTACTCAACAAGCCGCGGAAAATTCCACAAGCCAGGCAGAAGACGATTGCATCCGTCGTCAATTTCAAAGATGGTTACTGCAAACTTGGGCAGATCTCGAGGATGTTGAACAGCAAATTAACCAATACTCGCGGAGGTGGGATATCCAGCTGCCCCTTGACGTGAGCTTTTATTGGGACTGCATTCAATGAGGAAGTGAGTAAGACCAGAAGATGGGGAAAGGTACATTTCGTTTGAGTTTGATTTTTGCGCAAAGAACTCGTTGTATCGTCTGTATATATTATCCGTTGCTGTATTTTGCTCCCATTGTGGAAGGGATGGAGTCACTCCTTAGGTATAACTAGTTAATTAACTAGTTAGTTATTATAGCTGCTGGGGAGATTAATAGCATAAAACCATCAATGGTCATCCATTATTGGATTACATCGCGCTTTTGACTTATTCGGTTAACATGCATGGAAGAATAGTCGTGTATCCTTCTAAGCCCGGGAGGAAGAGGATTGGAAATTTGTAGACGTTAGTTAAAAGAATTCATTCATCTCATGCTAATTTTGCTAACGCAAGGGAAACAAGTAATTTCGCGTCTATAAGTACCTTGAAGGGGTTATATAGATTATTGTGCGATTGGATCTCAAATGAAGCAGAAATAAGTCTAAGGGTCACTTGCGCTTTGATGCACTGATGAGCTTCTTCTTGATATGTTTTGGTATCTTCTTGGAACGCTGTTCTCGCTTTTCTTCCTTAACGAGTTTCTTATGATCACGTTTGGCATCTTTGTCCTCAAATCGCTTGCCTCGTGGTGGTTTCTTTGCAAATGGGTCGGTCTCATCAGCGTCGCCTGACTGAGAGCCATTATCTGATAGAGATACCCCTCCTGAAGCATCCGAGCCCTCTTCATTGTCGTTATCCTCGTCTTTTTCTTTTGGTTTGTTCGCGTCAGGGGCTGAGGCCAATAGCTCGCGGTAAACTAGCTCATCCCCCTTGCCTATTCGGAGCTTCTCAACATCCCGCTCTATATCGTAAACTTGTTCGAGTGTCTGAGGAATATACTGTTGTCGAAAAACAGCAGCATCGAGCTCGTCATTCCTCGAACCTTCCGGCTGTTCACCTTCTTCAGCCTGGCGGTCGGCTCTTGAGGCAAAAAGCTTTTCTAGAGCTGCCGTCATTTCCCCAAGGTCGCCTGAAACAGCACGCGGCCCGCTGACTGAAGTGATGAATTCAAATAATGTTCGCTCAGGGAGTGTATCGACGCCCTTTCGACGGAAGAAGTCGCTAACATTCTTGATGTCCATGCGTAGGAATTCTAAACTCCTAGGGTGATCTTGCTCGACACTCTGACTTACATCAATGATATAGAGCTTATGGTTGTGATATAAGATATTGTACTCGCTAAGATCGGCGTGGACCAAGCGACAGTCATGGTACATGGTTCTCATATGCGCCGCTAGCTCCATGTACAAGCTTCCCCATCTTGCTTCCAGGTCCTCGTCTTGAAGCTGTACATCCTTCAATCGTGGAGCTGGAATTCCCTTTGAGTTCCCGAGGAAACCCATGACTAGAACGTGTAGGCGGAGATATAATAGCTCGGGGCAAGGAATGCCAGCAGAGTGCAAGCGTTTGAGGTTTCGCATCTCCTTTTCTGCCCACACTTTGACCATTGAGCGGTTATTTGATTTGTTGTATCCCTGCTTAAACCTGTATTCGCCTGTGACATACTTGTCTCTGTCCTTGAATACCAAAATGCTAGTCTTGTAAACCTTTATCGCACGGTGTAGACCATCGGAGTCTTCATCTGGTTGGGAAATTGCGTGGTAGACATTTGCTTCCTTACCCGTAGACAAACAGCCATTTACCTCTGAGATAACATTCCTGTTGATCATCTGAAGTAATATCATGCGCGTTCGTGGATCCAAGACCTGTTCAGATGTAGCCCTGTCACTCTTATCTGCTCCTCTTCCGCCCTTCGATTTGAGCCCAGATTGAGCATCGTCTAGCCGAATCCTACCAGCATGTCGTGCTAAGGTCGAGATCTGATCATCAACCTTTGCATATGTATTGACGGTAGGCTTTTGGGGGTTGCTTTTCGGATAGGATGAAAGGGGTGCGTTCGAGTCGGCAGCGACTTCGTTCAGTTTCCGCTGCCTATTATAGGTCTTTGTGAAGTCCGCTGGGTTAGAGGCGCCAAAATCTACCTCATCCAGCTCATCGTCGAAAATATCATCGTAGTATTCATCATCTTCTTCTTCCTCCTCAACTCCTTCATAATCCTCGGCTGTTTGGCTGGTGGGGTCACCACTTGGTTGGTTGGTATTCTCGTCTAATTTTCTTTCAGGAGCTTCCTCCAATTTTATACCGCCCGTCATTATCAAGGTCTGCAAGTAACTCCAGTGAGAATAATCTATTATTTTGAGGTTCTTCGCTCGTCGTTTATGAAACTTCACACGACAATGCTTTTGATATTTTTTTTGACTCTTTTTTTTACTCTTTTTGGTGGGGGCCGCGATAAGAGATTATATAATATTTCTTATCGTCGCTTAATTATTTCCCCGAGGCCGGCTGCCCTAACGCCGCTTTAAGGCAGAACGCGCTCGTCGGTCAATTTACAACGCGTAGCTTCGATCTTTTGTTGCTTCATCACCAGGGGTTGACTGCTCTTTACGCCTAGCTGGAGACGCGGCATTTCACCTGTCAGTTGCGCACTCGGATAATGGTTTTCTGACTGTAATACCGCAATATCTGTCTATCGCCGCAAAAATGTTCATTAAGCAAATCATCATCCAAGGCTTCAAGAGGTTAGTGAGGGGAACGGGAGCATTTCGAGCTACTGAATTCATCTAATGATCTTTTCGTTTTTATTATAGCTATAAGGATCAAACCGTTATCGAGCCGTTTTCTCCAAAACACAATGTGATAGTTGGTCGCAATGGCTCTGGCAAAAGTAACTTCTTCGCAGCCATTCGGTTCGTCCTTAGCGATGCCTACACGCATATGGGGAGGGAAGAGCGCCAGGCGCTGTTACACGTATGGATTAAAGGCCAAATTGCGCATTTCGATAGAATAAAGCTAATATTAAATAGGAGGGCTCGGGCTCCGCTGTGATGTCTGCCTACGTTGAAATTATATTCGATAACTCCGACGAGCGATTTCCGACTGGCAAAGACGAGCTTATCCTACGCCGCACAATTGGCTTGAAAAAGGACGAATACACCCTGGACCGCAAAAATGCCACAAAAGCCGATGTAATGAATTTGCTTGAATCTGCTGGCTTCTCAAGATCCAATCCATACTATATTGTGCCGCAAGGCCGTGTCACAACCTTGACGAACATGAAAGATTCTGAGCGGCTGGTCCTCCTGAAGGAAGTAGCGGGAACACAGGTTTACGAAGCGCGTCGCACGGAATCATTAAAGATAATGAATGAGACAAACAATAAACGTGCGAAAATCGACGAGCTGCTTGATTATATCAACGAGAGACTTGGCGAGCTTGAGGAAGAAAAAGATGAACTTAGAAACTTTCAGGAGAAGGAGAGAGAGAGACGCTGCCTTGAATACACGATTTATTCTCGAGAACAAGCAGAAATTTCAGGCGCTCTTGAAAGCATAGACGACCAGCGACAAGCAGGTGTGGAGGACACGGATGCTAACCGGAATCGACTTATTCAAGGTGAAAATGACATTGCTCAAATTGAGACACAAACGGCGGAGCTTCGGCAGCAAATGGAACTCCTAAAGTTGGAGAAAAGTCAGCTAGAAGACGATAGGCGTGATGCGTCCCGCGCCCTCGCTCAAGCAGAGCTACAACGTAAATCTTTGTTAGAAGGGCAAAGTGCTGCTCAACAGTCAAAAGCTAACCATGACGCAAACCTTGAACGAGTGAATTCTGCGATTAAGGAGCGTGAGGAAGAGCTGAGCATGCTAGTCCCACAATTCAATGAAATGAAGGCAAAGGAAGATGAGGCCAAGTCTAAACTGAACGAAGCGGAAACGGGCAGACAAAGGTTATACGCAAAGCAAGGGCGAATCTCTAGGTTCAGAAATAAAGGAGAGCGTGATAGCTGGCTGCAAGGTGAAATACAGAATACCTATACGCAAGTGTCAACCGTCAAGGCCGTTCGGATGCAGACCACTGAGGAGATTGCGGGGCTCGAGAATGACATCGCATTACTTGAGCCAGAGGTTGAAAGGCTTCGAAAGCATGCTGATGGCTGGGGAGATAATCTTCAATCCATTGATCAGGAGGTCCAAACGGCTAAGGATGAGCGAGATATGTTAATTGATCAACGAAAGTAAGGGCCCCTATAAATATTACCGTCGGGACAGTATCTAATGTTCAATCATAGAGAACTCTGGAGAGAAGAGGCTAAACTGGACTCAATTCTCACTAATGCGACCCATGAAGTGGAACGAGCTGAACGGGCACTTTCGCATATGATGGACCACAACACTAGCAGAGGTCTTGCCGCTGTTCGCCGCATAAAACGACAACATAATCTTGACGGCGTTTATGGAACACTTGCAGAACTATTCGAAGTCAGCGACCGATATCGTACTGCTGTTGAAGTCACTGCCGGCCAGAGTCTCTTCCATTACATTGTCGACACCGATGAGACAGCCACTAAGGTACTCGAGATTTTGCAAAAGGAGAAGTCTGGACGAGTTACGTTCATGCCATTGAACAGACTTAAACCTAGAGCTGGCAATATTCCACGGGCCAGCGATACAATCCCGATGATTGAAAAGCTACAATATGACGCAAAGTATGAGCCGGCCTTCCAGCAAATATTTGGCCGAACGATTATTTGCCCCAACCTCCAGATTGCGTCTCAATATGCCCGCAGTCATGGAGTTAACGCCATCACCCCCGAAGGTGACAGATCCGACAAGCGTGGTGCTTTGACAGGAGGTTTTCATGATTCTCGGAAGTCACGCCTTGATGCAACGAAGAATGTTGCCAAATGGAGAGATGAATTCGACGCAAAGAAAGCTCGTGGGGGAGAGATTCGTAGAGAATTGGAAAGGATGGACCAGCTGATCACGCAGGCAGTAGGATATCTCCAGAAAGCAGAGCAAAAGAGACAACAACTTCAATCCAGCAACGGCCCACTACGCCAGGAGATTAAAAGCAAGCGGGATCTGCTGCATAACAAGACAGACGCTCTTGAGGCAAAACGACGTGCCTTTAAGAACATTGAAGCCAACATCGCCTCGCTCACCGACCAAATAACTGCTCACGAAGAAGAACTTGCCACACCATTTGAAAAGGCCCTTTCCAGCAGCGAGGAAGCACGCCTGGAAAGCCTTAATTCTGCGGTTCAGGACCTTCGGCGAGAACACGCTGCGTTATCCAGCAGCCGTAGTGAGCTAGAAACGAGGAAATCTGTCCTGGAGGTTGAATTACGAGAAAACCTTTACCCGCAACTGGATCATTTATCTGGCCAGGGCCTTGATGCTGGCGAAGACACTGCTCAGGGGAACCTGAAGGAAAGTGAAAGGGAAGTAAAGAAACAAAGCAAGGCACTCGAAAAGCTCAGCCAAAAGTTGGAGAAATTGGAGAACACTATAGAACAGCAGAATAACGAAGCGACCCAGCTTGAACAACGTCGGGCGGATATAAAACGTGAGCTAGAGGAATTTTCGAAATCCATTGAAAGGCACCAGCGCCGTATGGAGAAGAGCATGCAGAAAAAGGCAGCTTTGACGGCACAAGCTTTGGAATGCAGTGCGAACATTCGTGACTTGGGCGTGCTCCCTGACGAGGCGTTTACGAAATTCAAAAACACCGATTCAAACACCATCGTCAAGAAGTTACACAAAGCCAACGAAGCCCTCAAGAAATATTCCCACGTGAACAAGAAAGCATTCGAGCAATACAACAGCTTCACCAAACAGAGGGAGACGCTGACAAAACGACGTGAAGAACTTGATGCATCACATAAATCAATTGATGAACTGATTATGATCTTAGATCAGAGAAAGGATGAGGCAATTGAACGAACTTTCAAGCAGGTGTCTAGGGAGTTTGCCAGAGTATTCGAGAAACTTGCTCCTGCTGGCCGAGGGCGACTGATAATCCAGAGGAAAACTGATGCGGCCAACCGGCAACAGGATGATATAGATTCAGACGAAGAGGAAGCTCGCCGCAGTGTAGAGAACTATATCGGTGTCGGTATTAGTGTCAGTTTCAACAGCAAGCACGATGACCAGCAAAGGATCCAACAGCTCAGTGGTGGGCAAAAGAGTATGTACCGCCCATCCTCATACTTATGATGGCATACCATGTCAAATAACGCGTGCTAACATTTTTCTAGGTTTGTGTGCTCTTGCTCTTGTTTTTGCTATCCAAGCTTGTGACCCTGCTCCGTTTTACCTGTTTGATGAGATTGATGCCAACCTCGACGCACAATACCGAACGGCTGTGGCCCAGATGCTCCAGTCTATCTCGGAAGAGACCAACGGCCAATTCATCTGTACAACATTCCGACCTGAGATGCTCCACGTTGCTGAGAAGTGCTATGGTGTGAGCTTCCGTAGCAAGGCCAGTACCATTGACGTCGTTTCGCGCGAGGAGGCGTTGAAGTTTGTTGACGAGCAGAAGGCTTGAACAATCAACTATCTTTGCCTCTTGCTCTATATCCTCGTCACATTTATCCATTAATTCCCTCCTCCTTTGCTGTCGCCTCAATACACTATTCTATGCCGGTGGGATGGAGTTATACTTGCGCCGGAGTTCGTGGACACGTGCATTTACGTGAATGTTAGTGTATTTTCCTGAAATTTACCATTCAAATTCATGATATTCGTCAGTTGATATGCACCGTTCTTCTATCTAAATCTATTTCAAACGGTCCAACTCGCCTGAGAGAGGTCCCTGGCCTCCTCTCCGGTCCATTCCACGATAATATCATCCGGAACATCCCTCACAAGGACATGAATATGTTCCAACGATCGCACACTTTGCAGGGCTGTCCAATTCTTAAACCACTGAACCTTATCGTCTGCATCAGGGAATTCCTTCAATCGAGCTGTAAAGGTTCTATTCACAAAACCTTCGATCAAAGCCCGTGACTCCTCGGTTACATCCCCATTCTCGGGCTTTGCATCTATCTTGTTCTTGATCCAAACACAAAGATGAGTGATATCAGGGGTTAGACCATAAGGCCAGTCGTTCCGAAGGATCTTGTAATCCCTCGGATCCGCGAACGGTGTCGAATTTTCACATTGCGTCTGCGGATCCGTGCCCGCAGGCCAGTGAAGACGCTCTCGGCATATAAAATTTGTTACAGATCCGTAGTGGTCTTTGATGCTGGTGCTCCATTCTGCATATCGGCGCAAGTCGGAGGGTTTGCGTTTGAGTAGCTCTAGCTTATTATTTGCTATTCAAATGCAAGATTAGTCTCAAACCCTCCCCTTATGTTAATGGCTATACATGTATCTTTAAGACAGGTTCGTTTAGAGTGAGAAAAAGAGAGTAAACGAGTCGAGTTGGTGGGCTGTTGAACCTATGATGTCTTTGAGGTCTTCCCAGTCGTGGTAGATAAACTCTTCGTCTGTCTGAGCCAGCACCCGGCGGTCACTCTCGCTCAGGTTAAAAGCAGCCGACAAAGAAGCCATGTCACTGCCTTTTTCCTGTCCTTTTATGTAGTACTCCGTATGTCTTGCCTGTGTCCTAAGGTCGTAGTTATGCGTGTTTGAGCCAGATGTCAACAAGGCGCACGTAAAGAGGCGGGATTATATAAGCAATAGTGACGCCACAGTGATTTTTCCACCAGCGAAAGATCCCAACTGTTTTCCCTGGATGGAGTAGATCGGTCCTCGACTCCCCGGATTCCGCCAATTCACGCCGAAACAGATCCCTCAGTCGAAACCACTTCGCCCCTCTGGTCGAGCGTCTGCCTGTTCAGCTTTGGGTGCTTAAGAATGAGGTTAGTCCCCAGCAATCGCATGGAGTGAAGCTCCAGACGGCCCCCTAGCGTGACGCCCTTGGGTTATTGTTGACTGTGTGGGATAGTTCATGGGCTTCTCGCCAGTACTTTGACGGTGTTTATATTCCTGCTGGCCTGCTAGTTGTTGGCACTGCGATCATGAAGTTCGACTGGATTATCTACGCGACGGCGTTGGCTGTCATCCTCGGCGCATATAAGATCTTCAGCAACAGTAATAATACCCCCCCCCCGCGCCCCTTACCATTCTCCTATTCTCCCATCGGTTTATTCCGTCGAGCTACAATACTGACATAAACGCTCATAGGACAACGAAAGGTTCTCAAGGCCGGCGAATTCCAAAAGTTCGTGCTCAAGGAGAAGACGATTGTCTCACACAATGTCGCCATTTATCGCTTTGCCCTCCCACGCCCTACCGACATCCTCGGCTTGCCAATTGGCCAGCACATCTCCCTTGCCGCTCTTGTCGAAGGCCAGGCAAAGGAGATCGTTCGATCGTACACTCCAATTTCTTCGGACGACAATCCTGGATATTTTGATCTACTTATCAAGTCGTACCCCCAGGGTAACATCTCCAAGCACCTGACGACTCTGAAAATCGGCGACTCTATGAAAGTCCGCGGTCCAAAGGGTGCTATGGTCTACACTCCAAACATGGCCCGACATATTGGTATGATTGCCGGTGGTACGGGTATCACGCCGATGCTTCAAGTTATCAAGGCAATCATCAAGGGTAGACCAAGCAACGGAGGAAACGACACTACTCAAGTCGACCTCATCTTCGCCAACGTCAATGTGGAAGACATCCTCTTGAAGGAAGAGCTTGATGAGCTAGCCGAAACCGACAAGGGCTTCCGTGTTCACTACGTTTTGAACAACCCGCCAGAGACGTGGCAAGGTGGCGTTGGCTTTGTTACTCCAAACATGATCAAGGTCAGTTGTTCCATTGTTCCATTTTTCTCATTGTGTATTGAGTCCTTTATTAAATTCCAATTTCTCTTCTCAGGCCCACCTCCCTGCCCCTGCAGATGATATCAAGATCATGATCTGCGGACCCCCGCCCATGGTCAGCGCCATGAAGAAAGCCACGGAGTCCTTGGGCTACAAGAAGGCCAACCTCGTCAGCAAGCTAGAGGATCAAGTTTTCTGCTTCTAGATACTTGCGTGTCGCCTCTACTTGTCGTGATGGGTCGAATTAAAATATAGGTGAAAAGCCCCCGGTGGAAAGTATGTATTCGAAACCAGTACTTCATGGATAGCGGTGCATCATGGATACGTATAGAGCGGTATGGCGGCTTAGCATGGGTATCTATATCGAATTCGGTCTAATCTTAATCATTATTTGGTTCACGTCGTCATGACTTTGGTTATTCGTTGCTTGATTGTCGCGAATATTAATTGAAAATATAGTAAAAGGAAACACCACTGTCTACATAATTTTATTATCATCACTTGCTTGCCTTTGGTTTCTTTCACTTCATAAAGACGACAGGGATTCTTCCAAGTCTGACCTATTGGTCTTATTCGACTGTCTATTACATTCTCCATAATCCCGACTATAAATAAAGCCTGGCCACGCTAGTAAGTAGTTTATCTTGCAACAGCGCGCCAAGACCTCGAATCTCGAGGCCGATGACATATTGATATCAAGCTCACCTTCACTACCAGGACACAGAACACTACGAATAATGGGCCCAAGTTACAGAACCTGCCTCCCCGTCGCGCCGTTAACGAAGCTAGTTTACTAGTGAAGCAGAAGAGTGTATTGTTAGCCACCCTTCATCCGAGAACACGCGCTCAAGAATTGCTAACCCATGTCTATATCTAGTGGTTACTTGAGCCCGCTCTGAAAGGGAACTACATGGCAACGCTGGGGCGCGCAAGAGATATTCACCTGCGATGGAATAATGGAGCGCCAAAGGAGGCTTCGGAGTACCGCTACTCGAAAATACAAGAAGTCGTGCGCTCCGAGTTCAACAAATGCCGATTCACCTTGCGTGTTCTCAGATAGCGACTCGGATATTGATCGCATAAACGAGAAAGCGAGCGATCTTCTAGGACATTTCCTCGCTTTCAGCGATCGAAATGAGAAAAATTCCACCGCAAGTGACTCTCGAAGCTCGTCTGTGGTCCCCGCAAAACGAACGACCGATGACGTTGTGACGCCAACCACATCTTTTACAAGCAATGGGAGTGAATCGAATGGGGATACAACTAGCCTACGACACCCGGTGGATTGGTATTCAATGAAATCGATGTTGTCTAGCATGCCGCCTTTGCTACTTTCTCAAAACAAGCCATCGGTTGTGAGTGGTAGTCAGTTGGAGATAGCAAAATCACAGGCTATGGAGAAGCCAGATACCCAGCCGGCCACGAAGTTAATGCGCGTTAAAAGGAAAATGACAGAGAGAGAGGATATACCCCGAAGGTCATCGACCCCTATCCCGAAGCACACCGAGCCCCTTAGACACACTCAAGCACGCTCCTCAAAACGAAATAAGCGCTCCACGAACTATTATTCAACTCCACCTGGATTCAAAAGTGGTAGGAAGGTAACTAAGAGAAGTACCACAGTCTGCAAAGCGCCACCGCTGCCCTCTCCTTCGCCCCCAAGGTGCCAGGCCCCTGTCAGGTATCACCATGTGTACTATCATTCAGCTACTCTTACGGTAGTGAAGGAGCCCGTAGGCTCGGCAACTGAGGATAAACGTGCACTATATCATCCTTGGGAGGATAGGATAGACTGTGATACCCTTTGGATCAAACAGGGACAAGCCAGCATGAAGCCGGAGGGGGTGTTGATCCACACTGATCTTGATATTAGTGAGATGGATGCAATATACTACTTTCTATCAGATAGGAGGAAGCCAGAAAGCGAGATTATCGTCCAGGATCTAATTGTCAAGTGTGTTCAGCAAACTCACCTTACCAAGGAAGGAATCGCATCCCTTGCGTCCAGACTGGAACACCTCAACGACTTTAACAGGCTGATGTCAAATTACACTTCCAACTTGACAGGTTTCTTTCTTGGCTATAGAAGCGGAGGGGTAATCGTGGACATCGAAAGTGATATTCATATGGTCACCATATGTACCCTTTTGAAACACGAGCTTAACGTCTGGGCTCCGGTACATGACAGCAATCTTCAGGCACACCTCGAAGCTTTGCTTCGAAGAGCAGACGAGGTGAAGCTGAAGATGCTAGCAAAGGATATCAGTCAAGCTAGTACCTTAAAACACCGATCTTCTCAAGAGCTACAAGCATTTCTAATGGATGCAAAGAGTGGTACATTGTCCACATCGCCCATCTCTTTACGTGCCTATCCGCCTCAATTCGACCAGGAGCATATACGATATGACCTTCAGAGTGCCTCAGCTCACCTCAGGTCACGCGAACTTGGATACCAGCTATACCGAGCACGGTCATCCATAAACCGAACGCTGACCAAATCAGTGAACGGAAACTGGCAACACTGGAAGTCCTGGAAGGGTGCTTCTCATGATGTCGTGGTGCTTGGTTGGTCTCCTGATGGCACACGCTTTGCGGCTGGAGCTGCGACCTGCTGCGACCCGCGAAATATGATGTATAACCGAGGGAACAACCTGATAATAGGAGATCTGTCAATTAACGGCCTGAAGGAGCTGCCTGATCACCGGGTGCCACGAGCCTTAATTGATACTAGTCAGTTGAGCGGTAGAAATACAGCAAGCGAACCGCATCTCTACACGAGTATAAGCGCGGTAGCGTGGTCAAACGACGGGGACCGCATGTATAGCTCGAGTTATGACCACACTGTGAAGATTTGGGATACTAGGAGCCACTGCGATACGAAATGCATTGGCACTCTTCGACACCCTGGGAAAGTCCATGTTATGGCTCTCTCGAGCCTTGATAACCATCGGCTGGCTACGGGATGCGATTCTGATTCTAGTTTTCGGCTATGGCAGGTCCAAGAGAACGGCTTTGTGCTTTCCTCACCACTGGAGATGGCTTTGCGCCACACTAAGACCATGACACCAACATCTCTAGCTTGGGGGCCAACTTCTTATACGAAAAATCTGCTTGCCGCTGGTTTATCTTTCTCCGATAATACCACTACGCGTGGCGACCCTCCAAGCGGCGGCCGTCTTGCACTTTGGCAACTGGAGGAGGCCGGTGCCACTGAGCTAAACATTCTACCCAACGCTCAGAATGTTTTTGATATTGCCTGGCACCCATCTTCGCCACTTTTCGCTGCTGGAATTGCGGCCTGCGGGCGTTCCCGTGGTCTAGGCTCTGATATTCGATCAATGGTCATGATATACGAACCACTAAGAAGCAGGAGGGATATTGTCAGTTATGACTGCCCTGGCCTCGACATAAACGATGTGACGTTCTGTCCTTTTAATGAGAACTATGTTTCTGCAAGTTGTACAGATGGCACAACCTTCGTCTGGGATTTTAGGAATCCTGACAAGATTCTTCATAAACTTCCACATGGCCCGCCGATCGGTGAACTTGATCCCCAGCTCACGCGATCCCAGGCAGACACAGGCGTACGTCTTGCGCTCTGGGGTAATGAACCAACCCAGTTTTACACCGGATCTTCAGATGGATGCGTAAAGAGCTGGAACATCATGGCTGCCACAGAAGACGTATTCACCAAAGACATTGCGGATCTTGGCCGCAACATCATGTCTGGAGCCTTGTCCCCTGATAAGACGAACATGCTTGTTGGTGACACCAGTGGCGGAATCCATGTGCTTTCGACTTCTAGCCCGTCCAACGACGATAAGAGCATGAGCTTCCAGCATGCCGAAGAGCAGAAAATAGACGACCCGGACAGTGGTATCAGAGCTGCAAACGAATTGATTGAGACGGGTCAAGTGGTCCTCCATTCCAAATACGGCCCTGGAAAGGGTCCTAACTACAGCGGGCCTTATGCTGCCTGGGCTCGTCCACCAGACACCCCAGCCGACCAGTTATCCAATACGCGATTATCACTGCGGGTGCAAACTCGGCAGCTGTATGGGCCTCCAGTCAACAAGCGTCCTGGCCTCGACGATGCTACCCGCGATCATGTTAGGGCTCAGATTTGGCTTGCTAAATTTCGAAACAAAAGATCGTTCCGCGATACTCCACCGTCTTCCCAAACATACTAGCAAGCTTGTCGAGGATGACGAGGTCTAGCACGGATTGCTTAGACAAGGGTATTAAGAATATCCGATCTCTCTGGAGCCCTTGACTCCTGTTATTTGTAGTTTTCTAGGCGAGCGTTCGGGCGTGGTGTTCTCATGTTTGGCATTTACAGGGCTGCATCCGGCGACACTTATGGGGGTTCTATGTTCTGGGGTTATGAAGGTCAACTCGCATGTATATGATTATGTCTTCCACGTCGAGATGAAATGAACTCATAGATATGAAATGTTTCTTGTATCGGCTCGATATCGATAAGACCATGCTCAAAGGGGAATAGATAAACCCGATAGCTGTAGCCATCGCATCACAACCATCACCTCCGTCTCTTCGTTCTATCATCTACATCTGCTTCATCGAAATATCTATCTTGTACATCTGTTTTGTCGAGCTGACTCTATACCAAAACTCTCACGTGGGGCAACGCCAAAAAGTCCATCCTTTTTCTATCCACCAAATTTTTGACTCACAAACCTTTTTTTTCTTACATCTCACTCCAGGATAACTCCCTTCTGGATGCACCAGCAACTCCTTAGAAACTCGCTATATTTCTCGCCCGGTATATTCAAACCTCGGATCAGTGCGAATTTCTCCAGCTACTGCAGACCGTCGTCACGCCAGACTCTGGGCCTGACCCCGCCATACACTCGGAGAAGGGCAAATCTATTGCCAACCGTCCCTCGTCCAAGATTAACCATGGCTTCGGACGCTATGCCCACCGTCGCGGGGCTGTCTATTCAGTCTGTTAGCACGGAGGTATCGAATTACCCCAATTGCTATCCCGCCTTCAACCCAATCGACAAGTACCGCGCGCATGTCGCGGAGTTGGTCGCGGAAGCCACAGGCCTGGAAGCCGCGTTTGTCTATCCTAGAATCCAATGGACGAATATGCTGGAGAAGGGTGATTTGATTTTACCTGTACGTATGGTTGGGGTTAGAGCTTGAGATGGTTTACAGGTTCACTAAATCATGTTGGATGTTTGTACGCAAAATAGGTACCAGCGCTTCAGATAAAGGGCAAGAAACCACAGGAACTTGCGGCGGAGATTGCCTCAAAATTCCCCAAGTCGGACTTAATCGAGCCACCGGTCGTGGTAGGCGCGCATTTACAGTTCTTTTACAGCCATAAGCCGTTGACTCAATATGTCATCCGGTCCATTTTGGAGAACAAAGACGCCTACGGATCGAACGCAAACGTCGGCCTGCGAGATCAAAAAGACCCTAGCAAGGGGCGGAAGAAAGTAGTTGTCGAGTTCTCGTCTCCCAACATTGCGAAGCCCTTCCACGCCGGCCATCTCCGAAGTACCATCATCGGTGGTTTCATCTCGAATCTATATACTGTTCTAGGGTGGGATGTGCTCAAGGCCAACTATCTTGGAGACTGGGGAAAGCAGTACGGACTGCTTGCCAACGGATATGAGAAATATGGCAGCGAGGAGGAGCTTCTCAAGGATCCGATCAACCATCTCTTCGAGGTATATGTGAAGATCAACCAGGACGTGGCGGCGCAGGAAGGACCTATAAAGGCGCTCAAGGAGCAGATCAAGGCGAAGAAAGAGAAGAACGAAGATGTGGAAGAGCTAGAGAAGGAACTTGCGCCACTGGTCGATGTAAGCTATGATGAAAAGGCCCGTCGTTACTTCAAGAGCATGGAAGACGGAGATGAAAAGGCGCTCGCGCTCTGGAAACGATTCCGCGACCTCAGTATAGAGAAGTACAAGCAAACGTACGCTCGGCTGAATATCGAATTTGACGTCTACTCTGGAGAATCTCAGGTCAAGGAAGAAAGCTTGAAGGCGTCTTACAAGGCCATGGAAAGCGCAGGTGTATCGGAAAGCTCAGAGGGCGCTGTCATCATCGACTTTACGAAACACGGCGCAAAGAAACTTGGTAAAGCCATCGTGATCCGAAAAGACGGAACACCGCTTTACCTCACTCGTGACATCGCCGCGATCGTCGAACGAGATGACAAATATCACTTTGATAAGATGATATATGTTGTTGCGGCGCAGCAGGAACTCCATCTTGCTCAGCTGTTCAAGGCCACGGAGCTAGTGGGAAAGAAGGACCTAGCAAGCCGATGCGAGCACGTCAGCTTCGGCATGGTCAGAGGGATGAGCACGCGAAAGGGCACCGTCAAGTTCTTGAACGATATCCTGAAGGACGTTGGAGAAAAGATGCACGAAGTTATGCAGAAGAACCCTGCCAAATATGAGCAGATCCAAGACCCAGTGGCAACTGCCGATGTGCTCGGTATCACATCCGTGATGGTCCAAGATATGAGTGGTAAACGGTATGTATGACCCGGACTCTCTCCCCACACGTGGATTTGTATGGGCGCATCGGACAATTAACCATTGTGGATGATTCTATCCCTATCTTTTCGTTTCTTTTTCTTTCCTGCTTTCTCTTTTTCTTTCCCGCCGGATCAATTAAGCAAACTCGCCTAACTGACTTGAACCGGATAGGATCAACGGTTACGAGTTCAACCTGGACAACATGACCTCGTTCGAGGGTGACACAGGCCCATACCTGCAATACGCACACGCGCGTGTCTGCTCTGTGACCAGGAAGGCTGAGATTAAACCCGAAGAGCTGGGTGGTGCCGACCTGAGCTTACTTACTGAGTCGCATGCCATCGACCTCATCCGGCTGCTTGCCCAGTGGCCGGACGTGGTGTTCAACGCTTCAAAGACGCTGGAGCCGTGTACGATATTGACATATCTGTTCCGAATGACGCACACGCTGAGCTCGGGCTATGATGTGTTGAAGGTCGTGGGCAGCGAGCCAGAGCTGAAGATGGCGAGAATGGCGCTTTATGAGTCTGCTCGACAGGTTCTGCATAACGGCATGAGATTGCTGGGTCTGAACCCGGTCCAACGGTGCGTTTCCTTCTTACACCATACACCCATTAACTTGAAGCTAATTCTTGACTCCAGGATGTGATCCCCTCTTATCGCTCACTTCTATCCTTCAACCCTTGCTACCTCTTTGTTTCCTTACTTCGGCGTCTCTGTGCCTCAAGTTCAGGTGACCAGAAAATAAGCCGTGGTAGATAAAAAGCATAAAACTCATCTTGGCCAAACAAACAACCTACTCTGCTCATATACTAAATATACCAAAGCCACACGTAAATATGTAAACGAAATGCCCCAACCAGCCTATGACGTCGACGCTGAGCATCCCTTGCCTAGCGCATGTCGTTTTATATACTTACCCGGCTATGCACCAGGATGCGGCGGATGCTTATCTCAGCAACCCTACCACCGACTTTCGACAAGTTTCAGGCTTCGTGTATATGACTGCGGCCTTTTGTCCGTCGACTGTACTGGTATGTGTATGTATGATGACTCACGGACAGGAGTAGAAGCCCAGGGAAGCAGAAACTGGCACTGTCGCCTCGGGAAACGTTCAGGGGGGCAGCCTTGGGGGCACTGATCGTGTCTTTTTGCTGCCCAATGGCTCCTTGGGTGCGAGAGTGAAAGCCTAAATCTTGCAGCCCAATCGTGGCAGAAGTCGGATCATGGCGTAGTGCTCTTCTTTTCTTTTCCCTTCCTCTCAGCCAAGTGACCGCGAAGGGTTTTTTTCTTTGGGGCCTTGAAAACGTATCTGCGTATTCGTTACATACTGATATTAGTAACTCTAGGCCTCCATATTCAGGCTTCTCCCGGTCCGCGTCCATTCGTGGGGGGACAGCAGGATGGGCTGACATGTCGATAAGCTTGTTGAGAGCGTTGAGGCCTATTTTTGTCTCTCCTGCTGGCTGTCTCGTCGACGTTGACAGCGTGTAGATATTGGTGGCCCCGTCTGTCCAGCTGTGCCCTGTACGATATCAGTATCGGTGGATCAAGAGAAGTTTTCCAGACGACGGCTAATCACTTAACTAGACCCACTGCCGCCTCTCTCTTCCTTTCGATGTCATCATGGCCGAAGTCGTCGTCCTGCCCCTCCATCGTCTGTCTCTGTCTGCTCGTCTCTCGGCCTGTTGCAGGGATAGAGATAGGGAAGAGACGCAGGACAGGGGAAGGGTCTCTTCGTGTCAGACGTCTGTAGCAGACTTGTCTGTATCCAGCGTGTTAGGCGGTGGCTTTTCATCTTCTTCTCCCTGATTCTCAGTCTGTATCTCAATCCAAGAGCCAGCTCAACGTCAGATGTAACAACGAGGAACAACCCACAACCCGGCTCGATAGGCGTCTTATTTAAAAGAAAATAAAAAGAACAGAGAGAAAAAACAAGCAGCAGAGGCGTTTTTCTTTTTTGCATGCTTCTCCTGCTCATCCTAGCCGTATTAATTACTTACATATTAGTACCATATGTATACGGATATGCAGTAGAAACTTTTTTTTCCGCATACCGATCGTAGGGGGATGAAGCAGAGTAAAAAATCTGTCTGCGTCTTTCCCACTCTCTCGCTTCCTCTCACTCTCTCCCAGCTGTCCGGACTGTCTGCTCCAGAGGCGAACGCTGTTGTATCGAAGCGAGCGGCCGTGATGAAGGCTGTAATGCAATCGGGCCTGTATCCAGCGAAGAAAGCATCCGGATCCACCGCAGAAGAAGAAAAGAAAGAAAGTCGCCAGGCGCAGGATGACTCTCTGCGGGTGAAAACAGCACAGCTCGACTGAAAACTTCGCACTCAAACCCTTCTCTTAACCTCGACATCCTCACACAACAACTACAACCTCACAACTACTACAACAACAACAACAACAACAACAACCTCACCTCGACAGCGTTACTATACGGCATAGGGCTCCGTTATCTTCGGCCATATAACTGATCGTCGGGTCACATCGCTCTCTCTGCCCAAACCTCCACCTCCTCCTCCCCCGACAACGAGACGGCTACCTGTGTGCAACCGTCATCCAACTCCAGATACTACCGAGGATACAGTATACAACCCTACCAGCCTTTAGACCAGAAACCAAAACCTTCCGTGTCTCGTATCCCAGTTTTCCTCGCCGTCGTTGACCCTCTCTCAGCTGAGCCAGCCGTACCGGTCTTGCGCCCTCCCATCCCATCACTCTCCCATCCCATATTTTCCGGTCAACCAGCTCCCAGATCCCCTCTCATCTCGCTTGTTATTGTCGACCTGCTCGTCCTGCTCTGTCCTTCCACTCGACATTCTCGAACTTCACACCCTGGCTTAGAAACAGCCCCCGGTTTCAGACCTCGTCGAAGATTCATCACCCCCGCCAACGCCACGATAATCATCTGGCTCGCGGAGTAGCGAGAAACTCCCGGCTTACAGAGCAGCACCCAGATATCTCTCCGTTACTACGGTTTCCGGGGCTACAATCCCAGTTCCTAGCCCTCGCGACTACGAGAATCGACGAATATATACTTCCGTCGCATATCACTGCCCATTTTTTATTTTTATTTTTTATTTTTTTGTTTATTTACCCCTATCGATATACTTCGCTCCACTCGCTATCTATATAACCGGAACATTACCCCTTCCGCGCTGAACGAGATAACTAAAATAATAGTTCTCGGTTTCCCCACACGCTACGACAGCAGCCACTACGTTCCATCTTTCAACTTCACTCCTGCACTCTTCGATGGAGCACTTGCTTTGTTCTTTGGAATCTATACTGGAATTAGAACTCAGAGCAACTGTATACAGGTGAAACGCAGACCTCGGCTGCCAGACCACGCTTTCTGGGAGCAAAACTACCGTGGAGACTAAAAAGGGGGTGGACAACGAGAATTAACCCGGCCATCGAATCGAGAATTTGGCCGACCAACGAACAACGACGACACGAAGGCGATATCAAAAACAAGGTACCCGCGAGTTTGTTTTGGTCTGAAGTTGTCGAATCCACGGCTCCCTTCCGAACCTAAATAGGCGATCCAACCCCACCGCGTATTCTTTGAATCGCGTCATGTCTTTCATCAGCTCACAACAATCGTACGCCGCCTTCTGCGAAGAATTTGATGAAGATGCTAATGTAGCCATCCCCGAGACGAGACGGGTTGCCAACGTTTCCGCCAAACGTTCCAAACCGGACCTTCACCCTGTGATAATCAACACAGACGGAGCCAGCGATTCTGGCTATTCGAGCCGCACTGCAGCGACGATTGGGAGCAGCGGAGAATCGCTTGCCAGCGGTGCCAGCGGCTCATACGTCGTTTCGCTGAACGGCGCCATGGCCGGACGAGATATACCTCGAATGAGGTCGCGAGGAGATGCTATGGATAGAGAAAAGCAACATACTCGGAAAGTGAAGGAGAAGGAGCAGAAAGAAATGGAAGTGATGCAGCATGAGGGCATGAAACCGCCGTCATCTCGAGGCTCGAATCGCCCGACTTCCCTGCAGCACGCACCGGCGAAGGCCCGGCGACGCGAGTCGATGTCGGCCGGCAGACACCCTCCAGGAATGTGCGCGGAGTGTGATCGCCTCGGATACCACCATCAGGCAATGATGCCGAACATGATGGACCCGCGAAGTATGGACGCATCGTCGTACTTTAATCCAATGCCCGGGTACGACGTGCCACCGTCGCCTCAAACTCCTCGCTACCAACCAATGGATATGGGGATGTCGATAACCCCGGCCATATCGCACCCCCGTCGATCCAACTCTTCCTCCTACCACCAACAAAGTCGCCCAGTCAGCTTCCCCCGGGGAATAGTGCCTGATATGAACATGATGTACATGGGCGGCGGCCCTTCGGCGCCATACGGCAGCCACGGCGGACCACCCCTCTCTGCCTCGGCCTTTACAAACTCATACATGGGATCCCCTTTCATCAACAATGAACCATCTTACACCCAGCCCTCTCCAATCATGGGCTCGTCTTACGAAAACTCTTCTCAGCTGCTGCAATACGAGCGACCCCGCACAGCATCTATATCCAGGCCCTCGTCTGAGCGACCCAGGAGAGGCTCGATATATGGCCCTCCAGTAGTCGAAAATACCCCTCCTACGCCCAGTCATATGCCAAACTTGGAACGTCCGCCGTCCCGAGAACGACGTGCACGTCGCCAGTCACGCACCTACTATGACGAGGATTCCTACCGCATGCCTCCGCCTCGACTTCCAGCACCAAAACCTATCCAAGCACAGCCCCCGGTCCAGGTAATCCCAATTACGAAGCGCCCTACTCCTAGAAAGTCTAGTACTACCCCTACAGCTCCAACTGTAGTCCACCGACCTCCGTCATTCGACATGAGCGAAATGCGCGATGCACTGCCCCCACCGAGAGTGCATCAGTATCAGCACCAGCCACAGCAATCCCAACGGCGGATGAGCCGAAGTATTGCTCGCGAGCAATCGCCAGAGCGAAGACCTACTCAGGCACCCGCCAACTCTAGGTCACGCCGAACAGCAACGTACTACGATGCAGCCAGACCCGCCCGAGTAACCGTTGAAGCTCCCCGCCGCCCACGCCGCGTGTCCACCTACGGCATCGAGCAGGAGAACCTCTTGGAGCAGAAGCAACGTGAAGTGGAAGAATACCAAGCCGCTCGTGTCCCTAAGCAGCAAACGCTCACCACCGACATGGTCCGAAAGGCTTCCCGTCGTGCGCCTCCAAAGGCTCGAACCGTACACCAACGTCAGCCTGACCCACAACGTGAACCGGAAATCGAAAGCCCAAGTGAGACTGACACTGACACTGAAAGCGAAGAGGAAGAGGAAGAGGAAGAGGAGGAAGAGGAGGAGGAGGAAGAGCAGGTGATACAAGTCTACCCGGTGTCCCGGGTCTCTCGACAGCAGCCTCGACAGCAACCTCGACAACAACAGCAGCACCACCAGCAACAACAGCAGCCACCACCCGCGCCATCACTCACAAGCGAGATGCTTCGTAAAGCGGCTTCCCGCAGGCCGCCCCCAATACCTCGCAGCGAAACCGAAAGCGATGAGGACGACGACGATGAAGACGCAATCGAAGATGACGATTCTTCATCTGAAAGCAGCGACTCGGAAGATGATACAAGTGATGTCAACACCAAAAACGGAAGTGCTACTGGCTCCCGCGTGGACGATGATAGCATCACCATGATCATCCGAGGAGTTAAAATCGGCCTGTCTAGCGACGCTATCGATGGGAAAACAATCAACCTACGTTCCGGCGAGGAGGGAGGTGTCGAGTTAAACATTGGCGGACCAAGACGGGATCGGTATTTCTTGCCTCGGTCTGACACCGCCAGCACGAGCAGCCGTAGGGAGGCTGACGACATCAGACGCCTGCGTGAAGACCACAGGGCCGAACGCGATAGCAGACGCTCCAGTCGGTCAGGATACAGTGGGCGAGGTCTACTAGAATAGTGTGCCCGTTCCTCTTCAAATCTGAGGCCCACTTTTGCTGCAAAGGGGTATGGAGAACACTTAAAAGAGAATATATATCCAAAATCTCGGGAGCCACCTGTCCCGACCGCATGACTTTGTTCTAATCTACTACTTTTGGGAGGCCGTTTGATTTTTTGATTTTTTTCTGACAGGAACAATAAAAGAATGCACGGATAGGGAAAGAGAAAAAAATCGACGGGATACAACAAAAGTTCTACAAAAGAGTTAGTTTTGGTTTTTTGGATGGGGCATTACCTTTTTCTTCTTCACCCTTATTCCTTTTTTTCTTCTTCCTTGATTTGCTGGTTTATTTCATTGTCCTCTCTCACATTTCCCCTCTTCCCTAGTTTTATGCCTTCTATCGATGATTCATTTTGCTTGCATGGACGTGTTCAAGATACCTCAACTGTTATTTCCCCCTTTGCCTTAGCCCTTTCGCATTCGCCTTCAATTGCCTAGTAATTTCGCCTGCCTACCTGTCCTCTTGTTTCACGCTACTATACACGCGCTCCTGGTTATGATTTGTACGATTGTCGACGATCTGATGTGGTTATGATAATTCTGAGGCATTTATTCGCGATTCCCCTTCCCCTTACCCTCCCCCCTTCTTCCTGCATTTTACATTTCACCTTGGATTCAATATGTATCTACCATTTGTTCATTCCACCTTTCTTTTGCATGCGTGTCACTCAACAAACGTATGCATCGCTTTTTTATCTTATTTTTTTTCTTTTTATACTTTACTCCTTTCTATACAGTTAATTATTCCCATTTTCATACCCAACTTATTCTGCATTAACCACACCCGACGTTGACTTGACTTGACTAATCCCTTGTCCGCCTCCAACTTCTTCTTTAATATTGCACTCCGCTACTTAATTTGCCGATGTTCGACTCATCACTATGTGGGCTCGTTTTGCCTGATACTATGAGCATCCTTCGTCTTCCTTCTTCTCGCAGTTTGATGCGAAACTTCACCTTTATTATTCGTTCTTGCCGGAATCGACCTGTAAAATGTACAATCTGAATACTGCAACGCCCTACCTCTTCTGCTGCCCTGGCTTCAATCGACTTGATGCTTAACTCGACGATACCTTCTTTCTGACCCAACGATACGTTTTTCCCGTTATAGCGAGCCTCCTCCTTTCAGCCAGCGCTTCTTCTTTGCCAGCCTTTTCTTCTTTGATATAGCCTTTGCTCTTCCAATCGTACGTAACCATGTACACCGACGGTGGCCTTCTCTTCATATACGTTACTTCCACTTTACTTCGCGTGAAGAACTTGGTTCAAACTTCTACATAGTTAGTGATTTTATGACTCCCCGACAATTGTTAGTGTTTATAGTTTCTTAAAACACGTGGACGATGCTAATTTGCTTACCTGGTTGGACAGACAGAGATATATAGCCCCGTGGTTAATATGTCCGTATGCAAATAACGTTCCCTTCGCCGCGTCCTCTTTTGGCCATGGCTTAAAATGGAATAAAGTTTAGCTCCCGCTTCAGCCTTGGCATTTATAATCACGTGGTATCAACGTTGATGACATAAGCTGTGGTTGCCCGTGGCGACCAACCACGTAAACAAAGGCCCAGCCTCATCATTTTCCACTCCCGCCACGGCGATTTCACCGACATCTTCACCTCGTCTCTCTCTTTCTTGACTCCTTCGTGGAGTGTCAACTTTTTAGAGTCAGCTCTTTTGTCACAGTTATCTAACCGTTGAACCGTTTTGTCATTGCTACCTGCTTGCAGGCGTTCATCTTACTTCCACCTTTCTAGTGCAATACCGGTGACACCCTGGATATAAAACCTAGAGCAGCTCGTTGAGTCCCCATCTCGGGGTTGGGCGCATTCCTTGCGTAGCCAGCGGGTGTCAAGCCAGCATACACCATCATGGCTCCAACCTACGCTTTTTCGACGACCGAGGGATCAGTCCTCTCTGAAGAATCGTCCTCTATCGTCGCCGGGTTCCTTGAGTCGCTGAAACGCAACACAACACCTGCAAATATGAGGAAACTCTCCCTCCCTCACGCTCATCCGACAAGATCATTGGAAGTGTCCATGGAAGCTACGAAAGTCCTTGCAGCTCGCGAGAAAGAACCTACAACACCATTACCTGTCTACGGCCAGGGAGCCGTCGATCCGCACAGTATCAACATGCAGGGTTTAATGGCCCTATTTGCACTTCTCGGGGCAGCCTTCGTTATTGCATCAATCTGGTTCTTCTTCTGGGCGAAGAACGGAGGGTTCGTATGGCGAGAGACTGACTGGGATGACTACAAATCCACGGTATTGCGACGGAAGGGCCCTGACGGCCGTACTCTATCGAATGCTACAAGGAGTACCGCCCTAGGCGGTGGAAGTATTGTTGCAAGGGAATATCGCGACTACGACGATGCAACCACCAATATGGATACGGAAACAGTGGCAACGAGCGAGAAACCAAGAAGAAAGGGGCTTAGAGCCATGGCAAAGGAAAAACTGTTGCGTCGACAGAGAGAGGAAACATGGGAAGGCGGACATGATAATGATATGCGAGCATACCGTCACGAGAAGCCAGCGGAAGTTGGTGGGATGAACCGCGAAGCAGACGGAACATATCATGGCTCCGACTTCACCGTTACAAACACGAACACACACACAAACACACACGAAGACCGAAGTGAATGGACTCAGAGTGAAGCCGGGTATACACAGACAAATGCTTACGATGAAAAAACCGAGTGGACTCAGAGCGAAGCGGGGTATACACAGACAAATACATACGATGAGAAGACCGAGTGGACTCAGAGCCAGGCTGGGCAGACGAATCAATACGAGGAAATGGATATCTCGCGAGGCAGAAATGTATCAGGCTTCTCCTTCGTTGCAGGAGCTGATGATGCGGCCACTCAGATAACGGAGGAACAGAAGCCTCTTCGTGAACCGTCGCCACCGCGTCGGCACCGCGACGAGGAACGCCGGTCTGAGGTTAGCCGGTCTGAGGCCACTCAATCTGATACTGAGCGTCGCTCCCACCGAGCTCGAAAGTCCCAACGTCCCCGCGGTCCCCGATCAAGCGCCAACAATTCTCGACAATCTAGTCCTCGTAAACGCCCTTCAATGCCTGGTGGATATACTGAGCCACTCAATATGTCTGAGTACTCATATCAACATATTGATGGCTCCGACATTGGAACTGGCAACATGAGTTACCACCAGCCTATCCCCGCACTAAGCAAAGGGTACCGCCGTACTGGTCGTGGAAGGCGCAGAGATAGTTTGAGCGATAGTGATGGAGAGGATTATGAGAGTCGTCGGTCATGAGTTAAGACGCTGGGTGGCGTAAGGCAGTGGGTATATATTTTTTTTGGCCTCTCGCGTTTTATTAGTCGTTTGCCTTTCATGGATGTGGAGTTTGGACAATTTGCATGTTTATTAATGTTGTATATCCCTTGTTGTCATGTACAAATTGTGTGGACGAAGACATGCCCCCTCTATGTAGTAGCTAGCCTAAGAATCTTATCAATCTTTGCAAAACCATCTTCTTTTACTTTTCCTGGTCCAATCCACCAGGAACTGGATGGGGCCGCCCCACAATACCTGGATTAAGCTTATAATGGAGCGCGAGCTTAAATTAACTAGAGGAATATTCGGCGGCCTCAATGGGATGCCTGAGGTATAGGCGATATAACTCTGTCAGGAAACACGTAAAGAGGATTCCTGGTACTGGAATATTTAAGCCGGCTTTGAATAACTTATCACCAGATCCGAGGGTGGGTTACTAGGACGTTTCTTAAGGGGGTGGTAGAAGATATCATCCCGATCTTGTTGAACAATCGGTCAAAACCAGAGTCAGAGTGATTCTCTCCGACACAAAGGAACCATATGCCAAGCCGGGTACTAGTTAACGTAGAATGCACTCTCCACAATCACGCACATAAATGCATCTCCATCAGGGCCAAGGTGGGCCTGCTAGCATGGATAAACAGCCACCAAAAGTAAATGGTATATATTACAATGTTGGGGAACATGAGGACTTATTGCTTCATGCCCGAAATATACAAGAAGTAGAGCGAAAAACCTATTCGAACAGGTTGATGGTTTCTAGGGGATCATCGCAATATGTGACAGCCGCCGGAAGCATTCGGAAAAGAAGGCAATGGGAGCTGACTCGTCGAGAGAAATTAAGGAGTCGTAGTACGTTATAAAACCAGGTAAACCGGATACCTCGTCTTGTCTTGGTATTTCTTTCCATCGTTCCGGTATTTCTCCTTCCACGCATTTAATACTACATTGGACGTCGCCATGCTGAGCTTGTCACCTGAGTAGCCTCCCTGCAGGGCCCTAGGAATCCCAACCCTCGGCAGCCTGCATGCCGAGATGGATCTAGTTAACGAGTGTAACGCAAACTATGATTGGGGCCTCGTTATTGCTGTATTATTGATGGGCCACTAGAAGGTTGTTGTGGCATAGTGTGGACGGCTAAGGGAGGAATACAGGCGTCTTTTCCAGCTTGAACTTGATAAGTAGTGACCAATCGCTTGATCATAGGTGTCCAGAGAGAGTCCTTTTCCTGTTTGACTTGAACATGAATAGGTACCTTGTTAGAAACCTCCAAAATTTCTATCCGGTTAGGGGAAGATTTGGAAGTCACCCTCCGTTGATGTTATTTTAGCAATAGCATACTACCCCTTTTTTTCAGCCCAGCTTGACTAGTCCGAGGGTAGAAGAGTAGTATTCGCATTAACCAAGGTGATAACTCAGGACACAAAATTGAAAGCCTAGCTACTAATATTACATCGCCACATGCTCAAACTCAGGAATTATCAAGTGGGTACTCCATATATCGAAATTTATAGTATAATGTGAAGGAGATACGTGGACGTAGTCCACGTATTGGCTGATAGCAAAAGACGCTGTGCTGCAAAAGCCCGTAAATAGAGTTTCACTACCCTTGCTTCAGTCGAAAAAGAAAGGTAGGAAGAGAAAAGAGGAAAGAGAAATGAGAAAACAACGAACGAAGCCAGTATCCAACTGTCCTTCATGTGATACCAAGAAAAGGCTTATCGTAATAAAAAATTGCTGAAAAGGCTTGGCGTCGACTAGGACTCGGCCGCTGTTTATTGTAGTCGATCAAGCTGGAATAACGACGTTTGGGAAGATTGGGCCTGGTACGTGGAAGAATCTCGTTATTGTCGACAGCCTTCCTCTCGATCCTGTCGATAGCCATTGTCTCAATATTGTCGATTATCTTTGTCTCAACATCACCAGTAGCCTTTGCATTGGCGGGCGGTACATGAGAATCGCCAGAATCGTTAGAGCACGCATCTGAAATAGGTCGAAAAACTGGCTTCGCAGCAGCATCAAACTTCCAATACCTCATAGCTAGATCGCGAAGCTCTTCGTCACTACCAACCTCCAGATTTTGCGAACCAAGGCTCTGCTTTAGCTGGAGGACCTCCAATGAAGACTGGCATAGCTGATGGAAAATCCACTTGTTGATATATGATCCGGTGTCGACAGAGTCTTGTGGCATAGCACTTTCAAAAAACCGGGGACTGTCTCTCCCCCAGAGTACGTGTTTATACGCCGGTAGTGACTGTAGGGGATTTGATATCGGAGCTTCTGAGTCGCTATCTGATATTTGAGGAATAGATAGATCTTCGGAGAGACCTTGTTTGTCGCATTGTGCCTTGAGCTGCTCAACTTCCGTTTCCAACACCTCACGCTCACGGAGTATTTCGTCTTCGTATTTTTTAAAGTTGTTGAGCAGATCAATATCGTCTCCGTTCGGTTGTGATGACCTTGGCCCTCTTCCCATCTTATAGACTTCGTATGCTTCTTTGTGTTCCATCTGAAGGTCCCACAGCCTTTCTTCGACAAGCTTAAGAGTGCCACGGCGTGAAAGATATTCAGCCATCAGGGGGTGATATTCTCCTGACTCGAAAGGTAAACTGGGTACCAAGTTCTCCTGGTCCTCTATAGACACGAGATCGGCGATGGCATCTTTGTCGGTATCACATCGTTCAACAGCCTTTTTCAGTTTCTCTTGGACCTCTTCGAGTTGAAACTCTCTGTCATCCAGCCTATCCTCTTGGTCGTTATATTCGTTCTCTAGGACCAGGTACTCCGTCCATGATTTTTGGTATTGTTCAAACAGGGTGAAGAGAGGCGAAGGAGACGTTGGATGCGGTTCCTCCTTTGAAAAATGTGCGTTTAATTCACTCATCAAAGTGATCCCCAGGCCTGTTGATGTAGCTCTTTTCTGCCGTAAATTTGCACGCCTTTTTTGAATAGAAAACCGGTCTGAAGCGACGTTTCCGTGATCCCTCACTAGCCGTAACAGCTGTGACTTCAGTATTTCCCAGTCTGAACCGCTTATTGAAGACTGGTCCGGAACTCGAGAGCCATTCGGGGTAAGGTTCGGTGTGATATCTGGAAAAGACACCGAAGTCGGCGGAGAGCTCAAGGGGAATGAGCGCATCATAGGGATATTATTTTCCATTTTCGAACCATCACGTCTATGCGGCTTGTCCAATTGTTCGGCAATGTCGGTATACTTGGTATTTAAGCTTGATAGGGAGGTAAAATCGTAACGGGAGTCTAAGCTGTCAGGCACAAATTCGCTGATAAGATGAGCTACCAGCTTCAAACACTCTCGTTAGGGGTCAAGACAGAACAGTTTAGAATATATTAATCGTAGCAGAGCGCTCTCACCTCAGTCTCTTCTCCAGCTGTATCCGCAAAAACGGAGGAATAATTTGATGTCATGGCTGCCAGAGCATGCCAACACCATTGTCGACCTTCTCCGAGATTGTCCTTGATATACCTATTACTTCGAGCGAGGCGGTTAATGGCATATTCCGGGGCTTGCAAGCAAACGCAGCAATGTTGAACAAGGAAGCGGACGAAAATGAGGCGTAGACGGGCAGAGTTGGATCTCCTTGGATAGCTGGCCTTCGTATTTGCCCGTATTGAGACGTCGATGTATTGGTAAAAACATCCACGATACAAGGCGTAAACTATTGACTAACTAGCTACAAGTTGGCATCCCTGGCTTCAAAACGCGACAACCTCGACACGATTAAACGACAGGCCACGGAGATAGGTCATTGACTCAAGAGCCACTTGCATGAAATATATATATGTCGTCCCATCGGCAGCAGGGATCCAGCATCAGGGCTGGCCGAATCACCTGAGATAGCTATCGGACCAGTCTACCATTCAGACGTAGAGCACGTCGGACTTGCATCTCTGGTAGCCCATTGTTTTCTCCCCCATGCACAATTTCTCAGAAAGATACCCGATGCCGGCCAATCTCTCCATGCAGAACATTTTCCACATCGGTTCGGCCAAGACCGTTCCAGCCTCTTGGTGACAATGGAACTGTCGGGAAAGCCGTCTGCTGCATGCCCTCCATGCTCTCTGACACCTGAGCATGCCACGACTTACCAACCATGAGACGACTCGCAATGGATAGTATTATCCTAGAGAAAGTGTATATGCTTGCCAAATGCGGCTCTAAAAGGTTGGCGGTGTGGAGAGGCCGAACAGCCGCATCCCTCAAGGGGCATCATCAGGCATATAAAATGCCAGAGCAGTGTCCTGAGGTTTAGAGTCCAAGAAGATAGACCAAAAGGGTGACACCCCCTCAGCTCTGTCTGGTGATGCATCAATCTTGTTAGGTTCATCTGCTTTGATCCAAATATTGTCGCCAGCCAGCATGCCTCAACGCCCCTCAAATAGTACGCCACGACAGCGCCGCGCTGAATACCCTCCTCCAGACGACCAGGAGGATTATTACTGTATGGATGCAAATTGACAAGACACGACATATTACTGACTTCTTGGGCAGCACAGACGCCATACGGACACGGAGTGCCACAGGGAAGGGATATTTTGAACTATCCTCCCGCCAGCCACCATGAGTAGGTCTGCCTGCTACTCATATGGTCTGTCGGGCCTTTTGCACAAGTATCATGGGCTACCGTGACACTTGGGCTGACTTTGATTGCTTTCATTCTTCTTTGCCTCGATTTTAATGCTTTTCAGCATAATCAGTAGGAGAGAGAAGGATGGACAGTTCATAGCCCATGACTGACGCACCCTGACTGACAGCCCCGATTATAATAGTGCCACGGTAGGCTTCGCTAACCATCCCACCGGAGATCCAGTTCAACCCTCAGGCTGGGGTCAACCACCACGTTCAAGGAATCAATACACACCATCATCCTTAACCCCTGACGGTTATGATGCCCCGCAAAACTATGCGGATATGAACAGAAGGTCTTCAAGCCACGGATACCAAGACCATAACTATGAGCTGAGCTCAAGGTAGGGAATTTATGGCGTCTCTAACACGAGACTACCTAAAACCCGCACCGCTATGTCCCTACAACATTGCATTTACTTGGCTTGTACAATTTCTGTTTTGTTTCACTAATCTAAATGCTGACTTTTTTGCTGGCTTTCTCCCATGGCCAACAGCAACTCCGCGCCGATACCCTCGCATGTTAGTTACCAAACGGAAGGAATTAATTTCGGCAGCCTCGGGGATCCCCATGATGGTAAGTCAGTTTACTCTGCCGATGTATACGCCTAGCAAATTAGAGAATAAAGATAATGTCTAACTAAGCTTCTAGGGCCGTGGAATCATCACCGGAACAATGAAAATTTTGTGTTTAACAGAGGTGGGCAGATCTCAACCCAAGTCAACCATATAGTCAATATGGAAAGCTAAACCTCCTAAAAAGATTACAGACTTCAAACAAGGGAGTTTTTCTCCATTGGCAGAGTATGATGTCTTTCCCCGTGCATTAGCTTGCGTACATTATTAGATTGCTGATAAATGACAATAGGTACTTTCAGTCTACTGGTCACAGCCCGCTGGTACTACGTCGGCCCCACACGGTGCTGGTAATCGGTTCAACTACCCTGCAAGATTCGACCAAGAGGTTCATGCAAATATTCGTAGAATGGTTGTTGTGAAGAAGCAACGTGGGTGCTCTTGGTGTTTGTATGAAACTCTTGTCCAATACGTCAAAATTGTGGTGGATTAATAGCTCACTGCTTTTAAGGGCCATCAATACTTACCAGGGAAGGGGATTATCAAAGCCGGGAATTGACCCTACCACTCATGCGGCCATATATATGAGGGGTACTTTACCTCCCAACGACTCATCAGGGGGAACACGGGTAGCTCCTATCATGGTAAACCCCTACAGCCCAGAAGAGCATCTCCATAGGCAATCTTTCCTAAATTTTGGGAAAGTATATACCGTTGATCATAACATCAAGGTAAAGCCTATTGGACAGGTTAGCAACGAGTCTATAAGGGAGTTCCGCCGCTCCTGGACGTGGTTTGTCGAGAGAGATGAGCCATACGATACACACAATACTGCCTTACATCACTAAAGCACACGATCTACACAGTGGACTACTTGGTCCTTTGGATATCTTGATGTCCTTGCAAATACGTTCTTTCTCTCCCCATCCTGCTGCTATTTGTGCAGTATCCAATCTTTTCCAACATTTTCTGATCTCCCAGTTAATAATAATTCAACATTTTGAGGCACAGTTAAACGCATAGTCCTCCACGCATTCTTCATTCTTGACCCCTTGGTTTTATTCCATTTATTTGGAATACCAAAGCTGACATTGGATTCGTGGAGCGAATCTATTGCCTCATTTTCAATGCTACCATTTTCCTACCATTATCTAACAACGTCCTTCAACAGCACAACGATTTGTTATATTTTTTATACTCCATTTACTTTTACGTGTACCCGTTCCCCTTTCATTCTACGGCTTCCCGCTCTACAGCGGAATCATGGTTTCTCTCGGCGAAAAGCAAGTGGATTGAGAGTGATGGGTTACTACATCCCAATATACGTTTTATATCTTAGTATCACCAAATTGAAATATTGCGACCATTTGAGTTTCAGTATATGGCATTGTATTCAGAATAAGTTACTAATAAAAGGATGATTGCGGTATAGTACTCGATCCCACTCACTCTCCTATAGTTCCCCATTGCTAAAATCTACAACTTGCGCCTTTTCAAGGACTTCGCCAGCGCTTCGTACAAACTCCTGATGCATCTGATCCTTCTGAACATAGTAGTCTCGATCTTCCTTGCTCGCAAAGTTGACAACAAATGCATGTGTCATCCCACCCTTCATACCGGAGAAAGTAAAAGAATCAGCATATATCTTACAAACATGGTCTTGCGCCCTCCCCATACAAGGTAGGAGAAGCAATGAATTCGCTTACCTGGATTCCTTCTATCGAGTTGTCTATCCCGCCAGATGACGAAAGTATATACGGCTTCCGAGAAAGTGGATGGAGACATTTATCTTTCAAGCCTAGCATGCGGGTGCAAACCTAGGAATAGGAAAATTACTATCGGAACGTTGCGCAAAGTGAAGTTTTCATAAGACACCCGTAGACTTACATCACGTACAGCCTCAGCCTGGACTCCCGCTTTGAACTGGAATAGGACAACATGGGTGACTGGCATATTGACGGATATATTGGATGACGGGGAAGGGATGAAGCGATTGAGAAGTAATGAAATAGTGCAAAGGGATATAAAAGCGATAAACAAGCTTATCCTTTGTCCCTTTGAGAGCATAGCAGTAACCAACTGAGGTTCTGGATTCTAAACAATCTTACGTTGACTGTGTGTGAGGCTATATGGTTGGTGAAAAATAGTCTGGGTTAATGGTGATATCTCGTAATTTCCGCCCGCCAATGGATAACTAGTTAACTAGCTAATTGCATAACCACGCCAATAGCAATTTAACAGTAAATAAATTAACAAGGCTATAGAGGTCTCTTCGAAGGCCTTTGAGGGGCATATCTTCCCTGCTTCGATACTCGAAGTACTAAGTTGAACATTTGCTGCGAAGTTTCGGGAGAAAAAAGAAACTTCCGGAGAAATATTTAACCGCGCGGAGTAAAAAAAAAATCTTAGGTAAGCATAATTTATCTTAGATTTTCTAAAAGGCCTGCGAACTTGCTTGTCTGTAGATAGAAGAAACATTCTAGTATACTGCTTTGCCGGCCGTTTGAGTGCTATTCTCTTAATCATGAAGCGAAAGCTAGACGAGAACGATGTCCCTACGTCGGCGGACCCGGCGGAAAGCAAAAAACCCGCCAAATGTTTCGAGGATTTTGGCCTCGATCCTCGATTACTTCAGGCCTTAACACTGCAAAAATTTTCGAAGCCCACGTTAGTCCAGGCGGAGGCAATTCCTCTAGCACTCAGTGGGAAGGATATCCTGGGTACGTTATATATCCGTTTATATGTTGCAATGATGTTCGGCCGGCTAACGTTACGTCGACTCTAGCAAGGGCAAAAACTGGATCCGGAAAGACGGCAGCATATCTACTTCCAATACTGCAGAAGATTTTACAGAAGAAAGCTGTAAGTGCTCTGGCGCGTATTGCTTGAGGCCGATCTTATACTAATCGCAATTATTAGGCTGACCCCGCACACAAATCGATATCGGCGTTGATTCTAGTCCCGACGAGAGAACTCGCCCAACAAGTACATAAAACAGTCACTGCCTTTTCGGAATTTTGCTCCAAGGATATACGATCGGGGAATCTCACTCAAAAGGTCTCTGATGCCGTTCAACGTGCGCTCCTCGCCGATCTGCCTGATATCGTTATTTCTACTCCCGCTCGCGCGATTGTCAATGTGAATAATTCCGCGCTTGCACTTGACGATATTTGCCAAGTGGTTATCGATGAGGCAGATCTGGTCCTCTCATACGGATATGAGCAAGATATGCAGAGCTTGGCGAAAGCAATTCCGCGTGGTGTCCAGACTTTCTTAATGAGTGCTACACTCACATCTGAGGTCGACACCTTGAAGGGATTATTCTGTAGAAGCCCGGTCATCTTGAAGCTCGAGGAAGCAGAGGATGAAGGCGCGGGAATAAGTCAATTTGCTGTCAAGTATGTTGTTGCCGAAATCATTCCATCACTTTATCTTGACCTGCTAACACATTACTCCATAGATGCGCGGAAGATGAAAAGTTCTTGCTTACATACGTCATATTTAAACTACAGCTTGTGAAGGGCAAATGCATAGTATTTGTTGGAGATGTTGATCGATGCTATCGCCTCAAACTGTTCCTGGAACAGTTTGGTATCAAGAGCTGCATTCTTAACTCCGAGTTGCCAGCGAATTCCCGAATACATGCCGTCCAGGAATTCAACAAGGGCGTATACGACATCATCATTGCCGCCGATGACCAAGAAGTCCTAGGCAAAGCTGCATCCAAGAAGGAGACGATTGAGAGCGAGAACCAGGAATCAAGCAAAACAGCAGATGTACCCATCGCGAAAACGGGCACTGAAGAAGACCAGGAGCTTAGCGAGCCTGAAGAGGAAGAAAAACCGGCACCATCTAATAAAAATAAGAAGCGGAAAAAATCGGGCAAGGAAAAGGATTACGGTATTTCTCGTGGAATAGATTTCCAAGATGTCGCTTGTGTGATCAACTTTGACCTTCCAACAACCGCCAAATCATATACCCACCGTATTGGTCGAACGGGTCGAGCCGGTAAAACTGGTATGGCCCTTTCATTTGTTGTTCCATCCGAACTATATGGGAAACATAAACCTACCATTCTCCCATCAGCGAAGAACGACGAATCAGTCCTTGCCAAAATAGAAAAACGTCAGGCCAAGTTAGGACGGGAAGTCAAGCCATACCATTTCGACAAGAAACAAATTGAGGTATTCAGGTACCGAATGACAGATGCCCTCCGTGCGGTCACTAGGGTAGCGGTTCAGGAAGCCAGGTCAAAGGAGATTAGGCAGGAGCTTGTCAAGAGTGAGAAATTGAAAAGACATTTCGAAGAGAACCCCCAAGAGCTACGCCAGTTAAGGCACGATGGTGAACTAGGATCTGTGAGAGTACAGGGCCATTTGAAGAATGTCCCGGATTATCTAATGCCAACAAAGGGGAAGAGTTCATTAACGAGTGAGGATATTGGTTTCGTTGGGCTACGCAAGCCGAAGGAGAACAGGATTCGACAAGCCAGACAGAAGAACCGGACTAAGGGAAGAGTTGCAAGGAAGGGTAGTTCGGGGAGAAAGGTTGACCCGTTGAAGTCGTTCAAATCAAAATAGACGGAGCTGTATGAGAATACCCAATGCAGAGAATATAATATAGCCATCACGCTTTATATCATTATGGTAACACACCTATATACAAACTGAAAGGAAGCTTCTTGCCTACAAGGAAGCGCTTAACCGCTTTATGTGTATTGGGCCGTGTCCCGTCTCTCTGATCCGTCAGAATAATGTATCCATTTCCCACGCCCTTCCCTCCTTATCATTTGTATACGCTTTCCGACAGCTTTTATTCTCTCGGAAGCGTCCTCAAGTAACTCCAGCTCTTTTTGTGGATCATGTTGTTGAGGTTCAGTATCCTCGCCACCACTTTTGACAGTGATATTGTCCTGCGCTGAGCTCTCAGGCCCCCAGCCGGGACCGAGTTCTATCCATTCTACCCCTCTCCACGACCCGTTCCACTCCGGGCCTGTGACTTCGTGAGTCTTTCCATAAATATCAACTCCATCCCAGCATAACGCGGGGATCCACTCAAGGCAGCCTTCCAGGTCAAGCCATCTGAGACTATAAGTTGTTCTTGACAGTTTCGCAAGGACAATCGATGCCTCGACCCAGTTATTCTCATAAGATGAGTAGGTATCCGAGCCTCCATACTGAAAAGTAAGTTGTTTATGCTTCGCATGGCTCACGCTTGCCGTGAGTGAGTTGGGTTTTAGTGTTGGGACCGGCCAATAGGCAAGGGAGAGATGAGTTAAGGTTGGCAGATGGGGAAGCAATTTAAGAAGAGAGACCCAGCTCGCTGCATCCGGGGCTGGGGATGCCAGAGAGAGGTATCTTAGATTATTCATGGCAGCGAAATCAAGCTGACCTGGCGCGGGAGTTGTTGTCTCCAGGTCTGCCTCCTCCTCCCACGAGGCCGGAACTGGGGCTTTCTCCTTATCCATTGGAATATTACCTTTGAGCTCCCTTGAGAGCTGCTTTATATTAAGCCAGTAGCCGAGGGAAAACCCAAGATCTAATCGGGTCACCTCCGCGCGGTCGTTAGAGCTAGATTCCTGATCATGAGTCGTGAATAAGGGCTCCAAACCCTTCATACTTACACCCATGGATGGGTGATCCGTATAGACAGAGATATATGTCAGCAGGAGCTGTCGTATATGCATTGGTAATGTCGATAGGAAGGTCCCGTCATAAAGTAGATGCCAATCCCAGTGAGTGGCCATAGTTCGTAGAGTGGTATGTAGCAAGCTACCTTGCGACGGGACTGTTGCTCCAGGAAGACGATTTAGCCGACGGGCAAACTTGACACTGCGATTCCTCAATATATTCCTATCCCCGCTGTCCGATCCCCTACTCGATCCCGGGTTAGGTGTTACCCAACTAAGAGGAGGTGGCGGACCCGGGGTTCTGCGCAGTCTTCGCTGTCCTATCGCCTGGCGAGCGGCCGTAGGTCGAGGGCGAGGAGGTGGTGTCTCGGGGAGCTCAAGGATATTCCTCAGCGAAGGATGGACCGACCGAGGAGCCAGTCTCGTTTGCCAGCCTGCGCCCTTGGACAGCGACGATGCATTTCGCATCTGCTGTAGGATGTCGTTGACGGACTGTTGATCTGTAGCCTTGCCATGGCCGGAAGACCTGGACGACTCGAGCGAAGGATGGGCGGCAGGTTTCGGTTTTATGGATGGAGCCTTGTGTTTTTTGGGCATAGAGAACGGGCGAGAGTATTTCTAGTCTGGTCAAAGAGCTCTGGAGGGGTTGTTGTAGCTCTCTGACTCTTTTTATATCCAAAGTGGCGGCTGAAATACGGTTCTTGGCAGCTTTCAGCCTCAGCTATATTTAACAAATAATATTTACATTCACCATAGTATTGAATATGGCCACGTATCTAGGTTTTAAATGTCTTTGACCAAGGAGCCGTCGTCCATCTTCCCTTCTCTCTTCGGGCCTTCTCTCAGCCATGTGTCTGCCATGCTGGCCTTCGGGTCTTCGTCCGGCAAGCCCCTTGAACGCCGGACTTCAAGGACCAGGTCGCGAACTTTCCTCGTACATTCCAAACGTAGCTCCGTAGCTTCTTCTCCGTACATGAGTTTGTCGTTCAAGATCCCGACTGCTAGAGGCTTGGTGGCTTCTCGCTCTGATTCTTGCTTGAGCTTCTGCCACTTGCTCCTCAGCTCCCCGAATATAGCCTCAGTATCCACCTTTTCACCAAAAGTAACGTTGATTCTCTGATTTATGCGTGGCAGGAAACGTGGGAATAAGCGATCCTCGTGCATGACGCCGTCCGTACCTTCAATCCACATAGGGACGATATCGGGACACGATGCAGGCTCTAATATCAAGCGCGATACGCCCCATTTGAAGTATCGCATTGTTTTATGCGATGATTGATGTATCATTCCTTCAGGGAAAATATGGATCCAGGAGTATGAATTGCACGCATAAGCTGACGGAGCGAGATATGCATCCTCTCCGGTCGTAGTGAATGCTGTCGGTACCTCAGAAAAGGGGTCGACACAGGTATTGCTTGTGCTCCATCGTTGCTTGCCCATGGGAGCACTATGAGGCGCTGAAGAGAATGGCCCCTTGGATAGCAACCGGACTGCTTGGGTGATGCTTGGTTGGAAGAGACCTCCGCGGGGAGAATGGAAGAGCCTATGTGCTGGGAGAACCTGCCCAAATGTAAAAAATGCCGACATAAATCTATATAAATGGGTTAGAAAGTCCCACAGATACCCTTGTTGGGGTCTAAAGATGGGGTCGCACCTATTCTTAAAACAAATATCATGGCTTCCAAGAGCCCATCTACGGTTGCATGGTTGAAACCCCCAATGGTTGCGCAACGGTATTACCCCCCACATCAACGGGTCGTCCATGCTACAGTACGAATCCGAAGAGTCTCAGTCCAGTGTTCCTATCGGATACGCATATGTCGAGAAGGGGACGCTGTGAGTCTACATACACACTTATATGGTTTGAAACTGTGAATAGAGTCAAGGAAAATTAGCTACCATCATTCAAGTAACTGGCTGAGCATAATTCTAGGGACTAGCTCACCTGTTATTAACCCGCGTGTCCTCGAGCCGTCATCCTGTCGCGACTCAAGCAGCTGCAAGAACCTCTCGAGCCCATTGACTTCGGTGGTATTAACCGAATATAGAAACGCACGACATAGTGCCGCGATGCCCAGCGTAGTTGTAGAGGACCAAAACCTCCAGACGGAGGACGGCTGCTCCAGCGTCCCGTCGTGAAGCTGCATCGGGATATCGGGGGGAAGAGAGAGCGAGCTCAAACGGGACGAGGTGGAAGTAACGCCGCTAGATCAATTCATCGGGCCCTAAAGAACGACGGGAATCCGGTTGCCATTCTCTATAATGTACACAAAAAGAAATAGAATATAATAAAACAGAAAGCCGGCCGGTGGAATCCGAAGTAACAAACGTCGAGCTTCATCATCGCATCTTGAAGTTATGCGCACGGACCAACATCCAGCGCCTCATTTTTTTCTTTCCAACCAAAGGGAAAAGTCGCAGCTTCGAGTCTGAACTTGCACGACGAACGACGAGAGCAGCCATTTCCCGCCTCCAATCCTCTCCAACAACGACGCACGATGTTCAAGCCGACCTCCCCACTGCTGAGTGGTTTATTATGGTGCGCAATCCGTGCCATTGAGGCTACCGGTTCCAACGACCATCGCTAACCTGTTGCTCTGTGCAGGAAGATTCCCTGGCGGCTCTCAAGCCCGCAGAAGGCCAGACAACGTAAACGTTTACGAGCAGTCGATACCGTCGTCGATACCGTGTATGCTGCCCTCGAAAGAAACGGCGTTGGAGCAACGAAGCCCGTTGAACGATGGTACCGCGAGATGCCCAGAGAGGAGGAAATGCTGCCGAAGGATAAATATACGATTTTCGACCGCAAGGAGAAGAAATATCGCAAGGGAATACATAGTATGTCCTATCCCTGTGACTTGTTCACGTTCTTCCTTGCCATTTGAGCTATCCCCTGTACCATATGGACGGATGAAGCACGACAGGACGAAATGATGTATGGATATCTGCTAACAAGATGTCTCTTTCCGAACAGAACTCCCAAAATGGACCCGTATCAGCCAGAGAGTTAACCCGCCCGGTTTCTAAACCTATGGAGTCTATCGTTATATCTCTCGTCCCTGCGCTCTATACGGAATATCGTTCCTCGCTTTGTATAAATACCTTTTCCTTCTCTTGAAATCTGTGGGCATGTACGGAGTCTTTTGGCTGGTTCTCTGCGGTTAGACCTACACTGAATCTATGTGTATACATTACTGGGAATCTTTTCGATTTTATTCGTGATTGTATGATCATATGGCTATCCTGAATGCAGAGAGTGACCTGTTTTTCCTCTTTGGCATATAAGCATAACGCTGACATTATAACCGCCTCTTCTCCCCGTATGCAAAATGAAAGATCAACTAATTAAATTAGTTCTCAAAGGTAATAATAGTGTTCTTACCACCTACTGCTTGGCTAACCGTCGTCTCGCTCCTGGGCCCGAGTCAACTGGTCGGTGGTCAAGAGTGCGTTTTGTAGGGCATGGGTTGATTCTTCTACAGCCACTTGCGAGTTTATCGCACGCCTTGACGGCCTGGGAGGATGCCCTGGACCTGGAGCATGGTGCTTGATCTTGGAATATTGCTTGACCCCAACCTGCTTTGCTTTCCGAGCAGCCTTTCCGACACCACCGCGTATATCTTTGCCAGCTCTAACAACACATCGGCGATTGGCTTTCCCTTGAAAAACCACCCTGCGCACTCTGTAAAACCGAGGAACATGCTGCCAATAGTCGAGCTTCTCACTCCAGCCTCCGGGGCCTTCGAAATAGGTCTCTTTCTGCTTGTTGGACATTCCGTTTCCCTGTGGCGGCTTTTTGAGGATCCAACTTGCTGGATCAACATTGTTATCAGCAGCCTCATCAGCGGAGCCTTCAAATAACTCTGCGACCTTCTGTATTTCTTTAGCCCCAGACGATACCCTTGCCTGATTGACTGCTAGTCTCCAAGAATCTAGTCGTGGAGTATTCACCCTGTGCCGTAGCCTTGGAGAGTCGCTTGACATGGCGGCTTTCCCCGTCCCGCCGAACGCTACGGTATTGACTCTGGGGTCACCTTGGGCTCGTTTTTTTTGGACGCTGATTCTTGACGAAGGGTCCATTACAACCCAGGTAGCCCTGTTGAGCCAGTGATTATGAAGAAGCAGGAATGCAAAAGATTTTCTGCCTGGGTCTGTCTCACTTGACAGCCACTCCAGCTTCCTATCCAAGTTATCAACCAGTCGGACTTCAGGGCCACTTAGACAATTTGGAAGAGGCGGCCGACCACGGAAGCCCCGATGTTTTCTGACTCTAAGCGCGTCTTCTCCAGGTTTGCAACGTGGACCAGGTCTGCTCCTCTTCGTTAATGGAGGGTATCGCAATCGGGAGGAAAAGCTAGCATCCGATGCAATGGTGAAATGCTGTGAGCTTGGGGAGTTTACATGAGGTATATGGTACGGGCTCATTTCCTTAACCCTATAAGGAGGGCCTCCGGGCGGTGGGTCACAGCTGTATAAATTCGTAGGAGCACATGGATTAGTAGACGAAGTGGTCTGGTACTGTCTGTTATTCCCCGAGAGCGATTGATATATTTCAGCACTGCCGCCAGAGCCTGATGACATCATGCTTCTTATGGCGAACGACATTGCTGTTCCTGGTCGGCCAGCATGACCTCTGAGAACTCGGGGAGTGTTGCCAAAAGTTTGACACTGCATCCTTGCTCCCCACGCTCGATATTTCCAAGAAAGAGATTTCACAGCTGGAATGTCGTCCAAGGAGTTTTCGTAACTAAAGAGGCTACTTTGACCGACCCTCCTCCTAGCAGGCAGTCGTTGGTCGGTGGGACACTGGAACCATATATGGAGGGCTTCATTCTGATTGCCGTCAGAGACAGCTCTTCGTGCGGTAGGGGCCTGTCGCGAGGTGAAAGCTACCCGAGTGTGGCTGTCATCAAAGGATTTAGATCGTGTCTTTGGGGGAATTATGAATGAAGGGTCATGCATCGGAATGCGCGGTAAGCGGACATCTTCAAATTCGGTGTTGAAGTATCGTGATCTTCGAGGGCGATATAACGGGTTGGGTTGAGGTATAGGTTTGTCAGCTCTCACGGCACTTTTCTCTGAGTTGACAGGTAGCTGCGATCCAGGTCTTAACCCGTTGGTTGCATATCTCATCAGTCTCAGGGGAATGCGCCGTAACTGTCCCTCATCTTCGGCACGCTGCTTGGATCTTTCGCCCCCTGGATCCCACCAGACCCTGCTATAATCTGCATGCGAAGATTTCCAAACCATCAGCCTCCGAGCCCAGTTAAATTCCTTTTTCCACCGCTCTTTCTGCTCATTATAATCCATGACAGGTACCCATCCATACCAGGCTCTAACGTGATGTGAAGCAGCACTCCTCCCTCCCCCAGTTACCCTTGAGCGTGTGAACGACCGCAGAAACGTCCCAAGCTTCCAGTAAAAGACACCCACTATAAATATGCACACGGTTCCGACGAATAGCAAAATGAATGTTTTCAGGCTTATACGTTCATCGACTGGTATGGCGTCGCCTGGGCCATTTGGGTGCCTGGGGGGTTGGATGACCTCCCTACGTTGAAGCAACACCATATAAACAGGAGCCATGAATTATGGTGTAGAAGTCGGATCGCTTTTTGATGCGAAAATCAGCCACAGTGGTACCAAAAGCAACGAAAGAGGTAGTATCCGTATATCCAGCCTCAGTTAGATGAATTCGACAGTGGGAGCAAAACGAACGTGTTTGGCTCTGTGAGCGGACGTTGTTGTATCAGGTTCGACCTGCGGATATTCAACGTCGGTAATATTCCTAGTAAACCTGTCCGCCGCCTTCCAGGTAGCTAAAACAAAACCAACGATCAAGATCCATGCAGCAAGACACGCTCCCGCGAGGATGGTAAAATCATTCTTATCCATGCATACCAGTGGTGGAGGTGCGGGAGTCGAAGGAAAATGAGTGAAACGTCACCGGTATAACCGAATGGCAATAAGACGATATAAGTTAAATGATAGCGAGAAGACACGTCGAACAGTGGTATATGATAAGGTATATCTTCATCCGATTCATTCATCGTGATATTGGATATCTGACCTCGTAGTGTCCGTGGCGGCAGTCGCAGTTGTCTCATAGTGGCGCTTTCCAATGACCACTATTCGTACTTCCCTGAGGCATCCCTTCTCTTTGGGCTTCTCCTTGTGCTTCTCTTTGGGTATCTCTTTGGCTATCTCTTTGGGTTTCTTCTAGGCTTGCTCGAGCTTGTCTTGGACATAGGGTCGGATAAGGTGAGGTCCATCCATAACCTCAAAGTGGTGCTCTCAACTAACACTCTCTTGTCTTGTTCTCAAGGTACCTACTCTCAGCTTTTTCTAGTGATTAGCCAGCAGATTGTCATATCTCCGGGCCGTGATATCAAAATAACCGCAATCTTGCACTCCTGACGTTGGTTGTGGTAGATTTCTTTTTGTGTATCTTGTTCCTCAGGTCGGTGGTCACCAGGCATCAGCATCTAAATGCACTACAACACACTGACTATCATGTCGTCTCTTCGTATTCTGGAAACATTTCATCAATTCAGGCTGGACGCCACATTTCCCGGTATGTCTTCCATACCATGGGAGCCAAGTGAGCCATAATTTCAATAGAATGGTGCTAAGAATAGCTTTCTAGCCCACCTACCTTCTCTACAGCTTGATTCTCGTCATATGTTATCCCGACTTCATGGCCGGTCATCTTGCTGGTAAATCCGTACCTTTCGTCATGGCTGGACAAGTTGGGCTGCTCGAGCTGGAAGTGAAACAGCCATCCTTGCAAAATTAAGGCGACGTTGACTGTCAATCAGCCTAGACACCCGTCTCCTGCACGAATAAACGGCCATATTTCTCCCCGATGTCCAGGTCTCCGAGGAGTTGGAAATACATCCTTGGGTTATATCTGCTTTGGACTATTATTGACGGACGATATTACGCTGAGGTCCCCCCCATAGACAATTCCGGGGATATCACGTGAGGTTATTTTCCACCTTCGCGTTTGTTTTCTTTTTTCATGGAAATGTTGTGACCGGAAATAATTCCCCTGCTAGCATCCTTGCCTTCACTCTCAACTTACATCCAGCCGCCTAGGTGCAGTCGACGGGCCTCGAAGGGCGACTGGCAGGCATTGACGGACAAGGATAATATAGCTGCCGGAGAAAATTAAATTGAACCCTGCTACATAAGAATATTCCCGAGCCATCCGCTTCAAGCGATCCAGCCTTCTCCCTAGCCATCACAGAAGCGGCAGCAATGAGGTTTACGATACCAATATGAAGGCTGTGGCGGTACAATGGCTGATCGAAATGCTAGTATGCATCCTTCCCTATTCTAGGGCGCATATTGGGCGACAGAACGAACAAGATGGGCCAATATAAAAATTGACATAACATCTAGACACCGGTATTAGTTCGTCCAATAAGCCTTATAATTCAACAAGCAGCGGGGCTAAATTAAGTATACTTCTTTACTTATACGGCCCCTCTGCGGGATGTCATCACTGCATGTTAGCTTCGCTACATCAAACCTGCAAAGGTTATCATTCAGGCGAGCAATGCTACATATACCATACAGATCTATATAATTATCCAATAGGGCATAGATGAGCTCGCCTATTGACTTTCTTCCTTCACAATTACGGAGTACGGGTGCTATATATATTGAAAGACCACCCAGAAAAATCCATGAGATGGGATTACATAGCCTCGCAGCTATAGCTATAGCTAGACAATCCGAGGTCACAGTATCACATATTTCCGGCCAGGCTTGTCTTGTCATCTATTCTTCGTGTTTTACTTGACACCAACCTTGCACTATCATCTCACCTTCCCCGTTGTACCAGCTATTTGTCCCCTTTCATGATATCTTCTAACGTCCAGGCCATGTGGTTACGGGAATAGTAGGTAGCAACCATAGTTGTGGCCTAAATATATACCCAATATCTGCCATATTGGGCCAGTGGGTGACTTCTTATGAAAATACAGACGATGCAGCTGCTAAAGTCCAGATTCCAGCGACTCGTATATGCATCCTGATCACGACGGGTACGAGTGACTTCGGTCTATATTGCTCAAAATGTGCAGGGTGCAGCCATAAGCAGTGCTTCAGAGGTATGCCATAACCTGCTAGCCTTTCGCCCACCATTTTCGGCGGCTTGACAGCTTCCACGGGGTATAAATAGAGGGTCGTCCGCCAGCCTAGGGAGACTATCTCCATCAACCCCAAGGCCCTCAAGATCTCCATACACTCCAAAAGCCGATCTACAACCCTAAAGTCCCAAAGCCTCACTAGCAACTAGATATAAACCAACCAGCCAACATGCGTCTCAGCTCCCTCATCACCTTTGCCCTCGGCGCCATTGCGAACGGCGCGACACTCCAAGAGGAGGCCACGGCGGGCAACGGCAATGGATTAGTTGCAGCCCGAAACTGCAATATTGGCTATAACTACTGTGGCTGGTATCTTGCCGACGGCTTAGGTAAATCACATCTAGAATGACGCCTAGCTATGTTTACAAAGAAGCCTCTAACTCGGTGTATAGGCTGGGAGAATGTCCCTGATCGCCAGGGCCTTTACGACTGCATATCACCAACCAGCGCCAGACGCCTGGAACATTGCAACAGTGGCTGCAAGGGACCCTGTGCCCGTTGTGGATAGGGAATCATTCATGGATGTTAGGACACCCTGTTTCTTCTTGTGATGGAGGTCAACCAGATTGAATGTGTGATATCATGATGTCAGTAATTAATTAGCAGTATACTGTGGTGGGTTCAACACGCATCACGTACACTCAATACAATTAATATAGGCCTTACAACTTCTTCCTGACTTGTAGTAAACTGAAGCTGAGTCCAAAGGAGAGACAGGTATACGGCTTAGTCATCGGGGCCTATCTCAGCCCTCTAAACATACAAAACATACACCATCTACATCTACAGGCACATCTACCGACTACACGTTGATACAGAGACATAAAGCGTCAGCAGATTACTCATAGTTAACACGCAGACAGCGTTCAATATGCCTGAGGCCGGGTCGACCATCAGGCCTCGGATGCGGCTCCTCGGACATGGAGCGCCCAAGATAACTATCCCTGGATACGAGCCACCGGCTGATGAAGATCACAGTTATCGGTCCACTCCGCATCCTTCTACTGCCCGACCACGGCTATCACGGCGAGGACGAGAACTGTCTTCGAGAAGGCAGCTAGAAAAACGAAGTGCGATCTCCGAGGAAGAATCGGCTCTCCTTCCGGCCAGTCAAACCCGTTTTATGTCAATGCCTGAGGATCCTCCCAGTGCGTCATGTCGATTGCCGGGGAAGAACGGATCCTGTCGTGCCTAGCTGTAGGGCTGAAGTGCCGAGATTGCCAGAGCCTCTCTGCCAACATTCGAGATAGCCGATGCCAGTGAATGCCGGAAGTCCAAACGTCACGCGCGATGGTTAGGTGGCATTCTCGCATTCGTTCCAGCTTGGCCAGCAATTGTTGGATGAACTCAAACCCGCATATATTACATGCACCGTGGAGTTACTTCGACGGTAGGGGCCAGGTGATACAGCGGACTTGCGGCTCAAAAAACGGACTGAGGCATTAACTTGTGTATCTACGGGCGCGCCCGATCCCAGACACAGATGACGACAACATTGCTATGGAACTCCCTGAGGCCATCAGACGAGGCCGTGGACTACTTGCTGCAACTACATCTCCGCAGCGGTGATCGGCTGTGTGAAGAGGTTGGGAGTTTCCGGAACTCTACGTCACAGCCAATGACCGGTTGTGTGGATGTCTCAAGCCTCGTCTAGCAGGCCATACACAGGGAGTCATCGAACGACTCTTATCGCACGCGGTAATCATCCTCGCTTCGGCGCTGGGGGGCATATAAATACGTCTAGATTCCCTCGCTTTTTTCGCCTTACTTTTTGACATCGCGTATTGACAAGAGCTCTTACACTTGCCGCCCTAAATAACTGCCTACCTAACGACGCGGGGCGTTGGCACTCTTTCACCGATATATACACGATCATTTATTTTCTGTCTTAGTCGATGACGCAAGCGTCTGACTACACTGCAGCTTAGCTTGACTTATTCTCACCGGGCGACAGATATATATTCTAACATTTACTACACCGACCGAATTTCTGCAATTGATTTGCAACAGCTTCACGCTCTGGACATATCCTCTCGAGCAAATTACAGGCATAATATTCTCCAAACCAGAGCAGGAATCGCCACAATGCCTGACCGCGCACCGTACATGGCTCAAACGACGACTCAAGCTTCGACGTCCTCGTCTGTTCCAAGCTTATCTACATCTGCAACCACCCAATCCGGGGCCAGCGATACAGTAAAGACGCCTCACGCCTCTTCTTTCCCACAGTTCTTCCACCGCCATAGCAGAGGGTCTAGCATTGGTGGAACGGCTTCTCCGCATCCAACCTCGAGCTTGGAACCGCCCACATCGCCTTCCCGGGGCTATTTCTTCGGTTCATTCTCCCACTCTCGGTCCAACTCTCGGTCCCGCGCAAAGTCTCCCGCCCCAGCTCCAATTGATACCAATGCGTCGCAGCTTGCTCACTCCGGTCAGCGAACCACTTCGCCAACTCTCATGAGCCCGGAAATCACCTCGCCTGATTCTGCCGCTGAGGAATGCCAGAAGAAGAAACGCCATTCTCGCAAGAGCAGCAGCTCAAACCATAAGCGACGCAGCAGCACGATGACGCAGGTTGGTAGACACGGAAATGATTGGCTGTTCAATGGATTTAGTGTGAGGGACCATGTTGGCAAGTTGTTGGACAATGAGAAAGAAGATCGCTAAGGCACAGGTAGCCGAAGCCCTCAGCGAGGGTTTTCCTCATATGTTTCTCTCTTTCTTTCCGTTTTACTTTCTTTTTGGCTACTAGCTACGAAGTGATGACCTCATGCCCGAAATGAAGCAGCTTGTTTTATGGAATCGGGATTATCCCTGTTTCTGCTTTTTGTGTGTGGCATTTTGTTTAATTCCAATGATTGCTTGTCGCGCACAAATTTTTTGCTCTGGGTGGAATATTATGCTTGCGTACATATTTACTCCCAATTTCCCATTTCATCTTAAATGACACCAAGATCCAAGACTTGGAAACATAGCCATAAATCGAGATAATACCATTCTATTTACACTACTCTTCCTTTATCACGTCTTAGCACCATGTCTAACTTGCACATTTTCTATCTACACTATTCAGCTATTTTTAAATCTCTATTACGAGACAGAAATCACTACAACGTCAAGGAGAAAGTTTTAAAGAAAGTGGTATCCATCCATCATATTCATAACAGTTGGTTCGTAACAAATTAAAACGTAAATGATATGTGTAGGCCGTATTAAATCACTGTAGAATGGCAAGAAGAGCCTTCTCCAGATCCCCACTCGTCTCGCCGGCGACGCGCGTCCGCAATGGCTTGCCATACTTCTTCATATATGCATCCTTAACCTGCTCCATATGGGGCTTGTTCCAGTGCATACGTACAATTCTCTCGATCAACAGGCATTCGTTCGTACCCAAACCGGCCATGGTATCTTCGAGCGCGAGAGCATCATGTAAAGCCGGCCTCACGGCCTTGCTTATCATGTGTATCAATACATCTCTGACATGGCCTGAGAAGTGACTCGTTACCTGGACGCTCAGCGATGGGCTATGTTTCTTATTAAATGCATCGCTCAATGCGCGTATTTGGTTGTCTGATCTCTGTGTGATTATCTGCCAGACGGTATTCTTTGGAATGCCTGTGTTTCCGCCCATCGCACCGTAGAGAGATGCGATATCCTGGTCGAGCTGGTATTGGTTTGGGGGAGCGGACTCTTCAGCACGGGTGGCAGCCATTATGAGGTTGAAGAGCTGTTCCGTTTGCATAGATAAATCGTCACGCACATCAGACTCCATGGTTTTGCCAAAGGTCTTCTTATACGCGGCTTTTATGGCGTTCATGTCAGCGTTGGATCGGGATACAAGGACATCGTTGAGGAGCTTTTCGTTCGTTCCGGCGCCCTTGATAGCCTTGTTCACTGCGCGTACGTCTTGCATCAGGGGCCCGCGGACAAGAGCCAGCATGACATATTCGAATTTACCGCCACACTCCTTTTCGATGTCCTTCTCCAGGTCACGCTTGTGGCGGGTGTTGAAGGTATGCGAGATCAGCGCCATTTGAAGGGCGTCAGGTTTCGCGAGAACTTCGATCAGAGTGAGCTCGTCGGTTCCGAAGCCCTTCATGGCCTTGCGGAGGGCATCAGCTTCTCTGCCTGCGTCACCATGGGCCATCTGACCGGGCACATATCCAGGAGACGGCTGAGCGGGAGGTCCGGCAGGAGGTGCACCGTATCCTGGCTGGGGAGCATATCCCTGTGGAGGGTAGCCCTGTGGTGGATAGCCCTGCTGAGGAGGAGGATAGCCTTGGGCGGGAGGGTACTGTCCCTGCGGAGGGCCTTGCTGGTATCCGTAACCCGGAGCTCCTCCTGGTGGAGGTGCGCCGTACTGTCCCTGAGGAGGCGGATGGCCGCCCTGAGGAGGATACTGGCCCTGCGGCGGCTGTCCCTGGGGTGCGTAGTATTGTGCTTGCGCACCGCCCGGTGGAGGATACTGGCCATGCGGCGGATACTGTCCCTGTGGTGGCGGCGCTCCATGCTGCCCCTGAGGAGGATACTGTCCATGTTGCGGCGGGTACTGGCCCTGTGGGGGATACTGGCCATGCGGCGGTTGGCCCTGGGGAGGTTGGCCCTGAGGAGGGTAGCTTTGAGGAGGATAGCCCTGAGGAGGCGCGCCGCCTTGCGGTGGATAGGCGTACTCTGTGAGATAGCAAGTCAGTATGAGTCCTATATACCGGATCAGATGGAAATCGCAACATACGCCCTGGTGGTGGATATCCAGCCATGATGGAGTATTAATGAGCAACCCCCGCCGTAGAATTGATAATCCGCTATAACCTGTCGAATTGATGTCGAGTAGACTATTAGACCGTTCGTATATATATTGTATTCAGGTTTGTATTCAGAGCAAGAAAGTCGTTCAACGGGAGCTGGCGGAGGGGTTGACCATGGTTAAATAGCAGCATCCTTCAGCCCCCGCGCCGCGCTTTCACCAAGAGTAGAACCATCAAGCCCGCTTTTTCTCGTGTTTCTACTTACCCAGCAATACGAGCTGTGGCAGTGCCGTTTCCTTGTCTTTTGCCGACTATTCGCTGTGGCACAGGATTGTTATGGTTAAGCATAAGTTTGCGCCTGTTGTGGCTGTGGGGATGTCTTGAGCCTCGATAGCTGACAGACAGGGATAACAGATATAGGCTATGATATATGAAGGGGCGACGATGTAGTATAGGATGAGAAGTGTTGCTGCTCATGATACGGTCTGCCTTGTTGACAGAAGTGATAATGACGATGTTTCGCTATTCAACTGCTCTAAAGTCGATATTCTATGAACCTACCCCTATCACCGAGATAGAACTGGAATAAAGATAGGAAGAGCAATACCCTGTCTATGGATGAGAGATAGTAATGCGCTTTTAAGGATTAGTTATATGATGTCTGACAATGCGGATATTAAAATGTTTTATGAACATGATATTGGTAGAAATTCACCCGAATGTATCGTATAGAATAGGCCTTGAATGACAAGGAAAGATGACCTCGGCCTAAAACAGGCAAGATATATACCAGAGTCACGAAATGAAGTTGGTTTGGTCAATCAGTTGAGCTTCTTGGTACTGCGCTCACCAGCAGCAGCAGCAACCGTAAACGCCGTCCTCATCTCCCCCCAGGCAACATAGAGCACCCAGAGCGGCACGAAAACCCACAGAATATTGAAATAGACCAGATACAGCCACAGGTATACCGGATCATTGGTCTCCAGGGCAGAGTTTCCAGAAAACCACTCAGGTCCAAACGTCATGAACCCTCCATACAACTCTGCCACGGCCAAGCTGATACACAAAAACCACAACCGACCAGAATACTTTGCCTTGGACACGGCCGGGGTACTCGTCGACGAAGCCTTGGTCAACAAGTAGCAAATATACACCGCCAACGGACCTCCGATAAACACGGTCAATATCTCAAGACACACCACACCCAGATCGGCTCCCAGCCAGCGTGCGTCTGCCTTGCCGTATTCCTGCCACATGCGTGCAGAAGCTCCAACGCCGTACGCGGGTCCGTAAGCTCTATCGGGCCGGTTGAGGAAGTATGGTGGGCCATGGACTAGTGGTGCCGTTTCACCTGGTTGGAGCTGCTTGTAGCTGAAGAAGCAGTGGTATAAGAAGGTACCTTCGATGAAGAGGTGAGTGCATGCATCGTAGGCGTGCCAGAAGAAAAGGAGGCGGTTGCGTAGTTGGCTGGAGGGGATGAGACTGGTGCCGAGGACGAAGGCAAGGGGCATCAGCGAGAGGGCGGCTGCAAGGGAGAGGAGGGTCGGGAGATCAGCTGTAAATGCTGGAACGGCGGAAGTAGACGTCGACATTTTGACGGTCGTCGTGTATATCTTATTCTCTCCTGGTTCGGTCGAAGAGCAATATCAGGCTATCAGCCTTGCGATGGTTGGATGCCTTTCCAAATAGCGGTTTTCACTGATCCGTCGTCGAGGCAGCAGTTCCGCCTTCTCCTGCTCTGGATCTCTTCTTCCCTTCCAATTGCGTCTTTGTCTCGTATATCTGTCTTCTTCTCCCCTTCCATTCGTCTCTTCGTCTCTGTTTGTCTTCCTTCGCTTTGTCTTCCTGATGTAATTATAATATCACGTGATATTCAGCCCCAGGAACGGCTTATTAAGCAGGTACAACCTTAACTTTAAACGAAGTAAAAGAAGAAGAGAAGAAGAAGAAGAGAAGAGAAGAGATATTATTATTATTATGATGATGATGAGAAGTAGAAAGTGAAAGTCCATGATGAGCATAGATTAGCTAGGACATACTATGGTATATCAAGTTGCATTGTTCAATTGCCTAATTCCTCGGCCCCCTGACAAGATGCTCCAAGACACGAATGTATACTTCCTTTCTCATCCCGTCTGATGTAGCTGGCATGACTTCTTTCTTGTCATAAAGTCGCTCTCCCTCGTCTAGTTCATGTAAATACTGTCTTTGTCAGCTGTAGTGGAAAGACCATTCTCAGGTTCATCATTAGCAGCAACGGTAGTAGTGATCTGCTCAACAATGGTGTAGATCTTGGTGGGTATATGTTCAAGTCTTGTCCGCTTCTTGCGTTTAACAGGCTCCTGAAAAAGCTCTCGTTCAACTTTGACAACCACTGTACGACCAGTTGCAAACTCAACTGATTGTTCGGTAGAGTCCTCTTGAATCGTAGCGTGGAATTCTAGACGAGTACGATCTTTCAGGCTGCCGTAGCAGGATCGTATCTGATCACGCATAACGTCTTCAGCGCGGAGTTTATTCATGTGCGAGGATATGTGGACGGTCGTAGGATCTGGATCAGTTGGGTCGATATCAGTCCTGTATACGTTGTAGACCCAGACAAGCTCGGGTGCAGCATCCCCTTGAACATCGTCGTCCTCATGCTCATCTTCATCACTGCTCAATTCGACTTCTGCGTCTGGTAGTTCATCTTCCTCCGCGATTTCTGGTTGTACGGGCCCGTTACTAGTAGCAGGGTTTATGTTGAAAGAGGCCGGCTCAGCTTCATCCACACGAGAAGAAGGGATATTAAGGGAGGATTTGGCCTTCGCCTTCGGCTTCACAGCATTAACCCCCTCAGCGGCTTGGTTAGTTCCATCTCCACGAGTAGCCTGCTCACCTTTCCTTTTGGCACCGTTTTTCCGCTGATATAACTGCCCAACAGACCAGTTATACTCTCTGCGCTCGATGTTCCGTAGAATGTCACTAATCCTCTTCCTCTCTGTTGCTGATAGAGTAATATCTCTGTCGGCCTTGGCTTTGAAATTCTCAAACTCCATCTTCTCCACCTCGGAACGTTCGGTCATTTGGCCCCGTTGTTCCAGCCTGTTGAAGGCTTGTTCTAATGTCTCCAGTCGCTGGAGACTTGCCGATTGTTTACGGTCGATCGGTTTATAGACACACCAAGGGTTTGGTGGCCTAATTGGCGTGGGTGACGCCGGTGATGGAGGTTGGCGTGGTTGAGCGGAAGTCGGCGGAAACGGCGCATATACAGTGCGTTTCTTCTTTGCTTCTTCTTGGGCAAGACGCAGCTGTAGCCATGATTCGGCCTCAATGTCACTCATAGACTTTTGGCTAGAAATAGTAGAAGATTGCGATGATTGGGAGGATTGGCTCGCTTTGCCTGTATTTCCGCTTGGTGGGTTTATTCTGGTGCCGAATCCTCGAGCGCCATCCTTGGGAAGGGTGGTGACGCCTATAATATCTGCAGCTGGGAGACTCCCGCCGGTCAAATTGACTGGATCTTGGTAGTTACTCTCGCCGCTATTACCTTCTTCGATGCCACCGTTTTCAGAACTGTCATCGTATTCTTTTGATTCATTCTCATCAACCTCTGGTTCAAATATATGATTTAATGCGGCAGGGGGTCGAAAAAGCGGCTGTCCGCCGTTATTTCGTTGGTGAGAGGGAGCTTCAGGGGGTCTCTGCGTGTAGCTAGATCTTGCCGTATATTGACTGATTGATAAACGACCAATTTGACGACCAGCAATTGAGGTAGAAGGGCGAGGTTGGTGCTGCCATGGCTTCCGAACCCGGTTTCTAGGCGTAATATTGAAGAGATGCATGATTAGATCTGGAGCTCGAAGCTGGTGAAGTAGATGAAAGAGGAAGCCTGGCTAATGTAGAAGAGAGATCAATCATAGAGTTCTTGTTCAAACACTAGATCAGCCAAAGCGTAGATGAGCATGCAGTTGGTGAGCAGTAGATAATTGTAGATTAATACTAGATGAGTAGCATGCAGTAGATTAATTGTAGATTAATAGTAGATAAGTAGTGAAACTTCTCACTGTGCAGGTAGAAACTGAGCTGAGATCCCATACAAAGAAGGGAATTGATATCAAGGTGAAAGCAAAGCAAGAGAGGTGAGAACTGTCTGCTATCTCTGCAGTCGACATCTTCCACAGACAACCAAGACAAGATGATAAAGGAGAGCAAGGCAGACGTGCAACTGGTAACATGCTGGCCTTGTATCTCCTAAGCCTATCCTTAGACTTAAGATCGTATCTCCGGCATCCCTTAGCAAAGGATATAACTATCAGCCCTAAAGTAAGGTATAACATAGCCTAACAGCCGTAGCTTAAGGAGAGCTAACCTTGTGCTTAAGGCGATACCTGACCTAGGCCATAGAAGTAACCTGATGCTGTAGAGGCAGGCCAGGTAAGACCTTATGCCATCACAGGCGGGTATCAGAGACTTAATGCATCATCAGGAGGTATCATGATCAGATATCAGGGTTATGATGGCCTGCAATAACGATGAACATAAGACAAGGATGCGTAGATGTCGATGTCAGGCAAGAAGGTCACGTCGGCGTTTAGCGTGGGGTGTACAGGATGACATTTTCTCATGTCTCAAGCGAAGAGAAAACAAGAATAACGAGTCTGCACATCCTCCAGCCCAGCGAACGAAAGGACCAGCACGATGATTTGCCAGTGCTAGCGAGGACTTCAGACCATCCTCGACAGTGCGTAGCGAGCTGGCATCTCGACGCCATGCTCGACGCTGACCCGCGATAGGCACACACCTTCGGTCCGTCTATTTATCTTTATATCCTCCTCCCCTCCCCTCCAACTGGCCGGGAGATGGGAAACTCCAAGGACGGCAGCTCTACGTTGGTAGACTTGGGCAAAGAGTTGACCTGTTCGGTGAATATGACGTACCCGTTCCTCTCGTCTGGCCAGCACTAACTCGGACTTTTGAGATAGATATGTACGGAGATCCTCTACCAGCCCTTGACGTTGCTCGACTGTCTACATACGTTCTGCGGATCGTGTCTGAAAAGCTGGTTCTCGTGGCAGGCGTCGAATCCGGCAGACGTCAGTCGACCGCGGTTTACCTGTCCCTCATGTCGGGCTGCTGTCCGAGACACTCGACACGATGCAAAGGTCACCACCTTACTCGACCTCTTCTTGCAATCGAACCCGGGCCAGGCCAAGTCGGCCGAGGAGAAGGAGGAGATTGCGGCGGACTACAAGCCTGGGGATTCGGTGCTGCCTGAGGTTGAGCAAGCGGTGCGGTCTGCCAGTGACGATGAGGATGACAGGATCCTGGCTGAGGTCAGAGATATGAGCTTGCGGGATGTTCAGGGCACAAGTGGGCGTCGACATCGTAGTCCGCTGGCGGTGTCTCGTTCGCGAGGAAGATCGGATCGCAGCCCGGTAGCGCAGGCGAGGGAACAGCGACTGGAAGATGCCCGGCGGAGAAGACGCACGGAGAGACGAATGAATGCATCACCGGCCATGCGCGACTCGAGAGATACGAGTCCGGATTCAAGAAGGGTTGAACACCAGTCCAGTTTACGATCCCTCATCGGATCAACGGGCGAATCTGCCATTGAAGATGAGATTCTTCGCCAGATTGCCGAGGAGGGATTGCTAGATGGGATCGACCTTCATAGCCTGACACCCACGCAGGAGGACGAGTTGACAGAGCGTATCGCGCAAGCCTTTAGACGACGGCACAGGGTTCCCTCCCCTACTCGCGATTCCCGGCAAAGCGACAGTTCCAGACAGAGTGACAGTGCCCGGCAAAGTGACAGTGAACCGACGCTTCAACGCCAGGTATCACAGGATAGACAACAGGAGAGATCACCCAGTGCTTCAGCCTCCACGCCTCCTCGGACTCGAGAGCCTACTCGAGAGCCTGCTCGAAGAGCTCCTCCAGCTTCACGCCCACGTCTCCTAGACCCCAGCACTGCAAACCGCGCTTCAAATCATCGTCGAAGCACCTCGGAGCAGGGCACAGGGACACGACGACGACGCACATCGCCAACTCCGCCTACTGGCTCTTCACTCTCGTCCGATGCACTGGCACAGCCTGCCGCCCATACAACCAATGTAGCTGCTGGCACTGTTACTGGCACTGGGTCAGGACCGTCTCGCAGACGAGCCTCAAATAGCTCTCTTCCATCCCCTTCACTTCGCCATCAGGTCACCCCGCCGTTTCATATCAACCCTCCAAGACGCCCTTCATCACCTGGAGAGAGGCAGCGGAGGCCGAGTCCTGCTTCACCAAGTCTAAGAAATGCCACATCTGAGCCTCAGCAGCCTCCCCCGGCCTCCATTGCAAGCGCAATCACTGCCTCCCGCCCATCAAACAGGCCCCAGATTTCACAGTCACAACCAACTACTCCTGCCACTGCTACAGCTGCTACCAATACGCCCAGTACAGCCAGCCCTCCAACAGGGCCAACCAGACGGGTATCAAATCCTGTTTCTCTACCGTCTTCTCAACCTCCAGTGCAGACACCTCCTGAGCCGTCCATATCATGCGAACGATGCAAAAAGAACAATATACAATATGAACTACATAAATACTGCAAGCATTGCAAATCTGGCAATTACTCCCTCTGTGTGCGTTGCTATCGTCTAGGCCGTGGTTGTCAACACTGGTTTGGATTCGGGCAAGCGGCACAATACTTTTTCGAAAAGAAGATGTCATCTTCAAGTAAACCGCCAGAAGAGCGAGAACCTCCCCACAAGCTGTACTGGCGAAAATATTTACGGCCATCGGAAGAACGGTCATCCCAAAGCTCGCGACCAGGCTACACGCTGCCTTCCAAACGAGTGCAGACAGGCATGTTCTGCGATATGTGCGAGCGGTTTTCGGACGAGTGTTTCTGGAAATGCAGAGAGTGCAATGATGGGGAATGGGGATTTTGTAACAAATGCGTTAACCAGGACAAATGTTGCACTCATCCTCTATTACCTATTACTCGCGTAAAGAGTAAGCCCAGGACCGAAGCACAAAACTCCCAGCAAACTACACCAACACCAGCAGCAGTTACAACAACTACAACAACACCTCCTTCTCCATCGATAGAAGCTGAATATCGACCTCTCACTTTCTCTACGCAATGCAACGTCTGCACCTATCCCATTCCCCCGTCAACGACGCGATTCCACTGCAGTCAGTGCAACGATGGGGACTATGACATGTGTACCAACTGTTACCTGAAACTAGGTGCATCGGGGAAAATTAGTAAAGAGAATGGCCGAAATGGCTGGCGGAGATGTCTACAGGGGCATCGGATGATAATCGTCGGCTTCCAGGACCATCGAGTCGGACAGATGAGGGTGATTGTTCAGGGCCTTGTGGGCGGCCACGCCTGGAAGGACGAACACATTCCGGCCTCTGCATCAACTTCTAAGAAAGACACCGCCGCCACCGCTGCTGCGGCCACAAGTCCATCTAGCCCCGCCTCCGAAATCAACGGAGGTACTCTACAGCTCAAGCGACAGGATTCCGGCCGATGGACATGGACCGAACCGGCCGAATCCAGCGACGGTAGCTTCCGTCATAGACGCAGGCTTAATCGAGCCAGACAACACTTGACATCCGGGCAAGATAGCCCGTCGGATAGCGCTTCGTCGTCCCCGTTCCCCACTACCCGCTTCCCGCCATCTGGCGGTATAGGGCTACGTCTCATCGCCAAATGGTCACATTATCCTGAACCTGGAGAAAACGATGAAATATTGTTTCCCCGCGGAGCAGAGATCACAGAGGCAGAAAATATCAATGATGACTGGCTTTGGGGGTGCTATGCTGGACAGAAAGGGTTTTTGCCTGGCGGGTATGTTCTTGTCATTGAGGATATTGGGGCAGATGGGCCTCGATGAAAAACCGTTTTATATACATACGCATTCCTTTGCATTCCTTTTTACTTGATGCACTATTTATGGATGCATATACTTACGATACGACATTATATACACGGCTTATATACTGGCTAGAAATGACTTATAACGAGAATATTGATTTGGAGATAGATGATCCTTTATCTATGATCCTACGTGTGAAACAAGCATTTCGCCTGAGGCAGCTTTACCCACCATTTCAGCATAACAAAAGCCCCCCGACATCGGCGTAGAACTTAAGAGCTTGCCCAATGCCGACCGCCTTATGGCATCCTGTCGTTCTTTTCTCAAGCTGAGCTAGTCTTCTATCAGAGGCAACTTGTAGAATGTATATCTACAACGATCATCAAACAGCGCACCCGCGTAGTCCCGACTTTCCATGCAAGGATCCTACCTCCGGGTCTAGCAAAGCCGAAAAATTATAGATAAGGGAAGCCAATAGCTTAGCCTCAGCAGCTGGTTAGCTGGCTAGCTAGTCACTTAGCCCACTGTGTGACGAAGAAGGATATGGACGGACGAAACGGTTGCGCGGACATCCGACACTGCACCGCCATATGATAGTCTCGTATTTCCTCTATCAAACGCCGACGAAGCAGGTATACCATCGACTGTTAAGTTTGAGGGGTCCGTATTCCTATACTTACCGCACATATACAGATAGCCTTTACCCCCAGATTAGGTCCAGAGATAACGGGAACGATATAGTTCACCAAAGCGAATCGGGCGTCCTGGGATGTCTATATCGGGGGGGTAGGTCGGATTGCCAGCTTGGTCGAGGAGGGGGCCAGACATGGCAGATGATGCCTTGATGATGCCTTGATGCTTCTGCGGGAGGCTATTTACCCCAGATTCGAGTTATACGGCATCGATGATCTGTGTCTGTGTCTCTGTAAGGCGGTCTATTCGATATTGTTTCATCTGTCGCTAAACGCTTACTGCTGGCTACGCTGGCTGCGTTGGTCGCTCGGGCTCACTGACGCTGCATATTCATCCGTGCCATCGTACGTCTAATCGTCGTGTATGCGGCCAGAGACAGTGGCACAAGAGGGGGAAATAGTAAATCATACCTCGACCTAGCGAGAGATCTGCCTTCCCGTCCACGTCTCGAAGCCAACGAAGCAACCAGGCTATGCACCATAACCTGATATCGTGTAGAGTTAAAAACTAACTCGAGGTCTGAAAAGTCGGTCGAGATGAGTCCAGCTTCACTGCAACCATGGACGGGAGCTAGCCGTGCAAAGCAGGCGTTCAGGGGTGAACGAGGGACGGAGGAGGTGGAACATTGCAGCATACGTCGTGTAAAGTCCCTGGAAAGTAGCGAGCTTGTCTACTCATCGGCCTTTGAGGAGGACAACTGTCGGCAATAGACTGGAAAGTAGATCGTATGTATATCAGAAGTCAACCATCACGTCGTACACGAGAGGTACACACTATTTGTCCCATTAATAATAATATCATCAATGTCCTTTTGAAGTATGAAGACGAAGTCTCTCTCTTCCATGAACTTATGCAGCCACCCCCGCCTGCTAATCTTTTTATATAGGACGAGACTTCTGGATAGGGGGGGAGTCTGCCCTGGGGGCGGCATTTCTCCTTGCTCATGCATGATAACAGGGGGAAAAGCCGTCCAAGCACGATCAAAAGTAAGTACGCTGATTGACAGTTGGATGGTCGATCGGTGCGAGCACAGCGTCTTGATCCATGTAAGCTCTCCATCTGCCCGCTGCGACTGGGATGCTGGAAAAAGGAAAAAGAGAAGTTAATGTAGGAAGTTCCAGGACTTTGACCCCCTCCCTGGTTTTTTATGTAGCAATAGCCTGAATCTGGCCGCATGGTAGAATCTTCCCTGGATCGGAGAGATCGACTCTGCAACCTCCTTTAGAAGCAACAGTTAACCTCCAATGCCTGCCCTGGCGATTGTCCAGGCTTGCTGGCTTACGGAGTCCCTATATTTATTCCTTTTTTCAGCGGCAAGTTTAAGGCAAGTTATAAGGGTAATCTAAAGGTAAGTTAAGGGTAATCTTTGACTTTGGTAGGACCAATGTAGATACGCCCTTAGATCTACATACCCAAATCTTATTCTGAAAATTGAGTGAATTGTTTGTACAAATACATAAGGTTGATTTGGGTTTGTGAATGCTTTCCTAGCCATCTACATTATCTCAGTTCATCCAAGTCAGCCTCCGTACCCGGCGTTGTAAGCCATTCATCCGTCAAGAGTTCGATAGATGGTTTCCTCTCTTCTGGGTCCCATGTCAACATCTTGCGTATGAACTGAAGGAATTTATCCTTCTCATCTCCAGGCGGTATGACCGTGACAAATTCTTCCAGACTCGTTTGTGGTATCGGAGCCCCGCCTATATACTCCCCTGTTGTCGTTTCGCTTGTGTGAGTATAAACTGGTAATTAGGTAGGGAGTAGGGAGAAGTAGCCGGCGTACCATCTTCATCAAAGTAGGCATAGAGACGTGGACTCTGTGCAAGCATCGCTCTTGGAGGTTCACCAAGATATCCTATGTACTGTGCCAGAGCCAATGGAATAACGTATTGGTTGTTGACACGATCTACGGGGTCAAAAAGGTTTCTGCCTTCCATGAGTTCGAGTGTCTGGATCCAACATATTCAGTAAGTATCCCCAATATTGTGTGTTATCGCGCTTAGACATGCACTGGACTCACCAGGACACCGATCGACCATATATCAATGGGGAAACTCCAGGGGAGTTTCATGAGTACCTCTGGGGCACGATATAGATCGGACATCCACCAGTCCTTATGCACGCATTCATCAAATTGTCGCATTTGGCCAAAATCCGTAAGAATGGGGTGACCGGAGTAACCCAGCTTGGGAGGCCGAGTCTCGTAGACAACGCTTGAAACAGCCCCATTACTGTCCTTTGTGATTACAGGCACGCTAGGGTCCCTGGACTCCTGCTCCTCAAGATCCTTAAGGCTGGTGGTGTCACCAAGAAGGCTCATCAAAATGTTCTGAGGTGAAATATCTATCGACTCAGTGTGAGTATAGCAGACAACTAAAGGAAATATTTCCAGCAGATAACCTACCTGTATGTACAACACCGCAGGTTGTATGTAGCCAATTCAATGAAAACAACAAGTGGTATACTAATGACTTAACCAGAAGCTTTGGAAACTTGGCGTCTGGACATAGCTCCTGCAATGTGCGGACACTGGTGCCTTGGGGCTTAGATACAATACAATAGTGCTGGCCGGTTGGGCCTTTGGTCTCAAAGATGTCATCTGCCAGGCGTGTAAAGTCTAGCCCCGGATGGTCCTCGCTAGCAAACGACTTTAGGCGTCGGAGCATGTTCACCTCATTGATGACAGGAGGTATCGAGGACAAGGAGTTGTCGGTCTGTACAGTGATTTTTAGTGTTGTATATTCTTTCGTTCTACATTCGAAGTCAGCAAAGAAGATATATATGTATAGGGGTTCGGAGGAAAGACAAACACCTCTCATCGCTCGCGAGCCACACAGTCGAGTACGCGCCATATCCAAGTTTGGAGATTATCCGATATCGATCGTTGAATATTTGGCTAATTTGAACTGGGTAATATTTCTTTTTACGATAAAATGGCAGAGTCTGTTCTTCAATCGGTACGTGCTGTGCCATATCGTGAGCCCATCGGCGTTGAAAGGAAAGTGGAGGACGATAACATTGTCGGATAATAGATGATAATAGGAAAGATGGTGTTATAAGACGTGTTTTTAAAACAGCCATCTTCCGCCCTATGCTACTCTTCTTCGCAATTAGTAGGATAAATATCAAGCTGGTTGTCAAGTCGCGTCAAACACGATCTCAGTCACGTGATATCTAGTTAGCCGCCGCTAGTTAAGGTTTAAGTTGCCGCCATGTTTATCTTTTTTATTTTCATCCATCTCATCTTTTTTACCATGTAGAGAGCAAATAGCGATGTTCAGCATTCCAGTGATTATACTTGCTAGGAAAGACCCAAGCTGGTATGGTCGGCTATAGAGCACACCAGACAGGGGATAATCTGTTGTCAACAGCCGCAGAAACAGACAAGGATATGAGCGTTCTATGGGAACGGCGATTAGCCCTGCATATATTCCCTAGCATTGGGAGAGACAAGTAATGCAGTGATTTTTCCGATTGCTCGGCCAGAGAACCGGGCGACCGGGTATATGCAGGCTATACGGCAATGTTCTTGATGCTGAGCAAGGTATTGGCTGCATCGTCATTGCGACTTCAACTAGCGGCGGCGTCTCCCACGAACTCCATTTAGGCCAGCCCAACTCTTTCCAACAAGTTGAGTCCGGCCATACGCATTTCCCTCTACCCTTCCTCGATCTCCATGGTTACGAGGAATATCGTTTTTATGTACTCTCTGTTGGCTTCGCATTTCCAGGAAATGAACCGGGATCCATTCTTTGACCCTGCTCTGCTTCATAATTCCACCCACGGGGCTATTGGTGGCCTGCAAGTTCCACCCCAAGTACTAATATATGGCGTCATACTTATTAATGCTAGCCGCGTTGACCGCAGAATATGGCAGAGCAGGATGTGGAGGCGCCCCAGAGAGTATGAAATTCTCCGAAAGTACCCAGGCTTAAGGTGGGATAGTTTGAAGGTGTGTATACTCTCGCTTGATATTCTTTAAACAATTACATTCACTATATATTTATCACATCCAGACCTTGACATGTTCCGATATTACCTCATCTGTCCTTCCTGACGTTGCCACAGCATACAAGTTCTTAATCATATCTACGATGTCAACTATCAATAAATTTTCCGGTGCCACGCGGGAGTTGCTGCAGGTTACCGATGGAGTGTTCAGGAACCATATTATGGCCGTCGCCGAGGGGCAGAACCCTAATATGTAGGTTTACCCAAGCTCATGAAGCATCCATCAACTATCTACGGGTCAAGTTTCTTTTCAGGGCGATCAAGCTCCCCAGGTAAGGCAGACAAACTGTTCTATTTGCGGGTCAATGGCTGGTAGTTACATCCCTTGCATACAGCGCTACCACCAAACACCGATAAGGAGGAAGTTCGCAACTTTGTTACACTCAAAGTCACTAGCACTCCCAGACATCGTGTCGTGTGGCACACCTTAACGATGGAACTATCGAAGTAGTCGACACAACGAATCCTAGAAGATGGCGAGGTCAAACACGCGAGATCTACCATGGAACGCGAGAAATTACAGAGCCAAAGCAAAGAATTAAATGGCGGTAAAGTGGTAACCGAGGAAAGGGAGAAACTCTTGTACTCGTTAAAATATGAAGGCAAGACTGCACCCACAGTCCGAACATACAACTCGAATATCGGCGATATCCCCGCGTACGGAGCCCGGAGCCCTCCGCAAAAGGATTTTTTTTTTATATGGCGACTTCTAGCGTCCAAGGCCAGAACGTTCACCACAAGGTTCGATGTTCAGCGCTATGGCGACGAGAAGAAGTTGATAACGCGGCCGTGCATCGCAGTACATGTACAGTTATATATAGCACCTTACGACAAGAACATATACTCCGCAGCAGTCTTGGATAGGCGCCGCCATGCCAATAACCAGTACTGGAGGCGTGGGCAGGGTGGAGGTAGCGGCCAATGCAGACCTGCCGTTCGCTCCGGTCGGCCTTGATACGCAGCACAGATATGCAGATGCAATGCAATGCACCTCATCCCTGGCCTGTTACTGACCCAGCAGCGGCTGGGATAAAAATAAACTTCTTGCTTATCAGGCCGTGCTAGAATTCTAGCCACCTCGACTTCCCGCGCCTCAGTCGGCAGCGAGCGAGGAGAATGAGAAGAAGACTAAGACGAAGGATTGAGTGCTAGGCCGTCTTGGAGCTGGGTTGGCAGGAGGGTTTGCAGGATATGGTATGAGGTAGAAGCTTCTCGGCGCTGGCAGGAAGAGAGGAAGAGAAGATGAGAGGAATCTTCGGACCGGGCGGACATTTTTCGGGATACAGTCGAGCAGTTTAATATCAGCCTACGATAAGGATCAAGGATATTAGAGCTGGTGGTACGAAAACCCTCGCTACATTGACGTCGCACCGAATCATACGATAAACTACTCGTCTATCGAATTTGGTTCCGTGTCTGTTTCGTCTCTGTTCGTCTCTGTCCGTCGCACTGGATTGAAGCTATCCCTACCCGCCAGGGCCCCTCGTCGAGGACGGGAAGAAGGAAATGTAAATGGAACAACCTTCCATGCCCTTTGCCACCATGTTAACCCTTTCCACCTCCAACTTCTCTCTTAGCGATGGGGAGGGAGAGTGGACGGGACAATCTCTCTGCATGGCCGAGACACAAGTGAAGTCGAGCCCCATAATTGCTTTTTCCATTCTTTTTTTCTGTTGATGGCTTTTGCAACCACCCCCCAGCTGCAGTTAACTAACTAATTTGCTGCCGCGTACATGAACACTCACGGACGTTTAGCCTTGATTGCAATTACCAGGAAGCTGCCGATGACTTGCATGTTTCATCCTTGTTGGTGGTACTAGATATACGTGCGTGAGAGGGCGATTGGATATCAGCCAACAGCAAAGCAACTGGCAACTCTATCATGATACGTATGGAGTACGGGGTACTTTCTCCCTGTTCTCCGTACTCCGTGGTGATCATGGACATGGTAATTGGCGATGATCGGAGCCAAGCGAGCACTGGCGAGTACCGACGAGCGCCGACAAGCGACATAGGCGAAGATTGGTAGAAATCCGCCGTCGCACGGGAAGATAAGACACGACGACGATGACGACGATGACGACGATGAGACGATGGACCGATGGGACGATGGGACGATGCGCTAAACATTGGTCGTTTATAGACCGCACAAACGGAAGAGACAGCCTTATACAGGTTACCATCCGTCATATCTATACGACGATGCAGCTGGTCAGGCGTTGCTTTATCTTATGCAGGCATCAAACCTTCGACCTCTCTCACCGCTCACCGCTACCTGAGCAAGATGTACATACACAGGTAGAGGTCGGCTATCGCACTCCCCTCTACCACTCGATAGAGACCGGTCCGGCAGTCGGAGCTACACTGTCCTATACAGAAGAACAAACCTACTCCGCGCCTAGGGAGCCGTGGCTGATCGCAGCACTCCTTGATTGGCGTCGCATGGCGTGATATGACATAGCCCACTGGCCAAAGCAGAGAGAAGAAACCAAGGCATCGGGCGTGGCTTGCATGTATGTATAGGTAAAGCACGACGCATCTGGCAGAGTGTTTTGTTTATCTGTCTATAACCGGCGCCAATGGTCGCACAGAAACAATAAGAACGGAGAGAGAACTGCTAGAGGAGTAACGAGATGGTAGCCAGGAGGTAGCGAGTCAGGAGTCCATCTCCGAACCCTCCGCCATCGAGGATCCCTGGACCAGAGTTCGTCCATGGTGCGACAGGAGTCCATCTGTCTCGAATACGAGCACCTTTTAAGAAGAGCAACGAGCAAAGAGTAGTCTTTGTCTGGATAAGGCTGTACATGGTACTTGATATCTACGCCAATCGCGTCCCCGGAACCTGCCCATCTTCCTCCCCAAGCGGCGGGGCAGATAAGGAGCTCTCGAGGTACCTGGTACTTGGTCAACTCTATAACTAATATCCCACTAACCATGCCACTAATATACCACTAATATACCACTAATATCTCGGCTGGTAAGTTTTTCTGGAGCAGAGATTTTCGGCAGCGGCGAGTGGACCGATCCACACTCTGCGGGAGAAGGTAGAGGAGAAGGATAAATGGCATTAGGATAGATAGACGGAGAGACGGATAGACGGAGAAAGGGAGAGATGGTGACGTTGGATGCACTGTTACGTCGATGGCGAGGCAGCGTCCGGCATCGGGATATGATAAAGAAGAGAGCATCAAGAAAGAGAGAGAGAGAAGTATCACTACTTCGCCTCGCAAGTCTAGATGCTTTTTACTAGCTTCCCCCTCCCCTCCCTTATCGCCCTGGCCTTGTCCTATCCCTGCCTTGCGCTACCAGTGGCGACCAGGTTGACGGCAAGAAATCTGCACCCTCGCCAGCTTCTCCCCTGCTTTGGCCCTTTATCAACGTCTCTCCCTGGCTCTTCTCCATCTCTCCTTTGCTCCATTAATTGTCGAGTCCTTTCTCTGCTGCATTGTGCTGTCTTTGTTTTGCTGTGCTTCTTTGCTTCGTCTCCTCTGTCTGGTGGATCTGTCACGCTCGCTCCGGTCCATCACCTACACCAGACCTTTGCTTGTCTTCGCTATTATTCACCAGATGCAGTGATCGGTCTTGATATAAGCGATCTTGTTAAGGTCGTCTTGAGGTCGTCTTAAGGTCGTCTTGATTGCGGCTTGACGAGGTGGGTTCGTCCATCTTGATGTCCACTTCCGTATACTAACAGATATAGACACTTAGCTCAGAAGCTATATAGACGAGAACAGGCCGGATGCCCTACATTCCACCCTCATCAGCGCCCTCCTCCCCAACTGCGACTACGCCTGCACCATCTACGACCTTGAACGTGGCAGCCGGTCCTGCCACCCGTCGCCATGGACGCCACAGCTTCGAGCCAGCCGTGAGCTTCCAGAGACTGTCCAGCTCGTCCTACTTGCATAGACACAGGCGGAGTCCTACCATCTGTGCGCCGGTTTCCAGGTTGCAACAGTTGGAGGGACAGCAGCACCATCACCACCAGGGGCAGACGCAGGCACAGGCGCAGGATGTCTGGACGGGCGGGAGGGGAACCTTAGTCTTGTCTCCGCCAGAGTCGAGGAATAACTCCGGAGACGAGGAGGAAGGGAAACAGCAGCAGAAGACGAGAGAGATGCTTGACGGCCTAAAGGAGGCCATGATATCCATTGACAAGCACCACCATCAGCAACAACACAACACAGAAGAGTCTGCTTCGACGGGGGGAGGTATAATAGTCTACGCCGTCCCCGAACAGGCAACCCAGACCCCAGACCAGAGTGACCAGGACGAAGACGAGATGGCCAAAAAGCCACCCATGCTACGGAAAAAGTCCGGCGAGCTGGTCAGGCCGGCTATCAGACTACGACGGGGCCGGCCGCTGAGCATGCCGGGTACTCCTACGTTCTCAAAGGCTGTGCATTTTGGAGCCCAGCTGGAAGAGGTCCGTCACTTCATGCAGCTTGACAGGCCGCTGGCTGTCAGTGCTGGCTCCTCGCCCGTGGAGGAATACGATGGAGACACCGAGTTCCCCTTCGGCAGCACCTCGACAACAAGAGACAGAGACAGGGACAGAAACCACTGGGAGGCAAGAGTGACGAACTTCCCGTCCATTCTTGACGACGCAAGGCTCAATATGCCCGTCCGTCTACGCCGTGTCCATCTCTGCCCGACCACACACGCCCTCCTCGGAACCGTGGCGGTGGCGAACCTCGCATACTCGAAACATGTTACCGCCCGCTTCACGCTGGATAACTGGAAGACCGTCTCGGAAGTCACCGGTGAGTTTGTACCATACAACAAAACCGATGTCGACCGTGAGGAACGAGTAGGATTCGATACCTTTTCGTTCTCCATCGAGTTAGCAGACCAGCTGAGACACGGGATGGAGAATAAGACTCTCTTCCTGTGCTTGCGGTATAACGTCGGCGGAAACGAGTTCTGGGATAATAACGACGATATGAACTACCAGATCGTCTTTGGTACACAGGCCATGACACCTGCCGCGGCCGGAGGATGTGCCAGAGATCCGCTTTACCGGCTGCGTATGGCGCGGGCTGGAAAGGGGCCGGGATCCAAGTCTCGACCTCGACCGCTGTCCATGGTTGCCATGAGCACGAGCACGAGCACGAACTCGGGAATGGGAATGAGCATGACTGTGAAAGAGACGCAGTTCGAAATCAAGTCTGAGCACCACGAAGTCGTTGATGTTGACGTCGACTCTGAGAAGGAAAGCTGGTTCCCGGACCCGGACTCCCCGACGAGACGAAACAAGATACGCACCAACGTGTTTGGCGACCGATATGATTTTTCGACTTCCTTGTCCAGCACCCGAATGCAGGCTTTGGACAACATCCCTCATAGCCAGCAGGCCCAGGTTGAGAGTCAGGTCCAAGCCCGTATCCAGAGTGAAGGGAACAGCGACTCGGACGACTCGACCAGGGGCGTGAATGCGAAGAGACTATCGGATTTTCTGTCCGATAGACCCAACCACCAGTCCCAGGTCTACAAGGAGTTGGTGGATAGGTATTGTTTCGTAAGTTAACTCTTTATCTTCATACTCTATAGAATCAACTCTAACGATAAAACTAGTTCGGTTCAACGAAGGGAAATACCCAGCAGAAAGGCAACTCGCGTGTCTCTTCCAACGACGGCACAGAGCTTGAGCTAGAACTCGATGCAGAGGGAGATATCGACACATCATCATCTTCATCACCAGACCAGTCATCCACACCCACAATGCAGTCCATGCATATGCATCTACCCCGACGCTTATCTCCTCCCCCACAGAACACATCTACATCTACCTCTGCCTCCACATCCGACACGGAGGGTGTGACCACCCCATCGCCATCGACGGGGATTCTTCCCTTCCCGTTCCCGCGAGAGAGAGGGATGCCCGCCTCTCCTGCCCCAACAGCGATATTGGGATGAATCACTCAACCATACACTGAAATATTAAAGGGGAGAGCAGCTGGTCACCCTTGAACATCATCCACACCCCCATCGACCTTTGAGTTTGAGCATCGTTGAAACAGCGACGAATGCCAGGGGGGCTTGTTTTTATCAATTTTTTCCTTTCTTTCCTTTCCATCGTCTCCTAGACATGGACTCTCCACTCGATTGATTGGTATTATTTTAATTCGTGTTCTTTCTTGCACCTAGCAAGCAGGCGGTTTTCTCTTTTCTCGTTTCACTTTTTTTTCTGTTCTTCTTCTTTCCCATCTGCAGACCAGACTGCTTTCTCCCTCTCTGCCTTCCGTCCGCCTTCTATGGCCGAGACACAAAAAAATCTCTTCGTCGTCGTTGTGACGCGTTATGTATGTATGTACGTTTGTCTGGCGCATGGGTTCGGCGCGGCTTCGTTCTTCTGTCTGTTCTTCTCGCGTTCATCTTTCTCAGCGTTTCTTTCTTGTCGTCTTTAGGGAGTTTCTTCCATCCTCATCGGTTCCGGAGTTGATATGGTTCGGAGGCTGGAAAAGTGTTCTATCTTTTCTTTTCTTCCTGTGTTACTTTACTATGGCTGTTTTTCTGCTCTGTAGTTTCCCTCCTCTAATGTGAGGGCTAAACTACGCATCATGATAATGAAACTGCCTCTATCTCTCTATCTTTATATCTATCGTGTCTCTACATCTATCTATCGTGTCATGTCTTTATCTTTATGTGGTGGTAGAAAAGTGATGGGGTAAAACGTGACTCTTACATAAGCCCTTACATAAGCATAACTGTAAGACCTTCCCTTTGCTCTGGCCCTAAGAAAAAAGCGCCTAAGAAGCAGCCGCAAAAGACGCTCCTTTCCAGCGCGACTTAAGCCTGACTTTCGCCTGCGTTTTTCTTTGCCCAGATCAAATCAACACTCTCCTTCTCACCTGATCTCGCGCCTCATCAACCAACCCCCCTGACTAATCAGCCTAGCGCAAGTGAAATCAACCAGATCAACTTTTCTGCCTGTTGATCTGGCCTTGCTCCTTTTTCCCTTATATTAAGCCTTCCCCCCCCCAAAACCAGCAACGATTTTTTTTCCCTCCTTTTCTCTCTCCCAGCACACAACGCAGTGTTATCGCGATCATCAAATTTCATCCACCACGCGTCTTTTTCCATCTTCCTCGCTACTTTCAGTGTTTATACACGTACTCTTCTACTTGTACACACGGTTTACTAGTTCTCTGCAATCATGACTGGACGTAAGTTGGCCTTTCTCTGCTCTTGGTCGTCGTCTGGTGGTTTTGGTGATGGTTTCTGGGTTTGGCGATGGTGATGCTTGGCGGTCTACATATACTTCGCGGTTGTATGGTGGATGCGTCGAGTATCGCTCACCACCGATGCACCGTCTCCAGCACGTCGTCGTTCCTCATGGCTAACTCGACTCTCTTATAGGCGGCAAAGGAGGCAAGGGACTCGGCAAGGGCGGTGCCAAGCGTCATCGTAAGATTCTTCGCGACAACATCCACGGCATCACCAAGCCTGCCATCCGTCGTCTCGCTCGTCGTGGCGGTGTCAAGCGTATCTCTGCCAGTATGTTCTCCATCACCCATATCCATCGCTCCATCTATACATCGCCCATATACATCCATCATATCCATCACCCCATTTATATACCCACTGATGTACTAACTTGCATGTCAGTGATCTACGGCGAAACCCGCAACGTGCTCAAGTCTTTCCTCGAGTCCGTCATTCGCGATGCCGTTACCTATACCGAGCATGCTAAGCGCAAGACCGTGACTTCGCTGGACGTTGTGTATGCCCTCAAGCGACAGGGCCGCACCCTGTACGGTTTCGGTGGATAGACAATGGCGTGTTCTTTTCTCTTTGCTTTTTTTTCTTTCCATTTCTTTTATCAGTGGGCTTTCTTTGCGGTTGGATGGACGGAAATAGGGCCTGGTCTGGCTGGTTACAATGAATTACTTGAGGTTTAGGCAATGGAGTCTGGTTGTCTTTCTCTCTCTTCTATCTTCTACCTTTATCTTCCTGTAAATGTGCCGAGGTTATTAGTAAGTCGTACAAAAGAAGGGCCGAAGTCTTGGCTAACGTCATGTTACCCCGGACCCTAACCCGATGTGGAAACCGCCAAGCCATCCCAAAACACGATCCCAAACAAGGAAGGAAAAGAAAAAGCAACCACCAACCCTAAAACACGAAGAAGTCAGAGAAAGAAAAGCGACATGGACAAGGCACCGGACGGAGAAAACCCGGCCAATAACGCGCACCATGGGTCAATACCTCCGGCCTTGGAGCCTGACCAAGAACAAACAAGCCTCCTATGCGAGAGACGCCATCCCTAGCAAACATTCCACTACAAACGACGTCAAAGATGGGACTCTTTGTCGTTTGTGGGGGGGAACGCTGTCCGCAGCAATTTCGCGATGTCCACCCACTACGGAGCATAATATACGGATCAAGCAGTTCTCTTCGGCCACTGGGATACTGATCGTCGTCCGTGTAGGAGTGATCGTCGTGCTGCTCTCTGCAACTTCATCCCGGCCGGAACCGAAGTCTGATAGAGCGAGCGAGGAGCGACGAATGGCAGCCCAAAAGACACCGGACGCACGGAGTTCCATATCTGCTACTACCAGGGGGCAATGCTGATTATATACCCCAAGTTGACAAGTCTGAAGCTGGGCCAAGAGGTGATAGAGCCGTTGAGGGTCTACGAGCCGCCTTGTTTGCTTTACATTTGCCCTGCCTGAAACGCCTTCTTCATTCGACCTGCTCCAGGGGGAGATTTGGGGAATCCTGGACGCTTGACTCGTGTCCCCATGCAGTTATGTGGCCGTACATATTACACTGCTCCTACAGTTACTCTGTATGGTAGCTATACGGGTACTGATGGGTATTACATACTATAGAAATATGTAATATCTACTCCGTATGCGCCTAGCTTCCTTTCCGGTCGTGCGCGCCTGAGTGAATCCACTATACACAACCCTATCTGCGGGGCCCTGCAGATGGGGAGCGGATTCTGTCTGACATTTCGCGGGGAATGCTCTACCGGTCCTGAGTGACATGTTCTGGAAATCAGGGCCCGGGCGGGTGAGGACGGGCACGATGTCCATCACCCGTTGCTACCCTATGGTAAGGCCAGGACGGAGATAGGGAGGTGTATATATAGCTGGCGCCGTCCGCCCTTCTTGACGCTGACCTTTCTCTCCTCGTGAAGGATTTCTGAAACCATCCTCCCCCGTACCAGCCATTATTCCTATACCCTCTACATCCTTTTTTTCCATCCTCTATTCCGTCAGTACTACTATCATTCAAGATGAAGGTCCTTGCTGCCCTCGCGCTGAGCGCCCTGGCCATGGCCAAACCCACTCCTCCCATGCCAGGCATGTCCCTCATTCAGACCGGTCCCCAGGAGACGCGCTGGGTCACCGACGCTGAGAAGCTCGAATTGACCATGGTATGTCCATTATCTACGTCACGACTTTCGACGGACCTGATCTAACATGTTTAGGCCGACATTGGTTTCTTCGATATCACCGACAACCCAACCTCCGCCCGTGTTGCCTCCAAGCCAAAGTCCTACGCTTTCCCCGGAAACGTCAGCCACCAGGCCGAGGTCAAACCACTTCTTGAGAAGCTCTCCGGAGACCACATGAAGGCCAACCTCGAGGAATTCTCCAAGTTCCCCAACCGCTACTACCAGGCTGACTCTGGTGTCGAGTCTGCCGAATGGATCCTCTCTCGTGTCCAGGAGGTCATCGGCAACGTGAAGGGCGCCACTGCCGAGAAGGTCGAGCACAAGTGGAAGCAGCCTTCCATCCGTGCCATCATCCCCGGTAAATCCGAGAAGATTGTCGTCGTCGGTGCTCACCAGGACAGCATCAACGGCAACAACCCCGACGGAGCTGCCCCCGGTGCCGACGACAACGGATCTGGATCCGTCACTATCCTCGAGGCCCTCACTGCCCTTGTCTCCGACCAGAAGATTGCTGGCGGAGAGGCCGCTAACACCCTCGAATTCCACTGGTACGCCGGTGAGGAAGCCGGTCTTTTGGGATCCCAGGCTATCTTCCAGCAATACGAGCAGGAGCAGAAGCCAGTCGTCGCTATGCTTAACCAGGACATGACCGGATACGGAGAGAAGATGGGTGTCATCACCGACAACGTTGACGCTGGCCTCACTACCTTCACCAAGCTCATCCTCGACACCGTAAGTTTCTTTTATTTCCCCATGATGTCTACGAGTTGATATATACTAACTAACTGCTTGCAGTACACCTACGGTAAATACGAGGACTCCGAGTGCGGATATGCTTGCTCCGACCACGCCTCTGCCAACAAGGCCGGCTACCCATCTGTCTTCATCTACGAGGCTCCTCTCGGCCAGGACAACCCAGCCATCCACTCTCCCGATGACACCGTCGACAAGCTCGACTTTGAGAAGATGGTTGAGCACGGTAAGCTCGTCGTTGGATTCGCCTACGAGCTTGCTTTTGCCTCCTTGTAAACAAAACCCACCCACGCCACGGGGTATAGAAAAAGGGAAATGGTTTGGATAGAGGGAGAATTGGGGGAGAGTCGCTTTGACAGCAGACACTGATATTGCATATGGCATGATTGATGCATGTGTGTGCGTATCTGTACATAGCCTTTTATATCATATATTTGGACATACATATCATTTACACCCGTTCTACGAAGTACATTTATCCTTTTTATTTTTATTCTATTTTTCTTTTCTTTTCTTCGTCTTTTCCTTTCTTTTTTGGTGTGGAGAAGAGAGTGAAATGCACGATTATGTAATCTGCAAGAGGTTGTTGAGAAGGTAGGTATGAAGCTGATTGGGGAAGACGAGGTTGAGCTGGAAGAAGTTAGTAGGTGGGAGGATTTTTTTGATCTTTTTGATGCAGCTGGAACATGTGAGGGGATATCTGATCAGAAAAGACCCTGCTGGCCTAACTGCCCTGAGATATCGAATGTTAATGATAATGCGCAAAGGAAGGAACTAGGTTAGGAGGGTATATACTGTTGGAAAGGGTGTATTACCTCAGTTGTAGTTGTTGGTGCTGGATCTCCGCCGTCATTTTTGCCGTCTCCTGTATAATAACAGTAATTTGTTCCCGCAGCCATGCCAGCACAATCCATGCCTAATGACGGGTTCATCTTATATACTTCCTCTATCGTAAGGCCCAAATTATTAAGGGTTGATTCACAGCCATTTATTTCCACTTGCACGTGGTTGAACTTAAATCCAACTTCCCCAACTTCTTTCGCTCTCACCAAAGGATGATGAGATATCTCGACGTTGCTATAACTGATCAATCTCTATATCAAAGAGCTATTCGCCGAGGACAGGGGGAAACATAATGGTAAGTCACTGCCCTAATCCCGTGGCACGAGATCAAGTTGATGCTGACTCCTTAAAAGAACGACCTAAGGAGCTACGATCTATATACCTCTCTAGCCCAGAATGACGACTCCATCACATCTGCCAGCCATACAGCTGCCGATGCCCTTGCTGTAGCGATATCAACCGCTATAGTTTACCCGCTTGATTCCATAATTGCTCGCTTACAGGTGAGATACGCACAGCGAGAGGGGGAAGATAATCACACCCCTGCCGAAAGTAAGGAGAGTAAACGAAAAGATGACGCGGCAGACGACCTACGACGAAGCCTCGACGTGCTCCGTGATAAGATACAGCATTGTCTTGATACCGTCCGGGATGTGGTGAAGATGGCTAGGGAAGGGTGGAAGGACCCCAACGGTCGTCGTGCGTTGTACGCTGGGGTAGGCGAGGCGGCGAGCAAAGAAGCCTTTGAATTCATATTGGTCGGTGCGTTATATTCGCTTCTGTCTCGCAGGCTGTCCAGGGGTGGGGGTGGTATGAGTTGGAAGGCACAGATGGTGAATGACGTCTCGGCGGGGGTGTTGTCGAGGGCGCTGGTACGGTTGCTCACTGAGCCTATTGCTACGATCGTGGTGAGGAGGCAGGTTAGTTCGCAAGGTAGGAAAGAGGCGGTTGAAACGGTCATTAGCGAAAAGGGAATTGGAGGGTTTTGGTCCGGGTATTGGGCTACGTTGATTTTGACGGCACGTCCTTCGATTATGGCGCTGGCTTACTGGGCCTTACGGACTACTTTGGCCCGTGTTGGGAAAGTTGGCGGTAATGATGTCCTTAAGGAGGGCGCGGTGACTATGGCTATAACTAGGACTATTGCCGAGTCCGTCTTGTATACTGTGTCAGTCATGCAGACTTGTGCACGAGCCGGCGTCACTGCGCCAGTGAACTCAAGGGGTAGAGGCAGTGAGCATCAACTATCCTAATCCTTTCTGATGTTCATGCAAAATCACTTGTCAACCGCCCAACTAACTATATATACAGGCCTTATGCTCGAAATTTCTCGAGGATTACTTAGCCAGGGGACCACGGCATTGACACAAGACGTACTTGCTGCCCTAATGCTGCGCCTCTCGGCAATATTGCTCTACATTCTGGAGCCATTTATGTTGTCTGAAGATGCTATCACGGAATCAGTACGTGATTCCGCGGGTACAGCGGACCAGCAGCTGGTCGACGACGCAGAGTATTTGACCAAAGCTGTCAAGGGTGCTGCTGGTATGAGGAACCGCAGCACGGGGCTTACAAGAGGCAGTAAAGACGGTTATGAAGCCACTGATGCTGTTGCCGAACTGGTGGGTGATTATGTCGAGGAAGCCCCTGACGAGCAGTACCGCTGGTTCTGGGATAAGGAAGGACGTCGTTGATACGGACCAAAAATATGTATTAAATCAATACAAGGTCCCTAAAACCTCCATATCCATGGTAGGTGCTTTGTTGGCGAAGGGCTGAGGATGTCGGCCATTTTATCATGATTTACGCGTGTGTTCCTGCTGTCAAAAATTTCATCCTTATTTTTATACCTCGCAGTTGTTTGCATATTTTATCGCGGCCATGCCATATCTATTATCTCTATACCCATATGAGGAAGGCCTGATATTTTGATAACCGGGAGAATGACCCATATACCCTTTTAAGAGGTATGTCTTCCTCATACCGGTCAAGCTGACTACTACGTTATATATATACTTATGAGAACGAATTTCTATAGGAAGAGGCACGCATACTCGCCCAGCAACACCCCTACTCGGTGACATCGTATTGACCTGAGAATGCAAGATAAGGCTTGTAGCCTGGATGGTAATGAGAAGGCAGGTCCTGAGGAGACAGGTACTGGTGAAGGGAGATTCAGACATCCACTGCTAGGGATAGAGAACTTGATCCAGTGGCTTGATTTCTTGGTTAATATGGGCTGCCATAGTTGCTGGATTGGTTATATTTGCAATCCTTGTTCCTATCCTCGCTCCAAGCTGTACCTATGTCTTGCAACATCTCAATACAGCCATATCCCAGCCTATATAATACTCTAACATCGATATCTCCTCCGTTGCTATGCAGTATCCTCGTAATAAACAAACCAAGATGGCCTGATGAATATTGTCAGCTCAGCCACAACGCCACCGATGCACCCCAGAGGCCCAGATCGAAAGAACGTTGAGATTTGAAGCTACGTTTCAAGGCTCGCTTCGGAGACAGCGTTACCAGCATCGCAGTTCAAGGTCACCAAGTCCAGGCTGGCCCTGGTTTCACTTCTTTCTCACTTCATCGCCTTCCAGCCTGCCGGCGATGCGTATGCCGGAACAAACGCCCTCTTGTCTCAGTCCAGCACAGCATCGTCGCCCCATCCTCCAAAACGACCGACACCCCGCTACCAGCGCCGGGCTTCAGCTTCGCATCGGCGGTTTCCGTACATAGTCGAACACTCTATAGACACTGTTGATCGCGCTGTTGTCGTTTTATCTTGATGGTACTGCGGGTTACCGACTTGAGATGGCGTTGCTCCAGAACGAAGAGTACGTTGAGTGCATCGCTCTAACCACCCTTTCATGTCTATCTAACCCAGGCACTATAGGTTCACCATCTGGCAGCTTCGAACTTCCTACCTGGCTACGATAAAGGACGGTGTTGGCGACCGTCTTATCAATGTAAACTCCTCGATCCTGAACTCGCCTTGCTTCCGTTCTGCTGGGTGGTCGGTTGCCGCTGACCCAAACGCCGCTCATATCAAACGGACTCACTCGCCTCCCATACCAACGGCGACGGCTGTCGGGGCACAATACGCAGCTCACAATGCCGCGCGACGCAACAACTTCAACGGCGGCGGCGGCGGAGGGGGAGCTGAAGTGATCAACGGAGATGGCAGTTTTGGCGGCGAGGACACCTTGCAGCTGGGTACTGGGCGTGCTACCGCCGCCGACGACGAGGAAGACGAAGAAATCACGTTGAATACGGAGGGGATGGCAGGGTTGGGATTTACAAATATTGTACGGCAGGCGTATAAGAAGAAAGGGAGCCGGCAAGAGTTGGGTCGGAGGGGCCATGCAAAAAATTCCAGACGGCCGGTGACCCCGGGCGACGGGGAGGAGGATAGCAGTGATCTCAGCGATGAGAGTGACGAGGAGACTTCGAGACAGAGGTACATTTTGAATATGCTATTTTGCCGGGAGGGGAGAGTATCAATATCATTTGGGTTGCTAACACTACATTGAATAGAGCCGTGCAGCAGATCCAATTTACAAAGATGCCAGTCCGTCATCGTGCGGACTCATCACCCATCAGAGGCTCCGAGCATCAAGGCGGCCCGCAGGTCCTGATCACATCCCCGTCTATACGGTCTGTAGATAACCGATTTCGAAGAAGTTCTCTTGGAGCGGTGGAAGCCATCAAGTCTCGGGCGAGGCGAGACACGACTACAAGCAGCGACATGTCGTCCGATATCGAGTTAGACCCAGAGGCCATGAAAAGGCGACAAATAAAGTTCTTGAAGCACGAGAATGAAGCCTTTGTCCCGCGGGAAGAGGACGAGGATGCAGAGAGCGAGAAACTAGAGGAGGAAGTAGAGATGGAGGCTGAAATGGCCAGCGGAGCTATGAGAGCTCAGAGGAATGAACATGACCACGACGATGATTCTATTGCCGGCTCTGTTGGGTCTGCCATATCGTCGGACTTTGGCAACACGGCCGGGTCGGGGTCGTTGCTGGGCCGTGGCGCACTTCACGCATCGTCGCCGTTGATGCTGAACAAGATACCTAGAGGCATGGAAGCGCAAGGCGGAGGTTCGTCTCCAAGGAAGGATAAAGATATATCTGCTCCGATGCTACCAAGATTACCGCCGGCGCAACCGATCACACCAACGGAGCCCGTCAGTCTTCTATCCAACATGCTCAATGCGCGAAAGAAAGCGCCTGAAAACCCTACCGAGAAGTATGCTGTGTTGTCTGGAAAGGGGTCATCCGGAACACCGCTGTATATCAAGCTGTATACCCCATGCTCAGAGGACCCAGAGGAGCCAATGGACATGCCTCTTACGAAGGATACAAAGGACGGAGACCACTCGCGACCTGTCACAGTTGCTGAAGCTATCGGCCTGGCTCTGTGGCGGTATACGGACGACAAGATCAAACCGGCTATTGATATCTCGAAACTGGGAGTCAATTACTGGAATCTACGCATGGTCGAGGACGGCGAAGTTGACTACGACTTCCCTCCCCTTGCCAGGAAACGACCGATCACTGATTTCACATCGAACAACAACCGAGCAGCGGGATTCAGGGGACGGTCGAGGAGTAAGCCGTACGATGAATTTGCGCTCGTGGAGGCATCGCCAGCGGAATTCGAAGAGAACGAGACGGTATGCCCGGGGGATAGCATCGCTGCCCCTGATGTCACTACACCGACGGCTGCACCAGCAGCAGAGATGCCACCACCACCACTCTCACAGACGGCGGGTGCACAAGCCCTTCCATCGAACCATATCAAGGTAGCGATCGGTGGCCGTATGAATCCGATCCTGGGCCACCCGTTCACCACAGCGCTGAACGACAGCTCCCTACGGCCCGCCGACCTCCCAGCCATCCCCACGATGCAAGCCACTCCTCGACTGGGAGTCTCTACCCAGCTAAAGGTACGATACGTCGACCTAGAGGCCTCCACGCGGACGACTACCCTGAATACGTCGACGGACAGCTACATTGCCGAGATCCTCGACTCCGTCTGCAAGAAATGGCAGCTCGACAAGGGCAACTATCTACTCAAGGTCATGAACTCCAACACGGTGGCGCCACTAGACCGCACCGTCGCGGCCCTGGGCAACATTACCGACCTCGAGCTTGTCCGTCGTCGCTTCGGCGCCGGCCCGCTCTCCCTCATGGGCTCGCCGGGTAGCTCCTCTCCCAACGCGCCTCTGCTGGTCGACAACGGCACGGCCGCCACCTCCTCCAAGAAGAGCAAGAAGGGAGCAGCCTCACGCATGCTTCACCCGCTGGCGCAGAAGCAGGACGTGATCGTGGGGGGATACTACAAGCGCTACCACGTCATCCGCAAGCAGTCGATGTCCTTCACCACCTCGAGCCAGCGCGTACTGGCCTTTGACAACGACTACATGCACATCATGCCGGCAGAGACGGGCAAGACGCTGTTCGAGGCCAACAGCAAGACGACCTCGATCTCGTTCTGCGACGTTATCGGGTCGAAGGTGAGCAGGCGGCATCCGAAGAGTTTCCGGTTCGTGGTGCTGCGAGGGACGGAGGCGAACGAGCAGAAGAGATATGACTTTGAAGCGAAGAATGCCGTGGAGGCCATCGAGATTGTCGACGAGATCAAGAAGAACATGGCTCACTACCGGCTGTGATTCTCTTATATCGTCTCCTTGTATGGCGCAGGAGGACTCAGTACTCATGTATTCATCAATAGCTCTATCAATCTTTCTTTGAGGTCATCGTAGACATATACGGCGTAGACTACTGTGGCGTTGATCCGCGAGGCTCGAGTCCTCTCTTCTTCTTTATCTTCTTCTTCATCTTTATCATCTTCATCTTCATCTTCATCTCATCTTCTTCTTCTTCTCATCTTCATCTTCGTCTCTGTCTTCTTCTTATCATCTCATCCTCGTCTCGTCTATAAACGTGAAACCCCCTGTCCCACTTCTAGCCGCATCCCATCTTCTCTTCTTCTCTCTTACCATCTCTCTTATATCGTCTCTTCATCTGTTATATCGAGATAGTATACTCCGTACAGACTGCCATACGTGTCGCCACGGAGGTGGGGGGCGTTTTCTAAAGCATCGCCAGCGTTTCGGCCTCTATCCCACACATCTTCCGCCGCAGCTATTTATACGGAGCGACCCTCGACTATATTTGCTGCAGATAATCCTCGTATCGTCTTGCTAACCTTGTGCCTGTCGATAACTTTTCGTGCTGCATCGCCTTTCTCCCTGCGACCCCAGCGCCGCCCCTCCAGCCTCGCCCGGAGTCTCCCTCCCGCTCTCTCTAGGTGGGCTGTTTGTTCCATGCCGACCTTTGGAGGCCTACTCAAGAAGCGGCGGACGAAGGACTCGAAATCCAAGGACCTTGACTCTGCTCCGGAGACCACTGTGGCCGTCTCTCCTCCCACCGCTGCCGTCTCTGCGCCCGCTGCGATCGCCGGCCATACCGCTCAACAGCCCAGCCAGCCCGGTCAACACCAACAGCTCAGCCAACAGCCCGGCCAACAGTCCAGCCAGCAGTCCAGCGTGAATAACGACGCTGTCGGTGCCGCTGAACACTCGATCTCTGCCTCCTCTGCGCCTGCTGCTGGCGTTGCCGCCATTGACTCGCCCTCCAGCACTCTCGCGCCCGCTCTCGCCAACATGTCCACCACCTACCAGCGTCCCAGTCCTCACCCGGCCTCGGGGCCAGGCGACGTCTCGCAGTCGAGATCTCCCCAGCAGACGCAGCCGTCGGCTCTCCAGCCTCACAACGTCACCAGCATCAAGAATATCATAAACCCGCCTCACCACGACGACCAGCAGCAGCACCACCAGCAACCGCAACAACAACCACAACCACAGCAGCAGCAGCAACAACAACAACAACAACCACAACCACAGCAACAACATGCTGCAGGGGCTACGGATGCCTCAATTCGTGCCTCACAACGCCAATTGAAGGGGAAATACTCGTTGGGCGACTTCTCTATTCACCGTACGCTGGGGACTGGCAGTTTCGGCCGAGTCCATCTCGTCCAGTCTATACACAACCAGCGGTTCTACGCTATAAAAGTGCTCAAGAAGGCACAGGTGGTCAAGCTAAAGCAGGTCGAGCATACGAACGATGAACGCGCGATGCTGGAGCGGGTCAAGCATGCGTTCCTGGTTACGCTCTGGGGCACCTTCCAGGATGCAAAGAACCTCTACATGGTGATGGATTTCGCCGAGGGCGGCGAATTGTTCAGTCTGCTCAGGAAGTCGCAGGTATGTTTGGCTACAGCCGTAGAGATATGACGATGACGGAAGCTGACAAACGGTCGGATGATGTAGCGGTTCCCAAATCCAGTGGCGAAATTCTATGCTGCCGAAGTTACTCTGGCTCTGGAGTATCTGCACTCGAAGAACATTGTTTACAGGGACCTGAAGCCGGAGAATCTCCTCTTGGATAAGAACGGGCACCTGAAAATCACAGATTTTGGTTTCGCGAAGGAAGTAAGGGATATCACATGGACTCTCTGCGGCACTCCAGACTATCTGGCTCCCGAAGTCGTCTCGTCCAAGGGCTATAACAAGTCCGTCGATTGGTATGTACTTCTATTTTATACTCCCATGTTTATCTATCAGTACTAACAAACAACCAGGTGGTCCCTCGGTATACTCATCTTCGAGATGCTCTGCGGCTTTACTCCGTTCTGGGACAGTGGCTCCCCCATGAAAATATACGAAAACATCCTAAAATGCCGTGTCAAATACCCTCCCTCTCTAGTTCCAGATGCACAGGATCTTCTATCTCGACTAATCACGCCGGATCTTACTAAGAGGCTGGGCAACCTGCACGGTGGATCGGAGGATGTCAAGAACCATCCGTGGTTTGCGGAGGTCACTTGGGAGCTACTTGCCCAACGGCGGATAGATGCTCCCTATATACCACCTGTCAAGGGTGGATCGGGCGATGCCTGCATGTTCGATACCTACGCGGAAGAGACGGAACAGTATGGCCTCCCTGCAGAGGATGAGTAAGTCGCGCTATCATACGTACCCTTGCCAACCCAACGTAGCATCCCCTATTAACCTTGTTATCAGATACGGCCATCTCTTCCGCGACTTTTAAACGAAGGAAGCAGCACACCATCTTCATTCGTAGCTGTTTCATGTTTTGCTCGCTATTTACGATGGGGCAATATATCCTTCCGCTGTCCTTCACGACCCAGCTCCCTTCGTCTGCCTCGTGGACTAAAGCCAGCATGGAGAAAGCGGAAGTCCTCCCTCTCCTATAATTATGCTACATCGGCAACAGCTGGTCTGTGATTTTTTTATTTTATTTCTTTTTATTCTTTTTTATTTTGGGTTTCATCTCGTCACCACCCTTCAAATCAAGCTTCAAGTTATGGTTCGAAACCCTATTATATCTCGCCATATACCTCCCACCACTTGATAGGTGATAGTTGGTGGGATTCTCTCATGGTTGTCTTCCATTTATATCATATTAAAAAGATTTTTATGAGAAACCGGCGATATGGAACACGGACGAGTCTCAAAGGTATTCGCTTTTGCCTCACTTTTTATCTTTTCGCCCCTTCCCTCTAATCGAGTTGTTGTTGTTTTTTACTCGTCTTGGTTTTCCCCCCGTTATGAACAGGCAATTTAATAGTTAATTGTCTCTGTACACCTTTGATGCATGGATGAATTTTTCGGGAGGGGACTATCTATTTCATCCATTTTCTTACTTATTTCATCAACCATATCCTCCGCCCATTCATCTTCCTCTCAAAGATGTTTATGCCTCTATATATACATTCCATACCATATACAGATACGTGGGCCGCGTCTTTTCTTACCGATTTTGCCTTTTACACGATGCTTTTTCTTATTTTTCTTGCTTTCCCTACGTCGCCGTCCATGTTGATGAGTTATTATTTTTATATCTATTATCAGTTCATGCGTCTGGGGACTTGGGTATGATGGTGGTGTGGTACTCGACTCTGCATCTGTATGCAGATGTAGGTACAATAAGTGACGTAACTAAAAGCATGATTAATCTATACCTGGCTGCAAGGCATATTGTTTTCAGGTGCTGTTTTCTGGATCTTATCTCGCTGTTCAAAAGCAGCCAGCCAACGAGAGAGATATTGGGTAGAGAAACTCTATGAATTTTTGACTTCCTCACAACTAATATACAGGTACAATTGTGCCATGGCTGCTCTCTCCTTGCATAACAAGCCAGGCTAAGGTAATATAACAGTATCCAAGCCTTTTGTCGTCTAAAGCATGGTCATATAATGGCATCCTCCCCAACATCATGCATACGGCGAGGCGGGAGCCGACAATCAGTCAATAACCCATGACGCCTTGATCGAAATACGACTCCAAGCCCAATTCCATATGTCTCCTCACCCCAACCCATTAAATATGCCATTATCCACCCCCAGTAGCCCTAAGACGACCTAGAAAATTCCTCCGTTTCCGCTCGATGCGCCAATTGTCGGGTCAGACGAGACCAAGCCGCCCTTTTCCCTCTCCTGTCCAATGCGGGCAATATACGCTCGACTTGTAGTGTTCCAAAGAGAGATGTATTTCTCCATGCAAGTGTTTAGGCAGCTCTGCTCATTCGATGTGAGAGTTGAGCCGGGGCTAGGAACGCATTTATCGAAGCAGTTTGAACTCAATTTCTGTATCCGTACAAGTTAACATTGACATCATAATATAGGAATATGGAGCAGACAAACCTCCATCAAGATGCGGGCATTGTTCATGGCGGACTCGGATTGCAGTTGTTGTTTGATGGCGGATTTCATATCTGCGGAGGACATATTTGCGGAGCTAGGAGGGGAGCTGAATGGGTTGGACATAGACATGGCGACGGGTGAATGGGTTTGATTCCTGAGTGAATAAGCTCTTTAAGTGTTCAATGTATCTCTAGCTTGTATCTTCGACTTTATCTCCAGCTTGTATCTCTATCCTTCATCTTTAACTGTTTGTTTCGAAGGCAAAAAAGAATCCAGATCATGTGATATTTGCTTACTTAATTGTCACTCTTGGCGCTATGCTGACTAAGATTATCTCCTTTGGGAAATTAATGACATCGAGCATGGAAAAAGTAGAAGAAGGGATGTATATCATCCCCTGTCACCTTGCTATTTATCTTATAACAGCAAGCCTGAAGCTGTGAAGTTCACTGGTTAAGCCCTATGCACAGTCTCGCCGTCGACGTAGACGCCGGCGCAGGATAAAGTGTTGATCCGGCCGCGATGATGTTCGAGAAGTGGACACAGTTATCTATACGCAAACAACAATTGAACTGATGCAGGGTGTCATGTCCTTCCTGGCTTGCTATTGTGGTATTATTTAGACCCAGGCTACAGGCATTTATATATGATAATACCGCCTGCCGCGTGCTCCCTGTTTAGCCTTGTATATTCCGAGGTCTTTCCAGCTCCGCGCTTAAGCAGGCAGATGTCCCGGTGACACACGACGCTCTCTTGACCTCCATTTTTTTTCCTAGTTTCTTCCTCCCGACCTATTTTCTCAATTATTCTTTGTGAATCGCCTGGATTGAAGATGGCGTGGAAGCTATTACCGTTCCTATTACTATCCTTCCTCGGTGTCGCCAGTGCTAGCACGCAGGCAAACGAGAATGACTTCGATAACCATCCCAGCACGAAGAGGGTGCCGGTATGTAGTATATCTTGCGCATTATATACAGTTAGAGGATATGCGCTAACGTCTATACTGTATAGATGAGGTCTTTTAGCTTGGCAACGGTGCGTTCGATCAGGCCCTTTGCGCAGGCGCATACTCTCCGCGAAAACGGAATACTGTTATTGACAAAGGACCGCGTGCTTGCATCTGGATGGATTAGCCTTACTTAGACTCTGATATGTCGAATCGATGGTTTGATTTTGGAGGAGACACCGTCATTCGTGCAGACCGGTACGGTTCCTCGCTGAATACCAAGCTGCGAGGTTTGTAGAGTTTGAGAGCATAATGCTGATATACGCAGATACATTCGTTTGACCGCCGACCGACCATCCCAAAGCGGCTGGATTTTCTCTCGCGTGCCCCTTACTGCAACGAATTGGCAGGTTAGTGGCCTTTATCCTGTTCATTCTACGCTGTCACGGCCTCGTAGCCAAGATCTCTAACTTGCCTTTATACAGGTTGAGGTTGATTTTGCTATCAACGGCGAGGGAACCCTTCACGGTGATGGCATGGCCATGTGGCTCACAGAAGGACGCGCAAGTCAGGGCCCAGTTTTTGGATCGGCGGATAAATTCAAGGGCTTAGGTATCTTCATTGATACTTACAAGAATGGCCGACAAGGAATGACCTTCCCAATGGTGATGGCTATGATTGGCGACGGCAACACCTTATACGATGCAGCCAAGGACGGTCAAGCGAACCAGCTCGCAGCATGCTCGGTATAGCAATCAATAACCTCCCAGTAATTGGAATTTACAGCTGACAAACTTGTACTTTTAGGCTCGAGGAATCCGCGGCTCCTCATATCCCACCAAACTCCGTCTCACGTACTTCCAGGATAAGTATCTTGCTCTCGATCTGCAATATAAGTCGGACATGGCCTGGACTTCTTGCTTCAAGGTTGAGTCGAAACCTGAAACTCCGATAAATCTCCCCGCTGCGTCTTATCTCGGCTTCAGCGCAGAAACTGGTGAACTTAGCGATACCCACGATATCCTGGAAGTGGACGCATTCTCCTTATACACCAAACAAGGGAGTGACAGCACCGGCCCTGGCCAAACTGGCCAATCTGGCAACCAAAGGAATGCGCAAAAGGATCACACATATACCTCACCAAAAAGCGGCGGTAGTTGGCTATGGTTCTTCTTTAAAGTCATCTTATTCTTCGCTGTTGTTGCTGGAGCGTACGTTGGATGGACTATTTACAGGACTAGTAAGAGTGGGAGGTTCTAGCTTGGATATTTCATGGTCACAGCACACATAATCTCCAACCCCAACCTATTCGTTTTCTTAGATACGTACCCTATTCTCCCGCCATACGTTCTCTGATTGTTCCTAAAAAATTTCTCATTCAAGGCAGGCATTTATTGTTATTATATCAGGCTTCGTACAAGCGGTTCCTTTCGTTACACTATTCTTGTTTTTCCTTTCCTATCATCCGTATATGACCTGTTGCGAGCCAAAATTGGACGTACCATGATGATTACAAAATATTTCCAATGGTATACGTAGCTAACGATCTATCACGGTCACATATCATCTCTTGGCTTGCCCTTCTACCCAAATTCGGTCTAGAATCTGAAATACTTCAGTAGCAGCCTTAACCATGTCTTCATCAACCCCCAGGGGCCCATATCTATGTCGTATTTTGTCAGGATGCCATCTCACACGCTCTAGCTTCAAAACAGCTAGAAGGTTTGAGTGCTTGGACAGCTTGGAGCTAGAAACTTCAGTACTCGTCTGCGGAACAGGCGCATTGCGCAAAAATTCCTCCACTGAATCTAGATTCACATCTTTCTGTTGACCAGATTTAACAGGCCAGACAAGAATATCACGGAGCAAATCCCCGCTGCTGGACATGGGCTGTCCTCCTTGAACCCGTGTATTTAAATCTTCCCAGCAGTCAAGATAGCGCTTCCAGATATCAAGCCAGGCGTTTGTTTTCTCCTTCTTTGCCTTTCTTTCATTGCCACGTTTTAAGCTCTCCTCAACCATTCTGTCAAATGCTTCACGTTCCGTTTCCCCTCTTCCTGAGGAGCCTCGGTATTCTTTTTCTCGTTCTCTTCCAGCTTCGCGAGCTTGCCGGCGCCGTTCCCTTTCTTCCAGCAGCCCTTGATGCGTTTTTTCCCACATGCGTGCCCTAACATAAGCAGCATATTCATCATCTGTCATCTTTTCCAATTCTCCTCTTTCGTCTTGGTCACCTGGCCGAGCATATGTATGTATCGGCTGCCCATACACCGCTTGCCAATAATCTGCTCCTTCGTCGTCAGCGAGTGCATCGAATAATGACTCACGAAATGCCGTAGTGGGTGAAACAGGAGGTGAGCGATACTCCGTGGGTTCATGATCTTTGTGATGGCGTCGACGTCGATGTCGATGTCGATGTCGGTGTCGGCTGCTCTCATAGTGGTCATCTCCCTCGCGCGGTCGCTTCTTGTCGCGAGATCTCTCACTGGATGAATGTCTAGATTTCAGTCGGACCTTACCAGGTCGTGATGCGCGGTATTCGCTCGCTTCTGGAACCTGGTCCCCTCCATATTGAGAGTCACTGCGACTTGGGACGTCATTTTTGGGAGTTGGGTCCATCCTACGACTGCGGAACTAACGTTGTGCAGTCATCGGTATCTTCAAGCATCGCGGCAGAGCAGGCGCCGGCGTGAACTGAGAGTAGAAGCTCAGTGCCCAAAATTCTGATAGCATCTCATACTCGTTGAGTTGAAGCTATGAGCTGAAGCTACGGGCTGAAGGAGGATGCTGGTTCGCTCTGAGAGGAAAGATAGCGGCGGCACGTGACATGATTCGATATCAACTGGCAACAAGCATCGCGTTGACTGCGAAAGAAGATCAAACAACACAGCTAACATCAAAAACATCCACAATGGCCCTAGTCACATATTCAGATTCAGAGGGAGAGTCGGATACCGAGACAAAACCCGTCGAGCAATCTACAGCCACTTCCCAGCTTCCAGCTTCAAAATCCAAAACCTCGTTCAAGCCGCTCGTCGATCGTGGCAACCCACGAAAAATCCTTGTTAACCTATCGGAGACAAAACCTGGTAGGGATGGAACCGATTCCGGGCCAGATAAAGAAGATGGACCTGCTAGAAAACGCTTGCGCACTGGTGGAGGCGGGTTATTCTCCGGATTTAACGATATGCTACCTGCACCAAAACGAACCGGTGCCGCACGGAATTCGACAGATAAAACACAGCCGGTGCCTGCGAGATCCAAGCCGTTTACTTTAAAAACCAGCGCAGAGCCCGGATTTGACCGCAGTGGGAATGCGGATAACTTGAGCTCCTACGACGAGTTTGGAAAACCGTCAAGCGCCAACGAGACCAGTCACACTTCACTCACAGAGGGCTCTAAAAGTTCAAGGATAGAGCCTGTTTTTGAGAAAAAGGGAAACTCAATGATGTTTAAACCGCTATCCGTCGCAAGAAACAAGCCAAAGAAAAAAACCACGGGAATTTCTCCGCTGGTTGCTACGTCAAAAGCAGCTGGGGAAAGCCCTCTGCCATCCCCGCAAGCGAAAGTAAAACCAAAAGTTAGCCTTTTTGGATTATCAGACGCGGCTGAAACTGCCCCAAATATGGATACCGACGTGCAAAACGCGCCGTACGAGTCCTTGCTTTATACAGGATCTTCTGAGCCAGCGTCAGCATCAACCGGCCAGGCGCTAGACGACTCGACAGGGGTTAATACAGCGACTAGTGAAGCTATATCTTCGCAGAAGGTGTCCACGCAACCTCAAGATCTTGCAAGTGTTGCAAGTGACCTCAATCTTTCGCGATCAGAGATGCGACAACTGCTAGGGCGAGATCTTAAAGGCGCCTCTAGCAAGGTCCTTAATTTTAACACAGACGAAGAGTATAAGGCCAACTCGGCGTACTTGTCTAACACGTCCGAGGCTGAACTAGCTGCCCAACAACATAGACCTGTTAGGGCCGTCGCACCTGGAAAACATAGTTTAAGTCAGCTCGTGAATGCTGTGACCAGCCAGCGTGATGCCCTCGAGGATAGCTTTGCTACTGGGAAGAGAAGTAGAAAAGAAGCAAGCTCCCGGTACGGTTGGTAGGGATATCGTATGGTGTGAATTTGCCGACCCATTTTCCAGCAAACATTCACTCCATATTTCATACCGGGGTTCGTGATTTTCAAAGTGTATATACTTGTCTCGTATTATTCCGCAGGAGTTCGCACTCCCCCAGACCGTTCCGGGGGTATATGAATTTGATATTAATTCTACATTTTATAGATTAATGGCTGACATAACTTTGCCCATTAATAAAAATTCCCCTCAGATATCTACGGAGTATTTCTTTTGAATAAGGTACGTTCCAAGTTCCAAGCCAATAGTGGTTGGATCTAATCTTATCTTATCTGATTAAAATAAGCTTATTTTAGCTCTGTCGCACTTTCCCAATTTTGGTAAGCGTCGATATCCATCCCTACCGCCGCGTGGAGACTGCTGCTTATTTTCTCTCATTGGTAAACTTATAATTATAAGTCGCATAAGCAGCGAGAACTCTGGATGTACACGCATGTACACCGGAAATGTAAATAGGATATTGTTTTGCAGCCTCTTAATCGTCATATCCTTCCGCATACCAGTATTCTTCTTAATGCAGTTCCATCCTCAAGGCCAGCAGTTTTGAGCACATTCACTTCAGAAATACAGGGCAGATATAGAATAGTACTCAGTAGTTATCTATAACTATACGCTATAATACAAACAGGTATATTAATACTTGCAATGAAATGAGCAAGGGGAATATTGTCTAAACTTTTAAGAAGAAACCTCCACCACCTCCGCGAACCATTGTTTCAACGCCAGGGACAAAACAGCCGGTAACTCCTGAACATTTCTCACAATCAAATAATAGGGGAAAGGGAAGCCGTCAAGATACTTTTTCATTTTCCACTTCCCGTCACCCGGGCCCGATCCATCGGACTCAAACGTGGCCTGAGAGAGATTCATAATAGATCGGCTTTCCTCCTGAACTGCATCGACAATAATGAAAACGAGCATAATGCGCTCTTCATGCGCCTGGCGAACGAGTCGGGCGATTCTGTCGTGGTCTTCGCAAATACCGTCGGATATTATTAATTCTAGCTGCCAGAGGTCACCAGAGGCTGAAGAAGACGGTCGTTTAGCCCTGGCTTCGCGGAACAATGTCATCGAATCCGCGATGAGCTGCCGTACGTTCGTTCCGGTTTGTTTGTAACTGAAATGCTGGAACACCTGGGACCCCGCTTCTGAAGAAAATGGTTTCCCAAAGTCATGAGCTACGCGAATATGCTCTTCGTTTCCAAAGCTGACGATACATAGATCACCAGATTCGAGCATGCTCAAGCTCCTTGCAACCAAAGCGAGGGTTTGGAATGCAAGCTGACCACTCGCTCCCTCTAGCATGGACTTGCTATCATCTACCGCAAGCATTATTTGATAATTTCGCTTTGAGGGCACAGACCGACGCATCCATATTTTGTCACGCTTATATTGAGAGGCAATATAAGGGATGATGCGTTTGATATTAAGCCTCTTGCCGGTTCTGAAGTCACCCCTGAGTTTTGTTGCCATGGTAGGGGCTAGAATAAGGCGAAGCTGTTCTGTTAACGAGAGGGAAAGATCATGAGTGATAGACTCATAATAGGTCCAAAGCCTGCGTGCTTCATCTGGCGGGGTCAAGGGGGTGGAATCGGATGACAGGTTAATAATAGAAAGATGGGTATCGACGTCGTCAAGATCATCCTTCTCTTCCGCGGGGTTACCTTCATCTTCATGAGAACGAACCATCGCGTTATCAGGGCGTGAAATGGAAGAAGCAGGTTGCTGTTGGTCGTTCAAGGCGACTGGGGCATCAACTTCCATCAAGTCCTCTAGGTTATCGGGTACCTTGGAGTCCTCCATTTCTTGAGCGTCTGGAAGATATTCATTATCTTGGGGCTTAGTGTCTGATTCTATTGCCTTGGATTGGTTCATCGCCTGTGATTGTTCCTCATTTGCCTGCCCAAGGGCCTGTGTATCAGCAATATCCTGATCGTCCGCCAGGTGTTCAAAGTCGACATCTTTCTCGCCAATATCTTGTTCTTGGCTTTGTTCGTTCTCTTGTTCAGAAGCCTCCAGTATTTCCCGATGAGACCTATGCCACTGTTCAAGGATATCGCCGAGCTTCTTAAACGCCTGAAGTTGCGGGTCTTGTTTTTCATCCTTGTTCGCATCGCCAGCTTCCATGTTGGATTGTTTTCCATCTCGACCTTGCTCCTCGGCACCGTCGCCCTCACCTTCACCATCTTCCTCCATTTTATTAGTTGGTTGGTCAATGGCAGCGTCTCCGGAAGAGCCCTTCTCATTACTCTGATCGTGCTCAACACCAGCAGAAACCTGGTCACTGGGTGCGGTGTTATCCGGGTTGGGTTTTGGTTGCTCGTCTTCTGCCGGGATGATATCCCCTTTATCTTCTTCGTCATCTTGCTGGGGTACTTGCTCCTGCTCACCGGCTTCCTCCGCCTGACCTTCTTCATTGGTATCATTCTCCGCCTCCGCCATATCAGCATCGGGGCTCCCCAATCTCGCATCTGTATTGTCCTGTTCAATGATATCATCTGGTAAATCCTCTTGATCAGCGGCATCTTCCATGGAAATTTCACTCATGCCGCCCTCTGCGTCAGAGCCTTCTTCTTCTTCTTCTTTTTTCTCCCCATCCAAATCCATATCCTCCGGCAAATCAAGAACTTCGTTCTCCTGGGCATGTGGATCAGTTACATCCATGTCTTCTCGGCCAACACCTTCTTGTTCATCGTCTGGCGCGTCTTCATCGCTTTCAACGGCATCTTGGTCCTCCCTGGCTTCGTTTTTCGCTGATTTCTCATCCTTTCGCTCCTCAGCTGCGGCTGAGATCTCTTCTGTGTTTTCGTCGCCTTTACCATCGTTATTTTCTGTGTCCTTCTGTTCTTTATCATTCGCGCCATCCCATAGCTTTTCATCCACCGCCGACGGGTCCCAACCATCAACACTTCCAACCTCTTCATCCAAGTCATTTTCCTCTTCCGCATCTGATTCACCCTCATCACCATCCTCTTTTTCTTTAGCAAATTCATCCTCCTGTCCCTCGAGTTCCTCATGGTCCATGTTGACCGCGTCTTCAGTTCCTTCCAAATCTTCCTTGTCTCCATCTTCCTGCTTTTGTTGTGCAAGCTCTGAAAGGTCCTCGTCATCCTGGATATCTTTGCTTATATCCTCTGCGCCTTCACCATCGCCAAGGCCAGTTCCGCTTTCTACCTTATCGCTTTGCCCTTGCTGCTCGGACGGTACTGATGGGCTACAAAAGCCTTCTGATGCTACCTGTTTGAAAGACTTAGCCAAGGTGTACCCGAATTTGCAAAACGTATAGTGGAAGGCGGCGTATCGATAGACCAAATCTGAGCAAATATATTGATATTGTTCCAAAACCGGCAGGCTAAGGCTGACGCCGGCAATCGCAATATCAAGGTCGTTAGGGTCAGATATGGTTTCTATTCCATCGAAAATTGATCTCAGTGTGGAAGAAATTTCATCAATGTGGAGCTCAACAATAGATTTAGAAAACGATACGTCCGTCTTTGATAGCCAGGCAGTAATATCAGTCGATATAGGGGCGTTCGAAATTGAACCTTGCACTCTTTGCAAAGCGACTAGGATTTTGTCCATAGCAGTAAGGATAGAGGAGTCCACCCCCTTTAACGAAGATGTGATGGTGTTGTCATAAGACGCATGGGAGACTTCTTCAGCACTATGTTCTGTCCAGAGGAGTAGTTGCTTAAGGGCAAATGCAATTTCGGGTTGGGATTGCATGTGTGTCAAAATTTCCGATTTCATACATGCTATGAACTCCTTCGCTTCAACGGTTATGGCCTCATGGGATTGAGATAACAATCGGCGCGGGAGGATCGGAAGGGTGGTTAACTGCTCCTGCAAGGAATTTGCGCGTTCTCTCCACGAGGTCAAGGAAGAAAGTATTGCAGAAGAACCGGTATTAGAGTGTTTGCCATGGATGGTTAGAATTGTCGAAGACAGCTCTATGATAGTAGGTAGCCATTTAAGGGTGCGGTAGGTCGTTTGCTGTTGCCAGGCGGCCCCGCCACTAGCACGTATGATTGAATTGCTAGAAATAGCAGATGCCAATTTAAAGATGCTATCGAGTGATTCAAGAGAAGCCAGGGCAGGAGATAGTACGTCTCTCTGCCTTAGCATTTGATATAGGAACCCTTCAGTGAACCCAGCACTCCGTCCAGCTTCAACATTACTCAAGTCTTCTGAATAGTTGCGTGCTGCTTGGCGCACACTTGGGACCATATGAAGAAAACGATGGAAATACTCATTCGCGTTGACAGCAAAGGGAACAGAATGGTGGAAGTCAAAGCTTGACGTCGTAGCAAGAACGAGACTAACAGAGCGTTGCTTATCTAGTAAGTCTGTCCCAAGATTAGACCTAAGGCCCATGTGGCGTAGTTCCTTGAGTTTAGTTGCATAAAAGCTACGCTTTTGGGCCTTGAGGTGTTGAATTTCCTCCTTGTTTTCTTTTGTAAGGGTCTTTGGTGTTCGCTTTTGGAAATCTGAAATGGACATAACCACATCAGCCATGATCCCCTCGAGCTCGGTGGCTGCTTGGAACTTAGGTAAGGCGCCTTCGTAAACTTGGCACATGTTTCTAGCTGTGGAATCGGGATTTTGGAACCTTGTGGGTCTTGAACCCCAGAGCTCTCCATTCTTCTGATACAGGTTCAATGCAGCGGAAGCCACGGCTTTGGGAGAGTGCAATTGGGGAATTAACGGGTTCTGAGATTCCGGAATACCCCCAGGGATTTCTCTTGAAAGGAGTTCTTCGCAGGGTTGTGCGAGTAAACGTCGATATTTTCGGATGATTTTGAACAATGAATGATGAGAACGGCGGGCACTTTCCCGTAGCGCTGTGATGTTGGTATCCTTCCAGCTTGCCAATTGAACTTGTTCTTTTATTTCTTTTTCAAGGCTTTGCCGTCCATTTTGTAGCGAAGTGTGGATTGGGGAAGCGAACGGTCTATAATGGCCAAGAAGATTGTCGAGAGCGGATATCACTTGCTTCAAGGCTGGCAGCTCAGTAACATAGAGCAATAGGAGAAGTTTGAACTTTTCAATAAGATCAACCCTAGAAGCGAACTGTCCCATTGGGGTGGCATGGAGAAATTTTTCAAGAGTGACTAGCAGATCAGAAACATGGCTATCCAACTGCTGTCTATCCTGTATCAATTGTAATGGAACGGCAACAATGACTTCGTATGCCATATACCACCAAGAAGCTGCGTTTTCCTGGCATTTTTCGTCTTCCACGTCCAGTAAACGGGACCAAGTGGACAGCTCGAGTCGCCTCCAGTGAATTAATGTCGAAGTCAAGTCGTTATAGCAATCGATAGCAGAAAACTCTTTGCTCGCAACTGTCTGCCACTCATGTACGTGTTCATGAAGTTTCTCGGCCATTGTTAGGAATTTAGCTAGTGGTTCTCGATGCTGATACTTAAATATTTTTGAACACCAGTTCACAACATCAGTAAGTGTTGCATGCTCAGGCCATGATTCTTGTAGCTGGAAAAAGCGAGTTTGCACCTTCTGAACAAGGGACGCGAATTTTTTGATTTCTGCCGTGTTAGGATCGGTGTAAAAGTTGTAGTTATTGACCTTGTCTATTTGGTGGATGTCTTCCAGCTGAAGGAAAACAGGAGCAAGGTGGTACTTAAGTTCTACTGGAGCCGTTGCTAAACCTAAGTGGTGCGTCAATAACCCGACTAGGCGATATGCTTCCTTGACTGCATGTTTCAAGCGGAGGGTTTTATCTCCAGGCACGAAGAGATTCTTGAAGGCTGTGAAGAGTTTCAGACGCAGGTCACCAGTTTGTAAACTATGCGCCGGAGTTTCGTCGTCAGGCTCATCATGATTGTCGTAGATAGGGAATAGTCGAAGCATTTCCATAGAATCCAATTGCTCGTCATCTTCAAATGACCCTCGATAATGGTAGAATTTGGACTTTTCTAGTTCTTGAGACTGGTCTTTTTCTAACTTCTCCTTCCACGTAACATAAGCTCTATCAAGAACACCATGCAGAATGTTTACATGAACAGGCTCTGAGAGGGTCTGTTCATCAACATTCTGAGCTGCGCCAAGTATCAATAGCTTGTGAATTTCGGCCTCCGCCCTTATGTCCTGGTTTCCCTTGAGAGAAGGTGTAGTGGCTGAGGATAGATCTGGTAAATGTGGCCCCAAGAATGGAGTTATTCGGCAAATATTAAGGATAGTCGTAGCGTCCTGGGTGGGATCAACTCGGCCATGGCGAATCAACTCTATCCCTTGGTCAAGAAGTTGAAGGAATCTAATAGCTAGGATAGTTATATCATCATATCCTGGGGAGTTAACAGAAAGTCGACGGACTATCTGACGAATATTGAGCTGGAGTAGTGTCTCCGGGGCCGAGTTGTTTTGACTTGGTGTTTCAGAATTAGGTATGCACGAGGCTGATATGATCTCCTCAACAGATTGATTCAAAACCGAGTTAAGTATGCTGGTGAACTGGGCTTGCACATTGTCCAATCTAGAGGATTCTGGACGGGTCACGGGAGTGTCTGGAGGCGTTGCACTAAGAAACTCCAGTTCATCTTCAGCTGCTTGGATACGTAAGGTCGACTTTTGCCCAGAAAATGGAAGTTCACATGCACGAAGGCAATCAAGCTTCATGCTTCGCTCCCGCCACCGCTGGATATGTTGTTGATGTTCAATAGCTAGGCTCAGTGATGGGTCGAAGGGCCTGTTTGGAACATAGCAGTGTAGTAGCCCTATTGATAGCCTGACGCAAAGTTCACCTAGCTGGGCGATAGCATCTTTTTCGGCTATGGGGCCATAGACTCCTTGAAGCAAACTGGGAATTTTATCTCCAAGTAGATGTCGGGCCAACGAGTGATCTGCAAATTTTGGGTGATTTTGGACCCCCCATTTAGAGGAGGTCTCCAAGCACTCCATTTCCCCTGGTTGAAGCTCCTGCAATTGTTGCATAGCGGTATAAAAAGAGTCTGTGTCGATAAAATCACTGTGACACAGGAGCAGTTCTTTGAATAATATTGCTAGTTGGCGTTGTAGAAGGGCAAGCTGGTTTCTAGAAAGTTGAAACGTATTCGCAGCCAAACCTTCGGAGAGGAGACCAATTTCAGACTCAAGTAGGTCTATCTGACCAAGAGGAACCTGGCCAATACACTCGAATTTATGCACGAGGGAGTTAGAAATATTTCCTAGCAATGCAAACGGGCCACAAGTTGAGTTCTGGCATCCCAGGTATTGCGTGAGTTTGGATAGTAATCCAGGAACAGCACTACCGATCGAGGAAATTTCATTAGGGCGAGAGGCTCTGCCAGCAAGTAGCCTGATGGACCCTGGAAGCGGAGATGGGGTATAGGGCCCGTCATCTAACAAATCGTTGTATTGACATAACGTTTCAAACTCCGAGGCAAAATGAGGAGTATCATATGGGTCAGCTTTTAGTGCTTGAGCCTTAAAGTGACTTATCGTGCTGTTTAATTCCTAATTATCGTTATTAGCGAGATAAATGTAACAGGGGCTAAAGTGGTCACTTACGGGTAGTAAGGCTGTGCTATCCGCTCCACGTAGAATTGACGTTTGGACGTGTAGAAAGGAGTCATAAATCCGACCTAACTCATGAATAGGTACTCGAGATCTCAATGCAACCCGATCATATCTTGCGCGGAGCTTTTCAAATTCCACCTTTTGTGCTAATTGACGGGGATTCGTGGGAGTGGCTGGACGCCACAGGTCCCACATACGCTGCATGCTTTCCCCAGTACTTAACTTCCAATTGGCGTTAAATGAGCTTAAAAGCTCAGTAAAATTACTTTGAAGATCCGAGCAGGTATGCTCGAACCTTAGGCAGATGGCCTTCCCAATAAGAAGATATGTCAAAAACACGGCATTATCTAGGATTTTGCCTTGCGTCAATCGGAAGACGTCCCAGCAAAAGTGTATGATATCCTCTGCCAGTTGAAGGGCGCTATCAGAGCATGTTTCCAAAGTGAGTGTCTCAAGGGACTTATTCAACGCGCTGCAACAGCCGTACAGAAAGCTAGCAACTGGTTGAGTCGAATCCTTTAAATGTGACTGTATAGTCATCGACGTCATCGATCGTTCTATATGAGTCATTTCCGACGACTTTTTGTTCCTGGCAGTAGACTCCATTTGCGAAAGTTGCTGATAAAAATGGACAATTTGTAGTTGGAGCTCCTGCAATTTCGCCGCCTTGATCAGCATCTTTTGAGAATTCTCTGCTGGAAAGAAGGAAAGTAGTCGTGGCTGGTTTATTAGTGGGTGTAAAGGCTAACAAATTATTAGCAACATATATATCAATAGAGTAGGGGTTACAAACCTCTATTTTTTCTTGGCTATCAACATTTTTGCACACTATAACACCCTCTTGACCAATGGATTCTAATTGCCCAAGAAGTGCATTGCGACTAAGGAGAGTATTATAACCTTCAATCATCAATTCGGCAGCCATCGGAGATATCGTTGAGCCTCTGGTCCACAGCTGAACAAATGATTTGATGGAGTAGTGGAGGTAAGTTAAGTCCCGAGGCGATAGATGATCAAGACCAATTCCGATTGATTGAGGGTCATCGTTGAGCGATTCATCAGAGTGCATTAGGTTCTGACATTCCCGGATGCGATATATTGCAGCCTCGTTCAGATATCTTGCTCCACTTAAGCGGGAAGTGTTTATCTCATCCTCCTGTAGGAAGTAGATTTCAACAGATCTGTTTCGCATGGCTCGAGAAAGTTCGCCGTGTCGAGGGTCTACTGTCAAGAACAGTCGGAAATTAGGGTGTGGAGTGATAACCTGTGCTAGGGCGTCTGGCGACTTGCGTTCATTTACAATGAGACAGCCATTCGGTTCCAGTAGGGAGTTAAGCCTATCCAAGACTGTTGCATTGCAAAGATTGGCGTTGTCTAGCACCACCCAATTGCCCTGTTGCATAGCATGTATCAAGACACCTTCTGTCCACTCAAATCCAGCTTCTCTCACACCGTTATCGATACATATCCGTTTGCATTGCTCGTATATATCATGGAATGCATTTTCTGGGTGTTGCGACACTATTTCGGAAAGGTGCTCTAGAAGTGATTGGGGGTTAAAAGAGCTATGCATGACTATTTGATATAGCCGTACCAGCTCGGGACCAAGTGGGATACCCTCAGAGTGTGCATATGCAAGAGCAATCTCACGCCGCAAAATCTTACCAAGTTCGCTTGCAAATGTCATATATTTTCGATGACTATCCTTCTGCTCAAAGCCTCCAATGAGATCCATGGCGTCCGTATCAGAATTAAGAGCAAGTTCTACAAGCTTCGCGCCACTGAGAGCAGCAAGTCTTCGTATACTAGAAGTCTTTCCGCAGCCAGACGGGCCAACGAGGAGACACGGCCAGCTGTTTTCCACGCAGAGCATCATAGATTCAGTGACATGCAAATTGCGAGGAAATTCTTCCGAGTCATTGACCGAAGAATGATACAGCTCTGTGCTCCGTTCCAATTTTGCCAAGCCAACTTGATATGTTTTCGGGCTGAGATTGTGAAAGTAGGATTTGATTTCGGGTATAGAACCAAAGATGTTTGCATATAATTGTGAAATGAACGACCTGTCAGGGGTAGTCCTGAACCTATGTGAGATGACCACGTCAAGGTATTGAGCGGGAGAAATCTCCGCAGGACAGGAAGTAAGCAGCTTGAGCCACCGAGATATATCCCGAAGATTAACCTCCCAAGGTGCTCCAAGGGCTCCCAACCGACGATCAGTGAGTAGCTTTGTATTCAGGGTAGTGGTGAATTCAACGAGTTTGTCGATTCTATCTGCCGGGCATGTAGGGCTTAGCCTGTTGCAAATTATGCGTAGGTCATTGGAGGTAAACGAGTCCGCGTACACAACGGTAAATCGGTTCACGAAGGATGCTGGAAGGCCCTTTCGCCCACCTCCCTGATGGTGCGGATTCTGCGCTGCGAACAAGACAAAATCAGGGTGCCGTCGGAAAGTTTGCCCCAGTTCCGCAATGTACACTTGTTGACGATGGTCCAGGCATGAGTTCAATCCCTCGAGAACGGACTGTGAGGCCAAATTCATTTCGTCCAGTAAGACCCAGCCACCATGCTGCATGGCACGCAGAAACGGAGCATCGCTCCATGCAAAGCTGCCAATATCACCTCCATCTACTGGAACGTCAGACCCAAATAGATCGGTTAAATCGGTTTGTTCAGACAAGTTAATCCGAGTAAGCTGAACTCCAATGACCTGTGCTAATGCGGCTACTAGGGTTGTCTTCCCAACGCCAGGGCTTCCTTCCAGGAGGATTGGTTTGCTAGATTGCAAGCCACGCGCAACTCGAACGGTGTTAGATAAGGTGGTAGGCGCATTGAGGGCAAATTTGGAATCTGGGCTAGACTTAGGACCAAGGGGGAGGGAAAATTGACCGATTTTTAGGCTATTTCCATCAAGTTGCATAGTTAAATTTTGGTTGTAAATAGATAGAGCGTCAACTGAGAATAGCAGCCCCAACTTCTCCAAAGAGGAATGCCTGTCCCTTTCAAGGTCGCCAGAGCTTGATGCCAATAGCGCAGATGGGTTTGCACCGAGGCCATCTATATAGACAAGGCAGGCACCGTGTACGATAGCTGAATCTGCGTCTAGCTGAGTGCAAGAATTGATAAATTCCCCCCAGGCTAATAGGTCACGAACGGATATTGACGACTGGGTAGGACCTCGGAATTTTTCCTTGAACCATTTTGCAAAAGCAACCATCCCTTGAGGGGCCTTTTTCAAGGGCGATTGGACCTTCGCCTCTAGAATCGGCAATATATCGTTGTCTTCTAGCAGCTCAGGAACCCAAATTTCCGTAAGTCGATTCCTCAGTGCCGCGGAGAGCTCTCGCTTTCCATAATCTCCGCCTGGGTTCATAGTGCCAAGAAACTGGAAGCCATCAGCAGCTGTTATAAGGGAGTCTACTGGGCCTTTTTCGGCAAGTAGAACTGTTCTACTCGTCTCTAGAACGCTATTAAGCCGCTCCAAAACCGAATCATCTGCAAGTGAGAGTTCATCAAGGAGAAAATGCTGACCGCATTTCATTGCGGTTACCAAGCTCCCATCAGACCATTCGAAAAGCGAATTTGCTCTCGTTAGGTTGATTCTTATTCTCTGGACAATATCGGGATCACAGGTGGCTAAGGCGGAGGAATCAACTGCATAAAATGCATTTTTGAGGTCATCAACTGACGTAAATGGACCTAGGTGCTCGCCGTGAACCTGGTTTAAGAGCAGATGTATATCTGCCTCGAGCTGTTGCATAATAGAGGATCGGTTCCTTATAGGTCGCTGTGAGCCTATGAGATCCCCAGTTTCTAAGTTGACGTGGGCATTGATAGTAAAGAGTTCCTTGCCGTAGGCCTCTGCGATAGCTTGACATATCTGGGTTTTGCCACACCCAGTTTCCCCAACAAGAAGGACAGGTTCGTTATGCTCGATAGCTTCCGACACGAGTATGAAAAGCCTTCTCATAGCTGGCGTCCAAACAATGTTTCCTGAAACTGCCGCGGACAGCTGATTTAAACGTGCTTCCACGGTGGATTTGCCGTATATTTCCGTTTCATCAAGCTTCACACCCATGACCTTTTCTATCACCCTCTTCACAGCCTCACGCTCCTGGCTATTTCTGACTCTTTCGGCAAGCAACATGAAACCATGGACAGCCAACTGCTCCCGGTCATCCGCGTGTCGCATCGCCCATCTAAATAAATCACGGAGTGTGGCAAAGCTGTTTCGTTGTTCAAATAGACGGTTTGATTGGCGTAGGATAGATAGCTGTCGGTATACGGAAACTATTCTGGTACAGAATGACGGGGGGATTTGGGAACGTTCCTTCAAAATAAATTCCAACTCATCTTCGGGTATATCGTCAAAATGCAGCTCGAGGAATCGATTTCTGAATGCACGGGACAAGACTTTTCTCCCTCCATACAAACCCGCAGGATTCTGGGTAGCAAATAACATGAAGTTCGGGTGTGGGCGAATTACTTCCTGAGTCTCGGGAACAAACAGTTCCCTGTTATCATCAAGTAATCGGTTTAGAGCTTCCAAAACATCTGTAGGAGCAAGGTTGAGCTCGTCTAGCACTATCCAGAACCCCTTTTTTAATGCCTCGACAAGTACACCATCTTGGTATTTAAGAGTACCGTCCTGACTAGTAGCATACGAGCCTAAATATTCCTGAAGATCGGTGTGTTCATGATTGTTGATTCTAACAAATCGGTTCCCGGACAGCTTAGCAAGGTGCTCAACCATACTGGTTTTCCCAGAGGACGTTGGCCCTTGTAGTAAAATAGGGAACCGTCGAGTAGAACTTGCTCGTACTAGATTCATAAGATTCCTTTCAATGAATGGAGTAATGATGTAGTGCGGTTGGTCCTCTGGTGGGAAATCCCCCTTTTGCATCCAATAGTGCTTATATTGGACGTATGTAGCTCCATCATTTACTTCTCGAGGATTTTGTGACAAAATCGACCTGGCATTCCCAACCTTCCCAAATATGTGTTTCTCCAGCAAAGGTATAACAAGCCGCTCAGAATCTTTACTTAAGAGAGTTAAGAAACTCATGGAAAATCCTTCGTATGTAGCGCGGCGCACTCCGTATATGTGCGCCTGGTCGGTCACGTACATCAAAGTCCGCACGAGTGTTCTGATACTAAAATGGGGTTTATGACCAGCTCCATCCGTTAGCTGATTTTCGACCGTCAGCTTTTTCGTTTCTATGTACGCATTGGCAAGGTCTGATGCAACCCGGGAATCACGGTTTAGGAGTGGGCCAAGATAGGTGCGGATTATGCCGAGAAGGTCATCCATATCGCTATCAGGAGATCTGACGTAGAGCTCTGTAAATCTAGATCTCAATCCAGGGGCTAGGTCACGTTTACCTGCGTCAGTAGCAGGGTTCATTGCACCAAAAATGCGAAATTCTGGATGACCGACGACTCGCTCCATCTCGCCAGCTTCTGAAAGTAAAACAGACGGTGCACCATCACGCCCGTGATGCAGTAAACTTGCGATACTCTCTAGAGTGTCAGGCGAGGCAAGGTTAATCTCATCAAGTAACACCCATTCCCCATTTTTTAATGCTTTCACAATCTTTCCTTGTACGAAAGCAAAAGAAAACTTAGTATCTCCCTGTAAAACACGGGCTTCAAATTCCCGAAAATCCGATGCAAATGAGGACCACTTGTTTGACAACGAGCTATACTTTGAACTATCTAGCCTTCGTTTTTTAGCAGGTTGCTCCGTTGTCTCACTTGGGTCATCCTGGACTTTCTTTGAGGAGTTGAACAGATCCGCGGCCATCTTGACAGCCTCATTTAAAACATTGACAAGGCGTGGCCAATTCCCTGCGGAAACACTCTTTGTGACAGAGGATAAAAACTTTCGGTTCTTCTTCACGGAGAATGTGGACTCAAATAAAGAGTTGAACTCATCAACGAGTGGTATCGCTATTGATCGAAGATTAACTGGCTTATATCCACCCAAGAGATCCGAGGCCTCACTTTGCTGGGACAAGTTGACAACAGTTAAACGCTGGTTCAGGAGTGCAGCCAGCTGCTGCACTACTGCTGTCTTACCAATACCAGTCTCTCCCACGAGTAGTATGGGTTCTGAAACTTGCAGTGCAGCAGAGGCTTGCTCCATTAGTCGAAGGGAGCTTTTTGTAGCAGCAAATGATTTGTTCTGCCTATATTTACCCCCTGCCATATTCCGTGAGTTCGTCTTTTGGCAAATCTCCCTTCCAATGGCCAACTCTAAATTTTCATCAGAGTACGTGGGAACGCGCTCTTGTAGACAAAATCTCATTTTCTGTGGTGGAATATGCATTTCCTCTGCAATATTACTCGCAAGCGCCAACCGTAGCTCGTTGTTGGGGATATGGGCTGCGAAGCAATCAATCGCATCCAAGAAGATTTCGTCATCGATTCGAGCGGGTACAGATTCGTTTCCACGCTTAATCCCTAACCTTTGTAGGCGTACTTCAACCCTGTTGCAAAACTTCATCAAATCCCGAAGGCCTGTGGACCTTCCTTGCGCCCCTCTTGATGCTCCCGGACCGACGAGTGTAGATATAACTCGGGAGTAGAGATTTAGAAAGGTACCAGCATAACGGGTAACGTCAAGTAAAGGGAATTCGTTTTTGACTATTTGTGAAATTTCATCTGTTGGTATCGGTGCAACATTGATCGTATTCCACAACCGGCCACCTAGCATCGTGCTTCCTGGTGCAACTTCATCCCCTCTACTGTTTAAAAATGACCTCATTGTAGCAATAATTCGGAAGCCTTCGGCGCAACGAATATTTTCACGTCGGCTTGGAATTACGAGCTCACGGTTCTCGATCAAAGGCAAAATCACCGCAATTACCTCTGCCGGCGCACGATCTAGATCTTCGATTAAAATCCACCTTCCTTCTCTCGCTGCTTGGGTTAGTACCCCCGGCTGCCACTTGAAGCTACCACTTTGGGCTGATGTCGAATAAACCCCCAACAAACTCTTAGAGTCCGTTTGCTCGTTCAAGTGTAGCGTTATCATTGATGAAGCGTGCCCCATTGCATTTGCAGCCTCCATGACCAGTGACGTCTTCCCGGCCCCTGGCTGACCGACAAGTAATAGTGGGGCTTGGGATAGAAGTGCTTCGCCGACCTTGCGAAGATTCCCCTGGACAGTGGCTGTTTGTACCAGCTTGAATGGTTGAGAGTTTGTTCTTTGCTTCACAGTGGGAATAAGGACACCACCGATTTCTGCCGTATAATTCGAGGATCGAAAATGTTTAATCCAGGGCTCGAAGCAGCTGTTATCACGAGTTTTCCGGCCATGGTCAAGTGTTGTTTTGAGGTCTTTATATCTTTGTTCTTCCCAGAAGCTGATTAGCCTGAAATCAACGATCTGACCTTCCCATTTATTGTCAAGGGGGTGCTCGCCGCAATAACGCCGTAGCATATCCTCCAGGATGGCGTCTGCAGCTCGTATATGCAGACAGAAGCAACGAACTGCCATACACCGTATGACTCCATTAGAATGGGAGAAGAGAGCCTGTAGCTGATGTGGGAATATGTACTGTGAAAATGTGCCCACATCGAAACTTAACAGCCGAAAGGCTGACAGGAGTAGCGACAGAAGAGAATCATCCTCGATACGTGAAATATCTGAAGGACACGACTCAGTGAACAACGGCAAATGCACATTCTGAGTCTGAAGAGCCTTCTCAGCAAAAGGGCGTAAATACGGAGAATGCGGTAAAATCCGTGAGAATGCTGATATCACTTGTTCAAGATGGATGTTCAGATCCAAGGAGAGCCATCGAGCAGCTATGTCCACAAACACTGGCTCAAGTAGTGGGAATAATATAGCTGTATAGCTCGGGTTTAGAGCCGCCAGCACCAATCGATCTTGCTGGAAGCTGGTCTGAGCTTCGAGAAATATTTGTGAAAGCTCTTCTGGTAGTTGCTGTAAAAGACCGGGCTCTATTGTAAGCCTCGGTTCCACTGGTAAAGCCTCCATCTCGGGAGATTCTACACAGCGCGTACTTTCCTGTCGAACAGGAGTCTGATGTCTTTTATCGAAACCTCAAAAATTTCCTTATCGAGATAGTTTTCTGCCGAAACTTTATTCTGGCGTCTCACCGCATGCAGTGGATCACGTGATATTCGGCTTTTTGGCGCATGGACCAAGAGCAGGCGGAAAGAACGTAGCGTTAAGAGGGACGATATATATATCAATAATAGCTTCAGCTTTCTTCTCCTCCTCCACAGACTCTATATCTCATGACAGGGAAAGGAATGCTATCTACCGCTCTATGACCGTATTTGCGAACACACAGTGGCCAACCTAGGTCCCGCTGCACGAGATGGAATGGAGGTGCCTGGCGAACTGTCAATAGACATGGCGGATACTATGAGCGCCAATCGTGCCGACGAGGAGATATCGCAATCATTCAATCCAATCGAAGAGCCTTCGGAACAACTGTAAGTTGGCATGCTACCTCTGTCACTATGGAACATATCCTAACTCTCTTGTGCAGAATTACATTTAAACGCAGGCAGAAACCCCCATCGCGATTCGGCCTTCATAGCATTTTTGGCAGTACACACGATACATCTTTCCCACGCCATGGCCGGCACAGAAGTATCGACGATGATAACACCGGATCAAGGGAAACTCCCACCTCCCCGAACATTACCAGAACAGAGCATCATGCATCTGGAGCGTCTCAAAAACCCGGGGCGCCGTTGGATTGGTATATCGAAGGCCCCGGCAGGAGGGTTGGATATGACAACTTGACGGCGATTGACTGGATCTTTGAATACACAAAGGAGAGGCAGCGGATACGGCACCTTAACTCCAACAATCCTGGCTTGCTCGGCACATTCCGACATCTATTAGATGCTAGCAAAGTTTGGTTGGTGCTAGTCATGACTGGCCTAGCTGTCGGCCTCTTAGCTGGATGTATCGATATTGCAAGTCGTTGGCTTGCTGATATCAAAGTAGGATACTGCCGGTCGGGTGCGGAAGGGGGGAAGTTTTACCTCAATAGAAGCTTCTGTTGCTGGGGGTATGAAGGTACATTATCACTGACTTATTTGAGGCAATTACCTGGTTAGATGCTTACATTTATTAGATCCGGCGGATTGTCTGCATTGGATTCGATGGCAAAACGCATTCCATATCCACTCCAAAGTTGGTGGCTTTATTGCAGAGTACACGGTTTTTATCCTGTATTCGATTATGTTCGCAACCAGTGCGGCCATTCTAGTCACCTCTTATGCGACTCATGCGAAGCATAGCGGTATTCCTGAAATCAAAACAGTTCTAGGGGGTTTCGTTATTAAACGGTTCATGGGACTGTGGACGCTAATGATAAAATCCGTCGGCTTGGTGAGTACTCAACACCCTAATAAGTTGATTACCAGGCTCACCTATTTTCAGTGCCTTTCTGTGGCATCAGGCATGTGGTTAGGGAAAGAGGGCCCCCTGGTTCATGTTGCATGCTGCTGTGCAAACTTAATCATGAGACCATTTAGGAGTCTCAATCATAATGAAGGTGAGAATGAATCGGAGCCTTTCACCCCATTTATATTTTCAATACTAACAATATGTTGCAGCGAGGAAAAGAGAGGTATTATCTGCGGCAGCAGCAGCGGGGATATCCGTAGCCTTTGGCTCACCCATCGGTGGAGTGTTGTTTAGTCTAGAGGCAAGTTACTTCCCCCCTTATCTGATCCAACCATCTTGCTAACTACGAGTAGCAACTTTCCTATTATTTCCCAGATAAAACCATGTGGCAAAGCTTCGTTTGTGCCATGGCTGCAGCAATTTCACTCCGTGCTGTCAATCCATTCCGAACCGGGAACATTGTTCTCTATCAAGTCACTTACTCCCGAGGGTGGCATCGAATCGAGATCGTGCCATTCATGTTACTTGGGATCCTTGGGGGTCTATACGGCGGATTGTTCATTAAATTGAACATGAAGGTCTCTAGATGGCGAAAGGCCAGAAATTTCTCTTTCCCTGTCATCGAGGTCATCGCCGTAGCTCTTTTAACCGGCCTGATCAACTTCCCAAACTCCTTTATGAAAGCCCAATTATCTGAGCTTTTGCACTCCCTTTTCGCAGAATGTGCCCAGTCTCCAGGCGACGAGTTTGGCCTTTGCAAAAGTAGCGCAGATGCCGTCGGGGTTATCGGGGCGCTGCTCTTTGCGGCAATCCTGGGTTTCTTCCTTGCCTCTATCACATTCGGGTTAGATATTCCTGCTGGTGTGATTCTCCCATCATTAGCCATCGGTGCGCTATACGGGCGGGCTCTTGGCATCGCTGTCGACATATGGCAAAAGGCACACCCAAACTCTTTGTTATTTGGAGATTGTGAACCCGGAGTGCCTTGCGTCACGCCGGGGACATATGCGATTATCGGCGCTGCAGCCGCCCTTGGAGGAGCGACCAGGATGACTGTGTCAATTGTTGTCATCATGTTTGAGCTAACTGGGGCTTTGACACACGTTATTCCAATTATGATTGCTGTTATGCTCTCAAAATGGTGTGGCGATATATTTGGGAAACGCGGCATCTACGAGTCTTGGATACAGCTGAATGAGTACCCTTTCCTCGACCAGAAAGACGATACCCCGCCTCCAGATGTGCCGGTTAGCCAGGTAATGACTGGCATCAATGACCTGACAGTAATTACCGCTGTCGGGCATACTATCGAATCCCTTAAAAATCTACTTTCGAATACACCATACCGCGGGTTCCCCGTGGTTTCTGACATGGCCAACCCTACATTACTCGGCTATGTCTCCCGCAATGAATTATCATATGCCTTGAAGGTGGCATCGTCTCGTCATTCGGGGAACTTATCACCTGAAACCCAAACATTCTTCTCACACCAACCTTTCGCCGACCCAGTCGAAACTCTTGACCTCCGCCCATGGATGGACCAGACACCAATCACACTAAATCTACACGCCAATTTCCAGATTGTGTTAAACATGTTTCAAAGGCTTGGCCTCCGATATGTGCTCATAGTTAATAGAGGGAGGTTAGAGGGTTTTCTTACGAAGAAGGATATCTGGTATATTCTCAACGAGGCGAAACCCGAAAATGGCTCCGGACTTGGTGGGGGAATATTACGAGCTGGTGGCTTGGGGGAAGAAGGGTCTTTATTAGCCCGTAATAATCCGATGCTTGTCAGCCCTGTCGACGATGGAAATATGTTATGAAGAAGACAAGTCATGTTTATATAGCCATGTATTTGATAATAATACAGTCAATATCCTTTCTAGCATTGAGTCGTACATATGTCCAGACTTTTCCTTTGTATGCCTATTATGCATCCGCTTTCCAAACCCTCTCTATCGTGTGTGTGTGACAAAGGAAAACTATGATATATTTTTTTGTACAGTTTATCGTGAACCAAAGAAAATCGTGTTGACAAATTGTTTTGAGGGTAGACCAGCCCATGCACAGAATAGGTAAATGTACCATTAGAATCGCGTTCCGTTAACGCCTTGGACACCTTTGCCAAGCTGGCTGGCAACGACGGTCGCTTCTCTGACGGAGCGTGCGATCGTTCCTCGGACTCGTCCTTCTTCAAGAACGAGGAGACCACCGATAGTGCATCCACCAGGGGTGCTAGTCTTCTCGCGAATCAAAGCTGGGTGCTCGCCATTCAGAACCATTCCAGCGGTTCCGCGCATGACCTGAGCAGCCATCAACTGCGACTCGGCTCTTGGCAGGCCCATAGCGACGGCTCCGTCAGCCAGGGCTTCCAAAACAAGGGCAACGAAAGCAGTGCCGGATCCAGCCAGGGCAGTGCTTGCGTCCATGATGTGTGGTGGCAGGGTGATGACACGACCGACACGAGAGAAGATCCAGGCCACCATGGTAGACTGGAGTTGGGAGAGCGGGGGGTTGGTGCTAGCAATGACAGTCATCGATTCTCTGACAATTGCAGCTGTGTTTGGCATAGCACGTACAACACGGCATCTATCCGCCATGTCGACATCGGAGTCCTTGTAGAGTACATCTTCGATCTGCCCGGCAGGCACACCAGCAAGGATGCTGATCAAGAGCTTACCCTTGAGCGCCTCCCTCATTCCGGGAACGTTGAGAACCTCATCGAGCATGTATGGCTTGCATCCGAGGATGATGACCTCGCCCTCGGTGACACCCTTGATGTTCTCGTTTTGTAGAATGGTCAAGGGAAGGTTGTACGGGCTGAGAATGTGCTGGATACGCTTGACGGACTCGGCTCTTCGTACACAAGCGATGAATCGAGATGGGATCTGGTGTACGGGCAGTCCCTCGGAGGGTGTGGCGGAACCCGACTGTGGAGGGTAGGCAGACGAACTTCTGGGCTCAGAGAGAGATGCCATCACACCCGATAGAATCGAGGTGCCGAGTGTTCCTGTGGTGCCAAGTTAGCCGCGCTGCCCTTTTGTTTTTCTTCGGAACCTGCATTAACTAGCCCCCCGGCCGCGGGAAGCGAAGAACCTACCACAACCAAGAAACGTCACCGTAGTTCCGGCATGGCCGAGCGAGAGGGTTCCATCCATGAGAAGAGACATGATTGCAGAAGTGGTATCGTGAAAATAGGTGAAAAGGAGTGCTATCGACTGGAAACGAGGTCGAAAATGGTGTGAGACTGGAGGGAAGAGGCTGTGGGGGGGTTCTTGTAGTCCGGGAACTAAGGCTGATTTTATATGATGATTAAGGGAGCACCAAAAGGGAAACCGGGAAAACGTCGGCCCGATGGCGGCAAGGGGCCCATGCACCCCACCCGGTTTTACCCGTTTTGGCATGTGGCTTAGGTAAGGGATGTTATTATGTCAGCGTGCTTTTCTCGCCTTTTGGAGTTTCACCACACGAGGATGAACACCACAAGCAGCATCAAGGATGCGCACTTGAGACGTGATAGCCAGCTATGATATGATTCTGAGGTGCTGCGACTCGAATCATGACGATGGCTGACCCGTTTGAGGTCCGCATGCGATTTACAACGCAGCTGCAGCATCTAAGCGCATCCTTTACCTCGTCGCAGAAGGCAGCCAACTATGTCTTGAAACACAGGGACATGGGGGAGGACCTCCACTCCTGCATCTTAGAGCAATTGGAAAGGGTGAGCATGCCAGCATCGGAGATGGCGCAGACGGGGCCTGAGCGAGCTCATTGAAAACTGACAAATTGCGCAGAGTAACATGAATACTAGGGCGAACATCATCTACTTCATAGAGCATCTAGCCGACATGGCCACGAAGGAGAACCATCTCGAGTTCGTCCGCATGATTCAGCGAGATATCCTGCGAATCGTCGATGCTGTTGCCCCGGCTGATGGCTCCGGAGCTGCAAACGTGAAACATGTACGGCGTGTTTTGAACGGGCTCCAATCGAAGGAGATACTTTCCAACGAAACGGTGTCTGAAATCGACGCCTGTCTCAAGGAACGAGAAAGCTACCCGGCCCATCTCCTTGACCTGGAGCCGCTCGAAGATCCTGGCGCCACCGATAGCACCACAAAAGGTGGATCAGACGCTTCAAAGTCGATGGTGACTGTCGACAAGAAACAGATCGAACAGCGGGTGGAGGAAGACAGGGAACGAAATAAACGACTGCGAGAGAACATGTGGGCTGTGCCGCCGCATGATATGAAGGAGTTTGAGAAAATGTGGGACGAGGTGAGCGATGTGGGAGAAGATGACTATCTGCAGGCCGCAGAGGAAGCTGAAGAGAGAAGAAGGACAGCCGAAGCTTCCGGCCTTTACAACTGACGGTGTATGTCTACTATTTATCTTGGGCGGAAAATGATACAAGGCGTTCTTTGGACGGTGGTTTATGGCATTTTAGGGGATTTTTGAGCATGATATAGCCCCATTACGAAATTACATGCAGCACATGAACAATTTCATAGACAGTTTTCTTTGGTTATTTTACGATATCTATATCATCGTTCCAGCAAACTGGAGTATGGTTGCAAAATTGCCCTTATCAAGCTTATCAAAGCTGTTCGAACTCGGATAAATATAAACCCGATTAACCTGCCTGCAAAAAATTGTTATTGGCGTATTTGGGAGGATACCTGCTTGCAGCACTATTTTTAATTTTCACGACACTTGAATTCTTTCCTTCCATATGTTGTCTCAAATAGTTACGGCTGCTCGAGGTTTGTTCAAAAGACCAGACGGCGCTGAAGACACGGCGTCCGAGCAAGAGCAATCCTCTGACATGGGCATCGCAAGCCATAATTCAGCCTTTTCACAGGGCATGGCCGCTTCGCAAGATTCCCCGGTTTCGAATGGAAAGCGCAAAGAGACACCCTCATCCGCTACAGATAATACCGATAAAAGGCCGCAAAAGAGGCGGAGGGGCCGTCCGAGCTTGAGTGCCTCTCCCTCCCCGGTACCTTCAGCTGCGGGAGAGAGCGCCAAACCCAAGCGATACCAAGTGCTTGAGTCCGTTACGATAGTCAGCCAGGCAGATACAGATTCTACCTTGACAACTCCCGTGGATGGCCCGGTGTCCACTCGGAAACCGATACCGATGCCTAAAGCAAGTTATATCCGTTTTGGAAGCGAGGAACCTACCGCCACCAATGGCGACAGTCAGGAAATTAACCAGGAGAACAAGGATACTACGGCAGATGCTGCTGAAAGCAAAGACGCAAATTTGGAAAACGGAGTAGATGATGACGATAGTAGTGATGATGATGCCCCAGAAGCTTTCAGCAACGCCGCCCAGTTATCACATATACGCGATAAAGAACGCAAAAAAGAAGAAACCAAGCAGATGTGCGTATATCGCTTTAATTTAATATTCAACCCACACGTACTAATTAAATTTTATATATTAGACACGAGCAATTGAGACGAGAAAAGCGCAGAGAGCACGAGAAACGTTTACAGCTGCAAGCCGCCTCTAAAGCTGCCATCCAAAAGGCTGCTGACATCCGTCAACAGTCAAAAGCTAGAAAGGCCAAAGCAAAACCTGCTAAACAAGACGAGTTACAATCCGAAAGTTCAATGACACTTAGCGCTGAACCCAGAGATCTGAAATTGGGCCTCTCAGGGCCTTTACCAATATTACTCCCGGATGATATCTTGAACGCAGAACCATCTACTCGCCCGATAATTACCGCCTTTGAAATGGAAAGGTCGAAAACAGCCAACCCCAGACATATTAGGCTTACAGAAACGGCCGATAAGCCTCCCAAAGATTTAAAAGTAGGGTCAACGGCTATCAGAGTACTGGGTGATTCTGGGAGCGGCTTCAACTCTGCTCTACCACCGAAGTCGTCCAATCTTAGTAAACGCGTCAGAGAAAATTGGGTTGGTGGGAAACGAAAAAGAGGAGCAACTGGTGCTCTACGACGTACTACAGGAGGGCCCAGCAGCTTTGTGCGAAAGTAGTTTATTTAAATGAAGCTGCGTTACTGAAATGATTATACCACTTGCGGCGTTATCAGTCTACATAATGAGGTATTCAGTTTATACTATTGTGTTTTCCCCACATGACTATAGCCCATACGAATTTCGTTTATTAGGGCATAAATCTTTGCATATAATATAGTGGCCATCAACAAGAACCTAAACACTTGACAGTAAGTTATGTTATTAAGCCTGTTTGTGCTGTGCAAATCAGTAAGCGAAGTGGTTTGTTCCGTATTAATACCCTAATAAAATTAACTGTTTCCCATAATCTAATAAGATATTCATACATTCTCGATAATATAGCGTAGATCGTAAGGCAGTGAGCCTGAATATTTGATATCAATGTGTCACCCAAAATGGATGAGATTACTGCGTTTTCCAGGCTCTGGTGGAGAAACTTTAAATCTATTTTAGGTTGTTTGATCTACAACCTTAATATTCATGACATCTACTTCCACCATGGAAGTATCAACGTATTGTATACTAAAGAGAATGCCTCGACTTATACGGAACTTCAGACCATTCGACATATTATTCTGTTGTCACATCTTCCTATTTTATCCGAAAATACATATCAACATATGTAAATCTATTCTCCTGTGGTGTGGGCATTGGTCATGAGTGCATTAAAACATGCTCGACGCAGCCCAGAAAATTCAATGGTTTACTCAAGTTCAGTTATATAAGTAGATAGAAGTCGTGCCTAAAATACAGTTTGTTTAATAGTAAATATCAGCGCACGCAGTATTAAACTACAATTATTTCATTGTTTTACCTGAGGAGACAAATCTATAGAGTATTACCTATCCTGACTGATCTCGATTTTCTACCACATAGCACAAATTATTTGCTACTAAACACAAAGGGGCTGCTATGTCTTTGAAAATACTCTAGGGGTAGGTCAAATAGTGAGTGTTATGTGAACTTTCCGGAATGCAATTATAGAAGAGAATCTTTCTAGTATTCAATCCAATATCCCGTACGCCGATGTCAAAGACTGCAAATTGTGTTATAATTGCATTTCACTATTCAGCCCAAGAGACGAGAACCTATAACTCATCAGTTCGTCATACTAAAACCTCTCTAGCACAACATACCAGATTGTGAGTTAGGTAATAATGGAGGCCGCATCTTTGCAATAATTTCAGATATAACCCATACACACTTAGTTGTGTTGGTATAACCTTGTAGATTGATGCTTCAAACTCTGCAAATAGTTCTCTGGAATAAGCAATATGAAGTGACTTAGGCGAGATCCGCGCTTGCCGCTCTGTATGCATCATCGGCGTATACACAGCCATACTTACTATTTCGATAAGACATGATATAAAAGATCATTCTCAATCAAAAGGATGAACGTCACTCCTAGTTGACGGTATAAACAAGCAAGTATGTGCCTAACCGTCCTCTGTGGCCATCATGTTCCAATATCTAGATGCTCGTATTTTTCGCGGGAGCAGATCTCGCCACGTGCCCAGAGTCTTGGCACATGGCATATGTTACATAAGCATACATATCTCACATGACCTGAAGCTTTAAAGGGAAAGAGAGCTGTTATTACAGCATCGGTTCGTCTATCAAGGATAAAGACACCACGAAGCGACCCATCTTGCGCTGCACAGGGGCTGGACAGCGGTGACCATGCCAATTCCAACTTTGGTGCCTTCGCCTTGAACAACATATTCCCGTCCCACAATGAATCCAAATCCTTCAGAGTCGTCTCCCCTCCTCCGCCATGGAAAGCCTACCTCCCAAACCAATTCCCAAGCTGCGACTGCCCAGCGATCCAAATCCGTAACGTTCAGCCCAACGACCAGGGGCGAGTCGGCGTACGAAGCGCAAGATGCTGTCAATCAGCTTAAACCGCTGCATCCTAGTGCACCTCCAATCGTAAGGGGCGCTGCCGGGCAACCTGTGCTGGCTGCGCTTAACAGCAAGCTCCGTCGTCGACACAATCAAGAACCGTCACTAGGAATTGCAGGGAAACCACATGCGTTGCCGAAGATTGGTCCCCAAAGAACGACGAAAACTACACAGAAGCTCAAGCTTCTGCCAAACCCTGTCACAGGCGAAGACGATATATGGATCGACGATGAGATCCCGAGGGATGTCTACTCTCAGATAACAAGGATCAAGGAGCCGACAGCAAGAAGAGATGCGGCGAGACTGGGTAAAGGAGACAGGGAGCGCCTTCCTCGAGTCACGGCATACTGCACTGCCAACTCATACAAGTTGGAGAGTGTGATCAGGTTCATGAAGTCGAGAGCGGCGACAAGAGGCACGAACCCCAAACTTTTCGACGAGTGTGTCTATTCGCCTTATCGTTATGATGACGAAGATAAGATGAAAGCTCCACGCCGATGGAGTGACGGAATCGCCCAGTCCTCCCTAATACCAGACACTAACCCACGCTCCCAACTTGACCGCGGATTCTCAGACAGCGAGTTAGAAGTCGAAACTCATAAGAATCAGGAAAGAGAGAATCTTCTTGATATGCATGTGAACAGCGACGACCACCTTCAGTCTTTCTCTCCCCCGACATCGCCCCGTGCCCTAATAGCAGCACCTCTACCTGACGAGCCTCTCATTTTAGACACAGCAATTGATACACCTGAAGTGTTCTTATTTGATTACGGCACCGTAGTAATATGGGGTATGACCGTCGAACAAGAAACTCGATTCCTAAATGAAGTATCTAGGTTTGCAAATTCTGTACTGAGTGCAGAGGATATGCAAGTGGAGAACTTCAACTTCTATTACACCCGTGACTATCAGGCTCGAATATACAACGATTTCATCTCGTTACGCGACCCGCGAAGTTACATGACAAAACTAGCCATCTCGCATGCGCTGTCACAGTCCGTCAAAACGTCCCTTTTCGAGGATTTAGTCAGTGAAACAATCACGGCTACATCACCGTTACCATCTCAGATTGCTCAGACAGGTGGCGTGAACCTTACTCGAAGACAGATAAATATGCAGATCGGTGAGCTCTTTATACTTCGCATAAATATTCATCTCCAGGGGTCTGTGCTTGATAGCCCTGAACTTATGTGGACGGAACCTCGACTTGATCCGATTTATCAGGCTGTTCGAAGTTACCTGGAAATGAACCAGCGCGTGGGATTGCTCACCGAGCGTCTAGACGTTATTGCCGATCTCCTTGCTGTTCTCAAAGACCAGTCAAGTCATAGACATGGGGAGTACCTTGAATGGATTGGTAAGTTATCCCTTTCCGACTATCTTCTTCTCCCGAAATTTCAACTCTAACTCATGACACAGTGATTATTTTGATTGGAGCGGAGATCGTCATCGCAGGGATAAATATCATTGTCGATTTATATGCAGGTATCGATTAGTTGTCAGACCTTCATATGGAAGTTTATCTCAACGGCGAGGTAGGTGGTTCATATGTTAAATCAAGTGAAGTAACCACATGTCATATTATAGAGCTACGAGTCTTCGTCGCAAGACTCCCGGATGATTTGGCGCTTTTTTTTAGTCAAGCAAGATTGTTTATTCTTTTTTTTTCTACTCTTTACTACGTACTCTTACTTCTTTTTAATTTTGCGCGGCTAAGTCTTTTTGTTGTCTTTGCTTCCCCTGCACCTTCTGGTCTCTGATCACTGCCATTGTTACACAGACACATGTTACAAATTGTAAATAAGTGGTGTACGTGCATGTGCATATACGAGAACAAGCGGGAGGCGTCGATTGCTATTTAGCCACTATCGGTGATTTAACCTGCTTAGTTTGTACTGCTTCAGAGAGTTACCTATGTTTTTGGACCGTCGAGCTATCCGAAGCATGTCTCGTTTGCTATAACACCATTTCAAGGAATCTGCCGGGTGTCCTACTAAGCATTACTAATCTTAAAAAGAACGGTACCAATATGACCTTGGATGGAACTAAAACTCTGTATTATTCTTGAATCTAACGCGTGCGTCATATTATCAATTAATGCGGTTTGCTATCGGCCTCTATATTCGTGTCTTGTGTGCCCGGCATTCCTCGGACAGCTCATTATGTACAATAACAAAACATGGAAAATCATTTGTAGTAAGTGTGGAGAATGGATGGGTTTCCAGAATCTTTGGACCAGATCTCAAATCGGCCGAATTGTGAGCCAAGGTAGATCGAAAACTCGCCACTAGCAGAAGCCGCCTTGCACGCCTGAGTAACATCGAGAGCCTCCATATTATTGTATGCCGGGACTTGGACGGTGTTGAAAACGTCCCCAGAATCAGGAGCGGTTTCCCCTGAGACGGTATCTTCGTTCCAGTCCGAGGACAAAGCTCGAGAGACAGTCACGTTGATTGGTGCTTGGAGTGGTGTGGTGAAAGCTGGGAACTGGACGGTACATTTCCTGACCTTTTTGGCCGGAACAGGGAGCTGGTAGCCAACAATAGAACGGATATAGGCCAGGCCACCGGTGTTTGCAAGGATGGTGTTGTTGTGGCCGAGAGTGCACTTGTAGCAGTTCCTCTCTGGGCAATCAGGGCAGCTCACTGTTGAACGCAGGATGGTCGAGTCCTTGAGTGCTGGGCGACTGAGCTCATTGAGTTTTGGAGCTGCCGTTGCAACGTTAGCAAGCATGGCGAGAGTAGATATTAAGAGGCAGCTGGAGAAATGCATGGTGAGAAGCTTGTTTTGTTTTGTTTTGAGATGGAGAGCTGGTATAGATAGCTGATAGAAGTATTCTCTGTGAAGTAATTGAGAGGATTGTTGACTGTGATGAGAAAGGAGGAGTCGAGAGGCGAGTCTCTGCCCATTTTATACTCTCGTTCTCGGTAGTTATACTTTGGAAGACATATGCGAACATAATAACGTTTTGTTGAATGTTCTAATTCGGGTGCATCCCAAGCGCCAAAACTTTAAGAAAGTAAGACATGCTCGAGATTCTAGCATGGTCGCCGCCACGTCACTGGAGGAAGCTGAGCTGGTGGAAATGAAGCGAGATCCTCTGGTCCTCCACGCTCGAATCGTCACGATGCTTAGTCCCTAAAATACGAGAATATATCGACTAATGACGGATGGCAAAAGCTTCTTATTGGCCTCTAGAGCTTCATCCGAGACAACCGCCATGGACCCTTGAGAATTGTCTCTCCTGTTCTTTTTTTGGTGACTTCTATCCCCAATGGCGTACGGAGTAAGTACGGAGTAAATACGGGTGTCACCGAATCCATTGAAACAGGCAGTGGCCTTCTTAGTGACCTCGGGACCTTAGGTACCGAGTCACAGTTAGTTATTCAGCGAGAACCAAGTATATTCCTAATGAGGTCATCGACTTTTTAGTAGAATTTTATTCGTTTTGCAAGTCATTCAATTTTCCTTCTCAACCAACTACCTAGGTATCTAACCTATTTACTACAAACAAGACGATGTCTACTACTACCTCTCATTCACCCTCGAAGACTACCAGCGTCAAGGTTATGGAATCCTCGCAGCCAATTGAGTCTATGGATACCAACGCATCCCCAAAACCTCATCCAAAAAGGGACGTAAATTTCTTGAGAAACTCGATTATTACTCTATAAAAGCTCATCTCAAAGATATGTGCAAGGAGGAGCACGATGCACTTGCTGAAGAGATTGGCTATAAGGGCCAGCTCTAGATGAGGACTCTATTAAAGAAAAGAAGTGACGGGCTTATGATGTGCTCTCCGCGTTACTTACTCTATGATGTCCACTTTTCCTCCATAATGCTATTAACGGTGTCAGCGAGCCGTCGGATGGCTGTTTGCGGATAACCGAGCATCCATACTCCCTTGCCACATCTGCTTCCTCACGGTTCCAGGGTATTCGCCATCTGCATGCCTTGGGTTGAGGCTGGCATCGAGCATCCTTGTCCTTATGTGCATCTTGTAAGATGTTGGGATGCTGGAACTTCGCCGCCAGGACTGACTTTCTTAGATGCCGGAACATTTTTCTTCCGCTGCTTCAACCTCAGCTCCATCGTCACTACTATATTGCTTTCGACATAGAAGCCATCTGTTGTCCATATTCCCTATAAAGCAGACTTAAAGGGTATAAACTGGTATCCATGATACAATACGCCGGGCCTTGATGGACTGTGGATGGATGAGCCACATTATAGTGAATGACACAGGCAGTTCCCGTTTGTTGTATCTATAAACCACTACAACGTCCTTTGGTGGTTTTCTTTTCTCCACAAGGTGACGCCAGAGGTTGCCATCTACTAGATGAAATATAATGTAGCTCAATCTTTCGAATATCCGGGCGGTTGGTGCAAATAGTAGGATGATAACGCCAGCATACAACTTCTAAAATGGGGGTAGAAATCCTCGAAAAGTGCGGCTACTACACACCTAAAATATATCCTGGGCAGATATGACTTTGCCTCTGAGATAGAAGCCCCGGTCTTTCAAAATGACACCGAAAATCACCGGGATAGCGCTTCTATCAATATATCAACGGATAATGCCCCGACAGTTCGTACCGAGAGAAACGGAGGCTTCTCCAACGATCACCATACATCACGTCATGGCTTAATACCCTCCAGCGTGTTATATGGCATAGAAGATGGAAGCCTTGAATGTGAAGGTTTCTATAACAATTCCTCGGATGAGCCTGAGGCGATCTTGCAATGCAGTACTCTGTCACCCTAAAGGGCCCCTTAGCTGGAAGACTGATACTTTAATGAATAATCCTCTGGGGTGATCAAAAAGATAAGGCTGCAGCAGTTGACTACAATTACGCGGCTAAAGCAAATGAAGGTGGTGAGACCAGTTCTGATGCGAACTTTAAGAACTGCATTAGTATCCTCTCCACTAAGGGAAAGCTAGTGCGCAGCCCACCTTTTGAAATTGCGAAGACACCTACCCCCCGGCTTGTAACTGCTATTGACCACGGTGGTTAAGAGGCCTCAGCACAAATTACCAGCCTCCAAATCCAGATCCGGAGGATGAATCTGAGCTTTTCAGCGGACTAATGTTAGAACCAAGAGCCTTTAAAAGCCCACGAGCAGACCATCAGAGGATATTTGGGAGTAGTCCAGTGGTTAGGTACTTATCGAAAGTATCTCCCCAGACCTGCCTTAGTCGTTTTAACGCCCCCTGGCAGTGCATATTTTGTTATCCGAAGTCTAAAAGAATCTGACCAGGTTGAATATGGAACTAGACGGTCAAGTTGGTTGTACCTCGAACACTACTTCAGATAAGATCAATCGCCTAAATCGTGAGGTAATATAGCTATCCAGAAACTGGTTATTGGAAATGGAAGTCCTCTCACTGGTTGCTGTCAAACGACGGCGGGGAGTTGCTAAACTTGGAATGATTCTGTCTTGGAAAACTCTCTCATCAACCGACTTTTTGTCCTAATGGTTGATCACTGTGTTGCCTTATACTGCCCAAGCATATCAGTTTGAGCCCCATCAACTTTATCTTCTTTCTTTTGCTATAGGCCCATTCAGATCATAAAGAGAGATATAACAGTGATACAGCCTGCTTATTATTTTTCAGAAATAGTATCGTATATATATAAGCCTCAATCCACCCGCTTGAACATCGAAGAAAGAAGCCAATGTAACGTAGGTATCACATTGTAATGGAAGTGGTACTTCCCATAAACGAAGTAAACAAAAGAAAAGGTATCCCAGAACATAGTATGTACAAATCCAAGCTCGTTACGCCATATAGTCTCCTAACATCACCCAAAGCAAAAGGAAAATAAGCAATTATTGCCAATACACAGACATACTCTAAACAGTATCATGTGCATTGTGGCGGTTTGATGGGTTTAGTTCAAGATAACTGTTGCCCTTTGACATGGTAGATACCGAGACCTTATGGCTGTGGTTGGAGTCGGGCCACGAGTATTGTTTGGAGGACCTGTCGGAGCTGCCGCCCTTTTCGAGTCGTCGACTGTTCGAGGTAGAGAATAATCCTTTAACCGAGGAAGAGAAGGCCTTGGGCCAGTGGCGATCAAGAAAGGCGGGAAGGAGCAATAAACATCCACAGAAGATTCCGATATTTGCTTCGATGACGCTATATAGATTGTTAGATATTTTGACGAATTTTTTACATAAATTAGGAATCTAGGAGATATCACTTACGCCCAGACAGCCAATCGAGAGATATTCCACGTAGCGTCGGGGCTACTCTTTAGGACAGGAGTCTCCGCAAGTCGAACTATACTGGCAGCAACGGCGCTAAGTAGGGTAACCGTTAGTATGAAAAGAGCATCAGTGGTAAGTTGAACCATGGACTTACAAAATGCCTAGGCCGAAAACAGCAAGAAGCTTGATCTTGCGGCGAAGTTTCATATTCAAGTTCCATACGGGGTAAATTGGCAGGATAAGAACGTAGAGGTCCGTTGCTGAGCTAAGAGCACCGGATAGGTATGGAAGGATGACTGGATTGATGCAGCGGCCAGGAATAGCCAGGTTCCATGCACGTGCAATAGGAGAGCAAGAGAAGACGGTCGCAAATAAAATTGCGACATGGGAAGTGCTAACGAAGACGATACCGAAACTGATGAGTATTTTTGACAAGGTCTGCGGCGAGAAGACACGGCGGTAAAAGAAGAGGAAAGTGAGTTTGATCGTTGCGGTAAGAATCAAGTAAACGTATTGCGCAAAAGTGAAATACTATATAATGTGTTAGTTGTCAGCGTCCTCGTTATCCGGCGAAGAGCTTATGTTTCGTACCTTCAGAGCGTCTGAAAGCCAGAGCGGTGGAGTGTCCCATAAATGGCGCCCGATACCCAGAGTATACGCTTTAGAAATGAAGTTAGTGAGACCGTCTCTGAAGAGCTATAAGCTGCCAGACTTACATTTTATCATCAACGCCGAAAAGGCGACGGTCAGAACCTATATCTATGTCTTAGTCCGCGGTCCACGAAAGATGATAGGGGTACGTCTGCCTACAAATGAAACGAGGCAGAGATCTATAACACGATCGCATTAGTTTAGTTCAATTACTGGACTGATCGTATGGAGTTCGCTTACAGTCATCTACTCCCATCTTAGTGCGAGTGATGATGGTACGGGTGTATATCCGCATCGCAACTGCAGTTGTAGCCAACGTAAGGCATACTGTATGAAGGGCGATATTGCCATTCCATTGGCTTGGGGGGTCGACGATATTAGGAGTAACTCCGGGGGGAGGAGGAATAGCCCCTAGCCACTGAGTAGCCATAACTTCGTTCGTCGATAACCTGAAGCCAAGTCTGATATAGACTGAAGGTGGCAGGAAGGACGGAGCTGAGTCTTGTAGGATGAAGAAACGTACGGATCACCTTGACATGAAGAAGACAGGGAGACCAGAGGAAGAGAGAGAAAACAGAGACCAGACTTGCAGAGGCAGGATATTATATTACGTTAACACCCATCGTCACCTTTGCTCAGCTGCAGGTCATGCAAAGAAGTTACCGGATAAATGAGGAGATCAGGAGCACGATGTGCAGCGATTCCCTGATTCCCTGCATGGTTCCCCAAGCTGTCGACCCGTGCATGATTGGCAACACAGAGCAAGATAGGAGGGTTTCTCTGGTTCGTCGGACCGAGAGGAAGCCTATACAACAGGATCATCGAATGTAGACTTTCATGCTAAAAACAGACTCACGGATGGGGGATATTTAGGTATGGCTAGGGCCACCCCCCTGGCCTGGTCTGTGGCTCCTCGATCCTTCACCGTTCAATCCCCTCAATCGGATTGCCTGTAGCCCACACGTAAGTTACTGTACCTCCATACGTTGGACAGGTGGAGCAGGCGGCCTCTGGGGGCGCAATGTAGTTCGTATTTCAACGCCGGTGATTTGCTTGGGCTATGCTTGCCATCAGCCTTGAGCCCCGGTCCAAAAGTTATTTGCATGAGCAACCCAGATCAGAATATCCAGCCAGAGACAGGTATGGAGAGCGTATGAAGAGCATCAGCCTCGTGGCACCACGCAAGGCCAGGATGGGGCCCCGGGAGTTGAAGCTGGTATATCACCTCCCTCTCTGCGCCTAGTCCTGTGGTGCTGGTGCCCGGGAGCCAGCCTCGGGCAGCTTAAGACGGGCGGCTAGGGGGCTAGCTTGCGGCAGAGGCTGGAGATCTGCTGTTAGGCCCACGGCTGTTTTCATCTCGTTCGTTGTACGGAGTAGATGTGTGTCTTTTGTAGTCTCACGAAGCAAGTAGTGTAACCGTTGTGATATGGCCAGCATCGCAACAAAGAGCTGGTTCCAAACGTCCAGCGTCCGTCGATCATCCTTGTACTCCGTAGAGCGCATAATATACGGACTGCCGGAGCCCAAAAGTCCCGTTCAGCGTCGTGGGATTGGGCTTTTGCCTGCGCTAGTGCAGCCTTTGTCCCGGGACCAGCTCGTAGTATTAGATGAAGCCGTGAGAAGTCGAGGTCGAACAAAAAGGCCAGCGCCGTTCTCCGTTCCCCTTCGCTCATTTCACCCGTGTGCTTTGTTCTTTGCTACTCGTGCGTCCGTTCATAGTTCTGGTTGTCGCCATGGTCTTGTTCGAAATGCGCGGCGTTGTGGTGGCGGCGTTGTTGTTGCTTGCGGTACAGTAGAAAGATATCCTGCCGCTCCATACTAACTAATTGTTTTTTTTTATTATTATTCTTGCGCTTCACATTTCAACTGACAGATATGCTAGTACCCTATTTGCAAGATTATATACAACTTGTACTTCCATCCGCTAGCCAAAGTCCCTGGGCCGCGGATATGGGCTGCCACCCGTCTCCCGTACATCCGGGCTCTCATCCAGGGGACGATAGTACACGACTTTGAGAAGCTTCACCAGGTGTACGGACCTGTTATACGAATAGCGCCGGATGAAGTCACATTTGCGCAGGGAGAAGCATACAATGATATCTTTCGAATCCGCCAGGGCCATCGACAGTTTCTGAAAGACCCTATATGGTGGTCACGGCAGCCTGGTCAGCCAAACTCGATTCTCAGCGCGATAGAGCCGGAAAGCCATGCGCGCATACGGAAGATACTGGCTCCTGCTTTTACTACGCGTGCACTGAAGGCTCAGGAGCCGCTGGTTCAGAAATATGTCAATCTGCTTATCGAACGAATGCATGACAAGGCGGCCGAGGCGAAGAATGGCCAAAACGGGGTAGAATTTGATATCGGTCCCTGGTTCAACTTCACCACCTTTGATATATTTGGAGAACTGGGCTTTGGAGAGTCCTTTGATTGCCTCCAGAACTCGCGATACCATCCATGGATTGCTCTGCTTTTCAACAGTGTCAAGGCAGCCTCGTTTATTTCTGCTACTAAATTTTTCCCCCTCGTCACCTTCTTGCTCATGAAATGTATACCTGAGTCTCTCAAGAAAATGCAAAAGGATCACTTCCAGCAGATTGTCGACAAGGTAGACCGTCGTCTCAGCTGGGAACTCGATCGCCCTGACTTCATGTCGCATGTTATAAAGGCGGATGGCGGAACGAAGATGCCAATGGGAGAGGTCTATGCGACCTTCATGGTCATGACGACCGCCGGGAGCGAGACTACAGCGACCACGCTTAGCGGTACCATGAATCACCTCGTGGCTCAGCCGGACATACTTGCTAAGCTCACCGAAGAGGTGCGCAGTGCATTCATGAGCGAAAGCGAGATGAACCTGGAGGCTTTACAGGGCCTGCAATATCTCAACGCAGTCCTACGAGAAGGCCTACGACTCTGCCCGCCTGTTCCATGGATGCTGCCTAGGGTAGTCCCTCCCGGGGGTGATACCGTATGCGGGACATGGTTGCCTGGGGGTGTAAGTGACATATGCTGTCCCCCTATTTATTGTATCCTTGAAAAAAAAAAAAAAACAGAAAGGCTGACTCGCCATTTCTCCCCATCAGACCACAGTAAGTATCCAAGCATACACTCTCAACCGCGACCCATCATACTTCCACTCTGCCACCACATTCACCCCTGAACGTTGGCTCCCCGAGGCTAGTACCAACCCCAAATCCCCGTACTTCAGAGACCAGCGAAGTGCCGTTCAGCCGTTCAGCGTGGGTCCGAGAGAGTGTATAGGCCAGCATCTTGCATGGGCGGAGCTGAGACTTATCCTCGCAAGATTGGTCTGGGCTTTCGATTTCGAGGCAGCGGGAGAGAAGAAACTCAAATGGGAAGAGCTGAGGACGTTTCTGCTGGTCGAGAAAAAGCCGATTGATGTGAGAATCAAACGGCGATCAGAATAAGGTAAGATACGTGGTGTCGCGTAGATACAGGATGTGCGGCTGGAATGATACTGTTACGCTGATATGTCGGTGCAAGAAAAATACGGAAGTGGAGGGAAAGGGGAGAGCATTTGCCTGTAAATCTTGATGCGGCCGTTGCTCCAAATCAATCCATGCTATTATTTGGCTTCCCCCCGTTATACAAGTCGCAAGACCACACCCAGAGTCCAGGTTATCCATCCAGGCTATTGGCCGGCATCTTTATGTTCCCATCCAGGCCACATGTGATGCTATCCTGGACCTTACCGTCACTTCACACACTACCATGCATATATCCCATGGCAATATTGCTATGCATGGTCAACGCGGCGGAGCTGGGAATATCTCCGAATGTACTCCGTATTTCAAATTTTCTAACGGCATCGTTTAAACGGCCTGAAAATTATCTTCAAAGTCTGCCTTGGTCAGCTAACAGGCAACCGTGTGCAGCGTAGAGATAAGAAAGCGAAAGCTCTACCCATCCCCTCAACCACTAACTATACTTCCGTACTATGACGGTGAGAATCCATAAACTTAGCCTCAGGCTGAATACGACCCGGAGTAACTTGATGTAGTTAGCGACAAGTTTATCCCTACATCTACAGTAGTGCCGGTAAACCTTCGGCGGGGGTCGTTTTACGGGGTATCGATTTAAGTACAGGTTGTCAAAAGTCAAGGATGAGTCCAAGTTGACATAAAGCGACAGGCTAGGTCGCGGGTAAATAAAATAGCTAGCAGTCAACACATATAAGAGCATCACGCCACACTTGTAAGGTTAAGCCGTCGATAGTGATAGTTGTTGGACTCATATTAACAAGGTACAACTATATAACAAGTTGTCCTTGTACACTCCAGACAGACTATATAAACCATGCAAACAAAAGCTAAGGAGCAACCATCCTTGATGCGATCACACCTTTAAAAGTCATCTTATGGATAATGCCTTTTGTTTAGCGAATAATGGCTCGTACCCCCTTAGTCTCAATCTTGGGGAGCGGGATAAGAAAGTCATGGGCTTGCTTCACATCGCTTTCATCCGTTTCGAATAGCTCGAACTTGGGGCCGTTGGGCCGGAAAAGAACTGCGATGATAAGGCTCATCTCGGACATCGCCAAACTGCAGGAAGTCCGTTAGCCTCAAAAACTGTGGATACTCATGCATGTATAGAAATGGAGAAAACGCCGGTTATGCAGTATGCAGGCAGATCAGTCTGCACACCTAAGCTGCCCAATAGGGGTAAGAGAAAATAACACTCACTTCATTCCCAAGCAATTCCTGGACCCCCTGGTGAATGGTACATAGTTTCGGTGCATTGCTGGTGTGACTTTTCCAAGCCAACGGTCTGGGATATATTTATCCGGCTCTGGGAATACCTCTGCATCAGAGTGCATGAAGTAAGCTGACATTCCGACAGGCACCTGAAAAGAAAAAAACCCCAATATTAGAACTAGGAGTTTCTATAATATGGGGAATTTGGATATATGATCTTACCCCAGGAGGGATACTGTACTCCTTGTACTGAATAGGTACGTCGGGAGAAATACGAGGCAGTCTGTGCATCACACCGTAGCTGAGACTGTGAGGGAGAGTTAGATTAGCGTTAAGTTTGCGCAGAAGCTTAGAGCTGTGGCTTACCGAAGGGATTCCTTGATGAGAGCTTGGAGGAAGGGTAGCTTTTCCAGTTCCGCCCAGGATGGGACGCGCTGCGGCCAATCGGCCATAATATCCTTGAGCTCCTCTTCTAGTCTCGACCGAATTCCCGGTACGGACATGATGTAAAAGGAAGTGAAACCAATTGTACGTGCAGTACTGGCTGTGCCGCCACCCAGAAGCACCTGGGCTTCTTTAGCCAGTCGTTCTGGAGCCCGCTCAGACTCGGGCATATCGCTAGTCGCGATATAGTGGAATAGAGAGGCGTGTTCGTTGCTCTTCTTGCCTGTTCTCTCGTTTTCTTCCGTGTCTCTCAAAGCTCGGTATATGTGTTGCTTGGCTACCTGCATTTGAATACTTAGCGTCAGATTCGGTAATTCGCTATGCATGCTCCCTGTAATGTTGGAAAGTTTATACAAACCTCTTTGAAGTTGTTAAACATCTGGCCTCTGGGGAAAGCCTTGAGTAGAATTGATTCCGGGATGAAGCTCACAACCCTGACCCTTGTTAGAATTCCGCGCCACTGCACCCTTGAGAATATAGGGGTATTCAAACTCACTGGACAATCCAGGGGAAGGCTGTAAACAAGGGGATTGACCGGACAATCGAGTGTATGGTATCGTACCTGGTCACACTGTTAGATATGTGCCTTGCCATTTGGAGTAGACTTTCACGCTGCGTACCACTCCGGGTTAAAATCAGGATGTTTCAAAAACGTTTTATTTTCATCTCCGCTATCCAAGCAGATCTTCCCAATGATATCGCCAGAAAATGCCGAGAATGCATGGTCCAGTCGAATCACCGTGTTAGTCCCTTCAAGTGCTCTGATTCGCGACTCCAAGTTCAGAGCTACTTCTGCAAGCATGTCTTGAAGGCGCGCAATACCCTGTCGCGAAAAAAACGGCTCCAGGGGCTTTCTTCTCCTGCGATGGAGATCATGGTCCACGGTGAGCAAATGCGAGCCTGGAAAAAGTTAGCCCTTCTTCTCTCTTTTCCCCTTCTGGGTACTCAGCTTACCATCGAAATCAATGCCTTGGCAGAAGACGTCATAGTGACTTGTCCGTCGTTTGCTCTCCGTGACATAGATCTCGTTATAGAAATCAGGGTCGCGAATAGAGAGTTCCTCAGGGTTAATCCGAATTATCGGGCCTTGCAAACGCCGGGTTAGACATAAAATGGCTCATTTTCGACGTTGGGAAAGAGGTATTCACCATATTTGTTGTGCATCTTCTCAATTTCAAACAGGTATTTTCCATTATGCCACCAATCATAGTAGAATTCTGGCCAATGAGTTGCAGCCACCCATTTTGATCCCGGGAATTTTGCAAGAGGGGAAAGATATAGGTTATAGACGATACGGCTGATAGAATACAGTACAAAAGCCCCTCCCAAAACGGTCAGGGTGAGCGGCAGGTTGAAAAATATGTTGTCCATGGTGTTGTGATTTCCGGGCATTCGGAGGTGAGGAATGCAAAATAAATAACAAAAATAGAGAAATGTTCCCTGGCGACTGAAGTTGATTGCAGTGCACACGAGTATCTATTTATTTGCTGGGGCCGCCAGCGAGCCTTGTTGCCAGACGAAGACTTGAAGTGGGCGAACGGTTTAAAGGCCCTCGGTCCGGGCTGTGTGATTTGGCGACGTTGTAAGTCATGGTCGATTGGGTTTCCGTCCAGCCCCAGAATGAATCCTCGGATCAGCAACCAACAGGGGTTGGTATGAGTAAAAGGCTCTTGTCCGAAGTAAATGAACCCAATCAGCCGTCCGGCGCGTAGGTGCATGCATACGTATTGAAAACCAAACGAACAGCGACCCCATGGCCATGCTGGCAGTGCGTGCCTGACAATCACGGTGCTCACTGGCTGTTTTGGCGGCTGAGCCGTCAGACCACTAGCCTTGGGCTATATAGATGTGCATATGTATCTCGCATTTCTCAACCCCTGTGGACTGCCAACAACCAACTGTCTTGCCTTCTGGGTTGTTATACTTACTCCTTTAGCAGATAGCCTAGTTTGCGGCTAGCAGGCTGAAGGTGAGATATTCGGCTGGCCCACCTGACGGCCCCATAGAGTTATCAATGCCACACATGTTTTTACAGGCTTCGCTCCACACTTAGCAAATCTGGATTATGGCCCCCCCGTCTCCGCCTCGTCCTAGGTGCAAGCCTTTCCATGCTCTCTCGCAGGCTGAACGCCGCCGAAGGTTTCCGTGCCTGAGGTACTTCGAATGTACCTCCCCTGTACCAACAATAAGTTACCGAGGGACCGGCAAAGTGGTTGGTAGCGGGTGTTGTATAGTGTCGAAGGATTCATAGAGCGTCCACGCAAGGCGTATGTAAATAGTATTTATATGGAGGCTCTGGGGATCGGGACATGTATATAGTCTGGTCTGTCTGCCCCGATATCCCCTCGAATTGCTGTGTAATAGTGTGTGCTTCTTATATCCTCCGTTTAACATACCCAGCAAGCCAGATAGCAATTATCAAGCATGGAATTCCATTACTCCGATGAGATTGACCCATCGGTCTATGAGACCCATGGCCTTGCGCATGGCATCCCTCTCCGTATCCATCGGGATCCTTATAAAGAAATCAACGGTGCCCTTCGAGCCCAGAGCGACTGGAGCAAGCACGTACGTCCTGTCGTCGGCTACAAGGGTGGTTTAGGCTACCCTTACAGCTTCATCCGAGCAACTGTGCCAGAATGTCTCCCAGAACGACTAGAGATCATCTCGTATGCAAACGAGTTCGCCTTTCTCTATGATGGTAGGCCGCTCCCGACTTCATCCACACCGGTCCGATACTAACCTTCCATACCAGACGCCATGGAAAAACTTGATCTAAAGGGGGTGGGTGGAGAACGTCTATTCCCTTGCACCACAGAGCTGCTGGCGCTAACAATGAGCAGTATAAAGATGAACAGCATCATGATATGCTGGATGCTTTCGAGGACGACAAAGCACTAGATCAGAACGTCAAAAACAACGATGGCCAGGAGAAGAAACTCCAAGCCCAGATTTTGGCGAATATGATTGTCATAGATGCTCCACGGGCGATCACGTCCATGAAAGCATGGGCAAAGTTTGTCCAGCTCGCTGCTCGGACAAGATCCCGCCCATTTGATACCCTAGAGGAATATATTCCCAGCCGGGTCATTGACGCTGGCGAGCTGTAAGTGTTCCGAAACGTGGCCTTCCGTCGCATTTGATTCTAACAGCGATTCAGGATCTGGTTTGGGACCCTGACCTTCGGTATGGCTCTTACTATCCCGGACGATGAGCTAGACCTCTGTATGGAGTTAGCTAGACCAGGCTACGCCGCACTTGGCCTCACGAATGACCTATATTCCTGGAGGAAGGAGCGTGATGAAGCTGCAGCAGATGGTCTGGACTATGTCTTCAATGCTGTCTGGGTCATCATGCAAGAGCAGTCCGTCAGCGAAGACGAGGCTATGTTGGTATGCGCTGAGGAGATCCGGAAGCAGATCGCCGAGTACAACATCATTGTCGAAAAGGCGAAGCGGAACCTCAGCCTCTCCAGAGATACTCGCGCATACCTCGAGGCAGTGAGATACAGCCATACTGGTAATCTCGTGTGGAGCATCTACTGCCCACGATACCACGATTTGTGATATACCGTTATAAGAAAGGGTACGTATCCGTGTACATACGGCTGTTTTTCCTGGATAGCATGCAACATGTCTCGCAGCTGACCTTCCTCCGATTTGTTTCCTTTTTTGCTTTCGGCTTTGATTTTAGCGATTTAAATGTAATGAGATTTCCTGTTCCACATGCAGTTGATGTTGATTTCCCGTGCGTCTAGCGACGATGACTAATAGACAGAATTATGCAAATGAATATTCTTTTTTCTTTTCTTTTCTGGGTCTTCCGGACAGGGTACGCAAGGTATGTACTAGACAAGTATCATTTGGTATGTTTCTTGCTACTCCATGGCGAGACCCAGAAACACCTGGCAATAGTTCGAATTAGGGTTGGCCAGCCGTGTGGGTTGTGTCAGAATGCCGGGCCGAACCCCCGTCTATAGTTCCAGTAGCATCGGAGATGGGGTGCGTGGACATGGAAATGCGAATTACTCGCTTGCCAGCCCGCGACCTCAGCAGCGACCTAGGCAGCGACCCCATCTGGAGCCCGCACTCTGCCCGTATAAGTAAGTAATTAAGTATGTACGTGCCACCTTACCTAAGCTGATCTTGACGATCATCCGGGCGTGGCGTCGAAAGGATTGGAGGCGGGGAGATGGGAGATGGGGAGATGGGGAGACGGCGAGACAGCGAGATGGATGGGATGCAAGGTTGGAAGTTGCCTTATTCGGGCATCGTTGAAGCAATAAGGCGTAATCACGTGATCGGTAAGCAAATATCATGTGATCGTATGCTTATAAAGTGGAAATATAAAGCTTGGCATGCACGGGCTGGAAGTTCCATATTTAGCGCTTTCCTAAAGCGGTAATATACCTAGACGATTTTTCCTACCACATCTCAGTCGAATATCACAACACGTCGGCATATCAGATCAGGATGTGAGGATGTGAGGATATGTTCTCGATGGCTGGAGGGTAAGGTTTGTGCAGTTAAAGTCTCGTAGCTGTCATATCCAGCCACAACGTCTAACATTATTTCACTTTGCTAGGTTTATCTGTGTCCCATGAACTCGGCACAGCCTGGACTTAGCCTTCTTTCATTATTGAACCACTCGTGACAGGTAGATCGGTCTCGATAGGCTGCTGTGGGCGATCCCAGGCTCGCCGCTGCAGCGATCACGTTTGCCGGCATAGCCCGCTTTGTTCAACAACAGATATGTTGACTCCGTATATAAGGGAAATTCCACTGATTGGCTAATACCAACTCTTACTTGAAATCCAACTCGCAAGGTATTTTAATTACCAGCTGAAGGATTTTAAGTATGGGGAACAAGGACTTTCGGCACTAAGAGCCGTACAGCTCCGAAGACTTAAGCTCAAGCTTCGTTCCTTCGCGGCTTCCAAGCTCTCGTACTCCAAACGCTTGTTGTCCATCGGCGTCCAACTTTGAAGCATCAACGACTCCATACGATTTCTCCCACTTTTACCTGCACCAAGAAAAGACAACAGTAGTCTGTAATCAGAATGGGCGCCCAGTTTTCGCAGTTCTTCCCTCCCAGCCCGACCTGGACTGACGCAGACGTGGGTTCACAGGATGGAAAGGTGTTCATCGTGACAGGAGGCGCGTCAGGCATTGGCTTCGAAGTAGCTAAGATGCTGTACCGAAAGGGAGGAAAGGTTTACATTGCCGGACGCTCCGAGGAAAAGGCACAAAAGGCAATCAAGGAGATTCAGACAACAGTGTCGGAAGGTGGCAGCCTCGAGTTTCTCCATCTTGTGCTTGACGACCTAAGCACCATCAAAGCATCCGTCGAAGCGTTCAAAGAAAAAGAATTCAAACTCGACGTTCTCTGGAATAATGCTGGTGTCTCCCAGCCTCCTCTGGGGAGCCTATCCAAACAAGGAACTGAGCTACAGCTTGCAACTAACTGCCTGGGACCGTTCCTCTTCACGCAACTTCTTCTTCCACTACTCGAAGCCGCTGCTGAAACATCTAGCCCGGGCTCAGTGCGTGTTATCTGGCTAGGTAGTCAGATCGTTGAACTGTCTGCCCCCCAAGGAGGCATCGTCATGTCAGAATTGACTTCCCCACCACAAGATCAGACTCGCACCTACATCACCTCGAAGGCGGGAAACATGTTCCTAGCATCAGAGCTTGCCCGTCGGGTCGGCCAATCCCATAACATCGTCAGTGTCTCCCTCAACCCAGGTGCAGCCAATACCAATCTCCTTAGATACAGCCCGTGGATGAAATTTCTAGCAAGGCCGCTCTTGTATAAGCCTGAATTAGCTGCCACGACTGAGCTATTTGCCGGACTGTCAGCAGAGGTCACCCTGGAGGAGAATGGGTGCTATATCATCCCCTGGGGTCGGATTTCCAGAACGCTGAGACAGGATCTTGCCGCCGCGTCGAAGTTGACGGAGGATGGTGGAACGGGCAGGGCAAAGGAGTTCTGGGAGTTCTGTGAGAACAAAACCAGAGACTATATGTAGTAGTCTTCAAACGTGGGTTGCACGAAGCGAAGGGAGCAAAATGTTCGCCTGTTTTACATGTATTACCTAATTCTTTACTGTACGCACTTTTGACTTAACGGATAAGGATTGGAACTGATAGCGGAATACCTGAATTATGAGCCAATGGAATAAGTGATTTCCCTCCTTTATGGGTTTTATACATTGTAGGTCACATACCAGCCCGACAGCATTCCGTATGTGTAAGAAGGATTCACGATGCTCTAGGTAAGGCCAAGGCCCTAACCACGGCAACTAGTTATTTAGTTATGATAAGCTAACTAGTTAAACCCTCGGCGGCAAAGGAGGCGCGAGTTTAGGGCTCGTTCACGTCTTTGGGAGCTCGTATCAAACCATATTAAGGAGTACTGCTATATTCTTCCATCTCACTGTTTCATATATACGTCCTTCCTGAGCATAAATCAAGCAGACCTAGCATCTGATATGGAAGCAAATTACAATACTAGATTTAACAGTGACAAAGGGTGTAGTAAATGACAGGATATATATGGCTTTCGTGTTAGTATCCTAGCAACAGTCTGAATGGCGGCTGATCAAGCTACAAATGCCAGGGTCTGTTTCGTTGTATAGGTATGAGATCGATGACATCTCCCGTTAATGCGATTTTGCTGCTGTAGTTAAAAGTTCCTGGTGCATGTCCGATGCAATATGATGTTATGATATCGAGAATTTGTCAAGTTTGCTCCTCCAGTCATTAAGGGATGATAAGCAGATACATGTCTTCTGCTTGGAACGGATGGTAGTAAGGGAGAACAAAAATAATAATGTTTGATAGAAGAACTAATGGCCAACCGAATCTTGTTTAAGTAACCCACTATCCATTAAAAAGAACGAGACCGTTTCACCAGACGCCGTATTTGCGAATGCGAGGAACCGAAGATACCGAGAAGGGGTAAGGTCGGTTGGTTGGAAGTCGCGGATCAAGTCAATAGTTCTAGCCTCTGACAGGAATATAAAAGGGGATAGGAAGTATATACCGACCGAGGACGAGTATACAGCCAGGCACGTTTTTAGACACCACTATCCTTTTCAAGTCTGTCTCCAAATTCCCGCTTTTTAGATGGTTCCAGGGCATCCCATTCCTTCACCAATGCACGATCGATGTCCTCGTCCGTAACTCTCTGTCCGTATGTCCGGATCAAGGCCTCGGCTATATTATTTCTATTCTGATTAGTGAAAGCCTCAAAGGCAGATACGTAACGATGGGCGTGCTCTCGCCCCGATGCGACTGGAGGGAAGTTGCTGAGGTCGTTGCTTTGTTGGTTCATGCTGCTGCTGTGGTGGTAGTCAACCTGCATAGTCCGTGAGTCAGCTGGCGGATAGATGGGTGTTTGGTGCGGGCCGACGGTTGGATGGGTATAATAGACAATTGGCTTGGAAGTAATCGGGTGCTGGGTATAAAACATCGCTGAGTTGGGCTTCGGGGTATAGTTGTGCTTCGGGGTATAGTTGTGTTTCGGGGCATAGTTGGGCTTCGGGGCATAGTTGGGCTTCGGGGCATAGTTGGGATTTGGGGCATAGTTGGGATTCGGGGCATAAGGGTAGTTAAGAAAAGGAGGCGGACGAGGAGGTCCGGGTTGATAGTAGTATCCAGCAGCCGCATGAGGAGGTGGATAGTAGTAGGGATTGAAAGGGGGAAATATAGGAAGGGTAGAGCTAACAGAATCCACAACATTGTTGTTGTTGCTATTGTTGTTGTTGTTGTTGTTGTTGATTTCACTGACGCTGTGAGTCGCGGGTCTTTCATCGCTTTTACGGCTTCGTTTTATTCGTAGCGGACGTTCCTGCGGCTGGCGCATCGATGCGAACCCCGTCAGTACGGCCTCAAAACAAGGACGAAAAAGCTATTCATCCTGCAACAGTCGACTACTAGCAGTTACCTCCCGGAGGTGAAACTTACTGTAGGTGGATGGTGACCGGAGCTGCCATCGCTTTCATCACCCAGCATATCCAGGTCCTCGGCAGCTCGCTTCTGCCTGTCCTTCGTATGGTCTTCGTCGAGGAGGCTTCCGGACTCGTTCATCAAGGCCATCGCACGGCCACTCATCTCCGTCTCTCTCCTGCCGCTGCCATCGGCCATTCCCATCAAGACAGAGAGGCGCTCCAGGAGTATGCAGGATTCGAGGCGCATCTTCTGGATGTATCTGATGCCCTGCGCATTCCGTAAACGCATCGCGTCATTGTGAGCTTCGACTTCGTTCAGCCGTTTCTTCAGCGCGATGCATTTCCGCTTGTAGGCAGCTTCGATGCTGGGAGGGTTTGGGTGAGGCGCCATCGACGCGTTCTGCGGGTTTGGATTGTGGTTTGACTCCGGCTCGCTGGCCATTATCGCATTAATCTGTGGTATAATATCTGTAGGCGCTGGAGGGAGGATGCCTCGAGGCGTCTCAACACGTCCTGTCGGGCGAGGACGGGCAAGCTGAAGCTGTCCGGCAGAGAGGATGAGCTTAGTGGCAGTGGCAGCGTGTCTCAGTGGCGAGTAGAGTCGCTGGTGAGTCGAAGGAAGCGAGCCAGAGACGGCCGGAGGATGTTATACGTGATGATAGCGAGTATTCCAGGTCGTAAAGACGGGTGGCGTGAGGTTGGGCGAAGTTGTTGCTAGGTGTAAACCTGAAGCTCTAGTGCGAGCAGAAAAAGGCGAAATCTCGATGTTCCCGAGTTCCTGCTTTTGGCCGCGACCGACAACTCGACAACTCGACGACAACATAAAGCCGATACTTGATAGATATTACATGAAGTCTGTTAATGCTCCGGTTAACAGATAAGCCGAAAGCCGGATTGTATTGTCATTTACAGATAAATAAGGCAGGCTATACTCCGTATGTGTCTTCCATCTCTAAGGTGCATATATATAGATCGATGGCCAGGCGATGGCGATGAGGGTATATAAAAAGAGCAAGATTGACAGCCGGTGAGGATGGGCAAAAGACTATCTAGGCAAACTATCAATTACATCCTTTCATTTCCAGATCCTGCATCTCATATTCCATCGCATGAGGAGCCTCCGTTTCAGAGGACATGGAGCCGGTCGTCGATATCGAGGCGGTTGAAGCCTCTAGTGTCGTGTCGGGGCTGGGGCAGGATGACCGGTCTATATATTTTTCATCCGGGGGGGAGAAGGACCATACCTAGACGGAAAGTTAGAGACAGGAGACAGGAGACAGGGTATAGGATGGAGATATGGACAGCTTACCTCCATAGTCGTCTTTCCGGCGCGAGTTGCCAGGATGACGGCCTTTTCGGCTTCAAAGGCGATCCGCCATATCGTCTCTGCAGGCTGGCTGAGCTCGCGGACCTGCTGGCCCGTCTTCAGGTCCCAGGTTTTGACCCGGCCATCGCTGCTACCGCTGACGATCCGGTTGTCGTCGAACTGCAGGCTGGTGATGCTGTTATCGTGGGCTGCCAGACGGTGGATGGGCGTCATCCGCTGCAGGGACCAGACGCGGATAGATCCATCGGAGCCACCGGTTACCAGGGTATCTCCACGCAGCTGCAGTTGGCCAACGAGGGACGTATGGCCCTGTAGGATAGCATGACATTGACCAGTCTGGGGGTCCCATATTCGCACGCTAGTGTCCAGACTGCCAGTGGCAATGCGTTTTCCGTCGAAGGCGATGGCGTAGATCTGGCTAAAGTGACCGGCCAGGGTCTTTAGACATTTGCCATCGGAAATATTCCAGATCCTTGCTGTTGTGTCGTAACTCCCGGATACGACCAAATCGCCATGGATCTCGAGGCACCTTACGCTTGCCTGGTGGCCGACGAGTACGTTCTTGCACACGCCAGTCGCCAGATCCCATATCCGGAGCGTCGTGTCTCGCGATCCGGATATGGCAGTCGTCTTGTTTGACATCTTCAAACAGCGGACGGTGGAGGTATGGCCGCGAAGCTTGTGTATACTCTCACTTGAAGGGTCATGGTTAGCATTTCTAGGAGGAGCAGGTATACATCAATGGTGGTCTCACCCCGTTGCCATATTCCAAACACGGACATCTCGATCGCATCCTCCGCTGACGAGCAGGTCGTCCCACGGCACCATGGCCCAGACTCCAATCATGTGGCCCTGCAGCACCCTCAGATGCTCGCCTTCGGTGTTGAATATGTGTATCTTTGCATTGTCTAGTGCGACAACTATATATTTGGGTGTCAGATGGAGGCTGGTCACCACTCCTTGGTCCGGGGTAATGTGTTTCGTTACAACACTACCACCTTTCCTCCACGCTGCCTCGATCATGTATCGTTGCTTGAAATGTGATCTGTAGGACGTTGTTTTTGACCGTGACTTTCGAGTCCGGCTTCTTGTAGAGGACTCTGCTACGGGTGCGAACACTTTCATGTCCTCGGGCAGGATCTGTGGCTGGGGAGGACAGGGCTCGGGTACCACGTCCATACTCCTAGAGGAAAACGGCTGTCTCGAGAGGGAGAGGGCCGAGGCTGGGCTGACGGGACTATCGGCAAAGTCCTCGGACACTCGTCTATATGCATGTTTATCACAGAGGATCTTCCAGGTCAGCTCGTCGTTTAAGAGCTCGTGCCAGCGGGTCGATACTTGAGACGCCCTCGACAGCGTCTTGGGATCATCTACAAACGAAAGTACCTATCGTTCGCCACTCCGTTAGCCTTTGGACTCGAGCGAGAGCAGACATAGGGTCCCTGTGTGGAAAAAGCTCACCCTCAAACACAGCTCGTTCGGCAGAGTCTCAAACGGGTCCTTCTTCAGCCGCGGGCTCACAAAATGATGCACGAAGCTGAGAAGCTGGCTGTCACAGAGGTTCAGCACCTCGGCGAGGAACCTCTGCCTCTCAGCCGGCCCCAGGATGCTGAAATGCGACCTCGCATCACGTAGAAATGTATCTTCGTCTTCCCCGGCGCTCTGCCAGCTCGGTACCCGTTGATGCGGCGTTGGACTGGGTGCGGGGGTCGGAGGAGAAGCAGGAGCAGAGGGATGTAGGTTATGTAGGGTCGGGCGGGCTTTGCTTGGAGTAGAGAGAGGTTTTGGTCGGGTGCTGGAGCTGGGTCGCATACTCCCAGAGTGCCGTCGTATGGCTGAACGGGATGGGTGAATTTTGCTGCTGCTGCCGCCACTGCTGCTGCTGCTGAAGTTCGCTTGAACCGCCGTGAGATCGTCTGCATCTATCATCGAAACCGTCCGGCGGCTGCCCAAGCTGCTCGGGCTAGGTCTGGGAAACATCTGCAGTGTTATATAGCATCCGCAGGGCCTTCACGGCACGGAAGGGTGACTTCTGGAGCGAAAGTCCCAGTCAGTATATATAAGAACAGTCCTTCGCAGTAGCCAGCACCGGCGACATGCCGTGGTCGACCTCGCTGTCGCTGTCGCTGTCGCTGTCGCTGTCGGTGTCGATGTCGCTGTCTGCAGCCCTCGAGCCGCCGGGACGAAGGTCTGGTCTGGGGTGGCGGGAAACGGTCGATGGCGAGATGACTTCCCCCTTGCAAGAACCGGGTCTGGTTGGCGAATACCAGGACCGGCGTTACTCGTTCATGTTTTAGGCTGCACTCGCGCGGACGATGGTGAGATGGAGAGATGGAGAGAGTCGAGATGGAGAGTTGTCTCGTCTGGGTTTTTGGTGGTGGTGGCGCTGGTGGCCTGCATAGGACCGACACCTTAACGCTGTTTACCCACGCCAGCGCTAAGATACAGCTTATACAAGATGGGATAGAAGAAGATGTTATGACAGACGACTACGGTGAAGCGCCGGAGTGCGCCCCTGACGCTGCTTATGCAGGAGTTCAGCCTTGGACTACGCCGGCTGCTCGATTGGAGGATGGATGTTTGCTGGAGGAAGAGTTTTCAGCCGATCGGTCAGCTGGGCTGGATAAAATATGCGTCACATGGCGGTCTATATACAGATATCTCTAACAAGGCGTGGGTAGTTATCCAGGGAGAGATATGGGGATGCGTCTAGTCGCTGAGCTATGCTGCAGATGTAGATGAGATGTAGATGTAGAGGAGATGGTGATGAGATGGTGAAGATGTAGATGTGATGAGAGGAGAGGAGAGATTAATGCGCATGTCCGATCTGGAGAAAGAGAGGCATGATCATGCCGGCGACGGACGCGATGAGATCTCTCATAGAATGCTTCGGCCGTTGCGGTGGGTCCCGCCCATCAACGTATCCGTTTGCGTGAGACTCTCGACGGGCTGGCTCAAGGGGGTTCTCCTGCATCGTGTGCATGGCAACATAGCTGGGCCGTTAGTATATGTGTATATGTGTGTATGGGTGGGCACTTACAGAAAGGTACCGGCTGAAAACAACAGCAGCATGCCGGTTCTGAACCGGGTGCTCTGCTCGTCGCTGGCATGGCCTGCCAGAATGGTGTGCGTAACCAGCCATGTCAAGAGTGCTCCGCCGGGTGCTGCGAGACTGAAGACCAGTAGATGGGCTCGGGCACTCTTGGTGGAGTGGCCCTGCTTCAGCAAGACCGAGGTGAGGCCGAACGATGCGGGAGCTTTGTGCACCATGATGGCAACGAAGATGATCAGGCTCAGGCCCATGTTGGAGGTGGAAGCACCCAGCGCAATGCCGTCCGCTGCCGCATGTATCACCAGCCCGGCCGTCGTTGCGAGTCCAGGGTCGCTGCCGCCCTGTCGTGCGCCGTTGGTCGTCCGGGCGATGCCCGATCCCAGATTGTCGAGCGATATGTGGTATGGCCGCTGCTGCTGCTTCGACGACGAGGGCATGTACTGTGGCAGCTTGTCGACCAGGTACATGAGTATGAACCCGCTGACCAGCCCAACTCCTATCCAAGCGTGTGGTCCGCTGTCATGTTCGTCTTCGTGCGCGGGTGGCTTCTCCTCCCCCTTCTTGCCGTCTTCCTTCTCGCCAGACGGCTTCTTGTCCTTGTTGTCCGCTTCCGGTGGTCCGTCAGGGTGCGTCTGGTCGCCATCGGACGCCGGTTCCTCTCGAACCGCCAGCCAGCGCGCGCCCGGCTGTTCTATATCGCCAATAGACCGTGAAATAGATGCGACATCCGAATTAAGGTTCCATCGAACGTCAATGCTGTGCGCTAGGAGATCCCTTCGCTGGTGTCCATGTTCGCGCCCATGCTGATGCGGTTTCACGCGAGAGCTGTAGAGCGTTTCCACGCCTTCCGGGATAATGACGATAAGAGACGTGCCAACCAGCAGGCCCATCCCCAGGGCCGAAATGAGCCGCAGCTGGGACGAAGAAAGGGAAAAGGTCAGCGGTAGGGATCCAACGACAAAGGACCTAGATTCAACAATGTCAGTATATCAAATGATAACCGTTTGCAATGGGGAATAACTGCAATGTAAATGAGGTACTCACGCTACTCCCATCAGGAGACTCAGGCATACGAGCGTAAAGAGCCCGTCCATGGCTTCGGCTGTTGCTTCCGTCGGTTCTCAAATTGATATTAATAAAAGGGGTATTAGGGATATTCTCATTCCATTATGAACACTCGCTCGCTCTCTGCCTCGATTCGGGGGTTTGGCAGCTGCTTTTCGTGCCGCGGATATAGCTAGTTGAATGTGGCCGTGTTGCGACTTTGCTTAAGAGAGCGACCTTGCGCGCCGCGGTAGACGAGTCCGGGTAGGTATAGAAATTAACGGTAGGATGGCGGAGTAATAATAAAGCAACAGAGAAAATATTTACACACGCAGCAGTCTGTCCGATGCCCTCGTCGTCTTCCTTCTTCCCATCTTCTTCTTCTTCTTCACTCTGTCTTTTCTTCTTCTTTCGCCTTCACTTTGGTTGGGTCACGTGAGGAGTTATGTCACCATGATGTAAGCACTATATACATGCACGTGATATCTACTATGAGAAAGAAAGAAGGAAGAAAGAAAGGAGGAAGAAGAAAGAAGAAGAAGAAAGAGATAAAGGATTAAAGAAGCTAGACAGCTAAGAAGGGCCTCCTGAGACCTTGGACCCAGCCACGCTATCCTCCCGGTCACAATTGTCACGGTATTCTCGCACAAGCACGGCAGGTGAAGACGCCGTTGCAACGAACTGCTGGAGTCTGGCGTCTGGGAAGACCATATGTAGACCACAGTATACGGAGGCACTGATGCTGAATCCCACCAGGAAACTAAGCTGATATATCCGGGTGAAGCCTATCGGAACATGAACGTTCGAGTTTACGCTCGCAATGAACCCGGGGAGTGAAGGCACCGTTCCACAGATCCACTATAAACCGTCATTAGCACGACCGTTTAAACAGCCAAGCTTATGGATGTGGTTCAAGAGAAGGAGTAAACTTACTGCGATAAGAGCGCGCCAGTTGATTCCATAGGTGAACCAGTAGATGCTACTCTCGTCGCCGATATACAGATCTTCGACCTTGAGCTTACGTCTGTGGACAACGAACCATGCCGAGATCATAAGGCCGGTCATGGGCCCCAGGAATACCGCATAGCTGCTGAGGACGTTAAGGAAGACGGTGGCCGTGGATACGAGTTTCCATAGGTTACACGCAATCGATAAGGCGATGGTGATGTATGCACCACGACGAATGTTGATGTATTTGGGAAACGTCGCCGCGAGGTCGAAGCCTTTACATCAACGGTTAGTGGCTGGCCCTTGTCATATGGTAGTGGAAGGGATGATATACCCCCCGAGAGAGCGTTTCCGGGTATGTTCACGCCAATCTGTGATACCACCAAAGCAGCACCGGCGAAGAAAGCTGCAGCTCGAGACCGAGATCCTCCATGTTCGATGACAGCTCCCATAAGCGAGGGTAGATCCCAATACGCTCCATCAAATCTCTTCTGCGTTGCTGCAGTGACCAAGACCCCAATGACCGAGCATACAATGCTTGCAACGGGGAAACTGATAACTTGTCCAATGATGGCGTCGCCCGGCTTGATGGCAAACCTAGCATAGTCATTCTGATTCAGAATTCCAGCGGATATGGCGCCAATGGTGCTGATGATACCAAACGCGACAAGCCAGCCGGCATCCTTGACAGGGGCATCCGTGTCGGAGATTGTGGACCCAAACCCGGCTCGGCCCATGGTAGCCAGGGCCCAGATGAGAAGCACGAATTCAAATACCAGGATGATTGTGGCAGAGACATAAAAGAAGAGTCGTAGCTTGTGCGGGCGAATGTAGGCAACCGGTAGCGAGATGACCATAAATATTATGTAGCTGACGAACTGCGCCGTCGTTATCCCCGTTGCAGGGGACAGGTGGCTCGGGATGCGCTGCTCGAGGTTTGGCCATATCGCCTTGAGGCAGACATATATACATTCTCCTCCGATGTATGCTTGGAAGCCGTACCTGAAGTGAGGGTTAATCAATGACAATGGTCATACTAGGAATATTGCAGCTTACCATACTGTTCAAGTAAACCCGGACTCGTCAGTTAAAGGAAGCTATATCCAAGAGGTATGGAGTAGACTACCACGCACCGATTGATAGAAAGATCCGATTCCAGATCACAAACTGGCTGCCATACAGGCCCCATACGTATCTATTCACCACTGGAAATCCGAGGTGGTAGTAGGCACCCGGCAAAGAGTTGAGCACCACGAACAGGGTTGCGAGCAGGTTCCCGATTACGATCGCGATCACGGCCTGCCACCAGTGCAATCCCAGCGCGATCAGGGAGCTGCTGGTCATATACGAGGAGATGTTCGAGTTTATCAGGATCCAGTATGTGGTGAACGTCCACGCCGACCAGGTCCGCCGTCCGGCCTCGATGGGCTTGATATCGTGATTGATCCATGGGTTCGGAACGGTGCCTCCTTCATGCTTAATCTCGAGTCTCTTCAATAGTCGCATGTTTGCTGTTGATGCATGAAATGGCCAGTTGATGGACTTTGAAGGACAGAGTATCCTGGACACTACAGCACCAGTGTAGGTATCGATGTAACGCCGGGCCGAGCTGTCTACATCCTCGTTCTATCTCTGCATGTCTCGCCAGGAGCAGAGAGCATCCCTGGGCCTAAACCACCTGCCGTATATCGAGATATTCGCCGTAGAAGTCCGTACCCGTAAGACAGACCGTCCGGCCGTCGGCGAACTTCTGGCCATCAATAACCACCACCCCATCCTATATCTGCTATATATCTGCGCAAAACGACCCCAAACCCCGGGGACGGTCTCCATGTTTCTACCAGGGATCCCAGAGATATACTTCGGCTCCGGTCTATTCCCCCGGGAACCAACCACCCCCTTGGGCCCTCGTCCACGCGAGCGAGCGCCCGTTTTCTGGCGCCACGCCAGAAGTTAACTAGCATGTAGCCCAGCAGTCAAGGCGTTGACTAGTCGGTCGAGCTCCGGCCAATATTGTCTCTCGCCGCAACGCCTCGGGGGGCAAGGCCTAGTGCTGATCGAGCTTGCGTGCAGGTCTTGCTTCCTCTCCCCCCCAGGACATCGAGTTAAGCATGACCAATGTATCGCATGGTGGGTGCTCCGCCGTCTCGTCCGCGAATGGGAGCTGGACTTTGATCGGAGTACTCGGAGATGTCGATGGTTGGTGGAAATGGAAGGTCGGCCAAACGCCCATGGATCATGGTATCAGGGAAGATCAGTTGAGCCCGTCTGCAGCGTCAAGAGGTGAATGGGCAGGGCAGGTTTGAGGTTTGAACGTGGCCTACTGCAGCGGATGAGAGGGCCCGAGATTGAAGTGACGGCTAGTTAAGTCGGGCCATGTAAGATTTATAATATCGCGGACGGAGACTGGAGTGCGGAGGTGTCGCTTTTTCAAGATGCATATATTTCAACAAGGAGCTCGCGATACTGACACTTGCCGCGCAGTTGTCTACTCTGCACGCCCATCTCTTTACACTTCATAAGCTGAAGTTATAGCAGTCATGTATCGTATTGGCGTGGACGTCGGCGGAACCAACACTGATGCCGCCATCCTCGATATCACGGCCAGCGAGACGCCCTCTCGCGGCGTCCTGGCCTCCAGCAAGGCCCCTACCACGCCGGACGTCACCAGCGGCATAAGGGACGTCGTCCAGAGTGTCCTGCAGAAGTCCAATATCGACCCCCAGGATATTCTCAGCGTGGCCATCGGCACCACTCACTTTGTCAACGCCGTCGTAGAGGCTGATGCCCGGCGCCTAAGCAAGGTCGCCGTCGTCAGGCTCTGCGGTACCTTCAGTCAACAGGTTTGTATATTTACTTTATATCTATATTTACTTTATATCATTCGTCGTGCTGACTCTGATCTAGATTCCTCCCTTTACGGATTTTCCTCCTTCTCTAAGGAACATCATCGAGGGCCAAACATACTTTCTAGATGGAGGTATGTAAAGTCCATCATTTAAAACATTGTACAGTCTAACTCAAGTCAAGGTCTCGAGATCGACGGGCGTGAGATATCGCGGTTGAATCCTGACCAGATCAGAGAGACAACCAACCGTATCAGAGAAGCAGGAATCACCAAAGTTGCACTCGTTGGTGTCTTCTCGCCGCTCGACCATAATGGCATCCACGAGGAAACCTGCAAGAAGATCATGCTTGAGGTAGACCCGTCCCTGTCGATTGTATGTTCTCATACTATCGGTGGAGTCGGCATGCTCGAACGGGAGAATGCCACCATCCTCAACGCATCCATCCTGCAGCTGGCACAGAAGACTGTCCGAGCCTTCGTCAAGGCCATGTCCGACCTTAACCTTACCTGCTCATTATACCTTACCCAGAATGATGGCACCTTGACCGACGCAGTCACGGCTTCAGAGCTGCCCATCAAGACATTCGCCAGTGGGCCGACAAACAGCTTGACTGGAGCTGCCTTCTTAGCCTCCCTCGACAGACGGGGTACCAAGTCAAACGCGGAGAAGCAGACACTCGTGATAGACATTGGCGGCACGACATCCGATATATGTGCATTGCTTCCATCAGGCTTTCCTCGCCAGGCCTCCAACTTCGTCGAAGTTGGCGGTGTACGAACCATGTTTTCTATGCCGGAAGTTCTCTCCATAGGATTGGGCGGAGGAAGCATCGTTCGTCATGACGACTCTCATGTCAGCGTCGGACCTGATTCCGTCGGCCACTATCTTACCACCAAGGCGAAGGTCTTTGGTGGAGACACACTCACAACAACAGACATCGTCGTTGCAGCTGGTAAGGAGCAGATCGGAGATGCTTCCAAAGTTGTTGACGTCCCACAGCAAGTCGTGGATGAGGCACGCAAGTCCATCACTAAGCTGTTAAATCGTGGAATTGAAAGCATGAAAGTATCCTCCCTTCCAGTCACCGTCCTCCTTGTAGGGGGTGGCTCCATTATCTACATGGACGGCCTCGAGGGCGTGGAGGAATGCATTATTCCCCCACACCATGACTCAGCAAATGCCGTCGGTGCCGCCATTGCCAAAGTCGCTGGGACTGTCGATGTTATCGAGATCCTGGCTGGAAAGGACGAGAAGGAGGTATTGAAGCAGGTCGAAAACGCAGCAGTAGAGATGGCCATCCAGCGTGGTGCAGATCGAGATACTGTCAGGATTGCAGAGGTTGAAAAATTACCGCTTCAATATGTAACCAACAAGGCCACCCGGATTATGATCAAGGCAGTTGGTAAACTGAGAATACCGACCGAGGAGGAAGTCGAGATGGAAAAAGCCAAACTCCCAGCTTATACCAACGGAACGAATGGAGTAAACGGAACCAACGGAAACGGAGTTGAGGGCGAAAAGGCATCTGCCTCAGAAGAGACGTCTAGATCCGCGGTGAAGCATTCAATATACGTCGACATTCCCTCTTACAAGCCGGAAGTAGAAAATGGAGTGTGGTATCTGAGTGCCCTTGACCTCGAATTTATCACTTCTGGCACTGGGGTCCTTGGAACAGGAGGCGGTGGTCCATCATATCAGCAATACTTGATAGCGCTCGAGTGCCTGCGAAAGAGCCCAAAGAGAAAGATGAGGGTGACAAAACCTGAAAGCATGGCGGACTCTGATGTCTGCGTTTTCGCTTCATGGTATGGAGCACCTAGCGTGGCGTCGGAACGTATCCCTCAAGGAAACGAGCTTTGCAAGTCGGTGGATGTATCGATTAAGTTATCAAAGCATGACCACTTCGAAGCCATCATCGCAGACGAGATAGGCGGAGGAAATGGGATGGTTACCTTCCCAACTGCTGTCTTTTACGATATTCCAACCCTTGATGGAGACTTGATGGGAAGAGCGTATCCTACAATAGAGCATGGTAAGTTAGGTCCTTTCTATCCAGCTGAGCGCCTCTTTAACATGACTTCTAATAGGAACACCCTATGTTTATGGTGAACCCATCTCACCGTGTGTCCTGGCAGATGCCAAAGGTAATGTCTCGGCTGTCATGGTAAGTATAGGATGGTGTCCTGTCAAGGTTGGTGGACTGGTAGCTAACATGAACGACGTCAATAGAGCGCTGAATCAAACTCAAGAATCGAGACGATGCTTCGAACCACTTGCGTCGAGTTGGGACTATTCACCTCCGTATCAGCTGCTCCGCTAACTGGAGACGCCATTAAGCGATATGCCGTCCCGAACACAATGTCCCAGGCGTGGTATCTAGGTAGAGCGATCCACCTGGCCCGTCGTGAGAAAATTGACGTTATCGAAGCTATAGTGAGTTATGCATCGTCCGTCAAATAGCATATTAGTGTCTAACACGATGCCTCTAGTTCAAAACTACCCCTGGCAGACTCCTGTACACGGGTAAAATCATCGACGTTCACCGTGACGTCAGCCGCGGCTACACAATGGGATACTGTGTCCTAGCTCCCCTCTCTAGCGAAGAAGTCGCAGACTCCTACGATAGCTCAGCATCGTCATCATCAACACCATCGGAGTCAGAGCCACATCTAATCATCCCCTTCCAAAACGAATACCTGTATGCAGCACATGTAACAAACATCGACAAGCCAGGGGATCCAATCAACCAGGACGTTATCTGCACAGTCCCCGACCTGATTTCGATACTGGATAAAGACGGAGAGGCAGTGGGCTCACAGGAACTGAAATACGGACTAAGGGTTCGCGTTATCGGTATGGCTGCCCATCCATTGTGGACCAAGGACCAAAGGGGGCTTGACGTCGGAGGGCCAAAGGGATTCGGCCTGGATATGGAGTGGAAGAGTATCGGCAAGTATCAGAAACCACCAAGCGTAATTGACGAGTTCAACGTGGTTGTTTAATGCCTTAAATGTAGACCTGGATAGAGGATCATATAAATACTTTAATTGACACAGCCTTAATACCATCATGATATACGCACCAGCTGCATATCCACGCGCGAGTACCCAGCCATCAACGAGTATGTACTCCGTAGATATTAATGTAGACATTCAACAATATAGATATCCAAAGGACGTAGATGTCTGCAAGTCAAGAAAGAGAAGTGGATGAGGTAAGCGGCGATATCAAGCTTAGTAAGCAGCTCTATCGCGTCTCGCGTTCTTTAATCTATTTTGATACGCAACTTCAGCTTCTACAGAAGAAACCCAAACAGCTCAGCTGGTTTGACACAGAATGGATAGACAAAATGAGTGTGGGTAGTCATAGGCTCACTTACGATATGCTGCTCGTCCTCGACTGCTAACGTTTGTTAAACTTGCCTAGGGACCTGCGACGCGAATGATGCGGTTGAGATATCCTTGGTCCAGCCCACCGAGGACGACAAAAAGTTGACGACTGACTCGACCTTTTATCCTCAATTCACTTATCCTATCTTTGGAGATAAGGAAACCATATTCGGCTACAGAAATTTGAACATTCGGCTCCGTTTTGCTGCGCATGACCTTCAATCACACGTCCATATTTCGTACGATGAGAAGTTTAAACAAGTCGAGGATATAACTGCGACTGATCTTCTTGGGACACTCAAGCCATACCTTCCAGAGGGTATGTGAAGGCCCCAAATAACCACCTAGTTATCTGAGCGTTGCTAATTACTAGTAGCTTCCTTCTCGACACTTGATGAGTTTACCAAGAACATAAGCCATAGTGACCACGCGGCGAAGTTTACACCTCCGGGGAAGCGCGTTCACAGTTATTCTAAAGACGGTAGAGATTACGAAATATGGTCAGGCTCCTTAGCCAATCCGGAGGTTCGCAAAATACTTGATAGGCTACAGATTTTCGTCTCGTTTTTCATTGAGGGCGGAACTCCAATTGAGACAGAAGATTTTGAATGGACTCTAGAGAGGTGGATAATATATTTTGTGTATGTGCATCGGGCTCCCTTTGGAAATGGCAGTATGCTGACAGTGGTTATAGATACGAAAAACACAAGAAGCCGGCCAACCCAAAAGCTTCAAGGTACTCTTTTGCTGGATACGCAACCACATACAGATGGTACTTTTATCACCCCAAGTCTTCAAGTGGTGCCAAACTGGGGCTTGAATCCAAGAAAGGGAATGCATTCGACTCATTTCCGCTTTCAAAGATACCTGCCCGCCTACGTATCGCCCAATTCCTTATCATAAAGCCTCACCAGCATGCCGGCCATGGGTCTCAGCTCTACCGCACCATTCACAAGGTGTGCCTCAACGACCCTACAATCTTCGAATTAACCATTGAGGATCCAAACGAATCATTCGACGCCCTTCGCGACTCAAACGACTACCACACCCTAAAGCCGGAATTCATCAAGCACAACATCTCAATCAACCCCAACCCACTCCATACTACTCCTTCCAGTGGCACCTCTACCGGCGCTTCATCTCCTAAACCCCACAAACACCCCCAAGTCATGCCAACATCACTATTAATCCCTACAAAAACCCTCGACGAGCTTCGACATGAGTTCAAGATCGCTCCCACACAGTTTGCCCATCTAGTCGAGATGTATCTCCTCAGCCAGATCCCTGAAATCCACCGTGGTGCAGAAAATGTCAACATGACGCGCCTGAAGACACAAAAATCACGCATGCAGAACGAGCATGATAGGCGGTATTATTGGTGGCGGATGCTGGTTAAGCAGCGCTTGTATAAGCGACATCGCGATATGTTGATACAGATTGACAAGGACGAAAGGGTGACGAAGTTGGATGAGACGTTGCAGAATGTCGAGGAGGGATATGCGGTGCTACTAAAGGCATTTGATGAGCGGGCTCCGCAGAGAGCGGTAGAAATAATAAATCTAGATGAAGTGGTTGATGATATGGAACATGGGATAAAGAAAGGGAGACCTCAGAACGAGACCGCGGAAGAAAGAGCAGCAAGGAAAGAGAAACGACGAGAGAGGAGGAAGGAAAGGGCAAAAGAACTCGAGCGAGAGGCTGCGGCTGAGGCCAATATCAATCCGGCCGCAGGCACAAAGAAACGGACGAAGAGGAAATACGTCGTTGACGATGACGAAGATGAAGTGGAAGCTCAGCCAAAAAAGGCGGGTATAAAGAAGAAGGTCAAATTCTAAATTTAAGGGTGCCAGCTCATGGGCTATTTCAGTTAATCGGCGCTCAGTTGAAGCTCTTCTTTTACTTTTGTATGATAACCAAGACCTTCCAGTGAAGCAGAAATCGATTATTCAAGAATTATGGAACTAAACCATTGAAGTCCGTATATACGTCCACGAAAGCCATGGATACCCGTTAGAATAACATATTGAAGGTAGTAGTAATAATTAAAACAAGGCTAACGGTACATCTAAGGGGATGCGATTCCAATTGTATGAGCCAGCCACCCCTATATCTCCGCTGCATGAAGATTGAACACAAAAAAGGGTACAATGAATATATCCATACATTAAGATGGTAGATCTCATCATACCAGGGCGAACGAACAGAAATATACTCTAAATGACGAGAAAGGTACAAGTGATAGACAGGTAACCGTATGGACAACTGGTCAATGAACGGGAGACGATGCTTAACGTGAAGAGGAGAGGGTAAGTGGCATAAGATGTAAATAAATCGGAATAATATTGGCTTGAGTATAGGGTAGCCTATCGTATGGTATAGAGTAAAGGATGAAAATAACCAACAAATCTATCCACTCACCATCGTGGCTGTTTCTGGGTCGAGGCTATCGACCGTATCTTCGGAATCAGTCTCATAACTAAGGATGCTAATGCTTGTCCTTGGAGAGCCGATTGTGGTTAGTGGCGCGGTAGATGAAGGCGCTGGCGTCCCCGCTGTAAATCTACGCGCGGTTATCTCTGTGATATCTTGGGGAGTAACAACCCTTGACCGTGTTCGGTCGGCTCGGGCTTCTGCGCCGTTAGGATTCACAAGTTCTCCGACGAATTCGAATACTCGTCGCAGTCCCAAGATTTCATTCGGCATGGTGCCATTGTCAGACTCGATGACGGAAGAGTCAGACTCTAGGCTTGTGATTCGGATGTTATCACAGTGTTGGTCTCCGCTGGGGCTAGTTGGGGATTGAATGATTGGAGACATGTCTTCGCGGCCTAGGAGCCTGTGCCACCATTGGCGGAATCGATAGCGACACGCAGCAGCTCGATAGGCATGGAGTGTGCGGCGCTCCTCTCGGCGAGCTAACATATCTACTCGGCGACGTCGGCAGCTTAGCGAATTACCGCAATGTTTCAAGAGCATGTACATAACAGCCACGAAAAGAGATACGAATGCAAAATCCCGGATGACATGTTTTATTATGGCCGAGCGGGAGGGTAGTTGGTTGGATGGAGGCGGCTTTGGCGCCTCTGACCAACCCATGCTGGGAGTTGGTAAGGAGTCTATGGTAGTAGTAGTTGTTGTTGCGGTGGTGGTATTTTTAACCGTGGTCAGTCGAGGTATATCATGGGGTGTTGTGCTATTCCCCTTGGACTGGTCGCTAGATACACCATTTTGTCGAGCCTTGGGAGTCTGTCGACAAGGGCTATCGGCTAAGGATGCTGGCAGCGGTCCAAAGCGATGCTTCATCATGCGGAACATATCCGGCACAAGGTTAAAGGTAGCTGATATGAAGCACCGTAAAGACTTGCATACCTTGAGCTGCGCGGTGAGATCGTTGCAATCCCTAAAGAGATGGTCTCGGATTCGTTCGTCCTTCTCCTGGATAAGGTCGGCGAGGGTCTTGGCCTGGTCCCTTAGTTTATGCAATTCTGTAAGTTCTTCCTCTAGCTCTGCATCTGTGACGGGGCCCTCTTTGAATAGGCTCTCTTGCTGCAGCTTGTCTTTGCTACCGGCGTTCAGCCAGGTCTCTAGGATAGATGCTTCCTTGGAGATTGGCACTGGCGACGTTATGAGACGTAGAATCTCCGGCTTGTCCACAGAATTAAAGGAGACTGCAAACCCGGACGTGACGTTTCCTTCGTCCTGGCCCGCAGGATAAAATGTGAAAGTGAGTATCTGGGCAGCATAATTTTCGATGGAACCCTTGGGACTGGCAATGCACAGGCTTCGCCAATATAGATGTAAGGCGACATCGCCTTTTCTTCTCGCCAGCTGGGCTTTAATCACCCCTTCTCCGGCAGCATTTGCACCATCCCAGGTGAAGTTCAGTTTTTTGTCATTTAGTCGCACATCACTCTCGCCACAAACGTTGTTTGTCCGTGCAAGCTGGAGGTTAAATATCTACCCTCTCTTCATTAGAGCCAAAATGGCCACTGATAGGGGTACCGTTATTCCCTACTTACAACATTGGACTCCTGGTCCGCCTCAAAGCACTGCTTGCACGGCGTCTCGAACTCTACCGAAACCGCGCCTTTGCCTACAGAACCAGATCAGCTACAATGAAAGAAAGAAAAATACAGCAAGGGGAAATTATTAGATCAATTGACGAGGGGACGCGGGAACCAACTTCTATGTATCTTCACAGTATCAAGCTGGCGTCCATGGGGGATGGCCAGCGAGACGACGGAGGCCACCAGCAAGAAGAGGATCAGGAACGTCGAGGTCTTGGCAGACCCAATCATGGCGGAAGCTGACCCTGAGCCCATGGCGTCTCACCCGGCCATGGTGGGCGCTGTAGCGTTATCCAGAGCGAGTGGCAAGGGGATGATGTGTTTCCCATCAAAACACCGTGGTCTGCGCAGACTCTGGAGGAAGAAGAAACGTCGCGTTGGTCTTCGAGTCGTTTTGCCCGGAAAGCTGGAACTGCGCCCTGCTTATGTCATGGTCACGTTGTATGGCACGTGATACGCCCAAGACATCCATGGATATAGATGGATGGAGAGATGGATGGAGAGATGGAGATAGACCTCTTTAACAGTTATGCTAGAAGAATGCAATTTGATTACTCGTCCGGATATGAACAATGCTCCAACAAATTAGTCCGCCCATATACCCATGACGCATCAAAATCATACATGATAACATTATACGCATAAAACACACAAAGCCTGCGGTAACGCCGAATCCTCAAGCCAGCCCACTGAGCCACCGGTTATGCGAATCTGCGCAAAAACAAACCAAGGAAGGAAGAAGAGTAAAACGATGGTGGTTAACGGAGGTCGAAAAACCGCGCCGAGCCCACTAGACGTTCCTCCATCGCGTGCGATATCGGTTTATCGACGGCCTTTTCATACAGCAAAACCTCCTTCAGCCCCTTTTCCCTGAAGATGTGCTTTCTGACAACGTAGACAATATGCTTCAGTGCCCAGCGGGCATGTATCCGCGTGGGTACAGAGAACACTTGGTCTAGCTCTTCAAGCGTCTTCCCCTTTGTCTCAGGCATGAAGAGTAATATGAGGACGAAGCCTATGATATTCCACCCTGCATACCATCCGAATGCGCCCTGCGGTGTAAATGCCCTCAATAAGCTGGGCCACGTTATTGCAAGGGTAAAGTTGAAAAACCATGTCGTTGCGGTAGCGAGTGCCATACCGTATGATCGGACATATAGCGGGTAGGCTTCTGCGGAATACGTGAAAGGTACGGGCCCTTCTCCGGGGGAGTAGACGATACCGAAAAGGTAGATCCCCAACGCCACGCAGCCTGTTTGCGCGGTGTGGTCTGGAATCCAGAATGCGAAACCGGTGAGCAGTAGAAAGAGGCCCATCAGTGGGAACGTGACGAGAAGGAGGTTGCGTCGACCAAAGGTATCGATTGTATATACGGCGGGAAGAGCGAATAGCCAATTGATCAGTCCAAACCCTAGAGAGGCGGCTAGGGCTGCTAGCTCGGAGTAACCCGCCTGGAGAAACACTTCGGATGAGTAGTATGCAATCACATTAACACCGCAGAACTATGCAAGCATGACGTCAGTATCTGGCATTGTACATAAAAGGGGGCCTTGTGTACTGACCTGTTGCATAAACATGACAATTTCAGAGGCGACCAAAGCCCTCCGATTTCGTGGAACTGTGATTAGTTCTAGGAGCTTGGGTTGGCCCAGCTTCATCGTCGATTCTGCTTCTAGCAAGGTATGCATGTAGAACAGATCACGGGCAGCTTGGACCTTGTTGAATCGCAGCCGGCACATCGACTTGAATGCTTTATGGTGTATCCCTTTGCTCATATACCATCGAGGAGACTCAGGGCAAAGGAACACCATACAGCAAACTATTATTGCTGGAAACATGGCCGATCCCATCATCAACCGCCAACCTAGACCTGTAACATACTGGGTGTCCGGGACGTTGAAGAATATCAAATCTGAGGCATAACCCATCATGATTCCGAATGCAGTCCACATCTGCCACTGCATCACCAACGCACCTCGAATGGCGGGAGGACTAGTTTCCGCCGCATAAATCGGAACCGTGGCAGATTTAGGGCCAATGCCAAACCCCAATGCGAAGCGGGCGATGAACATATGCCACCATGTGTTGACGAAGCCTTGCCAAAAGCATGCTAAAGTAGAGAAGCAGCAGGTAATGAATATTGTGCCGCGTCGACCAAACCAATGGTTAAACGGGACAGTTAACCAACACCCAATTAGAGCACAGCAGAGGTATGGTGCCGCATTTGTCAAGCCTGCAAGCCAGGTAGATCTAAAGTCATCGTCGTTAATGCCGAACTGTGGTTTGTAGAATATCTGGGCACCATTAACGACGGTTTCGTCTACTCCATAATTAGCCATCAAAATCCTTCCTTGGTAGAGGAAATAGAATAGGGGACTCACCCATCCCCTGGACAGCAGCAGATATAGAACACAGGATAATAACCAGATACATCTCCCGCGGCTGTGACCACCGATTCGAAAACTCCCGCCGTAGGACCCCCAATTCCTCCTCCGTTAGCCCCTCAACATCCTCGAATTTTTCAGGGTCCTGCGCCAGGACAGCTCCCAATTCGAATGCGCGGATATCCTCGTCGTCTCCAATCTGGTACTTCCGGGCATATCGGCCTCCGCGATATCTAAGGGTTGCATGGCTCAACCCAGCAAGAGGGTTGGCAAGCTTTGCGTTCAAATTGCGCCTCGCACGCTCAGCCGCCGTTAGTGACTCTCTGCGTGAGGTAAAAGAATGCTGTCGTTTGGCCTGATAGTCGGATGTGGTGGTTGCTGATTCTTTTGTGGGAGTGCTCTGGAGCTCATCGGATGAACGGCTGAAACTGGAACTGATCTCATGGGGCCCCATGATTTTTGAAGGCTTTGGAAATACAAATGCGCCAGAATGTGAAATATATAAAAGCTTGCTGTCTCAAGGACACCGGGTATAAGGCGAGGGAGTAAGCAAAATCCTCATTAAAGAGCTATCCCCTGCAAAATTGTTTGGTATGCGCTTAGAATGCACCGGATAATATCAAAAACATACAATCATATACAAGTTGAATGAAGACAGAGAAACGAAGGGCGGGGAAGAATAGACATAAGTAAGCGGGGGGGATAATAGGCTAAGCGGAACTATGGACTATGCCCAAAGACAGAATATGCCCAAAAAAATGCTATATATACATCCGGCTCTTCCCTAATAGGCAACCAGGGAATCGGGATGTTCTCTTCCAATGCGGTATAAGACACCTAGCTTCCCTCTGCACATATGAGCTTGGGGTCGAACGAGGCGCAATAAACTGCTATTCTCTCCACCGAATCAGCTTTGGTCGGTAACTAGATCGGTTATGGCTGATATGGCTGATATGGGGAAAATGCCGTTGCATACGAGCAGGTATGGGTTGGCGTATATGCAGGTGCAGCAGCGGGCTGACCACCTGGGCGCCGAATGAGTAAATTCGATCTTCTGGCCACTTCTCTCAATGCTTTTGCTCTAATTTCCTTGTTCTTAATTACTCATGCGTTTTTTTTTTTTTTTTTTTTTCCCCGTTTAGCGTTTGCTTTGGTGGAGGGTTGAACAAAGGGCAGACGAGAGGCTAAATCAGGAGCGATGCCAGAACCGGCGACGAGAGGTGAAAGAGACAAGCTGGATGGAAAAAGGTATAATAGCCGCCGCTGTCGAGCTGTTTCTTTGATCAAGGAGGGCCTAGATGGGTAGGTTAATGATGAGTGTCGAGGTAGAAGGGCTGCAAGCAGACGGTGAAGGATATATATCAACCGTATACTCCGCGAGATAGTTGGTAGGTGACAGGAGTGGCCATCATCCTGTAACACCTATATCTTCGTTATATATATAGTATAAGCAGGCCAGCCCTGTCCGTCACCGTAAACCGTTCAGCTCCATCGTAAGTGACACGCGCTCATTGTACACTCTGGCAGAGGCTGAGCAATCAGCCCAACAAGGCTATTGTTATTTGAACTTAGTCGCCCTGGTGGCCTTGCTTGCCCTGGTCTCCCTGTCTGCGAGAGAGCAATCGTCAATCCTAAACAGCAACATGGCCCTGGCTATGGTTGTTGAGAGAGGAGCTCACCTGGTATTAATTAATTGTGGGTGAGTTACAGATTGAAAAGCCACCGCGGGAGACTGGAGAGCTAGCGGAAATTCTCCGTTGCAGCGCATCGAGGGATCATAAACGGGAAAAAGAAAAAAAAACAACTCGATGCAAGCATCTCTGTATAATTACGGGATTGATTTCTTTGGTTCCTAGTGGTTGGTTTATGAGAATTGCTGTGTTCTCGTCCGAAAGAAACTATCATGATAAATAGGTATTATTAAAATGTAGTAGCTGTATAAGTATGTGCAATTAGTAGTATATAACAAATGGTCGATGCACGGTAAAATATAGATATACCGTGCATACGAAACCGAATCAGCATTATTATCGCTCATTTACAACGAATCCACTCATCTCCACGAGAGACAGGTGTCTAAGTCCGTTTTTGGCGTATTTACATAACTATATACAAAGGGTAGGCAAGGGGAAGGGAAGAATATTCACAGTCGTAAACAGAGTTTGCGAGAGAAATGAAGGTGGGCAGCGCGGCTGAAGAGGTTGAGAGTGACGGTGAAGAATATCGATATCGTATATGCATCACCTCAAGAGCTTCCAGGGTTTGGCAGGAAGGCTCCACTGCTGATATTAAACCCAGCATGTGCAAATAGATTATCCCACGTTCCATTGTTGTTGAAAGAAGTGACGTTTTGGGAGTTTGTGGGAGGGTAGTTGTCATAGTTGTCGTTGTTATCGCTGCTGTTCGGGGCATGTACAGGAGGGCCTGAGCCCGACGTCACCGGTAGCCCTCCTGCTGGCCCTGTTCCACCGCCGCTTCCCATCATGCTAGTGTTATTGTTGCCCTGGTGGGTCGATGCTGGAGGGAGACTTGGGGAGGAGAATATCCTGCCAGAGCTAATCATGCCACTGTTGATGGACCCGCTTATTGTGCATTCGATGTTCGACGGCGGGAGTAGAGGCCGTGCGCATGCTAATAGTTGTTGGTTATGATCTGGATGGATTAAGGGTAAAGTCTGCTGGTCATGGTGCGGGTTATGTAGTGGGTCGTTTAGCGGCATGTGCATAGGGATAGGTGGTGGAGTGTGCGACGGGCTGTATAGCTCACTGTGGAGGTGCGATACAACGTGGAGATGCTGATTATGGGGCGTTAGGTGTTGCTGTTGTTGGCTTAGTTCATCCTGCTGTGGTGGCTGTTGCTGTGATTGAAACGGCGGTGGTAGCGGTGGTTGTTGATGATGATGAAGTGGTGGGACGGATATCGGTGAGAGATTTACTTGCGTTTTGGTATCTGTGGCGCTTGTATTATCCTGCATGGGGGCGCATATCTGCCGATTAAGTGGTTGTTTCACTGGAGACGCGTGGGAATCTTTTGACCTCCGGTATTGTGCAACCACATTTGCTAGGAACTGGCTTTGGTAGTGGCAGCTTGTGTTGGTTGTTGACGATTGTCGACCGAAATATTCGCTAGCTTCCATGACGTAGTTGAGAATTTTATTCTCCGCTTCGTTGGGGAGCTCTCCGGGAAATGAGAGTAGAATCTAGAGGGGAGAGGGGTTTAGCAAACTATATAACTGTCACAGAATATGCACATGGTCGCACACCTTTATTGTTGCGACAGCCGCATATGCAACCATCACATGGAGCGAGTCCTGACAATAATATAGGTAGGAAGTTGTCCCAAGACGGTCTATTATTAGACGAACCATCTCGAGCGAGCTTGCGTAGCACACCCACAGTGCAGGTTTAGACGCAGACCCGTTGGCGATTGACAGCTGTAGTCGAAAGGAATGGAGGAGTAGCCTTAAATGATGGCCATAGAATCGAACAAGAAACCGCTGGCAAAGAGTCGCATCGGCTGCAATGCTTGTTAGTATTGGTACTCCCTAGTAGAAACATATGATTGCCTTACCTTCGTCTATAATCAAATGCCACCTCGATTCCCATCTATCCAGCTCATCATTACACAGCCGAAGAATGTATTCGTCCTTTTTCATGAACTCAGGAGATGTGTGGACGGGATCAAGCCAGAAGAGGTCCAGTAGCTCAAACCCAATTATTCGCAGCTGTGCAAGTGCTGTGACCATCTCATCGATACCCGGCGCGGCATAAGCATGCTGATGCCAGTTTTGTACATTCCGGATCAAAGGGTCCATGTGGACCATTGAAGGCATTCCCAGCTGTAAACTAAGACTATACATAGGGCCACTTAGTATGGGAATAGGACGAGTAGGGCGCTTGCATTAGGAGGGATATTGCATACCTCCTATCATAGATGAATAACACGAGCCAAGTGCGTTCCTTGCTCCGTCGTTCCCGTAACGCCATTTCTTCCTCAAATCCAGAAACAAGCTGCATTGGTTTATCTAAAATGGACGGCTTTAGTTTATTCAAGCCTAGCTCTAAACCGCCTCTGATCGCATAGCCGATGAACATCCATGCCCGCGAGTCACTGGGCTCCTTCCAGTGTGTTAAAAGGCAAAGGCCCTGGATGATCTCTAGCGACTTCTTGCCCGAGCCCATGATGTCGTGGAGAAGTTTCTCGCTATGCTCGTGCAGTTTGACGTATAGAGCGGGACAAAACACCTTTGCAGCGACGGATAGGAGGGCGGTGAAAAGGAAGGGAGAACGATTCCGGATATAGCGTACGGTATGGAGAGCTGGGTCGAACTGGCATATAAACGGGTTCATGTATTTGAAGAAACTATATCCGATCATTATACCATGTTAGGTCACGATTGCATCAGGTGGTTACGGAGAGGTTCGATTTAAGAGGGAGAACCTACCTATCGAACAGGCCTTGGGCGATGGGCAGGTTGACCAAATTTTGCAGAACAGGATCGTCCTGGTCTATAGGAACGTCGTCAGACAGGCAATCCCCCCAATGCGACGACTCATCGCCCTGGCTTTCATTCTCGGCATTTAAAATGTTTGCGATCGTGAAATTGCCCGGTGTGGCCGACTTCTTCAGCAATGCAAACGGTGCAAGGCTGTCAGAGAGAGGGTGTGTCAATTGTGATATGGATGCGAGTTTGGTAGGCAGAGGGCTATCTGAAGATACGGTCGGTTGGAGTTGTGTGTCAGGTAGGTCTGGAGAGCTGAAGCTGGCGTCTGACTTGATCCGTTTTGGCGACCTAGTGTCCAATGCAGACTTTATAACTTCCTCCGGTGTAGTAGCAGGACTGCTTTCCTGTGGCGCGCTCGAGAGTAAAGCAGGAAGCCCGGCGGCCTTTAAACGTTCAGCTTTGGGCCGCAGCCTAGCAATGCACCAGCGGTTAGCGATTGCTTTTTTTTCCATCTTAACAATAAAAAAACAATGCGCACCATCAACCTGAAGAAACGCATAGGCTCTTGCAAGCGGGACTTAAGACAACACTCACTTTGTGCCCGGTTTTCGACCGCGACGATGGGATTCGTAAAAACAGCTTAACGACTTGCGTTTGCACCGATTGCAGGACGCCGAGTCCGGTTCGCGCGTGCATTTCATCTTCACGGTACGACATGGTGTACATGCCGCGGTCGCGGTCGCAGACGGGTTACCGGAAGCCATTGCACGCTCAAGCTCTCAAGGACAATATATGTATATATATATTCGAATCTATCGGGCCAAAAAATCGTTGTATTCACCTGGTCCGTGTATCCGCCATCCTCCCGTAGGAAAGTGGGTGTATCCCCCTCCCTCCTCCTCCCACGACCTGTCGCACCGAGAGAGAGAGAGAATTGCTTTCAATCTGAAAGAATCAAGCCAGTGTATACCTGAGAAAATCACTTTTTCTGTTAGAGAAAAGCAGGTCGGGCGTCTGGCCGTTCTGGAAATATGGATACGAACGCCCCGGATCTCCACGGTTGTAAGTATATTTTAAATGCGGAGTAGACCTGCAGAGAAGGGATCCCTAGGGCTGAGTAGTGCTGTTTTTATACTCTGTACTGATCATCCAGACGTCCGAGAGTGTCGCATTCACGTTTGATGAGATTTCACGCAGCAACTCCAGCGCGATACGACAGTTATGGCGATCGAGGCGAGCAGCGTCGCATGGCCCTCCCCGCATATATAAACTCATCACCCTTGAATCAGCTCACATGATGAGCCGGGGTGAGAGTCGTTGCAGCCAAACAATTTCCAGCATTGGTCAGGAATTATGTTATCCGCTGCCAGTGCCTAAATTAATCATGCACATCTCGCTCGGTTGGGGCCGCGTACTTCTGCTCTAGCGGCCTTCGTCGGCTGGGTCAAGGGGTCGGGGTGCCTGGGGTGTCCTGGGAGGCCCTAGGGAACCCCGGGGGGGCTTTAGGGACGGTCTGGGGGTTGCAGCAGCCCAACTGCCTAACCCAGCCTAACAGCCCGGTTCGCTTGGCGGGTTAGAGAGTGCCGCCGCAGCACCGGATGCTGGGAAGAGGCAGATGGTGGGTATCGCGCATGCAGAGTAGCATTCGACGGACGGGCCTGGCAGGGGCAGTGAGTGGTGAATAACTTAAGGTGCTGTGCGCGGGTCAAGATTTGTTGTTGTCCTGAAACGCAACCATCTCCGCAGCCTATCCAGGCGGTCGAGCACGCCGTCTCAAACACTGGCGGCGACTCCGCACTATGGCGACATCCTGCGAGATTGGACAAATGGGCGAGTACGGGGTAGCTGGATTTGACTCATGACACTCGTAACTGCAACCTCAGTTGGAGTCCTGTCTGGAGTGAGCAGGCAAATCGGCTCCGTCCCTTGTCAACAACGGAGATGTACTAGTTTGGGCTAACCCCTGGATTAGTTTGTTGGATATAGTTAAAAGAGGAGCAAAGTATCGGTGCCAACTTGGGAAAACTTGACAAAGGCCCTCGAGTGGCGTAGCTGAGGGGCGATTATTGTGTACGTGCCTCTGGTCGCTTTATTCGAAGGCAACTCATTGGTCTACCTCGTATATCTATCTTTAACCCACCACTCGGGTATTCCTCGGTGAGAAATTGTAGATCATCCGCCGCACAGACGGAGGGAACAAGAGTGTCGGCATCATAGAATACATCAGGCCAAAGTCGAGCTGCCTATCGCTGGCTTCACGATGCTCGTTTGGAGGGAGAATAGTTGTAAGAAGCGACGTCGTTTTGCCCTTTTTGATATTTCCCAAAACGGAATATACAGTATCAGATCACGTGATAGAATCACATGACCCTTTCTGACTCAGCAGCTGTCACGTGTAATGTCGGTGAACCTGCCAAGACATTTCTTTGCGTTTAAAATAAATAGCCGCCGCCTAAAAAAAGCTTGGCAATTACATCTACTTGACGTCGGATTCTGACATATAAACAAGTCTGAGCTTGGGAGAGTTGAAAGGGGGTACCCTTGGGCGATAGTATGTGATAGTACGCAAGTAAGAATCAATTTTCAGCTATATATACATAGGCTTGTTATTCCAAGGGCGGGTCAAGTTGCATTCGGGACCAAAGCTTAACTCCTAGCAATTTTCTCTTCATTATACCCAACCCTGCACGTCCGCTCAGGTATATCTTTCAGGCGGAGAAGCCTCCGTTTTAAGAACAGGCCTGTACATATACTAACAAACCTCCGTACTACTTTTACTGTCGTCATAAAATCCTGTCTTTGCTTGTGCTCCGTACTAATCTCGCCAAGACGGGCTCTATGTTAGCATGCGGCAAAGCCGGCGCTAGGTCAGTTAACCACCCGCGTTGGACCAAGGGACAAATGGCCTGCGTCCAGTGGGCATTGGCTATTGTACCACAGCACAGAGTATCTGACATTTAGCTAAAATATATATAACTACGTCATGGACTGCAGGAGCGTAGGTAAATGGATCTATGGTTTTGTCATCCTGACATCATTGTGGGAATATACTAATAATACTATGCACTTCTTTTGATCTTTTCTCATCTAAAGCTTCGATAACATACGGAGTACTTGTACTCCAGCTTGTCCGAGAAAAGCCGCCGAAGAAGAAGTATGTTCACAAGTTCCTTGCGGGAGCAATTCCCATCAGACTACCGCTATGCAGGAGCAAAAATGTGGGGTGAGAACTGTGCAATTATACCGGCGCCAGTCGACCGGGTTGATTCTCCAAGTGCCCTACAATATATTCTGCGCATTGGAAACTTTTCCGGGCGTTAATCTGATTTTGCAGATGTGTTGCGGAACCAGCCCGCAACCGCATGCGTGCTCCCTATTCGGTCGCCATCACTTCTGTCATCCGACTCGAATCGAGAGAATACGCCAGAGCGAAATGACCGTGGGTTGAGTGGTGGGACCAAGCTGTGACAGTCGCCAAGAACTTGATCACAAGCCTGTGTGAGATGTTGCGCTTTGCTTTTTTTTATTCTTCTTTGCTTATTTCGTGGCACGGAACTGGAGTGTGGTTTAATGTGGTTGTGACTGGGTCAGTAGTAGGGATGTATACCATTAAATTTTTATTAGTCCACCCTAGATATTGATTAATAGAAATGTTTAAGAAGGCAAGACATATGCTGTAAACGTTCAAGAGCCGTAGTCTTCAACCTTGGAATCCCATATACACGGGCCTGATGAAGGCGTATCATGATATTAGGGAGAAGATTGATTAGGCCGCCAGCATAGGAATCGATATGACCACTAGGGCAAGAGTTTAGCATAATGACACAATTGACAGCGTGGGAGTATAAAGAGTTAATTTCATTTGATTAAATACGAAGACAACTTAGGAGGGACTGTATATACCACGTTCTCGAGCGAGCTTGCTTAGCGATGAGCGCATGATCCTCCTATGGAGGTGTGTCCATGGAATAATTCCCAAAGCGAGTTCAACAAAGTCGAGGCGGCGGTCAAACCTTCCCAAGGCCAACACCACGAGCCGACGAAGCTCCATAGTGGACAATAGGAACAAAACGTTCACTAACGGCCGGAGCTTGCATACAACAGCAGTGAAGGCGATGGATAGTGAAGAGTTTATCAGATCTTCGCAACAAGACTAATTGGCACATCATTGGTAGGATATGACAATTTAAAGTAGTGCGATGGAGCAGTTGGTGATCCCATTTTATGGCAAGAGGTGGAGTTTATTGTAGGAAGACTATATATTGATCAGGACTAATCATTCTTCTTGGATTGAGCGTGGTCCGTTGAAGATGCGGCTTCCTCGCCCCCGCCGTCATCGTCTTCGTCGTCATCATCTAGAGGTACATCCATGACACGCTGTCCAGCTGTTTCAAGTATTCGACAACTCCAGGCACGGACACCTTTATATACACCCTATTATGAATGCGTTAGTATGTACGGGGAGTAAATAGATAGCCAGGAAGAAACGTACCCAGAGAAATGTGGCTACACCAATAGCAAGAACAATCCAGCTCACCGATGCAGCTCTGCTCCGCCCGCTATTAGCTGTTCTCCGATTTGATCCGCCAAGAAGACCAGAGTTGCGCAAGTTCCACCACTGCCATGGCGAGAGCGCAAGCATCACTTTAATGAACGACAGTACCCCGAGCGACGCAAGGCCCTTGAGAAGATGTTCAGTCCAGGTCGACTTCCCATCTCCTACAGGATAACTCCCCGTATCGTCGTCCCAAAGCTCACCGGTGATGGTATCGAGAGGGTCCAGGTAGAGGTTGATAATTGGGTCGGCAACAAACCCAAGTAGAAACATGGCGAGGAAGAGAACCCCGATAGTGAGCGTCATCTGGGCTGCCCGGCTATTAATCCATCTTGCCCATGTCATTCGCTCCAGCCTATATTCGAACCCACAGGTCGGGCACTGCCAATAATTGCGTCTCCCATACGCGGGGTCGGCATTTCTCCAGAGCCTCAGACACCCCTCGTGCACGTATCTTGACGAACCTTTGCATTTGCAAGGCCGGAGGAGACGCCCTAACTCAGGGTCTTGGGAGTCGTATGTTACCCGAACTTTTGCTTGCAGGAAGCTTGGGAAACTGTCGGAGGGCAGATGGGTGGTTGGAGGTACAGATTCGAGGCATATCCTGCACGTTCGGTTTGGATAATTCTTGGTTCCTCCAGCAGGCTGGCCGTTCGCCTCTTCCGGCTCATTCTCTGTATCCGCAGCAGCAGTAGCAGCAGCTGCCTCTGCGCGTGGATGCGCTGCGGCTTCCGGCCACTCCCACGAAGGAGCTCTGTCCATAATTCCTATAGTGAATATTCTAGCAAACAGAAAGACGAAGAAGAGAGACGCTTCTCTTCAGCCAGCTTCAACGTGTATGTCAGTTCTAAACCGTCCGGTAGACGAGGAGGACATTGTCTGTCTGGCCGTGTCGGCGGACTGCAGGTTGCTGGTGTATCAAAAGTCGTTTCCTGCAAAAGAAGCGACGAGAAAGCAAAACGGAAAGCTGGCCGGATCGCCCAAAACAGCAAGTTTAGCCGGGCGGCTAATGTTGCCGTTTGCGGAACCGCGTAAACATCTGGCGGCCTTGGGAACATCGAAGAGAGCTTCCCTCTGGACCACAAGCAAGCATCCAGCAGGAGATAGAACAGCCAGCACAGCACCGATCCGCATTGAATAGAGCATCTGATCCTCTTTGGCGTTACTAGACCGCAGCTCCGATATCTTGCTCTGGCCATGGCCGACCGTTACTCGTTCTCGCTGACGACCTTCTCCCCAAGGTAACGCCTGTTCACACCTGGCACTGCTAACATGAGAGCTCGAAGCTGACCTTTGCCATAGTGGAAAACTAGTTCAGATCGGTACGAGAAGCGTGTTCAGGACTGGCGAGTTACTGTCTTTAAGCTAACTTGTCTGCAGAATATGCTCTAAACGCTGTGAACCAGGGTGTAACTGCCCTGGGAATTAAAGGTGAGCTCGCTCTCATACCACACGAGCTCATGTCAAACCATTGCTGATGCCATCCTGCGTTTAGCCACAAATGGAGTAGTCCTAGCTACAGAGAAAAAGTCATCGTCTCCCCTCATCGACCCTCCCTCGCTCTCAAAAGTCTCCCTGATCACTCCTGATATCGGCATGGTCTACTCCGGAATGGGCCCAGACTATCGTGTTCTCGTCGACAAGGCCCGTAAGACGTCCCACACAAACTACAAACGCATCTACAACGAATACCCTCCTACAAGAATACTTGTCCAAGACGTCGCTCGTGTTGTACAGGAAGCTACCCAGTCCGGTGGTGTCAGGCCCTACGGCGTAAGCTTGCTAATCGCCGGCTGGGACGACGGCATTGAGCCAGAGACCGCGGAAGCAAAGGAAGGCGAGACAGATGCCGAGAAGAAGAAGGCTTCGGGCAAGACAGGCGGCATTTTGAAGGGCGGACCCAGCTTGTACCAGGTCGACCCTAGCGGAAGCTATTATCCATGGAAAGCTACAGCGATTGGAAAGAGCTCCACGAGCGCGAAGACGTTCCTTGAGAAGAGGTACACGGAGGGTCTAGAGCTGGAGGATGCGGTGCACATTGCTCTTTTGACGCTCAAGGAAACAATTGAAGGTGAAATGAACGGTGATACCATCGAGATCGGTAAGTCTAGCTGGAATTCACTCCTTGCCCACAATGCACCTTCAACTAATCATGCATATAGGTATTGTTGGCCCGCCAGCACACCACTTGCTCGGGTACGAAGGCGTTGAAGGCTCTCGAGGCCCGCGGTTCAGAAAGCTCAGTAAGGAGGAGATCGAAGATTACCTGACCAACCTATGATAGATTAAATTTACCATAATATCAGTAATGAAAACTTCCAAGCCTGGTGAAAAACCCGGGACACGTTATTGAATTCAGCTGTGCGGCAGGTCATCTCTTGCTTAACTAAATATCGCTACCTCCCTTCTTTCACACCATTCAGTATATGCATCCATGCATGGCGGGGTTTCGCATACGTACATATTTCAAGCGGCGGAGAATGCCAGCAGCCTTCACTGTTTATCAACATCCATATCGGCCCAAGAAATCTTTCATTCTTCATCATTAATAAAAAAAATCATCTCGCGTTATAAGACCCGTGTATGGATTCCATCTCTTCAACCCGCCACAAACGACGAACCCTATGAACAATTGACTTTGATTGGGCCAACACCATCCAACCCCGTCCCACGACGACGAGAGTGTTACAACTCTGAGGCCAAATGCACTCTCTAAAGAGTCATAGAGGGGGGAGGAAACGGCCCAGGTTGAGTACGAGTGCAGATGACACGGCTCAAGATGAAGCAACGCGACAAAATGATGGCTTGGAGTGCACACCCAGGTCAGGCCTGGTTAGATCGAGAGCATACCAGGTTGAGATGCTCGAGGAGAGCCTCAAACAAAATATCATAGTTGCAGTTAGATTCAAATGTTTACCCCCCTTTCAAACATGAGCAGCTGCTAACTGTACTATGCTACAGATGGATACTGGGAGCGGAAAGACTCAAATGTGCGTTGATTGCTGGCTTCCTTTGTCTCAGATTAATTATATGCATCTCTCTGACATGAGTAGTGCAATTCTTCGCATCCGAGAGGAACTTGAAAGATGTTCGAGCGACAAAGTATGCATTCCATCAAACATCAAGTCAAACGATGCATATTCAATATTGACTGTTGCATAGCTCGTCTGGTTTCTCGCTCCGAAGGTTCCGCTCGTCGAGCAACAACATCTAGCCATCTCCAAACAGCTTCCTGCTTATCAGACGAGGGTCCTGATCGGAGCAGATAATGTGGAACGTTGGTCTACACAGAAGATATGGGATGCGGTTCTACTAAATACCAAAATTGTTGTCTCGACGCCCCAGGTACTGCTCGATGCCCTGTCAAATGGCTTTATTACCTTACGACGGATAGCACTCCTCGTATTCGATGAAGGCATGTTGAATTGATCTCTCTCTTCTCAATTTGCTGTTCGATTTCAGTTTTACTAATTCCTAGGTACAGCTCATCATTGTGTCAAATCTTCCCCTGAAAATAAGATTATGCAGAATTTCTATCATGCGGAAATTGACAAACTTCGGGAGACAAACGACCTTCCGTATGTTCTTGGTCTGACTGCTAGTCCTGCCTCTAGTTCTACTGATGATGCCTTGAGGTATGATCTTCACCCACTTCTATATGTAGCTCCTTCTCGGCAGGGTTTTAGGCTAATAACGAGCAGACAGTTGGAAACAAATCTGCATGCTTGCTGCAAAACTCCCAAGGTTAATCGGGAAGAGATGATGCAGTTTGTGCACATTCCAGAGTTGCGAAAAGTCACGTATCAGAAGAACTCGACCATGCTTCTTAACATGGAAACTAAACTTCTATCTATGCTGCATAGCATAGATATCACTTGTGATCCCTTTTTCCGCAGATATGAGGGAAAACTCGATACCAAAAGCCAGGAAAGGTTCCAGCAGGCGCTCGATAGAAAAACACCCTGCCTTATACAGTTGAAGCGATGCTTCACTAAAATAGTCCACATGTATGGAGAGCTTGGGCCGTGGGCTGCATCAACATATATTTCTGAAGTATACCGCCGTACACGTGGTAAGGAAGCAACACTTATTGACCAGACTTGGTCTGAATGGGATAGGGATGATAATTCCTTCATTTGCAATGGACTAGAGCCTGTGGTTAGCTCTATTGGGGAGAGAGACTGGGACACTCTCCCAGATGCGGTGTCACAAAAAGTTGACCGCCTGATAAATCTTTTATCATCAGAGCACTCAAACACCTCGAGTGGAATTGTTTTCGTTGAGCAGAGAGCAACAGCTGTTATGCTTACCCATCTTATCTCTCTTCACCATGAATTAACCCATATAAAGCCAGATTATTTCCTAGGATACTCTTCCTTTGCTTCTCGGAAAGCAGATATTACAGAGCTCAGTAAGGCAGGCCATATGAAAGGCTCTATTGACGACTTAAGATCCGGGAAAAAGAACCTACTTATCGCCACTTCGGTCCTTGAAGAAGGTATTGACGTTTCAGCATGCGACCTTGTTGTGTGTTTTGATCCTCCGAAACAGTTACGATCATTTGTCCAGAGACGAGGTAGAGCCAGAAAGAAAGGCTCGAAATTTGTGATCTTTCACGAAGAAGATGACACTTCGACAAATAAAGACTGGGCAGCTATGGAAGATATGATGAAGGAGAAGTATTCTAGTAACAAGGAGTTTATTGAGGAGCTTTTAGCGGTCGAAAGGGAGGAAGAAGACGGCTATGAAAGTTTCAGAATAGCGTCAACTGGGTAAGTGAAATAATATATCGAATCCCATGCAGTTTATGACATTATTTGCTAATTATTTATTATTTTGTCAGTGCACTGCTGACTCTCGACAATGCCCCTCCACATCTCTCCCACTTTTGCGCAACAATACCGTGTGAGTTTGCTGATACTCAACCTGATTTCATCATTTCGAAGACGATAGTTGGCGACAAGATAACCGCAAAAGTACGCCTCCCAACACAGCTGGACTCTAGATTTCGCGAATTTGAGGGGGTTGGAGAATGGAGGACAGAAAAGATGGCGAAAAGAGACGCCGCATTCCAGGCATACTTGCAGCTTTACAAAGCTGGACTTGTTAATGACCACTTAATGCCAGAACACTGTCAGACGACAGATGAAGAAGCCGCACAACTCGAGAAACGTTCAAGCATGGGAACCTGTTCTGAAGCGTTTAATCCTTGGCTAGCAGTTGCTACCCAATGGCAAACTACCGATACGTTCTACCAAAGCAGTATTGTCATCGGCTCTAACACAACACAAGAATTGCCCAGAATGCTGCTAATTCTTCCCATCCCTCTTCCATGCGACTTCACGTTCAAGTTATTCTGGAATGAGACAAACATTCTTACCCTATCTGCATCGCCCCAGCCATTGACTATTTCGGAAGACGATATGACCTGGGCTCCTTTGGCCACGCATATTCTACTATCTTCTTTATATTCAAGTAGAATGGATGGTGAATCTAGAGATTTCTCTTGCATATTCATACCTAGCCTCGAAATGGAGCATGGGGGGCTTAAAGAGTGGTGTACTAATGTAAACGACCTGATTTTGGGAAATGATATCGAGGCATACGACCTGAGCTCCGTTGAGAATTTCGGGCTTGCAAGGCGTACAGATATGACTACCAGGCCATGGACCGTGGAGAAGTTTGTATGGAAGAAATGTGTGAGAGAAGAGCCTGAAAATGGAGATGAGGAGAGTGAAGAGGAAGAGAAGATACTGCATATCGAAGGAGAGAAATGGCCGAAACGAACGGATTTCTTACACCCCGTTGCTAACACCATCGATTCTAAACCTCACCACACCGCAAGAAATTGTGATCCAGCTCGCGTCAGTTCTATATCCAAATTACCTATCGGGTTCACAAAATTTGCGCTCTTCATCCCCTCATTGATACACACCGTGGGTCGCTTCTTACTTGCCGAGGAGCTATCAAGAACCATCTTATCTCCCGTCGGCTTTAAGGATATCCAGCTAATACTGACCGCTATTACTGCATCTTCAGCGAGGGAAAACACTAATTATCAACGTCTCGAGTTCCTCGGGGATAGTTCCCTAAAGCTACATGCATGTATGCAATTATTGGCAGACAACCCAATTTGGCACGAAGGCCTCTTGTCTCGTAAAAAAGACTTGATCGTATCCAATACCCGACTCTCGAAAGCTGCTATACAAGTGGGACTAGACAGGTTCATTCTTACAGCCCCTTTCACGGGTGCAAAATGGCGACCGCTATACAACTACAACTACACGGAAAGTGCCTCAAACGGCGATAGGGAGTCGACTCGAGAGATATCTACGAAAACCCTCGCCGACGTCATTGAGTCTTTAATTGGTGCAGCCATTCTTGACGGAGGAGAAGACAAGGCGTTGCGTTGTCTACGGGTTTTCCTACCAGAAATAAAGTGGCGGTCATACAACGAGCACATATCGATGCTATATGATGCTTCACCGGAATTTCACGACAATTCCCCTCACAATATTCTGTCGAGAATTGAACCCCTAATAGGCTATTCGTTTAGGAAAAAGGCTCTTCTAACCGCCTCCCTGTCGCATCCCAGTAATCCGATAAGTGGAATGACGTATCAGAGATTAGAATTCCTCGGTGATTCAATTCTCGACACCATCGTCACGAGCACATTGTTCCGCTCGAATAGAGAGATTCCTCATCAAGATATGCACCTCATGCGTACCGCATTGGTCAATGCAGATTTCCTTGCATTCTTATGCATGGGCACGTCCACGGACGAGCGGCGCGGGGAGGTTTCCGACTCCCACGACGGGAAAGTCGAGATCTCCTCGTCTACCCGGAAGATTTCTCTATGGCAGTACATGTCCCATTCAGCAACGCTGGATATTGCTGAGGCGCAGCAAGCCACAGCCCGTATATTTGAGGGGTTACATGGGGATATTGACGAGGCTCTTCGGTCAGACACCAAATACCCCTGGACGTTACTTTCGACCCTCAATGCCCCTAAGTTCTTCTCAGACATCATCGAAAGCATCCTAGGTGCTATATTTATTGATTCGCATGGGTCTATGGAAGAATGTACTAAATTTCTTACCTTCATTGGCCTTATGAAGTACCTCCGCCGCGTTCTAGATGACGAGGATATAGATTTCATGCACCCGAAACAGCGTCTAGGCCAGGTCGCGCAGACCCTCACTGTGAAATATATTTCCTCGGATGTACATGTCAGGGCAGGCCTTACACGATGGAAATGCCAGGTCGTGGTAGGTGGTAAAGAAATATCCAGAATTGATGACGGAGTAAGTAGAATTCAAGCCGAGACGAAGGCAGCAGATATTGCTATTGGAATTTTACGCCAGGGCAGTTAACGACAGTACGGAGTATATGATGTGATGAATATTACATTTTGAGATTATGATTTTGGATTACAGACTCACTTAGATAGTGGCCGGATTTTAGGATAGAACTATTGTCATACCCCCATGCAGACAGAAGCTGCCCTAGTAGCGAATGCACCTGAAGTTGATGCCTTAAAGCAAAATAGATACAATGTAAATGTCCATCGTGATAATCCATCTGCTAGAGTGATCGAGTTGAGCATAAGCCATTCAATTGCCAAAGTTAAGTATACACCAGCTTTGCGTTCTACCCCTGAACCATAAACTATTCATCAGATAGCAGAGAAGGTGGAATTTGGGCCAATATCCAGACTCAATAATATATGCAAGAAACACGCATCATTACGACGAAGAGAGTAACCTCCCTCACCCGGACTTCGTTGCTCAGGTACTGTCGCAGCCTTTCGTCAGTCTAGATATAAATGTTGAGCTGCTGGCTCACCAGCTCCGTCATCTCCTCCATCACCTGTAAGGAATAGTAGTCCTTGAATTCGGTTATGGATCGTGGGGGAAACTACTCTCCGCTTCATCCAACCCCTTATCAACGGACTTATATATATTCCCATGGCGGAAACTGCCCACGCGGATAGAACCTCTAGGCCAGTCAAGGGCGGTGGCATCCCAGAACAAAACGCACGGCGAGACTCAAGTGTAAGAAGGCCCGATAGAGGTTCACGACGCCCGCTTGGGCTTACCAACATGCTGCACCTGCGGTTATAGCGAGTCAAACGGCGAGACGACGACGTAGGCATGGTGCCAGGGCTATCAACAGGCAACACGCTCAACCTGTGAACAGAGAGGAATATATTGCCCTCCAGCCCAGAGCCAGTGCAGGGCGACCAGCTGTCGTTGAACCCGCGAGGTTAAGCTATCTTCTGGCATGACGGCATAACGTCGATTGCCTCGCAGTAGCGTTCGCCGGGCACTAGCACAGGTTATAGCACGGCTGCTATATGGCCCTTTCTCACGTCCGCTGAAACTGGTTGGATGCTGGCGTCTGAATCCGCGTTCTCATCCCGCAACTCATGCAGGATGCCAGTGGGACATCGACGTGGCTGGCGCTGACTTGTTGCAGCCCGCGTCAGTTAAAATAGTCAATTGGCCCGGGGATCGCCCGCTTTTTGAGTTGTTCTTTTATCGTTCGTTCATTTATGCATTTTCTTTCTTTCTTTCTGCATGCCAGGCTGGAGTTTTGTGCCCAAGCGAGTACTTTGTGAGATTTATGCCCTAAGTAGAACTTAGACGTTGACTTTTATCCCTGCCGTGAAGAGAGTAAAAAAAGTACGCCCAACCTTGCAGGAGGGGTTCTGGCGGGCGAAGAACTCGAGAAAACTATTTATATTCGGCCATCGCTCTCGTGCCGTATTGAATTAACTGTTAAGAAACGTATAGCGATAGACTGAGCGTCGAGATCCGTCGAGAGCGAAGAGACGGCACTTCCTTGGGCGCTGGACCGTCCGTATACAAGCCCAAGCAGGACGATTCGATATTGCTCTTCTTCTGCACGCCTCCAATCGTATAACAAGTTTGTCCATGGATCTGAATTATCGATGAAGTAGTTCCATCCACCGGCCGATCAAATAGCAGCGTGTCCCGTCGACGTTATTATAAAAAAGAAGAAGAATAAAAAGCGAGAATAGTACACCGAGATCGCCATGATTGTCTCAATATGCGCCTCTCAGTCGATGCCTTCGAGCTCGAGCATCGACTCAACAGAAAAGGGGCCTCATATCTATACCTCCAGGCCGAAGATTCTTCACCAAAACGATGGCGGACCCGTCGTCTCTCTGCCTACTCCTTTCCCCGACCACGACGAAAACGCAGACCCTTTTGCTCTGAAGTGCATCTTTGCAGGAATATTCGAATGCGATAAATCGTTCGAAGACCCCGAGGACTGGAAGCTACACGTCACTAGCCATCTCATGTCGCACCCGCCGCCGAGTAAAGTCAGCTGCATAGTCTGCAAGCAGGTCTTCTCGAGCCCCCAACATCAATATCAGCATCAGCATCCGCATCAGCATCAATATCAACAGCAGCAGCAGCCCGTGGGAGGAGAAGCCTGGCAGAACATGTTGGATCATGTCCTTGGTGAACACCCGCGATGGGGAGCTTGCTGTCAGGTAGAGCCGTGTCCGGACTTCGACCTTATGCGCCATATGTATTGCACAGGTATCATATCGCCAGAGCAGTTCAAATTGCTGCAACTCACGCGAGAAACGCCGCCGCATCTTCCGCAGAACGGCTCGGCTGCGGAGCCATATTTCATCCAAACCAGCTCGCGAAGGGAGCGTAGACAAAGACGGCCACGTCTTTCGAATGCCAGCCTAAGGTCGAATATTCATCTGTAGCCAACGTACGGTTATTGATACTGTCCATTTATTGCTTTCGTTTCCTTTCATGACCTACATCTGCATACCCCTGCTGCGAGTTGGATTGTTGTTTTATTATTGATATTTTTAATGCTTTTTTTTCTTGATATGATTTCTCATTTGAAGAATTTGATATTAGCCATGTTTTGTTTGAGCGCTTTGATATTGACAAAATAAATGAACAATAACGATGACACATGATTGATATAAAACATTATGATATCGAGAGATCAAAATATAAGCCGAAGGGTAGAAATAGGAAGTTGAATTTGATATTGACAGCCTGTACGATCTCATGCCTAACCCCTGACACCTGGCCAGTCATAACGATGAGCGTTCAAGAAAGCCAGCTCGGCCTCCATGAACTGAGTTGGCAGCATCCTGGCTCCTTCATACTTCAGATATTCCAAGCTGGCCGACAGTGAAGGTATATATGCATCAGACTCTGTGCCCTTCAAAACGACCTGTTTCAGAGAATCGAAATTCTTCTTCATAGCAGCAGCAACTTCATCGATGAGCTTCATATTCATGATGTGAGCGCCTGATGTCAAGGCCGGCATCAGCAAATCGGATATGTACTCTTCTTGGATAATGGAACCGGCCCGCCAAATCTTTAGACAGTCCCCTAGATTTATATTCCATTTCTCGTCCTTGGATCCGCGTGCGATGAGCTCTAGCCCCTGACAGAACGAGGATAGGATGGAGATATAAGTTGCGTCTCGAAGCTGTTCGACGAAGGTCGGGACGTCGTGGATATGCTTGAGTTTCTTTGGAGGCTCAATGCTGAGTTTCTGAGCCACCCTGAGTCGCTGTTTTCGGTTCCTGCTAGAGACTCTGAGGAATTGGCCGGCTGCAATGCTTGGGGCAGAGACGTGTCGGTCTGCAGCCTCCATTACAGACCAGTAGAGTGTCCCTGCGGTGTCATCGTCTCCATCCCCTACTGCGTCATGCATTTCGTCGAGTATATAAGTCTCGTCAACTTTCTCAGACTTCCTCTCACCGGACTGCTTCTTCTTCTTCTTCTCACGACAAATGCTGGATCCAATCTGCACAAGGAATGTATTCCTCAGCGGGCCCTCTGAGTCCCAGCTCTCGAATATCTCGCCTATCTCATCGTACGATTTGCCCAACCCGTAGTGCAACAGCGCCCATGCCTCGCAGATGGAGGATAGCATCCCATTCTCAATTGCATTATGGACCATTTTGACATAGTGGCCTGCACCTCTTGTGCCGATATTGGCCACGCACGATTCGCCTGTCCGAGGATCCTGTGCCGCAAATTCCTTCAGCAGCGGCATCACCACACGGATAGCTTGAGCGTCTCCTCCAAGCGCTAAGCTGGGCCCCTTTCTCGTCGAGTGGTTTCCTCCCGACACGCCCATTCCAATCCAACTAACGCCCTCCTTCTCCAGCTCCTCCTGTCTTCGCTCGGTGTTTCGATAATTCTCATTTCCCCCATCAAGTATGATATCTCCATCCTCCAGGTCGTCCATCATTAGGCCTAGGACAGAATCCACCGGCCAGCCGTGAGTGATCGAGAAGATGAACGGTCGACGACCCCTTCCGTCCGAGTCAATGGCCACATCAACGCTCTTCACAAATTCGTGAATGTCGTTAAACGGCCTGATATTTTCTTGAACTCCCTTTTCTCCCTCGACCTTGCTCATCACATTATCGACGTTTTCAGCTTTGGCGTCCCAGAGCGATACCTTGATTCCCTTCTCGGCAAATCCAAAGGCCATAGTAGCCCCCATATTCCCCGCCCCAGCGATGCCAATGCACTTGAATATTTGTTTAGGCGGTGCCATGTTGATAGTAGGCTTTAGCTTCAACTATGTCCGGTGTGTTAGCCTAGATAGTCGCGTAGAAATGTTAGAGGACCATTTCAAACCGATGCCATTGATAGAGAACCACATTTCTAGACACAGAGAAGGAAACCTGCCCCTCTAAGAGTCCCTTGAGGCAAGATATTCAAGTTGCCATCAACCAGAGTAGCGCGGTGATTGGAAGGGAAAGGGTTATGACGACATACCTCAGCCCCCGAAACTCTCTATCCCACGATCTATGAAGGGAAGTATAGTAAAACTCGGGCTTCACATGTAAACAATCTAATTAATGTAATAATAGTGATCTATATACGGTGGTAAGCATGGTGGTGAAGGTGGTGGGCAATGAACGCTTCGCTAAAATAGCACATTATTTTTCCAAAACACGTATAGACGAAGGATAAGTTTGTACATCAAGCAGCAAACAACAGATCCCGGGGCGTCTGATGAGATAAGAAATTGAGTTAATAATATATATCTTTGAATGGTTACTTCTCCGTGGAATCGTTTACACTGGTTCCCTCGCTGTGCGGTATGGCTTTGGCTCCTTTTCGCATGGGAGGGAACCAGAATCCAGGATGGACGATGGTGAATGTTGCGGCTGCCAAAGCGATCATCCTAGAGAAAGGTCAGTGATGCGTCTTTGCAATAGAGGTTAGCATATGGCAGACTTACATTCCGTCGAGGAGTAGGAAGTCCTTCTCGTTTCGCATAAGAGGGTTTCCCCAGCCACCAGCCATCTCGGGCAGACTATAACGATACAGTTAGCCAGACAGACAGCGCTAGACAGACATCCTCAGTGCTTACCGATATATACAGCGGATTAGGATGGCCAGATAGGCAAACGCGTCTGCAGCACAGAAGATCCAAAAGGACCGACGCACCGCAGCTCCATGAGACGAGCCCTTGGGGGTGAAGCCCTGCCCGCTCCTATGTGCCCGGATGAAAAATTCTAGAGCAAGCAGGCCGCAAACCGACATGGTAGCCACCTGGAAGGCAATACCGGCAATGATGATGCCGTTACCAACATCCAACAGTTTCACATTTTTTTTGGTCGCAGCCGCAGCAACACCACCACCGGCTGCCTGCAGGATGAGTGAGCCGATATCACATGCGATAAACACCCAGGTGTACAGCTTTGGCTTAATACGCGAGTGCTCCGGCCCGATGAAGATGACGATGTGTTTGATCGTGAGGTAGACGCCGGCAGCCAGAAAAGTCGGCGCCAGGATAAGGCAGACGATCTGGATCTGAAAGGCGTCCTGAGACCAAGGGTTCTTGTTCATGAGTATACGGCCACCGTAACCGACGGCCTCGAGGGCGCAGGCCATGAACACAGCGATCAAAAAGGACCAGGTGCGCGTGAAGACCCCGAGTCCCAGCTGGACGAGCGCCAGAAATGCGAAGAATGCGGTCAAGAAGATACCGGATCCCAGCTGTGGATAGTAACCATACGTGGTGGCCTCGACAGGGCACGCCGGCCCAACTTCCGTGCAAGTAGCGAAGCTCGGCGCCATCTTGGATATATATATGCAAAAAGACTGGATATAAAAATTCGATGGTCCTTTTGATAGAAGAATGGGGTATCAGGGGTACTCCAACCGCACGAAGCAAAAGAGACACCGAGAAGAGGAATCGAAGGATAGACTGGATATCGCCATGATATGTATGGAGTCGCCAGAGCATAACGTTTTTTTTATGTATAAGTCATAATGCTGGAACGAGAATGACAAGTTCGTTCTCGCTTTCGATCCTCGTTCTCGCTCTCGTTTTCTCTCCAGTTCGTCCGAACCCTGGAGGCTCCATGGGTCCACCATGCCTCCTGTCCGATGTAATTATAGAGGTAAAAATGCGGAAAAATGGCCACAGGACCAGCCAGTCAGGTAATTCCCTGGTGGAAAACAGGCAGCTCAGGGCATCGCTGAATGGACGAGCGCCTCTGGCACTCTTCAGCGCTGAGCGGTGGATTAAGTAGTATCCGGGCCTCCCGCCGGCGCCATTGGCCAGCACCCCCGAGCGACCCTATCCCAACCACGCTACGGAGTGCGCAGACAGGCCAGCGAGCGACTGAGCGACCTGTCATTCTGGGACATGCCGGCAGGTTATGGCTGTTATTAATGCGGCGGGACTGGTGGTTAAAACATGGCGCCCCGGAGATCACACAAGAAGTCGCGGAATGGATGCGACCAGTGCAAGCAGAGACGAGTCAAGGTAGGGTTGCGTCCATCCAGCACGAAGAGCTTTCGTTCCTTTTGCCCTTGATCCGCCTGTCCCCTCTCTCTCGATCAATCGATCGATAGTACGGAGTAAACCCTTCCTCTCGATATCTTATTACTCGGCCCCTCTTATAGGAAGGGGGATGGCGATGTCCTGCTGATCCGATCCCGAGCTGATCGTCTTTTGCCTGCACGCAATATATGAATATTTCAGATATCCATAAGCCATCCGCTGCTAACTCTCTGGCCTTGTGCTTTTTCTTGCTTGTCTAGTGCGATGAACGGGGTCCTCCTTGCACCAATTGCCAGAACAGAGAGATAAACTGCATCTTCTCTTCGGCCGCTGCTCGCAGAGTTAGGGCAACAACCACATCCGCAGACGGCTCCCCTATACAATCTCTATCACCCAACGTCCCCCTCCCAAACCACAATGGACGGCCCGAGCCGAGTCCTGGCCCGCCGCCGCCGCCGTCTGCAGCATCTGTCTCTCCTCTCCCTCCAGCTGTACGCATCCTTGAATTCGAACTAGTCCACAAATACACTACCGACTCGTATAAAAGCCTCTGCGGAGTCCCCGAAGATGGATACGCATGGCAGGTCCATATCCCCCGTCTAGCATTGTCTAGTGACTTCTTGATGGATGGCATACTAGGGTTGGCGGCTTTGCATATAGCGTCAAGCGTCAAACATCCGTCAGAGGCGGTTTCGTATTTTGATACCGCTCTCCGCTATCATACCCTCGCTTCATCTCCCTTCCGCGAGGCTCTGAATAATATCACACCGGTCAATTGTGAAGCTGTCTTTGCCTTTGCCGTCATCACCACCGTCTTCACTTTCTCCTCTACACAGATTGCGCCTGGCGGGAGGGAAAGCGGAACCGTCCTGGAAGACGTACTCGCCATATTCGAGCTGCTGCAGGGAATTAAGGGGATATTCTCTGCTAGCAGCTCCTGGCTGGAAGTCAGCTGGTTCTCGTCAGGCACGCGGATAGAAACCGAAGATGCCCCGGTGAACAACGAACCGGTTACGGAGATGGCATTTCGAAGGCTAGCAGCTTACGCTGATGAGACGCTCGGTTCTGGGAATGCCGAACAATACAACGTCATCAAACAACTTGTCTCGAAGTTGGAGTTGTGTTTCTCGATATTCCGCGAGAAATCAGATCAAAGCCTAGTGCTATCGTGGTTGAGTATGTTGGATAAGCACACCGTGTGTGAGGCCAGGCGCGGCAACCCCCTGGTCTTGCTCCTTTTTATGCATTGGGCTGTCCTTATGCATCTCATGGAACCTCGAGTCTGGTGGGCTAAGGGCTTAGGAGCTGGACTGGTAGCTGAGCTGTTAACGAGAATCCCATCAGATCCACGGCTGAACGAAATATCTCTGTGGCCTCAACAGCAGGTGAACATCCGCCCTGTGAAGATACTGCCATAAAGCGCTTTAAAAGGTTGCACCTGTATTGTAAGGGTTATTGGCGAGTGAAGAGATTATATTAGGGCAATCAGCAGCAACACTTCTCTCCTTCTCCCATTAGGGCACGACTAATTTCTTCTCAATGGCGTAATAAGTTATGACCTGTGAACTCGCCCCTGTAGAGTAGAGCTTAAAGTCTCAGCAGTTCCTGGTCCATAGTATGACAAAATATTCTGCAAGCTGCGTCCTTGCATCCTGTCACAATAATATGTGCATCCCTGAGCATAATTAACTAGCATGGGCCTCGCCCTAAATTAGACCTTCACCTCGCAACGGGAAATGAGATAAAGATGCACAGGATAAGAGTTGCAGCCAAGAACCGGGGGTGTGCCGGGCGAACGGGCTACATAAGAGTCACATTGGCAGCCCGGATGGTAAAGACGACACTGAATGTATCTACCAACCTATCAATCAACATAAACAACCGCAGACGGTGTGAACTAATTGGCTGGCAACTATAACCAGTGAGTTATAGCATCTTCCCACTTGATCGGCCCCTATCAAATGCGGTAAGCTTGCCAGCTACATATAAACATTCGAATGAGCATTGAGATACGCTACGCTGCGAGAGGATCCAACTCAAGATCGGGCCATTATTCTCATTCTTATCGTCGCCTCTGTCCACGGGAAGGCAATAGGGCAGCTCTGCCTCAAAGAACGACACGTTAAAGGTCTTGGACCAGTAACGGAAAAATATCCAGCTAAGCTCTCGGGCCTAAGAACGTCGGCAAAGAACCTAACTTTGAGCATAAGCCGCGTGAGATAAACCTCACACTAATGATGACCTAGTTTATCTGAGCGGCGTTTAAGCGGCCCAAATACAGGCAACTCGTCTCACTGGCCAATCAACCATTGGACGACGGCAAGCTTAAGATGGCTATATTCAACCTACTTGATTCTTAGCCTAGCTTTTGCCGAATCAGCTAGCTGTAGTGTAATAAGGCAATTTGATTATGGATGCAACCGGACGCTCAAGAGCTCTCTTTGTCAATAATATCAATATTCATGCGGTCAATCGGTTGTTAGTATGGGGTGTTGTTTTTATATCAACAACACCCATGCAAGATTATATAAGCCAAGCTCCGATCACGTGATATACTTAATAGTGAGGTCCGGCTTTATTTCTACATATCAAGAAACATCGCTTCAGATTCAAGATAACATCACAGCTACGTCCTGCCATAATATCAACTTTACCAACGACAAGTCACATATATATATTTCATAAATTTTGCTTCTAATTGATTTGTGGCTCAAAACTGACCAGGCTCCCAAGTTCTAGAAACGAAACGTCGAGGCATATGTACGCATGTGTAGTATCGGAGTACAAGAAAACTGAAAAATCGATCTATTGTCCTCCAAGAGCCATTCACAAAAATTCAGAAAATAAAATTTATACAGGCACATAATCAACTGAGAACTGACTCCCCTTTAGGCTTGAAGGGATAATCTAGGTTGGCCATGGGCGGCAGAGACCACCGGGGGTTCCGTCGTTGTTCTAAACATTTACCCATTAGTACAGTTCTTTCTTCTCGAGATCTCAACTGGAATACGTACCACGACACAGCGGCAATAGGTAGCACCACAATCTCGGTTGACGTTGCATGGACGGTCGACTGGGCACTGGATAGAATATTCAAGTTAGCCGGGGAAGACTCTCTTAACTAGCCCTTCTGAGGTGGGGACTGGAATTACCTCGTTGTCTCGGGTGCCTAGGGTTGCTGCAAATCCTGTGGCAGCGAACATCAGGCTGACGATCCAGTAGAGCTTCATGGTGATAAATATTGATGGGAAGGCTGTTCAAAAGAGGTGTCTGTTTGTAATCCGCTGGTTTGAGTGATTGAAGTGAGGGAAGACGGTATGAAGCTACATATTTATATGTTTATTCGTTGCCTTCCCCGGATTCTAGAACAGATCTCTGCCCGGAGACCAAGCCGCGATCTTTGGCGCGGTAGGAACAGGATCCACATCCATTGGCTTCAACTATTACTATTTTAAGGTATGGCACGCAACAAGGCCTGCGTTATCATAGCTCTAAGGGTGTTGGCATCGTGTTGACAGGTAAAACACACATTCGCGGAGGATCCAAATCCTGCGACAACGCCCACTTGTGATGTTTAAACAAGCCACCATGATCGACCGATGGCGGAGGATCACTTGCAAAGTAACCATGCATTGTAACTTGATTCACCTCAGCCGAATCCTCTACCCATCACTACACAATGTCTCAAACAAGGCGACGTGGTCGACCGCTTAGCCTCAAGGATCAACGTCACAGATCGAGTTAATCGGACTTTATCGCCCTGGGGAGGTTCTTACTTCACCACAGGGTAGATGTCAACGAAGGCAATCTTTCTCCCTCCACCACCAATGAATGTATGGAGTATACTCCGTACTAGGCTGTCCATCATGAAGACACCCATGATGAATTTCATAGTTATACCGGCAATCATCGAGTGCTTTCATGCAAATATCAACTTCCTCCAGCGTTTCTCTCCAAAATTCATAGCCAGTCACGTGATCCACGGAATAAAATAACTACGAGTAAATGCAAACAGGCCAAACAAACCAGAATGCGTACCTTGCCCGATTGGGATGTGCCTTCGACCATCTTGAACAATTTCACGATATTCGATATTTTTCTATCTTCGTCTCCCTCTTCTGACCGGGCTCTATCTCTGCCGCTACTCGCAAGCACAATGCCCAAGGCAGGCCGCTGCACATGATCCCGAAGTCCCCAGCGAATTTCACGCAAGATAGCCTCGCCGCGACCCATCCACTGCCCGCCATAGAACGCATCGAATAATATCAGACAGCAATTATGGACAACTTTCCTCCTCTAGACCCTTCGAACCAGGCTGCGGGCGGGAGACCTGGTGATTCCATGCGCCATGCTCAAGCCGGGAGGTATCACCAGCCGAGCCCGCCTAACCAGCAACAACCACAGCAGCAGCAACCGCAGCAACCTCAAATCCCACCAGCATCTGCCATACCTCTCCTTGAACCACAGGGGCCTCCTCAGTTACCCCCTCAGCTGTTCACGACCGCAGCACAGCTACTAGATTTAACAGACAGTGAGATTCCCACCACTCTGCGTCCGTAGTGGGGGAGCATGTACTGCGCATCGCGGTATATGCGGAAAGGCAATTATAGGCTACCTGCCATGTAGAGAGAGCTATGGGCTAATTGGAACTCGATATTCCCGGCGTACAGAGAAGTTGGTTTTGGTTCTTCGCGACGGCCGCAAGTTAATTGGAGTATTGCGAAGTTGGGACCAGTTTGGTATGTTATGGCATCTACCTGACCTCGCTTTCTCCGGGGAGGCGGATGGTTGAACTACATGTGCTGATGATTTTACGATAGCCAATATCGTGCTCCAGGATACGGTTGAGCGAGTATACGCCGAAAAGCTATACGCCGACATCCCGCGTGGCGTGTACCTGATCAGAGGAGAGAACGTATTACTTCTTGGGGAGATTGTACGTCCACACACCGCCGACTCACCCTACCGCTGACTGACCGCCACTTGTTACAGGACCTGGATAAAGATGATGACGTTCCAGAGCCTTACCGCCTGGCACCTGCATCCGAAGTCATGGAGCTGAAGAAGAAAGCAGAGGACCAGCGGAAGCGCAAAGATAAGAAGCGAAATACACACATGCAAGCTCTTGGATTTGAGCCTGAGCATAGTGGGGAGATCTTGTTCTGATTCGACCCCTTGCGGCGTGGAAGTCCCGAATATTGCCATTTATACAATGCAATATAGTGATTCTTAACCAAGGAGACGCTGGGATTGTGATTTTAAAACACATCAGAGCTATAGTCGATGCCCTAGCTTGCTTCTCAGTTGCACCGGCACTTACCTTCTGCCTGAGATCGCCTTTGTACTGGCTGTTCTTTAGCCCTTGCAGGGTGTTTTATGGTCCAGCTAATCCTTGATGGATGCCAGGCCATGCAGAATATTGTGAAATGCATGTCCTGTGCAGGAAATGTGTCTGTTTATATTTCAACGACAGGCCATGATACTCTTTCTATCACTCTACAAACCTCTAAAAAAACATCTATCAGTCCATCCAAGTAGAATGAAAACTTCCTGTGTTGCTCGTTAGTTATCCTGTTTGGCCCACATTGGCTGCTATCGATAATAGAAAAAAACCCACCCTAAAAAAAACTACGGCCAAACATCTTGAACCATAAAAAATAAAATAAAAAAACCTCCCAGCCAGAGAGAGAGAGAGAGAGAGCTCTTGCAGCTTCACAACAGCGAACTGCACTGCCGATAGAAGCTGACGCAGTTACTTCCTGTCCCTGCTGGGATAGTTCTGTATCTTCATCATGGCGTCGCTACATGAGAAGCTGGACAAGATCAAGTCGCCCAAGCTGCAGAATCAACACCATGTATGTATCTCTCCTCCCACTGCCGGCCTCCTTTATAGCAGCCGTTTTATTGTCCAGACTGCTGATATCAATTACAGACTGGCGTTGTTCTCTCTGCCGTTGAAGACACTTTACGCGACCAGAATGCCGAATTCACAGCAACCGCATACTTTGCTGCTCTCCTCGCCCTCCTCCCGCAGTCCATCAACACAACTCAAGGCATCGTGAACAAAGAACTTGCAACCTCGGTCGTATATCTGCTCGATGTCGTCTCTGCATACGTGCCGGCGCCTCTGCTGCGATCCAAGTTTGCGCAGATACTGGGCAGCTTGGTGCCGGCCCTGACGCTCGCCGAGGTCGAAGCCCCGCTGCTCAAGTCGTCAGTTGGATGTCTACAGAATCTTCTTATAGCCCAGGATTCGGCGGCATGGGCGTTGCCAGCGTCAGAAGTAGGGCCTCGCAGGGCGATCGCGGGGATGCTTGCGCTGGCCGTGGATCACAGACCAAAAGTTCGACGGAGGGTACAGGATGCGTTGATACAGATTCTCAAGCAGCCCCCTCCGAGCCCGTCGTTGGACCATCCTGCGGCAGATTTATGCGCAGAGACGGCTTTAAGGACGCTGAATGACAGTGTTACGGCTACGTTGAAGACGCAGGGGAAGAAAGGGAAACACCAGGAGCAGCAGACACAGCACGAACCTGCAGTATCGCATGCGCTGCAGCTTGTCAAGGCCATCGCAGCGGCATCGGGAGGCTGGCCGAGCAAGAAGATCGAACCGCTATGCGAGCTGCTTATGAACGTCGCCAGGTCATCAAACGAGTATCTCACAATGGGCACGTTTGAAGTATTCGAGGTGATATTCACAGGGATGGCAGACGAGTTCTCCTCCTCCAAACTGCCTCGCCTTTTGGATGCCATTTCAGAGTTAAAGCCTGCCCACAACGATTCGCAGCTACTCCCACCGTGGATCGCAGTGCTATCTCGAGGGTACGATGTCTCTGCACAGGTGTCGGCGCAAGAAACGTTCGAGAAACTACCGGAGCTCTTCGACCTGTTCGCCAGCTTCCTCACATCCCCATCGCGAAATATCCGCACCTCAGCTTCTGAAGGCATGATTTCACTTCTCGTCGCATGTGTACCGGAGTCGGTCCTGCTAGAAGCGTCTGTGTATGATGAGAAAATCATCGAAAAGCTCGCCAAGTCAGCCACCAGCCTACTCGCGGTCAAATACCAGGTTGCGCGAGCGGATTTGTTCAACGTCCTTGAGGCCATGTTTAATGCGCTCCAATGGAGGAGCTCACCCGTACTTAACGAGGTAGTGAGGATAATTGGTGATTTGCGCACCAACGAGAACTTCCAAAATAAAAAGGAGGCCGAGAAGGTCCTGGGTGCTGCCATCAATGTGATGGGCCCCAAGGCTGTTCTGGATATCCTCCCACTGAACATCGTGAACCAGAAGGCCGGCGAACCAGGCCGTGTCTGGCTTCTTCCTCTACTAAGAGACTACGTGGCAAACACCAGCCTGGCGTATTTCCGCTCCGAATTTGTCCCATTGAGTGAATCTCTATATCAGAGAGTGATGGACTATGGAGAGGCAGAAAAAACGGTCGAGGTCAAGATCTTTGAGACTCTTGTGCAGCAAACTTGGGCATGTTTGCCCGGATTCTGCGAACTGCCGCTGGACATGAGAGACGCCTTTGATCAGCCATTTGCCGAGCTGCTGTCGAATGTGTTGTATAAGCAGGCTGAGCTGAGAGTGGACGTGTGCAGGGCACTGCAGAATCTGGTTGAGTCGAATCAAGCGATTACCTCTGTTGAGTCTGAGACCGAAGATCTCGTTATGCAGCGACGAGTTACCAAGGAAGAGGCGAGGAAGAACATAGAGCATCTTGCTGGATTTGCTGGGAATATGCTTGCTGTGTTGTTCAATGTGTACAGCCAGACTCTGCCGCAGTTCAGGGGTCACATCTTGCAATGCATCAACGCATTCCTCAGCATTACAGGCGAACAGGTATGCTATTATCTATCTTGCCTCATAATGTTCATAAGCTGACAATGATAGGAACTCATCGACACGTTTACTCGCGTGACATCGATGCTAGAAACCGCACTTGAGGAAGAAGCCAATGCCACCAAATCCGTCATGGCTCGTAGGGATAAAATGCCTCCAACCTCTCACACACTCATGGATCTCATCGTGACAATGTCAATCTACCTCCCTCGCACCAGCTTTGGAACTCTCTTCTCGCTCGCCTCTGTGGTCCTCAACAAATCCTCATCTGACCCCCAGCTCATCAAGAAGGCGTACAAACTCATCCCTCGTCTTGCAGGCACAGAGTCAGGCCGCGCAGCTCTCTCCGAGCGTAGTGCAGAACTCCAAACACTCATCCTCTCAACTGCAGACAAGACACCTGCACCAGCTCATCGGGACCGCCTCCTAGCTATACACGAGGTCATCACCCATCTACCCACGGAAGACCTGCATTTCATCCCTGGCGTCCTCTCTGAAATTGTTCTAGGCTGCAAAGAGAGCAATGAGAAGGCGAGAACGGCTGCATTCGCACTCCTCGTCCATACTTCCCAGCGAATGGTGGATTCCGAGCGCAACCCACCTGGCACAAAGATCCGCAACTCACTCGTTGCACATATGCCAGATGACGCACCAGATGCCCCTGCCACAGTCGAGGAATTGTTCACGATGGTCTCCGCTGGTCTGGCCGGCAGCTCACCACACATGGTTGCTGCCAGTGTAACGGCCATGTCACGTCTGCTCTTCGAGTACCACACCCAACTGCCAACATCCATGCAGTCTGACTTGCTACAAACAATCGAGCTGTTCTTGACCAGTAATAATCGCGAAATAGTCCGCTCTGTTCTCGGCTTCGTCAAGGTCGCCGTCGTCGCGCTGCCAGACGACCTTCTCAAGCCACGACTTCCTTCAGCCGTCCCTAAGCTGATGATGTGGAGCAAAGAACACAAGGGACGACTAAGAAGTAAAGTCAAGGGAATCCTAGACAGGCTAATACGCAAGTTTGGAGCTGCGTTCGTTGAAGGTCTCGTAGAAGAAGCAGACCGTAAACTCGTTGTTTCTATCCGCAAGGAGAGAGAGCGCCAAAAGCGCAAGAAGGAAGTCAAACCAGACGAAGACGACGAGGAGACACAGCAGCCACGCAACCAATCCCAGGGACAGACCAAATCGTTCACCAACGAATTCGACAAGGCCGTCTACGGTTCTGACTCGGACTTCCTATCTGGAGACGACTCGGATGCAAGTGAGATCGAAATCGACAGTGCCGGCAACACTACCAAGCGATCTACGCAAAAGGGTAAACGACGTACTGCAGCTGGCGATAGTGGAGAGCAATATATCCGCGAACTCTCGCCGGAGTCCAACCCTCTTGATCTACTTGCTCCCGACGCTCTAGCGAATATATCCAGCACCAAGCCGTCGGTGCGCTTCCTGGCGTCTAAACATAGACAGAAACGCCGTCCCCGCGTTGACGAGGACGGTAAATTGATATTTGGCGATGAGGACGGTGACGGTAACGATGCCATGGATACCGCCGAGGGCGGTGCATCTGGGGTAAACGCATATGTGACGGCTGTCAGTGGACCGGATGCATTGAGGAAGGGCCAAAAGGGACGATGGAAGGCTAGTCAGGGGAAGAAGGGTGATGATGCTGGCGATGAGATGGAGCTTGACTCTGGTGACGAGAAGGGGAAACAGCCGCGCGGACAGACGGTTCAAGGTAGAGGACGGGGAGGGTTTGTAGCTAAGACCGGTCGACGGGGACTCGGGATGGGTAAGGAGAGAGGAAGCCCCGGCGGTGGAAGTGGAAGGATTGAGAAGCGCAGAAGAGATTCCAGAGGCGGCGGCGGCGGTGGTAGGGGAAGAGGAAGAGTTGGGAAGTAAGCAGATTGATATCCATGTCCATATTCGGAGGTCGAGAGAATGCAACGAATCGAACAACAGGCAATATGTATGTATGAATTAGCATGACTAGATAAAAGCGATGAAGCGATGAAACTATCTATCTTTTACTCTATATATTACTACTATAAGACGCGTGATATGGAAAAGGTATGGTATTAAGCTCATATTCATCATTAGTTAGTACATATGCACACAACGCACATAAATCTCATCTATACAGTCAACCGGCCAGCCACTCTATTTAACCAGCGAGACATCTATCTCACCCTGCCTCGCCTCCCATATCTCTTCTCTTCCTTTTTCTCTTCGCACTCGCTAGCCAGAGGCACCACCAATTCCTCACTGCCAGAACAGCGGCCCGGCCATCGTCCGTCTTCTCCTTCCCGTCCGGATTGCCCATTATCATCACGAAGATCCAGAAACAGGCACATATCCAGGCCGCCAGCAAGGTTGGAGGTAGTAAGAGGGGGGAGAGCAGGTGTACGGCCACGAGCATCGGGGCAGAATAGTTCGAGTACTGGCCGGGCGTAGCAGCTTGTGCGCGCAAGGTGTAAGTTGGGAGAGATGGGGAGACTGGCGTAGATACTGTATAGGACCGTCTGGGCGACGTCATGGTGGATGTGGGCATGCTTGAATGCGCACTATTGTACCGTCTATTTCGCTTGGTAGGAGAGCAGCAACTGTTCTTTGTGCTGACTATCCGACGATTCATCTTCAGCAGCGGAACTAGAAGACGACATATTTGTTCTGTGAGGGAGACGGGGCGTTTGAAGAATTGTGATGGCGGACAGAGACGTATTGGTGTGGCGAGGATGAGGAATATTACTGATAAGAAGGCGTAGAGGGCCGCGAAGATGGTAAAGAGTGGTAGGTATAAAGATATTCGGAGCTAGACACAACGAGTTTAGTTAAACTTGTATACGATGACCATGCATTTGGGTATAAAAAAAAAAGGAACGGGCGTCATACTAGTATGAAGAAAGCGTTTTCATGCGATGAGCAGCCCGTCTCGTCAGTGTGGTCGTCGTCTTCGTTTCCCTCCTCGATGTCTGCACCGGGGTTACTGCCTCCGTCGACACGATGCCGGTCGTGACTGTAGACGTGGCTGTGGCACTGGCTATGCCTTTGGCTGTGATGGCTGTGACGGCCGTAAGACGACGAGACATCGTGCCGACGCAGACTGCTGCTCTCCCTCGACGCCCGGCTACTGCTCTCGCTCTTCATCTTCATCTTCATCTTCATCCGTCGCCAGTCCTCCGCATCTCGGTCTGTGTCGGCGTCCGCGTCCGCGTCGATGGAGCCAGACTCTGCAGCCGGCGAGAGGATGTACGCAGCCTGCGGTAGACGGATGGGACTGTCGTGCTCGACATCATCGTCGTCACGGCGCCGTTGCTCGTCGTCTGGTTTGGGGGTGTAGGGGATGTCATTGGTCGGAGTGTGTAAGTGAGAGAGCCGCAGAGCAGCGGCAGCGATGCGGCGATGTTCGTCGTTGGCGTAGGATGGCGTATACGTCATGCTCTGTCCTTCCATCGTGCCCGTCCGTGGTGAGTTCTCCGTGCCTGGAGATGGAGACTGTGAGGCGTCCGTCGTCCGTCAAGGCTGCGCGACAGACATCGACAGGTCGATCACTCCAGCAACCTCGCTCATCCGTAGCAGGAGCAGCGGGCGTGTATTCTCGGATGTGCAGTGCAGGTGAGTGAGCCAGTGGGCGGAGGGCATTATATATCCATTCCTTCATTCCCTTCGTCGCTCAGCTTAGGTGGTCGCCCGGATTCTGCTTCCGCCAGTTCTCCGACACGACCAAGAAAAGACCAAGAGCCCAAGCCCACGGTGAGATGAGAGCAGAGAGCCAGCGCGGCCCTGGGCTGGAAGGCGTCTCTGGGCGAGCGCTGGGTAGGACGCTGGGCAGGACGCTGGGCGCGGGCAGTGGACGGGCGAATGGGAGGCCTCGCAGCGCCCGGGGGAGTGGCGGGAGCTGGCGGAGTCTAGGCATGCTAGGCGTCTCTGGGCATCGCTGGGCGTGCTTGCTTTACCTGGCTTTACCTAGGCCTTACCTAGAGATAGGCCTACCTAGGCGTAGGCTTACCTAGAGGCTTACCTGGAGATGGGCTAGGCTGATGTAGGTGTTTAACTAAAGAAACGTTAGAGGCTTAACTGGCTTAACTGGGTTGAGTATGCTTCAACTGGTTAAGTAAAGCTTTAACTGGCTTTAGCTAAAGCTTTAACTGAACTGCTTACCTGCTAACTGAACTGCTTAACTGAACTGCTTAACTGAACTGCTTAACTGAGGCCTGGGCAGCCAAGCGCGCCCAGGCGCCGAGCCCCTTGGCATGAACAGGGTCGCCCGGAAGTGGAAGCCGTGGCGCCCATCTTGCTCTCTTGTCGTTCTTGACTGTTGCACTGGGACGGACGATGCAGCGACGACGAGCTGCTCAGGGCGGGCGACGGCCTGGACGTGTGCGAGGGGCGGCGACGGTGCTGACGGATGCAAACGAGGGAGAAAGACGAGGGGAGATGAGGAGGAGAGAAAGAATACAAGAGCAAGATCGTCGCTTCAAAAGGGCGCCAAGAGGGCAAGTTATGAGGTAAGCGAGGTTAGGTAAGCTATCGCCAAGATATATGAGATGCCACGTGATGTGGATACGACGTTGCTTATATAAGGGATTATATAAGTGGGTGACTAAGTACTTACTAAGAGATTGTTTTTAGGGCTAGAAGTGATGATCTCATAACATACATACAAGAAGGGATAGGAAGGGATAGGAAGAGAGAGAGGGATAGAGGGATAGAGAAGACGGGAAGGATAGACAAGATAAGACAGACGGCCTCGCGCTCCTGCTCCAGCTCCAGCGCCCAGTCCAACACGAGAGAACAAACACGAACGCAGGAAACGGGGAAGCAGACAAACACAACAGAAAATAAACAAACGGCTTGGAATCGAACAGGTAGAATAACATGAGAATGACATGGGTAGAAGTAGAATAAGGTGTAAGGATAGGTCGACGGGTAGACAGAAAGGTCAGAGAAGTCGGTTATTAAACAGTATTTTTCATCATCATCATCGCCCTCCTTTGTCACAGTGGGTGGTAGGTAGGTAGGAGATAACTAGCTCTCCCCCTTGGCCTGTCCAGCTTCTCGCTCTCGCTCTCTCTCTCGCTCTCTATCCCGCTGAGACTCCCGCTGGCTCTCCCTGTCTCGCTCTCTCTCGCGTCCAGCTACACTATTACTACCATTAACACTTCCAGGGCTGCCGCCCTTACCCATCGTAGAAGCCTTCTTCTCGTCATCGCCTTCGTCATCGTAGTCTTCGTCCACGTCCATTTTGCGGGCTGGTGGCTCAAGGGGACCCTGGGCCTGGACGGCCGGTACAGAGACGGGTGGGAGAGCAGCGTGGTCCTTGCGGTCTCTTTCGCGGTCTCGCTGTTCACGCTCGCGCTCTCGTTCACGCTCACGTTCCCGCTCTCTCTCCCGCTCTCTATCACGGTCTCGGTCGCGCTCACGGTCACGATCCCGTTGTTCACGCTCTCGTTCACGCTCTCGGTCTCTATCCCGTTCGCGCTCCCTGTCACGCTCACGCTCACGTTCCCGGTCCCTGTCTCGGTCCCGGTCTCTCTCGCGCTCGTCTTTTGGGAGTCCGGCAGATAGGGATGGAAGGGATTGCTGTCCGGATTGACCGGGTGGTGCTTGCCCGGGGGTCTGTGGCTCGCTCTTTGGGCCCATGTGCTGTATTGGTGGGAGAGTGGGTGGGTGGTGCGCTGCCTCGGATGGATGGTATGATTCATGACCACGTCTGGCGTGATCGCGCTCCTCACGGCGGGCTTCAGAGGAACTGCGTCTTCGTAGATCGCGGGGTGAAGACATGCGGCCTGGAGCGACGTTGACGCCTCCCATGCTTGGTACTGGACCTGGACCTTGAGCTGGTCCTGGTCCGGGGGATGCACGGCGGGACGGTCCCTGCGGTGGTCCCTGCGGCGGTGGCAGTGGAGGACCGGGCTGATCCTCCATTCTTGCGTCATGTCTACCGTCAAGACGGCTGCGTGACTCTTCATTGGCAATCTTCTTGGCTGGGCCAGCACCGGGGCCGGGCTCGGGCTCCCATTCTCTCACCCTCTTCATGCTGGATGCCGGTCTCTCGTCACGTTCGCGAGCAGCTGCTTCGGCCGCTGCGATGGCTGCGGCAGGTGGAGGAGCGCCGGACGCAATTCCGCCGTTCTGCTGTTGCTGCACGCTTGGACCGGGACCTTGGCCGGGACCAGGCCCGGGCCCAGGACCATGATGGTATTGTTGGTGTGGTGGGAAGGATGGGCCGGGGCCACCTGCGCTGTTGTTGGCGTTGGCACCGGCACCGTTACCAGCGGCGGTACCGTTAGCTGAGGCGGGACGTTCTTCGCGGATGGGGCGGATTTCAGTCGGTGGTGTGAACGGTCGGCCGTACTGTGAAGGTGGCGCGCCATTTGGTCCTTGGTTAGGGCCGGGACCGGGGCCGGGTCCTAGACCTTGTCGCGAGGGAGGGAAGGGAGGGCCAGGCACTGGACCGGGACCGTTTGGAGGGCCGCCGGGTCCCTCGTGCTGTGGAGGAGCTAGCTGTGGGAGAATCTGGGTTCCAGTATAAGTATGCGTGTTCGACAAGGGGAATTTGGGAGAAGAGGGGGATGGACCCTTGCGGGAGGATATGGATGGGGGAGGACGGTAATGCGGTTCGTGGAACTGCTCCTGGCGTGGACTGGCCTGAACCTGAACCTGAAGCTGGGATAATGGTGGTATTGGAGGAGGAGGCCCTCTTACGTTTTCTCGTTGCTCAAACTGGCTGCCGGGTCCATGAGCATTAGCATTCTGCGGCTCGCCGCTGGGTCGGCCCCAGTCTGTGATACGGCCTGGCGGAGCGGGAGCTTGCGGCGGCAGCCCACCGGGTCCAGGAGCAGGAGCACCCCATTGAGGACCTGGCGGAGCGCCAACGCCAGCCTGCTGATATGCTTGCGGATGCACGTCCTGCGGCGCGGGAGCGTTGCCTGAATTGGCGCCACCAGCCTGTCCGCTTTGGAGAAGCTGCAGTCTCGCTTTGATGTGGGTGTTGGATGGGTCGAGGTCGGCGGCACGGCCGTACGCATCTAATGCATCGCTCGTTTGGTTGTTGCATGACTCGTACTACACGACCGAATTAACACTGCGACAAAGCCCAAGGGGAGACGGAGAGCGATGAAAACGTAAAGAATAAAAATAAAACAACTTACCAACGTGCCCAAGTCGTACCACACCTCTGAGATGTACGGGTTCAGACGGATGGCGCGCGAATACGCATCCAACGCATCGCGATACTGGTTAATTTGGTAATACAGCACTCCAATGGAGCACCAGAAGGTCGGGTTGCGGCCGTCTCTGTATACCGCCTGCTGGTACGCTTCGTATGCCTTTGGGTATTTAGCCTGAGACATATAGCAGCGTCCCAGCAGATACCAGCTCTGCGCATCACTGTTGTCTACATTACATTAGATATAGACTAGAGTAGAAGTGTCTGAGAGAGGGGACGTACCTGCGGAAACAGACTTTTCGAGGTACTCGATAGCCTGTTCCTGGCTGCTGTAGTTGTTGTTCTGCTGATGGTACAGCCAGCCGAGCTGCTGCAGGACCTTTGCGTGGTTTGGCTCGCGCTCCAGCACCCGTCTATACGCCGACTTGGCTGCTTCGAACTGCAAGGTGTGTCAGTACTCAGTTCATGGGACAAACGTAAACAGCTGACTTACATCTTTCTGCTGCTCGTGTACGTGGCCGATCTGGAACCAGATGTCTTCCTCCGTCAGCGGCCGTGGCGGATCGTTGACAATATATTTAAAGCACTACGGGTGTGTTAGTGACGGTCAACCGGCAGTCGATACAGGAGAAACTTACATCCAAACTCTGACCAAACTTCTGCTGCTGCTTGTATATTATACCCAGCCGGAAGTAGATCTCGTTGGCCTTTTCAAAGTCTGGCTGCATGCGCATGACCTGGGAGAAGGCTTCCTCGGCGTGATCAAGCGATCCATACCGATCATAAAGTATACCAATGCCGTACCACAGCTTTGGCTCTTTGGGGTCACGCAGGTGGTAGAGAGCCTGCTGGTAGGCGGTGTATGCTTCCTGCAGGTTGTCGAGCATGAGATAGCAGTGTCCTAACCCGTTAGCTTCTTATCTCTTTACTTTATGCACTTTATACTATACATAAGAATTACATACCGAGGGAGCCCCAGGACTCGCCGGACTGGGGATCGAGCTTGAGGATGGCCTGGAGGTACTCGATGGCCTTCTGGAACTGTTCACGGCTGCGCAGGATGCAGGAGATGGCGCTCATGGCGGGGATGGACCACTGGTTGTGTCGAATGGCCTGCTCAAACGCATACATGGCGCCATCGCAGTCGTTCATCAGCTCGGACAGCGTTCCTACCATCTGTCAGTATATCTGAATAGAATAGAAGTAGCAGAGCATAGACGTACCTATCTGGAGCCAGACGCCCTCGTTGAGCTGCGCGATCTTCTGGGGGATGGTGGGCGGGATGCCCTTCTGCGGCTGTCCGGGACCCTGCTGAGGCGGACCCGGCGGACCAGGCTGTGACTGCGGTCCCTGAGGCGGTCCCTGGGGCGGCTGCTGCTGGGCCTGCTGTTGCGCCTGCTGCTGAGCCTGAGCCTGCTGCTGTGCCTGTGCCTGTGCCTGCTGTTGCGCCTGCTGCTGCTGCTGCTGCTGCATGGGCAGGTGGCCGTTGACCTGCGGATGGCTGGCCATGGCCGGATGGTGAGGATGCGGGTGCATCGGGGGCGATGGCTGTGGATGAGACGCCATCGCGTGTCTCCTGGCTGCCTCTCGGCGTGCTGTCACGATGCTGATGCTGTCGTCGTCGTGTAAGGAGTCACCTCAAAAAAAAAAAAAAAAAAAAAAAAAGAGAAGACCCCAAAAAAAGAAGAAACTTTTGATCTCTCTCTCGCCGACGCGACGAGAAGAGAGGAGTTAGAGGAGACGCAAGGCAATTGGGGAGTGAGCAAACGAGCGGTGCTGGTCCTGGTGCTGGACGTTGACACTGCCACGACACACGATGCTACGCGATCTATACTGTAGGTGGGTAGTCGTGGTGGTGTAGTAGCAGTGATGATGATGGTGATGGTGATGGCGATGGTGTAGGAGGAGTAGAGGTGGTGGTGGTGGTGAGGTGCGCGAGGCAGAGGAGAGAAGCGAGGAGAGAGAAGGGAGAAAGGAAGCAGGAGGCTGGAAGGAAGAAGGGGAAGAGTGGGAGACGGGCTTGAACGAGGATTTGGCGCTAGTGGGAAGGGTTGCCGGCAGCGCTTAGTCAGTCATCACATCCACTCTCTCTCCCTCTCTCTCTACCTTACCTCTCCCTCTCTCCCTCTCTCCCTCTACCTCTCTCCCTCTCTCCCTCTACCTCTCTCCCTCTCTCCCTCTACCTCTCTCCCTCTCTCCCTCTACCTCTCTCCCTCTCTCTACCTCTCTCCCTCTCTCTACCTCTCTCCCTCTCTCTACCTCTCTCCCTCTCTCTACCTCTCTCCCTCTCTCTACCTCTCTCCCTCTCTCTACCTTACCTCTACCTTCCTCCCTATATATATCCTGTCTTATGTCTACCTCCATGTCCACGTCTATCTATCTATATATATATTCATGTCCATCTACATCTACATATACATATCTCCCGTATCGTGAGAACCATGAAACAGGCTCTGCTCGCCCTTTCCTTCTTCGGCCGCGCCTTCGTCATGCCGCGCCCCACCCACCCAGACCCACTATTATATACTTATACTTTTTTTGCTTCTTTTTAACCTTTCTTCTTTTATGCTTTTCTATGGGGCCACTCCGACTCCACCTTCCTGCACGCTTGAACCGCGCTAGCACCGCCAAGAAGGACCCGCCCGAAGACCCGCTCCAAGGGGGATCCACCCGTCCTTTTTTTCCTTTTCCCTCTTCCTTTTTTTGCACCTTTTTCCCTTTTTTTCCCTTTTTCCCTTCTCTACCTTATGCTCTCGTGCCCCACATCCTGGCTTAGGTAATACATAACGTGCATTCACCCGCCAAGCCGCCAAGCCTTATGTCACCATCCCTGTGCAAATTATCCTGCTTACCTACTCACTTTCTTACCTAATCCTGTAGTTAAGAGCGTAAAGGAAGAGCAACGGCGCGATCGCATCGGGCGCTCCCTGGTCGCCTTGGGGCTTGCCTGGGGCTTGCCTGGTCTCTCCGCCAGCTCGTCTGCCAGCTCTCCACCAGCTCCACCACCAGCTCCCGTGCCCCGATGTGAACACGTTTCGCACACGGCGTCACCACCCACCTCAGTTAAACACCCACCTCACAGTTAAAGGCGACGGCTCCACGGATGGGCAGGATGGGCAGATGGGCAGATGGACAGGCAGATGGCGGATGGCAGACTACTCCATAGATGGACACGCTACAGGCGGATGCCTCTGCCGGTGGGTAGCCAGGAGATTGCGGCGATCTTGCCTCGGGAGCAAACATCTTGTTTCTGCCCACCTTCGAGAAGACACATCCTCTGCATGCGACATGGCACCGACATACAGAACACTAGACTAATAACGGAGTAATATGGCCGACATGGCTTTCCCCAGCCGATCGTGTCGGTCGGCCTGCTCTCCCCATCCGATGGTAACAAGCCACCGCCCTCCACCATCGCACTCCCGTATAAGACTATAGACGAAACCGCCCACGCAGCAGGCAGCAGTTACGGTACGGACAGCAGCAGTTACGGAGGATGCAGACAGGTATATATACGGGTCGGGTATACGAGCTACGCAGCCAGCCTGTCGACGTGCAACTGGCCAGCCATCCCCATCTGACAGCCGACACCGACCGTTCAGTCGACTAGCCCACGCCTTAGCTCGATCCCCGTCCCCATCTCTGCCCCCGCCCATCTGCCCCCTGAAAAAAAAGAAAAACAGGAAGAAAAAAGATAGTAAAGGCAAGGAAAAAGAAAAGGGCGAAAAGTGGGCAGAAATATGGGACGGAGATGGGATGGCAAAAAGCAAACATGCTGCAAATGTCAGTGCAAAAATATCAAAATATAACGAAAATAAAATGCAAAAAGGAAGGGAGAGGGAGCAATTTACTTTTTGTGTCACGGATGGACACTAACGTCGACCACCTTGAACTAACCGATATTAGCGGAAGGGATGGGAGGTCAAGAAGTCAGCTAGCTAGGAGGTCGCCACGGCGTCGCTGCTGGCCGGTACGGAGTACTTATATAAGGGAGTACGGAGGTACAAGGAATGGCCCTGCTGTCACTCCCCTGCAGCACACTCCCACGACACACACCTACAGAGAGTTACTTGCAGCACCGCCTGAGAGGTGTCATGGATGGCCCGGCAGACATGTACATTACTCCATACATAACGTACGGATGAGGCACTGGCGGTTGTCTACATAGCAGCGACGATATATGCCAGGACAGGGGAGGGAGGTCGCACGCTCCCTTGCAGTCAGTCGCTACACACACCACCATACATACATACACACACACACACCACACTGGCAAGAGGGAGGGCTACACGCACACCAGCACAGCACGGCAGACGCATGCATGAAGCAGCGAATTACCCGCCCGCCCATCAATCAGATCACCCCCATCAGATCTCCCCCCCCATCAGATCCCATCCGTGCTTCTGTTCGTGCTTGCTTGTGCCTGTGCTTGTACCCATGCCGTGTCATGCTTTGTCCTCGTCGTTGGGTTGGGACTGGACTGGACTTGATCGGGGCTGGGGCTGGGGATGGGGATGGGAACGGGAATGGGAACGGGTTCGGGGTTGGGCTGGGAGAACGATGTCCGGCTCGCTGTTCCTCCGTACCTCACCTCATGCATGTCATGTACCGATGTAGGTAGAGTTGGATGGTGTAGTGTTAGTGCTGGGGTGGAACGGAGTATTACTGTGCGCCAGCTTCTCGAGACCGAGACCGTCCATGGGCGACTGGGTTTGGGCTGGGAAGTTGGGAAGTTTGGAAGTTTGGAAGTTTACTTTTGCTCCGTTTACTGGGCTTAGGTAAGGGCTTAGTAAGACAGGCCAGCTGCGGAGTTAGGGTTAGTCACGTGTGCTTATGTAAGAGGCTTGTTTGCTGGTGTAAGACGCGACCTCGACACGAACCATCGAGATAACAATGTCTGGACAAGTATAACATAGCACTCGGTCTAGAAAAAGCACTCAGTCTGGAAGACTAACTGAGTCTGTCTCGTCCTGCCACGGCTCCGCAAGTTCGAGCCCGTTACTCACGACGATCAGCCCATCCTCTGTAGCGATCACGAACTCACGTTTCGATGGGATGTATTCAATCATGAACCCACTAAACCCCTTTTTCCACTCTGTCAGTAGAAAAAAGTGTTTCTTAACACCGCCGCTTGGGTACTCGGCGGAGTTTTCGAGGTCAAGATCAAGACTGCATACGCAATCTGAGTCATCAATGAACAGCATCAGGCTCCCAGTGATGCTGATAAGCTGTGTAGCTTGGAGTTTGTATTTCCCAAAGCCATCGAATGCTTCATGTCGAAAGTATGGGTTGGCACATCGTAAGGAAATAGTTGAATTACGCAACAACAGCTCAGTGTAAACATATATCTTTGGGATGGAAGAGCGGCCCGTCTGGGTTGGGACCTGGACACGCGAGAGTTCCAACCCGTCCGTCCAGGAGTACTCCAACGAGGGACGAGGATGGGTTTCAATGACGGCAAATGATTCTTCGTGCGAAGGATAGTTGACAACAGAACGGGTAAGTGCCGTATATTCGACCAAGCGTTCGACCATCTCCCCTTCTATTGTCCATAACTCTGCCCATCTGTAACTTCTAACAAGGAGTCTAGTACCGGCAGAGTTTGCCAGCAGCCATCTGGGCCTTTCCCTCGTCTTGATCCGGGCGAGTGTTGACTCTATTTTGCAGACCCCTTCGGCTAGAGCAATACAATACACCATGATGTGGCCATCATAGTGACCGACTACCAGAAGGTCTCTTTCCTCAATGAATGTCATACATTCCACGGGAGAAGGTATGTTGTGTGCATTAACCATGACCATTTCGATGCCTGACCTTGTATCAAAGTAGGCAATAGAGGCATCCGCCGTCCTATAGAAGACAAAGTCGCCGCTGGAATGGCAACATATTGCTGTTGATTTGCCGAGTGTAGGTTCCAACCCCTGATCTTGCAAAGATGTTGTTTGACCCTGGTCGTTGTGGCTACCCTCATCCAACTCATTGTAAGCCAGGACGGAAGGCTCGTAGACCTCGAACAGGTCTTTAAAAAGACAGGCAAAACGTGAGCCGTCAGGGCTGAAAACAATACGACGAATAAAAGCCTGGTAGTTGTTAACCCGATAGAGGAGTGTAAGACCGTTGTCTCTGGTAGCCCCAAACCCATATATGCATATCTCATGGGGATTGCCTACAACTAGCTTGGAGCCGTCGGGCGAGCACTCAAGAGCATGCCCGTCAATATCTGCAAGGGAGTAATAGGGCTCAGCTGACTCTAATGCGTGCAGCGAGAGGATTCCCTTTGTATCCAACATAGCCATAGCATTCACATTTACACGTGTGCTAAATGCAATGGCACCGGGTGAACTTCTCTTCGGATGCCTGTAGCAGCCAATGAACCTCTTTGTATTCAAGCTGAATAGACATACACCAACTGGGTGGTAGTTCACTGCAAACACGGTCCCATCTCGTGAAAAGGTGACCACCTTAAGATAAGCGTACATTGAGGCGGACTTGTAGTCAATGCCACGAGGAATGGCGTTGGTCCATTGCCACCTTTCGATCTCAGTTCCAGTATGTGTTTCCCAGATGACCACTTCGCTGTTCACCGTTGCCGTCATCACGGCAGATCCGTTGTTCTTTGAGCGGAATCCGTTAAGCTGGTGATCAGTATTGATAGTTCTTATTAGAGTTCCCTCATTAAGGTCCCAAAATTTTAGACATTTTTCATCGATGGATGCCAAATATTGGCTCTTGTCACCAAATAATGCTATGCCATGCACATCGAACTTGCCATGGCGCAAGGTTGACTTCGGTTGCATCGAGTCTGAATAGTATATACAAACAGTTCCATCAAATATTGCCGCTGCTGAGTATAAAGGTCCTAACGCGACAGCGTATGCGTTCTGTAGGCAGGGGATCCTAGTTATGCGGCTGTCCCAAGTCTTACTTCTTATACCTCGTATATGTGTACTTGTTTGAGAATGACTGTAGGTCTCTGAAATAATGGTCTCTATCGGACACAATGCCGGAACTAAGGTACGAATTGCCGATGGCGACGTCCTGAGATACGAACCAAATTTTGCGCTGACCCTAATAATATCAGTTGTCCAGCGTTCCAGGGCCAATTTTTGAGAAGAAAGTGGCGGTTGGTATTCGATACGGCGTCTCAAGTACTCCTTTAAATCCCCCGCAACTCGTGGTAGAAGGTGTAGTCTCCCCTTTCTGGCAAGGCGCTCTATCCATAGTAAAAGGTTGCTCTCAAGAAACTGAAACAAAAGATCCCACGTCGTACCGTCCGCTGCAGAAGACTCTTGGAGATGTTGTGAAAAATAATAGCAGGCATACTCTGCAAGCTTTGATTGCGAAATCGGCCTTGAAGGGATGCCTGTTACTTCAGGCTGTGGGGTATTAAGGGAACCATCACACAGTATTTTCAGACACGAGTGGGCAATCCTACCGTGAAAATCTAGCCTGTTGATAGCTATACATAGATATTCGGTTTGTTGTACCAGATATTCTCTTGCGGTCAAATGGATGGCATCAATCTCATTTCGTCGATTGACACATACCAACTGACCACAGATAGCAGGAGCAGATGTGCCCAAGTTGGGAACAGTATGATTAATATCCAACTTAATTGCTTCCTGCATCTCATCGATCGTCAACGGCCGCAAGGCCAGAAGCATCCACATAATGATAGACCTTGCGAGAGCTGCTTTTCCCGTGTCTTTTACAGTACTTTCAAGCATCTGAGCATAAAGTTTGTTCATCTCTGACGGCAGCTGGTCCAGGGCTTCCTCCGCCCCTTCTTTAGAGTATACCGTGCCCAGTTTCTTGATGACCAAAGAAAGCCATAAAAAGGATCCGCATGCTTTTTGTAGCAATCTGCTCTTCAATGCCTCACGGCTGTCAATGTCAACAGCTAGCATATATTCCATTTTAGAATCAATAAGGATGGCCATGTCGTCAATGGTATCTTCTTCCGTGATTTCATGTTGCTTCATGAGATGGCGAAGCTGGCGGAAGCCTTGTTCTATTTCGAGGGTGGGTCTGCTTGTGATAAACACCCTTATATGCGACGGCAGTTGCGCCAAAAGCGTGAAAAGGGTGGACGGGTTCTCACATTCGTCAAGAGCATCGAGCACCCAAAAAGTGAGATCAGGGGTTTTCCGGTTAAATATCACTTCAGCGAAAATCTTCCGCCATGTTGCTGTATCATCCAAGTATTCTGAAAATGGCGTCTCTTGATGTTTGACAAGCAACTCGCTTAAAATCGTACCATCATACAAGGTCATTTGATAAACCAGCGATCGAAGACATGCGACGACCGTAGATTTTGCTGTATTTCCTTGCCTAAAGAAAAAGTAGCTCACTCTTTGTTTGCTATCCTCGAGGTCGTTGATGACAAAACTGCTGAGAACGGATTTTCCAACACCTGGCTTGCCAGTGAGAAGGAGGATTGGACAGTTGGCACAATTTTCCCCTTGCCAGTTCTTATATGCCTCCTTCGATGGTAACCATTCACAAGCGCCTGGGGCCCGGAAGGTTTCCAGGGTATATAGTTCATCGGCCGGTGGGCTCGATACGGCCGTCAGTTCAGCTATCTGGCGACGTTCATCTTTTGAGATTTTGCGTGCTATAAAAGGAGTAAGTAAAATATGCGTTTAACGGAAGAATACCGCCTTCTTACTCTCAGACGTGATCTCGTCGATGGTAGCGGTGAACGAGTTGCGTAGTTTTCTATAATTAGGATCGTCCTTTTTCTCGAATTTACACACATCACGATGGTTAGCGTGCAACGACAAGGACCTTTCATTCGTATAGCCAAGAGATGCGGAGTATATAGGCACGACCATTGCCGGCTTAAGGCCAATGGTAGTTTTGAGGGTCTCGCAAAATGTCCATAGGTGGAGATCTCCCGCGAGATGTCCGAAGCTATGATTGATAGACGCGATTGTCTCAGACGCAGGAGTAAGAGCGTTTACGAAACTCTTCGTGCTAAATGACAGCCCCAGTATCCGTTTCAGCAACTTTGCTAGATCAGAACCCCGATGGGGAGTAGCAAGGAAGTAAAGAGTATGAATGCGGCCTGCTAAATCCTTCAGTTTGGGATCTTCTCGGGCAAGTATATAAGCCTATACACACATTAATCTCTATCGTTATAACGATGATGTGGGAACACACCTTTTTAACAACAATTCCACCCATGCTATGCGCGATGAACACAATTTTCGTCTACTAGAAGGTCAATTTGTATTCACCTAGAAGCATGACGGGAATATTAGGCGACATACCTTGCTTCTGCGGATATTAGGATTTCCTTCAATCTCCCTCAGCAGAGAGAGCCCAAAATCGTGAATGTTCAACACATTCTCTCCTATACTCGCCCAGTCCGCCTCGTATCCGAAGCTGTGTATGCGAACCTGGCGGAATTCTGGGTCGTCTTTAAGCCATTCTTTGGGCCAGTAATGCTTCGGATCCGGGGAGAAGGACCAGGTTTTCCGTGATCCTCCCCCAAGCCCATGCACAAATACGAAGTCGACAAGCGGTTCAGGGACATCTCGTAGAAGATTGAGCCTCAAGGGACCTTTAATAGCTTCTGGCTTTTCGTTTTCGCCATGAGGGAAGCCGAGTCGCTGTAGGAAGCCTTTCTGACTCCCGGGCTGTCATCTTATGAGATTCTGTATCATATTTCAGTTTGCAGGGTTCAACAAGACTTACTTCCTCCATAGCAGTAGGATTTAATATGATACCATTCACGTAGAAGGCATTATAAGTCTCCATGGATGAACAGGAAGTCCATAACTACCCCTCATGACTTGTAAGCGCCGCATCCTTGCCATCAGCCCAAGATGCAGCCTTGTTGGCAAATTCATGCAGCTGTCGTATTCTACCTAGGTAGTCTGTGAAACGGCGCCTACGTTGACTTTGATGTCTTCAACGAGACGGCGGGATCGTATATGAGTACAGATGTTTCTACTATAGGTCCGAAGGCCTCTATACTATACCAAGGAGCAGGATCAAGGCGACTCTTGTATAGGCGACACAATACCTCGAGCCTATATTGATCTCTTAGCCTGCCTTTACACTATGTACTGAAACCACCGAGCAATGAACCTTTCTTCGATATGCTCATGATAAGGCTAATAGGGACATATAGCCATCTCTAATCACCTACACGTATCTTCTTCTTCTCTCTTCCTCTCTTCTCTTCCTCTCTTCTCTTCTTCTTCTTCTCTTCTATACTCCTTGATGTGAGGGTTGGTCATGTGACATGACTAATCGCTTATCTAATCTCGCCAACTCGGCAAAGCCCACACAAAAGAAAACGAGATCAAGCGAACTTTCAACCTTTGAATTTTCGACCTGACACCACCACCCAGGATACTAACCGTCAACAACAGGGTCAAGATGTGAGTTATGCTGTCCGGCGAGTGAAGATGATGGCAATTGAAGCTAACGGATGTGCGCTGCAGGAGTCACAGGAAATACGAAGCCCCGAGGCACGGTACGTCTACAACAGATACATAATTGAAGATGAGATGAAGACGGAGGATACAGGGAATATATGGAGGGACGCTGACAGTCGATGAATAGGCTCTCTTGCCTACCTGCCGCGAAAGCGCGCTGCCAGACACCGTGGAAAGGTCAAGAGGTGTGTGCCCAAGGACGAGCGAGGAGTCGGGAGATGATATACTGATGCGATTTGATACAGCTTCCCCAAGGATGATCCCAAGAAGCCCGTCCACCTCACTGCCACCATGGGCTACAAGGCTGGCATGACGACCATCGTCCGTGATCTTGAGCGTCCTGGAGCCAAGATGCACCGCAAGGAGGTTGTCGAAGCTGTCACCATCGTCGAGACCCCCCCAGTAAGACTACCTTTTCCTCTTTACCTCTCTGTCATTTAGAGACCAGGCACTAACAACGCGTAGATGATCGCCGTCGGCATCGTTGGCTACATCGAAACCCCCCGCGGCCTCCGCTCTCTCACCACCGTCTGGGCCGACCATCTCTCAGACGAAGTCAAGCGCCGCTTCTACAAGAACTGGTACAAGAGCAAGAAGAAGGCCTTCACCCGCTACGCCAAGACCCACGCCGATGCCGCTGCCTCTACTCGCGAGCTCGAGCGTATCAAGAACTACTGCACCGTCGTCCGCCTCCTCGCCCACACCCAGATCCGCAAGACCCCACTCAAGCAAAAGAAGGCCCATCTCATGGAGGTGCAGGTCAACGGAGGCAGCATTGCCGAGAAGGTCGAGTTCGCCCACGGCCTGTTTGAGAAGCCTATCGACGTCGACTCTATCTTTGAGATGAACGAGGTTATTGATGTCATTGCCGTCACCAAGGGTCACGGTTTCAGCGGTGTCACCTCCAGATGGGGTACCAAGAAGTTGCCTCGCAAGACACACAAGGGTCTGAGGAAGGTTGCCTGTATTGGTGCCTGGCATCCATCTCACGTACAGTGGACCGTTGCCCGTGCCGGTCAGGACGGATACCACCACCGTACCTCTGCCAACCACAAGATCTACCGTATCGGCAAGGCTGGCGACGAGGGTAACGCCTCGACTGACTTTGACGTCAGCAAGAAACAGATCACCCCGTAAGTCATCCTATCTAACCTTAATAGTCATCCTCAACGATCTATACGACGTACTAACGACGAGTAGAATGGGCGGCTTCGTCCGATACGGCGAGGTGAAGAACGACTTCGTGATGCTCAAGGGCTCCATCCCCGGCGTGCGCAAGCGTGTCGTCACCCTCCGCAAGACCCTCTGGCCGCAGGTGTCGCGCAAGGCCACCGAGAAGGTCGACCTCAAATGGATCGACACCTCGTCCAAGTTCGGCCACGGCGCATACCAGACCCCTGCCGAGAAGAGGGCGTTCCTGGGCACACTCAAGAAGGATCTCGCTTCGTCTTCGTAATCACGCTCTCATGTCCTGCTTTTCTACGTGATGATATCATAATTGAACAAAAGATCTTCCACTCGTCTTCATCTTGTGCGGTGTAGTAAGTGTAGTGTAGTAAGTGTGGTAGTAGTGTAGTAGTAAGTGTGGTAGTTGAGAGTAAGTAGTGTAGTAAGTGTAGTGTAGTAAGTGTAGTTGAGAGTAAGTAGTGTAGGTTAAGTGTACTCCATAGTGTAGGTTAAGTAGTGTAGGTTAAGAGTATTAAGAGTAAGAGTAGTTAAGTAGTTAAGTAGTTACGAGAAGAAGACTCGCCACGACATGCAAGAAACACCATGCAAGCAAGACTACGACATTGCGTCATCCAGGCCCTGAGGACCAGCATCGTCTCAAGAGCAAGCATATACAGAACATCCATCATATACAGAACACGAACATCAAGAACCAGAACATCAAGAACATACAGAAAGATGTCGTCCGACGCCGCCTACGCCGCGTTCCTCGACAAGGCGAACGAGGACACGACCACCACGACCACGACGAATAACGACTCCGGCTTCCTCGCGAGCAAGACGCTCGACGTCGATGAGCAGCAGATCCCAGCCAGCCTACGCAGCGTCGACGCCTTCTACTCTTCCGAAACCGACGAGCCGTTTGAGCCCGTCGTCCTCGCCTGCGACCACTGGCCCAGCGAAGGTATTACTTCTTCTACTCCCTACTTCTACTCCTATTCTTTACTGTCGGTGGCAGTGCTGCTTACGACGCGGACTAACAGTGGGACAGAGGAGTTTTCACGGCTTGTCCATGGAGCCAGCTCCACACAGGTCAGCGTCCTGTCAGCAACCCAGTTCGACGCCCAGGGCCAGTACGCCGGCGTAGTCAAGGCCGTGCAGGCTGCTGGCCATGGGGGTAAAGACGTAAGGGTGTATCGGGTGCAGCATGGAGCGACGCGGGTGGAATACTGGCTGCTCGCGCTGGGCCAGGAGACGCTGGTGGGCCTCAAGGCGCGGGCGGTCGAGAGTTAAGGAGAAGAAGAAAACTCTGCGATCGCGATGGCGAGGCGTATAAGGGGCGGCGGTTGGCTGGTCGAAGGGCGATCAGCGGGCGGCCTGTAGTTCTCTTAGTGAGCGGTAGTTCAAGGTGTTTGGCCTGGGATGTATCACTTAATTTCCACTGGTGGCGACGTCATTAGGAGTAAGACAGTTTCATCTCGTCTTGATCAATTTCGCACAGTCAGTCAGTCGTAGCTATATGGAGTAACTTGATAGTACAGAGTGTTGTGCCTGGCTCGCGTTGACCAAGAATCCTGATCTGACTAAGATCTTGTATACGTCAACAACTCAACCTCAACTTCAACTTCTTCACCTTCACCAACTTCTTCAACTTCTTCATCTTCATCTTCGCAACACCTCACGTTAATACTCTACTCAACAGCTGACACCAGATGAGTCGGACAGTCTAGAGACGTCGCAATGGACCCTCCAGGTCCGGGCAATGGTTCAAACCGCCTCCGCAAGACCCCAACCCTCCAGATCAACTCCCAGCTCCCCCGGGCGCCCCAGGACCCCTTCACAGACAATGAGAATCCCTCGTCCTCTGCCAGCTCGCTGCCCGGCCCCTCGCCCATCACGCCGCGCGCCTTGCTCTCGCCGCAGCAGCAGCGGCCCTTCTCCCCGTCGCTCTCGCCCGCAGACCTCTCCCGCAACGAGTCCACAGAAAGACTGACCGTGCCCGGCAGGACGAGGTCGTATCTCGACGAGGCCCAGGGCAACCCGTACCCGAATCCGCATCCTCACAGGTCTTCCGCCGGGCCGGGAGACTATACCGGCTTCTCCTCTCGACGCACCAGCTGGAGCTCAGACGCCGCCAGCCGGCACGCCAGCTACGGATACGGCGGATATACCTACTCCAGTCCCTTCGACGACTCCCGCGTTCCCTCCAGGGCCGGCAGCAGCGACGACGAGAACGGCATCACCACCCAGACCGTGACGGAGAAGTTTGCCATCTTCCCGGACGGAGACCTCATCGTCTACCCGCACGATGTCGAAAAGGACGACGAGCTGCATAACCCGGACCCCAACGAGAAGGACCGGAGGTGTGACATCTGGCATCGTCGTGGCATAACCAACCTGGGAGCCCTCGCCTTGTTGATCGGAGGTGTCCTGACCTTGTTTATCGGATATCCCGTCATGTACGTTTTTTCCCTCTTTTTTTTTTTTTTTTTTTTTTTTTTCTCACTTGAAATACTGACTGGATAGATCGTATTTCAATGGTTTGACGGCGAGCAAGACCGGCTGCGCAGGCGATAAAGATTGCATCAAGGAGGTGCCGCTGCTGAAGAATGTACGGACCGGCCTGATCGACAAGGACACACCCGCGTCCGCCATGAAGAAGAAATCCGCAGACGGCAAGGATATGGTGTTGGTGGTGCGTATTTTTTGCGGGCTCAGATTAACCGGGAGGATGCTGATTTGTTAGTTCTCCGACGAATTCAACCAGGATGGACGCACTTTCTTTGAAGGCGACGACCCGTACTTCCAGGCTGTCGATATCTGGTATGGTGTCACGCAGGATCTCGAGGTATGTCTCTCCCTGTGTGCGTGTGCGTGGCCAACATGGTCTCCGACTAATCTCTGCAGTGGTATGACCCTGACGCCGTGACGACGAAGAATGGCAAGTTGGAACTCCGCTTCGACGCATTCCAAAGCCACTACCTCAACTACCGATCGGGCATGGTCCAGTCCTGGAACCAACTCTGCTTCACCGGTGGCCGGCTGGAAGCAAGTATCTCTCTGCCAGGACGAGGCGACGTATCCGGTCTCTGGCCCGGTTTCTGGTCAATGGGTAACCTGGGCAGACCTGGCTACCCTGCCACCACAGATGGCATGTGGCCCTATAGCTATCACGACAAGTGCGATGCTGGTATCACCGCCAACCAGAGTGACACGGGCGGCCTCAGTTTCCTGCCTGGCATGAAGCTGCCGGCCTGCACCTGCCAGGGCGAGGACCATCCGACTCCTGGCATCTCGCGGACGTCGCCCGAGATTGACGTGATCGAGGCCAGTGTGCACGCTTTGCACGGAGACAAGGCGCCTATCAATGTCATCGGCGATGTATCCCAGAGTTGTCAGGTGGCTCCCTTTGACATCTGGTACATGCCCAACTATGGTAAGCCGTCTCTCTCTCTCTCCCCCCCTCATCCATCCATCCAGTATCGAAGGCTAACGGGTCGGTCGTGGTATAGAATTCACCGAAATATACGACCCCAGCATCACCATCATGAACGCCTACCGAGGTGGTGTGTTCCAGCAGGCCATCTCGGGCGTCACCAATCTCAACAACAACTGGTACGACGGCAAGCAGTACCAGGTGTATGCCTTCGACTATACACCGGGCGACAAGGGAGATATAACATGGTACGTCGGCGAGGAGAAGGCGTGGAAACTCGACGCCCGCGCCCTAGGCCCCAACGGCAACGTAGGCCAGCGAGTCATTCCGAAAGAGCCCATGGCCCTGATCGCGAACTTGGGTATGTCAAACAGTTTCGCGGCTCTGAACATGACCGGTCTTGCACCGCTGTTCCCGGCAACAATGCGGCTTGACTATATCCGCATCTATCAAGAAGAAGGGAAGAAGAGTATCACCTGCGATCCGCCAGGGATGGAAACGACAACTTATATCAAGAAACATGAGATCGTCTATAAGAACCCGAACCTGACAACTTGGTAAGTGTTCTCTCCCCTCGTTGACAGGCTGGGGAGGCTCTTAAATATACTTCCAAAAGAGCCTCCTCGTATTCCCCTCCGCGACATCCGCCTCCTTCGCTCGCTACACCTACAAGTCATACTCTGGGGCAATGCGAAACGCCAAGGGGCTAACATGGGCTTTGCTAACGTTTAATGTCAAACATAATAGGGCCGACACGGGCTTCCCTTGGCCCAAGAACGACTTTGTGCATGATTGTTGATGACCTGGTCAGAGGGAGCATTTGCTGTGGACGGAGAAATTGCGTTCGAATTGCGATGTGGTGACTGGCTGGGGCCTCCTTAGTTCCTGGTCCCTTGTCTAGTTCCATTTCCCACCAGGGCTTCAGGTATATAGGCCGGATCCTTCGCGTTGGGACCTCGTTTAGAACACATCACATGTGGCTCATGTTCCAACACTCAGCCTTCGTTACGGTGAACAAGTTTCATCGCGGATAAGCACGCCAGAGTGTCGACTCGAGTAGAGAGTCGAGTCGAGTCGGGTCGAACCAAACCGGGCTGAGTTGAGTTACCTTTAGCGGCATCGGAGAACCCACGACCGACATCTACAATGATCCAGAATCGTCCAGTCGTGGTGTTTCGCGGAGTTTTAGGAGTTGTTCGATTATTTATCTACTGATTTATGTTACTGCTATGCTATGTTATGCGGAGGGATAGAACGGTTTTTCTTTCTTCTGTTTCTCTTTTCGCTTTCTCTTCTCCTTGAGTTTGGTTGGTGTCCTCTTGATTGGTTTTGCTTAGGATCAGAGGAGAGTAGATGAGGCATAGAGGTTGATTGCTCGATCTATATGTATATTAATTAATTAATTGAGACCATGTATGCATTCGTGCTAACTTGATTCTTCTCTTCTTCTCTTTTCTCTTCTTCTTCTCTTGTCTCTTCTTCTTCTCTTCTTCTTCAATATTCAGTGAATACTTGCTTATGTAACTGTTAACTGCTCATTGTTGGTGATATCACATTGTAGTGTCTAAGATATCAACAGAGCAGGACTGTTCAGGCTTCACATCTCTGAGATAGTGATAACGCATCTACAAGAGTACAAACACATATAGCAGACATCGTCTATCATCATATACCAGATACCCGCCTAGACAGAGATAGAGACAGATACCCCCTCAGAGAGACAGAGAGACATCCTCTTATCCATCGCGTGAAATGGACATCGATAGCCCAGCATCCGCTTCCAACCCTCTCGCCTTCGAGGAAGAAGCCTACGAAATAGCCCCTCGCGCCCCAGGCAAGTCCTACACCATACACACATCAGATTATCTATACTAACACCTCCCCAGTCCCTGGCCAACCATACCGCACTCAAGACCTACATCCCAAATTCGTCTACGCAGAAGAGATCCAGGAACCCACCGAGTCTCGCGAACGCAGACATGCCGCTCTCGGTGTCCTGGATGATCTAGAAATGCTCATGTTTCACGCCGTTTCTAACAATGAGGTATATACATATACATATACATCCTTGTGCAAAACACATGCTGACGAGGGGTGATAGTCTATCCCACAAACTCGACAACGCTTCATCCACTCTCTCGCGCGTCGGCCGGCTGATACGCCGCCTCCACGAAGGTATGTGGTTCACGATATCGAGGCTGGACGTCTCATCCAGGCCCATCGGTCGGACGCTGCGGGAGCTGCTGCGGGAGCGGCGTTGTCGAAGTCGATGCCTGGACGGCGTTGGATGGATGATGGGAGGAGTCCGTCTGTGACGTTGGAGGGGAAGACGGACACGCCTATCGTTGATATTGTGGAGGTTAATGCGGGGTGGAGGAATGAGTATCTTCCTAGTGATGGTATGGTGAATATAAATGAGAGAGCCAGTGGTGGTGCACGGGGAGGGACATCTTCAATGAGTAGGAAGGGGAAAGCAAGGGCTTGATTATACAGTAGCTAATAGGATAATATGAAATTGATACTATATTCAAAAAGTATATATATTTTTTTTCTCTTTATATATAGAACCAAATAAAATGAACGATATAAATCTAACCACATATATAGCAAATACATAGATGCATGTATGTAGATGTGATATGAGATCAGGGCAATATCTCCCCCAAAGTGTTTGATTTTGCCAGCCAGTGCTCCGCTCTGCTCCAACCCGCGGTAAATGCAGTAAGTATCTTGGTATATATATTCACCAGACCAATCCTGTAGGCTGGTTGATGTACCATCTGTTCTGTCGTGACCATCTAGTCTCATCTCACCCTCCCCTATCCAACAGAGGAAAGGGACATGGATAGACAAACAGGCAGACGCCCAGACGATGACAAGTTTGCATGTTATGTACAGTAAAAAAAGAAAGAAATAAACAAAAACTCCGCTGGAGGTATCATTGCTGGAGGAGGAGGTTTTACAATCCTCCCCTCTCGGGATTAACCAAAATTTCCGCATCACCTACCTGTTTCCTTTCCGAGACCTCTCTGCGTTTTGCCCGTGATCGAATCACAGACGAGTTCATGGCCGTCAATCCCGACACGCCAGAAAGACGCTGGTATAAGTTTGGTTTCGGCTTTTTGTTTGAGCATGGTATCGCAAGCCAGGACGGTCCTGCTTCTTTGGCAGCTGGGCGGCAGGAGGATTTATATAGAAAGGGAAACAGGTCAGATGATGTCGATGTTGGTATGGATGTGGGTGTAGGAGAAGAGGGTAAGGGTGTTAATGTCGACGTCGATGAGGATGGGTAAGGGGATGGCTGCGGATGGGTGGGTGTGAAGTGTCGCGATGTATGGACTAGTGGTTGCCCGTTCCTCATGACTGGTAGTTGTCATTGGAGAGGCTCGGAGCTAGACGAGAGGCGGTTCAGGTGCAGGTAAACGTCAGTTCCGTATCTGTAGACACCTGTTAGCGATGCGCGTGGATGAAAAATAGTAGACATCGGCGTATACATACCCTTCCATGCTGATGAGTTTGAGATCTCCGCCGAAATATCTCGCGTATAGCCTGCTGATGGGAAGACCGTATCCGAACCCGGCCATGGGCGCTTTGAAGTCGCTCTTGTTAAAGTCCGGGTCCAGGTTCGGCGTCTGGTCCACTGTGGTATACATGTATGTCCAGACCAGCGGTATCGCAGATCGCGGGATACCACCTCCCTCATCGGAGATTTTGATAGTGATATCCTCCCTTCCCTCGGCAACGATGACCTTGGTTACAGGGAACGATTCCTTCTCTGGTCCGTGCCTCTCTACAACGGCGCGCAGCGAGTTCTTGATCGTCTCAAAGAGCATATGCGACAGGTGGCCGGGAACGTACATGAAGTCGAGATCATCGCGGCATACGAGCTGGACCTTGGGAGCGTCGAAGAGGCCGTAGTGGTCTTCACAGACAAAGCGAGCGTTATCGATGGCTTCCTGTGCTAACTGGCGCACGTTGGTCTTTGTGCAGATGATGCCGACATAGTTTGGATGGTAGGAGTGGTGTTGATTCGTGAGAGCGATGTGTTGGCCGATAAGCATGCGTATACCGATACGAGACATGTAAAAGCGGTCTAAAAAGGCTTGTATGCCGGAGTCGATCTGGAGGCGTTGTTTCTTGCGTTTCCATTCCAACACACCCTGCGCAACGGTCGTGACAACGCTGTCGTGTCGTCGCTTTATCGTGTCCAGAGTCGTGGCAAGACGGGCGTTGTAGTCTATCAGCTCTGGCGGCCAGTCGGCGCCGTCGTCCGCAGCCACAAAGTAGCGACGGGTTCCAACCACACGGTGTTTAGCGCCGTTGGTTGCTGTAGTTGTGGTGGTGGTGCTGCCGTTGTTGCCGATGACGCTGGAGTTGCCGTTGCTGTAGATGCTGTTGAGGATGGAAGTCGTGGGAGAGGAGCGGTATTGTCCTTGCTTTATGCTGGGGTTCTGGGTCGCTTGTTCTAGCATTCTGGGCTCCCGGCCATTCATCCGGCCTGAATTGAGGAGCCGTGATCGTACTTCTTGTGACAGCGTCGGCCGTTCCAGCTTCGTTATTTCCTGTATCATCATTAACGCTGCCCGGCACTTGTAAGAGGTGTGGCCGACCTACCTCGAATGACTGTGCGTACCACTCCTGCACCTTCTTGATGGACGGCATCTCGTTCAGCCCGTCTGGCAGGTCGCCGAGCTCCCGTACCCTGTGAGCCAGCCGTATGGGCAGCTCCTCGGACAGGAACTGTGAGGCCCGGAACAGTGTGCCTACCAGAGAATGTCAGTCGGGGTAACCACGGTGATTGTGCACGCAATTACAACTAACAACCAGAAAGACAACATGACAGATGGTACGAGACGGAAACACACCTGTGCTGGACATACCTGTCGATGGCTTGTCGCCGAACTGCACCATCTGCCGCAGCGAGACGCCTGTCGCGGGGAACGAGGCGTAATGGCTGATGGTCTCCATGAGACGCTCAGAGGCCCTCCACGCCATGGTTGCTGCTGTCCTTCCGGTCCTGTCCTATGCCTCTGTCGTGCTGTGATGCGTTCTTCGAGCTGGAGCAGGACGAGTGCACTCGGGATATATCTTATATCTCCTTATATCTGGTATGACTGGAGGAAAGCGTCACGAGAGCGGGAACCGTCGACGGTGCCGAGGTTGGATCTTACGTTTGCCGTGCTGGCGGGCTTCCCCCGGGCGGCCACCGCGGTGCTCGCGCTAATTGACCTGTTTCCCCAGACTGTGGTGGCTTCAGGGCGCGCGAAGGGTGAAGTCGTCGATATAGGGCAAACAGGCACAAAGGACGATGGAGGTCGGAGTTGCAGGTCTCAAGCGGAAAAAGCGCACGAGATTTTCCCGCATTTTCCCCCCGGCGCCCCCTCATGGCGAGATACTTAGAGGTACTTGGACTCTCTTATAGACATAGTGGCGGAGGAAGTACCCCGAGGTACCCGCACATCTTCTGCAGACACATGCGAGGTCACGGGGACAGGGGACGGAACGAGAGTCTCCGCACGGGCCGAGTTTCTCCGTTCCGCGTTTCCCCGTGGCACGTGATGACACGTGAGTATACCCGACTTCACCCGGCATGACTAAGGGCGCACGTGATGTCCTATTAGGGTAAACGGAGAAGTAAACAGCACATCAACAACAACACAAGATAGGAGGGAAGAGATGAGAAGATGAGAAGACGATTATAGGAGAAGACGATGGGAAGATGATAGGAGAAGACGATGAGAAGACGAGTGGGAAGATGAGAGCAGGAGATGAGACGATGAGAGGAGAGATGAGGACGACGAGATGAGACGTGAGATGAGAGATGCTGAACAAGCATCGAGATAGAGGGATGACCCGAGCTGCCAGGATGTAGCTGCAAGACAAGTTTGTTTTCTTGCTCGGCTGAGTTTGCGAGAGGCTAAAAATAACTTGACGCTTGAAACAGTTGCATTTACCCCGATCTCATCTCTTTTCAAGGACGACGAGGACACTGCATGACGGACGATGATGGACGCATGGCGGACGCATGACGGTACGGATAGCAACGTGGCCATGGACTGCCTTGACACCTCGACTCGTGTGTCCCTGGAAAGATGGTCGTCCATCTCGACTTTTATCCCTTGCGGCTGAACAATCAAAAACGAGCGCCGAGACTAGGTTTCTTCGCTAAAAAGGATGGCATAAAATCGATGGTATCGGCCTGGTAACGATGCATACGCGACTGCTTGAGCGCCAGCGAACTCTGGCTGTTCTCGTATTACGGGCTGGATACACTAGCTGGCATGGCAGTCTCCCAGGGCGCAGCTGGGTTGACTTGCTGCGACTTGCTTTTTTTTTCCTCGCCGGGAATTTTTATCCTGACCAGGCTATCCTTGACTGGCGGCATCCTTCTGCCCCTGAATATGAAGTAGAAGATGACCTCCTCGACTGACAGAAATTCAGAGACGACATTGAATGCTAAAAGCACAGAGTTATGTATGGAGCACGCTATCTGCTCGCGGATAGAAAGCTAATCACGACTCTATTTACGTCCGGCATGGCTTTGACCGCTGGCATAACCTCGTTAAGACGACTACCATCACAGCCATCTCTGCTTTGGATTGGCGAATGGCTCGTTTCCCAGTCCACCATCCCCCCGCCGAGGGCCCAATTATCGACTCTAGCGAGCGAGGGCTAAGCTGCGCTCTACAAGTCAGCGGACGGGGAATACGAGCCTCACCTTCTCGCTAGCTCGTTCTGAGATAGCTTCAGGTTGAACGTTCCCCCCCTTTGATTACTTTGAGCTTGCGGCGAGGCTCAAAGCTTCCTTGACAGTCCTTCGTTCGTGTTTCTTTTCTTTTTAGAGCGTTGGTGAGAGCCGATCTTTTCTTTCCTTCGCATCTGCTTCCTCCCTTTCCTCTTCTTCTCTCGTCGTTTTCACCTCTCGTTTTTGCTCTTCGTTTGCTCTTTCTCTAGGTTGAGCGAGTATCCCGACGTGATATTGCTACCTCCATCTTTCGTTTCACCACGATAGCTGATATTGGCCCTGCTATCCACCCTCCTATTTCTATTTTTATCGTTTCCTCTCTGGCAAAAATACCGATCTTTGGGTCGGGTGAAGTGCAGTTCAACTTCGTCGTACCTCCCGTCGCGGCCTTGGTGATACCAATTCATCACCATGACTGGACACTCGCTGGCCCTAGTGGCCGCTCTCCTCTCTCTGGCCGCCGTGGATGCCTCGTCTCTAGAGCACCTTATGCCCGCCGTCACGCCTGCTGGTATGGTCGCCGTTGATGGAATGACCCCAAAGCCTACTCCCCCTCCAGGTCTAGCTGCTGGTATACCGCTTGAGTTGGCGAAGCGACAGAGCATGGGATCAAGCAGCTTGTTGATCCCTTTCCCTCCTCCGGCGTATTACTGTGGTTTGGTTGATGGTGACCCAGGTTCGTTCATAAAAGACCGTATATTAGAAATCAAATAATTGTATAAACTAACATGAATAATAGCAAACCCCCTGACCTGCGTCAACGCCCGCGCGACATGTATCTACACTGGAAATGCTGCCGGATGCTGTCTCAGCAAAAACATTAGCGACTGTACCACCATCCCAACCACCTGTTACGCCTCGAGCGTCAGTTGTGACGCAGCCTGCTCCAAGGACTCTCTCGCCCTCAAGTGCAGCATATCTACCTTGCCTTACTGCGGATCCTACATATTCAACCAAAACACCAAGCTGTACGGCTGCTACTCGTATGCTTCGGTATCAGATAACATCTCGCCGCTATCACAGTATTTCTCCTCCGTGCTAGGACCTGACTATGCTTCTAAATACTCCGCAACCCATATCCCATCCTCCACCACCGCCACTGAGAGCTCCTCCCAGGAGTCCGGCACCAGCGTATCGGACATCTCACCTCAACCATCCTCCTCCACCGACCCGCGCCCCTCCCCAACCCCAACTCCTCAACCTAGCACAGGACTCGGAGCTGGCCCCATCGCCGGTATCGTCGTCGGCTGTGTCGCTGGTGTTTCCGCCGCGCTCATTGCCCTCTGGTGGTTCGTCTTGCGCAAGAAGCCGGACACTCCCGCTCCCGCTCCTGCCACCGCTTACACCCAGAACAACAACATGCCTCCAACTGGAATGAACCCACAACATCCAGGCTATAATCAGACACCCCCAGTTGCAGGAGGCTATTATGCTCCAGTTGAACAGAAGCCCCCAGCCGACGACCAACTACCAACTTATCCAAACGAGCAAAAGATTGCACCACCTTTCGCCCATCCACCTCAAGCTCCTCAGACTGCCGAAATGCCTGGGTCAGTTGTCAATTCTCCACAGCAGATGTCACCTATTCCATCCGAACTGGCATCAACACCCATGGGCGCCACGCATAACGGGCCTGTGCCAGAGCAGATATATGAGATGGGTCCAGGCCGGTAGTCGTAATGTTTTCACTAGAAACAATCGAAAGTGTGCAAGAAAAAGAAATACCACCTGTCTTCCCCATTACTGCTAATGTTTATATCTATCCGTGCCAGCGCGCTGCCCCCCTGATTCCTCATCTCATCCTCATCTGCTCTTCATTTCGCCTGTGACTTACTTAGCCTCATCCTTTTTTGTTCCTGATCTGTATCAGGCCCCTTATCATGTTTCTTTTTGTTTTATATACCGACCTACATACCTGTCTACATACCCACCTATCTATCTACGTTCTTAGATATATCTATATGCCAATACTAATTTAAATGATTCAATTGATCGCTTTCTTTCCTTCCATCTCGTCTTCCTTATTCTAAGTCGAGCTTTATTCACAGTTTATAAGTCAATGGTTCATTTCTTACACATGCCTGCAATTACAGCCTTTTGATACCACACGCTACCTTTATGCTTACCCTTTTTACTCTATTTATATAACCGCCTAGCTCGTTGTTATGTTATTTCCGCGGGGTATACCACGAGTACATAGTGTCCATGCATATTGAACCTAGCATGAATATCTTCCTGGCGCGCAAAATTCACATCTAAACACCAACTTCCTCGATAATATGTATGTAGAAGACAGGACGAGGTTATATACGTAGCGAGGAAAGCTAACTAATGCTACCTAGATACATTTAAGGAATTAAGCATAATATATTACTCGTAACCCCACCCACACGTTGGAGTAGCGAGAAACCAAGAGCGTAGTATAAGCTCTTACAATCCTACTAAATGTAGCCAGCCGGGCGATGAATATGCATATACAACTTAGGCTTCTAAGTCAAAACCATAATTACAGGCCAAAAGGCTAAGGTTGGGGTCATATAATGGGAAACTCAGGTCGTCTGGAGGCGCGGGCTGGCTGGTAGGAATGATGAATTACCGCAAGCACTGATGCTGTGGTGTCATTTGATATCCTAAGACCAGATTTTAGCATGTTAACCATAGTCCTTACTATTTAGATTATAACATTTGATAAATTTAAATATTCATCATAAACGATACGGCTATTGGAAACTGATTTGGTATATTATAAAAAGAAGGCTAAAAGAACTATGTACTTGAAAAGTTATACCCAAAATGGGCTGGGGATACAATACCGCATCTCATACACTTACAGCTTCCTAGCCCAAGGCAGAGAGCTGAGCAGATAAGCTTCCCTTATCATACTTTGCGTATTTCCCTCGTCCCTTGTCGATTTCATGGTATCTATCCCAGAACCTCGCATACAAAGGTTCGATAACGGCCTGTACCTCACGGGAAAGCGAGGTGCGGACCGGCTTCTCCATATTAAGCGACTTATGCTTTGCGATCAGCTCATCAAACGAGGAATTAAACGCCTTGAATTTATCTTTGATCACGTCCCTGTCTTTGGAAGAGAGTGATTTAACTATGGCGCTAGAATCGACTGGTCCGCCAGACGTAGGCCGAGCACCTCCTCTGCTCGTATATTGCACATCGAGAAGATGTGAGGATGGATCACGCCAGGCATCGAGGTATATCGACACGCCCTTTTTGCGCCATACCTCGAGCCGACTGGCATTTTCTGGGGCGGAGAGGCAGCTCGATAACTCAGGGGTGCTGCGGATGACCCTGTCAACGATATAGACGTTGTTTGCAATGAACGCGCCCAGGGTTGACTTGCTTTTGTGGACCGCTCGGGCGCGGGCTTCGAGGGAAGACAGGAGCGCTTCGATCATGTCGAGAATGAAATGGGAGAGAAGCGTGGAGCTGTCTGGTCCCACGTCAAGAGGGGTGGTGTTTGGCGCCGCAGAAGGTTTCCAGTTACCATCTCCTAGGGATGTAAGGATAGAGGCAAGAGGTTTCGAGTATGCGGTCAGCGTGGATAGGGAGCTCATCACCTCGTTTACAAGTGGGACCGGAGAGCCATCTTGGGGTAGGGTGGTGATCGATGCTGCTTTGCGTCTAGTTTCCTCCAACAGCTCCGTTAGGGATGATTTGGCAGTTTCACGGATGGGCCGTAGGGCTTCGAAGAATAGATTCTTTAATTCCCCCGTTTTCGTATCCAGACGATACGATAGCGATGTGACAATATCGATGACCTCAAAGGCAAGAAAGCAGTCGGTGATCAAGTTTGACTTGATATACATGTTTAGCTCGCGCATGGTCTTGGAGAACTCGGCTAGAGCGGGCCGACATGTAGCCTGGAGGGCCTTTCCTTGCTGGTCTGCCGGGAAGACCTTTACGATGTTCTCATACTCTGCAAGAAACATCCCTTCTATGACACTAGAGTATACACCGATTCCGTTGGTGCCTTGCTTGTAAGGTCCATCGGCTGCTCTGCGTTTGGCGGTGCTGATGGATGCAGTAGCCAGGTTTTGCAAGCTGCTCGTTAGATATGGGCCACGAATTTCAGCGTATATCGAGATTGCTGGGTTTTCTATGTGGCCTTGTTGGGGGGTATGCTTAGAGGCAGCTGTGATTGCGCCTGCAGCTGGAGCAAGTTCGGAGAAAGCATCTTGCGACAGTAAAGGGAAAGAAAGTTCTAAGAACAAATGTTAGCTGGTTTACAGAGTATATATGGGTAGCAATATTATCCGAATGTCTTACGTTTTGTAAGGTAGTGAAGCGGTTCGATCGTACTGGCCTCCTCCCTCAAGGTGGACCTGAATAGGTCCTGCAGTTTGTTACTCCCCGAATTAAGTAGTGAGCTGAACTCGGAGACAGCCTTTTGATTCGACCGAAGTTTCGTGGCATTCAAGTCCGTTAGCGCAAGGTCGATGCGTTTCAACGCACCGAGGAATTGTGGTAGCCCAGCGTTTTGCGGCCTATCGGAGAGGTGGCGGGTTAGCAAGCTGTTTATGAAGACGATCTCTCTAGACAGATTTTATTGCATACCCGGCTCGTATAATGCTTTCTTCTTGTCCCTTTACATCCAGTGGACGGCGCATCCGCTCGATGGCATCATTCACTCTGTCTATGTTCGTGGTGGTGGACTGTAGGGCTTGGGTATTGCCGTAGATAGGACCGATCGCATTTTTGACCACCTTCCCGCTGGCCTCGAGCCGTGAGAGAGAGCCTTGGATCCGTTTGGTTAGGGTGTTGAGCTTGTCGAGGTCCGCGTAGAGCACTTCTACCTCCGCACTCTCCTCCGCATAAACGGCGTTTCGTGGAGCGCCCATTGCGCCGCTCTATGAGATCATGTCAGCTATCTAAACTTATACTTGTAGCCAGAATATACATACCTAGCTCCCACTCGACGTCAGTTCGTCATCAGCCGTGAGTCAACGGCTCGGATCCCCCCTTTTCGCATGCAGTCGTAGCCGTATACTGGCGGCTACAATACGGTGAAAAACGATAGTAGCTGTCGAAATCGTATACTGGTCGATTGGTACTGACTGCGGCCAAAGAAAAGAGAGAGAACGGCGACGGAAGAAGAGGAAGACGCTTGATGCTCAGGCGATCAAGGTGGAAGATGATATCATGATGCGAACTGTGCCAAGAGCCGTAACGTCGCCAAGGCTTCACTCTTAATATATGCTTAAACTACGCTTACTTTTTGACAGGACGACTTCTCTATATTCAATATCAGTCTCTAGTATTAATGCGTTATGCTTTGGAGCAGGCGGCTTCTTCGCCAGACGATGCTCGCCGTCGCTGAACGTGCTGTATAGCGGCCGTGATAAGCTCCAGGATGGCTTTTACCTCGGATCATCCATACACCGAGCCAAAAGTCAATGGCAGCGGGCAAAAGTGGCGGGACCAAGTTTCGCACTTCCCGCCGTTTTGAACTGTCATGGCAGCTTCGAGGTAGACTGACTTCACCGTTACTGGCATTGGCTTCACCGTGATGGGTGCTGCCCGGTTCCTACAAGCAAGATGGCGGCAGGCGTTGAAGGGCGCATTGTTCGTGACGGGCAGCGCTTCTCTCGCGCTGCTGGGTAAACAGAACGTTCGATGCGACGCCGGACGCAGTGCTGCGGCGTGGAACGCGAAGAAGACGGCGCCGACCCCAGAAGAATCTGCATTAGCCAAGCTGGTTAAACCTGAGGGGAAGGAAGCTGGCGAGAAGAAGGATGCCGATGCTGACGTTACGCCGAAGTCTGCGTGGGAAACGCTGGCAGACAGACTCGGCACTGCGGAGGGCTACTTTAGCTCTTCAGACTGGAGTTCAGACTGGTCAGCAGTCTTCAAGGATTATATCTCGCCTGGATGGACTTTGCTGTCCCCGGAAATCTTGCGAAACCTGCAGCGCGAGCTCTCAATGGCTCCCGGTTCTGTGGCTGACGACGTATGGAAGGAAGCGTGCGATCCCCAATTCAACCCAAGCATTATCGAGGAAGCAAACGTGAGAATTGGAAACACTCTATGCCCGGAAGAACAAGCCTTTCTGTCAGACCGCCGTAGAGTCATCGCGAAGAACCTGGCTGCTTACCTTGGGCTGCCAGAGGCCGAAGTGCACCCCGACGACGTGCCTGTCATTGCCATGTGTGCATCCGGAGGAGGCCTGCGCGCTCTTATTGCAGGGACCGGTTCATACATGGCCGCCAAAGATGCCGGGCTCTGGGACTGTCTCACGTATACAGCCGGCGTGAGCGGATCGTGCTGGCTACAGACTCTATTCAACTCCTCTATCGGCGGCCAGGACTTTGGCAAAATGATTGACCACCTCAAGTCAAGGCTTCAAACGCATATCGCATTCCCACCCGAAGCCCTCGACCTTGTAACCTCTCCGCCAACAAACAAATACCTTCTACGAGGTGTGATCGAGAAGCTCAAGGGAGACCCGAAGGCCGATTTTGGCCTGGTTGACGTATACGGAATATTGCTGGCTGCGAGGCTCATGGTTCCTCAGGATACCGCCGCCTTGACCGACAGTGACTTGCAATTGTCTAGCCAACGTGCGGTGGTAAATGGCGGAGCTAACCCAATGCCAATTTACACGGCCATTCGACACGAGATACCAAAGCCGACCCAAACCGATGCCTCTGAAGACGAGCTTAAGGAGATCGCTAGACAAGAAAGCTGGTTCCAGTGGTTTGAATTTTCTCCCTACGAGCTATTCTGTGAAGAATTCGAGGCCGGTATTCCTACCTGGGCTGTCGGACGTAACTTCAAGGACGGAAAAGGCATTTCGGCCGCCCATGGATATGCTGTCCCCGAGTTAAGAGTGCCTGCCCTCATGGGTGTCTGGGGAAGCGCTTTCTGTGCTACCCTCGCTCACTACTACAAGGAAATACGGCCGGCCTTTATGGGCCTTGCAGGCTTTAGTAGCATTGACGCCCTCATCGAAGGTAAAAGCGAGGATCTAACCCGTGTTCACCCCATTGACCCTGCTACGGTACCCAATTTCGTCCTGGGACTGGAAGGGAAGCTCCCCGATTCGTGTCCCGAGTCTGTCTTTCAAGATTCACACTTACGGCTGATGGATGCGGGTATGAGTAACAATCTACCCATCTACCCGCTGCTTCGACCCGGGCGAAACGTTGATCTTATCGTCGCATTTGACGTTTCTGCCGACAGCAAAGAAGCTAACTGGCTCTCGGTCGTCGATGGTTATGCCCACCAACGAGGTATCAAGGGTTGGCCAATCGGTGCAGGATGGCCAAAATCCAACGCAACCCCCTCGGAGACAGCAGATATCATCGCTGAGGAAAGCCAAACTACAAAGGAGGAGGCCGATAAGAAAGTAGCTTCCGCGCAAGAAGCCAGCAACGATTTGACCTTCTGCAACATTTGGCTTGGTACTACAGAGGAAAGGATAGCTTCTGCCGATCCACCACCATCCAAACGACTGTTCCATTCATCCGGTAACAAAGAGGATGATTCTGAATTCCACCTCACGCAACCACACGCTGGTATTGCCGTTGCCTATTTCCCCCTTCTACCCAACCCTGCCTGCCGCGCTCTCCCTGACCCAGACAAGGACGAGAAAGACGGCGAGCCCAGGATCCTTGACCCATTAGAGGAGGACTATCTGAGTACTTGGAACTTCATATACACTCCGGAGCAGATAGATTCCGCCGTACACCTTGCGAAATCGAATTTTGCGGAGGGCGAGGACCAGCTGAAGCGGGTTGTCAGGGGGATCTATGAGCGGAAGAAGAGAGAACGCATTCAACGTGAGATGGAGGGAGCTAGAACGAGTGCAAGCTATATGGCATAGAACTCAACTCAGCATGCACGCTTAAAATCCGGTGTATATAGAAAACCTCCATGTAAATATTCCTGTCCAAGTTGTTGCTGCTTTCCTCCAGGGCTGTAGGTAGATGTGATATCACGTGATATCATCGATGTCCATTTTTTTTCTTCAGACATCAGCAAGAGCTAAGAGAAATCGTATAGCAAAGCATGTCGAGCAGAACAGTGGCTGTAGACGGGCTATGGCTTTGTTTTCGTCCCTCACTGGGTCGCCTGTTCCATGAACCGACGAGGCAGTCGTTTTCTTTTGACAATGCCATTTCCTCGTCGCGGAGAGGCTTCTGCAGCTCTCCAAGATGCTCACTTGCTGCGTCGTTCCAGTCCCTGATGGCCTCTGGCTCTGGGCCCGTCAGTTCCCCCAGACCGCAAGCCTTGAGATCAAATACCAGCAATGACGGCCGAAAGCTGAATGGTTCTAAAATGAAACCGAAATCCAGACCTCATCGACCAATGGAACCGCCAACCGCTAGAAAGATGTTACGACAAAGCAAAGTGCTGCCGGATCTCATAGGAAAGACAAATGTGAACCTGGAAAATACTTTACAAAATGTAGTTGAAAAGCTACCAAATCATACCGCTGCCTTAAAGGTTGTCACAGAACTCGTGCGCAACAGGCATGTTCGTCCGGAGGTTCGCCATTACCGCGCAATGATACTGGCAAACTCTCAGTGCATTCGAGGGTCTGCTAAGCAGGTACGGGGGCTTCTGGATGATATGGAGAAGAATGGGATAGTGGCAGACTCGGGGACTCTCCATGCGGCGTTAAAAGTAGGTCCTCCCATCCACTGAAATTGTTGTTTTATTATGCATTGCGAATAGCAGGCTTACAACCGGGACATTTCATTCTTAGGCACTGGCGATTCACCCCGATTACCTCCTTCGTTCTGAAGTTGTTCATAAGCTCCGAGATAGATGGCTACCCCTTAGCCCGCCAGGCTGGCATAACATTGTTGCGGGACTCATCCGTGAAGGACAATTTGAAATGGCGCTTGAGACCTTGGAGCATATGAAGCTGCAGCATGTGCCGGTACAGAACTGGCTTTACTCGCTCCTCATTTACAATCTTACGGATTATGGAGAATTCGATGAAGTTTTGCAATTGATGCGATCAAAAGTTGAGGCTGGTCAGAATCTTTCACCAAACATATGGCACCACGTACTGGATGCCGCTAGTGCTGCTATGCACGCCGAGTTGACTCAGTTCATCTGGGAACAGTATGTTGAGCTAGGATATATGAATCCGCCGTACGGTGTCTGCAACAATGTTCTTGCTATCAGCGCGCGAACGGGTAACGCCCAGCTGGCGACATCAGTGTTCGAATTGCTCGGAGACCGTGGTGCCGCGTTTACATTAAATGACTATGAGTCTCTCGTTGATACTTATGTGGAGGCACACGACCTTGACTCGGCCATTCGCATACTTTGCACGATGGGCAACAGCAGCGTTGGTGTCCGGGACGGCTCGACTCGAACACTTCTCTCCCATTTAATCACGGCAGAAGTAGAGCCAGCAGCTGTCTGGGAAACTTTTAAGCGGCTCAAGAAAGACGAGAATCTACAAATCCCTCTAGCAGTTGTCAACGTCGCACTCGAACTATGTGCCCATCTACGCCAGGCAGATGCAGCATGGGAATTTTATCGAGAGCTTCACACCATCTGTCCATCTGGCGCGGAAACATTGACGTTTAATATCTTATTCATGGTCTGCCGAAAGACAGAGCACGGAGAATTGGCCGGCTTCTTCGTCCAGGAGATGATCCAGATGAAAATCCTTCCGGACCGCAAGACATATGAGAGCCTAGTTCTACTTTGCATTGACTTCTCTCGATTCGGAGCTGCCCATAAATATTTCCTTGAGATGACAGGCTCCGGGTTTGCCCTGTCAATGGAAGCGAAGAAATATATCCGCAGTAAATGTTATGGGCTAGAGGATGAGTATGCTCTCAAGCTTCTGTACGATGCATCCATCCGCAAGCCCGTTATCCGGAGCACCATCGGGCCACGGCCTGTTAGAAGGCTGAGCTCTACGCAGGATCTAGAACGGCAGCACCAGCACCAACGACAACAGGAGACGAAACATGGGGAAACAGAGGCAGGGACTGAGACAGAGACAGGGACACAGACAGTGACAGAGGCAAAGGCGGAAGCGGAAGCAGAGACAGCGGTAGAAGGAAACGGGCCATCGCGTCAAGATTGAATGGGAGTTTGCCTTGTATATTAGTGAAGCACGAATGTTCTCGATGTATTATAATCGATATACCCCAGACCGTAACGTCTAAACAATCAACCAGTTCATGTCGGTGTTTTGATATCCAACTCCCTAGCCAATGCGCCAAGCACAAGTAGAAACACGAGTGACATCATTCCGCATCGTCACTGTTGCTTGATTTCGTTTAAAATCTGCAGGCAGACCACGATGCATTTCAACTCAAGAGGTTCAATCCTGAGATAAACGATGGTCAGTAACGCTCAATTGCTATAGATGTTAGAGTTACGTCTTCCTAACCTCAAATAATAGGCATCCTTTCTCCGACGGATAGTGGCAAGCCCGCGGGTTCACCACCCCGAAGCGTGTCTCGACTTATGCTATGTTACGGATGACAGTGAGTAACTCTGTACTACTTGATCCTTAGGACTTTTGACGCCCAATTTAAAGCATACCGCAATACAGCTGGTTATGTTGACTAACAATTGTGCAGTCATAGCAACATCTGGCCCATCCTCAACGTATCCTAAACGCGCGTACCGAAACCCTACAGAAGACCTGGTTCGTTTCCTCGATTCAAAACACGGCGAGGATTGGTCGATATGGGAATTTCGTGCTGAAGGAACCGGATACCCTGATGATGAGGTCTATGGACGTATTCACCATTTCCCATGGCCGGATCACCACCCGCCTCCTTTCGCCTTGATACCGTCGCTCATGGCTAGTATGCGGAATTGGCTAAACGGCGAAGGGAAGAGCAAGAGGATTGCAGTGGTACATTGCAAAGCTGGCAAGGGGCGCAGTGGGACCGTTGCCTGTAGTTATTTGATCAGCGAACAGGGCTGGAGCGCAGTAGACGCCATGAAACAGTTCACAGAGCGCAGAATGAGGGCTGGGTTTGGTGCCGGTGTGAGCATACCCAGTCAGGTTCGATGGGTGGGCTATGTTGAGCGCTGGAAGAACGAATTCAACAAACTATACGTCGAGCGACCCGTTGAAATCGTGGAGATCCATATCTGGGGATTGAGAAAGGGGCTCAAAGTGGATGTGGAAGGGTTTGTGGACGAAGGAAGGAAAATAAAACGGTTCTATCGGTTTAGCAAAGACGAGTTCTTTCATCAAAACAGCGATGTTTCCTCGAAGGATGCCGATTCGGCTGGAAAGGAGGATGACGACGACAAACAGGCGGACAAAGGGGATGTCGTTCCATCGTCAACAAAGCCAACCTCTACACCGGCCAAATCAGCCCAGGGAGTCACAGAGTCTGAATCAGTGGTAAACGCTGCTTGGTCGGTTGTTGCGTCTACACCGAACGATTCCACTGACGATGTTATCCTTCGGCCTCAGGAACGAGTTATAGTTCCCACGTCAGATGTAAACATTGACTTTGAGCGACGGGCTGTTGTCTCATATACAGACTGGACCATGGTCACCTCTGTCGGCCATGTCTGGTTCAATGCCTATTTTGAAGGTGGCCATGACCATAATTCCGGAGTGTTCGAGACGGAATGGGACGCCATGGACGGGATCAAGGGAACCTCCAGGAAGGGGATAAGGTCGCTGGACCGTCTCAAGGTTGTTTGGAAATACCATACACCTTCCCCTGAGGATGCCGAGGGCAAAGAGCCGGAATCTGGTACTACCGACGCTCCGCCACCAGGCAAGATCATTGCCGAACCTGGCCCTGGGGAAGAGGTGCAAGAAGGCCATGCAGTCGATTGGCGTGGACAAGATCAACTTGTTGAAGATGAAGACAAGGAAAATCTGCCACAGCTAGAGCGTCAGCCAAAGGAAAGCGCTGCGTCTTCGGAGCCTGAGCCGAGTCAGCCAACTTCTTCCCAGCCCAAGACATGACCGTGTCAATCTGGAAGACGAAGCCGGGAAAGTGGAATCGTTATGGCAAGAGTACGAAGGAGATGAAATAATATAGGCGGACCGTGTTTCTTGGATACATATATTTGATATTGGGGGATTTTGAATATATATGTGGGTATATATATAAGAGATAGAGTGTAAAGTAGATTGGAGCACATATACAGAGAATATATGATTGACGTTTAGCTTTGACTTGTCTCGGGTATTGATATTATATTAACCCTCAAATGGTAACCGCATTTTCGAGCTATAAATCTCGACCTATAAGTACATATCTTATTCTAAGCCGTATAACTCCCGCTATCCTTAGTCTCGAAAGTTGGTTGTATGGGCAACCTTCAAAAGCAGGTAAGTTCATGTTTAGTAGTCGTCGATCATGATTCGATATGTTACGGGTGCGCTCGTCGGTATGTTCGTTCCATGTGTATTTTGGTATCGAAGAAATAGATTAAAATCCAATATCGTGGTGAACATCCTATCTTCCCCTGCCGCGTGCTCTGCCGCCTCGTCCGCCTCGACCGCGATCGCCTCGTCCTGAATCCCTGTGCTGTCTGTCACCACCACGGCCGCGGCCTGATTGTTGGCTCTGCTGTTGGTCTCTCGCTAAATCGACGACTTCTTCGGGCACTCTAAGGTATTTTATCTATAAACGAGGCGAAACGTGCCTAGTCAGCTATCTTGATCCAAAATTCCAAATCTCATGTGAACTACATATGGAAGTAGAACATACGTTGTTTCCCCTGACGTAAACTTCAGGTAGTCTGAAAAAACGGTCGCCCTCGGGGCTTGTCTGTACCACTTCCTTCAACGTCAAGTTCATCCAGTTGTCGCAGTTCACCAGGTGGCCGTTTAAGGTCTCTCCATTCTTCAACTCCACCAGCATCGGGTGGCCTTGCGCCGCATTCAGAAGGCCTAGAGGCAGCTACACAGAGAAGAAAGCAATTAGTAGTGCAAGAAGACGGTATGGGGAGTAACTGTCCGCGCAAGTCTCACCATTGTAGAGATATGATATTAATCGGAGTACTATGGAGATGGAGGGGATTTGGGTATGGTATCTCGATGCCAGGAGCTGTTCCTGGTGACGCTCAAGCAAGCCCCTCGGTGGTCAGAGAAGCCGTAAGTCCACTGCCACAGTCAGATGCGTTATGAGAAGGACAGCTAACCCTTCATTCGTTCCTTGATCTGCTATCAAGTTCGTCCTTTTACTGGAAACCAGCAAAAGCCGCGATGCAAGCATATTATTCACGTGACTGGAAGCTGGAGCCCTAGTTGCTTATTAAGCACTCAGGTAAATAAAAGGAAAAAAATTCGCCTGGAGCTTTTCGTTCTTCGTCCTCCATCTCCACGTCCACACAGTCGAGACACCACTCTGCTGCCTTCAATCGGTCGCAGCGGTTGGTCCATTGACACTGTGGTATGAAGCATGCCACAGCTTAGACACGTCCTTCAATGGCGTAGTCTGCGGTCTGTCTGGCGAAGATGAGGCTCTACCTGATCCGACACGCTGAGAGCGAACACAACGTCGCCCAGGTCTAGTACGAAGAGAATTTAGTTTGTTTCCTCTTGATGGGCTCAATACTTACTTTCATACTCGTGCAGTGCGGGCGTCACAGATTCGGCGTTGACAAACCATGGGATGCTCCAGATCGAGAAACTCGCAGACTACTTCCGCCATCAAGGTGTTCAGTTCACTCGTGTCTTCTGCTCTCCCTTGCAACGCGCTCGGGTGACGGCTGATGCTTTGAAGAAAGATCATGATAGCAAGATAGTTGTTCCTGATCTTAGCGAAAAGGATTTTGGCTCTCTTGAGAGAAAGTCGTGGGTCTCTCCCCCTGCCGCTGAGACGCGGGACGGCTTCGTTCCAACAGAGTCGCATGAGGATCTATCCGCGAGAGCGAAGAAATTTCTCGATGACTACTTGCCTCCCGTGTTACAGGAAGGCGAAGAGGGTGAGGCCGTTGCTGTTGTGTCCCATGGAGTCATCTTGTCCGTTTTGTGGCGGACGCTGAAGCAAATGTGTGCCCCTCTCAGCTTCTCTTTCGGTCCACGCGCCTCTCTGGACAGCCATCCCATCATATGGTCGAACACAGGTTATCTCGAGCTCGAAATAGGTATGATTCCAGCTAACGATCAAGATGGGACGTTGGCTGGCAGTGCCGACTTGTCAGCGAGTCTGAGCATCAAAGTCCTGGTGATAAATGGCCGTCAACATCTGGTCAGCTTGAAGCGCACTAGGGGTATTGGAAGCTCGAAGCATGACCCGAAGCAAAGGAAGATGGACGCCTTTTTCTCGACCTCCTCGTCACCATTCAAAAAGGTATGCCATCCGCAATTTCTCTTCCTCCTCCTGCATGCCCATTACATGATGAATACAATACACAGACCTGATCCGAACAATAAGTGTGGATACAGCATTGTTGCCTTCCTTCTGATACCTTTTATTTTTCACTATGATTGCCATCACAAAGATTATTGCATTATTCAGTGACTAACTGCCTTAATCTAGGACACCAAGAAATAAAACGAACCCATAGACAGTTTAATCCATAGAAATAATCAATTCTCTTTCATCTTGGACATCTATTCTAGTCTCTCGATCTGTAGTGTAGTAAGGCTTTGGGTCTGTAAACAATCGAGAAGGAATCTAATATTCCAGCCCATGACCCAGTAGATTCTATCTCGCAGTATATGAGCATGACAAGCATCAAGAGTATCTCCCCCGAAGGTGCTTAGAGGTGAATATATCGTGGAACAGGCATAGCCGCATCATTTAAAATATCAACGTCTTTCGAGATAGTATGTCTAAATATCCGATATGCGTTCATCACTTCGGTTCTTCATCCATTGAACTACAACATAGAGAGTTCTCAGCCTCCTCGAATACCTTGTTCAATACAAGGTACCACCCCCGGTTTACTCGACTAGATCCCGAGGACGACTGCAATGCTGGATGCCATGAGGATGCAGCGTAACCTGTGCCTGTGTGATTGCAGCTGCTCCGTACAGCCGAGCAGCCACGGCGCTCAAAACCATGCGTTCAAAACAATGCGGTTTGCGCAGAGTCGCATATCCGTCAGCTGATTCCAGGCAAAACGTCAAACGGATAATCCCGCAGGTTCGTTAAGGTGCAGTGGTTTCTTTTTCCTTTTTGACCGGCCGTTGGCGTCACTCGTTAACTGGGATAAACCGTGTACCCCGTCGCTAGACAAGAGACCGGGCTTGCCTTGCTGTTCGTCCTGTGTGTGGACTCGTCTTGTGTGGAGCTTGCTGAAATTTTTGTCCCTCGGGTGACAAGACCCGCGTCTCATCCCCAGCTTCTAGATTTCCCCAAAGACAAACTCAAAGGCGTCGGTTGTCATCATCGTTGTCGATGTCCTGGGCCCCTGTCTGGAGACATCTTCCCTTTTCCTCCTGGCCGTTGAATCTCGGGTATATATATAAGAGACGGTGTCTTCTTAGTTGCATTGTGCATTGCTCTTGCACCGTCGTTAGTTAAGGGTTGATACCATAGTTGCTGGAGGAACTCCTGGGATATAAGATCCCAACGATGGCATCTGGAGAGTCGGGCCGTCGCCAGTCAGTTTATCAGATATTTGGTGAACCGGTACGTGTAATTGTTCCTTTCTATCAAGCGTCGTCTCTTCTCCTGCTGTCACTGCTGGCCCGTTTGCTGTTGTTCGATACATAGCCCACTTCTGCCCCCACTGCCCACTGAACCACTTGCACTATGATGGCGCCAGTTTGTATACTTGTCCTTGATACCGGCTGCCATCAAACCACCCCGTTTCACCAGCTCTTTACCCTCTGTTTGTTGCATTGCTGGCCTGTCTTCTCTTTGCGCCTCGTTCGAAAGCACGCCGCGGACTGCCTAATCGGGCAACCCTGGATGCCGGGCACATGACATCGCGGGATGCGCCGACGTGGCTGGACGCTTTTCCCGAGATGCCCCGACGTCCAGCATGGAAAACACCATGGACGAAGACGAAGTTTGCCATGATGCTGCTATACAAATATCAGGATGGATGGCATACAGCCGTTGATCGCTTGTTCTCGCCCAAACACGGCAGTTGGAACAGCATGGAAAAGGGGAGACGGCTGGCAGATCACGGTTGGAACATCATTGAAAAGGAGATCATGGCCCTGGCAGCATGGAGAAGACAGCAAAACGCAGCTGGAACATGCTCGCCCTCACTCTGGACGACTAAGCGATAGGGTGTCACTGAATAAACAGCTCTCTCTCCGGCTGTCCTGTGAATGAACCGTCTCAAAACGGTCTCTCTAGAGCTACATGAAGGCTGCTGTCATGTTCATCATCCCTCTGTTCTACAACCTTTCCTCCTCTGCATCCCTGGGCTCTTTCATCCATCTTTCTTCTGCCTTTGATTTCTGCATCGGATTTTTATTTCCTGCACACAAACACTCCCCTGTTGGCTTCTCTGTCAAGGAGCTGTCTGGAAAATGACCTCCCTAACCGAGGAGACCTATACATACTACCCCAGCCCACAGAGACCTCTGCTAGACATGATGAGCTTCGTTCTTCGAAGCCTTCCGCTAACGAACGACAGGACGATGATGCAAAGATATGCGTAGTTATGGTTGGGCTCCCGGCCCGTGGGAAAAGTCTCATTGCTGGCAAAGGTATGCCAAATCCCACCTTGTGTATCTTTACATGAGCTAACCAATGAACAAATAGCCCTACGTTATCTTTCATGGATCGGAATTCCAGCAAAGATCTTCAATGTGGGACAGTACCGTCGGCAAGACACGCCTCAGCCTACCGCTGCATTCTTCGATACGTCTAATCCAGATGGTGAGAGGCTACGTCGTGCCGCGGCCGAAGCTGCAGTGACGGACATGATCCGCTGGTTCTCGACCACCGGAGGACAGGTAGCAATCCTCGACGCAACGAACTCTACCAAGACCCGGCGCAGGTGGATCCGCGACGTGTGCCAGGAAGCTGGAATCGAGCCGCTCTTTGTCGAATCGAAATGCGACGACCGTGATCTCATCATGTCCAATATTCGCGAAGTTAAAACTACGTCTCCTGATTACGTCGGACAGGACCCTGAGATCGCTGCACAGGACTTTATGAAGCGTATCAGCAACTATGAGAAAGTGTACCAGACCATCGACGAGGACGAGGACGTCTCTTACATCCAGCTGATCAATGTTGGAACGTCTGTTGTGATTAACAATATCCGGGACTATTTGTCTAGTAGATTGGTCTATTACACCATTAATCTCCACATCAAGCCTCGATCAATCTGGTTGTCTCGAGTGAGTACTTTATTGATATGTTGCTGAATCTGGCCATGCTAACTATTTTGGAATATAGCACGGAGAATCCGAGTTCAACCTTTCAGGACAGATCGGGGGCGATGCGAATCTGTCTACCCGTGGCGAAGGATATGCGCGGGCTTTACCTTCTCTTCTTAAGGAATCTGGCGTCCCTCCTGGAACGAAAATAGTTATCTGGACATCTACTTTGAAACGAACGATCCAAACAGCCCGTTTCCTCCAGGCAGAAACGGGCTATGATAAGTTGGAGTGGAAGGCCCTTGATGAGCTTGACTCCGGCGTCTGCGATGGCCTCACTTACGAAGAAATCGCTGAACGGTACCCAGAGGACTTCAAGGCTCGTGATGACGATAAATACAACTACCGCTATCGTGGCGGCGAATCTTACCGCGATGTTGTCATTCGTCTCGAGCCGATTATCATGGAACTTGAGCGTAGTGAGAACGTGCTTATCGTTACCCATCAGGCCGTCCTTCGATGCATCTATTCATATTTCTTGAACATGTCGCAGGAGCAGAGCCCCTGGATGGAGGTCCCGCTTCATACGCTGATCAAACTTACACCTCGAGCCTACGGGACGGAGGAGCGAAGGTTCAAGGCGAACATCCCGGCTGTCTCGACCTGGCGTGGGAAGGGCTCATCGGCAAAACACCAGGAGCCAGAGGTTCCACCGGCAGGCAAATAGTGGGCTTGAACTCGCGGTGGTGAACTCTCAGCAAGCACAGCTTCTCTCTTATTTTTTTATTCTCTCTCTACTCTTTCTTTCTTACTCGGTCCTGTTCTTGGTTTCCAAACTCTCCCCGCGAATGAAATAGAGGTATACTAAATGGCGTCAGATTGGAGGCGAAAGGGTCTCGGAACTCGGGAGCATGGGATCTTGATGGCATGGAAAACCGGTATGGGATAATAAAAAAAAGGATGTTATATTTTACTCTGTTCTTCCAACTACTTGATACCAGGTTCGCCTATCTTAGAATGAAAGCACAAGCTGTATCAGCCGTACCTCATAGCCCAAGACCATAGCCCAAGACCATAGCTCAAGCCGTGATATATGTAGTTTGATATCTAGATGTAAAGATCTTCGGCGCAAGGTTGGACTGACGAATGACTAAGCAGGCTGGTCCAATCAAGTCAGATGATCAGCTGCAGCATGACATCGCGGCTGCGAAGTGAGCAGAGCAAGAGAGCTCCAGGACGCAAGACGACGAAGACGACCAGAGAAGAGAGACAGCTCGCCCCAGGCCTCATGGACATAGCAGCGTGGTCCACGGGTGCCGGCGATACCATCGATCGATCTTACGTCCTCCAACCATGCTGACTGCATTCACCGCTCGGCCCCTCGTCGAGTTCCGACCTCGCGACAAGTCGAAGATAGAGTCCATCCTGACATACGGAGATAGGCTGCTGGTCGGACTGAATACAGGGTCGCTACGTATATACAGAGTTAACGAAGCGAACGGAGATGAGGGCGAGACGCGAGCGGGTGACCACACAGAGGCGCAGGATGGTGCCGTGCAGCCAGCAACGACGCCCAAGCCCACGGATTTATTACGGGAGCTTGAGAAGTTCTCCCGGTATAAGATCGAGCAGCTAGCGATTATCAAGGAGGCTAATATTCTGCTCTCCCTGTCGAATGGCCATGTCTCAATACATGATTTACAGTCCTACGAGCTACACGAGCAGTTGACACGCACCAAGGGTGCTACCACCTTTGCAGTCACATCGAACATCGAGAAGGACCAGGACACGGGCGTTCCATCGATAGTTTCTCGGCTAGCTGTTGCGGTGAAGAGGAAGCTTATGTTATGGACATGGCAGGATATGGAGCTGGAGGACGATGCTACAGAGATCACGCTCGTAAGCGGGATAAAGACGATAACTTGGGCAAACGGAACCAAGCTTTTGGCAGGCCTTAGCTCGAGCTATGTTATTGTTGACGTCGTGACGAAAGAGGTTACGGATATCGTGGGCCCCGGAAGCATTGGAGGAGCTGGCGGACAGGATATTGGACGACTGGGAGGGGTTGGTGCTAGCATGAGCTATATAGGCATGGGCGGAGCAGCACCTAAACCCCTTGCGACTAGGTTGTGTGAAGGCCAGATCTTACTTGCAAAAGACGTCAACACCCACTTTGTCGACACGGATGGAAACGCTCTAAGGCGCCGTCAGATTCCTTGGACTGTCACTCCTGAAGCTGTTGGATACTCGTACCCGTACCTACTGGCACTGCAGGATCCGTCCAAGGGTATCTTAGAGGTGCGGAATCCGGAAACCTTGTCTCTTCTTCAATCGGTTTCGCTCCCCTCAGCTACCATGATGCACATCCCACAGCCGAACATTAGCCTTGCTCATGCAGGAAAGGGGTTCCTAGTAGGCAGCGGGCGTGTTATCTGGCGAATGAGTGCTCTGGGTTACGACTCCCAAATAGACTGCTTGGTTGAGCAAGACCACCTCGATGAGGCGATAAGTCTGCTTGGAATGCTAGAAGATGCCCTTCTAAATGACAAGGAGGGCAGATTACGGGAGATTAAGCTACGCAAGGCTCAGACTCTATTCAACAAGCAGAAATATCGCAAGTCATTGGACTTGTTCACAGAAGTTACAGCTCCCCCAGAGATTGTCATCCGGCTGTTCCCCAAACTCATCGCAGGTGATTTATCCTCTATAGAAGAAGAAGACAATACCTCGCAAGTAAACTCTGAAGAATCAGAGGAGAATTCCACACGTCCGGCCAATGGTACTAGCATCAACAGCGCCGACCCGCCCACACCGGATGACAAGCCAAAGGTCAAAAATGGGACTTATGCGCCATCCGTAACATCGTTTCTAAGAGGGAAGACAGATGATGCTAGTGAGACTGGAAGCATGCGTGGTAAACCCGCAGACATGAAAGAGCCCGACAAGCGGCTTGGTACGTACCTAACCCCCTGATTTATTCTTAAATGGACTATTGCTGACCTTCCACTAGAAGGAAAAGATTTAAAGGCAGCGGTTTACGAGCTCCAGGGATTTCTCGCAGATATTCGCAGAAGACTCTCCAGGTTCATTAGCCCTGATGGTACCCTCAAGCCTCCCTCCATCACCGTCGATCAATCTGATGAATCCACGCAATCCATGCTGAAGACCCTGGGAATCACTTCCGATGACATGGAGAGTGTCGATATGGGCCAAAAGCTGCGTGAAACCGCCACCTTGGTCGACACTACCCTCTTCAGAGCCCTCATGTTTGCAACACCAACATTAGCAGGCTCACTATTCCGCATCGACAACTTCTGTGATCCCGAAGTGGTAATGGAGAAACTAGAGCAGACCGCTCGATACGGCGACCTGATCGACTTCCTATTTGGAAAACGACTTCATCGCTCTGCACTGGAGCAGCTCAAGAAGTTCGGGCAAAGAGAGAACGAGGAAGAGACCTCCCCAGAATTACATGGACCTAAACGAACAGTCGCATATTTACAGAATTTACCTCCGGATATGATCGATCTGATTTTAGAATTTGCCGAATGGCCGTTGCGGAGTGACCCAAAACTGGGTATGGAGATCTTCCTTGCTGATACAGAGAATGCAGAGACGTTGCCGCGTGAGCGAGTTCTGGAGTTCCTTAACAAGATCGATTCGAAGCTTGCAATTAGGTATTCGGAACATGTCATCGATGAACTAAATGATATGACGCCGGATATACATCAGCGGCTGTTGATAATGTATCTCGAGCAGCTGCTACAGAGCAAGAAGTCTAATGATGTATTCGCCAACGAAGACGAGATGGGAGCATGCAAGCGTAAGCTTCTAAAGATGCTCGAGACAAGCGAACAGTATTCTCCCGCCAGAATGCTCGATCGACTTCCAAGGGATGGTGAGTTCACGATTTGGTATATCCTAGCTATGGGGACTGAAACTAATATCGGGTGGATGGGTAGATCCAGAATTCTTCGAGCCAAGGGCAGTTACATTAAGTAAAATGGGCCAACACAAACAGGTTCTGGAGATTTACGTGTTTAAGCTGAATAACCCAGCAAAGGCCGAAGAGTAAGTTACTCTGCAAACAGTTGAATATGTCTGAGATATGCTTATAAACTAACGACTTGTGCACTAAAGGTACTGCAATCGAACTCATTTGCAAGATGATACATATACCAAGCAACGGGCAGTCCCATACGGAAGTTCTCCCGCAATTGAGGATGAGGAGAGCCGTCCTTCTATCTACCACACGCTCCTCTCCTTGTACTTGTCACCACCCCATGGTTATGAGCCAAGATATGGCCCTGCAATTGAGATCCTTGCACGACATGGCTCCCGGCTGCCAGCTAGCTCAACCCTTGACCTTATCCCGGGCACGCTCCCCATCCATGATTTAGAATTCTACTTCCGCGGCCGTATCCGCGCGGCAAACTCCATCCTGAACCAAGGACGAATTATCTCCTCGTTGCAAAGGATTCAAAATATGGAGACCGAAGCGTCGTTGCGGTTGGGTGACGAGGTTGGCGGCGGTAATAACAGGGGTCGAAACCGCTGCATCACTGTTAGTGAAGATCGGGTGTGCAGTCACTGCCATAAACGGTTGGGCGGGAGTGTTATCAGTGTGTTTCCAAAGTAAGTTGTCTTTCCCCCATTCCCTCTGACATCTATTTGCTAACAGAGATTACTACCGTAGCAATATGGTAGTTCATTTGGGCTGTGCCAATAGATTGGGCTCTGCGGTATGATAGGCGTTATAGAAGTGTTATTTCTAACCCACCCAGCATATGGCGTCTCGGTATCATTTTCTTCTCTCCTTCCATCTTTCCACCTATCTTTCTGTTTTGTATATAGGTCGCGCGTCGTGATTGGATACCCCTGCCTGCGTCGTAGTAAACATAATAATCAAGCTGTCTGTACGCTAACGAAACGAGTCCATCATTCATCTTCATCATTGACAACTTCCTCGCCATAATTATCTTCTTCCTTTTTCTCATCAGCTGCAGCGACCCCCCCGCTCTCTTGGGCCTCGCGACGTTTGTCATCCTCCATCTTTTCGGTGAGAAAGGCATTCACATCGGCCTGCAGCGATATTATAGAGCCCCGAAGTTCAGCTAGGTATGCCGTTCGTTTCGCAGGGCTGTGTTCTCCAGATGGGGATACAGAGGCAGAGAGCTGTTGCGCGAAGACGTGTGCAGGTGGCGCGGCTGTATCTTGGGATGTGCGGGGTGATTGATAGACGGCCGTGAGGATAGATGACTTATCCAGCGTTGTATCAGACTGGGATGCCATGACGGGCCGGTAGATATCTCCTTCTGGCGGTTAGAGATGTCCTCTTCTCTGTTCTATATGCTGGTCGACGTTCTCCTTCTATCAAACATCAAGAAAAGATACAAAAACGTCAGGTCATGTGACATCCATGCCAAGCATCTTAATCGGGAAATATTCTTTCTCTACATCCAACTACATCTGCAAAGAAACATCATCAAAACTTCTTCCTCTCCATCTACTCGATACTGTAGACTTGCCGGGGTGTTATAAGTGGACGATACACGGCCGCCGGGCTGTAGAAGAGGACAACACCATCGTCCCAGCCCGTGGCGGCTGAGTCTCCCTCCAGCACTGCCTCGTTAGTTTTAGCCTTATGCAGGCCACACCGGTACGAAGGGGGAGTACGGGCCACAGCGCTCGCGATATTACAGGGATGGCTATGTTTGTGGCAGAGAGCCTCGTTGCCTTAAAATCCACCAGAGGCCTGCATCTTCAACAGTTCTGCATACTAACTACCGGCTGGGCGAGACATCTAGTCAGTCGGATAATGCTTCCAGTCATTCCGCTGCTCTCGCTCGTACAACCAGACCGAGCCCGGCTACAAGGGATTAGAACGGGCACTTGAGCGCCAGTAAGGCTGGGAAGGCCAACCAACGAACCAATGGATCCCACATCTGTCTTTGGCATCGTGACTGGTGCCATGCAAACGGTGCAGATTATCGGCAGTACGCTTCAGGGACTTCGGGCCTTGCAGGGCAAATACGCCGATGCCGACATGACCATTCACTCGCTCATTGTTCAGGCAGTTACAATCAAGGCTGCCATTACACAGCTTCATGAGTGGGCAACTTTTGGTTCTGGCAGGGCGGAGCATCCAGACTATTTGGAGGGCCTGGACATCGCCATCGATGGGTGCAAGGCGAGCATGGAGTGCCTCCTTGCGCAGGTCTCGAAGGTTACTGGCGTCCTCGATGGCAGAGAAGTGCCGGACCTGCGAGTAATGGCTAAGATGCGGGCTGTTTGGGATGACCATTTGATGCAGGACTATCAGCAGCGACTCCAGTCCCAGGTCCTAGCATTAAACTTCCTTTTGCAAGTTTGTCAATGGTGCGTTTAAAGACACTACCTATATACACACGGACTACAGTGCAGACTATTGACACTGAAACTCATTTAGTCGTACCGTCACAGAACAAGTTGAGCTGCTTCGGCGGGAAGAGAACAGACGCTTGTTGAAGAAGGTGGCCGACGACACTGTAACACTGCGCAGTTCCATTAGGCAACATGGGAACCCGTCCACTCGCAGCATTGCTCCGTCGACAATCAGCGAAACTGCTTTGGACGTTGATGATATAATTGTGAACGCGACCGCGTATAGAAGGGTACTGGCGCATAGCCGTACCGTCTCAAGTCGTGCACCCACGGACGAAACGGGCTTAACTGCTGCAATTCAACCCCAGACTCCGCGGTCAATGACCACCGACGAAGGGTATGCAAGCGGCACCGCTCGCTCTCACTCATTCAGAGGAAGTAATACACTTTCACCTCCAAGTACCTTGTTCGAGCCAAGTACCGGCAGTACACCACAGAAAGTTCAACCTCAGACACAAGGTGATATCGGGCGAAGTGTTTCACTTGCATCATCATCACAAGCGTCAGCAAAGCCTGCACCGCCTACTGTTCGACGATGGCAGTCAAACCCTATCCCACTGCATAAGTCTGGATCAAAACGGGAAAGAATTCGCAAAGTCCTTGGGAAATTAGATACCTCCAGCCAGAGTAGTCTGAAGAAGACTTCGCCATTTTTAAGCCCACAACCTTTCTCTTCAGTGTCTCCAATACCAGAGCAAGAAACAGTGCCAAGGGCGGACCGACGGCGCATGGACATTAGTATCGATATATCCTCGCCAGATAGCGCTACAATTCCGCCAATCATCAAGGCGGCACAAGCTGGATCACTGGTACAAGTTGAAATGCAGATAGGAGAAGGGGCTGATATCGAGTCTCGCCACGTACTCACGGGTCGAACAGCATTGGCCGTTGCTGCACACTGTGGCAACGAGGAAGTAGTGGATTACTTACTTCAGAAGGGTGCCAAATTTGATATCCAGGAGATAGATGGCTCAACCCCTCTCCATTTAGCAGCATCTCGGGGACATACGGGCGCCATACAAGTCCTTCTATCAGCAGTTGAAGATACCAATATAAAGGATTCCCTAGGCCGAACTCCATTTTGGGTCGCGGCAGAAGGTGGTCACATCGACGCAGCGCGGATGCTCCTTGCAGCCGGGTGCAAGATAACAGCTCGCGCTAAAGGTCAAATGACCGCTTTACACAAGGCAGCAATTCGTGGAGACTGCGAGATGGTGGCCTTCCTTCTTCAATCTGGAGCTGATATTGAGGCGAAAGATGCTGATATGAAATCCGCGTTTCATCATGCTTGTGAAAACCGTCAATATACCCTTTGCCGCACTCTATTTCAATATAGAGCGGATATCGAGGCTATTGAAGTGCATAGGAGAACGCCTCTCATCTGCGCGGCAATCGCAGGTGACGTCCGCACTGTGGAATTTTTAATCAGAAAAAAAGCATCGCTGAATAGCACTGACGAGAGTGGCATGAATCCGTTGCATGGTGCAGCTGCTAATGGCCACGTTGAGATTGTGCAGCTTCTTCTAGAGAAAAAAGTCTCTATAGGGTCGACAAATAAACTCGGCATGTCGCCATTACATCTTGCGGTTGTGTCAGGTCAGTTTTCAGTGGTCGAGTTCCTTCTCCGTAAAGGGGCACCCACTGAGCTTAAGAGTCGCGGTGGATTCACTCCGCTTCATTATGCCTGCGATCTGGTAAACATTGAGCTTTCGCGACACCTTATTGGTTGCGGCGCGAGCATCGAGGCACAAGGAGAAGGACAGCAGCGGCCTCTTCACATTGCGGTGGCCCGAAATTCCCTGGAACTAGTTGAACTACTCTGTCAGAAAGGGGTGGAAGTTGATTCCGCAGATTCATCTGGTACTAGGCCCCTATGTATCGCCTGCCGTAATGGAAACGCACCTATTGTCGACCACTTGTTAAATCGAGGCGCATCTACGTTTTGCCCAAAAACCTGGAATGGGGCCCCAGAAGAGCACTCTCCGCTTACTATTGCGTCTCGAGCTGGCGATGCCCGGATAGTGTCTCTTCTTCTCAACAAGGGAGCGTCCGTTGAGCAATATGACGGGATGGGCTGGAATCCGCCCCTGTATGCAGCACATCACGGTCATGCGGAGGTTCTGCAATTACTACTACTGAAGAGTAGTATACTCTCGAAGATAAAACTGGGTCAAATGTTTTCCCAGACTGGGTTCCATCCCCACCTTTCAATCCCCCAAGAAAGAATCCAAGTGATTCAAAATCTCGTATTTCAAGAAGTGCAATCTGTGCCATATAGCAACCAACATGGTCAGAGATCTAATATAATTGGAAACCTTGGCTTCCCCCGAGATGGTAGCGGGCAGATGATGGGATTTACCCCGATACCACAGGCATTCTTTCACGATCCTTCTTCCACATTGACTCCACCCATACTATCTTTTCCGACGGCGGCCGTTGAGCTCCCAGCCGTACCCCGTATCCAGCTTCCCGATCACGAATTCAACGAACGGGGTAGTCAAGATAACCACCAGCACCAGGCAAGACCGAAATCAACCCCCATTGGCTTATTCGACACACCCCAAAATACCGTGTCCCAAAATGCCGTGTCCCAGAACGGCAATGAGCCGAGCACTTCACAAACGAGACAAGATCAACCATATATATTCGCTACTGGTCCTGTCAGCCAGGGTTCCCAGACTCCTACGGAGCGTGCTGTATCCTCTACTGTCCGTTCGGATCACCAAGCCAGCAATTCACAGCTTCATTACCCATCGGATGGGTTAAACGCTGCCATGTCAAGCCGAACGAACACACCAGTCTCGTCCCTGGAGTACAGCCAACCAAATACTTTTCGGACTCAAGACCTGCCACTACGGCAACTTCGCACACATCAGTGGGTAGGGGTCTCTCCACGCAGCTCTCTGGACGAGATAGCCGCTGCTAGCACCACAGTTCCAGCAACAAATCCTATAACAAATGGTCATGAACCACGTTCAAGTGAGCTGGTGGGAGTTGACAGCCATGGAGACAGCACTGACAGGGAGGACGACGATGGCTCTGATGGTGATTCTTTTGTGTCAGCATTCACTGCACCAGAGGTGCCAAACTTTGAAGATCCAGGGCCATTGCATAGAATGCAGGGAAAGGTTATTTTTGAACTTGAAGGTTGAAGCTTTGGTCTTAATCCATGGGGCGATGACCCATTTTTATCTATTTGGATGCCATATCCGAAGTGTACATATACAGTATTGGTTAATGAACGGCCGACGAGCTCGGCCCGGCTCTTCCAGAGAGTACCAAAGTTGGATATCTGAAGGGCGGTTTCTAGTTAGATATAGCTCAGGGAAACAACTGGAATTCGATTAGATCAAGGTTGTGGCAGTTTCCCGCCACCGTATGTATATTCTCCCGTGTCTTAATCTATAAGGGGTCAGATAAAGCATACCCAAGACTAAGGATAGGCAAGAGTACGGGATAAGCTCAAGGGTTAAAGATGAGGTTAATTAAGTCCATCTCCCGGTAAACTTTCGAGATCCCTGTGGCCTCTGAATAGGTCTATATAGTATCTGTCTGGGCCAATGCTGAGGTGATACTTTGACTCTCCTGTTCAGGCCCGTAGTAGCGTTATTGGATAAGCCACAGCTGTGCAGCGCACTAGTGGGCACCGGTCAGGACTTTGTAGTTGAATAACGTCTGATAAGTCTAGACATTAGCCATTACATCGAGTTCTACCACATACCTTGATATTGACATGATGAAGTTGATATTGATAAAGTGATAAAGTGATGATAAAGTGAAGAAAAAGAATGACGAACGCCAAGACTATTCTGCATTAGGTAATCAAATCTCCAAGTTGTAGATCTGCGCTGGGAATAAATGCGACTCCAGGTCAAACGGTCAAAAGAGAACGCAAGCTGACGGACAAGAGCCAGGATGGAGTGAAAGAAGACCCGACATGAGCTTCCCGGCGAGACTATGGTCCCTAGCTTGCTCGAGCTGACGGCGCCCCAGGCAGTACAGTACACCACATAGCGTTCGCTCGCCGATGGTCCTGCTGAAACGCCAGATACCACCTCCGTCCAGCGGCCAGTCCTCGGAGGCAGCATCATGAAGCCAACTACCTCTCCCCAGCGCCATAAGGACCGAAATTCCCCTCTCCCTCCTACGCCCACGGATTCGCGGCCTGCAGATGGCCAAGGTCGGCGCCCCAGCTCGTCCAGCAGCGGTGCGTCCTCCACCACCTCGAACCTCACCACCCTCAATGTCTCAAAGCGATCTCTCTACAGCCTGAACCAGCAGCCCTCTCCCAGCGCTGGTCAGCCCTCTCGAACACCCTCCACTGGAGCTGGCAGCGTTAATGGCAGCAATACCTCACTCTCGGGTGCTCTGCGGCCCCAAAATGACCCTGTTCATCGCAGGGCATCTCCCTTGGCCCCATCCTCGTCTGACACTCGAGGTTTCCGCTCGCGCCACCATTCCCAAGGATTCTTCGAGCCATCTCTACCCACGGCATCTCAGAATTCAGCTGCCGTGTCGGCCTCGAGGATTGCTGCCCAAGCCGCGATGCAACACCAGGCCGCTCCACAACAGCAGCAGCAGCAGCACCTGAGAAACAGATCGCAGACCATACCACCGCCGCAAGAGAGTGGGTTCGCGGGAAGAAGGGGTGCCAGAGAGTCTCCTCCCCCGATACTGACGAGCAACCTCAAACCCCAGATGTCCGCGCCCGGGCAGCTAAACTATCAGAACGGCTCGGTTGGGGGACGCGTGGTGGCAGCGACCACGGCTGCCAATATCGCGTTTCCCAGGACTCCTACGCCTCAGAGTGCCATGACGACGACGACGACGATAACCGGGGGAGCTGATCGTGCTGAAACTGGCCATAAACAGAAAAGTGAGAAGTCGAAGATGAAGCTGTTTTCAAAGCCAAAGCATATGGGAATGTCTAGAGATAAAGAAGATAAAAAGGACAAGACTATGCCGTCACCAAGTAAACTGGCTATCTCAGGCGCCCATGGTCTAGCAAGAATGGTTAATGCGTCGACGACCAGTCTGAATGATGCTGCTGCTCTCTCAAACAATGCATCCTTATACTCGCTGGCAAACTCTTCAGCAACCACTGTTGTCCCCATTGAACGCCAGTCTCTGGATGAAGACAGGGGCAAGGAGAAAGAGAAACACAAACATCACTTCCTCTCTCGGCAGAAGTTAAAGCTGAAGGACAAGGACGACCACTTTCACCTTCCGCTGTCATCAGCCAACAGCAACTCACGTCCTCTGGACCCCAGCGCACCTCAGTCACTCTACTCCTTTGCACCCTCGTCTCCAGCTGTGTCGACCTTTGGAAAGTCGATGAGCGGCCTTGACCTAAGACACGGCGGACGAGCTCTGAGAGAGAAGAAGAAGGAAGAGAAGGCGTCGGCCGCTGCTGCTGCACAACAAGACGCGATGCTACGAGAGGCGGAACACCAGGCCGAGTGGTCTGGCGCTGCGTCGGTGACGGGCTCTACAGTCACCTTCGGCGGGCCATCATCGTCCCTGGGGAGCACACAGGGCATTCTACCAGGCAACAATGCGGCGATTCAGGAGGCGCTGCAAGGGTTTGGTCTCCAGAACATGACACCCGATGACGCGTGGGACTTCCTCAAGGCGAAGCTGCTCGTCTTGTTTGAAGGAGAGGATGTCCGCATCGCGTTGGAGGATCTCAACAAGCTGGTCAAAGTACACATCCAGTACTGCGTCCAGAAACATATGCCCTCAGAGGTTGTCGAGGATCTCCGTGACCTGTTACAGACCGGGTTCGCATCTTTGAACTACTCAATCTATAAGGTGCCAGAGGAGAACATCATCCCCCATCTCGTGAATATCTGGGTCTTCGCGTTTGGAACGATACTTCCGTTCATCCAAGCCACGTTCTTCCCCCTGGACCTCGAATTCAAGGGCCACGGCACGATCATGAGTGCCCGCGAAGCAAACGAGTTTTGGGGCGCGAATCCGGGCAACGGAGATTCATCGACATCCATCGGTAACGAGCTCGATGTCCGCAAGATAGTTCTCACTTCGTTCCGTGACAACGTCATCTTGACGCGCTATGAAGTCCTGAAGGCTGCTTTCTCCCGTCTCAGTCTCGAGAAGATGAACGCGAACATCAACGGACCCCCTACTGCTACTCCGCACAGTGCAGCAACCGCCAGCCGACCAAGCACATCTGCAGGCTATGAAACCGGAGCTGGAAGCTACAACTCACAGCCCTCCCATCTCATTGCTGGTAGCTTCTCGTCCGAGTCTGCCATTGCATCTCTCTCCCGTGCTCGTGCGACGTCCAATACTTCTTCTAACGCTGAACAACACCCCTATCCGTCATCTTACTCGTCCTTCTCCCCGTCTCAACCTTCTATTCTATCCCAGACCCATTCCACCAACCATCCTCCACCACCACAACCACCACCCTTGGACCCGTCACACATCACCGAGACAGCCGGTCGTATGCTCCAATGCATATGCGTACTAGCCAGCGTCCAAAGCGACGATGATGCGCAACAGAAGATCGAAGAGCTGAGCAAGGCTTTGAAGCACAATTGGCTCGGCCGTGGTAGAACAGGCCGTAATCGTCGAGGCTTTGTCGGGACCAAGATCCGTCCACCTCCGCCCCCACGTAAAGAAAGCGACGAACAACCACAACGCCATTCTACGGACGGTATTTCCAAAGGTACAGACGGGGCGGCTTGGTAGTCTACTCGCCATGCAAAGCAGGTTTACATTCGGAACGACCTACAGCCAGTGTTCACTTTCATGTTCTTTCCCAGTGGCCACCACGATTGTGACGAAATGTCAATGATCCATACCATTTTTCTCTTTCTCCCTTTACTTCTACTTTCTGACCTTTTCATGTACTGTATTGCATTTATCGGGATGTCTTGCTTGATGCGTTGATTTTTCTTTACACGGCTGGTGTGCGTGGGTTGTTCCAATTCTTTTCCTGGAGGGATTGAAGAAGGTCCCAGAAAACGTCCTCTTCCGTGTACATATACCCTTTCTTATTCCGGTCGGAGCTAGCCTACAAATGAATGACGAATTGTTTCTACTTGACGTGCTTGGACTGGTATACTGATATGTTTAAAGATATTGTCTTCATGGAAGGCCATCATTGATTCATCTGTGAGATACCCTCGTTCGGTATACATCGACCTAACTAACTCATCTCCATACATCAACCAATCCAGCATAACTCATCACCTCTCCCCCCAAGACAAGTCACCCCAGCCATATGACTGACCGAGGAAAGCTACGGTCAACCTAAGATCTCCATGGGCACCAAATGATGTTGATAGCAGCCTGGTCGACCTCGGCAGCACCACCCTTCTGTCCACCGTTGGAGCCGGTGTAGCACTTCTTAACAATGCTGTTTGCAAGAGTAACGCAAGCAGCCTTCGACTTGAACACGCCAAGGTGGCCGATGTGGCCTTCGCCGCCGTTGGAGCCCTTCCATGGACGCCAGTTGGTGGTGGTCTGTCTCCAGTTGTTCGAGCAGTAGGTGTCAATGGCGGTGTTGAGACGGGCCTTGGTGAGACATTTGCCCATGGCTTTGTCGGAGAAGCAACCGGCACCCATGACGGCGTCGATGAACATGCTCATGAGAGCGGCGAGGATGATGGTATAGAAACGCATGGTGACGTTGGGTTGGGTTGTGTCTATGGGGTGTCAGGGGCTGGAGAGTGAGCGGGAGAAGGGGTGAAGGTTGGCTTACTTGTTGGTTGAAACAGCAGATCAAGTTCCTGTGAAGAGTAGGCTGGTTGATGGAGACAATATCAGAGCAGGACGAGCTCGTCGAGGGGAGAATTGACCGGTTTTTATACCACGATCTCTCCACATATCTCATCGAGGCTTATCCTTCTTCTTCCAGTCCATTTTTGAGCTGAAAGCCCTCATCCCACCTGGTACCACTCATCTACGCTCTGCAAAGCCTCTAAACTATGATGTACGCTTACAATTAGTGAACGACAGCCAGCCACCGTAAAGAAGAATGCAATAACTCGATGCAGACAAGGTGATATGTATCGTTGTTTCCCCGCGGCCGCCCCCTTTTTCTAGCCTAATATTTAAGTAACGGGCCATCCCGCATTGGTGGATGGTGCAGATCGCTGAAATATCAGTCAAGAGGCTGAGATGTATGTTATTGGTGGCTACCTGGCAGAGCTTTAGTCCAGGCAACAAAGAGGCTTGACGGGCTGATTCTGATTACAATTCGGACTGTTTTGGGTAACCAGGTCGATGTACAGTGTAGTCGCACAGAAGAACTGAGCTAATCTCCGGTGCAAGTCTGGTAGATGATACTCTGTAGAACAGGCTTATTATCCGACGGCCGTTTCTGGAGCTGGCCGGGGATGGAATGTAAGTCGTCTGGATAGAGGATGAGTGAGATAGAATAGAATGAGAGTCAAGGGAGCTCTTCATCTATCTCCAGGCATAGCTTGATCCAATGACGGTGATAGAAAGTATGCATCATTTACTTGTTTAGTCTGGCCCAATTTACCAGCCAACCGTTGCTTTTTCCAAGGGTGATTGATCGGTACATCCCAAGCAGAGACTTATACGAGTACCTGGTCTTGAAATGGGATACGAGAGGGAGAGACTTGATATGTAGAATGGACGAATTGTCATTATTACTCCGTATAGGGGAGAGAACACAGCTAGCTGGAGATAAAGAGAGAATATGGAGAAGTAAGTGACGGGCGAGTATACTCCGTAGATCAATGAATATGCAGGTTAGGTAGATCATCAACGCGGCCAGGCAAACAATCCTATCCCCCTATCCAAAGGCCCATGACGCTGCCGTCTCCTCACGCGGCGTCGAGCACGTATCTTGATCTTCTCACACACGTTCCCCTTCTCCCCAAAATGGTGAAAGATGTATTGAATGATCGCCAGCGACCAGCGGCCACTCAAATAAAGCGGAATCGTGCCCCGAGACCGTATAAGCTCTGCCCGATCAGCGCTGCACAGACACTCGAACACAGCGGCCATGACGGCCATAAAGTCAGCGTGGAAACACAGGTCGGCGAACTGCAGTGATATACTCAGTGGAGCCTGATGGGTGAGAACGCGGGCGTTCCTGATGACGAAGGTGCTCATCCCCCTGTGAAGGGCCGGAGAGGCTTTGAGGACCGATTCATCGAACAAGTAGGAGAAACAGGCGAAGTATTTTAACTGTTTGGACCAATCGGACTGGCTGTGAGAGAGGAAGAGGCGTTCGAGATGGCCACATAGGGTTGCTGCTGGGTCGTGGAAGGGATGGTGCTGGAGCTCTCGCAGTGTACTGACGAGGATCCGTAGACACTCGTAGAAGATGGATATGTCGACCTGCTGGCTGACGAAGAGACCGCATCGATGAACCACTCCTGTCAGGTCGATGTCTGCTGCCGGCCGGCCGAGAGAGTTCACCGTCCTTGAGCGTGGACAGTCGCGGAGATGGGGGATGTGGTGGTCCACCGTATTGTAGTCCAGCGAGCCATGAACACGAACGCCATCGATGCAGATGTAGTAGCTGGCCGTCCTCCCCCGTGGGAACAGCCTGAGAGCCATGCTGGGTTAACTCTGGTTCCAGGTAATATGGAAGTGTGTATATGGAAGTGTATGTACGGTTCGTCGTATAGGCTGTGATAGTTGCTTCTGACGGCCTCTTCCAGGATGGAGAAAGGGTGTTTTTATAGAGCCATGATGTCCATGCCGTTTGACCAGCATCTGGCACACCGTCAAAGAGAGCCACCATGGACGATGAACCCCATGAATAATAGATGGATGGGATGACTGATATAATGACACAATGGCTGATGAAGGATGGGCAGCCGGGCGTTTGCAGCAATCGGACAGCAAACACGAGCAGCAATCGGCCGGAGGGTATACTAGAGGATATACCAGAGGGTATAAACAGAACCTATGGCATGTATGTACCATGTAGTACTATTCTCGGAACAACATCATGGACAGGCCTTTCAGATGACCGACAGTGACCATCAAAGGCGACAGGGCAACAATGACATCCATCCTATATATAGGCGGCTGGCGAGGCATGTTGTTTGCTATTATCCATCAAACGGCAAAGGACGGCAAAGATACCGTTTGCTATCCTCATACCGTACATATCGTGTTAGATAGACAAAAAGAGAGCCTGTGCAAGCTCTGGCGCGGCTGGTAGCTGTTCTACCCCGGAACCACCCTATCTTGGTTGGGCGTCAGCGAGTCGTTGTCCCTCTTCCTCCGCTTGAGGAGAGCCTGCTTCACTCCTGAATGCGCCACTGTTAACTTCCATCGACGCTCGATCCGCTCTGGCTCTGTCTCTGGCCATGCGGTGCCGTGATGGTTTCTCGGATGGGTTGCACTTAATCCCCGGGCCCGGGATTCGCGATTGGCGACAGCAGGATGAGCAATTTGGCCAGTCCTGCTGTCTTTTTGGGTTTTTTCTGAAACAATATTATTCGACAATTAATCTCTTAATTAAAAGTCAGGAGATTCCGCTGGCTCGAACGTAGCGCGCGTTCCTAGCATCTTTTTATGCCCGCCGCCACTACCAACTGCGCCAGAAGCCTGCACAGGCAAGGAGACTTCCCAGGGAGCGGACGGAGTACTCCATCTACCAACTAGTTTCAGCTAGTTGACCTAGTTCGCGGCATACTTAAAGTCTGGGTACGGAGTACTTACAAACAGCAGACATCGGTTAAGAGGACGTTCTGATCTACCACAAGGTATCTCTATCTTATATCTATATCCTATATCTATATCTTTGTCCAAAGAAGAAGACGAAGTTGGAAAGGGGTTAACACGTGACCACAAGGTAACAGCTTATATAAGCAGGCACTTTCAACGTCAAGCGCAAAAGAGACGGAGGTTTGATAGATATCAGCTATTCATCTATGATGATAAAGGGCGTCTGGGGCTTCGGTGGTGGCATATATATGCTTGGAGATGTTGATTCCATCAAAGTCGAAGTTAAAATACTTGCACAAAGGGCAAGTATATGCCTGGACTTGGGTGTTTATACTGGCTGGCATGCCTGGCCTTAGATATCATACCATCAGTTATATATCAAGTCCTGCTTGGATGAAATGCGAAGGAAGGCCATATCACACATGTCTCAATATAAAACCTCACTTGGAGTGTCCTCGATCTATGGCTACAACACTTCACCAGGGTGTTATCCCAATGATCAGCTTCAATCTCGATAGGACCAAAAGTGAGCATCACTTGTGTCCTACACCTTATTAGCTTTTCATCACTGGAAAGTACCTTTTTGCTGGAATTTCCCCTGTGTTTCTAGGCAGAACTGAGCTAGCTGGCAGCGTGTTGCCATCACATATCCTGACGCGTGCGTGAGGACTTTTTCTCACTTGAAATTCTCACTATTTCTCTTCCTCTTCTTCTCTTTCTCTCTCCAGCTACTTCTCCTTCTCTACATCTTCTTCTCTTTCTTTACAGCTCCTTCTTCTGCACTGCTACCTGCCTGCATTAAATTGCTCCATATCACATCTCTTTAGCTCATCTACCTGATCTCGATAATCAGGATGCCTGAATTCACCCCTCTGAACAAGATGGAGACTGAGCCTATGGATGTGAAGATGGAAGACATTAACGATGTTCCCGCGGAGGGGGACAAGATCACTCCTACGACTAACTCATCTGACGCTGCCGCTGAGTTCAAAGACACCACTAGCGAATCTGACGAAGCCGAGGCCAAGGATACCAACAAGGAATCCGAAGTCGAGGAAGAGCCAGCCACTACGATTCCCAGTGGAAAAGCTGCAAACGGCAAAGCTACCAACGGAAAGGCCGCCAATGGCAAAGCTACCAACGGCAAAGCTGCTAATGGCAAAGCTGCTAATGGCAAGAAGGGAGCCGCGAACGGAAAGAAGGCAAACGATGCTTCTACTGAAGAAGAGAACGGGGCCGCCGTCAAGAATGAAGAAGCAGTTCGTCTCTCTCTTTCTATCACTTTATGTATATACAGGAGAGAGCATCACTAATACCGCCTAGGACATCGACAACCCCCAACCCCCACAAACCCCAGTGACTCCCCACAAGCGGGGCCGCAAGCCCAAGGCGGCTACAGGTGCTGGCGGTGCAATTACTGCTGAAGAAGCAGACGATGAAGCCGAAACCCCCTCGAAGAAGAAGCGCGGTACCCCCGGCAAGGCAACTCCCAGCAAGGGCACGCCTAGCAAAGCAGGGAAGCGTCCGTTGCCCAATTCATTAGAAGAAGCCTCTGAGGAGGACAAGATGCTTCTCCGCATGAAAGACGAGGAGAATAAGCCCTGGGGAGAGATCAAGGCTGCCTGGGAGGCAGCCACGGGCGAGCCGATTGGCGGGAGTACCTTGTCCGGCCGCTACCAGCGCATCAAAGCGAACTTTACCGTCTTTACAAACGATGATGTTCGTCACCCGTTCTTCCTTCCTTTCCTTTTGTCCACATGTACTAACTATAGGTAGGCGACGGCCCTCGTACAGTTCAAGAAGGATATTGAGGAGAAGTTTGAGACCGAGAAGTGGATGCGTATTGCTGACGCCATCGAGAACAGTGGCGGTAAGCGTTATCCTGCTGCGGCGCTTATGAAGAAATTCAAGGAGATGGGCAAGAAGACGGCCGACACTAACGGGACGAACGACGAGGTCAAGGACGAGGATGGAGAGTGAGTGCCGTGACGTGTCTGAGATTCATCTCTTCTACTCCGTACACCTTTGGTACTACGGTCTTCTCATACTTCGTACTTTGGTCGAGAACATTTGGTGCATGGCAGGTTATTCGGCGGCGGTTCTGGTTGCATAGTTGTAGCAGACATTCAGGCGGTTAGTTAGATGAACAGAAGCAGTTACTACACGACTACTCCGTCCCCTTCTTCTACTCTTTATTATCTACACGGTCGACATGCTGTGATACACGGTGCGACCTCATCGATTTTGCCCTGGGTGAAATGGACGTGCCTCACTTTTTCCCAACAGCTTCACTTCCTAGTGGCCGATCTCGGAACACAGGTAAGGACAGGGCCAGTAGCAGGGCCGTATAAGCTGGAAGACGTGCATGCGCTGGCGCACCTCCATGTGGAATATTTCAATCGGGGCTGGACGAGGTCGATGTTGGGACGGACCATCTGCCGTATACTTGAGCAGACAGACCAGGCGAGATCTCATTCTATCGCCGATACAGATCCTGTCGTGTATCCATACATGTCCTCCGTGCTCGTATCTCCCGACGACGCCAGATATCTTCTGTATCGTGTCTTCTGTACGGAGTATCGGGGGATAGAAAGCTCTGTTGCCTGGTCGATGAAGCTGGGGAGAGCTGGGGAGCTTGGGGCCTAGGGCCTGGCCGGGCTAGGGGCGACAGGCCAGGGGCCAGGGGGAAGCCTGGGGGGCAGGATCCACCGGGCGAGGCGGTTGACGCTAGGCGCTGGGGCCGGCGTGGTTAGGGCCTGCTTAGGGCTGCTTAGGGTGAGCCTAGGGCCGCCCCAGGACGCCCCGGACGCCCCTAGGCATACCCTAAGCAGGCCCCAAGCAGCCCTAGCTGGGGCCATCTCCACCGCTCCAGTTAAGCGGCCCTGGCCCTTGCCCGGGGGATCCCTGGCCACAACGACCGGCGATGACATCGACATCTAAGCAGCCGGCAACCCGCGAGACGCAACAACGGCCTGAACCACAGACACCAGCAGCAGGCTTTATATCAACGCGAGAACAGCACAAGAGCTCTCCAAGGCCGGCCACCGCCACTGCTACCGTGTTGAAGAAACGGGTTGTGAGGTGGCTGCCAGGCCTGTCCCGATCCCTGCCCGCGCCTGCAGCTCCACCGGCGCCTCACTTCGTCCTCCCAGGCAGCATCCAGCATCAGCTCTTGTCCTCCGCCATCTCGTACGGGATATCTCTTCTTGCCTGGTTCGTGTGCTCGTATGTCCATCTACTTCGTCTATCTGCTTGTCTGCTTGTATGCTCGTCTGTTCTTCCACTCCTGCTGCTGCCTGAAGAGCTGACCTGTTGACTCAACAGCTCACCCTGGCTCACAATTGGCTGTTACACTCGACCACGTCTGAATATACAAATACTTCCTACATCCGCGCTCACCGCTCCCTGACTGTCCTGCTAGCTCCGTATCCCCATCCGGTCTCCGTTTGGCCCATCCCGTCGCCCTTCTGCCTGCTCATCCTTACCTCTGGCCACCATCCCAGGCATTAGTCGAACGTTAGTCGAGCTTTGTTGAGCTGGTTGAGCATAAGTTGAGCTTAGTTCGCCGCTGCTGCCTGCTTGATCTGACCCATATACGGGAGTATATATCTTCTCACTTCTTCCTCATGGCCGGCTCAGAGCCTCTCCAGTCTCCCTCGACCTCCAACTCAGCCTCAACCTCTACCTCCTCTACTGCTGACGGCTCCAAACGAGATACTCCTGCAGCTACCCTGACACCTTCCACACCCTCTACAACATCAGCTATACCGGACGATACCGCCAAGATGGCTGACAAGGGTGACAACCTTGAGATCAAGCAAAAGGAGCGGACGGCAGAGAACCTGGCTGCAAAGACGGAGGTGAACCCTCCCCTGGCCACGGACGGCACTGCTGCTGCATCCAAGAAGCAGTCTGCCTGCAAGAAACACAGCAGCCACACACGTCTCAAGTCAGACAAGACCAAGAAGAGCAAGCAAAAGAAGAAGAAGCAGCACAAGAAGGACGAGACAGACAGCTCGTCAAGTGATAGTAGTAGCACCGACAGTGAATCTGATGATGAAAATGATACCTCGGATTCAGACTCGTCCAGCTCAGACAGCTCAGAGTCAGACTCCTCAGACTCAGATTCAGACCAGAAGAAGTCGAGAAAGAAGAAGAAGAAGGCCAAGGAACGCACGAGACGGATAAAGGAGAAGAAGAAGGCCCGTGCTCGCAGACAGGAGGAAACAGAAGACTCGTCCGACAGTGACGACGAAGACTCATCAGAGGAAGACCAGACAAAGAAGCAAAAGGAGAAGCAGAAGGCGGCAAAGAAGAGAGCTAAGAAGTTGCTCAGGAAGCAGCAGGCGGAGCTCGAGGAGGATGACGATGTTGAAGCTATCAATAACGGTCTCGTACGGGATCAGCAGCAGAAGCTCGCCCAGCTTCAACAGCTTCAGCTCCGGACGGGGAGACGAAGAATAGCCAGGCGTGGGTTTGTGGATCCGGTGGCCGTTGACTCTTCTACAAAGCGTCAGCTCAAGGTCAAGGGAAAGAAGAAGAAGAGAGCCTCCAAGGTGGCTTTTAAGCGAGTTGATCAGCGTAAGTTCCTTTGGTACCCTCAAGTGCTTGGATGAATGCTAACTTTTTTTTTGATCTGGTAGTGTGGGATAATACGATTCACAACTACAAACTGACGGAGACGGTAAAGGACCCTGGTGCTGATGAATGGGACCAGTACATCTTCACCGTCCGCCGCAAATTCGACTGGGAGAACAGATACACCGATACCGTCGTCGATATCAAGAGTAAACCTCTGAGAGATGCCCTCGCTCACATCATGGATGGCGTCAAGGGTGTCAGTCTCGTCCAGGACACCCCCGTCCTCGACCCAAATCTTCTCTTCCTATACCTTGAGGAAACAAGGGCGTACATGCACGAGCTCAAGGCGCAGGCCAAGGCGGAGAAGAAAAAGAAGAATAAGAGGAAGACTGCCACCAAAGCCGCTCATCTGAAGATCCTCGTCAAGTACCTGGACAGGGACTACGCGGAAACCAAGAACGCACTCTACCCACTCCTTGACAACAATACAATCACCTACGACCTGCTATGGGCTCTATTCAAACCCAATACGATCGCCTACACACAAACGTACGGCACTCCGGACGAGCCGCGCGCCTTTAAGATCGAGTACGCTACCAAGGAGTCCTCTTTCATGCGAGGACAGTGGTACTCTATCGAAGGCCGATATCTCGAGTACGACGGCAAGTCTTTTGGTATGGGCACCATGTCTACCGAGGTAGACCACTTCAAAGGACCTCGTAAGATCTCCAGCTTAGCCTGCTACCCGCTCAAATACCACCGTGACCCCGAAGCGTTGCAGGAGCAGCTTATAGAGCGCGGTAAGAAATTCGTTGCTCTCCAGGGAATGAACTACCGATTCCACAAGGGTATGGCGTTCGTCAAGCGTAAACGGAACATTATCAAGGTCAATATCAATGGTCGTATCATGGTGGACCCGGCATTGCATCGACGCATCAATCCCAATTATGCCATCAGTACCGTCAAGCCCAAGGAGCCCGACTTGCTGATGGAAGCAGATGGTGGAGATGATAGCGACGATTGCTGCTGCGGATCCGATTCTGGCTCAGAGGGCGGAGATGGTAACCGGGAAGACTCAAAGCCAAAAACTCGCCTAAAGATCGTCCAGGACAAGGAAGGAAAGACGCATGTCGTTGCGATGGAATATGATGAGAATGGCAACGAAATCACCAAGGAAGACATCGCCAAACTTGGTGATGGCCAATCCAGCGAAACTGTCGAATACGAATTCACCCAAGAAGAACTCCTGATTGCTTCGCCGGTGGTTCTAGGATTCGCATTCAGTGAAAAGCTGTGGCTTGAATTCACCGTCTCGGGCATCACAGAAATAGACTGGAACTCAGGAGCCTTTGACTCCCTCGTGCTGCCTGACAACCAGAAGTCGATTGTTAAAGCGCTTGTTGAATCACATACTTTCCACACTGCTGAAAACATCGACGACGTCATTCAGGGTAAAGGTAGGGGACTAGTAGCTGTCCTCCATGGTCCACCCGGAACAGGCAAAACGCTCACTGCAGAGGGTATCGCCGAACTTCTCAAACGGCCGCTCTACATGGTCAGTGCTGGCGAGCTTGGAACCGATTCCCGCACCCTTGAAGGCGAACTCAACAAGATTCTTGACATCGCTCACTCATGGGGTGCCGTACTTCTGCTAGACGAGGCAGACGTGTTCCTCGAGAAACGAACTATCCAAGATATCCACCGTAATGCGCTCGTCAGCATTTTCTTACGTCTTCTCGAATATTTCCAAGGTATTCTGTTCCTGACCACCAATCGTGTGGAGACGTTCGACGACGCTTTCCAATCTCGTATACATGTCGCTCTGCGTTACGGAGATCTAACCACCAAGGCCAAACGTTCGGTTTGGAAAATGTTCCTCGACCGTGTGCAGACCAAGGACGGGCTGGAGGTCGTTAAGTTCTCTGAGAAAGATTTCGATACCCTTGCTAGACATAACCTTAATGGCCGACAGGTAAGCTGCCCCCATCACTGCCTCTCCCCTCGTACTATATATGTCCATGTGCTAACGATAATATATAGATCAAAAACTCGGTGCGTACGGCACAGGCTCTGGCCCTAAATGAGAAAGTCGCGCTGTCAATGCAGCACATTATGCGCGTTTTGGACGTAGCGGAGACGTTTGAGCAGGATCTCAAGGGTGGAACGGGCTACATGGATGCTATGAGAAGTTACACTTAGGCCTATATATCTAGGTACAGGTCGTTTCTTCTCTTACTCCATTTTTCTAATTTCGTTTCTTCTCTTCACCAGTGTCATTACTAGTTTTTAACCTCTACCCTTACCTCCCCTTCTCTTTTCGTCTCTTAGGTTACGGACAATGGTTCTGGTGCAGATTACCCCGGTGTGCGTGATTTTCCGTTTTGTCTCTTTTATTCCTTACGATATTTCTTGGTATTTTCCAAGTTGGGAGTATGGGATCTGGACATCGACGGTTCGAATATCTCTTCTTTCTTCCGTCTTCTTTCTCATTGGCGCTTCCCTCACAATACAATACGTCTTCCTTGCCATCTTGAAGCGGTCACTATAACTCCACTCTGACTATTTTCCATTCTATCCTACTGTCTCTTCTCTTCTCGTGCGCGATTCTAGATCTTATTCAGATAGTTTATTTTCACATATCTTATTTATCTCCTGCTCTGGTTTATACTATGTCACTTTGGCGGGTTTCGGACATATGGCTAGTTTATTGGCGGTATGTTAGCGAGGAATCCACCTATGACATTGCTTCAGAAATAGGAAAGACAACGGAGGGTTGACTTAATATATTGGGGTGGACGTGTCAAGTGAATTTGGGTTTTTTCACTAAGAACCACCGGGTTTCTATACGTAGCTCCGCTTGAAGCTCTAAAGAGGAAGGTAGTACAAGTGCGTAATGTAATGATTTAGATCATAAATTGCTATTTAAAGTACAAGGAAATAGATTCGCAACAGACCGCTAGTGTTCAATACGCCACATAACTTAGAAACCCTTTAGAAGTAGTAGACAGGATAGAGAATGAGAGAACATAGTACAGGGGTTGGTAGTGATAAGGATACTAAAGTGACGAGATTGGACGGGTGGTTTCGTCGCGAGGAAATCTAAGGGTTGGCCTTGACGAACTCGATACCTATTGAGAAAATCATGGTTAGCTATCGCCTGATGTATGATGGTGGTTTGTTACAAGAAAAACGTACCCTTGTCGATGTTCTTCTTCAAGTCAACGAGGCAAGCGTCGAGGAGCTTCTGCTCGTACTCGGAGATCTCGCCAATGGGGAAGATCTCCTCGACACCGTTAGGGCCGAGACGGACCTTGGAAGCAACGAAGTCGATGCCCTTGGACTTGTAGATGGGGCTCTCAACGAAGGTGGGCTCAATGACGTCTTTGACGCCCTGAGAGGCCTGGAGGAGGCTGTCGGCGAAACGGGCACCGGCTTGGGCCATGGAGAGGGTGGCAGATCCTGCACCAGCCTTGGCCTGGACGACCTCGTCACCACCGAACTGGATGCGGTGGGTGAGCCTGTCAAGAGTCTCGCCGGTGATATCGGAGTGCTTGGACTGGGAGATCAGAGGGACGATGGTGACACCGGAGTGACCGCCAACGACGGGGATCTTCTCATCGGCTGGGTCGGTCTTCTTGATCTCGGAGACGAAGCGGGAGGCACGGAGGACGTCAAGGGTGGTGACACCGAAGATACGCTTGGGGTTGTAGACGTTCTTGCTCTTGAAGACCTCGGCAACAATTGGGACGGTAGAGTTGACCTTGACACCGAATTAGGACGGGGAACTTGTCGTGGACGCAGGACTAAGGTATACTTACAGGGTTGGAGATGACGAGGATGTTGGCGTTGGGGCAAGAGTCAGCAGCAGCCTTGGCCAAGTCACGGACAATGGATGCGTTGGTGGAGAAGAGATCTAGCATTCTGGTCAGCGTATAGTTCACATTTTCAAAATTGAAGCCCAATTGCACTTCAATCTGAGGGAAAAGCGAGCTATCATACCGTCACGGGTCATTCCTGGCTTACGGGGGACACCGGCGGGGATGAGGACGATGTCAGATCCCTGAAGGGCCTCGTGGAGACCGGATGGGGTCGGCTCATGGCCGGTGACAACACTGTTGGTGTTGATGTGGCTCAAATCAGCGGCAACACCTGTCGTAGAACCGTCAGTACGTTTACTTATCCCATTGAACTGCCCATGGTATTCCATAGAGGCCGCAATTGGTGCCGGAGAGGGTTGTTTCGGAGCTACATACCAGGTCCACCACGGATGTCATAAAGAGCGAGCTGAGAGACACGGGGGTTCAACTTCATCAAAAGAGACAATGGTTGACCAATGCCACCGGCAGCACCAAGGACGGTGACCTTGGAAGCCTATCAATGCGTTATACATTAGCAACTGGGCTCTACAGAAGCTCTGCGGAAGCGTTGGGAGGTTGCGGTGTTTACCTGGGAGGCGGTGGCAGAGAAAGCCCGTCTCTGGCAGAGACCGATGGTTCGGCGTGCGGCAAACATTGTGAATGGAATTGGGGGTGAACGAAAGAGACCAGCTGTAAGACACAGGGAGTTGTGGAGGGAGGCTTGTGGAGTGACGGGGGGATGTGATGTTGGGATGAAGCGCAAAAAAGACGGAAAGTCGATGTTGTTCGATGTTTGGTTTGATGGTCGGAACCGGAAGAAAGTTTTTCAACCGGTAGATCACGGGATCTCGGGCCCAGCCGGCGAGACTTCGGCGTTCTTCTTCTTATACACTACAAGTAAAACATCGGCATGGAAGATAAAACATCGGGACAGGGAGATGCTGGTCTTGGTGGAGTTGATGGTGATGGCGGTCTAGATAGCGCATTGGTGGCGTGTTCCAGCCGAGCTACCTAGAGCTATCTAGTGTTTACGGTACAAGGATACAGCTCTTTGTCTAGGGCCGTATATACGCCTTGGGCTGCCTGGGATAGTCCTGGAGCTCTGCACACAACGTCTCCTCCCGACTGATCTGGCGATAGATGACGCCGTTCTCCTGCTGCTCCGACTTCCGATCGATATCGTCTCTGTGACCGCGGCCGTGGGGTACCAGGGGACTAACCGAGGCTTGCGATTCACATGCCCGGGTGCCAGCCCAAGGCCACACCGGCAGATCAGAGGGAGGGTCGGTCGACTTGGATGTCTTCTTGTTCTCCTTCCACGTCCGGTGACGCTTCACTAGGTGATTGACGATCGAGGCGAGGATGACGAGCGCTGCAGAGACCATGGGTGACCACTGGCCTATCGAACGGATTCCTTCTTCGATAGGGAAGTTGTTTCCCATGAGGTTGAGCTCGTTGACGATGATGTTCGCCGCGAAGATAGGAGGCGTTAGAAGGTCCAGGAGTAGGTCTATAATAAGGAGCGGGCAGACTAGGAAAACTGCTACGCGACGTCTGAGGTGTGATTTGAACTTCGCCTTACTCGCGTACTGCAACAGCAAGATGTACCCGCCATACCAAGTCGAACAGGCTGCGTTGTAGATATGCTGCGATAGCCGGGCGTTCATCGAATGGTTGAGGTAGTTCATCACCCAGTGTGCGCATAGATCCGAAGGCGAGTGAAGGGAGAAGTTCACCGATAGAGACTTGTGCGCGGCTGCGAGGCATGGTCCCACCAATGCCACTATCAAGGTGGAATAGGTTCCGACAAAGACATTAGCCGGCATCGCAATGATCTCGGAGGGAGCTCGTAGCGGTGTTCGAGTCCCAAAGCACTTGTAGGTGCACTTGAACATTCCACCATCCAGGTCCGACTGCCTCTTCAGCAAGGTCCCGTCCGCAGACCTGCAGGCTGGCTCCGCTTGGGAATTGACATCCAGCAGCAACGCCCTTCCTGTAAGGCAGCCTATTGCGACCAATACTCCCCATAATACCAACACCACTCTCGAGTCAGACTTGCGAATGGACGATGACCAGTGGATGAGCGCCGCAAAGGCAAGACACCCGGTAGTGAGGATCGACCAGGCAGCAAGTATATCCAGGTCGAACACGGGCGTTTTAGACGTGACCAGCGTCATCATATGGATCGATGCAGACCCGGCGAATGCCAGTGCCGAAGCCAACGCTCCCAGGACCAGCCATTTCTGAGTTCGTCCAATGATGGCAAATACAAGGGAGCCATAGTATAGGAGTCGTGACAGGAAGCCGTATTGCCCACTTATTGGGAAGACACAGAGAATGGCGTCCTGCCCAGCAGCGACTGTCTCGTTAGGCCCAGCGATTCCACGCGGAACTAATTCAATATCCAGAGTAGATGTCGGTGCGGCAGTGCAGTCCGCAACCTGCCAGAGAATGCACAGTGCAAATAACAAAACCCATATCTCGGGTCGTAACCCTGTGTGGTGTCTCATCGCAAGGGCATTTGACCGGAGGACCAGGTATCAGTAATCATTGCATTTAGAACTCGCGCCGTGATTAAATCCTGGTGCCGCAAATGCTGGAATCGAAAAAAGTCATAGATAGGATATTTATGGCCTCATCTCGTCCTGGTGCTGACGTTGCACTTGGACGCGGCTGACCATCCGTATTTATATATGAGGACCCGTCCCCTTTTTTTAAATTCAGCAAGTCGCATGGTTTCTACTTCTTGAGACGACCCTCCGCCCGGCCATGAATCATTTTATTGGCGGGCAGACAGCACAGCCCTGGTCGATACGAGAATTAGTTCAACGTTTGAGTGGGACAGACGCCCGATGGCTTCTGCATACCACGGTCTTCAGATATCGGCCACTCAAGCAGGCTCATATTTCACTTTGAAGCCGGTTAAAACCTCGTTTGCAGCAATCAAGGGCTTGGATGAGTTCTAAGCCGCCACGTTGTTCTTATTAAATCGAGAGCAGACATGGTTTTGATGAGCACTTAGGTAAATTGATTGGCGGTGGGATATATGAGTTTACAAACAATGCCACACATACATTGAAGCTGCCTCACCTGAAAAAATCTCTCATGAAGTCAATTATTAGGGTGATTGACTTTAAACTTAGAAATGTCTTTCATCGATATTATGCTATATTTCTAGTTAAATCAGGTTGTGGTTCTATACAACCGGGCCTGGGGCGGGACCCTATAGTTTTTGAACCCAAAATTATAGTATCCATGGATGTTTTCTATGTATGAGAGCAATAGCTTACAGGTACTTGTGGATGAGACAAACGGTCCCTGTTTGTGGCTATATATACAATTTAATAATAGAGGTTGTTCTGGAAGAGGCGTCTGGTAGTAATATTTGCCAGCCTCCTACCAGCACAGATGTTTTAGACTTTGTCCTTTAGGCGTAAGGCAATAGGTGAAGATAGGCACTTTGGCTGGCTGGCGAAGCCTTGGGTGCAGAGATACGCATGACGGGCGTAATGGAGGCTTCAACTGCCACGAGAGACGCTGAATGATGCTCCTGACCCCTAGCCTGTGTCTGGCCATTGGCATCGCGGTGTGACGGCAAGGCGGGAGGGGTTGGAAAAGGACACAAGTAGAACGGAGTCAGCCTGCCAAACGAGCAGCAGCAAGCTAGCCCATCAATTCTGTGCGCGATACCATTCCTGCTCTGCGATCTAGGGCGCTGGGTTGGTCGATAAAAGCGGACAAAAACGTCCACTCGCTCAAATCATAGTACCAGCATCAGCGAAGGAAATAGAGAACCGCCCAGCAGAATAAGATGAAGATGACAAGTCCTCCCCAAAATATCCATTTGTCTTGTTTGGCTCTTCTCTCGATTGTCCGTATCGTGTCGCCGCTTACGCCTAGGGTATTGGCGACGCTGTATAATCTCCTTTGGGTTCCTTTTAGCATTTCGCGCTGCTGGCCGAGATCAGCCAAGACAGCTCGGCCTCTATCAAGAAACTCATCGATTTGCGTATTTGTGTTAGAAAGAAAAGACTGCTCTCGCAGAGCGTGTGTTTCTCGGTTATATTCTGAGGGCGATGTGCCGAAACTGAGCCCACCACCTGCGGACGCTTGCTGGCGATGCGGGCTGGCGAACGCCGACTGTTGGGCAGGTAGGTTGGATTGTGCGTATGGGTTCTCGGGCGTGGCAGCGTTGTGTGGTCGACGACCTAGTAGCTCGTTCCTATTTGTGGCAACTTGCTGTTCAATATGAGGAGTCGGTCAGTACGTCTCCCAGGTGGAAGGATGGAAAGCCAAGGAGTACACATACAGCTTCTTCCCTCTCCTTGCGTAACCGGTCAAACTGCAGTCTGTAGTCTGCTAGTTCGGTTCTAAAGTTCTTTACCCGGTCAAATGCCTTCTCCTGTTTTGCCGGTATGAGCTCCTTCTTCGAAAGTGACGAGTAGTCGTCTATAGTTCGTGAAAACGAGGCGAGAGATGCGGATATCTGCCCTGTTACATCGTCAGTGTTAAAGGACGTCCTAGTTGCTTCACCAGCTGGCATGTCTGGTTCTTAGACGGTAGGGAGGCTAACCTTGGAGCGCGGCTGGGCCGCTGGCAGGAGCCTCTGCGAAGGTATCAAGGTCACGGCGGACCGCAGCCGACTGTTTCAGCGCAGCATTAAAAAGGGAATTCTGAAGAAATAGTTATTAGCTTTGGCATATCATCCGGAGGGGTTTGGAAGATGTACCATGATGGCGATCTAAGATGTGTGTACTCCGTATGTATGGCCGTCAAATCGCCAATTGTGGCCAGGAAGACAGCGCCAAAAGCGTATATCGTCAAGAGAGTAGGGGATGGTATAAGATGTATCAGCGAGGCCCAGGTATGGAGGCCTGTAGCACTTGAGCAGGATGTATATACGTGGTCTGAGGCTCTTCTCTTCCTGCAAGCTGTCAACTTTTTCTCCCTTTGCCCAAAAACAAACAAAGTAACCAAGTTCTGCCTGTCTTCACCGCCCGCTGACGTTGTCTTTTGAACTTCAACATGCAAAACATCAACATCAACAGCATCAGTTATATATATAGATAAGACCTGACTTTCATATACAGAGAAGGATGCTGGACGGTGATGAGATGCTACTGTCCAAGTTACAAGATTCTATACCTGCTAGGTGATCCAAGGATAGTGTCAACCAAATACTCTATATGACAGAATCTGATATCAGCAACAGCTTCATCTTACTTGCTTGTCCTTTGGGACTCAAGCTTGTCTAAGGCTGCATGCCGTCCCATCCTCCTTAACCAAACAGCCAAGTCGAAAGTGCCGTCAGTCAAATCCCTAGAGTTCCCAACGAACAGAAATGAATGTCCGGCTTCTTCTGATGGCTCTCTTCCATCGGCGTACTTGATGAGGACGGGTTGGGATTTGTAATTTCTCGTTTCATATGATGCCAGCTTCTCTCCATCTTCAACGCTCTTAACGGTATACACGGCTCCCTCAACAATGGCACCTTGGGGTCCGTCGAGTAGGGCTGGGTATTGTCCCCAAAGCTTGCACTGATAACCAGTGATATATGCCAGTCGAAGAACCGGTTCCTCATATAAACCCAGAATTTCAGAAATCATGCATGGATCCGTTAATGTGCCGTAACAGAAGTAAGTACCTGTCGGCGCTGGAGTCGGCTCGTTCACAGGTTGAGGGCTCGGAATCCGGTAGTGCCATGTTAGAGGAGCTGTTTTTACCTTGAATGGAAGGCCTTTTGCAGGCGTGTTTCGGGGAAGCGGAGGTGGTGGCGGCGGCGGAGGGGAAGGATTGCCTTCAGATATAGACTGTCTAGGATCAGACATCTCTCCGTCGATAAGTCGATGAGACAGGCGCAACGTGGTATGTATGGCCAGTTTAAAGATAATCTCAAAAAGTATACCCTTAGTGTCGAGGCTGCACCTAATGCTTCTCTTCGATTACTATTGTGTAAGGGAGAGGATGCTACATTAAACAGTATGGGACTTGACTACCCATGCATCACGATCAAGCGGTGCAACCGCATATAGATAGAATGCTGCTATCCGCCATCTGGGCCTGGAGAAGGTCTGCATGTTGCAGCAACTTTGACCATAAAATCCCACTCCTCTTCTTAACGAGTACATACGACCACAGGAAGTGGAAAACAGAGCTTCCCGTCCGCTCAGCTGTACTTAAGCCACTTGCCGGTCGGTTAGTAGTTGGGTGGGTGACCACCAGCGAATCCCGACTGTCGTATGTTTTTGTTTTTGCTTAGCTGTTTTTTTTTATCTCCCTGTCTGTGATATCTATTGAGTAGATCATCTCACGCTGTGGGGAGTGGACTTTAAATTTTTATATAAAGGGGTGATTTCCAAGGCTATAGATAGTTATCCTGCCGGGGAAGATATCGTTCTTGAATGCCACGCTTTGAGCCTCTTTTCCCTTTCTTGTTCATCAACCTTGCGCCGTTGTTCATGGTACGTGCTAGATAGCAGTACCATATCGCTCTTTACCGACCTTATCTCCCGTTCGAATGCTACATTATTGTTGGCAAAGCAGGGTACTGTTCCTAGTTTCCTCTTTTTCGTCTCCGTAGAATTATTGACAATCCTCGCCCGCTCAAAATCGATAAACATGGCCTGTTTGTTCTCTGCATTCCACAATATGTTACCAATATGCGCATCACGATGCAGGACACGCTGCCGATGGATCGCGTGTAGCGATTCACACGCAGAGGGTACATAGATTTTAAGATCATTGACCCCGGCGTGGACCTTGATGAGCTTCCCTACGTGGCTAAGGAGTAGCAAGTGGACAACTTCGAAAATACCATCATACCACAGTGGCCGGCTAGATATATCGACACTTCCTAGGCAGACAGGTACGTGGATTCCTTGAATTGGACGGAGTTGTCGATATATACTCTCTTCGTATATCGCACGCCTAACCGTCTCGACAGGCATTGCTTTCGCTACAAGAGTGTATCCGTATGGGTAGAGTGTAAGCCAGAACAGAGCACCGCTAGTCCCGTGGCGGTGCATAGATTCGCAGCCTGAAGGACCGGACTTTGCCAGAATCTGTGCGCGGACTAGCCTGCAGAATTCACTATCGTCAATAGTGTGCCGGCCGTGTCCATGACTAGCCACATAAGGACAATTTTGGTCAAGAGGTCCACGGTTAAATATGCCTAGGAGACATTTCTGGGTGCAGAACTGCGTGGGTTGGATGGGCGGCTCCATGTTGAGCCTACGATCCCTTTTCCCTGTAGGCGGTGGTGGTGGAGGAGGACGAGGAGGAGGAGGAGGTACGACGACCATGATGTTGGAGGCACGGCGAGGAAGTCCTGTGCTTGGGCTACCGGGGTCGAATCCACCGTTCTCACTGCTATCATCGCTATCGCTAGGCTCCGAGCCTGTTGGTTTTTCCTCCGGGTCACGGCACGTAGAGGCTGCGACCAACCTGGCTGATCGTGTCCTGATCGGCGAGGCACGGATATATTCATTTCTGCTCCTATGATCCTGCTTGAAATCTGATAATTTCTTGCCGCTACTCTTCTCGATGTCTGACCGAAAGAGGATGTCGTCATGTTCAATCTTCCACCGCTCTAGCTGTTCCTCTGCGCGATTGCGCCAGTCTTGGCCGTGTGGTCGAGTCTTCAAGGCCCGAAGGGTAAAGGCGAGAACCTGCCCGATAGCCGTGAGATGCAGCTTGTTCGGGCCATCAGCGCAGCCAGTAGTCTCTCCCACGTCTTTATTCGGAGAGGAGAGGAAGTAATACACGGTGGTAGGGTCATCGGAAGCCACACGGAGAAATATGAACGCTTCGCCAGTACAAATATATCCAAATTCAAGCGAGGCCTGAATCATATAGGAAAATAACTGCGTGATGACCGCGGCTACCCTCCGGCGAGCAACCTTCACCAGATCATCACTTTCGCTATACACGACTACATCGTCGACTTCCATGTCCATAAGTCCAGCCTCTATAGTGTCCAAGGTAAGCTTGTGTGGCGCCTTGTATTCAATGATGAATGCGGGTATAGTTCCTCCAGGCCCTGTGCTATATACACAGAACTGGTCGGCACGAGGCCGAGACGATCTCGACCGCGGGTCAGGTGTGGCAGGCAGAGACTCCCCATGTATGTCAGCTTTCTTCCGTCGCTTCTGTGCCGGAGACTGTTGTGGCGAGCCAATATCCGGATCCAAGACTTGCTCTGGCCCTTCACCATCTGCGGTTATAGTATTCCCGTGATTCTCAAACACCACGTCTCCCTTGAGGCTAAACACATCACGTAGTTTATTATTTGAGTAGAGGCTGCGTATAATAAGCGAGACCCGGTCCTCGACAGCATAGCGCTCGTAGTAGCCAAGGTCTAGCTCTGAGCCCAGCGACCTCTGGGCCAAGTCGCTACCCGATTCTCTCAACGTATTTAGAGACGTGAAATGAGGTTTCGAAACAAAGTCGATATCGAAAAGGTCTTCCCATACTGCTGACTGCTCTGGAGAGAATGTGGTCCATTCTCGGATATGGTTTGGCCGGAGCTTGGATGTTGCGTTTTCAGGCTTTCCCTGAGTTCCAGTTGTGTAGTTGATACGCGTTGAAAAGCCCACAGACAGATAAGTATGGCAGGCTTCTAGGAATTCGGGGAGAGTAGTCAGTTGTATTTGCTTCTCCAACCTCATTTTTTCCTGTTCGACTATCTCTTTCTCCTCTTCGACTATCTCTTTCTCCCTTTCGGCCTTTTTCTTGTCAACTTCTGCCTGTTGCCGAAGGCGCCTCTCCTTCTCTAGTTCCTGGCGGAGCGCCTCTACCGGAGAGACAGCGTGTGATTCACGAGACATGACTGTAGTCTGAAGTATTGTTCAGGCGTTTATTTGGTATTGACGCGTCGTGTTGGCCGTTGGTCACTGGCACACGACGCCCAGTAAGTAGCCGAACATGTTCAGAAATGGCCAACAATATACTCCATAAACATCAAGAAACACACGCTTGATGAAAAGGGATGGGATGAGTCCTGGAAGCTATATAAAAAAGGAATGATGGATCGCTGACTACTTAAGTAGGCAGCATAGCCAAGGCAACCTTGGAAGTTACAGAGTTCTTCCCCTGACTAGTCGAGGTCACATCGTAATTATGTTATTCCGGCGGACTTTGAATATCTTCTTGAGAATGACTGTTGAGTTGCGTATTATGGGATCTAATCGCCCATGCCATTAATGAGATACAAAGACGTTAATATACGGCTGAAGAAACCGGAAAGCCAAAGAACTACAACCTGATGCCGTTGGATGTTTCCAAAATATACCTATGGATATCTACATGATCAACCCATATATTCGATCACTAGACAGTTCCCTATCATTGATTAAAAGTCATAGAGGGCACTACTTTGTGCTTGCAGCGCATTCTCCATGGCTGGAATCCACCACGTCCGCGTCCACTCGGAGGCATTCGCGTCCTTTGCGGAAATTCTCTGAGACGGTCCATAAGCCGGCATGCCTTCGAGCAACTTTTCAATGGTAGATAGTTCTTCCGAAACAAATGCACTCTTGCGCCCCATATTGATAATCTTCTTCTTCAACGGCCTGGGGATGGCGGTCCAGACATCAACTGCCGGAGTCATGGGCTGTTCATTGAATATAAATTCGGGTGGGAGAAGCAAGGTGGGCTTATGGAGCTCTTTAGTTATCCAATTTGCCGATATATCTTATAAGGGGCCTTAGTAGGACAGGGGAATGGAAACAAGATATTGTTCGAATTAAGGATGGGAGAGTTACATTAGCAAGGCGAACGCATATATATACCCAGATCTGGGACAGCTGGATGAAAAATTATACTTGGAGACTTGTTTTCCTAACAAATGCTACCAACCTAGATAGTCAATGCCTATTAATGTACACACCAACACAAGATATCCACCATTCTTTGACAAAGCATGATCAGCATAATTGGTAATAGACAAACCGAACAGAAACATATTCAGCTTAACTCTATCCGTTTCAGCATTTATTTTGGGGGATATTTGTTTTGGAAGAACCATCTGTCCGTTCGAGTCAGCCAGTGCATCTGGGAACGGTATGAACTTGATGAATAACGATAGAGCAAAACATACCTGCTAACATAATAGTCGAAGAGCCCCAGGGCCCCAATACCGCCAGTCCAGGCGGCGATTAACTCCCAAGTCAAAGCTCCACGGAGGTGCTTGTGGTAAGCACCATATGCCAGACCAGCACTGGCGGCAGTGAGAAGGACCATATTGCTGACCACGACAGGGTTGGACTTGTTGCGGTCGAACTTGTCATAGCTCCCAGCAGCAGCTTCTTGAGCACGCTCGCTGACCTCCTTGGCTGTCTCTTTGGCCTTTTCTTTACCCTCTTTGTATTTCTTTTTTAGCTCCTCCTGTTCCTTCTCAAGCTCGATCCGCGCGGCTTGGGTCTTTGTCTTGATCTCCTGCGATTCAAAGTCGGACGGGACAGTAGAGACATGTGGCGAGTCGACGTCCACGAGTGAAGAGGCGCTGTTCTCATCTCTCTTCACCTTGGGGAGTTGGGGAGCTCGTCTGCAACGGTCCGGTTAGTTATATACATCATGCCTATGTCAGTAGACAGCCCACTTACGCCTACAATGGAGAGTGACCGGTTAGTGAATGCTTCTTCATCTTTAGCATGGGGGTTATCAAGAGAGATACTTACTTCTTGACGGCTCTGGTTCGAGTTCTGAGCGGCAGCTTGAGCGTACGACATGGTGCCGGTAGGTATAGAGAGTATGAAACCCTGTAAAGGTAGAGAGTAGCTGGCCGGGTATCCAGACAGGCAAATCGGATGCTTGATTGGCGGACGATGGAGCTTTGTATCTGATGGAGGGAAGAGGCAAAGAGGAGAGCGCAGAGGAAGTACCACTTATATACACAAAACACATCGTGGGGGGGAAAGGGAGCTTGCTTCTAGAGGGCGACCATTACGTCATTGGACCAGGGTTGAGTTTTTGCTTGTTTCCAAGGCACAAAGAGCGCCGCCAAGCAGGAGATGCGCATCAACTTTTCACATGTAATATATGTAGGGGTCTGGGATATAGCTGCTGGAAGAACAGAGTGGTTTATTCTGTCTCCAGGTTCAAGGGGACAAAATATACATGGTTAAGAAGGGTGAAGGTGCTCCGGTAGATAGGGGGCTGAGGATCGGGGAGGCCGCCGTAGGTGGTATTCCCTGTGCCGTCATCTACGAGACACGGATAATGGCTAGGTACGGAGAAATTGAATCCTCACTCTTTAGGGAAGGAAGTTGTATACAATTGGACGAGCTGAGGATGGAGAAAGCTGACATATAAGAAGGAGAGTCCAAAAAAAGAAGAGTATTCGCTTAAGGACGAGTATATAACACATGAGAGAGAGAGAGACGGAGGGAGAAATGGTCGATGTGAGAGAGAAAGAAGACAGAGCTTCCCAAAAATGTCAGGAGGCAGGGAGGGAAATACAGGTTTTAATACACTATTTTAAGCGGCGGAAAGACAAAGGGAACATTCCGTGCCGTAAATCTGCTATATGAAATACAAGCCAAGTCTAGTTGAAATCAGTTTGAACGTAGGAGGGAGTTAACTTGGGAAAAAATGGGGAAACGAGTTGACGGGTGTGACGGATGATGCTGCGTGGACAGACGAGTTTAAAGGAGGAGCTCGAGAGGGTTCTCGACGACCTTCTTGAGCTCACGCATGAATTCACCTCCAACGGCACCGTCGATGACCTTGTGGTCGAAGCTGCCGGTGACCACGATCTGGTCGTCCCACTCGATCTCGGTGCCTTCTTCAAGCTCAGAGCGTACGGCCACCTTGCGGGTGGTTCCGACGGCGAGGATGGCGGATTGGGGAGGGTTGATGACAGCGGTGAAGCGCTCAATGGCAGAGTTCATGCCCATGTTGCTGATGGTGAAGGTGCCACCGTTGTACTCCTCGGGCTTGAGCTTGTTCTCCTTGGCACGCTTGCCGAGATCCTTCACCTGGTTGGAGATGTTGGACAGTCCGAGCCCCTCAACACCCTTGACGATGGGGGTGATAAGGCCGGATGGGGTGGCAACGGCAACGCTGATGTCGACGGTCTTGTGTTCGCGTATCATGACTTGGCCGTTTTGTTCGATCCATCGGGAGTTCACGGTAGGGACCCTCTTGAGTGCAACAGCGCAGGCCTTGATGAGGAAGTCGTTTACGGAGAGCTTGTATCGGCCCTCGGCGGACTCGTTCAGCGCTTGGCGGAGCTTGAGTAGGCGGGTCACGGATAGGCTGGAGGAAACGAAGTAGTGTGGGTTCTCGCGGATGGACTGAGCGAGTCTGCTGGCAATGACCTTGCGCATGGAGGAGGCTGGGACGTCCTCGTAGGCTGGGCCAGCGGCACCGGCAGCTGGGGCAGTGGTCTGGTGTTTCTCGACGTCCTCCTTGGTAATACGGCCACCGGGGCCGGTTCCCTTGACGTCGTTGATAACGACACCCTTCTCCAGCGCGAGAACTTTGGCAGCCGGGCTGATAAATGGCTCTCTGTCGAGACTGGGCTGCAGCCTCTCGCCAGTGGTGTCTGCTTCCTGTGCCTCCGGTTTGCTCTCTTCCAGTCCTGGGGAGGGGGCGGACTTGGCTTCGGCTTCCTCCGATTTGGGGGTCTCTTTGGGCGACTTGTCAGCAGCGGCAGACTTGTCACCGCCAGCATCTTCGAGGGTGAATGATTCGAATGGGGTGATATCTTCGCCTTCTTCGACCATGACGGCAATTGGCTATTCGCGGAATCATATCAGCAATCGACGTTGCATGTGTACACGTTATAAGCAAATACTTACGTTACCAACGGCAACATCCTTCTCACCAGCATCCTTCAAGACCTTTGCCAAAACACCTTCCTCCTGAAATTCAAAGTCCATCTGGGCCTTGTCGGTTTCAATCTCCACCAAGACGTCTCCGGGTGCCAACGTGTCTCCGGCCTTCTTGTTCCAAGCTCCGATGTTTCCAGCAGTCATGGTAGGCGACAAAGCAGGCATGCTGATGATGGTGTGAGGAGGGTAGGCTACATCGTAGGTTAATAATTGTTCCTGATTGTCAAAGCAGAAACCGTTGGTGCTGATACAACGTACATTTTGAGGCATAGTATCTAGCCATCGAGGCGTAGGCAGGCACCTGGGACCTATGGGGCACCAATGTTAGCCGCGATCAACAGGAACAGCCCTTCCTGAGCCCATTGGCGGTCGTACCTGAGCGCATCGGACAGGCGATACACATTCCGCGACTCCCTGAGTCCATGTGCGGTCCTGGACAGCAGCAGTCGCCGCGACAACACGGCAGTAGAGGCCATTGTGTCTATAAACGGAGAAGGGAAGAGAAGGGCAATTGAATCTGCAAAGAGGGAGGAGAGGCGAGAGTCCACGCAGACAGGCCCGGGGGATGATGGTGAGCTGGAGATGGAAGTGAACGCTCGGTGGTCTCTGATCTCGATCTCTCTCTTCGAACGCTGAAACGATGAGTTTTGTTGAGCTTTCCGGGGCGGATCCTCCTCTTTCGGCCAGACGTGGTTCCCACCAAACTAACGGCCGACAGCTTAGTCATGAAGGTCAGCTGACCGACGCATCAGGACTAGCCTGACTTAGGTAAGGCACGGTTGGTCAAACATGCCAACTACGCATATATGACATAAGCAGTGATGACTAAGATGACTAAGATGACTAAGATTTACTGACTAAGCACGTGCTGAGATAATACCAGATTGGCCTCCAGCTCGAATAATAGAAAGAAACAGAAGAGTAGGGGGATAATTCCAAGGGCATCACGAACTACATAAATTTAAACTGCAAGAGCAGCTTTCCCCTGCGCTGACGCTGTGCCCACCTATCCCTCGCTCGTTTGCCCCGTCCTGCGCTTATGGTGTTCAGCGTGATCTAGTGCGGACCGGCCCTTGTTGTAGGATACACATCTGCCACCAGGCCTCCTCTCAATGGCTGATACCGATGCACATTCCTCCGAGGCTCAGCAGGCAGACATACATGCTGGGCCAGATACCACCACGGCAGTACCACCACCGGTGACGGACTCGGAGACGTCACAGGAGGATAAGCTCGACGATGAAGCTGCACGGCCGGAGGAGACGCAGCCCGAGTCTGAAGACGAGGGAGAACCTGATGACGACGCTACGGAACCACACGCCGATGATGCTGATGCTGCCGATGACGATGAGGGAGATGACAATGCAACGGAGAAAGCTTCGGATCAGATACCTGCAGTCGTAACGGAGCAGTCGAGGCCGCGCTCAGACTCCCGGTCGACAATTGCAACGCAGTCGGGCCAGCAGCGGTCCGCTCCGCTCAGCTCAGCTGTCTTTGTGATCACAGCCTTGGACACGATAGCAGCCTCCAAGGAAGCACGGCGGAGCAAGGAACTGGATGAGGCCGTCAAGCAGGCCCAATCCAATATCAAGCAATCCGAGCAGCAGCCCATCGACCCCGAAACGATCTTCCTCCCCTTGCAATTGGCAAGCAAGTCAGACAGTATCCCGCTACAGGTGACTGCTCTGGACTGTATCGGCAAACTAATCACCTACTCATACTTCGCCTTCCCCTCCGTGCCAGACGGGAGTGAGTCCGCGGATCAGCCTCCCCTTATAGAGCGCGCAATTGAGACGATATGTGACTGCTTTGAGAACGAGCATACTGCGGTAGAGATCCAGCAGCAGATCATCCAGTCGCTGTTGGCTGCAGTGCTCAATGACAAGATTGTCGTCCACGGAGCTGGCTTGTTGAAGGCAGTTCGACAGATATACAACATCTTCATCTACTCGAAATCCGGCCAGAATCAGCAGATAGCACAGGGATCCCTGACTCAGATGATAGGCACGGTTTACGACCGCGTGCGCGCAAGGCTAGATCTCAAGGAGGTTCGCGTACAGGAGGCGGAGACTCGCGAAAACCGCAATGACTCTACTGCTGAGACGCCCCTTAACCCCTCTGACGATGGCGCTGCCAATGACGTCGAGGTGCATTCCGATATTGGGTCTTCGGCCGTCTCAGATCAGCCTGTCGCAAAGGAGCCAACTGAGAAATTGACCCTACAGAGTTTTGAGACAAACAAGGACGATGCAATGGTCAACGACAGTGCGCCAACTATGGTTACCAGGGCAAAAGCGACAAGAAAAACTTCAAGGTCGGGTGAAGACCTTGATCCAACTGCCGATGAGGAAGATGAGATATATATCAAAGATGCGTTCCTGGTTTTCAGAGCTCTATGCAAACTCAGCCATAAGATACTCACCCATGAACAACAGCAGGATCTCAAGGCGCAAAATATGAGGTCGAAATTACTTGCCCTACACCTAATGCAGCATCTCCTAAACAATCACATTGCCGTATTCACATCCCCTATTGCAACCATCAGGCACGGCTCAAACTCTGACGATAGTATGACGCTATTACAAGCTATTAAACCACACCTTTGTCTTAGTTTAAGTAGGAACGGTGCTAGCTCAGTGCCCCGTGTCTTTGATGTTTGCTGTGAAATATTCTGGCTTATGTTGAAACATATGAGAGTGATGTTAAAGGTTAGAAGTTCCCACCATCTTCGTGACTTTGTCTATGTTTGTGTTTGCTAAAACTTAATTGCAGAAAGAATTGGAGGTTTTCTTCAAGGAGATCTACCTCGCCATCCTCGAGAAGCGTAACTCTCCAATATTTCAGAAACAAAGCTTCATGCGTATTTTGGAACGGTTGTCTGGTGATCCAAGAGCGTTAGTTGAGATATACCTAAATTATGACTGCGACCGTACTGCTCTAGAGAATTTGTTCCAAGGGTATGTTAATCATCCGGGGATAGCCCCTGAAATACTACCGGCATAACTTTTAACTAACCTTAAAATAATAGAATCATTGAGCAGCTTTCACGCATGTCAAGTATTCCTGTTACTGTTACTGCATCCCAACAGCAACAGTATGAGCAACAGCATTCCAAAACCCCCTCTACCCCAGGCGACTGGCATAACCGTGGCACTCTCCTTCCATCCCTCACAACCGCCAAGATAGACCAACCCACCCCTCTCACCAGCAACCAAAATTTTCCCCCAGAGTATGCCATGAAACAAAATGCACTGGAATGTCTTGTGGAAATCTTGCGCTCTCTCGACATCTGGTCCTCGCAAGAAAGGGAGCCAAAATCCGTAGGCCGTGGATTGATGTCACGCAGCTCAGCTGATATCTCTAGAGATTCTATAGACACCACACAAGGCGCGGCGGCTCCGTCACCTCGTGTTGAGAGTACTGACCCAGATACAGGCGCATCCTCTCCAGTGCCCGAGGATGATCCTAACGAGATAGAAAAAGTTAAGCAACGAAAAATTGCATTGACAAATGCCATCCGGACTTTTAATTTCAAACCTAAGCGCGGAATGAAACTCTTGCTCTCTGAAGGATTCATCCCATCCACCTCCCCAGCTGATATTGCCAATTTCCTCTTCAGAAATGACCGACTGGATAAGGCAACCCTCGGAGAGTACCTTGGAGAAGGTGACGCTGAAAATATTGCTGTCATGCATGCTTTTGTGGACTGTATGGACTTTACTAAACGTCGATTTGCGGATGCACTTCGGCATTTCCTCCAAAGCTTCAGGTTGCCAGGAGAGTCACAGAAGATCGATCGATTTATGCTGAAGTTTGCCCAGCGATATGTGACGCAAAACCCCAACGCATTCGCATCGGCAGATGCGGCTTATGTTCTCGCCTATTCGGTAATCTTGCTTAATACTGATCTGCACAGCACCAAAATGAAAGGTCGTCGCATGACCAAAGATGATTTTATTAAGAACAATAAGGGAATCAACGACAATTCTGATCTACCAGATGAGTACCTCAGCGGCATTTATGACGAAATTCTGAATAATGAGATCGTCCTGCGAACCGAACGTGAAAATGCTGCAAACATGGGCCATTTACCCGCGCCCCAGCCTGGACTCGCGTCAAGGGCTGGCCAGGCATTGGCGACTGTTGGCAGAGATATTCAGGGGGAAAAATATGCGCAGGCATCAGAGGAAATATCTAGCAAGACTGAGCAGCTGTATAGAAGCCTGATTCGAGCACAGAGGAAGTCGGCCATGAAAGAGGCACTGTCTCGCTTTATTCCTGCAACTTCAGTACGCCACGTTGGATCGATGTTCAATGTAACTTGGATGTCCTTCCTTTCTGGCCTCTCAGCGCAAGTCCAGGATACGCAGAATCGAGAAACCATCCGCTTATGTATGGATGGAATCAGGCTGGCAATTCGGATTTCGTGCATGTTTGATCTCGAGACGCCGCGGGTTGCTTTCGTCACTGCCCTAGCAAAGTTCACCAATCTAAGCAACCTCCGGGAAATGGCCGCGAAGAACTTGGAAGCTCTTAAGGTGCTGCTTGACGTCGCCATTACCGAAGGTGACCATTTGCAAAGCTCCTGGAGAGATATCTTGACCTGCATCAGCCAACTCGATCGACTCCAGCTCCTCACAGACGGCGTTGATGAAGGCTCGTTGCCAGATGTATCGAGGGCCACACCTTCTTCCAACTCTCACTCTCAAAAATCGCTTCATGTTCCAAGAAAACCACGCCCCCGCTCGGCCAATGGCCCAGCGTCATTCCGACGCGATGTTGCGATCGAGAGCCGCTCAGCTGAAATGGTCAGAGGTGTGGATATGATATTTACAAACACCGCCAACCTCAAGCAAGAGGCGCTTGTGGATTTTGTCCGGGCACTGAACGCTGTTAGTTGGCAGGAGATCCAATCTTCTGGCCAAAGCGAATCCCCACGTACCTACAGTCTTCAGAAGCTAGTGGAAATAAGCTACTACAACATGACACGAGTTCGAATTGAATGGAGTAAAATTTGGGAAGTTCTTGGTGAACATTTTAACCACGTTGGCTGTAATGCTAATACCGCCGTTGTGTTTTTTGCTCTTGACTCTCTAAGACAGCTGTCCATGCGATTTATGGAGATCGAGGAGCTTCCTGGCTTCAAATTTCAGAAGGATTTCCTAAAGCCATTTGAACACGTCATGGCCAATAGCACCGCTGTGAATGTGAAAGATATGGTTCTACGATGTCTTATCCAGATGATTCAAGCCCGTGGTGACAATATTCGCTCAGGCTGGAAGACGATGTTCAGGGTATTCTCTGTCGCTGCATCAGAACCGTATGGTAAGTTTGGCATCACCGATAGTAAATACCCCTCTTAGTTCGTTCCCTAACGTTTTAAACAGAGGGAATTGTCAACATGGCATTCGAGCATGTGACTCAAATCTACAAAACTCGATTTGGTGTTGTCGTCTCTCAGGGGGCTTTCGCCGATTTGGTTGTTTGCCTCACTGAATTCTCAAAAAACCTCAAGTTCCAAAAGAAGTCCCTTCAAGCAATTGAAACACTGAAGTCTACGATTCCGAAGATGCTAAAAACGCCTGAATGCCCTCTTTCCCACCGCCGCACAAACTCTGGCTCTTCCCAAGGCGAGGTTGTCGCTCAGGCACCCAGTGGCCAGTCCCCTGAAGAACAATTTTGGTATCCGCTTTTAATTGCATTCCAGGACGTCCTTATGACTGGCGATGACCTGGAAGTTCGATCGAGGTATTTATTACTCCTGTACCACTGTTCATCGGGTTCATGCACCTGTAGCTAACAATACGACAGGGCCCTTACATATCTTTTCGAAACCCTTGTTCGGTACGGCGGCGACTTTCCTCCCGCCTTTTGGGATGTACTATGGCGCCAACTCCTCTATCCCATTTTCGTCGTCTTACAGTCCAAGTCCGAGATGTCCAAGGTTCCAAATCACGAGGAGCTCTCGGTCTGGCTATCGACTACCATGATCCAAGCATTACGAAACATGATCACCCTGTTTACGCATTACTTCGACGCCTTAGAATATATGTTGGATAGATTCTTGGAGCTTCTAACCTTGTGCATATGCCAGGAGAACGATACCATCGCCAGGATTGGAAGCAACTGTCTCCAGCAACTAATCTTACAAAATGTCAATAAATTTACGGCCGAGCACTGGGAGAAGATTGTCGGGGCGTTTGTAGAACTGTTCGAAAGAACCACTGCTTATGAACTCTTCACTGCTGCATCGATCGCCCCAACTATTCCGCCAGAGCGCCGACACACTGATGAAGCCACGTCACAGGCTGATCCGGGCTCACCCTCCGCTAAGTCCAACGGAGGCCAGGAATCGACGCGACAAAGCGAGGACAGTGAAGATGTTCAGCAAACGCAACTCCCGGCAGCTTCATCCGAACTAGAAGACTATCGCCCTCAACCTGACCTACAGCAACCTCCTACCGTCGTCACTGCTGCCCGACGACGATTCTTCAACCGCATCATCATCAATTGTGTCCTTCAAATTTTAATGATTGAAACTGTCAACGAACTGTTCTCTAATGATGCAGTTTATTCCCAAATTCCTAGCAAGGAGCTATTGCGCTTGATGGCTATGCTGAAGAAGAGCTACCAGTTTGCGAAGAAATTCAACGGGGCCAAGGATTTGAGGCTCAAGTTGTGGAAGCAGGGCTTCATGAAGCAACCACCGAATCTCCTCAACCAAGAGAGCGGCAGTGCAGCTACCTACATCAATATTCTCTTCCGTATGTACCATGATGAGCGCGAGGAGCGGAAGAAAAGCCGTACTGAAACTGAGGATGCCCTCATACCGTAAGTCACCAACCTGATCAATGCGCTTTATTCTTATTAGGATAACTCTTTTTACTAACTTACTGTAGTCTGTGTGCGGACATTATAAGGCGATACGTTCAGTTAGACGAGGAATCCCAGCAACGGAATATCACTGCTTGGCGACCTGTAGTGGTTGATGTTGTTGAAGGATATACAGGGTTCCCGCGAGAGACCTTTGAAAAGCACATTGAAACCTTCTATCCGATCACGGTTGATCTCCTTTCCCGTGACCTCAACGTCGAGATCCGACTTGCTATCCAAGCCCTACTTCGCAGAGTCGGAGAATGTCGATTAGGGATGGCGCCGCGAACCCCATCAGAGCCGCCAACTAGTCCACGAGGTTCTATTTCACATGGCTATTTCAATGGCCGACGGCAAAGTGTAGGACGATAGGTCTCCAGTTATCTTCCTAGCATCATGTTTGTGTCATTTCTTCCTGGTCTTCCTAGACGTCTTTTGCAGCTTCACGTCCTCCAGCTGATATCCGCTTTTAACTTATTTGAACTTTCTCTTGACGCTTCAGCTCCTTGGTTTATGTATTCTGGAAATAAAAGCTAATTAGAGCGAAAACTCCCTTTCTCCTTCTTCCTTTCCACACTATTCGTTTTCGTCTTCCACCTGAAGTTGAACGATACAAATGCTTTGCCTTGGTGTCCGTCATCGTGCGTTTGTATTTATATATATCCCTTCCCCATACCTAATCAACTATCTAGGATATTGATTGTAATATGTAAGCGAATTTGACTATGTGTTTGTTTTTATCGAATGTACGATGCCCCCACATAAGCTTAGAATGTTCATCCTTGGATGGAGGAGGCCGCGCTTGGCGCCTGGGATTAAGGTTTATATTTGTGCACTTAAGCCTTGGCATCTATTCTTATTGGGTGCTTGGACCATGACTTGGCGCTAGCTTTATCTTATCAGATCAGCTCCTATAACTTCCCTTCCACCGCGGTTGGAACTCTCCAAGGTTTCTACTATCCCATCTTACACTGTACCAAACGCCTAGGTCTAGTTCTAAGTTTGTACGACCCATCATGATGTTCCTTGACAAAGGAGCCGTCCTTCTATACAATATATACGACGGCAGCTAAACAGTGTCGCTGAAACCATACTCGTCTGTGCCCATTCAGATAAGCTTCACAGCACATGGAGTGGCTAGAAAAGAAAATTGGTCTCTCACACGAGATTTTATATTTTCTTGTCTAGGATCTAGATGTGGTGAAAGAAGGTTCATTGCAGGATCTCAGTTGGGTTCTCTCAAATATGTCTAACAGCCACAGCTGCAACAAAGGAATATATAACGGGCTCCCATTATTAAAATATGAAAGGTATACTCTCCACCACAGATCCAGTGCCGGGAGCACTAAGCCAAAGCCTTCCATGATAACATGACTCTATCCTTGGGAGCTAATGTGCCGGCCAGGTGTACGCTGATTTGATCTAAGGGGTATGTGCTTAACATGCTAATTGAGCCTTGACAACTCAGATGGGAATAACTTCATACCTCCAGATAGCCAAGAAATGTTAAAAAAAGATACCCCAATTAGCCTGTAGAACCTGGGAGTTGACAGCAGTTCGAGTGGCGTATATAAGGAGGACCGTATCATGCCCGCCGATAAGTGGGTGTTACACCATTTTCTTAGAACGGTTAGGGCCATATGCCCTTGATTTGTTTATATCAATACCTCCCCTCAAGAGCTCCAGCCCATGCTTCCGTCAAATGGCGCAAGATTGTCGCCTTGCTTAAGCCGCACTTGCTCAAAGGTTGGGACGTTACCAGACACAAAATGCTGAAGTAGAGTCTCCATGTCCTCTTCAGTCATATCAACCAAATCATCCAAGCTCCAAGATTCACAGACCCGAGAGATCCTAGACAAAAGATCAGCAATAAGGAATACTCAAAAATGCACTTCGAAGTACTGATATTGGGATGTACGAACCAGCTCATCCTCTTTGGCCCTTCGCTGGCAGCCGGGGAAGCTGCCCTCAGTTTTTTCCGCAGGACCCCTACATTCTGAATGGCTGCACCCGTATTGCCAGGAAGGCTGGCCGCGATCTTCCTCCTTATGATGCTGGCTAGCTTAGGGCCGTTCCCATTGGTACTGACCATCACCTGCAGGGGCCCGTCGCGGTGTACACTGCCAAAGTAAAAATTGCATTCTGAGGGTACATCTGCAATATTTGCAGGGATTCGCTGCTCCCTACACAACTTCCAAATCCGAGTAGAAGCCTCCGCGTCATCGACGGCCACGAAGACCATGTCCACGCCGCCTAGGTCTTCTGGCTCAAATTTTCGATCGACATGGTCAACCTGCTGCTGTGCCACACGAAATGCGACTTCGTCATTTAGACCTGCCTTTGGACAGACGACGGTGACCTTGGAGTCCGCATTTAGCGCATGGACAATTCGACCAGCAGCTACCTAGAGATACCTGTCATTACTGATAGTTCTTTTTTGCCGACTATTTTTCAATTCCTTCTTTTTAGGACAGCCGCCATAGCCTCTGCCAGGGCCCAGGCTAGGCTGCGTCCAAGATACGCCCTGGGATTAGAAACACCGGAGTGACGAACCTCACCACCGCCGACCACCAGGACACGCTTGTCCCTCACCTGCCACGCCACTATGAGAGAGCCGCCCGGCTGTATGGCAGGAAACGCAGACATCGTCGATTCGCCCAGGACAAACTGCTGAAGCTCGCCGTGGTTGGTCCTCTTGAAGGTCGCGCAGAAAAAGGTCTTTTTTTTTTCCTGTTTGCCGCAGCAGCCAGGTCACATGTTCCGCAAGCCCAAGAAGCATTTTTTGTATGGCCAAAGACGGGTAAACTCTAAAAACACTTCATCTTCGACCGCCTCAAAAGGGAAAAAACATCGACGCCGCAGCCAGAGTATGGAAGGCCGTTTCGCTATCCCCAGCCCTCTTTCTCTCCCGTCGACACTGCCCAAGTTTGATACGATCTTTGCCTAGAGCTCGAGCCCACCATGAGAGGCGTCCTGGTCTTCTCCGGGACCTCGCATCCCACCCTCACCGAGGCGATATGCGACAGACTAGGAACCCTTCCCGCGCCGTGTGAGCTGCGGAAGTTCAGCAACGGCGAAACCAGCGTCAATATCGGGGCCTCTGTCCGGAATCAGGATGTCTACATTGTCCAGAGCGGGAGTAGGAAGATCAACGACAGCGTGATGGAGTTGTTGATTATGATATCGGCCTGCAAGGGCGGCTCGGCCAAGTCTATAACAGGTGTGTATCTATGTTAGAGGGCTTAAAGAAGAAAGGAAGTTCCCGCAAGCTAACTATTTTCAGCTGTTATGCCGTAGGTTATTTGCTATCTGCTGCTGTGCACCCAGGATCTAACTGATACCTTGAAAAGATATTTCCCATATTCGCGCCAATCGAAAAAGAAGAGCCACCGGGGGGCAATTACAGCTCGTATGCTTGCAAATCTACTCACTGTTGCTGGTGTGGACCATGTCGTCACCGTGGACTTGCATGTATGGATAAATATCTCCGCCTTTTTTGGGGGGTTGTTGAAACTGAACTGACCGGTCGTCTTTCCCTTCCAAGGCCTCCCAAATGCAAGGTTTCTTCGGCAAACCTGTCGACAACCTATTTGCTGAGCCCCTGATCGCTCGATGGATTCGGATGAACGTCTCTCAATGGAATGAAGCAGTTGTGGTCACTAAAAACGCCGGGGGAAGTAAGAGAGTCACTTCTTTAGCAGATGCTCTCAAACTCAACTTTGGAATTGTTACTACCGACCGGAGACGACAGAAGCAGGCAAAGGCCGGAAACATAACCGACAGCGCCATATTCTTTGATTCTGTCGAGCAAGGTTTCACTACTAGCCATGATGGAGAGCAGAGGTTCGACCGTGCGCCGAATGCTAACCTCCGTCGCTCAATTGCGGCCACAGCTGCTGAAAGCGGCATACTCACGCCTCGTAACAGTAACTCTGAGTCCTCTACCAACCCGGCACAAGACTCAGATTCGTATAGAACACCCCATCCAGATAGCATGCTAGCCCCATCTACCCTCGCAGACGGGTTTACTTCCGAGTACACTGACGAGCGTGCACGAGAGGTTATCACCGGCCGCTTGGTACAAGGACACCTTGTTGACGACGATTATCCTTCGCCGGAAACATCGTGTACTTCTGCGTCTGCCTCGAACAATGGGGCCGACACTTACGAAGGGTCAATCCCCGACACCATGGCCATGTCGGGAATATCGAATCTATCTGGTTACCAGCCCGCCCATGCTTTGGGCGGCTCGTTCGATGCTGCCGCGTCCTCCGACGAAGAGGACGTGTGCGTACAGCGCTCCGGACAGGAACGGATGATCACCCTCGTCGGCGATGTCAAGGATAAAACCGTTTTCATCGTCGATGACATGATTGATAGGGCGTCTAGCTGGATTGCGGCCGCGGAAACGGTTGTTAAGAAAGGCGGGGCGAAAAAGGTGTACTGCATTGCAACTCACGGCATTTTTGGCGATGACTCCATGGAGCAGATGGAGAACTGCCCGAGCATCGATTACGTCGTCGTGACAAATTCATTCCCTCTCCCCCTGGAGAAGGTGAGACTCATGAAGAAGCTGGTCGTGCTCGATCTTTCGGTTCTTCTGTCTGAAAGCATCAGAAGGCATCATAACGGAGAAAGGTTCGCTCATCTCTATCTCTATCAAACGCTATTAGCAGCATTCCCATTCACCTCCACTTCCACCTCTACCTACACTTCTCCATACCAACAGCACATATTCGATGACTTGCCCTTGGGTGCCCGCTAACTCTTCCTCATTAGTATTTCCGCTCTGTTCCAGATGCATGGTTAAACCACCACGGCTTTTGTCCGGGTTATCATGGAACGCCTTCCCCTCACTCTTTTAAAAAAATAAATAAAAAAAATAAAAAACGCCTCGCCCCCATCACACCCGGCCCAAGTTTACAGATGCACAACTCACCAAATTGGCAGTCTGCGACACAATATGGTATGTTGGAGCGCACATATGTATAAGTTTACGAATCAACCTCATTAGGGCAATCAATGATAACTACTATGAACAATTTCTATGGCAACTAGCAAACATCTGGAGAGCAAAGAAAAAAAGAAAAGAAAATGAACTGCAGTCAAGATGCGAACTTATCCCACATCGACCCTTTTACCAGAGTTACAAGATCTTCGTGATCGGGTACCAGCAGCATGTGGGGGAATGAGTTCTGGCTAGATTTTCTCTTGCATGTTTCACCGCGGCTGCATATCCCTCGATGTACGGAGTACTATCCCATCTCCAACTCGTGTGCGATAGCATCCCTTCACCGATCACCGTTTTGCTCTCCTGTTCCACCCCACCTTTATGCCTTTCTTTCTTTGTCCGGTTGCGTTCTGCTTATCTATTTTCTTTATTCCTTTCGTTCTTTTCTGCTTTCTTTTTCCATTTCATCCACTCCTTCGCGTGTGGGGGAGTAAGTTCTGTCACGATGTCATCCCGTGGATGTAGAGCACGAGGGTCCTGCAAGAGAAGAGAGCAAAGAGAGCAAAGAGAGCTCGTCCTCCTCCTGACTCGCCCGTATCTCGGACATCGATATCCGTGCTTGTCTCGTCGAGAAGGCCGTGCCGGTTTACTGGATAGCACCCGTTCGGTTGGCTAGACTCTAAGTTTTCAAGTAACAGAGAATTGTCTCTCGTTCTCGTCAGTAACTACATCCATCCCTTGTCATTAGTCCTTACTTTTTCTACCTTCTCTTCCTCTTTCCCGCCTTCTCTTCCCCCTTTTTTTTCTTCATCTTCTGTTGTCGACGTCGGGGGCCATGTCGATCCAATGACTCTCCCGTCGTCGTCCTAGGAAATAGTTATGAAGATTCATGCCGGTGCGGGACCCTACTCGCATGAAAATAGGACACTGATAGCAAACCAAGAAAAAAGAATAACATGCACGGTCCAATGTTGCCAGTGTGATGCGGCAAATGCAGGTCGGGCTTTGAGGATTCCCGTCTTTTCCTATTATTCTGTCGTAGTCTTTGGTATAAAAAAAGAACGGGAGCCGGGAGATGTGCTCTATGCCCTCCACCAAACGTTTCTTCTGCTCCCTGGCCACTAGTTAGAACGGCAGTCCCAAAGATGTCAAAGGTCGGACCATATCTTTTCTTCTTCTTCTCTGCATCTGCCTGTACTTGCGTCATGTGGTTTGGCATAAATATCAGGCACTCTTGAGATCGACAATCTAGACGGTCTCTTCAGCCACCGTCCAGCGGCTCGAGGGCGACGAGCTAGCAGCCAGTTACGAGATAGTTAACTATTCATCGGGACATTACGCAGCGCAGCCCCGTAGACGCTCAGCAGGTCCTTTATGTCCCCTGACCGCTAACACGATACGATACGGGTTTCCAATAAATATTGTTTAGCGGCTAGGTGAAGCGGCCAGCCGGGTACGGGGAGTATAGTCTCACAGGCGGCGGGACGCGCCCTGGGTAACATATGGAATAAGACCCTTGACGATCAGATCTTCGTGATACCAACCATGTTTGCTTGTCCACTTGTGTCCTCTCGACCAGACAATGCAGCGAACCTCGCACAGGGATCTCGATGTCGTACAGGACGCTGGCCGGGAAAGCCGAAGATCTCGAGAGAGGCCCGAGTTCCTGCGCCGACAATCTTCGATATCTCGAGCTCTTCAACGGTTACAGGCCAATTGTTTCCAAGTGGCCGAGGTTAAAAATACTCAAAATTAACTGGCGGCGACGACTGACGTACGCCAGGACCAGCAGCCCAGGAGGATGGCGCCGGTCTGGCGGGAGGGATTCCCGTCAGGGATGCGGGACGATGGGCTCCAAAAAAAAATCGCGGCTCGGAGGGAGTATATCTCTTTTCTCGTTGATTGGGCTGGTTAGACGTCTATTGATGGATTGGCAGGCTGTCACTTGCTGCCAGGGAGTTCGAGGGCTGGACATCCTGGATCCGGCCGCTCCGTATTGGTACGGTGATATCTTATATCACGCTCCGCGGACTGAATGCCATCTACGCTGTACTATCCCTATACATACAAGGATACTTGGCGGTGGGTGTTGGCTTGTCTACCTTACTTCTTTTGGCAACTGACGATTTTCTAGTCTCCCTGCGAAGGTGGTAGAGACTGGAACGAGAGACTGGAACGGGAGACGCCGGCAGGGGAGGTCAGGATGTGGCTTTTGGAGGCACCAGTAGTTTGGTTCCTGGGATCTTCACAGCTATACACCACTCCATGCTGCTCCCGGTAGAGAAGGAGAGTCGCCAAACAAGGCCTTTGTAGGATGGGATACCTCTTCTGGCGTATGGAGTATTTCCTGCTGGTTCAAGGTGCCGTCTCACATCAACACATCTCCTAGTATGCGTACCCCTTACAACATCATGTCACGCTAATATACAACCTGCAACGGCCATGGGGACGAAACGAACGCCAGGCCCTCTCCGCATCATGCCAATCAAACGGGAGATACGACAGCGAGGGTGTGTGAAGGGGTGGAGGGGAGAGAAGAGAGAGTGTGAGAGAGAGGGAAAAAAGCAAAAAATAATAATACAAGATACTACTCAAATGGGTAGAGAGAAGAAAAAGAAAACCCGAGACAAAGACCAGACAATTCCCATAGCTGAAGCTCTGGCCGCCAGAGGGGAGATGGTTCCGTGAAGCCCCAGGGGAGCTGAGCTTGCTTCTTCCGAGCGGCCTTGAAATAAAAAAAAGTCAATATGTTCCAAGAATACATATATATACCGATTGACTGCCCGGTCGTTTTCCATCTCTTCGTCTCTACATTCACTCGCTGGCTTCCTTCTCCTCGCCGTTCGCTATCTGGGTGTTGCTGCGTTCTTATACAAAACGGTAGTTCACCAATTGATACTCCCCGAGAGTCAACCTGACCGTTCACCTTCGCTACATAACTTAACCGGGAGGAAGCAAAAAAAAAAAAAAAAAGAATAAGGGTACGTGAGTCAGGTTCCCTCGGCGCAGGTATAAAGCTGACCGGTTTTCTGTCCCCAGCTGTCCTTGCTTCCTTTTTCCTTCATACAGCAGAGCATCATCCCCGGTCAGAACCTTCGCCCAACCCTTCGTTATACCGTCTTCCCGGTGCTCCAGACCTGTTCTATCTTCCCTATCGCCAAACCAACCTGGTGGGTTTCTCTCCCAGGCAAGGTTTCCCACTAGCGACCCGTCGTGCTGGAACTCCCTACGCTTGGCCGTGCTTAGCCCTTGCACCCAGGCCCCCTAGCGACCAGCGCGGACCCCCCTAAGGTCAGCCCCTACGCCCCTACTACGCCCTTACGCCCTTACGCCCCCCCTGGCCACACCCCCTGGCACACCTGTAACGCAGCTTTCTCGGGGAGCGTCAACCGAAGCCAGCTCCTTCAAGCCATCCTACGTCATCATGGCCAATCCGCGGTGCCCTCACCAGTGGGCCATTGTCCAGACTAGCAACGGCAGCATCCTGACCTGGCGCTGCTCCATATGCAACGGCGGGCCCTTCGTCGGCATCTGGCGCTGCAAGGTGTGCGGCTTGATGAAGTGCAACCCTTGCTACACCAAGTAGAGTAATCTACATAACAGTATCTACTTTCACTTGTGTGTACGCCACCTTTTTCTCCTGCTGCAGACAAGGATCATGGGATCGAGGTACTTGCATAATGCAGGCAATTTGGTATGCACGCGAATTTCCTATCTCTTCGCTCCCTGCATGTTCGCATACACACACTCTCTTCGCCGAGACGGCCTCGCTTCACACACCCCATACAGGATAATATATCCCGAACGAGGCTAACTAACGAAATCCCATAGACGACTTTTTTTTTTCTGATTTATTCGATATTATTTAACTTCCAATATTTGCGCTCACGATTGTACACTGCACGATTTCTCTTTGCTTTTTCTTCCCCCCTCCCACTTCTTATTTTTTTTTTTTTTTTTTTTTTTTTTCTCTTTTTCTTTTACTTTTCTCAGTCGATCGATTTGATACCCAATGATAAGCCTGCAAATTTCACGGAGTCAACACAGATAGTTATGCATTCCTTTTTCTTCTCTCTACCTTGTTACCCTTTTAGCGTTTCGTGTTTTCGTGTCTTGACATAAATTGTTACCCTAAACATCCAAATATAATTGCCACCTCAAGTTCCCCGTACCTCTTTCCTGACACCCACGGCACATCGTATTTATAAATTGATCAGATAAAGTCGCCTTTTCTATAAGTATACATTCCGCAGAGGTAAGCTAAGGGTAAGGGTAAGGTAGTATAGGACTGTACCTTGAGGATTCGTAAGAGAGATATGAACCGGCGTTTCATGATTTGATAACGAGCGGGTAATGCTAATCTGGAGAGGAAGTATCAAATGTTTGGGAACCAAGTTTCCTTCACATCTGATTCTTGTGCATTCTTATCCAGAATGTCGACATCTTAAACCGTGTCCTCCACTGCCTTCATAGCCCCACGGGAGGCGATATATCTGAGTACGGGATAGAGGTCCCTTTTCAACATATCCAAATACGATTTCTTATGAAAAACGCCCACCTCTACAGCTGGCACCATCGATATCTTCAGGTTACCCCTGGGCATGCCTTGAGGAAACAGAATGTCCTTCAACTCGTCTGGCATATCGATCCGCTCAATCTTTGGCTTCTTCCACCAACGAGCACTTGGAGGCGTGCTAACCGAAAACATATGATCAACGCGGCGTAAGTTCGAGAATGCAGAAATACGGCGGGGCAGCCCACACAAGGATGTCAGAGAAGTCTCGCCTGGGCCCGATTTGATAAGGATAAGAGATCGTATATGTTTGATGGCTAGTTTTTGGTTTTCGGAGCTCATGTTTTCGATTTCGTTCATCCAAAGCTTATCAGCCGTGCGTTCATGCATGGCCACTGTTTTGCAGGCGAAAAACAGTGCTTTGGATATCCTGCGCATGAATCGACTGGTAGACGTTGCCATGCACCAGTCCAGAAGGTGAGGTTTTAGACGAGGGCTGGCTGCTCTAAGGATGCCATAGCGGAGGTCGGATTCCTTCGTACCATGCTCTTCAAAAACTGGGCGGTGTTAGCGATAGATCCACGATATGAGGGAAACATCAGATTCGGCACTGTACAGTAGGAAATATACTCCTCAGAGGCGCCCTCTGTCGAATTTCCGAGATCCACCCACGACTGACAGCCTAAGGCTAGATCGAGGCAGTGGTCCAGATGGAAGATGGTATCATCTGTAAATACATCACTTATTATCTGTGTCAAAATCTCAACCGGCAAGCTTTCCATGCTTATGGATGTCTTTCAAATTCGACGAGATAAGAGTAATGAATGCTTGTCTATCGTCATGGCTTTCTTGTTAATATTGTTAAAGAAGTAGATCCAAGTGAGAGCAAGGAATCCTGTGAGGAAAGAAAGACCAAGTGAGACTTGACATAAAGCTGTAAGCGAAGCCTATAACGGCTTTTACCGCAAGCATATACAAAGAGAAAGCCCATGGCTATCATCGTTTAGAATGACAATAGTCCAATTCTGTGCAATTGTCAAGATGTGCAGCATAGTAGGCTGGCGACTGTGAAAGCCCAGTTGCCTATATCCTATCCTTCCTGGCAGGAGGCACCTCTAGAGTATTCAAAGGATAAGCACATGAAGGCGTTTGTTCTACTGACCAGCAAGAGTAAATAGACATATATAGGTTTGATCTTGAATCATTTCAACTTAGCCTGAGCAGTCTGGTCAACCGACGCCCTTGCTGACAAATTGATAGGAAGAGTACCAAAAGGAGTCATGGAAGACTTTAGGCTCGAATATATATCAAGTTGACTAGTATATCAAGTTGAATCTGTATATATCCTGCCGCACAAGAGTTGAAACGATATACAAACGATTTCAAGATGGCAGACCTCGATCTTACTTTGCCTACTGTCCTTCTTATCATCGACAACCACGCTGCCTTCGACAATGAAGCCTACTGGGGCAAACGGTCAAACCCGCAATATAAAGAGAACACCACGTTACTGGTCAACGCATTTCGAGCTGCGCATACCAAAAGTCCTCACATCGAAGTCATCCACATCGGTCATTCCTCAACAGATGTAAACAGCGTCCTACATCCAGATCATCCAGACGGCGGCCCGACCTTTTACCCGTTTACCGAACCTATCCCTGGAGAGCTGGTGATCTGGAAGAACGTAAACTCTTCTTTTATTGGGACTGACCTGGAGAAGAGGCTGAGAGAGAAGGGCGTGCGGCAGCTTGTTATATCGGGTTTGACGGCGGAACATTGCGTATCAACCACCACTCGTATGGCCGGCAATCTAGGGGTCACAAATGCGCCAGACGACAGTGGGAATGGGCGAGTGATCCTGGTCAGAGATGCAACTGCTTCGTTTCCGTGTGGCATGTATGACGCGGATACGATTCACGGTGTCTCTGTCGCGACCTTGGAGGAATTTGCAGAAATTGTCAAGACAGCAGATGTTTTGCAGGGCCTGCAGTCTCTTCAGTGATGATCTTTGAACTATTATAGTAGAGTCTATACTTTGTAGCTATGTACCGAATATGCACTCCGTAATGTTATGAAAATACCTACACGAAGACACCCCGGTCAGTGTTTAGTGTCCTTCTAGTGCATGCATGGAAACAAGCATCTTCTCCATCTTCGAGCTGTTGCGTTCGTCGAGTTAACTATATTTTTTCCAGACCCGACTGCATAAAGAACGTTTCAGATATGCAGGCTTGACACAACATCCTGGCCGGTGTCACGTCTCAAAATTAAAAGTAGAGAGGGCTGCAGGAACTATGGATTCAGCCCGGAATATATATCGGCAAAAGGTCGATTTCAACGCCCTAGCACTGCAGGACCCGGTGTTCAAGGAGTTGTATGCCGTCTTCCTCTTCCTCTTCTCCTGTTATGGATCGTTGCATGTCGCTAACACTGTCTCATACAAGTTTGAACGCGAAGGGACAACTGAATTTCAACGACCCGGATGCCGTTAGGTACATGGCTCTGTCCCTGTTTGAGATTATGTTTACGAGGCTCTCCCTTTTGTCTTCTTGCAGCAGTATTGATTGACACCGGCTTCTCTTTGCAGGCAGTTGACAAGAAGCCTTCTTGGCCGTGATTTCGGCTTGGAGGTTGCGCTCCCTGAAGATAGACTCTGTCCACCTGTGAGTGTCCATATCCTGTAGTGGCCTTGGATCATGGTTAACTCCCCTTGCTAGGTTCCTAATCGGTATGTCCTGACTTGTAGCTGGGGTTCCTGGCATACGGGGCTGAAAACAAAACAACTTCCCCATACAGGCTCAACTACATACTCTGGTTGCAGGATTTGGTAGACTGTACCAGTGATGACTACCACGAGAGATTTGATCCTGACAGGGAAGTCGTTGGACTTGACATGTACGCACATACCTTTCTTAGCTGACGATACGCAGCGTTGAGCTATGATTAACGGAGCCGACAGTGGAACGGGATCAAGCTGCATTTACCCTCTTCTAGGAGTTACCCAAAGAAAGCGATGGAAATTTGTGGCAACAGGTATAGCGGAATTCAAGCCAGAGCCCAATAATTAGCTCCGCACTGTGTTTACTGACATTATGTAGATATCGATGAGAAGAATTTGAGGTATGCTAGAGAGAATGTATCGAGGAATAAGCTCGAATCCCGCATCCAGGTTGTGGGAACTAAGCCAGACGGCCCGTTGATTCCGCTTGATGGAGGGATTCCATTGAAGTCGTAAGCAATCGAAAGTGCATGTTGTCGCACTGACTGGACGTTAACTAATTTGAAGGCTTGATTTCACAATGTGCAATCCCCCATTCTACGAATCACGAGAAGAAATGTCAAAGTTAGCAGAGGAGAAGCAGCAGGACCCATTTTCCGTACGTTGGTATCTTAGATGTGCTACTAAATGTACAATGCTAAGTTATTGTAGGTCTGCACAGGCGCAGATACTGAAATGGTCACTCCCGGTGGTGAAGTCGCATTCGTGAGCAGGATGGCCGAGGAGAGCTTAGGCTTGCGAGAAGCCGTGAGGTGGTATACCTCTATGCTCGGTAAACGGAGTAGCCTCTTCTCGGTCATTGCGGAACTCCAACGACTCGGGAACCAGAATTGGGCGGTGACGGAATTTATCCAAGGTGACAAGACTAAACGCTGGGCGATAGCCTGGTCATGGAAAGATATACGGCCAACAATGGTGAGTGACGCATTAACATGGATATAGGTTTGATTCGTTATGCTAATTGGTCATGGCATATAAAGGCGGTTGCTAGGGGGGTATTGAATATTCCAAAGCACCACCTACCCTTCCCATCCGAGTTTAATTTTAGCCTGCCATGTAAATCCGCTGATTCTTTGATCGATACGATCGATACTGAGATTAAATCTTTTCAAATCCCTTGGGAGTGGAACCACCAGAGATCAACTGGGATAGGCTTCGCCATGGGAAACGTATGGTCACGCCAGGCACGGCGGAAAAGGCAGCAGCAGCAGCAGCATGCTACTAAAGGTGAGCTCAACGAGGTTGACCATGAGTTCGATACTGCTAAGGCAGTGTTTGGGTTTATTATACAGGTAAGGCGGCCGAGCCTTGAGAATGTCGATGTTACTGTGCGGTGGGTGAAGGGAGTTGATCCGGTGATTTATGAGAGCTTCTGTGGCATGCTGAAGAGGAAGGTAGAGGGAAGATAAACACTTTTCCCTGACTCGCAAGTGTTCATTGCCTTATTTCCTAGCCTACGAAGCGTACGAACCGTTTGTATGATAGGTACTACTACTTGGAGGAATGGCGGATATCAAGAGCTGATAGTCTTTTTGTTTTTTACCGAGAGAGCTTCCGTCGGTTTCTGGCCTCCTTCCTTCGCTATGCTAGGCCGGTTCTGGCGTATGGGGATCTTCCCGGTTACCGGATGAGGCCCCTCAAACAACGCCATCCCCTTCACCGGATCTAGTTGTCGATAAATCACGGGAGTAGCCCGCCGCATGCCCCAGGTAACCCGCCATTTATTCTCGCTGGCATCCCACCATGTGCGTGGCGTCAAAGCGCAGATGCGTTCCCATATATGGCGCATAAAACGTCTTGTTATATGATGTGGCCGACCTCGGACATATTTTGCAAAAGTAGCATCCTTCGTTGCGCCATCAACCAAGAATTCTGCGCTGAGGAAGTTTTCCTGAGGTTGAGAGTCAGACTCCGTGGCGGGGTTTGGCTGGGGGCCTTTCCTCCTCTTGGGCAGAACCCACGGCTCGCTTCCATCTACCAGGCTTTGCAACGTTTCCCAGTCATGGCGCGGCAATGGGGGAAACGCCTTATCGAGTACCGCGGCATACCACCTGTGCCGTATATTTATTTTTCGGACTTCTGCCAGTGGTTTCGAGAAGACGTTAAATTCTGGTATGGTTGGAGATAGGTCCTTTGCCTTCACCGGCCTCCGGACCCTTTGGGCACCGACTTCGCGGTTCTCGCTCTGGCTCTGGAGGAGGGCGAGAAGTAGTGGTGAGGGTTTCCATTCCGCAGAGAAGGGCGCAACCCCCGCTTCGACTGCATCGACTTCAGAGTTTAAGAGAGGCCGTAATAGAAGTCGTTTCCGCCGTCCGATTCGCCCATATGACATGAGGATGACGCGCTCTAGTGGCTTTTGATATCCCTCGTTTGCGAGTTTGAGGAGCCTGAGATTTCGTCTGATACGGGTGTGGAGGCGTCCGATTTTGGCAGAGTCCATCAGGAGCTGCTGCTCTACCGATATAAATTTCCGGAATCTCGACGTGACATATTGGGCCATATATCTATTGGCGACGGGATCGGGTAGGTAGCTGATCTCTCGGAGCAGGGCGCGATAGTGGCTCCTCCATGGGATTGGGTTCGACATGGCGGCAAGCTGGGGAGGTGAGAAAGCCGTATAGCCGGTGTGTAGACTGTCCCTTTGCTTCGCCTTTTCTTATAAACGTTGGAACGTCGGTGATGGTTCTTTTCATCCTATATATAAAAAAGTCTTGTTGAAGGAGGTCGAAGATGTCCTGCTTAGTCAGCATCTACATCGCGGTTGGACGCGAAAAAAAAAGCGACCGAGAAGTGGGAAAAAAGCGAGGACGGAGAGAGAGAGAGACGACCGGAAGAGAAGAGCGCACTCTCTCGATCTTGCTGGCGGCTGTGGACAGAGAGGCCCGTCTATCCCCATCATCCGGCCATCTTTCCTCCCTCTCGCTTCTTCTTCGCGTCCTCATCTTCGACTTTCGAGTGCAAAAGGCGCGGGTAACGTGACCACGCGATCCACTCCAACTTTGCCAGGTCGCGACGCCAGAAAGTCGTTGCGAGGCGGTTATATATGAGAGTGCTGCTGCTGCTGCGGTATGACAACACACTGCTTTGCTCGTACGTCTGCATGGGTGCTGATTCGCCGTATAGCTTGCTCCTTATCTGAGACCTCTGGGTCCTTTGGCCACCGATAACTGGTCGCTGACGGGACCTCCTTGACTCAATCCCTCGAGACGAACGGGAAACACCGCGAGTGCAAACCAGTCCGTTCACGATGTCGTTCTCCAGGAATCCTAATACCGGCCCGCCAAACGGTTCTTCCTTCCCTCAGTCCAGACACGACTCGTTCCATGTCCCCCAGTCGCATGCGTCTACGCCGGCCGGGTCTCCTCCCAGAACCTCCCAACACTCGAACATATCGGCTAGTTTCTCGACTAATGGTGTGACCAACTCAATGTCAAGGAGTAGCTTTGGCGGCTATAATGATGGGAATGGATACAGACCGGTGGCATATCACGATGGATATAAACCTCAAATTTACACCGTTCGTGACCTGTCTAGGCGTTCAATGATGATGCTGGTGGAGCGTATAAGCTAATTGTAATACTTTCTAGGCCGTCTATTCAAATGTCTCGGTGTACGAGATGGAAGTGAATGGGGTGGCCATGATGCGTCGTCGCTCGGATTCGTGGTTGAATGCTACTCAGATCCTCAAAGTGGCAGGTGTAGCAAAGGCACGCAGAACCAAAACTCTTGAAAAGGAGGTTGCTGCTGGTGATCATGAAAAGGTCCAGGGCGGGTATGGCAAGTATCAAGGTACCTGGGTCAGTTATCAGCGTGGTCTGGAGCTCTGCAGGCGGTATCAGGTTGAAGATTTATTACGACCGTTGTTGGAATACGACATGGGCCAGGACGGTGTCAGCGTGGCTGGACAGGGCCAACTAGACACGCCCACAAAGGAACAAGCCCTAGCTGTTCAGAGGAAACGATTTGCACAAGGACTCGATGGGCAGGGCGGTGGCCCACCACCCAGCGGCACTTTTTTCCAGAGTATATCTCGTACCGCAGCCACGGCAGTGAACGCAATTAACAAAGCCAGGTTTGACTCGTCCTCTATGAAGGGGAATGAAGGACGTCAGCCAAGCATGACAAGGAAGTCTTCACAAATGAGTAGCCAGGAAGCACACTATCCGTCGGCAAGCCAGCAGAGTATGCAAACTGTTGCATCTGATAGTGGATTTGGTAGTAACCTGCAAAACAGCCAACGCAGCTTCGTTGAGTATGCCCACGAAGAAAACCTGGAGCCGCCTCGCAAACGAATGCGGTCCTCGTCAACCACGCAACCCATGTCGTTCATTCACAATAATATCCCTCCTGCAAGCTCCATGACAGAGCCAACTCCCACTGAGCCTAACGACTCATTCTATCAACAAGCAGAATCTACGAGTAATATAATACCCGATGACCCCAGACATGGGATACCTGCCCTACCAGCAGCGACTACTCCGGAGAGATTCCAGAAAATGAAACTTATCATGACACTATTTTTGGATAAGCGTATGAAGGACTTCGCCAACCACCCTGCCTTTCTCACACTTACCAGTGAAGACCTCGAAACGCCACTCGATGAATTTTTGAATAGTGCTCTGCATTGGGCTGCTATGCTTGCGCGTCTACCTCTTTTGAACGCCCTGATAACCAAGGGGGTTAACATATTCCGATTGAACGCTGCGGGCGAAACGGCGCTACAGAAAGCAGTTGGAACACGGAATAACCTTGACTACCGCAGTTTCCCCAAACTACTAAACATGCTTGGCTCAACTATCGAGATTATCGATCAACATGGGCGCACAATACTTCACCACATTTCTATGATGGCCGCGACTGGCGGCGGAGGGCATGTCGCTGCCAAGCACTATCTTGAGTCTCTCCTGGAGTATATAGTGCGGCACGGCGGGACCACAAACGGGGCAAACGCATTTTCGGAATCCTCCAAATTCGAAGTTATCAGCTTGGGCAAATTCATGTCAGAGATGGTAAATATGCAGGATGATCAGGGAGATACTGCGCTGAACTTGGCGGGCAGAGCGAGGACAGTGCTAGTTCCACAACTACTTGAAGTGGGCGCTGACCCTCATATCCCAAATAATACAGGTCTCCGGCCTGCAGATTACGGTGTAGGCGTTGATATGGTTAACGGGAACAGTCAGGGACTCCAGATTGGCGACGGGAGTGACGCATACTTGAACCAACTAGCGAGAGCTAAGAAGGATATTCTCGAATGTATGTTTCTCTTGCTTGCTTTCCTTCTTCTTCTATGCGAAATTTGTGTGCCTTGGCTAACACTCTATAATAGCAACTGTTTCCCAGATTAATACAGCCATCGAAGCTTCAATAAGCTCATTCGATAAGGAGTTAGCTGGCAGCTTTAGCGAGAAGCAACAGGAGTTCAACCAGTGGCACTCTAAAATCCGAGAAAGCGCGAAGGCCCGACAGATTGAGCAAAATCGATTTGACGAGGTTAAGAGTAAGTCTCGAGAGCGAATCGAGTTGCAGCGGCAAATTCGAAACCTTTCTTTGTCATCAGAGACTATTTTAGAGGGGTTGCGGCAGGCAAAGAATAGCGAGAAATCCAGCGAGACAATGGCAGGCAAGGACAGAACCACCTTTGACAAACAAAAACTTGACACTCTTTTCCCTGATGGGCCAGGCCATAGTGGTATGGCAGTGATCTCGGTGAGACAAGGAAAGTTCCTTTTCTCGTTACCGTCTGCCGAGCAACTGAGGACGCGCTTGAAGTGCCATAAAGAGCAGACCGCTTCCATACTCTCCGAAGTAGAGACACTGAAGAGAAAGAATGTTGTTCTGGGGGAAAACTACAGGCGCATGGTCATGGCGTGTACGGGATGGTCGGCCGAGGACGTTGACGCCGCTGCAGATGGGTTGACGGATTGCATCAAGGACCTGAACCAGAACCCCGTACCGCAAGAGCAAGCCATTGAGATCTTGATGAAAGATCGGGGACAGGACTGGTGATGCCGGGTCATTTGATGACTCCTGTTTGTTTATTTCTGGCTGCATTGAATGAATGTTACGATTTTGCTCACTGCCTTATCTACTCTTTCTGTTTTGCCATTCCTGTCTACTATTATCTTACGGAGTAAATGGGGGTGTCACCAAATGTGCTGACACAGGTGGTGGCCTTTGGACGCAGTTTATGTGGCCTTCTTGGTGAGGGTCTGGGCAGATGGTCGTTTTATCGCCGCTCGAAAATCATGATATAACCGCCCAACAGGGGTCCTTTTATAGTAACCGCCTACGAGATAGGTATTTATAGGGGCATCAGCACCTTCGTACTTTTCTTTCTCTTCCTAAGATTAGCTAAATCTAATATTATATTATTATCTTACCCCTAATACACCAATATTGTGCCTCATTATGGGAGTTGTTAAGCACAAACGAGTGGCTGGGAAAGACACCCAGGCGTTAATGGCAATGATTAACGGCCCCCAACGTCCAATCAAAGCCAAGTTTGACGATTCTACCCAGAAAACCATCGATGTAGTCGAGAAGAACTAGATTAAGTAAGGCTCCTAGCCCCACACGAGAAATGAATATTACTTACTGTATACTCCTATAGATTCACCCAAAAGCTAGATCCGCCAGACCCTATTTACTGGCTTCGCAACTTTACTATGAATGTTATCAACACCTTTCTCCGAGACTACCTTAAAACGCATAATGTAAAAAGTCAAGATGGATTCTATGTTAAGGTCCGATTCTGGAGAATTTACTACTGCTCAACCCTCAAACAAGACTTCCCTATTGACCTCAAACGCGATACAAAGCACGTATGGTAGTCCCTTACTTCTACTACTGACGCTAAGCTTATACTATTTATAGTTAATAAGTGGGCAGCTGACAGAGGAATATAAGCTTTGTGCATTTACACGACCACAGGCGTCTATAAATGCCGATGATCTTCTCTACCTTCTGCATCATAATATAGGACTTTCTAAAGTATGGTTCCCAACATTCCGACAAAGGGTTCAGCATAATACCATTCGGAAAATGATGACTGCTACGAGCGCCAGGCCAGGAACACTGCTCTTAGGCTCGGGGTACTGCAGAGGGAACGATGCGCTAAAGTGGAAAGATATTGAGCTCTTCATGGTCAATGACCCTGAGTCATCATGTCGAACCTTCATTATGAGGGTAAGTGTTGAACGGAGATTCGGTGTAATACTGCCTGATCGTACGAAACACGTTAGTCAACTACGCCGTTTCATTAAATATCAGTGTCAGCTCTCCATCATCGAACAAATGCTACGCCCGGCGTTTTAACGCCTGTTTCAGCTGTAGCTGGCATCTCCGCGATGGCAAGATACATGGCCGTATGAGGAACATAAATAGGAGCTCAATATCGTGTATTTAGATGATCAGTGCTTGATAGATTGAAATCTCATAGATTGCTCCAGACCCACCTGACCAATCAAATCAATCAAATATCTCGTATCTCAGATTATCGAACTCAAGATTCTACGCTAACATCGCACCAACTCGCTCCTGCCATGTGAGATAGGCGACCTTTTTGAGGGGATACATAGGTACGGAGTTTTACCCATAGCTTCCCCTCCTCATTCTCAAGCTTTAAATCCGAAATATTACACACACATCCACTTGAATTATTAACCCACTCTTCAATCATACTCCCATTCTAAAAATGACACGCCACATGAGTATTTCTTTCATAGTCTCAAAACTCTGTATAACATGCTAACGGCCCGAAATAAAATAGAGCACACTTGAGCAGGAGGTGGTTAAGAGGAGGGAGGGTGGAGCAGAGAAGCCTTGATGCACATCCTGATAAATCGTTCACAGATACCTTCTATGTTGTTAACGTCTTCGCAATGTTCCAGGCTAAATTAGTACCAATACGAGTGCGAGTCCGCTCTAAGCAGCTCATCTCTCCACTTATCCGTGGCCTGCGGGATATCTTCTGCTGTGATGTTCCAACCTGAACCCGACATCACTTTAAAGAAGAGCTCCCCTATACCACCAGGAGCACCATCGAGTAACATCAAACGTTCTGGCTGCAGCCTCGGCCTAAGGTCTCTCACGGTGAGTATCCTAGTACGGATGATTAGCGAACTTATCATCATTGCGATGCATCATCACCTACAGGGCGCCTTTTTCATCCTTGCATGTTGTAGGAAACATGAGATCACTATTAGAGGTCAGCCTGCATCCTCGCCACTCAAGATCAAAGATTCCATACAGTGGGAATTGAATTGCAGAGGCAGATCCGAGTATCAATGTCTTGAGTTTCTCGTGTATGCAGATTGGCTGTCCCCAGTCAAGCTTATCGGGTACCCCGTTAGTGTATAAGAACGTCGTCATGGTGGTAGCCGATGAGTCATTGATCGTGAACCAGATCTTCCATTCAACGGTGACTTCTCCAGTAAAACTTTTTCCTGGCATTTGCGTACTACAATCAGGAAGCAGCTGATGAAAATAACACTGCGTGAGGTCCACACTGTACATAGCTTGACGACTTTGAAAAGGTGGTGGACTAGTTCGGTAGGAGTGAATGTAAAAGACTACGTCTGAAGCATACCTGTAGGGTATCACTCCTTTTTATGCCGGCCCTCTCCATATTCCAGGTCAATCCCCCGCATCTGTCAATGCAGAGATGAGCAAGGGCCTAGACGAAAAGAAAACATGTAGAGGCCAGCTCTGCTACACGCTCGAATCCTTATGTTGATGCGTTGACGCAGATATCTAAACGTCTGGATAGACTGCGGAAATGTGACTTGAGAACATTCACGTGATAGCTTCTATAGGCGATCCCAAGCATCCTGCAGGTGCCTGATACAACGTCGTGGAACCGCTTCAAAAAAATGTATGAGCGTGGGGCACTTGCTTTATTAATAATATAGATTACATGATAGACAAAGATGGTTGCTACCTAGGTAGCCTTCAGCCCGCGCTCCTACTGCAGCTCGAGAACTTCTGGCTCCGTTTTCTTATATACTACCGTCTTGAGTTGCCGTCCTAGGATAATATATCCTTCTCTAATGTGGCGAGTTTGTCATTATTTACCTCCTCGACTAGCTAGGTTTTGGCATGCATACCCGTATGCCGCGCCATCCTGCTCGTTCGGATCAAGTTTTGCATTCACAGTGTTGGCAGCTCCTGGGTGGTGGGGTTGTGAAGCTATGAGGTGGTTAGGTACTACTTTGGTCTGCAGAGGGTTAATTCAATTGTTTGATATTTTGAATGGAGGAGGCAAGATACGTGTACATACTTCCCGATATTTCACAAGATAGAGTTTCAGAGCCTCTGCATAGTTTTCAAATCCTAGCGAGGTCATGGCAAATAGGATGTCTTCTCCGTTAACAGTCTTGCGCTTCTCTCCCTGGCACTTCTCTGAAGCTATAGTCCCACATCATTAGTCCCAGTGCCTAATGTATCCCTGTCTCAAGTCGTGTGACATACCTTCGCTGGTAATGAATGATATAAACTCACTCACACACTCCTGCATACACTCTTTCGCTCCCTTTGCGATTATAGCATTCTCAGGCAAGGCAGCCTTCATAACACGAGTCACTATAGCAAAATATTATATGTTAGCATCCATTCGCTTATAAGTATAGGGTATTTGGTGATTGGCCCTGTAGCTAGATTTAAGGTTGCAGTGCATCAATTGAGGAGATATAACAGTTTCATGTAGAGAAGAGCTCGCAGTAACAGAGAGTGTATTTCTGCGTGCGCCGCCTATCTGGGAGAAGCATCAGGGACAGAGGAGCAAACCATTCGCAATTGGGAGCCACTTATCCTGCTCTTTCACCTTAAAGTCGTCCTAGGCCTGCGCTTGTGAATCGTGTTCTCTTTCCGCAGGCTCAACCCCAACTCTAAAATGAGGAGTGGATGCCAAAGACATGGCTTGTGTGTTGGTTTGGCTATATATATAGACACCCTCCGCTTGATTCGACACCTAAAATATACGTGATGAACGAGCCCAGACTTGCTCCCTTCTCAATTTTCAGAGTTGAAAAGCACAAGGGGCGTTGTATCCAAGATAATTATAAGCTAGCAGAAAGGCCGCAAGCTAGATTTATATAAGTGAGCTGCCCATTGGCAATGCCGATGCTGCATGTGCATCTGGCATAGCACTTTACGCCTTTGCGAACCATTTGCAGCTCCCTACTACATAATGTGGACCATCACGCTCGGAGTGGGGAAGTAAGCAGTTTGTTAGAATAAGCTGCGGTTAACAGATCGAACAAAGGCGCTGTGACGATATGCGGAAGAAGTACGTATTCAAGTTTCAGCCAGTGGTCCCGGGTGGTCCGGGGTGGTCTCGAAAGCGATGTGCTAATGGAGCATCTGCAGTTGCCGTGGCTTACTATGCAGCCTCGAACCATCAATCTCCACCGCATCATGCACGAGTGCCCCAGGCCCGGAGAGTGCCTTGGAGTCTCCTTCCCCAGGGGGCCTGGCTTTTGGGGTCGGCCGCGGTTGCAGTCCCTATTCGTCTGCTTATCACTTTTACTAGTAACTGCTGGTTCATAGTGCAACATCCCGTGTAGTCTAGATATAGAGACAATCATGTCTACATACTCTAGAATGAGATATAAAGGCCGTGTTATTTCTAGCCGTTGTCGTGCATTACCCATCCCATCACCCTTCACTCAAGCCATCTATACTTATGATTCTAAACGTCCAGCCTCTCGAGGACTCCCGCGGAGCATACGATACAACCGGCGTACCCAAGCCCCAACCGCCGCAAAGCGATGAAGTGGCCACCAAAGCGCCGTATTCAGCTACTAACGCGCCATGTCCGGCAAAAGATGCGCAGCTCTATGCCTGCAAAAATGAAATGTGTGTCGCCATTATGCAAGTCCCCAAACAGCAATGGAGACCCTAGCGAGCACCCTCCAGACAGTTCCGTGTTCCTGGCCCCAGACAACGCAGAAAACACGCGTGTTGAGCTTAGCCAAAGATTCAACGGTGTAGCTGCGAAAAAGCCGTTGGCCCCAGAAGACGTGCGCAAAGCCTTCCTCGAAAACGAAACGGATAGTGGAATGCCTCAAGCTATGTACGATGAGCGGTGGGGCAACAACGCGTGTATCTGTCGAACACGAAAGTGCACGGAAAGGAAAAAGTTGTACCCCAAGTGCCGAGGGAGCTCGAGCGACTGGGCCAAGGGCGATATCTGGATTGACTCAGAGTTCTCGGCGTGGTAGTTAGCAGAAGGGCCAGCGAGCAGGTTGGCATATATACGTGGATCTGTCAGTTGTTTTCGGGATGTAATATAGATGATAGCGGCTTCATACAAAGTTGACTGAGGATGCTTGTATAATATTTAATACGTTGAGCGTGGATAGTTGAGCGGATAAAGCGGGGCTGATAATTTTGATATGGACAACGTATGATTAATGTGCTCGGGAACAAGAGTATTTAAGCGCCCGGAAGTTAAGCGGGTGGGTCAGATCAGATCGACGCCGTCCGTACTACGTAACATAAAGTGGGGTAATCAGAAACCTTCAGCAAGGACATGCATCTTTGTCACAGCACGGTAACAAACGAGAAAAATTAAAGGCAAGCAATAAAACGTTCTCATTCGCAGTACGTGGTGCCTGGGACGAGTAGTTGGGCTCGATATATATCCAACTTGCATGTTGCAGGTTGAACGTACGGAGAGCTCAATGAAACCAAGCAGGCCGGCCTTACATAACAAATTCATGTACGTTGATCGATTGGATGAGTTCGCTCGTACTAAAATTAACCTGAGGCTTAACATGCTGCTCGCCAAGCGGCCATGTAACCGAGTTATTGGGGGGGTGGCCGGCGTACGACGGCCGGTTGTAACCAGGTTATCTGGTGGGAATGTTATAACCCTATTTAACTTTGACCTTCTATACCTACTATAATTATATATACAAATAAACATATTTAACATTTAGTTATTATTATATTACATATAAACTTGCGGCATATGTTCCGGTTAAACAGCCTGTAAGGAGTCCGCTGTGATGTCCGGCGACCTTAACGCTGTGTAAAATCCTTGGGTACGATGCTGATCACTGTGATAGCCCACGGGGATGTAGCCGTGGCCTTGCATTGAGCTACGGGGCTCGGGGTAGGTGGGGGCGTAGTCTTGTAGAAGCTCTGGGTCGGCCGTCTCATCAGTAGCAGTATTAAGCCATTGTTGGATACGGTCGACATTAACAGGCGGTGGAAGGCATTCGGCGCAACCGCATGGCAGTGCTTGGGGGGGGCATTCTTCTCTAGGGTTCCACCATTCGCCGATGGGGGGTATGGCGAGGATTGGTCGGGATTGATCGGCTGGTACCCCATTGCTAATAATATAAGGCGATGGTGATAGCATTCGACACTTCGTGTTCTTTTCCAGTCCGTGCTTACTTAGATAAGTTGAGCCACGGTCAGCGCCTTCTATCGCTTGCGGGGTTCGTTCCCGCTTTTTATCTCTGTTAACTATATAAACCACGGTATTTGCATCTATCGTCACGTTAGCTCCATATGAATTCCGCAAATTATGCCTATACCTACCTGCTTCGCCCCTCTCATAACTCTCTTCCGCCCTTCGAACCTTATAAATCTCATCTAGGATACCAAGTCTCTCGCGGGGTTTTATTTGACTTTGGGCACCACGTCCGGCCTCTTCTAGCTTGTTGGCAGTCATTCCATTATTACCAAGCTTACGGAAGATATGGATAAGAAGGCATATCCGTTCCGGCTTCAGCAGGTGATCGGGTTCACGATGGGGGACTCCAGCTGGCCACCAGTCCGGCTTGGTCTTCTCTGGGTCCCCTTTCTCACCGGGTCCTCCCCGTCCTCCATTATAAGGATACTTCACTTGCTTGCGTGGCTCGATAATCTTAATATAGGCTTTCGCTATTTGGCGACAGTTGATCTGCTGAAAGGCTTTAAAGGCAGATTCGTAGTAGGCCTCAACTTTCTCCTCATTTCCTGTCTCAAGGGGTACCATCTCCACACTATGCGGTCTGTTAGAAGGCTCCTCCGGCTCGGTAGTGGAATGGTCTATCTTATAGCGACGCCTCTTCGAGCGAGAGGGGAGCGCATCTTCGACTTTTCCTATCAGGAACTGCATTCCTTGGTAATATTTTGAGTCCCCTAGTGTTCCGTGTAAGTAAATAACATATCAAGCAAGCAGGGGAGATTCATACCAGACAAGAAAGGCAGATGGTAAACGTTAGCCCCCGTAGCTTGTGCGAGCAAATCGCCAAATTCAGAAGTGAATACAGGACCTTTGAACTCCGGGAGAGATGTATGGAAACTGGGCTGTCCAAAGCTGTAAATATCTAGGTGGAAAAAATGCGGTTTAATAGTATGCGAGAGACAAGGGTATTGGATGCCTTCCCTAGGGAAGCTGAGCACTCTCCCAGAAACAACCATTATGTTAAAGGCTCAAAGTCAGGTTCGGTAAGGTTGCCCTATACGGTGAAAGCCGGCTCTAGAGGGACTAAAGAGTGCAGAAAATCGAAGGCGGTATCAGATAACCTGGGTTTATGGGAAGGGAAGTGCGGTCGGTCGGGGAAGAATGAGATTATTATATGATAGTTGGCGGATAACATTATCGTTTGTTTCTGTCAGACACGGATCAGACGGATTTCCCTTGATGGATACTAGAGCAATTCTTGGAGCCGGCATGCAGAAAGACGAAAGATGTACACCAAACCCAGCGGGTGGTTGCATCAGGCCCCTGGCCAGAATATTACACCTAGCTTCTCCTATCATGCTCGCGGATAACATTTGGTTAGGAGGAAACCAGGGTATCGAAAAAGAAACAACGGCCTGCACCAGCAGCTATTGATAGCCATCGAGCTATGGTACGAACCTTTACCTGGTCTCCGAGGTCGTGATGAACAACCCAGAAAGTTTAGAGGCTTAGGATGGTGCAGGGAAGCTCAAGGTGCTTATACAACGTTTGTCTATATTCCGCACGCGCTAAATCACGTGGTGGATTTCTCAGTAAGGACACTTCGGCCTGCTATTAGACAGCTAAGATAGATAGACTGGTTCTGGTAGAAAAAGCAATTTCGGAGCATACACATCAGCATGGCGCTGAGGCTTCCAGAACGTCGCCTGCTGACTCACCCCAGCGGCTATGCACCCCCACCCACGGACCATGGGGGTCATGGTCTGTCCCCCACTTAGAAAGACCTAAAAGGTACCTTGCCCACTTTTCCTCATGCTGAGGTGCCTTCTCCACAAACACCATCAGTAGAATAAACGTTCTATGAAGGAAACCCATCATGAGGTTACGCGTGTGCGGAAGGCCAGCCTCGAGCAGCTTCAGACACGGCTCTATTCCGATCTGCCATAGTTTTTCTTGTAGCTGGTGGCCTTCTGGCCAACGCCTTAAGTTGGGGGGGGGGTCTCGGGGTGCTGTGTAAGATCCCAAATATCGATATACCTTCTGGTGAGCTCGAGGTATGCGGAGGCGGCCGCCGTCCAGTCAGCTGCCGTCCAGTCAGCTTTATCCGCCTTGGTAATTGACACACACGCTTCTTCCGCTTGACGGAGTGGATCGGCCTGGGCGTTGTGTTCCCTTCGAGCGTCTTCGCCTAAGAGGCGCTTTCTCCCTACCTCGCTAGTAATGCCTGCGACCGGCCGAGAGTAGCATTGTTGGGAATTCCAATACTTGTAAACAATCCAATCGAAGACTCCGTCGCGTAAGAACCCCTCCTCGCCGAAAGCGCTGCAGAAAAGTTGACGGAGATAGTTGTAGTCGGGTTCATTGGTACAGTCAGGAGATTTCACGTACTCCAAGCAGACTTCGAACGCTCGAGGCAGCCCTTTACAGAGAACTTCCGCCCGCGTGTCCTCCATTTGCCGGAGAATGTCTTCGTACGGTGTCTTCGTAAGGTCGATCTGGAGCCCGTCCCATGGCGCTAGCCTGCGGCACATATAGATGAGCATGAGTGTGAGCCCCTCAAGGTCGGAATACCGGGCATCATTACGCCGCGGGTGTTCCGTGATCAATCCAGCTACCTCAACAAGCGTGACCTGATTTAAGGCCTTTACAGTGCCCAAGGCAAACGCACCAGGCCGTATCCCGCCGTGAATGAAAGACCGGCGATGAATGACCTCAATGCGGCTTATGAGCTGCTCGGCGAGGAGGAGGACGGTCTTTAGGGAGAACGCCCTACACCATCCCAATAAACCCTCCAAGGTAGGACCGGCGAGGCGGCAGACCATGAATCTATACCCGTCTTTGGCGCCATAGCGTTCGACCAGGGGAAAACCAATTTCCCCCGAAAAAGATAGAAGATTCTTGACCTCGCGTTCAAGGGACGGTGCGTCCGTATCGCGCGCCTCCAGCTTGATCATCACCTTACGGTCGTCCTCTAATAGCCCAGCACCCTGGATCTGACGATAACCAAGGTAGACGTCATCCTGAATGTGCTTAATGAGTTTATAGCCGTCAACCGTCTCCTGGAGAAAAGTTAGACGAGTTCGCAAAAGCTTCAATGGGTAGTCATACCAGAGGGAGAGCCATTGTGCCTTGTCGGGAGTTGGTTTATAGATATATCTGGGGAATTCAGGACAGATCCATTGTGCGCGTAGAAGCTTGCATAGAGCAAGATGAATAGAAAAGACAGGAATTCGGTGAGCTTTATATGCTGTACATGCCTCTAGCTCTGTAGCGAGGAAATGACATCTCAAATGCGGCACAAGTCATATATCGAACTCGACTAATATTCCAGCACATATGCCAAGAAACAAATAATAACGCCGAAACAGAAATAGTAACGTATTTATCGCAGAATAAGATTTTATTCTTCTCAATCGAGGCTCCAGTCATTGTAGCTCTCACTGGCCTTCACTCTTGGCGGCTGCCGGGGTCCGCTCTCCTCCATCTTTCGGTATTGTTCGAACGTGTCCCGGTCGCGATTCGGGATAACGGCTATCGCCTGTTCACATAGGAGGTACTCGTGTATGCTTTTGAAAATCACCTTAACACGTTTTCCACCTCTGGAGATCACGGCCCAAACAAAGTAACTCCCTTTGACGTGTTCAATACCTTCATAAATTTCGACCTAGTCAACAGCTGTGGAGTCATTGATAGCCTCTCGGCTTAAAACTAATTAATAAGTTGGCCGCAAGAGTAGAAGTTGGAGTACATGAGGGTATACCTATAAGTTTCGTAGGGCCAGATTGAGGCTTCAAAATCCGGGGGAATATTTATTCCGCCCATTGCAACAGCTGTCTTCACTCCTGGCATCCGCCGCAGCTCTTCGAGAGAGCAGAGCCCAAGTTTCTCCTTACCGAGCTTGGTCTGAACCTTGATTAGCGCGTCGTCACTATAGACCTTATAAATTCTCTTGACGTGCTTAACATCATTCACGTAGAGGCAATCCCCGTCAGATCTGTGATCCTTAGCTTACGTAGAACATGTTAGGTAAGGAAGGCATGACCTACCCGGGTAGCGGAAGGGCGCTGCACTGCTCAGGCGTCTTCGGCCTCGCGCCCCAACATTGTGTCAGCCAGGAGAGAATTTCAAACATCTTGTGGAAACGGCTACCGGAGGATTGCGAACCATCAGGCTGAAATGGGGCATGCAAGGGGAAGGCAGAAAGGCGTCCATGCCCAAGGGCGGTGAGCTATCTTATAGATAATCGCTGATATCAAATATTTCAGCTCTGGTCTCATACTCGTATCAATATTTTCCGTTGAACGCAGGAGTAGTACCTTGGCACGTAAATAACCATAAGTGGTGCGAAGGCTGCATGACGTGGACCGCTGACAAGCTAGGAGCTGGACGGTGGGAGTCAATATTGACGGGCTCCTGGTTGGCCAAAGCCTTCCCCGCCTCCTTCGGGGACGCTAGCAAGATCACATGTGGCACATGGATATCCACCAGGTCTGGACACCCAGCTCAGTTTTCCTCTTTCCTCTCTCTTACAATGAAAAACAAGATCTAGCGATGCCTCACTCTACGCTTCCCCTCGAGCTGCAACGTGCTCTAGAAATTATTGCTAATACTTCTCGCGCAACACTCTATGCCTGTCGCGACTCGGATGCCTGGAAATCTGTTAAGGCAGTTGTTAACTCTATTGATAACGAAGAGAACCCAAATACTGATGTCGATTCAGCAACCTCAACGGAAGGTGTGGACAGGTCTCCATCTTTTCCTCTAGCATCATCAGATAGCGGCTCCGTGGGCCATTCCTGCAATTCCTCCTTGGTGCCTTCGAGTTCGCCCGTCGCCATCCCTAGCTCACTACCGCCTGTAGAGGGTTCGACGATTACAGAGAACCCAAAACTCCCAAAACAACCACCAAGAGATAACTATGAGTTCCTCGATCTAGTGAGAGGCGGTTTGACAAAGCTTGAGCTTCTTTCGAAGAAGTACCCGATCCTAGCTTCGATTTTGCTCGAGGAGAAAGGGAGGCCGGCCATCGACCCAACCATACAATACTTAACGGCGGTTGACGGTAATAGATCTCCCAGCGAGCTGGAGATAGTCCTTATGGGACTCTCTCAGCTCTCACATGCCTCAGGTTTCTGCGATTGGGAGAGGGAAGAAAAGATTGTTCCCGCCAGGGTAGATGTTATCTGCTCCCTACTTTCAAAGGCGCCTAAGAAAAATGGGAAGATGATTCGTTATGCAAGAATAAAGCATCCTGAGTTTGAAGATGTGGTCAGTAGGGGGATAAAAGCGGGTATATACAAGATGACCTTCGCGAAACTATTCCAAAGGAAGACTGAAAAGGACATCTTTGAAGGAACGCTCGCTATTCTAATATTCGTTTTTAAGAAGTTTCGGTTGCTGACCCTCGATCTATACCCCGATGTTATTAATTTGATACTCTCCGAGAAGGAACCCGTTAAGGATACACCCGATGAGTTTGCACCAGATGAGGTTGCACCAGATCCTTTAATAATCGATCGAATCGAGGCTCTATCGCCATGGTTTGCAGATCTGAGGAGTGACTTCGCCCGAGGTAAGAATAAGTCTAGGAATCAATTAATCGACCTAACAGCCTAACAGCTAATCATTAGATGTTGTTCCCAAAAAGAACGCTGGTCCCGAGAACGCTGGTCCCGAGAACGCTGGTCCTGAGGATGCTAGTTCCGAGAACGCTGGATCTGAGATAGTTTCGCCCATTCTAGCGTGTGATCCGATGACCGCGATGGGCGGCGGAACCTTCGATAGAACACCCCCTATGAACATTCGGGACCTATTGACACAGGGTCACCCTCTCAATGCGCAAGACAAAACGACTCGTTCCCACATTGATAATGTTAGTAATACCGGAGGCGAAGGTAACCTCGATTACCAAGGTGGCCATAGTTCCTGGCCAACGCCAGCTCCAAGATGTACACACGATGATGTACTACCTGCCGACTCCTTCAGCCTATCGCTGCAGAGTAACCAGGCAGCTAGCAACCCTACTATATACCCCCAGCACCCGGGTGCCTCTGACGACATGGCTGTAGGGCAACCCCGCGCGAACGAAACGAACAAGCGGCCCTACCCAGTAGAGAATAGTAATGGACACCAAATCTCGCAGCGTAGGAGATTGAATGGAGGGGGGGGAGGTAATGAACTCGCTGGTCATGGCACAGGGATCAAGCTGATGTGTTGTATAGGCGATACCTCTTCCACCAGTAGCGTTCTCATACCTTACCCTGAAGGGCACTCTGACCGGATCGTCGAGATTGATATGCCGGAGGAAATGACTGGAGATGATCCTGGTGGGCCGATACTTCCTGATAGTAGGCCAGATCAGTTTCCTGAAGCAACGGAACATGATAAGAGTAAGTTTACATCCCAAAATAAATATATAAACGCGTTTCTGCTAACTGTTTTAAGACAACCATAGGAATATAAACCTTTCCGACAAAAACCTCTCTTCCACAATCGAATATCCCTGGGGGGGTATATTCAACACGGTCGAGTACGCTTGGCTTAATGAGCATACATGCAACTATCCTTGGCCCGAAATCACTCCTTAAGGCCAGATTTTGGGATCACTAAACAATACCAATCCGATGTAAAGTAGGCGTGTCTTGTCACTCGAATAAATGTTCCAATTTTCACTTGAACTTTCGCGCTAGTTTCTGCGTATGAAATTGTTGCATTTGATAATTTTTGTCCGCCGAGAGCAATAGCATCGTAAGGGTAGCGATCTTCTGGGAGCCGTAGATGAATTTTATCGCTCATATGAAATACCCGATAGTCTGGATTCTCTTCGAAGCCCTGAAGAGGTTAGTAAACCGAAATATAAAGAAAGGGGCTGTACTAACAGACCAATTTGCGAAAAAGTGGCTTAATTTTATTGTTAAGACTCTCGTCAACGCACTCGTTTATCCCGTGCTTAGGTTCAAACTTTGTGGTAGATTCACAAAGCCATTTTCCCAGTTTGTTACATTCATCCTCCGAGTCTGGGAGGGTATGTTCAGTTGGAAGAGCTTCTGCCATTGTTGAAGACCTAAGGGTTTGATTCTGGTTCTATTTTTTTCCCCTCCATTTCCTTTATATCTCATGGCGGGGTAATTAAACTATTACAATAGTCTTTTATTGGTGCATGACGTAGCTAAAGTGGCTATCCAGCTCCATTTCTCACGTGATATTTGTCGTTTCGGTACGTGGGAGTCATGGGAGTATACCATTATAGGTAAACCAATTGCCTTGCCGTATCAGAATTGATGCCGAAACGCTTTAAGTCAAAAAATGTTACAAGAGCCATGTGACCCTGCCCCCTACCTTGTCATTGATAAGCCTACCTAAATGCCCCACAAGGCAAATCAATGTCGCGTTTGCTTCGACAAGGTTAGGCTCAGGAGTGTGTATCCTATAGTCGTTTTTGGTGGAAGAACAGGTTATAAAAGGTCATCCTCCCCAGGGAGATAGTCCGAAATGTACCATTATTTTTTCTGGCTCCAATTTGGTATACCTCTTCACAGCAATGGCAACTTGTTTCAAGATCTACTGCATCAACCTGCAAAAATCAGATATATCTGCAACCCTTGCCACCATTAAGGAGCTTCGTGCAATCAAGGACTGCCATATATTCTGGGGCAATAAATATTGCCTTGTGGCAAGCCCAGTGAAGCCGGATATACCCAACTCTCTCCCCGTGGATAGCCGCTTCATCCGCGACAACAAAGGCGACTTTCTAGATGCTGCTGCCAATGCGGATAAATCTGATAAACAGGGTGTCTATGCTGAATACAAACGGCTTGCGGCGCGGAATATGATAAGTGAGGCCCTTCAGGATCGCCAGAAATTGCACGAGAGAGTGAGCAAAGATTTCTTCGAAACGATAAGAGACGGCCTTGTCAACGCGAAGGCAAATTTTAACGCGCACTCGGAAGGATCAATCTATATTTTGAGGGTAGACTTACACAAGTTATGGCTCCGTATAGAGTATCTATGCGATAAAAACCCAGAGGTCTTACGCCAGTCAGAGTGCCCTCATCAAAATTCAATCGCCGCTCAGATTGGATAGGCAGACAAAATCATAAAGTCACTTGGGAAGGCTCAAGATACAGTCCATTGGCTAGCCATACACAACAATCTAGAATACCTACAAGATTCACTACACCAGCGAATTCAGTCCCTATCAGGTGATCTTCTACCTGTCAACGAGGAATTCTCTGAGACGTCTACGGTAGTCGATGACGACCCATATCCCTACACCGACCCAATTTCCCCGGGTACCACGGATTCAGTCATGGTAAGAACTTACCCTCCCCACCTTTGTTTATTATACTTACTAAATACTAGTTTAAACCCGAACCCAGCCATATATACCTTATTTGCGCCGCTATCCTTTACACTGTAGTGAATACGCAGGATATGAGACAGGACATGAGGTCTCAGCGCCGAAACCTCGAGGAAATACAGCTCTGGGAGAAGGATGAGTGGGCTGCAGAACTTGAGGACCATGAGACCTTGGATGCTTTATTTGTATCTGGTTACTGCCAAAACCTTCTGCTGTTCAAGCACTGTTATTTTAGTGCTACTGATATAGAGGAACAATACACAGAGCTGGTCACCGGGATCAAGAGGATTCTAGAAACTGGAGAAGAACAGATTATGGGCCGGAGGAGCACAAGATTCACTGCGACACAGAAGCTTATAATACTTTGTGCTGGATTGGGGTGTTATATTGCCGCGCCAAAGGTATTAGAACGCCTCCGGCCTCAAATACGCGCTAAAGATATTGTATCTCTCGCCCAGTCATCGCCATTATACAAAAATGTGGAAGAGGATGTGATTAAGCGTCTCCTCGAGATCACCCTCGGCGTCTTCGACCCTATTATGGAGATAAGATCTGAGGAGTCGGATGATCTGCAAAGCCTAGGAGTATGGGAAGGGCCCGCTACGATACCTTTACGATGCAGGCAAGGGAGATGCTGCCGCGGGTGTAATCGAGGATGTGGAAAAGAAAATATCCAGCTACCGCCCCAATACCCCCCGAATGAGAAAATGAGCCTACGGGGGTCGAGGAACCTCGCGAGTTTAGGAGAGGTTGAGCAGGATAGTTTGCGAGGGAAGAAGAGGCCAGGCATTAGTCAAGAGGGCGTGATGGAGAAGCGTCAGAGGCTGTAAAAATAGGCCGTATGTTCTTAATATGACCCTTCACTTATAGTCTTATAAGCTACATCAGGGGTTGCAGTGATCGAACAGCAGATGCACATTCCATTATCCTTTTGTCAGTTAGTAATTAAACAGCCATTAATTATAGCTATCCGTTTTTTATTCCAATACTAGCTTGTGGTTAACCCGCTAGCTGTAATGTAGACGGCAGTAATAAAGCATGGCTATAGTGCGTGGCTCCCCCTTTATAATGAGCGACATTCCATTAATCAAGACCCTACCCTCCAGCTCTCCAAACCCAAGTCTTTCTTTCTCCCTCTTTTCAAATAAGGTCCAACCTCCGGAGTACCAGTTTGGCTTCTGGTAATCATGAAGAATCAAATCTTAGATCTTTCAAGTTCGTTAATAGGTACCAACATCTTTCCAAGCAAAGAAGGTTCTAGCACCCATAGCATGAAGGCTAAATGCGGCCAGTGGAATTAACACGTTACTAAAGAAGGGCTTATAGGGTATATTAAGAAGAACCACGGCGAGAAGATCAAATGCAGCCAGTGTGAAAAACATATTACCAAAAGGAGACTTGAAGGGCATATGAAAAGGATCCATGGCGAGAAGTTCAGATGCAGCCAGTGTGATACATACCTTACCGAAGAGGGGCTTAAAGGGCATCTTAAAAGGGTCCACGGCGAGAAAATCAAATACAGCCAGTGTGATAAACGCGTTCCTAAAGAGGGACTTGAAAGGCATATTGAAACAGTTCACGGCAGGAAGATATATGAATGCAGCACATGTGATAAGATCTTCTCTAACATAAAGGCGCGTCAGCAGCATATCGATAGGGTCCACGGCGAGAAGGTCAAATGCAGCCAGTGTGATAAACGTTATAGTAGAACGGAGCTTCGGCGGCATATTGAATCAGTCCACGGCTGGAACATATACGGATGCAGCCAATGCGAGAAGAGCTTCTCTACCAAAAGAAAGCGTCGGGATCATATCGTACAGAGCCACGACAAGAAGATATTCGAATGCAACCGATGTGACAGGACCCTCTCTACCAAAATGACGATGGATCAACACATTTATAGAGTACATGGCCGGTTGGTTGAATGCAGCCAGTGTGACGAACGCTTTACCGAATTGGAACTTCAACAGCATATCAGGAGGGTCCACGGCGAGATATTTGGAGGCAGACCCGATGATAAAGCTATTTCCACCAGACCAGGGCTTGAAGTGGTGCATGCTGGGGCTTATAGCAAGACACCGGCCGAGCACCCAACGAGCCTTTCTGAAATGGAGCAACATAAAGCGCCTCAAATGAAGAGACAGAGAACGGAGCCTCCAAGTCATGGAACTTCAGTTGATACCCATCTACTTAGCGAAGAGATATCGACCCACGGCAACTCGAGTGAGTCTCTGGGCGCGGAGCACGGGCGACCATGGTCCCTTTAAGACCCCAAACAACGTACATAGCGGGAAGGAAGGCTTGCATGGGCAATTGTAACATACTAGCGAGCGGGCCAAGTTTAGAGGACCAAGGCATAGCACATGATATCGAGCACAAAATGCATCTTAGTAGCCGATAAGGCTCGGCTTGGTAGAGCTGAAAGGGGCTAGGAAGCTAGGGTATATTTTTCTAGAATGGTTTTGCCTAACCAGCATATTCGGGTTAGGCCTCACAGTGAGCAAGTGCGAAATTGTGCGTAGAAGTGGGTTAAGATTGAATCGTGAAAGGTATCTCAATAGATAGGCGCTACTTAAGGACTTGGAACTTAGATAGTCTAGTTGATCACGTGGAAAAATTAGGTGTTTACCCTACCAGCTCCAATTTACAGAAGTACCAGGCTACTACCTAGGTACCCACCTGCAGTAATGTAAAAATCACGTGGTGCTTCAGTGTTGGTCCTGCACAGCAAAGATCCTATCAAGGTTGGCATTAAGTACTTGGTTACATAAGCGGAAGGACAGAAGAACGTTAAAATACATGGTAATAATTGCTTCATACAGCGGTGAAAGTCTCTGTATTACTATATAGACGAGAACTTACTAAACGCATTCTCGTTAGTGCTAGGGACCGATTTTCCTATTCCTGAAAGTGCGGCACCCAACTCGCCTTGCCACCTGCTGTAGGCCATCATGAGGGCGGCTAACCTGTAGAAAATAGAACGCGCCCCTGGCCCGTGCCGCCTGCGCCTCTCTGAGGGGAAGTCCTATAAATAAACAGGGTCTCGAATGGATGAGATGGGAGAGCCTTGCTGCAACGAAGTGTCGAACCTATGCAGTATAATTCAGATGCGAAGGCTGAGGGAAGACAGCACCATGATGCGGCATTAAATTTCTTCTACTTCTAGCTTAGTGCAGCACGTGACCTTTTATACTCAGATATAATTCGCGGATGAGGAGGGGAAAGGAGGGCGACGCCGCAAATACAGCATTTAATTTCTTGTAATCCTAGCCTAGCAGCAGAACGTGACGAAGTGCGACGATATAACTGGTAGACGAGGAGGCAGGGCCAAGGCGTGATACGTGGCAGCGCGAGGCTGGAGCTGGACGAGGTGGCTAAAGCGGCGAGGAGAGCTGTCTATACTGTCATGCGCTAATAGGAGACGCCTTGCCCGATCAGGAACGCTATACCGGATCGGGGAATTTGGTGAGGTCGAGGAATACGGAGTACGATGCTGATACTTTGGCTGGGATGCTGGCTCCCGCTTATAATCCAATTCTTTTCCCAACTGGGTTAATATGTCGAAGCCTTGTCTGTTTTCTTTGTTGGCTTAGCCTACTTCAATGACTGAATGTTTCTGTCTCCTTCGTACTCTCCTTCGTCTTCTTCTTTTCTTGTATTCCGTGCCGAGTATCTATGAATGCAAAATGACAATAGTTTATCAAGAAAAGAAAGTGCGGCTGAAAAAGCTTGGCACCATGCCAAGCCCATGTCTCCACGTGAGTTCTAGAAGAAGTCTAGCGCGTGACCCCGCCATACCAAGGGCGGGGTCACGGGATCTCGGGTGAAGCCAACATAAGAACTACTTCACGACCTCACGTCTTCTCCTGTACAGCTTCATCTCCCTCTTCCTCTCCATATCTTGATATAACTCCCTTTGATATCTACGGCTCTTCTAGCTAACTAGAGTACTTCCTCTCACGTCCTTTTCTATACCCATCATGTCTGGATACTACGGCGGAGGGCCCCCTCAGCAGGGCGGCTATGACAACTACGGACAGCAGCAAGGTCAGTATAACCAAGGCCAGGACCAGTACCAACAGCACCAACAGCACCAGCAGCCATACGGGGGCCAGCCTTACGGTGCTCCCCAGCAAGGTGGCTACTACGACCAAGCTCCCCAGCACCAGGTAAGACATCCTCGCGGCAAGATGATACTACATATAAAACAGCTAATAATATACCATCTATAGCAGCAATATGGCGCTCCTCAGCACTCTGATAACAGAGATCAACCGCAGTATGGTGGCGGGTTCCCTCCCACGGGCCAGCAGCCGTATCACGGTGAGAGTAACGCGTACTACGGTGGTGCTCCACCACAACATGGCGGCATGCAAGGGGCGTCTGCATACCCTCAGGGACCAGGTGGTCCAGGTGGTCCAGGAGGTCCAGGAGGTCCTGATGGTGAGAGAGGACTGGGAACGGCGTTGATCGGGGCGGCAGGAGGTGGGTTCATGGGCAACAAGCTTGGCGGAGGGGCGTTGGGCACCATCGGTGGCGCTGTTATCGGTGCTGTGGGAGCTAACGTCGCCGGACATGCTATTAAGGAGTAAGCCATCTCCTTTGTTGACTCAATGCAATTTCCCATCATTCTCCACTTCATCCGGTATAGAATATCGCTGGGATGCTGACAATGCCTGCCATTAAAACAGCCATAAGAAGAAGCACAAGGGTGACAAGCACCACAAGAAGGACAAAAAACACAAGAAGGAAAAGAAGAGAGGCCATGGTTCCGGGTCCTCGTCCTCTGACAGCAGCGACAGCGATTAGGGGGGTGTGGATGGCAGTAGTAAGCTGACCATTATAGAGCCTTCGTCCTGAGATGCCGCCGTATTCCCTTAGAGCCCCTTCCTATGGTGTATATATTGTTATGATTAATGATCGTTACTGTTGCTGTGTATACGATCCGATCTTTTCCCTTCCTTATTCTTGGCTATATTGAATCGTGATACTATTCCCAGCTTACATCTACAGCTCGTGGCAGCCGCATGCATGACGCGAATTCGCCTGTCATCCGTTGGCATTCCTCCGATTCCAATCCCATAAACAACTGCTATTTATGGCTCCCGACCAGGTCACCCGCTATGGAGGAAGCGCCATGGATCCCTCTGTGCAACATGTAGCGGAGGGGACTCCGGGACCTCCCTCCCACCGCCCTCTACGTCTGCTTGGCCCTTGGCTTCCTTGAGGCCCGGAAGCGCTCTCATTGGCATCTCAACAAAATTACTGTTATCGCGCTCGCATCTAGATAGGGATGCGGTCACACCGCCAGGACGAATCTCAAGCTAACGTGGTCTAGAGAATACGGATCTGTTCCAGAGTCTTGGGTTCCTCTCGCTCGTTCCTGGCTCTCGCCCAATCTCAGCCACCAAACCTGTCGCGTTTTCTCCGATCCACGCGCTCAACCCACGCTGCGAGAGGCTAGGCGTCTTAAACGAACTGTGGTGGCGTTCTGCTCGCATACGCATTCTCGCCTAGCGCTTGGCGGATGCTGATCGGCTTATCAGTTGGGCTGCGATTTCGTCGGTCAGGTCTTAGGCGTTGAAAACCAACTCCGTGTCAGGTCTGACTCGTATCAGCGAAGCCTTTTCACTTGCCGGAGCTTGAGCTGGATTTTATGGGTTCGGGAGCCAAGATGAACTCTAACCTTAATCTGATATACCCTTTCGTCAGCTCTTATCGCTCGCGGTTCTCGCGATCCTCACGATCCTCGTCCGAATGAAACATCCCATCCTATTCTGTGGGAGAACGGCTTCGGCGAGCTGCCGCATGTCCCTTGTGCCGTCGCGAGCCTTGATCATCGGTTCTGATACTATCAGCCTGCTCCGCCACAGCCAGGAAGCCCTGGTATGATGAGACTCCAGGACCTCAAGGTATAGCTCTCTCAACCACGTAGCTACAAGTTAAGCATTATTTGGCTCACCAAGGGGCTAGTTTAGCTGGTCCGTTGTTTTGCTCCACAGGCTCCTCCTCCTCCTCCTGGTTCTTTCCGCTTCAAGGAGTAGCGGGTTTCAGATCTATCAGCCGGGGCGAGGAAGGAGCTTGTTTCTTCTTCGTATGCTTTTTCTTCGTCTTCAACCATGATCATCTCTTCCGGTCTTGCTGGCTCGAACATGTATAAGAGCATGACCCTGGTGTCTCAGCTAAGGGAGGATCTTCTTAGAGGAATATATACCATGGGCCGCCACAGACTGACAAGCTGCTTCCGAATCTTCCACCGGTCAAAGAGAAGCATCCCTCAGATACCCTTCTTCTCTGCCTACCACCAGCAAAAAGATGTCAAAGATGTCGAAGATGTCCTTCGAGCCGTCCGTGAGGTTTGATACCTCTGTCCGACTCCCAGAGCCCATCACCGCCTCGGCCAAGCTAAAGGGAGGAAGAGACTATGACATTGAGCAAGCTCTGCGGTCTCCTCCCACGAGGGCCCGTCCTGGCCCGATCCCGTCTGGAAACTCGTCTATGACAATGGTAGCTGGCTACCTGGATGACGTTGATGAGAATACGGAACCTTCAGAGGGAGGCATAATCCAGTATCTGAAGCGGGAGATCAACCCGTCTGGCGCTGAAGTACTCTTGATAATCTGTGCGTTCATCTCGGGGGTTATCGACAGTGCAGCCTTCAGTGCCTGGGGCAGCTTTGCAAATATGCAGACAGGTAAGTTCCCTCCCCTACATACTGTTGTCAAGATCTATGCCTCTGACCGCTCAACGTAGGAAACGTCGTCTTCCTCGCTCTCGGAGCCTCGGGTCAACCGCGTTACCCACCGAACAGATGGGCCAAGTCTCTGGTTGCCATCGCCACCTTTTCCCTGGGGGTCCTCTTCTTCAACTATACCTCTCGATTCCTCCGTCCACTCCGAAGATCAACCCTTGTCTCGTCGTTTGCGGTTCAGACCTGCGCTATCCTTGCTGCCAGCATTCTCGTACAGACTGGAGTCGTGGGCTCAAGTGCTGATGTCCCCATGGGGGAGGTTCACTGGATCCAGATCTTGCCTATCGCCATCCTGGCCTTCCAAGCTGCCGGTCAGATAGTCACATCGCGCTTGCTCGGTATCGATGAGTTACCTACCATAGTCCTGACGACCGTTCTGTGTGACTTACTTATGGACAAAAAGCTGTTTACTTTCCTACCGCGGTGGAAGATGAGCGACATCCGCACTCGACGGCTTTTGACGTTGCTGGCTGCGTTTTCCGGTGCCATGCTTTCTGGTGGCTTGTCGAAAGTGAGTGGCTTGTCTGCCTCACTGTGGCTAGCTACTGCGATTAAAGCAGCTGTGACCATATGTTTCCTCCTCTGGAAGGAGAAGAAAAAAGACGATGAAGAGTTCGAAGACAAATAATAGTTATAATAATAGGCGGCAGTATATATCTTTAAACTTAGATTTTTTTTTTTTTCCTTTCTTTCTTTAAAGAACCAAGCGGCGTTCTAATAATAATATGATAATTTCTAACTCGTTACCTAATGTCTCCGTGATATGTAATGCCTTCATCGTCGATGGTCTCTCCAGTTCCTGCCAAGACGGTCCTCCGCGTACTTCATCGGTGGATCGGTGATTCCACGAGCAATAAACATCGTATAACAACCACGTCTGGAGCGACTAAATAGACGTAATGATTTACGGAGGAGCATCTACAGCGTGACCGGTGACTATACATCAATTTCCTTCTGGAAACCGATCATTTCTATGCATGTCGGTTCCGACATCTCCCGATATGCCGTGAATACGCTAATATTACTATATCTAGTAATGGTTGCGAGACGCATTAAATCGACGTAGTTTCCATTCCCTGAATCCTGTTCTGTAGAGAAACAGTTTCTGGAGGTGTTTTCTTTCTTTTTCCCCTCGTTGGATAGTCACTTTGGTTGCCGGTATTCCCTTTTAGCACCTGCTGACGATGACTAGATCTATAAACATGGCTCATACGGTGAGAGTAAAAGGCTGGTACTACTTTTCGTTGGATTTGAACCCCATCGGCCCCTTTGCGCGGGAGCCAGTTTGGCCATTTTATGCCATTTACTAACAATTTCTTGCCGAGATGTTCTGATATCTAGCCCTCTGCCGATATACCGGGAATCGTATCCATGTCTTTCATCCTCAGTGTGTGTCTCTGGCACCCGTCAGCATAGGAGGGAGAGCCCCCATATCCACAGCCGCTGCAACGCCGCCCACATTCATCGATAGGCGCATGAAAAACAACAGTTCCACGGCCATGACGACCCGTCCCAAACGGATGGAGGTTACGCTGCCCAGCCAGGGTGAAGAGCCTACGGCCTTTCGACATATCATGTACGCTCAGATGCCTCTCTGCCGCCTGATAAATGCACACAGACTGATGTGTATAGGACCAAATTCGACCAAATTGCCAACTGGGCTCGTCAGGGATCCCTGTGGCCTCTAACCTTCGGCCTGGCATGCTGTGGCGTGGAAATGATGGCCGTCTCAATGCCGCGTTATGATCTTGACCGCATGGGCATCATATACCGTGCTTCGCCGCGCCAGGCGGATGTGCTTATTGTCTCAGGAACAGTGACAAACAAGATGGGCCCAGCTATTAGATTGCTGTATGACCAGATGCCGGATCCGAAGTGGGTGATTAGTATAGGTAGCTGTGCGAATGGTGGAGGATATTATCACTATAGCTATAGCGTGGTTAGGGGTGTGGACAGGTTGCTTCCTGTTGATGTGTATGTGCCTGGATGCCCCCCGACGGCAGAGGCGTTCTTGTACGGAATCCTGCAATTGCAGAAGAAGATCAAGAATCAGCGCACAACACGCATGTGGTATAGAAAGTAGTTTTCTCTGTTGCTTTTCTGTGTCTTTGGATCTATATAGACAGTCAATAATATTGAAAACGATAAAATATAGTACCCAATTCACCAGGCGTTCATGAGCCGCTGACTTCCCTCAATAGGTCATCCAATCGTACCCATCCCTCATTGCCATCCCAAAATTGCTTGCCCTTACCAAGTATCCCCCTAACGGCACTTCTGGATTTGAACCTCCAGTCTTTAGCGACCAGCTCTCCACCCTCTTCGCCTTGTTCTGAGGAATCTTCAATCTCCTTGTCCATCCCGCCGTAAACAGCGTATCCTTTCCTGACGAGCGTTTCGGTAGCAGTAACAATTTCGTTCCATTTAGATTCTTCACCCATTTGATATGCCCCCTGTGAACATGATGAGATTGCTGCACGCCATGCCTTTTCATGCGCAGCAAGGGCCTTGGAAGGGCGTCCTCGCCATTTCTCTATCTCGGCGACAAGCAACCAAAGTTCTGGAGAGTGTGTTATTAGAGGTATTATGTGGTCGTCGAACAGTCTGAGTAGTCGACCATGTAATGAACCAGTTCGAATGACAGATGGATCAAATTTGACGGAGATGCTACTGCCCTCACGAGGTGTGGTGAGCGTTCTTACCAGGGCAGTCAGAATTGAGATGTCGATGCACTTCTCGCCATCTTTGTCTCCACGAAGTTCTATTATTCGTGTTTGTGCGAGGAGGACGTCACGGAAAGGAGTGCTAGGAGGCGGGATCGATGAGCTCACTGTAAGGATATTATCCCAGATACGGTGGCTAGTGTGTTTAAATCGCGCTGCACGGTGAAGAGCAGCTAGAGCGTCTCGTTTCTGCTTGTAGACGTCAACCTTGTCCCCGTCAACGTTTGCGTTTTCATTTTTTTTTTCTTCCTCTTCTTCATCATCAAGTGCCTTGGCTCGTGGTATATCGTTGATGACCGGGGTACTCCTGGGAGGAGCATTCAACAGCGCTACTGCAAGGTTACTCCAAGCTTCAGCATCTGTTTCCTCTAGCTGAACGGTTCGCGTGAACGAGTCAATGGCCTCTTCCCACTTCTCTAATTCAATCTGGATGCAGCCCAGCGCAAACCACGTAGCGTGATTGAGGCGAGTCACCGTTAGACTAAGCTTGTATGCTTGTTCTGCCTTTATGAAGTTCGGTGGCTTCTCTTGCATATACAGCCTGGCAAGAGATCGTTGCGCTCGTGCGTATCTCTTATTAGATACTACCCAGGCACGCTCGTACATTGCTGCGTCATGGTCGATATCTCCTAGTATACAGAACAGCCGTGGTGCGTCTGACGGTAGCGGGGAGAGCTCAGGACCTTCAAACGTATCGTTATGATCTTCATCAGCACTTGTAGCCGGTTTGGTGCGTTCATAAAGCTGCTTCCTGACGATCATTTTTGCTGTCTCTTCTCGATCGGTCGCCGCATAACATAGGGCTGCCTCCGCCCACATCTGTAGTCTCTCATAGATATCCAGCGCAGTACGCAGAGCACCCAGGCTAACCCACCGCTGCGCGAGCTCAGACTCGAGATGCCATCTTGTAGAGAAGTTGAGAAGCCAGAGGTACTCGAGTCGCTCCGCAGCGGGCGCTGATTCGGAAGCTTCAGGTCGAGGGAGGAATGTAGTCGGCTGCTCTACGGCTGCGGTGTCTGCTTCTGACGCGGTGGTAGGGGTATCACTTGCTGTATCTGCAATAACCTGGTCGACGAGAGCTTGTAGCTGTAGGACGGAACGCTCAACTGTTCGCGAGCGGTATCCTTCAATCCTGCTACGAACGAGGAGGGCCTGCGAGTAGACCTGCCAGTTGGAACTGCCGCCTTCGAGAACACGAATGGCGTAGGGGATGGTCTCTTCGCGAGTTAATCCATCCTCTGGCGACGTATTTGTAATGGCGGATGCAAGAGAGAGCAGCATAATGGAATCCAGTGGGTTCAGGCGTGGTTGGTTTGCAGCATCGAGCTTCGCCAGACTGGCAGGCAGGGACGACTGATCCTGGACAGACACCTGCTTAAACCCATCTTCGCCTTCATCCTTTTTAAACGCAATCGACTCAAGAAGAGTATCATCATTGAGATCTAGATTCTTTGGCTCCACGTCCACCTTGCTGTCGGGGACATTGTCTTTCTCATCGCCATCACTAGCACTCTTTGCCAGGACAACTAGCTGGCTGATGTCTCTGTCCTGGAACTTCGTCCTCCTCCCCAGCTTGCCCGTCAACGCAAATTCAAATCCGTTCGTGCTAGCTGCTTTCAAGAGATCTGCTCTGGCCTTGCTATCGAAACCATGGTGCGTATGTATCACGGCACGCTCAAGCATGAACCGTACCTTCTCAGCCCGTCTCTCCTTCAGCTGATCATGATTGCTCTCCTGGCCGGGTGTATCAGATAGAACAATAGCACCAATGGCGTCCACGTCATCGTATATACTGCCCTGAAGCGAATCGGCACTCTCGTTCAACATTTTCTGGTGCAGGAAATTCACCCTCATCCTCCCCGTTAGTCCAACCAGCGCGCCCTCCCCATTGCTGTCGCCCACTACCCTATCATTCGTGAATATCGCCTTCGCAGCAGCAAACAGCTCCACGTTAGGCGTAAGCTTATACACCGCCTCGCCATTGACGGATAACTCCCTTATTACCTCATCCCGCACCTTCCGTAGTGTTTGGGGACTCTCTCGCAGCGTCGACGGTATAACCACTTCATGAGCTCGAAATGATAATGGCGGTCCAGTGACGTTGGCCTGTAGAAAAGCACACAGCGCCGCATGACCCAGATGTATCAACCTGGACCGATCGCGTGACAAGTCCGTTGATGCCGCGAGGATGGATGATATATTGTGAGATATTAATGAGGTGAACGATTTCTCGCCTCTGGTCACACTCGATATGATCGATTCCCCTTCCGTCGTTATATCGTGTCCAAGCACGGTCTGCGCGAACGGGTGGGTGAGCAGAGCTGTGCATTCGGCTTCGGTTGGACGGAGGGAGTCGTAGCTCCGCTGTCCGTCAGCAGTGGCTGTGAAGAGGGTATCATATGTCTCTGGCACTGGCACTGGCACAGAGGCTGAGTCTCCTGAAGTCGCCATGATCTGCTCTAGATCAAAACACAGACTGAGACTGGTGGCTGCTTTTTTTTATATTTAATTTTATACCTTGACATCAATTTTCGAGGGGAGAAAAATTTAACCTTTTAGGGTTTTCCTCCGAGCCCCGCCAAAATAGGCAACTTTCGACATCCCACCATCGCGATAAGGGGAAGACGCTGGCGGGCGCGGGGAGACGGGATATCGCAGTCTATATGATTGGAATGTTTGTAAATATATACATCTACTAATGTATACAGCCACCCGCAGGATCTAAGGCTGATGGACTTGTGCAGATGTGTTACATCATACGAAGGCATTGCAAAAATCTTCAAGTTGACGAAAAAAGACGGCTCCATTTTGATTCTTCTCTCTACCCTCTAGCTCTATCACTCTAGCTCTATAAGTCTAGCTAACGATCTAATGAACGGATGAAGTTTATCCACCGAGCACCGACTCAACCAAGGAAAGTATGGAAGAGAGAAGGTAAATGAAAGAAGAGAGTAATGAAATATTGAAAATTCTTTGTTTTGGGTTTCTAGAAGAAAATTAACAAGAATGGGCATGAAAAGGGTGAAAGGGGAAATATTAAGGTGATTTCGTTCAATGGTAAGAAAGAAAAAAAAGAGAAAACATCAAGTGCCATCCGCATCCATCCAACTGACGCCGTGTAAAGAAAACAAGAAATCGTATCGAAGAATCGGATCCTGATTGATGGTGGACATGGACATAGGAAATAAGAAACAGGAAAAAAGTAAGAACATGAAAGCGTAACTAAGCTTGAGCGTCAATGATGCAACATGAGGGAATTAAACAACATAGGAAAAGAAAGGGGAATCATGACTTTTTCTATCGCTCCTTTTTTTGTTTCCGTCTCCAAACCATTCTATTATGCAAAGAAGCAGAAGTAGGCTTCAACCGTCGACGTCTAAGTTAAGTCGAAGTTGATGTTGAGTAGAAGAGTAGAGGTGGAGAGATAATTTACTCATCCTCGTCGGTGAAGACCTCCTCACCTCTCTTGCGGCGAGCCATACGGTCCTTCTTCTTCTTTCGGAGCTCGGAAGAGGTAAGCTTCTTGGCCTTCTTGGTGGAGGCGATCTTGTTGCCCATGGCATCGAACTTCTCCTCCTCATCGTCACCCTTGTCGTTCAATCGGGGGCCGGCACCTTGTCCCTGAACCCAGTTGTGGCCGGAAGGAGTCATCTTTCCGTCAACGACAGCCCAGACTTCGGAGGTGAGGTTCTCAGTGAACTCCTTGCTGTGGGTAATGATGATGACACCACCCTCGAAGGACTTGAGGGCCTTGGAGAGGGCACCGAGGGAGTCACGGTCGAGGTAGTTGGTTGGCTCGTCAAGGACGATCAAGTGAGGGCGTTGCCACGAGCAAGCGGCAAGGACGACCTTGACACGCTGACCACCGGAGAGACCGCGCATGCGGGAGTGGGAGATGAGCTCAGCATCGAGACCGAAGAAGCTGCAGTGGGCTTCGATTTCCTTGCGGACTAGAGGACGGAACTGACCGGAAGCGAGGGCTTCCTTCTGATCGACCTCGGCGACCATCTTGGCGTGGGAGGCGAGAATCTCGGTACGTGGGATCCAGGCATTGTCTGCGGTCATCATGGGAGTCCACTTCTCGTTCTTCATGCCGACGTTCTCACCGAGGGCGAACGAACACTCGTACTCATAAGAGTTCTTGAACTTGCGTCGGGAGTGGATGCCGATGACACGACGCTGAGAGCCTTCGATGCGGTAGATCTTGTCCATGGCCTTCTCATCTTCGTCGGTGACGATCTTGTTGGCACGGTCCATGGTCTCACGATCCTCACCAGTGGCGAAACGCCATTGGATGTACTCGGATGGGGTCTTGTCGAGATGGTTATCAATATGAGCGAAAGCGTGCTGCTTGATGTAGGCAATACGGATGTTCTCGTGCTGGTAAACGTCACCAGCGGTTGGGATAAGTTCACCGGTCAGGACGTTGACCAAGGTAGACTTTCCGGCACCGTTGGGTCCAATGACGGCGATACGGGAGCCGAGAGAGCACTGGAAGGTGATGTCACTGATTTGAGGCTTGGAGGTTCCTGGGTACTGGAAGGTCATCTTGCTGACACGGACGATGGCCTTGGCCTTGGTCTTGACACCCTCAAGGAAACCTGGCTCTGGGAACTTGAATTCCATCTCGGAGGCACCGAGCTCGAAGTAGGAGCGGGCAGATGGGACACGCTTGACGAGGGCGGTCAAGTCACCACGGTAGCGGCGAAGCTTGAAGCGCTCGTAGAGGATGACGTGCTGGATGACGTTGTTCAAGAACTTGGAGTCGTGAGAGACGATGATGGATGTGCAGGGGGAGTTGGTGAGGTATTCCTCGAGCCAGGCAACGTTCTTGACGTCGAGATGGTTGGTGGGCTCGTCGAGCAAAAGAATGTCAGGCTTCTCGAAGACGGCACGGGCAAGGGCAAGCTTCATCTTCCATCCACCGGAGAGGGAGGTGATGAGTCCGTCGAGCTGTTCGCGGACGAAACCGAACTCAACGAGCTGGTTCTCGATGGCGCTGACCTCGGTGGTGATGCCAACTTCACGGAGCTTCTTCTCGGTCCAGCCGATAACGGTCTGTTCGGTGTCGGCGGCGTCGAGGTCGTGCTCGACGAAGACGGTTTTGACTTCATCCTTCTTGGGAAAACCCTCGACCTGCTCGTTGTTGATGGCACGCATGAGGGTGGATTTACCGGAACCGTTGGGTCCGAGGAGACCGTAACGCTGGCCACGCTTGAGGCGGAGATGGGTCTGGTTGAGCAGGATCTTGGCACCGTAGGCCAAGTTGAAGGTACAGTTGCAGAGATCTTCACCTTCCTCCTCATCGGGCTCGACCTCAGCTTCGGCCGAGGCGACTGGAGAGGCACGCTTGCGGAGGGTGTCAGCCATGGCCTTGGCCTCCTCCTCGCCAACAATGACAGTCAGGTAGGCGAGGACGTTTTCGGTCCAGTCAGCGACATCACCGACCTTCTCGTCGATGAGCTGACCAGCGATGGCAGAGATGTATTCGATGGTGGCGGCAGCAGAGGCGATCTGGGCCTTGTACTTGGGGGTGAGAATATCCTTGAGGATGGCGGAGACGGTCTCGATGTCACCGGCCTTGGAAACCTCGGGAATCTTTCCGTCGACGACGGCACCGACACGGATCAGGGTATCGAGACCTTGCTTGGTCTTCTCACGGGCCTCGGGGTCAGCGAGGGTGTCGAAGTTCTTCTCCAAAGCAGGCATGAGCTTTGGCAAGAAAGCAGCGACGATCTGGGGGTCCTCGACAAGCTTGCACATGTTGTCGACGATGACGGCAGACTTACGCTTGATGGCAGTCTCACGCTCAGCGAGACCACGATCGAGCAAGGGGACCATGATGGCGAGGGTAGGCTCGTGGACATCGGTGACGAAGGTGGTGGCACCGAGCAAGTGGACGGTCTCGGGGACGTTCTCTGGCTTGGCGATACACTTGATGAGCTCGGGGATGAAACGCTCGATATCCTTGTTGGAGATCAAGGCGCAGACCTTCTCCATGGTAGCGTAGGCGGCCTTCTTGACCTCTGGCTTAGTGTCCCACATGGACTCGGAGACGACTGGGATCAGGTCTGGAACGCGGGTGGCGAGCTGGGTGGGAGCGGACTCGACGAGGGCCTCGATACAGGCGAGACCGGTCATCTTCTCAGCCCACTTCTGGGCGGTGAGGATGGAGCTGACGATGGCTGGGAGGGCGGCCTTGACGGCGTTGGCGTTGATGGACTTGACGATGGCGAGAGCAGCCTGCTGGGCAAGCTCCTTGACGGAGTTCATCTTATCGCTGACGGCGGCGAGGGTGGGTGCTAGAAGGGCGAGGATGTAGGGCTCCATGGCCGGTGAGACGGAGGAGTGCTGTGCGATGGCGAGGATGGCGTCGAGCGCCTTCTCACGGGCGGAGGCATCTTTCTTGTTGGAGAGCTGCTTCTTCAGCGTCTCGACGGCCCTATTACAGTTAGTATTAGATATATATCTTAGAATATCTTTGAAACAGGAGACTCACTTTGCAGGCACGGTGTGCTCTTCGGTTGGCCCATTGAGGAGCGAGGCGATGCTGTTGGCAGCGGCCTTGGCCTCGTCTGCGGACTTCGAGATGGAGAGGGTCTTGAGCAGCTCGTCGAGGACAGCGACTGACTTGGCGGCCTCCTTAGCCGACTGAGCTGGTGTCGAATCCACAACGGCGACGGCAGGCATTTTTGTGCTGGAAGAGGGTGAAATGGTGAACAGGAGTGAGGAGCAGCGGTACGGGCTGCCGGCGCAGTTCCCTCGTCACTTGGTGATGAGGATAGGACTGTAATGTAGAAGATGGAAGATACAGATGGAGAGGAGAGGGGAGGAGAGGATATTTAGAGATGAGAAGTGGTTGAAAGATGGATGTCGAGAGAAGAAGTTGAGGTCGAGATGGAGGACGAGGGGGGTTTAAAAGGCGATAAGGATGAAAATTTTTTCATGACAACATGCTTACGTCAGACGGGCGAAATTTTCTCGTCATGAAAAAAAAAAGTAACCACGGAGGGCGCTAGCTTTGTTGGGCGGTTCAGTGGGGCTGAATGCTTAATATACGGCTTTTTATTGGGCGAGAGAAGATCCACCGGAAAAAGTGTGACGGGGGCGGTATTGGCAGTACCCAGAGATACCCCGCCAAAAGTACCACCGCCGACTCACCGCCCGCCCAAAGAGGGAACTGCCCCTCGCCGGTAGAAGCGCGCTTACTCAGACGTGACTCAGCCCTGCTTCCCCAGACGCCAAGGCGCGCCCCCAACGGTCCCAGCCTGGCCCTTCCCCCGTGCTGTTTTTACGCGGCCCCCGGCCCCCTGAGCTGCCCCTTTCGGCCTTCTTTGCTTTTGGAAGTACCCCAGGTACCCCAAAGTACCCCGGACGCCCCAACGGGACTATGGCAGATCGCTGGGGGAGAAGAGCGGTCTGCTCCGGGGTAGAGGTACTTGTGGTGGCGCATACGATGGCAGGCACGCGAGGTAGAGGTACATGAAAACTCTGCCCGAGGCTGAGCTGCAAGGATATGATGGGATACGATAGGGATACGATATATCATAGGGATATGGGATAGGGGTAGTACAGTAGAAAGAGTGTCAGGATATGCAGGTAGATGCTGATACAGGAGATGTTGATACTATACTGCTGATGTTGATACTAAGGATAAGATGTTGGACAGAGATGCTGATGCTGATACTAAGAATGAGATGTTGGACAGAGATGCTGATGCTGATACTAAGAATGAGATGTTGGACAAGAGATGCTGATACTGATGCTGATGCTGATACTGATATAAGAATGAGATGCTGATACTGATGATGATACAAGAGGCTATACTGAACATAATGGAGTGATATAATGAGATAAAGGCTCCGTGAATGACAATGAGGGCGCAGCTTCACTGCTCATGCCATATATACCCTCGCTCTCCGCCTGATGCCAGAGAGCAGCCATGGAACAAGAGAGCACATCCTATATCCAGATGCAGCCACGTCCACGGCCAGCGTCCTCCATCTACTCCCGCGAGACCTTTCCAGAGGACCATCCACAGAGGCAGCACAGCATCCCCTACCATGGCCAGACTGCCGAAAAGGACATCGATGCCATGGGTATGGGCATGAACATGAACATGAACATGGCGATGAACGCAAGCACCCACACGATAGACGGGCTCGTCCATCCGGCCATGCGAGCACACACCCTGCCTCGCTCCTCGGTCACCTCCATCTCCGGCATGCTTCATCGCCTTGGGCCCTCGACGACCGGCACTCGCATGGGGACGGGCACTCCCAGGAGCCACCGTGACGATGACAATGACAATGACCAGCACCAACACGAGCATCAGCATCAGCATGAACATGAGAATGAAATTGCCAAAGAACCAGACAAAGGGGTAGGGACTGGCAGGAGGTGTAGATGTGGGTTCTTCCGGCTCGCCTTCGCCGTCCTCGCAGTCGCTCTCATCTCTATACTGTCTCTCTGCATCTGCATCTCAGCCGGAGCATTCAACCCGCCTTCTCGACTGGCGCCGTCGCCATCAGCATCATCTTCCTCTAACACTGCAACGGTCAGTGTCAGTCTCAGCGTCAGCGTCCTGCCGCCAGCGTCGACGGGCACGGAGAGCGGAAGCCGGACATCCACCAGCACCAGTGCAGCAACCAGTGGTACGAGCTCGACGGGAGAGCCCAAGGAGAAGCTCTCCGGCCTGGTGCCCTATTTGACCTTTGTCGGTGGGCGGATGTCGACCGCCACGTCCACGATAGCAGCGACGGTGACGGAGACGGAGACGTAGAGCGTTTACGGTGCAGCACAAGGCATCACTCGCGGCATTGCTGGCGTTGGCTGGTTGGGCTTGGTGTTGGGTATCATCATGTACGATTAGCTGGCTTGTCTTTCATACTATCTCCTGTGTTTTGCATCGTCATCTTCTGGATCCATTCTCCTGCGTCTTCTACGCCAATCAGCCTCTTACACGCAGATTTAATGCAGAATCACGATGCAGTCCTGGAACCATCAAAGTATTTTGCAAGAGCCACGGCCGAATATCAAAGCAGCCGAGGCCGCCAGTGAGACAGTTGATGTGGCTGGGTCGGTTCCTGTTTCAGCTTCAGCCTTGTCGAGATTAGATTCAATAGTCAGCCAGCCAGCCAGCCAGCCAGATGTTCGGCCGTGGCACAAAGGATTTTGATCAGTCACACCGCACGAGGCGAAAGTGAGATTAAATTAAAAAGCCTTCCTTTTCTTCCAACTCTATTAATAGGACGGAGTAGGTACTCGTATGTTGGTACTCCGGAGTCGCCAACGGAGATGAAATGTTTACCCCTGAGCGGAGATATATAGTCTGGGGTAGTGTCCTCCACATTCAAATGATTGGTGCTGGACCAACGCTCTTTACTGCCAGTACCTCGGTGTTTGGCCATTCATTTCCACGCATACTCTTCTAAGTGTAGTCTCGGCTTGCTCTGTAAATTATTTGTGCGTCCTGGCGTTTGACTATCTGTTGCAGCTATACTCCGTACTGTACTACAGAGTAGACTCTAATAGTGGGCATTTAAGCCACTATCTAGGTAAATCAATAATGAATTAGGAACTAGTTATAAGGACACTGCTCTCGCACAGTATGTATTTATTGTGGCTAACTTTTCAGCTCCTGAACTGTGTTCTGCGGCCTAATAATAGACAGAAACATGTAATAACCCAACTAGCCAGACTGCAAATGTATTAACAGGAGTATAAAAGACAGACAAGACACAAAACAAGTATAATCTGTCTACCTCTTCTGCCTACTCGACTGAAGGAATAGATAACAAGCGAAAGGAACATAATCTAACAAGAAAAGAAAAAACTAACACAACAAACGCCACGCCTGATTATGGATGCTGGAGATGAAACTTTTGTTGTCCTTTACAAAACACACAGCTTCTGGTGGCTATATCGTTGTTGCCTGTGTCAATTGGTGTGTTGTCTAATGTAACTCCTCATCGCCAACTCGCACCTCTATCACGGCTGGGCTATCATCAAAATCATTGTCGAGGTCAGGTCGGATATTCTCAATAACCCCGTGGTTCTCATTATCATTGTCATCAAGAATGCTGGTAAATACCATTCCCGTGTCGTCGGCCGCGTCCATGTCGAACGCTCTGTCGAACTCGCTGAGGTCGCCCTCCCCTCGTTCTGCCTGGGTGCTGGCCGCGTCGTCATTATCGTCTCCTCCGTAATAAGAGCCGGGAGGAGCGGCAAAGGTGCTGCACATCTCATCTTCCTCGCGGTTGGCAAGTCGGTCGTAGGACCAGCTAGGTTGTTGTGCGAAGATGGCACTGCCGGCCTGGAACGTCCCGTCAAACCCTTCATCGTCTTCTTCTTCTTCTTCTTCCTCCTCATCCATACCTTCTAGATGAGAGAGGCGAATGCTCCGCTCGCCGCTGACGGGGAGGTGAGAGTACTCCGGCGGCTCATCATCACTCTTCGCTTGGATTCCTGTTGGCAAACCACCATCTCCCGACTGGCGAGTTGCTGCGGCTCCTCGTAAAGCGCTCGACGACCCATTGCGGGAGAGCCCACCGAGACGCTTGCCTTCCCCCGAACCCGAGCCCGAAGCTGGGGGTGACCCAGAGCGAGATTCCGTTGCCGATTCAGAGTCGCTGTTTCGGTCGTGCGCCATCTCGGTCAACTTGGCTAAAAAATCGCCGCCTAAAGGGCGAGTCGACCGTCGGCGGTAGAACAGTAGATATGCTGCGCTGGTCACTACGCTGGTAGGATCGCGCTTCATGGTCACGTGAGAGTCTGGATCGGATATCATCAGCATTTTGTCCATATCAGTCATGGAATTCACTTTACTCACCATTAAATTCATACCAGATGCCGTCGACAAAGTTTCTGGCATAGGCAGTATAGTGTCCACCGCCTAGACCACCATAGTGGTTGTCCACAGCAATAAGATCATAGATCATGCTTTCGCCTTCTTCCGGCATCTGAATTCTGCCAGTCATATCTAACTCAAGTGGAAAGTCGACAACCGCGTCAATCTTATCCCTAAAGATTCGGTTGGCGCTGAAGCGTTTCAGATGCATTACCAGGATATCAGGCGATTTCCAGAGTTCGAACTTCTTACTGGCACGTCGATGTTCTTTGCAACGGGGGCAATACCATGCATCGTTCTCAGATAGAATTTCCTCGCGGCCAAATTCGTCTAGGCACTCGTCCAGGGTAATGCCTCTTTTCTTCTTCTTTGATCGAAGCTGGCGCTTGGACGTGATTTCTGGGTCGGCTAGATTTGGAACGTGCTTCCAGGTCGGCTTGCCTCGCAGAGTATCCTCATCATCATCACTCCATTCCTCGCCGAAGATGGCATCATATGCCTCTTCGCCCCAGTCTAACACGATTGCGTCGCCAGGTTTGATGAAGGGAAGATTACGCTGTGAGCTTGCCTGCTTACGTTTCTGCGCCTTGCCCGTTCGTAATAGGCTCGTTGCATCCGCCATGCGGTCGGAGTCAGTTTCAGAGGCGCTGTCGTCTTTGGTCTCGGCAGAGCTGGAATTGTTGGACATGTCATCATCTGCCCGTGCTCGCATCACGTTCATTGGCTGCGCTGGGCCACTCAATTCATCTTCACTGCTAACTGCACTTTCGTTGCTTGATGGCCGCCTGAAGTCGACTTTTCGTTGCTCCGCGGCTCGTCTACCTATATTTTCAGGGACGCGGGACCGCATCAAGGGGTAATCGCGAGATTCGTTGATTGTAGAGAATCCAGTAGGCTCGGTATCACTTGTCCCAATGTACCTAACGTCAAATAGGTTTCGAAGCATTGGTGGAATAAAGCTACCAGGTTGGAGAACGGGAGGGAGGTTATCCGTACCCTTGCAGTTTGCGTCCACTCCCGCTTGGGAAGAGATGTTGTCGGCATCACGCATGGATACATCAACGAGCCCATCTTCTCCCTCAACAGAGTCGGCCTTGATTGGGTGATCAAACGGCTGGGTATCTTCCTCATTAGTGACGACGGTATCTGAATCTTCTGCGGAGTTGGTCCTCATTACACCAAACCCATCATCCTCTCGGAGAATATCACGAGTAGTGAGATTTGCGACTCCTGATAGAATTTTACGTAGTACCGTGTCATAATCATATGCTTCATCACGCGTGATAACTACATATAGCGGTACTCCAAATAATGATCGTTGGCTGTGGTTGTAAGAGCCGCGTCGGTTTCTGCTGCGGTTATAGATTGGGACCAACATTCGATCACCTTTAACTGAGTCAAAGCCGGTCGGCTCTTCTGACGTGAATCGGAATCGCTGTGGTTTATCAGGGTTGTAACTGGTGGGGACGCTGTCTAGCTCGTACATGGCAATGGCGTCAGAATCGCTGATCTGGTTGTCGGCAATACTCTGAGAATGGTCGAATTGCTTGTAGAATTTGTGCTTGTATATTTCCGCCATCACAAGGCGCGCTGGATCCACATCCATCTTTCTACCAACGTATTCTTTCACAGCTTTGATGCTTGAGTTCTTGTCGATATCCACATCCACATACACAGGCGCTTTGTGTAGAGGGAAGAACATGATCTTGTGGCTCCATGTATTCTCGATCGGTATCTGGAGTGTCAAATTGTTGAATGGATCAAAAATAATGCTGACTTTGTCACAGGTTGGGCAAACCACAGTGGACTTGTACATTCCTGAAAATAAGTCCGTAATCACACTGTCATTTCTGGCTTTGTAGATCTCCCAACATCTGTCAGCAAATCCCTGTAGAGCTGCTTTGTCATGAACCATTTCATCGGTGGAATCCGGCTTTTCGATGTATGGCTTCTTTTGGATCCTGTTTAAATCCTCTTGCAGCCCATCTAGGAGGAAAAGGAGGAACTCTTGTGAATCCTGTTGGCCATAACCAGAAAACGATGGGCCGTATCTGCCGATAGTAACTTTGAATGCTCGAGGTGCGAAAGATGCGGAGCCTTGTACGTCGAATATTTGGTGCAGGAGATTAGCATACGCTTTGGCGACATCTCCATTATGGGATAAGGGGTTGTTCGGGTTTAGATCCTTCTTATATTCGCCCACTAAATATTGCACGGTTAGTATGTATCGTACTCAAGTGAGCCAGAATCGACTTACGCAAGAAGTAATGTGATAGTTCCTCAACGCTGCGCACGCATTGCAATGCCGAGTTCATATAACAAGTATTACCCAGGTTGCTAAGACCAGTGACTCCGCGGGCTTTGCCATCCTTACGTCGTCGTCCTCGGGTAACGATAGAGGGAGCAGGTGATGTTCTTCCACTGCCTGTGCCGCTCTTGGCCTTTAACCGATTTTGGACGCTTGCCTTACCGGCACCGACTGTCAAATTGACGTTTGACTTTGAGGTTTCAGACAGCCATTCTCCGCCAGCAGGTCCGCCGACTTGTTCCTCCAGAACAATGACATTGTCACTTCCTAGCCCAATGACATGAATTGAAGTCTTGCCATTGTTCTTTGGATTTGACGTTTGGTCTTTGACATCAACTAGCTCTCGCTGGGAGCCTTCGGCGAGAGCCACAAAGCTATCAATACTCAGCGACATGGATGTCGGAATCTTTGCGGTTACAGTGGTTCCGGGTGCTGGGGACGCACTTCTTGACGCGTCCGGAGTTACATTGGTAGAGCTACCAAGTCCCTCTAGGATCCTCCACACGCGAGTCTTTGTCGACATGTCGATTGATGCAAGGTTCTTCGCTGTTTTTAGCCACTGCTGGAACGGAGTATGTCGACTGGCGAGAAACCTCACAGGGGGACGTGATTTGTCTGCGAGGGTGACATTGGGAGACAACTTTAAGATAGAGAATATCGGAGGATTGAGCTCGTATTGAATATGCTCCATATCCCCCTCCGTGTTTGTATTATGCGCATATCGAACGATAGCAGGTGAGTCCTTTGACAATCCATACCACTCCATCACTAAATTCCAAGCTTCTTCTGGCAATATTTCGTAGTCTTCGCCCATCTGAAGCCCCGGACGCATGGGAACGAAAGGTTTGCCAGCTTCGTCGTTGAAAATGGTGTCCGGGTCAGTAACAAGAACAAGGTCCGAGTTATCGACAGGCCCGATTTCACCTTCCGAGGCCGATTTATCAACTTTATCAAGTCGTGGGATGGTTGTGCTGCGCGAGAGAACTCGGTTAAGCCAAGTGGCCGAGATGACATAGCCCTTTTGTTTATCTGTGGGGTTCTGCTGCATCCGCTGCATCACTGCAGCCACCTGCTCATCGATGGACGGGTTATCATGTGAAGAATGCGAAGAATGGGCTTGATCACTATTGGAAGCGGTATAGGTCGACATGGTTGACGGTGAAGGATAGAGATTATCGGAAGCCGAACCGCCGGCTTCAGAAGAATTTTTCGAGCTTCCCTTTGCTGATCCAGCCTCGGTTTCCTTTCCAACCATATCCACAGATGAACCACGCTGATGGCGGTTTTGACGTTCGCTCTGCTTCTTGTTTGCCGTAGTGTTTGGCGTGTCTTCCGAGGATGTGAACGACTGTGTCTGCATTGCAGTATCGTGTTCATCGCTTCCCATATCCGCAGCCGGTCTCTTGGTGGCTGGCGTAGAGATGCGAGAGTCATCTTGCGACCCATAGTCTACCATGGACACATCTTCCCTCTGGGGTTCATCAGCGGCGGACTGCCCGGCCGCACGGCCGTTAGACGACGACATCTGCCAACAGGTGGTGTCTTGGGTTGACTCGCCGTCCGTAATGGTCGGAGAGCTCGTTGCGGTGGTCGATCTCCAGTCTTCCGTTGATGACTGGTCGTTTGCGCTCCCTTGCGAATCTGCTTGCAGGGATCGAGACGGCGAGAGTCCTGGAGGGGAGGGCGAGGAGGGAGATGCGAAATATGCAGGTTGCGGCAAAGCAGGCAGTGAGGATTGACCGTACCGTCTTCCTATCTTGGGTTTTCTGGAAGGCGAAGTTTTCAAGAAATATAAACCCTTGTTGCCTCCAGCTTTGCGCAGCTCTGCGGCAACCTTACGTCGCTTTGAAGAAGGCGTTGTGAAAGTGAGCTGCCCACTATATAGTGGCAGCTCTGGGTGAATACAAAGGGTAGGTTATAAGAGAAGATATTTCACATCAGAGTGAAATGGAGTTTTGTCTCCGAATGAGAGTGAGTGAGGGAGGGTAGAAGACTGTGAACGGTGAGAAAAAGAAGGTATTAGCAGGGTAACTTAGTTCCCTCCTCCCAAAGGGCCATAAGGGGGATAGCATGCAAGAACAGAAGGCCCCTTACAATCTTTAAAGTGGTCCCTTTGCTGTAGGCCAGAGGCTCTGTATATCTCTATCCAGGCCGGTACTGGTGGCGAAGCCTGGGGTTTGTCGCGATGCAAGTAGTTAAAGGACAGGGCGGGTTCCCTCAAGAGAAAAAAACCTGCATGGACAGGCTGGTGGATGAAGGGGAAAGAAAGAGGAAGCTCGCCACAGGAGGACGTGGACAGCGCGACAAACACAAGCAGAACCCTTGCTGGCGTCCTCTCGCTGTGTTTATGTCTCTGTTGACCCTCGAGAGGCTTCGCTTTCAACGCCTTCGCAGTCTCACCTTTTTTTCGCCCTCCCAGCTAAAGTCCTGATCACGTGATGTGTATAGGCTGAACCTCGTTGCATCATGTAAGTCCTCTTTTATGATGGAGATGAAGAGATGGAGAAGAGAAGTTCTTAAGAAGGAGAAGCAGGTGGTTACCGCGTCTGCTGGCTGTCTACCTGAGAAGACGACCGGCCGTTCAGGGGGTTACTTGTTCAACTCGAAGGTGACCAACGCCTGCGAATGTTCCACCTTTCATGCAGATATCAATGAAAGAGCATGTACGGAGTAGGGAACATGGCTACACTGGCCGGTTCTTCATCAGGGCTCACTTCAAGATCTATGTAGCATGGTAAAGGTGTGACGGCCTACAGTTGGTCGCCCGTTATCTCAAGCTGCAAGGGAAGTTTTGCTCAGGCTGTGGCACATAGACGGAATAACTGCTGTGTGTAATATTCTGCTTCGGCTAGGGATGCTTGACACCTTTAAACAAGCATTGAAAGATAATCTAAGAGTAAAGTAGTAACTGTGGCATATTTATACTACGTAACCAATGGTAAGTAAGATGTGCTATCGTTAACCTTGGGAGATGTAGATATACTACTCTCCGACCCGGCTTGTCTCTCTCATGATACATATAACGGGGTGAACCGTCGCTGGGGAGATATCTAAAGGGAATGACTGGCATAATTCGTCATTACGGCCTATCGGATAGATATTTTATCGACTTCATCTCGCGCTTCGGTCCATGTTTCTAGACTCTTCCGGGCCCAGTCCAGATGGCATCGTGCGTACGCGACCTAAATTAAGGGATATCGGTATTAGCAATGTGAGGGGAAAGTTGAATAACAATAGCCAGGTGCAAACATACCATATAGCTGCGGAGATCCTCTTCTTTCTCCCTCTGAAACCTCTTGAGATCTCGGAGGACTCCGCTACTTGCGTCCTTCACATCTTGCTCGGACACTTTTAGAGCTTGCTCCAGCTGTAATGAGCGAACGGGCATGGTTAGTAAAACGTAGAACTGCAGCGCTGGCAATATTCGGTTGGAACTTACCTGTAGTAGACTCTCTTTTGTCTTGCCGATTTGATCCCGGCGTGTCCTTTCCGGGTCTACATCCACAAACCCATGGACGGCATGGCTAATCCGGCCAAATATCTTGTTGGTAACAAAATTACCACTCGAAGATTTACGGTGGCCACTAGGGGTCGGATCCATAGGGCGATGAGGAAGCCCTTGAGAAGCGGATGGTCGGCTCGTGGCCTCGCCATGGGTTGGAGGAAAGTCTGAGTCGATAGACGCTGTATCCTCCGTGGTAGCCTGGGTAGGCTCTGAGCCTGGCTCTGGGTTGCTCGTTGAAGAAGTCTCAGACAAGGAGCGTCTTGGTCTTGTGGATGGCGATGTGCTCCCTTTGTTTAGATACTCCTCTATGCGCTGAGCTTCTATTTCGCTTCGTTCTAGGGATTCTAACAAAGCACTCTTCTTGTTTAGTTCGTCCCTTGTCATTTCCTCTTGGATCCGTTTTAGGACCCGGTAGCGAAGAACGCCCCTGACAACACCCGCGAACTGGGCACTTTCCCGCATCGGCTCTGAAAATGTGGCTCCCAGGCTAGAGGAAAGCTCTTCTGTTTCGATGTACGAGTTATCCGCCGCCTGGCCAACTCTCTCGATTGCCGCTGCAACAGTCGGTGACTGCTCCGAAAGGGCAAACCCGTTGTATCGCGCTCCAAGTTCCATGAGATCAGCAGATAGCGAAGACAGATGTGTCAATGTTCGTCTGTTTACTTTCTCAACGCTCCCTTGGAGAAGAAGCTCTAGTTCTCGGGTAGATGATTCAAAATTGACAAAGTAAGGGTCCAGTTCATGTTCACTAAGATTTCGTGAGGAGGATGGTGGGAACCGGTTCACGAATGAAGGAATTGTGGCCACGTCTGATATTGTAGGTTTCAACTTTGCAGAAGAAGAAGGGACGGGGAGCCAGTTATGGGCAGGTGTCGGGTTAGCTGGGTCAAGAGGGGGAGCTTTGAGGTTGTTTTTGGGCACCGAAGCAGCCGGGTGAGAATTTAGAACCTCGCCCTGATTTAAAATAGTCAATATAATACGGCTTTGTACTAGTTATGGGTATAGGGAAGGCATAGTGGAAACCAACCCAGCTTGCATTGGGGTCTAGAAACCTCCACCAGACCCCATCTTCGCGGATGTCATCCATCCTCCGGCATCGGTTTAAAAACACGGCGAGCATACGTTTCCGTAATTCAATAATGGAGGTGTCTTCCTTTGCCTTTGTGGGTTTGGCCGCATAGTCCGCCATAGTATGCTTCTCCGGGATGGGCGGTATTATAAGTGTAGGATGAAGGTTGACCAGAGTTGCGCGGAGAGAACTAAATTCGGAATATCGACGCCTAACCTCGAGATCCTAGAGCCGTACGTTAGATATCGGACTCGTACTTGGGAGTATTTCAACCAGAAGGAAGCAATGCATACGCCCGTCCTAATAGTGTAGACGATAAAACTCCCACCAGTCTCGCTGTTCTTTCCGGCATGCGTAATAATAATTGGTAATTCCGGGTTCTCGTATAGAATCTGCTCTATCCTGCTATCATATATCCCCTTTTTGCGCTGATAGGGTTGGCCATGCTGACGATCGGAGAACTCGCCCACATCGTCGTGATCTGGCTCATCATCGAGATCGGGCGTGTCTGTCCGCGTTACAAAATCCGGTGGGTCGCGAGTAGACGACCTTGATGAAGCTGGAGAGACGGGGCGTTCTTCATATGCTGCTACAAGAGAAAAAAAGGCAGTCCGTCAGTCGTTGTTTAGATGGATGATTAGGCAAAAGGTACTTTGACTTACGAGGCGCCATTGCGGCAGGGTGAAAGGATCCGCCGAGAGGAGCTTCGTTACGGTCCAGCGCTCCGTACGGGTTATTATCCTCATCGTTCCACATCCTGAAGAGGCTGGAATTATAATTATATCAACGCCGCGTGGTGGGCAGGCGCTCCGTGGGCTGCAGGCAGCTGCGATAGTATAGACAGAGACGATGGTCAGGACAGTGTTGACACCGTTAACGGTAGCCGAAGAAGCGTATATTAGATAGTAAACAGGATGCCAACGCAGCTTTATCAATAGCTAGTTAGATGGCAGATATAGACAGGATAATGGAGAAGAGCTTGCGCCGTTTGGGATGTGAAGATATACAGGTCGCAGCTTGCAGTTGAAGCTTCTTGGCAGGCGGAAGTCCCCCCACAGCTCATGACATCACAACTTCATAGATATCAACTTCATCTCGCTACATGGAAGAACCAAGGTCTCCAGCAGTATGGGATAGGGTCACAGTGGTCTATATGGCTGAACTGATTTCCATGGATTAAAAAAGATAGGCTATGTCTATGGATTAAAAAAATAGGCTATGTCTATACATTAAAAAACACAGGCTATGGCCTCAAATTTCTCAGAAATTTCTCCCTATGCCGTCTAAGGGTGATGCTGATTTCTATCGGTGCTGGGCTCGCGATGCGGACTTCTTCCCCGTGAAGGAGTCTCGGTCGTATTGATCTCTCGGTCATGGCTCCTCTGGTTCCTGGGTACGGCTGCGGGAGTGCCTGGACGGACCTTGACAGCTCGCCTGGAAGCCGACACTGAACCTGGCATTGTCTTACGCCGGGCCTCTCGTCTTCGCTCCCTTCTTCTCCTCAGCCGGATATCTGCCTGATCGAGTGACGCGTTTGTTGGTTGATCATCCTCTTGAGCTATCGCTTTATCTGGCGTGTCGTTGTTCTCAGCTGGTCGCTCTGTGATGGTCTTTTGAGGCGTTATCACGGCCCCTGACATTGCTGGAACCTCAACCTTCGATTTGTCTCTAGATTTGACCTTCTTGGTTCTCGTCTTTTTCCGAGGCTGGGATGGTGTGCGTGTACGTGATATGCGGCGTTTCCTCGAATGGCGCGTTCTACTTCTCGGTCTGGAGGTGCGTCTCCCCTTTCTCTTCCTCTCGCGACGACGTTGCCAGAGATAGATACCTAGGAAGAAAAAGAACATGAATACCAGTAATGATGCTGCCAGTACCCCTCCTTGCTGTGCTGATGTCCATGAGTCCCAGTCTGCGGGAGACCCTCGAGCGGTCAACGATGGACGACTGGGTGCCAGGTTGCTTTGTTTTCGGAGGATTGCTGGCATCCCTGTTTCTCTGCCCGGTAGCAGATAGAACTGGCGAAAGGGTCAAAACAGCTGTAGCCTTGATCTGGTGTCAGAAATCTTTGACCTTCCACGAGTGAGTTGAGAGAGAAGGTTAATCCTTTACTCACAAGGGCACAGTTATGATGATAGACGTTGAATAGGGTGTGATGATATTCTGATTTAATAATAGCTGTTAGGATGGATATTAAGTAGAGTGAATAGCATGAGTATTGGTACTTGATTGCCTAGCTGGGTGAAGTGTATAGACAAACAAGCTGCCTATAGCGCAGTATCAAGGTGCATGAAATTAACACAGAAGCCGCTATCAGACCTTGAGGTCCCCGGAATTTGTCGAGGATTTGGACAATGACAGCGTCTCTATGCTCTACAGGTATTGATTCTTATGCTCTGACCCCTTATGAGTAGGGGTGGTGCCTTTATTAAAAAGCTCGAGAAGATGCCCCCACTGCTCCCACAGGACTTGAAAGCGCATCTTCTCCAAGGCCAATGTGCTATGAATGCGGCCAACTCACTTTGTTGTTTGTTATTTGGACAGCAACAGATAACCCACCTGCCTCTGACCGAAAATATGACATCGAAGAAATAAAGCATGGCTGTGTTTTTGTATAGCTAATGTACATGATTGACATCTTTATCTTCTATCCCAGTTTGCTCAAACAGCTTGTCCTAATATTCGAACCTGTGCATTCCAACCTGAAATCTCCAACCCGTGTATGCATGGTGTCCTGGTTATCGAGCTAACTGAGCTGGCTGGGGGCGTTGAATCGAATTAGCATGGCATGCATTATGAGCCGCCACAACAGCAGTAAGCTCAGCAATCTGTTCAGCTTGTTGGTTTTCTCGAGCATAACGGGCTGCTTCTTCCATTTGTGCCTCTTGCTGCATCCTGGATAGTAAAATACCATGTCTAATCGCCTCTAATATGCGTCTTCCGACCTTCCAGATGACCAGTGCCATTAATGGAGTCATCAAAAGGAGAAGAACTATGACATAGTTTGGCAACATTCTGTCGGTCCCTGTGTATGGAGCCGAAGTGTTAACTTGGCTAAGTTCTACCGGTAGGCCGCCGCAAGCTTACTGTTCGACGGGGGATGATCCGAGGGTCTAAATCCCTGAAATAGAGTCTCTGTTTTGTTGTCGACTGTTGTCTGTGTCTCTGGTTAGCTTGCAGTAATAACAGAGGCACTTGAGTTACCTACCAAGAATTGCACACTGAGGATCTGTGATAGCACTTGGATGGTTTAGATGACCAGGTAGAGGGAATTGGTACTGTTTCTCCTTATCATTGGACAGGAATTAATCATATCACAGGGTAGAATGATAGTAACATCTAAAGAACACATGAGAGGAAGCACATTAGAACAGGAAAGAGTAAATAATAATATGCACTGTGAGTGGGTTCATGTTGTTACCAGCCGCTTGAACTAATAACTTTTCAGCGCCGTGGCAACAGAGTGATTCTGCGTGCTGCCCTCAAGGGGCCCTGCCATATTGCCTGGAGGGCACCAAAGTAGAATGATCAGCTATTCAGGCTCTCTAGAAGAGAGACCCAAGGAGGGTTTAATTCTGAATTTGTTGTGCTGGCTAGAAGACATTGCAGCTTTTCACGGAGTGCTATAAGATTGACACCAGTCGAGATGTCTCTGTGTGTGAGTAAAAGCACTTTTGCGCCATAGAGTATGCGAAGCCCAGTCACAAAGACATCTACATTTGATGTCCAGCCCAGGAGTGAGTCCTTGGGCTGTGTTGTCGCTATCTCATACAGGGCATCCAGCCCATCCATAACCCATAAGTTGAACTGGTTGTAAAGACAAATATCTATAGCCTCATTGTTGAGCTGAATGAGGTGTTCAGCCCATATCTTGATCTCTCTAACATCATCAATATAGAGGTTTTGTTTCTCTTCCGCAAACAATACGGCGGATTCTTTGATGGCTTTGTTTAGCGTTTCAGCAGCGGAAACAAATAAATGTTTTCTGCTAGAAGGTCCAAGAAAGCGTTTAAGACCTTCCTCGAACGATTGAACCGAACCATGGAAGTGATTCGCAAGAATGTCCGTGATACCTGCGGCAGCAGCAGCAGGTAACCTGAAAACCATCGATTGATCCGCTAGGACTTGGGCGGCGATGAGGGTAGCCTCCTCTCTGAGTTCAACGTCGTCATCATTGAGCATGTCGTATAGCACAAAAAGAACATCGACGAGGATTGGGGTTGCAGGGAACTTTATTTCAGCTGCCCTCAGGCCTAAGACGACGGATTTCAAAGAAGTCGCCGCAGCAAGTCTTGTGGTAAATACCTGAGAAGGATTAGATACGTATATTCAGCTTGAAGCAGCAACAATAGTCCACTCACTGTTTCATCGCGCATAGAAAATGATAGCTGTCGGATCAGCCTCTTGAAACTCGCCGCAAATGTTGAGTCTGAGTCCAGAATTTTGGGAGTACATCTAATGTTTAGTGAGATCAGGCACCCTTGGAGACGAACGGAAGCATCAACCATTTCACGATCCCAGAGAGGCTCTTCCTCTTCTTCTAAAACGTTGAAGGAAGGAAGCCATGGTTGCAAAAAACCAAATTCGTCTAGAGATCGAGGATACTTGTCCGTTGATTCCTGGATTTCTTCAAGCTCTGTCGAAAGGCTGGAGATCGCGACTAGTTTCGCTTGCTTGGAAGGAGCCTCGGTAATAATGCTGCAATACAGATTTAATCGATCGCGACGGGAGTATGAATGGCCAACAAATACTTGATGGAAACGCTTCAAACCGGACGGAATAACGTCGACATCGACATCCGAAACCGTCCGGATGAATTCAGCTAGCTCTTCCAAGGATGAGCCAAGGAGAACTCCCATCGTCAGATAGCTAAAAGTAATACTTTCCAATAGAAGGGAAGATGATCTAGCGGTTGATGAGTTAGGGTCTGAGTTGGAAGTGACGTTATCGAAAATCCTATCGAGATTAAGAACTCGAGAAATTGCATCGAAGTGGTCAATAACGGGATCTGGCACAAAAAAAGGATTAGCAGGTGACCGTAACAAATGCGTCCAGGCTATCTGACCTTCAACCCCCTTTGCGATCCCACATTGTAGGAGATAGTTAAGTATCTCAACCAGTTCTCTGAGGGTTAAGGGCGATGACACATGTCGTTCGAAGTTGATAAATATCTTTTCTGTTGTCAGAATAGCCGCCGGAAGTAATGCTAAAAGGAAAAAAATATCAGTGAGTGTAGTACTATAGGAGGAAATATAGTGGCGCAAACATTGGCAATATGCTCCTGGTGCGGCCCAAAGCCGTTGAAGGAGATATCTGATGCAAAGGGCCCTCCCATGAAGTACATTTTGGTCCAACATGGGTGAGTCGACCATAGACAGCTCAAGAGCGGCTGAGAGAATATCGTCCCTCTCGATGAGGGTGGCATATGTTCTTGCGGCATGGTCACGAACTCCCCATGCAGGGCTTTCAAACTGCCATGCAATTAATTCAAGAATGCGTTGGTCCTCGCTAGAGGAAGGAGAAGGGAACTTATTTCCAATAAGTTCTAAAGCCGGGAAAACACGTTCAGTGATAATTGATAATTCCCACGACAAGGATCGATCTGATGTAGGCGCAACTGCATTTGGAGCTCCCTTTTCGAGAAGGCCAGCAAGTAGCGGGATTAACCCAGGGAATCTTTGGAAAGGGATGAGTTGCTTTGGCTCAGGGTCGGTGGATAGGCCAAATCCATGGCTCACTCCATTGGTGCGGCGACACATTCGCTGAACCAACGATCGAAATAGCATTAGGCCACAATTACGAATTGCCCATCTAGTAGCATATTAGTAACCTCATGAGAGACAATATCAAGGGTAACGTACATTTCAGAGCCGAGGCACTCAGCTGAGATACTTAATGCTGGCATCAAGTATCCCTCCGTGACATTGGCGAGGTTCGTCGCAGTGAATATGTCTTTTAAACAATTCATAGCATGTACCTGCGGGAGTCTCATGTCCGACTGCTCCGACTTAGATGTAGGCGTGACTTTCGCAATGCCTTGAAGATTTTCCATGATCTCATGAAAGAAAGGAAGTTTTGCAGATGAAGCTACACCGAGGGCTAATGCAGGTAGTCCTGCTGACCGACGGGTAAGCTTCGATGATTGGCCGTGAATTGTATTCAGGATTTCCTACAGACGAAATTAATATATCTATCAACGACATAATACCGAGAACAATCTTCTTACCTTGAACCAAGTCTCAGGGAGACCGGCGATATCCTTGCACTTCGACAGGCTACATCTTTGACAGCAAGAGGCGTAGGTTTGGGATACCGCGCTGAACGCCCCACGATGGCGTAGTTCCGCAAGTTGAGAGAAGGTGAGGTTGCCGACTCTGGAAAATTCCTCATAACTTAGTCCCTCCTCGTATCCAGAGGGCGCAAAGGATATATTGGACAATATAGCATTTAGTAGTAAACTATAAAATTAGCCATGCCTTTCTATTATATAAAGAGTATTAATGAGAAACGTACCTGGATTCGCGTAGAGCACGCCAACAGCATGACAGGATATCTTTTGGACCTAACAGGTCATCTGCAGAGTTTCCATGTTCCCTCTCCGGCGAGTCCACACACAAAACCGCTTGAACATCGGACCACATTGCTTCACAGAGGAGCAGGATACGTTCTAGGGCATCTTTCCAAGCAGGTCTAGAATCATTTTCAGATGAGATAAGGGAATAGAAATTAGGGGTTGCCGTTATGTATCTAAAATCCAGTCAGCTTTTATCGAGAAAAAGGGTACTCTAAGTGAACAACGAACCTTAGTGCGGAAAGATGGCCATGAATAGGGGTATTGCGCAAAGCTACTATGTCCGATAGGGAAGTGACCTTTTCAAGCTTAGAAAGAAGCAAGTCCACTATACCATACTTATAATGGTAACTGCTCATTTTTTTATCACAGCTCCGCCCATCCGCGGCGAGGTCAAATAGGAGATGATAAATGCGGGCAAGGCCATCGGCATGATCGGCTCTGCTTGTTCGGCCAGCCATATCCTCAACTCTCGACAAAGCTTCTAGGAGTTGACGGTATGGATGGCGAACGGTGGCATTATTCATATCTGTTTCAGAGTCAGCCTGTGGTTGGGGCCTGATGGATGCCCTGGGGAATAGTCCAAGGATTGACAGCGAAGTCATCCGGATTTCTTCATAGGGGTTGATTAGTAGATCCCCCAGTGCTCTGAAAAGACTAGAAGTAAATATGTCAATCGAAAAGGGCCAATTCCTCTGGTCGTTTCCAATTTTTGACAGATTAGCTTGGTCAATCCTTGGGTCAAGTCCGGACTGGATAACAGTGGCCAGTGCCTTTAACGCGAGGATGTGCGTCTGGTACGAAGCACTCGGCCTGAGTTCTGACTCAAGGAAGTCTATATACCAAGATACAAATGCTTTGGCATCATGATATTGAGAAGATTTATCAGTAGCATTTACTCCAGTTGTTGCTGATTGGCGTGGGGAGGCACCGCCCCTGAGCCTAACAGTGAGTTTCCGTATCAAGCTCACAAGCTCGCTACGGACATGGGCATCTGCCTCAGCATGAATAAAAGGAAACGTTTCTTTGAAGAGAAGTAAGGCATCGGGAGAAAATGGTTTTGTAGTGGATGGCGCAGATATTAACAGGGAGAGCACCGGTATTCGAATTTTGGCATTCGAGTGAATTAATAGGGGGCCTAACTTTCGGCTTTCAAGGACCAAGGGTTTGTCGGTAGATGAGGTAGTTGGAGCTTCTGTAAACCGGGTTAGATTGATGATATAGCACCACCGGGGATAAATGACAATGCTCACGATCTTCGTGCACGAGTCCCAACTCCTTCCCTGTTTCAAGGACAGCAATGAGTAGGTCAAACTCAGGGGTGCATGTATCATTATAGTGCTCAGACAGAAGGTCTTGGAGGGGCAAGACATCTAGGAACGACTGAAACTCTGCTGGTCGACCCTTGAATAATAAATGAAAAGCAAGACTTATCGTTGCATCGAGATTATCTAAGTTTTGCAACGACAAGTATTTCAAAGGAGCTGTCCAGAACGGAACATGCTTGTCTGGCGTTGAATACTGGAACCGGCCATCTTCAAACTCCCTTTTCAGTTTAAAGCATATCTGAGCGAGAAGGGCGCCCGACGAGGTCACTACATTCGGGTTTTGCAAATGTAACAAGAGGACTAGGCAGAAAACCTGTGCGGTTATCATCCCCAGCTCGTCCCCATGAATTGAAGCTCTATCCGTGTCACTTCCAGCAAAAGTAGCGGATATATCCAGACCAATATTGGTACAATGCGCTCCTACAACTGGTATCCAGCTGTTCAAGTTAAGTCGCAGCCAGTCCTGTAACCGAGACATTAGGTCTACAGCTGGAAATGCATCCTTGCGAATAAGGAAATGAAGCGAGACGACCGATGCCTTGAGCCTCGTCAGGGGTTCGGCGAGTATGATAGTTTGGACCACAGACTTCGTCAAGTAAGAGCGAATAGAGCTTGTGATGGCTGGGTCAGGATGCGTGGCCAGAATATTCGTAAGGGTGGCTAATATCTGCTTCATAGGCTTTGGCGGGCTGAATTCGAACCGTTCAAGGTATACTCCAAAAACGGACAGCCATGTTGCCTCAGATCGAGCAAATTGGCAAATCTCAGAGTCTCCAGTTGTCAACGCAGCCTCGAGAAATGCGCACAAGGCATTGCACGCTGCAGCCCCGTGTGGGATGGGGAGAAGCGTATCCTCAAACGTGTGGAAGAGGCAATTCCACAGCGAAAGTGACTTTCTAAGTAGCAAGTTAATAATCATTCGTAAAAAATATTATCCCTAACATGGAATACTCGTTTATGTATGTATCTCACTCGTAGTTCTCCGGGTTTAATATCAGACGTTTCAGGGGCCCTTGAGTAAGTGCCCTTAGATCTGACTCGGGTACGATTTTTGGTCCATCTTTGCCAGCGAATATATATTCATCAAGGTCCAATTTACTCCTGGCGGGCAACGACTTCTCGGTAGACTCCTGGCCCTGACCAGTCATCGTAGCCATGTCTCTTCCCCTTCAGTAGAGAAATAGATGTATAGATGTTTCTGTCCCGCCTAAAAGTCGACTTTCTTATCACTTTTTTTTCTTTTCTTCCACTTCAAGACGATAAGGTCACGTGTTATAATTACTTAAGGTTTTGTCCAGATCGGACATCACGTGATAACATCTCGACTTTTTCCTTCGAAAAGTCGGAAAGGAACGAAGAAAAAAAAGGATCGAGAAGAGAGAAAGAGAGAGAGCAGATAACTACTTCAGCCATCCTTACCAGCCGCCGGTCAACAAGAGCGCGGTAGCGCAGGATCTCATCTTCATCGTACACCCCTTATACTCATTATATCTTTTAATTCAACTCCACAGTCATGTCTATCTGGGACACCCTCTCGGGTCGAAAGCAGACGGCCGGCACGGCTGAATTCGACCCATCCTCTGCCGCAGATGTCTCTTCGTTCCTCTCTAATACCGCCATTCCCGACCCATCAGAACTCCATCCTCTGTCGGGACTAAACCAAGAAACACTCGACTACCTAACGCTCGAAGACTCGGCGCTGAGCGAGCTGCCCGGCTCCCAGTCCGCACTCCCATCAAGAGGATGGTCTGACGATCTCAGCTACGGGACAGGAACCACATATCTCGCTGCTCTTTCGATTGGAGGAGCATGGGGTCTTATCGAGGGACTGAGACGATCGCCGGCCAGCGCTGCACCAAAGCTGCGGCTCAACAGCGTGCTTAACTCAGTCACTCGACGCGGACCATTCCTGGGGAACTCTGCCGGCGTTGTTGCGTTGGTTTATAACGGTGTGAATTCGACAATTGGACATGTGAGAGGCAAGCATGATGCGGCAAATAGCATTGTTGCTGGAGCGTTGAGCGGAATGCTCTTCAAGAGCACTAGGGGTATCCGACCCATGATGATATCTGGAGCAATCGTTGCCAGTATCGCGGGAGCCTGGACTGTATGATTTACTCCCATTTTTGATATATTGCCAACCTGCATTCTAACCTGTGCTCTTTCATTAGGTATCCCGACGTGTCTTCCTTGCCTGAGAGGTGCAAGAAGATTAACCAGAGGCCCCCAACATGTCCCCTATCTAAATGACCATCTTTTTTTACCGCACGATCACACCTATTCGAGACACAGGGTGATACCTTATGATCACTATGCGACCCAAAACAACCCGCTCCAACGATTCTCCGCCCACCTCCCCATCTTTTCCAACCCTTCCATCCGTGTATTATCAGTTTCAGTTCCGAGCGCATGACGGATCCTTTTCCACTCTGGCGTGTGTTGGGGCATTCAGCTTTATTCGTCTCTCTTTTTTTATATTAAACGGAAACGTGGTTTAATGCGTGGTTATTTTGTACATATAGAGGCTTTTTCTTATCCCCGTTAATTGTAACTAACCCGTTGGTTGGAGTGTCCTTCGATATACAAATATATTGCTCGGAGAATACATCCGCTATCCAAGTTCCTATTCTACATGGCTCTGTTACGAGATCTTCAAAAAATGGCAATACAAGCGTTCTCATGAATGTACGTTCTCAGGTCAGAAGGTATCCAGAAGACAACCTCTGGTCAACCAGGCTATTGAGAAATCCTGTATTCGCTTCTGGAGCTCTAGCTAAGCCGCCATACTCGTCCCAGCAGAGAGAAAAGAAGGGAGAGAGATAGAGAAAAGAAGAGAGAAAAGAAGAGAGAAAAGAAGAAAATAATTAAGGTATAAGGTTCGAAACAGCCGCGAAGCTTAAAAACTTGATATATTCAGGGGCAACAAGAAGAGCATCAAAAGCATCGAGACGAAGATCAGAGGCAAAAGCAGGCCTTGGAAAGACATAGCAAGGAAGAGGATCTGCCTGGCTCTATCCTGTCTTCTCTTTTTCTCCTTTTCTTCTCGTCTTTGCTGTCTGTCCCGTCCTGTTCATCCTCCATGAATATATCTGTAGATGCTGGGGCACTGTAAATACAGAGAAACACATCAAAATGCTGAGATATTGTAGATGCGAGACATCATAGGCTGAGACATATACTGAGGATACATTGTAGATGTAGAAGTGAACAAGTAGACCTGTCTGATAGTAACAGTAAATAGTAACGTAGATGAGGCTGCTAGCGCTGTTCAGCCACAGACTAACAGTTAAAGACTCTGCCCCTCCCGCTGCAGGCTGAGATAGCATCAAAAAACCATCCCTCTGCAGGCCTCTGCCGCCGTGCCAGTGCTGCCAGTGTGCGGTCTACGACTTCTACGTGCTGTATCATCAATGGTAGAGCCACGGAGTCGTCCTGAGCAGGCTGAGACCCCAGACCTCTCGCCGCCGTCGCATCCTCGCCTCGATGGGCCTGGCATAGCGTCCTCGCCCTCGTCCGCGCCCCAGCTGGCCCTGCAGATATGTCCGCAGACAGCAGAGACCGCAGAGACAGCAGAGAGAGCGCGAGATGCTTCAGCGCCGTTGGCGCCGATAGTCGACATGAGCCCGGCAACGCCACGGACGCCGGTTCTGCAGCTTCGCACCGATATCCCGTCAGTCCACCACCAGCCTCACAGACATCTGCGCGGAGACGTCCACGGAGAGCATCTGGGAGACGCTCAGAGTGACGCTCACGGGTATGGCCATGGGTATGGCCATGGGGACTACGGACAGCTGGGGAGCAGCTTCGAGCACCATATCCATCTGAGCCGGTCGACGGCGAGCTTGCCGCGCAGAATCCCCAGCATCCGCCATGCGCTGGCGGAAGTGCATTCGAGTGCTGGCTCTCTCTCTCCTGGCTCAGCATTCTCCTCGCCGCAGCTCGCTGGGTTGACTGATATCACGCCGCTGCCGTCGCCGCTGCAGCTGGCATCGCCACCATGGGGTTCGGCAAGCACCTTTTCCCTGTCGCGCGTTTCATCTACGGCCTCGAACCGGGAGCTACATCCTACATCGCGTCCTCGGCCGGTCCAGACAGCAGCAGGAGTAGGAGTAGGAATAGGAATAGGAATAGGAGGTGTAGGAGGACTAGGAGGAGGAGGAGGACCGGCGTCTCCAGAGATCATCAATCCGTCCCAGCTCTCTGCCCCGAAGCGCGATCATCGACATACCCGCAACAGGAGTCTGAGCGAGTACGTCCCGCCAGCACTCCAGGTCCATCCAAACCGCAAGGCTGCTGCGTCCGAGGCCACTCCGCCGAGAGACAGAGGCGTCTCTCGCGATGGGCGGACCAGGCCGAATCTGCAGCGGGAGGAGTATCTGGCTGCGCAGCGCGGTATATCTGCTCTACCGCCGCCGCTTCCCACTCCACCATCCGCCCATGACCTCTCTTCCGGGATACTGGACAATACGGTCTACGATGTGCAGTCGATCCGGTCGAAACAGCCGCGGAGATACCGCTGGCAGAGCCTGCTCGGACAGGGAGCCTTCAGTCAGGTTGTCCTCGCTGCCAGGGAGGAAGACGGGACTGATAAACCACACCCCCGTCGCCTGGTGGCAGTCAAGATCGTCGAATATGGACCGGCCGGCGGAGCTGACGAGGAGCGCGTCGAGGTGTCTCTAAACCGAGAGGTGGACATACTCAAATCTATAGACCACCCGTCCATCGTCCAGCTCAAGGCGTTCGGAAGCGACAAGAAGAGAGCGTTGCTCGTCTTGGATTACTGCCCGGGAGGCGACCTGTTTGAATTCGCCAGCAAGCGCATGAAGCGTATCGAGCCGCCGCTCATCGAGAGAATCTTCTCCGAGCTTGTGGACGCTGTGAGGTATTTGCATAAAAACCACATCGTGCATCGTGACATCAAGCTGGAGAGTGAGTTCCCTTCCTCTTACACTATACTACATGACACTTTGATGCACTAACATATTGTAAAGACGTGCTTTTAAACATCCCCTTTGCAATGTTGCAGGATATCCCCGATTGGCGCCTCTACCCTCGGGCAGTAATCACGCTGACGGACCTGGGCCTGTCACGTCGCATCCCACAGCCTCCAGAGAGCCCTCTCCTGCGCACCCGGTGTGGAAGCGAGGACTACGCTGCCCCCGAGATCCTCATGGGTCAGCCCTACGACGGCCGCTCAACTGATGCCTGGGCGCTGGGTGTTCTCCTATACGCAATAATGGAGAACCGACTGCCCTTTGACCCCCTTCCAGGGACCAGAGGCGACCCTGCAAAGCTCCGGGCCCGTACGCCGCACCGCATCGCCCGCTGCGAGTGGAGCTGGTACCGATATGCCGATGCAGACGGGGACTGGGACCCTGTGAAGGGGAAAGAACTTGAAGGCGCCCGACGCTGTGTCGAGGCGCTGTTGAAACGAGGTAGCAAACGTATGCATCTTGACGACGTCGCGGACATGGAATGGGTTAGGGATGCGATTACGGCTGATGTCCAGCCCTTGAAACGGGGTGATATCGAGGTTCCTTGATGGTGATACGAATGAGCTGACTATCTACACGTTTTCTACTTTCATATCTCCTGTGTACAACTGGTTTGATCGTTCATTTCTTTTATTTCCTTCATCTCGCTCTTTTCCCCTTTTCCTTCTTTCCTTCTTTTCCTTCGTCGATCCATCTCGACTTTGACTTGACTCGACTTGCTCTTCGGGATGTTCGACACAACGCTCGCTTCAGCTCTTATACCTCTTTGCTTCATCTCCTTCATCTTCATCGTTCTTACTTTGTTCTCTTTTGTATAGATAATCCAACCATGAAGCAATGCGAGAACTCGCTTCACCAACCATTTGTAAATTAGTTACTACTGTACCAATAATAATAATACTATATTGATGTTATATTGATGTTATTTTGTCGTTGTTTTTATCTGTTTTTCTATATCCTTTTTATATCGTCGGCCCGGTGAGTCAGGCCGAGGTCGGAGCCAATAGTCCACGATCTATTTCGCATTTCACATTTCGCATTTAGTATAAATAATTATCTAGATCTCCAACTTGCCCACCCTCACTTGCTCAATTGCATCGCTCTAAACTTGTACCTACCGCGGTGTCCATATCTGCGTTGGTGAAGATCGCGTTATCCATTTTCTGGCGTGGAGAGAACGAGAAACATCTCCGGTCTACTCCAGAGAGCTATCACGAAACACCATCCGCTGGAGATTCGACGTGCGATGCTTCGTGTACGCTGTGGAGGGCGTCTGACCTCCGGGAGTCTTCTCTCGCCTCTGCTATCGTGTGTATCTCCTTCATCTGGCATGGGTGTAGCTACAGAGCTACCCTTGTCCATGCTGCTCCTATCGCTAACGACGAAGACAGCCAAACCACACGGTCCCGGAACGCATCCTCCTCGTCCTCCTCGAAACCGGCCAGAGAGCTAAATAGCGTCTCGAAAAATGTCACGCAGCCCATCTCGCAGGGCGCCTCGCAGGCTATGCTCTATGCCACCGGCCTATCGACCGAGGACATGTCCAAGGCCCAAGTCGGCATCTCGAGCGTCTGGTACAATGGCAACCCATGTAACATGCACTTACTCGACCTAAGCAACCGTGTACGAGCGGGCGTGCAGAAGACGGGTCTGATAGGATATCAGTTCAATACCATTGGCGTCAGTGATGGAATCAGCATGGGCACAAAGGGCATGCGGTACAGTCTGCAGAGTCGAGACTTGATTGCCGACTCCATCGAGACGGTGATGGGCGGACAGTGGTATGATGCCAACATCAGCATTCCAGGCTGTGATAAGAATATGCCCGGTGTGATCATGGCGATGGGCCGTGTGAACAGGCCGAGTTTGATGGTCTATGGCGGCACCATCCGTCCCGGCTGTGCTGCGACGCAGAATAACGCTGATATCGACATCGTGTCTGCTTTCCAGGCATACGGTCAATTCTTAACTGGCGAGATCTCAGAGGAACAGCGGTTCGATATCATTCGACATGCTTGTCCGGGCGGTGGTGCTTGCGGTGGAATGTACACAGCCAACACTATGGCATCTGCGATCGAGGTGATGGGAATGACACTGCCTGGCTCCTCGTCCAACCCAGCTGAGTCCAAGGCAAAGTACCTAGAATGCGAAGCTGCTGGCGGTGCGATCAGGAACTTGCTCGCGGAAGATATTAGGCCTTCCGACATCCTCACGCGTCAGGCATTTGAGAACGCCATGGTCCTTGTCACAGTCACCGGCGGCTCGACCAACGCCGTTCTGCATCTCATCGCCATTGCAGACTCCGTTGGAATCAAGCTCACGATCGACGACTTCCAGGCCGTCAGCGACCGTGTCCCCTTCCTTGCCGATCTAAAACCATCTGGCAAATACGTCATGGCCGACCTCCATAATATCGGTGGGACACCATCTCTCATCAAATTCCTGCTGAAAGAGGGCTTGATTGACGGCTCTGGGATGACGGTTACCGGCCAAACGCTGGCCAAGAACGTGGAGAAGTTCAAAGACTTCCCGTCTGACCAGGAGATTATTCGACCGCTCTCAAATCCTATCAAGAAGACGGGCCATCTCCAGATTCTTCGTGGAAGCCTTGCACCTGGAGGAAGCGTTGGCAAGATCACAGGTAAAGAAGGCACCCGATTTGTTGGAAAGTCTCGAGTTTATGACGATGAAGACGACTTTATCGCGGCTTTGGAAAACAATGAGATCAAAAAGGACGAGAAGACCGTTGTTGTCATACGATATACTGGCCCCAAAGGCGGTCCAGGAATGCCCGGTAATGCTGTGTCCCCTTTCCCCTTTCGATTACGAATATCTCTCTAACATGATATAGAAATGCTTAAGCCCTCTTCTGCCCTCATGGGCGCTGGGCTAGGTGACTCTGTCGCCCTGATCACTGATGGACGGTTCAGCGGTGGCTCTCACGGCTTCCTGATAGGCCACATTGTCCCTGAAGCTGCTGTCGGAGGGCCCATCGGTCTTGTCGAGAACGGCGACCAGATCACCATTGATGCCGAGAACAGGGTGCTTGATCTAGACGTTGCAGAGGACGTACTTGCTCAGCGACGGGAGAAGTGGCTAGAGCGAGAGCAGGCTGGTAAGGGACGGCCGACCGGGTTGACCATGAGGGGAACTCTGGGTAAATATGCTAGGTCTGTCAAGGATGCCAGCCATGGCTGTATAACGGATGCCTTTTAAGGGGTAAAAAGCCTATGGGCATTGGCAAGATATGGAAAATGTATAGTAATATCGTCGCATTCCATCAGCTTGATTCTCAATTTGAATACCTGTTGCCTACTGTAAACACACTTGTATAAATGGGAAGGATAAGAATACAAAGCGCAAAAGAAAGCATAGCCGGTCGGCGTATGCATATATATATGTGTGTATATGTATCATGCTATCCCACTTTATCCTACCATACTATATACGCCAACTAAACCCAAGTAGAAGAAAAAGGTAGAGAGAAAGCCCAGTACCGCATCATATGCACCATAAGTATCCCCAGATTCGACTTCCCCCGTCATTGCTGGGGTTGGTTAGATCGTTTTTCGAACTCCATCCAAGTAGTAAGTAAGTATATATGACCGCGCTTGCACCAGGCAGAGTGGGAACAAAGAGGTTAATAACAAGCAAGAAGGGAAAAAATAGAATAAAACTAACGTAATGACGGTGAGGGTATCGATAGAAAGATAGGGGGAAGGGGTAGAGAAGATACCCTTTATTCAAAAAACCCAACCCAACCTGACCTGACCTGACCTGACATGACCAAACCAGGCCATTCTTCCGCCAACCAACCAATATGAAATGAGATTGAACTGGGTATATCATAATAGTAATAATAATGAAAAGATTGAAAAGATAAGATAAATGTTCATCGAGCAGCCTTGGCCGTAACAGCGTCGGTAGCTAAAAGTTGGATTCGTCGCTCATAAAGCGTCATCATATGCATCATGACATCCCCAAAGACAACACCTGCCATCTCCTCGTTATGCGTGAGATATGCTTCCACATGGTTTTTGTCCCTGGGGTTATCCCTGTTCCCACGCAGAACGATCAGGCAGCCTGGTAGTGTTAGAGTAGGCATGGGTATGGACCAGGATACCTCCTGCCTAGATCTAGATTGAGATCTCTCCCCACGATCGGTGCTGTCTCGTCGGTCTTTAGAGAGAAAGTTAAGTTTCATCGGCATGCTGCTGGTGGACAGGCCGCGGGACTTTGTTTGCTGCGGGACTGGTGATTTGTACAGGTTGATCAGGGAGCGAATATATGGCTTGTCGGCGCGGGTGACGGGGTCGCCTTCGTTGATGAAGGTGTAAAATAACCACTTGGCGTATTTTGAGTCTGGCGGTTTATCGATGGGCAGAAGAGAGACGGGGGGTGATCCGAAGGTGAAGCAGTGTATCCGCTTGAATCGGTCCCGTAAGTAGATCAGTTCCGATCGTAGGGAGCGCGAGAGGATGTGGGCGTATAGTAAACTGGCAACGGCACCACCAGCCGAGTGGCCAGTTATAACCAGGGAGAACTTTGCGCGAGATGGGTTTTCGGCAAGTAACTGTTCGAGACGTAGAGCAACGGGACGGACCATCTTGCGGGCAACGGATAGAAACCCGGCGTGGCAGAGATTTCCCGGGTCGTCGAGGAATCCGGTGGGAGAAGCTGGCTCGGCGTTCATGTTTGTTGCCCAGTCTGTGAAGGAGGAGCGAGTGGTGCCACGAATGGCGAAGACGATGAGATTCATGTGGTCGAGGGCGACAGATTTGATGACCATGGACTTGGTGCCCAGATAAGGGTCTCCCTCTACGTGTGTTTCCTTTTCGACCCCGGAGGGACGGTTGTAGGCACTTTGAGAAGACTGGGCAGCCAGACAGAGCAGAGGCCATGTTGAGATGAATCTATCTCGAGTCAATATGCTATGGCCGTATGGAGCCAGATGGGGAGGGAACTTACAGGTTGAGAGGGGTCAGGGTAGGGGGTAGTCTGGAGTTGGCATAGTGATACACCTTTGCTAAGTAGTTCGTCTTGTTTGAACCATGAGACGAAGATGCCGAAGCTAATGCAGACGAACGTAAGAAGCTGCGGGTTCCTGAACTGGCATTCGAGATGACATCAAACCCAGGCTGCGGCGGAGTGCCGGTGTCTACGTCGAGATCTAATGTTCAAAGTTAGCAACTGACTCAAGGGATATAGATATACGGATAGATAGAACTCACACAAGTCCCTCTCACGGCCGCTAAAGACCTGCATGTCCATGTGGTTGATGACCTCGTCTAGCTTCTCGGAGAGCATATCGGTCAGGTCTATGGAGATATCTGATGCGCGGCCGACATCTGTGTTGACGCTGCCACGGCTTAGGCGGGATGGATGAGATGCGGCCGTCCCACTGCGCCCGCTGCCCAGCGAGAGAGCCCCTCGCTTATGGCCTGCGTTCTTCATGAACGAGCGAGGCAGAGACCCTAGTGTCGACGGGTAAAAGTCCTGCTGGTGCTGTTGCTCCTGTGGCGAGTAGTGGGGGGACGGGTGAACCGCTGGATATGGCGGAGAGGTCGGCGGCGACGGCGGGAGACGGGACGGCGCGAGATCGTAGTTGTAGTCGTTTGGGCTGAAGGGGATGAACGGCTGGTATCCATGGCCGCCGTGCAGGTCAAAGTAGGACTGCTGGCGGTCGATGTTCATGTTCATGTTCATGTTCATATTCATGTTCATATCCATGTTTGTCGCCGCGCAGTGGTCTGTCAGGGTGGCATACTCGGGATACTCTCGCGGCGTAGGCTGTGGGTACATGTCCGCCTGCTGCTGGCTCTGATATTGATGCTGCTGGTGCTCCGTTGCGTGGTTCTGGTAGTACGATGGCGGGAAGGGGAGCGGCGGGCTGATGGTCAGCGACTTCACCGACGGCGCCTGTCTATGCTTCCGTGAGAGCATCGTGAAGAGGAAGAAGACGAAGAGACGGTGACGGAGACAGAGACAAGGCTGTGGGCGCGGAGACAGGCAGCGACGCAGACGGCCGCGACGATACGAAGCGAAGGCCGCAGTCCATCCAGCAGTTGGGATTGCGGTCTTGATACTGGCCTGGCGAGCAGTCCGGACGAGGCTGGAGGGAGGATGCGAGGGCTGGCGGGCTCCGGCAGCGACTGAGCTGGCGACGAGAGAACATGCGCTGGCAGCTGGTGTCCCTTTGAGAGGCAGAGAGAAGACAGAGATGAAGACGAAGCTGTCGAGAAAAGAGCGAAAAGGCGCAAACGGTCAAGCGGTCGCTCTGAGTGGCTGACGGAGGCTGAAGCGAAGGATGCAGCCTAACAGTTACAACGAAGATCGGACATACGTGAGAGGATACGGAGTATACGGCGATGAGATGAAGATGAAGATGAAGGCGACGAGAAGAAGACGATGAAGACGATGAAGAAGATGATGTGACGTACGCCGGTCTGCTGCTTGAGGCTGGATCAACTGCTGCATCCTTGCTCCGTTGACTATTAATATCTTCCCTGCCTCGAGGGCCATGATACTACTAGAGAGTGACTTGCATCGCCGTGACGAGCGACAGGGATGCTGGCATTAGTCTACGGGCCATCACTTCATCCTCGAGGCAGAGTGACGGCAGGATGAGATGAAGCCGTGAAGGGAGCGAGGGCCATACACTCTTATCTGTTCTTCTAGCGGAGTGAGATATACCTCTATATCTCCAGCCTGAATCCAATGTCATATACGCCAGGACTTATATCTACTCTCGATGCTACAGCCCGATGTGCGGCTATGAAGATACCATCGATGGCCCAGCTATTCTCGACCAGATACAAGATACAGCAATGCATTCTTCCAGATGGTAACTATATCAACACAGACAACCCAGCGACAACAGTTTAGATCACCACTACTCTTGCTCGATACTCCTATTTGTGACATCACCAAATGATATCTCGTGCACAGTCTCGAGATATCTGTCTATCAGTGCCTCCATTGAAGTGATCGCAGCTCTACTGTTACCTCCTCTACGCTGTTATACGGCCTCCAACCCATAACCCAACAATTTTTATCCAGCAGCAAGAGTTCTCACTGGCCAACACTATATACCCCATTCACACAAGCCTCCGGTGCTCCGGGCTATACCCAGTCGCATCTGCACGCTTTTACCACGATGCTGAAGCTGAGAGGCGAGCAGGGCCTCTAACCGATGAGAAAGCGGAAACCCGTTATCTCGCCATAACGATGGTTCAGCTGGTTGCTGTGTCAATGGTGGCTAGGAGGCCACGTATGGTGTTGGTCTCGCTAAAATTGTGGGCGGAACATGGAAGTCTAGGATACGCCTTGGGGTCTCGTTAAATGGCATATCGTACGGAGTATAAATAGTACTGTCTTGATGGCCGGCTTGACCGATTCCAGGCCGTTCCTCTCCAACCCCCAAAGAAATGAGACTGACTTCAATATTATCGTAATTCCTTGGTATCACGAGAAAACTGCTGCTGAATCTCTAGCCAACGCATTCGTCATTCGATGCACTCGTCGATAGGATCAACTTTGCCCGTGGCGATGAGAGCTCTTCAGGTGGTATAAGGCCCACACCTCCATCGCCTACGAGAGATCAAAGCTTGGGAAGATCCGCACCACGTTTTCCATTCATTGACATGATCAAATATGAAAGAGTTGAGTAAGATTACAATTTCGTAACGTTTCTAGTGTTTCTAGTCTTTCCAAGGCGGATGATCTCCTTATCCCATATAGCGTGATGCTCTTTTAGCTTGTTTTTTCAGAGCCAGGCGTGGCTGACGTATCAGAGTCCTCTAGGACGACTGTCTGCTCGGAAGTTGCCCCGTGTTCAGATGAGAGAGTTTCAGATTGAGGCTGAGCGTGTCTCTCGTTCGCAGCTTTTATGAGCTCATCCCGCTGTTCTTTTGCCCAATCTCGTGCATTTCGATATGCGGAGGCTCCTTTTCGAAATGTGTCCCGGTTATCCGTCATCGCAAATGATCTTAGCGAAGTCATAATGTATTCGGAACGGCTACTTTCTTGAGGGGCAGTGAGATGAGTTGTATAGAGTTTGAGTTGACCAGCTTGGTACGTTGACGTGATAGTGTAAGCGTTATTATCATAGACAGGCTCCTGCTTGTACGACTGAAGTTTCTGCATTCCTCGAGCCCCCAGTGCGCCATCGTAACAAGCTTGCCTCGTGGCCACGGCAGGCGACCCGTCAGGACCCTTTGCCTCTAGAAAGAAGTTGGGAGCCATCGGAAGGGAGCTCTGCGTTGACGGTATAATATGGTCACTAAGTTCATCTCGGATTTCAGAGTTAAGTTGCTCAGGGCGAGCACCAAAGAAATGATCCGGTTTTGCATTTGCCAGAGTGCCATCCGTTAAAGGAGCAAGGTTACCGAACGGGTAGTCCCCACCCATACACCTAATATCGTCAACACGGCCTTCAATAATAGGGACGGCGAAGCGTATGACAGGCTTCTCCTTGGACGCATTCACATCCGCCTCTACAAACTCATCAAATTCATGCTCTGAGAACTTTGATGGCGAGAGAGAGGCTCGGGGTTGCGCTAATCGATCATTGATCTCCAGCCAGTTATCCGGCTTTGCTGGTTTCTGACCATCAGGATACTTATACCTAGGCGGGTAAACACCGTGGTCAATCAACTTCTGCTCAAAGTTACGGTTATATGCGGTGGTGCTTGTGGTTTTTGTGCTTTTGTTATTGCTATTGTTGCTATTATCTGCAGGAGACCCTGCACGTCGCTTCCGGCTGCGTGAACGTGAAGTATTTGTACTCATTGATTGATAAAAGGGAATATGAGGATCTGGGAACTGAGCTATGGTGTCAGCATTGAGCACTATCATATAGTGAGAATTACGTACGTTCCTGATGTCAGACAGGTCAGGTCCGCCTTGTCTGGAGAGTCTTTTAATCTCCCTCAGACTCTCGGGCTTGCAGTTGACTAGGGGGTCGGGGGCAGGTGCCTCGTAACGATGCTTTAGCCTCTCCTGAAGTTTTCGAGTGAGAGGCCGGTGGTGGCGGTGGTGGGAGCGAGATGGCTCTATGTTACTGCTCAAGGCACGGTTTCGTCGATCCAACTCTTTGAGAGCGTCCCTCGTTAGCCAAATCTTTGACAAATTATCCCAATATGCTGGACTTGGCTGGTCAACCTTCGGCCTCTTCGATAGCGGTGGTGGTTGGTCGAGATAGTGGTCAGGCTCCTGTCGTTTGCGAGATGGGCCCAGGGAGACTGGGAAAGTCATATGGCAAAGATTATGTAGGTGTATTGGTTCCAAAACGCGAGAGCGAGCCAGCCCTCGCTATATATCTGGGAAGCGTCTGATCGGTCGCGTAGCTTCGACCTTGAGGGATGGTGTCTGTTTCACGTTCCTCATTCTCTCAGTCTGAACAGAGGCCCCATTGGGTAAATAAACCTGGCCCCCGAACAAGGATGCGCATAAACATGCAGGCGTAAAGTGGTTGTCCAGTGATTGAGGGTGATTTGGGGGTAGTTGTATTATCTCAGAGCAGGGCGAGCGATGCAAAGACGGCTGGCATGGCTGGCCATATGCATCTATCGCAGTCTATACTCTGTATACCGCGCTGGACGATCAGAAACTCGCGTCGACGTCAAAAAAGATGCGCGGTTGGCGGCTGAGTCAGCACGGGAAAGCGGCGGGATGCATGGCCCGATCCGGACCGCAGAGTTCGATTTTATACTTGGACATCAAGTTAAAACCACGACGCCGATGCTTTGTTCTCAGATGCAACAATGAAAAGAAGAGAAGAGTTTAAGCTCCCGCTTCTAACTGGCCTACTCCAGACGGTATAGGTGATACATAACGGCCAAGGGTTCCCTGCAGAAGTATACATTGCAAGGTCATCAACCCATTTCTTCTCGAAAGACAGAAGCAAGAGGGAGATCATCAGTGCATTTTCATGTATAACTAAATGGATGATTAACCCTCGTACTAATAACCTCAGCACTCAATCGTCTATTGATGTATCAGGGTCTCTAAATCAAAGATCTGGTGCAACAAATCTATTATCAAAAACGTTCAAACTCCACATTTCTTCATCCATTTTCAAGCTTTTCTAGAGGCCTCTATGACAGTACGTTTGCGTCTAAGTTGCCGTGTTTCACACGAAGCGCAAGTATTCATCTAACGGATGCGGGGATAAGGTGCAGCTAGGCTATTTATCTAGCAATGGTCAAGCCGCTGATTGGCTTCAGGTCAATCTTTAGTTTTACACCAGATTGATATACTTCTTCTACCAAGCTAAAGAGACAATGCAGAACGTATAATCCAGTCACCAACCGTGGGTCGGCAAATTTAAATGGAGTTTATACGGATGGGGATATCAATAAATAAGGGAAACAGTCTATAAAGCAAGGCTACCACACCATGAATTTTGCATTATTGCATATATTATATCATAGGCCCAGTGAGCAGAAACGCAAGAAGAAACCCCAGGAATGTTGGATCGTTTCTATAAAAATGGTTACCGCCTCAAATGAGAAAAGGGGAGAATACGAACGGCTCGTCCTAGATGGAGAGGATATATACCCAGAATCAGGCCGGACTCAGAGGCCTCGCAGCGCGAGAAGAGTGGCGGAAATAGTCATATATACCCTAGCAATTTCTGCTGTCGCGCTCGTCCTGGGGTTTGTCGTCGGCAAAATATGGCCATCGTCACCTGCCAACAAGTGGAAAGGATATTTACGTGAGAAAACTCACGCAGCGTCAAGTGAAACTTCCTGGTGAGCAGGCTAACGATATACTTGATGTTATAGTCCCCTCCGGAACAGTTTGGATGCACTGGAACCGTAACCATACGTTCACCCAAGTGCCGACTGAGGAGTCGGAGGAGGCGTGGAATACGCTCATGCCAAGTATAAAAGAACCCGCAGGCCAAATACCCAGAAGATAAACATATATTCTGACTCCCTTTCATGAATTTAGTTGGACGAGGGTTCGTCCATCATCCAGAACTCGCGCCGTACATCTCAGGCATTGCCGTCTTCCACGAATTACATTGTCTGGTTCGTCTTTTCCCGCTGATTTGTTCTTTTCATCGTAAAGGGGCGAAGGAATGTAATGAAAGAGGCTGATAAAGGATAACTTTTAGCATTCGATATTGATGGCATATCACGTCTCCCTCGACCAAAACCAGGCGACCGAGGAAGGACGGCCTCCAAACCCCTTTCTAAGTCAGACAGCAGTTATAAAACCTGACCATGTCGCCCACTGCGCCGACTACCTCCGTCAAGCCCTCATGTGCGCCGCAGATTCCAACCTCGAAGCCCGCGATGAGAACCGTCACTCCGACGGCTGGGCATTGATGCGAACATGTCGAGACTTTGACGCGGTGTTTGCATGGTCGATCGAGTGGGCAAATTCAACAGAGACCGGTCTGATCGATTAAGGATGGCCTTGTTAGTTGTAACGTGTGTTTGTTATTCAAATGATATAGCAATTCAATATCGTGGAGTTTATTCCTGTGTGCGGTGCTGTGAATCGTAGTTATCGGCCAAGCATCAGCCCCTGTAAATTACTTAGTTACAACTCGAAGTTACACCATTTCTATTTATAGAGAGAGGCTTAAAATAGCCTATCTCCACGAGTTAGTTGGACTGTTATGATTCTTGATTAATATCAGGCTTATTTTTCACCTTTTCTGGTAGTACTCCGTGCATGGGCCCAGAAAGTATCGGTACGATAGCGAGCCAACTAGGACCCCGTAGACAATTCCCGCTTGTGCAATGAACATATTTCGTTCCCTTTCTATTCCTTTATAATACAAGTATATCTTACATGTTAAACTCAACGCCAATCGACTCCTCGAGGCAGCATGATGCAACCTTCTATTTTGCGAGAAAAGCCTGGAACGCCTTGTGGTCAATAACGACATTTCCAACAGCCTTCAACCGTTTCCTCCCTTCTTTCTGCTTCTCTAAGAGTTTCCTTCGTCTCGTAATATCGCTGGCATGAAGCTTAGCCAACACGTCTTTCCGGTACGGCTTGATGGTTTCTCTGGCTATAACGTTCCTCCCAACAGCAGCCTGAATAATCACCTCGAACATTTGTCGTTCGACATGCTCTTTGAATTTAGTCACCCATTGACGCCCCAGCCGACTAGTCTGACTAGAGTGTACAACACGAGAGACTGCATCGACTGGTATCTTGTTCACGAGTAACTGAAGCTTGACAACGTTACTTTTTCTCCATTCGGATTCTTCGTAGTCTATACTTGCATAACCCTTCGTGGAACCCTTGAGCTTTCCGAAAAAGTCGTCAACTAGTTGTGCTAGTGGTAGTTGATACTTGAGGATAACCTGAGTGGCAGTGAAGAACTCCATGCTAACTTGTTCGCCGCGATTGGCCTCGCAAAGTTCCATGACACGGCCGAGGTACTCTTCAGGGAAGGTAATCGTGGCGAGAACGTAAGGTTCTTGTAATTCATCGACCTTGACGCGAAGGGTGTCCTCTTCGGGAAAATGACTTGGATTCGTGATGATGCTTTCCTCGCCATCCTTCCATATTATCTTGCATGGCACTGTTGGCGGCGTGAGGATGATGCTTGCTCCATGTTCCTGACGAAGACGGTCCTCAAACACAGAGCAATGTAATGTTCCCAGGAATCCGAGGCGAAACCCTGCACCTAGAGCCTCAGACGACTCCTTCTGCATGGTAACACTCCTGTCATTCAGTAGCAGCTGATTGATACTTTCTTCGAGGTGAGGGAAGTCATTCGAGTCCACGGGATAGGCTGCAACGAACACCATCGACTTTGGTTCCTCAAATCCCGGGAGAGGCTCAACTAATTTCTCACATCCGACTTTTGTAAAGGTGTCACCAATCTTAGCTTCCTGACTCCGTTTCATGCCGGGGTTAAAGTATATATAGCCCACTTGCCCTGCTCGTAGGACGGACTGTGGAGTTTGATTCGGGTACATGATTCCGACTTCGCCCACTATGTATTTGAGGCCGGTCGCAAAAGAAACAAGCTGATCGCCGGCCTTGACTTCTCCATCGAAGATGCGGGTAAGGAGAATGACGCCCTTGTATGTAGAATACCAGGAGTCAACCAGCAATATTCTGGGGGGTTTTGTGGCATCACCAATAGGTCTATAGGCGCACCGTTAGCTTTTCACATGTCAGAGTCACTGCAATGCTGAGATGGAACGTACGCGGGAATGTTCTTAATGATGGAGGGCAAAAGCTCCTGAACATTTCGTCCTGTCTTTGCTGAAACCAAAACGGCCTTGTCGACGTCCAACTCAAAGGTGCTCCTCATCTGTTCCAAAGCTCGATCGGGATCCGCAGAAGGTAGGTCTACCTTATTTACAACCGGCACCAACGTCAGGCCCTGTGCAAAGGCAAGGTAAAAGTTCGCGACGGTCTGCGCCTGGACTCCCTGGCTCGCATCGACGAGCAGCAATGCTCCACCACAGCTGGCATAGCTGCGGGAGACCTCTGTTCGAAAATCGACGTGTCCTGGTGTGTCGATAAGGTGGAGCAGATAATCCTCCCCTTCGTAGTTATAGAGCATGGTACATGTTTGTGCCTTCACGGTAATACCCCTCTCGCGCTCGACGTCAAGTTTATCGAGTACCTGCTTGTTCTCTCCGGCCTTGATGGTGCCCGTTAGCTCTAGGAGCCGATCCGATAACGTGCTCTTGCCATGGTCGACGTGAGCAACAATGCAGAAATTGCGGTACCGTTCGATTGGAATAGCATCAATTCGTTCCTCTACTGGCGAGAGGGGCTTGCTCGACTGCCGGGCTTGAAATATTGGCGAGTGATGGAAGAGTCGGGGGTGCTGGTTACAGGAGATCGCGGGTAGGCGCTGGGAAGAGAGTAGTGGCCGCCGCAGGGTGGCCGTGGTCAGCCATCTGGCCGGCTGCAGACATCCTCGCATCGGAATCCTATCCGCATTGAAGATATAACTGCGTTCCAGGAGTTGACTCGATCTTGTTGTTCGTTGAATAATCCATCAACTCTCGGCTTCAATAATTTTGTCACTGGAAGTTTAGATTTTCCGCTCCCGAGGTGTTTTTTTATATTGAAAGCCAACGATGAGATGCTGAAACGCAATTCGATGCCTCAAGCCCGAGGCCGTGAAATATTGTAAAGAGTCAAGGGTTTATGCTTTATGCGAGTGTGGTGACCGTTTGAGTGCCCTGGATTATTCTATATATGTTGGTATAGGCCGTTGAATTGGTGAATTGCCGAGCTCGACCAACAATCAACCTTTGGAGGACTATGAAGTCGTAATTATTGAATATCCGGCGGTCAGCAGTAGTTGAGTAGACGAGATACTCCGTCTATTATCCATCATGTCGATGTTGGCGGAGTTGTATGTTTTGTATTTCTTCGGCCAGGTAGTTATATATCACGCCAAGGGCCGAAGCTGTTCCCCGCGAAAGAGAAGTGTAAACAGGTACACACGCACGACATCGTCATTCTGTGATCAAACCCCCTCCCTCGCTCGTTATACTACAAGATGGCCACTGAAAAGGAGAAGCAGAAAGTGCACAAGCTGTCATTGAAAGGTACTGGGCCCAAATGCTCGACATGGCTTGGAGTTGAGCTCTAATATCATCCCACGTCAGGGTCTGCGAAGCTCGTCTCGGAATTTGTAGGTGAACACAGCCCACTGCGTGTATCTTCTGTTACTGGATGCTAACGATATATGTGTGTTGTCTAGTTTGAATACTCGATTCACTCTATCCTGTGTGTCTATCCTCCATAGGGACTCTGTCAACTTTGCATGGGACTGACTCTGCTAAGTTTCCAGCGCGGCGTATACCCAGCAGATGATTTCACGGCGTGAGTTCGTGGAATGCTCTTCAGGTGCAGCTTATATGCTTACTACTAGTCCTAGGGTCAAGAAATATGGCCTCAACATGCTCGGTTAGCTTGTTCTCCTCCCTCGCGGATAGCCCGGCCACGCATACACTAACGCGTCCTTCCGTCTATCAGTTTCCGCCGACGATCAGGTTAAAGCGTATATCAAGAGGATAATGTCGCAGCTGAACAAATGGATGATTGGGGGAAAGATATCCAAGCTCGTCATCGTTATCACGGACAAGGACACTGGAGATCATGTCGAAAGATGGCAGTTCGATGTAAGCGAACCGCTATGGGTGTTCCCTACCTATAATGCTAATACTACGCTGTCATAAGGTCGAAATATTCAAATCGTCAAAGAGCAAATCTTCCCGAAAGCTGGCAGATAATGAAAACGCGAATCCTGGGTGTGTTGAGATGATATCCCCGCCGCCATCACGGCCAAAACATCCAGCTAATCTCCTTCTCCAGGGCCCAGTCAAGTAGCTCCGCTGCACCCCCCGAGAAAACTGAAAAGGAAATACAAGATGAAATACAGGCAATATTTCGCCAGATCACAGCCTCAGTCACCTTCTTGCCAATGCTGGATGGAAATTGCACATTCAACGTACTTGTGTACGCCGATGCAGACTCAGAAGTACCATTAGAATGGGGCGATAGTGATGGCAAAGAAATTGAAAACGGGGAGAAGGTTCAACTACGTAGTTTCAGCACGAGTAATCATCGTGTAGACACGATGGTTAGTTATAGGTGCGTTTTTACCTTCGACCCTATCAGCTCCATACATCGAGGTCTAATTCGTTTTAATAGGCTCGCCGAGTAAGATGCCAAGGTGTACGAACATACCGATCTTTGATTTTATTTCACTGCTTCTGTTGCATTCCCTACATTCGAGAGCTTAATTCATACCACGTATAGTCAAATGAATATCCGGATTCCTCCTCAATGCTTTATGAACACGCAACTCGATGAATTCGCGAGGATGCAGAGGCAGGGGTGCCCAATAAAACCGTTTTTTATATAAGATATACTCTCTTTCCAGCGTCTATGCTACACCATTACCAAGGGTTATCTCTTTCTCGAAGTAGGGCACCTTTTATCAACCGTCGTCTTTATAACATTTGGACAAAGAAAACCCACTGTCATCAAATCCATCAATATCGAGATTAAATATAGAAAGATGGTATAGTCTTCATAGTGGTGAAGTCTTATTAAATATGTGCCACTAAGTCCTGATTTCAATCAGCTCGCGCATTTATTTACTTCGGCTTATAGGGTGCCGGAACGGTTAAACCAACCATTCCGAATACCCCCCATTTTCCACCATGAAAGCGAGCATCCATTAACATCGATAGAACCCGACGGTAGTGAAGGACAGTGGCCACCTGGATCTTCCCCATACTCGGTCAGTGTTCCGTGTTAGCGGGCAGTTTGTGCCAGGAGCAGGATGCAAGCCCCTCGAGAACTTATACCAGCTATTATCGGCATCCTCTCCCCTATAAATTCCTTTCCGGCTCTTTACTACCATGAACGGTCCTGAAGTCAACGAGGTGTATACTAAGTCGACGTCCAATGAAGGATACTCCAGGGAATTCGATACTAAATAACGTATCCCACGACTCGATGACACCGTAAATGCCCACTTCAATTGAAACCTTCTTGACCACCACCCATCTCTCACCAACCACAATATACCCAAAGAAGCAATTACTTAACGATTAAAAATGAAAATCGCAAGGCGTCCCTAATTACGTTCACACTGCAAGAAAGTGGAAAATAGATTAGGATACGATTGCGTGGCGGTATAGAGGAAAGCCAGCGTCGAACAAGAAAGCAACATCGATATATCGCAAAAATTTAACAGATACTCAAGAGGAGATACCTTTACAGCATATTGAACGTTTATCAAAGCAGGCCTGCACCTTACGCCTTAAATAGCTACAAACCTCGTGTTAGAACTTATTAAGCGGCCGCTGGGTTGCTTGGTTCTGCCAGAGACATCGGGCTCGAATTACACTGCGAAGTCTTCGAACATTGATCAATCCAGGCATGTTACAGATAACTCAAGCAGAAGAGATAAAGCTACAGCGATTGATATATCGCGATAATAAGGCTCAGAGATCAACAGCAGAGAAAGGAAACCCGTGAGGAGGCTCGTAAGCTCTGCAGATGAGAAAGAGAGGCGGAGCGAATGGCTAAGAAGGCTAGGAAGGCTCGGAACAACGCCTTAAGTCCTATCTCACCTTCGTAATTAGGAAGAGGAAGAAGAAGTTACCTACAACGGTTCCTCCTATTGATCTCATTACTTCGTTATTCCTATACTACGGCAGAGAAAGCCGTGCAGGACGAACTATCAAGTCCAGCACTCGTTTAATCTCTTCCTTTAACTAATTTGTATATAAACTAGAACCTTAATATCGTTATTTAATATCTAATTTAATCTGTTACCTACATTGTTGTGAGTGCATTGGTAAATGTAAAGGGGTTCGGTGCATATTTTGGCGAGTGGTCATCGAGTGGTGCAATAAATAGGTTTGTTATGCCTAATTTGGCTGAGTTGAAGACGATATGCAGTACAACAAGCTACCAGCTGAGATTGGGGAAGTTTCTACAACGGTAGCGATCAGGTACATGCGAATATAGCTGGGGTTCACATATGCATCAGGTAGACAATTGCTGGGATATATAATATCATCAACAAGAGCATCGAGTATATTTCAGACTGGATATCGTATTACCATCTATAATAATGTACATAACGACCAGAACAACTATTCTAATGGGGTAGGCACCAAAATTTCCTTGCCTTGATGATATTAGCTGAGCATGCAAAGGGAAAAGAACATTAAACGTGTGTATGTGAGTTTAAACAGGGGTATTGGCGAAATCAAAAGCAAATAAGAAAGCAGTATACAACGTAGAAAAACAACGCTTTGCAAAAGTCGATAGAATGGGGGCAAATGTAATCGCGGTTTGAAATGTTTCCGGTATTCCAAACTCCGCGTTGAAAACAAAGAACAGGCACAAGGAACGAAAGGTCCAGTAACTCCACCCATCGATGCCCTTGTATAGTCCCCAATGCCAAAGATTTGCAACGGAACCCCATGTAATTTCGTGGAATATTGTAATGCACCACCCCCTTTAAAACAGTGCATGGAAGCTGACAGGAAATGGAAAATAATATCACAGGGTGTAGGAAAATTCTAGTCTAGAGGGTCATGGCGAAATGTGCATTCATCTCCTTTTATACACTTTCCCTCCTTCCAGTACCTGCATGGAACTAAACCAGCTTTGGGCTAGGGCCAATACATCCGGTCAGCTTTAGTTGTCGTACCAAATGGCGAAGGGACCATCGGCACGGAACTTACATGTTTTTTGACCTTGGCACGTTTGTTGTAATCGTAGGAATCATCACCCTCGTAGCCTCGCTTATTTTCCCCTTCCTCAAAGTATGGTTGCTGTTGGTTGAATGTTTGAGAATCCTGCTGTTGCTGCGGCTGCTGTTGCTGCTGTAGTTGTCCAGCAGGGTTTGATAGCTGAGAAAGGATGGCAGCCAAATTTGGAGCTTGAGGTGTGGCAATCTGGGGAAACGCGGTAGCCTGCTGCATTTGTTTTTGGGCGTTCATCACAGCCAGCAATTTTTGGAAATCCAAACCTTGCGGAACAGAGGTCTGTCCTGGCTGGGAAGTCTGTTGCATTTGGGATACTTGAGGGTTGGCTGTAAATTGGGCGAGAGTGTGCTGTATGTCAGGTACATTAGGCTGGATAGATGGCTGCTGGAGGAGTTGCGGCTGTGGTTGCTGGTTTTGTTGGAGTATCTTCAGTAACGACGATATCTCGACGGGAGGTTGGCTGGTTGACTGTCCTGTTGGGTTCACTGGTGGAGCAGCCTGGACAGGGGGGGAGCGGGAATCGAAGTATCGCTGAGATCGCGCCCTGACAAAGTGATCTGGCTCTCCAAACGGCACAAGGGGATTATAAGGCTCATCGTCATTGTCTGGCGGTGGAGGTTCCTTCGGAGAGGTAGGAATTTCAGTTGGAGAAGTGTAGAAAACACTAAGTGTTGTGGCCTCGCGCTGCACTTGGGCCACTCTTTCAGGGCTATCTGCAACTTGGGAACCGCCAGTTTTAGTGAAATTCCTGTTCCGGTCTTCCTCTGAGAGGTCACTAAAGTCGATGACTGGAATGGGCGTGTAAGGTGTAAAGCACTCTTCATTCCAGCCTTCATCTTCCTCTTCCAAGTCCTCCAAGCCGCGGTGAAGCTTAAGAGTCCTCCCTTCACCAGCCACATCACCGACATCACGCATCATACTATCATCGTAGCCAATCTCCTCTTCTGGGTCATGCGTGAATAAACGCACTTCAGTGAGACTACTATCTGGCTTCCAGCTGACTCGAAGTTTCCGCCGCGCTTCCTTTCGGAGTCGTTTTTGGCGCTCTTCGTCTGTTTCGGGCGGGCTATCGTCTTCTAGCTTTGGTGGACTACGCTCCTTAGGCTTATTCAAGTTCGCCATGGTCTCAGAGAATGAGAAGGCAGGCTTTGCTACTGGTGGCGGTGCTGGCGGTGTATTCTGTGTTTCAGGAACAACCCTAGTTGAAATTAGCAAACTGATAATATTGGGCTAGGGTTATAATAAAAGGTAACATACGTTGGCTTTTCCTTCGCGGCAGCAGCAGCAGCTGCACGAGCGGCGTTGGATGTTCCAGGCTTCTTCGACGCGGACATCAAACTGCTGAAAAGATTTGGGGTCGGCTTGGGGGTGACAATGTTAGCCTTCGGCTTCGTAAGTTGACTAGTACTACTGGTAACCGATTTAAGGTCTTTTCCAGCGGTAAGAGCTTTCCTGCCTACGGCAGTAGCAGTAGTGGCAGTATTTCGAGCAACAGGCTTTCCAGACGAAGGGGAAACAACCCGCTTTATAAGTATCGCGCCATTATCATCTTCCCTAGCACGTTTGATGCCAGCAACCGGTTGTGAAGGGTTGCTGTTACGATCTCGCGGTTTCGAAGATTGGGATCCAGAGGCACCTGCCGCGCCACTATCCTTAACAGAGGATTTCGCAGCTTCAGCCTTTTTCTTAGTGACGGCTGCAGCGTTGTCCATAATAAATTGTGCCAGCTGCTTGATTGCATTTCCTCCCTTCTTGACAAACCGCGAAAGGATCTTATCATTTTTTGTCTTTTCGAGCATTGCATGATCCATAGTGGTAAATTTCCCCATCAACTATTCCACCGTTAGCTTACCGTGCATCTCTGAACGAGGGGTAGATTATAGAAACCTTTAGTATATCGACCGTTAGAGGGCCATCACTATCTGCAGCCGTGTGGCGATCCAGAAGGAAAGAGTAGAATGCCGCAACAATACTAGGATGTTCGCCGAATCTATATATTATAAATAAGTATTCAAGGACAAATTATATTTAAGTATTTTCCGAGAGGAAACTGAGGAGCCAATTCTTGATTCACTTGGCCTGAAGCAATGGAGGGATTAATTAGACGATGGTATCACCGGCATCGTAGTCGTGCTGTTAAAAGCGCCACACTGAAGCTCGGTAGAACTATGCCTATTCAAATGGACTGGGCACTGCATGCAATTGCCATCTAGGCACTCACTGTACGCCGCAGGTAGTCTTCTCCATTTTATTCAAGGAGCCGGATATTGCCTCTAGCATCCAGATGAAAGATGGCATGCATGTTGCGGGAAATCTCCCCTTAACATGGCTACACGAAAATGTTCTCCATTGATTCAAGCTTTCTACAGGGGAAGTAGGAAGAGAGTTGGACTGGAAGGAAATTCAAAAACGTACCTTCTAATATATGATGGGTGCCCAAATTCCAGCGTAGTGTTGACAATGAGGTCTAACAGCCGCCTCTGAAGGATTACCTCCTTCTTGAGAGCCGGGACCTTTTCTTCAAGGTTCTGGTTCTCAGCAGCTTTTAAGGCCTCGCTACGAGCCTTCCAGGTATCACGGACTCCCTTAACAAGGTCCGAGAATAGAATCATAGAATTCCTTACATCGGACGCTTTTGCATGTCGATTCCGCGGAGACCAGACCACTTTAAGAGTATCATACCTCGTCCTACCTTCAATGTCGTCTGGCCGCGCAGCGGGCAAGGGTGAAGGTTCCGGAGGCGGTTCTTCTATCTCGAGATCGTCATCTGATTCTTCGCTGCTATAATCACTTGAAGACTCGCTTGCGGGTTGATTCGGCTGCTGCCCCACTGGCTTTGTTAGAAATTTATTTAGGAGAGTTTGCGTTTTGTGTTCTACATCTTTCTTTTTCCGGGGTTTGGTAGCTTTTGATGGCTTCGGGAGAATGACTTGAAGGTCTAGATTGTGAATTAGTAATTTTATAGCTATATAACAATGATACATTGAACGCTCACCGTTGTGATAGACACTAGGTCCATGGCCCACTAGCCCAGTAGGAACTTGTGGGACGACAGATTGCATGCCATTTGCCATATGTAGATGGAGATTCCTAGAGCAGACAATCAGTATAGTTCTCGGACAGTTATAACGGTCTTGTTTCGCACTCACTTCAAGCTTGCTGACCGTTCTAGCTCTGCAGGGTTAATGGCATACAGTTGCTGCTGCTGTTGGTGCTGCTGCTGCTGCGGTTGTGATGATTGGTCTGGTGTAGAGAGGAAGTGCGGGTCGATAGTACTGTGGTATGGGGAGTGGGAGTGTCGAGTGGTGAAGTCGCCTGAGAAGTTGACGGGGGCTCCATTCTGCGGTAATGTTAGTCTTGAACCATTATAACGGGACTACTTTGTGGATCGTACCTGAATTCCCAGCTGTAAACTGCTTGGGACTAAGTAGGAAGATTGTGGTTGCCGTTCAAGCGAGTTCGCGGGCACGGAAGAAGACTGGGCCACTCGTTGTGCTTGGGCACTTGCAGGCTGCTGGTCGAACGTACTATGATGTTGGACTTGCGGCTGAGTTGTATAGTAAGCCTGGGGTTCATATGTATATGTGTGATAAGCAGGAGAGGTCGACTGCGAAGACTCGAAGGCGGGAGGCTGTTGTGCCTGGTACGGTGACATTCTATACGGGCTTGAGATGGAAAATTGCTGCTGGGGCTCGATAGCCAGAGGCTGCTGCTGGAGCGCCGCTTGCTGCTGCCATGTTTGCTGCTGCTGTTGCTGTTGTTGTTGTTGTTGTTGTTGCTGCTGCTGCTGTTGCTGGGGGAGTGTATAGGCATTCTGACTTGTCTGGGGAGAAGGTGGATGCGGGCTAGGGCGGAAAACGGGGTGATCCCACCCAATGCCAAAGGGCTGGTCGGCAGGCTGGCTCGAGCCGTAGAGCGGGTTGATCCCACCCCAGAACTCGCCGTGGAAATGGCCTGCACTGGGGTCCGTCGGCGGCGGGGGATTGGGGTCGGTAGTCGAGTCCATGCCGTATATAAAATGATAACTTATGACGAAAGGTTGACGGCCCTGCAAAGGTACAGAGTCACGTGGTCTGTTGGCGGAGTGTGAAATGTGGCTGCTTTAAGACTTGATAAAGCTGACAAAGCGATATAGATGACGATCTTAGCCAGATATGGCTAGTATAGGCGGCACTGCACCAGAATCACGTAAGCTTTCTGTTGCCGCTTTTGCAGCGCCTGCTCCTTTTTGATGCAAGAGAGTGGCTTGGCTCCGTTGTGGTTGGTTCACCCCCAGATGCACCCCTTTTTCCTTGCTTCGTTTCTCTTGTACTGGAGCAGCTGTTTCTAAGGAGAGGCGGAGAGATCGAGGAGACGTTGTGCCCTGGAATCATTTGCTAGAAAAGCTGGTTAGGTTGAGGCCCGGGAGGTACTCGTACACCCCAGTCCTTCTTGCTGGGTGCGGTGCTGGGAGCGTTCTTAATAGAGAGAGAAAGAGAGATAAGGGTTGTTCTGGCCCCCAAAGACTGGCGCCCCCTTTGCTCTCGCCGCAATTTTAATATACCGACTTCAAATGGTCAGAAACGAGAAAAGAGAGAAAACAAAAGACCCCAAAAAGAAAAAAAAAGAGTACAAGTTCTTAGGTGGCTGGTTTGATTTTCCAGTAACACGCAGCATAAAACACTTTGGCAGCTTGTTGTTGCCTTCCGTATTCCGTCTCCAAGCCCATAAGCTGCTCCGTAACTTAGTGCTAGTCCGGTTGTATCCCTTCACACAAGACTATTCAACTTAAAACTGTTTCGTAGGCGCCGACGCGTCTCCTTAAAGAAAAGCTGGGAGAGAACGTATTATTACTCTGGGCTGTTTTGTCACGAGGAATGCGAACCTCAGCTTGGTGACATCACGCTGCTCTTTACGATAGTGCGGTATGCAGCGACAAAAGGAGAGAGGCAATGCAAGAAGAAGAAGTGAGTTTGCAGGCAGTGAGCTGCTGGAGAGACAAGACGCGTGGGTTGATGTCGCGGCCGATGAAGACTGGGGAGGAGGAAGAGGTTGAAGCTGAGGTTGAAAGAGTCTCAAGGTTTTGTGGTTGGGCGGGTTACGTGATCGGGTCATGTGGTCTCGGCCCATCTTTTCTCCCGACATCACGTGTATATCTTACGTCAGCCGATGTTCGCCTGGCGGAGCTGCCGCCAAACTGTCCAGATGGAGATGCCAATACTCATACCTATACCCCAGGGCAACGGTGGACAGATGACGCTGAGCTGGTTGATGTCTACCTGTTGACGGCCCGGATATCTTATTTATAAACTTGATTCAAAGCGCCCAAAGAGAAGCACAGCCGCGTTAGTTAAAAGCTGGAATACACCATCAACAAAAGGCACCGCAACCAGATGCTACTATGGCATCAAGCCCCCTCTCCCTTCGACAGCGGCAAATTGGTACGTAATCTGAGGTTCTACTGGCCCTACCGTGAAGCTGACATAGCTCAAAAGCCGCAATTGAGAATATATTAAACCTGAACCATGGCGTTCCGCCTCAAAATGAGCTCCACGGGGACGCAACGGCGGGGAGCGGCCTCATACCTCGCGCTGCCCCTTTGCTGAACGAAGACGGTGACCCAGTGTGGAAGATTCTTGTTTTCGACAACCTAGGCCGTGATGTCATTAGCAGCGTCCTCCGGGTGAACGACCTTCGAAGCTGGGGTGTCACAATCCACCTGTTCGTTAGATCCCCCCTTCCCACTCCACTAGGAAATGGTGAACTCCGTTTAACGGTTAACTCTGAGATAGCAACCTGAACTCACGCCGTTACCCTATTCCAGATGTCCCTGTTATATACTTGGTTGAACCAACCGCCGAAAATGTTAAGATGATTACTTCAGACTTGTCCAAGGGCCTCTACTCCCCCGCATACGTGAACTTCCTCTCTTCGATCCCTCGACCTATCCTAGAAGATTTTGCTGCGGAGATCGCTGCTACTGAGACATCAGATAAGGTCGCCCAGATTTATGACCAATATTTGAATTTTACTGTTGCAGAGCCAGAGCTATTCAGTCTGGGCATGGGCAAGGATACATACTGGAAAATTAACAGCGCAGCTACCAAGGACGAAGAGCTGGACGCTGTCGTGGATAGAATTGTCAGTGGCCTGTTTAGTGTCAGTGTTACAATGGGTACGTACAGTCCTGTTATGCTACCGCTAGCTAGCTTAGGCTGTCGCTAACACGTCCAATTCAGGGTCGATACCTATCATCAGATGCCCTAAAGGGGGCGCCGCTGAACTGATCGCCGCGAAACTGGACCGAAAACTCCGAGATCATATTTTAAACTCCAAGGATAACCTGTTTTCTGGTGGCAGTCAGCGACAGCAGGGAGGTACGCTTCCGTCAATCAGGCCTGTTCTAATAATAGTTGATCGGAATGTCGACCTCGTCCCGATGCTCTCCCACTCATGGACATATCAATCGCTCATTCACGACGTTTTGAAAATGCACCTGAACCGTATTACTGTGGAGTCTCCCGTGGATGAGTCCAATCTAGCGAAGGGAACCACCAGTAAATCCTATGATTTAAATGTCAACGATTTCTTTTGGAACCGAAACTCAGGAGTTCCATTCCCCCAGGTTGCTGAAGACATCGATACCGAGTTAACTCGCTACAAAGATGACGCCAATGAGATCACGAAGAAGACCGGAGCATCTTCGATTGAAGATCTCAATATCGATGCTGGTGCATCCGCTCAACATCTCAAAACAGCAATCACGCTTCTTCCGGAGCTACGCGAACGAAAATCCCTTCTCGATATGCATATGAACATTGCCACAGCCTTGCTTAAGGGGATTAAAGACCGCCAGCTCGACAACTTCTTTCAGCTTGAAGAAAATATTAACAAACAAAACAAAGCGCAGATGCTTGAGATCATATCAGATCCTGAGCGAGGGAATAACCCGGTTGACAAGCTGAGACTATTTATCATTTGGTTCTTGAGCACGGAGTCGGATTTGTCTCGTGCAGAAATGAACCGTTTTGAAGAAGCATTGACACAAGCCGGCTGTCCTGATATCAGCTCCCTGGCTTATGTAAAGCGTGTGCGTGAGATCACACGTATGACTATGATGTCGACCTCATCATCAACAGCACCTCAACAACCATCCTCTGACCTCTTCCGTGGCTTTTCATCCCTATCCAACCGTCTTACGGATCGAATCACAGCAGGTGCTCTTGGTGCAAACTTTGACTCGCTCATCTCAGGCGTGAAGAACTTCCTCCCTGTTAACAAAGATCTGACCGTCACCAAGATTACTGAATCGATTATGGACCCATCAGCTGCGTCTAGCTCAACCATAGCCCTTACGGAGAACTACCTCTACTTTGACCCGCGGAGTGCGAACGCCCGTGGGGCGATGCCGCCATCAATTTCATCGACGCGTAACGCCCAATCCAGTGGGACGGGAGGGACGGCAACAAGCGGAACAAGCGCGACGTTTGGTCAACGGCGCCAAGCATTTAACGAAGGGATTGTCTTCACCGTGGGCGGTGGCAGCATGGATGAGTACGGCAATTTGCAGGACTGGGTGCATCGAACCAGTGGTGGACAGGGGGTAGCTGGGGCCTCTGTGGTCAGTGGTGGGAATGGAACTGGTACCGGTACCAGCGGCACATCTAATGGCTCTAGCATTGGCTCCGGGAGGAGAGTTGTATACGGCAGCACCGAGTTAATGAATGCCGCCGACTTTTTGACAGAAGCTCTTGGTAAGCTTGGACACGAGAATAGATAGCAGACCGCCGTCGCTGCATACCCCCTTATCTTCTTCTCTTCCCTAAGTTTATACTTGTGCTCGAAATATCTACCTAAGTGGTAATAAAATCGCTTTATAAAAATGCGATACTGCTATTAACTACTATCACCTTCTTCCCCGTGGATTCCCACTACCAAGCAGCGGATCTAACAGCATATCTGACATGAACATAATAATTAATCTCCTCACTAAAGCATATGTCGTTGGTTAGCTGTTATTTCAACAAGATTAGATTAAAAAAAAAAAAAATAAATAAAAGCAAAAAAGAAAGCACCCCCGCCCGGACTCGAACCGGGATAGTCAGATATCAGAGGACGTCATCGTCGATCACGTGGCTTAGAAGTCTGAAACGTTAACCATTACGCCACGAGGGCTGTTGTGCTTAATCTCTCGCCCCAGCGAAACTAAGACAGACGACCTTCATCCCAATTGTTAAATTGCTTCCGCTACCACTTCCTTCATACAACGATGGCAATTTACTCAGGTACATTAGTTAAAGTACACATGGTTGATTAGTGGTAAGTGGACTTCCTAAGGGAAAAAGAAAAAAACGTATCTACATTAACGCTCTGCTTGAGTATCAGATATGCTATACGCAGTCTGACGGGCTGCTATGCCTAAATGGTAGGCAGCAGTAGGATCTAAAAGGGTATCCCAAAATTGAAAAACATACACTGACTCCGGGCCCATGGTAAAACAATGCGGCAGTAAATAGGTGGGTTAAAACCTCTTCTTCGCATAAAATTCAGAAAATATAGCTTCCACATCACGAAATGTGTGCGGAGTACGCAGGGCGTGCTAATCACCACAATTCCCTCCCCGGCCGTCTCCATGCCTTCTGTGTTTCCCCCTTAGTAGGCCAAGGTTAGAAGAAGTGGAAGAATGGTTGAGAGGACCAGCCGAAGCCCCGGGGGAGGATGAACGCGAGGCCTTCATTTTGTGCGAGCTTGTCGCTGATGGACTATTCGTAAACTGTCCTGTTTTTGATAATCCCCCGGCCACAAGCGCATGTTGGCAATGTCCACAAACATATACGTTAAAGCCGTTGCCCTGACACGCCTCGCATTCATAGCCCCTAAAAACGGTCAGAACACCGGCTTGGCTTGGTACGTATATAACATTGGTAAACCAGGCATATAAGCCACGGCCGCATCACTTGGTCGTCATGCTTACTTACCTCGGTGGATTGCCTGCACAAGACCGGCACGTAAGAAAAGTCCTTCCGTTATTGCAAGATATGTGCTGGGGGTCCAGGTAGAGCGTGGAGTGGTAGGCTTGGGCTTGTTGCGTCATGTCAGTGGTTTTAGGGAGCCTCGTTGTGACTTGTAACAAGTTATAGTAAGAAGAATAGGGTTTCGATGTTGAAAGGGATATGGTGTCGTAATAGATACTAACAGCGTAGGCGAGCAGTGACATACGTTGTGTGTCCTTATAATAAAGTCGACTTTCGTTTTTATATAAGGATGGTATGCAATGGTAAATAGCCGTTAGCCATCCCTATACTCAGAGAGACAACCCGGCAACTACTTATATAATGGGGGCTTGGAAGCCAATGTACTAGGCATTGACCCTTCCCCCCAATAGAGCTGGATGCTTAGCCGGGGTAGTATAGCGGGCAAGGCTCTGTGCAGGTGCGGCAACTGGGAATCACAGGATGGGCTCTCAATTGCCGTACCACTTATCACATCTCTGTTGAGAGCATCCTAGGAAGGAGGCTAAGCGGAAATCTTACAGCTAACGTATGATCTAGCACAGCTCAATTGTGGCCGCGTTCATTTACCGTAAGATAAGCCTCGTTCATACGTCAGCCGCCATTTTCAGCTCCTAGGTTGATGTCAGTCTGGTTAAGCCTGTATGAAACGAATCCTTCGGGTGACACCAAGACAAGCTTCATTGAATACAACCCAGTATCGAAATGCACTTCCTAACTTTTGTATAGAAGAAATACCGGCCATCTCGGTAACGGGGTAACTGACCGACATTGCTTTCCATTAACGTAGGAGCCTTGCTATCGGGTTGAGATCGGGAGTTGATTTCCGTGAGCAACTTTGTCCTAGAGGGAATAAATCATTTTACACCGTAAATGGTTCGCATAACTTGGATATGCGCACAGAGCCGCACGTGGACCATTAGACTATTCCATTTCTGAATACTTTTAGTGCTTAGGGGTAATCGAAAGCTGGCCAACAATGAACCTTCATCATCTCGCAGCTACCAAAAAAAAAAAAAAAAAAAAAAAAAAAGGTGACAGGGGAAATAACTCGGAAATCCAAATGATGACCGATACTCGGAAAGGCCATGGCGATGATGTAACTATGCCTGAACCGAGAATCGGGGTTGGGTGTCAACTGACAAGGGCACCAGCAGGCTGGCAGCCACTAGGGGATCCATGCCAACAATCACGTCGCACAATGACCCTTTATGGCCACTTTTCTACACACCGCTACCTAGCAGTGTAGTATATCCAAGATCGGCCTTCTCGTCCTCACAGTATTGGTCCAACGTTGCTCATTTGTCGACGTTTCATCACGACGTAACATATACCACAGCACCAATTATTAGACGTGAATCCACTTTGGAAATAGCAGATCGAGTGCCTTAATGCAAGATTAAGACGTCAGGTTCTCCGAGGCCCGGGGGTTAGGTCAAATGTTTATGTCAGGGATGTTGTGTAATCGAAATGTCCTTAAGGCTGATTAATAGGATGGATAAACGCCAAAGTGAAAGTCCCCAGATGCCGTGATAGTGGAACAAGAGTAAAAATAGACAAAAACCTACTTTAAGTGAGGGTAAGCGTAGGCTAGTCGAGCGCCTCTTACCTGCACCTCGAGATACCAAAAAGGAAAGAGACTCAAAATCAGGAGTTTCGGAGTATGAGCAGTTTTAGGCTGCAGTGCTCATAAATCATTATTTCGCGTAGAAGCGTGAAGGTGCGGTGGCTTCGGGAGGTTTGGGCCGATCAAAAATCAGGTACGGATACCCCGTACATATTTTGTAATTCGATGGTTCCATACACCTGGCTGTCAGTAGCGTCAGGGGGGCCGGTCATGGTGAAGACTTGACTAGAAAATCTTCGGCATTTGAAGAGGAAGAAGAAAAGAATGGTAAGATCGGTGGTGTATCCTCGAATTTCTGAGACGCGAATGAGAATTAGAAAGGATACGTAGCAGGAAGCGATTGTTGTACAGTGTATCGACTGCCCCAAATGGTTTGTTGCATAGAAGGGAACAGGGTCAAGAACGGTAACAAGTCAGGGTCATAGCCCGGACCGCCTGCATGACCAAGGTTAAATCTTATTCGAGTCACGTCAACTCAAGCGGTCTATTCGATGAAAAAATGCCCAGAGAGTGAGTCAACACAACTCACTCATTCATTTGGCAAGGACACTGTCACGAGGCAGCATGGTGCAAGCGATATGTTCCAGGATTTTAGGTTCAAGTAAAGCAACTTGGTATGTTTTCCGATTAGGGAAAGGAATGCATTGCAGAAAAGCGTGCATACACGAGAAAAATAAAATAAAGATGAGCGAAGATTGATACGCAATGTGGTCGCCACCCTACCACAGATGGCGTGTTCGACAGCTTGCGACTCTGGACAATGGATATCTGTGCTCCGTACGTCGGTCAAAAAGTTCAAGCCGACCTGCACGGAGGGCCTCGCAAAAGTGAAGATCATACATTCCGGAGCAATCGGCGGTTAGGAATCGACACCGAGGTCATATTCCGGCTGAGAACCGAACATTCGGTTTGTACTCCGTACAAGATTGAGGCTAACTTTTGGGGGTTATCGACCCATTTGAGAAACACGCTGCAGCTACCCGCGCCTGTGTTACGGCTGCATGGATAAATGGTTGACACCAGCCAGTGAAAACTCGACTCGCTTGTCTCCTCAAAAGCTGATCATATATTTCTTTCGGGGTCGTAACATTATCAGATAAATCCTCGAAACGGTTCCGTAGCGCAGATCGACCCCCTACGTCGCAGGGCTTGGATAACTGACTAGCCAGTAGGCTTCCAAAATACAACGCCAGCAGTCCAACCAGTCACTCCTTCACGGGTGCCGCATGTGCTGGTATTATTTTATTGGATCCGTACTCCGTAATAGTAAATGAATTGCATTTCGGTGTTTCTCTGGGGCTCGGACACAAATCGATAGACGGCGCATCGTCGTTCGGTCTATGTTCAAGAGTTGTAACTTCTTGGTGGTTGAAATAAACTGAGATTGTGGTCACGTGACTGGATATAGTTGCCTTTACCTAATTAGGCAACTACATCCAGTCTAACAGTTAGATAACTCAAGCACAGTGATATCAGTATTTTATCTGATTCTCTAGGAATTCCACGGCGAGGGGCCCCTTCAATCTCACTTAGAGGATCTACTGCTTTATGACGGGTCGCTTTTGTCCATCTCTTACAATTACCTAGCTCCCTTTTCATGAACTTTTGCACCGTCCACGGTGGGACCATCTCATTACCCTATATTTCATATGCAAATAACAAAACAATATGCAAATAACAAAACAAGACCACGATGCTTGAAATAACAATGCAAGCATCCACACAAGTACAAAATTTATCAGAAAGGAGATGAATGCGAAGATAACCTTCAATATTTCCATGCGAACTGCTATCGGAACTGGCCGTATTTATACTTCGCGGAAGATCATACCCCCAAGACGAGCTCTATATTGTGGACACCGGGACAAACGATATTGCATGTGCTCCACATGTAGCGTGTTCTGTATACTTTGGAGGGTATAATTCCGCCGGATGCGAGGTGGCGTTTCCGGTTGTCATCCACGCCAGACTTGCATATATTACCCACGATAACTCCCTGGTTGCTATTGCGATATTATATGTGATGTTTTGAATCAACCCAGGCACTGAGGTTGCCCACGTTGCGCAATTTGACCAATAACATAGCATCGACATCTCAACCGAAGTCGCAGAAGGATAGAGAATCACTTATACACCCCACCCCGGCTTAGCACACATGCTCCTTCAAGGATAATAGTACTGCAGCTATAACGAGGGAGGACCCTTGTTTCGACTGCATTTTTCGCCTTCAAGCTTGTATGTTTAAGCCCAGTCTGGCTGCAAGTGGTATATAGGAACACACGAGTGTAGGACTATTACCAAAGGGAACAGTGTGCGAAGACAAAGCCCCTAGCAGAGCTTACTATGAGTTGATACTATCTCGAGTAATATCTCATGTTGGCTGGACCTTGTCACCAAGAAGTATTTCCGATATTTGAAACAGTGATTAAACAGTAAAATAGGGTAAGCTTTTAACGCGCGGGCGTTGCTAGCATAGGCTATTAAGACCAAGTAGTATGAGGGCAGAATAAGGTCAATGTTAGGAGTATAGTGGATATCAAATATAAGAATGTACTCTCTCTTATTCTGTGGTAAACGATAAGAGATCTCCCCGTTCCCCTTTCCTACTTGTGCACATTACAAGTTCTTTTGTATTGATACATATTTGTAAACTCTACCCTAGCCTGTAGGCCCGTATTTTAGAACAGCTGATAAGCGCCATTATGTGACCGATATTTATATGGCGTCTAAAAGCTACAGTTTCCTGGGAAGATAACCGGAAGCATTTGTGCACCTAAACCTAATTCCCTAAATAAGTCGTATAGAACCGGCGACGAAAGGAGTGGAAGGGAGAGAATTAGATAGCTAAACTTAGGGGTAGAAGAGAAGATACCGAATAGATAAATAACAGAACCGTATGCAGAGAGAACGAAGATTGGATGCATAGCCATAGTCGTAAACCTAGGGCCAATCCGGCTGAAAGTTGCCCGTTAACTACCCCAGTTTGACATTCGCCCACATAAGAAATTAGCCTGTTGAAATGAAAGACAATCGAGGCAGAGAAGATAGAAATTTGAAATACTAGGCCCCCATCCGTATCCGATTGCCGTCTGTGACCCCATAACCCCAGTCCAAACCATACCCAGGAGTCGCCACAGGAGAATTGTAGGGTGAAAAACAGAGGAAATAACAAAAGTTAAGGAAGATATTAAGATGTGCAAGGAAGAGATAAAAATTAAAAAAAGAGGCATAGATATTTGGATGATCGTGTTTTGTAGAGGCGAGCCCCTATCTTTTCCCGAATTCTAATCGAAGAAGTTTGGTGGAAGAGAAGCAAGCGCTACAACTGCACCCACTCCCCCAATGACGGCTCCAGTGATGGCAGTTGCAGCATAGCGGGCAAAAACTGCAGCATGAGACAGCTGACGGGGGGTAGTAGTTTTAGCTCGCTTCCGTGGGGGCTCATTCTCCTTCTCCTCAACTACTTCTGGATCTGGGAATACCTCTTGGGGTTGTGCATCTGGAAGATCTTGGCTAACTTGTTCCTCAGTGACACAGGTATCATCGAATTTACGTTTCATCGATCTAGTGTTAGCACTGACTGCGGGTAGGGAATTGTGAGACACGAGCGGGGCCTCTGATGTTCCTTCAACCACATCCGGGTGCTGTTCCGGTGTGGATATTCCCGAGGAATGGATTAAATCCAATGAAGGTACGGCCCTCCATGGAGACAACATCCCAGCGACTGCATTGACATTAGGCCTTATACTTGGGCCGTCCGTGGTATTTCGATCCGCTCCAAATAGAGAAACTTTGGAGTCTGAGGCGGGGTCAGATTCAGGAAGCCCCTCCTTCGGCGCGGGCGAATGGTCAAGTAGCGGGTTTAGCGCGAGACAAGCAAATGGAGAGGAATCGTCGGTGTCATTGCCCTTTGAAGCTTCCTTAGTCATTGTAACGCGATCTGCTCTATTTGGTGGAGTAAGAGTTTCCCGCCAAGAGTGCCCCAACCTGGGTTTCTGAGGTACCCTGAGCGGCATGGTACCGTTAGCGGTGTGGCTTAAGGCTTTGGTATGATCGACTTCTTTACTAGCTTGAGATGAAGTGTCTTCGGTCTCAGCATTGGCAGGCTCTGGAGATGATCTAACCGAGATGATATCTGCATCTGAATTTGATGAAGAGACCTCTTGCCACGGCATGAAGGGATCTTGTTCGATACCGTCACTGTCATATTCGTCCTCGATCCCGCTTCCATAGTCCTCAGGTACTGCAAATGTATTCGTACATGGTGCCTCGCAAGTAGTGATAACTTGGGGAGAATTGCTCCAGGTAATCTCAAGGCGAATTTTAACCGGGTCAAAGGATTCTATTCAGATCGAAAAATCAGCATCTATACTTGGAAATCTATATTGGGTGGGTGTACCAGGTCCTCGGTTGACAGTATTCCCCAAAGTAATGATATCGTCATTCGAGATCAGTATAGGTTTTGTTGTCAACTTGACGCCATTCACGGAGGTGCCGTGCATAGAGCACGTATCCATAAGATAGATTCGCTACAAATCCCCACAGTCAGAGCCAACGTTTTCAGTGTATAAGAATTGCGTAGATAGGGAGGAAAAGTGTGGCAATGAATAAGGTAATGAACTCACTTTCTCCTTTAGGTCGACAAAGAACTCAGCATGATTCCTCGAGACGACACGGTTATCGAACCGCAAATTATACTCTGTAGCAGCCAGCTTGTTCGAACCGGATCTCGAAGATCGGCCCACGATGGAGCGGTAAATCGGATATGCCAATTCCACCGTGCGGGCTCCGATGGCATCATTCCCGTCGATGGGGACGGCATGTAAAGTCACTGCAATAATAGAAAGATTTCACGTTAGTATGAGGACTATAGTCTTGTCTACAACGCAGACTGGTTCATCGCTTCTCCACTTCTAAAAGCCGGGGTAGGCAGCAACATGCCTGAAGTCATGGTGGGAGATCAACAGCCACCCTCTATGATTTTGCTCAGTAAAGGAGAACAGTTAGGTCGAGTGCAAGAGACCCTTCCTTTTTCCCCCCTCACACCCGAGAAAGATCGTGGCGTGGAGGGATGTTAACTTGCCCAACGTCTAGATAAGACAGTGACGTAACAAACGGTGAACTAGTTAGTTATCGGATTCAGTGCTTGTTCATCGGTTCTCTGGGCTTCGATATTCTGTAGATCAGAGTGTTAGGCAGGTTAAAAGACGTAGTGGCACGAACGAGGATATAACGGCAGACCGCAGGACGGGAGAGGAGACGAGAGAGAGAGAGAGGAAGAAGAGAGCGGAGGAGGAGGGAGGAGTTGAAAAGTGAGGTCACGGCGCCTGCCGGCTCGGGTGGGGCTACGTTATGAAGTACCTCCCCACATAAAAGACTAACAAAGGTACTTCTGCAAAACCCTAACTCGACCACACACGGAGCTCCTTGGCTACTTAGTAAGCGGTGTCTTATCAAGTCGAGGGAGCGGAAGTTGGAGGGAGAGAGGAAGAAAGGGAAAGGGAAAGAGAAAGAGAAGATAAGTTAGCGTCATGATAGTGTTTACATGTAGGGAAAGACGAGGACAGCAGACAGCAAAAAGAATTCCCATAATCAACTGCAACAACACGAAAAAAAAGTGGCACTATTTATTTACAATACAGGGAGACATGGGGAAGACAAAGTTGTTATAATAAGACAGGAGTTTGTTAAGAAAGCGTACAGTTCAATGAGATTAATCGAGGAGTCATTACCCCTTTTCTTCTTCGTTTTTTCTTCTTCTCTCCCCGACCACCCCTTGTTCGGAGGTCTATACTATTCTGCATTCGACTTTAGAAGGCACCGGGAGCACCGAGTCCTGCTGCACCTCCCATTTGTGCTAGTCTGGCGGCGAGCTTGGGGTATTTCTCCTGCACCTCCAGCTGCGCGCGAGTGGCTTCGGCATACGACACGGCGTTGATCACCTCTGCCTCTGTTCGGGCTAGTTCTGCGGCCCGTTCAAAGTATTTCAGAGCTTGGGAGACCTTCCCTTGCTGGAGCAGGAGCTGGGCGAGAGTGGCGATAGCGATATCGCAATCAGGGTCAACTACGTAAAGGGTTAGCGGGCCTAGGAGTTTTTTTTAACAGGTGGTATGGTTAGGGAGACGAACTGATCAGAGCCTTCTGACAAAGGTTCTCGGCCTCTTGGAAATCTTGCTTCCACTGGAAGATGGCAAGAGCCTTGTTGATTAGAGGCAGCACGTTGATGCTCCAGGGCTTGTTGGACTTCTCCAGTTCGACCGCCCGGTCGAATTTCTCAATCGCCTCGGAGAACTTCTGCATGTCGAGAAGCAGCTCGCCGTAGTAGTTGTACACTTCAGCTACGTTCTCGAAGTTCTTGAGCGTTCGCTTGAAGGTGGCCATTGCTGATGCAACCGACCCTAGTTTGTACTGCGTCACACCTAGCTGGATGTGGGAGTAGATGAAGTCCCGGTCAAGATCGATGGACTTCTGGTAGTCCTTGGCGGCCTCTCCGAGCTCACCCAGGATGAAATGGAGCTGCGCTCGGTGGTAGTAAATATCTGGGTCATCCTTGTTCTGGGTCACAGCCAGGTCAAAGTCGTCCTGTGCTGATTCTCGGTTACCTATAATACGCGCAACACGGTTAGCACTCGTAACTCTCTTCTCTACAAGCGGCTTAACATACCCATTTCCAAGTATAAGCTGGCACGTTTAATGTAGCTCTGAACGAGCGAAGGGTCAAGCTCAATGCTCTTGTTGAGGTCAGCAAGAGCTGCAGAGGCTTCGCCTGCTAGATATGTGAAGGTCGCACGCATATTCAGCGCAAGAGCTTCAAATTGACCAAGGTCGCCTAGCTCTAGGGCTTTCTCGAAAGACCTTGCGGACTCATCATAACCATCTCCAGTTGACTTGGAAACTGCCAACAACCCTTTTCGGAGCTGGCCCAGGCCGCTATCTTCCTTCAGTTCAACAGACTCGCCTAACTCTTCGGGGATCGGCTTTGGTCGGAAGCTTTGTAGGTAGTTCGACACGAAGGTAGCACTGGGCAACTTCTTGCCCTTGCCCTCCAAAATAGTTCGGCCTTTCTCTTCGGCAACCTGCTTCAGCAATCTTTCCACGGCAGCCTTGCCAGTGTCGCTCGCGAACCCATCCAGAATACAGCTAGCGGTGTAGTCCAGAAGTGCCTCGCTATATTTTCCAAGCTTATCGTATGCGTTCGCTCGCCTGTTCATTGCCTTAATGTATTCGTCATCCATAACCAATGCTGCAGTCGTGTCCTCCACAACCTTCTCCCATTCGCCAAGGGCATTGTAACATGCTGCGCGGTTGGAGTAGTAAACGGGGTCAGGTTTACAGAGAATGGCTTTGCCGTACAGCTCGATCGCCCTGTTATAATCCTTTGATCCGAAGGCTTTGTTCCCTGCGGCTTTGAGAATCCCAGCGTAGCGTTCCCGGGTCTATGGGCACGGAAATTTAGCATTAACAATGGCAGCATTCTCTTTACACAAAACATACCTGTGCAGGTAAACTATCAACGTTGGATTCGTCAACTTCCGGGAGCTTTTCCGGGGTCTGTTCTGTCGCTGCCTTGACCTCTATATCTTGCATTAGCAACTTAAAGCACATCTGGTGCAGAGAACTTCCCCATACCTGACTTATCCGAATTAGCCACCTTTTTTTCCTGCTCGGCCTTCTTCTCCTTTCGTCGCTCCTTTTTACTCTTGCGCTTTTCTCCCGGCTGACCAGAAAGCTGGGTTGGCCTGCCAGACTCGGACAAATAGTATACAACACCAGCACTCGTCACGATGACAGCAACACCGGCAATTGTGTAAACCAGCGCTTTGTTTTCCGATGCCCAGGTCGAGATACGATCCCAAACGGATGGAGATGGTGAGACAACCGCATTCTCGATGTGTTGTTGGAGGGTGGATGATGGGAGAGACGGGACAGGTTCGATAGGCGACATGGTTGCTATCAACTGTATGGAGCTCCAGGCAAATGACAACTAGTACCGAGGCTATAAGCAAGCACTATCTTCTCGATTAATGCCGTGATAGATGGTTGGCGAATCGATTAGCCGTGAGACGAGTCAAGATGTAGAAAAAAGTCGCCGGGCTTGGATGTGACAATTGAAGAGGAGCTGATATGTTCGAGTTGCGCCCGGGAATTGCGGAAACGCATACAAAAAACAAAAATTAAAAGGAATTTAAAGTGACCCTCCGATAGAAAATGAATTATAAATACGGAGACGGACAGCGTGAGATCTAGCGGACAGAGTTGAGACGAAGATGAAGGACAAAAAGTGTCCAAGAAACAGCTCTAAAAGCACCAGAAAATTTCTGGGTTGCTTATGTCATCCTCCACTTCGTATAAATATCGAGTAGTTGACATTATCACAACGAACTTCACGATGAATAAATATCAGAACGAAAAACACAATCTCAAACAGCAGAGGCTTGAGGGACAGGAATAGCAGATCTGCCGTGTGCACTACGATTGCAGACACGTCTGCTGCTTATCGTTAAAAGAACCATTCTTCGTCGATGGGCGATTACGAGCGGCCCGAAAGCAGGTAGGGGAATAATGACGGATAGCCACCACGATTTCGAAGTCATATCGACCATCCGATATGATCCAGAGTTCGTCACAAAGACGCCAACCTCACCGTCGTACCCTGAGCCGGTGAATTCTCCATATTATCTTCTCGCCTACCACCGCAAACGACTTCTGGATGCTGCAATAGACTTCAACTGGGGAGACGCGGTTTCAAGGTTGCAGCGTCCTCTATCAAATTCAGCTGAGGGATTTGCAAAGATCCTTGACGCGCAATTGCCAGATAAATCCTGCCCATGGCGTTTGCGTGTTTTACTGGATTATAGTGGCAGATTGACCGTTGAGGCGGCACCCGTCATCACGCCATTTGGCTCTCATATTTTTGTTCTCCCACCTCAACCCTCCTTCTCGTCATTACATATGCACAACAAGCATGTTGCCAGCTGGAAAATACGGCTAGATACCCAGCCTACAGAACCATCCCTGTTCACCAGGCATAAAACCACGTTTAGAGATATGTACAACGCAGCGCGGAAGCGGGTCGGCTTAACTTCTATAGCTGACCCAGCTGAAGTTCTCATGTACAACCACAGTGGTGAAGTTACGGAAGGCAGCATTACCTCAGTTTACTTCAGAAGAGGGATAAACGACACAGCGCAAGAGGAGGGAGTTGGGGGTTGCGAGTGGGTCACACCACCCTTGATATCGGGTGGAAATTCAGCAACCACCCGCCGATATGCCCTAGATGCTGGTATATGCTTAGAGGGGGTCGTCCACATCGATTCGCTTGTGGCTGGTGAGGATGTATGGCTGAGTAACGGAGCGAGGGGGTTTATCCCAGCGGTTTTGCAGCTATAGTTCCGTTTAAAGGAACACATAACCATTGAATTTATGTTTCTGATTTTATGAGCGGTATAAATTATCTCAAAGGACCTAATCTATAATTTTCGCTAACAGGTTTTACCCCGACACAGAAAGGAGTGGCGCTTAAAGGGGTTATACTGTGCTTCAGGCTCCCCGTCCGAGAAATACCAGGTTAGCAACATTCATCACAGTAATAAAAAGCCATACAAGACCAGCAATTAGAGCTATGTACCACGAATTGGCCATCTTAATGCTACTATGTCTCTCGGAGCTTGCCACTGCAAAGGCTGACTGGCCATGTCGGAATTTACCCTCGTTGGGTGCAAGGCAACGCGCACCACCTGGTTGGACAGTCATGTACTTGTTGAGGCAGGTAAAGTAGATGAGTGGCGCTGTGATGAAAGGTAGAACCACGCTTAAGACGACTTGGGATGCATTCAATGCTGCATTGAGCCCTTGTCGCCCGACAGCCCCGGCAATGATGATGCTCGGGATAATGCTAATACTTCGCGTTACGAGACGGCGTAACCATGGACGAATCTTCCAATTCAGCGCACCCTCGCTCACCATCTGTCCTGCGATGGTACAAACGACTCCGGCAGAAATTCCCGAAAGAAGCAATGCTAGGGCAAAGATCGTGCCTACGGCAGGGGAAATGGATTTTGAGAGGAGGGCATGGATACTAAAAATATCCGCTTCGCGGGCATCCTTATTATTATATAAGGATGCACCTGCAACGATAAGAATGGCTGAGTTGACAAAGAGCGCAAATGAGAACAGGGAGATGGTCAGCTCAGCGATGGAGACTTTGAGAGAGTGTTGAATAGCGCGGATAGACGGGATGTAATGCATCTTATCCACGTTGCCATTGATAGACGAGAGTGCCGACAGCAATTCGTCAGGTAGAAGTTTGCTTTTCGCATCATACTCTCGCAGGCGAGGCTGAACCAAACCCGATCCTAGGTAAAGGCTGTGTGGCATGACAGTTGCCCCTAGAATACTGCATGCTTGGTAGATCCTGGTTTAGTTAGCGGCGGTTCCCCTGTTCAAACGGGCGAAAGAGCTTACGCTTGTCCTTCAACTAGCTCCTTTGACGGCAGATATCCGCTAAGAACTTCGCCCACGCCAGTGCTTTTGATGAGCGAAAGCTGGATGCAAAAGCAAATCACGACACCAAGAACTAAGCAGATAATAACGATCTCAAAAGCTCGCAACGCCTTCATGGATCCGTCCGGGCGGTAAAAGAAGAGGATGATCATGACATCGAAGATTGAGATTGCGCATCCGGCAACCAATGGCATCTTTGGGATAAGAAGATTGAGGCCAATGGCAAATCCAATCACCTGTCCCACATTAGTCTGAGAATCCAAAGGAACACACTAACTAGGCTAACATACCTCAGCAATGTCCGTGGCGATGATAGCCACCTCAGCAAGGACATATAACAGGAAATTGAGCCATCGCGGAAGAAAAGCTCGACATGCCTCCGCCAGATTAAGGCCACTCACAGTTCCAAGTTTAACTGAAATGGACTGGAGCAATGTAGCAAATAGATTCGCCATGAGAATGACAAACAGCAACCTGAAACGGTAAGAGGCCCCAGCTGCAATCCCAGTCGCATAGTTACCAGGGTCAACTAGAGACAACAACGAAGTCAGCTTTCAGAATATCAAGTGAGTGGATGAAACGTTCCATACTGTATGCAACTGATACCATGAAACCCGGCCCAATGAATGAGCAAAACTTGAGCAGTACGTTCTTAAAGCGCTCAATCGGGGTACAGCCACCACGGTCTTGGCCACGACAGCCGGCCGAACCATCGCTGGGCAGAACAGTGGTGGTATAGAAGGGAGGAGTCTTTTGTTCCCCCCGGGGGGGCTGGCTAATCGACAACGGATCAGCCAGCGAGTCGGAGGTATCTCCATCCTTGATGTCAGGAGGGATGCTGCCACTCTTATCGCGGTCAGTTTCCTGTGTTGAACCGTGCAAGGACCGCGGCTCTTCCCTCTTCAACTCCCTGGAATTGACGATACCATTGAGGCCTTCGTTTGTTGTCAAATCGTTCGAGAGAGGGTTTGGGCTTTGGTTATACCCGTCCCCTTCGAAGGGCTCGTCCGTTCGGGAAGTTTTGTTCATAGCTGGCAGATCCAATTCTTTATCCTGTACGGAGTACGGAGTTCTTTACAGACACGATGTCAAGTATCTCTAAGAAGATGTAGGAAATGCTGATATAAATATACGAACTGCCAAGGATCTACAGATGCTTGACCCTTTTTCTCTGTTGTCTGAAACATCGACGAAGAAACTTACTCCGGCTTCTTATCGCGCCTTTCCTAATACATCCGATGTCCACGTGCTGTGTCATGTGATGTCTTGAACAACTCATCACATGACTTGATTTTCTCATTAGTCATCATAGGATCGACAGGCACCAAAAGTACCGAGGTAAAAGCAAGGTTCCTACTTGTGTGCTAAATTTATACCCAGGCCAACTAGTTTCATGGCATCAGGACTTTGCAGCGACAGCATATCCTTGATTCTGTTGTCCTTACTACTCCGTACTCTACGGAGTATACGTGCTCGAAATAAAACTGCTGACTTAAGTGCTGCGAAGTTAAGGTAAGAACAAATTTTTCATTGACTTTAAGCCTATAGAAGCTATGTAACGAAAGTAATCCTGGTGCGTATTTAGTCTGCCCAAGAAAAAGAAACTATGTGCATGCGTCGATATGTATATACCAGCAGGGTGGGTTATTGATTTTACTCAAAAAAAAGTAATGTCAATACCCCTTGCCAACAGCGTCAAGCTGGTGGAAGATTCGGAATTAGCTCTCTATCGGCCGCTTCCGTTGTAGAGAAGTCGGTTGGTGGTGCCAGTTCCTGGGTTCTTGACGACAGCGTTGCCGATCTGCTTAATACGGTTGCAAGCTTGAGCAACGGTAACACCTTGAGCCAACATGGCAGCGCCAACACCACAGACGTGGGGAGAGGCCATGGAGGTTCCGGACAGGGTGCGGGTACCGCCACCGGGGGCAGCAGAAAGAATGCTGGAGCCAGGAGCGTAGATGTCAACTATAAGGTAGGGTGTTAGTTACGACACAGCGTTGGTAATAAGGGTAGACCTGGGGTGCAAGGATTTGAGCTTACCGATGGTACCCCAGTTGGAGAAAGAGGACTTCTGGTCATCAATGGTGGAGGAGGCAGCGGTGCAGACGGCTGGGGCGGAGGCAGGGGAGGAGTTCTTAGCATCTCTCTATAGTGTCGAAGACAAATTAGAATCTAAAAACGACATGTAAAGGTGCTTGGGGGGGTCAGTCTCACGTTGTCATTTCCAGCGGCAACTGCGACGAAGATACCGGCATCCTGGGCACGGGTCACGGCATCGTTGTTGGCCTGGCTGAAGCTACCACCCAAGCTGAGGTTGAGAGCGGCCTTTCCGAGAGCACCCTTGGCCTTCGCATCGGTGACACACCAGTCGATACCCTTGATCACACCAGCGGTAGAGCCGGAGCCACCGGCAGAGAGGACCTTGACGGCGACAATGTTGGCCTTCTTTGCAACACCGTAGGTAGTACCAGCGAAGGTTCCGGCAGTGTGGGTTCCGTGGCCGTTGCCATCAGTGTCGTCGCTGTCAACAGTGTTGGTACCCCAGCGGATACGTCCTCGGAATTCGGAGTGGTTGATATCAATACCGGTGTCAACACCGTAGATGGTGACACCTTGGCCGGCGGTGCTGTCATAAACGTAGTCCTTGTTGCCAGGGGCTTTGTGGGAGACTCGTCCCAAACCCCAGGTTGGGGCGTTTGGCTGAGTCTCTAGAACGGCCAGCTTGACGACACGGTCGTGCTCGACATAGTCCACCTAGGCTTATTGTTAGATTGAACCTGGGGTATAGCGGGAAATTTAGAACTAACGTTGTTGTCGTTGAGGATGGACTCAACGGTGGCCTCATCGAAGTGGCCGTTGTAGGCTTTCCATCCATTGATGTTGAAGCTGTCCTTGTGTCCTACGGTCTCAGAGTTACGCTTGGCCTTGTTGATGCTGTGGGTGGCGGTAACGGAGGAGATGTGGGATTCGAAATCTTGGGTGGAAATGCCATCCTTCATAACGACGATGTAGGAGTTGGGGATGACATCGTTACCGCCGCGGTTGTGGAAGAAAGCGCGGGCGTCGACAGCAGCGACTGCCGCGAGGAAGACGGAGATGACTTTGATGCAGCCCATATTGAAGGAGTATTTGATGGATGATGTTGATGAGTTGTTATCCAAGAACTTCGAATGCCCGGGTCAATGTCCAGCTTTTATATCCGTTCCGCACCCCATCCCCCCCCTCATTCACTCCATCCTAGAAACTCCAGGGAAACCTGGACGTCCGCCATGGACTTGATTCAAGGTCAGGTATGCGGGACAATCCTCCGCCCCCTCAGGCTTTCAATATATGCTTTTTCCCTAAAATATGTAACCATGCAATATCACCAATGAGCGGGATACCATGCTCCATCTCTGGCGAATAGTAACATTGCAAGATAGGAATATAAGGCGGCAAGATGCGGAGAGGCACAGTAAACCCATGGACGGGAATGCTCAGTGCCATTCCGGGGAGAATATATCGGGTAGGAAGTATATATCGGAGGGTGACCGCAGGCTCTATGATAGCCCCAAGGTTGGGAGATCGTCATAATGTAGGCTTGTTTTTGACGGGTGGCCGCGGTAACACCGCAGGTCCCAGGGGTCTGAAGAGCGTGAACCCATCTTGTGATGCCCCTACCCCTGTAGAATATGGGGTGGTAGAAGCTGACATTCGCGAATATTCCACGGCTCATCCGGTTCGGGAGAGATATTGTTGAAGCTCTGGCCATCTGGCCATATGTCCAGCATAGTGGTTGCTTGACGATCTTTGGTGCTGATCACAGCAAAAATACACAGTGATAGCTATGGAGTGAGCGGCAGATCTTCGCAGCTAGACGGTGTTTGTAGAATGAGCAGCACGGCCCCTGCGTCCCGAATTGTGTCCCCATGTTTTGCCGCCTCGCTGAATTCAACAAGATCCGGGGTCCCCATCCGGGGAAGGTGTCAAAAGACATAAAATGGCGCCAAAGGTCCGCACTCCACTTCCGCCATCGATACGAAGCAGGCGTTCGTGATAGATTAACCAGAGCCAAGAGGGTGGGATGTCCAGCTAACATCGAATAGGGTTAGATATAGGCGATCGAATCGCGGGGTGAGCGCAGAAACGTGCAAGATAAGGCCATAAGCTTTCGAATAAGGCGGGAATATAGAAATGACACATGCCGATTTCCCTTCTTCAGCCAGGGGAGGGGGGGGGGGGGGGGGGGGGGGGGGAGGACACGGAGGAGGAAGGCTCTGTATAGTTATCACTCCGTCATGATATTGTCATCAGACCCCTGGGCTTGGACTTTATATCATGATATGGCCGATCTCCCCAGACCTGCACATCAGTTCCGAATATAGCAGCGGCAGCGGCTTAGTAAACTGTGAAGTCCTGGCCGGCCATGATTAATCGTCGCTGCGATCCGTCTTCCAGGCCGACACGCACGGTCCGATGATGATCAGTCTTCTGCTGATCAAGGCTTAACCCAACACCGAGTAGCATACTCCGTAGAAGAAGGACATCAGTCCTCCAAAGCAGGCATAACTAGATGGTCGACGAGAGGAGAGTCGGCCCGTTCGGCTGCATGCCGCGATGACCTTTGCCCGGACGCTCGTTCGTTCGACGTCGCCACTCCTTGCAGTTTCCAAGCCCGACAAGGCTATCGAACCGGGGTGGAAGAGGTTAGAAATGGCGGGACTAGGTGAATAATCTGGAGTCAATGCGACGTGGCCGGGGGATGGTTCACTCTGCTGTCATATCTCGGTGTCGAGGTATGGTGGTTGACGTTTTCCGGGCCAGGAGCCATCATCCGGCCGAACTCCAGCGGCAGCGAGCCAGCGTGTGATTGGGTTGACTTTCTGGCTAGTTATTTAACGAGTTACAACCTGCTAACCCCTGCCATGCCGGCGTTGATACCACTTGAACATTAGGCACATCCACCCGCCAAGTGGAAATGCATTGGCACAGGACGGTCGCTTTCCTTCTGCCAGAGCATACCGTGATATATTCGGGGCCACCGGTTTGTGTCACAGCATCGAGGCGGCGAGTTACAGCATCGGCGCTGCGCCATTTTGACCACAGTTGTTTGACGACAGTCTAAGAAACAAATTGAGAAGCAAGGAAAAATTGCCCCTGCAATATAGACAGGATTGAGCCCGACACAAGGGATGCAATATGGCGAGGGTGTGAACTCCATACGGAATAAGGAACCTGATAGCCTGACCAACAGTCTTCCATTCGCAGGGATCAACATGGCAAGCAGGCGAAATATCCGCTGCGACAACTGTATGCCGTCCCTCGCTATAATTAGCTCCGGTGACACACCACCATCCTCGGGGCGACCGACCTTGTGCGATAGGATTTATTCACCGGAGTCTTGTGGGAAAGCCGCCTCCGAGAAATGAAAATGTGCAAGCCTCTTTGATATCACAGTTCGATGGGCAAACATGACAGCCTTAGAAGCCTTTCTGATCTCAGTAGCCGCCGAGGGCAGCATCGTGCGGTATGTGTGGCCCCAGATACATATCTCGGTCGACTCCCTTTTGTTTGTAGCGTCGTGAATAATAGAGCCCAATTATCGGCGCGCAATAAGAGAAGGGTCCGGATATTTGCACCCTTCGCTCTGATTACCTGCACCCTTTTGGCGCATGATATAAGCTCATATGCTGATAGCCAACATACCTAGGTACCTAATATTCTGTCGGAATATCTATGTTCTGTGTCTTAGATAACCAATGGCTCCCACATTGGACGACATTAAGCCATTTTGTCAGCGCCCATATATATCCCAATTAGAAAAGGTGAGCTTATGTCATGCGCCAAAAGGGTGCAAATATCCAGGATCCATAAGAGAACTCCGTTTCGATAGGAGTATTTATTTTCTACGCCCTTTTCGCTACACACTTCAACCATTATTTTACTCCCTGGAGTGCAACAATGATATCCTTACCAGCGACGGTAGCTGGTGGAAACAACTTAGTTGCTCTTCCGCTGGAGCTTTTCTTATCCATCTTGTCTTTCCTACCTAATCGCGATATCAAGGCTCTGCGCTTAACTGGCTCCTCTATACGCGATAGGGCGCGTCTGCGATTAGACCGGGTATTTCTATCAGCTAATCGACGCAATATCGAAGTCTTCCGCGCCATAGCCAACCATGAAACTTTCCGCCAGAGGGTCGTCGAGATTATTTGGGACGACGCACGCCTGATTGACTGGCCGCTAGAAGACGCAATTAAAATCGGTGGCGAGCTCTACTGTCTCAAAAATGGAGCTTATTACGAGAATATCACCTGCGGTTGCAATGATCTTTGCGACTGCGACACAGCTAGAGGCTGCCCGGCATGGTTCACTCGCGCATGTAGAAAAAATATAGAGAACCTTACCAATTACAAGCACTATGACGTATACCTACCAGGTCGTGTCCCACGAGCATATCAGGTTACAGCACAGCACCCAACTCGGCAGTCATGGGAATACTACCAGGGCCTACTACGAATACAAAAAGCGGTGCTCGCATCTGGAGCTGATATTAGCGCTTTTAGATTTGGACTCGAGCAGTTTCCAGCTTTACAAAGAATTACAATCACTCCAGCTGGACATGGCTTCTTATTTGCTCCTTTATACGAAACTCCTATGATTCGGGACTTCCCATATGGCTTCAACTACCCAATCCCGCGCAGCTGGCCGATTATGCTCGACGGTATACCTACAGAGGCTTGTGAATGGGTTGCTGATAGTTACGAGATGCAGAGGAACCAGTGGCGCGGCTTCCAGATCGTCATGCGCGCGCTTGCGCAAGCATGGAACCACCGTATTACTGAGCTTGTTATCGACGTTAACCAACTCCCTACCGGCTTGAATTGTCGCATTTTTGATCAGCCATGCCGCGAATACGATGACCTAGTGTTGTTACTCGAGCGGCCTAGCTTCAGCCGCCTCGACCTGTCCCTCCTCGTTGGCGGGCTAGAGCATGACGACTGGCCATCCTTCCGCCGCGGCCTTCTCCGCCGTGCCCTAGCTAAGGCAGTAGATTTACAACATATTTCCTTATGTACCGATGTTATCTTTGACCCGGCTGCCGACGCATCCATATCCGATAGTGGCGGCTCAATAAAGCACTTTATCCCCCTCCAGTCTATCTTTCCAGTCGAGAGGTGGCCGCGGCTCCGTCACTTCGGTCTTTCAGGCTTCTTAGTAATGCAGACTGACGTGTTGAAGTTGTTAGCGGCGTTACCTCCGACGGTTAGATCTATTGAGCTCAATTTCCTATACTTCCTCGACGGCGGAGGGGACTACTGTGACCTGCTAGTGCAAATGCGCGACACTCTAAGTTGGCGTAATAGAGCTGTGGAAGAGAGGCCCCGTGTGTCGATTGGGACTGAGGAGATCTCACTAGTGAGCAACCGTAGAGTCTGGGTGGATGATGAGGTGACCGAGTTTCTCTACTATGACGGTGAGAATCCATTCTGGGCTCAGAGTCCGAACAATATCTTAAAGAATAGTGGGATAGGTATTGTTAGGGATGCATTTGAGCCGGAGTACGAGAGGCCGTATGTAAACTTGAGCACGCTGATGAAGCTGGGGTACAAGAAGCAGGAAAATTTTTAGTGAAGCTCCGTTCTGGACTCTTTGCTAGTAAGTATACTATCACTCGGAATGGGGACGCCTGCATCTGAAGGTGTATGGCAAAGGTTGACTAAATACATGCAAGTGCCATGCAAGTCCCCTAACCAACTGGTTAACTTAACGCCCGCGCACGCTGATGCTCAAGTCAACACATTCACTTAGCTGGTTTTTCGTGTCGTCGCCATGATTGCACGTAATCACCAGGTCTGTTTCCCATCAGCATACGTTTGTTGCAAAAATAATCCCCATTTCCTCTCCTGTTAATCCTCGGTGCGGTTAAGATTATTACAGGAAAGACATCAGACCCTGCCTGCGTGACTCCCATTTCTTAGGTCCATAGTGCTGCTCGGCTGTCTCTTAAGGCTGTCACGTCCTATCCTTTCCTTAGACGTGTTATAGATTCTCGAGCGGATGTTAACCTTCATCCCAGGGAAGCTGGGTACTGGAGCTGCAAATGCATTAGATGTGGGCGGGGTTGTTTTCTATACCAAGCTACACGGTGAACACGTCCTATGATATCATTTTTTCTTCTGAGAAATATAAGAATCATTCCAGAAGTTGGATCACGATTTAAAACAATTGGATGCAGAAGGTCGGCCGTGAAACTATTTGAACCAATGTTGTGATTTAAATGGAATAGAGTATATATCTGCAGTAAAATCCTGCAAAGGCTCAGATATATAAAACGGATAGCAAAGAGTCTACTTGTTACTACTCGTCACTCGTTCGTCATGAGTGATCTCTTGATTGACCTCCTTCTCAACGTCATCCCGCAAATAGTTCTCGGCGTGTCCAGCACCAGCCGTCAACGCAGCACCTTTGCGTCCAATAACGTGCCACGGAAGGTTAAACATCTCGTCCATAGCTTCAAGTGACTTACCAGCGGTCTCCGGAAGGAAGAACCACATCCATACCAAGCCTAGCAAAGTGACAGCGGCGAAGAAATAGAACGTTCCTTGAGGCTTCATGGCTGTTTCAAGCAACATGGAGGGAACAGCTTTCGAGTTACCACTATCACGAACTGTTAGTCACCATACCGATGATGGCATTTGATAGACAGGACTTACTATTGATTCGCGAAATGGAAGCACATAACCATGGAAGATCCGAGAGCTCTGACGCGGAGGGGGAAAATCTCAGCGTTGATGAGATACTGGATGCTATTCCATCCAAGAGCCCATCCCACTCCGGAGACGTAGATGGCCACGATGGCGCCGGTTCCAGCTCTTTTGGCGTCACCCACTGGCTTGAAATGTTCCGTAATTTGCGGAACCACTGTTAGATAAATGGCCACATAGAGCATACTCAAGAATTGAAGGATGATGCCATAGGTGAGGGCCCGCTTTCTTCCAAGCATATCGACGAGGAAGAGGGCACAGACAAGCGAGGCAATGAGCTTCACCACACCGAAGATCGCCGTTGCGAATAGTTTCTCAGACTGGCCGGTTGTGCCGAGCATAGCGAAGAAAGTGGGTGCATATATGGTTATGCTATTGGCGCCAGACCATTGAGCCAACAGCTGGGACATGAGTCCAAGCATGATGCGGTAACGATTCGCTGGAGAGAGAAAGAGCTCCTTTAGTGGCCCAATCCAGCCGAGGCCCAGGGTAGCCTCCTTCTCGCGCTCGACTTGTTCGAAAATATCCATCATCTCAGTATGTACGTACGGGTGATCCTCTGGCAGATTGCGGATTTTTGCCATAGTAGAACTTGCCAATTCCTTCTTGCCCTTGCTAGCCAGGTATCTTGGAGATTCGTGGACTCCAACGGATAAGAGGAGAATAATACCCGCAAACATGAGATGGAGGGTGGTTGGAACAATCTATTCGGATATACGATTAGTATTGAGAGGCAAGCTCAGGTGAAGGGGGAGCACAGCATACCCATTGGTTCTGAGACTTGTTGCTGATATGAAGGGCGGAGCCCCAGCTTGCGAAGTAGCTCAACATGATACCAAGGTACACCGAACCAGAAAATGTACAGATGCAAAGACCACGGATAGAGCGAGGAGCAATCTCGGCCAGATATGTAGGGGCTACCACCGCCGTCTGCCCGATTCCAAGGCCGGCGATGAAGCGCCCGGCATACACCTGGCCGATGTGGCCGTTGGCCGTGATGAATACAATGATGCCGGTAATCCAGATGACACAGAGCTGTCGGGTTGCCCAGACACGGCCAATCTTGTCAGTGATAAGGAAAGCACTATAATGTCACGTTAAGAGCCGAACAGGAACGGTGGTATGCAAACTGAATCCAGCCAGATGGAAACCTACAGCAATGCACCGCCTATGCTCCCAATCTGAACCATTGCCGTGATGTTGCCCAGAAGGTTAGCCTTATCTGACTCGCTCAGGTGAGAGTCATTAAGGTGGTATTTCGAAATGAAAGATTTCTGCTGGACAGTTCCAGAGATGAGGCCCTCGTCGATACCTATTTCAGAATCACACCATCAACAAACTTGGATCTTTTCATCCCATTAGTTGCTAGTAGACCGTTCTCCTGGACTAACCTCGACTGGCACCCATCAGACCAAAACATAGGATGGCGTATCCCAGCCGCCAGTTTAACGCCTGGCTAGGCGTCTCGCCCAGGTTCTGGGTGAAGATATTCGGCATGGCGGCGTCGTCCGATGGCCTCCTCAAAAACGTACGAATTTGTCACCGGAAGCAGCCCACAAGCACACAAGAGACGATGATATCTTCCTAACCGATCTCACTCGAGCAGGAATCGCGGAGGAGGCGGAGACGGCTATGGGGCGGACGGCCATTTAAATACCAACTGAAGAGTACTGCTCTGCGCCGTCCCATCGATGCACTACCCTGCAACGTCCCCCCCTCCCCTCCCTCTGGCACTTCCATTCTGTGGAGTAGTTAAGCTGCGTCCAAGCCCATGATGCAAGACAATGTCGGTGGCCATCATTGACTAGGATCCCCCGCCTCTCACACGAGTAAAGCCGACATCGACGGACAGCCATTCGCTGCTGAAGCCATCTCCGGGCGTTAGCGTGACATGCTAATTAATAAAGTAACATGGGGCCCTGGAGGCGCCAGCAAACAAGCCGTGGACCGGAGGTTTGGCTCTCCTAAGCTTCACTTCGTGAAAAGCTTAGCCTTAGCCATGTTAGGCGTGGTGAGGTGCGAATCTGCGTAGCCCGGATGTCGGACGGTCGCTGTTCAACTCTCAATCGTGCATCTTGATGCCGACGCTGATACAGGGGGGAGCCTGATATTCGTCGATGTGCCCACGAAGGAGCGAAAAGGGGCTGACCGCATGTCCTCGAAACTTCAGACCACTTAGAATCTTTAGGCAATAGCTTCAACTCCGGTTAATGTACCTTAACTATTATAGTCGAGCCAAGGCCTCACGCTCGATGCTACCACTTGGCCATCCCTAGAATTTGTCTGGGGGCAAGCGAAATGATGCCAGCCGGCGACCTGGGGCCCGCCGTGAAAGGTTTCGCTCCGGAGTCCCCCGGGCAGGAATCGCTGTCCCCAGGACCAAGTTAGACGCGCTCGAGCCGGCACCGACTATCAATCGGAGATGCTCCGGTGGCATTTTCAGCCAACGTGTATCCGTTTTATACCCGGAAGGGCTCCAGCGACCTTGAAGGAAAGGCGCAAGCTGCATCTTATCCTGGAGAGGCTGTGTCAAAACTGCTCGATGTCTCTCTCGGGGGCCAGGGGTTAATATTCTCACCATGAAGGAGTGTGGGCAGCCGTAAAACGATTCGACAGCAATAACTAACCACTAGTTACTCCGTACTCCGTATATGGGGCAATGGTTGTAGGGCTGGTGGATCGACTCTTGGTCCACTTGAAGATATTGAAATTTTCATGCCACTAGTCAGGTAGTTGTTGCTACATGCCTATTCCAGGAGACAAGCCCGGTTTCAAAAAAAAAGGATGTCGGCATTGCAGGATGGCACCAGAACCCTTCAAAACAAACGGACTATGTTTTCCGCCAGTGCTAGTAGCTCGCAGCATCGACTGAGTTAGCGCTCTGCTCTGTCTTTGAGATGTTGATGGTGAAAGTAGGGAGATCACTCACTCGAGCCGACCTGGGGGTTTCCGCTGTTCGAACTTAACAGCCGAATTAGTTTATACTGTTGGGAACTTCTCTCACTAATTATCGTAGGCAGAGTTGCGGAGTTAGCATCCCAGGCAATATCGCCTAAAAATATTTCCGAGTATAGTTACCGTTCGTGGGTCGAGTCTCTTGATTCAGGACTAAAACAGAGGTCGGATTGATGTCAGCCTCCACCACCACGTCAGCGTTGTGTCTGACAATGATAATTTTCAACTGTTTGACTGGCTCTTATGATTGCTTGATCACCTCTTCACTGGAGAACTCGGGTATAGATCTCGCAGACGAAGCAGCTGGCGTTGCAAAGTGTGTGACCACAGCCATGTGGAGTATGTACGCTCATAAAACAGCCAAAAGGAGAACGAATATCCAGGGACTGGATAATCTGACTAGAACTGCCGAGATCAACATTCATGGTGAATTGGAAGGGAATTTCTTATTTTTGGTTTTATTTTATAAACGTAAATATACTTGTCATTTAATCATCAAAATCCATCTCCTAACGCCATACCAAATAGCCTCCAAATACGCTTAGAGTATTTATTATAAACAGACAGTGGGACACCCAAACCCCGACCAAGACCGAAGATATAACTTAAAAGGTAGAAAATAGGATCATACGAACACCAGGTTCATGCATGCCCCTAGCTGTGCCCTGCCCTGCCCAAAATAAAAACGAGGAATCCACTTACACACCCCAGAACTGGATAACGGGGAGGGGATAAGGACGCGGGCTTATTTATCAGGAATCTCGTATACGCGATTGCCGTTTTGCCGTACCTAAATGGGTATTCTGGACCTTTGCGGCAAACTTAAGGCTGGTTAAGGTCTCACCGAGGTGGTCCTGCCGGGGACTAACCATGACGAACATCAACGTTTTCGAGTTCCCGCCCAAGGAGAATTGAAGAAGATAGGTGAGCTATAGCGAATCAGCATCGTGTCATCATTCAGGTGCAGGTGTTCAGAGTAAAATTGCATACCTTGCTGTTCCTATAGGGAATGTGGACGCCCTCTTTACCCTGTCCAAGGGCACCGATAACGTCCCCTAGGCAGCTGAGACTCTTGTTGATATTCTGGGTCTCCTTGAGTCGATCCCCAGTACTGCCACTGTGACTAAGACGTTCACTTCCTGCAAGGTCAACTAGGTTCAACGTCCCTTCGCTGTGCTCCCCAGTTGTTGAATTCTCGCCAACAAGCCGTAGGATAAAGACGGAGTGTGAGCGAGAAGAGCGTTCATTGGCCTTAGTAGCAGCCACAGAGCGGTTTGTCCAGGCCCGGCGAAGAATGGATTCGACCTTTTCAGGGGAATCGAGCCTGACGTTGGTGACATTGGTGATGGTAGTTTGGCATTTCTGCATGTCATGCCTGATTTCATGCTTCTTCTTGTCAAACTCCTCAGCTTTCCCTAATAGATCATTGATGTTCTCGTTGTATACTTCAATGAAGCTTCCCTCCATGGTATACTTCCAACCTCTCTCCTCGAGACCGCTAGCAGTGTCGTATATCTGGCGAACTGCACGCGGTATCATACCGTCTTCGGAAGACATAGTGTGGGTTTTGCCGCTTCCAGTCTGACCATAACAGAATATGCATACGTTATATCCATCCAAAGCGCTCTGGACAAGCTGGCTAATTTCTTCAAATACCTCCGAATTTTGCGATCTTGGCCCAAAGACATGGTCGTACGCAAAAGAGTGATTTTTTGTACTGACTACTCCCAGGCTTGATTTCTCTTCCGGCCCCTGCACCAAAATCTCCCTGGAATCCATATCTTCGTCAGGGAACGAAATGCTGGCGGCGGTTTCACTCATGTCAGCAGGTAGAACTGGTCGAACGCGACAAAATACTCTGATATTTCCTTTCAACTCTTGAATCTGGTTGTGTAGCTTCCTTCGCATAGTTTCTTCCTTTCGTAATTGTGCCTTCGCGGCTTTAGTCTCCTCGAGGGCCTCGCTTAGTTCTTTATCGAGCTTCGCAAAAGCATCGGATTGCTCCTGATTTCCCGACTCCAAAAACTCGATTCTTGCTTTTAGTGCACGCACTGATGACTCTAGGTTGACGGTATTGTTGGCGTGTAGAATTGAACTTTGCTGTAATTCATTATTTAGCGCCCGTTCTCGATCAACGTCACCCTGCAGCCTCTCCTTCTGCGTGAGTAAATCTTGGATCTCTCGATCCTTGTTGCTTAGATCGAGCTGCCCACGTTGTTTTTCGAGGGATGACTGTGCCGCTATCTGTTCGAGCTCCTGCAATCGCAGTTGGCGCTCTACCGCTAATTCGGCTTCGAATCGGCGTCTAGTTTCAGCGAGTTCCGCTCTGTGCTGTACTCTCAACTCAGCGATTTCCGCCCTGGTATCCTGCCGTATTGTCTCCAACTGATTTCTATGTTGAGTAGCAAGTTCGCTCATGGATATTTCATGCTCGCGAGAGACATCCTTAAGCTTGGCTTCTGCATTCGCCAAGTAATTTTTAGCAGTCTCAAGTTCAACTCGCAAGTCCGCATTTTGGTTCAGGAGCTTCGTTTGGCCTTCTTCTAGAGTCTGGGCTAATTAACGATCGTTGTTAGCGGAGTTTGCAATTGCAAGTCAGATGAAGTATCGAGCCTACTGCGAGATTTATATAAATCGGTGGATTCGGTCATGGCAGCAGTCTGCTTGGCCATCTCTTCGACGATCTGACGAACATGGATCATATTATCGGAGATTTTCTGTTCCTTTTCATCTTGATCCCATGCTTGGACTTGAGTGTACTGAGTTAGATAGGGTATGACCTTTTTAGGGGAGCGTTGTTTGCGAATTTTCTTAGGAATAGTCGGGCAAGAAGGAAGGCGGAAGGGGGCAGAGGATGACAGGGTAGGGCGGCTGGGGGTGGGCACTTTGGATGGGGAACTGCTTTGCGGCTTTTTATTTTGCAATGTAGTTGTCATTGGGGGGTTTTGGTTCAGGGAAAGTGATTCCATGGCAGTGCATAGCGATGGATTGCGGGAGAAAAGGATGTGGTTATTTTCCAATGCAAGACTGGACCAGTCAGACAAATGATCCGTCTGACCGTCATAGGCTCTATTAACCAGTGATTTATCGGGCAGTTTGGGCATGGGCAAAGGAGAAGATGGAGGTGATGTAGGTGATATCAAAGATGAGGGCTGACGCGCACCATTTCGGTTTCCAGGGGCTTGACTCGCGTGGCCAGCATCCCGACCACCCATTGAAGTCGCCGGTCGCGGTATCGATCCTCTCTCAACGTTCAGGTAGCCGGTCGACGTTTGCGGACGGGGAATATTTCGCGTGCCCGGTGGCGGTCTAAGTCTCGGTCCGTTCGAAGGCATCCGGGAGCCACCAGCCTTCGATGCGCATAGGCTCCTTGGTTGCGCAATTTTCGTCGTTCCGGCGAACGGTTTCGACCCCAGGTTCTCTTTCTTCCTCGGTTCTCCTGCTCGCTCGCTCAGCGTTTTTCTCTCTAGTAACGCGCAGTTGACGTATTAGCGCCGTCGTTCGTGAAAGTTGCAGTTTCGATGAAAGAGGGATGTAAACTGGGTACTTTTATCGCCAGCAGTGGGCGGAGAAGCCATTGCCTGGCCCGGCGCGTTGTTTGCAGCATTAGTGATATCTCTCAAGCTTTCAGCATGGGAGTAGGTCGACTTTGGGCGTGGGATATTTGAGATACTCGACGCAAGCTAGCTCGGCCCCCTTAAGTTAGCAACATGCCGCATCAAGTGGATGGATAATATGATAGCGTACTCGAGTCTGTGTGTCTCCTTCATCCATTGCAATGGACTCCTGCTCTTGCTAACAGACAAGGGGCGCGGCCGATGGTAGGTCTGTCTGTATTGCCAGCCGAGAAGATAGATATCAAATTTCGATGTCATCACAGATTGCCCAAAACGGGTTGGATGTAAACAAACGGGCCGCTGCTTATGTCATATTACCACGTGACAATTTACCCCGCTGACATAATGCGGCGGAGCTTCGAGACTGCGAAAGGGAAGCAGAAAGAGGGAGGAAAAGACGATAACTACAACACCCAGCGTCGCAGCATAGAGGGACAAACACAAGACATCATACGACGACGAGGAGGACGAGGACGACAACGATAGATGCACGGCTTTGACCAGGAGACAGCACCCGACCAGCACCCAGCAGCACTACTGCCGTCGCAGTCCGAGCCCCTGGCTATAGCACAGCAAAGACCCAGGCTAATCTCCGCATCGTCAGTGGAGATTATCACCTTTTCAACCTCCGGATCTCGATCTTACCTTGCGCCAGTAGTATTATTTGCACACTGTAACAGCTTGAGCCATTGAATTTAGAGTATATCTTCTACCGCCATGGCCGGCCGCTTTGTTCGTTCGTCGAAGTACCGTGAGTTCTTCTATATCGTGTGCCCCCCTCCCTCTTTGCGCAGCTGTGAGAGCTACTGACATGCCACTCATTCGCTCTCAGGACATATCTTCGGTCGAGCTACACGAAAGGTACTTCCATAAACACCCAAAAAACTGCCCGATAATCTGACTTCCCAAGTGTCATTCGCCCTATACTCATCTCAGCTGGGCGTACTAGGACCAATGCTATGATACTCTCCGAGTCTCCACCAATGCCTGGGATACCAACCTTTTGAAGGTCAGTGAGGCCCTCCTCAAGTGCTTTGTAGTTGGATCTGAGTAAGTTGGTAGCTGATACGACCATAGGTAAACCCTCAATACCTGTCCGTTAACTGGGAGACTGGCGGTGGCGGAGCTTTTGCCGTTCTCCCCCTTAACGAGAAGGGAAGACTCCCGGAACGAATTCCACTCTTCCGTGGCCATACTGCAGTTGTACTGGATACAGATTGGTTAGTGATGTTGGCGTGTCCAGGAGATCGGAGTAGCTGGCTAATCATACCCCAAGGAACCCATTTAACGACTCTCTGATTACCTCGGGAGCTGATGACGGGAAGGCGAGTCAATTCACTCCGTATCACCGTTTGTTTGCGACCGTAACTCATGCGTAGTCCTGCAGATTCTGCTTTGGAGAGTCCCCGAAGGATTTACTCTACACACCGACGCTGCCGAAGTCGAAGACATTGCTCCAATCGGCAGGCTTCCAGGCCATCCCAAGTAAATACGCCCTTGGATCATGAATCATCCTCCGAGTCTCACTAACCGTGACGTGTAGGAAAGTAGGGCATGTCCTGTTCAACCCCGCCGCCGAGAATGTCCTCGCTTCTTCCTCCGGAGACTTCACCATTAAAATATGGGATATAGAAGCCGGCGCCGCCAAGGCTACGTTGAACGTCAACGAGGTAATACAGTCCATGTCGTGGAGCGCAAATGGCTCCTTGTTGGTTACAACCTCGCGTGATAAGAAACTACGCATTTGGGACGTCCGACAGGAAAGACCTGTACATGAAGGTGCAGGTCATTCTGGTGCAAAGAACAGCCGAGCTGTTTGGATGGGAGAACACGATCGGATTGCAACAACTGGCTTTTCTAAGATGAGTGATAGGCAGCTTGCTCTATGGGATGTCCGTGCTGCCAGGGAGCCTATCAATGGCTTCAAAGTTCTAGACTCTATCTCTGGCGTCTGTATGCCATTCTGGGATCAAGGCACACAATGCCTTTATCTTGCTGGGAAAGGGTATGTATAAAGGCTTCACACTTCTCAGTCACATTGCTAATAGAGCCATCAGAGACGGGAACATCCGTTACTTCGAGTACCAAAACGATAAGTTTGAATACTTGTCTGAGTACAAGTCCGGCGATCCACAGCGTGGAGTTGCTTTTATGCCAAAGCGAGGCATCAACATGCATGAAAATGAGGTCGTCAGAGCCTACAAAACCGTCAATGATACATACATTGAACCTATATCATTTATCGTTCCCCGACGCGCCGAGGTTTTCCAGGATGATATCTACCCACCAACCACCGGCTTAAGCCCTGCCATGTCATCTAGCGAGTGGTTTGCAGGCAAAGATGCACTCCCTCCCAAAATTGATATGGCTAGTCTATACGAAGGCGAAGGCATGAAGGAACTTCCCGCTGATGCTGGCTCTGCTGCGAAGGAACCGCAAACAAAGGCTCCAGAGCCTGTTAAGAAGCCAGAGCCAGCGCCCAAACCAGCTCCAGAACCAAAGCCCACGTCACCACCTGTTACTACTACTGGGCCCCGTGGCAACATGAAAGATCAAGGCGCCTCCATGGCTGCGGTTGCGTCAAAGTATGTAGATGATAACGAAGAAGATGAAGAGGAAGCCGGTGGTAGCTCAAGTTTCGATGAGCCAAAACCAAAAAATGTACCCTCCATCTCCATCTCTCCCGCGCAAGCTGAGCCATCTCCGCCAGCCAAGCAAGAGCCAAAGGTACGAGCAGGTGCCATATATGCGGAAGAATGACTACTAACAACCCTCATAGGATTCAAAGCCCGTTCCAGTGACAACTACAGCCTCCTCCGGTCCAGTAAAAAACGATGTTGACTCGGCTGTACAGCCATCGCTGATGAAGGAGATTGAAACCATCAAAGAACTGATTGCCGAGCAGACTCGCACGATTACCTCACAAGCCGAGGAACTTAGCGCTCTGAAGGCTGAAATTAGCAGTCTTAAGTCGAAGCTCGGGTAGATTATTTGCACGGAATACTCCCCGCAATAACCTTTACATGCATTGGATATACCAAGAAAAAGTCTAACCGTTTCTTTTAAGTACATCTTAATTGTCTTAGCGATCCCCAATCCATAGCTCTTTTTCTCTGCTTCTTGTGGTTTAGCTACTGCCAACTTGTCCATATCTCAGAACTCCGCATCGTCTTTCTCACCCCGTTACACGTATCTTGGAATTCTACTCAAATGTACATATTAAGATAAGTATAATGACTTAAATATACCTGTATTTAATATTAGCAATAGAAACGACGTCCTCAGAAATATTCGTAACAACTATTAGACTTTTGTCTTCCCTGACGTCATAACTTGAGACTATATAAATAATGTACGTGTTGCGTTCATGTCACCCATGGTGTACATACAATAGCTTGATCTTTCCAAGTCCTCACAATGCCTTATTCAGGGGAAAAACTGACACCGCCAGGCGTTGCGTCTTCAAAGTTATTGATTGGGCTTCCCGAGGGAACACCCCAAATCAAATATACCAGTATGAAGAAAGTAAGGCGTATGGCAGAGAAATGCTGTATAGATGATTCCCAGAGCCCCTTTCTCATAGTAGTCGATGTGCCTCCTACCATACTTGAAGATTTTGACGCTGAATACCCAGACAGGGGCCCAAGATTGTCTGCAAATTTGCCAGAAAGAATACTACTGCCTGAAGTTAGAATGAAACGGCCCCATGAGATAATAGCTCGCAATCTGTCCTTTTATATAAGGAAAGGATTATGGGATATGGGTGTCCAAGATGCGCCGGCCGAGGATGGGAATGCCCAGGTTGAAAGCGAGGACGGAAGATTCATTAAAGAGCCGGACGACAGCTTCACCCCAAATGGCAGAGAATGGCCTAGCCTGACCATTGAGGTCGGGCTCTCAGAACGGCCAAACAAACTTGCAATCGATGCAAGAGGCTGGCTGGAAGCAAAAGGTTCAGAGACGCAAGTCGTTATTACAGCCAATATCGACCAGACGGTTCCCCAAATCACCTTTCATAAATGGGAGCTTGTAGCAGAAGCCTGTCGAGCAACACGCTCGTCTCTGACGTTAGGAGAAACCACGGAGAAGGTCATTTGCAAGCTCGAAAACGGAGTGATCGAAGTTAGCGGGCAGATAAATATCCCCTTCAAGAAGCTGGTTGGCCGGGAGAAGCAAACCGATACTGAGTATGATATTGTTCTTACGAGAGCTGACCTAGCTGAGATTTGCAAGCCAGCCTGGGATGCTCAGAATTTCACAGAAACAGGCTGAAGGAAAGGGAAGACACATTGCAAATTGTACTACAGCGACTAGGAGAACAGGAAAGGGGCCTCGATGATGGAGTTTGATATTGAATGGGAGGTGGTGAATTTCTTCTGTATTTTAACTCTTCTATATACTACGGTCAAAGAGCATGGGATAGCTTACAGGGGAAAACAATCAAATGAAGAGCGAATAGAGCAGGATGCAAGCAGTGTTTCATCCCTAGTTCACGCCCATCGAACCGATTCCCGTTCACGCTCATGGTCATCAAGCTCATCTTCGTACTTATAGCTTAGCTTCCTCCCTAGCAGATTGCGGTCGAGTTTACCATCACGACGACGGCTGGGCCCCTTGCCATCCCGGTCAGCGTTGACAGCTTCTCGCCGCTGCTGTTCCTTGAGAAGTCGTTCTCTGTTTCGAGCCTCTCGTTCCAGCGTATGCGGATCCTTTTCTGCACCTGTTCCTTTCTTTGATGAATTGCCTGATCGAGGTTGATCGGTGGCTTTTGTATCCTGGCCCTTGACAGCTTGGCCTTCGCCGTTTTCTTCGTGTCGGGGACGGCGAGAACGACGGTCGGTGTATTCATCTGCGTCGCGAGATTCGGAATAATCACGACGAGACCTCTTACGGTCACGCCGGTCCCTGTCCCTGTCCCTGTCTCTGTCCCTATCCCTATCCCTTTCTCTCTCCCTGTTCCTATCCCTCTCTCTGTCGCGATCGCGATCACGGTCACGGTCACGATGGCGGTCGCGGCCTTTATCCCTATGTCTATGGCGGTCTTCCTTTTCGGTACCATGGGCGCCTTCATCGACGTCTTCACCACGGGATTTATGTTTCTCTCGTCGATGTGATGAAGCCCCCTTTATGGTCAAGCCAGGATCGCTCTTATCAGACACATCAACAGCCCGGCTGTCCTGTCGGCTCGTGCTGCGACTACGGTATCGGCGAGAGCGTTTGGAAGAGCCACCATCATCACGATCGCGGTCTCGGTCTCGGTCCCGTCTGCTACGGTAGGATGAGGATTTATTGGTATCGAAAGCGGCAGACGGGGAACGAGAGCGAGATCGAGATGTCGCTCTCTTACTACCATACGTATCATGCTCCCTGTCATCCTTGTCGTTGTCGTCTTCACGACGCGCGCGTTTGCTGCGCCTTTCTCTCCTGCTCTCGTCTTCACTCTGTGCCCCAGCTGATGGACTTTGGTACCGATGATGTCGAGTCCGGTGGCGTGAAGGCGACTTAGATCTCGACCTCGATCGTGATCTTGAACCCGAGACCGGTGCATCCAGTTGCTGTTCGTCCCGTTTATTCGGCGAGGAACTGTAGCCGTGGGTGTGATTAGTGTTATAATCGAGATAGTCCATAGGAGTGTGCATACCTTCGCGATTCTTTAATCGATGGCTGGCTCATAGACACCGCTCGACTATGGCTATGGCTGAATGCCCTATTGTTACGTGTACTGGTATTCGGCAGACCTTCTCTCATGGCTCGAGGTGCTGCTGGTGCCCCTATTACACCTGGTCCTGACCCTGGTCCCCGTACACCAGCCATGGCCATAGGGTTGCTTGGAGGAACTGGCCCATGGGCCATTCCATTGTTATATGTCACCGGCTGAATACCGCCAGCGTTCACAGGATATCTACCTGTACCGCCAAAGGTTGGGGTACTGGAGTAGCTGGGGATAGGATTAGTATGTCCTACTGCGGCGGACGGGGAGTTATCGCCAGTTCCATTGGCTTCAACCGGTGGGTTTGCAGGTTGATCTTCGGTTGATATAGTTACAGCTCCATCCACCGTAGCTGAGCTATCGTTCGCTTTACCGGAAGACTGCTTCTGCGCTGCCGTCTGGGTCGATTCTTCCAGCGGCTGATGCTCTCTCGTCTCTTCCTCGCCGCCAGGGCAGAAGCTATCATTCAACTGGGCCTGTGACTGAGTGTGGTCGACCTGGGGGTGGGAGTGATCCGGAACGCCATTGTAATGCTGCTGCTGCTGGTGTGGTTGTTGAATATGAGGGGAGTTATGGCGCTGGAAGTTGCCCATGTTAGAGGATAGGTGATTACCTTGATAGTTGTTTGCATGATACCCGCCGCGGCCACGGCCACCAAAGTTGAATCCTCGCCCCCGACCAGCACCAGCACCAGCACCAACACCAGCACCAGGACCGACACCGATGCCGCCAGCACCCCGGCCATAATGACCATATGAGTTTTGAAAATCATTGCTAGGAAACTTCTGTTGCTGATGCAGGTGAGGAAATTTTTGGTGAGGTTGTGACTGTGACTGTAACATATTATATCCACCAACTCCAGGATTAGGGCCAAAGTCGGCACCTATGCGATTAGGGAATGCAATTCCATTGAAGTTATCTGGGCCACCATTCCACATGTTGTTCTGACCATCCCATGATCCATACATTCCTTGCCCAGCACCGGAATTCATCATCATGCCCATGTTATTATTCATCCCATTCATATTCATCCCGTAACCAGTAAACATTCCTTGAGCCGTGGCCAACGGATCCATGCCCATACCAAACATCCCGGGAACGCCTGTGTGAACGTTAGCTTGATCCAGACAGATTACGCCAGGGGCTGTGTGGTAACCTACCGATTGGGTTCTGAGGCATAACCATCCCGTTTGCCATGAAGGGCATGCCCTGGTTGAAGTCCCCGACACCGTTCCAGCCCACCTGCCCGAATCCGTTCGGATAACCGCCATCTTGCTGGGCGGGATCTGACGGTGCGACGACCCCGCCCTCTGCACAGGCTGTCGAGGCGGGAGGGGCATCAGAGTCGGTGGTGGCAGGTTCGGTGTTTTGTGATTCACTCGTTACTTGCGGGTTTGCATCCTTGGGTGAGTTAGCATAGAAATGAGGCAGAAGTTGAAGAAAGGAGAGTCCCACCTTGTCATCACTAGCAGTGCCATTTTCAGTCATGTGTGTCTCCAGGCTGCCCCCATCAGCGAATTGCTGGTTGATATTTGCGTTACACTCGCCGTCAGCTGCCGCAGCAGCAGTAAGACTGGGAGGTATAGTGTCACCAGCGTCAAGACCAGTGTTATCTGCCGTGCTCTGGGCCTGCTCTGGGTTTTCAGCAGGAGCCTGAGCAACAGCCTCGGGTTTCGTATCCGCCTCCGCTGAAGGTGAGACGTGGGGAGCAGCAGGCGGTGTAGACACAGGGGCGGGCCTGCTCTTCTCCCGTTTCTTCTCTTCGGTTCGCAGGAAGGCCTTTAGGGTGGTGCGGAGTGCCTTGTTCGGCTTACAAAGCTCTGCGTCGAGCGGGCTGTGATCGCACACCGGACAGCTAGAAGGGAGGGATGTCTGGCCTGTTCATGTATACCAGTCAGCAAAGCACACGCCTAGGGCACAAACAGCACATTCCAGACGAGTACATACAGCTTTCGCATATGGCTTGATCACAGCAGGGCAGCCTGAAAGCGTTCCAGGCGAGCTTGCTGCAGATGGCGCACCGTAGCTTGAAAGGGATCTCGTCCTGGGCGAGCGAGCTATGCGGGCCGTCAGTATACACAGTACAACACACCGACCCTCTGGCAAGGAGGGCGTGAGACCTACCTGGCAATGTGAAGAAGGCCGGACGACTGCTCAAGGCCCGCCATCTTCTGGGCCGGTTGAGCTCGAACTGGTGGGTAGGATGCCGACGGTGGTCGCGTGTAAAAGGGCTGGGGCGCGAGGAGTGTAATGTTCACGAGTCAGACTGACGGACAGACATGGCGCGAGTCCACGGCTTCTTCCAGCTCTGCAGCCTGTACCTTGCAGTGAATGCGATTCCTATATCTCGTCTGCTGCTTTGGTTGGCCTTGTGCCTTTTTTGGGCAGTTCTTGAAGTTGCGGCGGAAGAAACTTACGGTATACGGAACAACATTATTCCATACACGTGACTACGCTACGATGCAGACAGGACAGAACTATAGAGACAGAACAGAGATAGAACAGAATAGAGACAGGAGAATAGCTATATAGAGAGGAGAAGATAACTATATAAAGGGAGAAGAGGGTACAGAAGATAGACGAGGCCGGTCGTGTCAGATTAGATCAAGTCCCCCGTGGGCGAGGGAGTCAGCGATGCGGGCTACTGCTGCCGGGGACTGGAGGGAGAGCCAGGGCGCGGCGATGCCCTCAGACAGGCCCGGAGGCTTCATCCTGCGCCTGCTCAGCCAGCCGTCCGCAGCAGAGTAGCCCGTTGCATCTCAAGCTCAAAGGTATCATCATGCGGACCAGTATCGTCTGTGGGCTGTATGTGTGTGATCTGGTCTATGTAGGGTAGTCTATGTAGGATCTGTATGGTGTGTGTTCTATGTAGGATGGTCTTATGGTCTGTGGTCTGTGGTCTGTGGTCTTATGGTCTGTATGGTCTGTGTATGTGTTCATCTTGGTAGGTTATGTAGAGTAAGAGTTAAGTAGTATAAGAGAAAGAGAAAGAAGAGTAAGAGTAAGGAAGAAGGTGAAGAGGTGGAAGTATCACGTGACCACGCTAAGGGGGAGGGAGAGAGGGAAAAAAAAGGAAGGGGCGAGGGAAAAAAGGGATAAAAGGGAAGGACGGACCCCGCGGGAAGGTCGAACCCAAGATGTTTTAGAGGGAAGGAAGAGAGTTATGCCCACGCACCTTCCGCTAGGAGACTTACAGCCACGCACTTTCCTTCACTATAACCACCCACTTGCACTAGTCTGCTTTGAGTAAAGCGCGTGCCAAGGCTAGGGCGAAAAAGGCGGGAGCTTGGGCCACCGCGCAGGAGCCGAGGCATAAAAGGAACAAACACAGAACAAACACAGAACAAACACCAACAAACGACGATATCGACGATATCAACGACAAGACGAGGATACGACACACGCTCACAAGAGATCGCACGACGCGTCGACCAGCATCTTCCACGCAGGAGTCACTTTGCTTCTCTCTTCGATCTACATCTCTTGCCACCTCGGTGACTCAGCCGTCTGGCTTCTGCCTGCTTCGCGTGTATAGAGCAACTCCAGGTATGGCATCGCGGTCAGCCCTATACAAAGTAGCCTGCCCCAGCATTTGTTTGCTATATAGCACCGCCCCCTTTCCCCCTCCTCTGGATATCACACCACCGTCCCGGCCATTGCTAACATACAGTCCCAGAAATGACAGACCAGGACAACTCCTACAGACCCCGATCGCCCGACTTCTCGGGCTTCTCAGGCAGCATCCCACCCTTCCACGAGCCCTACAGCCAGCACTCCCCTTCGTCCTCCGCCTCCTACGCTGCAGCCTTCTCGACACCGATCTCCCCGCAGGCCTCCTACGACGCCTCGCCCTTCTTCAACCCGCACGTCCAGCGAACCTCGCCGCACCACGGCCACCACAGCCACCACCAGCCCTACATACCGCAGCTCTACCCGCAGCCAGACGAGATGGCCCCGCACACGCGACCCAGGACCCAGGCCTTGCAGCAGCCCCAGTCCCAGCACATGCATCTCGATCAGCAGCATCAACAGCAGCAGCATCATCAACAGCACCAACATCAACAGTACCAACAGCAGTATCAGCAGAGAAGCCGCAAGGAAAAGGAGACATATCAGCCGCAGCCTCAGCACGATCAGAGCCCGCCCGTAGACCACTCCTCGCTCGTGCAGCCAACGCCCGAGGAGCGGGCAGATGAGAAAGGCTTGGGTCCCTCTGGCGGCATAGAAGTAAAGACCAAGTTCCCGGTCGCGAGGATAAAGCGCATCATGCAGGCGGACGAGGATGTCGGCAAGGTCGCCCAGGTCACCCCAATCGCAGTTTGTAAGTCCACATCATACCTCACCTCCAGCACCATTGAAATGCAGGCGCTAACAGCAAAACAGCCAAGGCACTCGAACTCTTCATGATATCCCTCGTCACAAAGGGTGCCCAGGTGGCCAGAGACCGCTCCTCCAAACGCATCACGGCCAACCACCTCAAGGAGGCCATCGGTAAAGACGAAGTGCTCGACTTCCTAGCAGACATCATCTCCAAGATTCCCGATGCCCCCGTGGGCCGAAAACATGACGAAGACGGCAGCGACCAGAACGAGAAGCCGAAGAAGAAAGGCGGCAGTCGACGAAAGAAAGAAGACGTCGACGACGACTGACCTTTTTTTTTCCTTTCTTTTCATCTTTCCCCTCTCACTCTATAGCTGCGTTGCTCGGTTTGGATACATCATTTAACTCGGTTGGGAACGGAGACGGCGGTTGGCGTCAGCGGTAAACTCGGAGCATGCATCTTTTTCTTCAGCTTTTCATTATATTTGTCTATCCATCGGTTTAATAGTGACGACTTTATGCGTGGGCGGAAATAGGTTTTAGAGAATAAGTTGAAGTCGTGCGCGACTTGGAATGGCCATCACTCCTCTTATACATCGTTTTATTCCTCTTATACATCATTCTATTGCCTCTACAGTAGAGGCTGACGCCTCCAAAATATTACATCACGTGTTACGGGTTGGTAACTGTTCCTGGCGCGTGGCAATGCTTATCTCAACCTCCATGGATATTTAACAAGATGTCCCTTTCAATGTCTTGATGCCGTTATGACTTCTCAGTCTATACGCCCTTGGACGCCATTACCAAGGGGTATCTATGAAGAAACTGGTTAGCTATCGTGTTCGGCTCCTGGATGCCTTGATTCGCCTACATCAAGCATACTGTTGTTATTTTTCCTCAATTCTTTACAGAGATATTTTTGTCAATTCCATTTTTTTGATGGATAGTATATTCCATACTGTCCGTCAGCGAGACTATGCTGATCAATCGTTCAAGCGTGGTATCTCGATCGATTAATGCCCAATCAAGTTGATAATCTCCCTCAACAGTTGTAACCCGTAGCTCGTGAAGGCCGTGCCGACCTCTCTATCAACAGATACTGCTTGCTTTTATTTGTATCCCATTATTCAGTTCCCCCAAGAGGGACTCTGCGTTGATGATTTTTCTATCAACTGCTGTTGAAAACGCCCCCACAGCAGCACATCAAATGCTTGCTTTGCCCAGCGGCTCGATTATATGGTTCGAAACCATTTTCCATACAGGATGGCGTTCTATAGGAAAAGCGAAGATCTCTGCTCGGAGCGTGGAACAAGTGAGGTGTGGAGGGTATGTAGGTCCCGTGGTGTTGTATGGTATATATACATGCCGCTTGGGCTGTTGCAGTTGAGGGTGTTCAGCCATCCAGACGTCTGTTTTTAGACGGTCTAGCTGATGGCAACGAACAATCCATCCTCCTCCTGGGTGCCTTTAGTATTCATTGTGATCTCCAGAGACCATGAGAGGTATAGCCGCGTACAAGCCCCAGCCAATGGTAACCTCTTATCCATTGTAGAACACAAACTTTGCACATAACCTGAAAAGAGCACGCTCTCTATTCGATTTTGGACACCTCTTCTATAGTAGCTGTAGGACACGTCTGTCTTGCAAAGCCCCCAATGATTTATGACCAACGAAGAAACTCACTCTGTTATAGGAATCACACGTAGTTCCTCGTTCTTCTTTAAGACACGAGCGAGTCTAAATTGGGTATTCTCAAGCACAAATGCGGACAGCTTGTAGCCTGTCGTGAATTTCATCGCCCAATTCCACTATTAGAAATGAGCTATCGCTGATCATCGTTTATTTTCATCGAGGGGTATGCTTTTTGTAAATAAGCGTGAGCTGTGGGAGAGCTGAGCACACCTTGGTACAGATGGTGCCGTAGCGCACAAATCGCAAAGCAGGATTCTAAGAGGCATGCCATTAGTTACTATAAGCCACACTCTTCTGTCAGTGCCTCCACAGTCAATATTTTATCTCCGCGTCTGCACTTCCTCTGCGGAACTGAGTGATAGCCTGGCAAGATTTAAGGGCGGGATGGAGCTTTAGCTCTTTAGCATAGATATCATTTTAAGTATTAATCGTCTATATAAGTAGCATGAGTGAAAGTAGAGCCTGATATGCAGCTTGCGGGTGGCTTGAGAAAAGGTGTTGTGAAGTTGGTCCAGGTGTTCATTTATATACACCCAAAGTTCTTATCGGGGGCCCGATAAGGAGACAACATCAACATCGAACTCCCCAGCCTCCAACAGCATGTCAATGTCTCAGCACCATGGAACAAGCGCAGCTCAACCATTTTATCCTTTAAAAGAAGAGCTATGAAAACGAAGAGTAACCATGGACTTTGTACGCCCTACGTCCCTCCCATTTTAAATTATGACACACTAACGCATCTCGTAGTGGTCTCGACTTATAGGCGGCGCCGCCTCAGGCTCCTCTAAAGCCCTGCGCAAGAATCCAACAGGAAAACGACTCGCTGCGTTCAAGCATACATGCAACACTCTCTATGTACGCACTTAAGCCCAGTCTGTTTACGGCACGGCTAACTCTTGACAGCAAATATGGCGTAACTCGCCCTCGCTTTCCCCCGAATCTCCTTCGATCCCCTTAATTCGAAGCTCCTTGAACCGACTCAATTCAATCCTACGAGACGAATCTCGTGGCCCGTCACCTCACCCTTGTCATGCAGACGCTGCTACATCTCAAGTTTATTTGACCGTCACCAAGCTAGCATTGGCAACTAACGATCCGGGCGTCGTTTCAGCCGCTGCCGTTCTCTTGAACACGCTGATCGAATCCGAAGTCGACGGCATAGTGGACAGCCGTGTATTCTCCCGGGCACTCGTTGACCTAGTCTCCCGCGCTAACGCTGTCACCATCGACCAGCACGCTTTCGAAGACGGCGAGTCGAAGCTCGTAGAATTAGCCTTTGGAGTCGCGAATGTCATCCGTCTTAGGCCAGAGATACTGCCAGCGTGGTTTTCATCTGAAGAAAAAGAGGGGGATACAAGACGGATTGACCCTACGTTGCGGGCAGGAAAAGAATTCGCCGGTATCACTAGGAGAGACGACTTTCCGCTTTTCTATCTGTTGGTGGACTATGTCCATTATGAAGGTAGGACAGGCGATTTTGCCCGCACGGGCTTACTATATATAATCGAGACAGCATCGAAAGTGAAAGATCTAGAAAAATGGCTGATCGAGAGCGATATGGCTACTTTGATGGCGATTGGATTGGGCGCGTCATACAGCCAATTAAGTCGGTATGTACTTCTATAACGGTTTAGAGTATCTATGGGAGAATAATCTAACACGCCGCCTTAGCCTATTGATTTCGACTGACGGCAACGACGATGTTCCCGCTATAATTGCCCTATCAGACCATACAGATCTTGACAATACCGTCCATCACTCTCATCAAGGCCAGCTGGACGCCTTTCTTTCCTACCTGTTATTCTGGCAGGATGCTATTGATCACTGCAAATCGCCTGAAGTAAACGACACGCTTCTAGACCATTTTCAAGTTTTATTCCTTGAGCAATTGCTGTAAGTACAAAGCCCATCCACTTTCGGGTCGTTCGTTTCTCACAATCCTAGGTACCCGTCGTTATTAGAATCATCCGATGTGGCAGGTGGATCTACTTCTTCAGTCATCACCTACCTTTGCCGCATATTAGAATCAATTTACCAGCCGGTTCTGGTCAATCGCATATTAAGTTTCCTCCTCGCCTCGCCTGCCAGCGAACAGCCACATATTACACTTCCTATGACTCCTACTAAGAAGGCACGCATGTCTCTAAGTCGCCGCAAGTCACTTGATATTCTGGCATCATTCGCTGAAGCAGCGGCTAAACCTTCACCTACTCTCTTTAATCTAGTCGACCTTATCTTGATGGGCATCAGATCACAAAACAGACAGACTGTTGTCGCGACGCTACGGCTGATAACCGTCATCATCCAGCACCACCATGAGTTTGCGAACCTCCTTATCAAATCCGTCAGAGACCCGGGACCAGATCTAAGGGAGTTACGCACTATCCCAGCGCTGAATGCAGAGGTACAGCGATTATTTAACTTCGCGACGAGTATCCTTGACGATCCCTGCATAGAGATATCATATGAAAACTACATATCCAGTGCGCTTTCTGTCCTATACCAACGAATGCACGCCCCAACTCCTTCGTTATCCGCTGCAGGGGCTCCGAGGGTAGATACCCCATGGATAGTAGATATCAAGGGGGGAGTCTTTTCTGGAATGCTAGATTTGCTACGACGGTTCTTCACCAACAGTGTTGTTACGAACCTAGCGCTAACAAATTCCTTCTCCGCGTTGGCGTCCTCCGATCTAATATCCCTAGATGGATGGTTACTCGCTTATCCAGAAAACCAAGAATCCATGGATACTGAGAAAAAGGAAGGTGATTCGAATATGCCACCCACCGACTCAAATCGAGGGAAGAATGACCCAATACTATCTTCGATATTGAAACAACTTGCTTTGCAAGTGGAAACATGGCGCGCCGAAATTCCAGATTTTGACCTATTACTCTCTGCGCGGCAGGAACTTTTGCACCGCGAGGACCAGGCAACAACCCCTAATGAAACACAGCCTGATATTGAAGCAGCTCAACCCGCTAAACAGACGACTGCAACACCGTCTGATGAAGTACCAGCTGCTGTCCCCGATTCGATACCCGAACCAGCGTCAGGCGAGGCGCCAGCTTCTACAGAAGAGGCAGTTCCACCCCAATTGTCCACCAAAGTGGCCATTATAGCACCTCCAGAGCCAGCTTTTCCACCAGCCCTTTTACGCCCTGATGGTCATAGAGCGACCTCCCTTCAAGCCGTCCATGAGACACGAGGCTCAAGCACTGCGCCTTCTGAAGCTGGAGTAGATGAAAATGAAGCTGATGATAAAGAGGATGAAGCATCTCTGAATCACATTCTAACCAACGTGGTGATATTATATGAGTTTATTTTGGAAATAACAGCCTTGGTCCAGGCTCGGGCGAGTGTGTTGCAGGATGTGCGGTTTTCAGCTTAGATGTGCTATCATTCCATTCTGTTTATACCTTTTTTAATTTTATTTAATACTGAGACTAGCTACAGAGGTCCTTACCAAAAGACCGTAAAGGTCCCTATACTTTATCTTTTTCGTAAGGGTAATTCTAAGGATATGCCTTAAGGCGAGCGTCATGAAATTGATTCAAATAACTAGAGGGATTCGTATAACTACTTCGTACAACTTGGATTAAAGGTACATACGCTGCCGAGGAATACACAATGCTGCTATCAATGTCGTTCTTAAATCTGCTTACTAATGACCAAACAGACTCGGGACTTTTTTTGCTTGAACTGCTCTAGAGAGAGAATATATATTTCATAATCGAGGGAACGAGAAGAGCAAGGAAGAGACAAGATGCCTCGAGCTGTTAAAGGTATATTAGTTATTAGTGGGCGAGAATGCACTTGAGGCCGTTGCTAATCATACCTTCTAGGCGTGTTGATTGAATGTGACCCTTCCGTCAAAGCCATCATCATCAAATACGACAAGCTCCAGAATAACGAGTATATCGTCGAAGACTTGGAAGGCGATGATAGATATCTAGTCGTCAAGGAGAGCCAGCTCGCTAGTCTTAAGATCCGACTGGCAAAGGTATGCGCCTCTGTTCTGTCTAACTACGGGCGTACAGGATAGCTAACGATGGACTCAGGAACTTGACGGAAAGCTCATGCAGCCCGAAGAATCCGAGTCGGAGTAACCATCGCCTTCTTGTCTTCCAGTCCTGTTCTGATAAGTCGGATTCCCCGACTCGTAGTCTCGAAGAATGACCAAATAACCTACGGTGTACTCGCTACGATACCGGGTCGGCTACATCAAAACCCTACCCGTGGTATATACGCCTACGTAGCCATCATACAGACATTAAATCTGCCGGATGGCTCTGATTAAACGTTGTCAACCATATCCTTCATACCGTCCGGCTGAATTATTATACTTGATATCACCGAGAGGCCGATGAATGGAATGGAATTTGCGGGTGGGAAAAGCTGCCTCATATATGAGAACCAAGGTTGAATTGATAAATGAACGATATGATGTTCCTCAACTATCGTGTTATAGCTCATGTTACAGCTAGTACCTCGCTCTATTCAATCAACTGAGTCCCTCGCCCTTTGTTAGTAGGTAGATATTTTGAGCCGAGGCCCAGCGATGCATAACTACTCCACCTCCATCATCTTCCTCCGCGGCGCTTCTTCTCACATGGCCGGCTCGGGGAAGGGAAAGACTACCTGTATAATTATTAAGAAATATCTGCTATCACTTAACAGACTCTCCTTCGCTATAATTTCACCTCGCATCAATCGTTTTCAGCATGGCCTCCAGCTACTCCCCGAAATACTTCCTTGTTAGCTTCCCAGCTGAATATGTCGCCCACGTCGAGATTAACCGGGCAGACAAGCTCAATTCCTTTTTCGAAGCGTATGCCTTTATCCCCTTGGCTTCTTAATGGCGTAGTATGTCTAACTCTGCGGTAAATAGGATGTGGTTAGAACTCCGCGACGTATTCAATCAGCTCTCCCACGACCCCAACGTCCGCGCCATTGTCCTCTCAGGCGCTGGTTCCCGCGCATTTACCGCCGGTCTTGACGTCAAAGCTGCATCCAAAAGTCTCCTTGGGCCAAAGCCGGATGGAGATGCTGCTAGGCTTGCTGCCATTTTCCGCCGTCACATCGCTTCGTTCCAGGATTGTATCACAGCCGTGGACAAGTGTGAAAAGCCGGTCATTGTAGCGATGCATGGGATAAATTTTGGACTTGGAATCGACCTGTCGGTTGCTACTGATATCCGATATTGCTCTGCTGATACCCAGTTCTGCGTCAAGGAAGTCGATATTGGCCTTGCTGCGGACATCGGAACGCTTTCACGACTACCCAAGGCCGTAGGGAGTTATAGCTGGGTCAAGGACGTTTGTCTTACGGCGAGAGTATTTGGGGCCAAAGAGGCGAAAGAGGTCGGATACGTTAGCGCTGTATTTGAAAATAAGGAAGTCATGGTTGAGAAGGCGTTGGGCGCAGCGAAGTTGATTGCCTCGAAGAGTCCAGTTGCTGTGCAGGGAACCAAAGAGTTATTAAATTGGTCTATCGACCATTCCGTCCAGGACGGTATGTATTCCCTCCAGGCTTGATTTGTGGCACTGTACTAACTAAGCTGGCAGGTTTGAGGTATACTGGTGTATGGAATAGTGCTGCGCTTCAGACGGGCGACATCTCGGCGGCTCTCCTATCGGGTCTGGAGAAACGCACTCCCACTTTTGAGAAGCTATGATTGCACTCATTATCTATTAGCCTAATAGGTATATATATTTTGTAAATACTAGAATGAATTTAATTATACGCTACCCATCCTATGTAAGCTAAACGCTGTGTAGTGATAATAAAACCCCAGTATTCGTGTATAAAGAGAAGCAAGCCTAGAGTCTACCCGGCGAGCGCCACAGTCTCATCCATGACCTGCTTCACGCAGGCTCGTTTTTTGACTCTCGCATAGTATCCAGTGAGAACTGGGAACTTATCTTCAAGAACGTCATTACCATCCTTAGTTTCCACAATGTCCTTTAAGATAGGCCAAACAGCGCAGTCATCCACCCCAAACAGTTTTCCGTTTATGTAAAATTTGCCGAGAATTAGGGAGCCGAAGAGGGATAGTGTGTCATTGGCTTGCTCAGAGATGCTGCCAGAAGAGGCCGTGGTCCACGCACGGTGAAGCGTATCAGCGGCATCGAGCCTGTCTTCCAAAGTCAGGCCGTCCACCTTGGTTTCAGGGTCAGGGGCAACCTCTGGGAGGCGGTTGTGGGCGATGTGAGCAATATGCAGAAGGATGTCTACATTTCCCGTAACGATTGTAGAGCCATCCGAGTCGACCAGGAGAGGGAGATGTTTCTCTCGTGCCTGGCGGACGTTAGAGTCACTTATAAGCTTGGACGGGAGATCGTCAATGCGAGCCATATCATATCGAATACCGTTTTCAGTCAAGGCTAACCGCACCGAAAGATCTGCAGTGGCATCACAGCCAGCGGTGATAAGTTTGGCGGTGGAGGTGGTAACAAAATTAACGACATCAAACCCGAGCCCATAATGTTCTTCCCAATTGAAATCTGACTGCTGGTTTTCCTTGCCAAAGGCACGAATCATCCGTTCGGTCTGGGTTGACTCTCCATGCACGATGGTTCTAGCATCCGCCTCCGTCTTTGACAGCGCGCCCTGGCCCCAGATGGTATCTGTCTTGGGGTTTATAAAGGTTCCAATTTGCCTGAAGGTAAGGGAGATACGCTGGCCATTAAAAGCAAGCTCCTCTGGAGACTTTTCCTTGTCTGGTCTTTTGTCTGGCCGAATTCCATGAAGCCATTCCATATTTGACTTTTCACCAAGGATAAATAGCGAGTTGTGTGGCATGGGGACGCGCTGTGTCTGCCTTCCGCTCTCATTTGCTCCATCAACGGTGCCCTTTGCGTCTGCTTTTGTTCGCAGTGTCATTGCCCTCTGTGCTCCAAGGCTAACGTTGCAGATGTTAGATCCTCTGACGATGTCAAGGGTTTTGTCAGAATGTTCCGAGATGCGATCATCGCCATCTCGGTATAACTGTATAAGGACGTGGTTTAACGGGTGGCCAAGCAGTTTCTCCACCACCGCCCGTATCTGATCAACCGTTGCGGTGAATGGAGAAAGCGGCGGAGACTCGTCTGCCGGATGTCTATATATTGGTATCGATCCGTTCGCTGCCACACTTCCCTGGACTGACACCAATCGTGGAACTTGTCCTGACATGTGGTACATTTTCTGCCAATTGACCTCCTCACGTAGACGCTGGAAGGACCCGGCAGGAATGTCCAGATCGTAGAGTATGCGCGAGTCCCCGCTGGCGATGCTGTCCCCTGGACCGCAATTGAGGGGCTGAGCCGGCTTTTGCTTTCGAGGTGAGGGCTGACCAGCCTGTGGATTGTCGACGACTTTCTTCTCAGGTTGGGCAACTGGCCGTTGGCCGGTCTGAAGAAAATCTTTTGTCTGGTCAGCACCGTCTTGCTTAGGTTTGTCTGCCTGTTTCCGTCGACGTGTGACGGGAACATTGTGCCGCCACGCGGGGGATTGGCTATCGGCATTCTTTTGTGTAGGCGAAGAGGAGAGGCCAAGCGTACCTATTCTCTCCTCAATCCCAGTGACCAGCGAGGAGGTTGGCTGCGCGTGAACCGACGAAACGCTTGGAGCAAAGTCGTCCTGGCCGTCCATCAGCTCGCGACTCGTTATCCCGTTTGCGCCCATTATATCAGCCATGCGTCGCATAGCCTCTCTATGGCGCAGGGAGCTTCGGTAGCCTAGGCAGTCTTCGATCAGGGTGACCGCCAGGCCGTGGCGCACCGCATCGAGAACGGTGGCATAGACAGAGGCGTTGGACAGGGAGCCGCAGACGAACACTTCAGTGACGAATCTAGATCGAAGGGAGAGAAGCAGGCCATGAGTTTGGAAAGCAGAGTATTCTGACTTGACGAGGACCGTGTCTTCATTTGGATCGATGGCGGCAAGGATAGGAGCAGGGAAATGGAAACCCGAGGAGTTGGGCAGACAGCAACGTCGACCGGCGCAGACTTTATCAGAGGCAGAGAGAAAGGCCTCTGGATCGTCCTGGTAGGCGGTATCCGGCGGAAGCGTCACCGGCTGCTTCGTGTTTGCATTCCGTGAAGCCGGCTTGCTGTTACTGGTGCTGGTGCTGGTGCTGGTACTTGTGCTGGACGAACCATCCTCCAGCACGACGGTGTCTCTCCCCAGGGCGTCATGGACGGGACGACGCTCTTCGAACACGCTCTGCACCCAGATGACCTCTCCCGATTCGCGGAAGAGACGAGCCAGGTCTGGAACGAGGGAGAGGAAGTCAGCAGCGTTGGGGACGAACAGGTTGCCGTGCTGCCTGACGAAGTCGTTCTGCAGGTCGAGGACGATCAGGGCCCGCTGGGTGGCAATGTGCGGGGCGGACGAGAGCAGCTTGGAGGTCAACATCGCCGCGCTCGTCGTATCTTCCCTTCTTGCTCTGTGTCTGCTGGACGGAGCGAGGATGAAAAACGGTGGTGCTTGCGGCTGCGTGGGGACAACGCACGGCCGCTGTCCATGCTGGTATATATATATAAGGCTGATCGCGCGCGGCCGATCTTATATACACCTCGCACCAGGGGAGTCGAGGTCCAGCCGAGCAGCGTGCGCCTTCACCCGCTCGTCCTGGTGGGTAACTGTGGACGTGGACTCGGCTGGGGAGTGGTTGGACGCGACTGGGATGCAAGTTTGCTGTTTGCTTGATTTAGGCTTGATTTAGTTAGAGTTAGAGTTGCGTCCGGGAGCCTCCCGCGGTCACGGGGTCCCAACGCCTCATAGACAGACTCCATAGACAAGAGACAGACTCCATAGACAAGAGAGAGACAAGAGACAGACAAGAGACAGACAAGAGACAGACAAGAGACAGACAAGAGACAGACAAGAGACAGACAAGAGACAGACAAGAGACAGACAAGAGACAGACAAGAGACAGACAAGAGACAGAGAAAGACGGCGTCCAGAGGAGTAGTCCATAGAAGTGTATACTCCGTACCAGTAGAGATCGAGTCTGGTCGAAGGCAGGTGGACACGGAGCTAGGCAGGGTCAGTAAATTCAATAACAGAGTTTCGCCCAGAGGATGTGTAGGCTTGCTCTAGGCCGCATCTACGGAAGAGCTGGTCACGATCCCTTGTCTATACAGACACGATATAGCCTCTGCAAATCTCCATGACTCTCCCCGTATGTATAGATGTAGATGTATGTAGATGTATGTAGATGTATGTAGATGTAGATGTAGCATGACGTCGTCCTTCCCCTGCTGTCTGTGAGTAATATCACGTGTCACTGTTACTATCACGTGTCTCTCGAGGTGACCTACGAAGGCCACCATCCATGATATCCCGGCCACGAGGTGACTATAGCGTCTCTTCTCCTCTCTCCTCTCCTCTTCTTCTCTTCTATATCCTGTATATCCTGTATATGTATGTGTATATGTATATGTATATATATGTAATGTGCATCACGTGCATCGGGGAATTATTGATCCCTGCGCCGATACCGGACGCGCTAGTCCAGATGCAGCCTGAAACCTGGCCCAAGCTCCTTCCAACCCTGGACAAAAAAAGGCCACAGAAAAGGAAAAAAAGGACGCTCGGAAGGAACAAGGGCCGAGTCAACTTCCCTTTCCTCTTTTTGACTCACCCGCCGGGCCTCGTTTTCTCCCCTTGTGTATAAATATACAAACCGGACTCTGCCTCGTCCTGCCTCTTCCACGATCAATTGCTCTCTTCCTCGATCAATTGCTTCCTCTCCCTATCTCTCTACATCTCTCTACATCTCCCTCTATGGCTGCACGACCACTGGCTAGGGCCGTCGCCCGAACAGCCTCCAGCATCTCTCGCAGGTCGTTCATCACCGCCGCGAACTCTCGACCGGCCCTTATCAGCGCTGCCAGAGCTGCAATTGCGTCCCCCGTCGTCCAGCAGACACGCGGCGTCAAGACCATCGACTTTGCCGGCACCAAGGAGAAGGTCTACGGTAAGTGCTGCTGGCTCTAGGACTTGCCGAGGTATGGCTAGCTGACTGCGGGTTCTGTAGAGCGTGAGGACTGGCCACGGGAGAAGCTCCTGGTGAGTCTTTATGCCTCGTTTTCACCCCATCGTCCAGACGTTCAACTGACTGACCTGGCCCGGCTGTAGGAATACTTCAAGAATGATACCCTGGCGCTCATCGGCTATGGCTCGCAGGGCCACGGCCAGGGCCTCAACCTGCGCGACAACGGCCTCAATGTCATCGTCGGTGTGCGCAAGGACGGTGCCTCGTGGAAGGAGGCCGTTCAGGACGGCTGGGTCCCCGGCAAGAACCTGTTCGACGTCACCGAGGCCATCAAGAAGGGTACCATCGTCATGAACCTGCTCAGTGATGCCGCCCAGAGCGAGACCTGGCCCACCATCAAGCCTCTCCTGACCAAGGGAAAGGTGCGTTCCAGCCTTCACCCGGTGCAATGAAGAAAAAAGAAGAAAAAGATTAGATGATGCTGACGACCCTAGACCCTCTACTTCTCCCACGGCTTCTCGCCCGTCTTCAAGGACTTGACCAAGGTCGAGGTGCCCAAGGACATCGACGTCATCCTGGTGGCCCCTAAGGGTTCCGGACGTACTGTCCGCTCTCTCTTCCGTGAGGGACGGGGTATCAACTCCTCCGTCGCCGTCTTCCAGGACGTGACCGGAAACGCCGAAGAGAAGGCCGTTGCCCTCGGTGTTGCCGTCGGCAGTGGCTACCTCTACAAGACAACCTTTGAAAAGGAGGTCTACTCTGACCTCTACGGTGAGCGTGGTTGCTTGATGGGTGGTATCCACGGCATGTTCCTCGCCCAGTACGAGGTTCTCCGCGAGCGCGGCCACAGCCCCAGTGAAGCCTTCAACGAGACAGTCGAGGAGGCCACCCAGAGTTTGTATCCGCTTATCGGTGCCAACGGAATGGACTGGATGTACGCTGCCTGCTCCACCACTGCTCGTCGTGGTGCCATCGACTGGAGCGGCAAGTTCAAGGACACCCTCAAGCCCGTCTTCAACGAACTGTACGACAGCGTCAAGGACGGCAGGGAGACACAGCGCTCTCTGGACTACAACTCGCAGAAGGACTACCGCGAGAAGTACGAGAGGGAGATGCAGGAGATCCGCGACCTGGAGATCTGGAGAGCCGGAAAGGCCGTCAGGTAAGCCGACTTGTCCCTGGTCTTTCTCCTTTCCCGCCGTTACACCCTTGCTGACCTCTTCTTCACCCCACAGATCCCTCCGTCCCGAGAACCAGAAGTAAAAGAATTGTAATATAACCCGACAAAAAAGGATACCAGGGGGGCTTTCTTATTTACCCGTTTTCTATCTTGACATGTCACATATGCCATCTTGTACCATCCGCTCGCTGCCTCGCTGGCCAAAGGGGCTCTCGGTAGTTTGTAGTCGCTGTCGTCTTGGCGCATCTCGGGAAATGCAAAAAATTATGCCGAAACTCACGGTTTTTGTCTTCCCTAATCTTCTTCGTGTCTTCGTATACGGGCTTGTCACTACGCCCTTTGGTACTCTGCTTACTTGCATCGTATGGCGTAGAATGTTCTCTGACTCCCATCGTCCCCTCCGCCAGCTACTTATAGGGCACATTCAGCTCTATAGCCATCCCACTTTTACCCCTCCAGATCCCGGTCTACAACCCCTGCTGAAGAAGAACACTGAATAGCCGGTAGATATATAAAGAAGCAACCATGACGGACAAGCAGCACTGGCTACCCATCACGCAGGAGAATATCCAGAAGGCCCATTCTCTGGTGAAGCCGTACATCTACGAAACACCCGTCCTCACCTGCAAGACCCTCAACTCCCTTGCCTCCACGCCGCAGACCCCTGATGCCTTGAAAGGAACCCCGTTCGAGGGCCAGCAGCCGGCTCGCCCAAAGATCAACTTCTTCTTCAAATGCGAGAACTTCCAGCGTATTGGCGCGTTCAAGGTGCGCGGGGCGTTTCATTCGATTCTGCGTGTGATTCAGACCAAGGGTGAGGAGGAGGTTAGGAAACGCGGTGTTATCACTCACAGTTCAGGTTGATCCTCCCTCCCCCCCTCTCGCTCTCTCATCAATTGGCGTATCTATTATATGACGGCCCCATGTAAGAGACAATTGGCTAACATCTTGCGTGTAGGAAACCATGCGCAGGCCGTAGCTCTCGCCGCATCGACTCTCTCTATCCCGGCGTACATCATCATGCCGTCGATATCTCTTCCATCCAAGATAGAAGCTACCAAGGGCTACGGTGGGAAGGTTATCTTTTCTGGCTCCACAAGCGACGAGCGTGAGGCAGTCGTACGTAAGGCCCAGGAGGAGACCGGTGCCATTTTGATCCATCCGTACGATCACCCAGACACGGTACTTGGCCAGGGGACGGCCGGCCTCGAGCTAGAGGCGCAGGTTAACAAGCTCGTGTCTGAAACTCCAGGGCTGAGTGTCCGTCTAGGCAAGGATGGAAAGGGATGTGGCCTGGACGCGGTCATCACGCCTCTCGGCGGAGGAGGGCTGAATTCCGGAACGGCTTCGTTCTTTGCTGAGCCGCGGGAGAACGGTAAGAAGATATACGTCTTCGGTGCTGAACCATCATTCCAAGGTGCAGATGATGCTCGTCGTGGACTCAAGGCCGGTGAAAGAATCCCAGCTGTCAAGTCACTTACCATCGCTGATGGGCTGAGAACCCCCATGGGCGAGATCGCATTCAGCATCCTCTCCGACTCTAGCAAGTCTCGTGGCGTGTTTAGCGTGACAGAGGAGCAGATCAAGAGTGTCATGAAGCTGGTTGTTGAGAGAATGAAGATAGTTATCGAGCCTAGTGCGGCCGTTCCCCTGGCCGTCTGCCTCTTTGACGAAGAGTTCAGACAGATTGTCGAACGCGAAGCTGGCGAAGACGGCTGGAACGTTGGGGTCATCTTCTCAGGAGGAAATACTACTATAGAAGCCATGTCGCAGCTGTTCGCTACATCTAGTTCATAGACGACTCCTACTTTTTTATAGATATACACATACAAATGAGATACTATTTTTACTCCTTTAAAGTAACACCAAGGCTGTGGACGAAATAAGTAAACCGCCCTCCCCCTTCTAATTTCTGTATTGAAGGCGAAATCCAAGATGGCCAGTCCTCTTTCCCCCACGGATCGATCCACGCGGAAAACCTCCCCTGCGCAACCACAAACTGACGTTGGCGTGCTTGATGCATCGCCTCCCTGACCGAGACTGCCGAGAAACGACGCACTCGATCGCGCCGGACAACAAGTCGTACTGTCGAATACGATCGCCATGGGTGCGGTAGATGGTGCATGAATGACATGACTTTCGGGCGTGCATATAGAGATTCAATCGGGGCCCCGAAGCCGCTCGGTTTGGGTTTCCACAGATCTCCCCTGATCCTACCGGTCACTGTGTAGATGACGGGACAGGCGAACCTGTGCTGTAGTTCTCGCAAGCATTTGACGATACCACGAGCTGAGTGCACGATCTCGCGGAGCGGTGGCAGGTCGCCGTATATGTACTTTGGTACCTCTGTCGGAAGACTGTCTATAAAGGCTTGACGTTTGTCCTGCCAGTAAAAGGAGGACGTACTATCTATCATGATGGAATGAAGTCGTTTATGGGCAGAATGATGTTTCGTGGTGTCCAGCAGATATGACTCCATTGACTGCAGTGTCGCCAGCAAGGAATCAGAAGACGTCGGCTTGAAGACATGGACATGTTGTAGACACCCTTCCACCATCTTTCGTAGCTCAGTCTCATCCTCTCTCTGTCGCTTCTCCCGTGGTGGTGAACCGGTGTCCTTCTTTCGCTTCTTCTCGCGGACATAGTTCATAGCTATATCTCGTAGACGTGCAGCATTGAAGCGGTTGTCTGAGTCCAGAAACACCACGGCCCCGTCCCTCCCACCGATCTGGACACCGTTGAACGATGCAGGCAATATGCCAATAGAGATGATATAGTAGAGTAATGACGTCTTGCCAGCTCCAGAGCCGTACCTGGAGCCTGTGATCTCGAGCACCTTGTGGCGGTCAGGGACTCCGGGGCGAGGAGCTGGTGGCCGATGGAATATACGCAACATGTCATCAATCACCTTGATGCCAACTGGAGATGTCGGGACATGGCCCTTGGGATCTGAAGCGCATCTACGTTTCACGTCGCGTAGAATCTATTTGCACCGTTAACCAGGCTCATTCGACGGACGGTTCAAAGGACTCACGCTATCAAGACCGTCATTTTCGACCTCTTCACAGAGCCGTTTGCCAAAGGCTTTTGCTGCCATTCTCTAGTCTGGCCTCAGTTGGTCATTACCATGGGTCGAGGGAAGAGTATCCTGTTGGTTGTAGAGTCTTGAAGTTCGTAGTTATTTACTGTCAACACCGCGATTGTAGACAGGTCTTCCAGAACCCTCATGCCGTATCAACTTAGTATAGAGTAGACTCCGTATATGGCTGTCTAATGTTATCCAATATAAAACATATCGAAGGGCTCTATAACATGCATATTCTGGGGGTTAACTGGGGTTGCTTGGCCGAAATATAAAAATGGTCGAAATATTTAATGCACATCGTCAATGTCTACGCCTCAAATATCTTTCACCTTCACGTCCACCGTCGAGGTAGCCGACAGACCGAAGATCGATACTGGACACTCCGACTACAGACGTGCAACCTCTCCAATGGCTCCTCTCATCGAATCATGGCCAGCTAGTGAGCTCCCCCAGCGCCTCCAAAGCCATCACGTCGGCTATAAAACCAAGGCTCGCAAGGGCGGCCATCTCGACCTTTCCCAGTGTCCTCTTCACGAACTGACGCAGTACTCATGCAATCCTCCCGAAGCTGGACCGCCGGAACCAGGCGTGGTTAGGTGCACTACGTTTACCAGGCTTTTCCGGAGGTAATATCCTCATCTCGCCCCCCCTGGCTGTTGTTCTACGCTGATGTTATTTAATAGGTGTGCAAACGGGGTTACAGCAGAAACAACGGCATGGGAAGGGCGGAGAGTGCAGTCGAAGGATAGATTGGGGGCGATCAAGTCATAGAAAGGTATGGATTATGAATTATGAAGCTAATATTTACATGGGATTATTGGGCAATGCATTAACTGTGGCCTGAAGCATGTGTAGGATAACGTCACGGCATGTCATGGCGTTGGTCCACCCGCCCGACCCAGCAGGCGAGTGTCCAGGGGGACGTTTTAAAAAGGCGTCGATATCAAAGGCCAGCTTATTCGACTTCCGCGGTTCCGCCCTTTATCCAATCTGTTGTCCGCTGCGAATCAGAGCGGGCACTGGGAGTCGACATTTTCCGCCAGTAGACTCGGCTACTATTCACAATCGGCCCCAGACCCAGTGTCGAGGCGATGTCGCCCTGTTTACCACTCCCCGCGGAGCTCGACTTCATTAGCGCCTTGAGAGTCTTCTCGAACATACTGTCCATACTCTCATTTTTGCGGCCCCATAAGCTCCTTTCTCGCTGCCCTCGCGTGCTTGCCTGGCCATCTCTCGCGGCACGGGTAAGCTTGCGCAGTGCCTCCTCGCCCAGCCTCCCTTCTTCTGTCGCGCGCTCTCGAATCTTTTCAGGGTTCATTTCTCGTTTGGTCGCATATACCGGCGTTTCCTGATATGTGTGTTTGCTCGGGAATCTGGGGAAGTTTTTGGGGATATACGAGGTCCTCTTAGAATCGTCGTTTGTGACATTTAGCTCAGGGCCTAGGAAGGCGAAATTGCGGGCTGGTATTGGCTCGTCGTCGTCATCTTCGGGTGGGGGGGTGAGGAGGGATGACTTGGTTGTAGGAGTTGAGGGTGAGGACTGTATGGTGTGTGGGAAGGCTTTGAGGTGCGGACGGAGGGAATCTACGCGTATCGAGTGATATCGGAGCGCATGTTCAAAATCTTGTGGGATAGGTTGCACTCTCCGGCTGGATGTCATCGAGTGGCGTACATAGGACAGGAAGTGAAGCATGTCTAAAGCAATCATTTTCTTTTGGTCAACAAAACGAACATCGACGTATATAATGAGTTGGAAGAGAAGGCGGTAAATCGTACGCTCTTCAACATTATTCCTAAAGCTGTCTAAGACGACGGGCTCTATCCCATCGAAACCAACTTCACCCAATACCCTTCCTATCGACGCATTCAGCTGTGTATCGATCGACTTGCTGTCGTTCAAGATTTCTGCGCCGGGACCACCAAACTCTGCGAACTCTCGCAGACGGTGGTGACGGCGATATGATTGTCGCTGTTTCTTCGCTGGAGAAGCGCACTCTATATCGGAAGACGGCCGTTTCGCTGAGTTCTGTGGTGAGGGAGGAGCTTGGGTCGAGTTGGTGAGAGCCATCTGAGCGACGTTTGGGAGTCGTGAAGCGCAAGAACTGAAGGCTGAGGTGATAATAGGCGCGGCCGTGGGTATAGGTGATGCATGCAGAGGCAGATCAAGCAGAGACTGGGCGACTCTGATGCCCGTTGTTCCTCTCGCTGCGATGGAGGTAAATCGCGCCTCCAACTCGATGCTCGCAAACCTGGAGGACAGAAATGTAGTCACGTGATGGTGTTGTTCGACCCAGCGCATTCAACTATTGACGAGAAGCCTCTTATTGTATTCGCTCTATTGATGTAGAGGTGCACATAGTAGAAACGCTGTCTACCTCCTCTGCCTCTTACTTCCCTTCCCATTCTTCTTCTTTGCTGTCTTCCTCGTCGTCTTCGTCTTCTTCGACTTCGTCTGTGTTGGTGGTGTGAGAATCACGTGACCCAGACGCTGACCATTGGAAACCTCCAAACTCCAACTTCAACTCTCTCGACGCCCTTGAAATTCACACTCAAACCGCTTCGACGACGCAGACATCTTCTCTCCGGCGCTCTCTGCCTGATCTCAATCTTCGCTCTTCTACAATGGCCGGCGTAGCGGCTATGAAACCAATCACTGGAGTAAGTGCTGCATCCACCACGCCCACCGTGTGAGACGGCTGTGTCTAGCTTTCACAGCTGCTCCGGGTTCCGCGGCGAAGATGAGCATTGCGTTCACCCATTGCTCGTTCTTGCATGCTAACCGCTTTACTTCTGCATTAGATGCTCCGCCGGGGCTTGGTCCTGGACCTCAGCACTGCCATGGGTAAGTCGTCTGGCGTCGACATCTAAAGACTCATGAGTCTGGAAGCGACCTGCTTTGCGGCACATTCTCCATCCATTGGCGCTCCATACGGGTTACATGGCCTTGCCCAAGAGATTATCTAACTAGTCACCAACTGTAGGCCTCGGAGTTACCTCTGGCTACTTCTGGTGGTACGGTAAGTAGTATCCTTCACCTACCGCTACAGACATTCTCGGCTCTCCTCTCTGACACATACACCGCGATGTATAATTAGGCTATCACCTTCCCCGTGTCCGCGCCCGTGACAACTACTACACCAAGCTCGAAGCCCAGCGTGCCGAGGAACTCTCCGCTTAAGCGAACCCGTCCCCGAACCAAACCTCAACCATACATGCAATTTCTCGATCTCCTCTCTTTTGCTTGCCCCATCACCTATGCACCCAGTCCTGTGGATCGTTAGAGGGACTTGGGTATGAGTTGCTTGCACCCGCCAAAATGTCATGATGCACGCTACGACAAGAGATAGGCGAAGGATGTCGACGTGTGTGTTGTATCATGTATATAAGACAACTTTTTAAAGAAAACCAACGCCTTGTCAGGACGATTTATCTCATTGGTCGGGGTTCTCCAAATTTCTATGGCTGTTACATTATTTATATGGTTTCGGTGAGACGATCTGTGGTAGAATAGGGCTGAGAATACATACTGCTACTCATTAGGTTAATTCATATCTTAGTAGGTTACACGCAGTATAGGAACATACCATGATATTCTCCCCGAGTCTATAATAGTTGCGGCTGTAATCGGTACGAATAGCTATCTAGCAGTGATGACATGAAGGTAAGGATGGAATCGAGAATTTAAGCCGTCGTGGCTATAGGTGACGGACGCAACCTATGTTGAAGAAAACGCTTCTCTGGGAAGTTGTAATGTGGGAAGTAATATGAAAGAGCGAAGGAAGTCGGGACAAAATGATATTATATAAGTGTTCATTGCCTTGGTGATTACTTGCTTAACTCGCCCATGTTTATCGAGTTACTCGGTCATACTGTATGTTTTTGACAGAGCCACCGGCCATGGCTGTTCGAACGTTCCGCTTAAATCCTTCATGGTTGAGGCGTAGATCTTCAGCCGCCTCTTTATTCAGTGGATCAGACGCATTTGGTTCAAGGAAGAGGAACTATTTATGTATTAGCAAGACCCCCTATTACGGGAGAGCAGCGGCCAACCGCAAGCAAGAATAAATACCTGTAGCCCAACTATGACCGCATTCAAATTTAATACTGGTTTCCAGTCCTCCCTCAAAATATTCAGACACACGTTCCCTTCAAGGTCGATGTTGGGGTGATATATCGTTTGCTGGCCCTTGACCTTTGGAGGGTCATGTGGGAAGTTCTGGTTGATGGAGAATGTGAAGGAGAATGTGCCCCCACGATACATGCCCTCGTCCGGCTCGATGGTTAAAACAAAGTTCAGAATATCGTCAGGGTTATGGAAGGTCATTTTCATCGTGCTTCCGAGAGACAATTCGGCGAGATCTATAATCCACCCGTTAGTTTACCGGGAGGTATAAAAGCGTGCAACTGTAGACATACCACGCTGCACTCGTAGCTGAGAAGCAGTCACTTTCTTCTTCTTTTTTGTTTCCACTGCACCGCCGCCGCCCTCTGCATTGTCGGCTTGCTGTTGTTTCTGTTTCTGCTATGAGTCAGTCTTCCGGTGTTGATAATATATGAGGCGAATAAGCCAAGTAACCATACCATAGACCATATTTTCAACATCTTCAACAGAAGCTAGCTAGCAAGTAACTATTGAAGATAGTAACCCCGCGCCCGCCTACAATATACACAAAACGCTGGAAAAGGATGGGCCAAGCGATACGCTAATGGTCGTCCACAGGTGTCTATATGTGCGGAATGGCTAGACTCGTCGATGTCAATATTTAGGTACTAGGAAAGAGCGTATTGCTCCTATTAATGGTCGTCGTGTTAGAGGCGCGTGTAGGTGTTGGGTAGCAATGTAGTTCGGTGTTATCTGCAGCCCAAGTTTGACAAATCAGCAAGTATAGCGCACAAGAAGTTCTGACTAGGCAAAAGGTATTTTCATAGGTGCATCATGAGAATATAAAACAACTCAAAATATGGTGTTCTGGCGTGGCAGCAAGAGAGAGGGACAGATCGTTACCGATAAGCGGACAATAGGTCGAGTGAAATGCAAGATAAGCGCTACTGACAGCCTGTAGATGGGTTGTAAAGGGATATCAAGGAACAAAGACTAAGCGCGGATGCGTATATGTTTATCGTACTGCAAGTAAAGAAAGGAAAATCACAGTCGTAAGTATTCGTTAAGGGAAGCAGTATGCAACAACGAAGCGGTGGTCAGAGTCGTTGGATGTTTGGCGGGCAAAAGTCGAGAGCGTGAGGCGCGATAAGAGCACGTGACTAGTTACCTGGCCGCTCAGCTACGAGGAGAATGTGGAAGCTTGAGATGCAGATTACGAGGAGAGAGATTAAAGGCATGACCAAGTGTATATATGGATAAAACTTGGTAGATAATAGGTATGAGGGGACGTAGTTTGACCTATCCCACAGATTGTGCGCATTAAACAGAAAACTGGACGTGGACGGACTAACAAAAACGTAAGAGGGAAACAAATTTGACATAGAGCATAGAGAGCTAAAATGGCGACCGGGGAGAGAGTCAGGTACATAATAGCAAAAGGTATTCATCTAAAATACAGACATGTACCCAACCCGGTCAGGATTGGACATTAGAATAGAATTCGAGTGTACTAGGAAAAAAAAGAGAAACAGAAGGAGAAATGGAGAAAAGATAACATGGAGAAGGGGGCAAGGAAAAAGGAAAATTGTATTTGATAGAAGAGGAGAAGGAAAGCCGTGAATCTGAATCGAGGTATTAAAAGGACTACTATCTTCGTGCGAAACAGCACATGATACCGGATTTACCAAGGAACCAACATGCTCCAATGAATCGAATGAGCGAGAGGGCCGCAGTTGCCCACAGAAGAGCCTGGAAGAAACGACTGGTACGCTCGGTGGCTCGTGACTAAAAAAGTTGACGGGTTAGTTTTGGGAGTAACGAAATTGGGGTTCGAGGATGGGAATGGGGAGAGACATACTGTGAATCCGAGTGCCTTCAAGTTATCACTTGTAATAGCGACGGCCAAAATGGCGTTGGAAAACAACCAGGAGGAGACAAGTCGGGTACGGAAACTCTTATACGAATCCTCGAGGGTCTTTTTCTCGTCGGTCTTGGGTTCAACGTAAGGAGTCAGCGCACGCTTTACGGTACTTTCGAATTGGCTGTCAATATCCGCCTGCGGTTTGTCGACTTCTTCAATTGTTGCTGATTTGCCATCTTCTTTCGTCGTTTGCACAGAAGGCAAGGCATCGGCCTTGTCGGATCCCTTGGTACCCCAGGAAACATCGTGCCAATTGCTGAAAGCGTAGACCATGAGAATGTTGATGTACGAGGACATGATGAGAAGGTACGCCGGGAACGACGTGAACATGTGCCATGGGTCACAGTACATGAAGGAGGCAACGAAGTAGAGACCGAAGGTGGCTGCGAGGGCGATGACGATGATACCGGGACCGGTAGAGCCGAAGAAGGATTTTAAAAACTCGACTGGGCCGTTTTCGGTGTCGAAGGATAGACTTGAACCAGCAGTGAAGGCACGAACGACAAGGTACATGGATAGAATGATGATGTACAGCTGGATGACACCGAAGAGGATAAAAGACGTGATATACGAATGTTTGGAACTAGGATTACCAGGTCAGCAGGCCTGATGAGGAAGGATTGAGTATAGAGAAAGGAACTTACCCCTTGGGTCTGTTACCGAGAGCCAGGATGAACTGCAGTAGCAGGAAGCCGAGATATGCGTATTTCAAAAGGGTGTTCATAATAGGAGTGACCGTGTTGCCGAATGGGAATGCTCTGTTAGAATTGGACGGGCCAGGATTGCCGACGAGGTCCATGATGACGGCAGTAGTAAGCCAGTACGAAGCTACAGGATACCATGGTTAGCATGTGGATCAGTTAAAGGAAACAGCATATGGAATACTTACCTAGAGCGAACCAGGTCATGAAGACAGTGAATGTGTTGTAAAGCATTTGAATGTGGAAGAAGAACATGCGAAGAATGTTATGTCCAGACTTGTACATTCTGCCGAAATGCATGAGGGCGTAGATACTAGCCGCGAAAGAACCGTTAAGCCATCGACGTCGCTGACCGATGAACTCGGGAGCTCCCTCGGGAACATCAGTTTCACCCTTGGAGGCTTTGACGTAAGTAAGATGCCATTTGGAACCAGCTTTGGCGACGAGCTCGAAACAGAGAATACGATCTTCGGCCAAGAACATGTTTTTCTTGAAAATATTCATGCCTTCGATACCCTTGGGGCCAAGCTGTTTGGACAAGGTGTGGTCACCATGGAAGTACTGTTCCAGCGGTCTTCCCATAATGGCACGGAACCGGTAGGCCGAGAAGGCACCGGGCAACACACTGACGTATCCGAAAGAACTTTCCAGCGGCTTGTCAAGAATGTTACTGATCTTGTACTCGAAGTTCTGTGCGGCGACCAAGGGGTTGATGAGGTTCTTCCACCCTTTACCCAACATAGCGTGAATCTCACCGCAAGATCCACCGAGATCCTTGTCGTTGTAGAAGGCCTCCCACAAGGCGAGCAGGGATTTTGGGCCTGGCTTGGTACCGGCGTCCAAAAGAATACAGATTTCGGGGTTGAGGATACGGCCAAAGGCGTTGAAGAGCCATCTGTGGGAGTTGATCTTTTTGCTGTTCTTCTGCTTCAAGCAGAACATCATCTGGACAGGTGGGAGAGTCGAGGGGCTGTCGTCGTGCGGCCGGATGAGCTGCTGGTTCGAAGTCACGGAGAGCTGGGTGGTATATTCGAACTGTAAGGTGTTAGCGGGAGGCACGACTCCAAGGAGTTGGGGGTTTGTCCAGACTTACAATGTGAGCAACGGTCTCCTTGCCATCGACGTCCTTCTTCATGACGCCGTCCTGGTAGATACCAACGGTGGCCAGGAGATCGAGGGTGTCCTTATCGCAAGGATCGATGCCGTCGAAGATCAGAGCGACGACGATTTTCTGCCAGGCAGGACCGCCCTTGTTCCAGAACTCGGACTTCTTCAGGTTGACGATATCTCTGATGTTCTGCATGACGCCGTGTAGGGTACGGGCAGTAAGCACCTTGTCTTCGTTGTAGTAAGTGATGGCAATGAGCAGCTCAGTGTGACGGTTGTACATGGCTGGACGTAGATTGTAGCCGTTGTGCAGGGTGAACTCGTTGGGATCGCAAGTTGCCGCAGTATCTGTATATGTCAGTAAGGTAGTCTCATAGCTAGCTTACAGGCTGAACTCACATCTCATGTGGGTGAACTCCTCGCTGCCGCCCTCGAGGTCGTTTCTGTACTTGGCCTGAACGGCGTTCTGGATGGCACTAGGCACCGGGTAGTCAATACTCAGCACAGAGCCCTGAACCAGCTTGACCTTCCTGGTAGCATATCGGCGCAGGTTCCCCTGCTGGGGAGCCTGTCTCTGGCGCCAGGCCTCGGTGGAGGAAGTCTCGCTGCGGGTGTAGGGCGAAGGAACGCGTCCGGGCACACCAAAACCGGCAGCCGGATTCTGCATCTGGTCCTGTGGGTACTGGGCCATGGTGGGAGCATCAGTCGAGTAAGATTCGGTCAGACTGTACTTGGAGGAGGGCCTGACGGGCGAGTGGCCGCGTTGCTGGGGGTCGTCAAAGGGACCACCGTAGGGCCCCTGGTTTTGGTTGAGAAGCGAGCGGGAAGACTCGTCCTCTTGCGGCAGATGGTATTGCTAAACGAAAAAAACAAGAAGAGAAAAGGGAAAATGTCAGTGCTTGCTTGGGATTCTTTCTTTATTATCATTTCAAGATATGAAACAGTGACTGGGCAGGGATGTGTGAACTTATAGGAGGTCTCCTGTCGTTTGATGACTTACACTTGCAGAGGGAGTCATGTCTTGCAGCCGGTGGCCGTCATTGTAGCCTCCCGGGGAGCTGGGGCCTGGATAGGCCATGGTGACGAGCGCGGAAGGCCGCTATCTACTCCTTTGGTTGTTCGTGGGCGGTAGAAAGGCTGTGATCGATGGAGGCCGTGTTTTCCTTCTGGGGTGCGCGGTTGCGTTGGTCAAGCCAGCGAATGGCAGCACAGAAACGCCGTACACAGTCGACAGTCGACCGGGAGAGCGACGAGAAGGGGAGCAGTCGATGAGAAGGGAGACTCCGTAGGAGGATAGTTGCTTATGTTGGTGGTGGTGGTGATAATGAGGGAGAGATGGTCACACACGAAGCTGGCGGCCTAGGAGGTCACGACCCGTGTCAAGTGATAGACGGGGACAGCGAGCAGAGCAGAGCGAAGCGCGAGGTGAGCGAGAGGAGAGAGACGAGCAGAGCGACGAGCCCGTAGATAGGTGACGGACGAGAGGAAAAGAAGAGAGCAAGAGGCAGAGGAAGAAGAAAATAAGCACGACGCCTAAAATTTTCCAGCGCTTCTTCACAGCCCCCTGAGCAGGACGAGCGAGGAGGCAGAAGACCGGGCGGAGGACTGGGCAGGGCGAAGGGGGACGAGAGCGGCGTGTACCAGTACTTTAGCTTACTGCTTATTTAGGCTGGCTAGCAGGTACTAGTACTTTGAAATTACCGGCACGGAAGAACCAGTCGCCCGTGCTTAGCTCAGCACCCTGAAACATCTAATAATACGCAGGTACACTCAGGTGTGCAGAGGACGCCGGAAGTTGGACGGTTGCATGGCGGAGTATGGAGTAGTCAGGCCTCCAACGCCGTCTTCTGGCGTCTTCTTTTCCTCCCCTCCATGCCTCTACTCTTCACTCTTCTACTCCGTACCTCGCCGTCTTTCGCTCTCAGCGTTGGATGTTGCATTACATAACCACTAAGCCCCAGCTAAAAATAGACCTCGGCCCCGCTGTTATTGGTCAGCGCCTCGTGGCGTAACTTTGGTATTGCGTACCGTATTTGAGCTATATTGTGCATGGTAAAACGTGTTACATACGACGACGATAAACGAGAAGACGATGTGGTAGAGGAGGAGAGAGGAAGAAGACGATGTGAAAGAGGAGGAGGAGAGAAAAAGAAGAAGAGAAGAGAAGAGTAGAAACAATGAGAGGACGACGCAGGATGGCTCTATGAAACTCATGTTTTACCGCCAGTTCCAATACTCTCGATCCTACTCCAGATATCAGCCAGGGCGAAAGGATCTCGAGTCGGCTGCGAGACGAAAAATACCGCGGGACAGACCAGATGCACTCCCAACGGTCTGGTTGCTCGCTTGTTCGCCTGGTCGTCCTCGTGCGTGGCTGTGTTGGATGCGTTGTTTCGCCACGATTAGTGCCTGCCCTTGATCCTCCTTCATTTTAGCGATGCCTATGAATATATCTATCTCGACCGCGCTTGAATGTATACGGTTAGTGGCCTGGCCAGAGTACCAGGACCATGTCCAGAGTGGGAATGCTTAGCCGGAGCCTCCTTCACCGTCAGTTCAGCCGTTCAGCCTTGGGACGGGGATGCACGTCTCGCTGTAGTGACATCGCAAGGTCCACCGAGTTACTCCGTACTGAGCATGGAGTACAGAGTACATGGCGTTTATCATGCTTACTCAGTAAGCACAGAAGCACGGAAGCACCTCGTACAAGGTCTGACGCTGCTGGTCGAAGAGTGCTGTCTGTGAGAGGGTCGATTGTTGCATGAACACCCTTGGAGATGGTTGATATACATATACCCCGACATGAGATTATCCAATTCCCTGTCGTTGTGCTTACACTACTGCACGGAGGATCTGTGTGGTCGGTCCCAATGCCAACGAGCGATCGTCTTTTAAAGAGACGTGGGAGGAGGCACTCGATTTTGTGCCGGACCTACAGACTGCAATACTTGCTTACAGCTCGAGCTTTGAATCATGACGGTTGCAGTAGAGAGCCAACCGCGCGGAGACAGGGTCTTGCCCAACGAGCCCTTTTTCAAAAGGCTGCTTACCCTAGCACAGCTGGGAGACGATCATATCGCTATCCACGACCCTTATCGCGGCGTCAAGGCGAGCTTCCCTCGCTTCCTGAACGATGTTTTGGCCACTCGGGATGCCATCAGGCATGGAACATCGCCTGGGCTGTTTGACCAGCGTGGGATGGTGTATGAGGAGAGACCGTATATTCTCCTCCTGGCGCCGTTCAGCTATCGCTATTTCGTCGGATTTTTTGCCATCCTTGCGCTTGGAGGGGCTGCAATACCGCTGTGTGAGTTGACAGTGAGTCTTATAGACGACGATATCAAGTACGACTGACTGGATTGACAGCCCCAAGCGTGTCTGTCAACGAGGCCGAACGTTTTATGGACAAGTCAAGGGCCTCCTGTCTTGTCTTTGTCCCAGACACAGAGCGCACAGCACTGGAGATCCAACGTCAGCTTGCGGACCTACGGCCAGCAACTCTAGATCTAGTTCCCATACCAGTTGCTGATGGTGAAACAGCCCGTCCTGCCAGGTTATGTGACCTTGATATCACGATTGACAAAGACCTCGTTATCACTCCTAGCCGCCCAGGCTTAGTCCTGGGAACCTCCGGCACTACCGGCCCGCCAAAGGGGGTTGTTCTTACACGGAACTTTCTCAACGTCCCTATGCCTGAGGGAGGGCCCGATGATACCTTCATCACTTTGATCACGGCCGCGAATTGGATCGGTGGTATCTGGCCACCAACCCGACTACTGCTGAAGGGCACCAGGGTCGAAATATTCGACTCCCAGCCAAATACTCCTGAGCCGACGTGGGAGCGCATCCGGCAGGGAGGCGTTACCATGCTTATGGCCCATGCCACCATGTGGACAGATATGATGAAGTATTATATAGAGAAGTTGAGCCATTTGCCTGCTGACGAGCGTGAAGAGTATGTTCGTGGTGCTAGACAGGTTTGGTCTGCCATGTCTGGTGCCGTGCCCATCTTTCCCTCTGTCCTCCTGTTCTGGAGAGAGATACTTGGTCGACCGCTGATGAACCTTTACTCTGCCGCTGAGATGGGAGGCGGTGGCCTGCGCACTTCCGCGGATGCTGAGACGGATATCGAGGTTAGTCGATATGACAATTCCTTCTCTAAGCACGTTGGCCACAGTTAACAGACATGTTATAGCGGTCCGTCGGGGGTCCTTATGCTCAGTTAGAGGTAAAGCTTTCAGAAGGTGACCATGGAGAGATTCTCGTTAGGGGGCCATCGGTGTTTTCCCAGTATGTTGACTGTCTCCCTGGATCCGATATGCATATATAGTGAGACGGCAATACGGTGATGCAGCTGAAGCTAACTAGAGTACCATTATAGCTATTTGGACGATCCCAAAGCAACGGCTGCCGTGTTTGATGAAGACGGTTTCTACAAGACTGGTGACAGTGGTCATATCACTGATGGCCTATATATCATAGATGGCCGACTGAAGCACGACTGCAAGTATCCCGCCTTTATACTTTCAGCCCTTAGCATGAGAGGACTATATATAACAACTAACAAGGCAACTCGCAATGGTAAACAGACATCAAGCATCATTCGTACAAAGTACCAATTCCCGAGCTGGAAATGCAGCTCCATAAGTTACCCTACGCGGATGAGGTATACGCTGTGCCTGTTCCCGCGCCAACAGTAGGTGAACATATCGCAGTCCTGATTCGTCTGGCACCGACGGCACAAGGTACCTCTCTGGCACTTCAGAAATTGCGTGATGATTTGTTGTCCGTCTCTGCTCTGCCTGTGGGTTACCGACCGACTATGCTGCGTATCTTAGCCGAGGGCGAAGATATCCCTCGATCCTACACTGGCAAACCACTTCGCAAGCAGATTGCGAAGGAGTTCTTCCCAGGACCCGACGGAAGCATGCCCGGGGAAGGTGATTATACGATAGAGGTGTGGAAATTCGAAGGTGTGCCCTTGGCTCAGGATTTTGACCAGGGAAGTGAAAGGAGGATTATGGTATGAGACTAGGTCACTTGTGAATCCGATATTTACAACTACGATGAAACATATGGACATGAAAGAATAGGAGATACCGTAGGTAGGCTTGGTTCATGGCACAAGTTGAATGAAACATGACTACATGGAGAAAGGTACAGCTAAGGCCAAGGAGGGGAATATATCGGGGCCAGGGAAACAACAGATAAATGAGGGCGAATACATAGGAAGCAGACATTAAAGGGGCATTGGGAGAAAAGACAGCGAGAAAGTAGCAATAGGGGCTAAGTAATGGATAAAGAAACCAGGGCCCACCGAATCCTTTAAAAGACGCCGCATAAAAAGTTCCTTTGCCGGGGTGTAACCCGTGAACAAACAAACAAACAAACAAACAAACAGAAAAAGATGCTATAGCTGATTCGTGATTTCCATCCTGTCAAGGGAGGTGGATTGCAGTAGCGGGTATAGAGTGTATGGAGGAGCAGCCTCACGGCTTGGCCTTGACTTCGTGTTTATCGTCGAAGGGGCTGGCACTTCGCTTCGTATGGCCGGTTGAAAGCTGGGATTCGCGGTCTGAGGCAGATGATTGCGAGGATTCTTCCTCTATTATAGGGTCCGCGAACGGGCTTTGTTTGATGTCGGGCGAGTCATCGATTTCGGTGACGGCGAGAGATTGGACGGATTCACGGGGTTTACTCCTGGCAGTATCTTGGCTTGTGGCGTTGCTGTTGGCATTGCCTGAACTGGGAGCGGTACTCCTCGAGTCGAGAGAGGAAGAGTCGTCACTGCTTGGAGCATTATCGGGCGACTCGACGGTCACCTTAGGCGTGTTGTGAGAGGTGTTCTCGTTGGCGAGGGTGGTGGTCGTCTTAGAACGGCCGCCCTTGGTGACGTTGATAGGGCGAGCGACGGCGCTTCGGGCAACGATGGAGCTGACACCGAGTTTAGCGGCGACTGCATTGGCCTTGTTGAGCTGGGAGTTGGTGATGGCTGGGACATTGGGCGCGGTTGAGGAAGCTGGCGAGCTGCTGCCAGACTTGACGCTGACGATGTTCGCCTTGGCCCGGTACGCCTCCTGAGCTGGGACAGGGCTGACGATCGCGTTGTGACGGTAGATGGTCGTGGCGACGCTGCTTCGGGCCAGACTGGGGCTGATGCTCTTGCCATCGTCGTCTGTCATGCCGGACCACATGGAGTCTCGAATGTCGCCAGGCATGAAGTAGTGCTGCTGCTGCTGATTTTGGCAGTTGTTGACAGCTGACGGGATTGGAGGAACGGGGGGAACCATCAGGTCTGGCGAGCCAGGGGCCGATCGGTTGGTCACGCCGGGGATGTACGCGATCTGGATGACATTGGAGGCGCGGGTGAGGACAGTGGAGGCGATCGAGCCGACTGCAGACTGTCTCTTCTGGCGGGCGCTGCCAAAGTCGTCGCTGACGTTTCGCTTCTCATCCCACATCTCGGTGTTCTTGGGTCGGCGCCGGACGCAGAACCACCAGGCGAGCACGAGGGCTGCGACGAGGGCGAGTCCTCCGATGACGCCGCCAGCGATGGCACCTGTAGGAGTGCCCGAGTCCACCGGCGGCGGGTTGGATAATGGATCAGGGGTGCAGACGGCAGCGGCGCAGGCTTCGCACGATTTGGCCGTCAGCGTACATATCTCGGTGTCCTTGCAGGCCGGACATGGCGGTGCTTCGGTCGGGCAATTGACGACGCATCGGCGGAAGAGGTTGCTGGCAGAACGCCCGTAGAGAGCTGCGACTCGTTAGGTTAGACAGTGACGAGAGAAGGGTGAGAGTGCCCTGACAAAAAAACGTACCGGTCTCTGAGGTCATGACGAAGGTTGGAGATGGGAGAAACGCAGACAAAACGAATGGATGCTGCTCAACAGCGAAGAAACGAGCGAACGAAGGGCAAAGAGAAACGACGGTTGAGGACAAGGACGAGGACGAGGACGAGGCTGGTGGTGAATGCTGTCAAACGAGTGTGGTTGTGGAGACGCCGGCCAGATCACTGACGGGCAGACATCACTCTGCAGTCGTCGACGCAGCGAGATGTCGCGTCCGGCGTGTGCGGTTACCTGTATCGGTCGACTGACGCTGAGATGTGATGCTGATATGTGATACTGAGATGTGATACTGAGATGTGATACTGAGATGTGATGCTGAGATGCTGAGCGAGAGACGTCCAGGGCGGAGGTGGAGATGGAAGCGAAGGAAGATGAGACAGGACAAGGCGGGAAATGAACCAGGGCCGCGGCTAGGGCGGGCGCAGCACGTCGCGGGTGGAGCCGGCATCCCCGTCGCTGATTGGAGACAGGGGTGCCTGACTAGCCGTTATAGGCTACTTCGGCCCGCTGGGTGGGGGATCTTGGCATAGGTAAGCGTTTGTTATTGGCTGAAGATGCACGCACCATGCATGACTAAGCGGGAACGGCTGGATGACCTCGATATGGTTAGCGTGAGATATATTACTAAGCACGACAAACAAAACAAACATAAACAATCGTCAGCTCTTAGTCATTCCACTTAGTCAGAAATCAGTCAGCATCAAGAACAACAAGAACAAGAAGAAGAAAAGAAGAAAAGTAGTTGAACTTCGTCTACTCCATACACAACCAAGGTTGATGGAAGGAAGATGAAGACCAGCTGTACTGGGACCGGCGATCCCCTAGTGACCGGCGCTTGCACTGCATCCTTCGGCGCGGCCGTCTGGTTGAGGGTCCATCCGTTACACGGCGTGACCTTGGAGGACTGCTGCCAGCTACAACCAGCGTCTCTCACCTTGATTTACCGTATTGGGTAAACAGATATCTACTGAGGAGGAGAGCGATGGCAATCCTGATCGTCCTGCTTGCTCCCCTCGCCTGGCTATCGGCTATAAAAGCATGAATACTTCCTCACAGGATGGAGCAAATATATCTGCTATTTTATACCTTGCCGAAACATGGGAGACCCTCGGGACAACAAGTTTGAAGAGGCCAAGGCCCGGTACGTCATCCCTGGCGGCAGCGTTGAGAGAGACCGTCTGCGCGTCCAGCATGAATGGATCAAGGGCACGGCTGGAGGCCTGATCAAGGCGCCAATCGACCTCACGGCCAAGGGGATGAAGGTGCTCGACTCAGCTACGGCGGATGGTAAGCGCTGTGCTGACTGCTGTCACCCGTAGCGTTGCTTCTTTGAATGCTTGTTTCTGACTCTCCCTCTGTCCAGGTTTCTGGATCCACGATGTGCGTCTCGTCCTTCCCGACGACGCGGAATATGTAGGTTTCGACATTGCGTACGTCCTCCGTCGAGACCCTGTCGAACAACGACCGCGGCTGCAAAAAAGAAAAAGGGCTGACCATGACGAACTGTAGGACGGAACTGTTCCCGCCGGCCGAGATGCTGCCTCCGACCGTGTCACTGGTGCCGCAGAGCGTCACAGACTCGCTGCCGCCCGCGTGGGAGAACCGTTTCGACCTGGTCAACCAGCGTCTCCTGTTCGCCTTCTTCCAGCGCCAGGAAATCAACCAGATCATCAAGCGGCTCGTCAGCTGCCTCAAGCCTGGCGGATGGATCCAGTTCTTCGAGTATGACCACCACACCATGGTGGCAGACCCCCAGGCGACCACCTACCTGCTCTTCTACAAGTTTGCCGAGCGGAAAGTTCGCAACCTCAACGTCAAGGCTGACATCATGGATGCCCTGGAAGACGCTGGATGCGTCAACGTCCAGAGCCAGTGCCTGGAGATGATTGCCGGGAACGCGCATGCGGACCGGGAGCAAGGCATGAGGGGACGACGCGTTAGCCGAGTCCTCTTCCACTCGTTCGGCAGTCTGGTCAAGTACGTCCTTCATTTCATCCTTTCCTCCATATTCTTCCTCTCCTGTCGCTTTGTCCACTAACTGGAGTAGACTGGAGGATGTCGGGCTGAGCGAAGATCACCGCCCACAGCTGTCCGCGCAGCTGGAGAGGGACATGGACACGTACAAGACGGGTGTGGCCGGGAACTTCATCTGGGCCCAGAAGAAATGTACATAGACATGAACCAGGAATGACATAGTACACTCTAGTCCTAGAACTTCAGCCCGAGCCACCGTCGTCGAATAAGGAATATAGCTTGTATCAGAGTGCGTACACACAACCTCGCATCCCTGCTCGCGATCAACAGGCCCTCTCCACCCTATGAGCGTCTGGATGGTCGAAGTTAGAGAACATCGAGCTTCCCTCTCGCAGCTCCAAATCACCGACCCGATTCGCCGAATCTCACGTAGGGGGGGTTACACATTCACGTCAGCCGGTCGTCGTTATTCCCATCCACCCGCCTGTGGTTAGAGGAGCGATCCAACCAAGCCACCGAACTCTGTGAACTGCCGTGGTTGAGACTGGAGACGTCGCAAGGATTCTCAAGATAGATGCAGACTCGCTCGTTAGCCACACGCTAATGCACGCTGGGATGAAGGGATTCGCAGGTTGCGTCTGCTTCCCCCTGCTGTGGGCACATTCTCGCTGGGAAAAGGCCCCTGGTCCTGTCTCGCAACTAGCATTTCTCCATCCTGTGGCTGACGTGGCTAGTAACTAACGAGTTATCTATGAAGGTTGGCCCAGTCGTCGTACTCCGTACGCTCGCATTAATATCGTGAAAAAAAAGGTGTACCTGGTGGAGGGGCAGCCATGGTATATTTTCGCGCTGGAGGCTGGACGTCAACGGAAGGTTTATAAAGATGCGCTTGTTCCCGTAGCTATTTAGCAAGATGTCGCGGCCTCTACCACCGTCCAACTCATCCCTCTGCTCTCAACTATCCCCGTCCTCGCGGCCATGTCATTCCTGAAGAAATTCGAAGAGCTGAAGGCTAACTTCTCGGACAAGCCACAGCAAGGAGGTATTCTCGCTACACTCTCTCTGCCGGCCGATTCGTTCTAACCGGCGTATAGGCGAACGCGCATACGGTCAGCAGCCGCCGTATGGACAGCAACCACCTTATGGCCAGCAGCCGCCTTATGGGCAACAGCAACAGTATGGACAGCAGCCACCATACGGGCAGCAGCAGCAGTATGGCCAGCCTCCATATGGACAGCAGCAGCAATATGGCCAGCAGCCGCCCTACGCCCAGCAACAACAGCCGTATGGCGGCCAACCGCAGTACGGCTCTTCCCCGCCACCACAGGGCCCTCCACCCCCTCTCCCAGCCGGATGGACTCAGCATTGGGACCAGGTGAACCAGCGCGCGTACCATGTCGAGCAGGCCACCGGCCGTTCGCAGTGGGAGGCCCCGGCTAACTCTAGCATGGGCTCCGGAGGGTACGACGCCCGCGGTGCCAGCGGTGGCAGTGGTCAATACTATGCTGGGGGGGCAGCTGGAGCTGGTAGTGCCTACGGCGCGTCTCAATATGACAGCTCTAAAGATGGATATGAGAAGGACAAGAAGAAGAAGAGTTCTAATGCAGGAACTATGCTGGCTGCCGGTGCTGGTGGTCTTGCTCTCGGCGCCGTTGGCGCCGCTGTTATTTCACACGAAATCAGTAAGCTACTTTATGCATCTCATCATATCTTTTTCCGGCTCCGTTCCTGACAAGGCGATACTACTGCAGATGAACACGAGGAAGATGAGCGCGCGGAAGAGCGTGAGGAGGAGCTGGAGGAGCGCGATGATGGGTCTGACGATGGTGGATCTGATGGTGGTTACAGCGACTAAATGGGCGTAGCTGGACTACCGACTTATCAACGTTGTGTCCTAGTCAATTGAATTTTAATGCGAGATCATGAATCCATGGACCTGTGATTCTACTCCAGCTTCTCCTGGACAGTTATCGAGGAGGTATTCAATAGATAAAAGCTACCGGTATTCAGATGCCTCGTCTAGGAATCGCTTTTATGCCACCAGGCTTAAATCTGACGGTGGCTTCAGGGCTAGTAGCCTGTCGTGTAATGACAATATATCTCCGAATGTACACTTCCTCTCAAGCTAGATAGCTACAAGTATGACTCGGAAGATCCAACGACCTTGAGCCGTTGTTCATCACATCGACCAACATCGCCATGCCACTAGCGAGATGCCACAAGATATGGCAGTGAAACAGCCACACTCCTGGATTGTCAGCTCGGAACCTTAGTACTGCGTGGCCCCGTGCGGGAATATGCACTGTGTCTCTGAGAATTGCCTTTGAATAGTCGTACGGCGGTGCCGAGGATGGGTTATCGTCTAGATCCCATGGATTGTACGAACCAAAGCCTGTTTCCGCTTCGTAAAGCGATAGAACGTAAAAGTCGTGGCCGTGCTGGATAGGTTAGATAAGCGCTGTCGGTAAGAGATGGATCGAAGATACATACAATATGAAAGGGATGCGGCCCTTCGTCCAGGTTGTTGACAACTAAATCAACCCATGCAGGCTCGCTGCTTGTCCTGACCGCGAACTGGTTTTTATCCCAGTCCTTGGGTTCCAGCGCGATCAGGGGTAAGGGTGGATCTGCCTGCGGGCGCCAGGATGTGTGATTGAAGAATCCATAAGGAGCATTGCGATTTGCCGATAATTTCGACAACACTGTATACACAACGAAGGTTTGGTCTGCTTGCGCAGGTATTTGAGAGGTTGTAGCTGGCGTAGAAACCAACTCTGCAAGGTCTACATGTCTTCCAGGCTCCCCAATTGGATTGTCTGACAGAGGTTTGGAGGGTGAATTCGGTTTGGATTGTTGTGAAGAGTCAGTGATAGGGAATGTTTGTATGTGAGTAAGTGCCGGATTCGGGAGATTGAAGCACCTGTGACGGCTGTTAGAATGCTGGGGCTAACATGGCACTTCAGACGTAGGCTCATACTCTGGATCAAGCTCCACTGTCATAGAAGACCGTGTAGACTCTCCTACAACATTATGGACAACGAAATCCATTCGCTGACCGGGGTATACTATGCCTATTGAATGGGCATTTGGCGTCTGAGACGGCTGTTCAACGTCTGTCCCACCGTCAACCTGGATGGGGTTTATAACCCCATGCTCAAAGCCAAGACTCACACCCGCAAGTGATCTAAGTCCGTATTAGCAAACATATAGGCCTTTGTTTAACATGGAGGAAGGGGAGCAAAGTGTAGAATACCCGACGTTTACAACTCTGACTCGGTGGGATACGCCTGAATCAAAGAGAAGCTCTGGAGTAGCGTACCCGCTGTCGACACAGTCGAGTGGCCGTACGGGTGGTGCCATTGAACAGTTGAACTTCCCAGCACCGTTGATTAACAGAGAATCCGGGACGGGCTTCGACATGTCAGTGAATGGAATTGTAAAGTCGAGCCGGAAAGGGCGAGACGAACCTCTTGTCCGTTTGAAGTTGAAGACTGGAACCAGGCCAATACTTCGTGGGCTGGACGGTGGTACCAGTCTCCGATTAGGAGGAGGTGCTCCTGTTGATACCCATATTTCAGGCTATCCGTCTGTCCTAGTTGGTTCCGTGCAGCTCGAATAGCCGGTACAGACGGCTTATGCACTATGAGTCCACCATATAGACCCTCTGCTCGCTGCAGGCCTGAGTGTGCGTGATACCTGATACGAGAAGTGAGCAAAGTACTCCAGCGTAGGGGATGGAAGCGTCACTTACCAAAACGTCCCACTCTGGGAGTCGGAGATGGTGAAGTTATATAGCATAGAACCCCCCGGAACTATTGGGCACTGGGTGACCCCTGGTACTCCGTCCATATGGTTTGCACCTCGAGACCTGGTTAGCAGTAGTACATTGGTAAGTGTGCATACAGTGACATACCTCTCATGTGTAGACCGTGCCAGTGAAGGACTACGCCTTCATCTTCGAGGTTGTTGACGACATGGATATTCAGTCTGTCCCCCGACCGAGCCTCGATGGTCGGCCCCGGAAACATGCCTGCAGCGCGCCAACGGTCAGCCCCCTTGCACCGAGAGATATAGCCATGATGATGTGTGTGAGAGAGAGCTACCATTGATGAGATAAACGCGCTTCCGTACTCCGTCCAAGCGACGATAATCCGTCGTAATGGTCCAGTCCAGCCGAACAGTAGTACGTCCACGGAAGACATGGTCCTCCGGATGGAGGAGGGAGCTCCAGGGCGACGCAGTGTCGAGAGGAACGCCCACGCCAGCGATGTTCGCAACCGACCCTTGCTGCCACTGTCCCAGCAGCTTCAAGAAGACGAGGAGTGTCGAGATGCAGCAGAGCAAACCGACAAAGGGCCATAGACCAATCAGAGGAGCCCGTCGAGTTTCTGTCTCTGGCCGTCCCCCTGTCCCCGCGGTCGAAGGGCCAGCGTCTTCATCCTGGTGCTGGTCATCGTCGTCTGACTGCTGAAGCCGCCGCTGCGAGTTGTGTCGTCGCCTGCTGGCCGGTCTCTCCATCGCCATCTTTTCCATCTTCTGGGCCTGGACGAGGTGGAAGTCTGCTGCCGGCAAGGGGCAGTCAGATAAAGGGCGATCACAGGCAGGCCTTTTGCATCCACCCTGGACTCCACGAGACGAGGAGGCATGATCAATCCCGTCGACCACATATCGAACATGAGTATCGTAGCCTCACCGACGGCCGCTACCGTGCAACCGTTGGATCTCTGCCGCTGCTGTGACGAGGCCGGATATCATGATGGACCCCGTCGCCTGTTCGGACTTCTCAACCATGCAAACCTTGCCCGTCGCACCCTCTCGACACGTGTGTGGAGGTATCCATCCGATATGTACGGAGTCGTGGAAGTTGAAGTCGATGCTGGTAACCACCTTCGCCTTCTGTGCATATACTCCGCGGTTGTATAAACACACTTCCTCTCGGCGGATTCCACGGTGAATACGAGCGACGCAAAGAGTGATACACGCAAAGTTCTACGCAGACTTAAGACTTTTAGCGTCGACAGGCGTTGTATCTCCACCGACGGCCAGGGGACGGAGGGCGCCTTGCATGGGAGCAAACAGCTCTCGAGATGCCAGAAGTGATGCCAGCCTGTGTCTCCTGGTCGAGACCTTGCCTTGTCTCCCTGCCGCATGCTGGCCTGGCCACTCCTACCGTGCGACTGGCCTGACATCTGATCTGATATATATCTACTTATACCCTTGAACGAATCTTCAGACGGTCTACATATACCCGGGCCAATCACGGAGCCGCGAATGATCATTTCCTCTCTGGCTGCCGGTCGACGGCTGGCCCTCCTCCCTGGGTGCGGGCAGGGTGGACTGCTGATCCGTTTCTGCATCACTGTGGATAGGGGGATGGGCCTTCGAAGGTGGAGGAGATGCTGGTGGTGGGGGGGAAGAGATGCAACGCTGCGAGGAGGAGGAGAGATATCACCCTCGTCGTGCATGCTATTGAGACAAAGAATGGTCGACGGTGTCGCGCGTGGGCCGAGGAAACAAACTGGCCGTCTGTCTCAGCTACCGCGAGTGTATAACGGTGCCGGGTCCTTGCTGCTTTTTTATGCAGCGTGATCGCCGTATATTTCTCTTCTTTTTCCTTCTCGATTCAAACCGCATTGCCGGCAGCGTGAGTTCTTTGGTTCGACGCTATGCAGACCACCGCTCTACTGCTCACAGCATTGTCTGTGGTCCTAGTTGACCACCATCACCATGCGTATGCCGCACCGAATCCCGCCGCAGGGGAGACTGCTCGCTCCCTAAAGGAGATCGAGCATGTCGTTATCTTCATGCAGGAGAATCGATCATGGAACCACGTACGTTATCGCCTTTTTTTTCTTCCCTTCAGGCTCTCTGCTCCAGCCATGCCCTGACGATGCACATCTAGTACTTCGGAACCATGGCCGGTACTAGGAACTTCGGGGATCCAAATGTCCAAGTCAATGACGATGGAATGCCCGTCTTCTCTCAGTAAGTGCGACATCAAGCTCGCCTGGACGGGGGGTGGTGGTTACTGACTGACATTTGCGAACTATCCAGAAAGGTCACACCACCAAGGCAAGGTGTCAATAGGCTGACGCCGTGGTACCTGGGCCACCTTGGCGGAACATGGTCTGATGGCGTCCAATGTGCAGCGGGAGGCAGCAATTCCTACCCGGAGAACCAGGCGTCCTTGAACGGAGGCAGAAACGATCGATGGCAGTACTTTGGTGAACCCACTAACTGGGGGTTCCTGAAGCGACAGGACATCCCCGTCCACTTCTCCGTGGCAGAGGGCTGGACTGTCGGGGACATGTACCAGGTATGTAGAAAATGGTTCGGATAGCTAGACATTTCTGACACGGGATAGCAATCGCAAATCACGGCAACAAACCCCAACCGAGTCATGCTGGTTAGCGGATCGATCAACGTCCCGGGAAGCCCCCAGAAACCTGATGACGGAGGCACATATCTCGATAACAACGAGGTTCCCGGTATGTGGATAATCGGTCGCCAAATAGAAGCTACAGCTAACATCTATAGGCTGCCCTCTCCCCCATATAAACTGCTATCCACTCAACTGGAAAACCAACTATGAAGTCTATGAAGATGCCGGAGTGTCATGGCAGGTATATCAGGACAGGAACAACTTTGGTGACAACCCGCTTGCCCACTTCCAGAATTTCCGTAAGGCGCCTGCAGACTCACCTCTTACCAAGAAGGGAATGTCATACCTGGGATTGGAGCAGTTTTACAAAGATGCTCGTGCTGGCACCCTTCCAGAAGTCAGTTTCATTGTCGGCCCCATGGAATTGTCCGAACATCCTCCATGGCTGCCGAAGGATGGTGCATGGCTGCAGCAACAAGTTATAGACGCGGTGACCCAGAGTCCAAAGTACGGCAAGACGGTCTTGTTAGTCAGTTATGACGGTAGGCACCGCCCCTTCCCACGATGATTCTGAATAATATTCTAACTTGTATATCAGAATCCGGTGGCTTCGGCGACCATGTTACTCCTTACCATTCGCCCAAAGGAACCCCCGGCGAATGGATGAGAGATTACCTAGGCCAACAGGGCGACATTTTCACTGGCCCAGGTATGCCTCCATCTTCTATATTTTAGCCATCCAGCTGTTAACTAGGATAATAGGGTGGAGAGTGCCCTTCTACGTGATCTCTCCGTTCACCCGTGGAGGCCGTGTTTTCACCGAGCACGCAGATCATACCTCTCAAATCCTCTTTGTCGAACAGTGGCTTGCTAGTAAAGGATACGATAACGTCACCTTGCCAAGTATGGTTCACTGGCGCCGTGAGCATATGTCTAACCTTGTTAGCATGCTCGACTTTGAGAATGTGAGTTTATGCTCGTTTCAGTCTAAAGACTACAAAGCTGATAAACGATCTCTGTAGGCGGATACCTCCGTGCCCCAAGTTCCCAAGGCCGAAGTCCCTAGAAAGAACGCGTTTGGAGCCTGGGACGGACTGGCAAGATGTAGAGCTCGTTTTACCAACCCTCCTGCACCGTGGACATCTCAACCAAAGGGTTTCCCGCCTCCAGGGCTCATCGAGCAAGGTTACAAGCAAGTCGTTGGAACCCTCACAGAAGGGAGATATCTTGTATTCTCCGCTCAACAATCTTCCAACAAGGATGAGTACCTGCTCTCCCACAAAGATGCGACGAAACTTGGCGTTATTTCCAAGTCGAGCACCGACGAAAAACGTTACGCTCAGCCAGAGACTCGATTCGTCATCCACTATTACAACAACGGTGCAACTGACCTTGAGACTAGACTGACGAAGCAGGATGGACCATTCCTCGTGTCGACCCCAAATAAAAAGCGTTGGTTAGGGCCCAAGGGAACGCTAGTAGAGTCGCGCGACAAGGCATCGCCCATGGACATTGATTTTGATGCTGGAGGTCAGGGTAAATCCCGTGGTTACTCCATGAAATACGCTGGTGGTGGAGATAATGGCTTCGTATCCGTCAGCCAGGGAGCTATCAGTATCGGCAAGGCCTCAGCACAGTTCAAGTTCAAAATATGGAGTGTTTCTTACGATGGATAAGAGATAGATATATAATTCATAGAATCGTCTGAGGCGGCGTAATGCACAGCTGAGTCTCATGAAGCCTCCACTTCTATTCTTGCATATTGCTTTCTGGGAACTTGACCACGCCAAATCCTCCAGACACTTTGACCCAATCTCCATCGATTTTTGCTTCTGTATACCAATGCCAACACACCTCAACTTCAGAGAGCGGAATGGTGAGAATGACGAATAGTAATCCAATCACCTCCAGCTGCGAAATCCTCTCACTCTGTCATCATCTAAATCTATCAGCCTCTTCTGATCTTAGAAGCGATAGCCCCATGGTCTGAGATAGTCGTCTATATACTACTTTAGAACCTACGTTGACAATATATCGACATGAGACCATGTCCAAACTTGGTTCAGCTGATGGTGGTGTGTGTGTAGAAACATGTCTGGTCTACATCAAGGAGACAGTGGCCTTCGTACTCTGGGGTCCGATACACTATGATAGCGTGCGACAGGGTATCGGTGTGAATCCTTGAACAAGCCAAGCCCATTCTCTCCGTTTATATATTGTGAGCCAGGAATGCAGGAGCCGCATCCCAAGGATGTCGTGTCGCGAAGAAGAGGCTGAAGTGGACGATGGGAACAAGATATCACGTGATTCATATCGAGTTAACTACCTAGGACGATCCAGCAAAAGAAAGACAAGCGAACGAACGTCACGCATCTTCTCCGGAGTTCATACTCGGCGATCAACTGTGTGGCTCTGTACGGAATCACCATACGGGTCTGCTTTAGTTAGATGCTTCAATTAGGTCCACAACTCAGTGTGCCAAGATGAAATACGAGCCGCGTTCTGCATCATACGCTTTACATGGTGAAAGACGGGGTCATCGCAAGGGTAAAGCGGCTTCTTTATAAGAGCCAGTGTCAACCTCGCCAGTGCAATGGACGATGATCTCGTGCGTGGTGCATTTTCCTCAGCAGCCGTCTGAGAATTCTGGTGAATATGCGCCTCCTGAACACTAGAAGCTTCGTTGTCGAAGAATTCTTCGACGATAACAATATCCCCCCATATGCTATCCTTTCCCACAGATGGAGGGACGAGGAGGTGTCTCTCCACGATTTGAAATCGGGTAAAGCCCCTGGAATGAAGGGATACCAGAAACTCACCGACAGCTGTGCGCAGGCTATACTTGACAAGTTTGATTATATTTGGGTGGGTGCAATGCGGCCCGTCGGGACTGAG